>NC_139611.1:52132293-57132293 GCF_964270895.1 Podarcis filfolensis | reverse complement strand
TCTATGCACTGACTTTGGCTAGTTCACACAAAGCAAAAACACATCACACACAGAGCAGAAAGGTACTGTGAGTGTTGTCACTGATAGAAAATTTTAGTGGGTGGGTGATAAAATCTATTCCGCCCTAATAGTGCATGGTCTGATTGTTGTATACTTTCAAAGAGCAGGATAAATGGATAAAAAATTGATATAGGAACTGTCTGTTATACACCAAACTTTTATCCATTTATCCAGCTCTTTGAAAGTATGCAACAGCCAGACCATGCACTATTAGATCAAATATCAGGGCTCTGGGAGCTAGTTTTTCTTGCTTAAGAAGAACCTGAGTAACAAGATTGATTCTATCTACATTTTGTGCTATCTAATTTGCATCTTTTCCATGATGCGCTCACAAATTATTTCAGTACATTGCAGACCTCTTGCAGTCATTCTGAACTCATGAAGGCCCAAATTGGGCAAAAAGTGTGGAAGTTACTGCACCAAACTCCTATATACTGACTAGGCACAAAAGTACGTATATTATAGGGCTGTTCCTTTAAATGTGGCTTAGTGGGGAAATACTACAGAAAATTTAATGAAGAGTGTTTAAACTAGGGTCTGAAGGAGAATCGCCTATTCAAATTACTGATATTACCTAGTCCCCTAGTGGGTAGGGTTGCCACTAAACTCATTTTCTAAGTACTTCCCTTCCTGCCCCAATTCACCTAAACCCCACTCTGCTGTCCAAAATTTGCCACTACATTTTGCTCCAGGACGGGGCTATCTCTGCTTCTGGAGCACAGCACGTTCTGAATCTGCCATAAGCTGCATTGTCCTTGGAAATGGTCATCACCTCAGGCATTATCATCTGCTTACCCCCTTCCCCTGCAGATGACACACCACCATCTGGTTGCCTAGCTATGTCCACAAATAGAGAGCAGCAGGGCTAACTCAAGGCATCTGATTGCAGCCCACAACAGTTCCCATGTCCCTCTGTTCCCCTTCCCCAAACAGGTTATTTCTAGGATAAACTAGAAAGAGGTGTCTGGGCTTGCAATTTCACAAGTAGACTCCTTTTTTGTTATTTTTATGCCATAGAAGGCTCTTTTCTACCAGCCCAGCTGACCCTCACTGGTAACCTTGCTGGCAGTTTTAACGTTAGATAGATTTAGGTGGGTATTTATACACACACGAAACATTGTTCAAGTTAACAGCATTCCTACGCTATTGAGTCAAACGCCTCCACAAATAGAGGGGAGAGACATGTGGCTTGCACTACTCGGTGTTTTATTATTATTTTAAAAAATAACCCTTTATTCCTCTTAAATATGCTTCTTGTAGTTAGCCAAGAGAGGCATGGGTTCACAGTGCAACTGCACTTCTGACCTGAAATTCAAAGCCAACAAGGGAGCAAGCCAGGGCAAGTAACCTTATCCCTGGACAAGGAAGCTGAAGAAAGCTGAGTGAGGAGGACTGAGCAGCAGCAGGGCGGGCTTATTGCCCGTGGGTGTTGAATGATGCATTTTGCTGCCTGGACAATTGTCCTCCAGGCAGGAAGAGCTCAGTTAGCAAGTAGGATTTGGGGGAGCTACATAAGGCCAAATGCCTTTTGCAGGGATGATGCCATATTAATGTACAGTAATACTAGGACTGTCCCCCTGCCACTCCTCTGTGATGCCTTCTGCTCCTTCAGACCCCTCATATTTTGCCAGTCACCCTTTAGGGCTTGCTACCTTAGTCATCTTTGCCCAATTAAAGTTCATTCTTAACCTGCAATCCTATTACAGTGGTTAGGAACTTAATTCGTCTGTTCTTAACCTGAAACTGTTCTTAACCTAAGGTACCACTTTAGCTAATGGGGCCTCCCACTGCCACCGCGCAATTTCTGTTCTCATCCTGAAGCAAAGTTCTTAACCCGAGGTACTATTTCTGGGTTAGCGGAGTCTGTAACCTGAAGCGTCTGTAACCTGAAGCATCTGAAACCCGAGGTACCACTGTACATGCCTACCTAAGAAGCAGCCCTACAGAACGCAGTGGGACTGAGCTGGCATACAAAAGATTGTGCAGCAAGTCTATGCATTTCCTAACACCCACCCGTTACTACTCTGGTCTCATCTTTGCCTCCTCTCTCCCTCTCCCATCACAAAACCAGACATTTAGTCTTCCCACCTTGGGAACATAGCAACAGCAAGTACTGGAAAGCACACGTCCATGACCCTCAGCATGCACAGGTGTCTCCTCAGTTTCTAGACATTCCTGTATTTCATGTAAGCATTCACATGTGGCTGCCAACATACATGCAAAGGGGGGGGGGAGAGGTGATGGAAAGAGAGAGGGTTAAAGAGGCTTGCTCCTTCCCAGCCCCTCCCAACACAGCCTTCCTCTTGCCGCTGCTGAAAGTTCAGACAGAGCCAAGCGCCAACCACTCTGCCTCTGGCACTGGGAGGCGAGTGGAGAGGCCTGCCAGCCGGCCGCCTCCTCTTCCCCGCCTCCTCCCCCACCCCCACCCCCACTCCGTAGGCAGGGATCTGGTGTCAGCCTTTCCACTAGAATTGCACAGCCGTTTCCAGAGAGACTGAGGTGGGGGTGGCCCCGGGGGCTCCGGTTTCTTGCACTGTTTATTAATAACCTCACACCCACCCCATGCCAAAAGCCTGTCCGGCCGGGGGCACAAGGAACTTGGTTCCTGGAGAGAAAGGTAAGAAGAGCTAAATTGCTACCATTCATTGGTGAGCGTGGGCTCTCTTTTCTGTTCTAGTAGCTGGAAAGGAGATGCTCCAAGCTAAAAAGAACTAGGCTCATTTAAGGGGGAGAGGGGAGCAACCTAACGGTTTTGGAAACGGGGTGTGGTTGGCGAATAATTCAGATTCGAAAGCACCAGGTTTATTAAGGGTGGGCTCAATTGGGTTGCCTGCCAGACCATTTGTGGCCAGCGCAGGCCTGACTGGAAAAAGGAAGAATGGTACAGTGCCTTCACCCGCTGCTGGACCACGGAGAAAGAGGCTGTCTCCCCTAGCTTTGTACGTTTCTTTTCTTTGCCCAAGTAAGAAATATCAGCCTGGATGCACGACATCCTGCTACAGAGAGGAGGGGGGAGAAGCAGGGACTGTCTGAATCTGCCTGGGTGGACAGCGAGACCATTTGCCTGTGAAAAAATCTTCACAAGGAAGGAATCGTGCTGCTGCTAGATAGATGATTGGTGACAGATTCCGGACCCAATTCAGAAGTTGAAACCAAAGAGCTTTGCACCAGTCCTCACCTAAGCTTTCTGTATCCAACTACTAAGAAATAGCAAGCATGGAAGTGAAGGCTGCTTCACTTTGCTGTTTTCACAAGGGTGGAAAAATGCCTTATTTGGGAAAAGAGAAGGTTTATCTCTGAAAATAATCTCCAGTGGTGCTCAGAGCTGAAGTAGAACATGCAAATGGCACTCCCTTCCCCAACAACTTAACAGGGGGTACCATCTTCCATGAAGCTCTCATGTACCCACTTTACTGAAATATCAGTGGGCCTCTGGAGGGCAGGGAGCTGGTGTCCCCTGAATGTGTCCTTTGTCTCTGACATCCTGATGGCAGGGCCACCCTGCAGGTGCTCTCCCATTAAATATTCCATGGAAGTTTCCTTGCTCCCCTTGTTAAAGTGCATGTTACCCAACTGGCCCTTCAGTGTGCTGCTCACATTGGTTCAGCCCCATCCCTATTGGGTATTTCACTACAGCTGGTTCTATTTCAGAACATTTACCTCTTTAAGTTGTTCAGGCGCTCCACATTCTTAAGGACAGTGGATTAAACACCTCCTTCTTTGCCATTTAGACACAGTGCACACTCACCCAGGCCTTATCTTGTGAAGAGGTCTTTCATCTGTGGACAGCTGCTGCACACACCCTCTTCCTTCAGGGGATGACTCTACTCTACAATGCTTGCTTGCTTGGAAACCAGGGCCCCTCAATAATATCCCTTGCCTGCTGTGATATTTTGATCCATCCTCAGCCATCTTGCAGAGCGTGCATGCAAGCTCATTTGGGCACTCTCTTCTGTACATCTGAGGCTGCGTCAGCATTTTCAATCAAAATAAAAAAAGCTGCCCTCTTTTCAGTAATCAATGACTTAAAGCAACAGATTCCCCTCCAACTGACCCCTTGGTACTTAAGTAGCCTGGCAAAAAACAAAACAAAACAAAAAACCCACCTCTCAGCTCATTTGCTCCCCATTTGTCAATGCAATGCAACACATGCTTAAAGTATATTTATTTATTCACTTAATATAGCTGTTCTGGTCAGTGTATTTCCGTCAGGGTTCCCCTACCCCCGATCTTTTCTTAGAACCAGCCATTACTTGTTATTTATATTTTATACCCATTTTTGTATCTATCTTTTTATCCATATACATGGCACTTTATAAAGAGTAAGAGAATAAGTCTCTGCCCCATATTGGTTACAGTCTAGAAAACGATGTGAGGGAAATGGAGGTGGGTTGGGGGAAGAATGATGGCAGCTGTATTTACTTAGGCTTAGTTACAGTATGGCATGGGGGGCAAGGAAGGGGTGACCAAAGCTTCGTGGAAAAGCTGAGTTTTGAGGAGAACTTGAAGGAAGTAACGATATGCAGCATCACAGATGCATATGTTAAACAAACACGTTGCAACACAGTTTAAATTTAAGCAGGTTTAAATTCATTAAAACCCATGGAGTTAGGGTTAAGCTATCACTAAGGAGAGTACGGTGATCCCATTGGGTAGCAGATCTGGAGCATCATTAATGAGCAGAAGACTTGACAATTTTTAAATTATTGTCTTATTTTTACTGCCAAGGTAGAAAGCAAATTTTGATTCCAAAATTTATTCAGCCATACCTAGTTTACCACATTCAACTCAACATATAGAGACTTGTTCAACAAAGTTACAAGTTGTCTCTAAACATGTAGAATTGTTACAGGAACAACAATGGTATACTACTTCATTAAGAGCACATTTTAAAAGCCTTTGTGATTTTTATAATGGTCCTGATATTTTTATTAGATAACTGTTGTGCCTAGATTTTTTTCCCTGACGCACCAAGAGAATTATGGGTTCTGCCCATACAGGGTACACAGGAAAATCATGTATACCCAAACTCTTGGAGCTATCCCTGCAGCTTGCGGGTGAGGGGGAGAAAGAGAAAAAAAAATCCCCGGACTCCCAGAGCCCATGTAACAAGTAGGTCTTAAAAGCCCTTTTCGCGCCAGGTACAGTAACCCCAAATGGGCCTGGTGCAAAAATAGCTTCTAAGCAATCCACCTTGATTGGATTTAAGTTGTATAATTTCAACCAGCCTGCCTTCAACCATGTTGAAATTGCTCAAATTAAAAGTTTGTAAGATGTTCTCATACTGCATTCACAGAGAGATAGGTAAAGGTAAAGGGACCCCTGACCATTAGGTCCAGTCGTGGCCGACTCTGGGGTTGCGGCACTCATCTCGCTTTATTGGCCAAGGGAGCCGGCGTACAGCTTCCGGGTCATGTGGCCAGCATGACTAAGCCGCTGCTGGTGAACCAGAGCAGTGCACGGAAATGCCGTTTACCTTCCCGCCGGAGCGGTACCTATTTATCTACTGGGTTGGCAGGAGGAGGGACCGAGCAACGGGAGCTCACCCCGTCGCGGGGATTTGAACCGCCGACCTTCTGATCGGCAAGTCCTAGGCTCTGTGGTTTAACCCACAGCCCCACCCATGTCCCTTAATAGAAAGATAAGGTATGTGAAATACGGGGTATTATTATTATTATTATTATTAATGTTCAAGGGCAGTGTTTCCCAAATTTACAATAACCGCGTACCCCTTTTGAGAGTTTAGTCTTAGCAGCATACCCAGTCTTGGACAAAGATAATTTGGGGGGTAGTTTTAATACAGCACACCATTCTCATACTAAATTCTAATGAATTGTTTCCTGCAGCTAAAAAAAAAACTAAAAAGCAAAATAAAAATGTATGCCATGTACCCTTTGAAACCCTTTTGTGTACCACTGGGGGTACATGTACCACACTTTGAGAAACATTGTTCTAGGGGAACCAGCTGGGGTATATGGTGAGAAGTTGGGGGAGGAAGCTAACTTCTTGGCCTTGGTAACAAAGCATCAAATTCTTCAAGGCTTTCTGCAGTTGCAGGATTCTCAGCTGAGGGATGGCGCATCTATTTCTTCACAAATGCCTACCTATGCTCAATGAGCTCCGTCGTTCAGCCATTTGTAGGTCTGATTCCATGATTGCTTTTTATTTCCAGGGAAGTGATGGCAGACTCCGAGCCTGCTCTGGATTTGGACAACGCAGAAGCCTTCTCAGAGCTAAGTGCTGGGGTTCCAGGAGCACTCTTAGAGCTTGATGGAGAAGACACCCCTGAGATGCTGTATATGGATCCCATCAACATACCATTCCTTCAAGACACAGAAAGCACAGGCTCTCCAGTGGTGCTGCAGGAAGACATGGAAGACGAGGAAGTATATTATGATGCAGAAGACATAAGCATTGAGGATCTGGGAAAGCATTTTCAGGAGTGCATTGAAGCAGTGGAAGAGCTGGAGAGGGAGAGGGACCAGCTTATTCGGGAACTGATGCTCCTACGGGAACCAGCTCTTGAGGAAATCAGACAAGCCCATGGAGAGATCCTCGAAGCCTACAGGCTGCATGCCAAGGTGGAGCTTGAAAGGGACAGTCTGCGGGATGAAATTCGGCAAGTGAAACAGAAGCTTTTTAGGGTGACTCGGGAATGTGTGGCGTGCCAGTACCAGCTGGAAAACAGGAGGCACGACGTGGCCCAGTTTGCTGTCTACCGGGAAGAACTGGAAAGCAGGGTCAGCCAGCTTTCAGAGGAGCTATCCCAATTGAGAGAGACTTGTGAGAAAGAGAAGGAACAGTTGAGAGAACAGCTGAAGGCTCCGAGGAGGCGGAGGAGCAGCTGCTACCTCCAGGCAAGCAGGCGGCTTTCCATGGAGTTTGAGAGCTTTGTGGCGGAGAGCCGTCAGGGCCTGGAAGAACAGTATGAGCCTAAGCTGATGCGCCTCTTAGAAAGGAGAGAAGCCAGCAGAAAGGCTTTGCAAAAGACACAGGGCGAGATTCACAGATTAAAGGAAACTCTAAGGCCACTGCAGGGAGAGGTCAGCAAGTTATTGCTGCAGAACAAAAACCTGGAGCAACAGATCCTGCTCATTAAGCAAAAACGGGATGAAGAAGTTCTTCAGTACAAGGTATGCCTGATGGCAGCCTTTCCCAGCATGGTACCCTCCAGATGATTTGGACTCCAGTTCACATTAGCCAATGGGGAAGGAGGATGGAAGTCACTATCCAAAACACCTGGAGGGCACCAGTTGAAAAAGGCTGCCTAACAGCCTTGCAGCCTCCCCTGCTCTAAAGCTAGTTGCCAAGCAGGTCGATGTAGCACCTGCCTATCTGATGAAATGCCGCCTGCCATGACACAGACTCCAGAGTATCTGAACTCACATACACTATTGGGAGAATGAGATGCCACTCCTGTCAGGCTGTACCAGGGAAATTTCTGTCTGACTGGTCCTTTATAGAGGTGTATCTTAGCTATCAGCTCCAGGAGAGAGAAATAGTGAAGGAGAAAGTTAAACATTTTCCTTCCTGTAAAAAGAACTAGCACGTCAGGTAGAAGACTATATTAATACTGTGCATGCAATATGTTTTTCATACAAGGGAGCCCCTCAAAGAGACATCACAATTTGGCTTGGAAAAGAACCTATTGGGAGCCAAGAGGAGGGGCTTTGAAGTCAACCAGCCCACAGCATCCCCTCTTCCTTAACACTGCAATCAGGAAAGCTCCCCCCCCCCCAAGCCTAAATCCAGAATGGGGGGCAGAGAGAGATTTTCAGCAGGATGAATTGCATCTAGAGTGGACTTAATCCTTTCTTCCCCAGCTGAGACTATCCCAAAATATCTCCTGACGTGTTTTTTATTATTATTACAAACTTTACTGATTTTTAAAAAAACAATTACCAAGCATAAAGTATTGCCTTCCAGGAAAATGCATGTACAGATGCTAAGTCTTAGATGCACCTCACACGTTTAACACTTGTTAAAATGTCACATTAACACATAATTTATATATGGAATTAATACAGGGGTCATGGCTCAGTGACACAGCACCTATAGACAGTCCCAGATGCAATCTGTGGCATCTCCAGGTAGGGCTGGGAAAGACTGATGTCACTCAGTGTTAGACAATTATGAGCTAGATGAACCGACTTGCTATGTTCCATACTTGATCTGTAGTGAAAGGCACTATTTTAGATGAATTAGACAAATGCCTGGAGGACAGACATGTCGGTGGTTCTCAGCCATGTCGCTAAATGACGCCTCCGCATTCAGAGGCAGTGTACTTCAGAATACCAGCATCTGGTAATGACACAACAGAGAAATCACTATGGCCTTAAATCCCTGTTTCTGAACTTTCAGAGGCATTCAGTTGGCCACTGTGGAAACAGAACCATGGACTAGGTAGACCTTTCACTTAATGCACTGACACAGTCATGCCAAGAAACAAGGCTGATGTGTAAATACTATTTCTTTAAAAATAAGAACTACTTCTAAATGGAACAGGGAGGAGACTAGCCTAGCCAGCATCCATATCTGGATTTTACCAAACCATCAACAGTTCCTACGAGGCTCAGTTGCCTTCCTTGACTCAAGTTTATTTACAGATGGTAGGATATGCTGTATATTAAAAGGTTTAGCGTTTTCTAAGGTCCAAAGAAGTTTACAGGAATTGAGTGAGACACATTCCTTGCTATGCAAATGTGACTGCTCTTTTCCAGCCCTTCTACTCACATATGCAAGCTCCTCCAAAGGCTGGGTTCTACAGGGTGAGTCCTTTAAAAGAGGCCCCGTGGATACAGACTAAACATGTTCCATGGGGCTTCTTTTAAAAGACTCACCCTGTATAATCCCCCCCATAATCCCTGCAGAGGTTTTAGCAGATTTTCACCAAGGTACATGCGAAAACAGATGCCGCAGGACCTTTTACTTTGTTGTTGTTTAGTCGTTTAGTCGTGTCCGACTCTTCGTAACCCCATGGACCAGAGCACGCCAGACACTTCTGTCTTCCACTGTCTCCCGCAGTTTGGTCAGACTCACGTTGGTAGCTTCGAGAACACTGTCCAACCATCTCGTCCTCTGTCGTCCCCTTCTCCTTGTGCCCTCAATCTTTCCCAACATCAGGGACTTTTCCAGGGAGTCTTCTCTTCTCATGAGGTGGCCAAAGTATTGGAGCCTCAGCTTCACGATCTGTCCTTCCAGTGAGCACTCAGGGCTAATTTCCTTAAGAATGGATGCGTTTGATCTTCTTGCAGTCCATGGGACTCTCAAGAGTCTCCTCCAGCACCATAATTCAAAAGCATCAATTCTTCGGCGATCAGCCTTCTTGATGGTCCAGCTCTCACTTCCATACATCACTACTGGGAAAACCATGGCTTTCAGTATACTGACCTTTGTTGGCAAGGTGATGTCTCTGCTTTTTAAGATGCTGTCTAGGTTTGCCATCGCCTTTCTCCCAAGGAGCAGGCGTCTTTTAATTTCGTGGCTGCTGTCGCCATCTGCAGTGATCATGGAGCCCAAGGAAGTAAAATCTCTCACTGCCTCCAATTCTTCCCCTTCTATTTGCCAGGAGGTGATGGGACCACTGGCCATGATCTTCGTTTTTTTGATGTTGAGCTTCAGACCATATTTTGCGCTCTCCTCTTTCACCCTCAGTAAAAGGTTCTTTAATTCCTCCTCACTTTCTGCCATCAAGGTTGTGTCATCTGCATATCTGAGGTTGTTGATATTTCTTCCGGCAATCTTAATTCCGGCTTGGGATTCATCCAGCCCAGCCTTTTGCATGATGAATTCTGCATATAAGTTAAATAAGCAGGGAGACAATATACAGCCTTGTCGTACTCCTTTCCCAATTTTGAACCAATCAGTTGTTCCATATCCAGTTCTAACTGTAGCTTCTTGTCCCACATAGAGATTTCTCAGGAGACAGATGAGGTGATCAGGCACTCCCATTTCTTTAAGAACTTGCCATAGTTTGCTGTGGTCGACACAGTCAAAGGCTTTTGCATAGTCAATGAAGCAAAAGTAGATGTCTTTCTGGAACTCTCTAGCTTTCTCCATGATCCAGCGCATGTTTGCAATTTGGTCTCTGGTTCCTCTGCCTCTTCTAAATCCAGCTTGCACTTCTGGGAGTTCTCGGTCCATATACTGCTTGAGCCTTCCTTGTAGAATTTTAAGCATAACCTTGCTAGCGTGTGAAATGAGTGCAATTGTGCGGTAGTTGGAGCATTCTTTGGCACTGCCCTTCTTTGGGATTGGGATGTAGACTGATCTTCTCCAATCCTCTGGCCACTGCTGAGTTTTCCAAACTTGCTGGCATAGTGAGTGTAGCACCTTAACAGCATCATCTTTTAAAATTTTAAGTAGTTCAGCTGGAATACCATCACTTCCACTGGCCTTGTTATTTGCAGTGCTTTCTAAGGCCCATTTGACTTCACTCTCCAAGATGTCTGGCTCAAGGTCAGCAACCACGCTACCTGGGGTGTACGAGCCATCCATATCTTTCTGGTATAATTCCTCTGTGTATTCTTGCCACCTCTTCTTGATGTCTTCTGTTTCTGTTAGGTCATTACCACTTTTGTCCTTTATTATGGTAATCTTTGTACGAAATGTCCCTTTCATATCTCCAATTTCATATCTCCAAATTTCATATCTCCAAAACAGATGCCGCAGGACCTTTTACTTACATTTCCTTTTAACATCGCTTATGCTGTTTCGAAGCTGAAGGAAGAGCGACACCCTGATCGCTCTTGGTTTTTTCATTTCCTCTTCTTACACTGGACATAATGAAAAACTGGGCTCCAATCATTTTTCTATTTACTTCTTTTTTGAGTGTTACAAGGGGTGACTAACCCCCATTTCAGGGGCCAGATCCAACACCCTGCTTCCCTGCCCTCTCCTAGATGTCACTTTGGGCAGTGCCAAATTTTATTTACATATACACATATTTATATACACACAGCACTGAAATGGGTGGAATAGAACTCAAATCACTCCCTCGCTGGTTGCTTAATGAGTGGAGAGGGGGCAATAACCTCCTCTCAGCTATTTAAGATCAGCTGGGGAAGGAGGGCTGTGCCCCTGTGTGGGCACTTTTGGCCACACCCACTGGCGGCATGTGGGCTCAGCCTAAAGAAGGTTAACCACCCCTGCTTCAAACCATGTGATTAGATCCCTCTCTGGAACCACACAAATAGCAGCCTATTTTTGTGGCAAGGCAGGCAAGAAGCATTCAATGGGTAGGAACGGCCTATGACACATTCAGCCAAGTTGAATTCTGAGAGCAACTGAGTCTTGTGTAACATCAGGAATCTCAGCAGTGCTTTATTTGTACCAAGGGCTCAGCTTTAGAACCAGGCCTGAGTACTGCAATACGGGAAGTGTAAGGAAAATGCCTTTGAAATAATGCATGGCTTGCTACTGTGGCTCCATCCTTGCCGCCGTCTGTGTAGACACCCTGCACCCCCACTAATGGTTGAAGACTAAGGCTCCCTGTCTTGATTGGGGGATGGTTGAAAATCAAACACTCGCTAGCAGTCAATCCTGGAAATGTCACAGCTGAAGTATAACATGCAGGTAGTTTAAAAATACAAATCTTCAATCCATTGAGGAAAGTAACTCCAATAAAAATAGGAATAATTTAGACTTCCGGGCTCAAAACACTTCTAACAGCCTTCTAACAAATTTGTCCTGAGCAGTGGCTGTGGTATATTTTTGTATGGCTGAAATAATCCCATAAACCAGTCTGGCATTCAGCATATATTCTGCATTTTGCATTGCAAGTATCATGAGATTCTCTCTCCACCAGCAAGTTTCTAGACTTCACAGTGATACAAGGACCGGGGGAACTTTGGGAGAGTGTGGATGTAGTATGAGCAGGCATCCACTAGGACAATGAGGCTTCTTCATCCTTCCTCCACTGTCCCCAAAATCTGCTCTGGAGGAATCCTCCCAAGATTTCACACAACACTTATTTATCTGAACTGCACCAACTTCACAAATCTTTGAGTTCTTATGCTGCCAGTTTTAGCTAGTGCAGATCAGCATAGTTGCCGTTTGGCTGGCATTATCAAAGTCAGCTGGGGGCAAGGGCACCCCTACAAAAGTACCATGCCATCAGTAATGAGTCGGACTCTGCTTTCAGTTGGTTTCTGAGCAATACGTTGTGCTTACATTGTGAAGACAACTCCTTCCTTCTTCAGTCCTACTTCAAGTTATGCACAACTGGAAAACTGAGAATCTTTTATTTTTATTCTGCCTTTCAACCAAGGAGCTACAAGGCAAATTATATATAATACAGAAACTGGGTGGCTTCATCCAAACATTGCATTCTTCTGCAGAACCACTTATGTGAGGTGGATGGTCTTTATATAGTTTAAAGATGAGTAAATTTAATTTCAGTTTGACAGCTTTACAAAAGATGAGAATTCTACTTGAAGGCTGCAAAAAAAAGAAAAAGAAAATCCAGACTACCTAGGAAAAAGTATAGAGTTCAGTCTCTTAAGAACCAAAGATGTCTCCTTTTTAATATATATATATATATAGACATTTTTAGTTTTCAGGCTACAGAGATGGGTCTGAAAGTTTATAAGCAACATCAGGTGAAACCTTCACAGTCAAAGGAAGGCTTAGCAAGAGTTTTTCCTGGTTCCCAGCTATGTACACGACTAACAGAACAAGTTAGTCAAATTAACTTGCATAATTTATATAAGCCACAGACACTTTTATTATCTTAATAACAAATTTTTATTTTAAGCATATAATTCACAAAAGGGAATGAACAATTTAAACTGATCGATTCTGATAGAATGCTGTGGTTTTCCTCCTCCTGGTGTGAAATATGTGTTTGTACAGCAAAATGTGATGCCCTCTAGAATAATTAAGATATCAGCCATATGCTGGCCCTGATTACAACAGGTACAAAATACTACATGATGAATTTAAAATGCAGGCTACATTCTGAAACATTTCAATGCTTTTCCATCCACAGGACCAGGTGGAAGAGATGGAAGAAAGGCTGAGGGAGCTGAAGAAAGGAGTCCAACTTCAGCAGAAGAAGAACCAAGAATTGGAAGAGCTGAGGGCCAGCTTACACCAGGAACTATCAATTTACAAGTAGGTTTTACTATCTTTCTTGAAACACTATCCACATGAAAGCAAAGCCTGCAAGAAAATCTGAAAGCAGCAGTGAGAAAGGAGTGACAAATTCTCACTATAGGTCCTTCCAGTTACCATGCTTGCTCAAGATATGTCTCTGTATTCTGCAGACTAGCCCTTTGTGTTTGGGGAATAGGATGTTCTAGAATATGACTGACCTGGGACATATATCTCAAATATAGTAGGGAACTGCTTCCCACTGAGGGTCTAGCTCTATTCTGGAGGACAGGCTCCTGTCACTTTGGTAGAGCTGGCCTAGAAATCAGTCCCTATCTAAAACATGCGGGAGAATGGCATGAACAACTGCAGTCCACATAGTCTGGGTAGAGAAGTTCCTTTGTAAGGGGTTCAGAGCAACAAACACAAGATCAGCTTCTTAATAAATAGAGGTTATTAAGCTGGTGTAACAAATGAGAATAAGTATGAAAGAGGAGGGAAATGTGAGGTTGCCATTTGGGGGAACTGAAAGGTAGAAGAAGAGTATTGAGAGAATTGTGTGGCCTTTTGGACTATGCTCAGTCCAAAACACAGGAGAAGAACACAAGTATTCTCAGTGGCAGAGTGAAATCCAAAGAAAGTGAAAAGTCTGCCCTAGGCCACAGCAAGACTTAATGGATAAGAGTCTGATAGTAAGGGAACAAATCTAGGGTTCCAAAGGTGTAAGAGGCACCCAGTCAGGAATTCAAAAATTAAGAGTGTTGGGCAGTAGTTTATATAACCATGTAAAATTTCATGATCCAAGATGCTTCAACTCACAAGTGTACAGGTTGGTCATGGTGTGTTTTCCAGGTGAACAAAGATTTACGATCTTAATTCTGCTTAACAAGAGGTGGTCTAGACTTTGTAGTAGAATGTGAAATTCTTATTGGATAGGCCATTCAAAAGCTCCTTTCTTTGCAACGGACAACACTATATAACCTAGGATAGTTTAGGCATGGAGAAGGCTGAATATTTTATTTCTGGACAGTGTGTAAAGAATGTGGACATTTCCCTGTCCATTTAACAAAGGTTTTCAGGGGAAACTTTCAAGCACAAGCCTGCCTTTTCACTCTCATTTTCTCAAACAAAATGTAGCCTTTTTAATTGAAGTGATTGTGAGAGACACTCAAAATGGCACAGTAGTGCTTGCCAGCAAAAGAGCCTCTATATTTCTGAAAGCATTCCAAAATTACTTGTTTTTTAGAACCATATAGAATGTAAATTCTGTCTTTGTACAGCATTTTTCTGGTCTCTTCTTCTAAGAGTAGTACTGGTGCTTATTTATTTTCATAAATGTAAACATACGCAGTAATGCTCTGTCTGCATAAGTTTTACAACCTTTTAAAAGGTTACTGCTTTAAAATGTGCCCAGCACCACAAAAGGCAAATGTCCTGCTGTAACCATTGTCTTCTCCATCTCCTTGGGAAAATGCAAAAATGCATATTGTGACCAAATATTGCTCAATGTTCAGCAAAAAGACCCTAAACAGCATGTATAGCCAGAAAACACACTAACACCACAAGCACAAGGTGCGCAGGTAAGGATCAGCTAGTTTGCAACCTCTGTTTAGCAAAACAAAAAAGGGAGGTGATAAGAAAATAAAGAGGGGAAAGTGCCTCCACAAGAAAATGAGCCAGTGTCATAAGGACAAGGCAGATAAAGGGCCTGCCAGCTCTAGCACCCATTTAGCAAAAAGAGAAAAGGGGGTGAATGGCCTCTGTAGGCAGAGTGCCTGCTACCACAAGGTAGATGGAAGTGAGCAGCAATGCCCTATTGATTCAAGCACACACACACCCTGCCCCTCAGGTCAACAACCTGATCTACCTATTTGTAGTCAGCTGCTTCTTCCAGTCAGTGTGTTGTTCCCTCTCCTATTTTCTTGTAGGGGCCAGAAATGGAAGGTAAGGTGACTGAATGGGCAAAAGGGGGTGTGCTCAGGCCAAGAAACAGAGGCAAAGATGAACCACTTTAAGAGCTAGTGCAATCATACACACACAACAGCAGCAATACTGGGCAAACTGATGCCACAAGCACCAGGTTCGCAACCACCATTGTATACCACTCTGCAACAGACTGAGCCAGGAGGCAAAAGTGAAAAGTGTCAAAAGAGAAAGTCAAGGGTTCATGTCTAATCAGTAGGGTAGATGGTGACAAATGAAAATGAATGAAGTCACATGTCACAGGAGATAGTGCAGTTAGAAATACTACTGAAACATTCAGGCGGCAATATCAGAGAGGCTGTTGGAAAAGTAGGATTGGATTGGATGGAGGGCAAAAGATGTGGGGTGTCATGAGCACAGGTCTCCCACTCAACCTCTGGAATAAGCTGAGTGGAACGATGAGAGTCCCACAAGGGAAAGAACAGCAAAGAAATCTAATTTCCTTGTGAAATGTTATTTCATTGAGCAACTGGTTACTCAATTTCAATCCCTACAGAGACTGCTTAGAAATCTATGGACAACTCTGCAAGTCTGAAACTAAACAAGACCAAGATTGAATCATGGATTTATAAGCATGGACATCCTTCCCCTTCTTTACTTACTTGCTGTCTCTTTAGTGGGAATGATAGTACATCCTCTCCATCTGACGACACAGCCAATAAGCAAAACTATAATGGTTTGCATCTTTATTATTATAAAAAGGGCTGCAAATGGTCTGAAACCTGGTAGTTACACTGGACAGATGTCACATCAGCAGGATACCAGATGTGCATTATGCACAACTTCAAAGTTTAAGGTTTGTGTAAAGCTGACGTGTCAGTACATTAATCAACCTTTCTTTAATGTTATAATTCTGTACAAAACCTGTTTGAGAACAGGATTGTTTAGTTATTTTAGGCAACAGTTTGTAATTTTGACATGTTATGGCTAGGAAGCAGAAGTCCTAATTAAATGCTTTTTTATACGCACATAGAGCATTTTGCTATTAATGGATGAAAAATCAGTGTTGTTTTGATGATAACATAGCAACAGGGTTAAACAGATTGAAAATCCACTTAAGAAGACTGCAGGTCAATAGTCATCCCTATTCTACCCCAATGGCAAACCAACCAGGTTTGTCTTCAGTTTCTTTCCATTACCCTCACCTCAGTAAAAATTCTACAAATAGGAGTGTTTTCCAGTTTGAAGGTTAACATCTTCAAGAACAGTTCTACACTTAGGATAAAAGGACCTGCAACATACACTAGTGGAATGCTATTGACCTTTATGTGTAAAGCCTGTGCAAGGTGACGACCATGATGTGAACCACTGGGGCCAAAGTAACTGCATTACTTCCATTCTCCCACTGACACAGCATCCAAGCCAAAGTACAAAGTTAGGCCTACAGTGTCAGGAGATTTGGGCACAAGCCTTCCTTCTGCATCTCAACAGTGTCAGGTAGGTTGAAAAAATGACAAGGTTACTGAATGCCTTCAAGCAAGAACTGCTGGGTGGGAATGAAAACTGAGAGGTTCTGACATCCAGCCCAGGGTGGACAGTATTTCAGACAGACTTGAGCTGGCAAAGGAAATCCAGTTTGAAACAAGAACCAGAGAGACCTGTAGGAATCAACTTTAACCTGGAAAGGCGTTACCTAAACATCTCCAGCCTCAAACTACTAAATGATACATACCCACCAGCGCTTTCTAGTGGCCAGCTTATTGTATTATTTTAGCAGATCATATCAAATTGGTTCTTTCAACAGGCAGCTCACCACTCTCAACCCTCCTCAAAACACAGGCAGCAGCAAGTTCTGCCATTTTACATCATACTCTCATTGCCAGTTGCAAAGTGATTTCCACGTATTTCAAGATTTCAACTTCATAATATATCATTCCGTTCCATTCTTTAGCATAACTGTACTTCATTAACAATTTAGAAGCCACACAATTAAGCCACCACTTTGGTTCCAGAAAACTTAAGTGTCGATTTTTTTAAAAAGAAAAGACAATCACATCCCACATAGAAAACCAAATTTATTTAATCTGAAGCACTTGTATGGTTCATGGAAAGTTAAATGGGCTGCTGGTGGAACAGTTCACCCTCACAGGAGATGTGCTGATACAAGGTGAAATATCATGTGATCATTCTTTATATCAGTCTTTATTACATATATCAGCTGAAAACAAACACTTTCATAACTTGGTGGTCCCCCCAGTTAAAAAAAAACCACAGAAAGGAAAGATAATAGAACACAGTTCAAGAAACACACAAGAGGGCAAAGTAATGTGCAGTTTTAGGTGACTACCATATTCATATCCACATCCTAAGCTGCCCCATCAGAAAAGGATAGAAGGACCAAAGTATTATGAAGAAAACTCAGGCATTATCTGGACAGACCAACTTACTCTAATCAAGGACAGCAGCTAGAAACAAAGTTAAGAATAGGTGACCCTGCACTGGATTTATCTGTATCTGAAACAAGACTAGAGCTAAAGCTCTAAACATATTCTTTTATCAGGAGGAACCAATAAAAATAAAATAGAGAGAAGCTTCTACTCTAAAATTCCCCTCAGTAGAAAACATTCAGATCTTACCAACGCTTGTACTGAAACAATTCAGGCATAGTTTATATTAAAATTTCTTGTAGCAGGCTGTGTACACCAGCTCTCAATCAATGAGTTTTTAGGTGAAAAATTGTCAACTAAGAAGCCACTGTGTGATGCTAGCTCAAGTCAGGTTCAATTTTCAACAGCAACAGTTCACTTTCTGAGTTAGAAGCAAGGCTGATGGATAATATCTACAGATGGGCTGTTGAATGCACAGTGCATGTGTTTGTCTCTCGCAAAACGGCACAGCTGACAATCTCAAGAAACTTAGGAGAACAGGGCAGGGAGAGGACAACAACAGGAAACAAACAGCAAGGATTGAAGGGGTCAAGTCTCTAAGAGCCTTGCCCTTCTGGATCCACACTTCCTTCAGGATCTTCATCATTATATATGTTCTCTGCCTAAACAGAGAGAGAGGAATGAAGAATTAGATAGAAGTATCAATCTGACAGTTAAGCAAATTCCCATTCTAAGGGCACAATCCAAACACTACAGTGACAAACTTTATCCTAAGTAACTTCCAACACATAGCAAATTCAATACCTTTGTCAGACACACGGATTGAGTCATTATTCTGCCAAATATTTATTAAGACGACAGACTTCCTTCTACAGTTTGAGATTATATGCATCTTATGGGTGCTCTGTGCCCCACCAGAAGGGAATGCCTTTGAAATCTTGAATGCTTACAAATCTTTGGAAAGACAGCCCTGTAGCTTCTTTCTAGGGACGTGGGTGGCACTGTGGTCTAAACCACTGAGCCTAGGGCTTGCCGACTGGAAGGTCAGCGGTTTGAATCCATGCGACGGGGTGAGCTCCCGTTGCTTGGTCCCTGCTCCTGCCAACCTAGCAATTTGAAAGTGCAAGTAAGATAAATAGGTACCGCTCCAGCGGGAAGGTAAACGCCATTTCCGTGCGCTGCTCTGGTTTCGCCAGAAGCGGCATAGTCATGCTGGCCACATGACCCAGAAAAACTGTCTGTGGACAAACGTCGGCTCCCTCGGCCAGTAAACCGAGATAAGCAACGCAACCCCAGAGTCATTTGTGACTGGATTTAACTGTCAGGGGTCCTTTACCCTTTTTTTTAAGCTTCTTTCTACCATTAACATTCATATGAGATTCATACAAGTATCTCAAAAGAAATTTATCATAACTCCAATAAAAGAAAACCAGAATGTTCACTCTGTTGTAGCTACTGCACAGCTGCACACAGTTTTGGATTCACTTTCCCGTCAAATAATCAACCAAGTACTTACCATTTGCCAGACTTGCATGATATTGTCTTCTGATACCGAACAAATTACCCAGGGTTCATTTGGATTCCAGGAGAAGTCAGATATCTTTGCAGTGTGACCACCATGAATAAACTAACATTGAGAATAAGATAGTTATTTAAGTACACAATTCCAATACAGAATACATATTTCAAGAACAGGGTTACAATTCTTATGTGTGAATCATATAGATACCTATAGTAGATTACCAACATAAAACCCACCAATCTTCAATAAAGGCTGGACTATCAGTAAGGCAAAATTTAAAATAAAAATCCAAGCCTAGGTCCACAATTGAGCTAATCCATTTTTATTTCTATGTTTCCCCCCTCCTCCTCTCAACTGCAGGGCTTAATTCATTCACAGCTGTGGGGAGGGGGTTTAAGATGGAAGAAGAGTCACAGAAAGTATCCTGGACTTAGAAAGTATCTCATTCAGCTGGGAGTGTCAGCAAGAAGCTGCCACTCAGGAAGCTGAAAAATAGTTCATGGAAGGAAGAGTACATGTAAAGCAGAATGAAACACCAACTCTGATCAAGGATGGTGTACACAAGTGCCAGCCTCTCACCAGCTGACCAAGCCCAAACAAAGGCATAAAACCTCATTTTTTATTGGGGAGTGGGGGGAGAATTGGTGGCAACACCAAAACTCTCACTTACCAACAGCTCAGGTGGGCCATCCTCTGCATCTTCGGGAGACTGCTCTTCTCCAATTTTACTGAAACAGAAGACAGTAATTAGAGACACACAAAAAGCACTTCTGGTGAACTCAGCATTTCCACAGCACTACACACATCTGAGGCTTACCTTAAATCCCAGACATTCAGTCTGCGATCGGTACCACTGGAAGCCAGAATGGTTTCATTATGTGGTGACCACTGAACCTGCATCGATTAGGATGAGATAGAACATTTTGCCTTAGTATCTATCACAGTTTTGATGCAATTTTTATTGTTCTTACACAGTATATCAAACAATAACTGTTCATTAATGCCAGCCAATCACTTTCAAATATGCTACACAATTAGTTGAGCAGAGGAGGGATACCATCAATCATAATGACCAGAAAGCTAAACACGCTTTAATTATTTGAAAATGTTTAATCCACTCTTTCATAAAATATAACAAGGCGGCCTACAACATATAAAATGCAATTAAATCAATCTATAAAACATAATTAAAAAACTCAGTAGATACTGGTTGGTTTAAAGAAAAATACAGTATCATATTGTGACGGTCTGTTTCGACAGCAGTTTTCAGAAAATGTCTGAAAGAAGGCAGGGATAGGTCCTGCTGAATATCTACAGGTAGGGAGTTTCACAGGGCAGGGCAAGGCCTGCCGCATTTAAGGCTCAGTCCCTATTGGAAGCCAATGGAATCTCAAGGGCTTGGGGAATCTGCAGACATGCCGCATCAGAGGATCTGAGGTGGAGAACAAAAGATCAGATAGTCCTTAAGGTACTCTGGGCCAAAGCTGTTTAGGGCTTTGTGAATTAACACAAGAATCTTGAACCTGGTCTGGCAGTAAATCAGCACCAGTGCACCTTTCTCAACAGCAGACTAACAGGCTGCCAGCATTCTGCTCCTTTGAGCAGTCTGTATTTGGAAACCAAATTATGGAGAGGCGGCCCCCATTTATGCGTGTTCAATATGTACACGACTGTGCATACACGCCAAACCTGGAAGTGACCCGAAAAGCCACAAAA
The DNA here is from genome assembly GCF_964270895.1 of Podarcis filfolensis. Lineage (NCBI taxonomy): Eukaryota > Metazoa > Chordata > Lepidosauria > Squamata > Lacertidae > Podarcis > Podarcis filfolensis. Next base: position 57,111,593 of record NC_139611.1, on the reverse strand, counting down.
AGGGCAGAACAGTATGAGGAGTTTGCCGGCTTTTTCAATGGTGTTTCAAAGATACACGATTTCACTGACACAAGTGGTGCCTCAGAACACAACCCCCACATAAATAGTGGGTTGCCTGTACTTTAAATTCTAGAAGCACCTCATAAAGCTAGTATATCATGAAACCACCCAAGTCTTTAAGATGTATCACCAGACCTATTAGTTATATTTTCCACCCCTGGGAATAAGTGCAATGCATCAAATGGGATGCATTTAGGGAAATCAAAAAGTCTCCAAATGTCTTTATTAGTCATTACTTGCACACTTTACTGATGCATACTTTATCACCATAACAAATGAAGAAAATTAGTACTCTGAGTCATCAAATAAGTAACCTTGTCCTACACTTATTCTGGTATTCTAACCCTCTCTTTGTAACTGCCAATGGTTTTTTTCTGTCAGCCAAGTCAGTCACTTAAACCTCACTGCCCGAATATTCCATTCCAATTTTTTTAATCTGCTGCTTAAGGATCAGAAACATGCTTTTTCCACAAGCAGAAAAACCAACATATCTGCTGTAAGTTTTCTAACTGAAATAACACAGAGATGAGCAAACCTGTCAATAGTTGGTCTGAAACTTTAATAGTAAGGCCAATTCTGAGAAGGAAAAATCAAAGACCCTTTTAAGAGCAGCCATGTTGTCAAATGATCAGAAAATGATGTCACATGATATTATGTGAGCTTACCTGGAATATTTCATCTTTGTGTGACTCAAAGGAGTGCAACTTCAGTTTCAGGTTTCGCAGATCCCATAATGCAACAGTCTGGCCAGGAAAACCAGAGCATAATTAATAAATAAGAATATTCCTTTATTGTACTGTACACAGCCCACAGCCCCACAGACTAGGACCATTCAACACAACACATACTCTTCTACAGTATAACAATCCCCTTAATTCTGCAACTATGGATTAGGCAATGTTTTCTGCGAATTCTGGACAGACACCTTATCAGCTGATCCCGTGGCCAAGATGAACTCGCTATAAGGATTGAAAGACAGACAGTTCACTTCAGCAGTGTGAGCATCCACCGAATGGCTTGGCTTGGAAGTGTTGTTTGACCGGGTGTCCCAACTGTAAAAAACGAAATTTAAGATAAGAAACACCTTTGATGGACCAACTAACACACACTAATTGCAAGTGTAACTATTAATAAGAGCCTATCCCTCCAACTTTTAAAGAGAATTCAAGGAAAAATAATTCAATGTGAACAAAATATATAACTTTGCTTACATCATAAGTTTCTGATCATCAGCAACAGATCCAAAGAGAGATTCATGCAGCAAATGCCAGGAAACGTCTTCCACCACAGCTGTATGGCCTGTAAAGATAGTCTTCGCATCCACCACTTTCCCTTCCTTTGGAACAGCACTTATGTCCCACAAGCAAATGGTCTTAAAGAGATAAAATGGGAAAATACATTAACATAAGAAACATTCATTTGGCAGATATGTACATTATGTATACCTGGACTAACTAAGCATACAATACTCACATGATCATCAGATGCACTAAGCAGATGACCACTAAGGTTTGGATTCCAAGACAAACCATAGCCTTCTTTTTGATGCCCACGAAGACGTAGATCTGGATTACACTCACCAGAAGGGTCTGCAAAGGAGATAGGGTTGCTGCTTGTGTTATTCATGCAGTATTATAAAATAGCAAACAAAGATAAATTAATCACTTAAAACATATGGTCAGATCTTCTTCTTGGCTTATAGTAGAAATGGCACCACAGGGGCCGCTTTAAAGCAGTCCTTAATAGTACTTTTTAAAGTCTCCACCATCCTCTTCTTTCATTTAAAGGAGATTGGGGAAGGATGATTCAAAAAGCACTCTGGCGAAAGACTTCTTTGTTCTGCTTTCAAGTTTTTCAAACTATGCTTGTCCATCACAAATCTTAATAAATTATCTGAAAACATCTTAAATTCTGTTCCAGCATGAAATCAGATTAGTATAGCCTCACTTGAAAGCGTCTTGCTTTCTGAGGCAGTTCTGAGACCAGCAACTGTGGTAAACACCTAAAGAGCAGTCTCTGTATCCTGAACACCATTAATTTTCCTGCTATACATTCCTAGCCTAGATTCAACCAACAAAACTAAATTAAATGGCAGTAAACAAAGCATACATTAATATACAACAAATGAGAAAAGAAGCAGCTTCCCGCACTTTAAAAATAATCTCCTCAATACAATACTTGGAATCAACAAGGCCTGTCAATTTATTTTATCCCCAAAGTACATATATAAAAGGAACAAGGTTCAGATATGACAACAGACAAATACCTGGTTTAGATGGATGCTTGGTATAATCAAAAACAAGCACATCACTGGATGGAGTCTTTGTGGCAATAATGCAAGGATTCTGGGGCATGTATCGTGCTCTATTCACTTCTCCTTCATGGTTAATTTTTATTTCAATTTCAATTTTCCCACTAACAGAGCCAAATCCTCCAAACTCTGAAAATAAAGAAGGCATTTCTATAATAGCTACATGTTTCAAGTCAATCATACTAGAAAATAAACCAATTAAAACCAAGAATCTATGCCATATGGACATTATGGAACTAAAAAAAGACATTTTTTGAATACAGTATGTCTTTGTTTACATTTGGAAAACAATATCCCAAAGTATCTTTAAGCAATATGATTTTAGAAAGCTTTATATATAAATCAAGATATATTTAAATTGGTACAACACTGCGGACATATCATATTAACATGTTATATCACCCATTAAGCAAAAAAGTTCAAGACAGCAGTAAGCCAACATATTGCTAATCAACCAGATGTTGAAACATAATATCTGTAACAGCAAGACTTCAATTTCAGACAAGTACTTCATCTACTAAGTTGCACTGTTTAATGTATATCCAATTTTCTGGACATAAAATACATCCTGGAAACCAAAGCGTCACTGGGCCATTTATTGGTTTAGTTTTTAATCTTAGCCTAACACCAACAGTCCTCCCCAAAATCTGTGCCTTGTTAACCTAATAAGATAAAACATCAGGAAGATTCAGGAAGAAACCCACTCTTCTTTCCCATTTTGTTCTCTTACCTCCCTTCTCACTATCATAGTGTGAGGCATCAAACTGTGCATCATCATTAGGGAGCTGCACGCTGGCTATCACAAGGTGATTTTGTTCATCAGAGGTATGGGTCCCAAGAACTAGCCGGTGAATACTGAAGTCTTTGCCTTCAGGTCTACAATGCCATAAAAAAACAATGGAACAATGAGGTCAAAGGGTGTTTGTTTACTTGGACTGACTCCTCGTTAGGGTCACTGGCATGAATGTTAGGAACACCAATAGAGTCAATGTGAATTTCCCTTTCTACTACTACAGAAACTGTTACTAGAGTTGCTGGTTTTCCTTACCCAACAATATGAAACATTGCAAGCAGAAAAACAATGTAGCAATTAGTTACAATAGATGTTAAAATATTTATTGCCTTTCTGGGACACTCAAATTCAAAGCTAACATGTTGGCTGCATTCCATCATGCATCTGTTTATCAGTCAGAAATGCTCAACTTCTTTGCTCCTCCCTCTGCCACAACTAAACCAGTACATCCACTTAACTATAGTTTCCAGCTTCAGAAGCCAGTATACTAAACCGGGGTTTGAAGTTGATATAATATTATGGCTTGTTCCAGAGCTGTTAACCAGTTTCTTAGATTGAACAAGACAAGAAGCTACAGTTATAAATTTCCTGATTTAATGTTGGTGTGCACAAACTGGCCCTTACTTAGTTTAACAAACTTGTTCATATACTAAAGAAATGCAGGCATAGTCCTATGGATGTTTACTCAAAAGTAAGCCTCTATGTTGCATAGGCCTTAATCAACTAAATGAGTGTTTATGCTGCAGTCATGTGTGTTACCTGGTTACATCAGGAAGCCATTGAGCAGTCAAGCTGGGCCATTCCAAAGCATGGGTCATTACAAGATCATAGAGAAATGGAGTGTTCTTTTTCCAGATTTTATATTCTTCATTGATCACTCGCTCCTCCACAGCATCATCAAAGGCAGCTGATAATTATAAGAAAAGAATGCATTAATTAATGCTGGTAAATAAACCTAAAAACCTTATGGGCTCATACCATAGCTCTCCAGCAAAATATATTTAGAATTTAGGGTAGAGAGAAAGATATTCACATCTTCTGTACACAGGAATTTATTCCATGCCCCAAACTGTGTCACCCTGATTAATCACTGAGGGAGCATAGCAGGCCAGCAAGATCACCCATGGCTGCAACCTTATGCTTACTTCCTTGGGAATACGTCCCATTAGGCACAAATGAACTTACTTCTACATAATCATGCACTGTTAAACATGGTATTGTTTTTCTATGCCAGCAGCAATCATTTTCACTAAGTAAGTCATGTTTGTCAGTTGCATCATAACATAGTTTACAAGTAAACTCATGCAATGCTGCATTCACTTTCCTTCAAACAGGAGAGAAAAAAGCTTTCTCCTAAAGAGCATCAGAGCTACTATTCTACTGTGCTTTAGTTTTTTTCAAACTAACATCTGAACAGCAACAAGAAGTTAAATTCTATTGCAAAGCAGCAGTTATGTAAGACCTCAGATAGGAAATCTGTGATTCAAAATTAGGCAGGAATTCTCTAAGCAGCATTTCTCAGCCCCCAACTTGTAATATGCAGCTAAGAGATAACTCCTACGATGTGGCTGTAAGGATTGCTGAACTGTAAGTTGTACACCTCTTTCTGGCAACTCCTGCAGCCAAGTTGATGCCAAACATATTGCTCGGATTTCCTTTGGACCACATCAGCAAGGCCAGGACAGGGATCTTGACCTCTGGGCAGCCCAGGACCTCCATACACACTGCACAGGTTTGCACCCCTCAATGTTTGACTTCACCCCTGGAGACACACTCCATTGTGTCTCTAGAAATACTGATGCCAACACATTGGGAACCATCTCCACACAAAGTTCATTTATAATATCATTAAGTCAATTGATGGCTTTAGACAAACTACTGTATTCTCAGCCTCCCACCTGCAAGAGGAGCAAGATCTACTTTACAGGGCTTTTGTACTGATTACTTAGGTAACAGAACTGAGGCAATTTGAACACTGCTAAAACAAGGCTAAACAGAAAATAGAGGAGTGACCTCTGGACAATTTGCAGCAAGCACTTCTTACTCTCAAAATCTGAGCAATGACAAGAATGAAAAAGGTTCCCCTCACTAAATGGCACTATTAAACAAAAGAAGTTGGGGGCTGGGTAGGCAGTGGCTTGCTGAAGGACGCAAGCTTAACTTCTGTTACTGAAAACGAATCCCTGGATTATGCATGTTCTTATTTAACTGTGCATTGTGCCTCTTTCCCCCTAGACACTAGCCTGAATCTGGCTTCAGGTGTATCTCAGAGTTCTAGTTTAAAAAGCAAAAAATCAGCAACGTGGAAATCTGCTCACTCCCTTCTCTAAAAAAGAGCACTTCTTAAAAACAGAACAACCCATCTAGGCTGTTTGGAACACAAAGAAGAAGTGTGTAAAGAAATGGCATCGTTCTCTTTCTTTTCTAGGGCTCTGTGCCTTTAAGACACACTCTCCCCCCCCCCCCTCTCGCCAACCTAATGTACCTCACAGGTTGCTGAGAATCTAAAGCGGGGGCGGGGAAAGAGGCGAGGGGAAGGAAGCCATGTACGCAGCCCTGGGCCCCGTGGAGAAAAAGGAACATTCTACACATGATGCTACATAACCACCACCCCAGAAGCAGAAATTTACGAGGCGGTGGAACCCCTCGCGCCCCAATTCTTCTCCTCCTCCTCCGCCTCGCGAGCGTCTCCCTCCCCGGCTGGAGAAGCGGCGCCAGCGGAACCGCCGCAGTTTGTTCGAGGCCCATGGGGGGGAGGGGGGTTGAGAGGCCGGCGAGCCGCCCTTGCGAAAAGCCCACCTGAGCCATCCTGCAGCCCTCCCCGCCTCATTACAAAGCAGCTCCACGCAAAGAACCCGAGAACCACGAAGGAGGCGAGGGAAGAGGAGGGGGCGGGAGGGAAGGTGCCAGGAAAGGAGGGAGGAGCGCCCCATTGGGCGGCTCCCACGGAAAGGGGGCAGGGCCGGGGAAGCAGGCGCGGGGATTGGACGAGGCGCTTTTCTGCCAGGGTCCGCGCAGAGGCCGGAAAGGGAGGGGGAAGGGGGGGAGTGAGGCCTAGTCGACTCTCCCGCCTCAGCAGCGCCCGCTCCGCTCACCTTCTTTATCCGCCATGATTCCGACTCTCTTCGGGAGCGCCGGCGACGTCGCGGCCTTCCTAGTTTACCTCAGGACTCAGCCCGCCCTTCACTAGGCGCCTCGTGCTACCCGCGCTGGGCTGCTGAGCGCTCCTCTATTGTTTCCTGAGTCGTCGTAGTTCTCCTCCTTTCCCCCCCTTCACAATTCACTTCAGAACGGCAGTGGCGCGCGAGACGGGTTCGCGCCAACTCTGTCCAATCGCAGACCCAGCCGCCGCGATCTTCTCAGCGAATCACGACGGCGGGAATGGGGGAGGAGGGGCGGGGCCGAGTGGGCGTGCTCGCTGAGGGAAGGATGGCGCACGCGCTCTCTCCACCCCTCCCTTCTCCCGTTTCGTCGTTGCGGAAGAAGGGCAGTGGCTTGCCGAAGCTTCCGTAGGGGCCGCCATTTTGTTTTTGGTTAGGCGGCCTGAGAGTTGCTAGGCCGCTCTTGCGAAACGGGTGGTTGTGCGAGTCTATTGGAGAAGCAAACATTGCCTTTTGGGCTGAGATTAGGGAAATGTGATAGCTGAAAAAATCTACTGAATGTTATTGGCTTTTGAGGTACATGTGGCTTCTTCCGCACTCCCACCTGTAAAATGGGAGTAACAATCAAAATAATAATAATAATACATTTTTATTTGTATCCCGCCCTCCCCGGCCAAGGCTGGGCTCAGAGCGGCTAACATCATAAAATGCCCAACTTCACAAGTGCTTTGGCACATGGAAACAAAATAAATTTTGTCAGGTGCTTTGTGTATTTATCCTTGCCCTTTATATGCCAACACAAAAGTGAAATGGTCTAATTGTATTTGTTACATTATATATAAGTGGGTGTAAGTAAGTAAACACTTAAATACACATCATCCAGGGAGTAAGGCCCATTGCATACTATGGGGCTTGTTATAATCCCCTCAAAACAGATGAAATACTTCCAATATGAGATTAACCGAAAGAGTGAGAAGAACATGATTTGCCTAAAGCATGTAGCATATTTCTTAATATATTTTTATTTATTTAAAAAAACGAGTGATCATCCATTGTGCACTGCTTTGTTCCAGCAGTTAGTGTCAAATGAGGACTGATGATACCCAGGTCCAAATTCCCTTTAAGTGATGGTGTGCCAGTCCCCATCACTCAGCCTTGCCTATTTTACAGTGGTGATAACCAGGTTGTGAAGGGAAGAATCCTGTACTCCACTCTATGGTTCTGGGAGGGTGGAATGAAAGCGTACTGAATAAAATTAATATACACATGCCAACCTTAAAATTATGGCACTGTTACTACGCCAGCAATAAAAAAAAAAGAACCAAAGATTGTCAACTATCTTCTTCTTAGGCCACTCTTGTGCCTTTCGCAGCTGTATAAGGCCAGGCAGATATCCAGCAGGTGAAACTTTCACTGCCCTTGCATTGGCATATATGCCAGGAAAAGCTTCTCCTAATGAATTTCTGCTTGACAGGAGTCAGCTGTTGAAGAACACACAGGAGCCCTGGTTTGAATGTTTCGTTTAAAAACAGCAAGTATAGCTCAGGAAAAGGGAGCATCTTGTTTAATTGTCTTTTTGCCAGGTTGATGTGTAGGTCTAAGAATTAAAAGCTCAAAATTTCAAATTGCCGCTTTTCAGGGGAGGGGGAAGTAGTAATAAAGCAGCATGGATACAGATATACAAATATGATACAGATAGATCTATAAGGAAGGGAACTGTTCCTTTAAATGCGGGCTTGGCTGCGGCTGACATGCTTTAGGCAGGAAGGAGGCCATCTTTCGTCTCTTCTGTCCTAAGAGGAGGAAGTGAATTGAATTTTGCATGGCAAAAGCAGCAAGCCATGGCAGATAACTACCGGGACTACAACTTGACAGAGGACCAGAAAATCGTTAAGACGAAGTACCCGCCTCTCAATAAGAAGTATGAATGTGAGTGTATTCCTGAGAGGTCTTAGTCTGTGCGTGGATTTATAGTTCTTTGGTGGAAATGCAGCGCTGGGCTCAGCTCCAGAGTTTCCACAAACCGAGTGCCTGTACATCTTTAACCGGGGGCGGGGAAAGAGGGTGCCGGTTACAGGCTGCGGGGCATTGCTGGGTGGGATTCTTCTCCGGAGTCTTGTATTGCGCCCCGGAGAGAGACGTGGGGGGCGGGGGCGGCGGATTGGAGCAACAGCGTTGGCTCCGCACACCCATAAACAGCGTAGCTCTGTTGGGTCTGTAGGAGAAAAAAAACCAAAATCTTTAGCAAGGCAATGCTATTTATTTGGACCCAGAATGTCACTTTGGGGTTTGTCCAGCATGCTGAAGGTTTTGCCCTTCTGTAAAGTGTTGCTGTTTCCTAGGCTAGGAGAGCGTGTTGAAACTTGGCAGACAAGGCGAAGTTTTGCTCTCGAAAATAAAATCTGAGACTGCTTGCTGTGGAGGGCTTAATATACTTCTGTGCAGTTCACTTTGTCTTAACTTTCTTTTTGGTGACACGAACCTGCTACACCCCCTGACCTCACTCTAGAAGGGTCAGCTTCTTGCGATGTATTGTTATGCTGTACGTGTAAATGAATTTACTGTGCTTGGAATATTCTTGTTCTGACTGCTTATTCTCCCTATCATGGTCTTTTAGATCTGTTTTTTTTCTTTTTTCTTTTTTTAATTGAATAAACTATTTTAAGTTGCCCCAGGTAGCTTCATATTTTTTCATATTTTTAATCCCTATTTAGATCTGGATCATACTGCTGATGTGCAGTAAGTATTTATTTATAAGCTTACAATCTAACAGGGACAATGAGAAGGCAAAAAAAAAAAGCAAAATGACCCAAATAATCTTTTAAGGGGGAAATATTCCTCAGTTGCATAATGCATGTACTTTCCCGCCCTGCTAATACCATATTTCACCAGTTATTCTCCCCATTGCTGATGTTACCACATCTGACCTTTTCTATATAAACAAGCACAAGTGTGCTGCTTAGATAAAATCTGCCCAGGTACATGGAACAGGGTTAGCTGTCCTCTGCTGAGTCAGATTTTTGGTCCATTAAGCTAAGGTGCATCTACGATTATTGACTGGCAGCAGCTCTCCAGGGTTTCAGAGAAAGACTTTTCCTGGCTTTCCCAAGAGGTGCCAGGAATTGAAGACCTTTTCTGTGCAAAGCAGACGTTCTACCTCTTGAATCAACAGCTTTTCTTCAAAGGTATCTGGCATTATCCCAATAGATGGGGTTATATGAGAAAACCCAAAAGCCTCAGGGATTTCAATGGGGGAACAGTGATGTCAGTATTTTCAATTTGTATATTGCCTTTCCATATAATAATATAACCAACATCCAGTTCATCAAAAGTGCCAAGAGCTGGGAAGTATGGCAACATATATAATTAATTCATGAGTTGTGTGTGTGCGTTACCTCTTTACACAGTTCTTGTCTGCTACAGAGTGAAGTAGGTTGGATGGTGTGCCATCTATAACTCCTCTAAACGAGATGTATGCCTAGAGTTTTGTTCTTATGTCTTCTTGTCATGGCTTCTGTATTTCAGCACAAGGTTGTTTTGGATTTTTGCTATCACTCTATGGTAATAAGAAAAAATACCCAAAAAAGTGCCAAGTGCAAGAAATGGCAAGCCAGATTTCTTAGAATCTGCAGCAGATTACCTCTCACAGGCCCCCCATTCCCACAATGCTCATATTTTAGCACAATTCTTGAAAGCTCCAACAGCAACAAATATGGGGAAGCGGGGATTGATGCTGCACACCTTCTATTGTGTGCTGGATGTTCCTGCTGCTCTATTTTCCACCTACAAAGAAAGTTCCTAGTTGTGCAGAGGATGGAGCTAGGAATTCATAAATTCCAAGTACAAAGTTTTCAAGGGTGACTACTATATGCGAAGAATGGACAATTCTTAAACTGCAAATAGTGAACTTGTTAGAAGTGGAGCCAACTGGTCTTTCCTACATTAAGTGCAAGTTTCTCCTTTGTACATTCTCATCTTTTGCTTATAACTACTGCCCTGTAATCTGTGTGTGTGTTTTTAGGTTGCATGCCTGGGGAGATACCTTGGAAGAAGCATTTGAACAATGCGCCATGGCCATGTTTGGGTACATGACGGATACAGAGACGGTTGAACCTCTGGACACAGTAGAGGTGGAAGCAGAGGGTAAGGTGATGCTTTGAGAACTACAGCAGTACAGATTAATAAACACAGTGGCAAATGATTGTCTTTACTATTTTGCCAGCATAACTGTCACTTGCTGTTTCCCAAACACATTTATAACAGAGTAACACCCTATAGTTTGAGGCCTGTGCTTATTCAGGATTCACTGAAATTGAACTGCTTAAACTTAGCATAGCAGGCCTGTAAGTATAAATGGCGATGCTTTTGCAAGCAGGAAACAGGCAAGCAGAAAGTTCAGCTTCAAATCATAGAATTTGAATTATAGAGTCATAGAGTTGGAAGGGACCCTCAGGACCATTTAGTCCAACTCCCCTGCAATGCAAGAATATGCACCTGTCCCTTACGGGGATCAAACCTGCAGCCTTGGCATTATCAGCATACGCTTTAACTAACTGAGCTATCCAGATGATGTTCAGTCTCAGAGGCAAGCAGAGCAACAAAAAACCCCATGACATTTATTTGTTTTTTATTTTTTTTATTAAATTTGTGTACCACCCTTCATCCGAAGATCACAGGGCAGTTCACTGCATAAAAATACAAAATTAGAACACAAAATACATAATAAAAACAAAAGCAAACCAATAACGTGCGCGCCCCTTCCACAAACACATTAAAAAAGACGTAGAATGTTAATTGGCCCAAGCTGAAGGCCTGGTTATAGAAAAAACATTTTTGCCTGACGCCTAAAGATACAGTTCATGGTTCGTGAGGTGTCCTATCGGTCCCCACGCAAGGGTTGGCTCTCTGATCTCTTGCTGAGCCATGATCTGTGGTGCAAGGGGAATTGAGTGGGAGTTTGAGCCTACACTGACATCTGTCTGTCATTAGGAAGGCTTGCCACACATACTGGGTTGGAGGGAGTCCTGCACCTTAAAGCTCCCAATATGTCTCCACACCCCACCCCTCCGCTTCTCTCCAACAGGACATGACATGCTGTCTCTTCTCTTCCACTTTCTGGATGAGTGGCTTTATAAATTCAGCGCCAATGAGTTTTTCATTCCCAGGGTGAGTGTTTGCTCTCTTCCTCCTTACAGTCTTGAGATATTTCTCAATTATTGGAATGTGTTCTGCACAGTGTCACAGTTTGGTCACATGTTGTTGCATTGCCAAGGTATTGAATCCATTCTGCCTGAATACATTAATTTCTGAGGTAGCATCAAGAAACTAAGGAGAAAATCTAAAGAGGAACTTTACTGTACTGTCCTTATTAGCATCCACTGTAATCATAAAGCAGGGAGCCAGCATTCAACTTTCACAGAAGTCTTCTCCCGGCTTGATAGCCAACAACAGAAAAGAAGGGACAGTGATGTTCCTCAAAGTTCCTCTGCAATGTGCTTACAGTTTATGGATCGAAGTTCTGGAAATTCTTTGCAAAACTAGTTAGATTATAGGAAAAGTTGAAGATGCTAGAATGGGGAGAAAGAAATTGTTATACAGACTGAAAGAGAAGCTCCTTTGACTTCTGAAATGTATTGCTTTTCATATGCCTTGAGGTTGTGTGGATGGTTGGGATTTATTTTTCTGCAAGGAACTGAAATACCTGGTACCTTTTCCAGTTATTACTAGAGCTATGTGAAAGTTTTTAATTGTTTGAAATCAACTAATTATATGTTTGTTCCCCTCCCCCATTTTGTAGGAAGTTAAAGTGCTCCACATTGACCGAATAAGATTCAGAATAAGATCTATTGGGTGAGTTAAGTGGAATCATGCCATTTAAAAATGTTGATGGAAATGGCAGAGAGTCAAGACATGTTGGCTCTGTGTGAAAGTTTCCATAGAGTGTGTACCAGGTGTCCTTTTGCATGTGCCAGGAGCCTTTTTAGTTCCCCACTGACTCTCACCATGGGCTCCTCCAGGATCCTTCTTGGATGGAGACAGCGAAGAGTTTGCTTTCTTTAAAGAGAATGCATGTTTCCACTTCAGCAATGTTGCTTTGCTGTAAGGGCTCAAACTAATCCCTGGTTCTGAAGAAGAAATGGAGGCCTTTGAAGATGCCAGGAGCTATCTTGGCCTTCTTAATTCCTGATTCACACTTCAGCATGTGGGACAGTGGTCCTCCAATGGATCCCTGCACTGTCTCCTGGGTATGGACCTTTTGGGAACTGGAGTCGAGAGCCTTGTATGCCATAGCTCTCTAGGTTCTTGGGTGGGAAATCATTCTGGCTGCTAGGGGTGCCAGAATGGCCTCCTCTTTTCCTCAACATTCATCATTGTTCCATGTGTCCTTCGTAAAATGACCAGAGGGGTTTCCTGCACTGTGACATAATTCAGTAACCTTGTAATAATCATTACCCTTTTTCTCTCTTTAAGGTGGGGAGAAGAGTTCTCTTTGCCCAAGCATCCCCAGGTATGTTATGAATGTTGTCATTTTCCTTCCTGAGTACTAGAGGCCCAGAGACAAATCAGGCTTAACTAACAAATCACCCCTTCCATTAATGTATTCTTAGACCTACCAGAGATTCTGCCTATCATTGTGCAGGTGAGCTCCTAGACTCTTGTTCCGGGCCAACTCAAATTGTCTTTTTTCTTCCCTCGCAGGGCACAGAGGTCAAAGCTATAACCTATTCAGCAATGCAGATTCATGAGGATGAAAAGCCCGAGGTCTTTGTCATTATTGATATCTAAACAAAGTGCCACAAAAAACTGCATCGCCCTGGTTTATCTGCCAGAAGTGCTGTACATCCTAATCGAAGTGTTTGTCCTCCTGGAAATGACTCGGCAGAGGGCTAAATGAACCAAAGTGGTGAGGAGCATCAGGTTGGATGTAGCAGCTTGAATAGAAGACTCCCAAGTAATGTCCAGCTCTGGTGTGTTACTGAGGCTGATGCATCAAGCAGGAAGCATTGAAAAGATGGTGTGCATGTGTTGATTACTAGCCCAAGCATGATCTGGTACTGCAGCCTATAATGTGGTTTTTAAATGCTGGATTCTAATTCCTTATCTACTCTGGTGGGAGACTAATATTCTTTAGGGACAGGGAATGCAGGGATTTAAGACTATTCATTCTCGTCTGTCTTAATAATACTACCTCTTCTATTGCTTCTTTTGTCATTTATAGCCCATTGTAAAATACCCACCATAAAATGCTGCTTTCCTCCAGTGAGAAGTTGCCTGGAAATTAGCCTAAATCCTCTCCCCTTACAAAGCCATTTGAAACAGTAGTCTGATGCTGTCACAATGTTCCCAATCACCTTCAACCACGGTTAGGAGATGACAGAAGCCTGCCTCTCAGGCTTCCTCTTCTCCTGTTCATGTGTTAGTTCCCACCAACAACAGTATGGTTTGCCCTAGCAGATAGGTTGTTCCAGAACATGGTTACAAAAGAAATCCTGGTTAGCGTTCCTGATTAATGCTGCTTCAGACATTACACTACACCAGGCACCCCCAAACTTGGCCCTCCAGATGTTTTGGAATTACAATTCCCACCATCCCTGACCACTGGTCCTGTTAGCTAGGGATGATGGGAGTTGTAGTCCCAAAACATCTGGAGGGCCGAGTTTGGGGGTGCCTGCACTACCCTATAGTTAGAGCTGTAGTGGCTGGTGAGGCACTTTTGCTTGGCTGGCTTCCTAACAGCAGGTTGCTGGTGCTTATCAAAGGGTGAGGTGTGGGGAGATTGATCTGGTGTGGCACATGGCAGTGGATCCAAGCTCCCTATGCCTCAGTCCTCCCCTCTCCACAGCGACCTGCTGTGTTGGCAGGCCAGGAGAACCAAGATACCCCACCTGCACTGCCTCACCAACTGCTGCTGGTTAAACTAAACCATGGGATGGAGAAGGGAATTCATGCATGCTGGGGGAAAGGGAGCCTCACAGTCGATGCCACACTCCCAATGCATTAACCACAGTTAAAGTTCAGAGCTATTATGTCTCCACTGAAAGGAAAGAGGAAAGGAAAGGAACAGAGCACACAAACAATTGCCCCCCCCCCCCCGAAGAGCAGCATTTGTTTTTGACAATCTATATGAACACACACACATAACTTGAATTGCAGACTTAACACACACACACACACCTTGGGATTGAAGCAACGGGTCCCAGTCTCCTATAAGCAGCATTTGTTTCATAGCTTGGTGGCAAGTGTCTTACACTGGGCCACCCCTTTGCACCATGATACAAATCCAGCATTTTTTGTTAGGAGAGGGTACAAAATATTTCTAGAAGGCAGCCTTCGTCAGTGCCCATCAGTCTCAGCTAGCATGGCCTTGCACGCTGAGGCTGATAGGCCTTGTAGTTCAAAACAGCTGGTGGGCATTAGGCTGATGATGGCTGCATATAAGAAGAGAAGGCATCCTAAGAGGTGTAGACAGAGTGGTACTCTATGTTAATTTGTGTGTGATTTCAGTTTTGATGTGTTCCACTTAGCTCTACAATTGTGTGAGGTTATTGGTGTATTAATTGGAGTAGGCACCCATCTATTTACGTAAATGACAGAAAAATAAGAATCTTGGTTTTAATTTAAAAGAACTATTTTTAAAAATAAAATCCATTTTACAAAACGTAAGTTCATACTTGTGTGCATATAGTAGTTTTATTGGTTGGCAGTATTATTGCATTAGAAGTAATGAATAGAAACTTCCAACAAGAGACCTGCAGGTATAGGGTGGAATATAAATTTAATTAATAATAATAATTAATAAATAATGGTTACATGGCTAGCTGGGCTCCTGAAAAGGAGCACTCTGTGCTGCAACATTATCTTGCAGGTCCCACATACCCCCCCACAAAAAAATCACACACACACACACCTTTCTGATTGGGTTCAATTGACATCCATGTTTTATTGCAAGGGCTTCGTGTATAACAAATAGCCGCTGATTTGGGGCATGTCCTTTGCCATTTCAGCTGCATGCCCCCAGGGTGAGCTTGTCAAAGAGGTGCTCTCCCAAGCCATCCTGGGGCACTCTCAGGCGCCTCAAGTTAGATAGATGGTCTGCCAACTGCTTGATGGCCTTCACTTGTTCCTCCAAAAACTGAGACTTTAGAAAGTGACACAGCTGCACAGAGAAGGCAAGCAAGGGAGGGAGAAGAATTGCTCAGGGCTTGCGCTTCCTTTTCCTTTTGAAACAGTCACTGGTGGTGAGTCCCAACCCAGATCATCCTCATCACATCTGGGATCTGCTAGCTCAGAAAAAAAGATTTTTGAATGCTCAAAGGCTTTGATACTAGATAAGACGAGCGCTGCGAGCAAAGGGCTCATAGCTCAGGGGTGAAGCACCTGCTTTAAATGCTCAAGGGCCCAGGGCCCAAGATCACTCATGAATGTGATCTTGTGTATTATCATAGTGTGGCTGGGAAAGGCTTCTGCCTGAGCTGTCATTGGCTCAAGCCAATATTTGAGAATATGAAATAGTGTTTCCAAGGAGGCTGCCTGTCTCTGAATGTTGGGCCAACTCCTGGTCTGCATGTTTTGTTTAGAGATTCTCGTGTAACCTTCCCCAACCTGGTGCCCTCCAGTTGGTTTGGGCTGCAACTCCCATCAGCCCAGACTTGCATGACAATGCTGGCTGGAGGCTGGTGGAAGTTGTACTCCAAAAATCCAGAGGGCACCAGGTGACTAGAATGAGCTTTTCAGTGCCTTCTCATGGTCCTCCATTCTCCCCAAATGTCTACCCATTTATTTATTTTAATTTTGCTCACTAACCACGGGTGACATACATGAGGATCCTCCTTCTCCAGAGCCAGCTTGTGTAAGTCCAGAAGACCTTGGTTCACCTTTACTTCCAGCCACAGGGCACTCTGGAAGGCTTCAAGGCTGGACTGCCACTCATCCTGCTCCGGCTTCTGTTAAGGAGAAGTCGAGGAAGAATTGGGTTAGCAAGACAGGCCTTGCTCTAATTTCCTATCAGAGTTCTTTGAGAGTGTCAACAAGCATATAGATCAGACATCCTACATCTTTGGTGGTGCCGTGACAAAGTGTTCTGCTTTTGGTCAGCAGTTTTTGAAGAAATCAGATTAATCTGTTATATAAATCCAACTCCTTTGTTAGCCTTGCTAGGAATAATAAATGAATCAAATCAACATTTATCTCATTGGGCGATGTTGGCACTGTTGCTGGTAGCCACTCATTTAGAAATAGCTAAATTTTGGTGCTCTGCAACAGGCCTGACAATAGACTCATGGTATGGGCTCAGGTGTGGTCTGTAACCAGGACAAGGGCAAGATAAGTTCCTCATCCTTCTACAACATATAGAATCCATCCATCTCCCATTTGAGATGTAACCATCAGTCAAGACAATCTGCCCAGCCCCACAGAAACATCTGGAAAGACCTAGTGGATTAGAGTCTTTAAAATACATTATGAATGGGTTCTAAGTAGTGGTTCCCGCTTCAAGCTGCTATTACACCTTTTTCCCAGGAACAAGAGATTTGTTTATACTGTTTTAGTTTATTGTATTTTAAAGTATGTTTATTCCATGTGAAAATACTTTTTTTTAATTTTAAAAAGCAAAATAAAATAAAAGATACAAGCATATAGATAGACATCCTGACACTGGTAAACCAAACAGAGGTGGATGTCCTGATTGTGGCACCACAGGGAATGGACTAGTTTGCCTCAATTGCTAGCTACTTTAATCAAGAAAGCAGACACCACACACCTGAATGTCATGAAGAATGATGCATCCCCCTCGCTTGTTCTGGTATTTCAATAACATCTCTGCATATCCCCTCTTCTTGAGTGATTCCTCTTTCAAGAATGTAGCTACATGCTTGAGGGCAATATCATCACGGCTGAAGTAGTAGGACTGAGGTCAGAGAGGCGGGGGAAAACCAGAAAAGTTCAGTCAACAATTAAGTGGACTATGCAGCAATTTAGCTGCTGTTTCAACCATCTGTGGATCAGGTTTAGGCAAAGGTGCCTGGCGGCTTTCTTAGTTCTTTGCTGCTAAAACATGGAAGGGAGCATGAAATTTGACCATTCACTGAGAACACTCCATTAGCAAGTGTTAGAATTTTCTGACAATTCCAGCCGGTCTCTTAAAATCTTAAGAATTATAAATCAATGTCAATATTGACAAAACTGTTCAGTCTTTATCATGAGGCACCTGTTGTTAACAAGGCTGTTATGCTACAGCAGCCCAGGAAAATGCCTCTGCCTTTACACTTTGACCTGACCCGTGACAGGAAAAAGGGGACACTAATTGCCATACCCAGGACCAATAGTAGCTTTGCTTAAAATGTTGGGAGTTGCAAATATGATTCATGGGAGAAACAGTGTTTGGATTTCAGGCAGGGCCAACACCAACATTGAGGAGATTCCCCAACTCTTGCTGGACACCCCCCCCCTCACTCAACATGCCCCCTGCCACCATGTGCTTACAGGCAATGCCAGTGAGAGGGTAGCTGCATGATGACTACAGTGGCCCCGATTTCAGATATCTTTGTTGCTCCAGGTAATCACTGCCTGTCTGCAGGCTCTCTTCTGTGCCTTCCTATGTGACCAGGTCCAACCAGCTGTCATGCCAGTGGTGTCTGGTCCATGGGGGTGAATGCAGCACTGCCACGCCAACTTCAGTCTGCTCTCAGACTACCCACACCTTCCTGGCTTCTGATGTGGAACTAGTCCAGGGTGTGGCACTGCTTGCCAGCTTCCTCTTCCTCCTCCTTAGTCTCACTCTTGCCCTTGTAGAACTCAACAGGGAGGAAAAGGGTAGGGACAAAACTAGTGTTTGTTGGCTTTGCTTGACATTCTCTCTAGCGCCACCTGCTGCTGACCTCCCTGCTTTCCACCCCACCAAGCACCAGCCACTGTTGAGTGATCCTTTTGGCACCAGCCCCATGAAATGTTCAGTTAAAACAGACTTGGGTGACACAACTCTCAGCCCCCTGCAACAGCACACACGAGGCCATTTGACATGCATAAGGCAAAGGGGCTTCTCTCTGGTGATGCTCCCTCAAAGCGCAAGAGAGATGAAAAAGCAAGCAGGTACCATGGAAAGATAGACGTAACTGGCATGGAGCTCCAGGTTCACCATGTGGTTAACAGCAGCCTCACAGTCCACGTGGTAGTTCTGCTGCACCTGGGAATTCATATCTATTGTTCAACACTAAACTGGCAAGTAGAAGACTTCCCTCTTAAAGGGCTGTTCCAGCTCTACACCCTGAAAGTTTCCACAGTAACTGACCAGCCACCATAGCTGGCCTTTAAGCTCAAAGCAAGAAGGTCAGGGCACAGGAAGAAACCATTCAGCAGGGAAGACAGAGATCCTCTGTCGCTCGGGTCTTGAATGACCTTTCTGCAGGCGAGAACATGACTCTGCAGGGTGGCACAAGGGTTGCCATGACACCTGGGAAGGTAGGCTGATGCCAGGGAAACAGCAAAGCAACACACCAGGGTGCTGATCCTGCAAGCACTTGGTGTGAGTTTTCACCAGCATTCATCAAACAACCACACATGGAAGCTCTTCTTGGTCCTCCTCCTCAGGTGACCTTGCCCTGGCCTCCCCTGGCCGCCAGCCACACAGCAGGGAAAACCCTCCTGGAGAACCATCTTGACCTTCAAGGGGAGGAGAGGAGAAGCAGAAGCAGCTTGGTAAGTCCCTGCCACCCAGTTCCTGGTAGCCCCTCCCACAAAGCTGAAAAGCCACCTGGCCCCCCTGACAAGGTAGTCCATGAGTCAGGACAACCATATTGTTGGCATCCTTCTTTCCTGGGAAACAATGGAGGAGTGTGCCTTTGTGGGTAAAGTCAAACCCTTGGAGAGTTGCAGTGCCTGCTGTGGCTGTAGAAATCAATACTGCAGAGATGTATTATTGCAGGTGGGGCAGTTTTTTGCCATTTTTTTTGCCAGTAATGTGACTTACAGATGAGAGTTTTTGTATCGGCACCCCACATTATAGACAACACGTTGTATAGTCTGGCTTTTGAAGTGTTTGTCTTAAATTGGTGCAGACATTGTTTGTATGGACTATGTTGCAGACTTGAGCTAAGTGATGGTGATGGTTGTTTTTTCTGTTGTTTTTTTAATTGTTTCTTTCTTTGTTTTTAAAAAGTGGCCCATGACCCCCTTTATGGTATCTGAATGACCTATTTTGCAGTGTTAAGCCTCTGACATTGGAGGTACACAGTCTAGTGGAGCTGGCCCAAGGGGGCTGATGGGACACTGCCCCACCTCTCTGCCTTATTTACAACTAGTACAGAGGGGGGCACTGCCAGCCAGTTTCCTCCCCCTCCTTAGTCTCAGTGCTGCCTTTGCAAAACTCAGCAGGGAGGAGGAGAGAGACAAAACTAGAATGAATTGGCTCTGCTTGTCATTGGCTCTGGCGCCACCTACTGTTGGGCTCCCTCCCTTCTGCCCTATCGGTCCCAATGGGCAGCAGCCATCCTGGCTAGGAGATGTTGAATTACCGGGTGTTTGAGGGAGGGAGGGAGGCCAGGTGGCCGGGCAATGGTCCCGGTCCATCACCAATACTAGGTGCTGCCAGCCACACAGCTGGGTCCTCTAGAATCAGCCACGACGGGGCAAGTGGCAGGTGGGGTTGGCGGGAAAAACCCTCTTCGCTCTTCCCCTCGGGGCCTCCTCCGAGGGTGCCGGTGCTGTCGACCCAAAAACCCAATGACAGTCCCTTTTGCAGGGAAGAGAAACGGTGCGTGAGATCGATTCCTTCCTGGGGTGGACACAGGCTGGGAGGTTGAGCCGCGGGGACGCTACGCGTGGCAGAAGCTCAGCTGGTTTTGGACTGGTCAGTGGCTGGAAGACACCCAGGAAAGCCCCCCCCCCCCACGGAAGGAGCGTGGGAGAGAAATGTCCGAAATCAGGACACTGCAGCCACCAGCCTGACAGGGGCCGATTTCTTGCAGCAGGGAGCCTTGTTCTTTCTTCGTGGGTCGTGGTGGGGGGTGTCTCCCAACGCGGATGTGGGCGTCGGAGAGAGAGGTGCAGGGGCGGCGTTTAAAGGGGCAAAGCGCCCCTTTAAGACATAGTCTCCTCTCCCCGCTGCGCTTCAGCCCCGCGATCTCTCCCCCCGCCCCCCATGATGCTAGGGAGAAAACGACGCCAAGTTCCAGGCTGCCTTCCCTGCCCTAGCACAGTTGCTGGGTAGGTTGGATTTAAAGCTGTGGGGAGAAAGAGGAGCTGGAGGAGAAACACCCTCCACACCCAAATGCTCAGTCTTGGATTGAGCTACTTGCGTTTACAACTGCGGCTTGTTAGGTTTCAACTGCAGTTTGTTTCGTTGGTTGGTTTTGTTTTTAGGGTGCATTCGGTCATGGTTTGAGGGTGCATCGTTCATCTTACTCGGCACCTTTTTCGTTCTGCGCAAGCCGCCTTTCCTGTGCTGTTGCAGAAAGGCGAGGTATATAAATTCATGAATGGAGCGTAAACAGTCCACGCCTAATTCAGCTCCTCTCCTCCCTTCCACACTTGCAACTTCAGCTGTTCGGGGCTGCCTGCAAGTGCGCCAAGGGAGCCTGCCTGGAATAGGTGCTGCAAGCCTCCCTGACCATCAAATGGGAACGCTATAGGACAGGCATAGGCAAACTCGGCCCTCTAGATGTTTTGGGACTACAACTACCATCATCCCTGACCACTGGTCCTGTTAGCTAGGGATGATGGGAGTTGTAGTCCCAAAACATCTGGAGGGCCATTTGCCCATGCCTGCTATAGGAGCTTCCCTGTGATACAGCACAGGAATCAGAGCCCCCAGCAGCTGCATTTCAAGAGGAAAATAAATGTGTCCAGGAGATTCACCTGCTTCCCACACCCTGCTTATAGCTTGGTTCTGGAATACCATGTTGCTTACTCAATATGCTTTCTTTAGGGTGCTTCTAGGCAATGCTGTAAATGGGTTATTCAGATATCATAAACGTGGCACTAGCAACAGTGGTGTTTTTTTAAAAATAACTTACCTGATTTTTCCTAGAAAGGGTAAATCTCGACTAAACGGCAAAAAATATATCTGGCATTTTGATGCCAGCATGTGGATGCTGCAAAAAAAATAAAAATGCATGTGGAGCACCCATCATGCAGCAAGCACCCATCTGGAAGCACCCTTTGACTCAAGACTCCCTTCTGTAAATGAACCAATTACAGCGATTTATTTAAAAGGGTCACACTGTGAGATGAACTGATAGAACATTGGTACTGGTTTCAAATTTAGTGATAGTGCAGGTTTAAAATATCCAGTTTGAAAAATGGGTGGGCAAAGATGGGTACGCACAAAGAACTTCAAGGAAACATTTGAATTGCCACGACGTGTTTTGGTTCTGCATTTGAAAATAGTGACTGCTGCTTGCAAGACATAAAAAAACTGGCTTTTCGAAGATGTTGAAATCAAGAGTGTTGGTTCTGAAAGGCTGAATTACCCTAATGTTTCTCAGTAAATAATCATCTGAAAGAAGTTGTGCATTTTGGAGAAGGATTATGCATTGTTCTCCACTTAAATTTCCTTTGGAAGAATGGGGGACGCGAGCGATGTGCCAGGTTAGAGCAAGGCAACAACTCAAATAGCTGGGTGATCTAGCGACATTTGCAGTTCTTTGCATTCTGTGTACATTCACCTGGGAAAAGGCTCCATTGAACTTGCTTACTTCTGAGTAGACATGCATAGGATTGCAGTGTGTGTGACTGCGTATATTTAAATATAAATTAATTATCATTGCACCTTTTTATGCTTGCAGTTTTTAAAAAACAAAACCCTCACACTGTCAAAAGCTTTAATAGAGTAACTTACAATGAAGCTGTTAACTTTATTTTGAAGTGCTCCCCAACATTGAAAAAGGTTTGAGAAGAGATCCATTTTATTCTATCAAAAGTTATCACTGTCGCACTTCAGCAGGTAATTGTTCATACATGGTACCATCTCAGATGGATGCTTGCTTATGGAACAAAATATTGATACCCTTGAGTAACTAAATTCAATATAGACACAATGGCATGTCCATAAATGCATGCAAGTTTAGCCCAAGTCATAGAAAGCCTATATAATAGATTGTATGTTAACCACAGGCTGGTTGGGAGTCAATGGTCAAAACAAAGGAATGACAACGTAAAGGGGGAACTTTTATTTAACATCCAGTCCATTCATAACTACCTAATGTTTGGTTTTATATCTTTTTCCTCAGCTTCATCATCGCTATCGTCCACTTGCTGGATGACCAAATCGGTAGACCCGTCCTCTACAATTTCCACATCGGATCTGTTGTCTTCACCGTAATTCCAGTTAGAATCCTTGTCCTCTTCTAGCGGGAACTCAGGTGGTGGCTCAGTGTCCAAATCAATGCGGATGCTGTCTATGCCAGCTTCGGAGAGACACTCATTGCAAAGTCTGTAGCGCCTCGTCCCTTCTTGGACCACTTGCCCTGTCATCTCAGTCACGTGACGCTTGCATTTTCTGCAGATTGGCTTGCAAGCTTGATGGATCTGTGAAAATTGAAAGGGAGAATGCTGATCACTGCTCAAAAGGGAAATAGAAAAATGATTTGTTCCCCTTCCATACAGCAATGCTCTCAGTATCGAGAGGCTGCTACTAAAATTTAACACATGCAGCCTAGTGTGGTGAAAAGGAAGAATTCCAGGATACGAAAAATCATTTCGGTTCAAGATATGGCTATTCAAAATTAATTCATGGTCCCCAAGGCACAGAAACTGTGAGCTAAGGTAACTTCCTGCCTTAACATCCACAGTGTGTAGAGGTAAAATCATTGCATCACTTCACATACTGTGCTCTCTTACAAATTACTCCCTTGTGTACCCATATTTAATTAATTATTAAATTTGTGTATCGCCCTATACCCGTAGGTGAAGCTGTTCCCATAATTGTATTTCCATACTAGAAAATGTTTAACTTGCCTACCGCACAACTGTTAAAGGCAGAAGAACACTGAATTCTCCCAATGCCCAGCCTACACCGAAGCCTAGGCTGCAATACTGTACCCGCTAACCAGTGGGTTTGCTCAGTTAAACACAAAGAGGCTTTCAGGAGACCTGAACACTGCTGTACTGCAAGTTACACTGGATTCTTAGTGAGTTCTTAAGTCTTCAGCTCTGCTGCCTATGCCTCGTTGCAAAGGCTTCACATCTTACATGTCATGGGGGGGGGTGTTTAACATCCACACACAGTTATTGTATAGTCGCATTTACAGAAAATAACATCTAGGGAGTATCTGATCTCAGACAAGCCCTCCACAGGAAATAGACACCATGGTTGCTAGAGAAAAAAGGAAAGAGCACTGGAATATAAGAAAAAACAAAACAAAAAGCACACTAAAGGAAAACAGCAGCTCTTTAGAGTCCTATAGCCTGGTGTCCCAACAACTAACTCATCAATTCCAGCTCTGACTTTACTCATTGAAAGGCAGGAGCAGCCAGGCTGGCACATCTCACAGATATCACTTATAAGGATACCTGCACATTTTGCTTCAAAACATTCTTTCTAGAAGGGCTAGAGACTTACTTTTTTAATGAATGCTCTGGGGCTCCTGCTGACTATAGGGCCCAGTGCATTAGTACCCCCCGTGCCCCCTATCAGCATCCCTACATGATTATGTCTATTCACTCAAGTTGGTTTTTTTATGATAATTTCAGTAATCCACAATAAGCATCTATTACAACAGGAACAAGGAAGGGGGAAGGTATTAAGTGATTAACTGAGCAATAAATTCCACAGAATATGTACTTGTGTATTTTGTATTTCTTTAAATCACTGAAAGTGAAAATATTCCAGTTGGTGGTGGAGAAATGGTTGCTTAGATTAAGGTAGGCAGAAAAGAAACGGTACAATATTTTTATATTGTGCAATTTTACTTATCATATCACATTCATGTCACAAGTCATTTTACTTACACGTTTTTATCATCATGTTAGGATTTTCTGCCTTTAGCTCTCAAGACAGGGCACTCTAGAAATTCAGTAGAAACAAGCATGATCCAGCTGAAGCTGACCACATAAGAAGAGCCTTGCTGCTGAATTAGGCTAGTGGCCCATCTAATCCAGCATCCTGTTCTCACAGTGGCCAACCAAATGCCTATGGGAAACCCATGAGAAGGACCAGAGCCCTAGAGCCCTCTAGCCTCCTATGGCTTCCAGGAACATTGCTGCCCCCGACTGTGGAGGCAGAGCATAAGCATCATGGCTAGTAGCTATCGAGAGCCCTCTCCTCCATGCATTTGTCTAATCCTCTTTTAAAGCCACCCAAATTGGTGGTCATCACTGCCTCCTGTGACAGTGAGTTCCAGAGTTTAACTATCACTTTGACGTTCTATTGGCTCCAGTGGGAGACACCCAGCATATGGTGAACTCTCCCACTGAAATTAAAGGGGAATCAAAGAGATTTACTGTGGCTGAATCACACCAATATCAACATTTAGGTCCTGGCCCCATTGGGATTAAGATTTGAGGTATACTGAGAAATAGGTCCTCCTAGGAAATTAGATATGTAGACAAGCCCAGTGTCAGAATAAAGCAAGTTTCCTAAAAACAGACTGATGCAAGTCAATGCATCTCTATATTAAGTAGTTACTGGGGGTGTATCATCTCAAAATACAACATGTGCCAACGTACTGTTCGGAAATGGCTGCTCAGGTGATCCAGCCTGCTGAATCTCTTTCCACATGCTTCACACGGATACGGCCGTTCTCCCGTATGGCAGCGAAGGTGGCGCTTCAGGTCTGCTTTCCGCTTTACCACGTGAGTGCAGAAGGGGCATTTGAACCTCATCCTAGGCAGATCATCTGTGAGTACCAAGCAATGCTGTTAAAATGCTACAAAAATTGTAACACGCCTAGCACAGTGACACTTTTAGTCAAAATAAAGTAACTGAGTTCAAGACTGCAAACTGTATTATTATTTTTAAAAAAGTTCTGCAATGGGTATAAATGATGCAATTTTACTTAATCTGCCTGTGTTTATTCTGCCCAATCTTGCTGCTGCTAGTTATTAGAAGCTATAGTGAACGCTGTCAGGTCCTGCCCCAACACCATGCAACCACAAGAAACCATGTCCAGCAACACTCTGGATTCTGAGACCCACACACTTTCACCTTTTTAGGATTTTCAGAATGCTGAATTTAGTACAAGAAGCTGCCCTATGTAGAGTCAGACCAGTCAATCTAGCTCAGTATTGTCTACAGGCCAGCAGCTCTCCAGGGTTTCAGGCCGAAATCTTTCCCAGCTCTAAAGGGAGACACCAAGGATCAAACCTGGGGCCTCATGCACACAGGGCATGTGCTTTACACCCGCTGAGCTACAGCCCTTCTGTTTTGGACCCAGTACGGCATTCTGCTCTTGCACATTGCAGTCACCGGAACAAACAGAGCCCTCTTGAAGGGGCTTTATGAACCTCCTTGCCAGGGGCAGTTCCCCTGCTCCATCATGGCTGGCCTTACCATACAGCAAAGGCTATACAATTTAAGGGAACAGATGGAACTGATATCTTAATGGTGAAGCAAAACTTTAGTTCAAAACTAGTCCAAGTGGTGGTGTTGGTGGGAGGCATTTGGTCATCTGATTCAGACAGCAATACTCCTTGGGGCTACACCAAGCCCTCTTTTGCAGAGTGGGAAAAGCCTTCCCCACTCTGCACTCTCTCTGCAAAAGTGGTGTAAGAGATGTATTTTTTTCCACCTCCCATAACAGCCCACTGGAAATTAAGCAAGACCCAGTCTTCCTTGCCACCAGTGCAGAAAGCACAAAGCAAAAGAGCTGGGTTGCAGATATGCTTTATTGAAAGAACGCACACAATCCTAGGAAGCACTGCTAAGAAATTATGATCTTACTGAGGAGGGTGGCATGACAACTGGCCCTGCCAGGCAGCGGGGAGAAGAAGCATCTTGCTACGGGTGGCAATATGATGGGGGAAGAGATGAAGGGAAGAACAGGTGCCTCAGTGGCGCAGCAAGACTTTTAAAAGTGCAGGCCCTTGGCTGCGGGGAGAGGGGGGAGGAAATCTGCTTCAGGTACCACAAGCCCAAACACAAAAATGAAGGATTTCAGTGGGTGCAAGAAGCAGTTTTATTTTTCATTTCGTCAAAACCGTATCCCACAAAACTTGACCTCTACCTTGAGTAAGCTGAACAGAAAAAGGAGACTGCTCAACACACAATGAGGTCATTGTTGCAATTATGATAGCTGGATCCATTTGAATCATTCTCCTTGCATGCAAAATTTAGTTCACCTCCGATAAATGACACTCATTTTTAAAAGGTAAAATAATAAACTTTTATGCAGCCAAGGGCCAAGAAGGCAATTGACTATGCTAAATGAATATCCTTACCATCCGCCCAGTTCCCCATCACACCCAATACCGAGGGCATGCTAGGGTATGACTCGTCCCCTTTGGAAGATTTTGACTTGCCAGCAGGGTGTGGAGAATCATGCTCTTGCTGTGACACAGCTGAGCCTCTCGGGACGGTGTCGGATCCCTGGCCGTACTGGTAGTTGGAATGGCCAGAGTCACCTTCTGAATCAATTTGGACGTCCTCTTCAGATGGAGAAGTGTGGCTTATAGGCTCTGGAACTCGCTCTTCAAGTTTACTTGCCTTATAGTGAGGGACATCGGAGGGTTGTGGCAGCCCTATATGTCTACTGGTTTTCTTCATGGGTTCTTGCCTTTGGTCATGCTTGGACAGCTGTTGGGCATTTCTCTGAGTGGCTGGGTAATAATTGAAATTGGTCCAAGAATTTCCACCCACTATACATGTCCCTTGATCTGGGCTTAAGTGCGAATGAGGGGGACTGCTCTCCGTTCTCCACCCAGTCCCATACAGGCATAAACGCTCCACACCATTCGAGTTCACTTCCTTGTCCGAGAGACTAAAATAGCGATCTTTTTCCTTCTCGCTGATGTCCAAGGAGGATTTAATGAATGTCTTGCAAACACTAATAACGTCAGTCATTTGCAGATAGCTGGCAGCTGACATGACCTCAATCACATTCTGGCCAGTGAGGGAGAGTTTGCCTGAATACACAAAATCCAGGATCACGGAAAATGTTTCGGGAGAAAATGCCTGGAAAGTTGCGGTTGTTGGTTGACTGGTTTCCTTTGAGCACTGTGAAAGGAGCATTTTGAAGTAGCCACTACTGGCAAACAGCACATTCCGGTGAGCTTTGAAGACCTTCCCCTCAACCAAAATGCTGCAGTCACAAAATAAGTCTTGCCTGCGCTGTTCGTTTAATTGTTGCAGGAGATGAAACTGATGGGAAGAAATCTCCATTCTCAAACAGGGTTGTGTTGCTCTAAAAAAAAAAAAAAAGGAATAAACAGGTCTCTGTTTGCTACATATAAACCGCAGCTGCAAGATTATCAGTCATTCACAGAGACATGGTGAAGCACAAGATGGTCAGTGACAGAATGCAATCTTCAAGGGCCAAACTGGATGTGAGCATTGGGAAGGTGCCACTGGGAGGTCAGACCATTAGACAACTTAACTCAAGTCTTGTCTGCAATGAGTAGCGAATGGGAGCCTTTCCCAGCCCAACTTGGAGATGCCAAGGAGTTAACCAGGGACTTTCTGTATGCAAAGCACATGCTCCACCACTGACCAGCACACTTTCCAAGAGCTGTCCACTACTGGTTGGTCTATTTTTTAGCTTTAGTGGGGCAGGGCAGGGAGAGCAACATGCCAAATATGTCTGGGACAGCAGCAATTCCTATGGGCCATTTCCCCCAATCAAAATCTTCCCAACTACTTTTCTCCCTTCGGGGAAAATATTTGTAGAGCCTCTATCTCTGCCCCATGGGTGGCAAAGCAGCCTGGGGTAAAACTTTAATCAGAAAAATGGCCCATTTGGAAAGGGCTAATATGCCGCAGGCTATGGTCTCAAACATAGTTACCAACATGGTCATTTCTGCAACTGAATTCAAGTAAAAATAAATACAAATCAGTGTTGTGTACTGGTTGGAGTGCTGGGGTGCAGCTTGGGAGACCCAGGTTCAAAAATCCCCAATTGGTCATGAAGCTCACTGGGAGTTGGAGCTGGTCACTTTCTCTGTCAGCTAACCTACCTCACAGGGTTGTTATGAGGATAAAATGGGGGTATGCTTGCATGAGCTTTTTAGAACTAAGGGAGAAGATAAAACATTTAAATGTATAATAATACTGTACTGAGAGGCACTTCACATCACACCTGGTCTGAACCAGAGTCCCCCTGAAACTCTTAAGTACTTCTGAGTGAGGTGTGGGGGATATGCAGCCCGCCAGATGTTGTTGGACTACAGTTCCCATCATCCCCGATGACTGGGGCTGATGGGATTTGGAGTCCATCAACATCCAGAGGGGCCAGGAAAGGGGTGCTCAGTACACAGCATTTTCTCTCGCACCTGTAGCAGCTTCCTAACTTGTGTATCCAGAGCCCAATAAATAGCTGCACCATAAGGGCATGGTTGTACAGCAGCATCTTTGCCTCTGTGGAGCTGAGCATGATGGAAGCAGCCAGTGTCCTTCACCTCAGTTATGATGAGCTGGACATTTTGGCCACATATAAGAGACTGAATCTCTCTGGGTGATGACTGTGGGATGGATACTCCTCAAGCAGGCACATTTCAATTGCTTGTTTGAATTTTCCAGATAAAATACGGCATCAAAATGGCAGTCTGTATTCCTCCCACCCACTTTAATCTGGATTTACGCATTCTGGGGGAAATCCAATAAATTGGGGGGGCGGGGAGAGAAACCCTGCTGTCAACAACTAGTTTGCAAATTAAGCCCCTGTCTGGAAGCCCCCAGACTCACAACATCTGCCTACATGAAACCCCAGAGCAGTAAGGTCAGTTGGTTTAAATGCCAACAGGTTTGCATCCCCTCACACAGCTTGTGAAACCGGAATCACATGCAAGGCCAGTTTGCCTAACATTGCAAGCTGTCATTATTTAGAGGTCCAGCAAGCTCAACCCACCATTCCTAAGCAATCACTACTTTCTTCCAATCATCAAACTGTCACATGGAAGTTGTCCCTCACCCCGTTATGCCCTAATTGCATGTCCCGTTTTTGTCGTGGGGGTGGGAAGGGGGCCGGCGCTTGCTTCTCAGTCCCGACAGTAGCCAGCTGGATCGCTATTCCCAAGGCAGCCGATCTGGGCTTAACCTGCAACGGGCACGCCAGTTGGGTTGGGCTGCTGCTTTCCAAGCCCGCAGCTAGCAGCGCGACGCCTTGTCACACCACTCTGCGCCCCAGCCCTTCGCACCGCGGAGCTCCGCGACTCTAGCGCAGAGGTCAGCAACTGGAGACTCCGCTCGCCAAATCCGGGCCCCCGAGACGACAGGCGTCCTTCCAGCCTGGAGGCGAAAAGTGGGGAAACGGGACTTGCTGGCGTGCCAAGTGTGTGGCGTGGAGGGGCCGGCGGGGGGTCGAGGAGCCACTGCTCCCGCCGCCTCCCTCTCGTCCCAGCCCCGCACGCACCGGCAGGGCTGCCCCTCCACTCGCCAGGTGCGCCGCGCTCGCCGCCAGAAAGGGCGCCCAGGCGGCGGCGCGGACGCTGCAATCAGAGGAGCTGCCTCCGAGCAGGCGGCTGACACCGCAGCAGCGCCGGTCCTCCCCTAGCCCTGCCCGGCAGCACAAGGGGCGCCGGCGACGCACATTGGCAGAGGGCGCCGTCAGTCTCTCGCCCGCCCACCCCGAGCTGGAGGCTCGGCCATCGGGAGCCAGGGACGCCCGACGGCGCTGGAGGCGCGCCCGCCAAGTCACCAGGGACCGATCCCTGGCGTCGCCTCCAGAGGGGGACCGGTCCGCGCGCCCTGCCGGGAGGAGGACCACCGCCACCACCACCCAACCCACCCGCCTTTCCTGGGAAGGGCGCCGGGAGGCGATGCGGAATTCCCAGCCGTCGCCGCAGCCGGGCTGCCTAGCGTGGCCTTTCCCGCTGCCGCCGCCACTCGATGCCCGGGCGCGGAAGGTGCCCCTGCCCAGCTCGGAGCTCCGCACGCGCGGCAGGGAGGACTCCGTCGGTCCCTCGCCATCCCTTTGTTGCGAGCCGAACGCCGCGCCCGGGGCGGCATCGGCAGCAAATGGCGCCCGCCTGACGGGGCTGGCCGGGCGCTGCCCGACTGGGGCGCCGCGCAGGAGGAGGGAGAGGCGGCGCGGCCGGACATCCTCCGCTAGCCGGGGAAGTAGAGGCGCGCCCGGCTCACCCTAGAGCCGCCTCAGCCCGGAGGACGCCCTGCTCGGCCTGCTGGCGCTGCCGCGGAGGCGCCGCTGACTTACCGCTCGGCAGAGGCGCGGGCTGGGCGGCGGCGGCGGCGGCGAGGCGGGCGTTCGAGGGGCGGCGGGGCTCTCCAAGCGGCGCTGGCTCGGGGTTCGACGGATGAGGGCGCGAAACCTCGCCGGGCGCCGCCGCCCCAAAGCGCTGAGCAGCCCGGCCGGGAGAGAAACAAAAGGTAGTTGCTGACGTGGGCGTTGGAGAGAGACGCCCGAGGGCTGGGGACACAATTAAAGGGGCAACGCAGCGAGCGCGGCAGGGGCCAGGCGCGCACGCCGCTCTGCGCCTGCCGACGGCGCCGCCGCCTCCCCCTCCCCTCTGCCGCCGCCTCCTCCTCCGCCGCCTCGCCTTGCCAGCCCCAGCTGGGCGCCCGGCTGCCCCCCGCTTCTCCAGCGGGCGCAAGCGCGCTCGCCTCCCCGTGGTCTCTGGGGCGGCTGCAGTCGGGCGAGCCTCTCGAAGCCCAAACGAGCCACGCGAAATGGGCACTTACTGGAGGAGCCCCTCTAGACGGGCCTCCCTCGCTGGGCTCTGTTCTGCTCAAAAGGTCAACGACCGCTGCTCTTGCAGCTCCGAACCGCCTTGGTTTTAATGGTGCGGCTCCTTTCTCGCCCTCAGAGCTGGAACGTGAGGGCTTAGCTGGAGAATAGGCAAGCCCCGAGGCGGAGCTGGGCCGAGACACGGTGTGCTGCGTGGATCTGGCTGGAAACCCAGCGAGCCATCCGGCGCTGCTGAACACGAAACACTTGGTCTCTGTGTACTGGAACTCTTGAATGGTTAAACGCATTTGGTTAACGAATAAACTCTACCGACCTCCTGCCCTTTCACGGTGCTCTTAAATCTGTCCCCTCACTTAGCTGGAAGGGTAGAGGCAGTTCCTCCTGGATCAAGGGAAATGGTTTGGGGACCTAAAACCGACAAACCTCCCAGGAGGAAAAGAAATTGGGCATGCAAATGACTTTGAAAATTGTAACACTTCTTTTAAAAAAGGGAACGCTTTTAGGATTATTCATATCCACCACCTTTTGATCCATTTTGAGCTGAAGATGGGCTTTGAAACAGCCACCAAGAGCTGACAGCATGTTTCTATGAAGGGATTTCCCCTAGAATAAAATAAATCCAGAAAAAGGGCTTGCACTGGTGACTGCATGGCGCCCCCCCCCCCCTTGGGTGAGTGTCCCACTGGTTTCTATTTATGGGTCAGGACAGCAGCTCATTAGCAGTGCATCTGCTTTGCATGCAGGTCTTCAATTCCATCTCCACCACCTCCTGGGAAGTCACTACCAGACAATACTGAGCTAGATGGATCAACGGTTTGACATGGTATAAAGCAGCTTCTCATGGCAATCTCTCTAATCCAAGTTCTAGTTGTGCATAAAAGAAGTTGGTTTCCTTTTCCTCCCCATTAGAAAAGACCACACATCCCCCAGACTCACTTAAAGACCTATTCAACCACTTCACTGAGACTGGATGAGCATTACAGTGCATATGACAGTTCATATCCAGATGTGCATCCCTATTGGCTGTGTGCATAAGAAAGGCTGCTTCAACTGGCAGATCCCCTTTATGTACGCGGTTGGGGTTTTTGCATTTACATCCTGCCAAGGGTAGGGCTGCCATACGGCCAGAACTTCCCGGACATGGCTGGTATTTGGCCCTTGTAAACAGCGTCCAGACGGAAATTGCTTTTTTAAAAAATGTCCGGGAAAATCTGGATGCATGGCAGATCTGAAGGGTAGATTTTGGTGGCGGGGAAAGGGGGGGGAAGTCAAACAACTTGTGTCCGGATTTTCACTTTTTGAAATGTGGCTACCCTAGATGGTATAATTTATACACTTATATCCAAGCAACTCAAGGTAGCATATGAGACTTGCCCATTTTAGCCTACCTTGAGTTAGTGGTTGGGTTGACTGGCGATTTGAACCCGGGTCTTCCTGTTCCCAGGAATGCTGTTCCCAGGGAGGTTTGTCTGGCACCTTCATTATACATCTTTAGGTGCCATATGAATAATTTTCTCTTTGGCCTTTGGCTGATTAATATTCTACAACCTTTAAAATGTGTTTTAAAGGAAGAGGGGTTATTGTTTAGTTTAGTTCTTGTATTATCAATTTATTTTGTACTTTTATCTTGAGAACTGCCCTGAGATCTTCGGGTGAAGGGAGGTATATAAATTTAATAATAATAATAATAATAATAATAATAATAATAATAATAATTCCTAGTCTGATACTCCAGCCGCAGGAGCACCAGGCAAATGCTCAGTTCCAAGTCTAAATCTGTGCACCCCAAAGTACCTTCTTACACAGCTGAGTACCTTACATACAAATAGAAGGCGGCACCGTTATTTCAATGTTATTTTGATATTTATTTATTTTTTCACATTTTCAGCTATAAAAGTACTGGACTACAGTTATATAAACATGTATAGTACATAAACAGTTTAAACATACAAGACTTGATAATGCACCACTGCAGAAACAAAATTACAAAAGCACTTCATATTTGTTTCTCCCGCCTCCCCGGGAAGAAAAAGACAAAATAAAAATAGCTGCTATAGTGGTGGTCTCTGCAGATTCTCAACTTTGGTTTATTTCTGATCTACCCTGACACAAGTCAAACATCAGAAAGGAGACACCAGAATTTAGGCAGGCAGTGATGGCACTTCAGTACTACTTTCCCTTTAGGGACCCACAGATAAACACGCAGTTCTGATTAGTCTCTTGAGCCCTGGTATGTTAAGAAAGCAATCAGATCAGGTCGTTTCCCTGCATACCAGCAAGACCACTTTAATTCTTACACCTTTGGCCCCCTTACTATTTATTATTTATATAACCACTTATATGCCAAAATGGCTTCCAAGTTGTTTATAATTTACAGGTCAAATGGGCCATATTCCAGTCCAAAGCTCCACAGGCACATAGAACTCAAGTTTGGGGAATATGAGTCACTCCATTCCCTGTAAAATCAGTTGCAGCTCTGTGCATGCAGTGGAAATGTGTACAGAGCTGTGCTGACTGCATTAAACAGAAGACCCCCAGCTCTTGGTGCACACTCACATCAGAACTACATGTGCAAAAAACACCTGATGCCAATGAAGCGCATATGACTTAAGTTATGTGCAAGCTCTTACCTGACCAACCAAGAATGTGGCATCTTTCTTTGAGATGTTCAGGGGAACTTTTTTAAAGAGCTTTGTACTCAAGCTGTAATCATGGCATTAGTCACTCCCTTATCTCTCCCTACCCTTGCTCTGTTCAATGTAGGATTTTGAAAGCTCGTTGGGAGCACAGAGCAGCTTTTACAAATATTTTCCTTACGAAGCTATATAAAGTAACCTGTAAACTGATGGTGTACTTCTTCCCACAGGACACAGTTAAAACTATAGGAATAGCCACAGGCATGGATGGCTTTAAAAGAGGATTAGACAAACTCATGCAGCCATGAATGGCTGTGTACCACCTTCCCCTGAATTTGCCCCTGAATACCAATTGCTGGAAATCACAAGTGGGGAGAGTTGCTCTTGCACTTGGCTCCTCTCTGTGGGATTTCCACAGGCATCTGGTTGACCGCTGAGAGAACAGGATGTTGGATGCTGGGTGGACTTTTGGCCTGATCCAGCAGGGCTCTTCTATGTTGCTGTGTCAGTACATCCACTTACAACAAATCCAAACTCTGATATGACTGCACTTTCAGAAATTCACACACAATCCATTGTTGCATTGGTCCAATTGATTTCAATAGGTTGCCTGCAGAACAGAATCAAGTTAACACAGATGACAGGAAGAGTCATATCATATGCAGCATGTGAGAACATTCAGCTGTCTGCTTGAAATTCAGCCAATATCTTTTCTGTTTACTTACAGTAATTTGTTTTTTGCTTCCATTTAGCTTGCAGTCCTTGATTAAAACTTCATAAATTAAAGGAAGATTTCCCTAAAGAGTCATAATTTCTAATATATGTTTATATTCTTAGATTGGTCCTAATCACAACTTTCATTTGTAAAAAAAAAAATGTTTAAAAAGTGCTATGGCTATAAAGTTACCATTCACTGTTAACAAAATCAAGCATATGAATTTCTGAAAGGCAGATACCATAAATGCTTAAAAAGCAACTTCCACTGAAATCAATGGGATTTAATTCCAAGTACAGTATGAACATTTAGGACAGGAGTAAGATTGCAAGGTGAAGAAGGTTACCTAGCAGTACAATGTGCCATTAATATACCAACTGCATATTTATGTAGGGGGAGGGGGAAACTAGGGAAATTACACTTGGGGGGGGGAGGAAACCCCCTCTGCAAAATTAGTTATGGCAAGCTCAGGTGGCTTTCAATTTCTTCTTTAAGCACCATGAAACTGTCTCTTAGAACTGCAGTATCTCTTTTGCTTGCACACTTTTAATGGAGGGTTCCAAGGACACGTCATGGAACTGAGCTAGAATCACAGCATGTACTACACTTACAAAACACCTGCCACAGATGAGCAAGTCAAGTGCATCATTTTCAATTAAACACAAGATGACACACGGGATCCACTTGAAAACAATTAGAAATCTTATTTTGGCAGTCTCCTAACAGGAATGAGATTGGAATCTGTTCCACTCCAACTCCCATAACATAAAAATGTCAACAGATTCATTCTTTACTCACAAGGTACACAAGAAAACCTCTAAGGATCAAAAGAAGCAGCCTAAAAGGAATCCACATCTCTCAAATCTAGAAGGGTGGTCCATTTCCTCCTAGTTCTGCTTATGCACCTCCAGGATGCACTGTGTGAAAAGCCACTCACATCAGGTTTAGCATACAAGCCATTACAAATCTTGGGCATCACAAGTCTTCAGTGGTTTCTAAAGAACTCAAAACAAAGTGATAAGCTGCCCAAATGAGGACAGAAAGGAGCAAGTATCCCAAATGCTCTGAGCTAATGGGTTAAGAATAGCCTTCACCAACCTGGGGCTCTCCAAATGTTGCAATACAGCTAGCCTCAGCCAACACACTGTGCTGTTCATGCTGAGTTGTAGTTCAACATCTGGAGGGCACCAGGTTGGCAAAGCCTGAGTTAGGAGCACTAAATGTGTCCCTAACCTGCATTCAATGAACAACTCCATTTGTTAGAGGTTCAAGAACACCTTCAACTGCTTTGTAAACTCCAGGCTCCCTTGTGCTCAGCTTTGGGGAAAGCCATTGCTAATTTTCAGGGCTGAACCTTTCAAATTGTTTCTCAAGACCAATTTTCTGAAAGATCAGATTACATCCCCCCCCCACTGTGTTTTCCAATAACTATGCAAGTCTCACCTATTCAGAAAGATACCTTACAAAAGTGGTCTCAGGACTTTGCACTTCAGAGCCTTGGTTCTTTTAAGGAAAAAGGGAGCCTATTGTAAATATCTTTTTTTCTTTTTTCTTTTGCTATACAGTTACAACTTTTTTTAAAGAAGAAAGATTATTGCTTCTTTCCTTGCCTTGTTTCATCCTGCACAATCTCATGATGATATAAAAATGCTACATTTATGACATCATAACCCCTTCTACAGTAGTGTTTTATGAATGCACAAGAAAATTTACACCTTCATTTCAAGAAGACGCAGGTGGGAGAAACCTGCATGTTAAAAGTTAATATAATCCATCAAGCATCACAAATTAGACAGAATGCTGTTTGCAAGACAGTCCATATCAGAGCTGCCCAACATAGAACAGGAACACCAGCCTCATTAAGGCAGACCTGTAAGACTGGTGGCCAACCTGAGTGTGCCATTGTCATTCAGGTAAGCAGGTTTAGGTATAATCCCAAATCTTTCAAATGACCAAGATGGCTAGGAACTGCCATGTACAGTTATGCACCTTGATTTTAACTGAATTGTTTTGGTATCTTCATTATCTTATGTCTACAGACATTTCACAGTTTTCCAGCCAGTTTAATAGCCTAGAGAAGTTCAGCACTAGAAAAGTAAAACAAGTAACCTCACATCCTTCAAGAAGCCAAATTCCTGTCATTCAACAGGAAAAGGGTGGAGTCCAAGCTGAAATTTTTAACAAGGAATAGTACTCAAGACCAATTCATGAAACAGTACAAATGTAGAAACCACAATGATCAACAAATATGACCAACTGACTGTACAAGTAGCAGGAACATATACAGGGGGTGGGTGGGGGTTTGTAGGACAGCCAGAGCACAGGGGCTACGTCAGAGAAGTCGTATAAGCAGAAGAGCGGCCAGCTACCTTGCTTATTCACATTTTTTACAATAATTGCATGAGTATAGTTATTTGAGAAGGGGGCAATTCATGCCATCTACAATGACCAGAACTCTGGTGTTCTTGTAGCCTTGAGTAGTTTGTTGCTTCAATGAGGGGGAGGAAACTGAGGTTCTTGCAATTCCAACAAGCATCTGTAAGGCCAGCTCTCAGGCATTTCATGAGATCCTCTTCAGGATTTTATATTTATCCCTCTCACATTTCCCCTCATTGTGAGGGACTTCCTGCTGCTGCCATGTCTGCTCTCCTGGTGCTTAAGAGATATAAGCAGGTGCGATTTTGCAAATCCATTAAAGGCATGCTGGTTTTGTTTTGTTTTTTTCTTAAGGAAAAAAAATGGGCCTGCACAATGAGAAGAACATCTTCAGTAATTACTTAAATAAATGTTTAGCAGATTGTGTGCTGGACCTGTCTCCAGACAGATCAGAAACAAAAATACTCTAATTCATAGGAAGGCATGTCCACCCAGCCCATTATTTTCTATGCTGATTTGTGACAGCAGCAGCAGTTCCTCTCCAGGGTGGGGCCTCAGGCAGTGACTTCTTTTCCTACTGCCTGCTGCTACCTGATCCTTCTAGCTGGTGATGTTGCCAGGATCCTACCTGGGACTTTCTGTACCACTGAGTTACGGTCCCACTTCAAAACACGTCAAAAGTTTGCAGCTCGTAGTAGATATATGGCCTAACCCTGAAAGGCCTTTTACGGTTCAAGCACTACAAAAACGGTCAGTGCCTGGTTGAATGGCTCAGACCCTCAAGAAGGTTGCCACAGAAATCTGCATACTGTTTATCTGCTGCCTGACTAGATACCTTCCTCGCAAGTTTCTTGAGGATGAACAGAAGTGTCAGTATTTACTTTTTATAAACGTACAGTATAAAATAAAATACTGTATAAAAAGAGCCATTTCTAGATTTATGTATACACAACTGTTCATTCTTGGATATGCTTTAATGGTGGTGGACTTGTTTGCATTGATCAAGTCCTCATCTACATTTCTAAGGTAGAATTAAAAGTCCAGGAAAGAGAGCAGCAGCTCAGAATTAAGTTTGAGACCCAGATCCTGAGAGGAGAGGGAGAGGGAGAGGCAGAAACTGGGGGGGGGGGGGAGAGGCAAGATCACAGGAACATGGAAGATTACTGGCCATAAAGGGACAAAGCCTGGCCTCATATCCAAAGGGTGGAAGAAGGTCTGCAAGGAACATAGCCTCTGCTCAGCCTGGACACACAATTCCTTTCAAAGGTGTAGCGCACAGCACTAACAAGTTAAAAAGACATTTCAGAATTTTAAAAGTCCAGTTGTTCCTACCTGTTCTAGGAAATGGAATTTATTCATATAAAAAACCCCCACAAACTTCACAACTTGGGATAAATATGCAGTTTTCCGGCTGTCAAGATGACAAATCAAATAAGAAAAAGAATTTACATCTCCCCCCCCCCTCTTTTTGCTGCTACATAAGTGCTTCTCGATGGAGATCCGGCTTGTCGTCAGGATCAGGGTCAGCATCATCATCTTCAGGGGGGTCGTTTTCATCACCAGATTCCACATAGATGGGCCAATCGTTGTCTGGGTCGCTCTTTTCTTGGCCTTCAGACGAAGGTTCCATCAGACTGAGGTTAATGGGCATCGAATCCTCGTGCGTAGTCGTGACGCAAGTGCAGCTGTCGCACAATCCAAAGCGGCGCAAGCCTTGGGACAGGCTGCTTGTAAACGTTCTCCTGCAGCCCTTGCAGATGATTGGCTTGTTTGACCGGTGGACCTGGAGCATCGTGACACAAAGCAGGAAGGGTCAGTGGCTGGCACAAGAATGACAGATTGAACTGGATCTGGCCTTCTGGCCAGGCTCTGCACTCCCCACAGATCAATTTTGACAGGTCAGCAGCCCCAACCACCTATCAAGGTTCAGAAGGGATCCATCTAACTGCTGATCTGGGCAAAAGTCCATTTCCAGGGGCGGTTTGAATCCAAACCCCACCTGAAAATGGACAAAGTGGACGTCAAAATGGTTGCCACATACAATGCCAGGTGTGGAGCAGGTGGCTATCAGTTTGGGGAAAATCATCTCCTGGACAAAAGTCAGCGCCATGCCAGGCCCAATTATACTGGGGGGTGGGGGCAGAGGTTCCTACAAGTGGTTTGAAGTCTGCTTTTTTAAAACATATTTTTAATTAAAGTTTTCTTGGTTTACAAAAGTATGTGCAATGTCTCTTTCTTCAAGTTACATTTTCTACAGATCAGTTTCATTTGTTGAGACATTAGTGTTACATTAGGATGAAAAGGTGGGAAAAGGTGGAGGGGGCCATGGTGAGTGGGGGTGGAGTTGGGTGGCGATGTTTCTATTTTACTTAATGTATGTGTGGGGTTTTGTGTCAGCGTTGCTTGGGCGGGTTCTCTTTACTATTTGCTTGTGTTCCTTTGGTGGTGAGAGAGGTTTATGTTGGCCTAGGGTGTGGTTATTCATTTGCGGTTGGCTGTGGTGGTCTTTATTTTCATGTGTGAGTGGGGTGGGTGTGTGTTTTTGAATCAAGTTAGCCAAATTGATTCGTATGCTGTTGGTGGATTCTTGTCATTGTCTTGTTGGGCTGTGTATGTGATAAAGGGGAGCCATACCGGGGTGAAGGCGTCTTCTTCTATTTGTCCCCGTGTCAGTTTCAGTTTATTGATTAGTTTTTCTAATAGGGCTGTTTCCCATACTATTTGGTACTATTGGTCCATGCTTACTCCTGACAGGTCTCTCCAGTGTCTGGATATGATGTTTCTGGCTGCTCAGAGTAAGTGGGTTATGAGCTCTTTATGATGTAGTGGGCATTATTATCTTGGAAGATGTTTAGTAGGGCGAGTTCTGGGGTGACTTCTAATACTTGCTTAGTTATTTTGAATATTTCTCGTATGGTTGTTGTCCAGAATAGTTGGATTTTGGAACATTCCCACCACATGTGGAGGTATGTGCCTGTGGAGGTGCATCCTCTCCAGCATTTTGGTGAGGTTCCTGGGCGTATTAGCACTAGTTGACGTCTGCTTTTTAAAATCAACGGGTGTTAAGGATTCTGCTGTCAGAGTCCTGGGAGTGACAGCAGCACCAGCCACCCCACAATTTAGCTTACTCTTTAACTCGCCTCTTGTTGCACATCTCTGACTTACACTCAGAGCATGACTCCGGAGGTGCTCCTGCCGTGTGAAGCGCTTGCCGCATATCTCGCATGGGTAGGGCCTCTCGCCTGTGTGCGAACGGATGTGCCGCTTCAGGATCCCTTTCTGTTTGGCCGTGTATGGGCAGAATGGGCACTTGTGCAGCTTGATTGGCACCACCAGCACATCACCTTTGGAAAGAGAAGCATTTCAGAGGTGTCAATTCACTGTTTTTGAAGTGGGGTCAGAATTTAAAATGCTGGTAACTGAAGAAAAGCACAAATTTTTGTGGTTTACAATACATGAGGGAGAAAGAGGAGATTGTTTTGCTGTGTATTATTAGCCATGTCGCACACATGCCACATAACACTACTGCTACAGCTGACACAGCATCAAGGTGTGGTGGGGATTCCCTTAGTGCAGCCTTCCTCCAACCTGGTGGCCTTCAAATGTTTTGGACTACAACTCCCATCAACCCCAACCAAGAAGTTATAGTCCAAAAAAACTGGAGGGCGCTGGGTCAAGAAGAAACTAAGGAAATGTAATCTCCTTGCAAAAGGAGGGATTTCCCCTGCTTTATTTGGGGGAAATGCATCCAAATTCCACACAGAAACATAGCAACTCTTGTCCTGGGAAAATGCATTCTCATGATTTTTTACTAGCCTGCCCAGCCTCAACATACTACTGCAAACCATTTTTCTGCACATCAACAGCAGAAAATAAATGCTACAAAATTTGCTTTTATTCATAAGGATGTTTGTGCCTGCTCACCCAAGGCTTGATATTTCAAGCTTGTTATAAACAGTGCTTATTTGTACCAAAAGTCTGCAGTCCAGCAATTTCCTGCTGCAATTAATTCTATGGGACTTACTTTGGAGTAAACTCGAATAGGATTACTCTATTAACCTTCCAGGAGAGAAATCTTCAAACTGAAAGAAAAAAGGTATTTTACGACCTGAAGCTAGAACATTGGGGGAGGGGGGCATTAGGCTATATATGCCCTCCAACCTTGAAGTGATGCCACCTAATTTGGCTTTGAATTACTGTTTAGTGTACCATCTAAAATTATTCTCCATCTTTGCTAACAAAAAGACCACAATGGAATTCTTAACCTGCTTACAAAAGACCCCTGCATTCCATTTGGTGCTGGAGACAGACCCAGGGAACTGTTTGAGGCTTTTAAAATATATATAAAGGGACAAATAGTAATTGTTTCTTTTTTCCCCAACAGTGCTCAGTACCACCTGAAATCTGTTTTGCACCAAGCAAAGTCTCAGCTAATTCAGTCTGGTTAACAGACTTCTGCTCTCCAGTTTAAGCCTGTTACATGCTGTAGATTTGTAGGCTTGTATATTATACCCTCCTCCTTTTCTCTCCTGCAGCCCCTTGCCCACCCCACCCCTTTTTGCCCAATATCCAGCCCGTTCTGAAGAACTTGCTCATGATTTTGTGACATTCTGGTTGGCCCCAATGAAAGTGAACTCTTGGTACTGTGCACTGCCAAGGCAATGTTACAAGTCATCAAAAGAGGATGTATGTTTATTCTTTGCTGTGTCTCCCCCACTCCCCCTTGCAGGTAAAACTATCTACAGTTTCATCCAGAAAGCTATCCACTGCAACAGAAGAATCTCATCCAGCCTCATGGGATCTAATCTCACCTGCATCCTCTCCATACCAGTCATTGTGAATGTCCACCACGGAACTCATGGGCACTCCTGCATCCTCTGGCCTACCCTCAAACCCGCGGACAAAATGATGGACCACATCGTCCTTCCTCTGGGCTGCACTGTTGCGCAGCAGAGCTTCTAAAAACTGCTTCATGTGATAGTTGTTGCATGCCAGGTCCATGGCCTGGCCACTATGGAGCCCCTCCTCTATCTGCTCAATCGTCAGCGGTGTTGGGTACTGCTGTAGTCGCTCGCCAACTTCCACTTCCACTTCGTCTGCATCAAACTCTACTTTGGGTTCTACCACTTTGGGCAGTGAAGAATTTGTGTCATCTGGAGAGTCACTGCTTACAGGGTCCCGCACTACAAGCTGAATGGGGTGGCAGCTGCAACATTCCCCGCAGGGAGGGTCTCGCTGGCAATCTGGAACCCTCTCTTTCTCCTG
Organism: Podarcis filfolensis; assembly: GCF_964270895.1. Taxonomy (NCBI): domain Eukaryota; kingdom Metazoa; phylum Chordata; class Lepidosauria; order Squamata; family Lacertidae; genus Podarcis; species Podarcis filfolensis. Next base: position 57,069,548 of record NC_139611.1, on the reverse strand, counting down.
CAGAGATGAAACTGACGCTGAGCACTGGCTCTTTGCCCCATACGACGTGCCCTCTCGAGCAGAACTAGAGCTCCCACTGTCAGCCTGATAAAAGGCAGCTTCTCTCTCTATTTTCCTGCAGATGTCCAGTGACGACCTGATGTATGTCTTGCAGAAGTTGACAACATCAGTCATCTGCAGGTAACTGGCTGCAGACATAACTTCAATAACGTTTTCCCCACAAAGATCCAACTTCCCTGAATAAAGGAAGTCCAGGATAATTGAGAAGGCCTCTGATGTAACAATGTCCAGGGAAGCAGTACTGTGTCGGCCACTGTCTTGGATGTAGTGGATCAGCAAAGCTCTGAAGTAACCACTGTTGGCAAACAGAATGTTTTTGTGGGCTTTGAAAATCCTCCCCTCCACAATGATGCTACAGTCACAAAAGAAGTCCCTCTTCCGCTGCTCATTGAGCTCTCCCAAGAGTTTGGTGTAGTAAGATTGCATCTCCATTGCTCATACAGCAAAGAACTACCTCTTGACTCTGAAAGAAAATGCAGGAACAGAACATCAGCACAGAAATCCCTTTCCTTTCGTGCACAGAGATCAAGTCCCTCCCCACAGCAGTGTATCTCCCCACCCCTCCAAGGCACACAGAACTGAATCTGGAAAACTTGAGGACCAGAGAAAAATTCCAGCCAGAACAGCTGATGCATACGCTGGCAATAAACCTTTAAAAACCCAGTAATTTGAATACTCCATCTACATTGGCCTATATTGAACACATCACCTCAACCAGAAACTGAGCACACTAGGGCGCTTTCAGACTACTGCTATTTTCGGGTGAGATTCAATCAAATATTGGAAAATTCAGGAAGTGCATTTGAAGTTGCTCTGGAGCTCTTCAACAACAAACCCACTTTGAACTTTTTGTGTGAAGTGATGAGGAAATCGTGTGAGATAACATTTGCTTGATGCAACATCATCTAAGCTCCCCACAGACAAATTAGCATGAGATTGTCTGAAAATGACTTGACTTAGGAGAATTGTATCCATTCAGGGGTTTGCCAGCATTCATTACCAATTCACACATTATGCTAAAAGTTGCTTTCAATGATCTATTAATGTATGGAACTGCCCAATTACAAGTTGGACAACTGGTTCATCTCTAGCTCACTACTGTCTGGTCCAAAAGATGCTCTCCACAGTTGCAGGCAGAAAAATGCATTTCCCAGTCTGGCTATCAACTCCTTCACCATTTAACATATTTTAGGAGCCCTTAAGTTGCCACAAAAGGCAGATAGGCCTGAATCTGAACTGGTGTCAAATTCATCAGCACAAATCACTGCAAATCCTTTGCATGGCAGAAATTCTGGTACCCACCCCACCTCACAACATTGGTACTCAAAGCTGAACAACATATTTATTTCTGGCATAAGACGCTAAAGACAAAGATGGACCGATAAACAACATTCTTACAACAACACTGTATCTTTCTGGCACATTCATTGAGTACTCTCACCACCACCGAGCTCACAAGGGTGCCATCACTGAACCAGGCCATAATTTGCGAGAGTTGGCAATGCTGTCACAGGTGCTGAGGGTGCAGGTTGTGGTGGTATTCTGCTCTTCACAACTTTTGTGCTGAACATGCGCAGGAACCCAATTAAGTGCCAGCAATGTTCAGGGGTGTTAAGCAGCCAGCTGGCGTACCAGGATTATAGGACTGATTTGTCCATATATGAGTTCTTAAAATGCACAAGTGGAATGGAGAAGTAAAGAGAAAAACCTGTGCTTTTTAATGAGCTATCTAATTACTGTGCCTGAAGGAGAGGAGAAAGTGGGAACAGGAATGCAGCTTCTCTCGCTACATTCCTCTTGCGAGAGTCCAAAACTATGCAAGGTCACCCTTCTACAGAGAGGGCATTAGGACCCAAGCAGACTCTTCTTCCTCCTCAACCATGTGGCTTGTGTAGCATAACCCTCCAGGGGAAGCCAGTCAGTCCTAGGAACAAAGAATTTTCAGCACAGCCAGCAAGGAAAACACACACCAAAAACTGGAGCATCCGGGAGATCACTCAGCCTTTTCACCCCTGAAATACTTGCATGCTTTTGTCAGTTCTGAGCTACCACATCTCCTTCAGTGCCCCTCACCTCCGCTTTTCCAGTCTAACTCTCCTTAATAATCTCCAGAAATCTCACTTTCCACACTTTTTTTGCCATAACTATTCCAAACCTATTTTCCTTCACAAATTGGCTGCAGACAGAAGAAAACAGTCCTCACTACAGAGGTTAAGAATAAATGGCAGGGGGGAAATCACATTTATTGTGTGACTGACACAATGGTAGCCTTCTTTCTTTGCTATTACTAGAATAAAAATGAGTGAAACACAGTTGAGATGAGGCACCCATTTTGCAGGCAAGAGAATCAAGGCATGCAACTATAAATTCCTTTTGAGATTATAGATGAGTTTCATCCCTGAAACCACCACATTAGTGTTGCTGCAGTCAGTACAGTGGTACTTTGGTTGTTGAATGGCTTGGCTCCCAAACAAATCGGCTCCCAAACACCACAAACCCGGAAGTAAGTGTTCTGGTTTGCGAACATTTTTTGGAAGCCAAACATCCAATGCGGCTTCTGACTGAGTGCAGGAAGCTCCTGCAGCCAATCAGAAGCCGCACCTTGGTTTTCGAACGGTTCCAGGAGTCCAATGGACTCCCAGAATGGATTAAGTTTGACAACCAAGGTACCACTGTACAGGGGTGTATGGGATATTAGGGGTGGGGCAATACCTCAGCTGGGGGACACATCTTGCTTTTCTAGGGTGGTCTGTCCACCTTTAGTCCTTACCCTGAACTCAGCTCTCAGCTATGGCTCCTAGAAACTGTCAGCATGTGACAACAGCCACTACCTGGGAACAGCTTCCACTGGCCAGCTAAACCAGGTGATGGTAGCTGATGGGCCTCAAACCCTCCATGAGTTAGGGACTGCCCTGCATGTGAAGACAGGCTCTGGAGGATTGAGCGAACAAGACCAATACTGGGTCCAACAGTCAAGAAGGTGGTTTCTGCATAAGCTGTAGAGGGAAGCCAGCGACAGATGGGAGAAGGAAATTCTGATCCTAAACCTCCACTGCCTTGCAGGATATTTTTGGGAGAAGGACTAAACCCTACACAAATCCAGATATTAGTCCCTAAGTTGGATGGCACCTTATATGCCTCCTTCTGGCAAGTCCTGCAACCAAGCTGGTGCCCATTGTTTTCCTCTGGACATCAGTTAGGCTCAGAGGTGGAGGGGTTATTGTTGTCTGGGCTGCCCAGATCCTCCATACACATTGCCCAGGCTTGTGCCCCAGGGAGGTCACTTAAGTGCTACTAACACAGTGGTTTGACTTCACTCCCAGAGGAGCAGTCCTTTGTCCCTTGAGACAAATGGATGCCAACAAAGTCAGCACATAGAATAAGATCTCATTTTCTTCTAAATTTGAGAGCATGCAAGTACAAGTGAGGACTGCAACATGTGTTGGCAAGAAGGTAGCCTTGACAATCCAGGGGACCAAACTTATCACACTATCCCAGGCATAGGCAAACTCGGCCCTCCAGATGTTTGAGCCTACAATTCCCATCATCCCTGACCACTTGTCCTGTTAGCTAGGGATGGTGGGAGTTGTAGTCCCAAAACATCTGGAGGGCCAAGTTTGCCTATGCCTCTATCCTCTGTCCCACCCTCACTGTGTGCAAACAGTGCATTTCACAAAAATGGCAGTACAGCCACAGACCAAACCAAAATGATGAATACAGAACACACTTTTGGAAATGCAAGGACTTAAGAGAAGTAAAATAATGAGCCCCAAAGCATGTACAGTGGTACCGCGGGTTACATACGCTTCAGGTTACAGACTCCGCTAACCCAGAAATAATACCTCAGGTTAAGAACTTTGCTTCAGGATGAGAACAGAAATTGTGTTCTGGCGGCGTGGCGGGAGCAGGAGGCCCCACTCAGTAAAGTGGTGCTTCAGGTTAAGAATAGTCTCAGGTTAAGAACGGACCTCCAGAATGAATTAAGTACTTAACCCAAGGTACCACTGTATTCCCCTTACCATCAAGGTACCCACAAGCTGCCCACACATATTTGTTCCTAGAAATTTAGCACTAGAGAATTCCCTTCATAGGCAACACAAGATCACAGCTCTGTAAAGCTCAGGGACACCAAGTCCAGCACTTTGAGCATGGATCTTTCAACCTGCAAAATTAGTGCCATCCAGCTCCCACTTCAAATGTCTCAAATTGGTCCAGTGCCACTAAGCAACAGGGACAGTGCCTCTGGGCTTGTACAGATTGCCCTTCCCTAATGAGCACCCAGAATCTGCCTACAGTGGGAAATTCCAGGTCACCGCACACATGCTTGCCACAGAATCTCAACCCCAGCGGGTCTCCTTTTAAGTAGCAAGTCCCCAAGACACACACGAAAGCACACTTCAGCGTCATTCAAGACTCAGCCCTGGCAACTGTTTTCGATATAAGATCTCAACCTTGGAGCATAGAACGTAAGAGCAGCCAGGGTACCGGGTGCTTCCACTACCTCTCTCAGAACTACAAGGACAAGGAGGAAATGTGCAGTTCTCATACAAAGCTGGCTCCAATGTCTTTCTAGCACTGCCAACTTTCCCCACCCCTTTTTTGCTCCGTTACCCCAGCAAACAGCACCTTTGCCTGGAGACACACACACGCTCACAGGTGACAAAAAGGTTTCTCTCTCTGCTGTTACAGCCTTCACCTCCTTCTGATTTCTACAGAAGATGAAATATCACAGGTACAGGAGAAGCTCAGGATAGGTTTCTTGGGCCAATGCTTTCCCCCCTCCCCATTAAGCCTGTAATGGGGGGAAATGGGAGGGGGAGAAGAGGCGGGTACCACCCAGGTCCAGCAGTCTCCGGAGGAGGGGAAGGGCAGTGGCCCTTTCTGGCAGCGCCCACCTATGCTCACGCACGGCTAGCCAGGAAAGGCTTCCTCCTCTTCCCCCTCAATGCAAAGGCGGAGCAGCGACACCAAAACCCGCAGTAGCAGCCGCTTCCGTTCTCCCTGTGCTGCTCACCTTCCAGCCGGTCCCTTGCCTTGCACGGCTCTACCTAGCCTGACACACACACATCGACACACGCTTCGCCGGAGCCGCCCAAACTCCCCGAGCATCGCCAGCCGCCAATCGCAGCTTCAGCCGCCAGCGAAAGAAGGCGGAGCTAGGCCAGCAAGTTCAGCTGCGCCTGTGCGGCGGTTTCATCGCCCCCTACCCTTCCCCTCCCACAGAGCATGCGCCGTGCCTATGGCCTGATGGGGATTGTAGTTCCCTCATCTTGAGGCGCTGTGATAAAGCGGGTGCGGGATGGGTTAGTGTCAATGGGAAGGAAATATTTCTGTGTATTGTTTTAAAGGTTTGCTTGCTTGCTCTGGTTACTATATCTCCATAATCGTGAACCTCTAAGCTGCTAGCAAAATAATGCACATAGCCTCAGATCAGGGACAACTGAGGCCACTCTGCTTTTCTTAATAGGACCAAAGGGGTCTTACAGGGAGGATGGAAGTCTACCCAGCAAGCCAGAATAAATTCCTTTATAGTTCGTTAATAGACACTCTCATTACATACTAATGCAGCTATCATATTATTTCTATCACAAATTACTTCCTTTAAAGCATCTTGGAGAAATTTCACAATACCATAAAAAAAATCTGTAAAACAGTTAAAACAACTGCATGTACAAAAATAGTTAAAATCATTTACATTATAATGAGTAATAAATTAATCGCCTTCTAAACCGTCGTCTCGAGGTGAGTTTACACATAAGATATTTAAAAGCACAAGAACAACAAATACATTTAAAACAAGACTCATAGTACATTTATCCAGCTAGGGAATGGCCATCGGAACAAAAATGCCTTCAGTTGTTTCTGGAAAGTGCAGATAGTGGGTGCCTGGCAGAACTGGACAGGTATGCTCTTCCACAAAAGAGTCAACCACACAAAAGCCCTGTTCCGAGTTTCTGTGGAAGGGGCTTCCGAGTTTTTTGGAACATGCAGGTTAAACTCTCCTGCAGACCATGGTGGCCTGTTGGATGCAAAATAGGCAGCCTCTCAAGTAACCTGGTTCTCAGCTATGTGGGGACTTAAATGTTAGTATCCCAGTTTGAACTTTGTTTGGTAACAGACTGGCAGCAAGTGCAAATCCCAGAAGCAGGGTGCTGCTATATGTTGGTGGTAGTTTCCCCACTACAAGCAACCTAGCCGCCACATTCTGCACCAGTTGCACCCTCTGGACCAACCCCAAGAGTAATATTAAAAGAATTACAAATATAAAAACAATTTCAAATCCAGTATGGATACTGGCTGAAATAATCATCTCCACTCAGAAGGGTTGTTGAAAGAGACCCTCACTGAAGATAAGAGCAGGGCAACATGACCAATTTCCAATTTTCTGAGTTAATAGATAAAAACTCCCTGTTATTAATGCATAAGAGGTCTCGAATAGCTATTTGTCGTAGCGTTTATGATCAAACAGCAGCTAGGCATTGTACTTCTGCCCAGTGTCCACTCAATCCTCAGAGGTTCAAAGGATGAGGAGGCACTTCTGGAATAAAACTGAAATGTTTATTTAATAACACTCTCTCTAGATTTCGAGCTTGATGGTTTCACAAATTAGGCACAAAACACCAGAGTTCATCAAGTCACCCACACCTCTGTTTTCCCCATATGCTTTCCATGGTTTATTGCTGAATCGGAACAAGTGGCAAGGTCAGTGCTTTTTTTTCTGGGGGGACACGGGTACGCATACCCATAACATTTTGTGAATCTAAGTTTGGCCTCATTGAGAGGCAGTATTTCAATATGAGTAGGAAAATGAGAGTACCCCTAAACATTTTTTTAGAAAAAAAAATGCACTGGGCACGGTAGGCTTTTCCCATCTGCTCAGCCTCTTCTAGGATTTAATATTCCCTGAAGGAATCAAAAGTGGGTTGCCCAGTTAACCGAACTCAGATAGTCCAAACCCCAACTGCCCACACTGACAGTCACTGTCTATCCTCACATATAATAATAATAATAATAATAATAATAATAATAATAATAATAATAATTTTTATTTATATCCCACCCTCCCCAGCCGAAGCTGGGCTCAGGGCGGCTAACAACAATCAAAATAATCCAACATTCTAAAAACATTCATTATAAAATTAATTAAAATCAAATTGATGGCAACCATTAAGCAAAATTCTGTGCAGATTGCCAGAGGAGGGGGTCAGGCTGCGCCCTGACCAAAGGCCTGGTGGAACAGCTCTGTCTTGCAGGCCCTGCGGAAAGTTGTCAGGTCCCGCAGGGCCCTAGTCTCTTGTGACAGAGCGTTCCACCAGATTGGAGCCGCGGCCGAGAAAGCCCTGGCTCTAGTTGAGGCCAGCCTAACCTCTCTGTGGCCTGGGATCTTCAGGATGTTTTTATTTGCAGACCGTAAATTTCTCTGTGGGACATACCAGGAGAGGCGGTCCCGTAGGTACAAGGGTCCTAGGCCGTAAAGGTTAAAACCAGCACCTTAAACCTGATCCTGTACTCCACCGGGACCCAGTGCAGCTGGTATAGTACCGGATGAATATGATCTCGCAGCGAAGACCCCAAAAGGAGTCTCGCCGCGGCATTCTGCACCCGCTGGAGTTTCTGGGTCAGTCTCAAGGGCATCCCCACATAGAGCGAGTTACAATAATCCAGTCTGGAGGTGACCGTCGCATGGATCACAGTGGCTAGGTCAGGGCGAGAGAGATAAAGAGCCAACTGCTTAGCTTGGCGGAGATGAAAAAATGCCGCCTTTGTTATAGCTGTAATCTGCGCCTCCATAGAGAGGGAGGTATCGAAGATTACACCCAATCCCTCTCTCCTACCTGATGGCTAAACTGTCACCTCACTTACTCCCCACTCTCTGTTCAGATTGAGTGATGGTCCTACCAGCTCCCACTGGTCTCTGGGTCACCTGGAGGCAGACCCAGGGCCTGTCCATCACAGAAGCAAGTCTTCAACAGATTCCAACAAGACAGTAGAGATGGGGCCCATCTGATATGTAATGGAATTAAGTTCCAAAGGGTAGGAGGTGCCACCACACTAGAAGTCCAATTCTGACATCACACAAAATGAGCCTTTGCTGAGGTGATATCAGTAGGATGCCCTCTCCTGCAAGTACCATAGCTGTCAACTTTCAGATTTGAAAATACGGGATCAGCAGCCTCACCTGTCCCGGGGACAGTCTACAGGATATCTAACAATCTGGGATAGCAGCGGGAAGCAGCGGGAAACGGTGCTGGAATAAGGGAATTTCCCACAAAAAAAGGGAAGGTTGACAGCTATGGCAAGTACAATAGTTGGTAAGGTATTCAAGAGAGGTGATAATATTTTAGGTAACCTGGTCCCAGGTTGTATAGGGCTTTGTATACCACTACCACCAGCACCTTGAATGTTGCCCAGTGGCTAATTGGCAGCCAAGGGGTTGAACATGTGGCCTTCTGAATAAGAAGAATGTACTTACTGCTGAGTTATGACCCTTCCCTATAGCAAGCTTCAAGGCTGATAAAATATTTGAACAAAGCCAAATTAAGAGATAAATATACCTGTTGTTGTTGTTTAGTCGTGTCTGACTCTTCGTGACCCCATGGACCAGAGCACGCCAGGCACTCCTGTCTTCCACTGCCTCCCGCAGCTTGGTCAAACTCATGTTGGTAGCTTCAAGAACACTGTCCAACCATCTCGTCCTCTGTCATCCCCTTCTCCTTGTGCCCTCAATCTTTCCCAACATCAGGGTCTTTTCCAGGGAGTCTTCTCTTCTCATGAGGTGGCCAAAGTATTGGAGCCTCAGCTTTAGGATCTGTTCTTCCAGTGAGGACTCAGGGCTGATTTCCTGAAGAATGGATAGATTTGATCTTCTTGCAGTCCATGGGACTCTCAAGAGTCTCTTCCAGCACCATAATTCAAAAGCATAAATTTTTTGGCGATCAGCCTTCTTTATGGTCCATATTTATTCAATAAACTTCTATGCCTAAGAAGAGCCCTGCTGGATCAGACCCAAGACCTGTATCGATACTCAGTCACATCACTGATCCATCTAGCTTAGTTTTGTATTCACTTCTAGGGCAACGACTTGAAGAGTTCCAAAACAAGGCCCAAACAAGGCCATCCTCCTCCCCTTGCATGGAGGATCTCTACACACATACCTCAGTGTACATATATACACTGATGGAATGGCACCAGTGTGGAGGGCCACTGGGTGCATCAGCAGCATGGGTGGGGCTTATTCCACTTTTCCAGCTGATGCGCATGGACCACAAGGGGCTCATAATGCAGTTTCTTGAAATAATTTTAAACAACTGTTGTATTGTGAATAGAACACACCCCCTAGGTTGGGAACACACTGATATTGGGCATAACATGCTAGGTGGACACTTTCAGTTGACATTCCAAAGGATCTTTGCTGAATGGAATTCACTTGTGAGTAAACATTACAGAAGCATCTTGGCCATAAGAGAGAGCATTGCATGGGAAACATGTTTTAATTTTGCTTTCTGTTGATTGAGAAAATGTGATGCCTTAACAGTATAAAGGCTCTAGCACAGTCTTTGCCCTCCTGGTGTCCTGAACCCCTAGCGCACCTGGCAGCAAGTCTCCACTGGTACATACAGTCCCCAAAAGTAGTCCTGTAGAGCTCCTAGAACATCCAAACCAAGGTCCATCAATGTGGGAAGCTGAGCAGACCTCCTCACCTCCTACTTCATTTTTATACCATGAATGTTGACTGCAGGATCTGGGTTTAACAAAGCATGTGACCCTACCTTTCCTGAGCTTACTGCAGTTGAGGACTCACATACCTCCTTCCAGAGCTAACAAGCCTCTACCTGGCCAGCTACCCCCCGCTGCTTCCTATGCCTCCAAGCCTGCTGTGTTCATGGACACAGGGGCCCCTCTGGCTCTGGGGACAAGTCCTGCTCCTCTGGTTCCTGTGTACTGACCCCATCCCCTCGCCATCCTCTGTTGCCCTTGAGTACTTTCTATGCCCCCAACCTCTCCTTCTCCACCCCCAGCTTGCCCCGGTGTGTACCAGTCATGGCTACACATCTTGCTGGGTTGTCCTCTCTCCTCATTGTCCTGCCAGTTCATGACACCTGGTGTTCTTCAGATGTTTTGGGCTGCAACTCCCATCAGCCTGTCACTGTACATATGTGAAATCCTCTAAACCCCTATCATATATTCTTTATTTAGAGCATCTGTACCCTGCTTTTCAGCCAAAAAGGCTCCCAGAGAGGCTTACATACTACCAAAAGAGCCAATCCCTAGCCTATACAGGTTTATAATCAGAAAAGAAAAACATGGCACACAAGGGAAAAGGGGGGCTTATTTGTGGTTACATTCTGGTGTCAGGTGAAGACTTTTTTAAAAATCCCCCAGGGTTTGTTTTTTTAAAAAAATCTGTGGCTTTGGTTTTGTGCGTGTGTGATTTTTCAGACATATTGTTTTATGCTTTCTGCTGGAATTTTGTAGGCAGAAACTTGTTGTTTGATTTTGTTACTTTTATTGTATGCGAACATTTTCTGTTGTGAGCTTATACAAATATGGTTCTACAAATATAGTTAAGTAAATAAATAAATAATCTAAAGTGAGGGCAGCTGCAAAACAACTGTTAAAGGTAGCAGCTGGAAGAAGGCAGACAAAAAGCCCCTTTGTGTCCTCTACCCCTTGGATCCCACCTGGGCTTGCTGCATTTCTTGGCAGTTGCCCCAGAAAGACTCCAAATGGAGGGAGGGAGAGGAGGAAGGAAGAATTTGTGGCCAGGGAGAGGGGTGCTTTAAACAAAGAGATGTGCTACTACAAATTTATGTTTTGTGATCGGGATCTATGGAGATGTAAAATAACAGAAGCCTACACTCTGGATGAAAGGAATTTTCTCAGGATACAAGCAACAGCATCATAGGCACAAGCCCTAGTTTGCAGACTAGGTGGTACTCAGCATTTCCCCAGTCTACAATCTACACCCCCTACAGCTCCAAATCTACTCTGAGCTAGTACATATACCTGTGTGTACTGCATTAAGCATTCTTTCTGAAATATAGGTATGTATATGGTAGCCTCATGCTAGAATAACTGGACCCACCAACTTGTGTGACGCCGACTCTCAGAGAGTCACTGATTGAAAGCAGATGGCATGAATTCACTGGCTGCTTTATCAGCCAAGCGTATTTCCTCTGGAAATTCCCTGTGGAGCAAGGGAGCGGAGGAATAGATAGATGAGAAAGAAAGAGAAAAAAGAGGAATATCCATCCTACTCTATAAATAGCACAAGCTATATAGGGGCACAAGAGTGGCCTTGCTAAGATAGGCGTAGGCTAAATTTCAACACACACTAAAGACTAAATGGCTTAAATGTATTTATTTCTTTTCAACAAATTGTGTACTGCCTTTCTTCTACAAATAAGAACAATCTGCCATTATGTACAATTATTACTATTATTATTTGTTGCTTACTACTAAAAATTGTCTCAAAACAAATTAGTCTTTAGTTAGTTGTGCAACTAACAAGAGAAGCAAGAACTCCCTAGGGTGGCAGTTAAAAATATTTTTTTAATGATGGTGGTGGTGACCCACAACCAGTAATTAAAATTACCCACCAAAGACCTGAGTGAATAAGATAGGGTTTATGTGGTATGTAAGATAACAACCAATGTGCCAGGCAAGTCTCCCTGGGGATGGCAAGCACTCCTTGGAGGAAGGATAGGATTAAAATGAGATAAACAGTTTAGGCCTAGTTGCCTCCCCTTTCACTGCCGTCTCTCTTGTGTAGTTTTCATGCCAAGGAGCTATTCTTTGTAAAGTGTCATGTGCACAGATGGCAATATAAAGCTAATGATTATAGCTGGACAAGAGAGGTTCAGGTGAAATTATCTGGAAACTTGAGTTTCTTAGCTACTATGGCAGCCTTCCCAAAACTGGTGCCCTCCAGGTGCTTTGAACTACAGTTCCCAACAGCTCCCATAGCACCAGCACAATACAGCTGTGCTGGCTGGGGCTGATTGAAGCTCAAAGCACATGAAGGGCACCAGCTCTTTTTGTTTATATAGCATATCACAGGAGTGTCCTTCATTAACAAAAGCCCTCTGGTTTTATTTGTATATAAATGGTGGGGAGAACAAGCAGGAGCCTTGAGGTGCTGGTGCATTTGGTCCTAGATTATTCTTTTTATATGAGCTTGCACTTGTTTCCCTTTAAGATACTCAGGAAAGTGTTTCATCAGCTTCCTGTTAAGTTGTGGGCGAACATATCAGACGACACAGCGATTCTTCAAACAGCTCTTGTTTATTCCGAGGCCAGAACAGAACTGAACTGAGGAGCTCAGTCAGCCTGCTTATATAGAGCTCCAGAACAACATAACTGTAGCAACTTTCTGAAACTATCCAATCACTGAACGTCACTTTCAATCCTTCATTTGCATACAAACTATCCAATCACTGAACGTCACTTTTGATCCTTCATTTGCATAACTATCTACAGTATCCCCCTGCTGGCCCAGGGTGAGAACTTCAGTACATAACACTTCCCACCTAATTTGTGTGCTTGACAGAATGGAAAGGTCACCCCATTACACTGCCTTCGCCACCCTGATGCCTTCCAGATGTTTTGAACAGCAGCGCCCACCAGCCCCAGTCAGCACAGTCACAACCCTATGCGCGTTTACCCGTAAGTCCCATTGAACACAGTGGGATTTACTTCTGAGATGACACGCACAAAATTGTTCTGCTAAGTTTCTCGGATAGAAAAGTTCCCCTACAACCTTGGTCCACCGTATAGTCTATTAAAGTGTGTTGGGCTCTTCTGAAGTTAGTAGTTAGTGGTAAAGATTGCAGGAGTTATCCTGTTGATATCAATGATGCAGCGTTGCCGGGGCTGGGGCAGTGCCAAGCAAGGATGCTGCTGAGACAGCATTCCTGGGCCCGGCGGGGCTGGGCGCAGCGGGCTTCCTGGCACAAAAAATGGTGGGTGCCCGCTCCCCCATAGGGAATGTTGTGGGGGTTGGAACACCCAGGTCCCCTGCACCCAGCGCCTATGATACCACTAGAGCTGTGGTTCCCAATTAGCTAAGTACTGCGGTCCCCCTGTTTTTCAAAAGCCTACTTTAGGGAGTACTTTTGGACTTCCTATTTTTCGTTATTATTTTTTTGATATCTCTTGTGTTAGTTTTTGTTGTATAAATGGTGCCACGAACCCCCTGTGTGGGTTACGTGGACCCTCTGGGGTCCACGGACCAACAGTTGGTAACCACTGCACTAGTCTTTCCATGCCCACTGCCCAGGCTTGCGCCCCAGGAGAGTCACTTTGGTGCTGCCTACGCAGCGGTTTGACTTCACCCCTGGAGGAATGCTCCATGGTCTCTCGGGACAGACGGATGCCAACAAACATGTTGAGATCGGGTGAGGAGGGATCAGAGTTTTAAAATGCAAATGATACATACATACATACATACATACATACATACGTATCTATTAGATTATATTTTAAATGCGTTATTGTGAAATACCGGTAAGTGTAAGAGCTGCGGGTGATTGCAGAATGCTAACTTCAACGGGGCTACGGAATTTCCTTCGTTAACTCCAGGGAGGGGAAAGGGGAGGACCTTTCTCCTGGCTCCGCCTCGATGCTGCAGAAAGAAGGGAGGAAAACGCTGAACGTGCTTCGCGCGAACATTTTTGGCCCTCGGCGGTTGCCGTACCCACAGAGGCCGACCAAACCGAGGAGAAGCATACAGATTAAAAAGAGAGTGAGAGAAGACGCTCCCCACTCCAGCCCTCACTTCCGGGTTCCTTTTGACCCCCGCCCGTGTGAGGAGCATAATGCGAAAACAACGGCATCGCCAAAAGGCTTTTCTACCTCGATGTGTAACCCTAGGGAAGCCACTCTACCCAGAGCTCTCTATCGTGGAAGCCGGAAGTGTTTCTATGGTAACACTGAAGTTGTCACAGCCCGATTGAGAGAAAGTGGGGGATCCCCCGGAAGTAGTGGCGGTTGCTGCGTCAAAAGGGCGGGGCTTCTGCTGGGTGTCAAAGGTCAGTAAATATTGGTGACGTCAGACGGCCAAAATGGCGGAAGGGTGAGCGTAACTGGTATCGCTGGGAGTGGTGCCTTTGCGACTGGGGTGGGGGAGACCTGGGGGCGAATGAGGAGGAGGGGCGGGAGGTTGTGCCAGAGCTCCGCCTCGGGACCCCTGGACTGATTAGGCAGGAAAGAGTACCGCTGGTAATGCATAGAGTGCGTTCCTTTGGCCCTGAGTTAGTGTTGTTAGCCCCACCCCCTCCCTCTTGAGTCTGGGCACTCTTGTTTTGTAGAGGCAGCCCTGGCGGTGGTCGCGAAGCCAGAAGATGAGGTGTGGGTTTTTCAGGGGAACAGGTTGCGGAGGAGAAAGGTAGGATTGTACTGTATGGTATGGGGGGGGTGGCCAGTTTAGGATTGCTTGGGGGTAGGGCAGCGTTGGCTGTTTTGGGAAGAGATCTAGGAATTCGGGGCTAATAGTGCGGTGAGGCCTCAGAATTGTCAAAGTGGACGTATCTGGGGACAACTGGAAAAGAGGGTCCTGAAAAACATCTGCTTTGTTACAGCACCTCAAATGATGTGTTTGGATGTGTGGGACTTGGGTTCAGACTCTCTGGCAGCCTTGGGTAAGCCACTGTGTTGCAGTCTGACCCATTTTGTAGGTCTGTTGTTAATATATGAGATTATTCATCACTGACTCGCTTTACCTTTCTTGCCATGTGCATCTGTTGAGTTGAGCTGCCTTGTAAGGTAGTACCTTAGTGTGACAGATGGTGGGGGCATTCAGATTGAAGTGCAGTTGATTGCTATGCAGGGGGTTTAATGGTTTGAGGAAGGCTTTGAATCAAAGGTTGCTTGGCCAAGCCCTGCTCCTAGACCACTTGTATAGTCATTTATATACAGAACTCTAAAGTAGCACTAGAATATGATTGTGGTTATAGTGTGATCCATGATGATGTATTAATTGTGGCAAACTAGAAAAACTGTGTGTGGGAGGAGGGAACCAGTAAATCCACATTCTTTCACTACTCCCCAAACTAAATTATATGATTTAAACAGGTGGCACAGGAGCCTCTAATTCACTTGTATGTCTTTGAGGCTGTGTGCTGTAAAAGCCTGAGTGATTATTTTGTTCATACCCTTTTTTCATAGATTTCTAGTAAATACTGTAGGAGGCTTAAGTTTGTATTACATTTTTTGCATCGTTCACATCATGTTGTAGGAGTTCAATAATATTCAATAGTATTTAAATACCTGCTAAGTTGTTAAAGTGCTTTCTATCTTGGTTGTAATTGGTTCTTTTGGGAGGTAATGTTGAGAAAGGGCAAAAGAGAGAGAAGGAAGAAGATAATGTGTAACAATTCATGAGAAAAATGGGAGCCTTGGTCTGCAGTATTGCTTGAAAGTGCCGCACAAGTTTTGAAATCTTTGGAACGTGTGCCTAAGAATTTAAATAATTATTCTACTTGTGGCAGGAGGAGGCCAAGCCAAGGACACAAGTGTAGTACCATACTGATTTTAAGGTGTTTCTGCATTGGCTCTTGAAAGGGAAGGTCCTGAATTGGGGTTGGAAAAAGATTCTGTTAACATTTCATTAAAAAAAAGGCTGCCGTTGTAGGATTTGCTGCAGTAGCTGACTGTTCTGCATTCTTTGTCTTGAGTTTATTATGTAAAATTCCCAATTTCAGCTTCATATGTTTGTCCTGTAATAGGGAAGATGGAGGCTGGTGGAGGAGCTGGCTACAGCAAAGCCTTCAGACAGTCAAAGATAAGGTAGGTGGGTCTGCTTTTTATCCACTGGTAAACTAGAGAGAGAGAGAGGATGTCAAAAAGACACAGCTCAAACTCTGATATTTGGCCATGCTGCCTGAGGCTGGTGGGAGTCCATCATGGTCTGGGGGCATCAAGTTGGCTACTTCTGAATTAATGACTGATGACTCCCTTTGTAAGAAAAACCTCTTTGCTTATTATACTATTTAGTATTAGGTGCCAAGGAAAGGCCCCAGCTTATGAGCTGCTCTCAAGCACCTGCTTGCTAGCTGTGGGAAATGAAATACTGAACTAGTCCTGCCTTCCCCAACCTGGTATTATCCAACTGTTTTGGACTACAGCTCAGTCCCACACAGCATGGCTGTAGGATCTTGAGGCTGATGGGAGTTGTAGTTAAAAGCAGCTGGAGGACCCCAGGTTGGGGAAGGCTGAACTAGATGGACCCACCTTGGCCTGATCTTCCAGGGTAATACTTTGGTTCATTGGAGTAGCATTCACATCTCACAGTCACGTTTCATGTATCTGTTATTGGAATTAAAAATGCATGTTTTGGGATCAGTTGTGAACATGCTGCTGAAGCCACGTGAGGTGATTGGAACAAAAGCTGTCAGGTGCTTATTGTTTTGGATGTATGAATTCTGTTTTCTCCTCCTGATGGCCACACTCTTAGATTGATAAACACTTGGTGTTCTTTGATTGTTAACCCCCAACCCATGCTAACTACCACACTCATTGGAAATTCAGCCACAGTGTACCCAACAATAAGTACATTCTCCTCTCACTCTGTTGCAGTCCACAGAGGCCTTGGAGTTCATGAAACGTGACCTGACCGAGTTCACGCAAGTGGTCCAGCATGACACAGCCTGCACCATTGCTGCCACTGCCAGTGTGGTCAAGGAGAAGCTGGCTGTGAGTGGGCATCGAAAACTAAAATGGAGGGAGAGGCAGGGGCAGGAATGCATGTCATTGGGAAGGGCTGGCAGGTTTTCATTTGTGTTTGCCATTTGCCTCTCCCCACAACTTTTTTCATTATTCTCTTTGTTGATTTGGTGTATCAAGCCCATAGCAATGCTAGGCTTTGTGGGATACTGCCCACTCTGGTTCCTCTGCCTTAAATTAATTTTCATTGTGAATTTCTTTGGGTTTTTTTTGAAGACGGAAAGTTCCTCCGGTGCGACAGAGAAAGTGAGAAAAGGGCTCTCCAACTTCCTGGGTGTTATCTCCGACACATTTGCACCTTCACCAGATATGACCATTGACTGTGACGTCATAACCCTGATGGCGACCCCTTCTGGAACAACAGAGTTATACGACAGTGCCAAGGTGCCTCCAGCCTCTACCCCCAAAAGGTGGCCTCTGTCCCCGCCATTAATGTCTTGTGCTCATATGCTTCTCCCTGTCTGTCCTCTTCCAGGCTCGGCTGTACAGCCTTCAGTCTGACCCAGCCACCTATTGCAATGAACCTGATGGTAAGTTGGGGGCTGATTTGGACTGAAAAACCCCACAGTCAGGGAAGTGTTTGGGTGAACTATCTACCTGGAGGGTGACTGAAGTCCACAACATGCTGCTTGCTTTCATAAAGCAAAACCTGATAGGATGGCCCAAATTTTGAAATGCAGGCCTTGCTAAAAGAAAAGTAACTTCTAGGTTTGGGGGCTGCAGTAGAAAGGTCCAAAGGAGGTAGGGTGACAGGTTGGGGATTGGTGCATGATGGAAGTGTTATGGTTCATCATGGGAGGCTATTCTCAGAATTCCTGCTCAGCCACGGGTGGCCTCTGGCACGTTAGACTTTTTGCAAATAATGAGGAAGGATTGCAAGGCACCTGCTTCTCATGAAAAGCCAAGTTGCACCTTCCCCTTCCCTCTTCTGCTGCTTTCCCCCACCCTCTGCCACTCCCCCTATCCTCACAGTCTTCTGTACCAGACTGACAAGGGTGAAGCTACCCTGCCACCTTCTTGGCCTGGAGAGGCAACCAGGATAGTTTGGCACTTCACTTTCCAGCCATTAGTGGCTGCATGCACATGCTGGTCTTTTAAGGTCAGAAGAGTCAGTTCTGGCAGGCTGAGATCCTGCCTGGAAAATAGGTGTGTGGGCAGAAACCATGGAAACTTGAGCCTAAGAACAGTGTAATGCAGGGGTGTAGAAGCTTTTTAGGCTAGCTAGCCCATATCCTTATCACCCCAGCCCTGGAGGGCCATCTTGAACCCCCTAGCTGGACAAGATTGGCCCACAGTCCAGAAGTTTTACATCCATGGCATAGCCTGACCTCTGCCGTCTGCAGAGGGCCTTAAGAAAGGACAGGAACTGTAAACAAATGTGTGGGAAGTCTCCTGGTAGATGCCTGCCTGCCAAACCTGCTTTGGGGATGCGAGTTTGGAGTGTTAAACCTACATACAGGGTGGGGAGGCATTTTGTGAAATGAGTTGAATCTATGTATTGTTGTTTCATTTGTTCCTTGTCTTAGCCAAAAAAATATCAAAATGATTATTAATAAAGGATACAATACAAATTCCAAAATTATATAGGAGATTCAAAGCACTGAAAGTGATCATACTTTATAATTTAAGATGTAGAACATTTAAATAATCTTGAAAGAATATAGATACGTTGTTATTGCTACCATATATTTTTTATATCTATGCTATATTTTTTCTATTAGTTTATGTATGACTGTAACCTAGTATGTATTGAAGATGAGATATAGCAGAAAAGCAAATTTATGTTTATATTTATATAGCCAGAGCAGCAAGAAAAGGAGAGGGGGGAAAATAATCATTTTATATTTGAGGAAAGAGGCAAGTCTTTAACTGGTGCCAATATGATGTTGATGTAGGTGCCAGGCAAGTTTCTTTTGGAAGACAAGAGGCCCCTTCGTGTCTACCATTTCTTACTTTTTCTTGTGTCATTTACACACACCCACCCAACTGAATACTATCTTGGTGATGCAATGTCATTGTACTGGAGTAATTTCCCTGTGGGGCTATTAATTTTATTAAAAAAAGAATGACAAAGCAAAGACATGATAATGGTTAGGAAAATCACCCATCTCCTTTTTTTAACACTAGAATTTGGGATGACCCAATTTGATTTGGTGGTAGGTTCAGGAAAGGTAAAAGGAATCAGAAGTTTACACAAGGCATAATTAACTTTTGAGATTTACTGTTGCTAAACATGGGGTACCTATATTGTAAAGGGCTTTAAAGGATTGAACAAATTCATGGTTGCATGATCTCTCAACAGCATTGAGGCCAAATGAACATAGTTAAAGGAACTTTTTGTGTGCAGAGGTGCTGCTTATATTTTGGGGATGGGGCCAAAGGGGGGCTGCCCCTTTTACTTTTTGTCATGGCACCCTTAGGTACTGTCTTCAGAAAGCATATTCCACTAAAGCCAGGAAGGTGTGGATGTGTCCAGAGCTTGAGAATTTCAATGTGTCTAATCTTCCAACCCCCACCCACCATTTGAGCTCTCTGTAATATATCTCTGTGTATAAGCCTCTCTCAAATAGCAGACTTACTGAAATCAAGGCTTCTCATCCACGGCTATAGTTCCACAGTTAAGCAGGCTGTGCTTTATCTCTTAAAGTCCATGTCACTTTGTTTACACTGCCAAAGTAGCTTTATCTCACAAGCAGCAATGTGGCAGGAATCCCGTTGTCATAATCACACACAGCACAGCATACATTACAGGAAAAACAAGTTAACGTAATTTTCACCACTGCCTCCTTGAGGGACTGCAGTCTGTCATGGTATAGTGCTGGTTTTGGTTTGTTGTCCAACAAACTTTGGCCATTTAAGAACATAAGAGCCTGCTGGATCAGGCCAGTTGCCCATCTGATGCGGCATCTTGTTGTCACAGTGACAAAACAGATGGCTGTAGGAAGCATACAAGCAAGACAGACTTGAGTTCAACAGCACTCTCCCCTCCAGTGTTTTCCAGTAACTGGTATTCAGAAGTATACTGCCTCCAGCAGTGGAGGTAGAACATGGCCATCTTGGTTAGTAGCTGTTGTGGGCTTTATCCATGAATTTGTGTGATCCTCTTTTAAAGCCATCCAAGAGCCATCACTGCCTCTTGGGGGAGCGAATTTTATATATGCTTTTTGGAAAAGTACTTTTGTTTGTCCTGAATCTTCTAACATTCAGCTTCATCGAAGGTCCCTGAGTTCTAGTGTTATGAGAGAGGGTCAAAAACCTTTCTCTGTCCACTTTCTGCGCACCATGCATAATTTTGTTATTTATTTATTAGGTTTGTGTACGGCCCTTCCTCTGAAGGTCACAGGGCAGTTCATAACACGATACAAAATGAAAAGGCAAAATACATAATACAACCAACAAACACATTAAAAAAGTAATAGAATGATAATCAGCCAAATGCCTAGTTGAAGAGAAATGTTTTAACCTGGCACCTAAAGATAATGTAATGAAGGTGCCAAGCAAGCCTCCTTGGAGAGGGCATTCCAGAAACAGGGAGCCATGACAGGAAGGCCCATGCTCATGTTGCCACCTTCCAGATTTCTTTAATAATACTTTCCACCAGTCTTCCTGGGAAAGATGTTAAGCTAACCAGACTGCAATTTTCCAGGATCCCCCTTGGATCCCTTTTCAAAAATTGGTGTTACATTGGTCGCTTTTCAGTCCTCAGGTATGGAAGCTGATTGTACCACTTCCCCTGTGATATGGTCTTGTTTCTTCCATCCTCTGCAGGACCCTCTCAGCTCTTTGAGGCCTGGCTATTGCACTTCAACCTAGAGGAGAAGAAAGGGGAGATCTCGGAGTTGCTGGTGAACAGCCCTTCCATCCGCTCTCTCTATTCCAAGATGGTAAGGTGGTGCAGTGTGGCTTACTCCCTTGATCTTCTGGGTCTTGTTTTCAAACAGTTGCTCTAGAAGTTAGTTGCTCACATTTATCTGTGGGGTGGTGCTGTTCTCTACTCTGAAGGAAGAGGCAGTGCCCCAGAACATGTCCATTGCAATCCCTGTGTAATGCTTTTAAATTCAGAAAATTTGGTTCCTAACAGAAGATTCTAGGGAGCAGCAGTGTCTTAAAATCTATGGGTTACTTCTCTTACCTCTTACAGACGTAATCTCTCCACCCATAATTCCCTACACACATTCAGCCATGCAGCAGGATACAGTCTGTCTTATCAGAGTCCCCCTAGTGTGGAGGAGTCTCTGTATATGCATGCAGGGCCTGTCTCACACTTGGTGTTGATGGGGCTATGGAGTGCAACCCCACAACTGCCTTGCTCTCCTGGGTGAACCTATGAGGGGGTTGTGTGTACTCCCCTAATGTGATTCTGGTTTAAGACAACTGTATCCACTGCATCCCTGTTCATCCTTCTGTTTCCTTCTATTGACATCAGGTGCCAGTGGCTGTGTCCCATTCTGAATTCTGGCAACGCTACTTCTACAAAGTCCATCAGCTGGAGCAGGTGAGTTTGTAGAGGTTATCTCTGGGAGCGACTGAGACAGAGTCAGTTTTTCTCCATTGCAGGATGCAGTAAGGGGCAACACAAGGGTGTTTGAAGGAGGGTGCAACAGTGTCTTTCCAGGACAGTCTTCTAAGTCACATTTCCAGAGAGAGGCTCTAAGTTCAGGGAAAGATGCTTATAGGTCTTTCTCATGTGCACCTGTGGGCACACAGAGTGGCTCCTACCTCATCCCTTAATGCAGCTTGCTTGCCAAGCCCTTCCTGTCTTTTTTCCTGAAGCAGACGGTGTGTCACTTAGCATTCAGTTGCACTGTGGAACAGCAGAACCCTTGGAAATGTCCTAGGCTTGTAGAATTCTTTGAGATTCTGGCCTACTCAGTTTGGGGGGTGGGAAGTGGTAAGAGAGTGCCGCTGCTTCAGACTACAGGAATCATGCCCTTATGAAGAGACTGGAGCAGCTGGAAGAATCAAGCATGCAAGTGGTAAGGCGGCATATGTGGTCACATTTCAAATGACTTGGAAGTCTAGATGCAAAGTGCAGCTTGAACTAAGGAGAAGTGGAAGGAGTGGCTGTTTTGTATGGTGAGGGATTGTTTGTTAGCAGGAAACTCTTTGCTTGTGCCAAGACATTTTAAAGTCAAGCCTTTGTTAGCCCAAGTCTTGTCAGCCTGCCAGAATCATGAGCAATGAACACCAACTGGTAAACCTGCAGATGAGGGTTTACACTCAGGCCTATGGGGTTCCTGTTGATCTGTTCTGATGCTCAGGTGAGGACTTTCCATAGTACCTTCCAGGGGATTGAGGGTTTGCCTTGAGGCCTGACCCCAGAAACTTCTGTCCTACTCTTGGGCATGTCCCTTTGGTTTAGCTCTATAAGTATTTCCTCTCTTCCCCTTCCTTGCCACCTTCCTTCCCATGTGCAGCTGTCAGAAATCTTTTCTCACCCAGGAGTATGAGCTCTTGAACTCTGCCTGCAGGGGTAGTCTTGTGCCCTCTCCCTGATCAGCAGGTGAGCAACTTCTGACAGCCATCTGAATTCCTTTCTGTCCCAGGAGGAGGTCCGGAGAGAGGTTTTGAAGCAGCGGGCAGAACAAAGTGTTCATTCAGAGGAGCCAGGCTGGGAAGAGGAAGAAGGTTAGTGAAAAGAAATTGCTTCCCAGCTGGGCAAGATGCCTGGAGGGGTCTTCTGGCCCTTTTGTTTATAGTTTCCTGCACTTTATGCACAATTTATTTATTGAAAAGATGCCTACTGTATCTTTCCACCAATACCTTTTGGGGCAACTTCCATGCCAAATTAAAACCATGCAAGGATAAAATACAAAATAAAACTCAGATCAACATCAGAAGAGCATCTGCCTTGAGAACAAATACAATGACTAAACCACTCATGCTTTTTATCTCCAGAAATTGGGACAATAGAGAAGAATTCACTTGGTGCCTAAAAGAATAGTAAAGGGGAAGGGCCTTCCATCATTTTGGTGCAATGGTAGAAAAGGTCTTGTCTTTGGTAGCCACCTGTCTAACCCCTGAAGGTGGAGTTAATTGAAGCAAGGCCTCAGCTGATGAATTCAGGACATGAGCAGATCTATTTGACAGGTGACAGTTCTTCAGGTAACTAGTTCCCAGGTCATTCAGGCCTCCACATAGTTGAGAACCAGCATTTTGAAATCTTCTTGGAGACAGATTTGGAGTTGGTGTGTCTTCATTAGTCTGAAATTTGCAATATTGGCTGCCTCCTTAGCAGCTGGGCTTGTTTAAACATGGTGAGGGCCACTGTTTGCTCCTTTCCTGATGGAGTCTGCAAACATGCTCTAGCCCCCTAAAGTTTTGCTCTGGGTTGCAGTGCAAGAGTGGGTTTTTCTAGGCAAGTTGCCCATCCTCCTCTAACTGTTTCTGTTTGGGGATTCCCAGCTTAGTCTGCCTTGATGGTTAACATAGCCCTATTGGTGTACAGAGTAACATAAGCCACACATATATATAAAGATGGGGCCCTCACCTGAAATTTCACTAATGAATGCAGATGAAGTTTTTGCTTGTCTTATTGCACAAAAAAATCTTAGGAGCTGTTTTGCTTAGCAGTGTTACAATTTTTGGACATTTTTAAAGCTTGGGAGAAAGGGAGAAAAAATCGCAGGCATCCTGGCAGGGGGAAATTAAATGGCTTATTTCTTGGTAGTGCCCTCATTGCTAAGAAATAACATATCAGGAAGTACAAAAGAGAAGGGAAGGGGAGAGAAACCTTCTCTTTGTAGGGAAACTTTGTAGGCGTTATTAGTATTCAGAAGGCTGTAAGGAAAACTTCCTGATCAGTCTTTCCCTTACCAAGTCAGAGGGAAAAGCAAGAATTTCCCCCTGCTTGTTTCCCACTGCTCATTTTCCCCTGCTTATGAATATCATCAGTGACACATTTTCTCACCCGTTTTGCCTCACTCTCTCCCCTCTTCTACCACAGAGGAATTCCTTGGGTCATCCTCCTCCCAGTCTAACGTCTGCTCGCAATCTCCCCAAGAGGTGAAGCCAGCTCCCCCCACCTCTGCAGCAGTGCTCACTCCGACCCTAGAGGCATCGGTGGAAAGCTGGGCTATGCTGAGCACTGCCCCGGCAGAGGTGACTCCATCTGAAAGCAGCGAAAGCATCTCTTTGGTGACTCAGGTTGCAAACCCTGCTGCTGCTGCTGCTGCTGCTGCACCTGCTGCTGCTGCTTCACCTGCTGTGCCCTTACAGACTGGAGCCCAGCTCTCTGGGGCAGGGGACATCTCTCAGAGGCTGCAGGAAGCTACCGCAGAGGAGCAGACCTCACTCGCAAAGCCAGCGGAGCCTGCACATCCTTCCCCAGCTGCTCCAGAGGCAAAGCCTTCCCCAGAGCAACCCAAGGAACAAGCAGAGGCCAAGCCAGTGAGCAGGACAGAGACTCTGCGAGAGGACGGGCCAATGGATCTGCGACTCTTTGAACTCAACTCCGACAGCGGGAAATCCACTCCCTCCAACAATGGGAAGAAAGGTGGGTAGCCTGGACAGTGCTCAGGGAGCCAAACCTCAGCCCTCTGTAAATGTGCATTAGCATGTGGAAAGTTACCCATTTGCAAGCCCCTCTTGACCCTTGACAGCTCTGGAACAACACCCATTTCTATGTTGGTGTGGTCTGGCTACAGAGGTGTGGACGCCGCACAGCCTTGAGTGCATTTGTTGTTGTTTAGTGATTTACTTCCTGCTGTGGCATTTGTGGTACATCAGAAGCCTTGAGCAGGAGACGCCTCTGTTGTTCTTTTCATTTCAGGCTCTAGCACAGATATTAGTGAGGATTGGGAAAAGGACTTTGACCTGGACATGACTGAAGAAGAGGTGCAGTTGGCCCTCTCCAAGGTGGACATCTCTGGGGAGGTGAGTCCTTGTAGGCAGCCAGGTCCAGAAGACCGTCCCTGGGATTATTGGGGTGGTGGCAGAACATATTGCAAAGGCCTTTTGAAAAAAGGCTGTTGTTTGGTCACTGGCTTACTCCCAGGAAAGGGTTGTAGGGTTGCAGCCTTAAGAGGGCTTTCAGAAGAGACAATGAGGACCTTATTTTTCTTTATTTTGTTGCTCACACCTTTGTGACACTAACATGTACATGACTTGTGTTGGACACAGGCATGTCCTTGTGCTTCAGAAAAAAATGCCACGCCTGCTTTTTTGTAGAAGAGGAGCAGCCAGGCACTGAGGAGGAGGAAGAGGAGGACTATCTTAATGCTTTAGTTCTCTCTCTGGCAAGACTGCTGACTGGGATCCAATCACTTGTATCTTCAAGGCCACATCTATTTTAGTTGAATTTGGGGAAACCACTTGAAGCATCCGTTGGGTTGAGCTATTTCAATTGTATTTGTTTGATTTCCTCATTGCCAACAGCTGAAAGTCTGTAAAATTTTGATAATAAACCTGATTTGCAATGGGGATTGAATAATTTTGATTGCAACTGTATATATGGCTTCTGGTCTCAGGTTTTAATAATGTTTCAGCAGCACATAGACTGGATTGCTTGGTTGGTTCTTTGCAAGGCAAAGGATCAATCAACTTAAAATGCTTTAATTTGCTGGCAGCTCTTGGTGTAATCCTGTGCACAATCATTGTGTGACCTCGGTCAGTGCTTGCTCTTTGTCCCTTTGTAACATCCTACCTTAAAACACCTTTCTTCTTGCGCTCCCTCCCTCTCCTACTGCAGATGGAAGATGAAGAATGGGAAGACTGGGAATAACATGGGGCCGTCACTTCCGTGGTGCATCTTGGTATCTTCCCCCACCCCCTTCCCCCCTCCGCACCATCCAATGTGAATTAAACCACAGAGCAACCGGTTCCTTTTTCCTGTGTAAATGTGTTCCGGGCTGGCTGCATCTCATCTCTGCTGAAATCCTGTTGGGGACCTTGGACCATAACCCACACTTGGATCCTGGTGGTGGCTGGTATCACGTGGGGCTGCCGAAGAGCCTCGGCAGAGGGAGTGGGGCACAGGGATAGGTGCATCTTCCCAGTAGGTCCTCTGGACTATTGCTTCTCTCAGAGCTGTCTCAGTGTGGATTTATTTTCCTTTGGGGAGGGCACGGTTTGAGGTGGGTGTCAGTTGATGGTGGTTTGGGGTGGGTGTGGGGTGAGTCTGACTGGGCTCTAGGAGATAATTAGGATTATTATGCCTGTTCTTCACTAGGCTGGCCGCTTCCTAGCTGTGCCTCCTTCTGTGTGAGTGTTTTCATGAAACCCAATAAGCTTTTAGAGAAGGAGAAGACAACCCCTCTAGCATGGTGTCTGATTGCTCATACCCATTTCCCTTAGCATCTTGCACTGCCTGATAGGAAGCCAGGACATTGAAAAGCTGGGAGAGTCCTCTCATCCCTACCTATCCCTCCTGAACTGCTCCTTCTCTGCTTTTCTGGGACTTGAAGCACTTTTTAAAAAATAAAAATGAAATCTTAAGCTGAATCCTTGCTTAGCAGCACGTGACACTAGCGGGAGCATCTGCTGCACAAGCTCCCCTGAATTGAACACAAGTGGAAAGAGATGTTCCTGCTGGGTTGTGCTGCTGAAACGTTCTTTGAAAAGGGCTGGGTGTGAGTTTCTGTGGAGCTGCTGAATGGTGCAAGTGCAGCTCTTCTGCTGGTGGCCTTGCTATTAGGCATCCCTGAGAAGCACTGACAGTCAGTGTTGAAGGACCAGCATTTGCCAAAGCCTCATGCCCCTCTTTCCCGCCCCCACTTGGGCTGATGCATTTGTCAATCTCTGTCTATGGCAGCCTTGGCCTACCTAGTGAAGGCTAGTATGTAGCAAGCCTCTGGAAAAACCCCATCCCCGGGGAGAGGTCTCTCATGCTCCCCAACCTTGCCAAGAGCTACAACTGCCTACAAGGCTGTGTTCCTTCCTTGCCCGCATCCCTCTGACCTTCTCTAGGCATATCTGTTTCCTTTTGGTGCGATCCCCCCCTTCTCCTGATATGCTCCTTGCCACAACATAGTTGAGTCGAAAGCGTATGCATCTCTGACCTCAGAACTGATTAGCTCTGTTCATGCTTTTCTAAAATGGGTCCAAAATGGAAATGGGCTTCCTCTCCATTAGTAAGCTCTCGTGCACAAACTCCGTTGAAGCAAATGGGAGCTGTGCAGAGGTTCAGCATCTCTCTGATGGATACAGCTGTGACAGGAAATGTGCTTATGTTCTTCCCCAATGATGCAATATACCTGGGTGGGGGGGGGGGGTTCTGACTTAGGCTGGTTTCATAGCAGAGCCTTCAGAAGTATCTGATATTTGTCAGAGCCATCCAAAGGCTTTTCCAGCCTTCTCACAGTGCTGCTGCTCATTCATTCATCTTCTCAATAGTGCCTGGCTTCTTAAGAGTACCAGACAGGAATAAGAAAGTTCCTGCTACTTATTTCTCTTTCCTGCTCCTATTGGAAGCCAAACACTGCCAAAAGGAAAGTAAGGAAGTGAGCACGCAGCAGTGCTGTGCGAGAGCTGGAAGGAGGCTCTCCATGGGTCGCTTAGTAGCTGTCAGAATTTATAGCTGCTACAGTCACCTTTCCTAGAGGCTTCTGATGGTGTGGAGACATGTTTGCAGGCTCCTGTATGAGCCAGCCCATGTAAAGGAACCCCCATTTGGGGGAAACTAGCAACAGAGTCAGCCCTAAAAGCAGATTAAGGAGAGTGAAGCACCCAAGTTTCTTGGTTGCTTTGTTCACAGTATTTCTTGTTGTGTTTGTCCTCGGTTCACATGAGCTGTTGCTTCTGAAATGGGGATCAGTGGTGGAGCACATACATACATGCTGCATCCCTGTCTCGGTCCCTGCCATCTCCCTTTAGAAGGATCATGTAGCAGCGGGAGGTGGGTTTGGCCTTCTGCCCGAGTTGCTGGTATAAGGCCACTTCTATTCCTGTGATCTAAAACCGGATAGTTTTTTGGGGGGTAGGGTAGCGTGTGCCCCACTGTCTTTCTCCAGCGTAGTGCAAAAATGAATGTTCCCTGCGTTTGCAGGTACGAGCTCCACCACAGTCTTGAGGGGGCTGCTTTTGGATGTGTCTTAATCATCCATATGAGGGCCTGGCTAAGCCACGGGACAAGAAGATAGTTTAGAAAATGAGCTATGTTCTATATCCCCTTGAAGACTGGATCTCATTGAGTTTAGCAGAGCATAGGGGTGCCAAGAATCAGTGGTGTGACATCTGCCTAGAAGAGCCCAAATCCAAGTGTCTGAGAGGGATGGTGGTTGTCAAGGGACATCTGTGGCTCCTGGGTCAGCTTGTTTTTTTAGATGTGTCTTTGTGATGATGGGGCAAAGCATGGTAGTAGAGAGCCAGATTCTGTTTCAAGGAGGTAGCCTTCCAAGGGGACGAGGTTCATTCCCAGTTGGGGTTGGGGAAAAGCACTGAGGCTCTGATTTCATCATAATTCTCCATAGTTCATTTTCTTCTCTCTTGGTTGTGCAATATTCTCTCATTTTTAAATTATACTGCAACTCCCTGGACTGTTTTCTAGCTGGGGTGAAGAAGTGACTCTAACAGCTGTTTAGTTTTGTAATGATGACTTTCTCCTGAACCTTTTACAGACTTGCCGTTAACAGCAATTAAAAGAGTTCTACAGAAATGGCCTGGTGATATTGGTTTCTTGACTCCTCCCCCCCAGCCAACCCTGTTGTGCAAGTAGGTGTAGCAGCCATAGTTTGGGAAATGTGTGTTTTTTCAAATTCAGTTCAGATTCAAAGTCTTAGGAAGAACTTTCTGACGCTGATAACTGTTTGACAGTGGAATCGACAACTTCGGAAGGTAGTGGTTTTTCAACCGAGGTTGGCTGCCCACCTGCCAGAGATTCGTTAGCTTTGATTCCTGCATTGTAGGGGGTTGGACTAGATGACCCTTGGGGTCTCTTCCAACTCTGCCATTCTATGATTCTCTTCCTTTCAGAGATGCCAAATAACACACTGCTGTCTTAGAGGGGATGAGCAACAAGACAGGCTGCATTGCCAGAATAGGGGTTACAACTAGCCACTATCCTCTTGGAAGATATGGTGGGATAGGAGGGTGAAGGAGCTGTACCCTCTAGTCTGAAGGGCAAGGTGTTTAGGGGTGGCTGAAGAGGAGAGAGAATGTGGGAGTGGCAGTGGGATCCCCCCCCCCAGCTCTAGGTCCACCATGACAAAAATAAAAGCAGCTGCTTCCTTCAGCTTCTGTTTGGAAAGTTCCTTCTTTGTGGCCTTCATGAGAAGGGAGAAAGAGCGCTCTTGGGAGCAAGTAATCCACAGCCCCTGCTTGGCCTCTGGCTGCAAGGGGTCTAGGGTGTCTTTCCTGCCCTATTAGTGGCCTCAATTTGCTCTTTCCCCACTCGTAGCCAAAGAGATTACAGAAGCTTGTTAGATATATCTATCAGCTATGGAAGGACGGGCTGTCACTCAGCAGACCCTGTGCTCTACATGCCTGAGGCCTCCAGTTAAAATGCTCTTGAGGTACCAGCCTGGGAAAAACCTCCCTATCAGAGCAGACCAGTCTCTGCCAACCTGCTGCCCTGCATTTGTTTAGTCTAAAACATCTTCACAGCACCAGGTTGGTGTAGGCTGGAGCTTTTTACCTCTTCTTTTAGGCTGGAGCTAAAAATGCTGAGCTAGATGGATTTATGGGTCAGTACAAGACAGCTTCTTAGGGTTTTATATTTGACATGGGGGAATATTTTTTGCAAAGTAGCAACTACTCCTGTGGGATGCCCACTGAAAACAGTGCCTTTAAGAGGCAGCTGGGGAGGAGCCAATCACCCTCCTTAAGAGTCATCACACATGCCCTTAGTCTGTATTGGAATGCTTCTTAGAGGCAGCTTTGGATGGCAGAGAGAGAGACTGGCAAGGGAAGACACACCTCTCTGCTCTTGTTCATATATCTCTGGAGGCCGGGGCCACTTCAAATTTGCCCAGTGAGAGGGGGAAGTGTGCAAAGAATTGGGCAAAGATAGACCAGAAACTGAGCATAACGTTAAAATATATGTGAGCATTTTGGAAACAGCCTGTCCCCTTTTATTTGGGGAGAGTTTTTGACATGGTCCTTTTCTCAGGAGCTTGCTAACCACGGGTGCCAACTCACTTCTTCGATGGAAGGTCTCAGGATCATGTCCGGTTCCAACAGGCTTTTGAGGAGGTCCTGGCATTCCTCAGAAATCCCCAAGTGGCCAGGAATGGAGACCCCCTTCTGCTGATGGCACAGCATCTTGGGGATATCCGTGTCGTCGAAGGGCAGGTTTGCACAGAGCATGACGTAGAGAACCACGCCCATGCTCCAAATGTCACCTTTCCGGCTGTCGTGGGGCACGCCCTGCAGCACCTCGGGGGCTGCGTAGGCTGTGCTGCCACAGAATGTCTGGCTCAGCTCCTTCCGGTTTTTGGGGAGCAGCTTGGCAAATCCGAAATCGGTCAGTTTCAGGTTGAAACCCTGCAGGAGCGCATTCTCGCACTTGAGGTCACGGTGTGCCACGCCACAGCTGTGGCAGTAGCGGATTGCCTCCACCAGCTGGCGGAAGAGCGATTTGGCCCGGCTCTCAGGCAGGGGCCCCCCTTGCAGGACACAGTCGAACACGTCTCCATCCTCTGCTAGTTCCATCACCAGGTAGATCTTCCCGTCCGTTGACTCCAGCATCTCGTACACTCGGATGATGTTCTTGTGGTCCAAGCGCTTGACGATCTGGAGCTCTCTGGGCAGGAATCTCTCGATAAACTCTGCAGAGGGAAATGGCAGAGCAAGCAAAGATGCTTCAGGGGCTAACTAGCAACTAAGCTGGCTGGAGAAGAGCTTATTTACATATTCCTGGTAAAATTAAAGCAGGAGTCCCTCCAGGGAAATTATGTGTTTCTGTTAATGACCATGATGGTACCAGGGAAGTTCTCAAACAAGACGTGATGACAATATACATAGTCCATCACCAATTACAGCTCACTGTCAAACAAAGACATAAAATAAAGCCATAATAAATGAACCACAGGTATGTGAATGTGTGGGAGGTAGTGACTGGAACTATTTACAGCATAGATGTAATGGTTAAAAAAAAGAGTTACAAAACATATGCCCTATTATACAAGGGAAAGTTATTACATTTGATTCAGGACATTTGAATACTTTATAAGTCATATTAGTTCATAGGCCATGGGGGATTCCTTGGCCATGTTCCTCTTTGCTTACAAATGAAATAAAGTCACACCAAACAGGCATGAAATCCATTTTTCTTTGGCCCCTAAGGACTCATAGCTTATTAGTATTTCCAGCAGGCAATATCCAAACTTCAGTGTACCAAGTAGTAAGATTGGCCCTGTCCCAATTTTTTGAAAACGGTGCCATGGTCATTCTAGATAATATAAGCAGGTGTACTAGCAAGTCTTTATTATGCAAATTTTTATCACCCTCGACAAATATAAATAAAAGGGCTAATTGAGAAGTTGGGATAAAGTGGTAGTTTAAAATCTTAGCAATTTCTCTGAATACCATTGCCCAAAATTCTTCCACTCTAGTACAATCCCACCATGGGTGGAGGTATGATTCAATTAAAAGCATTTATATGCTGACTTTCAATATGCTAAAACAGTACACTAGAAATGAATGTGAAAAACTATCTAGTTTTAAAAAGGTTGAGAAAATAAATAGGGGTTTGCCTGGTGCCTAAAAGACCTCTAAGCAGGTACTGGGCAAGCTTCCCTGGGAAAAGAGGGGTTACAACCAAAAATGTCCTCTTCCTAATAGCCACTCAGCACCCCTCAGACAAGGGAGTGAGGAAGACCTGTGTCTGGAACTAGCTGTCCTTCCCAAGCAATCTTCAAAGCTGGTCCCCACACGACCCATTGTACTAACTAGGAGAATGCCAGACCATGGATAACTATGGCCAGGCTCTATGTGTCAATAAAAAGCCACAGCTAGTGTACCAGTTTTAGCTGGTTGGAAGCTGCTCTGTGCCACTTGGCCCCCCAGCAAAAAGCTGGAGCTGTGACACACACACCCCCCTTCCCAACTGTCCACAACAGGCTGAATAGCAATGCCACTTCCATGGGCAAGGACTAACCTCAGACGTCTTCCCATGGGGAGCTTCCTTTGTTGGTTGCTGCATAATCAGCCCTGCTGTTTTGTTGGTTCCTTTTACCACTTGCATAAAAGCATTTTGGACAAAACTAGAGTAATGTTTAAAGGGGCCCCGTATTTCCAGACAAGATAGAGGAGTAGGCTGTTGCTGCTTGCTCTTAGGGATCTTTAGTTCACTGTCCTTACCTCCTCTTCTCCCCACCCCAAATAGTCTGGTGAAGCACCTGCAGAAAGGACAAATCCTGCAAAGTAGTATGCAGTTTGCTACATGTTGTAGTAGAACAATCTAGTCAGCCACATCGGCAAAGACAGCCCAGTCTCCATTCAGAGGAATGGCAATGCTTTTGCAGAGTGTTTCAATGACAATTGCAGGCAATTGTGCCAGAGGATCCCAACTCCCTGGAGGAAAATACAACCTACTGGGCCTATTCGTTCCTCGATTTAGGTGTGTGAACTGGCAGAACCTTATCTGTCTTGTGCTTAATGCTTTTTCCTGGCTCTTACCTTCTGGTCCTCCCATTTTGTCTATAATTTTCACGGCCACTTTTCGTTGGTGTTTTTTTGAAAAAGCTTCCTTGACCTTTGAATATGTCCCTTCTCCAATGGTTTTACCCATCTGGTAACCATGGGAGAGAAGAAACTCCTCCATTGTGTCTTGAACGTGCTCATCTGTCATTCTCAGGACATCATGTCATCACAAAGTATATACATCGCCGTCCTTCGCCTCCCAGACCAGGGTCTGCATTGGTTGCAGCCCAGGATGCTAGATCATTTTTCCTGCCCAGACAAGGTCCTTTGATGAGGGGTGAAACTGAGGTTGGGCATCCTGAAACTTTGAGCCCCCATTGTGATGCAACCTTGTGTTACCTGAGGACCCCGGGCTGGAGGTAGTAGTTTTGCACCAATGGGAGGAAAGCAGACATGCTTCCTTGGAGAGCCTGCATTGCCCAAACCCTCAGCTTCCTCCAGTGCCCTCCAGGGGGGTGATGGGTTAACCTGCCAAGAGGCCTACAGCTTTGAGGCCTTGGGTAAGAGATGAATATAGTCCATACTGTAGTGTAGTGAACCTCTTTATTTGTCCAGGGTGAACATGGACAATTAAGTTAGTCTCCTTTTCCCCATCATGGAAGTCTGCTGGCTTGAGGCTACTTGGCAGGATTTGGGTCTAACTACGTCAGGCAACTCTTAAGAGTAAGTATTCTAATTCCCTCAACCATTTTCTTATTCAGTGAGATGATTTCCTTAAGATAAGAGTTTGCCATTGGACACATCTGCAAACCAGATAATCTGTTGTGGGTGCCACACACAACGCAACATGTTCATTCAAACCAAATTTCAAGTACGGAGAAGGGAACCTGTGGGCACTGCGGGAGGGGGGCTTTGTATGTGCTTCTATATCTGTGAACACCACAGTTGCACCTGTGGCTGCTGGAATTGCTGGGGATCAGTCCGTGGTCTACTTCAAATCACTCATCTATGATATATAATGGGACTTATCAGCACAGAGAGAGCCAGTGTGGTACAGTAGCCTTGTGGGTTGCATCTGGGCACAGGGAGAGATGCCCTAGAGGCATTTTCAGCCAGAAGCCAAGTAGGGGCTTTGCTCCAAATAACTTGCTCTCTCACTCATCAAGACCCCCAAGGAAGAATTATCCAAACAGAAACTGAAGGATGCA
Source organism: Podarcis filfolensis (assembly GCF_964270895.1). Lineage (NCBI taxonomy): Eukaryota > Metazoa > Chordata > Lepidosauria > Squamata > Lacertidae > Podarcis > Podarcis filfolensis. The sequence continues at coordinate 57,036,039 of NC_139611.1, read as the reverse complement.
GCTGCTTTTATTCCTGTCCTTGAAGACCTACAGCAGGCTGGTGGGCCTCCAATGCCATTCCCACTGCCTCTCCTCTATTCCCTCACTCCTCAATATCCTACCCTTCTGGCCAGATAGCATGCCTTCCAACATTTCTTAGAAAATAGGGACATTCTATTCTACACCAATAGAATGTCCCTATTTGCTGAGGAATGTTGGAGTGTATGGCAGCTCCTTCACCCTCCCACTCACTGTATTCTCCAAGAGGATAGTGGCTAGTGCTAGCCCCTATTTTGGCAATGTATCTAGTCTCATTGCCCATCCCCTCTAAGACAGCAGTGTTTCATCTGGAACCTCTGAAAGGAAGAGAACACACACACTTCCCAAACTTATGACTGCACACCTATTTGTGTGCACAACAGAGAGCTTCCAGAATTTGCAAAAATATTCTGTCAAAATGAACCCCAAAACTAATTTTAACCCCAGTAGGGCACCTAGCTGAGCATTATGCCTTCTGAAGGGCCATTCAGGTTTATCAGAGAAATTTAACAGCAGGGGCTGATGGGGTTCTTTCCTTCTTGTTTTTCTCCATCATCTGTTAACTAGAGAACCTCTCACAATCACCATTTTTTTATAAGCTAAAAGGTCCCAGCAGTTCAAGCAGATCTTTATAAAGATGATCAGATTCTGAAAGAAAATACAACAGTAATTTTGTTCTTTGGACTTCTGTAATAATGGCTGCCTGATAGCACTTTGGGCTTTGATGTTGGTGCTTTTGGGGAAACTGAAGACCACCATCTTGTATGTTGGTAGCAAGACCTGGAACTATGCAGCTATGATGTTAAATGTATGAATAACTCAAGAACTGAGGGGTTGAGATGACATAACTTGGAGTTTGGAAACAAATATATCCATTGTAAGTGGTTTTTCAAAAGAAATCTTCAAGGCCCATGTTGTACACTAGAAAGTTAGAAACCAAAATTAAGCTGATCCCTCCCTTACCCATTAGGTAAAGACTGGTGTTTCTCTTTCTAAACCAGAGATGGGGAACTTGTGGTCCAACAGACGTTGGTAGACTCCAGCTCCCCTTAGCTCCAGTTAGCATGGACAAAGGGAACTGTAGCCCAAGGACATCTAGAGAGCCACAGGTTCCTCATCCCTGCTCTAAACAGACCCATGGTGGTGGAGTCCCAACTTCTGCTTGGCATCTTTAAGGCACTGTGCGCATTTTCATACTGTGCCACACATTAAGGAAGACAAGAGAGACAGGTTTTCTAGCATCACCTTTGTGCTTCAGGAGGACCTGAACACCACATCACTAGAGAGGCTGGAGGAGGAGGAGGGTTTGTTAAAGGGAAAATTCCTAGGAGCTGAGCAACACTGAACCCTTGGAGGTATCATATAAACCTGTCAGCTGATATGAATAAAGAAGCTCTTACCTGGGGTAATAGAAGACACTGGTGCTACAATAGGGGCAAAGCATATAGGGTTGGCTGGTTTGCGAATGTAAATGAGATTGTCCTCTCACAAACGTCCCAAATTTGGATGCCATTATGGATGGATATTGTCAGAGAGCAAGAAGTGACTCTTGAGTTCCTTGTCTGCAAGGCTAGGAAGGGAATGGGCCAGGCTGGCTTGGGCTGAGCTTTCAGCCTAGGATTCCCTGCCCTGGAGACCATCAGCAGAGAGAAGGCCAGGATGCATTGTGATGCAAGCGTAGCCCTTCTGAGTCACAATGCCACTGAGCCGCTGCCTCCCTCTGGGCTCCGTCCCAGCCTGCCCTTTGCAATAGGCGCTTCAACCTGCCCAGTGGACTCTTAGGGAGCACTCCTCCGCCTTTGATAGGTAAGGCTGGGATGGAGGAGCCAAGGGCAAGGCAGAAGAATGGGCCGGCCCAGGATGCCAGACTCCAGGCATCCCATGGTGGGGCCACCCAAACAATACTCAACCAAAGCAGGAGTGGAACCAGTCGGCCCTGTCATGAGGCAGAGTGGAGCGACCACCTCAGGTGGTAGATTCTGGGGGGCAGTGGCAATAGCAGTGGTCCCTCAGCTGCTGCTCCTTAACACCCCAAGCTGTTCCCCTTGGTTGGAGTTGTTCATGCTATGTGGTCTGCCCTGCCCCCCAAAAAACTAACCCGGAGCCTTGAGTGCAGCAGAGGACACCACCCTGTTGCTTGTGTTTCACTTGCAAGCCCAGCAACTTTCCTCTGCAGGATGGGTAGCGGCTGTCCTCTTGCCCTTTGCCTTGGGAGCAGTGAAATGTATTGGGCTGGGCTGGCCTGGAGTCCGTTTAGAGGGCCTGGGGCGAACTTTTCTCCACACCAAGAAAAGGCCTCCCCTGCGCAATTTCTGTGTCAGGTTTCGGTTGAAGGTACAAGGTGAAGTTGTTTTAAATAATGTTGCAGCCATACTGTAGTGTGGGGGGCGCGGGGGGACAGGAACAGGAAGACAGACACTTACCTTCCTAGCAGCTGAAGTATGGGGTTGGCTGGGGCTTCCAGGCAGCTTCTGGCACCCCTCTGAGTTCTTTCATACATGGTCAGAAATGTAGAACTATGGGATGTTTAGCGATGCACAAATACATCCACTCCCCCTTGTGAACACACTATTGCTGCATTTCCAATCACATAAACCAGATTCTCTCTTGCTCCCCTCCCTTTCTGTGACTCGCATATCAATGTATTATCTAAGCAGGCAGCATATACAAAAACACTGTAGACATTAAGAATATTTTTCAAAAGATCACAACCCTAAAACGAACCAATGGAGTAAAGAATTCATTGGTATTGGCAGATATGTCTTCTGAACAGCCACTTGTGAGGCCTGAGAGTGGGGCAGGGGACCCTCAGAAGAAGCAGGAGCATCCTAGGCTGGTGTGTGATGCTCCTTGAGTTGCTTACCCAGCTGGCATTTTAGAGTAGGTGGATGGGCCTGGGGCAGGGGCAGGGGCAGAGGCAGAGGGATGTCCCACTGAACCCTTCTCTTCCATAGACAGGTCTGGGGCTCGGACATGAGCTCCCAAGAGACCCCACAAGCTCGGAGATTTCCAATAGAGGCAGGAGATTCTCCCAGCCTGGCGACTGCCCCCGAAACACAGGAGCCAGTTGCCCCTGAGCGCACTGCAACAAGGTAAGGAAACGTTTCACAGCGGGACAGGCAGGATTCAGCCCTGGCACCACAGCTGAAGGAGAAGGGCCATGGTGGCTCAGTTGGCAGAGCATTTCCTTTGCACACAGAAGGTCCCAGGTTTAGTCTCTGCTATGGCCAAGCAGGCCTGGAAACTGCCCTTGCCTCAGTCCCCGGAGAGCCACTGCCAGTCAGCATAGATGATAATGGGCTAGATGGACTTCAAAAAAGGCAGGTTCCTGTTTCCCTAAACTGCCACCACTCCTCTTTCTGTGGAGAGCAGGTGCTAACCCGTCTTCTATTGCATCGAGCAGCCAAGTGTATGAGGGAATCTGCCTCTGAAAATATGGGTGGACAGAACTAGTTACAGTGGTACCTCGGGTTACATACGCTTCAGGTTATAGATGCTTCAGGTTATAGATGCTTCAGGTTACAGACTCCGCTAACCCAGAAACAGTACCTCAGGTTAAGAACTTTGCTTCAGGATATGAATAGAAATCGTGCTCCAGCGGTGCGGCGGCAGCGGGAGACCCCATTAGCTAAAGTGGTGCTTCAGGTTAAGAACAGTTTCAGGTTAAGAACAGACTTCCAGAACGAATTAAGTACTTAACCCGAGGTACCACTGTACACCCAAACCATCAGGCAGCGCGGAAGAAATGACACCAAACTTGCTCTGGATCATCTTTTGGTAATTTAGCAGCAAATTACTTCTAGTCATATGCAAACCTCACAGGGCTCAGTCAACAGTTGTCAGTTGCTAGCCTGACTGCAGCTTATGCAGAGACCAGATGAAAGGCTGTTAGACTAAATTAGCTGATGAGGGATAGAAATGGTCAAGAAAATATGTGTGGAGTGGATAAAATATATTATTTTCCTGGTGGTAGGGAGACTAACAGGCAATAGATGTCTACAGAAAGTATAAGACTATGACCAGGGAGACTAGGGGTCAAATCCCCTCTCGGCCATAAAGCTCACTAGGTGACCTTGGGCCAGTCACTCACTTTCAGCCTAACCTAACTCACAGGGTTGTTGTGAGGATAAAATGGGAGTGGAGAACCATGTAAGCCACCTTGATCTCTTGGGAGGAAACGTGGGATACAAATATAAATAGTAATGATTAAGAACAACAACTGTACTGTGCTTTGTCACGCTCTCTGTGCAGCATTTTGAAGGTAGATGGGAAAATCTGGAATTGACGTTCTGCTGGCCTACAATGTTTTGATGCCTGAAGTAGCAAATCCAGATCTGTATCTCCCCCCACCCTGCCATGTGCTAATTAATATATTTCAATTAGTCCAGTAGGGCTTGTGCTGGCAAATATCCAGCTGTCCTCAACTTGGTTCCCTCCTGATGTTTTGGACTACAACTCAAATCAGAGGTTGATGGGAGCTGTAGTCCAAAACATCAAGGGGGGGCGGGGAGGGGGGAAAGGTTGTGTTAAGCAGCCCTTCCCATTCTGCTGCTCCTAGTGGTTTCCTAAATGTGTCCCCAGAGGTAAGACTTGCAACAAGAGGAATCTGTCCTTGTCTTGAGCACCTCCCATCATGGATCCTGGTGAATTGCACCCACTTACTAGCTCCACACATGGAAACGATTGCCTGTGTTAGTAAAGCGGAGCATCTAAGTCCTGTTTGAAATTGGAACTTGGATTTTATTTTATTTTAAATAGAATGACATTCTGGGACACATTCCATTTTGCATAGTGCATATGAATATGCAGCTCCTAACAAATGCAGGGATCAACTCTCTCTGTCTTTTGGGCAGGCAGCTGCGAAGATGTCCAGGGTGCCACTGCCTGACCCTGCCCAACGTCCCCATTGACGTCTACATTGCCATGGGTGGGAGCCACAGGCCACGAACCACCTGAAGGCTCCCCTAGGTCGGGCTCGAGTGCTGAGGCCACAGCGGCTGTCCCAGGAAACACACTGACAGCCGGACAACAGCAAAGCAAGCCACACAGAACAGTGACGCACATTTTAATAAAAGGACACCTTAAAATGTTTCTGTGGGTGTCCTTCCTGGAGTTCTGCTTCGTTTCTCTCTGTTGCTGCTCCCCTCCCCTCCCCGTATCCACCCTGCAGTGGGGAGTGGAATCAGCCCCGGGACATGCAGGTAATAAAAGGGTGCAACTGGACCTTTCCCTCCCTGATGCGTAAGCCCAGGCAGCTGCCATGACCACCCTGTCCCCAAACCCTTACTGAAATTTGGAGGGATAGCTTCTCTGTCAGAGAGCTTTATTTGCATGGAAGCTCAAACACTTATTCTCTCTTAAAAATTAATTCTGCCCATGCTGCTAACACTCAGTTCTGCTATGCCTCGGAGGCTGTGAAAGCACTAAAGCAGTGTCCGGGGTCAGTAATGGATGACGGCTAATAAACAGGCTCCACGCTAAGAGGATGGCAGTGTTGTTGGTGGATGGCTCATCTGAGTGGAAAAGTTTGCGTTGGATGAGATTGTGCATACAAACACACCTGAGGCAGGTTCACAGCCTGAGTGGCACAATGGGTCAATGGGTGTGGTTGTCAACCAGAAGGTTGGTGGTTTGAGCCCTCCCAGGGATAGCTGCAAGCAGGATTTTTGCATTGTGGGGCAGAAGGGGGGGGGGGATTGAACTGGATGACCCTCAGGGGGTCCCTTCTAAACCTACAATTCTTTAGTTCCTTTAAAAGCTCTTTGTGCATCCAATATTGCTACTGGATTTTTAATTTACTGGATAAAGTTCTACTTCATTAAAGACATTCCAGGTAGCACATCTGACATAAAATGATCCCCATCTAACCTGCCCCACTCTGCAACAGAAATAATCTGAGCCATGTTTGTCTACACTATTAACCTCCAGGCTAGACTACTGCAGTGTGTTACATAACGGGCTGTCTTTGCAGACTTCTGATAAACTTCCGCCAGTTCAAAATACAGTAGTGAGGTTAATAACTTGGCCCAGCTGAAATGAACTTTTAAAACTTGTTCTCAAGCAGCTCTACTGGGTGCCAGTTTGCTGTGAGCACTATTTAATTGGTACCTAAAAGGCCACACAGGAGACTGCCTAAATGCTACAACCATTGCTGAGACCCCCCTGGTGGGTGGCAGGTGGCTTTGCATTCATAGCCTTTCACATGTGCAACACCCCCCACCCCATTTTCAAATAGATGCTCTGTTTTGTATTGTTTTTGGGTACCAAAGGTGGGCACAAAATATTCTAATAAAGGAAGGAGCTAGTGCCCAACTGAATACTGCACTCTTTAGCTGTTTTTTACTTCATTTCGAAAGAGGCACTTCAAAAAAGTTGTGGGTTTTTTATTTTTAGATTCTATGTGTGCAGTCTTCACCTTAGAAGAGATGGTCCCTCCTGCACAGGAGGAGGAGGAATGTCTCTTCTTAGGTGACAAAGAGTGGTAACTTGAAAGGGTAAATGATTTGTTGCGGGACAAGATTTCATGACCTACGGTCAACTTCATCTGATGCATAATGTTCTGACCTATAATTCAGAGTAACACAAAAGGTTATACCATAATAAATGTGTTAGCCTTTAGGTGCCACAAGACTCTTTGTGCTGCAAGAGGATAACATATTGCTGGAAATAATTTTGTGATGGTGCTTAAAGTTCTTGTATTTTTAAAGCACTGATTAACTAGTGGGGGGAGGAGGCCCCTTTCCGAAACCGTCAAAATATCTGAAATCGACTAATTTAACGGACTGACTCTCATCAAATACAAACACACACACCCCGCCTTATCACTTTACGCAGCGGAGGAAGCGGGCTCTCCTCGCCTAAGGAAATTCAGGCCACAACAAAAACTGCCTCCTTCGAAGCGGCCATCAGATGCCCGTCTCCTTTCGCTGCCACGGCCTGTCCGGCCGGGATTTCACCCGCTCCTGCATCCCGCCCGAAGCGCTCTGTCTCTGTCCGGGTCTCAAGCCGGCCTCTTCCTCCTCGCCCCGCCCTCAGCTCCGCCCAACTGTCTCTTTAAAAAGGGGGCGTGCTCAGGGAAGGGGCCGGTCTCGGGCGCTCGGTGCCACCGAGGCTTTCTGTCCCGCTTCGGCCGCCGTCGGCTTCCCTTTCGGCCCCGTCCTCCGCCTCCCGGCGCGTCCGCTTGGCCCACCGCTCCGGCCCCGCCCGCCATATTGCCGCCGCCGCTGCCGCCGCTTTTGGAGGGAAGAGAGAGCGACGGACGCACGCAGGCATGGGTGAGGCTAAGCGCTCGGCGGGGAGGGCCTGCGCCGGGCATGGGGCACCTCCTCGGGCGCCTCTCTCTCTCCCTCTCTGGGCTCCCGGGGTGGGCGGCGAGGGGGTCTCCTCCCTTCCTTGAGGGCCTCTTCGGCCCTTCTCTCCCGGGTCTCCTCCGCACCCCAGTCCGGCCTCTGGCGTCGCTGCTCCAGCGAGGCCTTCGCGCTCAGTCCCTTGAACGTGGGGCGGGGGCTCCGCTGAGGCCGGGCTGTATTCTGCTGCCCTTCTGGGCCGCCTCTAAGCAGGAGGAGAAGGAAGAGGAGGGAGTCTCCCTCCGCGGCTGAGTTTGAGGCAGGAGAGAAGTGCCAGCCCTTCACAATACGTCTGCATGTGAGGGGAGATATATAAATAACCCAACAGGAGGGCGGGTCGTCGGGCGATTCTCCCTCCTCGGCTTCTTCCTCCCTTTCCGGCAGCTCTCACTGTTTCTCTCCGGCGCCCACGCCCCTGGCTCCAGGTATTCCGACCGTGCCGGCGTGGCTTCGGCCCCAGTTCTAGCCCTTCCTTCCCTTGGGGCGGGTGGGTGAGGTGTCCCCAGTTCTCCTCCCTACGGGCGAGGTGCTCGCATCTCGCGCCAAGGGGCAGCGCTTGTTAGGTGTCCGTCTCCTTCCCTCTCTGTGGGCTAGGAAGGCCCGCCGTCGGTGTCCCTGTCGGCATTCGGGGCTTTGCTTTCTGCGCCCAGGAGTCGTGCGTTCTCCCCCCGCAACCCAAAAGTCCCTGATATTCTGTGGTATTGACGGGTTTGGTTGAGGTAGTTCTTTCCCGCTTCTCTGGCTTCCAGATATATTTATTTAGTATTTAATTACATTTATATACCACCTTTCCTTCCAAGGAGCTAAAAGTGGCACACATTAGGGTCTCTCCCTACTACTTTAATTCCCACAACAACCCTGTGAGGTAGATAAGGCTGAGAGTAAGTGACTGGCTCAAGTTCACCCAGTAAGCTTCCTGGCTGAGTGGGGGATTCAGATCTTGGTATTCCAAGTCATAGTCCAGCACGCTAACCATTATACCAAATTTGTTCTTATGTTGATAAGTACATCAGAAGGTGGATATTGGGAGTATTTTGAGGGCCTGTGTGGCTCTAAATTTACATTCCCGCCCTTGATAAACTTCTACTTGGCTTTTATTGAGGTCTTCCTGGGCGTGCAAACCTCTTTTTGAGTCTGTTCACACAGCATGACAAGTGCACTCCTGGGCTAATTTTGCAGAGTAACAATTGTTGTTGTTGTTGCTGTTTAGTCGTTTAGTCATGTCCGACTCTTCGTGACCCCATGGACCAGAGCACGCCAGGGTACCAGAGTAACAATATGAAACAGTAAAGAATGTTTGCATGGGCAGTCACTCTGACATATTGATGGTTTCTGAAATTATTTTACTTTCTTCTGAATGTGTAGTAAGATACAAGTTGTTGCCTTATACCAGGGATGGGAAATGTGGCAGTCACTTGTTGCTGGATTCCCAGTTCCATAATCCCTGAGTTTTGGCCATGGAGCTGAGGGTGATGTGACTTGTACTCCAACATTATCTGGAGGGCCACAGCTTCTCTGTCTCTTCCTTATACCAGCTACCTTAGTGGACCTTCTGGCCCTGGGCAGAGGGTTTTCCCAGCCCTGATACCTGAAACCCAATGTGTTGAAATTCTGGGGATTTAACCTGGGATCTTCTGCATGGGAAGATCATCCCTGTTACAGCCTTTCAGAGCTTTGCTGCTTTCTCTAAACCCCAAAACCATCTTTGGCTTTTACTTTGGATTATTTATCTTTATTACCTCTGCATTGATATCAAAGTGGTATTAATAGCTACTCTTGATAGTCTTCATACATTAGATGAAACTCTATGTGTGTTTGCAGAGGAGGACTGAAGTTGTGCATCTCTCTACCCCCACAAACATTTGTCCTGCAAAAATTACTTACCCTCCTGTTCTCGCACACTGGTGGTCATTGCAGGCACAGTGAGAACATTAACTGTTGCAGTTAACAATTTCCCTGAGTAGAGGCGATCTGAACTCTCTACAAGTGACTATTACAAGTTGGCAAAATAATTAGAGTAGGCAGCAACATCTGGTTTCTGAGGCCCAGTAGCAGAAGAGGTGAGGAGGTTTCTGTTATGCAGATCCACTGACAGGAGCGCCATATCAGCTCAGCCAGCACATTTGCCCAGCAATGATCTCCCCATTCTTCCTTGTAAGCAACAGCAGCAGCTCTGCTGCCAGGAGGTCAGATTAAACGCTCCTCAGGTTCATCACTCTGGGCTTGGTTTCTGCATCTTACTTAAGTTCTAAGTTAAGTGTTGACTTAAGGAAGTTGGAAAAGTCTGTGCATGTCAAAGTTGGATGGGCACATCCACACAATTTCAGCTCCAGTTTCGGGGGATGCATATAAAACTTCGGCACTAATCCTTACGGTGGGAAATTAAAACCTATCTGAGACGCTGGTGAGCTGCAGCAAGTTGAAGTACAGGCAGCAACCATTTTAGGTATGTCTAATATGTGTGCGACTGCACACACATGCATCACATCAAACTCGGAAGTGTCACAAAAGGGACAGGGCAGGGCAGCTGGAACGTAACCCCCATGCAAATTCGTTGCTCCCTGTACAGGGTTAGATAGCGCAATGGCCTGACTGTATAAGGCAACTTATTATATTCATATGTTTTCTGTGCATGGGATGCCTTGGCTTTGTTCTTCCTGCCAGTCCATGTGGAAAAGGGGGTATTGCCAAACCACCTCAAAAGCAGGCATTCTGAACAGGTAGTTCCTGCACTTGCAAACTATGGAGGAATCTGTTCCCTGATTATCCTGACTTTTACTTTTATCACTTATGTATTAAAAAGCAGTAAAGTAGAACAGAAAAATAGGATCACATACTGCTGCTGTTTAAAGAACTGCACGGTTGCCTTTTTGATACTGGGGCCAATTCAAGGTGTTGGGACTGGTGTATAAAGCCGTGAGCAACTTAGGACACAAGTATTTAACGGAGTACCTCTTTCAATAACTATTGACCTGAGTTTTGAGAACTGTGAGGTAGGCCTGGACGATACCCGGTTTTCAGCATCGTGATAGAATATCACTAGCTAAACATCGCAATATACTGATATACCACGATGGATGGAGCTGTGTAGAGGCATTGGTTGGCTTCATGGTTTTCCCCACATTGTGATTTTTGTATAGAACACACACATCATGATTCATGATATATTGCCAAGTCAAAAATTATGAAACTGATATAACAATATGGATTTCATACCAGTTTTGGGCAATATATAAATATATCGCCCAGCCCTATTGCGAGGGAACTCCTGTTTGTCCTGTCAGCACTTGTAGTTTGTTGAGTGGTGACGCGAGATGGGGCCTTCTTGGTTGCAGCTCCTCAGTTGTGGAATTACGGTAACTTCCTGTGGAGGTATGGATTTCCCCTTCATTGATAAATTTCCAGTTTTAGTTGAAGCTGCATCTATTTCTTCAAGTCTTCGGGAGGTGAATGTTATCTGGAGCTGAGCAGTTCGTAATTGGTTTGTGCTGTACTGAAAGTATTCATGGTTCTAAGGTATTCATAGTTGTTGCTTTTTTCAAAGTAGTGCATTTTATACTGTATTTTATTTTATTGTATTTATTGTATTTGTATACTTTCCTGGGAGCCTATGAACAGCTATTCAGAGATGAAATAATGATAAAGCATGATCTTCCTAGCATCCTGATAATTTTATTTTATTTTCTACAGAGAAGGCTTTTTGTCTAATATGATTCCATTTGAGGAGTCTGGGGCCAAGGTTCCTAATTTTCTTAAGAATATGTAAGTTCTTCTTTTGGCCCCTAAAACAGCTTACAGTAAAATAAAACAGTTAACAAATTAAACATCCCAGATAAGGGGAAATACACCTAAAATCAAGGGCAAGGTGGATTCAAATCAAAACTCATTCAGGCAGCTGAAGGAAAAGAAATGGTGGAAGAATTGTAGTGTTATATAGTTAAATTTGTCTGGAGTACTTTAGGAGTACATTTGATATACAGTCATACCTCGAGTTGAATGTGCTTCGGGTTTCACCGCATGCGCGGTAGCGGCGAAACACGGCATGCACTGTCGCGTCTTGCGTTCCATTCAGAATGCGAATGGGGCTCCGGAACAGATCCCGCTCGCATCCCGTGGTACCACTGTACTGTACTGGCAATAGTCTATTCCTTGGTTGCTGCAGTATTTCAGTTGGTCTTTGTAACACTGTATCAGTTGCTGGAAGAGCACCTAATGCACATAGCAAGGGTTGAACAGGGCTGAGCCAGGGTCCTGCCTGTAGTTGAGAGACTGAGAACATCAAATCAGCACTGAGCCAGGAAGTCACCAGTTCAAAGTTCACCTCATCAGGTTGTCTTAGGCAGGATGTTGTTCTCATAGGCTTCCTGCCTCACCTCATTGTGCTGAGAAAGTTAGCCTACCTTGTGGAGGGCTGTAAGAATTTTTGTGGGTGTGTAAATGCTAAGTTTTTATTGTTGCTCGATAGTTGTTGCTGTTGATTCCCATAAATTTGAAATTGGGGACAAATAATTTATATCACTTCCAAAGCTGTGTTAAGTAAAACCCTAATCTGTTTAAGTGCCGCTAGGAAGGCAGGGCAGATGAATGCCTGGACACTTGCAAAGTAGCAGTTAGTAGCAGTGGATGACGCAGCTCCTAAAATGTGGGTTCAGCTGTAGGCTGTTTGGTAGATGCACTGAAGATGCACCTTCAGCTACTTGTCATAGTTAAGGATTCCTTGCTGCTAGCAAGCAAGATACTTTGAGTGTACAAAGCAATTCATACATTATCTCAGTGATCCCTAAGCAGCCCTAAAGCAGCCCTATAGTACCTTAAAAATGGATTTATTGTGGCATATGTTTTTGTAATGTGACATGAACTACACAATCTTAGTCTTCAGATGTTGCAAAACTTTGCTTCAACACACTAACATGGCTACTTCTCTGGAATTCACAGCAGTCACTGCAGATCAATATTATTCCCATATTGCAGGTGCGTGTACATGTAGGAGTGAGGCTGAGAGAATAGTGGCTTGCACACCTTTTCGCCGCACCAGCTCTGCAATTGGGGCGTGGAAGGGAGTACTCCAGGAACACCCTGAAGGAGCCTGCAATGATGCTTAAAAGGGAAAAAATCTTATACCCTCAACTTTTGTCCATAACAACTCAAGGTGGCTAACAATAAATCAATTAAACCAACTAAATGTAATAAAAAATTGCCACACACTATGGCTGATGGTCCAGCCATAGTGTAGACCTAGTGACATGTGGCCCTGACTTCCTGCTCCTACTTTAGTGACAAGACCATGAGACAGAGTAGGATGGTTGCACATCCACGAACTAAACCCTGTTGTTTGGTAATTGATCACCACCCACATAACTGCACTAGTCATTTTGTTTGGTCTGGGTCTCCTTGGATTTAGCTACCTTGGTTGTAACTTCTGCAATTATAATGCAGTTGTCAAAACTCGGATAATGTGTGATCTGATTAGGTGGACTGTATCTGTCTAATCCCCACCGATATTGTGTGACACAGAGCTGGAAACATTTCAGACACCCAGATGTTGAGACATTTGGATATTGCCACCTCTAGGTGTGATGATGGCCTCCATCACCGTCTTTTATAGTATATCTACATCAGGAGAGGGGAGCTTCTGGTTTGTGGGCTAATCTTGGCCAGCCAGGGGATCCAATTTGGCCAACAAGGCCATTTCCCCCAAAGCAAGCCCACCCACCTATCAGCTTATGTCACAGATGATGTTAGCTGAATGGTGCAGGAGAAAAGGGTTTAATCCTGTGTTAGCTGGACTATCCTGTTCCCAGCAATGAACAAGATTGTGCAACCAATGTAGCAGGATTCAAGCCTGTTCATTAGCTGAGCAGGGATTTAAGCCCTGTGCAAAAGTGCCCCATTGAAGCAGCTCTTGTGTGCAAGCTGGTTCAAAAAAAGCTTTTGCAAAGGCTCCTGCACTCCTGTCTGATCCTCTGGAAGCTCAAATGGGAGTGCAAAGTCTCCCTCCTACCCCTTTAAGTTCCTGATATTGAAAGCTTAAGCCTCTGAGATCAAGAGCTTAAAAGTGGGGAACAGGAAGACATGCAAAGCGCAAGGTATATTGACAGGTGGACAGCCCTGAGAGGCAGATTCTGATAAAGATCTGGCCTGTGGAGCCAAAAAGTCTCCCTACTTCTGATCTACATCTCTTACACAAGTGTGGTGGAGGTGTCCAACTGTTGATTGCTTGGCCATCATTATGTCCTAGATCTCAAAATGCTTTATTTTCCTCCCTTGTGTGGGAGCCAGCTTGGTCAGCAAAGTAGTGCATTCCACAGATGCTCATGTGCTGCTGGCTTTTGTGAGCTCACTGGGTGGGTGGGATTGAGTAAGCCAGCCGTGACCACAGCACCAGGCGAGCTGAAAGAATTGCTGGGATGAAGATGATGTTGTTGCTGTCAGCACAGAGGACGCTGTGCCCAAAACTCTTGGCTTTGGTGATCAATCTTACCATTGGGATCGGTCCTAGTTTGCAGTGTGTGCATTTCTTCCTTCCTTTCTTTCTTTCTTTCTTTCTTTCTTTCTTTCTTTCTTTCTTTTCTTAAATTTGTCAGTCACTTTATCTTGCCCAGGGCAGTCTAAAGCAAAGTTGCAACCAAATAAACAGCAAATCCCACATAGATACATTAAGACCAAGAGGAAAGAGAAATGCATTAAACACAACCCACCTACTTCTAAAAGGCCACAGAAATAGTAACAGAAGACTGTGAGACATGGAAGACATGCTTCCCTTCCTTGTAGCCTTTTTTCTACCTGGCCTGGGAGGGGAGGGCCCTGACTGACTCCCACTATAAAAGCTGAGGTTGCTGAAGATGCCAGGGACCATCTTGGTTGTCTCTTAGTGCAGACCCAGATCATCAAGTCTGAGCATCTACAGCTGCCAGCCGCCATGAACGAACATTGCCATGTTGGCAGCAATAACAGCAGAACATGTTCTATGCTTATGATAATATTTTGTTTTCTTGCTAATTATGCTGTTTTAAATATGTGTTTGATATTTGACTTCCTTTAGTAATGTTTTCTTTTGAAATGTTTAAGAATTTTTTAAAAATTAACTTTGCTGTGTTAATGTTTTATTTAGGAAAACTTTAAGGTAATATTTTAATTTCCAGTTAATTATACTACTTTTAATGTATACTTTATATTTGACTTTCTTCTGTATTGTTTTCTTCTGTATTGTTTTTATTTGATGTTTTAATGTAGGTTGTAAACTTCTTTGAGATTCCCCCCTCCCCCTCCCCCATGCCCAGCTATCAAGTCTTGCCTACACACTTCCTTATGTGCTCATGGCTGTCCTTCCTTCTAATGCCTTAAGATACTTTGGGCAATCCAGACAGAAAGGCATGTGAGGAGTGGGAATGGGTTTGATTTCAGGGCCATTGCTTGCTGAGCCCTTAAAATGACATTTACCGTAGATTCTGGCGTATTAGGCGACTGGGCGTATAAGACGACTCCCCAAATTGGCAGCGCCAATTTAGGGGGGTCTTATACACTTTGGCAGGTTCGCTGGGCAGTGGCAGTGGGCGGCGGGCTCTGCGCTGGGAGGAAGCTGCCCAGCGATGCTAAGCTGGCTTTGCTGGGCGGCTTCCTCCCGATGCGGAGCGCGCCGCCCACTGTTGCTGCGGCGGCAGCTTCGGAAGCAGCAGTGGGCGGTGGGCTCGGTGCCGGGAGGAAGCCATACCCGGCGTATAAGACGACCCCCGGCCTTTAAACCTCTTTTCCAGGGTTAAAAAGTCGTCTTATACGCCGGAATCTACGGTACTAGCTTTGCCTACACACATGTTCCTAAAGCAGATTGTATGTTGGGTCTGCTATACTGGTTGCAAATAGCAAGTGGCTTAGGTATTGTTTGAATGTTGAGTTCAGCCCCTTGTGTCCCAGTACATTGAAAACAGGTTCCTAGCTGTACAGGAGCCCAGTTGTTCCTGACAGGAGTCAGTATTACCAGAGTTCTAATTACTATACATGAGCCCTTTGGAGAGGTGGTCACTTTTAGGGGAGGACAATTTAAATGTGTCTGTGGCTGTATGTAGAGAGTGGAGTCTTTTTGTTTCTACTGTATGGACAAAGCAGGGCTCTGCTTTCCCTTCCTGTCCTCCCTTTTCTCTTACTGGCTGTAGGTACACATCTGGTAGTGGTTTTGTGTTTGGCGGTGAAATTCACTATGAGCCCTGTTGGAAAGAGAATCTCTGTAAAGCAGGAGGTTGGCTCTGTTTCTGACTTGGGGGAGCAGACAGAAAGCTTGACAGTTCCAAAACCACATTGGACTGCTGGGCCACAGCTTCTCACCTTGGGCAAAAATTTATTCCCCGCCCCAGCCGCGGATATCTGCCCAAAGCGCGGGGCGCTCTGCTTCAGCGCGGCCCACGCTCCGTGCAGCAGGCTGCTATCCGCAGCCTAGGGAGCCCGGCGGGAACTCCCGCAGGGCTCCCTAGGCTGCGGATATCTGCCTGAAGCGCGGGGCGCTCTGCTTCGGCGCGCTCCGGGCAGCAGGCTGCTATCCGCAGCCTGGGGAGCGCTGCGGGAACTCCCGCGGGCTCCCCAGGCTTGCTGATAGCTTCCTGGAGCGTGGAGAGCGAGAGGGGTCGGTGCGCACTGACCCCTCTCGCTCTCCACGCTTCAGCGAAAGCCTGCATTCGCCCCATAGGACGCACGCAGATTTCCCCTTCATTTTTGGAGGGGAAAAAGTGCGTCCTATAGGGCGAAAAATAGGGTAACTGGTTTATTTAAGTGGTATTTTTATTTTACCATTTAAATTTTGCATTCTGCATTTTTTATTGATGGGTAAAAACCATCCAGAGAATACAGATATATGCATGGCAAACAGATGTAATAAAACAAATAATTGAATGACATGATTCAGATCTTCCTATTGCACATTATCTGAATGTATGGAGGATAGTCCGAGAGGGGTTTCTGTGCCCTTATTTATTTTAGAAAAGCATTTATTAACAGCTTAGTATTTGAAAACGATCTAAGTGGTGAAAAGAAACAATGCTGTTAAAACAAAATACAGCCTAAAACCAATTAAACAACAGCATGAAAGCATCTAAAAATAAATAAAACAGGGATTTGTGGGATTCAGACATATGAAACGGGATCTAAACTGGGCATGTGTCTTCTGAAGGTGTGATGGTCTTTGCATATTGAGTATGTCAGGAGAAGGCAGGCTTGAACAGAGCTGAGAGTTTCTCTCAATCCAGAGAAATGAGCAAGGGGGAAATCTAGTTAGTCATTCCCTAGTGACTGCCGCATGCTTGGCACAGAGTGAGACCATCACAAAATACTCCTGCTGAATCCTGGACTTAGTTTGCATGGAGGAGCCTGCATTTTAAGCCGATGATGTCTGCAGGTGGTGTCTGCTGCCAAACTGCTCACTGGCTGCTCATACTTCCCTTGGCACCAGGAGCCAAAGATGACAAGCACTCTGTCGCACTCTGCCGTCAGCTTGCCAAATTTAACTTGTGAGCCAGTCTCTTAATGGGTGATGGGAGCTCTGTATTGGATAGTACAGGATTTTGTTAGAGAGGTCCCTTAAAGACACCTGCTGGGCATATAATTAAGA
This sequence comes from Podarcis filfolensis, assembly GCF_964270895.1. NCBI lineage: Eukaryota > Metazoa > Chordata > Lepidosauria > Squamata > Lacertidae > Podarcis > Podarcis filfolensis. The sequence continues at coordinate 57,019,080 of NC_139611.1, read as the reverse complement.
GAACTGGAGATTGGTGTGTTTATTCTCCCTTCCTTTGCAGTGCCTTAGGAATTCTCCACTGTCCCCCTCAACAGTAGTACTGTCAGATTCCATATTTATGGGGAGCAGCTGTTTGGAACTTGGAATTTCCACAGAGCCTAGCAGGGCTTAGGATATCACTAGTCAAGATGGAAGCAAAGACTGCAAGCAAGGAGATTGCTGGATGAATTTGGGCCCAGTTTCTAGACTGGTGTGCACATCTGATTCCACGTTGGGAGGGAATGCCAGTGTAGGAGACATGTGGGGAAAGTAGACAGTGTGTTTTGCCATCAAACTATAATGTATACTCCAGCTCTTGACAAAGTTCTTGAGCTCTAAGTGTGTACTTTGCAACCTCTGAGCTGTAGGCACAGGATGTTACTGTGTCATGAAGGAGCAGAATCTATTCCATGCACTTTTTGCAAGGAATGGATCCTGAGAGTGAACCTACTGCTGCTTTGTTTGCACTCCGTGACCTCTGCACATAGTCCAGTTGTGTTGCATACTGCCTTGATGCTTGCTGGGCTATGGTGATCAATTGGGCCATGATGGTCAATTGGCTGGCATCACCGGTATGACTGATCTAAAGAAAGAGACCCATTTAAAAAACAGTGGTTCCATCAAAATACACCTGATATCTGCAGACAGGTGCCAAAAAGGTGAATGTTCTCAGCATTAGGGTGGTTGGGGAAGAAATCCCCCTCCCCCCCCAAAAAACCCCAGGTAAACATCTGATGCAGCCTTGATTCTTTCACATTTGGCATAATAATATTTTTTAAAGTGATGTGGGCTGTTTCTAACATTTTGTATAGTTCTGTACAGGTGAATTTCTCTGTCCTGCTGACCCCCAGCACACCCACATTTCTTTTCCCACAAGTCCTGCTGCTTGGGCTTCCCTTTATTGGTATGTGAGTTGGGATAAAAACACTGCTGCATTTGTCTAATCCATATACACATTAGCTCCTCCGCCTTCTGTCTGCTATTGAGTCTGACTCAGCAATGCAAGGCCGAGTTTTAGACATCTGGGTTTCAGCAATTACTCAGCGGAGATGATTAGTGAGGTAGGAAGCACAAAGCGGCGACATAGTTAACAGGAGACTGGAAAGCCATAGCTGAAGTTTGGACCCGGCTCTGCTGTGCTTCCTGAGTCAATTTTGGTAAAGCCTTGAGCAGCCAAGGCTACTGACCTTCAGTGAGAATGATTAGATAGGTTTATAGCTCTCCGTGTCTTCAAGGACTTAGGGTGGGTGTTGGCCTTTCTAAAAACACCAGACTTAAGTTTTGTTAGGAGACAGAAGCAGGAGGGTGACGAGGGGTGAGAAAATGCAGTTGTACATAGCACTTAGATGGGTGTGGTTGGGAGTGGAGGACTAGCTTGAGCTCAAACAGTTTAGGGAAATCTGGGTTTGGGGGAGTTTTGAAGAAAGAAAGATGAGTGGTACTTCGTAGACAATTCCCAGGCAGAGGCGGCACCAAGGGAGAACAGGAAGAATTCAGGAGCAAATGATCTTAAAGCTGGAATAAGAGGTTCAAGAGCAGGGGAAAGTAACTAGGAGGATTGAGAGGGACGTGGATCTGGGCTAGATTGTTAAAGATTTGCAGCCATTCCTTAGACATTATGTAAGTTTGTGGTTGAAATTTTGAAATTTTCCAGGAAGAGCTTTGCAGTCATCCTGAGTGAAGCAGAGCTGTCTTAGCTGCTTTATTGGTAGTTCCCCACTATAGCCCATTTGACAAGCTTCTTTTGCTGCCCAGCTTTGCAGTGGAGTTGAAAATCTTCTTTTGTGACATGTGATGTTGCTATGGAAATGGGGTGCCATTATCATGCATACCTCGTTATGACTTCATTGGTGGGGTTAAGGCCTGGGCAAAGCCTGGACCCAAAGGCTGGCTGAAAGTGGGATTGGAAGTTAAGAATTGGGTAAACAGGTGCTAGATCCTACTTGTATCATATAAAAATTCCTTTTCAGTCTCATCCTTCCCTCATTTTTCTTCAACTGCTACCTGCAGTAGCATAAAATTGAAGAAACTATCTGGCGCACTCTGCAGGTTCTGTACCTGGCCAAAGGTAGAATGTTTGATCAACTTGGGTTTTGAGAGCATTCCTGTTTGGTGTTGGAGAAGTTCTCCTGGACTTATAGGACTTATATAACTTATAGGACTTATAGCAGAGCTTCTAGGGTGTTCTCTGCAGGGAGGTTGGCTTTGGAACAGAGGTGGACTTTTAGGCAGCTGAGCAGCTAATCATTTTAACCATTTATATCAGATACCTTATAATCCTTTTAGATTGCAATGAACTGCTACTCAAACTATTAAAAGAATTGAGTCTAGGCGAAAAATTCCAGAAAGGCATAAATACAATATATAACCAGCAGAAGGCAAAAATTATTTTTAATGGAGAGTTTGGAGAAGAAATTAGTATATTCAAAGGTACAAGACAAGGATGCCCCCTATCCCCAATGTTATTTATAATAGTATTAGAGGTTCTATTAAAGAAAATAAGACAGGACAACCAAATAAGAGGAATAGCAGTTGGTGAAAAAAAGATATAAGTTAAGAGCTTTCGCAGACGATGTCATGATCACAACAGAAAATGCCCTACAATGCACACCCAGAATATTGGAATGTATAAACGAATATGGCAGATTAGCACGATTCAAATTAAATTATGGGAAAACAAAAATATTAGTGAAAAATATGGAAGAAAAAGATAAAGTGAAATTACAAGAAATTGGACTGGAAATTAAAAAGAAAATAAGGTATATTGGAATTAATTTAACAACAAATACTATGGATTTAAGTAATGAGAATTATGGGAAAACATGGAAAGAAATAAAAAATGATTTGCAAGTATGGGGAAAACTAAGTTTATCCTTATTAGGAAAAATATCGGTAATAAAAATGAACATATTACCAAGGATGATGTTTTTATTTCAAAGTATCCCAATACTAGGAGGAGAAAAATGCTTTAATAATTAGAAAAGAGATTTGGCCAAATTCGTGTGGTCAGGAAAAAACCCCGAGAATAAAACATAAAATAATGATAGATAAGAAGGAAAGAGGAGGTTTTGGCCTCCCTGACTTGGAGTTATACCATGATGCAGTGGGTTTGACCTGGTTAAAAGAATGGATTAAACTAGACGATTCGGATATATTGGATTTAGAAGGAGTAGAGACGAGATTTGGATGGCATGCCTATCTAATAGATGAGAAAGTTAAAGTACATAAAGGCTTCCTAGGGCATATAATCAGAAAGTTTATATATAAAATATGGGAGAAATATAAAAGACTCCTAGAGCCAAAAACTCCATGGTGGGCATCGCCGGCAGAAATTGTCGCAGTGAAAAAATGAAATATGAAAGAGAACTGGGCCACTTATAAAACTGTATTAAAGGAAGAAAATGGAGAATTGGAATTAAAGGTTCATATTAGTGATTGGTTCCAATATATTCAAATTAAGTATAGATTAGTGAAAGGCAAAAAGATAGGATTTGAAAAAGAAATTTCTAAATTCGATAAATATTTAATACAAGAAAAAAAATTAAATTATACAATTTGAACTTAGAGAGGGAAACAAAGGGTGAACTGGTTAAAGCATCCATGATTAAATGGGCGCAAGATATTGGGAAAAATATTATGCTTGAACAATGGGGAAAATTGTGGAAAGAAGATATGAAATTCACTACGTGTTGCATATTGAAAGAAAATTACCTTAAAATACAACATAGATGGTATTTAACACCTGAAAGAATAGCCAAATGAATAAAAACTGTGGCAATGTCTGCTGGCGATGCAGCACAGAAAAAGGCACTAAAATGCATATATGGTGGAATTGTTTAAATATCAAACAATTTTGGGAAACTATATATAACAAAATGAAAAAAATGTTTAGATATTCATTTAGGAAAACATCAGAAGGTTTTCTATTGGGAATAGTGCCAGGAAGTTTAAAGGAAGAGGACAAGACATTATATTTATATGCAACAGTAGCCGCAAGGCTATTGATTGGGCAAAATTGGAAAAGTAGTATAATGCTGACAAAAACAGAGTGGCTTGCCAAATTATTAGAGTATTACAATATATCCAAAACAATGGGAGAAATTGGAAGGATCTTAAAAGAGAAGATAGACAAGGACTGGAAGGTGTTTAAAGGATACTTGCAAAATCATATTGAAAAATCAGAACTCCTATTAGAATAAACAAGTTCCGTTATAAATACTGAAATACTAAATAAGATGGATAACAATGTGTAACAGAAAAAGAAGTAGAAAGTTGGTTTATAAAATAAAATAAAATAAAATAAAATAAAACATTTTAAAAAAGAAATCTGAATCCTAGCTGATTCAGTTCCATCAACCCCAGCTCCACCATCAAAGAGAAAGAGTCCTTGAAGCTGTATGTCATCTTGACATTATCTGGCACTTAATTAAATGGACGGTAGTGGGGTGGATTACATGCCGAGAACATCACCTAATCTTCATTCACCCACACATACCATCTGCTAGAAAATAAAATCTGCAGGTTTATATGGCAAAAAAAGAGAAAAATAAAAAGAAATGAACTGCTACTCATTTTCTCTTCTGGGCTCATTGCTCTTAGATATTGTGGTGTGTGTGTGTGTGTGTGTGTGTGTGTGTACACCTTCCTATAGGAGAAATTTTAAAAAAGCTAGAGTTTTGTGGGTGTTTAAGGCATAGGCAGCTGCATATCCTGATTCAGTTCATTGGTCCATCTAGCCCAGTATTGTCTACACTGATTGGCAGCAGTGGTCCAGGGTTTCAAGAAGGAGTCTTTCCCAGCCATGCTTTGGGATAGAGCATAGGGAGCCTTATCCATGCAGTGTCCCGACTCACTTCACGATATATTCCTCATCTGCAAATAGATTGTTGGTACCATTTGGCAAGTGTTGAAAACAGTGCCTACATTTGAGGACTATGCCTGTTTTCTTTTGGTTGCCCAAAGAAATGGAGTAAAAATGACCTCTTCTTTTCTTCCGCTGTTAGAAACCATGGCGAGCCCAGCAAAAGAGAACAATTACAGAATGAAGAGCTACAAAAACAAGGCACTGAACCCCGAGGAGATGCGCCGGAGGAGAGAAGAAGAAGGGATACAGCTACGCAAACAGAAGCGGGAGCAGCAGGTAACTCCTGTGTGGGTGGTGAGCAGGGCATGTAGGTTGACCAGAAATATGGCCCAGGCTGATAGTTTCTACTTCTGGCTGTGCTCTGTGTTTCTAGAGTGTAGGAGACAGATGAGTTTCAGCTTCTTGTGTAAATGATTCTTTGGTCATTGTCATCACTGGCTATGCGGTTCCTAGGCAGCTGGCAGACCAACAAAATGGATAATAAAACATTGGGGCCTGAATTGACCTAACCACTTGACGGCTTAAAGTTGCAGGTAGGTGGGTGGGTTCCAGTTTTAATTAGTGGACACATGCATTACCTGAGGCTGTCTTTGATCTGGTATGCTACCGTAACAGGTAATGAGAGGAAGTACTAGAGAGCCTTTCCTTTTAATAAACAAAACTACTGTTCTTGATCTCCCACTTGTATCTCAAAAATGCCCTTATATGGAGTTTCAGCAAAATGCAAATAAATTAAATTTCTAGACAGTGCCTTTACACAGTGTTCAACAACTTGAACACTGTGTAAGGCACCAGTGTTTCCTGATGAGGAGTTTTGTGGCCCTTGCAATTAGTGTTGTTCTATATCTGTTTCAGAAGATGTGGTTCTGCAAATTGGATTTGGGGAGGGGGCAGCAGGGGAGGGAGGCAAACCACAAATTATACCCCTCATAACTTGTAGATCGTGAGGCTTGAGGAACGAGTAGCAAGCCAGGATGAGCTGTGTCTCTTGCTAAGCTAACTGCAGCTGAAGTAAACAGTGCTTTGGATGATTGGAGAGGGTTGTTTATTGTTGTTTATTGCCAGCAGTGCACACACTCTTCTCCTCTTCAGTCATACTGCACTATTATAGAATTTGTGTCCTACAACTCTGATTTCTTAGAAGTGAAGAATCCTCACAAGAGGATTTCATGACTGATGAATCTTAAATGCTGATGGGAACAAATAGAACCCTGCTTTCAAAGAGTGAATGCTTATGCCCAACATTTGGCATTTTTGTTTGCCATTGATTTGATACATATCCATTTTCTATTTCAGCTCTTTAAACGAAGAAATGTGGAGCTAATTAATGAAGATGCTGCTATGTCTGACAGTCCTCATGTAGACTCATTTGTCAGTTCCACCACAGGTGGGGTAAGTATTCTCAGAAGCTGTGTCATATTCCCATCTAATGGCATTTATTGTGCTTTGGCTTTATACCACTATAATCTTACTAGTACAGAAATGAAGAACTGTTTTAAGTAACTTAATTTACTCTCTGCTGTTCCTTTTTAGTGTTTTTTTTTTTTTTTTGCAGATGTGTAAGATGAGGACCTGGTTTATTAATTAAAAATAAAATAAAAGGGCCTTACAAGATCTAAGCCTGCATGTTCTTAGGTCCAGTTTGGTAGTTTCTCATCTGAAGAACTGTTAGATTTGGGCATTGCTTTGAAGAGCAAGCCTTAGGACTGTTATATATGGGCTTTTTTTCAGGAAGGTGTAATCACAAGGGAGATGGTGGAAATGCTGTTCTCCGAGGACCCTGATCTTCAGCTACTAACTACCCAGCGCTTCAGGAAACTGCTTTCAAAAGGTAAATATAGCTATTTAGAATTTTCTATTGTAAATAGAAATTGTAGGAATGTTGTGTGTATTTTGTTTGTTTGGTTGACCTCAAAATGCTTTAATTGCTTAAATAGTTTGCCAGAAACTTATGAAAAATTCGTAAATGAAAGTGGACTGAATAGGTGAAGTATAATAAGTTAAGAATGGGGATATACAAACATGGGGTTGGAATATTGATAACCTTTCAACCCTGATTGTTCTTGGAATGAGAGATGGTGTTTTTAGATTTTTAAACCATTTCTTGACCCTTTCCAACAGTGCCTATGGATGTATGTGTGCCCTGTTGGCCCTAATTTGAAGAGCTTCTTATGAAGAAAGCAGATCGTTTTAAACCAAACCTGAACATAGGGTTAAATCACATATATACACATAGGGCCTGAACTGGTGCCATAGTGGATCAGTTGATGAAAATGTCAACCTTGTGAGTGGCAGCTGTGAAAAAGTCAAGTTCCATTTTAATGATCCTTAGGAAAGGGATTGAAAATAAAAGTGACAATGTCATAATGCTGTTATACAAATCTTATGGTGTGACTGTACTTGGCATACTGTATACAATTCTGGTTGTCTCACCTTAGAAAGGATATTGTAGAGCTAGAAAAGTTTGCGAAAAGAGCAACCCTGATTTCCAGTGAGGAAAGGTTGCAGCATTTGTGGCTTCTTAATGTAGAGAAAAGATGAGCAAGGAGTGATATGAGAGGTCTGTAGACCTATGCATTGTGTAGAGAAAGTGGGTAGAAAAGTGAGTTTTTTGCTGTCTTTCATAACATTAAAATCTTGACCATTCAATGAAGCTGAATGTTGAATGATTAAGGGGTGTGAGTCATTGAGAGAAAGTACCTATCCACATAGTGCATAATTAAATTGTGGGATCTGTTTCATATCTTGATGGCTTTAAAAGAGGATTAGACAAATTCATGGAGGATAAAACTATGTTCTGTCTCTAGACTACCTCTGTTTATCAGTTCCTGGGAATAGCAAGTGAGGAGAGAGTGCTATTGCACCAGTGTCTTGCTTGCAAGATTCCCATAGGTATTCCACTGCCACTTGGAGAACATGATGCTGGACTATATGGGCTCTTCTGATGTTCTTATGCTATATTCTTAATGCAACGGCCATTTTAATTTAGAATATTAGAGTCTTGAAAATACGGATGGCCTGGTGGTGGTGAGATTTCTGACCTTGAGCTCTATGTTGTCCACCACATGCAGGAGCTAGGTGCTTGTCAATACACAATCTTTCCTTGCCCCAGGTATAGCCTTCATTGAATGCTGAGAACCTCAGCTGTCGGAACAAATATCTTGCCTTCCTGTCAGTGATGGAAACCGATAAAAAGGGCATCTGTGCTTATTGATATTAAATTCTCGAGAATAATCTTTTGGAGAATATTCTCGAATATTCACTATTAATGAGAATATTAGAGAATTTTCATTTAAAATGGAGAATATTCATTTTAATGCATTGAAAATGATATAATACATATGACTTGCTAAAAAAATCTTCCTTAGCACATTATGCTGCTTGCTCTGCCAAAATATCTTATACATTATTTGGTACACTTGCTGATATTTTGAGATCAGTGAACTTGCTACCTTGAATTTGTTCATCTCGTGATAAATGAATGCCATTATACTTGGGATGAAGGATATTTGCAGCAAAGTGAATTGGCTGCAATGCCATTTCTTTTCTTAACTGCCACTTTCAGCTGCTTCTCTTCTTGCTGAAAGACATCACTTTTTCAAAGTGATCTTCTAGTTCTTTAAATGACTCAACCACCCTACTTAACCTTGGCGTGTCTGATTCTAATAATGTTATCCATTTCACTATTGGAGCAATAAGGTCATGAAATTTTAGTACTCTTAGCCAACATACTGCCTCATCTAGTATCAGGGACTGTATACGATTTGATAAAATATCTTCCACTTCTTCTTTTACAGCCAAAGCCTTTAAAGCATACTTTGTGTCCGACAAACTCTTAAGGCAAAACTGAAGAGAGCTGTGGAGAATATTCTCCGGAGAATTTTCTAGCAGAGAATATTCTCACCTCACATCACTATCTGTGCTAACTGCTTACAAACTACGTGCCTAAGTGCTATTTTAGCATACCACTGGTGTCGTGGAGAAAAAAGTATGTGTTAACAGTAGTCTTTCCCCCTCTGTTTAGAGCCCAATCCTCCAATAGATGAAGTGATCAATACTCAGGGTGTGGTGGACAGGTTTGTGGAGTTCCTCAAAAAAAGTGAAAACTGCACATTGCAGGTAAGTGAGAATGAGATTCCTTTGCATTTGGTGTTCAGTGCTATCAACAAGGTTGTCATCTGTTTCTCTGGAAATTAAATTGGCCCCCTTGTCACTCTTAGTGTTTGTGCCTTTGCATGGGGTTGTTTGTGACAGTAGCCACGACTGTGGTCTGACTTCCTTCCCACCAAACGTTAAGCGTCCGCCCACAAACCTATAACATAAAAGCTCACTTACATGATGTGATGATGTCCATAGACTTTGGTTCTGTTGTTTGACTACCTTTCATTTCCCCCACGGTCCCAGACACAGCATCAATCTGGGGCATGTTGGGGAAAAGAAAACGGAGGCTGTGCTCTCTCAAATTAAAGTTAATTAAAATTTAAAAAGTTAAGAGTGATGCTTTAGATTTTGTGGCGTGTGAATTGTAATACAATAAAATACAAAATTAGAAATAACAGAAGCAATAAAAAAGACAATTAAAAATCACTCAGCATCTCGCACAGCTCATTGCAATTTCTCTAACAGGCAGAAAAACCATTAAGTGGTCCACTATGTCCCTTAATGATTTTCAAGTGTCTGGGGTGGGAAGTTTGGGGGCCACTGCTCTGTTGAACAGTGTACTTCTGTTGGAGGCTTTCTTTAATTGGTTGCTTGTTACTTTTCAGTTTGAAGCTGCATGGGCATTAACAAACATTGCCTCGGGCACTTCACTACAAACCAAAATAGTAATAGAAGCTGGAGCAGTTCCGATCTTCATTGAATTGTTGAGCTCTGATTTTGAAGATGTCCAAGAGCAGGTAAGGTGTTTTCAGGGAGAGCTTTTGGCTTAGCTGTGGGAGAGCAGTTCCAAATAATTTCTTTGTTGCAAAGCTTTTATATGATAGAAAAACTGGCTGTTTCCTGTTGCTTGTGAAGCCCCTACCCTGCCTCTTCAGTCATTGACAAAGCTGCAGTGATGTCACAGAAAGCTCAAGGACTGTCTTTCCCTGTATGAACTGACCCAGACCCTGCAGTCAATATCTGATATCATTCTTCATGTGCACCCTCCACGGGAAGCCCAGAGACTGGCAACACAAGAATGGGACTTTTCTGTGGTGGCTCCCCATTTGTGGAATGCTTTTTCCAGGGAGGCTTGCCAGGTGCCTTAGTTACATATCATTAGCATTCCTTTTCAACCAGGCCTTGGGCTGTTAATCAATCTATGGCCTTTTAATGCGGTGTGTGTTTGTGTGTGTGTAAACTGCCTTGTGGTCTCTTGACGAAGGGTGGTATATAAATTTAATAAATAGTAATAACAAAAGCATCCTGACTGCTCAGAGCAGTGGGCAGGGCCTGTGGTGGCATTAGTGCTTTGTAGGCATGCTCAAGAGCAGTTGGCAAGAACGGGAATGGGGCAGCAAGGGAACATAGGAGCTTGAATCACTGTGGGTCAATGATTCAAAGTAGGGAGAGCAAGATCAGAATGCTAGGGATGCATTTTACACTGATTTCAACCAAACATTTGGCAGTAGCTCCCTACAGCAGTTAACAGCTGCCCACATTGGTGTGTGCAGAAACTCTCAGGAAAAAAAGCTTTGCTACGTTTTAATTGCAAAAATGACAAATAGCTGAAAGTTGCCACAAGTTATTGGATTCTTTGAGGGGGGCCAGGGATTCCTGCTCCACCATTCCCTCTCCATTCAATGACTGAGTGCTGAAGCTCCTGTTCTTCTTCCAGGCTGTTTGGGCACTGGGGAACATTGCTGGAGACAGTTCTGCCTGCCGTGATTACGTCCTCAACTGTGGCATCCTCCCTCCCTTGTTGTTGTGAGTAGCTGTTGCATGAAACTCCGACTTCGGGTGCTCCTTGGCAATGCGTGTGTGCGTGTGTTCCTTTGTTTCCATTCTACAGCCATGGACGTAAATATTTTGTTAGGTGGCATGAAACTGCCCTGGGAAGACCCAGTGGGATTTTTCTCTTAGAATCATAGAATCATAGAGTTGGAAGAGACCACAAGGGCCATCGAGTCCAACCCCCTGCCAAGCAGGAAACACCATCAGAGCACTCCTGACATATGGTTGTCAAGCCTCTGCTTAAAGACCTCCAAAGAAGGAGACTCCACCACACTCCTTGGCAGCAAATTCCACTGTTGAACAGCTCTTACTGTCAGGAAGTTCTTCCTGATGTTTAGGTGGGATCAAATTGAGTAGGATCAAATTGATCACCATATTTGGAGTCTGGAGGAGACTTCTCCCCAGACCAGACTGGCTAGAGGTCCAGGATGGAGACTCATTTTTCTTAGTAACACGCAGCTTATCACTCCAATAACTTTAAACAAGCCTGTAGGTATTTTTGGTGTGACCCACCTTGTGAGGGCCAGATTGCAAGAAGCCCATGGTGGTTTAGCATGATGCTAGTGATGTGGCTCACCTGAGGAGGGATGCGTGGGAAAGATCTCTGCTCAGGGAAGAATGTGCAAGGCCTTCCTTCCTTCCTGATAATGAAGGAAGATGGAATGGTGGATGAAGATCAGAACGTGGATGAGAGCCAGTTTTATATTGTGAACCGCCCTGAGCTCTAAGGGTGGTATACAATTTTTTAAAATGAATGAATGAATGACTGGATAGATTGGTTAAGACTAGGACCTGGGAGACAAGGTTTCAAACCCCCACTCATCCCTCAGTGACCTTGGGTCATTCACACTCTTGGCCTAACCTATCTCACAGAGCTCTTATGAGACTAAAATGGGGGAGGAGGAAAACTTTATATGCCACCTTGAGCTCCTTGAAGGAAAGGTGGGATATAAATGTAATAAACAAGCATGTTTAGTTGAGCAACAGAGAGGCTAAGACATTCAGGTTTCCACTTGGTCATTTAAATTTGCTAGGTGACATAAGAGCAGTCCTACTGGATCAAGCCAAACACATCTCCAGTGTTCTGTTCTCACAATGATCATCCAGATGCTTATGGGAAGCCCTCAGCCAGAACAGACCATGATCCAGTTCTCTCAGCCTAAGCAATCTCTCCTAAGTCATGGTTGGGGAATCTCCAGCCCATGGGACAAATGTGGCCTGGCACAGTTTGCAGTTTGGCTCGCAAGATGGTCCTCCCTCCCCCCACTCCCAAATCTTGCTTATTTGCCCCCCACCTGATGTCACATATGATGCTGGTGTGGGGCAGATAGAGATGTGGCTGGATCTGCTGTGTGGTAGACTTTACTGCGGGGAACTCAATCACATAGCTGGTCCCTGCAGAAAGCAGCTTTGCCAGCCCTGTGCTCAGCACTTTGCAAAGCCCCTTGCACTGCAGTTCCCAAGTGTTTGACAGCTAGCTAGCTGCAAGATAGTTGGGTGGGATAGCCCACCTGTCAATCACAAATAGGATACCCCACATAAGCTGCCCTGAGTAGGTGGGAGAAAAGGCAGGATAAAACTTGATGTTGCGGAATAAGATGTATCTTGAAAGTGTTCATGGTGGCATCATAGGCATTTTGGGTTGAGGTAACCCAGCTTTCCTTTAAACAGACCAGAAAGGTCTGGGTGTGTTTCAGATTCTCCTTTTCTACTTTTGCAGTTCAGCTTGAATTCAAGCTGTCACTGAAAGGAAAAGGACTTAAGGATTAGAAGAGTTTTAACTGATAAAAATCATGACTGTAAGAACAAACAATTGTAATCTCTAGATTTATATTTAGCAATGTAATATTTATATAAAGTATAATTTGCCTGTTTTCCAGACTCCTCACAAAATCCACCAGGTTGACAATGACACGAAATGCTGTCTGGGCCTTGTCAAACTTGTGCAGAGGGAAAAACCCACCCCCTGAATTTGAGAAGGTGAGATGTAAAAGTGTGGCCTCTGCCCTGGCACCTTCCACAGAGTGATGTCATAGAACTCTAGACTATACCATTTGAAGTAGATGCCCACAACCACACTCCACCCACATGCTTCATATTTTGTAATGTGTGGGGCCAAAATGTCTAACCCTGTAGTAGTAAGAAACTACTACATCTGGAAGAAAGTTCCAGGGTTGGCCCTTGGCAAAAATATCCACTACTAACCCTGGGTTGTGTGTGAAGTAATAGCCAGAAATAGCCCACCATGAGCTTCTTCTACATGGACATCCCATTGTGACGCTGCTGTGCTCTCCAGTAAGCAGAGTGATTGTGAGCAACAGCCCCAAGCCAGGGTAAGGGAAATGAAGGGGGGAGGGTTTGTAGCTTGGGCCATTGGTTCAAACAATCCCTCCCTGCCTTCCCAAAATGGATTTTTATGTTATGAGTCAAGTTGGACAAGAGTTTGGTCTTGCAATTGACAGGCATTCAGGCATTCTCCTTCAATGCTTGCAACTTGTCCTGGTCCCCAACCCCAATTTGTCATGGGCTTATTTGTCATTCTGCCTCTCTTGGGATCTTACTATCTTTCCCTTACGATTGTGCTTCTTGGTAGGTGTCATCGTGTTTGCCAGTCTTGTCACGCTTACTCTTCAGCAGTGACTCAGACTTGCTGGCGGATGCATGCTGGGCCCTATCCTACCTGTCGGATGGCCCCAATGAGAAAATCCAGGCTGTAATAGATTCAGGGGTGTGTCGGCGACTGGTGGAACTGCTGATGTAAGTGTCCAGCCTCTGAAGGATATTGGTGTGTGTGTGTGTGTGTGTGTGTGTGTGTGTGTGTGTGTAATGGCAGAGTTGCCTCCCCTCTCTAGCTGGGATTAATAGGAGGACATATCTCTTACATGGCAGGGATATGTGTGTCACAATTTTAGTCACATGTTGGCCTGAGAGAAATGTTGGCACCCTTTGGAAGTTTTACAAAAGCAGCATATGGAATTAATATTGACCATTATTATGGCTAGAGTGGCTTCCATTCATCAGAAGGGGGATAATGTTAATGTACATTATAGGTACTGAGACCTTCTGACATAGGAAGCATGGAATGGCAGCAGCCCCTGCATATGTGTGTGTGCATACACTGGATTTAAAATGGAAGAAATAGGTGGGATAATGTGAACAGCACCATAATTTTTCTTTGGTTGTTTTTTTTTTACACACAATTAAGTGGTGCATAAATCTTACGAAATAAATAAAATAAAGTAGATCTCTTAAGCAGGGCAGAAGTACCACACTCAAAATGGTAGAGCATAGCCAGTGCCAAGAGGAGTGAAGCATTGAGATAGGGATTCGGGTGTTCCTTCTGCTGGGTACTAAGGTGGGCATCTTTTCCTTTTCTTCTTCTCCTGGCAGGCACAGTGATTACAAGGTGGCCTCCCCAGCTTTGCGAGCTGTTGGCAACATTGTGACGGGGGATGATATCCAGACCCAGGTGACGTTGGGAATAAGAGTTAAATTGGGCCGTCCCAAATTCAGGATATGGGAACCTACAACCACTGCAGAGGCCTGATTCTGGAAGCTGCATTTCTGTTAGGCTTTTGGGAGAAGATGTGAAAGTGTCATCAAAGCAAACACTGGCTTCATTTGGGGGCAGGGGGGTGGGATTTGCAATCATACAGGGAAAGCCGGATTGTTTCTTGCCACTGTGAATTGTAACAAAAACAGAGACTTTTCAGGATAGCTAGAGAGCAAGAGCTTGGTGCTCTTTTGGGTAGGAGCAGCTCTCTCTAACAAGTGCCTCTTCAACTTCCCCTTTTCAGGTGATCCTGAATTGCTCAGCTTTGCCTTGTCTCCTTCATCTACTCAGCAGCTCCAAAGAGTCTATCCGGAAAGAAGCTTGCTGGACGATCTCCAACGTCACAGCGGGGAACAGTGCTCAGATACAGGTACAGCTTGCTTTGACTCAAAGGGCAGCAGACCTTTTGGGTCTTGTACTCTGGTAATGTAATGGGAGAGACTGCATGGGAGGGGCATACATAATTGGCTATTTCTCAAGCAGTCTCCCTGTTGGGTACCTGGGTGCTGATGCAATAACAGTGCCAGCACTGCATTTATGGTCAGCCCTTGGGGCAAGGGGATCCTCTCCTCCTTGTTGCCACTACTGCTTGTTCACCTACCTGTTTCAGGGAGAGGGTGTACAGGTGGCAGTGGCGAGGTGGATCAGGGCCAGAAGGCTGTAGCAGTTGACAGCAGGCCACTGCTGGAGTATTGACCTTAGCAGGTGCCTGAGAAAACTAGCCCTGAGGTGTGGCAGCCATACTGCTATGGTACTTTATGGTACAAGCCTGGGGATACTGCAGGGAGGGGAAAGCTGTTCAGTGGGAGATTTATATTAATCTTGCTCCTACAACTTTTACAAATTGTAAGGATGGAACTAAGTAGGCAGTTTCTTTCTGCTAAAGCAAAAATACTTTGGAATGTGAAAGCTTCTTCAAAAGAATGAAATTCTTCTGGATTATGCAGATGTACAAGCCTGCCTGCCTGCTTTTGGATTGCATCTCCTAAGTAGAAGTGTTCTGAGACTTGTTCTCCTTGAATAATACTGCAGAAATAATAGTAGTCAAAGCAAACAAAATGCTGTTTGCTGCATGGCTCGGACAATGACTGATGTTCATATGGAATTGTAGCATTTTTTGAAGGTAGCAAATGATTTCTACAGCAATCACCTGCAGCAGGATCTGTTTTTCCCCTCAGAACATATACTCCCCAAATTGCATCTTAATTCATTTGAGATACCCGGAAACCTTCCATCACATGCTTTCCCGATCATTTGACCTGAAACCAAATGCTCCTTTTTAAAAGATGGGTTTGCAAAGCCTGTAGCAGATATTGAATAGCTACCTTCTGAGTCAAGTGTGGGGAACTTGGTGCTTTCCAGATGTTGGTGAAGTACAATTCCCATCCCTAGCCATGGGCCATGTTTACTGGGGCTGATGGGGGATGTAGTTCAGCAATATCTGGAGGTTCCCCACACACCAGCTCAAAGTATTAAAGCCCCCAAAACTTAATGAAATGACATCTGAGGTTCTCCAGAATTTCTTGCCAGCTAGAATTTTTGAAAGCCTGAATCTAAAGAGGTGTGGGACTTGTTTGTTGAGTGCCAGCGAGAACCTAATTTTCTGAAACAGCCCCAGCTCCCTTTCCATCCTCCCTTCCTTTGCCATGTGGCAAACTGCTGTTGGAAACTCCTCTTACTTTCCAACAGTAGCTAGTGATAACTGCACAAAGGGCAGTGGTTTAAAGAAAGTTATCTTGACAACACTGCCAGGCTGCTATAAGGAAAGCTTTGCCTGAGCCTAAGCAAATCTAGGGAAGAGAAATCAGCCAGAATCCAGTTTGGGGAGAGTGAGCCCATAGAAAGGGAAGCTGATGGAATGATTGAACTGCCCCATCAATACGGATGGCAGGAGTTCCTTTTTGCAGGAGAAGGACTCACTGTTCTCTTTTTCACATTCCCCCTGCAGGCAGTCATAGATGCCAACATTTTCCCAGTGCTGATCGAGATCTTGCAGAAGGCTGAATTTCGCACAAGAAAAGAAGCTGCTTGGGCAATCACAAATGCAACATCGGGAGGAACCCCAGAGCAGATCAAGTAGGTTGAGGCTGTTCTCATTTTGCAAAGTCTTTCCAGTTGGCTCCCCTCTCTCTTTGTATCACAGTGTTTTCATTCCCAGCAGTTCCAGAAGGACTGCTGGGAAGGGATGGGTTAGGATACATCCTGCCTAGTCTTGACCTGGCATTTATGGTCTTTGGACAAATAAGTTGGGTAGAAAGCGGAGTTCTGCAGTTAGGTTGGGCTGCCTTTTATTTTATTTTGTGTTGTTTTATTTTTTAAAGAATATGGAAGAACTGGTTAAATTGTGGAAGAAGTCAGGAATGGATTGTTGAGAGACTTAAGAATTGGTCAGAAAGAGACACTATTTGTGGTAGGAAGAATGAGTGACATGTAACTCCCTCCCCCCACTTCTTGCTGTCATGAGAAAGAATGAGCAGGTGCAGGTTAGGAGCATGGACAAGAGTAGAGCTCTCTCTCACTCCACACACCCTATTTCTTTATAGTTAACAGAAACTGATTATCACAACAATTGACAATTGGTACAAAACAGTTTGGGAAACAGCCCTCCTTGAGAGAGTAACAAATAAACTATAGTTAACATATGGATAGATCAAGAAAGATGGCTTTGCCCCAGTGTGGTTTAATTTCACAACATATGCCAATATTCCAGTATTCCAGAAAATGAACGACCCTCCCCATCAGCATTTTAGCCCAATCTAGTTGAAGAATTATTATTTTCACTCTGAACCCGCCTCCCATGTTCATCAATGACTATCACTCATACTTAATCTAAGCACAACCGCAAGAACTCCCGATTCGGTGTCTAGCTGTGTGATGCTGAATGTTATCTGTTAACTCTGTTCTATTCTGTTTCACCTTTGTTTTTGTTTAAACCAATTTCCGAACCAATAACTTGTACATTGACCACTAATAATGCACCATATGTTGTAGATATTATTGCAAATTTATTGTGCTACAAATGCCATGAGAAGAAGTGGTCTATTTATTTGTATCATTTATTATTCCTATGAGCCTTGTTTATAAAACCCAATTTAAAATTATTCAAAACAACAACAACAAACCAACACCAGAAACTGATGATCATCAGTATTACTGGTGAGGCAAGGGCATATTTCCCACAGTGTATGTGGATTTCATTGCCTCAGACCGTTAAATTGCTACATTTTTCATTAGAACAAAGGGCTTCTTTAAAAAAGTATTAATTCACAGCAGGTAAGTCTGATGATTAGTGCAGCATCCTTGTTCAGAGCACTGTAATCTTCCTGTTGGTTGGCAAGCACTTCCCTGGGGGTTTGGAGGGAGGTAATAGAATGTAGATCAAAATGTACATGTCTAAAAACAGAGTAGCACAACTTGGCAACCAGGACATACTTTTTCTGTTACTTTCAGCACTTTAACTTCAGCTGAACCTTGCAGGTTTTTAAACCCTGGAATCTTCCAAAACTCTTGCATCTCCAAGCTTACCTAAAGTTTCTCCTGAACATGGGCAGAGTACCATTCTCACATCTTTTGCCATAACCCAGCCCTTTTGTGTGAGAACATGGCGGGGCAGAAGGGCATGTATTCCAAGCAAGCTAGAGTTACTTACCGCCCCACCCCACCCCTTGAAACAGTTACATAAATTTGACCTGAACTTCAGCCAGTAACGTCTGCCTGTTTTGGTTTGGTTTCGAACATAGGTGAAGTTCTGAGCATTTGTGTTCCCTTTCTCAGGTATTTAGTCAACCTTGGCTGCATCAAGCCCCTGTGTGACCTTCTGACTGTCATGGACTCCAAGATCGTTCAAGTGGCCCTGAATGGCCTGGAGAACATCTTGCGACTGGGTGAGCAGGAGGCCAAGCAGAATGGCTCTGGCATCAACCCTTATTGCAGCCTCATTGAGGAAGCTTATGGTGAGTTGGCCAGTCTGCATCTTGAAACTCTTTCCCCGAGGCAACTTAATAAGTATACCCTCATTTGCAAACACTTCCCAATAAATTGTCAGTGATTCTTCCTTCACATCCTCACGCATACCTGCATGTGACCTATGCTCCTCCATCTCCGTCTTTCTGTCTTTCTTTCTTTCTTTCTTTCTTTCTTTCTTTCTTTCTTTCTTTCTTTCTTTCTTCTCTCTTAATGGCCAGAACCGCCTCTCAGAAGCTCTCAACTTCCTCAAAGGTCCACCTTTTCCTTGAACTTTTTGGCACACCTCCTTAGTCCTCCCCAAACCCTACCACAACCTTTGCCTGCCTTCAGCTGTTTAGGACTACAGCTCCCATCCAACAAACAAGATTCGAGCACAAGACCACTCTCTCCTCCTTCTGTGGTTTCCAGCAGCTAGTATTTAGAAGCATTACTGCCTCTGAGCACGAGGGCAGAATTATTGACAGCTGTCTCCTCCATAAATTTGTACTGTCCTCTTTTAAAGCCATCCAGGTTGGTGGCCATCAGTGCCTCCTGTGGGAGTGAGTTCCATAGTTGTAGCTATAGCATAGCACCAGGTGGTGGAGCTGTGTATGCATACTAACAAGGACAATGTGTTTCTCCTCCAGGCTTGGATAAAATAGAGTTTCTCCAGAGCCATGAAAACCAAGAGATCTACCAGAAAGCCTTTGATCTGATTGAGCACTACTTTGGCATCGATGACGACGACTCCACTTTGGCTCCCCAGGTAGACGAGGCCCAGCAGCAGTTTATATTCCAGCAACCAGAGGCCCCCATGGAAGGCTTCCAGCTATAACATGTGTGCAGAGTGGGGGAAGGGGGGAGAACATCGTAACTTTGTTGGAAAGGTAACTGCAGAGAGCCTTCACACCCCCAGCCGTGTTCTCTTCTCAGCCAAACAAAAGGCTGCAAAGTGCCCACTCCACCTGTTACAAAACAGCTTTCTCCTTCACTGACACATGGCAGCAGTACTTCGCGCTCATGAAGAAGAAGAAGCAGAAGAAGAGAGATTCTTACACACAATACATTTTTTTTCTTTTTGCTGCTGCACATGTGTGTCAAAAAAGCAGGTGCTGAGGTGGATGAAAGTGGAGGTGTAAATCAGTTACACCTTCTAGTGTGTGGTTTTCCTCTGGGGTTTTTTGTGTTGGTTTTTTCCTCAAATGTGTATCTTCATTTGGGTACTTGAGAGATGACTTTTTTCCAGTGGGAGAAGGCAAAATAACGTAGATCACAACCAAGGAATTTAATCCTGGATGCTTGGGTTCAACTATTTAAAAAAATTCTTTTTTGCACATCTTGATTTTTATTAAAGACTCTTGATTGATCTGCCAAAAGCAGCACTTTGGCCCTCATTGTTCTGTGTCTCCCCCACCCACCCCCCGAAACCCTCTTGCCAAACAGCACCTTTTCAAGGGATTTGGGCCAAGTTGCTGCTGCTCCTGCCCCCTCCGCAAAAATATTCCTGTACCCAGATGCAGGAAAAGTTGGACAGCCCCATCCCACCAGGCATCGGAAAGACTGTCCTTCATGGAGGGATTCTTTTCTGAACTGCTTCAGAATTCAAACAGTGCAGCAGTTCCCACTGTCTCCTGAAGGCCCAGTCGAAGGAAGAGGAAGAGGCCTAGGTTAAAAGGACTCAAAGCACAGCTAACCATGAAGGTGGGCTTCTCTTACATTTGCTACTGACTGAAGTGTTGAACTGGTGGAGGAAACCTCATCCTGCATCTTTACTTGAAGAAAAATTTCAAACCTTATTGAAGCCTTTTGGTTCCATGTCATTTATTTTGAAAGGAATTCTTTCCCTTTTTTGGGTCTTGGCTGGCTGGGGTGGGGACAAATCTGACATGTTTCCTGGAGCAGGTCTTGTGCCTGCACTTGGTGCACAATCTGCTCTCAGCTCAAAGAGTCAAGTGGCCTGTGTTTTCTCAGAATTACCTCCTGCTCAACTGTGTCGTATACATTCTACTTCAAAATGAAGAAGAGAAAGCTCTGTATTTTTTATATATTATATATACACGTAAATATTTGTCTAATTTGGTCTCCAGAGGGGGGGAACTATAATTCTTCTAAGGTATATATATTAGGATACTGTGTGGCAGGCCTGCCTAGGAACACATGGCCATGAAAACCTCTTTGGTTATCTTGAGTTCTCCTTTTACCTACTGTAGGAAGTGCCAGATTAGTTGAACTCCCTTTACCAGGTATAGATTACTTGGCGAAGGCAAACTATCAGCTTATTTCTGCGATGGGGAATGGCCCCTTCAGATTGCTTAAATGCTTATGGTATGCACATATCCCCTCCCCCTTTTCCTCTTCTCACTCTCCGACATTTGAATTCAGGGTTCCCAAAGCATTCAAGAAGAGAAGTTCAGGCAGGTGTGAAGCTGGATGCGAAACCTTGGGCTGCATTTTGTAATAGAGATTTGCTCTTTGTTGTTTAAAAGGAAAAAAAAAGTGAAACAAATGCCAAGGAAACTAATAAACTACATCTGTGCATTCAGTGATTGCAATCCAGATAAGACTGGAGTGAAGACTGTTTTCCTTAACATAACTAGCAGTATCCAGGATCCAATGTGCAAAATGGCATGCATGCTTTTATTTGTGTCTTGCAGTGACCCTGTGAGGTAGGTTAACATCATTTTACTGTTGAAGGGGAATGGAGGCAAAGTACTCCTGACTGAGGCCACAGTGTTCTCTTGATGCAGCTGAGGCTTTGAATCTACTCGGCAGTCATAGGTGGGTCGGCACTCTTAGCTGCTGGGCAGCATTGCTTTATGCAGTTGGTGGCATAGTTTTAAAAATAAATAAAATAATAATAATAATAATTACTGATTTTAGAGATGCTTGCATAGAGAGTATTGAATTGAAGGTCCCCACCATACAGGCATAGATCAGGGAATATAAAGGGGTGGGGGATACAGTCAGTTTCACTATTTCCTTTTTTGCCTTAAACTGATGCTAGGATTTGAAATCCTGCCGGAAGAAAAACAGCCACAGTAAATATATGGGCTTCTTAGTTCTTGCTGCAAGAAATAAAAGTTAAACAAGAATTTTGCCTGTTGAAATAACCCAAAAGGTCATAAAAAGTGCCTCTCCTGGATCTAAGTCTAGGTTATACAAGTCGTGTTGCAGCATGTAGAAGGGAGTGTTTTACTGACGCACCAATCTCATCTTCCTGGTGCAGTTTTTCCTTTTTTGTTTTTGTTTCCATGTAATATAAATTGGAGTGGGGAACCTGTGGTTCTCCGGATGATGTTTGGACTACAGCTCCCATCATCCTTGACAGTTGGCCAAGCTTTCTTGGTTTGGTAGGAGCTTGAGTCAAATGCCTTCCAAAGGGCTGACAAGTTTCCCTTTCCTGATCTAAATGAACCAAAGGCTCGAGCACAGGCAAAGCAATATAGACGCCTAGACATATTCCCTCAAAAGGCTTAGTACAAGTTAAAATTGAATGTGGGGAATGTGTACCATGCAGGTACAAATTCTTGCTTAACATGTTCTTCTAGAGTCCAGCTAAAGTGGAAAAGTTCAGGGAGAGGAGGAGCCAAAAACTGCTGCTCTCTGAGCTGTGCTAATGAAGTGGCCCTGCATCCCTTCTTTCCATTCTTTTATTTTGACCTAATGTTGTTGTGGCTGCTGTGAAGTGGCAGATGGGAAGAGGCTGGCTTGTTAACGGAACTGGTGGTGACCTTCTCTTGCTACTTAACGACATCCTCATCTCTCTGAATTTGTACCGGTCTGTTGTCATCCTGTGACCACAGGCTGAGCTGCTGGGGGACGCAAGAGGAACATGGAGTGATCTGATGCCTGGAAGCTGGCCTTTGCAGGAATCCACCTTAGAGCCCACATGGGTCACCAAGGGAGAGGGTGGTGCCACTATAATGTGCTTGGGAGGGGGAACTTCCTCCCTGCTGTTCTTGTTCCCAGCTACTGAGGGAGGCTCTTCCGGTCAGAGGTGTGAGAGAATTTGAGGTGTGTGGAGAGAGAGATTGTCCTTTTGATGGGAAGTTTCCACGCTTCTAAGTACAACCAGATAGCGCATCTGAAGCCCTTTTAGCATTTTAAGGGTCAGTGTAAATGTTAATTATGAAAGCTCTCCCTTGCGAGCCGCCGCCCTGCCATTGGGTAAGATCCCTTTCCCTTTGCCACCTTCCTTGCTTGGGGTGGGTGCGTGGAAATAGCCGGGATTTGTTCTCCAGCAAGAAGCCCGAGACCGCATTCGAGAGGATGCTGGGAGTTGTAGTTTTAACGAGGATGCCTCTTACCCCGCCCCGTTCCCCCGGAGTGATGCATGCCGGGAGCTGTAGTGCAGCCCAGGCTCCCGCCTCGCTTGCCGCTTTTTTCTCACCCCTTCGAAGTTTCCCAGCATGCTTCTCCCGGCCGCTCCCGCTGATTGGCTGGCGGCGGCTGGCGGCGCATGCGCAATTCTGAGACCCGGGGCCGGAGCTGCGTTCTCGAGCTTTTTGGAACCGCTAAATCCAGACTGGAACCGGGAGGGAGCGCTGGCGGCGGCGACTCGTTAAGAAGAGAGTGGCGGCGGAGCAGCAAAAGTGAAAAAGCAAAAGCGAGCAGAGCAGCCCCGTGGGTGCTGGGCGGTGAGTTTGGTAGGACGCGTCATACCTCTGGGCCGTGACGTCAGAGCACTAAGGGTGACGACAACTCTGAGTGAGTGACGTGGTCGTGTGGCGAGCAGGGAGGGCCGCGGTAGCGCCCTTCCCCCGGGGGAGCATGCGTAGTGGGGTCGGCAAGTTGAGGCTGGGGGGCGGGAGGAGTCCCGGGTGGGCCAGGACGGAGGCTGGGACTGGCTGGAAAGGTAGGCAGACTGTATGAGGAGCGGGGCTGGGACTGAGTGGCAGGAGGAAGAGGCCTGTGGGTTTCCATAAGGCCTTCTTTCCCCGCCCCGCAAAGTTGCAAAGGAAAACACAGCAGCAACTCAAAATACATAAAAGGAAACTTGCGGCAGCAGCCATGGGCTGGTAAAAGCAGTAAAACCCACGCCGGGTATTTGGGGTGTTTGACTGAGTGGCAAAGAAACGGGGGGCTGAGGTCAGTAGACTGCTGAGCTGTGTGCATGGATGAGGGAGAAACAGTAGTGCTGTTTTCTTGAGAGGGCCCTTTGGGGTATAGTTGCCAGGGCTTGGTGTGGGAGGTGAACAGGCGAACATTTGGAGCCAAGCAGGGAGCATCTGGGGCCTGAGTTCCCAACTCATGTAATAAAAAAGGTGTTAGGGCTGAGGGAATAAAAATCATAGGTGGTGTTGAGCTAAGGGAAGGAGGGGTCCCATGAGTTGCTCATGTCCTAAGCAGTTGTAGTGGGAGCAGGGAAGGGCTGGCCCAAGACAGTTTGGCACCAGAGACAAACCACAAAATGGCACAAAGCTGCCCACAAGAGGTGTGTGAAGATCTGCATCAGGAACAAGCGGGTGTCAGGGTGGAAAGGAATAAAGTTCTACATCGGAACGAGTGGGAGGAGACCAGCAGTGCCTCCTATTCACCAAGAGGCCACTGCAGAGGCAACATTGGGGAGGGGGCAGCAATGCATTCCTTGGGGACTGGATCTGCTGTCCCTGTAGACCCTGCCGCCTGAGGTGGCTGCCCCAACTTGCCTCATGGGTGGGCCAGCCCTGGAGTGGGGCTTGGCTGGTAAGACAGAGAGGTAAGTCACTTGGGGTTCATGAGAGAACATCTGAGGGCATTTTGTTTTCTTGTAAGGGACTGGCAATGTTCTCTGGGACTGTGTGGAAATGTGCCACATATTTTTTTGCATAGGAGAGGGGTATAATGGGAATGGGCTAGGAGTTTGAGGTTCCCTCAACTGATAGGGTTCACATGTTAGCTTTTAACAGGCCTCTCTTACCTTGTTTCTGATGGGGATGGGTGTGGCCAGGGCAGGAAGATAAATCAGGGGTGTTTTTAAACCTATGAGAGCAAAGCTCTCCGCTATGCTGACCATACAAATTGTCCCAAGCTGTAATGAATGATACATGATTTCAATGACTGCACCAGCAACTATCCTTTCTCTTGAATGTGGTGTTTTCTTATCTAGTAATGACTTTTGATTTCCATTGAAATTGCCAGTCATCCTCTGAACTTAATGCTAAACAGAGGGCCACCTTTTTCTTTTACTAGACGCTGTTGGAAGTGGCTTGGAAGGTGACTTACAATGAAGAGCCAAGATGGGGAAAGCAAAGCTGTCCTTCTACCTGCCAGCCCTTCCAAAATGAGTAGTGTGCTGGGGTTGGAAGACTTAGCTGAGGCTCCCATAGTGACTACAGAAAGCTGTGAATGTCCACACCAGCCTGAGATGTGCAGCTTGAACTCTTTGGTTGACGGAAATGTTGAAAACCCAATGAGTGAGGAGCAGAGTAAGAAAGAGGGTATGTGTTATCATGAGGCCCGTTGCCCTTTCAAACGTTAGTTTTTATATCCCTTTACATTTTTCTTCAGCCGTAAGCTGCTAATGGCATTAAACATTTATTTCCTTTGTCTTTGCACCACCACCGCTAAAAAGGATTGTTGCTTATATTGCATACTTTCTTAAATCTCACAATGCCCATCATTTCATTGACTGAGAACTCTAAAGCCAAAACACACCTGAGGCCATACCATGCTCTCTTCCAGGAAGCGTTGGTCTCATCTCTTCCCCTCCTCCCCCGTGCTGTAATCCTAATGTACCACCTTTATCCCCAGCCCCTTATTTACTAAACTCTAGTGTCTACATGGCTAAGAAGTGCAAAAAAGAGACTTTTATATATTTTCTGTGCAATATATGCAGTGGTTTATGTAAAGTGCTTATTTGTTAACTGCTTGAACCTTACCCAGGAAGTTAGTTTTTATGTCAATTTTCTGCTATCAGTTTCCAGGCCTTATTTTACAGGAAAAAAACAGCTCATTTCTTCTGTGCTGTTAGTAAAATGTCTAGTACATTAAGAGCAGAATATTTTGAAATATTGTATGCTATTCTGGTAGACTCTATAAACTTTGCAAAATGATCTGAAACACAATAACATTTGATATTATTTAGTTAGTAAAATCCTTCTCCCCAGTTTGCACATGTTCACACATTTAATATCTTGCGTATTAATGTTAAATAGTGTTGTTCATTTATTCCTTTTGCAGCACTTTTGGTGGATGAGGCTGTATCCCAGCCCCACCAACCGGTTAGCTGTGATGTCTCTGAAGAGCTAAGCAGACAACTAGAGGACATTCTGAACACATATTGCCTGGATACAAACCAGGAAGGACCAGGAGATGACAATGGGCAGAGTGAACCTGTAGAGATGGATGAGGCAGAAAAGTGCCTGAGTGAGTCCCCAAGGAATGGCGAGCAGGAACAGAGTTGCCCTGAGATGAATGGAGAGAAAGAGGGACCCAGAGGAACCAGTGATGAAGGCAGCGAGCGGGATCAGAAACGAGCCCAAGAAAAAAAGAAAGCTAAGGGGCTTGGTAGGTGGTTCCTTCCTGATAGTGCTCTGCTCTGCTGTCCCATCCTCAGTTTATGTCCTAATCCTAAACGCAGTTGCCCTTGCTAAAGAGTAATCACTTACTATTGCAATCTCTTCATGGGCCTCTGGTCTCTCTGCCTGCTGTGCTCTGATGTTGGAATAGACATGCCAGGGCTGTTGTGGCTGGTATTGACTCAACTTCTTTCTGTTATAGACATTCTGGACTGCCTAAGTTGAGATTGTAGAGTGCTTAAGGCAGAGATTTTTCACATTATGATGACTGAAAAAATAAAATGTGAGCTGGCTGCTCTCTGGAAAATGCCCTTTGTTAAAGAGCAGTGAGGCAGGCAGGAAAGCGTATAGCAGAGACCAGTCCACATCCTGCCTCCCCACCCTGATCTACAAGCTTATAGAAAACTGGTAGTAATTTCCACAGTCTACAGGTTTCTAGATCCTTAGATTTTTTTGGTCTCAGACTCCTACTCTTCACCCCCTAGTTCTTTTCATTGTGATCTGAAGATGTGTCTATATTATCCTTTGTGTTCCAGGCAAGGAGATCACGTTGTTAATGCAGACCCTCAACACTCTCAGCACATCTGAGGAGAAACTGACAGCCCTCTGCAAGAAGTATGCTGAACTGGTCAGTGTCTGGCAAAGTGAGAGGGAGGGATGCTTGAGTGGGGTATTGGTGCAGGAGGCAACAGGAGAGGGCTTATTTCTGAGGAAACCAGATGCCAGGGGCAGGGTGTACATGCTTTGCTTTGAAACTTGTATGGTTTGTTGTGGGTCATAACAGGTTCAGAACAAGTGGGACTCCATCACCCAACTTGTCTGCTAAAGCCAAGACATATGCTATTATAGTTTGGTGCAAGTGTAGGTTAAATGTTGGGGACGTGGGTGCCATATCCAAATCCCACTTAACCGCCTGGCCCTTCATAAGGGGCAAACTTTGTCTTCAAGGGACTTGGGAGTTTTTCATAGGGACCATAGATAAAGTAGTTTGTCTATGATGAGGAATGCAAAACACCCAGGCAGCAGAGCGCACCCTCCTTTTGTACTTGGAGACTCTTTCAGAAACCTTTATGGCCAAGCAGAAGTGCTCAACAGGCTTCTAGCAGTGCCTTGCCTCTTGGGAATCCCAAACTAAACCGCAGGCAGCAGTGTGCTTATTGCCAGGTTGCTGCCAGTACTGGAAGGATGGGTGGGGAGGAGTTGTAGAGTAGGCCTTCCCAAACCACTGGTAAAGGAGGCTTTACCAGAAGATTTACCAGTTAAGGGGTTAAGAGAGCTGCCTTAGACCTGTGAAATACATAAAACACTTTAGGCACAAGTGGCTCCAGTTTTAGGATGCTCACGTTGTTCACTGACCATGAGTACTTCTGCTAATAGCTTCCAGTGGCAGTTATCTCTTACCCCTGGTAGTAATAGGGGGTTATTGTTCAGGTTCATCTCTGCCCCAGTGTGTTCATCAAACCCACAGTGTCAGGTGTAATGCATATCAATCCACTGACAATCAATTTAGACAATCTCAACTGACCTTCTTTGGAGTTTCATAGTCTTTGCAATGTCCAATCTATGGCAAAATATCTGCAATGCGATGCTTCCTACTCAATATCCTTGTTAAACTGCAGGGTCCAGAACTGGACACAGTGCTCCAGGTGGGGTCAGACCAAGTCAGAATAAAGTGGTACTATTAACTTTCCTTGATCTGGACACTATTTAACATCGTTATGTGAATTTGACAGAAGCTTCCTCATGATGAAATGCAGGACAGCCTCAGCTTTGAACAGTAAGGTCTGAAGGGGGCTTACGAGTCTGTTTGCCTAAGTGGCACAAACCCCCTTCAGATCTTGATGCCCAACACTGCATTGTGCTGCTTGCATTCTTAAGATTTTATAATAACTGAAAAGGACTGCAGAGGTAGAATACATGAGAGTCTCAACAATTAGAGTTGCATCCAGGGAAGATTGGGACTTGGGTGGCTGATCTCTCTTGTGGCTCAGGGATCTGCCTATCCAAATTCATTGGCCTTTAGCCTAGCCAGAAAAAGAGTGCTGTATTTCTAGCACAGAAGGGCCACCCAGGATGATGCATCCCTCCACCATGTTGCTTCAGTATTAGTTTTCCCTCTTCTCCCCTCTCCGTCCTTATTGCTCATATGTTTGGGAACACTCATTTTACTGCTATGTGGATACCATTACTTATGCCTGTCCTGGTCTGCTTCTCTTTGTCCTGCCAGCTGGAGGAGCACAGAAACTCTCAGAAGCAAATGAAAATCCTTCAGAAGAAGCAGACCCAGTTGGTGCAGGAGAAGGATCATCTACGGAGCGAGCACAGCAAGGCCATCTTAGCCCGCAGCAAGCTGGAGAGCCTGTGCCGGGAGCTCCAGAGGCACAACCGCACCCTCAAGGCAAGTGAGGCCCAACCTGTAGGTAGCCTCTCCCCCACCCCCATCAAAGCCCTGGGTGCTGTACCAGTGTCTGTGCAGGCCTCTCCTCCAGAGACCTGTGTGACGCTGCTGCACCTTTGGGGTCAAAAGAAAGCCTATCCAAGCAGCGTAGTTCAGCCTAAGAAGGGAGATAACATTGTTGTGGGGGCAGCTCCTGGCTTGTTATACTGGATGTCTTAGGTTGCCCTCTTGGCTGATTTTAAATGATCACAGTGGAGCCCCCAGTCTGTGACTTTGTAGACAAATTGGTTGGGGGGGGCAGGATGGGGGAAGAAGGAAGAAGATAACAGCTTCTGAACTGGATTTCAGCAGGTGTTTTCCAATAAGGGATGATAAATAATTGCTTTTCTCCAGCGAGCCAGTCCATTTTTAGCTAAGCTCTGCCTACTGTGACTTGCAGCCATTCCCTTTTCCATCGCTGCCACTGAACAGAAACCCTTTAAGGGGGGTGCCAGGTATCCCCACCCGGAGAGCCTTCTGCCTGCAGGAGTCCTCATTCTCGCCCTTCTTCTGCCCCCTGACTTTCACTTGTTCTTTCCAACCTGTCTATCTAGGAAGAAGGTGTCCAAAGAGCCCGGGAGGAAGAAGAGAAGCGTAAGGAGGTGACATCCCACTTTCAGGTGACCCTCAACGATATCCAGCTGCAGATGGAGCAGCACAACGAGCGCAACTCCAAGCTACGCCAGGAGAATATGGAGCTAGCCGAGAGACTGAAGAAACTCATTGAGCAGTATGAGTTGCGAGAGGAGGTGTGCAGCCCACAGTGAGCGGTGGGGTGTGCATTGTGACTGGGGGGTGAGGGACGACTGGAATGTTAGGAAGGTAGGGAGGAGAAGTATCCCCAAATCTCTGCAACCTTAGTCTTATGATAAGAATTTAGTTCTACACCACCTGTTTGTTACCCAAGTGAGGGAACAGCTTTTAAATAAAACACAGAACCGAGGGAATTACAGCAAGCTTCAGCCGATCCAGTTAGGGACCCAGAGTTTATATTGCAAATGTCCCACTTTATCACTGTTTCCTTAGCAACCAGGCCTTTGACAGAGTTGTTGACATTCCTGTCCCTATCTGTTCCTTGGAACCTTTCAAGGAGGTGCCGGATTTCACTCTAGTGCTAACTCAAAACAGACACAGCAAAACACCCTGAGTGACCGTTTATGCCACTTTCAGGGTCAGATAGGAAAGGAATGCAGCTACTAGGAGTCATAAAATGCATGCACACAGGAATCATTCATGGATGCATTCTAGCCAAAGGTTAAATGCAATTATTGAAACATTTCTAAAATCAAAAATATGCATTTGGGGTCTCTGGTTTTTTACGTCAGTCGCATAAGTGTGCTGGCTGGGGCTGATGGGACTTGTAATCCAAAGCATCTGAAGGCACCAGGATTGGGAAGGCTGGAATACAGAATGTTCAGCTAGATGGCCCAAGGGTCTGACTTTGTATTAGACAGTTTCCTATACTCGTTGTAGCAAGTGGCCAGTTGGCAACTGAAGAAGCACTGTTTTGATACCAGAGTCTGCACTCTGGCTTTAAACTGACCTGTCCTATGCAGGCTCCCAAATTAAAATGCTTTCACTTTCAAAAAAACCCCAAAACATTGCAGCTTTTTTCTGGTATGCCAGAGGCAACCTCCCTATGAGCGATTGCTTTCCTTTGGCTTATGTGACTTGTGAAAATAAAAGTGATATTTGTGTCTTGGTATTGTGCCTGTGACTTTCTGCTCTTGCATTTGCCAGAAGCGGCTGCTGCTGACTGACAGCCTGTTTTGTCTTTCCATTGGCAGCACATCGACAAGGTCTTTAAACACAAGGACCTGCAGCAGCAGCTGGTGGATGCCAAGCTCCAGCAGGCCCAGGAGATGCTGAAGGAGGCTGAGGACAGGCATCAGCGGGAGAAAGACTTTGTGAGTCTTGCTCAAATGGTCCAAGGAGAAGCTCCAGTCTGGCTGCCGCAGCTGAGCATCTCTTAAGAGAGCTGCGTCCAAGCTAGGGAGTCCTTTCCCCTCTTCCTGGATTCTTTGATATTCCTCAAAGCTACATCAGGCCCTGCTTGCCTCTTAATTGATCCTCTAAACATGGAGTGGAGGGAAGTTCCAGGCTGAAGGGCGCTGTTCTCCTGCAGTGGTGGTGGTGGTGGGGAGTTAATTTCTCTTACTCCATTACCTTCCCCCTGTTCCTTCTCTCTTGCACAGCTATTGAAGGAAGCCGTGGAGTCCCAGAGGATGTGCGAGTTGATGAAGCAACAGGAAACGCATCTCAAGGAGCAGGTGTGTGCGTGGGTGGCACTCTTCTCTCTCTGCCCCCCCCTCCCTTGCTATAGTTCACATTTTCTATACAAAATCCACTTTCTTAGAATGAGAAAACAATTTTCCTTCTTGCGACTTGCTGGCAGGATCAGTTGGTCACGACAGGGGCATGGCTAAAGGAACAGTTGCTTCCTCCAAACCTAAATTGGGTTGGAATGTTGTTAGGCACTTAAGATGGTTTCGTTTGAGTTCCCAGCTGAGTCCTGAGTAGCTCCCTCTTCCTACCCCACCTCTGCACTTGCAGTGTTTTCAGTAAATGGTGCTTGAAGAATGTGTGCCTATGCATGTGTGTGTGTGTGAGAGAGAGAGAGAGCACTTCCCTTTCTCTTACTCAGCCCTGATCTAAAGAAAGAGTTGTAGACGCTAACTCTTCTCCTTCCCTCCTCCTTTTTTCCAGCTGGCCCTCTACACAGCAAAGTTTGAGGAATTTCAGAATACACTATCCAAAAGCAGTGAAGTGTTCACAACCTTCAAGCAAGAAATGGAGAAGGTACTGTATGTTTATGCTGCTTTCATGTGCTGTGGGAGGAGAGGCTCTGACTTAAATTGTCACTCCTATTGAACAACGCTTAACTTTGAACTGCTGCCTTGGGAGGGGAGGACAGCCCCTGAACTGTTTCTCTGCTGGCGTCCCAGGACCGACGTGACTTACACTGTTTTTTCCTTCCTTGCTGCAACCCCATAGATGACAAAGAAGATTAAGAAGCTGGAGAAAGAGACCACAATGTACAGATCCCGCTGGGAAAGCAGCAACAAGGCCCTTTTGGAAATGGCAGAAGAGGTAACGTTGCCGCTGCCTTACCCACATTGACTTCTCTAGGGGAAACAAGAGCTTCAGGGTCAAATGCATAGCCAGACAGGCCCCAGAAATTCCTATGAGGGATTGAAACTGTGCCCACCCCTTCAAATCTTTGAAATCTTCAAGGATCTAAATAGTGTTCAAAAAATCAGATTTTCTGGAAGATTATGTTCATTTCCCCCCAGACTCTGCACTCAGGAGAGAATAATAAATATTGGCAGATCCAGTACAAGATGCTGGTGCCTCTGTAGTTTTAGAGATGAGCTTGGAAACTCTGAGCAACCTTTTGCTGAAGTCTCGACCTGTTGATGGCCTATGCGTAGTTTTTCAGTCCTTGGAAGCATCCTCCTCCTCAAAGAGTGTGCCACTCTTTTGGGGGGGGGGGAGGCATTTTGGTGAAATCACAAATCCTCTCCATTAGAAGAAACCTCTCTTGCTCTCTCACTTCCTTAGTTTTGCTCTTGGCATTCCGTGCTCTTGAGTCAGGATTCCTTTCAACAAACCTTTGAGTTTTTGTTCTTGCTCTTTGCCTGGCGCTCAGTCCTGGCTTTGCAGTTGGGCGCTGGCCAGTTGACAGAAAGACAACCCAGGAATGGTGCCCTTGTTTTTGTTCTTCATTGCTGGCTGGGACTAGAAGCTCCAGGCCAACCTCGATGCCACAATGAGCTGGAGTGGAGTGGAAAGAAGCAGGTATATGCACTTCCCTGTCCTTGTACTTGGAAGTTTCTTCTTCCAGAGCACACATTGCACTCCTTGCTGTGGGGCTTCTACGCCCAGTGGTACAAGGAGGGGAGGGTGTGGCTGAGGGTTAGTTAGTCTCTGGTCCAGAGCTGGCCTGTAAGCTGGTTAAGGACATTTCCCATCTTAATGAACAAGCAGCTTTCCTGACGTCTTAGCAGCTGAATTTAAGCAACTTATTTTTGTCCCTTTTCATGATCTCTTCTGTACCTTGGCAAGCAGGCAGAAGCTGGCCCTGAATTTGATTTTGTTTCCCCCTTGCAGAAAACTCTCCGGGACAAAGAACTGGAAGGGCTCCAAGTGAAAATCCAGCGCCTGGAGAAGCTCTGCCGGGCCCTGCAGACAGAGCGCAATGACCTGAACAAGAAGGTGCAGGACCTGTGTGCCCTTGTGCCTCCCGCTGCCAGCACGGACCTCCAGGGACCACCAAAGGACCCATCCCAAGGCAGCTCAGAGGAGCTGGCACCTCAGGGCACCACCGTGGAGGAGTGCCTTGCCCTGGCACAGGCGGTGTGCTGCACGGGACCAGCCGAGAGGTTTGGGGAGCCAAGCATAGGAGGAGCCCCTGCTCGGGAAAAGATGGGTGAAGCTGCTGTCTCTCTTGAGTAAAGATGGAGGAAGGGGGAGAGGCGGGCATACCTCTCCAGAGACTGGGCCCCAGGCCTGGGGTGACAAAGCTCAGTCCCCCACCTCCCAGGCACTTAAGGGGTTCCAGTTTAAGTCTGAAGGCGTTTTTCTTTTCTTTTTCGCTTTATAAAAATTATCTCACTATATATTACACGATATGATGTGCAGGGCAACTCCCACTTTTTATATATATAGGCCTAGGAACTAGATTGAACCACATCCTTGTGTGTTGTGTGAACATCTCTAAGTGTGTGGCAGTTTCACCAAAATACCTTCTGAAGTATGGGCGTGGGGGAATCTTGCCAACCATAACCCTATTCCCCTCCCCCAAATTCAGTTCGGCTGCTACATCTCACTGTGGGTGCTATGCCATGAATGCAAATTTAGGAGGTTGGCATCAGGAGGCCCCTTGGAGGATTTGTTTATTTTTCTCATATATTGACCAGACCCAGCGGCTTAAAACCAGAACAGGAGACTCAGGAGTTTGCTATCTAGTAGGTTATTTTTAGCATGTAGATTCCCCCAGGAAAGCGGAGAATAAAGTAGATGTGACTTTGCTTCACGGGGACAAGAGACTGAGAGCCCTGTTGGTTTGAGGAGAGGGTGGGTGGGGAGCATCCTCTCTGGGACTTTGCTACTTCCAGAATCTATGTTTCAACAGCCTTACGACTTCACCGTTGCCTCTATGCTTATACACGCACAAGTGTATGTATTAAAGATTTAATCCAAAGGTTTTCCTTCCTTAAGTGTTTTGCACATGATGAGCACCCGTGCACATGGTTGCGTGTGGGGAATGCTCTGGGGGTGGGGGTGGGGCGGGCAGGGGGAGTGAATCCCCCGCATGTGTTATATACTCCTCTTTGGGATACTTTGGTACTAAACGTCCTTCACAGTCCCAGAGGCTCAGGGAGACAAACCCTAACCTCCCAGGCAGCAAAGCCCAGTAACTAGAAACAAATTTAACACACATCAGGAGCTGCCTGGAGATTGTCCTCTGTGACCGGACTCCTATTTCCTTATCTTAACAGCACTTTTCCTTGGGCCACCTTGTCTACACAGCTCCATGTCAGTAAAAAAGAGGTTTCCTATTTAGTCCTCAGTGCTGCCATGGCTAGTTTAAACGCATAGAGGCTTTTTCTGTTTGTGATTTCAATTTCTGCTGCTTCTTGGGCTTAAAACCCAACTACAGACTTCTTTGCGTTTTAGTAGCTGCTGCCTTTGCTTTTAAAACTCTGCATCCCTCCTCACTGGGACCATTATTAGCCTTTATTGTAATTCCTGTCTTGCTGAGCTGCCTATTCCTCAGTTAGTTATGTTTTCAGCTGTTGAGTGTTGGTGTTTGGGAACAGCTGTGGGCAGGCACCATTCAGGCCCAGCCCTATAGACTTCAAACACTCTTGTGTTAAAGGAAGCTGGGCTTTAGGAAACAGTATTAGCAATGCATTTTGTACGATCTGACTTCTCACCCAGGTTGGCAGATTTCTTGCAGAGCTGTTTTGCTTCCTTGTTTCTCCTACTGGAGGTAGTGATTTCATCAAAGCTTTGGGTGACATCCAGCATCGCACCAGCAGATATGGCAGGACTTCACCTTTGTCACAGCCCCTCTCCCCACGTATGCCCAATCTGCTCTGGAGGGTCCCTCAACCCTTGAGCAATTTCAAGGGTGCATGGGGGGCTGGGGTGGGAAGAGGAAGTCCATGCTATGAATGGGCTGCCTCCCATCCTTTTCCTTGTACTTTGCAGGGCTTGGCCAAAAGCTGATGAATGTAAATGGGAGATAGAACTTTACTCTTTGAGCGGGACAGAACTGAACACTGAGATGTTTCAAGAAAACCTTCCAATTTTTTTTAATGCAGTGGTACAGGCAATATCTAGATCTGTTATATATATATCTTTGTATCCAATACAAATGAACATAAACTTGACTGCATGTCTGTGCTCCTTTTTTTCTCCGCTACCATCATGGATATTGAGGCAGGCTATTGAGCTTGGCACACAGCATCAATTTCCAGACGTCCATCCCAATTCGCTAAAAAGGGTATTTTGGCCCTTTTCAAGGGGCTTGGGACAGTTTTTGTATCACTTTCATGTGTACTGTAAGCAGTGAAAATGGGTCTGGGAAATATTTTTCACTTGCTTAGCTTCAAAATCATTTTTTGGTTAGGATTCAGAAATAAAACCAATGTAGTGCTTTAGAGGGAGTGTTAGACTTCTTAAGCATTAACACCAAACTTTCAGGTCCCAGTTCAAGAAGACAACTCAGATTTTTTTTATTGGTCTAGATTACTGAAGACTGAAGTTACAAGGGGTCTTCCTAATTTGTATTATAATTTAAGTGGAACTCTAGCTACATTTTAAAAAAGGAAACCATGGAGCCGTGAGGGACCTCAAAGACCATCCAATGTACTGTTACAGCAGCCTTGTGTGGGCCACCCAGCTTCTGTTTAAAACCTCTTAACCAAAAAGAGTGTCCGCCACTGTTCCAGGATTGAATATATTATGCTGTTAGCATGGCAAATTCTTCCCAATGCTTTGTTGAAACCATGTAATTTTGAATGAACTGGTGTGGATCCGACTGGAACGTGTGGTAACCTGACACCCTTCTGATTCTGACCATTGGCCAGGAGTCGGGTCCAACAAAATCTGGAGCATGGGTGTAGCAGCACCCATATCTCTAGTCATACAACTCTGCCATGAGGCATCCTAGCCCCTATTTGGCTTTTTTTGGGGGGTAGGGGGGATAGGGTGCTTTCAAGTATTGTACTCCTTCAGCAACACTTGTGATAAAGGAATTGTAGCTGTGTACCCTGCCCCAAAGCCTTAGGCTATGAATATGACCAAACACAGATCCACCCCCACTGGGAGAATATCCTGGGGAGGTTCTGCAGGCCATCATGTCAAGCTTAAAGCTTCTGCTTGAGGCAAGCAGTTAAACTTCTAATTTACATTTTTCAAGGGAGGGGGCTCCACCTCTCCTTTCTTTATAAAAGTCCTGCTTCTACCCTGGAGAAATGTACCAGGTCAAGCTTTCCTGGGCGTGAAGGGAGGGAAGAAGTCTAATGTACTACTTGGGGTGAATGGAAGCTGTGGGGTCAGGGAGGGGAAGATGGGCAGAGGAAGGCCTACCTAGGTGGAATCCGATGCCTTCTGTCCACGCCCAGAGACCTTTTCCCTTCGACGTGCTCTTGGGCTACTGAACTCTATCCTCCAAAACGGGTTTAAGAATTCGGGCGTTTGCAATGGGCTGGGTCGGTCGGAGCGCGGGTGGGGAGCAAGCTAGTTTTCCAAGGGCCCGGATCTGAGCGGTGGAGCAGCGGCTGCTGTCCACGAAGGCAGTAGCAGCGTCGGATCCAGTGAGAGGGCATGTCATTCTGGCCACCAAGCCTCCCTCCGCCCCAGCCCGGGGAAACCAGCTGCAGCCGACCCGAAGCGGAGCGGACCCTGAGCATCGAGCCGCCGTTTCCACAAGCCCCTTTGCGGAGGGGCCTGCCTGGCCACCGCCTCTCCGAGAGGGAGTGCGCGCGCTCACGCGCGCGCTCGGCGCTTCTCTGGCGCGCAGCAGCAAGAGCAGCCGCCGCGGGAGCGTCCCCCGTGGCCCGTCTCCGCCGCAGAGGTCAGTGTCTCCGCAGCGCGTCCTCCACCCCATGCGGTGCGAAGTGGGGGCGGGGGGGGCGTGGAACCTCGGCGAGGAGAACGTTCTGGTTTGGAACGCGGAGCGAGAAATCAGCGTTCCAAATCGGAACATTGGCGGTGGCATCTTTTGTTGCTGGCAGATGGCGGTGGGTGGGATTAACCGGCCTTTTAAGATTGCCGGCGGAGAGCGAGACCTTTTCTTCTCTCGCCCCGGACCTCTTTTCTCGGGCAGCGACCTCTTCTTAGAAGCCAGACAGGGCTGTTTGTTAAGGCGCTGCATCATCGCCGCCTCCTCTGCACGGTTTTGTTTATCGATCTATTTATGTGAGCTCCTTATGTGATGCAAGAGCGAAAATAGAAGGTCGATGAGCCAGGGAGGGTTCAAATTAGCAATTCAGCGTTTAGTGCTGTTACCTAAATGAGATGCACAGGGCATTTCTCATAGCGGGAGAACCAGTCCTCCTCACCCAAGCAGTTGACAACCCCAGCAGCTACTGCTAGAGAAGGAGCCCTTGTACCCATCACTCCCCCCCCCCGCACCGACCGACATCTGATAAATCAAGAGGTGCCCCTGATGGGACCATGTGCCATAACAGAGCAAGGGCTGGAACACCAGGGAGCAGTCAGCTTTGGAGAACTGGGCGGAGGAAGGATTACCGCCCCTTCTCAAGATGTCCCTTCTGCAATATTAACACATTTATTTATGGAATCAATTTAAATTCTACCTTAGTTTTCTTACACAGAGCTTTTTGTTGTTTAGTCGTTTAGTCGTGTCCGACTCTTCGTGACCCCATGGACCAAAGCACGCCAGGCACTTCTGTCTTCCACTGCCTCCCGCAGTTTAGTCAAATTCATGCTGGTAGCTTCGAGAACACTGTCCAACCATCTCGTCCTCTGTCGTCCCCTTCTCCTTGTGCCCTCCATCTTTCCCAACATCAGGGTCTTTTCCAGGCAGTCTTCTCTTCTCATGAGGTAGCCAAAGTATTGGAGCCTCAGCTTCAGGATCTGTCCTTCCAGTGAGCACTCAGGGCTGATTTCCTTCAGAATGGATCGGTTTGATCTTCTTGCAGTCCATGGGTCTCCTCCAGCACCATAATTCAAAAGCATCAATTCTTCGGCGATCAGCCTTCTTTATGGTCCAGCTCTCACTACCATACATCACTACTGGGAAAACCATAGCTTTTACTATACGGAGAGCTAAGGGGTGTAAAATACTTACCCCACCCTCACATGGGCATAGCCAGGATTATTTTTTTTGGGGGGCAGGCTTCTGTGAGGAGGACAGAACCTCAGATTTGTATTGATTTGTATTGATTTTGATTGATTGGGGGGAGCAGCTGCCCCCTGCCCCTCCTGGCTACTCCCATGCATCTTCATTTTATTCTCAAAACAAACCCTGAGAGCTAAGTTAGCCTAAGCAAGCAAGACATCTTCCCAACACCACCTGGTGAGCTTTGTAGCTGGGTGGGGACTGAAGCTGTCTCTCCGTAGCCCCAACGCTGATCAGCGATGCCATTTTCTGGGTTGTATATTCTGGTAGTGTGGTGAAGAAGGCCAGTGTTATTCTAGGCTGCATCAACAGTAGTGTCCAGGTCAAGGGAAGTAATAATACCACTTTATTCTGCCTTGGTCAGACCACACCTGGGATACTGTGTCCAGTTCTGGGCACCACAGTTTTAAGGAGGATATTGACAAGTTGGAATGTGTGCGGAGGAGGGCAGCCAGGATGATTAGCGGTCTGGAAATCGAGTCTTAGAAGGAACTGTTGAGGAATGTTTAGCCTGGATAAAAGGAGTATGAGAGGATATATAATAGCCATTTCAAATATCTGAAGGGCTGTCACATGGAAGATGGAGCATGCTTGTTTTCACCTTGTCCAGAGGATAGGACCCTGAAATATACATAACATAACAGACCCAAACCAATGTATTCAAGTTACAAGAAAGGAGCTTCTGACTAAACATCAGGAATAACTTTGTGATGGTAAGAGCTGTTTGACAGTCAAACAGCCTCCCTCGGGAGGCTGTGGACTCTCCTTCCTTGGTGGTTTTTAAAGCAGAGATTGGATAGTGCTCTGTCATGGATGCTTTAACTGAGATTCCTGCATTGCAAGGGGTTGGACTAGATGACCCTTGCGTCCCTTCCAACTCTACAATTCTATGACTCTAAGAAGGGTACTTAGGTATCTCCACTGAACCAAAAACACCCAGCACCTCATTTTCTCATATTATTGTCTCCAAGTAATGAGAAACTCCAGGGGTAATACAACCCATGCACGATGTCCTTTTGAAGGGGAGGACAGTAGAGACTTAGGCCGCATCCAGACTTACTGAGCAATCACCTTGATTTGTTTGTGGGAAGGTTGTACAATCTTGCATTGAGCAAATGTTATCCCAAAATCTTCCTGTTCATTTTCCCCATCACTTTTCTTATCACCAAAACAATCTTTTCTGTGGAGGAGGGGGGGGGGGAAAGAATCAAAACTGATGTGCTTGAACATTAAAAAAAACCTGTGCAACCTGGATTTGCCAGTGTGTGACTGAATCCTACCTGAAAATAGCAACAGTCAGAAAGTGTTCTCATGTTGTACTTACACAGTTCTCACTGTACTCAAACAACAGCAGAAATCTGAGTAAAGCAGGGCTGGAGACACGGAGGTAGAAAAATGTGGTTTTAACGATGACAGAGGCTCAAGTGAAGCAGAGATGGAGAGACACTGGGGGTTGTTATTTTAAAAAATGAAGCTGTTTTAATAAGGAGAAGTAGCAGAAGTGGGTGCATCGTAGCAGCTAACACAACAGAGCCTTCCCACCTCCTTGCTGTATTCAAACCTTTTTCTAATCTGCTGCTTCACCCCTCTTAATGTCACCTTGACTCACTCTATTCAAACCTCTGCC
Source organism: Podarcis filfolensis (assembly GCF_964270895.1). NCBI lineage: Eukaryota > Metazoa > Chordata > Lepidosauria > Squamata > Lacertidae > Podarcis > Podarcis filfolensis. The sequence goes on along the minus strand of NC_139611.1, from coordinate 56,979,827 downwards.
ACTATTTAAAATAACCATCCCCTGCTCTGCTTCATTCCACCCCTGCTTTATTCAGACCTGTGCTGCTGTTTAAAACTACTATTTCCCTACTGTGTTTCTCCCTTCTCTCTATACTCAAACTTCTCCTTCTATTCCTCACCTGACTCTTTTGTGTGAGAGAGAGGATGAGGAGCTCTCAGTGATTTCATTGTATGGAAGGTTCTTTATTCAAACCTTTGCTGTTGTTTGCTAGATCCAGTTCCCCACCTCTGATTCAAAGGGTTGGAGATGGGAAGTGAGGAAGAGGAAGTCTGGAAGTGCTGGAAGTCTATTTCTTGTCCTGGTTACAGAATGGGCTGCTGTCTTCAGAACGCTCCCTGGCCTTGCAACACCTGACAAAACTGCTTCCCCTCTCAGTGTGCCTCCCTTCTCACTCCCTTGCTGTTGCCACTGTTGTTGTACAGCCTGCCTTCTCTTTTCCTCCCCTACCCCACCACAACTTCCTGCAAATCCAGGATTGTGATGAATCCTTCAATGGGTGCTGTGCAATGACAGGCTTACATATCTATGTATATAGGAAGACATATTTATATGTCTCTTATCGTCTTGTTTACTGTTGGGGTTATAAAAAATATTTGCAAGCTGTGTGAGGAGTTTTATTAAAACTTTTGTACACCCTACAATTTTCTGATGAAGAAATGGTTCTTTAAAATAATAATAAAGAATATCTTTTCCAGCCTTTTATTTTCACTGAAGGCCAGCCAGATTCCTTTGGAAGGCGCAAGAGCCATAGCTCAGTGGCAGAGAATCAGCTTTGCCTGCCGAAAGTCCCAGGTTCAATGCCCTATCGCATCCCCAGGTAGGGCTGGGAGAGGCCCCTGCCGGAAACCCTGGAGAGCTGCTGCCAGTAAGTGCAGGCACTACTGAGCTGGATGGACCAAGGAATTGACTTGGTATAAGGCAGCTTCCTGTGTTTCTATGGAAGCTCCCCTGCAGAGCATGTTGGGACTGGCCACTGCCGTGTTGTTTGTCCCAGCACCTGATGTTCAGAAGTAGACTGCCTTGGAGCACTGGAGGATCCATCTAGTTACGTTCATGACTGAAAGCCACCAATATGCTGTTGCTATCTCTTTCTAGCTTATCTTTAGCTTCATTCTCGGTTCCCCTGAGCGGTTTCCGGTGTGTGATTAAGAGAGACCTGGTGCTTCCGGGATGGAGGAGAAGAAGAAGAAGAAAAGTCCCAAAGCCCACCTAGCTCAGCCAGTTCCCGCCAGTGCTCTCCGCAAGCTGCCAGTCCCTTCTAGCAAGAGCACCTCTTTCTCCCTGGGGATGCCTCATCTCCCTTCACCAAAGCAAAGAGCCAAGTTCAAGAGGTCAGCCAAAGGTTGGGGCAGAGCTGCATGGTTTCCTCTGGGAGGGATTTGAACCCAGAGCCCAGCTGGCTAGAATTTCATCCGTCTAGCCACCGCCAAGCAGAAAGATGTGAAACTGGGGAGGAGGTGTTTTAATGCTTATGTTGTGTTCCTACCTTTAAATAGGACTGTTCGGAATTGGACACTCCATGCATGCTTAAGGACATTTTAACCTTATGCTGATTTATTTATTTTTTTAAACCAAGCTGCTTTCCATCAGAGAAAGGCATTTTGCCATTGCCCAGAGGCACCCTTTTCTTGTTTTTTGCTACTGCTTTGAGTTTGATGATTTGCATTTAAATGGTTGCATCATTGTTGCTTTTTTACATCTCTAAGCTGCTTTGATTGACTTTTTCCGTAGGGGGAGAGCAGGGTATAATTTTTTAAAGTAAGAGAAAATTAATAGGTCTGCTTTTTAAAAAAGCTGTCTGCCTTCACAAAAGGAGGGCACTCGGCACATGCTTAGAGGCACTTAGCCCCTGGAAACATTATTGAAAATGAAAAACTTGGCAACCCTGCTTTTGAATAAAATTATCTCAGCATCTCCTTGCAGTAGCAAACAGGGCACAGTCAAAAACAGGGAGTCAATGTATGAAGAATTACAGTGTCTTGGTTATGCCTTGCTAAAGTCACAAGCGGTCCTTGCTCCACCCCACAGTGCCTTAAGGCAGCCTTCAGATGCTTGGGACTACAACTCCCACCAGCTCCAACCAGGTTGGCGACAGCTTACCTAAGGTCCATTCCCCTTAGCGAGAGCCCACCTCTTTTCCCTTTGAAATGACACCTCTCCCCAAATTATAACCCAAGGCAAAGGGGACCCAGGCTTCCAGTTTGGGGCTGCCCTTAAGGGTGGCAGGAGGGAAGATGGACACGATTGAGTGCTGTGAGCAATGTCCTCTGGAGCAGGCCTCACTGAAATGAAAGGAGACCTTTGCTAGAGCAAGCCAGATGGGTGCCTGGGTGGAATCTAGGCTGTGGCCTTGAGTCAATGGCATTTCTTTATCCAGTAAACAAAGCAAAAGGATTTGACTTCCTAGTCCAGGTCTTGTGGCCTGGTGTGTGGGAGGTGGGAGGGAGTTGGAAGGAATATGTCTCTTGAGCTGAAAGTTCTGGGCTGAGAACTTTTGCTTTAAAGTTGTGGGTAAGCAGATCAATGTCCAGTGGCCGGGGTGATGATATAGCACAATTTCTAGCAGCATTTAAGGGGAGGCCAGCTGCTGAAAAGAAGTCCGCATACAAGAAAAAGGCTCTGCTCCTATCCAGTTAGCTGTCCAACTTTCTGTCCTTCCCTGGAAAAAAATCAACCCAATGCCTCCCTGTTAATAATTTGGGGTGGGCAATCCCTCAGCTCTCCCCCACAACTTCCATAGGAGGAGATGAGGCTGCCCTCGAAGGAGAGATTTTGGCATGTTTCCACCCCTGCATGCCCAACTGGCCATTGCGTTGGCAGAGCCCTGACTCCTTGGCAAGGAAAGTGGAAATGATGCTGAGGACAATCTTGGAGGCCGTCTCTGGCTTCCTTTGTGCTCTGAGGAAGGAAGACGGACTTCCTGCCCTTTCCCACCCCGCCCATCACCTTTTCTTATTGCTGTTGTCTGATGCAGAGCAAACAAGGAGAAGCCCCGAGCTCCCCAGCCCGGAGGCAGCGCTGCCACAGCAGCTGTGGGGACCCCTCTGCAGCACTCGTTCCTGACCGACGTCTCGGATGTGTATGAGATGGAGGGGGGCCTCCTGAACCTCTTGAATGACTTCCATTCGGGAAAGCTGCAGGCTTTTGGTAAGCGCTTCGGTTATTTCTCGGCCCTTGAGTTCCGAGGGAGAAAAACATCTCAGAAATATCTGTTTCTGGGCGGTGTGTTGTAATATGCAGGGTGCTGGATGGGGAACGGCAAGGCCTGAATTCGAATCTTTGCTTAGCAAGTGCAATTAGCTGAATTAAACTCTCTCAGCCTCACCTAGCTAACTGGTCCTCCCTGCAGGGGAAATGGGGGTGGCATCTCCTAGAAGCTCCATGGAATAATGCTGGTGTTCTTTTTCTCAACTAACGCAGGGAAGGAATGTTCCTTTGAGCAGCTGGAGCACGTTCGGGAGATGCAGGAGAAGTTGGCTCGCCTGCATTTCAGCCTGGACGTCTACGTGGAGGAACTTGCCGAGGACCAGAAGAAGACGGTGGCCGACAGGAACCTGGATCAGCTGCTAACAAATGTGAGTGCTGTGAGGAATCCTGGAATCTCTTTTCTGGCTGAGAATCTCTTGCCCTCTCCAACCTCCTTGTTCAACCCAGAACTGAAGAGCTCAGGCTGCATACACTTTGAAACACATCCAAAGCACACACTTTCCCTCAAAGAATTCTGGGCAATGTAGTTTAAAGGTTGCTGGGAATTGTTAGACTGTGAGAGGTAAACCATAGTGCCTAGAATTCTTTGAGTTGGGGGGATGTCCTTTACAATATATAGTGTGTATGTAGCCCAAGTCACAAATGTTGTCCAGCACAAGACATGTTTGGGTGCATATGCCTTTGTTATGGAAACCCAGCATACTTAAAATATAATTGCCTCTGCCCCTGAGAGGTTTATGAGCATCCATGACATCCCAACTACTTGGTCCATGTGTAGGGTGCATTTGCAGGTGATAGGTAACAATCTTTTAAAGGTAAAGGGACCCCTGACCATTAGGTCCAGTCGTGACCGACTTTGGGGTTGTGGTGCTCATCTTGCTTTATTGGCCGAGGGAACCGGCGTACAGCTTCCGGGTCATGTGGCCAGCATGACTAAGCCGCTTCTGGTGAACCAGAGCAGTGATCAGAAACGCCGTTTACCTTCCCGCTGGAGTGGTACCTATTTATCTACTTGCACTTTGACGTGCTTTTGAACTGCTAGGTTGGCAGGAGCAGAGACCGAGCAATGGGAGCTCACCCTGTTGCGGGGATTCAAACCACCAACCTTCTGATTGGCAAGTCCTAGGCTCTGTGGTTTAACGCACAGCGCCACCCGCGTCCCTATCAATCTTTTACTTACTGGCAAATTTACACTCATCTGCCTGCTGGAGGAGACCTTGCTCTGTGCTCCTCCAATATTTATGGCCAGTCTGGTGGTTTTGGCCAAGCCCTATAGCTGATCAGGTGTTGGGCAGGTAAAGGTGTGGCTGATACAGAAATGGTTTGCAGGTACTGGTGATCAGCTGATCATCAGGACTTGCAGTGTTCTGTGAGCAGCACTCTGCGAGCCCCACCAGTGAGCTGATCGTCAAAAACTGGATCCCTGACATTGATGTGATGTCGGGTGATTGACTGGCCTGCCTATCAAGCTTGGCCTATGGGGGAGGTAAGGGTTCATCCAGCCTATGGAGGAGGTAAGGGTTCAAGCCAGATCTAGTTCCAAAACCCTGCAATAGAGCTTTCTCCATGTTATTGCAATATCTATGGGACTTTAGGAAACAAATTAACTTTCTTAAACTTGATCCAATTTTAAAGTACCTGCAGGCTAAATAAGGGAATATGACATATTGGATATCCCCTCTCTTTAAATATTGGCAAGTGGCAGCCACAGAGGTGGCAGTGGGAGATCCCTCTGGCTTCTCCCTTAACAGAGGCATCTTTATCTGAAACATAGGGTTTTGTGCGTGTATGTGTTAAAAACACCACCATACACACTCACTCAGCATCTGCACCCCTGATGCTTATCACTGCCTTCTCCCAGAAGCTGCTATTTGTCAAAATCTAAAGAGGGGGATGATCCTATCACAGCGCTCCATCACCTTGCTTAGTGTGGCCCTAGTTTATTTCCACTGCAGAAGTCCTTCTTAAGAGCTCCTTGTGTTTATTTGTGGCTGACTCTCTTTTGCTTTTGCAGCTGGAAGAACTCAGCAACTCCATGTATCCTCCTTATGGTGCCCAGTGTGCGAATCCCCAAGCCATTTCCCAGGCGGACTGGGGGCAGAGGCAATGGTGGGGGTGAAGGGTGGGAAGCTGGGTGGGGTACAGGGAGGAAGTAGTCTATCCACCTGTGGCAGATAGGCAAGGTTGAATAGTCCAGCTACTCCTTTTTTAAATAGGAGATTCCCCCTGGCTCCCTCCTCTTCTCTCTCCCCAAGAGAAGCAGCATCAGAGTGAAAAGGTATGTCTGCAGAGCAGAAGGCGGGCATCATAGCTTAGCTGCCTTCCATGTTTCCTTAATAAGACACCTCAGACAAAAGCTCCACCTGGCAGAAAACCCTGACTTGGAGGATGCGTCCACAGTCTAGAACAAGGAGGAGGAGGAGGAGGAGGCTGCCTGGTTTTTCTCTTGACTGTTTTCATTAAGAAGCCTCAAAAAGAAAAACAAGGGAAGCAAAGAAGCAGTTGCGGAGCCGAGCAAAGAAGACCCTCGCGCAGAACTACTTCTGGACTGTACACGGAAAGGATAAGTTAGATGGAGCCTGGTGGAAAAGGATGCGACTCCTGGGCCTCACTGCACTGGGGACACACTGCAGATGCAGCATGGAAGCCAGCCTCCGGCGGAGACTCCTGCGCCCCACGACCGACAGAGGGCAAACAGAGAGCTCCACTGCAGGGCCCTGGGGGATGTGGCAAGGGATGCTTGGCTTTGACTGGCAAAATGTCCTGTGCCAACACAGAGTGATGCAGGTTCTAGGGCTTGGCTGCCTGCAGACAGTCCTTAGAACCAGGATCTGCTGTTTTTCCCCTCCTACAGCTCCAGACCAGTTTGCACACATGCCATGTGTGTACACACACAGTTTGACAGGCACAAGGCCAGCAAATTGAATGGTGATGTATTCCATCAGTCTTGCTGCTTCTGCCAAGAGTTGTCTGCCTCCAGTTTTAATATTTTTTTTCAGCATAGCATGAATGCTCAATTTCATGACTGTTTGTTTGGTGCCCCATCAACATTTTTTAAAATGCCAACTGTTTAACAGGAAACTGCCCCTGGAGGAGGAAAGTGGTCTTATGACTAGGGAAGGTCAAATTTATCAGAATTTCAGTTGAATTCCTCCTAATTATACAGAGTTTTCTTTAACCACATTTCTGCAAGCAATTTCCCCGAATGCATTTTTTTTGTATGTTATTTTCCTTAATGTATGCATTTTATGCACACTTTCCCCTAACATACACATTTTAAAAACATTATTTGGTTGGAGAACTGTGTTAGACTTCAGAGGAGTGTGAATTTTGAAGAATAGCTGTATTTTTATTTACACATTGTTTAATAAGCACAACTTATGGAGTTCTGCATTAAAATGCAAGCCAGACCCAAATTTATCCCCCAGGCCTATTTGTAGAGAGCGGGTGTAGTGTAGTGGCTTAAGAGACTGACTATGAATCAAGAAGTGTCCAGTTTGAATCTTGCCTCTGCCACAAACTGACTAGTTGTCCTTAGTCACTTTCTCTCAGCTTCAGTACCCCCCTCTGCAATATGGGGTATGATAATATCTTACAGAGCTGTTGCTAAGCTTTACAGCTAGAGAGAGTACATGTGAAGGTGCTATACAGATGTTAAGTGTTACTATTTTTATTATCCTCATCATTGGGATCATCCAATCCTTGGTCTGCATGTTTCATTTCTGCCATGAAAAGGAGGACCCAGTTCCCCGATACCAGATTTGAAGGACAGGTTGTGGAACAGTTCAGGGAACCACTGTCACTTGAGGAGGGGAAGTTTCCTGCCTCCACAGCCCTTCACATGCTGCCAGGTGAACTTCTGCACTCTCTCTATTCAGGAAGTAGCTGCCCCTTGCAACTGCACACAAACAGCTGGTTTGCTATAGATGTAGAAATACTATTCCTGGGCTACCTCCTTTCTCTTCCCTGGGGCTTGTCCCTCATTTCTCAACCACAACGCAGCCCTAGGAATCCCCAGACAGGCCTAATCCAAGACTATGCTAGGTTACCCCTACATCACATGCAGGGCTCTGGCGGTTGTTCCAAGGCAACAAAACGGAGATGCAAAATTTTCCCAGTGTTAACAACTTGGGGAATCTAATTAGGGTTCACATTTGCTCGATCAGAACCTAGTGAGACAGTAATGCATAACCAGTGATAAAAGACTCAAGATTATACATGAAATGAAGGTATATTATTCATTTGCTTCATTCAAGGTATATTATTCTCTTCATATAGATGTGGCATTTGAAGAAATGTAATATTGCAGTATAGTACCATTAGAACTTAATATGGATATCATCTCCAGATGGCCTCTACACTGAGCATTCATCCTGATTTGTCTACACAATGTTTATGTGGAGGTGATACGGTGTCTGGTTTTTATTGAGCAAACATTCTGATTTGTTTTCAGGGACGTTATACGACAATGGACATTCATTGTGATTGAATTGCTTGTGTGATGGTGTTATGCCTTCCTTTTAATCAGTCGTTTATCTCACACTTTTTAGTGCATTGTTTTCTTGACTGCAGAAAGCTTGTTTTTTCTTTTTCTTTTAAGTGGCTTTGTTGTGCCGAGCAAACCTAGGTTTCCAGAAAATTTAGCCTCCTGACTTGGAGCCATCTAGTTGTGAAAATGAATTTCTAAGTTTGATGGCACATGTAGCATTTTGGAATAAAATACTTAACCATCAATAGCTGTGGGCTAGGATCCTGTGGCCTTTAGCTGGGTGAGAGGATGTAAAAAAAGAGTTAGACCCCAAGCAGGCAGGTAGAAAGAGAGAGATTCTCTGAACACCTTTTATATACCAGAAAGATTGTGTTTTCTACCTTTTCTATCAGTTTCATTACTTGCTTGGCAAGCCCATATAAGATGTAGATTCTGGGTGCCCGTAATCTGTGAGCCCCTTCCTTTTCCAGCACCCCTTTGCTCAGGTCACTTTGACACTCCGTTGTCAATCATGTTATTGATTCCACATTTGCTGAGGCACTGTGGCTGTTGTTCTCAATGCGCTTTTTAGTATCTTATTTATGCTGATGGGATGTTTCCTGTGACGACCTCATCAGGTTGCCTGGGCACCTCATGATGGTCCCTGAGGGTCAGCAGAAAGTTCCAAGCGGCCTGCGCAATGTGGCAGAATTGATCTTGTCGTCCGCTTTAGCCCATGACAGCTGCTCTACTGCCTGCTGGCGTTTGCTGCAGCTGATGGCTCCGCAGGCCTAGCTAACTCCAGATCAACATCCAGATTCTCCATGCGGATTAATGCATATGGGAGCCACCTCTGCCTTCCTGCAGGAGAAATTAGAGCTGAGGAGTATCAGGGGCAGGAATCTCGAGGACCATATTTCTTGGGATTTTTCTGACCCTCAGTTCCACTTTCCCCAGTTCTGGTGCTGCTGCAAGTGCTCCCAACTGCCTCCTTCTCCTGATCACCCTTAGCCTTGAACACGGAGTCACTGCCAGAGCCATTTGGATAGCTGGACCTGTAGTGCACTGCCCGTCCCTTGAGGCTTGGAGAGGCTCTCGCGTGGCCCAGTTAGTGTTTGTTTGGTAACTGTCTGATGGTGTAAGGATATGGATTGAGTGCTTAGTAAGTTGAAGTCCCATAGAAGAATTCTTTGTTAGTTCATAGGACTGCTGAAGGCAGGGGTTAGTGCAGCCTTCACCAACATGATGCCCTCTAGTTGTTTTTGGCTACGTCTGGAGTTGTATCCAAAAGCATCTGAAGGGCACGGATTTGGCAAAGACTTGGTAGTGTGTATCCTCCAAAAGCTGCACTTAAAATCAAACTTTAATTTGTATTACTAGCCCGCTTCCTTGTGTTCTCTTTCCCTCCCAAGCTCTTCTAAACCTTTGTGAAAATTGTAGTCTACTGAACAAATGAATGTGGTTTTTATTTTTTTTAATGTTGTTGTGCTTGTTAACACATGAAACGTTCATCGTGGAAGGGGGTGGAGTCCAATTTTTGTAAAACCAGCTCATAAATAGTTATTAAACTTTCTATAGGACAAAAGTTTTGTGTGTATATTTGGTAGGTAAGTTTATTTTGTGTCTTTGGTTTTGACATCTAACTTGGCAACACTGCAATTTAGCAGCACCCAGTCGCTGCTGATGTGCTTTATGCTGCAAATGGTATCACAACTCGGTTTCCAGACTTCTGGAGTCCAAATCACATCCTGTAGCCAAGTGGGCGGTAGGGTTTAATTAGGATAGTCAAAATACCTGACCCCCCCTCCAGATTCCTAATCATGATTGCCCTACCCCCACCAATTTAGAAGGCAGGGGAAGAAAATAAACAGATAGAAAGGCAATAATATTGGGAAAGGCTGAGGTACGTAGTGTATGAAACAAAGTAGGCTCCCAGCAATCCCACAAAAAGCTTGGATTATCTCAGACTTATGCACCCAGTACTCCAGAGGAGTGTCCTCTGCCTAGTACCAAACCATCACTTCTGCCCCAATGCTACTTTCTGTGGGTACAAGCAAGATGCTGTGCACAAGTGGGCCTGCTGTGGTCAGATTTACCCACATCCTTTGCAAGGTTTATGGCTATGCTTTTCCCCCTGAGAAAAGTTAAGATTCTGGAGAATCTGGATTCTGCCCCTTGTATCACTATCTGCATTTTTTTCTGTTCTTGTACTGAATTGCAGAATACAAACCATTCATGATCATCAGAGGTAGCAGCCACATTTCCTACCTGGCTGGACAGCAATGCCCGATGCAGGGAGATGGTTATGGAGCACCAGGTTCTGTGAATATTCACAGAATATTCTTCAAGAGACAATCTGCTCTGCATCACACGGCTGTTTGGGACTGTAGTACTTAGTCCTGCCAGGGTCTACAGAGCTTGCTTTGACAAATAAGCAACCCAGGGGCAAGTCCTGTGGCTTCAGTGGGTAGGCAACATATTCAACCTCTTTTTTCCCATCTGTAAATTGGAATTAACAATGGACTACCTTGCCGAGTTGTTAGGTAGGCAAGCACAGGAAGGATTGCAAATTCCTTTGCAAAATAAATGTATTGCCTATAGTGTGAAAATATATGTTCCCAAGCTGTGTCCACCAGTGGCATAAGTTCTCAACATAAGTGAGAAGGGCTTGGAAGACTCGTTTATAATCCTAGGTGGGAGGAACTCTGCACAAGCCCATGTTGCGGGCCTGAGAACTGGATAGGTTCTGAAGTCAAAGGAAGGAACCTGGACTGTGAATGTTGTTCAAGGGAGGATCGGTGTCCATGGCAAGCCAAAAGTGACTCACTCTCTTCCTCCCTCCCTCTTGCTCTGGATGTGGCTCAGCTTCCTGGCCTGACAAGGATATTTCCACCTCCCCTGCTGAGCTGGCAGCTATGGAAACAGCAAGCCTTGCTCTCTCAGAACAGACCTTGGCAAAGAGGCCCTGCTCAGACTGGAAGGGTTTGCAGTGGTGGGATCTCCCTAGGATTGCCCCCCGCCCCCATTGCTCTGCTTTCCAACTTTGGCCAAGGGGATTTGCAAGATAAGCAACCTGCTGGTACCTACAGGCCAGAGGGACATGAGCTCAGGGTCAGTGGCAGTGGCCCCTGTGGCCAAGAACGTGATGGTGTATCGCAACGGGGACCCCTTCTTCCACGGCAGGAAGTTCGTGGTGAGCCACCGGCGGTTCCTGACCTTTGAGGCCTTTTTGAACGAGGTGACCAGCACAATCCATGCCCCCATGGCCATCAGAAGCATCTACACCCCCCGGCACGGGCATCGGGTCTCCGATCTGGGCGAGCTGCAGAATGGGTGCCAGTACGTTGCAGGAGGCTTTGAGAGATTCAAGAGACTGGAGTGAGTAGGCACTTGGAGGCTGGCTGTGTTGCCTGCCATACCGATGGCAGCAGAATATCTGCCCCCCTCCCCAACCCCAAATAATCCCAGGCTCTCTGCAGAAAATCAGCTCCACCGACTCTGAATCTGTTAGCTATGTTGACTGGCAGGGAGGGATGAAGTCAGGTATGAGGGCATTGATTTCCTACCAAAAATGAGGGTGTCTTCTCACCTGGGGCACCGCAGGATGCCAGATTTTTATTTCAAAGGAGCTGCCTGCGGGGGTGGGTGGGTGGGACGGCATAGAGGGGAGTTAGGCTTTCAACTGGCACGTGGTATTTTATTTGTTTATTTATTAAATTTCCATGCTGCCCTATACCCGTAGATGTCAGGGCGGTTCACATCGTAAAATTCTCATATAAAACACACACAAAATACATAAGAAGCATAAGAACAAAGACAACCCAATAATCCCCGCTCCCACCACACATTTAAAAGGGCATCAGATGTCATTCCGCCCAAGGCCTGGTTGAAGAGGAACGTTTTCTCCGGGCACTTAAGTGTATAATGAAGGCACCAACTGAACCTCTCTGGGGAGAGCATTCCACAAACAGGGAGCCACTGCAGAAAAGGCCCGTTTTCGTGTTGCCACCCTCCGGCCTCCTTGCGGTAGGATCTCCTACATGAGTCCTGATGGGATGAGTGGAAGTTAAGAGCATAAGCAGAGCCCACCTGCTGGATCAGGCCAGTGGCAATCTAGCCCATCACCCTTTACCCCCCAACATTTCTCTGATGAAAATAGGGACGTCCTATTCAGTAGTAGTAATAGTATTACCTCACCCATCTGATTGGGTTGCCCCAGCCACTCTGGGTGGCTTCCAATGTATATAAAAACCATTAAACATTAAAAAACTTCCCTATTCAGGGGTGCCTTCAGATGTCTTCTAAAGTAGGGCTGCCATATGTCTGGGTTTTCCTGGACACGTCTGGGAATCATTGTCAAAATGTTGTCCGGGCAACTAGGGTGATTTTTAAAATAAAAATGCTTTTAAAAATCCCCCCAAAGGGCCAAAGACTTACTTGTTTTTTGGTCAACAACTTTGTCCAGATTTTCGCTTTTGGGAATATAGCAACCCCATTCTAAAGGTTGTAATTACTTATCTCCTTAGCTCAAGGGTCGCATAACTGCATCCCCTCCCACATTTCTCTGATGAAAAGAGGAAAAGCAGGACATTCTGGGATCAAATCAGAAACTGGAACGGCTTCTGTAAATCCAGGACTGTCCCTGGAAAATAGGGGCACTTGGAGGGTCTCTCATCCTGTTCTTACTCTGGCCCTCTGGGAAACGCACAAGGAGGACCTGAGTGCCACAGCAACACCCTTCCCATTTGGGATTCCCGTACCCATACAGAAGGCCCCACAATAGGTTGTGTGTCCCAGGGAGACTCCCCTCCTGGATTGTGACAGCAGCAAGTCTGTGATGTCAGCCCACAAACATCACAGGCATTATCCCCAGCAAGTATTGTGTATGCGTGGGCTCCTGACTTACAAAGCAGATGTGCAAGGTAACGGAACAGTCTGAATTTCAGCGCCTCTTATCCCACCGTCCTCTGGGAATACAGTCAATCTACTGGCAGGCAACAAAGGCTGCTTTAAGGAGCGGTGTATCTGGTGGTCAATGTTTAGTGCAGCCTTCCTCAACCTGGTGCCCTTCAGATGCTTTGGACTACAGCTCCCATTGGCCCCAGCCAACATGGCCAAAAACGGGGGGGGGGGTATGTGTGTGTGTCCAAAGTCTAGTGGCTTTTGGAGGGTCCCAGAGAGAAGAGGTGACTCAGCCCTTTGCCTGAGACTTGTGGAGAGTGACTGAGGTGAATCATTATGATTATTATTAGGAGAGAACTAGAACCTTTCTGCAAGTGCTTTTGACTTTGGAGATCATGGCTGAGGTTTCGGAGGGACAGGGCACACAAGTATAATGAGGCTTCTATTGAGGGGCTATATTTTGCTAGATATAATGGGGGGCATGTTGGACTTAATAAATATTTCTAGAAGTGTTTCTCATTTTTTTAGAGAAGTGGTTCTTCTTGTCTGTTCAGTCTTCAAGGCACTGTGTGTGGAGGGTTGGTGAAGTCACCTGTAAGTAATCTTGCTTGGGGAGGCTTTTCCTCTTGTGATTTGGCTGCCTTTGCTTGCTGATTTGATGTACATTTATTGTACTCCATGAAATGACACCAGCTTGATCACTGCCATTAACCAGAGGAGGGCATCCCTTGCTTTTGACTTTCAGGTGTCTCTTGAAGATCTTTTCATGTCGACAGGCCTGTTCAGTTGTTTAAATTTTAAAAAAAGACGAGCCAGTCTTTTTTATGATTGTTTTGTACTGTTTTGTGGCACTTTACGGGTGTGTGTGTGTGTGTGTGTGTGTGTGCATTGTTGTACATTGCCTTAATATATTTTATGGGAGTAGGCAGTTTATAAATATTTTAAAGAAATAAATATTTTGTTTTAACATGCCGTTTCCCACTCTGGGGGCCTTTGGGCCAAAAAGTGTATAATTTGTAGAAGTAGTCATAATCCTATATTAGAGACTGGATTACGACCCTAGTCTTTATTTGCTCCTCAAGAGCGTTGGGGGATTTTAATGGTCGCTGACAGTTAGGGATGTTGGCAGAAGAGAAGGGTGGGTGTGAGACAGAGAGGCAGCTGCTTGGCAGTTTGCATTTTGGGGGGCTGTTACAGTACGAAGCTGGGGGTCGTTTCTGGCTTCTGTAAACCATAGTGTCTCTGGCTTTGTCTGGTCGCCTCCAAAGAGTCACTATTTTCTGGGAGACAGGTGGGATTCAAGGGAACACCATAACTTTAGGTTTGTACAACCATTAATGTTGTTCACCACTCCTGTTCAGGCTGCACAGGAAAAAAAATGGTTCTAGAAATTTGTTCCGACTGTGCAGATAAAATATAACAGATAGCATTCTACAGGATGTGATATTAGTGTGTGAAAACAATCAAGATCCAATGATCCCCAAGCATGTACCTCCAGATGATTGAGATGTCAGGCGCCATCCTGGCTCCCTGGCATCTTCATTTGTTCGCAAGTGGCCGATAGTCAGGTTCAAAATGCGCCTGGCTCCTGGCTAATTTCGAACACTGGCAATAAAGCAGCAGCAATGGCCATGGTGCTGCTGGTGCCTGCTTACTTGCTCACCCCTGCAAGTCCTGGAGGGCACCCCTGCTATACCCGCAGCACTTTGTTGCAGATCCAACTAGTTTTTTTCATTAATCACCCAAATGTTGCTGTTTATAAAGATCACATTGGTTTTGTCAGGGGACATTAATTCCACCAAACAAGAAGCTGTAAAGCTAAATTACATGTCCAATCCATAACTGGGGGGAGTGAGACTTCACAACAGTAGACTTAACCAGACCCAATCAGTGAGTCAGACTTGAGTTGGGATTTGACCTCTGCTTGCTCACCCTGTTCATTTCCTTCCCTCACTGCTTTGACAGCTATCTAAACCCTGGAATGAAGCAGCTCAATGGGAACCAGAAGAAAGACAGAGTGCAGGTGAGTTCCAGAGTGGGGCAGGGAAAGGCCTTGGCTGTTTGTAAGCAGCTGATGCTGCTTTAAAGGATGAGCAGTTTAAAGCGGTTTTCACACACACACAAAAACTTCAAAAAATATTTATTGGCACATTAGGAAGCGAAAGAATAAGCTTTGCCTTCAGGCTTACAGTCTGGAAAAGTTAGTCTCTCTGCTTGGCCCACCCACTCCAATATAGTCCAGTCTCTGAGAAGCCAATGCAGTGAAGCAAACCTGCAAGAGGGCTCTGAACTGCTCTGTTTCTGCGTTTTTAGGCTCAGTAGAAAGCAGCTTTAAGTAATTTTAAATGTTTGGTGTTTTATTATGCTTTTACAGTGGTACCTCGGGTTAAGAACTTAATTTGTTCTGGAGGTCTGTTCTTAACCTGAAGCACCACTTTAGCTAATGGGGCCTCCTGCTGCCGCTGCACGATTTCTGTTCTCATCCTGAAGTAAAGTTCTTAACCCCAGGTAATATTTCTGGGTTAGCAGAGTGTGTAACCTAAAGCGTATGTAACCTGAAGCATATGTAACCCGAGGTACCACTGTATATTTGTTGGAAGCCACCCAGAATGGCTGGGGCAACCAGTCAGATGGGTGAGGGTATAATAACAGTAACAGCAACAACAACAACAACGACAATAATAATAATAATGTGTGTGTTTGTACACAAATTGCAATGCCTGGTGGCTGATGCAAGTAAGTTATCCACCCACCCACTGATTTTTCTCTTAAATATAGCAACAAGACCTTGAACTATCTATCACTGTTGTGATTCTACTTAGGTCGAAAGGCAAGCAGTGGAGGGGTACAGAATGGTCCACTCATTGAAGATGGTGATATGAATTATATAGGTTAACCTCTGAAGAGTAAATCTGTGGAGGAAGGTCTGAATCTTCCTCAGGCTGAGTGGAACCCCTTGAGTTAGTCCCATCCACCTTACAAGACTAAAAATCATACAATTGTAAGAGGTGGAAGGGAACCACGTGGGTCATCTAGTCCAGCCCCCTTTAATGCAGGAATCTTTGGTCCAACTTGGGGCTCAAACCCATGGCCCTGAGATCAAGAGTTTCATGCTCTACCAAGTGAGCTGTGTAAAGCTTTAGTCACTATAGCAGCAGGATGTGCACTCAGCAAGCCATTGTGAAGGAGGCTTCTTTCTGTGTTGGTGACAACAGAAAGACCTTGTCTTAGCAGTGCCTCTTAGGAACAGGCCTGCCAAGGCCACAATGATTCACTGCTGTGTGCCATAGTTCTGGGCTTAGCGGGGAGGGCAGCAGCCCATTTAACCTGTTGTTGGCTGTCTGGTTTCAAATTCTGAGTTTGAACTTTAGAATGCATAAACCGGTCAGGCTTTCCTGGGCTGCTTCTGTCTTCTGAGTCACCCCATGTCCGTCGCTTGTCAGACTTGGTCCTCCCTCCCCTCTTCTGGTCTTCCAAAAATCAGATTGTAAGGTTGCTGGGGTAGAGACCCCTGTTGGTCTCTCTTTTCTGTTTATGCTTATCTGCAGAGCACCAAGAGCATGGCTGGAGATCTCTTGTTGTCAATAACAATTTTGGTGTTTCTGGTCTTCAGAGCTACCCAGTTATTCCCCAGAAGATGCCTGTTTCGACACAGTGGAGGAAGCAGGCGAACTTGCCCTGCATTATACAGTGAGTGACTCCCTGTTTTTTTCTGACAATTTCCCCTTTGGAGCAGCAGAGAAATAAAACGAATTTCCTTTGGACAGTGGTGGTGGGGGGAGTGCAGGGATTATTCGGAAAGGGTGCTGAAGGCAGAACATGCCCCATCCCTCACTCCAGGCCTGGTTCAAGCCATGTTTCTTGACTGTCATAGGGGTAAACTTCTTGGCACAAGGGCTTCGTGCTGCTTTTAGCTGGTGTGTGGTTAGCAAAAATGTATAAATCTGAATTGAGTACCTGTTGGATGCAAGGCAGCTTGGAGGTTCCTGAAGCAACAGTGGCATTAAGTGTCTTGTTGTATGTAGTTGGTGGATTTGGTGGTCGTCATTGTATACCATCAGTGTATACCATTCATACACTGGTTCATCTTGGTCAGCATTGTCTACAGTGACTCGCAGTGGTTCTCCAGAGTTTCAGGCCAGGTTCTCTCCCAGCCCTACCAGGAGCCACTGGGGTTTCAACTGGGACCTTCCATATGCAACCCTGCCACAGAGCCACGCCCCTTCCCAAAGGAAGGGAGAGCTTACACATACAGGTGACTATGGAAATCATGCCCCATGCAGCCTGTCCCTTTGCTTCTCTGTTGAAGTGTTTTCCGCAACGGGGACCTGCTAAGCCCCCCCTTCCGCCTGATCCTCAACAAGAGCACCCTGCAGGAGTGGAGTGCCGTCCTGTCCATCTTGTCAATCAAGGCAAACCTGCGGACTGGGGCTGTTAGAAGGTGAGTACTTTGAACAAGCTCCACCCCTTTGCCTGCCTTTCACTTTCCAGCAACGAGATTCTTTGGGAAATGGACCCAAAGGTTTTTGTCTCCTAGGAGGCACCTCTATGTGGGATTTATTGAATTCTGGAACACTGGCTATTTATATGTTGTTTAATGCCAAAACAGACTTTTAAGTAGTTTACAAGTAGAAAAACCAGCTGGGAATGAGATGCTTGCAGTATGGGGCTGCCATTCCAAAGGTGTAGTGGTTAGAGCATTGGATGATGACGTGGGAGACCAAGGTTCAAACCCCTACTCAGTCATGAAGCTCACTGGGTGGGCCTTTGGCCAGTCACTCTCTGCCCAACCCACCTCACAGGGTTGTTATAAGGATAAAATGGGGAAGAATCCCGCCTTGAGCTTGAAGGAGAGGTGGGATATAAATGCCATAAATAAATAAAAGTAATTGGCATTTGCTAGATTCTTCCTCTGAAAGTGCCCATTCCTAGGAATATGTGCAACAAGGTTTGTTGACTAGGGATTACAAGCAACCACGTGGTCTGTAGGAAGAGATCTGCACTCTGTTTTATATAGGCATCACTGTCATGGTTTCCCTCCCAAGGAATTCAGGGAACTGTAATTTGGCAATTCTGCTCAAAGTCCCAGGCTGTCAACACAGTTCCCAAGGGAAGACAGTGACATTTAAACCCACATTGTTTTGTGCTGTAGGTTTAATGTTTGAATAGAATACTAATTCATTATTATTATTATTATTTATTTATTTATTTATTTATTTATTTATTTATTTTATAGAAATGCAGAAAGGTGCAAAGTCTGTTCTCAAGGCTTTATAAGCATTTTGGTTTGCTAGTTTCACTTCAAATTTATAGTGAAGTTTCAGAAACTACTTTATACCGAGGCAGGCCATTAGCCCATCTAGCTCAGTAGTGCCCACACTGACTGGCAGTGGCTTTCTAGGGTTCTCTCCCATGCAAAGGTTGTTTTCTGCATGCGAAGCAGGTGCTACACCACTGAGCTATGGTCCTTCTCCATTCAAATATAGAACTTTCTCTCCATCCTCAATCTCATTCCCAGTTTAGATTTCCCTGCCTGTTAGAGATATTTGCTTTTCTGTCTCTGGCCAGGCTCTGCAAGCTCAATGGCGATGCCGTCTCCACTGGTGAAGATCTGGTGAGCGGCAACTACTACGTGGCGGTGGGCCTGGAGAAGTACAAAGACCTGCCGTACTTCGAATTGCTGGTGCCCCCAAAGATAACACACCAGCCAATTCGGTAGGTGGCTGAAGTCACTGGGGGCCAGTTCAAGTGCCACTCCTTAGATGGCTACAAGTCTGTAAACACCAGCCCCTCCCCATTCCTTCATGGTTGTGTTCATGCTGCTAAAACTTGTTCAGTACCTCTTGTTCAAAATAAAAATCATTCATAATTGTATTTGTAGGCCACTTTTCTACAAAACAAATAATGCTCTTACAACCAAGGAAACAGGAATGCATTTCAAAATCAAACAGTGCAAAAACAATGTCCTAATTACATAGTAAAACAACGCAATAGCAGATATAACAACGTACCAAAGGCAACTTTTTAGCACTATAAGAATTATTATTTTAAAATAAATCTGACCTATCCAGACCCTCTTTCCCTAACTAAACTTATCCGGGTGTGGGCCGCAGTGAATTTCCTGCTTCTATGATTACAGGGACCACTCAAATAGCAGAAGAATGAGCCACAATCGAAGGGTAAGTTTTGCTGACTTCCCCTGGGGTGGTGCTGGCCAGGGATTCTGCTGGTTGAAGGGGGAAGGGCGGGGAAAAGACTTCCAGATGGGTCGGTGTGTCATATGGTGGGTTTGGTTGTGCTCATGCAGAATGGGCAGCCCATGTTTTTTCTCAGATATTTTATGAGAAAAATATTTTATTCTAGATTTTCCCTTTCTGGGAAAAATCCATTTTTTAAAAAAGGGTTTCCAGTGATCATCAGGTAGTACCCAAGGAGATGTTAGATTCTTCAAAAATAGTGTGATTTCTGCAAAACGCTTGCTTCCCTGTGTGATGTATTGGGCTGGTCCACCCCCATTTCATCAAGTAAAAGAGATCCCAGGGAAGCCGAAATCTCACATTGCTAAATATCAGTGCATAGGATTTCCTGATGTTGTGCCACAAAAGTCTGCCCTTTCCATTGCCACGGCTCAAAACCCAATTGAAATGTAGAGATAGGTTTTGCTTCCTCTACTCGGAATTCCAGCCCTCTGGGTCTGCCTGTCTTTTGAAAATGAAGCAGCCTTGGGTTAAGTTAACAATTAATTTGATTTATTCACAATTACCCTGGTGGGAATTTTATATCTTCTTTTTTTCCAGTTAGCTAAGCTCCACCTGGCTCCGCTAGAGGGGTCCAGTGACTCAGCACTCCTTGAACCGCCACAACAGGTAGAGAAACACAAACAGCAGCTCTGGGGAAATGGGGGCTTCTCCTCACGCTTCTCTTTCGTGTTGACTGAAAAAGGGAGCTTGTGATTACATGGTCATCAGTAAAAGTGCACAAATAATATTACTGCAAAGAACTTAACAAAGACCCCCTAAGGTTTGTGCAGCCTTAAAAATTCATTGATGTCATATTTTTAAAAACATGTTTTTATTGTATGTATCTCTCCCTTCCATCATTAAATACTTCTATCTGCCCCCCCCCCCCCCGAAAAGCAAATGGTGGCTCTTAATATGCCATTTGGGACAAATGTTTGAACCATTTAAGACAGGGGTGAGCAATCTCCAGACTTCAGGCCAGATTTGGCCCTGTGTGGGTTCCAGTTTGGCCTGTGAGACTGTTTTCCCCAAACTACACCCATCTTCCCCATACCTGATGTCATATAGAATAATAGATTCACAGAACTGCAGAGTTGGAAGGTAACCCAAAGGTGTTATAGTCCAGTCCCCTGCAATGCAGGAATCTCAACACATGGTCTTTCATCCAGTTTTAAACCATACTGGATCCTGCTTAGTTCTGCAAATGTAACATCAGGTATAGACGTAGGTAGATCATCTGCATAACCAAATTCCCTGTGGGGCACTTGATCATGGTTCATTGCCCATCAGCAGGTGAACTCAACCCATGGTTGCACAGCCAATCCCTCCAGAATGCAGCTTTGCCAAGCATCGGCCTGCCCAAGCTCCTCTTGCTGCAGCCCCCAAGCAGCTAGCATCGTAATGACCCTGTGAGGGTGGGAACAGAAGGTCATCAGGCCCACTGGGCCAGGAAGACTCCACACCCCGATTTGAGATGGTGCATTTTCAAAGTGGATGAATCTCCATGAGGTTGCCATTGAGTCCACCCTCTAGAATCAGAGAGTGATGACAAATGATGGATGTGCTGAAAGCACTTGTTCTCTGGCTACCCAAGTCTGCCATTTTATTTTGTGAGGACCCTTTCCCCAAGTTTGCTTCAGCATGAGAATATGGAGTGGGAAAAGTCATCCTGTGGTGTGTCTTCCACCTTAGCAATCATTGTGTGGAAACAGCCCTGCTTCTCCCTCAAACCCGATGGCCAGCTCAAAAGTGACAAGGTAGCACACATGGTTCTCTTCCCCATTGTTATCCTCACAACTCTGGGAGGTAGGTTAGGCTGGAAAGCTGTGACTGGCTCAAGGTCACCCAGTGGCCGAGTGGGAATTTGAGCCCTAGTCTCTTGGGTACTAGTCCCACGCTCTAACAACTACACCACACTAGCTTTCTTTTTTTGGTGGAAAGAGCCTAGTTGTGTCAGCAGTGAAATGTGAGTGTAGGAGCTCACAAGTGACAGCCATGGCAACTTGTGCGATTGTGAAGAAACACCTGACCTGAGCATCAGCACTCATAAATGTGGAGATGGTGGGGCTCCCAGCTCAAATAAGGCACCACTCCTAGAAATAAATTTCTCCTGAGAATGATAAAATTGTCTCACACTTGCAGCTGAACCTTCGGAGAGTGCAGTCCACAGGGATTGTGCAGAAGGAGAGCAGCCAGAATCTTTCCGCGGTGACGCGGAAAGGCAGGAAGCACCTGCGCAAGGAGGCAGACTCCATCTTCCACGCCAAGCCAGGCCAGGTCGGGCGTATCAGGAGGAACTCAAACCAGAATTCTGACCAAGGTAAAAAGGAAAAGGAGGTTTTCTTGCTTGGAATCTCTGTCAGCTAAGCCAGCCCCACCAGACCTCCTCCTCTTCCTCCCCTCAACTGTCATCCTGGGGGCAGCCATTCTCTCAGGCTGCCTCAGGGGGAGAGATGAGAAGCAACAGGGCTAATGTAAGCAGCTTTGCTGGAGGATCATTTCCATCAGGCCCCACCTGCCCCTGAACTGTGCCAGCTGGTCAATATAGGAACAGCTGTGTAGTGCCTGAGTTTTTGATTTTCCTCTCCCCTCCCTGTTCTTTTTCCCTTGCATGTTGTGTGAATTTTTGATGATAAGCCTGTCTTGTTTTGATTGCATGTAAGCCACTCTGGGAGCCTTTTGGGCTGAAGAGCAGAGTACAAATGTTATAAATGAATGAATGTTGCACATAACACAAAGATAGCCTCATTGGTCATTAAAAAACAAAACTCAAATCCCTATGAGGGGCAGTGTATTCATTCAGGCCAACCAAATGTCTTTATTGGTTGGTTTAATATGGATTGTAGTATCCTTAATACAGTAGTAATAAAGATGGTAGAATTCACATAAAGCCCAACCGCATGTAGTATGACCGGTGTGTGTGCTGTGAAGGTTGTGGAAGGTCTCGGGTTGAGCCAGCTTGATTTAAATTTAGGCTGTGCCCCCTGAAGGTGCTGTCTTCCTGTCTTCCATGAATTTGTCCTTAGCTGGTGGCAAGAACTGTGTTTTGGCGAAGTGAATCCCATCCATCATGTGTGAGAGATGTTGAAAACTTCTCTGGAATATGATGTAGCTGTGTTATTCAGAAGTACCTCTTGGGTGAAATGAAAGGGTGCTCCTAATTTTAAGGGGAAAGGTCATAGGATTCCCCCAAAGTGAAGAAGACTTCAGACCTGCAGGCCATTGGGGTAGGCTGCCTTCGCAATCCCATTTCCTCTGGTAAGGATGCCCCAGGATACGAAAGAATGTTTTCTCAAAATGTTTTATTTTCCTTCAGATGAAGGAAGTGTTTACAAAATAAAAGGTGTAAGGGAAGAGATACAGAATGCCCAGGAAATCAGAGATGATGAAAACACGCAGGTGGAATTGCCTCTTGACCAGGTATGAGGGGGTTATGTGGGCCTCTCTTTAGGTCAACATCTTCTGGATTGATTTTATGAATGGAAACTGTCACCACCACAAAGAATCCCAGTGGGTGTCGAAACGTCAGCAGGAAGAATTCACTCTCAAAATGTGTCTGGGGGAGGAGTTATGGAGAACTCTGAATATTGGGTTGGAGTCTCTTTGCCTTTACATTGACTTGAAAGCTGCAAGCTTTTTTAGATCTCCATCCTCACACAAGGTGCCTGTTGTTAAATTTTACATTCCAATTGTGGCCACGATTCTAAAAAGCAGCTGGCTTTGTGGCTGTGGCCAACTTACTGTACAGCCCTCTACACAGAAGCAAGTCCCATTTTCTTCACTGGGACTTACTGCTGTATGGAGCAACAAAGCACTTCTCCAGCTGTGTGTGTTGTGAATCCTCCTGGGCCTCTTCAATTCCATCTCCTCTTTTTTCCAGAAAGCTGCAGAGACTGTAGAAGAGGAAGTTGTGCCCAAAAGTGAAGCTTTGCAACGCAGGAAGGTAAAGTAGCCGGAAGGTAAAGTAGCCGTCTCAGAGAAATGTGCATATTGTCTGCAGCACCTTTCACAGAAAAAAATGTATCCATAGTTTAACCCCGTCACCTTAGAAAAGGTGGTTAATCACTTGAGCACAAAATACCATTTATTCTTGCACGTGTTACCTTTTTCTAAGACAGGGATGGGGTACATCTTGCAGGACTCCCAAGTCTCATTGTCCCCTGCAGGCAGCATGGCCCAATGGTCAGGGATGATGGGAGTTGTAGTCCAGCAACACCTGGGACACCACAAGTCCCCCACCCGTTATCTTCCTTCAGCCCTCCTACTCCAGCAGTTGCACCCCAGTTCAACCTTCCTTCCAAAGCCCTCTAGATGCTTATTTCAATATTTTTTGGAGACAGAACTAGCCTTGTTCTTTAATTTCTAATTCTTTATGCATCAAGTAGGTTGAGAATTCTGACAAACTACAGAAGGCCCACACAATTCAGTGTTCTGCTGGTGACTCACAGGAAGAAGTGACAAGAAAGCCTCCTTTCCATCCGGCTTGAAGAAACTTTGTTTCACCTGAGAAAAGACTGTGGTAACACAAAGACCCGGCAAGGCTTTTCCTAGATATGCGTGTGTGTGAGATTCTTAAACAACCACATGCTGGTTTTGTGCAATCTTCGTCTCAAATGCTTATCTTATGGATGTTCTTACAATAAAGATGTAGCATTGGAATGCTCTCTACTTTGGAATGTACACCTGAGGATCACATCACAGAGGTGGGCTGTGGTGGTGGTGGGATCCAGGAGGTGGAAAGGGGCGCAGACCTCAATGGGACTGTGTATGTGAGACAACTGATACTTGCTAGTTTAATACAGTGACACACACACAAATATGGGAATGGGTAAACAGGTCGGTTAACAAAATAAAAAAATTCCTTCCAGTAGAGACCAACTAAGTTTGTTATTGGTATGAGCTTTCGTGTGCATGCACACTTCTTGTTACACTGAAACAGAAGTCACCAGACCCTTATATATAGTGAGAGGGGTATTACTCAGAAGGGTGGTGGGAATGGGTGATTAGCTGATAGGTGTGGTAAACCTGTTGACAACTGTTAACAACTGCAATTCCCACCACCCTTCTGAGTAATACCCCTCTCCACCCTCTCACTATATATAAGGGTCTGGTGACTTCTGTTTCAGTGTATCTCAAGAAGTGTGCATGCACACGAAAGCTCATACCAATAACTTAGTTGGTCTCTAAGGTGCTACTGGAAGGAATTTTGTTTTGTTTTGTTTCGACTACGGCAGACCAACATGGCTACCTACCTGTAACTACGACAGTTAACATCATAGATACCAGGGGTGTGCAAGAGAAAGTGTGCATGCACTCACTTCACTTTTCCAAGGGATTTGTGCAAAAGTTGGGTCCAGTAGAATTAATCTGAGCCTTGAGAGCACATCGTGAGGAAAACGAGTGTCCAACTGCCTCCTTCCGTTTTAAGTACTTTTTCAAGGGAGAAGGTGGTAAGGAACCTCATCATCTCATGATCAAGGGGGCAGTGAGCCAGGAGTTCAGGGGCTTTATGTGGGCTGGGAGACATCATTGTGGCAGTGTAAGTCAGATTGGCAAACTGTCTTAAAATACTTTTTTCTCAATTCTTGTTCATACTATAACCACATTTGCTATAAAATTGATTCTGACCCAGATTTGGTATTGAAAATGTCTTGATGGTCCTGCTAGATGGTCTACACCAGTGGAGGGTGCGTGCGAGTATACTGGCTCTCCTATAGCTTTTCAGCTTTTAATACTAATATGTTTTGAAGGGAGGGAACTGGCACTACACTTTAGTGACTTATCTGGCTGATAGCAATCCTAGGGGACTGCTGCTCTGCCCCAAGGCTCCTCTTGGCTGTGTCACCCTCCTGTGCCCTCCCCCATTCATTTGCTCAGGGGCCCTTTCATTTCTTGGGTGGATTTTTAAATGTCATTGTAAGCTGCCTTGGGAACTAAGGCTGAGAGATGGGGCACAAATACATAATTGCAAGGCTTGATTTAAATATGAGGCAGAGTGGGGAGACAGACTGTTTAATAATGCATCTCTGTCTTCAAGCAAACTTATACATTAGCATTCACCATACACTGTCAGTACAAAACATTTAGTGTCAACAGTGCATAACACCCCTCTCAGTTCCAGACTAAGGTTGCCATATTTTGAAGAACAAAAAAGAGGACACATTTGCTAACTTCTACTTTTAATTACCTCATGGAACGTCACTTTCAAATGCACTTTGTTCTTCTTTCTGATGTTGTCTGGCCCAAGCATATTTCTCTGTAGATCTTATCTTATTCAACAACTGCTTATTGCTTAAGAGATAAGCATGAAATTCCTTGCAAGTAAAGTGCTTATAATTATATTGTACTAGCAGTATACTCCGCAGCGATTCCAAGGATAAGTGGCCTCTTTCTTTGCTCCACCAACTCTGCATCAAAGAGAAAATGTGTTCCATATTTGCATTATCATGTGATGCAACAGCAAAAAAAAACTGTGCAATCTTCAAAAGTTCTGAGTGGCACATGTTTTGGGAAGTCTCAAAGTACTTGGTCCACTTCTGATGTGCCTGAAGATTAATGAACCCATCATCACCTTTGTATTGATCCACAAACTTCTTGAGGTTGCAGAATTGATCAAAGCACTTCACATCATCTATGGACACATCCCTGTCCAGGAGAAATTTTATGGAAAGTTCTACCTTATCCCACTCAAGTGACTCACTAAGAGACATCCACATGAAACATGAAAACTCTTTCATGGACTCCATCCATTTTCCCAGATATTCTATGCAGCTGTCATATAAGCTATTTACTTCTGCATAGAATTTGTTACACTCTGCACCAAGACCCTCCTTACGCTTTTCTTCTAGAAGGCTCTTAACTTTGAGGGACATAAAGTTGTTGCTTTTATGTTCATTGAGCACATTCTGAACACAAAGCAGAACTTTCAGAACCTCTACAACTGAATTATTTTCCCTTTCGAGTTCTAAAATATATGAGTGAAACATACTCATGAGAGACTGCAAGTGCAATAAATAAACCTCACTAAACTCGTGCTCAAAAAACCTTTTTAACACTGTTGGTGGATTATTCTGCGAGAGAAAAAATGCCTTGACAGCTGGAAACACGCGAATGAGTCTATTGACGCCTGGAAATAATGACAACCACCTTGTCTTACTATGAGATAGCAGCTTTTTGTATTCAGTATCTACAAATTCACAGTACTCCTTTAACTGCTCCGTTTGGACTGTATAGATGTGAAAGTACTGGTATATCTTGAAAATGATGCTCTCAACATCAATGTCCAAAGTTTCTGCTGCCTGATGAACACAATTATTCAAAATGTGTCCTGGACATCCCACACCAATTAAAGTTTTGTTATCTAGCTCATTGTTCAACTTTGCGAACACATTTCTTCCTTCTGAATCCCATCGTATCCCTCCAAACATTGTGTTGCAGTTGTCACCTATGAATGCTATGCATTTCTTTAGCAGTCCTTTACTTTCAAGAGTTTCCTTCACGTATGACAAGATTGTATCTGCAGTCTCATTGGGTTGGCTTCGCATTTCAATTATTTTGGACTGCAAACCACCACTTTTCCAGTCAAAATACTGAATAACTATTGGAAACACCTTTACTGAACCATGGTTACTCCCATCAGTAGAAACTCCACAATAACATATATCATTTTCTTCAATGCTTTTCAAAACATTTTCCAAACAATCGGGTGCCAAGACAGAATTTACAATTGCTTCTGTCTTGGTTTTTGCACTTGAAAACTTCCTTGCGATATTGGAATCCGGGAATGTTGTCTTCAGTAGGCCTGATGTGCACGCCATCACGTTATAACTGTTGTGGTGCTTAACAGTGTGAAAAGCAAAAGTTCCTTCAGCTGCGGTTACTTCATCTTCCAATTTGCTACATGGTTTTATGAAAAAGTCTGTTAATTGTGCTGAAGAAGCTTCGCCTCGAATTGCTTTTTTGTGTTTTTCGGACTCCACGTGTGATTGCAAGTCACGTCCTCCTTTATTTGCCACAGAGACAAATGTACCCGGTTTACATATCATGCATTCGCCTTCAAAATCATCTCTACCTCTTCTAAAACAGGTATACTTCTTCTGTAGCCCAACAGAAAATTTACATTTTCTTTTCGGCATTTTGTTGCGTAGAAGCACTAAATCTCAGTTTTGCCTGAAATGTTTGAACCAGAAAGCAAAAACAGCTCTTGAAAGTAGTATGCAGAACTTAAGAAGTTTATACAATTATCCATTCCATGTGGGAAAATAGTAGTCCAAGGTGTTATCCTGAATTTAAGGAGAATTTCAAAAGTTCATGAGGTGGGTTCTGCAGACTTCAGAAGTGTTTGAAGTGGAAAAGTGACTGAGCTGGTTTTAATCCCAATTCCCTTTTTAGTCAACGTTTTCCCTTTCAACCGAAGCAGACTCTGCTGGTCAAAATCCAGCTACCTTTTTTGCCCCACAAGCTGAGGCAACAGGTTGCAAAACATCCAGGCCTCATGTTCAGAATCCAGATCACCTAGAAGGCCAGGCTGGGAAGAAGAGACAAGACACATTGCAATCAGTGTTCCTTTCTCCAGACGTGAACACCATGTACTTGTGAACAAGGAAGCCTTAAAATAATAACATGCAACGAAATCCACGCCGATTGCGCTGGAAGCATACGCTAAAATCGGCAGCAAAAAGGGGAGGTGAGAATGCCTTACTGCAGGGTGAAACGGCGATACTATCATGGGAGGCAGGCGCGAAGGAAACTAGAGGAATTAAAACTCAACAACCACGCTCCTTGGCCCAACTAGCCAAAGAGAAGGCAGTCCTCGGTGAAAGGAGGAGTTGCAGTTGCAACCCCAAGGCATAAGAGTTACTTGGGAAAAGTCCCCGTTACGCACCGTGTGGCTTACTTCCGAGTAAACACGCAACAGGACGGCGCTGCAAACCACCAGAGGATCCGGGACCCGAGGAAAGAAAGTGGGGGCGGAGGAGGAAAAGCGCCCGTGGATCTCAGCGCCTAACCTGCGGGAGTGCGCGCGCGTTTCCTGCCCTCCATAGCTGTCAACCTTCCCTTTTTTGCGGGAATTTCCCTTATTCCAGCGCCGTTTCCCGCTGCTATCCCGGATTGTTAGATATCCCGTAGACTGTCCCCGGGACAGGTGAGGCTGCTGATCCCTTATTTTCGAATCTGAAAGTTGACAGCTATGCTCCCCTCCCATTTCATAGCCAGGTAAAGTCGGGTACGACTCCCGCCCCCCGTCCCAGGTTGCCCTATCTACACTCTCCCTCCCTCCCTCGCAATCCGCCTCCAACTGCCGCCCCTCGACCAAGCTGGACCCCAACGGAACTTCAGTCCCATTATTTTTTCCCCTTGGAAGAAGAAAGGAGACGGGGGAAGGACGGAGAGGCCACATGCTCGAGGCAGGGGGCGAAAGACCGAACTATGGGAGCCTCAGAGCCCGGCTTCTCCTCCCTCTTCCGCCCCCCCACCACGGACGAGCCCCGCCCCCCACACGCAAACATTGTTTCCTCCGCCTCCTTTTCCCTCAGGCCGGTCGGCGGTGTGGCAGGAGAAGGAGGAAGCGTTGTCGCCGCCGCGACTCTCACCTGCTAGCCCAGTTCCGGCAAAGCACAGCAGCTCCAGTCGGGATCCCGGATTTTGAACGCTCCTCTTTGCCGCCGTTTCTCCCCCGCCGCGCCCACAAGGCCTCGCTCCAGTCTGCCAGCCAGTTCCAAAATGGCGCGGCTCAAAGGCGCATGCGCGATGCCTTGCGAACAAGCCTCGCGAGAGCTCGCCGCCAACAGTTGCCAACAAGACTTGGCTGCGGGCAGTGGGGGGGGGCAGGTGTGTTGGGGGGAGATTATATTACATTAAATATATCATATCACACTGGTATATCAACCTGCATCTTTCCGTTATAAGGGATTAGCGTATAGGATGAGCCCTAAAATAAGGGGCAGTTATTTGGAGAAACAAGAGACTAAAAATGCAGTGGACGATATTATAGGCGCCTGCTGAGAAACCCTCGACCGATGGTGCTTAATGTAATTGTACCAACAATTAATTTGGAAGCAAATGACGGAGGACATTCGCCTCCGTCATCCAGCCCGGAGAACGAAGAGAGCGCCTGGACAGCGCCACTTAGCGGCCGCTCTGAGGAACTTAAGGAAAAAGGAAGAAGAAAAGAGCCCGCGCTTGTCGCGCTTCGCTGACGTCATCGAGAGACGCGGTTGCCAGGGCAGCCAACGCTGAGGAAGATGATGGAGGAGAGCGAGGAAGAGCGGCAACGACAGATGCTGAGGAGGAGAGTGGTGACTCTTCAGGTGCCGGAAGCAGGATAGTGGGTGGCATCGGTTGGCATGGTGGACCTGTCACTCAAGGCAGACCTAGGGGTGCTCGTCCTCATGGTTTGGCTTGCTATTGTGGCCTCATCCCCCTGGGGACCCTGAAAAGGAGCAGCAGCCCTGGGAGGGCGGGAGGCTTGGTGTGGGCGCAAAGCAGACAAGAGGAGCTTCTGCATGCAAAACTGGGAGCTTCTGCACGCAAAGCAGATACTCTCTCTTCCCAACATGGCCTGCTTTGCGTAAATACACATTTCACCCATCCTACCCCTTTCCTCAGTGATTCCCTCGCAGCAAATAAACTGCTCTGCTTAAAGCATTTTGTTCTGCTGCTGCTGTTTTTAAATGGAAATTGTGGCTTCTGTTAAAGAATGCCCATAGGGAAAAGTTCTCAAAGTGGTGGTGGTAGCATGTAATATATAAATACGCACACATACATATGCCTTTAGCTCCTCTTTCTTTCCTTTCCTGCCTCCAGCATCTCCTCTCTTCGGATTGGGGTCAGGAGCGCAGTATACTAGGACTGCCAACTTCCTAACTGGCCTTTCTCCTGCATCTTCTACAGCAGCCTGGCAAAGGTGGAGATAGAAAACCCACACTATATAATTCCTGCTTGTTGGGCTGCTTTTTAAAGCCACAAGACCAGGAAGTGGGGGGACTCCTGGCAACCTTAGAAGGCTGGCCTGTGTGGACTTGTCTTATTAAACCAGGCTTGAGCTAATGGCCTTTAATTCCTTCCTAATTTGTGATTGTTATTTTTTTATGATTCATTTACTTCCTAGGCTCATGTCAGGGGTTACCTGGTCAGGAAGAGATTTCAAAGCTTAAAGGGGGAATATGAGAGCATCGTCAAGGAGATTGAAGGGGATCTGGATTGGCTGAAGTGGGACAGTCATTCCATGCCTGTGCCGGTGTTTCTTCCAAAGGTACGGTTACTGGTTCTTTCTGCTCTTGGTAGAAGCTGGCAGTGCTTATAATTTTGCTGGCTTTTAATTGCACGAGGAGGAAAGAGAAGAGGGAAATGAAAACTGACATCAGTAAAAGTGTTGCAGCCATGCATTGAAAATGGTGCTCTTCTTCCTCTGTCTTAAATATAGTCTGTCCAGAAACCAATAAAAGCCAAGGAATTAAGTGTCCAAGAGCCAGGGGCCAACAAGAACAAGTTGCATGAAAAGGAGGCAGTGCTTTGTCGTCAAGATGAGCTACTCTCCAAAAAAGACCTTGATTGCAAGATGCAATCACCAGCTGAAGTGGTGGCAGAAACTGAGGCTGAGGAGCATCTTGTGGGCAGGCCCCCTGGGAATGCTTGCAGCTTGCCAGGAGAGAGTGAGGAAGGCAAGCACCACAGTAGCATGTCGTCTGAATGGAGCAGCATGATCCTCAACATGGAGTCTCCGAGGGTGAGCCAAGGTAAGGCATGTGGAACAATTTGAGACTCCAAGCTCCCACCCACTGTCTTCCTTTGCTTTGCAGTACAGTTGCTGTTTTTCTTTGTTCTTCAGCATCATGACCCAACATAGTGCTTTTTGCTTATGCTGAAAAGGCAAGTCCCTGCCCCAATAAACTTACCTGGTAGTGGGGGGCAGGGAAGAGGAGCCAACCGGAGGGGAGAGACAAGGGGGGGCAGACTAAGAGTGGTTTCTTGACCTTTTGTGCACCTCTTGTTGTGCAGAGCTTCATTTCCAAAGAGTACCAGAGATGCCCCAAGCTGTGCCTGACCTCCAGTGCTACCGAAAGCACTTGGCCATGGAGCTGCTGTGGCTGCAACAAGCGATTGCCAGCCGTAAGAACGTAAGAGCTGGTCCTCAAGGAGCCATGGGGTGTCTCCTGTGCATGGGGAGCAGATGCTAGGAGAGCCAGTGCTGTGGTGCGGAGCTGTGACTTCTTGTTCACACCTTTGTAAGATGATGCCTACAGCACCCTCCCACCATTGAGAAAAGAGCTGGTGGGTCTGGGATGATTCTTCAGCTTTTGTTTCTTTTAATCTCAGTGGGTGGGTAAAAGGTAAAGGTAAAGGGACCCCTGACAAGTCCAGTCATGAACGACTCTGGGGTTTCGGCACTCATCTCACTTTACAGGCTGAGGGAGCTGGCATTTGTCCGCTTCCGCAGACAGTTCAGCACCAAATAGCTAAAACTGTCAAAGGCACTATCCATTGGAGTCTAATGGGGGTACTGGTGCTTATTACAATTTAATATTCATTTCAGAACCAATGGTGCCCTAGGTGCTGTGCAAAGGACAAGACTTCATCTGCAACTCATTTCCTTATTTCTTCCTTTCCTCTCTCTCTCTTTTTTCCCTCCCTCCCTCTTCATAGTATTTGATCCTGAAACAGAAGTTGGGGAGCCCAGAGTGACTGCCGACTTGGAGGTCTCCAGCCTATGTTCCCAGTCAAACAGAAACAGATGTAACTGCTCTTACCAGCCATCAGGGGGAAGAAAGCATTGGGGGGAGCAGCTCCCACCATGACTGCAGGGAAAAGCTTGTAGTTCCCTGGAGCTGGCTACTCCACATGCCCCCAGCTTTGATGTTTGTGAAAGCAACAGTGAAGACTCTCTTCCGATTTATCTGTTGTGAGTGAGGCTCAGAGCCCATTTCTACAGACTGATAGCTGGTCTACATTGGATGAAATCTGAACTTTACACGAGCTATTAGCACCCTTTATGGTCTCTGTATTGGCTTGTTCTGCAGTCTGTTGGTTGTTGACCTTGGCTGCATGTGGATGATTTAACAGAAGGAGGTAAGTCCCAAATTGGAGGCGGAGCTTTGTGGCTTCGTAGAGTTCAGCTCCCATAACTGTACTCCAGTGCTTACAAATATCACTGTGAAGTGACAGACATGGCTCTTAACCTTTGTGGAATAGGCTGCATTCAAGCCACACAGTGTTTAGATGTGCATCAGCACACCCACAACCACCTCTCCATCCTCCATGGACAATATCTAAAAAGATTTAAATGCACACCTGTGACAGCGGGTGTAGTGCAGAGACTTTTAAGGGAAGATGGATGAAGAAAAAGCCGATACTGTGGAGAACACACAAGAGGATAACAACTGGGTGGCATCATCATGTAGGTGTCCCATAAAAAATGAGGGAACAGTGTGTTAGCTCTCTGCTAAATGTGCAAAACAAGTGCTGTTGGACTCTAGGGGAACTGTAAGTGTCTAGCGTAGACAACTTCTGGATGTCTCTATTCCATTACTTATTTTGTTGTCCTTGTTCTCATGTTGCACTAGGCCAAACCATGGCTTACTGAGACCAAAGAGGAACTCAGGTCCTCCTGCTTTTGATGAGATGCTCTTTAGAAGGTGCCCCATGCAAAAAGGACCTCTCTGCAGCTAGAAACTTGGATTTTCAAAGGGATAAAATGGCTATCAAGAGCACTGGCCAGGCACCCAATATCCTGGTCCCAGGCTTCTTTGGGGAGAGGAGAGATACGGTCGTGACTACTTGAAACTAAACAAGCACATGCACAAGCCTGGCTAAGAACCAGTTTCCCTCAGAACCTCCAGGCTCCCAGTTTGGCAGAGCTCCAGGCAGTCCGTTCTGGCCAGAAAGAAGAGACTCTGCCTGAAGTTTTGGCTTCTTGTTTCCTTCAAGGGGTTGAAGGGAGTTTCCGAACCTGTATTTTTTTTGGCAGTTTGTGTATCATGGTTCCCTCCTAAAGAATAGATGTCGCTTGATAAGTGGTATGTTCTATGGCACGTGCCTTTGTTTGTCCTGCTCGTAACCCTAAAGGGACTCAAGGAGGCAGGTGAGTAGAGAGAGAATGTTTAACACTGTTTGGGGTCTCATCACCCACACTTGTAGGGATCAAGACATTTGCCCCCTTTTAAGGGAACGGGAAGAAATTCACTTAGCCAGGACCTTTCGACTCTTAGCTCTGGCAGAAGCAGAACCTCTTAGACCAGGCTTCCTCAACCTCGGCCCTCCAGATGTTTTTGGCCTACAACTCCCATGATCCCTAGCTAGCCGGACCAGTGGTTAGGGATGATGGGAATTGTAATCTCAAAACATCTGGAGGGCTGAGGTTTAGGAAGCCTATCTTAGACTCTTGCAGACATAAAATTTTTTTGTGGTGCCCTCCTTTCTATTCCACCTAAACTGAATTGGGTAGGTCAGGTTTTAGTTTCAACAGTAATTGCCAGCTAAATGATGTTTGTTTTGGTGGGGTGGTCATAAGCATCACTCATTAACTCCCCCCCTACACCAGATAATATAAGGAAAATGATATTAAGCCTCACTTAAGAAGCTGGCATAATAACCTTCCCATGCACAGACAGAAAGAAGTGGCACACAAGCCTTGAAAAAATGTGGGGCAGGATAGGACCCAGAAGGATTTCAGGGTGACTGGAGACAGTGGCCTTGGAGATGCTGTGTGCATGAAATCCCAACACAGTTGATGATGTGGATACAAAAAACAGATGTCACATTCCTAACTTTCAACAGATGGGAACAGGGAAGACCCTGGGCTGGCACAGGCTCTCTTTGGGGCATCTGGACCCAGAAGCCTTGCCTTCTTTTCCCACTCCCTAGATGCAGGATGGCTTCCTTCCCCCAACACCCTTTCTCATCCCCTCATCCACTGCATTCCAGGCAACTTCCTGCCCAGCCCCCCCCCCCCCCCCGCCTGCAGGAAAACATCTGGCTCCAATTAGAGCAGCAGCAGGAGGAGAGGATGGGCTATTTTTATCAAGCCAAACTAGGGAGGAGTGGGATAAAGAGCAAAAGGAGCAGGGAGGAAGGGGTGTGTGCCTTGAGCCCTTTTTGTCCCAGGACCAATGACCCCAAATGTCCTACCAGCGGCCAGATGCTGTCAGGGGTGGGGTTTGTTTTCTTGGATGGAATAATTGGTTGCTTTCCCTAATTGCAAAATAAACTCTTTAAGCATCTGATTTTCAGCTGTGCTTGTCCCTGCTCCGCACTGACCATTCCCAGCCCAGACACATTTACTCTGCTCTCACTCTCCACCCCTCCCACATCACCAGTGCTGTGTCTCTGGGGGAAAGCATGCGGCTACTGGACAGAGGCTGTGACCCTGGGAAGCCAACCCCAACCTGACCCCCCCCCGCCCGTCCCACCAGCCTGTTACTGTTTTCCAAGATTGAGTCAAGGTGGGGGGTGGGGAGGAGGTTTGTGGGAACCAAGCAGAGGGCTCCCAAACAAGGAAGGTCAGTAAGAGCCTTCAAGTAGCATGGGCACAAAAAGCTCTTCTTCCAACACAGGGAAGGTCTGGTGCAGAGGAGAACCAGCCTTTTTCAGGAAAAGACTAGACATCCTTCATGTTGGCTGGTCTGTGTGTGTGTGGATGGGGACAGAGAAAAAGTTAAAGGAATTTATACTACCAAAATATGCTTGGAACATGGCCAAGAGTCTCTCAGACTCCCCCGCCCTCTCAAACCTCCCATCTGGCTCCTTCCTGTGCATTAGGGGGCTTAGAGAGAGAGGCATTGGCAAAGCATCTCAACCAAAGGAGGTTCCACCAGGG
Organism: Podarcis filfolensis; assembly: GCF_964270895.1. Taxonomy (NCBI): domain Eukaryota; kingdom Metazoa; phylum Chordata; class Lepidosauria; order Squamata; family Lacertidae; genus Podarcis; species Podarcis filfolensis. The sequence goes on along the minus strand of NC_139611.1, from coordinate 56,945,176 downwards.
GCAGGGGAACGCTAGCCTTCCCGCCTGCTTCCCCCATTTTCCTTGTTACCCAGGTAAAATTAGGCAGAGGACCGGAGGTGAGACCACAAGGCAAGTTGTGGAAAACTGGAATGGTGTTTATGAAAGATAAGGCACATTTTTACATAAAAGTTTACCGGCCTGTTAAAAACCAAGGTTGTCCTGTATACAACATGGGTCTGTGCAAAGTTGAAAAGGTCCCCCTCTGGGGTACATGGGCACCAGGCACAACGCCCCACAGGACCAGTGGGAGGGTTGCTAATCCTCCCCTTTTTCCATCCGGGGAAAGAGCCATAAAGGCCACTGCTGCTGCTTGATAATACTTAGCCAAACCACACCCTGTTTGTGGGATGAGAGGAGTCAGGCAGCAAAGGAAGTGCTGGGATCATCCCCAAGCTGCCTCCCTGCAGGATGCACCCCAGTTGTGCATCAACCTGGCTGAAGGTGGGATGAGATGAAGTGCTGCACCCTGAGAATTCACTGGGAGTTTCCTGGTAGTGTGGAAAAATACTGAAGTTGGTACTTACCTGTTCCCTATGCAACTCCTTGAAATAATAAGCACCATTTGGGAGGGGTAGGAGAAAAACAGGCTTCTAACACAGCCAGGAAAAAAGGGAGATACAGAACTTTGTCACGGTTGATCTGTCTCCCTTGGTATGTGGTTGTGTGTAAGCACAGGTGGGTTGAAGGTCCTTGCAGTCTATTCCCTCCAACCCATCCCTTTAGAGGTACCTGGACAGGTGCAATAAGACACCACCACCCCTGCTGCCACCACAATCCTCCCCAAGAGCACCATATTCCTTTTTTGCCTACTAAATCAGTTAAGCACAATGCAAGCCAGAGTCCTGCATGCAAGTACTGACTTTGGTCTGTTCAGGCTGGTGAACTGCAACCCCCGTACCTTTCTGTTACTGCAGTGGGCACTGCTACACCACTTTCCATGTTCCCTACACATGTCCATTGTGAAAATCAGGAATAGTCCTCACATGTAAACAAAAGAACTGGCATTAGTTCTGTGTGCTGCTCCTTTACTTTGCCTGCACTGCCTTCCCTCTCAAGTTCCCAGGAGGAAAAGGAGCAGAGTCCTTGAATTTGCTGTCCAACAGTTTAACTAACTCATCTTGGTCCTTCTTGCCATTTTATCACTGTCACTTGATCCTCTCTCACCCCTGTGTGAAACTGCTGCCTCTTATCTGGCATCAGGGCAGGTCTCGCAATGTTTGAGATACTGGCTGGGTGAAGTGATTAACCATAAATCCCTTGGGGTGAGACAAGGGGGTTCAAGAGTTCAGTAGCAGTCCACCCTGCCCAGGTGAGGAATGTGACCATGGCCAACCATGGGTCAATAGTAATGGACTCTGCCAATGGTGCCAGTGCCTGTGCCCAGGATGTCAGGCTGCCCGTTGCGCCAGATCTCCCGGAGGATGCGTTCCCGCTCCTCCAGCCGCTGGGCACGCTCCAGCTCTTCCGCCGAGGCAAAGACGTTGACGGTGAGGGTCCCATCAGGGGTGGAGTGGGCCTCCAGCGGCAGCTCCGTCATAGCCAAGGGGGGCTCAGAAGCAGCTTGGTCAATGGTGTCTTCTTCCTCCTCATCGTCATCATCCTCCTCGTCCTCATCTTCACTGAAGTCGCGTAGGCTTTTTCGGGGCTTGCGGGGGATGGCTTGAGGCTGCCATGAGATGTGGATGACCAGCAGGCAGAGGGTCAAGACAAGGCCAAAGCAGACCCCCAGCACGAAATAAAGGCCAAAACTCTCAGGGTGATCTAGATGAGAGAGACATGGAAGAGAGGGTCAGATAGGCTAGGAAGACCACCGAGGAGATCGGCTTTTGAGATTCAAATGGTAGTGAATGGGACAGAAATGGTTAAGAGCTGGGGCTCCCACATACTCTGTAGACATTAGGCGGTAAGAAACTGAGTTGATTTGCCATTTCTTTGTGGATGCTGGAATTTTAGTAGCCAAACACTGAAAGACACCAGAGATTTAAACTATTGTGCAGCTGGAGGTGAAGGGCTGTTCAGTACTAAATGCTTAAAACTTAGATAAATACTATGGTGGAGGGAAAGTAGTATGACGTATATAGAAAATATAGGGATACAGTTTCTTCTGTGTGAAATAAAGAAATGGCCTTTGAATAGCTGGGATGTAATGAGGGAATACGGAAGTGGGTACAGGAAGAAGGCAATTAATTTGACATGGTAGTCTTTCGCTGAGGTTTCTTAAATGGTTACCAGAGTATTATTTATTTATTTCACATTGTAAATGCTCACTTTCAGGTGTTTGTGAATTGTACATCAAGGGATGGATAGCCTTCATCCTCAATGACACAGCGGTATATGAATTAGTGAATGAATGAATGAATGAATGAATGAATTAAAGAGCACAGTGTTGAATGCCTCCCACTGTTTTCCATTATGAAGTCAAGGAGGTATCCTAAATCACACTGCACTGTATGGAGCAATATAACTTTTATAATGAAGTTGACCAAGAGGGTTCCTGAACTTGAAATGCAGTGGACTATATTGGCTTCTGAGAGAAGAAATCCAAAGGCTGGTGGCTAAATTGGCCGGTCAGTTCATAAATGCAGTTAAACCAGACTCCATTCTGGGGATGGGAAGGAAGGAGGTTGGCCTGCCATTTTGAAACAGGAGGAAGAAGATCCTCCATCCACATCCCAAGATAGTGTGCTGAGGACGGATAGTGGGAACAAGATGCCACCTCTGGCCAAGTGCCAGAGACTGCCATTGCTCAAATATATGTCTGCCCCGCCCCCATTTCCTGACCCACCTCGGATGTGTGCATAGGCTGCCATGCTGTTGCTCAGCAGCTCCATCTCCCGCTTGTGGGTCTCCATGGTGGCTCCTCAGTGGCACCTGGGAGGACAGGGAGGAGGGGTCATTATTTGCACATTACTCCTGCCCAATTCCTTAGGAGACATGGTTCGTTCAGACATCGTTCAGACAGGAGGCACCTGGACTGGAAAGAGGACTAAATGACAGAGGGTGTCCATGAAGAATTGCAGAGGACATCAGGCTAAGGGCCTTCAGAAGGAACACAGAGGACCTTCTATCAATATCCCTGCTGAGGAGCAAGGACAGAATTGTTTGTGGTCTGAGATAGGACAGTGTCACCAATGGTCTTCAGAATCGTATTCACAAACATTGGCATCTCAAGATAGCGTTCTATGTTTAGAGAGCAAACCTTTAATCACAAAAGAACAAGGAACTTAAAGGACTGGTTGGTTCACAGCGACTCTAATGTAAAATCCACCACAGTCCATTATCTTGGGAATATCTAAGCTCTCTGGCCACCATCCCTGCAGACACTGCATTCACTGTAATCATACAAGTAAATTTTACATGTTCACAAATCCAACAGTTTATACCAGCCAACATTTCTCCATGTGCAGTAGCATTTATGTAGTATATGCCACTTGGTGTGCATGCAGGAAACTATGTGGGTCAAACACAAAGACCACTACAAATGAGCACCTCAGTAACATGTGGGATAAAAGCAAGGTACACCACCCCCACTGTGAATCATTTCTTAGAACCAGGTCACATAAAGCTGAATGCACGCAAGTTAAATGCATGTGGGTTGCAGGTCTACTAAGATGCCTCCAACAAAGGAATTTCTCTAAAATGTGTCAGGCTTTTAATAAATTGATTGTGGCACTCCTGAGAACTCCTCTCTCTCGGTTTTGCTCACACTGTGGGGTGCACAGCCCCAGAACTCTTAAGCTTAAAGGGCAAACAGCTGAGATAGTTTTAAATTGCCAAATAAAAGAAACCTTGGGGGCTTGACTGTGCCAAACAACTCCCCCCCCCCCGTTAATTAGCAAAACAGCTGCCTTGCTTTCCTCAGGCCCCCAGGCCAGTCATGGGGTTGCTGGACAGGACAGCCTCTCAGGCTACAAAGTCCTGTGACAGTCATCCCTCCCAGGGGGCCTCTTCTGACATGCGTCACACACCACACCCCGGGGAAGCTTGGATGGAGGCATCTGTCAGTGACTCTGCAAGCTGAAAAGAGGGGCGCCAAAGGATACAAAGAATTTCCTGTGGCATTTAATCCTCTCAATGACCCAGGCCTTTGAGTTTCATGCCCAAACAGGGTTTGAACCCAAGTTTCTCCATACCCAAACCCAATGCATTATTCACACTGCTTTGTCATCCCCCGAGGCCCAATGTTTAATTTACGGTTGTGCATGACCCTGGGAACAGAGCCCCAGCAAATGTTTCCTCTCTTCCCCCATCCCTTAAGCCCCCCACCCCCAGGGCACTTCCTGCCACTGTCACAGGAAAAGATGCATCCTTAGTGGTGGGAAGATGGCTTGTTGTTTGGAGACCGGATGTTGCCTCTTCCTCTGCCCCCACCCAGCAACTGCCGCACTCAGGAGTCTTCCAGGTCAAGGCTATTTCTGGCAGGTTGAAAGGATGTTGCAAAGGGTCCAGAGGACACACTCCAGGGTGGACAGAACAAGGGCCAGGGAAGAAGCTGATAGTCATTGAATTGTAGGTGCTGCAAGGAACCCTGAGTATAATCTAGTCCAACCCCTTGCAATGCAGGATTATGTGGCTGTCCCATACGGGGATCAAACCTGCAATCAGAGCAAAAAGTTCTTGGGGACAGAAGGGCAGGTTGGGTCTGAGACTCTCAGGTTCAAACTAGATCTGAGTCAAAAGCTTTGAAGATTCTCAAGCTGCATGTGAACACAAATTTTCACCAATATTACTACCCACAGCACTGACTCCTCAAACAGGGCCTTGGGCAAATAATTATTCCTGGCCCCCACTTATTCTGCTGAATAATAGGTAGAAAGCACCCCCCATTCAAGACAACATGCTGGATTGGATGCCCCCTTGAGCAAGGAGCAGCTCACAGCCCCCCATTTCCAGGAGCCATCCAGGCAGATGCCAGCCTCATCTGCAAACAGAACTCTCCCCCCTCACCCCGCAAGCTTTTCATGAGTCCAAGATTTCCTAAAGCTCTGAGCGACCCTTTGATGCGAGCCAGGCAGCTGGGCTGGGCAGCAGGCCAGAGAAGAAAGAGGGGGTTGTTTTTTGGGGAAAAATTACCTCCTCTTCTGAACATGCTAAGGATAAACCATGCAAAGTTATGGGCCCCAAACATAACAACATAAGACCAGCCTGCGGGATCAGGCCCATGGCCCATCTAGTCCAGCATCCTGTTCTCACAGTGGCCAATCTGATGCCCTAAAGGGGAAACAGCAAGCAGGATTTTTTCTGTGGTTTCCAGCAACTGGTATTCAGAAGCATTGCTGCCTCTGACTAGTCGTGGCTAGTAGCTATCATGGTTGTTAGTCTAAACCATGAATTTGTCTAAACCGCTTTTAGAGTCATCTAGCTTGGTGACTAAGGGACGCAGGTGGTGCTGTGGGTTAAACCACTGAGCCTAGGACTTGCTGATCAGAAGGTCGGCGGTTCGAATCCCCGTGACGGGGTGAGCTCCCGTTACTCAGTCCCTGCTCCTGCCAACCTAGCAGTTCTAAAGCATGTCAAAGTTCAAGTAGATAAATAGGTACCGCTCTGGCGGGAAGGTAAACGGCGTTTCCGTGCACTGCTCTGGTTCGCCAGAAGCGGCTTAGTCAAGCTGGCCACATGACCCAGAAGCTATATGCCGGCTCCCTTGGCCAATAAAGCAAGATGAGCACCGCAACCCCAGAGTCGGCCATGACTGGACCTAATGGTCAGGGGTCCCTTTACCTTTACCTTAGCTTGGTGACTACCACTGCCTTGTTGATCTGGCGTGTGAGTTTGGTCATTTCTGCTGGGAAGGAGAGCACCTCCTTCTGTTACCTCCCACTGTTCATCTCTACAAGGAATGCAGAGAAGGTCCTGCATCAGGGGTCTGTTCAGCTCCTACCAGGCTGTATTTCCACATAAGTCAGGGATAACAAGAAAGTTGTAAGGGAGGAAACAAGGGGGGTGTTGCTGCTAACTTTCATCAAAGGTAAGAACTGCCTCTTCTCATTTGTCTGTGATGTTGGAAAATACGCACACACCCCTCGACCAACCCCCATGGCAGTACAGCAGGGAAGGAATGGGAAAGGGAGTCTAAAAACCACTTGCAAAAATATTTGTAAAACTCGGAAATGAAAATGAGACATTTGGGCACAGAGGATAAAACCCTTTAAAAAAAAATGCAGAAAAACAGACTTGTGCCACCGATCACTAACTGGAGTGCAACACACACATATTGGGGTGTGGGTAGGAAAGGGGTCCCCCCCATGACCTGTTTTTCATCTGTTTTAGCTAATAAGCATAGAGATAAATGCTGCCATAATCTGATCAAAATAATTTGAGATAATGGAATAATTTTAAAAATAAGAGATTTATGTTATGAAACCAATCTCACCAACAAAACCCAGCTTTGTCCTATTTTTTTCAAATATCAAGCAGAGGAGAATAAAGAAAAAAGAAAGAAAAAGATTGCAGAGGAACCTTTTGTGAGTAGGGAAAGCAATTTAGAAGCTGCCTCAGATTCTCTCCCACCCCCACTGGTACTTTCTGGGGAACTCTCCTAGATGCCTTTTTTTTGGGTGGGGGTGAATGAATTTCAAAGAGGGACCAGGCAATTCCTCCTCCAGTTGAGCCTGAAATTAAAATGGAAACTGGCTTGGCTTGGTTGGAGTCTCTCCTGTGCTGACCAAATTGCCCAATGATGCCTGGCCTGTTGCAGCAGGAAGCCAAGAGTGCAGGAATGCAGGGGAGGGAGGGAGGGGGGGAAACCAGCAGAAGCCAGACACAGATGCAGCTTCAGGCAGAGTCCTGGTGCTCAATGTTGTTTTAAGCGCATCTCCGGGAATGTGCTAGCTAATAACAAAGGCAAGAATAACCAAAAGCATGCACAGAGCGCATCCCTCACATTGAGGAACCATTGCCTGTTATTTGGGGGAGGGGTGGGGGAGAGCAAATCTAGAAAGTTAATTTTTCCATTTCAACCCTTGGGCTGTTTATGGGTTCTATATAACATCAAATTTTTAAAAAGGGAAGCGGAGTTTGGGTGTTTTTTTTGGGGTGGGGGGAGACTTTGTGAATATGTTACGGTGAACTGCAGCTTTGGCTGAAGACATAATGTTAGCAGGGACTGGGAAAGGCTCCGTGAAATGGGATTTTCCACAGAGCGTTAAAGATGTAGAAACTGATCTCACCCAGTAACAACAGGATATTAAGATGTCACTGGGGGACTTGACTGGACGTACAAGTTGTTGGCAAGACTCGGCTTAGAATTTAATAATAAATTCTGTCTCTGAGCATGGGCAGAGTGCTCGTGCATCCACAGCAAGCCCCCTCCCCCAATTTGGGATAAGAGAGGACCCGTGCAGAGGTGATAGCTAGCCAGGTCTGCTTTGTGAAATTAAGAGCAGTTACCCCATCCATTGGTGCAAGTGAGCCATGAAGGTTCAGGAGCTACACCTGAGTAGGTTATTCATGCCACTACAGTAAAGGATGCGAGGAAGAGGCCAGCGATAGAACCAACAGGTCTGTCCCTAGAGGTGGACTCTCCTTCACTGGAAGTTTTAAAGCAGAGGTTGGATGGCCATCTGCCAGAGATTCTTTAGCTGTGATTCCCGCATTGCAAGGGGTTGGACTAGATGACTCTTAGAGTCCCTTCCAACTCTACAATTCTTTGATTCTAGGAACAAGCACGACTTCTTCTAAAGGAACAGTTGCCCAGAGTAGAATCGGACTGGAATCCCAAGGCTTGTTCACCCACTATTCCCACGGAGAAGCTCCTTCCACAAAGCTCCTTCTATCAGCCCATCCTTCCCAAATGGCACAGGGACAGGATCCCCACTCAGGCATCACCCAAAAAGGATGAGATGCAACACCAAAAGAGGGGCAAAGAGGATGCAATTGAACAAAATTTGGATGCACTAGTTCACGAACGCTTGCGAGTATTTACTGTGCTTTCGATGGAAATACAGTACATCTCACCCTGGCAGGGAAGTTCGTGGGTCAGGCAACCTGTGGCCCTGTGCTTGGTCTGCTATCCAAGTGCATAGATGTGGATGGGCAACTTCCAGCTCTCCTTTCTGAAAAGTTTGCTATCTTCAAAGCAGATTTGAATGGGACCGTTACAAAGCGGTTCATGCAATTAGCAGCCACAGAATCCAGCTATCAGACCAACATTGAGAAAGGGTGCCAGGCTTACCGAGCGCAGGGTCTATCCGAATTCAAGGCTGTTGCTCTGCCTCCATTGCAGTCCCTGTCAGAAGAAAGGAGCCTCTGAGAAGGAGGGGAGAAAGGGAGCCCCCCCCCTCTGCTTGAGCGGGATCTTACAGAGCAGCAGCAGACTGGCCTCTGGACTGAGCGGCTAATGGAAACTGCCGCTCACTTCCGTGCAGCTGGAAGCACACAAATGTCAGGACCGGCCTGGCTCCCTTTGGACAGTGAACCCGCCCCCTCCCCTGGAGCAGGAAGCCTGGGCTGGACACACGGACGGACACACACACACCCAGGGACACACAGAGGGAGGAGAAGAGAAGGCCTCCTGTTTCTCTGCGTTCCGGGAGGAGCAGCCCCCGGGCAGCAGAGGGCCAGGCAACAAGGAGGAGAGGCTTGCAAGGGCCAATGGACTGCAAAATCCTTTGCGAAAGGAGCTGTCCCTGTGCCTGCCCACCTGCCGTGGTGGTCAAAGGGGCCCAGAGTCCATGGAAGGAAGTCAGGATCAAAAGAGGTCCACACAAAGGACCCTCTCTCTCTGCACCAGGGAGGCCTCCAAGGTTGGGCTTGGGTTGGCATCAAGACCCGCTGGGTGTGTTTGCACAGCCAGGGCAAGAGAAACACCCTCCTGCCAGCAGAGGCAGAAAACAGCTCCTTTGGGCCTCTCAGATTTGGTCCCGGGCTTCATCAGCAGAGCTTGGTTTTAAAAAGGGGGTGCTGGATGGGCCCCCAAGGCTGCCTCCTTCTGGATGGGAAACTAGTCAGTAAGCTTAACTATACCGGAGCAGCAATTTCTTAGTTTGAGAGGGGAAAGTCTCTCTCTGCACATGGCACAGAGAAACTCTGTTCCTGTTTCTCCAAGCTAAGCGGTTCTTGGATTAAGCTCCCAAAACGGCACCCTGGCAGCATGCCTCCAATGGGAGGGGTGCTCATTAGATGTGGCATGTTAAGTTTAACTCAGCCCCACAGAAGAGAAAACAAGCAGTGACGCCAAGGCACTGGTCCCAGGAGGCCATGCTGGTTGGCACACCCCACAAGGGAGGGGTTTTTTTGGTGCACGTCAAAATAGCCTCTCCTGCTGTTGCCAAGACTTCTCCCCCAAAATGTCAAAACCGCACACACAGGCCACAAATGCAGCATCCAGTTCCAGCAGGTTTTGCAAACCCTGTTATCAAAAAGACAAACGCCAGGTGTCCTGTCTTAGGGAGAAACACTGCATTCAGACAACCAAACTTTCAGTGCAGGAACCCTTCCAAGAATGTGGGTGGCTGCCCACCCCCACCTCCCCAAATACATTAGAAATACTGGTCAGCCTGAGAAGCAAAAAGATCTGGCCATCTGCTCCAGAAATATATAGTGACTGCTCCCCTCTGCCATTGGTTCAGGTTTGGCACACATGTTTTCCTGGCACACGAAAGTGGTCTCATACCTCTGGGCACTCCAGCTTTTAAGTCCCTCAGCCTTTTAGTCACTAACCTCAGAACCCCAGCAGTGGCAATGGGGCTAGGAAGGATCAGGCCTCCTCTAGCATCCTCTCTCTTTCTCCGCTTCACAACACTGAGCTCAAAAGCAGCTGTCCCGTCTCCTTGGCTGCAGCAAGTTTGGCAGCTGGAGTTTTCCTGGGACTGAGAGCGATGGCTGCTGAGTTTAGCCCAAGTGGGGCAGCGGACACAGGGGCAGCCAGATCCTGTTTTTCCCAGAAATATCCGGATGGATGGAGGATGAAGAGAAAAATCCAAAAAATGTGACACATCAGCAGAGATGAGTCAAGCCAGGCCAGCAATAGAAAACACAGACCCCCTTCGGTGGGGTGTGGGGGCTTCTGGCAAGGAGCAGGAGGAGGGATGCCAAGTATTCAGCCACAGGAAATGGGGGGTGCTGGGGCCCCTCTCTTGTTTGTGGTGGCGGCGGAGGGGGGGGCAGTCACTGCCTCAAGTAGTGGAGCTGTTCCCCCAGCCAATTCAGTGGCTTCTCCCAATCTGTACTGATATGTCTGGCTGTATCTGTCCGACAAAGGGCTGGTTGGCTTATCTGTTGTGGGGGGGGTGGGGAGGGAGGGAGGCAAGTCAATGAAGTGGCCAGGCTTGAGTGACAGTTGACACTTCACTACCACAAAGAGGGGTGATGAGGTTGAAGCTGCCAGCCTTGAGGGGACCCTGCCATAGGCACATTATAGTCCAGACTAGGGCCACTAAAATAATGTGAAGTGGCCCTAGATTGACCCTTGCAACCTCTTCCACAATCTTCCCCTCCTCCCCTCAATGCAGCAGCTCAGTTCCTATAAGCTCCCCCCATCCAGCGGGGCCCCCCTCCCATTCCCTGGTCTCCGCACAGCTCAAACATCTGGTTAATGATTAAAGCAAAGTCAAGAGGCTTGAAGTGCAGGGAGAGAGCAGTGGAGGGGGTGACTCAGGGTGCCAACTGTTCAGCTGCAAAGTGTAACTGTGTCTTTGTAAAAGCACACTGGGCCGCAGACTTTAGCAGGTGAAAGGACAAATGGTCTCAGTGCTGTTGGAGGCACAAGAGCAAGGAAGTCCTGCATCTTCGTAGTCAGCTGGCAGGCTGGAGAGCTGGAGGAGGAAGCAGTTACAGGTGGAAAGAGAAACGGAGTCCCAAGACAAAGGGGGTGCGCTTGCAATAAGGCCACCGGCTGATGGTCATCCTGTGGTGCCCTTGGCTCACTCTCTCATCTCTGCAATATTCTCAACTGGATCCTTAGGTTGAGACCGAGTCCCGACTGCTTAGGGGAGTCTGCAGCACTCTATATATGCATTATTGCAACTGCTGAAGAGCACTCAACTGGGGCAGCTAAGTCCATTTGGCCCCAGCCAGAGCCATGAACAAGAATGTCGCCCGGACTTTTCAGCAGCAATTCCTGGGCCTGCTGGGAATGTGCTAACAGGAATGGGCATTGCCATCATGCTCCAGTCCTCATTGCTGAGCCATGTGCTGCCAAGATGGCAGGAGAAAGCTTTAATGGCCCAAACCCAGGAAGCAACCATGAGCTTTGAAGAAGCCTAGTGCCCTGTGGACTTTATCTCATGTCTTTGACCCTAGCAGGCTTTAAAGGCAGGGCAAGGTGGAAGAAGGGGGTGGATTTGGACCTGGAGCCCCTTCTCAAGGCCTTGGGCAACAATGTCCTCTGATGGGCTTAGCTGACTGCTGGGCAGTGAAATCTATGTACTTTTAAAATTTCATACAGTACCCCAAAGCAACATTAGGCCAGGGGCATTGTTGGGAAATTTAAAAGCTGGATAGACCCCATTGCAATGCTCATAGTGCTCTCCCACCCCATCAAAATTATAGGAGGTCCAGGGCAGGCATCAGCAGTGGACCATGCCAAGGTACTGCAATTCTGGAAGCTGCCCAAGGATGCTAGTTGCTGACACAGAGTCTAGCATTCAGCGCTGGGACACATGGAATCAGCAGCCCCACTGTTGAGTCAGCAGTGGGATGGGGTGTCTACAAAGGCTAGTGAAATTCTAGGTTGCATCAGCATGATAGCATCCAGATCACAAGGAAGGTGCTGTTCCGTTCTGTTGTGACCAGGCCTCATATGGAGAACAGTGTTAACTTCTGGACACTGGAGCTTAAAAAGGCTATTGACACATTGGAATGTGTCCAGAGGTTGGGGTTGGGGTGGGCAAGCAAGCAAACTAACACAGGGAGGGGCAAGAGGACCCCTTTCTTCCTAGGTCTTTAGGTTGAAGCAGCTGAGTATATTTAGCCTGAACAAGATACAATGACGACTACTTTCAAATATCTGAAGGGCTGTCACAGAGATGGGGCAAATGTGTAGGACTCCTGAAACAACAGATTCAAATCACAGGAAAAAGGATTTTGTCTTATTAGAAAGAACTTCCTGATAACGTGAGGTATTTGGAACAGGCTGTTTCAGAAGGTGGTGGACTCTCCTTTGTTAGAGGTTTTTAAGCAGAGGTTGGATGGGATGCTGAAGCAATGGGCGTCTTTGCACTGAGCAGGGGTTTGAAGTGGACGAGATTCAAGGTCTCTTCCAACTCTATGGTTCTGTGAAATAGCTATGGCATCATTGAACACATGCAGAGGGACACTGCTGAGTAACTACAGTCAACTGCTACACATTTGAAAACAATGGCTCCCTAATTCCAAGGGTTAGAAGGGTTGCAGAAGTTAAGTAGGACCGGAGAGGAGGAAGGTGGCTAGCTTGTTCTCCGGCTGAATTCTAGCATCTGAGAGAACTCAAGTCTGTGCCCAAGACGCAAATTTGAGCATGCTTGCACTGAGCTAACAGGCCCAGATCAGTTCCTCTCCCTACATACAAGCAAACACATGAACACACACAGAGAGAGAGAGCAGAATCGGGGTGGGGGGAGATTTCTCCGCTACCTTCCTTGTGAAACATGGTGGAGAACCTCAAGCTAAGTGGCTTCTAAGCCAGACGCAGAAGCCATTCCTCTTTCTCCAGTGATCAAAGAACTGGGTCGCCTGGAACCCTGGGTGGGAAGACATTAGAGATGGGGGTGGGGGAAGGCTGTTCGCCATGGCATACTCACCGGGCACACGGAGAAGAGGGACGCGGGAGCACCAAGGGGGCCAGGAGGGAAAAATGGAGCCCCTCTGCCACGGAAGGACCCCCCTGCTCCGTCCTCTTGCTTGGGAATGAAAAGAGTCAGAGAGGCAAAGATGGGGTCTGTTTTCCATTAACGCTGCTGAGCAACAGGAAGTGGTTGAGAGGGGGCTGGCGGGTCAGAGCTCCCCCCCTTCCACCCACACAGAGGGAGCGAGAGCAGGGATGGCTGGATTATTTTGATGGCTAACCTGCTTCAGGTAGAACAAGCAAGGGAAGGCAGGTGCCGTCCCTTAAACAAAAATGGCCACTGGAGTACACAACGACAATAATGCGTATTGAAATTCCATGTGGATGGGAGGGAAGGATTAAATATTCCAGCTGGAATAGTTGGCATGTTGATTTATTTAAAGATATGCAGATTTGAGGAGCCTGTTGGTTTAACCTTAATAAATAGAATAGGCTGAGAGGCAGGAGAACAAGAGACATGATCCCTACCAGGACAGAACAACAAGTCCTTCGTGGGCACAAACTGCAACTCCCTTTAGCTACAAGGATCCAGATTTTGAAGGTGTAAATCCAGAGACAGCATGGCTTTCACACATTCCCATATCTCCTGCTCTGGTGTTCATGGGCAGGCCTGCAAAAAGCCCCTGTGTGTCCTGTGGAGTTTAAGGGTGGATATGTGCCAGGGAATGACTCGAAATGGGGGACCCCTTTAGACCAGCTGACCCTCTGTTATCAGGGGTGGAGAACCTCAAACCTGGGTCTGAATGTGGCTGGGAGTCTTTTGCAGGGCACACCCCTTCTCCCCAAGGCCACAGCCCTCATCTGCCTGGCTCATCACCCTCCTCAACTGCTTTTGCCTGGCTAGAACGTGCCCATGAGCTGTGTGATCAGGCCTCCTGCTTGCTTGGACAGAGGGAGAAACGTGGGTGTGCAGGCATGTACCCACTCTGACCTGTGTGGCTAGAATGCAGGAAGTAGGAGTCACCTCCGCTGCTCCACCCACTCTTGTCTCTGGCCCCACCCACCACTGGCAGGTGACTCCCAGAAGACATGCTAAGACTGAACATAGCATGTTGGGCTGAAAATTCTCTCCTTTCATTCTTTCCGCTTCTCAACCATTTGCAGGTCCTGCCCACGTGTTGCAGAGACCCCCACCCATAAATTCAGTCCCCTCCCCCCTACCTCATTTATAACCAGCTGCTCTCCCAACAAATTTAACCCGAAGTTCTAGATCTGGCCATTCCCTTCCCTTCTCACCGGTATCCTCCTCCTCCTGCTGCTGCTCTCTCTTTCTGAGGCTGTTTCCTCCACAAGACTCTTATGTGTTCAATCACGTGCAACTTCTACTTGGGTCGAAGGAGATTTTGTAGGCATTAGTCCAACCAGGGTTTAGAAGGTGCTCCTTAGTCCACTTCTATTACCTCAAAGGGCAGCTGTGCCAGCAGCACAGCTCATTTCTGTCCACCCAGTCCCACAGGGAAATGGGGCTGGAACTTAACCCTGCCTCCTTGCCTAGATGCCTTGTCCCCCAAATCCAGGGGGCAGGAGAGTGGGGCTGGGCTTATTGAGCTGTGAAAGAAAAGCATGCACTCAGGAGGGGATGTGGACACTGGCACTGGGAAGCAATGGCAAGTAGCGAGGAAGGGGCAATGCTGTGTCCTCAAGGGCTACCCCCAACCTCTGGAGAGCTCTCCCTAGCCACCCCTTGTGGGCTGGCTCCATCTCAATCACCTTCACTCCTATACAAAGGGATTTCCAATTATGCTAAAATAGGTCCCCAATTCCTCAGTTTGGCACAAAGTTGCACAAGCAGTTTGCCAACCCCAAAACAAGTTTGGGGCCAACCTGTTGGGTACGCAGCCCCCCATCTCTCATTCTTTTGGGGTGGGGGTGCAAGAGACCCTCAGGGAAGCTGCTCAAAGAAGATGGGAAGCCCCAATAGAAAAGCTCCTTTCTCCTTCCAGGTCTTGAACTGGGGAGTTGGGGGGAAAGCGCTGGCAGAGACTTTCCCACCCCAAATCTTCCTTTGCAGGAAGGGAAGGCTGCTGCTGCAGTTGCAAAGGGTGGAGCTTCCAGGAGGGACTGAGGCCCAGTCAGGGCTGCATCCAGCGCCCAACCCTCAGGCGCCCTCTTGTGCCAAAAAGAGGGCCAGGCATTAACTCAGTAGTGGAAGAGTCCAGCCTGAGGCCCTTGCTTGCCCTCATATCCCTTTCAGGGGACCACGTGAAGGTGCCACACTGGGGGCCGCAGTCCTTTCACTGACTTCTCTTCAGGCCCTTGTTGCAGCACCCAATGCAAGAAGAGCCTGCTGTATCAGGCCAGTGGCCCATCTAGTCCAGCATCCCTCTTTTCCCAGTGGTCAACCAATGCCTGTGGTAAACCTGCAAGCAGGACCCAAGCACAAGAGTATTCTCCCCTCCTGTGGTTTCCAGCAACTGGTATTCAGAAGCATTGCTGCCTCTGACGGTGGAGACAGGGCGTAGCCATCTTGGCTAGTAGCCTTCTCCTCCGTGAGGTTGTCCAATCCTCGTTTAAAGCTATCCAGGTCAGTGGTCACCCCTTCCTCCTGTGGGAGAGAGTTCCACAGTTTACCTATGTGCTGCATAATCTGTCCTGAATCCTCCACAGCTTTCGGCTTCGAATGTGTTATGGGAGAAGGAGATAAACTTTCCCCTATCCACTTCCTCCATGCCACACATTTTGTAATCTTCTGTCACATCACCTCTTAACTAATTTCTTGCCACGCCAGCAGTGACCGGGGGGCTTGGGCTTGGGCTTGGGCAACTGACCTAGCCCTGGTAGCAGGCCTCCAAATCACCATCACTTGCAAGGTACACCTCAGCAGTGCCCCTTTGTACCAGATCACTGCAGAGAATCCTCTGGGGCCCAGAGAACATGGAGAGGGCCTGCACCCGATTGGCTGGAAACCCCAAGTTCAAGCACGGGGGGGGGGGGGGGGGCGCTATACCAGGTGGTAGAGTTGTGCCCAATACCCTGAAGCAGGCGACACCAGGTGAGAGGAACAAATTAATAGTCAGACTGATTCTACATGGCAGCTGCGTGCAAAAGAGGGAGCATCCAGCCTAGCATAGGGGTGTCTGCAGCGTGCTGTTGGTTTTAGACTGGGGTCAATTTCAAATCCACCCACCTCCCTGAGCCAGAGCACTCTCTGAACTAGTCATCCTTTTGGGTTAGCCTACCTCACAGGGCTGGTGCAGGAGATGTTCCGCCTAATGAGCTTGCTGCAATGTGGACCAACCAGTGTGTTACCGAGGCAGAGGTGGGTTAACGGTGCCTTGTTGGACTGGAAACTCTAGCTCACTTTACCTTCAGCCCTGCTGCGAAGGTTCCTGGATTTTCTATGCCAGGCCATTTTTCACTGTGAAGGTAAAGGTAACCCCTGACCATTAGGTTCAGTCGCAGACGACTCTGGGGTTGCGGCGCTCATCTCGCTTTATTGGCCGAGGGAGCCGGCATACAGCTTCCGGGTCATGTGGCCAGCATGACCAAGCCGCTTCTGGCGAAACTAGAGCAGCGCACGGAAACGCCGTTTCACCGTAGGGCTGCCTAAATGTCTGTGTGCATGGGAAATACAAAACTATTCCTGCAGCCCTCCTCCAACTCTGTAGAGTCAGAAGCGGGTGGCAAGGGAGAGATCTGAGTGTCTTCCCCTTCCCCAGTTGAGTACCAGCTTGTGCCCTCTTGGGTTTCGCTTCCTCAATGGTGGAGTGGTGCTTCAGAGGAATTTTGAGTGTGTTAGATAAGACAGACCAGTGGAATTCTCTCCCAGCTGGGGCTCAACACATTCCTAAGTAGAAGAATTTTAACTACCACAAGCACCCATACCACCAGGGCAGAAAGGACATACCTGACTGCCAGTGATAACACAGGTGTAGAACATTGGTGTTTGACAAATGAGTTGCACAAACAACTCAAGGGATGCTCCTCAGGCAGCGGCGAGAAGCCCTTCGCTCTGACTCACTGCAAGGCTTGCTTATTTGAGACACATTATATTCTGTCTCCTTGGACAACTCAGATTTTGCACCCAAACTGCAGGCCTTTCATAAGTTACACAAAGTGATCCCATGTGCTCAACCTCCCCATGTGCAATTCGTTCCAACCTGTCGTCTCATGTGCAGCCTTCCTTCCCTCCAGCTCCCAAGATTTCTGCAGATATTGCCTACCTCATTCCAAGCACATCTTCAGACGCATGAGAACTAGGAGTTTCTGTAAAAATGTTTAAAAGCTAGCAAAATAATTCTCTTGAAACAGAATTCTGTTTTCACATGCTTCTCTCTCTCTCTCTCTCTCTCTCTCTCTCTCTCTCTCTCTCACACACACACACACACACACACACACACACACACACACACACAGAGCTTGGCTCCAGACAAAAGTCGCCAGGACCTTCCAACACAATACAGATTTAGTTCTACATTATGAAATTTTATTGCTGACATGCAGGAATAGTTGGATGTAATACAAAAATAGGTCTCTATACAAATTATCTTTGCAATTTTTTTACAATAGGATCTTTTGTCTCTGGTGTCTCACCCGGCTTGTAATCCACAAAAACACAACCCAGACAGCTCACCCCAATTTCCACACACCCTCACTCCCCATTTCCTTTCAGTTTGCTTTTCATCACCATGTCCAGAGTTGGGCGGAGCACACAGCTTGACAGCCTGTCGAGTATTGCTATGTTTTTTGAGGATGGAGAGAGTCCCAATGCAAAACACACAGCCAGCTCTGCTGGGGAAGATGGTCAGTATTGGTGAAGGGGAGATGAGAGAGAGAAAGGAAGCAGAGGGAGCAGAGTCTGCCCTGCCTGAATTCCGAGAGGGGAAGGAAGAGCCGGCCCTGCCCAGGGGGCTTCTATTGCTACTGACACAGGAAATATTCCAGGCAGAGGAGAAGTCCACAGAAACCGCCTGCTTGGGAAGTGGACTAGAAAGTTGTCGTGAAAGCAGGCCCACACCTCGCCTGTCATCCTACACTTCTTCTCCCACCTTCCAATACTGTTAAGAAAACATGTCAGCTGGGACTGCAACCCCATAGAAAGCTGTAGGTAGGACTGAGGGGAACTGCTATGGGTCTGTCTTCAGCAGAATAGTTCATTTTGGAGGTGTGCAGGCCCCGCTCAAGCAGGACATCTCGCATGTGCTTCCAGATGACAAGATGGGCAACTCAGTTTTTTGGAGTTGGGGAAATATCTTACCCCCCAACTGAGGGATTTCTCCATCTTGTGGGCTATGATGGTGCTGCAAGCAACAGTCCCAAAAACCACCAGAGAGGCTGGGGCCCAGGAAACAAGATCCAGGGGCCTACAGCAACTGGCTCACCTGGAGAGGTTTGGCCCACAGAAGGGGCTGTGAAATGGGAGCCCAAATTTACTGCCCCCACCTGGGCCAAGCAAGGGGTGCCATTAAGCTTGTTAGCGTTCACCAATCCAGTTTTGGCTTGATCCACAGAGCTAATGCCTTATAGGCAGGTTTATGCTGTGTTTCTTGGCGAGACTGCATGGGGGGGCTGGTGACCTTTGAGGGGTTGGTTACCATCCATTCCTAGTGAGAGAGCAAAATGTGGGTTTCCCTAACTCCATCCCTGTTTCCCAACTTAGCAACGATGAGAAAGCCAGAGAACAACCAAAGCAGAGTCTGCCCCACAGAGGGGAGGGGAGTGTAGATCAGGCACAGAGGTTCTGCAAGGAAGTTTCAACGTGGTTGGTTTTCTTCTTTTCTCTTTTTAAAGAGATTTGCAGAATTCTTTTGCAGTTCTCGTCAGTAGAAAATAATTCCTTGTGCTGAAGTCAGATTTCAGGATCTACAACCTTCGCTAGTCCTCCTCTTTGAACCATGCAAAAACATTCACACTAAGGGAGGCCGTTGTCCTTGGCTGGTTCATTCATCTCAGGGCCATCCAACAGCCCCACTCCAGCCAGACTGCAGAGCCAACTTCCTTCAGGTCAGTGTCGCTTCCTGGATACTGCAATGCTGCTTCTGCTGGCATCCAATGGTTCAACAGGGTGGGTGGGGAGGGGACACCTCACATTTTGAGACAATTTTTGAAAGGGTGATGAAGGCTGACCGGAAATGGGAAGGGAGTGGAAATGGGGCAGCACAGCCTAGGGAGGGTTGCTTGAGAACAGCTTATCTGGCAAGAGAGGCATCCAGTTCCAACAAACGAGGCTCAGAAATGATCCAGCCCAGTCCCAGCAAGACCCGCCGTTCGCACAGCATCAGGGGAACCACTTCTGCCCACCCCCGCAAAAAATAATAATAAATGTCATGGTGGGGGAATTGTCTGTGACAAGATGGCAATGGCAAGACAAAGCAAAGAGCACATAAAGGAGTGGAGACCAGCAGGCATTTCTGAACCTGAGACAGCCTGGGGGGTAGGGAACAAAACAAAAATGAAGCAAGCAAACCCTTTTCACATTTTTCACAGATTTATCCCTTCAGCCGTACCAGTGTGGGTGAGGAGGAGGCAGGGAGAAATGTCAACAGAATTAATGCAACGTTACTGCACCTTTCAAAAGCTACCATTTAAAAAGAAAGGAAGACAGAACAAAACAAAACAAAAACCCTCCCAGGAAAAATAAACCCTCCCCAAATAATTAAAGTGATTGGAAAAGGGAGGTTTGGGCCCTCAGAAAAGCTACATTTTTTAAACAGCCCCTGGTTTGGAACTCTTTCCCCAGGTCAGAATCTGCAGAGCGAGGCTTTCTCACGTGGAGAGAAGCTCGTAGTGGAGGCAACCCATTTGCTAAGCCTGTGGTCACGCAGAGGGCCCGAAACCAACGTTTACACAAAATATATTCAAACCAGGTGTTAAATTAAAAATAGAACAAAGGGGATGGGGGAGAGGGTTTAAGAAATAGTTACTTTCATGAAACCCACCAGGGGGGAGGGAAGAAAGGAGGGGGAAATGATTAAGCTTATTCAAACCAGACAGAGCAAAGCACGGCCCACGTGGTCTCCGCAGCAGTCCAACGTCTGCGTCAGAAAAGAAGCCTGCGGGGGCAAACTTTGCCAAAAAACGCTCCTCGTTTCAGTCCAGAGAACAGTGTGGTTAAAAAGAGGCAGAGAGGTAGATTTCAGAGTCATGATTAAAAGCAGATTAGCTGTCTAGGTGTGGAGTTAAAATCCGCCAGCCATTTCCCCAGACAGTTGGGGTCTTTCCCCTGCTGCCCCCTCCGGGGTCGGGGGGCAAAGCCCAGCAGGCAATGCCTGTTGAGCACTCAGCTCACAGGGGAAGACTGCTACATTGTGAGGGATCCTGGGACCTGGCTGTCGCTGTCGCACGCCCCGTCGGGGGCAAGAGACCCACGGTGGGGTGGGAGGAGCTACTTCCGAAGGTAGCGCTGTGCAAGGATGGCCGCGTCCAAGGGGTTCATTGGCTGGGCGTCGTGGCCCAGGCGCCGCACCGGAGGGATGTTCCCAAACTGCCGCTTTTGGAGGAAGCTCTTGGCCTCATGGAGCGTGTTCTTCTCCTCGGCCAGCAGCAGCTGCTGCCTCATGTAGTTCTCAAACTCGTACTGCGAACACTCCTCCGTCACCTTCGCCTGCGAGGAGGAGGAGCCCTGTTAGAGACCACCAGGAAGGTGGGGGCCAGACCTGCTTGCAACAGCATCCCCCCTTCCCCCCCAGCATTTGTACACAAGCTCACTGCTCCACTGCACACACCACAAAGCCTGCCAGGCTCGTTTTCTGCATTGACAAGTCGCTCCCCACCCCCTCCATGTTCATGCACCTGGGAATCCCAGATTCATTCAGAGCAGTGGGCATTTGACTTGATAGCAAGCTCTGAGAGGCGACAGGGGTCTCTGCTGCAAGGAGCCGCCAGATTCGCAGCACTCGAACACAACCTGGGGGCTCTTAATATTTGGCAGGAATGTCCTCAAACATTCCAACTGCCAAAGGGAAAGCAGGAGGGGCCTGGAGGAAAGACAGGTGGAGCCAGCTAAGAAGGGAAGGGGCCGCCTGCAGGTGAAAAGAGAGAAAAAGAGGAAGCCAAGATACCAGCTGAATTTCATGGACAAGCTGAGGTGGTTGACTTCAGATCCCCAGTAGCATTTAATAATACTTAAGAATCTGCATTAAAATTGCAATTCGGTTAAAAAATGTGTTGCTATCTCAGAGAGCTTTCTCAGCAAGACATTCATTTTCCCCAGCCATCACTTCTCATCAGCTGGGAACCAACTGATGGCAAAAGCCCCCAAGGCCAGCAGAGACAGATGCTGCTGGGTATCTGCTCTGCCCTGTTCGTTTCATTTCTGACTAGCAAGTGGTCCTGCTCAGCAGGCGGTCTTACCTCGTGTGCGCTTTCTGGATTCGCCACCTGGTCGTCTATGTCAGGCACCACTTGCAAGGGCCCGCTCAGCAGGGACATGGACTGCCTGCAGGAGAGACAGGCTGGTGGGTCAGGAGGCGGCACATTTGTGCCAACCTCAGAGGTGGCCTAAGCCCCCAGTTGGAAGACGGCAACCCTCACACACTGCACACAGGAGCCTTGCCCGCCCACCCACCTCACCATTTCTCAGCATGTACAAGCCAGCAGCACCTGACTGAAGCAGCAGCACAGGACCAGGGTGGGGTGGGGGCAACATGACACACAGGTTATTATGGATGCTTCTTTATCAGTGGACCGAAGGGTTCATCACATGCTGCAGGCAGTTGTTCCATCCCCAGGATGCTTTTGACTGTCCTTTGACAGCTCTACAATATCTTTTTAAGACCTGGTGGTCAGAACTGTAAGAGGTCTTCCACAGTGCCCACTGTCAAGAAAGGCAAGCCTTTTCCTGGGCAGGGCACTGAAGGACACAAATGGGGTGCTTCCATTTAGTTGAGAAGTAAAGGTGGCTGCTCATGCTTCTTTCAGTACTTGGGTCTCTGTAAAGGTAAAGGGACCCCTGACCATTAGGTCCAGTCGTGACTGACTCTGGGGTTGCGTTGCTCATCTCACTTTATTGGCTGAGGGAGCTGGCCTACAGCTTCCAGGTCATGTGGCCAGCATGACAAAGCCGCTTCTGGCGAACCAGAGCAGCACACGGAAATGCTGTTTACCTTCCCACCAGAGTGGTACCTATTTATCTACTTGCACTTTGATGTGCTTTCGAACTGCTAGGTTGACAGGAGCAGGGACCAAAAAATGGGAACTCACCCCATTGCGGGGATTCGAACCGCCGACCTTCTGATTGGCAAGCCCTAGGCTCTGTGGTTTAACCCACAGTGCCACCCGCGTCCCTGGGTCTCTGTAGCAGGGTATAAAACTTAGCTCAAGAAGATGCTCTTCTAGCAAAGGGAGCAAGGTGAGGAGGAGGGAGAAATTATGCCGCATCCACCATTAAGAAACAAGAGACATGGCCCAAGGTGTTCCTTCCCAAGGAGTTGAGACAACACTTCCTGTGTCTTTTGGCCAATGTTCAAAGCATTTACAAAAGACTCCTGCACCCAGCCTTCCCAACAAAGCTCACTCCTTCACCGCAGGCCAGCTTTGGGCTGGAGGGGTGAGCAGAGGGGCTGGTGTTGCCCCCAGATCTGGTTGGTGCCTGCGAGAACAGATGCTGGGTGAGATGGGCCTTTGGCCTGATCCATCTGCAGGGCTCTTTGAAGGATTTTATCCCCTTCCCCTTCCACCACACACTCACCAGGAAGCAATGATGGAACTGAGGGAGTCGAGCACTTCGGAGGCTGTCAGGCGCTGCTGAGGGTCCAAGACGAGCAGCTTTCGGATCAAGCACACAGTGTTTTCCGACACCCGCCCATCTCTGTCAGGAAAGAGCGAGAGTGAGGGGCAGTGGAGCTACCAAACCAGAGACACCAAGGCCCAGAACCCCGTGGCCAGGCATGCCCCCGACCCCCACTTACTCGGGGATGGTGTATTCAGCAGCCTTGATCTTGCGGAAGAGCTCCTGGGGGATGCTGTCGTAGAAGGGGAACTGCCCATACAGCATGGTAAAGAGGACCACGCCCAGGGCCCACATGTCGCTGGGCTTCCCACGATACGGCCGGCCTGCAAACAGAGAGAGACAGCCCTGGAGAGTTAGCAGGGCCCATCCAGGAGGAGGAGGAGGAGGAGGAGGAGGAGGAGGAGGAGGAGGAGGAGGAGGAGGAGGAGGAGGAAGACAAAGGAGAGGCGCTAAGCAACCAGCCTGTGGGCTGGTCTCATGTTCCCGTTTTGGGCCCAACATTGGAGAGGCTCAGTGCCGCGTCACATGCCTGTGGTGTCATGCTTGCAAAGCAGGGAGGAGGCCCTTTTGGGAGAAAGGTCTGGGGGCTGCCACGGGATGCTGCTGCCTACCACTGAGGACGTCAGGGCTGATGTAGGCAGGGCTCCCACGCTGGTCCTTCAGGAGGTCATCTTCACTCACCAAGTGCTTCCCCAGGCAGAAGTTTGTGATGGTGATTCGGTGGGTCCTGGAGGGGAGAAAAAGTTAGTGGCCGGGTAACGGGGGGTGGGAGTGAGGGGTGCTGGAGTAGTATGAATGCCTGGGGTGTCAACAAAGACACTGAAGGCCGCTCTGAGGAATAATGCCAAGCAGCTAACAACAGTGGATGGACCAGATGGGGCTTTTGGGAGTTTGGTATGACATACACATCAGAATTATTCAGAGCCACCCTTCAGCTGTAAAGCTCTCTGGGTGACCTAAGACCAGTGAGTAACATGCGGTAGTTGGCAAGGGCATGTGGGTGTATGGATGCAAGACCATGTACATTGGCCTGAGCAACTTGGAGAAGCACTGTATAAATATGCCGCTGCCTATCTATCTAAATTTGTGAACTCAGGTTCAGCTTAAACTTTGATTTTCAGAGTGTCCTCAAAACCCTGATTCAGCCTTCACCAACTTGATGCCCTCCAGACGTTTTGGACTAAAACACCCTTCAGTCCTCCACAAATGCGGAGAGCACTAAGATGGCAAAAGTTGCATTAACCCCCTGGGAGTTGGGGGTCTGGCACTCCCCTGAAAGGTTTTGATCATCTGTGCCAGATTTATTGACCTTCACTCAAGAAATACGAGCGGACTTTTGAGAAGTTGGGAGTGGGAGGGAGGGACGACGGAGCAACAGGCCTGAATGCACAAGAACCAGCAGGCCTGGATGTTCTTTGGCTAAATTAACTGAGACTTGTTTAAAAGAAAGAAAGAAGTCAGCATTCCAAACAGCCAGCTCCTGATGGCTCTCTTGTGAGCGAGGGGTGGAGGATGGCCTCAGCTCATAAACATCCGCCGTGTCCTCCTGGCAGACGACGATGTTTTCTTGGCAATGAAGCCATCAGGAGATCAGCATCCAAGGTGCTTCAGCTGTGAAATGTATGAATGGCTGTTTTCAGGCAGCCAAAAACTGATCTCATCCCACAGGGGATCAGGAAGGAGCAATAAATGGCACCACTTGCCTCACTGTGATCCTGGATGAGCGAGGGCCACCCAAAGGGCATTTCTGCACTACCAGGCCGTTGCTCAACAGATATTTGCCTACTTCACATCTCTCGCTCCACAAGGCCATTTGATGCGCTTTTAATGTAGCGGTGGCAACAGAAACAAGAACATGCCTGCAAGAACATGGCCTTGTGGCCACCTTGAATGCAAAACACTGCTGGATCCCTGGGATAAGGCCTACTCAGGAAGGGTTCATTCTTGGTAAAAGAGCCAAAGTCAATGAAAGGCACTTTGAGCCATGAATATCACTTCAGACAATCAACTGCAGGGCTGGAACTCAGAGAACTTTCAGGTGCGAACCAGATCCTTTTTCAGGGTTGTTCATCTCCAACTCCCTAGAACACCTTTCCCCATCCTGGTGCCCTCCAAAACTTTAGTACTTTAATTCCAATCAGCCCCACTCAATGGCCAACATTAAAGGGTTATGAGAGATGCAGTCCCAAACACCTGGAAGGCACTAGGGTTGGGAACGGCTGCTCTAGAAAACTGTTGCGTTTCGTTTTTAGGAGTGTAAGAGCGGCCCTAGTGGGTGATATCAGAAGGTTCATCTAACCCAGTATCCTTTTTCCAAATGCAGCAGCTTAAGTATCTCCAAGAAGCTCAAAAGCCAGACATGAAGCCACATGTATGCCTTGTATGTTTCAGAACAGATATAACTTGTGCTTGTGGGTGGCAGGGGCTTTAACAGGCAAAGTCTTGCCAGAAACGTGAGTCACATTATGCGGAGCATGTGAGTGTGTGCAAGCAATGGATACAAAACCTACTGATGTGACATAACATCTTGTTTAAAGGGGTGCATGGAGCTGTCAGCGGCATTCCTCACTGTGACGCTGAGTTGTCTGGGAGCAAAGGAAGGGAGAGGGCAGTGGCAGCTATTGGAAGTTACACTCTGATGATAAAACTAGTTGGCCTCGTCTCACTTGAGGCTCTTATGAGGTCAACCCTGAACTGGTGCACAAATGACAAGGCTGCAACACATGTTCCTGCATCAGATGTCTAGGGGGATGAGACTGATACGGCCTCCCTCCTCCAGTTTCATTCTCCTGTGACCTCGCTAAACTCCTAAGGAAGGCCAAAGTGCTTTCTCCAGGGAAAAACAAGCAAACAAGACACCGCCTTCTAAGGTTGCTGTTTGATTTGTGTGTGGATGCACAGAATGAAAAGCGGGAGCTTTCTTGGCAGGTGTTTCCCAGCACACACAGGAGCTTAACTTTCTTTGGCGTGCCACCTCAATCCGCAGAAATCCCACCAGCTGCAAATAATGTTCCAGAGTGAAAGTTGCAAGAGGGGCTCACCTTTTGTTCAGCACCATGTTCCCCAACTTCAAGTCTCTGTGCACAATGTTCTTCTAGAAAGACAAGAGGGAATTTATACTATTACAGTGGTACCTCGGGTTACTAACACTTCGGGTTACAGACTCTGCTAACCTGGTAGTACCACCTCGGGTTAAGAACTTTACCTTAGGATGAGAATAGAAATCGCGCAGCAGTGGTGCGGTGGTGGCAGTGGGAGGCCCCATTAGCTAAAGTGGTACCTCAGGTTAAGAATGGTTTCAGGTTAAGAATGGATCTCTCGAATGAATTAAGTTCATAAGCAGAGGTACCACTGTAGAACAAAGTAGATTATTTGGTAAGATAAGAAACTTAAATGCTTAATTCAATCCCCCCAACCCTAAAGATGTGCTTGCAGAAAATGGAGTGGATCAAGATCCCTTGTTCATTTCACCTGGCCATTTATGACTTGAAGACTTTTGCACCAACTAAGTTGGATATAAGAAGATGCTTTGCACAGAACTCTTTCTAGCTCAGCATTGGCAGACGCCATGCCCCCCACCAAAGCACCAAGCCTCGCTCACAGTCACGTGGCTGCCAAAACCCCACAAGGGCCCCACATCTTCCTCACAGCTCCCTGAGACAAGTAGAGACACCCTACCTTGTGCAAGGCTTCCACTACCCGCACAACGTCGTAGAAAATCACGACGGTCTCCCGTTCGCTGAGGCGCTTCTCCTTGATGACATAGTGCTGCAGGTTGATGAGGTCGGCTGTCTTGTCGCTGAAGTCATGGGCACAGAGGCAGTCCAGCACCAGACAGATGCGCTTCTTCATCTTACGCACCATCCGGTTGGATTCCAGGTCTTCCACATGCTCACAGGCTCGGTCCTGCAGCCCCAACAAGGATGGAGGAAGGTGTCATTTTAATCTGGGAGAGATGGTGCCAAACTGGCCTTTCCATCCATCAGTGGCTGACCCCCATACTTGCTGCTTGTGTGGCTCCCAAAAGTCAAAACCCCTATCTAGGCCACCACTCCTTGGCACGAGAGGTCACAGCCAACCCCAAACTCTACACCTGCATGATCACAGACATGCAATAAAGAGCCCAGTTATGGTTTTGGGGTTGGAGGAAACAAAGGTATACTCAGAGTTGACCCCCTGAAATTAATGGGCCTAAGTCAGTCATGTTGATTAACTTCAATGGGTATATTCCAAGTATGACTAATACTGATGCAACCCTTCTATTTCAAAAGTCTCCTTTCCAAAAAGGTCTCTTTCCACCAGCACAACAGCAGCATGTGTGGCAGGTCTGGCCCATTCACCTTCTCCAGTCATGTGCTGAATTTACATGGATGGATGTGTGTATTTGGTGGGGGGCCTGAGAAAAGGCCTTATTGCTGGAAGTGTGCTGGAATTCTTCCCACTAATGTGCCACAGACTCAAAAGGCTGAACTGCTAAATGTTCCACTGAAGAGCTTCCTAAACACTTCAGTTTGGGTCACCTGCAGTCTGTATTATGAACTGCAATTTCTTACCTTCACCATAAAGTCCAAGGGTGGGTTACAACCATGTAAAAATATTAAAACTGGGTAAAACAAGTTACAGTCAGAAGAACTTGAAGACTGTAGCAAAGCCTGAACAGAGTGATATTTCATTGTTGCAGTATGATTGCAAAACATGGAGTCACTGTGGCACTGGCAGCCTCAGCAAGCAGCTTAAAAATATATTTGATCTGATCTGATTTGATACTTCTTATTCCACTTTTCAGATAACAGATGCTGAGCTCAAAGCGGCTCATAATAATCATAATAGCATTTGGGGGGTGGATCATGTTGCATACACTATAATATCAATAGAGTGACATATAAGTGAAGCAAATATGGGGGCAATCATAGTCACAAGAGTGGCTGGATAGGTGTGCAGTGTCTTTTGAGGAACAGGGACCCACATCTCTCCAAAGGGCAAAAGCTGATAGAACCTGCAACCGGCTGGGCTGGGCAGGGATACAGAACTCCAGTGTGTCCAGGATGGCTGTGCTTACCTGGAAAAGGCCGTGGTGGTGGACCACCCCGTCCTGGTTGTGCAGGAGGGAGAGAAGCGAGTACTCTGTGTGGAGTAGCATCTTGCCCTGGCGCTCCTCCTGGGTTTCCGTGCCTTTGTCATTCCTATCCTCCAAGGTAAGGATCTTTGGGGAAAGCAGGCAAAGAAAAGAAAACACACACACACACATATTGCATTTCTTTCTTGAAAGTCAACAAGCTCCAACATCAAACTCTGTGCTTGGAATATTTACAGCTGGACCAATGAAACCCTGGTGCCCGACCTTTGGGGACTTGAGCAGAGCTGCAGCACCCTGACAGCACTTTGTGCTGTGGTGTCAGCGGTTTAAAGGCTGATCATCACAGAAGGAACAAGGCCACAGATTGCAGCAGCCGATGCTTCCGCAACCTGGCCAGCTCTTCTCCAGAAAAAAGGATTCCACCTGCTGTTTACCTTGAGCTGGTAAAAGTCATCTGTCCCATCCTTCCTTGCCAAACACTGGACGATGCTCGGCACTGGGGAGTTGCCCAAGCGAGGCCCTGAGAAGGCAAAAGCAGAACAATAGACTTTGCTTC
This sequence comes from Podarcis filfolensis, assembly GCF_964270895.1. Classification (NCBI taxonomy): domain Eukaryota; kingdom Metazoa; phylum Chordata; class Lepidosauria; order Squamata; family Lacertidae; genus Podarcis; species Podarcis filfolensis. The sequence continues at coordinate 56,917,089 of NC_139611.1, read as the reverse complement.
TTCTGACTCATCACCTACACTGCTCACTGCTGGCAGTTCAGCTGCCGACCCTGATTATCAGGAAGTTCCCTTTCCCTGCCTGAAATGGATTACATGTCTTTCCGTAAGTCACACAGAGCTTCAGAGCATGGAGGCCCAAATGCTTTGCAGCCCCAAGTGAGGGTTGATGAAAAGAAACAGAAAACAGCGGCCACATAAATGATGTTTGTGTGACTGCTGTTTAGGAAGTATGGGATACAGTTTTTTTTAATTAAAAAAAAAAGTCCAGGATTATCTTTACTGTCTCCCTTTGTGTTAGTGAAGTGAGTGGAACAGATATGCTTGAAAAATTAGGAAACCGCTCTTTTGGCTCCAATATTTACATCTCAACAGTTGTACAGTGTATTTCTAAAAATAGTAAGAGTTTGAAGTACTGTCATACTAATCCAGTAGTTCAAATAATCTGGTGTCAAAAATTCATGGTAAGAAGTAAAAAAAATGTACAGTATATGATTAAAATTTGCATGGTACTTGTAATAGCTTTTAAGAAGCCTAGGGAGAAATGAATGGCTCAGATATATCGTATCAGATATGGCACTTTATATTTGCAAGAGATCCACCTCAAACCATCTGTTGGAAAAGGAGAGAATCATTAAACTATGTAAGTGGTATCTGACCCCAGACAGGCAGTTTAGAATATTTTAAAAGCCACAGATCATGGCTGGTGCTGTACTCAAAATATGGCTAATTTCTACCACAGATGGTGAGCTTGCTTGTAAATTAAATCCTTTTCCAAAACAAGCTAACTACACATTATGCCTAACATGAGGTTACACAATGCCACTAGATCCTCTCTTGAGGTCAGTAGGTTATGTGAATGACACAGTAAAGAGAGAAAATTAGGGGCTAGTGTGAAAACTATTGTCAGCTGCAAAAATGGTGATTACAACAAAGCAGAGAGTCAATCGTTTTTGTCACATCAACAAAAATGTGATTGCTCAAGATTTGGACTATCGTGGAAATTGCCAAGATTACCGAGAACATTCAGTTAAGAGATGGCAGGCTGGGGGACAGACGGACAAAGTTTTCATCACCACTGAACATTATTTCTAAACTTTATGAGGAACAGATATGGATTAGATATTAACTGCTATAATCCATTCAAACTAATTTAAGTGATTACGGTTAATGACTGCATTTATAATCCTGGACCATACTGCAGCTTATTATATTAGCATTGTAGTGGGTTTAAGTGTATTTGGTGCTATTGACTGGTATTTTAGTATGTACCAACCTGAAATTAATCTGAATAAGGAAATATAAAGTCGGAATGGTATCAGGTAACTTAGAACTAAATTACTATTCTTCTTGATTGCACATCTAAACAGAGATAAAGCATACCTACATTTTAATAGCATTTTAGGTCTTTTTAAGGAGATACAAGAAAGGACACCTCCTCCAGAATTGGAGCACGGCAGAAATGTCACACATGCCAGAAGAGCCTGGCTGTTTTTTACTTTTGGCGCAAGCCCTCCTGCTGCTCAGTGGTTGCCAGCCATCTAGTCTAAACCATCACAGGACCTTTGGAGGCTGCACTTGGGCTATATCACAAGGAAACATGGTGACCAGGATTGGGCACTGGACACAGCAAACCACCAAAAGGAGAAAGGTAGTGCTCTAAGTCAGGGCCAGATCTGTGGAGCAGTGCTTGAATGACGACAGCCGAGTCTCTGCTGCTTACCAGGAGGGAGAGTGGGAGGGGCAAGGAGGTCGCCAGGAGCAGAGACAATACAGCATCACTGCCGGTGTGTTTGCACAGCACTGACCTCCCCACCACCTCACCCCTCCTACTTTCCCAGTAAGCAGCAGTGACTTAGCTGTAAGGTGAGCAACACTGTGTGCTACCGAGGAGCACCAATGTGGTACCAGGGACAGAGCTCTCCTTCAGAACCTTACCAATCCCCCCTTTCCCCAAATTTAGGGAAAAAAACAAGCTCCTAAGCCACCTGGCTGTGAAAATAAGCTTGAATATGGAGGGATCTCAGATGCCAGAGGGGTGGGCAGAATATGACCATGTTGCCACAGAATTAATTGTGCCCAATGCAAGCTCTATGCACATTTGATTAACTTGCATTCTGCACGCCAGCTGCAGAGTAAGCACAGGGTAGGTTGCAGCCTGCCTTTGCCAGGTGCAATGCAGCAGATCACAGGCTCTGTTCCTACTTACCGAGAATGAAAGGTCCTGCCCGCTTGGTGTTGCTGCTGGAAATTCCCGGGCAGAAAGCCTTGGTGGACGTTTCCCCGCCCCCTCTGTCGGACACTCGCTGGTTCATTCTGAGTTCTGGGGAAAGAGAGCAGACACTTATTATGAGGCCCTGAGGGAGCCCCCTGACCTTCAAGTCTTTCCCTCTGTAATGCTCCTACATATCCTAGGCTACCTTGAGAGAGAGAAAGAGAAAGTAGTATTGCATGATCTCCAAACTCAGGACCCACAAAACATAGCTGACTTCCCATAGTAAGCATAAGGTTGGTATGTCTCTCTAATTTTGTGCCTCCCTGCCAACAGCTATTTTCTGAATGGCACCTACAGTACTCACTCAAAATTCAAAATGGTCCTAAAACAGTGACCCCCAGCTCTAGAAGCGAAGGTGATTCCTCGAGCAGTGTTAGAAACTCAGATATATAAGCTAGGCGCCAAATGGCTGGCTCCTTAAACCAAGGTTACAGTCGCCAAAACGGAATGTCTAGTTGCCGTTTTGGGGTAAAATGTCTTAATTTTCAAACAATGGACTGACTGCGATTGATTCTCATTTAAACATCTGGCTAGTTCAGATGACAACCTTGAGCTAGGTTAAGAACTTTGAGAACTTAAAGAAGAAAAGCCACTTGATCCAGAGACAGTCCATGTATATATTGGCCTATTCCAACCTTTTTCTTAATAGCGACTGCTCCTGATCAAGCTGCACAGAAAAAGCATTTTGGTTCCAGAAATTCATTCTAATTGTGCCTATAAAAATAAGTGATAGAATTCTACAGGATGGGGTATTAGTGTGTGAAAATAGTCCAGATACAATGATCCCCAGATGATGGAGATGTCAGGCACCATCCTGGCATCTTCACTTGGTCGCAAGCGCTCCATAGCCGGGTGCAAAGTGCGACTGGTGCCTGGCTAATTCTGAACACTGTCCTCAAGTCAATAAATGCAACTCTCACCCACTTTATTCCATCCCTGCCAGGGACAGCCCCTGGGAAAAGATGGCTGTGCAACCCTCTTAGTCCCTTGTGCCTTTGCCATGCACTCACAGCCTGGGCAAAGGTCGCAGATGAAACACACAGACAAACCAAAGGCTAAGAGAAATTAACTGTGCCCCTGCCCAATGCCCAGGATCAGACACCAGATTGGCCTCAAGTGATCCACAGATAAAAGAAGCTCAGCTGCAGCAGCAGCAGCTGTCACAGCCTTGTTATGTAGGACTGTTGCTTTGTCAATCACAGCCAAAATCCAAGCACATTTACACTTTTCATACAAGAACAGAAAAGCACCAATAATGTGAACACTGCCTCTAAGGTTGAGTCAAGTAGGATGAGATGTAATAAGGCCCAGGTGCTCCCGTTATGAACCGGCAGTGGCCACAAACTGAAGCAGTGGCAGTGAAGCTGCCCACGTTGCAGCTTCTGGAGCCAAGAGCCTAAGGAATGGTGGCTGAATTGAAAGCACATTCACCTTCCTTAAGGGGCATCACCCTACACACATCCAGGAAAATAGGGCTGAGGGTGGCCTTTGGAAACAGAAGAGGGATTTCAAATTGGGGATTGTGAGCCTGCTCAGCCCCTGGCACACAGGACCACCCACCCAAGGCTGAAGCAACTGAGCATAATGTGACACGATGGGGAAATACGAGAGAGGTTCCCACGCTGCTGAAGTTGACAGGCATGCAGAGGAGATGAGTCACTTCTCCCTGGAGACTCCTGGCGGGCACCATTTGTCATCAAACTTGAAATGTCAGCTGTTGCTGCAGCCTTGCCAGGACAGAGAGCCGCCCAGGTGGCAAGGGGCCAAGGGGATCTCCCAGCAGTGGCTGATGTTCTGTCAAAAGAGGAACAAAGGGAGCCCATGGGGGAATCTGGCCGGGATCTCCCTCGGGCTTCTCACCCTGTGAAAGTTCACTGATAAAACAAATACACAGAAGCTATGGTGAAACTGTGGGCTCAGCCAACCCTCCAAGAGCTGCTGTCACCTGCCTTCAGCTGATACTTGGTGGAGGATTATGGGAGAAGAAGATCTGTTTGTTCATGCGGAGAATAGGCAGAGGGGCACTGCCTTATTATGGTCAAAGGGGAGAATGTGTGATACCAAAAGAGCCATCCAAAATCTCAACACATTCCCATTCGCCTCTCTGAGTTTATTGGTACACAAGAACAGGTCTCCCTGGCCAGCTTTGCCTGCCCATCTCTTCCAGTCTGAGAAGCATAAACTCAACAGCAAAGACTACATAGAGCACCAGTCAATGCAGGAGGGCTGAGAGCAGAAACGTATGTCAGATCACCCAAACACAGCACAGAATTCAGCAACCTGGAAAATCTCAACTTTTTTTTTTAATATAAAGGTATTTTTTGCACTCACAATAATCCATGAGGAAATCTATGCCCAGTAAAGACATTCCAAGTTTTTTTTTGGGGGGGGTGTAGAGCTAAGCATCCACTGCTACTGCCTGGGGTTTGAGCTGCAACCATCAGCAGAGACAGAGGAAAATATGTAACTGGCAGAATTTATCCAGGTTGCAGGACACAGCTTTTCTAGGTGCCAAAATGCAGGTATTGTGATGCCAAAAGCACAAGCACGTGGCTGGGAAAGGCAGCAACGCTGCAGCCTGATTCAAAGCCAGCTGTTCCCTGCACTTTGGCCCCCAGCTTTGGATCTGGCCACCTCCGAAGAGCAAAAGTAAACATCTGCTTCATTCCACTATGCGTGGCCTGCAAGGAGCAGCCAGCCAAGTGCAGTGCCTTCTGTTACTGAACCATAGCCCAACCTCTGGCCGCCTCCTCTTGGCTTCCAAAATCTGCAACACAACTGACCTGCAAGTTCTGCGCAAGGAAACCCCGTTTCAGAGATGCTGAAGATGCCGCAAAGCCCAGCTATTTAGGATGACGGCAAAGCCACACAAGGAGAACTGCGTTTTTAGCCCTCAAAGCTCTCAGGGTGCCTGTGGTTGCTGTTAGGGAGGAGAGAGGCAGCACAGCAGATAAAGCACTGCAGGGAGAGAGTCCTCCTAATCATTGGCTGAGGCTGATGTGGGCAGGAGTACAACAACAACTGGAGGTCCACAGGTTCCCCAACCCTAAACAATTCCTGGAGAAAAAAATGTGCCTAGGAATGAGGAGACAAGCCTGCAGTCCCACCCAATAAATATTGATGCATCCTTAGAAGGAAATCTTTCCTAATAAAGAGAGGAGCATGGCAAGAGTGGTTCTTGATGACAATGCCATCTGCTGCAGGGGAAGTAAGCAAACGGATATGGGATACAGAAGATGACCTGGTGCAGATGTAAATCTAAACCAAAGTTTTGCATTACGAGCAGGCATTGCAGCCAGCCCCTCCCCTCCCCTGCCTTTGGTACAGAGAAGTGGCAGGGAGTTTGGCTTGCGTTTTAGGTTAAGCATAGCTTGCTGTGCTGCCTGAGCCCCAACAAACAACCGTCAATGGGGAAAAGGCAGCTTAAGGCCACAGTTTATGAAACTGGCTTGTTTCAACTAACTATGGAGTTCAGAAGATTAAAATGGAAGTGGAAATTTCCAATATCCTTCTGGCAGCTGTACTGGAGACGCGATGCATGCTGGTGAGCACCCTGACATGCTAGGGATTGCGCATGGGACCGTCAACATACAGAAGATGCACAAAGCGGTAAGCTTAAAAATAAGTAAGTAAGTAAGTAGGTATTTTTAAAAAGCTCTCTTGGATAGGCAGTGCGCCAATGTGAATCTGCCCTGGACCAGGGAACTCTATCTAACAGCCTTCACCATCCAGATGACCAAAGGTGCGCAAGTTATTTAAAAGACTTAAGCAGGCTTCACCAAGCCTACTCTGGGACCATAAAAGAGGTTGGGGCTAAGGAAAAGTTGTAGCCCAAAACATTTGGAGGGCACCAGGTGGGTGAAGGTTGGTCTTAGGTGACATCATCTGGCTTTTTGGTGCCAGCAGTATGTTTTTAGGCCTATTTCAGTATTTGGCTTTCTAAGCATCAGAATCAAATACCTATCATCAGGCGTCTGGATTTTTTTCAGCCCTGAACTAAGGCTGATGCGGCTGGAAAACAGAAGAACCAGGGACTTTGGAAAACTAGAGATTAGATCCCTACTCAGGTATTGTTTAAGCATGCAGGTTACCGCATGACAAACACAGTAGCTGTGCCCCCAGCTTGTTTTCATCACCTTCCACAAACTGAAGGGAAGCTGTCTGTAGCAGGAAGCCTCTTGTCTCTGTACATTTTGGAACACTAGTGGAAAGCATTGAAAATGGGGGTGGGGAGAGCTAGCACCCTCCCCACAAACTTCTCACGTGATAAGTTACATGCTTAAACAGCACCTGAACAGGGCTCAAGATGCACCACACCAATCAATTCATATAACCAGCCCAGTAGGAACCAGAAGCAGAGGGGAGGGGAGGGGTAAGAGGAAAGGCAGGGCCCAACACAAACGAGGCTGGCCTTACCCAAGTGCCGCCGTGCTATACATCACACAACTACCTCTCCGGCGCTTAGGAAGTCATGTCTCTTCTCTGGTGCTCCAGAAATAGTGGGGACGGACTGGCAGGACCAGAAGGTCTGCTTTGGATTTAAAGTTCTATCCAAGGTGGCCTTGTGGAATGATACAATTGTAGAGTTGGGAGAAACTCTAAGGGTCATCTAAGTCCAGCGCCCTGCAATGAAGGAATCACAGCTAAAGAATCCCTGACAGATGGCCACACAAGCTCTGCTTAAAAAAACTCCATCAACTTCTGTGGGAGTCTGTTCCACAGCTCTTACCATCAGAAAGTTCTTCCTGATGCTAATCGGAATCTCCTTTCTTGTAATTTGAATCTATTGATGCAGGTCATAACCTCTGGAGCAGCAGGAAACAAATCTGCTCCATCTTCCATTTGACAGCCCTTCAGATATTTGGAGATGGATATCTCCATGTATGATAGGAAATCTCTGGTGAGACCTTCTCTTTACTAGCTGGGCAGGTGCAGTAGCTTGTAGATTTTGGAGTATTCATGTTCACAAGATAGGACCTGGAAGATTTCAGGGCTGTGATGAAACTCTCTCATTGTCACCAGTCAGGACAGACCGGTGAAGGCCTGGTTTGCTTACCACTGTGCACAGACATCTTACGAAGTACGAGTATCAAGAGGTGGAAATGACAGGGAAGAAGATTTCAGCTAAACATCAGGAGGAACGCCCTAGTGGTAATATTACCTTTGGCAGAAATGGGCACCTCTGTTGGAGTTGTTTAAGCAGAGACTGCAAGTTGTCTGCCAGGTATGCTGTATCTGCTGTAAAGGGGATTGGGCTAAGTGACCCTCTAGTCCCCTTCTAATCCTCTGCAAGAGAACCCTGAGCAGCATGCAAGAGAATATCCTCTCCACTACACACACAAACAAACACACATACATACAGGTATATCTTGTTCAGTTCTCTACATCTCATCAGTCTAACCTGCACCTACAGTTGGGAGATACTCTGGTACCTAAAAGTATCACAACATTCCAATGCCTCTGCACTGCAATGATACTTTCCTAGCCCTGATAATCACTGCATGCTGCCACAGAGCACACAAAACACAGAACAGGATTATCTACAACTGTGTATATGTTTCTTAGCAAAGTTCTGCTCACTGTTTGGTAGCTCTCACCGCCAACGGAACTCCAGCTTGATGCCCCATTATGCCACTGAAAATACACCCCCAAAGTGTTCTTTGGTGACTAATAAAAAATGGGATTAGCAAACAGGTCTCACTTTCAGCCTTTTGTCACACTGACACTTCCAACCATAACTCAGCTGCAGTAACGTGCAGTTTTTGCATGTTGCGCTGCTACATAACTGATGACCCCAAAGGTGATAAAGATATTTAAACAAGAGGTTTGATCCATGATGACACAAATATTAAACACCTTACTGGTGAACCCATGCAAGGAAAGTACCAACCTCTGGTTGTCCTTGTCTGACCAATCCAATACAGTGGTACCTCAGGTTACATATGCTTCAGGTTACATACGCTTCAGGTTACAGACCTGAAATAGTACCTCGGGTTAAGAACTTTGCTTCAGGATGAGAACAGAAATCGTGCTCCAGCGGCACGGCGGCAGCAGGAGGCCCCATTAGCTAAAGTGGTGCTTCAGGTTAAGAACAGTTTCAGGTTAAGAACGGACCTCCGGAACGAATTAAGTACTTAACCCAAGATACCACTGTATGTACTTTGATCAGATCCCATTCACTGATAGGCTAAAGGCTGTGATAAGAAGGTTCGTCAGAGGGCAAAGACTTTTCCATCAGTCAAAATCTCAAAGGAGCTCACCTTGGTAAAAAGCAAAAAAGTTCTATGTATGCTGACATACTCATTACACAGAGACACAAAAAAACTCAGTGCAAAGTTCTTCTACTCAGTAGTAATGCTGGGTAGGAAATTTCCCACCGTTACTTTTTTCAAAGGAAAATGTTCCACTTTTAGAAATGCACTGCTTCATAAGATTGGTAATATAATGAACAGACACAACTCAGATTGGGCAACTGGGACAGATACAATACCATTCAAACCTAAAATCAATGTTTTAATTGTATGATATTTAGGTGACTATACTTAGGAAGCACATATATTTATGCACAGAGCTCTTCAGACATTCTAAAATGAGTATGTTAACTGTCTTCGTATCCTTCATTTTCCCTTCATGCTGCAATCCTAAACACACTTTATAAAAAGTAAATTCCACTGTATTCAATGGGACTCACTTCTGCGGAAGCAGACATAGGACTGTGCTGTTAAAATCCAATGATTTGTGGGAAGTATATGTTACTGAGCTGTCAGGTCTTAATGTATTTCTGCATATGTCAATAAAAATATTTTCCAAGTAAAGTTTTGATTTTTTTTTCCAACTATGACACTTAAGCCACACTAACAGCACTTTATTGGTCTCCCCCAACCCAAAATTTCAGCTCACCGACTTGGGCTACAGGGGCTGGGGAGGAAACTTACAGCTCAAAAAAGGAACATGATAGGTTAATAAACAAGACAAACAAACAAAACTGTAAGACTGTAATTCTAACCCCACTTACCTGGGAGTAAGCCCCAGCAGACATTGTTAGAATTGCACTATTAGGCAAACAAACATGCTAAATCAGATTTCCATAGATTTAGAGCAGCTGGGGTGGGGGGGGGAGAGAAATAAATTTAAATGTTTCCAGAAAATTTGCAGAATGTCTCCCCAAAATAATATTTACACATGCCCCAGTTGTTGCTCAAAGGCAAAAAACTCTGTTTTCCTTGGGACATCAGCAACCCAGTGGGCTGTTCGCTGGTCAAACTTATTTTAGCGCCGTTCACTGGCCGAAGGTATGCCAGCTATGTGGGTTTGGCAAGTTTAGCTCAGAGCAAGCCACAAGGCTTGCCCACATTTGGTCATACGGATAAGGAGATTGGGGCGAGTGGAGGAAGGCCATGGCACTCCAGAATAGTAAGCCAGCCTGGTCATGATACCTAACAGCTGCACTCTTCCAAAACCTTCATCCCCTGAGCCAGAAGCCAGTTTTAAATGGGCACTTCAACCAATGGAGCTTGAAAGGGAGGGAAGGCCTTCTTCTCAGAAGTCTCTTGCTGTTTTATTTATAACTTGCCTTTTGATTGAATTAGTCTCAAGACAACTTACAAAAGATTCCAACAGCAAGCACAAACCCCCAAACAGCCCTTGGCCTCTTGGTTGAAGGATGGGGCCAGGACACTTTTCCTTTCTGCTCTGTAGCCTCATGTGGAACTTTAGAGGAGAAACTCACTGAAAACCCAGTCCTCAAGTAAAAACATGGTCTCTGTGGGCCAGATAACAGGCAGAAAGCAATATGGAAGACACAGGCATATGGAGCAAACAGACCTTTCCAAGCACGAGTGAGGGGACACAACTGCTTGTCCTTGACAAAGGACCCCAGGCTTGGAAAAAAGGGGTCTGAAGTTATGTGAAGTTAAATTGTTCTGGGCCCGACTAGTGAACCTAGATTTCCTTAGCTTTGCCACTTGGGGATTCCTGAAGAACAGATACATCAAGGGTTCCCAAACTGTGGTCTGTGGACCACCAGCAATCTCTGAGCCCTGTCAGGTGGTCTGAGGTGTGGCTGTGGATTTGTGGCTGAAGACAGGACAGCTGCAATCCATCACATTCAACATTCATACTTGTTTATAATCGTATTTTTATTGCTTCTCTTATTTCTTACATTGTATTTTACCATCTTACAATTTGATTTCAAATTGCAATACAATAAAACCCAAATATGAGAAGTAAAAGAAGCAATGCAAAAAACCCCAAAAACCCCATGTCTAGCACAGCGTATTACAATTACTACAACAGGCAGAAACATCACGTGGTTCGCCAAGACCTGCATCACTTTTCAAGTGGTCTGTGGGGTGGGGATAGGGAACCACAGGGGGCAATGATTAATCTGGTTGCTGCCTCTTCTAGAGCAAATTAATAGCAGCCCCAACAGAACCACTGACCTGTGCACACCCATCCTGGGTCAGGCACCTGTTTCAAGAAGGACAGGTTTCTGTGCTATCAGTCACCAAAGTTTCTCATTGAGGAGCTATAATTATTGTTATTATTAAGAAAATGTATTTGTCCCTTTTTCTTGCTACAAGAAACTCAAAGTGATTTACAAAAACAAAACAAAAAAGCACATGCATACAATTAAAATGAAGGAGAAAATATATTAACACACATAGCATTAAGAGGCCATAGATCATTAACAGAGGAATGTTTTTGAGTGGCACCTAAAGATATGTAACCATGGTGTGCCAGGTGAGCCTCCCTGGGGAGAGCATTCCACAAACGGGGCCAACACAGAAAAGTCTTGTTCTTGTGTTGCCACCCTCTGGACCCCGTGTGGAGCTAATGCACTGAAATAGAAGTACATGAGCATCTTGCTCAGTATCTGCACCTGCAATCTGCACACGCTATGCTTGCCATGTCCGTAGAGGAGATCCATAGCTCAAGGCCAGAGTCCATGCTTTGCATGTAATTTTTTTTTAAAAAAATAATATTTATTACTTTTATAGATTACAAAAAGGGAAAAGAAAAAAAGAAAAGACGACAAAGGAGAAAAAGCAAAAGAGAAAAAAAACAATACAATACAGTATATAGACAATGCAAAACGCAACCTAAACCCAAAACTAAACACATTAAACTAAACTAAACAACCCACTCCCTAACCTTAACCCTAAATAAAACAAAACAAAAACAATTTAAAAACATACATCATCCCTTTTCCGTACTCTATCTTTCATTCCCTTGTTTCCTCGACCTCCTCTCACCTCCCTTTTTGTGTTCCACTTCTATTAATTGTTTCAGCAAATCCTTTCCATCTTTCTCCATTTTCTATCATATTGTAAATAACATATTTTTTAACCTTATTTTCCATTAAAACTAAAATACTTATATATGCTTAACTCCTTATAACATTTCTGCTAAGCCCATAAAAAATCATTCCACCATTTTTCTATCACTCATTAGTTTTATCATATGTCTATATATAAACTTTAAATTTTCCAATCTTCTTCCACCATCTCCTCTCCCTGGTTTCGGATTCTGCCAGTCCTTTCCGTCAACTCCATAAAGTCCATCAACCTGGTGGTCTTATGTCCGAGGCTCTTAACTCTTTTCCAAGTCCCTTCTGCAGGTCTTCTTCATTTTCTTTAATGCTAAAGAGCAAATCTTGGGGAAACTCCAACCTATCAATACTTTTCTTCCTTCTGGACAGGTCAGCCAAATTTCCATAGTTGAAGCTAAAGTCCATAAAGTATTTCAGGGCATATTTCAAAATTTCTCCAAATCCAAAGGCCCCCAAAACTTCAATCTCCTCCAAGCCCAAGTCCATATCCCAGAAGTCAGTTAATCCCTGCATAGAGGGATCATTCCAACTTTCCTTCTTCAGTCCAAGCCGGCATCCAATCCTCAAAGTCTGACTTTTCCTAGATTCAATCATAAAAGGCCTCAACTTATAGTCCTCAATTTGCTTCTGTAAAACCACGGATCCCGCTTGTATTACTTTATGTTCAACAACAGCAGCTTTCTCCTTCTCCTCCTTCTCCTTCACCATTTGTCCTGCCAAAATGGATTCCTGTACCAAGTCCTGTATTATTTCTGTGTTGGTGTTCGCTTTTTGACTCAAATCAGTCACTTTCTGTTCCAAATTATCAACTTTAAAAGTCATGTCATCCATCTTCCAAATTATCAACTTTTTTTTTAAAAAAAAGATATTGAGATTTTACAAACAAAGAAAATTACAATATAAGAAAAGAAAAATAAAAAAGACAAAGAAAAAAGATACAAAAATACAGAAAAAAATACAAAATATGTAAAAAATAAAAAAACAATTAAAAACAAATCAAACTTTTCATGTCTTATATTTCAATTACTCGTTTCCTGACCTCCTCACACCTCCCTTTTTTGTATTCCAGTTCACATAGTTAATTCAGCAAATCCTTTCCCTCTTTGTTTTTATCCTAATTATAGATCTTGATATGTTAAACATCATATTTTCATCTAATTATCAACCCTTTTTTTGCATATTCTTTTAATTTTGTTACTAAAACCATCTCATTTCAATCCTGCATCATTTTAACATTCATTAATTTTACAGTGTTTCTGCAGATAGTCTTTAAATTTCTTCCAATTTTCTTCCACCAACTCTTCTCCCTGGTCGCGGATTCTGCCAGTCATTTCCACCAATTCCATATAGTCTATCACTTTCATCTGCCATTCCGCTTTTCGAATTTTGGGAGCCAGTCCTCTAGTTATCCAAATTTGGTCAATTCTTGTCCATGTCATTTTGGCTTCAGAAAAGAAAGTTCCCTCCCTACCCAGGGGGTTCTTAGTTCTCCAGATGTCAATTAAGTCCATGTTGTCAGTCATGTCAAAAAAGGTTTTCGGTAGTCTGCCGTCTTTAGTAATTACCTGTCTTTGCGACTTGTCCATATTTGTAGACACCACTCCGTTCATATCCCCCATCATGATGATATTATAGTCCATGTAGTCCAACAATGTCTCATGCAACTTCTTAAAAAATTCAGATTTCCCCTCATTTGGTGCATAAACTCCTATTATCAAAAGTTTCTCTCCTTGAATTTGTATTTCGATTGCCACATATCTTCCTTGGTCATCTTTGAAGATAAATTTCGGTGATAAGCTCTCTTTGGCGTAAATTACAACTCCTCTCTTTTTAACCTTGTCCGATAAAATAAATTCTTGACCCAATCTTTTATTAATCAATACTTTTCTGTGTAGCCTTATCACATGAGTTTCCTGTAAGCAAATCAAGTCTAATTGCTCCTTTTTGAATAAATGAAAAAATTTCCTCCTTTTTTCCGGGGAGTTAAAATCGTGAATGTTCCAACTTAATAATTGCAGAGACATGCTGTAATTATTTTACTTTCCTCCAACTGCTCCAAGTAGTTGTTCTTCTTCTGTTGGTGGTCTCTCTTTCTCTGGTTTGTCCAGCCCCAAAAGTGGTGGTCCTAAATCTAATATTCCTGGTTTTAGTGCTCTTGGCTCTTCTTCTTCTTTGGCTTCTTTTTGAAGGTTTTCTTCGTGATCTCTCAAAATTTTTTCCTTGTCTTCCACTGATCTTATTTTGATTTTTTTCCCTTTAAAGGTAAAAGAGAGGCCTTGGGGAAACTCCCACCTAAAAACAATTCTGTTTCTTCTTAAGAGGGCCACCAGATCTCCGTAGTTAGTTCTAAGATCCAATAAATATTTCGGAATATCCTTGAAGATCTCTACTCTTGATTCTTGTATCTCCAAAGTCTGCTGGAAATGCAGGCTCAATATTTTGTCTCTCTCTTCTTTCGTTTGGAGGGTAACCAAACAGTCTCTCACCCTGTTCTTTCTCCCTCCTCTTCCAAGTTTGAAAGCACTTACTATCTTGAAGTCTTGCTTAGCATCCAACTTCCAAAATTCTGCAAATTCCTGCATAAGAAAGTCACTTAAGTTATCTTTTTCAAGTTCAGGTACCGCCCTGATCCTCAGATTAGTCTGTTTTTCCTTAAGTTCAATCATGGACAAAAGCGATCGGTGGTCCTTGAGCTCTTTACATATCGGTGGGATCTTTTCCTCTACAGCCGACGCTTTTTCCTTTGCTTCCTCAGCTGCCTTTTGATTTGAAGCGGATTCTTGCAACAGTCTTTCAATAGATTCTGTATTTGAATTCACCTTCTGCCCCAGGTTGTTGATGCTAGTAGTATTTTGGTCAATTTTAATTGTTGCTTCCATAACTTGGTTACTTAATTTTTCCAAGGTTTCATAAATTTTATTTGATACTGAGATAAATCCCTCTTCAGTGGCCATTCCTTTAGATCCAGCCTGTGCAGGATCTTTTCCTTGTGCAGGATCTTTTCCTTGTGGTGCAGAAGGGGCAGATACGGATGCAGAGGCAGATACAGATGCTCTGCGCTGCTGCGTTACACTGGTCTGCTGCTGTCTAACCTTTCCCGATCTTGTTGTCTTTTCCTGAGGCAAGTCTGCCATACCACTTTATCTGAGGATCTGAGGATCAAGGTCGATCCCACGGCCAGAACTTGTTTTGCAGCGGAAGTTTCCCAGGCCAGTCGAGAGTGGAAAATCCCCTGGCTAGTTGCAACAATTTCAATGTTCCTCTAGGGGGACACAGTAACGATCAAGGTATTGCAATAGAGTATCTTTTCCGACTTTCCAAAGTCCCCCTTCAACAAAAGAAAAGCAACAGTTCCAAGTCCAAAGAAGCCCTCAGAATAAAAGTATCTCACTTGCAGAGTTAACTGTCACAAAGTTGCATTGTCCATAAATAGTGCGATTCTCAGTACGGCAATTTTATTAATCCTGGCAGTCCATTCCCAAGGGTTAAGTGGTGGTCTTTATTCCTTTTTCTCTCCTTTTTTTTTTTTGCAGGCAAAATATACTTTCCTCTCTTCCCTCCCCTCTCCTGCAGTTCAGGGAGGGAAGTCTTTTGATCTGACGTTAGGATTTGAGTCCTTTTAAACCCAACTCTCCGGTCTTAGCTTGATCAGTCTTTGCTTTGATCTATATACAGAAAAGGAAGGCGGACTTCCTGTTTACACCTTCCCGTTTCAGTGCCAAATTAATCCTCTTTTCGTTAAATTCCCCGGTCTTTAAACTTGACCTACTCACGGGTAGTCGTTTGTTAGCTGAATTGTCCCAGGAAAAAGGTCAGCGCTCCCCGGCAACAGCTGTGCGGCTTCGCTCCACGGAAGAAGCAGTTGGCTCTCAGCACCGTGCCAGACTCCCCGTTTCGCTCCGGAGCCCCTTGCGGGGTTCCCTCGCAAATAGGGGGGGCGCTAAAGGTGCCCGCTGAGTCCCACAATCACAGGCTTCTCCCGCCTGTGGTTTTCTAAAGGGTCCCCGCGTCGCTGTCGCGGTTAGACCCAGTTCCCGTGGAGCTATTCCCTCACAACTGGAGGGAATTCGCCATTACCGATGGCGCCGCCTCCGGAAGTCCAAATTATCAACTTTAAAAGTCATGTCATCCATCTTCTTGTGAAGCTGTCCCAGCGAACAGCTTATCTTACATAAAACAGTCACGATGGCCTCTCCTGTCAACATTTTTAAATGGTCCAAGGTCAATCTCTGGTTCTCAGAATCCTTATCTACAGCTGGAAATCCCCCAGTTACACTCCTGTAACAGTTTCAAAAGCTCCCTCTAGAGGGAAACAGTCTCCACTTGTATCAGTTCTTTCAGGCACAACTCAAGCATTAAAGATAGTTTTTTTAAACGCAGATGAGGACAATGGAAACAGTATCTTACTCTTATTTAGCTAGCTGTCAAATCCGTTCTGTCAATGCTCTCTTTCCAAACGTCATCTGGCAGCCTGTTCCCAGGTTCAGAGCAGTGGTAATTTGATTTTTCACTCTCTCCTGCAGGCTCACTAGGTCCAAAATTTCCCCCCTCTTCTGCTTCCAAGGGGGGTTTGTATTTTAAACCGATGGAAATTTAATCCTTTGCCAAAAGCTTTCAAAGACTTTAGCTTGTAACATCTTTGCTTCAGTCTATTTACAAAAGCGGAAGGCGGACTTCCTGTTTATGACCTTCCCGCTTCAGTGCCAAATTGAGGTATTTAAAAATCCAATTTTCCGCTCTACTCACCAGTAGTTGTTTAAAATCCAATTGTCCACAGGAAAAAGTCAGCGCTCTCCGGCAACAGCAATGCGGCTTCACTCCGTGAAAGAAGCAGTCGATTCAAAGCACCGCGCCACTCACCCCACGTCGCTCCGGATCCCCAAAACAGGGTTTCCCCGCGAATAGGGGAGGCGCAAAAGGTGCCAGCCGAATCCCAGGTTCACAAGCTTCTCCCACTTGTGATTTCAATGAGTCTCCACCTTCGCCGTGGCGGTCAGACCCTGTTTTTCACGGAGCAAGTTCCTCCCGAACGGAGGAGCTCTGCCATTGCCGGAGGCGCCAACCCGGAAGTCCATGCTTTGCATGCAAGTCCCAGGTCCAATCTTTAGTTAGCACCTTCGATTAGAAGGCTAGGAAGGGAAGAAACCATAGAGCTGCATGCTAGACGGAACAGCAAACATGGTGCCCTCCAGATATTGTGGGACTATAACCCCCATCATACCGGACTACTGGCTGTGCTAGCTGGGGCCGATACGAGCTTGAGCCCAACACCATCTGGAGGTCTCCACATTCCTTGCCATCAGAATAGACAGTAGTAGGCTTGATGAGCCAGCATAAAGCAGCTTCATCTATCCAAACAGATCAGAAGACCAACAACCATTGGCAAAAACACTGCATTTATTTGGAAAATGATACCCATGACAAATGTGAACCAGCCTTGGAAAAATATCTTGCTATATGGATTTAGAGATCAAACCCAAATATATGTGCATGTGTGCAAACGCACACTTTGACTCTGTTACTTTGGGCTCTGATCGATTGTATTTTACAGAGGCTTGCCTGGTGCCATCACTACATATCTTCCTGTGCCAGGCAAAAGAATTTCCTTTTTATCCAGGCCTTTGGCTTCTAATTATCTGTGGCTTTTTTGCACGGAAGGAGCGTTTTAATGTAGAGATTTTTCTTTGCTGGTTTTAACTTGTGTTTTTGTTTAAAATGTTCTAAGTCGTTTTGAGTTGCTGCAGCAAAAAAGAAAGCAACTAATAAATTTAATAAACAATAATGCTTCTACAGTATTGCTTTTTACTTCTGGGGTGTAGCGCTGCAATCAGAGCTAGAATCATGTTTAAAAGGAAGACCAGAATGCTCAGAATGCCAAATAGACCCCACAAAAGCACATCAGGTTAAGTGCTATGCAGCTTGCCCGTGAACTAACACATAACCAGAAGCAAACCACAGGATGTATTTACATGGCCTGCCTTTCATTTTCTCACTCTCATTCATGCACATGAAGACACAGGAAGCCAAGTTTTTCATCTCTGACAGCTAAGATTTTAACTCTATACCTGACTAACTCCCTCGTAAAGACCTCAAGCACAAGGTATCAGATGTATTCATTATGCCCATAAATCAGCTCCTCTCACTGCCCGCCCCCCAGCTTCCCATCAGAGCATATCCAAGTGTCATAGAAGCTATCAGAAATCAAAGAGAGGTTTTTTTTTAAAAAAAAAAAAGTTGTCAAGATTTACAAGCTACACAGATTCTGTGTAAGGTGACTGGAATGCCAATGATTTCTATGGATCACCATCATGGGTATCATTACCTGACTTTCCTACGAGGCTATGGCTGGGGCTGCAAGCCAGCAGACACAACCGTGCTACTACCTGCAGAGAGGACTGTAAAATGAAGCCTAGTCTCTCAACCTTTCTCTCCACCTGAAGTGGTGGACTGCACCTTACTATAAAACCACACCTCAAGTTGCAGCATTATCAACGTGACAAGAAAAAGGAAGAACTGAGCAGAGAAGCAGCCCAGAGAAACTTCAGGTTGAAAAGGGAAGAGTGTGGTCCACACATGAAAGGAGAGCAAGCTCTGAACTCTGGGTTTGTTTTATAAGGCAAGCTTGCCAAAATCACACAATGGAATCAGAGGCAAACTATGCCTACAGAGGAGAAAGGCTTACTCTATTTGCGCTCAATATGTATATTTGCAATTAAAAACAAATGTTACGAGGAGGGAGAGAGAGAAAGAGAGAGAGAGAGAGAGAGAGAGAGAGAGAGAGAGAGAGAGAAGGGCTTAGATCAGAAGACCTAAGAAGACTCATAGTTCTCCAGATGCTGAAGACCTGTAAAACAGCTACACAGTGACCCTCTCAGGCTGGAAAGCTTTTTCAATTCCTAAGTCAAAGACATCTCAAGTTCTGGGACACGAGCATCAAATTGCCATATATATTTTTTTCCAAATCTTATTCGAGTAGCTGCTAGTAGAATTTCTATAGCTTTCTCTCATTAAGGAAACTTGCTTCCATAGACTTCTGGAGACAGAGCAGAGGCAAGGGTTACACCCCTGCTCCAGCTACTGGTGATACCAGAGTCAGAGGACTGGGAAACCTTTGTCCCACCTCAACATTTTAGCCAGCAGCAGACCTGTGAACTTCCCCCACAGCTGTCAAGTGGAGCCACAGCAGAAAGCAAGGAGCTGTTAAGGTGCAAAAGTGCTGCACGATCTTTTTCTGCATCATGGAACACAAGTGCCATCATTCTCATTTGAGAGGCGCAAGTATAGTGGCTAAGAGCCAGAAATGTGGAAGCTCCCTCTCCCCCCCATATCTCATCTCCTACAATGGCCACTGTCAATCTTTTTTCCTTCAGACTCAGCTCCCACATTAGCCACATGGAGATAGTAGCTGTAGCTAATCATGTTTAGATAATGGTGGTGAAGTGCTTCAAAAAATCTACAGTGCTGTAGCCTTGCTTACTAATAAGCAGAGATAATGGTTTGCCATGGCAGAGCTGGGCATAGCCAGGTTCCCACCACATCCAACGATAGTGGTCCCTGAACACTGACCACATTGAGTGGGGCCGATGGGAGCTGTAATCCAATAGCATCCAGAGGGTACCACAAAGACTATCTTGATCTGTAGGACCACACTTTCTCAGAGGGCAAAAAGCAAATTCTCGTGATATAACTTTTATACATAAAATGAGTTGCCTGTTACTTGCAGGGTGAAGGCTGAGCCCTCATATTTCTCTTAGCTCTGCAAAGGAGCCCACCTGTCATTCCCGAACAAGGACTGTTTTCATCCCCACTTCATCCCCCTGAAAAAGTGCTCTTCTGACTGCATGTGGGCTCCCAGCCTCTCTTAGGCCAAGAGTCCTTCCTCTCACCTTCCTTCCTGCCCAGCACTCAGCACCACCACGGGAAAACCCTCATGGGTTGCAGCATTTCCTTGATCTATCCTCCAAATCCAGAGAAATGAGCAAAGCCAAGCACAGATCTCTTGAGCAGGAAGGGATGCCAGTGTGGGGAATTATGGCATGCTGCAGCAGCCCTGAAAGGGACCAGGTAGAGGAGCTGAAGCAGCGGACATGCCGGAAACAAAGCAACTGGCCAGTGGGGGGTACTGGTGGGTGGGGGGAAGATGGAAGTAGGCGTGGTCACGGAAGGGAGAGGAAGGAGTCTCAGCCGGGGGCAGGCAGGGAAAGAGAGAAAAGAGGGATTGAACGTCGGCCCCCCCCCCCATATTTTTCTGATTGCAACAGCATTAAATGGACATGAGACCAAAGTGGCCAGCAGGGTGTGTATGAAGAGAAATGCAAGAGAACAAGATGAAAGGATCAAAGTAGAGGGGCAACATCAGTGAGCAGGGGGCCGATTTCTGAAAGGAAGGAGTAGGCCAGACTGCAGACGAGGGCAAACCTGAGGGTGAGGGAGAGAAGCAGCCATGGCCAAAGCAACTGTGTCCTCGCTCTGCAAGGAACAGGGGGGGGGTCTTCAACCGTTTCTTTTCGGGGGGGGGGGAGACTCTATGCCGGTGATGAACGACTGATTTCCGCAACGGAGGTGTTCAGGGGGTTGTCTCCACAAACCCGTATCCCAGTGAGAGGCCGGAGATGGGGAAGGAGGGGCGTGGTGGCTTACGACCAAAAAGCTCGCAAAGGGGCACGTTGGTCCCCGCTCCCCGATTCCCCGTCCCTCTCTCCACCGCCCCAAACATCGTATGCCAGGTCTACTAACCCCCTCGGCTCCGCGCCGCCTGCAGTCCTACGTGCCCTAAGAAGCCTTCCTGGGAAGGCCACCCCGTGGAGCTCAGCGAGGCTTACTCCCAAGAAAGCCAGTGCACCAACTGCAACGGGAGTCCAAGGAGTACGTAGAGGGCTGGGCAGCCGCGGCTGGCCCTTGAACGACGGGCGGGAAGGAGGACGGATAGCGCTCCTGTACAGGACGCTGATTTGCCAGCCAGACCCTCTGTCAGGAGACTCCATTCCATTCCCTGCTGGGCTGCCGCGGCTGAGCCATTCATAAAAGCCAAAGCTGCTGCCAGGAGGAGGAGGAGAGGCGGCGGGAAGGGCTCCTGCTCAGGACACCAGCTGGTCAGCCGGCCAGCCATGCCCTCTGCCAGGAGACTCCATTCCAGCCCTACCTACCCTTCTCCGCCCCCGCCCCGGGAAAGAGAAGGTTTCGCGCGCACCGCGGCGGGGGTAGGTGGGAGGGCAGGGGGCGGCCTGCCCCTTCTTACCCATCGCCGCCGCCTCCGGGCCCGGCCCCGCCGGCCACCGTCCGCTTCTCGCCTGTCCCAGCCAACTCGGGCTCTTCGACTCCGCCACCTGACAACGGACGTGACGCGAGGCTGCCGTCATCGCCAACGCCGGTCACGCCCCCGCAGGCTGCCGCCGCCGCCATCTTCTTCCCCGGAGCCTCGGCCTGTGTCAAAGATGGCGCCGACAGAAGCAAGGCCGGGCGGAAGAGAGGAAGGGGGGAAGTAGGCGGGGAGTGCCGGTGCAGGATTGGTGAACTCGAGAGTCCCCCACCCCTCCCTTCGGTGCGAAATCAGCCCTGCCCCTCACCTACTCGAGGGCGAATGAAAGACCTGTGCAGGGTATGATTGTCAGGTTCCGACTGACGTCATTTTAAAGGTTGACTATATTAATCTTTCTGTATTATTTCTCTTTCGGAGCAACGTGTTTAAATATAATTAATTATTAAAAAAGCAAAACACATGAGAAACCTGCCCTGGCCGTTTCCACCAGATCTGCTCCTGGAACTGGCCTAGGGGGAAAGGGGGCTTTATTATTTATTTGTTTATTTTTATAACTCCTATCTTTCCCACCTTTTCCTCTAAGACGCTCAAGGCGGCGCACATGTTTCATGGCCGAGTAGGGATTTGAACCCTGGTCTCCCTGATGCTAGTCTGGTACAACACCCTGGTAGATCAGGGTTCACATCCCTACTTAACCATGAAGCTTATTGTGTGACCTTGAGCAAAGCACTACCTCTCGGCCTCACCTACCTCACAGGGTTGTTGTGGGGATTAAATGAGGAGAACCATGTCTGTACACCACCTTCAGCTCCTTGGAGAAAAAAAAGGTGGGCTATAAATGCAGTAAAAAAAATATATTGATCGGGCCTTCCCATGCTCCTTATTTGACAGCCTCAAATTGCCATATCTCTTAACTAGAGTTTTTTTTTTTTTAAAAAAAGTGAAATGCAAGTAACCCAGAGCAACCCTCAGCCACTTTTGTAACTGGTGAGTCATGCTTGGGTGGTGGGGGCAGGAGGGAGAAGGACAAACAGCAGCTCGCTTTCTCTCTCTCAGTTGAGCACTTGCATCATGCAGGCATGACTCACTCTATGGGAGCCTCAACTGCCACTTGTGCAAACAACAGACTCCAGGGAGGTAACAAAAGAGTGTTAGCCTTCCTTAGTACTGCTGGCATTAGGGAAAGTGGGGCTGCAGTCACCAAACCTGACTTGAGCACTCTGCCAGATTTGGAGACTCTTTCTGCAAACAGCTCTGTGTTCTGGGTGTGCAACTCCCTCCTGCTATCATTGGCAGGGGTGCTCAGCACCGTTTGGAAATAAAGCCAGGCTCTTCCCACGCTTTGTCTAGTGCCAACTGAAGTGGATAGAAACCACTTTTTCTAGCAGTTGTTGCAGCAGCCAAGAATCCTGAATTATGAGCCAGTGGTGGTGTGCTGGTTAGCTTTGGACTAGGACCTGAGAAACCAGGGTTCGAATCCCCACTCAGCCATGAAGCTCACTGGGTGACCTTGGGCCAGTCACTTACTCTCAATCTAACCTACCTCACAGGGTTGTTGTGGGGATTAAATGAGGAAAGGGAGAATCATGTAAGCACTTTGAGTTCCATAGAGGAAAAGGTGCAATATAAATGCAATAAAAACAAATGCCACGTGTGCAGTCTGAGTAGAGACCCACAAAATACATGTAGCTGCAAGCAAAAAGTTGGGAGATGGTTCAGCATGTCCAGACTAGTTAGCATAGCAAATATGGAGCACACAGAATTCCATGGCCCTCATTGGCTCCATAATGTGATGTGGCCAAGATGCCACTTTTTTGTTACCAGACAGACACACCAACATGTGCCAGGCAGCCTCTGCACAGCCTTTGATTCACTTTGTAAACTTGTACCTGCTCCATCAGGTGAAGGGGATGTGTTAACATTTCCTGCAGTACAGATGAGTCACGTGCATGTGATGGGGTGAAAGGGTAGCTGCGGGGCCCACATTGCTGCAATATTCAGCACACATTAAGATGGATCCACACAAACATTAACTCTTTTGGGCTGTAGATTTTGGGAAGAAAAGCAAAGCTGGTGCAGACAGGCAGGCTGTCTGCTGTGTCCTCAGTGGCCCTGGAAAGCTCTGAATCATCAGCCCAAAGGCATTTAAGTCCAGCTCCTCTCCTGTGCCAGTTACCCCTCAACATGTGCTAGGCAAGTCAGCAGACTTGGCAGGAAGAGCAGCTTTCAATGCCTGCTGGAGGAAGGAGGGGATGCTGCTCTTTCATCTGCCTAGAGAGTAGCTGAACTAAATGGTGCGAAATAACAGGTGGCCTGTTGCCAACACAGTATCTATTTTGTGGGGAAGATGGTGGAGAAGCTGCAGAACTGCAAGTGTTCCTGGATGACACTGGTTATCAGGATCCAGGTTTAGGCCTGGTTTCGGGAATGAATTGGCCTTGGTCACCTTGATGGATGACCTGTAATGGGAGAAATATGGCGATACTTGGCCCTGTTACAATTGCTTGGTATCTTGGCAGCTTTAGATAGCATTGGCCAGGGTAACCTACTGGATCACCTGAGTGGGATGGGTAATGAAGACACTATATTAGTGGTTCCACTCATACTTGCTTGGTTGTGTCCAGACAGTAACACTGGGTGGGGGACTGCTCTTTGACATTGTTCTGGCATTGATATACAAAGCCCTGAGCAACTTAGGCCTAACATACCTGAACTGTTATATTCCAGCTTGACCACTGAAATCCAGAGGGATGATGTTATTTGTCCCCCCATGTTACAGACCGACATTTAGAAACTAGACATTTAGCACCACCGGTCACATAGCCTCTGATGTACCTGCTTACTCTGCGCCTTGGAACCTGACTTCTGTACCAAACTGACTTATGTATTAAAACCTTTGGAAGAAATGGTGTTGAGAGTTCTAGTTCCTCATCCAGCTGAGAGCCAGGACAATCCCCAAGCATTGCTTATCCATGGTGCAAACCATTCTCTCATAACAAAAGAGCCATAGTTAGCAGCAACCTGCCTCATAGTACCTGTTGCCCACTTTGGAGTGGGGCTGGCAGTTCAACTAAGTAATGCCCATGGGTGAAACGCAAGGGGGAACTGAGCAACAGTTATGGGATGTTAGTAAGGTTGCAGCTGCCCTCCTCCATTATTTTCAGAAGAGAAGGCATTACAGTCTACACATGTGCTTCTGGCACAAAGAGACGATGCCCAGCAGCTGTATTATGAACTGAATGCACTCTGTCAGATGCAACTTCAGATCAAACAAGAGGATGAGTGAGAGAAGGACTCAATGACAGGTTTATGCTTTGCAATCCTTGGGCATCTCCTACTGGAAAGATGTAATGCAGCAGAACTAAGAAAGCTCTCTCTGCCCATGGCTTTGGAAAAACACCACCATTAGTCAGCACTGGGCTAAATCAGACTCCTACAACTCCCATTAGTCCCACCCAGCATGAGCAATAGCCAGGGATGATGTGAAGTGTAGTCTAGCCTCTGGAGGGCACCAGGGTGGAAAAGGCTAGGCAAGATTGACCAAGTTCCTGATACTACTACTACATGTTCCTATTGCATTATTGAGGTTCTAGAGCCAGCGTGGTGTAGCAATTAGTGTTGGGCTAAGACCTGGGGGACCAGGGTGCAAATCCTCACTTAGCCATGACATTGGGCCAGTCACTTATTTAGCCTAACCTACCTCACAGGGTTGTTGTGGGGATGAAATGGGGGAAGAGAACTGTATATGCCACCTTGTGCTCCTTGGAGGAAAGGTGAGATGTAAGTAAGTAAGTAAGTAAGTAAATAAATAAATAAAGAGTCAAACTCTGTACAAGGACTGAGTGTTCTCTCATTTGTAATTTAACCTTGGCTCAGCTGCTACTTTTCTCAGCCTGCAAATCCTTGTTAAAGAGGGATGATACGAGGATTTTCAATGTACAAAAAGCTGCTGGTTGGTCTGGTGAGAAACAGTTTGTAAAAGGAAAGTGGATCTTAAAAATTTGTAAACAATTTATTTGGAAAAAAGAGGCTAAAGAGGGTGAAGAGAGTATTAGTCCACAGAAAGCAAGACTCCTATTTGTTGCTAAGGTCAGTTGTATTCAAACTTATTCTTACAAAGAGACCTAATGCCCACTCTTCCCCTTTCTATAGAAAAGTTTGGTGAACTCTTGAACTCAGGAAGTGCAGCCAGGTAAGGCAACTAGAAAAATCAGGGAGGGTTGTCTACAGGTCACTTCTAATCTCAGTCCAGAAAAATGTGCTTCTTCATCAGAAGTACAAGCAATGTCAGGCTGAGTTTGGGGCACATGGCAAATCCAGGGCACTAGCCTGCTCATTTGTAGCTCTGCTTAAGGAACTCCTTCCTGCCCCTGTCTCGGCCACCAAAAGTGCGAACTCTGTGAATGAGCTGCAGCTGTTTCTCAATGGTGGTCGTGATGTCCATGTCGTCAGGGATGTGGACGTAGCGGACGTTCCTTCCCGTTACAAACAGATCATCCAGCCAGGTGGAATGGCCACACCGGTCAGTGAACGTCGCCTCGGCCAGGCGGATGTTCATGAAGGCGTCAACATTGGTGATGCGGCCCACAGCCATGCTCTCGTCCCGCAGCTCCACAGTGGTGACGTGTCCGTGGAGGCCCTGCAGCAGGATGACAAGGCTGTTCTCCGAGATGGTGCGCTCCTTCACGGAGTGGCTGATCTCCATGGCTTGGCACCACCTGATGGCGGGAACAGAAATAGGAGGAAGACGAGAGTTCAGTGAGTTAGCCCCATTAATCGCCTTCTCGTGCTATATAGAGAACGGGTCTGTGCTTGTTCTGTGCCAACCACGGAATTCAGCTCATGATTTTAAAATCACAGTTCTGGTTCGTTTTGCTTGGAGAGTACACAGGTGAAACCTCAAAACCCAAACTGAGGCTCTGCAGGATCTCTAAAGCCACCTAAGCAAGCTTCAGTACAGAACTCTGTGTGCTGGTTGGCCTCTCCTTAGCAGCCAGGCAGTAAGAATCAAAAGGGGCTGAGCCCGTGATCTATCATCTGCCCCAAAGAATCTGCACATGCCCAGAGGCCAACTGCTCAGCAACCAAACATTCTCACTTGGAAGGAGCAGCAGTAAAATAGTGAGAAAGCGGAATTTCTTCTCTTTCCCATAATGTATCTATGTATACTGTGTGTGCTTCAGTGTAAGTTGCTGCAAGACCTGTTTGGTGACAAGCAACTAGTAAGTTTAGTGCATAAATGAAAATAAATAAATGGCAGACCTGGTGCCAGGGCCACTGAGAGAGGAACACGGTTATACTGGGTCCAGACTCTTGAGCTTTCTTTCTGTGTGTTTTTTAAATTGAATTTAACACTTGTTGAAGGAAAGTGTGGAAGCAAAATTTGAAGCAATTGCTATTTGAAGCAATTGCTTTGT
This sequence comes from Podarcis filfolensis, assembly GCF_964270895.1. Taxonomy (NCBI): domain Eukaryota; kingdom Metazoa; phylum Chordata; class Lepidosauria; order Squamata; family Lacertidae; genus Podarcis; species Podarcis filfolensis. The sequence continues at coordinate 56,890,811 of NC_139611.1, read as the reverse complement.
GATATGAGCCTATTCCTGCCTATCTGTTTTTAGCCAATGAGTACAGTCACAGCTGTGACCCATAAGTGCTGTGGGCAAATACATACACAGAGAAGAACCCTCAAACTTGGAAGCCTTTAAGAAAAAGGATTGGGCAAATCCACAGAGAAGGCTGTTGATGCTTCTTAGCCATGATGGAGGCCAGGCTCTGCCTCCACAGCCTGAGGCAGAAGTGTTTCTTAACGCCAGCTGCTGGAAACAGCAGGAGGGTGTGTGTGCTGCTATTGCCCTCCGGTCCTGCTCTGGGGTTTTCCCATTGGGGGTATCTGTTTGGCCACTGTGAGATGAGGACACTGGGCTAGATTGGCCCCGTGTCTCAATCTAGCTGCAGCCGGGCTGTTCTGATGTTCTTCTGTAAAACAACTTCCAAGTGGCCCAAAGAGTCCCTCTCACCAAGGAGGTGGCCTTCTAGTGGGGAAGAGGGCCCGATCCACTCATGGGGCCTGCTGGGCCGCAGGAAATCATGTGGGCGCAGAAAGCAAGCAGGCAGACAGGCAGGAGAAGCAGACCCAGGGGCTCATGAGAGGGGTTCCCAGCATGAGCTGCCCTGGCATGGGTGTAGCCAAGGGGGGCAGGTAGGGGCAGCTGCCCCTTCAATAAAAATAAATAAAAATACATGGAGGGGGCAGAACCTCTGTTAGCTAACAAATGGCCATGCCCCCTAGGCCTGCTCCTGGCTGCCTAACTCTCGCTCTGTCTCGCTCTCCGGCCTTCCGCTCCGCGAGCAAAGCCAGGAAAGGGGAAAGGGCAGCTCGTGGCGGCTCCTGATCCGAATCGGGTCCCGTGCAGAGGAGGCGCGCACAGCGGAGACTCCGCTCGCCTACCTGTCTTGGATCTCCCGCCTCCTCGCCCAGCGCAAAAGCAGAAGCACGCGTGCGCAATCGACAGGCGGCTTAATCAAAGAGACTTCGCTCCTCATTCGCCGGTTCTAAGCCCAACTGGAAGAAAGTGGAGCAGCCCCATTGGCCATAATGGAAGAAAAGGCGGGGCTCGAGGTGGGGGAGGAGAAAGCTGGCTTGTGATTGCTCCGTTGCTTCCGCCCGTAGCTGGTGCGCTCGGAGATTCGCTTTCCGCCCTGAAAGTGACGGGAAGAAGCCACCTAAAAGCTGGAAAGGTTGTAGTTTCGGCGGTGTCGATGGGCTCCTTTGCTCCAGCTCAAAGCCGCCTTAACTCTCAACTAAGCATGCTCAGAATTGCCGGTATCCGGGTGTGATTTTACGAATCACAGTAACATTAGGCTGCAATCCAGTATTTTGGAGCAACCCTTGTTGAGCAGGGTAATGCTTCCTGCCCGGTAAACATGGATAAGATTTATTTAACTACACACGACGAGCTGTGTGTTAAGCTGCATTTTTCAAATATAAAATGTTTTAAATAAACACATATAGTTTTTATACACTATTCTTTAATGGTGGTAATGGATTTATAATTAGCTTATAATGAAAGTAGAACTATCTTCTCTAATAAGCAGCTTTTGTTCTGTGCAAATAGGCTAGATCTAGTTCACTAGAAGCTGCTTAGTCATGCTGGCCACATGACCCGGAAGCTGTCTGCGGACAAACGCCGGCTCCCTTGGCCTTTAGAGCAAGATGACTGGACCTAACGGTCAGAGGTAACTTTACCTTAGTTAGAATCTATTTGGGAGTCCTATGTAAACTCACTTAATATGAATGCATCGGCTCCACAGAGACTCGGTCAACCATTCTACCAAACCTGCAGGCAGTTCCATCAGCCTGATGATGAACATCCTGGGTCAGGACGTCACCAGCACTCCATGCATTAGCACTGGTGATCACACGCTTGAGATGGTAGACTGTTTTGTCTATCCAAATTTCTCCATAACCAGCAGCCTCCATCAATGCTGAGCTGGACAAGCATACTGGCAATGCAGCTACGACAATGTGAGGCTAACATCCCATACCAAGATAAAGGTCTACAATACTTGTGTGTTGAGCACGCTGCTTATGGAAGTGAGTCACGGGCAACTTAGAATTGTCAGGAGCGACTCCTCAACACCTTACGTGTGTGCTGTGTCAGGAAGCTTTAGGGTATCATCAGGGATGTGCTCTATGGGAAAATGGCTTCAGGCACCAGGCCTGTTGGCCAACCAACTCTGTGTTACAAAAGATGTCTGCAAACGTGGCATGAAGGCTGGCAGCATTAACCCCACTGTGTGGGAATACCTTGCAGAACACTGGAGTGCCTGGAGAAAGACAGTCAGGTTGTGTATCCAAGGCAGTGACCAGAGGAGGAAAGACCACTGGGAAGAGTGTAGAGAGAAGAAACGCCATAGTGTATCTGCACCAGCACCACCAGATGCTTTCATCTGACCCAGCTGCAACAAAATGACTCTCTTGTATTAGTCTCAACAGCCTCGGCAGGTGCTGCAACCATCCAATAGATTAGCTTCACCCCCAAAGGGACACTCCTTCACTGTCTCCTGAGACAGATGGATGCCAACAACAATACTTAAACCATGCTGTCCCACAATCAGAATTGTTAAGGTTTTTGCCAATAGGGCTGCTGGGCCTTTAACAGCTGCAAAAGCAGCAGAAATTCATCAGTGGGAGAGGCATCTAGGGCAGCCTTCACAAACCTGGTGCCCTTCAGATGCTGTTGGACTACAACTTCCACCAGCCCCAGTTGTAGTCTGGCAACACCTGGAGGGCACCAGGCTGATATAGGGAAATAAACAGTGGCAACTCTAGTAAGAGTGTTGTTTCTCTCCTCTGTCAATGTATGTCTATGGGGATTTTCAGAGCTTGCAATCCTCTGCACACTTACTGGGAGGAAACCCTACTGAACGGAGGGGGATTTGCTTATGAGTAAACTTCTGGACTTGGCATGTGAGGCGGTGGGTTATCACAGGACAGGTGGGGTGGAGAGAGCCTTAAAAGGTAAGTGATAAAAAAGGCAAAAGGACATCTTGTTTCTGGTCTTTATTGCTGCAACTAAAAAGACCTTGGTTGCAACACCATTAAAAACTTGGTCCCCATAAACAAAATGAAGGAACTGGTCTTTCTGCTCGTGTTATAACACACTCACAAACTTAACTAGTGATATAACACAGTTTGGACCTTTAATTAGGAAGCCTATAGAGGGAATCTGTGTATGCACACAGGACATAAATGCCCACTTTCTTTCCAGATGCTCCAGCTTCTAACTCTGGGAGGCACAATCTAGGTCCTTATTAGCACAGGGATGAAGCTGCTATTTGACCATGACCCCATTTCACCAAAGCCAGAGACAGAATTGGTCAAACACATCTAAGCAACATCCAGCCTTAGTGACCCAACAAAAATGGATGACCTTGGTAACTGCTCTGTTCTACAGGAGGCTGACAGCCAGGTGCTCTCCTCCTCAAGATGGGAGAGACTTGCATTCATGCTCAGCATCCAGCTCATCCATCATTGCCAGCAAGTCAGCACCCTTGCTGATCCTTTCCTTTGGTTCTTCTGCGACTTCGAACTCTCCCATGATGCGAGCCAGCTCCTCATTCCGTTGAGGGTCCTATTTAAAAGAGTCCAATTGGTTTTACTTATGGGAGAACATAAATCATAAATTTGACAATTCAATACTTTATTTTCAGTAACCAGCTTTAAAAAATCAATTTAACCTCAGTTGCCAGAAGCAACAAAACACCGTAGTTTTGATTTTAAGAGCATCAAAATGTTTCTCTCAAAATCAAAAGGAGCTTTGACTGCTGTGAAGGCAGCAAAAAGCATTCTTGGTTTTCAAACACCAAGTTCCAGGTACATAACACACACCTCATATGAAACTCACTACCACAAGATGTGGCACTAGCTACTGGTCAATTTGGCTTCAAGGGGACTAGACAGTTTTTATGATTATCAATAATAAATATTAAAAGCAAAAAGAAGGAAACTAGACAAATTCATCAAAAAGCGCAAGTTATCACTGACTCTATGGAACTTCTGTTTTCAAAGGCAGCACACCATCTAAGATGCAGGGAACAAATATCACTGGAGTGCTTTTGTTCTGCCAGGTTCTGACCAGACATTGTTCGAAACAGTATGCTAGGATAGAGAGGCTCATGTTCGGATTCAGCAAGGTTTTTCTCAATTATGTTCACAGAATGTGGTGGCTTCTCTCCCCCACACTCCCCATGTGTTATCTTCTTTTGATCTTTTATGCAGGCTGATCAGGCAGAAGAGAGATTCTGTTGTGCAGTCAAGAGTTCTGTGAAACTCAAATGCTTGCATGCCCAACTAAAATTACCCCTCCCCAAGTTCCTTACCTATTTTGTTATTTTCTGGAAGTAACATAGCAGTAAACATCAATTACACTTCACCAAATGCACATTCCTTTAGTTCGAAAACTATTCAGCTTACTCTCGAAATGAGAGGCTAGGGGGCAATGACTGCATACCTTGTCTGCTTGTATGTTGATAACTTGATACAATAATTCCTCTGGGTGGGTCAGTGCAGCATGTCTTGAGGAAAATAATAAAGAGCTGTCACAGAATTGTAGAGTTGGAAGGTGAGATGAGAGTCATCTAGTCCAACCCCCTGTGATGAAGGAATCTCAACTAAACCAGCCATGATTAAATGCTATTCATTTGCAGACAGAATGCTACAAATGCAATCTGTTTGGTAAGCTGTAATGCCTCTAGCAGCTTTTCACATATCTCACTTGTTTGAATTTTTAATGAATAGCAATTCCCTGACAATTGCTCCCCGTTGCTGCATCTGATGAGCCTTTTCTGCAATAATGGTACTAATTAAAGAAGGTTCTGCAGCAAGGGTTCCCAAAAGGAAGGGGGGGTGTCATGCAAGGGCTTCAGTACGTGCCTCTCACCCACGGATTGATTCAACTAGATGGCTGAACAGCCAGCTCTCACCCACACCACCAATAAAGCAAGTGAGACTAATCATACTCTTCCTCCTCATCTGTGGTGAAGAGATTCAGCCGGAAACCAGCCTCGTTGCCAAGGGGCTTCTTGATGTCCAGGCTTCCCATCAGTCTGGCCAAGAAGTTCAGCTCTTCTTTAGCGAGAGGGTTTGGAGCAGTATTCTCCTACATGGAACAAGGGTGGGTCTGTTACACGGAGAGGCAACCAATGGCAGTATTGGAAGAGCTTTGTTTACAAGGGTTGTGGCCTCCTAGCACTATAAAGGCTGCAACAAAGCGGTCTGCTGGGGCTCTGGCATCTTGGTTGAAAGCAGCTTTGCAACTGACATCTTTGAAATTGGGACATAAAAGAGCATACTGTATATGGTTGTAGCCAAGTATGTTCTGGCATGGAAATTAATGTGCCTGAGATAGGCATGATTGTTGATTTCAACGAGCCTTCTTTGAGTATGATTAGCATTGGATACAACTTATGCAAATATCATAAAATAACATCTAGACTAATCTATAAAGCCAGATCATTGCTCCAGAGGTTATTCAGTTATCTCCACAGAATTAATGGCAGCAACATGCAACTTACAGAATATGAATTACTGGGAGATATTTTGGTGTGAAATTCATAATTAAGTGGACATGTAAATCTCTCTCTCTCGCACTGGAGATCACTGGGACGAGATGTTTATGTGTGGCCTTGGCTCAAAGTACTCTCTGCCCCCAATAGTCTCTCAGCCCTCAAAGCTCTTAAGTAAACACCAACACTGGATTATAGAAGTTGCATTCAGCAACAGACACAACCTGATCAAAAGAAAAGACCAGAAAAAAAACAAACTCCAAGTTGAAAAGATATGATTAAGGATGCTCTGTCTGAGCAAAATGGTATCTAGAGAGAAGGACTGATTATATTACTAAAGGATACAGGATCCTAATCTGAAACAGAAAACATTTAGGTAGTAAAGTGGTTTTCTGCACAGCACTACTTTAGAGCAGCCCTCTCCAACATGGCATCCTCCAGATATTTTGGACTACAAATCTCACAACCCCTAATCACTGGCTGTTTGCAGCTGTTGGAAATTGTAATCCAAGAACATCTGGAGGCACCAAGTTGGGAAAGGTTGATTAGGAAGGTAGACTAAAGATACTGACCTTTACACGAGATGCCAAAGTTTTGGCTGCCCCCGACATGTCTGTCTCTACAGGCCGACTGATGCTGTATCTAGAGGCAATTGGTAAAGGCTTATAGCAGACACAAAGGAAAACTGCAGAGAGCCCCCAACTGAAATGTGGCTTTGCATTCCATGGCTTACATGTTTGTTCCCAATTTGATTACTCTGTCTCCATAGAGGTCAAATGAGCCTTCTCGATATGGAAGCTGGTAATTTCCACCACTGACGAACTCAGTCCTCTTAATTTCATCCCCTTTACTGTTGAAAAGTCTGAAAAATGCAATATTGACGCACTGTGGTGACTTCTAGTCCTTTTGTGAACAAGAATAACCCTCTATCTCACAGAACAGCTGGGAGAGTTAATAAAGGGGAATTTGCTGGCCTAAGGTAGTGCACATACACTCTTTCCTCTACCCCCAGCAGGTTTGTCTCAGTCAGATGACCCATGCAGCCTGGCACTAGGGATTCTCCTTAAGACTGGGATAGATGGTTAACTAGGTGCAGCTAATCTATCTAGTGGCTACATGGAAAAAGCAGGGTGCAAGGTAGAGAGGTCTAAGATTCACCTGATGAGCCCCGGAACCTCTGTTCCCCAAGGAACTGGACCAGAGGTTGGCAGTACAAAATGGCCATTTGAGTTCTGTACTTTATCTTTGAGGAGGATGGAAACCTGTGGAGGAAGCACAAAACTTTTGTTTGTAAAGTGGTCTTGCTTAGAAAGAATTTCTGCCCAACACCTCCTTATTCCTGTATCATATCATGCAACTTCACCCAGGGATCCTTGCTCTACTATCACAAGCTCCTGGACTGATGTGTAAAAATGAAAAAGCCACCCACCCTGATGTGTATGTCCTGGAAGAAGATGAGCAATGTCTGTCGGATGAGCTGAAGTTCGCCAGCAGAGAGAGAGCCGTATGTCTGCAGAAGAAAATCAGAATAAATCCTTGCTGCTGCTTGAGCATTATTCAAGTGTATGATTCACATGGATGTTTAAGTGCTTCATGCATCCTCATAACTGTGGGCAGAAGATTATTTCCATTTTGGTCACAGGCAACTGAGAAAGAGCAACTTTCCCTGAGGACACCCCAGTGGTTATGTAGTTGCTGCTGGGATTTTAAACCAGGTCTCCCAGATTCAAGTAAACTTAAATAGAAATCTAACCCCCAGTAAAACATGCTTGTTTTATGAAATCAAGAATCCATTTCAAAACCTTTGTTACTTTTTGAATGTTATTAATATCAGTACTGCAACACTGATATAACCCTAGTAACAAGACATGCTTGCATTGTATTTTACTCAGTTGTCTTATTTCTGCTTTTACTGGTGAAATCTCCAGACTTACAGTGAAGCAGCTTGAAGGGGGAGCACACTACACAGTAGAAAACCAATATGAGGGCATGCTCCAATATGTTTTGCCTTCGTATCATTTTCCCCCATAGTTGTACATACATTTGAATGGAATCTAAAAGGTATGGTGTGCTCTTACATCAATGAGTTTCCTAAAGGTTGCATCAACCTGGGCCAGAGTTTTGGGTGCTTCATAAATGAAATCTTTGATAGCATCCAGGTGGTTGAAAGTGATGAGTAAAATGTCTTTGGGCCGAGGGCAGAGCAGAACTTGGTACTTGAATGCCATGGTCATTAGATCGTAGAGCTACAAAGTAAGGAAACTGGAATTAGTTAAATCACAGAGCCCAGGCTGAGCCTTATTAGATATTAATCAGCTGTCTTCTTGTGCAGTTGGCTGGATTTTATTCTGTGAGCCACCCTAATAGGAGCCTGTGCTTGGTTAGACCTGTCTTGATCTTGCTATAGTTGTCCCTGCTGTTTCATCGCCTTCAGCTCCCTTGTCTACCTAAGCTGCCATTCTCTCCTGTTTCAGCTGTCACTTTCCTTTATCCCCCAATTTTTCCTGAATGTTAAGTGTGAGAATCCTAGTTCCATTTAATGACAGCACTTGTTGACAAAGAGTTACCTGAATTCCCCATAAGACATTGGGGGAAACAGAAAGGTTCATCCTCACCTTATCCATACTGGGTGCATTCAGTCTCATGATTGAGGCATGAACCAGACGCTCAAAAACTGTCCTCAGGGCCTTTCTTGAATAGAGCTCCTGCGGCTTAAACAGCTCGTCCATAAACTTTTTATTGAATATACCCCCTATGATGTCATTCATAACTGAAAAGACAAAAGATTCAAATGTATCACAAATGGATCGGCTTTGCTTTTGTTTCACAGGAAGAAAAAGACAGTTATAGCTGAGGAGGGACTTGCAAAGGCCACTCTCCAATTGAAACACACCATGCCCCACAAATGTCTTCTGTGCGAAGCTGTGATCCTCTCCAAATCCCCTTCAGTTCAAGGAAACTTGCACAGAAGCCATTCCCAGCCTTTGTTACCAGTGACTTCTCCAGTGCTGGTAGAGATACAGGATCTGGAAACGGTTTCTTTTCTTAGTAATAAGACACGGTTGCCCTCCTTGAAACTACTGTTTCCAAATTCAATAAATTCCAAGAGTAAAACAGCAGATTATGGTAATCTGAAACAATTCGTCTTCTTTTGCGTTTGCAAACTGCATCCATTCTTTTTCTTCTGCAAACATTTTATAGAGGCTCCCGAATCCATGGTAAGTAATTTGAGGTAGAAGAGAATCACAACACCCTGTCCCCCATTGTTTAATCATTTGCAGTTGGGCTGATAACCACAACCAAATACTGAGAAGTACATAAAATGATTGAAACAATATTCAGATGTAGTGGTCAGGGTTACTATTGCCAGAGGTACTACACCAGTAATATTCAAGCACTAGATGTTATTTCTTTTACATTCAATACCCAGTAGTGTGCAAGCAGAGTTGGCTACAAAGAATCTCTCATGTACCATAGTAGGTATCCCTACTGCTAAGAAAATATTTGGCCATGTAGATGAGCCAAATTTTGAACACTGGAGAGAATCACTGTAAAAACCAGTCTTAGAAATGACTGTGTACCTGTGTACAGAGAAAAGGTTAAAATATTTCATCAAAATGTCAAAATTCTCCATTTATCAACTCCAGATCTTAGGTGCCTGGGATCTTCCTAGTCAAGCTGAAATTAAATACAGTTTCCTGTATGGGTCCTAGCTGCTACAGAAACCATATTCATGTGGACACCAATAAAGTCTGAGTTTAAAAGGTTTCGATCCTGATCTGTTGCCTAGTACTGTCCCTTCCACACACACCCTGGTGGAAGTGGACAAAGGCAAACTCTTCTGGTTGCCTATGCCTTCACCGGAAGTTTTTAAACAGAGGTTGGATGGGCCATCTGCCAGGGACTTTTAGCAGTGATTCCTGCATTGCAGGGGGCTGGACTAAATGACCCTTGGGGTCCTTTCCAACTCTACGATTCTGAGATTCTATGCCCAGTCACAAAGTCTTTTCTAGCTCCCATTTTCATTCTCCATTGTGCTAAGTAACATCAGTTGTTCAATCTAGTATCCAGCAGGTGTTGCTAAGCACAGAGAGACTAGGATGGATAAGCAGAGCTTTTAGTGATGCAATTCTCTCTTGACCCGCTCCGATGCAATCCTTAACAAAGCTGTAGTAAACTCTCCCTCAGTGTATGCTTCTAAAGAGATTTGACAGAGTTCTGCTTCTGTGCTTCTCTGTCAGCCCCAGCCAGGAAAATTCTCTAGTAGTTTGGAATTGGACAGAAACATGATCACACCAAATAGTGACCTCTGACATTTTGCACTGTATTTGTGTAACTGAATGAGATAGTACATTGCATCACTGTCCCAAAATATAAATCACTAGAGGTGGTAGAAGATTAGGATGCTTACCAGCCAGTTTTCCTCTCAACCCTCAGGGTGGCTAGGGTGTTTAGTGCCAGCTGAGTGACTAAAGTTTGGGTTGGTAAATGAAAGTGGAGAAATCCTGCATTGTTCTATGATCCACACCAGAATCCTGTGGTGGAATTGCTTTTTTTCTTTTCTTTTTCACTCCTAAACAGTTTTGTTTATTAAGCCACCACCAATTAAGACTACCTAGTACAGTCGCTATACACAGCATTTAGGATAGCCATTAGCCATAGGTGGTTAACAATTCCTCCATACCAAATCCACTGGTCTGGCCTCCTGTGACACACAGGCAAATGCAGGTGGGCTAAAATTCAGCCACTAAACAGCATTTTAAAAAACCACGGACTCCCTCGTTCCCTCATTTACCTACAGACTGCTATGCATCAGAGCAACAGAAACAGAGATCTTGTAGCATTTGGGGATTATGTTTGGTTACACAGTATACTTGGGGGGGGGGGGAACATACCTGGTTGTTTCTTCAGCTCAACCCACTCCAGGTATTAAGCATGATGCAGAACAGCATGATGCAATCTAAAGATATGCAATAATGCCATACTAAAGCAGCAGTAATTTTTGGGATTTAATGAGGAAAGTTGTGTATTAAAAGACATAGTTCAAGGCAGAGAACTGGTGACTAATTCTGCAGTACAGCAGGAAGAGAGTAAGAACCACGGGATACACTCTGCCTGCATACTGCTCATAGTACGCTTGTACAGCTGCTCCTTTGCCAACAGAGATGTTGAGCTACTACCTAAGATGAATTTTCCAATAAGTTTTTATCCAAGGCACTAGTGAATTGTTTTTATGTTTCAGGATCATTCCTGCCTGTTTTTAAAATGCAGAAAGCCCTAGTCAAGCATTCACTTGTTCGTCAATTACACCTGCTACTGAAGTGTTGAAGCAGCTGGGAACACTATGCAGCTCTGTGTATGTACAACATGCCACTAAAAATGCTGTCAGTCAAAATTTTAGTCATTAATCAGTCAAGTTTTTACAGGAGTTCACCATCATTAGAGGTTCCGCATAGAGGTTTCATTTACAATCGGTATATAAATTTTGTTAGAGAAATAAAATAAAACCACTGCAATCAACACACAGAAGGCCTGTAGGCAGTTCATAGGTTTTAAAAGCACATCCTAATACATATGTGCCCTTTGACAGTCTACTGCATTTATGGTTTGTTCTTGGTTCCTGTTCAGCTATAGCAAAATCTTTCAACTCTGTATGTTGCCTGTTAGACAGAAGGCAGTTGAGGGTTGTGGCTGTTGATGGGTTTAAAAAAAAACTCGGTCAATTGACTAATCTAATATTGCCAAATAATGGTCAAGTATTTTCAAAGCAAGAAGACAGTTATCAACCGATTTGAGACTCATACTAATTACAACAAAATTGGAAAACTTTTACTTTAAAAAGGGGAATGAATGATTTATCTTTAATACGTATTTATTTTGGCTTCTTCTCCAGAAACTGAGGGCAGTCCGCCCATCCCTCAGTGTGTTCTCACAACAGACCTGCGTGTGAATTAACCACAATCACCTAATGACTTTCTTGGCTGAGTGAGGATCTGAATCTGTGTCTTCCTAGTCCTAGTTTGACACTTTACTCATCAATGACTGCTTCTGCTTCTGTTTGCAACTGCCTGTTAAAGAAGGTAGCCTGTTTTGATGTGGAGTTTGTCACTAGCAAGCAACCCTCGTGCCTGCCCCTAACAAATGATAACCTAATCAAATATAAAAAAAATGACAAGTTGCCATATTCACAATGGTATTCTTGAAATATTTGATAATATGTGACCAGAGTCAAATAACAGGCAATCTATCTTGCAAGCAGAAGGTCCCAGGTTCAATCCCCCATCTCCATGTAGGGCTAGGAGAGACTCCTGCCTGAAATTCTGGAGAGCTGCTGCCAGTCAGTGAGGACAATACTGAGCTAGATGAACCAATAGTCTGACTCCGTAATAAGGCAGCTTCCCAGGTTCCTAACAGTTGCCTAGCATGCCAACACTACTATAAGTTACTTAAACTAAAGTCATAAGAATTGACCAACGTGGGTTCAATGAATTTCTTCCAGGATTTGCTATAAATGTGGTACATAATGTTGTCAGTCACCCGAGCTCCAGAAATATAATACTGCTGGTCTGAAGGGATCTTCCAATAGCATGCCAGAAGATACTGTGTATGCATAGTTTGGAATCTCAGTGAGAGAAAAAAAACTCTTTGTGCAGGGGGCTAAAAATGTTACAGTACCTCGTCTCCTGTCCACATCAGTCCATTCATCTACACGAAGCATAAAACAGAAAAAATGACGGGTCAAGTACTAAGAACAACAAACTGACAAGCAGGATGAAAGAGGGGAAATAAGTAAAAAAGAATCCAACAGTATTTAGTACCCTGCTGCATTAGAGCTGCAAAGCAAAGGAGAGCTTTCAACTAATATTTTAAAGTGGCAAAAAAAAAAAAGCCATAATGTGTGGAGGGTAGGGGTGATATACAGGCATTATAAAAATGGACCTATGACACTTCTGTAATCTCACTCCACACATTGTGGGGGAAAGAGGCTTATTTTCCCAGCATAAAATCTGGTGAAAAGGCAAAGTATTGCAACAGCTGCACAGCCTTGATGTGGAGCATTCACTTCAAACGAATGAGATACAACAGAATTAATTGCACTAACTGCTCAAAATGACTGTGCTGACTGCCGAGGATTGTCAGATCCACATAGATGAGTTACTGTGCTAGAGCAACTCCAATACTTCTGAGCAAATGTAATCTGTACAAAGCCATTGTCCCATACTTAAGTCTGCAGGGTAGAAAAAATATGATACATGCATGCTGGATCACCAAGAACGTAACAAGATTTGTTTTCCACCTTTCCTCTTGAGTTCAGCCACTTGTCCAGTAAGCTGTATGACGAATTGAACTCATGCTATTTACCAGCCCAAGATTTAAACACATGCATATCAGTAGCTTGGAATTTTAAGCATTTCTGCAGTAGAATTAGTATACTATAGGATGTGATGCTGGTGCCTAGAGAATGGAAATCTTTTTCTAGTTCTGTTCACCTGCATCTGAATGTCAACCATGACTTAAATTATTATTTTTTCTTTTACATTTCCTTTCAATGGTCTGTTTCTAGTACAGCATGCCCTCAACTTATATGAGGGTTATGTTCCAGGGATCACACCTAAAGTCAAAATCAATGTGTGTAACCCCCCGCCCAAGTGTGTAAAGCTGAATGTGCATAAGTTAAATTTGTGTAAGTTGCGGGTACCTTGTACATCAGGAGCAACATTCACCTTTCAATGCTAGCCCTATATGCTCATGCCCAAGAAGCAGCAAAGCTATTCTTCAAGTATCTAGGAAGCAGATCAGACAAACCTTCCCCCCAACCTTGAAATGGCGGGGGGATTGTCCATAAAATATGCTGTTCTTCCAAAATGCTCTGAGGGACTCCAATGTGTAGCATGACTGCAGCTCCAAGTGGGAGGGAAGGGTCTCGACATGTTCACTAATGGGTAGTGGCATACTATGGCAAAGGAAATTGTGGAATCCTGCATAGGACTTATTTCTAGAGAATTCCATTAGAATGCTAAACATTTCCAGCATTCAGCATTCCACCATGTGGAAATATTCTCCCCTCTCAATGTTCCCAAGTACTACTAATGTGGCAATGTCTTCAGAAATGTTGATCCTAACAAGGTTACCAGTCACTTTAAGACATAGAACTTAAAACTGTCTGCACAAGTTGTCATTCAGATATGGTGGCAGAACTTTATAAAGGCTGTTTCACATTCAACATCATTTTATTATTGTACAAAGTTGCCTGGTCAGAATATTGTAAGTCACCCAGGAGGTTGTAATCTGTGACAGGGGGGAAGTACATTCCTCTGAAAAGCTGCTCTAGGTAGCACACCTTGGCTGGCCAGAAAATTTACTTGCAACTAAAGGTATGTAAAGGTAAAGATAAAGGGACCCCTGACCGTTAGGTCCAGTCGTGGACAACTGGGGTTGTGACGCTCATCTCACTTTATTGGCCGAAGGGAGCCAGCGTACAGCTTTTGGGTCATGTGGCCAGCATGACTAAGCTGCTTCTGGCAAACCAGAGCAGCGCACGGAAACACCGTTTACCTTCCTGCCGGAGCAGTACCTATTTATCTACTTGCACTTTGATATGCTTTCGAACTGCTAGGTGGGCAGGAGCTGGGACTGAGCAATGGGAGCTCACCCCGTGGCGGGGATTCGAACCGCTGACCTTCTGATCGGCAAGCCCTAGGCTCTGTGGTTTAGACCACAACGCCACCTGCGTTGAAAGCATGTAAGAGCCATCAAATAAATGATTTTGAAATGATGTTCAAAATTAAAGCTACAAGGAATTTGTCTGATATGGGGATTCAAGAGAGTGTGGTATTAACAGTTGCCAGGCTCTGGAAATTGAGAAAGTTAGTTTGTGCAAGGAAGCAATTTCTTGAATGGCTCATGGATTGTGTAGAGAATGATCTCTAGTTACAGAGCCCCCACACCCATACTTTGGGTTTTTTTTTAAGGTAAGACCTTCTCCCAGCTCTTGGAACAAGACTGGAGAGATGTTTTATACAGTGAACAGGAAAGAAGGGACTCCCTACACACTCACAATAAAAGCTTGGCTTTGCACTGGGAGATGGTTGGAGAACAGCCACCTTTCAACTCCCTCTGACTCATGGCTGGAGAACCTGTGGCCCTCCAGATGTTGCAGGACTACAACTCCCATCATCCCAGACCAATGGGCATGTTGGCGGGAGCTAATGGGGATTGCAGTCTGACAACAAGTGGAGGGCCACCCCTGCTCTAACCACACATGATCAGGTGACTTGATTTGCCTACCTCAACAGGTATTCGGAAATGTACATCCCTCCTCGAGAGGTCTGGAGGGTGGCAACACGAAAACTGTCCCTTTCTGCAGTGGTTCCCTGCCTGTGGAATGCTCTCCCCAGGGAAGTGCACATGGCGCCTTCATTATACACCTTTAGGCGCCAGGCAAAAACGCTCCTTTTTAAACAGGCCTTTGGTTGATCTGATTTGACATCCTTTGCCCTTTTAAAATGTGGCACTTTTTTGGGGGGGGGTTGTTTTTATTTTGATTATATATATTGTGGTTTTTATGTTGCTCTTTTGTGTGAACCGCCATGAGACCGGGTATAGAGTGGTATATAAATTCAATTAATAATAATAATGATAATGATAATAAAGACCCAAGACGTAAGTGGGCGAGATACTATGTCACACTAAGGTGTGCAGAGCCTTCCCTAATTTGGTGCCCTCCAGATGTTTGGGGCTACAACTCTCATTGGGCCCAGCACCATTCGGTCGTAAGTCCAAAACATCTGGACGAGACGCATGTTCGGAATGGCAGCAGATGCGCGTTGCCAAAAAATGGTCCTCACAGCTTCGGGCAGGGTGTCTTTCACCCTCGTCGTGGCACTCGCCCCTCCCAACCCGAATAGTCGTTATGAGGAACTCAATCACACCAGCCCCCTCCCCCACCCCGTTAAATGACACCCCCGCCCCGCGTTGTAGCCGGAGAGGAAAGGGGTGTGTGGGGGTGAGAGAGAGCGCGCGCGGTATAGGCGGGGCCCCTCCAGACCTTGGCGCGCCTTGTCTCCCGGGATGCTTTGCGCGCGCAGCCGCTGGTCCACGATGTAGAGCATCTCCCCGCCCAGGTTGAGGACGAGCAACGGCAGCGTCCTCAGCGACATGGCCGCGGGACCCGCACTCGGCCGGGCTTCCGTCCAGGAGACAAGCTGCGGCTGAGACTCTGATTGCGGCGGCGGCTGCTACCACGGCAGCGGCCCCGTTGCCTGGACAACGCCACCGCCAATCGGAAGGCTGCTTGCTGGCAGGTCTCGTCTCCTTTGGAAGGCGGATCTTAGGTCTCCGCCCACAACTTCCCTAGATGGGTTTACGGCCCGCCCTCTCATCCTCTTTCCCGCCCTCTCATCCTCTGGCGTATAATCGAGACGGAGTCGGATGTTAATAGGATGAGCTTTTTATTGGCGCATGCGCAGCTCAGGATGCAGTGTCCAGTTCTTGCCCCGCAGGTCTGAAACACACAAAGAAAGTGGGGAAGATTTAGTAATAATAATAATAATAATTAATAATAATTGTTTATTTATACCCCGCCCATTTAGGAGCTTCATGCGAATTTATAAATATAAATATAACCTCGGAGGGATGGTCAGGACAGGGAGAAAGATAATAATACAGTTTGCTGGGGATAGTAAGGAGGCTAATGGGTCTATAGCTCGCTGGATCTGCCATAGGACCCTTTTTATAGATTGGAATAATTACTGCCTCTGTCCAGCAACCAGGTATTATGCCTGTTGAATCGATGTATGTAAATATTGACGCCATTATAGGAGCCCACCAACTGATAGTGTTCTTCATGAGCTCTGCTGGAATGTGGTCTATGCCCGGGGCTTTGTTGTTTTTCAGTTGGGCAAAAATGACCATGAAAATCAGAGATCAAGAGGACCATAAATTTACTAAAGAATGGGGAATTTTTAAAAGTTACTTGAAAGAGCACTGTAAACAATTGAAAACCTTGGCAGGTTTTTAAAAACACTGCAATGAAGCGAGAATTATAAGAAGTGAGTTTTAAGAAATATGGAGAATATGATACAATTCAGTTTGAAAAGAATTATCTGGGGAAACCATGGAGAGGTGGAGGGAAGTTCGGGGATTCTGAGAATCCTATTTGTAAACTGATTATGATTTCTGTATGATGTCAAATGCTAAAAGTGAAAATGAATAAAAAACTTTTTAAAATAAAAAAACAGAAGTGTCATGTGAGGGAAAGGGCGAGGCTAAGCATTAACGCTCTTGGTTCTAGTGACAGCCCTAAGGCTCCTGGGAAGGAGAAAGTCATTGCCATTTGCAGCCCGATCCCCACACGCGTTCTTCAGGCAGTTTCATATGCTAAGCACATTTAGTGACACAAACACACAACTGACAAGGTGCAAAAGTCAGGCCTGGCTCCGCCTTCTTGCCTCAATCAGTGAAGTTCCCTTCCAAATGCATAGCCGCCTGCATCCCTTGTTCTTTTACTCAAATTGCGGGCTATCACTGAAAAGACCCTGTCTCTAATGCCCACCAGCGAAATTGATCTGGCAGGTGAAGACATGAACACGGCCCCTGAGGCAGATTCTTGATGTCCAGGCAGGCTCTTGGAGCTTAGGCTACAAATGTGCAAATGCGAAAGAGAGAGAGAAACTTCTATCCACTTTCTCCACAGTGTGGATAATTTTATAAACCTATCATGTGTCTCTCCTCCTTTCTCCCTCCTAAATGGCAAAAGTCAAAGTTTCACAATTTAAGCAACTATCAGAATTTAAACAGTGTGATTTCCCTGCTTCAGCACTAACCAATTGCAAGTTGTACCATGGATCTCAAACGCCTTGGCTCCCGAACAAATCAGCTCCAGAATGATTGAAACCCAGAAGTGAGTGTTCTGATTTTCGAATGTTCTTTTGGAACCCGAACGTCTGACGCAGGTTCTGTGGAGTTTACTGCAGCCAATCAGAAGCCACGCTTTGGTTTCTGAAAATTTTGGAAGTCTAACGGACTTCCGGAATGGATTCTGTTCGACTTCCAAGGTACGACTGTACAGTGGTACCTCGGGTTACATACGCTTCAGGTTACATACGCTTCAGGTTACAGACTCCGCTAACCCAGAAATAGTACCTCGGGTTAAGAACTTTGCTTCAGGATGAGAACAGAAATCGTGCTCCGGCGGCGCAGCGGCAGCAGCAGCAGCAGGCCCCATTAGCTAAAGTGGTGCTTCGGGTTAAGAACAGTTTCAGGTTAAGAACGGACCTCCGGAACGAATTAAGTACGTAACCAGAGGTACCACTGTATTCCCTTTAGGCATCTGACTGAAATCTGTGCTTAGAGATCGTTGGATTCCGACAGAATTTTTGTCCTGGAGGGGAAAAAAATGCCAGTGCTCCTTTTCCATCAAGACCCACCTTTGCCCCTTCATTTCCTTATTTATTCAGAGAGCGGATGTGCACTTCACGGCCCATGCGGCACAACTCACACAGGCCACAAAGACACATTGACATGGCATCCCTAAAAACAGTGCCCTGTATGATTCAAACAAAGAAAAGAGATTTAATGAGACATAGCACCTCAAATCTGGAATACATTTTTGCTCCACATACACTCCTTCAAACCTTGCACACAGGCAGGTCTTTAGAAACATACAATGAGCCAGTGGACAGGATGAGCTTAATGTGGGCATGAGGAGCATGCAGGTGTCATATTCTGGCTAAGATGCTGAGGTATGAACCAGGCAGTCCCTTGGAATCTCATCTCTCAGAATCAGAATCAGATATGATAATACTTTCCAGCCTCACATGACTGTTGTAAGGATCACAAGAAAATGTACATGAAGCCCTTTGGATGCTCCGAAGCATTACAATACTAAATATTAATAATATGAAAATCAGATCATGCACAGGAGAAATATATACCCAATACATTTGTTTAAAAATGGTATCCTCCCTTCTTCCAAGAAGTTCACATTGACATTTTGATGCACAACCTTCCTATGAGGTAGGCTAGGATGAAAAATAGCAATTTTCCCATAGCTACCCATAAAGCTTCATAGCCAAGCAGGGATTTGAAAGAGGGCAACATGCTACAGTACTTGAGTGTGTTCACAGTGACCATTGACTGCTAGACAAGCCACTATTTCTATAGGGTTTGCACTTAACTAGTGGAAGTTTGGGGTTCTAGCAACACTTTACTCCTGTTTCCCCTGAAAGAGGCAGTTCATATGGTTCAGGAGTAGCATGGGCTGTCTGGTGAAAACAGTTACCTAGTGTGTTGTGGGCCCCTAAGGGAGGAAGAGTGAGATAGCAGATAAAGAAATGTCTTCCTCTGCCTTCAGTCAAAACAGAGACGGGGATCGCTATTTTCAATAAACCCTGCTGAAGCGCCTATATGGAAAAAAAAAATCAAAGATGACATACTTCACAGTTTATACTACAGCTTTTGAAAAAGAGTCCAAACATCTATAAACGTCAGGCGAGCATTGAACCAAATTTGCTCATACTATACAGTGGAAGAATGAATTGTTCAGCAAAAGAGAGAAGAGGTGACAATGCTTTGTAGGTGGCAAGGAGAAGTCCAACCCAATGAAAAATCAATATTGTCCTCCTTGCCAATTTCCACCACCACTGAGATATGAAGCTATTTAACCAGGACCTGTTCTTCTGTTCTGCTTGTTGCACTCACCACAGCACTTCTAACTTCCTCTGCAACATGACAAAAGCTTTTGTAATGCTACCCTTTGGATGGAATGAAAGACAACCTGGGCTGTTGAGAAAAAGCTGGAAATAGTTATCTGTGGTGTTGCAAAAGCAACAGAAATAATGTCTGCTCTGTTTTGTAATGAAACAAGGCAGTTCCAGGCCTCGGAACAAACTGTTCCCTGCTGTTTGTGTTCAAATTGCTAGAGAAGACATGGTGCAACTTATCACCTAGAATTATTATAGAGTTGGAAGGGACCATGAGGGTCATCTAGTCCAACCCCATGCAATGCAGGAATCTCAACTAAAGCATCCATGACAGATGACCATCCAACCTCTGCTTAAAAACATCTGTTGAAGCAGCCTAGAATAGCATCAGCATTAGCTTTCCCCCCTCATTGACACCTTGCTCCATAAGATTATTCATTCCTCTCCCAGCCAACTCTGATAAAGGTAGAGGATTTGGGGAGAGGAGAAGCAGTGAAACCTAGTGGTAGAGCATCTTCTTTGCATGCAAAAGTCCCAGGTTCAATCCCCAGCAACTCCAGGTAGGGCTGGAAATGTCTTCAGCCTGAAGCTCTGTACAGCAGCTGCCAGTCAGTGTAGACAGTACTAAGCTAGAGGGACCCAATGGTCAAACTCAGAATAAGGCAGCTTCCTATGTCCCTAAGAGACAGAGAGTTTGCAAAACAGAGGAGTAATCCCTCATTTGCATGATGCCTCTTTGCTGCTATCTGCCCTTGACAGAGGTTATTAAGGGGTGGCCCCTCCCTGAGTCCCAGGTCTTTTCTCTTTGGCCTCCCCCCTCCCGCTTATTTAAATCTTTCATTTTTAAAGAAAGCATTTTTTTCCACAAGGGTGGGAACACGTTGCCCTCCATAAGTCGTTGCACAACAACTCTCATCATTCCTAACCACTAGCCATGCTGACTGGGTCTGAAGGGAGTTGGAGTCCAACAACATCTGGAGAGCCACAGCCAGGGCCGTCTTAAGCATATCCGGCTCCGTGGTGCAAAAATCCCTCTGCCGCCCCCATTTCCCAGAGTTGTCAACCTTTTTTAAGGGGGGGCGGCGCCCTGCTGAATCTATTAGGACCTTAAAACCCGCCCCCGTCTTTAAAGGACTTTTTGTTGGTGTTTGTTTGTTTTTAACCACTAACTGCACGGAGAGCACACTCTCGAGTCCATCATTACCTCTGAACTGAGTCCTAATGGTAGTGCGCCCCCCCTCAGCTTTCCCCTCCCACCGCCCCAAATCTGAATGAATCCTTCCTCCACCCTTTTCCTCAATGGAAGGGGTGGCGGGTGATGTTCTCGGCACCCCGCCCCCTGCACTGGTCAGCTCGAGGCTTGCTTGCCGTGCAGGCTTTCTCAGCAGTCCCACTACTGCCGCGGGGCGGGCAGGAGCGAGAAGGGTGCTGCAGTGGCGTAGTGGGGGGGTGCAGGGGGGGCCGGCTGCACCGGGCGCAACATCTGGGGTTAGGGCAAATCCACGGGTTAGGGGGCGCAAATCCACGGGTTAGGGGGCGCAAATTACTTGCCTTGCCCCGGGTGCTGACAACCCATGCTACGCCACTGGGGTGCTGCGTAGCTTTGCGCGCCACCACCGCTGCCTCCTCTCCCAGGCAGGAAGCGAGAGAGCGCAGCTGACCGTAGGAAGAGCCGCCGCTGCCCAGCATGCCCTCGCAGCTGTTCCTGGTCGGTCCCGAACTCCCACTGCTGGGTGCCCCTGATGGGCTGGCGCCGTGGCGCAGGGCGCCACTAACCCTAATGGGTAAGACGGCCCTGGCTGCAGCTGCCCCACCTCTGGCTTAAAGGGTAGTTTGGCACACTACTAAGTGCAGTGTGGTTTAAACCTACCCACCATCTCAATTTGCCCAAATTTGTGCCCTGAGTCTTTTAAGAACCCAGTAATGCCCTTGCATCCAAGGGAACATAGGGAAGGTGACAGCAAAGGCCAGCAAGCAACTAATTGTCCCAAGCATCACTCTGTCGCGTAGAGTGCTGCATTTATCTCAGGAACTCACCACTCCCCTGCTGTAGAGGACTACAAACAAGTTGTGTAGAAATAAATCATTTCTTGGATGATGCACATTTCATCTGTTTCTTTCACACTCCAGACCCCTGCTGATCAATGAGTAGGAGCACATCTACTGGGGGAACAGAGTGTACAACAACACAAAATGTGATGGAGGAAAGTGTTACCGGAATGCCATAGGAGAGCCGCATGTGAGTCCGCAGTGCTGTCAAGCCGCCAGGCACCAGTCCGAGGCAACAGTTCTCCCCGTATTTGCGTGACACGTAACAGGCTAGGATTGCTGGGCAGAGAAGCCCAACACAACCTGCCCAAATGAAACACACAGGTGAGGAGGCAAACTTCAGTGAAAGGGAATCAGTAACCCTAACTCTGCCCTTCTTAAAATATAATTCCTGCTAACTGTGCTTTTTGCACCCTGTGCGGTTCCTTCATGGTTAAGGGTTAGACAGCAGGTGTGCACACAAACACTCAGACCAGTTCACAAACATAAACTTTAATAGTCTTTAAAATTAAGGACATAATAACTGTCTGTGAAAGCCAAGTGAAGGAAGAAAACAGCAAGCTGAACCTCTCTTGATTTTAAAATAATATCACACATTTTTATGCTGTTAGATTTGGATACAGGAAGCGAACATCCCACACTCCTGCAAACCAAAACAGCCACATAAATAAAGGGTCACTCTAAGACCTACACTGAGGTTGCCCTGGATCCAAAGACCCATGGAACTAGATCTGAGCACTAAGGGGGCACTGGTCTTGCACTTCTTGAGAACCCCCTCCCTCCATGCCATAAGGCAAAGGCTTCCAAAGGCAGTTGTCAGGTATAGTAGGGATTCTGCCACTCAAAGAAAATGGTAAAAGTTCCCTTGGGCACAGCGTAAGGAACTGGGCATCTCAACATCTGCAAGCAAAATGTTTTCTGTATTTTGCAATTGCTTCATGAATCCCCTCAATTGTTAATTTTTTTATTGCATTTCTATTCCACCTTTTTCTCCAAGGAACTCAAGGTGATGGGCATGGCTTTCCATGCATTCCGAATCTAAAGAACCCCACAACTTAGCTTCTCTTCACAAAGAGCCTTGAGGTGCAACGGCTGCAGGTCTACATTGCAACAGGTGGCAAGTTTTAAACACATTAACCTGGAAGCAACATGGGAATCATTGGACAAATATCTGGGAAATGTGTTAAGGAGGGGAGTCAGTCTACAATAACCCACAGCAGCTTTCCTCCATCTTATATAAAATTGATCTCCACAGGTTAAAATACAGCCAGATGTTTACTTACACATGGGGCAGTCTGAACAGCAGTCATACCTCCCACTGCTCCAGCTGCCTTCTGAGGACAGGGTCAAAGGTGAGACTGTGGCAACTGGCTGGCAGGTCACAGGCTGGGACATAGCTAGAGCTAAGGCCACTGGCGGCTCAGAAACCACCTCAAAAAGGCAAATCTGAATGGCAGTGACAAATGTTTTGCAAGGCAAACTCAAGTCTTCAGTTCCCTGTGGTCAGGCCACATGTGTATTTGAGCAATGGGGAAATGGTAAGCAGGAAACAGAGGACTGCAAGGCCTGGTGAAGTTAGAGTAGAAATGTACCCCCCCTTTTTTAGTGGCGAGACTTTCTTCAGGAGGTTGTTCACTCTGTCATGGTGTCTTCACCCCCCTTGTCAGGTAAAAAGGCTGCAAGATTGGCTTACAGAAATCAGTAATAAGATTGTCAGTTGAGGGCAATCTGGGACATGACACAAAATGGAAAAGAAATTGGAGGAAGGAGGAGAAACACAAACTCAGGCACTTCTTAGTTACAAAGGCCAGCAGACATGGAAATAGTTCACGGCAAGGAGGCACCCAAAGTTGCTGGTTTCTCAGCTGACCCTGTTTGTTCATAGCATTAAATAATCTTAGAATTGTAGAGTTGGAAGAAACTCTGAGGGTCATCTAGTCCAAACCCCTGGAATGCAGGAATCGCAACTAAAACATCAATGACAGATGGCTATCCAACCTCTGCTTAAAGACTACCAATGAAGGAGTCCGTTCCACTGCAGGTCTCCCCAGTCTTATATCCGCGTAGCTGGTTCTTCCTGCTTAAGTGTAGAACCTGACATTTGTCCCTATTAAAATTCATTGTTAGTTTGTTCCAGTTCTCCAATCTGTTAAGGTCATATTGAATCTTGATTGTATCTTCTGCTGCATCAGCTACCCCTCCCGGTTTGATGTCATCTGCAGATTTGACGAGCATCCTCTCAATTCCTTCATCCAAGTACATCACTGGTAGATGGGAGGCCAGACCCTTGGTCTTTGCTACAAAGACTGGGAGTGATATTGATAGTGTGGGTTATGATTGGTGCTTTAGGGTGGTGACGGCTAGTCAACTGTAGGGTTGGTAGCCCCTGGAGACCTACAGAATTTGCTCAGGTTCCTTCCTCAGTGCTCTGGTTGGAAGGCTGTGGAATGGTGAGATGGAAAGTGTTGTCACAGTCGCTGCTCATGGCCTTCTATGGCACTGCAGGAAGCCCAGACTGCACCTTGTTTGCAGGGGAGCTCCAGGCAATGGAACAGGCAGAACAGCAGCTTGAGCACAAGTAGTGTGTCTCACAGCAACAGCCATGACAGGAGTGAAAGCGTATGTTTGTGCTACCAAAGGAATCACTCCAGCACCCTCTTCTTCTTCTTTGGCGATCACTCGCAGCCAGGTAAGATTGTCTTCCATAAACACGGTTTTAACAGTAAGTGACTGTGGAGGCCAATTCTGGATCCGCACGTCATTCCACAGTGGGGACATTGGTTTCCTGGGAGGAGTTTACCATGACACCTTTGGTAAAAGCTGTCCCCAAGTACCCATTTGGAGTCATTCTGAGTGGTGAAATAGGCTAACTAAACCTACCCTGAAGGGAAAAGTGGCTGGACTCATAGGCCTGCTGTGACAGGCTTGCAAGGCATTCCCAGGATAAAGATGCTCACATTTGTTCTAACTAGACACTAGTAGAATCCCAATGGAGGCATCCAGAGCACCGTCTGTTCTGGTTGGGATTAGTTACAATTGTTGCAGCCCTGATGTGGACAAGATGCTTGAGGGCACCTGGTCAACTACCCGCACTCTGAACCCTCATCCATCATGGCTTCTGAGAGTTAGCAAGAGGGAACTGACTGGGTGGGGCTGGGGTGGATGCAGGAAGGAGTGGCACCGGTCATCTTGAAAGGAGTAGTGGTGTGTAGCCCACCCTGAATCCCTTTCTGGACCTGAGGTGGTGGTCATTCAGCTTCAGACCTGCTTGAAAGATGGTTGTTCAAGGCTAGTGTAATTCCATCCAGGACAGGCTTTACATCAGTATCCAACACCAGCATCCCAACCCACAAAACCTCTTTCTTTCCTGGTTTAAGTTTCACCTAGTTCCCTTATCAATCTCAGTACTGCGTCCAGGCATCTGATGGTTAATGCTGCTGCCTCCCTGAGATTCTTAGGCAGAAGAGAGACAGAGATGCAGGTCATCTGTGCATTGGTGAAATTACACCCCAAACCTCCAAACGACTGATCCCAGCAACATCATACAGATTGAAGAGCATCAGTGATAAGACACAGCTCTGTGACACCCACAAGCCAGAGGCTATGAGACGGAACAACAGTGAAAAATCATCCAGCGCTACTTTCGAATAATGACCACCAGGAAAGGACTCGAGCCACTGTAATACTGTGTCTCTGAAGCAAAGCTCAGATAGGCAGGGTGGAAGGATGCCATAGCTGATGGCACCCAATGCTACCCAAAAGCACCAAATTCAAAAAGTGCTGAACTACATCTGCTGCTGGAAAAGAAGCATTGGGAGTGTACTTAAGAGTGCATTTTTGAAGCTTCCTTTTCAATTTGGCCCCATGATTTTACCTGCTGTCCTGCCTGACCTCATGTGACATCCATTGATGGACAAGTAGGCATGGTTTGCAAAGCAAACAGGCCTAATTAGGTCACTCATGGGCCAGAGGTTCCTCACCACTAGTTTCAAATCGGACTTGCACTACTACATCTTTTTGAGAAGTAGGAGCAAAACCTGCCCTAAATATAGCATTCCTTTCTCTCCAGAAGTGCTGCAGGCTTTGTTTTTGCTGCAAAAAACTAACATGATTAACCATGATTAAATTCTTATTTCTGGGAAGCATCAGACACCAGGAAGATCAAGTATTTCTAAAAGACTGAAATAACTTTTCAACTTACTTAAAAGACCACTGTAAACAGTGAAAATCATTGGCAGGGATACAATGATACTTGTAATGTGAAAAGAATTTTGGTAACTATGAATATATAACAGATAGATAATGGTAAAAGATGCAGAAAAAAGAAAATATTTTCTCTGAAAATGGAACCCATGGAGGGAGGGAAGCAGGTCCGAAGGTTCAAAAGAACCTTTTTATTTTAATGTTTTGAAATGGTTCAAGTTACAATGTATAAAATTATGTAAAACCAATAAAAATATTTAAAAATGAGAAGTGATTAAATTAACCCAGTGATGATGGCCTCTGAACCATATGAATGGCCATCATCATTGGGCAGGAGGACTCTATATACACAGACTTTCATATGCACCCAAGGCAGAGGAAACAGTGGTGGTTAAACTATTTATTGTCTACCAGCTTCAGAAGATGTTGCTCAGTATGAGCCCCCTCCCAAACATAGGGCAGGTTTTGCTTAGACTGGGCTGCCTTCAGTTGGCGATGCTTGCTTCTTTGCTTCTCTGGCCCTGGTTCTCTCTAGCCACTCTTGTCGCTGCTTCAGTCTCTGCGGGGCTTTCAGCTTCTGTACCTCTTGGTAGACCTAGAGGGTTAATGGGAAGAAGGGAGGCGGGAGGCAGTTAGGCAGTCAGTAGCACAGACCAAGACTACAAAATCCCAGAGTTCTATTGGGAGTGGTCTAATCCCCATACCAGCTGACAATGGGCATTTACTATGTTTATATTTAATACTCCATGGGAAAAGCCATGGCTCAGTGACACAGCACTTGCTTTACACATAGGTTCAATCTGTGGAACCTCCAGATAGGGCTGGCAAAGTCTCCTGCTGAAACCCTGGAAAGCTGCTGCCAGTCAGTGACTGGAGACAATACTTAGCTAGATGGCCCAAGAGTCTGACTTGGCACAAGGCAGAATCTCCTATTTCTTACAGAATTCTAGCACTGCACTCCTGCTATTTGGTGCTGCTCAGGGTGGCTGCTTACACCCTCAGTCCTACCCAGTATGTGCCCCCAACACTACTGGTCATGCGAAATACAAAACAAAGGTAAGCTCCATTGAGGAGGGTGGAGGTTTCGCTGGCCTGCCTGGCAATTTAACAAGAGTAATATTGCTTTAAGAAAGCCTTCCCAAACCCAGTGCCCTCCAGATGTCTCCCAGTTGATGGGAGCACAAAGAGCACAAAGCAGCACCAGGCCCCTCCGAAGCTCATCTTTTACAGAAGAGGAGCTCTGCTTCCAAATGCCTGGGCAGCAACATGCCATGGTGGCTGTACCTTGTTGCACAAGGCTTTCTTGGCGATCCAGCGCCGGGTGGCTCTCCGGCAGTACAATGGGGGAAACTCGTACTTGATGTCCAGCACTTTGCACGTCTTCTCAAAGACGTCGTACTTGGTGTTGCGCAGGTACTTCAGCAGCATCTTCCGCCGGTCTATGGCTATCAGCATCTGGCGACGGTTGACTGTGTCCTGGGGACAAGGGTTACTTGTTGCTAGTTACCACTACTACTATTAATTGTTTATATCCCAGATCTCAGGACATCTTTCCAAGGTGGCTGATCACACAAAGTATCAGCATATAAGAAATTATGAGGATCCAGCTGGTGGTATATACAACAGTCTAAATGGATGCAACAGTCCAAATGGAGCAGCCTCTCTTGCTCTCTTGCTGGCATATAAAGCCCTAAACTACTTGGGACCAAGATACCTTGCAGACTATCTTCTTTTATACATTTGTACATCTCCAACCAATCATAAGATCTTAAGGAGGCCTTGCTAGGTCTACCGAGTTCAGTCAAATGAATCTATGCATCTAAGGCACCTATGAAGCGGGCCTTCTTAGTGATGGCACCCAATCTCTGGAACACCCTCTGCAATTTAGGAGGTGGGAAAAGGAGCACTTTTTATGCAGGCTTTCCCTGGACTATAAAGTTTTGCCGCACTGTTTTGTATTTACCGCTACGGATATTAACTGTTTTATTTTGTAAAATGCATTTATATTTTGGTTCTGACATCTGATGTAATCAGTGCTGTGCAAGATCCAACTTTGAAAGAAATACTGACATTGCTTTGTATCTGAACAATGGCTGTAGCAGTTGGCACTCAACAGTAGCTCCACCCTGAAATACAAATTATCAGCTGGCTCCGAATACAGCATATATTGTGCTTGCATCCAAGACAGTTACCTTGTTGTGCATATGCAGATGTTCCTGGAGCGTGCGGATCTTGGCTGTCAAGAAGGCAACTGCAAGAGCAAAAGAAAGTCACTGCAGAAAGGCCAGAGACAAAGTGCCTATTCCAATGTTGAATGTTTCTGAATTCCTGCTTTAAAAACTGCGCATAGACATTGCCAACCAGCAAGCAAACACAGGGAACTGACCACTTAGAGCTGGCTGCTGGATGTGCTTCCATTATTCTAGAGCTTGCACTTGACTAATGACAGTTTGATGTTATATAGCTGGGTCTTCCCTCTGGCTACTTCAAAATCCTTGCATGGACTTTGGTAGTAGATATATGACAGAGGTTGAGAACACTGTTGGCCTTACAGGTGTTGTTGGACTGCAACTCTCATCAGTCCCAGCCAGCCTGGTCAATGGTCCAAGAACATTTCAGTGTCTGTAGGTTCTCCACCTTGGTATAGGGCAAAAAGAGAATCATGACCACTCCACCTGCTCTGCTGAGAGACCAGCTCCATTTGGCTCCAGCTCTTTATACAGGAAGGGAAAGCACATAAGCAAATCTGTCTTGTTCTCTATATAGAAGGAAATGTCTCTCAACATTAAGAGATTATCCTGCCGCTATGTATCCCTTGAAGTACCTGCTGGGGCACAGACAGGATGACAGCGAAGGAAGCAGGAGGCAGCAGCTTTTCTCTTGGGACATATTTTTCTCCTGGTATGCCCCACAGAGAAACCTACGGTCTGCAAATAAAAACATCCTGAAGGTCCCAGGCCTCAGAGAGGTTAGGCTGGCCTCAACTAGAGCCAGGGCCTTCTCGGCTGCGGCTCCAATCTGGTGGAACGCTCTGTCACAAGAGACTAGGGCCCTGCGGGACCTGACATCTTTCCGCAGGGCCTGCAAGACAGAGCTGTTCCACCAGGCCTTTGGTCAGGGCGCAGCCTGACTCCCTCCTCTGGCAACCTGCACAGAATTTTGCTTAATGGTTGCCATCAACTTGATTTTAATTAATTTTTATAATGAAATATTTTTAGAATGTTGGATTATTTGATTGTTTGATTATTTGATTGTTGTTAGCCGCCCTGAGCCCGGCTTCGGCTGGGGAGGGCGGGATATAAATAAAATTTATTATTATTATTATTACCTTGGACCTCTAAGGAGCTAGTGTCAGTTGGGGACTTCCGGACCTGGTCTGCTAGCTGCTGTTTCTTGATTTTCACTTTCTCCTTCTGCATGCAGAAGGGGAAGACAAAATTAATACAACTAGATACTAATACAACTAGATGACTAATAGTCACTCAACCCTACTCCACTATGCAGGAATGGCAGGCCATTGTTTGCTTACAATGCCAACAGCAAACCTGCCTGCCTACAGAAAAGGCAGAAATTCTTTTTTTATGGCTTTTTTAATGGTAAAGCATGGAAGAGTGGGGGAATGAAGGAAGATTTGCCCCCAATCCCAATTTACCCATGTAGGAGAACACTGACCTGGCTTGCCATTTCCAGAGACAGCAACCTTCTCACAACATCATCTACCCTGCAGGAAAACAGAGAGTCCTTTGATTACTTGTCCCCGAATTGCTTAACATTTGGGGAACAGCTTTGAGAGATTAGAAATCAAGGGAGCCATGTTAGATATTCAGAATTAAATGTAAGTTATAGGAGCACTAATTTAGGACCTCCCCCATCATCTGAAGACCCCAGTCAATAAAATGAGGCTTAAGTGGTTGCATTTTGGGGGCCCCTAAAGTGCAGCCCAATGTGGCAGACTTGCTGTTTCCTCCATGAAGCCCCTTTTCATGAAACTCACAGTCCTTCCCTGGTCCTCGCAAACCTTACTTGTCTATAACTGGGATGCTGGCATAAGGTTTCTTCAGCATTGTGGGAGGCAGATCATCCAAATGGCTGGGGATTTCTGCAACAACAGCAACACAGAATAAGAGCACAGCAGCTGCCTTGCTAGTTCACTCTAGTACAGAATACTTTTTTCTAACAGTAGTCAGCCAAGTATTGGTGGGAACACATGAGCTGATGTCTAAAAGAGAAGCTCTTGGCATCTCTCAGTAGGTAAAGAGAGGGAAGTACATTGTGGAAGCTAAAGAGGGACTCCAGTTGCAAAACATGGTGACCCACAAGCCAGCAGGAAGTTGGTTCACCTGGGCCAACAGAACATGTAGCAAGTGGTGTATCTTAACATGTCCAATCACCCTTTTTTATCTAACAGAACTTGTGTGCTGCTTAATTGTAAAAAACCCCCTCTAAGCAATTTTATTTTCCATTTCAATGGATTAGGAAATGGGGTAAGAGACAGAGACTCAGACCCATAATATCCAGTACAGTCATGAAACTCCCTCAAAACTGGAATCTCAAACTGTTCAGGTGACAGCCTTAGCAGACCAACTGCTTACAACAATGAGAATGTAATACAAACCTTGCTTTTTTCTACGGACAGGCCTGGCATAATCCCTGGCTGTTTGAAGGAGGGGGCTCTTATCTAAAAGGACAGAAAAGCAGCAGGGGTTACACTTGAGCCACATCAGTGCAATACAATAACACAACAGCACATTAGCATTTTGCTCCTTGGAAGTAATTAGGCACATCACTTCTCTCTCTTGGTTTTTGGGGAGATAAAACAGCTCTTCCAGTCTAGAGAACAACCTGTGGAGAAGCAATTTTTAGGCTCATAAGTAGACGGAACATTTCATATTTGAAGAAAGCATTCTGTTTTCTGCCCCACGGCCAATAAATGTGGGCAATGCATGAGCAGAGAAAGAGTAAGCTGCTCTGCCTTCACCCGCAACAAGGCTGCTGCAATTGCTCAGGTTGCTAGATGTGACCAAAAGTCACATTTGGGGCATCGGGCGAGGGAAGATCTCTAACAGCAAAATCCTTTGCATATTCTTTTCTATTCTAAGTTCAGTAGTGTCATGCAGTTTCCAGTTCAAGTAGAGGTTCCACTACAGGGAAAGAGGAAATGGCTTCCAATGCAAGGGCCATGTAAACAAGTTCTTTTGACATACAACAGAAACTTCTTAGTCACCATATTATTTTCACAATCCAAGGCCGTAATCAAGATCGTTTAGTGTATTAAGACCAGGACGGAGGAAACAGCCCACTCTACTGCCTCCTTGGTTGTGAGCTTGATGTTGCATTTAATAGGTGGGGAGAGAGATGGAGTGAGAGGGCTTGGCACATGGAAGATGACAAGTGATGCAAGAACATGGGACAGAGCCACAGAGACACCAAAGCAGCCCTCACTGCTGGGAAGCTCCATCTCCATCCACCAGATGCCAGTGTGGCACAGTGGTTAGTGTCAGACTAGGACCTGGGAGACCAGTGTTTAAATCCCCACTTCGTCATGAAGCCCACTAGTCATGACTAGTCATGAAGACTGACCTTGGGCCAGTCATTTTGTCTACTTCACAGGGTTGTTATGAGGATAAAATGGAGAGGGGCAAAAGGTGGGTACAGTGGTACCTCGGGTTACATACGCTTCAGGTTACAGACGCTCCAGGTTACAGACTCCGCTAACCTAGAAATAGTACCTCAGGTTAAGAACTTTGCTTCAGGATGAGAATAAAAATTGTGCTCCGGCGCCGTGGCAGCAGCAGCAGGCCCCATGCGCTAAAGTGGTGCTTCAGGTTAAGAACAGTTTCAGGTTAAGAATGGACCTCCAGAACGAATTAAGTACTTAACCCGAGGTACCACTGTACAGCACCTTTAGCTCCTTAGGAAAAGGTGGAATATAAATGTAATAATAAAATAAATAAATAAGTGGAATGGTTGAAGGTGTCTGCCACACTGCAAGGTAATTACCAGAATGGTCAACCCCCTCCCCATGTCCTGCCTTCTGCTCCTATTACACCAACAAAGAACATGCATAGATGTAACAAAAATTTTTTTCCCTTCCAGTAGCACCTTAAAGACCAACTAAATTAGTTCTTGGTATGAGCTTTCGTGTGCATGCACACTTCTTCAGATACACACCTTAAAGTTGGTCTTTAAGGTGCTACTGGAAGGAAAAAAAATTTTTTGTTTTGACTATGGCAGACCAACACGGCTACCTATCTGTACATGCATAGATGTGTTCGTCTATGGGTCTTCAGTGCATTTTAGCCACCTCCCCCAGGTGCCTTAAAGCAGATTGACTCCCAATCATATTCACGCTCTTGGACAATGAGGCCACCCGGGTCCCCCTTTAATTCTATTTTGATGAGATGCATGTGACTTTTGCAAGCAGTTTGGAAGGCACCCTGTGGAAAGGGGCCTTTCTGTCACTTGCAGAGACGGGGACGGTGTGAATCCATTTCCCCCAACCTGGTGCCTTCCCGGTGTTCTGCACTGAAATTCCCGCTAACCCCCCAAACAGCGTGGCCGCGTTCCCTTGAGCTCCGCCCGGCTGTGCTGTCTGGGACTGAATGGGAGCTGCACCTCAAGGTGCCAGGTAGGGGGAGGCCCGTATCTAATCCGAAGCAGAGGCAGTGTACACGGGACCGGCTGCGCGCGCGCTCCGAATTACTCAACCCCGAGCTCCTTACGCAGTGATCCCCGACCCGCCGCCGCCGCTGCCACGTGCGAGCCGAGGCAGCTCCATCCGCGCAGCGCGGCAGCCCCCGCCGCCGAGACTCCCCTGAACAACACCAGCGACATTCTCTCCCGGCTTAGTTCGTGGGCGCCGCCATCTTGGTGCGTCACAGGCCAGGTCCCCGCGGGAGCACCGAGAGCATCGATTGATACCCTGCGCGCCGGAGCCAATGGAAGGTAAAAGAAGAGGGTGAAGCTCGCCCCTCAGGTGATGAATGGCAGCCCCCGCTCCCAGCCTGCTTTTGTTCTGATGCCGAGCGCGGGCTGCCTGCGAGGTGGCTCAGTGGGAGTGACTTCAGTGCTTGGCAGAGCTTGCTCACTTGGGCTGCCTAGGCCAGCGTTGCCTGCTCTGGCTGGCAGCAGCTCTCTTTGATTTGGAGATGCCTGCTGGGGCTGGAGCTGGCGCTGGGACTTTCTGCATGATGCAAAAAGGTCTCCACCACCGCCTTCTTCTCCTTCTTCTTATTCGGCGATCACTCATAGCCGAGTAAGATTGTCTTCCATGAACACGGTCTTAACAGTGAGTCTGTAAGTGACCATGGAGGCCAATTCTGGATCCACACGGCCTTCCACAGTGAGGTCATAGGTTTCTGGTGAACATCCTTCGGCTCCTCCATGATAATATGACAGCAACAATTGCAGATAACAGCGGCTCTCAAAGTGAACCATTCACAGTGGGATCAAGTGTTAAACAGGGTTGTGTTATCGCCCCAACTCTTTATTATTTTCATTGCCATGATCCTACACTTTGTTGAAGGGAAACTCCCCACTCGAGTAGAAATCATATATTGAACAGATGGAAAGCTCTTTAATCTGGGTAGGCTGAAAAAGACTAAGGTTCCCATAACTTCCATCATAGAGCTTCAGTATGCTCCACCACCACCAAGCTGTGGGTCCTCCCTAGCAGCTGGGAGCGGCCAGTTGGCCCAGGATTCTCTGCAGACATCAACCTCTCCCAAATTGGTGCCTGTCAGATGTTTTGGACTACAACTCCCATCAGCCTGAGACAGCTACACCAAAAACATTTGCAGGTTGGTGTACTTGACTGGGATTGTGTCCATCAACCATTATTTTGTAGCAGATGTGACATATGCATTGCTTTTTAAATCCAAAATGATTTTAATCAGAGATGGTGTAGGCTGAACCAGGAGTCTTAGTTGCCCCCAAGAGGTGCTGCACCAGCAAAGCTAAGGGTCTCCCTTTAATTGTGGGAATAATATTTTTGTGACCTGTTCAGTGGCTGGTTGGTGAGGGACCCTTGACTTACCTTTAAAGGAACTCTGGGGTTGTTTCCACACTAAAATCCTTTAGCACTGCCAATACACTTATTTACAGGTAGTGAAAGGGGAATTAAAACAGAGGTGTCATATAGTCTTGGTGCAGTAATGCCCTTCCCTGTATGCAAGCTCTATTTATAGTGAGCTAGTTCAGTTCTAATGTTAATTAAAGCTCCAATGACTTTTAAATGCCTTTTAAAATGTATGTGTCTGGCCAAGCTATCCTGGATTTTGACTTACATTTTTCATATTTATTTTGTGCTGTTGTGCTTTCAACCACTTTTAAAAGTATTTTTTTGAATACTAATACATTGATTTTTATGCTCAATTTCCCCCTAATATATGCACTTTTGTAATCCTTGCTTGGTTGGAGAACTGCATTTAAAAATTTGGATAAGTGTGAATTCGGAAGGATAGCTGTATTTCAAATTGCATGTTGTTTGAGGAAGTACAAATATGGCAGTGTCACCTTTAAACGCAAACCAAATTTCTCCCCCATCCCTTCTGGAGGACTGCAACTGCCTTAAAGGTTTGCATGTGATCTGAGCAAGAGGGTTCACACTCTCCCACCAGCACCTTCTGTGCCCTTGCAAAGTGGCAGGACATGGAGCATGCTTTGATTCCACTCTTCTTCATTGGGGCCCTGAAAAATGCAACTGCCCCATAGCAACTGCTTGGGTTGGTTTGCAGATGCACTGGCAGAATATGAAGGGAAAAGCTAGAAAATAATAGATGATGCTCCCCCTGCTCCCTTCCCCCTGGTGCACCACCAAAGATTGCAACAGAACTATGAGACCCGCATCTTCCAAAGTTCCTAGGAAGTTCTTTAGGGATCATGTGCTGAGTTTCCACCCAACAAAGATGGGGTAGGGGCTGCAGCCAATTCTTGTCTGCAATCTCTGCGTGACGGGTGTTGTGGGAGGGGGAGAGTGCAAGAATTACAACGATGACAAACACAAGGAGAATTGTGGAGCACTTTTAATTTGCAATGTTCCATATACATGATAAATAAACAGCAGCAGTGGGTGTAAACACGTTGAAGAAAACTGGCGTTCCCAACCCTACTTCTGGGAACATTCATCCCCTTTGACTTCCTGCTCAGGCTGTGCTAAACAGGGAAAAACCCGTTTCCCCTTCTCAGTTCTCCAAGCTGCTCCTTGGTTTCCCCTCCAAACCCTTTCAGGCAAAAAATGACATTTTGTGGGCACCCTTGTTTCCTGCTACAGAAGGAGCAACACAGTATTTCCTTTGCACAATACGACTTTATGCTAGCATGTACCCTGGCCTGACCTTTTGCATTTTTGTGATGACTGCGATGGCTTTTAGCAAACAAAGCTGACTGATGAAATGAGAAAGGAGCAACTTCATGATGATTCTGAGTTTCTCGGGCTGCTCTTTTTCTCATGCCTCTTCCTTTCCCTCCTCCCCACCTTGGGAGGTTCTGGATTGTGGCTCTCATCAGCTGGCACTGTGCTTTCTGCAGCTTCTCCACGGCTGCTCCTTCTTTCCCCAACACCTTTGCACAGCAGAGGCAGATGTCCCCAGAAATGGGGCCAGCCCAGGGAGTTTGCCTTTAGGTATGGGCTGCCCCTGTTTTTCTGAGCCGCAGAGACCATGCCACATGGGGAAGAGAAGGGAGTCTCCATTTGCAGGTGCTTGGTAGACTTGAGGTGGGAGGTGGGTTGTCCATGCAGGTCACAGCAGCAGGGGACAGCACGAGGTCATCAGCAGGGGTTGAATAGGGGGCCACAGTTATGGAAAGGGGAAAGAACCCAAGGCAGGGCTCCTTGCAGTTCTGTCTCTTCTTGGTTCGAAATGGAGGAAGCTGCCTTATACTGACCTTCTGCATGCAAAGCAGATGTTCTTCCACTGAGATACACCCCTTCCCCTAAAGGGGAGCAAAAGGCATCACTCAGGAAACACCACCCCAACAT
Organism: Podarcis filfolensis; assembly: GCF_964270895.1. NCBI lineage: Eukaryota > Metazoa > Chordata > Lepidosauria > Squamata > Lacertidae > Podarcis > Podarcis filfolensis. The sequence continues at coordinate 56,855,395 of NC_139611.1, read as the reverse complement.
CCACTCCACTTTCTTAGTCTCTCTAGGGTGACACAAAATCTAGGTGGCTGAATGTTTGGCTAAAATAATTCAGTGCTTCCTCCAGTGAAGGAGGAGAAGAAGAATGCAAGAAGCCACAAGCAGCTCCAGATTGATGCTCCCCCTGTCAATCAGGTTCTACAGTTTTCGGAAGTTGCTCAGGTCTTCATCCCCATCAATTTTGAGGCCCTGGAGCAACGGGAAATCTAACAGGGCCCTGTCCAGGAAAACGGCATCCTCCTGACAACTGTAGTCAAGCTCTCTGTTTGGATGGTCGCTGTGAAACCACAGGTTCTCATAGGGCTTTGGGCTTGGTGTCCTGTCGCTTAGGAGGGGCTGCGTGGAGTTGGAGCGCGTGTAGAAACTGGGCGAGGCCTTCTGTTGGCTGCAGTAGCTGTCCACAAACACCTTTGCGTACTGGACAGACTCTGGGCTGTTCATGTAAGAGGCTGGCACTGGGTCACCAGTTGGCAAAGTGGTCTCAGCATTAGCCATATAAGATTCCAAGGAAGCTGTCATTGACCCATCCTCCAGGGCCTTAGCAGGCTCCCCCTTCCCACAGGAAAGGCATTTCTTCTCATCCGCTTCAATCACCAAGATGGCCGAAACAACAACAGGGCTGAGCTCGCACGACTTTGGAGCCTGGAGGATCTCCTGGGAAAGAAGGCAGTAGGTCAAGTTAACAGCTAATGGCCACAGTACAGGTCACCCCGCTGTTGGGTGAGAGGAAAGGCCCATCATCCCTTGAGGTGGAATAACCATCCCCGGTGAGGCCTCAGCATCAGATGGTCTCTGAACATGAAGGCTTTGCAGTGTTCTTCCTCATAGCTAGAAAACTCCAATAATCTTGGATTCATCCATGTATTCATCTGGACCAGTTGTCTCCAACCTGGTGCCCTCTGGACACTTTGGACCTCCACTACCATCAGCATAGCCATAAGATGCTGGCGCCAGTGCTGGCTGCAGCTGATGGAAGTTGTGGTCGAATTCGGCTTGAAGACAGGAGGGTGGCAAAGGCTGACCTGAGCCAACAAAGCACAGCTGAGGCCCGTGTCCTTAAACATCCCTGGTCTGCGGCTGCTGACCTTTGGGGTCAGTATGTGGTGATAACTAGCTGTGGCTACTACACGATGTGGGGCTTGTGATGTGCAGAACTCAGGGTGGGTCAGGACAGAGGGGCTGCCCATGTTCCCAGCCATGCCACCTGCCCATGACTCACACTGCAGGTGAGATGTGTGTAAAATGTGGGTCAGTATTCCGAAAGGCCTACGCAGGTAGGGGAGGAATAGGAGGGGCAGCAGGCCAAGCTCAAGAGATTCCACCCCCCACACTACATTTACCTCTTGCAGGATGGCTGGTGCCCATTTGCCAAGGCTGCTGTTGGCTGGGTCAGGGACGCTGGGCCAGAACTGGGTTTTCATCCTGTGGGTCACGTGAGAGAGAGATATCTGGTGAGACTCAACATCCCAGGAGGTAAGTGTTTAGGCTGACTGGACATCCCACAAAAGGCAGGATGTTATTGCTTTCGCTGAGTCAGCCTGATTCCCATTCAACCACTAAGGGCCCAGCTTATTGCTCCGCCTTTAATTCCCCATTGTCCCACCCTCTCCAACTACTACTGTCCCACACTTTCTCCTCTCTAAATCCTGACATTCGCTATGCTTTGAAATCCAAATAGGAGAGCAACATCAATTGCATAGGAAATCTCCATCCTTTGAAATCCACACTTATCTGAATTTTGTGATGTAGTTATCCACTCAAACAATGTTCACAAAAGTGCATAAAAAGCTCACACAAAAATGAATATATTAGTGAAATTAACATACACAAGTGCATTATATTCTTGCACAAATGTGTACGCCAGTCAAAAGAGTACAGTATATAAAATATGTTTGTTAGGAGAAATTCATATTAAAATGCTGATGAATTTTAATGAGGATTTTTTAAATTGCAAATTGCTGCAAAATGTGGAGAACTGAACTTAAGATTGGGAAAATGAGAAACCTAAATAAGTGAAATTGACTGTTCCTTCCCTCCCTACTCTGAGTCCCGACTCATTCTTTCTCCTTGTCCTTTGCTTTCATGCTCATTCCCTGCTTCTTCCCTACTTACATGCCAAGCCCTGGTCTCTTCCTTTCCTCCTCCTGCAAATATCTCACTTCCTATCTGAGGCCCTCTGGGCAACAACTCTGTTTCCTCATCTGCTCTCAGAGATGATAAGCAGGATGAGTTCTGCAGCTCCTCCCAACACTCACCTCTTGCTCTTCTGAAAACAGATGACCAGGACAATAATTGCCAGCAAGAGGAGCCCAATCAGCATGTAGACAAAGGGGAGGTCCATGTCATCTGGAAGAGAGAGATCACAGAGGAGTAAGCCCAGGTGATAGTGGTGGCATGTTAAGAGGACCTTCCGCATTTGGGGCTGGAGGAGAGAGAGGAAGATGGGGTGCACTTGGACTTGTTCAGCCTTGCAATGTGAGCCACAATGCATGTCAGGAATGTGCTCCCCCCGAGTGCAGCAAAAGAGTCAGCCTCAGAAATTGAGCTAAGTGAGCAGGGGGCCGACTCTGCAAATAAGAGCTGGCTGTCAGAGTCCAGAAAGGGCAGTCTGGCCCCACTCCTTCCCAGGGAAGATGCTGTTAGCTCCCAAGGAGAGGAAGAGTTGGAAGGTGGCCAGAGCATTGCCAGGCAACCAGCAGATAAGCCAGAGTCTGGGGCTGTGTCTTCTGGGAGTGGGGAGGAGACAGGTCAGCCATTCAGTCCCCGTACTAGGAGACTGGAGAAGCTCAGAGAACAATGGAAGGGAAGGAGAAGATAGGTAGGATTTTGGCATTCTTTCTGTTGGGGAAGGGGCAATGATTCAGACTGATCAACTACTGTTAATGAGAGCAGGTGGGAAGCTGTGTTCTGGATGTGTTTTTCTTGTAAATAAACTTACATAAAACTGACGGAGAGTCCTTGCTGCTTATCAGGCTGCTTGCCTGCCAGATCGTTATAATGCAGCCAGTTCACATGTGGCACTCTCCCCTCCTGGGGTTTCCAGCAACTGGTATTCAGAAGCATTGCTACCCCCAAGTGCAGAGGCAGAGCACGGGGACAGCCCACCGCCCCCATGAACCCAGCCCCACCCTCCGTCTTATGGTTCTCCTTACCAATCGCCTTGGTATAGAACGTGAGGATGGTACCGTTGGTGCTCCCACCCACTGTTGAGGCCATGATGTGCACCCTGTACATTCTGGAAGGCCAGAGACCCACGATGGTGAAGGTGTCGACTGAAGAGTTCACGACAGCACCTAGGAAAAAGGCAGTCATGTTTAGCCCCCCCAGGGTGAAAGTGTAGCTGAGGCAGGGGGCTCTGAGGCCGGAGGGTGGGTGGATTTCACAAAAGGCCACCTGGCAACGCTTCGGACAATGTGGCCCCTAGTCTAACCTATGAAAGCTGGTGTCACCGTAAATTTTACCAACATGACTCATGTTGTTCTGGCCCAGTAGGTTTTAGAAACTATACAAAACCCTATTCAGTGGAAGTTATAGCACTGTATATGCTTTGATAGGCAGCCTACATGTGAAGGGATATAGAAAGGCATAGAAGAGATTGTGAAAGGATGTAGTGAGGAGAATCTGCTTGCTCGGACTGTATAATGTGTCGAGATTGTGCGGGAAAATCTCACCCTTGAGGTACGTAGCCCAATAGTAAGTAGGCACCCTGTCCTTCACTAAATCAGACATCCAGCTTTCCCTCCAAGAACTGGTTCACCCACACTTCTGTTTCCCCCGCAATTTCTTCCAATTTTCTAGCCATGGGTCCAAGAGCTTTCTTTTTTTGTCTCACTGCTTTCTTCATGAAAACCTGCAGTTTATTGCTGAATCAGAACGAACGCCAATCTGCAGCAAACCCAATCGACGTTTGTTCCAACTGAGCAGTAAAAAGTGGGCTTTTCTGAGGAAAGTGGCAGGACAACAAAACAAAACAAAAACAGAACCTATCAAATACCTGACTAGAAACAAACAGAAGTGTGCACGAGCCCTATGTGATTTAATTTCTACACATGCGTAAAACTAAGGTAAGGGAAAGCCTCAGTATAAGCCTGGGTGGTTTATAGGCTGGTGGACTCCACTTCTGTGGGCTTTCCAGAGGCTGCTGCTACAACCAAGGAATTATCCACACTTATCTCTTGCCCCACTCATTCCAGGCACAGGCCTGTGTTTAAAAGCTCTGTGTCTGAGCATCCCCTGACCCCCAGAGCTTTCCCACAACACCTGCTCTTTAGCACTCAATCTGAGCAAACAGTAGTAGCTCCAGAGCAAAAACAAAAAACGGGCCTTTGGACATGGAGCTTTAAAATGCGGAGCATGCCTAGAAAGAGCAGAGGACAGGTAAGTGTGGATAAGCCCCAGGTAAAGTTGTCTTAAACATCATAATGGTGGGGCTGTTGAAGAAATCCACTACACCTCCAGGCCTGTTGACCAGAGGTGAAGTTAGACACCCAGCCATCTGTGCAGCAACGCAGATCCCTTCTTCCAGCCCAACTTGAGCTCTTCTTGTACACTGGCCGGGCAATTCAGGGTCCTCCCACCCATTGCTGGGGGGATATGAAGTGACACAACTGGGAGGGGCTGAATGTATGGGTGTGACTCACTTTTCAGGTCCTCGTTGGTGCCGTTCCAGAAAATGGTGTAGTTGGTGATGAAGCCATGCCGCTTTTCAACCGGGATGGGTTCCCAGTGAAGCTGAGCTGTGGACTTACTGATACTCCCCGGGTGGAGTTTGGGGGTGTCAGATGGAGCTGCAGAGGGGAAAAAGGGGGGTTATTACTATTGCCACCAGCAGACCAGGGTCACCAGGAGGCTGCAGGGGGACTGATGGGTTTTATTAGGGCAGATGCACAGCATAGTTTTGAAGCACATGGCTTTTCCCAAAGAATCCTGGGAATGGTAGTTTGAGTCCCAGCTCTGTGAGGGAGGGGAAGACTACAGTTCCCAGGATTTTGGGGGGAGAAGTTAGGCACTTTAAAGGCACATTGGGTGCGCTTTAATCACATGGTGTGAATCCAACCTGAGAAAGGCAATCTGGACCAAGGCTTGCTAGGAGTCATCCCTGGAAGCTGCTCTTAGCTCTACATCTCAGAAAGATAGTCCCTGAACATGTGCAGAGTATCTTTCCAGCACCACTGTACATCCACAGGCACCCCCTAACTCAATCAGAGGAAGTGGCATCCAAAAAGGTTTAGAGTTAACTCAAATAATAGCATGGGAATTTATAATTTTGGAAATTAAGTTGTGGGGCGTGAATATCGGGGGGGGGGATCCTCCAAGTCTAAGGGGACCATCCAGAGATGTCTTTGCTATGATTCATTTGTGTGTTCTCATGATGGTATTAGGGCAGTTATAAGCGATTCCAATAATCTTTGGGGCAGACATACTGCTTCGTTTCCAATCAGTGCATATCAGGGGGTGGGGCTTGTCTGGCTTTTGTTGCACAATAGCGCAAGAGTTTCCCTCTGCCTCCAGACGGCAATAATATGGTAACACTGGTCAAGCTCTGCAGCACAACTAATAAAGCAGAATGGCGTGTGGATGGTCAAACATAAATCCACAACTAATGCACTATTATTGTATCAATTACAAGCTGCAGAAAAGAACCTTCCCCCTGCAACTACCCACATCAGTCTGGATGGTTCCCAAGATGCTGAACGATCCAACAGTTTTGTTGGAAGGAAGATAGTTTTATGCATCTAAATAAGACTGCAGATCCCCAGATGATGGCAGCTGAGCAGAAGCAGGGGGAGGCCATACCTTTCTGCCTGGTGTAAACTTCCAAACACTGGGGCATCCCCACTCTGTCCCTGTAGAGTGGGTAGATGGAGATGTTGTAGCGTTGAAAAGGTTTCACGTTTTCTGAAAGAGATAAGGGGAAGGTTGTCCGTGGATGTGAGAATGGGAGCCAGAACATCAGAAGGTGAGCTGGTGACTGGGCCTGAAGAACAATCTGGGATGATATGTACCCATTTCACAGAAAAGAGTGTGGAGGGACTCTCAGCTCTCCTACCCCACTAACGGGCATCCCTCCTCTGTCTCCCAAGTGGCTCTTCCAATGGATGAAAGGGCTCCAGCCCTCTCTCCCCCTCTCACCTTGGATCAGAGCATGTGTGACGGTACCACTCTGCACTTTGGTCCATCGCATGTTGTTGTGACCGTGGTTGCCGTCGGATGGGTCTTCCGCCGAGGTCATGCTGCGCCACTCGATGATGTAGCCCCTGGCTGGTGTCGCTGGGGGATCCCAGTGCACCCAGATGCTTGTCTCGTTGTGAGGGGAGGCCTGGAACTTGGGCACGGGTTGACCTACGGACAGTATCAGAAGATGCAGGGGAGATGGTTAGAATTATAGGCAAGAGAGCATAGGAAGGCAAACTGGTGATGGGGTGGGGGGAATCATAGAGTGATGAAAATGACCCCAAGGGTCAGAATCACAGCTTAAGAACCTCTGACAGATGGCCACCCAACCTTTGCTTAAAAGCCTCCAGCGAAAGAAGACTCCCTCAGAAGGTGGTGGACTCTCCTTCACTGGAGGATTTTAAGCAGAGGTTGGACGTCAGGGATTCCTCAGCTGTGATTCCTGAAATGGCAGGGGGTTGGACCAGATGATTATCAGATCCCATTTGACTTTACAATTCTACAATTCTGTGATTCTAACTCTTGAGGTAGCTTGTTCCACTTTCAAATGGCTCTCATGATCAGAAAGGCAGCGGACTGTCCTTTGTTGGAGGTTTTAAGCAGCGGTTGGATGGCTATCTGTCAGTTGTGACTCCTGCGTTGCAGAAGGTTAGACTAAATGACCCTTTGGCTCCCTTCCAACTCTACAATTCTACAATTCTATACGATCTCCACACAGTACATACGTGTGCTTGGAGATGGCAATTGGCCTCTTTATCATTGCTGTGCCTTAGTCGTGAAAGACCTATGCAAGACCTCAGTATAAGCTTTTTAAAAATTCTAAAAATCCAAAGCACAACCCCCTTTTGCCCATTTCTCCCATCCTGTACCTATCTTTGGAAAATCTTTGGATAGTTACAGAAATACCTGTGTGTGTTCTCCAAAGAGAAGATAACGAATGGAGAGAGAGAGAGAGAGAGAGAGAGAGAGAGAGAGGGGAGTAATTGAGGTGAGGGGCTTGCTCACCCACCCTGATACCCTCGGTCAAGTTGCATCCATTAGTGTGGATGGCAAGCAGTAGAACAGAGATGAATATCCAGGATGGGAAAAAACCCAGAAAACTGTGGCACACAGAAAAACCAAGCCCCAAGACTTGTGGAGAGGGAAACCCAAAAATCCTGCAGCTGGCAGGGAATACGCTCATATTCTTGAGACAGTGAATGTATTGAAAAAGGTGTGTAAAAGTGACTCTTTGCAGGAGAGCTGTCCCCAGGTTGAGGAGGCTCCTACCTTTCTTCTCAGACAAGTAGACTTCAGTGGGCTGAGATGAGCCTTTAGCGTTGTAGGCCATGAGATAAATCTTCTGGGTTCCAAGTGGAAGTGAGAAAGTGCAGCATGTCTCAGAGGTGTTGCACAGTGGCGATGGCTCCCCGCTGTGCCGCCGGGTGCTGAGGGTGGCCATGTAACCCAAGATTTTCCCATGGGCCTCATTGGGTTTCATTGGCTGCACAATAAGAACAGAAGAACATAAGAAGAGCCTGCTGGATCAGGCCCATGGCCCATCTAGTCCAGAATCCTTTTCTCACAGTGGCCAGCCAGATGCCCCAATGGGAAACCCGCAAGCAGGATTCAAGCACAAGAGCCCTCTCCACTCCTGTGGTTTCCAGTATTCAGAAGCATTGCTGCCTCCAGCTGTGGAGGCAGAGCAGAGTCATCATGGCTAATAGCCCTTGACAGCCCCCTCCTCCATGAATTTGTCTAATCCTCTTTTAAAGCCATTACATTTGGTGGCCATCACTGCATCCTGTGGCAGCGAGTTGCATAGTTTAACTATGTTTAGCTGCGAGACGAAGTCCTTTCATTTATCTGACCTGACCTGAATCTCCCAACATTTCTTGATTGCCCACTTTACTGTAAGGGGTTGCTTGCTTAATGAGTGAATCAAAAGTGCACATTATATCCAACATGGGAGGGAGCAGAAGACCCTGGATTAGCCTCTTGCACCTTATGACGATGCCTCCTAAGACTGCAAGACACAGATCTCATGAGGGCTTCTTCCCTTTCACAAGCTGGTGCCCTCCAGATGTTTTGGAATGGTCAGATTGGAGCTGATGTGAGTTGTAGCCCAAAACATCTGGAAGGCACCAGGTTGCGGGAGGTTGGTTGGCCTTGAGGTCTGCAATGTAGTCCCCCGCCCCTCACCTTCCACAACAGCTGCACTTCCGTTCTTGCCTCTGCCTCCCTGGTCTTCACTTTCCACCAGGCATCAAGCTCTCCTGAAGGCGCTGGAAGAGAAAAAGAGGCTTTGGGTCCATCTACACTGGAGTTTAATGTGAATTTGAAGTTGCTTGTGTCTCTCTTCTTTTTGTTGTGGTAGGGTCCACACCGTATCCTCATTAAAGTGGCAGCCCACACTCCCACCACCGCTAAATTTGGACTTTCCCATCCATGGGAAGAAAATTCAGTATAGGCCCAGGCTGTCTGAAGGACCATATTCTCCCATACAAACCTTCCCTGGGTTCTGAGATCTTTAGGGGAGACCTTTCTCTTAGTCCCAACACCATCATAGGCACACTTGGTGGGGATGTGGGAGAGGGGCTTCTTGGTGGCTGCTCCCAGACTCTCAAACTCCTTCCCTAGAGATGCTAGACTGGCTTCTTGTAGTCCTTCTACCGGCAGCTAAATACCTTTTTATTCCAATAGGCCTTTGGGAACTGACTCTTTTTCAATAGCTTTTAATACTGCTGTGCTCTTTTATTATCTGTATTTTAACAGAGCTGGTTTTTTATATTGTCTTAATTCTATTAATTATTGTTATTATTAATAATAATATCCTGCCCTTCTGTCAGATCAGTACTCAAGGCACAAATTAAAACAATACAGATAAATTAGGAAGTCTAAAAACATATGGAAGATAATTGTTCGAAAGTAATTAAACTCTTATCTTTTGTATGTTTTTAGCCTTCCGTATTTTATCTGTGTTGTTTTAATTTGTGCCTTGAGTACTGATCTGAAAAAAGGAGATTATTATTAATAATAACAATAATAATACAAAATTGCAAGTTACCTGACTGTGGGTACACTAAACTGCCTTGTGTGGGTGGCTGGTTTTTTTTTTACATGTGTGGTGGAAAGTGATCCTTTCCTGGGTGCTGCCTTTCATGACACCCCTGACTTCCATTTTGTTTCTGTCAGCCCAAAGGAAAAGAGGTAGCCTGTTGTTTTTCAATGGCTGTTGCTGGAGGTACCTTGGTGGTCCTTTTATTTTTGAAACTGCTCTTGAACAGAACAGCTGTACGAAAGCATGGGCAGATAAACTCTTTCCCTCCATGGTTTGAGGCCGGATCGGTTCTGAGGCTGCCTCCCAGCAACTCCTCCTGGCTCACTCAAAACCCTTCAACAGCACAGGGAACGGAGGAACCCCTGGTTTCTTATTTGGATGAGCTTCTCAGTTAAGAGCTTAGGAGGGGCTCTGGACTAGCCCCCTGCCCTGCTTCCCCACAGGATTTCGGAAGAAACTGCCCCTCCGTTCCGCCCACCTTTCTCGTGGGTGGTGAAGTTCACCATTGGACTCCAGTCACTCCAGTAGCCGGCTCCACCAAATCTCTGGCAGCGCATCTGGAAGTGGTAGAGGGTCCCAAAGAGGAAGCCGCAGTGCCGCACACGCCACACTTCCTGCCTTTCCCAGGTGGGGTTGGTGATATTGTGGACCTGGGGGGTGAAAAGCGAGAATGAGAATGAGCTGTGATTCCTGTATTGCAGGGGCTTGGACTGGATGGGCCCCTTCCACCTCTACAATTCTACAAAGAATATGCAAAATTAATGAATGTTAAAATGTCTTGGGTAATGCAAAATAGAATTGCAGTGACAAACAATTGGATACGAAAAAGAAAAAAGAGTTAAAGAAAGTGTTTATGAGAAATTGAAATTAGGGGTTGCTGGAAGGATTTAAAACAGGGATGCAGAAAGGGGAGGTATGGGGAAGTCGGTGAAAGAAGGTTTTAGGAAAGAAAGGTTAAGAAATTATACGTGTTTATATGTTTGTTTGTTTGTTAATGTATTGTGTTGTTTTGTCTTTTAATATGTGTTGAAAAACCAATAAAAAAATTTATAATAAAAAAAATACAATTCTACAAAGAATAACAGCCAATCGTCCAAGGCTGCTGTGCCATTGGCTCCTTGGGTGTAGGGATGGAAGGATCTGCCAGGTTCACTTCTCTCCCTTTCTCATTTTCCCAATCTGAATGCAGCTCTCCAGTAATCTGTGCCTTAACAAAAATCCTTTTTGGAAATCCTTAAGTGTTAGAGTAAGGTTACCAGATGTCCCTGTTTCCCAGGGACTGTCCCCAGATTTACAAATCAGTCCCCTGACAAAATCCATCCCTTGCAACTGAAGTTGAAAAGTGTCCCTGGATTCATTGAAAAAAATCTGATAACCTTATGTTAGAATTAGAGTGAAAATTTATCCTACTAAACACACTTTCTGTCTGCAGTTTTGAGTAATGTACACACTTTGTAAGCACTTTCCCCTAAAATAAAGCATTTTTCTTTGTGGTTTTCACTAATATATTCTTTGTAATTAACACTTTCCCCTAATAAATGCATTTTGGTAAACAATGGTCAGTCGGAGAACTGCATCACAAAATCCGGATATGTGCAAATTTCAAGGTTCTCATATCGTTTCAGAAAGTGCAAATTTAATAGATTTGGCTTTCAAAGTGAATGGAATAGAATTTCTCCTTGACCCCTGTGTTCAGAGCCCAGCCTTCACCAACTCTGTGCCCTTGGCCAGCACAGCCATGCTGGCTAGGCTGATGGGAATTATAGTCCATAAAGGCTCCATTGGCTTGGGCTGGTGATGGCTGCAGTCCAGAATGGCTGCCTTGGCTAGTGTTGATGAGAGTTGTAGTCTGGAACATCTGGAGGGCATCTGATTCACAAAGGCTGCCTCAGACATCACTGGTAAGGTATGGTAAGAGAGCACGAGCAAAGAGGAGTGACTTGCACCCTTGATGTGCCAGTAACAGGGGAACTAGACCACTGCAAGCCCCCAACCAGGCTGTGCTTGGCAGGGTGACAAATCGTAGCTAATTATGGGTGAGCTGATCTGGAGGAAAAATAGCTCAGTTGCACATTTGCTTATTTGAACAGCAGGGCTACAACTGGAGCAAAAGAAAAAGCAGCAATAGAAGCTGGCAGGGCCAATACGAAGCTGATGAGCCCCTGGCTTGCCGGTTGCCAGGAAACAGCCTGGGAAAGAAGTGTGAAGATAAGGGACCAGGTGCTGTGTGTGTGTTTTAGGGATGATGGATGTGACACAGGACAGGAGCGAAGGAGAACAGGTATTCTTCCATCTTGTCATTATTCTGGTCTCAGGCGTATCAAGAAATACCTAAAATTATTAAACCTTCTGTTCACACTATCATTACTGAATATGTGGATGGACAACATGAAAACTTGCTGCACTAAAGAACTTTTGACATGGATGCTACCAGCAGCTAGGATCCAAGCACCCAGCAATGGAAAACCCTGAGAAATCTATATTTGTCTTTTTGGTATAAGAACTTATGGACTTCATATATTTGCATGTCTCCAGGGGGCTGGAGGATTCAGAACACCTGGTGGGACTTTATTTCCTATGCTTCTTAGAAGCTCAGCATCCACCATCCACGTCAGCTTGGGAAATATGCCTTGATTTATATTGATGTGCCAGCATTTCTTCCTCTGATTATTTATGGTTTGTTTGCTTTGCATACTGTATGAAGTAATACCCTGTTATTGCACTTTCAGGTTGGTAAATATGGGAATAAATGAGTAAATAAAACAGTCATCAAGGGGTTAACAGCAAAGCCAAGGACGTCCTGGGAGTTGGGGGTGTGCTTTCTCTTGCATCAAAAAGCTGCCCTTGAATGAGAGCTAAACCCCTTCAGCAATGGAACTGGGTGTGTGTGCAGCAGGAGGAGGCCTGCTTTGATCTCCTGGCTCTCTGTTTGGAAGAGATACTTGAAGTGTAGGTGGGTTCCCATGAGGCAAGACACAGCAATAACAGCAAGAACCTTTACTGAACTACATAACTGGGAAACAGGGGCAAAGCAACTGCTTATATACATTCCTGAAAGCCTGGGCCACTCCCACTCCCAACGTGATTGGCTGTCCAGACTTCCAAGCTGCGAATCACGACTCAGAGTTCAAGGGCCAATGGCAGAGGCCCAAATCCTGAAATGTTCCATGACTGACATCATGTATTGAATCAGAACACAGGGGCTCAGGCTCAGAATCCTTAGTCCAGACTGAAGCTCAGGCAAACACAGATCACTGAATACTCACCAGCTTCCACTCCTGGTCACCCTCTGCCTGGTAGCTTAGGTCACATAACTGGTGCATGTGCTCGCTGTCTCTCCCTGCTTCCCACATGACAGATATGCAGTCAGTCTCCTCGGGGATGGACTGCATGGCGTGGATGGTTGGGGGGTCCAGCTTGGCTGAAATGAGAAGTGCAGGGCAAAAAGCTAAGGCAAGGGCAGTGGTGTGTGTGTTAAAGTCTGATCTTGAAGGTCTGATCCAGCCAGGCTTTTCTTCTATGGCAAGCCTCAGCTAGCATTTGCATCTTTCATTTCCAAACTCCCCACCTCAGGCAGAAGCGCTGCAAAAAGATGCAAAGTCAGGGCAGACTCCGCTGCCTCTGCCTCCACACACCTAAATCGATGGGGTCTGCACACAGCGGCTCAGAGCCCACTTCTCCCAGGGCGTTGTTCACCGACAGCCAGAAAATCATGGGGTGGTAGAGCAGGAGGTTCTCTCGGCCGATGGTGCAGGAGTTCTGCCCAGGCAGTGGGGTGCAGCTTGCGGGGACGGCCTCTGTGGGGACTTCACACACACCCTGGTTCCTGGAACACCAAGAGAGCAGTCAGTCAGTGGCTGCCAGAGGAGGAAGTACCTTTGACTTCTCTGTGGTCCCACCATGCGCAGGGGTGGGTGAAATGGAGCACTGAACTCCACAAATCAGTGCCTTAATGTGCTCGTGCTGGGTGACTCAGTTCAAGGAGGTACAAAACTGCCAAATTTTACAGACCCTCTAAGTATCCCTATTTTCCAGGGATGTCCCTGATTTAGAGAAGCCACCCTGGTTTCTGATTTGATCCCGAAATGTCCTGCTTTTGCTTAGGATGTCCCTATTTTCATTGGATAAATGTTGGAGGGCATGGAGTTACTTGACCCCTGAGCTGTCGGAAGGCAATCCTGTATAGGGAAGGTTTACTTTTTAAAAAAAGTTTAATGTTTTATTATGTTTTTATATACAAGGTTTGACCATGTGAATGGTCACAGAAATCAGCGAGAAATATTTGAACATACAATCAGCATCGGAAACCCATGAAATGCTTACAAATGTGTACGGCGATGAAGCTGTAACTCGAAAGACAGTGGTTTAAGTGTTTTCGTGAAAGGTGGCAAACCATCGAAGATGACCCTCCGTCTGGCAGACCATCGACGAGCAGAACGGCGGCAAATGTTGACAGAGTTCGTGAGTTATTGATGTGGGATCTGTGTTTGTCCCGGAAGAATTGCATATTCCGTGTGAAATAGTTACTGAGGTTACTGAGTTGTCCCACCCTCCATATTCTCCTGATCTGGCCCCACTGGATTTCTTTCTTTTTGCGAAACTGAAATCTGCACTTCCTGGTCACTGACCGTATTAAAGATATTTGATTTTGATTTGAAATCTGCACTGAAAGGCCACAGATTTTCCAACATTTCACACGTCCAAGTTGCTGTGATGAGGGAACTGAAAGCAGTACGAAAAGAGGACTTCTCCAGAAGTTTCCAACAGTTCTATGAACGTTGTCAGCAGTGTATTGTATCAGAGGGGGCCTACTGTGAAGTATGTTCAAATATTTCTCGCTGTCCGATTTCTGTGACCATTCACCAAACTTTCTGGTCACACCTTGTATGTTGGAAGCTGCCCAGAGTGGTTGGGGCAGCCCAATAAGATGTGTGAGGTATAAATAGTAAAATTATCATTATGGAATGAGACGTCCCTATTTTCATCAGAGAAATGTCGGAGGGTATGATTTTACAATCTTCATTCTCATTGTCTGGCCACCAGCCCAAACTTTTGGCATTTCCCATAAGATGATCTGTCAACTGGCCTAGAGGTTCAAAGCCAGGGTCAGAATGTGGGAGACAAAGTTCCCCCACTGCCCCCACTCCACACTATTAAAAAAATTATATTTCCTTACCGGTATCCCTTCAGGGCCACACTGACTGGGAGGAAGCTGTCTTGCCCAGGGTCCCACCGGCACGTGAGGTTCTTCGTGGTGACATTCATAACGCAGGTGAGGTTTTGGGGTTGTGCTGGAGGATCTGAATGGCGGGAAAGGGGGACAGAAGAAGAGAAGGAGATGAATTGCATCCCTGCATTCAGTGGGTCTGAACTGAGATCTGCATCTGCCACCCAATGAAATTTGAATTCTGTGTTTGAGATTTGTCTCTGATATTTCACAGTGGACATACAATGGAATTTCAGACAAACACTTCTTTTCCCAGTAGCAGCACTTGAGATAAGGCAGTTTATAAAATTACATATTTGATACCTACCTAAAACATAGCAATCAACAGATGCCAATAAATCTAAAGCACTGGAATGCTATGGGGAAAAATAAAATGCAAAACTTGGCTGGTAAAAGATAAGAAATGTTCCCCATTTTTTAAATATTCATTCTGGTTCTGTCAGAAAGGAATTGTCATCCAGGGCAGATCAGTTAGGGACCCTGGTAATTTCTCCCTTCAACTGAAGAATACAGCTTGGCTCATTTACTAAAATCCTCTGGAACTATCTGCTTGGGATATGCTGCAGTCTCATTTGCAATGGTTTCCACAATAAGAATATGGTTGCTTTCCAGAGTTTTGACTAGAGAGATGGTAGAGTGGATCACATCACAGTAGACCCTTTGCTAACTTTGCAGGCTACCAGTCAGGCTCAGCCCAAGATCTTTTGCTGCCTGAGGCAAAGGGGCCTGATCCACATGTTGAAGCTGACCTGACAGGCAGCCAAGTCTTCCTTCAACACTAGCAATGGGACAATGCCTGCCACCCCACCTGTGGACAGCAAACTGTAGGGGCACATACCACTTTAATCTCTGATGCCTCACCGCCACTGTCCACTCACCAGGGTTTGCCACCTCACTCTGCCTCTTGGTAGGGCCGGGCTTGTTACCAATTGGCTTCTGGGTTCAATTAAAGGTGCTGGTTTTGACTTTTTAAATCTTAAATACTCTGGGACTAGAATAGCTCAAGAAATGTCCTACCTCCTGACAATGAACACTTAGTTCTACTTCAAAAGACTCACCACCAGAGAAGACGCAGGCTCTTTGGGGGGTTGTGCTGCTCCTAATCTAGGGTCAGCTTCCTAAGAGAGGTACTCTCGGCCCCCATTGCTTCTTTTTAAATAATTTTTGTTAAATTTTCTGTTTTACAATTTAAAGTAAAGTAAAGGGTAAAGGGACCCCTGACCATTAGGTCCAGTCGTGGCCGACTCTGGGGTTGCGGCTCTCATCTCGCTTTATTGGCCGAGGGAGCTGGCGTACAGCTTCCGGGTCATGTGGCCAGCAGGACTAAGCCGCTTCTGGCGAACCAGAGCAGCGCACAGAAACGCTGCTTACCTTCCCGCCAGAGTGGTACCTATTTATCTACTTGCACTTTGATGTGTTTTTGAACTGCTAGGTTGGCAGGAGCAGGGACTGAGCAACGGGAGCTCCCCCCGTCGCGGGGATTTGAATCGTCAACCTTCTGATTGGCAAGTCCTAGGCTTTGTGGTTTAACCCACAGCGCCACCCGCGTCCCTATGACAATTTAAAGTACCGGTACTCATTTTTACATCCTTAAGATATCAATGACTTCTCTTTCCATGGTTCATTCTACATATCATAAATCCCTGCATATTTTACAAAAACTATACCATTCAGTATTCCATTATTACATCCATCAAAACTTAATTACACTGTTGAATTTATCTTAATGTTGCTAGCGTTTTCAGCTGTACACAGTTATTTCCCATAAATTCAATAAACGTTTTCCAATTTTCTCTAAACATATGTTGTTCTTGTTTGCTTATTCTACATGTTAAGTCTGCAAGCTGCGCATATTCTATCAACTTAAGTTGCCATTCTTTTTTGGTTGGGACCTCGCTTGTTTTCCATTTTGGGGCTAACAGAACATGGGCCGCAGGAGTGGCATACATAAGCAACCTTTTATGACACCTGGGAATTTAAGTCTGAATTATTCCCAACAGGAAGGATTCTGGGTTTTTTTTTGGGAAAGTACTTTTACATATTTTTTCCAATTTATTATGGATCATTTCCCAACACTCTTTTACCCTTCTACAAGCCCACCACATATGAAAGAACGTTCCCTCTATATCTTTGCATCTCCAGCACATCTGATTCAGTCCTATACATCTTAGCAAGCCTACTTGGAGCTAAATACCATCTGTAAATCATTTTCAAGTAGTTCTCCCTTTAGTGTAGAGGTTTTACCCCAGTTGACTTTTCTGGGATTCCCTTGTTAATGAGGATTTATTTTTGCTGTGGCTTTTTGGAAGTTTTGCACCGATCATGATTTTACTGCTTTTATCATTGTAAACCACCTTGATTCTTTTGTTAAAATGAATGCCCATATATATCAAAGATGCCTCCTGCTCCACATCCCTTGCTCGGCAGCACCAGGGTGCACTTACATCCTGCACGAATCTGGATGACCTTCATCATCTGTGGCTTCTGTTTCCTCTTTACATAGCAGCTCAAAGTGGTCACGGTCTCATTGATGGGCCCGATGGTGATGTTGGAGACTTCTACCCCATTGTGTAAACTGTACTGGGTCCCTGTCAGGAACTCTTCGTCCAGTTTCCACATCATCTGGATTTCTTCATCGTCTCGGATGAGGCAGGAGCTTCTCCATATGGTACAAGAAGCTCTTGCTGTGGCTCCGAAGAGAACCACTGGGGAGTCTGTGGTGATGCTGCTGCAGGCCAAGGATCCTGCTGGGCAAGGAGAGAAAGACTTATTGATTTATTATTGATTTATCCTATCTGTATCCCACCTTTCCTCCAAGGAATCTCAAGGCGGCTTATGTAGTTCTCCTCCTCCCTGGTTTATCCTCACAACAACCCTATGAGGTAGGTTAGGCTGAGAGAGGCAGTGACCAGCCCAAGGCCACCAAGTAAGGTTCATGGCCAAATGGGGACTCGAACCCTGGTCTCCTAAGTCCTAGTCTGATGCTCTAACCACTATGCGACACATAGGCTTGGGAGAGCACCATGGCTCTCACCAAACCTCAGGGAAGGAGGCCTCACAAATCCACCTGTTGCCACAGCTGTGGCAAAATGCACTACTACAGCTGTTTGTGGTTGGTGGCACATGCAATTGTGAATACTTTGACACAGCTGTTTATTCTATACTGTTAAGTATTATGATGAATTGTATTTAAGTACCCCTTTTTACTCTTTTGTACGACTCCTTTGGAAAGTGGTGGACTCTCTTGCCTTGGAGGTTTTCAATGAGAGGTTGGATTATTTATGTGTGATTCCTGCATTACAGGAACTTGGGGGTCCCTTCCAACTCTACAATTTTATAATTCTGTGCTTATGTAGTACAGTGGTACCTCAGGTTACATACGCTTCAGGTTACATATGCTTCAGGTTACAGACTCCGCTAACCCAGAAATAGTGCTTCAGGTTAAGAACTTTGTTTCAGGATGAGAACAGAAATCGTGCTCCGGTGGCGCGGCAGCAGCAGGAGGCCCCATTAGGTAAAGTGGTGCTTTAGGTTAAGAACAGTTTCAGGCTAAGAACAGTGGCGTAGCGTGGGTTGTCAGCACCTGGGGCAAGGCAAGTAATTTGCGCCCCCTAACCCGTGGATTTTAGCACTCAAGTCTCTTCCGCCCCCCCCCCCAGATGTTGCGCCCGGTGCGGCCGGCCCCCCTGCACCCCCACGCTACGCCACTTGTTAAGTACGGACCTCCGGAACGAATTAAGTACTTAACCCGAGATACCACTGTATATTGTTTATTATATTGCTGTGTTGTCAAGCAGCCTGTGGCCTTTTAAAAAAAGTTAAAGTTTTTTTGTACTTTGTTGTAAGAAAAAATCTATGATTCTATTAAATGAAAAGAAAAAAAGTAATCAGCTGCAGATCACCTGTTGTTTGATTATGCCCCACATTGGCCCCATCTAGACAGCAGAATGACAACCTACCTCCTGGGAGCAGAAAGAAGCTGGCAGAGCATCCCAGAAGCAGCATCATTTGCCCCCTGGACCAGGGCTTCTTAGGGCTTGCCATGGTGGTGCTCAGGGTTCTGTCATCACCTTGAATCCAGAGAGAAACACTTTCAGGCACTTAGAACTTTGAAATCCCTTCGTGACACTATGGCGGGGGAGGGGGATGTTTTCACCTCACGTGATTGGCAATAAATGCTGCCAGTCCTAAACCTAGGTGGGATTTACCTTGGAGGAAGGGGACACATCTAATAAGAAGGTGTGCAGTTAGAATTTCACCGTCTTTTGTATTGCACAAAGAGGATTATCACGAGGCATTAGCACCAGATAGGCAATGTTCTGGGCTGCTCTGCGCCCTCTGCGTTTGGTTTCAGGCATGCCAAAAATATCCATGACCTGGCTTTAGAAGTTCTGTGTCCCATCTTTGGGACACAGGAAGAACAGAAGACGCAGAGGTTGTGATGAGACAATGCAGTTGCAAAGTTTTGTTAATCCTTAAGACTGACATAAGCAGTGGGACATTTATCCAGCTGTGTTAGAAAAGTTGTTGTTTCTGTGTGCTAGCAACTCTCATGATCAATAGTTTACAATTATAGAGAGCCAGATTTAGCCAAACAGGTTTTTGTGTATGTGTCGTTAGGAAAGTGCTGGATGAACAAATTAATAACAAGAAGGCTTATGAACACCCCACAAGCAAATAAATATAGATGCAATTCTCCAGCCAATGTGTATAAAAATACATATTTTAGGTGAAACTTCAAAATTTTCACTTATCCAGATTTTGTGAAGCAGTTCTTCAACTGGCCAATGTTTACCAAGATACATTTATTAGGGAAAAGTGTGCAAAAAGATGCATGCATTAGTGAAAACAGCATAAGCTTGCATTATTTTTGGAGAAAGTTTTGCAAATGTGTAAATTAGTCAAGACTACATACAAAAATGTGCATATCAGGATAAATTTGCACTAAAATGCTGACAGAGGGTTGTAGCCAATGTCAGTTCTACTCTGAGTAGAGCCTTTGAAATTTAGGAATGTGATAAATGTCGGGTGCATTGATTTCAGTGGGTCTCCTCTGATTGGGACTCAGGGCTTATCCATGCATTCTTTTGTCCCTCTTTTTTTAAAACAACAACAGCAGCTGCAACAACATAAAATCAGAATGGACCATGAGGATCATCTAGTCCAATGCAGGAATCTTCTTTCCAGAATTGTCAGAAGGTCAATCAGACAATAAAAACCTCTTACTATTTGGAGATTGGGGTGGCATGTAACAACAGGGATTGCAGCTAACGTCATGTTCATGTATTTTAAATTTTAATGTATTTTTAATCATTGTTGGAAGCTGCCCAGAGTGGCTGGTGAAACCCATTCAGATGGGTGGGGTATAGATAATAATAATAATAATAATAATAATAATAATAATAATAATAATAATAATAATTTGTACACAGCCTTATTTTGGATGCTATCCAATTAATCTCTGCTAGAGCTGCCCCCAGATAGCTGTACTATACAACAAGAAGGATACAGTTTGAGCAGCAGAAACTGTTAATATTGATTCGAATGAATGGTGGTCTGAAGTATAATAAAGTGTCTTTCTAGCCCTGCAATGACCAGGCAGGTGAATTTTTAACCGCCTCAAAATAAATGCGCCACAGAGAGTTTTTGCAAAGATAAAGCCAAAGTATTTAAATGGGCAACACTGTTCAATTATACAACCGCTTATGCTGTGTATGCCTTTTGATGCACACCAATTTAGTCAATATAATGAGCAAATTAACCTCTCTGATTGCCATAAATTCCAGATTTGGAAAATAATAATCTCACACCTACTTAGGGGAATGAAACAGGAGCCACACCATCTGCAGAAATCGAGCTGCGTGTGCGGAAAGGGAGAAGAGAGCTCCTGAACGATGTCATTTATGTAGAGATTAAGGGGCTAAAATGCAGCCTTGTTTTACGCCACCCTTGATATCAGTACTGAATCTGAAAGGCAGTTTGCAAGTCCGGTTCAGATGTCGGCATCAGCACCGGAGGAGATCTGTTGTGTAAGAAGGGGCAGGTGTTGATTCGCTGTTGGTCAAGTGAATCAAAGGCAGGTGTTACATAACCAGTGCAACACACACACACACCTTCCTGGTGGGGAGCTAATGTTCTCCACTACCCTTTCCACTTTCTTTTGGAGATTGTCTCTATTTTACATTCACATCTGCACCACACATTTATAGCACCTTCATACCACTTTAACAGTCATGGCCAGTGGCGTAGCGTGGGGGGTGCAGGGGGGGCGGGCTGCACAGGGCGCAACATCTGGGGTTAGGGGAAATCCATGGGTTAGGGGGCGCAAATCCACGGGTTAGGGGGCGCAAATTACTTGCCTTGCCCCGGGTGCTGACAACCGACGCTACGCCACTGGTCATGGCTTACTCCAAAGAATCCTGGGAAATGCCATTTATTAAGGGTGCTAAGAGTTGTTAGGGGACCCCTTACCATAGCTGTCGACTTTTCCCTTTTCTTATGAGGAATCCTATTCGGAATAAGGGAATTTCCCTTAAAAAAAGGGAAACGTTGACAGCTATGCCCCTTACAGAGGTACAATTCCCAGCCCCGTTAAATACTTCCGCTCTCAGGTTTCTTTGAGGATGGGGCAGTGGCGTAGCGTGGGGGGTGCAGGGGGGGCCCCGGCCGCACCGGGCGCAACATCTGGGGTTAGGGCAAATCCACAGGTTAGGGGGCGCAAATCCACGGGTTAGGGGGCGCAAATCCACGGGTTAGGGGGCGCAAATTACTTGCCTTGCCCCGGGTGCTGACAAGCCACGCTACGCCACTGGGATGGGGAAAGTAATGACTGTGAAAGTAGTATAAGTGTGCTATAAATGTATGGCATGGATGTGACCTTTGTCTCTCAATCCCAGGTGTGGGAGGGTTGTGTCTGGTTAGGAAGGGAAAGGCACTCTTCACATTCTCAGAGGAATTCCCTGTTGCTGCTGCAGAGCTGAGCCTGGGATGGAAAGCAGGGCACTAATGCCTTTGTTGAAGAAGGCCTTGTAGATTTGTAACCCCCCGTCTGTCAGAGAGAAGGGCTTCTGGGCTAGGCTTCTTCCTGACCTGCTAGTTTACTATATGCAGAACTTTGTGTGTGTGGCATTTAATTGTGTGGGTCCCCAATGCTGTTTCTGGGGCGGTGAGGGAGGCCAGACACATGCTCACCTTCTTGGGGAGAACTAAGAAAAAAAAGGCTAGACGAAAACAATGAGTGAATCACTGATACTGGGATAGTTCTGAAGGCCCTCCCTGGTGAGCTGACAGGTAAATTAGGGATTGTCATACTATGCCTCAAGTCTACAACTCTCTGCTCCATTTATCTTTTTTACATTAGTTATAGCAGAAAAACAACTGCTCTGAGCTCCTCACTTCTTTGAGTGGAGAAAAGTTCCAGGCACTGTGCTGCTGGATTTAATTAGCTGAAGATGAGAAAAAGTATCAGGTGCTTTGCACAATTTAGCTTATTTGCAGATATGTAGTTTGAACATTTTGGAAGAAAACTAAGGACACTTCTACAACAACCCCACCAATCCTGCATCACATTCTGAGCCTGCTGTTGTCAGATCCCTGACACCTGTATCTGTTGACGCTTGTAGCAAAACTAAATTGTGCTGTCATAGAACTCAGAAGAAGAATCTAAAGTGCCCCAAGCTCAGCTGCTGTGATGGGTCCATCAGAATGGCTAGTTCTTCCAGCAACAGATGCATGTCTGAATGCCAAGGATAAGGCACAGGGTTGTGGCAACTTCACAGGCATAAGGCTAGCTCACAGCTAGGGAAGGCTGATAGAAATTTGAGTTGTGACTTGGTGCGTGGGTTAGGGCCCTATACTTAGTAGTTCTGTGGGTCGGTAGGCTAGGATCACCACTCTTAAATAACAACTCTTGCATACTTCAAAAGAGGCAAAACCCACAGGCCACCACTCATTCTTTAATGCCAGGTCTGATTGGCCTAATCGCTTGGGTACCCCACAACCATGACAAGTGGCTGGTTTCTGGAATGGTGGCTGATGTTGTGAGCAGTCATTGGCTCCCTTCATGGGTGGGTGGCATCTACAGAGGGACAAGTCAGTCAGTTTCAGTTCATCTCAGTGTCTTGTTTTCCCAGTCTTAAGTTCAGTTCTCTAAATTTTCCATGCATCAGCTTGCGATTTGGGGTTTTTTAATACAAAATGTCCTCGTGGAAATACACCAATGCTTTAGTGTGAATTTCTCCTAATGTGCACATGGTTTTCCCCAATCTACACATTCTTGCAAAAAAATTCTTATTATAGCATGCATTTCTGTCTGTTATTTTCACTGATATATACATTTCAATGTATTTTATCCCAGAATATGCATTTTTGCACACATTACTTGGCTGGAGAATGACATTGCAAGATTCGGAGAAGTGCCCATTTCAAAGGGCAGCTTCATTTCGTAAAGGGAGCTTCGCCTTTAAGTGAGAACGGAATCAGATTCCTCCCTCATCCCATTGGCAAAATCCTTCACTGGTGGGAATAAGTGATCTGTCCAGGGCATGCCTGCTGCTTTCCTGCCATTTTTGTCTTTCCTAGTTGTGTGTTTTCCTCTTCTTCTTTTCCCAAGCAAGCGCTAGATACAGCACTGGCCTCTCTCTGTTCCCAACATAATGCAAGCATAGGATTTAACAGCAATCAAACTCCTGTTTGGGGGCAAAGGAGGTACACCCCAACATTTGGTTGGAGGTCCCACTTTTGTTCCCTATTAGCCATGGAGTCTAAATGGAACCTCCATGTGCTGGGGCACTCTGCCTTAATGCCAGACAATGGGGACAAAGGGGGAAATGGTCATCCCCTCAAAGTTGATGGACTACATGGAACTGGCGGAAATGACCGGCAGAATCCGAGACCAGGGAGAAGAGTCGGTGGAAGAAGATTGGAAAAGATTTAAAGATTATTTACAGAAACACTGTAAAATTAA
This sequence comes from Podarcis filfolensis, assembly GCF_964270895.1. Lineage (NCBI taxonomy): Eukaryota > Metazoa > Chordata > Lepidosauria > Squamata > Lacertidae > Podarcis > Podarcis filfolensis. The sequence goes on along the minus strand of NC_139611.1, from coordinate 56,831,971 downwards.
TGAATGTTAGAAGGATGCTGGAATGAAGTTATATGGCTTTAGCAGAAATGTTATAAAGAATTAAGTAAAAATAGATTGTTAATGGGCCAAAGGGGAAAAAAGTAAGGTTAGATAGTGTTAAGATAAATTATAGGACAAAAATTGAGAAAGATGGAAAGGATTTGCTGAAATAGCTAACTGAACTAGAACACAAAAAAGGGAGGTGTGAGGAGGTCGTTGAAACAAGTAAATGAAAGATAAGATATGGAAATATTGGATGTGTTTTTAATTGTTTCTGTTTTTTGTTTCTGTTTTGTCAAGATAAGTAGTGTTTTTTGTTTTTCATGTATTGTATTGTATTGTTTTGCTTTAACTTTTTTCTTCTTTTTGTAATCTTGAAACTCTTAATAAATATTACTTAAAAAAAAAAAGAGAATTCTGGGAAACGTAGTTTACCCCCTGGCAAAGCTACAGTTCCCAGAATGCTTAACAAACTACAGTTTCCAAGGCAAAAGAAAAAGAAAAAAAGAAATGGTCATCCCCTCAAGCCTTACTTGTGGGTGCTGAGGGGTCTGGACTAGACAGTTCTGTGACCTAGCAAGACCATTCTTCTGATCTCTACCCCACAACTTCATTCTGGAGACGTTTCCATCACAAGCAGAGCTGTCCTGTGTCCCACATATCTGGAGCAGAGTTCCAACTATCTCCTGGTACAATGTTTAGTTCTACATGTCAGCATTACCCAGCACCAAAATGCCAGCTGGCCATTCTTCTTTGGCTGGGCATTCCGACCCACAACTGGCACACACAACTACCACCTAACAGAGGAAGAAGGGGTAATAATGCCCCGTGAGCCCCAGAACATATTTAGGACGACATTTTCTAACACAGCAGACCCTGGACAGGGCAAAACACAGTCATAATCTGACGACACAACTGAGCACATGGCCCCATGCATTGAGTGGCAAGCAATTAAAAAATAAAAAATATCTGGGATCCCCAGAACTTACCTCTGCTTATTTTCCACTGACTCTCTGTTCATTCTGGGAAATGGCGACGCTGGAGATTGGAGTGGAATCACCTGCCAATGTGCTGCCTCCCCTCAATAAGTTTGTAAAGAGAGAGTGGGGGAAACACACAAAATTCTGCTTCCCAGCTCAAGGACTGCCGTTACTCCGCTCCTCTCTCTCGCCCTCTCAGCAAGGTAATTGCAAAATGCTTCTCCAAAGGCGTTATCTGCCCAACAGTGTCTCTCAGGAAGGAAGGAACTGTGTGGCTGGCACACTCACACACACATGCCACGCAGGGCTGGGAGAGGCAGCCCCTGCCTCAACTTCCCCAACCTTCACAGCTTTATAGGGGCTTTGCAATGTGCAGGTGGTGTGGCAATCTCTATCACCTTTGCTGTCAGGCAGAGACGGCTCAGAAACTCTCAGAGCAGAGACAGCCGCATGGGTGATCTTCGGGAGGTGGGGGGCAGAAAGGTGTGACTGGGCCTGGCTGTGCAGCCCAGTAAGGTCTATTAGGATTTAGACCAGTGGTCCCCAAACTTTTTTGGGCCACTGCCCTCTTAGTTCCATAAACTCATCCCCAGTGCCCCTTACCATACACTATTAAAAAACATAATTCATAATAGTTTGCATGACCCACAGAGGAAGATAACAGCACAATAAAATTCAAAGCAGTCACAATTAATTGCACATTTATTCAAAATCCAATTAAAACCATTTTGTTTAATTCAGTCAACAGATCCAGTGATAGTCTGATAGTCATTTACACCTCCAGGAGCCCCCTGCTACCCTTTTGGCTCTTAGTGTCCCCCCCAGATAATCCCACAGCCCCCAAGGGGGAGGTACTGCCCACTGACCCTGCTCTGTTAGCAAAGGGGATCAGGAGTAGTTTATAAAATAAAATAAAACTGAAGTGTGCAGATGATGATTAAAAATCGCCAAGAGACTCACTTGATAAAATTGATTCGGAACTGTGTGTTGGGCTCCCTGCAATCTCTCCTTAGCCTCAGAGCTGTTGTTGTGCCGCCCCAGAAAGCTCCCAAATTGCAACTTGCTTGGGGGAAGGAGTCGGCCACAGAATGCTGAACAGCAGGGCAGCTTCTGCCAAAATAAGAGGGACATCAGTTTGGCATGGAGGACTTGTTAAAGAGCCACGAGTCCCGGGAGGGGTGGGGGGTGATGAAAGTTGGAACGTATTCTGGGTCCCTGTCTTTGGTATCCTTCAGTGCTTGCAACAGGTCAAAGAATAACATATTTCTATTAAAATGATAGAATCATGGAAATGTAGAGTTGGAAGAGACTCCCAGAGTCATCTAGTCCAACCCCTGCAATGCAGGAATATGCAGGTGGCCCATATGGGGATCGAACCCATGACCTTGGCATTATCAGCACCATGCTCGAAGCAGCTGAGCTGAGCAGTAGAAAATAGTATCTAGGCTTCATTACAATATGACAACACCTTACATCCCTTTAACTAGAGGGATTTCAACCTTATGTGATTGAAGGCTGGCTGGTTGAAATTATGCAAGTTAAATGCAAACAATCTTGAAAGCTCTTTTTGACTGGCATTTCCCAGCATGGAAAGATATTTTCAGCTCTTCCTTGCTGGGGGGCGGGTGCTCTGCACATGGGTTCTCGGATGCTCCTTGAGATTTTTCAGGGCCATCCAAGTTCCTGCGAAATCTCACATGAGCATCCCTAGGCTTCCAGACCAAGCACATTGAGAAGGCCATGCTGCCCACCCCAGCAAGGGGGGGGGGGGGAGCTTAAAAGCTCAAAAATGGTACCTGCTCAAAGTTCAGATCCAAGGATGCTCCAGTGGACAGAATGGAGGGAATTTGGAGCTTGGTAGGTTCTACATGCATGGGGCTTTGGAAGCTTCACTGTCACTATTTCTGTGTGGGTTTCAATCACATGCTGGCAAATTCTTGTTGTGCAGTTAAAGCTAATTTGGTGCTCACGGGCAGCCAACTTGCTCCCCTGCTCCAAAAAAAAAACAAAAAACCAACAACAAACCAAAACCCTGAAGTTTTTGCCATACAGAAAGTGACAGGAAAGTGTGGGATACCAAATGCTTGATGAGACGTTGTATAACCTCCCCACAAACAAATCAGAATTTAGTTTTATAAATAAGCCAATGTTGTTTAACCTGCCACATACGTTGTGCAAAAAAGGGGAACAAAATTCTCAATAAATAAAAGTAAACCCAGTTGCCTCCCTTCACCAAAGTATTCCATGTTTTTAAATTTTTAAAATTGATTTATTAAATTGTATACTGCTGTCGGGGCAGATCTCAGGAGAGTTCACAGAAACACCCCCCATACAAAGTACATAATAAAAACAAGAGCAAAGATGAAACAGATCAATAACCCTCCCTCCCACAAGGATGTAGACTAATTTATGGAGGAAAAGGCTATTGACAGCTACTAGCCATGATGATTATATGATATGGCTCCATTGTTTGAGGTGGTAAATGCCTCCAAATGCCAGATGCTGGAAACCACAGCGGGGAAGAGGGCTCTTGTGCTCAAATCCTGCTTGCAGGTTTCCCATTGGGGCATCTGGCTGGCCACTGTGAGAACAGAGTGCTGGGCTGGATGGGCCATTGGCCTGAGCCTGCAGGCTCTTCTTATGTTCTTCAAAACTTGGAATTGCCTGAACAGGTCATATTGTTGGGGATCGATTTGACCAAAGTACTATATTCAAGGAGTGTTTTGATGACATATGCAGAGATATCCACGCTTGGAAGGTGGAAGTGGGAGAACGGCTTCCAGGTGTGTAGACTCTCTTCCCAGCTTTAGAAGGGACACTTGGATGGTGAGGGGTGGGGTTGGAAGGGAGCGGGGCTTGAGTTTTCTTCTCCACTGATAGCTCCACACCTCACATCTGAAATGGGCTCAGGTCTTGCCAGCTTGCACTCCTTTTCAGGGCTCCACAAAGAGGCAACTGAGCTCTGTGTTTACTTCATTGGAGCGGAGTGCGATTGTGAAAAACAGGCAAATTGCACAATTCCACACCACTTTTTTGACACATTAGGATGGTGTCACTTCCTGCACAAAGGAGTTGTTTGTTACGGAATGATGTCCTGTCATGTGCCTACTGAAGGCAGAGAATATTTCCACTAGGTTGGGCTTCTGGAAGCTAGTCCTCATGGTTATCTTCACCATAACTGCTTTCCCCCTCCCTGCTTTGCAAGCTGATATTTCTTCTTTTATTGCCTGTTTATTAAAAAACAACTTATCTCATGCCACTATGTTGGAGAGCTTGTGGCCATAAGGGCACTTTTCCCCATACGTGGGGGGCAGGGAGAGGGTGTGAAAAACTAACATCTTATTGGTGATCTATATTTGCGGATCTCTCCACAATAACAAACCAAACCTTCACTCCTGATCCAGTCTTGGCACTCCTAGCCACTGAAAGTGAGTTAACCCCCCCTTTTGTGCACAAAGAGTTGGTAGTGCTGCTGTTAGCTGCAGACCGAACTGAGATTGCTAAGCCATGGAAAGTGTCTCAAATTCCACCCATATAAAACAAGGAGTTGCTTGCTTTGCTGCCGCCTGCAGCCAGATTCAAAATCTCCCAATGCTGGGAGTCTGCATGGCGTCCCTATTGGTTTGAGAAGGTGCAGGACATGGCCTTGTCTGAGCGTTTAACCCAACAGAGGAGGGTTCTAAGAGGGGTTAGGGAACGAGACCATTTTGAGGACGCATGGTTTCCGATTAGATGTTTTATAAATGCAACGAGTGCACTGACAGCTTAGGCCCCCAACAACAAGTGGCGCTGTGTGGTGAGGCTGCCTTATTGATATGTTACTCTGACTTCTAAAATGTCCCTTCATAGAATCATAGCATCATATAATCATAGGGCTGGAAGGGATCCCAAGGATCATCTAGTCTAACCCTATGCAATGCAGGAAACACAGCTAAAGAATCCAACCTCTGTTTAAAAAACCCTGGTGAATAAGAATCGACCTTTGTAGCATCCAAGACTTTCCCCCCAGCATCTATTGTTTTATTATGATGCAACTGTAAGCCTTCTGTTCATTCCAACTGAAACTATGTGCTCCACACAGTCATCATTCTTTGTTTCTTTATTGTTTGTCTCATTTGTACACTGTAGTTTTTAAAAACTCAATAGACGTGTCAAAGGAAAGCAAAAGAAAAGGGATTCCAGAAGTCTCCTACCTGTTCATCTTGTGAAAGGTGGCTTAAGAAAGTGTGGGATATTGCGTCGTCCACTTAACCCACCCACAGAGGATGCTGAAGGGGTAATGAAACATGGCCACTTCAGTGTTACATGGCTCCCTTTCATATGTTTCATCAGCAAGAATCGTGCACTGCAAACCCTCCACCTCCAGCAACACATGCCTCAATGTGGTGAGGCTGCCTGGTTGCGATTTCCTGCTTCTACAGCTGTATTAGACACTCTGGTTATTGGTCCCTTCCTTTGACTAAAATGTGCAAAATCAAGTCTGGATCTGCCTACTTGTGTTACCATAATTGTAACACAGTTGCTGGTTGTTTTCTACATGGTTTATTTCATTTTTATAATGCGACAGTTGTACCTTGGAAGACACATGGAATCCATTCCAGAAGTCCATTTGAATTCCAAAACACTAGAAAACCAAAGTGTGGCTTCTGATTTTCAGCTTCTGCAGCCAATCAGAAGCCGCGGAAGCCCCGTCGGATGTTCAGCTTCCAAAAATAGTTCGCAAACCAGAACAGTCACTTCTGGGTTTGTGCGGTTCGGGAGCCAAAACATTCAAGAACTAAGCTGTTCAAAAACCAAGGTATGACTGTATTTCTGAGAAAATGTAATAAACCTTAAAAAAGAAAGCAGCAAACTTATATCCCACCGTTTGTTGTGAGACCCCAGGGTAGGTAACAACAAGGACAAAGATAAAGCAAAATATTAAAATGCCACATTGCAGACACTAATCTGCCAATTTTCTACACAACAGCCCAATGTATTTATTATTTATCTCATTGCATTTATAGCTCACCTTTTTCTCCTAGGCACTTAAGGTGGTGTACATGGCTCTCCTCCCTCCTCATTTAATCCCCACAACAACCTAGGGAGGTAGGTTAGGCTGAGAGGCAGTGACTGGCCCAAGGTCACCCAGTGAGCTTCATGGCTGAGTGGGGATTTGAACCCTGGTCTCCCAGGTCTTAGTTCAATGCTCTAACCACTACACCACACTGCATCTCAATGCATTGTTACACACCACCCTAACCTCCATGTGCTGAGAGACTCTGGGAGTTCCATGTGCTTTTCCCAGGCTTCATTTACTTTGGAATGCAGGTCAATGGAGGCTGTGGTATCTTCAGGATATGTGGTTTTATTTACACATATATACAACCTGAGCTTAGGATGGAAGGGCTGGGGTTCACGCAGGAGACAAGAGGATGCATGACTCACCAGGCAGGTCTTACGGCGGCATTCGCTGAGGACAGTCTGATCCCCAAGCAAGTGCTAGTTAACAAGATAAACCAACCGGCATAGAGTTAAAACACCGCTGCCCAAGGAAACACAATCAATTGGGAAGTGTCAGAAAGCCAGAAAATAGAGGACAATCAAATTATCCCCAACTGAGTTGTTTCTGCTGAAGGGATGGAACATGTTTTTCTACTGATTTCCAGGCATAAAATAGCCAGGTGTACCTGATGCTCAAAGGAGTAAACGTTGCTTCGTAACTCCAAAGGTTTGAACAATTCCACACTTGAGGTTTTATCAAGATTTATATTTACGGTGAAAAAGCAAAAAGTAAAAGTTGATGCCCACCAGCACTTATTGTAATCACCCTTCAGAAGAAGCTGGACTGCCCCCAATCCCCCCCAAGTACATTTTGCTCTGATCTAGCAACAATATCGCTACAGAAATCAGCGATATGAAAGTTCAGAAGCTGCTGGACTGCCCCCCCAAACCCCCAAATGTATTCTGCTCTGATCCAGCAAGCTCAGCAGCCAGGCTGGCGACTGTAATAACAATATTGCTATATAGCACTGGTGAAAATGAGGATGATGAAGTCAGGCACTGAGTGAGTCTGCTTACATAGGCCAAATGGTCCTCTGAGAGGATGTTCCACTTGCCTTTGGGGCGCCACATGAGATCATGGAACTGGAAAACCACTTTTTCTGGGGCAAGATCTCGGCCCAAAATCACGTGACAGCAAGGCACTCAAAATGGCCACCGTGGTCTCATAAGAAAAAATGGGATGTCCCAGGTTTTCCAGGGCAATTGATGGGTATGCTAAACCCAAGAAATGAATGAATGTCTGAATATAGCTAATATTTGGGACACTGAAGGGATAAATACAGGCTGCAGCAGTTTTCCTGAACTGTGCCTACGGAAATTCCTGGGTTTAGCTTGTGCAAATTTGTCTGGCTGGGGTGGTTGAATGTAGGCCATTATGAAATGATGGTCAGGTACCCATAACACCAAAGAAGTTGCCCAGGTTAGTACCAAACAGATGTTGCCAAGGCAATGAGTGTGTGAGAGGTGACTGAAAAGGAGTGTTGTTTTGCAGGAGGGCTGGGTTTTTGGTGAAGGATGTGTTGGGAGGAAGAAGGAGAACAAACCCAGACTTCCATGAGCTGCTGGGCAGGGCAAAACCATCTTGGCTCTGGCTAGAGGAGACTGCACTGAGAGACTAGCAGCCATGTCTGGCAGCTGCTTTAAACCTCAGCTGCTGAACTATGAGAGGGGCAAGGAGAGACACTATTGGGGTATAATGTTCTGCACCCCATCCTTGGAAGACTTTAGGCATATATAGGTGTAAAATAAACCATATATCTTAAAGTGCTACAGACTCCACTGTGCCCTGAATTCGCAGTGGAAACACGACCCTGAACACGACCTGGAACTCCCAGAATCTTTCACGACTCGCGGAGATTGGGATGCCATGTAACAAAAAGCAAACCCCTGGAAGATAACTCCATCCTGTCTCTCAAGGCTGATCATTCAACTGAATTTGTCAGCATCGTGCTCCCTTTATACATTTTAATTGAATCAGCACGTCTCTTGCTCACAAAGGATTTAAGGGTACTCCAAGGGCTGCATGGGAGACTTTGGGCTTGAAAGGAACTGCTTTTAAACAAATTGAAGTTGGAGGAGCAGATGTTTTTTAGTAACTCTGGTTCTGGAACACCCTTATTTCATTTATAATCCACCCAAAGGATCCTCAAAATTATAACAAGAAGACCATTAAACGTATAATAAAACTATGGCTGGGTGTCAAGGGCGTTGTCCCCTCTGTGATTTCCAGCAACTGGAAACACTGAACCCAAAGTATGATATAACAAACAAGCGAAACCAACAGGAAACAAGCAACTCCAGAGCAAGGACAGGTCTCACGTATGCCAGTTGCCCAAAGCTGATCCTCCTATTCTCCACTGGATGTTCAAGATCCCAGATAGCCATTTTTAAGCTGTCAATTTCACTCTGCTGCTCTGGGCTAAATTCATGACCACGTTCACCATCTTCACTCTTTCCTTAATTTTTGTTGGAACAGACTCTGTTTTGGGACTACCCACAGGCATTCAACTGTCAGGGAGCCAGCCAGCAACAAATCACACGCAGTATGTGATGTTAACTCTTTATTAGCAGAAACCAGGTCAGCTCAGGAAAGCCAGGCCTAATGAGCACAACAACTCTTCTCAGTAGGTCTTGCTCCTATGAAGCCATTGTGGAGGCTGAAGATCCCCGCCTTCCCACAGCTGCCTAAATCTCCTCCTCCTGTGGGTCCTTCCCATGCAATCTGGAACTCTGCTGACACAGCTGTCTCTGCTCCACCCTCTTCAGACCTCTTCTCATCCTGGAAGATCAGTGGGGAGGGGATATATCAGAAAACTAATATTCAGATCTTAGTTGGGAGTCTTCCCAGGATTTTCTTGGCGGCTGAACCTAGGACCTTCTGCATGCAACGTGTGATGCTCTTACCACCGAGCTTCTTTGACTTAGTCCCACAAAAGCAATAAAACAACAAAATGGAAAGTTAATCAGTTAAGACCCCCAATGACAGCATTAAAACAGCAGCCACATTAAAAGCGGAAGAGATTGACTATGTTTTCAGCCTCTTTCTGGAGGTCATCAGGAAGGTGGCCAGGGGAACATCTTTCCAGAGGTAACACTTCTTTTTGCCATCCACCTTAGTTCAAAAAACATGTGTGGGAGTCCTCTGAGAAAGGCAAGTCTTTGTGGGACCTAGTCACTCTATTCTCAAGCCATTTAGGGGCTTTAAAGATTAAGGCCAGCAAACTGGTGGCCCACATCGTTTTTTAAGAGCTAACAAAACTATGTTCCGTAACACTTGAATCAGTTTCCTTTCAGTTTCTTTAGAATGAAGATCAGTGGGGACTGTGGTGTCTTTGTAATATTGGTTTTATTTACACATCTATTCATATGGAGCATATCTTCCTCCCCCATTAGGTTTCTAGGAGGGAACATAGAAAGCCACAGCTTTCTATCGACTCAGCACAGAGAGCAAGACAGGTTTCTGAGCCTTCCATGCCCCAGATCCAGACCAAGGCTGGCCTAGGCCTATTGTTCTGTCATAGTCACCAATGATGTCACCTTCAGTTCAGGGAAGGAGGGGGAGCCTGCGTTCCGGAAGTGAATGTTGTTGGAGTTTTAAAATCTAAACCAGGCATATCTTCAGAATCTGTCATGAATGAAATAGTTGGGGAAAAACAAATGGAATCTGAAGTGTAAACAGAGCAACATTGGGGTGCGAATGAACAACAATTTGAATGCAGCTTTTTTGTTTGAGTTAAGAAACTTAGGATATTCTGACAAGGGATCATAATATATCCCATATACGTAGCACATGTTAAATGATGAAACACAGCAATGTGCATGGATTTCACTGGAATGAGATTCTTTCAAATGCAAACAGGCAGCAGCTGTTCCATTCCTGACGCATTAAAACCAACTGCATTTGCAAACCACGTGGACCAAGCATTCCAACGCAACATCTGGAATAATTTTCTAAGAGTAAGAGCTATTCAGCAATGGAACAAACCCCCTCAAAATGTGATGGACTTGGAGGTTTTTAAATGGAGGTTGGATGGCCATCTGTCAGGGATTCTTTAGCAAAGATTCTTGCATTGCAGGGGGTTGGAGTAGATGACCCTTTGGGTCTCTTCCAACTCTACAGTTCTATGATTATATTAAAAGATTAGCTCCCGCCATCTTTCCTCTTATAGCTTTCTATCACCATCCCCTGTTTTATAGCAAAACTAGGGAACAACAATTTAATGACTGGAAACATTTTTTAATACCATTAGGGACCTGTATAAAGACCCTATTGATAGGCACTCAGCTAACAGAAAAACTAGGATACAGACTGGCTGGCTATTCAAGTAAAACACTTTACTTCCAACCCTATAGGGATGTCTCAAGCCATCATACCCATCTCAAGCCACTCAAACCCATAGAACAGCTTCTCCTAAATACTACACATCTAAAAATTACTGTCACACGGTAATCTAGGTTCCTTAAAATCTCTGTAGGAATCAGATTTGATCTGTAATATTGAGCCAAGTGAGTGGCATAAATTTTGGGGAAAACAACCATTTACGTCTATATCAGCAAGGACAGAAATAAATGCTACGTAGGTCTCAGATGCTATAAAACAAACTCACAAGCAAACTCACTAGGTTGGAGAGGTTGCTAAGAATTGGGAACTTATTGCCACATGTGGTGGAGCTGCAAGAAGATTCAAGGTTTTCATAGCTTAAGAATAGATGAAGTGGAACAGTTCCCTGTGATCCCAAACTACCATTATTAAACTTGTTTACTGAAGGCTTAAAAGACTTTTTGTTTAAAGAACTATTAATCCTTTTTATGGTGGCTGCTGGACAGGTTTTAGTTCAAAATTGGAAATCAGCTGCTAATTTGATATAGGATGCATGCAATGAGAAGAGTTGCGCTCATAGAAAACTAAGATTTTGCACTCATAGAGTTGCACTCATAGAAAAGCTATCTAATATTTTGATGACATATGGTACATTCCCCGCCCCCCCATGTCAGAAACAACAGGACGAAGACACTGCCATTGACTCTCTGGGGCAATTTGCTTGGAGAATGAACATTACCCAATATTTACAATTGTTCTCAATATTTACACATGATTTGTTAAACACCTTAATTCTATGCAAATTCTATGAATTATATGGGATGACTGGGAAGGAGGGGGAGGGGAAATGGGGGTGCTTTCGAGTTAGACATTTTAACTGTATTTACTACTGAAAATGCATAAATAAAGCATACTTTTCGAAAAACCAAAAACCTGGGATATTGTGGAAGGGAGAATACAGATTAACATCTCTCTGTAAGCTGGTTGAAAGAACAGAACATTATACTCATGACCTTTCTGATGACTGTGTGTGGGATGTTTCTTATTCGGCTCCATCAGAGTAGGAAAATGAGGCAGGTGAGCTGTGCTGTGCTGGATGATTTCACTGTGTCATCAGCACTACAGACGACACCAGAACCTGCCTTGAATCATAGAATCACATAATTGTAGAGATGGAAGTGACCCCAACGGTCATTTAGTTCATCCCCTGCAATTCAGGTATCACAGCTAAAGAATCCCCGACAGATGGCCATCCAAACTCTGTTTAAAAACCTCCAAGGAAGGAGAGTCCACTGCCTTCCAAGGGAGGCCATTCCACTGTCAAACGGCTCTTACTGTCCGAAGGTTCTTCCTAATGCTTAGCTATAACCTCCTCTATTGCAATTTGAATCCATTAGTTGTAGTCCTACCCTCCGGAGCAGCAGGGTGACAGCCCTTCAGATATTTGAAGATGGCTATCATATCACCTCTCCATCTTCTCTTCTCCAGGCTAAACATACCCAACTCCCTCAACCATTCAGACAGAGAGTGAACCAGAGAGATGGCCTGTCCAAGCTAAATAACTACCTGCATGGACTAAGGATTATCTTTCGTAGTGCTGGGTTGTGGGAGTATGGAGAGGGAGAAATATGGTGATTTAACATGCAGTTTTCCCCTAAGTCTCCTTTTAAGGCAGCTGGAAGGAATAGCCAACTGAAAGGATTCAGCCTATTACAAGAGATGGGAAGTAACAATGGGGACTCGCTAAGCTGGGGCACACTTGTTGAGTTTTGCAATGACAGTTACTTTTTAATCTTAGAACAATGCCCTTGTTATTTACTTCTGCCTTGATTCTTGGACGCAGCACTGGCGTAGCTGGAACATCCCTTATTCACCCATCAAGGATCACTGCCTGACTCTCCCCTCTTGCACACATTACACAATCTCTTCTCTGCCTGCTGTGCATTGTATTCATTTACTCTGTAACAGCCTGTCCCATCCTGACTTCCGGAGCACAGTGTCTTAGTAAACTGCCCGTACCGTAACAGTTCCTCTTTCTTGAAAAGAATGTTTGATGTCACAATGGATCTGGCTGTACTTCTAGAATAGCTGCAACTGGAATCTATGCAGCGACTTTGAGCATGACAGGCATTGGATACTAAGGAGTACACGTCATTGCATGTCAAATATATATTAAGGATGATATACCATTGCATGCTATGTTAAATACATACTAAGGATTACCTACTATTGCATATTAAATAGCAGGAATGGGAGGGAAGCTGGTGCAAAATTTTGGCTAGATGTTTGCAATTACAAGATCCCCCACTCCTTATGTCTTCCAAAACTGAACTGCTAGATGTTCAGGTGGAGTGGGGGGAGGCTGAAAATGGAGAGCCAGTGTGGCGTAGTGGTTAGCGTGCTGGCCTAGGACCTTGGAGACCAGGATTCAACTCCCTACTCAGCCATGAAGCTCACTGGGTGACCCAGTCACTGCCTCTCAGCCTAGCCTACCTTGTTGTTGCAGGATTGAGGAGGGGTGGTGGTGGACCATGTATGCCACTTTGGAGAGAAGACTTTGGTCTTTGAATGCAATAAATATAAATAAACGAATAGAAGAATGGCAATGAATGTACAAGAACATTTTACAGCATGGGCATTGATGCCAGAACATTGGGGCTGTGCCTTGTAAATAGGGGCTGCTTGAGGGTTTGCCTTATGTTCAGTGATATGCCACAGACAACATGCAGCATTATGTTTGATAGCATAGTATACTGATAACATGCGGACAGAACAATCAAGAGACACCATGGAGATGGTTGATGGTTCATGGAGGGATGTTGGGTGAGAGACTGGGAAATGTTGGTCTCCCAGGGTGAGAGGCTGGGAGAAGCTGCTACTTTCTGTGGGTAGCAAGGGCTAAGAACTACCTTTAAGGGGAGGGAGGGGGGAAGCAGCCCTGGGCTGGTGGTGGTGGTAGGAGGAGAAGCAGGCTGAGCGCCATAGAGGAGGAGCTGCCAGTCATTGAAGGTGCACTGCTGCTGCGTTCTGCTCCTCCCCTTGGCTCCTCCCTGCGTTCCTGCGTCGCACAAACACACAATATGTGCATCGTCGGCTCCCCCAATCTTCTGTTCAAGTTGGTGCCTCTGGCTGTACACATAATTCCTGGGCATGGGGACCACCCACCCATGCACTTCCATCTTGGGACACCTCCCACTCACAGCACTTCCATCTTATCAGCATTCAGCCTCAGTTATTAGCCCCCATGCAGTCCATTACTGCTTCCAGACACCTGTTCAACACCTCCACATCCCCTCCTAATTTGGATGGAATGGAGTTATATATGGCTGCATGTCAGGAGCTGGATTAAAAATCAGTCCAGCTCTTGGATCTCATATCCTCTTATTCCCTTCTGGGCTCCTCAACCGCTCCTTGTTAATATCAAATAATCCACCAGTGGCTGGGCAGAGATGAGTCACTGCTGTAACCACCCACCTTGGCCTGGAAAGGTGATGCAATTTCTCACAGCTTGTTACAGGAAAAACAAGCTTCTTTTGTAACTATGGTGACGTGCATCACCCATCTCTGCGGGAAGAAGCTTCGAGGGACCAGCCGGCAGAAAAGTGTCAGACGGAAAACATTGCTTGCTCCTTCCTCTTCCTTGGTTGTGGACCATGGAGACAAACACAGTCTTTTGGAGCAGAGCCAACAAATCAGGGGAAAAAACCAGAAAAAGAGGAGGGGGGGACCAAATAGGGAGGGGAATGCAATGAAGTGGCTGGGGAAAGGCGAATGGACGAAGAGACACACAGATTGAAAAAGGGCGGAATGAACCATCTCATAAGAACATAAGCAAAGCCTGCTGGATCAGGCTAATGGCCCGTCCAGTTCAGCATCCTCTTCTCACAGTGGCCAACCAGATGCCTGTGGGAAACCCACAAGAAGGATCCGAGCACAACAGCCCCCCCCCCCCGCGGTTTCCAGCCACTGATTTTCAGAAGCATTGCTGCTTCGCCCGTGGAGGCAGAGCATAGCCACAGGGCTAGTAGCCATTGATCGTCTTCTCCTACATGAATTTGTCCAATAATCTTTTAAAGCCATCCAGGTCTGTCAGTACCTCTTGTGGGAGCAAGTTCCATAGTTTAACTGTGCACTGTCTGAAGAAGTCCTTTCTTTTGTCCTCCCTGAATCTTCAAACATTCAGCTTCATTGGATATCCACAAGTTCTAGTGTTATGAGGGAGAGAGGAAAACTTTTCTCTCTCCACTTTCTTAAAGGTAAAGGTAAAGAGACCCCTGACCATTAGGTCCAGTTGTGGACGACTCTGGGGTTGTGGCGCTCATCTCGCTTTATTGGCCGAGGGAGCCGGCGTGTCATGCCTAATTTTATAAACTTCTACCGTGTCACCTCTTACTTGCATCTTATCTAAGTCACAAAGTCCCATGCACTGCAATCTTTCTTCATAGGGGAATCTCTACATCCCCTCGATCATTCTGGTTGCCCTTTTCTGAATCTTCTCCAATGCTACAACATCCTTTTCGAGGTGAGGGAACCAGAACAGTACACAGGATTCCAAATGTGTTCACGCCTGAGATGTGTATCACAGCATGATGATAGCAGCAGCTTTATTTTCAACGCTATCCCTAATTATCCATTATCATGGCATTTGCCCTTTTCGAGGCCACTGCACAACCAGTTGACAGCTCACTGATTGTCTAGACAGAGCATTTTGTGATTCACACAGAGAAGTTTCTTCCCACCTGCTCTTTAAAATTTGGGAGAAGTTATTTGGAGATTTGATCTCCGTGTTGAGTCACAGGTATGCAAATGGTGTACAACTCGACCTCCCTTTCCCACCCACCCCTGTCCCAAGGATCTGTGCTTTTCTTGGACAGGTGTATGGAAGCTGTTTGGAAGTGCAAGCTGAAATTTAAACCAGATGAAATGGGAGGTAATGTGTGCTGGGGAGCTGGCTGATGAGGTCGCATACCCCCTGGAGGACGGGATGGGGACAGGGAGATGACTTTCACTGACTTGTGCTGCTATGCTAGCTGTGAGCCATAAGCACGACTGTATCCAGAGTGGCTGGACCTGACTTCAATTACTCATTCACTAGTGCTAACCAAGTTCAACTACTGTAATGTGCTTCATGTACGGCTACTTTTGAAGATGGTTCAGAAACTTCACTTGGTGCAAAAAATGGATGCTCTTCTGTTGATGAGGGCTTGAAACAGGAACACATAATGCCGGTTGTGCACCTGTTGCACTGGCTACTAGAATCCACACAATGCGCTCCAGTGCATTCACAGTCAGGTAACAAGTGGTTTATATTCCTAGATCAATGGAAGATATAGGGCAGATCCCATTAGACCTTTGCAGGGGGATTTCTGGCTTGGCAGCAAGGAATCAGGCCAGCCCTCCTTTGTTTGTGAAACAAGTAGGATGACGACATAGAGGTGTTTGTTGGCTGGGAAGGCTTAGCTGAGATGCGAGGTTTCTTTTTATCATAAATGCAAGTGGGAACCTCCAAAGAAGAAGTGAGGCTTTCCCATCATTGCAGCAGAGTAAAAGTCTACGTGGCTTCTGGTAGCAAGTCAGATGTGGATGAATCATCTCCCAAGCTTAGCGGGGACACCAGTGCCTCACCAGAAACAATGAAATGCATCACAAACAAAGGACAAATATTTGCATAGAACTCACGTATCCTCATTTATATGCATAGGCACAAATTTAGAAATGATTACTGTAGTGTACATAGAAATAGAATGCCTCTCACCATAGGGGGACCTGGTGACCCATGTTCAGTCTATTCACCAGATGCTTACAGGAAACTTCAAGCTCCTTCCCCAGCTCTCCCTTCTCCCTTAAACCGGGCAGCCCTTTGAGGACTTTTCCAAACTGAGCCTGATGGATCAGGCCAATGGCTCATCTAGACCAGCATCTTGTTCTCACAGTGGCCAACCAGATGCCTGTGGGAAACCTGTAAGCCGAACCAAGCACAAGAGGACTTTCTGTGGTTTCCCAGCATTGCTGCCTCTGACTGTGGAGGCAGAGCAAAGACACCATGGCTAGTAGCCATTGATAGCCTAACTTGCCTAATCCTTTTCTAAAGCCATCCACATTGGTGGCCGTCACAACCTCCTGTGGCAGTGAGTTCCTAAGTTTAACTGTGTGCTGTGTGAAGAAGTCCTGTCCCAAATCTTCCAGCTTCATTGGATGTCCATGAGTCCTAGCGTTAGGAGAGAAGGAGAAAAAATCTTTCTCTATCCACTTGTACAATAGATTTGTATAATGGTATTATGATACCAGCAGTTTTATTTTCAATTTCTTTTTCACAGTTGCTGCACACTGGGTGGGCATCTTCACTGAACTGTCCTCTATGACCTCAAGGTCTCATTCCTGGTCAGTCACCACCCATTCAGACCTCATGAGTTTATATGTGAAATTAAGATTTATTTTGCCCTGACACGCATCACTTGTTTACATTGAATTGCATTTGCCATTTTACCACCCATTTGTTCAGTTTGGAGGGGTCCTATGGGAGCTCTTCGCAATCCCTTTTTGTTTTAATGACCCCGAACAAGTCACTACTCACTCCTATTTCTAGATTGTTTAGGAACAAGTTAAAAATCACAGGTCCCAAGACCAGTCCTTGGGGGACTCCATTTTCTACATCCTGCTTCCTGCAACTTAACCAATTCATCATCCATAGGAGGACCCCTCCCCTTATTCCATGACTGTTAAGCTTACTAAGGAGTCTTTGGTGAGGCACTTTGCTGAAAGTTTTTTCCAAGTCCAAGTATACTATGTCAACTGGATCACCTCTATATGCTTGTTGACACTCTCAAAGAACTCTAAAAGGGTTGAAAGACAGGACTTTCCCTTACAGAAGCCATGCTGGCTTGTCCTTCTATATACTTGGTTATTTTAACTTTAACAATACTTTTCACCAGTTTTCTTGGGACAGCTAACCAGCCTGTGATTTCCAGGATCCCCCATGAATCCATCCCTGCCATGTGTTCTGGAAAAAATGGGACATCCTGTTTTTTCACATGAGATCATGGTGGCCATTCTTGCGCTATGGTCTCAGCCCCCCAAAAGTGCTTTTAGGGGGCTGCAATCTTGTGGGGTCCCAAAACACATGAGATCACAATCCTGGGGGAAAAAAAACACTTTTTAGGGGGGGGAGGGGGAGGTTGAGAGCATGGTGCAGGTCATGTGACTTGCCTGGGAGCGTGTCCTGGAAGAAGCCCGTTCCAGGTTTTGACCTGAAAAAGTTGGACAGTACGTGAACCCCTGTTAAAAATTGGTGTTACACTTACTACTTTTCAGTTCTCAGGTATGGAGGCTGATCTGAGGGACAAGTTACACATTTTTATTAGAAGATCAGCAATTTCACATTTGAGTTCTTTGAGAACTTTCAGGTTGGTGCTATCTGGACCTGGTGATTTGTCAGTTTTTACTTTGACCACTAGGTCTAGAACTTCATCTCTCATCACCACTATCTGTCTTAGTTTCTCAGATTCGCCTCCAAAAGTTACCGGTAACTCAGACACTGGGATCTGCCCCATATCTTCCATTGAGAAGACAGATGGAAAGAAATCATTCAGCTTCTCAGCAATCTCTTTATTCTCCTTTAGCACACCTTTGAATCCCTTGTCATCTAAGAATCCAACTGCCTGCCTAGACAGTCTCCTGCTACTAATATATTTAAAGAAGTTGTTGCTGTTAGCAATGTGTTCCTCCGATTCTTTTTTAAGCATCCTTTACTGTATGCCTGCCAAAGTTTGTGTTTTTGCCAAAGTTTGTGTTTCATTTAGTTCTCTTTATCTGCAAAAGACTTCCATTTTCAAAAGGAAGCCTTCTTGCCTCTAATAGCTTATTTGCTTGTTAACCATGCCAGTGTCTTCATGGTACCTTTCTTGATCTGCGATATACAGTTGAGTTTCTAATATTGTGTTTTTAAACAACTTTCAAGCATCTTGGAATGACTGACCCTCTTGGTTTTTCCCTTTAACTTCATTTTTACCAATCTCCTCATTTTGTGGAAGCTTCCTCTTTTGAGGTCAAATGTGACTGTACAAAGGCAATATTTACAATGGTTGTTCCACTCATGTTGACCTCTGGCACTGCTCACCATTAGCCTATTGTGCTGGAAGAGTTGGGATGCAATGCAGCTTGCACTGGAGGCTGATGTGAAAGAGAGTCTGCATGTGAAAGAGATGACAGATGGATTAATAATAATAGTAATAATAATTTATTATTTATACCCCACCCATCTTCTGGGTTTCCCCAGCCACTCTGGGCAGCTCCCAACGGAATATTAAAAACACGATAAAACATCAAACATTAAAAACTTCCTGAAACAGGGCTGCCTTCAGATGTCTTCTAAAAGTCAGATAGTTGCTTATTTCCTTGACATCTGATGGGAGGGCATTCCACAGGGTGGGCACCACTACCGAGAAGACCCTCTGCCTGGTTCTGTGTAACCTCACTTCTTGCAGTGAGGGAACCGCCAGAAGGCCCCTGGCGCTAGACCTCAGTGTTCAGGCTGAACGGTGGGGATGGAGATGCTCCTTCAGGTATACTGGGCCGAGGCCATTCAGGGCTTTAAAGGTCAGCACCAACACTTTGAATTGTGCTCAGAAATGTACTAGGAGCCAATAAAGGTTTTTCAGGACTGGTGTTATATGGTCTCGGCGGCCACTCCCAATCAGCCGTCTAGCTGCCGCATTCTGGATTAGCTGTCGTTTCCGAGTCACCTTCAAAGGTAGCCCCACATAGAGCACATGGCAGTAGTCCAAGCGGGAGATAGCCAGAGCATGCACCACTCTGGCAACAGTCTGCAGGCAGGTAGGGTCTCAGCCTGCGTACCAGATGGAGCTGGTAGACAGCTACTTCTATGTTTCCTCAACTGTCATTTCTGACCTAACCTGTGTTGAGCTTACCACAGTTGCTGAGGGTTATTGACCTCTTCCTCTTCCTTCTTCTTTGCCCTCACCTTAGGAGAGAAGCCACCTTTACATGTGTCTCCAGCTGAGATGCAAGAGCAGGCATGGCCCAGGACATCTCTACCTTAGAGATCTCACTCTTGCCTGTCCTTCCTGGACTTGTTCACTAGATGGCAGTGGTCCCCTACTCTTTCAAGGAGGCGCTGCAGTCTACACCAGGCAGTCCTAGGAAGTGTGTACCAGGTGGGATTGGGAGAATGTGCTGTTGCGCTTGCAGCCTTCCATTCCTCTTATGCCAGAGGTTTCACATAGTAAGGCGGGAAGCATATGTTTGTCACCTAACAAGGAATTCCCCAACCTGGGCTGTGCAAAATGGCATTGCACGAGAGGTGGCTGGTCTGTGTTCCTGTGTCTGTGTGCCTAATTCAGCCTTCTCCAACCAAGTGCCCTATAGATGTTTTGGTCTACAACTCCCATCAGCCTCAGCCAGGCTTATGGGAGCTGTAGTCCAAAGTATCTACAGGGAATCAGGTTGGAGAAGGCCGACTTAATCTGATAAAAACAAACATGATGCTAATTGGTGGGTTTTGGGTTGTTGTTTTTTTTTTTATTATCCAGTGCAAGGCAAAGAAGTTTAGATAGATGGAAAGAAAGAAAGAAAGAAAGAAAGAAAGAAAGATTTTAATAAGGAATGGGGAACATTTATAATTTATCTTAAAAACCATTGTAAACGGTTAAAATTGTTAGTAGGATTGGAATATCACTTATAGTCTAACAGTGAATTTTGGACACAATGGAGTGGTAAAAGATCTGGATTATCATAAAAGATGCAGGAGGAAGTGATTAACAATAGGACTCACAAAGGGAAGAAGGGAAGTCCAAGAGATTCCTTGGAGTCTTGTTTTTATGTTGTAAGTTGGATAATGTGACTGTAAAATTTTAATTTGAACAACCAAATAAATAATTTAAAGAAAGAAGGAAAGGAAAGGAAGGAAGGAAGGAAGATAAGAAGAAGGATAAGAAGGAGGAATGCCCAAATGCCATTCCTGTTTTGATCCTGGAATGTCCCATATTTCAGTCAGGCAGGCACTCTGGTAAACACCAGACCAAAAGATGCTCACTCTGGCATTGGTTAGCAGTGTGGCACCAAAGTGCCTTCCGGTTCAGCACTCTGATGCAGCTCTGATCAGAGCACCTGTCGTTCTTGCTTTTCAAAGTCTGACAGTCGTTTACACCCCCAATGCCCCTTTGCCACCCCCTTGGGATTGCCCAGGTAATCCCACCGCCCCGCAGGGGGTGCTGCCACCCACTTTAGTCTAAAATAACCTGCCCCCCCCCAGTGGCACAGTTAAGTATTACTTCCTCCCACCCCTACTGTCGAGTCAAACAGGCGCAGAAATGCCTATTTTGATGCTGAGTCGCTACATGTTGCTCATGCATGTATTTGGCTCTTGTATGCTTTTTCCTGTTCCTTTCAGGGAGGCCTGTGCAGGAGAACGTCCCAGGAGATTGGTGCCTCTCGTGTGTTAATGTGTGCATGATGTGATCAGCCGATGCAGGCAGGGGAGAGAATGACGTCCGTCCTTTTGATTTCCTGCCTCAGGCACCAGTCTTTCGAGGCCTTGCTGTTTCTTATTCTGCCACCTGGAATAAAGAGCTGCTCAGGGCTGAAAGCCGAAGTCAAGCCTTGGCCGGTGTTTTGATGGCAGGAAAAGGAACAATGTACCAGGTGCGCCCCTGTTATCAGTCTAAAGTGAGGTGTCACCAGCAATTTCTCCTACCTGCTGGGTAATGAGAGCTGGCAGGCTGCTGAGGCAGGCACTTTGGCAAGGCTGCCGCAAATGAGAAATTGCAAAAAGGCAGGGCAGGGAATTTGGGGGGAGGGGCGGGAGAGAGCAAGGGGGGCACTTTGTGCCTTGAAATGCTGTGTGCTTAACCCTTCGGTACCACTTGGGTGGCTCTTATTCTGCGCCCTGCTCCCCCGGGGTGTGTGTGTGTTCTGAAGTGAGTTCTCATTTGGAATGTAACAACACCCTCACATGCTCAGTCGTTGAATTGTTGGAAGACTCTGTTAGTCTTGTTTGTTAACATTCAATAAAATTATACACACACGCCTCTAAGCCTGTGTGTGGCCCTCCTCAGCACCACATCATTTTTGTAGCTGTAGGATTCCTTCCGAAGAGAGGTTAGTCTGGATTCCTCCTTGTTATCTCTCTGCTGGCAGGCTAAGACCTCCCTGTTGAGACAGGCCTTTGAAATCTAGGTACAGATGAGGCTGACCATGGGGCTTCTGCCAGAGCCATAGGTATTTTAATGCTGATTCTAAAAGCGTTCTGATGTATTTGAGCTATTGTTTTTAACTAGTTTGTCTTTATCATTTTGAATTTTATAATGATTTTTTTTTTAAAATGCTGTAAACTTTTTAAAATACCAACTTGGGAGAAAGATGGGCTATAAATACATTAAATAGATAAGCTAAATTATATAAGCCAATTATGCATAAGCCAAAGTGCAGGGAATACACTTTGTTTTAGCCAGAATATACTGCCTGCCAGTTTCATTGGATGATCTGTGTTCTAGTATTGTCAGAGGAGGAATCATAGAATTGTAGAGTTGGCCGGGGACCCCAAGGGTGATCTAGTCCAACCTCCTGGAATGCAGGAATCTGAGTGAAGGAACTCTCTTCTTCCTTTCAATGTACGTGGCTCAACTTCTGCTTCTTCATTATGCAAATGATGTGGCTCTTATTTCATTCTCCCAAGCTGGTTTGAGAAGATTATTTTCCAAATCTGTGAAATAATCCCTGGCAGATGGCCATCCAACCTCTGTTTAAAAACCTCCAAGGAAGGAGAGTTCATCATATCCGGAGGTAGTTTGTTTCACTGGGGAATGGCTCTTACTGTCTGAAGGTTCTTCCTAATGTTTAGTCGGAATCTTCTTTCCTGTCATTTGAATCCATTGCTTTGGGTCCTACTCTTTGGAGAAAACAAGCTTGCTCCATCTTCCATGTGACAGACCTTCAGATATTGGAAGGTGGATATGATACCACTCCTTCTCCAGACTTCTCTTCTCCAGGCTAAACATCCCCAACTCCAAATTCCCTCAAGTAGTAGTAACCTTGTACCACACACTCTTTCCGACACCTGATGGATTAGACTTTCCCCTGCCAACAAAACATACCTTTCCCACAGATGTTGCACAAGCCTTCCCTTTGGCATCTGGCATTTTTGATGCCATCGCAGGAAATTCAAGCAACGGCCTTGTGAGTGCACTTATTGCTGGCAAATGTCGATCTGTCTCAGATGGAAGCAAGCTCACTGCCAGGATTCAATCCACAATTCTTGTTTTGCTGCACCTGGCGCCAAATTCCAGCCAGTCAACTCTCACTCTGACTTGTTAGTTGCTCTTTCAAATCCCAGACTCGATGTGGCCACCTGTTCCTTCTTGGTGGTAAGGGACAGGCACTCTGCATATGTTCAACAACACTCTCCATTATCAGCTTACATGTCTCTAAGCTGAGTCCTGGCGCCGAGAGCCGCTTCTTGAGCCAGCCACAGATGCACCTGTCAAAAATGAAAATAATGGCTTTATAAAAAGGCAACACAGATTTCCCCCCTCTCTTTTCCTTGCAGCTCATGAAGCAGTACTTGTGTATCCCAGTACTTGCCCTCTTCCCACAATGCATCCTTCTTGGTCCCTAATGGGTTTTCCAAGCCAAAAGGATTATGGGTGAGAAAGCCTTTAATATTGTCTCATGCTGAAAGCAGGTTGCAAAATTTTCTGAGGCTGAGAACTACCCTGACGGTGGAGCAGACTCGGAAGCATCAGCCTGGGGGATGCTGAATGAATGAGCCAGAGGGCCATCTCACTGGGGTTAGAGATGTAGGCTTCTGCCAGCTAGTCACTGTAAACAGGAAAAGCTGCCCAAATGTTGCTTTGATGTCTCCAAGATCTGAAAGGAAAAAAAGAACAGCATATCTGTGCTGTGCTTTATACACCTCTTGCAATTAGCTCAGTTGATTAGAATTTGGTGCTGACAACACCAAGGTTGCAGGTTTGATATGGGACAGCCGCATATTCCTGCATTGCAGGGGGTTGGACTAGATGATCCTCAGGGTCCCTTCCAGCTCTGCAATTTTATGATTTTAATACAACTTTAGCTGTCTAGGCATCCCCAGAGAATCCTGGGAATCGTTCAAGAGCTGCCTGCTAGGTCCCCTTTAGGCCAAATGGAAGTCGCAACCCCAGAAATCTGTGATTTCCCCTGGATCACACACTGTTACAGGCAGGGTCAATTTGAGATTGTGACCTGTGCGCAGGGCGAGGGAGTTCTAATCCTTCACACCAGCTCTGCAACTTGCTCTAAAATGCTCTGTTCTCAAGAATGGATGCCATTAGAAATGTGATATTTCTAATTAGTTGCAGGTCCCTTCTAGATTCTACCCAGAAGAGCCAGTTTCTTAGTTGACACTTATTCAAGGTCAAAGCAGAACTCAGTCTTGGAAAATAATAGTAGTCTAAAACATCTTGACAAGCTGCTTTCCAGAGCTGGTTGTCATTCATTTCTGTATAGCAAAAAGCAGGAAAACAGCCAATAGGCATACAGTGGTACCTTGGTTGTCAAACTTAATCCGTTCCGGGAGTCCGTTTGACTCCTGGAACCGTTCGAAAACCAAGGCGCAGCTTCTGATTAGCTGCAGGACCTTCCTGCACTCAATTGGAAGCTGCAGAAGCAGTGTTGGAAGTTCAGCTTCCAAAAAAGTTTGTAAACCAGAACACTTACTTCTGGGTTTGTGGCATTCGGGAGCTGATTTGTTCGGGAGCCAAGCCGTTCTACAACCAAGGAACCACTATAGTTGGATTTTTAAAAATATACTTTAACTCAGTGCAGTCCGCTCTTGCCTTAAATGTTGGCCACCCGGATTCTGTACAAAGAAGAGCTGCTGATATTCCTGATGGTAGAGTATAGCTTCTGATTTTTAAAAAAGTTCTGCACAGTTTCCAAAACTTTAATGGACTTAGAATCAGAGTCCCAGATTTCAATGCCACAGAGCATTTGAGTAAGTACTTTATTACCAAATATCTTTAGGACAGGTTCAATCAGCTGCCCTCCCTTATTATAACATAAATTCGTCAGTGCCCCAATCGTTTTGTGTGCTTTGACTTTCACTGCCTCCATATAACACTTCCAAGAGAGGCTTTCATTTAAGAGTATACCCAGGAAGTGCTTTTTTGGGGGGGGGACAACGACGCAGGGGTACGCATACCCCTAAAAATTTTGTGAATCTAAGTTTGGCCTCATTGAGGGGCAGTATTTCAATATGAGTAGGAAAATGAGAGTACCCCTAAACATTTTTTTTTAAAGAAAAAAAGCACTGTGCAACCCAGGTATCAAAGTGAGTGAGTTTGTTCTATAGCTAGGATTGTGTTGTGAAAAATCACACTCTTGGTCTTAGAGTAATTTATAGATATGCATTTCTGTTTTCAGTAAGTGCTGGAAACCTCCAAGAGATTTTTGAGGCCCAGTCGGGACCACAAATAAGAATAAGAATAATAAAATTATTTTTAATGTTCTTAGTATATTTCCTTAGAATACAGTTAAGGTTCAAACATTGATCACTGTTATTGTGTCATCCTCTGTATTTTGCTTGTTCTTCATAGATAATATTACTTTGCAAACAGTCTGATAATTTTTGAGGGAAATGCCATGCCTATAGTTTCGAGGAGATGCCTAACAAACTAATTGGCCAGTAGTTTTGTGGACCCTTCCTATCTCCTTTCTTATAAATCAGGAAAATCATACTCATTTTTCATCCAGAGGGCATTTGGCCTGTGTTGTTTACGGTAGTAAGTGAGCCAGCTAGGATAGACACCCATCATTCTATGTATTCCTTATAGAGCTCAGGTGGAAACATATCTTGCTCTACCTTGGGATTGAACCTGGAACCTCCCTGGGGCTAAACAGGTGTCCTGCCCCTGGGCCCTGGCCCTTCCATCCACAGCATCATACCACCACACCTTGGGAGAGGGCTGCCTGGTATGTATTGCTGCTCATTTTCTGTCCAGGTCCTTCAACTGCTAATGGGGCGTCCGTTTTCCACTCTGCTTCTAATCTGCACCTGGCAGGTTGTCAACCTTTCGAGGAAACTAGGCCACAAGTGCCAGGAGAGCAATTATTTTTATCCTGTTCAAAGAAGCATCCTCAAACACATGGCAAAGTGCCCACAGTGTTTACTGGGCTGGGTGAAAATATCCGGTGGTTATTGACTCACATTCAGAAGTTGCAAAAGGAGGCCTGTTAGCTTTGAAAGAGCAGCAGGCAGATGTTCCCGGAAGCTTGAGCAGACGTTATTTTCCTTCTCCAATAAGCCTCCTCCCTTCATAACGCTGCAAAGAGGCCCTGCAGACCTTTAATAATATCTGACCCCAGTCTAGGAAACCTAACCCAGCTGATACAGACATAAATGCTGGCATTTGTGGCAAATGTTAGCTGCTTTCAAAGCTATTCCATCCCTGGCAAAGGTTCAGAGTCGAGAGCCATCAATTCCTCCCTCCCTTGCACGAGGTCATAAAAAGAACTGGCTGGATCAGCCCAATGGTCCATCTAGTTCAGCATCCTCTTCTGACAGTGACCAATCAGATTCCTCTTCCAGAAGACCTGCAAGGAGGACCTGAGCACAAGATCACTTTCACCTCCTGTGGTTTCCAGCAACTGATATTCAGAAGCATTAGAGCCAAGCCACCAAGGCTAGCAGCCCTTGAGAGCCCTCTCCTCCATGAATTTGTCTAATCCTCTTTTAAAGCCGTCTAGGTTGGTGCCCACTGCTGCCTCCTGTGGGAGGGAGTTCCATAGTTTAACTATGTACAGTGTGGAGAAGGACTTTATTTTATCTGTTTTGAATCTTCCAATGTTCAGCTTCATTGGATGTCCACAAATTCTCGTGTTATGAGCGAGGGAGAAAAACCTTTCTCTACCCACTCTCTCCATGCCATGCATAATTTTACAAAGTTTTATCATGTCACCTCTTCCTTGCCTTTTCTGTAAACTAAAAAGCCCTGTATGCTGCATCCTTTCTTCATAGGGCAGTAGCTCCAACCCCTTGATCATTTTTTCTTGCAGTTTTCTGAATCTTCTCCAACTCTACAGTATCCTTTTTGAGCTGAGGCGAACAGAACAGTAGACAGGATTCCAAATGTGTTTTCACCATAAAGTTGTATAATGGTACCATGATACTAGCAGTTTTACCTCCTCCCACATTTCCTTGTTACTTTGTCCCTGGGAACTTGGCATCAACTGTCCCTTGAGATAGCTGACCGCTGCAGGCTGCATTGCTAGAACTGCCTGCCTTTCTTACCAAAACCATGGGGCAGTTGCCACCTTGCCCCAGCCCCTTCTGGTGTTTCTGAGTTGGCCACATTTGCCTTCTAAATACACACAATCAGCTATTTGGGTGGGCAGAATGTCGTGTTTTAGTTTGTAGGCATCTGTTTGGATGGATACATAAGAAGAGCCTGGCTGCTGGACCAGTCTAATGGTCCATCTAGTCATAGAATCATTTGTTGTTGTTGTTTAGTCGTTTAGTCGTGTCTGACTCTTTGTGACCCCATGGACCAGAGCACGCCAGGCACTTCTGTCTTCCACTGTCTCCCGCAGTTTGGTCAGACTCATGCTGGTAGCTTCGAGAACACTGTCCAACCATCTCGTCCTCTGTCATCCCCTTCTCCTTGTGGCCTCCATCTTTCCCAACATCAGGGTCTTTTCCAGGGAGTCTTCTCTTCTCATGAGGTGGCCAAAGTCTTGGAGCCTCAGCTTCAGGATCTGTCCTTCCAGTGAGCACTCAAGGCTGATTTCCTTAAGAATGGATAGGTTTGATCTTCTTGCAGTCCATGGGACTCTCAAGAGTCTCCTCCAGCACCATAATTCAAAAGCATCAATTCTTCGGCGATCAGCCTTCTTGATGGTCCAGCTCTCACTTCCATACATCACTACGGGGAAAACCGTAGCTTTTACTATATGGACCTTTGTCATAGGACTGTAGAATTGGAAGGAACCCTGAGGGTCATTTAGTCCAACCCCCTGCAATGCAGTGGTCCAGCAGTCTGCTCTTACAACGGCCAGCCAGATAGCTGTGGGAAACCTACAAGCAGGACCCAAGTGCAATAGCACTCTTTTGGTCATAATTTCCTGCAAATGGAATATCACTGACACCAGAGGTAATATATTTATATATATCCATTAATATGTTTGCACACGCACACATAGGCACAACAAGAGATAGTGAAGGTCTCTCTGGGAGTTTGTGGCAGGACCTGAGGGATTTTGTTTGCTAAGACAAGGGGTTATTTCTTTGGCTGGTTGCTTGCAGACCTTTTGCCTATAAGCAGGGCTGTGATTCCGCAAAAGTCCAGAAATGCTGCAGAATGTATTGTTGGTCACAGGATTGTGCTTCCCAAGAGCCTGGGCTTTTACATCAGCAAAACGAAAGCAAGTTTCTAGGTCTTATGATCCTCTTAGGATTGACAGGACCTGCTTGAAAATGTGTGAGCAGTATCTGGTGAAATCTGACCCCCAATGGGTGACTGAACAAGATTTCCAGGGAGCAAAGAGGGGTGTCGAGGCAGAAAAGGGCTGCAGATGAGCAATGAACCTCCTCCCATAGAATCATAGAATTGCAGAGGTAGAAGGCCCCCCTGCAATGCAAGAGATTATGACTGTTATGTACTGACTCCAAGTATATTTCAATGACTGCAGAATATTTTTTGCAAAGCAAGATAAACCGTGTACATGTGCTTGCTTGGTATAATTTATACAGAATTCAGAATCCCGCTTTTGTTGTATAAGGAAGAGGGACATCTGGCTGCAGGTTTGCGACTTGCTTTTGGTACAGGCAGCCTAAGACCTGCTTACCATCCAAGCCAAAGCTGGAGCTTCTTGGCAAGTCTTCTCTGTCCTTTGCTGAGCACGTCTTTATAAATATTTCACTGTGGTGACACCAAACAGGAATCCCAAAGGCAGCTGTAATCGATGCTTTGTAAAACGGTGAATTGTTCCTGACAAAACATTGGAAACCATTTAGGAAAGGATGAATAAAACATGCTGGAGTCACGTGCCAGTTAGACATTTGCCGATGTTCGAGATCTTGAAAGCTATTCATCCCACAAAGTCTGCTCCCGGTTCTTGTCAAAAAATTTTGCTCTCAGAAACTGAGTGGAGAATTCCACATCTTTCCCCCCCTCCCCCCCATGCCTGGCACTTGCTCAGAAGGAGTTTCTCCACATTGGACAGCATGGCAATAGCAGCACTGAAATGAGAGCAGGCAGAATCTCCTGACCACTCAGGTAAGAGGCAGGCAAGCTCCAAGCCATCATGGGAACTTGGTTCAACTGCACATTGAAATATCCCTTGAACTGCACCCATGGGGCACTGGAGGCAGCACCCAGTAGCATCCAATAGCACCCCTTCTTTGTGCCTACCGTCTAGCATCCTCAAACCCAGCAATTGACCATCTGCCTGCCTCGTCTCATCCTGACCTATATCATAATGCCATTATAGAAATCTATGGCGCGGCTGCATTTGGAATCCTGTGTGCAGTTCTGGTCACCTCACCTGAAAAAAGGATATTGTAGAGCTGGAAAAGGTTCAGAAAAGGGCAAGCAAAATTATCAGTGGGGTGGAGTCACTCCCCATTGAGGAATGGTTGCAGCCTATGGGGCTTTTTAGTTTAGAGGCAACATGAAAATGTAAAATAATGCATGGCAATGCAGAAAGTGGCTAGAGAAAGGCTCTCATAACACCAGAACTCATGACAGCTAATGAAGGAGAATGTTGGAAGATTCAGAACAGATAAAAGGAAGTCCTTCCTTGCACGGCACATTGTTAAACTGTGGAACTCACTCCTGCAGGAAGCAGTGGTGGCTACCAACCTGGATGGCTTTAAAAAAGGATGAGACAAGTTCATGGGAGGAGTGAGTGATCAATGGCTACCAGTCGTGATGGCTGTGCTCTGCCTCCATGGTTAGAGGCTGCCATGCTTCTGAATGCTGACTGCTAGAAACCACAGGAGGGCTCTTGTGCATGATTCCTGCTTGCTGGTTTCCCACTGAGGCATCTGTTTGGCCACTGTGAAAACAGGATGCTGGACAAAATGGACTATTGGCCTGATCCAGCAGGCTTTTCTTACATTCTTATGACCTAGCACTCACCATAGCACCGTCACCAGGCTCTTCCCCACGATGCTTCTTCTCTCCTGATTGTACAGAGTTGAACCAGCAGCACAAGAAGCTGCCTGGAAGGTTTTTTTAAAAATACAGTTAAGGAAGGTTTCCTGGACCAGCCATGTCTCGTTAGCAGGATGCCTTGCAGCCACAAGGCTTCAGTCAATGCTCTGAAAAGTTCACAAGGACAACCGCGTTACTGTGAGGTTTGCTGATTTCATGGCTTCGCGGTGCAAAATATATTGAGAGAGGACTGTCAACACTGCCCAGATCTCTGCCGAAGTCCCTCAGCAGCCATCTCTCTTATTAGTTTAAGTGTAACTCAATTTGTCCATTGATCAAAGCCAGAGTTCAGTGGAAAAGGGGACCAGGGAGAAATCATCAAACTTACTGCAAGTGTCACTCTGGGGTTGCAAAGCGAGCACAGTTGCACTGCCACTTTTCCAGCAGTTTATGATTTAAAAAAGGAGGCATGCTGGGCTTAAGTCAGTGTGGATGGCAGGGGGCCATTCAGGAAGTAATGGGCAACCAGCCCCCTATATGCCTGGACTTCATGAATTATGATAGCTAGGCTGTACCTCCGCAGGTGGAGGCAGCAATGCTTCTGAATACAGTAGGATCACAGCTTAAATGGATTTTACTTACATGATTGTAGTTTTATGCACATGGACATTTTTTTAAGGGGTGGAAGGAGTGTGTGTGTGTGGGGGGGAAGCGTCAGAAGGGGCTGCCTGAGATCTTGCAAGCATCCAGAGCCTGTGGCAGCATTTCCCAGAGCCAGGCAAGCAAGGCAGGGAGCTTAAAAAACTCTTTCCGTGCAGGGTTTTTCCACTGTGGAAAGAGTTTTAAAGCCTACCGCCTTGCTTTTTGGGCTCTGGGAAGGTCACGTGTGGTTTCTGTTGGCCTTCATGAGATCTTGCGCTGAAACCAGAAGGTAAAATTGCTTACATGGTTCCAGGGGGTCATTCTGACTTTACATGATTTTGCCTTTACACCCCCCCACAGAATGAAGTCCTCATGCGAGGCACAATCCTACTGCTGGAAACCACAGGTCCTTTGTGCTCAGGTCCCGCTTGCAGGTTTCCCACAGGCATCTGGGCGGCCACTGTGGGGGCAGGATGCTGGACTGGATGGGCCATTGCCCTGATCTGGCAGGCTTTTCTTATGTTCTCTTGTGAAACCGCCTCCAATGCCCATTCAGGTGATAGACAGATAATTTATTATGGTCAAAGAGCAGCTCACATAACATAACACAATAAAAACAGCGTTCATAAAGATAAAATACACAATCGGAGCAGATTGCAGCAATAGCTCATGAGTTAAAATTGAGATATGTACATACACCCATACAGCTGAGATTTGGCCTACCATAAAAAAATGACCCTGAGGCGCCCCAAAGTGCGACTTCAGCATTTCCCTAGTAAGCTATTTTGTTCTAGAGGATGATCTGTGCTTACAAATCTGGGCGCAGAAACTGGCTACCAGCCAGGTCATCTTGTGATCTTTGCCTAAGAGGAGAGAATTAAGTTTAGACTTGTCTGAAAGATCAGCGAGCCTCTTCAGCAAAGGATCAATGGTGTCTCTACGAATCTCAACATAATAAGGATATCTAAAAAAAATATATGTTCGGGGCTTGCCCAGTCAGGTGTTTTTTCTTGCCACACGGTGGCGGCAGCAGCCTCCTCCTCCTCCTCTTTTTCTGACCCAGCAGGAGAGAGCAAAATAGCTGTGATTTTCATAGCGGGGACTAAATCATGCTGTGAAATTTCCAGTTCCAAAGCATAAGAAGTGGGGGAAGGAAAAGGAGGTCTCCCCCCTGCCCCACTTTCCTGTGCTCCCTGGGGAATTATTGCGCCCGGCTAATGTGTGAGATGCGGCAGGTGAGCGAGGTGGAAAATGGGGCTTAGGGGGTAAGGAGACATGATCCTCAGAAGAGGGCAATAGCCAAGAAAAATCTGCAGCACCCCAAAGCCATGGTTCTGCTTTCAGGTCAAAAGCAGGCATCTATTCAGAGACAGACCATTCCTTAATCAGGAAGAATCAACTACCCAAACATGGCAGCTTCTAAAGTCTCTCCTTCTGCTCCCCACCTGGAAGGAAAGATTCCCCACACCACATCTACTCACTTAAAGAAAAAGGAGAGTGCCAAATGAGGTAGTTTTGTTCATAGCTGTCAACTTTCAGATTTGAAAATAAGGGATCAGCAGCCTCACCTGTCCCGGGGAAAGTCTACGGGATATCTTAACAATCCGGGATAGCAGAGGGAAGCAGCGGGAAACGGCGCTGGAATAAGGGAATTTCCTGCAAAAAAAGGGAAGGTTGACAGCTATGGTTTCATTCGCCCCGCGATTCCTCCTCCCTCCTCAGTCTCAGAAGTGTTACTTGCACTTGCTCAGAAAGAAACTGTGCACATGGTTGCAATTATTATTACTGCACAGATTTTCAGGGTAGAACCATTATATTGGCAGATCAACATGATAAAACTACAGCTCATTTGACAGTTGCACCAAGGCATGGTGTAGAGGAAGAGGTTTTCCTTCCTCTCTAGAGCCCAGCAGGGCTGTCCAATGAAGCTGAACACTGAAAGATCCAAGATGGACAAAAGGAAGGCAGCACGTAGTTAAACTGTGGAACTTGCTACCACAAGAAGCAGCAATGCGGTGGGGCAGGGAGGTGTTTCGGCAAGCTGGAATGGAAACCGCAGTTGCACGTACACAGGAAGCAACTCTTTGATCTCCCCAAGAGCTCACTGGGGAAGAGGGTTGAGATGGGAAACAGGAAGTGGGGGGCTTGAGTTTTGTTGGGATGAGGAATGGACATTTGTCAACCCCTTTTCAGTAACCCAGGCCATGTGCACAGAGACTGATGGAGCTGCAGGTTAAGGCACAAGTGCAGGATGCGTGAGGTTTCTAACCTGTAGGCTCTCATGTGACCAACCTGTGACTCTGCAGGGCAGAAAGGGTGACCAGTGGGCCAGACCTGTGGTGGGGATTTCCTGGTGTCCATCTGTGCTGCCGGTGCACGGTGGAAACTTACCCACATGTTGGAATCTCAAGATCAAAAACCTCCGCGCTTTCTGCACAATGCAGGCTTCCCCTCTCGCCGCTCTGTGGGGGACGCTGTGGCAACCAGTTGAGGGAAGGCAGGTCAGTTAGCCAATGCACACTTTCCACATTTGTGGGTTTGGCAGATGCCTGCAGGGCTGGGAGCTGCAATCTGAGGCATAACCTCCCCGCTTACTTGGCATTGCAGAACTTTTGTGAGCCGTTTTCTCACGGAAACCTTGTGGAAACCTTGGGAGTGGGAGAACCTTCTGGAAATGACAAAACATATAGTATGTTTTTAGTACTGCTACTTGCCAGTCCAATCTGTGAGTGGTAAGAGACCCCAAGGCTTCCTGCACTTACTCAGCGTTTGGTTCCCTTGGGATGAAGGCCAGCGGAGATAGTGCCTTTAGGATAGATGGTACTATTTACACATGTATACAACCCAAGCATAGGAGAGAGAGGCTCACAGCATTAACAGATCTTGCTTTTCCATTAGTCACAGCTTCTGATCTGGCACAGAGCAAGCAAGTCTCTGTGTATCCAGCTTCCAGCTCAGCTCTCTCACACTGCTCTGGCTATTGTTCTCCTCCCTAGCAGCTAGGTGAGGGTGGAGGCAGAAGCAGATTTAGGGCAGCCTGACTGGTTTCCCTGCACTGGGTGCTGAGTGGAGGGGGTGCCTTCTCAAAGCCCAGTAAGCGCTTGACCCAGCTTCAGGAAGGAGGCGTGAACTGCTATGACAAGGCCCTAGAGTCCTTCCACCTCCCTGCCAGAGTCCTTGTATCGCCTTCCTAAAGCTCAGCACCTCTCTTACCTGGCTCTGGGAAGGCAGCACGAGGGCCGGGGGTGTCTGTCAAATTTTCACCTCACACAAGGTGCCAGATTACCAAGGTCTGCCCTGGTGGAGCAAAGGTCCACTCATTTGTTCTATGGAACAAAACAACTTCTTTGGTTATGTTAATTGTGGTGCTTAAATAGTAGCCAATACAGTGGTACCTCTGGATACGAACGGGATCTGTTCCGGAGCCCCGTTCACACCCAGAAGCAAATGTAACTAGCGACGGCACGTCTGCGCATGCGCGCATTGCTTTCCGCCACTTCTGCACATGCGTGTGACGTCATTTTGAGCGTCTGCACATGCACAAGTGGCGAAACCCGGAAGTAACATGCTCAAACCAAAGCGCATTCAACCCAAGGTATGACTGTAACATTACCGAGACCAGAGTTTCCCAAACTTGGGTCTCTAGCTGTTTTTGGACTACAAACCCCATCATCTCTTACCACTGGTTATGCTAGCTAGGGATGATGGGAGTTGTAGTCCAAAAACGGCTGGAGGCCCAAGTTTGACAGACCCTGACCTAGACAAAGGGACTGGTTTGGCTCTCATACATTCTACCCCAATAATACAGGATCCCAAGAATTGGATGGGACTCTAATAATAATAATAATAATAATAATAATAATAATAATAATAATTTATTTGTACACCGCCCATCTGGCTGGGTTTCCCCAGTCACTCTGGGCGCCTTCCAAAAAAGATTAAAAATACATCAAAATGTCACACATTAAAAAACTCCCTGAACAGGGCTGCCTTCCGATGTTTTCTAAATGTCAGGTAGTTGTTTATCTCAAGGCATCATCTAGACTGACCCTTCAAACCCACAGCAGTACTTTTAGCGAGAAGTACTGGAAATCCATTTTTGAAAGAATCCATACCTGAAAACCAAAGCATCCTGAACACTTAAAAAGTGATTTCTAAAACAATTGAAAATATTTGCTTCTGTTTCTTATGAAATACAGACTGCTTTGCCCACAGGTAAGTGTAATGCCAGCTGCCCGCCTTGTGTCTTTTCTGTTATCAATGTTTCAGGAAAGTGACGCTGCCCAAAGTGGCTGTAGAAATTTCTCACCTCCCCTTCCCAAGCTGCTAAACAAGAAGTATGAATTGCCTTCTTCAGACATGTCACCCTAAGGTAATTCAGATAATAACAAAATGGCCCATAATTGACCTTAATGAGCATCCTGCTGTCAAATTAAAGCCATTTGGCCCCCCGAGGAAGGGGAGATGGAGACGGCGAGGGGAGCGAGGCTTGGCTATTATGATACTTGATTATGGAAAGTGGCTTCCTGGGGCGGCTGTCCATCTTGGGGACACACGCAGATGTCATATGAATAGCGCAGATCGCATGTGGCATTGCTGATAGTCTGCCTGGTGAGAGCGAGGCCTCTCAGCTGGTGGAAACAAAGCTTGCGATGCTTCTCCAGAGCTCTTCCACAAGGGCCTGGGCCACTGAGCCCCAGCAAGGGCGGGGGGAGACAGAAGGAAAGCAATGATTTAATTTCAAAAGGGGGAAAATCCCAGAGCATCCTTTTTTGACACCACCCACCCAAATATCAGCCTGGCAAGTTGCTGAATGTAGTGTTAGCCTTGATGTAAGGAATGATATTTCAAAGCTTGCCAGTTCTTTCTTCATCATATACATGAAAAGGTTGTCCAGATTTTTGTGTCTTGGCCACATTGGAAATCCAGATTGTTATCAGCCCATCTCGTAGGGTACCCAATCTAGTGAGATCAGAGGAGCTGTGTTGCCCCCTCTAGTGGCCAGTGACTGCCGTGCATGTGTGTTTCAGGACGAGGTCTGAAAGCAAGCCCTGACCAAGATAGGAAAGTTTGGATTGTGTTCAGCTGAGTCCTATTCAGAGTAAACCCATTAACTTCAATGGGTCTTGAGTAGGGCTAGTGTTGAATACCACCGAAGTGTAAGTGGGTTCCCACGAGGCAAGACACAGTGATAATAACAGCAAGAACCTTTATTGACCTAACAGAACTGGACAATAGGGACAAAGCAACTGCTTATAGTGGTACTTTGGGTTACAAACGCTTTGGGTTACAAACTCCGCTAACCCGGGAGTAGTACCTCGGGTTGAGAACTTTGCCCCAGGATGAGAATGGAAATCGTGCACCAGTGGAGCAGCAGCAACGGGAGGCCCCATTAGCGAAAGCGCGCCTCAGGTTAAGAACGGTTTTGGGTTAAGAATGGACCTCCGGAACAAATTAAGTTCATAACCCGAGATACCACTGTATATACATTTCTGAAGGTCTGGGCCACTCCCACTCCCAACATGATTGGCTGTCTAAACTTCCAAGCTGCGAATCACCACTCAGAGTTTAAGGGCCAATGGCAGAGGCCCAAATCCTGAAATGTTCTGTGACTGGATATCATGTATCGAATCAGAACACAGGGGCTCAGAATCCTTAGTCCAGACTCAAGCTCAGGCAAACACAGACCACTGAATACATAACACCCACCACCTTTTGTTTCCTTGGGTGGTATTCAGCTAAATTCTACTCAAAGCAGACCTCCCTGAAAGGAATGGACCTAACTTGGTCATGTTCATAAACTTCAGTGGGTTTACTCTGAGTAATGCTCAGTGGACTACCACCCTGTGATAACTCCCAACCCTTGCTGGAACTAAAAGCAGGCAGCATCCACAGGGTTTCCTCTGAGTTTGCATTGGGGGTGTGTGTTTTTTGTGCCAGAGTCTCTTGCTTCCATTGGGTAGGAGGCCCATTTATGGTGGCTGATCGGGAAAGCTGACCCATTAGCCTCAATGAGTCTCAATGAGCCTCATATGGCAGGCTAGGGACAGCTGAGAGGGGGAGTTGATCCAGGCCCCCAAAAACATGGCACCCAAAAATGTGCATTTCGGGGCACCCTTTGGGATCACCACCCCAAAGAAAGCGCTTTTTAAGGGCGAGATCTCAGCATGAAATCGTGTGAGAACACAGCACCCAAAATGGCTGCTGTGCCTCATTTTCCCCACGACATTTGTGAGGCATGGCAGCTGTTCTAAATATGCTTTTGAAAGGCAAATTGAAGCTGACTCTAAATTATAATTATTATTTTTTTGAGGGTGGAATTTAAGTAGATTATTGTCACAGTTAGCCGTGGTACCTCTGAATCACCTGCACAAAAAACTGCGAGCCTTCAAAAACCTGTTTCTCTGCTGTCTAATCCTGAACATTTAAATGCACACATTTATTTTGACATAAAATTTATTTAGTTATTAACTGCATTTATATCCTGTTTCCCCCCTCCAAGGAGCTCAAGGTGGTTCTCCTCCCTCCTCATTTAATCCCCAAAACAAACCTGTGAGGAGGTTGGTTAGGCTGAGAGGCAGTGACTGGCCCAGAGCTCGCACAGTGGATGAGGGGGGATTCGCACCCTGGTCTCCCAGGACTAGCCACTATATAATACTGTCACGCCTACCAAAGATCTGAGCCTCATTCTGGTCTAGAAGGAATGGTGTTTCCCAGACACCTGTCAGAAAAATGCATGCCACAAAGGGTATCTGCCACCATCCCACCTTCACAGACCATTTTGGGATGAGCCATTGACCTGTGCAGATATATTACCAGTCCTGGGGATAATGTTAGCGAGGAGAAAGAGGCGGGTGCCTGTCTCTGCCTGGCCAAAATGCCAGCACCTTCCACAGCGAGCTCCTGGCAGAGGCTGGGATGAAGGGAAGACTCCTTAATTTGTCTTGTCAGCAGACTCTGGTGAAATTAATTGGAATTTGCTGACAACAAACCATCCTCGTCGGGCAACAATAGAAGCAGTGATAAGTGTGCTTAGCATCCAGTTACCAGCGGTGTAGGGCCTGCCACGGTTCTGTCGGCAAAATGGATTAGGTGTCTCGGCAGCTGATTTATAGCCTCTCAGCTGTTCAAAGGAGAGTAGCTGGACCTGCACATGGTGCTCAGCCTCAGCCAGGGCTTTCAAGGGGCATCTTTGGCCCTGAAATAGGGGCAAAAGAAGAGGCTGTTGCTGGCAAGCAGGAAAACGGGTTCTCAGCAGCCCCGGCAGATCAGCTGCAGCTCAAAGCTGCATGTGCAAATGATGCCACAGCCCAGATCAGCGCTGGCAGCCAAAGATTTGTGCCACCAAGAATGACCGAAGACAGAAAGCATGTCCTTCACACTTCTGGGATTAGGAAGGAGGCTTTCTAGTGAGTTAATGAAAGCTGCTTTGAAGATACATCAACTCTCCTTTCTAAAATTCAGCACTCCTTTGGTGGAATTGTAGGGGGGGGCCTGAGGGCCCCTATTTCTCTGGGAAGGTATAGAATCGTAAAGGTGGAAGAAACTTGAAAGGGCACCTCAGAGGACATCTAGTCCAACCCCCTGCTGATGCAGCACCCCTGATAGGTCACCACCTGGCCTTGGAAGCTCGTCTGACAAAATAGAGAACGAGGAAAGCTGAATCCCAGTGCCACAAACAAGGAAGATAAATTCCTCTCTGCTTGTTTTACTTCTTCAAGAATGATGCCTCATAGCGCATTACTTTGGGGCCTGTTTTCACAACCCAAGATGTCTGACCTCCTGCTGTTGCCACTGTCAGTGTTGCTGCTTCAGCAACTGTACGGGATTCAGCTTAAGCGTGGGGAGGGAAAGAAATGGAAAAGAGGATTCCCAGATTTGGCCTGCTGTTATATCTGAAGGGAAGATCGTGTATTCGGTGTGATGCTATTATAGGGACGAGGGGGGCAGGTGGAGAATGTGCTTAATCCTGTTAAAGGAGAGCAAAGAAATGATACAGATAAAGGCCAGCTGGAAAAGCTCACTGCAACCAAAGAGAACACCTTGTGGAAAACACTTCAGTCTGTTAAGATTAATGTGTATCTATTTCAATTGGGCCCTATTATCTTCCTGTTTGTGTGGGTCGAAAAGCAGGGAAACATTGCCTGAGAGGGAAACATAATCTGCAGAAAACTGAATATATAGTTCATAGCTGTGGAGGGTGGGGGGAAGCAGGGGGAAGTACCAGTGGGGATTTCCCTTGGCACTGGAAACTTTCAGAGTGTGATGTAGAGGCACTTGCTGCTTTCTGATTCTCAGCCGAGTCGGGACTGAAACACTACAAGTGTTACTTCAATAGACAGAATCCTTGCCCATACCAGGAGGTAGGAATCAGTGAGGCAGGCAGAATGCTACTGGAGAGCTGGGAGGCATGAGAACCCATTGCTGACCAGTGGGAACCCGCAAGCCATGACTGGGGACTCTGGGATTTGGTTACTGGGAAAGCAACAAGGCCAGCCTCAGGATAAAAAGGCATATTATAGAAACAGGAAAAAAGCTGATGCTATTCTAGGCTGCATCCACAGAAATCTAGTGTCCAGATCAAGGGAAGTACTAGGGCCACACTATTCCACCTGTGCCCTACTCTGGGCACCACAGTTGAAACAAAAAGATGGACAGAGGAGGGCAACCAAGATGATCAAGGGTCTAGAATCCAAGCCATATGAGGAATGTTTGAGGGAGATGGGTATGTTTATCTGAGGAGAAAAGACTGAGAGGTGATATTAGAGTTTCTTCAAATATCTGGTGGGCTGTCACATGGAAGATGGAGCAAGCTTGCTTATTGCTGCTCCAGAGGGGAGGAACTGAAACAATAGATTCAAATGACAAGTTTGGGTTGCCATATTTCTACACCAATATATAATACAGCAGCACTTTAGCGCTCATTTTTCTTAGTATATTCAATTGGGTACACAATTTTCCTAATATACACATACCTGCAAGCAACTCTTCCTAATATAATGCATTTTATGTTATTCTCGCTACTAAGTGCATTTCTATGCACAGTTCCCCCCCTTTTGTATTTTTTTTATAATGATATTTATTAAAATTTCAAAAAAAATTACAAAAGTAATAAAGAAATAAAAAAAAGAAAACAAAAGATACAAAATACAGAGAAAATAAAAACAATTAAAAAAATATCCATCTTTCCATGTCTTGCCTTTCATTTACTTGTTTCCCTGACCTCCTCACACCTCCCTTTTTTGTATTCCAGTTCAAATGGTTAATTCAGCAAATCCTTTCCCTCTTTGTTTTTATCTTAATTCTTTATCTTAACATATTATAACTTTATATTTTCATCTATTAACAATCCATTTTTACATACTCCTTTTTAAGATTGTTGCTAAAACCACTTCATTTCATTCCGACATCATTTTAGCATTCCTTAATTTTACAATGTTTCTGTAGATAATCTTTAAATTTCTTCCAATCTTCTTCCACCGACTCTTCTCCCTGGTCTCGGATTCTGCCAGTCATTTCCGCCAATTCCATATAGTCTATCACTTTCATCTGCCATTCTTCCAAGGTGGGTAGATCTTGTGTCTTCCAGTACTTTGCAATGAGTATTATCGGGCAAATGGTAGATTTTTGCAAGCTTGACTGGTGTCATGTACCACCTATATATCATTTTCATAATATTCTCTCTTAAGGCATTACATGCCGTAAATTTCATACCGGTGGTCCACAACTGTTCCCAGTCAGCAAACATAATGTTATGTCCAACATCTTGTGCCCATTTAATCATAGCAGATTTAACCGTTTCATCCTGAGTATTCCATTTCAACAGCAAGTTATACATTCTTGATAGTATCGTAGTTTTGGGGTCTAACAGTTCTGTTTCCAATTTTGATTTTTCCACCTGGAAGCCAATTTTTTTATCCAGATTGTAAGCCTCCCTTATTTGATAGTAATGAAGCCAGTCACGCACTTTATCTTTTAGTTTCTCAAAACTCTGCAATTTCAATTTGTCTCCTTCTTGTTCCAAAATCTCCCAATATTTTGGCCATTTGGCCTCCATATTGAGCTTTTTCTGAGCCTTCGCTTCCATCGGTGATAACCACCTTGGGGTTTTGTTTTCAAGTAAATCTTTATAGCTTATCCAGACATTAAACAATGCTTTCCTGACAATATGGTTTTTAAATGCTTTGTGTGCTTTAACCTTGTCATACCACAGATACGCATGCCACCCAAAAATGTTATTAAAGCCTTCTAAATCCAAAATGTCTGTGTTCTCAAGAAGCAGCCATTCTTTCAGCCAGCAAAATGCTGCTGATTCATAATAGAGTT
This sequence comes from Podarcis filfolensis, assembly GCF_964270895.1. NCBI lineage: Eukaryota > Metazoa > Chordata > Lepidosauria > Squamata > Lacertidae > Podarcis > Podarcis filfolensis. The sequence continues at coordinate 56,791,511 of NC_139611.1, read as the reverse complement.
TAAGGTCTGGCAGGGCAAATCCACCTCTTTCCTTTATATCGGTTAGTATTTTAAATTTTATTCTGGGCTTCTTGCCCTGCCAGACAAATCTAGAAATGTCTCTCTGCCACTTCTTGAAACAGTCCATTTTGTCCAAAATTTGCAATGATTGAAACAAAAATAACATTCTTGGCAATACATTCATCTTTATAACAGCAATTCGACCTAGCAAGGAAAGCTTCAGATTTGACCATATTTCTAGATCCTTTTTCACTTCTGACCAACATTTCTCATAATTATCTTTAAATAAATTTAAGTTCTTAGCGGTCATATTAACCCCCAGGTATTTTACTTTCTTAACCAGTGTCAAACCTGTCTCCTTCTGAAACCTCTCTTTCTCAATCGGTGTTAAATTTTTTTCGAGAACCTTAGTTTTTAACTTGTTCAACTTAAATCCTGCCACTTGACCAAATTCTTGAATCAGTTCCAATACTCTTTTAGTACTAGATTCTGGCTCCTGTAGTGTCAGTACTAAGTCATCTGCAAAAGCTTTCAATTTGTACTGTTTGGCTCCGACCTGTATACCTTTAATCAGATGGTCCCTTCTAATCATATTTAGCAAAACCTCCAGGACCGAAATAAAGAGCAATGGGGAAATTGGGCAGCCTTGTCGTGTCCCTTTCTCTATCTTAAATTCCTCTGTCACCACATTGTTAACAATTAGTTTAGCCTTTTGTTCTGAATAAATTGCACCTATACCATTTTCAAAGCCTTGACCAACCCCCATCCCCTGAAGATTTTTCTTCATAAAACTCCAAGAGATATTATCAAAAGCTTTCTCCGCATCTACAAATATTAAGACTGCTTTAGTATTAATATTCACTTGCAGTTTTTCCAAAATGTTAATTATATTTCTCGTGTTATCAGACAAGTGTCTGCCCGGGCAGTTCCCCCCCTTTTGTACCACATTTTTTGGCTGGTGAACTTCATCCCAAAACTTGGACAGCTGTGCTTTGGTTCATGTATCGTTATAAAAGGTGCTAATTAGGTTGGCATTAAAACGTGAGCTGAACTGAATTCCTGTCCCATCGCTTGCCCTTAGGCTGTGTTCAGATGTGCCTTCAAAGAGGAGGACACTCTGTGCACTCCCACCCAGAAAGAGGCCAGCTTCCTGCTCCACTTGCATAACACTCTGTACTGAGGTGCCTAGCAATGATTTGAATGCCTCTGCTCTCCCCACCATTTCAGGCAGACTGTCTGCCTTTTTTAAAATAAAAATAAAAATGCTCTTTGCCCTTTTTCTTTTAGCAGTAGAGACACTCCTCTTTGCACTGTCGGAATGAGTCCTCCTTTGCAGACCTCCCTGCGGCAAAAAGGTTCCATTTGGATCTTCACATGGCTCCCCAATTGCCTGTATTTTGCAGGGTGGGGGTCCTTCCCCACTTTTTTTTTTTTGGTTTTGTTCTGCAGGTGCTCTGATTTCTCTGTTTCTCCTTTGAAAAGTTTCCTCCAGGACCGTGAAAGTCATTCTCTCCTCATTTCATACCTGACCCCAGCAAGGAAACTGTTCTTCTGTGCATGACATGAATACCCTTCAATGACAGCTGGAGTGCTTGGATCATGACTTTCTGCCTGCGCCTTCTGCTTTGCAAAACCCAGGTCTCCTCCATCCTCTGCCAAGTTCCCAGCAGCTCTGAACAGCCCTGAGAGACTTTGGCAGCTACTTAAAACTCTGAAGTTCAGATCCAACTTGGGGGAAAATGAATGTGAAGCACTGGGTGACCTTAAGAGTATAGCCAGTAAAGTGCCGGCGAACCTCAGTGAGCAAACAATTCAGCTGAGCTCAGAGCTGGTGCAGAAAGCTCTTGGGAAGCAATTTGAGCTGACAGAGTGAGGATGCCTGATGGATCTCTTCTAGCAGCTGAATATGTGTGCTGTTGAGAAGGGGTTTCTTTAAGCAGGATGGGGAAATGGCCAGTCCATTTTAGTCTGGAACATGCCTATCTGAATAACAGGAGGTGCAGAAAGTGGGTGGGCAATCAGGCACACACAGGCATCCTATAATACTCCCAGTGCTCAAGTATGTTCAGATTATGCTCTGGATATTAACAGCGGAAGATGGATCACACCCAGATAGCGGCAAATTCTGCAATGAAATTGATTCTAATGAATTACACTTCCCCGTCTATTTCCTCCAGCGGCAGTTGCAGATGTACTCAGAATGCAAGTTTCCCTCCTGCAGTGGGTGGGAGGGAGAGGCAGCCATTTGCAGACTGATTGACCCAGTTGTATTTTTGGGTAACAGCCTTGAAAACAGGGCTCCTAGGGCAGACCCCAACACCCCTGAGGAAGAGATGGGAGACCCTCATAGCCCAGAGGAACCAAGGTCCAGGAGGAACAGAAGGGGAAGGAAGGGAGAGAGAGGGGATGTCCTACCTGGCCCAATCTGTTAACCACAGACCCCTGGGGATGTGCTCCAGAGGCCACCCACTCAGAAATGCCCAAAGGCCTGCCAAGTGTGGCTGGAGTGCAAGCAAGGGAGCTCAATTTGTCCTGGCATGATTGCCCAAGAAAGAGCTCAGTCTGGCAAGGTTGACTGTTGTTAGATCTGTCCATGGTCCTGGGACTCATGCTCCAACAAAGCCCTGAGCTGCTCCACAGGCAGACTGACCAGGCCTCAATATATTGTTGAATTCCCTGTGACTAGGCCAGGAGAAGTTCATAAAGGATGCATTTGAGGGCCAGCAGAGTGTGGTGGTTAGGAGAGTGTCAGATTAGGACTGGGAAGAACCAGATTCAAATCCTCGCTCAGCCATGAAGCTCACTGGGCGATCTTGAGCCAGTAATTTCTTCTCTGTTTAACTTTCCTCACATGCAGGTATGTGGAGCCATATATGGCATCCTTAGCTCCTTGGAGGGAAGGTAAGATAAAAATGTCATGAATAAATAACATTTATCTGAAAAGCTTTTTAAAAATGTAGTTAAAGTGGCAGATAAAATGGGAAGCCCTTTGAAAGTCAAGTAAATCCTAAAAAGCGATAAAAAGACTAGTGTCACATTGTGGTATTTCTAAGCACCGAAAAAAGTCAACAACTGCCCACACACCATCCAGGCTGCACTGTTTGCAAGGGCTCCCATTGTCTCTGGCTGAATGAAGCTGCCTGCAAGATGCCTGAGAGCCAGAAAACTCCCTGCGTGGACCATCCCTTTGGTGTGTTGGCATCTTGAAGGGAACTTGGCTGTGGCTACACACAGCAGGCCTCTGTGGTTGTGTGCTGAAAAAGCATCTCCATCCTTGCACAGCCTCTTGGCAGGAGCTTCAATGCAGGCGGCACATGGGTGCAGCACAAAGAGGATGTTGGCCACAGGACTAAAGACTCGAAGCTGGGCTGTGCGATGAGACGCAGGTGGGCAGAGTGGTGTGTAAGGCGGGGGCGGAGGAAAGCTGGTTCTTTCTGGGAACTTAGATAAGGCCCAAGCCACCAGGCATGGAGGGAAAGGCACAAGCATGTTCTGCCGTTTTGAAGATTTTGTGGGAAAAGGCAGGGGCATGAAGAGGCTCACTAGCCTGGAAAGCACCAGTGTAGCTTATTATGAGACAGGGGGCCACTGGGCTGTGAGCCGCAGAACCTGCTCGTGATGCAAGGGCTCAGCCATGGGAAATGAGAAGCAACAGCAGCAAGTGTCTTCATTGCTGGAAACAATGACCCCTATAAGCAGAGGTGAATGTCCGTTTGCACTGAGCTGAAAAGGCAGTGTGTGTTCAGCAAATGGCAGATGCTGGACAGCTCCATTCCACCCACCTTGACAAGATGCCCCTTTTCTTCCGCATGGCTTGGGCTCACTCATGGCCTTGGCTTTCTGCTCCTTGCTCACTGAGCCAAGGAGAGAATCTATTATTATTATTGGCCGCGCGGATGTTACTAGCCCAGAGATGGAAAGAAGACAAAGTCCCTACCAGGGAAGAATGGCAACTAAACTGTTGGATTATGCCAAAATGGCAAGACTGACCGGAGGGCGCAGGAAAAAAGAAGACCAAAACTTCAATAAAGAATGGGAAAATTTTATAATTTACTTAAGAGACCACTATAAGCAGATGAAAATATTAGCAGGATTGCAATAACACTTGTAATGTAGAAGATATTATGGACAAAATGGAGAGACATAAAATTTGGATGATGAAATAATATGCAGTTGAAAAGGTTTATAATAGGCCCCATGGAGGTGGGAAGTCTAGAGGTTCAGAGAAATCTCTAAATATGGATATGTAATTACATATGGATATGTAATTGTTATAACTCTACACTTGTAAAATCAAATAAAAATTATTTTAAAAAAGAAAGAAAAAGAGAATCTATTATTATTATTATTTTAAAAATTGTATACCGTCCTTCATTTGAAGATCACAGGGCGGTTCACAACACAAAATACAAAAAGAGAGCACAAAATACACAATAAAACAGAATAAGAAGAAAAACAAACCTATAACCCTGCTCCCACTAACACATTTAAAAGGCCATGGAATGTTAATCAGCCAAAGGCCTGCCTATAAAGAAAAGTTTTCACCTGGTGCCTAAAGATATGTAATGAAGCTACCAGGCGAGCCTTCCTGAGGAGAGCCTTTCCACAAATGGGGAGCCACCTCAGAAAAAGCCCATTCTTGTGTTTCTACTCTCTTTACCTCTCATGAGGAAGGGCCTCAGATGAAGATCACAGGGTCTGGGTTGGTTTGTATGCAGAGAAATGGCCCTTGAGGTATTGTGGTCCTAAGACATTTAAGGCTTTATAGGGCAAAACCAGCACGTTGACTTGGGCCTGGAAACTAAGTGGCAGCCAGTGCGGTTGGGCCAGGATTGGTGTAATATGCTCAAACTGTCTTGCCCCAGTGAGCAAGCAACCTGGCTGCCGAATTCTGCACCAGCTGAAGTTTCTGAACTGTCTTCAGAGGCAGCCCTACATCGAGTGCATCACAATAATTTAACCTAGAGATTACCAGTGCATAGATGGCAGAAGTTAGGCTATCCCAGATAGGGGTGCAGCTGGGCCACCAGCTGAAGCTGATGGAAGGCTCTCTGAGCCAGTGAGACCACCTGAGCCTCAAGCCACAATCTTGTTACGGCAGATATTGCTGCAGAACTGGGACTAGCTCTGACTTCCTGTCATTGCTCCCACACAATACCTGCTCAATGTGTACATTTGCAAACAAACAGATGATCTGAGAAGGACCTGAGTCTTCAGGGCTTCTTTCTACTGTGGAAAATGGCTGCCACTCAGGTAGGAGAAGAGGAAGAAGATGCAACAACCGTACTGTGGGCAGCCGGAGAGCCTCGTGGGTTTTTGATTGGCAGAAAGATTGCTTTCTCAGAATCTACTCTGTACCTAAGTGGAGAAAGTAGCTTTTTCGATTCTCTCCCCTATTGCACTCATTCTGGCTGGTGGTTTATCACTGTGATTAGACAGTAATAGCTTGTGCCTTTGTGCTTGTGATTGCAGCTGAGAGTTACAGCCTGACCTGGACTATCTCACAGAGAGTGTTGGGAGAAGGAAATTGGGGAGGGGAGGACATTAGAACAGATGCCCATCTCCCTTTCCCCTCCTAAAAGGGAACTCAGTTTCCTTTCCTTCCTTCCTTCCTTTTAAGGCAGCAAAATTGTGGGGGCCTGACGGCAGCTCAGTGGGTAGTGGGGTGTGTGGAATGTCTGATGTTATTGCCTGTTCACACATCTGAAGACTAGAGGGTTCATCCCTATGACAATTTAAGGTGAAATTTGACCTGAAGGTATGTCTGGAAAAAGTAGGTCTCCTGAACCTGATTTTTTATTTGAAATTGTGAATTCATATTATTTTATTTGCAACATTTATAATCATGGATATTTGGTACCACATAACCACTTGGGTTATTTCCCTTCTAAAATCAAAAAGTGAACTTAGCATTATTGATTTAACTTTGATTATTAATTTGGAAATATTGGTTGAAATCAAAATTTGGACATTCAAATACAAGTTTCGACCATTTTGTTCGGTTTTGGTGAAAATTTGTTTCTGCTTTAGAAGTAACTCCACATGCCACATAGATATAGCACGTGCATCTTGTACATGACCACTTCCCTCATCTTTCTCTTTAGCAGTTTTGGGAGTCAAGAGACACTTGTGCACCTTTTACGGAGATGCCTCCAGAATTATTGATGGAACATCTGGAAGGATGAAGCAAAAGAGACTCTGTCCAGAACAGAACATTTTAATCCTCTCAGTTGTTATTTCTAAACTGGTTTGTGCAAGGTAGAAAAGGTCCGAAGGACCAAACCCCACTTGACAGGGGCATCTCTCCTATGCCCTGTCCCAGACGAATACAAACCTACCCCAGGTAAACACAACACTATTTTGATTTCTGGGCAATCTGCTATCGTGTTGGGCTCCTTGGTGACCAATTGGCATGATGGAAAAAATAAAGCATTGCTTCTCTCCCCCACTCCCACCTCACCTGATTCCACAAGCTAAAGCAGCCACCTCATTTCCATCAGGGTTTTTGCACCTGCTGCACAGCTGTGGGCAGGCACCCCATTGAAATTCTGCAGGCATCCACCTGAGCAAAGCTGGTTAATTCAGCTGTAAGCTGGATTTTGAAAGGTCGCAGCCTCAGAAGCTTAGTGCCAGAGTCCCTCAGCACCCCTCCAAAGACAAGGCATTACGAGTGGGAAGCCATTAGAAAATATTCTGCATTCGTTTTGCTGCTGCGCACACGGTCCAGAGATGAAGGAGCAGCCAGGCCTTTTCACAGAGCCTTCCAAATGACGAGGCTGCTCATTAAGGGAGTCACGGAGGCAGAGCTGGGCGAGGATTCACGAGCCTGTGGCAGGAGGATGTGCCCAGTCCTAGGTGTCCTCTGCCACTTAGACTAGTGCAGCCTGTCTAATTACTCCACGCCTCTTCAAATATGGGTGGAGAAGTCAAGACGATCAGGCTGGCAGCAGAATAATTTGGAGGAGGAAAGCAGAGTCTGGGAAGACACTTCCTGGATGTATTTTTGTGTGTGTGTGTGAGTGTGTGGAGCGGGGAGAGCTGTTGGCAAAACTTGTGGTGGATTTCAAAAAGAAGCATAAAGTAGAAACCTTTCACCAGGTCACCCAGAAAGGGACAGGCAGGCTGTGGATTGCTTAGTGGATATGGAATCACACTCAGCATATGTTCTGGGGGAAATATCCCTTGTTACTGTAACTGAAACTATGTCCTGGTGCTGCAATTAGGTTTGGGAGTCTGAGTTAGTTTTGGCTCCTATTTAACCGAGCAACCAGTTAACTGGACCATCATTCTCCTACTTGCATTCCCCAACTTGCTGCTTTATAGATGTTACAATTCCAATCTGCCCCTGCATCAAATGGCTGGGCTGAGGCTGATGAGAGTCAAAAACACCTGGAGGGCACCAGGTTGGGGAAGGACACCCGCTTTCCTCCACCCTCCCAGCACACAAGATGACACCTTTTGACCTCTCCTCTAAAACAAAGAAGGAAAAACAACAATCCCCCCTCAGTTCTTTCTCCCAGGGGCTCACCAAAGTGCTAATTGTCCATTGTGAGAGTCTTTCCCTGCAATACATGCATCACCCCTAATTATACCTCTGCTCTAATTAAGCATAATGATAGAGATGTTCTCTTGTCCCACTACATCCCTGTGGCAGAGGCCACTAGGATGCCTTTCGGTGGGCTCGCCCTACCTGTGGTTCTGGAGACAACCCCTTTGCCCCTATAATTTGCAAGGCTCTTTTATCCTCTCTCCACGTATTTGTTCAGGCAGAACAAAGGATGGAGCAGCAGCTCCACCTTTGCTCTTCATTCTGCCTCCCCTGCCCCCGGCAAAATCTGATTTCCCAAAGCCGGCATGGTCAAGCAGTTCACATGAAATAATATTTCGTCTGGGGTGAGTGGGTGTGTAGGTTTACAGGGAAGGAGCAGAAGCTGAAAGTGTATGCCATTTTCCAATAATCTGTAGCACTCCCGGTGCATAAGAAATAAAAAATATCCCTTGAAACTGAATGTGCGGTGGGAAGAGATGTTTTACTGGCCATCTTTGTGCCCTGCTCCCCTAGCAGCTTTAAAAGGTGTTCACCAACACTGTGTCTTTGCTGGTATAAGAGCTCAAGCAAAGGTCAGTCCAGAGATACCTTTTCAAAACGTTCAAGAAGATGATGTTACTCCTCCTGCTTCTCTCTCTATGGGGCAGCACTAAAGTTCCCATTGCTTGCAGAGCATCCTCATCTCATCACCGCCCATTTATTTATTTATTACATTTATATCCCACCTTTTCACCCAAGGAACGCAAGGGGGCAAACATAGTTCTTCTCCCAATTTTATGCTCACAACAACCCTGTGAGGTAGGTTAGGCTGACGGTGAGTGACTGGCCCAAGGTCACCCAGTGAGCTTCATGGCTGAGTGGGGATTTGAACTCTGGTCTCCCACATCCTAGTCTGACACTCTTACCACTAGACCACTCACCCACAAAATTGTGTCCAGGTTGGCCTACAACGTATCAGATGAATAAGTATAACAACTCAAAGCTTGTTAGAAACAATTATAAATAATCACAATATCACTAAATGCAAGGAATAAAAATATCAAGCCATACAACATTGGGTAAAACAATGCAAATAAGTTAACTTAAGCACTTACCCTCAAGGGCATAGTATAAAGCGGTGCAAATAAGCTCATATAATTAAAGAACTAAAACCAAACAGACAAGTAAGTGATACCAATGGACTAAAACATCACCCATCACCCTGGTCCTGATGTTGCACTACAGATGGATTCAGAACAGCCCCCCTTCTTCAGTATTCAGTTCCCTGCAATGCAGGAATCACAGTGAAAGAATCCCTGGTGGATGGTCATCCAATCTCTGCTTAAAAACCTCAAAAGACGGAGAGCCCACCACCTTCCAGCGGAGTCTGTTCCACTGTCAAACAGCTCTTACCACCAGAAAGTTCTTCCTGAAGTTTAGTCAGAATCTCCTTTCTTGTAACTTGGAGCCATTGCTTCAGATCCTGCCCTCCAGAGCAGGAGAAAACAAGCTCACTCCATCTTCCACGAGACAGCCCTTGAGATATTGGAAGATAGCTATCCTCTCCTCTCCTCCAGGCTAAACATACGTACTCAGCTCCCTCAACCATTCCTCACAAGGCTTGATTTCCAGACCCATGATCATCTTGGTCACCGTCTTCTGCACACATTCCAGCATGTCAATATAAGGCTAATATTGTGCAATCCTCACAACGACTCACCACTTTACCTTTGCAAGATCTCCGAGCCTGCTAATGTGGTGAAATCTCTTGTCTGGAACTCTGACCTCCTTGACTGCTTGTCCCTTGACTGCCACCCTCACCTTCTCCCTTTCCTTTCATGTCTCACTTGGCACCTCCTGTCTGCTGACTCCCAGATCTTGGACTTTGGCTCACAAGCCTACGCAGCGGCACACCTAAAAACCTTACATTTACCAGCAATGAAACACCCCATTTGTTGTGCTGGAACTCAACAAATGCAGAATGTTTTCCTCTCTTTGTTTTGCCAATTTTCACTGTGAGGGCTGAGCTACATGGCCAGTGTGAGGGTAATGTCATCTTCACTCAAGACAGAGAAGTTGGGTGAAAAAGCCCTCTGAGCCCCATATGTCACCTTCTAAGTGATGCAGTAGCAGCAGCTGATAGGAAGCAGGGCTCCTTTCATCAATTTTGCTGGAGGCCCAGCTCCATCAGGCACCTCCAGCCCCAGAACTATGCCAGCTGGTCAGTGCAGAAACAACTGTTTAGAAACTGATGCCTCAGTGTTGATTGTTGATCTTTCCTCTTTCTACTCCTTTCCCCTTGTGTGCTGTGTTTTTGCTTTTGTTTTAGATTGTAAGCTTGTGAGTAGGGACTGTCTTGTTTTGATTGTATGTAAGCTGCTTGGGGAGCCTTTTTGTCTGAAGAGAGGGGTGCAAGCGCTATAATCAATCAATCAATCAATCAATCAATCAATCAAGCCAACTGCAGTGTCCTTTTTGCACCATGGTGGCACAGAGAAAAGAAATGGGGAGAGGTTATTTAGTCACTGGCAGGGGACTTCTGAGGCCTGACACCCATCCACTGATGTCACAGATAGATTCTAACAGGAGATGCCCACAAGGAACTAAGCAAGAGTTTAGCTACAGTTGGCACCAATAATACCAAGCCCAGCCCATTCCCTTACACATCACTGTGTCATGCTCTGATTATCACAGATTGGCACAGGCTCATTCTCAGCCCCATCAGTTCACAATAGCTTCTTCTGCAAAGACATCCCTCTTGTCACTTGGGCAAGGTGAAGGCAGGAGGAAGGGAAGAGACCAATGGGCGAGTGGGTGGGTGGGCGGGCGGGCGGGGGAGGCAGGAGACAGAAGCAAGTAGCTCTTCATCATACTTTGCCAAGAGACTGAGTGACACCACGAGGAAATAAATGCAGCAACAAAGAAAGATTGCACTGGGATTGTTTCAGACACTCTGTCAAACACCAGACGGCAGCTTGTAGGTGATGGAGAGGAGATATTCTCCCCAAAAGGGAAATAGTTGTCACAGCAGTTCCAAGAATCAGGCCTTGAGATGTCCAAGAGGGACCAGCTGAAGCTTCACATACATTTGGGAGCTCCCAGGCTGCCACTGTCTGCAGGGTGGGGTGGGGGTGGGTGGGGTTCAATTCATGAAAGCCAGTGCAGGGTAGTATCAGACTAGGATCTGGGAGACCAGGGTTCAAATCCCCACTCAGTCATGAAGTACACTGGGTGACCTTGGGGCAGCCACCTTGGGTGATCCTTCATGTCCATTCTTGGGCGCGGTGGTTTCAATACCCAAAGTGAAGGTGGTCACCATGCCATGCCCCATGGAAGCCAAGAGAGGCCTTTTCGCAGATTGACGCAATAAGGGAAAATGGTTATGCAACTGCCAGTCTCCCTGAAATCCTATCAAGAGAGGGGACTTTCACTGATGATGTGGTGTGGTGGATTTGCTCTCCATGGTTCTGAAGGTGAAAAATATTATAGCTAACAATGTCCTTACCTTCTGATCTACAGATGATGAGATGGGAAGGAGAGGGAGGAAGAGCATAGCTGTCAACTTTTCCCTTTTCTTGCGTGGAATCCTATTCAGAATAAGGGAATTTCCCTTAAAAAAAGGAAACATTGACAGCTATGGAGCAAGGGACCTTCAAAAATGGGATCTCTGGGGAAGCAGAGGGGAGACCCTGGGGTCTTGGCACCATCAACCACCTTGCACTGTGTGCTTTGGCAGCCAGACAATGCCTCTGTGTGCAGCCTGGGATGCTGGCTACCAGTATCTTTTTTTTCTTTCCAAGTGAGAAGATTGCCATGGCAACTTCCATAGCAGCCAAACACCTGAGAACACGAGCTCCAAGTGAAACTTGTCACTCATCATCCAACAATGTTAATCTGTTGGATTTACATAGTAATTAATGTCAAGAGGCAATCTACAATTTAAGCAATCAGCGCCTGGATTCCCAGTGCCCTGCAGCCTGAGCTGTGAAACAGTCGCTGACTTAACCCTTCAGTTCTTGCTCATTCTTCAGCTGAAAGAGAGAAAGAGAGAGACAGTGAGCACATATTTCAAGCTAGCAATTTGGGTGGTGAGCCCAGCACACTGGAAATTGGGGTGGGCGTGGGGGGGACCATAGATGATGAACACTTTGAATATCTCAGTCAGACATCATTGTTAGCAAGCTTCATGTAAGCGTTTTGCATAATTCTCCCCGATATTCACCTTGAAAGCATAGATAGAAAGATGCTTTGAAGCTGGGGCAGGTGCCTGTAACCTTAAAGGAGGTGCTAAGTGTGACCTTTCCTCAAGAGGGCCTGAACCTGGATGTATTGGATAACTATTGCCCTGTCACGAATACCTCCTTTTTGGGCTAAAGATTCTCAAGAACTTCAGACATGCTTGGAAGAAGCAGAGTTTCTGCTCTCATTTTGACTTGGCTCCACGTCCTGCTTTTGAACTGATACTGCCTAGTCACCTTGATCAATGACCTTTGTTGGGCACATGGTATCCTACTGGCATTCTGCAGGGTCTCAGGTAGAGAGAGGTCTTTACCTTCCCCTGAAACCTGAGCCTTTCAGACATTGAAACTGGGATCTTCTGAATGCAATGCCTCCTCCCCTTTTCCTAGATAAGAGGACCAAGCCACCGTGGCCACAAAAAGAGAGGCTGAGATACTAACCCTCCACCCACCTGTTTTCCTGTGGATGTAGGAACCCCGGTGTGTGGCTGTTACCTCTCAGCACTCTCGGAAAAGCTATTATAAATACAGAAACCATTGCAGCAAATTAAAACAGAAGTGTTGAATATTTTATTTATTTATTTATTTATCAAATTTGTATATTGCCCTTCATACTTAGATTTCAGGGTGGTTCACAACATAAAATACAATATAAAAACACAAAATACATGATAAAAGTAAGAACAAAGCCCTCAAACCAATAAACTTCCATTCCCGCACCCCTCCTTTCTCCCACAAACACATTTAAAAGTGTTAATCAGCCAAAGGCTTGGTTGATGAGGAACATTTTTGCCTGGCACCTAAAGGTGTATAATGACAGCATCTATAATCTGTCAATAATCTTTAAGAATTCTTGGAGAACAGTTGAGGTCCCTGCAAGCTGGAGGTGGGCAAATGTTGTCCCCCCATCTTCAAAAAGGGGAAAAAAAGATGACCCAGGTAACTACTGACTTGACATCAATAGGTGGAAAGGTCTTAAAACAGATCATTAAATGGTTGATGTAGAAAGGGAGACTGTGATTACTAAAATCCAGGACAGGTTTATCAAAAACAAGTCATGCCAGACCAATCTCATTTCTTTTTAAAATACAGTTATAAGCTTGGTGGATCAGGGGAATGCTGTAGACATAGTGTATCTTGATTTCCTTAAGGCTATTGACAAAGTCCCCTATGATATTATTGCAGGGAAGCTGGTAAAATATGTACTGGACAAGGTTATTGTCAGGTGGATTTGTAGCTGGTTGACTAACTGAACCCAAGGAGTGCTCACTAATGATCCCTCATCACCCTGGGAAAAAGTGACAAGTGCCTCAGGGTTCTGTTCTGAGCCCGTTGTTATTCAATATCTTTATAAATGACTTGGATGAAGGAAGGGTCACACTGGCACCCACTGTAAGTTGCCTTCAGCTGGGCTAATTATATAGATGAGATGTGGGGCTTCTGTGTCAGAATGAAAGTACGGAAGAAGGTGGTCATTCTGAACCTAAGCAATTGAGGGCTTTGAAGGCCATTATCACCAAGAGTATGTATTGTGCCTGGTAGCAAAAGGGTAGCCAGTGCAGCCCTTGTAGACCCTTTAGATGAGCACCCATCAATATTCACATGGACCAGCTGCAATTTCCGAAGACTCTTCAAAGGCAGCCTTGCGAGAATCTAGGGCATGGCCTTTGTCAATTGGCACACCAGTCTACTTTGAAGGATGAGGAATGAAGACAACCTGCCCTTCGGTCCAGGAGGTAAGGACCAGCAGCCCACAGCAGCCCAGTCCCCTTCTTGCCATCTCGGTTGCCAAGACGCACAGCTGCTGTGCAAACAGACCCAAGCGGCATCTCATCTCATTTGCAAACCTCTCAGGGACAGAACATGCAAACAGTCCTAAACAAGCTTCTTCAGAGTAGGGAAAGCAATTCATGTGAGCAAACAGATGGCAAGTACTTAAGCGGATGTCTTGCAGAGAGATGTGCATGTTTTCCAAGGGGTTTGCTTCCAAGGTTAAGAGAGATCATTCCGCGGGGTGTCCATCACACCTCTCCCTTCCTTGTCCATTTTCACCAGCCTCCTTCTCAACCCATGCAGCCTATGGAGGAAGCACCCAGCGTCTCTGGCAATGGTGGCAATTATTCTTACTTTTCTTTCTAACAAAGCTGCAAACTCCCAGAGCCGGGCTAAACTGTGTGGCTTTGTCATGTCACTCGGCAGCTGCTTCAGACGGTTTGTGTCATTCTCAGCTTTGATGTATTAAATCGGCAGGGAAGTCTCATCTATCTTCCATTCATGCACCTGCTATGCCGTGTGGTGCCAAGTATTATGTGTTAAAACCAGGATAAATCATGTCACAGCTCTATGGGAGATCAAACACGGGCTTTTGAAGCAGAAATTATTTGGTAGGGGAAATTCTGGAAAGCAGATTTCCACGATTCAGATTTGTTTGCTAGGTGAACTTTCAACGTGCTAGACGACTTTGGGATTGAAGGATTGTCACCTCCTGTGCATATGAATGAGGGCAGCAGGGGCTCTTCTGGCTGACCTGCATCCAAGGGAGATGTGCTATGCCACAACCAGGGAAAAGGTGTGCTCTGCAGTGGCTCCCTGACTATGGAAAGCCCCCAGCTTTGAAAAATGGATGACCTTTAGGCACCAGCTCAAAACCTGCATTCCCCAGCAGGGAGAGACTCTCTCTCTCTTCCCCCTCTCCCCTTCTCCCCCCCGCATTGCTCTTGCTTTTGGGTTGTTTTGGCTTGCAACTGGGAACTGTTTTATGATTTTCTGGTTGTACCCAGCTCTGGTATCCCTATGTGATGAAGGGTGGGCTAAACATATTTTAAATAAGTATATAAGGTATGATGTGTGTGTGTATGTGTGTGTGTGTGTATACTAGCTAACTACTATTTCTTTATCTATAAACATTGACAACTGGGAAACACTGGCCTGTGAGCGCTCCAATTGGAGAGCAGCCTTTACCAAAGGTGTCATGAGCTTTGAAGACGCTCGAACTCAGGACAAAAAGGAGAAATGTGCTAAGAGGAAGACACACTTGGCAAACCCTCACCATGATCAACTCCCACCCAGGCACATATGTCCCCACTGTGGAAGGATGTGTGGATCCAGAATTGGCCTCCACAGTCACTTACAGACTCATTGTTAAAAACCTGTTTTGGAAGACAATCTTACTCAGCTATGAATGATCACCAAAGAATAAGAATAAGAATAAGAATAAGAAATAATAATAATAAGAATTTATCTATTTATTTATTGTTAAAGAGTACTTAATTTATGCCTAGGAATTTCCCCTAAATGTAAAAATGTTTCGCAAAACCCTGAAGCTTTTTCTCCCATGATCCCAAGCGGGTAGCATCAACAATGGACCCCATCAGGTTACGAAGCCACGAGTCTTTGCTGGTCTCCATCAGATTCACACAGCTGCCACAAATGAAGTGGTGGTGATGCATGAGCCCTATATCAGAGATCTGCTGAGCAAGGGCGCCAATCTATCCAGAGGCTGCCTTCATTCTAAACCTGCACTTCTTTTCCTCTTCCTTCTAAACTGGGGGGGGGGGGGGAGGAGTCTTAGTGAGAAAGGTGTGCGTATGCAGGAGGAGACACACTAATTGATTTCTTACATATTAATATGTCAATCACTAGGGCTTTTAAAATGACTCATAAGTAAGCTTGACATTCCTGTTAATTAAATAGCCATCCTGATTCTAATCCACTGAAAATTAATCATTTGGGGAATTAAAAGGCATCAGCAGAAGATACTTCATTACCGTGAGTGCTTTGCTTTCCCCTCCTGCACATGGTGACAAGGAGCTCCTTCGCTAGAACCAGGATGCGAACAGGACTTAACCTATACCAGTTATAGGTTGCTACTAAAAAGGTAAAAAAGGTAAAGGACCCCTGGACCGCTAAGTCCAGTCAAAGGCAACTATGGGGTTGCGGCGTTCATCTCACTTTCAGGCCGAGGGAGCCGGAGTTTGTCCAAACAGCTTTCTAGGTAATGTGGTCAGTATCACTAAACCGCTTCTGGTGCATGGGACACTGTGATGGAAGCAAGAGCGCATGAAAATGCTGTTTACCTTCCCACCACAGTGGTACCTATTTACCTACTTGCCCTAGCATGCTTTTGAACTGCTAGGTTGGCAAGAGCTGGGACAGAGCAACGGGAGCTCACCCCATCACAGGGATTCGAACCGTTGACCTTCTGATCAGCAAGTCCAAGAGCCTCAGTGGTTTAGACCACAGTGCCACCTGCATCCCTTAGGTTCCTACTACCAGTAATCCAACAAACTCAAATTCCTAAGTGGACTCACCTGATTTGAACTGGGCAGATCAGGACTCAGGCCAGATCATGAACCCACCAGATTCCAGACAGTGGTAGATTCCTTTGCAAGGAAATCTGGGGGCTGCCTCTCTGTTCCTGTAAATGAGGTTTCTATCTTTTAAACTTAAACAAAAAATAAAATAAAATGATAATTCAACCACAAAGAGCATTTTTGAGTATGAGGTCCAAGTATTGGCAGGGTATAAATAATAAATTAATATTATATTATTAAGAAGAGGCACCACAAGATCCAAAGCAGAAATTCAAAGTAGGTTTCTACTATCTTGGATATGGAAGAGATGTTCCAACAGCTATAACAATATAATTCACAATTTGGCTTCCTGTATGATATATGCAGCATCAGCAAAATAATCTGCTGAAGGTGTACTTAAGGCCAGTACAAATTTCTGGAAAAATCATTGATGCACAATGGAAACTTTTTAGTTTAAAGAAAAGGCAACAAGAGGCAACATGAAAGAAGTTTATAAAAGTATGCATTTAGCTTTCACACAATTTAATGCAGACTTGTTTTAAATTAATTTCATTTCTATTTTAGTCTTTTATTTTAATATTTGTTAAAAGAGGGACATGTTTTTTAAAGGGGCGTGGTGAGGTCTGCCAGGATGAAAAAAAGCCAGTGCTTCAAAATTATTTTGTTGTCTACTGTTTTATTTGAGTCTGAGCTAATATCTATTGATGCTATCTTGTTTTACACCAGTGCTATTGTTTTGTGATGGTCTGATGACTAGATACAAATAAATGAATCTGATCTGATGAGTGAACTACCCTCAGGCCCTGGACTAACTCCATCCAAGGAGGCTGAAAATACAACTGCGAATATCATAAAGCTGTTATACAAATCTATGGTGCAACCCCATTTGAAATATTGTTGCCTCACCTCAAAAAGGATATTGTAGAGCAGGAAAAGTTTCAGAAAGGGGCAACCAAAATGGAGCACCTCTCCCATGAAGAAAGATTGCAGTGTGTGGGATTTATAGTTTAGAGCAGGGTTTCCCAAACTTTAGTTCCCACCATCCTTGACCACTGGTCCTGCTAGCTAGGGAGGATGGGAGTTGTAGTTCAAAAACAGCTGGAGGAGACCCAAGTTTGGGAAACCCTGGTTTAAAGAAAAGGCCGAGTAAAAGGTGAACGAAGTTTATAAAATTTTGCTTGGCCTTGAGAAAGTTGATAGAGAAGCCAATCTCTCTCTCTCTCTCCCTCCCTCTCTCTCTCTCTCTCTCTCTCTCTCTCTCACTGTGGACTGGACCTTGCAGAGAACTGAGACAGGGCCCACCCACACTTCCACTTTCCCCACCCCTTCTCCCTTGGAAAACCTGATCTTTCCTGCTGAATCGGAGCAAATGTCCATTGGGTTTTCTCCGGATTGACATTTGCTCCAATAGAGTACTGAATAGTGGGTTCCCTTGGGGAAAGTATTGGGGAAAGCATCACCGCTCAGACGCATGCCTCGAAAACATGGGACGAGTGGAAAAGTGCTTGTAACTGTACATTCTAGGCGCAGGGAAAACCGAAGTGTGCACAAGCCCACTGACATGGTTTCAGAGTTCCAAAGCTTTTTACAGGATTTCCCAGGCAACAGGCGTTACCCAGGTCTCCATGCAATGTCGTTTTGCAACCCCCATGTAAATCTATTAGCCGTGGTGGCAGCCAAGGCAAAGCAAAACTGAAGACACAAAACAGGCAGAAAGGCAAAGTGCCCCTTGTAATCAGAGTCAATTCGAAAAGCCCTCCAGGGTCCCCTTCTGGGAGCGCAGGGCTGACAACTTGTCAGCTGATTGATGATCCAAGGGGCTAATTAGAGCCGGGGTGGGGGGTGGGGCGGTGAATTAGCTGGGCCAGCCAGTAGGTGGCAGCATCGGACCACTTTCTCCGGACCCCAAGCGGCATCTTTTGCTCCTGGCTTACCTCACAAGGCCCCCGAGACCACAGCCAGAGAGACGCAGAGAGGCATCGGTGTAAACTGGAGCTTCTGTTTATGGATCATCCATCCTGATTTGCTTGCACAGAGCCTGCATGGAGGGGAGACCATGTCTGGCCTTTGTCAAGCATTTGCATTCCACTTCCTGATTTGTTTGCAGGCTGTTTATTTTATTCTTCAAGGAGCTCAAGGTGGTGATACGTAGTTCTCTTCCTTCCCATTTTATCCCCACAACAACCCTGTGAGGTAGGTTAGGCTGAGAGGCAGCAACTGACCCAAGGTTACCCCTTCAGCTTTATGGCTAAATGGAGATTCGAACCCTGGCTTCCCAGGTCCTAGTTTGACATGCTGACCACTACGCCACACTGTCTCTCAATAAGGTTATGCTTCCCCCTGTTAATTGTTCATTCATTCCACACGTTTTCTTAACTGCAAAAAGTGTTGGTAGTACCCAACTAAGTTCCACTCTTAGGGCTAACATTGTGTACAGCTCTCTGCTTTTTAAAAAATTGATTTGCTGTGCCAGAGTGACCAAATGCTTTAATTCATTTTAATTGTGCAAACCTAAATTTCCAGTATGCAGCTAAATCCCTCCCAAAAAATACTGACGCCCAGCACCAAATTAAGGAAATATTAGTCAATGAATTTTGTGAGTTGTAAATCAATTCATTGATTGTTTGTGTCTGCACATATCTGCACAGAAAGAACACAAGTTCTGAAATATAAAAAACACACTTTTTTGTTTTATGAGAATACACACACACGTTTTAAGAGACACAACCTCCGAATAAAGTGTCAAACTCAAATAAAGTGTTCCCCCCTCAAGGGATATTTCTTAATTTTGGAAGGGTAAAGGATTGGTTTTCTGGAGTGTGTGCCCGCTATGTGTGCACCATAAAATTTGTGTAAAAGAGAGAGGCATTGAAAAGTGTGTGATGTGAAAATGATGAATGGGAAGGTGCAGAAATAGATGAATACTCATTGTCCGAGAACTGTCCTGCAAATAAATCAGAATGAATGGTCCCTAAAGCTTTGTCCAAACGAACCAGGATGAGTGTTCAAAAAAATAGAGGGTGGCCAAGTCTGCTCTCTACAGCTGCCCTCCTCCTGTTCCTTCTGCCAGCACCCTGCTGTGGTAGGAGGGTCAGAAGGGTCTGCAATGGGTTGGTTTCTTTCTAGGAAAACCCTTTCTTCTCTGCCCTTCTGTTGCCATGCAGGCGTAGGGATATTTGTGTGTGTGTGTGTGTGCAGTTTCTCAGTCTGCTCAGCCAGCCAGCCTGGGCACTGCACAGTATGAGTGGTTTTTCTCTGTGTTGGCTGTCACGTCGCTCGCAGGAGGAGATGTTTATTACCTTGATTCCAGTCCCAGCCCAGTGGGACAGGCATTTAAGGTTCAGTGACCCTTTCTTCTATTTCTCTCTCTCCGCCTCCCCACGTTTCCTTCCCGGTTTCATTCCTCAGTGACAGAGTTGATGCTGGCGCCCTCCACGTGCTAGTAGCAGGGCAGAAAGGGATTCTGGGAAATACAGAAGAGGACCTGGGATTGGCTCAAACACGTTTGCGTCCCTGTACCGTAGAATTGTGATTGATTAATCCAGAGGGAATCTTGTGAATCGCACTGCGACTCATGGGACGGGGCACCAGCGTTGGCCCCCACCCCAGTCCCTTCTGCTCAAGCAGATGTTGCAGGCCTACAAATCAATATTTGCAAAAAGTACCTTGTCTATGCCGTTTGCTTATTTAATGCATCTATACCTTTCCTTTCCATAAAAAAGAACGCCCAAGGTGGCTAACAACAATAAAATCCGCAATAAAAACACACACCACAGCAACCAATTCACAAACAAGTAAGCAATATGAAGATAAAATCATATAAGAGCAGATAAAAATGGCAGCTTGTTAAAAAGCATAATTAAAAGAGAAATACAGAATAAAACACCAAGCAGCAGAGCTGAACAAAGCAGTCCATCAGGCCAAACACCTGTGTAAATAAAAAAGGGCTTTGCCTGTCGGCATCAGTGAGCCTAGGAAAGAAGGTCCAGATTCAACTCCTTTAAATGCAAAGAGCAGCAGGCTGCCTCTGGTCCAGGAATCATGGAGCCAAGAACTAGCCTTCTGGGGAGAAGGGTGCCTCTTCCAGGATGGTGCTGGAAGCCTTCTCCATCACCTGCTTTGAATGACCCTCCCCTCTCTTTCCGCAGGCAAGAACACATTGATAACCTTTTCCTGACTTTCCTTCCCCCACAGACAGACCCAATTGCTGCCCTGTTGATGACTTCTCAGGCTGTGGAGGTAAATGTCTCTCTGCAAGGTGCCCAGAGATGGAATTAATCCTGCAAGGACTTAGGCTGGAAGGTCAGCCTCTACCTGGCAGCTTTGGGCAAGCTCACAATTAGGCAAGGGAAGCAGCCGCAGGGGCTGGCAGCCTTTATCCATCTTGGGTTTCCCCGCTGTTCTCCCAACACTTTCCCCGTTTTGTTTTGAAACAAAATTGCAGTTTAATCCCTCCCGCTTTGAATGGCAGGGAAGAGTTTCACTGACCTTCTTCCTCCTATCTCCCAGCTGCACTTTGTGGGTTCCAATAAACAAGGACGCCTCAATTTTTCACCATTTGGTCCTTCGGCAAAGGAAACGCCAGCAAGTGACAGGAAGGCAGCATTGCCTGTCTGTCTGTCTGTCTGTCTGTCTGTCTGTCTGTCTGCTGAAGTGGAGATCTGAATTTCAGGGCTGTATGTTTTGTGTGTTAGACAATTTTGTTGTTGTTGTTTTAATTCAAGTTCACAAGCTTATTGTGCTGGTCCCGGGGGCTAACCGAGAGGTGAGGTCCGAGTCCAGTCTGAGGTCGAAGGTGCGGTATGGAGGCTGTCCGTCAAAGCTGTAGCTGGGTCCAAGGCGGGGAGTCGGGTGGGTTCAGGAACTCTGGCAGAAGAACAGGACCGGGTGCAGGGAGGAACAGGCTAGCAACAACATTGCTCCCGCAACCTGGGACTGGGGCTGACTGGCTTTTATCTGCCCCGAGGCATAGGGCGGCCCCGGTCCACAGGTGACTCGCCTCTCCTGGCCTGGAGGTGAGCACTCCTCCTGCAGAAACTCAGTTCCCTCCGCCTCTCTGCCCTGAGCCTCTGCAGCTCAGGAGAGGCTGGAGGGTTACAGGACCCAGAGGCAACCTCCTTTCCCCCTGATGGGGCTGAGAGTGGAGCCCCTGCAGGCAATGGGTCCTCCATCACCTCAGGGGCCAAAGCAGACTCAGCTGGTGCCTGCACCTGAGGATCCAGCACAGGCTCAAGCCCCAGCCCTGGCTCAGCTGGTTCTGGAGGCGGGGACTCCTGTGCAGGCTGGGATTCCTCAGGTTCAGCCTCTGAGTCTGAATCCCAGGCCATCACACTTCTTATTTTTTTTAGCCAAAGGCCATGACAAACTCGTACCAGGCAATAGTATTAATAAAATAATACAGAACTTGCAGAGACAAAGTATATATGAAGAAAGTAAAATAATATTCTGCACCAAGGATGGGCAGTGCCTGCTGGAAGTGCAACAGCAGGGATCATCCAGTTTGTAATTTAAGGGTTAATTCTAAAGTCAACTAGGCAAGAGCGGGGTGGGTAGAGGTGTTGCTTAGCAATCAGGCAGAGGGGCATGGTGTTTGCTGGAGTAGCATGTGCCCTGAATGGGTGTGCAATTCTGAGGGAGTTTGACCTTTTTTGATTGAATGTTTTCCTGCTGCACATAAGACCTGAAGCAAGAAAGACAAAGGCCACATCCTCACCTTCATTTTAAAGCCCTATTATGCCACTCTTAACAGCCATGGATTTCCTCAAATAATTCTGGGAACTGTGATTTGTTAAGGATGCTGAGATTTATTAGGAGGCACCTGTTCCCCCTCTCAGAGCTACAGTTCCCAGCGAGGTTCAACAATTAGCCCACCTTTCAAAGGAACTCTGAGAACTGCAGCTTTAAACAGTAATGACTAGAAAACATACTGGCCCTGGAGTTTTGCAGCCATAAGGACTAGTAGCTTGCTTAAAACAGATTCTGAGGTTCTTGCTTATGTTCTGTGCCTGCGTAGAATTGCAGCTGTCCCTGTCTGCTATCTCAGATCTACCTGCCTAAAATTCACCTTCCCCTCCTAGGAGATAATTCTTTGAGTGTCACTACATGGTCCTTTTGCCTGATTGCAGTATTTGGCTCACACAAGGATGATTTGAGGTGTCTTTTATTCTAGAAACAAGTTCAAGAATTCATATCTGTGAGAGGTCTAATGGAGAGGAATGTGGTTTTTTTTTTTTTTTTGTTTACCTCTTTCATAAAAGTAGGTCCTGAGATCACTGAATGAAAGTGCCAGACTGGTTAAAGTACCTCTCAGTATAATAAGAAAGTTATGTAGCAGCAAGATGTGGTGACTCTCAGTAGCTTAGATGGCTTTAGAAAAGGACCAGAGAAGCTCACGGAGGAGAGCTTTAGCAACACTTCTTTTTCTTTTTGCCTCATGACTTTTTAATTGAATTTTTAAAAATTGAATTATGTTGCATACACAAACAATTAGAACAAAATTTACAGTCATCAAACAGATTAAGTAGATAAAAAAAGAATCAAAAATTAATACAGAAAAGTAAAATTATAATTATATAAAATTATAATATAGACGAAAAAGAAAGAAAGGAGTCTAGCAACACTTCTTAGGCTGCCACCTTCCGTGCCCTTACCTAGGATTAGGTCTCATTGAACTCACACTTACCTCTCCTCTGCTCTTTCCAGGCATGGCCTGCACTCTGTGTTCGAGTGCCTCTGTTTTTGCTCTAGAGTTTTCCCTGTGGAAACCCACTCTTTAAAGCTCAATCAGAGCAAATGGCAACCCATGGGAAACCCAAACTGACTGAGCGCTAAAGAGAGGATTTTTGCAGGGAAAGCTCTGGGGCAAAAACACACACTCAGGTATGGAGCTTTTAAGTGTGGACCAGTGCCTGGAAAGAGTGGGGTAAAAGGTGAGTGTGAATAAGCCCTTAGTGGGCAGGCACCCTTCTGAGTACACCTGTGTATGACTGCACTGTCAGCCGTGGGGTTGGCCAATCATGGGATACCACAGTGGTTCCCAAAGTGGGTTGTATGGCCCCCGTTAGGCGGATGAGATTACATGAGGGTGTTCTCAGAGGCAAGAGGATGGCAGGAGGCATTATGGATGTGTAAATGACTGTCAGGCTTCCAAAAGCTGGTATCAGTGGATGAAGTTCATCAGTTTTGTTGAATTAATCAAACTGCATAGTTTTAATTGGATTTTGAATAAACGTGCATGGTGGCACTGTGGGTTAAACCACAGAGCCTAGGACTTGCTGATCAGAAGGTCGGCGGTTCAAATCCCCGTGACAGGGTGAGCTCCCATTGCTCGGTCCCTGCTCCTGCCCACCTAGCAGTTCGAAAGCACGTCAAAGTGCAAGTAGATAAATAGGTACCGCTCCAGCGGGAAGGTAAACAGCGTTTCCGTGCGCTGCTCTGGTTTGCCAGAAGCGGCTTAGTCATGCTGGCCAAATGACCCGGAAGCTGTACACCGGCTCCCTCGGCCAATAAAGCAAGATGAGTGCTGCAACCCCAGAGTCGGCCACGACTGGACCTAATGGTCAGGGGTCCCTTTACCTTTACCTATGCCATGTACAGCACCTTGAGCTCCTTGGAAAGAATGGTGGAATAGCAATGCAATGAATGAATGAAAGAAAGAAAGAAAGAGTGAATGAATGAATAAATAAATAAATGTGCCTCGGGGTGATTTGGGGAAAGACAGAATGAGAAGAAAGGGTTAATCACCTTTCCTCCCCACCTGCTCCTGACTTAAAGCTTCTTTTCATAAAAGGAAGAGAAGAATCAGAGGGGAGAAGAGATGTAAAACTCTAGACAAAGTGTTGTTTGCCCCCTCCCCCCCGCACAAAGCGGAAACAGAGTTTGATTTGCATCTCTCATATATATTCTAATCAGCTTCCCTGTATGATTCCATATGGCAGCCAAGTTCAGAATGGAGTCTCGGTTGGGAAGTTGCCAGCCGGTGATGGATCAAAAATGCAGGCGCATATTCACCTCCAGGCTCAGGTAGGTGCTGTTAATTCTCATATGAGATATAAAAAAAGACAGAGCTGCATTACTGAGCATGCTGTAAGTTACAATTTTAGACTGCCCACCCCTGGGAATAAGGGATGACAGAGCCATTTGGAAGGACTCCCCTGCTGTGCTGGAGATCTCTGGGAACATCTGCCTGGGTGGACCGCCCTGGTGGTCATCTTTCATTGACTTTGCATCTGTTCCTTTTTTGTTGGCACTGATTCATGGAAGATGGAAGAAGCTTGTTTTCTGCTGCTGCAGAGGGGAGGACATGAAGCAATGGATTGAAAAGGCAAGAAAGGAGATTCTGACTAAACCTCATGAAGAACTTTCCGATGGTAAGAGCTGACCGACAGAGGCTCCCTTGGGAAGTGGTGGACTCTCCTTCATTGGAAGTTTTTAAGGAGAGGTTAGATGGCCATCTGTCTGGAATTCTTGAGCTGTGATTCCTGCATCCCCCAGAGTAGGACTAGATGACCCCTGAGGTCCCTGCCAACTCTAAATTTCTATGATTCTACCCTTCTGGGACTTGCACTCCGGCAGGCTAAGGTGAGTGAGGCTGGGAGGCTGAGCTGCATTTGAGCAGAATCACCCTTTCAGGGTGAAGGTCTTGCAGGCCAGAGGGAATGGGAAGAACAGGCATACCCACCCCCTCCACAGCACCCCTCTTTCTGGAGATGAAGGAACAAGGAAAAGATACCAATTATTTCTTGCTGCATATTCCCCACTCTGCTGGGAAGAAACTGTACTGAAGTTTTCTCTTGCATTCCCCACCCCCTAAAAAAGAAATAAGGAGGAGGAACAGATTAAATGAAGTTCAAGAGAAGAGCAATAATTTTAATCAGAGGAGAACAACTGGGGGGGGGGGCTGTGCAAGTGAAGCACACTTTCCCTGTGCATTATATTCCACCAATTAATTATTTAGTTACATGCTGTCTGTTATGATGAGAGATAATTAGAGGTAATTAGCTGAAAGAAAAATTAAAGGTGGGGAAAACTGCCAGTTGGTTATGAAAGGAGAGGCTCTTTAGATGACTTCGAAGATCTCAATGTTTGGCTTTTGGGGATATTTATTCCCCCTAAAAGAGGCTACCCAGTGGGGCTTGGTTGATGATGATGAAGCTCCCTCAGGATTAACCTGAGAAGCTGTTCGCCTTTCCATAGAAGACAGTCTTCTAGAAACATTTTCCCGACTCCCAATCTCTAGGCACAATTCTCCAAGAAGTCTCACCTTCTCCATGAATGACTCCTGGTGGATCTTCCAGATGCCCCAAATTTGTCAATTAAGAGCACCAGAAGATCCTGGCTGCTGGATCAGTCCAAAGGACCATGTTATCCCGGTGGTCAACCAGTTGTCCATGGGAAGCTTGAAAGCAGAACCTGAGCACAGCTACACTATCCTCACTTGCATCTGGAATTCTGGAATTCAGGTGCATACCACCTCCAACACTTGAGGTGGAGCACTGTCATGAGGGCTTACAGCTTTAGTAGAATCTGCCAGGAAATTTGTTAAGAGTCATAGAAACGCAGAGTTGGAAGGGTCCCAAAGCGCCATCTAGTCTAGTGCAATGCAGGAATCACAGCTAAAGAATCCCTGACAGATGGCCACCCAACCTCTGTTGAAAAACTTCCAATGAAGGAAAGTCCACCATCTTCCAAGGGAGCTCGCTCCACTGTTGAACAGCTCTGACCATCAGAAAATTCTTCCTAATGTTTAGTCAAAACCTCCTTTCTTGTCATTTGAATCCGTTGATTCGAGTTTCTGCCCTGCAGAAAACAAGCTTGCTCCACGTTTCATTTGCAAGCTGCTCTGTCTCTGCCTCACCTGCAGCCCTGATTTTTTGGGAGAGGCTAAACCTGGAGAGCTGCTTTTACTGTGAGCTCCTCGGGAACAGGAAGGGGAAAGTCACACGGGATAAATGAAAGGGTGTAGAACAAGAGATATCCCCCCCCTTTCCCCATGTGGCATTCCCACCAGGATCCTCAATGTCTCCCATTCCTCTGCGAAAACAGAGAGAGAGAGAGAGAGAGAGAGAGAGAGAGAGAGAGAGAAAAGCCACAACTGCAAGGATAATGGATCTGCCATGTGCTTGTAGATACAATTGATATATGTAGAAAATATCAACTGCCACTGAGAGAGGGGCTGCAGAGGCCAACTCCATTAAATCTGCCGGAATTGGTACATTTGACACACAAAAATGGTTGTAACTCAAAGGCACCGCATGAATAACACAGCCTTTCAAGCCAGGGCCCACCAATGAAATATACGGCGGCCGCCTCACCTCCAGCCCCGCCATGCAATCCGAAATCAATGCCTGCTGTTAGCTGGAGGATGGGAAGAGCCGCCCAGGAGAACATCAAGGCGGAATCCGTCTCCCCTTTAAACAAAGCTCAGAGGCTGCCCAGCACCCCCTGGGAAGCTCCCGCCTCTGGAAAGCAAACGGCAGCCCTCCCCACCAGAAGCCTTTTGAACTTGCCATTGATTCCTCCTCCCCAGCCACGGCTGCACATCATTAAAAATAATCGAAACGCCAGCCTGCACAAAAGGCCCAGCGGATTTTCATACTGTGGCTAAGTGGCGGCTCCTGTGGAGTGATGCTCTGGGTGGGCAGGAGGGAGGGAGCCTGGGTTTCCCGAAAGGGAGCTCAATTAATGGTCGGCAATAGACAACCCCACTCCCTCCCACCCAAAAAGGAGAGGGTGTATCCTCCATTCAGGGCCTCTTGCCAGGATGCCCAGGACTTTAATGTAGACCCTTCCTCTCCTTTCCAGACAGAGATTTCCCCAGCCCACAACAAAATACTTCTATGAAGGCTTGCCGCCAATTCTTCTTACTTGTGTACATCTCAGAAGAGGAGGGAAAGATTCCTGCATTGCCGGGGGTTAGATTAGATGATCCTTGGGATCCCTTCCAACTCTACAATTCTATGAAAAGTGTGTTTATTGTTTATTTATTGAATGCATTTCAATCCCACATTTGTCTCCAAGGACCTGCATGATAGTGTGGCAGCCAATATGTTGTGCCAGCGTGGTGTAGTGGTTAAGAGTGGTGGACTTTTAATCTGGGGAACTGGGTTCGCTTCCCCGCTCCTCCACATGCAGCTGCTGGGTGATCTTGGGCTAGTCACACTTCTCTGAAGTTTCTAAGCCTCACTCACCTCACCAAGTGTTTGTTGTGGGGGAAGAAGAGAAAGGAGATTGTGAGCCGCTTTGAGACTCCTTAAGGGGAGTGAAAGGCGGGATATCAAGTCCAAACTCCTCCTTCTCCTCCTCTTCTTTTTCTTCTTTTGTTTTTTTGGTTGTATAATCTCTTTGACCTGAGATTTATCTTGCACTTGGAAGTAACACCCTTGAAATAAAGGAGGTCCCCCCTCCCGGTTGTCCACACCCCCCCCAAACAACCACGACTGGTCTGCTTACCATCACTGGGATGTTGTTTCTTAATATACAGGAACCATCTTTCCCCTGGCCTTTGACATCTGGGGTACATGTACTTATAGGACTCACACTATTCCTGTGATTTGCTATAGCTGTTTTTAACACTGAATTAAAAATGGTTACAAATGCACCTTTGGACCTGTCAGTGAAGGGCGGGGAATAGGTTTAATAATGACAACAATAATGATGCAATTGTGTGTGTGTGTGTGTGTGTGTGTATGTGTGTGTGTGCATTGGACTTGCGCCGCTTGGGAAATGATCAGCTCGTTAAGTGCACTTTAACGAGACCTTTCCAAAATTAGCAGTTTTGGACACAGTCTGCAAGTGGCAATTTTATCAATCTGTCAATGGGATAAGAAGGTGGGAGGTGCACCCTGATTAAGGTTGTTGGATTGGGGTCATGTCCCCCCCCCACCCCCACCCCAGCATTAGCTATTATGCTCTGAGTAGCAAAGGAGCATTGCTCTAATCCAGTCATTACAAGGGTTCTTAAAAAGAGATTACAGGATTTAGTTTTGTCAATGGATTTCATAGCTGCTCAACCTAATTGGGACGCGCTCTCTGGGTAAGAGCCTTATTGTCTTTGAAAGCGGTTTAACTCCTCTTGCGCCGAAGCGCTGTTATGGAGCCAAAGGGGAACAGACAAGCCTAGATTCGGGGAAGTTGAAGCACAGCTGATGCGTCTCTCATAACCGTGTTTTTCTCCCTTTCCCATAACAGTAGAACTTGTGGATGTTCAGTGAAGCTGAATGTTGGAAGATCAGGACAGAGGAAAAACAAGTCATTTGAGCAGCACATACCGTATTTTTCGCTCTATAAGACGCACCAGACCATAAGACGCACCCAGTTTTTGGAGGAGGAAAACAAGAAAAAAAATATTTTGAATCCCAGAAGCCAGAACAGCAAGAGGGATCGCTGTGCAGTGAAAGCAGCGATCCCTCTTGCTGTTCTGGCTTCTGGGATAGCTGCGCAGCCTGCATTCACCCCATAAGACGCACACACATTTCCCCTTACTTTTTAGGAGGGAAAAAGTGGGTCTTATAGAGCAAAAAATATGGTAGTTAAACTATGGAATTCCCTCCAGCAGGAGGCAGCGATGGCTTTAAAAGAGGACTGGACAAATTAATGGAGAAGAGGACTATTGATGGCTCCTGCCATGATGGCTATGCTCTGCCTCCACAGCTGGAGAGAGCAGTGCTTCTGAGTACCAGTTGCTAGAAGCCACAGGAGGACTTGTGTTCAAATCCCGCTTGCATGTTTCCCACTGGGGCATCTGGTTGGCCACTGTGAGAGGAGGATGCTGGAGTAGATGGGCCATGGGCCTGATCCAGCAGGCTCTCCTCATGTTCATCATCCCACTTGGGGAGAGTCTTGGTGCAAGACAATCAGGCCCAAGTCCAGAGCATCAGGTTTTGAGGGATCTCTTCTAGGCAAGAGGCTGTCAGGGGGCAGCTGCTCCATTTTGATCCCAGACAAACACAGCAGTGTTCTTGAGATTGAACAATGGGCTTTTCCATAGAGCCAGATGCAAAGTATTCAAATAGCTATGGTGGGTGGGGAGTTCTAAGGTATAGGCAGCTACATTTCCTGGCAGTTGCGCTTGATCCAGATATTTATGTCCCCAGGCCAGGAAAGATGGCTGCTGGAATGAAGGGTGCTTTCCTCAGCACTCTCTTAGCACTCTCTCAGCACTGGGAAGTGCCAGACCTCAAGCCTCTAGATGCCAGCCAGGCCCAGAGACAAGCCTACAAGCTGTGTTTCCTACATTGCTGAGGGTTGGACTAGATGACCCTTCCAACTCTACAATTCCACCTGAAACATGTTAAATGCATTCACACACATTTAATGCCCCCTCTAGTTGGGCTCGCAATCTATGTGCAGAGTTGTGGGCACAGCCCCAAATAACACTTGCACTATTTTTTAAAAAAAGGCAAGTTTCTAGTCCTCAAGCTGGGGACTGTGAGGATGGAAGAAGGTAACAGGCAATCTATAGGCTAGCTGAAGGTTTATTCACGCGAGCTGCTTACTCTTGTCGTGGGCAAGCTGCCTATAAGGAACCCACAGTACAGTTCTTTATTCTGAGAGAGAATTCTGTTCAACGTCACACCTTCTGTCCACTGGTGTGGCCCGTCCATCATATTCATTGCCCACCTTCCTTCTTATAGCCAGGCACCAAATGTATATCCATCTTGCAAAATGCTTTTGTCAGAAGACCCGGAAAATGCATTAAGAAGGGAGAGCGAATGGAATTGGTGAGGGTCAGGCTGAGATAAAGAAACACTAGACTTTTATTAACCATAGAGGGGAGTTAAGGTCTGAGACTTATCCCGTCCGCTTATTATTATGGGTTTTGTATTCTCTAAAGAGCAGAGAAAATGGCATCCTTCCAGGAAAGGAGCCAGAGCAGAAAATGCCTGCCTGCCTTCTGATTTAATCCCCCTCCCTTTAAATATTGATTCTTCTTTTTTAATCAAGGAGGGGAAAGAAAAAGAGAAAGGGGTGGGGGGTGGAGAGGGGGGAGGAGCGGTGGGGAGGGGCCCTTGTCTCTGAAAAAGTATAAGCCAGCATGGAGGAAAGAGTTGAATTTCTAATTAAGGTGAAGTTAAATCTGTCTGCGCTAGAGAGGAGCATTTGAGCTGTTTTCTCCTGGGTTCAAAAAGACAATCTGACAAAGTGGAAAGGAAGAGACCTTTGCCGCTGGGTGAGAAACAAGGCAATGAAATTAAAGCTTCTACTGGGTGCCTAGAGCTTCTTGCCTGCTTTTGGCTCTGCTCAAGGCATTAGATTTTGGTTTATTAAAACAAACAAACAAACAAACAAACAAACAAACAAACAAACAAACAAACAAACAAGACCCTTCTGTCTTGGCCAGAACTCAGTGGCAGGATTGATGCCTGGCATGCAGAACATACCAGGTTTGGAACCCCTGGCAGCAGCTTCATGCAGGCAGGGCTGGGAAAGGCTCCCACCTGAAACTGTGCAAAGTCACGGCCAGTCAGAGCAGGAGACTAGTGGTAGCTTTCTATGCTGACAAATGTCACAAAAGCCCTTCTGGATCAGACTGAGAAGGTCCATCTGGCCCAGGGTCCTGCTGCCAATGGGCAGCCGTCAGATACCTCTGGGAAGCCCAGAAGGAGGCCATGAGGACAGCTGCCATCTCCTGCCCTCCTTACAGCAAGTAGGATTGCATAAAACCACCATGGGTAGAGGTATGCTCGCATTCATTCATTCCATTTATTGCATTTATTTATTGGCCACCTTCTCCCCCCCCCCGAATAGCTCAAGGTGGCATACATGATTCTCCCTTTCTGTATTTAATCCCCATAACAACCCTGTAAGGTAGGCTGGGCTGAGAGACTGTGACTGGCATCTAAGGCCACACTCAGCGATCTTCATGGCTCAGTGGGGATTTGAATCCTGGTCTCTCTCAGGTCCTACTCTGACATGCTATAACCACTATATCACACTGACACTCTAGGGCCTCAAAGTAAAAGAAAAAAAGACATTTGATGTCAGATAAAAATGGTGTGGCAGTTGATTTGTGTATCAGCCAGACATCACGCTTGCTTCCATGTTTCCCACAGTACCAGGAAGGTGGCATTTCACAAATGGCCTCACGGGGAGCTGTGTGCTTGCACAACTTTTGTTTGGGTCACTTCCAGGCCACCTCTCTCTTGAGCATCCACCCTGAATTGTCTGTATGACGTTTGTGGGGAGGTTAGATGACGGTCCCAATTTACTGAGGATTCAGTCTGCTTTGTTCCCAGGGAGTTCAGAGGTCATTACCTCAACCAAGCCCTACCCCATAAATTCAAATGCATGGATCTGTCTCGAGTGTAAATCTGTCAGCACGAAACGACGTATGCAGGAACCGGGGGGAACTGGATCCGGTCCATAATATGGATTAATAAATCCCCCCACCCCAATGACCACCTTTGACAGGTGGGTGCCCCTTTAAGGAAGGCTCTTCAATGTATATTCACAAATCAGAACACTCTCCTGGTTATAAATATCTTGTGATGACTCTGAAGGCTATGGAGAGGGACCACTGGGGTCAAAACAGAGATTTTGGTGACATCTACGCGTTTCAGGTACCATTGTTGTGATAGCAGTTGGGTGGGAATGCTGTGTTCTACTCGCCAGCAGTGAGGCAGGACCCAGAAGTGGACAGCTACCTCCCCTCTGTGAAGGGGCTTCTTTCCTTGCATTCTGGAGCTGTCTAATTTCCTGAGGGACAGACCTGCCTCCATTCCCCCCAATGGCTTCCTAAGCAACAAAAAACAGTAATCTTCTTAAGCAGTATCACTTTCCTCTCATATCAACTCCGGGGCTGTTCTACTCCCTCCTGATCTCTGTTTGATTGTTCCCTATGTTCAGACATAATGTAAAAAGTGTTTTTTTTTATTCTGCCAAACCTTTGGGGTATAAAACCCCCCACCAATATATATATATATATCTTGCTGACTCTGCTGCTTGTTTTATTATGCTTCCTTGTATGTTTTTATTGATATTTTAAGTGAGGCTGTTTTTCTTGTAATTTATATTGTTATTCCCCCCCCCTCCTCCACTGCCGGCTGCTATTATGAGGGTGGGGTATAAACATATGGAAAGAAAGAAATTATACTCTTTCCATAACCTCACTATAGGGCACATTCCACCCCTTGCAATAAAAGTCAAAAATACAACTACGGAAATTACTAGACTATATTGCATTGGCTCCCGGTTGGCAGTACCACCCCCAGGGTGGAATTACCTAGCGGAGGCACCAAGAAGCAAGTGGGTGGCAGGGGACCATTGGAGGTGTAAATGAGTACCTGACTTTGAAAAGTTGACATCACTGGATCAAATTCATCATTCTCATTAAATTAATTAAACAAAACACTTTTAATTGGATTTTCAATAAATGTGCAACTAATTGCTACTGTTTTGAATTCTATCTACCTTAGTGGGTCATGCCAACTGCTATTCTGAATAATGCTTTTCATAGAATAGGGGGTGAGGACTGAGGATGAGTTGATGGAAGCGTGGGGGCAGTGGTCTGAAATAGTTTAGGATAGTGCGTCACTTAATTGCTGCTGTTCATCTTTCCCTTGTAGAGAAGGAAGTTGCAGCTATTTGATCCCCTCCCCCAGTATTGGGAGAGGTGTGGGGTGCACCTGCCTTTGAAGATATCACTTTACCAGACTGTCAGGAGCAGCTGGTGCTCACACTGTTACCCCAAGGGTCAGCTGAGGAGGTGAGCCCAACAGGCCAGAAGAGGCTGGCCCTGCTGAAGGAGGAGAGATGCTCGACCAGCTGGAGGATAATGGCTCGGCAAGGTGGCATATTTAGAGGGGGTTCCAAGCAGGGAGGGAGCAAGGACAGAGAAGGAACAGCAGAGAAGAGTAAACGGCTAGGCTGTGGTCAAGCCACAGCACACTGACCTGTTAGGACACACACAGTTTGGGAGGAAGGCCAAGCAGTGGCGTAGCGTCGGTTGTCAGCACCCGGGGCAAGGCAAGTAATTTGCGCCCCCTAACCCGTGGATTTGCGCCCCCTAACCCATGGATTTGCCCTAACCCCAGATGTTGCGCCCGGTGCGGCCCGCCCCCCCTGCACCCCCCACGCTACGCCACTGAGGCCAAGGCAGCAATGTTGGGGCTAGCCATTCCACTCGAGAGTCGAGGAGGGAGGAATGGTTAACTGATGGAAGGGAAAAACTGCTTACACATCTGATGATGGAAGGGTCAATGGGGAAGCACCTCACCTGAATGAAGAGCTCCACAGTTGTCTCTTGAAGGCAAGAAAATCCCTACAACAGCAGCACGAATACTTATTGCAAAGTACTGGAAGACACAAGATCTACCCACCCGGGAAGAATGGCAGATGAAGGTGATGGACTACATGGAACTGGCGGAAATGACTGGCAGAATCCGAGACCAGGGAGAAGAGTCGGTGGAGGAAGATTGTAAGAAATTTAAAGATTATTTACAGAAACATTGTAAAATTAATGAATGTTAGAAGGATGTTGGAATGAAGTTATGTGGTTTTAGCAGAAATGTTATAAAGGTTTAGGAAAAAACAGACTGTTAATTGGTGAAAGGAGGGAAAGTAAAGTTACATTATATTAAGATAAATTACAGGACAAAAATTGGAAAAGATGGAAAGGATTTGCTGAAATAGTTAACCGAACTAGAATACAAAAAAGGGAGGTGTGAGGAGGTCAAGGAAACAAGCAAATGAAAGATAAGTTATGGGAAGATTCGCTGTGTTTTTTTTAAAGGATTTTATTTTTCTGTTTTTTTTCTTTTTCTCTCTTTTTCCCCCTTCATTACTGTGATGTGTTGTTTTGTTTTTGCTTAGTATGGTGTTTTTCCTTTTTCCTTTTGTAACTTTTAAAACTTTAATAAATATTATTTTTTTTTGAAAAAAGAAAATCCCTGGGGCTCTGAAGAACCATCAGAGGAGGGTGGAAGCCATTCACACGAACATTTCTGTCCAAGAGGACAGAAGAAGACACATCCATGCTGGAGTTGCCGGCTGCAACCCAGAGAGCTGGTCTTTCTCTCAGCACTACTGCAGGAGACAAACAGGGACAGGCCAAGGGATTGATGGGCAGGATAGCAGAAACCATGATGGCCACATCTTTTGTAACCTCAAATCTTTAGGGGAACACACTATCTTTGGGTTGTAAGCTGGCAGGCATGGTCCACCAGGTGTCTCCCATCCTTATCTGCAAATATAGCAAAATGGAAGAAGAACGAGAATAACAAACTGTAGCATTTGTTGTTATTGGTTGTATTTAATGCTAGCCCTACTAAAATAGACCAACTAAAAATTAATAAACTGAAACAAAATAAAAAAAAATTCCTACCAGAAGCACCTTAGAGACCGACTAAGTTAGTTATTGGTATGAGCTTTCATGTGCATGCATACCAATAACTAACTTAGTTGGTCTCTAAGGTGCTACTGGAAGGAATTTTTTTATTTTGTTTCGACTACGGCAGACCAACATGGCTACCTACCTGTAATAAACTGAAGTTAGTCACGTCCATTAATTTCAATGGGTTTATTCTGAGTAGGTCTAGCAATGAATACAGCTCAACACCATCACCACCACCACCACTGCCTGCTGACACTAATTTAAATGTATAAATTAATATAGGCAGTCCAAATAAGCATCTAAATGAAATCGACAACTATAATCTATGTGTTCAAATGCAAAAAGGGCAGTAAGATCTTCAGACCATGAGATGATGGTGGATATTAGTCCTTCTAGCCATGCAGCACAACTCATTTCACTCCCAGAAGCCACTTTTGTTCTCTGTCTTCTCTGGAATGTAATTTAAGTGTGTGTGAATACCCGCATATATTGAGGATTTCTCCAAAATGAAGTTGATATGAGCAATAGTTACCAGAAAGAAATCACCACAGGTCACGCCAACATCCCTGGGTTTCTTTCGAGCAGTCCAACCGGGCATTATCATTGGATACTTCAGAAGCATGCTGGCACAAAACACATTCTTGGGGAACTTCACTCTTTATGGTGGCACCCCCCAAATAGCCTTCCCTGGCTCCACTTCCTCTTCATGCTGGCTCTGCAGGCAGGCACTAAATCATTGCTGTTATTTCCATACTTCTTGCTCATCGTGAGTCAATATCGCCCGTTAGCCAAGAAGGCCCTGAGCAACAAGTGGATCCCTCTGCCGGCTGTTTCCTCTGTCAAGTGGATGCATTTGAGGCTCAGATACAGAATCTCATTACTTTCCCCTCACTCGGCTGCTCTATTGATTTCTCCTCATCCTCTTCATTACTAGTCGCATCACAGTTTGGAAGCTGTTTGGAAAAATTTACAAATAGAGGGGGGGAAAGAAGAAAAGAAAAAGAGGAGGGGAAAAAAAATCCCTTCAGGAGGAGCAAGCCCATGACAGACATCAGCAAAAGCAGGGAAGAAAGTTCCCCAGCTGCTAACTCAAACTTCTCCGCTGTGACGTAACTGAGGGAGATGATAGTTCATGGAGGTAGAAGGAACCCAGGCGCCATCTTGTTAGGGGAAGGACCAGTGCTTTCCCTCCCTAAAAAAATGTTTAGGGGTACTCTCATTTCCCTACTCATATTGAAATACCGCCCCTCAATAAGGCCAAACTTAGATTCACAAAATGTTTAGGGGTATGAGTACCCCTGCGTCCCCCCAGAAAAAAGCAGTGGGAAGGACCATAGCTCAACGGTAGGTAGAAGCATCTTCTTTGGATGCAGAAGACCACAGGTTCCACCCCCCATGAAATCTCTAGGTAGGGCTGAGAGAGAACCCTGACTGAAAGCCTGGAGAGTCCTTGTCAGTCTGGACAATCCTGAGCTAAATGGGCCTATAGGTCTGACTTGGGCAGCTTCTGATGTTCCTATTCCAGTCTTTGCCAATCTGGTGGCCTTCAGATGTTTTGGGTTATGACAACTCCCTTCAGCCCTGGCCATACTGGCTGGCATACGTGCCAGCTCCTAGGCGCCGAGGCACTTTGAGCCCCCCATGGTTTTTTTTTTTTGAGGAGGCTGCCCCCCCCACTGCTGAGAAGGAGATCGGCTCCACCTCCTGGCTCCTCGTGACATTGCATGCATGACGTCAGGACTTCACATAGGGGCCCCTCAATCATCTTGAGAAGATGGTGCCTCTGCTGGCTGGTGCTGATGGGGATTTTAGAGGGTGCCAAGTTAACAAAGGATGATTTATTCCAACCCTCTGTCCCCCCCCCAACCCCCTGTAATACATTCCTGTAGCTGCGTTGGGGTCTTGAACCAAGAGGTGGAGAAGGAGACACTACAAGGCAATCGGCCTTAGATTCTGAGGATAATGGAATAGCCACATCCTCAGAACATATAATGAGAAATGTATAATGGGAAACTCAGGTTGAAAGGCAGCATGGAGGAATGTTTGCTTAGCTAGAAGCTGGGAAAGTGATATGAGAAGGGGCAGTTGGAGGCAAAGGCCACACAGAACTGTGTGTGTAGGCAGTGACACCTCACACCCCCAGGACATGCCCGAGGCACGTATGTGCACAAGGTATCCACGTGACCCTCCCCAGTTGCACGAGGCTTCCTCACCCGTGCCCCTGGCAGATTGCAGGAATGTTGATGGGCATCCACCAAGGATTCAGGTGTCGGCCGGCTTGATTAGTTTCCCCCCTCAGATGAATTCACTCCCCATTTCCAATTACTTATTTCTTTTGTGCTTCCAGAAGGAAACTCTTCCACCCCACCAGAAGGCCTGACATTCATGAAATCACATGTCAGCTGCCTGGCGGCAAATGACACCTTGCGGGCCCCAGGCACCAACGAAATAAACTCTCCCCCAGTATTTAAAATAAATAAGAAAAGATGCTCGGCTCTGGGTAATTTTGCCTTGTCAGACGCAGAGTGACAAGCCGCACGATGCACTTTCCCCACAACCTCCCTCCCTTTTCTATGACAGGCAAAACTGAACTTTCCATCAAATGATGCTTAATGGAAGCAGTGTCTGAAGCCACGGACTTTCGGAACCCATCCAGGGAAGAATTCAGGCCTAATGAGAGGATGTGCTAATGACAGGGATGGAGACAGAGGGATGCCTCCCTCTTTGGACAGTGGAGCACAGGGCAGTCTGGTTTCAGAGATCCAAATATCCAAATATCACCTCCTAGACACACATGGTAGGATGTCCCTTTATTCTTTGGAGAAACATTGGAGGGTATGGAGTTATCCGACCCCCGAGCCGTCTGAAGGCAATTTTGCATTGGGAAATTTTTAAAATGTCTAATGTTTTATTATGCTTTTATACATGTTGGAAGCCACTCAAAGTGGCTGGGGCAACCTAATAATAATAATAATAATAATAACAAAATTATCATTATGGAATGGGATGTCCCTATTTTCAATGGAGAAATGTTGGAGGGTACATGCTCTGTAGCCTCTTCAAATACTTTTGAGTGCGAAGTGAAGGACACGAGACAGGTGTTGGTCATCAGGTGAGCTGTGCATAAGCAAGCTGCCAGCTAGCTCTGCGAAGGCTCTTTTTATTAGCACAATATGCAAAACCAGTCAGATACATTTTGGACTGTGCCCTTTACACATCTTCCAATCATGTGATCATGGGGTGGTACAAAGTTATTTTGGCACCTGTTTCCACCGTGTCATTTTCCCCTTGAATTATGTATAATGAAGGAGACAAAGGTCACAGACAGGGCGCTACTAAGAGAGCAAAGGTTAGATAGAGGGCATGATGTTCAGACAGCTATGGCTTGTCTGTGGGTGGAAGTGTGCTCCACACCCGGCGATCATTCCATGAGTGGCTGCAACTGCGATTATGCTTCTTACTCATTTGGATAGAGGTTTCTCTCTGTATATATAGGACACCTTTTTGCACAGTGGGAATGTTGCTGAGATAGCTCAGTCACGCGTGAGATTCTTAATCTCACGGTCATGGATTTGAGCTCCACATTGGGCAGAAGATCCCAGCACTGCAGGGGGTTGGGCTAGATGACCCTCGTGGTCCCTTCCAACTCTACAACTCTGTGATTCTATGTAGAAAGGTAAGACTCACATGTCCACTCACTCTTCACTTCTTGCCTCATCCACCACCGGCACGTGGCTCCTGGCATGTGGCCTAGAAGGGAACATAGTCTGCAGGGACTGAAAAAGATTCATTGCAGTGGAAGAAGAGTTCCCCAGTCCTGCACAGAGCAGAGCAGTAGGGGGTCCTCAATCCCATTCCCTCCACAAAAGGCAGAATCTGCAACTGCACTACGGAAAAAGAAAAAAGGGCACGCAGCAGAACCCATAACTTCAGATAGTCCTGCAGCCTTGAAACTGTGAGCAAAATCTACACACATTTTGGCACTCATTATCTGAAACCATGTTTTCCTGTCTGAATGGCAAGCTCTACATAGGCATCCTTCTGCTCCCTTTGATTGGAGGTGGTGTTAAGAGATCTCCCAAACGGACTCTGTGCCCAAGACCTTCCTGCTCCACTGGATCAGCGCTGACCTTTCTCCAGTCCCAAATTTGTAATGTGGTAAACTAAGCTTGCCTAATGAGCTGCACTATAATCATACCCTCCTTGCATACTTCTCATTTGGTGAGCACTCTGAAGGCAAAGAACTTGTGTGGCAAGCTAAATACCAGAGAGTCTGTCAGATACAGTGAATCAGGGAAGCCAGGCAGAAGCATCTCAGGGAAATGGGAGGCTGCATCTCTATCCTTTCAAGAGCTACAACTCACAGATTCATCCAAATGAGTTCTACTGTATATGCCCAAAGAGGCTTTAGATTTATCTGCCTCAAATAGCCCCCATGTGTAAGGTGGGGGGAGAAATTTGGTTTGGTTTACATTTCCAAACTCACCTAAGTCCTAAAAAGATCTTCACTGGCTCCCACTAAGTTTCTGAGCACAATTCAGAATGTTGGTGCTGACCTTTAAATCCCTAAACAGCCTTGGCCCAGTATACCTGAAGGAGTTTCTCCACTCCCATCGCTCAGCCCAGACTCTGAGGTCCTCCTCTGAGGGTCTTCTGCTGGTTCCCTCACTGCAAGAAGCAAAGTTACGATAAACCAGGCAGAAGGCCATCTCGTTAGTGGCACCCTCTCTATGGAATGCCCTCCATTCAGATGTCAAGGAGATAAAGAATTACCCAATTTTTAGAAGACATTTGAAGGTAGCCCTCTATCGGGAGATTTTTAATGCTTTGTGTTTTCATTATGTTTTTAGATATGCTGTAAGCCAGCTACCCAGAGTGGTTGGGGAAACCCAGCCAGATGGACGGGGCATAAATAAAAATGCTATTATTATTATTTACACTTCCTGCAACAATAAAAAATTCGGCTACTCTATAAAAATGAGCACTGCTCCAAATTTTGCAGTGCAGGTTTCCAAGCAAAAATTTTTCCACCACCACCTCTCTGGTTGTTTCCACACTAATGCTCTTTGATGCAGCTTAGATAGGCATTGCTTTTCTGCTGTGAGCTTGACAGAGCTATTTTGACTTCTCCCACCTATGCAAGAGGTCCAGATTGTTGGCACCTGTCTGTCTCGAGAGACAATGGAGTGCATCTCCATTAAAACCGAGGTTCCATACAGCACTTAACATACCACTACAGGTATATTATCGAGCCATTGCCCTCCTTACGGCCAAGACCCTTTTCCATTTGCAAAGGGGCCCTACTGACATTTATTGAAAACTTCCTGTTGGCAAGTTCAGCCCATTTTTCCTCCTATCGATAAGGGGAGGGGAGCTGCCAGTCCTCCTCCTGGGCAGCCTCTGAACTGCCTCTTGAGCTGCCTCTCAAAATTGCCCCAGTGTCAGTTCAGGGAGGGGGAGTATTATGCCAAGGACAGACCTCTGGGCTTTTGAGACACTTCTGCACGCACCCAAATGCTGCCCTCCATTGACATGATGAGCATTTTGTTTGTTGGGTCTAGGCTGCTTTCCTTATTGTTCCACACATATTTCTGGGGCTGGGCAAGCAAGTTTCAGCAGCCCTATATCACTGACAGCCTCATGGCTCCATGCATGATATTGCTTATTACCATGTACATGCCCTATTAGCGGGGGAACAAATTAGATTAACCTAATGTAGTACATCATTATTTAACACCGTTTCAGTCCCTGCTGCTCAAAATCCAGCTTTTAATAATCCAGGAGCTGTGCTTGCCCTGCCAAGCTGATTCTCCAAGCTTGCAAACACTGGAGGCGGGGATCCCTAAGATTATTGTGCTGTTTTACTGAGTCTTATTGTGTTGTGAGAAAACAGAGCAAAGAGTCCGGGGTGTTCCTGAATCCCGAGATTATCCTGCGCTCCAGGTGCATGCAGGGAATGGGGAAGGGGTGGGGGTGGCAGTTCCCATAACTATCTGAATTCCCCACTGAGTAATTGCAAAATCCTCTGGTGCATCCAAGCCAAGTTGTAATGTTATTAACTTAGCCAGGCAGAAGCCAGCAGGGGAGGGGAGAGAAAAAGTAATCACGACTCTTTTCTCTAAAAATGGAGCCGAGGGATAATTGAGTTGAGCAGAACAGAAGTGCGGCGTTTCCGTTGCCTGAAAAAAGGCAATGATGATGAACAGAACTTACTGGTCTCTCCATATTGATTTATCTTTGGGCGACTCCAATAAATGAATTAACAGGAAGTTATTGAAAGGGGCACCGGTGGGCTTTTGAAACTTTCATAACTCCACATTCACAGCCTTTTCTCCAGCCCCAAAGATCTTGCAATATTTGCAAAGTTTCCCAAACTTTCTCTTGGAGAGAGCTCACTTCTCTGCTCTGCAAGACACGGGAACAGCAGTGTAATATGTCTAATCCTCATGAGCATTTCTATTTTTATTTTATCAGAAAAAAATGGCAAGGCTGCCATAAAAAATATGGTTTTATAAGATAGGAGTAATCAAAACAGTTAAGAAACAAACAGGAGCAAGAATAACGACTTATACAGGGTAAAACCATTCAAGATTGTCTTGACATGTGGAACGACAACATCTTTATATGTGACGTAATTTAGACTGCAGTCTACATCCACATTCCTGGGAGAAATGCAATGGGGCTTACTTCTGGGTAGACATGTTTAGCATAGGATTACACTGTTAGTCCCTGTAACAAACAGTTGCTAAGTGGAAGGTTGAATCCTGCTCTCTGCAGTGCACCGGCAGGCAGAGCCAGCCCACCCATGAGGTTGGATGAAGCGGCTGCCTTAGGTGGCATCTCCCAAGGGTCATCACTCCTGTTTCTCCTTGTCTGGCTTCCTCCTGTGCTCATTTTCTGCTTGTGGGGGTTTGTAAAAAAGGGAGAATTCTGAAGAGGGATCTCCATTACCTCAATCAGTACCACTGCATTCTTCTTTTTCCACCTCATTTTGCATCCAGAGAGGGGGTGCTATATGTCCAAGCCTCAGGACAAGCCAGCTCCAAATATTCATAGAAGGAAGGTTCTGCATCCTGGGAATTTCCCAGAAAGTCTTGAGGGTGTAGAATCCCACCATTTGAAATAGACTCCTTTGAAAGGTGGTGGACGCTCCTTCATTGGAGATTTAAAAACAAAGGTCGGATGTCCATCTGTCAGGGATTCTTTAGCTGTTATTCCTACATTGCAGGGGGTTGGACTAGGTGAAGTCCTTTCCAACTCTACGATTCTATGATTTCTTAGGTATTTTTAGAGGGTCAAGTCATACTGTTAGATCATTGCCACTGATCAAGCTGCAACAATCCCTAATCTCCTTCTACATGCCACAAGGTCCATTTCTCAAAACGAGATGACCAGAATCTCGCTATGGTAGCGGAGAATAAACAGGGTATTACTTTCTCAGCTGTTGATAGAGGCAGCTATTTCCAACTTTATTACATTGTGCACTTGACCCTCCATGACCTTTAATAATTCACCTTAAAACAATCATAAAAAAGGATGAAAGAGAGGATGCTTCTATATCTTGGGATTGATTTCCTGCCAGTCTGCTCAGCAGAGACAACTCTCAGCAGCATAAACTTTGGCCACCTTTCAATGAAGGCTCAGCTGTCTCCAGCTGCAGGGCCCCCAGGAATATCTCGGATGGGTGAGAGGAAGACTTTCAGGCCAAACCGGGGGCTGTGGAAGAAGTGCAGAGAGAAAAGTTTTTCTTCCTCTCTCATAGCACTAGAACTCATGGAGGTCCAGTGAAGATGAATGTTGGAAGATTCAGGACAGAGAAAAGAAAGTCCTTCCTCGTGCAGTGCATAAAGTATGGAACTTGCACCCACAGGAGGCAGAGATGGCCACCAACCTGGATGGCTTTCAAAGAGGATCAGACAAATTCATGGAGGAGAAGGCCATTAGCCATGATGGCTGTGCTCTACTCTGCAGAACCACCTGCACTGCAAGAATCACAGCTAAAGAATCTCTGCTTAAAAGCCTCCACTAAATCATAGAATCATAGAACTGTAAAGTTGGAAGGGACCTTAAGGGTCATCTGATGCAATGCCCTGCAACACAGAACTCACAGCTTCTCCTCCCCTTCTCTACCATCAGCCAAGTTCTGCCTGAACTTTAGACTCATCCTTCCGCTGCCCTTTGGGACACAGCTACCCCCTTGCCTTGACACTTCAGCTCATAACCTCTCTTGCCT
This sequence comes from Podarcis filfolensis, assembly GCF_964270895.1. Taxonomy (NCBI): domain Eukaryota; kingdom Metazoa; phylum Chordata; class Lepidosauria; order Squamata; family Lacertidae; genus Podarcis; species Podarcis filfolensis. The sequence continues at coordinate 56,748,868 of NC_139611.1, read as the reverse complement.
GACACCACAGTTTGGTTTCTGTCTCGCTCCAAAGCTGATGGTCATCCGTCCTTGGTTTAAAAACCTCCAGTGAATAATAGAATCATAGAACTGTACAGTTGGAAGGGAATACCAATGGTTACCTCACCAACCCCCTTGCAAGCATCCACCTCCTTCTGAGGTCGTCCATTCCACTGCCAAACAGCTCATATCATCAGGAAGTTATTCCCAATGTTTGCTCAGAATGCCGTTTCTTGTCACTTGAATCCATTGGTTTGGGTCAGAGCTCTCTTTGGTTTTGAAAGGAGGTGGCATGTTCAGAATCAACCCAGGGGAGACTATATGAAGTCTTTGCATTGACCAGGCCTGGTGTAAATGCTGGAAGAGTGGTGGCTGCCTCTTCTTGCCTTGGCCAACCTTCAGCCGAGACTGGGGAGCAGCCCATCCACAGGCCAGCTTTGGTGCCTGGCATGGCCACACTTGGTGGCCCCATTGTATCTCACTCATTATGAGGGGTTGATCAAACAAACATCCTGGAACTCATATGGATGATTATGATGTCACTGAAGAATGGGGTAACCCATAAAACACAGTCCAGGACCAGTCCAGAATCCAAAGGTTCCGCTAGGAGTCAGTCCAACAGGGCCAAGGCAGGACACAAAGCAGGAAACCAGGCAAGGACGGGTACAGGATCTCAGGCAGGATCTAATATACAGCAATGCTGCTCCCGCAACCTGGGGCGGGGTTCGACAGCCTTTTATCTTTGTCGGGGTAGCAGCCAGTCCTGATCCCCTGGTGACTCACCTCCCTGTTTCGCCAGAAGGCGAGCACTCCTCCTGCGAGTACTCAGGTCTCTCCTTCTCTCAGACCTTAGTCTCTGCAGCTTGGGAGACGTCAGTGGGTTACTAGACCCAAGGGCTGCCTCAGCGTCCCCTGACCAAACTGGTAGTGGAGCAGCTGTAAATGATGGCCCAGCTGACGGCAATGAGGTAATCTCTGCATCTGGAGCCAGGGCAGGCCCAGGCCCCAGACTCGGCCCAGCTGGTGTTTGTTGTAGGGGAACCTGTGCAGACTGGGACTCTTTAGGATCAGGCCCCAGACTTGGTTCAGATGATGCCTGAGGCAAAGGATCTGGTGCAGACTGAGTCTCCTCTGGTTCTGAGTCCCAGGCCATCACACTGAGATGCTCTACATGTGAAGACTAACTGATAAGATTTTCAGATTATTTATATCTCTCCAGAAGCCAGCAAGTGTCCCCTACAGGGCCTTTGGGGCTCCATTGTCCACAATGCTAATACTGGCAGCCTGTGGCTAGCAAGAGAGCAGCGAGTTATTAAACTGGAGGTAACATGTACTAAATTCAAATTAAATGTGGGGAAATAGATGGGGGTGTTTGTGACTTTCTCATAAATCAGCCAGCAGCTGATGTGCCATTGTCAAATAGCACATTTATTTTGATCTTTTAAAGTGAGTGTGTGTGTTTGCTACTAGAACTGGGGGGGAGGGGGAGACTTTAAAATCCCTTTCCCACCAATAAAACTAAAAGTATTTTGAAAGTTTAATTTAATTTATGTCACAGTTTAGATTTATTGCAGCTGGGACGATGGAAATAGACTGATCGGTGTTTTGTCAGTTTCGGTCTCTGGTTGCCAAGGCAGCCGCAGCGATTGTTGAAAAAAGAATATATGAGGAGAAACAAACCGGCAAATCCATGGCAGTTTGGCGGATTCCAAGAGCAAGTTGGGTGGAGGAGCTGCACTGATCTACAGGCCGTGCGCAAGAGAAATAACAAACAACCTTCACTTTGGCATTCCACATTCTGCATTAAGAAATGGTGCCTCTGTGGCCTTTGCAAATTATACAGATTGCTGATGAATTTATCATCTTGCAGTTTATTTTGCAATTTGACTATTTAACCATACTTTCAGCTAGTTTTGCTAGTCGCTGAGAAAAGCAAGCCCTAACCTCTAGAGATAATAACTTAGAAAACTCAATTTCTCAGGGAGTTAAGTGTAGCACTTAGTACTACATTCTGCACCTCATCTCATGTTAACAATAAAACAGAGTATTAAAACTTAAAACAAAAGCCAAGCCCAGTTTCTAGCCTTATGGCTTAATAGAACATTTTGCATGTATACCGTGAAGAAGTGTGTGGCATCAAAGTCTAAGAAACCACAAAAGGCTTGAAAAAAGGATGGAGAGCAATGGTCAAGTGGTGAGCAGTCTGGGCTCCTGACAACTGAATTCCAGAACCTGAACTTCTTTGAAAATTTGTAAAATTTTAAATCTGCGCTGGATTAGAATTCTGTTCATGTTTGTAAATGGCTTGCTCTGAAAAGAGGGTTTATGCAAGGACCTCAAAGAAAACCTGCAGAATGAGCCTGTGGGTTTTTGGGATGTGGGAGCAATAGAAGAATGTGGAAGATCCTTTTTTTCGTATCTGAATTACCTGAGAGCTTAACATTAAGGCAGGTGGGATTTTATCTTTTTCATTTCCATTTCCAATCCACATGGCTGCAGTTGATTAAGAAATGTTTCCTTCTTCTTGATTTAGGTATTACAACCTACTGGTGTTTTCCACTACATTGTTTCCATTTGCTCTCCTGCAGAAAACAGGTTATATTCTCTGCTGATGCATTCCCAGCATCAAAGCCCCCATCACTGGAAATGTGCACATTGTGTGATTGGACTAACAGCCTTGGTTGTTTCTTGTTTCAGGTGGTTCAAATACCTTTTTGCTTGGTGTCTTAAAATACATATTCACTCCGCGCTCTTTCGGATGCCTGCATTTTACATGAATTGCCCTTTGGAAAGGATGCGCTGTCAAGCTCCCTTGTTATTTCTGCTATTGCTGGTAGGTGTAATGTTAATGTAATCTTGCTATATTTATAGTACCGTACTGAAATATTGGGGCTTTTTCGGTATGCTGTTATGTTGCACTATATTGTTATGCAAGTGTTCTTACAATTATTGTTATTGTTAAATTATTGTTAAATTTATTAATCCTTTTCTTTTGCCGTGGGCAACTCAAAGTGACCTACGAAAAAAAAGGAAAATAAAATAAAAGACATGCGTTTATTAAAACCGGGGCTGGGGGGAAGTTTGATTTTGAAATGCATTCCTGCTTTCTTTGTTGCAAGTCACTTTGAGAATGATTATTTATATGGAAAGGTGGCATACAAATAAGACAATGAAGGAACTGAAGGGAGGGCCAGCTCCTGGGGGAGCAACTCAAAAGCTCTCCATGTTGCTGCTTTTGGACAAGGCCTTTGGATTCCTTACACCACCAAACAGAGAACAACATAGAACAAGCCAGGAATCGCATGGAATTGATATGGATAGCTCCAAGGGGCTAGTTTTGTCATCATGGTGCCCTTGAGATATTGTTGGGCTCTGACTCCCATCAGCCCCAGGCCAACTAGCATGGCTGATGATCAGGGATGATGGGAGTTGGAGTCCAACTGTGGGTGTGTTTACATTACTGCCTTAGAGTTCAGTGAAGTGCTACCCCCTGGAAGGGGGGGGGTTCACAGCTCTTCCCCCACATCCAGCTGTTCACATCAGCATGGCTTCATACCTTTCTGTCTGTGAACACACTAGGTCAGGCACCCCCGAACTCAGCCCTCCAGATGTTTTGGGACTACAGTGGTACCTCAGGTTAAGTACTTAATTCGTTCCGGAGGTCTGTTCTTAACATGAAACTGTTCTTAACCTGAAGCACCACTTTAGCTAATGGGGCCTCCTGCTGCTGCCTCACTGCCGGAGCACAATTTCTGTTCTTATCCTAAAGCAAAGTTCTTAACCTGAAACACTATTTCTGGGTTAGCGGAGTGTGTAACCTGAAGTGTATGTAACTTGAAGCGTATGTAACCTGAGGTACCACTGTAAAACTACCATCATCCCTAGCTAACAGGACCAGTGGTCAGGGATGATGGAAATTGTAGTCCCAAAACATCTGGAGGGCCGAGTTTGGGGATGGCGGCACTAGGTGGCATTGATGGGACGGGGACATATTTACCCTCTGCAAAGGTTTTCACATATTGGCTAGAGATGAATCAGGAATGGCTTAAGGACTTGAGTCAGTGTGAAGCTGGTCTGAGAAACGAAGTCAAACAGTAGCATTTTATAACCAAGTACACACTAAATATGTATTTTGGATAGTATTGTGTGAACATGGATTAAAAAGCCAATGCTGGAAAGGCAACAAGTGCCTATTCAATGGGGGTGTGACCATGAACAGAGCCAAGGGGGTGGGGACAGCTACCCTTCCTAAATCAAGTAAATAAATAAAAATACTTCACTAAAAATGGAAATTGTAGAAAGATTTTGACAGATATTTCTGAGCACTTGGGGTCAAAATAAAGCAAATCCCCATAAATCTTGACTGCTTAGCCAGGATTTATGTTAGGGGGTCAGGTAGTCAAGATTTATGTTAGGGGGGCAGAACACCCACCTGTCATCAACTCCTGTTTGGCTCTGTCTAGCAGATTCAGAATGAAATGTCTTAATAACAGTTGTTTTGCATTACATTACTTCTGCTTGGGTCACAAGACCAGTAGGTTCTGTTAGGTCTCCTGTGCTCATTGTGTGGTCTTGGACAAATCATTTCCCCCCCAGTTTTACTTCCATGTCTGTAAAATGGTATAACCACTACATGTTTTCCAGGGTTAACACACTAGAGATTGCATAGCAAATAGCATTTCTGTGGGGAAGTGATTAGTAATACATTCTTGGCTTCAAACCCAGTTAGTGTTAGTGAATGCATGTTGCAAACGTGTTTGCCTTAGATTCTGTTTCGGAAATGGATGAGTAGGCTCAGCCAATCTGTCTTCCATGGCTAATTGGCAAGGCACTTGTCTTGGCCTCTTTTACTGTCACCAAAGTCCTGAAATGTTTTCATCTCTAATTCATAATGAATTAGCCTTTCATTATGCTGAAAAATTAAAATTTCATACGAAATAAATATTCATTTTTGAATGGCGGATGTGTCCCATCTATCTCATGTACAAAACACCCATTTGACTTGCGAGTGCTCATTATGAATTTTTGTTAATTAGAAGGCTAATTGTGCTTACAACAGTTTTTCCCCAGACCCACCAATTCCTTTCTTGCAGCTGGCAAGGGGACAACCAGATGTGTTTCTGTGTGTAATGCTGCTATTACCAGAAAACCCGTCTTTCTACTGCTGAAAATGATATGAAGGTGAATTACAGAAACCTATATAGTCCTCTTCAGGCTTAAACTGCCCCCTTGCCCCCCTCTCAGTATAGACTGGGTGCCCCCCTCTGCCCCAACCTTCCTGCAATGAGAAGTCTGAAGGGAGCTTCTCAGCATGTTTATCTGAGGACAGTTAGAAGCCTCCTTGCATTATCAGGGTTTCTGATCACAATAAAGTGTACATATTAAGATGCCAAAGGACTACAGGAAGCAGCCATGAGGCAAAGGCTAGACCAAGAGAAGGAACCTCTCAGGGGAGAGGGTCATCCAGGGGAGGAGAGCTGTCAGAAAAGCTTTTGAGCCTCTGTGAGAGTTGGTTATGCCACATGCAGCCAATGTGGTGGCCCTCTGGATGTTGTGGGACACGGGTGGCACTATGGTCTAAACCACTGAGCCTCTTGGGCTTGCCGATTGAAAGGCTAGAAGTTCCAATCTGCACGACGGGGTGAGCTCCCGTTGCTCTGTCCCAGCTCTTGCCAACCTAGCAGTTTGAAAGCATGGCAGTGAAAGTAGATAAATAGGTACCGCTGTGGCGGGAAGGTAAACGGCATTTCCGTGTGCTCTGGTGTCCGTCATGGTGTCCCATTGCACCAGAAGCGGTTCAGACATGCTGGCCACATGACCTGGAAAGCTGTCTGTGGACAAACGCCAGCTCCCTTGGCCTGAAAGCGAGATGAGCGCAGCAACCCCATAGTCGCCTTTGACTGGACTTAACTGTCCAGGAGTCCTTTTCCTTTTCCTTTACCTTTTACCTGTGGGACTCCAGCCCCTGTCAGTCCCACTAAGCACGCCCAATAGTCAACCAACAAGCAGAACCTGGGCACAAAAGCACTTTCTTTTCCCTGGTTTCCAGCAATTGGTATTCAGAAGCAGAGCTTGGCATCAAGGCTAGCCCTCTCCTCAATGAGCTTGTCTAAGCCACTTTGAAAGTCATCCAAGGGCTCATCCACACTTGCCTTTCCTCTGCTTACATTTAAGTGTCAGAAGCTTGTCCTACTCTTGAGTAGGACCCTGGCAGAGACACATGCCTGACTGGCATGTTTCCTCCCTCCTGGTCATTTGTTCGGGAGCTTCAAAAGCTTTCTTTTGCCCGAACATCACAGCGACCAATGCCAACAGACATCGGCACACTTAGGGATCCGCAGAGTTTTCACAGCTTACGTAACAGACCTCAGTAACTCACCATTTTGGCTAATCTACTTTATTTACATATAAATACACATGGAGCACTGCAACATGGCTCCTCCTCTCTCTAGCATCAGACAGCAAAGAGAAAAAGAACAAAGAACAATAGTCCCACTTCACGGAACACAGTAACACAAACGTCCTGCCTCCGTCACTTCCCACTCTGTGGAGTCAAAACATACACCATGTGATAGACAAAAATCCCATGACTGCAACCATGGAGCAGGAATTCTAACATGTATGTTATGTATTTTATCTCGTATGCAAGTCAAAACTTATTTTGTCTTAACATTTGCATTTTACAAAACTTTATGTGCCTCTTTTGAGCAAAGGTTTGGAGAAATTTGCAAGATCTGGAGGACAAGCCTGTCTCAATCCATGCATCTGTATGGGAGATTGCACCCTAAGCCAGTTTCCACTGGGATTCTGAGGATTCTAGTTCCTCAGACATCTCTCTATTCTGTCCTTGTCTCAGCACTAGGCTGTGGAAGGAAGCAGACACGCTGAATATTCAGGGGAACACATTGATGGGGACAAGGTGGCACGCTGCAGTGGAGGGAGGGGTGGGCTGCTGGGCTTTCAGACCAACATTGGATACTTGCAGGGATTTCTAAAAAGGCTGCTTGGAAGATCTGCTGTGAAATGCTCCATCTCTTGTCTCCGTTTGGAGCATCTCACACACCAGATGGTGGCCAGATGCAGTCCAGAGCTGAAGAATTTGTGTGTGCAGATTGTATGAAGCTACAAGGGAGGACAGATTCAGCTGACGTTCTGCAATGTGCTCAGATCAGAATGAGAAAGTTGTGCTGGCTTAAAAATCTTCCATCAACACAAAATGCACCACTCACATCATTTTAACAAGCGTTTAGTTATGATCTGATTCCCGTTTTTAATTTTATTTTTGCAGGTCACTTCAGGACTCCTTTGGCTGTGGGAAGTGAGGAACACATCTAGTGAACCGAACAACTTTGACACATGTGTTGAGGTTGCTTCCAAGTTTCAGTTTGGCAAAAGGCAAATCTACAGATTCCAAGTCCCGCGGAAAGTAGGCTGGCACATTGGTCAAGGCAAGCAAGTCTGCTGATAGCAAGAAAAGCCCATAGGCTTGATTGTAAATAATGTGGTTACAGAAGAATTTGCTATTGAGAAAGGGTCACGACAGGGGTGCCCAATATCCCCACTACTTTTCATATCGGTCCTGGAGGTCTTATTAAACATGATTAGAGAGGACCAGCTGGTTAAGGGGGTTCAGGTCGGAACTAAACAGTATAAACTGAGAGCATTTGCAGATGATCTAGTTTTAACCTTGCAAGAGCCAGACACTAGTACAAAAAGAGTTTTAGGACTAATACAAGTATTTGGTCAAGTAGCAGGCTTTAAGCTGAACAAACAGAAAACGAAAGTACTGGACAAAAACTTAACAGCTGTTGAAAGGGAGAAGTTTCAGAGTGAAACTGGTTTAACGGTAGCAAAGAAGGTGAAATACCTGGGGATTAATTTGACATCTAAGAATGTGAACTTATTTAAAGATAATTATGAGAAATGTTGGACAGAAGTTAAGAAAGATCTAGAAATATGGTCAAATTTAAGACTTTCCTTGTTGGGCCGAATTGCTGTTATTAAGATGAATGTCTTGCCGAGAATGTTGTTTTTGTTTCAAACATTGCAGATTTTGGACAAAATGGATTGTTTCAAGAGGTGGCAAAAAGATATATCTAGATTTGTCTGGCAGGGCAAAAAGCCCAGAATAAAATTTAAGATATTAACTGATGCGAAAGAAAGAGGGGGGTTTGCCCTGCCGGACTTAAAGCTGTATTATGAATCAGCGGCCTTTTGCTGGCTGAAAAACTGGCTGCTTCTTGAAAATACAGACATTTTGGATTTGGAAGGGTTCAATAACAGATTTGGCTGGCATGCATATTTATGGTACGACAAGGTAAAAATCCATCAAGGTTTCAAAAACCATATTGTCAGGAAAGCATTATATAATGTTTGGATTCGATATAAAGATTTGTTGGAAAACAAAACCCCCAGGTGGTTGTCACCAATGGAAGCTAAGGAAGTGAAAAAACTCAATATGGAATCCAAATGGCCAAAATATTGGGAAATTATAGAGTATGAGGAGGGAAAAGTGAAATTGCAGAGTTATGAGAAATTGAAGTCTAAAGTAAGAGACTGGCTTCATTACTACCAAATAAATGAAGTTTTTAAACAGGACAGGAAAATTGGCTTCCAGGTGGAGAGGTCAAAATTAGAAACAGAGCTATTGGAACCCAATACTAAGAATTTGTCAAGAATGTATAACTTGCTGTTGAAATGGAATACACAGGATGAGACGGTTAAATCAGCTATGATTAAATGGGCACAAGACATTGGTCATAACATTATGTTTGCTGACTGGGAACAGTTATGGACCACCGGTATAAAGTTCACGGCATGTAATGCCTTAAGAGAGAACATTATGAAAATGATATATAGGTGGTACATGACCCCAGTCAAGCTGGCAAAAATTTATCATACGCCCAATAATAAATGTTGGAAATGTAAGGAAACTGAAGGTACCTTTTACCACCTTTGGTGGACGTGCCCTAGGATCAAGGTCTTCTGGGAAATGATTTATAATGAAATGAAAAAGGTGCTTAAATGCACTTTCGCGAAGAAACCAGAAGCCTTCCTCCTGGGCATGGTAGGCCAATTGGTGTCAAGGAAAGATAGGACGTTTTTTATGTATGCTACAACAGCAGCAAGAGTACTTTTAGCAAAGTATTGGAAGACACAAGAGCTACCCACACTGGAAGAATGGCAGACCAAGGTGATCGACTACATGGGACTAGCGGAGATGACTGGCAGAATCCGTGACCAAGGGAAAGAGACGGTGGAAGAAGATTGGAAGAAATTTAAAGTTTACCTTAAGAATTGTTGTAAAATTAATGAATGTTAAAATGTCTTGGGTAATGTAAAATAGAATTGCAGTGACAAATAATTGGATATGAAAAAAAAAAGAGTTAAAGAAGGTGCTATAAGAAATTGAAATTAGGGGTTGCTGGAATGACTTAAAACAGGGATGCAGAAAGGGGAGGTAAGGGGAAGTCGCTGAAAGAAGGTTTCAAGAAAGAAAGATCAAGAAATTATACGTGTTTATATGTTTGTTTGTTTATGTATTGTGTTGTATTGTCTTTTAATATGTGTTGAAAAACCAATAAAAAAATTTATAAAAAAAGAAAAGAAAAGCCCATAGGCATCACAACTTGTAGATATACAAGAAACGGATGCCAATGTATTAGGAGGCACTGTTTGTGCAATGGATTCAGACTGTGGTGCACAGCAACCTGACAAATGTGTGATTTGGTGCAGAGACCCCCACAACCATCACCACGACACTTGACAGCTTGTCCCCACCCTCCTCAGCCCCTTCTTCCCCATTAAGGTTGCAAAACCAGTAAGGAAGAGGAAGCTGATAGGTAGTATCACTACTGGACTGGTTGCAGGTAAGAAAGCATGTAGGTGTGAACTCACTGAGGACAGACTGATGCTTGTGGGTAGGGTACACTTTTGCCCCAATAGACCAGCCTTTACTGCTCTGAGCTTCTCGAAGGACCTAAACTTGCTCCCATATGAGGCACTGATGGCCACCTACTTGGATGGCTTTAAAAGAGGATTAGACAAATTCAAGAAGGAGAGGGCTATTGATGGCCACTAGCCCTGATGGCTCTGCTCTGCCTCCACAGTTGGACGCAGCAATGTTTCTGAACACCAGTTGCTGGAAAGCACAGGCAAGGGGAGGGTTCTTGTGCTCAGATCCTGCTTGTGGGTTTCCCAGAAGAGGCATCTGGTCGGCCACTGTGAGAACAGGAGGCTGGACTAGATGGTTCCCATGTTCTTACAATCAGTGTGGATGTGAATTAGGGGCCCAGGCTCCCTTGCTTATTTTTGAGGCATTCACTGTTGTTCTGTTGTGTACTGGACTAAGGAATAAAAGAAGAAAACACGAAAGTTGGCCTTTTCTTTGAACAGTGAGTGGCGGCTTTTCTTTTGCAATCCAAATTAAATACCCTCTACTCTGCTACATTGGCTCATTTGCCTCTGCTGATTACAATGACTTGGCCATCTTTAGCGATGATTAGAACAGTCAACCCATTAGAAGATTTTCAGTTGATCATTTACTTTTTTAACCGATTCATCAATCAAGCAATCCATTAGAAACCCTTCAGTATCTGAAAAGGGCACTTTCCACAGTTAATGAATGAATATCCCTTGTTTGTCTTCCTGACTCCAGGAGGTTCCTTGACCCATATGATAAAACTGCAGGGCTGCTGTTTGCTCTGTGTCACCTTGTGGATTGATGCCATGAAATGGTTCCTAGATAGGAGCTGCTGGGCAGACAGGGTGCGCTTGGACTAGATCACCTTTTGGTCCTTTCTAACCCCATAATCAGATCACTTGGGTCCAGTTCACAAGACACAAGCATGCTCACCAGGAGCTGACTGCAACATCAAGAGATAGTTGGGCAGATCAGCAGGTTCCATCCACCATAGATTCCATCACTCATGCTTGTTTCTGATCTTGCACTACTTTGGCTGATGCATAAACCTGCCCCTGCTTTTTGCATGTAACAGCAACATTATTTGTGCACGCTAAGAATTGTGGGTGTAATTGCACAAAGTTTGTTTGTTTGTTTGCTTTTTTAAAACAGAAGCACAGGTTTCTTTCAAAACACAACCCCAAAGCAGAATCCCGCAAGGAGGACAGCAGCGGCACATATGTATGAGAAATGGGCAAAGCACATGCGCACAACACATTTATATCTATGTAAGTCTTATGGCTTCCCCCTAAAGGATCTGGGAATTGTGGTTTGAGGAAGGCACCAAGAACCCTCCACTACAGAGCTCCCAGTCCCCCTTCTCCACAAAACAACAATTTCTGGGTTCCTTGAGGGGAGGGAATGACCAGACACTATTGCAGCTGAACCCTGAAGGAGAAAGTAGGGATGCTGGTGGAAATGAAGCTGGTGGAAACACGGTCGAGTTGCCCCTGAGCATGTGCAAAGTTTGTTTGCGGTCAGTGTTGAGTCGTACATCTGGGATGACGATCCTCAGCCAGTCAGCTTGGCAGGTATGCTTCAGCACTGAAGAGCACCTCTGGGTCCCAGGAGGGAGCTCACATGCCCCCCCCCCGCCCCACCCCACGGAGCCAAGGCTTTTGACATTGTGTGTTTATCCTCTCAATTTACTCCCCTCAACAGCTGGTGCTTGTATAAACTTTGCGCAGAGATTACCGGGCCCTGCAGGCTCTGCGTGGTGCAAGCATTTTTCAAACAGATCAGTAGCTTAGCCTGTTTCAGTGTCAACATCTAAATAATTTCAGCCCCTGAGCAGTGTGAACAGGAGTGTTTACACTCCGAAGCTGACCTAAAACAAATGTTTATGGAGGTGACTCCTGAGCGTTGAGCCAGAAAGCTGCAGCGGCGGAAAGCCCTCTCTGCTTGCAGAAGGCACAACTGGAGCAGATGCTGGAAGTGTGTGTGTGTGTGCGTGCATGTGCAGATGGCCTTGACCTCTGCATTTCAGTGCCTGAATTTAATGCCTCCCCTCCCCTTTATAGTGTCCTCCGGGTCTCACTCAACAGCACTTAATAGCCCTCATCTAAACTTAGCTCTTGACGCCTGGGCTGCTTGTAAGTGTTAAAACTGATAGAATTCTGCCATAAATTTCCTGCCAAGATAGTAGTCAACAGGACCGGGTTCAAATGCTGCCTGATTGTTTTTATTATTATTAGTGTGTGTACGTGTGCTAATTTATCAAAGGCAAAAGCCCCCAGCTTGAGGCAACGTCATAGAATCATAGAATTGTAGTGTTGCAAGGGACCCAAAGGCTTATCTAGTCCAACTCCCTTCAAAGCAACATCACAGGGTCTCCTGTTGCAGCGCTCTCCTGCTGAAGTCAATGCTGAAATGGAAGTGCTTAAATCTGGCTGGATCAAACCCGCTCTGTTTAAAATGCAGCTGAAAGGCTTGGGGTGGAAACACCATCCAGCCTGAAAGACAGGTGTAACATTAAATTAAATTAAAAAGTCAGCGTCAGGAAAAGAGGGCAAATGGACAGATAGAATGAAACTTAAGACAGCGTTCTGAATGCTGCCTGGGCTATATGAAATTAATAATGGAAAAGACAACATTTCTGTGAAGACACGCTGCTGATGACAGGCCAGTCCCTTTCAAAGTTTTTCTATCCAGTTCTAATAAGCTATGAACTCCGCTTCCCAGTGACAGCCCTCAAAATCCACAAGTCCTGTCTAACAGGACTGGATGAGCAAACATTCTCTCAGTTATCACATTTTAATTGTATTTCCTGGGGCTGAACATGTGTTAATAAAGGAGATCTTTCTGCCTACCTGCAGTTTCCCTCATAGTCCCTTCTGCCCCATAGATTCCCTTCCAGCTGGCCATCTTCTTCCCCCCCCCCGACTATATGGAGATAAATGCTGGGTATGTGTACATTTCCCAACATCAGTGTCAAGGAAATTTTTCAGCCCAAGGGTTGCATTCCCTAGTGGTCAGCCTTCTGGGGGCCACATACAAAACTGGAGGGGGCCAGATGCAAAACTGGGTGAGGCAACTGATGTGGCAAGGGATGGGTGGGCCTGTCCCTTTGGATTCTCTCAGCTTCTTATACATCCAATTTTACGTTTGGTTCTCTACATTCTTCATCAAATTGCATTAAAAAAAATTCTCATGAAAATTCATCAGCAGTTCAGTGTTGATTTCTCCTAATGATGTGTACCTTAGGTCAAGCAATTTCTTCACATATAATTCATTTTCCTGCATGCTCTTTTCAATGACACATTTATTCTGATGAACAACCTCCCCCCTCCCAGTTTGTTTTTGTAAACATTGCTTGGTTGGAGTACATTTTTGAAAAATTCAGATAAATGCGAATTCCTGCATTTTGGTTCCCGTATTATTTCGGAAAGCGGGAGTTTGGGATGTTTGCCGCTAAAAGTGAACCGAGTCAAATCCCCCCCCCCATCCCTAAATGTGACTGTATAGCAGGGATACATTTCAGCCATGCAAAGGCCTGACATTTTTGCACCAGCCTGCGTATGAGTGCGAGCACAACACAGAGGCAAGCCAGAGACAGCATTGCAAGTCAAGGCCACATCCCAGTGAGACAAAAGCAGCAGAGGATGGTGCAGATCCAAGCCAGTGGGGGAGGGCATGCCTTGGGGAGAATCCAGAGGTCCAGATAGATTAGCTGGGAGGGCTACATTTGGTCCCAGGGCTACCTTAGGCTCCTTGCACCCTCCTTCCAGCAACTGACCTCCCACCTTCCCTCAGCTGACCCTCAGATGGTCTGTAGGCTCACACCCCACTCACTTGTCCCTCTCTTGAGGGGATGAATTCAGAGCAGGGGTCCCCCAAATTTTGAATCTGGAGGCAGAACTGGAGACCTAAGAAAGTTTCATGGGCAGCACAAAATACCCATTTTGTAAAAGGAAAAAAAAGGAGATACTCAGGACCTCTCCTTCCCAACGAGCAAAATGCATACCCCAGAAGAAAAAAAGCTCAGGTGGAAAAAAAGCAGTCCTGCACCTCAAAAAATATGCACCCCCTCCAACCAATGCAAATACAAAAGGAAACACACATTACAGTGGTACCTCGGGTTACAGATGCTTCAGGTTACAGACGCTTCAGGTTACAGACTCCGCTAACTCAGAAATAGTGCTTCAGGTTAAGAACTTTGCTTCAGGATGAGAACAGAAATCGTGCTCTGGCGGAGCAGTGGCAGCAGGAGGCCCAATTAGCTGAAGTGGTACCTCAGGTTAAGAACAGTTTCAGGTTAAGAACGGACCTCCGGAACGAATTAAGCTCTTAACCAGAGGTACCACTGTATTATTATTTTACATATATTAAAATTGGGAGGGGCAATTGGTGGGTGGCAAGGGGTAGATCAGAGGGTCACTGTGGTGCCTTTGGGAGCCACATTGAGAACTTGAGAGCTAGAGAATGTTTCTTGTGCTTCTTTCCAATGCAGCCCCTGGTGGTCCATCCCCCCTCCCTTCCTCCTCACTTTAATTGAGTATCATGATTGGCTGCCTGGTTTGGATCACTCACGGAGCCTGAATCTCCCGTCTGCAAGATTGCATGTGTCTGTTCGGGACTCTTACTTGGCTAAAAGGAGAGGGAAATAGGGGCATTCCACTGGGCCTTTCCTGGAGGCAACGAGGTGGGGGACGGGTTTGGCTTGCATTGCCTCCCGTCTTGCATGCAGATCTGGGATCCTCCTGTGCCCAGGCTGAGACTGCTGGCCTTGAGATGCAGCAGTTACCTGCAAGCAAAACAAGGTGGTGTGTCCAGCCCAGCCAGTGTGGAGGCTTTGGGTTGGGCGGCCAGGCTGGCCTCACACCTCCCTTCCTCACTGAGTGGCCAACCCAGAGCTGGACTTCTAGCTTGCTCACATCCCCTTGAGATGTTCTTTTTTGGAAGCCAACCAGGAATTTTGAATCAGGCTGCCTCCCCTCTCTTCCTATACATCTGCATGGTAGAATTGGAAAGGGACCCAGGGTCATCTAGCACAACCCCTGTAATGCAGGAGTCACAGCAAAGGAATCCCTGGCAGATGGCCATCCAGCCATCACCTTCTGAGGGAGTCCATTCCACTGTTAAATAGCTCTCACCACCAGGATGTTCTCCCTAATGCATACTCAGAATTGGCTTGCTTTTAATTTGCTCACACAACACTGTGTAATAATGTCTCTGTTAGCTCCTGTGATATTATCTTAATTTTTAATCACTGCTGCCCAGTTATTCTCCAGTTTTATGGCGTGTTTAGCATGCAGAGCACTGTGAAATTCCTCTCTCATTCATCCCCACAACAGCCCTGCGAGGCAGGGTTGCGGTAATGAAAAATGCGTCAGAATAGAGCGTCTTCTTGCTTTTTGCTGTTTTAATGCCTCACTTCTGCGTCTTGCTAATAACATAATTGCCGGCAATATATTAAGTGGGCTCCTTTAATTATGATGTTTGCCTTTTCTGTTACAACATTAGGAGGAAGCCTGCCATCCCCCTGGGAATTCGTGTAGACAAAGCTCATAATTATATTTTAGCCCTTGAAAAATGAGATTATTTGGGTGCCATTCAGAATATGCAGTTGGGCAAATCTCCAGGGCCGGATGGCCTAACCTCAAAATATTATAGATCTTTGGAAGATTGGATAATTCAACCACTAAAGGAGGTCTGTAATGAAATTTTGGAGGGGGGGAAAGCGCCAGAGTCATGGAAGGAAGCCTATATTACGCTTATACCGAAAACTGAGTCTGAAAAGACACAACTTAAGAACTACCGCCCCATATCCCTGCTCAATGTGGATTATAAAATATTTGCTGATATTTTGGCTAATAGATTAAAAAAAGTATTAGTGGAAGAGATACATAAGGACCAAGCCGGCTTTCTCCCAGGTAGACACTTGTCTGACAACACGAGGAATATAATTAACATTTTGGAGAAGTTGCAAGTGAACATCAATACTAAAGCAGTTTTAATTTTCCTAGATGCGGAGAAAGCCTTTGACAATATTTCTTGGAATTTTATGAAGAAAAATCTCCAGGGGATGGGGGTTGGTCAAGGGTTTGAAAATGGTATAAGTGCAATTTACTCAGAACAAAAGGCTAAACTAATAGTTAACAATGTGGTGACAGAGGAATTCAAGATAGAGAAAGGGACACGACGAGGCTGCCCAATTTCCCCATTGCTTTTTATTTCGGTCCTGGAGGTTTTGCTAAATATGATTATAAGGGACCGTCTGATTAAAGGTATACAGGTCGGAGCCAAACAATACAAACTGAAAGCTTTCGCAGATGACTTAGTTTTGACGTTACAGGAGCCAGAATCTAGTACTAAAAGAGTATTAGAACTGATTCAAGAATTTGGTCATGTGGCAGGATTTAAGTTGAACAAGTTAAAAACTAAAGTTCTTGAGAAAAATTTAACACCGATTGAGAAAGAGAGGTTTCAGAAGGAGACAGGTTTAACATTGGTTAAGAAAGTAAAATACCTGGGGGTTAATATGACTGCTAAGAACTTAAACTTATTTAAAGATAACTATGAGAAATGTTGGTCAGAAGTGAAAAAAGACTTAGAAATATGGTCAAATTTGAAGCTTTCCTTGTTGGGTCGAATTGCTGTTATAAAGATGAATGTATTGCCAAGAATGTTATTTTTGTTTCAATCATTGCAAATTTTGGACAAAATGGATTGTTTCAAGAAGTGGCAGAGAGATATTTCTAGATTTGTCTGGCAGGGCAAAAAGCCCAGAATAAAATTTAAAATATTAACTGATGCAAAGGAAAGAGGTGGATTTGCCCTGCCAGACCTTAAACTTTACTATGAATCAGCAGCATTCTGCTGGTTGAAAGATTGGCTGCTTCTTGAGAACACAGACATTTTGGACTTAGAAGGTTTTAAGAATGTTTTTGGGTGGCATGCATATTTGTGGTACGACAAGGTTAAAGCACATAAAGCATTTAAAAACCATATTGTCAGGAAAGCATTGTTTAATGTCTGGATAAGATATAAAGACTTACTTGAAAATAAAACCCCAAGGTGGCTATCACCGATGGAAGCAAAGGCTCAGAAAAAGCTCAGTATGGAGGCCAAGTGGCCGAAATATTGGGAAATTTTGGAGCAAGAAGGAGACAAATTGAAATTGCAGAGTTTTGAGAAATTAAAAGATAAAGTGCGAGACTGGCTTCATTATTATCAAATAAGAGAGGCCTATAATTTGGACAAAAAATTGGCTTCCAGGTGGAAAAATCAAAATTGGAAACAGAACTGTTAGATCCCAAAACTAAGATACTTTCAAGAATGTATAACTTGCTGTTAAAATGGAACACGCAGGATGAAACGGTTAAATCTGCTATGATTAAATGGGCACAAGATGTTGGACATAACATTATGTTTGCTGACTGGGAACAGTTGTGGACCACTGGTATGAAATTTACGGCATGTAATGCCTTAAGAGAGAATATTATGAAAATGATATACAGGTGGTACATGACACCAGTCAAGCTTGCAAAAATATATCATCTGCCAGATAATAAATGTTGGAAATGTAAAGAAAATGAAGGTACATTCTTTCACCTTTGGTGGACATGCCCAAAGATTAAGGCTTTCTGGGAGATGATCTATAATGAAATGAAAAAGGTATTTAAATATACCTTCCTGAAGAAACCAGAGGCCTTTCTCCTGGGCATAGTCGGCCAATTGGTGTCAAAGAAGGATAGAACTTTCTTTATGTATGCAACAACAGCAGCAAGAATACTTATTGCAAAGTATTGGAAGACACAAGATTTACCCACCCTGGAAGAGTGGCAGATGAAGGTGATGGACTATATGGAATTGGCGGAAATGACTGGCAGAATCCGAGACCAGGGAGAAGAGTTGGTGGAAGAAGATTGGAAGAAATTTAAAGACTATTTGCAGAAATATTGTAAAATTAATGAATGTTAAAATGATGCTGGATTGAAATTAAGTGGCATTAGCAACAAAGTTAAGAAGAATATGCAAAAATGGATAGATAATGGATGAAAATATATAGCTATAATATGTTAAGATATTGAGTTAAGATAAATGAAAGAGGGTAAGGATTTGCTGAATTGATTATGTAAATGGGAATACAAAAAAGGGAGGTATGAGGAGGTCAAGGAAACAAGCAAATGAGCTTAAAAATATCAAAAAATAGATTTGTTTTTAACTTTTTTACCTATTTGCTTTTTGTATCTTGTATTTTTCTTTCTTTCTTTTTTCTTCTCTATGTATTTTTGTATTTTTTGTATTTTTTCTTATTTCTTCCTTTTTATGCTTTCTTTTTACTCTGTAAACTTCTGTTTTTTGTAAAACCTTAATAAATATTTCATAAAAAAAGAAAAAAGAAAAATGAGATTATTTGTTCTTGCTTTTAAAAAAACAATAACCAAGGTGGTGAGGGGCGGGGGGGGGGGACCACAGGCTTCCTTGGAAAATTTCAGAATCAATTATCAATTAAAACTGCAAGGACTTGGGTAGTAAAGCGAAGGGGATACATTGATCCTGAACCAGATCTCTTTAGTCTCTCCAAAGAATGCAGGACATGCTGAAACATGGATCTGGCCTTATTTTCCAAGGGTAGGTCCTCTGCAAAGCTAACTGGTTTGACTAACTGGTCAAATCCTGCTATTTTGGTGTGTTCCGTTTGCTCCCATTTTCAGCTGGGGGGGGGGTCCACATCTCCCTCTGCTAGGTAATCAGGGCCACACCTTGATCTGACCTTTGGAGGTGTGGGCCCTGAGCAGTGAGCAGGTGATCTGCCAAGAGGGGCGGCACAGAGCTCCAGATGGTGAGTAAGTGAGTGAGCCAAGCTGCATTTTGCGGGGGAAGGAGGGGGAAAGGGGGGTGGCTGCTGGGGAATCCAATACAAGGGGGACGGGAAATCCTGATCTAGCGATGGCAGACCTTGATAACACAGAGGAGAAGAAATCCACATCTATCCAAGATCCGGATTTTGTCCATGCTCAAGAGCCGAGAGAGGCAGAGGAAGAGAGATGGAGGGAGAGAGATAGAACATGAAGAAAAAGTGCCATAATAATATTAATAAAGATGTAACGATGTTTTGGGGAAAAGGCTTGCTGATTCAAACAGTTAATTAAAATGCACTAAGGGAAAAATCTATACAGAGTGAATTAATCTCATCTGCAATTATCCAGCCCGTTCCCAGCCGCTCTGCTGGTGTCATGCATCCAAGATAAGGCCTCTCTCTCTCTCTCTCTCTCTCTCTCTCGTGTGTGTGTGTGTGAGAGAGAGAGAGAGAGAGAGTGTGTGTCCCATCTGCAGCCAAGCCTTGGTGATGCCGGTGCTACTGAAATATTCCAATCTTGTTTCCATAATAGCTTCTGTCAGTGTTACTGACAGGCTGGGCATTAAGTCTTTGGCAAAATTGTAAGGATTATTAACATGCGAAGTTTTCATATCCTTTGACAGCTGTCTTCCCCCTTGGGATGCTGGGTGACTGATTTCGATCATCTTCCCCAGGCTTTCTCTATCTTCAGTGTCCTGATCCTGAAGATCCACCTGGGTTTGCCTGGAGTCATTTGACCTCAGGGGGCGTCACTTTGGTATCTCAATAAAGCTTTCCCAGCTTGTGGCTTGCATTCACGTGTTCACAGCGTCTGATTAATCTTTCTCTGAGTGCTGCTCTTGTCCACCTCAGCCCTCCATTCCAAACGGCGATGTGATTTCCTGCAAAAGTTCCATCTCCCATGAGAAGAGGGAGAGGGAAAGCTTTTGCCCCTTTATGTAAATGCAGGCAGAATCACAACTGAATTTGAGATGAAACTACACTGCAGCGCAGTTCCCCTCCTTCCTCTAAAACACGGACTGAGCATCCTGACATTTTCACCTCTATTATACACTCTGGAACTCCCTGCCTATTGACACCAGACAGGTGCCCTCACTGGACTCTTTTCGGTGCCTGCGAAAAACATTATTGTTTAGACAAACAACCTGATCAGATGGGCAGGGTACAAAGAGTAAAATTGTTATTATTGTTTTTACCCAGACATGTAGAATGTTGATGCATGTGATGATCTGTTTTTAGTTTACTGCTGATTTTATCTTTTGAATGCTGTTCTATTGATAATTTCATTGTTTTATTCTCTTTGTAAACCAGTTTGCTTTTTTTAAAAAAACAACAACAACCCAACAACAATCAAATGGTGTATATATTTGATTGGCCTCAACCAGAGCCAGGGCTTTTTCGACTGTGGCTCCGATCTGGTGGAACGCTCTGCCACAAGAGACTAGGGCCCTGCGGGACTTGACATCTTTCCGCAGGGCCTGCAAGAAAGAGCTGTTCCACCAAGCCTTTGGCCAGGGCACAGCCTGACTCCCTCCTTTGGCAATCTTCACAGAACTCTAGCCCAATGGTTGCCATCAATTTGATTTTAATTAATTTTATAATTAAGTAATTTTAGAAAGTTGTATTATTTTATTGTTGTTAGTCACCCTGAGCCCGGCTTTGGCTGGGGAGGGCGGGATATAAATAAAAATTTATTATTAGTAGTATTATATTTTATGAAATAACTAAATAAGATAAATAAGTCACCTCTCTTCTGTGGCCCCCTGTCTAGCAAACACAGGCTGAACCTGTGTCCTTGGCTACCTGCTTCATAATAAACACCTTGATCAGCACACCACAGGTGCAACAGGCACCCCTGGGGGGGTTAATCCAGATCCCACTCTTCTCCACAGAGCCCTAACTCCTTGTGCTTGGCACCCTCACATTAATCCCCCCACCCTGCTTTCTGAAAGCTGGGCGATATTGCAAGCTGCCCATGAATCTAGTAATGCCGCTGTTGACTTTGCTCCTTCCGCAGCCGGGGAAAGCAAACGGTGACAAGCCTGAGAGGAAGAGCGCTTGCTCTTTCATTCGCTCGCTTGCTGGGCGCTTGGTATTTAATAGATAAGAGCAGGTGGGGTTCCAGGCTGTTGCGGCAGGCCAGTCCTCTGCGCCTGCCCTGGAATGCTGCGGCTGCCTGGGTCAGCCAAACAGCAGGCACCTAATCCACTTCAATCTAGTTACTGTGGCAGTCGCCCTGTTAAATGGAATGGGCTATTGATTTTTGTCTCACTTCCAGCCAATGTATTTTCCATCACGGCTCTGAGTAGAATAGAGGAAAAGCACTCCTTATTAACTGTTCTGCCATTCAGACCGGGAGCGGGGTGAGCGGCTCAGGGAGCAGGGGGTACATGGCAGGGGGACTGGGGGGGGGAGAAACAGGCCCATAGGAGGCAGGAGGTGACCAGCTGCATCCCAGAAGACCCCTTGGAGCATTTATAGGGCTTCAGCTCAATCACTTGTAAGGACCCACAAAACCACGGTTCCATGATTCTGGAAGTGGGCCAGGAAACACAAGAACATAAGGAAAGCTTGCTAGTTCAGGGCAGTATCCTGTTCCCACAGTGACCAAGCAGATGCCCCTAAGGGAAACCAGCAAGTAGACCCGAGCACAAGAGCCCTTCTGCCTTTCTGTGGCTTCCTGCAACTGATATTCCAAAGTATTGCTGCCTCCAACCAGTGACGTAGCATGGGTTGTCAGCACCCAGGGCAAGGCAAGTAATTTGCGCCCCCTAACCCGTGGATTTGCGCCTCCTAACCCGTGGATTTGCACCCCTAACCCTAACCCCCAGATGTTGCGCCCGGTGCGGCCGGCCCCCCTGCACCCCCCACGCTATGCCACTGCCTCCAACTGTGGTGGCAGAGCATAGACATCATGGTCAGTAGGAACCTATAGTCTTCTCTTCCTCCATGCATTTGTCGAATCCTCTTCTAAACCCATTCAAGTTGGTGGCCGCTGCTGCTTCCTGTGGAAGTGAGTTCTGTAGTTTATCTGCATGTTCTGTGAAGGATTCCCTTTTATGCATCCAGCAGAGGCAGTCTCTGGTGGATCATTTTGTGTCTGCAAGGCGTCAATAGTTTTATAGGACCACAAGGAACTCCATTGGCTTCGTGTCGCTTGATTCCTGCTAAGCATGTATCTGCAATATCAGCCTCCGGCCACAAGAGGCAGCAGTGCTTCAGGCCAGCTGCTACAATGGCACAGAGAGTCAGGTGCCTCTGGGGTCCCACTGAGAAGAGTCCCCATTTCAACCCTTCCCTGGGCACCTTACAGGGAACAAAACTGGGAGTCTGGCTCTGTGCCGAGGAGGGTGAACAAGATGATAAGGGGCCTGAGAACCAAGCCTTATGAGAGACGGCTGTGGGAATTAGGGTATGTTTAGCCTGGAGAAGAGAAGACTGTGGGTCAAATATCCAAAGGGTTTGTATTCAGCTGTTTTGGAGGACAGGACCCGGACAAATGGATTCAAATGACGAGAAAGAAGATTCCAACTCAGGGCTGTTTGACAGTGAAATGGACTCCCTCAGAATTGGTGGACTCTCCTTTGTTGGAGGTTGTAAACAGAGGCTGGATGGCAACCTGTCAGTATTCAGTAGCTCATCTTCTGTTCAGGCAACCCCCCCTCCTCCCTGCAGCGAGCGGGTCGGAGTTCCCTGCGTCTTAACTTCAACCGCCTCCCTTTCTTGCCTCAACTGATCATTTCAATGTTGTGCTTGATGGGCTGGAGTTAGAAGAGGAATTTGGACTCTGCTAATCACAGAGCGTAGAATATGAATTTAAGAGCTTCCCACCTCGCAGCACGAGGCATCAGTTATGATTGCAGAGGCAGGGGGAGGCAGGGGAGGGTCTCTGGCTCCGCTGCAGAGCATCTGCTTCGCATGCAGAAGACCCTCCAGTTCATTCTCCGGCAGCATCTCCAATTAAAAAGATAGCAGATAGCGGGGGGGGGGGGGGGGGAGTCCCACCCATCTCTGACCAAGGCCTTGGAGATGCACTGCCAGTCTGAGTGGGCAAAACAGGGCTAGATGGACAAAGGTTGCTGCCTGCGTGGTGAAGACCAGCAACAGTTCTCATTTCCAGCCGGAATTTGTAGTCCAAACCATCCGGTGGGCATCTGGTTGGGGGAGCTTGTGCCCACTGAATAAACAGAGGGGCAGTGTGGTGTAGTGGCTGGACCAGGGTTCAAATCCCCACTTGGTCATGAATCTCATTTGGGAGCCAGGCACAGCTTCTCAGCCCAACCTACCTCACAGGGTTGTTGTGAGGATAAAATGGGGGAGAGCGGAGATACATGTACGCCACTTTTTGCTCCTTTGAGAAAAAAGGTGGTGTATAGACACAACAAACAAACAAACAACATAAACAAGTGAAAAACCAAGCAGGAAGTTTCAAAGAGAGACGTGACCCCTTTGCAGAATTCATTCTGTATATAGAACTAAATTAAGTAGGCGGGGACTTTGATCTCCTGCTCCACCCAGATCACTGAATGCTTACCAATGTGCAGTTGTCAGGGAGGGAGGGTGATACCAGGATCCCAGCCTCCCCATGCCTGTGATTCATTCTAGGTGCGGCTAATCGCTCAAAAGGGCTGGCGTGAGCCGCATGACAATGAAATGGCACACACTCCCAGAATGGTAAGGATGAAATTGTGTCTGGGATGGGCATCCGATTCCTCACTGCAGACTTCAGCACCACAGAAATACGCAAGGACCATCGTGTTCTGTGAGGAGATGTGGCAAACAGCAGAAATGGCCCTGGGGCGGATGGAGCCCTGCTGGAAGTTCCCAGTAAAAATCGGGGGGGGGGGGGCTGGACTCTTGAGCCTCAAAGCTCCTTTGCGGTTGCTTGTTCTCCTCCTCCTCTCTGCAAAGCTCTTTGCCATAGATGGCAGCATCTGACAGCTCTGGAAATCTCTGCCTCTTCTTGTCAGGAGAGCAACAGGCTGTGGAGAAAGAGTTGCAGAGAAAACATGAAGCAACAGAGAAGCCAAACACTGTGATGGGCGGCAGCAGGAGGACAGGTGGCTGAAAACCAGCCAGGTGGCAGCTCTGGGCCAAAAGCACAGAAGGAAAGTGGTGTGTTTGGGCACAGCAGTTGCTTATTTATTATACTTTCCTGCCCCTTTCCTCATGTTGGTTCTCCCTACTTCCCATTAGAACCTCAAAACAACCCTGTGAGGTAGGTCAGGCTTGGGGAAAGTCATCAGTCCATGGTGAGCTTCGTGGCTGAGCAAGGATTTGAACCTGGATCTTGCTGGTCTTAGACTTGAGCACAAAAGCCCTCTCCTCTTCTGTGGTTTCCAGCAACTGGTATTCAGAAGCATTGCTGCCACCAGCTGTGGGGGCAGAGCATAGCCACTTATGGCTAGTAGCCCCCACAGTCCTCATCACCAACACACAGCCAGCAGCCTCTGTGCCTTATCTTCTTCTCCCTCCTCAGCTCTTTGTTCACCTGTCAGCTAGCTTATTTGACAACCTGTCATTACATAGAATTGTGCAACAAGTATGGAAGGAATTTTTCTGCAGTTGTACTTTGGAAGATGCAGGCAGATTTCCTAGCTGGTGGCAACATTTGATATCTTTTGTGCTCCTGTTTCCATGGTCCATTGGCTGGATTTTTATAAAATTGGGTTTGCTGGATGGGACTCCTCTCCTTTTGTAAAAGCCATTGCAAAAAGCCTCCCTCGTTTTCTCCCTGCGGGAAAAAATGAAGCTGGGCCCTTTGGTACCTGGTGCAATTCTGAGGGAAGGCACAAAAGCCACTAGGTGGGGCCTTGGATGAAAAATTTAGCTTTCTGACAATCAAAGGTTTCATTGAACAGCAGCAGCAGCAGCAGCAGCAGCAGCAACCCCTGTCGGAAGCCAAAAGAGTTGTGGGATGGCATTTCAAGTGGTCAGATGCCCTCAGCACTCACTTCCCTTTTTGCCCCACTCCCAGCAGAGTTAATTGTGCAAAAATTCAGAATAAAGCAGATGCTGCAGTATAAGAGAAATTGTGCACAATTGCTTTAATGCACATAATTAACAGTAGGGGTGGGCAGGTTCCTCAAATTCGCTTTCTCATTTTTTCCCTGTCTTGAATTCAGTTCAGCACAGTTTGTGAGTTGTTTTTTTAAATAAAGGTTCTCGTGAACATTCATCAGCGTTTTAGTGTGAATTTCTCCTGATGCTTACATTTTATGCACATTTTTGCAGGTGTTTCCCGCTAATTTAATGCATCTTTCAGGTTTTTCATGCACACTTTCCCCTCATGTATGCATTTTGCTTGGGGAGTTGTGACACAAAATTCAGAGAGATGAAAATTTTGAAGGAAAGACAGATTGCCACATCCAGTTTTTCTTCTTGCAGGGTTTTGATACTTCTTTTTTGACACCCATACACGCAAACACTGCACCTGAGTTTTGACTTACTTTCTCCTTCCTGGCAGTGAAGACAAGGAGAAGGAAGCTCAAGCCCTGTGAACTCTCAGCAAAGTGGCATATAGGTGTTGGTTCCCCAGCCCTTTTAGTAGGAGATTGAGCTCAGGGTCATAAGAGTTTTGCCTTGGGACTGGGCAGAGGTGCAAAATTTGGCAAACATTTGGAATGTGAATTCAAAATTAGGATTTCTCTTTTTTAAAAAATGTATTACAACTCTGAGAGCTATGTAGTTTGAAAAGGCAGATTTTTTAAAAAGCCTCTTAAGGGCATCAGCAAGACCACACTAAATGCATCCCCCCCCCCCCCCGTCTCCCTTCAACCCAGTATCCAACATTCATACATAGGTGGAGAAACTGAGATGGGAGGAAGTAATACAATTAGGAAAACAAAAAGTTGAGTTTTGCAAGCAAATTGGACCTCTGATATGCATTTATAATATACACAGGTGTTATATGCTGACAAGGCCTCACTTCTGTGAGCAATCATGGGGCAAATTTCTGCATACCCATCAACTGCCCCAGAAAAAAGTGGGACACCCCAGGGGGTATTTTTTGTGAGAGGACAGTGGCCAAAATGGCTTCCACAATCTTGCACAATTTTGGGCAGCATTTTTTGGGGGCATGGAACCCGAAAACACATGTTTTGGGGTGCTGTGCTGGAAAAAGTGTTTTTTTGGGGGGCAGGCGTGATCTCGTGCAGGTCACGTGACTCGCATAGGAGTGAGGACCCAGAAGATGGTGTCCTGGATTTGGGCCACATCTTGTTGGAAAGTAGGCATTCTGCACTAACTGGACTTTATGGATGAGGCATAAGAGAAGCCGCACACAAAGAGCTGAAAATTTTTTCTCACCTATGATGAGGATGGGGGAGCAATTTTCCAGATACCTTCCAAATAAACCTCTTCTTAAAAGAGAGAGAGAGACTTGGTACTTGCCAAAGTGTCTGTGTTTTAGCTTGGCAACCTCCTCCACCAGCTGCCCTCTGAATTGACACACACAGTTTACTGCCTCTGCTTTGTCCCCTCCTGCAGGCCTAGTGAAATGGCAGAGGGGGATCTTTAATCTCTCGCGGCACTGTGCGGAGTTTCCTGCCTTCAAAGCCCTCAAAGGAACCCTTGACTTCTCCTCTGTGCAAGAGGAGAACGCTACCTTGCTGAACAGGTGCCCCCCCTGCTTCCTGCCACCGCTTGGCACTTCTTTTAATCATAACATGAAGGACAATGCAGCGTGTGCTTCTCCCTCTTGAACACCGTTTGATCCGGCGACCTTGAAACCGGGCCTGGAAATAATTACCGAGCAACAACTCTGCTTTACATATGGCATCAAAAGGGAGGGTGTCAAACACGCGGAGTCTTTTATTTGGGGCAATGGAGAAAATACTAATCCACAAAGAAGAATTCCAGAGGCATCCACTTATCGGCTGGTTTATTGCTTGGCTGAAACCTTGCTGCTGTGTGGTGGGTTAACAGAGACCATAGGGCACAAACCAATGGATTCCAATGACAAGAGAGGAGATTCTGACTAAACATTAGGAAGAACTTTCTGGGGGTAAGAGCTGTTTGAGGGCGGAACAGATTCCCTCAGAAGATGGTGGACTCTCCATCGTTGGAGAATTTTAAGCAGAGGTTGGATGGCCATCTCTCATGGATGCTTCAATTGAAATTCCTGCATTGCAGAGGGTTGGCACTAGATGACCCGCAGGACCCTTCCAACTCTACAATTCTGCTGCTGTTGTTTAGTCGTTTAGTCGTGTCGGACTCTTCATGACCCCATGGACCAGAGCACGCCAGGCACTCTTGCCTTCCACTGCCTCCTGCAGTTTGGTCAAACTCATGTTGGTAGCTTCGAGAACACTGTCCAACCATCTCGTCCTTGGTTGTCCCCTTCTCCTTGTGCCCTCAATCTTTCCCAACATCAGGGTCTTTTCTACGATTCTTTAAACTGACTGCCCTGCTAAGGAACCACTGCTTGTTGCATAGGATTGGGCAGCATATCCCAGGGGTGCACCCTCAGTCCATAGAGGTTTATGCTAGTCAAGCCTTCTGGCCTCTTCAGTCACCTCCAACCTTCCATTGTAGCTGCACAATGCAGAGGACATTGGAGGAAACTCACACAGCCCAGTGGTTAAGAGTGTTGGGTGAGGGTTGGGAAGAGCCACACTCACATCCCTGCTCAGGCACAATACTCCCTGGGCCATCTCTCTTGGCCCAGTACCTTCCTCACAGGGTTGTTGTGAGGATCAGTTAAGGGAGACATGGAGACCCAGGCACGCCATCTTCTGCTCCTTGGAAGGAAGACGGGATATAATGCCATTAACAAAGAAGGAAGGTCAGGAGTTGAGGCACTGCTGTTTCTTAGGGATGCTTGGCTTCCAGGAGAAGCCCCCACCAGGGGTTTCCCCAGCATGAAAACTGCCCTCTTTAGGCAGATGCTTGTTAGGCAAGGCTTGAAATGGATTATCTGAAGGATTTCCCTCACCGCCACCCCCACCGCTCCGCGATTCAACAAATTTGTGTCTATGATTTGGCATTTATTAAGTTAGCGCACTTGGCATGTGGCAGATGTAACCCATCTTATTACTGCCAGGTGATTGGCATTCCCAGGAAGAGGAAATGACAGAGCAGTATAACTCCTGAATCGCATTTGGAGCCTCCATCCGGCAAGAGGGATCAGCGAGATTTACACTGTGAGAGTTTCTGGAAGGGGAACTTCCTTGCCGTTTGAGTGGCAGGTCCACAGACATGCACCTTGCCTGTTCGGTGTCTGTGCAGTTTTCTCGGACCACACTTTGAATGCCTGTGTGTGTTTTACGAGTCTATTAAGATGTGATTTACACACTCTCTTTTTTCATGTTTCAATTCCCCTTCCAGCATGCCCAAGGGACTGGCAAATTAATTGGAGGGAGCCCAGTCCCAGATGGCGGGTTGGATGAAACTGCTCACAGCCTTTCCACGGGGAACAAAGGAGATGGGGCCTCTTTGCTGTGCATTCCTCTAGATGGCAGCTGCAGCCGAACTGAAAACAACAGTCTTTGGTGGGGGGGAGAGGGGGGGCAGGAGGCGGAGGAGAAATGGAGAAGCCTTTTCCTCCAACTACACAGAATCACCCCCCTCCTTCTTCTCGTGAGCCGAGCCTGACAAAGAATGCCACTGGGTCACCTTGAAAAGGGTACAGTTGCCCTGGCAATCTCTAGGTGGAAATAGTGAGCCAGGTATCTGCCGGCAGCCTCACGAGCGAGTCAGAAGCCAGCCCAGCAGAGGTTCAAAAGAGGATGGTTGCTCTTCTTCAGGTGTGCCTGGAGCTGCAAAGACCGAAAGGGAAATTTCCAAACTGGGCAATTAACCACTGCCAGGTTATATTTTTTTAAAACCGGATTGGACTGGATGGTATCCTGCACCTGGTCTTTCTAGGCCAGCAAGGAATCTACCCATCTCTAGTCAGGGCGGCTGTGCTCTGCTGCCAAGGTCGGAGGCAGTTGTTGGTGAAGTCAAACCATCGGAGAATCCCAGCGCCAGCTGTGGCTGCAGAGACAGATAACTAGTAACTGCTGCCTTCCGTGTTGTTTTTGCTGTGTTAACAGCACTGAAGCGACCTCCTGGGGGCACAAGCTTGAGCAGTGTGTATGGAGGTCCTGGGCTGCCCAGACAACAGATGTAGTCCAAAGGAAAGCAGAACAATACATTGGGCACAAAGGTCGGAGGCAGTGATGCTTCTGAATCTCAGTTGCTGGATGCCGCAGGAGGAGAGTGTGGTCTTGTGCTCAAATTCTGCTTGTGGGTTTCCCCTGGGGGCATCAGGTTGGCCAGTGTAAGAACAGGATGCTGGACTAGATAGGCCACTGGCCTGATCCAGCAAGCTCTTCTTAGGTACTTACCTCCACAGTTGGAGGCAGGAATGCTTCTGAATCCCAGGTGCTGGAAAACGCAGGGGGTGGGGAGCTCAGGTCCTGCCTGAGGATTTCCCGGAAGAGCCATCTGGTTGGCCCCTGTGAGAAATGGATGCTGGACTAGAAGGGCCATTGGCCGAATCCAGCAGCCTCTTATGTTCTTATGTTGTTTCTGCCAGCAGGGGTTTACTGATCACTCTGATAGCCCTCAAACACTGTGTAGTTTTAATTGCACTGTATTGCTTTGCTGTATTTTAAGTTTTTGTAACTAACCCTGTGATCACCTGATTGATTGATTGATTGATTGAGTGACTAAGTGAGTGATTAAATGCATTTGTATCCCACCTTTTCCTCCCAGGATCTCCAGGTGCAGCATACATAGTTCTCCCCCTCCTCTTTCAATCAGCATCCAACATGGTCTGAGCCTCCTCCACCAGCTCTGCAGCCCGAGGCCTCAGCTGCAGGGGGTTCTCCTGGAGAGAAGGAAGGCAAGGGAGGGGGCCGCCTTGGCAGCACCAGACCCCCATTCTTCTTTCTGCTTGCCAACTTTTCTCTTTCCGCAGGAGAGGGAGCCAAGGATTCCTGACTTCACATCAGTCTCTCTCCTTCAAAAGTCTGGTCACATTTCATGCCAACAAGAGGGGAAGTTATTAAAATAAATGTGGAGGAAGTTTATCTCTGGTCTACAGGCCCCCGTGATCAATGCAGTGCAATGGAGAGGAGAGATGGAATATTTACAGGGGCTGGTCGGCACACTTTAATAAAGGCAAGGAATTCATTAGAAGGCAGCTGAGAGCTGGCAACCGCCCTTGCAATCTCACCTGGAGGGGAGAGGAGGCAGAGGAGGTTCATGAAGGAGGGATCCTGTAGCACTGCTGAGTGCTAAGCCTTTCACTCCTTGGTAGCTAAGGCAAAGAGATGAGAATTGTAGGGAGGCTGGATTGGTTCCTGGAAGCCGGGGATTGTGTGTGTGTGTGTGTGTGTGTGTGTGTGTGTGTGTGTGGAGAAATGCCATTCAGGTTACATTTTCATGTGAACTTCCCTAATTCCCACTGCCTGAACCAAAACACAGATCCTTCCAAAGTCACATGTCTCTGAATTTTGCAATTCTGCAGTTCTGCGAGCAGAAAATGCGCAGGAGAAAATGTCTATAATAGGGGACAGTGTCCATAACAAGTAAAAACAGTGTGAAAAAGTGTACTACATATTAGAAGAAATGCACACAAAAATGCTAATGATTTTTCACGAGAACTTCCTATTTAAAAAATAGT
Organism: Podarcis filfolensis; assembly: GCF_964270895.1. Taxonomy (NCBI): domain Eukaryota; kingdom Metazoa; phylum Chordata; class Lepidosauria; order Squamata; family Lacertidae; genus Podarcis; species Podarcis filfolensis. The sequence goes on along the minus strand of NC_139611.1, from coordinate 56,718,487 downwards.
TCGCAAACTGATGAGTAACTGTGGTGAGTTGAATTTAGGACTGGGAGTAGGAGAGAGCGGGACTCTTGTACACCCTAACTCATTTGTAGCATGAAAGGGTATTTTCCCCCTAAGTCTGGAATAATATAAGCTTATTCTGAACATGCTGATTTCATTCTAGATTTTCAATTTCTTTTCCTAATGATCCCTAAGATGGAATTTGCCTTTTTCATGACTGCCACATCAAGCTGCCTACTATATGACCCCAAGGTCTGATTCCTGGTCTGTCACCTCCAGTTCAGACAGCATGAGAATATATGTGAAATTAATAATAATAAAAATTGCCCTGACATGCATCACTTTACACTTGTTTTGCTGAATTGCATTTACCATTTTACTACCCATTCACTTAGACTGGAGAGGTCCTTTTGCAGCTCTTCACGATCTCTTTATTTTAACAACCCTGACCAATTTAGTATCTAGTTTATTTGGAATGGCAGTTCTCTTACGGCACACTAGTGTGCCCTGACAAATGACTTGGGAACAACCAACTTCATTGTTTCTAAAATCAGTATCCGGCTTTGCTAACATAAAAACCATACTTTGCTTCTCTGCCTCACCAAGTGCCTGTGACTGCTGCTAACGGGCTGGAGACCCGTTGCCCCAGTAAGGCACATGGTACGTAGGTGGCACCAGTCTGCCAGGATGTGCCCTATTGCCTTACAGCTGAAATAAACTGCAAACTCAGAGCCTCTCCCAGAAAAAACATCCACTGTGAATTGCTCAAAATATCCTCTCCGAATGGGAAGTGAGAATTCACTCTCCATGCAGGGTAAATTTTCTGCATGGAGTGATATGGGCAAATGGAAACTTATACATCATTGGTGAGGGATGGGCTACAGGTATTGCTTTGGTCTCACTGGGCTTGTGTGGGAGATGAGCTGGGTTTGCTCCAGCCAGGAGCCTCTGCCACTGGAATCCCACTGGCTGCTTTATGGCCCTGAGCTTGTGCGTCATGCGCCTGAGCAAAGCCTGAAGTCCTCCTCTGGTAAATCACATTGCAACCGAGAGGCCCTGCCTGAGGCAAGATTATTAATGAGGCTGCTCAGAGAGTGCAGCAACCTGATGGCTGGGGAGCTGTTGAATAGGAACCAGGAGAGATTACAGCTTGCTGGGTTTTGTTGAACAGTGTACAAACACAATGAAACATTGTCCCGGTGCTAAATATTCTTGTCATTTTTTTCTCCTCTCCTCTTCTTGGATTAATGGCATTTGGCAGGCTGAAACAAAGCCACTTGCTTGTGTTGAAAGCGCTTCATTTGCCATGATCTGGGTGCTGTAGTCCTCTGCCAATCATAGCAGGGCCTCTTTTGTCAAGAGGAGAGATGCTGCAGAAGACAGGGCGTGAGGAAGAGGGAGGCCCGGGTCACTTTGCAGGGAAAACACTGGTTGTAGGATCTGCATGAAGATGGCAGAAAACAGGATGCCTCCTCCCGCCCCACACCAAGAGCTGTGAAGAAGGCAGCAAAGCTATTCCTGCAAGAGAAAGAATTTGGAAGAGGGACCTGGATTCATTCTTGGATCCCAGTAGCAAGGAGCCAATTTAGAACACAGAGGTCTTCCTCCAGTGTTCACTTCCAGTAATACCACAGTGACCGTCAGGTGTGCAGTGGTTGAGGAAGTTGGGCACCAGTGATCCATCTTGTGAGCTGTGGGAGATGTGTGGTAGTCTTGGTGGAGGGGCATGCATGGGGGTTGGCAATGCCTAGAACAGCTTCCTGCTTCTGCTGGAGGACCCTTGGCGGTAGGAGTGCTCTGCCATTGTGGGAGCAATTTGAAACTGATGTTTAGCGTGGGGAGGGGGACCTCAAACCCAGGGAAACAAACAGCAATCCTTTACATGCTTCCAGGAGCCTCACCACCACCACCACCACCACCACCACCACCAGCAGGGCATGGTCTGATCAATCAATCTCATGACTCCTCCAGACAACATCCCTCCTGATTTGCTTACACAAACCTTATGCAGTGCTTAGATGATGTCCAGTCTTCCACCACCACCTCCTCCTTATTTATATCCCCCCTTCCCCCGATTGAGACTCAAGGAGGACAAGCAGTCGCAAGAACAGGCCCAGCTGCCACGTCCAACCAAGTCTCTAATACACATGCCAGGTCAGTACCTCCACCCACGATCAAGTCATGGATGGCAGCGGTCTTATGAATCCTTGACCTGGCATTGCACAGTAGCACCTTAAGGTCATGTGGGACACCCTTGTTGATACCTGTATCCTTCTGCTTATGACCAGATCCGTAGGCAGGGATAGTCTTCAGACGGCAAATAAATTTGGCTCCTTGGTAATGACATGGTCTGGTCCTGGTGTAACTAGGCTGGTTATTGCTGCTGCCCTGTTTCTGCCACTGTTATATTTTTGTGGATTATGATGGTTGATTCATTGTTTTTTATTTAACACAATTTATTTATTTATTTTCAAATGGTTTTCAGCTGCCCTGAGTACTGCAACTGCAGTGGAGGGGCAGGAGATAAACAGTGCCTGTGACAAGCCACCAACTTTGATTTGTGTCAAGGCAGAGTGAAGTTTAGCTGCGGATTTACAACTCTCCTCTGGGCTTGGCTTGGGAATGCAAATGAGGGCCGCCTCCGCTTCTGTGTTGTGTCCAGATGCAGGTCCTCCTGAGACTTCAGTGTACAGGATTCTTTGTGCCTTCATTCTTACACATTAGCATATTGCAGTTAAAAATGTGAAAACTATTCGGAGAGAACAGCCTGAACATATGCCATACTGACAACACGAAAATATATGCAAAAACATTGGCACAATATGCAGATCAAATGTCCTATATTTTTAGATACTGGATCTGTTTACCCTAGACATGCATGCATTTGTGAAAGTTGGTCACTTATATCGAATACTTTATTTATTTCACACTTGCCCCCATTTTCACATTGAAAGTGACATTTTGGGCTGTCCCAAGACACTTTGGTGCCTGGCAGAAAATCAGAATGAAAAGCCTCTGGGCCATTTGTGGAGAGGGCACACAAAGAAGGGCCTCAGATGTTGATTGCAGGGTCCAGGTTGCCTCATATGAAGAGAGGCTGTCCTTGAGTCTCTTGAAGAAAAGCGTGTGCAATTCTAGCCACTGCAGAATGGAAAGCGCTCAGAGCAGGCACCATTATATATCTTTTGTATCTGAGATCCCTGTGTGTGCATGTGTGTACCTAGACAGTTATGACGATGACTTACCTGGAGCCAGCTATGGGGAGAAGTTGCTACTGTCTTAAAGGTGATTTACTTCTGAGTTGTAAAACCCAGTGGCTGCACTTTTGCAAGCTGTTTCTTGGGGGCTGTGATTTAAGGTTTGTTTAGAGATAATTTCACTGGCCTCTGGGTTTACAAGCAACTTCAGTTTCCATGGACCAAAAAGTTTAGCAAGCCACGTAGACGTGGGAGTTGTTTACTACAACCTGTATAATCTGGAGGCGATGGGAGGAACCATTGCAATATATTAGATGTCACAATAAAAAATCTGGAGAGAGAAGAGGCAGTTAAGGCTTTTCTTTCTTCCTTTCTCACCGAATTCAAGGATTTCAGAGCTGGAAGGACTTGCTCCTCAGTTCTTTTGCCGTAGTTTGTGGCCTCTGTCCTCACAGCCAGCTTGGTGGCACAGCTGTCCAGCAGTGTTCTTTCAGATGCCCCAATGTAGAGGACGTCCCTGGACAGTTGCAACTCTCCCACTTGCAAAACATTATGGGGTGGATTGAGCCCTGAGCTATCTAATCATTTGCTGCATCTCTTGCATTGCTGCACATGTAGCCATTGCTTTGGATTCACAGGTTCAGAGAAAATCGTTGTTGTTGTGAGTTTGGCTGGTGACTCTGCATGGTGCCTGCAGCCCCTTCCAGTTCTTGAGGTCCTGTACCCAAGAAAGTTAGAATCTGACAAGAGGAGTTTGTGGAACTAGTCAGACAAGTTACTTTGTAATACAACGACCTTAGCTGGCCACTTAAGTGTCCTCACAACCATGACAAAGAATGGGCAGGTTGCAAGAGCTACAACTAGGTGAGGACTTTCCCCAGAGAATCCTGGGAACTGAGGTTTTCCCCCCATGATGCTAGGAAATGTAGCTCGGTGCGGGTGAAGCTACACCCCCAAATATTCTTTAGGGGAAGCCATGTGCTTTAAATGTGGGTTGAAGGTGCTTTAAATGTATGGTGTGGATCTGCCCTTGAACCCCTGGCCAAATCTGTGTCATCCACACACCGACCCTCCCTGACAAATGACATGCAGAGCCCAGCTTAGGGTTGCAAAGTTCCGGTGAGTTTTCCTTGTCAGCAGAGCCAGAAAGGAAAAAAAAGACCAAACTTGTTCTCTGGATTTTGTCATCTCTTCTCAACACCCTGTCCATCATTCCACAGGGCCATCTGTTCCCATCTGCATTTTTAATGCTGCTCCATCCCTTGTTATCGCTGCGTTGCTGCTATTTGCATGATGGTGTCAGCTGGGTGCTGTCCGCTTCATCTGTCCTGGTGTGACAGCCACTGTCCCCCTTGCTCAGTGGGAGGAGGCACCCTGGGTGGCCTGCGCTCAGTCCCTAGCCTGGTTGCATCTTCCTGGGGTGGGCCAGCATCCCTGAACTTGGCACAGATATGTTCTTTGCTCAAGATAACAGCATGCTTGAGACAGAAGATGCAAATAGCTGCTTTGCAGATAGGGTCCTTCGGGACTGGTGCCTCCTAGTGTTACACAACCCTTGCTCCTCCACTGTGAGCTCCACAAGGAAGGGCAGGTGACTTGCCACACTTTGCAGGGTTTGCACTTTTTCTGTGTTTGTTTGGGTATAGCTTGCTATGTCTTGGAATTATTTATTGGATACTTCTGAGATACAGCATGCTTATTATACGCTTATTATAGGGAATGCATATTCGATAGTGAAGAGTTCCTATTCCGGCTAACTAAGCTGGAGATCCAAAAATCCAAGCCTGGCCTTTCATCTCTCCAGGAGAGTGAGACAATAATGGACTGGATGAGAGCCAAGAAACTGAAGCTCAATCCAGAGGACTGATGCCCTGTTAGTGGGCAGTTCCCTAGACCAAATGGATGGGAGGTTGCCTGCTCTTGATGGGGTTACCCTCCCTCTGAAGGAGAAAGCATGTAGCTTGGGGGTACTCCAGGATCCTTTTGCTGTTGCTTGAAGCTCAGGCATACCCTCCAACATTTGTCAGAAGAAAATAGGGACATCCTATTCCATAATGATAATAGTAATAATGATTTTATTATTTATACCCTGCTCATCTGACTGGGTTGCCCCAGCCACTCTTAGGCAGCTTCCAACAGATATAAAAACATATTAAAACATTAAACATTTTAAAAGACCCTTCCCTATACAGGGCTGCCTACAGATGTCTTCTAAAGGTTATATACTTACTTATCTCCTTGGCTCAGGGGTTGCATAGCTCCATACCCTCCAACATTTCTCTGATGAAAATAGGGATGTCCTAAGGAAAAGTGGGACATTCTGAGATCAAATCAGAAACAGGGGCGGCTTCTGTAAATCTGGAACTGTCCTTTGAAAATAGGGACACCTGGAGGGTCTCCTCGGGTGGCCTCAGTAGCATGGAGTGGCTTCCATCAGCTTTGGCTGGTGGCCCAGCTGTGCCTCTATCTGGACAGGGATAGCCTAAGTTCTGTTCTCTATGCTCTGGTAACTTCTAGATTAGATTACTGCAATGTTCTATATGTAGGGTTGCCCCTGAGGTTGGTTTGGAAACTTCAGCGGGTGAGAATTTGGCAGCCAGGTTGCTCACTGGGGCAAGATGGTTTGAGCATATTACAGTGATCCTGGTCTAACTGCACTGTCTTCATGCAAAGTGAGTATGTCAAGGTTGCTAAAGCAGGAAAGGGATAGCACACACTAGAGCTGACTTAAAAAAAATAAAAAAATAAAATGGTTATTTTAAAGACTTTTATAAATCCCTAATTTCTCCCCGTGCTAAATTGTGCTGATTGGAAAGCAGCAGGTCTTTAAAAAATAAAATAAAATTTATGCTAAAACACTTTCCCATTTAAGTGCCATAAAAATAGAAGCAACAAAGCATGTTATTTATTTTTTAGTGACAATTTATGTACCGCTTAATTATAATCATCTCTAAGTGGTTTACAAATAACTCGATAAAATAAAAATGAAAATCAGTTAAAACTATAAAATCAGAATTCAATTGCAGTGCCTGCTGGAATAAAAGCATCTCCAGTTGGTGCTAGACGTTCAGCAGGGAGGGAGCCTGTCTGGGCCCCCGGAAGGGTGTTCCATAAAATTGGGCCTACAATTCTGAATGCACAGCTGCTGGCGGACATGAGCAATGAATCCTGCCTGCTCATGTTCTGCAGTTCACTGGACACATTTTCTTGTTCGCTGAGGAAAGGAGGTGGTGGTGGAATCTGCTCTCTTTGTCAGTAGCCGCCATGTGTGAGAGACAAAGAAAATCTGACTAATTCAAAATGCCCAGTGCTAAATGTGGGTTTTGAATTTTCTGTTGACTGGGGATGTTTATTTCCACTGGAAAGTGGGAGCAGGTTCTATTCCCCCCTCCCGGGATTTATGGATCTAAAACAGGTAATAATCAGGCCAGATTAAGATTGGTTGGAACCCTGGAGGTGTGCTAATTTGTGGCGGTATGTGTACACAGTAAAACATGGCCTTTTACGATTTAAAGACACATCACTCAGTTTAAAGGAACTAAGAAGAGAAGAGGAGTTTGGATTTGATATCCTGCTTTATCACCCCCCTTCAGGAGTCTCAAAGCGGCTAACATTCTCCTTTCCCTTTCTCCCCCACAACAAACGCTCTGTGAGGTGAGTGGGGCTGAGAGACTTCAGAGAAGTGTGACTGGCCCAAGGTCACCCAGCAGCTGCATGTGGAGGAGCGGAGACGCGAACCCGGTTCACCAGATTACGAGTCCACCACTCTTAACCACTACACCACACTGGTTCTACACACACTAGGTACCCTTTTGCAAGCATTTTATAACCTACATATTCACAACAGCCATGTTAGGTAGGTTGGAGAGAGCTGGCAACTGGCCCAAGGCAGGAAATGAGGGGAAAAACAGTGGTTAGTGAAGTGTGGATCTTCAGAGTTGTTGTTTATCAAAGTTGGCAAAATGCCATTTCCCTGCACTTTGTGGAGAGTGGTTTATTTATAATTTATCTATCAATTTATTTTTGAAAACATGTTTATTATTTTACACTGGTTTACATCAAGATCAGACAGCATACAATTTATATCAGAGCCTATTTATTTAAGTTGGCAACGTCCCATTCTTACATCAAATTAGGAAAGGTTAAGCTCCCCAATTCTGTGTTTAATGCAGGGGAACCCAGCTGTTCTGATGATCCCACCACCTTCTCTAAATGACAGGCTCCCCCGTGCATCTGGTTTTCTGTGTGCATTGGGCCTGAAATGCTCTGCGTTGTGTGGTGGGCCTCATGAAGCATCTGCTTGATCCAGAGGGGAGTGCTTAGCAGCGCACGGCTCTGCCTGCTTTGAACCTGCTGCTGCCTCTGCAGGAGGCCCGCCTGATACAAATAGCTTCTCCACTGAGGTGACTAATGACTTGACAGTTTGGGTCTTGTCCCACTTCTCCGTGTGACAGGAGGATCATGGGCAGGGAGGAGGAGCTGAGGCAAATGTCACTGCCGCTTTTTATTTTCTTTAAAGGGAAGGAGATAGAAGAAGGGGCCAGAAGTTTGCTCCGCAGGTGAAAACTGCCTCCCTGCGATGGAAAGGAAACCGAGCTACTTCCAGGTCAGTGGTGCTGCTCAGTTGTCTGGAAGTGGAGCAGAAAGGGGAGGAGGAGACCGCTTCCTGCATCCCTCAGAACACATGGCTTGGGTTGTTTTGTGCAAAATGGGTTCCAGTGACTTCCTAAGGGCTTCCACGATGGCTACGCTCTGCCTCCTGGGTCTGGGGCAGCATTACTTCTGAACACCAATTGCTGGAAACCACAGGAGAGGAGAGGGCTCTTGTGGTTGAATCCTGCTTGCGGGTGTTCCACCGGGGCATCTGGTTAACTGCTGTGAGAAAAGGATGTTGGACCAGATGAGCTGTTGGCCTGATTCAGCAGGCGCATCTTATGTGCCCGGCAAGTTCAGATCCTGAACTGTTGCATTTTCCAGGGCTTAGCTTGCGACGGAGCTCCCCAGAGCTGTGACGAGGATGGACAAACATACTAGCCTTGGTTTCCTTCAGTTTTACATTTTTTTCCGATCTTAAATTCAGTTTGCCACATTTTTGCTAAAGTTTGCATTTTAAAAAATAAATAAATAAAGTCATCATGAAAATCCCTCAGCATTTCTCCTAATATTGACATGTTTGTAAGTTGTTTCCCCTTATATAATGCCTCTTTGTATGTTCTTTCCATTAACAGATACATTTTGCTGTGCACTTCTGCTTAGTCATGCAATCTTGAAGATTTTGTTGTTGTTGGACAACTGCATTGTCAAATTTGGGGATGTTTTACAGTGGTACCTCGGGTTACAAACTTATTTCATTCCATAGGTCCGTTCTCAACCCGAAACCATTCTTAACCTGAGGCACGCTTTTGCTAATGGGGCCTCCCTCTGCTGCAACGCCAGCGGTGTGTGATTTCCGTTCTCATCTTGGGGCAAAGTTTGCAACCCGAGGTACTACTTCCGGGTTAGCGGAGTTTGTAACCTGAAGCGTTTGTAACCCGAGGTACCACTGTAATTCCAATGGACAGTTAGTATTGGTTTTGGAAGTGTGAGTCAGATAGGGCTAAGGCTGAATTTCACCTGCATTGCTCCCTGGAACAAGGGGCGGAGGAAGGGGTGTGTGTTGGGCACGGACTGCCCAGGGTGTCTTAGCTGAGGGGGGTGACATTTGACGTGCTACCTGCCCACAACTCCCAAGCCTACGCCGAGCCGTCGGGGGAAAGGGGGCAGCTGCACCGCTTCCCCCTTCATTTTGAGTTGCGGACGGGTGGTGCACTGAACGTCCACCATTGGCAGCTAGCTCCACCCCTGGCTACAGGGCACGCGTCCCGCTCTGTACACCCGAGCGACTATCCCACAGCTCGGAGGGCACCCTCCATGGCCCCCCTCCCTCAGGAGAACCGCCTGGAACATGTGAAGTCATACTGAAGGTGTCCTTGAGCATGGGCAAACAGTTTCCCCCTCCACAATCAGCCTTCTGCATGTCTGAGATTCACAGCACACTCCTAAGCATGCTGATGTGGTGGTAAGTCTCATCGTGGTGTGCATATTGCTGTTTGTTCTGGTTCCTGTGCACTACCCCTGCTGGTGTTAGCCACAAATCCATATCCATCCTGTAGTTCCTTGATAAATACTGCTGTTTGATGCATTTCCCCTCAAACCAGCTCCCAACTGATTTGCAAACAGCAGTCACAATCCCTTCACAGGCAGGTGGATGTGTGTCCATTTGAGACAGATGTTGCAGATGCACAGATGACTTCCCTTCCATTCTGTGCTTCGAAATCTAAGAATATCTAAAACTGTTCTGGCTGCTGTCGTCAAGCCATTTCCTCTCAGCCTCCATAGGAATGAGAGGAGTGACCTTCATATATATATATATATATATATATATATATATATATATATAGCCATATGCTAAATAGAAATTTGTGTGTTCAGAATGATGAGAAAAAGGCCAGTTAAGTTCCTGGAGAACTGAACTCCCCCACTTTCCCTGGCCAGGTACAATTTCACCTGACAAATTTCATTGGTCAAATCTAAGAGAAGGAACAGAATTATAGCCAAGCACTTTAATAATGGCTGGCAGCATTTGCCAGTCCTGCCTTCTGTCTTTGAGACCAGCCTCAGGGCCCAGCCAGTTGGCAACCAAGAGCAGGAAATGAAAATCTTCAGAAAGAATCACATGTAAAAATGAGGTTTTGAGATGCAGAGCACCAAACATTTAAAGCACGTGACTTCTCCCAAAGACTCCTGAGAAATGTAGTTTCACCCTCACAGAGCTACAATTCTCAGCAGCCTTAACAAACTACAGGTCCCAGGATTCTTTGGGAGAAGCCATGCATTTTGAATGGGTGTTGAATGTGCTTTAAATGTATGGTGATGATCTGCCCTGATGGGTAGCCTGCCTGCCCTTAGTCCCCAGGAAGAGAGATGGAACATCTAATCAGCTTGGTTAAAGGAGCCCTTTCAATCCAGGCTGCCACTGATTGTCTACCCTAGTTGTTGTTTCCATTACAATCTGCAGGGTTGTTGCTTGCTTAATCTGAGAAACAGGTAAAGATGTCCTATTTGCATTTAGACTGCAAGCAAGCAAGGGATTAATTTTTCAGATTTGGGAAGAATCTTGAGCCTGTGGAATCCACTAGAGCGATCAGTTGCAGGAATCCTCAAGTCTTGTCATAAGCTGGCCTTGTCAAGAGAGAAAAATGGCTACCCAATACTTTTCCATTTTGCATGTGACAGGCAGAGACCGGGTGCAGCTTGCAACCCTCACTCTCGTCCTCTGCCTAAGAGGAAGCAGAGCAAAGATGAAAGTGATTGAGCAAGCAAGCAAGCAAGCAAGAGAAAGAGGTCTTGGATGCTTTAAGATGACAAAGCAAAAGGAATATGGGATTCAAAATCAAGGGTTGACTCATGAATCACCAGCCCTGACAAGCAACGAGAGGTTTCACCAACACTCTGATTCCTGGGAAGATCTTGAGTTTGGGCCTCCTCTGGTGACTATCTCAAGTCCCCCAGGGGAATATTAAAAGCTGCATGTTTGTTCCATTCTACTCCTCTGGGTTAAGGCCCAAGGAGTACCCATGTGCATGCGTGGGGCCAGGGTGAAGGCCTGGCAGCTGAAGGCAAAGCTGGTGGCAGGTCAGGGAGAGGAACCTGCACAATCCAGACTGTGGAATAAAGCAGACATGTGAAAATCTGAGCCCCAGAGGGGGAACTCCTTCCCTGGAGAAACCCAATGGGCCCCTCCTTCTTCCCTATTTTAGGCAGGAAACTTTCTGTATTTCAACAGGCATTTACAGTAGGGTTTATGTGGTTTTAATTTGCTCAGTGCTGTGTTAGTGCTCATGTTTGTCCTAGGAGGACTGTTGCTGATTTAATACACACTCGTATCTTGGAAGTCGAACGGAATCTGTTCTGGAAGTCCGTTTGACTTCCAAAATGTTCAGAAACCAAAGGACGGCTTCCGATTGGCTGCAGGAAGCTCCTGCAGCCAATTGGAAGCCATGGAAGCCCCATTGGATGTTCAGCTTCCAAAAATAGTTTGCAAACCGGAACAGTCACTTCCTGGTTTGCGGCGTTCAGAAGCCAAAACATTCAAGAGCTAAGCTGTTTGAAAACCAAGGTACGACTGTATTCATTTGTGCTGTTTGGACATCACTGCTGTTGCCTCTCCAGAAAGGCAGGTGATGGACACAGAACAACCCATTGCCTCCATGGCTTCCTTATGGGCTTCAGAGGTGCACCCAGTTGACCATGGTTGGAAACAGGGTTCTGGGCTAGTCTGATCCAGAAGTAGCCGGGCATTCTATATGTCCATGCAGTGGACAAATATACATAGCCATGAATATTTACACACGAGTCCTCTTGTGTTGAGTGGCATATTACTTTCATGTGAATGTGCCTAAGATTGCAGTCTTATTATTGTTCCACCCCACCACAATGTCCAAGTTCCTCAGATTGATGGACAGCAGAGACTGTGGTGTCTTATGATATATGGTTTATTTTCACATATATATGACCTGAGCCTACCGTGGATGGGCTCACAGCATTAACACCCCAGAAGTTCTCCCATAGTCGCAGTCCTGGAACCAGGCAGAAATCAAAAGGAATTGGCTTCTGCTTGTTTCTACCCCAGCTCTCTCTTGCTTTAGTCTTTCTCACCACCAGCCAGGTGAAGGAGAGGACCTACCCATTTGCCCTCTGGCACACAGCAACCTCCTTTGTTATACTAACAACTATGCTTGGTGGTACTTAGGTGGCAACTATCTCACAAAGCAACTTGCCTGACTAGTTCAATGAAATATACCATTCAGTTTTAACCCTTGCTGGATCCAGGATGCCAGGAATTAGAAGGGACACAGGCAGGGCTTTTCCCCAGCCGGAACTCACTGGAACTCAGTTCTGGCACCTCAGGGGCATGCAATTGCCATTATAAAGGCAACAAAGAAAGCGTTGATGATGAGTTCTGGTAACTCTTTTCCTAGAAAGATGTCACTGAACACAGGCATCATGAAGACTAACCCCCAAAACTCACAACATTATGCAGGGCAAATCTAATCAGTTAATACACAGTCAGATCCAATGCCTGCCTTATTGTAAGTAACACTTATTAGGTTTAATAAGACTTAACACTTCACTTAATCCTATTGGCAGGTTCAGAGTTAGATGCACAAAAGCTGAGCATCACACACTGAAAGCCCCTCCAACGTACATTTAAAGCACATGGCTCCCCCCCAAGAGTCCTGGGAACCATAGTTTCCCCTCACAGAATGACAGCTGTCAGCATCCTTAACAAACTGTGGTTCCAGGATTCTATGGGGAAAGTCATCCGCTTTAAATGTGCATCAGAGGGGCTTTAAATGTATGGTGTGGAGCTGCATTTTTCTCTGCTGTTAGAGGACGCAGTGGATCCAACATCTATAGTGATGATGACTAAGTTACTTGAAAATCTCTAGTCACATTGACACAGCTTGATCACACAGCTGGATGCTAAGAAGGAAAGAAGGAAAGAAGGAAGGAAGGAAGGAAGGAAGGAAGGAAGGAAGGAAGGAAGGAAGGAAGGAAGAAATGCCACTGGTCTTAATAAAAGTCAGTCTAGTAAAATGCATTCTTGGAGTAGAATTTTATGCTCACTTCAAAATAAACCCCAGAAAGTGCAGCATTAAAAAAAAGCACTCTCTCACACATACACCACACCATTTCCTGGTTCAAATCTTGTTGAATTTTAACTATAATGATCACAGGCTTCCTGGGAGAGAACAGCCAAGCACCCTTATTCCCTCAGTGCCAGGTGCCTTACTCTATTTTTGCTAACTGAGCTTGACACTTCCCCAGGTTGACAGCGTTTTTCTGGGAATTCTCTGGGGGAAAGTTGTTAAAAATGTGCTTTGTATTAGCCGAAGCCTGCAAGATACAAGCCTTTTAAATGAACCTGCTCCGGGGCAGCGTAAAGATGTTACGATAAAAATAAAAGCAGATTAACATGCCACCCCCGCCTTGAATTACACCGGCTGGACGAGGATAGGATCTCTGCTACATCCTCTTGCAAGGGCAGAACGCAAAGGTGTGCAGGTGGTGTGAGTGTATGTCAGAGTTGCGCTGCTATAAATAACTGTGGCACTCAAGTGATGCCATGAGTGCAGGAGACCTAATTGGGCAGAGCTGAGGTTATGACTGTGGAGGAGTTGGGTGGGGCTGCCATTTCATGCTGGTTCAGAGGTTGCTGTGACCCCTGTGATATCACACTTGGAAGCCAATGGGGCATTGCTGCATTGATCTGATCTATTTTTAGAGAGCAGACAAGTTGAAGTGGGGATGGTGGTGTAAGGATATGGTGCCAAAAGAGCACTGTGGGCACATTCGACAAACAACCAGGTTTGGTAACAAAAGTTGAGGAGCCACATTGCCAACACTTGTTTTCCCAGAACCCATACGAATAAACATGCAGCAGTATGAACTTCCACTCCTGAAGCAGGAGATGCAAAGAAAAGGCAGGCCACATAGGGAATGGCAAGTCAAGGAGCAGGATCCCAATTGTCTTACTTTAAATGTTGTGATGATACTATGCCCTTTTAAAATATGTTTTTTTGGGGTGGGGTGTTATTGGGTTGTTGTTTTTATTTTGATTATGTATTTTGGGGTTTTATATTTTGATTTTATTCTATGAATCGCCCTGAGACCTCTGGGGATAGGGCAGTATATAAATTCAATAAATAAACAAATAAATAAAAACTGCAAAGTGTGGCTTCTCCAGACCTTTTACCAGCTTCATCTGGTTTGCCAACTATGGACATTGTTGAACAGGGATAGCCTGGCCACTGCAGTCCACCTGTTGGTAACTTCTGTGACAAAGAGGGGGAATCTCAAGAGAAGCCTCTCACACTCCCTTCATTGCCCAACTGCAACACAACAGCCCTGCAGTGCTTCCAGTGGGTTTACTCTCTGGTAGTTGTTGCCACCACTTACTTCTCCTGCAGCCCAGAGGGAGGGGGCCTGGGATGCACTAAAGCCATTACACTTTGAGCTTCCCTTAGGAGTTACACAGAGTGTAAAGGCAGCTTGTGCTCTCTGTCTCCCAGAGAGTGTGCTGGTCACTTGCAACTCCAATTCTAAATGTCCAGTAGCCTGAATGGCATGTGGGGATTCTAAAACCCTGAGGCTGGCAACCACACACACTCCAGTAGTCAATTTAAGAAACTTTATTAGGAACAAAGGTAGGGGGGAAACAGGCAGAAGGTCAAGACAGAATACAAAATAAACCAGAGCCTTGTGGTTCTGAAATGGTTCTAATCCTAGGACTCAGCTACATTAGTAGAGAAAAGGCATTTTATATGTGTTATAAAACTGTGGCACCATATGGCCATCTTTCACCAAGGTTTTTCCCCACTTTGAGGTTTACAAGGCATTTTTCTGAAACGCTTTTTTGATGTATCTAGATCCAGCCCAAGCTTAGCCACTGCTGTACAATAATTCCAATTCAATTACGAGTTCAGCTTCACAGAAGGTTCATTGGAACCCTGAGGTTGAGAGGGAACAAAGACTGCAAAGACAGCTCGGTTTTAAAAGCCTCCCTCCCCTCTCCTGGTCAGGTATCTCAGGTTCCTCAGGAGATACTTTAGGGAATTGGTGGGCAGCTCAGCCCTTTCTTCACTACTTCAAGGCTGGATTATAATGTGCTCTTTGTGGGGCTGCCCTTGGGCCTGGTTCGGAAGCTCCAGCTTTGGTAATCAGATATAGGAGTTCAAATTAAAGACACAGAGCAAAGCTCATGTTTTCTGAAGAAACATGCTGAAAAAGAGGTTTTAAATGACAGGAAAGCAGGGAGATTTGGCACATTACCCCTCATTGGAAGAAAAGCAGCGTTGGAGCATAGTTTACTTCTTTTTAAGAGGCCAAATAGTGGGGGAAAGGAAGGCCTCCTCTCTAGTTTGGCCCTTAGAAGCATCTTCACCATGTGCTTCTTTGCACTAAATGCAGCTTCCTGGAGACAGCAGAAGCCTGTAAAAGTGAGAAATGAGTCCAGCCTCAGAGATGTCTGCATCATCTCCTGCCCATCATTATAGGCCTCTTTTTCCAGCGTGAATGAGCTAAAGTGCATTCCATTCTGCAGTACGCAGAGTATAAGCAAAACATTGAGCCTGCCAAGAGTTTTTAATTCATTAAGGCAATATTGGTCAATCAGGATGCTTCCCTCATTTTACATTGAGCAAACAATGAAACCTCAAAAAATTTACACTGGTCATTCAGAGCAGTAATATCGTCCCATTGATTTTCTTTCCCTGATGTCTCCCTCCCCCAGTCTTTTTGTTGTTGTTGCTAAATTTAAACATTATTGGTTTTTAATCATAAAAATTAGGTGCTGCGGAGATTTAAAACCATAGAGAGAACAAATGTTTCCCCTCCAAAAGCTGTAGCTTACATGGTTCTTTTCACCCAGATGCCACAACCTGAGAAAATCTAAAACTCAGTATATTGGTGGCATATTGGCAAGGCAGCCAATATGTCTTTTTCAAAGGAGATATTAAGGCCGAGAGGTTTCAATCATTTTTTGCAAACTGTGACCTTTTTTTGTTTCCATTTTTTCAGTGGCAAACAGCCATGGCACAAACACTGGAACAAACAAACTTCTAATGGCTTATTGTCCCAGTATAGGCAAGAACAACTCCCAGGATCCCCTGCAAGTCAGCGTGGATGACTGTGGTCAATAGAAGGACCAGGAGTTTCTCCAAGATAGTCAAGCACAGATCCATGTCATAATGCAAGTGGAACTGATGTCACCAAGCAAACACTAAGATTTTTTTAACCCTACCCCCCCTTTTGTGTGTGTGAAGTTGTTGATAGTTACAGAATGAATTAAATAAAATTTGGCTTATTTGGGGCAGATTCAGATGGCTGAACAAGTCAAAAATTGTTTGACTTTGACCTCCAAAGATTGACCAGAGCCTTAGCTATGCAGATACTCCTGGCCCTTTTTACCCATATAGACTAAGATCAACCAGTTGTCCTCCTGGTGTCTATGAACATATTTGGCTCACCTAACGATCACTCTCACTTGGAACTGGAAACATCCTTTGTTGTAATGTCTTTCTTTATAATGGATATTTGTTTTTGCTTTTTTAAGTATCATGTTGGCTGGGATATTTTGAGCTCAGCACAGTTAAGATTTGTGCTATTAATAATCGTTTATGTGCCAAGCTTATGTTATCTGACTGTTTCTCCTCCTTCCTTTCCCCATGTTAGATTCAGTATGGATTAGGAAATGTCATTTTGTTAACAATAATCAAAATCTGAAACCTTGGAGTAATGTTTCTGGAACAAATGATCTGCTTATTTCCAGTTTTGATTTGAAAACCGATGAAAGTTGCCGATATCTCAGTGTGCTGAAATAGCTGGTATACCGAGAACTGCTGCACATAGAATGATGTCAAACACTAAGCAACTGGCTGAGCATCAAACACTTTCCCTGGTTTCTTATTTGCAGATGGGGTTGCCAACAGTTTAAAGGGGAGACTTTGCTGTGTGGTGCACTCTCTTCTCTCTTTGCCTGGGCTGGCAGGATGCTTCAAATTCACAAGAGAGGCGAAGGGATTCTGATGTGCTGCAGAATGTCTCATTGAAATGGGCAAAGCATCTGTAAATTGGCCCATCCTTCCTCCCACCTAAAAATCTGATAGCTTTGTTAGAGGAGACCCAGCGCACTCCTGATTGGTTCAGGTCACTGCTGATTAGCCCAGGAAAGGTTGTTGTTGTTGTTGTTGTTGTTGTTTAGTTGTTTAGTTGTGTCCGACTCTTCATGACCCCATGGACCAGAGCACACCAGGCACTCCTGTCTTCCACTGCCTCCCGCAGTTTGGTCAAACTCATGTTAGTAGCTTCAAGAACACTGTCCAGCCATCTCATCCTCTGTCGTCCCCTTCTCCTTGTGCCCTCCATCTTTCCCAACATCAGGGTCTTTTCCAGGGAGTCTTCTGTTCTCATGATGTGGCCAAAGTATTGGAGCCTCAGCTTCACGATCTGTCCTTCCAGTGAGCACTCAGGGTTGATTTCTTTAAGAATGGATAGTTTTGAACTTCTTGCAGTCCATGGGGCTCTCAAGAGTCTCCTCCAGCATCATAATTCAAAAGCATAAATTCTTTGGCGATCAGCCTTCTTTATGGTCCAGCTCTTACTTCCATACATCACTACTGGGAAAACCATAGCTTTAACTATACGGACCTTTGTCGGCAAGGTGATGTCTCTACTTTTTAAGATGCTGTCTAGGTTTGTCATTGCTTTTCTCCCAAAGGTTCTTAAAGCTTCTTTAATTCATCCTTACTTTCTGCCATCAAGGTTGTGTCATCTGCATATCTGAGGTTGTTGATATTTCTTCCGGCAATCTTCATTCCGGCTTGGGATTCATCCAGTCCAGCCTTTCGCATGATGAATTCTGCATATAAGTTAAATAAGCAGGGAGACAACATATAGCCTTTTCATACTCCTTCCCAAAATTTTGAACGAATCAGTTGTTCCATATCCAGTTCTAACTGTAGCTTCTTGTCCCATGTAGAGATTTCTCAGGAGACAGATTTCTTTAAGAACTTGCCATAGTTTGCCGTGGTCGACACAGTCAAATGCTTTTGCGTTGTCAATGAAGCAGATGTTTTTCTGGAACTCTCTAGCTTTCTCCATAACCCAGCGCATGTTTGCAATTTGGTCTCTGGTTCCTCTGCCCCTTCGAAATCCAGCTTGCACTTCTGGAAAAGGTAAAAAGGTAAAGGTAAAGGTACCCCTGCCCGTACGGGCCAGTCTTGCCAGACTCTAGGGTTGTGCGCTCATCTCACTCTATAGGCCGGGAGCCAGCGCTGTCCGCAGACACTTCCGGGTCACGTGGCCAGCGTGACAAGCTGCATCTGGCGAGCCAGCGCAGCACACGGAATGCCGTTTACCTTCCTGCTGGTAAGCGGTCCCTATTTATCTACTTGCACCCGGGGGTACTTTCGAACTGCTAGGTTGGCAGGCGCTGGGACCGAACGACGGGAGCGCACCCCGCCGCGGGGATTCGAACCGCCGACCATGCGATCGGCAAGTCCTAGGCACTGCGGTTTTACCCACAGCGCCACCCGTGTCCCACCCACGTCTGGAAAAGGTAGGTGGCACCAAAAATTGCCCTAACCACCTGCCTTGTGCTGACTACAGCGCCCCTGTTCAAATTTCCAGGAAGGAAATATAAGAAGAAAGAAAAAATGGTGCTGAAGTGACAGCTACCGAATGAAAGGGTGGCTGCAAAAAATACCCCCAAAGTTGAGATCAAGAGCTTTGTTTCCATGACATTGGTTGGCTCAGCTCTATTAAATACGCCAGAAGCAAGGCTATTAGCTGTGCTATGGAAAGCAGCTACAGGGCAGGTTCTCTTTCTTGGGCAGCAGAGGGATTAGGGGAATTAGTAATTACAGGGAGCCCATTCCTGTGTGGATGGAAACTGACACCAAGGGCAAGTAGGAGGCAAGGCGCTTCAGACAAGAGTTGGCCTGAAGGGTGAAATTAAAAAGAAGGATGTGAAGTTATTTAGGTATGCAGTGGCAGCAGCTAGAATTTTGATGGCCCAGAAATGGAAACAGGAAGAAATGTCAACGAGGGAAGAATGGAGAATGAAACTGATGGAATATGCAGAAATGGACAAATTAAAATTCGGAACCAACGCGATCAGAGATTCACCGAGGACTGGAGTAAATTTATAGAGTATATCAAGAATGTATGTGAGGAGCAATTAACGCTTGTTGGCTTTCAAGAAGCTCTGTGAAAACGATTGATAGAAATGTTGCTTAAAAGATATGATAAGATTAAGATTGTTAAAGTGCAATATAAATTTAAGAAATGTAATTGTGATAATATGGAAAATTGTCAGACAGGCTGAGGGAAGTCTAAAAGATGTATATGTTAGAAGTGGATGTTAAACATGGATGGAATACACATTGGAAATTGAACAAAAATTAATTATATATAAAAAAAGAGTTGGCCTGAAGGGAGAGGAGGCTAATGCCTTCCTGAAGCTAAGCAGGTCTGGGTCTGGTTGGCACCTGGATGGCAGACCCCCTGGAAACCCCTTCAGTTCCACGATGGAAGAAAGGTGAGATATAAATATAAGTAAATAAATAGCCAAGGGACATTCATCCAGAAACCTCACAAGAGGAAACAACAAAGCAGGCTGGATCTGCAATGAGAAATGGGCTCATTTTCTTTGGAGCGAAAATTAGAGAATGAGATAAGGTGGATGCGCCTTTTTGACAATGGCACCCAAACTGTGGAATGTCGTTCCCCAGAGAGCCTAGGCTTTTCAGTGCCAGATAAATGCCTTTCTATCCTCTCATTTTAAGATCTTCACTGTTTTCAGCTGTGCTGTGTTAAAGTATGTTTTGCTTAGGTCCAGGAGTGTCAGGTTGGCCCCGTGACCATAGTGCCTGGGCCGTGGGCGCCATGTAGCGTGCATAGCCCTGGAACTGAAGTTTGTGGGTGCCCAGCCTCTTCATGGGGAATTTTGTGGTGCTTGGGCACCTAGGACCCCAGGGAGTTGGCACCTATGCTTTGGTCGATTTTATTTGTATTTATTAGTTTTGTAATGATAATTTGCTCTGATTAATTTTAATCTTGTTGATGGTCTTTCTGGCTTTCAACTTTTTATTGTTAAGTGCCCAGGGGTCATTTTTTATTTATTGCCCAGTGATGGCCAAGATCCTTCCTTTATTTACATCATTTGTATAAAAATGGAAAGCATCTTGTATACAAATCCATATAAATCAATGGAAGGACCTTGGCTCCTCCTGGATAATACATTCAGGCTGTGTACGCACTGTATACTTTTAAAGCACATTTGGTGCACATTCTTACTCTCAAAAAATTCTGGGCACTATACTTTAACTCACAGAGTTCCAGTTCCCAGCAACCCACAAACTACAGTGCCTGAATTCTTTGAGGGAAAGAATGTGCTTCAAATGTGCTTTAAAGGTATAGTGCATACACAACTGTAAGGAACCTCTGCTTTAAGATTCTTTCATCTGATTGTAGGAAAATAGTGGTCCAGCACTGCTAAAGGGCTTTAGCATGGAAACAACCCACAGAATTTTTTTATTATTTTTTTTAATGGTGGTGAACCAGTGTTTTCTCCACTATGAAGAAGAACATACTGTGAGGGAGGGGTGCCTCCCCTCAAACAGCCCAATTTTAAATGACTTTTATGCCTGATTTAAAAACAAAACACTGATCCAACAAAATCACTTGCATATGTGCTGTGTGTGTGTGTGTGTGTGTGTGTGAGAGAGAGAGAGAGAGAGAGAGAGAGAGAGAGAGAGAGAGAGAAACATCCGATGAATGACATTCCTTACAGGCCAACAAGGGAAAATGTTCTAACATAAAATATTCATCCAGAAAGTCTGCCTTTGAACCTCCTCCTCTTCCCTTCATCCAAGTGGGAGAAGGAGGGATGAAGAAGCCGTTTCTCTGAGAAATCTCCATCTTCTGATAAGATACCAAATCCTCTGATTGAGACCCTGGGGGGCTGCAGAAGGGCAAAGAGCGGGGAGGGATAATTGGCTGCTGGTGCAGCACGGAGGCAGGGAGGGCAGCTGTGGCTGAGGAAGAGAACACCTCCCCTCCTCTGGGGCTGGGGAGCAGCCTGATCCAGACTAGCTCTTTTCCGGAGCCCTCAGCCTGCTCTCCTGCAGGGCAGGAGAGGGTTCATTAGTGCTTTCGGGTGACGGGTGGAAACACTGCAGTGGAGCTCTTAAAGCCTGGCACGTTTTACATCCTTGGGGTGTATACATTTCTGTTCAGATTGCATTGGGGTAGCGCAGCAGAGACAGGGGCAAATGCCCAGGAAAGCTATTGGCAAGTGTTGGGGATTCTGTGTTTTACTGTGGCATGCATCCTCATTTAATCCCCACAGCTAACCTGTGAGGTAGGTTAAACTGAGAGGCAGTGACTGTTCCAGGGTGACCCAGTGAGTCTCATGGCTGAGCAGGCATTTGAACCCAGGACTCCCAGATCCACATATATAACATACTAACAGTTATTCAGCCATGAGTTTGGGCCAGCCACTGCCTCTCAGCCTAACCTACCTCACAGGGGTGCTGCAGGGATTAAATGAGGATGGGGAGAACCATGTATGCCACTTTGTGCTGCTTGGTTGAAAATCTGGGATAGAAATGCAATCATCAATCAATCAATCAATCAATCAATCAATGTGCTTTTTGCCTCACTGCCTTTCTTGACCGCAACTACCATCTCATTGCTCTGTAGTTGTGGTCAATGCCACCTTAGCCTTCAGAGTTTAATGGCAGATCCCATGTTGTCACCTCAAATCCAGGCTAGAAGGCCTGCTATCTGGACCCAGGTCCACTCTTGTCAGTGTTTCTTCAGCCATCTTTGCATCTAACATAATATGTGAACGAGGCAATTGGGGGAAAGAGGGGAGAGGAGGTGATCGCCATGGAGGCCTGTGAGTGTCCCCCTTTGGCCTCCCCTTGCTTGAAGAAGTCTTGTGCACAAAAAACGCCATGGTCACAGTAGCCCGGGGAAGAGCTGGGGGGACTCTTAGGCAGCTCTGCATATGTCTTTAATATGGTGCATTTCTCTCCGCCAGATGGTTCAGGCTGGAGCACAGCTTGGAGGAGGGCAAGGGGGGAGGCAAAGAGGGAGTCTAACTCAGAAACACAAACACGGACAAAAACAACAACAATCCCCGTTAGCAGTTGCTGGCAACGTCTCTGCGCCTGCTGGACCCTGACAGAGTGGGGCTCTCGGGTCCTGTCTCCTCAGCCTTATTGGCTCCTTTGTGAGCAGAAATTGCCTGCTATCTGGTGCTACAACAGCATCCATGTAGCACTGATGCTTTTGCAAATGGAATTGTATTTCTCACTGAGTGCACATCAGTTGCGAAGGTGTTGTTGTTGTTGTCGTCGTCTTTGCATTCCCATTCCCCTTTATATCTCTTACATTGGGAACCAGGTTCCTCCACGGTAACTGCAATCCACATTCAGATAACTGATGAGTACATTCTCAGTTCCTTCCATGCACCAGGCTGCTCATCTCTCAGAGGTCTCCTGCCCCACAAAAGCGAACCCCAGTTGCATTCTCCCTTAGTGCTATTATCTCTCTCCAAGATAGCGGTGCAGGTTGGTATCTGGAATTCCATTGGCAGGTTGCTGTGGGGTGACAGCCTTGCAGAGGAGGCTGGGGGTCAGGGGAGGAGGAGGGAGAGGCGTCACTGTGCCCCCCTTCTTCTCCTTTTTGAAATTCCTATGCTGGTGTTGTAAAATGGGGGCGGTCCTCATTTGGTGCTGGATTGGCAGCGAAAAGGCAGCCTCCTTCTCCGCAGACGGTAACAATAGCTGCTCTAAACTTTACAAGTGATGTGGGCTGCAGGCTGATGTATGTAGAAAGGGAACTTTACCTAAGCACAGTGCAAGTTCTATAATGATATAAAATGGCTGCTTCCCTAGGTTTCATTTTCATCCTTGCTGTTCCCTAGAGCTGCTTCTCGCCATACAATTGCTTTCACGGAATATTTAAGTCCCTCCTTTGCTCTCCGAAACCCATTTTGACTGCCAGCCTTTCACATGCATCTCTACACAACAGCTAACAGACTGCGTGGATTTGTTAGGAACATAGGATGGTGCCAAATGCGTATTTTCTCTCGGCAGCAAAGGCGTCTGCACATTTTTGGAATGATTCTGTAGCTCTTTCCCAATCCCATTTGCTGAAAAATGATTCCCAACCTGCAGTTGAAAAAGCCTTTCCTACTGTGCTATTAAAATTAGTTCTATGATATCGGGAGGCAAAGTATAGGCAGTTATTGGAGTGTATGAAATTTGTCAGGATGGTCCAAAAGTTGCACTTAAAATAAGGTTGGGAGAAAAGGGAGATTAAACAACGTAAAATTGGCAGTGTGATTTGATCTGCTGGGCATTTCTCCCCTCTTCTTTCTTATCTTTCTTTTTTATCATGCAGTTGAAAGATTGTGAAATGGTGGCAATCAAATTACACAGGACATTGTCCAATTCTAAGAGTTCACCCCAGTGCACTTTGCTCAAACAGGCGGTGTGCGGTGGGGGGGGGGGGAGGCCCATCAGCCTGCTTTCCCTCCCCAGCCCAAATGAGTATCATGGTTGCCACAGGTTATTTGCTAGATCGGGAAATGAATTTCCAAGTGAAGGGGAACGTGGAACTGCAGGAGATTAATAGATGTTATTGTGTTGGCTCTCCGCGGTACCTCCCTGGGGCTGTGCTACAGGAATATCATAGCATGCAAATATCATTTGTATTGTGATCATCTGCATCAGCGGTGGGGGGTGCTTTATGTCAGTGAAATTCTCCCCGAGGCCCCCACAGAGAAGAGAAGAATTCTGTTAAGTGTGCCTTGGCATTTAAGGGATTGCTGCCTGTTCCAAGCAGATGTTCCAAGGATTAGACATCTCATTTTGCCAGGCACTTTTCATATTAGAGAAAAGGGAGCGGCAGAAGAGAGAGGCTACAGTTATTTCTATTGGGGTGTTTTGTTTTGTTTTTGTTCTTTGGCTGGGTTTTCATGGCAATAAGGGGAGGGGGCTGCAATGTCCAGCTTCCCAGGAAATTGCCAGCAATCCAGCTTACGAGTTGGAAAAAGGAATAGAAAGATGGTTGGATTAGCATCTCTTGAATATTCATGACCCTTCCCTCTGGGTTCTGGAAGCTGAAATGCTATTTATCACCAGAGGTCCTTGTTCATACTTTATCTTTTTTAATAAGAAAAAGAGGCAGGAGGAGCTAATTAATTAATTAAGGCAATCTGAACATGTTCAGAGATTCTCTCTTTGTTATTTTTTCTCCATATAAAAGTTTTATCACAATAAGATACAAGTAGTTTTTCAGTGTGACTTCCACTGCCTACACTCTATTTCTTCTTCTTACCTCTCATGTATTCTGTAGTTCAAAGAGGTTCTGGAACTGAGCTGGGTCTCCTATTCAGCCCCCACGCTTTTGGTGCTTGTCTCCATTATTTGGTCCACAGGGATCTATTTCTGAACTGGGTGGCTACCTTTAGATGTCATTGGGGCTGGTACATCTCCTTTTCCTCCACATCACAAATCCCTGCCTCTTCAGCCAGGATCCATTGCCACATCCAAATATCAATTGTGAATTATGGAAATAAGTTCCCAAAGATGAAAAGGGGCCCCTAGCTTCTGGGGAAGGGTTGTTGTGGTTCCTGCATTGTGAGGGGTTGGACTAGATGACCCTTGGTGTCCGTTCCAACTCTATGATTCTGTGATTCTATGAGTCTGTGCTTGCCATGCAGAAGATCATGGATTCAATCCCTTCTCCACTGCCATTCACAGCTGGGATTGGGAAAGATTTCTGCCTGAAGCCCCAGGGAACTGCTTCTGGTCAGTAGACCATACTGAGATAAGCAAGACCAGTGATATGACATGAATATCTGCCTGGCACAGATGAAAAACCATCTATCCCCCCCCATCCTGATTCTCTATTCTGTTACTGTTATTATTTGTTATTAGGTAATATCCCACCTTCCCACCCAAGACTTCAGGGTGACGTACATGGTTTCCCCTCCCCATTTCATCCCCACAACAAGCCTCTGAGGTGGGTCCAAGGTTACCCAATGACCTTCATGGCTTTGTGACTTGACAGCTGGTGTGCCCCACTGCTTCCCATGCACTTCCACTCTTGGGGCAGGACTTACAGCTAAACTGCATTCAGCAGTGTGGGTGCAGGCAGGCGAAAAGCCTGTTTGGAAGAGGGTGTTTGGAAGCATAAAAGTAGCAGGCAGGGGAAGGGTTATGTACTGGCACCACTCCTCTATTCTCTGTCATCTTCAGAGAGGTTTTTCATACACAAACACACACCACAGGCTGGGTGTCAGGCTACTCTTGCGGACATTGGCTTCTTACATACTGCTGAGGTAAGTGCTTGAGGTACTTCCCAAATGTTGCCATCTGTTGATCTTGTTTAGTCGTTTAGTCTTGTCCGACTCTTCGTGACCCCATGGACCAGAGCATGGACTAGTTGCCATCTAGGCTGTGACAAAACCTTTCTTTGAATTTCTCGAGACTCTTTCTCAGGGTACTTTATGATTTCTTTAGAATGTTGGTAAGTGCAAGGTTGTTGTTATTATTTTGATTTATTTACCCACCCTTCAACCTAAAGTCTCAGGGCAGGACAGAGCAATTTTAAAAAATAACATCAAAAGCAGTTTATCGCCATCTTATCATTGTGGGGTGGCCATTGATAGAGTATGTGGCATGGTATGGTTGTGACAGGGCCATTGGTAGCGCATGCATTCCCGCCCCCCAAATGTTTTTCCGGTGCTCTGCCAACACCTCAGCTGCCTGCACTTCCTGATCTGGAGAAGCCCCCTGAGAGGAATTCCTTCACCACAAGAGCTTTATCCGAAGTGCCTGAGATCAGTGCAACCACAGATTTGTTTTGAAGGGAAGTCCAGACCACCCTTAAGCTTATTTGTAGCCTTGAAAGTCAGACAATATGAAAGAAGCCTTGCACCCTGCCTACAAACATTTCTCTGACTTTCCCTCCCCCCTTTCATAATTTTCAAATGTCATTTCCAAATTGGTGAAGAGTAGTGGTGGTAGTTTTATACCTTGGGAGAAAGGAGATTCTCACTGAACATTAGGAAGAACTTTCTGAGTATAAGAGCTGTTTTGACAGTGTAACAGACTCCCTCATAAGGTGACGGATTCCCCATCCTTGGAAGTTTTTAAACAGAGGTGGGATGGCCATCTGTCAAGGATTCTTAAGCTGTGATTCCTGCATTGAAAGGTTTGGACTAGATCACTCTTGGGCTCCCTTCCAACTCTTCAATCCTATGATTTTGTGATTTAGCACTGTGCTGGTTATGATATTTTTGAGACATGTCCTGCAATCTGTTGTTAGCCTCCAGTAAACTTTGCATTTCCTGAGGGCCTTCTATAGATGGCAGTGTTACCCAGCCAGTCTATTTCTTCAGCCATTCTTATTGGGCTTAATACCAAGAAAAACTCCAGGCATCACGTGGGGCAAAAATCAGGGTTTCCCTCCCAGCGGCCTCCTTGTTCGCTGTTCTCTTAGGGACCAGTACTGCCATGTGTTTGTTGCACATCAAGAATGATGCATCATTTGCTAGATTTGCTGCCTCAGACTCTCAGGACTGCTTCTGGAAGAAACCCATTTATTTTTTTTAATTTATAAAAAGATGGTTTCAGTAATTCACTTTTTCTCCTCTTTCAAAACAAAATTAAAGCTCTTGCAAAGTCCTATTCAGTGTGGGATCCACACCCTCCATTATCTTATGTATTCAGTTTTAGTCCTTGGCTGCAGACACTAAAATATGTGAGGTTTAAAATATTCCTGTTGTTTTTTTAGCTTCTACCTTGTTAACCTGGCTTATCTTCCAGTGCATTTCAACTCATATGCAGATATATCTGTAGTCCTAATACTTTTTCAAACCACTTCGTATAATACACTGTTGTCCTCAGAAGCTCTTAGCACAATAAAGCAAAGTGTTTCTTATTGAGCTTTTAAAATTTGAATTATGAAGGGTCATAGGCTTTTGACAAATTTGAAGTCAAGAATTAACTTGTCAAATGCAATCTTTTATGCCTGGTATTTCTAAATCACTTAAATATATGAAGTTACAGGGAACCAAGCAGAGGGCCTCCTTGGTAGTGGCACCTGCCCAGTGGAATGCCCTCCCATCGGATGTCAAACAGATAAACATCTATACAACCTTTGGTATACACCTGAAGGCAGCCCTGTATCAGGAAGTTGCCTGATGTTTTGTTGCTGTGGGATTTTTTAATATTCTGTTGGTAGCAGCCCAGAATGGCTGGGGCAACCCAGTCAGAAGGGTGGGGCACACTCAATCAATCAATCATCAATCAATCAATCAATCAATCAATCATATCATATCTAACAACCAGTCTCACCCCCAACCAACAGCAATATATCTATCTCTATCTCTATCTCTATCTCTATCTCTATCTCTATCTCTATCTCTATCTCTATCTCTATCT
The DNA here is from genome assembly GCF_964270895.1 of Podarcis filfolensis. Classification (NCBI taxonomy): domain Eukaryota; kingdom Metazoa; phylum Chordata; class Lepidosauria; order Squamata; family Lacertidae; genus Podarcis; species Podarcis filfolensis. The sequence goes on along the minus strand of NC_139611.1, from coordinate 56,691,225 downwards.
CTATCTCTATCTCTGCATGTGTGTTTATTCAGCAATCTTGATTTAGAAACTTGCTTTTGATTTCTCCCTCCAAATGCCATTTCATTTTCACTTGGCACGTTTGGTGTTTTTTATTACCCTTCTGGCATCTGTCCATGTGTAGCATATTCAGTGAAGTGCAGGTTCATTGAAAGCTGCCTAATGGCCCAGTGTTAACAGAAAACGAAGTCAAACCGGGGCTAAGTATGAATGTCAGAGTGTGCAGGAAATTACAGTGAAAACCACAGTTCCTTCACTCCTACCATGCCCCCCCCCCGTTGCCCTGCTACTTAGAGCTAAGCCATGGCTTGGCTCAAGGTTACATCTGCACCGGGGCTCATGGTTTGTGCCTCTGCCCCCTGCCCTTTAAGTAGACCATAGAACATCAATCTGAAGGTGGAAGGTGAAAGAGATGCTCTTTCCCATTGCCTCTCTCAGCTCTAGGTGCATTGAGGTCTGAGCATTGAACATAAAGTGTCTGTGTGTGGGATCAAGACAGTAGGAGAGGGGGGATGGAGTGGGGATGGAAAGGACAGTGGGGAGGATGAGGCTCATGGAGAGAATGCCACTGGAGTCAGGAGGGAGTGTGAGTGGACAGAGAATTGAGTGGAAAAAAGAGAGGGGGAGAAGGGAGCGATAGTAGGATGATTCACCCATAGGCATGAAGGATCCAATAAGACATATTCTGTTGAAATTGCATAACTTGCTGCCCTCCCAAAGCCCCCCTCCCTGAAATCACATCTGTTTCCATTGACTGAACTGTAATAATCATGGTGATTCAAGTATGTTCTAGTGTTGACATGGCACAAAAACCTGGAACAGGGGCAGATATCCCTATGGAACTTCAAATATGTACGCAGATGTGTTCTGTCACTTGCTGCTGGTTGACTGCCATCCTAAATCCAAGAAACTCCATGAGTGTTGTGTGCTCTGGATCAATTGTTTTCTGGTGCTGGCTGTGGTTTTTGCTGTTGCCACGTGGAAACCTGATTGCCTTGTCAGAGGAGAGCCAGCACACTCCGGATTGGTCACGGATGTGATCAGTCCAGGAAAGGTAGGTGGAACCTAAAATGGTTTTGTGGTGCTGGCTGTGGTTTTTGCTGTGCAGGAAGCTTTCATTTGATGTTGATTTTTGCATGGGTGGAGGAGGAGGAGACAGCACTCTAAAACCATGCAAGTTCAGGAGGATCCATTTTAATTTTGCCTCTGACTTTTACCCAGACCTCTTGGAAAAGCAATGTGTGTGTTTGTGCACATATGGGACTTACTCTCCATTTGTCTGGGGCAGGGAAACTGAGCTGGGGGTGGCACAACCAGAGTGGGGGGTGTTTGTGGCATTCTCTTGAAATCTCAAGTCCGCTCTCCCCAAAAAGTTGCCAACCACTGGTTCTAGTCCAACTGTCAGGCTTCAGAACAAAGAGAAAGGAGTCTTCTTAACAGTTAGAAACTTTAAGGATCATGGCAAGAGAACAAAGAACCCCATTTCTAGGAATGAAGGTGCTCCTAATTAAGGGTATCACCCACTTCCTCCCTAGTGACTCATGTCACTACCATGTCTTGTAACATGATCTCGTGACCATCGTGCTTTCTGTGCTGCCACCTTATCTGCTCTTCTTGACCTTGGGCTGAGCAGATGAATGCTTTCCAGAGAAAGTGAGTCTGTTAACTCTTTCTCTCCTAGTACTTCTCCTCCTATCTGATCCCTATCCAGTACTTCCCAACTTCTGTCTTCTGAATTATGTCCCTCTGCAAACCACTGTTCCAAGCCTCTACTGTCCTCCTGCTCCTGGGAAGATTCAGGATCCTGATCAGGAGCAGGGGGAGGGGGAGGCTCCCACCATTCCTCCTCAGCACAGTCCCTGACACCAACCATCTTTTACAAGGTGGGGCAACTTCCAAAGCAATGACTGGTCAGTCTACACCAGTGGTCCCCAAACTTTTATGGTCCTTAAGTTCAATAAACTCACCCCCAGTGCCCTCTACCCTATCCTATAAAAAGCATTAACCAGAATAGTGGTCTGCATAACGAACTAAAACCATTCTCTCCCCACCCCTACCTGGACATCAGACAAACCTGCTAGGCACATGAAATCCATACTGGTCCTTCTGGTTGTTATACCCACCTGGGAAAGGCTTCAAGGCAAACCTTCCTAGTCTCAGACTCTGTCCTGGGAAATGGTGCCATGTGGCTATGAGGCTGGATGCTGTGCGCACTGAGATCAGGTCACATAATTAAAACGTCCACCTCGCTGCCGGTCCAGGCATGGCACGGCGATTATCCAAACACCCTTCGACCTGAGCCACATCTTTCTCCCAGCTTTCACTTCGCCAATATTTATGGCACAGGCCAGAAAACTCAAACATGGTTTGTGTTTCAACTTGATGAAGCCGAGGCTTTAAATCACACCAGCCTGCCAAGCAAAGTACTTTAGCCTCCTGCCCTCGACACTGTAAACAGACTGCCTCTTCAGCACTCCCGGGGACAATTTAATGGACTACTTAATACTGCCAATAGCTTTTTGAATGCCTCGGGTCCCTCCTTGAAAAGTTTCCTCTTTGTTTGTGTTTAACCTTCCTCTCTTTCCTCTTGTAATCAGCTGCTAAAGGGAAAAGCAGTGTTGCAATTGGGGCCAATGATCACTAGATTTCCTGAATATGGAAAGAGGAAGGGTGGACTGTGGCAGAATGAGGATTGATGCTCAGGGGGCTTCCAGGCAAACTGCTTATTCAGCATGCATCCTGATTTGTTTGCAGGGAGGTTAGATGACTTCGGCTATGTAATGAGCATTCATTCTGATCTGTTAGCAGGGAGGCAAGAAACTGGTACATCTATGCAAGTGTTGTCCGACAATTCCCCCCCCCCCCCCCGAATTTTCTCATCACTCCCCTTAACACAAAAGTGTGTTTGGGGGAAGAAGTGAGTTTAATGCCCAAGGGTGCCAAATCAGCTTTCACTGCTACCTGAATTTGTTAGTACATGACTGAATCCCACCCCCTCAAAAGTTGCAGCCTTATGTTTTGGTCTTTCTAAAGATATTCTTATTTTGACTGGACCTTTTTGCACATGGCATGTTTTGCACATTTGGGTGTTATGAGCATGGTGCTCTCCTCCCTCCTTCTTGTGAGCTGGGCTTTCCTTCATTGGAGGTTTCTGTGGGAATGTTTAGGGATGCAGGGGAGGGTATATTGTCTAAGATATCTTATCCCAACTTGTCTTTACAAGTTCAACAAAATCAGCAGAGTTAACATTCCCCTTTTTGAAAACACACACACAGCAGATAGCTTGCTCAAACTCGTTAGAGTCTCTGTAAATATTTCCTGGTATTTTCCCCGTTTAATCCCTCCTAAAATAAGATGCTATGCAGTCTTCTGTAAAGTATAAAGCTTTTACTCACAGGTAATCATCTGTTCACACAAAGGTTCCCAGAAGGCAGACTTAAAAGGTTAGAACATAGTTTAAATGTGGTGACTATCTCCTTATGGGAGAAAGCCCCCCTTTTCTTCTCTTGGCCTGGAGCCAAGGGTGCACCTTAGTAGTGCTGTTGTTAAGATGGCATCGATAGAGACAAGAGAGACAAGATGGTCGCCAGCCTGTGGCTCTTTCTACTTCTTGAGAGGCCATGCCCATCTCAAGTTACACATAGGAAGTTTCGTCTCAGTCCTGGAAAGCAGGAAGTTCCGGCGGAAGGACTGAGACAACCTTCATGTCTACTCTAGCAATGTTGTGTTTGACTGCACCTGATTCTTACATCCCACAGTTTTTAAACAGAGGTTGGATGGCCATCTGTCAGGGATTCTTTAGCTGTGGTTCCTGCATTGCAGCTGGTTGACCTAGATGACCCTTGGGGTCCCTTCCAATTCTACAATTCTATGATTCTATGAGGAGATGAAATGGGTTGCAAAGCAACAAGGCCAGTCCAAACTTGAAGTTTCTAACAGCATTCAATGGGGCTTTCATTTCCAACTGAGCTCAGGTTGTGTTTTTGGGGCAGGTGGTTTGTGAACCAAACCCAAAAGCATCCTCACATCTTGGAAAATGCGGGGTCTCTCTGCAGAAATGCATTCCCTTGCTTGGCTTTCTAGGAATTCAATTTCGCAGGCAATGTGATGGGATGACAAACCTCCTCCTGCAAGTGCTGTTTAGTAAATTGGTTGGAAGCAGGCATAAGCTGAGGTATGAAATCTCCTTGGCACTCCATGGCAAGATTCCTTTTCTACCCATTTAATATTTTCTTAATTATCTCTTTGCTGTGGTGCTCATTGATTCACAGGGAGATATATCTTGGGATCAGGCAAGACACCAGCACAAAGAAATACTTCCTTCTTCCTTCCATCTGTCCATCCATCCTTCCTGTAGCTCTTCTTGATGCAAGACTTCTTCTGTTTGCAAGGTAGAACTCCCCCCAGAGCTTGGGAAATGATTTATAATGAATTGAAAAAAATGTTTAAGATAACTTTTGTTAAAAGACCAGAAGCCTTTTTTTATTGGGCATTTCAGGTCAAAGATATGCCAAAAGAGAAGAAAAAAAACCAAAACTATTCATGTATGCTACAACAGCGGCTAGGATCTTACTAGCCCAAAGATGGAAAAGCAACAAAATACCAGCCAAAGAACAATGGCAAGAAAAACTGATGGAATTTGCTGAAATGGCAAAACTAACTGAAAGACTTAGAGACAAAGGCAATAGAGACTTTAAAGAAAATTGGTAACCATATGTGCTGTATCTACGGAATCAATGTAAAGAAATGGACTCACTAGCAGGGTTTGAGTAAACACTTACAATTAATAATATAAACATAAAAGTTGTAAAGAGGAGGTTAAAATGATGAGAATATAACAACATTTAATTTAAGGATATAATATTGAAGTACAGTATGGTAAGCAGGAGAGGTTAAAATGTAATAAACCAGAAGGGGAAGTTGAGGGAAGTCACGGGGTAGGGGTGGGGTGGGGGAATGTGGGGAATTTAATTTGTCATTATTTGTCATGACGTAATTATGGAAAATAATAATAATATAAAACTCAATAATTTATTTATTTTTTTAAAAAAGAACTAGTCGTCAAATTTTGCCAAGCAAAGAGGAACTGTGCTGTTTGAGTGAATTCCTCCAAAGTATGTTGGAGTAAACAAAACAACCACTCATTAAGCTGTCAAGAAGAAGTGATGGTGGTGGGATTGTAACTTAAAGTGCGGGACTGCTTTGGAGAAGGATTTGATGGTGGTGGTGATGGTGTGTGTGTGAAAACACTAAAACGAGAGCAGCATTTCATTCCTGAGGCTCCGTTGAGAATGCAGAGTGCGACACACCACAGTAATAAGGGTGTTGATAAGCTGGAAAACGTGCAGAAGAGAGGTGACCAAGATTATTAAGGGTCTGGATACCAACACTTGGGAGGGATGGTTGAGGGAATTCGGTATGTTTAGCTTGGGGGAAAGAAGACTGAGATGAGATAGGATAGCCATCTTCAAATATCTGAAGGGCTGTCAAATGGAAGGTGGAGCAAACTTGCTTTCAGCTATTCCAGAGGGTAGGACCCAAATCAATGGATTCAAATTGTAAGAAAGGAGATTCTGACTAAACATTCGGAAGAGCTTTATGAGGAAAAGAGCCATTTAACTGTGGAATGAACTCCCTCAGAAACTGGTGGGCTCTCCTTCATTGGAGGCTTTTCAGCAGAGGTTGGTAAAGGTAAAGGACCCCTGGATGGTTAAGTCCAGTCAAAGGTGACTATGGGGTGTGCTGCTCATCTTGCTTGTGAGGCCAAGGGAGCCAGCATTTGCCCACAGACAGCTTTCCAGGTCATGTGGCCAGCATGATGAAACTGCTTCTGGTGCAATGGGACACCGTGACAAGTGCCAGAGCACACAGAAATGCTATATACCTTCCTGCCACAGCGGTACCTATTTATCTACTCGTGCTTGTATGCTTTCGAACTGTTAAGTTGGCAGGAGCTGGGACAAAACAATGGGAGCTCACTCTGTCACACAGACTCAAACTGCCAACCTTTTGATTGGCAAGCCCAAGAGGTTCAGTAGACCACAGTGCCACCCGCTCCCTAGAGGTTGGATGGCCATCTGTCAGGGATTCTTTTGATATGATATGATACGATAATCTTTATTGTCATTGTCCCATACAGAACAACGAAATTGAAAAAAATCTACATCAGACATTCAAAACCAACAAGCCTGCTATCCCAGCTATCCCAGCCTGTTTAGCCCCCTAAAAACTCTGATACTCCATAATTAAATACAATATACTCCCATAGAGACTACCTTACACTGCCTTTAAAACCAAAATCGCATTTGGATAGAAACTGTTTCTCAGGCGGCTAGTCCTAGTCTTAATAACCCTGTACTTTCTTCCAGAAGGCAGAAGCTGAAAGAGATCATTTCTGGGGTGTGCACTATGCTGCACTATCTCTGCAGCTTTCTTATGATTCCTGGAAGCGTAGATTTGATCCAAGGTGGGAAGAGTGCACCCAATTATTCTCTCTGCAGTCTTTACAACCCTGGACAGCATTGTTTCCCTCCCGACCATGCAGCTCCCAAACCACTGTGATTCCTGAATTGCAGGGGAGTTGACTATATGGCCCTTAGGGGCTCTTCCCACTCTCCGATTCTATGAGTCTATGATTATATAAGGAAGAAGGAGATTCTTCTCAGCCCCCCTCCCCTTGCAAAAAAAAACCTCCCAGGCTCCAGTGAAATTGGCAGATGGGTTTGGGATTGCCAGAACAGCAGCATCAGAGCTACATTGCTCCAACACCCGCCTCTCCCGATGCAGAATGTGTTTTCCACTCATCTCACCACTGTTTTTATTGTGCTTACAAAATCTCACATCTTACAGACACCACATAGGAGCCCCATGAGGAAAAAGAGGTTTTTTATATTTATAAGTAAGTATGCGGCTGGATTCCAGTACAGTTATTCTTAAGATATATATATATATTGTTGGCCCTTGCTCCAGGTGCACACAAGCTTGCGTTGAGATGAATGTCTCTAAGTGGAGAACAGCCTGTTTGCTGCACAGCACCCGCCATTATTCATAAGCGCTTCCATTTTAATATTTCAGGGGCTGCTCGAAAGCTACTTTGTCACAAGGCTGCTAATTAACACAATAGGATTATGCCGAATGGGATGAATCATTTACAGCAAATCACCCACTAGCAATTCATTTCCACAGGAGGAGGTTTCTATCACTGGATCCATTTTGGAGAGAGCAGTTTGAATTAAGCACACTTATCCCCGGGTGCTCACATTTCCCCATGCATACCTGAAGCATGCGGGCTCCCAACGGAGGATATTTGGAGAGCTGTTTGTGGCACAGTGGGCAGCCTGTGGGTAGATCGAGGTAGATATGATGGCGGAATCTCCCAACTCTGTCAAACACTCATTTGTAATAGCAAGAATGAGCACAGTTAGAATGGTAAATGGAGGGTTTAGTGCCTGCAACAAAAGGTTGCAGTTTATCACAACTCTCCAGCCAGCCAAGCTGCCCCCCAGGGTTCAGTCAGTTGCAAGGGCATCAAGCTGGGCACTCTCATCCCCTCTGCTTTAGCTGTGATTCCTGCACTGCAGAGGGTTGGACTACAGACCCTTTGGGTACCGTGCAAAACTACAATTCCATGATTCTCCATTTTTCTTTTCTAGCTGACCTTCAGAATTATCATGGCTGTTGAGCATCCACAGTCTCCAAGCGGGTATTTCATGTTGAGAGAGTCAGAACTTACAGGGTTAAGAAGTTCTGAGTGACGCTTCACATTCCGAGAGGTGTGTTTAGAACACGGAAGTGGGAGTGGTCAGTATCTCTGAGAGAGAGAGAGAAAGACACACACAGTGTGCGTGTTTGCTCCGAGAGAGCAGCAGCCATGTGCGAACTGTCGCCAGGAGATTTATAGATGTTGTGTTTTGCTAAGGAATAAAGACTCTAAGATAAGGAGACTGCTGCGTTTCAGCCTGAATTATTGCCTTCACACGAAGAACGTTTCCTGCTTCTGTTCCGCTGTGTTTTACGCTCTGCTGAGTCAAAGGTCCCAGGGGGGAAGACCAGAGCTGCGCAAGGGAAGTGTGCCGGACCCCCGGACGTCATTGACCTCCAAAGGTTATGGGTGATCAGCAATAAAGATAAGAAACGTTCGTGCGTGTGAGAGACTGCAGCCAGAGGCCAGCCGATGAGACGCTGGGAAAGGTGACTGCAGGCAAAGAGGCTGAGGAGCAGCCAAAGGCCAGCTAAGGAGTAGCTGGAGCCAGCCGGGAGGAGCTGGGATCTGCCGGACCGGGAGGTGCTACTGTATCGTAAGTAGGCCGGGCCCCGGGGCAAGATGGCAGACAGCCATGAATCGCGTGCAGTCCCTTTTGAAGAGGCAGACGGGAAGGAGCCCTGGGTAGAGTGGCAGGCACTGAAGAAAGTGGGAGCCACACCAGAGGGGGCTAGACGCCAGCCTGAGGGACGCCCACAGGGGGCCAAGAGCTGCACAGAAGCTGGGGAACGCCCAGAGAGTCAAGGAGGGGCTGTGGGACGCCCTGGATGCCCAAAGTGGGCTGGAGCCGTGTCAGGAGGCTGCTGCGATGCTTTGACACGCCAACGTGACAGGCAGCTGTGTGCTGGAGAGCTGCTGAAAGCTGGGAAGAGGAAAGCAGTGGCAAGCTGTTCCTCTGGAGGCTGTGCACCTAAGTTTGGGGGTGCAGGCCAGAGAGGCCAGTCCAAGGGTCTTGAAAGTGCCAAGGCTGTTTGGCAGGAGCTGGAGAAGGTTTGCAGAGAAACCACAGAGCTGGAAGCCAAAAGCCACGTCCCCAAGCCTCAAAGAGAAGACTCTAGTAGAGCTGCTGGCAAGAGTGGGGGGGGGCACTGCAGTCCAAAGGCAAGTTTGAAAAGTTTTCCATTCGTTGCTGTTTTGTTTGCGGTTCTCCGGAGCACCTGCGCCGAAGCTGTCCACAGCGAGACAAAGGGCAGGAAAGTCCCAAGGACATTTCCCATGGGAACCAGCCCGGGAGAAGAGGCCAGCGTGGAAAGTCCCAGGGTCGGCCGGAAGGGGAAGGAGGCGCTTATCAGCTGTCTGCGTCTATGGCAGTTTTGGACAACAACAACACCTGCAGCGAAAGCCCCAAGGTCGGGGGCAGCAGGAAGTCAGTTGCTAAGGCAACAAAGAAGGACAACTCCAGAGGGGGGAGAGTCCTACGTTGGGTTGTTGACTCGGCTGCGAATGCCCATCTGGTAACAGCGCCACCTGATGGACAAATGTGGAACTGCAAGGCTGTTTCAACAGAGAAAACAGTTAGATTTGCTACAGGTTCACAGGGACATGTGACCCATGTTGCTAACATGTTTGTCTCTTTTTTACAGGCTGAACTGAAGGTCTGTGTTCTCCCTGAGATAAAACATTGCCTGTTATCTGTACCTTGCCTTTTACAGGAGGGATATTCAGTGAGTTTTGAAAACAATGTTTGCACAATTTCCAGAGGGGGGAAGCAACTGGTACGTGTTGAGAAAAATCAGAACAATCTCTTTGTTCTGGAATCACCTCTGGAGGGAGGGGGGAACACTCATGTTTCATGTGCATGCGTGTGGCACAAGAGGATTGCACATGGGTCTTGTGATGACTTGCAGGTGTTATCAGAATGCACCAAAGGGTGCAAGGTAAGAGAATGTGGTGCAACACTAAATTGCAGGGCTTGTAGAAAAGCCAAAAACAAGGGATTTAGCTATCCCAGAGTGGAGAGGGTAACCACAAAGCCTTTTGAGCTTGTGCATGCAGACCTGTTTGGGCCTATGCCTCAGCCAAGTCTGGGCAAAGCCAGGCATCTGCTGATTTTGATCGATGATTTTACTAGGAACTCCTGGGCTTTTTCTCTGACAACGCAGGAGGAAGCAGCGCAACTGATCAAAGATTGGGTTGCAGAGGTGGAACAGAGGTTCTCCACCAAGGTGCAAGGTTTCCAGTTTGACCGTGGTTTGGAGGTCACTGGGTCTGCTCTAAAGAGTTTCTTTCGCCAGAGGGGGATACGTCACAAGGTGACTTCTCCTCAGGAGAGTGGCGTGGCAGAGCTTAGGAGTAAAGCTCTGGTTCAAGCATCAGAGATTCTACTGGATGACTCTGGTTTGCCTCACAGTTTCTGGGGGGAGGCAGTAAAAACGGCCAATTTCACGATGAACAGGTGCTACAATGCAGTGGTAGGTGACACCCCATATTTCTTGCTCAACGGACAGAAGCCACAGGTGCATTTATTCCGTTCGTTTGGTTGCAGGGCCATGGTGCCTGTACCAAAGTGGTTGCAGCAAGAGGGTGGTCCAAGGTACCAGGAAATGATCTTCTGTGGGTATGAACCCGCGACCAAGGGGTGGAGATTTGCGTACCCAGAAGGTGATCAGACCAAGCTTCTGGTCAGCAAGCATGCTGAGTTCAAAGAGCAGCAGGGAAATAGTTCAAGGCGCAAAGTCAGCCATGACACTGTCTCAGATTGTCTGTCTGAATCCGAATCTGAGCAGGAGGGAGAGCCAGGTAATGGTGATCTGGTCGATGATCAGGATCAGGACCAGGGGGAGGCGTCTCCACAGGTTGTTAAAAGAGTGTCCAAGAGTGAGCCCTCATCTCCTGTTAGAGTGATGGAGAAAGCTCACAGACGGGTCAAGTCAGAGGGGGAGTCTGATGAAGAAGACACTCTTGCTGGCCCCAGTGGGTCAGGAGAAGAACCCCAGTTTGTGCCCAGGCGGTCTTCACGGGCAACAAAGGGAATTCCACCTGAGAGGTTTCAGGTCACAAATGCGTGGGTTGGTTTCGCACAGTGCGAACCAGAGATTTGTGAGGAGACTCAATAGGCAGGTGGGAAGGTGTGGGACACACAGAGGTCTGTAAAGGTGTGCTCACAAGTCCTCTCAGAATGTGATGCGAGAGGGGGTGTTGAGAGAGTCAGAACTTACAGGGTTAAGAAGTTCTGAGTGACGCTTCACATTCCGAGAGGTGTGTTTAGAACACGGAAGTGGGAGTGGTCAGTATCTCTGAGAGAGAGAGAGAAAGACACACACAGTGTGCGTGTTTGCTCCGAGAGAGCAGCAGCCATGTGCGAACTGTCGCCAGGAGATTTATAGATGTTGTGTTTTGCTAAGGAATAAAGACTCTAAGATAAGGAGACTGCTGCGTTTCAGCCTGAATTATTGCCTTCACACGAAGAACGTTTCCTGCTTCTGTTCCGCTGTGTTTTACGCTCTGCTGAGTCAAAGGTCCCAGGGGGGAAGACCAGAGCTGCGCAAGGGAAGTGTGCCGGACCCCCGGACGTCATTGACCTCCAAATTTCAAGGGCATTTTGTTCCCTTATTTATTTAATAATCTGGGCTTCTATAAACTTCAGAAGGTTTTTTCAGTGCCTCCAGTTTTATTCTAGTCCTGCCGGCACTCAGCACCTGATTTTCCTGTTCAGGGGACTGATAATGCTTCTCAGGCATGACACATCCTAGGATTCAGGGATGGGCAATCTCTTGAAAGCAAGCCAGATGCAGTCCTCAGGCCCTCTTTTCCCAGACCCCTCCCCACCCTGCTGAATTTGTTTCCTTTGGACTGGCTGAGCAGTCCAGTGAGGGTGGGTGAAGGGAAGGTTTACTCCAGGGGTCAGAAAATGTTTTCAGCAGGGGGCCGGTCCACTGTCCCTCAGACCTTGTGGGGGGTCGGACTATATTTTTGGGGGGAAATGAACGAATTCCTATGCCCCACAAATAACCCAGAGATGCATTTTAAATAAAAGGACACATTCTACTCATGTAAAAACACGCTGATTCCTGGACCATCTGTGGGCTGGATTGAGAAGGTGATTGGGCTGCATCCAGCCCATGGGTCTTAGGTTGCCTTCCCCTGGCTTAAGCCTTCTCTTCTTGCTGACTCCCCCTCCTGCTGTTGCAAAAAAAAAACAAAAAACGCTCAGCAGTAGGGAAGAGGCTTGCCAGTGGCTGAGTCCCCCTTGCAGATTACTTTCTTCGTGTCATGTGTGCTGAGTCCACAGCACGGAAGCCAAAGAAGCCGCCTGTGGAAGAATAATGGAATCATACAGTTGTAGAGTTGGAAGGGAACCCAAAGGATCATCCAGCTCAACCCCTTGCAATGCAGTAATCATCACTAAAAGCTGGTGACATTTCTATGCTCTGTACTGACCACAGAGGTTGTGGGTTGTCTGTCTCTCTCTCTCTCTCTCTCTCTCTCTCTCTCTCTCTGTGTGTGTGTGTGTGTGTGAGAGAGAGAGAGAGAGAGAGAGAGCACTTTCTGATATCATCTTTTGCCCAAAGGCATTTACAGTGTACCTCTGGATGCGAACGGGGATCCGTTCCGGAGCCCCGTTCACATCCTGAAGAGAACGCAACCCGCATCTGCGCGTGTGCGGGTTTGATTCGCCGCTTCTGCACATGCACGTGGCGTCATTTTGAGCATCTGCGCATGCGTGAGCGGTGAAACCCAGAAGTAACACATTCCGTTACTTCCGGGTTGCCGCGGAGCGCAACCCGGAAATGCTCAACCTGAAGCAACTTTAACCTGAGGTATGACTGTATAATATTTATAGCAGGTGTTTTCAGGATGTGATGCCACACATGTTTTTTTTTCATGTCCCATTTGCAGCATGCAAGGAAGTGTTGCATCTTGGAGGTGTTGTAACTTTCTCCACACCCTTGAACTTCTCAGTGGCTTGATCAACACAGGAATGTCAGTTTGGCCCCGCAACCATGGGTGCCCAGGGCTGTGGGTGCCATGTAGCATGCTTGGCCCTGGCCCCAAAATTTGTGCCTGGCCCCTTCATGGGGAATTTTGTGGGTGCTCGGGCACCCAGGGCCTCAAGGAGTTGGCACCAGTGCTTCACCCCTGGAAGCCCACTCCATTGTCTCTCCAGATGTTGGATGGATGCCAACAGCAACAATCATGGGAATATATTCTGGGAATTCCAGACAAGCTATTTAAATTGGGGAGGGCACGCACATGCACATGGTTGCTCTGCAATGGTTTTTCACTAAACTTCAAATCAGTTTTTACCTCCAACAAATAATATGGAGATTTTGTATTTCAGAAAAGCTGGATAGCATCAGTTTAAATCTGGTTTTGTAAATAAATAAATAAAAAAGATTCTTAAAACCAGCATTGAAACTGGGGTGGGAGACACATGATTGCACAGTCTAAAATGCCAGATATATATGAAAAACCTGAGTGTCTCTGCAGAAGGGAAGCAGGGCTACCATTTCATCTGCTCTCGCTGTGGTTTATTTTGCCCAACCCAAACCCTGTTCAAGCAGGTTTTAAACCCTACATGAAATCAGAAAGGGATTATGCAAATCGTTTTCGTTTCCTGTACAACGCATGATATGCTAAGCTTCCTCTTATGGGACCCACGTATTATAATCTCTGGGTTTAGGAATAACGGGATCTGGAGGGTCACATGCTTTGTTGTGGGAACAGCTTGTATAGCTGAGATTGCAGGGGGAAGGGAAGAGGGCCTTTCTTTCAAGCCCCTTGAATTAAACCCTTCTTTCAAAACCTCTCGCTTTCTCTGGTCAAGGTCTCAGAAGCACAGGAGCAAGAGAGGCCTGTGAAATTCATGCATTGATTTCTTTGCTCTCTCCAACAAGCCCTTCTGGGAGGCAGGCAGCTTCAGTTCAGGAGTTTTGTATTTGGGAAACTTCATCTTTTGAGGTTTCTTTTCTGAGGAACTTATTTGAAAGCAAAGGCAGCTGAGGGGGAAATGCATTATTGAGAGGCAAGCTGCCTTTTTAATCTAAAATTCAGCAGGAATCTCTGGCGGGGGGAGGGGAGAGGAAAAGGTTATTTCCAAGATTCTGTCCAGCATTTCTTGAGTTGGGTGGGTTAGCCAGGAAAATGGAAGGGGTGGGGTGGGGAAAACAGACGAGGTCCCCCCCCCCTGGCTTCCTTACAATAATGAGAGAGCAAGTGGGCAAAGGGGGAGAGTGGAAATGTGGAAGCCAGAAATACTGGCACCTAAAATTAAAAATATCAACTCACAGCAAAAAAGAAGAAGAAGCACAATAGCTCATCCTAACAACGCAGTTGCTGCTTGCTGGGTGGCTGCTCCTGCAAACATGCAAAGCTCCTCCACATGCATTGTTCTTCCAGAAAGTATGCATATTTCACATAGACTCATTGAATTTCTAAAGTTCTGAAGCATGGGTCGGCAAACTAAGGCCCGGGGGGTGGATCCAGCCCAATGGCCTCCTGGATCCGGCCCGCGGACTGTCCGGGAATCGCTGTGTGGATTTTTTTTTTTGATTTTTTTATTAGGAATTTCAACATAACAGTTTTAACAAATCTTTACAAAAATACATCATCCCCATCCCCCCCCCCATTTTTTCATCTCCCCCTCCCCCCCAAAAAGAAAAAAGATAACCCTCCCTCCCACCCCCCAAGACTTCCCTCAGTTCCTCTCTCTGGTTTCTCGACGCATAGTTTTATCTGCATATTATAAAATTGTAAAGATCCTCAGTTTATCTGTCCGTATATTACCAATAAAGGATTTGTGAATGTTTATTAAAAACCTGCCAAGGAGTCCAGTTCATTTTGTTGTTTCTTCAAATACTTTATAAAAGGTCCCCATTCATCTTTAAAGTCACAGTTATCCTTGTCATGTAGTTTGTGTGTCAATTTTGCCAGTTCCGCATAGTCCATCAATTTTTCTTGCCACAGTTCTTTAGTCAGTGTTTCCTCATTCTTCCATCCTTGTGCTATTAAGACGCTTGCCACTGTGGTGTGGGGATTCCGATCATTCGGGCTGTGCCATCCCCACCCCCACACCGGGGGTGCCTCCTCCCTCCCTCCTCCTGGCTTCTCCCCGCCCTGCCTAGAGGAGGAAGGGAGCTGGGCTTTGTTGAGCCGTGGTTGGCTGAGCACCATTTTAAGCATCCCCTCTCTGGAGCCAGCCCTTTTGTGCCGCTCATCGTCCCTCCACCGCTGCTGCTGCCAGCCCCTGCCGCTCGCAAGGCACAGGTAAGCAGCCACCAGGGCTCGTCCGGTGCTGTGGAGAAGGGAGGGGAGAGTCGGTGGGGGGAGATTCCCCCCCAAATATAGTCCAGCCCCCCACAAGGTCTGAGGGACAGTGGACCGACCCCCTGTGGAAAAGGTTTGCTGACCTCTGTTCTAAAGGGTCATCTAGTCCAAGTTCCTGCAATGCAGGAATCACAGCTAAAGCAGCCATGACAGATGGCCATCAAAACTCTGCTAAAAAAAACCCCAAACCCTCCCATGAAGGAGAGTATACAACCTCCCAAGTAAGTCCATTCTATGGTCAAACAGCTCTGTATAAATTTTATGTACTATTTGAAATTTATTTATTTATATATTTATTCATCATCATCATCATCATCATCATCCTCATGAGAAGCGAAGACTCCCTGGAAAAGACCCTGATGCTGGGAAAGATTGAGGGCACAAGGAGAAGGGGACGACAGAGGATGAGATGGTTGGACAGTGTTCTCGAAGCTACGAACATGAGTTTGACCAAACTGCGGGAGGCAGTGAAAGACAGGAGTGCCTGGCGTGCTCTGGTCCATGGGGTCACGAAGAGTCGGACACAATTAAACGACTAAACAACAACAACAACAAATAATAATAATTTATTATTTATACCCCGCCCACTCTGAGCAGCTTCCAACAAAATATTAAAATACAGTAATGCATCAAACATTAAAAGCTTCTCTAAACAGGGCTGCCTTCAGATGTCTTCTAAAAGTCTGATAGTTGTTGTTCTTTTTGACATCTGGTGGGAGGGTGTTCCACAGGGCGGGTGCCACTACGAGAAGGCCCTCTGCCTGGTTCCCTGTAATGATTTATATCTCACCTTTTTGCCGGATGCAAAGGCCGCTTAACACAAATTAAAATGACACAGATAGAATAAGAAAAGCTAAAAAGATATATAAGGCGATCATTAAAAAGTAATTTAATGAAAACCATATATAACAAGGTATTCAAAGACAGATAATGAAAGTAACACAGCACTATTAAAAGCCCTCTCCTTAAAAAACAGTCGGTTCAACATTTCTAAGCAGTGCATCTCTCCATACTATATTTTGGTAAGGAAAATGCTGTCATGCTTCAGTTCTGGTCGTTGATAGGCAGCTGCAACAATTGCAGTGACAAGACAGAACAGCAGGCAGGCGAGTGAGCGAGCAAGTGGGGTGGGTGCTGGGCATCCCAGGTGAGCTGCTGAGAGAGATGTTTAAAGATAACCAGTGGTGGTGTAGTGGTTAGAGTGCTGGGAGACCAGGGTTTGAATCCCTGCTCAGCTCACTGGGTATGACCTTGATTCAGTCCCTGCCTCTCAACCTAACCTAGCCTACCTCACAGGGTTGTTTTGGGGATTGAATGAGGGGGGGGGGTACCATGTATGCTACCTTGAGCTCCTTGGAGAAAGAAAGGGGGGACAGAAAGGCAATGAAATAAATAAATAAATAAATAAATAAATAAATAAATAAATAAGCATAGAAGTGGTTCATCTTGCTTAAATTTTGCTGAAGTGGCAGTTAAAGGTGGGGGAAGCACTTCAGAGAGGGGTTTGTCAAACCCCTCTCTTAACATTTCCCCTCCTCTATTAAACCTTTAGTAAGCTGCAGAGGGAAGGGGACGGGGTTTGGGGTGAGCTGTGGGTTGGAGGGGTATACGGTGAGCAGGGACAACAGTCCCACGCATAAATTACAAAAAAAGTCTCTCACAAAGAATAAGCACAATTAAAATCCATCCTAGAAATAGAAAACTACCTTAAAATTCCTGCTGAAACAGGGAAGCCTTTGTCAGGCAACTGGAATGCAGCAGAGACAATGGGCTTGCCCATAATCTTAGTCAGATCTGGAAGATCCCAAAGCAGAACAACAAAGAACAACACAACCCATATACTGGAGCACAAGCATTTGTACAAATAATGCCAATGTGTAGATCAGAGATGGGGAACTAGCAGCTCTCCAGATGATGCTGGACTAGTGGGAGCTAATGGGAGTTGGAGTTAAAGACTTTTGGAGAGTCAGAGGTTAGCCATCCCTGGTTTGCATACTATGCATGCGAAGTTCAATAATTCTTGCTACAGAATTAAAATTTCATCGGGTGCAAGGTTATCAGTAAATGGCTTGGGATTCCTATTCTTATTACTAATTCAATTTATATACCACTCTTTATCAAAAGATCCCAGGTACAAGATTAAGAACACATTCTGACTTGAAGGAAGCTTTTTTGACAGTATAAAAGGGTTGCCAAGAGCTGAACACGCAGTAGCATGCAGGCACTGGGGTTTTTTTTCTGCTCCATCCTTTCCACGCAGCTCTCTGCCCTTACTGCAAACCTCTGCTGCAGACGGAGGGACCCTCAAGACCAAAAATGCGACCCGGAATGTGAGGAAGGGTGCATCAGGATGGGAAATTTGCAACCACTTGTGCACACCAGTAGATGCTTCCTGCTCTTTGGTTTGTAGGCTTTGTGAACAACACTATCTGTTGATTGCTTCTGTTTCTGGACAGGCAGAAGACCCTGGTAACTGCCATCAGGCGAAAGTGAAGCATGAAGTTGCGGCCTGTGGCTGCATGTTATTTCAGAGGAAGCTACATGCATCCGAGGCATTGCAATTCTAACATGAGGATGCATATGTGAGGGGTTGAGCTAATGCTTTCCCTGCAGGAAGTCCCTGCTTAAGTCCCCAGAAGTTCCAGTGGAACAGATCTCGTAGGTAGGTGGGCTGTCCTTAGAGAGTCACTGCAAGTCAGAGCAGAGAGTACTACACTTGATAGTCCAGTGGTCTGATTCAGTATAAGGCTTACTAAAAGTCAACTGTTTATGAGACAGCTTGTCTCTGCACAGAGTCGCTGGTAGGCCTGAGCTGAGGTTGCAGCTGAGGTTGCCATTGACCAAAGAGCAATCTGGTGTTGCCATAAACTGAGAAACTCACTAGTAAACAGAGTTGCCACACACATATACACACAAAACGCACCTAAAGGTAAATTAAGTGGGCAAGTTTTTCGTCAGATGAGAAAACAACATTTTTAAGTCTTTCCCCAACATGCTGTCTCACTACAAGCCTTATTTCCCCTTGGTAAACCAAAGTAGCATGCTTTATTGCTGTCACCATTTTTTTTAACTGAAGGAAACTGTAGTTTGACTAGACTTTGAAAAAAATATGGGGAGTCGCTTAATGTATCATTTCAAATTGATTTCTCTGGGCTCTGAGAATATTGCATCCCTCCCCCCGCCCATTCCAAAACATCAATGTGATGCCTTCCAGATGAGATCAGTTCATTATTTATAAAAGCAAAACTCCCTGTATGTATTAAATATGAAAACATTGTATCAGTGGTGGAGGGGAGGGGGGCAAGAAAGAGATTCACAAGGATTAGGCTCAGATGTCTTGATGCTTGTCTCCTAATGCATAGCATTTGCATTCATTATAGATCCTTCTGTACCTCTAAACATGCAAACTGATCCGCTGAATGGATGATCAAAGCAGGGAAATGCAGATCATAAACCACGCTGTGTTCGCTTAGGAACTAAAAACTCTCAAATGAAAAAATAATTGTCGGATGTCCAGGAACATGAAACTTGGAAACGAAAACTTGCCAGAGAAGGCGTGAGGGTGGCGGTGGTGGGTGGGATGAAGGGGGAGTCCCGATTCTCGTCTGGAGACAAACACAACCACCAAATTGGCAGTGAGCAGATCTGAAACCAGCTCAGGGAAATGGTTGTCCTAATGGGACAAGGCTTGCATCCATTTGGAACCGGAGGCCTCAGCCTCTCTCTCCTGGTCTAGGTGTGTTTCAGAGGCCCTGGCATCTTTTCTTGCTTGTCATTTATCTGATGGTCTAATGTGATCCTTAGGATGTTTTGGAGATTTGCCCTTCTGTGCCCTTTCTCTGTGCTTTCTGACCTTTCCCAGTCAGATACAAGGGCACTGGGCCAATTTGTTTTCCTTGTACCCTTGAAGTAGATCTTACGTGTCTTTTCAAGATTACTCTCCCCCTCCATCCCATTGCTTCCTCTACTGCTCCTTTCTGGGTCCCATGGCTGCCTCTATGACTGATGACTTTCCCATCTTTTTCACGACCCTTTCAGTCCAGGGGTCGGTGCCAAAAAAACACCTCATAAGGTACAAAAGGTTTGGATATCTACATCTTATAAAAGTTGTGGCATTTCCAAAACTGCTAGTCTTGTGAGCTGCACTAGTGGGGCATTTTCAGGGTGGGAGATTTCCACCAAATCCCTTTCCAGAATCAACAACCAGCAATTAAATCATAGGTACATGGATGAAGCAAACTGTATTTGTTGGGGAAATTGTGAACATAACTATGAGATGCATATTTTTAGGACACACCCTATTTTGTGATAAGTTGTTTTTAATGTTGTATTTTAAATAGTTGTAACCTGCTCTGGGACCTCAGGGTGTAGCCGGTGGGGGGGGGGGAGCAGTTGTTGTGGGAATGTTAAGGAAGATAGAAGAGGGTATATTGTTTTGATATTATCCCTCCTCACTCATGCTAGTGAATAAACAGCAGAGCACATTCCCTTCACAACTTATTTGAAGTATTATGATTCATTAGAATCCTTTAATTAAGCAATCTACTCTGGCTTGTCGAGTCTGGATTGTACCCGGTAAGTTTCGGCCTTACAGGGGCGTAGCTAGCTGCTCTGCCACCAGGAGCGGTGGGGCGGGGCAATCCACCAATGGGGGTGCTGTGGTGATCCGCAAACGGGGACGCAATGGCAATTCGCCCAGGGGGGCGCAACGACAATTTGCATATGGGGGCAGCGTGGCGAGCTGTCCACAGAGTCCACCTGGTGGATGCAAGCCCCATGCTGCCGTTTCAGGCAGCACAGGGCCCCGAGCCACCATGTCACTCGGGCATGCTGCAAGCCAGGCCCCATGGTAAGTGCCACCCCCCACGGTGTGCCATTTTGTCACCCCCTCAGGGATGACAGCTGGGGCGGACCACCCCCACCCCACCCCCTTCCTACGCCCTGCCCCTTTATTTCCCTCTTAAAATAATAACACAGCACAGTCTTCTTTAAAATTAAGAATAAAGTTTTACTCACATTCCGTTCACAGCAGTAATCTGAAAGCAGGCTTTATCTTGTGGCTACAGTGAAAAGAAGTCTGAGCTATATCTCAGACTTTCTGCTTGTGGGCTCCATCCTATATGAAGGTTGAGCCAAGCGCTGGCCAAGAGCCAGGGGAGCGAAAATCCAAGACCAAGAGAGAGATACTTGTGTGGCCAACCATTTTAACTGGTCAGCTAGATTCATGACCATCCACCTGGTCACACACAGGGGGAGGATGCTCCAGAGCAGGTATGACAGGAAGTCCTCCCTGTCTGGAGCCACAAACCCCTGTGTGTCCATTCTAGGCAACAGGAAAATGTTGGACTTGACTGCTCTAGTAATAATACATCCCACAGCTGCCCCCCCAAACCAATAAAAATCATACAAATTTGATATTCTGCCCTTCCTAACAAAAGCCTGCCCTCCAACAAAAGCCTGCCCCCCCGCTAACAAAACCCCTGGCTATGCCCATGGTGAAGGGCAAATAAACAACAACAATAATTTCAGATTATGCAATCTGGCCGACTTTGATGGGGTTTACTTTTTTTCTGAATGGGAGGGGAGAGAATGGGAACATGGTTGAAACTGGTCCTACTAGGTAAACAACGCCTTTCTGCACCATAACATATTAAACCTGGCTGTTCTATGTGGGGTCAATCCCAAATCAGACCATGTAAATTACAATTATTATTATTGCAATTGATACAATCATAATTCTTCTAAACCACCATCTCAAGGTGATTTACACGTAAGATAATTAAAGAAACAGTTTAAAGACACAAAAACAATAAATATCTTTAAAACAAGACTAAAATCCTAACAGCTGGACCCTCGTGATAAAGACCCATTTATCCAGCTGAAGTCAAAGTAAATAATTATTTTCTTGCTTTGGGAATACTGTTGTGTTTATTTTTTATCAGTTGTGCAAACATTTTAAAAATTAACACATGAGCTCCAGAAAATCCCAACAGGGATGCTACTCCTGATTCCAACACCAAGCTACCCATCATTTCTCAACCATAATGTGTGTGTGCGTGTGTGCATGACAGAGAGAGAGAGAGAGAGAGAGAGAGAGAGAGAGAGAGAGAGGGAGAAATAGGCTGGGATAAGAGGAAGTGCAAAATGATGTATGAGGAAAGGTTGAAACAAAAATAAAATAAATAAATAAAATAAAAAAATCCTTCCAGTAGCACCATAGAGACCAACTAAGGAAAGGTTGTCCTTCGGTGAGTCTTGTGGGATGTATTCATTTTAGCATAAACAGATCCAGCTTAGTCTGCGTCTGTGGTACATTGTGTAAGCAGACAAATGGAGATTGGCAGATTGCAGACCCCACCTGGGCTTGTTGCGCTGGAAATGCTGCTCTTTCCTTTCTGCTCGCTGCTTGCATTTTCCTGCATCCGAGTCTTTGAAATGCAACTGTAGCCTCAAGACGTTAGCATAGAAGCCACTTTCAAAGACCTTGTAAGGGGACAAACTCCGCAGAATGCTGCTGGCAACAAGAAGGGGAGATCGTTTAAAATTGAAGCAAGGCTCGCTTCCTCCCCCCCCTCCTCCCCAATCTATTTATTTGCAGAGCGCCCAAGGAAATCAGTTAACTCAGGAGAGAAAAGAGAGCAGTTGTCATTAGAATGTACATTAACCAGGAGTGGGGACGTTGCAGTTTCTAGATGAAATGCATTTGGGAAAAAATTTAAAGCAAAGACTGGCACCAAGAGCACCCCCCAGCACTCTAAAACCGAGGGTTTTTGACCTCTGCTTGGAAATGAAGAAGTTGTAGGGGAGAGAGGGAGTCGTGTAAATTATTTCTATTCTCTGCTCTGTGACAAGAGGAATCAGCGAGAAGCTGGGTGTGGAATTGGGCAGTGAGATATTTTGCCTCTGGGAAGCACCAGAAAGTTGAGTGATGCAAGATGGTAAACTACAAGCATGCCCCTTTCCTGCAAACGATTTCTTTCTTCATTTAGCCTCCTCCTGTCTGCTGCTGATTTTGCCCAGCAAACATCTCTGGCAGATGCTTAGAAGCGTCAGATACTTGGCCACCTTGACGCAGGTGGGTGGCACCTGGCCAGGTAAGCTCCGCTGGGTGTCGCAAACCCCGCCCACCTGTTGGGAGGGGGTGAGCGGAACTTAGAAGCGTCAGATACTCTCTGTCTTGGATGAATTGTATCTAAATTGTTGAAACTCAGAAATGCCACACCAAAATTTCTTTCAATGCCCAAATGAAACACCCATTCATTGCAAAGAGATAACAAAGAGATTTTTAATCACAAATTAATTGATGTGGGTTAGCACACACATAAATTCATTTAATCCTAACACCCTAAATAGATAAGGGTATCTATCCTAGTAGGTGAAATAGAAGTGGTGGAGTAGGACAATTTGTAATGAGATAAAGACTGCTAGGATACCTCAGTTGAGCATGAGATTCTTAACCCCAGGGTCATGGATTCAAGCCCCACATTGGGCAAGGGATTCCTTGGCCCTCATGATCCCTTCCATCTCTACAATTCTGTGATTCCGTGATTGCAAAATTTACCTCTTCTGGCTCTAGTTAAACTGGTCCTGCAGCTTTGTGAGTGTAAGTATGTGATGAAGCTGGGGCAAGAAGTTAGGATCAGGAATTATGTGCCTTAAAGTGAATCCAGTTCTTTCACACAACCAAACAATGGAACCCTTACCTAGACTTCTTGCTCTGCTAAAGATGTTCCTGGAGAACATTGTATAGATGTGAAAGGAGCATTGAAGCCTGGATTGTGGAATAACAAGATACTGCAGGATTTTGGACTAGATGAGCCTTTGGATCCCTTGCAACTCTACAGTTCTATGAAATTCTATCCCTTCAATAAGTTTTTTCTTAATTCTCATAGGTGTGCATGGGAAAGGGAGGGAGTTTGGTGATGCAATGAAAAAGGATAAGAAGGTGGGATAATCCCCTGATCTCTTCTGGAAAATGTCAGAATTCAAAAGGCTATGCAAAGTGGGTGTCTGAGATGCCAACCTGTTTACAATCACGATCTATGTGTGGTTTCAGTTCTCTGAGAACCTGGGCTACTGTTGTGCTCTTAACTAGCTGAGTTAACACCTAAGTGGCATCTGTATTTGACAGAAGAGATTTAAAAAAATATTATTGATTATTTTTTCCATTTCCAGACTGCTTGCTTTCTGAAATACTTTGAAGCTGTTTGCAGTTGATAAATACATCGGCATATATACACAGTAGGTACAATGAAGCCATGTCAAATGATTCACATAGCAAAATATACAATGCCCCTATCCATAAGCATAATATCAAAGTGCACTTCTGCCTGCCTGTCCAAATACACCACTTGGTATGCCAAGCTAGCCATTCAGACTCCTTGTTCTCACTATGTGACCAGCGACACAAACGTGAAATGGAGAAAAGGGTTTGCAGCTCCACTGTGTACTCTGCCGTAGTCGAAGGATGCTGTCCCTGGATATATTTTTTTACAAAAAGAGAGTTTGCCAGTGTGGAGGTAATGTGCCTAAAAATTTACCCCACTATTTACTGGTTTGCCCAGACTATGAGGACATATCAGCCTTGTGCAAATATGTAAATCTCCCAGTTGGGAGATCGTTTGGGCATTTGATTAACTTTTTATTAGGGGACAGGTCCCCCTACACCTCTGCAAAGTGGCTTGTTTTTCCTTCAGAACAGCAGTTTTAAGGAGAAAAGTGAGGTGTGCGCGCAATAAGTTAAATTATACAGGCAGAAAACTCTTATCTGACAGAATGCCTCTTTTTAATAATTATTTTAGCTGTGTAATGTATTTTATTCTGTTTTATGTATATTAGCTTTTGTAATGACTTTGGCTATACAAAATAAAAAAATAAAATAAAATAAAATAAAGAAATACAACCAGAGAACCCTGCAAGGCTGTATAATATTAAATTTCAATCAACACACCTGCCTACAATCACTCACCTAATCTCACGCACCATCCATTTCACAAAACCACTACAGCCGTTCACCACCTCAGAGACTACCTCTGTCAACCACGCTACATAAACTGCTCTCACACCCAACAATATTATAAACCACATGCAAAGGGCCACTGCCAAGCTTCTCCTAATCTCTGAAACATTAATGGACTCACACCTCACATCCTCTGAACTATGTCATCTCCTTTCCCATCTCTCAGCTGAGGAAGGCCCAGACCTATGCTAGAGCAAGCTCTTGCCCCTAGAAGGTGTAGGACTTCTTCCACCTACTCACTGTCCAAACTACATTGTCATAGTTAGGACCTGATCAATAGTCAGCCCTGGTAGCAAATATCCACCTCACACTCAAGGTGGTGCCTGTGAAGGTCACCATAAACTCCAGCTTTTGGAGCCAACCAGATGCTGGGCTCTCCTTCTCCACCAGCAACTTGGTGTGCTCAGTTTTATGCTCTGTTGCTGCCTTGCTGGTGAGTGTGCCATGCCAGGGCTGCCCACCCTTGGCTGAAAGCTGCAGGATGAGAGTCCTTTTGCTGTGGCCCTGTGACTCGCATCCTTACCAGACGTGAAGTTTAAGAACGTAGAATCGTACAATTGTAGAGTTGGAAGCGCCATCTAGTTCAATCCCCTGCAATGCAGGAATCAAAGCTAAAGAGTCCATGTCAGATGGACACCCAACCTCTGTTGAAAAACGTCCCATGGAGGAGAGGCCGTCACCTTTTGAGAGAGTCCACCTTTTGAGACTGTCCACTGGACAGTCAAGGAGGAGGAGGTAACAGTGGCAATGGTGAGGTGGTCCCAGGATTTTGGCCATTCAATAACCATGGCCCAATGGGAAAACTTATGGAAGATCAATTGGAAATTCACAAATTGTTACATGATTAGAGAGAACTTTCAAAAAATGCAACATCAATGGTATCTAACACCATGGAAACTTTCAAAAATGTATGAAAATGTGTCAAGTAATTGTTGGAGATGCGGAGACTCAGGAACTTTCTACCATATGTGGTGGATATGTAGGAAAATACAGGTATTCTGGGAGACTATCCATGCAGAACTGCAAAAAATGCTAAAGATCTTTTTCAATAAAAAACCAGAGGCCTACCTCCTGGGAATAACAGATTTGGATATTCCACAAAAGAGGAAGGGTATCTTTTTATATGCAATGGCGGCAGCAAGAGTTTTGATCGCAGCAAAATGGAAGAGTAATGAAATCCCCTCTATACAAGATTGGATCCAAAAGCTGACAGAATATGCCGAATTAGATGGTCTATCAGAAAAAATGAAGAATAAATCAAAACAGGAATTTGTTTCAAAATGAGAGGTTTTCAAAGAATATCTGAAAAATAAATATAGTAGTTTAAATTCTGTTGCAGCATTCGAGGAACTTCAGTAATAGTTGCAAGGTAGATATAAGAAATTAGATTTATTGAGAATAAGTTTAATTATGATAAAAGTGTGTATTGGCAATAAGTAATATGAAATTGAAATATGGAATAGATGGGAGGTTGGGTCTTTAGTGTTAAGACCAATATATGTTTTATTGTTTGCTAAGAAAAATATGTGTCTATAGTTATTCTTGTGTGTAATTTGGTAATTTTTTTTCCTTGTTGTATCAATAAAAATCTTTTTTTTTTTAAAAAAAAGAGAGTCCATTCCACTGTCATACAGCTCTTACCCTCAGAAAGTTCTTCCTAATGTTTAGTTGGAATCTCCTTTCTTGTCATTTGAATCCTTTGGTTGAGGTCCTACCCTCTGGAGCAGCAGAACACAAGCTGACTCCATCTTTCATGTGGTGGCCCTTTAGATACATGGGGAAGTGAGAGAGAGAGGAAAACCACAGTCTTCCATCAGGAGCCTAGCTGAAGGGAGATTCTCCTGTGGGGACAGATAGGACTTTTAATTATCTTTTGTGTGCTGAGTGGTTTATCAATTTATCTGCTCATTGCAGCTGTTAAGACTGTCGAGATGTTGGTCATGTAGCATGCAGCAGAGAGGTTCAGAAAGGAAATAGGTAGCGTGGGGGTGGTTATCCAGCATGCCTCACTGCTGATGCCAACTGTTTAGTCCAGTTATGAACCCAAGTGCAGGCTTTTCACATTGTCACATGGCATGGGCTTAGTTGGGGACTGAGAGGAGGGTGTGGCACTAGGATTTAAGGCAGGGGCCTTATGTGAGCACCCCCAGGCTCACACTTTCACACAAGTCCATGCAAACAGCTTCATATACAGTGGTACCTCGGGTTACAGACGCTTCAGGTTACAGACTCTGCTAACGCAGAAATAGTACCTTAGGTTAAGAACTTTGCTTCAGGATGAAAACAGAAATTGTGTGGCAGCAGCAGGAGGCCCCATTAGCTAAAGTGGTGCTTCAGGTTAAGAACAGTTTCAGGTTAAGAATGGACCCCCAGAACGAATCAAGTTCTTAACCCGAGGTACCACTGTTCTGTTGAGAGACTTCTCCTCCTCCTCTTCCTGCACAAATTTGTCTGATCCCCCTTAAAAGGCAACAATCCAAAGAAGTACATAGAAAATGAATTTTGAGGCACCCCTGTAAGTTTTTCTGGTGATAACCCTCCAGTCCTTGAGTAAACGTTCTCTGCAAAATTTCCTATAAGGTATTTGTTGTTGTTCCTAAAATACATTTAAAGGAACAAACAGAAAACTGAATGTTGTCAGTGTAAAAGTTTTGGGTTATAATGTTCATATTTTGAGCTCAGCGTCGGCTCTGGAGGATTCAAAGTGACTGAAAGTAGGGCCGGGTCCACCATGAGGCAGAGTGAGGCCCTCCTTCAGGTGGCAGATGTTGGAAGTCAGCAGCAGCCCACACCAATCATCTCTTTGAGACCCCACCCTCTGTTGAAGACCAGAAGTCTTTCGTGCATCTCCTAAATTAGCCTGCTGCTTTCAGGTGCACTGAAGCATAGGTGCCAACTCCATGGGGCCCTGGCTGCCCGAGCACCCACAAAATTCCCCATGAAGGGGCTGA
Source organism: Podarcis filfolensis (assembly GCF_964270895.1). Classification (NCBI taxonomy): domain Eukaryota; kingdom Metazoa; phylum Chordata; class Lepidosauria; order Squamata; family Lacertidae; genus Podarcis; species Podarcis filfolensis. Next base: position 56,664,209 of record NC_139611.1, on the reverse strand, counting down.
GCACCCACAAATTTTGGTGTTAGTGCCATGCACACTGCATGGCACCCACGGCCCCAGGCACCCAAAATGGCGGGGCCAAGTTGGCACTTCTGCACTGGAGGAACATTATCCTGTTTCCAATGTTGAAGGATGATTCAGTTGCCAAGCCATTTAGCTTCTGTCTGTGGAAGAAGGGGGCATTAATTTGTCTCAGGCAGCCAAATTTCTTGAGCTGGTCCTGACTGAAAGAGATTCGTAACAACATTAAATAATTTGTGGGAGCATCATGGAAAAGATTCAGAACTGAAGGTGAAATGTGTAGGGGGAAAAACCTGTATTCGGGTTTCACTGAAGAAAAATATGGCTTCTAGGCTGCTGAGGCTTGGTCCTCCAGTGGCATTTTATACACCAAAGTGTTCTCCATTTATCCTGCTTTTGGAATCTATGCAACCATCCGACAATGTGCTACTGGGCTAAAAATGCTCTACACCCAACCTTTCCTACAGCTAGTACCGCTCACTGTACCTTTCTGGCAAATGTCTGCTTAAATCTAGTGTTATGATAGAGGAACAGAAACTTCCCTCTCTCTGTTTTCTCTGCACCATGCATAATTGTATAAACCTCTATCATGCCCCACTTACCTTCTCCCTCCAAATGAAAAAGCTCCATATTTTGGTCACTGTTCAATCACACACACACACACACACACACCAGTTCACCGAAACAGGGACCTTTCATGGGGGCAAGCTTCAAAAAAGCCCCCTCTTCCATTTCAGTCTGGCCAGCCCATCCCAGCACCCCCCTCCCCTGTACCCATTGCTTTGCATGTTCTAGTCCATAAGATGGTCCTGTTCTCTTTTTTTGTGACAAGTCACCTGATTAATGTGGAGCTATGGCCCAGCAATCTGTCAGGCCCAAGTGCAGGGGAACTGCCTTCTCCCTGGACCTGTTGGCTGATGAGGGCAATTTAGGTTGATTGAAGAGGCCATCAGCTGTATCAGGGAGGCTTTCAAATAGATTTGACTGATGGGATGCTAATGGGCATTCTTGGAAGTTGCACTGCCTGCAGATGTGGGAGGGGGCACTGGCAAAAAAGAGAATTTTGAGAGCATTCTGAGGATCTCACTAAGCAAAGTCCTGGAGCTAGGCATGACTACCAGCACCACCTGGAAGGCGCACTGCAACCCTCAGCTATGGGCTTCTTGAGCAGCATAGTGGCTCCTACAAGTCAAGGACGATAAAGGCATGGTCCCTTAACCTCTTTTGGCCTGTTGACTCCACCCCCACCCCATCCCTAAAGATAAAAGTGTTATTCACACAGTTAAACTATGGAACTCGCTCTCACAGGAGGCAGTGGTGGCCATCAACTTGGAAGACGTTAAAATAAGATTAGATAAATTCAGATAGGAGAGGGCTGTTCAGAGATGCTACTAACCATGAAGGCTATGCTCTGTCTCCATAGCCAGAGGCAGCAATGCTTCTGAGTGCCAGTTGCTGGAAACCGCAGGAGGTGCTTGTGGGTTTCCCATTGGGGCATCTGACTGAGCACTGTGAGAACAGGATGCTGGACTAGATAGGCCATTGGCCTGATCCAACAGGCTCTTCTTCTTATGTTCTTATTTTGCCTCCCAGATAGGACCACTTCCAGGTAGGCAGGAATCTCCCTGGGTTCCCAGACTGGATGGTCCAGTACCTGAGCCAGCTGTGGGCTGGTGGCATCTTCACAACATCCCTGCTCTGTGGCTATTATTGCCAGCCATTTCACAGAGACACACCGTGGATCCATAGCCAGGATCTGAGGGCCAAGTTGGTGGGTGGATGTGGCCACCAGGCAGTTGACTATGGTTTTAGCATGTTGCCTGGGTAGATTTCTCTGACAAAGACTCTTGAGGCAAGCAAGGTGCAAGATGACTCAGAGAAGCGTTGAAATGGGCACAGAGCCGGGGCCCTTCTTTTGCAGGGGCTGCAGCCTCCCAGCTCTGACTGGCATACCCGGTAAATAATCACGCCCTGACTACCCAGCAATGGAATTACTTTTGGATGCTCTGTCAAGCACAAGATATAAATTGTGTGATGCTTTTCTAAATGTGTCGGAGAGATTGCCTCTTGAGTGACACCCTCCATTTAGAGATGTCCACTAAGGTGTAGAAAATTAATTTGCATTTTTATTTTTTTTATCTGCTTCCTCTCACCAAAACGGGGTTGGGAGGGGTGAGAATTCAGTCATGTGGATGAAGTCAGAGAGCTAAACCTTCCTCCACTTCAAGATGATAAAGTTGATGTTTTCTCTCCTTTGCTTGTTCTCTTTTTCTGGGTCTGATTTTCCCTCTCCTTTTTCACTGACTACTTTCTTCGTCTCGGGACTTACGGAAACATCCCTGAGAATTAAAAAAGAAAAAATACAGTTGGCCACCTGTAGCTCTGTGAAACCTTGATGCACATTTGACAGCTTTCACCCCATATATTCCCCTCTGTAAGCATTTACATTGCTGTTGCTATCTCCAAAAATATGAATTATTGGATGTTAAGCATTATAATTCCAATCCACTAGAAACATCTCCTGTGTAGGCACGGTGAAACGAATCAAGCCTGGATTCATCCTTCTGAGCCACAGCCTGTGAGTAAAAGACAATCCCAGTGGGTTGTACTGTACAGTTGTACCTTGGTTTTTGAACAGCTTAGGTCTCGAACGTTTTGGCTCCCGAACGCCGCAAACCTGGAAGTGAGCGTTCTGGTTTGCGAACTATTTTTGGAAGCTGAACATCTGATGGGGCTTCCATGGCTTCTGATTGACTGCAGGAGCTTCCTGCAGCCAATCAGAAGCCATGCTTTGGTTTTCAAATGTTTTGGAAGTCGACCGGACTTCCGGAACAGATTCCGTTCAACTTCCAAGGTATGACTATACTTGGGATCCAAAGCCCATATTCCACAAGGCCAACCTGGCGACCTCCAGATATTTTGGACTACAACTCCATGACAGTACTGGCTGGGACACATGAGAGCTGTGGCTCAAAATTCTGGATTTGTGAGGGACTAACTTCCATGGTAAGAGACCTAGAACTTGAAGTGCCAACAGGACCCAAGATGGGAGGGAAGATGAGTGACGTTTGATGGCGTCTTCTTTATTTTTTGAAGAAAGGCTGGTCTTTAAATTCTGAGATCTTCACTGTGCTTCAACCTGGCATTCTAGTTATTTGTGTATAAAAGTGATATACCGCTTGGGGGGGGGGCGCTCTCAAAGTGATTTACAAAAAGAAGAAAATTATCAGTAAAAACTGCTATATAAAACATTCAAGTAATAACTAAAATCAGCAATAGGCTGAAAACAGATTAAAAGCCATGTCAATGTTCTACGTATCTGGGTGGGCTTGTCTAAACTAAAAATTTCCTTTAGCAGGTGCCAGAAAGGGTACAGTACAGGGATGGCAACTACCAATAGGCAGGGAGTTCCGAAGTGTAGGTGCTGCTTCACTAAAATATCAATTTCTTACAAATGCAGAACAGATATTATTACAGCGGCACCTGCAACTTCCAGTTCTGCAGATCTAAGTGGTTGAGTGGGCACATACGGGGTCAGGTGATGTCGTACATAAACTGGTCTCAAGTTATTCAGGGCTTTATATACTAACAGTAAGACCTTGAACTTGGCTCTAGCATGAACCAGGGCATTCTTAGCATAGTGAGTGGGGATCTGCTTTTACTGTTGGTCTTTGCTTCTGAGTCTGCATGGTTTTTGAAAGCAAGAAGCTGACAATGTGACTAGAGTCCTGCTGGTTCATCCAGCTAAGGGCCCACCCAATCCACCATCCCGCTTGCATCCAAAGGTTGCCAAGCAGCAGCCTCCAAGAAGCCCATGAGTCAGATGAGGAAGCCCCCTTCTGCTTATGCCCATGGCACAGCTGCCATTTAGACAAAACATATACTGATTTTTGATCACAGAGGGTCTGTTTAGCTGTCATAGGTAAAACAGACAGCATTGGTCTCTACCCTATGGCTTTGCTGGCTTGTATAATTTATTAAAATTAATAATAAATATTTTTTGTTTCTGCCTTATAGCCATCTAAATTCATTTCCCCAATTTTGGGGCCAGTGAACAACAAAAAGACAGAGAGATGGTGAAATGGTGTAAGATGGGTGAGAATCCAGCAAAGAGAGGCAAATCCCAAATCAAGATGGGCTCCCGATAGAGTCTGCTTTTGCTCGCAGTTTTCTCTGATTAAAACCAGCTTGTTGTTGTTTTCACATCGCCAAGGATCTCCTGCACGCATCTAATAAATCGCAGGCACACCATACGGTTTCCCAGACTCTAGGGTCTCTCTGGGTAGTCTGTTGCTTCCCATATACTGCTGGAATATATTTGCCAGCATTTCAATTAGGTCATCAATAACCCGGTACAGCTGCTGAGGGAAGAACTCAGATGTTCATAAATGTTATAGTCCATTAAGTTCAGATACTTCAAAGGCAGTTTGGAAAGAAAGTAATTTGTTCAAGTCGGGTGTCAGGATTGCTGGATGCAAATTGCACTGATCCCCACCCCAAGCCAAAGACTGGTGGAACAGAGGGACTGAAAAGGTCAGGTGAAAGCAAGGTGACCAGTTGTGACAAACAACACAGATCAGAGGGTGCGAAACAGAGCGTGCTTAGAAATCAGTTTGCACAGGCAAACACAAAGACACACACGAAAGTTGTTCAGATGTTCTTGATCAAGACCTTGCCATGGTGCTAGGCAGGGAATTCAAAGCCCATGAACCAGAACTGGCCTCACAAGCCATTTTTGACAGTCAAGTAGCCCCCTGACAATGGTCCATGGGGTCACGAAGAGTCAGACACGACTAAACGACTAAACAACAAGAAAAGTTAAGATGGGTGATAAAGTTACCAGTAGCTACTAGCCACGATCAGGGCTATTCAGAGGGGGCCAATTGGCCTGGGGTTCCAGCTCAGAGAGGCCCCTCAGACGTGGACATTTATTTATTTTTTAACATTCGATGAGCTTCACAACTTGCTACTATGTGCATCGAACCAAACATTGGACTAAACATTAGGAAGAACTCTCTGGTGGCAAGAACTGTTTGAAAATAGAACAAACTACCATGGGAAGTGGTAGACTCTTCTTCCTTGGAGATCTCTAAGCAGAGGTTGGGTTGCCTTCTGTCAGGGATTCTTGAGCTGAGATTCCTTCATTGCTGGCGGCTGGAGTAGACATCCCTTGCGACTCAACTCTACAATTCTATGGAAATGTGAAACCCTCTCTCAGCTCAGAGTTGCACATGTAAGCAATTCAGAGATGTGATTTGGGGAAAAGGCTTGATCCCCCCCCCCATTTTTGCTACCCTATATAAAATTTGCCACAATAAAGAGTTTAAAATGTTCAGGAATATTAATAAAATATATTGGTTCTGATTGCACAAGATGGAAGTGTCCTCTCAGACCAGCTGATTATATAAACAACCCACCCCTCCCTCTCTTGCTGGTGCCTTCTTTTGTTTTCAGTGTATCACCATTTTTTAATTTTCTTGTGGCTAGGGGCCTCAAAATCTGGAAGAAGTTCAGGCCTCTCTGGACTTCTGAGAGGGCCTGGCTAGGATGGCTGTCTTCTCTGTATGCCAGATGCTGGGAATCACAAGTGAGAAGAAATCTGTTGCATTCAGGTCCTGCTTGTTAACTGCCCATAATGGGTATCTGGTTAGCCACTGTGAGAACAGGATGCTGAACTACTTGGTCCTTTATCCTGATCCAGTGGGACTCTTAAACTGGTGGCCATCACCACAGCTTGCGGTAGCAAATTCAACAGTTTAGCTATAGCTGAATGAATTACTGAATGTCTGTTCTTGGACACAGTTGCTTGGAGCACCTAGAATTTTTTTACTGCTTCTTTGTGACCCAAACAGTCATCTACCAAGCCTGGGGTGGGTGGGTGGGTGGGTGGGTGGGTAACTGGGGTGGGTGGGTAAATGACTACAACATTTCCCCCCTTGAGGGCCACCTTCATTTTGCTTTCTGCCTGAAGATCAGCCTGAGCATTAGTGGGTGACACTGGTGGATCTTAAAGATGATGCTTGATGCTTCTCTGTGGCATCTTTAGGCTAGTCTGGGAAGCCCCTCCTGCCTGAAACCCTGGAGAGGGGCTGCCAATCAGTGCAGACAACCCTGAGTCAGATAGCCCAATGGTCTGACTCTGTTTAAAGCAGCTTCCTACGTTTCAAGCAAGCAGCATGCATTGCCAGCCCTCAAAGATGGCTTCTTGCCCACCAGCTACAATCTATGCTTCTGTCTCCTTCACTGGTCATGTTCCAGTTGCCCAGTTGTTCCCATCAGCCCCTGCCATAGTTAGATGGAGGTAAGTCTAGTAGGTAGTTGCCACCAGCCATCACATTTTATCAAAGGTAAAGGTTGGAAATGGCCTCTCTAAGATACAGTGGGCCCATGGCACGCCATGATTTAGTGGCCTTACCAGTAGCACCATAAACTGATTCCACACATTTAGCATATCTTTTTGCTGGGGGGCGGCACTTACAGTTTTGGAACTTCAGTATCTCTGTGCTTACCTTTTTTTCTTTTCTTTTACAGTGCCATCCAGCCATCAGCTTTCAAAATATTCCAAGAGATGACATGATGGCCTACGGGGCATGTTATAACCACACACACACCCCTCGTGTGACTGATCAGCCTTGTGAAGAAGGGGGCTGGCATTAGTTTGTGACAGAAGAGCATCATAGAAGGATGCTGGCATCTGGCGGCTGGAGTGCCTGATGAGAATCCTGGCTGACTCGCCTGAGCAGAAGGATGGCACCAGGGGCTGAAACGTCTCCAACTGTGTGAGGTTGCCAAGAAACAGCCAAGAAACTTCTGTGGCAGAAGGAATCTGGGCAGGGTGTGGATGCAATCTGAAGAAATGGCACATCTGTCCTAAAACTCAGGTAAAGGAGTCTGGGTCCTTTCTAGACATGAATGACCTCAATATTTTCATCTCTCTTTCCATCCCTGCCACTGTGACTGCAAGTCTGCCCCTAGCCTTTGGATCCTGGAATTCCCCACACTGCTCAGAAAAGAGGACAAAGCAAAGCATAACTTTTGGACAAATTTGTGGAGGAGAGGGCTATCGATGGCTACTAGCCATGGTGAGCTATGTTCCTCGTACATGATCAGAGGCAGTAATGCTTCTGAAAACCAGTTGCTGGAAGCCACAGGAGAGAAGGGTGTTGTTGCCATTGGGGCATTGGGTTGGCCAATGTGAGAAGAGCATGCTGAACTAGATGGGTCATTGGCCCAACCCAGCAGAGCTCTTCTGAACAACTGTGGCTTTCCAGCCAAGACATTGGTAGGATGTCTGACTTTCTAAACATTGGTGAGTTGCCTTTTTCATGCTGTGAGGAATTGTGCAAAGCTGGAGACTTAGCAGAGTTGGGTCCCAGTGATGCTGCAACGTGGGAGAGTCAAAAGGGCGTGGGGAAGAGGCAGTGAAAACTGGAAGCTGGGAGTCTGTGTTACATGGAGTTGACATGACATAGGATTTTAAACAGAGGTTGGATGGCTACCTGTCAGGGTTCTTTAGCTGTGAGTCCTACTTTGCAGGAGGTTGGGCTAGATGATACTTCGGGTCCCCATCAAATCCCTACTTCACTGTTTCTGTGACCCAGGCAAGCTTAGCTTCCAGAGGTGTGGGGTTTGGGTTACAGAGCAAGAAGGCAGATTTATTGAGCTGGGGAATGGGCCTAGGGAAATCTTTGCTTCATCAACCCTCCCTATGCCAAGACTGAGGCTGGGAGATACTTAGCTCCCTTGAGCACTGCAGAGACTCTGTGCAGTCTTATCAGAAAGGGAGTTTTCACACACCCTGGTTGAAACGTTAGGTCAATGACCTACGCAACTTAAAGCTTATGAGGGACCCAAAGACTCTCCTTGGATAAGCTTCTGTGGAGGAGAGATCTTGACAACTGTTCTGGTCAAAGGTGGTTTGAAAGATGTCAGCTTAACCCAGAGAGATCAGTTTGTAAATTTCATGCTATCACTCTGTATGGGGTGGGGTGTGTGGGAGGGGTGGGAGGGAGGATGGGGTGGGAGTGGGTGACTGCTTTATTACAAAGTAGAGCCAGCCAGCCCAGCTATGCCCTGGGCTCCTTTGGGTGGAAGTGAACAACAACAACAGCAAGAACAACGGTGCCCAGAACTTGACAGTATTCCAGGTGGGGTCTGACCAAGGCAAAATAGAGCAGTACTATCCAGTGCTTTTTTCTTTTCTTAAAAAATGTTTAGGGGTACTCTCATTTTCCTACTCATATTGAAATACTGTCCCTCAATGAGGCCAAACTTATTCACAAACTGTTTAGGGGTATGCGTATCCCCCTATACCCCCAGAAAAAAAACACCGGTACTGTCACTTTCCTTGATCAGGACACTATACTTCTGTTGATGCAGCCTAGAATTTCATTAGCTTTTTTTTGCTGCTGTGTCATGCTGTTGACTCATGTTAAGCATATGGTCTGATAAGACCCCAAGAACCTTTTCACATGTACTGCTGTCAAGCTAAGTGGCCACCATTCTATATTTGTGCATCTGGTTATTCCTGCCTAAGTGTAGAACCTTCAGGTTGAGGAAGACTGGTCTAACGCATCTCCTTCACAGGAGCACAGCTGGCAGGCTCCTGGGGAAGAGAAAATGATGGTTAAACCAATTTGAGGTGGTGGGTTTCTGGACCCAGTTCAAGGCTCTCACATTAGCGTCTAAAGCCCTATATGACTTGGGCCCCAAATATGTGAAAGAGACTCCTTTGAGCATTAAGATTACCAGGGGGAAGGATCCCAAATGACACAGACCTCTATGTGGCGAGGTTACCTTACTGATACATGACTTTGATTTCCAAGATGTCTCTTTGCAGAATCTATTTTATTATGATGTCTTGCAAAAGTGCAGGGAACCTGTTCATTTCCTTCCAACTGCAATAAACGTTCCACACAGTTGTTGCTCTTACTTGCTTAACTGTTTATTTTGCTTGTACATTGTTATTTCTGAAAACGCAATAAACACATCTTTTTTATATATAAAAAAATCAACAGAGGGGCCCCTCTTTCCTGTGGCAGTAAGTTGTTTTAAACTGTTTTAATGCTGCCATTTAAATTTTGTAACCCACCCTAGAAGCTTATGGGTGGGCAAGAAATCAAATGACTAATAATAATAATGATGTTGATGATGTGTGGCTGTTATTAAGGTGTTTAATTTAAAAAATGCACCATTTTTCATTTGGAAGTTAATTCTTGCTTTCTTTACAAAAGGTGTATCTGAACTGGAACTCCCCCCGCCCCCATGCTATCCTTCCAAATGCAAACAGGTTTGCCTCCTCTTCTGTTGTCTGCTCCTTTGTCTGGTGCAGCAATTTGAAGTGAGAGAGAAGGCGAGGCTGGCTCGAAATGCACTTATTTAAATGCCTGGTTCATCAGTGTCACTGGTAATATTACAGTGCATCTGTTTGTGTGTAATTAGCAGACAAAAGTAGCGAGGAGGATGCTTTGGAAATGACTCATTAGCAGACTACTAACGAAGATATGAGCCCGGCCACGCGGCTTGCAGCAGAGCGCAAACAGATGGGCTGCTCCCCCCCTGCTGGAGAGGGTAGATTCAGAGGTGAGCAACTGAAATGGGTTGTTCATTATCGGCAGCTCCAATTTGGCTCGGATTCTGCAGCGCTCATCGGAGAGGAGGGCCTTGATGTCCAGCTTCCAGTACGATGCAAGAGTTCAAGGAAGGCACATTCCACGTTTTGCAGATGGGGGGGACTGCATCAACCAGAAGTCTTTCAATACTGCTGTCTACAGAGACAGCCCACTGATGAGGCAGGCTGAAGAACATGCCTCAGGCAGTAGACGTGCAAGAGGTGTCACCCCTTTGTCCCATTGCTTCTGCCGCTGCCAGAATGCCCCCCTCTCGCAGGCAAGAGGGAGGGGTAGAGAAGACAAATGGCAGCACCTTGAGGAGCACCCTGGCTCTTGCCGGGTTCAGCAAAATCCAGGGCACTCCTGTGCACAGATTTGTTGCTCGTCTTCTCCCACCCAGAGTGGAGTAGACAAGTGGCAGTGCTTTGAGAGGTGCCCTGGCTCTCACCGGGTTCAGTGAAAGTTGGGGTGTTCCTGCATGCAGCTTTGTTGTTTTTCTTCCCTCATCCTTTGGGACGAGAAGACAAGTGGTAAGGCTTTGAGGAATGCCCTGGCTCTTGCTGAGTTCGGCAAGAGGGAGGGGCATTCAAGTGATGGTGGAAATGGAGGTGACAGCAGGGAGGGCAGGGAGAGGCACATTCCCATTTTGCCTCAGGTGAGGATATGGGATGGGCCACCCTTGGCTGTAAACTAAGCCAGCATTCCCCGATCAGACATCCTCCAGCTATTTTGGACTACAAGTCCTGTAAACCCTAGCCAGATGATGGGAGCTGTGGTCCAGAACTTATGGAGGGCAACCGGATTGCAGAAAGCTCTGCATATCTCGAAGGGTCGTTTGCATGGCAGATGAGAGTTTCTGGACATGCTGTAGTTTTTCTTATCTAACAGAATTGTAGCTAAATACCTATAGCTGCTGTACAGCTCTTTACAGCCATACATTGGCACCTGGGAGGGCCTGAATAGAATTGATGAAGGGACAAAATGCCAAGTCTATCATCCAGGTGTGTGTAGAAGTAAATATTCAGCAGAGAAAGCTTTTCATGTCATGAAAAGGTAGCAATGGGTTGTTTTTTTTAAATTGCTGTCTGACCAGTGCATGTATATGTATATGTATATGTATATGTATATGTATATGTATATGTATATGTATATGTATATGCACACCCACCCACATTGAACTTAGGCTAAACATTGCCCTTTAAAAATCAAAAGCCACAGCTGCAATCCAATATGAGCAATGTCTTAGGATGCAAAGATACAGGAACAGGAACCTGTCAAGCTGGCTCTATGTTCTTTAAGAATAATAGAATTGCAGAATTGGAAGGTACCCTAGGATCATCTAGTCCCACCCCCTGCAATACAGGAACCCCAGCTAATAAATCCTAACAGATGGCCATCCAACCTCCATTTAAAACCTCCAGTGAAGGGGAGTCCACCAATTCTGAGGGAGCCCATTCCACTGTCAAATGGCTCTTCCTAAAATTGAGTTGGAATCTCCTTTCTTGTCATTCAAATCCATTGGTTCCTGCAGGGGCGAAGCTAGCTGCTCCAGCACCCGGAGCGGTGGGGGCGGGGCGATCCGCCCAGGGGGGCGGGGCAGCGACCCGCCCACGGAGTCCACATGGCAGGCACAAGCCCCTTGCTGTGGTTTCGGGCAGTGTGGGGCCATATATCACTCCCAGGAGAGACGCATGGCTCAGGCATGCTGCAGACCAGGCCCCATGGTAAGTGCCGCCACCCACAGTGTGCCATTTTGTCACCTCCTCAGGGATGACACCCGGGGTGGGCTGCACCCCCTGCACCCCTCTTCCTACGCCCCTGGGTTCATGCCCTCCCATCTGGAGCAATAGAAAACAAGCTTTCTGTATCTTCCACAGGACAGCCCTTTAGATGGGGTGGTGGGGTGGAACCCCTGCCCTGGAAAAGGAGGCCACCTTGGCTGGCTGGGTGAGTCAAATGCACCAGCAGCTCCTTTCGGGCCACATGTTGGCTCTTTCTGGTTCACCACCCCAAGCTCATTTGGAATTTTTCTCCTTTTTGAACCTCCCCCTACCCACTTCTCTTTCCTCCTTTCCTCCACGTCTCCAGTCCTGCTGTGCTCCGTTTCCCTCCCTGAGTCCTACAGGTGCTTGAAAAAGCATTAAGCTTTTATGTGCTGCAAAGAAGGGGGAGAGAGAGAGAGATGGGAAAAGAGGGGAAGAGCCGGCTCCCCGTCTGCTTTTCGGGAGCTAGCTCGCAGCTGCCCAAGTTCAAGAGACAATAAAAAAGCAGAAGGTGATTCAGAAGGGCTCTGGAACCCCCCTCTACAGCCCTGCTTAAAGACGCAAGGGCAGCCACTTTGCACAACGCCACGTCCTTCTGCTTGGGCCGCTTCTGCTCATTTGCCTCATCGCTTTGCCATCAGTGAAGCATCGAGCGAATTCCAATCAGGCAATTGGCTTCCTTAGAGCTGAGAGAGAGAGAGAGAGAGCCAAGCACAGTTTGATCATCTGCTTAAGATGGAGAGGAGAGGAGTCTCCAGTCTGACTCCCACCTTGACCTTTCAAGCTGGAGCAAGTCACCCCAAGCTCTTCAATGCTTTAATGCTGCCCCTGATACCACAAGCACTTCTGGGAAAGCCTGGGAAGTGGACGGATTTCTGTTTAGGCCCTTGTTGTCATTGGCTGGGCTTTTGTGTTTGCTGTCAGCTGTCGCTCGCAAAGGCAGCATCAAAAAGAGGGCTTCTCACACAGTTGCCAGCAGTATTGAATTTTTCCAATTCATGCTGGACCATTTTATTACTTATTAATGTGCTCCATTTCTATCCCACTTTTCTATCCCACTCTATTTCTATCCCACTTTTTTCTCCAAGGATTTCATGTGCACATGGCTCTCCTCCTCCTCCTTTTTAATTCCCACAACAACCTTGTGAGGTGGGTTTGGCTGATAGAAGGCAGTGACTGGCCCCCAATGTCACACCAAGTGGGGCCAAGTGGAGATTTGAACCCTAGTCTCCCAGGTCCTAGTCTGACACATTAACCATCTCTAGATGAACCAATCCAGCAAATGTTGCACTCTGTATCCAGAGTGTGACTCATCACTAATGGTTTTGGCTGGGGCTTTCTTTCCCACTTTTTTAGGGGAAAGGGAATAATGAGTAGATCACTCCCAGTATGAGGGTCCTACCACAGGTGCAGCAAATGTTCAGGTTTACTAAGTGAGCTCTCTTAAAGAAACCCTCAAGAATTAGGCTGGCTTCCTCCCCTTTCAGACAGATCAAGAGGCTTGGGGTTGGGGTGAGGGCTCACAGCTGCTGATGTCTTTAAAGATCTCTAAATGCCCATCCCACTTGCTTGTCTCCATAGCCTCTTACTTTCTTCCTCCAGGTAATCTTTTCTTCTCTGACTTATCTGCTGAGGAACTGCAGACTGCGTTCTAGGACACATTCTGTTGATACTGAACACCAACCAGGCTTAGTGAACCCCATGGCCTTCACGAGGAATCTCTGACCAGATGTTCAAGAACCGCAGGCTTCCCTGGAAGGGAGCATGAGAACCACATTCCTGCATCCCCTCTTAGAACCCCTCCAGGCTTTTTTGGCCAATATTTTCTGCAGCACACAAGCCCCAGGCACCCCCAATGTGGAACCCGGCATGTCTGACTGGGACACGGGGAAACTTAGCCTCATGCTTAGGGATGATGGCTGGGAGATGAGTGGAAATGGTGTTTTTCTGAATTTGAAGGCAGGGAGAGAGTTACACCACAGTGTAGCCCTGGGAGAAGGGGGCAGCAAAGGAGGATCAGTCCCTGAAATGCTATATAAGGCCAGGGCCCAACTTCACCATGTCCTGCTGAGTTATCTGGGTAGATTCTTTGAAAATTCCCTCCACCTGCCAGCTAGACATATTACTGAGTTCTTCAGTCTTTAAATCCCTCTAAAAGTGCCATTAAGCTCCTCATTTTGCTGCAATTTACAATTAGTTTACATCATTAAGCATGGTAAGAGTTGCTGCCTAAGCAACCATGGCCCCTATCTGTCATTGATTATTGCTTCATGTTGCTAGATGTTTCTGCATGCAAAAAAAGGGAGTTTCTTTGGACACACGTTGCTGATTTATGGCAGGCCAGGCTTGGAGGTACCAAAGGGAAATGCCGCAATCGCTTCCATGTGTGGAAGTGACACTGCTAAGGACATTCAAAGAAACCTGGAGCTCCAGCATCCCTTTGGAGGCTATACAAGGCCTCTGCCCCAGTTCTAGAGGGAAAGCCTTATTGGGGAGAAAGTTCCCTCTATCTGTTTCCTAAATAGGGATCTGTAGTTTTGACCGCTTATCTTGAACCAGTATCAGAAATCCTGCTGGTTTCTCCTCTCATGTGACCTCCCTGGTGCATCATCTCCTAGTCCCTCTGACACCTTACCTCTCTCTACGCCTCCTGAGCTTATAGAATCATAGAATTGTAGAGTTGGAAGGGAACCAAGGGTCATGTAGTCCAACCCTCTGCAATGCTTATTCCTCAACCTCCTTGACCTTCCACTTATGTCACAACCTGGATAACTCCAAGGTTGCAGGTTTGATCCCCATATGGGACAGCTGCATATTCCTGCATTGCAGGGGGTTGAACTAGATGATCCTCAGGTTCTCTTCCAGCTCTACATTTCTATGATTCTATGATTCTTTGTCACAGAAGCAGCATGCAAAGGGCCATAGCTCAGTAGCAGGACATCTGCTTTGCATGCAGAAGGTCCCGAGTTCAAGCCAATTTATCAGATGGAGGGTTGGGCACAGTGCTGCTACATGCTGACATTAGAGAACTTGAGTGTTGTAGTGAGTAGAATGTTGGACAAGGACCTGGGAGAGACCAGGGTTCAAATACTCACTCAGCCATGAAGCTCACTGAGAGACCTTGTATGCCAGTCACTGCCTCACTGCCTAAATATTCTCACAGGGGATTGAAAACAAGGCAAAGGAGAACCATCAATGTTAACTAGAGCTCCTTCAAGGAAAAGATGAGATGTAAATGCAGTGGATAGATGATAGATAGAGATAGATAGATAGATGATAGATGATAGATAGATGATAGATAGATAGATAGATAGATCGATAGATAGATAGATAGATAGATAGATAGATAGATGATAGATAGATAGATGATAGATGCCTCTTCCCTCAGCACTTAACCATTTATTCACAGTTTGGGGGCTTCTTTCCTTCTCTCTCCCCCCTCCCCCATATTGACAGTACTGAGTCAGATGGTCTGACTCATACATTCCTATGGAAACAGCAGGGAATGGGCATTCAAAATCAAACTGAAAGTTGGTGATGGAGAGGTAGATCCTGTGCTCCTACCGATATAACTCTGAACTATAGAGGATAAAGTTGACGAAGCTTCTGGATCTGCCAGGAATATTCAGGACTTGCCTTGTTAGCCAACCAGGAGTGAGAAATGTCATTAGCTGCATTGCAGCTCTTAATGGAATGGAAGTGACAGGAGAACCCCCCTGAGCACCTTTCATATCCTGACAGGAACAGCCCTCTTTCAACTCTGCTGTATGAATTTATCATGGGGCATTTGATCAGCCATAGTTTTATTCTGGGCTCTCTAAAATAGGCCAAGTAACTAATGGCCTTTAAGAGAAGTGTAGGTGTGTGTGTGTGTGTGTGTGTGTGTGAGAGAGAGAGAGAGAGAGAGAGAGAGAATGAATGAATGAGAACCTCTTTCCTGATCTGACTTTAAGTATGTTTCATCTCCTTTGATCTTAAAATAAGAAGAGAAATTGCCCTCACCTTCACTTTGTGTCATCCTGACAAGCTGTTTAATAGGAGATGTGACATTTGCCAAACTTTGAAATGTCTTAGGCTACAGCAGAGGTGGAGAGCATCTGAATCTGACGATACCTAGGTATTCTGGGATTCCATCAGTCCTAGCCAGCTTAGCCAATGGTCAAGGATGATGGGGTCAACGTCCTGAGGCCCACAGAGTCTTCAAACCGCATGAAGAGTCTAGACTAATCATTCCCAGACTTTTTGGGACACCACCCATGAACTCATCCCCAGTGCCCCTTACCCTATAAAATGCATTATTCAGAATGGTGGTTTGCATGACCCATTAAGGAAGATAACAGCACAGTAAAAATCAAAACAGTAACAATTAATTGCCCAGTTATGCAAAATCCAATTGAAACCATTTAGCTTAATTAATTCAACAAAACTGATGGACTTGATCCAGTGATACCAGCTTTTCAAAGTCTGATAGTCATTTATACCTCCAGTACCCCCAGGGCACCTTCTTTCCTCTAAGCACCCCTAGGTAATCCCACCTGCATCTCAGAAGGCAGTACTGTCTACTTTGGGAACTACTGGTCTAGAGTCTAGACCCTTACATACATTTTTTTTTTATGGCTTCACCTTCAAGTACAGTACTACAGATTTATGGGAGGGGGGCTAAATCCCCCAAAACTATTTTTGTTTGCATCTAAGATTGTGGTTCAAAAATACTAGGGTTTTTTATAGTGCAATTGTGTTGAGAAACCAGCTTAACCTTCCAAGCCTAGATTAAATTCTAACACTTACTGGATCTGGGGATTATTAGGAGTCTGGCATGCATAAACTCATACATACGTGATAGCATACAACTCACACATACAGAGGTTATAGTGATGCAAGATGATAGTGATGCAGCACCTTCAACATGTCTGGTGCTTCATGAAAAATAACAGGATACATCCCTGCCTCCAGGAGCTGACATGATAAAATTATATACAGTACGATCATGATTTGCATTGGGGAAGGGGGTATGTTCTGGGGATTGTAAAGGTAAAGGGACCCCTGACCGTCAGGTCCAGTCATGGACGACTCTGGGGTTGCGGCGCTCGCTTTACTGGCCGAGGGAGCCGGCGTTTGTCCACAGACAGCTTCTGGGTCATGTGGCCAGCATGACTAAGCTGCTTCTGGCAAACCAGAGCAGCTCACGGAAACGCCGTTTACCTTCCCACCGGAGGTCCCTTCCCTTCCCTTCCCTTCCCTATTTATCTATTTGCACTTTGACATGCTTTCGAACTGCTAAGTTGGCAGGAGCAGGGACCTCAGGGATGCTCTTGCTTGGGCTGGGAGGCTCTCAAGGGATCTTGTGGGGCTGTCCTAGTTCCCATAAGATCTTGCCAAAGCATTCCAGAACTTGCTTGAGAGCATCCCAGAGCCTGGTAGGCATTTAATTTGTGTGATTTCAACCAAACAGCCTTCAACCATGTAAGGCTGAAATCTTCACAACAGCCCTGTGAGGTGGGCTAAGCTGAGAGACAGGTTACATTACGTTGCTGTTTATTTATAAGCTGCCTTTCTGCCAAAAAGGCTCCCATGGTGGCTCCCAAAAATAAGTACAGACATACAAATGCAATAAGGCAAACACAAAATAATGAGAATACAAAGGATGTAAACGAAAAAACATTTCAATAGTATTGAGAAGCAAACAGATTCCTGTTCCTGAAAAAAAAGACAAATAACATTTCGTACAAAAATGTTAATAGAAGACAAGAATTCATAAGCAACATTTTCGCCTTATCAGGTCTGAGTGACTGGCCCAAGGTCACCCAGTGACCTCCATGGTCAGGTGGGGATTTGAACCCTGGTCTCCCAGATCCTAGTTTGACATTCTAACTACTATGCCACTGCTGAACCTGTATAGCCCCTCTGGGCCTGTGTAGCACTCCTTCAGTTATAGCATTCGGGTCCCCAGGATTATAAACTCTGTTCCCAGGAGAGAAAATGTAAATTCTAGAAAAACTCTTTTTAAAGTTACTAAATTTTAATTACTAAATTGCTTTTTAAAATTACAAAAGGTAATCTCATTCCACAAAGATAATTGCACCTATACACATAAAACATTAAATGAATGTCACAATACAAATAATACATAGCCAACGTAAAGCTCAGGAAGCATAAATTTGTGACTTACTAGGTATCCTTGGTTACTGTTATTACTCATAAGAGAAATGTCAAGTAACAGAAGTGGAAAAAATTGTATAAGATTGACCTTTATCTTGGAATTTTATAATCTAATGATTAACAAACAAGCTCCATTTTTGCAATAAATATATTTTGTGCTTGTCCTTCAGGTATCATTTGTGGAAAGTTTTGTAACAATGCTGTCCCAAACCTTCCCACACCATTGCAATATGGTTCATCTGATATCCAATTCTTTATTAAGTTCTAGCTTAATTAAGTTTTATCCCCCATCACCCTCCTTACGATTTAGGGGATGTCCTGCCTGAGTCCTCCCACTTTTGCCTTGCATCTGTCAACCTCAACTTTGTCTCCTGCCTTTTCGCCTTCCTTGGGCAAATGGATGCCCCAGAACCATTAAGGTTTATGACGCGTTTGTCAATAAAAGGAAAGGGAATGACAAATCTCCCCCAATGAAGTATGCTCTGAGCCGTATAAGAAGGGGTGTTGCACATAATGAAAGCGGACAGTTGATCAATAAGGAGTAACACAGAGGGAACCATTCATCTGGCAAAAGAGAGGCCGGAGTGGCCTTCTCAGAGCCAAAGCCATTTTCCTGTCCTTTGTCAGGATTTGTTTTCTTGGCTTTTGCATAGGAACATAGGAAGAGCCCTGCATCTGCATCAGGACCATGACCCATCTCATCCAGCATCCTCTTCTCGCAGTGGCCAACCAGATGCCTCAGTGGAAAGTGCCTTCTACCAACTGCGGTTGGTTTGTCAGCTCTGGCCCTTCCTGGACTGGGAAAGCCTGGCCACAGTAGTTCATGCCTTGGCTACTTCAAGATTGGGTTACTATGACATGTTCTATGTAGGGTTTCTCTTGGGCTTGACCAGGAAGCTGCACTTTGTGCAGAATGCTGCAGCACGGTTGCTGACAGGAGTGAGGCCTGTGCTCAAAGATCTGCATGGGTTGCCAATCTGCTATTGGGCCAAGTTCAAGGTGTTACTATTAGTATATAAAGCCGTTTACAACTTGGGACCAGTTTAACTGCAAGATTGCCTTAACTGCAAGAATTGGCCCTGTTACAGATACCACATAATGCCCATTCCATATCTGTAAGACATGGATCTTTTACTGTGGCAGCATCTACACTTTGGAACTCCCTGTCTGCTGATACCAGGCAGGTGCCTTCGCTGTGCTCTCTTTAGTGTCTGCTAAAAACCTTTTTGTTTAGACAAGCCTACCCAGATGTTTAGAAAGTTGTGTCCGTTTTAATCTATTTTTAGTCTATTGCTTTTTAAAAAAACTTTCTGAAAGTCTTAAATGATCATTGTTTTTTTATGCTTTTATTATGCTTTATCCTTTTCGTAAACTGCTTTGGGTTTTTCTTTTTACAATCAAGTACTGGGTGAAATTTATGAAAGAAATAATAATGGGAAACCTCCAACAGCGGAGGCACTGACATCATGGTTAGAAGCCAGTCATAGCCTTATATTCCATGAATTTATCTAAACCTCTTTTAAAGCTGTCCAAGTTGGGTGGCCATCACTACATCTTATAATAGCAAATTTCATAGTTTAGCTATGCACTGTGTTAATAAGTCCTCCCCCCACCCTGATATCACGAATGCAAATATTTCTCTAAAGGCAGCTGTGGCTGGGAAGTGGCTTCGGTGGGCTCATCAGACCTCAGCTTGCAGCTGCTCAGTGGCATCATTATTGCTAAAGGAATCGGGGGAAATTTTGTCGCTAAGAAACTTTGTCACTTCAGCACAACACAAAGCACGGCCTTAACATATCTGTCTGTCAGCAGAAAAAGGAGAGGGAGGGGAGGGGAATTGAGGCAGAGGAGAGGAGGTAGCTTTTGAGGGAAGTCTGTAATGAAAAGGTTAGGTGATCTATTGAGGATAGAAGATAGGATGAGAGGACATCATGTACTGCTCAATTTTAGCGAAAGTTGCATTTAACAAGGTAACCTGGGGAACCAGACCTGAGGAGCTTTCGTTTGCTGTGGATGAGCTATTGATTGCGGCAAATGAAGGACAGAAAGGAACGAGGGACCAGTGGATGCTGGAGGTGACTTTGGGACCACAAAGAACATCCCAAACTGAGAAGATGCTAGTCTTGCAGAAGAGGGCAAGGTTGGCTTTGGGCTCTGTGAAATGAAATAATTCTGATCCCACATATAACTTCCTAGTGCCCTATCAAGCAGATTTAGGTAGATATACATCCAGTGTTTTGTTTCCGGGGGAAATATGCTTGTTATTACATGGAGTGGTTTGAGATAGGAGGGTGGAAATCAGTGAACGCCCTGTGGATGGTGATTTGAAGTCCATGGAGAAACAAAATGAACACATTATTTATTTACACTTGTCTCCCCAACCAGATGTTTTGGGAAACAATTCCCATCAGCCCAAGCCAGCAAATGATGGCGGAATGGTGTTAAAGCCTGGGGTCTGAGGAATCCAAAAGAAAGACTAGTTTGAGACAAATCTTGCTAACATTGCCAGGAGATGGGCCCTGAGTCAGCTCATCTTGTCCATTCCACCCCGGCCTGACCACTGGCTGTTCTGATCAAGGCTGGGAGAGGCTTCACCAATATCCTTTCTGTGCCACCACTGAGGGCACTTATCCCATCCTGGCTCCACAGAGGGGTGAATCCCTCCTTTGCTCCCTGGGAGTTTGCCGGCAGCTGCTCAGTTCAGACCAAGAGGGATGCAAACTCTGTTAGAAACAGTTCATCTCTAATTCTAATATAAATTCAAGAGGATTCCAGCAGGGCTGTGTTTGCTAATTTGAATGACTGACAGCCAAGTGTTAGCTGGAAATGCTCTTCGTTTCAATAAACTGTCACGCTGACTCTTGAAAGGAAAACAATTGTACCTGTCACATCACCTGAGATAACCTTCAGTGGCGAGAGTGTTCCTCTTTTGTCAGGGCGATAAAGCCGGTGTTGATATGTAATATACTGAGCCCGTCAAACAGCCTTGCGGATTGTCTCTCCATTTGCTAATTAATTTTATCAGGCTCGTCATCTTTTTTGCTCAGGCCCAGGCAATCCTAAGCCTTGCAGAATTGATTTTTTTTTTTTTACTAGCTGAGGAATGGTGGAGAAACTTCTTTGTGCTAGGCAGGCAGCTGACAAGATTGCTGAGAGGCTGCTCTCTGTGTGCAAAGTTGTGGTGCAGCAGGAAACTCTCCAGAGCTCCCAGCACTCTACGTTTGTGTAGAGTGTAGCACAGCCCAATAAAGCAAAAGCAGTGGTCCTCTGAGCGGGTGCTTGAGAGGTGGTCCTTTCCTTATTGCAGGGCTACCTGGACTCCAGATGGTGGCTGGAGCAGCATTCTGAGCTCATTGCTTTGTAGCTGTCCTAGCAGAGAGCTCTCCATGGTCCTGACCATCAGCAAGTGAGCCTGCAGTTAGCTTCTGACTTGCCAGGACATCCCTGTGGGCTTCAGCTTGGAACTGGACAGTTTGGCAGCTTGACTTGTAGTCCAGGCAGGGAGGATTATCCTGGCCAGAAGCTGTCCCACAAAGCTGAGAAAGAGCCAACTATCTGTCAGCATTTGGGCCTGTGAGGCTTTCTGTAACCACATTGTCCAGGAAGGATGATGGTGTTTTGGAGGCCCTGCTAGCTAACTTCAAATTAGCTCTCAGATTCTCCAGATGTGCTTCCCGCCTGCCTTCCAAATTTATCCATAAGCTCCTTTAAAAACACCATTGCTCTGGGACTCATCTGGATGACAGCTTTTTGGACTGTTGATTTGGCAGTGCAGCACACAAGCTGGAGCATTGCTGGCCCCAGCTGGGACACCTCTGTGGGGAGGACGGTGGGAAACTGCTCCCCTCTCAGCAGTGACCCTCAGTGAGCAGTGACAGCAGTGTGCTAATTCTTGGAACTAGATTCATCAGTCATTCCCCCCTCCCCCCTTCCTTCCTTTCTGATTTCTGCTCCTAGGAAAGTTTTTGCCAGCTTTTCCTATTTGGTTTTTTTTTTTTTAAAGAAACTGTCCACTTGGAAGATTTATGGCTTCCAGGGTTTCACTCCCCCCTCCTACTTGTTCTTTCTTTGCTTTTGCATTGCACAAAACATCTGCTTCCATTCAGTCCTGTGTCAGCCTCCTGCGCATGTTGCTGTCGCAAAATGGTGCTTGCTGCCTTTTACAAAGCAGCTGGAGGCAGGATCCAGGAGGAGCACCTCATACCGCAGCAGCAGCAGATTCCTCATCCAGCTGGTGAAGCAGGCACTTTTGCTGTGCAATTGTCTACTCCACAATGAAGAGCAGGGCGGGGAGGGGGTTAAGACCACAAAATTGCTATGGTTACAGTTGCTAAACGTATCACTGGTCCTAAGAAGCAAAGATGTATTAAAAGTCGGCCGCAGGTGCATGAGACCTAGATGAGACAGAGGGACAAGTAGAATTGGTGGCTTGAGGATAGTTCAGAGGCAAAGGTGGAAGAGGTTCAGATGAGACTGGAAGGTGGTCCAGGAAAGGACTTGAAGGAGCAGAGTAAATGACAAAGAGAGAGTGAATGGAGGAAAGTCTCTCTCTCTCTCACTCTCTCTCTCTCTTCTGTCACTAGAACTTGTGGACATTGCAACGAAGCTGAATGTTTGACGATTCAGAGCACATAAAAGAAGTACCACTGGAATGCTTATCAATACCAGCTGCTTAAAACCACAGAGATCTTGCTTGCTGGTTTCCAACAGGCATCTGGCTGACCATTGTTAGAAGAGGATGCTGGACTAGATGGGCCACTGGCCTGAGACATCAGGCTGTTCTTACATTCATGCATTCTTATGTTTTTATAGGACTTAACTCTCAGGGGTCCTTTACCTTTAGGTTCTTATAAAGGAGACTAATGCTGCCTATGATGGATCAGATGAAGGTGCATCCAGATCATAGAATCGTAGGGTTGGAAGGGTCACAAGGGTCATCTAGTCTAACTCCCTGCAATGCAGGAATCTCAACTAAAGCATCCATGACAGATGACCATCCAACCTCACCTTAAAAACCTCCATTGAAGGAAAGTCCACAACCTTTTGAGGGAGTCTGTTCCACTGTTAAATAGCTCTTACTGTCAAAAAGTTATTTAGTTGGAATCTCCTTTCTTGTAACTCGAAGACACTGATGCCTCTGAGAAACTTGCAAGTAAACCAACAAGGAGATAGCCCTTCCTTGTCTCTTGCCCGTAGCACCTGGGGACCAGAAGTAGGGAAAGCTGCTGAAGATAGAGGTTGCGTTTTGATGATTAATAGTTTAGGTGACTAATGCATAGACCCATCACCCCAATATATGAAGGAAGGCCATTGTATCCCAGATATGAGGAGTGGGGAGGCTTTGGAGGAAAGGGAGAGGAGGGTCCCTATGTTTGAGCTGGAAGGTAGGAGACAGAAGATGCACAAGAGAAATGGAAGAAAGGAAGCCAACATCAGAGAGTTGGGAAATCTGGAAAGATGGGCCTGGGACCATGATATCAATGCAAAGGCATCTTGGGCACATTGTGGCTCCTGTCCAATTGGCCATTGTGAGAATAGGATGCTGGACTGGATGGGCTATTGGCCTCATCCAGCAGGGCACTTCTTACGTTCTTATCACAGTGGTGACCCTACCATTAGGGAGGGTGAAGCAGCCGCTTCAGGTGGCAGATGCTGAGGGTGCGGAGGCAAGATGTTGGGAAGTCAGAACTGGGTGGGCCATAGGCCCTTCCCTGCCCTGTTTCAGCTAACCTGTGCAGTGGAAGATTCTGACCAGAGCTCAGCATCAGAGGAAGACTCAGCTGACAGTCTGTTTGGAATGGAAGAGTGTTGCATCACTGTGTCCTTTGCCTTAGTCTGCAAAGCATATTGGATCAGCTCCAGAATGCTGAGTCATGGCTGGGAGTGAGCCAGCTGACATCCTATTCCTCTCCCTCCCTCTCCCACCACTCCCCCAAACCATAGGGCTTGTCATGTGGCCTCTGGCACACAACCCAGGAGGGGCACATCCTGACCCTTGGTGTAATTACATTGATGGTGGCTGCTCCAGAGGACCCTGCTGGCTTGCAAAGGGGAGAGAAAACTCATTGCAATGACATGACGTTTCTGTCAGAAAGCTGAAACTTGATCAATAGCTGATTAATCTGGTGGAGAAATTAATGTATTAAAAGTTGTGATTGATGTCAAATACATTTTCTCTTGCCTATCGATCTTCCCTTACTTTTAGGCTAGACGTGCCAAAATGGTAGAGCCCAGAGACGGCAAGAGCCGCAAGTACATTCATCTCCTTAATTCTTATGGGTATAATTTACTAAGCACTGCAATGGACTGAGTTAAATGTGGTGCCATTGATCTGACTGCTGAATTGTCTGATTTGATTGGCGCTATGTCCAACTCAATAGAAAACACTACTGGGTCAATAAGTAATGCTAGTAATTGGATAGCTGTTTTCTGAAGAAAGATTGCCTGTGTTTAATGAAAGAGAGGCCACTCGCTCCCCTTATTCTCTCTCTACAGGGATTTCATGAATTTATTTTGGATTTGCTTGTGTGTCAGGAGAGATCTTAAAATGCATCAAAAGGCAGCTTGGTCTAACCCCAGTGCTGAGTGTCTACCTCCTCCTCCATCACCAGGCCCACCTCCATGCTATATTTCAACAGCCTAAATCATGATGTGTCACAAGCAGAGAGAAGGTTTCTTTGTTTATTGCGTTTTTATTCCACCTTCCTCTCCAAGGAGATCAGGATGGTGTACATTGGTGTACATCCCTCATTTAATCCCCCAAACCGTGTGAGGTAGATTTGGCTGAGGGGCGGTGCCTGGCCCCAAGGTCACCCAGTGAGCTTCATGGTCAAATGGGGATTTGAACCCTGGTCTCCCAGGACCTAGTCTAACACTAATCACTACACCTCACTGGTTTATGCTTAATAGCATTTGTCTTAGAACTCCTCAAAGGGTCATAGCAGGACACACTCTGGAGATGGGGTTGTCATCTACTGGCTTTTACTCACCCACTGAGATTAATTAAATATTAATTAATTAATAATTAACCAGCACCATTAATTTCAATGGGTCTACTCTGAGTAAAATGTAGCTGAAAACAACCTCCCCCCCTTTTTTGTTTTGTTCTGGTATGATGGTAGTGATCTGAGCATGGAGGGTCAGTATGTGCAGCCTGTTAGCATTTGGAGTTAGAATGCTGACAGAAGATGAACTGAATGCTGAATCCCTGTTGGAGGAGCACACTTTACCCTGGATATAATCTGAGTTTATAAAAATAAGAAAGCTATGTTTATTACAGGAAATGATAGAGATGATCCTAGTTCTAGCTACAATGAGCCGTTCTTGCTCTTGAATTGCAGGTGAAGAGAGATCCAAAAACAGGGAGGGAGGCAAGGACGGGAAGTGAGGTCAGCAACCCTAAGAGTATCAGTCTAACACTGGAGGAAGTTCAATCAGTCAGCACAGGAAGTACAGTCTAGGAAGCTTGGTGGTTCCTCTCTATCTACCCTTACCATGCAGTCAGCCCATCAGCCTACAGTACAAGTTGAGTTGCAACCTAACACTTCTAACCTGTCCTTTGTCAGATCACTTACTTTGGGTGATTTAGACTTGGTCCTTCTTTCCAGCCGAGAATCTACCTTCCTGGAAGCTGATGCAATATCTGTTGTCAGGGGCAGGGCAGCTGGATGTGGTTTGGGGAAAACAGCCTCATGGGTCAAATGTGAGAGGGCGGGTGGGCCAAATTTGGCCTGAGGGCTAGAGGTTCCCTGCTCTTGTTATGGATTGCTTTTTCTTTCTTTTTTTAAAGCAGGTCTGCATTTTTAACTAGAAAAATGGTTTACAAATGAGTTTGTAAAAGGAAAATGTTTGCTATGGAAATGAAAACACTAAACCAGCAGCATTTCGTTCCAGATGCTCTATTGAGAGTGAAGAGCGAGAAGCACCACAATAGGAAGGATATTGATGAGCTAGAAAATGTGCAGAGGAGGGCGACCAAGATGATCAGTGGTCTGGAAACCAAGACTTAGGAGGAACAGTTGACAGAGTTGGGTATGTTTAGCTTGGAGAAAAGAAGTCTTTAAGAACCACCTTCAAATAACTGAAGGGCCATCACATGGAAAGATGGAGCAATCTTGTTTTCTGCTGCTGCAGAGGGTAGGACCTACACCAATGGATTCAAATTATGGATTCCAACTAAACATCAGGAAGAACTTTCTGATGGTAATAGCTGTGGAACAGTGGAACAGACTCCCTGAGAAGGTGATGGGCTCTTCTTCATGGGAGGTTTTTAGCAGAGGCTGGATGGCCATCTGCCAGGAATTCTTTAGCTATGATTCCTGAATTGCAAGGGGTTGGGCTATATGACTCTTAGGGTCTCTTCTAATTCTACAATTCTGGCCTGTGCATGGGAGCTCTGTGGCCTTGTGCATTGCCCATGGTTGATCACACAGAGCATTTGCAAAGTTCCAGAGCCTTTGCACTGAAGCCTCAGCAAGAGAGCCACCCAGGAGATCATGCCCCACAAAAAATGCTGGAAAGAGGTGCCCTTTGAGTTCCTCATATGAGTCCCCCAAAGGCCACCACCACTTTTTCTTTTTGCTGCTTGGAAGACCCTCTCCCTTCCCTGCATTTCTGAATCAAGCCCAACAAAGGCATTTGAAAAGACCTTCCATAATAGTTAATAAAGTTTTTTTTTAAATCATCAACATCATCATCATCATCATCACTATTCTATTTTGTCACTGGATGAAAAACTGGGAGGCTTAAATTTACCATACCAGTCACTCCGGAAGCAGCACATCTGGGAGATCATTTTTATACCACTGTACAGTAAAAAGGAAAAAGGCAAGGCATAATGGACATCAAAGCCTGTTTCCATTTGCTGCTGCAGCATAGATGGCCCTATCAACACCACTTTCTAAATTATGATAAATTGGAACAATCTGGTGAGCAGCATGGGGTTGAGAAAACTGTGGGGAAATGGCATATCTGGGAGGTTTCTGCTTTTTAGTGGTGATGATTGTCACCCGCAGGTGAAGTGTGTTAATTATTTATTTCGGCTGATGGCTCTCCTTGCTCTCTAGCTTGAATGTGATGTTTTTAAGAAATCATAATGGACACTGATGGCACCAGTGACCTTTGGAGTGGGGTGGAGGGAAGTGCAGGCTCTTTTTAGCACCCCCCATACCTTCCAACGCACAGAGCCAGCTCATAGGCCCTGGTAGTGTTGGTCTGAAGCTGCCTGTCTCAAACAGCCCACAGCAGCCACTTAATTGGTGTTCAGACAATTGTGACAACGTGCCTGGTTGTGACAGCAAGAAAAAGCTCTTAGAGGTGTCACTCCCCTCTCTGGGCTGCCTCTCGCCAAGAGCCGAGGCCTTCATTTACCACCAGCAAGGCAGGCTCCTTGTCCGGGCCTCTGGAAATGTCAACTCTAGTCGAGCCTCTCAAAGGAAGGATTTCCCAAGAAAACACACAGTCTTGAAATCAATTTACTTCTTGGGCTTTTTGCAGTTTCTTCTTAAGCTGTTAGCTGGGTCCAGTTGGGAATTCATCCACTAGGCTTAAAGAACTGTCAGTCTGTAGCTTGTCGGGCTGCAGCAACCTCTCATTCCTTTCCGTCCTTGGCAGTCCAAATGGTGGCGGTGTTCCTGTTAGTGTCAGACAGCGGTGCCTGGGCTGAGTGTCACTGCGACGACAACAGCGACAAATATGGTGCCTTAATTGCAAACAGGGAGGGGGATAGGGAGAAGGCTGTTACAAGCAGGCAAGGAAAAGAGCCACTCTCCCATAAAAATTACCTCCTCTGACACATTCATTCAACCAAATGACTGGATTCCTCCTCCACCCCAGTCTGTTAAAAGTTACTTCTTCCTATTAAGACTTACACAGGGTTGAAGAAGTAGAATTACAGAAACTGTTACCTATAATGTGTATTACAGAAATACCTATTTACACCTTACAGCAAGGAAAACTACCAACAACATTCATCTAGTTCTGGGTAAACATACCTAAAATGATTACATTTCCACACACCACCAGAGTGTTCCAGAGTTGGGAGGACCTGACTGTAAAATCACACTGGAACATCCCATGAAAGTTAACTCTGTTCAGATAGGAGTGTGCATAATCTGTTAATTTTGTTTCCTCTGAGATTCTCAATTCCTCAAGTTTTATTTCTGATTTCCACACTAGTTTGCAAATTATTATTATTATTATTATTATTTGGCGGGAAAGTCATGGTGAAATTTCATCAGCATTTTCATTCACATTTCTCCTAAGACCACATCTGTACTATGCATTTTTATTGATTTTATACAGTAAAACTCATGGACATCCAGTGAAGGGGAAGGTTGGAAGATTCAGGAAATACTTTTTCATGCAGTGCATAGTTAAACTACGGAACTCATTTCCGCAGGCAGTGATGGCAACCAAGTCAGATGCCTTTAAAAGACTATGAGCAAATTTATGGAGGAGAAGGCTATCAATGGCTACTAGCCATGATGATTATATATTCCCTCTATTATCAGAGGTACCATTCCTCTGAACACTAGCTTCTAGGGAACACAAATGGGTGAGGGGAACTATTGTGCTCATGTCCTGTTTGTGGGCTTTGCAGGAGCACCTGGCTTGCTACTGTGAGAAAAGGACTATGCAGGTTTTGGTCTGGACCAGCAGCCTCTTATGTCTTCTTTATGAGATTGCCTGTCAAGAGGAAAAGCCAGGCTCAAAAGAGTCAAAAGACTCCATTTGAGAGCAACAATGTCAGAAAACATGAATTTGTGAAATGCAGATCAAGCATATTCTCCTCTCTTTTCTCCACAATGCTGCTCACTCACACATGAATGCTCATTTTCTGAAGGCTGGTTGTCTCCCATGCACACACTCACTGCTTGACCGCTGCAACATGATGGCTTGCTTGTATGAGGGGCCACAAGGGAGTACTTTCACATCACTTCAAACCCGACACTGTTCAATAAGTCACTTCCCATGCTCAGCAGCTGCTCATAATGTTAGCAAGTACACAGCAATCAAGGGAAGAGATGTCAAGGACTGGACATGCATCATTTATTTATTTATTGCATTTATCTCCCTCATTTTTCTCCAAGGAACTCAAGGTGATATACATGGTTCCTCCCCATTTAAACCCCACAACCACCCCTGTGAGGGAGGTTAGGTTGAGAGACAGTGATTGGCCCAAGGTGAGCTTCATGGCCAAGTGAGGATTTGAACCCTGATCTCTCCCAGCTCCTAGTCCGACACTCGGACCACCACACCACAGTGGCTCTGTGTGAACCATGCTCTAACTCTTGTCCCCATCACACCCCTGCTGCTTAAGTAACACGTGGATTGCCAGCAGTAGAAGATTTTTGTATCAGATGATGGTCAGGGGAACAGCTGGCTGGGCATCATCACCAAGGACCCTCTTCTGCCATAAGCTGCCTGTTATCAGTGGCGTAGCAAGGTCAGGTGGTACCCAGTGCGGAAAATTTATTGTCACTTATTAAAAGAAGGAAAAATAAGATACAGTTGCAAGTGTTATTTTCTGGTTTATTTACTTAACATTGTGAGCATAAGCACTTAAAACATTTCCCCCCTAACTTTGTCCTCTGTGCTTGAGAAGAGCTGTGTGGGCGAGGGTGGGACTGTGGCTGAAGCCTGCGCTGGGCAGGTGCCTTGCTCACCAAGCCTGCCTCACCTTTCCCTCACTAAGCCACCGGGGTGAGAGAGGGGTCTGCTGGCGTGCCTTTGCCCGGGCAGGAGCCACCACAGCTGTGCAGCAAATATAGGCAGGGAGGCAAGATAGTGCTCTGTGTGTTCGTCGCTTCCTTCTTGGGCTCCGTGGCAGTGAGTGGGGAAGAGGTGGAAAGGGACGGAGGATGGGAGGACGAATGAAGGCAGGCGTGAGCCACCTTGTGCTGTGCTCCTGAGGGGACTTCCTTGGAGGAAGCCCCGTGGGTGACTGGCAGCTGAGCCCAAGGGGGGCGCTGCATCCCCTCAGCTTGAAACCGGATGCACCAGAACCGCTCTTGCCTCTTTGCCCTGTAGGTATGGAAGGAGGGAGGAGAATCCCAGAGAAAACAGGCTCGTGACACATATTTTTGCCATTTTGTCACCCACTTCAGTGATGACACCCAGGGTGGCCTGCACCCACCGCAGCCCCCTTCCTATGCCACTTCCTGTCATGGGTCCCATGGCACCAACTGGGATGAGGCGGGGCAGGCGAGATATGGCAGAGAAGTAGAACCCAAAGGCTGGGGGCAAGGAAAGCCCAAGCAGAGAGATGTCCACTGCTTTGTTGCCAGATAGCAGAGAAGGCAAGAGGGGCCTCTCTGAGTCAGCCTATGTTCTGTCCCTTGAGAGTGATGTTCCCACGGTAGCCAAGGAGGAAGCTGGCCAATCAGCAGGGCTGGCTGAGTCAGAGGTTGATGGAGAGTTCGAAGGAATGACTCAGGTCCTGTCTCCAAGGATGCACCACTGATTGTCAGTGTTGAGGTAGAAATTCTGCAGACTCATTATCAGTGAGGCCAGTTTCAGTCTGACCACAAAACCTGTTTTGGAGGAACCTAGGCTGACTGTGAAAAACAACTCCAGATAAGGTGCAAGGAGGGCTCTGCATGTATAGTTTAAAAAAAAGAGTAAGTGTTTTCAAGGACTATGGTTGGATGATAAATAGTGAGATGCTAGCTAGGGTGGCAGAAGGTGGTTGACTACAGAACAAACAGTCAAGATGACATATTTTTCCCATATAGGGTGTGTGGTAATGGAAATGCTCTTGCAGGCTCTTTTGGACCCTTTCTTGGAATGCATTACTGAATAAAGTCTGAGTAATTTGGGATTTGGTGTGACCCTTAAAGGAAATTTTATCTCACACTGTGAACAGGCCTGTCCGCCCACCCCAAGCAGGGCATGCTAGCAAGCACAGTCTTCTTGCTAGGGGTGAGAATTGTGTGAAGGACTGAGCCCACCCTGCTCTTCAAAAGTCAAACAGGAGGGGAGTGTCAAGTGCTGGGAATGTCTTAGCTCCCACCTAGCCATGAATCTGAGAACTTATGAATCATGTACCCTGTACTTTGAACTCATGCTCATGCTGAAGGCATGTGCTGATTTCTTGACTAAAGCTTTCTGGTTTTCTCAAGCTGAGAGCAAGAGCTCCATGCCTGACAGAGGGAGCCAGGATATCACTTCACACCCTCAGAGGTGCTGCTGTCCCCCATGGATGGCCACATTTTCTCTCCTCCCTCAACTACCACATTCCCATTCAGAAGAAACGCTCAACCGGCTTTCTAGGCATTTTTGCTGGGAAGAAAGCCTTCCCTCCCAGCCCTTGTCTCCTTTGATGGCATTCAGCTCCGAGGCAGAGGTGTCATTCTCATGCAAGAGATTTTTGCTGCTCTTCATAATGTTCTGTATTGCAATTGAAAGGGGAACAAGCCACAGCTTTGGCAGCAGAAAATTGAATTAGCTTGGCAGCACCATGACACAAAATAAGACAGATATTGTACAGAAATATAATTGAAGCCGTATTATTCAGCCATCCTGCGAGGTTATTTGTCAGCATACGGGTTGCACGTTACAAATTAAAATGGCTATTGATTCTAAAGTTGTTTTAAAGTATTTTCTACCTCCAGCTCCTTTGAAACAATTATCTTGAACTGTCACCAAAGAGCTGAATCTCGGTTTTAACCAGGCCCTGGGAAGATAATGTATTTTCACTACATCTTGGCGCTTGGCGGACAACTCAGATTATACGCTTTTAATAGGTTGCTTGTTCTGCTCGGGACAATGGGGAGAAATGAAGATAAAATGCCATGATATGGAGGGAGCTAGCTGAGGCTGGGGGGAAGCAGGGTGGAACGCTGCATAGTTTGCACTCAAGGCAACCCCCCACCTCCCGCCAAGCCAGAAACTATTGCTCTCTGCTCGTCTCCCTTTGTTTTGCTGAACAGGAACAGCAGGAAGATGGGGGGCTGCCTTATACTGGGTCAGACCCCTTGATCCATCTATCTCAGTACTGGCAGCAGCATCTCTGCAGGGTTTCAGGACAGGATTTCTCCCAGCCCAACTTAGAGATGCCTGGGGGGGGGGGGGTTGAACCCAGGACATTCTGCATGCACAGCAGGTGCTCTGACACTGAGCAGAGGCCCTAGTCCAAGTTTTGCAGGACTGTGGGTTTTGCGGAAGGTTTTGGTCTCTTGATAACCACACAGGGGTGTCTTGGTCTGATAAATCTCCAGGAGGCAGTAAGTTTCTTCAGGGTCTGCCCTAAACATATTGGTGCCTGAGGTAAAAAACCTAAACTCACCAGGAAGCGGAGGTGGATTATGGGGATCGCAACCAGGTCAGTCAAACTGGACACAGAGCCTTGAGGGGTGCTACAAGTATTATGTAGAATGGAAGGTGAGAGGCGGGGTGGGGGTACTGAATTTTGGTGTCACACAGGGTGGCACTGAAATTTGAGATCCACCACTGCAGGAAGTTGCCCTATGCAAATTCTCCTATGACATGAGTTTGCTCTGCACCTCAGCTAGGTTCTTCCTCTGCTTCTGCCCCTCAAAATTCCCCCACCTCTAATTCACCATCTACGCCTGAGCTGCATTTCTGGGGAGTTTCTTCCCACATGGGCATCTTACTTAAATTATCATTATTTATTACATTTATACTCCCTTCCTCCCAGAAGGGTGGTTATCCCACTCTTTTAATCTGTAATCAACCCTGTGAGGTAGGCTAGGCTGAGAGAAAATGGTGAGGGCTTGCGCAAGTCCAACCAATGTGCTTTGTGCCTTCAATCCTATCCACTAGGTGGCTACACTGGCTACTTTTTCAAAAAGCAAAGGCTGAAAGTCTCACAAGGCCAGCCTTTCCCAACCCAGTGCCCTCCAGATGTTGTTGACTACAACTCCCATCATCCCCTGTCGTCTGATGGGAGTAGCAGTCCAACAGCTGGAGGACACCAAATTGGCAAAGGCTGATGTTAATGAAAAGGTCTGTCCTTGTAGTGTTAAGACTATACAGAAGTCTAGTGTCCAGATCAAATGGCACCACTCTATTCTGTTTTGGTCATGTCAGGGAACTGCCATGGGAGCCAGAGGGAGAGGGAGGGCTCCAGAGGGATTCCGGAGAGCGTCCCGGGAGGGAGAGAAGCAGCCCATCTTCTGGGGAAGGAAATCAGCGTAGCACCAGTGGAGAAGGGGGGCAGATGGGGGAATCGGCGAGGTGGCTCCATGGCTCCTCGCTGAAGACCAGCGGGGAGAGCACAGGTCCTCCACTGCCCACACCCTCCCTGCGCAGAAGGGTTCCGCGCAGGGAGAGTAGGCGGAGACTAGGCGTCAAAGAGCTTCTTTGCTGGAAGAAGTTCAAGAAACGCCCACTGATGGATTCTGCCAGCGATTGAGACAGCCACGGGTGAGTGGCTGTCCAGACAGAAAGAGTTCACCCAGGTAACCCAGCCAGGTGTGGTGCCGATTTACGCACGAGCAACCCCTAGAACCATTACAGGTCAGACTCCACCTGGAGTCCAGTGTCCAGTTCTTAAACCACAGTTTAAGAAGGATATTGACAAGTTGGAATGTGTCCAGAGGATGGCAACCAAGATGATAATGGATATGGAAAAGAAGTCTTATGAGAAACGGTTGAGGGAACTGGATATATTTAGCCTGGAGAAGAGAAGACTGAGAGGTGATATGAGAACCACCTTCAAATATCTGAAGGGCTGTCACACGGAAGATGGAGCAAGCTTGTTCCCTGCTGCTCCAGAGGGTAGGACCAAATGAATGGATTCAAATTACAAGGAAGAAGATTCCAATTAAACATTACAAAGAGCTTTCTGATGGTAAGAGCTGTTCAACAGTGGAATGGACTACCTTGAAGGTGGTGGACTCTCCTTCGCTGGAGGTCTGGAGAGTTTGAATGACCAATTGCCAGGGATTCTTTAACTGTGATTCCTGTATTGCAGGGGGTTGGACTAGATGACCCTTGGGGTCCGTTCCAACTCTACAATTCTATCATTCTATCTGTAGGGCACCAGGTTGGCAAAGGCTGATGTAGATGAAAAGGTTTGTCACTGTAGCTATAAGGGGGCCAATAGCGGACAGCTAAAAAAAAAGGGGGGGAGAACAAATCTTGTCCCCACTTCATGGTAACTGACTTTAATAAAGGTAAAGGGACCCCTGACCATTAGGTCCAGTTGTGACCGACTCTGGAGTTGCGGCGCTCATCTCACTTTATTGTCCAAGGGAGCCGGCGTACAGCTTCCGGGTCATGTGGCCAGCATGACTAAGCCGCTTCTGGCGAACCAGAGCAGTGCACGGAAATGCTGTTTACCTTCCTGCTGGAGTGGTACCTATTTATCTACTTGCACTTTGACATGCTTTCAAACTGCTAGGTTGGC
Organism: Podarcis filfolensis; assembly: GCF_964270895.1. Taxonomy (NCBI): domain Eukaryota; kingdom Metazoa; phylum Chordata; class Lepidosauria; order Squamata; family Lacertidae; genus Podarcis; species Podarcis filfolensis. The sequence goes on along the minus strand of NC_139611.1, from coordinate 56,630,286 downwards.
AGGAGCTGGGACCGAACAACAGGAGCTCACCCCGTTGCGGGGATTCGAACCTCCGACCTGCTGATCGGCAAGTCCTAGGCTCTGTGGTTTAACCCACAGTGCCACCCGCATCCCTTAACTGACTTTAATACATGCTCTTTAATACATGCAGGATTTTGATTAGAGACCCCCTCCCACTTATTACTCTATAATTTACACACTGGGTTGAAGCAAAAAAAAGTGCTAACAGACATCATTAAACTTTTACCCATCTAATGGCACCTGAGATTTACCGCCCCCCCCCCACCTGGTTGGATTACCTTGCCCCATAAGAGGAAGAAAAAGGGAGAGAAGAGACAGGCCTCGCAGGATGCCAAATTAGTTTTAAGAAAGTATTAGAGCAGAGGATTCTAAAGGAAGATAAAGCTTGCAGATAGCAGCTGCTGGGTAGAAAATAATGGAGTTCCAGAGGCAGTTTCAGGGTTTGAGTGAGCGCGAGAGAAGCAGGTGGAATGTGTTCGACAGGCACGGGAGGACGGATAAAACAGGGCCCTGACAGGCTCTTTGAAGAAATAAATAGCATTTCAGAAGATGGACAGCAGCAGGCTCCACACCGGAATTGTTGGCCCCTGGATCCCTTTACAATGGAAGGAAAGCTACCAAACTGCAGGGATGTGGGGTGTAGGGACCACAGCAGTAGCAAATGGTTAAAGCTGCCCCACATACGCACACTGGGTCTCCATACAACTCATTCCCCAGTGCCACCTAGTTCTTTAAAAATAATTAACCAAGGAAGGGGTAAACATTGCAAATAACATCACATTTAGTTTAGGAATGAACAAATCTTGCCATTTTGGGTTTCTCTAAACATTTGCTATGATAGCCACCTTCAAATATCTAAAGGGCTGCCACATGGAAGATGGAACAAGATTGCTTTCTGCTGCTCCCAGGGGTAGAACCTGAACCATTGGATTGATTCAAATGACAAGGAAGGAGATTCCAACTCAATATCAGGAAGAACTTTGCTATGGCAAGAGCTGACAGTGGAACAGACTCCCTCAGAAGGCGGTGGACTCTCCTTCTTTTGAGGTTTTAAGTAGATCCATAAAGGTACCCCTGCCCGTACGGGCCAGTCGTGTCCGACTCTAGGGTTGTGCGCCCATCTCACTTAAGAGGCCGGGGGCCAGCGCTGTCTGGAGACACTTCCGGGTCACGTGGCCAGTGTGACGAAGCTGCTCTGGCGAGCCAGCACCAGTGCAGCACACGGAAACGCCGTTTACCTTTCCGCTATAAAGCGGTACCTATTTATCTACTTGCACTTAGGGGTGCTTTCGAACTGCTAGGTGGGCAGGAGCTGGGACCGAAAGACGGGAGCTCACCCCGCCACGGGGATTTGAACCGCCGACCATGCAATCGGGAAGCCCTAGGCACTGAGGTTTTACCCACAGCGCCACCTGCGTCCCTAAGTAGATCCATAAGCAGGCAATAATGGTCCCAAACAAACATCTGTCCAGCATCCCACCTAAACTGTCACATAGAACCCTACCTTTAGCCCCAATTTCTGTCTCCTCTCCCTTTCTTGCCAAACATTGCAGAGGGTGGGGCTACAAACTCTGTTGCATGTAGAAGGTCATAGGTTTAATCTCTGCCATCTCCAGGTAAGTGCTGCCAATCAGCCTAGATACTGAGCTACCAGTAGTTTGGTTTAAGGCAGCTGTTTGTGTGTTCCTTTCAGCACCCAAGCTGTAGGCAGATGTGGCTCCAAGTATCTTCCATGATGGTTTGTTACTAGATAAAGTTTGGCCTGGTGGACCACTTGTCTGGACCAGGCTGTACCAGAACTTGGAAACTGAGAAGACCATGCTTGGACTAGAATTAGGCATGTCCATTTTGGGGACCTAATCCGGCCTAATAAAAGCTCAACAAATTCAATCCTAAAAAAGGTCAACAACTTTGGCTGGACCTTTGGTTGGCCCTCACGGCCCTTCACTTCATCAAATCTGGCCCTCTTTGAAAAAAGTTTGGACACCACTGGACTAGACAGAACAATCTGCATGTAAGCAAACTGATCATCTTGAAGAAAACAATCCAGTCTCTTCTCCTCCAAGCTGTCGTCATAGTAGTTATAACCAAACCCTTCTCATCTGGAGCTTGGAAAGCCAGGTTGATAGTGATTAACTTTGGGTCTTGTTTCAATTGATGTCTTGCAAACTTTTAGCCAGGAATAAACTCTTGTGATTAGCCAGGACTTAATTGTGCATTAATCCAACTCTCAACGTGCAGAGAACTAATGAAGTAATTAAAGGGACTTCATCACCTCTCACCAAGCCCGATCAATACCTTATCGTGTTTTTCCAGGGCAGGAGAAGAAAAAGGAAATGCTTCGGGAGGGAAGATCACGAAATCCAGAAAGCCCTGGGTGGGTTGCCTTTGAAGTTTGCTTTTTGAAAGGGTGAAGAAAAGTCTTAAGCATTCTGTGGGAAATGAAGCACCAGGAACAATTTGTAAATAGGAATGCCATATTTCTGGGCATTCAAAAAATAAAATTCACCTGTCTCATTACAATCATTTATTTCTGTTTTAGCAATCACCCTGGAAAACCTGTTGAAGTTTTTCTTTATTTATGAGACAGGTATCAAAGATATTTTCCTTTAAATGATGGGTGAATGACCCATAATATTCTTAGATACACATTCTGCATCATGGCACACACCTAAAAAACCCATGACGTGTGAAAGCAGCAGACATATATCATGCAGGTGCACTTGCTGATGGATGGGATTGGCTGCTGCTCTCTGCCAACAACATTTTACCAATTTCCAAGCCTTGTTTCAAATTCAACCCCTAGAAATGAACATCCTCACCATACTTGTGCCCTTCCTTCCTTCCTTCCTTCCTTCCTTCCTTCCTTCCTTCCTTCCTTCCTAGATCCAGTATAAAGCCTGTGATTCTTGTATGTGACAAGTAAGCCCATAGGGTGTATTTGAAGGTGAAGAGGGCCCCCCTTTTGATTTACAAAATAAACTGGAGAGAGAGAGAGAGAGAAAGAGCCAACATCCAGACTCTGCCATGTTTCCACCATTCTTCTCGGGGTCCTCTGAGCCTCTTTTCCTTTGAGTTAAAGCTCCTTGCATAAAGTTTACGATTCCGGCTGGGGTATTTCCAGCAGATTACATTCAACCCAGCCAGCGTAGTGTGCACCAAGAGAAGCCAGTAAATCAGCGGCTGGCCTCATAATCGCCTCAATGGGTCTCTGCGCTGAAGCTGAGCCCCTTGTTAACAGCTGGCATCTGGTGAACAAAACAAAGATTTGGCTTTCCAGACACTTTGCACATCTGTAAAGAGGGAATGGTGGGCCCGCTCACTTTTGGAAAACCCTAGAGGGAGTTATCTTCCTAATTTCGAAAGGCTCCTATTTTTCCAAGTCCATATTGCAGATATTTTAATATCCTCACATCCCCAAAGGTCTTGAGATTACGGCACTGGCAGAGAAGAACTTTTGTAATGATTTTCAATGGAAATTTTGTTATTCACCAGCTTTTGCACTTCCTGGATGTTCCAATGCACCACTCAAAGCTGTTATGTTTAAACCTTTTTAATATATTCATTTTTTCAATTTTATTGTTTTGCTGCTTTGGTATTTGCTTCCCTGGGCACCTTTGGGAGGAAGGTAGAAATTTAATAGTCAAATAAGTGTGTACCAAAATGTGCTTGGAAATACATATTTTGTCAGTAAATATGTTTTGAAACATTTTAAATCTGTAGCAGGGTTTTGGGTTTTGTTTTTAGAAAACAGGCAGATTGTGCAACAGACTAATGGAAAAACACAAGTAGCATGGACCAGGGACAAACTCAACCCTCTTGTCAGCTCATCTGAATTTTATTTTCCTTTAACCTAACCAAGGAGGTCTGTCCTTATTATCCAAGGATGGTGGCTTCACTTTTTCACTGCATATTCATGATTTGTGCTTGTGATGGTACAGGGGCAGTTATGTGTGAGCCTGCTTTCAACACTGTTCTTGCAAAAGTTTTATGGCTGACACTCTGCTTTGTTTCAAATCAGTGCACATCCCATAACTTCTTGCTGAAACCCTGTGCCTTCTTATACCATAAATGTTCTGGTTTATTTTTCGTCCCACTTTTGTTGAGCTCTAGCGCATCAGTTCCCTCCAGCTGGCAATAATGCAGCAACTCTGGGGAACCATCACAGAACAACTAATAAAGTAGAACAAAGTGTGAGTGGTCCAGTATAAACCCACCGCCAAGGCAACAATTGCTGCATCAGTGGTGTGTTGCAGAATATACCCACAATAGCCTCGACTGGAATGCTAATCTCTGTGCACTTTACAGTTCTCTGTGTGACGAAGCTGCTTTCTTTCCCTTTCAGCAGAGATGTCTCCATCTTGAATTTGCCTCAGGAATTAAATACTGGATTGCAGAGATCGCTTTATGTTTAAGCACTCCGCCCCCCATTACACAAGTGCAGAAAGAGAAGGAACCTGGTTCAGCGGCTCCGATTCTATTTAGTTTGAAGACAATGAAATAATTCTCCGGGTTTGTGGTTACAGTTGGCGTATGATTTGCAAAATGTGTCCTCGGTAAATCACCTTTCCACCAACATTTTTATATAAATCAACTGAACTCTGAGTTGTTTGCTGTGCTTTAATTACTGAAGAAAGAGAGCACGGCACTCTGATATTACCCAAATCCTTTGATTTATAATTACCACCGTTTGTGTACTTTGCATTTCAGTCCTGTGCGCCAGAACTCAGCTTTCCAGCCTCTTGAGCTAAGAACTTCAGCCTTAAATTAAATGTAAATAGACTGATATCTTGCTTTCTTTCTCTTTCTCCCCCCTCTGTCTCATTTTCCATTTCAATTCTCACTGCAAAGCCGGCTTAGAAGATGGAAAGGGGGACAATGTAGAACACCTCCTTTGAAAAGATGAAATCCTTTAATACAAAAATTCTTTCCCCCCCCCTCTAAGGGTGTTTACTTGAAAACTCAATACTTTTTGAACTTCATGGAGGAGGGAATAATGCCAGATGTTGGAAGCAAATTTCTAAATTGGGACAGAGAGGGTTGCACACTGTTGAAGAGGGATCGGGGAGTTGGGCACAGTGCATCCTTGAAAACTCCAACAGTTCCTACCCGATGGTGTGAGTTAATAATTTCTGCACCATATGCTGGCTGGCTACTAGAGGAGGCAATGCAAACTGTGAAATGACGAGCCTTCTTTGCAGCCTGCACTGCCACAGAGTAGGCACAATTGGGTGCAGTAGTCAGTGTTAAGTTGGCTTCAGAGCAAGACTTGAATACCTGAAGGGGCATCTCCACCCCCATCATTCAGCCTGGACACTGAGGTCCAGCACCGAGGGCCTTCTGGCGGTTCCCTCACTGCAAGAAGTGAGGTTACAGGGAACCAGGCAGAGGGCCTTCTCGGTAGTGGCACCTGCCCGGTGGAACGCCCTCCCATCAGATGTCAAGGAAATCAACAACTATCTGACTTTTAGAAGACAGTCCTGCTTAGGGAAGTTTTTAATGTTTGATGTTCTATCGTGTTTTTAATATTCTGTTGTGAGCCGCACAGAGTGGCTGGGGAAACCCAGCCAGAATGGGCGGGGTATAAATAAATAAATAAATATTATTATTATCATCACTTGCACTCTGGTCTTCATCCAGCTTGCTTCATAGTTCATAGCTCCCCAGAATGTCAAGCAGCAACTCAGGCACCATGATGCAGGAGAGGACTCCTGAAATGATCATGTCAGCCACTTATTTCATCTTGCTAGATCAGGATAATGACAGGATTATCAGCTTTCTCTGCTGGAAAATCTCCCAGACTTTCAGAAACACTCTAGGTTCCATCAGACTCTGAGGGCAGGCCATCGAAACAGGCCCACCACCCTTACAGGGGAGAATTGCAGCTACAAATTCCAGCATTCTTGCATTGCAGGGCGTTGGACTAGATGACCATGGATCCCTTCCAACTCTACAATTTTATGCTTCTATAAAACCAAAACTCCACCAGATAATGGTCTGACCATGATAATTGAGGGCATTGCCTTTGGTCCTGTTTCCTCATGGCAGGCAGAGCTGCAGCCTTTTCTGACTGTCCCTCTCTGTCCCATGCAGTTGGACTAGGTGACCCTTGGTGTCTCATCCCGTTCTACAATTCCATGAAATAAATAAATGTGGGAGCTAGAGGAGTGCGATATAGCGGTCACACCCACACGCTGCCCTTGAGATGGGATCGTCCGCACATCTCAATAGACTTTGAAGTTCTGTCAAATGCTGAGCTGCAATTAGGATTTTTCTCACATCTGCAAGGTATTGGAGCACTTCAGCATCCGGATTTACCAAGACTTTATGGTTCTGACTCTAATCTTTCCCTGTCGATTTTGACAGCGGCGAATTTAGGAGGAGACGCAGCAGCCGTCTTGCACGTGGCTCTCCTTGATGAGGCTGGAGGCAGGTGGCTGGCTTGGCAGCCTTGGGCCAGCTAATCTGGGAGTTCATGACTCTGTGATGGCAGGTTCATTACGGAAGTCCGTGAGTATGTGTATAAGAGCAGCACAAAACCTTCAGGATAAGGAAGAATAAAACACATTAGGTTGCAGTCAACTCAGTTTTACTCAGAATAGATCCATGGAAATGAACTAAGGCTGCAATGCTAATCCCTACTTTCCTGGAAATAGGCATCACTAAACTCAGTCTACTTCTGAGTAGACAAGGCCAGGATTGTGCTATTAGGAGGAAATGCTTCTGCAGACCAGTTGCTGTAAGCCACAGGAGTGAAGAATTTTCTTGCGCTCGACTCCTGCTTGCAGGTTTCCCTTGGGGCATATGGTTGGCTACTGTGTGAAGAGGATGTTGGAGTACATGAGCCCACTTTGGCCTGATCCAGGAGGCTCTTATGTTCTTAGTCGTGTTCATTCTTTTCAATGGGCATGTTCTGAGTAGAAGAAGAAGAATTTGGATTTGATATTCCGCTTTATCACTACCCAAAGGAGTCTCAAAGCGGCTAACATTCTCCTTTCCCTTCCTCCTCCACAACAAACACTCTGTGAGGTGAGTGGGGCTGAGAGACGTCAGAGAAGTGTGACTAGCCCAAGGTCACCCAGCAGCTGCATGTGGAGGAGCGGAGACGCGAACCCGGTTCACCAGATTACGAGTCCACCGCTCTTAACCACTACACCACACTGGCTCTGGGGACCAGCATTTGATACAACCCCATTGCAGTTGAATCTGGTCACTGGCTCAGCTATCTCAGCATAGTCTGATCTGATTGGTGATGGTTCTCCTGGGTTTATCAAAATTAGAAAGAATTTTTTTGTATCTGGGAGGGTCTACATGCGGACTGCAGAATCTGTTGCACAAATCATACAGCATGTCTTTGCTGTCAAGATCAGGACATTTGCTCCTAGAGAAGGATTTAGGACATCATCAACATCCTTTCTAACCCTCTGATGTCAAAGGAATGGTTTGTTCATCCTCTGGAAGAAAGTGATGAAGAGAGACACCACCAAACCCTTGATATTTTACGTTTACTTCGGTGAGCAGGTATTCAATTTTATTTATCTGCATATTTTAAAAATCTGTATCCCACTTCCTTCCCAGAAAAAGGCTGAAAGTGGCTTACAATAAAATGTACAAACTCTTCAACCCTAAAAGAGCTTCCAGAGCTCAAAACTGAAAACAGCAGCCAGCATGTTAAAGCAATAAAACAAAAATGCTCTGTGTGGCTCAACTGCCCAAAGGGGAATTTTTTTTATAGAAGTACAAGTCCCCAACAATTCTTATAGCAAAATTAGTGTGGTGCACACTTAGACTGGAATGAAAGCACAGCAAGAGCCTGGTTGCAGGATCAGGCTGGTGGCCCACCCAGCCCAGTGTTCTCACAGTGGCCAGCCAGATGGCAGAAAGGAGTGAATCAACCCTTCCCAGCTTGTGGCAATATGAAGTTAGGGAAAGTATTTGCTTTTTTTTAACTCCCAAGTGATAAACCCTGCAATTACTTGTAGCCTAATAAATCATCTGTCTTTTTGTGCAAAAAGAAATAACAAACTAATTAAAAAAGTTTCGTCCTCCCCAAATGGGCAATCAATACCTTATCTTAGTTCTGTAGAGAGAAATTGGAAACATTTCACAGGATGGAGAGCCCCCCCCGAGATTGTATTGTTATAAGTTGGGCAGGGGAAACTCCCCTAAAATATCTGGATTCAGTAAAGAGTTAGAATTTAAGCAAACCCCTGAGTTTCTGGGTCTAGTGTGGGCTGGTTTAGTTTTTATGTGTTCACGAATACACCTGGAAAGAACCATCAAGAAGTAATCAGTGGAATGGCTGAGCCATTATCCCATTAGAAAGGCCATTAACAGAGACTCTCTGGGTGGGATGGAAAATGGGGAAAGCCCCTCCCAGAGGTGAGAGATAGCAGAGACAAAAGTCCAGAGTTTCAGGAGGGAGGGGCAGAACTGCAGTGGGTGATGAGGTAAGCAAACAGGAAAAAAGTGTCTCTTTTGCAAATGGGGGGGGGGGGCAGAGCACAATGCGGACAGTTTGTTTTATACTGCAGAGAGAGTCAGATGTGATGATTGGAGCCTCTTGGAATCAGAATTTGTAGCAATAGCAGGAGCAGGACCCTCTTGGGATGTGACTGCTCTGTACTCTCTCCACCTAGACGCAGCTCGCATATATGTGTAAATAAACCATATATTATGAAGACACCACAGACTCCACCGTGCCTCATTGTTCCAAAATAAACGCAGACCCTGGTAAGAGTGTCTTGTTCTTTTAGAATCTCAACCTGCTTGGAAATGGGGTGGTGTGTACAGTATTGTGGGGATGGAGGGGCATAGTTTATATGGGGTAGGAAAGGCAGAAAATGTAGGAGAAAGGGGGCAGAACAATCTAATGACGTCCCCTCCCACTAATTCATCTGGAGCACAATGCATCCTTCAGATCTCCTAGTGCTGCCTCATAGAAATGAATGGAAATTGTGCTGCTATGGTTGTTGCCGTGTAGGAGAAAGTCCTAGGATGGAGCCTGTGCCAGGGGAATGTGTTCTCTGTCTCCTGGGCTTCCGCCCTTCACAGAGCCAAACTTCCCTGCCAAATTCATACGTTGTTCTTTCCTCCTTTGACATACTGGAACTTAATGCATAAGTGCATTCCTTTCTCCAAATTGAGAAAGTTGAGTCTCTTTTCATGTATTTGAAATCCCTTTTGAACCTCGCCCAGCTCTTGGCTCCCTCCACCCTTCCCTTCCAGAACATTTTGTTCTCTCGCTCACAAAGATCTCAGGAGCGTTAATATTGTTGTTGCAGTGACTGACAGTTGCTGCGAATATGGCTGATGGAAAGTGAAATGACTGTGCTTTGGAAGCTGTACAAAGCCACGGTGCTCAGTCACATATGCCAGGGAAAGGGCAGGATTTGAGAGGTGTCCACCAATTTCATGGAGAGCTTCTGATCTGCCCCCATACCAAGGGAGACTATTAAAAGGCAGCCTCTCCACCGCCACCCCATTTCTTCTTTGGTGCTGACTGAGACATTTTCAATCCCCATTCTTTGTCCTCTGGCCTCTTCCCCCTCGTTTTCTCTCCAGTGGAGGTGAGTGCTGTAGCTTGGTTATCTTGCAGGAACAGCCATTGGGGAAATAAATGCAGGACACAGACACCAGTGATGTACATCAGTTTGGTGTGAGGCATCCAGTCTGCAGTTCCTTATCTCATCTCTGCACCTTCTTCTGAAATGATGCTGCCGAAACTTTGTTGGGAAACTGTGATTAGCTTTGCTGGTGTTTGGCTGTCACAGAAGAAGAAACAGAAAGGGAGATGGGGAGGCATCGTATTAAGTAAACTAAGGCCACCCCCACACTGTACTTTTATACCGCTTTAACAGTCATGGTTTCCCCCAAAGAAGCTCTCTGGAGAGAAGGCTTCAGGCACAAGGCCCACTGGCAGACCAGCTCTGCAGTACAAACTAGCAGTGGTGTGCAGCAAATTTTTTTTGTAGGGGGCCAGGGGTGCCAGCTTGCAAGGGAGATTGGGGAAAATGTCACATTCATGACATCGTGATGTCCTGACATCTCATTCAAAGCCAGGCAGGTTTTTGGAAGGTGGAGGGTGGGCTCTGGGACCCTTTAGGGGACTAGCCTAGCCCCCCTAGATCACTGACCGAACACCACTGCAAACAAGTCTGCAAATGTGACACAAAGGCTGGCAACTTATTTTTTTTGTTAGGAAAAATATTGGCAATTAAAATGAATGTGTTGCCAAAAATACTATTTCTTTTTCAATCAATACCAGTCATTCTGAAAGATGAATATTTTAAAAAATGGCAGAAAGAGATTTCAAAATTTATCCTGGGGGTGGGGCAAAAGGCCAAGGATAAAACATAAAATACTTACAGACGTAAAAGACAGAGGCAGGTTTGCCCTCCCAGACCTTAAATTGTATTATGAATATGCTTCTTTGGTATGGATCAGGGACTGGATGAGATTGGATAAGTAAGAGGCATTAGAACTAGAAGGACATGACAACAGATTCGGCTGGCATGCATACTTATGGTACGGGAAAGGGAAGGTACATAGAAGTTTTTATAACCATATAATCAGGAAATCACTAATGAGAGTATGGGAGAGATACAAAGACTTATTGGAACAAAAGACCATCACATGAAGCATTACTGCTCAAACCACTTGGAAAGAAAGGAAAATGGCTCACATATGTTGATTTATTAGAGGACCATGATGGAAAATGGAAATTAAGAGATTACGATGAGATCAAAAACCACTTTCAGAGTTGGTTGCATTATCGACAACTATATGAAACATATAAAGAAGACAGCAGGAAAGGATTCAGTTATACAAGATCTAGGTTTCAAACGGAAGTGATCGAAGGGAAAGTGAAATTACTGAAGGCCGCATACAGCATACTATTAGAATGGGAGACAAAAGATGAAGATGTAAAATCAGTTATGATTAAATGGGCACAAGATGTATGTCATAACATTATGATGGAAGATTGGGAAAAATTATGGAAAACTGATTTAAAATTTACAGATTGCTCCCTACTGAAGGAGAATTACATGAAGATGATGTACAGATGGTACATGACACCAGTGCAGTTAGGGAAAATGTACAAAACTAGTTCAAATATATGTTGGAAGTGTAAGGAAAAGGAGGGGACATTTTATCATATGTGGTGGGATTGCAATGTAATTTTTAAAAATTGGGAAATGATATACAACAAATTGAAGAAAATGTTCCATTTAACATTTGTTAAAAAACCTGAAGCATTTTTGTTAGGGATTGTAGGGAAAGATCTGCTAAAAAAGCTGGAAAACATCTTCATGTACGTGACAACGGCCACGAGAGTTCTAATAGCACAAGGACGGAAGACTGAAGAAACCCCAACTAAAGAATCATGGCAAGAAAAATTGATGGACTATGCAGAACTGGCAAAACTGACATACAAGCTACGGGACAAGGATAACTGTGACTTTAAAGATGAATGGGAACCCTTTACAAAGTATTTGAAGACGCAACAAAGCGAACTGGACTCCTTGGCTGGCTTTGAATAAACATTCACAAACGTTTAATTGATAATAATCAGCTAAATAGTTTGAGGATCTATACAACTGTGTAACATGCAGAAAACAGCACTCTCAGAGAAACCAAAGACTGGAACTGAGGGAAGCTGGGGGGTGGGTGGGTTTTGTGGGGGGGGGGGAGGGAGGAAAAATGGGGGGGGGGAATAAGGATGATATGTTTTTGGATAATATGTTTTGTTTTAATTTTGAATAAAAAAATTAAAAAACAAAACAAAAACAAAGGCTGGCAACTTTTAACTCCTCCATGTGGGAATCCCTTGCATGCCTGGAGAAGATCATTCAGGTCGTGTATCCACAGCAGTGGCCAGAGGAGGAGGAATGACTTCTGGGAGGAGCGCAGAAAGAAGAAACACCATAGTGTTCCTCTCTTCAATTACAAACTTTATTGAAAAAAGGAAAACAATTACCAAGCATAAAGTGCTGTCTTTCAGGACAAATACATGTGCAGATGTTAAGTTTCAGCTGAGAGGTGACAAATGATATTTTATTCGTTTGTTTGTTAAATTTCTATACCTCCCTTCATCTGAGGATCACAGGGTGGTTTGCAATATAAAAACACAAAAATACAGAACATAGTAACACACAAACACACCCAATTAAAAGCCCATGGATTGTTGGCCAAAGGCCTGTGAGAAGAGGAATGTTTTTGCCTGGTGCCTAAAGATATATAAGAAAGGCACCAGGTGAGCCTCTCTGAGGAGAGCATTGCACAAGCCTTCCTTGGGACACATATGAAATCCTGCGAAGATTCCCCCCCCCCCCCCGTTTTTATATACATTCCTCTCCACCCTACCCCTGATGCTTCAAAATGTCTACAGATTTCATATCTCTAAACAGCCCTGAGAGGGATATGTTTTGCAATATACTTCTAAATCACAATAACTGGCAAATGCCTTTTGGGAAACTGTGTAAGAAGAGGGAGTACAAACAGAGTGGGGGCTGCTGCTGCTGCTGCTAAAAAGTCATATTTTTAATTAAATTGTGGGCATTTTTAACTGATAAGAGGCTCCTTTGGCTGGTGGTTAATGCCATTTAGCTGCATTAATTGGGATGTTTATACTTGGAGTTTTGCGGGAAGAAAAAGATACTGGAGCTGTGGAAATGGATCAGAGAGGCTTAAAAACCTGGCATCGGTCCAGCTCAGTTGTCCGCATTATGAAATAGAAACTATCTTATCAGCTTGCATAAAACAGCTTGTTTCGGGAAGATTGCAAGGACCGCATTTAATTAACTGAGCTTTGGGAACAGTAGAGTCTTATTGTTGAGAAATGTGCCTTTGCAGGGAAAATAAAGGCGTTTTCATTTAAGGGAAACAAAAGCGGGGTTTATCAGAACATTGCTTAATTGTCAGGCAAGCTAAAGAGCTTTGCTTTTGCCATAATTTATGAACTCACATTTATCAGTGCACCAACAAACAGGTGCTTCTCTTTGGGCTGAGGAAAGGCAGAGAAGCCTCGCTGCAAATCGCAATAAGACAGGCCAAAATAAATGAGCGCTATTTCCCCATAAATCGTGTCCTCCCTAAAAGAGGGCATGTGTTGCGGTGAGACCTGGAGACTGACCTCCTGGTTGTGGGTGGGTCTATTGGATAGCCACAACACCCGATTGGTAGGTCCCTTGTTGCTGGGTTTAATCTGGCCAGTGGGGTGAAGTCTAAACGGATCGAGGGACCTATATAAACCCATGCATGTGTCCCAGAGCTTCCTCTTTCAGCTCGTGCATCGGAACACTCGCCCACCTCTCCCTAATTTTAGGGCATTTTGTGATTGACCTTGCTATGCCGTCGTGTGTTGTCTGTCGTTGGGACAGGGGCACGGCAGGAATTTCCCCCACTTGGCTGATTGCCTGTAGCCATTTGGGTTTCGCCTGCTGCGTAGCAATTCATCATAACTTGTAAGGTTGTGGATAGGCACTGGTTCATGTGATAGGGATGGGAGAATGGTCTCGCCATCCCTATGCGAAGGGTATTCTGTTAAAGGAATCCAGGGACTCAACTTGGTTTGGTCAACCCCCGAAAGGGGGTTGTGCCCATGCCTGAGTCCAGGGGAGCATCTAGAGAGTGAACAGAGTCTGTTCCCAGGCTTTTCACCTGCCTCAGGTATTTACCCTTGGCTGACCTATGATAGAGCTCTGGGTCAGCACTACCTGCAAGGGTGCAGGGAGCTAGTTGAACCAGAACCTATGCAACCACTCACTTTTCTGCAATCAATAAAGCTGTGGCCTAAATTCTGCCAAAAACCAAAACTAAAATTTGAGTCAAATGTGTCTTTATTTAGGGGGCAGGTCTCTGGGTCTGAACATGCAAATGTTTCATGCCTGCCTTCATGCAATACATGGGAAGCTGCTTTATTCCTCCAAGTGAGACTGCTGGTCCTTCAGCCTTGCTCCTTTCTCTCCTGTGACTTGGCCTGCACACATTTCTCTTTACTTTCTCCTCTGCACATCTTCCAGCCAGTCAATATCCTTTTTAAACAGTAGTGCCCAGAACTAGACACGGGACTCAAGGTAGGGTCTGATCAAGCCAGCTTCAATGTAACTTGAGCACAGTTTCTTTAATTAAGTCGCATCAAATCCCAGGTGTATACCGTACATTTGCAAAGCCTTCCTTTCTGCCTGGGTTTCTGGGGGTCGGGGACAGGGTGGGGGAAGCAACCAGGCAATTCCATCACCTCCTGGTCTCTGCCCATTGGCATGGACCCACAGCGGGTGACTTTGATGCACTTCAACCTGTACTGACATGTATTGCAGTGGGCAAATTTGCAATGGGCAGCAAGAAATTGTATGTTTGCAAAAAACAGCGACAGTGTATGCAATTGTGAGATAGCTAGAACATCACTATCAATGATCCTGAGAAATAATTGCATGAGGTGTAAAATGTGGGTGGAAGGGTGTGTGAGAGAGCTGTCTCTTGATCCCTCATATCTATAGCCTGGGATGCATGTGCAGCTGAACCCAAGGACAGCAGCACTCTGAGATAGCAAAACATAATACCTACATTGGCTACCAGTACGTTTCCGAGCACAATTCAAAGTGTTGGTGCTGACCTTTACAGCCCTAAACAGCCTTGGCCCTGTAGACCTGAAGGAGCGTCTCCACCCCATCGTTCAACCCGGACACTGAGGTAAACCTCTGAGGGCCTTCTGGCAGTTCCCTCCCTGTGAGAAGTGAGATTACAGGGAACCAGGCAGAGGGTCTTCTGGGTAGTGGCGCCCACCCTGTGGAACGCCCTCCCACCAGATGTCAAGGAAATAAACAACTACTGTATCTGACTTTTAGAAGACATCTGAAGGCAGCCCTGTTTAGGGAAGCTTTTTATGTTTGAAGTTTTATTCTGTTTTTAATCCTCTGTTGGGAGCTGTCCAGAGTGGCTGGGGAAACCCAGCCAGATGGGCGGGGTATAATAATAATAATAATAATAATAATAATAATAATAATAGTATAGAAGGGGCCCCAATTATTCATGTTTTCCTCTTGCAGGCAGATGTTTATTTGTCTTAAATGTAGGGCACCATTACAAAGTTGTGATCTTTCACCAGCAGTCTGAAACTGTACAGTCCACCTCACTTCCATGATGTCACTGTACTCCACAGGGGCGTGCATGCATTTTGGAACAAGAAAAGCCAATAGGGTCAATTTTCATTTGATCCTAAATTAATGTGCATGGATAGGAATGAGGCTCCCATCTGTTCCCATTCATGTCTCTAGAGGTGGTGGTGGCAGCAGCAGCAGCAGGGCTAATTTCTCTCGCTGTTCCTCCTGCTTGCCATTTTATTTACCCACAATGTGCCGGATGTGGTGCGTTGTTCCAGGGTCTACAAGGCGAAAAATCCCCGGCTTCTCAGTTGCATACATTGAAAGGCAACCCCGTTGGTATTCATCTTTTGCTGTGTGGTAGCCACCATTTCTCAGAGCAAGGAAATATTTCAGAATAAATAAAAGGATGCTGTCTCTCCCCATGGGACACATTTTGCTATAACTGCCAAACACAGTCCCCTGTAAACAATTGGGTTAAAAAAAATAGAACATGAGCATGGATGTCATAAAACAAATCTAATTTGTGAAAATGACTAATGAAATGATGTGCTGCTTAATAACAAAAATGAACTAAATAAATAACCAATGCAAACACCTCTGCTGTTGTGTGAGTAGATGTCCAGCCAACAGTGGCAACCCCCTTTTCCTGAATTAACCCAGACCTGGACTTTGAGATCCTTTTCAGGTGTGACTTTTAGGGGCCAAAATTCAAATGCCCAGGATTTGTACACACTTTGTGATTTTCACCTCATTTTTTCCGGTTTCTGAAGAGCAATACCACCACCTCATTCAAGTCCCTGGAGCGAGATGGGCTGTCCTGAAATTTAACAAGCAAACCAGAGACGAAGTAATTGCAAGTTTAAAATAAGCAGTAATAAGCCTTCCTCTTCTTTGCTAAGGAGAAAGTGGCATAATGTGCGTGAAGCATTTTGAAGGTTTGAAATGCTCTACATAAATGCTCTGATTATTATTAATTTGCAGAAGCTCATTTCAAGTTGCTAGGTTTAAATATATTACTTGAATGCATCCATGTGTTTCTAAAGCGAGGTAGGAGCGGAGGCTGCCTGCCTGATCCCTCGAACAAAAGGCTGTTCATGTTTTCAATGAGTTCATTTTGTTTGGATCTCAAGTGTGATTTGATCAGCAAATTGTCCTTGGCATTTGACATGCCTGTCACCACCACCAAACGCCGTGATTCCTGCCTCTGGGAAATTAATTTCCCAGCCAATCTCCTGAGCAGCCTAGGCTTTTCTCTTTACAATCGCTCCTCTTACTAGCTGCCCACTTCATTCTCCTGCAGAAAAATATGTATTCCAGGCGGTTTATTAACCAGCGGCGAAGACTGCCAAGCTTTCACAATCCTCCTGCTGTAAGAAAATACAGGGCTGTAGTGTATCAGAGATCAGCATGAGCTGTTGTGAACAATAACAGTTCGTGGAAAATTCCAGCTGGGAGGAGCATTGAGAAATGTTCAAGGGCAGTTTCCCCCTCATGCGATGATTGTCAAGGAGGAAAGAGACCTGGGATGTGAATGGGAGGTAAAATCTGTTATCAAGGGAGGC
The DNA here is from genome assembly GCF_964270895.1 of Podarcis filfolensis. Classification (NCBI taxonomy): domain Eukaryota; kingdom Metazoa; phylum Chordata; class Lepidosauria; order Squamata; family Lacertidae; genus Podarcis; species Podarcis filfolensis. Next base: position 56,613,596 of record NC_139611.1, on the reverse strand, counting down.
CATTATGATACGCCAGGAGAAGAGAGAGAGAGAGAGAGAATTGGATTTCAGAAGAAATAGAGGCAAGCCAGATGTCCCACCGAAGCAAACTTTCCGAAATAGAGGAAATTGCAAATTTTCCCAGAGGGAAAGTTGGCAGGCAAGAAGGAGGGAGCCTGGAGGCACTCTGCAGGCATGAGGAACCAGCTTGCCCCTTTGAGGCAGCTTATTTGGGGGAAATCTTCTCTGGGGCTTAATCTCATCTTAATCTCAGCATACTGAGTTGTACTTGTAAAAAACGATGCCTTATTTCTTTAGACAGCTGGGAGTGACCAATAAACATGTCACCAGTGCACCAAGTTTATTCCCTATTGGAGGGAAAGGAAGGCAGGCAGGGAGGGGAATATATATTGCTCCTTTGGAACTCCCTTCCACATGAAGTTCACCCAAATCCAAGGGTGTGTGCACATTATTGCACTAGGGCACAGTGAAGTTGCATTTCATAGCTCTTCCCCAGTGGCTGCTCACTACAGCATGGCTTCATTGGTGTCGGGTTCATTTCTGTTTGTATGCATACCTAGGTGCATTGATGGAGCAGGTATGTCTTTACCCTGTGCAAAGGTGTTTGCACCTTGGCTAGAGATGAATTAGGAATGGCTTAAAGGACTCCAGCTGGTTTGAGAAACAATAGCAAGTACAATTGAAAGTATAGGATACACCTGCATTTTGGATAAAATGTGAACACAGATTGAAAACCCAGCCCTGGAAAAAAAACACTGTGGGTGCCCAGTCAGCAGGAATGTGGACACAGAACTTTTTAAAAAAATTGTTCCCATTGGGGCACAGATTTTGAGGTTGTAGTGTCACTGCCTAGATACTTCACTTATTGTGTGGCATATAACAGATGCTCCAAGTGTCCCTATTTACCAGGGATGTTCCTGATTTGGAGACGCTGCCCTGGTTTCTGATTTGATCCCGGAAAGCCCCACTTTTCCTTAGCCTGTCCCTATTTTATTGGAGAAATGTTGAAGGGTATGGAGTTATCCAACCCCCGAGCCGTCTGAACATATTTTTATATGTTGGAAGCTGCCCAGAGTGGCTGGCGCGACTCAGTAAGATGTGTGGAGTATAAATAGTAAAATTATCATTATGGAATGGTACGTCCCTATTTTCTTCGGACTAATGTTGGAGGGTATTCACATAAGCACATGAAATAAATAAGTATATAATTAAACCATCTACATCTGTTGGGCTGTTGGTCACTTTGGTCTGTTGGTCACACTGAACTTCCAGAATGATCAATGTGACCAGGGGACAGACAAAAGGGGCCAATCACTCTCTTGGGGCTCCCATTCTGTGAGGAAGTGCAATTCCAATGAAGCTGTCAATGGTGCTGCAGCCAGAAGCAGGTGAGCTACCTGCCCCCCTCCTTTGGCTCTAGCTGGAAGGAATGTAATCCATAAAGTTGTGTGATTCATGTTTAAAGATCCTTTTGGCTCTAATCTCTTTAGCCACATTGCTTTCTCCCTGAGCTCCACAGTAGGATCAGAGAGCCTTTGCTGCTCCCTTTCATCCTGCCTCTAGATTCCTGTCCCTCTCCTTGTAAGCCTCCCACATCCGTCTGATGTAGCCCCCACCCGCTCCCTCAGTGGTGGGGATTTAACTCCCCTCTGAAGCCTGTGGCTGAGATTGCCACTTCTGCCTCCAGGATGGAAGGTCTGGAGAAGGTTTTTGTTGTTGCTGCTGTTATTGAAGAGAATCCTTGCTTTGTTCATCTGTGTTGGCCCACAAAGGGTTAATAATCTCCCCCACGAAGGAGGGGGGGGGACGTGGAGCAGCTCCATTTATCCACTTTGGTAATTGAAATCAATTCCAGGGCCTTATCTTTAGGAAACCTATAGAGGCAGACACTAATCTGCAGTCTGTGGCATTTTTAAAGGAGAAATCTATTTGAAAGAGAGAGAAGGGGGAAGCATTATCCCCTCTCCCCACCTCCCTCCCAAAACCAATCTCCTGCTTTTCCTTTGCAGGAAAGAATACGACTCACTCCCCTCCCTGCCCCATGCAAGAGAGTTTCTTTTCAAATGTTAACACAAAGTATTGTTCAGGGCTTGGAGCAGCGGAGACAAAAAAATTGCTTAGATTTGCCCTCTCTCTCGGCCTCCTGCGATCAATTAGCTGATATCTTTGGATTTGCTCAGGCAGGCAAGGTGTGGGGGAAGGCGGGGTGGCAAAAGTTTGGATGTGCGGGTGGAGGAGAAAGGATGCGTCTCAGTTGCTGAACAGCCTGCCCAGAAACCTGGAGTCCAGGTGAAGGAAGATGTGAACAGAGAACATCAGACGAGCCCTGCAGATGGATCAGGGCAATGGAGTCCTGCTCTTACCTAATAACCCTAATATAACCCTAATAACCCAGGCATCCAAATGGAAGAAGAGAAGAAGAGTTTGGATTTGATATCCTGCTTTATCACTACCTGAAGGAGTCTCAAAGCGGCTAACATTCTCCTTTCCCTTCCTCCCCCACAACAAACACTCTGTGAGGTGAGTGGGGCTGAGAGACTTCAAAGAAGTGTGACTAGCCCAAGGTCACCCAGCAGCTGCATGTGGAGGAGCGGGGAAGCGAACCCGGTTCACCAGATTACAAGTCTATCGCTCTTAACCACTACACCACACTGGCTCTGCTTCTGGACCTAGAAGTTCCACAAGAACTTAAGAAGAACCTGGCTGCTGGATCAGGCCAAAGGTGGACCATCTTAGGCCAGCATCCTGTTCTTAAAGTGGCCAACCAGATGCCCCAATGGGAAGCCTGACAGCAAAGAAGTCAGATATGGAGGAGAGGGCTATTGATGACTACTAGCCAGGATCACTCTGCTCTGCCTCCACAGTTGGAGGCAGCAATGCTTCTGAATACCAGTTGTTAGAAACCGCAGGAGGGGAGAGGACTCTTGCGCTGGAATCCTTTTCTGTGACTCCTCAACACTTAGCACATGTTCCTGAAGGATGAAATAAAAAGTTTCCACCAGTTTGATAGGATGAACCCATAAATGCTAGACCATGTTCTCCCAAGAAGAGTACAACCTCAATGGTGCACTTGTACAGGCAATGACCATTTCACACGGGGTTGTGTTCCTGACCCCCACGGGCATTGGTGGAACACATGTAAACCCACTGTACCCCATTTCACACCCTCTCCATCCCCCTTCTCGGACTTCCGGGGTGCAGTGATGCCCGTGTGCAAGATCACACCTTTTTTGAATCTTGAATGCTTGAATCTTGTGAAACAACACATTTTGCTTGAGAGGCAATCTGCAAAGTACTTTGCAGTAATAGTAGATTCCACACCAGATTCTTCCCATATTGAACAAGCAACAGTTCTTTGGAGATACATACTTTTGAAAGAAACGCTGCATGAGAGTCAAGACAGATTTCTCAAGTTTGCAGATCGTGGCGATGAAAGCGGGGAAGAAATTGCTCATTTGATAAATGATAGATTGAAAGAACATGCTATTCCTCTCAGTGATTGTAGAGCTCAAGCCTATGATAATGAGGCAAATATGACCAGAAAATGCAATGATCCATAAGCAAAAATGCAAGAACAATACCGAACAGCAATTTTTTCACCTTGCAGTTGTCACACACTCAACTTATGTGGAAATGGTGACGCTGAATCCATTCCTGCTGAAATAACCTTTTCCAGAACAATTCAAACTGTGTACCACCTGTTCAGTTCCAGTCCTAAGCAGTGGGAATTACTACAAAACCATATTGGTTGTTCTCTTCAAAGTATGTCTGAAACAGGATGGTCAGATTGTGTTGAATGTGTACAGCCTTTTGCAACTCCCTTGCCTGGCATTAAATTAGTACTGGAAGACCTTCTAGAACTAAATGTGATGGTCAAAATGACAAATGAAGTCCATGGAATTTCATTAAATGTGACATCTTTTGTCTCTGTGTTAATATCAGCCTTGTGGTACAAAATACTAGCTGGCTTAGATATTTGCAACACGGTCATCCAGACTAGAGATGCCACACTGGATGTTGAAGTAGCAAACATAGAAACTTCTCATACAGCTGACAAAACGTTGAAACAACTGGAAATGCATGTGGAATAAAGCCAAATTGGTTGTGTCAAACCTAGATATAGAAATAAAACTCTCCCATAGATGTGATGGAATTAGGTGCAAGAGGGTAAGGCCGCAAGACACCTGATTTGGCTAACTTGGAAGAAGTGAATGATACAGGTGATACTCCAGAAGAGGCCTACTTCAGAAATTGTGTGTTTTATGTTTCTGCAGACAATGTTGCAGCAGGATTAACTGTCCACTTCAATGCTACCAAGCAGTAGGCAGAAAAAAATTGATTTCTTGTGGAAATATCTCACCATGTACGAAAGTGATGTGGAGAGAAAAGCTTTATCTTAATCAGAGCAACATTCCTTCTGACCTTAATGGTAATGATTTTGGAAAAGAAACGCAACATTTACGCTCAGTACATAAAGCAAATTTTGTCAATGCACGGTTAAAGCCATGGGATCTGTTGAATTTGTTAACATGGTACTGACTTGGTGACCTGTTTTCAAATGTTTGTGTTAGCTTAAGAATACTATTAACAATTCCAGCAACAGTAGCTTCTGGGGAGAGGTCATTTAGCAAACTTCAGCTAATTAAGAATTATTTAAGGTCTACAACGTCTCAGGAGTGTCTTGTGGATTTGGCCAGGCTAAGTACTGAATCAAACATTGCCAGAACAATTAATTTTCATGCTGTGAATTGAAGTTTTTCATGAAAAACGTTAGAAAAGCTATTCTTGGAAAGCAAATAGTAAGTTTACCTACCTTATTTTTAACTAATGACTATTGTTTTACTAGGGACGCGGGTGGGGCTGTGGGTAAAACCTCAGCGCCTAGGACTTGCCGATCGTCAGGTCGGCGGTTCGAATCCCCACGGCGGGGTGAGCTCCCGTCGTTCGGTCCCAGCTCCTGCCCACCTAGCAGTTCGAAAGCACCCCCGGGTGCAAGTAGATAAATAGGGACCACTTACTAGTGGGAAGGTAAACGGCGTTTCTGTGTGCTGCGCTGGCTCGCCAGATGCAGCTTGTCACGCTGGCCATGTGACCCGGAGGTGTCTCCGGACAGCGCTGGCCCCCGGCCTCTTAAGTGAGATGGGCGCACAACCTTAGAGTCGGATACGACTGGCCCGTACGGGCAGGGGTACCTTTACCTTTATTGTTTTACTAATACTAATGATGATCTGATCTGCACTGCAATAGAAAAGGATGTTTTGGTGTGAATTCTTCCTCATTTTCTGTATTGTAGCAAAAACAAAAATGTTCAAATCAAATGTGCTTTCTTATTACCAATCCTCTTTTATTTCTTTATATTTATTGTGGAGGGAGTATAAGAGCACATAAGGTCTTAAATGCAGAGAATGAACAGAGGGCTGCACTGCACCCCTCTCTTGTCTTCCATACCCTTTTAGACCTTACAGGCTACAGCTCATGGCATAAAACTGTTGTGGATAAAAACAGAATGATTCATGGAGAAGGGAAAGGGCCCCAAAGATACTTTGTATCCCCTGATAAAATTCCTCTCAGAGGTCCAGTTCCCGAGTTGCTTCCTTCCTATCAGTGGCGTAGCGTGGGGGGTGCAGGGGGGGCCGGCCGCACCGGGCGCAACATCTGGGGGTTAGGGCAAATCCACGGGTTAGGGGGCGCAAATCCATGGGTTAGGGGGCGCAAATCCACGGGTTAGGGGGTGCAAATTACTTGCCTTGCCCCGGGTGCTGACAACCCACGCTACGCCACTGCTTCCTATGCCCTACAACTCTGAGGAGGCAAGATGGATTAGCCCCAAAGGTGATCCAATGGCTTCCAGAGAGCAGCAGTGAAGACTGAGAAACCTCAGTCTGCCCTTAGTCCCCCTTTGCCCTGCTTGCCTGCTTACAACCAGCCAAGGGGGGGTGGACCTGCCAGTCAGCTTCCTTCTCCTTAGTCTCCATGTTGCCCTTGTAGGACTCAGCAGGGAAGAAGATGGGGACAAAAACAAATTTATTTATTTATTTAAGTGCAGAATTACTTGCCTGCCCTTCACCACAAGGTCCCAGGGCGGATTGCAGAAAGAGAAAATGCAATTATGAAAACAGATAAAAGCATTACAATAATAGCATACGGAAAACTGTTCCGACTGGAGCAGAACAAGATCTAGTCTGAGAAAGAGGTAGGTTCCACAAAACAAAAAACAAAACACACCTTAGCCAAGGTTAAAAAAGGTGCATCTTCAGGGAAGGAGCTATACAATGAAAATGCCAGATGCACCTCTGTGAAGAAGGGATGCGGGTGGCGCTGTGGGTTAAACCACAGAGCCTAGGACTTGCCGATCAGGTCGGCGGTTCGAATCCCCACGACGGGGTGAGCTCCTGTTGCTCGGTCCCTGCTCCTGCTAACCTAGCAGTTTGAAAGCACGTCAAAGTGCAAGTAAATAAATAGGTACCGCTCCAGCAGGAAGGTAAACGGCATTTCCGTGCCCTCCTCTGGTTCGCCAGAAGCAGCTTAGTCATGCTAGCCACATGACCCAGAAGCTGTACAACGGCTCCCTCGGCTAGTAAAGCGAGATGAGCGCCCCAACCCCAGAGTTGTCCACGACTGGACCTAATGGTCAGGGGTCCCTTTACCTTTACCTCTGTGAAGAGGGAATTCCACAACTGAGGGGCCGTCCCCTCCTGGGCTGCCCTTCCTTGCACTTCTGAGGGTGGGTGGCAGAACTAGCCAGAGATTCCCCAGCTCTGCAAATCTTAATACCTAACAAAGTCAGCAGGGATGGAGATGTCGTTTCTGCTCACCATTGTTGTCTATAAGCTACTTGGACGTCTTGAAGGCATTGTGTTCCCCTGTATCCCTAGCATGAGGGCCACATGGATGGACTTTGTAAGGATCCACCTTCCTGTCTTTCCCAGGCTCCCCCAAAGCCATGTTCTCTTCAAAGAGCTTGTAAGGCCTTGGAAATCCCGGATGACCTCAGTTGAAATGCCCATGTGACTGATGATGATGGGCAAGAGGCATGTGAGCATGTAGGATGGACATCCACATGACTCAGCAAGGGAAGTGGCAGTGCTCAGGATCCAGTCCTGACCCCCTGACACCTACATTCACTCACACTTCTATGGAACTAATTCATCTTCCCAATCACGACCTTCTCTGTCTCTGTCATTGGAAGGGAGTGGGCACCAGCCACCACTGTCAGATGGCCATCCATCAAGGCCGGATTTAGGTTTGATGAGGCCCTAAGCTACTGAAGGTAATGGGGCCCTTTATATGTCCAGCTGTCCTTTGTCAACAACAAATTATCACTGTTTTTTGTCTTGAATATATGCTATATGGTAATTTATGGACCTAATTGGTATCTAAAGCCATTTGCACATAACAAACAGGAGCCTACACAACACAAAACACTGCCGCTGTATGTAGGTTTTATTTGCTTTTTATCTTATATTTTGGAACTGTACATCTAGGTTTTTTTCCCTTTAAAATTTTTTGGGGCCCCCAAGAGAGTGGGGCCCTAAGCTATAGCTTGTTTAGCTTATATGTAAATCTGCCATCCATGCACTGCCATCCATGCAAGATGGTGCAACACTTGTCTGGCATGTTGAGGCACCCCTTTTCAGAGCCCTACGAAGAAAGAGGAATCCTGAAGGACCACCTCCCCCACCTCCCCCATTAGCCAGGATGGATGGGGCAGTCAGACTGACTTTATAAACCTTCAGTTGCTGATGCAATGACTTCCTAGCCCAGCACAGAGTTCTAGAAAGTTCCAGGATTTGGCCCTCTAAAGTTCCCATAACCTTTGGGAAAACCAATGATATATCAAACCAAACCACCACACCCAACATCTGGGTGCGTAGAAAAATGATTGCTTGGTTTGCAGTTTCCTGCTTTAATCTATGGTATTCACTCCTGGAACTGACAACAGCAGCAAGAAGGAGGACATGGATCTAGGCATGTGCTCTGTGGCTCACATGACATCTCACATGTGTCATGCACAAAGCACATGTATCCAAGGTACCACATCCTATGGGCTCATGGGAGGCAAAGCCCTTGGTCTGACTGATCCTTGTAGTTTCTGAAAAAAATAATTGCACCCAAAGGAAAGTAAACAAGAAAACCAGACACAACAATGTTCCCCCATAATCGCTTGAAGTGAGAGTCCAACAAAGGGAATGGATTTCTAATTTGAAGCCAATCAGGCTTGAAATCCCGGCTGTTCTGATTGTAATTACATAGATCAGGTAATCGATAAAGAGTTATAATGCACAGGCCCTATAAATGCAAAGTGAAAAAGGGAGCGAAAGAAAGGAAAAAATGGGGAAGAGCCTTTGCATCCTTGCAACCAGGTGGAGGGCAGAATGGGAGCTGAGATGGGTTGAAGATGTCAGTCATTCAAGAGGAATTCAGGATGACACAGGGGAGATAAAGGCAAAGGCATGCAGCCAATTCAGCCTCCTTTGATCTGAGGCAAGGTCCTAGGAAAGGTTTGTGCCAACAATTTTCACGGTATTTGCAAGTAGCTGGTGCAGCTTGTACCTAAGCACTGAATTATGACAGCCTTCCCCAACCTGGTGCCCTCAAGATGTTTTCGACTACAACTTCCACCATTCCTGGTCATCGGGCTGTTTGACCTGGGGCTTATTGGATCTGGAGTCCAACAACATTTGGAAGGTACCAGATTTACCTTTCAGGCTGAATTATTTGGGGCCAGATTCAAATAACCCAGAGGGCTAGCAGAAGCCAGCTCAGGGGTTTCCACTACACACACACACTGGGTGCCCCAAAGGAAAAGGTTGTGGGCGGATCCATAAGTGGGGTGAAAACCCTTTTGGGAGTGAAATAGCTCATAAGCAAAGCATGCAATAAGGAATATGTTCTTCTTAAAGTGATGAACCTGCTTCTCCTCATTTGCACTCATTAGCAGTACAACAATTACTACCTTGAGGAAATATTCTTAAATTGTGATGGCATCCCTTTGAGCAAGACAGAGTCACTCAAATTTTGCCGCCTTCCCTAACTCAGTTGTTTCCCCCATCATTTCTTCCTCCCGTGGATCAATTTATCTGTCAATTTTGGTCTCTTTTCCACATCTTAAATTCAGTTCTCCACATTTCCACATCAGTTTGCAATTTGTTTTTTAAAAAAACACCCAACCACCCCATTATTATTTTTACAGAATTTGGGTGCAAATTTGTCTTAATATGCACTTTTTAAATGCAGTTTTTCATAATATAGACTTTTGAAAACATTTTCCTGAGCATAATGTATTTTTATATGTATTATTTGGTTGAAGAAATGCATCACACAAGTCAGAGAAGTGCAAATCCTGAAGGACAAGTGCATTTCGCTTTCCAAATGGTTTGGGAAAATTTGAATTGCAAAAGAAACCAAATTTCTCCCCTATCTCTACTCTTTTCACTTTATCAATCTCCCTTATCTTTTTTTTAAAAAAATATTTTGCTCTGCTTGAGCAAGTCTTCACTCCCATCCAAATCTTTGCTAATAGAGATCTCTTGACTGATGGCAGAGTAGGATTTCTCCCTCTCAAATCTCCTATTTTCCTGTAAAAAGTTAACAATTCATAGTTTCCTCCAAACTTCTTCTGCAAGACAATATAATTAAATGAGGCACATTAATAGCATGAGATAAGCCTCACTGGTCACATTTATGACAATATAAAAAAAGAAAGATGGGGGGAGACTAGGAGCAAAGAACAGAATCCTCTTAGACGCGATAAATCAATGCATTTTGATGCATAAAATTTGGAAATACAACTCTATGAATTGTAATAGAGCGTGACGAATTCTCATCAACAGAAGTAAATATTAAAACTGCAATGACAAATCGGCGCCTTGCATCCCGATGTTGGAGTGTTTTCTTGACACGCAAACCTCCAGCGTGGCAGCTCCTCGAACTTCATTCCTTTTTAATATAGATAATTTGCTTAAGTGCTCATCACGGCTCACAACTGACAATTGCCCTTTTAATATTCTGCTAATATGAATCTGCATTTTTGGTGCTTGATGAGGCTGGTTCCCTTATATTTGAGCCTGGCACTTCCACCACAAGTGGGAAACAGAGACCAAAATGACAAACTGGGGGGCCAAAGAGTGAGGTGGAGGAAGGCAGGCTCGAGTCCCAGGGTTGTCTATGGCTGCATTCACACCACAGGTACCTCGGGTTACATATGCTTCAGGTTACATACGCTTCAAGTTACATACACTTCAGGTTACAGACTCTGCTAACCCAGAAATAGTGCTTCACGTTAAGAACTTTGCTTCAGGATGAGAACAGAAATTGGGCTCCGGCAGCGCAGCAGAAGCAGGAGGCCCCATTAGCTAAAGTGGTACTTCAGGTTAAGAACAGTTTCAGGTTAAGTACGAACCTCTGGAACGAATTAAGTACTTAACCCGAGGTACCACTGTATATCTTTAAAGCACAGTTGTGAGGTGGGGGTGGGGGTCTGCATGACACCCTGAGTTCCTTGCAATTCTTGGATTCCTGTATCTGTTAGGGTAGAAAGTATGAGAGCAAGCCTGACAAACCCGTCTCACTGTCTAGGCCAGTGGTTTTCAACCAGTGTGCTGTGACACCCTGAGGTACCTTGAATGATAGTCAGGGGTGCCGCAGGCAACACTGGCCTCTGGCCCTCTTTCCCTCCTTCCCTTCTCTGATACCCTCTTGTGTCTCTGCCTCCCAAAGGTTTGCACAGCTGTTTGTTGCAGCAGGCCTGGCTACAAGCTCACCAGGCAAATAGGGCCTCTGGGTCTAGCCTGGGCGTGCTTCCCAGGCCCCTGTGGGGCAGTGGGAGGAGGCACTTCTCTTTGGGGCAGGGAGGCAGCTCAGAGACCAGGGGCAGTGGCAGCGACTGCCCAGAGGACTCCCAAGGAGAGAAGAGAGCAGGCTGAGGAAACACTCCACAAGGGAGGGTGTTTGAAAAAGGGTGAGAGGCTTTCAGCTTGGCAGGCAAGAGGTGACATAACTGGGCTCCTGAGCCCCACAGGGTGCTGCAGAAAGAATGTAGTTGGTCAAGGGAGCCATGGACTCTAAAAGGTTGCCTCTGGTCTAGGCAATGGTTTTGGCTGACTAGTTAAGCACCACAATCAGCATAACCAAAGAAGCTGCTCTGTGCCATAGAACAAATGGGTGGAGGAACAATAGCTAGAGAGTTGTGTGTGTGAGTAAACTGGAAAGCAGGCTGGAAACTGGACACAGAAACATGCTTGTTCTGTGTGGATACAAAGCTGGGACTAATGGAGAAGCAAGATCTGTTGGGGTGTTACACCCAGGTTGTCTAGATGTAACAATAAAACCATATATCCTAAAGACACCAACATCTTTGCTGACCTTAATTCCAAGGAAACCATACCTGGGTAAGTGCTAGGACCTCTGGAATTTTTCACTGCTCAGAGATTGGGGTATCTTTAAGATATATGGTTTTATTATACACCCCATTCTTGTTGTGAGCTAGTGGGGTGTAGCAGTTAAAGTGTCAGACTAGGACCTGGGAGAGACCAGGGTTCAAATCCCCATGAAGCCATGAAGCTCATTGGGTGACCTCGAGAGCCAGTTGCTGCCTCTCAGCCTAACTGACCTCACAAGGTTGTTGTGGATTAAACAAGAAAATGGAGGACTCCCTGCAGAAACTCCTTGGGCTCCTTGGAGAAAAAAGTGGGATATAAACACAGAAAGAAAGGAAGGAAGGAAGGAAGGAAGGAAGGAAGGAAGGAAGGAAGGAAGGAAGGAAGGAATAAGGAAGGAAGGAATTGGCTTCAGTTTTCTAGTCTTGAGAAAAAACACAGTGCTTGTCAAGAACTGACAGGGTTGATATGTCATGTATATGCCGCTTCAAAAACTAACAATAGGAGGAAATTGGACACAAGATTGGTCGTGCAAAGACTAAGTCATTCTTTATAGCTTAGAAAGTGCCTAAAGGTGCTTGGAGAAGATTGTGCAGAAGATTGTGGACTCCTGCCAGCAGCAGCATCTTGTGCAGGACTGGCCAGGTCCGTCATGCAAGCTCCACCTGCTGAAATCCTGCTTCTGCTCAACACTTACAGAGCCTATCCTCTTTTGCGTTTGACTACCCTAAGGTAGCATAAAGATCTGAGCATCCGTGAGGGAGGGTGGATCACCTGATATAGTCCAAACCAGACGGGCTCATCTGCTTTCTGACCCTCCCCTCCCACCCTCACCAATCATTTTTGATAAAACAACCACCTCTCTTCCCATTCATGCTGGCCCATTAGCATACCGTCACGCTTCTCTTGGTCCAAGGAAGTGGAGGCTATAATTGGACCCTTTTAACAAGGTACACAAGGCATTTTCAATGCAACTGCTTTCCTCAAATCGTGTTAACCTTTTCAGCGTTGTGCAAAGGAAATTAATTACTCGTATCAGAATACGTGACCTTTTCACGGCAAATGGGATTAGTGGCTGCTGTTCCTTTCTCTCTCTCCTCCCCTTCCCTCCCTCCTCTCCCCTTCCCCTGCCCTTTTTTTTGAGAGGTTTCAAGCTTGCATTGTGTCCAAAGCCAAGTTTGGTGTTTGCACACAGGTTTCACTAACTGCAATTATTTTTTTAATCATCTCCATGAAGGAAACAGCCCTCATTTGTTTCTTTCTCCATTTTTACGTTTCTCTTTCAGTGCTTCCATGACAGAGGCAGAAGGGCAAATTGTTTGTTTGCTTGTTTGTTTATTTCAAGTATTTGAAAACCTGCCCGTCACCAGATGATCCCAGGGCAGGAAATGCTTAGATGTTAAAAACTCAATTAAACAATATTTCAAAACTAAAGCAGACGATACAGAAACCACACTTAAAACATCCTGGACATCCTGACTTAGAATCATAGAACTGTAAAGTTGGAAGGAACCCAAAGGGGTGTCTAGTCTAAGGTTACCAGACATCCCCGTACCCGGGGACAGTCCCCGGATTTACAAATCAGTCTCCATACAAAATCCATTGAAGTTGAAAAATGTCCCCAGATTCATTGAAAAAGATCTGGGAACCATCCCTGCAATGCAGGAAAAGTGACTTGAAAGTGATGTGTTAGTAATACTCACTTTTGCTGCCCCAGCCACTTTTTTACTCCAACCTTACCTGTTGTGTTGTGGTGGTTGTTGCATTCACATACTTTTTCTTCCAATGAGGTCAAGGTGGTTCTCCATCCCATTTCATCCTCATAGCAACCTTGTGAGGGAAGTTAGGCAGAGAGACAGTGACTAGCCCAACACTTTATGGCTGAGTGGGGATTCGAACCCTGTCCTCCCAGGTATTAGGTCAACATTCTAACCCTTACACCACACTGGCTCTCTTTTATCCTCTGTGTGTACATACAGCATGAATGCACATTCGGTGTAACCTAAGAACAGACCTTGATTGCCTGTTTTCAAATGAAGCTAATACCCCACTGGAAGGAGTAATCCCATGGATTCTGTTCTTCCTCCCTGCAGGTCTTTGCCTCTCTTTTGGAAGCATGAAGTCCTTCCATTCCATTCATCTGTAGAGCTGCTGAGCTACAGAAAAGGGTGATGATGAATATGCTTTTGGGATGTGGACTGTCCCATCAATCACCTGGGCAAGCTCATTAACAAGAAAGATGCAGAAAACCTCAAAGTCCTTCAGAGAAGATGGCTTAATGTGTTTTCTCTGGTTGAGAAAACTTGCTTAACAGAACACCCAAGAGAACAAATTTTGATTACTAATTTTCTGTGTCCCGGGCACACAGCTCACAGCAACCATCTTTTTTCTTTTATTTGAGGGCAGAGAGAGAAAGATGAAACTCCTATTGCTTTGGCAAACTTAGTGACTGGTGGCAGAATTAAAATTATAGTGAATCTGGAAATAAATCAGCAGTCTGAGACTGTAGATTACCTTGGACATACATCAGCATCATTGTAATGGGGAGGGAACTATGGAGGTGCAAGATGGGGCAGAATTAAGGCACCAGAGTTTTCCAATAGCCCAATGAAACCATACCTCGAATAGCTGGATATATGTACATGAATATGGTACCTATGAAATGGCTAATCATGACTCGTTGCAAAGATAAAATTAGTTTAACGACCTGGCTTTGTCTGTTTCCAAGAGGATACAAGATGTAATCAGGGCAGAACAAGTATAAATACAATACCAAAGAGTAATTTCAGACATTCTACTGATGTCCTATTTATCAGGGCTGTATATTATTCTTTGGATGTATCCCCAATCCAAAAATATTAAGTTCCATTTCTTTGCCTATTAACATCACTAAACCCTTTTAGATACCTCCTAAAAACATCTATATAATTTCATGATTCTGTTGATTTTATCTGCATATTAGTGGTAAATGATTTTCTATTGTTTTGATATTTACCGTACTTAATTTTTTAAAAATAAGGTGGTTCCTAATTTTTCCTAAACAAACAAACAGACAAAAAGCCACAATGCTGCTTTTGATGCTCTTTTGTTTTTTACTTTGAAGTTGGTGACTTCCTGCCAAGTCAGGTTCTTGCTGAGCTAAGTTAGGGACTGAGACACCCCAGGCATATCCTGGAAGACTCTTTCTGTGTTGCAGGAAAGTCCAAACCGGTTTTGACATATCTATGGATTTTGGGACATGCAGGTCACCAAAGTGCATTCTTGAAGTGTGCGTAATATGGTGATTTTTCCCAAATCTACACATCACAGCATCATACATTACAACACACTTTCTCCTGATTGATTGATTCCATGTGAGCTTTGCTTATTTTAGTCAAGTGACATGGAGGCAGAAGCAGCAACTTTAAAGCCTACGGGGTTTTTTTGTTTCGTTATGTTTAACTAAAGGATTAAGGTGAAATCGTTCTGCACTCAAGTGGGAAGTTTTCATTTTCTTTGGGAAGTGAAGGCTTGCAGCAATGAACACTGTTAAAACTGCAGAGTTTGGATCATCGGTCCTGAAGACCACACAAGTGCAGAAAATATAAATTAACTCCTAATCATTTTTGTTTTGAATAACAAAAAATATTAGCTTTCGGTGGAATGTAGCCAGGGCTTGTTTTATATTTGGGAATTATGAACCTTATAGAGTCAACCTATGAGGGTTGAATTTTTGGACTCACTATTGTGTATTTAAATGCAGTTTTTCTTGATAACCAATTAACACTTTACAATTCACAATTTAATGTGGAAATATGACAGAGATGACCTATGGGTGAAAGTGAGATGTGAAAGTGATAAGGACTGGAAAGAGGGTGATGATTGGGCCATCCAGGCTTCCTGGCTAGACAAGAAACCACTCCCACTCTTCCCTGTGGGCTGCCTGGGAGTAAGATTCCTGATCACTACTCTGGGACATACTTTCCTTCACTGCTGTTTTGAGAACCAAGAGAGGAGGGGGTCCTCACACCCTACTTCCTGTTCTCTCTGCTGTGTTTCTTTCCCCCCTCCAAATGATTGTTTTTATTATGGCTTACCACCCACCTTATATCTGAGGGCACCCACAGTCTTCTTCCCAACCCAGCCAAATAAATCTACTACTTTTTACTGTAGATCGTATTTTTCAACTTTTCTTTAATTTCCTTCAATTCCTCCTCGAGTTGCTGAACTCATCACAATCAAAATGCTAGAGTCAGCTCTATGTCGGGACTACATTTCAAATGGTGCAATATCACTGTGCCTTTCACTTTTTAAAAGAGAGAGAAAGTGGGAACCCTTAAAATGGTTAATTGTCGTTCCTCCTCATCTGCGCCATTTATTTATTTTTGCCCTTGCTTCAGTGATGCAGATATCAAAAGCCTAATGTTAAAAATCCAATTTAAAAAGCATGGAAACAAACAACAGGTACCCAGGTGCTGATTAACTGTGCTTTTTGTTAAGAGAGGAAAACAGCATTAAAAAGAACAGTCTTTGAGAGAGGTCACAGTGATTTATTGCAAAGCGGTCTCATTCATTCAGAATAAAATAATGTTTCATTCAGAATAAAAGAATGCAGAATGGAGGCAGTTAAGAGCTCTAAGCAAAAACAGGCTTGGCTTTATCCCGGGAGGTGCCCCACACTCATCCTCGGGTGCGAGTGTGCAGGGAGTTTTTCTTGGTGAGCCAGCTCTACAATGCAAATGCTATAAAGAATGAAAAAACCCACATTGTAATAAACAGGGTCTCAGAACTGTTGGTGGGGCTATAAAAAAAAGAGGCACTTTTCCCATCTATGGTGGGACTGCCCAAAGATATTCATGATCTGGACAATGGTTTGTCAATAAATGACAGAAATCCTAAAACATTCCATCCCAGCTTCAACACAGCTTTGTTTACTAAATATATGGGATGATCAGCTGAAAGTTTTCAGCTCTCAGGAGCTCTTGAGATAGATGTCGGTGGCTGCCAGAACCTCAGTTGCCTCTGAATGGAAAACACTATGCTGTTGGGTGGGATTTTATCTTGTAAACAACAAATACAGGACTCAGGACTGCCTCTCTGCAGTACAATGTGAAATTTGGTTTTTCTAATCACAGAATCATAGCATCGTAGAGTTGGAAGGGGTGGTCTTAAGTACTCTACCAATTGAATGGTCACCCATGCCCCCCTCAAAGTCCCATTTCTCCCCTCTACCACAATTTCTGACTATGGACCAGTCTAATATATGCTGCAGAATCCCAGGGATGAAGCAGATCTCAGTGGCAGAACACTTACTCTGCATGCTGAAGATCAAGCCCTGGCATCATAACTCAGAAAGGGTTTAGATCCTCCACCAGCCACAGCAGACACTCCCACAGTAGATGGAGCTCAAACCACTTCATACATTCAACCAAGATCTTTCCTCTCACTTTCATCATGGAAAAAAGCTGGTTGCAGTATCTTGCAGGGAATGTCCATTTTTATAAATTCCTTCTCCAAGCATGTTTACCACAGTCATACCTTGGTTCTCGAATGCCTTGTGACTCGAACATTTTCGCTCCCGAACGCCGCAAATCCGGAAGTGAGTGTTCCGGTTGGCAAACTTTTTTTGGAAGCCGAACATCCAATGCGGCTTCTGAGGCTTCCGATTGAGTGCAGGAAGCTCCTGCAGCCAATTGGAAGCCATGCCTTGGTTTTTGAATGTTTTTGTAAGTCTAACGGACGTTCGGAATGGATTCTGTTTGAGAACCAAGGTACGACTGTATTTGAAATGATGTTTCCATTCCTGAGAGCAAAATCATGAAGGATCCACTCCAAAGTTAATCCATGAAATATCTCCAGTTCCAAATTGTTCTGTCCAGCTGCCAGGGTTTGTTTGGGAACAGTGGTGCCCGGCTAAACAACATGACACATTGAGCAGGTGGAACAATGGAGTCAGGCCCATTACCAGCTGTGAATGTTAAATGAGCTATTTCTTGCAACGAGTAACAGACATGAAACACTGTCATTTTGTGGACAGTTTGAAATGATTGCAAAGAAGAGAAGGCAGAAAAAAGAGAACAGCCAGGGAGAGAGAATGAAACACAAGAAGAATGAGGCAGGTAAAGAGTAGAAAATGTCTGGCCTATTGATTTAAAAATAGCATTTTTGTCAACCTGAAATTGTTTTAAGAATTGATCATGTTCCTTCGGTTTGCCAGCATTCTTACTCAAATGATGAAGTCCCTCTATCTTTTTCCTAAAAGCAAAATAGCTCTCCCATTTATGTGCAGATACTGTTGTCAAAATATGAGATACAAATATGTTCCTTTTAAAATTGAGAAATAATGGGGAAATTTCAGCAGAATATTTTATTAGTGGCAAAGTATCCTCCCCTTGGTGATTTTTGGTGCGGGAGCACTGTGAAAGAAGGTAAAAGTGTCTACCTGTTCCGAGTGAGGGAAATGGCTCCTAATGCAATGCTCTCACTCTGTGTTGTCTGTCCGATATTGCCAAGCCAAATCTGTGTAGTGTCATGATGACAATGCACCATCTGATCTCTAATTGGCTGGGGTTATTCTCCTGGCAGAAGAAGATCCAGTGGCACCACAGCAAAGTCCAGCTGGGGAATGTGCAGCCAGAAAGTGGGGTAAGCTGGAGGGGGGATATCCCTACCATCACCATGAAAGCACTATAAGCCTGTTGCCAAAATATAAATGGATCACTGTGTTTGACACAGTGTGGATCTGTTTCTTTCAACAAATGGGCCTCCCCAGTGCATTCAAAAAATATTGGGGGGGGGGGACCATGGGGTCACAAGCACTAACCCTGCCCTCCATCTGTGTGTTCAGCATATGACAAGGGATTATACTCTTTGGATAAGCAGATACAGGAGAATTGTTATATAAGTCCCCTATCATTAGTACTCTGGTCAGCATCATTGGCTGTTTCCTTTCTGCTCACAGTTCTTCAGATATAACTCCATAGTTTGAATCCAAAGTATTATATTGTTATAGGTGTGAAGGTAGAATGCGTAAGAGGGAACCTGGTTAGCCAGTCAAACCAGCTCCTTTCTGCCCCTAGCTGGCCAACCAAGCACTGCCATATACAAGTCCCAAGAGGTTGCCATAGAGTCTTTTCCTAATTTCCCTGGCTGGATGCCACATCCACAGAGAGCAACAGGCAAAGGGAGTCTGTATATGAAAGAATTGTGTGGGTGAGAGAAAGATTTTAGCTGTTGCTGGAAGCTAGAGACACAGAGTCATGTCTGCCAGGGCCGTCTTTACCCGGGGGGGCAAGAGGTGTGGTGCACCCGGGCGCCGAATTCTGGGAGGTTCCTGCCGCTAAAGCTGTCTAAGCTCTTAACCGCGACCCCTGGGTAATTGCAGTCAATGGGTCATTTCTGTTCTCGTTTGCAGAAGAGCTGCAGAATCAACGTATCTGGTGGCGCCCGCTACTGGTGTCTTTCATTTTCACATGATCGCAAAAACGGAAAGATCGAGTTATCACTGCCACTTTTAATTTTTTTCATGTTAGCAGTTTCTGCTGCTCCTCTCCTTAAAAGTTCAACAACTTTGAGCTGCCCCTGTAAAAAAAGCTCAACAACCTTGACCTGGCCTCCCTAAAAAATTGGGGGGCGCTGGGTGGATCTTTGCACCCTGGTGCCGCATATGCTAAAGGCGGCCCTGATGTCTGCTCTTCATCGAGCCCAAAACTGTAACTTGGGAATCTTATTGGGAAACCTAATTGAGAAGCACGGGCAGCTGGAGTGTTAATGGGGTGAGCCTTTAAATCCTATGCTTGGGTTGCATGGATGTGTAAATAAAACCACATACCCTAAACTAAAGACATCTTCCGCTGACCTTCATTCCAAGGAAACTGAACCATGGAGGTGCACTGGAACCCCTAAAGTCTCTTGCTGTTTGGAGGTTGGAGTGTGTGTAGAAATACTTTATATATCTAATTAGTCATAACAAATACATTTTACTGCATTGGCTTAAACACTGCTGTTGCTTCTAGCTGACACTGACTGCCAGTTGCTGTGGCTCCAATTAACAACTGGAGGGCAAAATGTCCAGAGGCTTCACTTCATTGGCAAGAGGAGTTGCAGAGCAACTGAGACACCCCTTTTCTAGAAGGGTGCCAAGTCACAGCGGGCAAACACTGCAGGGCTGGCCTGCAAGAAGCAGGCTGGTGTTGATAGTGTTGCTATGGTTACAGTGAGCTATAAACAGTTCAACCCAAGAAATGGAGCTTAATATTACAGTTGTGAGTTTTTGGGTTGGTTGTGTGTGTGTGTGTAATGTTGCCTTGAGTTCCTTCCAATTCTTGGGATCCTGTGTCTGTTGGGGTAGAGTTTGTGAGAGCAAGCATGCCAAACCAGTCCCTTTGTCTAGGGCTAGGCAATGGTTGTGACTGACTAGTTTAAGCATCCTGCTTTGCATAACCAAAGAAGTTGCTCTGTGCCATAGAATAAATAGGTGGGCCTCCTCCCCTCCCCTAGCTGCTAGGTAAGAGAACAATAGCCAGAGTGGTGTGTGAGAGCTCAGCTAGAAGCAGGCTGGGAGCTGGACACTCTGAGACATGCTTGCTCTGTGCTGAATCCAAAGCTGTGACTAATGGAGAAGCAAGATCAGTTAGGGTGTTAGGGCTGTGAGCTCTTCCATCATATGCTTGTGGGATGTGTTACATCAGTACAGTCCATTACAACATGCTTTACTTCCCAGAATGGATGCAACTTCCTGTTCCTGCTGTAAGTGACTCAGCAGATGAGTGTGACACTATAAAAGCAGAGTCACGCAGCCATTTTGGTTCTGTTCGATTCAACTCTCAGTTAAGTCTCATCCATTTTGTTGTCTGCTGGCTCTCAGCCAGCAGCTCTTGGGCCCATCCTCACAAAGGATGTAAGCCACATTATATCTTTGTAATCAGAAGCTTAAAGCCTGCCTTCTAGGATGCGTACTGTGAACAACTTGTGAGTAAACTGTAATGGTTCTAGGGGTTGCTCATGCGTAAGTTGCCGCCACTCCTGGCTAGGTTACCTGGTTGAACCCTTTCTGTCTGGACAGCCTCTAGCTTCGTGGCTGTCTCAGTCGCTGGCAGAATCCGTCAGTGGGTGTTTCTTGAACTTCTTCCAGCAAAGAAGTTATTTGACGCCAAGTCTCCTCCTACTCTCCCTGCGCGGAAGTCTTCTGCGCAGGGAGGGTGTGGGCAGCGGAGTACCCGTACTCTCTCAGCTGGTCTCCGGCGAGGAGTCTTGGAGCCTCCTCTCCGATTCCCCCATCTGCCCCCCTTCTCCACTGGTGTTACGCTGATTTCCTTCCCCAGCAGATGGGCTGCCTCTCTCCCTACTGGGACCCTCTCCGGCATCCCTCTGGAGCCTTCCCTCCGCCTCTAGCTCCGATGGCAGTTCCCTGACATAAACTTATTGTTATGCTTTTAAAGACAGACTCGTGAGTCTTTACTGTATTTTAAGAGGGAGAAAAGGGGACACCAGAGATAATCCATCTGGGCAAACCAGATTGGATTAGTCATTTTGTAGAGAGTCAAACGAATCTGTCAACTAGCTTCTGTGAATATAGAGGGGATTTGCTCTGCTACATCACTCACTTGTGTGAGTGAAGGAAGGATAATACTTAACAAATATTTCCTTGCCTATTATCCTAAACATCCCCACATTGCTCAGGTTGTAGAGATGTGTAATTAAAACCATATATCCTAAAGATACCACTGTCTCCATTGACCTTGGTTCCAGGGAAACGGATCCTGGATAAGTTTTTAATGTTGTTTTATTGCTTGATGATGATGATGATGTTGGTGGGGTATAAATAAATAAATAATAATAATAATAATTAGTTCCTGGAACCCCTGGAGTCTCTCATCGCTCAAAGATTGGGGTGGCATCATGTAACTTCACTTTTGCTTCTGTTTGATGAAGTTTATGCCATAATAAAATCTGTTAGTTTTTCAGGCACCCTGCAAAATGCTTCATTGATTTCACTGCAGCAGACTAGAACAGGGCTGCCCACCTGGGATTCTTTTTTTGAAGTGTGATTATAGGCATATTAGGAATTACTTCTCCTTCTGTTTCCTCTGCTAAAACTTAAAAGCACATCCTTATTTGGATTCTCTCCCCCCCAGTAAAACGAGTGGCAATTTGCAGTAACCCTGCCCACCTCTTGCTTATTTCAATGGGGCTTGTGTAAGGGAATCTATCAGGATACTGTGTCCTTCAGTGGTCATCTATCGAATGCAGTAGCTGAAAATGTAGATTGCCGCCAGTGTTGTGCAACCTGAGGAAGGCGAAGATCCTAGCATCTCTTTCTGCCCACCCTGAATCCTGCCAAAGACAGCAGGAAATAATGGAAATGCTTCAGTCAGAGCCACAGAGAAGATGCATACAAAGCCGATGCGATGCCTCAGACGGGCTGGTTTTGTTTGAAGAGTTTCATCTGTCTCAATTCAGTTCTTCCAGATGTCACCCCAATACTTTATTCACTGCTACAAATCACACAAACAAATGAAAAATTAAAACTATTGTTATCCAGATAATCCATCAGGGGGTTGTTTCCCCCCTCCACATTCTTTGCATATTTATAATGCCTCTGTAGGCAGAATGTCCAATTAGAACAGATGGTTGATGGGTTGCATTGACTTACCTATCCAGAGAAACTGGGCAGGTAGCCACAGAGACTTGATGAATGTATTCCAGAGTTGTATTTTTAAATGTGGATTTTAACCCATATGATGCTATGGTTGCCGACCAACCAACCAGAAATATCCACATCTATCCATCTATATCCCAGCCTGCTTTGCAAGCCCTTGCCAGCAGTGTGAGTGGTGAGGCTGTTCAATTGCAAAATAAACAAATCTGTGCACCTCTGGTGAATAGACAGCTTTTGGGCTAGACTTCACCCACTCAAATCCACAAAACTCCTTCTGGGAACCACTCCTGGCTCCAGCCCTGGAAAAGAGGACTCCACCCCAACCCAGATGGTACAAGAGTGCTTTACTGAACTATTTCCCCCAAAGAGCTGCCAACCTTGTCCTAAACCCAGCAGCTGCAGAAGGACAACATGTAAAAATGGTGATCCATCATCTGAAGGACTTGAATATGAAACAGAATCACAGAATTGTTGAGTTAGAAGGGACTGAAAGGGTCATCTAGTGCAACCTCCTGCAATGCAGGAATCACAACTAAAGAGTCCTGGACAGGTGGCCACACAACCTCTGTTGGAAAACTTCCAGTGAAGGAGAGTCCTCCACTTTCCAATGCTGTGTGTTCCACTTCAAAAAGCTCTTACCATCTGAAAGTTCTTCCTGATGTTCAGTTGGAATTTCCTTTCTTGTAACTTGAATCTATTGGTTCAGGTTTCAGCCTCTGGAGCAGAAGAAAACAAGCCTGCTCCCTCTTCCATGTGAAAACCCTTTAGACAGTTGAAGATGACTCTCATATAATCTCTCACTCTTCTCTTTTCCAGGCTGAACGTATCCAGCTCCATCAAGCATTCATCCTAAGGCTTTGCTTCCGGATCCTTGATCCTCTTGGTTGCCCACATCTTCACATGTTCCATGCCACCTATGGGCTCTGGAAGAGAATCCCAGGGCCCTAATATCAGAGAAGGATAGTTGATATCAGATTTCCCCTCCCTGTCCCCACAGCAGCCCTGATTTTCCCAATGGCCGAGCTCTGATGGTGGAGCAGAAACAAGTTTATCACAGGGAAAGGTCTTGGGTGCAAAGTATCCATCAGGGTTAGTAACCACTGAGTTTCTGTATCTTCCATGAATTTGTCTACTCTTCTTTTTAGATTCATAAGATTGCTCTGTCTCTGTGTTGCCATCCATACTGCGTGTGGGTTTTTTTTTTGCTGTTTGTGGTTTGTTTTCTTATTGATTTGTAAAACTTAATTTAAAAACAAAAAACCCAGCTTTGGGTGGGGGCAGTGGAACATGCTGCTCCCTAGTAACAGCCTTGTGTAAACCCTGGCTTTCCCCCTTGTTTTCTATGGGCAGGCATCACTTCTATTCCGGGGGAGAGAAAAAATGCAAGCTGGACAGATTTTGTGAAGTAAGCCTACAGCTGAAACACAGAATATCCACTGAGATTAAACGGGAAATGGAAATGCAGAGGGAACGGAGTTATTGCTTTACCATGTTATTATGAAATTTTTTTGTAGTGTTGACTTTGAAATACTTTCCTGTTTCCTTTGTTGTAAGCTACTTTGACAATGATTTTTTTGTGTGTGGAAAAGTGGCATACAAATAATGGATGAATGCGGCTAGCTGAAACCCCTGGGTATTTATAGTATTTCCTGCTATATTCCCCTCCTATTGAGGAAAGGCAGGATCTCTCAGTAGTACAACATCTGCACTGCGTGCAGAAGGACCCAGGCTCAATCTCCAGGCAGGGCTCGGGGAGACCCCCTCTCTGAAATCCTAAATAGCTATTGCTAGTCAGAGTAGACAGTGCTGAACAATGGTCTGACTCAGTATAAGGCAGCTTCTTATGTTCCTATTGCTACAGTAAAAAAACTCTGATTTAGGGCTGATAGCTATGCCCTTTAGCACTAAATAATATAGAGGTTTGAGGCTTCAGGATGAGTGTCCTCTGCAAGCTCCAAACAGTCTTACAGGACCCCTGTCCCAAGCTGGCTGGAACATGGAATGAGCCCTCGTGTGATGTTTGCACCAATGATATAATAACATAAATGTTTCAAAGTTATTTCAAATATGCAACAGACAAGGCCTGCCATTTAAAAAAGGTCTTGAAGATCCCCAGCTCAAAATAAACCCCTCACCTTGACTTGACATTAGAGTTATTTCCAGAAATCTAATGTATTAATTGCTGAAAGTTACCTCCTGCTCTCTGTTTTGTCCCTCGTGATCTCTCAACCCTTCACAATTTTGTACCAGTTTTGAAATTAAAATGGCACCGGAATTAAATCTATTTGCCTGAAGATAATGAAGCCCTGGTATACGTGTGACTGTATGTGTCCGTTTACGTATGATTTATGGGTTTTTCCTCAAACAAAAACGTCTTTCGAACAATTGAATTTCTCTTTTGTCTTCTGTATTTAATTTTCCTGTTAAACTTAAAAATTTAAATAATAAAATGATTTACAATGTACGGCAACAGAGGCCCACATTATTCCGCTCATGGTCCTGTCTAATTTAAATTCTTTCAGCACACTTTGCAAGAGCTGATTTAAAATGAAAGGGCAGAGAAAATAGACCAGCGCTACAATTGACAAAGGGGAATTTGCATTAAGGTTGGAAGTCCCCTGGGTCTGCAAACAAGAAAAGAGAGAAAAAAAGATGATGAACTAAAATGAGAACTAATTTTCTTATTGTAGCTTCGGGGTCTTGGGATGGGGGATATTAGCAAACACATTTCTGCATAGAAATTGGGTATCTGGTCATCTGGCAGCTGAAACAAGCAAGGAAGTCATGGCTTAATTTGACTCAGGGCTTTCCCTGGTACCTATTTCCAGCACTAACGATTAGCTAAAAATATCAAGGAAGACAGTATAATCGTACCTTGGATGTCAAACAGAATCCGTTCCGGAAGTCCGTTCGACTTCCAAAACGTTCGGAAACGTTTCAAAAATAGTTCTCAAACTGTAACAGTCACTTCTGGGTTTGCGGCTTTCGGGAGCCAAAACGTTCTGGAACTAAGCTGTTTGAAAACCAAGGTATGACTGTATATCCCAGAGTGTGTACAAAGTAACATGTACTTTATGGAGAAAAGCCCTGATCTCTTGCCCTCCATTTCACCTGAGTGAGCCACATATGTTCTTCTGCTGAGCTCCAAGAGCCACAAGCACAGCTGCATCTGCATCAAGAAGTCCTGGTGATAATTGATACTGAGATCAAGTGGTTTACAAAAGATAAAAGAGTGCAGAAGCATCATAGCCAGACACTGGAGACACCTGTTGGGAGTAAGCACAGACCAAGGGTATCAAATAGTATGGGAAACAGCTGTATTAGAAAAAGTAACCAACAAACTGAAACCGACACGGGGAGAAATAGAAGAAGACGCCTTCACCCCAATATGGTTACCTTTTATCACATACACAGCCCAACAAGACAACAACAAGAACCCGCCAACAGCATTCGAATCAAACTGGCTAACCTGATCCAAAATCTGGCTAACCTGATCCTTTTTTTTAAAAAAAGTTTTTATTGTTAAAACAATTCAGCATTAATACACACATATTGTGAATATACAAACATACAAACATACATTTCATACAATCCTTAAAAATGTTCAAACATACCTACCCTCACAGATAATTCCTTTTCCCATCACCATCCACCCCCCTCACCCCACCTTTGTGTTAGACTTCCAATCTACTCAATTGCAATTTCTTTCCACTTTTATTACTTTCTTTCACACACCTTTAACCTAATTTCATGCTTCTTTTTCTATTACACATTGTTATCCATCTTATTTAGTATTCCAGTATTTAAAACGGAACTTGTTTATTCTAATAGGAGTTCTGATTTTTCAATATGGTTTTGCAAGTATCCTTTAAACACCTTCCAGGCTAACCTGATCCTGTCTCGGTAGAACAGCAACCAGTGCAGATCTCTGAGCCCAGGTGTTATATCCTGACAAGGCCTCCTTCTCAGCAGTATTCATGCTGCGGCATTGTGCTTTAACTACAGCTTTTGGATCAAGTACCAGAGAAGCCCAGTTAGAGCGCATTGCAGTACAGTGGTACCTCGGGTTACAGACACTTCAGGTTACATACGCTTCAGGTTACAAACTCCGCTAACCCAGAAATAGTACCTTGGGTTAAGAACTTTGCTTCAGGATGAGAACAGAAATCGTGCTCTGGCGGCACGGCGGCAACGGGAGGCCCCATTAGCTAAAGTGGTACCTCAGGGTAAGAACAGTTTCAGGTTAAGAACGGACCTCCAGAATGAATTAAGTTCTTAACCCGAGGTACCACTGTAATCCAGTCTTGAAGTAAGTAACACATGAATTACTGTTGCAAGGCTTTCCTGTTCCAGGAAAGGGCATAGCTGTCGAATCAGCCCCAGTTGGTAAAAGGCAGTTCTAGCCATGGAGGGTACCTGAGTCTCCAGTGATGGAGCTGAATCCAGAAGCATCTGCAAACTGTGAACCTGCTCCTTTGGTGCAACACTATCCATGGTAAACAACCGACCAATTTCTCAGCCATGGGAACTATTCACCCCCCAGTGCCTCCATCTTGCCAGTATTCAAGCTCAGCTCCCCCCCTCCTTTTCACCACTGCATCCAGGCAATGGCCCAGGACTGTGTGTCCTCTTCTGATTCAGATGCTAAGGAAAAACAGAGCTGAGTGTCATCAGCATATTGATGGCACCTTGTCCCGATACTCCTAATGACAACTCCCAATGGCTTCATGTAGATATTAGATAGCACTGGAGATAAGCTAGTCCCCTGTGGCACCCTATAATGTAGTCTTCAGGGGAGTGAAAGGCACTCTCCCAATGTTCCTGGAGGAGACTGCTTTTAGACTGGCTGTCACATGAGAGCAGCACCCAATGAGCTAAAGCTGTGGTGGGCGAGAAGAGTGTAGCAGACTTGGAGCCTGCAGCCCATCTTGCTGGCACAAATCTCACTTGAAACACACGAGTCCCCTTCGTGGAAGAGAAAATCTAACCGCAGGCAGGAGCAAAAAAGGTCAATGGGAATATTAATTGGATATTATTTCATAGTAGGATTTATGCTTAAAATATACCTTTAGCTGGAAGATCTCACTCAATGGCCTGCTGTGTGTCCCCCCTCAAGCCCCGTCCCCCCCCCCGAACCAGGCACCAGCATTCTGTCGGTTTTATAGGCATAATTCTTTTCTTTTATGGAGAATCCATTTTAATCTATTTTATTTTTAATGCCACCCCACTGAATGCATAAATCCATTTAAATGTCAGATTAAACAACAGTTGCGCAAACCCTGCAGGATGTTCAGACAGCAACATTATTTTAAAAGAGGAGGCTTGGCGAGATGCGAAGAGGTTGTGCCTCCTATATGGATGGGATCAAAAGGAGATTTTCTTTCCTGATCGTTGAGCAGAGCATGTTGAGTCAGGTGTATTTGGACAGTGTTTGTTGAAGGAGCACTTGGCACTTCATGAGATACCTTATCAGAAAGATAAACACTCTGCAGGAGAAGAGATCACATACAGCCAAGAAAAAAGAGAAAAGAGAAAGCTGGAAAAAGCAACTTGCGTGCAGTGGGTGGACACTTGTACAGCGAGACCAGCCCTTTCCCAACATGACATCAAGCCCTTTCCTTCTTCTTCTTCACTAATAAATGTCCAGTCTTGTTAAGAAGATAAGAAGAGTCCTGTTGGACCAGGCCAATCTAGTCTAGTCCAGCATCCCATTCTCACAGTGGCTAACCTCTATTGTATATTGTTTATATAGGACAGTGGCAAAGTGTGAGTTGCCAGTGCCCAGGGTAAGGCAAGTATTGTGCCCCCTAACCTGTGGAGAGAAGCAATCCTGTATCACAGACAGGATAAAGTCTGGGGAGCCCCCCATGCAAGAGTTGGTCCCTACTCTGCTCTTCAGGGTTTGGGGGCATCTAGGACCAACCACTGACATCACAGTTTATGGTGAGCACAGAGTAATCCTTCAGAAAGGAAAAGTGCTCTGATTATGCTTTCCTTTCGTCAGCCTGCGCTCTGCACAAGCTCTGTGGCTCCTTCCTATTTGCACATGTGAGGAGAGCCCCACACTTGGAGAAAAAGGTAGCAGCAGATTTGGTTTTGGAGAGTGGTGCATGGCAGCGGAGTTCCCTCCTTGGAGGACTCAACTTTCTCCATTTCTCCATTTGGAAAACTGTCCATTTATTCCCACTCTCTGCTTCCTGCTACTTAACCAGTTCCTGATCCTAACCAACTTATTCTGTGACTGTTAAGCTTACTCAGGAGTCTTTGGAGAGGTACCCTGTGGAAAGCGTTTTGAAAGCCCAAGTACACTATGTCAACCAGGTCACCCCAATTTATATATTTGTTGCCACTCTCCAATAACTCCAATAGGTTTGTGAGATACATTTGCAGAAGCCATGCTGGTTCTTCTTTAGCAAGGCTTGTTTTTCTATATGCTTAGTTATTTTATCTTTAACATTACTTTCCACCAGATTTCCTGGGACAGACCTTAAGATAACCAGCCTGTAATTTCCAGGATCCCTCCTGGATCCCTCTTTTTTAAAAAAATGGTGATACATTGGCCACTTTCCAGTCCTTGGGTGCAGTATAATGGCTGATACAGCAGTTTCACATTTGAATGCTATAAAAAATGGACTTGTTGATTTGCCAGTTTTTAATTTGTCTAAACCACAGAGTCTAGGGCTTGCCAATCAGAAGGCCCAACATACGCGGGTGGTGCTGTGGGTTAAACCACAGAGCTTAGGACTTGCCGGTCAGAAGGTCGGCAGTTCAAATCCCCGCAACGGGGTGAGCTCCCATTGCTCAGTCCCTGCTCCTGCCAACCTAGCAGTTCGAAAGCACGTCAAGTGCAAGTAGATAAATAGGTACCACTCCAGTGGGTAGGTAAACGGCGTTTCCGTGCACTGCTCTGGTTCACCAGAAGCGGCTTTGTCATAACCCACATGACCTGGAAGCTGTTTGCAGACAAACGCTGGCTCCCTCGGCCAGTAAAGCAAGATGAGTGCTGCAACCCCAGAGTCATCCGCGACTGGACCTAATGGTCGGGGGTGCCTTTACCTTTACCTTTAAGGCCTAGAACTTTGTCTCTTGCCACCACTCTTGCCTCAGTTCCTTTGTTTCTCCCTTTGCTTCCTCCCAAAGCAAGTTCTGCTCTTGTTCAGCTTGAACCTCCTTTGCTAAGGCCAACCATTTCCCCATTACTAAGTTCAGCTCATTTGTCTCCTTCCCCACTCAGGAAGTTTAGTCCCCTTTTTCTTCAGTTAAGGGTGAAGTAGAAATAGAGGTGATGCTACTTCAAGTGAGTGGGAAGGAGAGAAAAAAGACAAAAGCTATTTCTGTTGAGGACTTCTCAGAAAGATGGGCTGAAGCCACTTCTCGTGAGGCCAGAGGAGAAAGACAAGTGTGACTACCTCAAGATAAAAGGGATATTATTTTAATGGTGAGTTCATTGAAAATTTCATATTTTACATAAAAAAAGCATTTGATGCAATAGGTGAGCACAAAAAGCATTCAGTTCAGCCGAACTGGACGTCAGATTGAATGCCAACAAGACTGAAACCGGAATGAATCAGTTGCTCAGCCCATCCCTAAAATACAGGGGAAGCTTCTTCTTGCGAAGGTGAAGCAGAAACACAGGCTGAAGCCAGTTGAGAACAAAAGGGTACCAAGGAAAGAGAGGAGTGGAGGCAGCCTGTCTGAAGTGCTGCTTTGTGACAGAGTCTGCACACAGACACAGGCAGCCCCCACCTGAACCGGAAGCTGCAGAAGGTTGGGGCTGGAGATCAAAGCCAATCTCACATTTGCATTGGATCCCTGCAAAAAAGGGAAAGTGGTGACACCACAGCTCTAATTAAAAGGTTCCTCATGCATTCTGTTCTCTCTGCCCAAAGCCAGGTGTCTCCAGGGGAAAGCAGTACCTGGAAGCTTTGGGTAAATTTCAGACAAACATCTGAACCTGCCTCCGTTTGAAATGAACCTTTGAACTACCAGAGTTTGCCCGCCAGCAGCTGACGAACCTGCCTTTCCCTAGAAATCCGAGCTACGGGGACCAGCCGATGTCAGCGCAGGAAGAGAATAAAAATGTAAATTTGATTCTTCCGAAATTGCCTTCATGTTCCTCTAAGTGTTTTTCCTGGATAAGGCAATGTATTTAACTAATTGATCCTGAACATGGCTGTGCGCTTCGAAAGCGCTCCCCACCAGCCACAGATGATGCATTATACAAAAGCATCAACGGACTCTTTGGTCTCTCATTGAGAGACTTCATGCATTTTGTTATTTACATGCATATAAATTAACCACTTTGATCTGAGGTTGTTAATAAAACAACTAAGCCTTGAAGTCTCCCGGAAGGAAAGCGAGGCGGGCTTGCGCTAAGATGCTTTTAATTAATAAATCTGCAAGTGTTGAGGAAAATGTACACACTGAGCATTGGGGGTAGGTGGGGGGGACAGCAGAGGCAATCCTGGCCCATTACCATTTAAAAGGCATTGTAATTGCATGCCCTTTGGAATATGGGAGCTCTAAGCTGGTTGGATAACCCAGGCATTTAAGCACAAAGGAGCAGAAAAAAAGGGAATTCTAGGTGAGCCAAATCCCATCAGTGAATTAAAGGATGACTGTCTGGTTTTGGAAAACAGAGCCTGAGAGGGGCTAATGAATTGTCATACTGAGATTGCAAGCACAATGTCTGCACAAAGCAGTGCTACCAGTATCTGGTCCTATCCCTCCCCTGCAATCAGAGCCACCTCAATACATTTTGCTGCCTGAGGCAAAGAACAATAAGGTTCCCTGCTTCCATGTCCAGAAGGTGACTAGACTGAGAGCTGACTCAAACTTCAATGCTGGCAACAGGATAGCAGCAATTCCCAGCACACCTGGGGGCTGCTGGGTAGTTTGAGGGGTGTGCAGGGAAGGCCACCAACATACCTGCTTCTGCCCTCGACAGAGGGGAACAGTCAAGGAGGTAGTTTTGCTGCCACCCATCAGCAACTGCCACCTGAGGCAGTTGCCTCCCTCTGCCCAATGGTTGTGCCAGCCTTGCCCCCAATTAAAACCACGAACCTGAAAAAAGGATGGAAAGAACCCAGGTTGCCAGATTAAGATTCAAGCGACACAACTGATGCACCAAAGAAGGCAGAATCAGATCACCAGAAAGGAAGCTGGAGAATTCTGGTGACCTGCATCTGGGCAAGGTCCAAGAAAGAAGAGAACTTCAGGGCTTGGATGGTTGCACAGCTCAGGCTGTGTTGCTAGTTTAGGCTGCAGACACACCATACTCCTAAAGCACATTCCCATCCATCAGAGAAACCTGGGAACTGTAATTTGCTAAGGGTGATATGAATTGTAACTCTCTGAGGCATAAGCTTCCCGTTTTTTGGGGGGCGGGGCAGAAAGGAATATGCTTTAAATATATGGTGTGTGTGTGTGTAGCCTATATAAGGGAGGCATCGTCAGATGAAGGTGTAGTTTGACATGCAATCTGCTGGAATTTGCTGACTATTAAAGGTACAGGAGCCCTATCCTCTTTTTCTTCTGCCACCCAAGGGAAGGTCTGCCCCCCTCCATTTCTATCATTTCTTGCTTATGTTTGAGAGTTTGATTTAAGCATGAAACTTTAATGGCTAGTATTGCAAAGGCTGTTTCCATGCTAACCCTCTCAGCCCTGGAATTTCTAATTTTTGTTCGTTCATTCTTCAAACTCCAGCTGCTGCTGTCAAAAGAATTGATGCACCCCAGTGTTTTCTGTGTTTTTAAATACCCTGATACGTGTTAAAGATTTTTGAGATTTCTATGAACTCCTGTGCCTTTAATTAAACACTTCCTGTTTGCTTGTTTTGATACATCTGTGCTCCACCTTGGATAACCCCTTATAAAGTGGCTTGCAAATTTTTAAAAACAAGGACACATCACAAAATCAACAACACACCATAAGCTCACAATAATGTAAAATAGCATAAAACAGCATGGATATCATACCAGTCGATCCAAATGATAAAAGTGTTTACTAACAAAAGCATTTTCAAAGCATATTTGAATATATATAGAGAGGAGGCTTGCTAAATTTCTCTAGATGTGAGGTTTGCAGGTGCAGTCCAGTTTATTGCTTCCTGATGATTTGAGGAATAAGCAATGGGTGACCTATGTCAGTTTCTGCTGCTGTGGGAGGGGAAGGCTTTAATAATTGATTTCCACTTCTTATTTTTTTATTTTTCACCATAAAAAATGAAGAGGAAAAATAGGCATGTAACCTGTAATTAAAGCTTCACTCAGCTGAAGCAGATGCTGACATCAGGGCAATTAAGAGAGGCTTTTTAAAATCAGTAACCATTCACCAATGCTCATCAGAAAATAAGACTACGGAGAGGAAAGCTTTGAGTTATGCTACTGGAATCTTTGGTGAATGGGACTGATGTGTGAACAAAAAATATAATAGATTAATAATATTATTTGTTTTTATATTGTTTTAATTCTATTAGTGTTTAATTACTTTTTAACAATTAATATAATATAGTATAATATAATATAATATAATATAATAATTATTTTTTGAATTTGTCAGTCATTTTCTCTTGCCCAGGGCAACCCAAAGCAACTTACAACCAAATAAACAGATAATAAACCTCACATTAAAACCAAGGGGAAAGAAAAATAGATTAAAAACATCCTGCCCAAAAGGTTTTTAGCTTTATGTATTTTGTCTCTTTTGTTTTTAATTTGTGTAAGCCACCTTCAGTCCCAGCCTAGGGAAAAGGTGGGATATAAATAAATATAGCAACAACCAACCACCAGCATTATGGGGGTAATATTATTCCACAGGAAAGGTATGGAATAATAGCATCATTGTAGAGTACAACTGAATAAATCAGGAATTGTCATCAGCCCAGAACCTGTAGCACCTTCTTTGGTGTCCCCAGGATGAACCACAGCCCCCAGATTCAAAGCCTTCATTTGTTTTAATTTAAGAAAGAGCAGGTTTTTAGCAGCCTGGGATATAAGCAATCAACAGCCCCAATGCCAGTTTCTATTCCTGAGAAGCAGGGGTGAGAGGCATTAATTACTCGTTTCCTCTTCTGAATTTTCTTTTCTTTTAATATTTAATGGACATATTTAGATATGAAACTGAAAATACCTTTGCTAAATGGAGCTTGTTGTGGGTATACATTATTGAAGTTTCTAGGCTCTGAGAGTAGGGATGGCCACATAATGCTTTGCAATATTAAGCACTGTTTGGAACTTCCATTATAATGTCACAATTCCAAATAATTGTGGGGAAGCAATGCCTCAGCCGTGTTAAAGAGCTCTAGTTTTGTAGGAAACCCGGTTGAGCAAAGGGGCAACGGTCCATGCAAAAAAGAAGCTCCACAGCTCAAGATAAAGTTTGGTGTGTGTGTGTTGCAATTCAGTGCCATTCTCACTGCAAGCCGCCCCCGAAGAGGGTTATCTGCACGCTGCACAAATGAAGGCTGCTCTTACCACAGGCAGATTGCTGCCTTCCCAACCTGCAACGCAACCCTCTGTGGACACAGAAGATGGAGAGCAATTTCATTGTAAAATATTCATAGACAGCTGCTCTATCGCGTTTCATCTCAGTGTCGGTATAAACCAGAGCTGGTCTATAATTAAATCATTTATGTTTCAGATGCTTAACAGGGTGTTTTAAATGTTTGGGTCTTGTAAATGATGTTTATTTATGGGGAGCTAATTAAGCACTCAGCCAATGGGTCTCCGAGCCAGTCCAAAGGGCCAGTCACGGACTCTTCCTGCTGGCTGCTGCTCCTTCCTTTCAGTGAGGAGCAAGGAAAACGGTCTCTGCACTGTGACAAAGTCAAAACAGGGGAAAATGATCCAGGATGAACACAATCCTGAAACTGGGGATGAAGGGACAGATCTGGCGAGCATCACTAAGACCTTGATGCAGCACCAGCCCAGAGGGTCAGGGAGGAGGTGTCACCATTGCCCATAGGCAGGGCTGTCTTAACCATAACTCCTTGGTGTGTGGAGGGCCTCAGGGTGCGATTCTCTCCCCGATGCTTTTTAACATCTTTATGCGCCCCCTCGCCCAGCTTGTCCGGAGTTTTGGGCTGGGTTGCCATCAGTATGCCGATGACACCCAACTCTATCTGTTGATGGATGGCCATCCTGACTCGGCCCCAGACACACTGACCAGATGTCTGGAAGCTGTGGCTGGATGGTTACGTGGGAGCCGGTTGAAGTTAAATCCTTCGAAGACAGAGGTCCTCTGGCTGGGATGGAGCGATATGGGATTGAGGGGGCAACTCCCATCTCTTGCGGGGGTGCAATTAGTGCCAGCATCGTCCGTTAAGAGTTTGGGTGTAATCTTTGATACCTCCCTCTCTATGGAGGCGCAGATTACAGCTATAACAAAGGCGGCATTTTTTCATCTCCGCCAAGCTAAGCAGTTGGCTCCTTATCTCTCTCGCCCTGACCTAGCCACTGTGATCCACGCAACGGTCACCTCCAGACTGGATTATTGTAACTCGCTCTACGTGGGGCTGCCCTTGAGACTGACCCAGAAACTCCAGCGGGTGCAGAATGCCGCGGCGAGACTCCTTATGGGGTCTTCGCTGCGAGATCATATTCATCCGGTACTATACCAGCTGCATTGGCTCCCGGTGGAGTACAGGATCAGGTTTAAGGTGCTGGTTTTAAGCTTTAAAGCCCTATATGGCCTAGGACCCTCGTACCTACGGGACCGCCTCTCCTGGTATGTCCCACAGAGAAATTTACGGTCTGCAAATAAAAACATCCTGAAGATCCCAGGCCACAGAGAGGTTAGGCTGGCCTCAACTAGAGCCAGGGCTTTCTCGGCCGCGGCTCCAATCTGGTGGAACGCTCTGTCACAAGAGACTAGGGCCCTGCGGGACCTGACATCTTTCCGCAGGGCCTGCAAGACAGAGCTGTTCCACCAGGCCTTTGGTCAGGGCGCAGCCTGACCCCCGCCTCTGGCAATCGGCACAGAATTTTGCTTAATGGTTGCCATCAATTTGATTTTAATTTGATTTTAATTAATTTTATAATGAATGTTTTTAGAATGTTGGATTATTTTGATTGTTGTTAGCCGCCCTGAGCCCAGCTTCGGCTGGGGAGGGCGGGATATAAATAAAATTTATTATTATTTATTATTATTATTATATCCGGCGCTGTGGAGCAAAGATCCCCCGGCGGCCCCCCCCCCATTTCCCAGAGTTGTCGACTTTTTTTAGTTTAGGGAGGGAACACCAGCAGTGGCAGAGGAAGCCTGTTGGGACAGGACAGCGCTGCTGGAGGAGGCGGGCAGCGGCTGGAGGGTGGCTCCTCCAGAAGGGAAGAGGCAGAGGCTGGACTCGGTGCCTCCCAGCTCAGCTGGCTGCTTCATGCTGCAGTGGCCACGGCAGGCGGAGGCTCCGGGCAGGTGCTGCTTCAGTGCGGCATGGCGGAGGTGGGCAAGGGTGGTGAGCTGATGTGCCTCAACCCGTTGGGTGAGTGAGCACACCAAGCGAGCAGGCAAGCACAGAACTAGGGTGTGTACACCACTCCCATTGAGTGTCGGCTCAGTTTTTTCCCTTTTAGCCTTCTGGCACAGAATTCAGTGCCTACAGGCTAATAGGGAAAAAACGGAGCCGACGCTCTGCGGGAGTGATGCACTCACCCTCACTCACTCAGCGCACTCGTTCAGTGTTCCCCGGACTCTTGCCTGGCGCCCTCCAGAACTTGGTGCCCTGGCGCCTCGCGCCACTAGCATCTATGGGTAAGACACCCCTGCCCATAGGAGTCCCCTCTCCTCCATGGAGATGCCTATCAACTTTGGGGCAGGCACAGAGAGCCAAAGAGACAGACTGCAGATACTGCTAGTGTACTTACCCCTCTGCTGCCCAGTGGCTTCCCTGCAGGGCTGGCCCACCTGTGAGGCAAACTGAGGCAACCACCTTGGGCAGAAGGATCCATCAGTGCAGCAGATCCAGTCTGCAATAAATGCATCACCTGCTGCTGCCGCCGCTGCCACAGTGGCAGCAACAACTGTAGCATACTCTTGGAGGCTGGATCTGTTGGCTCCTCAGAAAGTCCCCACAATGCCACCTTTACTGCGGTTCCTTGGAGAACAGGAGGTGCTGCTGGCCTCCTCCCACACTTGTTCCCAATGTAGATCTTTCCACAAGGGCATTGATGCTGAAATCCAGCATCGCCTGAGCTCTGCAAGTGTGGCTTTCTCCCAATTGAAGTGCAGAGTGTTTGAGGACTGGGATATTCGCAGGGAAACCAAAATGCTTGTTTACAAAGCTATTGTACTACCAACCTTACTGTATGCTTGTGAAACATGGACTACTTATAAACACCATCTCCAACTCCTTGAAAGATTCCATCAATGGTCTCTGAAAATTTTTACACATCACTTGGGAAGGCAGGTGAACTAATACCAGTGTACTGGAAGAAGCAAAGATCACCAGTGTCGAAGCAATGATTCTTCAACATCAACTTTGTTGGATTGGTCATGTTGTGCAGATGCCTGATGATTGTCTTCCAAAGCAACTACTCTATTCTGAACTTAAAAATGGAAAGCATAATGCTGGTTTGTCAACAACAGAGGTATAAAGACTATCTCAAGGCAAATTATATTATAAAACACCAACAATTGGGAAACACTTGCCCGTGAGCGCTCTAGTTGGAGAACAGCCTTTCCCAAAGGTATCATCGGCTTTGAGGACACTCGAACTCAGGACGCAAGGGAGAAACGTGCTAAGAAGAAGGCACACTTGGCAAATCCACACCATGATCAACTTCCACCCGGAAACCAATGTCCCCACTGTGGAAGGACATGTGGATCCAGAATTGGCCTCCACAGTCACTTACGGACTCATTGTTGAAACCATGTTTATGGAAGACAATCTTACTTGGCTACGAGTGATCACCAGAGAGAGAGAGAGACAGAGAGAGAGAGAGAGAGAGAGAGAGAGAGAGAGAGAGAGAGAGAAGTAGATCTAAAAACAGTGACCAGAACAGACTGGAGGGGGTTAGCTGTGGTCCATAGACACTCCATCTCATGAAATATCTGCATCTTGGAGTGGGTCTAGACTAGGGGATGGGAAACCTCTGGTCCACAGGTCAGTCTTGGCCTACCAGGGGGTCCAATTTGGCCTACAAGTCCATTATCCTCAAACCACACCCACCTGAAAAGTTTTCCCCCGCTTCTCAAAATCCTACAATGTGTGAACATCCAATGAAGCTACATGTTGGAAAAGTCAGGACAGATAAAATGAGGTTCTCCTTCATGCAGTGCATAGTTAAACTCTGGATCTCACTTCTATAGGAGAGACTGATGACAACCAACCTAGGTGGCTTTAAGGAAGGATTGGGCAAATTCATGGAGGGGAGGGCTATCAATGGCTGTAGCCACAATGACTCTGCCTCCATGGTTGGAGGCAGTAATGCTTCTGAATACCAGCTGCTAGAAGCCACAGGAGGGGGAGAGGAATCTTGTGATCAGGCCCATTTTTGTGGGTGTCCCTTTGGGGCATCTGGTTGCCCTCTCTGAAAAGAAGATGCTGGACTAGATGCGCCATTAGCCTGATCCAGCAGGTTCTTCTTATTTTCTATTGTTCTGATAATCAGGTGATGGTGGGCTACAAACTGAATAAAAAAGTAAATTAAGTTCCACGTGCATTTCTGCTAGTGCAAAATAAACTGAATTGCATGGTCTCTGTTCTGAACCCCCCCCCCGAAAGACAGAGAGTTCTAAAGTGAACTTTCTTCCAATTCCTGAGAAATTGTAAGTTAGACTAGCCTTTACCAACCCGGTGCCGTCCAGCTGTTTTGGAGGACAATTCACATCAGCCTCAGCCACCTGATGGGAGTTGTAGTCCAAAACAGCTGAAGGGCACTTAGTTGGCTAAGACTGAGTTGGACTCATGAAGGTGCTCTACAATCACCTGCAAACTGCAACTCCATGAGCCTTCCATCACTGAAAGAGCCAGGATCCAGATGGCATTGTCCTTTGCCAAATGTGGCACTTGAATCCATGACATTATCTGTGCCCCAGGAAGCTTTAAGTCACATCAGTCTAGCGTACAGCTCGGCATTATTTGAACATTTTGCAAATAGGTGCATTTAAAAATCCAATGAATGGAAAAGAACATTTCATGGGCTGGTGCAAGCTGGTGGTCGATTCCCAGAGCTCAGCAACTTCGGATCCCCTCTAGAA
Organism: Podarcis filfolensis; assembly: GCF_964270895.1. Lineage (NCBI taxonomy): Eukaryota > Metazoa > Chordata > Lepidosauria > Squamata > Lacertidae > Podarcis > Podarcis filfolensis. Next base: position 56,575,381 of record NC_139611.1, on the reverse strand, counting down.
TGTAACTTTGTTCAGAGTGATTCTGAAAGGGAAGATGCAGCAGAAATGTGACAATTTACCGTACTTTTCTGTGTATAAGATAAGGTTGTTGTTTTTTTTACTTTAAAATAATGCTAAAAATGGGGGGTAGTCTTATACACGGATAGTGCAGGGGGGGGACATTTGATTGGTTGCAGCCACGAGCAGGAGCTTGTCAGCGGCGATTGGGTGGGTGAATGGTGTCTGTGGTAAGGGCTGCTTTGGATTGGCTGCTGCTGCTGCGATTTGGTGGGTTATTGATGCATGCGACAAGAGTGGATTGTGGATTGTGGATTGGCTGCCACTGTGGCAATTGGGCTTCTGCGACCGGTTCAATTTGTAGCATTTGTCATTTGGGTGACTGATTTTCTGCATTCTCCCCCCAAAAAAGCTTAACAAATCTTGGCAATCTTCCCCCATTTTCTTGATTTGGAGTCCCCAAAAGTAGGGGAGTCTTATACACGAGGGCGTGTTATACACGGAAAAATACGGTACATGAATGTTCTTCTGGATATAAAATTATTCTTTTTTTCTACTAAGAACAAAAGAACATAAGAAGAGCAAGCTGGATCAGGCCAATGGTCCATTCGAGCCATTGATAGCCATCCCTCCATGAATTCGTCTCATCCTATCAAGGTTCATGGCCATCAATGCTTCCTGTGGGAGTGAGTTCCATAGTTTAACTACATGCCGCTTGAAGGACTTTTTTTTTTATCTTCCAACATTCATCTTCAGTGGATGGCCATGAGTTCTAGTGTTGTGGGAGAGAGAAGAAAAGCTTTTCTCTATCCACTTTCTGCATGCCATGTATACTTTTATAAACTTTGATCATGTCACCTCTTTTCTAAACTAATAAGTGGCAAATGCTGCAACCTTTATTCATTCCACCCCCTTGATAATGCCCAGAAATTCCTAAGAAGAGAACTAGGAAAGGTGGTGTAATGTAGAGATTCTGACGTGATTGAGCCAGTGTGGTGTAGTGGTTAAGAGCGGTGGACTCGTAATCTGGTGAACTGGGTTCGTGTCTCCGCTCCTCCACATGCAGCTGCTGGGTGACCTTGGGCTAGTCACACTTCTCTGAAATCTCTCAGCCTCACTCACCTCACAGAGTGTTTGTTGTGGGGGAGGAAGGGAAAGGGGATTGTTAGCTGCTTTGAGGCTCCTTAAGGGGAGTGAAAGGCAGGATATCAAGTCCAAACTCCAACCCCTCCTCCTCCTCCTCCTCCCTCCTCCTCCTCCTCCTCCTCTTCTTCTTCTTCTTCCTGTAACTTTCTCCTCTCTATAACTTCTATTCCTGAATCTATAATCTGTGCATGTGTGCTAGCTGCCTCAAATAAACACACCTGACTTAAATATCGAGTGAATGCAGCTTAAATTTTCTAGTTGGATTGATGCCGCTTTGAGAAATGAAACACAACAGTGGCATTTCCGAAGAAACTATAGGACTGATGAATTGCATGGTTGATGTTGTATGTGGAGTGCACAGAATGTTAAGAAAATGCTCTTGTATAATACCCTAAGATCCTGAGAATCCTTGGTTCAAATCCCAGTGTTGCAAAGAACTTGCTTCCACAAGCCCCTCCTAACCTTCCCTGCAAGCTCATGGCCCGATAACTTCAGTTATGGGTACAAAATGTTACAATGAGAGAACGATTTACAGGAGGAGCCTCAGTAAACTGTAAGTGGCAGTATAATGACTTATTTGAGGTTCAAATGGTGGAGCAACAGCTATTTAGAAACTGTTGCCCTTAGAAGTGACCTTGAGGCGGCCCTTGAAAAAATCCTGAGTTATTCTTTTTAACACCCCATTTTCACTCTCCTTCTCTTGCCGTCTAGAAACTTTGCCATTGTTGCTCAAAAGGGTAAGTGTAATTCTCAGGTGGGTTTTTATTGTTTTTAGTCTTGACATTTTGATGTTGTTTTTCACTGCCTTGGGCATTATTGAGAGCAGAAAGGCAGGGCAAGCATGCCTTAATAAGCCAATGCATTAAAAATTACTACATCCAATATAATGATTTAATATTAATCTCAGGAAAAGCCTGGATTGGTTAGATGGACATATGTGGGGAGACCTGGAAATCCTGCCCATTCTCCCAAGTCAAGGGATGGGCTGGACGGCCTTCGTTTCCCTTTTGCCTGCTTTCTAACTTTTTGAGCCTCGGGAGGAAAATTGAAACTAACACAGGCAATTCTGGAATGCTCTTTGCTCCCCTCCCAGTGCCATCGCAAAAGCAGCTTTACAGCAAAGTTAACAATGTGGAAAATATAGGACAGGCACATTCAACAATGAATGGCTTCCATTTGCTTAAAAGGGATTTAGCCCTTTATGGGCTCTAATGCTTCCTTACTGTCCTCTTTAAAAAGTTGCTGTAATCTGTTCCACACATTTCCCCTAAATCACAATTAGGTGCCATGGGTCAGTGGACGACATGGGCCACTTGGTGGTATCATGATTACCCTCTGGTTGGCCCAACCATGGCTTTTAGGGACATATCGCCTGGGGGTTATTTTCTCCTTTTTCAGAAAGATAGTGAAGAGGCAGCTCTAGGAGTCTTCTTTCTTTCTTTCCTTCCTTAATTAATATCCCACCTTTTTCTCCAAAGAGTTCAAGGTGGCATACATAGTTCTCCCCCATCTCATTTAATCCACACAACAGCCCTGTGAGGAAGGTTAGGCCGAGAGGCAGCAACTGGACCAAGATTGCCCAGTGAACATCCTGCCCGAGTGGTGAGGATTCGAACTCTGGTCACCTTGGTCCTAGTCTAACTGCTGCTCCATGCTGGCTCTATTCCCTGAGGGCAGCAGCAGCAGCAGCACTTCAGCCATATATCACCCTTCACCCTCCAGATTTTTTGGATTACAACTCCCATGAGCCCCAAAGGCACCTTCCAACATTTGGCTGACTCAGCTCTTTTCTGGGCAGGAAGGAGTATTAAAGGCTTCTTGTGGCAGTTGAGTCTTGCTTGAGCAATAAGCTCTGACTTGTTCCTCCATCCTTGGTTACTCTTTGGTTCTGACTCCTGGCTGGTCCCACCAGAGCTCTGGGTTGAATCCACACTGCTGTCCATGGTCCTGACAAAGCTTGGGCAGCCTGGACACCTCTTTGCTTAGGAGATGCTTACTTCTTATGGAAGGCAGCATGGGGGGGGGGGGAAGAGGCAAGTCACCAAAAGCCTCACATGAACATGAAGATTTCATTCTGTTCATTCCCTCAAATGGGGTAGACCTCATGGAATTTATTGGCAAGGAAGAAGGAGACTGAGGCACACAGAGGGGAGGGACAAAAAGATAAAGGCACAATGTCAGGGAGTTAAAGAAGCCAAGGGGAAGCCAATAATTTGCTTTTGGGGAAGGCATAGGAAAGGAAAGGGGGAACTTCCACTGCAATTTGCTCCCAAGATTGCAGGTAGGAACTGATCTAGGCACAAATGGCTGCAGGGTTTCTAGGACTGGACCCTCTTGATGCCTCCCCACCCCCTTGAGACATGGTTGTGGACTTCATTGAAGAGAAGAAGATGGCCTCTCTCTAAAAAAAGAAAAGAAAAAAGGGGGCAGTAAAAATGTGTTTTAATTTGGTTTTTATATTATCGTTTATTTTAATGATTTCTGGATGCTTTAAATAGTCTGTTTTAACTTTCCCCCTCTTACAGTTTCATTGTTTTATTCACTTTGTAATTGCTTGTAAATATTGGCCCATCTCCAGATGTATCTCTCATAGGATTAACTGCTCCAAAGCTTTGCTCCTTAACATGAAACTGCTGATATTGATTCCTGATCTAGATGGTCATGATCTCCTGGGCCCACATCAAGGGGCTGGCGGGGAAGTGTGCTGTGGCCATCTATCTTCTGGTCATTGCCGAGCTCACCTGTAGGAGAATGGAGAACAAGCTCTCAATTGATATTAATGCGGCAGTGCAGAGGTTCAGAACACTCTATGGGGAATTTGGAAATGTGAGTTGTAATCCTGTTTTAGGGGATTTTCCTCTTTCTAGTTCCAACCCCCTCACAAACTGAATTATATTCAATAAAATGCAATGCATACTACTTGTATGATTTTCGGTTTTGCATTTTGAGGAGGATGCTGGGGAGCAGCGATTCAGAGTCTCTCTGAATGTAAGAACCCCTAAGGAACATAGTTCTGTTCATTAATCCTGCCTCAAAGAGGTTTGGGTGGGGAGCACGTTCCTATGAAGGACTAGAAGTGGGGGCATTAAAGCCAATTTTTCACCTCAGCATAATCACCAGGGGTTGGGAGGAGAAGGAGCTTTAAGGCTGTTGTTGCTGTTGTTATTTATTAAATTTGTATACTGGCCTTCATCCAAAGTCCCCTGGATGGTTCACAACAGAAAATTTAAAAAATGTCTGCTGGCCTCCTGCTTCCCTGTAGTTTAAAATTGTACCTCTCACTGTAGGGAGGTTAAATATGTTTGCGTTTTGCCGGAACTCAGTGCTCTTTAAGTCACGCCACAGTCGGGGCTGACTTCCTTATTTTAAACACCGCTGTCCTCCGAATCTTTCCAAAATGATTAAGTTAGGTTACAGACCTGTTCCAACTCAGATTCAGGTTATTTATTAAATTTGTATACTGCCTTTCATCCAAAGTTCCCTGGATGGTTCACAACAGAAAAATACAAAATGTCTGCTGGCCTCCTTCTTCCCTGCTCTGTCATGAAGTTCACTGGGTGACCTTGGGCCAGTCACAGTCTCCCAGCCTAATCTATTTTGTTGTGAGGATAAAATGATTTAGAATATGTAGCTGTGCTGATCTTTCAAGCCACATAGGTACCGGTATTTAAATTTACTCAGCAATAGTAATGACAAAGCCCATGCAATGCAAGCTGAGGGGAATCTGCTCACCTCTCCAAGTAAGTGCTGAGGCAAGAGGGAATCCCCCAGCATCCCTTGCACACCCTTGCTCTTGCCAAGGCATCTGCATAGGCAGGAATGGCTGGCCTTAGGCACTTAGAGTTGGGCTGCTTCAGCAACTGATTGATCCTAGGATCTGTGGTGCCAGCCATTTGTGTTGGTGTTAGGTGCGGGAGGACAACATTTTGCAAACGAAAATGCAAGACATAAAGGGCAAGTTTGAAATGCAACTTTTCTTTCCCTGGTGGCAGGCAGAGTGAAGCAAAATAATTAGAAGGGAGGGGGCAGGAACGGAAGGGCGCCAAGGAAACTTTACAGCACTAAAACCACATGGCAATATATGGAAATGTTGTCAATTACTGTAAAGCAAAGAAATCCAGGATTGAATTTTCCATAAAGTGTTTAATACAGTCTTTCTAGTGATCCTCAGAAAGAAGTCTCCGAAATGTCAGTGAACCAGAATTGATTTTGGATGTACCATATCCATTAAAGCAGGAACATTTTCTTTAAACTGCTTATTAATCTAACCTTGCCTTATAGGTTTTCCATGTGAATCCTTCCCTTCAGCCTTTACAAATCAGGGAAGTGTCACCCCTTGATTTACTGACAAAGCCGATGAGTGACATAATTTACCTCGCTTGAGATCAGTTCATCAAACTGAGGAGTGCTTTAGTGGCCATAAAAACCCAGGCATTAGATACAATTGCGCCTGTTTAAAATGCAAAAGGGGTAACCTACATTTTGAAAATGCGGTAAAAGAGAACAAGAAGCGATGCCAGGATGAAAATTTATGAGGCACGGAAAGCCTGCATATGAATTCAGCAATTGCTGTGTGGGGTGGAATTGGCTTGAAAACTCGGCTCCCGCTATCTAGTTTCCACAGGCTCTTTGTTGAAGAGGAGCATTGTTAATGGATACTTCCAAGCAAGAGGGGCTGAGATGTTAGCATTCAGGCTGGCGGTATTATCTGGCCTCATGCTGCATGGGTCTTTTTAAAACACACACATTTTCCCCTTAGCATCACACTGGGGTGTTGCAACAGGGCTGTCTTGTTAGCGATACTGTGTAATAGCGAGGAACAAGCCTCCCGACGTATCAAGTGGCAAAGGTAGGCAGAACACAGAAAAATGTGGATCTCACCGAGAAGAGATACTGAAACTCCTGGCCAGTTGGCTTTGACAGAAAGGGAAAGACTTCCATCATTTCCCCAAGGGTACTGCAGTGCTTCTCAAATGCTCAGAACCTCTGATGTCGTATAAAGGTTCAAATTAAAATGCAAAGCTGGCTTTTCTCGATAGTTAGTCAGGATTCCTCCATTTCATCATGGAATACTTTCTGTCTACAGTTCCATCTTTATGACCAGGACAGCAAGATATGAATGGGAGATCTGGGTGTTGCTTCCATTTCATCTGCTTCCAGTAATGTTCTGCCTTCAGAGGCATATCTATGCCCCCTTATGCTGTTGACAAGGGGATGTATTGGTACCTCCAAAGCTGGGAAAGATCATGGACCAGAAACTCAAAATGTTTGCTTTTTGTCACCTTTTGTACTCCATCACTGACTTCCATCAGCCATCAGGGTTGGATTGGGCCTGTTCTTCTCCTTCTCCTTCTCCTTCTCCTTCTCCTTCTCCTTCTCCTTCTCCTTCTCCTTCTCCTTCTCCTCCATCTGTTGTCTGTCTGCCTGCCTTCCTCCTTCCCTCTGCTCACTGCTTTCCCCTTCCACCTTCTCCCTCCCTCCTTTCCTTTTTCCCTCCTCTTGCAACTCTCACCTGCTCTCTCCATCTTTCTTTCCTCCAAGCCCTACTGGGCACTCCCACTCCTCTAAAAGCACTGCTGGCTGACTGGACAGCCACCCCTCCAGGGCTGCTGCAATGGCTCAGTGACTGGCCCCCAAGGTCACACCCAGTGAGCTTCATGGCAGAGTGAGGATTTGGACACCTTGCAATGTAGCAATGTGTCAAAAATGCATATACTAGGAAAATTTGCCTAAAGATTAATATATTATGGAAGATAACCTATAAAAAAGGGGAAAATTGATTGCAAAATGTGTACATTGGGCAAAATTGCATACACTTAAATTGCTGGGGGCTGCAACATTTAGGCCAATCTTTATTTGAACTGTCCTCCTTGCTTGCCAGAGAAAAAACTGCCTCAGATGAATCACGGAAGAAATCCTTCCTGTTTGGGTTCAGAAAGTGGTAGAAATGCCCAAGTTCAACCTCAATCAAGTTTCCAAATAATATTTATCAGATGTTCTATGGTGTGCTCAGGGCAGTTCAATTTCCTGTTATCTGTCAAAAGTGTTGCATCTTGGAAGGCAGTGCTTTGATAGCCTCTGTTGGCTGGGATGGGAGGCAGAACTATTCCTACTGGCTTAGCAGGAAGGACTCCTCTCTAAAAGGCTTCCTTAGAAACACAATGACACCACAGTGTGGCTCCTGTTTGACTCCCCACTTCCTTTTCAGTGGAAAAAGCCAATCTATTTATGTACATATAGAGCGGAGAGTTTCTTCTTCCTCTAATCACAGAAACTGAAGGCACTGGCATGTGTTTTTCTAAAAACATTTTCTCTCTCTCCCTGAGATGCCCAACCTTCAGACATAGTGGCAGGCTGAGCAGTCAGTGATATGTCACCCTTCACCTGAGTAGACAGGATACATTCTTCACAATTTGCTTCTTCCAGTTCTCACCAAACCTAATATATTCTTGCCAAGGTTTACTTTCATCACCTGTTTCACCCTCCAGAACTCTGTTTGCAGTGTGAAGGCTTCCAGAGCGTGTAGGAACAAGAGTGCTTCTGAGTACATGCAGACTGCTTCCCCCTTTTCACTGGCAGCTTTTCTTCTTGAGTGGTGAGTCTCACTTCCAAGCAGGTTTGAAGAAGAAGAAGAGTTTGGCTTTGATATCCCGCTTTATCACTACCCTAAGGAGTCTCAAAGCGGCTAACATTCTCCTTTCCCTTCCTCCCCCACAACAAACACTCTGTGAGGTGAGTGGGGCTAAGAGACTTCAGAGAAGTGTGACTGGCCCAAGGTCACCCAGCAGCTGCATGTGGAGGAGCGGAGACGCGAACCCGGTTCACCAGATTACGAGACTACCACTCTTAACCACTACACCACACTGGCTCTCAAGAGAGGCTGTATCATCAGAGCTGTGCCATTGGTAAGGAGCTGTATTGGTGCCTCCCCTTGTCCCTTGCGCTCTTCTCGAGGAGATGTGTCCGCCATCCCATCTCCAGAAAAAAAAGACATAATTGAGTCATCACAAACAACTCTTAAACTGGGCGTTTAACAACACAATAATAGAATAATAGAATTTTGGAGTTGGAAGAGACCCTGAGAGTCATCTAGTTCAACTCCCTGCAATGCAGGAATCTTTTTGCCCAACATGGGAGTTTGAACCCACAAGCCTGAGATTACTCCTAAGAAAGTGGGTACACAGCGCTGCAGCCTAAATCTGGCAAGCCAGAGGCAGGAACTTCTGGCAATACCGCGCTTGCCTTTTCATTACTTCCAACAAGGCTCCAGTAGAAAGGCACTAACCTGGAGGTTATGGCCCAGTGCACCCTTTACTTGGAAGTAAGCCCTGCTTAAGTCAATGGTAAACATGCTGTGGCACATACACTGGAAATTGGTCCCGACAGGAAAGAAACCAGGGAAAAGCAACTTGGCTGCACATCCAGCAAAATAAAAATGGGTTGAGTAAGTATTTTCAAGGACTGTGATTGGATGAGCAACGGTGGGGCAAAGGAGGGGCAGAATGTGGTTGGGGAGATCAGTAGAAAGGTCTCTATGAACTGAAAGCAGAGACACTGTATGTACTTCTGTTACCCAAGAAAATCTTCAATAAAAACATTTTTTTATAAAAACCAGCCTATATTACATATATCATAATGGATATGCTCTCACAGACTCTTTTGGACTCTGTCCAGTAATGCATTACTGAATAAAAGTCTGACCAGTTAGGAATCTGGTTTGTGCATCCATACTGAACCCACAAAGGGAGTTTTCTCCCATCGCTGCAACTGACAGAGAGTTGCCAAGTGTGTCCTTTATGGGTGCTGTGCTCTTGCAAACAACTAAGGTGCATTTACAGACCTGTGGGCTGCGACGGTACATCCACTTACCTAGGAGTAGGTCCCTATGAACTTACTGGAACTTACTCCCGAGTAGGCACGTGTACTGTTATACACAGCAAACATGTCCAGATCTTGTGCTTTTGAAGAAAAAAAACCAAAGAAGCCTGTTATTTACTTAAGCCCAGAAACTGACCCAGGATGTAATAAGAATGTTTTAAAAACATTTTTTTAAAAAATGCCTGAAGCAAACAAGAGGCACCTCTCAAAGCCATCTAATATTTTAATGCATCATTGCTAATAACTTCTGTTATGCATCATCAAGATATGGGATGCATTAAGAAGAAGATTAGAAAAAGGAGCTAGGAAGCAAGATTCCATTTTAGATGCATGCATGGCAGCAGCGGGAGGCGGGAGGCGGGAGGAGAATTCCAGGAACCAAATCACTGACACATGGCAGCTGTCACTCCAACTTATATGATTAAGGCACAAAAATTACATGTTCTTGCAGTGGAAAATAGGGAGGGTTGATAAGAGGAACAGCTGGAGTTCAGCTTTCTTATCTGTATTTTACACACATCCCCTTGCATTTCACCTTCCTCCTCAGAATCCCAAGGGTTTAAAAATTCTCAGCCTCCTCCCCACGAATGTTTCTGTTTCTTACATGCAGTTGTGTTATTGGTGTGTGTGTGTGTGTGTGTGTAGCATCCTTCACCAACTTTCTGCCCTCCAAATGCTTTTGGACTACAACTCCCATCAGCCCCAGTCCGTGTGGGTTTGCTAGAGCTGATTAATGGGATTCAGGTGAGGGTCAGATGCCTTGTCAATCCCAGCAGGTATATAAGAGGACGATGCGGCCTGCCCAGGCTGTAGGTTGCACTGACTGGATGTCCCCTGCCTGTGCTCTCTAGGGAAATAAGAAATGTTGCATTTGACTGTACCCAGCGCCAGATTTAGATGAAGAGAGGCCCTAGGCTACTCCACTTGTGAGGCCCCTCCTCATCCCTCACCCTCACAACTAGAAGAAAATGGAAGAGTGTTATAAACAAAAATGAGTGAAGCCAAGAATGATGAAGGGTATTTAAAACTCTACAATTCACAATTTCTCCTCTAAAGGACATAAGGTATTATTGTTAAATACCATGGTGACAATACCATGGTGACGGGCCGGGTCGTCTTCTTATATACCTGCTGGAATTGACAAGGCATCTGACCCTCACCTGAATCTCATCACTCTCCTGTAGCTGCCTCTGATTAGTTATCATTTAACTCTGGGGGGGGGGATAATTAGCATCATTAGTACTACTTTGTTTTGTACGATTCCTTGCAAACGAAGGAAAACAACTTTTCTGATTGAATATGTTGATAATATAATTTTGGTTACTGAGGACAAACAAGATTGTACAAAAACAAAATTGGGTGCAGGCCAGGCCAGGACATAGGCGTCCTGACGGTGACAAAGGTGACCTGTGTGATTGTCTGCTAGATTAACAGCATTTGGGAACTTCAAGGTCCCTGCTCTCCCTTCTTATGGTCTTTGTAGTGGACCTGGAGACTCCAATAGAGAGCATTCTATTTCAAGAAAGAGGGCAAGTGGGCACTCTATCAAATGACAGAGCAGGAGTTACATGGAGCAGGGCCTTTTCACTGGTGGTGCCCATTGTATGCCTCGCTCTTCCCAGACCTGCTCTCTTTTGGCCTGTATTTTGGAGCTTTATAATTTAGGAAAACTTTGGAAGAACTGGTTGACAAGTCTTATCAGTTGCTGACGTATGAGCGGATTTTATTTGCTGCTATTCTGTGCTTCTGGTGCACCAGGGTTTACAGCAGCATAAAAGAGTTGGCCAGGATGCCAGAACGGATACAATTTACGAGCTTTCTCCATCATCTGAACAGCAGGGGGTGTTCAGTCAACAGTGCAAAGGCTGAGCTTAAGCATTCCCTGCGGTTACCTGCTTTCAGCAATAGGGGTCGCTGTTTGGTAGTACCCAATTGGTTAGCTGTCAGATTCTAGAACTCCCTATTGGTGGCTCTTAGGTAATTCACAAAATACAGAGTCCATTCATAAAACACAGTGTTCATTCATAAAGCAGTAACATAAATCTCCATTGCTACATATTGGGTGTATATTTCAGTGGTTGAATGTACAGGTTTATGGCCATGCTGTAGTGTAGTGCTTATGCGACTGAATAAAAGGTGGCTGGGCTTATTGTCTTGGGGTTTGGGGGGGTAAGAGGTGACAAAACTGATTTCCAATAAATGCCCCCCCTTATTTCCTAAGGGGGGCCCTGCACCAGAGCAATCTAGATGGATTTTACTTATATCTATAAGATTTTGCAGACTTTGGCTGTGAACTGGGGCCCTACCAAAAAAAACAACAACAAAAAAAACCAAGTTAGCCCCCACTGCTTCAAATTGGGCCCCACTGGCTAGCCCAGAGTCTAATAGTTGCTGGGCCTGAGTTGCCCTGCCCTTGCATGAAGTCTTGGGTTTGCATTTTTGGGAGAGGGGAGACTGCGGCACTGGGGAGCGGGCAGGCTGGCAAGGGACCCTAGATTTAGGGGCCCAAGTTGTCCTGTCCTCACATGAAGTACTGGGTTTGCAATTTTGGGAGAGGGGAGACTGTGGCACTGGGGACAGGGCAGGCTGGCGAGGCCCCCTAGATTTAGAGGCCCTAGGCTTCAGCCTACTTAGCCTATACATAAATCCAGCACTGACAGTACCAGTGGATTAAAGGTAAAGGGACCCCTGACCATTAGGTCCAGTCACGGACGACTCTGGGGTTGCGGCGCTCATCTCGCTTTATTGGTCGAGGGAGCCGGCGTACAGCTTCCGAGTCATGTGGCCAGCATGACTAAGCCACTTCTGGTGAACCAGAGCAGCGCACGGAAGTGCCATTTACCTTCCCACCGGTGCAGTACCTATTTATCTACTTACACTTTGACGTGCTTTCGAACTGCTAGATTGACAGGAGACCAGTGGAATACATCCCACATATAGGTAGCAGCAGAGTGGAGAAATACCAGGGAAATCTGCTGGTTGAAAACTTAAGGTGTACTACTGCTGGGAAGCAAAGTCATTCTGAGTACAGGCTTTCCTGTGGCCATTATGGAGGTATGAGGTTAACACTAACACAAGCTCACTGGAGAAAAAAAGAGGAAGGAGGTAAAGCCTTAGAAACAACCCATATGCCAACAGTTGCTTAAGAAGGAATAAGCAAGGGAGTATCGGTTGCCTTTCTGTCTATCGCCCCCACAGTTCAGGTAAGGTATTACAAGCATTGCTGCTTTACTCCCAACACCAGTATGAGAAAGGGTTAGGGATTTCTGCTTCTGCTTCCAGATAGCTCTGTCTTGGCCTGTGCATTTTACTACTCTTCTCCTGCAAACCCTATTCTTCAGTTGCAAAGCACAGCTGGTTTCTGGGCCTGTTACTTTTCTGGAAAATTCAGATAGACTTTGCACCAAGTGAAGATATGGAAAACAATTTCCTCCAGAGAGATCCCTGTTTGGGATTAGTGCATAATTTTAACCCAGTATTTATTGCTTTCACAGACATCTCTAGAAACAAAGAAAAAAAATTCAACTCTATAAACCCATTATTTTAAAAAGCTGCATGACTTGTCATCTCTATAACGGAATCAACAATGGGCAGAACTGCGAGCTTAGTATCCAAGCTAGGAGGACACTGCAGTCCAGCATTATACATCTCCCTTGGCTATATAACAGAACCTTATCTGGTGGAACTCACACAAGCCCAGCCTGGAGCATCCATCAGTTTATTTCAGCCCTTTGATAAATAGTTCTTTCAAAGTTTAGGCAGAACCCTTTGCTTCTGCTTTGCCAAGTCCTTTAATTTTTAAAATCAGTTGGCCAGGGTGCATTGATTAGGCCCATCTGCCCTGGAGATAAAGAGCCAGGACACCCTTATTTTTCCCCTTTATTCAGCCTTTGGGCTCATTCTGTTAGTCACATGCAGACAAAGATACAGATGGGAGAATTAATTCAAGCCAGTGCCCAAAGATTGAATGAACTGGGCATGGCACCCAGGAACAGGGCTCAGGAACTGTCCCTTGGGGCAAACGGCAAGCCTACTATCAAGACAGGGGGAGATTATGGTAACTTGTAGATCAGAGATGGGGAGACCTGTGTTTCTGGACTACAGCTTTTATCATTCCTGACCGTTGGCCATGCTGGCTGCATGGGCTGACAGGAGCTGGAGTATCACTATGTCTGAAGAACTGCCACAGGTACCAATTCTCTGTTGGAGACCATGCTTTTTCTGTGTCCATGGCCTGGTCTGCATGTCATGCTAAGCCAAGCCATGGTTTAGCATGAACATAAGAACCTAAGGAGAGCTTGTTGGATCATGCAGTTGACCCATCTAGTCCAGCATCATGTTCTCACAGTGGCCAACCAGATGCCTGTGGGGAACCCACAAGCAGGAATCAAGCACAAAAACATCTCTCCCCTCCTGTGGTTTCCAGCAGCTGGTGTTCAGAAGCATTGCTCCTTCCAGTGTCACCATGGCTTCTAGCTATCAATACCCCTTTCCTCCATGAATCCTATCGTAACCTCCTTCATAACCTTCAGGAGCAAGTTGCCTAGTTTAACAAGAGTGTGGGGCTCTCATAAAATTGTCTCTGCTTTGTCACTCTGACTACTTTGTCCTTTGTCTACCAGGTCACTCTGTTGCTGCACTGGCTGAGCACATCATCTGAAACCTGGACTTGTGGTTTGGCTCTCTCCTGACTACCCGTGAGCTTGAACCAAGGTTTTAGGCTCATGGTTCATTAAGGAGGGCTAAAGCATGAGCCAAGGTTCAGCAATGGCTTAACTCAGCCTGATAGCAGAATGGCTGGGAAGAGGCAGAGTAGCCACCATTTCTTTTCACAGAGCCTGTCCACTTGTGCATCTAGCATGATGTGCAAACCAGGTCACAGAAAGGAGATTTTCTGGAGCCAGTTAGAAGCAGCATTAGGCTGGAATGAGCAACATTTCAAATGGGATATTGCTGGCCCAGGCCACCTTCTAGAATAGAGAGAGTGGGAGAGAATAACTCCTTGGTCCCTGCTGGCACTTCCTATGCACAGGCAGACAGGAGGAAGCAACAGGGTTTGGCAATTGACTGGCAGCAGGAGGGACAGACAGGATGAGTCATAATCATCAGGGCCATTGAGATGCCAAGCAGAGTGGAGCAACTGCTGCTTATAGCATTGATGGGTCCCAGAACATCTGGGAGGAAACGAGTCAGACCTCTGGTTCCCAGCATGCATAAGAGAACTGACATGATGAGATCCCAGGGACAAGGAACAGCACCAAAATGAGATTTGTGCCCTATCTGGTTATAATTCCAAATCAGACAGCTGGAAACACCAAAGGAGAAAGCAAAGGGGAATAAAACACCAATCCAGTCTTCACCTTTTCAAAACAGGCAAGGGATCATTGCAGGGACGGGGCATGCTTGCACATTGCCAAGGAAAAGCTGTGGATCCCATGAGCTTAGTTTAGATCCCAGATGTACATATGTGCAATTAAGGTTTGTTTTTGCCCTGACAAGCATCACTTTACAGTTCTTTACAATGAATTGCAATTGCTATTTTACCACCCATTCATTCAGTTTGGAGACGTCCTTTGGAGCTCATCACGATCTCTTTTTGTCTGACTTAAGTCATAAAAAGAGTCACTAGGGCCACACTGCATATACTCCAGGATTGTGGTGGGCTATTCTTAAAAGTAACTGTGCAAATATTCCCTTGGTTGATGTCATATTTCTGTCTGGCTTGTGCTCTTTTTGCCTTTTGGAAGTACTCCCATAACAGATCCTAGCCAATCAGGGATCAAAAAGCAAACAGGGTGGTGCCACATAGATTTGGCTCTGCTATGTAAATGAATACATATTGTACATGAATGTCACTGAGGAAAACAAAATCAGTTGAGAATGAATTCCAGAAAGGCCAATATAAATGAACTGATGAGTATTTCGGCAAGTGGCGCTGCAAAAAAATCACCAACAGTACTGAAAATGTTCATGAAGTCGATTTGGAGTTGATTTGGCTCAGCCCCAGTAAGCATTTATTTCTCCACCAGTTCTGTTTTGTTGCTAGGGAAAGTTTCTTTTTAGAGGACAGAGAGAAGCTGTTCTATCAGAGTGTCCCTGTGCACGCACGCACACACAACACACCCTTTCTCCTGGGGAACACTGTGATTGAAATGGGTCACAGTGCCTTCCCAGAGCAGGTAACCAGAACCCATTTCCTCTCCCCTCCCTCCCCTCCTGGGATCTGTCCCAGCTCCTCTTCACATGCTTGGCAAACCCGGCATTAAATGTCCTGAAGCTGTGAATTAAGTGGCAAGATGCTGGTGCTGATGCATCTAACGATGCTCTTATCTGGAGACATCAGCCGAGAGCCAGCTTTGCCGGAGAGTTTCAAGCCATTAAACTCAGGCTTCCTTCCATTATCGGGTTAGCATTGTTGATTAGAAACAGCCTCTTCTTTTCCTCCTGACTAGCTGAGCTGTTTAATGATAGGCCTGCTTTCTCTGCTTCATTTAGCCATGGGGACAGGAGCAGGGGATGTGTTCCAGTAACCCTTGCCTGACTGGCTCTGTTTGCCAGAGAAACTCCAGGACAGTTTTTCTCACAGCCTGGGGCTGAATGGGAATTTCTGGCCTCGATCACAGACCCTGCCTGGTGGTCCCACAGGAAGCAGTGAGCACCTTTTCCAATGCCCAGGAACACCCTTCCCTCTGATGAAGCTAATATCTCTTGGCTGTGATTTTGGTTTACGTTTGTTGTGTGGATAAGTGACCACCCTGTAGATTTTGTAACATGGCAGGGGGATAAATGAAGGTAGAGGATTTGGGAAGATGAAACTTTTCCATTGGAATTTCTGCTCTACACACACCTCAGGCTGGTTTCATTAATAAACCAACTGTAAGGCCCAACATACGTGGGTGGTGCTGTGGGTTAAACCACAGAGCTTAGGACTTGCCGATCAGAAGGTCGGCAGTTCGAATCCCCGCAACGGGGTGAGCTCCCATTGCTCAGTCCCTGCTCCTGCCAACCTAGCAGTTCGAAAGCACGCCAAAGTGCAAGTAGATAAATAGGTACCGCTCCAGCAGGAAGGTAAACGGTGTTTCCGTGCGCTGCTCTGGTTCGCCAGAAGCGGCTTAGTCATGCTGGCCACATGACCCGGAAGCTGTACGCCGGCTCCCTCGGCCAATAAAGCGAGATGAGCGCCGCAACCCAAGAGTCGGCCACGACTGGACCTAATGGTCAGGGGTCCCTTTACCTTTTAAGGCCCAACCTGGTGTGTATACCTGAGGAAACTTTGCAGAATCTTCTGGAAGGTGTAGGTCTTTGGCTAGAAAGTGTGAAAAACAAACACTGTTCAGACACTAACTGGAGCGGTCTGAGAAGTAGTCACCCGAACAGCAGCTGGGCACACCTAAAATGCAAGCTACCTACAAATATCCTCAGCAATGGCCCAGTTCTCTCAAAGTGGACTGACATAGTTGTGCATCCTCCCTCCCTGCAAAACCACCCACGCTGTCTCTTTCCTCCTGCCCCTCTCCGAATGCTGGATTTAGCATCCAACTTCTTCAGGTCAAGTCCTGTCACTGGGAAAAAACACCCAGCATTAGTTACGGCTGTGAGCAAAGTGTAGAAGCCACACCCTGGGCCCCCGCCTCCATCCCAGCTGCTGCCAGGAGGCTGCCCCTCCCTGAGGAATCAATTCCGCGTTTGTGGACTCAAACACTCGGTGAGCTAGAAGGGAAGCATCAGTGCTGCTCAGGTATTTAATGCAAGTGGTCCCCCCCTTCTTCTTCAGTGTAAGAGCCCTGGGAAGATTTTGTGTGCAGTGACCTGTAATCTTGTTACTTTCTGCCAACCTGCTAGAGCAGGAGTTCTTGTTTTCACACACGGGAGAGTAATAGAAAAGCGGCACTGGTGGGGCCGAGATTTTGCTAAACTCTTTTTCATTTTTGTAACGCTCGACTGAGCTCTTTTTATCTTGCTGAAGTGGGTGGATTGTTGAAATCCTGAGTGTCTCTCCCCCCTTCACCCACAATTTTGCCTGCTCACAAAGACATCTCAGCACAGAAAGTTCCACATCCGCTAACAAAAAACCCCCTGTTTTGAAGTTTGCTTTCCAGCAGAACTTGATTGAACATAAGAAAAGCATGCTGGATCAGGCCGGTGACCCATCTAGTACACCATCCTCTTCTCGCAGTGGCCAATCAAACACCTGGTATTACAAACCCACAAATAGGATTCGAGCACATGCAGAGAGCACAGCCATCACGGCTAGTAGCAATTAGTAGCCCTCTCCTCCATGAATTTGACCAATCCTCTTTGAAATCCATCTAAGCTGGTGACCATCACTGCCTTCTGTGGGAGCGACTTCCATAGTTTAGCTATGAGTGTGTGAAGAAGTCTTTTCTTTTACCTCTGTTGAATCTTCCCAAATTCAGCTTCGTTGGGTGCCCACAAGTGCTACTGTTACGAAAGAGGGAGAACATTTTTTCTCTAGCCACAGTTTTCTTCTATCCCTCCTTCCCTCTAACCTCTGCTGTTCCTTAAACCCCCATTTCCCTCTGTGTCCCTCCTTTCTTAAGTGGCCTTTGCCCCCCACCCTGACTTCAGGCAAGTCAAGGATTTTTATGTGGCACTACAAATGCTCCAGTTGGGCTGCGTGATGATAGCCTTACATTTTCATGTATATAGGAGGATATATTTTTACATGAATGTTATTTTGTATTTGTTTTTCACTATTTTATATCGATTTCGCACTATGCTGTCGTTTTCTTAACTTTATCATTGGTCCCTGCCTTGAATACTTCGTAGAATGGTGAGACATCCATAGCAGCCTCTGACTGACCAGAAATAGCAAATAAGCTCTCTTTCTTTCTGCAGTTTGAATGTTTGTTCTCATTCCAGCTCATTCCCAGTTCTCCTGGTCAGATGAGTTCCTTTGCTTATTGCAGCAGCAATGGTGGACCACAGCCCTGACTCTGCTTGCGTCCAGCTCTGATTGGCTATCTTTTTGGGTGTTTGTTTTGCAAAGCTTGGTGAAGGCAGTGTGCTAAATCACACACTGTGAATTCTCGTCTTTCCAGTTGCCGTACCAGGCTAATTCAAAATCTTTTCATACAAACTACACATTTGGCATGGTAATTTCCAGTTGCTGTTGAGAGTCCAACCGTACACACAAAGGGAGAAAAGGTTTTTATTTATTTTTAAAAACAGCATTTTATACAGCCTGACTATGATTTTATGAGGCTTCATTGAAGCATATCAAAGGGCCTCTTCTAGGAAAATATATCTACTTCTATTGATACAAGTTTTTTAAAGTCTTGCGCAGCTTTATTTTTCTCTTCACAAAAGAGAGAGACAGGTTGCCGCTGGCATCATGCCAGCACTCAGCCAGCTGTAAAGTTGGCAAGTGAATTAATTTTTAGTGCTTCCATGTGTTTTCCACTGTGTCCACTCACTGCCCATGGCAACCTCCCAAGAATTGTGAAACGTATTTACCTACCCTGCCACTGCAAAATACTTCTGACTGACCACCACAGAGTAGGATCAAGTGGCCCTCTCCTGTCTTGAAATGATGTTTGACCTACTAGCTATATGTGTGGGGTTGCATGAGAATAAGAGAGAACCAGGTTCAAATCCCGACGGAGCCACAAAGCTCACTGGGTGACCTTAGGCCAGTCATTATCTGCCAGTTTACTTTGCAGGACTGTTGTGAGCCCCTTGGAGGTGCGGGGCGGGGCTCAAATTGAAATACATAAATAAAAGGTACATGCAGGCTTTTATTCAGTTGGAGCTCACTGGAGTTCAGCTCTGGCACCTCTTAGGTGGGCACCATTGCCATTCTAAGAGAAGAAGGGAGAAGTTCATGGTGAGCTCTGGCACCTCTTTTTCTAGAAAAATAACACAGGGCACATGTAAATGTAAACGTTACATGTTATGTGTTGCCTGCATGTATTC
Source organism: Podarcis filfolensis (assembly GCF_964270895.1). NCBI lineage: Eukaryota > Metazoa > Chordata > Lepidosauria > Squamata > Lacertidae > Podarcis > Podarcis filfolensis. The sequence continues at coordinate 56,556,424 of NC_139611.1, read as the reverse complement.
TGATTCACATCTTCGCTTCTTTAATTAGATTGGGAACTTGTCTGTTCTAGTTTTAATTTTGGAAAAGCACCTCATGGTTTGGAGTATTTTAAATAATTGCCCCCTTATTCATTTATTTTATTTAGTTCTCACAGAGTGACCCAAAGCCATTTACATGAAAGCCAACTAGAACATCCAATAAAAAAATCTAAAAGCACAGTTAAAAGAGCTAAAACAGATCAGGATTTACTGACCCCCAATCACCAAAAGAAGCCACATGCCACCCTTCAAATTAAGGGCCAAAAGTCTGGGTAAAGAGAAGAGTCTTTGCTCTATTGAAAAATGGATAAAGGCATGCCTCCCTGGAGAGAGCATTCCACACATTGGGAGCCATCACTGAAAAGACCTGATGTCATGTTGCCACCCTCTGAACCTCACAGGGTGGGGACACATGAGGAAGGGTCTCAGGTGATGATTGCAGGATCTGGGTTGGTTCATGTGAGGAGAGGCGGTATTGGGGTCCTGAGCTGCATAAGGCTTTATAGGTCAAAACAAGCCCTCTGGATTGAGCCTAGAAACAAATTGATATGGAGTGCAGTCATGCCAGAATTGGTGTTATATGTTCAGACCCTCTTGCCATGATAAAATCTGGCCACCAGATTCTGCATCATCTGTAGTTTCTAAACCATCTTCAAAGGCAGCATGACATATAACTCATTGCAGTAGTCCAACCTAGAGGTTACCTAAGTTGTGGTTATTTCATTCACATAACATCTCCATGAGGTTGAGTGAGCATCCCTCACCCAGCAAGCTTCATAGCTTTGAGGACTTTCATCTCAGGCCTCTCTGCTCCAAGATCTCGACTGCTATGCTGGGTTTCTTTGCAAGGCACTTGGATGGAGGTCTAAGAGTCATGGTATTGATAGTACATGCATTATCTTAAAGCGCCTGGGAGAGGCGGCAGCTTGGGATTCAACTGGCTCTTCCCATGCTCTTGAAGAGACCACTACAAGGTAATGGTAATGTCAGGAATGAGCCAGCTCCCAGTGAAGGTTTCCAGCCAATGGAAGAAAGCAGCCAGGAACAGAGAGAGTTAACTTTCATGCAGGATGAACAGCAGCTTGTGGGGTATGAAACACAGAGCAGTCAGATACAACATTCCTAGATTGGACATGTTTAGACATGAAGATTGATGTTTGTCCAGCCAGTAGATAAACTTCCTGTTTCCTCCTGGGCTGGGACAAACTTCCTCTGCATGTGACCAGAGGTGGGCATGACCTCACCTGTGCAGGTAACAAAAGCACAGGGCTGGCCACCACATATCTCTCTTCTTCATTTTGCTTTCGTCATAGAAGCATCAGCCTGAGATGCTCTCTTGGCTTCCAACCAAGAGAGCACAAAGGAACTATCTTCTTATGGGATAGATTCCAAGTGTATTTATTTTGTAACTGAAGTCTGCCTTCTGGGATCCATCTGTGAACAGAATGTGTGAGTAAACTATTCTATACAAGATTGTGTCGTGTCTATTCCTTTTAGGAGGGAATAAAGGGGAATTACCAGGAAACTTATTTTAGAGGCATAAGCAAGCCTGGCAAATCTATCTGATGTGTAAATTTAAAAGGGGAATGTTACTCTGCTAAATTATAGAACTTGTTAATGCAAGTTGGAAAGGATATAATTAAACAATATATCCTCTCCTGCCTCCCTGAACATTCCCACACAGGTAGTGCCAACTCCCCCACCCCTTGGAATGCCTGGGGATAAGGGAACGGCTGAGAGCAGGCTGGAACCCAGCCAAAGCTCTTGGGAAGTTCAAACAGGAGTGAATGGAGAAATAAGTAGTTTGTCAGAAAGGGAGGAGGGGCAACCTGATCCAATCCCTCCTCAGAAACGGCTAAGGAGAGGGCTGTTAGACCAGAAACAAAGCAAGAGATGTAAGATGCAAAAGTTCTCTATCTTCTTTAGAAACCGGAAGGCATCTTCAGAAGGGTCATCTTGATTGATGATGTCAGAGGCTGTGTTAGAGCCATCCGGAGCTATCTGTTTGTTTTGACAATAAACCATCCTTTTAAATTAGCTACGCTTACTGTGTTGCTGGGAACCTGGACTCCTGACAGGTAATCCCATACCCCTTGCTCTAGCTGACACGCAGACAAGGGATGGCAGGAGGGAACAAGATTGGACAGATCCCACAGGGCTACTAGGTTGGTGATGGAGCAGAGGACCACCCTACTGTTAGAAAGGCTCTGTAATTTCTGATGATATTACAAAGAATGAGAACATAATTAATTTATTAATTCACTGGTGCTGACCTTTAAAGCCCTAAACAGCCTCGGTCCTGTATACCTGAAGGAGCATCTCCACCCCCATCGTTCAGCCCGGACACTGAGGTCCAGCACCAAGGGCCTTCTGGCAGTTCCCTTGCTGTAAGAAGTGAGGTTACAGGGAACCAGGCAGAGGGTCTTCTTGGTGGTGTCCTCACAGTGGAATGCCCTCCCATCAGATGTCAAGGAAATAAACAACTACAGTGGTAACTTGGGTTAAGAACTTAATTCGTTCTGGAGATCTGTTCTTAACCTGAAACTGTTCTTAACCTGAAGCACCACTTTAGCTAATGGGGCCTCCTGCTGCCGCTGCGCTGCCACTGCACGATTTCTGTTCTCATCCTGAAGCAAAGTTCTTAACCCGAGGTAATATTTATGGGTTAGCGGAGTCTGTAACCTGAAGCGTACGTAACCTGAAGCATATGTAACCCAAGGTACCACTGTATCTGACTTTTAGAAGACATCTGAAGGCAGCTCTGTTTAGGAAAGTTTTTAATGTTTGGTCTTTTATTGCATTTTTAATATTCTGTTGGGGGAAACCCAACCAGATGGGTGGGGTATAAATAATAATAATAATAATAATAATAATAATAATAATAATAATAATTCTCCTGGAAGTATCTGGATAATGGTGCAATATAGAGAGATAGATATTATACCCATTATTCTCTTTATAGAGCTTCAAGCAAATAGAGGGTATGTTTTTTGGGGGGTCTTTGAGCACCTTGTGGCCCAAAATGCACCAGGGTTTGTGAGAGGTGAATGACTTGCCTCCATGTTGTGGGTGGCCCGCTTTAAAACAACTATTGTGACTTCCTGCTTTTCTTCTAGCAATGGAAAAGTATATTCACATAATCTGTTTCTGTGCGTATCTTGCAGGACTGTCGATTATTCTTAAGCAACGTACGGAGTAGGAAACTTGGGAGAAGGCATGGGTTGCAAATGATAGCTTGTTTTGTTCCAAGCAATTTAGACAAATATGATAGATCACTTAACAGATGGATTGCAAGCATCTCTCTCAGTGGAGATGACAAAACTTCAGTACTGTATGTTTGATGAATAAATGGAGCTGGGTTCTTTTTTTTTTTGTCTTCTCTGTTGACTTGCGAAATGAGGTGTGCTTAAGTGGAATGTTCCATCAATACATAGACATGATTTGTTTAATGGACGTCTCATCCAACATTCCTTCTGCAGGTCTTTGCTGTTCACCTACAACAGCCTTCCCCAACCTGGTGCTCTCCAGATGTTACAACGCCCTCCAGACTCAGTAGGCATGGCCATCACTCCTCCTCCTGGCCCTCATGCATGATGCTACCAGTGTCCTAAAGAAACTGATTGGTCCAGCAAGGCAGGCAGTGGCTGTTCAGCCTGAATATGAGATTTCCTGCCGTTTCCTGAGGCCTTGTGAATAAGCAAAGGTCTGCCTGCCTCCTGAGGAGGGGCCATGAAGTGGATAGAACAAAACTTCTAAATTTAGCAAATGAAACTATAAATGTCTCCAGGCCTTTATAATCTCCACATCAGCAGGACAAGATGCTTACTCAATAAAAGAGTTGAGCTAAGTGTTCGCAGCGTGTAATTCCATAAGGATTTTTTTTCCAGAGGAAAATGCTATCATTTTCCATCTCTGTTTAATGAATCATGTGAATTATAGGAACATTTACAAATGACTTTCTCTGCAGCCTATTAGTTTGTTTCTGTAGGGTTCTAATGGAAGACATGCCTCATTTAGAGCTCGCCTTGCCCCGAAGCCATAAAGAATAAATTGTATTATTATAAGCAGTTACCTTTGAAAATGATCTTGTAAAAAAAAAAAAATACATTGCATTATTGGCAAAATGGGTCGGGTGGAGGGGGGTGGGTGAAGTACTGTCATTTTAGACCAAACGCTGCAGGCGGTGGCTTGAGTGAGGTTTTATTTTTGTGCCTGTTACCAGGCACTAAAGGAAGGCAGCTGGAAGAGGAATGGAAAATGCAATCTGAAGAAGGTCATTTGGCCCAATAATGACCCAGGGGCTGGCAGGGATAGGTGCCAACTCCTGCAGGCCCAGCTCTTTTGCCTCCCCCCAATATTTTTGAGGGAGCAGTCACCCAATGTTCAAAACAATCAGGGGGCAGAGAAGGCTGAGCATGGAGCTGAGAGCAGCACAACTTCAGCAGCTGGCTCCTCCTCCTCCTGCCACGGGGCAGGATGGGGGGAAGGAGCAGTCCTTGGCTGAGAATCCTCTGGAAAAACAATCTCTCAAAGGACCTGTTGATGGCATTTTACCATTGTACTGTTGAGAGTGTATTAACGTATGGTCTGTGTGTGTGGTTTGGGAGCTGCATGGTCAGGGGAAAAACAATGCTGTCCAGGCTTGTAAAGACTGTGGAGAGAATAACTGGGTGCACTCTTCCCACCTTGGATCAAATCTATGCTTCCAGGTGCCATAAGAAAGCTGCAGAGATAGCGCAGGATAGTATGCAGGACAGATCTCTTTCAGCTTCTGCCTTCTGGAAGAAGGTACAGGGTTATAAAGACTAGGACTAGCCGCCTGAGAAACAGTTTCTATTCAAATGCGATTTTGGTTTTAAACGCAGTGTAAGGAGTCTCTATGGGAGTATATTGTGTTTAAAAATGGGGTATCAGAGTTTTTAGGGGGCTAACCAGGTTAGGATTGCTGGGATAGCAGACTTGTTGGTTTTTGAATGTCTTATGTAGATTTTTTCAATTTCGTTGTTCTGTATGGGACAATGACAATAAAGATTATCGTATTGTTTCGTATTGTATTGTGGTAGTGGGGGCAGGAGAAGGAAGAGGAGACTGATCATGGAGCCAAGTACAGTGCAGGGCAGCTTAAGTGGCCAGTGGCTCCTCCTTCTCCTGATACTTAAGGGAAAGGCGGGGGAAGCAGTCCTCGGCTGGTCATAGCGGCAGGAGGAGGAGGCCGAGCGAGATAGAAGAGACGTCACCAACCATTGAAGCCATGCTGCTGCCATGTTTGGCTCCGCCCAGGCTCCTCCCAACATCCTGATGTTGCATCCTGACATCATGCGCTCAATGTCCAAACGCCATGTGCATGTCATCAGCCCCCCAATCTTCTGCACAAGTTGGTGCCTCAGCTAGCAGGGATGATTGAAGACCAGGCAGGAAAGCCAAGCACGTGCCTTGGGCGCTGGGCTTCAGAGCTGCTTCTCTACTCAAGTGTTCACTCAAAGGAAAACAGTAGGAGCAGCCCATCTTCACTTGTCAAGCTGGCAGCCCTGGCCTGGTTGGCCAGCATTATGGTAAAGGCACATGCTTTTGTGCTTCAGTCATAGGGATACTAATTTCAGTGCCAGCATAAATATGAGAGTGCATGAGAATGACTGTGATTAAATCCGGGTGTGCAAATTTAGCCTCTTCTACAGCAGGGATAAATGTTCACGCAAGTTGTGCAACAAACACAAGAAAGTGAAATAAAGTGGATTTGCAACTGATGTGTGCTTAACTTGCATGATTTCAACTTTATGTGGTTGATGGCTGACAGGCTGAAATCACACAAACTAAATGCATGGAAGATGGGGAGCTTAAAAGCTCTTCTTGTGCAAGGTTTTCCTAGTATGGAAATAACTTTTCAGCTCTCATGGGCTCTGGGAAGCTCTGGCAAGATCTCACAGGACCTTGAATGGCCCTGTGAGATCTTGTGACATCTTGTAAGAGCCTTCCAAAGGCTGGTAAGCTTGGGAATTTTTTTGGGGGGGGTTAAAACCCTGCTCAGTGTGTCAGTTGCAACATGTGCAATTGCTCATGTAGGGGCAGTTCTAAGGGGGTGATTTGACTATATGAAGGTTTTACCCAGGGCAAAAGAACCCAGCTAGCCCCCCATGGATACAGCTCTGACCAGCCTTAACCTAAAAAAAATCTGAAAATGGAACAATGACAGATTCCTAAAGCATTATTTCCACTTCACAAACAAAGGCAATTTGGGATTAAGGAATCTGGTGAGAAATACAGATGAAGTGAATCTCAGAAGCAACTCACACTGGAAGTGGACAGAACAGAAAGAGAGGCTCTTTTATTTTATCCATAGGTTTTCTGTGAAGAACCTAAAGTTTATCATGACAAGCAAAGCTGATCCAACATCTGTGTGATAAAATCCAAATAGCTTTTCTCCCTGTTCTAGTACTAAAATAAATAAACAACAGCAGTAATAGCAGAGCTAACCACTTGTCACAGGTCAAATTTTCCTCCAAGCACGTCTGCACCTTCATGGCAGATCTGATGCCAGATGGAGAAATCTCTCTCCCTTTGGAAGCCATGTGCAGGAAGAAATTCTCTCTCCTACTCTAAGAGATAGAATCACAGAATTTCAGAGATGGAAGGTACCCAAGGGTCATCTAGTCCAAGCCACTGCAATGCGAGAACCACAGCTAAGGAATCCCTGACAGATGGCCATCCAAGTTCTGTTTAAAACCTCCAATGAATCACAGAATTGTAGAGTTGGGAGGGATCCCAAAAGGGGCATCTAGTCCAACCCTTCACAATGCAGCAATCCCAATGAAATAAGCCCTGACAGATGGTCATTTGACCTCTGTTGAAAAATCTCCAATGAAGGAGAGTCCACCGTCTTCTGAAGCAGTCCGCTCCACTGTCGAACAGCTCTTACAGTCATGAAGTTCTTCCTATTCATTAGTCAGAGTCTCCTTCCTTGTAATTTGAATCCATTGGTTTAGGTCCCACCATTTGGAGCATCAGAAAACAAGCTAGCTCCACCTTCCATGTGACAGCCCTTTAGAGTCCTTGTAACCCACATTGGCAGCTTGTTCCATGAGCTGCTCTTCACAGGGCTTCTCAGGATACAAGACAGATCTACCTTAGACACTGAAAGGCTGCAGGAATTCAGAAAGCTATTGATTATAATAATTAGGTAGTGGAGGGACATTGACCTGTGTGTCTGAGCTGCTGGAAGTGAGAGAGGAGGCGAAATTTCATGGTGGATTATGCTATTTGACTATTTCTCCCCCATTATGCCACACAATGAGCAATTTCCCAGGTTTTGAGTGGCTGTATGTCAGGATAATTTGCACTTAATAGCTCTTCTCCCCCTCCCCCATTGAGGAGATGAAGGGGAGCAGTGTTACCTTTTCAGTGCAATTGCATGGAATGGCCGGCCTCATTCACCACCGGGAATGAGAACGATGAACAGGCTCTCATTGACAGAGGCAGTGAGATGCAATTTGAAAGAAGGTGGAATGGTCACATTGGATGTAAGATGTGACGAATGTGTGCAGGTGGGATGTACCAATTGCTCTGCAATCCTCTGGAATGGCCCGATCTGTCAGAGGATCCCAGATCTGGTAGCAGGACTCATCAATCCAACTAAATCCAGTTTAAATGCAGAATGCAAGCATCACACATTTAGCCAATTTAGTCATGGGGTTGATGCCACTGCTGTTATCTAATCATCTTCTTAAAATGTTAAGATGCAAATGTGGTCAGTGGCTCCCAAACCTGCCCCGCCCCAAATACCATAGACTGCTTGAAAATTTCTAAATTGAAAATTTAGCCTGATATGATAGCTACCTTGCAATATCTGAAGGATGGAGCAAGCTTATTTTCTGCTGCTCCAGAGGACAAGATCCAAACCAGTGGATTCAAATAATAAGGAAGGAGATTCCAACTAAACATCAGGAAGAACTTCCTGTTTCTAAGAGCTGTTTGAAAGCAGAATGGACTTCCTTGGAAGGTGGTGGACTCTCCTTCACTGTTGGTTTTTAAGCAGAAGTTGGATGGCCATTTCCCAGGGATTCTTTAGCTACGAGTCCTACAATGAAGAGGACTGGACCAGATGGCTTCCGGGATCCCTTCTAATAAACTACAATTCTATGATCCTATGCTGATGGTCTTGGTGGACCATTTAATGATTTTTCAGCCTATTATAACAACTGTAAGTACTAGATGCTGTACAATTTTCAATGTTATTTTTATTGCTTTCTTTCATTTCTTATATTGTATTTTATTTCAATGTGTAATCCATAAAATTCAAATTTCAATACAATAAAAGATGACATAAGAAACAAAATAAGCAATAAGATGCAATTAAAAATCAATAGGAATATTTCATGCAGAAATGGATGACATTTGCAAACCGCTGGTGGTCCATGGACCACAGCTTGGGAGTGAGCTCAGCATTTCAGGATGAGGCCTATTTTAGAAAATGTCCAAAAGGATCAGCATAAAAGAAGGCGGCAACAACCGCCTGTGTGGGCAGGCACAATGGCACTCCACTTTTCTATGCAAACTCCTAAGTGTAAAGGACAGTGATACACTCAGCAACATCTCCCCTTCTGAATAACAAAAGCCTCAATGAATGCAAGCCTGAAGTAGCCTTTTAACTGAAGTGTGTGGGGATAATTGCTTGCTGGGGAGAAAGGATTTTTCAACATGTTGTTGAAACCATTTCTTCATTGTTGCTATCAAGCAACTTCTTGAACATCTGGTGTGGGCCTTGCTTTTCTTCTGCAGTCCCCTCCCCGTGCCTGTCACTGATTTTCCAAGAATTGTTTGAAAGGCAGGATGTAGGAATATACCAAGTCAGAACGCTGACTGCTATGGGTGGTGGTGGCTCTTTGGGTTCTGGAGCTCTTTTCCATCCCTTGATGCCTGATCCTTTACTTGCAGAGCAGTAGTTCCCAAATTGGGTGGTACAAACCCCCCCCGGGGGGGGGCAGTGGAATTATGGTGTGTGTGTTAAGAGGCAACGGGGCAGCAGGAGGGCAATGGAGGTGTAAATGACTATCAGACTTTGAAAAGCTAATATCCCTGGATCAAGTCCATCAATTTATTCATTCATTGCATTTATACCTCACTCTTTCCTCTCCATGGAGCTTGAGGTGGTTCTTCCACTCGTGATTCAATCACCACAAAAATCCTGTGAGGTTGCTTAGGCTTCGAGGCAGTGATTGGCCCTCAAGGTCAGCCAGTGAGATTTGTGGCCAAGTGGAGAATTAAACCCTACCCTCCCAGGTCCTAGTCCAGCACTCTATCCACTATACAACACTGGGAGGGAACATGGTTCCAGGGGCAAACCCTAATCTTCATAGCCTCCAAATGCTCTCGGCAGGTCACATAGCTGAGAATATAGAATACAGAGACAGCAAATGCATTACAAAGTTTAGTATGTAGTATTTAATGACGACAAGCTGTGTTAGGGGCCACGAATAATGGTTCACTAAACAGGCGAAAGAAAAAATGCCTGCCTGCCTAGAGAATCAGTGCTCATAGTTACTAATAAATGTGTCTGCTTTACTGGAACGCAAAAGCAACATCTTACAATTTCAGGAAATTAGAAACCATCATATCTATGAACATTATTTACCATCACTAAAATCAGAAATGGTCAACCAGAAATGTGCCAAGAGCACAGTTATGTACGGTGGTAAATTTTACGTCGTTCCCATCATTTGTGTTTGTGGTGGGTGTGGGTGTGGGTGTGCCTGGCCTGCAGGTTGGAACCAGCCCATAATGGTATAAGAGGCTGCTAGGGGGCCACCAACCTAAATGGCTTTAAAAGTGGATTAGACAAATTCAGGGAGGAGAGGGCTATTGATGGCTACTAGCCATGGTTGGAGGCAGCCATGCTTCTGAATACCAGTTGCTGGAAACCACAGGAGAAGCAGGAGCCCTGTATCTTGGAACGCCATGAAAATTGCACCCATTTACTGTTGTGCACCAAATTCCAGTAGTATGTTATGCATAAAGAAATTGGTCCAGTTGTGGTGGAAAAATTCTGAGATATATAATGCACACAGTCTCCAGCACTGCCTTTTGTCTTCTAGTGCAGGGCTGGGGCAACACTGGTTCTACTGTGGGATCCAGTCTCTCCTATTTTGGGGCCATCAATTATTGCAAAGAATTCAACAAAGGGAATAAATACGGCACAATCTCTTTTGCATGAGCCTGCTATAAGCCTTTATAGGGCCTTTATCTACCCAATATAACAAGGTGCTGATAACACGGCTGCTTTTAAACTTATCTTGTAGGTTTAACTGTTCGGCTATTCAGCGCTTGTAACTTGTTGCTAAGTAACTATCTGTTAAAAGCGAAACAAAGCCTTCTGAAAGTGGGAGAGGAATGATAATGCTGGTGTGCTTGTTGGCACAATTCTGTCCGATGGAAGAGGTAAATGTGGGCAGCTCAGCCCAGCCGCCTCTGATGGAAAATGGCTGACAGGTCTCCTTGGCCCCCCAAGACAAGCAATTCATGCTGTTATAATGATTTTAAGCTCCACTTCATCTTGCCCATAGTATTGGGAGTCTGCTCATGCCACCCTAGTTATGTTGCTTGCAGGCAGGTATGCATGTGTTCCTTCTTGTTATTAGATAACAAAAGCATCATTGCATGAGGGGGGGAAAATCAATATTGTGATATCCACAATCTGGATCAGCAGAACATAGATGGCTTCCAGGAGTAAGCCTGAGGTTGTTGAGTGTGTGCTTGTGGGTTGTGAGACTCAGAATTTAAGAGACATACATATAATCTGGACATATAGAAAGGATGAATGGGGTAAGGGCGTTATGTGTTAATCCAATCTGGTTCTGTACATAATTTGTGTTTTTTTGTTGCAACATAGAAATTTCTAATCTCAGGTGAAGGGGTAAAATATATTATGATGGTTAACTTTTGAAGTGTGCATTATCTGTTCACCTCTATGGGATTCAAGTTCTACATTTGATAGTGCAATTATATATGCACATCTACTCAGAAGTAAGGTCCGATGAGTTTCTCCCATTTAAGTGTATATATGTTACCTTTACAGATGACTGAAAATAAAAGGGCAACTAGTGAAATAGTAAAGTGTGTGTTTTTCTTTGACAGTAAGGCATTACCATATGGATCAAAATGTATTTTAATTGGTGGGGTTAAGAGGAAGGGGATGGCTTGAAGAAGAAAAGCAGAATGCATGGGCTCACTGACACATGGTGCCCAAGAGCACACAGAAACCAGCAGCTGGCTCTGACTCGGGTACAAGAGCATAGAATCATAGAATTGTAAGGTGAGAAGAGACCACAAGGGCAATCTAATCCAACCTCCTGCAATGAAGGAATCACAGCTCAAGAATCCCTGACAGATAGCCATCCAACCTCTGATTAAAAATCTTCAGAAAGGGGTAGGCAACCTAAGGCCCATGGGCCACAAGCGGCCCACGGGGGTCATTTAACCGGCCCACGAGCTGCCCCCGAACCAAGCCACCAGCTCAGCGAGTCCCTGTGTGCTGTGCTAAACTGGCACAGTGTGGCGCAGGGACTTGCTTCCATGGCGCTGGAAAGCTCATCTGTGTATGCGCAGACGCCGGAAATCACAGGCGCATGCACGATCCAGCCCACGGAGGGATCTCCTCTGGAGTGAACCAGCCCAGACGAGATAAACTTTGCCTACCCCTGCCTTAAGTGAAGAAGACTCTACCACCTTCCAAGGGAGTCCATTCCATTCTTACTGCCAGAAAGTTCTTCCTATTGTTTAGATGAATCTCCTTTCTTGTTATTTGGATCCATTGGTTCAGGTCCCACCCTCTGAAGCAGCAAAAAACATAAAGAGGAACAGGACGGAAAAGACTGAAAGAAGCTCACCCAAAATGAATCAGAAGCTCCTCTTCGTCATGATCAAAGGCAATGCATGGAGGTTCTAGTCTCACTTCACTAGAGGCTAAATTCAAAATGCAGACACTTGATTATCTGAAGTTCTCCCCCCACATCCTGTTGTCCCAACCCCAAAACTCCCCCCTTCCTAAACTGAAGACCATCCTTTCCAGGCCCTCAAATCTCTTTAAAAGATCACTCAACTAGATCCAGCAATAGAGGGGCTGTGACAAATATGCATTGGAGTGACCCCTCCCAAGAGATTCTGTGGTAAACAAAAGTTCAGTTCAGCCTGAAGAGCACTCAGGACCCCTGAGCACTCATGTGTTCTTGAGGTGTCTTTAGAAGGAAACTTTGGTGGCCTTTGCCAGCCATCAAACCAACCACTGTCTGTTTGGACAAACATAATAATTATCTAGGAATGAATAGACCCCCCCCCCACTACTTTCACACATGCTCTATTTGCAGGTGGCAATTTTGGGGTGTTGGTCAATGGGTGTTTTAGAGAGTGTGGAACAGAAAGGTGTGTGTGTGTGAGAGAGAGAGAGAGAGACTCACTGGCACGGCTCCTCGCAGAACCTGACCGGCAGTCACCACATTTGCATCTTGGAACCCCCTTGGTACACCTTGTGACAGCCTTCGGAGGAGCACAGGAAAATGGTAGCCCTCACAAATTTTGCAATGGTGTGGGGGAAAGGTGCAGTCACTTTGCCTACCCTTTTGCCTCTGAAACTACCCCATATTTTTGGCAAACGTTTTCTCTGGAGAACCTTTGCCTCTACACTAAAGTGACCACTCCTGTAGCTGGAGAAAGTCCTTGTAGGGGATCCTTCTTTAGCAAAATCTTCTCAAAGCAGAAGGAGTTGAAAATATCATGTAGACTTTATAAATTTTGCTCCTCCTGTTAGACATCCTTTGTGGCTTTACTTAGTCATCCTATTACACCAAAAGACCTCAAAATAATCTGGGTTCAGCACCTGGAGGCACATGACCAATGTCATGGACAACTCTTCTCCTTCCTCCTAATAATAAATCTGTCCTTTTCAGAAATCTAGGAATTTCAGACATGTCAGAGCTTGTCAGCCAAATGAAATGATGCTGATCAGACCATCATTTCCACAACCCTGCAAAATAATTCTCTGGGATTACAGTCCCTGGCGTCTCACCAGCATGGAGCTTGAGGGAAAGGCCAGAAACATGGTCAAGGTTTGTAGGTCAAGGGGAAAGCCACTGTTTTGTCTCTCCTAAGGGAAGAAAAACATTTTAAAAAGCAGTGCTGGAGAAAAAGAGGATAGATTCACAATGACACTAAGATATAGGAGGAAGTTTAACAATAATGTCTCCTGCCTGAAGCATTTGGTGGAAAACTTCTGCAGGAGCACTGAAAGGATAACATGTTTTCTTTCTTTCTGTTATTATTTATGTTACATCCCAGAATAACAGAGAAAACATGGGTATTAACACAACATAAGCAACCATCAACAGAGGCCCGGAACAATTGCTAGATTCTGGCAGCATTTTACAAATTCCCTTGGAATTGCTGATCCATTTCCTTTATGTTCTTACATCTTAACATTTGAAAACAATTTGCCAGAAGTAACAGAATATGTTCAACTGAGAGAGAAAAAGGAGCACACAGGTTCATTTAGAACAAAAACAGGTTGTTGTTTTTTCATCAAATGCATGAAAGATATAATTTGGATACTGATAGATTTAGGAGTTTTGCAGTGACTTAAAGCTATATGAATAGGTTGCAATAGACAACAAGAAGTTGAGTTACTTAAGAGAATAAGCTACAGTGATTTTGTGCTGTTTGTTATATTGTTGTGGGGTTGGGGGGGGGCTCAGTCCGCATGAAGCCCTGAGTCCCTTCCAATTTCTGGGAAGATATGAATTTCTGTAGAAAGTATGAAAACAAACTTGCCAAACCAGCTCCATTGTCCAGGCAATGGTTGTGACTAACTAGCTAAGCACCCTGATGAGATGTCAGGGATTGGCAGGGCATTGATGAGTGTGTGGTGGATACAGGGGAGCTGGAGACTCACCCAGGAGAGGGGGCCAGTGATTTTTGGAGTTTGGTGCCACCCATGAGGCAGGAGCCAGAGTGGGAGGAAAGGGAATGGTCTGAGAAGTCAAAGATGGAAGAGGGAGAGCAGGACATATTAGAAGCAGAGGAAGAGATTGTTCAGGTGAGGGGCAGTCCAGTTGGATCCCCATCACTCCCTGCCCCACCATCTCCTAGAACCAGGAGAGACTTGAAGAGGGAAGCACAGTGACATCTTCAGAGCAGGAGAAGTCTCAGGTTACATGTGCACACTCCATCAAATGAAGGTGCATAGTCCTAGGGGGTATGTGTGACCCCACTGTTGGTTCAACTGCTCTGCTGGGCACAAATGTGGAAAAGTTAATGCCAGGAAAGCAGATGCCAGAAGCATGTGTGCATGTGTATCTGGTGCACCTTCGGAGCTGCTGTAAGCGTGTGCTTTGGGCAATAAAGAATTAATTATCGGCTGTTTGTCTTCTTTGGCTGGGTGTGAGCAGGACAGATCAAGGCAACCTCAACCTCTTCCAGCCATCAATCATATAATATGAGGAGCCAACTCCTCATGGCTCATCTAGTCCAGGATCCTCTTCTCACATTGGCCAAGCAGATGTCTCTGGGAAGCCTGCAAGCAGGACCTGAGCATAAGAGCCCACTCCCCTCTTGCATTTTCTAACAACCGGTATGAAGAAGCACTGCTGTCTCCAGAAGCAGCAGCCGAGCATAGCCTCCATCACGGATGATAGTCACTGATAGCCTTCTCCTCCTTGAATTTGTCTAATCCTCTTTTTTAAGCCATCTAGGTTGGTGGCCATCACTACCTCTTGTGGGACTGACTTCCAGAATATGTGCTGTCTGAAGAAGCACTTCCTTTTATCTGCCCTGAATCTTTCAACATTTGGCTTCACTGGATGTCCATGAGTTCTAGTGTTACGAGAGAGGGAGAATAAACTTTTCTCTATCCACTTCCTACCACGTGAAGTTCACTTCTAAGGAAATGACCTCAGACCCAACACCAGTTCCTTGGACTGTAGTATTCCCACAGGATCAGCCCAACTGAAGGCTGCAGACTTGGATCCTCACATGTCAGGGAGTTTGATTCCACCTACAGCTGGCCAGGTTTAATGAGGGCTGGGTGAGAGGAGTGTGATCAGTGTAATGCAGGGGAGAAAGTGTTAATTTCACTTGCCACAGGCCAGGATGCTATACTGGCTGGTAATCCTTCTTCTTCACCACCTTCATTTCTTTTAAGTCTATAGCTCGCTTTCTAGCCCTCTTGGGGATTTCATGTTTTGAAATGTAAAATGATTTAGCATCACAATAGATATGGTTGCATTAGTTACAGAAGCACTGCTGCTCATACACATTCTGCAAACTTCATTTCTTGAAGAGGGAGTGGTTAGAGGGGGTGAAGTGGAGGGGATCCTAGCACACTTTAGAAGCATGCACACACAGAAAAAGCAAAATTGGGGCCACCTTTTATCAGGACCAGAAAGAAGGGACAATTGACATGTCTGGCTTAGAGGGAGGAATGGAGCCAAAAGTCCAGCCATATGTAGGATGACAGGAATTGGAAAAACTGCCACAGAGTCAACCCTCTGAAGAGGAGCTGATGAATGTTGCAAGCCCCGCCATTAGAGGCGAGATTTGTGAGGGTTGCCTTGGTCCAGGGCAGAGCGCAGTAAGTGACTTGAAACAAATTATTTAAAGCTTGAGAGAGACAGAGCAAAGCCTTTCTGGGGTTTCTGACGGCATGTCAAAGTTCTGAGGCTTGCATTTAGAATCCCCTCCTGAGTGCCCGCATGTGTGAAAGAGAGGGGGGCAGTCACTCTTCCCTGCAATTTGTTCATCAGCTGATGCTTCTAAGTATTCTGGCCCATCTCCTCTGGTCCCGGCACGCTCTTCTCTCCCCAAAGTTTTTCCGACACTCCTTGTCATGTCAAATCCCATCTTAAAACCACTCTATTTCCATAATCCTCCTTCCAGGGCCTTCAAAGGCCCTCTTAGCCTCCCCCTCCCACCCTCTGTTCCACCTCCCCCATGTGTCCTCCGTGTAGGTGAAACCAACATTAAATGCAGGAATTACGTTGTCACTCTGTGATAACTTTTCTACCATTCTGTAGCATCTTGAAGATGAAAGGCTTTATGTTGGCAAGAGGAGTTTTCACACACAGTGAGTCAGAACCCTGATTCAAATCTGCCATCCTGCTTATTTTCCCACTGAGACACCTGCCTTACCTTGGTTCACTTTAGCCTCGCAGGGGTTGGACTAAATGACCCTTTGGGTCCCTTCCAACTCTACAGTTCTATGATTCTATGTAATAAGGCAAAGGCCCTTTATCTAGTTAGCCATATCTTCCAGAGAAGTAGATCTCACCCTACTCCATGACTGGCCTGCCTACTACATAAGACTTTAGTTGGCTATACAGTAGCTACCTCCAGAGATTACCGCTTCTATGGCTAGCTTAGATGGACTTGTTGGAGCTGTCTAAGGTCCTGAATGCTCTTGCTCTCGTGAGCCTCAAGCACCCACTGAACTGTTATGTTCTTGGGCAAGATACAGTCCCCGGTGAGTCCACCACTTCTTCGTCATTATCACCAGCTGCTCTTGCTCCTCCTCCTCCTCCTCCTCCTCCTCCTCCTCCTCCTCCACCACCACTTGCTTGTTTGCTAAGCAGAGAACCGGTGAGCAAGCATGTCTGCTGTTCCTCCCTTGCCTCCTGCTCCACCATCATCTGGGCCAGAGTGAGAGATGGGAGAAGACTTTTGGAGAGCCATCTCTAATCAGAGTATGCCAGACTTCCCCAACCTACTGCCCTCCAAACTTTGGTGGATGACATCTCTCACCATCCTCGATGGCCATGCTGGCTGGGGCTGATGGGAGTTGGAATCCAACAAGCAACAAAAGCTATAAGCCATAGGAAAGGAAAAAAGAGTTGAGCCACAAATCTGGCTCTTAATTTCCTGGCAGCCAAATACAGAAACAAGCAAGGCAATGTACTTCTCCCCACATAAAGCAACACACAAACCCATTTGATGTAACACCGCCCCCCCCCCCCCCCGGAAGCTTAACTCAGGCAGAATCCAAGGTAAGAAAATAAGAAAAGCCTGCTGGTTCAGAACAATGGTCCATCTAGTTCAGTATCCTGTTCTCACATTGGCCAGCCAGATGCCCCAGTGGGAAACCCACAAGCAGGACCTGAGCACAAGAGTACCACCCCCTCTTGTGGTTTCATTGGGAGGGCACCAGATTAGGAAAGGCTGACATATGCAATCTCGGGATGGATGGGCAAGTGCTCTGGTTCATTTTTGTTGTACTTTTCCACTGCAACCTATACTGCCCCTGAGCAGCTCTGGGATTTGCATACTTTTGAGACCACTCCTTTGTTCCAGACAGATCCCTACAATAACCTATAAGTAGCCTCTAGGCAGCAAAGGCATTTTAAAACCCAGCCTCGACACCACCGAGGTTATTTTGCTCGTTGAAATCACCCCATGCTCGATTATGCTTGCAACTGCTGACTCTAAGGCATCTTTGCGGTTCAGAACATCTGTCTGCAAAGCCACGCAATAAGAAGCGACGTCGCTAAGCCGTTTGATGGAAAACGGCCATTTTTCATCCTTGGCATTAGCGTTCTTAATGTGACACCTCTTCTGTCGAGAAGCCCCCCTTGAGCTCCCACAAACAGCTCCCTGGCTGAGCAATCTTGCTCTCTAATTTAGAGTTTAAGTGTATTTACTAGGAGATCACCCCTAAAGAATACCATTTACCAAGCTGACAACCCCCAAATTGAATTTCAGCTTCCGCTACTGTACGTCAGTGACAGAAGTAGCAATCAGAATAAAGACTGCTGAGGCTGCATTTAACACACACACACACACACACACACGTCAGCAATGGCTGGGTTCAAATTTCTTTTCTCTTTGGTTCAAAAAGTTTAAAATTGCAATTGGTTTTGCCCCACCCTCTGGCCCTGGGACTCCTCATAAGGAAGCTGTGCCTGGAGGAAGAACTGTGAGGGGAGAGACTCCATCAGGCAAGGCCTCCTTCCACCTGCCTTGTCCCACTCTCTTGTCTCTGCTTCTCAATTTGTATTGTATTATTTTATGCACTTTGGCTTGCCATTGTTTTATTGATTATAGTTTAGAAATTATTTATTGTAACTGTTGAGTGGATTTCTGCTTAACTTTTATATGTTATTATTATTATTTAATACTATTCTAACAATTGTTGAATGTTACTTTTTTGATGTAGGTTGCCTATTTTAAAGTTATGTTTTATTATCACATTTTTGTATTGCATTAGATTGTTATAAGATGTACATTTTTTGTTTCTTCAGCTTGTAAACCGCCTTGTGTATTGTAAGATAGAAAGACGGTATACAAATTAAAAATGATGATGATGAAAAAATTGTTTTCCAATTTGTTGCTGCTAACATGGCATATTTTTAGGACATATGATATACATGATGTGATTGTCATTTGTTTGAAATTGCTTTTAATATTGTGTTTTAATGTTGTAACTTGCCCTGGGACCTTACGGTAAAGGGCTGGCTATTGATTGATTGATTGATTGATTGCATTTATAACCCACCTTTTTCTCCAAGAAGCTCAAGCTGGCTGTCAGGAGTCCAAGTTCCCAGCATGATAACACAGTAAGCGTAGCTAATTAAAAAAGGAGATTTATTGCAAAAACAAACAGATAGCTCTGGACGGCTCTGACAAAGCCACCATCATCATTACTCAAGATGACCCTTCTGAAGATCCCTTCCAGGTTTTGTGGAATATATTGAACTTGTGTAGCTTACATTTCTTGTTTTGCTTCCTGTCTAACAACCATCCCCTTAGCCGACTCTTAGGAGGGATTGGATCAGCTCCAATCTCTTCCCGTTTGGACAGACTACTTCCTTCTCTGTCCCTGCCTGTTGGAACTTCCTGAGAGCTTGGGCTGGGTTCCCGCCCGCTCTCAGCCATTCCTTTATCAATCGGCATTCCAACGGGCGGGGGAGTTGGTAATAGCCAATGTTTATCCTGCATGACAGTTAACTTTCTCTGTTCCTGGCTGCTTTCTTCAGTTGGCTGCAAACCTTCACTGGGAGCTGTCTCATTCATGACACTGGCTCACATGGTTCTTCTCCCCCTCCTCATTTATAATCCCCACAACAATCCTATGAGGCACGTTAGGCTGAGAGGCAGTGACTGGCCCAAGGTCACACCCAGTAAGCTTCATATGGTGGAGTGGAGATTTCAACCCTGGTCTCCCGGGTCCTAGTCTGATACCCTCACCACTGTGCCACACTGGCTCTCTATATAGAATATAAATGAATAATTCAATTTGGGTACATAATGTTGCAAATATTCTTCCTCGGTGTTCCAAGCGGTCTTCTCCTCTTGAGCTTTTGGTTTAGTTTGGATCTTAATGGGCAGCAATAAATGGTTCTCATTTATGGCCATGGATTGATCTTGCCACAATGCTTCATTAAAACTAAAAATGTTAAAATTGTCTACCTGCCCCTCAGCCACCTCATCTAATTCTGTCCTCAGACACTTAGATAGGCCACCACCAGGGGAAAAAAACCTTCAGGAAAATGTCACCACCTCCCTCCATTTGTTTGCCTTTCCCTCCACTATTGTCCCAACACAATGTCCTCTAGACCTAATGTGCCCTTGCAGGTGTGTCAGGTCAGATGTGTGGGTTTGTTGTTGTTGTTGTTGTTGTTGTTTTGCAATCTTGAATTTGGCTAGAGAAGGGGAAATTATTTGAGTAGATCTGGTTGGAGAAAGTGCCTTAACTGGTTTCTGGCTGGCTGGCTAAACTTGCTGGACTCTTCAGGCACTGAAAGGCAAATCAGGAAGAGAAATCAATCATATCAAAGGTAGAAGATGGATTGAAAAGAAGAAGAATGGGCAAGAGGCTGTATGTGATTTAGCCAGGAGATCATTAGTGGGGACAGGCACAGTCAGGAGAATGGAAAGAACAGAAGCCAGGATGAAAAGGAGCAAGACAAGAAAATTAATAGACTGGAATAAGCAATATGCAATCAAGGAGCTTCGAAAAGGAAAGTGATGGGGTGGTAATTACTCAGAGCCTTGCATCTGGGGAAGTTGCATTTTACATAAAGGGGAGAGAATTGCCTGCTTTGAAATGAGAAGGAACAAGAGGAGAGAAAAGGGAGGCGGGCAGGGGAATCCTATTGCTGTGTATACAGAAGCAAGACCCACTGGGGTCAATAGGACTTACAAGCATAACATTGCAGCTGGAGAATACAAACTAAAAGGAACAGCAGAAAGGAAGGTGGAATAAAGGGATAAAATAGGAGGGCGAATGGGTGGTTAGATTTTGAATTCATATTTTAAACACCACCCAATCTCCAAACTGTGAGAGATTCTAGCGGTTCCAGAATCGGTTTCCTTGGAATGAAGGTCAGCAGAGACTGTGGTGACTTTAGGATATGTGGTTTATTTACACATATATAAAGCCTGAACCTAAGATGGAGGGGCTCTCAGCATTAGCATCACAGCAGAATTTGCTTCTCCCTTCATCACAGCCTTAGATTCCAGCACAAATCAAGCCTGCATCTGTATCCAGTTTCTCAGTTTGTTTTCTTGCTGCTTAGCTCACGCACAACAACCCTGGCTATCACTGTTGTATCAGCCAGGTGAGGGGTAAGACCCACCCACTTCCCCTTTGGCATAGGGCAACTTCTCTGGTGATGTTAATCCTGGTGCTGAAGTGGCCAGCTAATCTAGATGATTAGGCCAGCTAATTGCCTAGATGAAGAGACTGGTTTTGGCAAGCTTGCTCTCCTACTTTTTACCCCTGAAGTCTGTGGGCACTGGTAACTACCCATTTATGGTAGTTTTTATACAGCAGATCTTGGGAACAAAGCATTTTAAAGCTAGTTATCTGACCAAACTCTCACCAGCTTCCTTAAGAAATGCATGTATTAAGCCACATTTCCAAGTGAAGCCCAGTGCAGTCTTAGATGGCCACTACAATAAGGTCCTGTATGCAGACAAACTTTGTATTTGTGGTCAGCCTCATGTGGAAGACGTCACTCATTTTCCGTTAGCCTTCCCCTTATATAGAGATCCAAGAGATCGCTTTCTGAAATCCATGTTCACACAAGCAGGTCCGCCCTGGCAGACATGGTCCAGTTTCTTTTGAGTGACAGTTAATAGCTTTGTAACACACAGAGTGCCCCACTATGCACTGACTGCAAATAAATAAACAAATAAAAAAATCAAGAAAAAACGAGTTAGAGTAAATTGCTAATCAATTGTTGTGGTGATTCAGATGTTTAATTTGAAATCAAGATGGATTTGAGTTTGTTGGTGTCACTGGTAGCCTCTCTTCAACATCATGGAATTTGGTTTATATTCTGGATGCATGATCTGTATTATTTTATTGGTACAGTGGTACCTTGGTTCTCAAACTTAATCCATTTCAGAAGTCCATTCCAAAACCAAAGCATTCCAAAACCAAGGCACACTTTCCCATAGAAAGTAATGCAAAATGGATTAATCCATTCCAGACTTTTAAAAACAACCTAAAACAGCAATTTAACATGGATTTTACTCTCTAACAAGACCATTGATCCATAAAATGAAAGCAGTAATCAATGTACTGTACTATAAAATAACTAAGACAGTATTGTAGATGATGAAAATTAAAAAAAATAATAATTCTTACTTGCTCTGATGATAGTCATTTTTGGAGGGGGGACTTTTATCCATTTCTGCAGCCACAAAATCAATCAGTCAGCTGAACTGGGTTCCACACAGTCACAAAAACAAATTAACCAAAAAAGCCTCAAAAACAAAAACGCAAAATAAATAGCAAAACCAAAAGCGCCAAATACAGTGGTACCTTGGTTCTTGAACTTAATCTGTTCTGGAAGTCCATTTGACTTCCGAAATGCTTGAAAACCAAGGAGTGTCTTCTGATTGGTGCAGGCACCCCGGAAACAATAGCCAACAGCTGCATCAGACGTTCGGCTTCCGAAAATGTTTGAAAGCCGCAACACTTACTTCTGGGTTTTTAGTGTTTGGGAACCAAGGCGTCTGAGAACCAAGGTACCACTGCACTGTAGTTGTGGTTTTGTCATGGCTTTGGCTAGAACAATAAATATATATTGAAACTTAGTTTTTGATGAGGCTGTGGGAGTCAGAAGTAATTTCCCCATTAACTGCCCTTTATTTAGTCAGACTTTGTCCTCCCCAGGGCCAAAAATATTGCTTTTTCTCTATAGTAGAATGGGTAGGAAGGAGGGGAAAAAACAATATAAGTGAGTAATTTTGTACCTCTTCCCTGCAGGGGACAAAAACAGACTAAGTGAGGGGCAATTCTGCACTAATCCTACAGCCCAAATTACCAAGAGTGAAAGTGCCTGAAACTTTATGCAGTAAGCTTTATGGTTAAAAGGAAGCATTTCCTCTTGAAAGCCCTAATGGTACACCGTGAACAAGTTGTTGCTACAACTGAGTTTCATTGCAGGTAAGATAATCATGATAACACCACAAAATTGTAGAAGGATGGCATTGAAAACACTGGAGTGCTGCACCTTAACAATGCCATGTGGACTGACTTCCTGTTAAAAGGTGCAAGGACAAAGGAAGTTGTCTTTTGCCAAGTCAGTCTTAAATAATGTCTACAGACTGACTGGCAACAGCCCTCCAGGAGATGAACTTGGGAGTTTTGACATGCAAAGCCAGTGCTCCATACCTTGAGAAGAGGGGCTGTACGGAAGCAACCCCAGTTTAAGCCAACAGTTGTGGCTCATGTCTTTATTCTGGGTGAAGGCAACCAAAATGTCAGAAGCAAAAAGAAAGAGAGAGACGAGAAGCCAGGTGTACCACCTTGCCCCCATGACAGTAGGTGCCCAGGGCATGCAGACATCACAGCAGTGTGTGTGCGTGCGTGTCATGTGGCACGCACCGTGACATGCTGATGTCACTCGCACATGCCACAGGGACCCAAGCCAATGGATTCAAATTACAACAAAGGGATTTTGACTATACATTAGGAAGAATTTTCTGGTGATGAGGGTTGTTTGGTAGTGGAATGGATTACATCAGAAGGTGGTGGGCTTTCCTTCATTGGAGGTTTTTAAACAGAGGTTAAAAACACCTGTCAGGAGTGGAATCCACACACATATAAAAAAAAGCTGTGAAAATGCTTTTTTAAAAAATGTTTTGAAAAAAATACATTGAATTTGGCATACCTCACTCTCGCCATCTAGTGTCACATTTGTATATTGCACTTAACAACACATTTAAAACCTTTTATTTGCAGCTGTGTAGCTGAGTTTGGGGTTTCCTTAGCTGTGTTTCCTGCATTGCAGGGGTTTGGACTAGATTACCCTTGGTTATCCCTTCCAGCTCTACCATTCTATGAATTATACACCCACACTCCTAACTCTTCATCCCCCCCCCCGAGGAGTATTTCCTCTGACCAGAGGGGAAGGAATGTAGCCCAGTGGTAGCCCAGTGGTGGAGCATCTGCCTTGGATGCAGAAGGTCCCACATTAAATCCTTGGCATCTCCAGAGAGGACTAGAAGACACCCTTGCCTGAAATGATGGAGAGCCACTGTCAGTGTAGACAATACTGAGCTAGATGGACCAATGTATAAAGCAGCTTCCTATGCTGCTTTGCCGAGTGCCCCTGAACACTGCCCCCTCCCCAGTCTCCAATGCATCATGTGCTGCCTTGCATGGACCAGCTTCTCATCTCCTCCCCACCTGACAGTTGACCCTTCTGGAGAGCTGCCTGCCCTTGCCATGTTCTTCCTTGCGACTTCTGCTGTCTCTGGCTGCCCTTTACCTGCTCCAACCTAACTGTGATGAATTTCAAGCCCAGCCTTTCAGACTGTTTCTTAAACAGCACCAGATGGTTTCGCAGCCACCTAGGCGTACTCCAGAAGGCAGCCAGATCAGTTTGGAAGCCTGACATAAGAAGCATGACCGACTAGGTGAGGGAAAGGAGCAGAATCAGGACCTCGGAGAAGCAGGAGGCATTTGACACAGATCAAGACGTTTGGTGGGGCTGATATCCCTGGTGGGGATTTACTGGAGTCTGGGGCAAAGATGCCTGCCTGAAACACACAGCTACCCCATGTTCTGTTTCTTGCAAACTAACCCTTCAGGGTTAAATATGTCCATGCAAAACAGCGTTCCAATAGCTAAGAAATTGCAGCATTGGATTTTCTGTTTGTTTATTCATTAGGTGCATCTCTTTCTTACCTGTTCTACACGTGTGGGTCTCAGAGCAGGGTATAATAGTTCTATTATCATTTCAGGATGCTCTTAGAGGAAGCAATTAATAACTGAAATTAATAAATAAAACAGTAAAATAACAATTATAATTTCAATTAGACAATAAACGAGATAGATGACGATGGGTTGTAGTCAATGCTAGTCTTAATTGAGAGTAGACTTGCTGAAATTAATGAACCTAAGTTAGCCATGTTTGTTAGCCTTAATGGGTCTACTCTGAGTAAGACCAGTGATGGATGCCAACAAATTACATCATAAAACAAAACAACTATACCATCATACATTAAGTGAAGATGTCTGTAAAAGTTCACCTCCTTCTTGGCTCCATACTTATTGGGCCATCTGCAATTCACCTAAATAAATACTATCATTGAACCTGGTCTGAATAGAGACATTGGATTCTTATCTCATTATACATAATAAAGCCATCTCACCCCTTGCTTTTTCCTGTAAGACCAATTGCAGTCGTTAACAGTTGTCAACAGGTTTACCACACCTATCAGCCAATCACCCATTCCCACCACCCTTCTGAGTAATACCCCTCCCCACCCTCTCACTATATATAAGGGTCTGGTTGTGACTTCTTTTTCAGTGTATCTGAAGAAGTGTGCATACACACAAAAGCTCATACCAATAACAAACTTAGTTGGTCTCTAAGGTGCTACTGGAAGGAATTTTTTTTATTTTGTTTCGACTATGGCAGACCAACACGGCTACCTATCTGTAACTATCCTTGAACTATTAGGGCTATAAGTTGTCTCCCTCCCCTTTTTTTATATTGTGGTTTTTTTTCTTCACCATTCCCATGTTTTTTAAAAAGTGTAATTTTTAAATATCAGATTATGTTTACTGTCTTTAAGCCACTTTGTTGGAAGGTAAAGTTTATATTGGCATCAATCTGATATACATCCTGTGGTCTTACTGATGAGTGCATATATAATACTGTTAATTGCCTTTTGGCAAATTCTGCTAAGCTTCATGAATGGAAATTAATAACAATCTATTCTCCTCTCTGCAGCTCAGCACTTTGCAACAACCAACGCTACAACATGGCTTAATTATATATTTTTAAATGTAATCTTTGCCATAAATTGATTTCTTGTTTTCTTGTGTAGGACCAAAGGCTTTAAACAACTCCTCCCCTGCATGAGATTCTGGGTCACATTTGAGATTCAAAGAGGTCTTGAGATTCAAAGAGGTCCTTAAAGAAATCAATGGCTGCTAGTTCCATGCCAAAAATATCTCCTTCACATTATTATTTTTATTTATTTTACCATCCTCTATCCATTAGTGAGAAAAGAAAAGTCACTGGAAAAATTCAGTCAAATTATTGGAGTCTCTTTGTGGTGCAGCTGTTGTTGCTGGGCTCACTTTACTTTTGAAGTGGCCAAGGGGTGTTCCTGAAATTCTGCAAATCATCTCTTATGTCCCAATGTTTCCTAAAAACCCCACAATATTCATGGGAAACTGGAGAGGCTGCCTACCATACACATGGCAACTGTCTATTGTTAGTGGTTTTTAAAGTTCTGATGATGTTGGTGACGGTGGTGATGATTGTTTTACATAGGGGTAAAAGGAACAAATTCAGCCAACAGGCTGGTTTTGGGTGCTCACTATTAAGCCTTCCTGACTTTTTTTTTTTTAAAAAATTATACCACCCGTCATCTATAGACCTCTGGGCAGTTCAAAGCATAAAAAGCATCAATCAGTGGCAGATGTAATGAGATTTATTTATTTGGTTAATAAAAGTAATATACTGCTTTGTTGCAGGAAAAAAAAACCACACACCTCAGAGCAGTTTACAAGATAAAACAATAACATTATCGCAAAAAAAAATTACAGCTGTAATTTAAACATGCAGGAGATTTAAACTGCAATAAAACAGACTAAAACAAATGAAAACTACTACAAACTTTCTAAACATTGGAGTAGGCTTATCTAAACAAGAATTGTGGCATGTAATCCACTGGGAGAAGTAAAATACAACATTTCTTGTTTTGCTAGAGTGGACATGCAAGGGAATGTTTGGTCCAGCCAGTCGAAACTTCCTGTTCCTCCTGGCCTGGAGCATCCTTCCTTGCATGTGACTAATGGGTGGGCGTGACCTTTCCTGACCTGGTAAAAGGCAAAGGCATGCTGCCACACTCTCTCTTTTCCATCTTCCTTTTGTCCTGTGAACTTCCTGGACTGAACTGCTGGCTGCCAGCTGAGCAGTCCCCCAGGTCATCTCCCTTATGGGATAAACCTGTCTGTACATTTTTGTAACTTTAAGCCTGTGCTCTGCCTGGTCGTGAGTAAACTTTCTTTTTATTGCTTATGAATAAGACTGTGGTGTCTTTATTCTTCTAGGAGGGATTCAAGGGGTCTTACCAGGAAAATGTTAGAACACATTTCCATCTGGACAAGCCAGACTGAATTACGTACTGTCTTAAGAAACTCACACAATTTTGCAACTAGTTTACTGCTGTGTAAAGGGGAATGCACTCTGCTAAGTAAAGGAACTTGCTAGCGAAAGTTAGGAAGGATATTAAGAAACAATATATCCTTTCCTGCCACCCTGAACATTACCACAAGAATGCCTTCAGGAGGCACAAAAACAACAACAGCAAAAAAACAAAAACAAAAAACCACCAGTGGAGGTGCCTGCCTCGTATCATTATGCAGGGAGTTCCAAATTGTTTGTGCTGACACATTAAATGATTGAGTCCTCTGCTAGGGCTTGTTCAGCTCAGGAAGACCAGGCAGCTGGGGAGAGTGCAAGAGACTGAAGAAAAGTTTAATAGGAAGAAAGCAGCACACTTTAAAGGCCTCCAGCCCCCTTACGAGATAAGCTCAACCCCACAGCTACTGAAATTATGAAGTGCCCTATGGATTTCAACAAAGCAATCGTTTCTACTAATCGTAAACAAATTCCTTTATTTTATTTTTTTATATATAATTTTTATTAAATTTTCTGTTTTACAATTCAGAATACTCATTTAAACATCCTTAAAATATCAATGACTTCCCTTCTTCACTTTCCATGGTTCATTTTCCATATCATAAATCCTTGCATATTTTACATAAGCTAAACCATTCAGTGTTCCATTATTACATCCATCAAAACTTATTTACACTGTTAAATTTATCTTAATGCTGACAACATTTTCAAGTGTACACAATTCCCCCCATATATTCAATAAACATTTCCCAGTCTTCTCTAAACATATATTCTTCTTATTCCTTTAAAATGGCACTCCAAAACAATCCACCGACTATTATTTCATTGATAATACCAGTTTTTCAAAGCTCTTGTGCTCAAATCCTGCTTGCTGGTTTCCCACAGGAACCTGGTTGGGCACTGAGAGAACAGGATGCTGAACTCCTTGGCCCCCTGGCTTGACCCACCAGCAGGCTCTTCTGCTGTTCTTATGGCTGTCACATGATGAAAGACGTCTTAGTCAATCACATCAGTTTTAGTACATCAATCAATTAATCAAGCAATGAAACCTCTAGGGTAATTTTTCATTTCTGGATGACACATAAATGTTGCGTATCCTGCTCTTGAACGTGCAATTGGTTGTATTACAACTAAATACAATATTCGCCATGTGCAATCTGATTTAGTTAATCCGGATGTTTTTAAAAGTAAAACTGTGATTGATCAAGGAAACGCTGCAGATCTACTGGGGTGGCTTAGGCACACTAGTGGTGCTGGGTATTGAGCGTTAGTCACCAAGAAGGTGCCAAGGAGAACATCATTGGCATTAGTGTCCCTGCTCATCACAAAGGCATCCTGGTGGTGGGCTACCTGGGCAGCTGGATTGAGCACAATTGATACCTCTCCATGGCTAAACTGTGCTGAAATAGAAGTTGAAATTGGTTTTTAGCTTCAGGTAGCTTCCTTGGTTATGTGTATGTTCTCTGGGTTCCACTCATGGAGGATAAAGCCCAGGACTGCCAAAAAACAGGGAAAGTATTCAACTTATACCCAAATCATTACTTTTCTCAATGAAGTTCCAACAAAAGATGATGTTGGGAATTACGAAGGGTTGCAGAACAAATCCAGATCCTTAGTTATATGGGTATGCAAACAAATCTCCACTGAACTATAGAGATAGGCTGTCAAAAGTGGTACTGGTTTTTTTGTTTTAAATTCAACCTGGGACTTTCTTGATGGTTTGTGTCTTTATTAGCATTTAAAGGAAAAGAAAATTAAAGGGTTGTAGAGGTTTGAAAGCATCTCTTTATTTGAAAATGGCAGAGGAGTTGGGTTTGGGCCAAGTAATTAGGCACCAAACTTGAAATGAAATGTCTCTCTTGAAATGAGAATTTAAATGAATTAGCTGTATCTATCGCTGGGCTTTGAAAGAGCTGCTTAATTTGAGGGAGGGGGAGACGAGCTAGGTATAATCCCAGTTTGGCATTGTACAACTTAATTATAGGCAGGCTTGACAACAAACAAAAACGCCGAGCCATGCATGTGGGTTCTGGCCTGCTCGACTTGGGGGCTCCGTTAATTATTTTACAAGTATTGGAATTGCTTCCTAATTAATTTTCTGTGTTCGACCCGATTGTAGGTCTGAGGAAATGAGGTTAGTTGGCTTGATCCTTTTCATCGAATTATGCAATTTCAAGTTTAAACTGCTCAGCCATTAAGGTTACGTTAGGATTTATCGCTGTTGACAAGTTCCTGCCGCCTCGGCTGGATATGAACAAGCTCTGAGCCAGATGGAAAACTTTTGGCCTTCTCAGCCATAAGGGGGAGCAAAAGCATTTGCACAGAAGAAATGGTGCCAATGACTTTAGAAAGGAGAGTAAACTTTTTTTATTTTTTATTTGAATATTTAGCCCTTTTCTTCAAAGGCAATAAATACAATTAGAAACAGAAGCACGCAAACATTTTTTTAAAGCTCTCTTTGGCCAAGTTTGAACACCATACCAAACCATAGCTAAAAACAAGACTATGGTTTCATTTGAACAAGTAGCATGCTTAAAGGTTTCTTTAATGCAACTCGCTGACACTTGCTGCCCTGCTCAGAAACAAGAGCAATGTAGTTGCAAATAAAGCTAATGCAATTCTATGCTGCATTAATGGAAGTATAGTGTTCAGAAAGGGAAGTAAAAGTATCACTCTATTCTGCCTTGATCAGACCCCAACTGGAGTCCAGTATCCAGTTCTGGGCACTACAGTTTAAGGATATAGACAAGCTAGAAGGTGTGCAGAGTAGGGCGACCAAGATGATCAAGGGCCTGGAAACCAAGCCATATGAGGAATGGTTGAGAGAGGTGGGTATGTTTAGCACAGAGAAGAGAAGATGTGATGTGATAACTAAGGTTACCAGACGTCCCCATTTCCTGGGGACAGTCCCCGGATTTACAAATCAGTCACTTGACAAAATCCATCTATTTAGTAGGAAGTTGAAAAGTGTCCCCGGATTCATTGAAAAAATCTGGTAACCTTAGTGATAACCGTCTTCAGTATCTAAAGGGCTGTCACGTGGAAAATGGAGTAAGCTTGTTTTCTGCTGCTCCAGAGGGGAGGACCTGATCTAATGGATTCAATGACAAGAAATGAGATTCCAGCTAAACACTGGGAAGAACTTCCTGATGGTAAGAGCTGTTCAACTGTAGAACAAATTGCCTCAGAACATGGTGGACTCTCCTCCACTGGAGGTCTTTAAACAGAGGTTGCATGGCCATCTGTCAGGGCTTCTTTAGTTGTGATTTCTGCATTGCAAGAAGTTGCACTAGATGACCCTTGGGGATCTCTTCCAACTCAGCAGTTCTGTGTGTCTATGAAAGCAGGGTATAACAACAACAGCAGCAGCAGCAGCAGCAGCAGCAGCAGCAGCAACAACAACAACAACAACAACAACAACAACAACAACAACAACAACAACAATGCTGCGCCTGGTGTGTCCTGACATCCAAATTTGGGGTCCTGGATGTTTTTCTTCCAAGCAAGCCATGAATGTAAAAGGAGAGAGGAGGCCTTGAAGGAGTGTGAATATCAGCTGATGGGAAAGGGCTGCCCAAATCTCTGAGCAAATGGCTCCTTTGAACAAAGGATATGCAACATGCATAATTATGATATTTATCAGGATTGGCCATGGGCTCAACTGGATGTCCTTGGACAAGCCTTTCTCTCGGCCTCATTTTGCCACTTGTAAAATGGGAGGACAACAATTCATTAGCTGCAAGTTTAGTATTTCCCAAACTTAAAATGACTATGTACACCATGGTTCCCTCATCTCAACATCAAGCTATCTGAAGAAGCGGAAATGAACAAGATACATTTTGGTCTAGCAAAACAAAGCTCCCATAAAAACGCCCTGGCAAAAGTGTTCAAATGTGTAAAATATTATTAGAAAGGGTATGCAGATTGGCTTTTCTGCATGAGGAAAAGGACAAGAGGGAACTGGCCTGTACTTCAAAAAGGTAAATTTAAATGTCAGTAGGAAGCCATATGCTTAATTGGGTTGGAGAACTGATTCCCACAAGGGATGTGCAGGCGTCCCCAGCCTGGATGTAAATCTATTTTTTAGTATAATTAATCCTGGCTTCTGTGTCAGGAGATGTAAATGGCATTTAAGATCTCTTTTAGAACTTTTCATCTATGTTACTAAATTGATGCCAAGCTTGGGAGGGGTGTGGGGGAGCATGTATGCCTCCAATTTTAATGTGTGGATTATCCCAACTGCTTGTTTCCCCAAATTATTTTTATTAAATATTTTCTTGGTTTACAAAAGTACATGTGTTGTCTCTTATTTTCAGGTTGTACAGGCTTTCTTACAAATCAGTTACATTTGTTGTGAGACATTAGTGTTGAGTACAGTATAAGGTTGGGGAAGAAGAGGGGTGGGGTAGTGAGGTTTATATTCTCTTGTATAGTGTACGTGTGGGGTTTTATGTACCTGTCAGCTGGGTAGGTTCTCTTTCTATTCATTTATTACATTTTCTTGGTAGTGAGAGGTATTGGGGGGCAGGGTGTTGGTTGTCTGTGGCTGGCATCATTGGGGTTTGTTTGCATTTGTGAGGGAGGGACGGCTTGTTGGGTTAGGTAAGCCAGATTGATTTGTATGCTGTTGGTAGATTCTTATTGTCTTCTTGGACTGAGTATGTGATAAAGGGGAGCCATACTGGGGTGAAGGCGTTCTCTTCTATTTGTTCCTGGGTAAGTTTCAGTTTATTGGTTAGCTTTTCTAGTAAGGCCGTTTCCCATACAATTTGATACCATTAGTCCATGTTTACTCCTGACAGGTCTCTCCAGTGTCTGGCTATGAGGCTTCTGGCTGCTGAGAGTAGGTGGGTTATAAGCTCTGTATAATGTGAATGGTCATTATGATCTTGAAAGATGTTCAGTAGGGCCAGTTTTGGGGTGAGTTCTACTATCTGATTAGTTATTTTGCATATCTCTTGTAGGACTGCTGTCCAGAAGGGTTGGATTTTAGGGCATTCCCACCACATGTGGAGGTATGTGCCTGTGGAGGTGCAGCATCTCCAACATCTTGGTGAGGTTCCTGGGCGTATCAGTGCCAATTTCTGTGGTGTTAAGTACCACCTGTAGGTGAGTTTCGGAGTGAGTTCCCTTCTTTGGACTGATATGGACTTAATGTGAGGTTTAGACCACCTTCTATTCCATTGGGTGGGGTTAATTTCATAGTCTATGTCATGCTCCCATTGTTCTTTGATTGTGTCAAGGGTTTTTTTGGGATTTTGGAGCAGTATTTTGTATATTGTGGATACCATCTGTTTGCCATGTCCCTCTGCTGTCAGGAGAAGGTTTTCAAAGGGCCTAGCGGCTGCTGATTTTACTGCTGGATTGTTTAAGAAGGCATGTAGTTGATGGTGTGTTAGCGAAGGTATTTGGGTGTCCCCTAGTTTGCCATGTATTTCTTGTGTTGGTATGGGTTTGTTGTTGTTGTTGTAGAAGTCTTTTAGAGAGAGTAGGCCTTTGGCTTGCCAGGTTTCTATCTGGAGATTTTGTGCTGTGTTTTGGAATAGTGAGTGACAGGCCAGGGGGCTTAGTGGGGATGGGGATAGTTTGCCTACTTTTCCCTTTCATGCTTTAAGCATGGACTGTGTGAACCTGTTCAGTGTTGTGGGAATTTTCTTTTGTTTGTTTTGGTGAAATGGGTATGCTGTTGTGGGGATGTTTTCAATGGTGTCTCTCTCCAAGTAGACCCATTGTTTCATCTTGTCTTCTAGAATATACAGGACTATGTGGCATACCTGGTTGGTGATGTGGTATGATTCTATGTTGGGGATTCCCCATCCTCCTTCTGAGGAGGGGAGGTGCAGGTATTTGGGGCTTATTCTTGGCTTTTTGTGTGAGAAAATAAACGAGTGTAGTTTTTTCTGCCACTTCTGGAATTGGGTCAGGGGAATCTATATTGGAAGGGTTTGGAATAAATAGGTTAGTCTGGTAAAGTCCTAATGTCAGCCTACCATTTACAGAGGGTTGTTGCATTTGCATTTCTCCAGTCGTTGCTACAGATATACGTGCCTCGACCAAATCCACCCTCCCACAATTCTCACAGCTGTAAGTTCCATCTGGAGCACCTCCAGAGCTTTGGTATCCCTGGAGAAATCTGACAGCAGGGCCAGAAGATGAGGAAGCTTATCTACGTCAGACTCCATCATTTTCACTTGCCCATGTTGTCCTTTCTGCAGCCCTGTGTCCCAGGATGGCTTATCAGCCTGAAGTGGAAGAGGCACAATAAGAAGGTAGCAGCAGAAGTTGTCCAAGAAGTGTGGCTAAGCAGCTCTAATGGCCTGGAAAGAGGGTCAGGAAAGTGGTTCAAAGAAAGCCCCTTGCTACCAGTTAGCCCAGGAGTGGTGGGAACCCTAAGCAAGATAATGAAGAGTAGGCTTTGTATCTGTATCTGAGATGCCATTCAGCCTCTATGAAAGCAGCAGCAAAGGTTAGTGTAAAATCCAGTACCTTTCCCAACTGCTGAGGTGCTCAGAAGGAGAATTTCTGTGATGCGATGCTAAGCCAGAAAGCAAAAGTCGCATCTTGTTAGCCTTGTAATTTTGCATGCAATATTTACTTAACAATCAAAAGTGTTATTGTCACATTTTGAAAAACACATCATTAACTCCCTTATTTGTGCCATTACTACAGCCCATCATGCATACAAGCCCACCAGAACTCAGCTTGCAGACCAAACTGGTTTCCCGGAGCAAGACTCAATGCTCTCAGCCCTGATTATAAACCAGAGCTGGCAAAACAGAGAGTGATTTAATGAAGTTTTGATACAGCTCATCAAATACTGAAATGGGAAGTTGCAATATTAATTTAGAAACTCATTATCATTTCAATTCCACTCATTCTAAACTGCATTAATAACGGGGCAGATCGTGGCATTTCTGAAGGATGATGTATCATTCAAAGGGCAAAAATATCATTCAAAATTACATTTCATTTGACACCCAAACATCAAGCATATTCTTCTTATAACCATGTAATCATTATTTTTCTTTTGCCATGTGCTTCTTCCCACCTAAGAGTGGGGGAGAGCATGGAGATCTCTTTCAGGAGGCTGTGACGATCTTTCGGATGAGGCCACACAGAAAACGCTTCTGTGGTTGGAGAGAAAGAAGTGGAGAGGAAGTGACCAGCTGTGGCTTGCCATGGTTCTCCAGCCTTTCAGGAAGCAGGAAGAGCTTTTTTAAAATAGAATAATAGAATTGTAGAATTGAAAAGGACCCCAAAAGTGACCTAGTTCAAGCTCTCTGTTCTCGTTCTGCTTCCTGGAGATACACTGGACTAGACCCAGAACCTTCCCTGTGCAAAGCATTTGCTCTGCCACTTGGTGGGAGACTTAGAGCTCTTATGAAACAATTTCTAAACTAGAATCATGGTTAGCTTGGTAGGCAGGTTTAGAATTATTGGAGCAGGAGGCGTTGTGCAAAAGAGGCCAGAGAAACCAACCAACTGATGAAAATGAACAAGAAACAAATTGTTATTACAGAGACCACAGTGGTTAAAAACAGCAATGGAATGAACTCTGCTACTTTGATCAGTAATGAGGCAAATTATGAATTGCAATCTGGATGTAGTGGGCACCCTCTCCAGTGTCGAACAACTGTAAGACTTGCTGCCATCATCAGGTAAGTTATGAAGTCCTTCAAAGAATCATAGAATTGTAGCATTGGGTAGGATCCCCAAAAGGTAATTGAGTTTAACCCCCTGAAATGCAGGAATCACAGCTAAAGAACCCCTGACAGGTGGCTATCCAACCTCTGCTTAAAATTCTCCAGTGAAGAGATCTCCAGGTCCATCACCTTCTGAGGTAGTCAATTCTATAGCTGAGCAGCTCTAACCACCAGTAAGTTTTTCCAAATGTTTAGTCAGAATTTCTTTTCATGTCAGTTGAATCCATTGGTTCAGGTTGTATCCTCTGGAGCAGCAGAGAAATAAGCTTGCTCCTTCTTTCATGTGACAGTCCTTTAGATATTTGAAGATTGGTGAGGTCCTGGCAGGGCTGGCCCACCCATGAGGCAAGGTTAGGTGACTGCCTCAGGTGGCAGAATCCACAGGGGCAGCAGATCCCAATGTAGATCTTTATCCTGCCCCCTTGTTTCTGATGTAGATCTTCACTTACCCCTTCTTCCCTGGTGAGGAGGGGGACACCATTCTGTGGTTTGCCTCAGGAGCCAAAATATCTTGGACATTTATAGAGTAGATGGAAAAAGACCAATCTCATGGTTTATATCAATTGTCTGAGCCATGGTCAGTTCATATATTAGCCCTAAAGGGGTGTACTCATGGGCAGGACCACCACATATGAACAAAAGACCCCAAGTTGCCACAATTTGTCCACCATCGTGACAAGACACTTTTAATAACTTTACTAAGCAGAGAGGGCTATAAATACCATCTAAGTCTTATTTTGAGTGCATTTCATCTTTCACCAAGGATGATCAGAAAGGATGCTTATCCCAAATCTGACTTCAACAGATATAACCAGTGAGCTCACCCAGGTCTCTCTCCTAAAGGTGCTTTAATGTTATCAAGGTCTCTGAGGATTTGCTCGCCTATGTATCCTGCTGGATGTAACTCTTCATTCAGGGAGACCCTTCTAATGTTGCTTGAAGGCAACACCCAGGAAGCAGAAAGGTTTCAAAATACCGTCACAAGCAGCAGGATTAAACCCTGGGCTGATGTTGTGCATCCCAACATTTCTTCTGTGTCTTACACTTTGTCTTTTTATTCAGATGCCAAGGGGCACTTCGCAGTCAACATTCTGACCATGTTTTAAGTGTATTTGTCAATCAAGTAATTCCCAGGCAAGTCTACTCAGAGTCCAAAGCAGGTGGTGTTTGCTTCTAGCTGTTAGTTTAAAGCAGAGTTCCGTGCACAGCAGAAGGATGAGGAGTACGTGCTGCATACTCTATATTGCTTTATTTAAAGTTCAAAGCGATTATATTACAGAAAGACATCTTGCCTCTGCCGGAGCAGAGAAATGCATCCTCTCTCCTCGACAGCTCGGAGAGAATCACCAAAGTGAAACTGCAAAGAACAGTGAAAAACAGGAAACCAGTGTACGTCACATCCAGTCTCCCTTTCCCGTGAGAAACTCCAACAGTACAGACTGTGGAATGTAAACACCTGTCTCGTGACAAACCCTTTCGCTGCACAGTGAAGGAAAGCAGAAACCAACATCCTCCCCCTTTCTGTGAACATCACTGGGCAGCGTGTTCGTACAATATCAGTACAAACCCAACTTTTGCACATAGGTACAGTGTTGATCCCTGGATACAATCTTGGACAATACATCAGCAGGAATTTCATTACCTGGCATATAGGACACCGTTACGAGTCCCTTCTGAATACATTCCCTAGCATGCTGCAACTTTAATTGCAAGTGCTTTGTGCTTTGCTTACAACCTTCAGACTTCAGCAAAGCTAAACATGCTTTGTTGTCCTGGTAAACCCGGATTGGACATTTGACAGGAATTTTCATATCTTTGCACAATTGTATTAACCATTCACAATCCTTAAGTGAATAAGACAGTGCATTCAGTTCGGCTTCACAAGAACTTAAGCTAACTGTTGTTTGCTTCTTGCATGACCAATCAAACAGACCCTGATTGTACATGTAGCAAACTCCAGACGTACTTTTCTTGTCTGTAGTGTCACTTCCAAAACTTGCATCTGCAAATATCTCAAGACCACCAGACTTTCGATTGTTAAATCTCAGTCTGTAATGCATAGTGCCTTTCAAATACCGCGCTATGCGTTTCAGAGCTTTCCAATCCTTGATACTAGGATTGTTGACTTGTCTGCTTAGCAAATTACAGCTAACAGCAATGTCTGGTCTTGAACATCTGGCAATGAAGTTTAGCTTGCCTAGCACACTTCTGTACAATGTAGTGTCAGAAAATGCTTCTTCAGTGTCATCTATCTGATAACCTGTTGTCATCGGTGTGTCTACAGGGTTAGCATCCATCAGATTTAGTTTGCTTAACACATCAGCAATTTTCCGTGACTGGTGTACTAGAATGTTACCATCTTGATCTCTCTCTATTTCCAGAGATAGGTAGTTGTTTACCTCACCAAGATCTTTCATGTCAAAGTGCTCTTTCAGTTGAGCTAGGGCGTTATTGTACATTGCGACATCTTTCCAAAAGAATAATAAATCATCAACATAAAACAAACAGTACAGTTTCTTTTGCCCCTCCTCTTTGACAAATACACATGGATCAGCTTTCCCTTGCTGAAAACCTAGAGAAAACAATACTTCAGTGAGTTTTGTGTGCCAACACCGTGCACTTTGTTTGAGACCATAAAGGGATTTCTTCAGAGCACAAACAAATCCCTGTTTTACCTGTACGCCATCAGGTGGAAGCATATAAAGTGATTCATCTAGAGATCCATACAGAAAAGCTGTATTAATATCATGGTGACTAATGTGTAGATTTTCCTCTGCAGCTAGCTTGAGCATAAGCCTTATGCTTTCATACCTCACTGTGGGTGAGTAGGTCTCGTGATAGTCTTCACCTGGTACCTGTGCAAAACCTCTGGCTACCAATCTGGCTTTGTGTCTGACTATCTTGCCATTTTGATCTGTCTTCGCTTTGAAGACCCATTTGCTTCCAAGCAGTTTCATTCCTGGAACTACTGGAACTAGCTCCCATGTTTTGTTCCTTTCTAAGGAATCAAGTTCAGCCTTCATGGCATTTAACCATGGCTCAGCTTCCTTTGAATCCAAACCCTGGATTTCTTGGAAACTAGAAGGTTCAAATACCTTCTTGGAGCTTTTAACAGCTGTTACTGCTATCGTAGCAAATTCATCAGCAAATCTCTTTGGAGGTCTGCCTTTTGTGGCTCTCTGTGACCTACGAATTAGCCTTAAGTCTTCAACACTCTCCTCTTCCTTCTTAGGAGAAAAACGACCTATTGTGAACAATGGTTCCTCCAATTCTTGATCAGAGCTTTCAGAGGGTCGCATAGAGGCTTTCGCACTCTTGAAATCCTCTGAATCACCCGATTCAGTTTCAGATTCAGACTCAGAACCTTCATCAGTGGGTGTGGGTTGTTGTGGCTGCTTTTGACTTTCCTCAGTCTCATCACCGTCATCAGGATAACATTGGAAAATTCCCACATTCTCCCCCCACTTTGCATTGTACTCAACACTTCTCGTGAGCTTAATTGCCTTAGAGTCAGTCATCATTATTCTGTAAGACCCTTTCTGATAACCTAGAAAGATACCATGCAATCCACGCTTGTCTAACTTGGAATTTTGTGGTGAATGAACCCACATGTCAGAACCAAAAATTTTCATGTGTTTAATGTATGGCTTCTTGCCAAACATCTTCTCATAGGGGGTACAACCAATCGCTGAAGATAACCTGCGATTGTAACTGTAAACAAAACACGAGAGAGATTCGGCCCAATAACTCTCTGGAAGATTGGCATCATGCAGCAAGGTTTTTAACCCTTGAAGCAATGTCTGATTTGCCCTTTCCGCAAGTCCATTCTGCCATGGCGAGCGAGGACTAGACAAATCGTGTTGAATTCCTTTCTCAGTCAGAAAAGCTTCAAACTGCTGAGAAGTGAATTCTCCCCCGCGATCACTGAAAAGAGTCTTTATCTTCTTACCATGCACATTTTCCAACCAAGCACAGAATTCCTTGAACCTAGGAAAAGC
This sequence comes from Podarcis filfolensis, assembly GCF_964270895.1. Classification (NCBI taxonomy): domain Eukaryota; kingdom Metazoa; phylum Chordata; class Lepidosauria; order Squamata; family Lacertidae; genus Podarcis; species Podarcis filfolensis. The sequence continues at coordinate 56,518,063 of NC_139611.1, read as the reverse complement.
CTCTGATTTCTGCTTGAGATTGTACACAAAAATATATCTGGAAAATGCATCAATGAGAACCATGAAGTACCTATTGCCACCCAAAGAGGGCGCTAGTGGTCCAACCAAATCTGCATGAACAATCTGGTATGGTTCCGTAGCTTGCCTACTAGACACCTTACCTTTCGCAGCCATTTTTACCTTGTTTGCTGCGCATGCTTTGCACTTCATGTGGTACCTGCAGGGTTTAATAGTCATACCTTCAACCAAGGCAGGCATTTTAGATACTGCCTCAAAATGCAAATGACCAAATTTTCTATGAAAATCATGAATACATTCTGCATGCAAACTTTTGTTAGAACCTGCAATGCAACAAGTGTCATCCTGCACAACATCATCATAATACAAAACAAACAAACGATCAACATATTCAGCATGCAATACATAATCATTTTTCTTTGTGATGATGCACTTCCTGTTCTTGAAGGAAACGTCAATGTTCCGCTCATTCAGCTGTCCAACGCTGAGCAGATTATGTTTGGCATCTGGCACGTAAAGCACATTCTGTATCGATAAGTCCAAACTGTGAAGAACAACAGTTCCGTAGCCTTTACTGGGAATTGTGTGGTCATCCGCCTGGTGAATCGCACCTTCCTGCGGTGTAAAAGACACAAACAGTCTCTTATCGTTGCACATGTGGTGGGTCGCCGCTGAATCAACAACGAAGAAAGATCTAGACGTCTTCTGGACCTCTGCAACCTTTGGAGTGAAGCGTGAAACCATAGCCTTGTGCTGCGTTGTCCTTGACACCGGACCTTTGCCTTTGCCTCGGCCTTTTCCGCGCGATGAGCTTTCGCTGCGCTGCTCTGTCTTGGCCCTGGGATATCTGCATTCCCTCTTCATATGGCCTAGACGTCCACACGAGTAGCATTTCACTGCCTTCAAAGCTTTGGCGCCATCTGGTGGTTCCACTGCACTATGGGACGACGTCTGTGAAGACTCCCCCTTGCCCATGCAGCTAGCACCCCGGCGATCTGCTTCATTTAAAATCACGGCAGTAACATAATCCACTGTTAGCTGAGCTGTTGGTTGCACAGCAATCTGGGTTGCAACAGACTCCCAACCTGAACCCAAAGATTGTAGTATCATGAAAGAATACACAGCCTCTGGAAAGTTGAGTCCTCTCTGTTGCAGCTCATGTCTCAGATTTTGCATCTCCATCAGATGTAAACGCACATCTCCACCTTCAGCAAGAGCCATATTATGCAGCTTGTTGAAGTAAAACATAGTGGATCCAGCTTCTGTCCTTAAGTGAGCCTCTCTCAAAGCGTCCCAAATTTCTCTGGCTGAGGTCTTATCACGCAACAGACAGAGCTCTTCCGGGGATACTATCAATGTAAGAGTTCCCCTTGCTTTGGAATCCTTAGCTGCCCATACATCTGTAACTGGAGCTGGGGGGTTGTCTGTAATCACCTCAAACAAACCCTCTTTCCGCAGAATTGCCTCTGCATACAGAACCCAGTCCGCGTAATTCTTCTTATTGAGCTTTGGAATCCCACAAGCATCCTGAAGGGCCATCATGACTCTGGCATTAGCCTTCAGCGTCATATATGCTGCTTTAAATCTTGCTGCGTCACTGCTGCAGCTGCCTTATTCCAAAAGCGCACTTAAAAGTTACCTTCGATTTCCCCAGCATAGTAACTTGTGCCTGGGAGCCTTTTGCCTATTCCCAGCAAAACGGCTTTAAAGTTAAAAGTCCAGCCATAAGGCCATTAACTAGAAGCTGGCAGGCTGCCCGGAGCAGTAGCACATACCTCATCAATCATCTTGACACGCAGAGCAGATTCTGATCCGATCTGTCCCTCTGCATTCCGATCCCTTGCCGGCACTCCGATTCGACTTCTGGGCCCATAACCACGTGTTAGTTTAAAGCAGAGTTCCGTGCACAGCAGAAGGATGAGGAGTACGTGCTGCATACTCTATATTGCTTTATTTAAAGTTCAAAGCGATTATATTACAGAAAGACATCTTGCCTCTGCCGGAGCAGAGAAATGCATCCTCTCTCCTCGACAGCTCGGAGAGAATCACCAAAGTGAAACTGCAAAGAACAGTGAAAAACAGGAAACCAGTGTACGTCACATCCAGTCTCCCTTTCCCGTGAGAAACTCCAACAGTACAGACTGTGGAATGTAAACACCTGTCTCGTGACAAACCCTTTCGCTGCACAGTGAAGGAAAGCAGAAACCAACACTAGCATCATCAAGAACACACACACACAAAAACAGTTAACACCCTGGGAAGCTTTTGCACATGCTCCATTCGTCATCTTTGACTTGTTGCATTTTAATCTAATTATTCTCTCATGGCTTTTTAATAAACCTACTGCTGGCACCTGGCTTGATGCTGACAGGTTCCCTGGGACTGCAGCTGTTTGGCTCTGAAGCCGTTTCTGTCAAGCAATGGGGCAGGCAACAGAGCATCCACCCAAAGGCTCTGCCTCGCTCTGTCTTTCTGTCACTCCTCAAGAAGGTTCCCAGAACCCATTTCCTTCTCCTTCAGAAAGGGGGACCGAGTGATTGATGGCCATTCACGGCCTCCAAGGAAAGAGAATTGGTTGATGTGGACTTTGTAATGCCAGATTCAACTTTCTCTCTCTTTAGAGAGACTTCACTTACTTTACTCCATGGAAATAAAAAAATGCAGCCACACAATCTATGTGTTTATGTGAGTTTTGTTTTTTCCAGGGTATGAAGGAGCATCTCCACCCCCATCGTTCTGCCCGGACACTGAGGTCCAGTGCCAAGGGCCTTCTGGTGGTTCCCTCGCTGTGAGAAGTCAAGTTAAAGGGAACCAGGCAGAGGGCCTTCTTGGTAGTGGCACCTGCCCTGTGGAATACCCTCCCTCCAGATCTCAAAGAGAAAAACAACTACCAGACTTTTAGAAGACATCTGAAGGCAGCCCTGTTTAGGGAAGGTTTTAATGTTTAACAGACTATTGTATTTTAATATTTTGTTGGAAGCCACCCAGAGTGGCTGGGGAAACCCAGCCAGATGGGTGGGGTATAAAGAATAAATTATTATTATTATTATTATTATTATTATTATTATTATTATTATTATTGATGCTAGGGCTGTGTCCCAGATTTGGTCCCTTCCCAGACCAAATTGGGCCAATTCAGGACCTGGGCTGAATTAGATTAGCCCTGGATTGCCCTGGGTCAGTTCAGCCCACCTGGAGCAACCCAGAGCTGTCAATCTCACTGGGACTTCCTTTCAAGTAAGTGGCTGGTGGGATGGCATGGGAATGGTGTTGTTGCTTAGCTGACTTCCCAATACCATGAATTTCTGCCCATCACTGAGAGGTGGAGGCATGAGGCAGTGGAAATCTCTGATGCTCCTGTCACTGTGCCCATGCCATACGGATCTCCCCACCACTTCACTGCTGTGCAGTGCTGGGAGGCCAGGTGAGCAACACCACACTCCCTGCACTGCCCCACCAGCCACTACTGCTCCCCACACCCCAACCACATGAGCTAATGCAATTCTAGGTTACATCCTCAGAAGTATAGTGTCCAGATCAAGGGAAGTAATAGTGCCACTCTATTCTGCCTTGGTCAGACTCCCCCTGGAATCCCATGTCCAGTTCTGGGCACCACAGTTTAATAAGAATATTGACAGGCTGGAATGTGTGCAGTAAAGATTGACTAAGATGATCAAGGGTCTGGAAAACAAGCCTTATGAGGAGCAGTTGAGGGAGTTGGGTATGGTTAGTCATCTTCAAGTATCTGAAGGGCTTCCCATCGAAGATGAAGCTTGTTCTCTGCTGCATTACAGAGAATTGGAATAAATGACCCTTTGGGTCCCTTCCAGCTCTACAATCCTATGATTCTGTAATGAAGAGGGAAATGGAATTGAAAGGTAAAGTTACAGTGGGAGATGGATGAATGTGCTAGTCTGAGTTTCTCATTTTTACCATCTTAAATCCAGTTCTTCACATTTCCACATCAATTATCTATTTTTTTTAAAAAAAAAACCTCACGAAAATTCATCAGCATTTTGATGCAAATTTCCCCTGATATACATGCTGCTGTATGCAGTTTTGACTAATGTCCACATTTTTGTATGCACTTTCCCCAAACAAAATGCATTTTTGTATGTTATTTTAACCAATGGATAGATTCCCCAAATATATGCAATTTTAAAAACACATTGGTTGGCTGAAGAACTGAATTGCAAAATTCAGAGAATTGCACATTTCTTAGAAGAATCATATTTTGGTTTCTGTATTGGGTGGGGAAGAGTGACTTGGATCATTTCTCATTAAAAGGCAAACAAAACTGAATTCCTCCTCCACCCCTCACTGCAGCACTAAGACCTGTCAAAGTACCAGGTTTGTGTCTTGTGGTGGAGGGAACAGGGTCTTTAGGCATTTTTTGAGATGCCGAGGGGGAAACAAGGATGCAAAACCAGCAGGACTGAGTTCCTGCCAAAGCAAAGGCTGGGTGACAGCTGCCTTCTTGGACAGAAAGATCCCAACGGCAGTCCTCCAATCCAAGCGGGTCTAATTATGGGGCACCAGCTCATGCAATCCTCTTTGAAGGAGATCTGCCTAGAAATCCCCTCCTGTTTGCAAGGTGAGCACAGCAATTTGCAGGCTGAGCAGCGCCAGCAGGTTTGAGAAAAGGTCGAGGGCCTGGGAATCCACACCCCTTGCCTTCTGGGATTCATGACATGAAACAGTGGAAGACGCTGCTGACGCAGGAACTGCCCTTTCGCAAAGGTCATGCCTCCTCCTGATTTTACTACAGAGCCCCCAGAGAAAATGGAGAGAAGGCAGGCTAGTGTGGAAGTCAGAGAGCTCATGCTCTGCTCTTACCCAAATGGCACCAGAGAAAGACATATGCAAGAGAGGAATCTGCATTCTTCGGGAAGTGATTTCTTTCCCCTTTTCCCCTCTCTCCTTCTGAGAAAGGGCTGTGAACAGCTTTGCTTAGAAACAGGTGTGGAATAGTGGTAAGCAGTGCTTTTCCCCCTCAAGAAATAGGTGCCGGTACTCACCATGAAGTTGTTACAATAATTGCCACACTTTTTAATCACAAAAAATGCCAGTACTGCGTACCCCTGAGTACCCCTGGGGGGAAAAGCACTGGTGTTAAGAGTGTCACACTGGGATCTGAGAGACCAGGGTTTAAATCCCCACTTCAGCCATGAAACTCACTCGGGTGATCCTGCACCAGTCTTAGTCTCTACTACTAACTTACCTCACAGTGCCGGATTTACGTATAAGCTAAACAAGCTATAGCTTGTTTTAAAGGGAAATTTTAAGGGAAAAATTTTAAAGGGGAAAAGCCTAGATGTACATTTCCAAAATATAAGATAAAAAACAAATAAAATAAAACCTACATACAGCAACACTGTTTTGCATTGTGTAGGCTCCTATCATGTAAATAATGGGCTCCACCTGCTAGGCTTTTGTTATGTGCAAATGGCTTTAGATACCTATTAGGTCCATAAATTACCATATAGCATATATTCAACCCAAATACAGTGACAATTTGTTGTTGACAAAGGACAGCTGGACATATAAAGGGCCCCATTACCTTCAGTAGCTTAAGGCCTCATCAGACCTAAATCTGTGAGGATATAATGCATACCCCCTGAGCTCCTTGGAGGTAGAGGGTGGGGTATAAATGCAATTTTTAAAATGTAGCTTTCCCTGAGCTCATTCTTATCAGTTTGATTTGCACAGGACACTTAGGAAACTACCATATTTTTCGCCCTATAGGACACACTTTTTCCCCTCCAAAAATGAAGGGGAAATCTGGGTGCGTCCTATGGGGCGAATGCAGGCTTTCGCTGAAGCTTGGAGAGCAAGAGGGGTTGGTGCGCACTGACCCCTCTCGCTCTCCAGGCTTCAGGAAGACATCCGCAGCCTAGTCAGCCCTGCAGGAGTTCCTGCAGGGCTGTCTAGGCTGTGGATAGTAGCCTGCCGCCTGGAGCACCGGGCGCGCTGAAAGCAGAGTGCCCGGCGCTTTGGGAACACATCTGCAGCCTAGGCAGCCCTGCGGGAAGTCCCGCAGGGATGCCTAGGCTGCGGATAGCAGCCTGCTTCCCGGAGCGTCGGGCGCCATGAAAGCAGAGTGCCCGGCGCTTCGGGAACACATCCGCAGCCTAGGCAGCCCTGTGGGAGTTCCCGCAGGGATGCCTAGGCTGCGAATAGCAGCCTGCTTCCCGGAGCGTCGGGCGCTCTGCTTTCAGGGCGCCCGGCGCTTAGGGAACACACCCACAGCCTAGGCAGCCCTGCAGGAGTTCCCCGCAGGGCTCCCCACGCTGCGGATAACAGCCTGCCACCCGTTGGGCGGGGCGCCCTGAAGCAGAGCACCCCGCGCGCCGGACAAACATCCGCAGTGTGGGGAGCCCTGCAGGAGTTCCCCGCAGGGCTCCCCATGCTGTGGATAGCAGCCTGCCGCCCGGCGGGCGGGGCACCCTGAAGCAGAGCGCCCCTCGCGCCGGGCAGACATTGGCCAGCCCCACAAGCTCGGGGGACAGCAGGGAGGCGCAGCGCCGCCATCCCGCTGTTCCTCGACCTGGTTCAGTTTCCCCGACCTGCTTTTTGGGGGGGGGAATAAAGGGGGGGGGGAAATTCCTTTATTCCCCCCCCCAAAAAAATAGGTGTGTCCTATGGGACGGAGCATCCTATGGGACGAAAAATACGGTATTTGCATCTAGCAAGGAAACAGAAGAGGTGTGAGAGCTGTCGCTGCTCAGTGGCAGAGCCTAAGCTCAGCCTGCAGAAGGAGTCCAGGTTCATTGCTTGACTTCTCCAGTTCAAAGCTCTCAAATGGCAAGTGCTCCACCTTAGAGAGCCAACACCTATCCAAGCGGATAATGCAAGCCTAGATCGACAACTTCATGTGTTTCAATCGGCTAGAGATGAAGAAACTCACACCACTAGAGGGTAGCAGAGCACATGTGTGGGATTGCTAACTTCAGAAGACAAGGCCTCAGGGTCCACCATGTTTTTCTGCAGCAATGGACATGCACCAGTCTCTGCTAGGGGGACAATATACTGTGCCAAAACTGCTTGCATGCAGATCTCATTTCATTATATTTCATTTCCAGTTCCATTAATCTCATTTTATTGTATTTTATTTTTATACCCAACTCCATTAAACAGCACAGCTGCTCAAGCAGCTAAGTGAATATAGCTAATGAACAGGCATGGCAAAAGCTAGATGGTTCAAGAACTAAATTGCCTTTGGAGTGAGCAAAGCAGAATGAGGAAAGGAACTTGTTTTGCAAATGATTTAAAAACTTGCATAAATCGTGGGAGTCTCTTTTTTTAAGTGTACAATATGTAGTGTTAAGTGGGTACACTTGTTGCAATTAAGTTAGCAAGGGAGGGTGGAAATCCATGGTCAATAATGTACTTTAAGCACATTTTCTATGTGGCTATTGATACAGACCACTTGTGACAAGAAACTGATATAGTGTAGCACAAACAGGAACAGAGAAGAGGAGCTTAACAAAACCAACACCGCTAAGGGGAATAGCAAGGAGGGGGCCAAGTAAGCAATAGATTCTGGCTATGCTCATGAGGTGATTGGGAAATATAAGTATGGATGTATGAAAGCCTCAGGCAGAATCATACAGAAAATTCTGTGCACCTTCTCTTAAAAAATCATGCACACTCCAGTCTTGATTCTGCCTCGACGCAACATAAGAAGAGCCTGTTGGATCAGGCCAGTGACCCATTTAGTTCAACATTGTGTTCACACAGTGGCCAGCCTGATGCCTGTAGGAAACCTGCAAGCAGGATTTGAGAACAAGAGCCCTCTCCCCTCCTGTGATTTCCAGCAACTGGTATTCAAAAGCATTGCTGCATCCAACTGTGGAGGCAGAGTCAAGCCATCATGACTAAGAGCCATCAATAGCCCTCTCCTCTATGAATTTGTCTAATCCTCTTTTAAAGTCATCTAGGTTGGTGGCCAACCTGGAGAGATCGGCTAGAGAGAGGATCCTTGGTGTGGCCCAGAATGGCAGGTCTGAGGTCACTCCGTGCTGTCAGCCTTAAGCCTAGAATGGATCCACCAAAACGAACCAGCTCTCTTGAGTGGAAATGTGCATGACTTGACTCCCTGACCCCATTTTCTTCCATATGGTGCCCTGCAAGAGAGAAATGTCCCGTCCAGATCTTTTGGATCTTTTTTTTTTTTGCTGTCAATTTAATCCGACTGCCTTGCCTGGGACTGTCTATTTCAGCTCAGTGCAGCTCTGACGGAACAGCAAATTCATGAAGGAAAAAATAAACCCACACAAGTTACAATAATTTAAATAATTGGGTGTTTTTGTGTGTGTATGTGACAGCATCAGGAATACACAATGCTCATCCACTGTAAAATCCTGAGGGACTGCAGAAAACAGGAGCAGATGAATCCTTGTGAAAGAAAAATGCTATTTTCATGCAAATATCCCTCCGTAATAAAATACCCAGGGAATATAAAATGGCAAGGAAATGCATGAGATACATACTGCCTGGTTTTCAAAACACAAGTGTGCCTCTCCTTAAAAAAATAGCACTGATTGTATTAACAGTAATGAATGAAGGAGCATTTTAACAACAGAGCAACAAGGAGGGCAAAGAAGGCAGGGGTGTGTGGAGGACGATGATGACACACTGTCTGGTTTTTATTGTGAAAGGCAAAGAGAGGCCAGGTCTTTGGGAATAAGAGAAGCCAGGGAGATTTGTAGAACCAGAGGAGGCATTCTTTAAGAACATGCCACACCAGGCAGTCTCCTGCCCCCATTATATACTACACAGTTCCACAAAAGCATCAGGGAAGGGGGCAGCCAGAATTCAGCTGCAGAGACTAGTTCATCTGTCTGTGCTTCTCATGAGTCCTCTCCAATTCCCAAACATATGGGGCCCACTACATTCTTCCCATCAGATATTCTGCAGCAGACTTCCCAGAGCAATATCTTGCAAGCTATTAACAAGCTCTTAACCTGTTTGGGGGCGGGGGAATCCAGTGCACTGCTTTTTGGAGCTTTCCAAATTAGGTTTATTAATGTCAGATTATAGGAACGGTTTGAAAACAAACGATGGGCTGGGAGATTTCTCAGCACTAAAACCAAGCAAAACAAAAGCACCCCAGGCCCTATTAATCTTGCTGCTAATAAAAATGAAATAGACCCATGGCCCTTTTCTGGAGATGAAGTTCACTGTGATTATTTCTCTGAACCAGCCGTGAAGTGCTCGACTCCAACCCTCCAGAATACATCGGCTGTTTGGAGAGAGATCATTAGCTCGGACAGCGGGGGAGGTGTCACAGTACGGTAATTTATCAGTTGCCTATGGAGAAGTGAACAGCTTTCTCTGGATCATCTGAAAACGCCAAGAACATTTTCTCTCTCGAGACCAGCAGCGAGGGGAGATCTTAAAGCTGGGATTTTTATCTGCTAAAATAGAGTTTCGTCTTCTACAACTGGGCGTATTATGCAGTGCATTTAAAACAGCAACAGCAACCATTTTTTAAAAACCTCCATGCTCTGAAACAGCAGTTGAAGCCGTGCATTTTAGAAATACCATTAGCCTGCTTTATAACTGATGCCGGAGAAGGGGAGGCACTTCAAACCTGGATAAGAAAATGTCAAATTTACCTGTTGCTTTTCAGAGATGCAAATATATTGGTGCATCATCCTTAAGCTGGATCGTGCAACCATTATAGTAACCGCAGAATCCTTTGAAGCCCCAGCACTCAGCTGAGAAGAAGCAGGTGATGAAATCCATGCCGCCAAATCGAAGTCTCAAGCCATGTGATGACTTCTTGTAAAGGCCAGCACTGGCACTCTTCCAGGGTGGTGGTGCAGCCCACCCACTTGAATACTTTCCACCTATCCCATAACCCCCTTCTTCTAAGCTGGTGCCCCTTCTGCCCTCAGATCACTGAGTGCTTTTGAAGCGTTGTTTTCCCTCAGTCAGCTGGGAGAATAAAAATAGCATTTCCTATAGAGTTATGTTTAATGGCAATTCCCTTCTCCATGGAGAAGATTCTTCTATAAAGCTTAAAGTAAAGGGACCCCTGACCGTTAGGTCCAGTCGCGGATGACTCTGGGGTTGCGGCGCTCATCTCGCTTTATTGGCCGAGGGAGCCGGCGTACAGCTTCCGGGTCATGTGGCCAGCATGACTAAGCCGCTTCTGGTAAACCAGAACAGCACACAGAAACACCGTTTACCTTCCTGCCGGAGCGGTACCTATTTATCTACTTGCACTTTGACGTGCTTTCAAACTGCTAGGTCTATAAAGCTTACTTGGAGGCAAGTCTATGTCAGCAGAGGTGTCCTGAAGCTTTAATTAGATGCTCCCTTCTTGCAGTTTTTGCCCCTGCCATTGCTCCCTGTTCAGCATAGCCATTACGGATGCATAGACTCTTAATTGGCCCTTAATTAAACCATTCTTGTTCCTGGGGCACTGAGGCAGGGGACTACTGCTTTCCTCTCTTTGTTGTAATTATGAAATAGCATTATTTAATGACAAAGGGGGACATGCTATTGGTCTATGCGGTTCTTCTCCTGATTGGCTCAGGTGTGTTTGGCAGGGACTCCTTCCTATCATAGTGTGGCGTTTTGCCCTCCATTCATACCATGGACCCTCAGCTGGTAAAAATATGAGCTGTTGTACCACACCAGAGCCCCTGTAATCCTGGGATGGGATGTCCCATGGCGTGTATGACTGATGCATGCAGTTCTCACTGAGAGTTCAGGGGCTATTCTGAAATATTTGCAGTGCAGATTTGCATCTCAGAAACTCCTCATCTCCCCCCCCCCAATGACATTCCTTTTTTGGTCTGGGCATGCAAAAGGGGATTGGAGGTGTTTTCCCCTCCTGCAGGGGTGGCTCCAACTGCTGTCTTCAGTGTCAGGAGTGTGTGCAGGCCCTGTGGCCAGTAGGGCTTCGCAGAACTGGGGCCTTCCTAAGTTTGTTCTGGAGAGGCAAGGTGCAGCCGTACAAGTGAGGCCACTTGGTAATTCACTGCACCTGGTGGCAAGAGCCGGGAAGGGATATAAGGTCAGCATTTCCCTTTCATTCTTTGCCACAGCAACACGTTTCTTGCCTTGCTGCGCTTGGCTTCTTGCTTCCTGATCCTCAAACCTTGGCTTCTTGACTCCTTGCTTCTCGACTCTCGGACCCTTGACTTCGTGACTCCCTGCTTCCTGACCCTCGGACCCCTGGCTTCTGGACTCTCATTCCTGCTCCCACCCTGCCATCTTGTCCCCGGTCCCGATGTCTTCAGCTGGGACTTTGATCGCCCGTAGACCGCACCGTGACATTCAGCTTCCTAGCACCATGCCCTGTGGAAGGCACCACTGTGACTGTTGGAGTGAGGAGGTTGCGGTGATGTCCTGGCAAAGGCAAATGTAGGGGAGCACAACCGGTTCAGTCGCACCAGATGCAAAGCTTCTGGGGTGTCACAGTAGGCACCTCAACTGACATCCGACAGAAGGTGAGAGGCCAGGTGGGGGCAGATTTTGGTGTTGCATGGGATCCCACTGAAATATGAGACTGGTCCTGGATCATCACAACAGAGGGGAGGATGTGAACCAAAGGATTCAAATGACAAGAAAGGAGATTCCAACCAAACAGTAGGAAGAACTTTCAGGAGGTAAGAGTTGTGGAATGGACTACTTCAGAACGTGGTGGACTCTTCTTCCTTGAAGGTTTCTCAGCTGAGGTTGGAGGTCCACCTGTCAGGGAGTCTTTAGCTTTGATTCCTGTGTTGCAGGGGGCCATACTTGATGACCTTTGGATTCCCTTCCAACTCTGCAGTTCTATGAGTCTAACATCACTGGCTGCCTCCATTTCCAGGTGACGTCGGTATCATTGCCAGCTCTGTTCCCGACTGCTCGCTCTGGTGCACCAGGTAAGGGGAGGTCAGTTGCATCTAGTCAGTTGCACCAGGTAGGTGGGTGTCTGTCAATTACCCCCCCCCCCCCGCTTATGTGTATATCTCCTTTTCTGGGCTGAGAAGGCATAGCATGCAACATACCTTCTGGTGATGTGGTGGCAGCATAACTTCAATGTAGTGTGAACCTAGGATCTCTCTATCTAGCTCCATACTATTGCATTTTATTGTGAAGCATTGCTCAGTGGTAGAGCATTAACTTTGAAAGCAGAAGGGCCCAGGTTCAATTTCCAGCATTTCCTGGTAGGGTTGGGAAGGATTTATGCTTAAAATCCCGGAGAGCTGGTGCCAGTCAGTGCCGGCAATACTAGGCTCGATCGAATCAATGACTTGGGTTCCTGAGTTGTTGATGATGATTCCATTGTTATTTTCTTCTTAACCTTTGTAAGCCTTTTAGGACATTCTGTAAATATCCACAACTTTTATATTGATTCTATGCCTGCTTAACTATGATGGCTCCTGGGAGTTTTAATTTTGAGGAGGCTGCCAAATCTTCTTCACTAAAGATCCCAACGCTTGCCTTCTTCCTTCACATAACTGCAGTTCTCAAAGTGAGAAGACTAAGAATGATTTTATTGAGCCTGTTTAAGAGGAGTCCAGTTCATCACCACTCCTAAATTCTACGAGACTTCTCCTTGCAACTAAAACTTGACAAATGTCATGTCCCCTTCTTCAGGAAATTTGAGGCTGGCAGCTTTCTCCCTTTTCAGAATGTTCCAAAACAGTTGCAAAACTGTCAGGTGGAAATTGCCACAACAGAAATCATATCGAGCAACATTTTGACAAAACCTCTTTTTTATTTTGCTCTAAATTTTCTCTGCTGATGGGATTTCAACCCAGCTCACGTGAATCAAGGTTTACTCGGAGCATCGTCCGGGAGCCTCGACACTCACTCTTGTTTTGTGTGTCGGCATAAAGATAGATATAATTTTGAAAATTGCAGCGGAAAAAGAAAGACATAGAAAATTACCTCTTTCAACAACGTTAAGCCATTCTGTTCCATTAATATATTTCTGAACCTGAATATTGCAAAGGGAAAAGTACATTATCTCAGAGGACGAAGCAACCTGGTAATGTATTCTGGCCATAATGCGGTCTCATTCAGGATGCAAAATGCAGGGTGTTGGAAAATGTAAAAAAACCACAGAGACTTGCTTAATGTGGGGTTTGAAAAACAACTAAATCAGATGGATGCATTATCTGTAAACTTCCCAACCTGCCACTGGCTTATGTTAATTTCTTTTTTCTTTCTTTTATTTTGAGGAAGGGTTCGCAATGTTTATTCTTCCTGTAATTGAAAGCCCTTTCGGTCACAAGTCATATCACAGCCATTAGTCACTGCATTTCCTCATTGGAGGAATATGTAAGCAATGAGAATGGCGAGTGGAGGGACCCCAGTGAGCAAGATCCTGCACCACATTGTCTTACCTAATATATGTTCCTATCTGCAGAACACACACTGCTACAGATGCCACATAACACCTGTTTTGCATTTGTAAGGACTAGATCTTTTAGTGTGCCAGCCTACACTTTGGAACTCCCTGCCTATCGATACCAGGCAGGCACCCTCACTGTACACTTTTCCAGTGCCTGCTAAAAACATTTTTGTTTAAAGAAGCCTCCTCAAATGTTTAGAAAGCCGATGTGAGTTTTAATCTGTTTTTAAGTCTATTGCTATTTTAGCTTTTTGAAAGTATTGATAATTTTTCATATGGATAATAGTATTATGTAACCTTTTTGGTAAACTGCATCGAGTGTTGGCTTGTCTTTCGTTTCATTTTTACGATTAAATAGCGTATAAATTTTAAGGGGAAAACAAACAAACATCCTGCCCTCTGCCCTGAACCATCTCTGAGGGAGGGAGGAAAGCAAATGGCATTGGAGGGAGAGGCTGGGATCAATTCACCTGGACGTTCTTCTGAGTCACAGCAGCATGGGGGGACGGAGCAACAGTATCTAGAGTTCCCTCCCCCAAAAGGAGAGTTGCTTCCTTCTCCCCAACAAGCCCCTTCCTCCAATTTATCCCAAACATGGGAGAGGGTTGAGGGAAGCCAAAAGAGTTTCCCCAAGGTTGGGTATATTTCTCAAGGGGCTACACACCCCTGGGCAGCTCCAAATCATGTCAGTAGGGCTTTCAGTGGGGATGGATAAGAACCTAAGAGGAGCTTGCCAATGGGGCATCAAGTCCAGTATCCTGTTCTCACAGTGGCTCTGGGAAACCAGCAAGCAGGATCTGAGGGCAAAAGCCCTCTCCTCTCCCGTGGTTTCCAACAACTGGTATTCAGAAGCATTGCATTCTCCAACTGTGGATGCACAGCGTAGCCATCGTGGCTACTAGCCACCGACTGCCCTTTCCTCCATGAACGTGTCTAATCTTATTTTAAAGCCATCTAGGTTGGTAGGATTGTGCCCCATGGGTGAGACCTGACTATCCCTCTCTCTGCCTCAGCAGTCACACCTGCCACCTCTCAGGGGCCACCTAATGGTCAGTTTGCCTGTACTTGAAAGGGCAAGGGTGTGGTATTTAATGAGAGAGGGCATGGGGGCAACGCAAAGCATCTCAACCAGTTGAGGGTCACAGGATCTGTGTGGCCTTGAGTCCTGGTTGCATTTCTGCATACATATAATTCTCGCCGCCTAGGAGAGGTTTGTTGCAGTGGCTGGAGGCAGCAACTGCAAGCTGCCTCGCTGTTAATCAATGCTTTCTCTGCTGTTATCTTGAGCATTGCGAGCCCAGATCTTAAGTTTCGATGAAATTAAATTAAATTAATGTATACATTAATTACCCTCAAACATCCTCCTCCCCGTCTTACACTTTGCCTCAGAGGCCACATTGGCAAGGGAGAAATGAGCGGCGCCCCCCGCCCCAAATGAAAAACCTCAATTATATTTTGCAAATAATGGGATGATTACAGTTTTTATGTTTGCATTAAATTGAGGGGAATTATGAGATATTTAACTGACATTTTATCCCGATAGCCCACAGCAAGCTAGGTAGCAGTTACATGCTGTAATAAATGTCACCATTTAAAAATTAATTGCTACACTATCTAACTTGCTGTGGGCTGTCTTGTTAAATATTAATGGGATGTCTTGGGAAAAAAAGTGTTGTGACTTGAAAGAATTATTTAGATGCAGACGGAGTGGCTGAGGAAAAGCCACCAGCTTGTTGAGTTGAAAGCGTGGCGCTAATGACATGGCGACTTTCCTTTCTCAATGCTGCCTCATCCCCACACCCATCAGCCAGGATTATCTTTGGCAAGGCCTTGCAGGTAGCGTAAGGCACCTCCTGAACTCTTGAGCAAGGGGGTTTCTGGCTAATTGCCACAGAAATCCCTCATGCCCAAAATGAACATTTCAAGTCAAAACAGAAGCTGGCCAGCGAGTGAGAGTCTACACCTTTTTTTTTTTAGATCTATGACTCCACCTATCTCCTAGCTGCTCCTAGCCGCATTTGGTCAAGCTACGGGGTGGGAACAATCCATATTTCCTTTTTTTCAATCTGTCCCGTGTAGCAGCCGTGGGCTTTAAGCTTTCCAGCCAGGTCTCTACTGTTGCGCGCGCACACACATGTATGTGCGAGGGTCCTTCTGAGCAGCCCTAGCCATCTGCCTCAATCTACGAGAATGAGGGAGGTGGGGCACATTTACTTGACCTGCTCCAGAACCAGGGGTGACCCCCAAACCTGGTAGGGAGACAGCTTGCCATAGGTAGGTCTCCAGGTAGGGAGACAGCTTGAACATTTGTTGTTGTTGTTTAGTCGTTTAGTCGTGTCCAACTCTTCGTGACCCCATGGACCAGAGCACGCCAGGCACTCCTGTCTTCCACTGCCTCCCGCAGTTTGGTCAAACTCATGCTGGTAGCTTCGAGAACACTATCCAACCATCTCGTCCTCTGTCGTCCCCTTCTCCTTGTGCCCTCCATCTTTCCCAACATCAGGGTCTTTTCCAGGGAGTCTTCTCTTCTCATGAGGTGGCCAAAGTACTAGAGTCTCTGCTTCAGGATCTGTCCTTCTAGTGAGCACTCAGGGCTGTCAAACCAGCATCTATCTGTTCAGGGCTGTCCTGAGTCGACCAACAACTTACTGTTAACAACTTTATGGTGAGTTCCTGCACCTATTTTTCTTGGGAAAAGGCATTGCAGATGCTGCTTATGGGAAACCCACAAGCAGGACTCTAGCCCAAGAGTCCTCTCCCCTCCTGTGGTTTCCAGCAACTGGTATTCAAGAGCATTGCAGAGTATAGCCATCATGGCTAGCAGCCATTGCTAGCCCTCTCCTCCATGAATATCTTCATTTAAAGTCTTCACTGCCTCCTGTGGGAGCGAGTTTCCTAGTTTAGCGATGTGCTGCATGCAGGAGGGCTTTATTTCCTCTGTCCTGTGTCTTCCCACATTGGATGTTCACAAGTCCTAGTGTTTTGGGAGAAGGAAAAAAAACTTTTCTCTGTCCACTTTCTCCATGCCTCACATAATTTCATGAACTTCTACCTACATTATCATCGTGCAAGACAGGTGTGCCAGGAACCTGTGGCCAATTGTGGACGCCCAGTGTGGGTCCTTCTCCTCCTTGTCTCTGAACCGTTCAAACACCAGAAGCCTCTGTGTGTCTGATGTCATTATCTTTTTTTTTTATAAGATGTTTATTAGAATTTTACAAAAAGCAAAAATTAACAGAATAAAAAAAGACAAGAAAAAAGAAAAAATACAAAAAATTTTAAAAAAAGAAAATACAAAATACAAAAAAGAAGTAAGTAGAAAAGGTTAAAAAATAAATCCATTTTTTCATATCTTTAAGCTCGTTTGCTTGTTTCCTTGACCTCCTCACGCCTCCCTTTTTTGTATTCCAGTTTACATAGTTAATTCAGCAAATCCTTACCCTCTTTGTTTTTATCTTAACTCTATATCTTAACATATTGAACTTCATATTTTCATCTAATTATCAATCCTTTTTTACATATTCTTTTAACTTTGTTACTAAAGCCATCTCATTTCAATCCTACATCATTTTAACATTCATTAATTTTACAATGTTTCTGCAAATAGTCTTTAAATTTCTTCCAATCTTCTTCCAATCTTCTTCCACCAACTCTTCTCCCTGGTCTCGGATTCTGCCAGTCATTTCCGCCAATTCCATATAGTCTATCACTTTCATCTGCCATTCTTCCAAGGTGGGTAAATCTTGTGTCTTCCAGTACTTCGCGATAAGTATTCTTGCTGCTGTTGTTGCATACCTAAAGAAAGTTCTGTCCTTCTTTGGCACCAATTGGCCGACAATGCCCAGGAGGAAGGCCTCTGGTTTCTTCAGGAAGGTATATTTAAATACCTTTTTCATTTCATTATAGATCATTTCCCAGAAAGCCTTAATCTTTGGGCACGTCCACCAAAGGTGAAAGAATGTACCTTCATTTTCTTTACACTTCCAACACTTATTATCGGGCAAATGGTATATTTTTGCAAGCTTGACTGGTGTCATGTACCACCTGTATATCATTTTCATAATATTCTCTCTTAAGGCATTACATGCCGTGAATTTCATACCTGTGGTCCACAACTGTTCCCATGTCATTATCACAGCAAATACCAATCGTTTCTGCAGCAAGTACAGCTGTTACGTAACGTGTAAGGCTCAGGTGTGATTTCTTCAAAAGCTTTTCACAAGTTGCAAAAATGCATCTGCTTCGGGGTGATTTGTCTTTCTGTGGGAGCACAGTGAAGAAGGGTAAAAACATTCAGAATGAGGACAATAAGTTCTTACCTCATAGAATCCTAGAATTGTAAAGTTTGAAGGTATTCTCCCCTCCACCACAAGGGTCACCGAGTCCAGCCAGGAATGATAGCTAAAGGATCCCTGACAGATGGTCATTAGACCTCTGTGAAGGAGAGTCAACCACCTTCTAAGGTAGTCTGTTATGCTGTCAAGCAGCTCTTATAATTCTTTCTAATGCAGCTGTTTTAACAGTGGTCTCCAGTGGCATAGCGACAGTTGCCAGCACCCGGGGGAAGGAAAGTATTGTGCCTCCTAATCGGCACTATGTGCTGCTGCTAGGTGGAGCTTGGGAGCAGCGACAGGACATGCATGTGCGCCTCCTTGGACTGGGGTGCTGCCACCACTGAAATCTCGCTTTCCGCCCGCCTCCCTCACTGGCAGGGGACGCCACAAGGGCTGCAAGGACCTATCCTCTCCCAGGTCCTGCTTGGTGTGCTGTTAAGGTGAGGCCGGTGGGTGGAATGGGGTGCAGCTCCAATCAGGGCAGCAGCTGCAGAGATGCGCCCCTAAAAATATTTGTGCCTGGAGCAATCGCCCTGGTAGCTCCCCCTCCCACTATGCCTCTGATGGTGTCCTATGTTATTGACCAGATACCCTCACCAGCAATCTAGCTGCCCTATTCTGCACCAGCTGGAGCTTCTAAACCAGACCCAAGGTCAGCCCCACATAGAGCGCATTGCAGTAATCCAGACTCAAGGATACCAACACATAAGAGGTAAGTAACTAGCTCTGCCTTCAGTGACAGGAGGACCCTCCTTGCTTCAGGAACAGCCTACTTTAAACATCAATCACCTCTAACTGAATAGGGGAGGCTCTGCTCCATTGGGAGCTTCTGAGCTGGGGTCCTTGGGGGAGGGAAGTGCAAGGTCCAATGCAACTGGAGAGGTGCTGGACAAACATGGTTGGCTCACGGTAGTGTACCTGGGTTGTTAGAAACATCTGGGGCTGGCTCCAAGGTTAACTCCTGTTCTCAGTTCCCAGCCTCATATCTTGAAGATGGGGAATCCAACCCCAGGGTCATAAGATGATTCCGTTGTGGCATTGTGGAAACATCATGTTATCCATATTACATTATCTATAACTGTTATGGATTAAGAGACCCGGATTTCCCCCCTCAAATAATGTAGTGAAAGTACTACCAAGTAGGAAAAGAACAGCTTTCAAGCAGGGTGAAATAAGTAAATGGGGGTTTGTGAGAGTAAAGGTCTCCAAAAGCACATTTTTTTTTGGTCAGAAATGTTTCCCTGTGTGAAGCAATGCTGCTGCCAACGCGCAAAATTACTTGGTTCATAAATTGAATCGAGTAGGTTTGCAATTCCCGAATGTATTAGCAAACTCCAGCTTTGTTGCAATGAAATTTAATATTTTTGTAATTCAAACTGAGATTGATGTGTATTAATTCATGTTTTCTCTACTTGTGTGGTCTGTATACCTGATTGTTGAACCCCCACATCATGTTTGTCTATGCTCATATCCTGGTTGTTGTAATATTTTCACATAGCCAGTCTTGTGTAGTGGTTAGAGTTCCAGACTAAGGACTTGGGAGGCCTGGGTTCAAA
This sequence comes from Podarcis filfolensis, assembly GCF_964270895.1. Classification (NCBI taxonomy): domain Eukaryota; kingdom Metazoa; phylum Chordata; class Lepidosauria; order Squamata; family Lacertidae; genus Podarcis; species Podarcis filfolensis. Next base: position 56,498,795 of record NC_139611.1, on the reverse strand, counting down.
TCTCCACCAAGAAATGAAGCTCACTGGATGTGACCCTGAGCCAGTCACTATCTCTCAGCCTAAACAGGGAGGAGGGGAATTATGAACACCACCTTGGGCTCCTTGAAGGAAAGGTGGGATATAAATATAAAACATGTAATACAGGTAACACATACATACCTAATTCTGAAAGGAATGAAAACTTTCTCACCTTATATTTGAGAGGAACAGCAATCATTCTTCTTGCACCATTGACTTTGCCTTCAAGCTGCTCAACTAAACAAAGCATCCTGAAAGCAGGCAGTCTGATGCATTATTATTATTATTTATTGAATTTATATACCGCCATATACCCGGGGGCCTCAGGGTGGTTCATAGAATAAAATCAAGATATAAAACCACAAAACACCTAATAAAAATAAAAACAGCAACCCAATACCCCCTCCCCCACAAAAAAACACATTTTAAATGAGCATAGAATGTCAATCAGTTCAACCAAAGGCCTGGTTAAAAAGGTACGTTTTTGCCTGGCGCCTAAAGGTGTATAATGAAGGCGCCAGGTGAATTTCCTTGGGGAGAGCATTCTACAGATGGGAGCCACTGCAGAGGAGGCCCGTTCTCGTGTTGCCACCCTCTGAACCTTTCAAGGAGGGGGCACACGAAGGAGGGCCTCAGAAGATGATCTCAGGGTCTGGGAAGGTTCATATGGAAAGAGGAGGTCCTTGAGGTATTGCAGTACTGAGCCGTTAAAGGTCAAAACCAGCACTTTGAATTGGGCCTGGAAACTAATTGGTAGCCGAAGATATGCTCAAACCATCTTGTTCCAGGGAGCAACCTGGTCGCTGAATTCTGCACCAGCTAAAGTTTCCGAACCATCTTCAGAGGCAGCCCTACTTATAACACATTGCAGTAATCTACAGTAAACTTGAGGTTACCAGAGCATAGACAACAGTAGTTAGGCTATCCCTGTCCAGATAGGAGCGTAGCTGGGCCACCAGCCGAAGCTGGCATGGCTCTTAGGAAAAGCTAAATGTGATGGTGGAAGCACTTTGTGGGCTTCGAGCATGGCATTGTCCCATGGAAGTTGGAGCAAGCTTGCTTTCTGCTGCTCCAAAGGTTAAAGCCTGAACTGATGGATTCAAACTACCAGAAAGGAGGTTCCTACTAAACATTAGGAAGAACCTTCTGATGGTAAGAGCCGTTCAACAGTGGAACAGACTTCCTCGGAAAATGGTGGATTCTTGTTGGAGATTTTTTAAAACAGAGGTCAGATGGCCATCTGATTTAGCTGCTATTTCTGCATTGCAGTGGGTTGGAGTAGATGACCCTTGGAGTTCCCTTTGAACTATTCAATTCTATGATTCTATGAAATTGGGTTGAGAGCTTGGGCGCCCTGCCAAGAGATGGAATTGTGTTCCTCACAAAATATGCTGCACTAAATTTTCTACTCCACCACCAACGTGTGTGTGTGTTTGGGGGGGTGAACAGGCTTGTGGTACAGGAAGTCCCAGATGGTCTTGGAAGGGGGAGCAAACCAGACTTATTTCAAGCCAGCTAAAGAATTGCCCAGTAAAAGAAAGAGGCATTGAACCCCTGCCTTCGAGCTCCCAAGCCGGTAATTGACGACAGGATCATCTTTCCTCTTTCTCCAACAAAGAGCCTCCAGAGGCCTCTAAAACACAGCAAAAACTCAAGTTGTTGGCTCCGAGCCGCCCCACAGCCCTATGGCACTTGCTCCTTCCTGCATGCAAATTACTTAATTCATCTCTCCCCTCCCTCCCTCCGCCTAAAAGCTTTATTAGCGTTAGGGGAATAGCAAGCCTCATGTGTAAAGTATTGAGCTGGCTGAGAAAACGCATAGCTCTAAATAGCGGCAACAGCGGCAGCAACATCATCAGTGTGCAAGGTCTTTAGCCTCCATTATGGACAGTGTAACACATTTTCTGCTCTGTCTCGGAGGCAGAGAATTTCTGCTTACCCCGTGCACTCCCAGAGGAAGCTGGTGTATTATTCATGCTAGTTTATTGAATCACACGTGTGCCAACAGAAAGCCTTAACCCCATTATTTCCCCTTGCTCCTTCTCCACCCACTTCTTAGTGCCACCCTGGAGAGAATCACATAAGAACATGATATAAGAAAGCTGGGAGAGCCTGCTGGATCTTGTCCAGCAACTGTTCTCACACCGACCAACCAGATACACTTGTGGGTGCTTGTGCACGAGTAGTTTTGCACTGGCAGCCTTGTACCTGGTGTTCTTAGAAGACCCCACCAAAAAACCCCCACCCAAATCAGTGCAGTTTTGAAGGGTTCAGTCCACCCATCCTGGTTCAAAATGGCATGCAAGGGTGCAGAAAAGTCTATTTATGTATGCGACCACGTCTGTGCGATTGCTACTGGCCCAGAGATGGAAAGAAGATAGTCCCTACCAGAGAAGAAAGGCAGATCAAGTTGATGGAGTATGCCAAAATGGCAAAAATGACCGGAAGACTCAGAAATCAAGAAGACCAAAATTTTAATAAGGAATGGGGAAAATTTATAATCTACCTTATAAACCATTGTAAACAGCTAAAATCATTAGTGGGATTGGAATAACACGTGTAGTTTAATGGTGAATTTTGGACATAATGGAGATGCAAAAGACTTAGATTATTATAAAAGATGCCGGAGGAAAGGACTATTTGAAAAACCCAAATGAATAAATTTACCAACTCCCCCCCCCCCCAATGGCATGCAGACATAGATGAAAACCTGCTCCTTTGTATCAGGAACCATCATGCAAAAGTTGGTTATGACGTTATCTTAAGAAGTGTCTAGATGCACAGAGAGCAAACAAACAACTTTCCAAAATGTCTAATCAATTAGTTTGTATGTCTTACTTTATATTAAAAATAGAATCATAGAGTTGGAAGGGACTCAAAAGATAATTTGGTCTAAACCTCTGAAATGCAGATGTGGAATACAAATTATGTCTATATGTAAGGAGCAGTATGGTACAAGAGGTTGATCCATGTGGCATCCCTGGAGATGAGAACTCTGTCCTGGGTGGAAGGAAGGACTTCTGGCACGGCCTAAGGCTTCCACCTCTCACATCTCCATCAGGACATACCCAGCATGACTCTTGAAGGTGAACACCCGCCATTTGCCTATAATAATAATAATAAATTTTATTTATATCCTGCCCTCCCCAGCCAAAGCCGGGCTCAGGGCGGCTAACAACAATCAAATAATCAAACAATCAAATAAACCAACATTCTAAAAATATTTCATTATAAAAATTAATTAAAATCAAGTTGATGGCAACCATTAAGCAAAACTCTGTGCAGGTTGCCAGAGGAGGGAGTCAGGCTGCGCCCTGACCAAAGGCCTGGTGGAACAACTCTGTCTTGCAGGCCCTGCGGAAAGATGTCAGGTCCCGCAGGGCCCTAGTCTCTTGTGACAGAGCGTTCCACCAGATTGGAGCTGCAGCCGAGAAGGCCCTGGCTCTAGTTGAGGCCAGCCTAACCTCTCTGAGGCCTGGGACCTTCAGGATGTTTTTATTTGCAGACCGTAGGTTTCTTTGTGGGGCATACCAGGAGAGGCGGTCCCGTAGGTACGAGGGTCCTAGGCCGTATAGGGCTTTAAAGGTTAAAACCAGCACCTTAAACCTGATCCTGTACTCCACCGGGAGCCAGTGCAGCTGATATAGCACCGGATGAATGTGGTCTCGCAGCGAAGACCCCATAAGGAGTCTCGCCGCGGCATTCTGCACCCGCTGGAGTTTCTGGGTCAGTCTCAAGGGCAGCCCCACGTAGAGCGAGTTACAATAATCCAGTCTGGAGGTGACCGTCGCATGGATCACAGTGGCTAGGTCAGGGCGAGAGAGATAGCTGCAAACCTCCTGCCACAGACCCTTTCTGGAGAAAGAGAAAGTATAATCCTGGCTGAAATTTGCCCCATCCAAATATATGCTTTCCCAAGGTGGGGGGAGAAAGATTGCTCAGTTGTTCAGAGCCGGATATCAAAATTGGTCTATTAGAGCTGATTCTTTCAAGTCAAATATATGCTTACCTGCTCCTTGCCGAGAGATTCAGATCTTCGCCATGGGAAGGGAAGAGGGAGGCTTTTAGCAATTACACCTGACTGATCCTGTCTTGTTCCAAAGCCTCAATATTGGAACGCTGGCTTCTTAAGGGATGTGGTTTTAAAAGAGCAAAGTCTTAAGGCAAATTAACTCCCGTTAGGAACTAATGAAAACTACAGCCGGTGAAGTATCAATTGGCTCTCCACAGTGTGCACAAAACCATTCAGTGGTGCCAAAAGTCCTCTTGAGAATTGCCTTAGACTCATCACAATGGCAGTTGTAGATTGATGTACTGACTGAACCAGTTGCGTCTTCTAAAACTTATTTGGGACAGAGGGGATGGCTGGCGACGGTGCTGCAAATTTAATTTTATGTATAAATCTGAATTCTGGTTGGGGCTATTGGAGCACCTCTCTTGTACTCTAGAAGTGAGAGGGAGCGGGGGAGAGAAATGTGTTATGTTGACATTTTAATGCTTCAATATTTGCACATCCTCAAATGTTGTGATGCATTCCTCTGAGCAAAAGATACATGCAAAAAATTGGCATTTTGGGAGGAAAGTGTGTATTAAAAGGCATATATATGTGAAAATAACACACACAATGTATTAAATTAGGAGAAAGGTCTTGTAAACTAGGTATATTCGGCAGAATTACATGCCATCTGCTGACGTAATTTTCACGATGGCTTCTTTAAAGAATTGCAAACTGGTGAAGAAAGATGTATAAGAATGGGGAAATGTGCAACAGAAATTGACAGCTCTGTCCATCACTATCTGCTCTGCTCAAAAAGAAAGGTACCCTTGGTTACAACCCTTTGTCAACTGCTGTGAGAATCACAGAACTGTAACACTGGAAGTGAACCCAAGGTTCATCTAGTCCAACCCCCTGCAATGTAATTCACAAGTAAAGAAACCCTGACAGATGGCCATCAAATCTCTGCTTAAAAACAGCCAAGGAAGAAGTCATTGTTGCTGTTGTTTCTTGCTGTTGTGAATGGAAAATAATCATTTTTTAAAAAACCAGTAGCCTCTTTTCACTGCCTGTGTGTGCAAGGATGAGTGAGGGGGCACAGGTAGGCCTCTCTACCAAGCAACAACAAGAGAGTGAGGAGCTGTACAGCTGTGGCAGATTCAGCTGAGGAGAAAGGTGGCAAGCAGGTTGCTGATCACCTGCCATTTACTGCAGCCCCCAAAGGTATCTCCACTTTGTCGTAACACAATGCTAACACATTAACTACTGGGAGAAAATGGGTCTCTTCCAATTTAGGACTCCAATGTTTCTTTTGAGGAGTATTCCAATGTGCATTTGTTCACTTGGTGGCTTGGCAGAGGTGAGACTGCCACCTGCTACTTTTGGAGCAGCAATGACTGGGATGGTGCCATGCAGTCGGTGGGCTTGCTTGCTAATTCCTTTTGCTGAGGGGAGCAGTAGGAGACTGATTTGTAGGCAGAAGTTCCTGGGTTCAATTTACTTATTTATTTGTTTATTTGTTAAATTCCTTTGCTGCTCTTCATCCGAGGATCCCAGGGTGGTTTACAACATAAAAACACAAAAATATGTAACATAATAATAAGCAAAATGAAAATCCCACCCCCAGTTTAAAGGGCCAAAGGTCTGAGAGAAGAGAAATGTTTTTGCCTGGTGCCTAAATATATTAACAAAGGCACCAGGCAAGCCTCTCTGGGGGGAGAGCATTCCACAAATGGGGAGCCACCACAGGAAAGGCCCGTTCTTGTGTTGTCATCATATCTTATTATATCCCAGTAAAGCTGGGACTGACTCTAGTCTGAAACCTGAGAGCACTGGTACCAGTCATTTTAGGTGATACCAAGCTAGATAGCATCAGGATCTGGAGTTCTGGATATGGTATTAAAACAGACTGCATTCCTGGAGCCTTTGCTGTTTTCCTTGTCTCTGAGGAGACACACAGGCCACTGTCTCCATTGGCAGTTTAAGTGAAGCATCCCCACCACTGCATGGCTGTGACAGATGACGAAGCATTCAGAACTACAAAGCCTTCAGCAAATGCATAAAAAAGAGACCATTTGGTTTGACTCACTGTTCTTTGACCACTAATGGAAATTCTTTGCAGCCATTGTTAACATAGATCTTCAACTTTCCGAAGGATTGTCACATGGAAGACGGAGCAGGCCTGTTTCCTGCTACCCCAGAGAGAAGGACCCAAACCAATGGATTCAAACTGCAAGAAGGGGGATTCTGACTAACGTTTAGGAAGAACTTTACAGTGGTAAGAACTGCTTGACAGTGGAATGGATGACCTCAGAAGGTTGGCGGTATTTAAACAGAGGTGGGATGGCCATGTGTCAGGGATTATTTAGTTGTGATTTCTACACTGCAAGGGGTTGGATTAAAGGATTCTTTGTGTCCCATCCCGCTCTACAATTCTATGATGAAGGTGGAAATGGAACTGAAAGGCACAGTTACAGCTGGAGACGGATGAATGTGCCAGTTTGGATTTATTTCTCATTTTTGCAATCTTAAATCCAATTCTCCACATTTTGACACAGTTCAGCATTGGAGCAGATTGGTGGACTCTCCTTCATTGGAGCTTTTTAAACAGGTGCTGGTCTGTCAGTGATTTCTTTGGCTGTGATTTCTGCATTGAGGGAGTTAGACTAGATTTACCCTTGGGGTCCCTTGCAGTTCTATAATTTTTTGTTTCTATGATACCTTGTATGTTCTTGCAATATGACTTCTACAGCCCCTGAAGCCAACCCATGATTTGCAATGCCCAGATGTGACGCCCATGAGATGGATGGGGCTTCAGAACCATCTCTTCCTCAGAGCTGCAGTTGCTGGAGGACTCTGTCTCCCAGATCCAGGCCCATTACAATCTTCACATATGCTGGACCTGCTTTTTTCCACATTACAGTGGTACCTCAGGTTACATATGCTTCAGGTTACATGCCCTTCAGGTTACAGACTTCGCTAACCCAGAAATATTGCCTCGGGTTAAGAACTTTGCTTCAGGATGAGAACAGAAATTGTGCGGCGGCAGCGGGGTAGCAGCAGGAGGCCCCATTAGCTAAAGTGGTGCTTCAGGTTAAGAACAGTTTCAGGTTAAGAACAGAGCTCCGGAACGAATTAAGTACGTAACCAGAGGTACCACTGTATTGTTATCAACATACTAAGGAAAAAAGAGAGCAGCAGAACAGTGAAAGTTAAAATGATGTTCTAGAGAAATCTATTAAATAGGACATTGCCGTATATTTCTTATGTAGAATAAACTTATTAATATGTAATTATTCAATAAATATTAATAAGAGCTCATTTCTGGTGAAATAGGAGTTTACATGTCCTTAGAGTTTAATTAACACAAAGACTATATTAGTTCTGCGTTTGCTCTTAGCCTAAAACAACACCTCAGGAAATGCTGATGAATTTTGGTGACTTTTGTAAATATATTCTCTCTTTCCTCCTGAACCCCTCAAGCCTCCCTCATACCAGAACAGTTTTGTGGTTTGTTTTTTTTAAAAAAAGATATTCTACCACAACCCTCCTCCCCAGAAAATATAAATTCCTTTTATCTGGATTTTGTTTTTCTAATTTCCTGGCATTTTTTATTTCTAAAGAGAGAACTTCAAACCTTCTCTCAACAATCTTGACAAAACTTTGAAATGTTGTGATATTTCCAGGATTTTTGACAAGCTGGAATGTCAGTGAAATGTCATGATCAATTTGTGTTCTTTCTACGGCAGAATTCAAAGCTTCGGCTTTCCCTGCTTTTATTCATTTAATTTTTAAACGACTGGATGTTATTCTCCCACTCTGAAGGAGAAAACACATCTACTCCTCTGAGCGTACAAATATTATTTTCTTTAATATGCCACCTGACTACTCAGTGTTGTTTTGGTTGTACCTTCGAGGTCTAAGAATAATGGCTTTTCACGTCTGCAGAGTTCCTACAGATGGAGACTGTTTTGCAAGGGAGGGGGGCTCTTGCAAGGGGGGAAATGTCAGATGTTGGGGTTTGATAAGAATCTGGAACATTCTGTGCCTTCTAAGATCTGTGTGTAAGACATCAGAAGGCAGTTGGCTTAAGATTGCCAGGCTTGTTTTGGTGGAAAAATCTCCCCCACGAAGACCTGAAAGAACAAACTAGCAAATTCAAATAACACTTAAAAGAATAGGGATGGGAGTGAATTTTCCTCAGTTCACCTACTTCATTTCCCCTTTCCCAAAAGTAATGCACTGACACCTCAGAATTTGCAGTTTTCCGAAATATTTGTGTTGCACTTCCATGAAGTAATGCAATAATTGTGCACAAAACAATTAATCTATTATTAAAAACAAATGCAATATATTCTGGGAAATAGCTTGTAGAATAAAGCAGAATTATGTGCAAAAATATAAATCAGGAGAAATGTGTATAACAGTGCATTCAATTTTTGTAAGAAATGTTGTGGAAAAGGTGAGGGGAACTGAACTTAAAACTAAGAAAAATGAGGGACTGAATGAAACCAAAATAAGAAAATTCATCAAACCCTAGTTGTTTGTTTATTATTATTATTATTATTATTATTATTATTATTATTATTATTAAATTTGTATACCATCAACAACTGATTGAGGTGAAGATTCACGCCTTATCTGAAATGCACATGCCTTATAGCTAAACCTTAGCTTTTAGGCTGTGCTTCTCATGTTCTCAAATATTCTCCAATAATGGTACTTTCAGATGGTTGTTTATTGTGGGGTTGACAATTCTCCATGCATGCTTTAAAAAACATACAACACCTTCCATATGATGTCATCAGCTCAAAAGGCTAGGCTGTATCTTCACCATCCTATTTAATTCAGATTTACCCTTTCTGGGGGAAACCCACTAAGTAAGAAACTTGTTGCCAATTTCCTCCTTTGTGATATCTTAGTGAGTTCTCTGCAATATTAAACTCCTCTCTGGAGACAATGTGAGCAATCCTTCCCTTTCCACAGCCCTCTAAAGCAGGTCAGTTGTGTTATGGGCTAGGAGTGGAGCTGGAGGGCTATGGCTTGGCTGCAAGAGATCCCACTGTAGAGAGAAGAGTTGAACTGTCGCCATCCTGCCTCAAAGACTTCATTTGCCCAATCACTGCAGCAACATCCTGAAAAAAACTGATGTTGGGATCCCCCTCCAGGACCCAGGAGTCATCACTTGTGCAAAATATTAAAAACAGTGCTTCTCAAAAGTTCATATCCCATGCTCAAAATTGAATATGGAACGTTCTCCCTAAATTGAAAAAAAAAAAGTTTGAGAAACTTTGGTATTGCTCTTTTAAAATTAAACTTTCACCTTGTTTCCATGGACAACTTTACCTTGTTAGCTACCAGTGACCTACTTTAACTATTCCTTCTCTCTTGGGGAGCCATTGATCAGAATCTCAGAGGCCTTCCGCCTGGGTTCACATTTTCAAACCCTTCAGATTTCCAGCAGGTTATTCTAAGAAGCACTATTCTCTGCCTGCGCAGGAACTTTTAGAGACCGATTGCAAGAGCATTGATGGATTCTCACTTCCCTTAGACTTTCTGCCTATTATCCCTAATAGACGTCCAAGCCTTTTAAAGAGCACTTCCCATTGCAAGCTTATTATTTTGTTAACTTTTTTTAAAAAAAACAAAACCTCTGCCATGCATTGCTGGCGCACAAATTACCTTCTGCTTTCTTTACTCATTTCTAGGAAAAGGTGGAAAATAATGTTACATGCTCTGAGCAGTGAGAGATTTCAGGGATTCCAGGCACTTAGCCAGGGTTCGGTTTCCTTGGAACGAAGGTCAGCAGAGACTGTGGTGTCTATAGGGTATATAGAATCATAGAAGTATAGAATTGGATGGGACCCCAAGAGTCATCTAGTCCAACCCCCTGCAATGCAGGAATCCCAGCGAAAGCATCCCTGACAGATGGTTCTACTTTCTAATGTATATGAACATTAAGGTGGAGGCGCTCACAGCACTCACACCCCAACAGATCTCGCTTCTCCATTAGTCACAGCATTGGACTCCAGCACAGATCAAGGATGTACCGTATTTTTTGCTCTATAAGATGCACTTTTTCCCCTTCAAAAATTAAGGGGAAATGTGTGTGCGTCTTATGGAGCAAATGCAGGCTCCTTGGCTTCAGCGATAGCAACGTGAAGCCTCTGAAGTGCAGAGGGAGAGCTCCCCCCGCACTCCGGAGGCTTCGCCTTGCTTTCGCTGAAGCCACCTGAAGCCCCCGGAGCGCAGCGGGAACTCCTGCTGCTCCGGGGGCTTCAGGCAGCTATCCACAAGCCTTCGGAGCGCAGCAGGAGTTCCCGCTGCTCTCTGAAGGCTTGCGGATAGCCGCCTGAAGCCTGGAGAGCGAGAGGGGTCGGTGCACACCAATCCCTCTTGCTCTCCAGGCTTCGCTTCGCTGGAGAGGTGCTGCACAGTTTTCCCTCTCTGCACAACGCCCTTTCAGTGAAGTGGGAGGAGAAATGGAAGGGGCTCCGTTTCTCCTACCGCTTTGCTGAAGGGGTGCTGCGCAGAGAAGGAGAACTGCACAGCACCCCTTCAGTGAAGCGCGAGGAGAAATGGAAGGGACTCCGTTTCTCCTGCCGCTTCGCTGAAGGGGCGCTGAGCAGAGAGGGGGAGATTTTTTTCCCCTGTTCTCCCCCTCCTATGGTCCGGTGCATACTATAGAGGGAAAAATACGGTATTTCTGTCTCCAGCTTCTAGCCTGCTTTCTGCCCAGCTCACCCACAACTACATTCCTAGTGTTCTCTCCACCTAGTAGCTAGGTGAGGGTTGGGGATACCCACCAATTTGCCCAGAGGACACCATCACTTGGTTGTAGCTCTTATAGCCTAGCCCATTCTTTTAGGATGCTGATGGAGGTACCTAAGTGGCCAGCTAAGGCCATTTTCTTACGATCACCTAGTTATTATTTGTTTATTTAATAAAACTTGCACACAGCTTGATTGCAAAACAACAACAACCTCAAAGTGGTTTACGAAGATAATTAAACAATGAAATTACCAGTAAAAAACAACGTTCAAAAGATAAAACCAGTAATCAACTAAAAACAGATTAAAACATGCATCAACATTCTACATGTTGGGACAGGCTTGTCTAAACGAGAATGTTTTTTTTCAGGTGCTAAAAAGAGTACAGTGAAGGCACCTGCCTGATGTCAATAGGCAGGGAGTTCCAGCGTGTAGGTGCTGCAACAATGAATGATCAGTTGCTTGCAAATGTGGAATGGGAATTTTTTGGCACATGTAACAGTGCCAGTTCAGCAGATCAAAGTGGTCGAGTGGGCATACATGGGGCAAAGCAGATAAACTGGTTCCAACTTGTTAAGGGCTTTATATACGAAGAGTATATGCAAGAACCTGATTCAATCACACGAGGATCACAGTCACAGCTTGTGCTCCTGAGCTTTGAAATGCCTTCAAATCTAAAAACAAAATCCGAGCCTGTGATGAAAAACTATTGTACTAGCTCCTCTATAGCTACCACAGAATTCAGCAGAGATTGTTTTGGTTTTGGCTGATAAAAGGCCTCCTGAGGAATGAGGCAGAACATACTCTGTCACTAAGGAGCAGCATGGGCTTGCTTACAGAGGTCTATGCCCACGTAGTTGGCACATGTACAGAGCCCTTTCTCACATGCATTGATGTGTGGACAGCAGGTAGGGGCAGATTCCGAGCAGAATAGCAGATCTGCTTCCAAAAGAAGTAGCAGGAGTTAAGGTTTCCTCTCAGTTTCTCAGTTGCCAATCTTCAGCTCAGTTCTCTACATTTCCATATCAGTTTGGAATACATTTCCTTTCTTTTCTCTTCTCCTCTTTTCTTAAGTCCTCATGGAAATTCACGAGCATTTCAGCACAATTTTCTCCATATGCACACTTTTGCATGCATGTAAACATATTTCATATGCAATTTTGCCTAACAGACACATTTTTACCCAGCAATTTCTCTCTAATATTTTTGTTTGTTACTTTCACCAACATATTCATTTTCATGCGCACTTTCCCCTGGTATATGGGTTGTTTTTCTTTTTTTACATGGTGCTTTGCTGGAGAACTGCCTTGCAAAATTCAAAGACGTACACAGTTTGAAGGACGGGTGTGTTTTGGTCCATGTATTATTTCAGGAAGTGCAAATTAGGTAGTTTTGCTTTTAAGGTAAAGGTAAAGGGTAAAGGGACCCCTGACCATTAGGTCCAGTTGTGGCTGACTCTGGGGTTGCGGCGCTCATCTCGCTTTCTTGGCTGAGGGAGCCGGCGTACAGCTTCCAGATCATGTGGCCAGCATGACTAAGCCACTTCTGGCGAACCAGAGCAGGACACAGAAACACCGTTTACCTTCCCGCCGGAGCGGTACCTATTTATCTACTTGCACTTTGACGTGCTTTCGAACTGCTAGGTTGGCAGGAGCAGGGACCAAGCAATGGGAGCTCACCCCACTGCGGGGATTCGAACCGCCGACCTTCTGATCGGCAAGTCCTAGGCTCTGTGGCTTAACCCACAGCGCCACCCGTGTCCCTTAGTTTTGCTTTTAAGTGCAAACTTAATCAAATACGCCCCCACTCCCCAAACCCCTATTAGGACCTTCTGCATCTGTAATGTAAGTTGGGAGAGAGGAAGGATGTGGTGCTCTCTTCATCTCTTTAGACTGGACAGATTGATGCATTGCCGCTAGTCCATCTTAATTTGTAGCACCACAAGGCAGAAAGTGTAAGCAACAGTTCCCAGGAGTGATCCATGAGGTGACTCTGTTGTTTTACACCCTTGCTTCCAGGAGAGCCACACTGAAATGTCCTAAACAGCCATGATTTGTGCCGCTAGGAATCTACAGCCAGTGGCTGCCATTTTTGTCTGAGGCTATAAACACATTATGTAGGCAGTTTTGCATCGGACAGATCTAAGTTGACGACTTGCTATTATCTCAGATCAGTCTAGAAATGCACACTCTTTCCCCAGACTTCAGCTGGATGGCTGTGATGTCATAGAACATTCATGAACATTACTTCTGGGGGCAGAGAGCAGAATGTCAACTTAGCTGAAGCCAATAAATAAATAAACAAACAAACAAATCTTCTCATGGAGATTAGGGAGAAAAGAGACTCAGGAAAAGGGGTGGGGAGACGCAGGGGTGGAGCAAGAAGTCAGGAGAAGGACTGGGCAGTGTGTGTGTGGGGGGGGGGGAGAGTTGGCATAGGCCATACACGTAGGCCATAAAGTGTGCAGAAGAAGGCAACCAAGATGATCAAGGCTCTGGAAACCAAGCCTTATGATATGATGGTATTAGTAAGAGGATATGTTAATTATATTTAATCCTCTACAGACCCACATGTGTGGGTTAATGGAGAAAGGAGAAAACAGCTGCTGCCTGTTTTTAAAACTGTGGGGTGAGCACATAAGGAACCCCAGTAGCGAAGTATTAAATCCCATTATTAGGCAGATGAATGAGGCATAGGAATAGGTTATTAAACATTTTTATGCTGCTCAACTGACTCCCATTTTGCCCCCTTTTCAAGAAACATACAACAGACTGTGAAGTAAGTTTAAAACACTTTACTTACAGTTTCTAGTTCTCAGACATGCATCTTTCCTTACACAAGAGCAATAAAATAATGCAGATAAAAATATTCTTAGAAATACGGCAAAGCAGCCTTGAACATGTGTCTGAGGCTGGGAACTAAGTTGAGGCATGCCTGCCTTTGTTGTTTGCAGCATGAAGAGAGGGGGAGACAGGAAACAGGCTTTACTTCCTCTCAGGAGAAGAGGGTGTGTCACCTCACTGAGTCTAGTCATTAGAACTCTGTGGTCTTTAACCCCTTGTTTTCTGCTGCTCTAGAGGGGAGGACTCTAGCCAATGGATTCAAATGACAAGAAAGGAGATTGGAAGTCACTTTGGAATGCCCTGGGCAAGATAAAGCGACTAACAAGTTCAATAAACAATCAGAACACCTAAACATTAGGAAGAACTTTCTGACAGAGCTCTTCAACAGTGGAAAGAACTCCCTCAGAAGGTGGTCTCTCTCCTTCTTTGAAGGTTTTAAGCACAGCTTGTATGGCCACCTGTCAGGGGTTCTTTAGTTGTGATTCTTGCATTCCTGGAATTCTATGATTTTACATCCTGAAATTATTCCCACCAAGCACTTTCGTTGTAAGCCTGTGGACACCAGAAGTCCAGTCTGCTCTCTGTGCCTGCACCAGGTACCTTAAATAAGCCAAATGGAGATACAGAGGGATGCTTGCAATTTGTCTTCCTTAAAAAAAAAGTTCTCCAAATTTGCTGCCATAGGAAATGCAATCTGTCTTGCTTTCCCTCTTCTGCTGACACAGTGTTGGACTAAGGCTGGCTCCTTCAAAATTAGGCCAGCAGATGCCACTTTCCTTGGTTTTTATGGAACATTTTTTTAAGGCAGTCTGTAAATGCTTTGCCATCTTGGTAAAAAGCTCAATATGAGGGCCTGAGATCCACAATGGCTTGCCTTGCTTTCCATTTGTTAAAAGCCACTTTGACTGACCTTTTCCTTCTTCTTCCCCTCCCCCCTCCCTGTTAATTTGAGAGGAGCCCCAGAGTACCCTGGGAGAAGAACAAATTGAAGACTTCCACTGTGGCACTTGAGAAACGTGGATTCAGAAAGCCAAACCCTTTCCACCTTCAGAGATATAGCTAAATGTCGCCGAGGAATTTCTCATCTCTTGAGGCAAATTAAAGAGATATTGGTCTCCTTTGCACGTCTGACAGCTGCAATTCAAGCTCCCGGGGTACCCTCTCCACACCACCGCCACTCCAGTTTCCTTCTAGAAATTCATGTCAAACTGTCTGCACATTGGAGCCACTTTTTAATAGCTATGCTGAACTTAAAATGAAATAGAGATATGCTTGCCCACAATTAAATTTTCATGCCAATCATATTCAGAAAAAGAGGGCGCTGGTATGAACTCCGGAGGACCTTAACCCCATTACGACTGACGTTTGAATGTACCCTTTGCACACAGACTGTGGTATTTTAAAGGTTAACCTCATTCACACTTGAAAGTAAGATGGAGAATTCTTTCATTATTGCTGCCGCAGAGGTTTGCACGGCAGCAAAACACCGCAGGATTAGGAGACTAGCACAGATGCCCCAGAAAGATTCTAGGGCAGCAGGTATGCCCTCTGCCCCAATGTTCTTGGTTATTTGCAGTATCTTTAGAGGCAACTCAGGAAGCAACTGGGCAGGGTAGCTTCCAATGGCCTGGTGTCAATTTTATTTATTAAGAACATAGCAAGAGCCTGCATGATTTGGCCAATGGCCCATCTAGTTTAGTATAGACATTAGGATAAATACCTGCCTGCACTTTACAGATTGAGCAGGCCTTCCTTTAACTGGGCTGTATTCACCGTATTTTTCGCTCTATAAGAAGCACCAGACCACAAGACGCACCTAGTTTTTGGAGGAGGAAAACAAGAAAAAAAATATTCTGAATCTCAGAAGCCAGAACAGAGGGATCGCTGCACAGTGAAAGCAGCAATCCCTCTTGCTGTTCTGGCTTCTGTGATAGCCACACAGCCTGCATTCGCTCCATAAGACGCACACACATTTCCCCTTACTTTTTAGGAGGGAAAAAGTGAGTCGTATAGAGCAAAAAAATATGGTAATTCACAAAGGAATTCACAACATGGAGGGAGTTTCAAAGTCTGGGAGCAGCCACCCAGGCTGAATCTAGACATATATAAAAACCCCCCTGTGAAAATGTTTTTTAAAAAACAAAAACAAACATGTTTTAAAATATATTGAATTTGCCATTAGCTCACCATCACCATCTAGTGCATTTGTATAATGCATTTAAAACACACTTAAAACATTATATTTGCAACTGTATAGCTGAATCTCAGTAATGCCTATGACGGTGGCGGGACTGCTAAAAGATGGAACAGAATGTCTCAGAGGAAAAACCAGACTGCAGACTTTGATGTAATGTGTGCCTTGCTGGGTATCAACAAAGAAGTAAGGGAAACATAAGGGATAGGGTAAACAAAGAGTTACCAAATGTTATTTTGTCAGGATAGAGAAAACACTTGCTGTGAAATGTATTGCCCTCTGACATTAACTGCAGCTGTGGTTACAAATGCAAACTGAGATGCTATCAGGGCAGGTGTCAGAAGCAGGGCAGCGATAACTCTCAGGGTGTCAGTGAAGTTAACTCTTTATTCAAAGAATCAAAACAGCTCAGGAAGCCAGGCCTAGTGAGCACAGCAACTTTCCCCCATAGATCTTGCCCCAATGAGGCAGTTGTGAGGACTTCCCACAGCTCCCTGTCTCCTCCTCCCCTGGGTCCTTCACAAGCAATCTGAGACACCAACGCCTTGTCATTCTTTGCTCCACCCTCTTCATACCTCTTTGGGTTTGGAGAGACCAGGGGGAGGGGAGCTGGGCATCACAGGAGGGGGAGACAGCCTGACTTCCTCACTAGCCTGACTCATTGCTGCCTTTTGCCCTCCTTGCCCTCCTCTTCTCCAGCCTCCTCTTCTGCCTCTCGTTCTGGACTACTTTCTGCCACAGACTCTTTCAGATCACTAATCCTTGTCAGCCCTTCAGCTTCTGACACCTCCTCCCTGTCTGCTTCCTCTTCTCCCTATGACCACTCATCATCATCCCACCACCGGCCCTGGCTCTGAGCCTTCATCCCTTGGGGGTTCCTCAGCTGGTGCCTTCCATCACTCCTCTGCATCCAGTCAGTGCATGACAGATGCTATCACCAGAAAAATTAAATTTTGCTGAGATTTCTGCATGCTGCTGATTCGGCTATTTGTTTTTCCTGCTATGCAGTGAACCTGGAGTTTCCGGAAACAAAATATCAGCTAAGAAATATAGCCAACTTTTATGCAACAGAACAGAGAACTAATTACAGTGGTACCTCGAGTTACATACGCTTCAGGTTACATACGCTTCAGGTTACAGACTCCGCTAACCCAGAAATAGTACCTCGGGTTAAGAACTTTGCTTCAGGATGAGAACAGAAATTGTGCTCCGGTGGCGCGGCAGCAGCGGGAGGCCCCATTACCTAATGTGGTGCTTCAGGTTAAGAACAGTTTCAGGTTAAGAACGGACCTCCGGAACGAATTAAGTACTTAACCCGAGGTACTACTGTATATCGTAAACCACCCCATGATCGTTGGATGAAGGGCAGTATAAAAATTTAATAATTGTAATGGTTATAGGGGTTGCTCGTGCGTAAGTTGCCGCCACTCCTGGCTAGGTTGCCTGGTTAAACCTTTTCTGTCTGGACAGCCCTTCACTTCGTGGCTGCTTCAGTCGCTAGCAGAATCCGTCAGTGGGCGTTTCTTGAACCTCTTCCAGCATAGAAGTTCTTTGACGCCAAGTCTCCGCCTACTCTCCCTGCGCGGAAGTCTTCTGCGCAGGGTGGGTGTGGGCAGCGGAGGACCCGTGCTCTCCCCGCTGGTCTCCGGCGAGGAGTCCTGGAGCCCTCTCGCCGATTCCCCCATCTGCCCCCCTTTCTCCCTGGTGTCACGCTGATTTCCTTCCCCAGCCGATGAGCTGCCTCTCTCCCTGCTGGGCCCTTCTCCAGCATCGCTTTGGAGCCTTGCCTCCGCCTCTAGCTCCGATGGCAGTTCCCTGACAATAATGAATAAAAAAAAATAAGAAGACCAGGTTCACATAAGAGAATATGGTCTTTCAGATAACCTAGGCCTAAGCTCTATAGGGCTTTATAGGTCAAGACCAGCACTACTAGTACCACTCACAAACTTTACTTCATCTCCCAGACAAGTTGAGAGTGTATGATGCCTATGGACAGACTCACAAAAATGGACCAGGGGCAACCAAGACAAAACTGCTGTGGTGCCACATGGAAGGTGGCCCAGGAACAGGAAAATTAAAATGCAGTCTTAGAAACAGTCTCGTGTTTTCCAGATGGCTGCATATTTGAAACTGCTTTGCCAGGGCCAGGAAAAGGTTCTCTCCATCATTTTTCTTTTTATGGTGAGAATCAAATCTCTCCCCTCTCCCCTACCCCCTCAAAAACAGTTTCTGGGCATGTTAGAAAATAGCCTCTGCTGGGCTCTGAAAGAGAGCCTGGGTTCCGCACAAAAGGGCTTGCCTCCGAGCCTCCGTTTGAAATGCAGGCTGTTCCTCTGCCTTTAAACGGCGGGCAGGCTTTTCAATAAAATATATAACCCACAGACTGCAAAATGATTAATGCGATAGCATTTCAGAATTTTCCAACCTGCAGGGTATCCCCAGCGCTCGCTCCACATCTCGGAGCAAAGCTGATTAGAAATTCTAATGGGCCATCTCATCTCACCTGGTAATGAGATGCCTGCCTACCTCGCTGCCTCTTTGCACAAGGCTGGCGTGCCAGTGATGGAGCCGCACGTTTGCCTGGTCACGGGTTACTCTGCAAGGTTGATGGGGAGGGAGACTTCCATTAACCTGAAGAAGGGAGGGGAGAATTAACTCCATGGGTGTGGTGTGGCCGTCCATCTTTCCCTGAAGGCTAATGGCACAAGGAGGGGATGGGTTGAGGCCTCAATCACAATTTAGACTTCACGTTTCTCGGAGAGACTTTGACACATACAAGGTCTCCTACTTCCTTTGTGAAGGGCACAAGGGGGTGGGTGGGATGGCAATAATTGACTTGGTGCCCTAATACAGAGCTTGGTCTAGTTGGCACCAATAACTGGCAATACCACCAGCAGCAAAATGAATCTGGTCTTCCTCTTCCCTTCTCTCACAGAACTGACTGATGAATCACAGAATTGTAGATTTGAAAGGGATCCCCAAGGATCATATAGTCTGACCCCTTTCAATGCAGGAAGCACTGCTAAAGAACCCCTGGCAGATGGCCATCCAACCGTTGTTGTTTATTTTTTTAATACATACAATTTTTAATGTTCTTAACAATAAATATAACAAGGAAAGAGAAATAAAGACCAGATGAGTCCACCACCTTCTGAGGGAGTCCATTCCACTGTCAAACAGCTCTTACTGTCAGAAAGTTCTTCCTAAGTTTTAGCTGGAATCTCTGTTCTTGCCATTTGAATCCACCTGTTCTGGTCCTCCCCTCTGGAGCAGCAGAAAACAGGCTTGTTCCACGTTCCACGTGACAGCTCTTCAACTACTGGGAGATGGATATAATGTCATCTCTATCTCAGTCTGCTCTTCTCCAGACTAAACTTACCCAGTTCTCTCAACATTGGGCATAGCCGGGGGAGGGGCAGCTGCCCCCCATCAAATAGATAAATAAATAAAAATACTCAGTGCTTTTTTTCTATAAAAAATGTTTAGGGTATTCCTGTGTCCCCCCAGAAAAAATCACCGGAAATACTTAACTAACTGACCAATTGTGTCACAGATAACTCAGTTCTGCCCCCCACCAACATAAAACCTTCCTCCCCTAAAATAAATTCTGGCTACACCCATGTTCTCAACCATTCCTAATGAGGCTTGGTTTCCAGGCCCTTTATCATCTTGGTCACCCTCTTCTGCACATGTTCCAGCTTGTCAATATTCTTCTAATGTACCTCACAGGGTTGTTGTGAGGATAAAATGGAAAGAGGAAGACCTCCAGCTTTTTAATACTAATACTAATACTAATACTAATACTAATACTAATACTAATACTAATACGAACACTAATACTAAAACTAATACTATTGCCAGCAGCATCCCCCACACCCAAGATCTGCATGGGACAATATTAGAATATTATAGAATATTATACAACCGATACAAATAAAATAGCATTTTATACGGCTGATACAAATTTGAAACACCACATTTCAGCAGATGCATTTAAAAGGCAAAGGTTTACTAAAAATCAGACCTCTTGGTTCCCTCCTGACCTGACCTTGGCATGCCACGTTTCAGAAACTCTGAATATGCTGTGGGCTTCAAGCTGAGGGCGCTAAATTGTTTACCTGTTGAAGGATGAATGAACAAGAGAAGGTGGAAACAGCGCAATTCAATGAATAGGGAAAAAATCTGGTGTTGTTGACATGGCCCAATATCCAGCTCAACAAGAATTGTCTGCATCCCTTCAATAAGAGGATTGAGCTGGCTCTGTCCATTAAAAGTGAATGAAATAGATTCATACACCACAGAGGTTTAAAATTTAGGCTGCATGTTATGAGCGTTCACGTTTACTATGCTCTTCCAGTTTGATATCTCTGTTTTCATCATCTGTAATGGAAATATAATAATCCTGTCAATATTACCCTTGCATTCTTGAAAAGTATTTCTGTGGGAGTCAACCTGTCATGTTATCTTAAATTACAAAATTGTGTATCCAGCTGATTAGATAACCAGAAAATTGTAGAATTGGAATGGAATCCAAGGGTCATATAGACCAACTCCCTGCAATGTGGGAATCACAGCTCAAGAATCCCAGACAGATGACCATCCAACCTCTGCTTAAAAGCCTCCAAGGAAGGAGAGTCCACCACCACCTTCTGAGGGCGTCTGCTCCACTGTCAAACAGTTCTTACCACCAGAAAGTTCTTCCTAACTTTTAGTTGGAACCTCCTTTCTTGTCATTTGAATCCGTTGGTGTGGGTCCAACCCTCTGGAGCTGTAGACAAGCTTGCTCCATCTTCCATGTGACAGCTCTTTAGATATTTGAAGATGGATCTAATATCACCTGTTCGTCTTCTCTTCTCCAGGCTAAATATACCCCCCAAACCCCACAGTCTTTAAAGGCTGCACCTCAGAATAGCACTTTTGAGAAGAATTCTAAAGCAATAATAAAGAGGGGTGGGATTTCTGGTGAAAAGCAGATGGGGTACTGGTTACTTTTAGTTTGACAAATAGGTCCTCCATTCTCACAATGTTCTGATTTTTTCATAACTTTGGGGTAAGTACTGGCATACTAAACTCTTCTGCTTTTCCTTATTTATAAAAAGCAGAGACTGGTTAAAATGCCATAGAAGTTTCGTTCCTGAAAAATTTGAGTTTAGTGTCTGCATTTGCCATCTTGTGTTTTGTAACGTAACCTTACTGTGGCTCCCTTTTTCACTATCCTTGTGGTCATAACCTCCTGGGATAAGAATATTCTCTAGCATTTGGAACTTCTTTGCATTCTCATGGCACAGTGTTGGTATAATCCACCCATGTAAGGTAATTATAGAGGCTGCAAATCTTATTTAAGAATCCAGCAGGGCACATTTGCGGCTTTTAAGGCTACTGTTTTCCTTATGCCACTCAGCAAATGACAGTGTTGTCTACTTCCCCCACCCTCCTGCAAATTTGTATGAAAGTGTTTGCTCTTTCCATTATGTGTTTCTTCTTATAATTGTAACGGATGCGCACAACGTGCTCCAGGGATACAGCAAGTCATAATGTGGCGTTGAAATGGGGTTCCGTGCCACCAGCTGGGTTTGAAATTAAGGGGAATAATACACAAACAATATACCTTGATGGGTAATTTTAGAAAACTACTGGACCAAATAAAATTAGATTTTTAAAACCTAAAACATACAGCAGGAAGTTGGCTTTCTAGCAGGATGTTTGGTTAGTTCACAGCTTTAATCAGCCATCAGTGCTCACATCAGCCTCTCAGAGTTGCTGTTAAGCATCGATTTCCACACCCCTGCAGCACCCAAGGATGTGTTTTAAACTTGGACCAAATTGAATTCTAACCAACTTGAGCTTTCTGCAGCCTGATCCGTCCAAAATGCTCTCTTTCATGTTGGGAAGTTAGATGCCACAGTTAAATTGTGTGATGTACTTTCATTTTGGTCCATACTCACAACAACCTCATCACTTGTTCCATGGAAGTCAGTTTTCAATCAGATCGCATGATGACCTCTTGCCACTCATGTGTAGATGCTCCCTTTTCTTCCTTTCCCTGCACTTCTTCCCACCCCTTTGCCAAATGTAATAGGATCATAGATTTGTAGAGTTGGAAGGGACACCAAGGGTCATCTAGTCTAACGCTCTGCAATGAAGCAAAAAAAAAATTCTTGACAGATGACCATCCAGCCTCTGTTTAAAAAGCTCCAGGGAAGGAGAGGCCACCACCTTCCAAGGCAGGCTGTTCCAACATCAAACAGCTCAAATGTCAATGGAAGAGCTGGTCATTTGCTTCCTTATTAACATTGATTTCATGTCTCAGTTTATTATTAGATGTTCATTTTGATTAAAAAAATGTATATTGAAAAAAAGAAAAGAGTCCATAAAAATTAAAACGTACAGCCATATTTTTTTTAAAAAAATCCTTATAATAGTGAATGTGGAGGCATGAATCTGGATCTAAACTGAATCAGGCAATCTCAAGATTAGTTTGGGCAATTTTCCAAAGTTCCAAACTGGGGTCTGAACAGAATCTTGTGCTTGATGCACACTCCTAATTAAGACTGCTGTAACATCAGCCTATGAAGAGGAATCGCAACAGATTAAAGTTGAGAGGTTCATGCTGATAAGAATATAAAAATCTGTTGGATGTTAACAGGCTCCCCAGTGCTCTGTTCACTATATGCTGTCTGGCACCTGGTGAAGGCCTGGATCTTTAAGGGGGCCTTTGAGGGAAGCCGAACTGACAAGCCCCTCTGTGTGCTGATTCTATAACGGCAATAATATTGATATTGGTTATTGTTTACTTATTTGTGTAGCCAAAGCCATTACAAAGCCAGATACATAAAAATAACACACATTGTGACAAATAAGAATTCGCTCCACTGATGAATTTAACGGATCACCCCCACAAACTTTCTGTCCTGAAAAATTGTCACTCTAAAGGCAAAACATGCTGCCTTTTCAGAAATGTAACGGAACCTGTCCCCTAATAAAAGGCTATTCAAGTACAGTCATACCTTGGTTTTCGAACAGCTTAGTTCTTGAATGTTTTGGCTCCTGAACACCACAAATCTGGAATTGACTGATTCAGTTTGCGAACTATTTTTGGAAGCCGAACATCTGACGGGGCTTCCATGGCTTCCAATTGACTGCAGGAGCTTCCTGCAGCCAATCAGAAGCTGTGCTTTGGTTTCTGAATGTTTTGGAAGTCAAACGGACTTCTGGAATGGATTCCGTTCAACTTCCAAGGTACAACTGTATTCAATTGATCTGTTAGCTGAGAGATTTAAATCTTTGCACAAGGCCTCTTAAATTGGGCAAACAAGTAGGTAGCGGGGATATTGATATTTATGCCTGATTGGCTATTTATCAGGTTGTAGAGAATTACGGTTCACTTATCCCTCCCTGTTTGTTCTGTGGTCAGTTTGTATGCAAATATAATGAAAATCTATCTCTATCACAGAGCTGCCTGAAAGATATGAAACCTGCCCAGTGCCAGAAGGGTTAGAGAGGAATGCTGAGTGTTTGGGTGCCTATTCAGTGCAGAGAGGATTTGACCAGAGTGGCTGGACCAGGGAAGAAGGGGTGAATGAAGATCTACATCAGGAAAAGGGGGAATAAGAATCTACAAGGGGATCTGCTGTCCCAGTGGAACATGGCACCTGAGGTTGTCACCTCACCTTGCCTCATGGGAGGGCAGAAGAAGCCGATGGGATGGCCCAGCATTTTCCAAGCAAGCACAGCTAGCAAAGTGGACACAACAGGCAAGCACAAGATGATGAATGACTCCCATGTCTCTTTGCTAAAGCACTCTGATAAAATCACAGCTAAAAATAATTCTCTCTGATTAGGAGCTAGGCCTGCTTATCACAAAAGAGCTCTCCCGTTTCCCTCCCCCCAGCCTAGTTTTTAAACTTCTTTGATAGTCTTGGAGAGAAATGTTTTCACTTTTGTGGACAAACTGTCCGTGCGCAGTTGTCTTTTTTTTTAGGAGTGCGTAGTCAAATGATGGAACTTGCTTCCACAGGAGGCAGTGGCCACCAGCATAAATGGCTTTAAAAGAAGATTGGACAGAATTGTGAAGAAGAAGGCTGTCAATGGCTGCTGAACACAATAGCGATGCTTTGCCTCCACAGTCATCAATGCCAATTGCTAGAAACCACAGGAGGGGAGAGGGCTCTTGTGCTTGGGTCTTGCTTGTGGTTGGCTACAGTGAATACGCTGGACTTGAGGGGCCATTGCATAACCTCCAATATTTGTCAGATGAAAATAGGGACATTTCTCACTCCCCTACAACTGTCCCTCCTCGACCCCCCCCCCCCCATTTTTTGGTCATGCCCTCCCTGCAGAGCATTTCCTATCAGAAGAAGAGTGAGTATGGTGTAGTGGTTAAAAGCAGTGGACTCGTAATCTGGTGAACCGGGTTCGATTCCCCACTCCTCCACATGCAGCTGCTGGGTGACCTTGGGCCAGTCACACTTCTCTGAAGTCTCTCAGCCCCACTCACCTCACAGAGTGTTTGTTGTGGGGGAGGAAGGCAAAGGAGAATGTTAGCCGCTTTGAGACTCCTTCGGGTAGGGATAAAGCGGGATATCAAGTCCAAACTCTCCTCCTCCTCCTCCTCCTCCTTCTTCTGAGTGCCACCCCCACTACACCAACACGACACAGCACACACACCCTCCACAGTCCTGAGAAAACTTTTTAACCCCAATATTTTATTTTATTTTTTCTTTGGTAGATTTACAAGAAGAAAAACGCACTGCAATAAATAAATTTTAGAAAGGGACAAAATTAGACTTGGACACAGAAAACTCTGCTCACTCCCCCTTTCTTCCCGCCCAGGGTGGCCCAGAGGCGGAGCAAGGGGGTGCGGTGGGGGCGATTCTCCCTGGGTGCCATCCTGAGGGGGGGGGTTGACATTGCCACGCTGCCCCCTGGGCCGGTCGCCGCTTGCAGTACCCCCTGAGTCTGTTGCCACATGTGGCACCCCCCTGGGATGCTTGCCCCGCTCCCTGGGCACATGCCACTCCGGGTGCTGGAGCACCTAGCTCTGCCTCTGGGGTGGCCCTGCCCTCTGCCTACCCCTCAGAGCCAGAGGGCTGGGCCTCGGCAGCGGCACCCTCTCCTCCTCCGCTCCCACTCTCCAGCATCTGCCACAAGCTGCCCAAGAGGAGGCCAGCAGTGGTGGCCATGGAGAGGCAACAACATGTTGCCTCGCAGCCATCACTGAAGCCATCCCTCAAGACAAGTGCCAGCTCATCCTCCACCCTGAGCTCATTGCAGGCAGCACTGGCAGGGAAAATAGGGACATTCCAGGATCAAATAAGAAACCAGGATGGTTTCTGTGATTCCAGGACTGTTCCTGGAAAATCAGGATGCTTGGAGGGTGTGCCATTGGCCTGATCCAGCAGACTGTTCTTTTGCTGTTATGCTCATCTGGTTGATCCTGTGAAAGCAGGATGCTGTAGACATGTCATTGGTCTGACCCAGCAGGCTCTTCTCTAAAATCTCTAAGCAGTGTGGAACATTCAACAGTAAACCAAGAAATATAAAACCGTAAATATAAACAACAATTTCTGGATCTAGAACACTGTATGTGGATTGGTTCCTCAGCATCCTTCCCCACTTCAATCTATTGACAATAACTGCTGCTTATGTACATATATATATTAACTTAGCCTAGCCTACCTCACAGGGCTGTTGTGAAGATCAAACGGGAAGGGGAAGACAAAGTACAGAGCCTTGAGCTTTTGGGAGAAAAATCAAGATACAAAAGTACAAGTAACAAATATGCAACTCTCAGCAACAAGCACACGCACACAAGATTTTGTCAACCTTGACAAACAAACAAACAAAGACTGTTAAACAACAGTCTATAGGAATTTAAACTTGCTGTAGCTGTAAAGTGTTCCATTATTTTGTGGTTGTACCGTACTTGCTTATTCATTTTCTATTTTTGGTTTAAGGATAGTTTATATTGATATACTTTATGTTAAGAAATAACAGTCCAGTGATGATGAGCAGACCAACAGCAGCTGTGTGGGGAACTGAAATATCATTTTGTTTCTCAGTAGGAAGAGAACCTCATTTATTTCAACTGAGTTACTATTGTTTTATTTTCCAAAGGCAGCACACTTGTGTTTTATTTTCTAAAAGCAGCACACTTGGGGAGTGAATGAAATAATGTGGACCCAAGGAAAGTGCTTTAAGATACCTACTGCAGCATACTCTTCCATCCATCTTTTCCTGCTTTCCCTGCTGCTCTGGGAGGACCCCGTCCTGAGTCCCAGGTGGGGGTGGTCAACATACCTTCCTCTGATGGCTTCACACCAGTGATTAAAGGTAAAAAGGTAAAGGACCAGTCAAAGGTGACTATGGGGTTGCGGCACTCATCTCGCTTTCAGGCCGAGGGAGCCGGCGTATGTCCACAGACAGCTTTCCAGATCATGTGCCTAGCATGACTAAACCACCTCTGGTGCAACAGAACACCATGATGGAAACATGAGCACATGGAAACGCCATTTACCTTCCTGCCGGAGCAATACCTGTTTATCTACTTGCATTGGTGTGCTTTCAAACTGCTAGGTTGACAGGAGCTGGGACAGAGCAATGGGAGCTCACTCCGTCATGGGGATTCAAACCGCCAACCTTCTGATTGGCAAGCCCAAGAGGCTCAGCGGTTTAGACCACAGTGCCACCCGCATCCAACACCAGTGATTAAGTGTTCTTAGCAATGGTGCTGCCTGCCAAACACCAAAGCTTTCAAATTGTCTCTACATTTTCTTTTATCATTTTCTGTAGAAATGTCATGGATTTAATTTTATTAAAGTAAAGCCTAAGATTCTTTAAAAAATAAATAAATCTTGAGTCTTTTTTTAAAAAAATGAAAGCAAGGAGCCTGGGATCCCTGTACACCCCTGTTGGTGGCCCTGCTGCCATCTTTCATTTCATTTCTCTGTTTTCTATGTTCTATCCTAGCTGCATAAGGAAAAAACTATGACTGTGAGAGAAAACGCAGCAGACAGGAGAAATTCTGATAACGTGCTTTGGCTAATGGCAAATAATGGGGTGTGGAAGAAGAACCAAGAGCAACTGACGTATGACACAGTGACAATGGCTTGTCTGCATGGACACACGCTAACTCCCGTTCTCTGCTTCCACCAG
This sequence comes from Podarcis filfolensis, assembly GCF_964270895.1. Classification (NCBI taxonomy): domain Eukaryota; kingdom Metazoa; phylum Chordata; class Lepidosauria; order Squamata; family Lacertidae; genus Podarcis; species Podarcis filfolensis. Next base: position 56,471,822 of record NC_139611.1, on the reverse strand, counting down.
CCAGCTAAGCAAACAGAATTCTCCATGGCTTTAAGAAATATATGATAGGTGATAACTGTGAGGGCATCAATCTTCATGAATTGGTGGGTGGGGAGAGAAAGGAGCAATCAAATGAGAGTTGCTTTGTCTCTTCTGACAAATGAAGATAAATGCAGGGTAATGCTGTTGACAGGCTATTTAGTTAGTTAGATCTGCAGAACATACATTTGGGGACTGGAGACACAGGTGTCAGGCACAGGAATAACGTGATTGCCTTCCCATATGGAATGCATAGTGGGATGTCAAAGCGATCCATATAGATATCTTCTCCATCAGATAATTTAAATGTGCTGATCAAAAGCTCAAGCCCGTTTGAAATACCACATTTAGTTGTGAAAAATGATTGCCAGCCAGGAGAAAGTGCCTTAAATAAAAATGATGTGGTGAATATTGATACCTTGAAGCCTTGCATCCGATTGTGATTCAGCCCAACAGCCCAAGTGCATCACCCCAATTTCTCTAAAATTAGGGATGGGTGAACTTGTCTCAGTAGAAATAATTTTTCTCACTATTGACTGAATCCTGTGGTATAATCTCCGACAAAACTTTGCCATTCTTACATGCCACCCCCCAAACTTCACAGCAGAGTGAGATTCCAGTGGTTCCAGTTGCACTTACCCAGGGTCTGGGCTTCCTTTTGGAGATGAGGCATGACACAGACTGTGGTGTCTTCATGATATATGGGAGTTCAAAGCATTCCAAGAGGGTCTCTTGCTTCTCCCAAGGAGCCTGGAAAGACCATGGAGATGATAATGGCAAGGTTGCAGGTTTGATCCCCATAGGGACAGCTGCACAGGGGGTTGAAATAGCTGGTCCTCAGGGTCCCTTCTAACTAGAATTCTATGAATCTGTGATAGACACAGCAGGCTTGGGTCTCAGAACAGAGAAATTAGCCATGCTCCCTATCTCTTTGTTACAGCCTGTCACAGCCAGTCCACATGGTGCCCCTGGCCCCACTGCTTCCTTGTTGCTGCTAACAGATGGAAAAGGGTTTTCCTCTAGCGTACATCATCCAAACTGAAATGCTAAACCCTTCTTGCCTCTGTCCAACTAACACACACTAGGAGGAACTCCATCCTCTTGCTTTCTGGCACGGAATGTCCTGACGGCTCATCTTTTGATGGCTCATCACCAGGCTTTGTCTCCCTAACGACCCACACTGGCCTGGCTTATTAACATAAATTTAATCCAAGGGTTCAGTGTTTGACAACTCCCCAAACCTTGATTAATTCTAACTTTTATTGGACCCAGGAATTTAGGGTGTATTGCACCCTACAAACTCATAACACTATTTCCCAAGATCCTGGAAGCATATTCAGTGTTTGCACCTGCTCATTATAAAGTGTGCCTTCCGAATGTGTCATGTGTGATTTGACGTCATGGCACATGGCTTAATGTCCTATGTCAATACACTCCGTTCTCAGATTTAGCAAGGTTTTTTCTGCCCCTGTGATGAAACTGAAGGGAGGAGGTGCAGCTGGAGCTGCTGGTGGTGGCAATGATGGATGGGCAGAAATGTGGTGGATATAACACCAAAGAGCAGCTATTGGTTACAGCAATCAGCATCTGAGCATGTGCAAATATCGTGACAGTTTATGCACAGTCATGCTGATTGTGCACTCACAGAAACTAGCTTCTAATCAATCTCGGCTTGAGTTGTGCAAATATTTCAGTTTGCATGACAGAGGACCAGGCATTTCCAAATCTATCAGATTTGACCTTGAAGCTGAGCAAATTCAACTTTCAGTGGCATCGCTACCCATAATCAATTCCTGAGGCACTTCTAATCCCAGAGTCAGGTATTTCTGCCTATAACATGCCATTCTACAGTCCTAACTTTAAGCATTTTGCTCCATCAGAACGGAATAAGGCATCAGTTTCTCAGAGCGAGATGACCCTTCTCCATGTAGCAGAGGCTGGTAATGTTGGTGCATCAATCATATTTTTAGGGTTTGGGGGGAAAATGTTATGGATGTTGGATGTAGTCCTGCTTTTCATAGATAGCTCACTGGCTACTACCATCTCGCTGAAAGGAAGGCAGTATTTTCCCCATGATGAATACAGAATGTTTATTCCCCAGCATTTGATATGAGGAGATTCTTCCTGCAGAGAAAAAGCCCTGTGCCAAGCTAACCAGAGACGGGGGAGAACTAGAGGGCTGAGGGTGGGATGGGTCATCCTTCTCCTTGTTTGTACACCACAAAACCAGGCCCTCACCCCCCACAGACCTCTCTCCACAAAAAGGTGGCCAGTGGAGCATGGCTAGAGACAGAGTCACGAGACAGAGACAGATGCAGGCAGAATAAAAAGGCTGGAATGGATATGCAGCTTCTGCCTGCAGAGAAGCAAGCCCCTCCTTCTCCCTTACATGCCACCCTTACTGTTGTTGCTGGAGCCAATCATCCCATTGCTGTCCATGGAGGCGCAGGTCAATTCTGTGTCCAGGGCAGCTGTCTACCAGCTCTATCTGGTACGCAGGCTGAGACCCCACCTGCCTGTGGACTGTCTTGCCAGAGTGGTGCATGCTCTGATGATCTCCTGCTTGGACTACTGCAGTGCGCTCTACGTGGGGCTACCTTTGAAGGTGACCTGGAAACTGCAACTAATCCAGAATGCGGCAGCTAGGCTGCTGATTGGAAGTGGCCGCTGAAACCATATAACACCGGTCCTGAAAGACCTACATTGGCTCCCAGTACATTTCCGAGCACAATTCAAAGTGTTGGTACTGACTTTTAAAGCCCTGAACAACCTCGGTCCAGTATACCTGACAGAGTGTCTCCACCCCCATCGTTCTGCCCAGACATTGAGGTCCAGTGCAGAGGGCCTTCTGGCAGTTCCCTCACTGTGAGAAGTGAAGTTACAGGGAACCAGGCAGAGGGCCTTCTTGGTAGTGGCACCCACCCTGTGGAACACCCTCCCATCAGATGTCAAAGAAATAAACAACTATCTGACTTTTAGAAGACTTCTGAAGGCAGCCCTGTTTAGGGAAGCTTTTAATATTTGATGAATTATTGCATTTTAATATTTTGCTGGAAGCCGCCCAGCATGGCTGGGGAAAACCCATCCAGTTGGGCTGGGTATGAATGAATGAATGAATGAATAATTACTGCTTTTAGAGACAGGCAGAAGCTGCGGGTCAATTCCAGTCTTTTTATTCTGCCTGCGTCTCTTTCTGTTTGCTTCCCTTGAGTCACATTTTTCTGAAGCATTAGGGGGTCCCTGGACACACTCCCTGCACATGCCTATGTTCTTGATGCTCCAACTCTGGAATTTTTTTGTGACACTTCAGCTGCCTTGATAATTACCGTAACTAGCCAAGCACATTTGAAATCTTTACCTAATTGATCCAGGATCTCAAGTGGTGGCAGAGTATTAAGACTGCCTTTCCATCACTCAAGATAAAATAACATTTTGGAATATCTGGGAACCATACTTGACTTGAAGATATTTTTCTGTGTTAGGACCCTCCAACCTGACCCAGCACGATCCAGTGTATGAGGCATGTAACCATACTTAGTGCTGTGTTCTCTCTGCTGCATAGTGGTCTCAGTCTCTCAAAGAAACCAGATACCACTCTCTGGGAAAGAGCAGGTTCAGCAGTTGTAAAGATGATACACAATCCTTTTGTGGTAGTCATTTGGAGTCCTGGGAAGACAGATAAAAATGTATATATGTCAAAGCAAGCAGAAATATCTCACCCTTAACATCTATTCAGAAAACCCCGACTCAGAACTATTCAGGAACTTGGAATTGTGAGACCAATACTCCTGTTTAAGAATGAGAATCTGCTTTCTTTTCAGAAATTGTCTGGAAATAAACATTTCTTGAAAATGTCTGGTAGGAGACATGCTTTTTCAATATTTACAATGTTCACAAATGTGACATTTGTTATATATTATAACTAGACATTAGAGAGGGATAAGGAAAGATCATAATATGAAAATCTGTTAGTCCAGGAAATGGAAATGGGGAAGAGATCTGAACATCACTTATGTGGGAATGCATTTAGTTCAATGCATGTTCAGAGTTAATTTGGGTAAATCTGAAACATTCGACATAAAGCATATACCCCACTTCTGCACTGTAAAACTGTCTTGGCTAACATGATGGTCCACCATGTGATTTGCTTCCTAATTAGTGGTAATGTCAAGACATAAAAAATGTTTGTGCAAACTGCATTTCAGATTACTGAAGACCATTGCAGACTTTCAGTGAATCTGTTAACTATTCTCCTTGTAAAAGTTCGAGTCTTTTTTGTCTTCTCCTCTTCCTCCTCCTCCTCCTTCAGTGTATTTAAATCCTGCCTTTTTTTCAAGTTGGGATTCAAGGCGGCTGACAACATTTAAAATTAGTTAAAAACAATAGTTAAAGTACACCAGAACATGTTTAGAACCAGCAATTAAAATACAAGTTTGCTCTTACAGCAGCCCAGTAATCAGAATCATCTGCATAAGTTTATTAATAACCTGTTATGTGCTTCTAAAATTGTTAGCAATAAAAGAATTACCCAAAGCTTAAAGGCTGTCTGGAAAGGATGTAGCAGAAAGCTGACATGGGGGTAGGAGGAGTCATGCACAAAATGGCAAAATTATATTAGAATGCAATTAAATTAGGGTTGCCATATTTCAAAAAGTGAAAATCCAGACAGAAAAGTTTTAAGCTGATGAGCCTTTTTTTTTGTTTTGGCTGTTTTTAGAAATTGGATGTTTCTGAGCTATTTCTGAGGCAAATCAGCAAAAATGACACTGCCAACATGGACTGCCATAAGTCCAGATTTTCCTGGACATCTAACTGATTTCCGCCCAGACACTTCTTGCGGCTGCAGTATTCTGTATATGTCTAGGGAATTCCAGATGTATGGCAACCCTAAAATAGGCTGGGTCCTGCTCAGTCATTATGGACAACAATAAACAATGACAGGTTTCAATTGCTGCATTTAAAAAGAAGACTTCTTTTTCTTCATCATTGCTATCACTGCATATAATTCATATTGTGTGTGTTTATATATGTGTGTATATAGATAGACATAATGTCCAATTGTGGATACAATATCCAATTTCTATAGTACCATATGCATTTTTAAAAATACTAAAAATAGCAATTTTAAAAAATGATCATCTTTGATTATTTAAGAAAGCAGCTGAACTTATTTCTAGCCAACCTCATTGTCTTGGGGTCAATGCAATCACTTTATTTGGTAGGCAACTGTCACCAATTTATTTACCATCTAAGCATTATGAAATGGAGACGTCATGTTATTTACGCTAATAAAAAGTAATAGGTAATGAATTTCCAATTAGCAAAACAGATGGCAGCCAGTGGTATTTTAATGACACTTGTCAGGGGGGTGGGGTACTCTGCCTTCTGCTCCAGCTCTTGGAGAAGAAATGCTTTGATTATATGGAACGTTTTAGAAATAGTTTTTGGCAATGTGAGGTCTACTCCCTGTTGTACAGATCGGGTCATGCATCATTTCTAAGGGAAATTGGGACTGTTAATTTATTTCTCAGGCTGCTGTGCAGCCAGGGGGTTTAGATATCTCAAAGCTTGGTACTGCCTGCATCCTGTGTAGCCATCTTCTAAAGGAAGTAGAAGTTTTTTGGATTCACTGGAAAGGGGAGGCAGCAGAGATAGGTGCTTTTGCTGCAACACTTTTGCAAGAATTCCAGCTGAACACTTGCAAAAGCTTGAGGTACATCTGAGGTACAGTGGTACATCTGGTTACAAACTTAATTCGTTCCGGAGGTCCGTTCTTAACCTGAAACCATTTTTAATCTGAGGTACCACTTTAGCTAATGGGGCCGCCCGCTGCCGCTGCACCACTGCCGCAAGATTTCTGTTCTCATCCTGAGGTAAAGTTCTTAACCCAAGGTACTACTTCCAGGTTAGCGGAGTCTGTAACCCAAAGTGTTTGTAACCCGAGGTGTTTGTAACCCGAGGTACCACTGTATTCAGACTGCGGTCTTGTACTTCCAGTCCTCATGGAATTCAGTGGGGCCTATTTCAGAGTAAAGTACAGTTTCTTTGGCATGACCCTACACCAGAAATTGGGACAGCAGGGATCACTTCTGATGGTAAGGTAACTGCTGAGTATTAACAAAACTGCAGTGTCTTAAATGTCCACTATTTCTGTGCAAAGGAGGAGGTTGGGGAGAGAACCAGAACAGGTAGAGACCACACAACCTTTTTCCCAGCAGGAAGGTAACTGTGACAGCAGAGAGCCCTTCTGAACCAAGGTAAGAAACTTTAGGTTGTAAGCATTTGCACAACTGGTGCTGTGGTCTAAACCACAGAGCATAGGGCTTGCTGATCAGAAGGTCAGCGGTTCGAATCCCCACAACGGGGTGAGCTCCCGTTGCTCAGTCCCTGCTCCTGCCAACCTAGCAGTTCAAAAGCACGTCAAACTGCAAGTAGGTAAATAGGTGCCGCTCCAGCGGGAAGGTAAATGGCATTTCCGTGCGCTGCTCTGGTTTGCCAGAAGCGGCTTAGTCATGCTGGCCACATGACCCGGAAGCTGTCTGTGGACAAACGCTGGCTCCCTCGGCCAATAAAGCGAGATGAACGCCACAACCCCAGAGTCGTCTGCAACTGGACCTAATGGTCAGGGGTCCCTTTACTTTTACCTTTACTGCTTAAATGTTTACTGTTTTGTTTTCAAGGGTGGAAGACAAGGACCTCTTTGATTGGGTCAAATCAGCATATTATCTTACTTTTGTCCTGGGAAGGAGGGCTGGATGGCCTTGCTAGTCCCTTCTGCCCCCATGTTCCCTGTTTTCTACAGTGGTGAGCATGCTTCCAGCCCCTCCATGACTGAGAAAGTTAGGCGGGGTGATCTGGATTCAAAGGCACTATCCTGGAGTGACCCCATCAGACCCACACAGCATTTCTTGGCACACGTAGATAATTGACTCCACCAAGAGGTTGGCAGGACTAGCAGACCATGGGGAATATCAGACACACTAAAACATATTCTGCATCTCCAAATTAAAATTAAGCCCCAGCTCGGTCAGATCCCCTTCTGCTAATCCTTTCACAAAGGCCCAGCTTTCCAATCACATCCCAGACATGAACTAACTGCTGTTAGAATAGCTACCTAGATTAGTTCCATATTTACAAATAAAATCCCTTCTCCAAAGGCAATTTGACTTCTGGCCATCCTTGAGAGGCAGCCACTTCAACCAGGATTGTGCTGAAGAGGGAAATCTGTTTGCCAGGCAGAAGGGGATACCCATGACCAAAGGGGGAATGGAACACCAGGGGATTTTGAAAATTTAATCCCAGGGGCACCCTCACTCCCAGTGGTGGCTGGTGCCCCTTAGGACTGGTGGGGCAGAAGTCAGTGAGCCCAACAGTAGGTGGAGCCAAAGCCGGTGTCAGGCAGAGCCAGAAAAATCCAATTCTGCCCCCATCATTCTTCTCCTTGCTGAGTTCTATGGAGCCAACCCTGAGCCTGGAGAAGAGAAGGAAGTGGCTTGTCTCTTAGTCTTGTTGTAAGGAAGGAGATAGGAACATGGAGGCTAGCTGAGGGCAGACTGCATTGGTATGGCAGGGAGCTCTTTGCCCTAATGGAGCAGTCTCCTGGTCCTTACTCCAGTCCCTGACTTTGATCAGGGCTGCACAAGGTTTGGTGAAGAAGTTCAACTTTGCCCCAGCCTTGATTCTGATGAAAATGACCCCTTCCCTGTAATGCACTTAGTGGTTATTTGCATCATTAGTGTCCCCCTTCCAACAAGGCTAATTGCAGCACAGCAGGCCATTTTTCCACCTCTATGTGCTACATAGGGTGGAAAAGAGGGCAGGATTTCTCCCACCTGCACCTTTGATAGTTGCACAGAGCATGAATGGAGAGACCAGTTCATTTCTTTGGTCCCTTTCAGTTTTTGCATGCCATTGCAACTTTTTGCTCATTCATAAGTCAGCTCTGTCCTGCTTCTGCCTCAGTTCCAAAAAGATAGGGCTTTTTTTCATCCAGAACTCAGTTCCGGCACCTCTCAGGTGGCACCATTGCCATTGTAAGAGAACAAGGGTGAGTTCTGGCACCTCTTTCTTTAGAAAAAAAAGCACTAATCATTATCATCATCATCTACAGAAGATCATGAAATATACATTTAAATATAATTTTTAATCTCAACATATGCATTTCTAAATATATTTTGGTATGGTATTTTTTTTTAGCTGAGAGCTGTATTATAAACTTTGGTGAAATCCAAAGACTAGCTCCCTTCCATTCCCTGTATTTCTAGCCTGGGAAGTGCCAGTTAGGCAGGATTCATTTTTAAGGAAACAATTTTCTCTCCCAACCCCAGATTTCATATTGGGAAGGGCACCTGCTTTGCATGCAGAAGGCCCCAGGTTCAATTCCTGGCATCTCCAGGTAGGGGTAGTGTTTTCTTAATTATATGCTCCCCAGGTAGTTTTGCTGACCCACTGAATAAGTGTTTTAAGAAACAAAATTGTGGCTATTGAGCGTACACATGTAAGTGGGCACACATGGAGACGAATGGAACGGGGCACAGATCCCCTTCCTTTCCTCTCCAGAATGCTAAATGAGTTTGAGCTACCACTGTTCTCTACCAAGTAGAATGTGATCCATTGTGAGATTAGATGCTCCTGTGCTTTTTGAACATAGGGAGCTGCCTTACACAGTCAGATCTTTAGTCCTCCTTGCTACGTACTGTCAGCACAGACCAGTAGTGAGCCTCCAGGGATTTAGAGAGGGGGCATTCCCAGGCCTTCCTGGAGATGTTATGGGGATTGAACCTAGGACCTTCTGCATGCAGGGCGGATGCTGTACTACTGAGCTACAGCCTTGGGAAGTCAAGCAGAGTGGACAGTTCAATGTATGGCAAGTAAGCTAGGAAAGCCTTCAGCAGCATGTTGGGGTCTGTGTCGGACAGCGCTCCTTGCCACGCTCACGGCTGTTTGGAGGGATTTTCAGCTTTGCTTCCAATTTTGTCGAGCTGCTTTCATATACCTGTGATATTTGCAAGGCAAACAAGGACGTAGTTCTACACCTCTGCCAGGCTTCATTTCCAATGCTAATTGGCTGAACTAAGCCAAGCTTTCAGTTTCACAGAGCACACTATAATTTGTGATTTGAATATATATAAAGCAATAAAAACTGGTGCGCACATTCAGAACATATTTCTCTACTTCACGTTGAGGAGTCACCAGTTTTTGAGCAGTGGTGGCTCATGCCTACTATGACTGGCAGGGCAGAAGGCATGGAGCTAGCTCAAACAAGAAATTGTGCTATTTGACTCAAAGGTGAATAGGGCATCCCCACCCCCCACCCCAATTCAATCTACTGAAACAAATTGGACTGGTAGTTGAGTCTTGCTCACTTGTGGCCATCTGCATCTTCCATTACACTGCGGGTAGCATAGGAGGTGCAGAATATGTTCTGTTTTCCCCCTGCTCTGTTCTCCGCCCCCTTGCCACTGCTGCCTGCCTCCCTAGAATTGGCCACCTGAAGCAGCTGTTTCACACTGCCTGGTGGTAAGACTGGCTCTTTCTCAAGTTCATTCCCTGGCATCTACAGGTAGGGCTGGGGAAATCCCTTTTCTGAAACCCTGGAGAGCAGCTAGATGGACTACTGTTCTATCCCAGTTTAAGGCAACTTCTGATATGTGAACAATGCTCTGCTTCAGGAGCGCTGAAACATCAGGAGATCCTGTTTTAGCATGTTAGACTAGAGCATTCATTGCATTTAGTTAACAAATGGCGCTTGGGGGAATGCAGTATCACATGTGGCGGTGATTACCTGCTATCTTGCATCAACAGGCTGATAAACTGTTATCATTAAATTATGCTCTCTTGGATTCAAGGCCATACATCAAGCTGGTATAAAATCCATTGCAAGCCTATCAGAGTGCTCGGCTAATGGGGGGGAAAGCCTTGTTATCTTTTGCTAGAACTTGGCCAGGGCATCTATCTGTCAATTATCTCCAACTCCCTTGTAATGGAATTGGCCTAATATGAAATGGCAAAGATTCACAGAAGGTAATGGCAAAGTTCCTGATCCTCTTTTATACCCCATGTGTTCCGGGGGTGGGAGTAGAATTTAAGAAATGGGTACATGGCACCTTTATGTGTGAGGGTAAACAAAATTTTAGATATGTTTGTGCTTCTAAAAATCTGTTTCAACAAGTTCAATTGAAATAATAAAATCATAGAATTGTAGAGTTGAAAGAAATCTCCAAGGCAAGGGTCATCTAATCCAACCACCTACAATGCAGGAATCTCAGCTAAAGAGGCCCTGATGGATGGCCATATAACCTTTGTTGAAAAACCTCTAGTGAGTCCACTAGTTTCTGAGGTAGTCTGTTAGACTGTTGAACAACTCTTACCATCAGAAAGTTTTTCCTACTGTTAGATCAGAATTTCCCTTCTTGTCATTTGAGTCCTTTGGTTTAGGTCCTACCCTCTGGAGCAGCAGAAAAGAAGCTTGCTCCATCTTCCATGTGACAGTCCTCCAGATATTTGATGATGGCTCTCATATCACCTCTCCATCTTCTCTTCTCCAGTCTAAGATTCACCAAGATTCACTAGCTAAATGCTGCTCACTCTGCATACTAGAGGGTTTCAATAGTTTCAGACTCTGCTATCCCAACATGTTGGGACGCGGGTGGCGCTGTGGGTTAAACCACAGAGCCTAGGACTTGCCAATCAGAAGGTCGGCGGCTTGAATCCCTGCAACGGGTGAGCTCCCGTTGTTCAGTCCCTGCTCCTGCCAACCTAGCAGTTCAAAAACACGTCAAAGTGCAAGTAGATAAATAGGTACCGCTCCGGCGGGAAGGTAAACGGCATTTCCGTGCACTGCTCTGGTTTGCCAGAAGTGGCTTAGTCATGCTGGCCACATGACCCGGAAGCTGTACGCCGGCTCCCATGGCCAATAAAGCGAGATGAGCGCTGCAACCCCAGAGTCGGCCACGACTGGACCTAATGGTCAGGGGTCCCTTTACCTTTACCTATCCCAACATGCCAATGAGAAGGATGTTTCTTCCATAGCAGAGGAAACTGGACCACAGGTAAGGAGAGGACCATCATACTCTCTCTGTCCTTTGTGTTCCCCCAATTCCCCTAACAGCCATTGATAACCCCCCCTTTCTCAAAGGTAAGGAGATGTGTGTGTGTGTGTGTGTGTGTAACACTCTCTTTTTAAAGCTCCAAAAGACTCCAAGTTTTCTCTGAGCATTAGGATAAAACGTTTGCTGGAATCAAGTGAAGGCAAGTCAAGGAGAGTTTGCACATCACTAACCAAAGCATTTGCTGGAATTTTGGAGCCAAAACTAGAGGTGTGAGTGGGTACCTAGCTGAACACTAGTGCTTCTGCCCCTTTGAGCCATTCCAAGTTTGACAGGATGGGGAGGAGAGCAATTGCTCATTGCCCATGATCTAGGCTCTTTGTTAAATCTTTAGACAAACTTTGCATCTTGGATTATGCTTAAAAGACAGAACAGAAAGCCCCTTGATGTTTTTTATCTTATCATGCTATTCAGTAAGAAGCATTTACACTGGTATCACCACACCCGCCCTGTCCTCCTGCAAACTATCATCTATAGCAAATCTTTAACTCTGACAATGCTACTTAGCAGATAACCTTTCTTTTCCTGCATTTTGTTTCAAAAAAAAAAATCAATGAACAAAAATATCAAATGTTGTGCCTTTTCCATCCTCTTAAATGCCTTATTTTCAGACGCCTTGTTTGTGCTATGATAGACCCCTAATGTGCAAGTGTTGTTTTTTGAAAATCCATCTTATGCAGGTCCTACAATATTGTCGCGTCTGTAACTAGTTCTCTGCTCACCTCTCCTTTTGCAGATATTAATTTTTTGTTTATAGGAAAATCTATAGAGTTTGAATTATCAAAAGCCTGCTTCCCTGGTGGGGAAAGGCACAAAATCAATACTGAGATATTGCCTTATTTAATGGTTGTTGTGAATAGCTCTGTTGTGATGCTTTCAGAGAAGTGAATTAGGAAAGCTTTACGGAGTTTAGTTAACAGCGCCGGTCAGTACCTGCCTTCTGTTCTAGCTGCAGACATCTCTGGCCTGTCTTGTCGGAGATTAGATGAGAACATGTTACAGGTGTCCCAATTTACCAATATGTCAGGTAACTCTCCTGGATTTTGGAGGTGGCAGGGTGAGCAGATCATATTTGCACACAAGTTTTGCACGATGTGCAAAACTATAGTTCTGATGAGGAAATAAACGATTTCCCCTGCAGCCTTGTGGCTAAGACTGACTGACGTACAAGAGCTGAGCTGAATGTAGACCCCACTTTTCACTGACAAAGAAGATACGCATCCAGAAGAATCATGTGGTGGTTAATTTTTTCCTGACTGGCATCACTTCAAGCTTTAGCTTGGGCTGAGGAGCTTGAATGCTCCCCACCACCAACCCTCCACTTCCCTGCACAAAGAAAATGAATATGACAGAAGATGGGTTCAGTGGCCCTTTTCATGAGAGGCTACATCTCTATGTTCAGGAAATAGTAGTGGTGGTAGAAGATTTCTTACCTGTGCTTCACCACCAGGTCCCAAAGTGGGTTACAACAGTTTAAAATTCAGTATTAAAAGCAATTAAGTCAAGCTAAAGGGCTGTCACATGGAAGAGGGGGCAAGCTCATTTTCAGCTGCTCCCGAGGGGAGGTCCCAAATCAATGGGTTCAAATTGCAAGAAAAGAGAGTCCGATTAACATTAGGAAGAACTTTCTGATGGTAAGAGCTGTTTGACAGTGGAATGGACTACCTGGGAAGATGGTGGGCTGCCCTTTGTTGGAGGGTTGGAGGGAAGGAGGCGGTCTCTTAGATATTTGAACAAGCCATAGGTGGAAATAGACACTCCTTACAGGGGCCACTTAGGCCTTAACTGACAATGTTGGATCCAGGTGTAATCCTAGGACCTTAGCTATGATCCTGCTCCTGGCAGGGGAGGCAATCTTCCCACCATCTGGACTCCTCATGATTCTGTTTGCATTTGTTTAGACCAGGCTTCCTCAACCTCGGCCCTCCAGATGTTTTGAGACTACAGTTCCCAGCATCCCTGACCACTGGTCCTGCTAGCTAGGGATCATGGGAGTTGTAGGCCAAAAACATCTGGAGGGCCGGGGTTGAGGAAGTCTGGTTTAGACATCTGTATTCAGGGATATTGTAGTGAGTGATACATATATATAATATGAGAGAGGACCATGCAATATAAAAGCAAGAGAAGAAAGAAAACACTTGCTGAGCACTAGTCCACACTATTCCATGGTCCACACAGAGAGTCAGTTTCGTGTAGTGGTTAGAGTGTTGGACTAGGACCTGAAAGACCAGGGTTTAAATCCTCACTCGGCCATGAAGCTCACTGGGTGACCTTAGGTCAGTTGCTGCCTCTTAGTCTAGCCTACCTCACAGGGTGGTTGCGAGGATAAAATTAAGAGGAAGATGGATCAAATACACAACCTTGAATTTTTCAAAGGCAGTGTGGTATAGTGATTAGAGTGGCAGACTAAGACCTGGATGACCAGGGTTAAAATCCCTACTTGGCCATGAAAGTCACCAAATGACCATGGCCAGTTCTCAGCCTAACCTACAGGGCTGTTGTGGGGATGAGATGAGCAGTGGGAGAACCATGCATGTTGCCTTGAGCTCCATGGAGAAAAATGTGAGCTATAAATGCAAAAAAATAGTAGTAATAATAATGATGACTACAGCAGTAACCAATTAGAGTTACTGGTTTAGTCAAGATGACATTCTGACTCCACACTCCCATCATCAGAATTTGAGTATCCTTTCTAATTCCTATCCTAGCACACATGACTGATATATGGAGGAGTACCGTCCAAGGCATTTGTTGTTGTTTAGTCATTTAGTCGTGTCCAACTCGTCGTGACCACAGCACACCAGGCACTCCTGTCTTCCACTGCTGCCCTCAGTTTGGTCAAACTCATGTTAGTAGCTTCGAGAACACTGTCCAACCATCTCGTCCTCTGTCGTCCCCTTCTCCTTGTGCCGTTAATCTTTCCCAACATCAGGGTCTTTTCCAGGGAGTCTTCTCTTCTCATGAGGTGGCCAAAGTACTGGAGCCTCAGCTTCAGGATCTGTCCGTCCAGTGAGCACTCAGGACTGATTTCCTTCAGAATGGAGAGGTTTGATCTTCTTGCAGTCCATGGGACTTTCAAGAGTCTCCTCCAGCACTGTAATTCAGAAGCATCAATTCTTCGGCAATCAGCCTTCTTTATGTTCCAGCTCTCACTTCCATACATCACTACTGGGAAAACCATAGCTTTAACTATACGGGCCTTTGTCGGCAAGGTGATGTCTCTGCTTTTTAAGATGCTGTCCAAGGCATAAAAATCCCAAAACAATTAAATGTTCCATTTGTTGTCATGGCAGGAGTTTAGATGGGAGTCACCCAGGGAACAAAAGCCTCCAACTCCCAGCCAATTAGGCACCAATTGTTTGGGAAAGTTTTGAAACGCTGCTCCCTGCCAATTCGTCAGGTGGGCAAAACATCTTTGCCAACCAAGAGCTGCCTAGCTGCTGGGGCACAGCAAGGGCTGCTTGATTGCTGCAGCCCATCGTGGTGCTTGCCAGAGATGGCTCCAGTCCTGGCTGGGAAAGAGCCGTACTCCACAACAGCTGCTCTCTTCACCAAAATGGCCCTTTTCAGGAGCCAAGATCATCGTTAGTTGCCCTGACAAAAATCCTTGCCTCTCTCACACCACACACCCTGTCCCAAATGACATCCAGAATAACCCAGACACACCAAGAAGTATTGTACTGCATCCTGCCATTATCATATTGTTGTTTTATTTCTGTGCTTTGAAAATAAATAAGAAGAGAGAGGCAAAAGAGAAACCCAACTACAACCTGCCCAGCGTGGAGGCATCCACTGACATTGGGTGGCTAACTTTTGGGGGCCTGAGAGTTAGGGTATCATTGGTCAACCCTCCAGGGGCCACCCGACTCTCTCTCTCTCTCTCTCTCTCTCTCTCTCTCTCTCTCTTTCTCTCTCTCTCTCTCTCTCACACACACACACACTGCCTGTACACAAACAGGACACACAGTCCTCCTTCTGAGCTCAGGACAAGGATGGTCGCTTTCTTCTCACTCATCAAATGATGGGTTAGATGTCCAGGGATGGGGCAACTTGCATTTTCTCATGGCCAGGGTTAACCAGCCAAGCCTGTTCTGTGATTGGTTGTGATTCCTGCATTGCAAGGGATTGTACACTTTGGTTTCTGGTTCTGCAACCCAGTATTCAAATTAGAAGAAAAGAGATTCTGACTAAACAATAGGATTAACTTTCTGACAGTAAGAGCTGTTTGACAATGGAATTGACTACATTGGAAGGTAGTGGACTCTCCTTCCTTAGTGGTTTTTAAACAGAATTTGGAAGGCCATCTGTCAGGGATTCTTGAGCTGTGATTTCTGCATTGTAGGAAGTTGGATGAGATGACCCTTTGAATCCCTTCCAATGCTACAGTTCCTGATTCTCCATTTTCAGTTCTTGATTTTTTTGGGGGGGGAACCCTATCATGGTCGTGCAAATATTCATCATTTTCCAAAGCGCTGGATTAGGTCAAGGGTGATGAGCACAATTCAGCAGCCTCCCACAGACCCATCTCAGCCCTTCCACCACAAACCCCGTGCTTTGCTCTCTTGCCTTGTTCCCTTATCACATGATGAATTTTCCAACCCAAGCACTAGCAATTAGGAATTCCACTCTCGTCAAGGAAAGTGATTAGCAAGAATGTACGTCGCTAACAAAAGCCAGCTCAATTAAAGAGAATAACAAGCTTTTTACAGCAACAAAGGACGTTCTAAGTAGGCCTGGGTGAGTAAATAAAGCAGTAATCAGGGTGATTAATTTAAAAATTCTCAGAAAGGTCTGCAATGGATTGATATTCTAAAAGTCTAATGGATCCCCCGAGAAAAGCGAAGGAATCATTTGGCTAAAGAGTGAAGGAAGCCTCATTAATTGCCAGCAACAAGGGGGAAGCAGCCACATGCTGTCAAACATCCTTTCCTCAAGCAGAGGAGAGCAGCTTGCTTAGGGAGACTCCATGCTGTGGTGTTGGGAGACAGGCACCTTGAGTCTTCCAACGAACCTGGAGTCTTCCTCTTTGACCCCAGTTGACTTCCTGACTCTGGGCTAGCAGGAAGCATACCCGCCAACTCCCTTAAACCGGGGCACACGTCTCCCCAGCCATGCTCCTGTGGGATTCACATGACCCACATGAGATCACGGAGCCCAAAAGACACACTTTTGAGGCGGCCATGTTCTCACACAAGAGCACAGTGCCTTAAAAATGTACAGTGGTACCTCAGCTTACATACGCTTCAGGTTACAGACTCCGCTAACCCAGAAATAGTACCTTGGGTTAAGAACTTTGCTTCAGGATGAGAACAGAAATTGTGCTCTGGCGGCGCGGTGGCAGCGGGAGGCCTCATTAGCTAAAGTGGTGCTTCAGGTTAAGAACAGTTTCAGGGGGGGCCACTAGGTGTAGCATCGGAAGATGGCTGACAATAACATCTCTCCGACCCACACGAGGTAATTTGGAGGCTATGATGGGGGTAATTAGTCTCCTTAAACCCCCCCAGGATTGTGGGGGGGACGGCCCTTGCCTGCTGTGCCCTATACCACCCCCGAATTTGTGGGGGTGGGGGCACTAGGCACAAAGCCCTCCTGTGGGATTCCGGCACTCCTGGACGCCGTCCCTGATTCGCGCCACTAGTTGCAAGCATCTTCAAAAGAAACAATTTGGACGAGATAAATTGCACATGCTTCAAGGAAAAAGGGGGAGTAAAGACTGCTGACAGAAGAGATCTCTGATAACAAGACAAGAATAAAATATGAGAAGATACGTCAAGATACGGTACAACAAATGACTGAGGGGGGAGGGGGGGAAACCTGCCTTCCCTTTTTTTATGTGACTTAATAAGAATCCCCTCCCCTAATGAGTCAGAAACTAAGGACTTAAGCTGTGGATTTAAGGCTGTGTGGAGATAAACTTTCGAACCAAAGCAATGTTTCAAGATGAAGCTGGAAAGCTAAGAGTTTTGGAATGACGCAGTTAAAAATGCCGTTGCCATTTTGGGAGGCATTGTTGGAGCTCTTGGGTCTGGGAGGAGAAAGAGAGAAATAGAGTTGTTTACATATCGTGGATCAACTCCTCGGTGGGACTTAAGAGCGACAAATGCCAAATTTATGATGGAAAGAGCGATGCTATCTACGAAGGAGATATATGGAAACCATCTGGACTTAGTTGAGGAACGGGAAATCCACACAGGATTATTATTTTGCTTATCGGCTTAAGGAAACTAACAGAAGAGATCGTAAAGGAAAAATAGAAATTATATGAACAAGATATGATGTGGAAACACCAAGATAAGACTGGATAGAATTATGAACTTTGTCTGGACTGATTGGGACTGATTTGGACATTAACACAGTAATAAGAAGATGATCTGAATCCCCCTTTGGATCTTGAAGTATGGGTTCCCCCCCCCCCAAATTTAAAAATTTGGCTTTGTAATTTGGAATTTATGCGATGTGATTTAATTTGATGTGATTGGCCAGTTAATAAAAATTATTTTTTTTAAAAAAAGAACAGCTTCAGGTTAAGAATGGACCTCCGGAACAAATTAAGTATGTAACCAGAGGTACCACTGTACTTTTTGGGGCATTGCGATAGATCGTGACTCCCATGAAAACACTTTTTGGGGGGGAAATCTCAGTGGGATATTATGCAAGATTACAGTGCCCAAAATGGCTGCCGTGCTCTAACAGAGAGAGAGAGAGAGAGAGAGAGAGAGAGAGAGAGAGAGAGAGAGAGATCCCCTTTTCCGGGACACTTGTGGAGTATGAGGGAAAACCTCTAGTTGACTTCCCAGCTCCTGGTTAACAGGCAGACCCCCAGTTTATGTCCCACCTTCAAGCTAACAGGCAAAGCCCTAGTTACAGATAGGTAGCCGTGTTGGTCTGCCATAGTCAAAACAAATTTTTTTTTTCCTTCCAGTAGCACCTTAAAGACCAACTAAGTTAGTTCTTGGTATGAGCTTTCGTGTGCATGCACACTTCTTCAGATACCAGCACCTTAAAGACCAACTAAGTTAGTTCTTGGTATGAGCTTTCGTGTGCATGCACACTTCTTCAGATACTAAGTCCAGAAAAAAAAAATTGTTTAGGCAAAGCCCTGGTTGACTTCCTGCCTGTATCCTTCCCCTAGTATCTAGGGGGTCCCCAAAGAGCTGCTTGTCTTCAAAAAGGACACCCTTCAAATTGGCCTTGAATGTCACATAACCACTACCCCAGATTACATAGCCAAGTGCTGCTTCTGGCGGCTACACACTAATGTAGATGCCATGGCTTCCAGTGAGGCACCTGCACCCTTCCACTTGTCCTCTGGTATGTGGCTGCTGGTTGTGGCTCATGCTCAAAAAATCACTCTGTCTTCAAGGGAGGAGGGAGGATGCCAGCTGTATCTCTTACTACCATGAAGTGGCACCATGCCACACATGAAGGCTTTAATTGGTGCCCCTGGGGAGGAGCCTTAGATTCTGAGCTGCTTTTTTAAAAAGTCTCAGTGGAGGAGAGGGCTATTGATGGCTACTAGCCACAATCGCTGTGCTCTGCCTCCACAGCTGGAGGCAGCAGTGCTTCTGAATACCACTTGCTGAAAGCCACAGGAGAAGAGAGGGCTCTTGTGCTCAAGTCCTGATTGTATGTTTATCACGGGCATCTGCTTGGCCACTGTGAGAAGAGGATGCTGGACTAGATGGGCCATTGGCCTGATCCAGCAGGCTCTACTGATGTTTGTATTTCCTTTCTAAAAAGAATGTTACGGGGCAAAATGTGCTGCTACTTTCTAAGTCATGAAGTGAGAGTGGTGTAGACCCCATGCACATTTTTCCTGCACTGAGGAATTTCCCCAATTTTTATTAGACAGCAATAGCATCGATGTGTGTCTCTGTGTGCACCCACATGATCAATACTGTGTGATCTCAATAACAAGAACCAGCAGGACACCGCTGGCTTCTCATGGTAAGCATGAAGCTCTCGCAAGTGATTGACCCTCTAATTTTGTGTTATTCCACACTCGCCATGGCAGTCCTTTCTGAGTGGTGGCAAGAGCACACATCAAAATTTGTAATGTGCCAACTGGTCCAAAAAGCTTGGCAACCCCTGCCATAAATGAAGTCCTAAATCTCAGCAGGAGTTTTGAATGCTGGAGGGAGCACGTGAGTAGCCGGGTGAAAACCAGACCTTGGATATAATGCTGCCAGTGGCTTCACAGCTGGAGAGTTTTGTCCTGGGGCCCCACAAATCCCCCCCCCAATGTGAGAACTATCCTCTGGTAAGGGTGGTGGCAGGGAATATTGAAAGACAGGGATTTCAATTGCATCTCCAGTTTGGAAGAACGTGCACCCGACCCTACGCACTTCCTCTGTATCAGCAGGAAATTCAAAATAAAAGGTATTTTTGTTGTAAGGAGGAAGGCAAAATAAAGGCCCCTCTTTGCTGAATGCTAAATGCAGGGGATAATTTTAGATGCCTTCTGGTGTTGCGTGGGAGATATCTCATCCCCTGGCAGTAAACAAAGGGGGAGGCAGCCACTGAAGTGAAAAGGAATTCGGAGTGAAGTGAATGCCACCCAAACAGCAGGGAGCTGCAGCTCTGAATGGACGGACCGCCTTGCTACTTAGCTTTCATCACAACAGCATCTTAGTGTGCCGAGTACGTCTTTTGCACCTGGTACTTGGAATTCAATTGCCTGATGTTTGGAATAACAACAGAAGACCAAATGGAGGAGAAAAAGAAAGGATGCTGAGTTCAGAAAAGAACCAATTCTTGGTCCCCATAGAGACAGGGAGGGGGAGGGAACAAGTCTCAGATTCTCATTTAGATTCTTCATCATGGCTACCTCAGCTGACATAGAAGCCAGGTGAATGAGGCCCTCAGTGCCCTCCCTGGAGCAAAAAGCGTCCTCTCTTTATGGGTGCAACATACTCAATCTATGTGCCAATTAAGGAATGCCAGGGAGTGCAAAGAGGCACCCTTGGTGGCCTGCTCCCCACAAGACTCACCCAGACCCAAGCCTGAGCATTTTCCAGAAATGGCATAAGATTTTCTTCTGCTTCCGGGAGGTGGGGGGTGGCGGTGGCTAGTATTTAGTGACTTGGATAGGACAGAGTAATGGCATATTGTTATCTTGCTGTCAGTGCTTGGGATGGGCTTCAATTAAACAAACAAGGGTTTGCATATCACAGATTAGGAAAGGTACCAACAAGTCCAAGAAAATACCAGTGTGGCTAATGAGCAGAGTCCCCTAAAAGGGACACAAAGCTGGGGAGTCTTTCCCAAAGGAGAAAAAAAAACAAAAAGGAGCACAACTTCTAGTAAAACAAATGTCCATTGATGACAAGTCCAGTGAACAGGATGTCATAGGAGGCTTCCATCTTCTGCAAAAGCAAACAGGACAAAGCAACACACACACACACACCCCTCCCCCATTTTTAGGGAGATCATTTGAAGGAGTAGGTGTCCCATGTCATTTTTAGTGAACCAATGGCCAAAAGCTTGATTTGGGTTTTGCATTTGTTTGACCTTTGAAGACTGCTCAGAAGCATCTGTTCAGAAGATTGTTCTCAGCTGTTGCTCACAGTAGGTCCCACCTCCTGAGGGGACAAGATCCTTGCTTTGAACAAGATACTATCTATTAGCCCTGCAGGTTCACCCCTTCTTCACTCTGGGTTGAGCTCAGAGGTCTCCTTGTGGCTCATGAAGACCAGCAAATGTCTGTCCCTTCTCATACAAAATGCCCTGCTCAACGAGATCTTATTATTGTGACAAATTACCTGTGTCACTTAGTCATGTAGCATTTTTCTTTCTTTTCTAAAGAATATATATCCAGCAGTGGTGCAGTGTACAGAAGACTGATGAAAAATTGGAGACAGCTTCTGAGCCCTTTCCTCCTGCTGGTTTTTCCTCCAAACACCATCTTCCACTGGGGGTGTCTGTGGGTTTTGAGAAGAAAACAGCTGAAGGGTTAAGAAGACAGTAAGAACTGTTCAACGAGGAACTAATGGACTCTCCTTCACTGGAGGTTTTAACAGCTTGGATGGCCACCTGTCAGGGATTCTTTAGCTGTGGTTCCTGCATTGCTGGGGTGGAACTAGATGACCCTTGTTGGTCCCTTCCAACTCAACAATTCTATGATTCTAAGTCCTTCCCTTCTTGCCAGTCTTTTACTGGTCTCTGTGTTATATAGTACAGCGTTGTTTGACATAGGAACTTTTTTTTTATTTGGTAAATATTGATGTGCTGTGAACCATATCACTTTACTGTATTTGATTCTTTTTTCCCCAGTTTGATGCCCGAGCCTTTCTGCATACATGGCACTAGCCTGTTCTCTCCTCGCAACAACTTTGTGAGGTAGTTTAAGCTGAGAGATGTAGATTAGATGCCACCCTGGTAATCTTTCTGGGTGAGTACTGGCTTGAATTTGGATTCTCTGCAGAGAGTGCCTTCCTTCCATCTTCTTCTAGCCCATGTACCACATTGGTTGTCTAAAGTCCATTAGAAATGAGAAATAAAATAGCAAACACAGTAGTCTTCATGGAGGTTTTGCACATCTGTTTTTGACAACAATGTATACAAGACCAGGAAGAGCATTCACCATTAAATTATGCCTGTGTGTTGCCAAGTGTGTGTGTGTGTGTGTGTGTGTGTGTGTGTGTGTACAGCACCTGGTGGATTGCTCCCAATATCTCTGTCCCTGATCTTTTATCTACAGCAAAACAATCTGTCCCTTTGGGATTGCAAAGAGCCAAGCAAATGAGAGCGGCAGCGTGAAGGCTTGGAAGGCTTCCAGAGGATTAGTTAAGGAAGACCTCCCTCTTGCAAATACAAGTTGGCCGCCACTAATCAAATTATGCTCCTCAAGGTCTTTCCCTTGCTAAGCGCTGCAAAATTGTTTCTTGACTAAGCAAAACAAACAGCCTGACACTTTGCTTTTCACGGGGGGTGCCCCCCACAGGTGCCCCAGAGAGCTGTGCGGTATCAAAACATGAGTGTAAACAGGTAAGAAAGTAAACAAACCATGATTAAAAATGCAGCTGGATAAATGAAATGCTAATGAGTCTCTGTAATGCACAGCGCAGGTCTTGTGCCAGGGAGATTCCTATGTCAAGAGCCCACATGGCACAGGTGGCACTAGGTGGCACTCTTTCCACAAGAGCCTTTGCATGCAACTCCCAGGCTGTTTGGGCATGTCTGTGAGATGCTGCATTTGCAGGCAGCTTTTCCTGCTTGTATCTAAACGGAGGTCATCTTATGGAGCAACCTCAGGAAGGGAAAACAAGCAACTTATTCCCAACATTTAGTCAGATTCTCCCTTCTTGTAATGGAATCAAATGACAATAAAATTCCAACTAAACATTAGGAATACTGTTTCTAACACTAGGAGCTGTTTGACAGTGGAATGGACTCCCTCAGAAGGTAGTGAACTCCTCTTCATCAGAGGTTTTTTAAGCAGAGGTTGGATGGATATCTGTCATGGATGAAATTGAAGAAGGGATATAACTATTTTAAATAAAATCTAGTCATCACCAGCAAGCATTGGGGGCGGGGGGCAGGGAACATGAACTCTATTTCTAATGTGCACTGATAATAACATACAGAGAAACTGAGGCATCATTTACATCCAAGAAAAAAATATTTTCCATCACGCTTGCCGAACATCTGCCTCCACCCCCTACCACTCCACACATAGCAAGCTAACTCTCCAGTACCGTCTTCTTCTGTTGCAGATTCCATTTGCTGGAGATCAATGCTTTATGGTCACATTAGTGTTTTTCAAATTGCATTCCCCCCAGTTTTAGCCTAATAAGAATTTGCAGCACCCCTCATGCAAGAAAATGGGGGCCTTTCAATACAAATGAAAATTCCCTTTCATCAATTATTTCTGAAGGGAATCTTTAGTTCCCTGATTAATCTGGCTGATAAGTTATAAAAAGTGATTACTGCAAGTGCAAAAATAATTATCAATGCGCTGAAGCAGCTAGCCAGTAGCTCCTGTGCTCTCTGCTGGTTCTGACTCTTTCATAAATGGAGCATCTGGGTTTTTTGGAGGGGTGCTGTACTTCACAGAGGAGACAGTCTTTTATTTGAAGGAGTCCTTAACATGAAGGACTATCCTACCCAAGTATGGTTTACAGCAGGGGTCAAAAAGCTTTTTCAGCAGGGGGCCGGTCCACTGTCCCTCAGACTTGTGGGGAGCCGGACTATATTTTAAAAAAATAATAATGAATGAATTCCTATGCCCCACAAATAACCAAGAGATGCATTTTAAATAAAAGGACACATTCTACTCATGTAAAAACATGCTGATTCCTGGACCATCTGCGGGCCAGATTTAGGAGGTGATTGGGCCAGATCCGGACCCCCGGGCCTTGGTTTGTCTACCCATGGTTTACAGATAAAAAGGAGAATGAGGCAGGTGTGTGTATGTGGCAGTAGGAGTAAGAGTGGCAGTGAAGTTGCTCATCCACAGCTACCACCTAAGAACACCTGAACATCAGAAGAGGCTGCTGGATCAAGCCAATGACCCAGCATCCTGTTCCCACAGTGGCCAGCCAGTTGCCCCAGTAGGAAACCTGCAAGCAGAATTCAAGCACTAAAGTACTGACCCCTCATGTGGCTTCCAGTAACTGGTATTCAGAAGCATTTCTGCCTCCAGTTGTGGAGGCAAAGCACAGCCAGTATGGCAAGTAGCCATTGATAGCCCTCTTCTCCATGAGCCCTCAGTTTGCCCTCAGTCAGCCGCCACCTGCCAGCTGCCTTACTAAAAACCAGATAGGGAGTGTCTGCTTCTTATTGCTTTGAGCTCCACTCAAGATCTAGGAGATCTAGGATCTTAGTCCACCAACCTCCACTGCCTTCCACCCCTTCAGTCCCAGCAGGCTCCAGCCACCACTGCTTCTCCACCATGGGGAGATTATTGTATCTGTTGGTAGTTTGGATGCAACTCAGTTTGCCAAAGACAGGTTAGGGACCTCCAGGCTTCAGGCTCTCACCTGTACCTTTCCCCTCTAAGCTAGTGGTGTCCAAACCTTTTCCCAAGATGGCCAGATTTGATTAAGTGAAGGGCCGTGAGGGCCAACCAAAGGGCTGACCAAAGTTGTTAACCTTCTTTTATGGTTGAAGTTGTTGTTGAGCTTTTTTTAGGATTGAAGTTGTTGAGGGTTTTTTTTAGGATTTTACCCCAAGAAATAAACTGCCACAGGGGCTGGGTTAAACTGACCGGCAGGCTGGATTAGGCCCTCGAAACAGACTTTGGACATGCCTGCTCTAAGCTAACTTCTCTCTTTGTTGTTTAGACTGACCAGGAAAACATGCCCTTCTGGAAAGGCAGAGCTATTCCCAGTATCTGACGTCACCAGAGTGGGCATGTCAGAGAGATGTTCTGGCAAGCTTGGAGAGAGACGTAGAGGTGGGGATGGAGATGACACTCACGGTTCCCACCTTAGAAGGGAGGAGATGAGAGAGCAGGTTGAGGAAGCCCTCTTCCAGGTTCCTTGCCAGCAGATTCTCCTACTCCTGGTAGGATCCCCCAAATTCCACTGGAGCCCTCCCCCAGATCTTCAGCCAATCCTCCATCTGCAGCACCTGGACTTGACCAGCCCATGGCATTGCACAAGAGGAGCTCTGGTACAATACATTCGATTCAAAGCTCTGTGGCTTGCTTTCCCAAAGTCCTTCTATCATCAGGACTCATCATCTGCATGGACAGAATTCTTGTGCTTTGCATTGTTTTGCAGTTTCTTCAGGGACTTGTCATTTGGGGAGGGGGGAACCAAAGTTTGTCCCTAGAGCTGGGATGGGGGGGGGTCAATACATGCCAGAATCAAGTACTGCCTTTGGTGTAAAATCCGCAGCCAGCTGATAAGCTAGCATTGCTCAATTTCCTTTTACCCAAATTTCCAGAGGCAGGCCAGGTTTAAGTAACTGCCTTTGTTCAGTTTAATGATCCCATTGATTTTAATAGCCGACCTGCATTTCCATTGACTTTAATGGGAGTTTTGTACAGCTAATAAAACACACACAGAGAGAACAGCAACACGTTTGCAACTCTGCGAGGAACTACGTTTAAAAGCATTTTAAGTGGGCCTATATTTTACCTATTATAGTATTGACCCGTTTGCCTCCCTGCGAAAGTGCAGCCCTTGTGAATTCATTGCCTAGTAAAATCTTGCAAGGCGAAAGCATAAAATAAACACTGGACATTTATTTCTTTGGAGTTACATTAGCATTGTGCTTATGAGACAGGCACCCCCACTTCCCCAACTTATCACAAAACCCAGTTCAATAGGAAATCTTCTATCTAGCCAAGCAATGCTCATGAACCTAAACCCTAGTATCACAAGAAATCTGCTGCAAGATTAACTAGGGGTCACCAAAATTAAGGAAAAACTGAAAGAATTGAATCTGGGACATTAAAGATGATTTCAAGACCCTTCCCCATTTTTAAAAGAGAGAGAAATGACTCCTCCAGCCTCCTTTCCCCTATCCTTTCTCAAAGCAAACACCATTCTGCAAAGGAGAAGCCCCCTCCCCAGAATGGCAGCCCTCCCCTCCTGAGTAGGGATGGAGAAAAAACCTGCCCATTTCAGTTATCCCAGTTTCTTAAATTCAGTTCTCCACATTTCTTCAACAATTTGCAGATTCCTTTTTCTTAAAAACAAACAAACAAACAAACAAACAAACAAACAAACAAACAAACAAACAAACCCTATTGAACATTTTTCAGCATTTGAGTGCAAATTTCTCCTAATGAGTGTGTGTGTGTGTGTGTGTGTGTGTGCACGCGCAATTTTGACAAATGTACACATTTGTGCAAGCAATTTTGCTGAATATAATGCATTTTGGTATGTTGCTTTCACCAATCGGTTGGCTTTGATACAGACTTCCCCCTAACATATGCATTGTTGTAAATGATCTATGATTGCAGAACTACATTGCAAAATTCAGATAGGTGTGTATTTCGAAGGATTGCTGCCTTTCAGTTCTCGCATTGTTTTGGCAAGCATGAATTTGAAAGATTTGGCTTGAAATGTGAACTGCATCAATTTCCCCCCACATCCCTCTTTCTGAGTGTCAGTAAGAACCCCCCACTCTAGAGCTGGGCTTATGCAAGGCTGTACATGGAAGAGTTATGCTCTCCTTAGTTTGCTGATAAATGCCTATGGCAATAATAATAATAATTCCTGAGTTTTGAGAGCAAGCTATGTAAGGTTGGTGAGGATTATTGCCCCAAACTGAAGAGAATGGGTCTGAGGCTGCAGGAGAGAAAGGGACTTGCTTGCTTAAGGCACCTCTTGATGGAGTTGCGCTGATTTGGGATGAGGATTTTCCTGACTCACTTTTCTCAATAAGATGTGTGGATCTTGTCTGAAAATCATACTTGGACCAAAAGTTTTCAAAAGTTTCAATGGAATCTATCTAAACCAGCAAAAAATAGAAAAAACCGGAGCTGTGTTGTGGATCCACAAAACAGGTGAAAACTCCATTTCATGGAGAAATTGTTAAACTGCTTTATATCAGCCATTCTTATCTTTTTGACCAAATATAGCTCTCAAACAGGAGACTCTGTAAGCAGAATGTCAAGAATGTGGGACAAATAGTCTTGATTTCATTATCTTTGTTTTTTAAAAAATCATTAAAAACTTCACAATAGCCATTCATCATTTAATACTCAGTATCTGACACAGAGCCTGGTTTGCACTGAACTACAGTATGAAACAAGCTGTAGTTTACTGTGACTGAGCAAGATGCTGGGGAATCCTACTCCAGAATCCCCACAGTGCTGCGCTTTTTATCCAGGCTGCTACAGATGGAACAGGCCTGACTCTAACCTGCTGTGCTGTCCCAACTAGGGCTTGTGAATTGTTTCCCCTACAGCAGCCTTTCAGCCACATGTACCCACACTCTGCTGCTTCACACGAAACCATGGCTTGCTTTAAATAATGGTTTGGTGTGATGGATGAACTGTGCCACAGTCGGTTTCAAAATCCTTCTTGAAGTCATCCATAGTATCTGAAGGACCATATTCTCCATACGAACTTGCCTGGGCTCTGAGATCTTCAGGGGAGGCCCTCCTTTCAGTGCTGCCACCCTCACAGACACGTTTGGCGGGGGCGCAGGAAAGAGCCTTCTTGGTGGCTGCTCTCGGCCTTTGAAACACCCTTCCTAGAGCAAGCTAGACTGATTCCCTCCTTGCTGTCCTTCCACTGGCTGGTGAAGACTATTTTACCTGACAGGCCTTTGGGAACACTATTTTAATAGTGTTTTTATTGTTTTTATTATCTGTATTTTAATACATTTGTTTTTTATAGTGTTTTAGTTTTATGAAAGTTGAATTACTTGTTAATGATTATCTTTCGTGTTTTTAGCTTTTTGTACTTTATCTGTGAGCTTTTTGTACTTTATCTATGTTGTTTTTAAGCTGTGTAAGTTGTCCTGAGTCTGGGGAAAAGGCAGTATTATTATTAATATTGTTATTATTATTGTTGTTATTAGTGCTTTACCTTATTACATGTTGATCTACAAAATCTCTAACAGCCAAAATCAAGATGCAGCAGCCAACGGAACCCTTTCTTCAGAGCCCCCTGATTATCTTTCCTTCCAACCAGCCTCTCTCTAATTTTGGAGACACTGCTTTGAACCCAGAGGAGCTCCAGCCGCCGGGGAGCTTGAACTCCGTTGTCCAAGCCTGCCTGTGTAACGAATCTGCCCATATAACGAGTCATTTAAAAGGCTGCCAAAACGACAAGGATTCTGAGCGGTAGAATTTCTAAGTCGGAACGGGAGAGGCCTCCGTTTGGGAAATGTGCGATCATTGCCGTGCCAGCTCAAGCGTGACTCTCTGACATCAAGCGCTGTGCAGCAGCCTGCAATTAAAAGGCTGTTATTAAGTGTCATTTATTAGGAGGGGCTATTGCGTACGACTCTTCAGCAAGCCATGTGCCAGCTTCGCTTAGCTACAGGTTTTATGGGGGATATTTCCCCCCACCGCCACACACACTCTTTTTGCTCTCTTGCTTCTTGGCTGCTCTGGAGAGCGCTTTCTCTCCCTCCTCTTCTTTCACGTGTCCTCACTGAGAGTGTAATTTGCCTTTTGCTCAGGTTTTCTCTTCTTCTTCTTCTACTTCTTCTTCTTCTTCTTCGATCACTCGTAGTCGAGTAAGAGTAAGCAAGTCTTCCAACTTCGTTGAACAAAAAGAAAGGCTAAGATGCAAAGTCTCTGTACAAAGGCCATAGAACTATGTCACTTTCCTTGTCTTGGCCAGAGGATTCATGAGTTCCCAGAGCCAGGCACCCCATAATGGTGAAATGCTGCAAAGGACATTCTGGGCTGGTTATGCAACAATCCCACAAAACCCTTTTCCAGCCTGACTGGAAATCTTTTAGCTTTCCTCAGAATCTCTCAGATGTTTTGCCTGAGGAATTGATTGTTAATTTTATTCTTTTTAAAAATTGGATATTCTAAGTTGAACTATGAGGTTCTTCCCTCAGACTGTCTTGGAAGTAGTTCCAGAGATGGTGAATAATTATCATCATCATTACTATTAATATTATATTATATTTATATCTCTCCTTTTTCCTAGACAAGGGTTCAAGGTGGCTTACACAAATTAAAACAACACAGAAAAGATACAAAAAGCTAAAAACATGTAGAAGAGAATCATTAAAAAGCAATTAACTCTAGTAGAATTGAAACAATATAAAAAACAAATCCATTAAAATACAGATAATAAAAACAGCACACACTATTTAAAAGTGCTTTCCCTAAAAAAATTAAAAAGTTTCCAAAGGCCTGTTGGAATAAAACAGTTTTCACCTGCCATTAGCAGGACAATGAGAAAGGAGCCAGCCTAGCTTCTCTGCTCGCCTTATCATCAAAACGACGTGTGTTTTAGCAACTATAACACAACTATACCAAACACACAGGCAAAGCGTACCTCAGGGGCCCAAGCCAGTGAACTGAAAGGCTGCAGCCTATGATCATGCCACAGTTGTACAGGCTGATGTTGCTTCCAGATTAGACTACCGCAATGTTGCACTGTATGTGGGGCTGCCCCTGAAAAGTGTCCAGAAACTTCTGTTGTCACAAAGCACAACAATTAAGGTTGGTAACAAGAGCTTGGTCTTTCAACCACATCACCACAATGTGCATGGGCTCACGATCTGTTGCTGGATCCAATTAAAGGGATTGGCTCCTACCTTTAACGACCTTGGTGGTTCATGAGCTAGATCCCAGAAGGACTCTGTCCTGCCCATGGACCTGTTTGCAGCGTGCTGCGGTTGTTGGGAGAGGAGCAGCTGCCCATGTCCCACTGCTCAGAGGGTGTGTGGAGGCTGGTGGGATGGGGAGGCCTCAAGGCCTTGTGATAAGTGGTCCTCGCCAGTGGTACTGTCTGCTCTGGAAGATGCAGCTGATTACCTCCTTGGACTCAGGTTATCGCAGGCCTTCTGAGAAAATGCTCCAGCTGATTTCAGTTCTCCCTTGATCTGTCTGCCTGCTTCTGTTTTCTGGGATGTTGATTTGGGTTCTTTCCCCCCACCCCCTGCTAATGACTGCCTGCTGTCTTGGCTCTTGTAATGTTCTAGTGTTTCATATCTGGATTGTTTGCTGCCATAAGAATCCCACCGGAAATGGAAGCTGCAGGGGATAAGCATTTTTATAAACACAATAAATTAACACATAAAGCACCATTTAATCACCCCAATGAAGTGTGAGGGAATGCCCTTTCAATTGTTTCATATCTATATTAATAATCATGGAGAAACTCAGGTTGGGAGGAGAATCTTAATCCCCCCCTGTTTGTTCTTGTGATGAATTCCTGGAGGGGGAAAAAACCAATCTAATTTTGCCTCTCTTTTTTTTGAAAAATATATGTGATTTTTTTACTTTTTGATAAATCATTCATGCCTGGCACCCTGACCCAGGCTGGGAGGCAAAGGGGGATTCTTTGATGGATGAGAATGATGGGACCACTTTTGCAGGGGGCTTCCCCACCCCAACACTAACAAGCTCTGTTGACGACCCTCCATGTTGCGATTCCATGACAAACGAATTCTCCCTGACCTGAGTTGATCCGCTGCTAGCAAAGGAGTCACCACCATTTCAGAAACAGACGCTTCATGCAGAGGCCTAATTACCGTGCATGGGGGTAAGCATGTTGGGGGAAGCAGCATCAAGACATCAGTGGGTTCCTGCTGCCTTTGACAGCTTGGCTGCATATTGAACGAGGCTCAGAACTTGAAAGCCTCTCCTTTGGGTGGGGATTTCAGGCACATCATTAGAAGAGGAATGAGGGAGATTTGAGGGTGACACCATCAAGGACCAGAGAAGGGCACCGCATTGAATATCTCTGTAGAACAAGTGCAGGCTGTTTTGCCTCCTAAAAATGCACAATGTTAGATTCTGCCAGAGGATTTCAAAGTGGCTGAAGTCATTCAGCATTCATAGAATTGGATTTTGGCAATCAAGTTTCTCTTTTTCTACTGGCTTCCCTTAACGACTTGGGTGGCATCTGAACAGTATTGTTCCATACCACCCCACTCTCTGGGCACTGAGAGTTTCCAGTGGTTTCAAGTGCATACTCAGGACTTGGTTTCCTTGGAAGGAAGGTCAGCAGAGACTGTAGTGTCTTTAGGACATATGCTATGATTTTATACATTTATACAACCTGAGCATAAGGCAGAGTCGCTCACAGCATCAACGTCCCCCACAGGTCTTGCTTTTCCATTAGTCACAACTTTGAATCAAGCACAGAGCAATCATATCCCTGTGTCTTCACCTTCCAGCCTGTTTACAGCTCAGCTAACACACTCTCTCTCTCGCTGGCTTTTGTTCTCCTATCTAGCAATTAGAGCAACTTCTTTGGTTATGCTAATTGAGGGTCTTAACTGGTCAGCTAAATCCATTGAGTAGACAAAGGGGCTGGTCTGACAAGCTTGCTCTCCTACCTTCTACCCCTAAAGATACAGGACCCCAGGAACTGGAAGGGACTCAGAGCATCATCCGGACTGAACCCCCCCCCCACAAACCTACAACATTGTAAATACAAATGTCACATGGGTTAGCTCCATTTTTGTAAAGAAGCAGGAGCCCAAGAGAGGATGCGGTTGTAGTGGCCACACTCGCTCCAGGAACTCTGAGTGCATGAAAGAAGGAGAAAAACATACACAAGAGCTACTACATTATGCAATCAGAATTGATAAACTTGAAAGGAGAGAGGAGTCTACCCTGAGGTGATTCAGTCTCTGCCCTTCTCAACAGTTGCAGGAGAAGCCAGTGTTTTTAATTGGCTCCCATGTGATCATTTTCATAGGAACATTGATACCTGCCTTACAGTGAGTCAGACCATTTCAGTCTTGCCTACACGGGCTGGCAGCAGTTCTCCAGGGTTTCAGACAGGGATCTCTCCCATCCTTACCTGGAGATCTCAAATATTCTATCTGGGACCTTCTGCATGCAAGACAGATGCTCTAGCCTTCCCCATCCATCCTTTCAGTGGACAATCACTTTGTTACTCTAGAACTCTATGTGGTGAGCATAACAACTCATGGTTTTGCTAGGCCTGGGGCCACATTTCCATGCAAAAACTGAAGGAGGAATATTACTTTGTGGTGACTTTTCTGTCACCCCAGGTAGCGTCTTTATTTCCTTGTGATGATATTTCTGGCCCCTTCCATTCCCTTCAGAAGGTTAGAATTAAGATCTCTTCACCACCTCAAATTGCATTAAGCTCTGGCACTAATTAAAAAATGGCATTTTGGAGTTCGCTTGGCTTTCATCACACTGATGAGAGATTTTAATTGCATTTATACACATCAAATAGATGGAGGGATATAAACAGGTTTTTCCAGGGCTTTGAGCTAGCAGGGAGGCTGGAATGAGGTGTATTTGATATCAAAAACACCTCTGCTTAATAAAAGGCAAAGTCTTCGATAAGAAGATGGTGAGGGAAGAGCAGCAGGGAGGAGAGGCCTCTCCAACTCCAGCTTCAACCAGAAAAGTGCTCAAGCTTTTATCTCACAATGCTGAGGAATTACAGACAAATTACAATATTTTTAAAAAATAAAATTCTCTTCTCCTTGCCTGAACACAAAGGGCTGATCCACACATGCATGTATGCCACTAGCTAATCCCTGGATGACTTGCAGCTGAACACAGAATCATAAAACAATCTATTCCAATTCCCCACAATGCAAGAATCACAGCTAAAGAATCCCTAACAGATGGCCCTCCAAACTCCTTAAAAACCTCTGACGAAGGAGAGTCCACCACCTTTCAAAGTAGTCCATTTTGCTGTTGATCAGCTCTTACAATCAGAAAGTTTTTTCAAAATGCTGAGGTGGAATCTCCTTTCTTGTCATTTGAATCCATTGGTTTGGGTCCCACCATCTGGAACAGCAAAAAATAGGAGACCTGTTTATTGAGCATTCCCTCTGATTTGCTTGCACGAAGCTTATGTGGCAGTTCAACCTGTCATGGCTGGGGCTGATTGTGGCTGGCGGGCTGGAAGGCAGGGAGCCCAAGCGGTAGGTGGAATCAGAACCAATGACAGTCAGAGTTAGCAAATTCTAGTTTTGTCCCCATCTTCTTCCTTTCTTGATTCTACTAAGGTAACTGTGAGGTGGACGAGGAGGAAACTGACAGGTGGGGCTGCCCCCTGGACTGCTTCTAAACCAGAAGGCAGGCACATGAGGGCTGGCTGAGACTTGACAGAGGTTGGTTGGACAGTGCCCCATTTGCCTTAATGGACCAGCCACCATTGGGTTTAGACTATGCCTCGTATTTATTGAGTATTCATTCTGATTTGCTTAAGGAGTGATTATATGACAATGAGCATTCACCCTGATTTGCTTCCAGGGTATTTAAACATCTTCCCACTAGTCCTTCATTTTCAAACTTTTCAATGCATTTCCCTGTTAATTTCCAAACCTCAAAAAGGATCTGTGTAGAGCGACAGAGAGCTTTCATCCATTTCATTTGCAGAAATCTAAAGCTGTAGCATGCCATTACCTCCCTCCTGCAAAATACTGATAGTCTGCAGGCCCCTCAATCAATCTGAATCCTCACTGCATATTCTGTCATGGAAAGTGGCAAGATAGGCTGACAAGTTTATTGACCCTGAATTTGGATCTGATGTGCAGGCATTTGATTTATTCTGTCTTGAAGAATCTCAGCTGGACATTAATGCTGCTCATCGGCAAGGTTTCAAAATGCTGGCTTTCCCAGATTTTCAAGCAGGTTAATTGGGTTATGGGAGTGGAGCCTTGGAAGTTCCCATTTCAAGAGACACACAAGAATCATAGAAGGGACCACGAGGGTCATCTAGTCCAACCCCCTGGAATTCAGGCCCAACGTGTAGGCTGGAACCCATAACCCTGAGTTTAAGAGTCTCATGCTCTATTGATGGAGCTAGCCCTTCATGGTTGGATATAATAATAAAAATATTTTTTTATTTATATCCCGCCCTCCCCTGCCAAAGCCGGGCTCAGAGCGGCTAACAACAAGTAAAAATAGCACATAAAATCACACAGTCAATTAATTAAAATACATTCTAAAATCAATTCAGAATCAAATTAATGGCAACCATTGGGCTAGAGTTGTATGAGGATTACAGAAGGAGAGAGGGGGTCAGACTGTGCCTTGGCCAAAGGCTGGTGGAACATCTCTGTCTTGCAGGCCCTGTGAAAAGATGTCATGTCCTGCAGGGCCTAGTCTCTTGTGACAGAGCATTCCACCAGATTGGGGCCACGACCGAAAAAAGCCCTGGCTCTGGTTGAGGCTAGCTTAACCTCTGGGATCTCCAAGATGTTTTTATTTGAAGACCGTAAGGTCCTCGGTGGGACATACCAGGAAAGGCGGTCCTGTAGGTATGAGGGTCCTAGGCCGTATAGGGCTTTAAAGACTTGAAATTAATAAACAATGGGTTGTTCAAACTTGGATACTGAAACACTTCTAGAATTACCTCTGTTTTCTGTTAAAACGTTTGACAGCTGAACTGGCCTAGCCTCAGTTGTCTACACTCCAGTGACCTCCCACTTGATTACTGTAATGTGCTTTATGTGGGGCTGCCCTTGAATACAGTCT
This sequence comes from Podarcis filfolensis, assembly GCF_964270895.1. NCBI lineage: Eukaryota > Metazoa > Chordata > Lepidosauria > Squamata > Lacertidae > Podarcis > Podarcis filfolensis. Next base: position 56,437,625 of record NC_139611.1, on the reverse strand, counting down.
GGAGGCTGCAGCTTGTGCAGAATGCAGCTGCTAGGTTGGCAACTGGGCAGCCCAATGGAACCATGTACTACTGGTCCTGAAGGCACTGTGCTGGCTGCTAGTGATCTATCAGGCCCAATTCAAGGTGTTAGTATGCACATATGACATCCTAAATGGATTGGGAACCAAGTACCTAAAAGAGCACCTTCCCCAGTATCAACTATATTGAATCCTATGATTGGCAAGTGAGGCCTTGTTGGTGGTGTCACTACTGGGGGCTGCCTAGTTGGCTCTGACCCATGGTAGGGCCTTGTTAGTGGTGGCTCCCTGGTTGTGGAATGACCTCCCTGGGAGGCATGTCTATCTTCATCATTAACTTTCAGGAGGAATTTGAAAACATTCCTGCTTACTCAGGCATTTGATGGCTGAAGAATATTGTTCCCGACAACTCTGAAAATTCCTGGATGGAAAAAGTTTGAATCTAACTGCCTTTAAATCTGTTTAACTGTAATTGTTGTTAGCATGTTTTTACTGTTTTAGGATGCTTTAAACAAATTATGTATCTTTTTGTTACCCTGGGCTTCAGGAGGAAGGACAGGACATAAATTCAATTAATAATAATAATAGTAAGTAATAATAATAACAGATATGACTTGCATTAATGGCATGTTCACTTTTTGGGTACACAAATGAGGGAGGAAAAATTTTTTGGGTGTTTCTTTTGTATAAATTCTTTTTTATTATTATTTAAAATTTAAAACAATGTTACCTCATACAGCAAACTGTGCACTTTGATATATCACAGTGTCTTAAAAAGGAAAATAATCAGATTTTTCTTTTTCTTTTAAAACGTTAAACTCAATTTTTTGTTTTGTTTTTTTGGAAATTTTATTTACATCTGCCTAGAATGATCTGCAAGTAACACAGTTACTATGAAACCAAAATTATTACAAAATGTTTACAAAAAACTATATTCATAGAAATTTCTGCATGTCCACAAAGGAGTATTTCCCCTGAATGTCACAGAGACCAGTCCTGTCAGTTGTTGTTGTTGTCAAGAGGGAAGTTTGGAATAGACAGCAAAAGGGCAGTTTTGACAATGATGGTCCACAGTCCTTATTCTGGTACAGCTGCTGGCTGGGTCACCTTCCTAGAGCCAAACAGGTAATCGTGATCAAGCAATGTGAGTTTGTGTGGTTGTGAGAACGTGTGCGTGGTTGGGCTGGCACTGCAGCTCCACATCTTGGTGACAGTTCAAGATCTGAAGGTACCTCCCAGAAGTCACCTAGGCTGTCCTGTTGCAGAGCCACATGGATAGAGGTGCTGGGCACACCACAACCAGGCTGAGTATCAGTCAGTATTTGCTGGCCAACAGGGGAGTGGAGAGGACATCTTTGCTGGAGCTTCCAGGGCACTGCCCTGGCCAAAGGTTCAAGGGCTCCATTTTCTCCTTTGCAAGGCCTTTGGCAGAGTAGCGACAACCTTGACCATTTCCCTTCCCTGTGTTACCTCTTATAACTTGAGCAAAAGCAAACTATATCCCCACCCCCACCCCAAATCACTCCCGACATTCTCTCCAAGTCATCATAAAATCATGGTTGGTTGGCTAGCCAAGACACTCCCGCTATTGAGTTCAGTATCTTGTCTCCATCAGTGGCTGGTCATATACAGCCAGGGCAAAAAGTGGTGAGCTGTTCCACACATACACTCATGATACAGGTGAACCTCTGATTCAGTCTGGGTAGCAGGAAAGCTCTCAATCGTTTTTATGCACACACTGAAAACATTTGCCTGAAGAGGCCTGGCGTAGAAGACAAACATATGAAAAAGAACAGGTATAAAGACTTACAGCAACATTAAAAGCGCACAGCCCTCCCCACTGTTTTACATGAAATTCAGAGACTGGCTTTAGTAGGTTTTGGGCAAATTCACCTGCGATGACAAACTGATGTTGCAAAGAATTCCGAGATAGCTGAATGGTTGCTGATCTAATCTGCTGAAATAAATTGATGATTTATTCAACTGGAGATGAATCAACAAAACCAGCAGCAACTTCAAGTGCCACTATGAATTTAAAAAGTTTTGAAGCCTGTCTGAGCTAATGGATTTGAGAATGATTGAACTCTTTTGTCTTCTTGGCAAAATGGCCTCCTGCTTCCCAGTAGGGATGGAACAGTGACCCCAGCCTCCTTTTCCTAGGTGGCAGGGAGGAGTTGTGTGAAATTGATTGGAGGTCACTGGCAGATGTTTCAGTGGGTTACAGTGGCCTTGTTCGCACAACACAGTAAGCCAAACGAATGTGCACAAATCTTGGCTATGGCTTGTAGTTAGTGCGGAGAGAGCTGGGTTCAGAAAACAGGCTTAGTGGGTTGTGGAAATCCAAAAAGACCCAGCTCCTCTCTGGGAGCCCACCCCAGTAAGCCATATTTTGGGCGGATACCCTTAAGAACATAAGAGCTTTTTGGATCGGGCAAGTGGCCCATCTAGTCCAGCATCCTGTTCTCTCAGTGGCTGACCAGATGCCTGTGGAAAACCAGCAAACAGGAATCAAGCACAAGAGCATCCTCCCCTCCTGCTGTTTCCAGCAACTGGTATTCAGAAGCAACCCAACCTCCAATTGTGGAGGCAGAGAACAGCTATCATGGCTAGGAGCAATCACTAGCCCTCTCCTTCCAGCTAAATTCCCCTCTCATTAACTAGCTTGAGGGCTGTTCTTGAATGCTTTGTGATAACTGTTTCTTCAAATTTTGCTAAGAAGGTCAATTTCTGTCCTATTTGGTAGGGCAGCTCGATGGCAGAAAGTAGCAGGTTGGGCAACAAGGGTAAGAAATGGGGGGAATGGGGGCGTAGAGAAAAACCTTTGCTTGCGGTCAGAGCCCAGAACAACTGGAGGAAAGCAAGGGGGCCACTGGGCGGGAGGCAAAGTAGCGTCAATGATGGGTGTGAATGGCCAAGCCCAAGACTCTGGCCTCCTATGTGTTATATGCCAGGGACACCCATTGTTTTTGTCAGTGAGATGCCTCTTGCCTCTTAATGTTTTGGTGCTCTTCTCCCTACTGGGTTTCCTACACCTGTGAAGTCAGGCAGCTCTGAATGACTTTGGAGCTGTGCCAGGATCTGTATCACTTTGAGGGTCCCTTGGCCAGCAGAACCTCTCCCTTCTCTCCTTTGGAAAGTCTCATCTGTTTTTGAAGGCGGCAGGAACTCTGGTCCAATCTGCCATGGGTCTTTAAGAAATTGCAATTTGCATGAACTTGGCCTTATATGAATGCTGGCAGAAAGAGGCAAGACTTCATGAAAGGAGGGTTAGAAGGTGGACTAGGGAATCCGCTCCCATCTTATCAACTGTTACCAGGATTTAGAGTCATTCAATTAGACCAGGGCCTGATTCTGAGTCTCTCTCTGGCCTAGAACTGGTGGCAACAGTGTTGTGGGATGCCTTTCCTGCTGCGATATAAGAGGCCTTCCATCACTACTGGCATTCTGCCAGCTCTGGAAAACACGGCCATCTAGGCCAGCATTTTCCTGAACTTGCACTTCTTGATCCAACTGTTTAATTGTTCTGCTTTTCTATTGGCTTGTTTTAGTATATGGGAGTTCTAAATGTTTTGATGAAATTCTTTTATTGTGCATTTCAATTATGTATGGGTTTTATAATTGATTTTATGCTTGTAAGCCACTTAGAAGCCATTGTGGTATGCAAGCAATATATAAACTGATCAATGAATGATAATAACTTTCCCCAGCTGTGGACTGAGATGAATTAGACTTGGCAGGTAATTGACTACTGAAATTTTGAAATTAGGAGACTGTTTGGAAACTTGTCTTGCAAATGTGCCTTAAGTCAAGTCAAAACAAACCATTGCATCAGTCTTAAAGCTGACTGAATGTGGAAAGAGGCAGCTTTGCATGCAGTTGCACAACCTGTCAGTCTCCTGCTAGGTTTTCAGGGAAAAGACAGTCAGTATTTGGCAATACCACAGAGTCGCCCATTCACTGTGTTCTTTTGAATGGCAGGCAAAGGGCAGTCTTTGGTCATTTGGAGAGAGAAAAAAATCTGTCTGGAAGGAAAAAGACAATTCATGGTACCCAGGGGAGAGGCTCTTCTGCCTGAAGTACACTTTAATGACTTCTAATGGTAGAGATTTGCGCAATGAGCCTATGCACACAAAATTGGGAATAAGCCCCACTGAATGCAGTGGGACTTATTTTTGAGTAATGCACCCAGAAATGTACAGACTTCAACTCATCCAGAATCCAGATTGACCACCAACAAAATGCCTAGAGTGTTGCCAAATCTTCCCCAACCACAATTAAATGCTGAATTATAATCCACTTTTCTCATGCCCCTCCTCTATCAGTGAAGTCATCATGGTCATCATTACCCATTTGCGGATTATGTTAGCCTTCCTTAGGGCAACCTCTTTCGCCCCAAGGATGGTGGCTTTGCTTGGTCTCACATAACGGACTTGGAGCAGACGGCACCCAAGTGTTGCAGGAGCCACTGTCTGAAGGATACAATTCCTTCTTCTCCTCCAAGTGCCAGGAATTCACACCTCCAAGTAGAGGCAATGCTTGCTTGTGTCACTGTGGACATACCCTCTCTCCCCTTAACGGTTCCTGTCAGACAAATGGAAACCCAACCTCCCTCCCCCTCCCCCTGAATAAAAGAGGCTTCCCCTGCTGTCTTCTCTCCCCAGGTAGGAGCCCACAACACACCCATGCAAGACAGGTGTCTGGTGGCCCACTGGGGGCTTCCTGGTGCATGAGAGTCCAGCACAGTGCTGAGGCCACCATTGGGTTCCTTTACGGGAAAGGCTCGTGACTTTGACCAGGAGTCTCCTCCCCTGCTCTCCAACCCACAACTCTCTCCCACGCTGTCTCTGGCACATGCTGCGCAAGCCAATCCAGATTCCACCCCCCCACCCCCAATGTGGTTGCTTTGTTTATTGCCATACTGAAATGGAAGCGTCGGATTCGCAAGCTTTGCGGCGGCTCTCCTCTGCCCCAGATCAGTCCATGCCCTGGCTTTATTTATGTCTTCCATCCATTTGAATGTAAACATGAAGGCTCCTCCTGGGTGTGTCTTGGGGAAGGGCAGGGCTTGGGTGCCGAGGAGTCCATGGTGCTGCTTAAACCTTGATCTGGAAAAATAATAATAATCAAACAACGACTCCCAACTGAAGGCGTTGCGATCCATGCTTCGGGTTCTTGTATCCAAGTTGGATGATGGCTGAAGTTACATTGAAGGCCTTGTTCTCAAAAACTGGGGGTTTGTTCTCCCTCCTTTTCTCTGCTTCTGCAGTCCTGGTACGCCTTTCTCCCCACACATCTCCAGCAAGCCCCTCCCTGGTGTTTGACCCTCCACACCCCATCACGGGAACACGGGGGTCAGTCCCGTGTTGCAGGCCATGTTGTCCTTGCCTGGAAGCCGCCTGTCATTGAACGTGTGCATGTTGATGACGGCGTCTGTCTTCACCATGACGGGGGGCTGGGGCTTGTGTTTCACCCGGCGGTGGCAGGTGAGAGAAAGCCTGATCTCGTCGGCCATGGCGCTGCAGAAGGAACGCTGGAAGAAAGGAGGAGGCACAGGAAGGAGGCTTGCATTAGACTTGGGGTGAAATAACCTTGAGGCAGAAATCAGCACGTGACCTGGGAATGTTGCAGGCACAGTGAACCTGCAGTGGCTCTTGCTTGCTGAAATGGGAAGCATGCAGGAAACAGACTTGTCAAGGACCAAGGGACCATTACAGGCCGGTGTGCTGTGTGTACATATGAGCATGCTGCCTGGGGCAGAATTGGAGCCAAGAGGACAAGTTTCTAGATCTCATGGTTGTTGTACTGTTACTGCTGCATTCTCATGAGGAAAGGATTTATAAAACACTTTTGTATGTTCATTGTTGGCAGCTCTGGGGGCAAAGTCAAACGGATGCATTAGCAACACTGAAGGTTATTTTATTCATTCATTTATTTAGACTAGAGTATTATTCTCAGTATTAAGGTATTATTATTACTAAAGTCCCAGGGCGGGTTGCTGTGTTAAAACACAATACAAAAACAAATTAGAGCTATAAAAATAAGGGGGGGGGTTCCTGAAAATATGCACCTCAAGTGTCAAAAGCCAGAGTAAGGATGTACGTCTTCAACATTCTCTGGAAACTATTCAATGTGTATGTGCCAAATACTACCTCTGTGGGGAGGGAGCTTCACAGCTTAAGGGCTACCACATATTGTTTTTTATATTGTGTTTTAATGCTGTAATCTAACATAGAACATTATTGCGAAGGGCAGGTAAAAATTATTAAAACATAATAATTGTAACAATAATTAATAATAATAATAATACAACCCCATTTCAAACATCACACTGAATGTGCACAAGCACATTCCAGAAAAGGGGAGGGGCTGCTTTTGGACAGAAAGTTCCTTTAAGGAGCTCATAGGGGTTCAGGTACATCCCTTCCTTGTTCAGATTGTGGGTTTTTTGTGGTGGTCAGATTGGTGGTCCCTGTGTGGTCCTGCCACAGCCCATACCTGCTCCCGTTCTGCCGTTTTGCGCAGCTTGTAGATGAACTCCAGGGAGGCCACGAAGACGGAGAGGACCAGGCCAGCCGCCAGGACGATGAAGAGCCCCCCGATGTTCTGGATCCCAAGGGCACTGGCTTCTTTGTTCTCCTCCTCAGGGCAGCCATTGCTTCTCCACCACTTGTCCTTCAAGGCATGCAGCTTGGCCTCTTCTTGGAGCTGGAGGATCGCAATGGTGATCTTGTCCCTGTAGGGTGAACCTGAAAGTGGGAGGCATAGAGAAGATGGGCATGCCATTATATGCAACGCAAAGAAAGCCAAAGGCTCTGCACTCCAACAAGCTGGATCCCTCTCCCGCAACCCAACCTGGAAACACTGCAGGAGCCAGTGAGCCCCCAGCCCAGCATTTGGAGCAGCTACTACGAGCATGCCCTTCGCAAACCCAGTTCTTGCATTCCCCTGGCCAGGCACTGCTTTTCCTCACCCATAGGAGTGCCGATCCCATAGCCCTTGGAGTCTATAAGACCCCCAATCTGAGTCAGGTTGCAGTTTCTTTGGGTGATGTACTCAATGGTGGTGGATTCCATCAGCAAGGCATAGTCAGAGGTGAGGGCACGCTGGATCCCTTCTTCGTTGTTCTTAACGAGAGCTGAGGGCTTGCTGCTCATGAAGGCCCACATCTTTTCAAAAGTGGAGATCCTGGATTTCTAAAATGGCAGACCCATGGAAAACAGAAAACAATGTATTTAATAATGGCAGGAAGCCCAAGGCTGCAAAAAAGCATCTCTGCCACACAGACACTCTTCCCTTCTCTGCCCAACCTGAAAGCATCACAGCGCTTCCTCCTTCCACTGATCTGTCAAAGGTGTTTCATGTCCCAGGAGATGCTTATGGAATAAGGCATGCCAACCCTGGAACTCAATTTCAGCACTGCAAGAAAGCAGTTGGTCTGCAAAATGCTGGTGATGGACTATGGCTTGTACTATGGTTGCACAGGAAAGGCTTACTCAACTGTACTCTGCAGTTGCCCAGATTGTTTGTTTATTTGTTTATTTGTTTGTTGGTCTGTCTGTCTGTCTGTCTCACTCTCTCTCTCTCACTCTCACTCTCACTCTCACTCTCACTCTTACACAATAATTCTGGGAGCAACCAACTGTTCTCCTATTGCTTCTCATGATGGATGGTGTCTCAATTCTGGTTTCTAAGTTGGTTGATAGTACTTTCTGTCAGTACACAGAACAGCCTTTGCCAACCTGACAGCCTGGCTATACAAAGGAGCTAAAGGACTGATGAGAGTTGTAGTGCAAAACATCTAGAGAACTGGCTTGTGTTGTGTATAGGATGCACACACATTCTTGGCTCATCTTTTTTCTGAATGTAACACCCCTAGAATACCAGTGGAAAGGGAACAAATGGATGATATTCTTCTCCCTCTCTCTTAATGCTGGAATTCTGGGTCGCCCAATGCAGTTGTTGGGCACAAGGTTCAGGCATGGGCATAGCCAGGATTTTTGTTAGAGGGGGAGACTTTTGATAAGGGGGGGGCAGAAGCTCAGTTAGTTAAGTATTTTTATTGATTTGGGGGGCAACTGCCTCCTTGCCCCACCCCTGCTACACCCATAGGTTTAGGACAGGCCAAAGGAGGTATAGAGTTAATGAATGAGTAGAATTCATTGCCCCAAGATGCAATGATAGCCACTGCTTTTGGTGCCTTAACAAAATAAATGAATACACGGAGAGGGATGTGTCTATCAACATCTGTTACCTAACCAGAACTTTCAGATACGAAAACAGATACGAATATCAGAAATGGGAGACAAACAGGCAGCTGACATCACCTCCCTGCTGGGGGGCCTGAGCTAGAAGCAGAATGAAGGACCTTTGCTTCCTTCCAGCAGGGAGTATTCTTTTGTTCCTCTAAAACAGGGGTTGTCAACCTGGTCCCTACCGCCCATCAGTGAGCGTTTCAGGATTCTAGGTGGGCAGTAGGGGGTTCTACGGCACAAGCTGAATCCTCCTTCCATTGAGCACTGGTGGGCGGTAAGGAAATTTTACCATCAAGAAAGATGCATTAGTGGGCGGTAGGTATAAAAAGGTTGACTACCCCTGCTCTAAAACAATCTAAGTTACAATTGGGTAGTCCCTACTCAAATGTTACTTAGTCTTTCCTACCCCGGAAAGCTATTGTGAAGTTAAATTAGGGAAGAGCTGCAAAATATTTCACACACTGAAGATAGCTACAGAAATACAATCTCAGCTGGCAGCAGCCAAGTTGGCAGGATGGGGGGAGGGGCGGCAGCGCTGTTATTGACTTTCACCTAAATCATGCAATGAAGACGATATGGCTCAGTGCTTCAGGGTATGATATACTACTTCTTATTACCATCAAGTTCTCTCAACCCAGTTGTGGGAGTTTTCCGCCTTGGAGGAGGGAGGCCTGCCTCACATCACTGAAGCCATTCGGGGGCCCCTCCTGTAGGAGCCATTATCTTGTCTTTAAATGCACTCTGGACTGTTTGTTGTTATTGCTTTTGTATGGGAGGGAGGTGCAGCTCATTTCATTTGCTGTTTTAAAAGTGAGAGTCATAAACGGTAGCTAAGGAGTCATATACCAACCATTAGGCAAAGAACATTTGAATTCCAGCACTTTCCACAACAGATTACACACCAAACAGAACAGAATCCAGCCACATTTGGGCATAACCCTGAACCATAACACATTTATCTCATTATTTCACTTATATCCCACCTTTTTCTCCACGGAGCTCAAGGTGACTTACAGAGTTCTTCCCCGCATTAATTAATCCCCACAACAACCCTGTGAGGTAGGTTGGGATGAGAGGCAGTGGCTGAGCTCAAGGTCACCCAATGAGCTTCATGGCCAAGTGAGGATTTGAACCCTGGTCTCCCAGGTCATAGTCCAACACCCAAACCACTACACCGCACTAGCTCCCCACCACACATGCTTTTATAAGGAGGGGCCACCCACTTTGAATCTAGCATGACTACCTGTTCCCCTGACCCAGTGCAATAGCCAGACGTCCACTAAAGATTTCTTTTGGGTGAATCCCTCAAATGGCCTTGGGGAATTACATTTTCTGCCTGCTCCATACTGTTCTGGCATTGGGGTTTAGAAGGCTTTTCTCTTTAGCATGCAACAGGATGCAAAATGTGCCATTGGGAACAAAGGTCCTTGCACCAGTGGGAGTGTCACTGATTTGGGATTTACAGTGATGCAGGGGCCATTGGACTGTCCTGTATAGTAAATAAGAACTGTTGACTCCTACAGAGAAACTGCCCCTGTGGGTGGGGAGAGCACACTTGTGTTCATTCAGCATTTTTCTCTTTTAGTGTGGGGTGCCTGGTAGGGAATTTGTGCAGTTGGAAAATCTGCTTTTAAAAAACCTTGAGAGTGTCATGTTTATTGATTTGATTTACTGGTGACTTTGTATATTTGGTCACACCTGGAAGGTCATGAGGGCAGATACAGTAAGGAGGTCAGGTGGGCTGCCCTGTGTCCAGTTTTATGGGAGTTATGAGGCTTGCAGGAAAACCAGGCCATGGCCAGCCAGAAAACTTAACCAAGCAGAGGGCCTTCTGGACCTTGGACAGGTCCGCTCCACTTTACCGTGGGGAGGAGTTGCTGTGGACCACGTGGCCACCCACTCTCCTCAGGGGGCAGGGGACAGAGTCCCATGTTGCCCCGGGGGATCCCGGCTACCTCAGCGACCGGCCAGTCAATCCGATGGCTGGAGGGGGCGTGGCTGGGACCATTTAAGTGGAGGGGTGAGCCGGAGGGCTTCCTCTTGGCTCGCTTCCTCAATCTCCCACCCTCCCTCCCTATTTTTTGCAGGTTTTCTTCATTGGCCTTGCTATGGACCTTGGTTGGTTGCCGTTGAGGGGCCTGGTAGGAATTTTTCCACTTGGCAAATTGGCACGGGCCATTTGGCTTTCGCCTACCTCGTAGCAATCGTCACAACTTTGTTAGGTTTGCGGTTAGGCATTGTTTGACCTTATGAGGGGGAGGGGAGCTGTGGCCATCACCTGCCTCTCCAAGCTTAAGGGTATTCTGTTAAAGGAATCCAGGGATGTGGATCTTGTCCAAAGCCCGGGGCAGGGCTAGGGCCATGACCAGACCCCGACGGGAACACCAGGGGGAGCTTGAGTTGGTATGCATTGACGAGGCTCCCCCTTCTGGTGGTTTACCATTACCGGACTCCCTGCACAACGGGCAGCAGTCAGATATAGTCGGGTCCATTCAATGCCTAAGCCAATACCGCTCACATTCTGTAATCAATAAAGTTGTCCTTGCGTGTGTTATTCTTCAATGAGGGGGTGGTTTCAGGATCTCGACACGCAACTACCTGAGAGCTTGTCCCTGCAGAGAGCAACAGCCAAGAGGTTATGAGAGGTGTAGCCACTTCCAGATTCTGAGCCATAATAATAATTTAAAAAGGAAACACATGAAAACAAAATATGGCACCAAAAAGAATGAGACATAATTGGACTTAAAAACAAACAAACTTTCCAAGCAGATCACATATTGGTCTGATGCCCATAAAAACAAGTTGTTAATTTTTTGGCATTTGATAAGTTCAACAAGTGTCTAAATCTGAGGTCCCCTTTTGGGCTTGAGCTTTGGGAACAGCCAAAGATGGTCCCTTCAAACCGGATCATCAATACTGAGCAGCTAGTAAGGCCCCAAAGTTCAAGAAAACAGAAATATTATTTGGATAGAAATATTCCAAAGTAGGTAGCCCTCCCAGCCCTCCCTCTGATTGTCACTGGATATAGCCAACAAACCAGCTGGGGTCGGACCCAAGCAGAATAGTGATATTATTGCTTTCCTAGATCTGGACACTATAGATTCTTGATGCAACCTGTAATTTTGAGAAACAGCCCCCAAACCCCTAAACTTATTTGCCTGCAAATTGGCATGCCTAGGGGCACCTATCTTGTTTTTAAAAAACACATAAACAATCATTCTGAAATTTTGTAGAATTCGTGCCTTCAGGAGTGAACTAGCCTGCAAATTTCATCCAATTCTGTCCCATAATAAAAAGTCATAGATGTTCTGCTTTTAAAAATAATCAAACTTAAAAGTAACTGAGCATATTATCCCTCCAACTACCTTTTGAAATGGGATGGGGGGTGGAAGGAACATACTTGGATAGGAACCCCCCTCCCTCCCCCCCCAAAAAAAACAGATCACCAAACAGACCAGCTGATGAAGGGCTGGACTGAGGCTATTTTCCATACTGCCAAAACTAGGTCTGACCTGAATCATGTGGTCTGTGCACCCCATTACAACAAAACATATAGGAAACTGCTTTCATTTTATCACCTTCAACTGTTTTTAAAAACTATAGCTTGTCTCTAGTCTACGGTCTTCAGCAGGCTTGATTTCCACTAAAAAGTCTTGGGGAGCAACTATAAAAATATAAAGCTATATCTCCACTGACCCCCCCCCCCGTTTAAAGGCCTAAAAGCTATGGTGGGGGGTGGGGGTATGCATGCCATGTTCTTTTTTATTGCTGTAAATGTCAGTCATGCTCCAATGGAAAGCATCTTCAATTAGGGCTAGGCTTTGATTACATGCAAATTAACTCCCACTTTCTATTGCTGCATCACCTCGGAGAGAGTATATTCTTTTTTTAATAACCATATTAGTTGTCAAATGTCCACTGTAATTGCTTGCCATTAAAAGCTAACAGTCAATACAGCAGGCAATTAACAACATCAGCTTTTGAAGTTAATCAGGTATCTGTCATCTATTGATTTAAGCGCCATGCAGAGATTAAAAAAAAAAAACCCACACACCCAACAACAACGGAAGATTTATTGAGATGCTACACCCTTTGTTACATCATGATTGGATGTTATAAACATACTCTAGTCTCTAGCAAGTGAATTTCGGTTTAAATGGGTTGTTTTGTTCAAATTAATAGAAGCGCTTTGCAATAGCAGCTGTTTGACGGGCAGCCCATCTGCTAATTTTGGCATCCATTCTTCTTTCATGGCAAGCACACCCTCTGTGCAGGTTGCCAGGAAACCCTGTTGCAAATCTCTCTCACACACACTCACACACCCTGCCAGAACCATCCCTGGACTGAGGAGGCCAAAAGACTCTGGGTGCTGCATACACCAGCCTTTGCTAATTTTAATGTTTAACATTTTAATGTGTTTTTATATGCACTGTAGGATGCCAGAGTGGCTAGGGAAACCCAGCCAGATGGGCAGGGTATTATTATTATTATTATTATTATTATTATTATTATTATTATTATAGCAAGAAATGCAGAGGTCAGATGGGGGCACCAGTGGTGTGAGAGACTTTGAGGTCTTTGCCTGAGCTAGTCCTGAATGAAAGATGTTGCTATTCATGGAATGACAGCAGCATTTAAAGAGACAGGACACCAAGGCAATGCAAGTAAGCTCCACGGTTAGGACCCATGTGAGCAGCAGGAAGCCACTGTCTGAAGGAAACTTATAGAATTGTAGGGTTGGAAGTCCAACCCCTGCAGTGCATGAATCACAGCTAACAACCTGAGGCTTTTGCTTTGAGTGTTTGAAGGGGTCTCTATCCCTCTCTTTCTTTCTCCTGCCACCCATCTCCTCCCTATCCCCTTTGCCCACTGGGACTGCTACCAGGTTTCTGCCTGTGCTCAGAAGAGTCCACCACCCATCAGGACTTGAAGAAGGCAGCCCACCTCTCAGGCAAAGCAATTCCTGAACCATAACATTTATATACTCCTTGAATGTAAAAAAAACCTTCCAAGCAGAATCATCCCACACACATTTCAAATGCTTTTCATTTCTAAGAGGAACATCTGCTTTGTCCAGACACATGTCAAAGCACTGTTCACACATGCATGCTCCTCACTCGCTGATGCCTTACCTGTGTGAAGCTGCACGAACAGAATTTTGCTATTAACCTCAGTTTAGATCAAAAAGAAAAAGCCTTTCAGTAACTGGTTCACAGTACAGTCATAATTGTGGGGCAATTATGTATATGCATGTGTGAACACCCTGATCCACAAACTAATAAACTGCCCCTCACTTGCAATAGAAGGCAAAAGCCTTGTGTTTGCATCTGTCAAGAGGCTGGAACAAGAGGATGCAAGGTGGCTGTCAAACAGAGCACATCCTGCTCCCTCCTTCTCTCTCACTCCTATAACATCATCATGCTTCAGGGTTTCCTCACCCTTACTTGTGAAGGAAGCTGTATTTTTAAGGTTTGGTCAGCTGCAAACACATATTAAACACCAGTGTGAATAAGCACCAACTCTTCAACATATGTTTTTCAGTTCCAACCGGGATCAGCAGTTAAGTGAAGCTTAAGTATTTTCTCTCAACAAGTGGCCCAGGGTATTGAGCAAATGCAGCTCTCCAAACATCTCTGTTTAGGACTCTTCCCAGGACACTCCTTTACATTTCCCCAATTTGTACAACAAATTTAATTCCCACTTTATTTCATATATTATGTTGTTTTTGGAACAAGAGAGTTACGTACATGCCTATGCTAAAAGGAGTCCCAAATCCAGGGACCAGCTCAAATTTCATGCAGCTAATTAAGAAACACAAATTTGGCTTGACCATTGGTCGCTTTCCCAAGAGTCAGGTCTCATCCAGAGCCAGTGTGGTATAGTGGTTAAGAGTGGTGGACTCGTAATCTGGTGAACCAGGTTTGCGTCTCCGCTCCTCCACATGCAGCTGCTGGGTGATCTTGGGCCAGTCACACTTCTTTGAAGTCTCTCAGCCCCACTCACCTCACAGAGTGTTTGTTGTGGGGGAGGAAGAGAAAGGAGAATGTCAGCCGCTTTGAGACTCCTTCGGGTAGCGATAAAGCAGGATATCAAATCCAAACTCTTCCTCTTCATCATCATCCATGCCATACATTGAAAATACATGGCTTCCCCCCAAAGAAACCCGGGAACTATTGTTTGTTAACTGTGCTGGGGTTGTAGCTCTGTGAGGGGAAACAACAGTTTCTTTGGGGGGAGCCATGTGCTCTAAATGGATAGTGGGTGGATGTGACCTGTCCAGATTCCACCCCACAGCAAACAGAATTTCACAGGAGGCACCAGTGTGGGGGGTGCAATGAGCAAAGGGTTCTGGCGTCTGACAGGGAGTTCAAATCCCAGTTTCTCCTTGAAGCTCACCTGTCTTAGCAACCGTGTTGTCATGAGCCTAAAACTGAGAGGCCTCTTTTTGAAGAAAGGATGGGATAAGAATGCAACATTTGCAATGGTCTGCTTTGAAAACAATGCCTGACTTTCCAGGGACAGCATTCATCACAGGAACATAAAACGAGTCTGATGGATCAGACCAATGGCCATCTAGGGCAGCATCCAATTCTCACAGTGGCCAACCAGTTGCTTCAGTGGGAAACCCACAAGCGGGACCTGAGCACAAGAGCCCTCTCCCTTCCTGTGGTTTCCAGCAGCTGGTATTCAAAAACTGCGCTGCCTCAAACTATGGTCATCAATAGCCCTCTCCTCCATGAATTTGTCTCATCCTCTTTTTAAGCCACCCAGCTTGGTGGACATCACCATCTCCTGTGAGGGTCGGTTCCATAGGAGGTGATGACTGTGGCAGAGTGTGTCTTCATGGCGCCTGGGGTGGGGTGCGGAGGGTGATGTGAGGAGGGTGCAGCAGGGCAAGCACACACCCTTCCAATTACTCGGATTGGACTGATTTGAAGGGTGCATGCCTGTTGCATCCTTCTCATGCTGCCCTGCCAGTGCTCCCCAGAAATACAGTGGTACCTCGGGTTACAGACGCTTCAGGTTACAGACTCCACTAACCCAGAAATAGTACCTCAGGTTAAGAACTTTGCTTCAGGATGAGAACAGAAATCATGAGGTGGCGGCAGCGGGAAGCCCCATTAGCTAAAGTGGTACCTCAGGTTAAGAACAGTTTCAGGTTAAGAATGGACCTCCAGAACAAATTAAGTTCTTAACCCGAGGTACCACTGTAAGTGCCTGAGGCCATTGCTCTGGCAGCCCCCCCAACACTACACCCCTTTGCCCAGGAGTACCCAAACTTTTTTCAAAGAGGGTCAGATTTGATGAAGTGAACATATGTGAGGGCTGACCACAGTTGTTGAGCTTTTTTCTAAATCATTTTATCCCAAAGTTGTTGGGCTTTTTTTAGGATTTTACCTCAGGACATATACTGCCACGGGGGGGGGGGCGGATTAGATTGACCGGCCCCCAAAATGGACTTTGGACATGTCTGCCTTTGCCTGACTCTTATTGCAAGCCCACAACTTCCCTTCCCACCCTCACTGGCCGTCATTTGCCTTTGCACCTATCCCCTCTCCTCTAAAAGCCACACTTTAGGTTAAATTGTCAAAGAAGGAAATTAACTTTGCAACAGGGATAATCCGCCTGCAAGGCACTTCCCCCTAGCTCAGGCTTCCCCTCTTCACACACGCATTTACAACTGAAAGACACTTTCAAAGCCCCCTTTAAATCTCTTAATTAATTTCCGTCTTAAGCAGCATTGTGTTAAAAAAAGAAAGAAAGAAAAGAAAATGTGATATCGTAGTCTGCTGGCTGTCTCAATTAATTTCTTTTCAAATTGTGGAAATAAATGCAAGTCTCTTTTCATGCCTTGATGTGCTGAGTTGCTGAGAGGGGGGACAGCAAGAAAACTGTCCCACTGATGGCAAAGAAACTGTAGAGACCCCAACCAGACCAGATAGGTAGACTCCTCTTCTTCCCTCACACTCCACTCATGGCCACGGGAGTGTTTTCTGAACTTCCTTTCACTTCAGAGCCTTTTTGCTTGAACAGGACCAGAACCTGATGAAAGGTTTACAAGGGTTGAGCCCAAACTCTCATCCTAGTGAATGACTGAAACCAGAAGAGCCCTCCTGCTGGGTGGGAGCAATGAGGGCCTGTCCCGTCCAGTTTCCTGTTTGTGCCTTTGGAAAGAGGCCTTGCAGGCAGATCAGGAATCTGGGAAAGCAGAAAGTTTCACAGCAAACTATGAAGAAAGAGCTGTTTGACAGTGGGAGGCTGGGGTCTCTCCTTCCTTGGAGGTTTTTCAGCAGAGGTTGAATGGCCATCTATCATGGATGCTTTAGTTGCGATTCCTGCATTACAGGGGCTTGGACTAGATGACCCTTGGGGTCCCTTCCATCTCTATGATTCTACAAAATCTGGTTTAAGCCAGTTGTGGGTCCTGCCTCTTCAGAAGTGAGCTGGATATCGTCTTGATGGAAGAGGTGGCAGTGGAGGGATGGAAGTTTATAAAATTATGCATAGCTTGGAGAAAGCAGCTAGAGAAAACGTTTTCTCCCTCCCTCATCACACTTGTGGACATCCAGTGAAGATGCTTGATGGAAGATTCAGGAAGTACTCCTTCACACAACACATATCTGAACTTTGGAACTCCCTCCCTCAGGAGGCAGTGAGATCATTCCTGCCTGAGATCATTACACCATCTTGGATTGATTTACAAGAGGATTGGACAAATTCATTGAGAAGAGGGATATTGATGGCTGCCAACCACGAAGGCTATGCTCTGCTTTCACAGTTGGAGGCAGAATTGCTTCTGAATACCAGTTGCTGGAAACCACAAGAAGGAAGAGTGTTTTCCCCAACTGTTCAGCCCCTGCAAGGAGGCTGGACTAGATGGGCCATTAGCCTTATCCAGCAGGCTCTCCTGATGTTCTCATAGTCTCATGATGGGCGAGGGTCAGGTAAAGCAGTTCTGGCCAATGACAGCACTGTCATGTGAGACGCCAGGAAAGAGTGACTGCGAACAGGCCGCATGATCACAAAGGCAATTGCTTGAATCCTGGGTCTGAGAAATGACAGCACCAAGTCTCATGCAGAGAACCAACAGATGTTGGTGCAGAATCTGAGCACACGTCTTCGAGCTGCTGCCTTTGCTGTGGCCTCACAAAACCTCCTGTGTGGCCTATTTATACCCTTTTGCTATCAGCATGGCAGAGCAGGCCAATTGGTTGAAACTAAACACCTGCAGGGCATGAGAAACCCCTGCCTTCCCACATCCTAGCTCAGGAGACATTTCCCATGGCAAGAGGAGATGCGGAGAGATGCTCATTCGGCTGTGCGAGGACCACCAAGGCATGTGCACGATTGTGCATTAGCACATCCAGGCAGCAGCAGCAGCTGCAGCAGCTGACATCTATTCAGCTTTTATCCCTGGATCCCTTGCTGGATTTGGGTGAATTTCCAGCGCTGCTGTGTTGCTACTGCTGTGGTGTTTTTTCCACACCAGTTCATCATTAGAAAACCAGGCCTTGCATGGGGGACACCCCTAGCTACGAAAAAGGCAGATTCCATGCTAGGGATCATAAAAAAAAAGAATTGAAAATAAAAAAATGCCAGTATTATAATGCTGTTAATACAAATCTATGGCGCAACGACTTTTGCATTACTTTGCACATTTCTGGTCACCTCACCTCAAAAAGGATACTGTAGAGTTGGAAAAGGGCAAGCAACATGATCAAGTGGACCTATGAAGAAAGGCTGCAGAGTTTGGGACTTCTTAGTTTAGAGAAAAGGTGAGGAAGATACGACATGGTAGACGCTTATAAATTTATGCATGGAGAAAGTGGCTAGAAGAGAGTATTTCTCCCTTGCTCATAGCACTAGAACTTGTAGTCATCCCATGAAGCTGCATGTTGGAAGATTCAGGACAGATAAAGGAAATGACTTCTTCATGCCACACATAGTTAAACTATGGAACTCACTGCCACAGGAGGCAGTGATGGCTACTAACTATGAAACTTAGGAACTCTGTTTTCTTGAGAGAACAGGATACCTTGTGGGCCTAACAATATCCAAACTTTTCCTTTTGGATGGGGGTAGAAGTAAAGTCTGCTCCCTCCCTCCTGCCCACCACCCAGAGGAGGGCTTGGGCAGGGAGCACCCCTTCTAGAATGTCCCTTGTTCTGTTCAAACCTAGTTTCTCACTGGCAGCATGAAACCTCATCACAAGGCTACCTAGACTGGAGATAACTTTGAGCAAACTTCCTCAAGCATCATCTACAATTAAGCTTCACAGGTCAGTTCCCACCTCTGCATTGGCCTCCGGGCCTGGTATATTGCCTTCCCCTCTGCCTCTGGGTCCTGCCTCCCCACTCATTGCAGCAGGTCTGGGTTTAGGCACAGAGTCCTGCTGCTGTCATGCCTCATTTCAGCCGTGTTCTCTGTTGCTTTACAAGACATGGACACACTTTTTGTTGCCATTGACAACTCTGACTATATCCAGGAAGGATGCCTCCTAAACAGAACAACTTTACAAACACATTAATACAAAGAATAACTGTGCAATCCTTGTCCTCACCTGTCGGTCACAGCCAAAGAAAAATGCATCCCATCATTTATTTACACCCCACAGTTAAGCTGCCTCTCAGTGTACCCCTAGAGAGGTCATTATCCAATATTATAGCCTAGGAGCTTGAAAACGGCCCTGGGCTGTGCCAGGGGTCTTCTGCAACACTCACTTTCCCACTCTCCAGCCTGCTATTCTCTTGGTGCAGTGTGCTGGCAAGACCTGCCCCTGTGCTAGATTTAAGTTGATAAGCATTTCCTGCATTGATAGGTAGGAATGATTTCCTGCTGCTTTCCGTACTTTCCGCACAGGTCAAAATCGCACACACACACACCTGGCAAGACCAATCTGCCATAACCAGTAACCAGCAGTGCAAGACTCATTGCATTAATTGAAATCAATGTGTGAACTCCAGGCCTCTGGCCTCAATTCCCCCTTGGATCCTGATCTTCCAGATGCGAAAGCTCCCTTCCTCGTTTGCTCCTTTTTTTTTTTTTTGCTAATTATTAGCAGCTATACAGCATTTAGCCATTGTGTGTGTCTAGTGCTGCATGATGAGTTCTCTCTCTCTTTCTCATGCACACACACATGCGCACACATGCACGCAGCACACGCACACACACGCGTGCGCACACACACACACACACACTGCAAGCTCCCTCCCTCATTCCCAAGTTTCTGCTTCTCAGCCGCCTGGCTTGACAGTTGCTCTCTGGGCACACAACTTGCTAGTCAACCCAGTGCTTTTTTTCTGGGAGCACTCAAGGGTATGCAATACCAGCACCTATTTTTCTAGAAGAAAAGCACTGAGTCAACCCACATTGGCAGTGACCTTGGAAAGCCAAAAGAGGGTTGGTGGGTATTGTTCAAGGAAGATGGGTGGTGCTACCAGCCACAAGCACATTGCTCTGAACCAACCCGCCTCCCAGTGCATTTTTGGGTAGAGGAGAAGTGAGGAAAGGCCAGCCCTGACATTCCCAGGGAGAAGCAGGGGAGAGAAGGGGCCTGCATTCCTCTTCAGATGCTCCTCGCTGCCTTTATCATGATTGATGCTCCAATCCCACAGCCTGGCTGTGCATTTCCACGTCTGCCTGGAAGTGAGGATCGAACACACTCAAATCTCACCTTGAAGAAAGTCATGGTGGCGCCATCCTTCACCGCCCCATATTCGATTTTGGTTTGCTTGGCCAGGTCGTCCGCCGAGTCGATGGGTGACTCCATCCTTTCCACGGTCAGGAAGGCAGCCAGGTTGGCCGTGTAGGAGGAGATGATGATGAGGGTGAAGAACCACCAGATGCCCCCGATGATGCGGGTGGAAAGGGCTTTGGGCATCAGCTCAGAGCCTGGGAGGAAGGAGAATAGGGTGAGAGTGGAACAGACTGGAAGGAAGTGCAGGAAACACACAACCTTTTACACACAAACACACACACACACCTCAAACCTTATTCATTGACACATAGAACTGTAGAATTTTAAAAGGCCCCAAGCAACCCCCCTGCAATGCAGGAAGTACGCTAAAGAATCCAACCTCTGTTTAATGACCTCCAATGAGGGGGATTCTGTCACCTTCCGAGGGAGTCTGTTCCACTGTCAAACAGCTCTTAATGCCAGAAAGTTATTCCTAAGATTTAGTCAGAATCTCCCTTCTTGTCATTTGAATCCACTGGTTCAGGCCCTACCCTCTGGGGCAGCAGAAAGCAAGCTTGCTCCATCTTCCATGGGGCAGCCCTTCAGGTATTTGAAGAGGGCTATCCTATCGCCTATTTGTTGCTGAATTGTAACTGTTGCACAAATTAATCCATTTTAAGAATGGAAATGAGCCAGACTGCTGTGCTCAAAGAAATAGTCGTTTACCTTGTAATGCTTCCAGACCCTGCCGCCGCCTGCCCACCCCCTCCACCAGCTCCTGCTCCTGACCTTGGGCACAGCCAGCAGTTGATGAGGAATTTTCAAACCAAAGTAATTAACGGAACAGCTTTCATGTGATTTAAATAGAAAGCCGCTTGTGAACTTTTATGGGTGTTTTGTTCTACCGTTTAAAATAATAATAAAAAGAGGCGCTTCTTTTATACAGAGTGGTTTTTCAGAAGGGCTCACTCTAGGGAGAGGCTTCAAATGCACAGGCATTTTTTAAAAAGTATCCAATTTGGGGGTGGTGGGGAGAGAAACGATCAAGGGTCTAAATAGCAGTTGGAGGTAGGAAAATATGTGGTTTTTTTAAAGGGTATAACGGCCCTGTAATGACTTTGAGTGAGGAGGGATGAAGGACATGAAGGGCTCCTCTATTTTGGTACTGGCCCCTCCTGGTGCCTATTAAAAGCAGAGAAGCTTTTTTTTTTGGGGGGGGAGCTGCTGCTGCTGCTACCGACCTCCAAGGACATCTCTGGTCTGGAATTGGGGGATCAAAAAGTCAGCTGAATCAGGGCAGGATTAATTCGGGTGGGGGCAGTACCACCCTGGCTATGCAGACGGTCCACAGACCCCAGACTTATACTAATACTAAAATTTATTAGTCAGTTTTTTTTGCCACGGCAACTCAAAGTGGCTCGCAAAACAACCTACAACCTTCCCTATACGTATGTTAAAACCGGGAGGGGGCATTAAAACATCCCACCCACTCCAAAAGGCCATAGATAGCTAAAGTCAAAGTCTTGGTTTGAAAGGAATGTTTCTGCATGACACCTGAAGATGTATCATGACGGCACCAGGTGAATCTCCCTGGGTAGAGCATTCCATGAATGGGGAGCCACCACTGAAAAGGTCCGTTCTTATGTTGCCACCCTCCAGACCTCCTGTGGGTGGGACACATGGAGAAGGACCTCACGTGATGATTGCAGGGTATGAGCCTATTCATATGGGATGAGAGCGTCCTGAGCCATATAAGGTCAAAACCAGCACTTTGAATTGGGCTCTGGAAACTATAGCATCCAAACCAGGATTGTGTTATGTGCTCAGACCGTCTTGCCCCACAGGAAGCAACCTGGCCACGGAATTCTGCACCAGTTTCCAAACTGTCTTCAAAGCTGGAGAACACAGAGCATTGGAGGGCCAGGACATCGGAGACTCGGGTTCTGAGCTTCAGGAGGTGACTTCAGCTTGTTTTTATTTTATTTTAAGGTTTTCATTTCTCAATATATAATAAACAAGGCTGGCTTGTTGAGCCCACAGAAGCATCCTGTAGATGCTGGGCTAGTTAGAGCCACATTCTGCCCCATGCCACACCCTTGCTGGGCTTGACCATGTAGCATTTGATGCCAGTGTGCATCTAGTCACTTGATAATCTAATTGCTAATCTCTATCCTCTGGCCAAATTCTGATATATTATCCTCAAGTTATAAAATCTCCTGATTTCACCATCATTGGCAATTGGCAAAAATGGGAGAGATTTCAAGGTTTTCAGGAGGGAGTGAAAGAGAAGTGACTGGAGACCACCACCATTATTATTATTATTATTATTATTATTATTATTATTATTGCTTAGCCTTTGTCCCAAGGTCTAAGGTAGGCCAAAGATCTGGCCCACTAGCAGGCAGCTCCTCCTCTCTCCCCATGTGGACATCCACCTCCTTGGGAGGAGGGAGGCCTGCAGGAACAGGGAATCATTGTAGGGTAGCCAGAAGATAGAGAAGAGCTGCCTCCTAGGTTTAGCGTGGTTCAGATACCAATAAAATAAAAGGTCATGCTATAAACCTTTTAAAATGAGTGCCTAGTGCTTCTCCTTTTTCCTGAGGCTTTTGTACTCAGTGGACTTGCAAGTATGAGAGAGCGAGGCAGACCCACGAGGCTACAATCCTAGCACTGAAGAAGCGGTTCTGAATCCAAGGGCTGCATGCAACCCCAGAACCCCATTTGGTGAACCGAAACAAAAACCAGTGTGGAGATGCAGCTTGTTTTACAAAGCAAGTTGTGCAAGACACCTGGATTTTTGCCTCTGGAGCCATATAGCAACAACCATTCCCCGTCCTTTCTCGGAGTTTCCTGACTAGCCCACAGTGCTGATTTGCTTCTGGGAACTGCCTTAGACTGAGTCGGACCCATTTGCCCATACAGCTCAGCATTGCCTACACTGACTGGCAGCAGCTCACTCACCAGGGTTTCAGGTGGGGACTCTCCCAGGCCTACTTGGAGATGCCATCAGGGATTGAACCTGAGCAACCTCACGATCATAGGAAGGTGTCTTATACTCAGCCAGACCACTGGTCCATATAGGTTAGTATTGCCTACTCTGACTGGCAGCAGATCTCCAAGAAGGGTTTTTTCCCAGTCAAACCTGATGCTGATGGGAATCGAACTTGGGAGCTTCTGTATGTAAAACAGATGCTCTACCACTGAGCTATGAAGTGAGCGGCCCAGGCAACAGAGGCAGATCCCAAGGGCAGTAAACCTGCCCTCGGCTGGTACAGCTCTATTAATGGGCAGAGCCACCAGTGAGGTGATGGATTTTGGCCCCTGGCTTCCACAAGGCGGTGTTGTCAAGCACTCAGGGGAGAAGGAGGAAGAGCGAGTTGGCTCCGTCATGGCAGCACCCGAGAGCCTCCTCAGCAGAGGAGAGACAGAAGCCGGTCTTGACAAGCACTCCTGTAATTGTTAAGAAACAGACTCCACCATTTCAAAACCAATGTCTTTGCTTGTCATCGTCTGATGACAGAAACTCCCCGGCTGCCTCGCGACAAAAAGGGAGAGGAGGCGCAACATTATTTCTCTTGCTCCAGAGGCAATTTTTTCTCTCTTTTGACAAGCGCAACTACGTTTATCTTGCACCTGTCAACACACAAACACACACACAGGTACACACCAAACAAGAGTGGCTTGCGGGAGGGGGGTGTTTGCTCAGGGGAGGGGGGGGGCCTACCTTGCTGCATCAGCGCTCCCATGCCAAACCAGAAGCTGTTGAGGAGGGTGAAGTTGTTCTCCACAATGTCCGAGCCTGGGTTGCAGGGGTGGGCGTCATACCATTCGTAAGGGCTAAACCTGCAGGGAGAGAGAAGGCGGGCATCGAGGGAGGACTCCTAACAGACAGGGCAGAAGAGGCTGGTGCAAAGAACAAACCAGCTTCAGAGGCAGCTGGCACAAGTTTGGCGCTAATCCAGCTGGTCAAGGGCTATCTGGGGCTCATACATTTTTGTCTGTTACAGAGGAGTGCAGGGGGTCAGGGACCTTTGTGTGAGAGAAAGGGGGGGAGAGAAGTGCCTCTTTCATGTGTTTTCACCCTCCTTGCCCTTTCTTGTTCAGATGACGTCTGCCATTCAGGACTGACTTTTCTTAGGATACCATTGCCATGCATGGCACTTGATAGAGTTGCAGGAGCAAATGAAGGCAAATCCCTGTCCGGAGAGGATTGCATATGCCTTTACATTTTAGAAATCCCTTTCTTTTTGAGTAGCCGTATCATCCCTGTTTAATGATGATGATGATGGTGGTTGTGTCATTGGTGGACTGGTGCTTTTCTGAGGACAGGTCTCTGTCTGCCCTGACCAGCTGACAGTCTAAGATTTGACACTGAGAAGGCAGTGGGGGAGCCTGTGAGTGGGGTGGAGTCAGGGATAAAAAGGGGGTGATGACAATAACCTCTCTTAGCCGTGGATCTGGTCCTATACCAGCTGCCCCAAGATTGCCACTTTTGTTTTACTGGTAGTTTCCAACAGAAGGGCAGAGCAGGTGACCTGCTTCCCCTATCACCCAAATTTGGCTTACAGAGCTACATACAGCCGTACTTTGGAAGTTGAACAGAAGCCATTCCGTTCGGCTTCCAAAATGTTTGGAAACCAAAGCTCCTGCAGCCAATCGGAAGCCCCGTCAGACGTTCGGCTTCCAAAAATAGTTCGCCAAAACGTCCGACTTGCAAGGCGTTCAGGATCCAAAGTATGACTGAATTGACTCCCCCTTCGAGCATCTCAATGATCAGGCCAAGATGACAGTGGTAGGCCTTTCCCAGGAAGCCTTGGCTGGCGTTGTCATGTAACATTCTCATCTCTGCTCCTTCCTCTTGCTGCAAAGATCCAGTCAAAGCCAGACCAGTTAAAGGTGGATTTGAGGAAGAATGCAGGACCTTTGGAGCGCCTTACTCACATTTTCCAAAGGTCCTCCGTTTTGCAAGATAATTAAATTCTGCATAATTGGCATAATTGCTTCGGAACCAAACAAATTAATTAGCATTGCAATTTCTCCCTCTGTGATTCCCCCTGGCTTTACAACAGCCTCATCTCCTCCAAACACTCAGCTGAAATGGAAATGGAGAGATCTGCAAAGAGGAGGAGGAGGAAGAAGAAGAAGGAGGAGGAGGAGGAGCTTTGGCACATTTTATTATTTTGCCTCATTCATTTCCTGGTGTGTAAGCAGATACCACATTCTTGAATGACAGAGGGGGGGGGCTTTGGCATTCCCAGACAATAAGGAGCCTCTGTATTTGCAAAAACAAAGTCATGGCCCAATCCAACACCCCCCCCAAGCCCCTCCAAATACAGAACTTCATGCCTGCTGGTGTGTGGCAGCAGTAGCAGCAGTAGCAGCGGGGCTGTCCTGAAACCCCAGGCGTCAATGCACAGCCAGCCACAATTAAACGTTGTCATTCATGTTGCTGCCTTGACTACACTACAAAGCAACACCAGGCAAAAGTGGCCACCTAGAAGGTATCATTCTACATCTCTAACCTCAGCGACATTTGGTGGATTCAGGCTGCAGCTCCATCAATAAGCTTCAAAGCCTTATTAAAAGCTCTGATGGATCAAAACACTGCCATTTTGGGTCTCCAAGCAGCCACAGAGCTGGTTTTAAGCAGCAGTGACCTATGGTGGAACTGATGGAGGCCTTTATATGGTGGGGAGGCAGGGGGAGGCTGGTTTATTTCAAGAGAGGCTCATGCCTTTGAATTAAGGTGTGCCAATTTTGGCAACATTTTCCCCCTGCAGGCTAGAATTCTGGAGCTGGGCAAGGGTCAAGAGTGAAAATGTTCCCTATTATTGCTGGGGGCGAAAGATCCAATTTCCTCCTTCCCATGTCCTGGGACCCTCTCTCTGCACCCTCTTCTGCCCAGAACCATCTGTGCACAGCCTTAATTATGCAGAAGACCAGGTGCTGCTCAAAGAGATAGATAAAAGCCAGGAAGGTTTAGAGGGGAAAGTTACAGTCACAGGAACTTTAATTGAAACCAAGCCAAGGGGAGAAATTGCGCTTTGCTCTGAAATACACTCACACACACTCATGTGACTTGGGGTTTATTTTGCCTGGAAATCTGTGCAGATGAAATCATCAAAGAGCAAATGTGGATGGAAAGACAGAGAGGCAAAACTAAGCGGAAGACTGAAAAGCAGAAAGCAATTCTCTCCCATTGTGGCCTGGCACAATGCAAAAATGGAGTGGAATTAATTCATTCTTTATAAGAATTTTAACTGTTGCCCCAAGGCCAGACAGGGAGTGTGTAGCTAAATCAGGTTTTGAATCTATTTCTCCCAGATTATAGTCTATCCCCCAGAAAACTTATTCTCTTCACCTGCTCTTTTCCCCTTTTGAGCTGCTCTCTTGCACCGGGACACTCCCTTGAGGACTAGCCACTCCACAAATATCAGGTTCTTTGGAGATGACTCTCCTCAAAATTGGTGTCTAAGCCTCCTGCATTTCCCCCAACCCCTTTTTAAAAGCAGACCTCTTTGCCAATCCAGATGTGCCAGAGCAAACAAAGAGTCAGCCTTCCTCCCTGCGGAGCTGATTTTGACAAGTGCATTACATGAAATTAGAGTATTAGGCACTAAGCTCAGGTAATCGCCTCCAAATGCTGTAATGGCCCCAGGGAGCCAGCAAAGCATCATAAAAGCCGGAACACCGGGGCTAATGGAGATAATGATGCTGCCACCGCTGTGGTTCCATTCTGCCCCCCTCTCTCCTCTCAGATCCCAGCCTGGACAGGCTATTTTCCTGAAGGCAGGAACAGAGCTGACCCAGAGGGGATGGCCAGGGCCCCCAGCACCCACCATGTCCCCCCACTTCTCCCAATTATATCCTATTAACCCAACATGGGGAAGGAGGCCAGCAACCTCCCTACCTGCTACCAGCAAGAGACAGACAATTGCCTTTAACTGTGGGATGTGCTTTTAACTGTGGGATGTGCTTGCAGCGCGGAGTTTCCCATTGCACCAAATGCCTGCCATTAGCAACCGGGTCAGTGCCATCCTCCACTTATTTTTCAGGACGTGCTGGGCTATTGCCATTGCTCATTGCGTGTGCGCTGGGAATGGGGGCAGGAAGCTATGGGGACTGGAGCCAGGACTGGCTGCCATGGACAGAGGAGGGGAGACCCTTTGTAGGGCTGCTCTTTCCTCAAGTGCCATAAAAAAGGGTAAAGGACCCCTGACAGTTAAGTCCAGTCGCAGACAACTCTGGGGTTGCAGTGCTCATCTCGCTTTACTGGCTAAGGGAGCTGGTGTTTGTCCGTAGACAGTTTTTCCAGGTCATGTGGCCAACATGACTAAGCCGCTTCTGGCGAAACCAGAGCAGTGCATGGAAACGTCATTTACCTTCCCACCGGAGTGGTATCTATTTATCTACTTGCAGTTTTTGGCGTGCTTTCGAACTGCTAGGTTGGCAGGAGCTAGGACCGAGCAATGGGAGCTCACTCCATCAGGGGGATTCGAACCGCCGACCTTCTGATCGGCAAGTCCAAGAGGCTCAGTGGTTTAGACCACAGCACTAAGTGCCATGGTGGGAGTCAAAGTGGTACCCCTACACACAGACACCCTATCCCTCAAAAATGAAGGGACTTAGCATGCAGGGGAGAGGAAGGGATTTCCCCAAAGTTCTCTTAAGGGGTTGGCTTGTTCTTTGAGAAAAGATGACTGGCATATGTGTATGCAGGCTACCTGAAAGGCCGTCTTCTCCCATACCAACTTTCCTGGGCTCTGAGATCTTTAAGGGGGACCTTTCTCTCAGTTCTGCCACCCTCACCGGAGTGCTTGGTGGAGACACAGGAGAGGGCCTTCTCAGTGGCTGCTCCTAGACTTTGGATCTCGCTCCCTAGCATAGGAGCCGAATCCTAGGGACAGAGTTCCTTTTGGCGCCCCTTGTAGCTGGTGAGCTCCTTACCTGGCTATCACAAACAGCACGCAGCTCACTCCCAGGTAAGCAAGGAGGATGTACATCCAAATGTCAGGAGACAGAGGGTTCAGGAAAGAGAAGACACTGGGGTTGGTCCCATTGGCCTTCCGGTAGAGAATGCTGATCCCCAGAGTCATGAAGGGCTTGGAGAAGTCAATTGCTTTCTCCCGGACATGGGTGATGGTGAGTGGAGCGACAGCCAGGTCAGCTTTCTGTGGAGCAGGAGAGAGAGAGGGAGCAGTTGTTAGAAATGGAGGAGGAAAAGGGCGGTGGGCAAGGCTCTTGGGTCTCTCGAGTCACAATCTTGTTTCCCCAAGGGCTGCTATGAAGATCGATGTCTTGGGAATTTCTGGCCCACAGGTCAAATCAGGCCTCACAGTTGGGCCTGCAATGCCATTCCCCCCCCCCCCAGCCACACCCATCTGATGCCATGTGATGTCCAATATGAGTCAGGTAAACCTGCAGCTGCAAAGGAGACATTGGCAGCTTCAGAGCGCTGCCCTGGGGTTCCTTTGCAAACTCTGCATGCATTCTGGGTTGCTTAAAATTTAGCCCTGAATGGAAGCCACGCTATTGGGATTGGATTCACTTGGCAGCTTCTGAATCAGAGTTCCCAAATGTCCTAGCACACCCTTCCCCAAGCCAGTGCCCTCTGGGTGTCCTGGACCACAATGGCAAGCTAGCTGGGGCTGATAGGAGTTATAGTCCAGAACACCAGGAAGGTAGCAGAGTTGTCCTAGGAACTCAAGGGTTGAAATCACATCCCTGTTCTTATCCCTTTTGGTTTTTTGTGGGGCCTATAAAGTGTTTCAAAGGAAAGTTAAGAGAAAATTATACTTTGGTCTGATTGGCACAAATGCTTTTCATAAGGAAGACAGACACAGCAGGACCATCCCTGTTCTTTCCATAGCAGACCCAAACTACTGGTTCTCCATTCATGCCAGGGACTGTGGCCACTCCACCCTTTCAGTGGCCATTAGTGTTCACTGATGCCAAGGTGGATGGATGAGAATAAGGTTATCTATGACTACTAGCCAAGATTGTCATATTCTGTTTCCACAGTTGGAGGCAGTAATGTTTCTGAGTACCAGTTGCTGGAAACCACAGGAGAGGAGAGGGCTGTTGTGCTGGGATCCAGCATCTAGTTGGCCACTGTGATAACAGGATGATGAACTATATGGGTTATTGGCCTGATCCAGCTGGCTCTTCTTGTGTTCTTAAGAATGCATTGCATTTGGGGAAATTGCTGCAAAAATGCATATATCAGGAGAAATGTGCACAAAGAAGCAGTTGTTTCATGCATACTTTTTAAAAGTTTGCAAATGGGGTGAAAAGAACTTAAGATAGGAAAACAATGATAAACTGAGAGAAGTAGGAACTGACCAGTTCACTCATCCTAGGCTGCTACAGGAACAGCAAAAGTATACCAAGGTGGAAAAGGAGGGAACATCACATGTATACTTTAGATATTAGATAAATTAATTGTCTGCACCACTGGGAGACAAGGTAAATAATGCATATTTTATTGATTTTACTGGAGAACACAAGAGACCATGGAGAAGAAGATACTTGGTTGTTAGTTCCAGCAGATTTCAGCAGATGACTAGCAAAAGATTCATAATGGCTGATTCCAACATTATGTTCCTTCCTGGTGGGAGAGCAGGACAGTCTTCCCACCACACAGGGAACTGGAAGGTCACCCAAGAAGTAATGTGGACAATCTGATCACAGCATGTCTCAAAATGGTCAGCTGGATAACTGCTTTCCATTCCAGCTTTTTATTCTGCCCCACGTACATCACCATTGACAGCAAAATTTGATCATGCCCATGTCTGTCTAGTTACCAGCCTTCACCAAAACAATGGCTTGTTTGAACTTCATTCTCTCCTGCCCTTGTGGTTTGCAGCTGCAAGTGTCTGTTAAAGGATCCCATTCCCCAAATTCAGAATTGAATAAAAGGGATAGACAGCAGTGCAAAAATTGACATGCAAGTCAAGACTGCTAAAGCCACATCTCCAAAGTCATTTTTTTCAAAAGGCTATCAAGAGATGCACAAACATAACAAGATTTTAAAAAAGCCTAGATCAGACCACATTTAAAGACATCTAGGTTGGAGGCACAAAGCCAGCCTGAGAATTTTCACCAATCCTACTAGAACTTTTTTAGCTTGAGAAATTCATTCCAAGTGTAACACAGCAATGTCTGACAATGCGTCTTCCCTGAGAGAGTTTGTGAAGATCTCTACATATGTTTTGCCTTCAAATTTACCTTCCTTTCAGGTCAGCTGAATCAAAATATTTAGTGGACTCAGGCAAACATAAAGAGGCAAAGATAAACTGTGTGTTTCAGGAGTTCCTTCCCATCCTCTGGGCCCTTGTTTTCTCCATGCCAAATTCCTGCAGCTCAGAACATACAGGGCATAGAATCAGGGCATATCTTGAAAGCTTGCCCCTTTCCATTTGAGGGCAGTGATTTTGCCCGCATCTGCACTAAACAATCTCTCAGCATCAGGTGCAAAAACATTCCCAAACCAGGTAGCTGTAAGGACATAAATTGCTGGAATTTACTGTCAATAAATGCTCTGTTTATGGTGAAAGCATTAAATCAACTGTCAAATCATCCCCCAGGGACAGAGATTAGGACTGAGCTGCAGTTATCAGTGGGGAGGCATTTCTGTTCAAGAAAAACCCTCCGTTTTTTCTGTGTTCTTCATGCCAAGTAGAAATCACAGAGAACAGCTTATATTGGTGCAAAATGTCCAATAAGGACAAAAAGATGTAGCCGCTTTTGATACAAGCCTCTTCTGCGGTAGGAGTGTCAGAACAAGGCTACCTTGGAGCTATAAGGAACAGAAGGCAGAAGGAATTATGTGTCATGAAGAGTTTCTTTTGAACAAATTTTACTGATGCAGTTCACTGTCCTGGGGTGTTACAATGGGCAGGAGCTGAGGTGGCTTCAGCAAAAGATGAATTCATGGATAGAAGATTAACCAAGCTACCATCCCTGATAGATACATGAAGAACCACGCCCAGGATAGCAAATTTCTGAGTACAGTCGTACCTTGGAAGTCGAACGAAATCCGTTCCGGAAGTCTGTTTGACTTCCAAAACGTTCAGAAACCAAAGCACGGCTTTTGATTGGCTGCAGGAAGCTCCTTCAGCCAATTGGAAGCCGCGGAAGCCCTGTCGGATGTTCATCCTCCAAAGAATGTTCACAAACTGGAACACTCACTTCTGGGTTTGTGGCGTTCAGGAGCCAAAATGTCCAAGTACCAAGGCATTCGGGACCCAAGGTATGACTGTACTAGATACCGGGGGTGGGGGGGCAAAGAAGAGAGGGCACTGGTTACCTTTATGCCTTTCTTGTGAAAATCCCAGGCGGTATCTAGCTGGAATCAAAATGCTGTTCTAGGTGGATCTTTAAGACCAAAGACCACAACTTTAACCTTCTGCTATTTGATAGGATCATCTATGGATATACCGTTCATTAACCACAAGCAAAAGTGAGTTTTGCACAACACCAAAGAATCCTATATACCCAAACCTATAATGAATATGAAGAAAGCCAATTCCCACATAAACACATAATTTAAGAATGTAAGAAGAGCCTGCTGGATCCAGCCAATGGCTCAATAAGTTCGGCATCCGGTTCCTCCAGAGATTTCCAGCAGCGTCCCGAGGTGACAATGCTCAGGCATGAAGATCTGTGGAGAGGGTCCCCTTCAACCGCAAGTTGTTTGGGGATGCAACAGAGGAGGGGTGGAGCTGTGTCCCTGATCTCCTCCTCCTTCTCCTCCTCCTTCTTCCTGTATTTGCAGGATCTCGCTGTCTTCAAAGGTTAGCATCTACATTTTTGAAAATTGTGTGTGAAATGAATGGCCATGGTGTGGGATGGTCCTCTGAGCCAGCTGGGGATTTTCCCAGCTGCAGGAGGAAATGGCCATTTTGAAGGGTGGGGGGAACTGAACACATAAACCTTCCAAGGCACTAGATGTTCTTGCTTTTGTTGCTTCAGGCCAGCCTCAAAACAAAGGACTTTCTAAAAAGCTGTTTTTTCCCTTAAGGCTGCACTGCCTGTGGCCAGACCTGCCAGGATCACACAGCGGGGGGCAAAGTAGAGTCCCTGCAATCCCAAAATGCAAGTGCTGACAAATAAAGGGCAGCACTACTGGTTGTCCTCATCTTCACATCACAGGCCACCTGTGGTGGGAAACAGTGTGCCTTGGGCGAGTCACGAGTTACGTGACTCATTGACTTTCTGCACAGGGGGGAAAGTTGTGCGTCAAACGATGTGCTGACCAAGTCAGTTCTCTTGACAGAGAACAAGCATCACAGCTTTCTGCAAGGTTCCACAGAACTCAGGCATTTGGCCTGAAGTTACAGTGTACCCCCCTCAACACACACTGCAAAAGGATATCTATAGGATGCATCTATAGTTTGCTCAGACATGCACCTAAACACACTGACATTCATACTGTGGATGGCAGTGCACACACAACAGCAGTCCTCACACCAAGCCCCAACTATTGGAGGAAGGCTTTGCTTTATTGTTACATTTATATGACAACTTTTCCTCCAAGGAGCTCAGGGCGGTGTACGTGGTTCTCCCCCCTTCCTTTAATCCCCCAACAACTCTGCAAGGCAGGCTACACTGAGAGGCAGTGACTGGCCCAAGGTTACCCAGTGAAGTTCATGGCTGAATGGGGACTTGAACCTTGGTCTCCCAGGTCTCAATCCACCACTGTAATCACTACATTGCGCTGGCTTTTTAGAGTAGTCTGACTTGGAAGAAATAAATGCTGCTTCCTGGCTGGGCTGATGCAGTGCTGTGTATGTACATCTTTCTCCCACTCTTAAACCCAACAAATCAATTGCTAAGGGAGACATTCCGTGGGGTCGGTGGATGTAAAAGAGAGAGCCTCCCCCCACTTTGATGCCTCCAAACTGCATTCGGAGGGTAATTATGCCATTAATTATTTTGTTCTGTTTTACAGGTTCAGTCTGAGGAGGCCTCTGAATTGAAATTTGCATGGAAGACACTTCAGTGGGCTGGGAAATTAGAAGTCCCTCAGATTGCATTATTTTCTTCATGGTATTATTAGAGCATCAAGAAATTGATGCCGTTCTGGAGCCTCATGTGACTTCCTGCACACAGCAGCCCAGATTAATCACCAAATGGTTAAAATAAATGGTGAAAGGTGGATCTCCTATTAATAAAAGGATTATTAAAAAGACATCTTTCCCACAGGGAAGCAAGGCCCCTTTGCTCTCGTGTTATTGTACTACACCAACTGATTATCTGCGTAAAATGGTGCAAGCTGTCAGAACCATGGTTCCTGTAAAACGACAGTAGCCAGGCCAGCCGCAGCCATGGCAGCCAGGTTTTAGGATCTGTGGCTCCTGCCTCCCTTCTGCCCCGATACGGTGCACAGCTCTGAGCAAAGTCATTTACAGTTTCAATTAAAACGGAACCCACTTAGCATTGCAGGGGGGTAATTAATGTTTGTGGAGTGCTTTGAGGGACTCCGATAAAAAGATGCTCTCAACAGGCAGGTGGTAATTACTGTTTGAAAGTGCTCTTACGAGCGTGGTTGCTTTTTTAAAATTGCTGTTTCAAAGCGTTTCTTCTTTTGCAAAGTGACTTTGTACCTGTTGCTTGTGCGAAAGCACGTTGGCGTGTGCTCGTCCACAAGTGCCAGTGTGGTGTAGTGGTTAAAGTGTCAGACTAGGACCTGAGAGATCAGGGTTCAGATCCCCCATTCAAGCTCACTGGGTGATCCTGGGCCAGTCGTTCACTCTCAGCCCAACCTACTTCACAGGGTTATTGTGAGGATAACATGGGGCAGGGCAGAACTAGTCCAACCCTCTGCTTGCACCCTGGCATGCTGTAATATTATTCTTATTCACACCTCCTCTTGTCCCACTGGTTTCCCATGGGGAAAACTGCTCTTTAGTGCTCAGTTGGAGCAAACAGCAATTCAGGTTTTCCCCAGATGGACGTTTGCTCCGATTTAGCATTGAAGAGTGGTTTTCACTAGGAAAGGAGTGGGGGCAAGAAGGAAACTGCTCAGACCTAAGCCTAGAAAGCTCAGGTCAAGCGAAAAATTGATTGGACCCATGCTTTCAAGGCAGGGGTGCCACCTTTCTCTCAGGATTGTGGGTGCCCACCACCGCAACATGGACATGCAACATTGCCTGGACGTAGTGCATGTGATCTCACTCACACTAGGTGCAGGTGTGGGCGAGAGATGTTGCAAGTCCACATTGCGGCAGCCAGCAGCAATGACTCCTCTTCCTCCTCCTCCTATCTGCAGCCAGCGAGGCATCCTTCTCCATGGGGAGGGGCTTGGAGGCAGAGAGACTACTTCCATGTCTGAGCCCCACCCCCCAGAAAAGGGTGCCTCACTCGTTGGCCGAGGAGGGCAGAGCTGAACTGCTTCTCTTTTGGAGGCAGTGCTGCTGCCACCTGCCGGCCTTCTTCATTGACTTTGTGGGTGCCCAGCCCCCACAATTATATTATTGTGGGTGCCCAAGCACCCAAGGTCCCCTGCAGTTGGCTCCTATGTTTCTAGGCATGGGGCAAGCAGAAGCGTGGACAAGCGCTCAGACCCAGGAGAACAGAAACAAAAGGCTTCTCTCTGCTTTCCACTTGAGTGCCAGAGAACCAGGAATGGCTCAGAAATGGGCCAAGCTATTTTCCTGCTTTTTTATTTTATTAAAGATTCCAGTCCAACCAAACCTGAGTGAGGAGAAGCTTGCCCAATAATGCTATCCACGGAGGCTATCGAGCTTAGCATTTTCAGAGAAGGGTGTATTACTGCTAGGCGGAGGAGAACTGCCTCTGTCGCCTGCAAAAGATTTCTGCATCTACTCAGCTGGAAGGAAGAATCTGTTTACGTTCTGCTTTTGAAAATAAAACTGCATTTCCAAATAAATGAAATTGTTCCTCACACACCTGGTCCTGCTTTTTTTTTTTTTTAACAGCTTGTCCTCTGCTTTGCAGCAGGGTCAGGCTATAAAAGTGCAAGCATGGATCATCAAGCGGAGATATTGCCTCTGGGATTCTGGACCGCAGGCCACAGCTTAACTCCTTGAGAGACAGATTGCTTAGGGCTGGATGTGACTCCAGCCCATGCCTCTCAGAAACACTCTGCTTTTGAGTCTGCCTCTGATTCTCTGCCTCTTCCTTAGCAAGTCTTTCTAGTTGTTTGGGAGCTAAAAGGTATGTTTCACCAGACACCTTTTCTAGGGACTACAACAACTACCTCAGAGCATATACACAGAGCAATCTCTCCAAAGAAGCACAATATTTGGTTCTGTTTCTTGGTCACACTCAAGAGGAACATGTGGAAATGGATGATGGATGGACAGACAGATGATGCACAGCATAGTCTTAAGAAGATTGTAGATCTAAGTAACTACTAATAAACAAATGTATGAAAATTCAGATTCTCTCTCTCCACCAACACTTCAGTTTCAGTCCAAGCTGTTAGTTTCTGTGTGTTGCCACTGTGCAGTGCTCTTGGAGTCACAAGACTCTGTTTTGCATTCCAGAGCTTCCAGGCTATTGGAAGTCTCACGGAAGACAGGAGACGGATGTGATGTTACTGGTTTCCTGTTCCTTTGTTTTTCAGTTGCTCTCTGCTCTCACAGAGAGAGGATGCATTTTCTTTTCTGTCTGCGTAGTTAGGAATAAAACTCTTTTTGCCATGTAGCTCATACTATCTCGTCCTTCCCTGTGCTGGATACTCTGCGTAATGGGGGAACGTGCTTGGAACTTCATCAAGGCTCAGGTTGTTAATCACGTCGGAGGAGCTTGGAGGAGCTCGGTCGAACACAAGTCCGACACAAGCCAGTTTCAAGTGGATAGTATCCATGTCTCTTTCTCCTTCCTTCAATTTTCCTTCAATTTTTCCTTCAGTTTTTAATTTGATCATGGATGGGTTGGGGACAAACAAGCTGAGGCTTAATCCAGACAAGACAGAAATGGGGCAGAATCCCTCCCTTGGAAACTCAAGTGCACAGCTTAGGGGATGTTCCTGGACCTAGCCTTGGGCACAGATGCTCAACTATTGACTGTGGTCAGGACTGCATTTACCCAACTTAGGTTGGTGCACCAGCTGTGCCCATTCCATGAGTCACCAGAGATGGGCATGGTGACACATACCTTAGCCACATCTCAAATAGACTACTGCAATGTGTTCTCTGTGGGGCTGCCTTTGAGAAGTCTTCAGAAATTCCAGCTGCTCCAGAACGTTGTGGCCAGTCTGCTGAACAGAGCTGGGTACTGGGAGTATGTTACTTCTTTATGACAGCTGATTCGTGGGCTTCTGGTTAATTTTTTGAGCCCAGTTCAAAGTTCATCATGACCCTAAATAAATGGCTTGGTATTTCTGAAGTCTGTCTTCTCTCCTCCACAACTGTCCAGTTATTAAGATCTTCTGGAGAGCCTCTCCTCCCTATCAAGAGTTGTGTTTGGCTGAGGTGCAGGTGAAGGCCTTCTCTGTGGCTGCACATAGGTTTTTGAACTCCTTATCCAGAGAGGGTAAGGCATGCCCTCTCTTTAAGGGCCTTCTCCTGCCATATGAAAACTTTTCTTTTCTTTTTTAATGAGCATCTGACCTGTGAAGTGGTTAAGTTTTAACTGTCCTGTTTTTATCTGCTTTTCAAAACAATATCCTTACATGTTTTCTGGTTGCATTTATTGATGTTATTTTTTGCTGCTAGCCAGGTTGAGCCTCGTGGGTCCCTTCTGGAAAGCCAGGATAGAAGTATTTTAAGCAAGCAGGCAGACAAATGAAGGTGGGAGAGGGGGGTGATGCAGCACATAGAATCATAGAACTGTAGAATTGGAAGGGATCCTGAGGAACATCTATAGATAACAGCAAGGTACTTACATGATCAATCAGCTCCCTGATCATGCCGTTCCACTGCCCCTTCTCATCCTGGGCTCCGTACTTCCCATCCTCCACCACACGGATCTCATAGCTGAAGCCAAGGATTCGGGAGACTTCCCTTAGGAGATCAACGCAGTAGCCTTCAAAGCGCTCATTCCCGGAGAGCACGGTGTCCGACTTGATGAACATGACAAAGGGTTCCTCCTACACAGGAAGGAAGGAAGGAGACAGAGAGTAGCTAAACAACCACATGCAAGCTAAACCCACCAGCCACAGAAGCCCCTTTAAGTAGCCACAGGACAGATCTGGGTGTCTCTCTTTGCTTTCTGGCACTGCAGCCAGTTTGGTCGTTATCATGCCTGCTACCATTATAGCATTATAACACTAATGAGAGCCAGTGTGCTGTAGTGGTTAGATGGTCTGACTAGGACCTGGAATCTCCTTGGAGAAAACAGGAGGATATAAATGCAGCAGATAATTCAATATCATATTCCATCCTTAGAACTTGTTTTATTTTCAATGTGCTTCAAAAACTTCAGTGGCCACAATTCAAGGCAGAAGTAAACACCCTGAAAGAAGTCATTGAACACTATTGATTTTAATGGTTGCTCATCTCTGCTTTGGATTGCGGCCCCTCATGCTCAGCTGTTTGGAATGTTCTCATTTTACAGATCAGGAACTGAGGCCATCATACATTATTTTCCTAAGGATGTGGTAGAAGGCCAGAGTGGCTTCATGGCCACCTGCCTTACCACTGGACCTTACCGCTCTTTGGAACTCAGCCTGACTGCCCCACATAAAGATTGCCTTCCATGAAAGACCCATAAAAAGAGGCTTTCTCCATCTTTGGAACCTGCTAGGCAGGGTGAAGGAGCTACTTCAGTAGTACTGATTTTTGGGGGGCCAGCAGCCCTTTGGTTCTATAAACTCTTCCCCAGTTTCCCCTACCCTACCCTTTAAAAAGCACTCTTCAGAATAGCAGTTTGCACAACCCCCTAAGGACTGCAAGAACACAATAAAATTTGAAACAGTGACAATTAATTGCCCACTTAATCAAAATCCAATTAAAATTATTTATTTAATTGATTCAACAAAACCGATGAACTTGCTCCAGGGATTCTAGCATTTCAAAGTCTCATAGTCATTTGCACCTCTGGTATCTGCCCCTCCCCCCCAATGGCGTCACCATCTTGCCTCTTAATGCCCACCCTTGGTGATCCCGATGCCCCGCAAGGAGGCGATACCACCCACTTTGGAAACCACTGGGTTACCCAGTCCTTAAAATAGGACAAACAACTTGCAGCACCCAAAACTGGTACAGCTGGTGGACAAGGAACAGCTGAAAGCAAGGCAGCAGGCAGTATGCCCATCCAGGAAGCTGGTCCTCATGCCTTTTGCATTTGTCCTCAAGTCTAGAGGCCGGCAGGAGCAGCCATAAAGCCCCATTAATCTCGGGAGGCACAAAACAGAGTGGAGGGGGGCGTGTTCCTCCATATTTAACAGTTGAAGAAGCAGCATCATGTAGGAGCTCTGCTCGCCTCTGCGCCGCTCCTGGAGGTCTCAGACATTTCCTAGGGGGTAATTCTTGAACTCTGCAAGGCACTTATTCACGGGCTGTTTCACAATTTATTACTGGAAACGGTCAGACATTCAATTCGCAGGCTTTCAGGGCTCGCTAATCGATTTCTCAGCGAAGGTGCCCTCAATTTCAGGATCTTCACAGCTCTCCTGTGGCTCGAGGAGGAAAGAGCGGAACGGTCTGTTGGAGAAACATCATCGGCCAGCTGCCACCGACAAGGCGCTGCAGGATGAGCAGGAGGGTGTGAAAGGGGGAGGCAGGGAGGAATCCCAGCACCACGTCTTGGTGGCGGCAGCATCAGCAACAGCAAACAGGCCATCAAGTGGCAGAGCGGGAGGGAGATGTGGATGATTCCCTGCTTGAAAAGGGAACTGTTGCAGAACTCAGGCAAAGCAGAAGCGCTCGTCTCCACCTGCGTCATCAGCACAGAATCATAAAACTCTTGGAAGGGACCCCAAGGGACCTCTAATCCAACCCCCTGCAACCCAGGAATCACAGCTAACGAATCTGAACTCTACAATTCTATGATTCTATGACTTTATAAGGCAGTCTAGGGCCCCATCTGCACTATACACTGAAAGCAGTATCACACCACTTTAAACCTGGGAAGTGTATCGTGGATTCATAGAATTCTAGAGCTGAAGGAACCCCAAGAGTCATGAAGTCCAACCCTCTGCAATGTGGGAATCACAGCAAAAGGATTGCTGACAGATGGCCATGTACCTGTAGATGCTGAGAGCAGTTAAAGGTAAAGGTAAAGGTACCCCTGCCCGTACGGGCCAGTCGTGTCCGACTCTAGGGTTGTGCGCTCATCTCACTTAAGAGGCCGGAATCCAGCGCTGTCTGCAGACACTTCCGGGTCACGTGGCCAGCGTGACGAAGCTGCTCTGGCGAGCCAGCATCAGTGCAGCACACGGAAACGCCATTTACCTTCCTGCTATAAAGCGGTACCTATTTATCTACTTGCACTTAGGGGTGCTTTCGAACTGCTAGGTGGGCAGGAGCTGGGACCGAAAGACGAGAGCTCACCCCGCTGCGGGGATTCGAACCGCCGACCATACGATCGGCAAGTCCTAGGCACTGAGGTTTTACCCACAGCGCCACCCGCGTCCCTGCTGAGAGCAGTTAGGACATCCCAATTCTCCTCACAGAGCTACAGCTCCCTGAGGCCCCTGGGAAGAGGTATTTGTAGCTCTGTGAGGGAAATAGGGGTCTTCTAAGAATTCTCAGCACCCTTAACAAACTACAGTTTCCGGATGACTGTTTCAAATGGTATGATTCTGCTTTAAATCTATAATAGTGATGAGGCCTAGGTTTAGTATGAGGTACTGGCTAACCTTTTCAAGGTGACCAAGGCCTCCCCCTGCAGGCCCAAATGATGCTGTGATTCCTGCATTGTGAGTGGTTGGACTATCAGGCATGTCCAGCTCCCAAGAGACTGCAATCTACTCCCAGTATAAAAAAACTGGCAGTGATCTATCCATTGTCATTGGAAGGAGGAGCAGCGCGTGTGGGGTGGGTGGATTGCACAGAGTTTTTAAGCTTCCCCCCCCCCCCCCGTAACTTTTTGTACACGATAAGGATCCCACGATCTACCAGGATCAGCTGGGGATCCCTGGACTAGATGATCCTTTGAGTCCCTTCCAGCTCTACAATTCCATGATGCTATGGCAGCTGATCTAGACCCACAAGGACCAGCTGCTGATGCTGTAGCAAAGGCTTAGAGAAACTATCAAAATGGGGGGCTGATTTGGAATGGGGAGAGAGGAGCCTTTGTGTGCGGTTTCAAAGAGAGAAACTCTTCAATCTCGCTGCAGCATCCTCTCCAAGGGATTCGCCTGCCCCCGCCCTCCCCCTATCTTCCTCCTGAAGTAACAAAGCTCAGCACTCTGTCTAACACATCTGAATCTAAACCAGTGGGCCTCATCATAATTCATTAGAGACTGGATGGAAATTCACCCTGAACTGATGCCTGCCTTCAAATCCAATAGCAGGCCCGTGTGCTAAATGTGCTGTGACAGTTAGTGGCCAAGGAGACCAGCTGAGTATCCAAGCGTCGCTGGCTAAGTGAATTACTTTGGGGTAGTTTGTCACTTGGGTGCCTAAGTGTGTGTGTGGGGGGGGGGAAGGGGGAGCCCCAAGGGATGCTGAGAAATGTCAATAAGAGCTCCTGAGAGATGACAAGGGCTTGGTTGCAGTTTCAGAGCGGGTGGTTTGTGGGCTGTAGGAAGTTGCTCCCCAGCATAGGGCTGAGCAGAAGATATATTGGAATCCACTGGTGAGAGGAAGTGTGATCATGTATTTGTTAGAGTGTCAAATCTCCCACTCGACCTTGAAGTCCACTGGGTGACCTCAGACCACTCAGTGCTTCTCAGTTTAACCTACCTCACAGGGTTGTTGTGGGGATTATTTAAGGAGGAGGAGAACCATATACACCACATTGAGCTCCAATGGCTTCACTGAACCCCAGTCTGGATGCTGCCAAGGAGAACATTGTTTTGGACAGTTCCCTGCCATGCCCAAATAGTTCAGCCCTTTTGCTATCAGGATAATCTGTCCATACACAATGTAATGTATGAAAACACAGCTCAAGCTCCTTAGAAGGTGGTGGTGGGGTTACGATCTAGAAGTGGAAACAGCCAAATCTAGGAGGGGTTAGATAGAACCCTGCAACCACTTACCAGGACTGTGGTGACAATCAAGGATCTGTTGGTGAGGGAATCTGTCACATTGGGGCCTTGTCTTCGGGAGATTTCAGTGATATTCAGTCCATCAGATGGGCTCCACACACCAACCTGTGATGGAGGCAGACAAGAAATGAGCAAAAATTCAACCAAACCATCAGGCCAGACCAGTCAGGCCACTGAAGAGAGAGAGAACGGTCAAGGGAGTGGAGGTCAGATATTGTGAAATCAGTCTCTAGTTCAGGGGTGAGGAACCTGATGGCCTCCAGATATGGCTGGACTACAACTCCCATCATCCATGACCACTGGGTCACGTTGGCTTTTGGGGTTGATGGGAGTTGTAAGTCCAACAGCATCTGGAGGGGATTGCAAATGATCCCCATCCCTGCTCAAGTGAAAACAGGCAAAAAAATGAAAGAGAGGACTGGGCAGTGCTCGTACAAACTGTTACTTTGATGTAACACAACCTTAACATGATTTAAGAACATAAGAAGAGCTTGCTGAATCAGGCCAGAGTTACCCATCTAGTCTAGGCTGCTGTTCTCACAATGGCCAACCAGATGCCCCAACAGGAAACTCGCAAGCAGGATCTGAGCACAAGAGCACTCTTTCCTCCTCTGGTTTCCAGCAACTGGCATTCAGTATCATTGCTGTCTCTGACCACGGAGGCAGAGCATGGCCATCATGGTGAACTTATTGAGTCCTCTTTTAACACCATCCAAGTGCGAACAAGTTCCATAGTTAAAGTATGTGCCAAATGTATTGCTTTTGGCTGAAAGGGGAGGGGTCACATCATCTGGGCAGTCCAGGACCTCCATACACACTACCCAAGCTCGTGCCCTGGGGAGGTCACTTCATTGCTGCTAATACAGCTGTTTAACTTTGCCCCCCAAGCATAGTTCATTTTCTCTTGAGACAGACAGATGGCGGCAACAACAACAAGAACAACAAAATAAACAAGATGTTTATGTGTCTGCATGTGCGTATAATGACTAAGTGATGTTTCAAGCTATCTTAGGAGAGGATTCAAAAGACTTTGTAAAAACTAACACAGGAGGAAGCTGGCACATTTCACAGTTTCACCTGTGGATTATCTGAGAACCCCTGAGTCTTAAATGACACAGTCTGCAAGGCAAGAAGCCCTGTATTACATTTTAAAAGACCCCCCGCCCCAATCTGCACAACCACACAAAGTAACCACACAACGTTTTACTGATATGAAGTAAAACTTCATTGCATTGCAGGGGGTTGGACCAAACAACCCTTTGAGTCCCTTCCAGCTCCATAA
Organism: Podarcis filfolensis; assembly: GCF_964270895.1. NCBI lineage: Eukaryota > Metazoa > Chordata > Lepidosauria > Squamata > Lacertidae > Podarcis > Podarcis filfolensis. The sequence continues at coordinate 56,395,272 of NC_139611.1, read as the reverse complement.
TTCTATGATTCTATTAAAACACCAACTGGCCCCCTTTCAAAATAGTTGATTGTTTATATACAAAAGACAGTTCCCTCCCTTGGTCCTCTCCTTCTTCCTGCAATAATCCATGTGTGGAAAGATTATTAATGGGTAGAATGACGTGGGTGGCGCTGTGGGTTAAACCACAGGGCCTAGGGCTTGCCGATCAGAAGGTCGGCGGTTCGAATCCCCACGACGGGGTAAGCTCCTGTTGCTCAGTCCCTGCTCCTGCCAACTTAGCAGTTCAAAAGCACGTCAAAGTGCAAGGAGATAAATAGGTACTGCTCTGGTGGGAAGGTAAACGGTGTTTCCGTGCACTGCTCTGGTTCGCCAGATGCGGCTTAGTCATGCTGGCCACATGACCCGGAAGCTGTAAACCGGCTCCCTCGGCCAATAAAGCGAGATGAGCACCGCAACCCCAGAGTCGGTCACGACTGGACCTAACGGTCAGGGGTCCCTTTACCTTTACCTTTATGATGACACACAAATGGCAAGCAAGAACCCTCACTGCAGTTTGTGACGATGATTTGGCAAAAGAAAGAAAAATACCCTACATGGGAGACCCAAGCCTGCTTAAATAAAAATAAAAATCCCTCAACAACACTGTCCCACTATCCCACCACTGCCAGCACTGCCACCATGCTAGCTGGATACAGGATTTGTAATTACACATGTTTAATGCCTCCATAATCCGTTAACTTGCAGGAGGCAAGGAAGATCAGAAGCTCACCGCTAAACCTCAGGCAAATGTAAACTATTAAACATAATGCAAAAGTACATATCAGGATTTGCTCCCGGTTTGGGCACACAATTAATTCAGATTACCTATTGACTGGAATTTAATGTCCTGACTCCACAGAGATTTGACACAGACACTCTAAAGCCTTTCTTGAGCTAAGAGAGAGCTTAAGCACACACACTCGAGAGAAAGAGGGAGAGAGAAAGAGAGCGTGAAAATGTGATAAGAACTCGCTGGAAATGACGGAAATTAACTGAGTCCCAGCATCCTTGCAGAGCATACAAGAAGCTGTTGTGGAATTTTAATGCCACATGCTGGCCTTAAGTAACAGTGTCCAAAAATTATCTTGAATAAGCACCAGTGCTGGAAGAAATACGAACACCAAAACCCTGAGAAAGTCTTGCAGAAGGTAAAAAAGTCTGGAGATATTTTTAGAATGGGATATATTTTTTTTCTCCCCTGGATGACCCAATTAAATGGATGTGAACATGGCAAGAGCCAGTGTGGCACAGTGGTTAGAGTGGTGGACTAGGACCCAGGAGAGCAGGGTTCAAATCCCCACTTGGCCATGAAGCTGACTGGGTGACCTTGGGCCAGTCATTGCCTCTCAGCCTAACCTACCTTATTGGGTTGTTATGGGGCTTAAATGAGGAGGGGGACAGACCATGTATGACATATCAAGCTCCTTGGAGAAAAAGGCGGGATATAAATGCAATAAATAAAATAAGACATCTTCACAATAACACCTCCCGTTTCCCAGAAAGCAACGTTTACTTGTAGAATCCACAGAATTAGACACATTCCTGGAGGACAGCTATTGGCCAGGAGAGCTAAAATAAAACCTCCATGTACAAAAGAAGTCCACTTGCAATGATCAGATGCTGATTTGCTGATCTCACAGCAACCATCCACAGGCAGTTAGGCTGAAAGATGGTGAGCTGGCCAATGAGATTTGGGAATGAGCAAGGGATGAGCAGGATTCACCAGTGCAATGCCAACCCTTCAGCTCCTATATAGTTCTCAGGGTCAATGGATAGTCTGGGGGAGCCCAGGAGAACTGCTCTGATCTTTGAAAAGAGGAAAGGAAGCCATGAGGCAACCCAACTGACCTTTTCAAGCCCGTCTTCCTTGAGGCTGATGATGTCCAAATCGAAATCCGTCCTCAAGCCGCTGGTTTTGTTGAAGACGATGCGTCCAGTGAGACCTTCCCACTGGGCCTGGGGAAAGAAGGGGGGAACATTGGAGGTTGGGGGATGTTGATGAATAGTGGGGGTGGGGGTAGGGAGAGACAAAGGAGCCATTTGTCAAGCTCATAAATCACAATCTGCTCCAGAGAAGCACAGTGCTTTATTTTAATTACTCCTTCCACCATGACTCTGCCCCTGAAGAGCCTGATTAATTAATAATCACCCCCGATTCCTCATGGGACTGCAGAGACTGGGGAACCCCATAAATCCCACTGTACTCTCAGCCCTGATTTACGCTCACCCCTTCCAGGTTGCTCACCATGGAGGGGAAATAACTCATTGGTCTGTTGAGATTTTGGCCAGTCACAGTCCTGGGGAGAAACACACACACACACACACACACACACACACACACACACACACACACACCACTTGCCTGGAAGAAACCACAAAGAGATTTACACAAAAACAACAACAGTAAAATAAAGAAAAAAAATCCAAACCATACTTTAAACCATACAAAAGTTAAAACACAAAAACAGATAGCCTCAACTTGCTAAGCACTTTGTTTAACCAATAATGTTTATGGCAGGCACCAAAAAGACTACAGTGAAGGAGCCTGCTTGAACTCAATAAGCAGGGAGTTCCAAAGTGTAGGTGCTGGCACACTAAACGATCAAGTTCTTTCAAATGCAGAATAGATATTATGTGGCACCTGTAGTACTGAAATTCTGCCAATTGAAGTGGTCACATGGGTATGTGTGGGACAGGGGTCAGCAAAGTTTTTGTGGCTGGAGCTGGTTCACGGTCCCGCAGACACTGCGGTGGGCCAGAGTGCATGAGTGTGCGCACACACGCATGTGCAAACACTGTTTCCGGTGTTCCTTCCGGTGTGGAGGAGGTGTGCACAGCTTCCCATTGGCTGCAGGAGCTTTCTGCAGCCAATGGGAAGCCGGCCAGTGTCGCAGAAGGCAGACCCCACTCTGCTCCGCATTGGTTTAGTGTGGCGAGAGCCGACCGGGCGTTGGGGGTCTCTGAGCGGGCAGCGGGGGTCCATGGGCCAGTTAAACAACTCCCATGGGTCGCTTGTGGCCCACAGGCCTTAGGTTGCCAACCCCTGGTGTGGGATAAGGAGATCTCATCAATAAACTGGTTCCAAATCATTAAGGGCTTTATATACTAACAGATGGTGACAGCAGTCACGAAATTAAAAGATGCTTGCTTCTTGGGAGAAAGGCGATGACAAACCTAGACAGCATCTTAAAAAGCAGAGACATCACCTTGCTGACAAAGGTCCGTATGGTTAAAGCTATGGTTTTCCCAGTAGTGATGTACAGAAGTGAGAGCTGGACCATAAAGAAGGCAGATAGCAAAAGAATTGATGCTTTTGAATTATGGTGCTGGAGGAGACTCTTGAGAGTCCCATGGGCTGCAAGAAGATCAAACCTATCCATTCTTAAGGAAATCAGCCCTGAGTGCTCACTGGAAGGACAGATCCTGAAGCTGAGGCTCCAATACTTTGGCCACCTCATGAGAAGAGAAGACTCCCTGGAAAAGACCCTGATGTTGGGAAAGATGGAGGGCACAAGGAGAAGGGGACGACAGAAGGCGAGATGGTTGGACAGTGTTCTTGAAGCTACTAACATGAGCTTGACCAAGCTGCAGGAGGCAGTGGAAGACAGGAGTGCTTGGCGTGCTCTGGTCCATGGGGTCACGAAGAGTCGGACACGACTAAACAACTAAACAACAACAACAGCAGCAACAACAATACTAACAGTAACACCTCAGCCTGGTAGCAAAGCAGCAACCAGTGAAAATATCTGAGAACAGGTGTTTTATGCTGACAGGGTCATTGCAAAGGGTCATTCAGCAACCATTTCTCTCCCACTACCACACATGTGAATAGGGCTTTCAGACCACGGCAGGTCCAAATGCAGCATTTTCAGCTTCCTCCCTCTCGTGTCACTCAGAGGGGTTCTGTGCACACTTAGGGACCAGCACCCTTCAACAAAGCTACTTCCATGTTTCAGCACCTATCAATCAGCAATGGTTTAACTGTGATTCCTGCATTGCAGGGAGGTTGGATTGGCGGCCCTTGGGGTCCCTTCCAACTCTACAATTCTATGATTCCATGAATCATTCTCCACTTTCAGCACCTCAGCAAACCTGAAATCACTGTTATTCTCAGTTTCCAGAGCCACCAGAACAATTAAACTCGATGTCATAAGGGAGCCTCTCCCCTATCTCTCTATCTCACACAGAGTGCCAATGGAGCAGGAGGCCAATGGGGCTGGAGAGGGGGGAGGTCCACCCTATCAAATTCCGTGCCAGCTTGTGACATTTGAGCTTTTGCATGGCCAGTCCTTGCCTGCACTTAATGAAAGCCGTTTTACATGCCGTGAACTTTAGGCCTGGTATTTCCCTGCTCCCGTCCATGAAATGCCAAGCCGTTAACAGGGTTTAGTGTTTTCCTGTCATATCGCAGTGAAGGAGGCACAATCTTTCATGAGGCTCCTTATGACATAGTCATTCCCACCACACGTCCTGGGGAAACCAAGCTCGAAATTACCCCAGTGAGCATGCTGCCCCACATCCCACGTTATGATTTCATACACAATGAAAATAAAGGTACTGTTAAGAAAAAGGAGACATATGTCAATATTTGCATCCCCCCCCAAGCCTGTCCCTAAGTATTTGAAGATGATGATCCTATAATATTTGCAGCTGGCTATCATATATAACCTTTTAGCCTGGTGAAGTGGAGACTGAGAGATGATATGGTAGCCATCTTCAAATATCTGGTGGGCTGTCACATTAGGGTGGTTCATAAAAATCTTTATTTAAAAAAAAAAAATCCCTGCTCCAAACGTCTTATCTTACGACACTAGGGATTATAAAGCTATATGTGAAATTTCATGCATATCAGTTAATACCTTGACCTTCCTCCACAAAAATAGCTGTTTACTCAGCCGTTTTCCTATGTCGTGAAGGCTGAAATTTCAATTCAGTGGGGCAGGGTCAAGATATTAACTACAGTTTTATGATATGAATTATTACCATAACCAAGACTAAATAATGCTATTTGGTGTTTATAACTGAGCAGAATGGAGTTACAATTCTACATATTGCAAACACAACCCTAGGTTCCCCCAGCTTACTGTTGCTTGCTAGTAAGGGATCTATAAACTTTGCTAAACCTTAGACCCTAAGAGACTTCCAGGCTAAGGTCTCCCAAGATCTCCTGATTAAGTTGCAAACCCTGCAAATGATCAATCCATATGCCAATAAAGGCTTGAGAATCTGAGCATATGATCGAGCTATTCTTCAAAGGGCTTGTTTTGATCCAGCAGACAAAAAGCTCAATGGAGGTTTAGTGGATCAGAATAAATTCTGAAGAACAGTTTGCAAAGCAGGGGTAGATTTGGAGGCAGGCACAGAATGGCTATAAAAAGTCTAGGCACTTTCCTGCTTGTGACAGAAGCTTTGGAAGGTCTGGCGCACACTGGCAAAAGCAGCGCAAGTTGCTACCTCTGCAGTGGGAATTGTCAGCTTCTTTAGCAGAGAAATGCCTTCTGTTTGGGGCCTCCCAAAGGACAAATGTTGCCTCTTTATGGTCTCTGCTTCTGGCAGCAGATTTTGCAAATGTGCAACTGGTTGAAAACACAGGGAAGCAACAGCCCTGGGCATAAAATAGAGCTCAGAGGAAAGAGGAAGGTGAATCTAAGGAACTGAAGACAGAAGCACACTGTCAGCATTGTCACCTCCTCACTTGCTAAGAACATAAAAACAGCCTGTTGGATGAGGCCAATGGCCCATCTAGTCCAACCTCCTGTTCTCACAGTGGCTGAACAGTTGCCTGGGGAAAACCTGCAAGGCAGACCCAAGCACAAGAGCCATCACCCCTCCAGCTGTGGTTTTCAGCAAGTGGCATTTAGAAGCATTGTTGCCTCCAGCTGTAAAGGCAGAGCATAACCATCATGGTTAGTAGCCACTGATAGCCATTGCTGTGTTTGCCTAGTTCAAGGAGCCAAAGGACCAAACTGATCCATAAGGAATTGTACTTTCAGGGAGAGGGAGAACAGAAGAGTGCTCAGGCCCTTTGCTCATTTTATGGCTTCCTGTTGCTAATGGATTAGCAATGACTAGCCTGTGAATTGCCCCCTTACTAGCTTCTCTGAATTGCCCCAATGTCAGTTTCTATTTCATTAGTGGATGCGGGGGGGGGGGGGGCAAGGGAAGGCACTTCAATTACTCATTACTTGCATTGTTTTTCCTTTTGAAAAAAACAAAACAATATTAAATTTGTACATCACCCTTCATCCGAAGATCACAGGGTGGTTCAGAACATAAAAATACAAAATGAGAACACAAAATACACCAAACCAAACCAATAACCCCCCTCCCACAAATATATTTAAAAGGTCATAGGATGTTAATCAGCCAAAGGCCTATTTAATGTTTTTGCCTGGCACTTAAAAGTATATAATGAAGGGGCCAGGCAAGCCTCCCTTGGAAGAGCATTTCACAAATGGGGAGCCACTACAGAAAAGGCCATTCTAATGGTGCCCCCCCCCCAGACTTCTCATGGAGGAGGCACACAAAGAAGGGCCTCAGATGATGGGTCTATATTGGTTCATATGGAGAGAAGCGGTCCTTCAGATATTGTGGTCCCGAGCTTTATGGGTCAAAACCAGCATTTTGAATTGGGCCCAGAAACCATGCAATTGGACCAGAATCACTGTAATGTGCTCAAATTGTCTTGCCCTGGTGAGCAATTTGGCTGCTGAATTCTGCACTAGCTAAAGTATCTAAATCATCTTCAGAGGCAGCCCTACATATAACATGTTGCAGTAAACTAAACTAGAGGTTACCAGAGCATAGACAACAAAAGTTAGGTTATTCCTCTCCAGTTAGGGGTGCAGCTGGGCCACCAGCCAAAGCTGATGGAAGGCACTCCATGTCACTGAGGCCACCTGAGCCTCAAGTGACAGCAAATGATGCAGAAATACCCCCCAGCTAAGTACCTGCTCCTTTAGAGGGAGTTTAATCCCATCAAGAGCATTAAAAGTTTACTGAACAGTGAAGTAGTTAACTAAATGTGGTATATAAAACTCTTGCTAAATTACTACCAGACTTTGAAAAGCTGGCATCACTGGATCAAGTTCACCAGTTTTGTTGAATTAATTAAGCTAAATAGTTTTAATTAGGCTTTGAATAAATGTGCAATTACTTGTTACTGTTTTGAATTTTACTGTGTTACTATATTCCTTAGAGAGCTATGCAAACTGCTATTCTGAATAATGCTTTTTATAGGGTAGGGGGCTCTGGGGATGAGTTTATGGAAGCAAGGGGGCTGTGGCCTGAAAAAGTTTGGGAACCACTGGTGTAGATATTCCATAAAACTTGAGTGAAGTGAGAGAAAAGGGCAAGCAGAGCAGCAGTCTGCTGTAGTCGGTTGCACTATTAGGAAGGAAGGAGACTTTAATTCGAGGCCAACATGTTTACACAGATTAACTCCTGGGCTTCTGTTCTTCTTCTGTCTTTGTCTGCAAGGCTCAAAAGAAACACTGCCATGGAGTGCCTCTAATTTCCACATGCATAATAGCAAGGTCAACCCTCAACCTCTTCCTTGGCAACCTGAATAGCACTCCAGAGCTTCTCTGTGTCTCTGTTGTTCTCATGGTAATTGCTCACACTTGAGCTGTGAATCTCTCATTTCTAGTTGCAGGAGATCACTCAGAGTGATGCACCTTGAGAGAGGGGGTGACAGGTGAAGTGGAACTGAGAGCTGGGACCAGAGGTCAGCTGGCCTCCCCTCATTCAGTGGTGCTTGGCTGCTCTCCAGAAGGTCTTTGCTGAGCATCACTTGAATGAGGCACCAGCCTCTTCCTCAGTGAGATGGAAGCTCCTCAGCTTCCTTGGTGATTTAGGAGGTTGATGACCTGCCCACTCTTACCTAAAGCTTCAGGCTAGTATCAGTCGCTCTAGTTGCCACCCCTTGAGATGCGGCCACCAGCTTTTCATAGCACATCTAGGAGCATTCCCACTCAGCCCCATGCCATTTATGCCACCCAGGGGAATGTTTATACAAGACCAGCTTGCAAAAGTGCACCTGTGCATACATGCAACCTGTAAATCAACTCTCTGCCCTGGAAACTGGAGGCATGACCCAGGCAAGATGTTCAGTGGATTGGGCACTTTCAGGCCCCCTTGCCAATCAAAAAGTCAAGTTGAGATGGTGATGTTGGAGGGTAATGGAGAGGCCAGCCAACAGCACAGGATCTCCATTGCAACAGCATAATTTGCTTCCACAGTTTGACAGGCTCCAAGTAAGTCAACAAGGCTTCCCATTGTTCCCGTCTCTGTTGACAACCAGTGATGGGGGGCTGTATGCTTGAATCATGCCAGAATCCATAGACAGAGGTAGCCAGGTTGCCAACTCTGAGAACTCTGCACAAAACCACTCAAAACTGGTGATTGGAATCTTTCAGAGGTCCTATGGCTGTGATGCCTTTTGATGATTTCTTCCAGGAGTACACATTTTTAAGGGAGTGGCAGTCTACCATTAAAAAATAAATACAAATTCTTTGCATGGTTTATTTTCCAAGAGAACATCTCCCCGAAGTGTGTACTGGGAAGTTCAAACATCCCTGCTTTGGCCTCTTGCAATGGGGAGACTCAGTTGGCTTCTCTGCCTCTTGGATCCAAGTGATGCTCCCTGCATGCCAAATGCAGTCAGGAAAGCTGTTTAGGCTGCAGGCGAGGGAGATGGTAATTACCCAAAACACAGAGAAAAATGAAGTCCCCACTTCATTCCCCTGACATTCAGCTCACTCAAGTCTGTGGCTCTGCCAAAACAGAGGCGTGCCTGCTGCCAATTTTCCCACGAGAGTTTTTGAGCTGTTCACTAAGTGGTTGACAGATGCACCAAGTAAACACTCCTCAACAAGAGAGAAAGGTGGGAAGGAAAGGCAGCAGATGGTGTTCCTATTTGACAGAGAAAAATACCAGGGGTGGAGGGGAGGCTGATAGTTTGGCGGAAGTACCCCTGTGCTGTGTGCCAAAGGTCCCGAGTTCAATCCCCGGCAACTCCCTTGGAAAACATCTCAGGTGGAAGGAGTGGGAAAGGAGTCTCCAGGAGACTCTGGAGACCTGCTGCTGCCAGTCGGAGTAGAGCATTATGGGTAAGATAAACCAAGAGTCTGTTTCAGTACAGATAAGTTTTGTAAGTTCATGTGACAATAGGCCACCATTCTTTGTGACAGAACTCAGTAGCAGAGCATCTGCCTTACATGCAGAAGGTCCCAGGTGTCTCCAGGTAGGACTAGGAGAGGCTATTGTCTTATGCTCTGGAAAGCAGCTGCCAGTCAGTGTAGACAATACTGAGCTAGTTAGATCAAGGCTCTGACTCAGGATAAGGCAGCTTCCTACATTTCTATTAAAAGGATTTGCCAGAGAGATCTTCAGTGAAGCCATCTATGGCATTGTCAAAGTTTTGAAAGGCAAAAAACATGGTGTGTCTAGCGGCTGGAAGGGGAAGCAAACAGCCCTAATCTGTACATTTATATAGGTAGGTAGAGAGATAGAGAAGTTGGGGGCTCAACACCAGCCATGGCTAGGCGTTGCAGAGACTGAAGCTTGTTCTACTCTTGTTTCACCTCTGTCCCTAAGATAAATCATGTTCCTTTGGTTGTGATCCAGCCTAGAGGACTGGTATTTTACATATGTATGCTTAGTCCTGGGTTCTCCTGAAGAATATGGGCAGCTGTCTCTCAAAATAAAGGTGCCAGATGGGATTAGAAGTGACACTGGCACAAATGCATTCAGAGTCAGACCCATTGAGCACAGTATTGTCTAGACTAATTACACTGTCTATTCAAACTGGCAGTGGCATTCCAGAATGTCAGGGTGTGTACCCCCAACCCACTCTATCTAGGGATGGCTGAGATTGAATTTAGGCTGTTCTGCAAGCTAAGTACGTGCACCTGGAGCTAATTACGACCTGTTACTGGGCTTAGGCTCATCTCCACCACCTGCCTAATTCAAAGCAATCTTTGCCTCCAGAAAGAGGCAATGGCCCAAGCAAAGATGCAGGCTCAGAATCATCCGAGCTGGCTTTCTGCTAGAGTGAGATCAGGACCATGGACAGCAACAATGAAGACTGCCCAGGGTGCAAATGCAAGAGTTTCAGGACCATAGACAGCAATTCTGCAGCACTGAGCACGCATCCCTTCACTCAAGATGCAAAAGCAGGTTCCATCCAGATGCATTGTACTTCTTACCTCTTTGATGAAATTCATGAAGCGTCCACCAAACCGCCAGGCTTTATGCCGATGGCACTGGAGGGAGTTGACAGTCATCTGTGGAGCCCGTTGGTAGCACACGGAGACAATGTGGACGGCATCGTACAACAGGGCAGCATCTGTCTAAAATGAAGGGGAACAGGATTTGCTTTGATAACAGCTCTAGGAGCAAGGGAGCCTTTCACCTCCCAAGTGATGATGATGATCATGCCACCTCCACTATAGGAAATCCTTTTTGGCCAAAATAGTCTTTGGTTCCAGCCTCCTTAGGTCAACTGAGCCATCTGCAGCATGCTGCTACTTCCATCTTGGTAGTCTCTGGTCCAGTTTACATGGACATCATTGAATGGCCGTCTGTCAAGATCATGCATCTGGAATCCTACAGAGGCAGGAGTAGCAGCAGCAAAGGGAAGGCAGTGAGCAGGGGAAGGATGAAACACTGTATCCCATTGCAGTTTCTTTATTCTAAATTGCCTCCTCCCAAAACACCTATTCCATAGAAGCTGCTGTCAAGATTTTGTGACATGCATTCATGTGTAAGGTGTAGTTCTGCTGATGATTCACAGCTGATTGCGTTAACTGCCCCCCACAGAGAAGCAACTGCTTTGTCTTCCCAACACGTTGTCCAAAACAGAACCAGACAAAAATAGAGTTTGCAACAGTTTGACATGCAAACTCCCTTGCCTCTTGCCCTCATCAACACAGGTTTGCACCACACACTAAAAGGCAGGAGTAGTTTAAATGGGCCATCGTACCATCATCACCCCTGTGATCAACCCTGGCTCAGGCTTGGGGGCTGCCTGCAACCTCTCCATAGACCATTTATCAATGATGGCAGAGACATGGGGATTCTCCACGTTCAAGATGCGGAAGCCAGTCAGGTTCACTCCAGAGTAGCGATATTGCTCTAGATCCAATGCATAAAGATCCTTTAAAAAGAAAGAGGGAGACTTCATTTCAGCGCTTTATCTACTTCCCCTTTGACTTCATTTAGTTCTTTTTTGGGAGGGAGGGGCAGTCTTCAAAGGGGGGCCAAGTCCTCTGAGACACTTCACCACTCTTATTGAAACTTGGCTCCCCTTGAAATTCAAAGCTGCTCTGCCTGAGCAAATTCCCACTGAAATTGGTCCTCCAATGTTGCTTTAGGAAAAGATTCAATGGTGTTTCCAGCTGGGAGGCATTTCCCTGTCTTGCATCAGTTAATTATGGTGCTGATTAATTATGCATTAATTCCAATAAGAGAATATTGAAAATGTTTGAAAGGGGGGGAAAGAAATAATTTGGAAAGTATGGCATTAAATCTTGTTATAGTTGCCACTTCCAAGCATCAAAACCCATCATTCTGGAATACTAGTATTGCTAATATTTTCACCATCTTGTAATTTTTCAAGTGCGGGGAGAGGTAGAGTAAGCATACAATTAAATTTTCTCAAAGCCACAAGCAGCCAAAATAAACCTTGGCAATGATGGTGCTTCAGTCTAAAATGGCAGTCTATTCTATTCATGAGAGAAACACAAAGCCCATGGGAAAATGACTGACTGTTTCAGATTTGTGCCATCTCTGGTCTTTTAGACTGCCCACCCCTCTAAGATCTGCATGCGCAGTGGGACACAGGAGTAATTTGCCCACTGCAAATTTACCATTCATTGCATGTAGAACATCACGCAGAACACCACATCTCCACCAGATATTATCATTTTGGAATATCATTAACCATTGTACAATAACAGATTGAGTGATTTGTTCCAGTTCCAGTTCTCAGCCTGTGGGTTTTACTGGTTAATCCTTACTCTACGTCCCACTGGACAGCTGATGAGCAAATCTGAACCTTGTTTGGGGGAACCCAGTTAACATCACTGCATTGGCCAGGATCTGGCAGGAGAAGTGCGAGCATTGACTGGATCACCAAATTTTCACCCACTTCCCACATATACAACCCAGAGTTTCTCATCTTACATTCATTAAACTGGATGGAGAGAGAAAAATGTGGTATTTTTTCTCTTGACCATCTCAAACCTCTACAAACAGGCCTGGTCCCCTGACCCAGAATCCTCCATTTCTGCCTAATAGGAGCCTCTTGTAGTCGGAAGATGTGCTCTTGGCCATCTTCCAGTTTGAGACCAATACATGTTACAATGTTAGGAAGAATTTCCTTCAAGTCCTCAAAAGACTTTTCTTTCTTTAATTGCAGGGCCAGCCCAAATACATTTTGACACCAGAGTGCCCCAAAATGGCACTCTCTCCCCACTAGGGAAGAAGGGGTGAGAGAAGATATACATCAGGAACAAGGAGGGAAGAAAGATCAAAATTGGGATCTGCTGCCCCTGTGGATTCTGCTGCCTGAGGTGGTCACCACACCTTGCCTCATGGGTGGGCTGGCCCTGTTTAATTGGTAGCCTGTTGGCTGTCAGTGCCAACAGCTAGAGTGCTCAGTATTTGAAGACCACCATCAAAGAGGAGCTAAGATGTTTCTTGACTTTATGATCCACCTCCACTGTCTGCAAGTGAGAGAGCAATAAGTGGAGGAGAGGTGGAATGGGAACCATTCAGGCAAAGTGCTGGCAGGGAACCCAGGCCTGCCTCTTGGCAGTCAGTGTGCACAGGGGGCATTTGCAAGTCCCACTCCAGTGCACTTCCTTAATACTTCCCAGGGCTTTGCAGAGCAGAGCTGGAATATTAATTCCTGCCGTCAAAGTGAGGTCTGCACTTCAGGAGGTCTGCAGTTTAAACCTACCACAAACTCATCTAAATGGGGCTTGAAAGAGAGGTGAGTGAGGCAGTTGCTCTGCTTCACAGGAAGGAGCAGGAACAGCTGACCCCAATGGAAGGGAAAGGAAATGGCACTCAGCAGCATCCCAGTTAACATTTGGCTGGGAGGACACAACAGCACCAGAAACATCTGTAAAGAGTTCTTTTAAACCTGTATCTCATGCTAGTGAATGGTTGGCCTGTGAGCCAATCTAAGGCAGAGCCCAGGGAAATAGCAAGGAATCACACACACACACAATTTCCCACCTTCAACAAAAGCCATAGCTACTGATGGTGCCAAGGTTAGAATTAACCTGGTTTGGCTTGCTGGCTGGCTTGCTTGCTTGCTTGCTTGTTTGTTTGATTAATGTAACACCTTTTCCTCTAAGGAGCTCAAGGTGGCATACATGGTTCTTTCCCTCCTCATTTAACCATTCCACCAGACATTTCCCAAATGCAGTGATCAGGAACCACAGGTGGGGGCTATAGTCTTCACTTGTTGGTGGCTAACTCAGACCCTGCCCCCACCCCCAGGCTCAGACCAGAACTTTTGCCACTTGGTCAAAGAAACAACTTGGAAACTCTTGGATTAAAATCAGCTCCACTATTCTTTTTGACTTTGACTTCGCCCTGACTGGTTTCACTCCTCATTTCAACCATCCTCATTTAATTTCCACAACTACCACATTTAGAGCAGGCTTCCTCAACTGCGGCCCTCCAGATGTTTTTGGCCTACAACTCCCATGATCCTTAGCTAGCAGGACCAGTGGTCAGGGATGCTGGGAACTGTAGTCTCAAAACATCTGGTGGGCCGAAATTAAGGAACCCTGGTTTAGACGGAGAGGCAGTGCCTAGCACAGCTTTGTGGCAATGTGGGGATCCAAACCTTGGTCTCCTGGGCCTAGTCTGACATTCTAACCACTACCCCACATCAGCTTTCAAATACGAATTTGTCTGGAACTTGTCTCAATCAGCTGTATTGCAACTTGAGTGCCATTCCCCTCAAAAGTTCTCATTTGGCTTGGAATGTTAAATGAGATTCTGCATATGCTCAGCCAGCAGTCAATGGACCAGGCACTTAAAGCTAGCTTGTATTGATTGCTGTGGAACTACATGAGCTAGTTAAATGGCATGTGATTTATAAAACAAGGCTCTGCTGCATGAATAAGCAAACTGAGTGTGCGTGTCTAGGGCAGGGTGCTGAACCATCCACATTCACTGCATGATCAACCATACATGTGGCCCCAAACCACAATTCCCCGGAAGCAACTTGATGGTACACGTGGACCCAGCACCAGCACCACACATGATCAGTTAGGAAAGAGCTCCAGGAAAGCTGGTGAGCTTTTTCTGAATGTAAATAGAGAATGATTGAAAATGCTGAGCCATCTCTAATCACAGCCAATGCTGATACCAGCTGCAACATTTCTTTAAGGCACACATACAGATGTGCTCTATCAGAAGGAAAATACAGAGGGTGAAACATTGGGGCTTCCAGGCAGGTCTATAGCCAAAGCTGTTTGCATTTTGTGGCTAGTCATTGGCTGTTGCTTACATTTTTGTATTGCCTTCTGTTGGATCACAATCCATTTTCTCATTCCACAAAGCATGAATCAAAAATCTTAACAGGGTCACATAAATATTTTGATTAAAAACTGCACATTTCAAAAGTTCACAAACAACATATTCTAGTTCTTTTATTTCCTAATTTTTTATTTCCTTCTGTTCTCACGATTTCACCTGATGCTTCTTCCATCCTAACAGCTATTAATAAATTAATTACCATTTCATGATACTCTGCTGTCAAGAGTACCCCTTGCACATCCCCAAAGGATTACATTTTTGTGTGTGTCTGTGGCTATGGGACATAAATAGTCACAACAATGAGCAGTTCTTGAGGCAGGTCCCATCTGTGCTGCACATTTAAAGCAGTACAATACCACTTCAAACAGTCAGACTCAGGATGATCCTCTGCAAGGCTACACACCAGCATCCCCCAAACTGGTGCCCTCTAGACATTTTGGACTACAGCTCCCATTAGCCTCAGTATCCTATGGCTGTACTGGCTGAGGCTGACGGCTTATAGTCCGAAACAGCTGGAGGGCCCCAGCTTAGTGAAGGCTGCTCTACACTTTCAACGTTTCTGTTTGGTAGGAACAGTTGCTCCCTTACCTTTGTCTAATGCCGACCTCTATTGCTTGCAGGGTCCACTGGGGACCTTTTAGAGAAACACAACAGACTAATTCCATCCTCCCTCCCAGGGGCCTCTTATGGCAGAAATGGCAGCTCCAAAGAGAACAGAGCCTGGAGCAGCAGCTGCTTAAAATATCTGTCCCACGATACAGCTGTTATTTCAGGGAAGTGGCACTAATTGTAATTGCTTATCTATTAATTTATTATAATTCTTTCTTGCTCTCTCCCCCCTCCCACACACTCTTTCTTCATCTTCACCTCCAGGCTTGTACTTGTGTGCAAAAAAAAAGTTCACAAGACTCAGCTGGGCCTGATTAATAGGAGGTTATCAGAGAGTTGCAAGAAGCTGTTGCAAATAGATAACGGTGGCAGCAGTAATTAAAATGTATTTTCATTTTGGTGGAAGGATGGAATGTTAAAAAAATTAAATGTGGATGTTTCCAGGCATGTGTTCGGGGAGCGGGGTATCTGGTTCTGTGACGTGGTCTGAGGGTGGGTGGAGCATCATTCTTGCTAATACTAAGCAGGTCTGGGGGTCTGTCCAGGACCTGGATGGGAGGCAATCCAGGAAGGAATTCCAGGTGTGTGGCCTTGAGTTCCATGACAACAGGAGAGGAGTTTATTAAAGAAATGAAGAGAGGAGAGAGCAAGATGGCAGGCAGAGGCCAGGATTTCCCACCTGCTCTACAGTGGGCTTGCTCTGCACACTTCAAAACTGAGCCTTCTGTGTTATTTGCCCACTCCTATGGAAGGGAGCTGGGTGAGTTTAGCTTGGAGAAGAGACAAGTGAGAGGTGATATCTGAATGTCTGCCATATGAAGGATTAAGCAAGCTGGTTTTCTGCTGCTCCAGGGGGTAGTACCTGAACCAATGGACGCATGTTATGATAAAGAAGATTCCAACCCAACATTAGGAATACTTTTCTGGTAGTAAGAGCTAGTCACCCTCCTGTATTCCTCATAAGGTTTGGTTTCCTGACCTTTGGTCATCTTGGTTGCCCTCCTCTACACACCTTCCAGCATGTCAATACCCTTCTTAAATTGTGGTACTCAGAACTGGGCACAGGACTCCAGGTGGGGTCTGACCAAGGCAGAAAAGAGCAGTGCTATTAATTCCTTTGATGTGGACACTACTGTTCTTTTCTCTCTTTTTAAAAAATGGTTCTTCCTAACTCTAACTTAGCTGGTGCAGTTTGAGCCAGAGAGCAGGTAACCCCCCTCCTCCTTTGTGGATACCAATAAAGGGCAGTAAGGCAGGTGTGTGGTCAAGATACTTTACCAGTGTGGTGAAGATAAAGTGGTAGTATTCCGTCATCATTCCCATTGCCATGGCCTGAGAAGAAAGCAAATGAAAGGTGAATTAAAAATAGAGCATGTGAATTTGTAACAGAAAGAATGAGCCCACAGAGTCTTGCGGGAAATAGGTTTACCAGCTTCAGTGGCTGACTTGGGTACTTTGGCACCCTGTGCGAGGCCAAAATTTGACACACACACACACTCATGCTACCTTCCCAGAGGCAGGTAAGGAGGTGCCAGGCTTTGGGAAGGAGGTGCTGCCTTACCAAAGGAGGGTAAGGAGGCACTGGGCTTTGTGAAGGAGGCTGGGAAAGCATTGACTAGGCTTTGGGAAGAAGGCAGGAGGACTCTAGGACCCTATCAGAGTCTCATGCCTCCATCCCAAAGCCCAGTGCCTCACTTACTGAGCTTTGAGGTGGTGCCCCCTGGCACATTGCCCAGTGCGTGTGCACTGCTTGCACAGCCCAAAGTCTGCCTCTGGAAGCTTTAACACTTTGGTGTCTGGGAATGCAATGTCTCAAGGCCCAAGGCAACCAATGAGTCCCCCTTTGTCACAGGGCATTCAATGCTGGGACTCACAGCAACAGAACCCTAAAAACCTTGACCTCCACTTGTTGGCAATCCAGCCTCCCAGGTTTGACTACTGACTCACTCACAAGAGCATAAGAAGAGCCTGATGGATCAGGCCAATGGCCCATCTAGCTCAGCATCCTATTCTCACAGTGGCCAACCAGGTGTCCCAAAGGGAAGCCCACAAGCAGGATTCAAGCACAAGAGCACTTTCCCAGCAACTGGTATTCAGAAGCATTGCTGCCTCCAGCTGTGGAGGCAAAGCACAGCCATTGTGGCTAGTAGCTGTTGATAGCCCTCTCCTCTATGAATTTGTCTAATTCTCTTTTAAAGCCACCCAAGCTGGTAGCCATCACGGCCTCCTGTGAGAGCGAATTCTATACTTTATGCACTGTGCGAAAATGTCCTGAATCTTCCAGCCTTCAGCTTCATTGGATGTCCACGAGTTCAGACTGAACTTAGTTGTCAGCTCCTCTGTCAGGCCTGCCTATATCCTAGAATTGTGAACAAGTGTGGTCCTCCTGGGTGCTAGATTCCACTTTCCTGAGAATTTCAACTTCCTTTTAAAATGCTTCTAGCAGAAAGTGTTTCACCTCTGGACATGAGTAAGTGCCTTGATGAGTCATTTGCCCCAGCAGTGCACTCTGTGGATTCACTGTTCAGAATTCAGTGTTCAATTAAAATAGACGCTTTGCTAGGTTTATTTAAAGATTCCCAGGAACAGTTTTATATATTATGTTTCAATAGCAGCTGCCAGAATGGAGAGAGCTAAACAATGGAAAACCCTAAATCACCTTTGCCAACCTGGCACCCTCCAGATGTCTTGGACATCAACTCCCATCAACTCCAGCCAGCACTGCCATACGATGCCAGGGCTTATGGGAGTTGTAGTTCAACACAACTTGGGGGGGGGGACCAAATTGGCAAAGTCTGCCCTAGATGAATGTTGCAATTCAATTTGCAAAGATCTGGAAAATAGCTTGGGCGGGAAGCAATGAACAGATCAGAGTCAGCTCACAGGGAAATTATTAAGTGCTTTCTGGAATCGTGGTTACCGTTTGTCACATAGGTCAATAAAGGAGGGTCCCAAACCCAGCCCCCATTCCCACACATGTCTGTTGGGAGTGATGTCCTCACCTGATTTATAACACAACTATTCTGTTAAATGCTTCCTGGACAAGCTATTATCTTTGAGGCAGACATGAAGAATGAAAATTGAACTCTTCACTATTTGTTTAACATATGTTGTTGATGCTGTAATGTACCTTTACAGACTATCTATCTATCTATCTTACTGGATCCTCTGGTTTGTTCTGCCAGCTGTGGTCTTGCTCAAGGGCTACAGTTCTGGCACAAGGTCAGTTTGAAATAAATAAGCCCCAAGAGGTGCTGCCTGATAGACCCACCTGAATTAGCCTAGCTACTTAAAGATGTGCTATGGAGACCAGCTCATGGATTTTGTTTTATACTCTCTCCCTTTCCAACACATTTTTTCTGATCTAAGATGACTGCAAAGGTACAAAGTCTATATATACATATATACACCTCCCCAATAAATCCCAAGCTTCATAGAAAGTGTGATGAAAGGAAAGGAGCTTTCAACTTGTTAGATCTGAATTAGCTCTGATTCCCTCTGTTTTGTGTGGGCCTTTAACATGCAACCTCACACACACAGCTGATTAAGTAATAAACAACCAGGAGTGGACCCCTCAGTCGTCAGAAGGAGGATTGCATTCAGTGCTTGGAAACTCTAATTAGAAATATTTCAATGGTCAAATTAAATTGCAGAGGTAAGTGTGTGGTTGGGAGTTGGAGAGGGTGACCGGGGATGGGAACAAAAGCTGTTCTCCTGTATTTGTCAATGACATCAAATCAATTAGTACAAATTGAAAGTGCCTGGCAGGTTGCAGAAAATGCTGCCGATATAGCCTGGGAAGGAACATTGCTGCTGGCGCCCACAAGAAGATTCAGCGTTTCCAAGGAGGAGAGGGATGGAGCTTAATGGGTGGATTGGAATCAAGATCCATCACTGCAGTGGCTAGCAAGAAAAGGTTGCTGCAGAAAAGCCCCCAGATGCAGCACATCTATGGCACTGCTGATGATTTGTGCAGCAGAGGATGGACAACCCACCATCTGACAATGGTGCTGCTGACAGACTCGTTTTAAAGAAACCTCAGTGACTGCTTGTGAAATCATGCAGTTTTATTCTGAAAGAAGCTGCAACAGAATTTTCCTGGATCAGCACACCCTGGATCTGGTCAGAACTAAGGGCAGGGGGAGGCGTGTGCAGGAAGGGGGCCAGGATAGAAGAGGGTGGCTGAGGGTTGCCAAGAGGCTTGGGAGGAGTTCCCATAAGAATGTAACATAACAATAGCCTGCTGGATCAGGCCAAAGGCCTATTTAGTCCAGTATCCTCTTCTCACAGTGGCCAACCAAATACCTCTGATAAACCTGTAAATCGGACCTGAGTACAAAAGTACTCAGGTCTTTCCTGTGGTTTCCAGCAACTGGTATTCAGATGCATTGCTGCCTTTGAACATGAAGGTTAAAGGGAGGCATGAAGATTGTTAGAAGAGCGGAAACACTCTTGCTTAGCCTTGCTGGGCTGAGAGTTCCAGCTGAGAGGCTGAAAATGGTGCACAGAGGCCCAAGAGGCAGCAGCAGCACTGATGCTGGCACTCCAGGCATTGATTCAGCCAACCCCCACCCTCTCCTGATGCAGGTTTATTGTAAGCCAAGTTCCCAGATTGCTTCTGCTAAGTGGAAAGGCAGGAGACAGGGTGTTAGCCTGACGAAGGGTCCCTCCACAACCGCACACAGTCCTCTCTCCTTTTGCCATACCTCTGAACTGCTGTCACTGAAAGCAGGTGTTTGAGGATGCTATGATTTCCAGTCTGACTGACAGCACCCTCCCCCTCCCATCCCGCCACTCTCTAGCCAGAGGGCCTCCTGGTTTTGTGCTGCTTCTGCTGAAATTACTAGGGCAGAATTTTGCTTGGAGGGACAATGGAGCAGTTTGCAGAGAAGTAGGAAACTGGGGACACTGGGAGGGAGGGAGGGAGGGAAACCACAAAGCACAGCAGAGAGTCTACTATACCTCTGTTTTCCTTTCCATCCTTTATCTGACCAGGATGTCACTGCTGGTGGGGGCAAGACCCAAGAGGTCTGATTTCTGAATCAGTGATGCAGAGGGAAGGGACCAGCCATATGACTCTAACATGCGCTGAAGTGTCAGCTGACTACACTGAGGCTAATCTGGGCATGGGGTGAGCTGGTCATGCATGGTTAGACTTGTTCAGCATGCATCTCTCTTTAAAGAGGCCACTCACGGCCAGCTCCAGAGAGCCTTTATGAAGGTGCAGTCCTGTAACATCTGTGCACATCACTGAATTGGGACTCAGAAGTAAGAGATGGGGTTTGATGCCTCTGATGTTACTCCTCAGTATATCAATAAGGTGAGCTAGGATAGGAACAGAAAGACCAAAACTCTGGTGGTGGGGATTCCAAGTGTCACCTTGGCTGAATTGGTGGCTATTATTACTATTACTATTATTTTTTATTGCATTTATATCCCACCTTTTTCTCCAAGAAGCTCAAGGTATCCTATAGGGTTCTCCCCCTGCTCATCTAATCCACACAACAACCCTGTGAGGTAGATGAGGCTGAGAGTCAGTGACTGGCCCAAGGTTACCCAAGGAGCTTCAGGGCGAAGTGGGAATTTGAACCCTGGTCTCGAGCTCCCTGGAGAAAAAAGGTGGGATATAAATGCAATAAATTAATAAAATGTCAAACTGAAGAAATAGCTCCCTCCCTCCTGCAAAATAGCTCATAGTTCCAAATGAATGCTACATTTGAGGATTTCCCCAAGCCGTCTGCACATGCTCAAGAGCACCCTAGCTATCCTATGAGTGAAAAATAATAATAATCCATGCACTATCAGCCTGTTCTGCAAAGAAGAGGCAGAAGGAGCCACTGCCTTGAAAAGACGTAAACTAACAGGCGCTGCAGGATATATCAATGCAAACACATTAAAGTGCCACTTTGCAGTATCTTCCAATTTGTGTGGAGCCACAGGCAAGCTCTGCACATTCCCCAACTGCCTGTGTCCTGGAAGGACCACACAGGATTTTCCCAGGCTGTGCTGCGCCTCCCCCTGCTCCCTCTCCCCACCCCTCAGATTCCTCCCGTCATGAATGGAGCAGACGGGCACAATGAACGATAATAGAACTGCCTAATAAAGGAAGAGTGCCCAGCACAGACGGCACATGAATATCAGAGGAGGCAGGAGATGTCAGTTCTGCTCACCCATTTGCAGAATGATCCCTCCCGGGCCCAAATCTCACAGTAATTTTGGAGCAGCAGCACAGAGTTGCAGAAGAAGGGAGGTCACCAAAGGCCCAACCAGGCCATTCGGGAGACAGCCGACCTCAAGCATTATGCTCTCTTTTGTGTGGCAAGACCCTGAAAAATTCTGCCCTGTACATTAATAGTTTTAATAGAGTAACAGCAAGCAAACAATTTCCCTCCCCGGGGTCTTTGCCCACCCTCCAGACAGAATTCAGATGTTTGAATTAAAGTATATCTTAGCTTAGCCTTGCATCCAAAGATTTGGCTAGTTGTTTTGAACCCAGCTCCCTGCCTCCCATGACTAAGGCCTTATCCACACTTACCTTTTGCCTCTCTCTTTCCAAGCACAGGTCCACATTTTAAAGCTGTGTGTCCAAGCGCTCTTTAAAGCTGAATTGGAGCAAACAGCAATTCGGGTTTTCTGCAGGTTGCCATTTCTCTGATTGAGCTTTAAAGAGAGAGTTTTCTCAGGGAAAGCTCTGGTGCAAAAAAGAGAGACCATCTCATTTTCATTGTATGTAAAGTTGAAGGTAAAGGTAAAGGACCCCTGGATGGTTAAAGTCCAGTCAAAGTGTTGCGGGGCTTATCTCGCTTTTCAGGCCAAGGGAGCCGGTGTTTGTCCGCAGACAGCTTTCCGAGTTACGTGGCCAGCATGACTAAACTGCTTCTGGTGCAACAGAACACCATAATGGAAACCAGCGCCCATAGAAATGCCGTTTACCTTCCCGCCGCAGAGGTACCTATTTATCTACTTGCACTGGCATTCTTTCAAACTGCTAGGTTGGCAGGAGCTGGGACAGAGCAACGGGAGCTCACCCTGTCGCGGGGATTTGAACCGTTCACCTTCTGATCAGCAAGTCCAAGAGGCTCAGTGGTTTCGACCACAGCGCCACCTGCATCCCTTAATTGTATGTTAGCCACTTTGGGAGCCATTCTGGTTGAAAAATGGGGTACTAAGGCTTGAAAGAAAGTAATCTGGTTGGCCACTGCAAGAACAGGATACTGGTCCAGATGGTATGATCCAGCAGGGCTCTTCTTAGGGTTGTTGTGTGTGTTTTTTACTGTTTCTCACTCATGTTCACCCCTGTTCTTTTATACCGCCCTCCTCCTTTGTATTGGCCCATGTGGTGAACTGGCTTGTCCTAGCCCCACCCACCCAGGCTCCGGACACCACATAATACTGGCATTCTCTAAGGCAGCAGATCCCAAACTCTGCCCCCACTCAACAAAAAACACTTGGAATTTTCTGAGGGTCTTAGCAGACCACTGAATAGTGTCGCAATTGCAGTGCACAGTGCAAGATGCTTCATGGTTTTTAATTGCAGATGGAGCTCTTAGATCACTGCCTAGGAGCACCTGCCCAGAAGCACCCCCCACCCACCCGATGGACCCACCTGCTTGAGGATGTGGACAGCCATGGTGTGGGTGCAATCAAAGATGATCCGGAACTCCCGGCCCCGCTTCATTTCCTTGAGCAAGGGGCGCGTGTCATCTGTGTCAAGGGGCAGCTGGCGGATTTTCAAGCGGATGTTGTATCTCGACGGGGCCATGATCAGCTCTTGCAGCCGGATGAGGCCTTGGAGAGAGCATGGACAACCACAAAACACCAGACACAGCTGAAGCCAGGTTTCAAGCCCAGGCAGCAACCCATCTCCAGAAAGCAAAGCTAATGGCTGCACCATCTTGGGTAGCTCCAAAGGAGAGGAACTTCTCCCCATTATGGTGCTACTTTTAACAAGAAATCCACTTGTGAGGGGATCCTTTCCCTTGTCCCCCCCACACCTTAACAGTATTTTACAGATCAGTCAGTAGAAGGCCCCATATCTTCTCCTGCCCACTCCACCCCTTTGCCAAGACCACAGCGGTAAGACCACTTTGTGGTGGTGGCTGAATCAGTAGCTCCCTCGGCTAGTCCACTTGTAGGGAAAATTGGATGGGGTTCAACCTCCACTCCTCAAAGTAGAGTTTTAAAGGGCATGTGGGAATCAGCTGAAAAGGGGGTGCCACAAATACACAAGTGCTCAGAGCATCACCCCCCCAAATGGTCATAAGCTGAGGCCACTTCCCCCTGGAATGTGAGGTGTTTACACAGAAGTATCCAAGGGGTCCAGGTGATAAGCAAACTTATATGCCACCCCACCTGTGGAGTCTCCCCTGACATGAAAGCCTGCTTTTTGGTGTTTTCACATTGCTGGCATACAGAGTATACTCTTCCTAGTGGCTTCAACAACTCAGCCATTTGAATTATCTCTTTGGAGTTTAAAATCCCTTTAGGTAACCTTGAAACATCTCAAGCTCATAGCAGCATCCTCTGGATTCGGCATCAGCACCACACATCTCATGGTGGAAAACCTCTCTGTGCACAGAGCCACAGTCAGCCACCTTCTCAAGGTCAAGTGGAATTGAAACTTTTGACAAATTGACTTCTTAGGGGTAATTAATTCCATTATGGAAAAACATTGGCCTGCTGCTCGCAATTATGATATTGCAGGAGCCAGAAACTCTCTGCCTTAAAAAACAACAAGACAAACCAACAAAATACTTTCCAACTGACACAACACGTCACTCTGGATGGGGAGACTGAATTGAAACACATACATATTCAGAGCTGTGTGCTTGTGTCTCTAACACAAGGAAGGGAGGATGTCCTTGTGAGTGTGAATGAGCAGCATATACGGTAACTTAGGAGGCAGCCATTCTGAGTTGTAAGGGTGCCCTGATTATACTCTTCCCAGAGATATCTGTGTTGTGTTCATTGAGCAGGTATTCACTGAGGGTAACACTAGATGCTTTGCATACATAATTTATTAATTTGTTTTAGTATATTTCTGGGCCGCCTTTCCAGATAATACCCATCCAAGGTGGATTGCAACAATAAAGACTATAAAAAGAGGAAATTGACAAGGCAAAAGCTGAAGCCATTAGATGCCACCAAAAAATAAGAGCCAAGAAAGTATACTTAGACAGCCAATAAAACAAGCTGCAGTAACCACAGGTTCCAGCCCAGTTGAGGTATCTAGTTCAATCCAAGCACAACCATCTAAAAGATTTCAGCTCCTGGGAATGGAAAACTATGTTGCCTGGGACCTTGGAAAGTGACCGTCAGGCAGCCCAGACAAAAGGGGGACTAGAAAGACTAGCAGCCTGTCTTCAATTAGGACTTCTTCATATACACATTTGGAAAGATGGCATATGATAAGCCATTTTCCCAAGAGAGCCAGGCTGCAGGAAGAGTGTGGGGTTTGGGACTTTTTTTTTTTACCAGAGAATGACAGAGTGCATGCAAAAAACGACCAAAAAAATGGACAGTCCTATCAAGAGCCAAACAACTCATTTGTGATTGTCAAGACTTCACAGGCTAGACTGCACATCCTTTGGTGAGATTCTGTATCAGCCTCTTCCCAAACATGGTGTCCTCTCAAGATGCTTTGGACTGTAGCATGGCCATGCTGGATGGAGCCGATGGGGGCTGTAGTTCAACAGATCTGGAGGGCATCAGGTTGGGGAAGGCTGGTCTATATTCTGCAGCAAACAGCAGATTGTGAAGACTTGGCTTTATGAAGGAAGATTTTTCTTTCTTTGCTGACTTGGCTTCAAATTTTTGATGCCTGCTTTGGAATTTTATTTGTATGCTTTGGTTGTTGTGACTGGGTTCAATTAGGTGGTTCTTTGTTTTTATATGATTTGCTATCTGATTGGTTAGCTGTGGTGAGCAAGCTGAGAGAAATAAAATAACATTCTGGCCACTATGAAGTGACTTAGAAAATGTCTGAAGATGAATAACTGGGTCAATTTTCCATTTTCATGTCAATGCCTCCCAACGTATGATGACTCCCATGTTTCTTGAAGGCCACTGTGTGGTCCAGAGGCTTCTGCAACATAACAAGGGCCCTTTGTCCCCATCAGAGCCAATCCAATGGGCTCCCACTAACCCTGCTTACCTGTACTGTCGTCATACACCACAGTGGCTGACCTCCATTTTAGGTACTGTACAAGGTCCAAGATAGCATGGCTGAGAGAGGCATAGTCCGGGTAAAGGTTGACATAGAAAGTGTCTTTGTTATCCAAAGGGTGATGCTTCCACCGCAGCTGGATGTGGGGGACCTCCAGTGCGTTGCAAATGGACTGGACGGCGTTGGTGCAGGAACCCTGGGAAGGCCCGAATATTGCTACAACACCAAGCGCCAGCTGGTCACAGGCTGGAATGGAAAGGGATCAAGTCCATCAGTCACACCAAGGCAGAAAGGAAGAAACAACCAGAGGAGATCAAGAAAGACGCTGGCCCGAGTCAAAGGCCAATTTGCACGATTAGGCAGCTTGCAAGATGAAGAATCTGGGCTTTCAGCATGAAAGGAAGTGTCAGAAGATTGCCTCCCTAATTCACTGAGCCAGCAACTCAGCCCACCTGAGGATCTTATTATTCATACCACCACAGACCATGATGCTTATGTCAAAGGCCATGCCTCCCTCCCACATGCTAATGGGGTGAGCTACAGAAAGGCACACATCTCACTTGTAATGTATTGTATTGTATTGTAATGTTTGAAGCAGCCCTGACCAGTCATATTTAATCAGTCACACCGAAATGTGTGCTCTAGGATAATTTTTGGGGAAACAGCATGCACAACCCTCCCACTTAGCCTGTTTTTATGGAGGGCTCATCCTCAAGGCCAGACGAAGCCCTTCATTTAGCAGATTAGGAGAGTATTTTGTTTAATCATCCTTTCGCCAGGGAAAAGATGCTTGCTTATGGCTGGTGGGGGAAGGAAGCCAACAGAATATATTTCATCTCTTGTTAGACAGAGAATTTTACTGACAAGACAAAACAAAACTGAGTCATTCAACTGGTGATGGATTTAGCAGCCCATTCAGTGTGTGGGATTTCCACCCTACATGAGCCGTTTCAGGTTTTTGCCTGAAAACACAAGGGTTAAAAGCGTGTAGAGGAGCAGGAGGGTTTATGCAAGCCCCGTGACCTGTATGTGGGAGGTTTATGAGAGTTACTGATTGCATGAAGGCTTCTATGCACTTTCAGTCAAGCATGCTTTGAAGTCCCCTTTGGACTTTCAGGCAAACACCTGACAGTGGCTATTAAGGAAGGCAGAACTGAAGACCTGAACCTATCCATTGGGGTAATGCATTTTGCATTTGCATTGCCTTTGTTACATTTATATCTTACTTTTTTCTCCTAGGAGCTCATGATGCTGCACATGGTTCTCCCCCTCTTCATTTAATCCTCACCACAACCCTGTGAGGCAGGCTGAGCTGATAGTGCGTGACTGGCCCAAGGCCACACCCAGTGAGTTTCATGACTGAGCCAAGGTTTGAAGGCTGGTCTCCCAGGTCATAGTCTGACACTCTAACCACCTCCCCACACAGACTCTCTGATGCAGACAACCAGTTCAACCCTTGAGCATACAAATCCCCCCTCATCTTTCCAGTGATTTGACATACTGTGCATGAATCTTCAGAAAAGCTGCACATGATGCTTACATGTCATTCCCAAGATAACATGAAGAAGGGAGAGTCTAAGGAAACTTCAGTGGCAAAAAGTATAGAAGACACCAAGACACCTGCCTCTTGTTGAGCAATGTTGTTCTCTTGTCCCAGAAGGGCTCGTATTACCTTCAGCAGAGATCCAAACAGAGAGCCATGATCATAGAGTCATAAATTCTCTTTGGGATCCCACCCTCAGAGCCTATATCTACATGGGGCTGTGCATGAAGACGACGCAGAAACTTCAGTCGGTTAAAAATGTAGCAGTCAGATTTGTGACTGGTGTTCCATTTAGATCTCATATAACCTCTGTTTTAAAATTGGTTGCCAGTTTGTTTCCAGGCCCAATTCAAGTTGCCCCAAATTACTCAGGCCCCAAATATCCGAAAGACCACCTCCTTCCCTTCAGATCCTCTCAGGTGCTGAGATCAACAGAGGGGGCCCTGTTGGTAGTTTCTCCACCTTCAGAGGCTCAGGGTGGGGTGGCCCAGGAGAGGACCTTCTCTGTGGTGGCCCCTAAGCTGTGGAACTCCCTCCGCACAGAGGTGTCTGCCACCCTCATTGTACAGCTTTTGGAGAATGCACCTTTTTAGCTTGGCTTATGACACACCAGGTACATCTTGTAGGACCCACCTTATTTTTATGGTTGTAAGTTGTTTCAATTTGTTTTTAATAGTGTGTTTTAATGTTGTGACCCACCCTGGGACCTTAGGGTGAAGAGCAGGCAATAAATAAATAAAAGTAGTAGTAGTAACAGCAACAGCAATAGCAACAACAACAACAACAACAACAACAACAACAACAACAACAACAACAACAACAGATCCCCGCTTCCTCATTAGAAAATCACAGTTGTTACTAGATAATCAGTTGCCCCACTGGATCTCCTAGGACATGTAGCTGGGAGCCCCTGAATAAAGGAGCAGCAGAATGATGCACTTCTGCTCTTGTAAGAACACAGCAGATGCATCCTAAGGGTCTCCCCACTCCATTCACAGTTCTCACTGGCATAGTAAACTATGGTATTTACAATGAGCTCTACTGGAAGAGCAACACATATTTTCAGCTAGGTCCATAAATTTTCAGGCTGCCACGTGCAAAATTAATTTTAAGGCACTGAAACACAAAGGAGCAGCTAGAAGAAGCTCTTTTTCCTCATGAGAGAATTTAGGGTGAGTACTTTTGTTCAGGGAGGTTTGTAACTGGGGGAAGAAAACAATCCAGGCTGAAATGTTGACTCAGCCCTGGTCTAACTGGAGAGACTTGGCAAAGCCCCTATTCTCCAGCCTCAGTTTCTCAAGCCTGGAAAACAGAAACAAAGTTGACAAGACACGTTTGAAAATGTGGTGACCCACAATAAGGTAAACTCCAGTATAAACTTTTTTTTTTAACATAGATGTGTCAACACAAGATTACAAATCCCCATCATTCCCCAAGGTCACTTGTTCTTAGCCACATCACATTGTGAAACAAAAATTAGGAACGAGCTAACCAAAAAAATAAAAATAAAAAAGTGTAACCATGGAAATGTTACAGGGATTTCTAAGCTGGAAATTAAATTTCCCCATTTGAAATGTGAGTAATGTAGCCTGGCAAATAAGCCAATTAATGTGTGGGAGATACAGGCAAACCTGTGGGCTCAAGAATTGCTTTCTTTTTCTTACTTTGTCTATTATTTCATGATACTTATATACCGCTCAATTATTTTTTAAAAAAACTATTCAAATAGATTTACAAAAAATGATCAAGCAATAAAATTATTGTCAAAAAAATTAACAATAATTTAAGACTTTTGAAAAGTTAACAGCAGATTTAGAACAAATTAAAACATGTATCAACTTTCTAACCATCTGGGTAGGTTTGCTGAAACAAAACTGTTTTTGTCAGGTGCCGAAAAGAGTACAAACAGTGAAGGTGCCTGCTTGATATCAATAGATAGGGATTTCCGAAGTGTAGCTGCTGCCACACTAAAAGTTCATGTTCTTACAAACATGGAGCAGGTATTATGCGGCAGCAGTAACAGTGCCATGGACAAATTCAATGATATTTGGAATCCATTCTTACAAATACTGTAATGGGTTACGATCTGGTGAAGTACAATAACAACCTTGTAAAATATACAGTTTTGGGGGTTTCCCCCTCCCCCCTTTGTTTTCTCTTCTGCACGGGTTCTGTTTCTCTTTCTCTCTCTCTTTTTTTTCATTTGTGTCTCACCACATTTGGTGCACGTATGGTTATGTACTTTTTGAACTTTCAATAAAGATGTTACCCCCCAAAAGAAAAACAGTACCGTTCTACCAATCGAAGTCATATTCAGTCGAAGCTATGTGTGCATGGTTTTTGTTTGTTTGTTTGTTTTAAAAAACCTAATCCTTATTTACTTGTCACATTCCATTAGCTTCAGCTCTAGATGGAATCACGTAAGATTTTATTTTTATTTTTTTAAAAAGCTTTAATTAGGTTTGGGTTATTGGATGTTTAGTCGCCTGGACAGAGGATAGCAAGCAAGGCTTTCTGTGGCACCAGGACTTCTTGGCACCAGGCTCAATTCCTGTGGAGATCTGATTCAGCAATAATGCAGAACTAATGCAAAGAAGTGTGGCACTTTGGTGACCACTTTTGCTGGAAAGTGATGATGGCAGCGATCATTAGCAGGGTTTCTCTCTTTCTGTACAACCCTTCAACTGTGCCTGGCGCTCTTACAAGGACAGAGCCCAGCCCCTCTACCCACAAAAGGCTCAGTTTTCTAGTTTTCTCTGGCCTGCCCACTTCCCTCCTGTCAACAGGCCAAATCATAGAATTGTAGAGTTGGAAGAGACACAAGGGGTCATCTAGTCAATCCCTCCTCCCATCTCTAGACCTGCATTCAACTTCCTCTCTGATTTTCTCCATTCTTCACACCATGTTCCCATCATCTATTCTTCTGCCTGTGGTGTAGTTGTTAGAGTGTTAGACTAGGACATGGGAGAACAGGGTTCAAATCCCCACTCAGCCCATGAAGATCACTGGATGTGATATTGAGCCAGTCACTGCCAACCTCACCCTCTGCTAACATGACTTCAAGAAATGATTGCCCCAAGGGTGGCATCCATGTATCTCCCACAGAAAGCTAAACCCTGTATGTTCTTCATGGGTTTCATAACACGCCAGGCCCACTGAGGAAGGGCAGCAGAAATGGGGTTAGGTCATGAGCTCTTAGGACATATCAAAGAGCCCAACAACTCCTGAGTTCAGCCACAACAACCAAGCACATCAACCTGTAAATGTTCTTGTCCGTGAAGTCCTTCACTGGACAGGACCCAAAAACTATGGAGAAAGAGGGACTTGTTCCATACTCACCTTTCTTCGTGGCTTCAAAGCTATCATGGAAGCTTATCCTCTGGATATCATAGGTTAAGGTTGTGTTGGGTAGCAGTGTTCTATTCCTATTGATAATGTTTGCTGAGAATCGGAAGGCTTGCTCCTCTGCATTCATTATCTGGGCATTTGGGCCGTCTGTATATTCAAAGATTCCTCCTGCAAGGAAATAACAGAATGTCATCACTGTCCAAGTCAAGGCTGCTCAATATCAAGACTCCAGTTGCACCTCTCAGCACTGCTTCACCTGTTTGGGGTCCCCAGAGGCACACTAGGGTTTGAGGCATTAAACACACCTGTGTGCCAGGGAGGCACAACCAGCCATGTGCATTATGTGCCCCAGATAAATGCCTATTACATATCTGGCGTTGTGCATCTTTGCTTTGCTTGTTCCATGTTGACCATGGAAAACATCAATGTGCCTTTAGTGTAGCCATATTGTCACAGGGAGTATGAAATGACTCTGTGAAGGTACAACTTTCTGTCTTGCCTTGCCTTCCTAGAGTCAGATGGCACATCTCTGCAAGAGCATAGTAGCTTCTTCCCTCAATCTGAATGTAGTAAATGTTTGTGAATTGTGGGTGTCAGTGTCGGGTGGAAGGGAGATAGGTGAGACACATGACTGGGTACAGATTAGGAATTCTGATTGGTCAATCAAGCCAAGGCTCACCCTAAAATATAGCTCTCTTTGGGCATTGACTGGATGAAAACAAGGCACTATTTGATGTGGTATTTAAGCTGCATATAGGCTGCCAACAGCGAAGTATGGGATAACTGGTTGGCTATTATAATTGTGTGAAATTCAGTTTTGCATCTGTTATGTACTGAGTTGAATAGGATCCAAACTGCAGCAGTCTGATTGGTCCTAGAACAATAGGATTCAGAATGCAGCAGTCAGATTGGTCCTAGAACAATGCAGCAATATGATTGGTTGGCACGAACCACCCAATCATGCTCCAGATAGAAGTGAATCCACAACCTGATTGGCTTACAGTAGAATTCCGGAATTAGCCAATCATGTGCAGCCCATTGTGTAAATAATGTATATAAAGCAGATACCTTGAGGGGACATTCATTCATTCCTCCTCACCACTATGAGCTGAATAAAGAGCATGAAATCACTTTGCGACTCTGAGTATATTTCACTGGCGACGAAGGTGGGATCCCGCTGAGCTGACTGCCACACACAGCACCGCAGCACCGCCACCTGCCGCACCGCTGCCTCGCACCGTGTATCCAGGCTTCAGCTCCGGGACACAAGGAACTCAGAATGGCAACCGACAGCAGCTTCTCGCCGTTCAACCCAGCATCTGGAGACTGGGAAGCGTATGCCTCCCGTTTCACCTTCCTCCTAGAAGCCAAAGGGGTCACCGATGAAGAAGACGCCAAGAAGAGGGCGATATTCTTCAGCGTCTGCGGAGAGGAGACGTTTGAAATCGCCCGGGCTCTCCTTGCACCCGAAGACGTCGCTACTGTTCCATACAAAACAATAATGGAACAGCTGAAGGGGCACTTTTCGCCACAGCCCTCTGTGGTGGCTCGTCGAAATGCCTTCTATGCAAAGCGGCAAGCCCCTGGGGAAACCATAACTGGGTTTGTGACCTCTCTCCGCCAAGCTGCCCGGTTCTGCAACTTCTCAGAGCTGGAGAACATGCTTCGTGACCGCCTCGTCGGTGGCCTGAAGGATGAGAAGCTGCAACGACGCCTCTACGCTAAGAAGAACCTAACGTTCCAGGTCGCTCTGGAGGAGGCCCTGGCAACGGAAGCTGCCGAGAGGTCGACGCAAGAGGCACGGCCGAGCCAGCCGTCCCAACCGAGGGTCCACCACGAAGACCTCACCGACGACTCAGGATCCAACAGGGAGGAGGTGCACTGAGTACAGCAGCGCACTCAAGCAGCCCACATACCACAGCTGCCTCGACGAGAAGCAGGGAACTGCGCAAGCTGTGGAGACAGTCACGAGAGGAGGACCTGCCGTTTCCGCAACGCAGAGTGCAGGCAGTGCAGAAAATTGGGACACATCGCCCGGGTGTGTCGAGCTCGGCCCACCCGACGCCAGGCATCAGATGACCAATCCAAGAGCCCCAGGTCCCGGGGCCCAACACACCAAGGCAACTCGACGGAGCTCACGGACTTCCAGGTATACCAGTTGCCCCACCCCAACGTAGAGAAAATTTATGTAGAGGTACAGATAGAGGGGGCCCCATGCCGCATGGAGCTTGACACGGGTTCAACTCTATCCATAATCTCGGCAAGGACCTTAAGGAAACTGTGTCCTACTGGGGGTCCCAAACTCAGGCCGGCCCCATTCACCCTCCGGGACTTCCAGAAACGTAAGGTCCCCACAATGGGGGTGGGGACCTTCAGGGTGCAATACCGAGGGCGGACGCGGCAACTGGACTTGCTTGTGGTCAAGGGCCCCTACATTAGCTTACTGGGATTGGCATGGTTTGGACCACTGGGGCTAGCCGTCACCGGGGTGAACCACACGAGCTTACAAGTGGACGTGGACGCCATATGCAAGGAATTTCCGGGGGTTTTTGATGGGAAATTGGGACAGTATACGGGCCCCCCCATTGCTCTACAACTTGACCCCGCAGTACGACCAGTCAGGCTCAAGGCCCGCCGGGTCCCGTTCGCCCTGAAACCCCGTATAGACGAGGAATTGGACCGACTCGTGGAGCAAGGCGTGCTGGAGCCGGTGCCTAATGCCCCCTGGGAAACCCCAATCGTCACACCCGTCAAGCCGAATGGTTCGGTCCGCATCTGCGCAGACTACAAATGTACCATAAACAAGGCCCTCACAGCCCATGCATACCCAGTGCCAGTGGTCAGCCATGTCCTTGCCACCCTGGCTGGGTCGAAAATTTTTGGCAAGCTGGACTTGGCCCAAGCATATCAACAACTGCCAGTAGATGAGGCCACAGCAGAGGCACAGACGATTGTGACGCACAGAGGAGCGTTCAGGGTAAAGCGGCTGCAATTCGGTGTCAGCGTGGCACCAGGCATATTCCAGAATCTAATGGACTCTCTCCTTAAAGGGATTCCTGGCGTCACCCCCTTCTTCGATGATGTGTTGATTGCCGGGCCCACACCAGAGGAGTTTGAGGACCGCCTCCGCACCGTTCTGCACCGTTTCCAGACGGCGGGTCTCAAGGTGAAGCGGGAAAAATGTCTACTAGGAGTGCCTCAGGTGGACTTTCTGGGATTTATGGTGGACGCAGAAGGGGTCCACCCGACTGGGGACAAGGTACGGGCCATTTGTGATGCCCCAGCGCCCAAGAACAAGACTGAACTTCAGGCCTTCTTGGGACTATTGAACTTTTACCATTCCTTCCTTCCCCACAAGGCGGCGGTAGCGGAGCCCCTACACAGACTCCTGGACAAGCGGGCCCCTTGGGTGTGGGGCCAGCGCCAGGAGGCCGCATTCCAGGCAGTCAAGGACTTGCTTGTCTCAAACTCGGTCTTGGCACACTTCGACGAGAGGCTGCCGGTGGTGCTAGCATGCGACGCCTCACCCTATGGCATTGGTGCTGTCCTGGGACACCAACTCCCGGATGGAAGAGAGGTACCGGTGGCATACTTTTCCCAGACACTCAACGCAACCGAGCGGAACTACTCGCAAATCGACAAGGAGGGTCTGGCAATCGTGAAGGGAGTAAAAAAATTCCATGATTTCTTGTACGGGCGGCCCTTCACCGTGGTGACTGACCACAAGCCCTTGCTTGGCTTGTTTGCCTCCGAAAAGCAGACCCCCCAAGTGCTGTCTCCTCGTGTCCTCAGGTGGTCAATTTTCCTTGCCAGCTACCAGTATGCACTGATTCACCGCCCTGGGAAGGCGATGGGCCATGCGGACGCCCTCAGCAGGCTACCACTACCGGAAACAGGCCCCGACCCAGCACCTGCACAAGAGGTTATGAGCCTGGAGCTGCTTCCCGACCGCCCCATTCAGGCACAAGAAGTTGCACACCATTCCAAGAAAGACAGGGTCATCTCCCGCGTCCTGGACTGGGTGTGGAGGGGATGGCCCAGCAGCAGCCCCGGGCCAGAATTCGCCGGCTACACAACCCGCAAACATGAACTGTCGGCCCACAAGGGGTGCCTGTTATGGGGAAGCAGGGTCGTTGTTCCCCAGCCCCTCCGCAAAAGGGTCCTCACAGCCCTACACGAGACACACCCAGGGGTAGTAAGAATGAAGGCCCTTGCCAGGAGTTATGTGTGGTGGCCGGGGATCGACGGAGAGATAGAGGCCTGGGTCAAACACTGCCAGGCCTGCCAAGAATCCCGCCCAGATCCCCCAAGGGCCCCAGTCCAGTCCTGGGAGTCCGCCCGAGCACCATGGTCACGCGTGCATGTGGACTTCGCTGGCCCCTTTCAGGGGAAAACATTCTTCATAGTGGTGGACTCCTACACCAAATGGCTGGAAGTCGCACTGGTACCGTCCACTTCTACGTCCGCAGCCATCCGGGTACTACGCAGGCTGTTTGCAACCCACGGGCTCCCTGACACTCTCGTCTCAGACAACGGGACTGCATTTACGTCAGGAGAATTCCAAACCTTCACAGCGTAGAACGCCATCCGCCACATCCGTTCGGCGCCATTCCACCCTGCCACCAATGGCCAAGCAGAACGCATGGTGCGGACCACCAAGGACACCCTTCGCCGCATGACGCAAGGGGATTGGGAGTACCGCCTTGCCACATTCCTCCTAGCACAACACAGCACCCCCAGCTCAACGACTGGCCGGAGCCCCGCTGAACTACTAATGGGTCGGCGCCTTGCAATCAGATTGGACCGCCTACACCCCGATAGAGCTCAGGATGAGGTAGTGGTGGGGGAAGGCAGGAACCCCCGGACCTTCGAGGCCCAGGACCCAGTGTACGCAAAGAATTTTGGGGCAGGCCCAGCATGGGTACCCGCCACAGTCACCAGGGTCACTGGTCCCGTGTCGTACGAGGTGCTAACGGATGGGGGGCAATGCTGGCGCCGCCACTGCGACCAGATACGGCGACGATTCCCGGGAGAAAACCAGGAGGAGGAAAGGTCAGAGGAGTCCCAAGGGAACAGAGGGGCAGTGAGGCCCATAGAGCAGGAGGGGCCAGCAGGAGAGGCAGAATCAGTAAATACAGAGAGGACCCGCGAAGCCAAAAGGACACCGGAACCAGAACCACGACTGAGCGAGCCGGTTGCACCAGACCAGACAGGCCCATCACAGCCAGCATCCTTGGAACATGAGCCAGAACCTGAACCCCGGACCAGGGAACACCCCAGGCCGCAACGCACACGTAGGCCACCGGCGTACCTCGAGGACTATGAATGCGACCTCCCGGGCAGGACTGGAACTTAGAGGGGAGGGGTGTTATGTACTGAGTTGAATAGGATCCAAACTGCAGCAGTCTGATTGGTCCTAGAACAATAGGATTCAGAATGCAGCAGTCAGATTGGTCCTAGAACAATGCAGCAATATGATTGGTTGGCACGAACCACCCAATCATGCTCCAGATAGAAGTGAATCCACAACCTGATTGGCTTACAGTAGAATTCCGGAATTAGCCAATCATGTGCAGCCCATTGTGTAAATAATGTATATAAAGCAGATACCTTGAGGGGACATTCATTCATTCCTCCTCACCACTATGAGCTGAATAAAGAGCATGAAATCACTTTGCGACTCTGAGTATATTTCAGCATCCCTCCCACCAAGTCCTGCAAGGTTTTCTATCTGGGGGCAATTGAGGTTCTGGCCAGCATCCATGTCAAGAATTCCTGAGATGAAACTTTTCAATTGATTATCCCATAGATTTGGTAAACAAAGTTGTGGTGAAGTTAGAATGGGATGTTTGAAGTGTGCAGCATCATCTATGTAGGATTCTACTTCATTAGCACTCCTCCCCCTCCATACATTAAAGGCAAGTCTCTACTCTCTCCGTTTAGCATACAAATCCCTTATGTGTTTGGTTCATCATAAGGTTTAAACACCAACGTTCCTCATCTCTCACACCAGTTTAAGAGTATAAGATCAGAGTACAAGCTCCCAGTTCCACTGGATCACACAAAAGGCTGCTCATGGAAATGACTAGAGGGGATGGGAATTTTGGACTTTATCCTGAGTGGTGTCCACAAGCAGCTGCAAGATACTAGTCCAACTGGGACAATAGCCGCAGTATTTTCAAATTAAGTAAACTGTATCCATTGTTCCTGACTGCACTAATACCTTGCAGCAGATTGTGGACATCACTCAGGGTTAACTTTAGGGTAGTGCCCCTTCTACTCAGTTCCATGCACAACTGCTCCATCTAGAAATTTAAGATTTTACTATTACCCAACTTTTCAAAACAAGCATATTTCTTCTGAAATAGAATGTTCATGAAGATTCTGTAGCACCCAACAGTTCAGCAAATGGCTTGGGCTGTTGATGAGCAAGTTAGCCAATATAAATCGATTTTTCTTTCTTCCCAGAGTCCTCAAGTTCTTCCCTAGTTTTAGACATCAGGTTCTCTTTGCCCCCCTCTTTTCTGCCTGCTCTCCTCAGATTTGCCTCTGAGTTCAGACAAGCAGAAACTTCACTCTGAGCCAACTTATAGGAGCAGTCTGGGTTGCTGGAATGCACACACCATAGAAGGCCTGCTTTTTGCTGTTCAGAAGTTGTTAATGCCATTATCTCTCCCCAAAGGCAGAGCAGTTCATGTCACAGCATTGCAAAGCTTTTTCTTTCTTTCTTGGCTCTGCATTTTCAAGGCTTGTCCTCTATTCCCCACTGACACTCTCTCCAACTGAAGCACCAGAACCCAGGCGGAAATCATGTAATTGTATCTCCTTGTTTCAGAGACGTGGAGAGGGGGAATCTCATGCCTTCCTTCCTTTCCTCCTTTCCCCCTCCTTGCTCTCCTGTGAAACAGTGTTGAGGGACCTCAACCAGGCACTCTCTGATTAACAAGCAACTCAAAATAATTAATGGATGAATGAAATACGCAGATGCAGCCAGTAACAGATGGATCTCCCGATTCATTAGCGGAAAGCCAGCTTCCCTTTCCAGTGTCAGGAGAGCTTGTCTGTTGCTGTTTCTTAACACGGCTGGATCCTTTGCAGTTCTCCAGGCACTTAATTATATTTTATTGATTTGAATGCTAGCCTGCCTTCTGCCAAGATAATCCATGGGAGCGTTATCTCCTTTCTTATCTTCACAACAGCCCTGCGAGGAAAAGGAGGCTGAGGAAGCAGGGCTGGCCCAAGTTCATCCTGGGTGCTTGATGGCTGAGTGGGGATTGGGATGAGAGTCCTCCCAGTGGGATTCCAAAGGAAGCTGCAGCCAGCAATTAAATCTCCATTCTTGCCATCAAGATGCCCGAATTCTACACTAAGGAGAGTCTCTGAAATCTGCAATTTCAGAGCAATTTTGTATCTGTTTATTTTGCTTTTGCCTATGGTCAGGTGGGAGGGACACACACAAGAAAATCCACAGAGAATACAGAAGCACCATTATGCATTTATCATCATTGAAGGTCCCCCCACTCCCACCCCCAAGAGCTTCCCAAATGTCACCTGGCGCTAGTTATGCATTTTTCAAGCTGATCGCTGCAGCTATAAAAGCTGGGAAATGTACTCTTAAGAATGCAGGCAGAGGATTTGTTTATATATCTTAGTACTGTACTTTAAAAAGTCAGAGAGCAGTCAATCAGAAGACTCACAAAGATGTGTCCATAATAAAACTATCAATAAAAGCACAGGTAAAATCAGCAAAACCTTTAAGACAAATATAGATAACTAAACTATATCTTTGGGTAGGGTTGCTAAAATAAATAGGTTTTCAGCAGCTGCCCCATGAGAACCTAAGAACAGCCTGCTAGATCTGGCCAATGGCCCATCTAGTCAAGCATCCCATTCTCACAGTGGCCAACCAGATGCCCCAGAGGGAAGCCAGCAAGCAGGATGCGAGCACAAGAGCCCTCTCCTCTCCTTTTGCAATTTCCAGCAAGTGGAATTGAGAGATATTGCTGCCTTCAAACATGGAAGCAGAGCGTAGCCTCCACCATAGCCAGTGGCCACCAAAGCCTTCTACTCCATGAATCTGTCTGATCCTCTTTTAAAGCCATCTAGCTTCAGGGCCATCACTACCTCCTGTGGGAGCAAGTGCCATAGTTCAACTCTGCACTAGGAAAGGACATTCTTTTATCCATCCTGAATCTTCCAACATTCAGCTTCATTGGATGTCTGCAAGTTCTAGCATTTTGAGAGCCAGAGTAAAACTTTTATCCGCCCACTCTCTCCATGTAATGCATAATTTTATAAACTTCTATTTTGTTGCCTCTTACTCGCTCTTTCTCTAAACTAACCCCTCCCCAAAGCAATATTTCAAGGGAGGGGCCTGCCAGAACCTGACCAGCAATTCTAAGTGTCAGCAGAGGCACCCTGCCCCCACCCTGTGAGTCCCATGTCAACCTGCTTCAAACATGTGACTGGCTGGCTCTTATCAGCCAAAGGGGAAGTCTTGCCCATACCCTGACCACTCCCCATCACCAGCTCCCATCACTCGAGCCTGTCGTGAAACAGTCAAACAAACTGAAAAGAGTCTGATAAAAACACTCTTACCAGCTAGAACACTCAAAGGGAGCATTCTCCTCCTCCTCCTCCTCAATTAATTGCACACTTCAATGAGAGCAGATCAAGCAAAATGGCACAGGATGGTGTCAATAGCCTCTACCAGCTCAGTCCTTCTTGATGTTCTCAAGAATGGAGGATAAAAGAGTACTACAACTCTGTGAGACAGCTGAGAGTTGCAGTTGCCTAAGTTCACTCAGCTTGCTGTGTGGTCCAGCACTCTAACTACTGCATCACACTGGCCCATTTGTTTTCAAACAAGGAGGGAAGTGGCTCTGGTGTCCCTCAACATCCAGAAAGCCCTCAAGTTCCTTAGGAGTTCTTGCTTGCATGTTTTGCTGCAATTTTGAGATAGTTTGTTATATTCTTTTAATATGTGGGTGGCTGCCAGCTGCTGTTGGTTGTCCTTGGGCAAGAATGGTGGCATAGATTTAAAACAAATAAATAGATACTGCAATGCTCTGAATTCCACATCTGAGGGGAGGATCCTTCTG
This sequence comes from Podarcis filfolensis, assembly GCF_964270895.1. Lineage (NCBI taxonomy): Eukaryota > Metazoa > Chordata > Lepidosauria > Squamata > Lacertidae > Podarcis > Podarcis filfolensis. The sequence goes on along the minus strand of NC_139611.1, from coordinate 56,355,923 downwards.
GGGCCAATCTAAGGTGGCACTCAGCTCTGCTAGCAATGAGCTCTGCTAGCTTTTCCCCACCCCCAGTACCCTCCGAGATGACTCCCATCATCTTCCCCATGAAGTATTTATGAGATGACAACCCTTTTCCATCACAGCAGCACTCTGACTCCAACTTGAAGGGATCAATTATTCAAAATAATACAGTCAAAGAGGACCTTCTTGTTTGAGCGCTACATTAGGAAGAGTCCCGAGCCCTTGCCAAGCATCCTCCAGCAACAGAAACACTTAATGTGGAGAGACAGGGGAGCATCTGCTCCTTCTGCCCAGCATGAGCTGAGACGGGGAAGGCGGCAGCTCCAACTGGCAGACAGAGCAGGGAGCTGCTCCCCCGCAGTTAAATGGGGTTGTGGGGTGGATATCTGGGCTGCCCCACTCCCTCTCCATCCTTCATGGAGCACCTGGGACCAGCTGAAGCAGCCTAGCTATAAGCGCCACCCTTTCGCCACCAAATGCCACGCAGAGATTTGCGCTGCCTTTCGTATCACATTGAAGTGACAGCCGGCTTTATGTCGCTTTGGTTAATAAACGGAGGATATTGTGTCCCTCTCAGGCTGCTCCCTTTCAAGAGAAGATTTTCTGTTTCCTGCCCTGCCTTCTTATACGATACAATACAGCAGCTTTGGGATTGGGATTACATTTGCACTTGATCCGAAATAAATTAGCACTCCAGGCATCCATTTGGACATAATAAGCTTTTCTTCCAAGGAAGGCAATACAACTGGGATTGGGGGGCTGGACAAGACGGCAGCTGTGAGCCCCAGATTAGGCAGAAAGGGCTTTGCTGCAAACACAAGGCGACAAAACAAATCTCCCCTGCTGCATCCAGGGGGGCTGCAGAAAACCTGGAAAGCGACACCATTGCATTCAAGCAGCCCATTCTGAGGGTGGCTTTGAAAGGGATTTAGACAAATCCATAGAGAGGGCTAGTCACTGGCTACTCGCTATGATGGCTATGTGCTGCCTCCACTGTCAGAGGCAGTGGGCCCTTCTGAATACCAGCTGCTGGGAGCCATAAATGGGAAGAGTGCTCTTGTGCTCATGTCCTGCTTGCAGGCTTCCCAGAGGCATCTGGTTGGCCACTGTGAGAACAGGATGCTGGCCTAGATGGGCCTCTGATCTGATCCAGCAGGGCTTTTCTCAACTCTGAGCATCTCCTGAGCTCAGTGGCAGAGGTTCTGCCTTGCAAGTAGCAAGTCCCAGATTCCATCCACAGCAGCTCCAAGTAGGCTTGGGAGAGCATACCCTCCAATCTTTCTCTGATGGAAATAGGGACATCCTATTCAATAATGATTCCTGCCAACCTAGCAGTTCGAAAGCACATCAAAGTGCAAGTAGATAAATAGGTACCACTTTGGCGGGAAGGTAAACGGTGTTTCCGTGTGCTGCTCTGGTTCACCAGAAGTGGCTTAGTCATGCTGGCCACATGACCTGGAAGTTGTCTGCGGACAAACGCCGGCTCCCTCGGCCTATAGAGTGAGATGAGCGCGCAACCCCAGAGTCGGTCACGACTGGACCTAATGGTCAGGGGTCCCTTTACCTTTTTATTCAATAAGGATGGTGATGATGATGATAATGATGATTGCTATGTATACCCTGCCCATTTGACCAGGTTGCCCCAGCCACTCTGGGCAGCTTCTAACACATATAAAAACATAATAAAACATTAAACACTAGAACACTTCCCTATACAGAGCTGCCTTCAGATGGCTCAGGGGTCAGATAACTCCATACCCTTCAACATTTCTCCAATGAAAGTAGGAACATCCTACCAAACCTTCCAACATTTCCTTGAAGAAAATAGGGACATCCTAAGGAAAAGTGGGACATTCCAGGATCAAATCAGAAACTGGGATGGCTTCTGTAAATCCGGGACTGTCCCTGGAAGATAGGGACCCTTGGAGGGTCTGAAAGAGACTCCTTTCTGAAATCCTGGAGACCTGCCACCAGTCATTATACACAATATTGAGCTAGGTGGGCCAATGGTCTGACTTGGTATAAGACTCGCCATAGCTCAATAGACAATCTGAATGCCTGATCCACTGGTGAGATTTATCAATAAGGGAGTCACCTCTGTTCCATGACTTGGCAAGGGTCAGCTACTGTTCTGTACGGCATGCTATACAAGGGCAGACTGCAAGAACTCTAGAATGATGAATTGGAAAACCCATCCTTGCCTCTATGCTATATTAGGAGACCTTTCATGTCCCATTTCGTTCAGCTCTGTTGCTACAGTTCCTTTGTGCTGGAATCCAGATGCACATTGCCTGCCGTGGTCCATGCGCTCATCCTCTACTCACAGGATGGAGCAACTCAGTGGCACCTGCGTGCAAATTCCGGGGTTGCTGCCACTGCAGCACCCGACTCCTTCTGGGTGACAGCTGCGCACACCCTCCCACACCTCCATGCAAGTTCTTTGCAGTCATTAAAGAGCCTAATCACTAACTTGGAGCAGTTGATTAATGCATAATCTTAATCATGATTACACAGTGTAATTGGCGTTAATTTGGAGAGTCAGTTAATTATGAAAATAATTGTCGCAGCTTCTCTGTTTTAATAAAATGGAAGAACTGCGCCTGAGTTATAAATTAAACAAGGGATGTAGCCACTCCAAGGTTTCAGGAAATATCCTTCCAGATTCTTGTTGTTTCTAAGGAAGGTACATTTTCAAAAGAGAGCACCAGCACCTAAGAAACTTAGCAGGAGCAGGAGACAAGCCCTTGATATCACACACACACACACACACACACACAACATACACACATTTGTGTGGCCATTTGCAGTTTCTGGAGCTGACATCATGATGGGCCAGAAAGTGAGAGACTACAGGCCTGACCTCTGTGGCATATACAACATAGTGCTGTTCTGCAACTCCCATCCATTCCAATCAGGTTTTATTTTGTAGGATTGTGTTCCGTGGGTAACAAATCTCTGAGATCATATGTAGGAACATTGTTGGTCATTCCCTGAGCTGGCAAGGCTCATTTCACAGTAACAAGAAACTGAGTCTTTACTGTTATAGCCCAATCCTGTGGAACTCTCTGCCAATGGATTCAGTGGGTGCCTTCTGTACCAACTTTTAAATGCCTGCTGAAAGCTTTTCTATTCAGCCAGGCCTATGCAGGCATTTAAGGGTACAGGCATTAAGAATACATCTTTCCACAGTGGTCAAGTGATGTCAGTTTTTAATCGTTTTACTGTATGTTTTTATTGCTGTAAACCAACAAAGATTGGGCAGGTGGGATGGTAGGAGGGGTGTCCCACTTTGCCCTTCCAAAATGTTGGCAGGTATGTAAAATGTGATGACAGTTTCAAGTGTGATGTTGTCAATAAGGATCAGGGCAGAGTATTATAAAACAAAGGACTTTATTTAAAAACAAGCTTTCTTTAACTCCTAACTCTCTCTGACCCTCCTGCTCTCGCTCTCTCTACTTTGTGTGCTGAATCACTTCCTGGTAGCTTTCCTCTTAACCTGTGCCTTCCTTCTGTGTCACTAAGTTTTTCTCTCCTTGACTGCTGTTCTAACCTTCCTACTTAGTTCCACATCCACTGATACAATGGCCAGCACTTTGAACTGCACTTGGAAGCAGACTGAAATAGAAGAGAAGTAACACACTTCAGTGTCACCACCCTCAGCTCTAGATATATGTCTGACAGCCCCATGTTGAACAACTAAAGTTTCCCAATGTTCTTTGAAGGCAGCCAGAGATCAGATGAACCCAGTCTTCCTTTGTTACAGGAAGACTTGCTTGACAAAGGCCACATCTATGTCCTACTGCAGGGGTGGTGAGCCACTGGTCCTGGTCCCATTCCAGTGTATAACCCCCTTCTGGCCCATCAGTGCCTCAGCCAAGGGCCTTGCCACTGGGACTGGAAAGGGGACAAACTGAAGGAGAGTGGCTCCCTCAGGCCTATGTTCTTTTTGCTGCTTAGTCTTCCGAGCTCCCTGCTGAATTTTTCCAGCCAAGGAGCTGCTAAGAGTTTCCTCCCAGTGAGGAAGGTGATTCCATCAGAGTACCTGGAAACAGAGATCCCTGAAGGCTTTCCACATGTCTCATCTTGGAAAAGTGAATGTTCCAGAACAACCAAGATCTGCCAGAATAAGGCTCTGAGTAGCTAGCTCCCTGTTGAAAAGACCCAAAAACTTCACCAAGGAGCTCATGGAAAATTGGAGAGAGTTAGCTCTATGGGTGATGGCATCTGCCCAGATAAACTGTGGGGGTCTACAAAAGGAGTGGAGGCTCCTCCTCTTGTTGCTGGCAAAACCTCCCCACCCACAAAAGCCGTAAAAAACAAAACAGATGTTGGGAAAGGTCCCAAGAACAAACTACATTCCTGACAGTAACAACCACATTACGATCAGCGGTGGCGGCAGCTTGCAAAGTAGCGAAAGCTGGCAGACAACCCAACGTGCATTGTGTTAATATTTTAAAGTCAAGATTCGCTTTGGTTCATGTTGTGTGAAAAGATTCTTCACACATACAAGGAGAGGGAGGGAGAGAGGGAGGAGGCATCGGAAGGAACTCTGTTCTTGCAAGTTCACAGCAAAGGCAAACATCACAGCATTCACCTTGATTTACTGCTTAAAGGCCACCAAAGTGCCCTTAATTTTTTATACATATAAAAGGGAGAAATATTGCTGGGAAGATGCTTTGAGTGTCATGCAGAGCCACAGGGAACGCCTGCACTGCCATCTTCAAACCCCCTCACTGCTTTCTCTCTCCCTCCCTCTTCCCCAGCTTCATTCACCAAGTGTTCAGTCACACCAACCTCCCTACAGAGCTGCCCCACACAACAAACAGAGGCTGGGTGTTTGCACGCCATGTGAACCATGCACATCCTTCAAAGCTTCAGTGACAAATTGGCCATGGAAACAATGGGGAAAGTTGCTTTGAAAGAGAAATCTAATATGACCGAGCAGATCTGCCGTCTCTTTCAGCATCCCCACAGAGGAAACACAATGGCCTTCATCAACTGGAACATTCATACTGGATGTCCCTCCAAAGGGCACTTTTGTCCCTCTCAGTGGCAGTGTGGGTCAAACTGACCTAAGCCAGAGCCCCCACAAAAGCTGTCATTCCTGCCTTACAGCTTCCCTGACTCAGAATCAGCGGTCAGAGCAGAGCAGAGCAGAAAAGACAGCCTATACTGAGCTCTTCCTTCCCTCTGCAGGCACTTTTGCCTCAGGGTATTCATTGTGGGTCATATTGCCCCATGTTTCTGTGAGGGAATATGTGGCAGTGCCCCAAGGTGAGAAGAGCTAGGTTAAGGTGACAGGACCAGATCCACAGTAGAGACACATTAAAAACCACTGGGTATGGGAAGGACCCAATGAGTCCTAGTATTGCCTCAAGGCACCAATTCATAAGTTCAGCAACGGAACTTGAGTGAATAGACAGGGAAGTGAAGGAGAGGAGGGTATCATGGAAACATAGAATTGTAGAGTTGGAAAGGATGTCAAGGGTCATCTAGTCCAACCCCTGCAATACAGGAATTGCAATTAAAGAATATATGGAAAATTGCCATCCAACCTCTGCTTTAAAACCTCCATTGAAGGAGAGTCCACCACCTTCTGAGGGTGCCTATTCCATTGTCGAACAGCTCTTACCCCCAGCAAGTTCTTCCTAATATTTAGTCAGAATCAAGGAGAGAAGTAGGTGGTAGAGTCTTGGTCCTCCAAGACAGGTCAATGTGGGGAAGTTCCCTGAAGGTGTGAGGGTTTAAAACTATGGCTTCACAACAATAGAGCACATTTGCCACACAGCAAAATGTACACCTGGAAATGTCCACTCACAATGTCCACCCTTAGATCCCGGACATTCTTTTCAAAAGGCAGCATTTCCTAGGTTAAAGTCCACATTGCCTACTCATGGGATGTGATCCTGCTGGCATGCTCCAAAACGAGAAAAACTTGTAAAATGGGTAGTTGATCCAAATTCTGCCCTCAACATACACAATTCCCAAATTAAGCTTTCTCAGCCCTGATTATGCAGAAGACATCAAGAGAAGGATCAAACATAGCAATCAGCCCTTTCTTTTCTGTCCTGAAGATTGCATTAAACCTCTGGCATTTCTGTTTCTCAGAGCATTTGATATTGTGGTTGTTGTTGATGATGATAATGATGATCTTCTTTCTGGCCACTGGATAAGAACTCATGGCAACACTGCCCAAGTATAGCAGTATAATCACATACGAACAAACCATCAACTGGCTGTATGGAAGAAACATTTCTTTTGAAAATCGCCCCTTGTACAGATTGATTGTAAACAAGGTGGCTAAATTTAGCACACTCTGTCAAAGACCAAGCTACAAAAAGCAGCTCAACAGCAGAAATGCTACCCTGGCCAGCTCCTTTCATACAAACCTTGGCTCAGCAGATGCCAAAAGCAGAGAAGGAACTGGTTTTCGCAAAACTCAGCTGTCCCAGGCATGAGTCACCCTGCACAGGATCAGATGAATGGGAACCAGCTCTTCCTGCTGTTCATTGGTTACTTGGCACAGAGCTGGCATGGCATTAATGGCTGAGCAGGAATCAGAATTCAAATCCCCACCTCTGCTATGGAATCTCAATGTGGCCCTCACACCTGCCATTCTTCTCCCCCCCCCCACCCCTGTATCATCCCTTCTTCTGCAATGTGTGTCCTACCTCACAGGGCTGCTCTAAGAAAACCAGGTATTATTATTCAGTTGGAAAATGCTTTATGACTTTAGTTTATTTCCATTGCTCCCATTTTGCAAATGTGGAATGGCAAGGAAGATCAACAAGGCCTTGCTCAGGGCCACATGAATAGACCTAGGAGAAAGACCACAAAGACGAGGTTGCCCTGCTCTTAAACAGAATAATCAGTGCCACAATGCAAACATCACAACTGACTTGGGGAAGGGCCAATAGCTTGATTTATTGTGGCCTGAGGTTCTGAAGGCTACAGCTTTCATCTTTGTCAAAGAAGGCACAGGAGGCAGCAGGGATATAACACATCTGGCTGGAGATGGAAAGGAGAAATAAGTCAAGTTAATGAGGCGAAGACTAAAGAAAACAAGGAGGCTTCTGAGCTGGATGAATGAGCACAATCTATGTCCAAAACGTTCACTGGAGAATGTTGTGTAGATCCTAACAAATGGCTGGGATACTGAATATTAACATATAATCAAGTAAACTGATCATTTGGAACAGTGATGTTGTTGATCTTTGTTTTGCTTTGTAACATGTCCAACCTGTTCTTCCTCCAAAGAGCTTGGAGAAGTTTGTGTTGACCCGGTTCTCAGCTTCCAGGACCATAACCATTTAGCATCATGGATGGATGGCCATCTGTCAAGGGTCATTTACACGGGGTGGACTAGATGAGCCTTAAAGTCCCTTCCAAATCTACAATTCTATGCTCATCAGTATAATCTCAGGTCATTTTCTGGGTCAAATGACCCTGAGATTGGTAGCCAATAAATGCTCTCAGACTGTCGGGGGGGGGGGTCCTACCACCACGAGGGGCTGACTTTTGCCTTCTGCTTTCTAAATGCACGTGGCATAATAATATGCCCACTGGTCTACTTTCCACCAGACAGGAGAGAGGGAAGAAGTCAATTTACAGCCTCCAAAGTAGGACCCATAATTGCAGCTGAATCAGAGGCAGCTGGAACAGCAAGTAGCCAGCAGATCAAATACCATCCTCAATGAAGACGTCAAGTGGTGAGAGGCAGGCATGGCCCTGGAGAGATTCCAGAGAATCTGCATTTGCTGCTGTGCTGAACAAGGTCCAGGGGGCATTTATTTCCTCACCAAGTAAGTTCATTTTAGTGAGAGGCATCATGAGGGGTGGGGGTGGGGAGTTGGACAAATTCACACGATGTACCTCCTGGCGAGGCACCCAGAGGGTAAGTCACAAGGCTGTTATCTAGGGTGGGAAAACCCGGGACAGAATGCCTGCTCATTAGCAAACATAAAATTAATAAGCTTATTTGATGAATAATTAAGTCAAGAGCAGCTCTACCTCTCCATCCCAGCCAGAGGGTTGAATCCTCCCCAATCTTTTGTCTTCCTCCTCCAAGGAATTGTCATATCATGAAAGAGACTGGTTATTTGTCAAAATATGTAAAGCGCTATGGAGGGGCGGGGTAGAGGAGCCCACTCATCAAATATTAACTGTACGCTCCATTTTATTATGCCTGCCTCCTTGTATTTTAAATATCAATTGGCAGGCAGGTTAAGCACTTATTCACATCCTCTGTTGGATTTCAAAAGCGGGCTAATTGCTCCCTGGAGTGCCTCAATCAGCAAATGAGAGAAGGCACTGATTAGAACCAGCTCCCCTCTGGAAGGGATTGACCCCCAAAACTGTGGCAAGCACTTTGGAAAGTTGTATGGGGGGAGAGGTTGTGGGTAGATGGTCCCTACACCCATTGCTCCACCCCTATCTATAGCTTCACATCTCAAGCTGTTTCCCAGTGTTAGGAAGGGATCATAATTATCCTCCCCAACACACAAACACGAGATCCCTGCTCTGCATTAATTAACCTGAATGAATCTTCTGACTCCACATTTACAAACATGCACTTGCTATCAATAACCTTAGCCATAAACAGGACCTGAAAGTGTGTCTGTGTGGCGTTGGAAGTGGGATCCACACCTGCTATCTCACAGTGAGCAGATCAGGCTTGTATTTGACACTGATCTGTGTTACACACTTAAATGTCCCAAGACATATTTCAGTACAACCCAAACTTACCCACTGGGGGCGGGGGTCAAACCATGGATGGGGAGTTCCATCAAGATCACAAAACCACCACCACCACTGAATTTCTTGGCCTGAATGAGGCCTGCAGATGAGGATTTATGGCAAACAGTAGCTAGCTAGCACACATACGTATAACTGCACATCCTAAAGTTTAGTTGGGATAATGCAGAAGTCCAAGCAGCGGAGAGACCCTTCCTCATCCTAGTACCCTCTTGAGGTTTCAGACTCCAACTCTCATCAACTCCAGCCAGCAACCAAGTTGGGGAAGACTGGTGTGGGGTGTGGCAAACACCCTGGAGGTCACAGATATGCAATTCTGTAAGCAGGGGAAGCTATATTCCAGAGCCAGATGTCATAGTGAAGAGATGTAAGATAAAAGCATGTGGTACAGTTCTCTGTGGACACCATGCAACTGCAAGGGATGCCGAGGTGGAATGTTTGAATTTTCTGCCACCATTTTCTGCCACCATTTCTGCCACCATTCCCTGTGCCCAGAAACCTAGTATGTCAAGGAGAAGAGCTTCAGCCTAGTCCAGGTGTGGGGAACCTTTGACCCTCCAGATGTTGGTTAACTTTAACTCCCATCACCCCTGGCCATTGATCATGCTTGTGGGAACTGATGGGAGTTGTAGTTCAACAACATCTGGAAGGCCAAAGCTTCCATACACTCCTGGCCCTAGCCAAACCTTTTATCTCTGAAACGAAACATTATTTTAAAAAACAATTCCAGGCAGAACAAAAGTTTTGCTGGTCAGTTGTGGCAGAGCATGTAAATATCTGCTGTTGTGTAGCTGCATAGTTTGGTGGGAACGACCATCACATGCAGTGTTAGCTGTGAAACGTGTAGGAGCTAGACAAAGCCTGAAGCAGCCAGGACCTCATGCCTTGCCTGAAGGAAGTTTTCCCAGGAAAAGGCACTTTACTGAGCAGTGGCAGAGCCTAGAACAAGACTCAATTCTCTTTGGAAATGTGGCAAATGCCTACAGACATTTGCAAGTCCCTGTGTCAGGCTTCCAGAATAGCCTTGCCAACTGGGCTGTAAATCAGGAACAGGCACGCGACTTGAAGGCAAAGAACTTTATTGCTTCACAACCAGAGACACTCGACACCGACGCTCTAGGGGCATGAAAGTTGTAGAATTTAGAAACCCGTCCCCTCCTTCCCTTATTTAAGCGTTTCTCTCTGTACATTCTTCCAGCATGGTTCAGTTTTTCTTATCCGCTCTTTCCATTTTTCAGCTCTCCTTTCTCACACTGAGAAAGGTAAGGGGGAGGTAGACGTGCCCGCAAGAGGACTGTCCTGCAATGTAGAAGATGTAGCCTCTGCTCTCTCCCTATCAGGCCCACATTGTACCTCTCCCCTTTGCCTCCACTCTCTGGCTCCAAGACTTCCCTGATGGCTCCCTCTGTGGATTGCTCTTCCCTGTCCCGCCAGTCTGAGTCAGGCTCAAAATCTCCCTCCTCCCCAGTGTTACTCCCTGGTGCTTTCTGGGCAACTGGCAGCCACACCACTCCTCCTCGTCTAGCCAGTCCCTGACACCCTGGCAGCATGAGAGGCATGTTGGGTCTGAAAGCTTCTCCTGAACCTAAACAGTGCCCAGCCCTTTTCAGCACTGACTCCCTCTACTTCTCTTCTTGCCAGTTTCACAGACAAATTGTCAGCCCAAATGCCACTTATGCAAATTGCTCATTATTGTTGCATTTGCAGCAGCAAATTTGCAAGAAAGAAGATCCTCTGAGGCTCTTGCTTAGAATAAAAAAAAAGTTAACAAACCCAAACCTAAACTAGCTTCTGCTAAAGAGGAGGCATTCAGAGGCTTTTAACTGCAGCACCTACTTCCTTCCAATATAAATCACCAAGTTGTTTCACTTTGGCAAACAGTCCCTTTTGACAACACCACTTGCTTCCCTGCTAACACATCTAGGCAGCCTCTGAAACAGTCAACTTCTCTGCCTCCCATCAAAATAGTACTAAAAGGAACACATGAAAAAGTGGGTGCAGAATCCTGCCTCCCCTCCCCTAAATGTCACAGGAAGCAAAAGAAATTGGGGGAGAGAGAGTGATTTATACAAGGCACAAAAGGAACCCTAGGCATTAAACTGCTCGGGGCATCAGACCTCCTGCCTTGGAAATGTGCCACTTTAGACTGTTAATGGTGAAAGAGCAGGAAAAAATGACCAGAACTGAAATGTTTAACCACTACCCCACAAAGAGCCCTCAAATTGATCTATGCTCCCCAGTTTTCAGAGCAGTTCAAAGGAGCCAAAGGGGAGAGGGATTTCTACAGGAAAAAATAAAATAGGCACAGCAAACAGCAGCAAGTAAGTGGTCAAAGCTAAAGCAAATGTGGGTCTCCTGGAAATGCCTGCATTCCCATCTTTTCCCTGTTATTCATTTATTGCATTATTTGTCTCCTCTTAAGTGTGCCTTATAAAAACATAGGCAAAGATCACAGAAAGCTTTCAATGAAGTTTCTCCCCCTTTGTCCCAAACATATTCCTTTTTTATTCAAGGACCAGACAAGAATGATAAATTTCCTTCACAAATACTATGAAATGTGAAAAACAAGAGTGTTGCCACCATAATGTCAGATGGGCTGATACTTCCATAACAGAAGTTGATACACACCTCTTCCAAGGTTCCCGAAGTACAAGATTACAAAGTACTTTGCAAGGTTCCTTATAAGAGAATGGCCAGAAGGGAGCCGAGCAAGGCACATGCGTAACAATAAAGGCACACAGGTGATCTTGCCCCTTCACTCACAGAATCGTAGAATTGGAGAGTTGGAAGGGAGCCCAAGGGTCATATAGTCCAACCTCTTGCAATGCTCCCTAGATCTGTCCTCAGGTCAAGGAAAGGAGGACAATTTATAATGGTAGCCAGGAACCGCCATACCTGCTGCTGAATATAGCAGAGCTGTTGTAAGTCATGGGGACAAACTGAGCACATCGGTGCTGGAGCTGAGTGTAGTGCCCTCTTCCAGCTGTAAGAGGGGCCAGAGAGCCTGTGAGCTTCAGGGGCTAAAAAGAGATTGGTTTGCCAGGCAAGTTCATTAAGTGTGACAAGGGGAGAGCAATCTGCTCGACCCCACATGCCAGTTGTGCTCAGCTGCCTTAAACATGCCAGACTAAGTCTCTTACTCTGGTAAGAAAGGAGTCACACTGCTGTCCCTTTAAATATACAGTGAAAGCTCCCCAACCTTGCCACTTCAGTTTGACCTGGCTTAATATGATGGGACACAGTAGCACATCAAAAGCATTGGGCAAGGACTGAAGGGAGGAAACAGCAGGAAAGTCTCTAAGGCGGCAGAGGGGGAGGGGGCAGAGGTTACTTTGTGCTGGAAGTGCTGTCCATGGTCCTGAAAAGAACCTGGCCAGGATGGGTTTGAAATGCAGGGAGTCTATAGTGGAGTCAAGAGTCTTCTTGCCAGATTCTGTGTAAATTCTATACCCCAAGCTTCAGTACGGTTAAATGGCAAATGGCAATTCAGTGTATACAAGTATAACTTGATGCATGTCGGGGTGTGTGTGAGAGAATCTTATGCATGTGGCTAAGGAGTTAAGCATATATAAGTATTTTAGTTTTAATGATAAAAAATATGTCAAGATATTTATAATATGACAGAAAATAGAGAAAGATGGAAAGGATTTGCTGAAACAATTAATAGAAGTGGAATACAAAAAGGGAGGTGAGAGGAAGTCGAGGAAACAAGGGAATGAAAGATAGAGTATGGAAAAGGTGTGATGTATGTTTTTAAATGGTTATTGTTTTGTTTTGCTTAGGGTTAAGGTGGGTTAGGGTTATGTTTAGTTTAGTTTAATGTCTTTAGGTTGTGTTTTGTATTGTTTATATATTGTATTGTATTGTTTTTGTTTTCTTTCTTTGTTTTTTTATTTTGTCTTTTTTCTTTTTCTTTTCCTTTTCTGTAAACTTTAAAAGTAATAAATATATTTTTTTTTTTTAAAAAAGAGACTCTTATGCATGTGGGGTGGTGACTGAGCAGGAGCAAGACCTTGGGGTCCTAGTACATAGCTTGATGTAGATTTTGACCCAGTGTCAAGCAGCCATGAAAAAGGCAAACTCCACGCTAGGGATTATTAGGAAAGCAATTGGGGAAATTGCCAATACTATAATGCCATTATAAAAATCTACAGTGTGAGCCCATTTGGAATACTGTGCATTGTTTGGGTCAGCTCACCTCAAAAAGGATATTCTAGAGTTGGAAAAAGTTCAGAAAAGAAAAACCAACATTATCAAGGGACTGGAGCAACTGCTGTACGAGGAAAAGTTGTATCACTTGGGGCTTTTCAGTTTAGAGAAAAGACCAGAAAGAGGTGGCATGGAAAAAGTGGGCAAAGAAAAGCTTTTTCTCTCTCCTAATTCTAGAACGTGTGGGCATCCAAAGAAGCTGATTGTTGATTCTGGACAGATAAAAGTAAGGGGTAGATGGAAACACGTGGCTCCCCTCCTTAACACACAGGGTTAAGTCCATCACTCACAGCAGAACAGGAGACATCCGGAGTCATAAGAATATAAGAAGAGCCTGATTGCTGTATCAGGAAAATGACACCCCCCCAGTCCAGCATCCTGTTCTCACAGTGGCCAACCAGATGCCTGTAGGATTCGAGCACAAGAGCCCTCTCCCCTCTTGTGGTTTCCAGCAACTGGTATTGAGAGGCTGTCTCCAACTATAGGGGCAGAGCAGAACCATCATGGCTAGTTGCCACTGAAAGCCTCCATGAATGTGTGTAATCCTCTTTTAAAGCCATCTAGGTTGATGGCCATCACCGCTTCCCTTAGCAGCTGCTTCCACTGACATGTAGGAGGCAGGGAGCCACCACTGCATGCTGGAAGCACAGGTAGGGACAGCTCTCCACCCAACACAGCGAATCTGCAATGTATTTGGATTTCCGACTGCCACCAGGAAATTAAACATACAAACCCTTCCACTGGAAGAGGCAGCTTGTGTTCAGTGAGTGATGAACTCACTGTGCCTCTTGTGCGTCTTCTGGAGACCCAGACTTTGCTGTGATTGGCTGCAGGAGGCAGAGCAACACAGGAGTTGAGGGATTCTATGAGGACATAGAAAGCTGAGCAGAAATCAAAATGTGTGTCGTCCCCTTCGTCTAGAGGAGGATTCGCTTGGTTAGAGAACAAGAAACCGGGGGAGAACAGTAAGGTTTTCCCCCACCACCAACCTGTAATACATGCTCCCAAGAGACACTCTCTTTTTTTGTTCGTTTTGGCATTAAACATTCTGTTTGCATTATATTAGATATTTCCTGTCACTTAGGGTGACAGTATTCTCCTGTGCATAAGCTATTTAACAGATGAGCAGTCAAGTGGCAAAGGAACTACATTATTAATGTTTCTGGTTAAATTAACTGATTAAAAAAACACACACACCCTAGGTAAAATGTACATATCAGCACTTTATGCAGACTAAATGAGAAATTAATGGAATATGGCGGGTGATTTTTATAACGAACAGCAGATAGAAACTGCCTGGAAAGGTAATGGAATTTACATGTTAGGGATATATTAGCTGGGACAGAGGGGCAGAGTGAAGGGCACCAAAAGTGATACTCAAAAGTTCTGAATTCTCCACCAACATTTGGTAGCCGAGGAGGAAACTTGAGTCAGACTTGTCTTCTTTCTGCAGTATAAATCTGGAAGGTGCAGATCTTCTTGCCTCAACTCTAGTCCCAAACAACCTCCTGGAATGAAGTTTAATGCTTCATTCATCAGTGGAATGGACAACCTTGGAAGGTGGCGAACTTTGCTTCTCTGGAAGTTTTAAGCAGAGCTGGACGGCCATCTTTCAGGGATTCTTGAGATGTGATTCCTGTGTTGCAGGAGGTTGGACTAGATGACCATTGTTGTCCCTTCCAACTCTACATTTATATGAAAACAGAACCTGGAAAGATGCAAGATAAACTCCTCCATGTAAAATGCTCACGCTCCCTTGCTTCAGGAGGCTGTGTGTGTCTGTTCACTTTTGTGTGTTTACTGTAGCTCCACTGGCTCAAATGCTTTCCTTTAGAGATGAGGTGGATCAGGAAAAGCCACCCAGCCAAAAATAAACTCTCGCAGCTTTGCTGGCTGTCAGAGGCTCCCAAATGAGGCTGGTAGCTCCAGATAAATGCTGCACTGGGGATTATAACCAGGTGGTGCTGTAAATCCCAGATGTTTGAGCTGTAACAAATGCCATGGCACGAAAAGCCCTGGGTCCCTGCCATACTGCCATGTAAGCAACCACTGCGAAGGAGGGGAGAGGAGGGAAATGGAGGTGTGATGCTGGCAGCCCACAGTCCCTGCCCACACCTGCTCTTTCATCTCAGCAGCCCCCACATGGGCAAGCTGGCACAGCAGATCTTCTATTTTTAGCAAGACTGACATGTGTTTGGCTTGGCCTAGGCAGGCCGTCCCTCTGCCATTATACTGCAACTGCTTGTCAATCATGGCAAAACTCACTCTGTCACAAAATGCTTCCATTTCCTATGGATGTGAAAAAATGGAACCTGTGGGGTGGGCAGGCACCAGCATGGCAGGTAGAATAGCGGAGGCTGAGAAAGAAAAGGGCAAACCAAATGAGCAGGTTTTCAAAGATGGAGTGGCAGGGAAAAGATGCTCTGGGTCCAAGAGGGATCATAGAATTGGAAGGGACTCAAACCTCCTCCAACCTCCTGCAATGCCTGAAAACCTGGTCCAACCTCTTGCAATGCAGAAGACAACATGGTGCATGGCAAGAGGCAGCCAATGGTAGCAAGGAGACCTAATAGAAGAAAAGAAGCTCTTTTGAAAACTCCACTGAGGCTTTGACAGCCTTGTCAATTGCCACTCATCTCCCCCCTGGTGTGTGTGTGTCAAGGACCTCTGGGGAACCAGGCAAGGACATTCAGCAGAGCACGGTCCCCATTCTTTCTTGGACTAGGTGAGCCAGTTACATATGAGGACTTATTTGCAAGGTGAGGCATAATTCATTTGTTTATTTCATGTTTATCCTACCCTTCCCACCAGAGACTCAGAGCAACAGGTATCATTCCCCCCCCCCCCATCCATAAGCATATTATCCCCAGAGCAACCCTGTGAACCAGTGTGATGTAGTGATTAGTGTGATGTAGTGCCTGAATAGGGCTTGGCAGACAAGGGTTCAAATCCCCACTCAGCCTTGGGTCAGTCCCTGCCTCTCAGCCTAACCTATCTCACAGGATTGTTGTGGGGAATTAAATGAGAGGGAAGACCATGTGCGCCACCTTGAGCTCCTTGGAGAACAAGATGGGTATAAATGCAACACAGTGGTACCTTAGGTTAGGAACTTAATTTGTTCTGGAGGTCCGTTCTTAACCTGAAACTGTTCTTAACCTGAGGTACTACTTTAGTTAATGGGGCCTCCCGCTGCTGCCGCGCCGTAATTTCTGTTCTCATCCTGAAGCAAAGTTCTTAACCCAAGGTACTATTTCTGGGTTAGCGGAGTCTGTAACCTGAAGTGTCTGTAACCTGAAGCATCTGTAACTCGAGGTACCACTGTAGATAGATGATAGCTAGCTAGTTAGATATAGGCCTGAGAGATAGCATCAGGTCACCCCACAACTTGGGTATTCCCAGCCTAATAAAACAACCAACCACTGCTAGTTCTTGCACAAGCCACAAACTAATCTCCCACAATTCAATATTCTTCATTCACTGACGAATGTGGACATTTGAGAGGAAAGTAAAGATGACTGCAGGCTTAGCTGTAGATGTCTTGAGGGGCCCTCTTATCTAAAACAGTATTCACACTCACACACCTCCACTCCTTACATCTGGAAGTCCCAGCTGCCTTTGTAGCATGGTGTTTGCTTGTGTGCTTGACTAGAAGCTGCTGTTTTGACATTTCTTTCAATGACCCACTTTGACTCTGAAAAAAATGTGCCAAAGAGCAACCCCTGGTGGTGCACCATGCAAGGTTCCTGATCAAGGAAGCAGATCAAAGCGCTAATCTGAGATCAAAGGCCTTCAGCACTGCTACGGCAGAAACAAATTAAGTTAGCAACAGATTTCTTGAGGATGTTTACATTGCTGATTAGCATGAAACAAGATTAAGCTAAAATAACCCATCCCCAGCTTTTCTGGCATGCTTTATTAATTGGAGAAAACAAAACAAAACCCATACAGCCTTACAAGAATAACTCCAGATCAAGATAAGAGCCAGCCAAAATGCCAAATCAGCTTTTAACTTTGGAAAGGGACATTTCAGAAGGGAGTGACATTTCCATGGAGGCTGGGCCGGCTCAGAGTAAAAGGTCAGTTCACATGGCCATTTTTAACTCTTGAGCTCCATACAGCTTGTCTTTTCCTGTATATCTTTGATGAGTTAATAGCACAGCCTTACACCGAGACAGACCATTTGTCCAACTAGTTCAGTATTGTCAACACTGATTGGCCATTGCTCTCTAGAGGATCTTCCCCAGCGTTCTCTAGAGATGTCAGGGATGTTAGGGTCTTATGTATTCAAAGCATGGACTCTACCATGGGTGTAGCCAAGGGGGGACAGGGAGGGGCAGGGAGGCCTGGCTACACTCATGGATCCTACCACTGAGCTAAATCCCTAAACCAGCCTTGTGATTAAATGATTCACTACGCATGCTAACTAACAGGTTCATACAGCAATGGAACAAGCTGCTGCAGGCAGTCATGAGGGAATACTCCTTGGATGCCATACAACCATCTTAGGGACTCCATTCTGGATTTGTGTAGGGTTTACTCCTTAGCTTTTCTTCTCCCAAAGTTGTCCCACAAGGCAGTGGTTATGGATTTTTCGTCAGGGTTTACTCCTGAAGCCTTTCTCATGAATGAGTACAGCAGCAAGACAGAGGACGTTTGTGGTCAGGGTTTTTCTCCTCCATTAGCATGTCTACGTGTCCTGTCTCTTGCAAGGCATCAGTCCCTTGTATAGTAATTCCTAGAATTCTGTAGAAAAGCATGTACAGTGGTACCTCAGGTTAAGTACTTAATTTGTTCCGGAGGTCCGTTCGTAACCTGAAACTGTTCTTAACCTGAAGCACCACTTTAGGTAATGGGGCCTCCTGCTGCTGCCATGCCGCCAGAGCACAATTTCTGTTCTCATCCTGAAGCAAAGTTCTTAACCTGAGGTATTATTTCTGGGTTAGCGGAGTCTGTATCCTGTAGCGTATGTAATCTGAAGTGTATGTAACCTGAGGTACCACTGTATATCTTCACAGTCTGAAAGAATCATAGAATTGTTGGGTTGGAAGGGATCCTAAGGGTTATCTAGCCCAACTCCTTGTAATGCAGGAATCACAACCAAAGAATCTGATTATTACCCAACCTCTGTTTAAAAACTTCAAATGAAGGACTATTCACCAGCTTCTGAGGGAGTCTCTTCCACCGTCGAACAGCTCCTACTGTCAGAAAGTTCTTCCTAATATTTAGTTGAAATCTCCTTTCTTGCCAGTTGGATTCATTGGTTCAGCTTCTACCATCTGGAGCAGCAGAAAACAAGGTTGCTTCATCTTCCATGTGACAGCCCTTTAGATATTTGAAGACTGCTCTCAATCTGTTCTTCTCCAGGCTAAACATACCCAACTCCCTCAACCGTTCCTCATAAGGCTTGGTTTCCAGACCCTTTATCATCTTGGCTGCCCTGCTCTGCAAACGTTCCAGCTTAATTTTCTTTATTTAATTTCATAAAAATTATAGATCGTGTGAGTGTAAAAAAATACCCCACCTCAAAGTGGTTTACAAAAAAAATGTAAAACAGAAATATTCCCAATAAGAAAAATTAGCAACAATAAAGCTTTAGAAAAGTGAAAATAACAATAGACCAAGAACAGATTAAAACTCACACCAACTTTCTAAACATCTGGGTAGGCTTGCCTAAACAAAAATATTTTTAGCAGGTGCCAATAAGAGTATAGTTAAGGTGCCTGCCTGATTCAATAGGGAGGGAGTTCCAAAGTGTAGGTGTTGCCACACTAAAAGATTACACAAAGCATAATGGATCTGCTCCAGTAGAATAGCTCCAGTAGAATAGCTCAAGGACATGGTGTAGGCTGGAGATCTCTCTCTTGCCGAACAGGTCAGCATTATTATTTATTTATGTAATGAATATATATCATTAGGCAACAGTTTGCTCGTTTTGTAACAGAAGGAGATATGAGCACCCTCATTCCTTCCAACATCTCCTGGCGTGAGCCTGAAATGCAGAAACCAGAAAATGATTTGTGAATGGGTTTTTTAAAAAAATTTTAAAAAATCAAGCAATCCTCTATGATTCTATCTATACTGAGCCGCTGAACATCAGCTGGATAACTCAGTTGGCTAGAGCACAGTGCTGATAATGTATCCTTTTAATGAAATAGATATAAATAAATAAAATAAGCAGAACTGCCCCCAAAGCGCTTAAGGCAGAGTCTACATGGCTCTCCATCCACCTGCCAGGGCCACCGTTTTTAGAATTCTTGCTGCTGCAACATTCAGACACCAGATCCTGCCTGTATCTTTCAGCTCCTCATCACCCACTAGCTTCATCCTACTGCTAGCCCCCGGGAATAAATCAGGAGCCCAGAGCTTTGGCATTTACAGTCGACTTTCATCCTACAAGCACCCTTTAAACCTCAACACATGGTGGGAAAACTGGAACGGTCTGAAAGCTAACTGTTATTGGGCATCTGTAAAAGGCAGCAGGGTTTATTCAAGGCAACCAGGCCATAAATAAACTCTCAGCTGTAGTTTTATTATTCTGCCATGTGGCCGTGTTTACACAGGAGCCTTACGTCCTCCTAAAACTGGAGTCCAAACAGACAAAGAGAAGGGGAGGGAGCAAGCTAGTAAAATAAAGATGGGCCAAAATGGTCAAACAGGCAGCTAGTCAGTGAAAAAAAATGTTTTAGTCTGGTTAGAATAAATTCCCATAAACTGAAATTATCTAGGGGGTCGAGCAAAAAAGACAGAATTTTTGCAGTATGTTGTGATTTCATATCACTTATGAATAAGGGGGAATACGCATGGTCCCTCCAACTGAAGTATGAGTTACTTGAAAATATGGTACAATAAATAAGTTACAACCCACCTATGCGCCTCTCCATTTTATTTTATTTTGTCATATGTTGCACTTATCATACCTCTATTCATATGGTGTACACATGATAAGAAAACAAAAAAATTAAGTTTAACATTTTTGTTTCATCCACCTCATGGTTAACATATTGGTAATCACTACAATATTTTATTTTCCTAAATATGTAAAAGTATTTGTTAAGCCCAGTGCTTTTTTTCCTGGGGGGACGCAGGAGTACGCATACCCCTAAACATTTTGTGAATCTTTGAACTTTTGTCCATTTACTGTATTTATTTTCCCCGATTTGAACTATAAAATGGTGATTTTCATGAGTCAAAATGAGAGTACCCTTAAACTTCTTTTTTAAGAAAAAAAACACACTGGTTAAGCCTCAAAAATATTCTGCTGCTCTTGTGTTCCATGTCTGCACTGAGGATGCATAATGGTTTTCTTTTGGTATCTTCTCTCTCTCTTCTCTTTTTCTTTTCTTTCTGTAAATTTCCCCTTTTCTTATAATTGTACAACTTCAATAAAAAAATGTATGAAAAAAGAAAAAAAGTGTGTTGTGTGTGTCCTTACCAAGATTTAATGGAAGCGGCTGAGTTAGTTCGTGGCCCAATATGTGAATTATGCAAGTGCAGAATCTGCCACCATCTGGAAAGGAATTTCATATTCTGAGAATCTCCATATTCCAATTCCTGGCCCTTATGGCTGTGCAAAAAAAGCCTCGAGGCATCTTCACATTCTCCCTCTCCCTGTGTTACCCAACCACCTTCTGATCCCACTTTACGCCAAGCAATTCTGGATTACTGGAGCACCTGCATCTTTGATACAGAATTATGTGCGCACAGAGAGCAAATGGCTGAGGAGCCATTTTCTGATCAATGCAGGAGCCCATCATCAGCTTTTTAACAAGCAGTGGGGAGAAGTATAAAAATAAAATACCCTCTTTACATAGGTTGTTACAAATTCTGATCCTATATAATATACTGTATAGGACTTTGAAGGACCACACAGGGCTCTTTGCAAAGGAATCATTCTATAAATGATTATATGAAGGATAGACTCATAGAACTGGAAAGGGCCCTCCTGTGTTGCAGGGATCATAGCTAAAGAAACACTGAGCAACCTCTGTTTAAACTTTTAAGTGAAGAGAGTCCCCCGCCTGCCAAAATGGTCCATTCCACTGCTGAACAGCTCTTACCATCAGATAGTGCTTCCAAACATTTAGTCAGAACCTCTTTTCTTGTAATTTGACTCCATTAATTCATGTCCTACCCTATGGAGCTGCAGAAAACAAGCTTGCTCCATCTACCATGTGAAGGCCTTCAGATATATGAAGATGACTATCCTATCACCTCTCAGTCTTCTCTTCTCCAGGCTAAATATCCCCAGTGTATGCTGATGACACACAGCTCTACTTCTCCTTTACACCTGCAAATGTGGCAGTGTAATGGACTGGACCATAGAATCATAGATGACAGCCAATAAACTGAAGCTCAATCCTGATAAGAGGTCCTGATGAGGTACTGTTACTGGATGATTCCCTAGGCTGGATAGAGGGGAGGCTGCCTGTTTTTAATGGGGTTGTACTCTTTCTGAGTGAGCAGGATGAAGCTTGGGGGTACTGCTGGATTCACTGCTGTCACTTGAGGTTCAGCTAGCCTCAGTGACACAGAGGACCGTCCATCAGCTTTGACTGGTGACCCAGCTGTGCCTCTATCTGGACAGGACTAACCTAACTTCTGTTGTCTATGCTCTGGTAACCTCTGGGCTAGATTAGTGGAACACATTATATGTGGGGCTGCCTCTGAAGACGGTTCAGAAACTTCAGCTGGTGCAGAATTTGGCAGCCAAGTTGGTCACCAGGGCAAGACAGTTTGAGCATATAACACAAGTCCTGGCCTGACTACAGTGGCTGCCAATTCTTTTCTGGGTCCAGTTCTGTTTTTGACCTATAAAGCCTTAAATGGCTCAGGACTGCAATACCTCAGGACCACCTCTCCCCATATGAACGGACCCAGACCCTGAAATCAACATCTGACATTCTTCTTCATGTGTCCCCTCCATGAGAGGCTCAGAGAATGGCCACACAAAAATGTGGTGGCTTCCCATTTGTGGAATGCTCTCCTCAGGGAGGCTCACCTGGCACCTTCAATATATATATATATATATATATATATATATATATAGGCATTAGGTGCCTTTGGTTAATTAGACAATCTATGGCCTTTTAAACTGTTGGTGGGGGGAGTTATTGTTTTGTTTTTATGTTATGTATTTTTGTGCACTCTTTCATTGTCTCCCAAGACAGGCAGGTGTCAACCAACTACAAATTGCTCTGTGATCCTTGGATGAAGGGTGTTACAGAAATCAAATAAATAAACAAACAAAAAACAAACCCCAACCCTTCCTCATAAGGCTTGGTTTCCCGATTCCTGAGCTCTTGTCTGCACACCTTCCAGTTGTCAATAACCTTGTGAAGAGCCCTGCACTGTGCTTTGAAGTCCTGACAACCAGCTAATTGGTGACACTTCAGAAGCCAGCATAGAGCACTTCTGAAGGGCTGCCAACCAGCTGATTGCCTTCAGAAACACTGCACATGGGGCCTCTGAAGTGTCAAAAATCAATTGATTACCAATCCACACCTGATGTCATATATGATGTCAGTGACTAGCAGGTGGACATGGTGGCTAACTGGGGAGACCCCTAACTAGCTCCATAGGTGAGATCCTCCCTACCCCTCCTCTATATATGAATAGCAAACTCATTTTTTGCATGTGAATTTCGATGTATCCAAAACCACATAAACCATACACAAGAGGGAAATGTGAGCAGGCCTGAGGGAAATTTTATGGTTTGCAAAACTACCCCCCCAAAAAAAAACTACCAAAAAAACCTATTTGGCTGCGGGAGGCATGAAAAACAGTCCAATGAAGACTGTGTATGCTCAGTATATGCAGAGCATTGACTGACTGCTGTGGAAGTGGTGCAGAAATTGGGAGGAGGTAGAAAGAAAGCAAAATCCTGGAAGAGAATATGGTTGGTTGGTTGGCTGCCAGGCTCCCTGAACAGGAGCACACAACACAGCCACGTTTTGTTTCTTTACAACATTCACATGCATTTTAGTACAGAATGCACATTGTCCTGTCTTATCCCCACCCCCACCCCTGCAAATGTTAGAGCAGCAGTCTTCAAGTGAAAGAGGGGTTAGCTGTGTCCAGTTCTGGGCACCACAGTTTAAGAAGGATATTGACAAGTTGAAATATGTGCATAGGAAGGTGACCAATATGATCAAGGGTTTGGAAACTAACCCTTATTAGGAACAGTTCAGGGAGTTGGGTATGTTAGCCTGGAGAAGAGAAGATCAAGAAGGACTGAAGGGCTGTCCCATGGAAGATGGAGCAAGTTTGTTTGCTGTTGCTCCAGGGGGTGGACCCAAGCCAATGGATTCAAATTACAAGGAAGGAGATTCCAACTAAAAGTTAGGAAGAACTTTCTGGTGGTAAGAGCTGTTCAACAATAGAATGGACTACCTTGGAAGGTGGTGAACTCTCCTTCATTGGAGGTTTCTAATCAGAGGTTGGATAGTCATCTACCAGGGATTCTTTAGCTGTGATTCCTGCATTGCATGGGGTTGTACTAGATGACCCTTGGTGTATCTTTCAACTCTACAGTTCTATGATTCCCTTGTAGCAGCCATCATACCTGACAGATTTATCTCAAGTCTCCTGAAAGACATGAGAACAGAAGAAACCCTAGCCATGTTTGAGCAGGCAACAGGACACATTTTATGAACCTATTCCCCTTTCTTATGCCAAACTAGTTGGTTTGCCATGTGTTTTTTCCTCATTCCCCCATTGCTAGTAACACAATTACTCTTTATTACATAATGACCTTATTCCCAGGTCATGGTAAGCCTTGCAAGACAATCAAATGACAAAGCAGCTTCCATGCCAGGATCACCAGCTCCCGAGCATAAATTGAATGGCACCTGCAACATGTCCTTCAAATCACTAAGAAAGAAAAGGAGGGAGGGGAGAAAGAATGTTGGCAGGGGAAGCTGTTTCTGTTTAATCCCATTCATTCTCCACAGCCAGCCCTTTATGAAGGGGAAGATCAAAGGTCCATAATAGATTTCAACAAGTTTCAAAGGACGCGCACGCTGAGCAGACTTGAAGGTGCAGTGCCAAATGGGTGATTAAATTGCTCTGTCCGGCTCCTGTGCTGAAGATATAATTGTTGAGGGAGAGGGCTGAGATTTAGAGGCCTTATCTTCTGCATCCAGGTAGGAAATGTGTGAGCAGGCAGAGCCTGGGTTCTGGCAAGGTGCCCCAAAGGAGCAGGAGCCCAGAGCTCAAATGAAATGTTGCAAGTCATGCTGATGCAGGAGGGATGGAGATCAGGGACTCTAGGATTAGTCAGAGCTGCTTTCCATCAGGGTTGGAACAGGACCAACATAACCCCCAGGCCTTTTCCGTTCACGGTTCCTGCATTTCCTCGTTTTCTTTCTATGTAATTTTTTTTTTTAATGCAAGTATCGTAGAAGATGTGGGTGGCACTGTGGGTTAAACCACAGAGCCTAGGGCTTGCTGATCAGAAGGTCAGCGGTTCAAATCCCCGTGACGGGGTGAGCTCCTGTTGCTCGGTCCCTGCTCCTGCCAACCTAGCAGTTCAAAAGCACGTCAAAGTGCAAGTAGGTAAATAGGTACCGCTCCAGCGGGAAGGTAAACAGCGTTTCCGTGTGAATCTCTATTTCACCAGAAGTGGCTTAGTCATGCTGGCCACATGACCTGGAAACTGTACGCCGGCTCCCTCGGCCAGTAAAGCGAGATGAGCACCACAACCCCAGAGTCGTCCGTGACTGGACCTAACAGTCATGGGTCCCTTTTTATCGTAGAAGAACATAATTGTAGAGTTGGAAGGGATCCAAAGTATCATCTAGTCCAACCTCTTGAGAAGCAGGAGTCACTGATGGGTGATCATTCAAACTCTGCTTAAAATCCTCCAATGAAGGAGGGTCCACCATCTTCCAAGGGAGTCCATTCCGTTGTCAAACAGCTCTTACTGTGAGAAAGTTAATCCCAAGGTTTAGTCAGAATCTCCTTACTTTTCATTTAAATCCATTGGCTTGGGTCCTCCCCTCTGGAGCAGCCATAAACAAGCTTGCTCCATCTTCCATGTGACAGCCCTTCAGACGGTTGAAGGTGGATATCATATCACCTCTTAGTCTACTTTCAACACATGGAAAAGTTAAAATACACTTCATAAAAAAACAACCTTTCTGTAAGATAAAATATATTTAGAGCAGTCATGGGAGGTGTTGGTAGAGTGGGAGCACTTACCCAGTCTCCCAGCAGGTAAGTCTCTGCTGTTTACTGGAGAGGGAGAGGAAATGCACCAGGGGATCCAATTCAGTGGTGCTGCTAGTGTGGTGCAAAGGAGAGTGAGAAACATTTGCTTCTGCAATTGTTATAACAACTAAGATCACTCCTGGATCAGGAAAGCTTGGCCACAATAGTTCATGCATCGGTTGCTAAAAGACTAGATTGCTGTAATGTGCCCTATGTAGGACTTCTCTTGCAACTGATCTGGAATCTGCAGTTAGTGTAGAATTCTGCAGCCTTGCTTGCACATAGCAGCTGTGCTCCAAGATCAGCACTGGTTGCCAATTTGCTACCAGGCCAAGTTGAAGGTGCTACTATTAGTATATACAGGGTGTTTTCTTCAGCCAGAACCCACCGGAACTGAGTTCCAGCACCTCTTTTGCTTGGGGCTGTATGGCGTGGTGATTGGGTTTGCGTGATGATCGGGTTTGCTTGTCAATCGTTGTGACGGAGGTGGAGGTCGGCGTCAGCAGAAAGTGGCAGTGAAGAAGAGAAGGTGGGTGCTCCCATTAAAAAAGCTCAGCAAGTTCCACCATCTCTTTTTTTCTAGAAAAAAAGCCCTGAGTATATAAAGCCCTTAACAATTTGCAACAGGTTTGCCTGCATGGTCACCTTACCCCATATATATGCCCAGTCAACAGCTTTGATCTGTGGAACTGGCACTTTTACAGGCACCACCTAATTCCCATTCTGCATTTGTAGGAAATCAATCTGTTAGCATGGCAGGTCCTACATTCTGGAACTCCCTGCCTACAGACATCAGGCAGGTTCCTTCACTGTACTCATTTTGGCACCTGCTGAAAACATATTTGTCTGGGCAGGCCAACCCAGACATGTAGAATGTTTTAATCTATTTGTACTTTATTGCTGGTTTTATCTTTTGAATGTTTTAAAGAACTTTCTGACAGTAAGAGCTGTTTGACAGTGGAACAGACTCCCTTGGGAGGTGGGGAGCTCTCCTTCCTTTGAGGTTTTGAAGAAGAGGTTGGATGGCCATCTGTAATGGATGCTTGTTGAGATTCCTGCATTCCTGGACCCTCGGGGTCCCTTCAAACTACAATTCTGTGATTCGGTAAGTAGATAATTCACCACTGTTCCCCATACAGATTGCTTGGAAGAGCTGAAGGCGCAGAAGGGAGAAAATATCAGTCCATCAGATGAGAATGGCAGACATAGGATTTCAACTGGAGCATTTCTGATCCACAGGTCAATCTCTCAGAGCCTAGCCACGTGTGGCACTAATGGAAAAAGCTAATGCAATTCTAGATGCATAAACAGGAATCTAGTACCTAGATTAAGGTAAGTAATAGTGCCACCCTATTCTGCCTTGGTCAAACCCCTCCTGGAGTGCTGTGTCCAGTTCTGGAAACCACAATTTAAAAAGAATATTGACAAGCTGGGACGTATGCAGAGGAGGGTGACCAAGATGACCAAGAGTCTGGAAACCAAGCCTTATGAGGAATGGTTGAAGGAATTGGGTATGTTCAGCCTGGTAAATAGGAGGCTGAGTGGTGACATAAGAGTCACATATCTTAAGGGCTGTCCCGTGGAAGACAGAGCAAACTTATTTTCTCCTGCTGTGGATGCTGGACAACCAATGAGTTCAAATTATTAGAAAGGAGATTCCA
This sequence comes from Podarcis filfolensis, assembly GCF_964270895.1. Lineage (NCBI taxonomy): Eukaryota > Metazoa > Chordata > Lepidosauria > Squamata > Lacertidae > Podarcis > Podarcis filfolensis. The sequence goes on along the minus strand of NC_139611.1, from coordinate 56,329,077 downwards.
ACTAAACATTTGGAAGAACTTTCTGAGGTTAAGGGCTGATTGGAAGTGGAATGGATTACATAAGTTAGTCAACTGTCCTTCATTTGAGGTTTTTAAGCAGAGGTTGTCTGGGAACCTTTAGCTGCAATTCCTGCATTCTATTATATTACTGTATTATTCTATTTTCATTTGGTCCAAATAAAAGTTACACTTCTGTGATTTTTAGAAGCACTACCATTGTTCTAAAGCCCCAAATATTTTTTTTAAATAAATTTTTATTGATTTTCCAACATATATTGACACAATACAACTAACAACACATAAACAAACAAACATATAAACACATATAATTTCATAACCTCTTTTTCTTAAACCTTGTTTCAACGACTTCCCCATACCTCCCTTTTCTGCATCCCTGTTTTAAGCTTTTCCAGCAACCCCTAATTTAAATTACTTATAAGTCACTTTCTTTAATCCTTTTTCTCTTACCCAATTATTTGTCACTGCAATTCTGTTTTACATTACCCATGACATTTTAGCACTCATTAATTTTACAACAGTTCTTAAGATAAACTTTAAATTTCTTCCAATCTTCTTCCACCGTCTCTTTCCCTTGGTCACGGATTCTGCCAGTCATCTCAGCCAGTCCCATATAGTCTATCACCTTCGTCTGCCACTCTTCCAGCGTGGGTAGTTCTTGTGTCTTCCAGTACTTTGCTAAAAGAACTCTTGCTGCTGTTGTAGCGTACATAAAAAACGTCCTATCTTTCCTTGACACCAATTGGCTCACCATGCCCAGGAGAAAGGCCTCTGGTTTCTTATGAAAGGTACACTTAAGTACCTTCTTAATTTCATTATAGATCATTTCCCAGAAGACTTTGATCCTTGGGCACGTCCACCAAAGGTGGTAGAAAGTACCTTCAGTTTCATTACATTTCCAGCATTTATTATTGGGCGTATGATAGATTTTTGCAAGCTTGACTGGGGTCATGTACCACCTATACATCATTTTCATAATGTTCTCTCTTAAGGCATTACATGCCGTAAACTTTATACCGGTGGTCCATAACTGTTCCCAGTCAGCAAACATAATGTCATGACCAATGTCTTGTGCCCATTTAATCATAGCTGATTTAACCATCTCATCCTGTGTATTCCATTTCAACAGCAAGTTATACATTCTTGACAAATTCTTAGTATTGGGTTCCAACAATTCTGTTTCTAGTTTTGATCTCTCCACCTGGAAGCCAATTTTCCTGTCCTGTTTGAAAACTTCATTTATCTGGTAATAATGAAGCCAGTCTCTTACTTTAGACTTCAATTTCAATTTCTCATAAGAAGTTACACTTCTGTAATTTTTAGAAGCACTACCATTGTTCTAAAGCCCCAAATAGATGATACAGAGTCAGACGGTGTAAGTCTTTCAGCTGAAACAACCAGCATCAAGCAACTGGGGTGGATTACTGATTCAAGCAGAAAGTGGGTGTTATGCTTTCCTGGTGGAGCCATGCACACTCCCTCTCCCCACAACTCATGCAAACCAGCTATGAGTCCAGAAATTAAGAGAGTCAATTACGAAGTCTCATAATTGGAACTCTTGTGATTTAACACCAATTACAGGAGAGGCAGAGCAGGGGGAAGCTTATTAATGGACACAAATCCAATTAACGGCAAACTTAAGTCACTCGGCAGAATGAAGAATTATTAAGGGGTGAAATGCAGGAGAGCTGAACAGAAATACAGGCTGATCCTTGAATGGCTAACGAGGGGTTATTGCTGCCATCGCCCCACCCCAAGTGCCAGGTGTGCCACAACCTTCCACAGGTGTTGAATTTGGAAGGGACGGACCACAACAAACCTGGAAAACCAACCTTTGCAAACAAGGACCCAGAAACCTTGACAGGATTCAATAACTCCTTATTTATATTAGTATTGCCTTTCTATGTCACCTTTCCCTCCAAGGAGATTGAGGTGGCATGCATGGTTCTCCCTTTCCTCATTCAACCCCCACAACAACTCTGTGTGGTAGGTGAGGCTGAGAGACAGTGATTGGCCCAAGGTCACCCAGTGAGCTTCGTGCCAAGTTGGGATTTGAACCCTGGTCTCCCAGGTTCCAAGCTGACACTCCATCCACTACACCAGCCTGGCTTTCCTGGCAGGCTTCCTGTGGGCTGCCTTTCCTTTAGGATTCCTTCCAACCTAGCATGAATGTGGGCTCTCTTAAGGGCTGGGTGGGGGATTCCAAGAGGAAGGCTCTGAGGCTCCAGAATGAGCCAGCTAGTGGAGAAGGCAAATGGACTTGGAGGACATGGGAAAATAAGGAAAGGGGTGGCTTTCAAGGCACCTGTATGTAAGGTGCCTTGGGGGGTTGAGGCAGAACAGGGCAGGGTGCTTAGGCAGAGAGGGTGCATGGCTATTGAGGGCAACCTGGGAGAGTGCTAGCCTCCCAGCAGGAGAAGGTGGGCTGTTGCAGTGTCCAATCAGAGTCCAGGAAAAGGAAGGGACTGTCCCTCAGCAGAAAAGATACATCATTTTCTCACTTTGTGATTATATTTCTCTATGTTTAAAAATGATTTTGTAAACTCACCGTGCACAGTTGATGGACAGGTAGGGTGGCTGAAGCTGTCCATGTCTGTTTGCCTGCTCCTCAACCTGGTAAACTTTGGCTTTCTCTCTCCACCATTTCTTCCCCTGTAATTGAGCTTCTAGTTTGCATTGAATATTTATAGGTTAGAATCCATTCTCTTTTTCTCTATCAAACTGGGGGAGAAGATGGGGTTTTGCCCATGTTTTCCCCCTTCCAGCTCGACTCCGATTCTGCAGTCAGCCCACAGAGCTGGGTGTAGCTGCCTCAGTGACATAACCATACGCTACAGAACCAGCAACAGCAACATTGATTCCCCCCCCCCCAAACAATCAGATCATATATTTTAATTATTATGGCTCTGAAATCCATTTGTATGAGTTACTACTTGTTTTTAATTAAGGGAAGTCATTGCAGCAGTACAACATTGCTGGGCAACTTGAAGTGAATTTTGGTGTGTATGTGTGAGAGAGGATTTTGTTTCTGAAGCCAAAGGATATTGCAGAGTTAGAAAATGTTCTGGAAAGGACAACCAGAAGGATCATACGGATGGAATTATTCCTCTACAAGGAAAGGTTGCAGCGTTTGGGACATTTTAGTTTAGAGAAAAGGTGAATATGGGGGAAATGACTATGTTCTGCCTCCACAATTGGAGGCAACAATGCTTCTGAATACCAGTTGCTGGAAACCGCAGGAGGGGAGAGGGCTGTTGTGCTCAAATCCTACTTGCAGGTTTCCCACAAGCATCTGGTTTCCCACTGTGAGAAGAGGGAGCTGGATCAGATGGACCGTTGGCAAGCTGATCCAGCAAGCTCTTCTCATGTTCTTAGGCCTCTTTAATGTCCAGGGAATTCCTGGGCATTATGTCCTTAATAATTCCATTTATCTTCCAAAGGAACTGTTTCCCACAGAAAAATGCCTTTGCTCCTTTGCCAACCTGCTTCGGCTTCCAGTGCCCTTTATTAGGACAATGGCATCAAGGCATGCCTTCAGTGGTTGATGGCTCCACCTTCCCCCACTTAAGCACAGCATGGGTGGTCCAATTAGTACTTGGCCTGTCCCTCCCCCGTGCTGGAGAGACATGAAAGCTCCCTGTTGGGGAAGGCTGCAATTGTTCTACTCTCCATCTGGAGGATGAAAAGGACAAAGGCCACTCCCATCCTTTCATGATGAGTTGCTGCTGGTTCCCTGCCCGCCCAGGAACCACCACTCCTCTTTCCTCCTCCTCGTCCTCCTGCTGCTGCTGCTCACATCTCTTGCAGTGGCCACTTAGCTTCTTCCTGCCCTCCGCCCAAATGCATAGCACAGATTTCTACATAGCGCACATAGCTCTGGGAGCTGCAGCAGGTCTATTTGCAGAGACAAATGTGTACGCAGCCTTATATCTGTCTGGGCACCACAGTTGAAGAAGTGTATCAACAAGCTGGCAGGTATGTAAAGGTGGATAACAAACATCATTAAGAGTTTGGAAGCCAAGCCTTACAAGGAACAGGAACAGTTGAGCGAGTTGTGCATGTTTAGCCTAGAGAAGAATGAAAGGTGACAGGACAGCCATCTTCAAAGATCTGAAGGAGGATGGAGCAAGCTTGGTTTCTGCTGCTCCAGAGGGGAGGACCTGGACCAATGGATGCAAATTACAAGGAAGGCAACCCCAAGGAACCATTAGGAAGAACTTTGTGACAGGAAGAGCTGTTTGATGGTGGAAAGGATTCATGCAGACGGTTATGAACTCTCCTTCATTGCAGGTTTCTAAACAAAGATTGGATGGCCATTTGTCAGGAATTCTTTAGCTGTGGTTCCTGCAATGCAGGCAGTTCGACTATATGACCCTTAGGTTCCCTTCCAGCTCTGCAGTTCTGTGATTCTATTGCCGTGATCCCTTTGGGGTTCTCTCATCATGGGAGGCTCCCATCTTGCCCAAACCTCAGGGGGAGAGGGGGAGGGAGAGTCCCAAGAGCCAAGTTTCCTTCTGAGGAGACAGCTGGCTGGATGCTCCCATTAGCAAAGAGCTTGCCATGCTTGCTGAATCAGAGGCAGGACACAGCAGTTAAGGCAACACACATATGCCCTCCCACTGCTTCGGCAAAGAAGTGGCTGTAATTGCTTTTCTTAGATAAAAAGAGAGCACACCAGCAGCTGAGGCCCAAATTGGAGCCACTTTCACACATTCAGCAGGAGTGGGAGAGAAATCCCTCCATGGTTATAAACTGTAAGAGATTACAAGGCTGTTCCTCTGGGCCCTGCAAAAAAAACATCTTCTGGGGCTATCACCTATGCCCCCCACTTCCACTTAAAATATCTGTCTGTGTGTGTGTGTGTGTGTGAGAGAGAGAGAGAGAGAGAGAGAGAGAGAGAGAGAGATCCTATTCAAAGAGGGACTTCCTTGACTCAAAACACATTTATTTTTAGATGCTATGTGCAGCCTCCCCCTCCCCATCCACTGAGCCTGCAGATATTCCTCACACTTGAGGAGCGCATGGGAGGGGTGGGGGCTGCCCCAAATATGCGTTGCCCCAAGGAGATGCCATCCGTCATCTTAGAGAATGGCGTTCGGGAGCACTCAAGTGGAAGAAGGCAGAGCAGAGAAATGGCGTGTGGCTGTTCAAACAGCACCTACGGCCTGGACGGAAAAACAACACAGCTCTCAGCCCAAGGTAGCACGTTAAGTTTCCAAAGCTCTTCGTCTCTTTATTGTACCACTTGGCGTAGTGTGATTTGAAGAGGCAACATTATTGCCATCTTGCAGATGGAGGGCTGAGAACGTACATACACACCACCCCGATGGAGAACCAACCTGAACATAAGAATATGAGAACAGCCTTTCCTGTCTACTCCTTTCCTGCATTGCTTATGTAAAAGGGTGTCACACAGGGGGAGCAAGGGCAGGGATCATTGCCCTGCCTCCAGTGTTGGTCGCAACACCTGAGTTTGCTGTCTCTAGAAGTCCACCTTTTCAGAACTGCCACCTGCCAAAGAAAAACCCAGGAACAAGCAGCAGCTTATGCACAGCATTCTGTCCAATCAGGGGGTCCTTTACCTTGTAGCCAACCAGCCTAAGTTAAGGACATAAGAAGAGCCTGCTTCATTTTTCCAAGACAAAGGAAATGCTTTTTTATCCAACAATCCTCTGGTGTCTGTTTTCTCATTCCTTCCACCACAAATGTATTCAGCAATAGGCAAGGAGTTCCAAAGTATAGGTGCCGCCACACTAAAATATCAAATTCCTAACAGTGTGGATTGGGTATTATGTGGCACCTGTAACAGGGCCCATTTCAGCAATCCAAGTAGCCAAGTGGGCATATATGGCATAAGGCATAAGGCAATCTCATTTTTAATTGACTACTGCAGGAAAGAGTGAAATAAAAATGGCAGGAAAAGATTAAAGGCCTGTTTGGTCCTTGCAAGCTGGCAGGGTCTTGGAAAGGGATAGGTGGTGAGGAATGGGATGCTGTGCTGATTCCACAAAGGTCCCCATCTCCCTTCTGTCTCCTGCCCCCAACATCTTATTCGCCTTAAGGGTTGTCCCAGGTTAGGGAACGCAGGTGGCGCTGTGGTCTAAACCACTGAGCCTCTTGGGCTTTCCAATCAAAAGGTTGGCGGTTCAAACCCCTGCAATGGAGTGAGCCCCTGTTGCTCTGTCCCAGCTCCTGCCAACCTAGCAGTTCAAAAGCACACCAGCACAAGTAGATAAATAGGTACTGCTGCAGCAGGAAGGTAAACAGCATTTCTGTGCATTCTGGTTTGGTTTTTGGCATGGTGTTCCATTGTGCCAGAAGCGGTTTAGTCATACTGACCACATGACCCAGAAAGCTGTTTGTGGCCAAACGCCTTGGCCTGAAAGCAAGATGAGCACCACAACTCCATATTCAACTTTGACTGGACTTAGCCGTCCAGAGGTCCTTTACCTTTTTACCTGTCCCAGGTTGTTCCTGGGGTAGCTTTGAGGGACTTTGGAAGCAGATCCCCTCCTCTGAGCAGTAACAACTATCCCCCACAACTCCCCATTAAATGATCCTTATTTGCTTTGGGAAGACAATTTTCCAGAGCAAGCATCTGTGTCTCTGAGATTTGAATTCCTTCCCAAGAAGGCTAATGTGCGTTCAAGCTTGTTCGTTCACCTCCCTTTGTTGCTGTCCTTTCTTGTGATGGTTTCTGAAAAGGGATAAAGGCATTTAAAAGGCTTCAGAAGGGAGCAGCAACCTGTGGTTGCAGACGGGTGATGCTGCCGAGCCGGGGAGGCTGGTGAATTATTTATCAGGACCTAGTCTGCAGTGAGTGAGCGAGAGGAGCAGAGCGGCATCTTCAGTGGAAGGACTCCAGCTGTGCAAAGCAGAGGTATGCCTGGACCCAGGCAGGCATGACCGAGAAGGACGAGCGGGGAGCGAGTGAGCAAGCGAGCACGGGGTGGGTGTCCATGAACTCTGGGCAAGGGGCCAAGGAAAGAGAAAGTCATGCTATGAGTTGGGAGGGGTGTCAGTCTGGATGATATGGTGCGCCCTAATGTTTAGCAGGAATCTCCTTTCATAAAATCATACGTAGAGTTGGAAGAGACCTCATGGGTCATCTAGTCCAATGCCCTGCAGTGAAGAAATCTCAATGAAAGCATCCATGACAGATGGCCATCCAAGCTCTGCTTAATAATGTTATTCCACCCACAACACAAGAATCTCTGTGAAGAGGATACTTGAATTGACAATGCATAAATAAACCTACAGTCATACCTCAGGTTACAGACGCTTCAAGTTGCGCTTTTTTGGGTTATGGACCCGCTGAAACCCGGAAGTACAGGAATGGATTTCTTCTGGGTTTCGCGCATGCACAGAAGCACAAATTGCAACCCACACATGTGCAGACACAACTCTGCGGGTTGCGAATGTGCATCCTGCACGGATCATGTTCACAACCCGAGCATCCACTGTATTGCTTGTGTACTGTGTACTGCATATGAAAGGTAAGAATGTACCGCCAGTGGCGGAGGAAGCTGCTGGGGCACCTGGGGCGGTGCGCCAAGGGGCAGGGTGGGGCGGGGTGGGGTGGTGTGCACCGTGGGGCCTTCAGAGTCTGCCTGCCTCCTCCCACTCAGCTGTCCTACAGCTGGGAGAGAAGGCAGCGGGTGGACCGTTTGGGCAGCGTGGAACCTGCGTGCGCCCAAGCCACCACGTCTCTCCCAGGAGAGATACGTGGCTTGGGCATGCTGCAGGCCCTGCAGTGAGTGCCACCCGACATTTTGTCACCCCCCTCAGTGATGACACCTGGGGTGGACCGCCCCCTTCCTCCGCCCTTGTGTACCACTTTACAAGTTTCTGTTGTTATATTTTGTTCTTGTATTTACATGAAAATCAATAAAAATTATTTGGATTAAAAAAAAGGAACACCTCCAAGGAAGGAGAATCCATCACCTTCTGAGGAAGTCCACTCCACTGTCAAACAGCTCTTACCATCAGTAAGTTCTTCCTGGTGTTGAGTGGGAATCTCCTTCCTTGTATTTGTGCTGGTCCCCCTGCTTTCCAGGCATGGGTCCAAGCACTTTGCCATTTGCCCTGCTGCTTTCCCTGCTGCTTTCTGCTGAGTCAGAACAAACATTAATCTGCAGAAAAACCAATGGCATTTGTTCTGCGGTAAACAGCAGGGTTTCCCTGGGGAAAGTGGCGGGAGAAGTGGAAACGTGGAGAACAGTAAAAGTTACATTTCAATAAGGAGCTATAAATCAGTACATTTCTAACCAGAAAACTTTGGTGTGGGTGGGTGGAGTGATTTTCTTGGTAACCATCTCAAGAGGGAAATGTTGGCCCCTTCCCTAAACATTCATATTGCTAAGTATATTTGCCTAACCCCTTTTTTTAAAAAAAAAAACCTAAACTAATATTCGTAATAACATTAGAAGAGACTACTGGATCAGGCCATTGGCTCATCAAATCCAGCAACCTGTTCTCATGTTAGCCAACCAGATGTCCCAATGAGAAGCCCACAAGCAGAAGTTGAACACAAGAACACTCCCCCCTCACCCCTGTGATTTCCAGCTACTGCTATTCAGAAACATTGCTGCCTCCAAATGTGGAAGCAGAGCACAGTTTCACCACAGTGAGAAACTATCAACAGCCTTCTCCTCCATGAATTTGCCTAATCCTATGTTAAAAACATGTAGGTTGGTGGCCAATCTTCCGATATTCAGCTTCACTGGATGTCAGCGAATTCTAGTGTTAAGAGAGAGGGAGAAAACCTTCTTCTCATCCACTTTCTCTAGGCCATGCATGATTTTATAGGCTTCTATCACGTCACCTCTTACTCTCCTTTTCTCTAAACGATAAAGGCATAAACACTGCAACCTTTCTCCACAGGGAGTTGCCCTTCCACCCCCTTGATCATTTTGCTCGCCCTTTTCTGAGCATTTTTCCAACTCTACAACATCCCCATTGAGGAGAGGCAACCAGACACTACATAATATTCCAAATGTGGTTTCACCAGAGTTGATCTAAAAAAATGTAGTATAAACACCGGCAACTGGGAAACATTGGCTTGCGAGCGCTCCAACTGGAGAACAGCCTTTACCAAAGGTGTCATGTGCTTTCAAGATGCTTGAACTCAGGACGAAGAAACGTGCTAAGAGGAAGGCACGCTTGGCAAACCCTCCCCATGATCAACTCCCGCCCAGAAACCTTATGTCCCTACTGCAGAAGGATGTGTAGATCCAGAATTGGCCTCCACGGTCACTTACAGACGTTTAAACCTGTGTTTATGGAAGACAATTTTACTTGGCTACAAGTGATGATGATGATGATGAAGAAGAAGAAGATTCAGCTGCAAAGGAGGCATTAGAAGGCATCATCTACAGACATGATAACTGTTGAGTGATGGAAGGGAGAGCCTCACCTTTCTTCCTTCCTTCCTTCCTTCCTTCCTTCCTTCCTTCCTTCCTTCCTTCCTTCCTCATCCCAAACCACCAGGCTTCCTTCAGCAGCTAAGATGATTCTAGTTTTTCTATCAGGTGCAGCCCAATCCCTGCCATGCCTTGTGATTCCCAGTAACTGCAAGGAGGATCACAGCATAACAATCCTATCCTAACTATGTCCACTTAGAGGTAAGTCCTGAACATGGTGGGGTTTACTCCCAGGTATATGGGGTTAGGAGGACTGATGCTTTAATCAGCAACACTTACTCCCCTCACCCCCCAAAAAACCCCAATTCTGTCACCACTCTTTCTTCAACTGTCATCCTAATGCAGCAGTTAATTTTGCAATGTAGGTATGACAGGGGAAAAACTGAATGCACACTTTGATGGATCTACTGCTGTGCTTTTAACTGCTCAATTAATTTAACAATTAAAAAAGATTATCTCACAACAGGAGTGATATTTTGATTATGTTTCATGAAAAATGCCATTTTCTCCTAAAAACAACGCTAAAAATCATTTAGGCATTCTGCATTCAGAAGGTGGGGAAGTGGGAATAAACTCCAGTTGTTTGCCTGGATACAAGGTAATCCAGTCTTTCACACCAGCTGCATTTTTAAACTACCTCATGGTTAAAATGCTGCTGTGGGGACACTGAAAATGTCACATTAAAAAAAAAACCCAACAAAAAATTTCAATACATCACATACATCAATTTGAAATGCAAAAAAGGGATGAAGGTATAAAAAGTACAATATTCTGTCACATGAGAATTGTAAATTGCAGTTCACTCTCAACTTACACTGGGGTTAGGTTCCGGGGATAGTGCATAAAACACATTGTGTGTAGTTAAAAATATATTGGGTTCAATGGTGGGTAGAATTGCCAAAGTCTTTTCTCCCAAATGTCTGCCCCCTTTTCACCTCCTTTTTAATTATTATTATTTAATTGCCAAGCTGAATGTGCACAAGTTAAATGCGCATGAGTTGTGAGTTAGCTGTATATTCGTATTTGATAGTTATTTATTTTCATAACTTTAGCACTCTTCCTAGCTCCTATTACATTGTGTTTTATTACAACCAAAATGCAAATATCATTTCATAGAATCATAGAATCATAGAGTTGGCCCACAAGGGCCATCGAGTCCAACCCCCTGCCAAGCAGGAAACACCATCAGAGCACTCCTGACATATGGTTGTCAAGCCTCTGCTTAAAGACCTCCAAAGAAGGAGACTCCACCACACTCCTTGGGTGTTTGCAGCTTAAGGGTTAAGGCTGTTCTCAGCGTTAGTCAACCACCCAACAGTGTGGGAGGTGAGTGCATAGCAACCAGGAAAGCTGGCATAAACTTTACTTAGGTAGCCCTTCCTCTGATAGGCTTTCTAGCTTTGAGGGAGTTTTCTTCCAGCTGTTTAGCTGAAGGTCTTCCTGCCCTGAACAAGGTGCAACAAAAAGGCAAAACTTCTGTTTCTTTCTGCTCCAGTTAAATACTAATTGGTTAAGTAAGTAAACTCTTACCAGGATTTTCTCTTTGAATTCTGCATTTTTAAGTGCCTCTGCTAACATCTAATATAATTCTGATTATTAGAAACATCACTTAATTATTGGTACTTCAGAACACATAAAAACTATGCAGAACATTAGGGAGTTAAGGATTTCTCTGCCAACATAATACAAAAAGAGGCCTTATTTCCACAGATTTATTCTGTTCACAGCTTGTTTCTCTTGACCTTATATAGTACACTAGTTTTGATGTTAAAGCTAATTACCAAAGCCAGGGGTCATAGGGGGAGGGAGCCTTTCATTTTGAAGCACATCATATTTTTGCTGCTACGATCATATAGGAAGGTAATTCTGTATGCTTCTTATTTTTTGCGCAAGAGGTAATTTTGCAGCAAGATTAATGAATCCAGTGCTTTAGCATATCGTAACATTTCATATATTAATTTTTCAATCTTTCCCCAGAATTTCTGTCCTGAGGGGCATGACCACCATGTATGAAAAGAGTTGTCCACCTCTCTTCTGCACTGCCAGCACATTTCTGAATATTTTTTATTTATAGCATTGACAACAAGCATCATCTACTGCCTTGACATAACTTTGTACCATAGCCTGACTTCACAAGAATTTAATGATCACTTTCCTAGATTTCTAACATTATTACCAGTGTCTTTTGCACAAATTTCATCATGTCATCTTGATTTGCAATCATATTTTAATAACAGATGGTAAATTCTAGATAATCTGTGTTTCCTTACTTAAACTGGCTCCTTCAAATGCTGCTAATTTTCTTAACCTTCTATTTTTATTTAGATGTTTCAGAACAGTCTCTTGGTAGAAAATACTCAAACCATACTAAATTCAAAAGATATTATTTTTTTCCTAATGTTGCATAATCGATCATTCTTCTATTTTTAAATAAATATTTCTACCTAAACAGATAACTTCTTCTTTGATACTGATATTTGTTTGGAGCTCAGCTAAGAGTGATTGCAAGGGAGGTTTAGGTCTTGGGACCTTTTGTTGCGGTCCCATTTTTTTAACCAACTATATACTAAAAATTCCTTTTCACTGCCATTGTTCTGTACATTCCCATAATATTTTATGCAACAGCAATTATTTATTTTCAAATTTATTTTGGGGTCTTGATTCACATTTTTTAAAAAAAAACAGGGAACGTACGTACAAGTTTTGGTTAATAATTGCACAAAGGTGCTTGCAAAGTAGTTTGAAGGCTTTAGAGTTGATGCAGGGCTGTGGACAGAGACCCTTTGTCTGGAATGCCCTAAAACCAACACTTGAGCTATTGCATGCCATTTACAATTTGCCAGCCCCACTCTGCCAAAGAAAAGAACAAAATAACATACAATGAGTCAATTAGCTAATGACTCATCTAGTTCAGCATCCTGTTCTCACGGTAGCCAACCAGGTGCCTGTGGGAAATCAGAGAGCAGAATCCATTCACAAGAGCATGATCTCCTCCTGTGATTTCCAGGACCTGGTGTCCAGAAGCACCTCTACTCCATGAATTTGTCCAATCTTCCTTTAATTGCATCCAAGTTGGTGGTCATCTCTGCCCACTTTCTTTGGCCTAAATCTTCCAACACTCAGCTTCACTAGCTGTCCACAACTTCTAATGTTACGTTTCTCTATCCCCTTTCTATATGTCATGCATAATTTTATAAGCTTCTTTCATGTTGCCTCTTACTTGTCATTTCTCTAAACCAAGAGGTCTCAAACACTTCCCCAACCCTGCCCTAGCTAATGGCTGAGTGGGTGAGATGCTAGGTACACAAATTACTCCTTCAGACTAGTAGAGTCCAAATAAAAGCCTGTTCCTCCCTTTGATCTCTCGGCAACATGCGGTTGATGCTGGAGATGCACACAGGCAAAAATATCTTTACAACTATTTTTGATAAGCAGAGCAAAGCAGGAGTAGGTTGTGGGGGGAGATAACCCTCAGACTCTGAATCAAACTGCAGGAAGCAGGTTGATGCACTGTGATTATCTTGCTTCTAAGAGGGGAAGCTGCCAAAGCAGAGAGAGGGGAAAGCACTGAGGGAAAACACATCAAGGGCAAGAGAGCCCCTTGACACATCTTCAGACAAACTTTGGATGTTCCCCCTCAGGTAGCAGAAATGTAGAGAGATGACTACTCATTTCCACAAAAGAAAGACATCCAGAGTCATAAAACTCTTCAAGGGCTCTGAAGTTCTGCCAATGTAAGGGAGATTCCACTTCTTCTACCTGGGTTGTGGAGAGAGTGTCACTGTAGAGTTTAGTCACTAGGAGTGAGATGTATCTCAGTGGAAATATGACTGAGGCAACCAAGATGATACAGGGTCTGGAAACCAAGCCTGATAAGGAATAGTTGAGGGAGTTGGCAATGTTTAGGCTGGAGAAGAGACGACTGAGAGGTAATATGATAGTCATCTTCAAATATCTCAAGCGCTGCCATGTAGAAGATGGAGGAAGCTGCCATGTAGAAGTGGAGGACCCCAACCGATGGATTCAAATGGATTGCGACTAAACATTAGGAAGCACCTTATGATGGTAAAAGCTGTTCGACTCTGTAATGGACAACCTCAGAGAGTGGTTAGACTCTCCTTCCTTGGAGGTTTTTAAGCAGAGGTTGAATGGCCATCTGCTGAGGATTCTTTGGTTGCAACTACTGCACCACAGTAGTGAGCTCCCGTCGTTCGGTCCCAGCTCCTGCCCACCTAGCAGTTCGAAAGCACCCTTAAGTGCAAGTAGATAAATAGGTACCGCTTTATAGCAGGAAGGTAAATGGCGTTTCCGTGTGCTGCGCTGGTGCTGGCTCGCCAGAGCAGCTTCGTCACGCTGGCCACGTGACCCGGAAGTGTCTCCAGACAGTGCTGGCCCCCAGCCTCTTAAGTGAGATGGGCGCACAACCCTAGAGTCGGACACGACTGGCCCGTACGGGCAGGGGTACCTTTACCTTTACTGCACCACAGGGGGTTGATCACAGGGGGATAACCCTTGGAGTCCTTTCCAACTCTACAATTCTATGATTCTATAATTGGATAGAGCTTAGTAAAGGAGGTCTGAGGCACTTGCTGCATTTCCAGTGCTGGGTTTTTAATCTGTGTTTGTAGGATATTTTCCAAAAAGCAAAGGCATCCTGTACTAGTTGTAAGAGATGTTGCTGTTTCTCCACCCACCATCACACCAGTTGGGATCCTTAAACTGTTCCTAATTTGCTCGCTCAGAGAGCTTCATGGTTCTGCGTTCCTGCACTGCCCTACTGCCATGCCCTGTGGGCTCCTTTAGCAGGACAGGACAGAACACTAGTCCTCACTATCCTCAAGAAAACAATGACGCAGAATGGGCAGGATAGGCTGTAAATGAAATCTTGAGACAAAATTACCCATTTATTGTTCTCTTAAGCTACTTTTCAGCACCACGGATAGCTGCTGGCTATAGCCTTGCAGAATTGCTAAAGGGAAGATAAACCAGAATGCCCATTTCAACTCTAAAGAAGCATCGCATGCCAAACTGGCCTGACCCAGAAAAAAATGCTGCTTCAGATGACCAAGCTAAGAGAAATTGTGGACATTTCTACAACCAGTGCAATTTAGTGTGAGAACTGTCACATTTGGAACCAGGAGACAGAGTTAATATCAAGCTTGAGGGAACAAAGACATGGCAGCCTCCATCAAGGGACAAATAAACAAACATCTCTTTGAAATCAAACACTGAATCATAAACAAAAAACTGGTGACACCCTCTTTCGACTCCTGAGTAGGTTCAATTGCCAAAAGTACAAGTTGCATGTAATTGAGATTCTGCCTTCTAAGATTGACAGCAATATTACTACTCAGCTCATTACACACTCTGGTCAAGTTATTCAGAAGCCACTGAGATGCAAGACCACTTCAGAAGCTACAAATTTAGGGTGATAGAAATCAGATGGGGGGCAGCAGGTTCTAACACACTCAGGGAGCCTCCATAGATACTAAATGCTCCTTATAGGAGGACCATGAGCGGAAAGGTGAAAAGAATAGTGAGGAGGGTGCATTTAGACAAATTCATGGAGGAGAGGGCTATTGAGGGGTACTAGCCATGATGGCCATGCCCTGCCTCCACAGTTGGAAGCAGCCATGCTTCTAAATATCACTCGCTGGAAACCACAGGAGGGTAGAGGACTCTTCTGCTCAAATCCTGCTTGCAAGTTTCTCAAAGGCATCTGGTTGTCCACTGTAAGAACAGGATGCTGGACTAGATGGGCCACTGGCTTGATGCAACATAATTCTTATGTTCTAATGTACATCAGTCTAATTTGTACTGCTTTAAGGAGTTTAGAGAGGAATGGCTGAAGACTTAGATCAACAGTGCTGGCTTCCTTTTTGTCTCTTTAAACCAAGGGGGGGGGGAGATGTGTGGAAAGTGTCCTTGGACAGCTGCAACACTAGATGGTGCTGGATTTAGTTATTTCTAGGTGAGTCAGTCCTTTCCTCTTCTGCTCTTGTTTGAGAGACAAACAAAGATTGTCCTCCTGCTTCCTGATTGGTGCGTCCTCAAAACATCCAATGACATGGGCCTTCCCAAGAGATGCAAATGGAAGGGGAAGCCAGAAAGTCACAAGGTGGAAATGCTGAAGGTGGCGGTGCAGAGGTTTGAGAGAGATGGATTCTGTTGCTCTGAAATAAGGTTTCTGAAAGCAACGTACCCCACTTCATCCTGATTTCCGCTGAGCTCTGTTCCATCCTCCCCCCATTTCCCCCCTGCTCTTTGAATACTTAATAGAGCTCCTTTACAGTGAAAGAGCATACACTGATTTCAAGCCTGTTTTACATGTATTATTTATTGCAGACAGTGAAATGTTATATTTTAGGAGAGATCTCTCCAAATCTTATAAATATGCATGGGGTAGGAAAGAAATAGCCAATAGGGGTTATGATTTTTTCCCCCTTTTTCTTCCCACTTAAAAAAGACTGAAATATGCTCAGATGCTAATAAGCAGAGACTCTTTTTGGAGTTAATGATGGTTCAGCTTGGGTCACCTCCTGCCTGTGTCAAAAGATGCATTAAGATCCACTTAATGTAGCAAATAACTCTCCAGTACTTGGGTGGTGACCTTTGTTGTCCACATGGAGACACATTGTGTATAAATAGGCAGGGAATGTACGGCTGAAGGACACGGTTCCCTTCAGCTCAATAGCAAAGAGGGCTTTTGGAAAAACAAACATCCAATGTGGGGGCAGGCTGGGGATTTTGAAAGTCAAGTGCCTGACTCTTGGGACTTTGATGGTATTGAAAATCCAACATGCTTTGGGGGTAAAATGACATTGAGAAGAAAAAGCAGGACAGGACACTAAATAACATTGCAATCCTGAGTTGCCTCTTGCTCCACTAAAATGAAGGCAGTGGTGGAGGTGGTGGTGGTGTTGTGTGTGTGTGTGTGTGTGTGTGATTCACACCTTCGGATTAGTCTCACACACACACACACACACACACACACACACACACACACGTCCCTTTGGATTAGTTATGAGATCAGCAGTCAGCCAGTCCTCAAAAGTCATGACACTTAAGGAAAAAGGGACAGAGAGGGAGAAGGAAAAATGTTACCATTCTTAATAAATCCAGCTGGGATGGAAACGGTTCATGTAGCCTAATAGGTTTTAATTCTTTTCTATTCTGAACTGTTGCTATTCTGAGTTGTTGTTACTAGTTTTCATTTCATCTCTATATCACTTTATATTTTGAGAAAAAAATATCAAAGTAGTTTACAACGTACATTAAAACATCAAATAAAACAATCCAAAATAAAACATTACAGAAGAAAACCAAATATAAACTATATATTCAAAGCAAAGTAATGAACAGGAAACTAAAATATTATCTTAACAATTTCAAAATGAGACATAAAGGAGGTCAAATATAGAATGCACATTTAATACATATAGAAAACATTTGATTTTATTGTAAATATTTCAAAATAAGACCCACTCTGGTACCTGCTGGTGAGGGGCAGGTAATAAAATTATTATTATTAGTATTGAAAATAATGCACAATATTGGCCAACTCTCCTGACTTTATGGGTCTTCTGTTCTGAAATCTGCCTCCAGTGAAACACACAAACCTGTATCTAGTTTGCCTTCTGGGGAAATGTTGGTGTGCTTTTTATAAATTTGTATTACTGTGTACACACATGCAAAAAGATTCCAGTCTCCTCTCATTGTTCCTCTTTATTATCACCATTATCATCTTTCTTCCAAAAAGCTTTTAAGAGGCTGCACATAGTTTTCCAGCATTCTATTTTATTCTTGCAACAACCCTGTGAGGTAGGCTAGGTTGACAGGTGGGGCCTGGCCCCTGATCACCCAGTGAGCTTTATGGCATAGTAGAAATTTGAACATGTGTTTCCCCAGGCCTAGTCGAACACGCCAACACCTGCACCACACGGGCCCTCATGATTCCCATGAGTCTCTAGAAGTCAAATCTCACAATCTGGAGAGAAAATATGTATTTTAAAAGGTTTATTTAAACATTCACAATTAGTATGGAAGCAGCCCAAAATCAAGGTGGCACAGACCAGAGATTCGTCCATGCTTATCATGTTGCCAGCAAAGTGTTGTGGTTTACTCTGCTTCAGAAAAACAAAGAAACAACACCCTTTCCTGTTCTCTGCAACCCCCTCACAAATCTGCCTCCCATTATCTTGCAAACATAAAAGCAAGCAGTAATTATAATGAAGTGGTTGGTTTGGGTACTTGTGGAACATGTGCGGATACTGAGATCTTCCCCACTGGCACGGTGCATGGATGCAAACTGATATATTCTAATCCCTAAAGTATTTTTCTTTTCACAGTCTACTGTGTGCCTCACTCTAATTAGGCCTAAGCTTGTGTAACAGACTTCCACTGCTTACCACAGTCTCCATTCCCTTACAGTTGTCTCCCTTGTGTTCAGTTTAAGATTGTAAACCCCTTTGGGGCAGGGAACCGTCCTCTTGTACTCTGTAAAACACACTGCATATTGATGGTGTGGCATCAGTAACAGCAACAAGAATAAAACTTAAGGCGAGCGAGTTGAGAACCGCATCATTACTGAATCTGCCTACTGATAACAGAAGACGCACACAGACTGCCTACCATCACCACCGGTGTATTCCCCCCCTCCCCCACGTAGCACCATTCCTGTCCTACTTCTGTCATGGACACAGATGGGCTCCTCTCACAGACGAATGAGAAAGCATTCCAGGGCACAGCCTTAGGGAGTCTGGTTAATTTCCAGGTCACAAGAGGTGTTTGGTCCAAAACGAAATCAATTTCTCCACTTTCTTCAGTTGGGCAAGCTTAGAAGCCTGTTGTGGTGCTCAGGAGAGCATCATTTGGCCAGCTCCCATTAGCTGCAAATGCTCGAGCCAGCCATCCAAGGAGATGGAGAAATGGGTCAACATGCCTCAGTCCTAACCGTGTGCGGGTTTGGTGTGTTACAAAAGCAAGCAAGCGAATGGTGTTGTGCACACTGCTCTCTAACCAAGGTGTCATCAGGACAACCCTAGTGTGGCCATTGAGAAGAGGGGCCTGAAGGTGTGGGAGCTTCAGAGATACCTGAAAGAATCGGCTTAGTTGTGGGAAGGGGGGCAAGAACAGGGGGAGGAGGAAGCTACCCTTGGCTTGTTGCAGAAGAGTATGAAATGAACAGACTCAAACTGAACATAAAATGAAAAGCGGGAAATATAAACCCCTAAAGCCTTAGATTTTTTTTTTAAAAGGATTAGACAGATTCATGGAGGAGAGGGCTGTCAAAGGCTACTTGCCATGATGCCTGTTCTCTGCCTCCACAGCTTGATGCAGTAGTGCTTCTGAAGGCCGGAAGGCTGGAAACTATAAGAGGTGAATATCTTATTGAGCTCAACCCCTGCTTGTGGGTTTGCTGTTGCGGCACCTGGTTGGCCACTGTGAGAACATGATGCTGGACTAGATGGGCAACTGGCTCCTCATATGTTCCTAAAGAAAAAGGCAAATCTTGAACACAGTGCATTAAGATCTGTAAGAGAATAAAAACCAGAAGCCTCCTTTAAGAAGCCAATATAGTTATACAGTGGTACCTCGGGTTAAGTACTTAATTCGTTCCGGAGGTCCATTCTTAACTTGAAACTGTTCTTAACCTGAAGCACCACTTGAGCTAATGGGGCCTCCCGCTGCTGCCGCTCCGTCGGAGCACAATTTCTGTTCTCATCCTGAAGCAAAGTTCTTAACCCGAGGTACTATTTCTGGGTTAGCGGAGTCTGTAACCTGAAGCGTAGGTAACCTGAAGCGTATGTAACCCGAGGTACCACTGTATATAGGTTGGAGATAAGATGCGCTGGTCAAGTGCAGGCCAGAGAGAAGCTGGCAATCGGGAATACTCCTAACAAACATAGAGCAAATATTTTTAGACAGTCAACAGTTAAAAATTAGGCAGAGGGAAACCCCCAAAAAGGTTTGTTGCCCCTCAGGGAATGTTGAAGGAGGATTATGTGTTCACAAGAGGACCAGATTCCATCCTCATGGTGCCCAAGAATGAAAAACTCAGTTGCTTGTGACACTGGCATCAGCCTCCTATCCTTCTCCTTCACTTATTCCCAAACAAAATTTGGCATAGTTAGCACGAATGCAATAGACAGCATCTTTGCCCCCCCCCCGGCTTTATGGCATTGGAACGTCCATTATTGGCACAAGGTGGGGATGACACTGGCCTTTCCCATCCAAGAAGAGGTGCCGCCAGATCTGTCATCCTCACTAGAGCCACCTGCTACCCCATCCTTGGGTTTTTAAACCCTAAATTCTTATCATTCATTGGTGGGGGTTTCCGGGAGGAAGCCTAACAAGGAGAAAGGAGACTTTACAAAAGACTGTCCTTGAGCTCTGTGGATGCCTCCTTCCAGTAGAGATCCCGAGGCTGCTGCACACAGATGACAAACATCCATCATCTAGCAGAAGCTCCCAAGTGGAAGCAGAGCAGAACTCTTCAAATTGCAGGCGACATCTCTTGTCCTTTACAAGCAAAGTGCAGCAGGAGAGAAATGGCTTCCTAGTCATTTGCATTTGGATCATTTACTGCTCTGTGCTCATCGGCACCCTCTCCACTCAAAATCTTAAAGCATCTTTTTACATAGCTGTTGTGAGCAGAAATTAGACCTATGGATTAAACAGTGGCCTCAGTCTGATGTGGTACCCAGCAGATACTGGACCACTGCCAAATGCGAGACTTTTAATAAAATATGCTGAGCATGCTTCCTAGAGGCAGCTATATTTTCTTACTAAATTTCTTCAGTTGCATGAGTTCCTGTGGCATTGAGCCACTTCGTTCACTTCTCTGCAGGCAACACATGTCTATTAGAAACATTTGAGTTGTTCCCTTGGCAATTATCCATTACATGCTGGGTCAGACATCAGAATGACGACCTATCTCAGTACTTTGCCACATCACTTGCTGACCAAGTGTCCCTTGGAAGTTCAAAGATGGGAAAAGATGGAGGCAGGCACCCAGTGTTCTCCAGCTGGTGGGAGTTGTAGTGGGGGAAATGGGGGGGGGGAGAGAATCCCTCCATTTTTTCCCCAGTTGCATTTTTCCCAAGTCCACTACTAGGGAAGTGATGCTATTTATTTATTTAGAGATCACAAAGCTCTCTTGTGATGTACATAATAAAACTGCAGATAAAACACAGCTAAAATCCAAAAAACTAATACATACATGTACACATTACATAAAATAATTATCAATGAAACGCAGATAAAATCAGTGAATTTTACAAAGCAGATGTAAGTCACTAAGTTATATGTCTGAGTAGGCTTGCTGAAATAAAGAAGTTTTCAGCAGGCATCTAAAACAATAGAGGAAGGATACATGCCAGCAATCATGCTGCAGCATTCTGCAATAACAGTAGTTTCTGGATCAATGGCAAGGGAAGCGCTACATTGCAGCAATCCATTACTGAAGTTATCAATGGCTGGACTATTGTGGCCAAGATATTTTTAGTCCAGGGATGACTGCAGCTTTAATATCAGCCAAAGCTGATGCAGTGAGGGTGCCTGCCTAAAGTGAGAAGGAAGAGAGTCCCAAAGCGTAGGTTGCTCCCACACTAACAGATGGACTCTGCAAAAGCAGGTCATTATTTTGCACTTGTAAAAGTGAAAGTTCCACAGATCAAAGCAGCCAAAGAGGCACAAGGTGATCTGTTAAGGAAACTGAACCGAAACAGCTAATATGCCAACTGTGACCTGGTAACAAACTAGCAGCCAATGCAGATCTTTGAGCACAGGTGAAACATGCTGACAGGGTCTCACTCCTCCCGGCAGCCATGTTGCAGCATTCTGTACTAACTGCAGTTTTCAGTTCAGCCACAAGGAAAGCCCCACATTAGAATGTGGGCTCATCCACACTTCCACCTGCCCCACAGCTTCCCCTTGGGAAAACCCACTGTTTACCACTGAATCAGGGCAAGTGTCAACTGGGTTTTCTCCAGATGGCTGTTTGCTCTGATTTAGCACTAAAAAGTAGGTTTTCCAGGGGAGAGTGGCAAGGCAAAGGCAAAACTGCTCAAATCCATCCATAGAAAGCATGGGACAAGCAGAAAACCACTCAGACCCATGCTTTCTATACACAAGGCAAGTGGTAATGTGGACAAGCCCTGTGTTGCAGTAATCCAATCTTGAGCTTCCCAGTGACCAGACAGCTATGGTGAAGCAATCCTGTGGTAGAAATCTGTTGCCTGTGATGTGGGTCCTCAAAAAATTTGTTGAATTGGGGGGGGGGGAATCTCAAGCAAACTGTGGTAATTTGCACTAGGGGGAAAATCTGTTTGCTTTGGAAAATCGACTGCTGCCCCTAGATTTAACTTGGCATCCTTAGTTTACTTGTATTTAGTAAATAAAGCTAAAAGCTTGGAAACTAACAACCCTGCGTAATATTGGAATTGAAAGTGGCACCCACTCATTGTTCCTAATGGACTTATGAAACAGAAAATACTCCACTGAATAACTTTTTTCCAGTTTTTATTGGTTATAAATAAGCAAGCTCTTTATTTCCATCCCAGGTCACTGCCTGTGATAATGTTTTGAGGCAACTGTCCTGGGCAAAGTGTGTTTCATGGGTCTGGCACAGATATATGGCTTTACATATAAATTATTCCATTTGATGTTTCTTTCTCTTTTGTTTTGGTATGCACAACACACTTAAAGGACATGATAGAAGTATTTAGAACATGTGCATAAAAAGAGGATTCTGATCTGCAGTTATTTAGGTATGAGTTTTTGTAGGTCATTCCAAGTGCAGTATTGTAACTGGTTCCTCCATTCCATCTCTCATCACTCCATGAATCCACACCAGGACCTGGACATTCCTACCAGTAAGACTTTCACACTGCTTGGTATCAGCTTTAATTCATTCACCATCACCCACTCAACCGCAAGCTCCAAGCACTCATTCAGAACAGAGATGGCAATTCCTAGTTCCTTGGGTTAACACTTAACATCATCATCACTGCAGGAAATGAGAGAGGCTGTCATATAAAGTGTTATGGAACTTCAATGGCATTTCTTGGGACCTGTTAGGAGGTGTGAGCTATTAACGGCATTTTTTCATAGGTTGGTAAAGGGGGGGAAAGTTACATCTCATCTGCAAGACAGAGTTGCCCTTCTAAACCCTAATGCAAAAATAAAGACATCCGCCCCACAAATCATGATGATGCCAAATGATCCGACAGCTCATAGAGCTGGAAGGACAGGCAGCCTACATTTGGAATGAGATCCCTCAAGGGAGGAAGCAGGCAGCAGGGACAACAGAGGCGTGAGCTCAGAAAAGAGGGCTGCGTGACTATGATTAGGAGGCCACTCATGTTTCCAGTGGGAGTATCTCAGATCTGGATTAGCCTGAAGTCTTCAGCCTTCTTTCCCACTTCAAACATTGACACAGTTGTCTCTAATGCTCCTTGTCATACTCTATAACTATCAAACCAGGTTCATGAAAGCCTTTGCTAGCACTAACAGCAACCACAGAGACCAGAGTTTGCTCTACAGATGGGATGGGGAACCAAGAGTCCGATAGCATCTACAGAAGTGGATCCAAAAATGGGTGGTACCACCTTCTAAGGGGCAGTGGGAGGAGGGAGTTAAAAGCAAGGGGAGGCAGGGGAGGAGCTGGAGATATAAGTAGCTATCAGACTTTGAAAAGCTGGTGCCACTGGATCAAGTTCATTGATTTTGTTGAATTAATTAAATGAAGTAGTTTTCATTGGAATTTGAATAAATGCACAATTAATTGTTATTTTGAATTTTTACCTTCCTTAGTGGGTTGTGCACAACGCTATTCTGAACAATGCATTCTATAGGATAGGGGGCACTGGGGATGAGTTTATGGAAACAATGGGCCAGTGGTCCGCAAAATTTGGGAACCACTAATCTAAAAGAACACAGCTCCCATAATTCTTGACCACTGGCCAAGCTGAGTAAGGCTGATAAGGAATCTGATAACACCAGGAGGACCACAGATTTTCCCTCCACATTCTACAGGAGTTCAAAGATTTATCTCATTATTTGCCAGAATATTCAGATGTCTGAGATTGTCCAAACTCCTGGTCATTAATTACAACATTTCTGCTGAAATTATCATGTCACAAAGATGGTAGTGAGACAGCAGCTGAAGGACATGATAACTGCAGCTATGTAGGAGAAACAGCTAGTTGTCCATTGGGTAATGAGGTTACCCTCTACAACTAGTTCCCAACTAGTTGAACTATTTGGTAAATCTATATGCCAGTCCACAGTGCAAGTCTCACAGGTTAGGGGTGGATTTTGTGGATGTTGGCTGCCATAAGATTCAGGCAGGCTCACATGGTTAGAGGCAGCCCCCTCCCCCCCTCCGATAGCCAGTCCCTAGCCTGTTTTTTACCCTGGGGATTGGGCTAGGTAGGGCTAGGGGATACATCCCATGGTGCCTAGAAGAGCTAGAAGGCTTTGCAGCCACAGGTTGATTCATCTTGGGTCAGGACATGGATGTGGAAGAAGAGAAGAAGACAGTAATGGAGGTCAAGAGTAGAAAAATAAACTGTTTCCACACTGGGAAGGTGACACTCTTGTCAACAACAGTCTGTACCAAAGAGGAGTTTGCTGGCTTTTCCACCCTGTAATAAATTAGCAATTAGCCCCAAGGTCCACATCAATGTAAACCTGATTGAACCGAACGTCCAGGGAGTCACATATTAGATTTACATCGTGGAAAAGCACATCAAGGAAAGCAACCCTCATTATTAAATGTCCCTGCAGCACAAGCCACCTCCGAGGACAGGCTTCTTCCCGCTGAACGGATTGGGAAAAAATGCTTTCAGAAGCTGTACACATCTTTCTTCATCTGCCCTAAATGAAATTATTTAGCACTTGACAATTACACAGTCAAGGGAGCCAGGATTTACTGAAACATAAAGATGCCACCAATAATTTATCTGCGAGGGAGGGGGGCATACAAGGGGAACAGCAGAGCGGTTATCTCAAGCAGCTTGTAAACTGTATTTGAACCGCAGCTTATAAGGAGAGAACAAGAGCCATTTGCAGCCACAGCGAGCTCCCGATTGCTGGCTCCACACTCGCCATAGGCATGGATTGCAAGACAATCGCAAAAGCTGGAGAGATCACGCAAGACATGTGGTCACACCAGGGGAGTAAACAACTTGCCTGGTTGCCTGGTTTAGGGTAATTTTCTGAAGTGTTGACTCATGGGGCTTTGCATCCATCCATCCATCCCCTTCATGGATCTGTATCCAGAGTTCACCTGTAAAGAGACGAGTGGGCTAGCCATTGTCATCACTCCTGTTGCCTTCCATGGATGCCCTGTACCCATGGTGGTTCAAAAACATGTGAGGTGCAAGTTAATGACTCCTAAATGATCTCTTGCCCTGCAGAAGTAACCAGCATAGGTTTGGTTTTGTTTGCTTTGCAAAGATACAGCCTAGGTGCCCTTTTTTTCCTCTCTCTCTCAGGTGTCCTGTGTTAACCTAAGAACTGATTTTCTGGATCACATCATCTATACTATTTGCCACCTTGTCTCCAGGTGCAATTGAAGCTTGTCAAATTTTAATTCCTAAATAGGTTCAGCATCATCTGTACTCCCCTGGACAGAGGCCCTTCTCTGTCTCCATCATTGGCTGGAGTGGGGTCAGTGGGAACAAGGGAGGGGATGACTTTCTGTGTGACAGCATCCACCTTGTGGAACCCCCCTGGACCATCACACAGAATCTTCCCCAACAGGTGAATACTTTAGCTTGGCTATGTCTCCCTCTTATATTTTTGGGTGCCCCTGCTCCACTGCTCTCTCATCATTTTAATGTATAAATCATAGAAGTTGGAAGAGACCCCAAGGTTCATCCAGCCCAACACCCTGCAATGCAGGAACCACAGCTAAAGAACCCCTGACAGATGGGCCACCATCTTCTGTTTAAAAACCTCCAATGAAGGAGAGTCCAGCACTGTCCAAGGTAGCTCATTGCATTGTTGAACCACTCTTACTGTCTTACTTAGCCAGTTTGTATTATTGAAATAATGTTTTGGTCTGCCTTGAGTGTTCCCGTTGCAATGAAAAGGAAGAGCAGAAGCCTATAATAAATAAATCAACACATTATAGTCACTGGCTCCTTCTAGCCTCATCAGTGCAGCTGCTTTGACATCCACCACAGTGCATTAGAAATCCAGATCAGCCCAGAATGACTTCTCCTTCTTGGGCATCCGCAGACAGCTGGGACACTAAAGGGCCTCGGCAGTGAGTTGACCTCATCTGCATTCTTCCCAAAGGGACCAATAAGCATCCCAGACCAAAGCGCACCCCAAGCCAGGTGCCAGAGTCAGCACCAAAGTGGGCTGGCTGCTTCGTTCTTGGACACCAAAGACAGCTTGAATGCTGAGCCAGCAGGTGCTCCGGAGGTGGAAAGGTACTTAGGGAGATTAAAGTGCTCAACAAGCAGCATCTTGGCCACAGATCCTTAAATCACTCTGATGTCTCCAGGTTGCGGAAATGGCTATAGTTTAAAATGGATGGAATAATTCCCAAAGAGGCATTGCAGAGAAGCTGGCATGGGAAGGAGTGGGGAGAGAAATTGGCTGTCATTTCTCCCCAGCAAGGGAAGGCTATTTCAGACCACTGACCCAAGCAAAGCTATCTTTCTGGCAGTATCTATCAGAAAGGGAAATATTCACAATGCTAGACCTGCAGCAGGCAGTGATCTGGCTGGCTGTCCCATCTATGCAAACGCATTGGCTCTTAAGTTCTGAGCATTTCCCCCCAACAACAGCCTCTCGTCCCTCTCAGGGGCACCCTTCCTTCCTCCACACCACCTCCCTCCAGACATGCATTTTTATAAATGCAGTAAATAAATTCAGCATGCAATAGAATGATTGCATTAACAGGATGCTTTTATTTTAATCAGTGTTCAGCCTCTCAAACTATTGATTGCTTTTATACTTCAAGGAATTTCATATTTTTAAACACACATACACACATCAGATTCCCCTTCCCCTTTTAACTGCAGAGATCTTCTAAGGATGCTTTGTCTGGCTGTTTTAATTTTTGATTATGTGAACTACTTTGTGTGAGCGTTTAAATGGAAATGCATGGTATTCATTTTTAAACAGATACAGAAGTAATCTCATGTGGTTCTCCCAAGTGAGATCAAATAAAGCCCAGTTTCAAAATATCAGGGATTCCCTGGACATTAAAGAGGCATAAGAACATGAGAAGAGCTTGCTGGATCAGGCCAATGGCCCATCTAGTCCAGCACCCTCTTCTCACAGTGGGAAACCAGATGCCTGTGGGAAACCTGCAAGTAGGATTCGAGCACAAGAGCCCTCTCTCCTCCTGTGGTTTCCAGCAACTGGTATTCAGAAGCATTGCTGCCTCCAATTGTGGAGGCAGAACATAGTCATTCTGGCTAGTAGCCCTTGATAGCCCTCTCCACCATGTATTTGTCTAATCCTCTTTTAAAGCCATCTAGGTTGGTGGCCATCACTGCCTCCTGTGGGAGGGAGTTCCATAATTTAACTATGTGCTGCATGAAGGGATTATTTCCTTTATCTGCCCTGAATCTTCCAACATTCAGCTTCATTAGATGGTCACAAGTTCTAGTGTTATGAGAGAGGGAGTTGTAGAGCCTTCTGGAGTGGCTTACAAAGATCAATACAAAATATGGTTTCTAGCCTCAGACATATAATCCAAACATGGCATTAGGAACATAAGAAGCTGCCTTAGGCTACAAATGTATCCAATTCAGTATCGTCTACTCTGGACTGGATAGGGCCGCCCCTGGATTTCTTTCAGTCCAAAGGGTCCCCTCCTGCCCATCACCAGCTGTTCGGGGTGAAAGGCTTCCATATTGCAAATCCTCCCTCTCCACAGTGATTTATTAACAGAAGATCAAAGAAGAGGAGAAATGTACCAGAAGAGAAGTAGATTTGGGTTCCTTGGAAATATGCAAAAATTGTCCATGCATTTTGTAATTGCATGCATATAATTTTTGGGAAGCCACTGCATTTTGAATATTCAGGGTTTGATTAAGCTGCAAGGCAGGGTTTGCGGTTCAGATGTGCATTACCATTGTTTGCATTATTCTGATGGCATTAGCAAATTCTCTCCCCCCCCCACCACCACACTTTTGCACAATCAAAAGAAAGAAAGAAACTGATTCTGCCCCATTTTGAATCCCAGTCCACCCACTATGTGAATACAGCCTTCGGTGGCTTTTTAATGGAGTAATGTGGCTGTTAGGCTGAAAGGGGTTCCCCACCAGCTTTGAAGACTGTGGAACACCTTCTGCTTCATACTGGCAGAACCTACATTACTCAAATTTCCATTCTGGGAAGCACAGCCTTTGCATAAACATCCAGTTCTTCCCAATTTCCCTGCTGGATACTGCTACTTGGCAGCGCTGAGTCCAAAAGCCCTGCAGAGACATCCTGCTGAGATGTATCTGGAGAGCAGAGACACAACATGGCCCAGGATGAAGGGTAAGGGAAAACATGCCATTGCCCACCCAACCAAAGCTTGTCACCAGCAAACAGATTTCCTGTGTGAAGAAGCATTTCAACTACTCTCACCTAGTAGGAGGCCGTCCATGATTTGCAGGAACTTCATCTCATGGGACTCTGTTCTTCTTAAAATATACTTGATCTGTGTGGGTTTCCCCCATTTCTGTTTAAATGAAAGGCATGTCTCATAGAATCATAGAATTGTAGAGTTGGAAAGGACTCCAACTCCCTACAATGAAGGAATAACAGCTAAAGAATCCCTGGCAGATGCCCATCCAACCTCTGCTTAAAAGCTCCCAAACAAGGAGAGTCCACCACCTTCCAAGCAGAGGTGTAGAAAGGACAGGTGGTACCCGGTGCGAATTTTTTTTTGTCAAACTCCCTTCCCGCCCCCCCCAATCGACGGCTTAGGGTACTGCTGGATTGGCATTCCCCCTGGTGTTCCTGCCACGCATAAAGGGCACCCCAAAGGACACATGTCAAGGCAACATATATGATATAAATATGATATGATAAAGGGTCTTATTATTATTTTCTCTGTCTCTGTCTCTGTCTTTGTCTTTCTTCTCTTTTTTTCTTGCTTTTTATTTTTTAGTTTTTTATTATTCTTGTTCTGTAGACTAGTTTGATTCTTATTGTATTTTATATTGAAAAATTTCAATATTTTTTTCTAAAGAAGTGCAAAGTAGCCTCACATTAGAATGGGAACTAAGGATGGTATCCAGCTAAGTGTTACTCAGAATAGACTCATTGAAATTAATGAACATGACTAAGTTGGGTCCATTAATTTCAAGAGCTCTACTCTGAGTAAAGCATAATTGAACACCACCCTAAATCTCTCCCCCCCCAATCCCTATCTGCTATAACAGGCATAGGCAAACTCCAGCCCTCCAGATGTTTGGGACTACAATTCCCATCATCCCTGATTACTGGTCCTGTTAGCTAGGGATGATGGGAATTGTAGTCCCAAACATCTGGAGGGCCGGAGTTTGCCTATGCCTATGCTATAAGAACTCTTTGCCCATCAGGAAACTGTGGCTTCCTTTTAAAATACTCATAACCTTCCTGGAGAGATTGTGTGCGCAGTGATGGGGTTAGCTGCATGGGTGCCCAGAGCGGCAGCCATGCCATGCACCAGGGGGGAGCTGTGGGGGGGGGCACGATCCACCGCATGCTGTGGCATCAGGCACTGGGGAGAACCCCCCACGGTGTGCCTTTTTGTCACCCCCCAGGGATGACACCCAGGGTGGGCTGCCTCCACCACCACCCCTTCCTATCCCTCTGCTTCCAAGGGAGTCCATCTCACTGTCAAATTGCTCTTACCGTCAAAAAGTTCTTCCTAATTCTTCCATAAGGAAAAAGTTTGCTTTTAGAGTAGGGCTGGATAACTTTTTCCTACTGTTACCCAACTCTCTGAGGGACAAATAATAACAGCAGGTATCACCACCCCACGCGCTCTCTCTCTCTCTCTCTCTCTCTCTCTCAGGTACATTCCTGGCTGCACACACAGGACACAGACAGGTGAAAATTAAGTATCTTTTTAAAGATGCTTGTGCACAAACAGGCAAATATTTGCAAGCCTGCTCAGAACATTTGGTGGAAAGTAGGACTTGCCGATCAGAAGGTCGGTGGTTCGAATCCCTGTGACGGGGTGAGCTCCTGTTGCTCGGTCCCTGCTCCTGCCAACCTAGCAGTTCGAAAGCTCCTCAAAGTGCAAGTAGATAAATAGGTACCGCTCCAGCAGAAAGGTAAACGGCGTTTCCGTGCACTGCTCTGGTTCGCCAGAAGCGGCTTAGTCATGCTGGCCACATGACTCGGAAGTTGTACGCTGGCTCCCTTGGCCAATAAAGGGAAATGAGCACCGCAACCCCAGAGTCGGCCATGACTGGACCCAATGGTCAGGGGTCCCTTTACCTTTACTTTACTAATTGAGAGGAGGGCACAACAACACACATTATTAATGCATTGTCCATTAGTGTGGACAGCAAACAGGGAGATTTTGGAGGCATGAACTTGAAAGAGCTTGCGTGTGGACAAAGGTACACTAAAACACACATGAAAACAGACACATGGATGCCATAGGATTGTATCCTACTAAGTTTTACTCTGAGTATTCCCACCAAAAAAAAAGGATCTAACTTAGTCATGTTCCTCAATTTCCAGTTTGTCCTTGCTGCTTAGGAGTACACCCCCCAGTCTGGCTCACCCTCTGTTTCTCTGGCCTGGTACATACCCTCCAACATTTCTCTGACGAAAATAGGGACGTCTCATTCCATAATGATAATTTTACTATTTATACCCCACACATCTTACTGGGTTGCCCCAGTCACTCTAGGTAGCCTCCAACATATACAAAAACATAGTAAACCATTAAACATTTTTTAAAAAACCTTCCCTATACAGGATTGCCTGCAAATGGCTCAGGGGTCGGATAACTCCATATTCTCCAAGGAAAATAGGGACATCTAAGGAAACGTGGGACATTCCGGAATCAAAACAGAAACCAGGACAGCTTCTCTAAACCAGGGACGTCCCTGGAAAATAGGGACACTTGGAGGGTCCACTGGTACACAACCCTAATCTGCTTCTTTGTGGGCACAAAGGGCCTTTTGTGTATACACACACATGCAGCCTTGACAGATCAGACTTAAAGTCCTTTCAAGAGTGTTTACAGAAAAGGGATTGGGCAGGAGAAGAGAAAGAGCCTGTTAATTGCAACTACTGGTCATTGGCCTGACTGTCTGCAGTGTTGATAGGACTGAGGACCACACCAGGACTGAGTGCTAAAGGGAGAGAAAGAGAGACACAGGGTGTCCTCAGCTAGGCCTGTACGGATGGCTCCCTGCAGCAGGTCTCATAACACATTTCAGAAATAACTCGCAACAAACAGCTTCATCCTGCCCAGTTAACAACAGTGCCATGCAGCTCCAGACAGCCATTAAGGCACACAACACAGCAAGCCTATTAAATTGCTTTCTGTTTAGAGGCAACTAAGAGGCCCCCAAAGTGTCTAGAACAAAGGTCGGCAGTAACTGGACAAAGCCGTTTATTTCCATGGGATAAAAAGGAAATCCCCAAATATATGTATGTCCAGTAGGCTGGTCAAGAGAAAATATTTCAAAACTGATTACGGCAATTTTTTTCCCCATTTGCATAGAACAAGTCTGGCTCCAATCAGCTAAAATTAGCCTTGACTAAGCCCCATTGAAAGCTATAGGGTGTACGTTAAATCACAAGTGTGGTATTCCTCAGCATTCAATTTATCCCCTATGGGGTTCACTTTATCCCAGGGGGTCTGCGTAACCCACCAAGTGGGGGGGGGCATCCATTGCACCATTCACAGAACAAAAACTACCATAGATACATCAAAAATTTCAAAAGTAAGGGGTCCATGGCTTGGCTTTTGAAAAACAAGGGGTCCAAAGTACCATACTTTTCTGTGTATAACACCCACACACCCACACACACACCTGTGTATAAGGTGCCTGCCCAATAGCCACAGCGACAGCAAATCAACAGCAGCCCTTGTCGCACCCACCAATAACAAGCACACAGCTAGTGGAAGCAAACAATCCCACGTCACCAATATGCACTGACCGTGTATAAGGACCCCCCCCCCATTTTTTAGCTTAATTGTCTAAGAAAAAACTCTCATCTAATACATGGAAAAGTATGGTAGTTGGAAAACTGGGAACCACTGCCCTATGCTGTTTAACATCTACATGAAACTGCTGGGCGGGGTTCAACTTTCTAAACATCTGGCTCAGATTTTCTAAACATAAGTATGTGTAGCAGCACTGAAAAGAGAAGAGTAAATGTGCCTACCTGGAATCAATAGGCAGGGAGTTCCAAACTGTAGGCATTGCCACACTAAAAGATTGAGTTCTTACAAATGTAGAATGGGGTATTATGTGGCACCTGTAGCAGAGCTAGTTTTGCAGATAAAAGCCACTGAGCGGACATACATGGAGTAAGGTGGTCACGCAGGTAAACTGGTCCCAAATGGTTAAGGGCTTTCTATACTAATAGCAACACCTTCAACTAGGCCTGGTGGCAAATCAGCAATCAGTGCAGATCTCTGAGCACAGGTGTTACATGCTGACAAGGCCTCACTCCTGTCAGCAATTGTGCTGCAGCATTCGGCACTAATTGCAGCTTTCAGACCAAGCGCAACGGGAGCTCCACGTAGATTGCATTGCAGTAAGTTAAATTATTGTTAATGGCGCCGGATTGTAGCACTGAGCTCTGCCACCGGGCAGCAGATGAACCTGCCTTTCCTTCAGTCTCTTAATTCATCTGTTTCCTTTGGTAGATTTTGAAAAGCCTGATAAAGAAGGTCTTTCTCAACATCCTGCTACCAGGGAGCACAACCCACTTGGGGGCGCCACAGCTGTGATGTAGAATGGAAGGCGAGAGGCGGGGCAGAGGGGCATCAAAATTAGGCATCGCTTGGGGCGCTGCTGGAATTTAAGACCCCAAGGTCTGCCACTTCTCTTCTTTAATGCTGCAAATAGTTTGTGGGACTGAGCACTTCCTCTGATGAAGCCTTCTGGTGGAAAGCGGGTTGCAATCTAGCTCCTTGCCTAACTCACTCTCTCTCCACCTCTCCCATTAATACAAAGGGCCAATTGCTCTGGCAGGTGCAATGTCATTTTGCCATTTACATGATGTATTAGGGTGGTCTTCCCGCAGACATGAAGAAAAATGGATCGGGCAAAATATTTATACGTTTGTGTGACTGGAAAAAAGCCAAGAGTCCGCCTCTTATGTTTATTCAGCAGCCACAGCCAATCGGGAATCTTGATAACCTTAGAAATTTTGCTGCAGCTACGAACTATTCAACAGGAACCTCCAAAAGGCAGTGGAGGGAGCAGAGGGTGGCAGGTGGGGTGCTTGCCCCCAATTATAAAGCTACTTATCTGTTTTAGTGCATGGAAATTCAGTCTTCAGCAGTTTTCACTAGTCAACAGGGGGACAGAAGATCTGAAGGTAGATCCATGATATCTAAGACACATGTGTCCCCTTCCCCCCCCAAAAAAAATCTAGGAAGTATAGTTTTCCCCTCACAGAACTACATTTCCCAGCAGCTTTAACAAACAACAGTTCCAGAATTTTTGGAGAGAAACCAACCTGGGTGGCTTTAAAATAGGATTATACAAATTCATAGAAGAGAGGGCTCTTGATTCCTATTAGCCATGATGGCTATGCTCTGACTCGACAATAGGGGGCAGCAATGCTTCTGTGCAGGAAACCACAGAAGGGGAGATCTGGTTGGATATTGTGACAATGGGATGTTGGACTAGATGAGTTATTGGCCTGATCCAACAGACTCTTATATATATATATAAATATATATATACATTTTTATTGGTTTTTGCATATATTTTCCAAACAGAACATCTCATCTCATCTCATACATCATTTGGCTATTTTAGCCTAAGACTTCCATCAACCACGTCTAATGATTTTCAAACCTCCTCTTTTAATCTTACATTTATTGCCCTAATTATTACTTTTAATAGTCAATAATTTATAATCCCCCAGCAGACTCTTCTCATGTTCTTATGTCCTTCCTGATGCCCCCATTGGCACACTGCAGCTTGCAATCACCACTGCTACCTCTCTGAGATCAACTGAGGGCCTCCTAACCTAGGTAGCTGAGCCCTAGCAGAGCTCCTGCAAAGATCTCCCTGCCCTGGTCCATAAGGAGCAGGCAAGGGTAGGTTGTAGAATACGTCCTTCCATCTCCCCCCTCCCTTGGACTGCTCTCCCAATTATCCCACAAAGAACAGAATATAGAACACAGCATAATTCTCTTGTAGAATCGTTAAAGTTGTCACTCAATTAAATCATGCTCAGTTCACTCATTATCTTAGTTGGTTAATCAAGTTTGCATAAACCCAAGACGTAGGCAAATTGTAAAGAGAGCAGCATGGGGAATACCTTCATGCACATCCCCCCCCCCACTGTTGTGTTGCTGGAGAGACTGTGAGGATCAGTGGTATTCAATGCATGGCCTGTGGGCCGCATCCAGACCTCCAAGCTCCAGGAAGCAGCCTGCTAGCCCCTGTGGTTTCACCTCCCTGTTGGCTCTGGAAACAGGGTGCTCTGCCCACACTTTGGAGACTAATCTCCGAAGAGCCCAGGCCACTTCATTTCTCAGTTAGGAGGGATGGTTTACCTGCATTCTTAGCACTAAGCACAGTGCTAAAATCTGAGGTAAAGCCTAATTGCTCTTTTAGGCTAAAAAGCAGCATTTTCAAGCACCTCAGTGCTGAAGTGCGGCAGGGCAAGGGAACTCTGCATTATGCTTTGTGCACAAAAAGGGCTAGATGCCCCTGGTGGAGTGAGAGTGCAACTGCAATGACTGGTATACAGAGGGCAACCCAGTGGAACTGAGCTTCCGACAGGAACTGACCAGTCGACCAGCCAAATGCACCTGAAAAACCCACTGATATTATCACACACACACACACACCTTGCTGCTGTGACCTCCCATCTTCTAGCATCACCACTGAGGTACAATTATGTTTTTCCTTCATTTATTCTGCTGCTGCTTGCCTGCTCCCCACCGTGCTTCAGGACTAAGCATGCAGGCATTACCTTTGGGATAATCCAGCACAAGGATGTGGGGGGCGGGTGAGGGGGAGCTTTTCCAGCCCAAGGGTCACATTTCCTCTTGGCAACCTAGATTTACAGTTTAGGCTTAGGCTACTTGAAGGACAATATTCTCCCATACGAACCTGTCTGGGCTCTGAGAACTTTGGGGGAGACCCTCCTCTCTCACAGCCATGCTTGGTGGAGACATGGGAGAGGGCCTTCTTAGTGGTGGCTTCTCCTAGACCAGGGGTCGGCAAGGTTTACCTCGCCTGGGCTGGTTCACTCCAGTGGAGATCCCTCCGTGGGCCAGACTGCACGTGAGCGTGAGCGCACGCACCCGCGATTTCCGGCATCTGCATCTGCACAGATGTGATTTCCGGCATCTGCGTCTGTGTGGACGCGATTTCCAGCACCGCAGAAGCGAGTACCCGCACCACGCTGTGCTGCTTTAGTGCAGCGCACGGGAACTCGCCAAGCAGGTGTCTCGGTTCAGGGGTGGCTTGGGGGCCAATTAAACGACCCCCATGAGCCACTTGTTGCCCATGGGCCTTAGGTTGCCTACCTAGAACTTTGTAACGCCCTTCCTAGAGAAGCCAGACTGGCTCCCTCTTTGCTGTGCTTCTGCCAGCAAGTGAAGACTGTTTTATTCTGACAGACCTAGAAAGGACTTTAATAGCACTGTACTGTTTTTACTATCTGTATGTTAATAAAGTTGGTTTTGATTTTCTTTTCATTCCTTTCAACTATTGTCTTTTATACATTTTTAACATTTTGTATTTTATCTGTGTTGTTTTAATTTGTGTAAGCTGCCTTGAGCCCTGATCTGGGGAAAAGGCAGGGTGATGATGATTTTGCGGCAAAGTCTCCTGCCCAGCCAAAACATCAGCAACAGTCCAGACGTGCCGACATCAGAATTCCTGCATTGCAGGGGGTTGGACTAGATGACTCTTTGGGTTCCTTTCAACTCTACAGTTCTATGATTCTATGACAACAGCACCACTGTCTCCCTTTCCCAATACAGTGGTACCTCGGGTTAAGAATTTAATTCATTCTGGAGGTCCGTTCTTAAGCTGAAACTGTTCTTAACCTGAGGTACCACTTTAGCTAATGGGGTCTCCCACTGCCGCCACGCCGCCAGAGCACAATTTCTGTTCTCATACTGAAGGAAAGTTCTTAACCCGAGGTACTATTTCTGGGTTAGCAGAGTCTGTAACCTGAAGCATCTGTAACCTGAAGCATCTATAACCCGAGGTACCACTGTACTAGGCTTGTCTCTGAAATGTAGACTGGAATCCCCTCCAGGCAAGGACCCTGCACCGTTTTTGTCCTGTGTCCTTCTACAGAGTCCGGCACCACAACCAACAACCGATAAATATTTAGCGAGTTGTTTAGCACTAGGAGCCAGAGGAATACCCACCAGCCCTCCCATGGCAAAGACAGCCTAGCAGGGCCTAGAAATGGACAGCAAATCCTCCAGCCAGCCTTTGCTCGGCCAGGAGGGCCAGAGCAGTCTCTCATCATCCCAATTACTCTGCTGGAGAACAGATCAAGGAAAGATGGTGGAGGAGGCACAAGCTTTGTTCCCGAGCATCTGGCAGTTTCCTTTTCTTGCAGAAGGTGAGAAATAATAGGGCGGGAAGTGGGAGGCTTTTCCAAACACATAATCAACTCCCCTGGCCTGATTGATACTTGCAGGGTCTCACACAGAACAGGGCAAGGAAAAAGGCTTGCCCTGGTGCCTTGCTGGCTGCCTCTTCTCCCTGCAGGCCTCATTCTCTGCTTTGCTCTGAGCGTGCGTCACCATGCCAGAGAGCAAGGGGCGTCCCAAGTGCTTCTGAGTCAGTCTGCAACCAAAAACAAGCATGTCCAAGTGCGTGGAATGGATGCCTTGCTGGGCGCCACATCTC
The DNA here is from genome assembly GCF_964270895.1 of Podarcis filfolensis. Taxonomy (NCBI): domain Eukaryota; kingdom Metazoa; phylum Chordata; class Lepidosauria; order Squamata; family Lacertidae; genus Podarcis; species Podarcis filfolensis. The sequence goes on along the minus strand of NC_139611.1, from coordinate 56,292,596 downwards.
AGAGGCAGAACACTTGCTTCTCAGGCAGGAGCATCTATGCTGTTGAGAGCAGTACTGGGAGAGCCCTTTGTGTCCTCAGACTTTGGAGAGGAGAGCAACCAAAATGATCCAGAGTTGCAGTGTTTGAGACTTCGTGATTTAGAGAAAAGGTAAGAGGTGACATTAGAAGTTTCTAAGATTATGCATGGCATGGGGGAAGTAGAGAAAAGTCGCCCCTCTCTCATGACACTAGAATTCCTGGCTATCCAACGAAGCTGGATATTGGGAGATTCAGGACATATAAAAGGAAGAACTTCTTCACACAGTGCATAGTTAAACCATGGAACTCTCTCCCACAGGAGGCAGTGATGGCCACCGACTCAGATGACTTTAAAAACTTCACTGTTTGGTGTTCCCTCAGGCAGACTTGTGTTCATATGAAAGCATCCACAATCAGACAGAAGTATCAGCGTGGAAGGGCCACTGGGGGAGGAAGAGGAGTGTAGGGGGAGTGCGCTGCCCCAGGACGCACGCCAGCCCCGTCCCTGCCTGCTCTCTGCCCCCTGGTGCCGAAGCATGAAGCTCCACCCCTGGGAAGCAATAAAACGTTTGCGAGTGAATGACATTTGGGAGCCCACGTTTCAAATCCCCCCTCAGACAGGAAGCTTACTGGGTGACCTTGGCATTGCCACTCAGTGTAGCCTACCTCACAGGGTTGTTGTGGGGATTAAATGAGGAGGGGAAGAAACATGTACACCACATACATAAATGTAAAAGTATTGTGTCAATGACAGGTTGACACCCACAAAAAAAGCATTTATCTGAATGAACTTTAGGTGCATCACAAGGTACTTTCAACAGAACAAAGTTGTTCCACTTTGTGAGTTTTTAAGCCAGAGTCTAAAGTCTTGAAATTATGGGCTCATCCACACTTACCTTTCCTCCACCTTTCTTTTATATATATATATATATATATATATATATATTCCCCTTAGTTTTGCACATTTTTGTACATATTATCTTTCACATATATCCAATTTCAATGTTCCCTGAATCTTCTGACTTCCTCCCCTCCCTCCCATGGGTTCTTAAATTAAAAATTAATGTTTTGCATAGTATAATTTTTCCAACTATTACGTATCCCTAATTTATCATAGCCAATTTCACATTACAAATGTCATTACAACACTGCCAATGCTTGCAGTGGTTTTTTAAATAAACTACAAATTTACTCCAGTCTCTAGCGAATACTTGATCTTCTTGGTTTCTGGTCTTTCCCGTCAGTTTCACCATTTCTGCATAGTCCATCAATTTTGTCTCCCATTCTTCCTTTGTTGGTAATGTTTCTTCTTTCCATTTTTGGAATAGTGGCATTCTCACCGCCACATTTCTAGGTACGGGTCCAAGCTTCCCAGGTCTGTGTCTGACAGCTTTTTTTCCTTCCCTGGTGCTTTCCCCACAACCTGCTCTTTACTGCTGAATTGGAGCAAGCTGCAATCTGTGTCAACCCCAATTGCCATTGGCTCTGATTCAGCAGCAAAGATCAGGTGTTCCTGAGGAAAGCAGCAGGGCTTGGGAATGAGCTGGTAAAGTATGGGCCTGTGTCTTGAAAACAAGGGGCAAGAGGTAACTGTGAGTGAGCCCTATGACAGCACGCTCACTTTCCTGTTTACATTTCTTTAATGAAATCAGAGTCTCATTAAAATTCCTCGACTAAGTAACCCCAGCCTAATTCACTCTCCCTCGCTTTTCCATTAACATTTAATCATTCTTTTCTGAACATTCTGTTTGGTGTTCCCTCAGCCAGCCTTGTGTTCACATGAAAGCATCCACAATCAGACAGAAGTATCAGCGTGGAAGCGCTAAAACGTTTGTGAGTTAATGACATCTACCCCAAACTTATTAGCAATTCACTCAACGCCTCCCCACCTCTCCCCCGATGGGTTCTCTGTGGTGTCAGCAAACACTGGCAATTACTGAATTAGGAGGAGACGTCTTCAAAAACCACTTTTGCTTTGCATTACCTTGCCCTTATATCATCCACTTCCTTGCCTGAATGCTAAAATCGCAACGGCGTGTCCATTCGGAAAGAGGCACGTTTGCGAAGAGAGCGGAAAGTTTAGCTTTCCAAATCCAAATAAGGTCTCTCTGGAGTAACAATCAACATTTGATTCTAGTTTCACAGACAACAGCTAGAGCTGAAATCTTTCTCTCTCACACACACACACAGAGGAAGATACTAGGCCAAATTCAAGGTGTCACTATTAGTATATAAAGCCCTTAACAATGATTGATAATTTTGCTCTTTTATCTCTGTAAACCACTTTGAAGTTTTCTTTACAATCAAGAGGTATATAAACTTTACAAAATAAATAAAATATGCCTGTTTCCCCTTCCTCAACTGCACCTCCCAATCCTTCCCTGATTACTTGCCTCTTCCTACAGACCCTCGGTTCATCCTGGGCTCAGCTCCTAATGGAAGCTATTTTTAAAGGTCTTTTTCAAAGACACATGTCAGTCACTCAAAATGTTTCCAGACAGGCTGTCTCTTTAGGTGCAGACATGTCTCCCAGTCCCCTACGGATTGACAAAACCCTATGATCTACTTCACGAAGCTGCCCGTTTCCCCACGATAATTTTTATGATTAATATCAGAAATTGTAGATGCAGGCACAATTCCTTCCCTATATTCACATATATTTTCTCCCCTTGTAGACAGAAATGCATTCAGGGAAAACCTATCTCCCAGACAGCAGCCGAATTAGCATCAAAAAGGGCCAGACCAGTATCCTAGTTGATAACCACGGCAATGCACTCTACATGGGGCTACTTTTGAAGGTGACTTGGAAACTACAACTAATCCAGAATGTGGCAGCTAGGCTGGTGACTGGGAGTGGCCGCCGAGACCAAATAACACCAGTCCTGCTACATTAGCTCCCAGTACACTTCCAAGCACAATTCAAAGTGTTGGTGCTGGCCTTTAAAGCCCTAAATGGCCTTAGCCAAGTATACCTGAAGGAGCGTCTCCACCCCCATCGTTCAACCCAGACACTGAGGTCCAGCTCCGAGGGCCTTCTGGTGGTTCCCTGACTGAGAGAAGTGAGGTTACAGGGAACCAGGCAGAGGGCCTTCTCGGTAGTGGCACCCACCTTGTGGAATGCCCTCTCATCTGCTGTCAAATTAAAAAAACAACTATCTGACTTTTAGAAGACATCTGAAGGCAGCCCTGTTTAGAGATTTTTTTAATGATGTTTTGCAATTTTTTATATGTGCTGTAAGCCGGCCAGATGGGTGGGGTATAATAATAATAATAATAATAATAATAATAATAATAATACACCTTGATCCAGGCAAGATGTTTAGGGAAGCTTTTAATGTTTGATGTATTACAGTATTTTAATATTTTTTTGGAAGCCGCCCAGAGTGGCTGGGGAAGTCCCAGCCAGATGGGCGGGGTATAATAAATTATTATTATTATTATTATTATTATTATTAACAGAGTCTGCATCCAAGAGTGGCCTAGAAAATCGGCAAGGCATAGAGCCATTCCATGTCATTTTCATAACTATACTCATAAAAAGAAATAGCCCCCGGGGGGGAGAATTTACACAAAAACATTTGAGCATTTCCCCCTTTTGTTTAATCATGTGAGCAAATGCACAATTTCACTGACATCCTTTTAATTCAAGTGTCTGTTACAACTTCTGAGCTGGGGGCTCCATTTGACTGACGTTAAAAAGGCGAGTGTCGCTCTGCATCTTAACAAACTTCAGGTAAAGGTAAAGGAGCTCAAAATTTCACCACTATGCTTTGCGCTAACTAAGCAGGGTGTTGATATGCTCAAATCACTTGTGCGTGCAGCTTAGCTGGAGCAGGGAATGGGGAAATGAATGAATGGCAGGAAGAGAGAGTTGCTTCAAGAGCACATGCAGAGTGAGTTTTACTGTCTTGACCTTTGAGGTTGGTATTGATCAACACACTGACATGGAGGCGACGCTGTTGGCAGCCAAACAACTGGACCAGGTTTCTGGCCCCGGGGCTTGCAGGCAGGAGGGGCCACTGAACCAGACTCCCCCCTCAGCACCAGGGACTGTAGAGCAAGAGCCAGGGCCCTCACAGGCCCTTTCCTTCAGGCCCAAGGAACCAAGGACCTCCAACTCTACTCCACCAGCCCAAAGGAGTGAACCAGCTACCCATCGCCAACAAGAGCATGGGTCCGTCTTGACCTTTGAGGTTGGTATTGATCAACACACTGACATGGAGGCGACGCTGTTGGCAGCCAAACAACTGGACCAGGTTTCTGGCCCCGGGGCTTGCAGGCAGGAGGGGCCACTGAACCAGACTCCCCCCTCAGCACCAGGGACTGTAGAGCAAGAGCCAGGGCCCTCACAGGCCCTTTCCTTCAGGCCCAAGGAACCAAGGACCTCCAACTCTACTCCACCAGCCCAAAGGAGTGAACCAGCTACCCATCGCCAACAAGAGCATGGGTCCGTCAAGTGTTTGCAGTTGGCTAAATGGAGCAGAACAGGAAAAGTGGGCTGGAAGCATACAGTTGTAGAATCATAGAATTGTAGAGTTGGATGGGAAACATCTAGTCCAACTCCTGCAATGCAGGAATCTCAGCTAAAGCACCCATGCCACTTGCTGTCATAGTGACAGACATGTTTGCTAGCTTACGCCATCCTGCCCTTTAGTAAGGTTCTCAGGGCATCTTACAAACAAGGATATAAAAAAAAGCTTAAATGAATCACACGTTGTCCTTTCATTGGCACTGTTCATATTATTATTATTATTATTATTATTATTATTATTATTATTATTATTATTAAAGAGGCCTCTCATTTGGTTTTCAGAATCTACTATGATTTTTTTATTCATCCATCCAGGAGAAGCATTTCATGTGTAGTTCTCATTCAATTGGCTGCATTCCATTTATACAGGAGATCTTACTGGTGGATTGGGCCCCTAAAACCCCTGCTAGATTCAAGTGCTGCTGTCTGATACTTCTTACCCACCCCATTTTCTGCTGCTACATCTCATTGTTCTAATTTCTTAATTTCTTGAAATGGGAATAAATCACCGCATTAAACAGGAAATATAACAAGGGGTGATGCATTTCAGGCATCAGTGGCGATTTGTTTTGCACAGACAGTGGACCTAATATAACCTGAGCTAAACAGATTATTTCTTCCTCGTTCTGTGGCACAGATAACCCCATGTGTTCAGAATTCTGATGGTGAGCTATTTATGGAGTGAATATAAATATACACAGAACAGTGTAACTCCAGGCCCTGAATGCAGACTGAGCTTGCTTGAGTGCAGACAGAAGAGGTGCCCAGCAGTTCTGAGGACAACAAGACAGAGAAGCATTCTGACTCAGTTGCCCAGTGACAATGGATGTCTTCAGCCAGTAGGGCACTTTGCATAGGATGACTCCATCCATTGATTTTCATGGCTGACTGAGGTTCTGTGCCCTTAAATCTCACCTGCCACCTCTCCACCTACCCCCCTCATCAAAGCTCACCTTCTTGCTAACAGAGGGCAATTTCACTCCCCAACTTGCCCCTCCCATCTTCCTCCTCCGTCTGAGGCTTCATCCCTTAGTGGTTTTGCAGAGGGGGAAGAAGTGCATCTAGGTTGCTAGGCAATGACCAAGATAGTTTGTATCCCATGCATCAAATAAGCATGGAGGTTTGCAGGGAACATGACGCAAAAGTTCATCTTCAGAAGAACCTTGGCTTTCTTTTCATTTTTGTAAAGAAGCGTTTTCTAGTGTTTACAACAGTGAAGATAAACTAATGGAAACCTCAAAGTGATGGCAGGGGACATGGTAGGGAAGATCTGAACAATGATGCTCCTTCAGATCCTTCAGATTGTTGAGAGCTTTAAAGGACAATGGCAAAACCAGCACTCAGAACTGAGTCTAGAATCTCACTGGGGTCCCAGGGAATGGTCCAAAGGCACATCAGGCTGCCAACTAATTCATGGAGGAGTGGACTATTGATGGCTATTAGCCATGATGGCTATGCTCTGACTCCACAGTTTGAGGCAGCAATGCTTCTTAACAGTGGTGTAGCATGGGGAGCACTGGGGCACTAGCCCTGGTAACAAAATTCTTAGGGGCACTAAATTTCAACACCTAACACAGCTGCATGCTTCCATCACTGGGCTCTGTTGAAAACGGCTTCTCCATGCGGACCAGAAAGTGACCTCTCCAGTCAATGGACCAACTCTTCTTTTCTTATCTCTGCAGCTGCGATCTCGTGGGTGACTCAGTCTCTGTAAAGCAGTTGAATGTGCATGTGTACTCCATCTGTTTCCCTCCCTCCCACACTCTCCGCCTTGCCCTGGGCCCTGGCAACCCACGCTATGCCACTGCTCCTGAATACCAGTTGCTGGAAAGCGCAGCAGCAGAGAGTGCTCTTGTGCTCGAGTCCTGCCTGAGGGCTTCCCATTGGAGCATTTGGTTGGCCACTGTGAGAACAGGATGCTGGACTAGATCCAGCAGGCACTTCTTATATTTGTAACTTGCTGAAGCTAAGCAGGTTTAAGTCAGGTCATTCCCAGTATGGGATACCTCCTGGGAACAACATGCACACTCCACATATTCCTTGATAGAAGAAAGGTGGGATATAAATGTGAGAAAAGAAGGAATCAAAACTGGCAATCAGCAGAGTCCTGTGAAGTGTTATGTGGCAAATATCCTGCAGTCTAGCCCTAGATGAAGCACATTACATCGGTCTAATCTTGAGACCACAGGAGACAGGTATCACGGTAGCTGGATTCTTATTTCCCAGGAAAGAGAGCAGCTGCCATACCAAATGAAATTGCAAAATGGCATCCCTGGCCACAGAGGCCACCTGAGCATCACAATGCAGAGCCAGGCCCAGCAGTAACTCACAACCTGCACACACAGTCCTGGAGTGGGGAGGGAGGGCACAAGCTTTGGATGAAGCGACCCAGCCACCATGAATAATCCCAGGCTCCCTGGACTGAACTTAAGTCTTTTGGACTTCACCCAGCTTATTAGCAACTCATCACTGGTTCAGACTCCAACTCAAGGAAGCAGAAAGCCCGATACATCCTGCCAGTTGACAATGGACAAAAGGATTTTCCTTAATAGCCTCTGATTTATGATTTATTCATTGATATCTCACCCTTCCATCCAAGGAGCTCAAGATTTTTCCATCTCCCCCCACCCCACACTTTATCCCCTTTGTGGTAAGATGACAACTCTGTTTCTGCCTCTCTGTGTGTCCAAGCTTCATGGTTGCATGAGGTTTGAAACTGGGCCTCACCACTCCTCTTCTTCTGACACACAAACTACTATACCACACTGGTCCAGCATGTACTGGAAAGACAATGTTCATAATTTTATTTGTATCCAGCCTTTCCACAAAAAGAATCATGCTAAAAGCAGTTTCCAACAAAGAAAAATCTCAAAATCAGCCATCACCGGAACAATAGCACATATATCAATAAACAAAGAAACCATCGTCTCAGTACTATAAATAAAATAAGATTACATCAACAAAGTCCAACAGCAAAAATAACCAGAATTTCACCTTGGCCCTAAAAACGCCTCTCCTGTGATGTTGCTCACTGTCAGGGGTGCCAACTTGAATATGGGGGGGGGGGCATAATAAATCTCAAGACATGATGCACACACACAGCATTTGAATGGCAATGCCCATCAACTGAGGGGGTCCTCTCAAAAAAAAGGGGGGTCTTGGCCCTTAGGAGTTGCCTGCTGTGTTCACTGACCCTTTCCTGCCGCAAGTTCTTATAAGGCTTCTGCTGGTGAGGGTGGGGTAGCTCAAAACCCATGCAACGGTATTGCTCCTGGTCACCTTGTAGGACCAGGCTGAAGGCAGCCCTGGGTGCCTGCCTGTTCCAAGCAGAGTGAAGAATGACTGGCTTTACTTGAAGAAGAAGAAGAAGAGGAGGAGGAGGAGGAGGAGGAGGAGGAGGAGGAGGAGGAGGAGGAGTTTGGATTTGATATCCCGCTTTATCACTACCCAAAGGAGTCTCAAAGCGGCTAACATTCTCCTTTCCCTTTCTCCCCCACAACAAACACTCTGTGAGGTGAGTGGGGCTGAGAGACTTCAAAGAAGTGTGACTAGCCCAAGGTCATCCAGCAGCTGCATGTGGAGGAGCAGAGATGCAAACCCGGTTCACCAGATTACGAGTCCGCTACTCTTAACCACTACACCACTACACCACACTGGCTCCACACTGACTTTGCCACTAGCTCCCCCTTCTCCTGCCCCACAACTCCTCACCTGCCAAGAAAGTAGAAGCCAGCAGTGGAAATGGCTTTGGTGCAAAAGTACTCCTGCTTAGGAATCCCTTTTCCTGCTTGGAAATGGCCCAGGGCAAGTCCCAGCATCCCTGGAAGAAATGGAGGAAGCCCACTCAAAGCAGATGCAGCCCCCCTTCTGACATCTGCCTCCCCCTTCCCTTGCTCAAGAGGTTATTTTTTAATATTTGGTATGGGGAAGGGGTGTCCTTTGAGGGATTTGTGTGCAGCCATTTGAAATGCCCCTGCACCCTCTGGCCGAAGTGCATCTTTAAAATATTGCGCTAGAGAGATCTGTGGTCTAATGCAATCTTTTGCCACGGACATTTTTAGACATAACATCACACATGTGCAGGGAAAACACAGCACATTTCACAAAAGGCGTTCTTTGAAGCTAACATAAGAAAGCCTTATGTCTTGGGTGAAGTGTCTAGAGTCCCGCAGAGAGTCATAAAATGAAAATAAAAAAAACATTCAAAATGTGGGAGGATTATTTAGTAGCAGCAGAAGCAGCTCAGAATAGCCAGATCATTCACAATCTTCGCAGGTCTGTATAACCAAACCTAGCCGTGTATCATAAAACTGATGCTCAAGGAAAATCACCAGAGAGTCCACAGGGTGGGGAATCACTCATTTGATAATGTGTCTGTATCTCAATCTCCCCACATGTGGGGAAATGGCACATTGGAGAGATCAGTCCATTAAACAGCAGTTCTGGCAAGGAGCACAGTGAAGCGATCTCTTTTTAATACCCTCTGACCTGTGGTCTCCCTTCTGAACAGCAAAAAAAATAATCTCCTGGCATCAAAGCAGACGTCTGGGGTCAACTCCCCATGGAGTAAGGGGGAGAAGGTCGGGCCAGAAAGTGAACCAGACACCGTTCCACCATCTTGACCTTAATGCATGCCACCTTCTTCTCCTTTTTTCTTCAGAAAAACAGAAACAAATCCATCCCTACGAATTGCATTTCTGATTGTCAGGCAAAGGGAGTTGAAGATGTTTACAAATCTGTGAAGGGTTTGTCAATGGAAGCACTTTTCTAGTAGAAATGAAGAGGAGGAGAAAGAGTCAACCACTTCAGAAAGAACGGAGGTAGTTTACACATCACTTAACACAAATGCTTGGAAAAGCCTCTAATGCAGAGGGCAGGCAGGATCATTGCCTCCCTCCCTCCCCCCCCCCACGCTCTCTGAGCCCCAACCAGGACACAGGGACCCCTGCCCAAGGAAGAGCAGCAGGAGGAAAACCTTCCGGGAGTTTCTCTGTTATTTGCTGTGGCTTATGATGTGGTGTTTTCAGATTCATAAATGTGAAAGTACACAGCAGGAAAGAACTGGAAAGTGCCAAGGGGCCTCTCCACACAATCCATTCACTGTGCTATAAATGTGCCCACATTTTTATTCTTAAAACATGTCTGGAATAAAATACATCACACACGTGCAAGAATAAATCTCATTATTCCCAAAGTCATATCCATTTGAAATAAGCACAGGCTATGCTGAAAGCAGAAGGAGGCTGTTTTGGTCTGAGAGAAAGAGAGAGGAGAGAGAGAGAGAGAGAGAGAGAGAGAGAGAGAGAGAGAGAGAGAGAAATCCAAACTCCAGAATTGGACATTACCTTGACCAAGATCAACCCAAATACTATATAGTGGTACCTCGGGTTAAGAACTTAATTTGTTCTGGAGGTCCATTCTTAACCAGAAACTGTTCTTAACCTGAGGAACCACTTTAGCTAATGGGACCTCCCACTGTCACCACCACGCGATTTCTGTTCTCATCCTGAAGCAAAGTTCTTAACCCGAAGTACTATTTCTGGGTTAGCGGAGTCTGTAACCTGAAGCGTCTGTAACCTGAAGCGTCTGTAACCCGAGGTACCACTGTAATAACATCAGAAAAGCCCACAAGATCCAGCCAAAGGGGGCCCATCCAGTCCGGTATTCCACTTTCGGGTGCCTGTCGGAAGCCCACTACCTAATTGTGATTCCTGGCAACTGGCAAAAAGTAGCTGGCAAGCTTTCGAGAGCATCAGGTTGAATGTTAAGCAAAGTCTGAGTAATCTAGCTTGCTGCCGAATGCATCGAAGACATAATGCAGAGTTGATGACTATTAACTTCAAACCAGCTCTGTCTCCTTCCTCTTTTTGCTTAATCTCCAACCCTCTGAAACTTGCTCCCCATTCTGTGACATTTTGGGTGGTCCAAGTAACAGTATGGCTCAGTGATGGATTTGGGGATGGGCTGCACTGGACACCATTAGACCATGTAGTGCTTGAAGAGCCATTGCCAGACAGGTGGCCCAATTCTCTGACTCATTAGAAGTCAGCTTCCTGTAGCATGACTAGCAAATCTGTGCTTTGTGGAGCCACTGCACATTCTGAAGTCTGAAGACTGCTGGTCTTCCAGGGTGTTGCAAAGATTTTCCTGGCAGCAGCCAGCAGATAAAGAAGAGGATGATGATGATGATTACATAATTAAAGAGACATCTGCATTAATTGTAAATGCATAGGTGTGGTATTTCAATTTTCCAGTAGCTGGGGGGAATTTTTTAAGAGACTGAAGAAGCATATACACCCCCAAACACTTTCCAAGAGGGACCCTGAGTTAGCCAACAAAATCAGTTCTTCTACCTGCTTCCTCCATCCCACAGCAGCAACATCTCATCGAATACTAAACCTTTGATTTAGAGTCATTTTGTTCTCATCTTCTTAGCCCACTGAGATTTTCCTGGAAAGAAACCTGCAGGTCACACCTCTGAAAATTCCTATTCAGGTGTACAAGAGCATTTGCCATTTCCACCTCATCCTCCACTACTACCAGTGTGAATGCAGTACAATGGTATCTCACATGCATTTAACTTGCAATATTTCAACCATACGTGGTTGGAGGTGAGTTGGTTGAAATTGTGCAAGTTAAATCCAAGCAAGGCAGAGGGCTTGAAAAAACTCCTTTGGTGCCCAGTCTGCTTTTGGTTACCTGGCACAGAAAGAGCTTTTATGCTCTCTGCCTTGCTTGGAAGGGAGCAAGACCTACTAAGCACACCAGTCCTGGGAGGTTCTTGAGATCTTGCAAGGTAATCTGAGCTTGCACAAAGATTCATAGCCTTCCAGAGCTGGTGCAATGAGTGCACCTAGTCCACAAAGCAAGGCAGAGAGCTTAAAAGGTATTTTTGCACCAGGTCTGCTTACATTATCCAACACAAGATACTGGGCAAGGCCCGCTTGGCACATGAACTCTGTGGTTGCTAGGGATTCTCTCCCTCTCTATCTCCTCCTTCTCACCCACTAGCTGTGGGGCAGCTCCAAGGGTTTGGGTATACACAATTTTTGTGTATAGCATGGGGGGGGGGACAGAGGTGGTTGCACCAGACGCAAAACTGTTAGGAGGCACAAAATTTCAATACCCAGTGCTGCCTCAATACAGCTGTGCGTTTCCATCACTGGGCTCTGTTGAGAAAACAGTTTCTCCATGTGAACCAGGAAGTGACTTCTCCAGACAACAGAACGATTCTTCTTTTCTTATCTCTGCAGGTACAATCTCCTGGGTGATGCAGATGCTGTTGGGCAGTTGAATGTGCATGCATACTCCATTTGTTTCCTTCCCTCCCACTACCCCCCTTTGTGTGGCCCTGGGCACTGGCAACCCATGCTACGCCACTGTACATGGACCCCTTGGAACCAAATCCCCATGTAAGATGTGATTGCACCATACATAACACTCCCAACTGTCAGTTCATAGTAGCCAAGCATTGCATCCTGTATCTTCCATTGCTCTGTATCCAGAATAAAATAATAAAATTTTAGTGCTGCATATTGCAAGGGACTTGTCCCACCACCAGATGCACATGGCAGAGTTATGCCCAGAGTTATTCTCTCTGAAGCAGAAGGCCACACAACCTCTATAGGCAACTGCAAGCAAAACAGAAAACCTAAATTCTGGAAAACTTGGTGCCAAGGAGAGACCGCCGGCTCCCGGTGAACGCCAGCTGGAGATTAATAGCCCAATATTTCAACCGCCGAGGCCATCATCCTTTCTGGGTCACCTGATTAAGCAACTGTGGGGCAGTGTTCCCTATTATAGCACACCACCAAAAGCATTATGTCTTTGTTATGCTAATGCCACAGCGCCGTACAATTTAAATAGCACTTCCAGAAAAATTAAGTATGTTCATTGACACAGCGAAATGTTTTCACCCTCCATGTAACCTTCACAGTTTCTGTACAAAATCTATCAGTCAGTAAACTATTCATCTGTGAATGCTTACCAATTATTATGCTAATGCTTTACAATACGTTACTGCCGATTCTCTCTAAACGCCACGAAATGCCGCCGTCTGGCAATACCTCACCCATATTATAGCCCTATCAATAAACAACACAACAATATTTGCAACTGGAGTTTCAGCTGCAGAAACGGAACAATGTATATTCTTCCCCCCCCCCTCCTTATTAGCACTACAATTTAATGTTGTGAAGAAGAAAAAGAAGAAGCAAAATTATACGCAGAAAGAAATGAATTCCAGACCCGAGCCGAAACCATCTGCTTAGTTTCGTTTTGCTTTAGTTACTTTAGAAAATGACTTGATGCCCCCACCCCATGATGACGGATTCCCTGATTTTTCTTCTTTTTCCAAGTCCTTGGTGATAAAAGGAAGCTTGCTAAAGCCCACAAGACCAGTTGCCAAAGCCTGCCTCCCCGAGCCACCCAGAAGGGAGAGCGCAGGGAAGCCCCCATAGCCCAAAAGCAAAGGAGCCAAGAATCCCTCGGTTTATAGAGGATGATCCCCAGCTGAGCTGAAATCTTAGAGGATGTGGGAAAGGCCTCTCAAAAAGCTTTAAATCAGGTGGTTGAGCTTGGACAGCTGCTTTTTGCAGCCAAAGCTCAAGAACAGACTTGAGGTGTGTAGAGCTGTGAGAGGGAGCACACTGTTCCTGGAGTCTTAAAGGCCAGCTATGTGGTGTGTGTGTTTTTCCATAGTTTTGTCTACTCTGGGATGAGAGTCCAAGACTTGGAAAAACAAAACGCAAAGAAAGAGTCTTGATTCCTGTACAATTTGCTTCATGCTGCAACAAAAGGTCTTTTGAACACGAACATTTTGGCACAAACAAAAAATGGAACGCACAAAAATGTGCATCTGCTTCAATATTTTCTCATATTTGTTGAAAATGTAGCATTTGGGATCTCCCAGCTAAATGGAAGACACCATTTATCACTATTTATATATTGCATTTACACCCTACCCTTCCTCCCAAGGAGCTTAAGGTGGCATGCATGGTTCTCCCCCTGTCGAGGAATGGTTGAAGGAGTTGGGGATGCTTAGCCTGGAGAAGAGAAGACTGAGAGGTGAAATGATGACCACCTTCAAATGTCTGAAGGGTTGTCATGTGGAAAACGGAGCAGGCTTGTTTCTGCTGCTCCAGAGAGGAGAACCCGGACCAATGGATTCAAATCACAAGAAAGGAGATTATGACTAAATGTCATATCCTCCAAAATTCTTACCTCTGGATCCAGGACATCATGTCAGGAGCGGAAGCATCAGGAAGGAGCAGCGGCAGCACCACACTGTTCCTCCACTGGTCTCTGGCACACCAGGGAACTATGAAGGCCGCTTCCTCAGGGCTAGCCCAGCACCACCAGGCTGCAGCTCCACTCCTAGGTCAGGCCTGACCAGGGGGTGGAAGTGGCAGAAAGCAGGAAAAGTGGTGGCGGTAGTGCCACACCTCTCCTCTCCTGGGCTCTGGCATGCAAGGGAGCTGCAGAGGCCACTTCCTTGGCACTAACCCAGTGCCACCAGGATGCAGCTCCACTCCTTGGTCAGGCACATGAAGAAGGTCCTCACTTAATGATCGCAGGGTCTGGGCAGGTTCACATGGAGAGAAGCGGTCCTTGAGGTGAGTCCTGAACCATTTAAGGTCAGAACATGTCCGTATGTAGCAGTAGACAAACAGGATGTGACAGGAGTTGACCAACCTTTCCTCTTTCACTTGGAAGTCAAGAGCAAGCCAGCTGCTCAGGTGCTGTGGCAACTGAAAGTCATCATCCACTTCCTTTGGGAGTGGGGGTGGGGGAAGCTGGCACTTAATCCCCCGATGCATCATAGACATCTCCATTTGGGAAGGCCCTGGACCAGTGATGGCCAAACATGGCCCTCCAGCTGTTTAGGGACTACAACTCCCATCATCCCTGACCACTGGTCCAGTTAGCTAGGGATGGTGGGAGTTGCAGTTCAAAAACAGCTGGAGGGCCAAGTATGGCCATCAATGCCCTCGACTGACCAATCTAGTAGACTGGCAGCCTGCCCAAGTCACAGGCATTGTTGACGACTGGTGGCAAAGTGTTGGGGTGCCATGTGGCCTGCTCTGCATCCCTTCAGCTTCCATGCTTCCCTCAGGTGGAGGACACTGTCCTAGTGCCAGTGTTGAAGTCCAACATTTTTTCCTTCTGTCCACTTTGCTCCTGCTCCCTTGCATAATTTCACACACACACACACACACACACACACACACACACACACTTTATTTTCAATTCTTCCCCAGAAGAACACAAGTGACAGAGGCGTCTCTTTTGGATTCCATTTTTTACTACTATTACTTCGAGGTTAATGTCCGTGAACTCACTTATTAGACTTCTAATGTTATGATGACTTCATTTAATAACGCTAATTATAGCTTGTGATTAATCCTGGCCACGGTTGAGGCTTAGAGGTATGTTCCAATAGGCTGCAGAAAACATAAACACATAAGGACACCCTTTTATTTACTGTGTAGTCCAGAGAAACTGGATCCCAACGCCACAGAACACCCACCCAGCACTCCAACTCCATACCCATTTCCAGAGAGGCAGACACAGGGAAAGGGGGCAACCTCTTGACTGCAGCATGAGTCTCCCACCCTTACAGTTATGACACATTGCTCCCTTCATCTCAGCAGGTGGGGATGCAAAGACTTTTGGGGAAAATACTAGGGCCTCCCCCAGCCCCCCCCCCACTGCTTCAGAGTCTAGTTCAGTGTTTCATGTTGCGCAGGGCTGGCCTAAGACATTCTGAGGCAAACCACAGAATCTTGTGAACCACCCTGAGATCTTGGTTGAAGGGTTTTATATACAACATCATCACTGCTGCCACCACCACCACCACCATCATAGTGCCCCTCTCCACCAGGGAAGAAGGGGTAAGAGAAGGTCTACATCAGGAACAAGGCAGGAATAAAGATCTACACTGGGATCAAGCAAGGAGTGAAGATCTACGCCAGGAACAAAGAGGGAATAAACACCAACATCAAGAACAAGGGGAGGGGGAACAAATCTAATTTACCGAACAGTTGTCATGGGGGGGGGGCTGCTCTGAATCACACCACACAGGTGGAAGACTCCAGGAGACCCCACTAGAGAACTAGCCAAAGAGTGAGGACAGGGAAGATCCTTGGAGAACGGTTTATAACTTTAACACCCCACCTCCACTGCCCCATAGCTCTGTGATTGGAGAGGGTTGGGTGAGATTCTAGCCCAAGATTGCAAACTGGAGCTGTCCATGAGCAAACTCCAGCTCCCCTCTTCTCCCCATGCTCCACACCCTGGTGTTTCCTTTACAGAGCATTGCTGACATTTGCTTTGCTTTTATCATTTTGGAAGCAAGCTGTCTGTCTTACATTGCAGTTGTTATTTTGACTCAAAAGCTGGTGAGGAGAGGTTGAACTTCTGCTCTGAATTCCTTGGTGGAGACCTTCGATTTGTATGGAATTGCATTTATTGTGCAATGAAGTTGTCTCAGTTTTGTCTTATTTATGCACCATTGTGCTTTCGATATGATTGTTACTGGAATGTTTGTTAATTTTGAATGGTGCAATTATTACTGTGAACTGCTTTGAGCTTAACATTGTTGTTGGATAAGTGGATTACAAATACTAAATCAAATTATACAGTGGACACCACATTTCAGCTGAGGATTGTGGCTGTTTTCATTATTATGCTGCTATTTATTTCTTTTGTAGGATTGGTTTCCTTGTATCTAGTAAGATGAATGCTGCAAATGCACTGGAAGAGCAACGTACAAGTTTTCTAAATAAATAAAACAAATGGATAACAGGTACTGCAAGGGTCAACAAGGGCTGGCCCGAGACATTTTGTTGCCTGAGGCAGCAAACAAGATGGCCCCCTACCAGTCCACTTAGAGATCTCACTGCAATGAGGTAGCATCCTCTACCAGATCTGGGGGCAGCGGACTAACTCCTACCATCACTACCAGCACGGCATCTGCCAGCTGAGGCATCAGCCCCCCCCCTCTGCCTAGTGCTTGGGCTGTCCCTGAGGTCAAGACAATCGAAACTGCAAATCCCTCTTCCAGTTAAAAATGCAGTTTGTGAATAATAAGTGCTGCCAGGAGGGGATAAATATGGAGCATGATTCCTTCCACACAGCCCTATGAAAGAGTTGATTGTAGTCTGTCTACAAAGAAGGATTTCTCCTCTCCGCCCCCAACAAGACAAGCCTTTATAAAAAGGTATTTAATGTACGTAAGTGTCAAACATTCACAGGCCCCCGATAACAGTTGTAAACAGATCTCTATAAAACACAATTCCATGACAGCATCAAGAGAACATTCATGTTATCAGCATTATCCCTGGGAAGAAAGTCTGGGGGAGGCTTCTCTTAATACGGCGTTCCGCACTCTAACTGTTCCATTAATCATCCTTCGGAGGCACCCAGCGCCTGCCTGCGCAGGGTCAAACCCAGACACTTCATAACATTTTTTACAACTAATTCCTATAATTTATGAGGCAGCAGAAATGACAGTTTTGAGTTCAAGAGGCACGCGGGTTGACTTTGGGTTCCTTCAGCTATCCGTCAAGGAATACGCCAGTCATTTTGCTAGATGAGGAACTAAGGGCAACAGCCCTGACCAAGGTTGGGATTCCACACCTGCACACGCTAAAGGACATGTTGATGGCAAGAACGTCCCCAGCAGCAGCCACATGCTAGGCACAGCATCACATCTGGAGACATCGGGAAGACTGAAGTTATACTTTCAGGGAAACTACTTGGAGCTCTGCATGACATAAGATCTACCACACTCCCTGCCCTTGGAAACCTTATAAGAACCTGCTACAGGAGAGGGACTGTGAGCAACATCACATGAGAGGTGTTTCTAGGACCAAGGTGAAACTGACAAGCTTCTATCTTAAGGTTACCAGAGGTCCCCATTTCCTGGGGACAGTCCCCAGATTTACAAATCAGTCCCCATGCAAAAGCCATTGAAGTTGAAAAGTGTCCCCGGATTAATTGAAAAAAATCTGGTAACCTTATTCTATCTTATTTTTGGTTTTGGGTGTTGTAATCTTGTTATATTTATAGTACTGAAATTTTGTTTTCTATGTTGTCATAGTTGCTATTGTACTGTTGTTTGATTATGTTCCAGGCATCTGATATACAGTACATGAAATCTTATATAGCATGGAACACCATCTAAAAAGCGAAACACTTCCCAAAATGCACCAAACTCCACCACAATCACGCCCTCCAAACCTCCTTTCTCAACCTCTAACTCTCCTCAGAGGTTGGTACAAAGGCTCCTGGGACTGCTAGCCATTTTCCCACTCTTTCACACCATTTTTGCAGGTTTCCCACTCTTTGGGGGCCATTTTTGCCCTTCCCGTGCTTCTTTGCAGTTTAAATCAATTTATTTATTTCCTGGCGCCGTGTGTATGCGCAGTTGCACATGAGTTGAACATGCCTAAGTAGGGAGACGCCTGTATTATCAAACTGTTTTGCAGTGTTTGATTTTGAAGTGCCTTCCTGTCTCCTTTGTTGTGAGTCGCTGTGTGTGTGTGTGTGTGTGTGTGTGTGTGTAAAAGCGGCGTACAAATAAAATGACAAACTAATGAAGTGGAACATATGACTTTTAAACGCATTCATTAATTTACCATAATCGCAAACTGTTCCTTTCAGCGCTCACTGAGCCAAGCAGGGTGTGACCCAACTCCCAATGGCTTCGTGAGGCACCAAGTCAAGGCAGGTCATCTATCAGGCTCTTCTGCAAAGGGCTACACAAAGCCGCCAAGAAACAATGGGTGCCTTGTGCATGTCAAAAGAGCCACAGTCATCTCATTCCAGAGAAGCAACGGGGAGGAAGAGATCTCTGTGGCGCAATGCTGGGTGGTCCTAGCCTCTTGGGCACAGCAGCCTCTCAAGAATCTACCCATCCTTAATCAATTAAGAAACTTTTCCCCAAAACAGACCAAGAAAGCCATTCAGTGGGTCCTGAGGGAGGGAGGAGGGGAGCAAAGTCAGACAGAGAAAGGGGCTGGATGGTGATACAGAGGGCAGGGCTGATCGATTCTCCCAAGGGCTTTTGAAAGGTTTCTTTTCACTGTGATGTACTTCTGCTGCAGCTGGAAAAGTGAAACTCCAAAGTGCCAGCACACAGGATCTGCTGCCACATGTGGAGTGATGAAGCCATAAAACTCAAATATAAAGTTAAATAATTTACCATAAATATCTGAGGCTCCGGGATTATTCTCTGCATTGAGCAGCCGAGACTCCAACGATCTCTGCATTCAGCGTGCCGCAGATGGCAGTGGAGCCAGACAAGAGAGCCCTTGACAAGGCTCCACGGTTGTAATTACTCCTGACACAGCTGCAGTTTATTCCGACGCCTCCTTTGGTTTGGGCAGAGACAGGGGGAGAGGAGTACATACATTTGGAGAAGAAATGATTTTCACCCATTGGACAATAAAGCATTTGAAATGTAAAGCGAGGCGGGGAGGGACACAACTTCTTGTGACACTTTCTGAAACTTGGACAGAAGGACGCGCGCTTGGCTTCCAAGGCAAAACTAAAAATAAATTCAGCCCCGTGGCAATGTTAATAGAATACTGAGCAGCTACAACAATCTAGCAATTGCTCCTGTTCTCGCTGACAGTTAGTGGGAAACATCTGCACCTTTTGCATCCTCCAAAGATCTGCATTCTTGAAAGGAAAACTGAAGTTCCTTACAAGAGGGTTAGTGCAGAACTCTTCCCGCCAGGCAGCTGCTAAGGCAGAGTCCGTTGGGGGCTGCTCCTATCACAGACCAAGATTCTCTTGGTTTTCTTCATAGCCTAAGACCAACAGGATTGTGAAAGTCCTCCAGTCTATTTGCTTTAAGGAGTCTCCTTTTGTTCAAGGATGCAATATGAGAGTCAATGTGGTACAGGAGTTAAGACTGGTATTCGACTGGGACTGAGACCAGAGTTCAAATCCCTGCTCTGCCATAAATGGAGCTCACTGGGTAACCTCGGGCAAGTCACTGCTTCTGAGCCTTACCTATCCCACAGGGTTGTTGTGAGGAGGGTAATATCAGTGCACACCACCTTTAGTCCCTTGGAGAAAAAGGTGAGATAGAAAGGCATAAAGTAATAAATGAAAACAATATTTTCTAATATGTATTATTTCAGATATAGGTCTGGTCTGTATGTAATGCTAGGCCAAACTATGGCTTAGCATGAACTAGCAAGGATGTGGGTACAGCTGTTTTGCTCCTTCCCTAGTCCTGTGGCCAGGGGCAGAGGAAGGGGGTGCAGTGGGTGCGGGCCACCCCAGATGTCACCAATGAGGGGGTGGGTGACAAAATGCCAGGCGGCACTCACCACAGGGCCTGCAGTGCACCTGAGCCATGCATCTCTCCCCAAACAGTCTGCCCGCTGCCTCCCCCTCAGCTGTAGGGCAGCTGAGTGGGAGGAGGCAGGCAGACTCCTTGGAGGCCCCACGGAGTGTCCTGCCCCGGCTTGCCCCACCCCCGCAGGTGGCTGGCCCCGCCCCCAGGTGCAGGGCACGCATGCTGCCCCAGGCACCCAATCAGCTTGCTCCGCCACTGCCTGTGGCTGCACTACCCAGAGCTATGCCATGGTTTGGTTTGGCTTACTGTTACATCTGAGCCTGAGCTGGGGGGTTTGTCTCACTCTGAACAAGTAATGAAATGCAGCAAAGCAAACTGGGCCACAGAATACATAATCATGTTCTCTGTGAAGCTCAGATGTTGAAATTTACTATTTTGAATAATTAGGCAGCAGCTGAATTATGACAGTGAGAGCTGTTTGACAGTGGAATGGGCTCCCTCAGAAGGTGGTGGATTCACTTTCACTGGATTCACTTTTCAAGAGAGGTTGGGTGGCCATCTGCTAGGGATTCTTTAGCTGTGATTCCTGCATTGTAGGTGGTTGACCTAGATGACCCTTGGGAACCCTTCCAACTCTATAATTTTATGACTCCATGATCCTATGAACTATAGGCCTGGCTACTTTTTTAGTAGTAGTGGCTGTTGGGCCACGGAGACAGAGCCAAGTGGGTTTGGAAAGGGCTGACCCAAGACATTTTGGCACCTGAGGCCAGAGCCATAGCTATGGGGGAGGGGGGGCTAGCCAGGTATTTTGCCCTGGGTGAAGCCTCCAGAGGGACACCATTGAGGCTCCCAGCCTGCATGTGTGTTTGTGTATGCAAATGCACATGGGGGGGTGTGCCAAACTGGGTCTTTGACCCAGATGAAATAAAGCCTAGTTTTGTGTCTGCCTGAGGAGAACCACAAAATGGTGTGTGTCCCAGCCCAGGAAGAAGGGATGAGGGAAGATTTACAACCGTTACAAGGGGTGAATAAGGATTTACATCAGGATGAAGATGGGAGTGAAGATCTATATTGGGAACATTTGACACAACACCAAAGAGGCCAGGCTAACCACGACCATTTTAACAAGGTTTGGTTTCCTGTTATTAGCTATGTAAATAAAAGCTGTAACAGTACCAGACACCCTGATCCCCCAACCCACCCCCATCACTGGGCCTACCTAGGGTGAGACCATAGGCACCAACTTGAACAAAATATTGGGGGGCTGCCCCCTCCCGCAAATACTTCTCCACCCTCCCTACCCTTCTGTGGAGCACAAGTTCCTTGGTCGTGCGTAACTGGGCACAGGCCTCCCCTGCCTCCCCGCTCACTCGCCTCTCGCACCCCACCAATGTGCAAGAAATTTCTGCCCATCTGCCTGCTTGCCTGCCACCTGCCTCCATCCCCCAGCCCCACCTGCTCACCTCTCCTACTGGTCGGCCTGCCCACCTGCCTCTTCCCAGCTGCCCTCGCTCAAACACAGAAATGGTACCAAAAGCAGGTGAAAAGAGAGCTGCACCCATCTTGGCTGGGGGGTGGCTGCCCAAGGGAGGGAGAGATGGAGGTAGGGAGGCACTAACGTGCAGAAAATATTGGGGGACCTGTCCCCCCATTTTTATTGGGGCGCCCAAGGAACCATGTTCTGGATCCCTGATGCCTTAGTACTGCAGCTGGGGCTTGTATGTACTGTACTGTTTTCACTCAGTTTGTTTTGTGTGGTTGCAATCTGATCGTACCACAAAGTTTTATTGTTACTGTTTTTGCATTGTTGTAAAATCTGTTGCCAACCACCTGTTTGCAGTATCTGAACAATATTGAGCCCTCATCTGCTCGCACCCATACGCATTAAGATTGTGTGATTGTTCTGTATACTAGGCACGCCGCTAAAAGGTTTATTTTAAATATGTGCTTAATAATCCCCTGCTTTTTAAATGTGCAATAACAATCTATTACATTCTAATTAAGTTCTTATTTGAGTCATTTAATTAAGAAAGGGACTATAGCAAGTACCAAAACACTTTGCCTTTCTAGACTCCAGGATCCACGGTTTCTCACACCGAAATTAACACTCACTGCAAACACCTCATTTGCCTGCCTGTTTAATCAGTTCATGCATGTTTTTGGAGGGTGTAACTGGGTGATGAATGGTAGTGCCTAGTGATACTGGTCTGGTTCACACCTCGCTTTAAATCATAGATAAACTAAATCATAGTTTAAAGGCAAACATGCAGGGTGCTTCACTGTATTGCTGAAATAGCGGATACTGTGCTCTTTCCCCAATAGCTAAGGCATGGTCTGGCTTAGAACCACAGCCCATGCATTGTTCCTCTCCAGATAAACCATGGTTTGTTTGAAGAGAAACAAACCATGAGCACAGATTCAGATGCAAGGCTGCTTTCATATTACTTATTACTACATTTTTCATTATTTTTATTTATTTATGTATATAATTTCATCCTACCTTTTTCTCCAAGGAGCTCAAGGTGGCAAACACATTTCTCCCCCTCCTCTTTTAATCCCCACAACAACCCTGTGAGGTGGGTTAGGCTAAGAGGCCATGACTGGCCCAAGGTCACCTAGTAAGCTTTATGGCTGAGCAGGTCCTGGTCCGACATGCTAACTGACACACCACACTGGATCTCACCTTTATAACCCACCTTTCATCCAAGGTGGGATATTTGGTTTCACCCTCCTTCCCATTTATATCCTCAATGGCAACCCTGTGAGCGCTGGCAGAGGAAGAGGGGTGCGGAAGGAGTGAACCACCCCCGGCAGCGCAATCCCAGTGGGGTGCCATCGCGGCTGCCCCCCCCCCCCGCACGCTGGGTGCCACGCCCCCATAGGCAGTATGCCACACCCCCAGGATGCGCACCACGCCCCTGGGATGCACGCCAAGCATGCCCCCACCTGCTCTCCACACACACCCCGGTGCTGGAGCATGAAGCTCTGCCACTGCCTGTGAGGTAAGTTAAGCTGAGAGACAGAGAGACTGACCCAAGGTCACATACAAAGCTTCATGACTCAGTTGGGATTTGAATCCTTGTCTTTGGAGAAAAACAAACCACTGGTCTAGGTTCAGGCGTGATGCTAAGGCAGACCATGCTGGCAACAAAGCAGCAGCAGGACTGGGGGAGGAGCAGCCTGCCTGTGATTTCAGCAGCAGGGACTAGCGCCTTGAAACCATACCTAGGGTTCGATCTGTTGTCATTGTTGTTGTTGATTATTATTAAATTATTACGTTGCCCTTCATCTGTAGATCTCAGGGCAGTTCATAGGATAAAAATACAATATAAAAACACAAAATACAAGAACAAAACAATACTCCCTCTTTCCCCCCATAGCCTCCCACAAACAAATTTAAAAGGATACAGGATGTTAATCAGCCCAAGGCCTGGTTGAACAAGGCCAGAAACCCTTGGGGAGGCAAGTGGGGTCTGATCTTCTGCCACACTAACTGAAGGTGTGTGGTGACATTTATACAAGGAAAAGCATTTAACTTGTGCAGTGACTGAAACAGGAAAAGATCCCAGAGCTGAAGCTGCAGGTGCAAATTCAGTCTTAAGCATCATCCAAGAATAGGGTTAAACATAAGCAAGGGTCATCCAACACATGGGCATAGCCAAAGGGGGGGCATGGGGGCAGCTGCCCCCTCTCAGATCAAGTAAATCAATAAAAATACTTCACTAACTGAGGTTCTGCACCCCCCCCTAACCTAAATCCTGGCTATGCCCATGATCCCATATCCTGATCCCTCAAAGTCTCAAAACTGTCCCCCACCACAGACACACACAATGACACCTTTTTGTGTGTGTGTGTGTGTTTTAAAGATACCTGCAAAAGTCATTGTCACCAGAAGCCGAACAGACGCCAGCAATGGGCTGTTAAATGCTGCAACACGGAGCCCACTCTGATAAATTGAAGTAATTGAAGAAAAATGCAAAACAGTCTGCAAATTGGTCAGACAGGAGACTAAAAGCTTCTCAAAATCTGAGTGCTCACCTCTCAGCAGCACCTTCTCAAATGATTCTACCCATAATTTACAGGCTCTCCTCCCCCACCCCTCTTTTCCCTCTACAGGTAGTTTTTAAAGGGCATTCTATTATTACTATGTGTGACATGCACAGTTGTGTCTGGGAAACAGCTGTGGAACTGTAATGCTAACAAACAATTTCACAGAAAATTCAGTTTGCAGAACAGGGAAATGTGACATGCAGCAGGGTCCAGGGCACTGTCCTCCGGTTCTCTCACTTGCCAATCAAGGCAAAAAAAATAAAAATGGAAAGAGGCAGAACATAAGAAGAGCCTGCTACATCAGGCCAGTGGCCCATCTAGTCCAGCATCCTCTTCTCACAGTGGCCAGCTGGATGCCTGTGCAAAGCTTGCAAGCAGGACACAAGCACAAGAGCCGCCTCCCCTCCTGTGGTTTCCAGCAACTGGTATTCAGAAGCACTGCTGCCTCCAGGTGTGGAAGATCATAGCCATAATGGCTAGTAGTCATTGACAACATTGTTCTACTCCATGAATTTGTCCAATCTTATTTAAAGCCATCCAAGTTGGTGGCCATCACTGCCTCCTGTGGCAGTGAGTTCCATAGTTTATCTGTGCACCTGCGGGAAGAAGGACCTTCTCTTACCTGCGCTAAATCTTCCAACATTCAGCTTCATTGGACACCCCCAAGTTCTAGTACAGTGGTACCTCGGGTTAAGTACTTAATTCATTCCAGAGGTCCATTCTTAACCTGAAACTGTTCTTAACCTGAAGCACCACTTTAGCTAATGGGGCCTCCTGCTGCTGCTGCCGCGCCGCCGGAGGAGGATTTCTGTTCTTATCCTGAAGCAAAGTTCTTAACCTGAAGCACTATTTCTGGGTTAGCGAAGTCTGTAACCTGAAGCGTATGTAACCTGAAGCGTATGCAACCCAAGTTACCACCGTATTAGAGCATGTGCAGAAAAGTTTCCTGAGCACTCCTTGGCCTCTAGAACCATCTTGTGTGGCAAATCAGGTGGCTTGCTGGCCAATTTTAGGGGACATGGTGCAGGCAAGAGACAAACCAATGTGACCTTATGCACCCTCCTTCTGGTGTGGGCTAGAGCAGGCTTCTGACACTTCCTCTCAGGCTGTCTTCCTGGTCATAGCTACTCAGGCAGGAGTAGGCTCCCCTGAATACAATGGGTGTTTTGCATCTGAGAGTTGGTGGTGGTATAGAAGTTACAGTGCTCTAAAAGGACCTGGGAGACCAGGGTTCAAATCCCCACTCAGCTCACCGGGTGACCTTGGGCCAGTCACTGCCTCTCAGCCAAACCTATCTCACAGGGTTGTGAGGATAAAATGGGGGTGAAGTCTGCAGGCCACCCTGAGGTCCTTGGAGGAAAGGTGGAATGTAAATACCGTATATACTTTCTTAAAATGCTTACAATTGCACTCTGACAGTCTAGAATGGCTGTGTGGAAAACCAGCAGTAAATGGAAGATGTCAGAGAACAAGAATGAATTCTTGTCTCTCCAGGCAAACCAGGAATCGTATCTAAAGGCTATTTTATTAAGATGCAGTTCCTACACAAACACTTTCAAACGGAAATAAGAGAGAGAGAGATACTTACTCACTCCACATTGCCTCTAAGCTAAGATTGTAAGTTTGTTTAAATATTTATATGCCACATTCTCTGACATTCAAAGGTACTTGAAGCAACTTAACAAGAAGAAAAGCACAGAAGTAGCAAGGAAAAGCAAAGTCCAGATTTATGGCCTCAGATTCAGGTAGCATTTTCAGCAGGAGAACAATTGCACAGTCAGAACTCAAGGCACTTATCCCAAGGACCAGATGAGGCATCTTAAAAGTAAAGTCCCATTCAAAATAACCAAATGCACAGAAATAGCATGGGGGACACCTGGCTTCACAGCAGTACTATGGGTCTTAGTAAGCCACAAGCTTAACATGAGTCAACTGTGTGATGCAGCAGCAAAAATCACTAATGTAATTCTAAGTTACAGCAACAGAAGTGTATTGTCCAGATCAAACAATTGCACAGTCAGAACTCAAGGCACTTATCCCAAGGACCAGATGAGGCATCTTAAAAGTAAAGATTTTCTTCTCTATTCTGCCTTGGTTGAATTGATGCTTTTGAATTATGGTGCTGGAGAAGACGCTTGAGAGTCCCATGGACTGCAAGAAGATCAAACCTATCCATTCTGAAAGAAATCAGCCCTGAGTGCTCACTGGAAGGACAGATCCTGAAGGTGAGGCTCCAATACTTTGGCCACCTCATGAGAAGAGAAGACTCCCTGGGAAAGACCCTGATGTTGGGGAAGATTGAAGGCACAAGGAGAAGGGGACGACAGAGGACGAGATGGTTGGACAGTGTTCTTGAAGCTTCTGAAATGAGTTTGACCAAACTGCAGGAGGCAGTGGAAGACAGGAGTGCCTGGCGTGCTCTGGACCATGAGGTCATGAAGAGTCGGACACAACTAAGCAACTAAAAAATAACATTCTGCCTTGGTCAGACCTTATTTGGAGTACTGGGCACCACAGTTTTTAAACAACATTGACAAACTGGAACATATACAGATGAGGGTGGCCAAGATGATCAAGGGTCTGGAAACCCAGCCTGATGAGGAACAGTTGAGGGAGTTGGGCATGTTTAGGCTGAGAGGTGATTCAGATATCTGAAGGTTTGTCACATGGAAGATGGAGAAAGCTTGTTTTCTGATGCTCCAGAGGACCGGGTCTGAACCAATGGATTCAAATGACAATGATGAAGATTCCAGCTAAACATTAGGAAGAACTTTCTGATGGTAAGAGCTGTTCAACAGTGGAGTAGACTACCTCAGAATGTGATGGACTCTCCTTCATTGGTAGTGTCTAAGCAGAAGTTGGATGGCCATCTGTCAGGGATGCTTGAGTTTTGATTCCTGTCTTTCAGGGGGTTGGACTAGATGACCATTTGTTTCCTTTCCAATTCTACAACTCTATTGCTCTAAAACCCCACACTGCAGCAGGGAAGGGCCATGTGTCACCAATCCAAGCTCCTCCTCAGCCCTTGGGACTTCTCTGAGTCAATTTGCTTAGGCTCCTAGGGCTCAACAATATAGGCAACCATAAATCAGCTGGATGCAAAACTTGATGGGAGTTTGAGTCCCAAAACACCTGTAGAGCTACTACTGTAGGTTCCTACCTTGGAGGCTGAAGGCAGCTCAGGTGCTTTCTCCTTTCCGGATTCTGTCAGCTGACATCTCAAGGTGGCTCTCTCTTGAATGTGCCAATTATTACCCAGAATGGCTGATTTCAAGAGTAATTATCCCCATTATAAATTGAATCAGATGGTTTATAACAGCCATAAAACATACAACATGGCTTTAAAAGAAAAACTTCATTGGCTCCCCTGTGGTTTACAAGTAGTTTTCTTCCAATAAAAATGCAAACACGCACTTTTGTTGGGAAATGGTCATCAATAATCCCTTCCACAGACTTGTCTTTCTTTCCCAAACAGGCAGGTCCATTTCCTTTGAGGATCACACACGCACAAACACCAGCTCCTTGGTTTCTCCAGATCTTCTTCCAAATATGCAGATCATCACAACAATATGCAATTCCGGCTTATTCCTGGTGCAAACTGTCATCATTTATATGGAAATACATTCCCCACAAACTCACAGAAAGGGACAGTCAGCCACACAAAAGTGACCTTAATATCACAGCAAAGGTGCATGTCATCCTGTCTGTCTCTGTGTCTGTTTGTGTGTGTGGTGTATCAAACTGACAAGCAAATGTTAAATCTAGTCAAACTGTCCTCAGAAACGGCCTATCCAGAAGGCAACAGGAATGCTTTCCAGCTGCATTTGCAACAAGGCACCAATGCTTTGCGATGATTAGTGCCCCGTCTTGAATGGAAGCGACCTTTTGTGTTCTTTCTAATATGAAAGAAATGCTAAGTACCTGATGCCAGCTGCAGAGGAAAGGCAAGATCACAGCACTGCAAGCCAGAGGCAAGATGGCCTTTAAGGTCAGACACTTTAAGGAGAGAATTAATGTGTTTGCAACAGACGAGAGATCTCTGTAGCCATTTCAAACAAAGCAACTTCTTGAAGGAGAACGAGGCTCTCTCAAAGGCATCTGCAGCTCCAGGTTCAAGAAGAAGTTGACTGAGATTCATATCCTCATTACCAGAGGCCTGTTAGGCACCCAGCCCCATCACACAAGTTTGGAAGAACGGCCCAAGAGTAAGAAAAAATCCATCCTCAACAACAGCCGCAGCAAAAGGAGAAAATTACAAGGCACCTGGTGTTGTCCTAGTTATCCATTCACAACCATGAATTGATGGAGTGGTGTTAATTTGAGGGTTTAGTAGTATGGAATTAGGATTACAGTGGTACCTTGGTTTATGAAGGCTGTAAACCCAGAAGTAGGTGTTTTGGTTTGTGAACATGTTTCGCTTCCTGTTGAGTGTGTTCCATTTGTAAATTGAGTCCCCCGCTGCTATGGGAACGCATGCCTTGGTTTAACAATGCTATGATTTAAGAACAGACTTCCGGAACAGATTAAGTTTGTAAGCCAAGGTACCACTGTATTGGTGGGTGCTATACCACAAGGCACAAGAGCAAAGATCTTCCTCTGGAAAACTCGGGTTATGTACACGCCAGCAGCTGAAAATGCAGCATCTGTCCCCATCCCCGTCCCCCCACATTTCAAGTAGCATTGCTGTACATGCCAAAGTCGGGGTGGGGGTGTCCTCACCCAATGAGCATTACCTGCTTGGTTTCTCAGTGTCTGTAACCCTGTCAATTCATGAAATTGTCATCTGAGCATGTGGAATAGCTGTCTGAGATGTACACAACTCAGCTTCACTGCAAAGTGCACATGGCTCACATTTTCGAATCGTATTGAGGCTGGTTCTAGGGGAAATGCATCAAACAGCACTATTTTTCAAGAAACTACAGGATGAATAGGTGTAGCCAATGGGGGGGGGCAGGGGGCAGCTGCCCCTCATAGATCAAGTAAAACAATAGAAATGCTTAACTAACTGACCAATCACATCAGTTCTGCCCCCAACAAAAGTCCTGCCCCCACTAACAAAGTCCTCCCCCAAAAAAATAAATAAATCCTGGCTATGCCCATGACAGGATGGATTTGGATTGTAGCTCATGTTATGTGTTCATGGCTTCAAACACCTGTGGCAGGAACAGTTCTGCCCTTTTCATCCTCCTCTGGCCATTGATTTCACACACTAAGGTAGGACTGCCCACCGATGTCTTCTGGGTGTCTATGAATGCTAGAGAATGGATATCACGGGAGCAAGGAGAACACTTCATGGAAGTGTGAAACTAGAACTCATTGCAATCAGTGGTGGTGGGAATGCTACATGTTAATCAATGGTTTATCATTGCCAACTGATTCCAAATGGTTTCCCTGAACTGGCAAGTGTGAGCGTCTTATTAGTGGTGTTGTTATGCCAATGCCCTTATTCCACACATGCACAAAGAAGCACAAAGCACAGGAAGTGGCCTTGATTGCAGATTTAAGCTTGAAAGCTTGTGGGCGAGTGTGTCCAAGACAAGATGAAGAGTTGCTGAAAAGGTTGCTCTGTGGGCTGGGAAGGAACTTAACACAAGTGCAGGCTTTTCCCCATGGCTCACAGAAGCAAATGAGACAAAATATCAAACACTGAGAATGGTGCGACAGAGAAAGAATCTTGCAAATTTGCACCACCAACAATGACATTTTCTTACCACATATTCTCTGATACAACAGAGCAGATTGTGAAAACTCCATGTTTCTGAAGCCAAGCAGATTCCTTTCTTATCATGGGTGCAGTTATGTTCAGTTTTGTCCAATGGTTATGCCCAAACCAGACTAGTAATCAAAATGGAAATTCTTGATACTCACCCTCTTTGCCAAATCCAGAGCTGGCTAACTTGTGCCCCTTCAGGTGTGGCTTGACTCCAACTTCCTTCACCCTGGCCAGTGGCCATGCTGGTTTGGGCTGCTGGCAGTTGGAGTCCAACCACATTTGGAGGGCTGCAGGTTCTCCATCCCTGGCCTAGTCCCCTGAAAGGAGAACAACAGCTGAACATTTTAAGAAAGGCCTGAGGAAAACCTCTTCAGTTTGCCCTGCACCTGAAATCAATGGCAGTGTGACTGGGGCACATAGCTGCTTCCTGAGTTACGTCATTGGGGTCCATCTAGCTCAGTATTGTCCAAACTGACTGGCGCTGACTCTCCAGGGTCTCAGATGGGAACATGGGGCCTTTTACATTGAAAGCAATGACTCTGCTCCTGAGTTACCACTGAGTAAGAAGAGAACCTGGGCCTCTTCCCTGCAGAAGATGAGAAAAGCCACTTAAGTTCCCAAAGCAGGATTTGGATTTGGTTGGGAAACCAGAACATTGCAGGAATGTTGTTTAAAGGCATGATGAAATGGTGGCAGGACACATCAGCCAAAGCCATCATTCCCACAAGTGTTGTGTTTTCTCTCCAGCCATGTCTTAGCTGTTGTTGTTGGCAGAGAGATGGAAAAAGAGAGAGAGGACATTTGGGATGAGGAAAAGAGCAGCAGCAACAACAACAACATATTCCTGGAGTAAAAGGAAGATTTAATTAGGTTGTGAGTCGCCTCCAAAAAAAGAGTACTAAAATTAAATGTGAATTCATAATGGACAGTATTATGGGTAATGAGATGCAAATTGGGCTGGGTTACAGCTTTTAGTGTGCAATTTGCTTTCCCTCTAATTGGGAGAAATGGATCTGGCCCCAGAAGCCAGGTACTCAAAATGTAAAACAGCCTCGTAGCAAGGAAAGGAGATGCTGCCACTCCAAAACCAAATAGCCAGAGCAACATGAATATTTCAATATGACAAAACAGAGCAAACACTAACTTTCTTTTAGCTGAACCTTCAGCCAAGCAAAACAGGCAACACACTCCAGTGCCGTGTGAACAGTGGACGAGGGTCCATCTAACATGGGGATCTGTTGGGAACAAAGCTGTCCAAGACCGTTTCCATTTGGGAATGTTTAACTTATATCCTTCCTTCACAGGGCAAGTCTGCAGCTAAAGTCAGAAGGCTCAGGAACACAATGAACTCCCCAAGCCACACCTAGCATCTGTTTCGGGGTCAGATAAGTCACTGCAAGCTGTCATTGCCCCGCATATTGTGCAATTTAAAGTGAGCACTAGTCTTGCTGCAAGGCTCAGATATTCTTGGATCCTTCAACATCTATTGAGCAACTGAAGTGGCAATTCTGGGAG
The DNA here is from genome assembly GCF_964270895.1 of Podarcis filfolensis. NCBI lineage: Eukaryota > Metazoa > Chordata > Lepidosauria > Squamata > Lacertidae > Podarcis > Podarcis filfolensis. The sequence continues at coordinate 56,261,452 of NC_139611.1, read as the reverse complement.
CAGGCCCATGCAGCCTGGGGGGAGGAGACAGCAGCGTATGCTTGCCCCGGGCCTTGGAGGGCTAAGCTGACCAGGGGTCCTGCCAGGAGCCTGCTGGACTTACACTTGCCAAGTACAAGACTCCCACCCCAGGCCTCAGACAAGCTCTGCATGGGTCATTCTGGGAGTAAAACCTACTGAGTTCAATGAGATTGACTCGTAAGTAAGCACACACAGGGATTACACTATGAATTTTGTTTATTTCTATGAGCTGATTTATGGCCAGTATCTCTGTTTTCAGTAAGTGTACACTTGTTTCTTTAATCCCGCCTAGCAAAACTTTTCTAGAAAATATCTCTTTCCTCCCATTAGCAATCAATGGGGGATTTAAGAGAGTTGCACTGTCCATGCAGGAACAAACTGTCAAAACGCAGTTCATGCACCACATAGTTAAACTATGGAACTCACTTCCACAGGAGGCAGTGATGGCAACGAATGTGAATGGCTTCAAAAGAAGACTAGACAAATTCATGGGGAATATGGCTGTCAATGGCTCCTATCCATGATGGCAATATACAACCTCCAGTGTCAGATGCAGCAATGCTTCTGAATACTAGTTGCTGCAGACCATAGGAGGAGAGAGCGCTCTTGTGCTCAGGTCCTGCTTGGGAGGTTCTCATTGAGGTCTCTGGCTGAACACGGTGAGAACAAAATGCTGGGCTAGATGGGGCCCCAGACCTGATCAGGCAGCCTCTTCTTACAGCCTTATGTTATGTTCTTAATGGGAAGAGTCACAATAAAAATTATGCTGAACATCACACAAGGTTTGGGATGTCCTGCAGAAACATGCTTGCACCCCATGCTTTTCCCTCAGTGGCCACTGAGCCTGGCATGCCTAAGCTTTTTGCCTCCTCAAAAAGAAAGCTCCAAGCTTTACATAAGCCTTAACATCATCAAGCTACAAAGAGCAGGACATATTTAACAGTGGACCCACTCTTTGTATTAAGGGGACTTTGGAACACAGCAGTGCCTGAGAATGTACTGATCAGCCAGGGAAGCAGTGGCAGCCATGAAGTTCACTGTGTGACCTTGGGTCACTCCCTGTTACTCAGCCTAACTTACCCCATAAGGTTGCTGTGAGGATTAAAAGGGGAGAGGGAGAGGTATGCCACCTTGAGCTCCTTGAAGGAAAGATGGAATACAAGTGTAATAAACATACAGGAAAGAGAGAGATGGAAGAATTCAGGTGCTTTCTCTTTGCTTTAAGAGAAATAATTAAAAACAAAGGTTGCCAAACGTTTTAAACATTAAAAAATGGGGTAAGATCTTGCCATTTAATGTACAAAGCCAGCCCCTCTTTTTGAGGACACCAGAGTCACCTTTCATTTTTATTTCCTGGCACAGCAGGAAGAACGAAACAGCCTCCCCAAAAGAAGGAACAGCAGCAAGAAAGTCGCCTTTAGTCTCAGGCCCCATCAATTAAAACTTGTTCCCACCAATCAATTCAACCTTTAATTCAACCTTTAAACGACTGCATACCAACCTCAGCCCTGCAAACAACAAGGCCTGAGGGGCATGTACACTGTGGGCTTTGTCTTTATGTGCTTGAACAAAAGACCTTGGAAGAGGAAAACTGAAGAGTAGTGGGGAACATGGAAAACTCCAAGTCATTCTTAGCAAAATATCCTCAGGACACTCGAGAGAGAGCTGAAATCACAGCCTGGATTTATTGCTTTGGCACTGATCGATTACTTGAAAGCATTAGGTAGATAAAGAAATTGATTATTCAATAAATCACTGCATGCCCCATGAAAGCAGAGGGTATTTTTTTAAATAGGCAGGGGCCAGAGAAATACAAATCTGTAGTGGGCAGGCAAGAAACTCTCCAGCATGGAAGGTGAACGGTGGCCCATCACTTCCCACGTGTGTAAAGAGGGAGCCATTATTTCGAATCTTAACACATCTTAACAAGTAACCTTGAAGAAGCTACAATTGGTAAGGGAAAGAGAGAGAGAGAGAAGTGCTTTGCATGTTCACTTGAGTGCTAACCCCCAGAAAGACATGTGGGCCACACTGGGTGACCTCAGACAGAAATTCTCAAATAAAAGGCTTTGAATAAAAGCCCAGATTTCTCCCAGAGGATTGCTGCTCCTTGATATGTGGCTAATTGCAGGGGGGGGGGATTCTGCAAGTGGTGGGAATGTGCCCCCATCTCAGAAACTTGGGAACAGGCACCTTCCACATGACACACCTAGGACAATTTTAAAAAATCTAATTAAAGTAGATAAGAGATAGCTACGGCCAACTCTTATGCTACCCCTATTGCTACCCAGCTTACAGCCAGCTGAGCCCCAGATCTTTTCATCCTCCTGGCCTCTCCATCTCCTGGCTTTTGCACTTTTTTTTAATGAGGGGGATGAAGTTGTGAATGTGCTACTGGAGAGATTTCACCCAAGTCCTTTGCCCAGCGAGAGCCAGGACAGAAGCCTTTAGGGAGTGATGCCCTGCATGTTATTGAGTAAGAAAATAGGCCACAGGGGAAAGCATTGGGGCACAAATGCAAGCCAAGTCAAAGCTCACAGGTTGGATGCTAGCATAGGAGCCAACTCCCAGGGGCCAAAAAATATTTGAGGGGGCCGGGCCACCACAAAGTTGATTGGTATTCCCATTCAAATGGTGTGTTTGCACCATAATTGATCAATTATGTGGGGCAGGACATACCTGGGCCCCAACAATATTTTATTCAAGTTGGCACCCCTGAATATTAGGGCGGGGGCGGGAGCCCTGCAGCAGCTGTATCATCAACAAGATCTGCACCCTGCTCTCACAGTGGTCAACCAATGTGCAGAATCTGAGCACAATAATATAACTGGCATCACCTGAGATTCCTAGCAACCAGTATTACTGCTTCCAACAGTGAAGGTTGGACATAGCATTGGTAGCTAGCTGCCTCTGAGAATCCTATCTTCTCACTGATTTGTCTCATCCTCTTTTGAAATCATCCGTTGGTGGCCATCATGATAGCCTGGGGGGGGAGAGACTCTATAGTTTAGCTGTGTGAACAAGTCCTTTCTTTTACCTGTCCTGAACCTCCTAACTTTCAGCTTCCTTGGATGACCCCATTGAGTTCTAGCATTATGAGCGAGGCCTATCCACTTTCACTAGCAAATGCTAGAGGAATGAATGAATAAATGATAGGGGCGGCAATTCTACCAGGAACATCTACAGAGGAAATCTCTTGCCAAGGGACATGACTTCCTGGGGGACTGTCTTTGATTTTACTCAGAGTAACAGCAATTCATATTATATGCTGAAGCTGCAGGCCTGGCCTTGCTTGCCTTGCTGGCTTCAGTAATGGCAGAAAGCATCTACAAAGCTACAGCAGCGGTGACTCTGGCCTGGGACTCAGAGCCCCGGTCTCTTGTCTCTGAGCCACGGGGCTTTTTCCAGCTTCCCTGGGGAGCTCAAGTTCCTCAGCTGCACTTTTCAACTTCCCAAGAGAAGCCTAAGAAATCAGGGCTGAAAATATCCCCCGCAATGGGTCACCAAGACCTGGTATGCCAACGGTTTCATTTATTTATCTGAAGTGCTAAAATCTCCTACCTTTCATCTCAAAGCAGTAATCAGAGAGGGGCAACACCACCCCCTATATTTAGAACACTCCGTTGTGTTTTCATCAGCTTCAGATGCAGAAAGTCATGACTTTTTTATGTAATGCATCTGAAATATTCTACAGACGCTGGAAGAACCTGTCTGCCTCCCTCCCTCCCAGTCTCCCCTACATCCCCTTCTCAACCCTGTGCTCACATGTTCTCTGCTGCCCCCCCTGCCCTGCCCCCATTTTGCTTCTCTCATCCAAATCTGCTTCCAGACCTCTTCCTACCAAGCTGTTCCCAAGGGGCAGCCAGGTCCTCCTTTATCCATCATAAAAAAGACAACTACTTCTGCAAAGCCCTTCCCGACTCCCAGTGTCCCGCCTATTTGCTGTGGATTGTAACCCTTCCTTTGTGGCAGCAGAGACTGAGTTGCGCCTAGAGTCCTCAGCACAAAACAAAATAGCAGCAGCATGGAATGGCATTGCTGTGGTTGCACATGTACCAACTTCCCCCTGAAGCAGTCCACTGGGCTCATCCTGGGGGCAGAATTAGGGCCAGAGTCACAGCTGCAGGCATGGAAGATTAAGGCATGTGCGGGATGGAAAGTACAGTTAATGCACCTCTAGACCTGCAGATATGCCACACTTTTGTAATCTCCCCTCATCCAAGTGGAGAAGCAAGCAGCACAACATCTTTCAAACTGGGAGGAGGCATGTTTCCTGAGTGCAAGGGGGAATGACAGACTTCGGGGAGGACAGATCAGCCTATTTTTGTTTCATGGCAGTTTTGCACAGACTGAGGTCTTAGGTCTGTTCTCTACCACTTTTACAAATTTTTAAAAAATGCTTGTTTTATATGGATTTTATCCTCATACTTTGAGGTTTTTTCTATAATCAAGCGGCATATAAATTTTATGAAATAAAATGAATAAATACTTCCACTGATGTATTTCATTATGCTCTTCAATGCATTTCCCCTTCCAAAAAAAAAATATAATTCTTTTTTATACACTTCTATATAAAACATGCATTCCCCCCCCCCCTATTTTTGGAAGCAAAATTGCATTGTAAAATTCAGAGAAATGCACAATCCAGTTGATACCTGTATCCTACATAAGGGTGGGGCCAGCAATTCAGCCCTCTTGCACAGAGAAGGCCTTTTCTACTCCCCCCACCCCCGCATTGCCATTCAATGATTTACAGCTGCTTCTATATTCCTGATATGGCACAGCAAAAACAAAAACCAAGAAACCATTTGCCAACCCGGAGGCGGGGGTATGGTGGGGAGGAAATATTCTGGGCATAAAATGCAGTTTTGCATTTTTAAAAAATCACTTAAATAATAGCACCGTCACAACTAGAGGGATAAAATGGAGCTGGTGGCTGCTGCCCTTATGCTCAACAAATTTATTTGGGAATAAGCTCTGTTCGGTTGCACAAAAGGACAATATATAAATATCTATATTTAAGTGGAAGCAATAAAAAGGGGGGGGGCCTCCTGCTGCAGTGCCTGGAAACATTACATAAGCCCACTTCCTCCAAGAAGCTCCTCCGGCATGGCCAGGTGGTGGGATTTAAAATAACTCCCACGACTGCTTTCCCAAGTACTCTAAATTCACTGCAGAATAGTAGCAGGCGAGTCTGATGCCAGGTCCCAGCAGACCTCCCTAACTCAGCTAAGCTCGTGGCTTATTCCATATTTTATTTACTGTTTTATTGCAAGAGACAAAAGATGACAGCCGTCTATTTATTAAGCGGGAAAACACACAGCCTACATCAGGCATTTCTTTTCGCATCATGTTCCATTTTGGGTGCTTTCGAAACAGGCTGCTTTGGCCCTCTCTCAAACCTGTTGCTTTGAAATTCCCCCCACCCCACCCCATATATTCATAGGGGTCCCCAATGTTCAGCCACAGGGGCTTTACCTGGTGCACAGAGCAGCATCCCCACCCCTCCACCTCATTGAAAACAGCCTTGGAAGAAGCCCATAGGAGCCCAGATAACTGGTGCTGCAGCGGAGTGGCTTGGCTGCAGAGCGCAGCCCATGACACTATCTCCAGTTTGCAAAGATACCCACGGACCCCCAAAGCCCATAGCTTTTTTGCAACTCTGGGATAGGGGAGGAAAGCAGCCTCTTTCATTTCCAGAGCAACAGGGAACTCAAGCAGCCCTGAGCAGCAGCTGCCCACTGCTATTCCCAAGAGGCATTTGGTCTCTGTGAAAGTTGTGTTGATGACAGAAGGATCTGGGAATGAAGAGAGCCCCGCAGGCAATAAAGTCCCACCCTACAGGAAGCTCCAAAACGTGTTATTTATAAAACATATTTGTAGCAACTTTCAGCTCAAAAAAGAACCTGTGAGATGGCTTACAACAATGGGATAGCTACTCAGTTAAAAAGAGCATTCAAAGCCCAGAGCCAAACAAAATCAGCCCCGTAAGAAGACAAAATTTACACACACACACAAAACTGGAACAAAAATGTATCCATCCCCTGCCTAAAAGACAACAGAGAATGGGTCAGTCTAAGCACCCTGGGGTGGGGCACAGTGGCGGGGGGGAGTTGTTTAATTCTGGTAAGGTAAAGGGACCGCTGACCTTTAGGTCCAGTCGTGGCCGACTCTGGGGTTGCGGCGTTCATCTCACTTTATTGGCCGAGGGAGCCGGCGTACAGCTTCTGGGTCATGTGGCCAGCATGACTAAGCCGCTTCTGGCGAACCAGAGCAGGACACAGAAACACCGTTTACCTTCCCGCCGGAGTGGTACCTATTTATCTACTTGCACTTTGACGTGCTTTCGAACTGCTAGGTTGGCAGGAGCAGGGACCAAGCAATGGGAGCTCACCCCGTCGTGGGGATTCGAATCGCTGACCTTCTGATCGGCAAGTCCTAGGTCCTGTGGTTTAACCTACAGCGCCACCCGCATCCCAGTGTTTAATTCTGGTACTGCCACCCAAAAAGCCCTACCCCAACCACTGCCCTTGAAGGATAGCTCTGTTGGTAGAGCATGAGACTCCTAATCTCAGGGCCATGGGTTTGAAGCCCCACATTGAGCAAAAGATTCCTGCATTGCAGGGGGTTGGACTGGATGATCCTTGTGGTCCCTTCCAACTCTATGATTCTATGATGCACAACAAGCCTCAGATGACCACAGCTGAGAGGCAAGTTCATGTGGGAAGTGAAGAGGCAGCCCAAAACCCTCAGCTGGGTGACTGGTTAACCACATTCTGATTTTCATTATTGTTAATTTTATGCTAGAAAAACAGGCTTCTTTATCTCAGGGTTGCAGATAACTCTTTGGAAACCATTCAGACCAAATCTCTAGCTGCCAGCCTCTCAATAGCCTAACTGTTCAAAGTTTATCCCTGTCCAGACCTGAAGCCTGAGGTCTCCTCAGAGAAAGAGCGTGGGAGCAGAACCCTCCAGCAGATCTCCAAACCCAGTGATGCTGAGGAACCATCAGACCTGGACATTCTTGACACCAGCTGCCTGGATTAAATAGTGATCCCTCCAAACCAGGATTGCAAGCATGGATCAGGTATGACTGGAAGATCAGGAGAAGCATGGCCAGATTTCTAATGGTGCAAATGCTACAATTGTACAAGGTACAATTGTAATGGCCCATGCCTACAAGGGGGCCTAGATGCTTGAGCTTTCATGGAGTGGGGTGGGGGAGGAAGCCTTTCCCCATACTAGAAGGAAAGTTATGAAGCAAAATGTGCAGGCACCCCCCTAAGCAATTTGGGTGAGATAAGCCAGCCTGGCTGCTCCTGTTGAGTTTTTATGAGTGAAGTCAGAACTATGATTAATGAATGAGATATTTGGACACCAGGCTATAGGGATTCCTGTGCTCCTAAAGAGCTACTGCTTTCCTTTCCCTTATAAAATTAAAAGAACAAAAAATAAAAGTAAATAAATAATCTGCAAAATGTGCAACATGTGAGCTGTACCTAGTTTCTCTCACCAGTGATATTATTATTCTTTTTTATCAGTAAGGAAAAGAGGGGAAACATTTGTTTGGGGGTGGAAACACATGAAAACAAAGGCAGTTGCCAGTGGCATGGAAGCACATTAAAACCTTTTGCCAACAAGATAATGATGATGATTACAATGATGACTGCAAAAGTATCATGGAGAAGTGTGACATTATGCAATTCCTATTTAAGCGTATCCTGTGGACACTCTGCTCTTTTGGGTTTCCCTGCCTGTCTCTCCAAGGATGCACCAGAAATCGTGCTGGCTCAGTAGACTCTAGATGGTGAAAGAGGGTGGAAGTTCACCACACCCCTTAAAAGCAACAAGAAGCATCATTCAGCAACTGCAAAGGGAATCTGGCAGGTAAAGGTAGGAGGGTAGAAATCAGGACACATGTTAAGCGTCCTCAAAGCACAGCGCCCTCTGCTGACCATTCACACCTGAAGCACCAGCTGCCATTCAAACACCTGCCGTGGTGTCTGCAACAGATCGACCCCCTCTCATTTGACATTATTAACACAACGGGAGCTTAAGAGCTGTCATGTGAAAAGGGCAAGAGTCACCCTGCCAGGTGGGCAACAGAAGGATTTTGTCAAATCAAGGAGAGTTAATATAAAACCACGTCCTCGGGAGCAAAACGCACACACAACAAATGCAAATGAATTCAAGGCGCAAAGTGAAAGAGCAATATGGTTTTCCTGTTGTATGAAAAACAGGATAAGTTTGCCAGAAGATTAGAAATGACATCTGCATCTGTGCAAAGAAACAGTCCTGGGTCTTTCTGCTCTCCTTACAAATGCAACAGCCAGTTTAAGGAGTTTGAGTTGGGCATGAAGCACATTTGGAAAAAGCAGCCAAAGCATTAATGTCTTTCATTTTTATCAGTCCATGCAAGTGTGTCCTCTAACGCATTTTCATCACTTGGGGTGGGTTGCGCTTGCAACAATTAAATTTTAAGACCACCCTAACGATATCACAGCCCACGACACAATAGAGGGTGGCCGACAGAGAAAGCCGCCTGACTCTCCCACTGTGCTCCTGGCTGTGAGCTTCGCAAACCCTACGTCAACTACAGCCCTGTTTCCTGCACTGCTGCCAAACCTTAATATCCACGTAGATGGTTCTCAAGAGAGCAGGGATTAAGTAATTAGATTTGCCTGCCACAAAGAAGCAACAATGACACTCTCGCTCGAAATTCATCTTACAGTTTACACCCCAGCAGCCTCATTCTCACCTCACAGAAATCACCAAATGACTGTGTGACCTGAAATTAAAAACCCATTTTGGGATCAGGTTTGAGCAAAAAAAAAGGGAGGGGAGGCAGTTTTGGAAGTATCTCCCCCCCACCCCGAGAATTAACCATTCTCGTTTCATATGAAAATACAGTGTTTCAAAAACATAATATGAAATCAATCCTCAAAAAACACATCAACAGGAGAAGGGGAGATGGAGGATGCAGTTTCTGCTTCTGCAAAGGGGACAGATGGCTTCCATCCTCACTCCACACCGGCAGGTAAAATTCCATTATGCGCCAAGAGCATCGTCCCAATTTTGCATTTGCATGCCATAGAGCCCAGAAATTTAACGGCGACACAGCATTTACATGCATGTCACTAAATGATCCTTTGAGCTTTTCAAGTATGACATCTATGCACAGGAGAGAGAATTGGGGTGTGGGAGGCGAAGGCAAAGGCCACTTCAGAGCCTGATCAAGCTAGGCTCTACACACACACACACACACACACACACACACACGACCTGCTGCCACCAACAGCCTGAATCTATAACCTGAAAAGTAGGGTGCAACTGTATTTTATTTTTATTTTATTTATTAAATTTATATACCGCCTTTCATCAAAAGATCTCAGGGTGGTTCACAGAACTGTAATAAAAAACAAGAAACAATAATAAATAAAACATTAATGCTGGTTAGAAAATGGGAGAATTTTAAAATAGGTAGATGGTTACATACGCATACACACTGAGCTTATGGAAGCTTAAATCCACATCACAGAATTAAGTGAAGGGGAAGGGAGAGACAAGGAAAAAACCTAAATCCATATTATGCATGGATACACTTGGGCCTGCCTTAATCTTGGCTGCTGTATTCACAAAAGCAGCCTCTCATTGTTTGTTCGCTGTTTTGCTTCTGGAAGGGCTCTTTGTAATCTGCACCAGCAAGACCTAAATATCAGCATCTACATACAGATTTTATTTTTTATTTTTATTGGAAAGCAGACATGGCAAAGCATTGCAGCATTTTTTTTTCTTTGACATGACAAAAAAAAATCTGCTAGATGTGCATATGTCCTCCTAGTATTTTAAATACCATTCAGTCTTTTTTAAAAAGAGCTATTTCCCTGCTCCCCCCGGGGCATCAGGGAACTTTCAGACCTGGCCTGGTGCTGCATCTCTTCCTGTACGCTGGCCTGAATCTGAATGGACTTGCGTTTCACTCTGTTTGCTTCCCTCTCTTGTTTTAAAAGGATTTTTAAAGGCATTTGGAATTTCCGCGCTGGAAGGGACAGTTCCTCAAGCTAATGTTTTCTAACTTGGTCCTACCATTCCCAGGTGGTGAGAAGCCACTTGTCTGAAGCTATTTGCTTTGCGCGGGGAGAGTGTGCGAGGGCGGAGGGAGGAGGGGTGACATATTGATCTTCATTCAGTTTGTGTCTTCTCCAGTACGGCTAAGCTTTATTGTATCAACGGCCGTGGCTGCCGCCAGTGTGCCCCTCTCATTGTTTAACACTCGCCAAGACACAAACTTAGAGACAGGCGCTATGTCCCCAGATGGCTGTGGTGACACATCCCATCACTGCTGCGGTTGGGCGGGGGGGAGGGTAGGATCCAGGCAGAGATCCCAATCTTGCTTGCACACCGATGTAAAGTGATCAAGCCTCCCTGGCCCAGAGCCCTAATTCTGAGGAATTATCCTGACAAGATCACCCCTGATCTTGCAAACATCTCCGTACCGGTTTCACTTCGATAGCATCGATTTTCAATTACGCTTCCACAAATTGGGAGCCAAGTCGTCATCTTTCAAGGCATCGATCCAGGTTTACAGTGGGACAAATCTGGCATTGCCTCTGAGTCTGACTGCAGCTCCTGAGATCAGTGTGGCAAGTACAAGTGAGCAAGCAGGTGGGTCGATCCGAGGTGTGTAGAATCAGGTGAGGCTCTGCACACAACCCCCAAGGAATGTGGAATGCTGCATTCTCACATACATTCAAAGGGGGAAGCATTGCTCTCCAGGATCACTCATCTCCTGATACCGGGCAGAGTGTGGTCACATCAACACCCACACACCCACACACTTGTTGCACTCCTTAAAGGCTTGAGCGCACCATCCACCTTCTAAATCACTTCTTCCAGCCACCCCATGAAACAAGATTTTCTCCAAGCTATTCATCACATCCAAGCCAAATAAAATAATATCTGACTCTTTCCTCCAGATTCTTTCTTTTCTCACAGAACAATACCAGACACAATTGAACACTGCAGTTTTCAATTGTGAAATTATTATTTGGAAAGGGGGGTTAGGTATCAGGGAAATGCTGTTAAATCTCCCTGGAGGGGATGACTGGAAGCGATGTTTCTAAAAAGAAAAGCCAAACAGAATAATGAGTCCCAGGAATAAAAAGGCTACCCTCTCAAGGAAATGTAATTATGAATTGAATTTGCCCACAACACATTTCTGTAAAATAATCAATGAACTATTTTATTTTCGGCAGACTACAACCGCCCACATGCCTCCCTTCTGTGTTACTTGTATTTTATCCAAACAATTGATGGCACAACCTCCTTTCTCAGTCACAAATTAGCATAACTCATCTCTTATTTCAGCCTGTTTGTTTCGAAACCAGCATTGTGGCCTTCGTCCCAGCTGCCTCACAAGCCAAGAGCAAAAAAAAAAAAGAAGCCCCTTTCTTGCCGGGCTTACGACGACAGTGTACACAAAACACAAGATGCGCCCTTTCCAACCGCCAATCTGCAGAATGCTAGGGTGAGGAGAGCTGTCAGTGCTTCTATGCAAAAAAAATCTAATAATAAAAAAAATATAGCAGAAGCTTGCTGTCTGTGGGAGAACACCAAGGCTGATGGTGGCTACATTTTGGCAAGGTGCCAGACAGCTATTGTGTTTTGGTCCAAACCAATTTTCCCATTCAAGTCCACAGTGCATGTAGGACAATGCAGAAGGGAGATGGATGCTTCACCTAGGAGCATCATCACACTCTGGAGAGATACCGGCCACCTGCAGAAACCCAAGGATCCATGGCAACGAGACACTCCTCTTGTGAGTCTAAGATTTCACCCAGATTTTGACTCTGTTGCCTCCCCTTTTAGCCTCTGCATATATTTGACCTCTTTCAACAAGGCAGAATATTAATTGATGCTTCAATCAGATGAGTGATTTGCCACAGCAATCAAATGCGACGTCCGAAGGCTTCTTGCAATTGGAGAGGCTTTCGCCGTCTCCTTTAGGGAAGCTTTTGCCATGTTTCTCGAGGTTTTGCGATGTCACAGGCTGCAAGGCAGCACAAGGGGGAGCAGAGACTTGCTGCTGCATCACTCAGCAAGGCTTTTAAACTTCAGATGAATGAAAGGCAGGCAAGAAATGCGATTTAACCATAAATGCCAAATGAATTTGCTTCATGGGGAGTCATTCACTCCAAAGGACAATACTTTGTTCAATTGCATTTGCAAACTTACCAGCAGCCACCTCACTTACACCAGCCAATATTCATGTAAGACAATTGGGCTGTGCTGTTCCAGATTTACCCCCATGTTGCCTTTGAAATCCTCAATCCTGTGTCTGCAATTACATTTGCACCAGGCATAATAAATCACACTCAAAGAAAGATTATGCTCAAAGTTGCATGACATTTGCACGAGAAAACATGAAGATGTTCCAGTAAAAAACATCTTCCTCTGTTTGCATGCAATGCTGATTAAACCCAATGCTTATAACTCAGAAACGATGTAGGAAAGTACTGGAATTTTCTCTTTCAGTGAGAAAAACCATGATTTCAGCAAAAACAGAACCACAGATCTCCCCACTCCAAGCCGTCTCTTTTTTCAGAATCATGCCTTGTTGTCATTTAACCAGGCTGTTCTATTTGAAATTCAACAACTTTCCTGATTTTTTAGAACTCAGTTTATTGTAAAACCTGATTTAAGTTGACACAAAAGGACAAAGAAATGAAATTAAGAAAGCGGGAAGGATGAAATTGTAGCATTCCTAAAAAGGAAAAATGACAGTTCAGCATGGGAAAGCTGTGTTGACTTTGATCTAAACCTGAAATTGCCGCAGTTGCTACAAATTCTCTTGTCTCTCTGGCTGTTCAGTTCTCTTCTTTTATGTGACATTTTTAGAAAAGAGATTTTTACATAGAAAAGCATTAAATCTAACCAACATCTTTCCTTTTTTTCTTTTAAAAATTAAAACAGTTTTCTTCCACCAGCTTCCAGGGGAAAGCCTAGCCAAGCCAGATTTGAAAAGCAGAGTTTAGAAAATTATTCTCCATCCTTGAAAATCAGTTATACAGAGAGCTCTGGAAAATAAACAATGGCTCAGATACACCTGAGTGGTCCTCTAGAAATAATCCATCCAAACAAGAAGGTAGAATCCACAGCATTTGCAAACTACAAACTCTTCTCTGTTCTTTCTACAAATCCACCAGTGCCTTTTCACCTCAGAGAAAATTCCACACCACAGGAGGTGGAGTTCAGCTAGCTGGGCCAGCTCCCTCCCCTTTCGAATATCCAAAGGGGGCCATGTGCCCACTCTTGAATGGCACAAACACAACAGTATATCAAGCATCCAAATTCCTTGGATTTATGTTCCAGCCATGTTTACAACCAAGGTTAAACCTGTATACTCTCAAATTGTCAATGAAAGCAACACAGCATGGTGCATGTTCAGATGAACAACCTCCCCCCTCCCACAGCCCAAATGCACATTCATTTTTGCAGTTAGCATACATTAAGCATCAAATAGGACCCATTTGCCTGAAGCATCCATAGCACAAGTACAAGAGCTCATAAAAGGCTGTTGACCTTCCAACCATCTTAGATATATTTTTATTTATTTATTAAATTAAGGTGAGGAAAAATCACTGCATTATGAAGAGGCCCCTTAGGCCCACAGAGCAGCCTTCCTCAGGTGACATACATGCCAAGGCTCTTGGGGGCTCCTTTGATGTTTTCCAGCTCCCCAAGCTCACATTCAGCCATCCCAGGACAAAACGGACCCATCAGGTGAAGCCAAACAACAGTCACAGTTGCAATGGAACATCAGGTCCTGATGCCTACACAATCCAGCAAACACTGAGCAGCTCAGTCTATGGGAGTGGGACTAAAGAGGGTCCACGTTCAGGCACAACAGGGGCTACCCCATCCTCAAGAGATGGTGCACAAGCCCACAGGCACTGCAGAGAGCTTGGCTGGAAAGACCACCTGTACTGGACCAGAAGCCATACCTCACATTAGTTGGAAATCAGCCTGCTGGATGGACACTTGGAAAACAAGGACAAAAATGGAGGGAAGGCATTCACCAGAATCGCACCTCAGATTGCCTCTCTGTCAAAGACACCAGCTCTGGAGGGGTGGCTATTCTGGCTCCCTTCCCTGATGGAGGCAATTCAGCTGTTCCTGGGCCAAAGAACAAAGGAACTCTAGAGCATGTGTGAGCCCAGAGGCAGCTGCTTCCAGTGGAGACAGGGGGTGGGGAGATACCCTTACAAATGCCACCGTGCTCTTAGGCAACTCCCCTTCTGTTCAGTGGGGCAGGAGTACTTCCCTAGGGACCACGTTCTATTAGCTGGGGATGGTGTTGACCTCTGGAATCCTAAGGGCTGCCCTGGTATTAGAGCTGCCCCTCCCCTCTCTTCACCACACCATGCCAAGCAACAAAATCTCCTGCAAGAACTTCCAAAGACAAAGGGAACCACAACTGAACTATGCTGGAAAGGAGGCAGAAGAGAAGGCAGGGGAATGTTTTCTTTTAATTAAGGCACAAAAAAGATACTTTGACTTTTGGATTCACTTTGCCACATGGCTAAAAATTTACAGCGGTTCCTCTCTCCCACTCCTCTGAGCCCCGGGAGCAAGAAGAGAAAGCCTTGCGCCGGCTGGTGGAAAGCAAAGGCAAGAGACATCACCCTTGGCAGCAGCAACAAAATCTGGTACTATATTTGGGGGAAAGGAGTTGTCAAAATATTGGGGGAAGGGGGAAACCCTCCCCATTCAGAGGCAGTAACTGCTTGCTGGGAAACAGCATCAAAATTTCAAACTCCACATTTGCACCTGGCTCCTGTACAGAGGGAAATGTAGCCGCCAGCGCCTGGCCCTCAGCATCCCCTTTAGCGCAGGATGTGCTGGACCAGAGCATCTCGGAGGCGAGGCTGCATCCTCCGTAGCATCTTCTCTAGCCCGCATCCTCTCTCTGCACAGATCAGAAAGCGCCTCGCGGGAGAAGCCAAACTTTGCTTCCTGCAAAAAGCTCCGTCTATATCGGCAACGAAAGGGGGAAAGGACGAGTGGGGGTGCGGGAGGGGCAAACTTCCCGTCGCCTGCTAGACGTCTATCGCAGAAGGGGACAAGCCAAAGTAAGGAGGAGGGAGGGTGAAGAGGCAAGTCCCCCCCCCTCCTCGAAGCCACCTCTGGCTCAGAGACAGAACCCCCGCCAGCAAAAGAACTCTGTTCTTTGCAGAAATATATATCTATATCTCGACTCCGTCTTTAAAGTCTTGGGAGGGTCGTTTTCAAGGTCTTTTATTAAATAATCAATCAAGGTCGCCCCCCCGCCCCTATTGCCAGCCAAACGCCCCAGGAAGCCCCAAACCCAATAAAATCGCCCCAAAGTGGAGTGACAGCCCACCCTAAAGAAGAAATAGCATGATAGTGAGCCCTGACCTCCCTCCCCCCCCCCGCCCCGGTTTGTCGTCTCACCCACCGATGCGGATGACATGGGGCATCCCGTGGCAGGAGTGGAGCCAGACGAGCCCCAGGAAGAGTCCGGCGGCGGCGGCGGAGGCAGTGGAGGCGGCGGAGGAGCGGCGGCGTCGGTCCAGCGGCGGGAGGAGCGGGCGCGGGCGGCGGCAGCAGGTCAGCATCCTGGGCGGGCGGGCGAGCCAGCCAGCCAGCCGGGCTCCGGCTCCGGCGCCCGCTACACCTCCAGAGGCGGCGGCGGCAGCAGCGGGCGAGGCGGCGGCGGGGAGGGCGCCTCCCCCTCAGCCCGGGGCATCCTCCTGGCGGAGAGGAGCGGCAGCTGGAGCCGGACCTCCGCGGCGGCGGGGACGTGCAGGAGGAGGAGGACCCGGAGCCGCCGGAGCCGCCGCCGCCCCGCCACGCCCGGCGAGGCTCGGGCTCCCCCTACGCCCGGTGCGCGCTCGCCTGCCTGCCTGCCTCCTTCCTCCTCACAAGTTCCCCCGACTGGCGCTGCCTCCCGCCGCCGCCGCTCGCTCTGCCTGGCGCGGAGCTGTGCAGCCGCGTCCACACGGGGAGGGCGGGGGAGCGTGGAGGGGGCCTGCTGCTCCTGCCGCCGCTGCTGCGGGAGGATCGCGGCCGAGAGGTGCCGGGGCTCAAGCCTCGGAGCAAGGCACGCCCTCTGCCCGGCAAGCCCTGCCCCCGAGGCTCAGGCGGAGGGGGAAGGCACTCTGTACATGCTCGAGGGCATGCCGGCTAGGCGAAGGGAAGGAGGCGGTAGTTCCCGGTGCTGAAGGAGCTGTCCCGGTGCTGAAAATACTAGAGTGGTCTTTTTTTGACCCAACTGGACGGCGCGGTTCTCCAGGCGCAAGCGAGGAATTCGCCCAGTCTCCGGGAGAGGGACTTCTGGGAGGCACGTGGCCCGAAAGGAGAGCAAGGGAGGGCTTCTGAACACGTGCAGAGTGCTTTTCTCCTCCTGGCTGAGGCCGCGGCCGCCCCGACGGGGCTCCCCTTTGGGTAGCCGCCGACCGCTAGGCGGGAGGAGAAGGGGAAGGGGGAGAGGGGGGGAGGCAGCGGGGTTCACTGCAGCGGAACCTCCAGCTCTGGCCCTGCAGGCCTCGAAGGAGGGAGCCAGTTGGGAGCAGGGAGGGCCGAGGCGTGACTGTGGCGCCAAGCTTCCAGCTCGCGGGGGGGGGGGGGGGAGACTGCGCAGCCCGAGGAGTTCGCGCAACTCACGCACACAACGCCCATGTGAAATGCGCGTGTTTCTAAGAACTTGGACGCGGGCGGCGGGGAGTTTTGCAGGAAGGAGTGCTGAAAGGAAGAGCCCCCACCCCCTCGCCCGAAGAGACTCTTCCTTGGGAAAGCTGGCAAATATCCAGCTATCTGTGAGCGTCAGGGCGTGGGGTGAGGGACCCAAAAAGGGAAAGCTTTTCGGTGCGCTACATCGAGAGTGGAGAAAAGGAGGTCTGGGACGCGGGAGGCTCTGGTCCCTGCACTTCCAGTGGTGGCTAAGTGAGGAGCACTGCTTGAGCTTCCGCCGAGATAAACTCCGTTCTCTCAGTCAAGGGGGGGGGGGTGGAATCCTGGAATCAAAGGGTGCTTTAAGACCAGGAATATGTTCGTTTCAAGAGGGGTGGAGGAGGTGCAACCCGTCGCAGTGAATAAATGTCTGGCATTCGATTAGTCGCTTGCGTGGCTGGAGGAAGGAGTTCATTCCTAAGCAACTACCGGAGAGTAAGACCCAATGGCAGCACCCCAGGGCTGTTGTGTTGCCCTTGGACAAGGAAGAGGGTGGGAGAAGCTTCTCCTGAGCGTCCCTCCTGCGGCACAGAACCCTGTGCAATGAATAAATGACTCCGGTTGGATATGAGCATAGGAGTACAAGGCAATTGTACAAGGCAATTGTCAGACCGTTGCTCACGTTGCTCAGTACTGTCTACACTGGCTGGCAGCAGCTTTCCAGGGTTTGCAGCAGAGTTCTCTCCCAGCCCTACCTGGTGATGCCAGGGATGAAACCCAAGGACCTTCTGCGTGCAAGGCATATTCTCTACCACTGAGCTATGCCCTTTTCATTTATGTGGTGGTGGTATGTGCGGCTGGAGGGAGGAGTTAATTCCCTATCAGACATCACCCATCCTTGAAGGAGGTGGCAGTGGAGTGCAAAAGTACCACCAACTGGCCAGAGGTAGTTCCAAGAACGGCCTCCTCCCATACAGGCACTGTAGTAAACAAGCCTGTGCTGGAGCGAGTTTGGGGAATATATGGGTGATTCTCTGCCTCCACGAAGAGGTCTTGCTGATCCTACAGAGCTCGCCTTGGCATTCTCTCAGGGCCTCGCCTTCCAAGGCGAAGACACCAGCACATTTCATCCTCCGATTTGCTGTTGCAGAGTTCCAGCCGCAATCAAGAGTCGGGAGCGACTCGAAGCATCCTGAAATTGCTCAGCAACTGCAAAGCGAATAAATTTGTTCCAGGCAGGAAGAATCATTAAGTTAATCAGATGTGATCATTCTGCATGTTAAAGGGCAAGCGAACCCACCCACCTGCTCCCCGGGGGAAGTCAGAAGGGTTGATTTGTTCACCTTGCAACGCGGATCCACAAAGGGTTTGGAGAGATGCCAGAGAGAAATATGCATGCTCACCTCACCTTCTCTGCTTGCATCCTCCCGTTGCCTGGCTTCTAGGGGATGCTTGAAAGCTCATTAAAAGGGGTATGGGATGGTTTGGAAAGAGGGGTCTCGGTCAGAGCTGCAAAGCTGCTTACCCTGTGTGGTTGCTTGTGCATTTCGAAGTTATCCTAAAACGGCTGGCTGTCCCCTTGCCCTCCACCCTGCCTTGCCTGATCAAAGAGCTTGAAGTGCATTACAAAATAAAATTAAACAATTTATGCCCAGCCAGTCAACAAGGTGCAGGGATAGGCTAACAGTAAGCACAGTCCCCTGTGCAGAGGCACACTCCCATGTGTGCTTTGGAGGAAGCTCACCCATGAAATGTCAAGGACACGCAAGTGAAAAATATAACTGTAGTTTGCAAAAATGAAAAAAAAATGAGCTCACCTTTGAGTTAGCAAAAGGCATATGAGCAGTTCCTCCTAAGCAACAATGCAGCAACAGCAGCCAGGAGGCTGATGCCCTGGAACAAGTCCAGGACAAGCTGTGCTGCTATGAACCTTCTTAGGGAGATCATTTCAGGTTTTAGGAAAACCATTTTTATCTTTTAAGTTTTTATTTTATTACAAGCATTTCCAAACCTCTTCATATTTTTATAAAATCTTGAAATGGTGTATACTATAAACAGCATCCTTTAAAACAAAATACAGACTAAAATAAATATTAAAACAATAAAACAAGAGGAGATAAAAGCCTGGGCAAAAATACAGGTCTTGACAAGATGTCTAAAGCAGCTGGTGGTTGCTGCTCATGCCTAGCAGAGGTAAGGAGGGCACCCCACACAAAAGGGGCAGCAGCAGGAAATGCCCATTTCAGGCTCACAACCCTGGCTGGGACATTGTGGTATGGCATGGTGCCCCCAGTATAATTTCCTCAGGTAACCTATGTGATTTTACAGGTCTTTACAGGGGTAGGCAGTCTTTCAGGTAACCTGGTCCGAAGTTCAGGGCTTTATAAGACATCCCTGATGCTTGTCAGTCTCACTTCTTTAACTGTGCCCAGTAACTTGGGCCTCTCTTACTAAAAATATACCAGGCAGACTAATTCCTGCCTGAATCCTTGGAAAGATGTGGCCAATCAGAGCTGGCAGTACCTGGCTATCAGGTCACCAGCCCTTGAATTCAAAAAGTCTCAGACTTGTTAAGGACTGGGAGTGGAGACAGCAGGCAGAGTCCATTATTATTATTATTATTATCATTATTATTATTATTATTATTATTATTATTATTGAATTCAGTAGCTGAGCCCAGCACAAAAACTGTGTATTCACTGAAGCTGCACAGCATAAAATCCTCAGACAATTAGGCTGCTAGCCATTGGTTTCAAAGAAAGAAACCCTACTAACCTTGTCATTTTTTCCTAGTCACCTGGCAACCCTACAAGGTAGACAGAAGGTCCAGAACAACAGGACCTGGTTTTGCATGCTTTGCATGTGCTTTGCATGTGCTCAAGGTTTCCTGTTCCCGATACGGTTCACACTGGGACGCTGCTCTTAACGCTTTGGTTTGCTTAGGGACATAAAACCATTTCATGTTCTTCTCACACCCGTGAGCAAAAAGAGCAGATTTATGGGGAGACTCAATCCTATTAATTTTAACGTTGGGCTTTTCGAGAACAAAGGGAAACTGCTTACAAGAGAGGACAAATGTTGAAACATTTTATTAATCTCTAGAGAGAAAGGAGGGGGGGGATTGCTGATGGGACAGAGTATTTTCAAGTCCAAATCAAAACATGTTTGAAAGATGATCCACCCAGAAAGAGGTGTGAAATAAGCAATTTTGCCTCAGGGGCTTTTTAGTTTTTAGCAGTAATGAAGACAAAGGAAGGGCCTAGAAGGGAAAAAAAGTAAAGGGGGAGTGAGTAAAATGGTTGGTGGTTGAATTAGCCACAACTGCCTGCATTTTGTTTAAATTTATATGCATCAGGTACAATACAGCCACAATCAGTGTGAGTTATGAGGCCCTGTGTACACATTACAGAGATTCATGTGCCAGAGTTTCTAAATATGCCTGGGATTTGGCAAGGATAGATTCCTCGGTCTGGAGTGCCCTCTACTGAAATGTGCCCAAGTTCTTTATGTTTGATGGTTAGAAGCTTGATTGATGGGTTTGTTAAATTGAATTTACTCTATCGGGCTTCCCTCCCCAGACACACAAACACACACACCTCCTTTATAATGCATTCTTCCAAGATTTTGTAAAAATATTAAAAAACTATGTCAGCCTTCAGCTTAAAGCAGACAGCCTACACATATATAATGATTATTTAGAATGAAAGTTGCTTCAGTGTTCCTTGCAAATGGCGTCAAACAAAGGGGAAATGGTGGTGTCTGAAGGCCAGGAAACAACTCTTGCTCTCCTTTGCCTTGGTTCAGTTGACCACAAGACTACCCCATACAACCCCATTCTTTTAACTGCTTCTTCCCTCCATCTCTATCTTGCTGAGTTGACGTAGACTGTAAGCCTCCTGACCAAAGGCACATGTGCTAATCATGTCCCTGCAAGGAAAGGTTACAGCATCTGGGACTTTTTTGTTTGGAGAAAATGAGAGTAAGAGGTGACATGATACAAGGCTGTAAAATCCTGCATGTCAGAGAGAGAGAGAGAGAGGAGAGAAGTTCTTCTCCCTCTCTCATAACTAGAACTCATGGACATCCAAGGAAGCGAAATGTTGGGAAACTCAGAACAGTCAAAATAAAGCACTTCTTCACACAGTGCAGAGTTAAACTATGGCCTTTGCTCTCACATGAGGCAGTGATGGCCACCGATTTGGATGGTCTTCTTAGAATTCAGCTCATCTGCAAGCAAATTAGGCAGCCACACGGGTTTCTTTAGGTGCCAACCACTCTTCTTTCTTTTGGGAATTGTCTGGATTTGTGTCTTCAGTATTTTACCTTTAAGAAACTCCCACCCATCTCAAACTCTCTTCTATTTGAGTATTTCTGACCATGGGATATCACCTTGTAGCTCGTTAAGCTACTTGAAGTCAGCCTTCTTAAAGTCCAGGGTGCATGCCCAACTACACTCAGCTTTTCCTTGCCTGTGTATATGACGAGTTATCTCTTTGGGGTCCAAATGGGGATTTAGTCTGCCTTGTTGCCCCTGATTCCTGTCTTTCCATTGTCTTCCCTCCTTTCCTGCCCCCCTTACAGAGAAAAAACGTCAACCCCTTGACACATATTCCAGGGGTTTCACCCTCCATCATGTGCAAAGGTTCTTTTGTGTCCTAAGCCCAGCCTCCCACCACACTGCAGCCAGTCAGAACTCTCCTTGGCTAGAGCACAATCTGTAAGTCAAAAGTACAACTCCTGAGCGTTAAGCGTCATCCTCGGCCGCGATGCTGCCTGCCCTTGCTGAATATATTTCTATAGATTTGTCAGGGAAGCAAAAGCTACTGTACAAAGTCATTACTGTACAGCTGGAAAAAGAGAGGTAAAAGCCAAGCAGGAAAATATATGACCACTGTTGCCTGCCCAGAATGTGCCCTTGAAGGAACGACAGTCATACTGTGCTGTGTCAGTTTGAAATGAACAAAACACAATTGGAGAGAGAAAGAGATATAGAAAAAAAGCAAACCCCAAGTGAATGTGCTGAGCTACTGAAAACTTGAAATGGCTCCACCTTCTCCATCAGAAAGCCTGCCCAGACAACTCAACTAGATCTGCAGATCAGTATAGAGCTGGGGTGACTTTGTGAATGGGTGTGTATAAGGGTATAAGGGAGACTATGTTTATTTTTTTTTACAAGAGCCAGTGTGGTGTGGTGATTAGTGTTGGACTATGACCCGGAAGACACCTGGGTTCAAATACCCATTCGGCCATGAACAAAGCTCACTGGCTGTGACTTGGGGCCAATCATTTCACTTCATGTATTATATTTCTATGCCACTTTTCACTCGCACGAGTCACAAAGTGGTTTACAAACAATAAATAACAATAACAAAGAAAAACACTATAACCACCACATGAATCACATAAAACAGTTAACAAATCATCAGTAAAACAATTACAAATCTTCAGTGAAACAACCACCTTCTCTAAAACACTATTAACAAAACAACTAAAAAATAAGCTAAACAGCACAAGAATAGTCGTAACATTCACAAAGCATTACAGCACTCATTATCCACAAAACAGTACAGTGGTACCTCTACTTACGGACGTGATCCATTCCAGGGTGCCATTCACACCCCGGAAAGTCTGTAAGTAGAGCGTCGCTTCTGCTTGTGCGTGTGATGCAATAGAGTGCTCCTGCACATGTGTGAAGCGCGCAGAACACTTCTGCACATGCGGCGAAACCTGGAAGTATACACTTCTGGGTTTGCCGGGTTCGCAACCCGAAAATCCCCAACATGAACCTAACACAACTAGAGGTATGACTGTATTAACAATATTAGCAAACCAACAACCAAAACCAAACTAAGCACTGCTGAATTCACACGCACTCTTGTCACCCCCATGACTCATAGTCTTCCATTCAGTTCATCAAAAGATGCATACACATAATGCCAGTGGCAGAAACTCCATTCTGAGGGCTCCTAGAGCTGGAGTCAGTGCTGGATTTATGTATAAGCTATAGTTAAGGCCCCACTCTCTTGGGCTCCCCAAAAAAATTTAAAGAAAAAAAAAACCTGGATGTACATTTCCAAAATATAAGATAAAACACAAATAAAATAAAACCTACATACAGGAACAGTGTTTTGTGTTGTGTAGGCTCTATGATGTAAGTAATGGGCCTCGCCTGCTAGTCTGCTCCCTAAAATATCACTGGTTAGATACCTATTAGGTCCATAAATTACCATACAGCATATATTCAACACAAAAAACAGCAACAATTTGTTGCTGACAAAGGACAGCTGGACATATAAAGGGCTCCATTACCTTCAGTACCTTAGGGCCTCATCAAACCTAAATCTGGCTCTGGCTGGAGGGTGGGACAAGGCAGGTGGAATAAGCCATTGCCTGATGGTCAGCACAAAGTCCCATTCCCCTCACTGCCTCACAGTCTAATCTACCTCACAGAGTTGCAGCGGGGATTAAAAATGAGGTGTGGGGAGAACCATGTAAGCCACCTTTAGCTCATGGGGGGGGGGGATGTGGGCTATTATGTTCCACTGCTTTCCAGGCTCCCGCCTGCCGCAATGAGCCTCAGTCTAGAGCAGGGGTAGTCAACCTTTTTATACCTACTGCCCACTAATGCATCTTTCTTGATGGTCAAATTTCCTTACCAGCCACCAGTGCTCGATGGAAGGAGGATTCAGCTTGTGCCGTAGAACCCCCTACCGCCCACCTAGAATCCTGAAATGCCCATTAGTGGGCGGTAGGGACCAGGTTGACAACCCCTGGTCTAGAGGGTGAACAGACGAGGGCATTCCATTCCATTTTCTCCTTGCTGGCAGGTGTCACCCCATGCCAACATCCCTGTGTGGCTGGCAGTAGGTCCAGGAGCTGCAGCGACATCACGGACTGCTGTTGGGGACCCTTGTAGCAGGGTTGCCATACGCTTAGAATGTCCCACACATATACAGAATACTGCAGTCGACAGCAGTGCTCAGGTGGAAATCAACAAAAACGTCCATGGGAATCCGGACGTATGGCACACCATGTCGGCAGTGCCGTTTTTGCCGATCTCCCAGAAAAATAGCTCAAAAATGGCATTTTTTTGTGGTTTTGCAAAAAAAAAAAAAAAAAAAGGTGAGCGGCAAGAGTAGGCAGTGAGGGTGAACGGCAAGAGCAAAGGCAATGGAGCATCATGGGGGGGTGTCCTTGATTTTGTGTAGAAAAAGTTGGATGGTATGCCTGCCTGCTGTCTCAAACTTGATGAGAAGACCTTCAAGCAGACTTGGGCTGTTTCCCTGCTTTTGTCTTGCTGTGCATTTCCTAAAACTGCTGCTGCTTCCATCCAGGGCCTCATTTTGCTCCATCTTGGTGCAAAACTTACTAGAAGAGGAATGAAGGACAACAAGGTGACCCCAAGCTTGGAATCCTGAAATGACAACCCCAAGGAACTGGTTAAACTTTGCCAGCCTTTCCTGCCTGAGGCTAGATTTATTGTGGCCAACGGAGAATGTGAAAGGAGGAAAATAATTAGGACAGCAAGAGGGAGAGAAAGCATTGTTTAAATTAATTATGCCACAGACTGCCTCTCACATGGACTCATGTGGTGGGTTTCAGTCTCTGCCAGGTGGCAGGTGGGCTCCACAGGAGACCCAAATCCCTCTTCTCCAAGTGTGGGGGGGACGACGACACTAAACAAGGACGTTTGTGTTTCTTTCTCAGAGGCAAAGGGAGCTGGGAGGAGTAGGAGCAATAGGACCTTTTCCTTCGTCAAGGCTGAAAATAAAACTGAAATATTGCAATGCCCTCATACAGGTCTACTTGGAATACTGTGTGCAGTTCTGCTTGTGCATCTGAAAAGAGGATCATGAAGAGCAGAAAGGAGCTAAAAATGATTGGGAGGGGTAGGGTATATTTGTGACTTCTTATTTTGAAGGGGAAAGTATGTAATAGGGGACATGAGAGAGCTGCATTAAGCTAGGCAGGTTGTGGACAAAGTGGTTAGAGCAAAATTTAGTCATAATGGTTGTATGTCACTTCTAGTGTGTGTGTGTGTGTGTGTGTACACACACACAGAGAGAGAAAGAGGCCATTTTTTCATGCATTTTTTTTACCTGCTCCTGCTCAGTATCATATTTCAAAAATAATGTGTAAATTTTGGCCAGCACATGTTTATTTGTCATCATAATTACGTACATTCTCACACTCTGAAGTGTTTCTTTTTTGACCATTAATTCTAAGCTATTCCTGTGCACTACCTTGGCTTTTTATTATTCTAAATAAATTTAAAAATCACTTGTTGCCATTTATTTAATACCAACTTTAATATTTTTTTAATAGTCAAGAGTTGAAATAATAAAAAATGGAAGTACTGCCATCTTTACTGCGGAGATCCTATTTGAAAAAGACAAATATATATTTTGCAATTCCAGCAACATGGAACAACATTCTCTATACTAAGGTTCATAGTTATTTATTTACCCAATGGCTTATTTACCCAATATCTATATGTTTCTTGTAATTGTTTTTTCCATACATCTGCTATATTTATGCCTACAAATTCTGTTTTATTCCGTTTATTTAAGCTGCATTCTGTCATTCTACCATATGCTAAGATTAGTTTTTCTACTTCCATTAAAGAAATGAAGGGATAATCCAGAATTAATATTATATTATCTGCATATAGCTTGATTTTCTCCTCTTTGTCTTAAATTTTCATTCCATGTATATTATCATCATATCTTAAATTGATTGCCATGGATTCTACAGCTAACACAGACACAAAGTGGTGATAAAGGCACCCCATCTGGTGCCTTTAGCTAAATTAAAGATATTTGAAATTATCCCATTTGTATGTATTTTAGTACTTGGATCTGTATAAAAAGCTGCTACTCATGAATTAAAAGAATCCCTTAAATTAAACTTTCTCAAAGAAAAGAGCCATTCAATATTATCAAAAGCTTTCTCTGCACCCAAAAGAAGCAAGTTTCCTGTTTAATATTACAAGTGTGATCTAAGATATGTATGATCTTATGAATATTATTGTTCATCCTTCAACCCCCCAAAAGCTAGATTGATCCAAGTTTATAAATGTACCAATTATAGTATTCAAACCTTAGCTAAGATTCCAGTAAAAATCTTGTAATCGATATGCTTGTAACTAATGAATAATCCTCAACTTCTTAGGGAATGGCAACTGTATACACTTCTTTTCATGATTCTGGAATTCTCTTCCTTTCCATAATTAAATTTATTGTTTTAGCTAAATGTTTTGCTAACAATGAAGAGCTCTAGCCCAATGGTTGCCATCAATTTGATTTGAACTGATTTTATAATGAATTGATTTTAGAATGCTGTATTATTTTACTGTTGTTAGCCGCTCTGAGCCCGGCTTCGGCTGGGGAGGGCGGGATATAAATAAAATATTATTATTATTATTATTATTATTATTATTAAGATAGTTTTTGTATATATATCAATAGAAGGATAGATAGATAGATAGATAGATAGATAGATGATTTTGGAGCTTTACTTAAAATAAAAACAAAAATCATTGTGTCTTATATTTCAGTCCCTGAAATCAGCAGCTCTAAATTAAGTTTATCGGTTAAAGTAAAATTTGGGATTTTTATGTCTGAAAGAGAAGCTGAGCTATATCCCTTTGTTCAGTTTTGTTTAGTACAGTTTTGATTAGATATCAAGGAAATAAACAAATACCTGTCTTTTAGAAGACATCTGAAGGCAACCCTGGATTAGGAAATTTTTATTGTCTAATGTTTTACCATTTTTTATGTGCTGTAAGCCACCCAAGGTGGCTTGGGAAACCATGCCAGATGGGTGGGATATAAATAATAAAATTATTATTATTATTATTATTATTATTATTATTATTATTATTATTGATATATATTTAAAACCCACTTGCAATTTCATCATTAGATGTTGTAAATCCTCCCTCTGTCTTTACAGGGGGTGTCAAATACTTTACTGTCCCTTATTTAGTTGAGGAGCAAACAGTTTTCCATCTTCATTTCCCCCTTCAAATAAAACTTACATGTATTTAGCAAAGCTTTTACACATATTTAGTTTGTTTAAGTTACTACTTAACCCGGCTTCTTTTGTTTCGTTACCAATTTGGTAATTTCCTCTATTAAATTTGTTCTATTCCTTTCCCAAATTCTTATAATCTGCTCCTAATGCTGTCAACTGATCTGTAATGAATGTTTTACTTGCATCCCAAACTGTTGTTGCAGAGAGCCTGTCAGATTCATTTAAAAGAAACAAATTCATCAATTCTTCTTGGCATTTGTTCACTACTTCTGAATTTTTAAAGGATAAAATCATCTGACCTCCACTGAACACACACACACACACACCCCATTTCTATGTCTCCCTGATACTATGAGGTTATGATTTGCATAGAGATTTGTCTCTGCTTTTACACTATACAACTCTTTATATTATATTAGGGGTCATTTATAGTATATCATTGCTATTCTTAAATGTAATGAATGTGAGGTGGAATAAATAGTCCCTTTGATCTTTATAATAGTTTACATAAGGACTTTCGTGTTGGTTCCCACAATACCTGCTAATTTCCCAGATTGTTCATTTCTACTAGTAAGATCAGTCTTATTTACTGATTTCTCACCCTTGGGATCATATAATATCACTTCTAGAAATAATCAATATTATATTAATCAATATTCTATCTATCAGTATTAGAAACACACACTGATTTCAATATCATTTCTCCCAGTGGACCAGATAAATTTAACATGCCATTCATTCAAATACACTGACATCCCTCTAGCCCTTTTCATACCACATGCTGTGTACCATAATCCAAGAAATCAATTTTTAATAAGTTCTCACATTTTAATATGAGTTTCTTGTAAGCAAATTACACCTGCTTTTTCCTTTTTTAAATTTGAAATTCTTTTCTTTATGTCACATTATTGATATATTGAACACTAGTAGTAATTGTCTTCCCACTCCTGGCTCTGGTTGGTAGTCCTCAAGATTCTAATAAAACAAAGCTGAAAATTTGCCAGCCCCTGGGCTAAGGAACTGGATTACAAGAGACAAAAAGTGGAAGAAAGATAGATTGTGCAAAAGTTAGTGTGTGAGGACTCTGCTTTGAGTGACCGACACATTCTCTTTGCATCTGTCACACGTCTGCTAATCAGGGGTGTCAGCGAGAACAACAGATTGTCACATGTCTCACACCTTGAAAAGAGCAGCAAGGGCACTAGCGAATTGTGGGTAAGGGATTCTCTTCAGCACAGCACCTGCCAAGGGGCTTCATTTGACCCAACCACCTCCCTCCAGCGTTTTCATTCTGGCTTGCTGTCAGTCCTTTGGAATTCTTTGACTGAGAAGCAACCGATGCCTTTATTACACATGCCGGTGTTGTGCAATCGTTCATATTCATTTTCATTCTCTTTCTGTAGAAGCAGGAAATCACCTTTCATCCTTTCCTCCAAAGATATTTCAAAACCAGCCCTTGGGATTGTTGGCTGCCTGAAACTGACGGGCATTAATTGCGCCTGTTTTGTCAGGCGAGAAAATTAGAGCCTGCAGACCTGGGAGCAGCATGCCATTGTCCTTGTATGTAGTCTGCTGGCTTTCTGACATGTTTGCCTTTATCCTGCCTGCCAATCCTAGAGCCAAAGAAAGCACTAGCCTTTGGTGTCAAACTCAAAGCCCTTCTTCCTCCTGCTATGCAGATGTTTCCAACTTCTGAGACATCATGAAGGAGAATGAAAAAGCCATGGGGAAACTATTCAGGCAGAAATTGGAATATTTTTGACACTCTCCAGTGTGTCCTCCGTTGAGTATGGTCTTTAGTGCAGTTCTTCTGTTCTGGACAAACCAGTTTTGCCACTGAGTTGTCCCCTTGGGGGCATCCAGCATTTGTTCCAGGTACATATGCTGCTCTCCAGCGTGCTGTCTGGATATGTCCTTGTACTCATATCCACCTGAAACACTGAACCTTTTTGAGTCCTACATTAATGTCAGGTAAATCTGCACTATCCTCTTCCGTGAGTCATCCCCTGCCGGGGGCACTGATTGGCTGGGGCACAAGAACAGATGAAGAGCCCTGCAGCTGGATCAGGACAGTGGCCGATCTGGTCCAGTATCCTGCTCTCACAATGGCCAATCAGCTTCCTATGGGAAACCCACAAGCAGGATTCAAGCACAAGAGCACTCGCCCATACTGTTGTCTCCAGCAACTGGTATTCAGACGCATTGCTGCCTCCAACTGTGGAAGCAGAGCAGAGCCATCATGAGTAGTAGTAACTGATAGCCCTCTCCTCCATGAATTCATCTTGATCTCTTTGAAAGTCATCTAGGTTGGTTGCCATCACTGCCTCCTGAGTTGCATGAAGAAGTACTTTCTTCTGTCTGTCCTCCTGACTCTTCCAACATTCAGCTTCATTGGATGTCCACAGCTTTCCCCACCCCAGGTTCAGCTGTATTCCTCAAATTGCCTCCAGTGGAACACATTTCCAGATACAGTCAAACCTCAGCTCCCAAACACCTCCATTTTGGAACGTAACACATTTCCTGATACAGTCAAACCTCAGCTCCCAAACACCTCCATTTTGGAACGTTTCGGCTCCTGAACGACAAAAACCCGGAAGTAACTGCTCTGGTTTTCAAACCATTTTTGGAAACCGAACAGCTTCCAGGGCGTTTTCTTCTTTTTTCTCTATTGAGTTTGCCGCCTGCCCTTTGATCCTCAGTTGCTGAATGTTTCGGAAGTCGAATGGTCTTCCAGAATGGATTACGTTTGACAGCCAAGGTTTGACTGTATCCACAACCATCCACTGGAATTTTCAAAAGATGTGGACTTGATTGCATCTCCTTGGTAGCAACAAGTGCATGCAGCTTCTATTTCCATGGATTGTTCAGCATGATATATTTGTGGGCTGGGAGAAGAAATGTGGGTGGTGAATCTATGCACTACGTATTAAGCAGTAGCACTGTTTCTGAAGAATAGAGTCAGTTCTTTGTTAATTATCTCAGAACAATCTGGTGTTTATCTAATATTTTAAAAGTGTCAGGGGGATAAATGCAGGAAGGGAAAATTGCAAGACAGAATATTTACTCACGCAGAAGGCCAAATCTTAGTTTCTTGACTGGTGGGAATAACTTAATTGGCTGCAGATATTAATGTGATTGCCAACATAACTGTGGTGATATAGGGGGCAGAACTGGCAATGCTTAGGTTCTGAGAATTCTAAACTTAATTAGCAAAACAAGCATTGTCAATCAGAGACCAGAAGACTCTGCAAATCAATGGAATGGCTGTGTCTGTGGGTTGGCATCTCTGCCGTCAGACAGCCCCCTGTGCCCTTCTGCACTTCCTGCTGGGCTACATTTTCATGTGCACTATCCACACTTGCAACCCCATCACCAATGGCTATCTTAAGATGCATTGAAGTATTATGAGAAAAGGTCTGAAAAACAAGATTTATGGAACTGGGCATGTTTAGCTTGGAAAAGAAAAGACTGAGAGGTGATATTATAGCCATCTTCAAATGAAGATGGAGCAAGCTTGTTTTCTGCTGCTCCAGAGGAAATTCCAACTAAACTTTAGGAAGACATTCTTGACAATAAGAGTTGTTCAGCAGTGGAACAGATTCCTTTGGAAGGTAATGGATTATCCTTCATTGGAGGTTGTTTTTAGCAGAGGTTGGACGGCCATCTGTCAGGGATTCTGCAGCTTTGATTCCTGCAGAGCAGGGGGTGGGACCAGATGACTCTGGGAGTCCCTTCCAACTCTACAATTCTCTTATTTTACATTCCAGGAAGAGTTTTACCATCTTCACTCTTTGCATGCTATCTGTGGTGTTGCCAAGTCACACCTGGCCTCTACTTCCCTCTGTCCCATGCTCTGCTTCCTGCTTGGAACTGATCCCCTCTGAGTCCTGCCAAGGCTTACCTTCCAGGTAAGTCTTATAAATGTCATGCACAGTCCTAATGCAAACCTTTCTCCTTGGCTGGGAGATACAGCCACTGTCCTGTATTTGAAACTTCCCTCTGTCTTTTTCACTGTAATCCATAAGTAGTGAAACATGCTCCCCCATAAAAGGCAGAAAAGTGAATTTCCACAATTTTGATTTCTTGTTAGAGGCACAAATACCTTAGGTACACAAGGGGGTTAATCTGCTTGAAATACCCCCCAAAATCCAGTTCCAGGGCTCCTCCTCCTCTTCTTCCTTTGTCCCCCACAGGTTTTAAGAAAGAAAACTTCCATCTGTTTTCTTGACTACAAGCCCCAGGATGGGATTCCGCTCAACACAGCAGATGGGAAACGACATGTAAATTTGCAGGGTTGAGCTAACAAAACTCGCAACACTGTAATCTTTATAGGGAAAGGAGTTTGTGTGAATTCTCTGCTTCATTGATCTTGTTGAGGCCTGTTCATCACTGATGCCACCCTGACTGACATGGGTTCTAGTGAATAGGGAACAACACTTTGGGCTGTAGATCTAGACATTTTCACTGTATCTCATGACACCTTGGTGATAATACATTAGAATTCTGTGTATATAATTTTTAAATGGATAGGGTACCCTTTTTGTAGGCTTTCATCAGGTCCCAGGTTCAATTCATCTAGTCTCCATTTAAAGGAATCACTGGTAGTGCAACTGCCACCATCTTGGAGAGGCAGTAACCGTCAGATAGAGACAAACCAGGGCTTGACAGACCAATGATCTGACTCAGTGTAAGGTGGCTGCATGCCCATTCTCAAGTCTTGGGGTGGAGGACATAGCTTAGGACTAGAAGTACCAAATCCAAATTCCATCTTCTACAGACTAAAAGATCTTGGGTGGCAAAGTGGAGAAATACCTTGGGAAACCGCAGCCATTTGGAGTAGATCAGCCTTTGCCAACTTGATGCCCTCCAGAGGTTCCAGACTACAGCTCCCAGCACCTCCAACTTGCATGGCTGATGGACAAACCAGGGCAGTGTACAAGTGAAAGTATGGATGAGCCCTAAGACTGATGTATTAACAGGCAAGTCCTGACATCGGTAATGATGTGCAATGTCACCAACTGAGCTTGCTCACAACTTGCTCTCCATGGATTCCCCCCTTGCCACACATTTCCATGGTCTTTCACTCTCAAATCAAACGGGGGGATGGAGCACCTGTTTTGTTGTTGTTGTTGTTTAGTCGTGTCCGACTCTTCATGACCCCATGGACCAGAGCACGCCAGGCACTCCTGTCTTCCACTGCCTCCCGCAGTTTGGTCAAACTCATGTTAGTAGCTTCAAGAACACTGTCCAACCATCTCGTCCTCTGTCGTCTCCTTCTCCTTGTGCCTTCCATCTTTCCCAGCATCAGGGTCTTTTCCAGGGAGTCTTCTCTTCTCATGAGGTGGCCAAAGTATTGGAGTCTCAGCTTCAGGATCTGTCCTTCCAGTGAGCACTCAGGGCTGATTTCCTTCAGAATGGATAGGTTTGATCTTCTTGCAGTCCATGGGACTCTCAAGAGTCTCCTCCAGCACCATAATTCAAAAGCACAATTCTTCGGCCATCAGCCTTCTTTATGGTCCAGCTTTCACTTCCATACATCACTACTGGGAAAACCATAGCTTTAACTATACGGACCTTTGTCAGCAAGGTGATGTCTCTGCTTTTTAAGATGCTGTCTAGGTTTGTCACTGCTTTTCTCCCAAGAAGCAGGCGTCTTTTAATTTCGTGACTGCTGTCACCATCTGCAGTGATCATGGAACCCAAGAAAGTAAAATCTCTCACTGCCTCCATTTCTTCCCCTTCTGTTTGCCAGGAGGTGATGGGACCAGATGGGACCAGATGGGCCATAATCTTCATTTTTTTGATGTTGAGCTTCAGACCATATTTTGTGCTCTCCTCTTTCACCCTCAATAAAAGGTTCTTTAATTCCTCCTCACTTTCTGCCATCAAGGTTGTGTCATCTGCGTATCTGAGGTTGTTGATATTTCTTCCGGCAATCTTAATTCCGGCTTGGGATTCATCCAGCCCAGCCTTTCGCATGATGAATTCTGCATATATGTTAAATAAGCAGGGAGACAATATACAGCCTTGTCGTACTCCTTTCCCAATTTTGAACCAATCAGTTGTTCCATATCCAGTTCTAACTGTAGCTTCTTGTCCCACATAGAGATTTCTCAGGAGACAGATGAGGTGATCAGGCACTCCCATTTCTTTAAGAACTTGCCATAGTTTGCTGTGGTTGACACAGTTAAATGCTTTTGTGTAGTTAATGAAGCAGAAGTAGATGTTTTTCTGGAACTCTCTAGCTTTCTTCATAATCCATCACATGTTTGCAATTTGGTCTCTGGTTCCTCTGCTCCTTTGAAATCCAGCTTGCACTTCTGGGAGTTCTTGGTCCAGATACTGCTTAAGCCTGCCTTGTAGAATTTTAAGCATAACCTTGCTAGCATGTGAAATGAGTGCAACTGTGCGGTAGTTGGAGCATTCTCTGGCACTGCCCTTCTTTGGGAGCAAGATGTAGACTGATCTTCTCCAATCCTCTGGCCACTGCTGAGTTTTCCAAACTTGCTGGCATATTGAGTATAGCACCTTAACAGCATTATCTTTTTAAAAAATTAATAGTTCAGCTGGAATATCATCACTTCCACTGGCCTTGTTATTAGCAGTGCTTTCTAAGGCCCATTTGACTTCACTCTCCAGGATGCCTGGCTCAAGGTCAGCAACCACACTACCTGGGGTGTAAGAGACATCCATATCTTTCTGGTATAATTCCTCTGTGTATTCTTGCCACCTCTTCTTGATGTCTTCTGCTTCTGTTAGGTCCTTAGCACTTTTGTCCTTTATTATGGTAATCTTTGTACGAAAAGTTCTTTCATATCTCCAATTTTCTTGAACAGATCTCTGGTTTTTCCCATTCTGTTGTTTCCCTCTGTTTCTTTGTATTGCTCATTTAAGAAGGCCCTCTTGTCTCTCCTTGCTATTTTTTGGAAATCTGCATTCAATTTCCTGTATCTTTCACTATCTCCCTCGCATTTTGCTTGCCATCTCTCCCCCGCTATTTGTAAGGCCTCGTTGGGCAGCCACTTTGCTTTCTTGCATTTCCTTTTCACTGGGATGGTTTTTGCTGCTGCCTCCTGTATAATGTTACAAGCCTCTATCCATAGTTTTTCAGGCACTCTGTCCACCAAATCTAAAGGTGGCTGTGCTTTGAAGGAAGCAGGGGCAAATTGCTCCCCATCCTCTTTTGGCCAGGGTGCGGCGGGTGGGCGATTGAGGCTGGCAGAATGGCAGTTTTCCCTAGAGCAGGAAGGAATAGCTGAGTTCCAGCAGGGTCCCTGGGGAAAGCTTGCCTCCCTTTCCCTTGGCTCTTCCCAAAGTGGAAAATGCACTTTATCCTCTGCATTTTAAGTTCTGGAAACCAAACCTTGAATTTCAAGAATTTGACAGCTGAGCTGTGTGTTTTCAGATGCTGACTTAAAACTTAAGAGTGTGAGAGTGTTCTCTCCCCCCCACCCTCCCAATTGGTTTTCAGTTCTAACATGGTCCTGTTGGCTGCTCAGGTCAGCACACAAAATAGTTAGCTCATCATAAACAGCTGTGCATCCAGCACAAAAAAAGCAGTGGCTCAGTTCTGGCTGATGTTTCAGTAGCAGAGGATGCACATGCAAGGAGACAAAGGCTATGTACACATTAGAACAGAGGTTCCCAAACTTTTTAGGGCTACTCTTGGTTCTATAATTTCATCACTAGTGCCCCCTACCCTACCTTAAAAATAATTATCAGAATAGCTATTTGCACAACCCACTAAGAAGAAACACAATAAAATTCAAAACAGTAACAATTAATTAATAGAGCTGGAAAGAACCATGAGGGTCATCTAGTCCAACCCCTTGCAATGCAGGGATCTTTTGCCCAACATGAGATTCAAACCCACACCCTTGTGATGCTGTACCAACTGAACTATCCAGGCAAAATCATGGTCTCAACAGAACTATAAACAGTTTTTCACTAATTTTTAAAGCATTTTTTAAAGAACCCAAATCAACAAACATTTCGAATTAGCGAACCTGCAGATGCAAATGGAAGCAAAGCTATTTTAGCTGGAGCCACATGACTCAAATTGTTGCATTAAAACAGGAAAGGAAGGTTGAGAACAGATGTTTCTGTCTTGCCGGTGGGTTCTCACTACAAGAGTGCCACAGCCCCTTTGATTGGGGCATCCTTTCTTCAGGCGTAGATGCCTGGGAAACTGTCTGAGTACTCATAAAGACACCCAATTCTCTCTAGAAAGGATGGCCAAATCATTTGCATATTCCGTATTGCATTTATTGTTCTCTTCCATGGATCCACCCCACCTGCCTTTCACCCTCCCAACAACTCCATGAGGTAGGACAGGTTGTGGAATGATGATAGGTCCAAGATTGCCCAGTTAGGGTCATGGCTTCATGGGGGATTGTTGTATGAGAGTCTTTCCCGAAACTTGTTAAATTATCCCTGTATTGGGTAAGCCCAACTTTACAGAGGGAAAGCATTAATATTGGTGCTGACTAGGCTGGTATATTAAATAAGCCCCTAGAGTTTTCCCTCCCACTCACCTTGAGATCACTCTATTTGGTTTGAAGGTGGGAAACTGAGGCAATGTGGACTCGTCCAGGCTTACTTGGGCCCTTTTTTCTGGGTTCCGTACTTAGCTCTTTATTAGCTCCTTATCTCTCTCTCTCTTTTCTCTCCATTAACCATGGCAAAGAAGAGAAATGGGGGTTGTTTTCCTGAAGGAGGATGCCTCATGCATGAATGTGAGGGGAAGAACCATCTTCATCCTGTACAGACTCCCATTTGCCAAAACAAGGAGTAAACAACATATTTTTAAAATAAATGCTTTTTTCGAGTGCATGCAGCTGGTTGTTCTTCACCTAAAGCTGATGATAATCTTCTGGTCTCAAGTCATTACAATATTTTCCAGAGCAAAAGGATGATCTAAGAAGGAGATTATCATTCAACAGGCAGCAGAATACTTTAAAACACACACATACACACGAACACGTGAGCATCTTTGGGCAAATACCTATTATTCAAGGGGAAGAAAAGGAGAAAGAGGCATTCTTGCCAGTGGAATTGTCTACAAACACAGTCATTTCGAGGGGGTCAACAGCTCTTTCAGGCCTTTAACCCCAAATTACTGACACTCTCATGAAGGTGAACACTGGCCTTTTTTTCTGGCTGGGCCCAGCCTCATCTGAGCTGCACTGGCAATTAGCCTTTCCAGGAAGAGAGAGCTCTAATAGCTGTTTCTTCTAAGTGCCTCATCATGATGGCAAATTAACTGGCGTGTGAGAGAGCAGCATTAGCTCTAATAACATAGCTTTGATACATGCCCTGACCTTCCATCATGGGCGGGAGCGCAGGTCTCCAACCAGAGTTTGCTGCCGCTACAGCCCGGTCTCAAGGAGGCAATTGGGGACGCAAACAGGCCACGGATTCCCAGAGTCCTTTTCTGCATGGCTGAGAGCAACAACAACTTCACCCAGTCTGTGTTCATAGTACTCACCAACATTTTTAATCTTTTGTGTTGCGAATCAACCCGGGACCTTTTTTTGTAGATGGTATCTAGCAAAGCAGCATGACTCTATATAGTTGCTCTATGGGCAGGAAGGAAGGAGATCCTATTTCATAAATCCGCAGCACAGCACCAAGCTATGGGAGGGCTGCTAGAGGCTCTGCTCCTGTAGTTCCTTATCTGTCATGGACTCCTACACACCCAGAGCATAGTAAAAACCTGAGAGATGACTCAGGGCAGAGGAGAGGTGGCAATTTCTCAGGGACATAACGTACAGAACATTTCAAGCTTCATGGGTTAAAAAAAGGATATTGTTTTCCCCTGAAAGGTGATGGAGTAATGGGTCATAATTGTGCCTACTAGCCCATCTCCAGGAGGAAGGCCACTTCACTTTATATCAGTTGCAGCTCCCATTTATCAAGGGCAGTTCATGGGAAAGCAGCTTAGGCTAATTCAGCAAGGAATAAATGGAGGGGTAGAATTGAGAACTGAACTAGCAGTCCTCTCAGTCATAGAACTGTAGAGTTGGAAGGGACCCAACCCCCTGCAATGCAGGAATCATGGGTAAAGATGGCCATCCAACCTCTGTTTAAAAAGAAGAAGAAGAAGAAGAGTTTGGATTTGATATCCCGCCTTTCACTCCCTTTAAGGGGTCTCAAAGCGGCTAACATTCTCCTTTCCCTTCCTCCCCCACAACAAACACTCTGTGAGGTGAGTGGGGCTGAAAGACTTCAGAGAAGTGTGACAGGCCCAAGGTCACCCAGCAGCTGCATGTGGAGGAGCGGGGACGCGAACCCGGTACCCCAGATTACGAGACTACCACTCTTAACCACTACACCACACTGGCTCTCATTGAAAAGAGTCCATCAATGTCCAAGGTATTTCTAGCTGGATTCCTAGTGCCTCTCTCACTGGCTGTTCAAGCCTTGGCCTCTTTCAAGAGCACACTGAGTGGCAAGGAGGACCTGCAGAATCAGCATTCTCGGATCCAAGTTTTTCAAGGGAAAATTGAAGCCATACTTCACCAGATCCAGTGCATTGATTCCGGCTACAAGAGCCCTTGTAAATAACCTCTTTGAGAGGAAGTATCAAGTGTTTTCTCCTCCAAGCCAGGCGCAAGCTAGGAGAAGGTCGACCCCCCCAACCCCGAGCTGTTCCAGACTGCAGGAGTAAGCACGTTACTTCTCCTTCATAGTTGCACTTAAGATGCTCATCAGATCAAAGGATGCTATGGCTGCATTTGCATCAATGCACCTTCTAAGCAACTTCAGGTTTTTTTCCTTCTTCCCGAGCTGTTGTTTCCCTGCTGTCCCCATGTAGTATAGAACATGCCTCCTGTCCTTTACTTCCTCCTCCCATAAAGATCCTGGCATTATTGACAGTTGCTGGCTGCCCTGGGAGTAAAGTACAGTAGAGGCTCCCCATTCCCCATACTCCCACATACTGTGCTTCCTTGTTCAACCCCAATGCCCTTATAATGAGGCTCCTTTTTGGAGTTGGACATCTGAATAATATCTCAGCCCTGAGTGAGCAGGATGGTCCTTTTAAGCACTAGGACAACTAATGACATTAGGGTAACTCTTAGTTGCTGAACTGCTGGAAACATACGTATCTAAATGCATGTCTTTTTCATTCAGATCAAAAGTTCCTAACCCCATTCCTATTTACAGGACCTAAGAGTTTGGACTATTTTAAAATCTTTTTTTGATGAAATAAAATTCTGATGAGATAATTCTGAAATTTGATACCTCTGCCACATCAGACACTTTTCTCTCTGCCCTGCATATTGTTGTGGGTTTGAAGGTCAGTCTGGATGATGCCCTGAGACCCTTCCAGTACTTGGGGTCCTGCACCCAGTGAGGATTAGAATTTAGCAGATGAGGTTGCTGAACTGGTCAAAGAAGCATGTCTGTAAAACAATGACCTCAGCTGGCCAACTGAGTGCCCTCATTGGCATTGCAAAAGAATGAGCTAGGTTGCTAGAGCCACAACTAAGTGACAATGCCCTGAGGCTGATAGTGGGCCTTTCCTCTACCCCCTTCACCTGGTTACTAGACAGGAGAAGAATAGAGAGAGTGTGTGAGAATTAGCTGGAAAGAAGCTAGAAGCTGGAGACACAGAGACATGCTTGCTCTGTGCTGGATCCAAGACTGTGACTAATGGAGAAGCAAAATCTGTTGAGATGCTAATGGTATGAGCCCCTCCATCTTATGCTCAGGTTGTATATATGTGTAAATACACCGTGTTTTCTAAAGACACCACAGTCTCCACTGACCTTCATTCCAAAGAAACCAAACCTGGGAAAACCCCTGGAACCCCTGGATTATCCCACTGCTCCAAGATTGGGGTGGCATGCAACAATATGCCACTGAATAAAGATTCAAGATTTCCCTTTGCTCACCTATCACTGTTAAAATGGTTGCATTCTCCTGCTCCTCTCTGTTTTCAAGCAAAATGCTGCAATTCCAGCTGTGGGACTAGAGACTGTGGGA
Organism: Podarcis filfolensis; assembly: GCF_964270895.1. Classification (NCBI taxonomy): domain Eukaryota; kingdom Metazoa; phylum Chordata; class Lepidosauria; order Squamata; family Lacertidae; genus Podarcis; species Podarcis filfolensis. Next base: position 56,222,716 of record NC_139611.1, on the reverse strand, counting down.
CTAGAGACTAGGAATGGCGCTTCCATCCAAGAGGGAAAATGTCAAATTGGCCAGCAAACTCCCCAGAGTGATTAGCTATGCTAAGAGGACATTTTGATGCATGGAAATTACCCCATTTTTGCACCTCTTTTCCACCCCATTGCTGTAGGTGATACATAATGTTTGCTTTTAAAGGTATGTAAATTGCAACTTGGATGCAGCTATGTTTCTAATTTGTAGGCTTAGATATGGTTATTTCTGAATTAGCCCACATAAATTTTGAAAAACATGCAGTTAGGTGGATGCAAATTGGACCAGGTTTCCATTCTTAGCACTGTGCTGAGCTAAACCTTAGTATTTCTCATTTACTACTATTACGGGCAATAATAATAATTTAATTTCTTGCCCACTCTTCACCCTGAAATCCCAGGGTGGGTTACAATAATTTAAAATAAAACATATAAAACATCTATTAAAAATTTACAATCACAAAAATAGGGATTTATGGTATCAAAGGTACAGAGGAATTGCTTCGTCATTCACCAAAAACTCTATCATGGAGTTGCCTGATGCATCTCTATGGGAAGCGGGTTTCACAGCTTAGGGGCCACCACAGAGACTGCCCTCTCCTGGGCTACCAGTACCTCCCCAAGCTTCTGAGGGTGGAGAAACTACCAAGAGGACTCTTTCTGTTGCTCTAAATACCCCCGCTGGAGATGGGGAAAGGCTCACCCTTAAAACTGGATACCAAAACCAGAGATGGCAGTGACACCCTGAGGCCTTCCTTTCTGTAGCAGTAGTATGATGATGATTTATCATTTATGAAGGCACCTAAAAATTACTAAGCACCATGTACAGATTAAAACCAAGACAGCACTACTCCTCAGAATAAACCACTGGCCAAAGAACTTTCAGAATATGTGCCTTTTTGTGCATCCAGAAGGATGGGTTAAGGTTAGGGTTAGGGCTTCCTGTAAAAGCCATCAAGCTGCTACATTGCCCATCTTCAGGTACCTGCTGGTTGGGTGGGGCCCCATCTAAGTCACAGGGCACTTTCTTGCTTTTGCTGCAATAACAGCAGACGAATGCCGCTCAAGACTGTTGAATGCCAACCACCACAATGCAGCTCTCTTTCTGGAAGCTGACTTCAGAACTGCCTCCCCGCTTTGCTCTGCTGGACAGCTGCCTTGCCTTACTTGGAAGATTATGAGCCTAGCCCTTGTCAACCACCAGAGAAAATACAGCTCAAATTATTCCAAGTCACCCAAAGGGAGATCAACATCTCGTAAAAGAGGATGGTTGCCATGAAATACTCCTAGGCTGGACAGCCGTGCTGAGGACACAACATTTTATGCATATATATTGTTTGTTAAAACCCCAACATAACATTTCTCGAAAAATTTCCATTGATGGTGGAAAGTAATGTGCTGGGGGAGGGGGGAGAGGGGAAAAAACCCCAAGGGTTTGAGAGAGGAGATGCCACTCTATAGGCTATTGAGACACATATAGCAACAAGGGGAAGTTATTGTGTTGAAATTGCAGAATCATCTCATGCTGCTATAATAATTACATTAAAACAGGAACTTTGAAAAGCAGCTCACCTTCAGATCACTGGCTGGTTGGTAGGGGGCCATGCTTTGTTTATTTAATCAATGGGGGTGCATGGCTAATGGTTCAGAAAAGTTTGGCTCCAGGCTTAGAGGCATTAATAACTCTTCCATTCAGATGATGGAATTGATCAGCAAGCCTAGCCTATTTGTGAACGATTATTGCAGAATTGCGGGAAGTAAAGTCAATGTATGAAACCAATCCACATACACACCCCACCACACACACACACACACACACACACACACACACCCCATGCAAAGAGATTTGCCTGCAGACTATAAAGCAGAAGATTGGATGGGCAAGATAACAGATCATTCATAACTGTTGGTCAAAATTGCATTGTGGCTATTGAGCGTTTGAAAATGAACTATAAGTAGCGTTTGCTATTGATTTCACTTTTTGTTAGAAACAATAAAGCTGACACATAGAATGGAGGAGAACAGACTGGTATCGATCCTGCTCCCTTTTGAACAACTTCACTGCAGAATTTGAGATCTGATTTTAATGTGGGATTTATTAAGGCTTTTTTTCGCACTCTTCTACAACGCACTCCTTGGGCACAGGTGGTTAGGATGCATCAAGGCTGGAATAAGACCTTCTGAAAAATGGCAGTTTTTGTAAAAGTTTGCCATGAGTGAAACAACTGAAAGCCAAACTGTGCTACATCCACCCTGTGAAGAAGATACAGCAGTGAAGATATTTTGAGAGATGACAAAGGTCTGGAGTGAGCTTCTCCCACCAGGGGCCAGCCAGGACACACCACTGTCATTGTCGTCATCATCACTTAGGCTGTGCACACTTCACACTTCCCTTGGACTCCAGTGCACTCCCACTGCTGGTGTTTGAAGCCATGTACACATGACATTAGCCATAATCCATATCCAGTCTGTAGTATCTTGAGGAATACTGCTGTTTGATGTGCTTTCCCACATAAGAAGAGCCTGCTGGATGAAGCCAATGGCCCCTCTAGTTCAGCATACAGTTTCCACAGGAGCCAACCAGATGTCTGTGGGAAACCCACAAGCAGGATTTGAGCACAAGAGCCCGCTCCCCTCCTGTGGTTTCTAGCAAATGATATTCAGAAGCATTGCTCTGCCTGACTGTGGAGGCCGTCATGGCTAGTAGCCATCAATAGCCCTCTCCTCCATGAATTTGTCCGATCCTCTTTTAAGTCATCTAGGTTGGTGGCCATCACTGCCTCTTGTGAGAGTGAGCTCCATGGTTTAACAATATGCTTCATAAAGAAGTCCTTTTCTTTACCTTAAATCTTAAATCTTACATCAGCTTTCTTGGATGTCAGTGTGTTCTAGTATTATGAGAAAGGTGGGGGGAACTTTTCTCTATCCGCTTTCTCCGTGTCATGCACCATTTTAAAAACTCTTGCTTGCCTTGAAATCAACTTCTATTTGATTTGAAAACCTAAGCTGAGGTATGCACATTTGAGACAGCCACTGCATGAGTCCAGATGACAGCTTCACGAATCGGAGTTGGGAGTGGTAGGGGCGGGAACCAAGCAGGCAATGCACATTGGATGAAATCCCTGCCCCATCTCTGGTGTGTGCAGATTTGTGCAACTGTGACTTGCAATGCATCAGAAGAGAAACAATCTCACTGCATTTTAAGCCACTGGTGTGTCCATAGTTCCGTAACACGGCACAAGATTTGCCATTGCTCTGCTTTTGTGACATTTTCCAGGCACGTGAAGCTTCACTGGCTTGAGAGACCACATATGAGCTTCTGAGCACATAAGGATAGCTTTACTCCAAATCTGGATTTCTGCAGAGTTCAGCTTATAGCAAGCTGAATCTTTGCTTTACTATGGAGCAGAGCCAGCTGTGAACAGACGTGAGCCTTGCCGCTATGAAAGACACACACCCAGAAATAGTCGAGAGAGATACAGCAAATGTGGGCTGAGCTGTAAGCCATGGAGTGAGAGAATTGCAGAACAGTTTCACCCTGTGCTTAATTCTGCAGCACAGAATCATGGAATCACAGAACTGTAGATGGTACTCAAAGGGTCATCTAGTCCAAGCTTCTGCTATGCAAGAATCACAGCCAAAAAGTCCCTGACAGATGGATCAAGCCTCTTGCCCTGCATTCCTCACTATCTAACAAGGCTGTGTGAATCTGCTCATACTTTGCAAACAATTTTTCCCTCTGTCTCCTCACAATGTTGCAGTTTAAATCAGGTTACGGATTTGATTTATCTAGAGACATCTGCTGTTCCGTGCACGTCCCACTTTGCATCAAGGAAAGCACCACCGTGCTAATAAGATGGCTATTACTTCCATTTGCCTCTGATTCATTCCGCACCCTTCCTTTCGAAACGCACCTATTTGCTTCCACCTCCCCCTCCACTCTTGGATAATAACAAATAGACAGTATTTCACCCATGAAGGGGACCCCATATGCATATATGCCTTTTCCCCCTCCCCTCCCCTCCCACCTTACAAGAGGCCTCAAAGACCCATCAGTATTTCAGGCCTTCCTTACATGCAAAAAAGAAAGGTAATCACCCTTCACGGGTGAGGCGCTCAATGGGGAGTTGTGTCGCATTATTCTAAATTAAACCAATTCTCTTTCTATTTTTTAGTGCCTGCTGCTGAGGAGGGAGTCGAAAGGTGGGGAGAGTGACTGTGACCCAACCAGGGGGCCTGGCTTTGGCTGCCTTCCAAGGCCGACAGAGGAGCCCTTGCCAGGAAGGAAGGAAGGAAGGAAGGAAGGAAGGAAGGAAGGAAGGAAGGAAGGACAAGGGGCATGTGGAATGCACCTCATTCTTCTGACAGCTATATATCCATGTGGCAGCTTCCTTGGCAACATTCTCACAGCTGGTTCTGTCATTTAGAAGGGTGCAAGGAACAGTCTGAATTGATTGATACAGAATCACAGAATCATATAATTGCAGAGCTGGAAGGGGACCCTAAAGCTATCAGGTCCAACCCCCTGAGATGCAGAAATCACAGCTAAAGAATCTCTGGCAGATGTCCACCCAACCTCTGTTTAAAAACCTCCAACGAAGGGGAGTCAGCCACCTTCCAAGGTTGTCCATTCCACTGCTAAACAGCTCATAATGTCAGAAAGTTCTTCCTAAGGGCTAGTTGGAATCCTCTTTCTTGCAATTAGAATCCACTGGTTTGACCCTATCATCTGGAGCAGCAGAAAACAAGCTTGCTCCATCTCCCGTGTGACAGTTCTTCAGTTACCTGAAGATTGCAATCATATCACCCCTCAGCCTTCACTTCTCCAGGCTAAACATACTCAACTCCCTCAGCCATTCCTTGGTTTCCAGACCCTTGATTATTTGGTCACTGTCCTCTGCACACCTTCCAGCTTGTCAGTATCCTTCAGTTGTGGTGCACAGAACTGAACACAGGACTCCAGATGGGGTGCATAAAGCAAATAGATGTGCATGTGGAGCAAAAGGGGGATAATTTCTTTGAAAACCACCCATATCAAAATCTCCCTGTCTATGAATATTTATAGGTCAAGGAGAAAGCAAGAGTAGAAGCTTCCCCCACAACATACTCAAAATCTATAGGCAGGGATTCGGGGGAATGGGTCATTAACAGCATGAAGCATCTGGATACAGCTGTGGTTTTTAAACCAGGCTTAGGGTGTCTATTATGTTTTACTTGAACTTTGCAAACACTCCTCCATTTTTCTTACAGCTGCCAAGAGAGATGATGCTTGAAAGACTTCTCAGCTGCAGCAATCTGTGACTGCTGTCCATCCCATAATCCATGCTGTGGCTCTGATCTCATATGGGAGCAAATTATGCACACAGACAGAGATATAGTTTTTGAAGTTTCCACAGCAGCTACTGAAAAGGCAAGCTGTTTTCCAGGGGAAAAATATATTATTTAATGAAGTGACTAAAATGTCTAAGTGGTACACAAAATTAAAAAGCAATCCAGACCCTGCCACAATCCAGGGAGAGAGGTAAGCAAGACACATCAGGAAAGAGGGAGACAAAGGAAAACTGAATCTGAAGAGTGGCTTGGCTTTTCAGTCTGAGATGGAGACCTCCAACGAGCCTTGGCTCTTCAACATTTCCCTCTATTGTTTTTTGTGATGTTCTGGATGTTTGCCTGAAAGCAGTTATTGGCCCACGGTTCAAGAACCAGCATGGTTATAGAATCAAAGAATCATTGAATTGTAAAGTTGGAAGGGACCCCAACTGTCAAGTAGTCATCCAAGAGATGCGAAATTGTAACCATATTCAAATATCTGAAGAGCTGTCACATGGAAGATGGAGCAAGCTTGTTTTCTGATGCTCCACAGGGTAGGGGGTTGGATGGCTATCGGTCATGGATACTATAGCTGAGATTCTTGCATTGCAGGGGTTGGACTAGGGTTACCAGACGTCCCCGGTTCCCGGGGACAGTCCCTGGATTTGCAAATCTGTCCCGGAATGTCCCCAGATTTGCACATCTGTCCCCAGGAAACATGGCAGTGGCAGCCTCAGCAGCCCGCAGCCAGCCTGGTAGTGCAGTTGGCTCTGGCTGGCTCCGGGCTGCTGCACCCATGACTCCCCCGATCTCCTGCCTCCTCCCCCCTTTGTTTTGACAGAGGCTGGCAGCCACCATTGTCCAGTTTTTAAAAAACTCTGCGCATTTATGTTTCACAGGGTGTGAAAGAAGGGCTTTGCACCTTTATACAATATGCATGTGTGCTTGGGCCCAGGGTCTTTTGCCAACCCCACTACTGACTCCCTGTTGCTACTCAGCTTCAAAAAAAAAAAAAAAAAGTGTCCCCGAATTCATTGAAAAAAATCTGGTAACCATAGACTAGAGGACCCCTGAGGTCCCTTACAACTCTACAGTTCTATAATGATTTTAATATGTTCATTATTTTTACTTTCATATTCTATTCTTATTCTAAATCCTTTCAGGACTTTTTGTTGTGGGATGCAATGCATGTACTCACTAAACCTCACCTAACACCTGTATTCTGTGTCAGTATTTGATACTCACAAATATTCTTGCTTGCCTAACTGGTCTGTGCTTGAAATGGGAGGCTAGCTTCCTGCTGTCTGTTGGGCTTCCCTCCTGGAACAAGTAGCCAAGGTTGAATTTGGGCCAAAAGCTAGCAATGCTGCTAATGAGAGGATCATGAGTGTCTGCTGGGCAGAGGGAGAAGGGTCAGCCTGTGTCTATCATCCTGACAGATTGGAAGACTTGCTGCCATCATCCTGGGACATCACACAGCGAGAAGACAAGAAACAGTAACAAGGGTGAAAGGTGTCCTGTTCCCTTCCATCACTGATGGCATGACTCACCCTCTCTGCTCCTTCCCATAAATAAAATGAAAACTTCCACCTTAATGCAAAGGACATCTGGCAGCAGTGTTTGGCAATGGCTTTCATTCTCAGGGAAGGCAGATGCTGGGGTGCCCTGAGCAAGGAGCAGTGGCAGATCTTGGGGTCTCAAATTTCAGCCACGCCCTGTGTGACACCAAAATCCATCACTCCTCCAACTCTCATGCTTACTTGCATAGTTGCAGGCCCCCGCTCCTCCTACACTCCCCTAAATCTGCCTCTGCAACTAGAAGTCACTAAAGGAACCTCTAGGTGTCTCTTTTATGGGAGAACTGGGCAGATCATAGAATGGTAGAGCTGGATGGACCCAAAGTGTCATCCAGTCCAACTCTCTGCGATGGAGTAGTCACAGTTAATGATGGTGAAGTTGGAGAGTGTGTGGAGGTAACTGGTCAACAGAATGCTCCAGACTTGAATGGTGCTGATTGGGGAGCTGTGCTGACCCAAAACATGCAACCCAACTGGATTACTGCAATGTGCTCTATGTAGGGCTTCCCTTGTATTTGATATGGAGGCTGCTGTTAACACAGAATGCTGCAACATGACTGCTGACTGCAGTGAGACCTTGGCAGCATGTAAGACGTGTGCTCAAAGATTTGCAGTGGTTGCTGATTTGCTACTTTGTAAAGTTGAAGGCGTCATTATTAGTACAGTGGTACCTCAGGTTACAGGCGCTTCAGGTTACAGACGCTTCAGGTTACAGACTCCTCTAACCCAGAAATAGTACCTCGGGTTAAGAACTTTGCTTTGGGATGAGAACAGAAATCGCGTGGCGGCAGCGGGAGGCCCCATTAGCTAAAGTGGTACCTCAGGTTAAGAACAGCTTCAGGTTAAGAACAGACCTCCAGAACAAATTAAGTTCTTAACCTGAGGTACCACTGTATATAAAGCCCTTAACAATTTGGGATCAGCCTACCTGCAAGATCACCTTACCCTGTATGTGCCCACTTGATGGCTTCAATCAGCAGAACTGGTCCTATTACAGGTGCCAGATAATACTCATTCCATATTTTAAAAAACTCAATATTTTAGTGTGACAGCCCCCCACTTTGGAACTCCCTGCCTGTTGATGCCAGGCTGGCACCTTCCCTATGCTCTTTTCAGCTCCTGCTAAAAACATTCCTGTTTAGGCAAGCCTGCTCAGATGTTTAGAAAACTGATGTGAGTTTTACTCTTTCTTTTAATCTATTGGCATTTTAATATTTCAGAAGTCTTCTTTTATTGGTTTTTAATTCTGCTAACTGATAATTTTGTGGTTTCATCTTTTTTGCAAACCGCTTTAATGTTCCCAGTTTTTGTTTCGTTTTGTTTACAAACAAGCAGTGTATAAATTTTATGAAAATAAATGAATAAATAAAACTCTCTCCCTTCCTCCCTCTTCTGCCCATTCTCTGCCCCCCCCCCCAGGGGTGACATTTCCCAGGAAATTCTTCTGTGCCAAGTGTATGGAAATGATACAGTGGAGGAAAATGTGAGTGTCATTGTGACTCCCATAGGCTAGACCTGTTTGCTTTACATTGCTGTCACTCTGAGCAGCACCCAGTAAGAGTCTCATTTCTTCCTGCTGTGGATGCATCTGGTGGAGGGCTACAGGGTAATGCGGCAAGAGTGGCAAAATGGAAGCCCCAAGCAAGTTTTTAATGCAGCTGGAAGAAAAACATGGGCCCTTCATCCTTTTGCATCAGATCCCATCTCCCCCCCCCCCCATTGAATGAGCTGTGAATCATCTTCTGCTCAGCTTCTTTTGCGTCTCTCTTCTCCCCACTCCTTCCTCACCATTGTTTTCCTTTCACGGGCTCAGCCACACTAAAGGGAGGATTGATGCTTTTTGTGTCAAATCCAAACAATATCTGTAGATTGTTGCAATGCTATTGACAGCTTAATTCCTCCTCTTGTGCCTCCCATACTTCATTTATGAAAAGTGCTGTAATTATCCCCCCGGCCTGTTGCTGGAGAGACCATCATACACGCAACTGAAAAGGACTCCAAATGGGAGCACCTGATGGCACAGAAGAAAGACTTTCTGCTGTGCAGTGTTTCTGGAGGTCTGAATCCTCCATTTGCTTTGGTTTCTCTCTCTCTCTCTCTCTCGCTCTCTCTCTTTGTGTATGTGTGTGTGTGTGTGTGTGTGTGTGTGGAGTGGAACTCTGAGCTGATTTGAAACAGCCTTGGCTGCTCTCCTGCTTTCTCTTTCTGCCTACAACCAAGCAATTGACAGAGCTGCCTCAATACATTTTGATATGTCAGCTGGAAAATCGAAAAGTCACCTCCTCATTGCATGAGGTTACAAACTGTATGTTGGTGCAGAGTCAGGCCCTTGTGGATTCATCCAGCCCAGGGTTTAAAACCTGGAACCCTTGCTTATAGGTTCTGGGTCAGAACATGCAAAGAATGGGTGAGCCAAATAATTTCCATAATTACAGTCCTCTTTATTACCCAAAGCTCATAGCATGCATCCAAATGTCTCAGCTCCCTTTGGGGGGGGGTGTTACTAGTGATAGAGCCATTGTGGTGTAATGGCTAAAGTGTTGGACTATGACCTGGGAGACCAGGGTTCGAATTCCCAATCAGTCATGAAGCTCACTGGGTGATCTGGGGCCAGTCACATCTCTTAGGGTAACCTCACAGGGTTGTTGTAATGATGAAATGGGGAGGAGGAGAACTATGTATACTACCTTGAGTTCCCTGGAACAAAAAGGTGGTATATAAATATACCATAAATATAGCAACAGCAACAACATCTCCTTAGGGATTTCATGGTACCATCTCTTCATCCTAGCTTAGTTGGCCCACACAAGTAGTGCTGCCCTAGCTAGCAGCATATATTGGGTTGGGCTGAGAGCAATGACCATGACTCCAAATAACTACCTTTATTCCTTCACTTGATAGGGAAGCAACTGGTTCTTGGAGACAGGGCTTCTTCTCACATTTTAAGATGCTGTCAGAAGGCCTCTGCTGACATACAAAGGCAGATAATCAGAGAACTGTAAGAGGAAAGTGAAGTAGAAATTCCAGAGGGGAACAAGAAACCCCCAGTCAGTGAGACCACTGTTATGTATATAAAGGTATGGCCTGAGAACTAAACTGGTCAAAATCAGTTTAAAGTAAAGGTCAAGGACCCCTGACAGTTAAGTCCAGTCATGAACCACTCTGGGGTTGCAGCACTCATCTCACTTTACTGGCTGAGGGAGCCGACGTTTGTCTGCAGACAGTTTTTCCGGGTCATGTGGCCAGCATGACTAAGCCGCTTCTGGCGAAACCAGAGCAGTGCACAGAAACACTTTTTACCTTCCCACTGGAGCAGTACCTATTTATCTACTTGCACTGTGACATGCTTTCAAACTGGGACCGAGCAACGGGAGCTCACCCCGTCTTGGGGATTCGAACTGCCAACCTTCCAATCGGCAAGCCCAAGGCTCAGTGGTTTAGACCACAGCACCACCCGCATCGCACAAAAACTAGTTTAGGAGGAACCTAATGACTGAGTGGAACACAACTCCAGATGAGGTACAAGGAGGAGTTTGTATGAGGTGAGGTGATGTGTCTCGGGGCGGCAGGCTCCAGATAGCTGGGAGGGGTGGCAAATCTGGCCTTCATGAAGCATGCTCTGTGCTTGTTGGCCCACTGCCACACACTCAGCAACCAACCCATCGCCCACCCATGGCTGCCTGGCTTGCTGCTGGCACAGCACATCCACACATTGCTGCCAGGCGGCAGGCAGGCATGTGGGCGGTGGGAAGACACACAGTGGTGGGGATGTAGCAGAGGAGGAGGAGGTGGGTGTGGGGAGGTGCACAGTGGTGGGCATGCAGTGGAGCAGGAGGTGGTGGCAGCAGAGGGGAGGCATTTTCCATCCTGGGCAGGTCCTGGCAATGACATCACTAGGGGGTAAACATTCATGGTTTGCTCATCTGCTCACCTTCCAAGGTGATAAAGGGTGTCAAATGCCAGCAATGCTTTTCTGTACCCTACTTACAATAAAGTGGTCAGTCTCTATGAAAAATGGACACAAATTGGACAATCAGAACTGGACAAATTGGACAATCAGAAACCCGACATACAGTACTAGGATCGTTTGTAACTAACCATCCTCTGCTGGCCATATTTGAACAAAGAAACGCCAGAGGGAACCTCCAGCTTGAAACTTCTGAATGTGTTTTTTTTCCTCCAGGGAATCCAGCTCTGTCACCTGTGACTTGAATTGAGATGATGGAATTGTATTGCACTGCATGTGCTAAATAGCTCCGTAATGCCAGGACATCTGTGTTGCTTATCACCAATGCTGCCTTGTTTGTTGTTGCTGTAGCTATTTTGCTTTTGCGTAATCATCATATAGGCCAGTTCAGGATCACGTTTCAGGCATCTGATGAAGTGGACTCTGGTCCATGAAAACTTTTGTTTCAATAAATTCGCTGTCCCTCTTTAAGATGCCACATGGCTCTTTGTAGTTTTTGTTGCCACAGACTAATATGGCTACCCATCTGGATATTATCTCAGTGGGCTTCTGTCCAATGTGGCAAACTGGAATCTGATGCAGTGAGCCTTTGATGTGATCCAACAGGACTTTTCTTGTGTTCTCCACTGTATTCAAACACACTATTGTTTCTACTATTCTCAAAAACCATCCCTTGATGGAATGTAGGAAGCTGCCTTGTGGTCCATCTAGCTCAGTACTATCTGCGCTGACAAGGGCTCTCCAAGGTTTCTGATGTGAATGTTTTTCACAGCCCTACCTGGAAATGCCAAGGCTTGAACCTAGGGCCATCTACATGCTAAGCAAATGCTCTATTGCTGAGCTACAGCCCATCCTCCTTCTCCAACAACTGCCTCATTTGCCCAGTCCCTTTGCCTTCAAACTCCTGCAGGATGCTGCTCCAAACTGGCTCAATATTCTCTCCCCCAAATCCTTTTCTGACACCTCCCCCCACAAGCTGGCTTCAACCTTTGCTGTCCCCTGAAATGTCTCTCAGCAATAATCCTCTTGCTTTCAAATCTAAAGGTGTCCACTCAGTCCTCATCCTCCTTGAACTCTCCAACACCTTTGGTACAGCTGATCTCCTCCCTGTCCCTCCCTCTCCTTTTCTCTCTCTGGAAAACATCCAGAAACTTAAAGTAATCCAAGCTTTCACCTGTTTTAATCCTGCCAGCTCCCCAAGACTGGCACTTCCACAAGGCAAGGTGAAGTAATTTGCTTCAGGCAGAGGATCTGCCCCTTGATCCCACCACTGTGCCACTATTGCCTCAGTGGACCACTGCCAGTCTGGTTGTGGCTTCACCCATGCCCTTGCCACTGTGTCGTGGCAGCAGTGTGGGTGCAGCAGGTGGCAAGGGTATAGTTTTGGCAGTGCCAGCTGCATTGCATGGGTGCAAAGGTGGGGGCATGAAAGGGCCCAAATCTGTGGCTGGTGGTGGGAGGATGGGACAGCAGCAGAACATTTTGCCTACAGCAACAAAACATTCCAGGCTGCCCCTGTGCTTCCCTTTTTGGTTGCCTAGCTTATCACAAAATTGTGGAGTTGGAAAGGACCCAAAGGACATCTAGTTACATGCAGGAACCACAGATAAATTATAAGCCCCTCAACATTTATGGAGAAGGTTTTGCTGGAGAGAAAGGACTTGGTCAGGATTGGAGGAATATGTATGGAGTAATATGTATGGAGGAGTGGAGGAATATGTATGGAGACAGCTGGTCTCTGTGGGACAACAGCTTTTTCTTCTCTGCGATGAATTACTTTTTGTCCATTAAGGTTGTCATTCCAGCCATCTCCTATCACTTCTCCGGAACAACAGTAGCCCAGGCAAGTGCCACAAAAAACAGCATCCCACCATGTGTTCACTATCACCTACCCACAGTAGAAAACAGAAGGGGACAATTGGTTGTTCCTGGGAAGAGAAAGGTAGAGCCAGGACTCCAGGCAGAGCCCATGTGAGGGAGAACCATCTTGGCAGGCTGAGACAGAGGCATGTCTAGGACACCATGGACTCCAATGCTGCACTGCTGTCGGGAACAAGCCCCTCTTGAGATGTACTCTGAACTCTCTCCAAGGTAGACCCAGGTGTAAACATGTGTACAAGAAACTAAATTTCTTAAAGGCACTAGTCTCCATTGTGCCTTGATTTCCCAACAGAAACACAACCCTGGGGGAGCACCTGAAACACCCTGGAAACTTGCTACCGCTCAGCAGAGATGGGGGTGGGTGCACAACCTTTGTAATGACATTCATAGAGTATACCACACATTTTATTTCCAGATAAATGGACCCGGCTAACATATCTCAGATGCTTCAAGGCTGCTGTTCTTGAACTCCATCGTATATCTAAAACTCTGGGCAGTTGCTGCCATTTACCAAGAATCTGTGCCAGTTTTCATCTCAGAAAAGGCCAGAGGTTCTGTGGGTGATGTGCAACTTCAGCAGTTCTTCAGATGCTCCATTTCATAGTTCGTGGTCAACCCAGGACACCTGGGACTGGCTAATGAAGTGATTTAAGTGGTCACCTTGATAGATACTGACATATCTGCTTAGCCCAGACTCAGAGGACTTCCTCTCTTTCTGTGGCAAAACAGATAAGAGCGCTCTCTCTCTCTCTCTCTCTTCACTTCTTTTTCGAGCAGCTGAATAAATAACACGCCAATCAATGAGCTGCAGTTCATTACTTAAGTAGCTACTTGAATCTTTTAAATGCTCATATATTTCTTTTGGGGAATAAATTTCCCAGGGAAACATCTAAGATTACAAATCCTGAAAGGATGTTCACTGCTTTTGGCCCACTGATGTTCCCTTCCACAATGCAGGAGTAAGAATGTTAAGAAGAGCCTACTGGATCAGGCCAATGGCCCATCTAGCCCAGCATCCTGGTCTCTCAGTGGCCAACCACATGCCCCAATGGGAAATCTGCAAGCAGGACCCAAGCACGAGAGCCCTCTCCCCTCCTCTGGTTTCCAGCAGCTGGTATTCAGAAACATTATTGCCTCTGTGGAGGCAGAGCATCACCATCATGGCTAATAGCATACTCTCCAACCTTCCACCACTTTCAGAGTCTGAGGCTGTCCATTCCTTCTGAACCTTCTGAGGCTGTCCATTCCACTGTCAAATAGCTCTCACCCCCAGGAAGTTCTTCCCAGGGTTGAGCTGGCCATTAGGCAGAGTGAGGTGGTGGAAGTCCCCAAGGCTGCACCCCTGCAAGTGTTCTGCCTGCCCCGCTGGCTCTACCAGCAGTGGAGACGTGGCAGAGGTGTCAGGGCGGGCAGTGCAGGTGGCGCAGGTGATGGTGGAAGCAGCAGGTATGGCAGTGCTGGTGGTAGGAGTCGCAGCAGGGCAGCACCTCCCATTTCACCTCAAGTGTCAAAACAGGGTGTGCCATCACTGGTTCTTCTGAATGTTTAGTCATACCTCTTGTAATGTAAATGGTTCAGGTCCTACCCTCTGGAGCACCTTGCTCTATCTTCCATGTGATGGCCCTTCAGATATTTGAAGATGACTGTCATATCAGAGTTTTCATGCCCTGGATCATCTTGATCAACCTCCCCTGCACACCTTCCAGCTTGTCACTATTCTTCTGAAACGATGGTGCCCAGAAATGGACACAGGACTTCAGGTGCAGTCTGACTGAGACAGAAGAGAGGCTTATGATGCTTGCTTTTGAGTTCCACCACCCGCTACCTGCTGAGGTAGTTCTGTCAGCACCATACAGGTGCTGCTGCTTGGGTTGGGCTTCAGGTGAGCTCCCCAAGGCAGCCTGCAGGGTTTCAGCCACCCCAAAACCGGGTGAGCATTTATTGCCCTTGACCATGAAAGACAGCTGGCCCAGCTTGGAGAATGGTTAACAATCCCTTTCTTTGACATTTTCAGAAAGTTTGCTGCTGTTAAATGATTCATGCACTCCATACTGCCTCTGGGCGCAGCTCTGCCTGTAAACAGCATTGCAGTCTCCCGTGTGTTGACGTGCACTTCCCAGGAAATCCCAAAACAGACACTTCCAGTCCACTCCCCTCCCTGTGTCACGTCACCAGCAACACGCAGAGGGGGTTGTAGGGAGCGGTGGCATCTCACATTCATATTCTGGAGGCTGCGCCTCGAGCAATTTTTGCAAATTGTCCCTGATGAGCATTGCTGCGTATCTCATATTCCAAGCCCTTTAATATTGCACTTAAACTGTGTTAGCAGAGTTGTCGGAACAGTGTAAAGAAGCAAAAGACTCCCCATCACTCGTAAGGAGAAGCCTAGCAATTAAAGGAAAGTGATCAGTAAAGAGACGTTGGGGTTGTAGTCAATGGTTTGACAAAACTGTTGACCTAGCTGTGGCAGCCGTGGTAAAGGCAAATGCAATGTTAGGGATCATTTGGAAAGGAATTGAAAATAAAACTGCCAATATCATAAGGCTGCTACAGAAATCGATGGTGCAGCTACACTTGGAATATTTTGGATAGTTCTGGCCGCTGCACCTTTGCTCAACTCTGCAAAGACATGGATTCAAGACATCACTGCCTATCCTTGCACTTGGAGGTTTGCTGTCTGTCCCATGAAAAAGTTTTAAATCGGGTCTTGCAACTGAAGAACAAAGTTTTTGGAACAAGAAGGGAACCTGTTGCACCAGGTGGATGACAACGACTAGTGTGTAAAACTGCTATAGCTGGCCAATATCTTTACCCAGTTGAATGAGCTCAATGCTGGTATGCAAGCCTACAATGACAATATCCTCACTATTACAGGCAAACTAGCTTTTTTTTTATTTAAAAAAGGCTTCAGCTCTAGTGCAGAAGAGCGATGAAACATAATCTCAAAATGTTCCCACTTGTAAAAAAAATTAAAGACAAGCAATGAATTGTACAGTCTCATTCAGGAACATCTTGCAACATGGGTAGAAAAGGTTGATCATTACTTCACATTGTTGTCTATAGAAAATTTTGACTGGGTTAGAGACCCCTTTGCGAATTGCAGTGGTTCAGGACTGACATTGAATGAGGAAGAGGAAATGGCCTGATTTTACCTTGAAAATGAAACAGGGTAGTATGCCACTTGACTCTGGATATACAATCAGAATCAGTATCCATGCCTTTCTTCAAGAGCATTGAATATTCTACAGTTTTCTACAACATGTTGTTGTAAACAGGGATTTTCCACTCTGACAAATATGAAAGATCAGAGAAGAGAATTGCTTCTTTGTGATGAGAGTTTGTTTGTCTCAGATTAGACCTAATATACATGAGATTAGGGACGCGGGTGGTGCTGTGGGTTAAACCACAGAGCCTAGGACTTGCTGATCAGAAGGTCGGCGGTTCAAATCCCTGCGATGGGGTGAGCTCCCGTTGCTCGGTCCCTGCTCCTGCCAACCTAGAAGTTCGAAAGCACAAAGTGCAAGTAGATAAATAGGTACCGCTCCGGCGGGAAAGTAAACGGCGTTTCCGTGCGCTGCTCTGGTTCACCAGAAGCAACTTAGTCATGCTGGCCACATGACCTGTACGCTGGCTCCCTTGGCCAATAAAGCGAGATGAGTGCCACAACCCCAGAGTCGGTCATGACTGGACCTAATGGTCAGGGGTTCCTTTACCTTTACATGAGATTACCTGGCAAAAGCAAACTCACATCTCTCCTTGAGTTTGTATACATACTTAAGACTCATTTATAGTTATATTTTGGGAATGATTTGTGTTTTTATATAGCTGCATTGTTTTATACTTTCTGGATGCCCCATGATCATATGGTAAAGTAGTTATGTTCTATGTTATAAATCAAGCACTGCTAGGAGTTGTTTCTTCTTGTTTTCCAATGTCTTTCTTATCAATACAAAATTCTGTGTGGCACAAGCAAATTTTTCTTTTGAAAATGTGGGCCAGAGATAAGTTTTGAGAACCAGTGCTCTACATATACTTGACTGGTTCAGGAAACATATTTGCTTTTGTTGAGTCTCTGAAGTTTTCCCCCAACCTCACGATGTTCTTTGGACAACAGATATAAAGCACAGGGCCTGAAATGCTTGTTAATTGCATTCCACTGTAATGTGTATGTTCTCCACAGGAGTCCTGTAGACCTATGTAAGGGTCAATATACTTATTTAAACAAACATGGTGAAAGTACTATTGATCAAATTATAGTCTGTCCTTCATTATTCACTTTTGTGAATCCTTTTGAAGTCTTAGAAAGAACAGAAAATGACCATTTTACAATGTTGGTGACCCTATGTCCTTTAATAGAACGCATACCAACAACCAGTGCTATTTTTTCTAGAAGAAGAGGTGCCAGAGCTCACCATGAACTTCTCCCTTGTTCTCTTAGAGTGGCAATGGCACGCACCTGAGAGGTGCCAGAGCTGAGCTCCTGTGTGGCCTCTGGCTGGAAAAAAATCCCTGCCTACAACTGAATCTACAAGAGCATGTGAAGAAATACATGGTGTGAAAAGACTGGAATGGTTTCACAAACTGAGCAGCAATATTCAAGAGACACAATATGGTAATCACCTGAAGAGCCTGTGCCAACTTTTTATGAGCAAATTTGCTGATGTCTTCCAGCAAATTGACATAGAACTCAGACCCTATTTGATAACTTCTACAGTTAATAACCATGAGACGCGGGTGGTGCTGTGGTCTAAACACTGAGCCTAGGGCTTGCTGATCAGAAGGGCGGCAGTTCGAATCCCCATGATGGGGTGAGCTCTCATTGCTCGGTCCCAGATCCTGCCAACCTAGCAGTTCGAAAGCACGTCAAAGTGCAAGGTACCACTCCAGAGGGAAGGTAAACAGTGTTTTCGTATGCTGCTCTGGTTTCACCAGAAGCAGCTTAGTCAAGCTGGCCACATGACCCAGAAAAACTGTCTGCAGACAAACGTCGTTTCCCTCGGCCAGTAAAGCAAGATGAGCGCCGCAACCCCAGAGTCATTCACAACTGGACTTAACCGTCAGGGGTCCTTTACCTTTACCTTTTTTACAGTTAATAACTACACACAATCAACACACCTTGGCTGGTTTGGCAGTCAGTGCAAAGCAACTAAGAAAGTTCTGATTAAGGCAATTAAGCATTTGTGTAAGAATCCATCAGAGGAAGCCATTGAAAATCTGATCAGGTGTAGATTGGAATACAAGAGTCTGCTCAAAAACAAGAAAACAAGAAAAACCCAGTGGCAGGAATTGGGACTAGCAGGAATGGAACAGAGGGAAGAGAAATTCTGGGAACTGGTGCCCTGGGTTTAAATGAAGTGAGATCACCACAGGAAACCTCAGTCCTGCCTCTGATGGGATTAGATATTTTTCCAATATATCTGGTGGTCAGTCTGGGCAATCACATGTACCAGCAGTGTATAAGGAATTCTCAAAGCTACCTGAATGGCAACCTGTCTCCTGTATTGAGATAAGGGCCCTTATTTTTTGCATTAAATCATATCATCATATAATTGTAGAGTCATTCACATGGTTCTCCCCCTCCTCAGTTAATCCCCACAACAACCACATGAGGTAGGTTAGCAAAAGGCAGCAACTGGCCCAAGGTCTCACCCGGTGAGCTTCTTCATGGCTTTGTGGGGGGTTTGAACACTAGTCTCTTCCAGGTCCTAGTCCAACATGTTAACCACCACACCACACCTTTTAATGGATGATGCCCCCCAAGTTACACTGATGGATATGCACATGGGGGCATTTCATCCCTGGACAGACCATGCCTTGGGTGGCTCATCCACACCAGCAGGATTGTCACCATGTTTCTTCCAAGGCTTTGTTTTTGCATAAGGCACTGCCAAGCATGCTGGACCTGTGCCAATAATTGCCAACTATCTGTATGTATTAATGAATAAGGAAGTGGTGGGATGCATCATATCCCCACATCATATATCCACACCAGTAGGCAACTGTCCCCTGGGAGAGAGGTCCATTTTGTCTATCTGGTCCAATTCTCTGTTTTTGCCTGAAACACTGTCAGGCATAGTGCCCCCATGCCCAAACTTGCAATTTTGCATATAAATGGACAAGGAACTAGGAGGTGTCTCCCAAACTAAGCCTTTGGTCACTCCAAATCATACACCCACACCTCCAGGAATCTGTCCCTGGTGAGATGCTTTAACACCATCTTGGTCCCAATGTTTTGGCAAACTGCATGCTGGTCCCATTCCAATATATAGCTGACGATATAGGCAGGGTGCATGGATCTATGAACCCTCAAATAACCCTTGGGTAATGCAAATGACATGTTCACACCACCTGGAAACTATCCACTGCAATACCTTCTCACTGTTCTCCCAGAATAAGTGAATGTGTGAGCCGTTTCTCTGTTCAGAAATCCTAGGGAAGTGCCTTTTCTCAGATGGATATTTTACAAAACGATTCCTCTCTTTGCAGACCTACAAACCAATCGTATTAATTGTTCCTTTAAATTGCACGGGATCGCTCCAAAAGAATGTTAATGAAATTTCCTTTTAACTGTACTCAAGTTAATTTTTAATCAAAACTGACAGGAGCAATTTAAATCAGGTGCCACCACTTTTCAGAGACTTGACTACAGGATGAATATTAAACCAATCGAGACGGTTTGCAACACTAATACCGTTTAAATATGAACAAGCCACTGTGCGGCGGGGTTTAATTATTAACACGCACTCAGAAATGCCAGGTTCCCCCCCCCCTCATGAAAGAAGCTTTCCCACCACCACCACCGCCTATGTTCTGGCAGCTCAATCTGCGTGTGCAGCATCAACGCTAGTGGACACACACAGGCTTCCCCTGGCAAGGAAACTCAAGCCCCAGTTGCACGCAAGAATGCGATTGGGAACTTGACTCTGTAAGTGAGACAATCGTGCTCTGCCAGGGAGAAAGCAAAGACCAATTTCAGGAACATCAAGAGCACGTAACAGGGTCTGGAATTGCCGCAGGCATTTGCACCCCCCCCCCAGTCTAAATGAAAGATCCCTTTTCAAGACTAGCCAAATATCGCTGGGCTTTCCATACAGCATTTCCTACAGCTGATTGGTGCTCATAAATCACCCTTCCAAGGAGACAAAGGAAAGACTAACTAGACGAAAACAACAAACAGCTGGCGCACAGGGGAACCATCTCAGTGGGTGGGTTGTATCCCTGAGTCGTTGTGGGAAGGGGGCTGGGTGTTGTTAGCTAGCTTAGCCTCTCCCTAGGGCTCCCTCTTTCCCTCAGAACACAGGGGCATCCACATAAGAATATACGAAAATGTGGTTTTAAGCAGATTGACCTAAAGCACTGGAATCCAAGCTGTTCCATCACCCTGCAACTGAAGGTGATAGGCATGCTTGCAAGGGTTACCTTCTTGCATGGCCACTCGCAAGAGGTTGACATTTAAAGGCCATTGATCTGCTGAAATGCCTGGTGTCCTTTCCCTGGGCTCAGGTGGCAACAGAGGATTGCTGTGTAATCTGACCCAGATGCATTCCTTCAGCAGAGAGTGCAAGACCAAGATCCAGCCCACAGATCTGTTAGTCAGAGTACTTGAATGCAAGATGAGTATTCTGGACTAGAGAAAAGGTTAAAGGGAGGTGGACAATCGATGTAGCCCTGATTAGATTTTCAAAGCATAGGGAATCTCTGGATTTAGAAAGGAGAAAGTGTGGGGCAGCAGTAGTTTGCCGCACAGACAAGGGGGAATTAAAGGAGGCAGAAGGGATTCACAAACCACATTAAGCTGATGTAGGGACAGGTCCTAAGACTCTTCCATCCTGCCTTGAACCCATTCAGTCCCATAAAGAAGATACAATTTCTACTACATATCCTTGGAGAAAGCTTGTGCCTTTTAGTTTTGAGAAAAGTCAAGTAAAAGTAGACATGATAGAGGCATATAAAATTACATCTCTAGATCTCAGGGGCAACCAATGAAGCTGAACATTAGAAGATTCAGGATGGACAAAAGACAGTCCTTCTTGACACTGTACATATTTAAACTCTGAAAGTTGTTCTCACATGAAGCAGCAATGGTTTTAAAACAGGATTAGACAAATTCATGGAAAATAAGGCTATCCATGGCTGCTAACCACAATGGCTATGTTCTACCTCCACCACTGGAGGCAGTAAGTGCCTCTGAATATACCCGTATTTTTCGCTCTATAACACGCACCTGACCATAACACGCACGTAGTTTTTAGAGGAGGAAAACAAGAAAAAAAATATTCTAAATGAAACAGTAGGTGTATGATTTTTGTGGTTCATGCTGTGGCCACAGACATGTGATCTGACAGTAAGTTTGGAGTAGCCCAATGCAAAAATCCTGAGGATCCATGTGGATCCATGCTTTGTAACCACGTTTTTGCACCACTGCGGCCCCAGGCAAGTGGGTGCGTGTTTTTTTGGTGCAAGATGCAGCCATGGAAATGCTATGTGCTCTGATGGTGAATTTGGGGTGACCCAGTGCAAAAATCCTGAGGATCCATGTGGATCCGTGCTTTGTAACCACGTTTTAAGTGGGGAGGGAAGGAAAAGCACTCAAGGGACAAGGAGCATGCGTGGGGTGTGTGGAGAAGGATGCTGCTAATAATGCAGGCGAGGGGTTTAAGGGGAGAAGGAACACGCCTGGGGTGGGTGGAGAAGGATGCTGCTAATAATGAAGAAGAGGGGTATAAGGGGAGAAGGCTCCTCTCCTCTCCCACTTTGCTCCTTTAAAGCAAGCAGGCTCTGCTTTTCTCCCTCCTCCCCGCTCATCCCCGGCTTAGCGAGCTGAAAAACTTTGCTGCTATGTAGCAAGCTGAGTGGGGAGGAGAGAGGGACAGAGAGCCTGCTTGCTTTAAAGGAACCAACCGGACAGGAGCCACTTACACTCATGTAAGCGGCTCCTCTCCTCTCCCGCTTTGCTCCTTTAAAGCAAGCAGGCTCTCTGTCCCTCTCTCCTCCCCACTCAGTGGCTCTTCTCCCGCTTTGCTGTTTCAAAGCGAGCCACGGAGGAGGGATGGAAGGGGAATCATGGATCCTCTGCTCACGACTGCAGCAGATCCCCCCCCCCGCCACCCGTAGGCATTCCCTCCATAACACGCACAGACATTTCCCCTTATTTTCTAGGAGGAAAAAAGTGAGTGTTATGGTGCAAAAAATACGGTAAGTCACTGGGAACAGCAAGTATGGAGAGGGTACTGTTGCACTTAGGTCCTGCTTTCTGCTTTTCCATTAGGACATCTGATTGACCACTTTGAGAACAGGATGCTAGACTAGATGGGCTCTACTTGTGTTTACAAGGTCCATCACACTCAAGACACAAACAGGGTAGAAAAACAGCTTGGTGTGGAATGGAGTGCAACAGAGCTCTGCATATCCATAGATTGTTGATCCATGCCAAGAGTAATCTGGGGATGTATTACAGGCAGGGATGTAATACAGTGGTACCTCAGGTTACATACGCTTCAGGTTACAGACTCCGCTAACCCAGAAATAGTACTTCAGGTTAAGAACTTTGCTTCAGGATGAGAACAGAAATCGTGCTCCAGCGGCACGGCGGCAGCCGGAGGCCCCATTAGCTAAAGTGGTGCTTCAGGTTAAGAACAGTTTCAGGTTAAGTACGGACCTCCAGAACGAATTAAGTACTTAACCCGAGGTACCACTGTACTGTAAACAGGTCACTCAGGTATTGCAAATGGGTTACTGGCAACAGGTTGCTGGTTTTGTTTTGTTTTTCAACATTTCTGATTTTCTCTGGAAAGGGTAAATCTGGATTAAATGGCCGAACTGGGGGGAGGGGTAGATATAATACAGCTTGGCATCTTAATGTCAGTAACATTGTTCTGATGCTGCAAAAAATATGTACCTACATGAGGCTCACCTGCCCCACAGTAAATCCCCACCTGGAAGCGTGGTGGGTCTTTGAAGAAGCCTGTTGTGTGCAGACAGCATGCACACCCCTGACAATTGTTTTGTACACTTACAGGTGCTAAATGCAGAGCCCTTGCCCAACATTTATTCACCTAATGCAGAGTTAAGCATCCCTGACTATTTCTGAAGCGGACATGATCAAGTATGTATTCCAAGGCCTCTGCATTATCTGAGACTCAAAGAGGTTATCTAAGAAGCTTGTGGCTGGGCTTTGAACCTGTCCCTCACACACAACCATCCCCCTCCCCACCAAATAAAACCTGGGGAGGATCAGTATTTTCCCCTAGTGGCTTTAGGGGTCCTACCCACTTGTGAGACACTTACCCCCAAGTTGCTGCTTCTTCTGTAGGTCTAGTAATTCAAGAAGAATTGTGCTTAGAGAAGCAGGAAGGGAAAGGAAGGTCAACTAGGGTGCAGGAGAGTGGGCTGGGAGTTGATGGGATAAGCTCCTCAGCCATCCAGCTGTGGGGGCTCTGGGATCATCAGCATACCATCCCAGAGTATCTCCTAATTGGCATCCTTAGCAGGGCTCCTAATTATTTAATTGGCGAGTGGTGTTCATGGGACCGCCCCAATATATTTTGCCACTGGAGGCAAAAGACAAAATTGCCATGGGCCAGGAGTCAGCTTTGCCTGCTGAACAGCAGCCTGAAGGGGGAGAAGGCAGAGTGATTCCACCTGAAGCTGATCAGCCTTCACAGAGCTCTCAGCAGCAGTCAGGTGCTGGAAACAGCACCTGTAGTTCCTGGCTCTACCTTCCTGCTTCCTGCTCTCCATCTGGACCCTTAGTTCTGTGACCATCTGGATTCCCTGACCTCTGGACTGATTTCATATGTGGATTCTGCTCTCAGGTAAGAGTTCCTTGGAAACTCCTAGCCCCAGATTCCTGCCGAGTCTCAGCAATGGGGCAAAAATGGTGTCTGCCCATTCCACACACAGAAGCCGATCAGATGAATCTTATTTCAACCCTGGGGGCAATAGTCTAGTTTTGAGGTGCAAGTCACATGGCTCATATAGCTCTGTCCTCTAGTACTTTGCTGCCAATCCCTGCCCTGCACCATTTGCTATCTGAGGCAAGTGCCTCACTCTGCCTAATGATAGAGCCTGCCCTGGGTGTACATTTGCATGTGTCCAGCTGGCCCAGTCCTTCCAACAGAGCAGGCCAAGCAGGAGCTGTATAAATTCTTCCCGGTCAGGCTGATATTATATCTCTTTGCTGAGCTGTGCTGACATTAATAAGGAGTGCCACAAGCAATGAATTTTATTGTGGCGATATTTATTATAGATGATATATAGAAAGAGAGGGGTTGACACAGCCTATCCCATGAATTATGTTTGTTGCAAGGAGTCAATCTAATGATCTAACTGGAAATAAATTAACCATGATGCATTTTGAGGGGGCTCGGCTTTTCAAAGTGGGAGTGGGTTTTCTTTGCAAATGTTCTATGCTGGTGGGGGCAGGCAGGGACGTCTCGAAAGAAAGGGGAATGGTGGCCAGAGTCCAGCCCTCACACCTCTCCTCTCCTCTTCCTCGCCCACCTGCCATCGTCAAGATGTTAATTTAAGCTGCAATAAAAGGGAGGCTGTAGATTTAGGAGATCGATACGTCTTCCTGTTGCAGGAATGGACAAAATGAAGATAATTGCCATTTTGCAGTTGCTGTGGGAACCATAATTTTAAGATTCCAGGCTTTTTATGAACCCGCAATTTCCACTCAAGAGCTGAATTTAAGCAGGTCCTGGAGCTGTGGTTAAGAAGGGCCAGCCAATATGTGGTTAGCAAGAACACACAAGGAAATGAGAATTTTCCCGGGGGGGGGGGGAGAGAGATTTGTGGTCTCTTACTTCCACACACACACCCCTCAATACCAACATCAAAAAGGACAAGCATGTATTTCTTTGGGAACCAGTTCAGAAGGCCTATCCATGTTGCTGGTCCAAACAAGGAGAGCCAATGTGTTGTAGTGGTTAGAGCATCAGATAATAGTTTGGGACAAGGACTTTTGCTATTTGGTTGCTATTATGTATGTATTGCCTAAAGGCCAGCTTCTGGGTTACAGTGGGACATTTCATTATTTACTTGCATTGTGTTGTTATGTGTTGAAACAATTTAATAATTAACTTTTTAAAATTTATAGAAAAAGAAAAAGACAGTGTGTCAGACTAGGACTTTGGAGACCAGAGTTCAAATCTCCACTTGGCTATGAAGCTGACTGGGTGACTTTGAGCCAATCACTTACTGTAGCCTAACCAAACTCACAGAATTGTTGTGGGAGTTAAATGAGAAGGGGAGGAACAATGTACTTGGAGGAAAAGGTGGGATATAAATGTAATAATTAAATGTTCAAAGCTCTCCACGCCTGACTGGGAGTTGAGCTCTTTGAGACTGCACCTGGAATTTTCACTGATTTCAGTTTTCCATTTGCAACTAGATATTTCAGCATTGTTTGCAAACCATGTTGATGGTGTGAAGAATATTCCTCTTTTTCTTCAGTGCTCTCATTTCCCACTGCTGCCTTGTCCTTTCTTGTCTGATGGACTCACCAGAACTTCCCCCATCCAATGATGGATCCCATGCAGAGGTGCTGGCCTGGCCCCAACATTTGGGGGAGGTGGCTCAGGGGCACATTGTGGCTCTGATGCAACAGTTCATGCAGTGTGTGCCTATGACATTGCGCACATGTGCGATGCCAAAAGGAGGCCAAGTGCCTAGCCTAGCACACCGAGCACGGTGGCGTACCAGGCAAGCGTCCTGAAGACCAGACTGCAGCATGGCTGAGATGGGATCCACCACAGCCGCTGCCACAGCAGTCGTGGTCGGTGGCAGGGGAAATGGTGGCGGCTGCAATGGGGCTCCCCAGCTATGGCAGGCCTGGCTGCTTGCAGGCACACCAATGCTGCTGTCACTGTAACCACTACTGCCAAGAACCCTGCAGTGGCAGGATTCGGAGGAAGAGGCAGAGGCAGCAGACGTGGCGGGGGCAGCCCTGGCTCAGCTCGCATTATAGGGAAGAAGGTGCAGCTCCACTCCGTGTCCTGCACCAACAAACTAGAGAAGCAATATTATTCCTCTCTGTGTGTCGCTAAAAGGAAATAATGCCAACCCCAATGAAAGGCAAATCCATTTGACTTTTCACCTTTGGCATAAGAATGTTCATAGCTGTTCTTATACACACACACACACACACACACACACACGCACACACACAACAGCTTTTCCATATGGCCACGTGGCTCAGTTGCCCTCCTTGTAATCAGATCCAGCCCCTTCTGCAGTTCCATTGCTTCTCTGCACCATTTCACTGGTATGTGGAGCCCCTCTTTCTCCCCCTTCGGACATCTTCCACTCCCGTCTCTGTTCATGACAGGTTTTACAACTCCCCTTCAAGGAAATGAATGTTGCATATACATCATTTAGATGGGTCGCCCTTTGAGTGCTATTGAGCCTTGCCAAAAATCACCTCTTGTGCTGCCAGATGGGGCAAGCGCGTGGCCTCCCTCTTGCCATTTTCATGTCTGCTTCACAGCCAGGCTTATAACCTTAATCTGTTCTTACCAGAGGCTGCTCCCCACCCCCACCGAGTTATATGGACCAATGGATCTTTGCTTGCTATATAATCACAGTACAAAGGAACAGAAATTTGCATCCAGGTTTCAGTTTGTGCTAAAACAAGCCAGTCATTTCAACCACTGAAAAGCTGGGCTTCATTCTCCAGACCTCTACTTGCTTCACTCTCCAATGCTCCCACCCTTCCACCAACCCCCACTTCCATTTCTTTACACCTTGTGAACCCTCTCCCTGTACATCTTGCCAAACTCATTTCCCTCTCCTTTTACACCTTGCAAAGGAAAAAAAGACCCTAGGCCACCCACCTGCTCGCTTATCTGCCTCTCCATCCTCTGGTTCTTCCCTCCACACCCCATGACACTGTTCACCTGGCAGATCCTTTCTCCTCGCCTCATCCGGACACTTGCCTGGACCTCCCACCTGCTTCTCTATCCTTCGGTCCCCTCCTCGCATTGCCTGGGTCAGTATTTCTGTCCCTCATGTCCCTCCTCCCCTCCTCACTTGGGCTGTCCACCTGCCCAGTAGCACTTCTCATGGCAGTCCATATTGCCACCTGCCTGTGGCCAAACAAAATGCAAGGTGGCAAAATGCAAGGTTGGAGAACATTGTGCTTCAGTGTGCAAGACTGGGAGCCTTCCTGTTTTGAATTTGGGTGGAAATTTTATTTCTGGCAGTACTTTAAACAACAGACACAAGATCTACGGGGGACTAACGCAGCCTGTGCCCAGCTCTTTTTTATAAACTTGTGAGTTTTTTAGCCCTTTAGAATTTTGCCAGGCGTGAGTAACACAACATCAGCAGACAGGAATCCGCCACTGTTTGTGCAGGTTGTTGGCAAGGGCTCTCCTCTCCCCCCAAAAGAAGCTGGATCAATTGTGGTGGCAGAGTTTACAATGTACACAAGGATGTGCACCTCTTTTTAAGCTTTTAGAAAGCAAGTTCCAACTCAGCTTTTTAGACGAGCTTTTAAGGATTCCTGGGACTTCACTGTTCGCATGAGGAAGAACCTTCTGACAGTAAGAGCTGTTCAACAGGGCGACAAGCTCACTGAGAAGGTGGTGGAGTCTCCTTCATTTGAGGTTTTTGAAGCCATGGTTGGGTAGTTATTTGTCAGGGATTCTTCCGTTGTGATTCCCTCCATCCACTCATCAACCCTCACCTACCTGCCAACCTTTTGCCAACCCTTTATTTTCCCACACCTGGTCAACCCCTCCTCCATTTGCACCTGACCAATTGCCTGTGTCTTTACACCTCATCCACCCACTTGTTTATCATCTGCCTGCTCACCCAAGCCTCCCATCTCCTTACAACTCACCCCAACCAACCCGCTCTCTGAAGCACCTTTGCCCTCCACCATCAGAAGCTCACCTTGGCCTCCTGATGCTTGCTTGCTTGCTCCCTTCCCTCCCTCCCTGCTGTTCTCTTGTTGCACTGGAGCACAAACTTCATTAGCACAGCCATGTATCAGTGGCCACACAAACCACAGCATGACAACATTTACGTATATATGAAAATAGTTTGCCTGCTCATTGTTTGTGGAGTAAATATTGGGTAAAGTGCTAAATCAAACAATAATTTGTTTTCTCTGAATTGATTATTTTTTTGGTAGGCGTGGAACTTTTTCAAAAGCCCTAGGTTGTGAAACCTTTCCTCTGGAAGAGAGTTTCTGAAATACAATGGTACCTCGGGTTAAGTTCCAGGGGTCTGTTCTTAACCTGAAACTGTTCTTAACCTGAAGCACCACTTTAGCTAATGGGGCCTCCTGCTGCTGTCGCGCTGCCAGAGCACAATTTCTGTTCTCATCTTGAAGCAAAGTTCTTAACCTGAGGTACTATTTCTGGGTTAGTGGAGTCTGTAACCTGCAGCGTATGTAACCTGAAGCATATGTAACCCGAGGTACCACTGTAACTCTTTTTTCTTTACAAGAATTTAGAAGCAAGGACATCGCAGGAAGGCCCAGAGACCCCAAATCCCAGTGAAATCTCTGCAGTTGAGGTGGGGAGCTTTTTGCAGCCTGAGGACCATGTTCTCCCCTGGGAAGTCTTCTGGAGGCAATTATACTAGATCCTATTCTCAGGATATTATATGGATTCACACTGGATTGTTCAGAGGATGCTCTGGTCCTGTTTACATGGCAATACTATAAAGGGAAGCAGAAAGATATTAATATTCATTAACCTGCATCACTGACATGTTGTATGGAGGGAGGAGAGTATACCATATGGCATGTTCAATTCAACTTCTGCATTTGTTTTTTTGGTATATATCAATAAAAACCCTGTTAAAAACAAAACAAAACAAAATGGAAGTCACTATATACAGTCATACCTCATGTTACATTTGCTTCATGAAACGTTTTTTCAGGTTGCGTCCCGCGGTGACCCGGAAGTACCGGAAAAGGTTACTTCCGGGTTTCGCCGCTCGCACATGCACAGATGCACAAAATGACATCACGTGCATGCGCAGAAGCGGCAAATCGCGACCCACGCATGTGCAGACGCACCGCTGCAGGTTGCGTTCTATTCATGTTGTGAACGGGCCTCCGGAATGGATCCCGTTCGCAACCAGAGGTACCACTGTATATATTTTCCTTTGCAAAGGACATACATAAAAGTTATAACAAATTGAAATAAACAAGGATCTTGCCATCCATTTATCAAGTCCAGCATGCATTGCTGGGCACTAGGAGGACCACAGAGAAAACAAACATTGTGGTGCATCTGCAGCAACACAACTGGATGCCTTCATCTGCCCCAGCTGCAACAAAACATGTCTCTACAGCCACAGCAAGCGCTGTAACTCTCTAATGGTTCGACTTCACCCCCAAAGGTGTACTCCTTCCACTGTCTCCTAAGACAGATGGATGCCAACAATAACATGCAATAGATGACCCTTGGGGTCCTTTCCAACTCTACAATTCTATGATTCTATTAACCATTCCTTTGCTTTAAATGCACTATAACATTTTCATGTATTCATATTCTGTAGCTTTTTATTTCATAGAAAATATATTCCTACTCCTCAGAATGGGGTCTTATGTTCTACTCCTTTTTGTTTTTAATGGACAAAAATACTTTCCTCCTGCTGGACGGTGTTTGCTGGACTCTGAAAGGGGTCAGAAGCTCCAGCCAGACCTTTTCAGGACTCCTGCTTTCTCCCTCCTTTTGTCTCACACACTTGACTAAGTAACCTTTAAGGTCCAGAAATTTTATAGGTCCATTATTTTATTAGCCTAATAAAATGGAAGCTGGAGTGCCAAAATTTAATGTTTCTGAAGAAAGGACAGTTACATCATGCAGGACCACTTGGGAGAAGAAATACCGCAGAAGTCAAAAGTGGGCTGAGCTCAGCTTTTGCCTCTGATATCTTCCTTGGGAGAAGACAAACCATTTCCTTTAGGGCCTTTCCAAATTATGTGGGGTGGCAGCGGGGCGCTGCACATGTGTGCACTGAATGATAAATGCATGGCTGTTCTTCGTTTCTCCATTATGTAGCTCAAAGAAGTGCTATTGTTGCAGCAAAATATATTTTCCAAGTACTCAAATCTCAACAATTTGCTGCTGAGGAAGTGCAATTTCCTTCCTTCCCCACCAGCAGCAATCATGATGGCTCTCTGACCTGTGGTTGCACAGGAAGCAATGGGCACTTACAGGCTTTTGCCCTTGACATGATGACCAGATAACACCAACTCTGGTGGCCTCTTTTCTTACAATGGTAAGGCGTTTTGTTTAGTTTTTAATTATATTTACCTCCTTATGGTGTAAGAATACAAAGTATCTGGAGAAATGTAACTCAAAAGTTTGCACCCAGCATTTCTGACTCTACCTATTCCAAGAGAAGGTGCTGTGTCGCCATCACTTTAGCCAAGCAAGGCTGCAAAGAATTTTCATCATCAACATGCAGGCAACACATATTTTTCCAGGTAGCTTCTTTTATGGAGCCACAAATCTTTGAAAGGAGGTAGCTCGGAAGAATAAACATCTGTGCGATTTGTATTTGGGAGTGTATTTTCCCTCTTCTACTATGTTAATTAGAATAGTAATGAAAACAACACCTCCAAATTGAACAGTGTGTAGGAAAAAGTGAAATAAACATGGTGGGTGGGTGGTGGTGCATTTTTATTGCAATGAGTAACAAGGAATATTCCTCTAGGCATCATTGCTGGCTTTTTTCCCTTTTCACGCCTAAGGAAAATACATACAGATCAGTTTGGAAGAAACTTTGGAAGAAGCATCCTCTAGTGGCAATTTTCACAAGAGATGCAGAGGTAGCAGTTTTGTCCTTTAGTGTGCTGGTGGAATGTTCTTGTTTACAGGGGGTTGCAAGATGTTATTGTGACAGACATAGCATGAAAGAGAGAAAGCCTTATACTTTGAGTGAGCTGGTGGGCATTTGATCTAGTACTGTACTGTGGCCAAAAAGATGTGCATTACTGGTTTCTAATTGTTGCCATGTCCTGATCAAAGGAACTAATGTTCAGATAAAGGGAAGCTATGTCCAAATCAAACAAAGTCACTTTATTCTGCCTTGATCAGATTTCTCCTGGAGTCCTGTGTCCAGTTCTGGGCACCACAGTTTAAGAAAGCTATGGACAAGCTGGAGCATGTTTTGGTAAGAATTTGTTTCTACCCTACTTGTTTCTTAGCCAGATGAGGGAACATCTATCAAATAAAGACATGGATTCAAGAGAATAACAGCAAGCCCAACAGATCCAGTAGGAATCCAGTTTATTAAAGCTATTGAAATCGGACAGCCTTGCTAACCAGTTGTTCAGTGGAACTGTTAGTTAGAAAAGACTGCCAAGAGGCACATCAGAACAAAGCTCAAATAGCAGATCCAAACACAGCACACAAAGAGTCATAAAACTTCAAAACATCCTTCAATATACATCAAGAAAACTTACAGGTCATGGGATGCCATGATACATGACTCCACACTAGTACCAACTTCCTGAGGTCTAAACTAGCACACTTTAACCCCAGTTACCTAGGCAATCAAGCCTTTGGTGGGGGCTATTGACATTCCAATCCCCTATCTTACTTCCCTGTTCAAGATGTCAAAAAGCTTCAAGGAGAGACGTTGGATTAACACACACACAATCTCAAAAAAGACATAGCAAAATATTCTGGTTGACCATTTGTGCCACTTTTAGGGGCAGCTAAGAGAGATGGAATGCAGCACAGGAGGGAGACATGAGAGTCACACAATGCAGAACAAGCCTAATGCATTCTATCTAAAAGGTTAAATGCAATTAATATTAGGACAGTTAGAACAAAATCAAAATCTAGATCTAATAGTCAATCAAATATCGCAATTTCTACATCATTGTGCAGAGGAAGGTGACCAAAGAGGATCAAGGTTCTGGAAATCAAGTCTGATGAGGAACAGTTGAGGCAGTTGGGCATGTTTAACCTGGATAAGAGAATGAGAGAGGATGCATTTGCAAGCTTATTTTCTGCTTTTCCAGAGGGCAGCACCTGAACAAATGGATTCAAATGACAAGAATTCTAACTAAACATGAGGAATGACTTTCTGATGGTAAGAGACATTTGACAGTTGAATGGACTGCCTGTGAAGGTGGTGGACTCTCCTTCACTGAAAGTTTTTAAGCAGGAGTTGAATTGCCACCCACCAGGGATTCTTTAGCTGTGATTCCTGCATTGCAGGGGATTGGACTAGATGGCCATGGTTCTGTGATTACAGCCATCATCGTAAGTGCAGGTGACCCCCTAGGCAAAAGATAGACAGATGTCCCTGCTTTGGGCTGTCATTTCTCCTGTAACTAAAAAATGATGGGGACTGTATGGTTATGTTTAAGATGAATGTTGGAAATGACATAATCCTGGTTGGCAGAAATGCAAAAATATGTATTTAAAAAATCAAGTCTTGCTTGGGGAAAAAAGTGAGTTAGTGTCACATCTTTGGTTCTGAGCATCTCTCAATCATATTGTTGGACGTGGGATGTGCTAAGTGTGAGATGTTGGGAACACAGTGGAAATAACAACTTCCTTTCATTACGCAAATGATATTCTCAGAATGTGAAAGAAGAAGAAGGGGAAGAAGGGCTTTTTCAAAATGAAGAACAGATGGGCTCAGGGTATTTATTCATCAGGCACTTCTTCAGTCTTGGAGTGTACATTACGTAACTTCAGAAAATGCCTCTGAGTAAGTCATTCAGGCTTTCAGACAGGGAATGTCTTATATTGATTGGCAAACAGCTTCCCACTAGATCTTACCTTTGTCATACGACCAAGACCTGCCTCAATTTTACCCACCCTCTGCTTCACTGTGTAGCGGGCCTCTAAGTGGAAGTGATGCTGGAGGGCAGCAGTGGCTTGACCCCTGGCTGCCCTACCTGACCCCCCTCGACCACTCCCCTCTTTTGGAGGCAGAAAGCTGTGTGTTTCCTTATTTGTTTGCTTTATTTAATGAAAGAGCTAGTATGCTGGTGGGGTTAGAGTGTTGGAATAGGCTAATGGATGGGCCTTTCCTCCACCCCCTCTCACCTGGCAGGTAGATAGAAGAATAGCCAGAGTTGAGGGTGTGAGCTAAGATGGAAACAGGCTGGAAGCACAAAGACATACTTGATTGTACTGCATCCAAAGTTGTGACTAATGGAGAAGCAACATCTGCCGGGGTATTAATGCTGTGAGCACCTCCACTTTATTCTCATGTGGTATAGACGTGTAAATAAAACCATATACCCTAAAGACACCACTGTCTTCGCTGGCCTTCATTCCAAGGAAATAGAACTCGGGTGGTGCTGTGGGTTAAACCACAGAGCCTAGGGCTTGCTGATCAGAAGGTCGGCGGTTCAAATCCCCGCGACGGGGTGAGCTCCCGATGATCAGTCCCTGCTCCTGCCAACCTATCAGTTTGAAAGCATGTCAAAGTATAAGTAGATAAATAGGTACCGCTCTGGCGGGAAGGTAAACGGCGTTTCCGTGCGCTGCTCTGGTTTGCCAGAAGCGGCTTAGTCATGCTGGCCACATGACCCGGAAGCTGTACGCCGGCTCCCTCAGCCAGTAAAGCGAAATGAGCGCTGCAACCCCAGAGTCGGCCACGGCTGGACCTAATGGTCAGGGGTCCCTTTACCTTTACTTTAAGTGCTGGAACCCCTGGAATCTCTCACGCCTCAGAGATTGGGTGACATGTAACAATAATCATGCTGGAAGACTCAGGGTGAGGGGAGAGAAAGCATAAGAGGTGGGTCCCCTCTGTACCACATCACAAAAAAGTCCTTTCCTTCAGACTCATGGGGTTGCATTCCAGGACACTGGCCAAGAACACACCAACAAGCATTTCTCCTTCTAAGCATCCACTGCAAAATACACGCCTTTCCATGTCAATTGATTCCCAAGCATGTGGGACCTGATCAATCCGGCACACACCTCCACGGTGGCAGTGAGCCGCCGAAACTTGGCAGAGGAAAAGTTGCTGACCAGCCCATTCCCCCCCCCCCTGTCAGAACTAATCAACATCAGGGAAGTTAATGGAGAACACAAAACCTATTTAAAAGCTACATTTAACACTTGGCTGATTCCATTATAGGCTGTAATATCCAGGTGTCACATTCTCCCTCGGAGCGTCTGTCTCGTTGTTTCTTTTGGCTGCTTAGAGGGGGTGTCCCCGAAATGTGAAGACTCTCAGATTACCCATCGCATGGAAAGGAGATGAAACCGGCATTTGGGCGGGTGAAGATTTCCGGGAGGAAAAGCATCACGGTGGAGATGAGTGCGAATTCTGCTTGCTGGTTTCCCACAGGCATCTTGGTTGGCCATTGTGAGAACAGGATGCTGGACTACAGGGGCCTGATCCAGTAGGCCCTTTTTACGTTCTTGTCTATTATTATTATTATTATTATTATTATTATTAATTTTATTATTAATTTTATTATTAATTTTCCACACAATAACAACATGAAAAATATCAAAAAATAACAATACACAAAACACAAAAACCAACATTCAAAAAAAAAAATTCCATATCTTACAAGTTAATAATATAAACACTAAAAAGAAAAACAAACATTGACTTCCACCAATCCCACAGCACCTCCTTTATCTCTCATTGTGTCTTCCTGTCTTCCTGTTTTCCTTATCATCTCTATCCTAGCATCTAGATATAAATCCCTTTTTCTTGTTCTTGTGTTTTCATGTCTTTACACTTGCCTTCAAAGAGGGAAGTCCAGAGCCAAATCTTCAGAAGCCTTCAAAGATATCTCTCAGACTAATTCCTTCAAGAGCAATGACATAAGGACATAAGAAGAGCCTGCTGGATCAGACCAATGGCCCATCTAGTCCTGCATCCTGTCCTGACAGCGGCCAACCAGATGCCCGCAAGCAGGATTCAAGCACAATAGCAGCACATTCCCCTCTTGACGACGTTCACAGCAACTCTCCTCAATGCATTTGTCCAATCCAGTTTTGAAGCCATCTAGGTTGGTGGCCATCATTGCCTCCTGTGGGAGTGAGTTCCACAGTTTAACTATGTGCACTTGTGCAGCATGAAAAAGGACTCTTTTTATATGTCTTGAAACCTCCAATATTCAGCTTCATCGGATGTTCTTATATTATGGGGGGGGGGGACTTTATCCACCTTCTGCAAGCGGTGCGTAATTTAACAAACTTCTGCCATGTTGCCTCATATTCATGTTTTTTCTAAATGAAGAAATCCCAAATGCTGCAGCCTTTTCCCATAGCAGAGTCATACCATCCCTTGATCATTTTGGTTGCCCTTTTCTGACTCTAAAATATTGTTTTGGATGTGAGGAACATTTATTTGCTTTTTACATTTTATTTATTTATTTGAATGATTTCTATGCAGCCTTTCAGAAGCATAGATCCTCCCAAAGTGGCTTACACTCAAACACCTCAACACAGTAAAACAAACGTCATTAAGTGAGTAATAAAATCAGTACATAAATCAACTCCATAAATCTAAAAGAGGCAAAGTGTAAATGAGAAATCACTGCAGCCGGACCCTTCTTCCCAAGACAAAATCACATAGAGATAACATAGAATTGTAATGTTGGAAGGATCCCCAAGGGTCATCTAACCTCCTGCAATGCAAGGAGATACCAAAAGTGGCCAAACCATGGTCTTATCCAAAAATAGATTGGCGAAGTCTTTTGGGGTTCACCAAAAGAAGTCAAGGTAGGGTGCAAAATGCAAAATCCTGAGGAAGAGCATCCCATAGATAGGGCCTTTTTGGTGGTGGATCCCATCTTAAGAACCTAAGAAGAGCCTCCTGGAGCAGGCCAGTGACCCATCTAGTCCAGCATCCTGTATTCACAGTGGCCATCCAGCTGCCTTTGGGAAACCCACGAGCAGAATTTGAGCACAACAGCAACAGTCTCTTCCTGCGGTTTGCATCCCCTGGTGTTCAGAAGCATTGCTACCTCCAATGGTGGGGGCAGAGCACGGCCACCATATATCTGTCCATCTCTCATCATACCCAGCAGTAGTTCTACTGAGGCAGAATTCATGGCCCAATCTTAACTGGCTGGGGATTGAATCTGGGGACCTCTGCATGCAAAGTAGCAGCTCCTTGAGGGGAATAGGTAAAGGTAAAGGGACCCCTGACCATTAGGTCCAGTCATGGCCGACTCTGGGGTTGTGGCGCTCATCTCACTTTATTGGCCAAGGGAGTTGGTGTACAGCTTCCGGGTCATGTGGCCAGCATGACTAAGCCACTTCTGGCGAACCAGAGCAGCGCACGGAAATGCCGTTTACCTTCCCGCCGGAGCAGTACCTATTTATCTACTTGCACTTGACATGCTTTCAAACTGCTAGGTTGGCAGGAGCAGGGACCTTGAGGGGACTTGAGGGGATGGAAGGGACCAATTTCTTGTGTGGGGCAGAGGCTGCCCCCACTATATACACACAGAGAGAGAGAGAGAGAGAGAGAGAGAGAGAGAGAGCGCGCTACAGACACAGACACACTGCAAGGCTTTCCTTCTGCAGTTTTAGGCCAGGGTGGGGCTCTGAGTAAAAATGACCCACTAGGTCCCATTCCAACACTACAATTCTGTGATTCTATTATCTTCTGGAGATCTCAAGTGGCAAGTGGGATGTTGGCTTTCCCTTCCTCTGAGAGATGGAACAGGCTGTGAGATAAGGTGTTTGTGACCTTACGGATTAAATACCTCTTTCAGAACCCATGTTTCATATAAAACCCATCCCTCCCTCCCTCCAACATTGAGATTAAACCTCCTTTTGTTTGCAAGACAGGCCTGACCTTTGGATGTTAAATAGAACAAAACCCAGCTTCAATTTAAACAGCAGTTATTAGTTTTGCATTTGAGTAACGGCAACTTAACATTCAACATGGCTTCTCTAAAAAGCTCTTAGCGCTTGCAGAAACGGAGTTGGGGGTGGGGAGTGATAAAGGCTGGATGGGAATCAAGTTGCTCCAACCTCCTGGATTAGGATCTGGAAGATAAAGGGTTAAATCCCTACTCAGTCATGAAGTTCACTGGGTATGACCTTTGGGCAGCAATTGTCTCTCAGCACAACCTACCGTATTTTTCGCTCTATAACACGCACCAGACCATAACACGCACGTAGTTTTTAGAGGAGGAAAACAAGAAAAAATATATTCTAAACGAAATAGTGGATATATGATTTTTGTGGTTCATGCTGTGGCCACAGACATGTGATCTGACAGTGAGTTTGGAGTAGCCCAATGCAAAAATCCTGAGGATCCATGTGGATCCATGCTTTGTAACCACGGAGGAGGGAAGGAAGGGGAACCATGGATCCTCTGCTCACGACTGCAGCAGATCCACCACCACCCCGCCACCCGCAGGCATTCGCTCCATAACACGCACAGACTTTCTTTCTAGGAGGAAAAAAGTGAGTGTTATGGTGCAAAAAATACGGTACCTCACAAGGGTTGTTGTGAGCATAATACAGGGAGGGGAAGAAGGACAATGATTGCCACCTTGTGCTCCGTGGAGAAAACGTGGGATATAAAAGCAATACATAAATATAAATAAATAAAATAAAATGATCAGGGAGGAGGAGGGTGAACCCACATGCCCTTAGGTTATGCTGGGTGGTACCAGTGGCAGAGCTTTCATTCTGAGATCTCTTGCCTCATATGCATTTAATAATGGAACAAATCTACAGAGTAATCCTATGAAAATGTCACTCTACAGACCCATTTTTCATTCTCATATATAGTTAACACATTCTATATTATTTTAAACATAATTTCCTGAAGTTTCATTATCTTGCTGCAGTTTTTCAAAATGGCATTTTACACCAGAGTAAAACAAGATGACTCAGAATTTCTCTCCAATTTCAATTAAAGACTTTACCAAGAAAATCAACAATAGGTTAATAAGCCTTTGTTGATTGCTCTTTCATTTGGGAAAAGGAGAATTTTTTTTACGTTACAAACAAAAGCAAATGAGCTTAAGAAGATACAGCTAACATTGGTTAAGTGTGCTATGTTGATCACAAAAACACATACTTCACCCCCTCAACAAATGAAAATAAAAATCTATATGTTTTAACTTTATTCTTTTCTATGAGTTTCTTACCATTCGGAAAATATGATGAGATGTTACATGAAATGTGTTTTACATGCAACATTTCTTGCAACCAGTGTAGCGCCACAAAATGCTACTTACAAAGCAGTGTGTCAATTAAACATCTTTTTAGGACTTTCATTATTGTTATTATTTTATTTTATTCAGTTTACATACCTCCCTTTATCAGAAGATGCCAGGGCAGTGTACAACACTAAAAATACCAGCATGAGTTTGACCAAACTGCGGGAGGCAGTCGAAGACAAGAGTGCCTGACGTGCTCTGGTCCATGGGGTCACGAAGAGTCGGACACGACTAAATGACTAAACAAGAGCAACAACTATTTATACCATACCTTCAATGTAGGGCATCTAATGGAGTTTACAAAAAGAGGAAGGTCCCAGCACTCAGGAAACTTACAATCTGAAAGACAAGTCTGGTAAGGCTGGCCATGTGTTATTGCTTAGTTAATATACAGTTACAGATAGGTAGCCGTGTTGGTCTGCCATAGTCAAAACAAAACAAAAAAAAATTTTTTCCTTCCAGTAGCACCTTAAAGACCAACTAAGTTAGTTCTTGGTATGAGCTTTCGTGTGCATGCACACTTCTTCAGATACACTGAAACAGAAGTTGCCAGAGCCTTCTATATAGTGAGAAGGTGGGGAGGGGTATTACTCAGAAGGGTGGTGGGAATGGGTGATTGGCAGATAGCTGTGATGAGCCTGTTGACGACTCTTAAAAAAATTGTTTTGTTTTAGTTAATATAATTATACATCAATATATTTCTGTGTGTCTCCCCCTCCTTTTGAGGCTGAACAGACCTCTTGGATACAGCATCCATTGTTCAGGCAGAACAACAATGGGTCACATCCTCACCACTGCAAAATAGTTGGAGAATTATTATTATTATTATTATTATTATTATTATTATTAGTTTATTTATACCCCGTCAATCTGGCTGGGTTTTCCCAGCCACTGTGGGCAGTTTACAGCATATATTGAAATATAATAAAACATCAAAAATATGTTTTTAGGATTGCTTGGTCCAGCCCTATGACTCTATAAAAGAGGAAGGCTGAGGAGTAAAATCCTCGTATATCAACCAGCCAGAGCTGTGTGTATTTGCCCCACCACCACCTCACTATTTCTGAGTTCATCCTTCCATTTTGAAAGTAACATGACATCATCCCATCTCAAGCCCTCAGCCAGTTTTGTTTTCTCCCCCGCCCTCAACCACTCCAATGAATTGTCTCTTGGCACGAAGGAAAAAAGAAATTATTTGTGGCAAGAAATCAATGCAACTGAATTATCCTCATTTGCCAACTAAATGTCTGATTGTTGATTATTGTCAATAGCAAAGCCCTCTGAAGACAGAAGCCTCCTGCTTCCTTTCGCCTTCGCTGGATACACAACAACACTGAAGAAAATATCTCCCCTCACCCCGCATTCCACTACAGACTCACAATATGGAGTTTTTGCCCTGTGTTTTCTCTCCCAAAGGTCTCCTGGATTCTGATCAGCTATCAGCCTTGCAGTATGATTCGCTAAGAGCCATTACAGCATGTGGAAAGTTTCTAGGCATCTTACGAGACCACAAGCTTAACATGAGTGAACAGTGTGATGCCGCAGCAAAAAAACCCTCATGTAATTCTTAGCCGCAACAACAGAGGTATAGGGTCCAGGTCAAGGGAGTCAATAGTACTACTCTAATTCTGCCTCTCCTGAAGTCCAGTTTAAGAAGGATATTGACAAGGTGGAAGGTGTGCTGGTTGTGTAAATCAAGCCTTACAAGGAATTGTTGAGGGAGTTGCAGATGTTGAGCCTGGAGAATAGAAGACTGAGATGTGATAAGATCACCATATTTACTTATCTGAAGGACTGTCACAAGAAAGATGGAGCAAGCTTGCTTTCTGCTGCTCCAGAAGGTAGGACCCAAACCAATGGATTCAAATGACAAGAAAGGAGATGGGAAGAGGGAACCAGGCAGAAGGGGGTTAATGGGTGGGAGGAAATGAGTTGGTCATACACTTATAGAACAAAAATAAATAAATTCAACAACAATGAAGAGAAAAGGCACTGGTGCTTTTGCAGTCCTGAGAGTCTTCTCAGCCAGAGATGCTCAGTCTCCTTAGGAGGCACATGAGAAAGAGGAATCCTTTTTGCCTGCCCCCCTTCCTTTGGGTAGAGCTGATTGGCTCCCATAATGGCCTTTTGATTAATCTTCCTGCCCCTGGGAAGCCCTTAGTTTTGAATATTCAACTGATTATATGCTGTTGGCATTCATTTCTCTTCTTGTTGCTGAGACCTGCTTTGCCCCAATAGATTGCCTTTACTTCCCCTTCTTCCCTGCCTCTTTCCCAGTTCTTGTTCCTTGTGTTTAGTTTCTTCAAGTGCCAACAACTGCCTCCTGTCCTGCACAACCACTGCAATTGTGCCACCATGACAACCGATGCCTGGTGTTGTCCTTTTAAGGTAGCTTAGATGTGCTTCCACGTTTGGCTAGG
This sequence comes from Podarcis filfolensis, assembly GCF_964270895.1. Lineage (NCBI taxonomy): Eukaryota > Metazoa > Chordata > Lepidosauria > Squamata > Lacertidae > Podarcis > Podarcis filfolensis. Next base: position 56,182,403 of record NC_139611.1, on the reverse strand, counting down.
AGCTGGCACACACAAACACGTAGAAAGGAGGAGGAGGAGGAGGAATTAGGCAAAGTAAATTCAGCACCATAGACAGCTGCCTAAACAGAAAATGAAAGCGCAGAATGGATTTAAGAATTGGATTTAAGAATTGGTTGGGGGCTAGTCAAACCTGGATGGGCGCGACCTCCTGTACAGCTGGAGTTTCCAGCAGTACATGCAGTACACAACCCCCAAGTGCATGAATATTGAGTTGCGAGTCATAAATAAGGGACATTTCTCATTTAATGCCTTTAAAAGGACGCTGGATTCTCATTCAGTGTTTGCTATGTTCGTTTTTATCTCCAAAATAAAAGATCCCTTAACAAACCTGTGAAAATTGTGTGCAGCAAACCGTGCCTTTAACTATAGGGCAAATCTATTCCACAGTGGAGACAGATAGGAAGGTGGGAATCAGAGTGAATTTTTAATCTCATACATGAGGTGGGTGATGAGAAAGAAGTGCTTCTTTCCATAAGGAATCCAAACAGCCGTGCCCAGATGTTCCCTGCATTTCTTCCCCTTTCTAATCCCCTTTCTTCATCTCACACTTTCCCAGTTTATTGTTTTCTGCATCTCCTCCTGCTGTTCAGGCTCACCATATCTGCCACTTTTGATTCTATCAGTATTTTCAGGTGAGGACAATGAAATACCTTTATGCCACTTCCTGCTTTGATATGAAAATACTAAAGAGATCATGAGAAATCAAAAGAACATAGATGTCGGGGATAGAATATTGAGAAGACATTAAAAAAATCTCCTTGATACCACACGCAAAGCATTTATTTAGTTGTTGTTAGAACTGCACCACATACAGACAGAATCAGATTTTATAAAATGTTGCTATAATAAAATCCCCTAATATTACTACAGACACTTACTGGCCATGAAACAATCACGTTTTATTGATTAAGAATTTTACAGCCTCTTCCATCAGCTGGGGGAGTCTCAGGGTACTAGCATCCTGCACTGGCAGGAGATTCTGTGCCAGAATATTGCCAGGACAACACCAATGTAACTCCACTGCCATCACAAAGCTAGGGGCATGAAGTGGACGAAAGAGAGGGCATGTCACAATGAGGTGTAGGAGGATCTGGTCAGGTCCTTAAATTCCCACAGACCTTGGTTCCAAGTTTGGAACAAATATAAAAAGAGCATTTATCAAGACTCTCACCTCAGGATCCCAGGCACAAACATCCCTCAGGAACTTCACTCCTGCAAGTAGTAACACAAGGACAATGATTATTACACATAGGCCAGGAGACTGTGTCTCAAAGTATGGCCACTGCAAATGGCTCCCACATCTCCCCACATAACTGCACTATTCAAAACAGGATCCTGGCCAGACAGCCTCTCCTCCCTCATCAGGTGGCTGCAGTATCTCCCACAGAGGATAAACAAAGTAAGCAGGTGCTGTGCAGAAATTGGAAACCTCTTAGCCATGAACCTCCACATTGGCAGGCCAGGTTCATGGACTCTACTCTGTTGTGCATTGCAGGGCCACAGTCTGGATGCATGATGTAAACGCCTATAAGCTGCAGGGAGAACACCTTGAAAGGCCTGGGTGGCTGATTTTCCCTGAGATGTAGGTATCAATAAGTGGATGGTTCAAAGTGCCTCCAGTGAAGCTGGCTCTGCCTGCCTCCCATGTGCATGTTGTTCCTTGGCTGCACTCTTTCCTGGAATCCAACTAGACTGTCACTTCCCTATATCTCCCCTAGTTCCCTTCTTTAAAACTGGTGTGATGCTGGTCTCTTTCCACTCCTCTGGGATGGAATTCGATCTCAGGGGCAAGTTATACCTTATTCTTAAAAGATCATCAGTTTCACATTTGAGCTCCTTAAATACTCTCAGGTGGTTGCCATCCAGACCTGATTTGTCAGTTTTAAATCCGTCAGTGAGGCCTATAACTATGTCTCTTGTCCCCACTATTTGTTCTTTGGAATCCAAGTCCTGGCTGTGAGATCACCATCTACGCAGGTAGGGACTTGGGCTTCATGGACCCAGGTGCCAATAAAGACAGGTTACTGGCTCTCTGGTTTATCAGGCACATGCTGGGATAACTCATCTCATTGCTCCATGAAGTACTCGGGTGGGGAAAGCAAGATTTTCACTCAAATCATATCTATACAACCTGCTGGCCTTTTTTTATCATCTCTCTTTCATTGTGCATTTGAGGAATGTGGATTAAATTCCTTTTTTTTCCCCTCACATTCCCCCAGGGCAATGTATGCATAAGGCTGTGTGATGTGTTGGCTTTTTTTATTCTGCACACATCCTGCCTTGAATTATGGGGTGGTGAAACCACTCCAGGGGAAGCCGAAGGGAACCTCTGCACATATGTAATAATCTCAATCAGCCAGAGATGGGAGGGCAAGGAAAACATCACATGGGTCCTTTTAGAAGTGAAATGCAGATTTCACGGCAAGCTTTTGACCCCCGAAACCAGCACGAGGAGAATTCCCCCTTGAAATCAGCATCAAGTTCTGAGCACCTTCTCTTGTCTAGATTTCATGCAAAATTTCACGCATACACAAATTCAAATAGGATTGATCTCCATCTGGATCCTGAAGTGCTACTAGATGTTTAGGATTCAGTCTTTAAATCCGTGGCATGCAGTACGGGGGGGTGGGAGGGGATGCAGTTCTTAAAACGACCCTTTCCCAGCACAACCCATCCTCCCCACCCCACTCCAGATGATGGCAAACCCACTGGCGAGTTTGCGACTTAGCATGCAGACCATGACCGAGCTCCAAATGTTTCATTGTCCTGCCGTTTTTGTCACTCTGCCTTGCAGAACTGATATCCATCCTTATTGAAATCAAAGCTCCTCTCCAACATGCTCCACTGAAGTGGAATTTTCTGCTAAATAAGGTGTTATTAACCTGGCTGTGCAACCTCAGCTGGGGAATGAGCTTTGCCACCGAAGCTCTTTGCCATCCGCAATGAACGCTGCTTAAAGAGTGATTAGCCGACATCCCAGCGGCAGCCGCGGCAGCCAGGGAGATACAGAAGCGCTGACCTTTGGACTCCGCGCACGAGATGCACAGCTGAGAAATAATACATGCAATTTATTATTATTTTTTGTATCTCTTCTCCCAGGTTCCTTGAGGCTCCGATCAAAAGTGCACACTTTTTAATTATTCTCACTGGAGGGTGTGCAAGCCCCTGTCTGCAATGGGGAACCTCAAATAAGAAGCATTCCTTGAGTAAGGCCCCCCTGGGTCCAGACTTTTGTCCAAAGATGGGGTCAGCAACACACCCAGCCCCTCCTCCCAAACCACACACACACACACCAGCCTGTGCCACAGCCAGAGAGTGGGCACAGGGCAGGAGAGCTTGATGTTAAACTTCTGTTGCCTGCAGGGCCCAGAAATGCTTTCCTGGCTGCAAATATGGGAGAAGGTCAGAGACTCTGAGAAAGCCAGGCTCCTCTTTTTGAAAAAAGAAAAAGAAGAAAAGAACCATGGTGCATGTGTATATGAAAAGAAAAATGCCAATCTGTTCACTTGTCACTTTCCTTAAGGGCACTGCCAATCTCTTCTCCATCTGCGTGGCGTTTCCTATGGGTAATAGCAGAAGAGAATGTGAGGTTCTTTCCCAGCAAATCAGCATCTTTTTCTCCCCCATGCAGACATTGTATCACTTGCAAAAGGGCAGCACCACATTTAAATCTCCAGTTGGTTTATTTGGCCTACAAATAAGCTTATTTTATTTGTAAGTTTATGTTATTGTTGCCGGGTGAAGTGGCAAGGGTCCCCCACCCCCCTCTTTTTCATCTCAGGGCAGATTCTGGTCTCTCCTGAAAGGAGGATGTGGTTGAACCCAAGTCCTTCATGTTCTGGCCCTGATACTGCAGTGGAAGATGCCCCAAAGATGTCCAGCGAAGCATGGTGTGGCACCTGTCATTCATAGGAGGCAATGAGGAGCTTCGGAGGAGCAAAATCTGAAAGAGATCAACTTACAAAACAGATGATATAACTAAATATATCCAATTGCAACATCTCTAGTTGTTTTTTAGACCTCAGAAACCTAAATGACCTTTTCTTAAGGCTTAATGAATGCTTGTTTAGACTATTAGGCAAGTTATCGTCTTATTAGTACTGTTAAATGCAACTCAGTAAGTCAGAGGGAGGCAAATACTTATAGTGTATGTGTATATTGCTAGGATGTTTAAGTTAGTCCCCCAAGGAAGAACATGAGAGGCTTATTTTAATTCTTCTGGTCACAAGCAGAGCTAGTTTGTCTGAAGGTGCTTCCTACTCAGAGTCCGCACATCCCCTTTCACCACTAGTGGCAAAATGTGAAGTGCTGCCATGCCGCCTCCACCACTGACAGAAAAACAGTGTGATTTCCAGCAGGTACAATCTCATGAGATTTGTGGGATCTCGCAAGATTTTCCAGAAATTGGCTCCTCTTCCAGCACCATTTTTCCGGCTGCATTGGCAGAGTGGGCAGAGCACCCACAGGGCAGGGTGCCTACAGGCTTTTGCCACCTAGGGTGTCTGCTTTACCCTCCCTCATGGGTGGGCTGTGGGCAGTGCCCTGTCCCCACTGCCTTGCAGACCACATGGGCATTCTCTGGATGCTTCATGGGGGCAATGTGTCACCTAAGCAGACACTCTTGTGTTAGATAATCGTTCAGTAATTACAGGCTTATCCATATGCGGGTGGCACTGTGGGTTAAACCACAGAGCCTAGGACTTGCCTATCAGAAGGTTGGCGGTTCGAATCCCGTTCGGGTGAGCTCCCGTTGCTCGGTCCCTGCTCCTGCCAACCTAGCAGTTTGAAAGCACGTCAAAGCGCAAGTAGATAAATAGGTACCGCTCCAGCGGGAAGGTAAACGGCTTCCATGTGCTGCTCTGGTTCGCCAGAAGCGGCTTAGTCATTCTGGCCAAATGACCCAGAAGCTGTACGCTGGCTCCCTCGGCCAATAAAGCGAGATGAGCGCTGCAACCCCAGAGTTGGTCACGACTGGACCTAATGGTCAGGGGTCCCTTTACCTTTATCCATACTTACCTTTCCTCCATGCTTTCTAGGCATGGTCTGCACTTTAATGCTCCATGTCAAATGCCCTTTCCTTTTTTCCTCCAGGGCTTTCCCCATAAATACCTGCTCTTTGCCACTGAATCAGAGCAAACAGCTCTGAAAACCCAAATTGCCATTTGTTGAACTTCAGATTTAAAGAGTGGGCTTTCGCAAGGAAAGCTCTGGGGGGGGTGAAAGAGCACAGAAGTTTAAAGTGCGGACTTGTGCCTGGAAAGCACTGGGCAAAAGGTAAGTGTTGTTAAGCCCTCAGTCGAAGTTGCTAGAAAATACTTTTTTGCCACCAGCAGGTGCCCTCTATCCCAACTTTCAAACACCTTACGCATGCGAGGGCTACATTCAACCAACTGTACCAGCCCACAAACAATATAAGGGCTCTGTCTGGCTGCCTGCAACTGCTGGGGAGCTTCTGTTTTCTGCACAATCTCCTGGAGGCAACACACATCATTGCAGGCCATCACACCAGGGCTCTTGTCACCCAAATTCTCATCCACCCAGTGGGAGCCAGGCTTTGTAGCTGCCATGAGCATCTCATATCTGTGTTTGCTATTTTTGAAAAGGGGTAAGTTTAAAATGCAGTCCTTGTAGGCAGTGCTTTTTTCCTAGAAAAAGTAGGTGCCGGTACTAATGCCACACTTTTTAACAACCACAAAAATAGATGCTGGTACTGCGTATCCTTGAGTACCCCCTGGGGGGGGAGCACTGCTTGTAGGGGTCACCCCAGATTCCAAAAAAGACCATGATCCATCATACACAGAAATTCAGGAGATAAAACTGTGGACCCATAACCTTCCCAGGCACTACCCGGAGTTCCTCTTTCCTGGCAGTTCTTTTGAGGGCTTTGTCTTTTGGGGTCATGGAGATCCATCCAGCTCTTTCTAAGGGGACCGCCGGAGATGTTTCTTTTTGCAGTGTGTTCCAAAGTCTCCACTTTCTCGTTCTTGTTTAAAACTGAAATAATGTGGGAGTTGGGTTCCCTGCAAGGAACTGGCTCTCATTAAATGAGCAAAGGGGTATGTTAAGGATGCTGGATGTTAGGAGAGGTCAAGAGGCTTTTAACCATGAAAAGGATGCTGGACTTCTTGAGATCAAGGAGGCTTCAAAGCACAATCCTCCTCCTCCCATCTGCTGGCTCAGTTGCCCACTGAGTTATTCACTGTCGCCTGGGCTTGGCCAGAGGCCACAGGGTAGAGCTGGATTCTACAGATGAGAGTCTGCAATCCTCACTGAGACACTCCTCCCCCCTCCACCTCCTTAAACCTCTTTTACTAGGAACAACCACAGAGTAAGAAGAAGAAGAAACGAATTGATTCAGTAGCCATAAATCCTGCAGACTCAAAATTAAGATGGGGCATGCAGACTTGATTGCCCCGTGCTGCAGGTCTCTGCAGTGGCGTAGCGTGGGGGGTGCAGGGGGGGCGGGCCGCACCGGGCGCAACATCTGGGGTTAGGGCAAATCCATGGGTTAGGGGGCGCAAATCCACGGGTTAGGGGGCGCAAATTACTTGCCTTGCCCCGGGTGCTGACAACCCACGCTACGCCACTGGGTCTCTGTTTATGCTGCAGTTAGTGCAGGATGCTGCAGCATATTGCTGACAGGAGTGAGGCCTTGCCAGCATATAACACCTTTGCTCAGAGATCCGCACTGGTTGCTGATCTGCTACCCAAACATGTTCAAGATGCTACCATTAGTAGACAAACCCCTTAACAACTTGTGACCAGTTTACCTGCGAGATCGCCCACTGGCAGAGAAAGGGGGGTGCAGTGGGTGTGGTCCATCCCTTGCCATTCTCGTGCTGCCACCCTCTGGACTTCTCAAAGAGGAGGCACATGAAGGAGGGCCTCAGAAGATGATCTCAGGGTCTGGGTAGGTTCATATGGAAAGGTCCTGAGCCATTTAAGGTTTTATAGGTCAAAACCTATGCATTGATAGCCAAAATGGAATGGCAGGGGGGCTATCTGTGACAGCAGCTACATATCACACACCACAGCAGCCCAACACCCTCTTACGAAACCCTCTGGCAGGTAGGAAACTGGAACATTGTGAGCCTAGGAGGGATCCATAGTGGCTTTTGCCAAAAGCCAATGAGGCTTTTCATCTCAATCAGGAAAACAAGCTGAGGTCCTCCTCCTCTTTCTGCTGCTTCTGAGAGTGGCAAGTTTCCCTTTAACAACCCCCTGTTATTAGGAATGAGGCCGCCTATTTCTCTGTCAAGCGTTGACACCCCTAACCTTTACCTCTGCAAGTGAGGTCTCGGTGGCTGACAGCACTGCAGCGACAGCTGGAGGCCGATTCATTTCACATGCACTTATTTCCTTTCCTTTTTCCTTCCTTCCTTTCTTTTTTTTTTCCAAGAAGAGGTACAAAAATATACCACTACCACGTCTCTCATTATCCACTTCATCAGTCTCAAACTGTTGGCTAATTGCACTCCCCCAAGTCTTCCTCTCCCCCTGACAAACTTGCACAAGAGGCAGGCAGCTCCCCTCACTGTCACCTTCAGGGGAGCTGGGAGTTGTGTAACATATGTAAATAAACTCAATTAAAGGAGGTTTTAGAGCAGGACTCTTGATTGCACCAGGGCTTGTCTCTGCAGGGGGGGAGGGGGATTTGCTGTTGCCAACTGGGAAAGGGTGGAGGGGATCCACACTTGGACATTTCGGAACTTTTGGGAAGGGCTGTAGTTTACATTCAAAAGATCCCCTGTTCAATCCCCAACATCTACAGGCAGGGCTGGGAGAGAATCCTGCCTGAAAGCACAGAGAGCCACTGCCAGTCAGGGCTCATCCAGACTTTCACTTGCCCCACCATTTCCCCCCTGGAAAATCTGTTCTTTAGTGCTGAATCAGCAAACATCAATCGGGTTTTCTATGGGTTACATTTGCTCTGATTTAGCACTAAACGGAAGATTTTCTCTCTTGTCTCACAGGAAAAGTGGGAAAAACACTCAGACCTGTGCTTTCTAGGCATGGGACAAGCAGACGTGTGGACAGTACTAAGACAGATGGACCAAGAGACTTCCTATGCTGCAGAGGAGGGAAGATGACCTGAGCAGAAATGGGTGGCTTGCTAGAGTTTTCATCCGCTAAGAATATGAAAGAGCTAAGTAGGTTTAGCCTAGAGAATGGGGGTTTAAAGGGGGACATTGTTGCAGTCCTCAAGTATTTGAAGGGCTGCCTTCAATCCAATGGGTAGAGATTACAGGGAAGCAGATTTTGGCTAACCATTCAGAGAAAGGTCCTGACAGTTAAGAGTGGCTTGACATTGGAACAGATTCTGTCTTGAGGGGTGGAGAGATGGTGGGCTCTTTTTCACTAGAGGTGGTTAAGTAGAGGGCAGACAGTCATCAGTTGGTGGTAGTGGAACTGAATCCTGCAGCAGGCACCGAACAGGTTTCTCTTATGATCAAAGAATCTGCACAGGTCTTGCTCTCTCTGAGTGCACCACAGTTGAGCTGGGAAACATTTTTATTTATATTCATTGGCAAAATGCCTACCAGGATGTTAAAACAGGGCAGAGAGAAAGTGGGGGAGCCCCCACGTTGGTGCTCACAATCTCAGGGATGGGAATGGGTAAGCCCCCCAATTCAGAGGCACATTGCTCCTCACTTATGTTATAAGTGAATAGTGGCAGGACAAACCTCTTTGGTGATCTCCCTGGACCCTCCTAGAAACCCTTGTCTCCTGGGAGCAAGTTTCAGCCCGCTCCAAACAGTCCTGCTGACTGTTTCTCCTTACCCCATAAAATGTAATTGGAGCCCTTCGGAGCTGAGCCCTTTTGTTGCCCTCCTGGCCCTATCCTATAGGTCAGGGGTGGCCAACTCCCAAGAGACTGTGATCTACTCAGTGGCAGTGATCTACCCCCCTTTTGGGGTTCAGATCAAAGTTGCTGAGCTTTTTTTAGGAAGGGGGAAGGCTTTTTTAGGAGAGCCAAACATGTTGAGCTTCTTTGGGGGGAGACAGTGAACTACCAGTGATCTACCACAGACATCCAGTGATAATGATCTACCTGTTGAACATGCCTGCTATAGGTCTTCTTACCTCTGGCCTTGCAGAAATCTGTCCTCTTTATGGGTGTGTCACTGGCCCCTTAACATGCAGGCAGCGAGGGGCTGCTGCAACAGCCTTGCTGGGGCATCTGGTCTTGCCTGGACATACTGAGAGCAAAAAATGGACAAAGGCATCTCTTTCCATGTCAAGTGAGATGGAGAAATCATCTCAGCATTGCTCTTTAATGCCCTCCCTTGTTCCATGACTTCACAGAAGGTCACTGCAGCCATCATGCAGCATACAATGTCTCTTAGTCTATTCTTCTCTCCATCCGCACCCCCACCGCTCACCCCACATTCTATTTTCTACCACTGTATCTTGTGTCTGGAGGCAATAAACTGCATGGGAGAAGAGTTTTCCTGCTGTTCTGCTGGGAGCAGGACATCTCTGGAAGATTCTGCCGGGGTTCCGCATATTCTGCCAATACATCACACTGCTTGAGGTGTGGTGAACTACCAACAAACTTTCACAAGTCACCCACAGAAACTACAGAATGGAAGAGTGCTTGTGCTCAGGTCCTGCTTGTTGGTTTCCCTTAAGGGGCACCCGGTTGGCCATTGTGAGCACGGGATGCTGGACTAGAAGGACCATTGCCCAGATCCCACAGGTGGTTCTTCTGTTCTCCTAGCCACTCCTAGACTTGCTCCCCTTCTCTTCCTTTATGTTTTTTGGGGAAGGGAGGGGAGGGCAGATTTTGAGTGTGCAGGTTACCCTTCCTGCCCTCTAGACCACATGGTATAATCAGCATCCATCCTCTCTTCCCCCAGGACACACCAGCACCATGAGCTTCTGTTTTCATGGGAGAGCAACACACACCTTTCCCCAAAAATCTCTGGGGCAAACATGGTGTTTTCAAAACAGAGACCAGGACAGAACCTGATGGACTCAGGTGACCTGACTGTGTACCTTTTTGGCATTTTCAGGTAGGAACAAGTATTTGTAACGTCGGGCTCATCTCATGATTTCAGCCCCTAATTCCTGGCTCCATTATCCTGCTCGCCTTGCCGCAATCAAAGATTTCAAAGGGATCAGTTGAAGTTGATTGAAGACTGATAGGAGCCATTTTCCCTCACAACAACAATAGCTGTTGTCCGGGCTTTTGTGCAGTTCTACTTGGCGCCTGCAAAATGAGCGTGCAATCTCCTGCCTGACATGCAAAAGAAATGGAAAATCCATACATGCTTTTTAAAATCTATGGATTTCACAAGCTAATAGGCAGAAGGTGGGCAGGAGAGCAGGGAGGTAAGCAAGCACAGAGCTGGATGGGCAGGCAGGAAGACTCTGGGGGAAATGAAGCCCCCAATTAGTCTTCCCTTTATGGAGGAGAAGGAGGTTGGAGAATATGTCTCTATGGAGTTTGATGGAGGGAGGCTTTCTTTCCATCCTTCGGCAGGACTCAAATCATCCAGGCCCTTGCCTGGCAGCCTCTGAAGCCGATGGAGAGTTGCCACCATTGGCACCATGCACAAGCATCCCATTGGGCTTCGACCCCAGGGAAAAACAATATGAATCAGACCAAAGGCCCCTCTAGCTTGCCATGTTAACCAGACCTACAGCTCAAGATGGCTGCATGGTGCCCAAGATCTGCTAGTCAGTGGCAAGAGGTCCCAGAGCACAGAGACTGTACTTGCCCTGCATCATTTCACTCAGGCCCCCATAGAATCATGGTATTGTAGAGTCAGAAGAAACCCCAAGGGTCATCTAGTCCAACCCCCCGCAACAGAGGAACCACAGTTAAAGAACATGAAGCAGGTCTTTCTAGTGCATGAACCAAACTCACAACTAAGTAGTTATAAGGATGCCACAGCCCTCTCTAGTTCAGCTGAGAACCCCAACTATCAGGGCTTCTGCCAGATGTGGACCCCATGATGGGCAGCACTTGTGCCTGGCAGGAAACAGGAAGGAAGGAAGGAGTATCAGGAATAGGTCAGCCTGGGATGTGTAGGCCGTCCCAAGAGAAGAGTTCATGGGAAGGAAGAATGCCTCCAGGTGTACCTTGTCAGAACGCTCATCTTTTTCACCATCTGTGCCTTCTGCAAAGGAGCAAAGCACAGGCCCTCAGAAGAAGAGCAGAAGCAGCCACAACAAGCTCACTGGACCACGATTAGGAGCCACCATAGATGCCATCCAAAAGCCCCACACCTGCCCCTGCCTAAGCAGCTCTAAGCCCCGCTTGTCCGGCTTGACCACCCACTGATGGGCAGCATCAAGCCTCCCCTGCCTGCCTTGTCCCTGGAGTTTTTCTGCTTCTGGTTTCAGGCGTTGGTTTCATTTTAATTGCTGCTGATCCATTGTGTCTCTACGGGGTTTAATATTGATCGGTGGTGTTGTTGTTGTTGTTGTTGTTGTTGTGAGCTAATCTGGGAGCCCTTCAGGCTGCAGGAATGGAATGTAAAAGGAAGAAAGAGGAAGAGAGAATGAAGCTGCTTCATGGATTCAGGTGTCCACTTGGTGGATTCCGGGGTCATTCCCATCACCTACTTGCACTGAGGCACAATGGGTAAATTCTGGCATTCAATCCCACTGGCTCCTAGAGGGGGTGGGGAATGGTTGTGCAACATCCCTTAGCTGTGGAATCACAATTTGTTACATGCTTATCCCACTCTTCCTACAAGGAGCTCAAGGTAGTGTACAGGATCCCAGTCTTCACAACAACCCTGTGAGGTAGATAAGGCTGAGGATGATGGGCCCAAGTTGACTCAGTGGAGATTTCAAGCTGGATCTTTGCAAATGTGTGCCAGGCATTCTAACCCCATGCACTGCACTCTCATAGGTGAGGCACACAGGTCCCATAGTTCAGGACCTAGGAGGCCAAGGGGTGGGAGGACCAGCCAAGAGGGACATGCTCAGCAGAACATGGTAGCATCAGTCTGGGAGGAGAAAGTCAAAGGTGGCCATTGAAATTACTGCAACATAAGGCATCCCAGGAAGGGAGGCAGACATCACCATTCATTTGGTTTCATTTATTGCATTTATATGAGGATGAGATTAGTATTCTCTCACCACCACAGCACCTTCTCAAACACATATTTCAGCCACTCAAAAACACTCAAAGAGGGTGCAAAGCAGGACTGGAGAGCAGGTGGCTTGAGCCCTGACAGAGAGGCCTGTGTTTGGTCCCTGAGCCTGATATTCCCCATCCATGCTCTAGCCCAGCAAACTGCATCTCCCATGATTCCCAGGGGGCATCGTTTTCTGGTTCGCCTCAGGCAGCAAAATGTCTCGGGCCAGCCCTGCAAAGGTGAAATTTGAACCCAGGACTTCACCAGTGTGAATTAACCAGCAAGACCTTTCCTACCTGTTAAGCACAGCCTTTCATGCCAGACTGCTATGAAAGGCAGAAGAGAAGGGTCAGAGAGGAATAAGTGGCAACCTGAGCCAGAGGTTATCAGTACTGCTCACCCTCACTGCCCATCACCCTCCTAATTCATTCCCTTGTTAGTTTCCATATTCTGCTGCCTAAATTCATTTGTTTGAAGAAGCTCATCAAAAAGGCTGCTCATCTGACATTCTGGGCACAGTGGAGGAGCACTTGGTGTAATCAATGAGTGCCCCCCCTCCTCCTCCTCTCCACCGCCGTGCCAAAGGAATACTAACCCGCCTGCTCATCAGCGATGGCACGGCTGATTGCAAACTCAAGGCAGAAATCCCTCCCAGTGTGCCAGAAAGAAGGAGGCTAATGAGCCCTGGCGCGTGACGGGTCTCCCTCACCAAGCAAAAGTGCAGCTGCCACCCTCATCACAAAGGCTGGGAGGTCCAGTTGCTCAGCACCCAAGATCGCCTTGTGCTGCTGGAGGGGTCTCAGAGCCCTTTGGCCAGCAGTGGTCTTAAAGTGGCATGTCCCCGTGCAGGAAGGATGGGAAACATAGGAGCATAAGAAGAGCCCTGGTGGATCAGGCCAATGGCCCATCTTGTCCAGCATCCTGTTCTCCCAGTGGCCAACCAGATGCCCCAAAGGGAAACCCACAAGCAGGATTTGAGCACAAGAGCCCCTCCCCTTCCTGTGGCAAAGCACAGCCCTCATGGCTAGTGGCCATTGGGAGCCTTCTCCTCCATGAATTTGTCTAATCCTCTTTTAAAGCCTTTCAAGTTAGGAGTCATCACTGCAGGGTCAAACCTCTGTGGCCCATTCTGTGCTTGGGACTTTTCAGAAAGAAAGGAAACATATCACACTTGGAATTTTTGGGTGTTGTATTTTTTTAAGTGAGTGAGGACGATGGATTGAAAGATAGCTCACTGGTTATCAGAGAGCCCCAGCCCTCAGGTTCCTGGTTAGACGCACTGAGGTGACATGTTTAGCATTTGTTTGTTTGTTTGTTTGTTGCATTTATATCCCATATTTTTCTCCATGGTTCTCTCCCTCTCCATTTAATCCCCATAACAACTCTGTGAGGTAGGTGAGTTTGAGCGGCAGTGACTGGCCACAGGTCACCCAGTGACCATTCAAACCCTGGTCTCTCCCAGGTCGTAGTCCAACACACTAGCCATGACACCCCACTGGCTCTCAGAAGAAATTAATGTTATTTGTTATTTCTTTCTTACATTGATATACCCACTTTTCTTTCAAGGAGCTCAAGGTAGTGCACATGGTTCTCCCTTCCCCAATTTATCCTCAAAACAACTTTGCAATGTAGGTGAGGCTGAGAGGCAGTGACTGGCCCTCGTCTAACCAATGAACCACACTGGCCCACAGGTTGGCCCACAGTTGGATCACACCACCTGCCACCACTGGAGTTTCTATCTAAGAGGGGTCTGCCTGGAGAGAGATCACTGGAAAAAAACACCCCAAAAACCAAACACTTTCCTCGTCAATTTAAAAACACTGGTCCAGTGACCAAATACCGTATTTTTTGCTCTATAGGACACACCCGACCATAAGGCACACCTTGTTTTAGAGGGGGAGAACAAGGGGATGAAATTTCCCTCTCTCTGCTCAGCGCCCCTTCAATGAAGCAGCAGGAGTAACGGAGCCCCTTCCATTTCTCCACCCACTTCGCTGAAGGGGCGCTGCGCAGCTCTCCCTCTCTGCTGAAGCCAGGAGAGTCTTGCTTTCCTGGCTTCAGCGAAAGCAACCCGAAGCCTTCGGAGCACCGCAGGACCTCCCACTGCGCTCCGGAGGCTTCAGGTTCCTTTCGCTGAAGCCAGGAGAGTCTATCCCTGAAGCCTGGAGAGCGAAAGCAACGCAAAGCCTCCGGAGCGCAGAGGGAGCGCTCCCTCTGCACTTCGGAAGCTTTTCGTTGCTATCGCTGAAGCCAAGGAGCCTGCATTTGCTCCATAGGATGCACACACATTTCCCCTTAATTTTTGGAGGGGGGAAAGTGCGTCCTATAGAGTGAAAAATATGGTACTTTTGCTGTTGTGGAAAGGATCAGAGCTCACACACAGAGTTCCTTATCAGTCACTAAAGGTAAAGGTAAAGGTACCCGTGCCCGTACGGGCCAGTCGTGAACGACTCTGGGGTTGCGTGCTCATCTCGCTTAAGAGGCCGGGAGCCAGTGCTGTCCGAAGACACTTCCAGGTCATGTGGCCAGCGTGACGAAGCTGCTCTGGCGAGCCAGCACCAGCACAGCACACGGAACGCCGTTTACCTTCCCGCTATAAAGCGGTACCTATTTATCTACTTGCACTTAGGGGTGCTTTCGAACTGCTAGGTGGGCAGGAGCTGGAACCGAACGACGGGAGCTCACCCCGCCGCGGGGATTTGAACCGCCGACCATACGATCGGCAAGTCCTAGGCACTGAGGTTTTACCCACAGCGCCACCCGCGTCCCTTTATCAGTCACTACCACCACTCAAAAAAAGATAAATATACAGGTCACAGTTTGGAATGCTATTTTTAGCTTAATTAAAGACGATGTGATTGGAGTTGGGGAAGAAAAGAAAAACTCAAAAGAAACCACCCATGTTGCTCGAGATTTAAAATTGCTGCAACAGAAGAAAATTATTTAATAGCAACATTGCAAAATAAAGGCTGAGATCCTTAGGATGCAATTGGTAGTTAGAAAAGGAAATTCTCTTGTTAGCCCATGTTTTATATTTAGTGCGGCACTTCTCAGCAGATGTGAAATCATTTGGGCTAAAATTAGCATGGCCCTAATTTCTTTATTACTTTACCGCCATTTCCCCCCCTTCTAAACTTCAAAGTATTTAGAAGCAACAAGAGCAGACCACAGCACAAATTAGAATCAATGCTTCCTTTGTCTTCCTTAATAAGTACTTGTTAGTCCTGAAGCCAGGCACAGACCGAATACCTATTTTCAACTGGCAAGACGTAATTGTGGTGTTTAATTCTCCCTCCTTCCCATACGCTCAAGGATTAATTATAGAGTAGCCCCTTGGCAAGGGGGGCCTCCCCCCCATTGCCTTGTTGGTTACACAGTGTTCTAAAATAGTCCCCGCATTTAAAGATGCCTCCTTCACAAAAAAGACAGGAGCCACTTATCCAAAGGGCAAGGCATTGTCCCACGCTGCCTTTGAAGATCTGGGAAACAGGTGCAGGACATGGGGAGAGATCTGAATTTCAGGCCTTAAGCAGGGCAGGGAGGGGGGAGGCTGTGGGTACCTGCTCCTTCCCCGCCACTCTGCCCATGGTTTGTGTTAAGTTGTGGGTGAACATATCAGACGATACAGCAATTCTTCAAACAGCTCTTGTTTATTCACAGGCCAGAACAGAACTGAACTGAAGGGTTCAGCCAACCTGCTTGTATAGAGCTCAACTGCAAGGCAACAGTAACAACTTTCTGTAACTATCCAATCACTGAACGTCACTTTCAATTCCTTATTTGTATATGTGGACCTGAGTGAAAACTATCTACAGTATCCCCCTGCTGGCCCAGGGTGAGAACTTCAGTACATAACAGTTTGCCATTGGAAAGCCAACAGCATCATAACCTAATCTGACTGGGATTCAGAAGACCCAAAGACACTCACTGCATACAGAGCACTTGAGCTTCATTTCCACATCTGAGCAAAGGAGTCCCAGCTACAGCCTAGAGTCAGTACTATGCTATAGACCCACAGTGCCTGTTTTCAAGTCTCACTTCAGCCTTGTGCATATCTCCTGATAATACTCTAGTCCTACAAAATGTTGAACAGACTGCCCATCAACTTCTGAGCCAGGTTCAAGGACCTTGTATTAAATTACAAACAACTTAAGTCCAGGGCACTTTAGGGACCGCCTAAGGCCCTAAACTCCTCTATCCCAGCTCAGTCACTGAGATCATCTGCAGGAGTATCGTTAGTTGTCCCAAAGTTGGCAAAGCTAATCTGAGTGCAATAAGAAACTGCGCCTTTTGTGTCATTGGCCCAGTCATGGAATGCTCTGTCACTAGAGATCCAGCAGGCACCTCCTGTTTCAGTCTTTAAACTTTTTTTCCCCAACAAGCTTACCTGTATTAGTCAATTCATATCCAATTTTTAATTTTTGCTTGGTTTTCATTGTACATATAAATGTCTGCTGTAAATCACTTTGATATATTTTATGAATAGTGGTATACAAATTGACTCTTTTAATTAATAAACAAAACACAGAAAGCTGGTTGCAAACCAGTTGTACAACACAACTGCACTTATTTATTTATGCATTTATATCCCACCTTTTTTTCTAAGGAGCTTAAGGTGGTGTACGTTGTTCTCCCCCTCCCACATTTAATCCCCGCAACAACCCTGTGAAGTTGGTATCACAGATTGGATGGATGCAGAGAAATGGTGAGAAGAACCAGTGGGGAACCCCCAAGGGAAGAAGCCTTAGATTCTGTGGATTGGTGGTTGGACAAAGATGAGTAGTCAGAGGTAAAAGAGAGAGAAGACTAGGAGGAGGTGTCGGAAGCTGAAGAGGTAACAGAACTTAGGGAGCTGGGAGAATCTGTGGCAGAGGCCAGAATTTGAGGCAGAAGCTCTGATAGTCACAATATTCTCTCAGGAGAATGGGATGAGGCAGGCCAAGAGGCAGCAATGAGTCAGCCTGGTGCAGAATTACAGGTGTCTCCCTGTCCTGCTGTGACAAGCTCCCCTCCCCACTTGTCTCCCAGAACCAGAAGAGGCATGAAATGGGTGGGGGAGAGGTTGGCTTCAAGCAGGGGCAGTCTCTGATTGCTTGGGAAAAGCCATGGAGAAGAGGGGACAAAAATGGCTGCGAGAAGGTGGAGAATTTCAGTCTCAGCATTTTATCCATAGGGCTACTGGGGATGAGCAGCTGTGCTCATTAGGCCTGACACTCCACCAAATCTGTGCAGATCATGTTTTTTCTAATAAAGGGTTAACTCCAACTGGAACAGCTTATGCCTGACAGTAGATTAGGCTGATTGAGGGTATGCAAAAGTCTCAGCTTCTCCCCACTTTTCCTGGCTGATCCCCATTCCAGAGAGACCTCATGTGACTTTTCCCCCAAATCTGCCTCTCCAGCATGCCTGTGTTTACTTCAGAGAGTAAGCTTGCAATCTGAGGCTTCCACCACTGCCACAATGCAGATCATAATTTTTTCACACCTTTCCGAGCAGGTGACAGCTTGCTGGCGGAGACTAATTCATTCTCACCCACTGCACAAAGCCGCCTTTGTTAATGTATGCAGAAATAACACATCAATATAAGGTTCAAGACAGGCCAGTCCCTCCCACCCACCCGCCTCCCCTCCCAAACAGACTTAACTGGGAAAGGGAAGCAAAACATAGCCTGGTTTGAAAAGACATGGAGAAAATTGGCCAAGCCATATGATTTTTCTCTGGGATTTAGCCATGTTTTACCTCATTGCAAGAAGATTTGTTTCGCTGAGTGCTATTATGGGCTAAGTTAATTCATCAGAGATAAATTTAGCCTCTGGTTTCTGAAAGATTTACATGCTGCCTCATCAGGAAGCAGAGCAATTGCTGCAATTAAGGTGGGCGTGGGTGGGGATCTTCTCCATCCATCAATCTCCTGAGAATTTTGTTCAACAGAAGGATACTGTCAGCCACAAACCTCTTCCCCCATCCCAGTCGCAGACCCTGATGAGCATGCTATCTGTTCTGAGTGCACCTGTCTTCTAAAGTAAACAGGGAGAAGGCTAGGGATAGAGCTGTTTTTGTGCTGGCCTCTGCTGTGGAAATTCCTCTCTATGCCTACATGCCTAGCACCTTTTTACCTGGTGTTTGAAATTTCACATCGTTATTCACATGGGGCATTTGCTGGGAACTGAAGAGTGATTTGCTGCTGCTTTTAATCTGTTAGTGCTGTGTTGATTTGATTTTTATATTGTGACTATTTCATATTGCTGCCCCAAGAAACACTTTGTAGTAAGCAAGGTAAACATATTTCTGTCAGGAGCTCGTCCTACTCTCAAGTAGGACCCTGGCAGAGACACATGCCCAACTGACATGTTCCCTCCCTCCTGGTCGATCGTTCGGGAGCTTCAAAAGCTTTCTTCTGCTCGAACATCACAGCGACCAATGCCAACAGACATCGGCACACTTAGGGATCCGCAGAGTCTTCACAGTTTGCGTAACAGACTTCAGCAACTCAGCATTTTGGCTAATCTACTTTATTTACATATAAACACACACGGAGCACTGCAACATGGCTCCCTCTCTCGCTAGCATCAGACAGCAAAGAGAAAGAACAAAGGACAATAGTCCCACTTCACGTAACACAGTAACACAAACATCCTGTCTCCATCACTTCCAACTCTGTGGAGTCAAAACATACACAGTCATGTGATAGACAACAATCCCATGACTGCAATCATGGAGCAGGAATTCTAACAATTTCTTCCTATATACATAAAAATGCAAGGTGGTCATCACACAACCCCATTAGAGTGCTGCATCACATTCCTGGATTTGCCTCCAGTCAGGGTGTTATAATTTATTTATTGCATTGGTATCCCATCTTTACTCCAAGATGACTTACATAGTTCTCCTCCCCATCTTACACTCACAGCAACCCTGTGAGGTTGGACTGAGAATAAGTGACTGACCCAAGGTCACCCAGTGAGCTTCATTCATGGCTGAATGGGGATTTCAACCCTGGTCTCCTGGGGCACACACTATCCGCTATGCCACACTGGTTAGGGGCATTCTTACTGAGGTCAATGGCACTTCCTTCCAAATAAACGTGTAAAATCCAGCTGCTAGACTGCCGTCCTCATCCTCCTTGCTTGATTTAAAGCCTAAGCAGAGCGATTTGTGAGCAGGGCTTAAGGCAGCGAAGTAAATGCTCATCAAAAGCTCATCCTCCGCCCCTACCACTGATCTGCTGCCGCCTCGCCATCCTGTCGTCTTTTCTCTGCTCTCCTTGTTTTTGTTTGATGCATGAAAGGGAATGGAAGAGAGAAGGAGGGCGATGGAGAAAATTACATCAAGAGGAGATGGGTGCAGTCCTTCTGTGAGAGGAAACATGCCCAATAAAAGGCAACCTTTGTGAACCAGGCAGAAACGCACATCAAAAGATACACATCTGAGGCAAAGCCATATATCTGAGATATTAGAGCAAAATTAGAAGGAAAACCAGCCTGCTGAGCCCAAATGGAGGTGTTTTCACTCTTAAGCTGGGAGCCTTCACTTGGCTTTGGCTGGGTTTCCCTGTTTCATGGAGGAGAAATCAGGGTCACCTTATTTCAAATTCCCTTATTAGTTTCCATTAATAGATGCTCAATGTTGCCCTTCAGGGCATCCTGAACTACTTCTTATTGTCTCCCTCCTCTGCCTTGAAGTCTCCTGTGGA
The DNA here is from genome assembly GCF_964270895.1 of Podarcis filfolensis. NCBI lineage: Eukaryota > Metazoa > Chordata > Lepidosauria > Squamata > Lacertidae > Podarcis > Podarcis filfolensis. The sequence continues at coordinate 56,162,594 of NC_139611.1, read as the reverse complement.
AAAGGAGCAGGAGGGTTGGACTTCTCTGAGCTTGGCTCAGCTTCCAACTCTGCCCTTTAAATGGAGTGGGGCAGGGTGGCTCCTGCCAGGATTTAACCATTAATCACCTTGTTTCCTGTGTCAGGACTCAATAATAATAAATGGATGACTGTGCATGTGCAGAGTGAAGTTACTCACCCGGGTGTGACTGCAAATCAACCCACACACATCTAAGACTTCAGGCCAAAAGTTGTGATTTCTAGGGAAGGATGAGTTCCAACACTTACCGTATTTTTCGCTCTATAGGATGCACTTTTTCCCTTCTAAAAAGTAAGCCAGAACAGGGAGAGGGAGTGCTTCTAGCTTGGGGATGGCTGCGCAAAGCCTCCGCGGGGCAGTGGAATGAAGGCACCCCGCCGCCCTGCGGAGGCTTCAAAGGCTGTCCCCGAAGCCAGAACAGCAAGAGGCTATCCCAGAAGCCAGATCCCTCTTGCTGTTCTGGTTTCTGGGGTTCAGAATTTTTTCTTCTTGTTTCCTCCCCCCCAAACTAGGTGCGTCTTATCGTCCACTGCGTCCTATAGAGCGAAAAATACGGTATTTCAAATATCTTTTCTCCTCCCATACTGTGTTCTGAAATATATTGCATTTATAGCCCGATTCACCATTGGGGGAAAAAACCTCAGAGAGAGCTTTTTTTGCCTACAAAAGATACACCAAATTAAAATCAGACTAATATAGCTAAAATATGTGTGGAATAATCTGAAAATTAAACCAGGCAGTTTATGGACTCTGGCATGTGGTCTGTGCTGTGTCCTTTTTTTAAAAAAAGTGTGCTGGTTCCTTGTAATTTATATCAAAGGCAAGTTATTTCTGGGTTTTGTGGCCCACTCTGGGCTTCTTCCCATCTACCAAAAGCAAACTGCCTCTCTTGCAATGAGCAGAAACCCACTTTGGAGCTTTTCCGCTTTGCAATAATCCTCTTTTTATTAAAAAAAAATAAAAAGAATAGAAGGAAATGTGATGATTAATTTCTTAATTCTAATTGTAAACATTTAGTCAAGTTGTTTTAATACCGTGCTTTATGTATTCAGCAAAGTAAACAGCCCCAAGGGAAACATTGCATGCGGCTACTCTATTAATATTCAGGTTTTACAACAAGTTTTACAGCAAATATTATGGCTTCCCCATCTGCTGCTTTTCCCATGGCATGTACCATCGCTCATACATTGGGTGGGCTGCCTTGTCAGACGCAATAACTGTTTTTCCCCTCCCTATCCAAAATCTTATTAAATAAAACACCATTTTCTCTAGGAACACATTTTTATTTGCTGGTCTAATGAAGCAGCATCAGGAGCAAAAAAAAAAAAAAATCCAGTTAGAGAAAGCCTTTGTTGCATCTAACCTTATCCTCTGAGCTAGCCTTCTGCCACTGCCTGACACTAGCATAAGGTCTGCCTTCCATGGAGTAACTGAATAGCTTGTGCCACAGAGACAGAAGAACACGGGGCAGCTTGCTTGCTTGCTTGCTTATTTATTTATTTATTTATACATACATACATACATACATACATGCATACATACATACCCTGCCTTTTTACCTGACATGACTCAAGGTGGCTTGCAGATAAAAACAAAAACCACTGAAAACACAGAAAAACCAATCATTAATTAAACATTGATAGAATTAAAACTGTTTGAAACGTACCAGTAATGATAATAAAAACAGCATGGCACCAGCCCTTTAATTAAAAGCTGAACATCAACTATCTGTGGGATATTCATGGGAAATATTTGCAGAGGAAGACTGGGAACACTGACGCCCTACACCTGAGCATCTCATCTAACGCCACACGAGTTCTTTTTATTGCATTTCTATCCCACCTTTTCCTCCAAGGAGCTCGAGGAGGCGCACATGGTTCTTGCATTTCTTACAACAAACCCTGTAAGGTAGGATAGGCTGAGAGATTGGCCCAAGGTCACACACAGTGAGCTTCATGGTGACTGGGGATTTGAACCCTGGTCTCCTACGTCCTAGTCCAACTCTCTAACCACTACACCACGTTGACTCACAGTTTTTTTCCATACAGAGTCGCTGATCTTGGTGCTCTGCCCAGGGCCCTACCTTAGCTATTCAACTTGCATTTTCATTGTCGCTGTCTCCACTACCTTGAGCTCAGCTGCCACCCCACCCCCCACCATTTCTCCAGGTAAATTGCCGATATGTCACAGAGGAATGGATGTTCTAGGAGCAAAGGTTACCTGGTATGGCCATTTCAGAGATGGGCTTTACTTTGAAATGTTCCAAAAGCAGCAGCAAGAAGAGGCAGGAGGGAAATGGGTCAGCTAATGATCTGAAATTACTCTCTGTCTCATCTGGCTCTGATGCATCTTGCAGATTCCAGCGCTGAAAAGCATTCCCTCTTTCTTTCTTTTCTTGTCTTTTGCTACATTTTGCTTTCACCATTCCGCTTTCGTGGCTTCCCAAAAGCATTTGTTTCCCTCCAGAGAGCTGTGGGGTTTTCTACAGCTCCTTAGTCACCTGCAGAATGTCTGGAATTAATCAATTAGGACAAATGAGGCAAACATGCCCTTGCTCTGGGCAAGTGTTCAGGAACTCCTAAAATGAGAAAGGGAGAAAAACAAAAATGGGCTGAGTCCTGACCAATGATCACTTCCAGAATCCTTAAGGCTGGGATTTATCCAGCCAAAGAAAGGGATGATGGGTTCAAGTGGTCATCATTTTCCAGGGTCCAGGGAAAACCTAAGAATTCTATCCACCACAAATCCATGTTGCTTTGCCCACTCAGTATGAAGCTTAGCCTGTAGAAACTGCTTTCAGCTGAGGCTCTGTGGCTTGTCATACTTTCCTACGGTCTATGAATCTTTTGTGTTTCTTGCATTGCAGGGGGTTGGACTAGATTGCTCTTGGGGACCCTTCCAACTCTTCAGTTCTCTGATTCCTCTTCCTCTCAAAATTGGGGTAAACACCTGGGGGATGTTGGGCACCACCAAGCTTCACACTACCCCCACCCCACTTCCCCTATAGGCATTCTTGGGATTCCCATGCTATGATCCTAGGAAATGCAAAATTTAGCGTATGAGTCAATCACTGATAGTACCCAATTTCTACTGAAATCAGAAAGTGGAACTTTGCAATGATTAGGTAAGCTTCAAAATAGATACAGACTGTGGAGTGAATCTGGGCATGACCCAAGACATTCTGGCACCTGAGACAAACCACAGAATAGTGCCTCCCACCAAGGAAGAAGGGGTGAGTGAAGACCTACATCAGGAACAAGGGTGGGAGAAGACCAGCAACGGCTCCTACTCACCAAGAGGCTACTGTAGAAGTAGCTTGGGGGGGGCTGCCTAGGAGGCGCTAGATCCAGTCTCCAAGGAGTGTGCCACAGCTGTCGCTGCCACCACAGCAGCAGCAATGGGTGATGCATTCCGTGGATCCCACCACCTGAGGCAGTTGCTTTACCTGTGTCATGGACTGGTTGGATGCAGAGGAACATTGAAAGGAACCAGTGGGGGAAACATCAAGGGAAGAAGGCTCAGAGCCCTGGGAGTGGTGGTGGGACAACAATGACTGGTTGAAGGGAGAAGACTGGGAAGAGGTACCAGGGCTTAGTGAGCTGGGAGAGTTGGTGACAGAGAGAAGCCCAGAATCAGAGGCAAAAGCTGAATCTGGCAAGTGGGAGGAGGGAGACCAAGAAGCAGAGATGAATCAGGCTGGTGAAGAGTTCCAGGTGTCTCCCTCTCCTGCTGTGACAAGCTCCCCTCCACTCTTATCTCCCAGAAGCAGTTGAAATGGACAGAGCAGTGGCAGGCTGCACTCAGGCGCATTATCTGATTGCCTGGGGAAAGCCCTGAAGAGGAGGGGGTCTTAGACATCTGTGGGGAGGCAGGGACTTTCAGTCTAGGCAACTGATTTGTTGAGCCAGACCTACCAGGGATGAGCTGCTGGGCTCATTAGGCCTGATACTCAGCCAAGTCTTTGAGCATCATACTTTTGCTAATAAAGAGTTAACGCCAACTCTGAACAGTGTGATTTACTGCCAACTTGCTCTTTGACACCCTGCCAGCCCTGGGTGCAGCCCAACCAGAAAGAGAAGCAATGGCTTCTGAAGTGCAACCTTCTGGTATTCCATTTTGGCTGAAGGATGTTTCTATGCCCAACTCAGGGTCCAACTCTGGTCCTTGGGTCAGTGGCGGAGCTTCATGCTCCGGCACCGGGGGGGTGGAGAGCACTGGGGGGGCTGGCGCATGTCCTGGGGGCAGGGCGTGCAATGGGCGGGGCGCCCAGCACGGGCTGGGGGGGCAGCCACGATGGCACCCTGCCAAGATCGTGCTGCCAGGGGCAGTGCACTCCCCATGCACTCCTCTTCCTCCGCCAGTGCCTTGGGTGCCCCTACCTGTTCTGTGCTCATGCACAGCTCTGGACTTCCTCAATGCTGCTTTCTCTCTTTCACAGATAGAGAACATTTTCTAAACCAAAGGAAGTTTGTTATGTACTGAGTTGAATAGGATCCAAACTGCAGCAGTCTGATTGGTCCCAGAACAATAGGATCCAAAAGGCAGCAGTCTGATTGGTCCTAGAACAATAGGATTCAGAATGCAGCAGTCTGATTGGTCCTAGAACAATGCAGCAGTATGATTGGTTGGCAGGAACCACCCAATCATGCTCCAGATAGAAGTGAATCCACAACCTGATTGGCTTACAGTAGAATTCCGGAATTAGCCAATCATGTGCAGCCCATTGTGTAAATAATGTATATAAAGCAGATGCTTTGAGGGGACTTTCATTCATTCCTCCTCACTACTATGAGCTGAATAAAGAGCATGAAATCACTTTGCGACTCTGAGTATATTTCAAAGTTCATTATAACCATATGGAAATGACCCAATATTTTGGATTCCCATTTGCCTAATTAAGTTTTTTCCCCTCCTGTGGATTAGCAAGTAGAACAGCTGAACAATTGGTCGGATGTATTAATCAGGGTCTTTTTTTTTTTGGAATTCTGGGATAGTGAATATGTTTGGATTCCTTTTGCATTACCGAAATAATGGCTGATAAATAGGCATGCATAACATAAATTATCTCCTTTAACTAGATGAGGAGACAAAATAGCCATGTGTAAATAAGGCAAGCTGGCATATTTATGGGAAATTCATTGAGCCCCAGACCCTCAGGTAGGTGAGCAATCAAACTCGAAATGGAGAGAAAGGACCAGCAAACTGGCCCTTGAAATATGGTCCAACAGCAGCTTTCAGATCTAGTACGGGAGAAACTGCTGTTTAAGCTGCACGACCATCCATCACAAATAATTTATTGGCCTCACACCAGAATAAAGTTCAAACAAGAGTAAAAATATCTCTGGAGTGGAATGTTAATAAAGAAATGTGACTGCCTGGCTGGGAACCCCATGCTTCACAGGGACAACGCCACCCCAGTGGAAAAAGTTGTGGCAAAATGTTGTTGCTATTGCAGGCGGGGCTTCGATTCCATGGAGGGGAGTCTGCATCATGCTTCAGCATATCTTGCTGAGATTGGGAGAAAAGGGGGTCTATCTCTGGGGTGCATGCATGCCCTTGGGTAGAGCCCCAAGGACAGTTTCTGCCAAAATACCAGAGAGAGGCTACCGCAGCTCAAATTCAAGAGAGAGCAAATTCACCAGGAAGCAGAGGAGAAACAGGTACGCCACCTTGAGTTCCTTGAAGGAAAGACCAACCAGATGCCCCCAAAAGGAATCCTGCAAACAGGATTCAAGCATAAAAGCATTCTCCCCTATTGTGGTTTCCACCAACTGATATTCAGAAGCATTGCTGCCTCTAACTGTGGAGGCAGAGCAGAGCCATCGTGGCTAGTAGCTGTTGACAGCCCTCTCCTCCATGAATTTGTCTGATCCTCTTTTAAAGCCAGCTAGATTGGTAGCCATCACTACCTGCTGTGGAAGTGAATTCCAAAGATTAACTAAGTACTGCAGGAAGGGCTTTGTTTTATCTGCTCTCAATCTTCCAACATTCATCTTCACTGTCCATGAGTTCTACAATTTTATGCATTTCTATCATGCCGCCTCTTACCTGATCTCTAAACTAAAAAGTCCCAAACACTGCAAGCTTTCATTAAATGCTTCAACCTTGCTTCCTCAGTCACAACTGAGGAATGTGGATGTTGAACATCCTAAGCACACCTAAGGGTAAGGCCATTTGTTGTAAGTAGTTGCTTTCATCAAATTCAGCCATGGAGATACCTATATGTGATCCCAGGGGATTGTCTGATGGTCTGTGAGGCCACCACCTTTGCTGAAGTTAAGCAGATCTGGAACTGGTTGATACCTGGATGGGAGACCTCCTGGGAATTACCTGTGCACAGGTTTGAGTTCTATGATGGAAGAAAGGTGGGGCAGAAATGTAAGAGGATAGATATGGGGAGGATTCAGATGAGGGAAATGGCATGGGGAGAAAGGGTGCAATGTGTTCACACCCAGCTCTATGGCTCAAACCCAATGCACTCCTCTTTTCATGCACTGCTTTTAAATTTTAATCACATGTCTCTGGCATCATGCCTAGCTAGACCATCAGCTGCTACATTTTGCAAAACCAAAGCTACTCATCAAATGAATCATGGAGCTACACTGAATGTGTGGTTCTACCCAAGGGTAGCTTTGACTGGATAGAAGCTAGAAGCAATGGGGACTTAGTTGCCAGGCTATTGAACAGAGCCATGGTAAAGCTGGTTCATTGCTTTAAAATATCTGCATTCTACCTTTCATGAGCGTTTCATAATGTGGTGTTCAAAATAAATTAAAATTACATTAAAATTTACTTACAGAATTAATAAAATAGCAGCTATTGTTAGGCCAAAACCGACATAGTAAATTATGTTGGTCAACTAGTACCACTGTTCTGCCATGGATACAAGCTGAAAGTATACTTAGAGAAGAACAGGCCTTTAATCTGGATGCAGGGGTTACTGCCCTCATGCCAATGCCAATTTACCAGTGCCAATACACTTGCCTGGGGTAATGTGCAAGTATATTAGTTGAGTATCTTATCTGAGTAACAAGGGTTCAAATCCCCACTTGGCCATGAAACTCATTGGATGACCTTGGACCAGTCACACTATCTCTTGGCATAACCTGCTACACAGGGTTGTTGATACCCGTGTAAGCCACTTTGAATTGATTGGAGGAAAAGGAGGAATATAAATGCAATAATTAATTAATTAATAATGGCACCCCTTCATCATGCAGAAGTCCCTCAGTATGCATCTTTTCCTCCAGATATCCAACTCCATCCTTCCCTCCTCTCTTTGAAAAATACTCATGCAAAGCTAGAAAATTATTGATGGACTGGAAGTTTTCCATCCCTAATTTGATGGGGTGGGGTAAGAATCCTAACTTGAGCTCTGACTACAGTCCTGGTTACATAATCCTGCATGCTATATTTGAATTAATGAGGTCCGTGAGCATCTGTGTCCATGACTACTACTATTCAATTGAGCATTAAGGTGGATAGATAGGGGTGGTGGATACAATATGCTTAATTTGCAAAGGTTCAGCAAGCAAATGTGAGCGCGGCTGCAAATTATTTCTGCCATCCCTCCCTGCAATGAAGTTAACAGCTGAGTGAACCCAAATACATCAATTGTACAAACTCGTGCGGCATTTTCATGTTTCAATCTAGTTATGTATTTCTAGATGACCAAACATGTTCAAATTACCACTAACTACAATCCCATCACTTGGTTCACTGGGCAGAAAGGCAATATATTAGTACTGTAGCTGCTGGAAGGATGGGGCAGTTTGGGCGCAGTGCATGTTTGGGTCTACCTTGTGGGGGGAAGGGGAGCTCAGAATTCAGCCCTCACTTATGACCACATTTTAAGCAACTCGCCACCAATATCTTAGGACTGGAAAATGACCTTCCCTTCCAGTAGAATAGTATTGACCCCTAGCCTTAAGAACATAAGAAGAGCTTGCTGGATCAGGCCAGTGGCCCATGTAGTCCAGTGTCCAGTAGCCAACCAGATGCCACAATGGGAAACCTGTAAGCATGATTCAAGTACAAGAGCAGCACTCTCCCCTTCTGAGGTTTCCAGCAACTGGTATTCAGAAGCATCACTATCTTCACCTGTGGAGGCAAATCAGAGCCATCATTGTCTTCCATGAATTTGTCCAGTCGTCTTTTAAAGCCATCAAAGGTGGTGGCCATCATGGCTTTCTGTGGGAGTGAGTTCCATAGTTTAAATATGTGCTATGCCTTCCCGTCATAGTTGCTGTTCCTGACTGTGGGAGTCACAAGCTCCCAAACAGGCTCTGCACAGCACAGACTGGAAGACCAGCCCAAACTGGAATTGTCCGAGTTTCCCATCCTGGTGCTTGAAAACCAAGCTGCTACCCTCACTCTTTTACCACACACAACCACACAATACAATGCACTCCTTGACACACTTGTGGAGTGAAACCGATTCCCCACCATAGTCACTGCCAATCCTTTCATTCATTTCAGATTTCCAAAGCTCAGTTAGGATCCCATCTCTTGTAAATGATGGTCTCCCCTAGCTAATTCCATTCCCAACTAGTCATTTTTGGACTTGGGTATCAATACCCATGGAAGAATGCCAGGGTGGGGAGAGAGGGAGAAAGGGAGCTGGACTTTGCACATTGACAGCTCTAGTTTCTAATCCAGGGCTAGATCTCACCCAACACTCTCTATTCTCAGTGCTTCAGGGGAGGGATGGCGAAGTGTTAAAACTAGAAGCTTGCTTTCACTGCCTTTCACCCTTCTGTGAGTTCTCTAGATGTTAGAAAGAGTATGGCGGCATTTGTTCAATTTATCTGTTGTTTATCCTTCCTATCCCTTCATATATATGTGAATGTCTGTTTTCCAGTCGTTTCTCAACCAATCCCAGCTTCATCCTTATTCTAGCAAATATAAATAAAATGTTTAGGGAAGTTTTTAATGTTTGATGTTTTGTTACTTTTTTATATATTCTGTTGGGAGCCGCCCAGAGTGGCTGGGGAAACCCAACCAGATGGGTGGGGTATAAATAATAAATTTATGTTCCAGGTGTTGTTGTTGTCTGTATCGGAAGACTAAGCTGTAATACATGGAGGTTGTGTCTTATAACTTCACCACTAAAAGAATGTGATGTTGATGGCTGCCCTCTTGGATGTAGAGAGTCATGGAGGTAGGCAGATTCATCGATGGTTATTAGCCTTGTTCTTGGGCGAGCCTTCCTTGCTTGTAGTCCCAGAGGAATGGTGGGCAGCTAAGCAAGACTTCAGCTCTACCCCCCTGCTTGTGGGCTTCTTAGAGGCATATGGGCTTCACTGCCAGAAACATGAGGCTGGACACAGCGGGCCTTTGCCCTGGCACTTCCATTGGCTGTTGGAAACTTCTAAGCATCGCATTTGCCCTTCTCCTTTTGGACCTTACCCCATTGCTACTCGTTGGCCATCATGTGCTGGTCTGAATTATTCTGGAGATTTTCTCTGCTTTGAAGGCAAGTCCTTGCTTGCTCCTGGGGGAAAGTGCCTTCCCACTTCACAGGTTCTCATCAGATGCACCATGTATTATTAATAATATCAGAAAGAGCTATAAATAGAGAGAAGACTCACATGGCTGTAAGCAGCAGCAGCTACTGCTACAGCAATCAGATTGGCAGGGGACGACAACAAAACTTTCTTCTCCCCACACATTCCTTTTCTCCCTCTAATTGATTTTCAGATGCTCAGCCCAAGCACATTTTCTTGAAGAAGGGGTGGGAGACATCAGGCCTAGAGGCTGAATATGGCCTTCTTGAGACCTCTCCCCCCCCCCTCTGAAAGGTAGACCACTCACTGGCCCTGCTCTGATCCATCCTCAAGTCTTTTCATCCAGCTGGGATGTGACCTTGAGCTGTGAAAATGCCTCTTGTCTCCCTAGATGGACGATGTGTATGGAAACCTCTGACTCTTGGAAAGCTGAAATGGTAAGAGCCACTTCTCCCCACTTTGGCCTCCAGCATGCTGGGACCACCACCTCTTGTTAAGAGGAATGAATCACCTCCCTGGCATCCCCCACCCCACACATCTGTGAAACTCCCCCGTCATACTGCTTTGAGGCTTCTTATTTGGTATCAAATGACTGGCAAATGCAATTAATCATCATCCATGTTTGCATACCCCTCAACTGTCCTGGAAAAAAACAAGACATTTCTTTTTTCCCCATGAGAGCACGGTAGCCATTTTGGGCACCACGATTTCATGCAGTGATCTCACCCCCCCCCAAAAAAAACCCTTTTTTCTGGGGCTGTGATCTGGGGCGCAGCACCCTGAAACACACATTGTAGGCACTGTGCCTGAAAGAAAGCACTTTTTCAGGGTCACGATCTTGCTCAGGTCATGTGACTCATGCAGGATTGTGGCCCCGGAAGATGGTGGTCAAGTTTTTTGTTGTGACGTGTTGGAGGGTTTTTGTTTGAAGTCAGTATATGGTGCTGGGGTTAAAACAGATAGGAAGGAGTGTCATCCCTTTATCCCCTGCTTGTGAACTTCTTCTAGAGACACCTGTCTGGCCACTACTGGGAATAGGATGTTGAATGCCTAGTGGACTTTTATGGCTCTGATCTAGCAAAGCAAATATGGCATCCTTATAGCCTTCTTAGCCCTCACACCTGAGATTCACCTGAGGCCATGCTGTGCTCTGTCACCACCGTTGGCTCTTTGGAATTTGTTCGTTATGGCTTCTGCCTCTTTTCCTCTCTCTCTACCACCTCCCAAAGGGACACTGGAGAGTCCTGGGTGCTTTCCTTTTAATTAGAGCCTCATCCTTCCTGCCAAATTGACATCTCCATTTAATTTTGTTTGCAATATATCTGTGGCCATAAATGATAAGTGTAACAGCGCCATGATCACTCATGAGACACTTGCTTACTCCAAATATTATCCCTGCTTCGCAATGTGCTCGGCTCGACTGATTTATTGACTCACCAAACCAATCTTCTCTTGCATTTCGCTGTAATTAAAACAATCATGCTCCTAGAGTCCATCTGCATAGAGCAGCCAGTAAATTATCATGTCAGAAGATCATAATCAAGGCAGATATTAGGAGCAAACCTCAGAATCAAGATGCTCAGAGGGAAGGTTAACTAACACCTGTCTGTGGCCAGTCAAGGGCTGGTGTTCCTGAACACTGAGGTGGATTTAGAGCAGTGTGAGTAGTGCGATCACACTGAAGAAGAAGAAGAAGAAGAAGAAGAAGAAGAAGAAGAAGAAGAAGAGGAGGAGGAGGAGGAGGAGGAGGAGGAGGAGGAGTTTGGATTTGATATCCCGCTTTATCACTACCCAAAGGAGTCTCAAAGCAGCTAACATTCTCCTTTCCCTTCCTCCCCCACAACAAACACTCTGTGAGGTGAGTGGGGCTGAGAGACTTCAGAGAAGTGTGACTAGCCCAAGGTCACCCAGCAGCTGCATGTGGAGGAGCGGAGATGTGAACTCGGTTCCCCAGATTACGAATCTACCGCTCTTAACCACTACACCACACTGGCTCCACACTGGGCGTGCAGCCGAGGAGGACTCCTTCTCCAGGCCTGGTAAGCACTTCCTGGCTTTCGGAAGGTGGCTTGAGGGCTCTGACAGGGCCCTCCAGCCTCCTTCCCAAAGCCTAGCAAGCACTTACCAAGCTTTGGGAAGGAGGTGCACGCATGACCCAAAAGTATGAGAAATTGTTCTGCTCAGCTCACCTCAAAAAGAATGTTGTAGAGTTGGAAAAGATTCTGAATAGGGCAGCAATAATGACCAAGGGGGTGGAGTGACCATCTCCCATGACTCCCATGGCTTTTTTTTTTTAATGATATTTATTCAAAGTTTCATGAATACATAAGTATGAAAAAAGAAAAAAACAGAAAAATACAGCAAAAAAAATAAAAAAATTAAATAAAAAGAAAAAACCAAAAAAGAAGAAAAATACAAATCTCAAATTGCATCTTTTCATTTGCTTATTTCTTGAACCTCCTCACACCTTCCTTTTTGTATTCTAATTTAGTTCATTATTCCAGCAAATTCTTCCCATATTTGTCAATTTTTTTTTTTTTTTTTTAAATATTTTTATTTTTCCATATAAACACAATACAACAAACATAAACATACAAAAACAAAAACAAAACAAAAAACATGTATCATTTCATATCCTAATTTCATATCCTATCTTCCCCGACTTCCTCGTGCTTCCCCTTTCTGTATTCCAAATTCTTATCGATTGTTCAGCAAATCTTCCCTTGTTTTAATTTAAATTTAGACTATTCTTCCTTATTTTCCTTGTCTTAACCATTGCTAATAGTAACCATTTACTTTCCAGTCCAACATCATTCTAACTTTCATTAACTTTATGATATTTCTTTAAATAGTCCTTGAATTTTTTCCATTCTTCTTGCGCTGCTTCTCTTCCCTGGTTTCGGATTCTGCTCGTCATTTCTGCCAAGCCCATATAGTCTATCACCTTCATCTGCCATTCTTCCAGTGTGGGTAGTTCTTGCGTCTTCCAGTACTTCGCAATGAGTATTCTAGCTGCTGTTGTAGCATACATAAAGAAAGTTATATCCGTCTTTAACACCCCTTGGCCGACAATACCCAAGAGAAAGGCCTCTGGTTTCTTGGAGAAAGTATATTTAAATACCTTTTTAAGTTCATTATAGATCATTTCCCAGAATGCCTTAATCTTCGGGCAGGTCCACCAAAGATGAAAAAATGTACCTTCAGTTTCTTTACATTTCCAACATTTATTGTCAGGCACATGGTAAATCTTTGCAAGCTTGACTGGGGTTATGTACCACCTATATATCATTTTCATAATATTTTCTCTTAAGGCATTACATGCCGTAAATTTTATCCCGGTGGTCCACAACTTTTCCCAATCAGCAAACAAAATATTATGACCAATGTCCTGAGCCCATTTAATCATGACCGATTTAACCGTTTCATCTTGTGTATTCCATTTCAGCAGCAAATTGTACATTTTGGACAAATTCTTAGTACTGGGTTCTAACAGTTCTGTCTCCAATTTTGATTTTTCCACCTGGAAGCCAATTTTACTGTCCAATTTAAACGCTTCATTAATTTGATGGTAGTGGAACCAATCTCTCACCTTCCCTTTTAATTTCTCAAAACTCTGCAATCTCAATTTGTCCCCTTCCTTTTCCAAAATTTCCCAGTATCTTGGCCACTTGGACTCCATATTTAACTTTTTAACTGCCTTAGCTTCCATTGGCGACAGCCACCTTGGAGTTTTATTTTCCAGCAAGTCTTTATACCTGTCCCAGACATTTAGTAGTGCTTTTCTGACAATATGATTTTTAAAACTTTTATGTGCTTTAACCTTGTCGTACCACAAATATGCATGCCACCCAAAAATGTTATTAAAACCTTCCAAATCCAAAATGTCTGTGTTTTCAAGAAGTAGCCATTCTTTCAGCCAGCAGAAAGCTGCCGCTTCATAGTAAAGTTTAAAGTCTGGCAGGGCAAACCCCCCTCTTTCCTTTGAATCCGTTAGTATCTTAAATTTAATTCTGGGCTTTTTGCCCTGCCAGACAAATTTAGATATGTCTTTTTGCCACCTCTTGAAACAATCCATTTTATCAATTATTTGCAATGCTTGGAACAAAAACAACATTCTTGGCAATACATTCATCTTTATAGCTGCAATACGGCCTAACAAGGAAAGCTTCAAATTGGACCAAATCTCCAAATCTTTTTTCACTTCTCTCCAAGTTTTTTCATAATTATCTTTAAACAAATTCACATTTTTAGCTGTCATATTTATACCCAAATATTTCACTTTTTTAACCACAGTCAACCCTGTCTCATTCTGGAACCTTTCCTTTTCTATCTGTGTCAAATTTTTCTCCAAAACCTTTGTCTTAGACTTATTCAATTTAAATCCTGCCATTTGACCAAACTCTTGGATTATTTCCAAAACTCTTTTCGTGCTAGCTTCTGGCTCTTGCAATGTAAGTACTAAGTCATCTGCAAATGCTCTCAGTTTATATTGTTTAGCTCCGACCTGAATCCCTTTAACCAACTGGTCCCTCCTAATCATATTAAGCAAAACCTCCAGAACCGATATAAAAAGTAATGGGGAGATAGGGCACCCCTGACGTGTCCCTTTTTCAATCTTGAACTCTTCTGTAACCACATTATTTACAATTAGTTTGGCTTTCTGTTCAGAGTATATTGCACCTATACCATTTTCAAACCCTTGGCCTACCCCCATCCCCCGGAGGTTCTTCAACATAAAACTCCAAGAAATGTTGTCAAAGGCTTTCTCGGCATCCACAAATATCAAAACAGCTTTAGTGTTTATGTTCACTTCCAGCTTTTCCAAAATGTCAATTATATTCCTTACATTGTTCGACAAGTGCCTTTTTGGGAGAAAGCCCGCTTGGTCCCCGTGAATCTCCTCCATCAAAACTCTCTTCAGTCTTTTTGCCAAAATATCAGCAAAGATTTTGTAATCCACATTCAATAACGAGATGGGTCGGTAGTTTTTAAGTTGGGTCTTTTCAGTCTCTGTCTTTGGTATAAGTGTAATGTAGGCCTCTCTCCACGTATCGGGTGCCCTTTTCCCTTCCATAATCTCATTGCAGACTTCCTTCAAAGGTTGTATCAACCCTTCCTTCAAAACTTTGTAGTATTTGGAAGTCAGTCCATCCGGTCCAGGGGATTTGCCCAGCGTCATGCCTTGAATGGCCTCTTCTATTTCTTGTGCTGATATCTCCTGGTTCAATATTATCTTACTTTCATGCGAAACCTTTTTCAGCCCATTTTCCTCGAGGAACTGTTGTATGTCCATTTCTTTTTGCGGCCCTTGTGTGTAAAGTTGTCTAAAGTAGTTCTGAAAACAATTCCTAATTTCCGCTGGGTTGCTTATGTTTTTCCCTTCCACTTCTATATTTGTTACCGTGTTGAGTTTTTGTCTCTTCTTTATTTGCCAAGCCAGTAACTTGCCACATTTATCAGCAGATTCAAAAGTCTTTTGTCTCATTTGTTTAATTCTCCACTCTAATTCTTGATTCATCAGTTCCATATATTGTGTTTGATGAAATTTGATTTCTCTTAGAATCTCTTGGGATTTTGGCTTCGATCTTAATTGTTTTTCCCCTTCTTTTATCTTTCCCAAAATTCTCTCCTTTTTCTCATTTTGCTTTCTCTTCTTTAAAGTATTTTGCTGAATCAAAAACCCTCTCATCACGGCTTTGCTTGCGTCCCATACTATTCTTTTTTCTACTTCAGACCTTAAGTTGATTTCAAAATAGTCTTTCAAGGTTTTTTGGGCCTTCTTACAGATCTCCTCGTCTCTAAATAAGGTGTCATTCATTCTCCATCTGAAGGAACCAGTTGTTGTTTGCCTCATCACCATCTTTACAGCATTATGGTCGGAGAAAGTTTTTGGGCAGATTTCTACTTTTTTTATATTCGGAGCCATACTGCTAGTCACCCAGATTTGGTCAATCCTTGTCCATGTCATTTTGGTTTCAGAAAAGAAGGTTCCCTCTCTTTCTAATGGGTGTTTTGTTCTCCAAATATCAATCAAGTCCATATTGTCAGTCATTTCAAAAAAAGTCTTTGGTAGTCTTCCATCTTTTGTTATTACCTGTCTTTGTGCCTTGTCCATATTTGTTGAAACCACTCCATTCATATCTCCCATCAATCCATATTTGTCAATTTTAATTTAAATAATTTATCTTAACAATCTATCTTATTTATTAATTCAACATATCCTTACCATCTTTTAATATATTCTGTTATTCAATTTACCTTAATTTCTTTAACCTTATCTTATCTTAAAAACCTTAAAATTTCAAAATTTAAACCATATTCATACATATCTCCTTAAATCTTTTCTACTAAAGCCAATTTAGTTCCTTTCCAGCATATTCCCTGATATTTCATTAGTGTTGCACTAATTCCAAAAATAAAAAGAATTTTTTCTTGATATCTCTAATTTTCATCCAACGTCCCTTCTTCCTGGTCTCAGGTTATGTCAGTCCTTTCTGTCCATTACATCCCGTCCATCAATCTGGTGATCTTATGTCCGAGGCCCTTAAGTCTCTTCTAGGCCCCTTCTGCAGATTTTCTTGTTCTTGTTTGTGCTTACGCACTTCTTTGTCTTTTGTTGGTTTATTTCGTAGTTTCTCCCCTTTCTCCTTGGGGAGTGGGTCTCCGGAGAATTCCATCCGGTAATAATTTCCATTTTCCTTCATCAGACTAGCCCATTCCCCACAGTCCCACTCCCCGTCATCATCTTTGTAATCCAAAAAATAGTTATCCAAAAGATAATTGTCCACCTGTTTCATAGTCCCACTAGAGTTAAGAGCTTCCTTGACTCCAAACACTTCCAGACACTCTCCAAGTTCAATCTTCCAATGCAGTGGCTTTTGCTCCTGCAGGACTTTGGATCTCTCCATTTGTGTTGTTTAAGGAGTAATCGCAGCCTCTTCCTTCCTCATTTGCCCTTGGACTTGCCCTGTCAAACCAGATTCCTGAATTGGTTGCTGTATAGCTTCTTTATCCTTATTTCCTGTTAAATCATATTCACTGGCTACAGCATTCATCAAGTCCAACTTTTCATTCATCAAGTTCATTTTCTCATGCAGATGTTCCAGCAAAGCATTTGTCATGCCAAGGGCAGACACCAAACCTTCCTTCCAACACATTTCTGTTCAAGGTCAAACGGCTGGTCCCACGATCCCAATCTCGCAGCTGTAAGGTCTCCAAGTAAGCTGCAACAACAAACTGACAGGCTCCCTCTAGGGGACACAATTTCTATTTGTATCCATTTTTAAAATGTATCCAACAAAGGAGATTACTTGCGATTTTCTAATACTTTGTTTCTTTAAAATGCAGAAATGCAGAAAGTAGCATTGAAGTTAATTTGTTTCTCTCTTTTTTTGACTATCTGTCAAAATGCTCCACTTTCAATCAATGGACGTCTCAAACAAATTTCTGTCCAGACACCCCGTCCCCAGTTTTGGGACGATGGAAACTTAAATTCCTTTACTCTCCTCCTGCAGGATTAAACAGTCAAATTTTTTCCCCCTTTTCTCCTGCTTCCAAGGGGGTTTTATTGGTTGTGGATGCAGGAAATTTCCAACTTTAAAACAGTTTTCCAGGCTATTAGATTGCAAGGTCTTTGCTTCAGTCTATATACAAAAAGCGGAAGGCGGACTTCCTGTTTAAACCTTCCCGCTTCGTTGCCTAATTCAGAAATTTTACAGATTTCTTGATCCAATTCTCCGTTTTTGGGTGCCGGAGAATTGGATCAAGAAATTGGCACCTAAGACTCGAAAAGTGGAAATTTGCCCAAAAACTTGCTCCAACCATAATGCTGTGAAAATGGAGATGAAACTAACACCAATTGGTTCCTTCAGATGGAGGATGAATGACACCTTATTTAGAGACCAAGAGGTTGTTAAGAAGGCCCAAAAAACCTTGAGAGACTATTTTGAGATAAACTTGAATACTAGTATTGAAAAAAGAATAATCTGGGACGCAAGTAAAGCAGTTATGAGGGGGTTTCTGATCCAACAGAATACAATAAAGAAGAGAGCCCAAAATGAAAAAAAAGATAAAATTTTGGAAAAAATAAAAGAGGGTGAGAAGAAACTAAGAGCGAGAAAGGGACACGACAAGGCTGCCCAATTTCCCCATTGCTTTTTATTTCGGTCCTGGAGGTTTTGTTAAATATGATTAGAAGGGACCGTCTGATTAAAGGTATCCAGGTCGGAGCCAAACAATACAAATTGAAAGCTTTTGCAGATGACCTAGTTTTGACGTTACAGGAGCCAGAATCTAGTACGAAAAGAGTATTAGAATTGATTCAAGAATTTGGTCATGTGGCAGGATTTAAGTTGAATAAGTCAAAAACTAAAGTTCTTGAGAAAAATTTTACACCGATTGAGAAAGAGAGGTTTCAGAAGGAGACAGGTTTAACATTAGTTAAGAAAGTAAAATATCTGGGGGTTAATATGACTGCTAAGAACTTAAACTTATTTAAAGATAACTATAAAAATGTTGGATAGAAGTGAAAAAAGACCTAGAAATACGGTCAAATTTGAAGCTTTCCTTGTTGGGTCGAATTGCAGCTATAAAGATGAATGTATTGCCAAAAATGTTATTTCTGTTTCAATCATTGCAAATTTTGGACAAGATGGGCTGTTTCAAGAAGTGGCAGAGAGACATTTCTAGATTTGTCTGGCAGGGCAAGAAGCCCAGAATAAAATTTAAAATATTAACTGACGCAAAGGAAAGAGGCGGATTTGCCCTGCCAGACCTTAAACTTTACTATGAATCAGCAGCATTCTGCTGGTTGAAAGACTGGCTGCTTCTTGAGAACACAGACATTTTGGACCTAGAAGGTTTTAACAACGTTTTTGGGTGGCATGCATATTTGTGGTACAAGGTTAAAGCACATAAAGCATTTAAAAACCATATTGTCAGGAAAGCATTGTTCAATGTCTGGATAAGATACAAAGACTTACTGGAAAATAAAACCCCAAGGTGGTTGTCACTGATGGAAGCAAAGGCTCAGAAAAAGCTCAATATAGAGGCCAAATGGCCGAAATATTGGGAAATATTGGAACAAGAAGGAGATAAATTGAAATTGCAGAGTTTTGAGAAATTAAAAGATAAAGTGCGAGATTGGCTTCATTATTATCAAATAAGAGAGGCCTATAATTTGGACAAAAAAATTGGCTTCCAGGTGGAAAAATCAAAATTGGAAACAGAACTGTTAGATCCCAAAACTAAGATACTTTCAAGAATGTATAACTTGCTGCTAAAATGAAATACGCAGGACGAAATGGTTAAATCTGCTATGATCAAATGGGCACAAGATATTGGTCATAACATTATGTTTGCTGACTGGGAACAGTTGTGGACCACCGGTATGAAATTTACGGCATGTAATGCCTTAAGAGAGAATATTATGAAAATGATATACAGGTGGTACATGACACCAGTCAAGCTTGCAAAAATCTATCATTTGCCCGATAACAAATGTTGGAAATGTAAAGAAAATGAAGGTACATTCTTTCACCTTTGGTGGACGTGCCCAAAGATTAAGGCTTTCTGGGAGATGATCTATAATGAAATGAAAAAGGTATTTAAATATACCTTTCTGAAGAAACCAGAGGCCTTTCTCCTGGGCATAGTCGGCCAATTGGTGCTAAAGAAGGATAGAACTTTCTTCATGTATGCAACAACAGCAGCAAGAATACTTATTGCAAAGTATTGGAAGACACAAGATTTACCCACCCTGTAAGAGTGGCAGATGAAGGTGATGGACTATATGGAATTGGCGGAAATGACTGGCAGAATCCGAGACCTGGGAGAAGAGTTGGTGGAAGAAAATTGGAAGAAATTTAAAGACTATCTGCAGAAACACTGTAAAATTAATGAATGTTAAAATGATGTTGGATTGAAAATAAGTGGCATTAGCAACAAAGTTAATAAGAATATGCAAAAATGAATTGATAATGGGTGGAAATATAGAGTTATAATATGTTAAGATAGAGAGTTAAGATAAACGAAAGAGGGTAAGGATTTGCTGATTTGATTATTTAAATGGGAATACAGAAAGGGGAGGTGTGAGGAGGTCAAGGAAACAAGCTAATGAGTTTAAAGTAACAAAAACGGATTTGTTTTTAATTCTTTTTTATCCATTCGGTTTTTGTATTTTTCTTTTTCTTTTTTCTTTTTTATGTATCTTTTTCTTTTTATATGTCTTTTTTGTATTTTGTAAACCTATGTTTTTGTAAAATCTTAATAAAATATTTTATAAAAAAAAAAGATCCAATTCTCCGTTTTTACTCACAGGTACTTGATTTAGAGTCCAATTGTCATCAGGAAAAAGTCAGCGCTCTCCGGCGATGGCTGTGCGGCTTCCCTCCGTGGAAATAGCAATCGGTTCGCAGCACCGCGCTGCTCGCCCCACTTCACTCCGGAGCCCCGAAAAGAGGTTTCCTCGCGAGTAGGGGAGGCGCTCTTGGTGCTCTGCCGAACCCCACGTTCCCAGGCTTCTCCACCTGGGATTTCTAGCGGGTCCCCGCCTTCGCCGCGACGGGAAGACCCAATTTCCACAGAGCCCGTTCCTCCGGTCGGAGGAACTCCGCCATTCATCGTTGGCGCTAACCCGGAAGTGTCCTCCCATGGCTTTTTACTTGGGAAAGGATGCAAATAATAGGGGGACACAATAGGAGTTTATAAAGTTATATACTGCATAGAGAAAGGGAAGAAAGATTTTTTTCCCCTTCTCTTATAATACTAGGGTGGAATCTACACACGTATAAAAACTGCTCTGAAAATGGTTTTTTAAAAAAATAAAATAAAAGTACATTGAATTTTCCATAAGGCTCACCATCGCCATCTGGTGTCACATTGTATACTGCACTTAAAACACCTAAAACATTTTATTTGCAGCTGTATAGCTGAGTCCTTAAAGTCACGGATATACAATGAAGCTGAATGTTTCAGGACAGATAAAGGAAAATCCTTCTTCATGCAGCACAGAGTGAAACTATGGAATTTGCTCTCCAAGGAGGCAGTGGTGGCCACCAACCTAGATGGCTTTAAAAGAGGATTAGATGAATTCATGGAGGAGAAGGCTGTCGATGGAAACTACGGTAGTTGGAGGCAGCGATACTTCTGAATATGAACAGAATACTGGGCTAGATGGGCAGGGGTTTAAAGGCAGCCACCATGCACATATCTTTGCACAGCATTGTGCAACAAGGATGCGTCTCCTTGCACAGAATCTGCAATTCTCCCAATTGGGGGTCAGAACAGGGGCTCTGTGGCATACAAGATTCAGATATGCTGAACTGGCATGTCTGTGATTGAGACGAACTCCGAGGAATACTGCTTATATGGCCATTGTGGTCCCCCAAGGAATGCTCATTTAGCCAAGCTTGTGTCAAGGCAAACCTCAACTTTCTCGGAATCAAATCCTCAGAGTACTTGAGCAGGATTAATCACAATACAGGGGCATAGGGGGCCTGATTTATGAAGGGGTGAGATATCATCACAGTTATTTTGAAGCTAAGCTTCTGTCAATTATCCAATTATCGCATCTGGCCTTGACATAGCCCAAACAATAAAAGTAAGGAATTGAAAAACCCAGATTCAGAACGGCCATATGGAGCTTATCCAAAAGCAGCATACCCACCCACTCCAAAGATTCTACATTTCAAACATTTGTCTTCAGCCAAAAAAACAACACTGACTTATATGTGGGTTTTAATTAATGGAACATCTAGCTTTATTCTGTTATTTTGGCAATGACCATTGGCCTTTTGTTTGTGTGTTTGTGTCAATTTTTTATTAAATCTTTAAATCTACACATATAAATTCCAAATTTCACATTCGTCGTACATTTCTCTTTAAACTTTGACTTCCTGCCTTTCCTTCCATGCTGTTCTTAAACCCATCCCATTTATATAGTACATTCTAATAAACGTTTCACCTAAGACATATTCTTCTATTTCAAATATTATCTTTCTCTTCTTCTTCTTTTTAACCACTGGCCTTTTCAAATGAATCTAGGTCATCCATAGTTCAGAAGGTTCAAACCAGGCAATAATTGTGCTATGTTCCTGCATATGTGGATTCCTAGAGCTGATTTTATTATTTATTTATTAAACTTATTAGTCACTTTTTTTTTTTACAAAAGTAACTCACACACTGCTTTTGCACAATGAAATCATAATAAATCATTCATACCTCTCTCTGCGGCTTGAGGTTGCCATGAACATACTGAGTGATATGTTTTGCCCAAATAATTTTATATTATTAAAATTCAGAACTTGTTCTATCAGGTGTCCATCAAAGTACCTTTTATGCTACTGATTTGTTCTAGAGAGAATCAAGTTTTTGGTTTGATCATCCTTTATACTCTGTTGCTCATTTGGACAATAATAACTTAACTGCTTCAATAACCTGTATAGACAAATGTACTGGATCATCTTAGTCTCAAATGATTTTATATTCCCCATCAGTTTCCCACTCAGAACATAAAATCTACTGTCCAAAGCCTCCTCCTCTATCTTTGGGAAAGTTCTGAAGGAATCGATAAGATTGTCTTGTATGGTATCAATCCATCCTCTTAACATTCACACTTATCAAACACTATAGTAAGGTTTTGTTACTGCCATTCTTCTCCAGAAATACAGCAAATGGTTCTCTTGATCTCCCAAACTAAAAGAAGCCAATGATCCTAATTCATGGGGTTCCAAATACCACTTTTCAGTCAATTCATTAAATGGAGAAAGTTTGCTTCGTGTATTTATTTGGAAATATTCATTCCTTTGGTGACTCATTTAAATTAGGCTCTGGCACAACACTAAAGGGTGTAGACAAGCTGTCTCCCTTACAATTATCTTTTCAATCAAAAAATATATGTGGATCTGTCTACTTTGATTTATTTACCTTTAAGAGATTCAAGTCTTTGTAGAATGGATTTCTGTTCTGGAGCACACAGCACTCCAAAAGACTTTAATAATGTGTCTTCAACATAATCTCTACATTGAGCTTCTTCTACCTCTTAATGTAACCACTATGCATCCCCCTGAGACCTGGGAGACTAACAGCTGACCATCAATGGACTTCAGATGGGATCAGAGCATCATAAAAAAAGATCTGTTTCTATGGAGGAAATACAATCATATTTTGAAAACTCTGCTAGCAAAGAATTTTAAAACTTTAAAAGGACCAACAATCCAATATTGGGTATAAAAAAAAATATGGTACATAGATTTCATGGAAAAGTTAACACAACAAAGGGAACTACAAATCTGATAAATTTGTTACGGTATACTTTAACTTTGTTATTTTCTTCACAAACATATGCAATAATGTAAATCCTCGACTACAACATGCAAAGATTTGGAATTTATTAAATTTTAAATAAGTAAACAATGTAAATTACAGGAGTATATACAGGTTAAAAATTAATAAAATGGATCTGTAATTTGAAACCCTTACAAATAATCCATGTAAGTGTATAATGAAGTCATATTTAACCTGTATATTAGATGATATTATAAACCGAGAGTAATTGACTCAAAAGTAATTCAAGACACTTTGGGGTGGGGAATTTTGGTTGGGCAGGAAATCCTGCAAGGTTTTTTGGTTAATTTTTTATAGTTTTTATTTTTGTAGGAGCAGGGAGTGTCATTTTTACAAACATTGCTTATTTGGAAAACTTCATCACAAAATTCAGATAAGTGCAAATTTAAATGATAGTTGTGTCTCAGTTTACAGATTATTTTGGAAAGTGTGAGTGTGATAGATTTGGCCTTCAGTGTGTGCTGAATCCAATTTCTCCTCCATCCCTCTTGATAGATACAGCCATTGCTCTTTTAAAGCTAATCTCAGGTTTACAGCATCTGAGAATACTGGGGCTCATGGAACTTTTTTTGGAGAGGCGTACAATCCAAAGTGCCTCCTAGCAAACTTGCACTGACATCCCAACTGCTTAATTTTATCATAATCACCCATTTTAAATTCCCAGCATCCCCTCCCTTCCCTCACACACCATCACCTTGCAGTTGCAGGTTTCAGCTGCGCTGGAAAAAATAAATATTTGAGTCTACGTTTCGGCCTGAATTACTCCTGGTTTAGCAATGCTAATGCAAAGCAGCTGTATATAACCCACCTGAATCGGTTAGCATAAAATTAAATTGAAAGTAACAAATAACCATCAAAGCGATGGAACAAAAAGCCATTAGGCTTATGCTAATGACTAGTTAAGCAATTCTAGGCTCCTGACAAGTCTTCTTCCCAACACCTTTTTCACCCGTGGACTTATATGTCAGCAACTAATCTGTTGTGACATAAAGAATTATGTAAGGTGGCTAAAGGTAAAGCCTAAAGCTTCAGCCTCGGTCAGACTGTCGCTTTCCTGGAGAGACCAATTGCCAAGGGTATCAGCTGTAGGTTGCCAGCTAATGAACCCTCCCCGCTAATTGCCTTCCACAGGGCCCCCATGCCTGCCAACATCTAAAATGCAGAGCATAAATATCACCTCCTTTTCTTATCTAGTGATCCAGACCAGAAAATCCTCATCCTTGGACCCTTTGGTAAAAGCATGCACCCTGTGTTAGCTAGGTCACCACAACCAGAAATTAGGATATGGGGTCCCATCGGTGGTGTATGATCAGTGGTCTAGGGGGACTAGGCTAGTGCCCTAAATGTACCTGCTAAATTAAAACATTAAAGTACAGTGGTACCTCGGGTTACATACGCTTCAGGTTACATACGCTTCAGGTTACACACTCCGCTAACCCAGAAATATCACCTCGGGTTAAGAACTTTGCTTCAGGATGAGAACAGAAATTGTGCTCCGGAGGCGCAGCAGCAGGAGGAGGCCCCATTAGCTAAATAATAATAATAATAATAATAATAATAATAATAATAATAATAATAATAAAGTGGTGCTTCAGGTTAAGAACAGTTTCAGGTTAAGAACAGACTTCCAGAATGAATTAAGTTCTCAACCCGAGGTAAAAAGGTAAAGGGTAAAGAGACCCCTGACCATTAGGTCCTGTCGTGACCAACTCTGGGGTTGCGGTGCTCATCTCACTTTATTGGCCGAGGGAACCGGCGTACAGCTTCTGGGCCATGTGGCCAGCATGACTAAGCCGCTTCTGGCAAACCAGAGCAGCACACGGAAACGCTGTTTACCTTCCTGCCAGAGCAGTACCTATTTATCTACTTGCACTTTGATGTGCTTTCGAACAGCTAGGTTGGCAGGAGCAGGGACCAGGCAACGGGAGCTCACCCCGACCTTCTGATCAGCAAGTCCTAGGCTCTGTGGTTTAACCCACAGCGCCACCCACGTTAAAGCCTGATGCTTCCTTCCCAAAGCCTGGCAATCTTCTGCTTGGCTTAGGAAGGGAGCCACAACGTGTCACGCACAACGTTGCTCTTGCAAGCTGGCTCTTCTGGCCCTAACTGTTCCCCTATGAAAAAAATTCACTGCACACCACTGGGTGCCATTGAAGTGTGGCCAATGAGAAACGGTCACTGAGTTCACCCCAATGCAAATGAAGTCCTAGTTCCTTCTGCTGGTGTGAGAAAGGGGAGGTGTGAGAGAGATGCTGAAGCTGAGAGGACATACAGTGAGGGGGGAAAGTATTTGATCCCCTGCTAAATTTGCCCGTTTTCCCCCTGACAAAGAAATGACCAGTCCATAATTTTAATGGTAGGTTTATTGTAACTGTGAGAGACAGAATAACAACAGGAAAACCCCCAGAAACCCGGGAGACAAAAGTCAGAGATTGTTGTGCATTATAGTGAGTGAAATAAGTATTTGATCCTTTTGCAAAAGATGACTTAGTACTTGGTGGCAAAACCCTTGTTGGCAATTATGGACTGGTCATTTCGGCTGATCGCCGAAGAATTGATGCTTTTGAATTATGGTGCTGGAGGAGACTCTTGAGAGTCCCATGGACTGCAAGAAGATCAAACCTATCCATTCTCAAGGAAATCAGCCCTGAGTGCTCAATGGAAGGACAGATCGTGAAGCTGAGGCTCCAATACTTTGGCCACCTCATAAGAAGAGAAGACTCCCTGGAAAAGACCCTGATGTTGGGAAAGATGGAGGGCACAAGGAGAAGGGGACGACAGAGGACGAGATGGTTGGACAGTGTTCTCGAAGCTACCAGCATGAGTTTGACCAAACTGCAGGAGGCAGTGGAAGACAGGAGTGCCTGGCGTGCTCTGGTCCATGGGGTCACAAAGAGCTGGACATGACTAAACAACAACAACAACAACAACATTTCTTCATCAGGGGGCAAACGGGCAAATTTAGCAGGGGATCAAATACATTTTCCCTCACTGTATAGCACAGGGGAGAAACCAATGGCCAAGAGGATGCATGGGAGCTCTGACCTCCTTATATGTGCGCCCCCCCCCCCACTATGGCATTCTTCTATCCCATTAGAGTTCCTATCGGGCTCCTTCGAATCCTTTCTGTCTTTGCAAAGTGCCTCTCTACCATAACCCTTCCAGTGTAGTTTCAAAATAACTAGAAGGGCAGTACAGGCAAACCTCCCCCTCCCCATTTATGCATGTTCAATATGTGCACGACTGCGCATATGCACATCACGCTGAACCCGGAAGAGACTTTTGAAATGGCAAAAATGACC
Organism: Podarcis filfolensis; assembly: GCF_964270895.1. Classification (NCBI taxonomy): domain Eukaryota; kingdom Metazoa; phylum Chordata; class Lepidosauria; order Squamata; family Lacertidae; genus Podarcis; species Podarcis filfolensis. The sequence continues at coordinate 56,136,424 of NC_139611.1, read as the reverse complement.
CTAAAAGAGCCCTAAACGGGGGGGGGGGGGTCCAAAAATAGAGCCTGACAGTCCTACAAGCCTTTGCAAGTGCAATCCCAGCAGTCCTTGCACCGACCATTCAGGCTTCTGGACAGTTGGAGTTTGAGCAAGGAGGTTTGGAGGGAGCGATTGTGGGGGAGTTTGGCCGAGTTTGGTGTCTGGTAAATGCTGCTGGTTTTTTCAAGGGTTCCCAGAGGTTTAGAGGGTGTTTGCAGGCTTTCACAACTGTATAAAAGACAAAAATATCATTTCAACAAGATATGGGGAAAATAAGATTATTTGGAGACTTGCAAATTACTTATTTTTATAGTGTTGGGAGCAGACCAGTTTGAGTATTTCCTGGTTTATAATCCAAAGAAATCACTTTCTCAAATATTTCATCCGCTGTTGCATATAAACAAGGGGGGGCGGAATCTAGCATATGTGGGAAAGTGGCAATAAATATTGTAAGAAAGAGAAAAGTTCATGGAATGGAGCTATTTATAGGATGCTTAATAAATACACAGTAGCTTTGGCATTAGAGGAAAATTGTTTTTCAAAAGATATCACAATTCTAGAAAAACCAGGAAATGGCATCAAAATGTTTTACAACTCTTCTGATTTGTGGTTGAAGTATGGAAGAGAAAAAGTGGTGGTCTGGTGTTTATTGCTTTAGCTTTCAGGAAGCAAATATGGAAAACTATTGTTGTGATTCTGGAAGAGAGGTTGGGTTTAGAACCGAACATATCCTCATTAACAATATTAAAAGGGTCAGAACTTGAAGAAAAAGAGCCTATGTAGTTGTCTGTGATTGTAAACTGCCAGATGCTAAATACTGGAAGAATTCTCAACCCTAACCCTAAATTATGAAAATGGTATGTAAACTATGAGACACAGTTGTCCTAAGACCTAAGTTATGAGGAGGCAAACTAAGGCCTGGGTGCCGAATGCAGCCCAATCATCTTCTCTAACCAGCCCGTGGACGGTCCGGGAATCAGCGTGTTTTTACATGAGTAGAATGTGTCCTTTTATTTAAAATGCACCTCTGGGTTATTTGTGGGGCATAGGAATTCATTCATTATTATTTTTTTCAAAATATAGTCTGGCCCCCCACAAGATCTGAGGGACAGTGGACCCCTGCTGAAAAAGTTTGCTGACCCCTGTCCTAGCATTATGAATGAAGCCACGGGAGGCATCATGAAAATCTCTTGGAAAACGAGTGGAGTGGCTTGCTTCATCTTCTTGTTTACAATTCTAGATTGCATCCATGGAAGAAATGTGCCCAGATCAAGGGAAATAATAGTACTGTTTTATCCTGCCTTGCTCAGACCTCACCTGGAGTCTTGTGTCCAGTTCTGCGCAACATAGTTGAAGAAGGCAAACTGGAACGTATACAGAGGAGGGCAACCAAATTGATAATGGGTCTGGAAAAGCCTATTGAGGGAGTTGGGTATGTTTAACCTGGAGAAGAGACGACTGAGAAGAGATATGATAGCTATTTGCAAATACCTGAGGGACTGTCATATGAGAGATGGTCCAAGATTGTTTTCTGCCACTCTGGAGAGCAGGACCCAAACCAATGGTTTTGAACTACAAGAAAGGAGATTCCAACTAAACATTAGGAAGAACTTTCTGATGGTAAGAGCCATTCGACAGTGGGACAGACTCCCTTGGAAGGTGGCAGACTCGTCTTCATTGGAGTTTGTTAAACTCAAACTGGATATCCGTCAGGGATTCTTGAGCCATGATTCCTGGTTTGCAGGGGGTTGGACTAGATGACCCTTGTGACCCCTTCAAACTCTCCAATTCTTTGTTTCCAACATAGAAATGCTGGTGCTATTGAAATGTTGGCAAGTAAATATAAATAACCACAGGTTAGCTTCCTTCTGAATAGCCTTGTCTAGGAGTGCAGGATAAATGTCTCTGGATGCACCGTTAGAAAGATGTGGAGTGAAACAGACAGATGTCAGAATCAACAACAAGGCTTGGGAGGCTGTTTTCACAGTTGCAGCTGGCACCTCCTGCAGCACAAATTGGGGTGGACACTTCTGTGACAATAATCCGAGAGCTGCGGGGGGAGATGGCTCTCAGCCAGCCTTTGGTTTAGCCAGCAGAAATCTTCATTTTGTCCATCCCCCGCCCCCCTCCCAGGTTTCTGTTTAGGAGTGTGATACTGTAAATGCAAAAACACAAACAAATGAGTTTTCAGGCTGCCTCTGACCCTTCCAAATAATGATACTGGGCACAATCCTCTACTAGAATGTCCCCAGTGCATTTTTGTGGATGTACTTAATGCATCTTTGTGGATGTACACAGAAGAGAGTCAGGATGGTACAGTATAGTGGTTAGAGTCTTGCACTAGGATCTGGAAGACCAGGGTTCAATTTCCCACTTAGCCATGAAGCTCACTGGATAACCTTGGAGGCCAGTCACTGCCTCTCAGCCTAATCTACCTCACAGGGTTGTTGTGTGGATGAAATGAGGAGGGTGCATGACCTTAAGCCCCTGAAGGGAAAGGTGGGATGTAAATGCAACAAACAAACAGAGGGCTAAACCACTATTTGCAGGAGCAGTCCCATTGTTGCACTATGGTTATTTTTAATGATACATAAATTGTTGTTCAACAGCCCTGGAATTCTAAAAGCTGGGGCTTGAAGTTTTACATAAATAAAGCAAGTATGACAAGGCCTGAATCCTGACTGGAAGGGATCCAGATGGTCTGCTTCTTCCAGGTGTGCCTGGAGTTGTTCAGCAACCACTCGCTCAGTCACCTTACCCAAGAATGGAAGATTTGAGACTGGGCAATAGTTGGCCATATTGGCCACGTCTAAAGGTGTTTTTTTTAAGAAGTGGTTTGATAACCACCTCTTTCAGTGGGTCTGGGAAGGCTCCCTCACAGAGAGAAGCATTCACCACCCTGCAAAGCCCATCGCCCAGACCTTCCCAGCTAGCTTTTATAAGCCAGGATGGGCAAGGATCAAGGAGACAGGTGGTTGGTTTTACTCGTCCAAGTAGCCTGTCCACATCCTCAGAGGTAACAGATTGGAATTGATCCCACGCAACTTGACTAGACAGGACTCCAGCACTCTCCCACCCCGGCCCTGCTCCCACTGTGGAGTCTACCTCTTCCCGAATCTGAGCGACTTTATCTGCAAAAAAAACTTTGCAAAATCATTGCAGGAGATCATGTGGCCCGTACTGGGCCCCGATGGAGCAGGTGGTTCCACTAAATTGCCGCTGAAAGAGTTTCTCCTGCTGTTTTCTGCAGATGCAATAGAGGCAGTGAAGAAGGTCTTCTTCACCATCGCTGTGCCACTTGGTAGGCTTGACATTGAGCTCTAACCCGTGTCTGGTCAAATTCAGAATGAGTTCTCCGCCACAGGTGCTCTAGCCATCTCAGCAATTGTTTCATTGACCTCAAATCTATGGAAAGCCACAACGCTGTCTGGGCTCCATGCAATCGGAGAGGGCGCTTTGGAGCCAAACAGTCAATAGCCCTGGTTAACTCCACATTCCAGCGGGCCACCAGGGAATCAGCTGAAAGGGAATCAACATGGGATAAAGTATCTCCTACCACTCTCTAGAAGCCATTTGGATCCATTAAGTGGCGGGGGCAGACCATCTGAATCGGTCCCACCTCCCAGCAGAGGGGAAGTCCAGCTGCAAAGACAGAAAGGGTGTGGGGTGCATATGTGCATCTCATACTGGGGTAACTGCCATGTAAAGCTGATAAAGGAAATGCTTTAATGTGGGGGGGCTCTTTACTTGGTGCTTCGCTTTTTATTTTTATTTTTGCTGATTAAAAGGTATACACTATTTTTTGGCCAACAACAAGGATCCCTGACTGGGATCACCCAGTCAAGAAGCCCTTTCAAGCTTCAAATACACACACATACACCTGCCCTTCGCCCTAAGGTCCCAAGGTGGGTTACAATATTTACTTTAAATCACCCCAGGGCAATGACAGATCAGAGAAATTGCAGCTGTGAACAGGCTTGAGGGTGGTGGAAGCACACAGAAAGTAAGGAAAGCAGAGGGCTTTGCAACCCTTCCCCACCCCCAACATGGGGAAGGGACACAGCTCAGTGGTAAAGCATTTCCCTTGCATGCAGAAGGTCTCCAGCAGCATCTCTAGATGGAGCTAAGACAGGCTACTGCCTGAAACTCTAGAGTGCCTCTGCTGCCAGTCAGTGCAGGCAGTACTGAGCTAGATGGACCAATGGTCTGGTTGAGTATAAGGCAGCTTCCTATGTTCCTACTTACTACGGAGGATGGAATCATAGCGCAGTGCACCTGCCTTGCATGCAGAAGGTCCCAGATTCAGTCCCCGGTCTCTCCAGGTAGGGCCGGAGATGTCTCCCACCTGGTACTCGGGAGTGCTGCTGAGAGTCAGTGAGGACAATATTTGACTAGATGAATCAATGATCTGATTCAGTGTAAGGCAGCTTCCTGTGTAATTTGCCTATTGAAATCCCCCCACACCTCATAAACATTCCTTGCGGCGCTAGTGAGAAATGCATTCTTGGATCCGCGAAAAACATCTTCCGCAGGAAGTTTATTTTGTTTGTCTAGCAAGCCCAGTAGCCGTTTGGCAAGAGACGTGGCCCCTGCCAGCTTCAGCCGCCCCCGGAGGTATTCCTGACTCCCTGTCTCGGGTCGGGTGGCTGCAAGAAGGCAGCTGGGTCCCAGGCGGGCGCCACTCCGCGCTCTGCGCTAGGGAAGCAGAGCGCTCGCTCGCGCTTCCGCTGCCCTTTTCTCGGGTCTCTCCAGCATCTCAACCCCCTAATTAAAGCGGAGGCGAGAAAGGGCACGTTGGCAGCAGCAGCCTGGGCTGCAGGGCGGGGGGCGGGGGGGGGGGAATCCGGGTTGCTGCAGCTGAACAGGGCGAGGGTGATGTCAAAGCTGACCTTTTCCCTTCCCCAGATGCGCGGAAGGGCTGCGCTCCTGGATGCAAATAGGAGCAACGAGATTTCCCCCTCCGTTCTTCCAGGGCCGGATTGCAGACTCACCTGGCTACTCCCAGTCTCTCTCCTTGTCTCTTTAGCCCAACAAGCTCAACACAGTCCACATGGCCTTAATTTAAAAATAGCCTTTTCTTTCCCGGGAGAGCCAGGCTGCCGGACCTTCCTGGCTCGATGTGTCTCCATACACCTGGAGAATTCTTGTGAGAATCCCAAGGAACCTAGCTGCCTGTTGAATTATACATCTGCAGAATCATGGAATGGTAGAGTTGGAAGGGGTCCCAAGAGCAATCTAGTCCAACCCTCTGCAATGCAGTAAATACGTTTTTTAAAAATTGTGATGTTATTTTATGTATTTATTTTAAACATTTCTTTTAAATGAAACATGAGCACAGAACCATGGGGGTTGGTTAAGGGCTTTGTTGCTGTTGCTGTTGTTGTTTTAAATCACATGATTACCAGTTGCCTTTCATTGCAATTCTAGGCTGCATCAACAGAAGCAGAATACCAATGTCCAGATCAAGGGAAATAATAGTATCACTCTATTCTGCTTTGGTCAGATCTCACATGGAGTCCTGTGTCCAGTTCTGGGCACCACAGGGTAAGAAGGATATTGACAAGCTAGAACATGTGCAGAGGAGGGCAGCCAAGATAATCAAGGGTCTGGAAATAAAGCCTGAAGAGGAATGGTTGAGGGAGTTGGGGTTGTTTAGCCTGGTGAAGAGAACCGCATTGAAGCATCTGAAAAGCTGTCACACAAAAGATGGACAAACTAGTTTTCTGCTGCTCCATAATGGGAGGACATAAACTTATGGATTCAAGTGGCAAGAAAGGATATTCTGACTAAGCATTAGGAAGCACTTTCTGATAAGAGCCATTCAACAGTAGAATGGATGATCCCAGAAGGTGGTGGACTGTCCTTCATTGGAGGTTTTTATACAGAAATTGGAGATGGTTCTCAGCCATAGATTATTGAGCTGTGATTCCTGAATTGTAGAGATTTGATGCCCCTTAGGTCATCCCAAGGCTACAATTCTCTGGTTCTATGCGGTTGTCAGGAGTGTGAAGGGGAGGGAAACAGCATTTCCCAGACATCCCAAAAGGAAGCTTCTTTATTTACTCATAAAAGTAAAGATCAAAAGACATTTTTCATTGTTAGCGCATTTTTAAACAGCTTCTAATTAGTGAGTCAGAGAAGAGGTGGAAGCTGAAATTGTCGTTTAGCACATGAAAGGACAGAACATTTTTTGTCTTGCTTACAGATTAAAGCATAAAGATTAAAGATTACTACCAGGCTGCAGGAAACAACAGTGGCATGACAAAGCCAGAGCACCAGTGGGGAAGTGGGGGGTGCGCTCCCAGTTCTCCTCCTCCTCCTCCTCCTCCTCCTCCTCCTCCTCCTGGGCCCCAAACAATAATGGTTTTGCTTTTCCGAGACTTAATTAAGATGCATGAAGCAGAATTTCCATGAGGCCTGTGTTCCAAAGTAGGTACCGGTGGCTGGCAGCTAGCATCGTGATTTGCACTATCAGTTTTCTGGAACCTTTCACTCTGGCACATCCAGACCAAACATCAGCAGCAGGTGAGATAGATGGAGGAGATAAATACCCATGACTGGTGGGATATTGTGAGGAAGCCTAGTGGCCATACTCGCCCTACCGCCCTACTAGCTGTGGGGCAAGTCTTAGCCCCTTTATTCTCCTTAGTATCACCAACCTCTGTGGGTTAAACCACAGAGCCTAGGACTTGCCAATCAGAAGGTCGGTGGTTCGAATCCCTGCAACGGGGTGAGCTCCCATTGCTCGGTCCTTGCTCCTGCCAACCTAGCAGTTCGAAAGCACGTCAAAGTGCAAGTAGATAAATAGGTACCACTCCTGCGGGAAGTTAAACAGCATTTCTGTGTGCTGCTCTGGTTCACCAGAAGCGGCTTAGTCATGCTGGCCACATGACCCAGAAGCTGTACACTGGCTCCCTCGGCCAATAAAGCGAGATGAGCGCTGCAACCCCAGAGTCGGTCACGACTGGACCTAATGGTCAGGGGTCCCTTTACCTTTACCTATCACCAACCTCATTTCCACTCCTTTTGAAAGCAAGGCTCTGCCTGCCTTTATTCCTCTTCTTTGAGCTGCTTGAAATAGAATCATAGAAGTTTAGAGATGGAAGGGATCCCAAGTGTATTCTAGTCCCACCCTCTGCAATGCAGAAATCACAAGGATGGCTGGTTTTCCTGGTGGGCAAGGGGTAAAGAAGAACTACCCTACTGATAGCTCACCACCCTTTGGGCTCAGCTCAGATTGGTTGGCAGAAGCATGGGGATCCTACTGCCCTCCAGATGTTGTAGGAACTCCCATCAGATCCACCAGATCCACTACGGTCAATGCCCAGGGATGGTAGGTCAGGGGAACAGGTTCCCATGCTGGATCCAAAGTGGGTGGGCCCACCTTTTTCTCCAAGGAGCTCAAGGTCACATACAAGGCTTTCCCCCTCCTCATTTAATCTCCCCAACAACACTGTGAGGGAGGTGTGGATGAGAATCAGTGGCTAGCCTAAGACCACCCAGGGAGCTACATAGCTGAGTTGGGATTTGAACCCAGTCCCCCAGTCTGACACTCTCACCACTACACACTAGCTTTCGTTGTGGGGAGGAATGCTCAGAAAGCTGTGGCCCAACCAGAGCAAACCTGGCTTATAATCCTTCCCTTCCAAATGCTGCAAAAGACCAGGCCCACATCTCACATCATGATGATGCCCAAATACCAGCCCTAACCTATTCACTCTGTTCGCCCCTGTCCCCTTGCCTCTGGCATATGTTTCCTAAACTGGAAAGTGCTCTCTTATTCCTATCACAGTCATCTTAAGAGCCCAGGGGTCATTAGCCTAGGCAGAAATGCTGTCTTTCCACAGGGACACCCGGTGAGCTTCCTGGATGGGGAGGGGTTTGAATCTGGATCACACGCCTCCCTCCTGATGATTCTGGCCACGGGACCCCCACTGTGAGAGCCAGGGGTGCTCCCAGGGGGTGTGGCTGCCAACTATCAAACTGTCCTCTAGCTGTACCTCAAAGAGAAACCAGATCCAAGGGCAGAATTTCTGAACCCGCTCATTGCAGCTGATCAAAACCCAGCCCCCCCCCCAATTTTTTGCTGTTGTTTTGCTAGGATTCCTTTTCAGTTGCTGCCCTTAAATCCTCCCAGGACAAGGGAGAAGATAACAAGGGGGCAAAGTGGTTTGCATTAACTGCTCCTCGTGAAGTAGGCAATATTTGCCCTCCACCCTGCTCTCTAGGCAAAAGCTATTCCCCCTACCCACTCCATGATGTTTAGGTTTCACCCAGAATATGATTTCCCCCCCCCCCCCACTTTTCTCCTCTTGATGAAGTTCTTTTCTGATTGAACTAATTATGCTGATTGAACTTCCTCCCTCCATCACCCTCTTGGAGAGTGTGAAAGGGCTGCTTAATTGGATGGGGGTAATTGTTATGCTACACACTGTCACATGTTAATGTATTAACATTGATTGACAGATAATCAGCAGTACCTCAACTGCTACAGAGAGAGAGTAAATGTGTGTGCACACCAGAGGGGTGGGGGGAATGAATGAATATAGATATTCCAGTCATTTTATTCTTGGCTTCCTCTGTGCAGGAAAGTAGGAATATCTATATTAGCACCAGAGAAGGCAGGAGCACCAGAGAAGTCCCCAAATGACACTAAGGACTGAAGGCAACTCTCTGTAGGTTTATTGAGTTTCATTTAAAGGGCACTGGAGAGAATTGGATGATACTAAAGTACATGGTGTGAGTAACTGCCAACAGGAGGCGCTCCTTCATTTCTCCCAGAGCAAGACAGGTCAAGAGTCTGTCCTGAAATGATCCACAGATAATTTGCATGTTTCACAGCTTCAATTCTTTTCCCTTTGTGTACACAGCAGGGGGCGTTGATGGGTGGCGATGGTTTTACTTTTTTTGTTTATTATATCTTGGCTAGAGATGAATTAGGAATGACTTAAGGAAGTGAAGCTGGTTTGAGAAGCGAGGGCACCACACATTAGTATTTGATAACAGGGTACATATACTGGTACATTTTGAATAACATCGTGGGGACCAGGATTAAAAAATTAGCAATGGAAGCCCAGTGAGCAAACAAGACTGTAAACACAGCATCAACCACACTGCATGCTCCTGTGGCGCTTTCATCTATAATATCCATAGGATTTAATGCTAAATCTGAACTGTCTGGAGCCATCTACTCCAAAAGCAAATCATAGGAGAGTCCTCCACATGTAGTCCTTTCCATGTGGATATATATGGAAGAACATATGTTGGATATATGGAGAACACCCATATATATATTGCAGAGATGTATCTGAGAACACCCAACCCAGTTTCTCTCCTTGTTCCTTCATCTGTGACCTTCAGTCACTCAACTATCCTTGGCCATCCTATCTGGTGAACCAGAAACTCTTCTTTTTGCTGTCTGAAATAGAATCATAGAATCGATTCTAGTCCAACCCCGTGCAATGCAGGAAACTTCCAGCAGTCCATACCACATGATGTAGGAATTGAGCCTCAGTTGTATAACTCCCTCCTGCAACACATCAGACGGATGCCATCTCTGTTGTCCTTTTGGCACCTGTGGAAAACCTTCCTTTCTCAATAGACCTTGTAAGGAGATTCTTTTATCTCAGCCTATATCTGCACTGAAGTTGAAATTGGTTTTTACACATGCAATTTTCCTTGGCAAATTGATCTCAGCACATCCGTTATGAGCCCAGGCAGCAGGACGTTTTGAAAGAAGGCCACTTTGAGAAGAGACCAGCACCAGTGCCCCAGAGGATCCTGCCAGTCAAACCCAGTTCATCCCACAGCCCCTCCTCCCACCATTACCCTCTTGCCTCTGGATTGAAAAGAGGGTCCAGGGGCCACCCTTCTCCTACCTACATGGGGCCAGTGACTGCCAGCTGCTCACTCTTGCCCCAAAGCTTTAAGGAGAGAAGCTACAATTTGTTAGGGACATCTCCTTCTTCCTTGGAGGGGTTGCAGGCAGGGAGCAGCAGTCAGACCATTGCTGTTTGGCAAGCAGGCACTGCCATGAGCCTCCCTTGCCTACTCTGTCCCAGATGCAAAAAAACTTGTGCTTGAGAGTGGAAGGATGGTGAGATTTATGAAAGAGGGAAGGTGGTGAACAATGAAAGGAATATAGTGCCAATAGTTGCCTGCTCCGAGGAAAAAGAAGGTCGGGGATGGTTCCCAGTACGTTTCTGAGCACTATTCAAAGTTTTGGTGCTGACCTTTAAAGCCCTAAACGGCCTCAACCCAGTATACCTGAAGGAGCGTCTCCACCCCCATCGTTCAGCCCGGACACTGAGGTCCAGCTCCGAGGGCCTTCTAGCAGTTCCCTCACTGCGAGAGGTGAGGTTACAGGGAAGCAGGCAGAGGGCCTTCTTGGTAGTGGCGCCTGCCCTGTGGAACACCCTCCCATCAGATGTCAAGGAAATAAACAGCTATCTGACTTTTAGAAGACATCTGAAGGCAGCCCTGTTTAGGGAAGTTTTTAATGTTTGATGAGTTATCGTGTTTTTAATATTCTGTTGCGAGCTGCCCAGAGTGACTGGGGAGGCCCAGCCAGATGGGCGAGTTAAAAGTAATAAATTATTATTATTATTATTATTATTATTATTATTATTATTATTCCCTGAGTCCCACTGTGGCCAGTGTGTATGAGGTTGTGGCTGTTTGCCATGGAGGGCTGAACCAGACCCAAGGCTTGAATTCTCTGCTCTGCCCCTGGATAGCTTAGACCATGGGTAGGCAAACTAAGGCCCGGGGGCTGGATCCAGCCCAATTGCCTTCTAAATCTGGCCCGCAGAAGGTTCAGGAATCAGCGTGTTTTTACATTAGAATGTGCCCTTTTATTTAAAATGCATCTCTGCGTTATTTGTGGGGCCTGCCTGGTGTTTTTACATGAGTAGAATGTGTACTTTTATTTAAAATGCATCTCAGGGTTATTTGTGGGGCATAGGAATTCGTTCATTCCCCCCCCCCCAAATATAGTCCGGCCCCCCACAAAGTCTGAGGGACAGTGGACCGGCCCCCTGCTTGAAAACCTTTGCTGACCCCTGGCTTAGACTGTGCACCACAGACTACTGATGAGCAACCAGGGGAAAGCTTCAGGTGATGATGGGGTGGCAGAAGGTAGGCAAGCCTTTGTAGGCCACCCTAGAGTTCCACTAGTAAACAAAGAGCCAGAGAACAGACCCACTAGGGGTTATTATCTGCCACTGCAACACTCAGAGTGGAGGCCTTGGCTGCATAGCTCTGACAGAACTGAGCAAAGAAAACCTCTCTCCACACTTCCTCCCTTGGACAGCCACGTTTTATTTCATGTGGCTCTCAGCAGAGATGCTCTAGCTGTGATGACGGCCTGGCAAGCTGCCAACAGCTCAATGGGAAGCCTCCATTGAGTTTGCAGACCAAAAAGTTTGATTTCCACCCCCAGCCTCACACCCCCCTCCCAAGTGACTGCTTCAGTCCTGCATTCGATATCAGGAAATTTGAAAGGCAAACGCTCCCGTCCCTCTCTGGGCTTCGCACTGAGCACAAAAGCAAAGCTTCGTCAGAGCTCCGGGCATTTGTATGTTTTGGAAGTCCAAATGCGGAAAAACATTGTCTCATCCTGATGTGTAAGAGTTTTGATGGTCTTCTCTGCAGCGTTTGGGAGAAGAGTTCTGGGAGGGGACTTTTAGCACTTTTCCACTTCACATGATCCTTTATTGCATTTATTTCCTACTCCTTTATTTTTGTTCCACTTTGAAATTAGCTTTAAAAGCACTGCCAATGCAGTGGCTGTATCCCTACCACTTCAGGGAAAAGCTGTTGCTGCTTCCAGGTGCAGGAGTGCCAGCTTGGCCCCGCGACCATGAGTGCCAGGGCCCAAGGGTGCCATGCAGCGTACATGGCCCTGGCACTGAAATGTGTGGGTGCCCAGCCCCTTCATGGGGAATTTTGTGGGTGCTTGGGCACCCAGGGCCCCAGGGAGATGGCACCTATGTCTGGGTGGGTAGGGGTCCTGCAAAGTCCTGCTCCATGAAGAGGCTCTCTGGTGCTCATCTTGTAGAGCCAGTGTGGCATGGTGGTTAGAGTGTCAAACCGAGAACTGGAAGGCCAGGGTTATAATCCCCACTCAACCATGTACCGTAGCTTCCTGAGTAACCTTGGGCCAGTTACTATCTCACAACCTAACCTCCCTCACAGGGCAGTTGTGAGGTTGAAATAGGGAGAACTATATAAACCACTTTTTGCTCCTGGAGGAAAGGTGGAATACAAATGTTAATAATAATAATAATAAAAGGTAAAGGTAAAGGGACCCCTGACCATTAGGTCCAGTCGCAGACTACTCTGGGGTTGCGGCGCTCATCTCGCTTTATTGGCTGAGGGAGCCGGCGTACAGCTTCCGGATCATGTGGCCAGCATGACTAAGCCGCTTCTGGAGAACCAGTGCAGCACATGGAAACGCTGTTTACCTTCCCGCCAGAGCGATACCTATTTATCTACTTGCACTTCGACATGCTTTCGAACTGCTAGGTTGGCAGGAAATAATAATAATAATCACCATCAATTGCTCAGTAGTGTGGTTTGACCATTGCAGAACTGACTAGGATTTCCACCCACACAGGTTTTTAGGCTGCTATGGCAGCCCCGGCAGACAACTCTGAAGGAATGTGGCCCCTGGCAGGCAAAAAAAGCTTCTCTGCCCCCTGATATGCATTCCATAAACTGTATGACTCTCTGGCCCTCCTGCCTCTTCCAAGAGGTGCCTGAACCCATTTTGCAGGCAGTGGTGGCTGGTATCCATGGGGACTGGTGGGGTAGGAAGCAGAGAAACCAATGGTAAGTAGAGCCAACTGGTTTGGGCCCCATCATCCTGCCTACTGGGTTCTTCAAGGGTGGAACTGTGACTGAGGAGAAAGAAGCTGAGAGCCAGGACCACTCTTGGGTTGGCTGTAAATACACAAATGAAACAACACATGGACGAGAAATATCTACACCATGCAAAATGGCATGGATAAGAAGGCACTACTCATTAGCTCACTCCTATTACTCTGAGTTTTCTGAGTTGATTTACTGAAGAATTCATTTACTGGTTTACTGCAATCACCTCGATATCATGTGCTGGAAAATAATATATTCAGTATTTTACCCCCCTAGTGGCCCATTTTCTGTTAGTCATGTTGTGTTGTTTTATTTATGTGTATTCAGTTTTGTAAGAAGAAAATAAAAACATACTTAAAAAGAAGAAAGGCAGGTGGAGCTGACTGAGATTAGTGAGGCAGGTCCCCATTTGCCCTCCTGGACAAGCCTCCACTATTTGCGGGTGATGCTGAGTGAGATTGTAGGAGAAGCTGCCAGTGTCACATTGGGCACTACTGATTCTTCTGTTACCAGCTGCAGCCTGGTTCTAATTGCCTGGATTTTGTGTCCATGCTGTATTTTTATATTTTATGGTTTTAATTATTCTTCTGCTATACATTGCCCACATAATTTGTTATTAATAGGGTATTTTGTTGATAAATAAAACAAAACAAATGACTTTTCCCACTTGCCACCTTGGCCTACTGCCCCCCAAACATCAGCTGTGCAGTTGATGTCAAGAGGCAAATTGCAGTCGCCCCAAATGAAAATGGGGGCCATGTTTCTGAGGAAGTTGCAGCTGCTGCTGCTGCTCTGCCCTTTGAAATTAGGAGACAGAGGTAAATCTCATTGGAGGGGGCATCTTCTCGTTTCCCAGTGAGGTATCATAGTTAGAAGAAAGCCATCTAGTCAAACACCCTGCATTGCAGGAGTCACAGCTAAATAATTCCATCCAACCTCAATTTAAAAGCCCCCAGTGATGGAGAGTTCACTATCTTCCAACAGAGTCCATTCCACCATCAAACAGGTCTTACCATCAGAAAGTTCTTCTTAATGTTGAGTCGGAATCTCCTTTCTTGAAGTTTGAATCTATTGGTTTAGGTCCTACCCTCTGGAGCACAGTTGACCCATCCTGTTTCACCACCTGAGGTGAAACAGGAAGGCGCAGACACACACACACACACTGCTGCCACACTACTGAAGCCTCACTTAACATGAGTGCATGGCTGCAACTTCTGGTGAGATCCCACAAGATCTCACAAGAGTTCGTCAAGATCCTCAAGATCTTGCAAGATCTTGCCAGAAGCTGCCACTACTGTCACCACTTCACTTCTCCAGTAGTGGCAGGGGCAGGTGGGGCACCTGCAGAGGTGCCACCATGCAGGATTCCATTGCCCAAGGGGGCTGCCTCAGTCTGTCTCATGGATGGGCCAGCCCTGCTGGAGAAGCAGAAACCAAGCTTGCACCATCTTCCATGTGACAGCCCTTCAGATATTTGAAGATGGCTACCATCTCACCTCTCCGGCTCCTCTTCTCCAGACTAAACATACCCAACTCTCTCAACCATTCCACATAAGGCTTGGTTTCCAGACTCTTTATCAAGGGTCAGTGGGGTAGGGGAGTGACATCAAATGCATCTTCCATTCTTTTGTAAGTCTCAGCAACATGAAGGTAATGTCACAGTCCATAGCCCCTGCTCCTTGCCGCATAATATGAAAGGGAGAGAAATCTTCCCTTGCTCCTTCCCGTGCTTGCATAAAAAGCAGAAGCAAGCATGTTCTCATGAGAAAACCAAAAGCATCTCTGCCAAATGGATCCTGGCTTCTCTCCCCTTCTTTCCCCTCCCAACTCCCTCCTCCCTTTCGGATTTCTGAACTGCTGGGTTGGAGTTTTACATTTTTTTCCCCTACGGGCAAAAATTATGAGTATGTCACATGAAAAAAGGCTTGCTTCTTTCATAATGAAGGTGAAGGAAGTTGTCTATACATATTGCAGCCTGTCTGAAAAATATGGAGGATAACTTAAGAGTTTCCTCTTCTTGCTTTTTTTTTTTAAAGGAAAAACCCTCCTGGCTGTATAAATATTAATTCTGAGCATGTGGTAACGGGAGAGGCCGCAAGCCAGCAGCTCTTATCAGCGATTGTTTGACTAATGCTACAGACAGTTTAAACAAGAGAGTTATTACTCGGGATGACACTAAATTAGAAGGTTCAGGCTCCCCTTTAAACATCAGCTAAGCTCGGCTGGGCCAGATTGGATTCCGCAGGTCAGGATGGCGCCTGGCGCAGGCAGGCTATTTACTATGGACCTGTTGATTAATTACACGGCACTTGATTCAATTAAAATTCTGTCTGGCTTCTGACCTGGAAGAATGTCTGAGAGGAGCCTTGTTATCCAAGGGAGCAGGGAAAAGGAAGAGGAGAATATGAGAAGGCTGGAAGAAGGAGGGAGACCAAGGGGGTGTTAAGGCAAACAAGAGACGCCTAGTTTTCTTGGTAACATCTTACTCCTTGCAGCTATCGTTTAAAGGCTCTGCTTCTGGAATCCAGCTATTATAGTCACCCATTCATTTATAGAATGATATAATTGTAGAGTTGGAAGGTATCCCAAGGATCATCTAGTCTAAGGTAAAGGTAAAGGGACCCCTGACCATTAAGTCCAGTCGTGGCTGATTCTGGGGTTGCGGTGCTCATCTTGCTTTATTGGCCGAGGGAGCCGGCGTACAGCTTCCGGGTCATGTGGCCAGCATGACTAAGCCGCTTCTGGCAAACCAGAGCAGCACACTGCTTACCTTCCCGCCGCAGTGGTACCTATTTATCTACTTGCACTTTGACGTGCTTTCGAACTGCTAGGTTGGCAGGAGCAGGGACCGAGCAACGGGAGCTCACCCCGTCGTGGGGTTTCGAACCGGTGACCTTCTGATCGGCAAGCCTTAGCCTCTGTGGATAACCCACAGCGCCACCCGCGTCCCTATCATCTAGTCTACCTTCCTGTAATTCAGGAATCACAGCCAAAGAATCCCTAACAGGTGGCCATCCAACCTCTGGTTAAAACATCCATCGAAGAAGGATCCACCACATTCTGAGGTCATCAGTTCCACCATTGAACAGTTCTTACTCTCAGGATGTTCTTCCTCATTTTTAGTCTCCTTTCTTGTCATTTGAATCCATTGCTTTAGGTCCTACCTTCTAGAGCAGCAGAAAATAAGTTTGCTCCACCTTCCATGTGACAGCCCATCAAATATTTGAAGATTGCTCTCAAAACATCTCTCAGTCTTCTCTTCGCCAAGCTGTTTAATTCATTGCATTTGTATCCCACCGTTTTCTCCAAGGAGCTCGAAGTGGCACACAAGGTTCTCTCCCTCCCCATTGAATCCCTCCCCATTGCCCTGAGAGGCAATGACAGGCCCAAGCACAGCTAGCGAGCTTCATGGCTGAGTGGGAGGACTTGAACCACAGTCTCCCATGTCCTAGTCCAACACTCTAACTGCTACACCAGGCTGGCTCTGCACCACATGTTCCGATGCACTTGTACTCCTCAAATTTTATCGACCTCCTCTCTGGCACATAGAAACTGAAGAGGTGGGTGGGTAGGTGATTGTTAACTGAGGTTGGGCTGTGACCCTATTGCTCCTTGCCAGTATTGTGGCATCTCAAAAGCCATGCTGGTGTCTCCTATGAAAGTAACACACCGAGCATCCTTCCTGTAATTTGTGGGCATCCTATAACGGGCACCTAGTTAGCCACTGCCAGAACAGGATGCTTGGCTAGATGGGTCGCCTTGGGCCTGATCCAGTAGACTCTTCAGGGTCAAAGCAGGCTCCATCAAGTGTAAAAAAAAAAAAGTGGGCTGCAAAGGTCGTAGGCATATAGACACATTAAATTGGCCAGCCCACAGAAGGAAGCGCAAGAGCTGTAAAGGAAGGGTCTGGAAACCAAGCTTTATGAGTAACAGTTGAAGGAAAGGAGAGGAGAAGGCTCAGGGCTCATCCACACTTCCACTTGTATCATACCTAGAAAACGCAGGTCTGAGAGGCATCCGGCTTGTTCCATGCTTTCTAGGCACAGGGCCATGTGATTTTCCCTTTGTTCCACTGCTATCCATAGGAAAATCTGCCCTTTATCAGAGCAAACATCGATTCTTAGGAAACTTAGGTGATGTTTGCTCTGATTCAGTGGTAAAAAGCAGGTTTTCCCAGGGAAAGCAGCAGAGCAAATGGAAGACCCTCTCGTACCCGTGCTTTCTAGGCATGGGACAAGCGGAGAGGAGCCTTAAGAGGTCATAGGATAGCCATCTGCAAACATCTCAAGGGCTGCCACATGGAAGGTGGAGCAAGCTTGTTTTCTGCTGCTCCAGAGGGGGAGGAACTGAACCAATGGATTCAAACTACAAGAAACAGGATTCTAACTCAACATTAGGAAGAACTTTCTGGTGGTAAGAGCCATTCAACAGTGGAATGGGCTCCCTCAGAAGGTGGCAGTCTCTCCTTCATTGGAGGCTTTTAAGCAGAAGTTGGATGGCCACCTGCCAGAGATTTTTGAGCTATGATTCTTGCACTTCTGTGGATTGGACTAGATGACCCTTGGGTGTCCCTTCCAAATCTACAATTCTGTGATAAATGAAGCCCACAGAACACCATTTCTTTCTAATCTGGGGCAGGGGCTGCTCACCTGCCTGTGCAAGAGTCTTGAGTCACACACCCACAGGATTTACCAGACCAAATGCCATTTAATTGGCGATTGCTTTTACAGAGCTGACACGATCTGGGCAAAGAAGAGGCATTCGTCTTTTCCCTCTGTTTTTAATGCTAAGCAGGAGCCCTGCTCCAGGCAGCCCCGCTCATTTGGATTACACATCGTCAGTCGCTGTTTCCTTGGTGGGATTAAGCAGCTGTTTGAATGTCAAGGGAGCCTCCGTGAGACTCCTTAAGCTCACTACAACTCCAAGCTGAGCCCTCCAGAGGGGCATTATGTGAGGGGCTTGCCATCCTGGATGAATAAAATTTAATGCTGAAAGAAAGAAGACAGGGTGGAGAAGGATTAAAAGGAGACCCAGCTGCGATAAAAGAAATTAAAATCCAGCAGCATGAAATATTTCAAACACCTTTTAACTGAGGCAGCAAAAGCTGAGCCCAATAACTTCTGTACTGGAGGAAACCCAAGCAAAGCAGGGCTGGTGCCCACCAAGGAAATAATCCCCTTTGAGTGGGGTCTGTCCTCCCAGACATACTTCAGGAAGCCCCCATATGAGCTTCAGTCCTTGGCTCAGGTCCTGCTCCAAGGGGCAGCAATGCACAAGGCAAGGTAAAAGATAAAGGACCTCTGGACAGTTAAGTCCAGTCAAAGGCAACTATGGGGTTGCGGCGCTCATCTCGCTTTCAGGCTGAGGGAGCTGGCGTTTGTCCACAGACAGCTTTCCAGGTCATGCGGCCAGCATGACTAAACCGCTTCTGGCGCAATGGGACACTATGACAGAAACCAGAGCACATCAAAATGCCGTTTACCTTCCCACCGCAGTGGTACCTATTTATCTACTTGCACTGGCATGCTTTCGAACTGCTAGGTTGGCAGGAGCTGGGACAGAGCAACGGGAACTCACCCTGTCATGGGGATTCGAACTGCTGACTTTCCAATTGGCAAGCCCAAGAGGCTCAGTGATTTAGACCACAGTGCCACCCACTGCAGTGGGGAGAAGCAGAGTCTTGACATTGGTGGCCCCAAGGCAACCATCTCTGGAGCCAGTGTGGTGTAACTGTTAGAGTTGCGGACCAAGTCCTGGGAGAGACCAGGCAGAGGTGGATTTAGGAGAGTGTGGCTAGTTCAGGGGGCGAATGTCTTGCCCAGTTGTTGCTGCTGCCTTGCGCTCCTTGGAGACTGGATCTGCCTCCTCATCAACAGTCCCCCCTGACCCACCAAAACAGCTTCTACAGCCTCTCAGCAAATTGGAGATGCTGCTAGTGTCCTCTCATCATTGTTCCTAATGTAGATCTTTATCCCCCTGCCTCATTCCTCATTCCTGATGCAAATCTTCACTCACCCCTTCTTCCCTGGTTTGTGGTTTCCCTCAAGTGCCAAAATATCTAGAGCCATCTCCGTTTGTCTCTGTGCGTCCTCCACCACCTTCCATGGCCACAACTGATGTCTCACTACCGAAACCTTGGCTGGATTTGGCCCTCTTTCTTTGCCGTTTGCCAGATTCTGTGAAGACGCCCTCCTGCTTGCTGCTGCTGCTTCCCTCCTCTTTTTTGGTTTCTTTTCAAATGTGCCTTTAAGAAGTTCTGACATAATAATAAATTCTTAATAGCCCTGGGCAGCAGAGGCCAAGCAGAGTCTCTGAACTCTCTCAGGCAGCCCAAAGAACTGCCAAAGACACACTTGGAAAAACAAACGGAAAAGGTGAGTTAAATCTTTCATTAAGACGAGGTTCTTCCCCACCCTGCTCTGTTTTGAACCTGAAAGGTTTGTGAAAAGGGAGGGAGGGAGGGATTGAAATGCATCCCTTTCGGTTTGGCCTGCCCCTTCCTCGCTCATTCGCTCTCTGGCCTATGGGGGACCCCCATGAGCTGTTGGTTTGTTTCCCTCTAAGTAGCAATTAAAAGACAGGCCTGAGTAAGGCAAGATGGAAAGGTAAGTGGCAGGTGTTGTGATGTTGCTAAAATTACCCAAATTCCCCACAATAAGAGAATAGCCAGGATCAGAAATGACTCTTTATTGCCATGGAAACCGAAAGAGAACACAGGAAAACATCCAGCAATTTCCATTCCCCGGGAAAGAAGAAAAGATGCCTTTTTGTGTGTAATCATTGTTGGCAATGGACGGAGCTTGGAAAGGTTGAGAGGTTCCAACAAAGCTGCATCTGAAGCACTTTTTGAAAAGAGAGAAACAAGCAGAATAAAGGAAGAACCAGGTGTTTTGTTGTGTCTTCTGAAAAATGCAGCACTTCCCTGTTTTGAGGGAGACCATCAAGGCATGAGTAAACTGGAAAAAAACAGAAATCTAAAGATCAGGGAGGCTTTTAAAAACTTGACTGCAACTAGATGAAGAGGAATTGGAGGAAGTGCCCCAGCTGGAGATCAGGGCTGCCCTTAGACCTGCTCCTCAGCAGATCGCAAACTTTGTAGGCACCAGGATGCAAAAGCTTCTCTTGGCAGAGAATTGAGGAAGTGGAATCATGGGAATTCCTGGCAACTTTGCAAGTGCCTTTGATGTTTGATTGCCTGGCTAGAACACAAAACGAGATTCCATAGAATCATAGAGTTGGAAGGGATGCCAAGGGTTATCTAGCCCAACCTGCTGCAATGCAGGAATCACAACTACAGAATCCCTGACAGGTGGCCATCCAACCTCTCTTTAAAAGTCTCAAATGAAGGAGAGTCCACTTTCCTAATGTTTAGCTGGAATCTCCTTCCTTGTAATTTGAATCCATTTGTTCAGGTCCTACCCTCTGGAACAGCAGAAAACAAGCTGGCTACATCTTCCATTTGACAGTCTTTTAGATATTTGAGGAGAGCGCATAGCGCTGTGGGTTAAACCACAGAGCCTAGGACCTGCCAATCAGACAGTCGGCAGTTCGAATCCCCGCGATGGGGTGAGTTCCAGTTGCTCGGTCCCTGCTCCTGCCAACCTAGCACTTTGAAAGCACGTCAAAGTGCAAGTAGATAAATAGGGACCGCTCGGGCGGGAAGGTAAACGGCGTTTCTGTGTGCTGCTCTGGTTCGCCAGAAGTGGCTTAGTCATGCTGGCCACATGACCTGGAAGCTGTCTGCGGACAAACGCTGGCTCCCTCAGCCTATAGAGCGAGATGAGCGCCGCAACCCCAGAGTCGGTCACGACTGGACCTAATGGTCAGGGGTCCCTTTACCTTTACCTATCCTATCAGTCATGGTCAGATCACTTCCTGTTGATATTTAGGCTCTCAGCACCTTACCCCCCTGTAGAGGCAGGGGGATGTGGTTGGTCTGAACTTGGAGCATGATCGATCCAATTGGTTTCCAGATGGCCCTGGGGGATTTCCCAGCTGATATGACTGGTGCTCCTGTTGAAGCCCTGGCTGACTTGCGGAACCTCTGGATGGCTCGGGCCATTGACACAATCATCCCTGAGTGCCCTCTCCCACTTCATGGAGACCATTTGACTCCCTGGTATACTCCACCAGCGCTTGGGGCAAGGAAACAAGCCAGGAGACGGCTTGAAGGCAAGTGGAAGAAAACTCTGATTGAATGCAGTTGAACACTGGTGAAAGCTCATCATTGAGCCTACCTAGTGGCAGCGAAGGCATACTTTGCCGCCTTCATTGCATTCTCACTGTGCCTTCCAGCAGAGTTTTTCCAGTTGGTCTGGGGCTTTTTACAGTCTGGCCTGAAGAAGGTTGTAGAACTGACAGTAGCTTGCTATGACTTGTTTGCAAAGCATGTTGAGGATAAAAATTCTTGCATCCACCAGGATCTTGACTTCACTGTTACACATCTCCAACTTCCTCCACTATTCCTCATAAGGCTTGGTTTCCAGACCATTTATTGTCTTGGACACCCTCTTCTACACACCTTCCAGTTTGTCAATATCCTTTTTAAACTGTGGTGCCCAGAACTGGACACAGTATATCTGCTGAGCATTCTACCGAAACACCTAGGCTCCTTTTGCTATGTGGAAAAAAAAGAGATTCTGGCTTGATCTTCTGTCTATTTACCAGAGCTGAGGCGAACCTTTCTGCCTGCTTTTCTTCCAGGAAAACTTCCACTGTTAGCAACCCTGCTCTTCAGGACTTCTTTGCAGTGTGTTGTGGGGTGCAGGGAGAGAGAGAGATGCATCAGGGTGCTCTCTTAGGTGGCTGTGGAGCCAGCATCCTGCTGCATACTCTGCAGTTTATTCTTTTGTATAAAAGAGTCAATATGCCAACTTTGCTCCCACGTCGACTTAGGCAGCACTGCTGCGGAACATAATAATGTGAGTCACAACATCAGGGGTTCTTCCACCTGCTCATCTTCCAACATAAAGACTGCCAGCAATGCCCTTCTGTATTCTGCATGGGACAAACAGGTCGGTCTATGCAAAAGCAGGGAGAAGCTAGACACAAACCTGACATCAGAATCCAAAAGCTGATGGGAGAACATTTCCACCTCCCAGGACACTCCCCAGCTGGTCTTCTTTTCAAACAAGGCACTTCAAAGGGAAACTCCAAAGGAGAAAGCTGCTGGATTACAATTTACCAGGCAATTCAGTTCCGTCACCTGTGGCTTGGATTGAGATCATTTTAAAAAGAAAAAAGGAAAAAAACACATTACATGTGTTAATTAGCTTTCCAAGGCCAGGGTTTGTGTTATATCACCAATGCTATCTTCTTAATTGATCATTGTAACTATTTTGCTTTTAAGTAATCCCCACTGTCTGTTTCTTTTGCATTTCATCTGCCTCTCCTTTCCACCCACCCCTGACCACACCTCTGCCACTTTAGGAATGTGCTTCATGCATCTGACTTTGGTCTAGGATTCAACCAGTGGCGAAGGAAGGGGGTGCAGGGGGTGCAGTACGCCCCGGGTGTCATCACTGAGGGGGGTGACAAAATGAGTTTTAAAAAAATAATAAATTGGGCTCATGAAACTTTTTAGGAGTGACTTGTTGGCTTAGGAGCCCACAAGTTCCACAATGCCTGAAACGGCAGCGTGGGACTTGCATCTGCCTACCACCTCTCCCTCAGCCATCCTACAGCTGAGGGGAAGGCGGCAGAGAGGCTCCACATGTCAGAGAGGCTTGCCCTGCCCCCGGCTGTAGGACACGCCCCCACACCAGGCACCCGAGCGGCTAGCTACGCTGCTCAATGCAACAAGACTCTTTCCAAAAGCTTTGCTTTTGCTGCAGCAGATTAACGTGGCTCCCTTTCCGTAAATTGCAGGATTGCAATTCTTCAAGAAGTTTAATTTCACATGTTTGGGTCTGAATAGAGACAAGGGGATCCTTCCCACCACAGTTGTTAGCCAACAAGGTAATAGCAAGTCGGTGGTTTTATTGCTTGTCCCTGCCACAGTTCTTATTTTGCATCCGCTCAGGCTCTAACTGAAGTGGCACCACCTGCATCTCTCGCATTTCCTTTCCTTCTGATTTCATGGTTGACAGTTTCCGTCACCCCACCCCGCCACCGCCTGCCATAATATCTGCAGCTGATATAGAAGACTGCAGTCCATGGAAGCTTATTCCAAAATACTTTTGTTAGTCTTTAGGATGAATTGTTTTGATGGATACCTAGATAGCTCAATGATGATGTCAACCCAGTGTACAGCAGCCGTGAGAAAAGGTAAATTTCATGCTAGGGATCATGAGGAAAGGAATTGAAAGTGAAACTGCCAATATCATCACGCCATGATACAAATCTAGGCTATGACCGCATTTAGACTACTGTGTGCAGTTCTGGTTGCCTTATCTCAAAAAGGGTATTGGGAAAGAGTTGGGATGGGTTCAAAAAAAGGGCAACCAAAGAGATCAAGGGGATGAAGCAATTCCCATATGAGGAAATGTTGCAGAGTTTGGGACTCTTTAGTTTTAAAAAAGGCAACATGATAAAAGTTAATAAATTTGTACATGGCATGGAGAAATCTAAGAGAGAAAAGTCATCCTACCTCTCACATCAACAGGAACTCCAGTGAAGCTGAATGCTGGAAGATTCAGAACAGATTAAAAAGAAGTCACTCTTCACACAGCGCATATTTAAACTACGGAACTCACTCCCACAGAAGGCAGTGATGGCCACCACCTTGGAAGGCTTTAAAAAAGAAAAGGATTAGGCAAATTTATGGGGCAAAAAGCTACCAATGGCTACTAGCCACAGTGGCTATGCTTTGTCTCCACAGTCAAAGGCAGTAGTGCTTCTGAATACCAGTTGTTGGAAACCTCAGAAGGGGAGAGTTGCTCTTGTGCTCAAATCCAGCTTGTGGGTTTCCTATTGGGACATCTGGTTGGCCACCATGAGAACAGGAGGCTGGACTAGATGGGCCATGGGCCTGATCCACCAGGGCTCTTCTTATGTTCTGATGGTATGTCCATACCCAGTGCATTTCCACTGTGAAGAAGTGCAGCAACTCACCACCTCCTCCTGCTGCAGAGTAATTGGCGTTTAAGAATAACTGTTAATTCATCTGGGTTTTGTGTGTCTATGCTTTTCTGTGTTGTGTTTATAGTGGATTTTTGTTATAAACCTCTGTTTTGGTGACAGGCAATATATAAATCCACTAAATAAATAAACGTTCACATGGGTATGGCTTGGTGGGAAACAAATCCAGCTATGAAGTCACCAACTGTTGGTGACTGGCCTGTGATTTCTTCCTTTTAAATATATGTTTATAGTATTGCACGCCACCGCAATCTCCGAATAGTGCAAAATTCCAAGAGTTCCAGGTGCTTACCAGGGTTTGTTTTACCTTTGGGAATGAGACACAGTGTAGACTCTCATGTCTTCATGATATATGGTTTATTTACACATATATACTGTGGGGTGTAATCCACTGGGAGCAGTCAAATACAACATTCCTTGTTTTCCTAGAGTGGCCATGCAAGGGGATGTTGCTCCAGCCAGTTGAACTTCCTATTACACTTGGCTGGAGCATCCTTCCTTGCATGTGACTAGTGGGTGGGCGTGACCTTTCCAGACCTGGCAAAAGGCCAAGGCATGCTGCCACGCTCTCTCTTTTCCATCTTCCTTTCGTCCTGCGAATTTCATGGACTGAGCTGCTGGTTGTCAGCCAAGCAGTCCCCCAGGTCATATCCTTTATGGGGTAAACCTGTCTGTACAAGTTTGTAACTTTAAGCCTAAAGCCTGCCTTCGGGGATCACACTGTGCTCTGCCTGGTCGTGAGTAAACTTTCTTTTTATTGCTTATGAATAAGACTGTGGTGTCTTTATACTTTTAGGAGGGATTCAAGGGGTCTTACCAGGAAAATATTAGAACACATTTCAATCTGGACAAGCCAGACTGAATTGCTTATTGTCTTAAGAAACTCACACGAGTTTGCAACCAGTTTTCTGCGGTGTAAAGGGGAATGCACTCTGCAGTCTGCACTCTGCTAAGTGAACAAACTTGCTAGCACAAGTTAGGAAGGATATTAATAAACAATATATCCTCTCCTGCCACCCTCAAAATTCCCACATATACAACCTGAACCTAAGATGGAGGGCTTCACAGCATTTAATACTCCAAAAGGGTATTGTTTCTCCCATAGCCACAAACTTGGATTCAAACAGACATCAAACATTGCTATTGTGCTCCCTGTCTCTTTTCCCAGCTTGCTGCTTAACATGTGGCCCACATCAAAGCAACTTCTAACTCTCAACTTTGACTTTGTCTGTTGAGGGAGGGGACCCCAGCACCCATTTGCCATCTTGCACTGAGCCCCTCAATCCCCCATCACCTCGCCAGGAAGGTAGCCTGGCTTGATTAGCTTTTAACGCCTGCTACAGCCTAATGCCCCAAGCTCATAACAATAGTTTTAGATGGGTCTCTGAGTTCTTCAGGCCACATTGCTAATATCCTCTCTCAGCAACAGGAGGATTGATTGTGGGTGTTCGTTCATTATCCATGAGCAATGTACTTGATCTGTGAATTTATGTCTGCAAATAATTACTAACCTAAATCAATACTATTACTTTATTACTTGCTGGGCAGGTTTGACCTCAATTCTCTGGTGTGAAATCTCTTTCTAAGTGGCTGTTTGCCTTTCTTCGTCTAGCAGCCCTGTGGTGCTGAGGAGGAGGGGACAAGGGGGCAGAAATCAAACATGTGTGGTTTAGATTTTGTTCTCTTCTTGACAGGGCTTCTTACACATTTTGCAAAAGGCGAGCTAAAGTCACCGAGTCATGAGACAAGGACATTCCTCTCACCAGCCCCAAAACTCTCATAGAATCACAGAATCATAGCATTACAGAGTTTGAAGGGACCCCAAGGGTCATCTCACCCAAACCCCCTGCAATGCAGGAATCACAGCTGAAGAATTCCTGGCACATGGCCATCCAACCTCTGTTTAAAAACCTCCAAGGAAGGAGAGCCCACCACCTTCCGAGGGAGTCTATTACTCTGTCGAACAGCTCTTATCCTCAGAAAGTTCTCCCTAATATTTAGTCCATTAGTGCAGGTCCTGCCCTCTGAAGCAGTAAACAAGCTGGGTCCAATCTTGCATAGGACACTCCTTTAGATATTAGAAGATGGTTATCATATCACCTCTCAGCCTTCTCATCTCCAGACTCACAGGAGCCCAGGTGTTGCCCAGCCATATGAGTGCAGGCCCATCCTCAAGACCCACTAGAGCGACAACTATGGCAAATGGGAAACCAGATACTCCCTTTAAGGCTTGCCATGATTGACCTGCCAGGGCTCCTGTGCTCTTCTCCAGAGCAGGATATTGTGTTCTTTGTGGCTCTGTACATAAGCCAGCTTGTAAGCGTGTATATATCCTGGAAGACTCGTTAAGACCCATGCAATGAAATATCAATAGGAACAGTGAGAGGAGCAGCCATCTTCATCAAGGGGATGCTGTGAGACAGGCAGCTGCACGTCTCTGTTGGGCACACAGCTGTCCCATGGACCATGGCCCCCTTTGTGAGGTTGACAACCAGCTTCATTGACCTGGCATTACACAGCAGCACCTTAAGGTCATGTGGGTCTCCCTTGTTGATTCCAGTATCCTTCTGGTCAAAACCAGACCCGGAGGCAGGGATAGTTTTCAAACAATGACTGAACCTGCCTCAGTAATGACATGGTCTGGTCCTAGCATAACCTCATCCTCCTACCTGTGATCACTGAGACTGGTGTCCCAGTGCATCCCCGCTCTGTGGAACCTGCCCCAGCCATTCTGTTGGCTGGGGCCCACTCCCAGGCAGCCCTGAGCTTCTCCCCTTCAGAACAGAATATCTTATACAAACTATACAATAAACCAATAAAACAGTAGAAACTAATAATAATAATAATAATAATAATAATAATACATAAAATGAAATAATCCACAACCCCAACCAAACGATTAACTCACCCCTGACACAACAAAAACAAAACAAAAGAACCAGAATTTAAAACGTCACAGATTAAAAACTTTTAAAAAACATTTAAAAGCATTTTTGGCAGTTGCCCCAACCCCAACACCTGGATTCATCCCATAACGTGGGGAAAGTAATCTCTTTTTGGGAAACAGCCATGAAGATTTCTAATGTAGGAAGACTGGAAATCTAAATTTAAGCCATTGTATGAACTTTTGCTACTTTTTTAAGATTAGATGTTTGTTTGATTTTATTTTTTTTGTTTGTTTGTTTTTGTTTGTTTTTTAGTAATTGTAAGTTATTTAAAATTGTTTTCTAATGTTGTATTTTAAATTGTTGTAACCCGCCCTGGAACAATGAATTAATAATCATGATTATAATATTGAAATCAGGTCCAACTGAACCCCACAAAGGGATTAAGGAGAAAATTAAGATCCAAAGGCCTGGATGAATAAGTGCGCCTTAGTGGATGGTGTCAGGCACACCTCCCTCAAGACTCCTCAAAAGGGGCCTCCGCTGCTGATTTATATGTTTTAATCAGAGCACCAGAAAAGGGTGAGGTTCCATGGCAGAGGAGACCAGCTCTCCTTGTTAAATAAAGTTATTGCTTTAATAAGTGTGGGAGGGAGGCTGGTCCACTCCAGAGCCAGCCTGATTCAATATTGGTTCATCAAGGACTTCTTTTAATGAAATGGAAGGAGGCCTGATCCTCCTGAAGACACTCAGAGGAGATGTTTGCTTTTCTCTCCTGAGATGTCCCCCCACCTACCCTGCTCTGTAAGGAGCAGCAGGGCTGGGGCCAACAACATAAAGGGACTGGACCAGAATTGCTCTCCAATATTGCCTCCCATCCATCACTCTTGTGCTGGGGAGTTCAGGGCAGCCTTCCCCAATAGGCAAAGGCAGCTTCTGGGCAGGTAAGGATGTTCTTGATGCATGCCCAGAAGCAATGGCAGGAGGGCACTGAGAACATGTGAGACTGGACATAAGCACACCTCCTCAAAAGGCCCAGGGTCATTCAGCAGCTCAGTTTCATAGAAACATAGAATTGTAGAGTTGGAAGAGGACCTTGAGTGTCACCTAGTCCAACCCCCTGCAATGCAGTCATCTCAACACCCAGTGCCCCATCTTATTTGAAACCAAACCAGACTCTGCTTAGCTTTGCAAATGTGCCAGCAGTTTTATTGCTGCACCAGCCACAGGGGGTGTTCAAATGAGCGGCTTCAAACACAGGGAGGACCTTCCCCTCCTCCATCCCCATTGCGTCTCAAGCCCCATTTGGATGACATTCTTCACATTAGAGAGGGAGGCTGGGGAGGGCGACATGCATGAACTGTTTGGTTTCCCTGCCCCTGAATTTCCTATTGATGCAGCAGTCGTCTGTGCATATGTGATGGCTGTCTCAGATGTTCACATTACAGCTTGCCCAAACTGAGGCTGTTGAACAGACTCGTGGGCTGCGATGTTGGGGGTTTTGGGGGGGGTTTGAATTTTTTTATTATTAATTTTTGTATATTTTAGATCTTGCAATTTATGTGGAAAGGGTTCCATCTGATTGTGTATTTTCTGATGTTTTGTTTATTTATGACTACCTTTGATATGTTGTAATTATGTATTTTTTCAAGTTGTAAGCCGCCTTGAGAATGGTTTGAACTGTGGAAAGGAGGCATACAAATAAACTTACGTATGCAGTGCTTTTCTTCTAGAAAAATAGTTGTCGGTACTCACCATGAAGTTGTTATAGTAAGCGCCACACTTTTTAACAACTAGCAGTAGGAGCACACAGCATGCATAAGAAATGGTCACATGAATATTGCCACAGAGAGAATAACTTGGATTATTTGCTAAATTCTTGGACTACATCCACCCATTTGTTTTCATCTCCTGTTTCCATTATCGAAAAGGTGCACTCACAGATATGCACACACATCCCCGACTTAATTTCTGGGTATTTCATCCCTCAGCAGCTTTTTTTTCAAAATGCAATAAAAAGAATTTTGTTTAAAAAAATAAGTAGACTTGTGCCCAGTTATTGTTGTTAAGAGTTTTATTATTTGGGGGGGGGGTTAAAAATTGGGAACAAAGTTTATGAAATGAATGAATGAATGAATGAATGGGCAAAGCCAAAGAAGGTTGCATGGCAGGAAAGCTGTGTGTAAGCCATTAGTTCCAAGCTGTGTTAATGAAATGAGTGGGAAAAGGAAAAGCTGGACTGGATGGAAAGACCAGGCAAAAAGCAGAGGGAGAGAGGGAACACTGTGCAATGGTGCAATGGTGCAATGGTGCAATGGTGCAATGGTGCAATGGTGCAATGGTGCAAGCTCCACCCACCTTTGGTTTTGACCCTGCTCATTGGTGGCATGTGACCCTGGACAGATCTTACTTCCCCCCCAGCCATTTTGTGACTGCCACCATCAACAGAAAAAAGATTTCCCAGCAGGGTGGTAGATGGAGAGGGACCGAGACCCAGAGAACAAGCCTTGGACCCCTGAAAGAAGTGCAGGGACACCTTCAGACATTTCCAGAAAACAGAGGCTGCGCTAGGTGGAGGTTGGGCTGTTCTTCACTTTCCTGAGTTGCTGGCCTCTCCCCTATGGACTTGCCCTGCAGGGCCAAAGCAACAATGCCAGACCAAGTGGCTGCACACAGGGCAGACAAAATAAAGGACGTCTTCACACAGCACATAGTTAAACTATGGAACTCCCTCCCACAGGAGGTAGTGGTATCCACCAACCTAGGTGGCTTTAAAAGAGGATTGGATAAATTCATAGTGAAAAGGGTTATTGATGGCTACTAGCCACAGTGACTATGTTCTGTCTCCATAGCTGGAGGCAGCAATGCTTCTGAATACAAGTTATTGGAAACCACAGAAGGGAAGAGGAATCTTATGCTCAAATCCTGTTGTGGGTTTTCCCCAGGCATCTGGTTGGCCACTGTGAGAACAGGTTGTTGGACTAGATTACTGATGGCTTGATCCAACAACCTCTTCTGCTGTTCCTATGTCTGTAAAGCCAACCTTGGCAGGCGCTCTTTCCCAGAATTTGAGGATCCCAGGAGGCAAAAATTGGGTAGGAACAGGGTGGGAAATGAGGCTAAAGCACATATGACATGTAAGAATGTCTGTGAAAATTTATTTCTCTATATGGGGTGTCTAGAACTTGTGAAATTTGCTAGAATCAAAGCTGCATTGGAATGGAGCAAGCGATCTGCGGGGCAGGCAGCTGTTGGCCACGCACACTTACAGTACAAAATTCTGGATTTCCATTTGAGACATTGTGAGCTTAGAAGCAGAACCTGTCAATGAACTAGCGTGAAGCTTTATGCATGCAGCTGAAGGCTGGCTTTTGACTGAGGAGAAATTTAACAACACTGGGTTTTTGCAGCAACCCGAGGGGTATTTTGGAAGGGGGATTTTGGGCTGGAAGTGCTTGAAAGGGCCTGGAGATTGTGGGGCAGCATTTTTAAGCACTGCTTAATCCTGCTGAAGAGGTTCAAGCTGCAAATTGTCTAGCTAAAACCAGTTTGGCTGGGGAAGGAGGGCTGTAGGGTTGACAGCAACAGGGAGGTGTTCACTCATTTGTTCATCACCATTTTTGCTAATTCAAATCACCTGCTCCCTTGCAGGGCTGCCCTCAGCCACGGCCCCACAAACCCACAACGCAGGGTTAATAATGATGAACTGCATTTTTTTTCATCAGCAGAGCAATTTTTAGAAGCTCTCTGAATTCTGAAAGTTCAATTTTCCACCTAATTCTGCGCAGGTCTTGCTTTTATGGGAGGGTGAGACAAGAAGGAGGAACAGCTTTCCATGTTACAGTTGCTAGAAACCACAGGAGGGGAGAGTTCTTCTGTTGTCAAATGCTGCTTTCTCACGACCATTCTGCTAGCAGGATACTGAACTGGATGGGCCATTGGCCTGATCCAGGAGGCTTTCCTTATGTTCTTATTATGTACAGGACGCTCTCCCTCCTCACTTGCATTTTCTGCCACATTTAGATTTGTGGAGTCACCCTCTTTATTTGCGCTGTCTAGGAAGGCTGCCCAAAAGTTTCTTACACGAATGAACATGTCGGTAGCTCCAGGAAAACGAAAAGACAGGCGGAACTGTACAACTGGGGAGAAAGCAAGGCACAAAACGTTCCCATATCATTTCCCCATCCCCATCCTTGGATGCAGGCGTAAACCTGCTTCCAACTTTGCTCCCCTGCTGCTGCAAGGAGCCGTCGTTTTCTGCTCAGCCGAATTTGGAGGACGGCCTGGCTGCTCAATTATTCATCAGGTGCTTCCGACAGTTCCGTAACACGGTGCCTGCCAAAATGGAAATTCAGTTTCTCGATCCAGTGGCCAGACGCGGGGGAGGGAACTCATCCCCAGGGCGCAAGCGCAGGGAGGGACACGGACGCCTTTCCTTCCCGTGTGCCAAATATTTAATTCAGGAGCGAGAAAAGATAAAGCATCTGAATGTGATTCTAGGCGCGGGGGGGGGGGACAGGGGGGGAGAGAGGTCGCTCCGGGAATCTTACAATAAAAGAGAATATTGGACAAAGGAATTGGGGAGCTGGGAATAAAGATAAAAATGCAAAACCCAGGCATCAAAGCAATTTCCTAATCCTATTGTGTTTTGTGTAATTTAATTTGAAAATAACTTTATAGCGGCTTTTACACCATGTTCTCCCCCCCCCCCTTTGCTTTCACTTAAACTGGTGTTTTGTTCCAATTTATGTATTTTTTCCCCTGCTAATGCGTAAGTATGTTAAAAGATTGGAAGGTAATACCTGCCAGTGCTTTCTGCCGCTATCAGTTCTCTTTTACGCTCCTGTAGCTCATCACGCTTATCCCCAAAGGAGTTTTCTTTTCATGGTGCCTTTTCCATTATGCTACACTGGGGAAGGAAGCGGGTGAGGGGGGGGGAACGGATCCACTTTTGTTTCTCTATAACTGTCAGACGCGTGTAGTTGTTTTGCAAAGTGGGATGCCATCCAAATGCACAGACCTAAAAGAGATCAGCCGCCTGCCGAATGTGTCTGCACGACACAGTTATGAACACAGGAACAAAATACCTATTACACTTTATGTTTCCCAGGATATGCATGAGATGATGACTCTCGGCTCAGAAACTGAGCGGCTGCATTTGGAATACTGTGTACAGTTCTGGTCACCTCTCCTCAAAAAGAATACTCTGGAGTTGGAAAAGGTTCAGAAAAGGGCATCCCAAGTTATCAAAATTACAGAGCAACTCCACTATGAAGAAAGGTTGCAGTGTTTGGGACTCTTATTACTTTAGGGCTGATCCACACTCTTCCTTCTAAGCACAGGTCTGGGATTTCCAGGTCCAGGTGGTTCTATTCCCCCTTCTTCTGCTTTTCCTGGAAAAATGGCACATTTTACCACCGAACTGGAGCAAACAGAATTTGGGTTTTCCACAGACTGCCATTCAGTGGTAAAGCGCAGATTTTCCTGGGGGAAAGAGGCAGGGCAAATAAAAACCCTGCTTAGACCTGGAAATCTCACACCTGTGCCTAGACAGTGCAGCAGGAAAGGAAGTGGAAATGAGGACAAATGATCTCATGGAGATGCTACATGCTGCAGGCAGCAACCTACCATTTTTTTTTTTCATACATCATTTGGAAATCCACAACTCTCAGCCTAAGACATTGAGCGTCCTGAGGCAAAGGACAAGATGGTGCCTGCTCCCCACTCCATATTCAGGACTTGACTGGACTTTCAGATCTGCGTACTATACGCAAGTCTTCCATCCTAAGCTTCTCTTTTTTAGGAGAATGCTGGGCAGGCCATAGGCCGGGTCGTCCTCTTATATACCTGCTAGGATTGACAAGGCATCTGACCCTCACCTGAATCTCACAGCTCTACTGTAGCTGCCTCTGAATAGTTATCATTGAAGTCTTGGGGGAAATACTTAGCATCACACGTCATATGCATGGATGTTGCCGAACCAATTAACCAACTAGAAAGATTACTGTTAATAGCACCAGTTTTCCTATAACTTGATATTGCTGTGTTGTTTTGATGAACTGCAAAAGCATTTTTAGTTTGCTTTCTGTTGCCACCCTGGAACCTTTCTTTATTAATGCCACTTTGTTTTGTACGATTCCTTGCAAATGAAGGAAAACAACTTTTCTTTTTGTATATGTTGATAATATAATTTTGGTTACTGAGGACAAACAAGATTGTACAAAAACAAAATTGGGTGCGGGCCAGGCCAGGACATAGGCATCCTGACGGTGACAAAGGTGACCTGTGTGCTTGCTTGCTTGATTAACAGCTGTTGGGAACTTCAAGGTCCCTGCTCTCCCTTCTTATGGTCTTTGTACTGGACCTGGAGACTCCAATAGAGAGCATTCCATTTCAAGAAGGACGGCAAGTGGGCACTCTATCAAATGACAGGGCAGGAGTTACACGGAGCAGGGGCTTCTCACTGGTGGTGCCCATTGTATGCCTCGCTCTTCCCAGACCTGCTCTCCTTTGGCCTGTATTTTGGAGCTTTATAATTTAGGAAGACTTTGGAAGAACTGGTTGACAAGTCTTATCAGTTGCTGATGTATGAGCGGATTTTATTTGCTGCTATTCTGTGCTTCTGGTGCTTCTGAGTTTACACCAGCATAATAGAGTTGGCCAGGATGCCAGAAGGGATACAATTTATGAGTTTTCTCCATTATCTGCACAGCAGGGGGTGTTCAGTCAACAGTGCAAAGGCTGAGCTGAAGCATTCCCTGCTTGTTACCTGCTTTCAGCAATAGGGGACACTGTTTGGTAGTACCCAATTGTTTAGCTGTCAGATTCTAGTGCTCCCTATTGGTAATTCACAAAATACAGAATCCATTCATAAAACACAATGTTCATTCATAAAGCAGTAGCATAAATCTCCATTGCTACATATTGGATATATATTTCAGCAGTTGAACGTACAATTTTATGGCCATGCTGTAGTGTTTATGCGACTGTGAATAAAAGGTGGCTGGGCTCATTGTCTTGGGGTTTGCGGGGGAAGAGGTGACAAAACTGATTTTCAATAAGTGCCCCCCCTTTATTTCCATAACAAGTCCTTGAGTCTGTACTCTGAATGGTGACACCAGGGACCTAGAAGGTGCAGGGCTTGTCAGTCCAACCCCTGCACAGTCTCATCCGGGCTGACCTTAAGGCAATTGGAGCAATTGGGCCAAATTGGGCCCCGCGAGCCACTCCTAAGGGGGCCCCTGCACCGGGGCAATCTAGATGGATTTTACTTATATCTATAAGATTTTGCAAACTTTGGCTGTGAACTGGGGCCCTACCCAAAAAAAAAAAATCAAGTTGCGCCCCACTGCTTCAATTTGGGCCCCGCTGGCTAGCCCTGAGTCTAATAGTTGCTGGGCCTGAGTTGCCCTGCCCTTGCATGAAGTCTTGGGTTTCCAATTTTGGGAGAGGGGACTGGGGAGCGAGCAGGCTGGCGAGGCTCCCTAGATTTAGAGGCCCAAGTTGTCCTGCCCTTGCATGAAGTCTTGGGTTTCCAATTTTGGAAGAGGGGAGACTGTGGCACTGGGGAGAGGGCAGGCGGGTGAGGCCCCCTAGATTTAGAGGCCTGAGTTGCCCTGCCCTCGCATGAAGTCTTGGGTTTGCAATTTTGGGAGAGGGGAGACTGCCCGCTGGGGAGCGGGAGGGTTGGTGAGGCCCTCTAGATTTAGAGGCCCTGGGCTTCAGCCTACTTAGCCTATACATAAATCCAGCACTGCGGGCAAGGCATGATATGATACATGTACACCACACTGCCACCTCTCAGCATTTGCTGCCCAAGGCAGCTGCCTCACTCTGTTTCATGGAAGAGCAGGCGCCAATCTCTTAGTTATGCATCTTTTAGGTGCCATTGCAAGCCTCACTTCAGGTTCGTTTTCTGTTGTGGGAGAAGAGACTGTTCTGCAGCTCCCACCCTCCGCCTGAGCACAGCCAATATTTGCTGGCACAGCTGGGAACTGGAGTCAACCCTTATCTCAGTTCTATAGTCAGGAACACGAGGCAGCTTTGCGGGCATGCAGGATTTATTTTCATTTTCAGCTGCTCTGTGCATCAGGACTTAGGAGGATAAAATAAAATGGTCTGCTAAAAAAATGAATGCAACAGTTGGTAGCTCATCTCATGTGCAACATGCACAGCATGTTGAGATGTGTGAAGACCTTGTGGTTTTGGTTGCTGGTCTCCCCAATTACTGTGGGGGTTGGGGAACTTGCACCACCAGAAAAAAGGGATGACCTAATAATGTCATTAATATTAGACCACAAAACACGCAAAGCTCATTCATTTCCTTGCAAAACCAATGAGCCATGAAGTTATCTTCCTTCTTGGCGAGAGAGCCTAGTGAAGTGCACCAGGTACCACCAAAATGATGGCATCTCTTCCCCTTTGCCTAGAATGGAGCCACTTCTCTTCCCTTGCTGTCCCACAGTTGATTAGAAGGCTGCAAGGGGGAACATGCAATGCAGCTAATCTGAGCACCAAACCTTGGCAGAAGATTCAGCAGAAGGAGCTTAGAGTCAGAGAGGACATCTGCAAGGTGGCAAGTGCTCCACTCCAGATAGTTGCCAACTAAAAAATATTGGGCTGGGCTGGGCTGCCCAGTGAGGGGAGGGAGGGCTTTCTACAGATATCTTGGTGATCTGTAAAAGGGGTATCTATGTTCTAGAATGCTTAACAGAATTATCTTCTAAATTGCTTTCAATATTATTGTTGCAGATTGTAAGCTCGACTGTACGTTTTGGAAACAAGTGGTGGAGATGATGGTGGTTTGTAGTCCACAGCTGACTTACCTGCTTGAGTCCTGCTCTGCCTGCGTCATTGATATAGTGTGTGTGCTCACTGTAAAATGGACTGTATAGGGACACGGGTGGCGCTGTGGTCTAAGAAGAAGCCTCTTGGGCTTGCTGATCGGAAGGTCAGCAATTCAAATCCCCACGATGCGGTGAGCTCCCGTTGCTCTGTCCCAGCTCCTGCCAACCTATCAGTTCAAAAACATGCCAGTGCAAGTAGATAAATAGGTACCACTGTCGCGGGAAAGTAAATGGCATTTCCATGCGCTCTGTCACTCGTCACGGTCCTCCGTGCACGGTCCTCCGTGCACAGTAGCAGTTTAGTCATGCTGGCCACATGACCCAGAAAACTGTCTGTGGTTCCCTCGGCCTAAAAGCGAGATGAGCACCACAACCCCATAGTTGCCTTTGATTGGACTTAACCATCCAGGAGTCCCTTACTTTTACCTTACCTAATATGGAGTGTGTTAGGTGGATTTGCGGTGCCTTGATTTGATGGCAGGAAATGTACAGGCACACCACCCAAGAGTGACACCCCACAGATAAACAGAGCTTTTTCTATGGGCTCCATCCATGGAAACCCATTCCACATCCCACACCCCCAAGCTCTGCCCAGGAACAAAGAGCTGGTAACTCTGTTTAGACGGAGAGTTGCAGCAGGTCCCCTCAGCCAGTACTCTGTGGCCAAAGCTCAGTCCCAGAACATATGAATTAATAAAGACTGAAGTGCCTGAGCATGTCCAGATTTCTTTTATCGCATCCTGTGGAGCCATAACAGTTTACAGCCCAGAAGGCGGCTTTCGGAGACCTGTTTGAAAGGTGTAATGAGGTTAGATGCAATCCTGCCTGGGTTTCTCTTGCAGTCTGAAGCACACAGCACCTGCAGAAGCTCTGCGAAGCTGCAACACTGCCACCTGCTGCTTGCCTTCAGTTGGGACGGGACAGCGCTTTAATTCTGGCATCTGAAGCCACTCACTACCTTGGCACCATCCACAATCCAAGAAGGATGCAAACTCAAGCATGGAACAGGCCTTTCATGCCTTCCTTCTTTTCAGCTGTTTGGAACAGGCATGTTGGAAGGTTTAGTTTCTTTTCTGCATTCAGCTTCTTGATGCCTCCGTTGAGTGGCCACAAAGCAAAGCCATCTTTTCAGGGACGCTGAGCCACTGTGAAATGTTACCTCTTCCATTTTTTGTTTTTGCTTTTTGTAACTTACAACTTTTATTGAGTCTTTCAGAAAGCAGAGGATCCATTTCATCCATCCAGCACACTTTCCACAGCTCCTTTGTAAAATCCTAAAAGCACTGCTCAAAATTCAAAAGCAGAGAAGGCTTCTTTCACAATAGTGTTTGATAACAGAAAATATGGACAAAACTATGTGACGTTACATGCCAACCTGACTGGTGAGAGATTCTGGGGGTTCCAGGCACTTACCCAGGGTTCGGTTTCCTTGAAATGATCATCAGCAGATATTGGGGTGTCTTTAAGCTTTAATTGCACAGCCTGAGCTTAAGATGAAGGGGCTCACAGTGTTAAAACCCAAAAGATCTTGCTTCTCCCTTAGTCTCATGGATCCAGCACAGAGCAAGCATATCTCTGTGTATCCAACTTCCAGCCTACTTGCAGTTCAGCTCATACACACCACACTGGCTAAT
Organism: Podarcis filfolensis; assembly: GCF_964270895.1. Classification (NCBI taxonomy): domain Eukaryota; kingdom Metazoa; phylum Chordata; class Lepidosauria; order Squamata; family Lacertidae; genus Podarcis; species Podarcis filfolensis. Next base: position 56,099,089 of record NC_139611.1, on the reverse strand, counting down.
GTTCTCTTCCCTAGCAGCTAGGTGAGGCAGGTGGACTCATAGCCAAACTGGTCCATGTTCAAGCATGGTTTTGTTGTTGTTGTTAGTTGTGCTCATGTAGCCAAATCCTGCTTGCTGTTTTCCTACAGACATCTGGTTGGCCACTGTGAGAACAGGATGCTGGTCTAGATAGGCCACTGGCCTGATCCACCAGACTCTGTTTATATTCTTATAATCTGGTTTTCTGTAAGTATTGTTCCTAGGGCTGAGTCCTGACTCAGCTTAGCCTTGGGGCACGAATATGGGCACAGAGTTACATGCTGGAATGACAGAGCACAGCAGGGTTCCAGCTTCCAATTCTGAGCATGTGTTCCTGAGCATGTTCAGAGTCCCTCAGCACTTCTTAGCATCCTGTCCCCCGACATCTGGAATTAAGAGCCAGCTCCGTCATGGCATTTCTTTCTTTTTGCAAAATAATTCATTCCTTAGAAGCCAAACCTCCCTCCCTCCCTCCCTCCCCCCCTCTCTATTGTATCAATTCCCACCCCCTTTGCCAGTTTTGTGTAATGTCAAATTAGAGGCACCAGTTTAATTTTAATTTTATGGCAATAAGATGAGCAATAAAACTGAGCACTCAGCTTCCTCTTAGCACTTGTGACAGAGCAGAAAAAATGCACATGCCAGGGAAGACGTATTACCCATCTTTTCTGCTTCCTTGTTGGTGAAGTAATGCATAATCCTCCCAAGTTTGTCTGCTCATGGGTCCTCTTCCTTGAAAACCATCTCCAGCAAATTCCTTCCTTTTTAAAAAAGAAAATTGCAAATTGGCAGCTGGCTTTAAGGAGAGAGCATTTGCTCTCAGCCTCCCGGAAACCTGCCCTGCCTGAATGAGTTGGAGATTCCAGCCTTGCAGGAAGTTGGATTAGGTGACCCTCGGGAGCCCTTCCAACTCTATGGTTCTATGAGTCTATGATTTAAAGACACGCATCATGTGACTCCCACGGGAGTGTGGCCCTGTAAGGCACATGTCCCAATTTTCCTCTGTGGCATATTGGATAGTATGCAGTTGTAACCTAACCTCCTGTGTCCCTCTTGTGCACATCAACTTACAGTGTCCCCAAACACCTGTGGGGTTTCCATTTGTGGCCCTTCAACCCAGCAATCCACCCAGCCACCCAGTTCTGCATGAGGCACAGGATTGTTGCCATCTGAGGGCTCCGCCTCCAGCACCTGTACTTTCTGATTAATACTTCCTGAACAAATGCAGTCACCTGCCACCTTGTGCAGCCTTCGGTACTCTTCATTGCACTACGTTGCAAACAGAGCATTGGAAGGTGCAGAATAATTGGTTGGTTTGGGATTTAAAAGGAGGGGTACGAAGAAAAATGTGTGCGGCTCAAGGAGGATGTGGAAGAGGGCATTCCCAATGGCATCTCCACCATGCAATGGCATAGATTTCACACACAGAGAAGCCCTTGGGCTTTCTGTTTGCATCGCCCCTCAGGGCTGGTTGCTCTGTTATTTCCAGACCTGGGATTGCACTCTACAACACATCCTTGCATTCCAGCCTCAGCATCTTGGTTCTATGCAGTTGTGCCATTAGATCCTCAAGAAAACATATCACGAGCAAAATGTTCAAACATTTCTATGCTTTAGTGGCTCTTGTGTAGCTGTTCCAGGATTTTGTCTTCCCCTGCCAATATGTCCAGAGGATCTAAGGACCCCTTGGTCCTCCACAGAGCATCTCCATGGCCTGCACAGTGTGTGGACTGCATTAACTCCACCATTTGCTCAGTGAAGAAAATTGGAAACCAGTCTTGCTAGGTGAGGATCCCCAGAACAAGTGTGGGCTGCAGGTCTCCTCCCCAGGTGAGGATGAAGCAAAAGTGAGGGGGAGGCAAAAGTGAACACTCCCCAAAACATGAAGTCATCATGTGCTGAATTGCATCATGATTCTTTCTTGGATTGTTTTCACTCATGAAAAATATGGTACATTCATATTAAATGGAGCAGCACTGGGGTGTGGAGAATGTCAGGTGGACATTTCGCAAAACTTGCATGCATGATCAGCATTGAAAGCACCTTAAACTGTGCAAGTACAGGCTCATCCAATTACTAACAACTCGTCATTAAAAAAAAAAGTTACAAACCAGTGTAGCAAATTTCTCTTTGTTGACTTGTAGCATGCCATTTAATCCAAACATTTCATTAGCAGCAATATAAATATACTGTATAATGGGCTTTGCAATGAGAACAATTAGCTAGGCAATTAAGCCGAGAATGAGCTCTCCATGACAGCTCCCAGAGCCATTTTTTTTTTTAATGAAAAAGTGTCCTAGGAGCAAACGAAAACAGCACTTTGCATTGGGAGGTGGAAATGACCAAGGTTGGACTGACCATCATCTTTGCCTTATTGATTAAGTCTCACTTGCCTCTTGCTGCTGCATCCCAGGGTAGAGACAGCCCCTCTCCTCTCCTTAGCTCAACAGTTGTTGGCATGGTTGGAGAGGTGGTGGCACATTGCAAAGTCTCACAGGATCTCAGAAATGTCTCCAGCCACACCTTAGAGTAAAGTGAACCATGTGTCTTGGTCAGAGATATCATAGAATTGTAGAGTTGGAAAGTTCCCCAAGGTTCATCTAGTGCATAGGTGCCAACTCCTTGGGGCCCTGGGTGCCAGAGCACCCACAAAATTCCCCATGAAGGGGATGGGCACCCACAAATTTCGGTTCCAGGGCTGCATGGCACCCATGGCCCAGGCACCCACGTTTGCAGGGCCAAGCTGTCACTCCTGATCTAGTGCAACCCTCTGCAGTGTAGGGATCACATCTCAAGAATCCCTGACAGGGTTCTCTGCTTAAAAACCTCCAATGAAGGAGAGAATTCACCACCATAGGAGCCTTCTCTCAATTATACATTTGAGGGGGCCGGGCACCCTCAAAGTTAATGGGCATTGCCATTCAAATGGTGTGCGTGCGCCACATCATGTGATTGATTATGTGTGGTGGGGCTTACCTGGGCCCCCCTAATATTTTATTCAATTTGGCACCCCTGTTCACCACCTTCTCAGGTAGTCTGCTCCACTGTCGAATGGCTCTTACCTTCAGAAAGTTCCTCCTAATGTTTAGACAGAATCTCCATTCTTGTTGATTGAATCCATTGGATTAGGTCCTCCCCTCTGGAGTAGCAGAAAACAAGCTTGCTCCATCTGACACTTGCCAAGATCTACAGGTCAAGCTGCTGAAAAGGGCACAGGAGCAGGAGCCAGTGTCAAAGTTGGCAATTCTGATTTTTGCAAAGCTTAGGATTCTGTCTAGAAATGTACCAGCTCCTGATGTTTCAGCCAAAATAGGACACACACACCCTCCTTCCGGCAGCAAAAAGGCATTCACCAACAAGCATTCCTAAATGGCTAATCTGAATGTATCACTTTGAAGCATCTTGGAGGTGAGAAAGCTAGGGGGGATTTTTAAGTGATGGTGGTTTTAGTCTAATTAAGCAGTTTGCCTAATATTGTGACAATAGAGAAAAGTGCAGTGTCACCTAAGCTGTTAACAAGCAACACAATTAGCATCTTTGCAGCTGTCTCTTCGAGCTGGAGAGGTCTTGCTGCCAATGCGCTCCATGGGGAGGTGTGAGGAGGAGGCTCTTGGGGGAGAGAGCTGGGATACTGTATCTCACAAACAGGAAGTGCTTGTTTTGGAGAATAGCTTTGGTTCTTCTGTGCTGTTTTGTCACTGCCAGGGAGCGGGTGACAGTAAACAGCGTTCCCATGGGCTCTGGCTTCCATCACGGTGTTTCATTGCACCAGAAGCGGTTTAGTCCTGCTGTCCACATGACCCAGAAAGCTGTCTGTGGACAAATGTCGGCTCCCTTGGCCTGAAAAGCAAGATGAGCACTGCGAACCCATAGTTGCCTTTGACTGGACATAACCATCCAGGGGTCCTTTACCTTTACCTTTTTATGTCACTGCCAGTGGGAAGAAGGACCACTCATGATCTTGACTGCTATCCATACCTATCATGGAGGGGAGGGCTATTGATGGCTATTAGCCAAGCCGGCTATGCTCTGCTTCCACAGTTTTAAGCAGCAAGGCTTCTGAAAACCTGCTGTTGGAGACCTCAGGTGGGGAGAGGGCTTTTGTGCTTGAATCCTGCTTGTGGGTTGGCCTGGATGCTGGGCTAGATGGGCCATTGGCCTGATCCAGCAGGCTCTTATGTTCCTATGTTCTTACCTGCTGGTCCACCTAGGAGTGAGTGGCACAGCTAGAAAGAATCTTGATCTCCAAAGACAGTTAAGCTCAGAGCAAGAAAGTGAAAAACTTGGAGGCACAAGTGGCATTTCCGGCACTCCATTGCTGGAAGTTTATAAGCAGAGGTTGGATATCCATCTGTCAGGGATGCGTTAGGTGTGCTTCCTGCATTTCAGGAGGTTGGACTAGATGACCCTTGGGGTACTTCCAATTCTACAATTCTATGATGAACATATTATTATGATTATTATGATTATTATTATTATGGAAGAGCTCAAGTCAGGGCAAGCAGGAAGCTGTCAGCTCAGTCACCAGCTGGCTAAGATTAAACCATTATTCCCCTCAATGCCTTGCCTTTCAGGTAGGAGACATGCTACCCTTGATCACGGGGGTGTTTCACTCTATGAAAGGCAGGCAGGCACAATTTGGGGATGCTCCTGCCTTTTTGAAAAGCTCAATCTGTCAGGTTTGTCTCAAGTCAATTTGGCTGAACAATGGAAGACAATTCTGCCTTTGATGAATGCCTGTTTGCCTTTAATCTATTACATGCTGATGAGACTTGAAGGAAATGTTCATCTGTCGGAAAAGGGCTCTCTTAAGACTCTGCTAAATTTTTGAATTCTTGTACCACTTACATAATAATTTTCTGGGGATTATTCCTGCAGCTTCTCCTGATGTGCTCAAAGCCAGCACAACTTTTGCGATTCAGCCTATGCAGGTGGAAAACCTCTCTTGTGCTAAAGGGGGAGGCCAGTTCTCAGCCTCCCCAGAAAAACAGAAAACAAACCAAGATCACATTGAAGGAAGAGGAGGAGGAGGAGAGGCATCATTTTTTATACTGTTCAGATATCCTACATCTAGAGCCAGAAAAGGATTCTCTGGGCCTGACACTCCTCTGGAATTGCTCTTGATTTAGCTCAGTTGTCTGCACAATATCATTTGAGTCAGTGTCACTTGCAGGTCCCATTTCACTCACCTTCACCCTCTGACAGGCGTTTCACCCTCACTGCAGCCAGCTTCACACACAGGCCATGATGCAGCCTCACTTAGGTTGGCATGAGCCATGGGTCGTTCTTCAGGCAGCTCCACCTAAAAGTGGTGTTTCTCCCTCACCTGGGTGGATGTGGCCTGCAAAACACATTCCACCCAGTTTCAACTGCAGGTCATGCATCATCCACACTTGTGTCAGCTTCACCTGTGGGTCATGTTTTGTGCTCACGAAGGTAGTATTGATTCAAGGTCACATTTCACCCTCACTTGGTTTGGCCTGGCTTGCAGCACACATATTGGCTGCCTTGACTCCTGGGTGGAGTTTTATCCTTCTTTGTGTCAGCTTACCCACAAGTTCATGTTTCAGCCAAGCTCACCTATGGGTCACTTTTCCCCTGCGCTTCTCCCACACTTGGAAGCTGGATTCCAAGAGTGGGCTGGCCTCACCAATGGGTGCTGCTTCACTCTTGCTTGGACAGCTTCAGCTGCAGATCACATTTTCGCCTCACGTGGGCTGCCATTACTTGTGTGTGGTGCTTAATAATAATAATAATAATAATAATAATAATAATAATAATAATTTATTTGTACCCGCCCATCTGGCTAGGTTTCCTCAGCCACTCTGGGCGGCTTCCAACAAAGACCAAAAATACACTAAAATGTCACACATTAAAAACTTCCCTGAACAGGGCTGCCTTCAGATGTCTTCTGAATGTCAGGTAGTTGTTTATCTCTTTGACATCTGGTGGGAGAGCGTTCCACAGGGCAGGTGCCACTACCGAGAAGGCCCTCTGCCTGGTTCCCTGTAGCTTTGCTTCTCGAAATGAGGGAACCGCCAGGAGGCCCTTGGAACTGGACCTCAGTGTCTGGGATGAACGATGGGGGTGGAGATGCTCCTTCAGGTACACTGGGCCGAGGCCATTTAGGGCTTTAAAGGTCAGCACCAACACTTTGAATAGTGTTCTTCAGAGGTGTGTGAGTGCTTTTAGCTCACCCACTCTGTGGTTCAGTCCTGAGACGTTTTCCCTCCTCCCAGCTCAGTTTTGAAGTGCTGCCTTCATCCACCAGGGGGCTCCAGGGCACTGTGCCAAGCCAAATAGAGGCAAGTTCTTCTTGGCCAGCTGACTGTCACAGAGAGAGGAAGGAGTCAGAGTGGCAACCAGTCGTGCTCCCAAGAGAGGCAAGGGCTCCTAGAGCTGGACTTTATCAGAACCAGGAATTCCAAAGGGCAACCAGCCTTAGGAGCTAGGAAACTAGGACCTGGCAGGGTGAGGGGAGGGGAGATGGAGGCTCCCCTCCTTTGCCTTGCCTTGAGCAAGTTGTTGAGAGCCTCAGTACTTTATATGCAAAAAGCAATAAAGTTGTAGTTGGAGTCAATTCCTACAAGCCCAGGCACACACACCCACACACACAAATATGTGATGGGGTTGCAGGTTCTTCAGATTTGTAGATCATTGCCATTCAAATGGTGTAAATGTGCCACATCATGTGACAGACCCTCCAAGTGTCCCTATTTTCCAAGGACATCCCTGATTTAGAGAAGCCATCCCGATTTCTGATTTGATTCCGGAATGTCCCACTTTTCCTCAGGATGTTCCTATTATCATTGGAGAAATGTTGGAGGGTATGGAGTTATCTGACCCCTGAGCCATCTGAAGGCGAATCGATCGCATTATACCCTCAACATTTCTCCGATGAAAATAGGGACGTCCCATTTCATAAAGATAATTTTACTCTTTATACCCCACACATTTTACTGGGTTGCCCCAACCACTCTGGGCAGCTTCCAACAGTTATAAAAACATAATAAAACATTAAACTTTTTTTTTTTAAACTTCCCTATACAGGATTGCCTTCAGACGGCTCAGGGGCTGGATAATTCCATACCCTCCAATGAAAATAGGGACATCCTAAGGAAAATTGGAGCATTCCGGGATCAAATCAGAAACTGGGACGGCTTCTCCAAATCAGGGACATCCCTGGAAAATAGAGATACTTGGAGGGTCTGTCCCTGTCTCCTGTGGGAGTGAGTTCCATAGTTTATCTATGTGCTGTAGAGTGCAAAAATCCCTAGACTTGCCTCTAATTTGCAAACAGAAGAGTCTAGTCACAAAACTTTTCAGTATAACATCGAACCCATTATCATATTGATGCCTTTTCTGGGCCAGCTCATCTGGTGATGCGGAAATGGTTGTTCCAGGTATGTACTGACAGTGTTGGAACAGTTGCAGCAAACTGTGAATAATATATGAGATCCCCAGTTGACAACAACTCAGCCACCTCCCCCAGATTAGAGAGGGGGAGAGCGCTTTGCTTTGTGGAGCCATCTGCTGTGTACCTGATCAGGAATGTAACCAGGGAGAATCCTGAGATCTCGCTTGGGAGGCAACAAGGAAGATGATGCTATTTGAATCTGGTGGACAACTTCCAGTGAATTTCCTCCACAAACAACGCTCTAAATCAGAAGGAAGAGGCCGTTCCATTCAAGAACATAAGAGGAACCTGCTGGATTAGGCCAAAGGGGGACTGTCGAGTTCAGAATCCTGTTCTTCTTACAGTGTTCAGCACTGGAATGGACTCCCTCAGAAGGTGGTGAACTCTCCTTCACTGGAAGTTTTTAAGCAGAGGCTGGATGGCCATCTGTCAGGGATTCTTCAGCTGTGATTCCTTCATTGCAGGGGGTTGGACTATATGATCCTTGGTGCCCCTTGCAACTCTACAATTCTATGGTTCTCCCTATTTGATTGAGCCCCGCACCCCCACAGCAACTGAGGCATTTGGGCTGGGAGGTTATTGGAAGAGGATTGCTGCCTGCGTTCATGCACCTCAAAGGGGAAGGAACATGTAAAATAAATCAGGAGCCTTGAACGCCGGGGCTCCCTGCTGCTTCTGACAACTGAATGATGAATTTGCTGAGTTCATCAGCTGTTCACAAAGTGCCTGGAGGTTGTGGCGGGGTTCTGTGCAAGTTGCAGCAATCCATCACTCCTCTTTCTCCAGAGGAAAATATTCTTCTGCGGCCCAGGCTTGCTGACGGCTGGATTTCGCCTCCCTCCCAGCAGGCCTGGCTGGCTCCTCTTCTTAAGAGGATACTTTTCCTCCTTTGATGCAGAACATCTGCACATTTTGTCAGGAGGAGGCCTGATACCCTTTCAGAGTTCTGTCTGTTAGTTTATTGTTTTTATTTTTTCATAAAATTTATACACCACTTGATTATTTGAACAAAAAAACAATGAAAATGAAACAATAAAATCAGAATAAATATGGTGGGAATCCTTAAGTCATTCAAAAGAGAAAATCAGCAACAAACTAAGAGCAAATTAAACTATACATCCACATTCTACATGTCTGGGTAGACTTGTCTAAACAAAAAAGTTCTGAACAGGTGCCCAAAAGAAAACAGTGAAGCCCCTGCCTGATGCCAATTGGCAGGGAGTTCCAAGGTGCTGCCACACTAAAAGGCCAATTTATTACAAATAGGAAAGAGTGGTAGAGTTCACTGTAGTGGGGTAGGAGAGCTGGGGGGGATTCACATCTGGCAACCAATGCATCCCTTTGGTTTCAGAGAGTACACGGGTAGACAAGTCTAAAAAGCCTGGGACACAAATTTCCATGGCCCTCTAGCAGCTACGGTGGCTCATTTACCAGAAGTGCAGTGGTACCTCGGGTTAAGAACTTAATCCATTCTGGAGGTCCGTTCTTAACCTGAAACTGTTCTTAACCTGAGGTACCACTTTAGCTAATGGGGCCTCCTGCTGCCGCTGCGCTGCCGCCACCCAATTTCTGTTCTCATCCTGAAGCAAAGTTCTTAACCTGAGGTACTATTTCTGGGTTAGCGGAGTCTGTAACCTGAAGCGTCTGTAACCTGAAGCATCTGTAACCTGAGGTACCGCTGTAATGTATTTATTCTTAACTCTGCAAGTGTGCACTCAATTTTGAACAAGCTAAGCCTCCTGGCGCACAATATATATCAGGAAGCTTAGTTTGGTCAGAGGCATGAAATAGAAAGCATTTGCATGTGAACGAGCACAGAAACAGAGACCCATATTAATGCCCATTGCACAAATGTAGTACTTACTAGGGGGAGAGGGCTGGAGCAGCAGTGGCTCCATGGCTAGTCTTGAAGCATCCTGCAGCAAGGCTCTGGGTGGAGAGAAGAGTGACACACCAGCAGCATGCTAATGAGGCAGGCACACTTTGAGGCTCCTTCCTTTTATGAAAAGGTGTGTCGCCGGCTGCTTTCTAGGCAGAGTGAGCAATTAGCTGCTTATTGAACATAATCAATAAGCTAATACCAACTCAATGCAAACCCAATTTGAGGACATGCAGAATCGTTTGCAAGCCACTTTTTAATGTCTGTCCCAATTAGCAATCCTGGCAGCCTGCAAATCGCCCAGGGAGCAGCAGAGAGAGAGCAGGCCAGGAGGGGGACCTTCCTCAGGTTTGAATCTACGTGAGGAATTAGTGCCGTGGTTTCGAAGCTCCCTTTTTTCTTCAGGAGACAGGGAGATGAAACTGCACAAAGTGATGGTCACCTTGGTTTGTGCAGCCAGTTTCCCCCCACCCACCCACCACCAAACACATACATCTGGGGCAGCGCCTCTGCTTGTGGGAAACTGACTGCGGACCATTTCACACATTGCACAGCATCGAGCCCAGAGATCAATTCCTTCAATGTCAGAATGCAACGGATACATTCTGACCGCTAGCAAAGATGATACATGCTTGGGAACATGTATTTGCTGTGTGAACCTGTGTATTGTCTGGGGGGATCTGAAAAGGAAAATGTGGTCTGTGAAAGGTCCTCTGAATGACAAAATGCATTGGACAAAAATGCCAGCTATGAGAAAAATCATAACACATGGATACTTTAAGCTAGGAAACTAAATATAGCAAGGGAGAATATAGTGTTACATGCCACCCTCTGAGTGGTGAGAGACTCCAGGGGTTTCAGGTACTTACCCAGGTTTGGCTTCCTTGGAATGAAGATCAGTGGAGACTGTGGTGTCTTTAGGATACTGTATAAGGTTTTATTTACACATATACACAACCTGAGCATAAGATGGAGGGGCTCACAGTGTTAACACCTCAAAAGATCTTGCTTCTCCATTAGTTATAGCATTGGATCCAGCACAGGTCAAGCATATCTCTGTGTCTCCAGCTTCCAGCCTGTTTTCTAGTTCACACCCCACTCCAGCTACTGTTTCTTCACCCATTTGTTCTATGGCACAGAGCAACTTATTTTGTTATGCTGATTGTGATGCTTCAATAATCAGCCACAGCCATTGCCTAGACAAAGGGACTGGTTTGGCAAGCTTGCTCTCACATATCCCACCCCCAAAGATACAACGTCTCAAGAACTGGAAGGGACTCAGGGCATCATCTAGACTGACCACCACCACCCCGCCAAATAAAACTTGTAACAGTAGATAAAGGAGCAGATAAAATAGTGGTGTTAAATGAAGACTGGATCTCTTAAGTATATGATAGCAGAAAGACAATAGGACAAGTAAAGTGCCGGGTGTCCAGTAAGGAGAAGGGAAAATAGTGTAAGCTGAAAAAAATATGTTAAGTAATATGCAGAAGAGTGTTGATGAATGACATGACAAAACTATACATTTAGAAGCTCTGGGATAGCTCAGTCAGTGGTAAAAATATTCCTCCATTGCAGGAGATTGGACTAGATGAACCTTGTAGTCCCAACTCTACAATTCAATGATTCTTCTAACCTTTGGAGGTAGAAAATGGTGTCAAGAGGAGAGAGCAATAAGGATGAGGCCTGGGCTGCTCAGGAGCCTCTGGCATGTGAAGATAAGATGAGGCCCACCCAAGCATATGGGGAAGAAAGCTTGAGACAAATACTATAAAAAGCCCCAGGTTAGTCTATGAGACTCACCCTCACAGATAGAGAACCACACCCCATCTGACTACAACATCACACAACCCTCAGCTTGGTAAGAATCTTACTTGCAACCAGTCTAGTAAAGTTTATGTTGACATAGTATATCAATTCCTTGCTTAACGTGTTAGATTATTGGAATAGGATGTGTGCACTGAAGTGTTTTACTGCATATAAGAGTTGTAGTGTTTGTTTGTTTCTATCCTACCTTTCCTCCAAGGAGTTCTAGACAGTGTACCAGACAGTTCTCTTCCTCCCCATTTAATCCTCACAGCAACCCTGTGAGGTAGGTTAGGTTAGGCTGAGAGTGGTAGTGGTCACCCACAGAGCTTCCTGGCCAAGTGGGGCTTTGAACCCTGGTCTCTCCCAGGTCCTAGCCCTGCGCTCTAACCACTGCACCACACTGGCTCTTCTCCCTTACAGGGCCAACTTCACTCTTGTAGGAAGGCCTGCGTCAATTTTCTCCATCGCAGTCACCAAGAGAACTGGCCAAGGAGGTTTTCCTGTGGCTGGCATCCAGCCTTTCTGAATGTCTTCCCGATTTTTAATGTTTTGATGTTTTCCGTTCTGGGATATTTGTTTGCTTTGAGCTCTTCCAACGAGAGAAGCCACAAAACTTTTCCTTTCTATTGTTCTGGCATATGCTGCTCGCGACGCTGGGGTCCCCGTGCCAGAGGAACCATATGGCAGGGATTGGGCTGTGTTGTGGTTTTTCTTTTCCTCCTTTTTTTTGGGGGGGGGGGGGAGAAAACACGAACACAAACAAAGAGCAGCAGGAGCGAGGGGGGTGGGGGAATGGCCCGTAATTAAATGCTGCCATCACTGCTAACGGCGTAGTGAATCGCTCAGGCGTCAAGAGCTCATTGCGTTGGCAAAAGAGCTCGGTTTTTTGTCTGTCTCGTGGAAAGCAAAGTGGGCATCCTCGTCGCCCTCGCCCTCTTCCAGCCCCGGAGCCACTTCTCCCCTCATTGTGCGGAGGCGCTATTACGCCTAATGGAAGCTCCGCCGCGCTCGCAGGAAGGACAAATAGCCCCTATAATAGCACGTGAATCTTTCATAGGATGGAAAATGAGCAGGTGAGCCTGCAGGGAGCTGTTGCTTCTAAATGCCGGCTGGGTGGAAGTAATTGGTGCGTGCAGCAAGCGGCGTGCCAGTCGGACGAAACAGCCCTCGTTTGGGGCGGGAGGAGGGGGGTGTCTGTTGACCCCCCAGCAGAACGTGGCTCATAGTTGGGCGAGGAAACAAAACAGTCTCCCAGCTCCCTCATCAAAGAAAAGGAAGGGAAGTATGTGTAAGGATGAGACTACTGTGTTTATTAGCAACAGAAGGCAACCGTTCGCCTTCTCCATTGCGTTATGCACGCAGAGCCTTGCAGAACCCAGGGACCTCTCGCTTTCGCAAAGGATTGGCCGTGGCTGGGCGGGGCGGGGGGACTTACACGACGGTCCTCTCTGTGCCAGGGGGTCCTGTGTGACGTGTATCTTCATGGGAGTGGGGACTTTCAGAAGGTTTCCTCCCTGTGTGGGAGAGAAGGGGGACCTATTGGACTAGAATTGGATTTGAGGTGGGTTTCCTCTCTGGGAGCCTTTTGAGAACGTGCGTGCACACCTCTGCTTGCGGCATATCATGCCACATAATACCCGCTCTGCTTTTGTGTCAGCACCTAAACTCTGGGTGTCCCTGTCTATTGGTATCAGGCAGGCGCCTTCTCTGTATTCTTTTCTCTACTAAAGTCATTATTGTTTGGACAAGCATTCCCAGTTGGTTAGAAGGTTAATGCAATAACAACAACAAAATTAAATAAAGTCGATGCCAATTTTAATCTGCTTTTAGTCTACTGTTATTTTAACTTTTGAAAGTTTTAAACTATTAAAAAATTAATTATTGGTAATTCTATTGTTGTTTTCTGTAACCCGCTTTGAGGTGTGTGCTGGTTTTTTTGTTTGTTTGCTTGCTTACAATCAAGCAGTGTATACATTTTATGAAATAAATAATTAAATAAATTAAATAAAATCATGTCCTGGGAGACTGGGGTGGGGTGAGGACTGCCTGGCCCAGCATTTCATCCAGAAGGTAGTCCTTTGGGTCTCCTAATTTCTCATCATCACTTGTTTTATTTTGGGGGGGGGTGTGATGATGATGATTATGAAGAAGAAGATCAAAGGAAAGGAAGGGGGGTTTCTTTCTCCTCAGGAAAAGCTTCACCATTTGCTCAAAAGCTATTTGCGGAACAGCTTTTGGGATTGCCCTCAAGACCCATGTGTATGTTCTTTTACTTGTGGACAAATAATAAAGCTGAATGTTGGAAGATTCAGCGTGAATAGAATAAATTTCTTCTTCACGCAGCACAGAGTTAAGCTCCCTCCCACAGACAAATTCATGGCAGAGAATAAGGCTGTTTATGACTACTACTGTACTAGCCATCACGGCTATGCATTGCCTCCACAACTGGAGGCAGCCGTGCTTCTGAATCCCAGTTGCTGGAAGCCACAGGAGGGGAGAGGACGCTCTTGTGCTCATGTTCTGCTTGTGGCTTTTCCACAGGCTGGCCACTGTCAGAACAGGATGCTGGACTAGATGGGCCATTCGCCTGATCCAGAAGGCTCTACTTAATGTTCTTGTGTTACCCAAAAGCTTGTTTCTGATAAAGACAGACATAACGACAGGAAGAGGGAGAGCTGCCTGTTTTCTCTTTCCTCCACCCCAGTCACTTCCCCAGATGTAAATTGCATCTCCTCAGCCCAACCCACTCACTTTGGCTCACCACCTTTGTGTACAAATTCTGCTTCCACACCCCTCCCCTGCTCACTCCCCCCCCCCCACAAGAAAAACAATCCCTTGGTGGTCTTGTGAAGAGAACTGAGTTTCCAGACCAGGGAGGGATCGGTTGGCGAGAGTTCCCTGCTAATGAGATAATGAGATCTCAGAGGATTTCTGCCTTCACCTTTCTGCATGTGTGTATCTTATTGATGGTGGCAGCTTGGCTGCTGTTGCCACAGCTAAGGGCCTCTTGGCTGTCGCTGGGCTTTTCCGGAGGCGCAATTAGCAGTCATAATTGCCTGGTGAAAGGAAGAGACCCACCTTTTGCCCACTCCTGGAGGCCAATTGTTCTTTTATCCTATTAACAGAAGTGCTGTGTGGGGAAAGTGGCTGTTTTGCAGGAGGAAGTTGTGTTGTGGAAATGGGTGGCTCTCCATCGTACCACCTTTCCCCCAGTACACCTGTATCATGACACCACTTACTCATCTTTTCTCTAAACTAAGCAGTCCCCAATGCTGCTGCCTTTCCTCCCAGGGAATTCCTCCATCCCCTTGATCATAATTTTATAAACTTCTATCATGTTGCCTATTACTTGCCTATTCTCTAAACCAGTGGTTCCCAAACTGTGCTCCGCAGAGCACTTGGCTCTCCACGAAGCATTCCCAACTGCTCTGTTGGAAAGGAAAATAAATAAACACATGCCTTTGGCATAAGGGCAACAATATTGCTCCATGACAAATTTCTCTCCTGAAAAGTGCTCCGCGACTCAAAAAGTTCAGGAACCGCTGCTCTAAGCTAAAAATTCCCAAACACTGCTACCTTTCCTCTTGGGGAATTGCTTCATCTCCTTGGCCGAGATCCAGTGTGGTAGAGAGCCAGTGTGGTGTAGTGGTTAAGAGCGGTAGACTTGTAATCTGGTGAACCGGGTTCGCGTCGCCGCTCCTCCACATGCAGCTGCTGGGTGACCTTGGGCTAGTCACACTTCTTTGAAGTCTCTCAGCCCCACTCACCTCACAGAGTGTTTGTTGTGGGGGAGGAAGGGAAAGGAGAATGTTAGCCTCTTTGAGACTCCTTCGGGTAGTGATAAAGCGGGATATCAAATCCAAACTCTTCTTCTTCTTCTTGTTTGGGTTGCCCTTTTCTGAATGTTTCCCAACTCTGCAATATCCTGTTGAAGGTGAGTCGACCAGAACCATACACAGCATTCCAAATACAGTTGCACCATAGATTTGTATGATGGCATTATGATATCTGCAGCTACATTTCAGTCCCTTTCCTAATGATCCCCTCAACTGACAGAGGGGTGTGTGTGTGTGATGATGGGTATCAGGTCACCACACCCACTTTAGCCCATCACTTCCATTTGGGCCATGGCCTCTGCTGTGACACACACACACACCCCGGAAGACCGGCCAAGGAGTGGGGAAGTGTTAGTCACCCCTGCCTTAAAGACTAACAAACATATTTTGGCATGAATCTGATGAAGCAGACTCTGGTCCACAAATGCTTACGACATTATGAATTTATTCATCTTTAATTTGCCACAGGACTCCTGGTCATAAGTTTAATCAGTATTTTTAATCGACAACTTAGTCTCTTAAACACTTAGATCACTCGAAGTGTATACTATAGCATAAATACACAATTCATGTCCCTTTAAAGTTTTTTAAAAAACTAGTTTCTGAAGCATTAAAATATGTTTAGCCCTGCTGGCTTAATCTTGAACACTGGAATTAAATGGGGCGGTTTGAGCTCCCTCCCATCCACCCACAACTGCCCCCCAGCAGCTCCCAATGGAAATGATCAACAAGCAAAGCCTTCGCCATTTTGAGAACCACAGTAAGAATCTTCCTGTTTTGGTGTCCTAAAAAGAGTTGGATTTGCCCTGTTGGCAAAGTAGGGTGATCAGCACCAAGGGCAGGGAAACTGGTGTCTGAATGGTGCAGCAAGACTTTCTAATGAACATTAAGTAGAGCCTGCTGGATCAAGCCAACAACCCATCAGGGGCAGCATCCTGATCTCACAGTAGGCAACCAGGATTTGAGCACACTCTCGCACTCTGTGGCTTCCACCAACGAATATTCAGAAGCATTGCTGCCTCCAACTGTGAAGGCAGAGCCTCAATAGCCCCCTCCGCCATGAATTTGTCTAATCCACAGTTTATCTAAGTGCTGCATGGGGAAGGCCCTTAGCTCAGTAACAAAGCATCTGCCTTGCAAGCAGACGGTCCCAGGTTCAATCCCAGCCAGGACTGGGAGAGGTTCCTGCCTGAAATCCTGGGTAATTGCTGCTGGTCAGTGGAGACAGTTCTAAGCTAGATGGACCAATAGTCTTGCTCAGTACAAGGTAGCTTCCTGTGTTTCTGTCCTGTCCTGCCCCTGCTTCCTTTTATCTGTTCTGAATCATCTAACAGCCCGCTCCATTGGATGCCCATGAGTTCTAATGTTAGGAGAGAGGGCTGACCTGAGTGTAGTAGCTGGGGGTGGGGGGTAGAAGGAGATGCAAAATGCCTTGGTTCCAACTGTGAATCACCCCCTCCCTTCACCCTGCCTGTTCTGTGCGTTTGCCAGAAATGCAGCTGTTGAGCGGGGGGGAAAGAAGAGGAAAATGGAAAACCCCTGAAGGAGCACACACAAAAGCAACATTTGAATCTATCACAACAACAATTTTCTTTGCAGTCAGATCCAAGCAGAGTGATTTAATCAAGCTCTCGCTCGTTCTTTCTTTCTCTCTGTATTTTAGGGGAAACTGGGGAGAATTATCTCCCTGAAATTCATCCCAGGTGAATGCATTTATGATCTCGTTTCCCTGACACAAATCTCACTGCGATGCAGCTGCCAGATCTGAGCGCCTCCTGAAAGAGGAGCTGTTTTGTTTTATTCAGAAGCCGCTGTCCCACCTCTCTGAAAGAAAATGTCACCCATCCCGGGGCTTCCCTACAACACACTCAAGAGCTGTGATAGCAAACAAGGAGATGCAAGCAGAGGCAGAAAAGCAGAAAGAGGATCGAAATGTTGCTGATAGTTAAAAGCAGCTCCACAGCTGCAGGAAAGGACCATCGTGGATGAGCAACAGGCAAGTGATGTTTTCCAAAATAATTGCCTTGCAGCCAGGACTATTTCACATGAGCAAAGGAGTTCCAGGGTTGGGTAACGAGCCAAAGGTCAATTAGGAGATGGGAGTTATGAATTCCTCACTGGACTCCAGAGACCTGTTAGAAACTCCCCAGTCTGTCAAGGGTGGTTCTTAAATTCCTTTTTGTAGGTCAGGGCTGGGCTGGCATAAAGCATTTCATTGCCTAAGGCGAAAAATTCAGACAGGATTCCTCAGCTGTCATGCTCTTCCTCCTTACTGTCCAGACCTGACTACAACCAGATGAAACCTCAACATCATCATAAGACTCCTTTGCTGATCCTGGCATCCGTTGAGATGAAGGGGACTCGGGATAGACTAACAAATTCAAGTTGCATGAAACTAGCCCTTAGGAAGAAGTTTCTGACAGTAAGAGCTGTTTGACAGTGCAGCTGACTCCCTCAGAAGGGGGCAGATACTCCGTCACTGGAGGTTTTTAAGCAGAGGTGGGGTGGCCATCTGTCAGGGACTCTTGAGCTGTGATTCCTGCATTGCAGAGAGTTGGGCTAGATGATCCTTGGTGTCCCTTCTAAGACTGTGCAGCTGGAAAGTCTGCTCCTTGGTGTGCTGGACAGCTCCCCAGCCTCACCAGGAGGGGTGGGAATCTAAGCCACAGTGTGACTGGTGGTGTTGGGATGGGACACCCACAAGGAAGCCCTCATGAACACGGTCCATCACCCGTTATCCCGCACAAGCCTCAGTGAAGTGAATGTTTTGCCACAGAACGGATTCCGCCTCGGAGAAGCCATTCTGCAAGCAGTGCATACAAGCTGAAAATGGATCTGCATGGTTCAGGTTGGCTTTGCCCAGAGAAAAGAATAGAGCATTGTGATATACAGGTAATTGCAAAGTAAATGTGAGAGTCCTTGTTTTACTAACACAATAGGCTCTCAGTGCAATTCACAGAGTGTTGCTGTCCTCAAGAGTTATGCCTGCTGAGTGGGAATACACTGCTACTAATTCCCTTTTGAGAGCAAAGTGCTATGCAGGCAGAAAGAGCAACCACATCACCTGGTGATAATGCTTATACCAGTAGGATTCCACTAGCACAAGGTGGGGAGGGGGCTGGGTGGTGTTGGCAGAGTGGCAGAGGCAAAGGAGGGGGGCCTCATCTCAGTCCTAAACTGTGGCTTCAGCTTCAAGGTAGGTGCAAAAATACACCTGCAGGAGAGGTGGCCTGTGTTGACACTCCCAGCAAAGTTGGTGAACAGTCCCAGAAAACACTGTGCATGAATGCCCCGTGTTCATGCACACACACAGAAACCCTACACACCCCAGTCAGCATGAAGGATAGGAGTCTAACTACTGCAGTCAGTCATGGCCCTAGAAATAGATAAGGTGCAGGTCTCATATCTCAAGACATGTGTTGTGGAGCTACATCACTCTCTGTCTATGTGTCTAAAGACACAGGGGTTGACATGCTGGTTTTATGGAAGGGAACTTTTTTCAGACAAAGGGAATGCTTGGCCAAGCAAAAAAAAAAAAAACAACAACACAACAATACTCAGATTATCCTATATACCTATTTGATAATAGAGTCCATCAGCCATTGAAAGCCTTTTGAGTTAGGGAGTGAATCTTGGTTAGACAGCAGATTTTTACCTGTTGCAATCACATGAAGAGAGATGTTTGTAGGTAAGGAAAATAGCAAAGTAGTTGATTTTTGGAAATATATGCTTGAATAGAAAAGTTCGAAGTTCCTAGTATAACTAGCTAGTCTACAGTAGAGCATGTCAGCCATTCTGGCTGCTTTGTTGTCTCAGAGGACATATCCAAGGTGACCTCTCATCTGGAGGTCTGAGAGAGAAGTGGAAGGACGATGACATAGTAAGCAGGATGAAACATCAGTTGAAACATCAAAGAGCTAGGGAGGGCATTACTAGTGGTTAAATACATAAGGATAGTCTGGGAGTCTTGAGGTCCTTAACTCTGGCCTGTCTTAACCCATGAGAGCCAGTATGGTATGGTGGTTGGGTGTCGGGCTAAAACCTAGAAGACCAGGCTTCAAATCCCCATTCAGCCATGAAGCTCACAGGGTGACCCTGGGCCAGGCACTGCCTCTCAGTCAAACCTACCTCACAAGGTTGTTGTGGGGATTAAGCAAGAAAGAAAGGAGAGAGCCATGTACACTACCTGGAGCTCCTTGGAGAAAACAGGTGGGATAGAAATGCAATCTTGTGCAAGCTGAGCTGCACCCAAATTTCCATCATGAACAAAGAGATTGAACCCCTCTAGAACAGGTGGTACACCAGTAAGGAGAACCATCCACCAGCAGCATCTCAGTCTTCTCTGAGTTAAGCTTCATCTTACTAGGCCTCATCCAGTCCATTATCATGACTGGGCAACAGTTCAGGACATCCACTGCCTCACGGGCCTCACAGCAAGCCACCAGCATACTGATGTCAATGCCCTCCGAAACTCCCTATGACCTTCTGCATTGCAGGAGTCTGGACTAGCTGATCCTTCCAACTCTACAATTCTGTGGTTTCTATGACATTTGTGAGAAGCATCCCTTGCAAATGAAGGGGCCCCACATGCTCCTGTCCTTGGCAAAAGACGTCCTGAAGCAGAATCCACTGCAAGTTGCACTCTTGCTCTTCATAGATTCCTTGTGCAGTTCTTTGGATAAGTTCAAATTAGCTGTGATTAAGCTAATTTCAAGGTAATTAACTTCAAAATATCTCCCCCTCCCTCCTTAAAACCCTAAGTGGCTGTTTATTAGGCACTGGAGAGGTATCCTAGAAAGTGACGTGATTAAAATCTGCTGGTGCCGCTAACAAAATGTGAATATTTTTTATCCAATTAAATGGCATAATTAATAGGTGGTAACATACTAGCTTGGGTAGGGGGTTTCTCAAGATCCTTCCTCATGTCTGCAGCTCTTCTTCCTTCAGGAGAGAAGGTGGTGCCCCAAGCTAGCACCTTGGAGGGCTGCCCCCCAACAGAGGTCCAGCATAACTCCTGAGGGATGTGCTTGGGACCACAGAGCCCCCCACAACACCCCATGTCTTGCTCTGGGTCAAGGCAGTCAAGGCAGTAAGCAAGTGGTAGGTACTCGGCATGAAGAAGACAGATAAATGTTACTGGGTGACAGAGAGAAGGTGGAACTGCTCAACATCTCCTTTGCCTCTGTCTTCACCCAAAAGAAAAGCAGTGCCCCACCTGGTGATAACAGAAAAAGGTCACTCTAGCCATCTCTCTCTGTGCTCAGGAGGACCGAATGAATGGCATTCTTCCCTAGAACCATCTGCACTGCTTCTGCCATATTTGGATAAGGGGAACAGCAGCAAACAATAAATGCATCTGCCAACAACAACCTGATTCCTACCTGCTGCCAGGAAACATGAAGGGATGCCCCCAGTGGGGCCTGAAGACCCGGGACATGGCCGCCTCCTGCGGACTGTTGTTTTCCAAGGCCATGATTTAGTGTGCCCTTCCTTGCTCCTCAGGTGACCCTCTGCACCCTTGGAGAAACAAAGGCTAAGTTGTCTTCTGCCTTTCATCTTACGAGGGCACAAAGCTCCTTGATAAAAGCCCAGCAGGTGCGTGGGGCTGGGGCATTTTGTAAGGCCGGCACTTTTAAAGAGATGTGCCTCTGTTCCCCCAGCTCTCTTCTCTCTCCCGCTTTGTACAAATAACTCTTCCTCACCAGCCGCTTTTGTGTTCAATTTCGCTGAACACTGAATGTCAACCTCCCGTTAATTGCTTCTCTCCCAGTCTTTGTGCATGCCATTAAAAAAAAAAAATGCCACACATACAATTTTAATTTTAAAAGGCAACTTGTTTGTTTTATATTGAAATTACCCAGCCCGCTTTGGCCCACAGAAACAGCTGCACTCCCATTTACACATCTTTAAAAAAAAAATCTTTGTGATGATAAAAAGCAGCAGCAGTGAGAGAGAAAGAATAAAAAGGGGCAGAAAAATCCCAGTCCATAAAGAGAGAGAGAGAGTCCTGTGAGCAGAAGGGGAAATGGGGGTGGGGAGTTGAAAGAGAGAGAAAGGCACTTTTTTGCCAATTTAGCCTTCTTGTAGGTTTCGGAGGGTCAGTCTGGATAGTGCCCTAAGTCTCATCTGAATATTTGGGGTCCTGTACCCAGTGAGGTTGGGACGCGGGTGGCGCTGTGGGTTAAACCACAGAGCCTAGGGCTTGCTGATCGGAATGTCAGCAGTTCGAATCCCCGCGATGGGGTGAGCTCCCTTTGCTCGGTCCCAGCTCCTGCCAACCTAGCAGTTCGAAAGCAAGTCAAAGTGCAAGTAGATAAATAGGTACCGTTCCAGCGGGAAGGTAAACGGCGTTTCCGTGCGCTGCTCTGGTTCACCAGAAGCGGCTTAGTCATGCTGGCCTCATGACCTGGAAGTCGTACACCGGCTCCCTCAGCCAGTAAAGCGAGATGAGCGCTGCAACCCCAGAGTCGGTCATGACTGGACCTAATGGTCAGGGGTCCCTTTACCTTTACTTTACCCAGTGAGGTTAAAATCTGAGGAAAGGGGTTTGCTGAACTAGTCAGAAAGGTTTCTTTGTAAGGCAATGACCTTAGCTGGCCACATAAGTGTCCCCATCACAGGGCCAGCCCAAGACATTTTGGCACCTGAGGTGAACCATACAATGCCCCCTCCCCCCAGAAGAAGAGGGAGTTGTTGAGATCTACATCAACAACGGGGGGGGGGGGAGAGATGCATCAGAACCAGCAGCGCTTCCTATTTGCCAAGAGGTGGTATTGGCTGGCGCTACCAAGGAGGCAGCAGATCTGGCCTCCAAAGGGCATGTTGCTGCTGTCACTGCTACCACTTCAGCAGCAGGCAATGCATTCCTTGGAGGCTGGATCTGCTAACCCAGTGGATCCTGCCACCTGAGGCAGTTGTCTCATCTTGCCCCATGGGTGGGGCAGCTCTGCTCCATCAGGATCCCCAAAGAATGAGCTCAGTTGCAAGAGCTGCAACTAAGTGATTGTGCCCTCCAAGCTAATGGGTGGGCCTCTCTTCCCCATGCCTCACCAAACTGCTAGGTAGGAAAACAATGTGAGCTAAGATGGAAGCAGGCTGGAAGCTGGAGACACAGAGACATGCTTGCTCTGTGCTGAATCCAAGGCTGTGACTAATAGAGAAGCAACATCTTTGGAGGTGTTAACACTGTGAGCCCTGTCCATCTTATGCTCAGGTTGTGCATGTGTGTAAATAAAACCACAGTCTCCGCTGACCTTCATTCCAAGAAACCAAACCTGTGTACGCTTCTGGAACCCCTGAAGTCTCTCCCTACTCAGAGATTGGGGTGGCATATATAGCAGTATTTTTTATCTTGGGTAAAGATTAGTGTATTTTCTGGAATAACACATGGAGGTATTTTGAGCTGAGGATTTCCTCAGCACCAACCCCCATCCCACAGCCTCATCCACTTGGGCTATGCCCCTCCCTGGATGTGCCAAAATCCAGAAGACTCCGCCTTCAGATCCAGCAAACCCACCTACCCACACCCCACTTGCAAACATTGCTCTGGGCTTTTAAATCACAACACTGAAATTTAAGGGAAGGCGGCACAGGCCTTGAGGGTGATGGCAGGTCTCTCAAAGTATTACGTATTCAGTGGTCTATGTTTGCCTGAGTTGGTGTCTAGACTAAGGATTCTGAGCCCCTGTGTTCTGATTCGATACACGATATCCAATCACAGAACATTTCAGGATTTGGGCCCTGCCATTGGCCCTTAAACTCTGAGTCATGATTCGCAGCTTGGAAGTTTAGACAGCCAAGCACGTTGGGAGTGGGAGTGGCCCAGACCTTCAGAAATGTACATAAGCAGTTGCTTTGCCCCTGTTGTCCAGTTCTGTACATAGTTCAGTAAAGGTTCTTGCTGTTATCACTGTGTCTTGCGTCGTGGGAACTCACCTACACTTCACAAAGCACAGAAAGAATGACAGGAAAGCAGTTCAGAACAGAACAGGAAGTAGAATGATGGCTGCAGAAGTTCCTTTAGCAATCCCTTCAGGCTTAACATAGGGGCGAGGGGCACAGGGAGTTCAAAGCACTTCAGCTCTGCTGATGCAACTGCACTAAGGGGCATGCAGTCAGGGGTTCTTCTCTTCCTACAGGGCATGTGGAGAAGGGTCTGCTAAGCCAATTGTTTGTGCTGGTGGCTGCTATGCTACCATTCTTAGCAAACAAGCCAGAGTAAGAACTGGTCAGTCTCCAATGCCCGCCTTCCACTTCTTGACATAAACACACTTCCTTCCTCCAGGTGATTTTCAAGATGCTGAAGCACAATTACAGTACTTAGTTTTGGAGGATGTCTCCCACCCACTGCCATTTTAAAAGGTCATTTAATTACTATTACAAAGAATTTGCTGAAAAACTGGGAAATGTTATGGAAAACAGGTTGTTGTCATCCATCTGACTCAAGAGACAATGGAGTGTGTCTCCAGGGGTGAAGTCAAACTGCTGTGTTAGCAGCACTAAACTGACCTTCCTGGGTGCAAGCCTGGGCAGGGTGTATGGAGGTCCTGGGCTGCCCAGATGACAAGACTCCACCCACTTGGCCCTTTCCTTTGGTTATGTGGTCCAAAGGAAAGTAGAGCAGTATGTTTGGCACCAGCTTGGCTGCAGCGCTTTCTATTTCCGTGGGGAAAGTGTCTGATAGCAATTTTTCAAGCAAAGGAAGTTTTAAATGCAATTACTAATCAAAAGCCTACTGGCAAAGATGAAGGTTCCATTGCAGCAATTAATCTATGGGAAGATCAGAACAACCAAGCTAGAGCTACCTTTTACCAATTACAGGTGTGCAAATGGCACAGGTTAATACATTAGATCAGGCATCCCCCAATTCGGCCCTCCAGGTGTTTTGGGACTACAATTCCCATCATCCCTGGCTGCTGGTCCTGTTAGCTAGGGTTGATGGGAGTTGTGGTCCCAAAACATCTGGAGGGCCAAGTTTGGGGGTGCCTGCATTAGATGATGCCGCCAAGATCCTTAAAGATCTGAAAATTGTGTATGGAAGTACCAGCAAAAGGTCTCACAGAAAGTTGATGCAAAGCATCCACAAATTAAAATTAGATTTAAAGGCAGATTTTCTCAAACATGTGAATGAGTTTACAGCACAACCATCTTAGGGACTCTACTCCAGATTTGTGTAGGGTTTTCATCTTAGCCCTTTCTTCTCCCAAAGATATCTTGCAAGGCAATGGGGTCTTAAGATCAGAGTTTTCAAAGATTAAACAGCATTGTGGGTCCAGTCTGAATTCTTTTGTGTTTTGTTTTAAAGTGTTGAAGGCATTAATACATGGATATTTTATTCCCAGAGGGTTTCGTGTGAAGTTTAGTTGTTGTTGTTGATGATGATGATGATGATGTCGTTGTTGTCTTTCCCAGAAGTATGAGTCTATTCACAAATACAGTGGTACCTCGGGTTAAGTACTTAATTCGTTCTGGAGGTCCATTCTTAACCTGAAACTGTTCTTAACCTGAAGGACCACTTTAGCTAATGGGGCCTCCTGCTGCCGCCACGCCACCAGAGCACGATTTCTGTTCCCATCCTGAAGCAAAGTTCTTAACCCGAGGTAATATTTCTGGGTTAGTGGAGTCTGTAACCTGAAGCATATGTAACCTGAAGCATATGTAACCCGAGGTACCACTGTAATGAACCCACAAAACTCAAATGCCAAAGCAGACTCACCTGGTTTGATCCAGGTGGATCACAGCTATATAACCTGCAGTCTGATGGATTACTTTACAAGTCGGTCCAAGAGTTTCAGTGTTGCCTCCATTCCTGGTTTGGGTTTTTTTAAGTATCTGTCTTTTAAATTGCTACAAATTGGTAATCGAGCTGCCCACAGACTGGAACGGCCGGCTGGCGAGTGCAGCTCCTTTGCTGCTGCAGCCACATACTCTGAATTCAAACACAGCAAGTCCCCCTGCCTGGTATGTCAGGGGAAGGAGGGGAAGGAGTTCCAATGGGGGGGGTCCTACACTAAAGCCCCCTTTCCAACATTGTGAGGGACAGACCTCCTAATAGGGTTGCTATCTGCAGGAGGCCCTCGCCTGCAGAGTACAGGGCTTGGTGGTTTTTTTTACTTATTTATTTAGAGCATTTGTATCTTGCTGTTTCTTAGTGGTGCAGCAATAAAACAGTTAGCACATTTGCAAAGCTAAGCAGGGTCTGGTATGGTTTCAAGCTGGATGGGAGACCATGTGTTGAGATTCCTGCATTACAGGGGGTTGCACTAGACGACCCTCGGGTCCCTTCCAACTCTGCAATTCTTTGATTCTATCATTCTTCAGCCGCAAAGCCTCCTACATACAATCAAAACAAAACAGTTCCTACCTGCTGGCTTACAGTCTAAAAAAGAAACATGACACACAAGGAAAAGGGGACAAGGAGAGAAGAGGAAAACCCAAAACTCAGGCACCAATTTCCCATCAGATGCATCTGTTCAGCCACGTTGAGAACAGGACGCTGGACTAGGTGGGGCCATTGGCCATTGGTTTGATAGCCTGTGGGCTGCTGGGCAAGGCCCCTAGATGGAGAAGCCAGCTTGGAGCACAGAAGCCAACAAATGCAGCAGCAGCAAGAAGTCGCTTTCCTTTATAGCAGCAGCAAAGCCTCCAGTGATTGAAAAGAAACATCTTTTGCAGAGCGTCAATGGGAAGAGGAGGATTCTATGGCACAACAGAGCCACCCAGTGGTTGCTTTCACCACTGCAGTTTCCCTGGGCTTTGAAATCCATTGACTTCACTGGAGGGAAAAGCGCAACACAAACAGAAGCTGTAAAGCATAGGAGCCTAGAGGCTGAGGATCCTTTGGATCCCCCAATCAGGCTCTTCTTGTGTTCAAAGCTTTACATCTCTCCAAAACTCTCTCTGGGATAATCTTTAGATACGTCCTGGGTAGATCTGTTTTCTCTCCTTATATTTTTTAGAATCTTTCTGAGCATTCAGCCAACAAATGACTTTCATTTCATGTTTTGTTTTGCACCAGTGTAGTAGTTAAGAGGGTTGGACTAGGGCCTGGGAGAGGCCAGGGTTCAAATCCCCACTTGGCCAGGAAGCCCACTGGGTGACCTTGGGCCATTCATTGTCTCTCAGCCTCAAATACCTCACAGGGTTGCTGTGATCATAAAGTGAGAAGTTCGCCGAAGTGAGAAGTTCACCTAGTTCAACCTCCTGCAATGCAGGGATCACAGCTAAAGCAACCCTGTCAGATGGCCATCCACCCTCTCTTTTAAAACCTCCATTGAAGGAGAGTCCACCACCTCCTGAGGGAGCCTGTTCCACTGTCAAACAGATCTTGCCACCAGGAAGTTCTTCCTAATGTTTCCCTGTTATAAGTTGTTCCACAAATCAATAAATTTGTAGATCGGTTTTGCCAGTCCCGAGTCTCCCATGTGCTTCATCTAATTCTTACAACAACATTGCAAGGTATGTCGGGTGGCCCAGGTGAGGTGGGGGCTAAGTGGCTGAAAAAAGGGTGGGTTACCAAAGGCCACCAACATTCAGCTACGGTGGCAGAGAGACAGGAGGATGAGTGGGGTTTCTCTGGAAGAAGAAAGAGGACAACTTGTCACGGGTGGAGGCGTGAGAGGGCAATGCTCTGTTCTTCCCACTTGCTTAGACATGCAAGTCAGAGATGTGCTGGCTGGTGCTGATGGGAGTTGTAGCAGACCATCTGTTCCACTAGGTGGCAGGCTATGAGCACCTGTGCGTGCCATTGATTTCCCTTCATTTTATTTGCTAAACTAGAAGCAGATCCCCACTACACATTCAAAGCACGTTTAAAACACATGGCTTCCTCCCCCCCCCCCCCCATATGGAAGTTGTGGAAGTTTAGAATTACAATTCCCAATGTCCTTAACAAACTAGGATTGTTTGAGGGAAGTCCTGTGTTTGAAATGTGTGGTGTGGACCTGCCCTTAGAACTTGTCAGTGGCCTTTCTTGCAACATCCCATATGAGGACAAGTGGGCTTTATTTTAGCTGAGGGTCCTTGTGCATCTTCCCTTTTTTATTGGAACTCAGTGCAAAATGAAAGCAACAAGCCAGAGGAAAGAGGCCACAACGCGTGACTCAGCACTTTGCTGCGCAACATGACTAAGCAGTTTCTGAGCTCATAAAAGTTCCTGAGGTGTTATCAGTGCCATCCAGAAAACCCCAGATTTAAAATACAGCCCAAAAAAGTGCTCAGTATTCCTGACGTCATTCTCGATACTGAGCTTCCCTTTTACGGCTCACTTACCCAAAGTGGGAAAATGACTTTACTGAAGTGTAGGTTGTCAGCTTGGTTGTTGGTTGGTTGATTAGTTTATTATTTCATATATATCCCACCATTTTGTCCAAGGAGCTCAAGGTGGCATACATGGTTCTCCTCCTCCCCACAACAACCCCGTGAGGAAGGTCAGGCTGAGAGGCTGTGACTGGCCTGCAAGGTCACCTAGTGAGTTTCATGGCTGAGGAAGGATTCAAACTCTGGTCACTCGGGTCCTGGTCCAGCACTCTAGCCACTGTACCACACTGCCTGGTGGCCTCTGTTCCTCTGCCATTAGATAGCAGCTTGACCTGCAGGCATGAGCAGGTGATGATGCTTCCCTCCTGTGGTGCAATGGGTCAGTGTTTGAGCCCACCCAGGGCTGGCTGTGGGCAGGATCCCTACATTGTGTATGGGGTTGGACTAGATGACCCTCAGGATCCTTTCCAGTTCTACAATTCTATGAGTCTATGATTCATGTCTATTCACCATCTGATCAGTCAGCAATGCAATTGCGATGGCAGAGATAGGGTGGGGAGAGGAGAGGAGAGGTGAGGATTCTTCCCCGTGACAAACTCACCACCTGCTATTGACGTCAGGGGGATAAATCTTGCCCAAGCCATGTGGGTATTTTGCCCACTAATCATTTGTAATGCCATAAAGAGAAAAGTATAGAAGCGCCCTTGTTTGGGGCCTGATGAAAAAGACCTCAAGGCAACCCAGAGAATCAATTGTTTAAAAGAAGTGAGGAGACAAACTTATTAGTTACATTAGGGCATCAAGAGCAAATATCCCACTGAAACAAGAATTTTTTTGTGGGGCAGCCTTTCTGCGCTAAGGGATCTGTATGAGCCAGCTTCCACTTTGCAGTGCCTTTTAACAAGACCAGGCGAGCACACCAGCACAGATGAACTTGCTACTGCTCCCCTTCAGTCATAGGATACGTGCAAATATGGACATACACTCATGTTCTCCATTGACGTGCGCCGCGTGTGGCAAGAGTCATGGTTCGTCACGCCTAGCCTATAAGCAAATTGGAACCCAGACAACGGGAAAGAGCTTAAGAATCAAAGACACGGCAATTAATATACACATTGATTAGCAAACAACTTTCAAACAGAAACCAGCAGCTCAGCTCCAGCTGGGGCGTTGTGAGGTAAGAAGAGCCACTTGCCAGTTATGGAGAAAGCCGGGGGCTAAGAGTCGCCAGGTATTTGAATGAAGCCTGAGTAGTATAAGCATGGGATTGGAAGCAGAGAACTGTAGAGTTGAAAGGAACCTCAAAGGTCATCTAGCCCAACGCCCTGCATTGCAGGAACCACAACTAAAGAATCCCTGAACTAAAGAAACCTCTGTTTAAAGACCTCCAGTGAAGGAGAGTCTTCCATCTTCTAAGGGAGTCCGTTCCACTGCCAAACAGCTCTTGCTGTCAGAAAGCTCTTCCTTCAGTTTAGTCAAAATCTCCCTTCTTATCATTTGAATCCATTGGTTCAGATCCTATCCCCAGGAGCAGCAGAAAATAAGCTTGCTCCATCTTCTATGAGACAGCCCTTTCTATAGTGGAAGGTGGCTCTCATGCCTCCTCTCAGTCTCCTCTTATCCAAGCTAAACATACCCCAATCCCTCAACTGTTCTTCGTAAAGCTTGGTTTCCAGACTCTTGGTCACCTTGTTCACCCTCCTCCACACACCACTGAGCCTCGGAAGGTCGGCGGTTCGCATCCCTGCAAAGGAGTGAGCTCCTGTTGCTCTGCTCCAGCTCCTGCCAACCTAGTAGTTCGAAAGCACAAAGTGCAAGTAGATAAATAGGTACCACTGCGGCGGGAAGGTAAACGGCGTTTCCGTGCACTCTGGTTTCCATCACAGTGTTCTGTTGCACCAGAAGGAGTTTAGTCATGCCGGCCACATGACGCGGAAAGCTGTCTGTGGAAAAACGCTGACTCCCTTGGCCTGAAAGTGAGATGAGCACTGCAACCCCATAGTCGCCTTTGACTGGACTTAACTGTCCAGGGGTCCTTTACCTTTACCTTTTTCACACCTTCCTACTTGTCTGTACCCTTCTTAAACTTGGGTGCCCAAAACTGGACCAAGGATTCCAGAGGGAATCTGGAACCTGACCAAGGCAGAATAGAACAGTATGATTAAAATAAGATTTGGGTTTTGTTTTGTTTTTTACATTTCTATTCCACCCTTCCTCTCAAAGGAGCTCAGGGTGGCAAAAACAGGCGGTAAAACAATCAAAACATCTAAAAACACTTGCGGCTCCTAGTCCAATGCTCTAACTATGTACTAAGTCACACTGGCTTTCAACTTTTGAAGTGCAACCAACTAGCCACAGTAACTATGCTGTGCCTCCATAGCTGGAGGTGTAAATCCCAGTTGCTAGAAGCCATGGGAGAGGAGAGGGCTGTTGTGCTCACATTCTGCTTATGGGCTTCCCACGGATATCTGGGTTGCTCACAGTGAGAGGAGGATGCCTGACTAGATGGGCCATTTGCAGACCCTCCATGTGTCCCTTTTTTCAAGAGACAGTCCCAGATTTACAGAAGCCATCCCAGTTTCTAATTTGATCCCAGAATGTCCTGCTTTTCCTTAGGATGTCCCTGTTTTCATAGGAGAAATGTTGGAGGGGATGGAGCTATGCAACCCCCAAGCCGAGGAGATAAGTAAATATACAACCTTTAGAAGACATCTGAAGCCAGCCCTGTACAGGGAAGGAAGGTTTTTAATGTTTAACATTTGATTATGGGGCTCCCCACCCCCCACCCCGGTTATTCAGTTTTTATGTCATATCTTAAATCTATCCATTAAGTCATATTTGCAACAACAAATATTTCTACAAAGGGGGAAAACTGCACAGCACAAGACAGAATTCCAGCCCTGAAAAAGTGGCAGGTTGGTAGGAAGAGGCTATTCTGATGCTCAAGAGCTTGATGCAAGATACAGAGGCATGCTGGTAAGATTGGAGCTGCTTCTCTTTACAGGCCCAGCTTGGTCCTCCTCCAGGGTCTCCTTTGGGAGTTGTACCTGATTTTATTGCCAGTTTCCATGTGGATCTATTGAGCGATGTGCCGGTTCTGCTTCTGCTTCTTAGCGAGAAACTGCTTGATCTTGAACGTCTTGTGAGAAGACATACTCAAGCTTCACTAACCGCTCACCACAATGGCAACAGACGAAAAAAGACGCTTGATTATGTTTTTATATGTGTGGAAAGCCACCCAGAGTGGCTGGGGAAAACCCAGTCAGGTGGGCAAGGTATAAATAAAATGATTATGATGATGATATAGGACGTCCCTATTTTCATCAGAGAAATGTTGGAGGGTATGTATTTGCCTGATCCAGCAGGGCTGGTCTTATGTTCTTATGACCAAGGAGAGGCAAGGCCTTTGCTGAAGAGGTGAGTCGTGAGAAGGCAGAGGAGAAAGGCCTTGAAGCCTGTCTTCCAACCACTCCACCAAGCATGGTACTATCCATGGTACCTCTTGATCTTTCCCGTCATGTGTTGAAGTCTGTGGTCAGCAGATTGTTGTCAGTTCCCCAGTGAGGTTGGATGCTTTGTTTTCGTTCTCTGTGTCCCTCAACAATGGCTGTATGTTTGAGCTCTGCAAAGGGGATTTCCAATGCAGCAAGTGGACTGTAAACACACAGAGAGAGAGGGGAAGCGGAACAGCCACAGCCTGGAAAGCAAAGCAAACCTCAGCTACTGCTGCCCTGTGCCCACAAAAGGGGAATATTTTTTCCTGTGTGTGGTGGTGTGGATGTGCTTGTATCGCAGAGTGTAACTAGGTTGCCAAGTTCACTATCTTTACAGGGCGTAGAGGGGACTATTTTGCATAAATAGATTCATGGTGATTTGTTTTTCTCTCTGCCACAGGTTTACTGGAGAGGGTAAAATGCAGTGCTGTCGTCTGAGTGTAGGACTAGGACCTGGGAGGCCAGGATTCAAAATCCCCATTCGTCACCATGAAGCTCACAGGCCAGTCACTGCCTCTCAGCCTAGCCTACCTCACAGGGTTCTTGTGAGGATTATGTGAGGAGGGAGAGAATCGTGTATGCCTCCTTGAGTACCTTGGAGATAAAGGTGGGATAGGAATACAAGAAATGGAACGCAAATGCAATGAAGTGAGAGAAGAGGCCTCCTGACTGCATTTTCTTGCACTCCTTGCCATGAGGGTGGGATCCTGGGACAGGCACATTATCCTCCATGTGATATCTGGGAGGCTTTGCTGCTGGGAATAGACTGCTGTTTCCTCCCACCTGTTCTAAGCACATTATCCAAAGAAAGGGTGCTAGGAGGGTCCTGCTTTTGGCATGTATCACATAAAGATGCTTCTGTACAGAGGTGCAGATATGACTTCCTCCTCAAACCCAGCCTGAAGGTTCTGTAATGGGCACCCTATTCACAGCCAAATGTGGACAGGATTAGACACCACAGAAGCTGCACCTCAACAAATCATTATATGAGCCTGGTGTCGCAACTCAGAGAAAGTGAGAACGCCGGAGGGTGCAACACATAGTTGAATTCTTTTGGGAATTATAGGGACAGAACTACCTAAATTGTATAGAAGTTTATATACCATGGTACCTCAGGTTAAGTACTTAATTTGTTCTGGAGGTCTATTCTTAACCTGAAACTGTTCTTAACCTGAAGCACCACTTTAGCTAATGGGGCCTCCCACTGCCGCCTTGCCGCCGGAGCACAATTTCTGTTCTTATCCTGAAGCAAAGTTCTTAACCCGAAGTAATATTTCTGGGTTAGTGGAGTCTGTAACCTGAAGCGTATGTAACCTGAAGCGTATGTAACCTGAAGCGTATGTAACCCGAGGTACCACTGTATGTATGCTACTACAGCAGCAAGAATGGTACTAGCCCAAAAGTGCAAAGAAGCAGAAGTCCCAGCAAAGGAAGAATGGATACAAAAACTTATAGAATATGGAGAAATGGTGAAACTTACCAGAAGTATAAGATATCAAGATAACAAACTTTTGATAAAAGAATGGAAATAGCTTATTGAATATTTACAGATAAAAACATTGGCAGGATTATTGTAATAACCTGCAGTTTCATAAGCGTATATATTTAAAGTAGATAATTAAACGAGCAAATTAAATGAAGTTGGATATGCAGAAGATATTAAAAAATAAATTTAAGGAACCGCAGGAAAAGAGGGAAGGAAGTCAAACTTTGAAAGGTTAAATTGATGGTAAAATTAATGAAATGTATAAACTTGAAAAGTATAAATAAAAACTTTTTTTTAAAAAAAAAGAATTATGGAACTCCTTGTCACAGGAGGTAGTGATGGTCACCAACTTGAATGGCTTTTAAAGAGGTTTAGCCAAATTCATGGAGGAGCCTTGACTACTAGGCATGATGGCTGTGCTATGCCTCTGCAGCTGGAGGCAGCAATGCTTCTGAATGCCAGTTTCTGGAAACCACAGGAGGGAAGAGTGCTGCTGCATTTGAATCCTGCTTCTGGGCATCTGGTTGGCCACTGGGAGAACAGGATCCTGGACTAGTTGGGCCATGGACCTGATCCAGCAGACACCTACATTCTTACTGACCTTTCTTGCCCTTGAACACCAGGAGGAAAAGGTGGAGGAGGCACATTTTAGAGCTGCCTGCAGCCTAGGAGGGGAGAATTCCCAACTGGGTTGGCTTTTGTGCCTTCAATGGCAGCTTGATGTGCAAAGATCAACATCAGGGGAAGGCTTTTCGCAGCATGGAAACATTATCACCTTCTGATGTCTGCAGCTTGGGCAGCTTTGCTCTCTCCAGGAAAGTGCAGAATCTAGATGGGTCCTCCCAGCTCAGCAAGCAGCTGAGCAGACAAGCTGGTGCCCATAAAGGCCAGTTTCACCAGGGCAACCCTGACTACAGCTCCTGTCTCCTGGCAGAAGGACTCAGCTGAGAGAGAGACAGGTTAGTGCTGTAGGTGGAGAGGAAAGGCCCCGATTCAGGCATTCCCACACATGGCTCAGCATGTAAGTTCCCAGGGCTCACTGGAGGCTGAACACGCCATGGCAAGGAGGAAATGGAACCAGGAGCAAAGGGTGCTTGGCTTGGCCTTCAAAGAAACCAGGAAGCAGAGAAGGCTTTTCATGAACAAGCAAATTGCCGCTATTTACATTTTAGGCAAATACTGCTCATTGCAAAAGCCGATTTGCATAGCGAGGCCAGGTGTTCTCACAGAAATCCTGCCCCAGCACCCACCAGGAGGCTGTGTCACAATCCTGCCAGGTGCTGGAAGGAGACAAAAGGCAGCAGAACTATTTGAACACAGAAAAGAGTCAGGCAGGCAGCTGAGGGAAAGGATGGAAGCTCACTTTGTGCCCCAACTTGAAAGCAGCAATTGTTGGAACTATTTTTTCCCCTCCCCCCCCCCCCCGTGCCTTTATTTTAACTTTCTTTAGCATTATTAACAGCCCCAAAGTAAATACCAAGGAATGGCATAATACCATATACAAAGCAAACAAAAAATAAATCGTAACAGAAAGAAATGGTGACACACCAATTTATCTCAAGACATCTCTATTTCCCAAGCTGGCATGGCTAGTAAATGATGAGCATCTAAGTCTGAAGCCTAGGAAATAAAAGCCCAGCAGATGACATAAAAGCTTTCTGGATCCTCCATCCCCCTGGAGACACACAGTTTATGTGTATTTTTTCCCCACAACAGCCAAAGTCCATAATTTCTAACAACACAGAGACAAATGCAGATTTTTCAAGGGCTATTGAAATCCTAGCTGTGGCTAAGGACTCATCCACATTTTTGCTTGCCCTGTGCCTAGAAAAGCACAGGTCTGAGCAGTTTTCCCTTTGCCCCTCCACTTCCCCCTGGAAAACCCAGGGAACAAACGGCAACCCACAGAAAACCCAG
The DNA here is from genome assembly GCF_964270895.1 of Podarcis filfolensis. NCBI lineage: Eukaryota > Metazoa > Chordata > Lepidosauria > Squamata > Lacertidae > Podarcis > Podarcis filfolensis. The sequence continues at coordinate 56,064,975 of NC_139611.1, read as the reverse complement.
TTGCCATTTGTAGCAGGGCGAAAGCTCTTTAGCGAGACAAGCTTTCATGTCGTCCATCTTGTTGGAATTAGGTTGAAACAAAAAGGAAGCTGCATCCCCTGTCATTGCAGACGGTTGTCCACGAAAGACCCCCACTCCTCTTCTGGATACGGGGTGGTCTTGCCAACAGAGTTGAATGGTGCTATTTCTGGAAAAAGAGAGAAGACAAAGCCTGGATAGACACTTCTCATTCCCAGGGACCGACATCAAACGCTCTCAAGGCCCTTGCAGCTTTCCCTATAGCTGAGCTGATGCCAACTTGTATAACTCAGCTGGTTAGAGCATAGTGCTGATAACGCCAAGGTTGCAAGTTAAGTCCCTGTATGGGGACAGCTACATATTCCTGCATTACAGGGAGTTGAACTAGATGATCCTAAGGGTCCCTTGCAACTCTACAATTCTTTGATTCCATGGTTGAGAAAGCTGTGGCATAGGCCCCATTGAAATCAGTGGTCACCTGCATCCATTCATCTCAGTGAGACTTTGACCCACTAGATAACATCTGATGGGTTTTGCCATAAATTCCTAGCAACCAGCAACTTCTGGTGATCAGGCACTAGGGCTATTTCCAGCCAAGTTACCTGGGGATTGATTGATTTCATAGGATCCATTGATTGGCTGAAGACATTTGGCCTGCTTTGGATACAGAAGGTCCAATCAGGACAGATAAAGGGAAGTTTTTCAGACATCACATAGTTAAAACTATGGAACTCATTCCAACAGGAAGCACTGATTTGGATGGCTTTAAAAGAGGACTGGTCAGATTCATGGAAGAGGCGAGGGCTATCATTGGCTACTAGCCATTATTGCTATGCTCTGCCTCCATAACTGGGAGGCAGCAATGCTTCTGAATGCCAGCTGGAGGGGAGAGGGCTCGTGTGCTCAAATCCTGCTTGTGGGCTTCCCATTGGGGCATCCAGTTAGCCACGGTGAGAACAGGATGTTGGACTAGATGGGCAATGGGCCTGATCCAGCAGGCTGCTCTTATGTTCTTACGTTCTAATCTCTGGGTAGGGCTGGGAGAGATCCCTGCCTGAAACCCAGGAGAGCTGCTACCACTTAGGGTAGCCAAAAGTGAGCAAGCTAGATTGAGGGTCTGGTTCCCTAGAGCAGCTTCCATTGTTTCCATTGCACCACCTGGTCATCTGGCTTCATGTGTTGTGTTGTAGTTAAATATCCACCCGAAATGCATAAGTTAAAGTACGGAATGGTTCTCTTTCTTCCTCATTTCCCCCGCCCCACCTCCCCAAATCTCTGTCTGCAGCCCTTCATTCCTAAGCAAATGCTTCCAGCTAAACTCCTGGGGCAAAGCATCGAACTTATGCCTGCCTCTCCCGCCTGTACTCTTGCTGAACTCACGCTGTGATTCGTACAAATTTAATCACATCTGCCTAGCAAAATCAATTCCACTCGAAGGAGTCCAAGCTTGTGCTTCTCTGCATCAGTATTAATACCGTGGAGAATCTCTGCCTCCTGAAATTAAGCGCATGCAGAAAGGGCTTCACAGAGAGAGAGGCGGAGCATCTGTGTTTGGGGGCAGAAGACCAGTGGAAGGGGTGGCTGCATATGAAAGGGTCTAACTCTTTGCGTGGGGGCTGCAATCACAAACCCACATGTACCAAGGAGGGACTGGCAGGAAAGTCCAACAGAACACATTCAGGATTGTAACATAAGTGGGATATATCTCTTGCATTTTTATGTCTACTGTACTTACTTATTTATTACATTTATATCTCACCTTTCCTCCAAGGAACTCAAGGAAATTCCCCTCCTCATTTAATCCCAACAGCAACCCTGTGAGGTACGTTAGGCTGAGAGGCAGCGACTGGCCCCGAGGTCACCTAGTAAGCTTCATGGTTTAGTGGGGATTCGAACTCTAGTCTCCTAGGTCCTAGTCCAACACTCTAACCACTACACCACACTGGGTGTAGTGTGGGCTCTATTAGCTTCCCCTCCTTTGCCTGTCTCACACACTGGAGTGGCAGAAGCTTTTCTGTGAAGTTTGTTTGTTGCATTTATATTCTGCCTCTCTACCGCGGCACCCAAGGCAATTTATAATCTGAAATAAACAAATGCTACGAAATATTCTCAGGCCAGTCTTAGAAGCTCCCTGCCCTAGACTTCCTCACTTCTGCCTCCCCCAAGGGCAGAAGTAGGAGGTCTGGACAAGGTTGGGGAGAAGCTGGAGGGGCACATATGGGTCTACATCTTTCCCCCTCCCCACCCTGCCCCCATTTCACTCTCCTTTCTGGCAGGAGGGCGGGTGGGTATTACTAACTTGTTGCCTTTCTATCCCACTTATCCTCCAAGGAGTTCAAAGTGCTTCTCCCCCTCCTTGTTTAATCCCCATAACAACCCTGCGAGGTAGGTTAGGCTGAGAGTGACTGGCCCAGTGGTATTCATGGCAGAATAGGGATTCAAACTCTGGTCTTTCCCAAGTCCCAGTCCAGTACTCTAATCACTATGCCATGCTGCCTTCTCTTTGGTCAGCTGGGCAAAGATACATGCAATCAGGTGGTTATGATGATGTAGTTAGGACGCCCAAGGTTGCTTTCTCTGAAATGCTATGTATTGCACATGCAACACCAGCAAAACAAGCACAACTGTATAGTCTGGAGGGGTTGGAACAATTCCCCTGTGGAGAAGCTACAGCATTTGGGCCTTTTTAGTTTACAGGCAAGTGTATAAAGTGTGTGATAATTATGCTGCTTTCAACAGGCAGGGAGTTCCTAAGTGTAGGTGCCTGCCATCACACTAAAATATTGATTTCTTACAAATGTGGAACAGGAATTATGGGGCATCTTTAACAGCATCAGAACGAAGCAGTTGAGTGGGCACATGTGGGGCAAGGTGATCTCGCAGGCAAACTGGTCCCAAGTTGTTATGGGATTTATATACGAAAAGCAACATTTTAAAGAGTTGCATTTACTGATAATCTTGTTTTGTTCTCGTGGTAAACAGCCTGGAGATTTTGTTTTGCTTTCACTATCAAGTGGTGTATAATTTTACAACCTAAGCAATGACCACTGAGGCTCAGGCAGGCGTACTAGGCCCTCTCCCTCCGCACAACAACCCGGCGAGGTGGGCTACGCTCTCGACAGAGCCAGCAGCTGCGGCCGCCGCGGGAAACCAGCTCGAGTCGCGCCCGCGAAAGTGGCAACTCCCCGCGGCGCTGCCAGGCGGCCATGGGTCCCCCGCGCGTCCTCGCTGCGCGTCGTCAGAGCTGGAGGCGGAGCCGGGGGGTCGGGGCGGACCGGGGAGGAGGGCGGTTCAGGAAGCGGCAGCCGGCTCCTCCCCGCCTCGCCTCGCCTCTCGGCTGCCACCAGCCCGGCGCCCTATAAAACACCAGCCACGGCCGGCCCCGCATCGGCCCCATGGAGGAGCGCGCGGGCCCCGCCGAGCTGGAGAGCGAGAAGGAGGGGAAGAAGCGGCGGCGGGGGCGAAGCGCCGGGTAGGGAGCCCGCTTGGCCGGGCGCGGAGGCGGCGCCCTCCACCCCCGGCCTGGCTTTTGTTTTGTTTTGCGGGGGGGGGGCGGACAATCCAACTTAAATCCAGGGTGTCCTGGAGGGGCGATCCAGCTTTAAAAGGGTGTCCTGGAGCGGCGCCCCGGTCGCTGCCTCGCCCCCACGGTGGTGGAAACGGGGCGCTTCCTGCCCCGCGCCCATCACCGCGGCGGCTGGTCTGGCCGGGGCTGCGTCAAGGTCACGAGCGCCAGCAGGTGACAGCGGAGGGGGTGGGGAGCGAGGCCGCGCCCTCGGCTTCCTTCGGGGGAGCAGGAGTTGAACTCTGCCCCCCGCGCGTCTCCGTTGGGGGCGAGGAGCGATCGGGGGCGACTTCCCCCCCCACACACACTCCGCTCAGTCCTCCTTGTAGAGTCACCGAGGCGGGGCGGAAGTGGCGAGTTCCTGGGTCCAGGTGGGGCAGCCCTGGCTGGAGGTGCCTCCTGGATCGAGGTTAGGGAAAGCACATGACTGGGAAGTGGGCGAGATTCTTTAGTGGGGCTCTGCTGCCTGTTTCTGTCCCATGGAGCCTCCTGTACCCCACGCTTGAGTTGTGGCTAAGCAGTCAGGAGTGCTCCAGCCTGGACCTCCGACTCCCTCCTGAAGTCTGGCTGTAACAGCTGCTCTCTTTTCCTTTGCAGCTCTGGCATGTGAATGAGGAACAGATTCTGCCCAGAGGAGAAAAGGATGAACTTAGGCGGCCTTTCCACCGCCCCTCAGGGTGGCTTTGCCCACTGGCCTGAGCCTCTGCCCTTAGCTAAGTGCCTTGGTGGCAGTGGGCAGGAGGAGCCTGAGGGGAGCTCCATGCAGGAGAGTGGCTACCTGAGCCTGAAGGGCCCAAGCCCAGAGGAGTCTGACGCAGACCTGGAGTCGTGGAGCTCCTTGGAGCAGGACACCACCGAAATGCAGATGAAGGTGGACTTCTTCCGCAAGCTGGGCTACTCCTCGGAGCAGATCCTGGCTGTCCTCCACAAGCACGGCCTGAACGCTGACACCAACACGGTCCTCGGGGAGCTGGTCAAGCATGGGATGGCCACGGGGGAGAGGGACCCTGCTGAGGCGCCCCAGGACACCCCCGAGGCACCGCTGGTCCCACGAGGGGCTGCAGCAAACCAGAGCCCCACCCGGGCCACACCTCTGGAGGGAAAGGACGGAGAGAACTTGCGCCCCATCGTCATTGACGGGAGCAACGTGGCCATGAGGTAGGGCCTTGTCTGTGGTGGCTCGTTCCCTCCCACATGGGAGGTGCTTGCTGGGACTGTGGCGCCTGCCTTGCACGGGGTTGGACTAGATGGCCCTTTGGGTCCCTTCCAGCCCTATAAGCAGAGAGTGACACCTTAAATGCCCAACCTGGCTGTTCTTTTTAAGCCCAGGTGTCAATATTCTAGGGAGCGGCCTAGTTCTTTGCCTATCCTCTCCATCTCTGTGTACTTTCCCTCTGTAGTGGTTTCATGACTGGCTCGTGGGGCGCTGACAGAGCTTGATGTCACATGGCTCTGAAAAGCAGGGTGGTTGTTGGGTATTTTCATGCTGTCAAGTTCCTTCCTGTGCCTGAGGAAAGGGGGCAGGCCTTCTCTCCTTCTGACCATGAAGAGGATCTTCTGTGCAGTGATGGGGCAAGAGTTGTTATTGTGGCGCTTGGAACTGGTGGGACGGGGCAGAGGTTCTGACCTGCTCCTCTTCCAGCCATATGAAAGGCCTCGGGCGCGAGGGAGATTGCTCAGGACCCGTGTTGCACAGCTGGCAAGCCATGCTCTGCTGTTTTGCAAGAAATAAGCCGCTTGAGAACCAACACGTCCACCTCCTTAAGCAAGGGGAGGGCCTAGTGCTACAAGTTTGTATGTTTTAGTTCCTCTCACTGTGGGCAGGATCCTCTGCCTTGCTGTGAGGGAAAGGCCTGTGTTTGTGTGTCCTGTTTTGTCCAGAGGGCAAGATCCTGCCCTGTGTAGATATGGTGGTCTTATATTTATATCCTGCTTGTCAGCTGAGGCGGTCTCCCCAGTTTGACAATAAAATCCAGGCAAAAATTACAATGGGGATCTGGTGTGTTGTGGTGTGGTGCGTGGTTATTGTATCATATCTTGTCGCCTGACAGTGGGTGATACAATCCAGGGGTCTCTGCTCCTGAGGGATGGGGCGGAAGCAGCTGCAGGTGGGGAGTGGAGAGGAACTGATGGCAAAGATGTCAGCCTCCTGAAACAGCAACCCTTCCACTGAGAGGAGAGTTACCTAACTTTTTTTAACATTAAGTTTCAAGCCCAGGAATCTGCCTGGCAAGTTAATTTTACTCCAGGGTTAAAAGAGGTGGTGGCAGCATACAGGTTGCTTGTTCATGCTTTCACAGACAAGTTAGAACACTGATTTCTGGATTTCTATGATGGAATTGTGCTTGTAAGGAGGCATCTGACCAAGCAGGTTCCCTGCTCTATAGTGATCACTTCTCTCTTGTGGTTGTTGCTCATCTAAGAGCTGTGATTTGATTTGATTTGATTTGATTTGATTTCAAAGGGGTGCAGCAGGCGGAGGGGGGTGCTTCTCAGGTGGAAGAGGCAGCAACTGTGGGTTGGAAGGCCAGTTTCCCCCTGCAGGAGTTCTGGGCATGTCTTGGGGCAGATTTGTCCTTGCTAGTTTGCTTGTTTTAACCCACCCACCCCGCCTACAACCTACCAGTTATTAAGAGAGCATAAAACACTTGCCTCAAAACTACCCATTGTGCTGATTCATAAGTTTCCAGGACCCAAAATGTACCTGCCCCTTCCCAGAAACACCTCAGGGCCACTGCAGAGAGGGCCTGGATGTAGCCCCTCTCTTGAAGGTACCCTGAGCAAAAGAATCCTAAAATCTTTATTTGCGCCAGCACTCCTTCCTGGAGTCTGCCTGTGGCCAGGAAAAACAGAATGAGAATAATGTGGGGAGTGCCTTTTTGAGTAAACTATAAGCTGAGTGTATTCCCTTTACTTGATACCCAAAGTGCCCCCGCTCAACTGTGGAATTTGGGGGAGCAACTCCCAAGTTACTGGCTGTAGCTTGTTGACAGATTTAAGCACTTGCCAGTCATTTAAGAAGTTAAGCGGTGGCAAACTCTCATGTTCCTGCCAATGGGAGAAAACCTTTTTCTCGATTACTTATGAGCTGGTGCTCTTTGGTTTTGAAAGCCATGATTCTGGAATGCCAAATTCTGTGTGATTGATTCTGGAGTACCCTTGTAGCAGAGAATATACAGTGGTACCTCTGGATGCGAACAGGATCCGTTCCGGAGCCCTTTTCGCATCCTGAAGCGAACCCAACCCGCATCTGCACGGGTCGTGATTCACCACTTCCGCACATGCACGTGACATCATTTTGAGCGTCTGCACATGCGCGAATGGGGAAACCCGGAAGTAACACGCTCCGTTACTTCCGGGTCACCGCGGAGCGCAACCTGAAAACGCTCAACCTGAAGCTACTTCAACCTGAGGTATGACTGTACACAGTCCATGTTGGATGTTCTCTGAATTTGGAGAAGTCCCCCAGGAAAACAGTGCTGATTTAAGAGTTAGCTGCTAGAATGGGGACATCCCTGCAGCCCTTCAAAGGGAGAGAGCTTTTCCTCACCTGGCCTGGTGAGGTTGAGAGCCTGTTAGACATTCTAACATTGATCAGGGTAGTGGAGGTGAGAATGGCATCTTAATTCATTCTGGGATCATAGTGTGTCCGCCACCCCACACACACACCCCAATAGGCAGCTGCACAGCATCCTTACTGTAGTGTTCAGATACCTCCTGTCCCCTTTGCCCCAAGGCACTGGCGGTGTTAGGAATTTGGCATAGTTAAACTGTGGAACTCGCTCCTTCAGGAGAAAGTGATGGCCACCAACCCAGATGGCTTTAAAAGAGAATTAGACAAATTCCTGGAGGAGAGGGCTACTAGCCATGATGGCTGTGCTCTGCCTCCACAGTTAGAGGCAGCCATGGTTCTGAATCCCAGTTGCTGGAAACCACAGGAGGGGAGATGGTTCTTGCACTCGGGTCCTGCTTGCTGGTTCCCCATTAGAACATCTGGTCGGCTGCTGTGAGAACAGGATGCTGGACCAGATTGGCCACTGGCCTGATCCAGCAAGGGCCTGTTTTCTTTTTTTATGGTGGAAATGGGCAAACAGCTGTTGCTACCCTCATTTGCTCCTTGATCACAATTAAGGTTTCAGGGTTTTTTATTGGCTGCCTCCTGTCCATCAGACCCTCCTAAAGGAGCAGGGTGGAGGGGGATTCAAGTTCTACACAAGTGTGCTGTTAATTTGTTTTGTTTCTAAGGTTTGTTTGTTTTTTGCCTTGCTATTTTTATATAAACAAGCAGCCACCAGGACCCAGGAAGAGCAGGGCAGTTTCAGAGCCAGCTTCCTGTTCAGAGTGGAATGACGAACTGCTGTGTTCGTTCTTGATTCACCCTCCCCTGGATAATACTCAAGGCAACTATATGCAAATCTCAGAGGGGTGAGTGGAGGAGAACTGGCCTCCACTTCCTTCTAAGGGAATTTTTCACAGTTGTTGCCACATCAGATGAGTCTGCTGGGCTCCTTCACAAGCCGTTCCACACGAGGCTTCTAGGAAACAGCATGCAAATTTTCTCCAGCAGCTGCAATAAGGAGAAGAGGGTTTGGTGGTTAGTTGCTCTTAGATCCTCAATAAAGTTTCAGTTTTGACTTGTGGGATTTGCTTCCCACAATACTATTTCGTATTTTAATATTGACTCTCTCTTTCTCTCTACTGTCAACTTTCAGGAAGGTTTAGTGCCAAAGGTTTGGAGGAGGTGAGAGGGAGCCCCTGGAAAGTTGACATTTCTCCTGATTAGATAGATGGATGGATATTTTTATAAGATTTTGTTAAAGCTATTTCATAATACAATGATATTTTAGAAACCTAATCTAACTAAAAACAATAACAGAGGAAGAGAAAAGATAATGCAGAGTCCTCTCTCAAAGGCAGCTCTTGTTGCTCACAGAAAGTGGTAGACCTTCCCAGCTCCCACCTGGGAGCTTTCCTTTATACCCCCTGCCTCTCACCCTGGGAGATCTTCCCTTCCCTGCCTCTCACTCATGGTTCTTCTACCAGCCAGCCACCACCTTCATGTGTGTGTAATCCTTAGACCCCAATAATGGCCCAGAGCAGAGGGCACCAAAGAGAAAGAGAAGGAGAAAGAATTAAAAGGACTTTCTACTTTCCGTCTGTCAGTTACATAAAAGAAATTATTCAAAACATTCGCTCTAGGATGATATCCAACTGGATGGTTTTGAAAGAGGATTAGACAAATTCATGGAGAGAGAGGGCTTTTGATGGCTCCTCGCCGTGATGGCTGAGGCCACAGCTGGACTCTGCACTGCTTCTGAATCCCAGTTGCTGGACACTGCAGGAAGGGAAAGTGCTCTTGTGCTTGAATCCTGCTTGCAGGTTTCCCTTTGGGGCACCTGTTTGGCCATTGTGAGAACAGGATGCTGGACTAGATAGAACATTGGCCTGGTCCACCAGGCTCTTCTTATGTTCTTAATGTTGCTTTTCCTCCTCTACCATTAGAGCAGGCATAGGCAAACTCGGCCGTCCAGATGTTTTGGGACTACAGTTCCCATCATCCCTGACAACTGGTCCTGTTAGCTAGGGATCACGAGAGTTGTAGTCCCAAAACATCTGGAGGGCCGATTTTGCCTATGCCTGCATTAGAGCACCTTGCACTGAGGGATTATCCACACTTACCTTTCCTCTGTGTTTTACAGGCACAGTCCAAGCTTTATAGCTCCATATCCAAGCATCATCTATCCATACAGGGGTGCCAAGTAGGTCATCTCCAAAACTACCCTTGTGGAGGGGGGCGTGGTATTTGCAGAAAGAGATTTGCCAACCATTTGCATAAGCTAAAAGGTTTGTCTTATGATGTAAAGTAGGATGTGGAAAATTAACTCCTTCCAATATTGACAGCTTCATCTTTTTAAGTGAGAATGAAGTTGAGAGGTCCCCCTCAAATAAACTTCCCAAAATGCCACATTAAACCTGTGTGAATACACTTGGGGAATATCTAAAGGAATACTACAGAGCACATGAATTATCTGTGGCAAAATATTCAATTCAAGTGTATTAACTTTATCCCAAATACTAAGTCTAAGCCCATCTTTCCAAATCAAGAGATATCTCTGTCATCAGTCTGTTTAAATTCAGTTTAATTAATTGAGAAATATCTCTAGGATCCAAAATACTGAAATATGTTACCTCTGGGTACCAACAAAATTGCCAGTTAGTCACATAAACCAGATAACTTAATAGTGGCATGAATTTGGATTTTAAATAATTAATTGTATAAGCAGAAATTAGGCAAAAATTAATAGATTTTATTAGTTTATATAGACTATTGGAGTCTGCTAAGAATAAATACTGTAATAATCAGTCATCTGCATACATAGCTGCTTTAAATTCCAGTTTTTTCATGCACCAAACCAGGAGTGTCTTCCCTGTTCTGGCAAATTGCACACCCTAATGGCACTAATCATGAATATAACGGGTGAAATAGATTAGCCCTGCCTTGTAGCCCTCTCTATACCAAACTCACTCAGATGAATTCCGTTTGTCGAGTCCACCTGGGGAGAGAGAGGTGTAAGATTCTACTCCCAATTCATAAATTCTTGTGGAAACGCACATTTTTTTTCAAAGTTACAGAAATAAACTACCAATGTATTTTATCAAACACTTTTCCAGCATCAGGAAAAATAGTTGCAGCCCATCAGTTCTTTTTTTTTTTTAAAGAAACAAAGATTCGCTACCAGCTTAAATCATCTGATCCCTGCCTTTGGCAAATAAAGTCCGCCTGATCTAGCTATACAAACAGCCTAAAATCTGTTAGCAAGGATTTCTGTTAATACCTTGGCATCTACATTCATTAAGGAGATTGGCCTATAATATGCACAGCTAATGTGGTCTTTAATGGGCTTGGGAATAACAGAGATGTGAGCATCATATAGTGAAGATGGGCTAGGCACCCAATTCAGAAGCATGGCTGAGTAATCACACCACTGTGGTGTGTAGTGTGTTACAGTGTGGTATAGTGGTTAGTGTGTTGGACTAGGACTTGGGAGACCAGAGTTTGAATCCCCACTCAGCCATGAAGCTCACCAGGTGGCCTTGGGCCAGTCACTGCCTCTCAGCCTCACCTACCTCAGAGAGTTGTTGTGGGGATTAAGTGAGGAGGGGGAGGACAATGTACATGTCACCTTGAGCTCCTTGGAGAAAAAAGTATGTTATTATTATTATTTATTTTATTATTTATTAAATTTATATACCACCCTATACCCACATGTTTCAGGGCAGCTACAACATAAAATCACAAATAAAAACACGAAATACATTATAGAAATAAAAACAAAAACAACCCAATAACCCCCCCACACACACACACATTTTAAAAGGGCATTGGATGTCAATCAACCAAAGGCCTGGTTAAAGAGCAACATTTTTGCCCGGTGCCTAAAGGTGTGTAATGAACCAGCCGAACCTCCCTGGGGAGAGCATCCTACAAATGAGGATATAAACACAATAAATAAATAAATTTTCTGAGATAAGGGGACAGGTGACTTGGTCACAGGCAGGCGCTGGTCTCTCTGCAAGCAGAATCGTCATTGCATGGCAAGAAAGGGAAGGAAATGAACTGGGTTTTTTGAAAGCAATTATCTCCATTGACCGCTTGCATGATATGGGGTTGGTGTTTGGATTAGTTGGGCTCCTTCCAAGGGCTGATGGGCTTTACCTAGCTGTAGAAATAGGATCCACCTGTTCATTGGGCAGGCCTTGATTTCAGTGCTAAGGACCTCTTCTGATGCTCTGAGGGAGCTTTTCAGTTGTGGCCCCTTGGCTGTAAAACACTTTACCCAAAGAGACCTACCTGGCATTTGGAGGGGGTCTTTTTGTTGCCAGACGTCATTCTCCCAGGCTTTGGGGCCCTTCAGGCTTAGAAATTGTTACAGATATTACATTGCATTCTATCACTACATCATTGTGTCTGAAGCTCTATTTCGCGAACTCCCCAGAGAACCTGCAGGAAGGAAGCCAGCTGATAAACAAGCGCTGCCGGTCCTTCCTTGAGCCCTTTTGGAAAAGGGGCCCTGAAGCCAAGAGAGCATTCTGCCTGCCCTGTGGCTACGGAGACCTTGGAACCACCAGGGGCACCCAGGGCAGGTGTGGCTTCCTGAGGTTTCTCCTGTTTCTCTCTTGCTTTGGAAAGGCCAGCTTCTAGAAACCATGATCATAACAGGAAGCTCTGGGAAAGACATCAGCGCCCCATGAAAGTTTAAGACACTCTCTTAATAGAAAGTCATATTTTCTTCCCATCAGGAATTCTGTCAAGGATTTGTTTAGCTGTGATTATTTCTACGTTGCAAGGGGTCGGACAAGATGACCCTTGGGGTCCCTTCCAAACCTGTGATTCTATGATCATCCCCACCTGGCCCCTAATTTAAATCTTTTGGGCCGTGGGTGATCAAAAAGCTATGGGAACATTTCTTTCTGCCAGAAGGAATTAGCATATTCAGCCTGTGCAAATATTACTTGCATTATGGGGGAGCATTTCTCAGCTTCACTGCTGCTGGGTCCTTTTTTTCCTTCCTGCTTGGCGCACGTGCTAATTGCACAAAGGCCTTGGACAGGAAGTGGATTTCACCCTCTGATGAAACTGCCCAGGGAATGTAAGCTGGTGGTGCTGGACTGTTGGCCAGAGAGGAGCATCTGACCTGGCTGCTTCTTGTGGGAGAGGCTGGGATCTGGAAGTTCTGCCCCCTCCATGTCAGAGTTGTGGGCGGGGAAGAGGTTTGCCAGATGCAGTGACTCCACAGGGAAGAGGCTGTGCTCTGTGCATGCCGAAGGGGAGACCACCGTGTACTAGTCTGGGAGGGATTGAGCACTCCTGGCATTCAAAGCTGCTTTCCTTGCCTTAGGTGGGGTTAGAAAACTTTGCACTGTGTCGATGTGCATGTCCTTGAGCCCCCAACTGGAAAGATTGGCATTGGGAAGGACAGATTCCTCTCCCAACTCCCCCTTTCCACTTCCTCTTGGAAAAGGTACTTAGTTGGCGAGAAAAGTCTGCCCTGTGTTACCCAGACTAGTTCCTGCAGGAGCTCAATCCGTATCCACTGCATACCTCAACTTATCAGCGATGATGTTGTACATTAACCCGGAGACCGATTCCAGAGAGCTAATTTGAGCAGGAAGAGAACAAAAGGGAGGTGGGGGGGGGAGGCTGGTGCAAGTGGCGAAAAGGCAGAGCAGGCAGTGAAGGGCACACTGAGGATGAGATCCAGGGCTAGCAATGTCCAGCCTGGAGGCAAAAGTGCTTTAACAGACCTCTTCCACTCCAAAAAGCGGACTGTTAATGGCTGCTAGTCAGGATAGCTATGTTCTGCCCCCGCAGTCAAGAGGGCAGCAATGCTTCTGAATACCAGCTGCTACAAACCACAGGAGAGGACGGTGCTCTCATGCTTGAATCCTGCTTCCAAGTTTCCCATGATGGGTATCTGGTTGGCCAGTGCGAGAAGAGGATCCTGCACTACTTGGGCCATTAGCCTGATCCAGTAGACTTTTCTTGTGATTCCCCCCACCCCAGCAGGGGCAGCAGGGGGAAGGTCATGGGTGTTCAGCATCTCCTTGGCTTCAAATAACAGCAGGGCACAGAGCTCGCCCAGTGGATCTCCACTGAGGTTTCCTCTGCCTTCGTGACACACAGGTCATGTGGGAACCTGAGCACTGACCCTGTGAATCTTTGTATCTTTGCAGCCACGGGGACAAAGATGTCTTCTCCTGCCAGGGCATCTTTCTGGCGGTGAAGTGGTTCCTTGACCGAGGACACACAGACATCACTGTCTTTGTGCCATCCTGGAGGAAGGAGCAGCCGAGGCCTGACGTCCCAATCACAGGTATGCGTTGAGCACATGGACACAGTTAAGTAGGTTGAGACTGATAGCAAGGGGAGTGTCTGTTTTCATTTGACTTTGAGCTGGTGACTGAATGCACTGGATGGGATAGATCATGGCTGACTCCTCTGCCTTGCCCACCCTCCACCCCACATACTTTGAAATGTCAGGTGAGGCTTGGCTGTCCCATCCAAATAGTCACCCCGGTTGCCTCTTGGGTTGCCCTGAATTGCCTCTACCTGACCAGAAGGTTGTCGAGATGCACCAAGGTCAGAACTCCCCTCCAGAAACACTCCAGAATCCCACTCTGAACATTTTCCCGAAGCGCTATCAGCTTTCCTTGCTACGACAATGGCAAAGATTCAGGAAGGGTAAAAGAAAAGAAAGTCTTTCACACAGAACATTGTTAAACTATGGAACTTGTTCTCCCAACCTCCTGTGAGGGCTCTTGTGCTCCAGTCCTTCTTGTGAGCTCCCCGTTGGGGCTTCTGGTTGGCCACTGTGAGAACAGGATGCCAGGCTAGATAGGCCATTGGCCTGATCCAGCAGGCTCACCATATGTTCCTACGTTAAAGGTTCGTGACTCTGGACATTTCATCTCTAAGACTTGCTTTAATTTGGGTTCCCTCCACACACACCCGCATTGCATGTCCCAAGAGAAGGGTTCAAATCAGACAAATCTGTAGGGTGTGATGTGGCATCTGAGTGAGAGAGAGAAAGAGGGAAAGCTCTAATTTGGGTAGGGATGGAACAAAACTGCTTGGGAGTGTGAGCACCAAGCAGTGTTACCTAGGTCAGGCTGCGTCTCTCAGGTTCCTGCTCTAGAGAGTTGGCCTCCCCCAGCCTCCTGCCAGCTTGGTTTGCTCACGAATTGTTCCGCAAATGCCTGGCCCTTCCAAGAGCTGTCTTGGGCAGAGGGTGACCTTGGTGTGTCCTGTTGCAGACCAGCACATCCTCCGCGAGCTTGAGGAGAAGAGGATCCTTGTCTTCACGCCTTCCCGGCGCGTGGGGGGCAAGCGGGTGGTCTGCTACGACGACCGCTTCATCGTGAAGCTGGCCTACGAGTCGGACGGCATCGTGGTCTCCAACGACGTCTACCGAGACCTGCAGGCGGAGCGGCCCGAGTGGAAGAAGTTCATCGAGAAGCGTCTGCTGATGTACTCGTTCGTCAATGACAAGTAGGTCCCTTGAGTGCTCAAGGAAATTGGACTGGGGGGAGAATGTGGCTGGACACAGAATGGGAGAGAAGAGATGAGGAACTCTTGGGAGTGTCCAGCTGACATGGCTGCCAAGATAAGCTTTATTTGGGGCGAGGACAGCAGCATGCCTGGTGGGGCCTTGGAAGCTAGACTTGGTCAGTGGAGAATTGGGTCAGAAGGTGTGGTGGTGGCCAGGAGTAGGACCCCAGTGCCCTATTCATCTCCAGGGACAGCAGAACCAAAATACACTGCCCCATCCGTGCAAAAGGTTTGGGTGGGCATGGCAAGGAGCTGGGCTTTCTCAGTGATTACTCCTGGGCACAAGCCCGGGGGGGGGGGCAGGGGAAACACCTCCCCAAAGAAGTTGGAACTACAACCCTTTTTTTCTTTTCAGGGGCCATTTGGGTTTTCTATCTGTCGCTGGCTGTGGTGGGAGGGGGAGAATCATGGCCTCTGGGAACGACTGCTCTTGACCAAGGTGTGTGCTGCCTGCCTCCAGGTTCATGCTTCCCGATGATCCCCTTGGGCGTCATGGACCCAGCCTGGACAACTTTCTGAGGAAGAAGCCGGTGGTTCCTGAGCACAAGAAGCAGCAGTGCCCTTACGGTAAGGCTGGTTTTTTTCCACTCTCCATTCACCCACCCCTGGCACCAAACTCTCTCCCTTTCTTTCTTTCTCTTTCTGGGCCAGGAGGGTTTTCCATTTTTCCTGCGGTACTTCTGCTCCACATTCAACCCCCTTTCCCTTCCCTTTCCAGGGAAGAAATGCACCTACGGCGTCAAGTGCAAGTTCTACCACCCGGAGCGCCTCAACCAGCTGCAGCGCTCCGTGGCCGACGAGCTCCGCGCCAACGCCAGGCTCTCCCCGACCAGGGGCGTGCCAACGTCCAAGGAGGAGAGGGGGAGCCGGCGACCCTCCCAGGTGGAAGCCTTGGGCTCTCTGCCCCCCGAGAGTGAGAAGACCCCCTTTCAGAAGGCTTCCGTGGACAAGAAAAGCTCCACCCACAAAGCCAAGCACGGGGAAGGCCCCACACACCTCCTGCTCAAAGGGGCCCCTCATAAGAGCAGCGGCGGTGGCACCTACCGACCTGCAGAGTGGTACCAGCCGCCACCGCCTGCCTCTCCCCACATGGACTCCCTCTCTTACGTGTCTCAGGAGCAGTTTGACTCTGGCATCGGCTCCCTGGAGAGCCAGCTGTCCGAGATGTGGCCCAGCCCCCCGGGCAGCCACAGCTCTCACCCCCACCACTGCAGGGGGCAGAGGCCCACCTACCCACACCCTCTGGGCCCTGAGTCAAATAGCTACAACTGCTACCAGCCCCAGGGCTACCACAAGTCCGTTGCGGGCTCAGGCGCTGGCTTCTTGCCCTACAACCCAGAGGTGCCTTCCTCCTCTGCCAGGGCCCTCCCTCCCTCCCTGCCTGGGTACAGCCTGCCTGCTGACTCAAGGGCTTCTCTGGGGCCCAAGTACTGGTCCGAGCCCTACCAGCCAACGGCCCCCAGGGAGGGGCTGAGGGGCCACCAGCTGCCCTACGACAAGGCCTCCTGCCAGTGGGCCGCAACAGACCACTTTGCCAAGGAGCGGGCCAACGTGCACACCCGCCTGTGCGGGATCTTCCACCCTCACCTGGTGGACGCGGTCATGAGCCGCTTCCCGCAGCTTCTCGACCCCCAGCAGCTCGCCGCCGAAATCCTCACTTACAAGTCCCAAAACCCTGGGGTGTGAGGTGGAGGGAAAGCAGTGGTTCAGCCCTGGAGGGAGGAAGTCCTCTTCTGGTATTGCAGGGGGTTGGACTAGATGACCCATAGAGTCCCTTCCAACTTTTATAATTCTGCAATTCCCCTGGGAAGGTCCTTCCCAAACACCAGCTGAAGCTTTGAGGCCTGAACGGAGCAGTGAGCAATTAGGATGAGGAGGGACAACCTTTCCCTCCCCTTCAAGCATTTGTTCAGAGGCAAGGCTTGTTCTTCACATAAGAGCAATGGCACATCCGGGCAAGGGTGAAGTTGGCAAAAGGGGATAACAGCCTCTCCCATAACTTTGCTGTGATTAAACAAAAAACTTCTGACAACTGGAAGCCGTGAGAGCACTGCCTGTGCTCTGACTGCCCTCCTGCCTTCTCCCAGCTTTCAAAGGGCACCCACACTCCCCTGACCTCCAGAACTGTAGGAGGAGGCATCTCTCGATATGGGGTGGAGAGTTCAGTCCTCGCTACTCCTCTAGCGGCTCAGTCTTGGTGACTGGCAAGTCCGATATTAACGGTTATAGATACTTTCGGTAATGAATATATAGCAATTGCTCCTGGTTCCTGCTTATATATTTTTTTAAAAATAAAGTGTGTGATTCACTTGCAGGCCAGGAGCAGTTGATCTGTTGATGCATATTGTATCCCTCTGTATACGTTATGTATTCTTCCGTGTGGTCCTTCTAGTGGTTGACGCTGAAGCCATCCCAGGTGGCGGCTGGCAGAAGGGAGAGAGCAGAGCACAAGACCCCCCTGCCCCATGAGTGGGTTTTTCTGGGGGGGTGGGGGTGCTGTGACCTGCTCCTTCCTTCTCCCACGTGCCAAAGGGATGGGTCAGCCAGGCTAGCACCGTGTGCTGCAAGAGCCACCTGGACCCAGAAAACCCCGTATGCCTGGTTATATTATGATACATCACTTAACAGTGGTGTTTCATGTTAGTAAGCAAAATGCTTTTTAACTATTGTTTGTAATCTTATAACTTTGCACATTTTGTAAATTACGTGAGAGTTTGGTTTTTAATGGGATGGGATTCCTGGATGATGCTGGTTTTCCTTCCTTCTGAGGTCGCTGTCCCATAATTAGGAGTGGGCTGTTTTAAAGTGCATGGAACAGCAAAAATACTTTGGAATGTCTTGTGATCTTTCTTCTTCTTCCTTTTCCTCTTCCTCTTCCTCCTCCTTCTTCTTCTCTCTCTCTCTCTCTCTGAAGCAATAACAACTGATTGTGATGCACAAATAAAAGGCCCTGGTTGTTCACATCATTCTCGTCCCCTTAATTTATTTGTTGCAATTGTATATCCCACTTTTCCTCCCAAGGGGCTGAAGGTGACATATGTGATTCTCCTCCTATTTTATCCTCACAGCAACCCTGTGAACTAGAAAGGCGGTGGCTGGTGGACGTTTACCCAGTGAGCTTCATTGCCAAGAGGGGATTTGAACCCCGGTCTCCCAGGTCCTGGTCCAACACTCTAACCACTACACCACACTGGCTGTCAATGGTTGGAACCCACTACTGCTGAAGCAAGGTGCCTTCAGGTAGAAGCAGGAGGGAGAGAGGCGATTTCTGTGGCACCCCTCCTGACACGCCAATGCTGCCCCTAGGGCTTGTTTCCTCTGTCATGGAAGAGGGAAGGGTGTGGCTGAGAAATCCTGGACTCCTGTATCATTCCAGGCGTGGCCCATAAAGCCCCTGTGAGGCCAGTGTGTGTGTGTGTGTGTGTGTGTGTGTGTCTGCTGCAAGATGCTAAGAAAGACATTCTCTCCATTTCCACCCCAAACTCTAGCAGCAGATCTCGAGTCATGAAATGGAGCCCTGCCTCTCCTGCTTCAACTTAAACCATGGAACTCACTCCCACTGGAGGCACTGAGGGCTGCCAACTTGGATGGCTTTAAAAAAGGAATGGGCAAATTCATGTAAGAGTGTCAGTGGCTACTAGCCATGATGGCTACACTCTGCCCTCCACAGTTGGAGGCAGCAATGCTTCTGAATACCAGTTGCTGGAAACGTAGGAGAGGAGAGGGCTCTTGTGCTCTTGCAGATTTCCCACAGGCATCTGGTTGGCCACTGAGAACAGGATGCTGGACCAGATGGGCCATGGGCCTGACCTAGCAAGCTCTTCTCAGGTTCTGACATAACAACTGAATGGCTTCAAAGTTCTCCAAAAGCCACTTTTCTGAGTTTCTGCTGCGCATGGTGAGAAGGGTCCTGCCTCTGTTGGGCTCGTCACTAAACTTCTGAGTGCCCAGGACTCCTTGTGTGCCTCCAGTGCCAGTGTGGTGTAGTAGTTAAGAGCAGTGGACTCGTAATCTGGTGAACCGGGTTCGCGTCTCCGCTCCTCCACATGCAGCTGCTGGGTGACCTTGGGCCAGTCACACTTCTCTGAAGTCTCTCAGCCTCACTCACCTCACAGAGTGTTTGTTGTGGGGGAGGAAGGGAAAGGAGATTGTTAGCCGCTTTGAGACTCCTTCAGGTAGTGATAAAGCGGGATATCAAATCCAAACTCCTCTTCTTCTTCTCCTGCCTGCTCAGCTACAAAGAGCAGAATTGGTTAATCAAGTTTTATCCGGACAAATATTTTCTGTCTCTCCTTACTTCATAAATAAACATAATTTAAACCCAAGAGGGAAACTGTGTGAGGTGTGCCCTAAGTGCAGAGAGTTGTTTTCAGCTGAGGGGAGAGTTAATTCCCCTCTCCAGCTGGACCCCCAAGTGCCCCCTCACAAGTCTGAAAAAAGAATAGAAATAGGAACCTGCTTCCAAGCCTAATTTCAGTGCTGGGGATGGGACTCTGGTTGCCAGGCAAGGCCTCTTGAGGCCTCCTCTGTGTGAACCCATGGGTGCCATGTTGGTGACCCACGGCCTAGACGACGAAAAACTTTTGCTGCTGCTGCTTCTGCTGCTACTAGTGGTAAAAGCATAATTAAAAAATCACACTGTGGTTTTGGGGGCAGGAAATAAGCTGCTCTCTGTCTTGAGGTGGGAGTTTCCTTGTTTGTGTCTCCGCTTCGTGCTCTGTACGCCGAGCTGAGCTTTGAACGTTGGACTTTCCTCATCATGGGATGTGCCCAGTTTTGTTCAGTCTCGGGGGGGCGGGCACTGGGCTTTCCTGTGACTTCAGAGGAACTTCAGCTAAACTAAAACTGCAAGCACACCTCCACCCAAGGCCTGTCAGAGGTTCAACCAGAGGCTTTCAGGACTCCCGCCTGCCTGTCTGATGCATTTGAGCGAAAGACTCTGCATTTAATTCCTTCACCACCAGCTCAAGCCCAACCATTGGCCCATCTACTCTCACAGTAGGAGGTGACATAAGTTTATAAAATTATGCATGATATGAAGAAAGTATATAAAGACATTTTCCCCCTTCTTATAACTCATCGACATCCACCGAAGCTGAATGCTGGAAGATTAAGGACAGACAAAAGAAAATCTTGCAGCTCACAGTTAAACTATGGAACTCACTCCCACAGGGAGCAGTGATGGCCACTTTAAAAGAGGATTGCCAGTTGCTGGAAACCAGAGGAAAGCAGAGGCTCTTGTGTTCAAATCCTGCTTCCAGCTTTCCCACAGGCATCCGGTTGGCCACTGTGAGAACAGGATTCTGGGCCGCATGGGCCACTGGCCTGATCTAGCAGGCTCCTCTTATGCTCTTAGGACCACAACTGATGGGAGTTGTGGTTCAAAACACCTGGAGGCTGCCAGGCTAGGGGAGCCTGCTCTGCAGAGAGTACTTTCCTAGCCCTGAAACCTGCGATCCCAGAGGTTGGAAATTTATGCAGGCTAAGCAGGTGTTCTGCAATGCAAGACTAGCTAACATGCCATGTAGGGACAGGATGGGGTAGGGGAAAGATTCCTGCTACTCTTTACGGATATAGAACATGGGTAGGCAAACTAAGGCCCAGGGGCTGGATCTGGCCCAATCGCCTTCTAAATCCGGCCCGCGGACGGTCTGGGAATCAGCGTGTTTTTACATGAGTAGAATGTGTCCTTTTATTTAAAATGCATCTCTGGGTTATTTGCGGGGCACAGGAATTCGTTCATTTCCCCCCACAAAACATAGTCCGGCCCCCCACAAGGTCTGAGGGACAGCGGACCGGCCCCCTGCTGACAAAGTTTACTGACGCCTGATGTAGAATCTCCCTGCTCCCCTCCCCTGAGCCTAGGCTGGCTGGGTGGGTACAGAGGCAATGAGCAAGGCTCTTTTCATCAGCAGATCCTGCCTGAGACTACAAGGGGTGGGGAAGGCTGCCTCCCTCTCCTCCTGGCTCCCCCCCACCCCACCCTCAGGCCTGTCTGGTGGCTCCCACCCTCCCAGAGGACTCTCGGGCCTTCTCCTTTGGCAGTGCTGAACTTTCCCTTGAACCCAGCCAGTTGCACTGTGAGGGGTTTTCCCAGCCCCAGAAATCACCTGACTTCGAAGCAACTTCCTGGAGCCTCTGTGCTGTTGCTCTTGCTGCGTGGGTGAGCAGCAGGGCAGGGCTTGTTGGGACTGGTTTCAGATTGTGTCTGTGGAGACGTGAGGCAGGGAGCTCAGCTCATCACTCAGCCTCTTGGCTTGGAGCAGCTCAGTGGGAAGGCAGAAGAACAGGGCTTGCAAGTACCTGCGATTTGGGTCTCTCTCGGTCTACCCATTGTGGGGAAAACCCCACACCCATTTCAGCCGGAGTTTATGTAAGCGCTCTGAAATGCATTTGTTTAATTTATTGGTTGCACTTTTATACCACCCCTTTCCTCCAAGGAGCTCAAGATGGTGTACATGGTTCTCTCCCCCCCACTCATATAATGCACACAACAACCCTGTGAGGTAGGTTAGGCTGAGAGGCAGCGCCTGGCCCCAGGCCACCCAGAGAGCTTCATGGCTGAGGGTGGGGGAGGGATGTGAACCCTGGTTTCCCCGGTTCTAGTCCAACACACTAACCACTCTAGGAGCCAGTGTGGTGTGATAGGGTGTCAGTCTATGACCTGGGAGACCAGAGTTCGAATCTCCACTCGGCTATGAAGCTCACTGGGTGGGGCCAGTCCTCATCTCTTAGCCTAATCTACTCACAAGGTTGTTGTGAGGATGAAATGGTGAGGAGAACCAGGTACACCACCTTGAAATCCTTTGGAGATGAAGGTGGTATATAAATAATACTTTCTTTCTTTCTTTCTTTCTTTCTTTCTTTCCATACATACATGCCACACTCAGTCAATCAGCTCCACAGGTCCAGCTGTATGGACAGCCATTGATCTGCTCCCTGGAGCTTCAAGGAGGGCAGCAGCCAAGTAGACATGAGTGACTCTGATGGCTTCCAGGCTCCCTAAGAAGCTGCCTTATACTAAGTCAGACCATTGGTCCATCTAGCTCAGTATTGTCTACACTAACTGGCAGCTGCTTTACAGGGCTTCAGGGGGGAGACATTCCCAGCCCTCCCTAGGGATTGAACCTGGGACCTTCTGCACGCAAGACAGATGCTCTACCCTTCACTGTGTGAGGGTTGTCACATTGAAGGCAACAGAGGAGGAATTGCAGCATTTAAAAATTCTGCTGTCACACCTGTCCATGGGGCGATAGCTCATTCCATCTGCAGCCTTATCTTCTGCTCACCTCTCTCTCCCTTTCCAGATACAGCTCCCTGTAGAGACCAGGAAGACAGAGCAGCCTCACCCAGTCTGAGCCAATGTGGAAGGGGAATCCCCTCCTTCCCTACCTCCCCACTCCCCCCACCCCACCGTGATTATAGATCAACAAGGAAAGAGTTTCCTCTGGCCGTGGGGACAGAGACTGGGCACTGCTGAGCTCCAAGCCCAACAGGAAGCATAATCGTAAATAGGCAAAGGTTGTCCGGCTTAGTTGGGTTCCTATGATACAGGGCTAGTGTGCTTTGTAGTCCTTACCTTGGTTGACCTCTAAACAACTCAGAGTGCCATTGTTCCCATTTTGCAGATGGGGAAATAGTTACTGGTGGAGACAGATTGTAGTGAGAACAGGATGCTGGGCTACATGCGCCTCTGGCCTGATGCAGCACCCAGGCTCTTCTTATGCAATAAGTTGAGTTTTGAACGGATGTTCCCATCCCATCATTTGATTCTCTGGACTACAGTGATATGCGGGGGGCGGGGGGGGTTCCCCTCTCCTTCTACTGCATAGAAGGACCCCAAGGAAGCAGGCGGGTTTTTCCAGAGGAGAGCAGCAGGACAAAGAAAGCACAGGGCAAGCCGAAAACTGCTTGGAGTCCCGTTCTTTCTAGGCACAGGGCAAGCGGAAGTGTGGACAAGCCCAAAGTCTTTCTTCACGTAGCGCATAGTTAAACTATTGGAACTCGCTCCTACAGGGACAGGGACTTGGATGGCTCTAAAAGAGGGTTGGACAAAATCGTAAGGTTATTGATGGCTACGAGCCAGGATGGCTATGCTTTGCCTCCACAGTTTGGAAGCAACCATGCTTCTGAACCCCAGTACAGGATGCTGGACTAGACTGGCCACTGGCCTGATCCAGAAGGCACTTCTTACATTCCTATGTTCCTCCCTCCCTTGTGCTGCCCGTTGCCCCAGGCTGGCATGCTCACCTCCCTTCTGACATGGCATCCAGCTCATCCCCATTCCCAGCAGCCTTTCCACAGAACGAGATGCTTCCTGCCCTCTCCTGCATGACTCATCCTGTGCCTGGGGAAGGCAGCTGCCATCAGGCTGCACCTTGCCTAGCCTTTCCTCTGGAAGAGACCTGGGCAGGGAAATGCCCGTCAGAAGATCAGAAGCAAAGAGGAAACCTCTCCTCTGATGGGGTGTGGGAGCCAGTGGCTGAGCCCTGGGCAAGCTGGAATAATAAATCGTCATCCAGGGGACCATGTGTCTGAGCATGTTCAGAGTGCATTTCTTTCTCATCCCACCTATCGCAGTGTCATGGTTAAAGTGCTGGCCTAGGGACCTGACAGACCAAATCCCTACTCAGTCATGAAGCTCACTGGGTAATCTTGTAAAGGTAAAGGGACCCCTGACCATTAGGTCCAGTCGTGACTGACTCTGGGGTTGCACGCTCATCTCGCTCTATAGGCCAAGGGAGCCGGCGTTTGTCCACAGACAGCTTCTGGGTCATGTGGCCAGCATGACTAAGCCACTTCTGGTGAACCAGGGCAGCACACGGAAACGCCATTTACCTTCCCGCCGGAGTGGTACCTATTTATCTACTTGCACTTTGACGTGCTTTCGAACTGCTAGGTTGGCAGGAGCTGGGACAGAGCAACGGGAGCTCACCCCGTCGTGGGGATTCGAACCGCCGACCTTCTGATCAGCAAGTCCTAGGCTCTGTGGTTTAACCCACAGCGCCACCCATGTCCCTAGGGTAACCTTGAGCGGTGACCAATCTCTTAGCCTTACCAACCTCAGGGTTGTAGTGAGGATGAAGAGTGAGAGACCATGCATGTCAGCTTGAGCTTCCAATCTGTGACAGCTATGACAGCAAGCAGTACCTTTAAAGTGGGGTTTTAAATTTACTTGAGAGAGTTTTTATTATGGCCTTAACCTGATTTCCTTTCCTGCTTTTTTACAAGTCCTTTGAATTTAGGTGCATGATCCACTACATTACTGGCTTGCTTTAATGCAAGAGTTAAGCACACATGCTTCTCTCCTTCTCACTGAAATGGGCAGGGCTAAGTTGCCCTTAGCTTGGCTAGGTGGCATCCCAAATTTGCAAGAGAGGGGTGTCCCTACCCCTGTGTACAAACAACAGCTCTGAGGGGAAATAATACTACAATTATAAGCAGATGGTGGAAGTTATTTCACAGCTGCTGCCTGTGATCTTTGAGAATTCTCGGAAGGGGAGGGTTGTCCCTACCTTCAAAAGAGGAGGAAAGGTGGATCCAGGAAATGACAGACTAGCCAGGGCTGAACTCTGCAGCAGCACTACTAAGGGGTTGGTCTGTGAGTATCAAGAAAAGAATGCATTGATTACTAGGAGCCAGGATGAGTTTACCAAGAATAAGTTGTGCCAGGGAAACTTTATCTCCTTTGCTGATTGAGTTACTAGGTCATTGGTGGGCAAGGCATGCACACACTACATCTTGGTTTCAACAAAGCCATCCACAAGGGTTCCCACAATCTCCTTGTTGACAACATGGTAAAAACATGGGCTGGATAATAACACTGTTAGGTGGATCCACGGGTGGTTGAGCAACCATAGCCACCGAGAGCTCGCTGTGAATGGCTCTGCGTCAGCCTGGAGGGAAGTTTCAAGAGGACTGCAACAGGATTCATAGAATCATAGAACTGTAGAGTTGGAAGGCCCCCCAAGGTTCAGCTAGTCCAGCCCCCTGCAATGCAGGAATCACAGCTCTAGAATCCCTGACAGATGGCCACCCAACCGCTCTTTAAAAACCTCCAATGAAGGAGAGGCCACCATCTTCTGAAGGAGTCCGTTCCACTATCAAACAGCTCTTAGCATCAGAAAGTTTCCCCTAAGGTTCAGTCAGAATCTCCTTTGCTGTCATTTAAATCCATTGGTTCACATCCTTCCCTCTGGAGCAGCAGAAAACAATCTTGCTCCATCTTCCCTGTGACAGCCCTTCAGGTATTTGAAGTTGGGTATCATATCACCTTTCAGTTTTCTCCAGGCTAAACATCCCCAACTCCCTCAACCATTCCTCATAAGGCTTTGTTTCCAGACCCTTTGTCACTTTGGTCTCCCTCTTCTGCACACATTCCAGTTTGCTGAAGACGTCAGAGACTATCTTGACTGAGACTGACTGACTCCAGCTACAAAAGATGAGGCTGCTGAACAGACTATTGCACTGCGGTATTATTTAGGGGGGTGTTGTTGCAGGAGGCTGTTCCTGTTACTGGTATTATTTTTGTGTGGGAATTGTTCAATTATTTCTATGTGAAAAAATTTCAAATTTGGAACTTTTTGATTTGGGGGGGTTATGTTTGTAATTATTTGATATGTTTGTAATTTCCACCTTGAGCATGTTTTGAACTATGGAAAGGTGGCATACAAATAAAATAACGCATCTACGTATGTATTTTGTCAATATGGTTGGAAAGTACAAAGCATTCTGCTGCTCATCAATTTTCTAAATGACTTGTCTGAGCGCGTAGAGAGGGTGCCTATCTAATCTGCAGGTTGAATGAAGCTGGGAGGAACAGCTTAAACCACAGAAAGAAGAATCAAGTTTCAGAATGATATTGACAGGCTGGAATGCTGGACTGAAACCTACAAGATGAGATTCAGAATAGATAAACGTAAAGTCCTGCATTTAGGTACCAGGAATCAGGGACGCAAGTATTTTCTCCCTCTCTCACAACATCTCTCTTGATCTCCCACATCAAGTATGGAGATTAGGCTAGATCACGGCCTATAACCTCCACACCACACACCACCAGCTCTGACTCAATCCCTGTCACCCCATCCTTCCTCCAGAAGCTGGTCTCCGTGCCCTTTAAATCTGAAAGCAGGGAGACCTTTTAGAATTAGCCAGCTAGCCAGCAAACAGAGAAGGCTATGGGTGCCACCTAGTGGCAGCACCCTCCATAGCACCAAAAGCACCACAGACCATGGTCAGAATGCAGGCAGAGAGAGGTGCCAACCCACCAGTCAAGGACACAGACAAATGTTGTGTATCCCCCCGCCCCATTCCTGTTTCATCCATCTGTTTGCCTCTTGGAGACCCTTGGAGCTTTATCTGATCAAAGCCCCTATAGCCTAGAGTTTCTTTTGAATCTCAGGCAAGAAAATTCTCATGGAGGACGTGACTCCAAATGGGCCTAGTTACAGACCCTCCAAGTGTTCCTCTTTTCCAGGGACGTCCCTGATTTAGAGAAGCCGTCCCAGTTTCTGATTTGATCCCGGAATGTCCCACTTTTCCTTAGGATGTCCCTAATTTCATTGGAGAAATGTTGGAGGGTATGGAGTTATCTGACCCCCCTCCCAAGGCACCTGAAGGCAACCCGGTATAGCCCAGAGGCCCCCTTGTCACAACGGTTCTGGCTTTGGGATTATTTAGGGTTGCCATACATCCGGAATTTCCCGGACATCGCTGGGATCTGGCCATCGGAAACAGTGTCCAGTGTCTCTGGACTGTCTGAACCACAATGAGCAGTATGGCTGCCTTTCTCCACCCCTCTGCTTGCCACCCTCTGGGATGCTGGTGTTTCCACATTTGAGGAAAGTCAGAAAGGAAGCTCAGAGCCTGCGGCGTCTACACTCTGGAACTCCCTGCCTATTGACATCAGGCAGAGGCCTTCATTACACTCTTTCCCGGCACCTGCTCAAAAGCTCAACAACTTTTGGGTCCAGATTTTCACTTTTTGAAATATAGCAACCCCTAGATTATTTAATCCTTTTATTTTATCAGTGAGCCTGTGCAGTCCAGGGGGCTAGGAACAGAGACGTGGGTTCCAGTTCTCCTTCCACAAGGGACTCTTTGTGCAACTTTGAGCATGCCTCTCTTGTTTTCAGCCGGCTTCTGTTCGTAGTCTGTAAGACTAGGGAGAGGGAAGCTCTGAAAGGAAGCAGAACAATATACAGGTGGTGAAACATATTGCAGGCTGAAACTCACAGCAGCAAAGCCCATTTGGGAGAAACCAGCTTCTTGCCTACTTCTACCACCCCTCCGGCATCTCGCTACCCTGCAAGTTCTCCTTCTCTGCCACCCTGACCTACCAAACCACCATATAGCTTCCCCTTCCATCACCAGCTTTAGATCCCCTGTCCTTTGGGCTCACTTGCCTGCTGCAGCCTGTGTCCTCTGGCCACCAGCCTCTGTGTAGCATCCCAGGGCCTCTTGGGCATCACTCTTCCCTTCCATGTCCTGCAGCCACAGAGTCTGGTCCTGCCTTTGGAACTGCACCAAACAGAGGGCTTGATTCATTCATTTATGATTTTACTTGTTGAATTTATATATCACTTTTTTCCTCCAAGGAGCTCAAGGTGGCCTATGCAGTTCTTCCCCCACCCCTTCCATTTTATCCTCACACCTACCCTGTGGGGTAGGTGGAGGCTGAGAGGCAGTGACTGACCCACAAGGTCACCCAGTGAGCTTCATGGCTAAGTGGTGATTCGAACCCAGGTCTTGGCCCTATACTCTTAATGCTACACCACATCGGCTTGGCTGACATTGATGCTCTGCTGTGGAGCCCGTTCTGCTCAGGAGTGGCCTGCGTCTCCCACAGCAAAGCCATGAAGGGAGGTGGAGGAGAGATCAGCCAGCTGGGGAGGGGCTGGGCTGGCTGCTGCCAGTTGAGCGAGTGTCACTTCTGTTGCCACGGATGGACACCCAGCAGGGGCAGGGTAGACTGAGAGGTGGGAGACTGGACTCAGGGTTGTTGCAGAGGGAGAAGGGTGGGATATAAATTTCAACAAGAGATGATCTGTAGGGCAGGGGGGACCAGTATGAAGTTCTGCTGCCGAAGCCCATTAGCACAGCTTGAACGCAGCTCCATTCTCTCCCTTTGGTGGGGCTTCCCCAGAGGACCTTCCCGCTGGCATTCTCCAGCCTGTCCTCAGTTCAGGATGGCCTTAGCCCTTGGAATTTGCAAAATAATAATTGCAAAAATAAACTCTTGTCTTGGGGCACAGGTACATGGTGGCCCTTCCATTAGGAGTGGCCCTCCAGATATAGAATCATAGAATTCTAGAGTTGGAAGGAACCTCAGGGGCCATCTAGTCCAACCCACTGCACTCCAGGAATCACAGCTAAAGAATCCCTGTCCATCCACCCACAATGAAGGAGAGACCATCACCTTCCCAGGTAGCCCATTCCACTGAGACTCCAATTCCCATCAGACCGAGAACAGCCAGGGAGAATAGCAAGAGCTGCAGGTCCTGACAGCTTTAGGGGCGGGGTACAGATTTGCCCCCCACCCCTGCCCTACCATCTTTCCCGCTGAAGAGGAGCCTTAAGGAAGTGACTCCTGGGAAACGGGGGGTTTCCGCTCCAGGCCCACCTGCACAAGCAGTTCTTGCTGCTCCCTGAGCAGCTCCAGGTAGCGGCTGCTCCACAGGAGCTTCTCAGATCGCAGCTCCTGGCTGATGTGCTGCACCTCAGCCTCCAGACCCACAAGCTGCCCCAGCATGGTGCTGCTGGACTCCTGGAGCATCTGCACCATCTTCCCCAGTTTCTCAGCACCTGGAAACACCAAGATCATAGAATCGTAGAGAAGGAAGAGTTCAAAGGGTCATCTCTAGTTCAACCCCCTGTGATGCAGGATGTTAGATACCTTGCCCCAACTGCCTCTGCCTGTGAACTTCAGGCAACCCTCAGACAAGAAACCCAGAGGTTGGTGGCAACAGAGCCTTTGCAGAAGGTCCCAACCTCAGTCCCTGGCATCTTCTGCTAACACAATCCCAAATTGTAGACCCTTCTCTCGGCCTGAGACCCTGGAGAACCATTTGCTCCTAAGGTGGACAAAGCTGGTTTCCATGGACTAATGGGGTGGAATGGAAGGAGATGCCATTGGATCTGGCCACACAGGGCCCCATCTAGCCCATCACCCTGTCCTCACAGTAGCCAACCAGATGTCCCCAAAGGGAAGCCCACAAGCAAGATGTAAGAGCAATGGCCATCTCTCACTCTTGCTCACCACCATTCCATGATTCTGTCCATGGAAGTTCCATCTAGGAATCATTAAAAAAAACAACTAAGAAGAGGTCTGCAGCAGCTGGATCAGGAGGCCCATCTAGTTCAACCCCTTCATCTCACTCCCCCCCCCCAAAAAAACCATGCCCATCATAAGTCTACAAACCTGCCTCTTGGGGCTCAGGGGTTGTTGGTGAGGAGAGGAGCCCATCTCCTTGGTGGGCTTCACTGATGTCCTCCAGCCATGAAGTCATTGACGAACAAGCCTAAGACAGCAGCAGAGGGTGAGAACATCAAACTCAAGGTTTTATTGTGGATTGGGGGGGTCAGTCTAGTCCCTTCCAATTCTTGGGGTCCTGTACCCAGTGAGGGTTAGTTAGTTTGCTAAACTAGTCAGACAATTTTTTTTGTAAAACAATGACCTTAGCTGGCCACTTAAGTGTCTTCATCAGCATCCCAAAAGAATGAGCCAGGTAGCAAAAGCTACAGCTGAGTGATGGTTCCCACTGGGTTAATGGGCGGGGCTCACATCCACCACCATTCCTAGCTGCTGGGTAGGAGAACAGCAGCCAGAGTGAGCTGGAAGCTGGAGACACAGAGACATGCTTCCTCTATGCTGGATCCAAAGCTGTGACAAATGGAGAAGCAAGATCTGTTGGGGTGTTGACGTTGTGAGCCCCTCCATCTTCATCCTCAGGTTGTATATATGTGTAAATAAAACTATGTACTCTAAAGACACCACAGTCTACTCTAACCTTCATTCCAAGAAAACCAAACCCTGGGTAAGCTCCTGGAACCCCAGGATGCTCTCATGATTTGGAGACTGGGGTTGCGTATAACAGTATTTTAGACCCCCAGCCTTTATAACACTCTGACACCCCGAAGGCTGAGATGTCTATTTAGCTTGGATAGAGGTGGCATTGGGGTGGGGGGTTACTTGCAAGATTCAGGGCTATTACCTCCTGCACAAGGTCAAAGGCGGCTTCCCAGCAGAGCTTGTAACAGAACAAGATAACCTGTGGAGGTGGAAAGAGAGCAGTTAGAAGGGCAAGGAAATCCCACCCACCCCCTTTCTCACCTGAGGGTGCATTACCTGCCCTACCAAACTGCCTCACATTTACAGCATTATATCTGCCAGGGCTTCCCCAAAAGAATCCAGGGCATTGCAGTTTGGTGAAGTGCAAACCTCTGAACCACAATGCGCAGCATGGCTGCCTTTCTCCACCCTCTGCTTGCCACCCTCTGGGATGCTGGTGCTTCCACATTTGAGGAATGTCAGAAAGGAAGCTCACAGCCTGCGGCGTCTACACTCTGGAACTCCCTGCCTATGGATATCAGGCAGGGACGTTCATTGCACTCTTTTCCGGCACCTGCTAAAAACATTTTTTGTTTAGACAAGCCTATGCAGATGCTTAGAAAGCTGATGTGGGTTTTAATTTATTTTATTGGTTTTATCTTTCGAATGTTTTGTGTGTGGTTTTTTTAAAGTTGTTTTTCTGATAAATTTATAGCTTTATTCTCTTTGTAAACCACTTTGAGGGTTGTTTTTTTACAATCAAGCAGTAGATTATTATAATTATAAATGAGCATCTTGCATAGAATCATAGAATTCTAGGGTTGGAAGGGACCCTGAGGATCATCTAGTCCAGCCCCCTGCAATGCAGGAATATGCAGGCTGTGCCATGCGGGGATCGAACCTGCAACCTTGGCATTATCAGCAACACGCTCCAACCAACTGAGCCATGCTCTTTTTAGATAGGTATTATGAAACAAATAAATAAGGAGTAGGAAGCAGAGAATTTAAAAAACAAGACACAATTAACAAGGGAGTTTAAAACCCACACACAAACCCACAGAACCTCCCCCAATTCACTCTAACCCGTACCCTCCAACATTTCTCCGATGAAAATAGAGACATCCTAAGGAAAAGCGGGACATTCTGGGATCAAATCAGAAATGGGGATGGCTTCTGTAAATCCAGGACTGTCCTTGGAAAATAGGGATGGTCTGCTAACCAACATGCAAACTTTTCAAAATTTAAAAGTGAAATGTATGTACATACTCTAACTCTTTCCCCACCAAACAATTTTAGAAGCCAATGTTACTCTGGAAAAGCCATCACTAAATGGAATGTTGTTTCTTCTTGAAAAACGACAAACCCTGTCCATATTGCATCAAGGGGTCAGTTGCGAGCCCACAACACTGGCAGAGATGGGGGTGTAGCCGGTGCCTAAATGGTGCCGTTTTACCCCTGCCTACGCCACTGCAAAAGTTCAGCAAGGTCTGTTTGTGCAAAGGCAAAACTCAGTGATCTCCTGAAAGGCTCCTCCCCTTTGGCTGACTGATCCCAGAGGGGAAAACATGAGCTATGTTTCACCCAGTCACAAGGCTACTCCCAGCCTGCTAATGAAGTCCTACACTACTCCACATATACTAACCCACACGACTCGCCAGAGGAGAAGAAGCCCATCCAGGGCCTTTGGCACCAGCGCCAAAAGCAACTTGAAGCCAGCTCTGGGGTGGAGCAGCCTCTTGTGGGGCACCATGGCGCCTCTGCAGAAGAAAGAGGAGAAACTGTGGGTCTCATAAGCACCAAAAAGGCAGGAAGTGCCTAGGATCAGCTAATAACTACAGCACATCTTCTTTCCTGATATTTGTCATGGATGACATTGCATCTCTCTCTCTCTCTCTCTCTCTCTCTCTCACACACACACACACACACACACACACACAGGCATGTTGTGCAGAATTTGCCTCCTGCCCCCAGGATGCCTGCCTTGACCCACCCACCCAGCAGAGTGCCATCTTCACCTGCTCTTGCTCCACTGCTGCAAGCAAAACCAGGTGCCCAAGACAGAGACTGGGATTGTGGCTTCCCCTCTGGGATGTTGCCTTGGGAGGGATAAGCGCCTGCCTGACCCAAGAGGATCAGTGCAAGAGAGGAAGGGGGATTAGCCCTTTCATTAGGTCTTAATCTCGCCTCTCCTTGCCTCTCATTTCCAGGCATTGCTGGTGCTCTGGGAACAGGTTACCGGGCTCCCAAACCTCAGGTCCCAGCCACACCTGAAGGCCCACACAGCCACTCGCTTGCTGAAAGCTAAGCAGGGCTGGCCAGTGGCTGGCTAAGAGACCTCCCACGAACCACACAGACACTGCCTGGGGCTCCAAGATAGGAGCAGTTCTTGCTGCTAATGCAGACTGAAGTTCTGCACAATTTGCAACTCTTAAGGGGCACAGAAGGGACGCGGGTGGCGCTGTGGGTTAAACCACAGAGCCTAGGACTTGCCAATCAGAAGATCAGCGGTTCGAATCCCCGCAACGGGGTGAGCTTCCGTTGCTCGGTCTCTGCTCCTGCCAACCTAGCAGTTCAAAAGCATGTCAAACTGCAAGTAGATTAATAGGTACTGCTCCAGCGGGACGGTAAGCGGCGTTTCCGTGCACTGCTCTGGTTCACCAGAAGCGGCTTAGTCATGCTGGCCACATGACCCGGAAGCTGTACGCCGGCTCCCTTGGCCAATAAAGCGAGATGAGCACCACAACCCCAGAGTCGGCCATGACTGGACCTAATGGTCAGGGGTCCCTTTACCTTTAAGGGGCACAGAAGTCCTCTCAGCAGGGCAGCAAATCTCCCTTTGGGCATCTCTGCAAAGGAAGCCTTCATGAGGGATGCTCACTGATATTACCGTATTTTTTGCACCATAACACTCACTTTTTTCCTCCTAGAAAGTAAGGGGAAATGTCTGTGCGTGTTATGGAGGGAATGCCTACGGGTGGCATGCCTACGGATTTTCCTCCTCTAAAAACTACGTGCGTGTTATGGTCGGGTGCGTGTTATAGAGCGAAAAATACGGTAGTTCTCTTTGGTGCAGATGCCTGACCTCAAGGAGAGCTAGCCAGGTTCATACCTCCCCATTGCAAATCCCAAACACGGTCACTCTACAAGGAGCCACACAAGGAGGCCTGCCAGTTTTTTTTTTGCGGGGGGGGGGGTGAAGTCTCCACACCCTTGTCCCAGGAAGAAGATGCCTCCACTTCCTTGTAGAGGCAAGCAACAGCTCACCCAGAATCAATATTTAAAAAGCTTAATACAGTAGTTCCCAAAGTGTGTGGTAGTTTTTATTGTTGTAAACAGCTTTGATATACTTTGGATGATATAGCGGTATACAAATATTTTTACAAATAAATAAGGATTGATCTTCCTCTTCCTGGCTGCAATACAAAATGGCAGTAATAATAAATCAACTGAAAATATGCTGCCTTTACTTAACACCCAAGATCTTTTGCCTATGTGGGCTGCCTTCCTCTGCACCTAATGTCAGGGCCCAGACCTAGAAATTCCCAATACTTCCCTTGGGAACCCCAGGAACCTACTTAGAAGCCAGGTGTCCCAGTGCATTTTGCCTAACTTGTTATCCACCTTTCAATGGCTTTCTTGCCGTCTTCACTGCAACGTAAATTTAAATGCTAAAGGGGTTCCAATGTGGCAAGGGGAGGTGACTTGTAATTTATCTTGGTGTTGGTGGGAGGTTTAGTTGTAGGGTCTGATTAACATCTAGGCTGAAGGCACTCTTGGCTGGCTACTTCCTAGCTGGAAGTAGACTTCCTAGTCTGAGGTGCCTTTGTTTAAATGCTGATTGGCAGGGGAGAAGAGTGGTGAGAAAAAGGGATGGGACAGAGGGGAGGCGAACAGCAGACTTATCCATGAAGGTGGTTGCACACATTTCACACACCTGCCCAGGTGATGCTCCTGCATCTTCGGTCACCATTCCCGTAATTTTGAATCCTTGAAATTCAGGGAGGTGTGACAACAGAGTGCAAAACTGGAACAGCCCAAATGATGAAAGCAGAACTGGGTGAGTTTCAGGTGCTTGTTTTGGAAATCTGTGTCTCTGGTTCCTTTGCTCCCTGCTAACAAGAAGGTGCCCAATCCCACGACCACCTGGCGTCCCCACGTCTCAGAAGGCCTCTCCCAAGTGCTTCAGGCTGGATACACAAACGGCCACAATCAGGTGAGCCGACAAAACTCGCCAGCACAGACATCAGAGAACTCCCTCCCAAGCCCCCCTCCCCAGCACTTGCCCAGGTGCTCCTGCTGGGGCCTGCTTGCCTCTGCCCAGAGCTCTTGGCTGCAAAAGGGCTTCCCTGTCTTGATGCAATGGTGCCTTGCAGAGCACCACCAGCAGGATCTGGCCCTGACCCAGGCTGGCTGGCCAGCTAGGTCTCCCACCCCCACCCCCAGAATAAGACATGCCTCCTCCTCAGAAACAAGCTCAGTGAGATGGAAGTTTGATGGCTTTATTTACAAACAAAAGACAGAAGTGTTTTTTAAAAAGAGAGAGACTCTGCCCCCACCGCCTTTATCCCTCTCAAGCATCAGGAGAATTAAATAGTCACCTTCCTGCTCCAACCCACTGTCTCTTTGAAGTAGTTCCCCCAGCATCACCACAGTCAGGCTCCAACAAGAGGGAAGAGGACCTACATAGACAAGGGGGCAGCACAGCTGGACCATTTCTTTTCTTTCTTTTTTATAAAAAAGTTGTAATTTAAATATCAAGGTTTGTTGTTGTTGGTTTTTTTAAAAAAGCAACATCATGAGACAAAAAAGGGGGTTATAATCAACCAGAAGAAACAGAAGGAAACATCAACAAGAGCATTTCCTGATGGTTATTTTACACATGATGGAACAGCAGCAGTGAGGCTGGCCAATCCAAGGTGGGCGTCTGTTGCCGAACAGCTGAGAAGGAAGGAAGCAAAGAAGGAGCAGCTGCTGCTGCTGTCACAGATTGTCCCCATCAACATCATCTGAGCTGAGCTGAGCCAGGAGACCTGGGCAGTCTGGGGTGGGAAAGAGCTGGCCTTGTGCTTATTCAGTCTCCTGGGGTGGACTGGGATTTGGGGCAGGAGGCAGACAGGCTCTTGGAAGATTCAGCATGGAGGCATCTAGTAATCCTGTGGCAGGAAAGAATAAGGTGGTAGGGCATCAGTACAGCTGCTCCCACAAACTGCTGCTTCAGAATCCCACCCCACTCTTTGCATTCAGTGTGGGGAGAGGGAGGAAGATTTAGCTCAGCAGGGGCAATGCCAGAGAGAAAGGCAGATTCAAACACTGCCTTTGGTGAAAACACGAGAACGTAACTGCCTGCTGGTTCAGGCCAACGGCCCAACTAGTCCAGCATCCTCTTCTCACAATGGCCAACCAGATGTTGCAGTGGGAAACCAGCAAGCAGGACCCAGGCATAAAAGCAGTCTCCCCTCCTACGGTTTCCAGCAACTGGGATTCAGAAGGATTACTGGCTCCAACTGTGGAGGCAGAGCACAGCCATCACGGCTGGGACAAGCCTTTCCATGAATTTGTCTAATCTTTTAAAGCCACCCAAGTTGGTGGCCACCCCTGCCTCCTGCTGAAGAGAGTTCCATAATTTAACTCTGTTTAGCTGTGTGAAGAAGCTTAACCACTTAGACACTCCATTCATTAAGTGGAGGATGAGTAGAGGAAGGATTTACCCCTTTAGTGAAAAGATGGGATTTGTCTTAACTCCTCATCCACCCTCCCCATCCCAGAATTCTGCCACTGAAAGGAGAACTGGGTGGAGAGGGAGGGCAGGGGATTGAAGGTAGGGGGCAGAGAATGGCATCCCAAGGTCAGAGGATGATACTTACAGCTCGGGGCTTTTTGTTCAATTTGAGATCAATCCTGCAAGGAAAGAAAGAGAAAGGAGCTTTCAGATGAGATTCAGGGAAAAGTCAGATCCAAAAACCAAGCCACAGAATGTGGTTAATTTGTCCCCATTTGCCAATTCAGCCAGGCCAAAGCAGAATCTGCCCCCACACCAACAACATACCCCAACCCCGCACAGAAATGCAGTTTTCTACCCACACAATCAGAAGGAAAATGAATTAGAGAGTTAGCCAGCATCCATAGACTGAGTTAACATGTCATGCGCTATGTTAGCAGGTTAAAGAGTGCAGCTCTTTTGAGGAGAGAGCGGATGTCAGATTGAAAGAGGATTTGGCTACCCCAGCCAAATCAAGGCCTTGTGTTTCTCTGCTGCGGGGTGGAAAAAATGCCAAGTCCAACATGGGCCATTGGCTTCAGAAAGCAAAGCAAGAAAAATCAAGTTTTCAAAACCCCAACAGAAGTTTATCTGCTTTTTAAAATGATGTAAAGGAAGCGGAAGAAGGAAGCCGATTGAATATTGCCAAGGTTATTAAATAAAAAGTTACCTCCAATGCGCTTTTGTCTGTATTTTAAAAAACTTGCCAGCCTAACCTAATATACATACCTACAATTAAACAGATAAACTATGGGTTAGAATAGCTTTGACCAGGCATGGCGGGAGGGAGGAGTGGGGGTGGGGAGGGAGGGAAGAGATGAAAGCAGGGGGGGAGGGGTTGGTGTGGAGAAAGGTCTACGGACTATAAACACAGCACAAGAACTAAGTCAAGTCAAACTTACTCAAAGTCATAATCAAACATGCCAGACGGGCTGAGGGGGCAGCATTTGAAAGGAAGAAAGCAACAGACATTAATATACTAAGGAATTAAAATTAATTAGTCGATTAGCCACCCTAGCAAGTTTATTCAAAAATAAAAACAGAGCCAGTGGCAATGATCCAAACTTCAGAATAGGGCATCTGATGACCAAGCACCGGCCTTTAAAATCCCTCCCTCTCTCCCCCCCGCCCCACTCCCAGCCTCTCAGCCTGGCACCCCACAGATTCCACCTCCCACCCCACAAGCTCTGTGGAGCATTCCTATGGGGCTCAAGGGGAGAAGAGCTGCAGGGGGAGGGAACAGGCAGGTGAGGAGGAAGAAGGATGATGGGGAGGGGGGCAAAGGCAGCTCTTAAGGGCAGAGTAGCAGTGGGTGGGAGGGAACTGACACGGGAAGGTGGGAGAGCAAAGGCAGGAATAAGCAGCACCAGAATGGATTCGGTCCCAGACATTCACGCACATGCCAGCCTCACTCATAAACCCCGGTCTGGAATGTCGGGGGGATTGGGATTTTCAACAGACCGGTCAAACACAGCATGGCTATGAGACTCCCGGTCCGGAGCACCCAGGAGGAAGGGAAAGCCAGAAGCACCCCACAACATCAGTGGTTTTAAAACACAGGTTGGAGGGCCATCATCTGTCGGGGATTCCTGAGCTGCGACTCCTACACTGCAGAGGGTTGGAATCCTGTCCAGCTCTATCAACTCTGCAAATCTGTGATTCTACCCAGCTGCCAGATATTCTGAATGCCCACCTAGGATGTGAAACTGTGGCAGACTCCCATTTTCCACCCCTCGTCCCCCTTTCCCACCACTACTTTTTGCACTTTCCTAGATTGCACTTTCTCTATGGGGCAGGTCCCTGCCCTCTCACTCTTACAGAGCAGCCTGGACCCAGATGGGGCTATGCCAATAGCCATAACATGCTGCAGTTAGAGGTGACATTTCACCTGCATTTTCCATCTGACATCTGCTCAACGGAGGCCTCTTTCCTATTTGGAGTTGGGCCCTTGGCAACCCCCCACTAATTTAGGAGCATCCCTTGCTGTGGACCTGAACTGCACCCCTGGGACGGCTTCTTTTCCCCCCTGCAACCCATAAATGGGTTTGCTCAAGAGGGTCAGCATGGAGCAGTGGTGAATCAAATGCCCGGCTCCAAACAGTGAGTCGCCGGGTGAACCATGCCTAACCTACTCCCAAGAGCCGCTGAGAGGATAAGAAAGAACCATAATTGTCACCCTGAGCTCCTTGGAATGAAGAATCAAAATTTACTAAAATAAAGCTACCTCCCTCTACATTATTGGTGGGGAACTTTTGGTCCACCAGGTGACCCACCACGGTGTTTTGGGTGCCATTACAGCAGTGGGAGAGCTGAGAAGCAGAGAATGATTGGCTCTGCTGGGACAGGCCAACCCCATCGGGCCTCCTCTGCCCTCAACTGTCACCTGCAGGCAGCCATTCCCCCCAGGCTGCCTCTGTGGGAGAGATGGGTACCAGCAAGGCTCATTTCATCAGCTTTGCTAGAGGCCTAGCTCCATCAGGCACCTCCTGCTCCTGAACTGTGCCAGCTGGTCAATATAGGAACAGCTGTGCAGAAATTGGTACCCGAGTTTTGGTTTTCATTTTCCTCTTTCCTCCCTGTTCAGTTTCCCTTGCGTTTCATGGTTTGTTTGTTTTTAATAGACTGTAAGCCTGCAGGTAGGGATTGTCTTGTCTTGATCATATGTACTCTAGTGGCCAAAATTGTGGAAACCTTTTGGGAAAAGTGCATTTCCGAGGTTTGATGGCTCATAACACCACTTCTTTTTTGGAGTAATACCATAAAATTATGTATCAATGGAAAGATAATTTAAAGAAGAATGTAATGCAATAACTTTTATGCAGGATTATTTATTATCACAGCAGTTATAAAGAAGAAACGTGAAACACATAGAAAAAATGAGATATGCAAGAATTCTCACCATGTCAGTTAATACTTAGTTGGGTAAACTTTAGCTTTAATTACGGCATTACGACGCCTTCCTATGGAATGAACCAAGTTTTTTAGTTCTGCAGCTGTAATAATGTGAAACCAAGATTGAATTATTGCCTCTATTAATTGGGTTTTATTGCTGGGTTGCTTCTGACTAACAAGTTTCTTTAGTTGGCTCCATAGATTTTTGATTGGGTTAAGGTCTGGGCTATTCCCAGGCCATTCCAGCAGTGGAATATGATTATCTTGAAACCACCTTTTGCACACAGCAGCAACATGACATGGAGCTAAATCCTGCTTAAATATTAAATAAATATTTATCTAAATGCTTCATTGTCTGGGAAAAGATCATGTCTGGAACGCTTCAGTTCGGGCTCAAGTATTTCATTTATGTATTTTGGGGGCATTTACATTCCCATTAATGATGCAAATTCTGCCCACAGCTTTTGCTGTCATACAACCCCAGATCATAACACTAACTGGGTGTTTCACGGTAGGTGTAATGCAAATCTTCTCTGATTCTTCTCCTCACGTATTTCATGCCATCACTATCAAGCAAGGAGATTTTGGTCTCATCACTCCAAATAACACTGTCCCACTGTTCTGCTGTCCAGTTGGGTTTTAGCCCAGTTTAATCTTTTCAGCCTTTGAGAAATAACTGTGGCTTCTTCCTTGGAATTCTAGCATTTAGAAGATATTCCTACAGTCTGCGCCAAACAGTCCTTGCACTCAACTTCACATTACATTGCGCCATGTCATCTTGTATACACCCAGATTACTTTTCTGCCACGTAGCCACAGTCTCTCAATTCTTCTGTTGTTACTTGCTGTTGTGCACCTTTTCCTGCCTTTACCAGTCTGATTTTGCAGTGACTGAGTCTCCTTATACCTCTTCAAAAATTTAGAAATGCCACCTTTAGTTAAGTTTCCACCAATTTTTCTTCTAATTTCTTCATAATTGTAGCCTTGTTCACTTAACAGTACTATTTTACGTCGCTTTCTGGGTTACCAGTCAACTCTTTGCACCATTTCTTTAATTTTATTACGTTTTACAAGCTCACTAAATGAAAGAACACAAAAAACCAACCAACTTGATAGCAATCACCTAACACACTGACCAATGTCTTCCTCTCAGCTCCAGTACATAACATCAACAGCTGAATCCTACTGTGACCTGATTGGATCATTGCCAAAAGAAGACGACACCTGATTGGTTCTCTAAACACTCATGCTCATTGGCTACATTCAAATGAAGGATCGCTACTGCATATCAGCCTAAGGAAGTTGTGCTTCCCTTTTCTGGTTATTTAGGTATAACTTTTTACAGAATACAGGTAAGTGAACTTAATGTTGCATTCTTCATTAAATTATCTCTCCATTGATATATAATTTTATGGTATTACTCCCCAAAAAAAGTGGTGTTATGAGCCATCAAACCTCAGAAATACACCTTTTCCAAAAGGTTTCCACAATTTTGTCCACTAGTCTAAGCTGCTCTGCGAGTCTTTTGGGCTGAAGTGTGGGACGCAAATGCTCCAAACGAAACAAACAAAATAAACCACGCCTACCTTTCCCAGCCCTGATGGCAGGTGAATCAGATGTAAGAAAATTCAAGGTAAGGCTTGAGACCTCAAGCTGGAGCCCCCTCTAAGTGCTCTCACCCCCGACTCTTCCTTTACAGGCAAAATGGGCTGCTTTTTAACGGAACATCTTCGTCTATTGCCCTGCACAGTAACAGGAAAAGGGCAGGATTTTGCCTGTAAAGGAAGAGTCAAGAAGGCACCTTCTCCTGCTTCCTCTTCCTTTGCAATCACACCTTGAACATCCTATGACCTGTCATGTACAGTGGTGCCCCGCAAGACGAATGCCTCGCTAAACGAAAAACCCGCAAGACGAAAGGGTTTTCCGATTTTTTAGCGGCTTCGCAAGACGAATTTCCCTATGGGCTTGCTTCGCAAGATGAAAGCCCATAGGGAAATCTCCGGGGGACAGCGGGGAAGTGCAGCGCGCCTTCCCCTCTGTTCCCGGACCTGTCCTGAAGGCTTGCGGTGGGAGAAAGGTTTTCCTCCCCACCACCAACATTCAGAAGGCTGTTCTGAAGACTGGCGGTGGGGGAAAAAGCCCTTCTCCCGCCGCCAGCCTTCAGAAGAGTTCCCCCAGGGCTGCCTAGGCTGCGGATAGCAGCCTGCTGCCCCGCGCGAGGGGCGCTCTGCTTCAGAGCGCCCCTCGCGCGGGGCAGACATTGGCAGCTTGGGGAGCCCTGCAGGACTTCCCCGCAGGGCTCTCCAAGCTGCAGATAGAAGCTGCTGCCCCACACGAGGGGCGCTCTTAAGCAGAGAGCCCTGCGGGGAAGTCCTGCAGGGCTCCCCAAGCTGCGGATAGAAGCTGCTGCCCCACACGAGGGGCGCTCTTAAGCAGAGAGCCCTGCGGGGAAGTCCTGCAGGGCTCTCCAAGCTGCAGATAGAAGCTGCTGCCCCACACGAGGGGCGCTCTTAAGCAGAGAGCCCTGCGGGGAACTCCTGCAGGGCTCCCCAAGCTGCGGATAGAAGCTGCTGCCCCACACGAGGGGCGCTCTTAAGCAGAGAGCCCTGCGGGGAACTCCTGCAGGGCTCCCCAAGCTGCGGATAGAAGCTGCTGCCCCACACGAGGGGCGCTCTTAAGCAGAGAGCCCTGCGGGGAAGTCCTGCAGGGCTCTCCAAGCTGCGGATAGAAGCTGCTGCCCCACACGAGGGGCGCTCTTAAGCAGAGAGCCCTGCGGGGAACTCCTGCAGGGCTCCCCAAGCTGCGGATAGAAGCTGCTGCCCCACACGAGGGGCGCTCTTAAGCAGAGAGCCCTGCGGGGAACTCCTGCAGGGCTCCCCAAGCTGCGAATGTCTGCCCCGCGCGAGGGGCGCTCTGAAGCAGAGCGCCCCTCGCGCGGGGCAGCAGGCTGCTATCTGCAGCCTAGGCAGCCCTGGGGGAACTCTTCTGAAGGCTGGCGGCGGGAGAAGGGCTTTTCTTCCCACCGCCAGCCTTCAGAAGGCTGTTCTGAAGGCTGGCGGTGGGGAGAAAAGTCCTTCTCCCCCCGCCAGCCTTCAGAAGAGGTCCGGGGACAGACTGTCCCCGGACCTGGTCTGAAGGCGGTCTCCATAGGAACGCATTAATTGATTTTCAATGCATTCCTATGGGAAACCGTGCTTCGCAAGACGAAAAACTCGCAAGAAGAAAAAACTTGCGGAACGAATTAATTTCGTCTTGCGAGGCACCACTGTATTTTTATTTATGTACAACAGTCCTACCCCACCTCCTTCCATCCAAGGAATTCAAGGTGGCATTGGTTGGTTCTCCCTCTGCACATCTTATCCTCACAAGAACCCTGTGAGGTAGATTAGCCTGGGAACAGGGACAAGAGCCCCCAAGGTCACCCAGTGGGAGCTTCATGGCTGAGTGGGGATTTGAACTCTGGTCCCCCAGGTCTTAGTCAAACACTCTAACTCTGCGGTTCCCAAAGTAGTGCCCCTTGGGGGACAGTGTGATTCCTTAGGGGGGCACTAAGAGGCAAAGGGGTGGGGGGGGGAGGCCGCTAGAGGTGTAAATAACACTCAGACTTCGAAAAGCTGGTATCAATGTATCAAGTTCATCAGTTTTCTTGAAATAATTAAGCTAAATAGCGTTAACTGGATTTTGAATAAATGTGCAATTAGCTGTTACTGTTTTGAATTCTAGTGTGTTATTATCTACCTTAACAGGTCATGCAAACCACTATTCTGAATAATGCTTTTTACAGAGTAGGGGGCACTGGGGATGAGGCTATGGAACCAAGGCAGCGGTGGCCTGAAAAAGTTTGGGAAGCACTGCTCTACCTGCTGCACTGCACTCGCCCTGTCCACCTGTCAAAGTGGCCCGAAAATCCAGTCCCCCAGCCCTGCTCTGTGCCATCAAGAGTCCTCTTCAACACCCACCTCAAAAGAAAGATTTGGTAGGGTGAGACACTCCTTCACGGGAGGTTTTTAACCAGAGGTTGGACGGCCATCCCGCAGGGGTTCTTTAGCTGCGATTCCTGAGTCGCAGGGGGCTGGACTGGATGCCCTTTGGGGGTCCCTTCCAACTCTACAATTCTATGATTCCAAGACCAAAATATGTGCCAAGCCAGAGGGGGAAATCCTCTGGCAGGGTATTTGCCCTTCAAGAGAAGGTGCCCTCTAAAACCCCCAACTCCAGCTCAGCCCACACACCTGGCCCTCGCCCACCTCACCTGTGTCGATTTTTGTTCTTCCGTTTTTTGTGGCTACTGTGGTGGCTGCCCGAAGTGGAGGATGCCGCCTTCTGGGGCTTCACCCCTTGGACGGAGCCGTCCAGCTCTTCCGCTTCTTCTTGGCTCGGTTCGTTCTCCTGGTTGTGGAAGTCTGGGGAGGTGTCGCTCTCCGTCCCGCTGCCAGGCTCCCCTGAAGGAGAAATCCAGGCACGCCTCAGGGCTCAGAGAAACAGCTGTTCTCATTGGCTCTGGTCAGAAGGCCAGCCCCCAGGGGTCAGGAAGGAAGCCCCCACAGCAGGGGGGAAATGCACTTTTTGCACCCAGACCTGAATCAATTATCAGTTTTCTTTTCTTTAAAAAAAATAAAATCATTATATTTCTAACCTATTCTTATCTTAGAAAACTCAGAGCAGGATGGAAGAGTAAATAAGTAAGAAACATGGGCTGATCTGGGTGATGCAAGGGTTGCCCTTCTCCTTGATGGAGAAGGAGCTTTCCACATGAAAGGCCTAGTGTCAGCCAAATGCGCCAAATTAGTAGATATTCTCACTGGCCTGTTTTATTACGCCTTACACAACAGAAAGACCTGCACATGCAGACAATGGATTCTATGTGCTATGCTCATCCAAATGATATAAATCAGCCTTGGCTTACATGAGGGAGTGTTCTATGAAAAGCCTATGCAGATGCCAGATATGCCTATGTGATGCCAGAATTGTTAGTGGGGATGTGGGGAAAGAAGTGCCTTCCTCCACCTGTGGTGGGCCTGCCCACAGGCATTCAAATGCTGGACAATTGATCAAAAAATGACCAAAATCCTCAAATACCCCAACACCACTGCAGCTTTATCTACTAAATCTGTAGGAAGAGCAACTCAAAGTTTTCAGCTCTCAGGGAAAACCTTGCAGGACTTGTGACTTCTGCTTTGGTATAAAAATATGTGACGTTTAGCATTAGCTGAAAAATTACTCCTAAATTACTTGGTGGCAAAAGCTTAGAGGACCCTGGAAGTTTTTACGCTGTTTGGTGAAGTATTATATTATTTATAACAAGCACACGGGACTCTCTCTCCACAGCACAATATGAAATTCAGCTTTTCTAATGGTCTTAAGTATTCTACCAGTCTAATATTGGGTCTCACCTAGATATACTGCACTTATTTTGATATTTCTATTATTTTTATTGTATTGGGTTTTCTATTTATAGTACTTCAATAAAATAGTTAATTATTTCCTTTTTAAAAAAAGTTTTCCACGTGCAGGGAGCTTTTGGCATTCAATCCTGCTCTCTTCCAGAAGCAGGACAGTCCAACTCTGCACCTTCTGAGTTGGATTTCACAACATTTGCGAAGTGAGCAGTGTGGAGACAAGTTGACAAGAAAGGAAGGGGGCTCAGCAGGAAGGAAGGTCAACTTACGTTTTTCAATGAGCTGGTCCTGAACTCCTGCCAGTGCGCTGACCGCCTAGGAAACCGAAAGAGACCAGATGGAGGAGGATTGTGGGAACTTCTGGGAGACTCCACCCCATCGCCTCTTCACGCCACTCAAAGAGGTGCCACATTTGGCTGGACTTTCGGGATTGTGCCATAGGACAGGCACAGGATGCAAATCTCACCCCACCCCAAGTACCTGCCCTACTTTCTATGCTTTGGCAGTATCTCCCTTGACAGGATCTCAGATATCTGGTGATGAGGGAAAGCTTCCTCTGCCCCAGAAGGGATGGCATTGGTCC
Organism: Podarcis filfolensis; assembly: GCF_964270895.1. Lineage (NCBI taxonomy): Eukaryota > Metazoa > Chordata > Lepidosauria > Squamata > Lacertidae > Podarcis > Podarcis filfolensis. The sequence continues at coordinate 56,020,602 of NC_139611.1, read as the reverse complement.
TCCCTCAGTGCTCGGAGGATAAAGAACAAACTACACCTGAATAAGACAACGTGGGAAGGAAGGAGACTGGGAGGACCCAAATGGTGTGTGTTGTGGGAGAGGGCTGGCCAAAACTGGACAGGGAGAACTCCAATGCTTTCAAAATAACAAATAAACATAGAGTTTGCTCAACCTGAAAGATGTCTAGAGAAGTTGAGGGATCAGTTCAGTGACTTCTTCCTGTCAATAGGGGAGGATACAGGGAGACTACCTAGAGGAGGACCGAAAGTTGGAGGCAGCAATGTTTCTGAGTACCTGTTATTGGAAATCATGCAATATGCTTTCCACGTGTTTGGGTGGAAGAAAGGACATAGGAGGGGGAGGCCTTAGAGAAACAACACAGGCCTCGCCCCCAGGTTGCACTCACAGCAGCTGATGTGACTGAAGACTTGCTGAAAAGGCGCTCGGCTTCTTTGAACTTGCGGTTCCGTCGGTCATTCTTGCTGTTGGAGTTCCTGGAAGCAAGAGAGGAGAAAATAGATAGAAACAAGTTTTTCTCCCTGATTCAAAACACTAAAATTTGTGGACCTTCAACTGAATATTTAGGACAGCTACACAGCACATTGTTAAACTATGGAACTTGCTCCTGCAGGAAGCAGTGCTGGGCACCAACCAAGACAGCTTTGGAAGAGGATTAGGCCAGTTCATGGAGGAGAAGGCTATCCACGGCTACTAGCCAGAATAGTTACACTCTGCCTCCATGGTCGGAGGAGGTAAATACTATTGAATGCCAGTTGCTAGAAACTACAGGAGACGAGGGGGCTCTTGACCTTACGTCCTGCTTGTGAGTTTCCCGTTGGGGCATCTGGTTGGCCACTGTGAGAACAGGATGCTGGACTAAAAGGGTCACTGGCCTGATCCAGCAGCCTTCCTATTGGCTGGTGTAAGTCAAGGGCAGACCTGTGAAATGGCATCTCCCCACCACCACCACCTCAAACGGGGAAGCCACCCCTCCAGTGGCGTAGCGTGGGTTGTCAGCACCCGGGGCAAGACAAGTAATTTGTGCCCCTAACCCGTGGATTTGCGCCCCCTAACCCGTGGATTTGCGCACCCTAACCCTAACCCTCAGATGTTGCGCCCGGTGCAGCCGGCCCCCCCTGCACCCCCCATGCTACGCCACTGCACCCCTCTCTCTCTTCTCAAGAAGAAGTGGGAGGGAGTGCCCTTTTGCAGGCTGCCTTCTGGACTCTAGAATAAACTGTGGCTGCTGTATGGCAATAGATTAAGGCCCAGGCCTAGTGGGTGACACACACACAGGACCCCAGAGAGGTGGCTGTAGCCCCTGCCCAAAATCAGGGAAGGAGCACTGGTGAGGCAGGAGATGGAGGGTGGGGAGAAGGAAGGAGTAGCTCAAAGTGGAAGGGGGGCAGCAGGGAGTCACCCACAGCAGTCCAGGCCATGGGACAACCCCCAGAGGAGAGCTATAGGGTTTATCACTTAGAGCAGGGTGGACCTGGCGCAGTTGCAAAGCGCTTTGCTAGAGGTCTCCTGTTGCTACCCATGACGCCAGTCCTCTTTGAGGGCAGCTTTCCGTTTTGCACCCCGCCCTCCACTCACTTCTGGTTGGTCAGGTAGCGGTCCCAGCCTCGGATGATGTTGCCGTACATCTGGGTATCTTCCAGGTAGCTGCCCTCGAAGGCATAGATCTGCCGCTCCAGGTTGGCCAGCGTCTCCTGCAAAAGGGCAGAAGGGAGAGAGGAAACATCGAGCGCGCGGTGGGGAGGGGCGGCAGGGGAGCCTCGCGGTGGGTTGGGGCTTTTGGAGGAGCAGGGGCACAGAAGGCATCCCTCCCCGCGCCCGCGCCCACACTGCCCGGGCCAGGGGCATCATCATCATCTTCGCCCAGGCCTAGCCCGCCCCTCCCCTCCCCTCCCTCGGCGTCGGGGGGCTCCTACTCACGGCCAGCTCCTGCTTGCGCTTGACCAGCTCGGCCAGCTCGCGACGGGTGTCCGGGATCTGCGGCGGGGCGCCGGCCTTGGTGGCCGCCCCGTGGAGCGCCGCCATCGCCCGCGAGGAGGAGGAGAGCGAGCGGCAGGAGGAGAGGCGAGAGGAAGGCCCGACCCAGGCAGGCGAGCGGGAGCGCGATGCCGGGCGGAGCCGCTGGGAGCAGCAGAGGCTGGAGCCTCCTCCTTCCCCGCCGTCGGGCCAGCCCTTGCGCGGAGGCGGAGGCAGCCAAGCGGCGGTTGGGCGGCCCGCAGGCGGCAGTCCCCGCCCTGCCAGCTCCCTCCCTTTCGGCGGGGCTTCCACTCCGCCGAGCCGCTCTCGATAAGCAGCAGCAGGAAGGATGGAGGGGCCGGAAGGCTCCGCCCGCGCTTCCCTCTTGGATCTAGAAGCGCCCGCCGGTCCCAATCCCAGCCGATGGGTGGGCTGGGAAGGGTCGAGGAGCCGACGGACACAGGCCCACGGATTCCCGCCGCCCTTCCACCTGGGGAGGTCTCTCAGCCCGCCAGGAAGCCAACTCACAGTTGGACTCCCAAGCCTCTGCCTTTCTGACGTTACTCAGCAGAAGAGGGAATGGAGAAGAGTTGCACTATCGCCTCCGTTCAAATATATTTAGGGAATGTCAACAGGCCAGGTTCAAATATATTTAGGGAATGTCAACGGGGCAATGGGTGCAAGATGAAGCAAATATTTGTTAGGAAGCAGAAAGTAATTATATTTAGAACCAGGCCTGAACCAGGTGGCAGAGGCCCCTCTGTCTTAGGGAGTGAGTGATGTGTGACCTTATATCCCTTTTCCTCCAAGGAGTTCAAGGCGGTGCACATGGTTGCCCTTCTATTTTTGTTCTCACAGCAAACCGGTGAAGTAGGTTAGGCTGAGAGGCAGTGACTGGCCCCAGTTCACCCAGTGAGCTTCTTGGCTGAGTGGGGATTCAAACCCTGGTCTCCCAGGCTGTAAACCGGCACTCTAATCACTGTATCACACTGGCTGTCTTTTATCTCCTCTGTGCCAGTAGCAGATCATCCAAACCTAAGCTCATGGTTTGTACACCCCAGACAAACTGTAAGCCGGAAACTGAGAACGCATTAGGACAACACATTAAGTGAATTGCTAAGCTGACAGCAATTGTGATCTCCTTAGGGAGTCCACACAGTTGGGTCTGGCATTATAAAGTGGGTCATTCAGTTGAATGTACATGGGCAGAGCCACAGAACACATTCACCTGCCCATCTCAGACCAGGTTGTCTAATATGTTCTTTCATGGATTGGTTAAGTCCATTCTTTGCTGCTCTTCCTTTTTAAAAATTGGGGCTGTATGTGTCATCCCAATTTTGTGATTTTGCTGCCTGCAGTGTTAGAAACTGAGATATGAAAGCTAGGAGCTAAATGGCACCTTAAACCTAGGTTATGGGAGCAACAACAGAATGTCTAGGTGCAATTTGTTATAACTTGAATACAAAGGCGAAAATGAATGAACTGCAGCTCAAATATTCTGTTCACTTTTCACATGGTCTAGTCCTTCCCCTGTTCACCCCCCCCCAAACATTCTTAAGAGGGTCACAATGGCACTGTATTGAAAATAAATATTTCGGTATTGGATTATGGGGCACAGGCTCTAAACAGCTTACAGCCTGACTCCTCAATAGTACAAGGTTGCAGTGATAGAATGGTTTGCCATGCTTGCTGAATGCCATTTTTTAAAAATACACAGAGCTTTGTAAACTACTTTTGCTGCTTATCTGTAATATCACACCAACCCACCTGTTTTCATTTAAAAGTTAAGTAGGAAATAACATTATCAATTTGGAGAAAGGAAGAAAAAAACCACAGCAATATAAACATGTTCAAGCTAAATTTACAAATCCTTTATTTAAAAAAGAAAATAGGGACTTCTGGGAAAGGCGATACTGCTGTCCAAAACCATCTCCATCACCTAAAAGCTTGAAAATCTGCATTTTGGCCCCATATTTACATGCTAAACTTTATCCTAATATTCTTCTAGACATGCACACAACCCTATGCACATGGTACATTTATGCAAACAGGAGGTGCTCTCAGAAAGTGTGGGGCAGTAGGAAAAGTTACTACCCCTACACACAGCAAGTTGTGTTTCCTTTATTGTAAGGCAGCTACACACAAAACTGCAGCTACAGAACCTGTGCAAAAGTTTTCAGAGTGCAAAAGGGTTGTGGGCGAAGGTCTCTTCCACCTCCCTTCGTACAACACTAATACACCTCCTGCCTCTTGCTATCAGTAAGACAAAAATATAGTAGCATCCACATTGAAAGAAAGGAAATTAAACTTACTTAAATGTTTTTTGGAAACTATCCACCATGCTAAGTGCAAAATTATTCATGGGGTAATACAGGTGCCTGAGAAATGAACTTAATGCTCCCTTCCCCTCAGTGGTAAGAAAGCCAGACAGAGGAGACAGAAAACTTCCTTTTCACTCCAGATTCAACTGCCACGGATCTGGAAAGTATATCCCTGAAAATGTATTTTGATGCACAATTTCCTACATGAATCTCAGAAATCTACACAATTTTTTGCAAGTTCTTTTACCTCAACACATTAATAAATCAAACTGCTAGAGACATTACAGAACATCCAACAGGCTTTAAACCAAAATTCTTTTTTTCTTAAAAAAAAAGTTGCATCTATCATTTTTTAAAAAACTGTGTGCAAGCAAAAAAATAAAAGGGGTGGGGAGAAGCAAAATAACCTGTTTGTTTGGAAAAGGCATTTTTTGTACAGGGTGGTTTCTTGTTTCAGAGTCTTAAATTAAAAGATACATTGAGAAACTCTAGCAACACAGCTGCGATATCAGCTGGGCATCAAAAGTGACCTCGCTTTCCTAGCACCTTCTGATTAACCCAAACCATTTGAAAAGCAACAGTTGGCTCTACTTCAGTGCCCATAACCATCAACTGAGTGTGTGAGAAGTTCACAAATTAACATGACTAGCCAAAGGCAGCAGATTTTAAGGCAGTGAGAGGCATTGGGGCAGCAATGCTTCAGTCCACACAAAGGATCTGAGGCTCAGCTGCAGAGAAAGGTTAAGTCCACCCCCTGATGGGCTGTCAGGTGGATTCTTCCTCCTCTTCCTCCTCATCCTCCTCCTCTGCCTTCTGGTCCACCTCTGAGGTATCTGATGACTCATGGAGCAGAACATACTCCCTGCTACTGAACCCAAATTTCAGGACATCCTTCTCTTTCAGTTCGTAGTAGCGCTGAGGCTCAATGCGCTGGTTGTTCAGAAATGTGCCATTGCCTGAGCCAAGGTCAATAATGTAGGGTTTTACCTTCCGGCCCACTGTGCCATCAGGGCGGGTGTATTCCACGAGCCTTGTAAGAAACAAGAGATTTGTACTGATTAACAGCATAATATATGGGAGCCCAACTTCGTTAAGATTTCTCCCAGCTTCCAGCATCCCACAACAACCCTGTGGAGCACATCTTAAAACATAAAACTCCTCTGAACATAACTGACAGCAGAGACCTGTGTGCTTATTCAGGAAGAAGAGCTATTTAGTTGTGACTGCTTTGCTCAAGGAGATCAGCTGTGGCCCTTTCCACCTTGAGAAATTTGTAGCTGCCCTAATCTTTAGTAGAACTATTGATAATGAACTTAAAGCCCCATAAGGTCTGCTCTGGTTTTAAACCTTCAATATGCCCCATAATTGCAATTTCTGATCACTCCCAGTCCTTACACTATTCAGCATATCAGGAATGGGGAATAGGAACCACCCAGTGGGCCAGATCCTTAGACAGGAATTCAAAGTCATGCTCTTACGACTGTTCTGTCAGCACAAATATTTCTGCTTGCTAAGTACAGCTTGGCAAGCCCCATGTCTCCTGGGTGCTGCTCTGGGGGTTCTCCTGACCCTTAAGAGATCTGGAGGAGGCATAGGGAGGGTAAGCTCTGTTGCACTGGCTTCCATTAGTTTACCAGGTTTGTCAAGGCTGGCCCTTAATTTCCCCACCCTCTGCCAATGTCATAATATTGCCAGATGACTGGCACATGCACATGTTGAAGTTCAAAAGAGCATGCCTTCAAAGGGACTTGCTGTAACCACTGATTGGCAGTCAGAGGGAGCTCCTTTGAAGTCATTCTCAAGAAAGTGGTTTGGGTTCAGGCTGCTTTCTCCATAAACAAAGCATTTCCCCCCCTGGAGAGAAAAAAAATTCTCTGTTCCAAGAAGGTTTGAATCCACACCTCTTCCTGCAAACAATGCAAGTCCCCTCAGCTATGCTAGGGAGTTCCTATCAGCACCAACAAAGAACCTGCTTGCAAAGGAACAACTGGGGGCTTAAGTTAAATCCTTTATAACCGTGTCTATACCTGCCCCACACTTCACATCCTCTATGTAAGGCCAAATGCGGAGCAGGTGACTGTAGTCTGTGCTGAACAATTTCATGGACCAAACTGGGACCTGTGCCAGGCTTAATTAGGTCCTTGGGCTAGAAGCTCCCTGACACTTGCTTGGGACTTGTTGCTTGTTTGTCCCAAGTTGAAGGAATTAGAAGGGCTTTACTAGGAGACAAGGCTGACATCAAATTGCAGGCAAGGAGCTTTAAAGCAAGGATACTTTCACAATAGCGACATAGTGTACCAGGAAAGAGGAGCTACGGTCAAAACGACAGCAGATGAATGTATTTGGCATAAATTTGCTGGAGAGGGGTAGGACAACATGGAGGTAGCAATTACACGGCGTATTTATCAATAAAATGATGTATCCAAAGTCCTTAATACTGTCTCTTGCTGTATAGATCCCAGTCAGTAAGTGGGGAGTATTAATAGCTAACTTGAAACTAACAGCTACTCATAGCTCATAGAGGCTCCTAAGCAGCTACATATCCACACCCACACCTGGGCCAAGACTTACCGGTACTGAAAGACAGCGTGTTGTTTTGAGCAGGAGGGGTGGTCAATAGGGATATCAGCAATGCGTCGGTGCCTGCCCAGCAGGTAGGCACTCTGCCTGTGAATGTACATAACTGGGAGAACCTCGTCGTTCTTGAAAGGATACAAACGCCACCGCTTCTTGGGGATCCGTGCTTCTGGGGGCTCGCTGTATTTGATCACGACACCACGGAACGTATTGGAATCCTCCAGAAGTGCACCAGACAGTTCAAAGCTTGGTTTCTCTTTATTCCCTGGCTCTTTATCTGTGCTGTGTGACCCCTCTGCCCCTGGATTCTCTTCGTCACCGCTGGCTTCTGCCTGCTCCCGGCGCTCCCGACGTTGCTCATTATATAATTCCCTCTGTGCCTGCTGAACCTGGAAGCGATGACCGTCCCTCTCCCTTTCGTGGCCCCCAGGCTGATCCCGGTGGGGCTTCCTTCGGCCAGAATGGTCCCGATGTCTGTCTCGGTCATTGCTTCTTTCCCGCCTGTGGCCCGGCTCAGAGTGGTCTCGATGTGGGCGCTCCTCATGCCCCCTCTGGGAGCGTTCTTCTCGCTCCTACATTAGGGCAATAGCAAAAGGCAAGTTTTTAAAAGTTCTGTTCATGAGTATAAATAAGTAAAATGGTTTCAGCTTTTCATATATTTTCTAAAACTGTAAAACTGTTATCACAGCATGCTGAATTTAATAGCCACACTACAAGGTCTGTTTGGAAAAATTAAGCTATTGCACAATCTAATGGCAGTGCTAGTGTTTGTTTAGCTTTTTTTTTTTTACACCAGTAACTTTTGTTTCCTCAAGTTGTCCATACTTGCTTTAATCCCAAGTGTGCAATACAATACAAAGCTTCTGTCAATTTTATCTGGTATGCCCAGTTACCTGCTTTACTTTAGGTATCACATGATGCGGACTTCGGCTTCTTTTCTCTCGGGGGGATTTGCTTTTTTTGTTTGAGGACTTGTTTTTTCTTTTTGACTGTGACCTTTTAAAGATATGAAACCAAGGTTAAGCACGTGAATTACCATCAGCAAAAAAAAGGCACATGCAAGTCAACACACTTGATCCACTGTGGTCTGGTATACAGCAATTCAGAGGTGAAAGTGGGGCATCAATAAGGAATATATACCCAACATTTGCAGAATCATACAAGGCAGCTTAAAAGGTAAAGGTACCCCTGCCCTTACGGGCCAGTTGTGTCCGACTCTAGGGTTGTGCGCCCATCTCACTTAAGAGGCCGGGGGCCAGCGCTGTCCGGAGACACTTCTGGGTCACGTGGCCAGCATGACAAAGCTGCTCTGGCGAGCCAACACCAGAGCAGCACACGGAAACGCCGTTTACCTTCCCGCTATAAAGCGGTACCTATTTATCTACTTGCACTTAGGGGTGCTTTCGAACTGCTAGGTGGGCAGGAGCTGGGACCGAAAGACGGGAGCTCACCCCGCCGCGGGGATTCGAACCACCGACCATACGATCGGCAAGTCCTAGGCACTGAGGTTTTACCCACAGCGCCACCCGCGTCCCACAAGGCAGCTTAAATAAGGTTAAATCAACAAAGTACAGAAGATAAAAACGCAACCAGGAAGCATAGCAAAACAGCAAATAAAGCCAACAACTATTTAAAGAGACAGCAGGTGACACAAAGACAGGGGGCTGTGAGGGCTTCCTGTATCTTTCCACTGTCTGCAATTCCTCCTATGCTTAAGCAAGATCTGAGGTGAAGGCCAGTGGGATAAGGAGACCTTCACAGTTGAGGGGGCATACTGTACTTGCTGGGAGTTGCAGTGCAAAACATCTGGAGGGCACCGCGCCGGCAAAGGCTAGTATGTGTAGCACCACTCTCACAGTCAACAGGTGAAACTCAGTTTCCCTAATGTGTGTTATCTAATCAAAGCCCAATGCCACTACAAAAGCACTTAACCCACATTTCCCATAATTGTCATTCTGCCCTACCTCACCTTCTTGCAAAGCCAGTCAAGCCAGACTTGAATAGAAAAACGTTGCCCGGAGACCATTGTATTATTCGTTGTCTTCATATCCCACCTTTTTTAGGCATGGAGCTCAAGGTGGCAAACGTGGTGCCAGCTACCCTGTGAGGCAACTTAGGTTGAGAGAAGGCAGTGGCTGGTCCCCAAGGTCACCCAGGGAGCTTCATGGCCGAGCGGGGGGTTTGAACCCCGGTCTCTCCGACACTCTTAACCAGTACAGCACACCGACTCTCGGTCCTTCAAGGCTCCTTTTTATAAGGCAAAGGGCAAATAAAGCGAGTCGGCCCACGGCCTCGCGCCCCCCCTTCCCCACGGAGCGCCAGTGGAGGAGGCGGCGGCGCTGGGCCGGGCCCCTTCCCCTCACAAGACACAGGAGCTTCTGAGCCCATCCCCGCCACCCCCGGGCATCATCACCTGCCGGCCCCCGAGTTCCCCGGCGGCGGCGAGTGGCTTCCGCGCGGGCTCCGCTTCCGCCGACGCTGCGGCTCCTCCATAACACCGCCGGCCTCTTCTCCTTCTTCTTTTCCTCCGGCTTCCGCTTCCAGGTCGTCGCCGGTGTCACTATCGAGAAACACTTCCCAGCCAGGCTCGATGCCGCTCTACCTATTGTGCGCTCTATGGTTTGCCCTGTGAGCGGAGTTGTCTGGAGGACTAGTCGTGGTCAGACGCCCCCTGGCGGCCACTGATAAGACATTTACTTAATCATGCAGTGATGGCCAAACTTGCCCCCCCCCCCGCTGTTTTGGGACTACAGCTCCCATCATCCCTAGCTAACAGGACCAGTGGTTAGAGATGATGGGAATTGTAGTCCCAAAACAGCTGGAGGGCCAAGTTTCGTCTTCACTTAATGGGTCCATTTATTGCTTTTTCATAACGAGAGAGAGAGAGAGAGAGAGAGAGCAGGAAGCTCCCCCCACCCCAAAGCCGTGTGTGAAGCGCTGAAGCGCTGCAGACGGAGGGAGGCGCGATAAATACGGAATCTATCACTGGAGGAAAGGAGATGCTTCTCAATCCTTTCCGAAACAGCTCTAGACGTGACCCAGAAGTGAGGCTCGCGACTGCGGGGCCACCACGTAGAATGCCCCGTCGCTTGTGCTCGCCAGCCGCGCCTAACTAAGCTCACAGACCTCCAGGCGCTTTCCATGACGGGCAGGGACAGTCGGGGGCGGGGGTTGAAAACAAGGACAGGCTCATCCTGAGCAGGTGACCGCTCATCTCCTCTCTCTCCCCTTCTCCTCTCTTCCAGTCCCAGCCTCAGGGATTGTTGCTGCTAAGCTGCTTTGCAGGGCAGTTTTCGTGTGCAAAGCAAAATAGCAAGAATACCCGCACTGGACTAAGAAGGATTCAAGCAAGAACAACCCCGTGCTTAGCCGGGAGCGGCTCTTCTCTGCTTGCCTCTCGGGAGGAACGGGGCAGCGGTCCACGGTACCCGGAAGTCGGCGCAGGCGGCGCTACTCTCACGAACCCTTTCGGCTCCTGCGTGTCTCTAGACTGCCGTGTTGTAGATGGGACGGCCGCGGTGCTTTTCTGCGCAGGCGCGGGCTGGAGCGTGTCATGTGACTGGGCTTCCTGTCCGAGCCCGGTCGCCGTCGCTATGCCAACCTTAGCACAACAGGTCCCGGGGCGAAAGCCGGGCCCGCCCGGAGGAGGAGAGGAGCCGCCGCCGCCATCATGATCCCGCCCGCGGACTCCCTGCTCCGCTATGAGACGCCGGTGCTGGTCAGCCGCAACACTGATAAGCGCTCGCCCAAGGTACGTCCCGGGGGGATGGCGGCTGGGTCTGAGCTCCGTGCACCGAGCCCCTCCGCTCACCCCAGCCAGCCCCGCTCCACTTGCCTCTGTCTCCGTCTTCTCCTCCTCCTCCTCCGCAGGCGCGTCCGCTGAAGGCGAGCCCGCAGGTGGGGCCTCCACCGGGGCCCGTCCCGACGCCGAAGGGCAAGACCCCGCCGCCCACTGTAGACGCCACCAAGCAGCCCGAGGAGATCCTCAACGCCATCCTGCCCCCCAGGTGAGATGCAGGCTCTGTGAGTGGGTTGGGTCCGAAACCAAGTGGCTCCTGGGCAGGGGCGTCTCGAGCTCCCTCCTCCTGCTGGGGCCGGAGGGGCAGCTGAGCTACCAGTCCCGGAGGGCTCCCCACCACAGGAGAGGCCAGCAAGGAAGCTCTATTCTTTATTGGGGGGTGGGGGTGTTTCCAGTTCATTCCAGGCATGGCAAGCACCCACTGCCCAGCTGCCTCGCTCTGCATGAGAAGAAGTCTGCCTCTTCCCTATAGTGGCAACAGCAAAGAAACCTTGCTCTGCAGATGTATGCAGAACTGGCAGCTTCAGAGGGTTATAAACATCCACACCCACCCCAAATACAGTCATACCTCATGTTACGTCTGCTTCATGTTATGTTCTTTCAGTTTACGTCTCGCGGCAACCCGGAAGTACCGGAAAGGGTTACTTCCAGGTTTCGCCACATGCGCAGAAGCACAAAATGACATCACGCACATGCGCAGAAGCGGCGGATCAGAACCCGCCCATGCGCAGACGCGCCGCTGCAGGTTGCGTTCTTTTCATGTTGTGAACGGGCCTCTGGAACGGATCCCGTTCACAACCAGAGGTACCACTGTACTGAGCTGTGGCTCCATCCTGCAGTTACAGGTCTACTCACAGTTCACTCAGATCCAAGCAGCTCAAGGAGTGGAGGCTACAGTGTTCTTAATGCCCTTGGACATGGGGCCATCCATACCTCAGCTTAATGTGAATTATGAACCCCTCCCCCGTGCCCCCTTTGATTCCCCCTCCTCCACGGGCATAGCCAGGATTTCTATTAGGGGGGAAGGCTTTGTGTTGGGGGGACCTCAGTTAAGTATTTTTATTGATTTATGGGGTCAGCTGCCCCCCACTTGGCTATGCCCATGTTCTCCTCTACATGTTTTCCTCCAACTGCTGCTGTCACTCACTTTCTCTTCCCTAAAACTGGAGTCTCCCTATACAACTGATGTAGCTCTTGTATTCAAATTTTCAAAGCATGGGAATGTCTATTTAGGGAGGACTAGGTATGGGACAGCAGTAGTTTGAAGAGGACACTTTAGGTTGGGAATTATGGAGGCATGAGAAATTCACAATCCATGATAAACTGAGGTTTGAACAGGCTTCGGTTTGCTGTCTCCTTTCTAAGATTTAGAAGCCACTGGAAATGTCTCTTTCAGTACCAAAACATAAAGTGAGACTGCTTGGTCTCCTTGAATCCTAGCCTCTCTCTGCTTGCTTTGGTGTAGAGAATGGGTGGAAGAGAACCAGCTATGGATCCAGCAGGTGTCGAGCACCCCCAGCACACGCATGGATGTGGTGCATTTGCAGGAACAGCTGGACCTCAAACTCCAGCAGCGCCAGGCCCGTGAGACAGGCATCTGCCCTGTGAGGCGAGAGCTGTACTCCCAGTGCTTTGGTGAGTGAGTGAACAGAGCCAGCCCTCTCCGCACAAACAGAAAATCCAGAAAATGAGGACATGGCTCCCGGGTCCTCGTTTCAGTGATTTGTCACATCCTCACCCCCAGTTCTAGTCCTACACCTCTTCCAATTAAAATACAGTAGCACTTCGGGTTACATTACCCTCGGTCTACCGCCACGTGCATGCATATAACAGTGATCCTCGAGTTGCGAAAACGTCAGGATCTGGCCGGACCTCTGGAACAGGTACCACTGTAACAGAGGTACCACTGTAACACACTATAGTGTTATTTCCCATCCCACCCCACCCCCCAAAATACAGCTTTTTGCTTATCCATTTCTTTTTAACCGGCCTCCTAAGTAACTGTAGTTCATCTTCCTAGGAAAAGCCTCCCTGATCAACTTTGTTGCTGCTACAAGTACAGCTTTGAATCCTAAGTTAGAGCCATTAACTTGCTCGCAAGCTGGAACACCAAACACTGAATAATTATTATCCTTTAAGGCAGTCTTGAGTCCCTAGCTCCCAACCTCTGGAGGTGGGTGGAAGAGCATTAGTCCAGACTTTTCCCAGGCACAGCCTCATTTGCAACTCTTCCCTTGCAGATGAGCTGATCCGGGAGGTGACCATCAATTGTGCAGAGCGGGGACTGCTGCTGTTGCGAGTGCGAGACGAGATCCGGATGACGATTGCTGCTTACCAGACCCTGTATGAGAGCAGTGTTGCCTTTGGCATGAGGAAGGCACTGCAGGCTGAGCAGGGAAAGTCTGATATGGAAAGGAGAGTAAGTATGGAGGCCAACAACTCCCGCCGCTGCACGATCTTAGTTGGGGAAAGAAAGGCAGAGTTGCTTTGGGCCTCAAAGCTTCTTGGCAACCATGAAGTCTACCACTTGCTTAAAGTTGTGCAGATGTGTGTGTGCAGTGCATCTTATTGCGACTTTGCGAAGGAGAATCATCAGCTCCAAGGGTGAGCTGCCTAGGGTGAGCAAGCCGTGGGAACCACCTGAATAGTAATTACTGTCACACATCCTGCCTGCTTCTACTAGGTGACAGTAAAGACACTTCCAGGAGGCCTGGAGAAGTAACACTGCATTTGTTGTGGCCACTCATTAACCTGGTGGGTCTGTTTTTTGCCCCAAGATTGCAGATTTAGAGGATGAGAAGCGGGACTTGGAGAGGCAAGTGAATGAGCAGAAGGCCAAGTGTGATGCCATTGAGAAACGGGAACTTGAAAGGCGGCAGGTGGAAGAGAAGAAGCACACAGAGGAAGTCCAGTTCCTGAAACGAACAAATCAGCAGCTCAAGGTTGGTTAGAGGGGACAGGGGCTGGATTGGTGCATAAAGAAACCACTCTTTCTTGGACATCCAAACTCTGTTGGATTCCCAGCTCCAGTCGGCAATGATAGAAGTTATAGTCTAGCAGGTTCTCCACTCCTAACAGGATTCTGTATTTAGTCTTTAGGAGCCTTCCCTCCCCATCAGCTATTGATTTCTGACTTTGGGAGGGTTGCTACCTCTTTCCTGTTCATCTGTTATACACAGGACACACCTGATTTGGTCAGGCCAGTTTCTAGCTCCCAGTTTACATGGCCTCCCAGTAATGTATGTTTTGTTAGAAAATACCAGAGCCTGGCTTTATGTAGGCATGTCCCTAGTCCTTAACCTAGTCTGGAAGGCCAGAGTCCTTAATTCTAATCTGTTAGCCCTATCCTGACCTGCAGTGGTATCCTTAATCAGAGGACGTAAGACTTGCTGAGAGGATCCGCTATGTAGAAAGTTTAACACACTTCACTAGTAGTGAGGGGCATTATTAGGGGTCCCAGAAGTGCAACTGTACTCTTTAATCCTAGTCTGTCCGATCAACACCAGATCATACAGAGCTGAGTATGTCAGTTGACAGGGTGGGATATTTTACCAAGTTTCAAAGGGCTACTTGTGGGAAACCGAGGCCTGTTTGAATGCTTCACAATGGGTATTGTGTGCTTAGAAGTCTTAACACCCCTAAATTACCTAAGGGACAAGGGGAAGGAAACAAGTTATGATTGGGGTGGAGGGACAGAAAACACTTTCCTCTTACCAAAGATTTGCCTCCTTGGTGGAGCCTGCTTCTGGCATGCAGGGAAGAAAAACCAGCAAGAAAATTGGATGTGTCCCCCCAGTAACCCTTCCTTGTTCAGTAGTAGCCAGTGGTGTTTTTTTCTAATTGGGCATCAAGTTGCCTCTAGCCACTGCTGTGAGCCCAAGTCCCAGAAATGATGTTCATAGCACAGCCCTCAGACAGCCAAGGGCTTCACGGCCAGTCATGAAAGCAGAGAATGCAAACCACTGTTACAGCAACTTTGATTCAATTTCCTCTTTAGTACTTTTACATTATGAAATGAGACTTTTGTAGCCAGGAAACAGTGCCAACTCTCCACTTTCTTCTCATAAAGCAACAGATTTCCATGCCAAGAATGAAAGAAACTTAATTTATAAAACATGGGATGAGGAATGCAAGAACAAACAACACCCCCCTCTCCACTCCAACTTGTTTCAGCCCCCAGCACTGCAGCAGCCTCCAAGTGAAGCAGTGGATTGTTAGATGTGCACCTTCTGGCAAAAGTGAGAGACTAATTAATTAGCCTGTCTTTTTCTGCTTTTCAGGCGCAGCTTGAAGGCATCATTGCACCAAAGAAGTAGTGGACCTTTCCAGCAGCCCAGGGCTGGAGCGGGGAGTGCCTCCTGAGTAGCAAACAAAAGAATATCTTCCAAGAGTTCTTTAAAAAAGGTTCCAGATATAAGTTGCACCCCCTCTCTCATCTGGATCAGCTCCCCTTCTTTGCTTCTAGTGATTTCTCAGCTGGTTTGGGATTTGCCTCACCAGTTTACCCTAAGTGGAATTTTTTAAAGTATTTTTTTATGTAGTAGTACTTCAGTTTGTTATTACCGGGCAAGCCTCCACCCTGCAGCAGGACAGAGGTTCTACAAAGTCACATTAAACTAAACAATTCTGAAACTTGGTCTGTTTGCTTAATTGGCATGAGTTTCCTTGATATTTAAATATCCAGTCAGCCTCTTTAAGAACATAAAGGTAAAGGTACCCCTGACAGTTAAGTCCCATCACAAACGGCTCGGGAGTTGCAGTGCTCATCTCGCTCTACAGGCCGAGGGAGCTGGCGTTTGTCCACTTCCACAGACGTGGCCAGCATGATTAATCCGCTTCTGGCGAAGTACATGGAAACGCTGTTTACCTTCCCACTGGAGTGGTACCTATTTATCTACTTGCACTGCGTGCTTTCGAACTGCTAGGTTGGCAGGAGCTGGGACCGAGCAACGGGAGCTCACCCCGTCGCGGGGATTCGAACCGCCGACCTTCCGAGCGACACAGTGGTTTAAACCACAGCGCCACCAGCCTGCTAAATCAGGCCAGCATCCTGTTCTCATAGTAGCCACCCAGATGCCCCAGTGGAAACCCAGCAAGCAAGATTCCAGCACAAGAGCCTTCTCCCCTCCTGTGGCTTCCTGCAACTGGCATTCAGAAGCATTGCTGCCTTGAACTGTGGAGGCAGAGCATAGCCACCATGGCTAGTAGCCACCAATAGCCCTCTCCTCCTCCATGCACTTGTCTAATCCTCTTTTAAACCCATCCAAATTGGTGGCTATCACTGCTTTGTGTTTGGGCGAGTTCCATAGTTTAACTCAGGAAATGAGCAGTTTTACTTGCTGCTGCTTCATTTCTTAATTTCCTAGCCAGAGGTTTAACAAGGGTCACACTCTTCCCACTGAAGCAGAGCTAACTGATCCCATCTCCTTTTATGGCAGGTTTATTTATTTACATGCAGGTATGTGCTCTATCAATGATTTGTAGCTCCAATTACAGGAGCATCTGCAAGTTCAAGGTTCTATATAAAAATTTCTCCATCTACCAAAAACATACAGGAAACATATCCCTTAACATTAGACAACCTATAATTTGAGAGCACAGGAATACTACATAGATGCAACTTATGCAGGCTAAAGCTGAATCCCTATTTTCAGTCAGAAAACTGGACAGAAAGGCGTCTAGATCAGAAAAGTATTACTTGTGTTTATTTCTCTTAGTTTTTGATTTCTGCCCTGCTGAGTTGAGTTTCTTCTTGTTCCTGTTTTTGTTTTTGACATTATGTGTGTCATAGTATCGGACGCCAACTTTCTTTGAGTGCTGTTGCCGCTCTGCTCTTCTCCTCTGTGAAAGAAGCAAAGAAAGTTTGTGCTACCCTCTTTGGCAATTTGTTTTTAATTGGACAATCTCACCCATCAGATGCAGTGGGGATACAGGAGAATCTCTTTGCACAATGCAAAGAGGTCCTCCTGTGACTGTGGAAGAGGGAACATGCCTTGACCGCTCCCACTTTAGTCAGTCAAAGGAAAGCATCACCACTGCTGCCACAGCCCAGGTCATTTTGCCGTGTGCAAATGAATGGGCAAATTCTTGCTAAAGAGAACTAGAAACTTGTTATTTAAAAGGAACAAAAGGTGGGCTTACACAGTGAATATTTCCCCTTCTGCGTAACATGCTGTACAGATTTTTCTGTATAAGCTGCATAAGCCCCCCTTGCCCTGAAACTGTGGGAGCTGCAGAAAGATTCTGTTGGCACCTACCTCTTTGGAACTCTGTTTCTTGCAAACCTTCACCGGACAGGCACCCTGGTCCTGTTCACCATCCTCTTGCCGTCCTCTTTTCTCAGCTTTCCTCGGGCTCCCTAAAAGCAGCATTTCAAGAATGTGTGAGGCAAAATGCTCCAGAAACTTGTGGTTCTGCTCAGGCTGATGGCTGGAGCTTTTTCAAACTGCCAAGCACTGCAGGGTGATGAGAGGCTAGGGGTTGCCCAAAGACGTAAGGCCTTCCTGCAGCTACTTATGCTGATGACAGCCCAATCCATAGAATATAAGAGGTCCAGAGGGTGGCAACACGAGAATGGACCTTTTCTGCTGTGGCTTCCCATCTGAGGCATGCTCTTCCCAGGGAGACTCGCCTAGCGCCTTCATTATAGATCTTTAGTCGCCTGGTGAAAACATTCCTCTTCTCCCAAGCCTTTGACTAAAGAAACAATTTATGGCCTTATTAAATGGGAGTGGGTGGGTATTGTTTTGTTTGTTGTTTGCCTTTATACTGTAAAGCGCCCTGTGATCCTTGGAAGAAGGGCAGCATATAAATTTAATAAATAATATTAATAATTGACCCCTCCCTTGATGTAGAGCTTTCAAGTGTGTTTCCCAGCCACTCAGGATTGCGTAGTGGAAGAAGGAGCACAGCCAAAGACAGCCGGGAGCAGGCCATCCCCTCCCACCATGGGATTACAGGCAGGATGGGCCTCTTGTGGGTGAGCTCTCAGATGGAGACCTCCTAGTGCTGTCATAGAGCCAACCTACCTGCAGCTTCATCACCTGCAACTGCACCAGAGTCCAACTGTGATTTTGCAAATACTTTTTCACTCAGTCCTTTGGGGATTCTGCAAGGCAAGGAGGTGGGCATTTAGGCTCTTGCAAAAACCTGTGCACAGCTGGCATTCTGACACAGACACACACAGACCTTGCCATCTAAGCAGGCATACCATCTGCGACAGTCACAATTTAGCAATACCATCCACCTCTGCAGGAGTCGCACACATCACATACTCTGAGAGAGAGATACACTGAAGGTTGTGGCACAAGAGCACACTAGCCTTGTCGCAAATGCAATTTTGTCCCCAGAAGAGTACTCGCTGATGGAGCAAGACCACCTCCCCAAATCAAGGTGGGAGGGGGCAAGCAATGCCTGGGACAGCACAAGCCTTCCTCTGCAGTATGTGGCTGGGCCAAGTCATCTCTGCTCATGGCATGTTGTGGCCAGCTGGACTGCCTCAGCTGCCGCTGGGTAGGAAAGGCAATGCAATGGCTGGACAGAAGCTTAGCCTCCACTTTTTGGACTTTTACAGCCACGTAACTATCAAGCTCAACCAAGCTCCATCCCACTCCCAGGGACAGCGTGAAAGGCACTACCTTATTGCCGAGAACCTCTTGGCCTTGGCCTTGTCCAAGAATTTCTTGTACTTGGCAATCTTCTCATCTAGGGACTTCAGCACTGCCTTTGGGTCCTGCCTGGTGCTTTCCTTGCCGGAGGGCCTGTTATCTGTCTTGCCAAGCTGGGAGTGCCCTTCCTCCTCCCCATCTTCCTCCTCCTCCTCCTCTGGATCACTGTCCGTCCCATCAACATCAAGCACATCCACGGGGATCAGGTCCTCCTTCAAGAACTGAGGGGCCACGTGGAGCTTCCCAAAGTTCTGCCGCACATTGGACAAGGGCCATTTGGTTTCCTGCGGGGGGCCCTCCTCGCCCCTGGGCTCTGCTGCAGCTGTCTCCATCGCAACAAGGCTCTCCCCAGGGCTCTCACTCAGACTGGCAGCTGCGGGCACTTCCAAAGCAGCACCTGTGGGCTGGAAGATGAAGGGAAAGAAGCATCTCTGGGAGCCACAATTACCAACACCCACATCCACATGCTAATGTGTCAGTTCCACTCCAGAACATCTTACTTCCCACTGCTGGGTCTATAATTGCACCTCAGCAGGGTCCAGCTTTAAAAACTGGTCAGAATGCAGATTAGATATGCTCTTTGATTTTCCTTCCACATTAAACACATACCAAGTGCTCCTCCCCCTACGTCTGTAGGATTAAGGGCCAGGGATTCCAGATTAGAGAGTTTATCTTGACCCAAATCTCCTTTTAGAACCCATCCCTTTATATTTGCAAAAATCACCTGAACTTATTTTATTTGGGGGGGGGGGGAGGTCTCCTGATTTTCTCCATGGTTTTGGTTTGCAGCAAAGAACTACTAGTAAACAAAAGAGCAATGACTTCTGTTAGAATTAAAGAAAGCATCACCTTCTTCTGTGATTTTAGAAGTGGAAGTTGTTTGATGTAGGACCCCAAAACACTGAAACAGTGGGACTAGCCTGGTCTTAAGTGCCGTCTCATTTTCATTTGTCCTGTCCTTTTTACCGTGAGGGCAGATAGGAACGTTTTGCCCCTGCCCCCCTTTTGAGTAAAATCACTTGGCCAGTAAGATCATCCTGTTTTCTGTCATGGCTGATGGACAAGGGTGATTTATTAGTCCAAGAGTTGCTTGCCATCCAA
The DNA here is from genome assembly GCF_964270895.1 of Podarcis filfolensis. NCBI lineage: Eukaryota > Metazoa > Chordata > Lepidosauria > Squamata > Lacertidae > Podarcis > Podarcis filfolensis. Next base: position 56,001,163 of record NC_139611.1, on the reverse strand, counting down.
ATGAGGACCAGGCAAAATCAATTCTGCTCCACTTGCTTAGATATTGCTCACCAGTTTACGCTACATGTTCAAAATCAATTATTTTTTTGGAGGATTTATATCCCATCTTTTCTGTTTTCCAAAGAATTCCAGCCGCGACCGCACTGGGACTGAGAAATCAGATGGCACCTTTGCTCACCCACCTTACACATGCAGCTCTTACCTGGGGACCCTGCTCCATATTTGGGGGCTTCACGAAGAAAGGAATGCGGCCTCTCTGCCAGTCATTCAGCACCATTTTGCTCACTGTGCTCACATCAGGTTCTCCTCCCTGAAATGGCAGTGGGACAGTTCTTTCAGGCCCATAAAGCATAGACATTTGTGAAAAAAGGGGCCTCTCTGCTCAAACTCTCTAAAAGGAAAGGTGGAGTCTCATTATTGAGATTGCAAGAGGCAGGTTCTGGCTACATCAAGAAGGTGGGGATACTTATGGGGGATAGATTGCAACCCCATTTTCTCTAGAACCCCACAAGCATACCTTTCCCCATGTAGCCATCACCTGTCACTTGGATGAATGGATTCCTGGAACGAGACAAGTCACCAAAGAGTGCCTGCTTGCTCTTCTCATTTTTCCTCTGATGAAACACTTTCCTATTATTGACATCGCTTCCCAAGTATACGCCTGGCCTATTAATCACAAGAACCTAGGAAGGTGCCTTATATTCATTCTATCTAGCTCAGTACACTCTCAAACGGCTCTCCGGAGTTTGAGAGAGGACATCTTTCCCACGCCTACTTGGGAGATTCCATTGGGGATTGAACCTGGGATCTTCTTCTTGCAAGTGGCTTTGCCACTGAGCTACAGGGTTTCCCCAATCAAATTGCAGTTCAGCAGCTAGCTAGCCCAAGCAAGTGACTTCCTCCATGACAGCCTGGCCATATAACCCTCCACCCACAATCCCCAGGAAGAAAAGGCAGGCCTCGTCCTTCACCTTGAGCAGCTTCCCCATCTGAAAAGCCAGCTTCTCAAGGAAGTCCTCTGCATTCTCCCAGAAGTCCACTTTGTACGTCTTGCTGATGTATTCCGGCTTGGCCCTTTCTAGCACGGCAGCGATGTGGTCTTCCGGGCACTTGATTTTTTCCACTTGAACCTGGAGATAAGAAAAGCAGCTCATTACCACGGCATTGGGGCATTGGGGGCACAGCTGCAGCAGTGAGAACGATGGAGGGTGGCTCCAACGAGCAAAGGCAGGGGTTCTGATGGGCCTGTGTGTCCCCTCCGCCAGATGTTGAAGAGCCAGGAAGCCTCTGCAAAGACAATTCAAGCATCCTAATCCTCAGCACCTTTTTGATAGTGAAATATGGTAGACAACAAATATGGAGAGTCAAGAGTACTGTAGTGGTTAGTGTTGCACTAGGACCTTGGGTGACCTTGATGGCCAGTCACTGCCTCTCACAGGGTTGTTGTAGGAATAAAATGAGGCGGGTGAAAGCCATATATATGCCACCTTTAGCTCTTTAGAGAAAAGGTGGGATATAAATTCAGAGAAATAAATAATAGACCAGGGCTGGGCTAGGAGAGAAACACCTGCTCCTTTCAGCGCTTGTCCCTTCCACTACTCACCACTCCCTTCAGCACAATGTCCGTCTCTGTGTCACCGGAGGGGTACACCACACCTGGGCAGTCAATGAGGAAGATGCGGCGCATCAAGGTGATGTACTGCCACACCTGTGGGAGGAAAGAATGGCATCAACTTGGCCCTCCTTACTCACCTGAAAATGAATGTGGTAGCAGCTACTTTAAACTGGGGCTGCTCAGCGGAGATTAATTAATGCGCTCACCCTCTCCCTCCCACCTCAGTACTGCTGGGGGAAGGAGAATCAAACACCTTCAGGGGTTGCTTCCTGGAAATTAAGAGGCAGCATTTCCTCCTCGATGACAGTAGGGATTGATTGAAGGAGGAGGAGGAGAGCTACCTTTAGCAACTCGCCCTTGCCTTTGCCTACTGGAGATTAAACATGAGCCCCCACCCCCACTTTTTGGGGATGATGATGAAGGCCACTTGCCTTTGTCTCGCCAGCAATGGGTGCCACATTGCAGACCTTCTTGGAACGGAGTGTGTTGATCACAGAGCTCTTTCCCACATTGGGGTAGCCAATAAAGCCCACACTGATCTGCTTCTTGTCCACATGCAGCTGTTGGGAGAGAAGGACATGTGTGTGGGCATAGCATCCATTGAGTGTCCTCAAACAGGAAACGTCCAACCTGGAGAGGGCCACTGCTTTTCTGAACCAGCTGCTGGGGACAGCTGCTGCATGATCAAGCCAGTGGCCCATCTAGTCCAGCATCCTGTTCTAAACCAGGTGCCCCCAAGGGAAATCTGCTCTTCCCTCCTGTGGTTTCTAGCAACCAGTATTCAGAAGCATTGCTGCCTCTAATTGTAGGGGCAGAGCCTATCCACTGTGGCTAGTAGCCACCAATAGCCCTTTTTCTCTTAGAGGACACAGCAATCCTACAACGGAAGTTGCCCTGAACAGAATCAGCATCCTCTACACTAAGTGGCCACAATGGCTCTCCAGGGTTTCAGAGAAGAAGCCCCGCCCCCCCAGCCTTTCCTGGAGATGCCAGTGACTTTCTGCACACAAGGCAGATGCTGTAACGCTGAGCTATGCCCCTTCCTCAGTTTACTCTGGAGAAGAGCAAGGAGGGGAGGCCAAACAGCTGCCACCTCCTTTGCTGCCGCGGTCGCCGCTCTCTTCCAGCAGAGAAGCAGCACATCAGGTTCTTTGGGGCATCACTGCTTGTCTAATCACTGAAAGAAGGGGCGGCTGTCAGTATGGAACTAGCACAGAATCACAGAACTATAGAGTTGGAAGTGACCCCAAGAGTCATCTAGTTCAATCCCTGCAATGCAGGAACCAGAGCTAACGAATCCAACCTCTGTTCAAAAACCTCCTAGGAAAAGGAGTCCACCACTTCCGGTTCCATTGTCAAGCAGCTCTTACCACCTGAAAGTTCTTCCTCATGTTTCACTGGACCCTCCTTCCTTGTTCGTTTGAATTCACTGATTCAGGTCTACCCTCTGGAGCAGCAGAAAATAAGCTTGCTCCAGTGCAAGTGTGCAAGAACAGAGGCTTCTGGGCTTTCAGGCCGAGTGAAAGAGGTTCTCAATGACAATGGGCACACACAAACACCTACAGTCACCTGCTAGCCTAGCAGTTCAAGTAATCTACTTGCCCTACCAGCAGCAGCCACCATACCTATGCAATGCAGTCCCCAACAACTGAAGATGGTACCTCCTGGCATCTCTCATATGAAACTTGATGGCTTCCTCCTGGGGAGATGGAGGACGCTCCCAGAAAATCAGACTTCCTAGCACAGCAGGAACCAAGTCCCCCACCACCACCACCACCACAAAACCCCACGGGGATTTCTGAAACTGTATCTCCTGCAGAGGACTGCATCTCAGCAACCCCTCCCCCCCCCAAAAAAATGCAAGGCTCTTCACTGACAATGCACCAGTGGCGTGCAGTGAAATTTTTCATAGGGGAACAGTTAGGAACAGAGGTGCCAGCTTGCAAGGGAGATGGGGGCAGCGGCAATGTCATGCATGTGATGTGACGTCCTGATGTCGTGCATGTGAGCATCGTGCCTCCCTCCCTAAGCTAGTCAGAAAATTCCCAGGCTTTGCAAAAGAGGTACCAGGGCTCTGACAGGATCCTGGAGCCCTCCAGCCTCCTTTCAAAAACCAGATGGGCTTTGGGAAGGTGGCAGAACGGATCTTGGACTCATCGGAGCCTCGCACCTCCTTCCCTAAGCCAGGCAGAAGCTTTCCGGGCTTTGGGAAAAAGGCACCAGGGGAACATTTAGGGGACTAGCCTAGTCTTAAGTGACCGCACACCACTGCAATGCACCTTTGAAACAAAGATGTGCCTTACCTTTCCAAACTGTCTCAAGAGTTGAATGAAGGCCCCTTTTCCGAAGGGGTTTGTGAGGCTGGCGTGAAAGGCCAAAGTTGGGTACTCCTGGGAGAGAATAGCCACCCAGCGTTTCTAGGAGAAGGGAAGAGTTTGCCATTTAGCATCCCACCTCACGAGGCACAGCTGCTCATAGAATCACAGAAGTGTAGCGTTGGAAGGGACCCAAAGGGTCAACTAGTCCAACAGCCCTGCTACGCAGGGATCATAGCGAAAGACTCCCAGACATGAAAAGCCTGCTCTGCAGGTCTAGCGCTTTGGAAAAGTCCAAATCCCACTTCCAAAATTGGTTTCCTTGCCAAGAAGCCCCCACCCAGGGGAGCTGTGACCTAACCCTTCGCTCCGCTTCAAGGAACTATTTCAGACCTAGCAGCTTCCAGGGGTTGACAAGGCCATTTTCAGGGGAATTTGGCAGGAAGCCATCAAAGGGAGCCTTCTTTCCTGACTCTGCCAGGAAGCACCCCTCCTTCACGAGACTCACCGTGGCCCATGTGGGCACAAGGTCACACTTGTTCAAGACAAAAATTAGGTGCTTCCAGGGCTTCTCCTTCTTGAGATAAGTCTCTACGTGTGGGGAGCGGGTTCCCAAGGGGTCTCTGGCATCCAGCACTTGCACAACGACATCTGATGAATCAATGACCTGGAAGGGCACAGAGAGGGCAAGGGACACACATTAGACTAGAAGGAAACTTTCCACAGAATCTCAGTGACTAGGGCTAGGCAATATCTGTTTTTCAACATCATGATATATCACCAGCTAAACATCATGATATCTCGACATATCACAATATACACCTGCAGCGGTGGAGGGCCTTGCTGGGCCTCCCTTCAGCAGCAGAGGTCCCGCCATACCTCCATGCAGTGGCGGAGGGTGGGCTGTGGTTCCCTGTGACAACAGAGAGCCTTAAAATGTAAGGAAGTAGTAGATTTAATAAAAATATTAAATGAACTTCCATATAATATATTCAATTTATTTTCAACTTATTTAAGAGTAGACTAAGTGATTTACTAGCTAAGTTACATCTGCTTCCCCAGTCAAAGGTCTAAGTGGAATCTATGCATGCATAAACCCTAGAGTTCAACTAAGCTTATTTCCACTTTCCTGGGAGTAAGGCCTGTTGAATTCAGTAGGGCTTGATTGTGAGTAGACATGCATTTGCTTGCACCGCTTACTGAAAAACACCCTCCTCCATCATTCTCACATAGTACCCAACCTCCCATTTCAGCATAAGGCAGCCAGCTAAATATTCTGCCTTTCATTCCCCCTCCCACAGGGCTCCCCCAAAAGCCCCCATCCCACCAATCTCTCCCGTTTTGTTATCAGAGGGAGGGAGAGAGGGCAAGCAAGCAAAAAGATAGTCTACTTTAAATATATATATATATATTTAACCATCATCTTTAATATGGAAGGCCCTTCCCAGAAGCAAATGGATGGAGAGCAACTGAAGGGACCTATTGGGTCACGTTCCGGCCGAGAGATGGGAACTGCCCTCCTTCCCACAGTTCCACAGAGCCTACCTTGTACAGTTCTCCCCAGATGCGCTTGGACTGCCCCTTCTTGTAGATTTCCTCTCGCGCCTCCTCCCTGCAAAGAAGCAGTTGAAGGTGTCATAACAAGCCTGTGAGGTAGGTTAGACTGAGAGGGTGTGACTGGCCTACGGATACCCAGTGAGATGAATGGGGATCTGAACCCTGGTCTCTCAGGTCTTAGTCTGATGCTGTAACCACTAAACCACACAGGCTCTCAGCTAGTGAATTACCTAGCCCGCTCTGAGGGAGTGATCCAGCCCAGTCCATGAGACAGCTAGCCCTGCATTTGACAGGGTAAAAAGCTCCATTTCCTGTCTTGATAACTCAGCCAACAGGGCCCTTGAGGGGAGGGGGGGAAAGAATGAAAAAGAGAAGGGAGAGGGACCCCGTTTCCTAGGAAGATGCTCCAGGGCTCACCTCACTCCAGTATCTTCTGTCACCCGATCCCTGTCCTTTTCTTGGTCATAGCTGCTGGCTCCAGCTGTGGCGTTTTCCACCAGGGACTGCACATCACTTGCCAAGAGGTTGGGCCGCTTCCTTTGTGCTTTGGGGCCAAATGTAGTTTCAAACGTTTCTGTGTCGAGAATGTGGACTTTGGAATTCTGAAAGGCATGGGGGGGGGAGGGAGAAGTCACACCTCATTTGCCCTGGCTCAGAACAAGACGCCCAAGTTAAGCTGATTTGGACAACATACTGCCCCTGTTCTGTTGTTGTTTGGGGGGGTTTCTGAGAGCAGCAGCCCAGCAGACCTGAGCCACAGCCCTGGGGCTTGCCAGAAAGATCTGCTCCATTTCTCTTATTATTAAGATTACCATTCGCTCAGTCCAACGCAATTAAAGCTACAAGGGTGCAAATCCCACTGCTCTCTCTGCTCGGTTCCGTCAAAGAGGGCTCCAGATCCAGCCAGGGCCCAGATTTGTCAGGGAGAATCTGCCTCCCATTTTGCTTTGTTCTTTCAAAGTCCAGCTGCAAAGGCCAGCCCTTTTCTTGGAAGCGAGTCTCCTACAGAGAGCAAGGCTTGCTCATTTAAGTGATGTGCACTCAAGTTACAGAGAACTCTTTTCTTAATTTAGGATGTTTTCCTTTTATTGGAGACACATGGAAACTCGTGAGAAAACAAAATTGTCCTGCGAGAGCACAGTATGCATAGAAGAAAGAGCCCAGCTCATGGGCCAGAGCAGAGGGAATGTTGGGCTTGAGATGAAAGGCACAGGCTGTGGGGCGGACCTAAGAAGCCAGAGGACAGAGCCAAGCGGCCTCCTCTTCAGTGCCAGGCCTGGGCAATGGCCCGGAGTTGGGAATTGGTACATCTGGCTACCAGAGAAACACCACAGACCGCATACATGTTCCACATGAACACACCTGGCATGCAACAGAGGGCAGCAATGGCCTCCAACTTGGAGGGCTTTAAAAGAAGATTAGACAAATGCATGGAGGAGAGGGCAACTGGTGGCTACTAGCTATGATGGCTTTGCTCTGCCTCCACGGTTCAAGGCAGCAATGCTTCTAAATGCCAGTTGCATTTAAAGCCCTATGCAGCCTAGGAGGACCCACGTACCTACAGGACCGCCTCTCTTGGTATGCCTCGCGGAGGACCTTAAGGTCCACAAATGACAACATTTTGGAGGTCCCAGGTTGCAAGGTGGTTAGATTGGTCGCAACTAGGGCCAGGGTCTTTTCAGTACTGGACCCAACTTGGTGGAACGCTCTGTCACAAGAGACTAGGGCCCTGCGGGACTTGACATCTTTCCACAGGGCCTGCAAGACAGAGCTGTTCTGCCTGGCCTTTGGTTTGGACTCAGTCTGACCCTTATCTTTCCCTCCCCTTATGGTTTTGATCTATGGGCTACTTTTAAAATGAGGCTGCATTTTAAATTGCATTTTAACCTGTATTTTAAATTGGCCTTTTTCCCCCTATTATGATTTTCCTGTAATTTTATTGGTGTTAGTCGCCCTGAGCCCAGCTCTGGCTGGGGAGAGCAGGGTATAACTAAATTATTATTATTATTATTATTATTGCACAGGAGGGGAGAGGGTTCCTGCAGCTTTCCTCTTTGGGCAACTGGAAGGCCAGTATAAGAACATGGTGCTGGAATAGCACCCGCCCCCCAAGTTTACTGAGCCCTTGCATGTTGGGCACATCCTGGCAAAGAGCGAGCAGCCACGCTACAGCTCAGTTTACATCTATAAGTTGCAAACGTAATCATATTCTACAGGGCCCTCCTCCAGCCAATCAGGCTTGGAACCAAAGGAAGGCTCCTACTCCCTCGGAAGCAGCCCACAGGCACTGGGGAGTTTTGCGGGAAGGGAGAAGTCTAGAGGGGGGTTTACAGAGACAAGCAATTCAGCAGGTGCGAATCACAAAATGACACACCGTTTACATGAATGGACTAAGATGAGGAGGGAAACGGACACTCAGGCAACAAAGCCTAACAAAGGCTGCCCCCCTTCTGTCTTGGCATGTTGGCATCTGTGCACTGGTGGGCTAGAGAATAACCTTTACGTGGAGTTATTTTCCAAAGTCAATTTGCACACTTTCACTAGGCCTTTAATTGCACCTACTGCAATTACACCTACTGGAATATGCTTTTCTCTGCGAATGCGTGGGAAATGCAACCCAGAAGTCTTTCCCAGAGTCCAGCATGCATACAACCACACCCAAGAAAAGAACAAAATTGGGTCCCTGGATGCTGTGGGGAGAGAAGAGTCCCCACCACAAGGTGGTAAGAGGAGGACTTACATGAGGCTTAATTCGGTCATGGAGGAGAGAGAGTGGCAGTTTGGTTTGCTTCATGACAACTCTGTAGGGGTCCTTCATCACTGTCTCCATCTCCTCTTGGAACTTCTGGAGGGACGACTGCTTGATCACCCTTGTGTTTCCTGCATTGAGAGAACCATAAATGGGGGCACCCCAAGCCCAATGTGGTGCCTCCCACACCTTGGGCTTGATGAAATAAGCAGTTCTTTAGGAGCAGGTGCAAGGTGGCCTTTATTCAAACCCAGCTCTTTGACAAGGGTCCCTGCATCTCTGCCTTTCACCCAAGGAAGAAAGCCTAAGAAAAACTGCCACAGCACAGGCAAAAAACAGTCTCACCAAACCATTTGATGTTGGGCTCCACTCTTGCCACCGTGCCGGGTGCCACCGTGGACTGGAACTGCAGTGGCCGGATGACTTTCCCACGATTGTTCCTGCAGACAAAGAACAGCCACTGGAGAGCTGGCTTGTGCTTGATCCTGTCTGAGGGAAGCTAGTCCCTTTCAGCTTCCGTTTCCCCAACTCTGAATTGGAAACAGCAGTGGCAGTCCTCAGGGAGCCAAAGGCTCAGGAGCGGAGGACACACTTTGCATGAAAAAGGTCCCAGATTCCTTCCCTGGAACAACTCCGATCAGCTGGTGCCAATTAGTGTGGACAATAAAGAGCTAGGTGGACCACTCAGCCGACTCGCAGATTCCAATGTATTAAGAGGGCGAACACAGCTAAGATTGTAAAACGTGTTTGGAATTGGAGGACTGCAGAAAATGTACTTGACAGAAACAAAACCGTACCTATAAGGGCTCTCAGGGGAGTAATAAGCTGGTCCCTCCATCCTGCCCCTGCTCCTTGGCTTGAAGGGAAGGGCAAACGCTCAAGCGAAACACAAGACGGAGCAGAAGGGAGCTGATTGTACGGCTCCAGGTGAACAACTGGAAGCAATAAGGGCTCCTTGGCTGCATGTCAGGCGGGAGGGCAGGAGGGTTACCGAGGCGGGGGCAAGAATGCCTGTTACCCAAGGCTGACACTTTTCCACAGGCCGCGCCAAGCAATGGAGCAGAGCCTCTGAAAAACACATCACTAAGAGGTTCCACATTTTGCCCTTGGCCCCCTTTCACAGGCGGAGATGTTTGGGGAGACACAGCAAGGCTGCTTCCATTTAGCACCTGCTCAGGGGTACAGAGCACATGCCGGCTGCACAACGGGGCATGAAATCGACTTGTTTACAGACAGTACAGAAGCAGGCGCCAAGTTTGAGGAAAACAGGAGGCAGCAGTGACTTCAGCCTCGCAGCTGAGGAAGGGCAGCTTCACCCAGATCTAGGTTTCTGGCAAAGCGGCTGTGACTCTCCTTGACAACACTGGCGTGATGCTTGTCTGCCAATCCCATATTTCATGGCAACAGGTGAGGGAGCAGAGGGGATGGCAAGAGGGTCTTGAGCCCTGTTTTTTCAGAACCTGTATCTGAATCAGCTTACAGAGAAAGGACTTTTGAAAACACTGGCTCCCCAGGCTCAGTGATGGGGGAAAGACCTGCATGTCATGTGGCCTCTTCTGAAGTGCTGAGTCAGCATGAAACCCTTTCCTGCCAAGTGCTGAGGTGTTTGGATGGGCAACAATAGGTTAGTTGCTCTCAAGCTCAGCTCAGAAGCAGAAAAGCATGGGAACATGATCTTGAGGGAAGAGCAGGCAAGACTGGCACTGAGTAAAGGCGGGGTAGCAAAAGTTGTGTCTCAGCTAAGTGGGGTGGGGGAAGTGCCCTTTTAGCAGTGAATACCTGACCAAAGAAAAACACACGCCACAGTAACTAGCTTGAAGGAGAGAGCACCACAACCACTTCTGCTTACTAATCTCTTGCTGCAACATGAAAAGGATGCTAATTAAAGCAAAGTCTGGGAATAACTATTAATGCTAATGGACCACTTTTCATTTTTACTTTAAGAAGAGAAGAAACAGATTGGGGGTCTCCAGTTATTCAGCAAGTTAAACAAAAAGTAGATTTATTACTTACAGAATTTAAATAAGAAAAACTAACAGATCAACAGTTGGGCAGAAAACTTCTTTTCATAGAATCATATAACCATAGAGTTGGAAAGTAAAAAAAAAAAGTCATCTAGTCCAATCTCCAGTAACAACAGCTCCCTGTGATGCACTGATGGGTGTTGTAAACTTACAGGCAGAGTCCATATGCTGAATATTTACCTTGTTATAAGTTTGAACAAATCTATAATCTTTTATCTTGAGTATGTATGTGCTCTTGCTTAAGAGGGCACAAGGATCTACCTAGGGCAGCCTTTTAAAATACAAACACACAAAAAACAGGAATCCCAGCAGGAATAAGGCAGTCCACCCACAAATTGTGCTTTAGCTTATTGGACTTCTTATCAAAAAGTCAGCTGCCAGAAGTCTACAGGAATTCAGACTGCAAGATGTGCAATTTGATGTGCACATGCAGTTGCTTGCTTTTATTTATTTGCATAACCGGCACTGCTTCTTCCAGGAGGCTTTCATAGGGGGCAAAACTGAAAAATCACAGGGCTGCAACCCAGAAGAGGAGGAATGGCAGGCTTTTTGCTTCCACAGATGGCAGTAAGGGAAGCTTGTTTCGGAGTGGCCACTATTGTTCTCTCAAAATCAGGGAAGGACTTGGTTGTAAATATTTAACTTTTTTTGTTTCATCATTTGCTTTGTGCTTTTATACTTTGTAACCTGCAAGACCTAATGAACAGCCTCACACGGTATGAGCAAACCATACATGGTATGACAAGATATTGCAATATTCTTATATTACAAAAAGCAACCCCATGGAAGAGACAATTTGGATCCCGCTCATGCTGCCGAAGGCAGGAAGCAACCTAACTCTCTGCCTCATGTCACAGCCCTGATCAAAATTCTATCCCAAACCAGAGCTTCTATTAACTACGGAGAAAAAGACTTAAGGCCTTCAGCTCTTAAGACTGTACTTTTTCCCTTATGCATGTTATAGCAGCTGGCAAGAGATGATTTGGATCTAGGCCGCTGTACAGGGGCAAAGGGTTAGAACTTCCTTCTTCCTGCACAGACCCAATCCAAACTGTTCCCTCCTGTGGCTGCCAACAAGTTTTTTTCCTTTCTTTCCCAGAAACCTCCATGGAATTTGCTTTGAAGATGTGACAGAAAACCCTAAAAACTCGTTTTTTTCAATCAGGCTTTTGGTAAGAGGGGAGAGCTGAGCAAATACTTCACTAGCTACTAGTGCTGCTCTGCTGCAATCTTATCACTGCATTGATATTTGTTTTACTTTATGTTGTTAAAATAGCACTGCTTTATAGCGTGTTGATATGTGGCTGAGGTATAAATAAACAAATTGTTGTTGTTAAAAAAAACCTGCTCTGAGATCAATGGAACTGATCTGGAAGTGTAGGATGTAAACTGAACCAACTAATAAATGACTCCCTTTCCTTTTACTGACTAAAATGAATTTCTGCATCAAGCTTCCTCATGAAATATGATTGTGAAATATTTGCTGGTCTCAGGAAAAGTCCTCTTTAAATGCCATTTTACACAAGAACATATGAAGAGCCTGTTGGATCAGGGAAATGGCATCCTGTCCAGCACACTAGTTTCACAGTGGCCAAACAGATGCCACAAATGGGAAACCCATGAGCAGGACCAGAGCACAAGAGCATTCTCCCCTCCTGTGGTCTCCAGCAACTAGTATTCAGAAGTATTGCTGCCTCCAGCTGTGGAAGCAGAGCATAGCCATTATGGTCCTCTCCATGAATTTGTCATTTCAGGAACCGCAACGCCCTGACTAGGAAACCCTCCAGACAGTACTGTGTTTATTGCAGTTCATGGCATACACACACCCAGCCTCACCTGCGTTCCTTCTGCCTGTACATGTTGAGGCGCCGGATGGTTGCCCGGTCCCGCATGTTGTGGCCTCCAGCGCCATTTGGCCGATCTAGCATGATGGGGATGAGGGAAAGAGAAAATGAAAGACATGGTGACTAAACCGTGACCAAAAATTAAAAGAACCATCAGTCAGTTCTAGTGTAAGTGAGGAATTGTACAAATGAAGGAACCTGTGTCAGCTTGTGTGGACGCAAGTAACCCAAGATGAAGAAAAGGAACTGTTAAAAGAAAAACATTTTCCCCCTGTGACATCTATGCTACCATCTTCTGTCACCATGGACCTAAGCGGCTCCACAGAGTTTTTCAATGTACTACTTCATCCACCTGGTGCCTTCCAGAAGTTTAAGGCTATAACTCCCACCCACCTCAGCTAGCTGAGGCGGATGGGAGTTGTAGCCCCAACCTCTTCAGGGTACCAGGTTGGTTAAGGCCGTACTATAAAACCTGGTAGTGCAATGCTCAGACACAGCCTGAACAGCTGTGTCAAGATCCATAAGAATAGCTTGCTGAATCAGGCCAAAAGGGTTCCAGTGAGACCAGAATCCTGTTCTTCTCACAGCAGCCAACCATACAGGTGCCTATGCAAAACCCAAAAAGTAAGATTCAAGCACAAGAGCACCTCCCTTACTGTGGAATACTAGCAACTGGCATTCAGAAGCATTGCTGCCGCCAACTGTGGAGGCACAGCATAGCCATATTGGCTAGTAGTCATTGGTAGCCCTCTTCTTCGTGAATTTGTCTAATCCTTTTTGAAAGCCACCCAAGTTGGAGGCCATCACTGCCTCCTGTGATTGCGAGTTCCAGGGTTTAACTCCGTTCTTTAATAAATACTTCATTCTATGTGTCCCGAGTTATCCAACATTCAGCTTCTTTGGATGTCCATGAGCACTAGGTGTTATCAGACAGGAAGAAAACCTTTTCTCTATCCACCTTCTCCAGGCCATGTATACTTTTATTAACTTCTATCATGTCACCTCTTACTCACCTTTCCTAAAGTCCCAAATGCTGCAACCTTTCCTCTTGGGGAACTGCTTCATCCTCTTGATCATTTTGGCTACCCTTTCTTTGAACCTTTTCCAGTTCTACAATATCCTTTCGGAGGTGAAGCAACCAGAACTGCTCACAGTATTCAATGTGAAGTAACACCATAGTTTTGCATAATGGCATTATGAGATTGGCGGCTTCATTTCCAATTCCTTTTCTAACGACCCCTAGCATGGAATTTACCTTTTTCGACATCCTCATCGTGCTAGCCACTAGGACCCTGAGGCTCCTGGTCACTTTCCGCCAGTTCAGGAGAAATTAATGCCTCTCTTTTTTTTTGTCCCCATATGCATCATGACGCATTCTTCCAAGTGCGGCCTCACCTGCAGCTCTGCTGCGGACCAGCGCCGAGGCCCAGCCCCCCGTGGGGAGAGCGCAGGATCCAGCCCGGAGGGGCTACCCCCGCCTGGCGACCTTCCCTCCTTTCCCTTGCCCGCCCACCCCACTCACTCACCGGGGTTGGTGCTGGCCCGCGAGGGGTTGATGCTGGCGCGGCCTTTGAATCCCGGCTTCACCATCGCGGCGGTTGCAGTTCCTGCTGCGGCTCAGGCCACGTTCCGACGGCCGGAAGAGACTCCGCAGCAACTTCCGGGAAAGGCGGTGACGCACTTCCGCCGCCGGTGACTCGGGCACAAGCTCAATTTGTCAGTTCGCTGCCCTTCGCCAGCACCGCTCCGAAGCTGGCCGTGACGTCACGGCGAAAGGTTTGGTACGATTCCCCTCACCACACACAAACTCCCGCTCCTGGAAGTGACAGGCGGGAAGCGCTTGTTGGATGACGTCGGTAAAGCATGAAGGCGGCGTGGCTCGCCAGGGCGGGCCAGCTCCGGCCACGCCTCTGTCCTCTGTCCACTCAGGAGTAAGTCCCCCCTGGTCCGTCCGTCCAATGGGCTTCCTCCTTGCCTAGCACGTGGGTAGCGCTTGAGGAAGGGGCGGGAGGGGATATCCGATTGGACTCCAATTCCCATAAGCCCCTGCAAGCACCATGGGCAATTGTCGCGGCGGGGTGGGTGGGGGTGATGAGAACGTTTATGGGGAGAAGAGCCAGGGGATACAGGACTAGAAGGAGAAGGAGGAGATCTGGGTTCAAATCCTGTCTGCCCTGAAGCTCCCAAGGCGGCTTCGCTCCGCTTTCCATCATTCTAAGCCGAAGGCAGGGAAACAAACGTGATGCAAGCCATACTTCCTCTGTGCCCCCTTAAGACCCCCGTGGACAGTCAACTCAACGTATTTTAGAATAGTCATGCTCACCAGCACAGACCGGATGAGATAAGAGGCTACATCTCCCCCACCACCACCACTCCCCTTCCGTTTTTGCTGTTAAATGCGAATTTAGAATGTGGAGGTAGACCTCACTAACTGCGGAGCCTTTAGAAGGGGGAGGGTTATAATTTATTTCTGTCGGTCCACAGTGGCCTTAGGAGCATCACAGCGTTCCTTTGAGCCACTGCTGAAAGCATCCAGTCTGCTCATAATTGCCTGCCTCCTGGAATTGCACTCTCCCCACCCTCTTTGATGCCAGGTACAGGGTCATGGCTAATGCCAAACATTGTCACATTAGAGGAGAGAAGTGGTGCTCATGGTATTTGCTAAAAACATAGCACTCCTCAGACTTTGATCTCCAGGTGATGATGGAACTGCAACTCCCACCATCATTGACCAGTGGCCAAGTGCAGTAGGTTAGATTCCAGCCATGCAAGCCACACACTTTTCCATCCAAGCAAGCATTATCCTAGTTCAGGACTCCGTTGAATGGCTGGTAGAGTGGAAGGCAGAGACCAACAGGAAGTGGAGCCAAAGTTGTGGGAGGCAGAGACTTTTTAATTCTACTTTTATCCCCTTCCTCCTCCTCCTTTTCCTTACTCAGTTCTACAATAGCAACACTGAGACGAAGGGCAGTGGCATACGCTGGACTGGATGCAAGAAAGACAAACAGATGTGGGGTCTGGCTTGCGCTAATAAATCAGTGTGATGTAGTGGTTAGAGTATCAGACTAGGACCTGGTCAACTAGGGTTCAAATCCCTACGTGACCATGAAACTCACTGGGTGACTTTGGGTCAGTCATTGCCTCCCAGCCTAACCTACCTCCTAACCTACCTCCCAGGGTTGTTGGGATTAAATGAGAAGGGGGAGAACCATGTACGCCACCATGAGCTCCTTAGAGAAACATGTGGGATGAAAATTTAACAAATCAGTTATGGTTCGATGCGCCCAGGACTTCGGCTATAATATCCAAATGGATGTGTAGGAAAGACTCTGGAAGGTAGACATAAAATTCACCGCATGTTATAATCTGAAAGAAAATCTGATGAAAATGTTTTACAGATGGTAGCTGACCCCAGCCAAATTAGCCAAAATGTATTATTAAAAAAAAAAATCGAGCGTTTGCTGGTGGTGTAAGAAGTCAGAAGGTACAATGCTACATATGTGGTGGAACTGTGTGAAAGTTAGAGAATTCTGGGACATTATATATAATGAACTTTTTAAAAATCTTTAAATTTTCATTCCAAAAAACCAGAAACCTTCCTGTTGGGAATCATGTACAATGAAATCCCAAAAAACTCTAGAAGAATTTTCATGTATGCAACAACGGTGGCTAGAATTTTGATAGCAAATAATTGGAAAGGAGAGGTGATATCCACCAAATTAGACTGGCAGGTGAAGATGATAGAATATATAGAACTAGCCAAAGTGACTGGAAGTTTAAGAGATGATTCAAAACAGAGATTAAATAAAGAATGGAATGTCTTTAAATAATATTTACAGACACATTGTAAAAACTTAAACGCTTTGACAAGTCTAGACTGAACCTTGCAGGACAATAGGGAACACGAGTAAATTAAGTGATAATTAAAATTAAGAAGTGATAATACAAAGTGTGAAATTGAAAATGAAGCCTAGAAAACATAGTGGGATGAATGGAAGTCAAAAGAATATGTGGTGTTTTTTCTTGTTTGTTTGTTCTTTGATGCTGTTACTGCATTGTTTTGTTTTGTTGTGTGTGTTTTTTTGTTTGATTGTTTGTTTGTAAAGTATTGTTTCAATAAAGTAATTTTTAAAAGAAAGAAAGAAAATTTAACAAATACGGTAAATAAACAAACTTTCCAGTTCAGGGACACATTCCAGCCAAGCAAAAATGGGGAGAGTGCTGGGGGTCTGGTGTGACCACCCTTTGCCTCTCGGTCCACACAATGACTAGCAGCCACTCTCCAGGGTCTCAGGACTGTTGCCTCTCCAAACCCTTCCTGGCAATGTTAGGAACTGAACCCAGGATCTTCTGCATGCCTATTCTGTGTTCTACAACTACAAGCAACAGCCTCCGATCTCACCAGTGTACACCCTCTCTGGTCTGAAGTTGGTTTCAATTAGTGGGAGCTCAGTAGCAAAATGTAAGAGCTGCAATTTTCATTCTTTTTTGGAGTCTGTCTCCCCACCCCTTCCTTTTATCGTGATAGATTTATCTGTGCGCAAAGCGCTCACTCCCCCAGTGGGATTTTTTAAAGATTCAAATTGCAGCTAATTATTTAAGCTCTTAGACTAGAGGCTTAGACAGAAGGCCTCTCCCAGCCTCGGTGTGGTTTCTATTAAAGGCGATATCCATCTGTCAAAGGGCTCTTTTGATTTCTGAACTCTCAGACTAAATAGTTGAGTAATACTTGCTCTCTTCACCCTGCGCTCTCTCTCCTTTTCCGTAGAAAAACACACTTTGTGTGTTGTTTAAGGGAAGGGGGGGGGGGGAGAGAAACTTGGGATCTTCCCAGGAATCTGATGTCCAGGCTCTGCAAGAGCAGAAAAAGTTAGCTTCAGGAATGCAGCTCAAGCTGTGGCCAAACTGGCAAAGAGACTACACAGAGCAGGACATGTAAGATGACTGCAGCAGTCTGCTGCTGTGCTCTTTAACGCATAAGAAATAACAGGATAACTTGTTCCAGGGCAGAAGCACACACAGTGGGATGGAAGCAAAACTAATGATGAGGAGCAGGTATTGAAAGAGATCCGAAGAACCAAGAAGTCCCTCTTGCTTTCTGAGCGGTGTTCTCCTTTGATGTTTTGTGTCCTTTTGCATCTGTGCTCTCTATCTGCTTCTACTAATTTCCTTCTTACCCTGTCATGTGGGTGCTGCACCCTCCCAGTCAGTTTACAAGTTCTCTCTGGGCAGAGTCCTCCTCTTTCTCCCCTGTGTGTTGCACACCACCGGTGCAGAGTGCCATGGCCTCATCATGCCACGTGTCTTAATCTGTGCTTTTCTTTTACAGCCCCCACAAGAGTTGTGAAATCATTTCCATAGAAGAAACTAACATTTCCCAGCCAAATGGAAGCTCTTGAATGGATTTCCGTTCGGAGTTTTGCCCCTGCTGCTTTTTTGACAAAGCAGAGGCTGCCAAGGTGAAATGGAAAGCTTTGACCTTTTCCCCTTCTCCCCTCCTCTTCCTCTCCCCACTCACCTTGGCTGTGCCTGCCTGGCAGATACTGGGAAGGCATACCTGCAGTGACAGCCGCTAACCTGGACGACTTTAAAAGAGGACTAGGCAAATTCATAGAGGAGAGGGCTATCGGTGGCCACCAACCACAATGGCTATGCTCTGCCTCTACAGCTGGAAGCAGCAAGCTTCTGAATACCAGTTGCCAGAACCCACAGGAGGTGAGAGTATTGCTATTGTGCTTGGTTCCTGCTTGCAGGTTTCCCACAGGCATTTGGTTGGCCACTGTGAGAATAGGATCCAGGACTAGGACTAGATGGGCCATTGGCTTAATCCAGTAGCGTCTTCTTATGTTTTTATGATTTCCAGTGTTCTCTGGCAGCCACCACGTTTTTGCATTTGGGTTCTTTGTTGCTCTTGATGTCATGTATGTGCACTCCTCCCAGAATCGCCTCTGGCAACCAGATGGATATGCATTTGCATCATTTCCATGCAATACAAGAGGCAATATGCACCTACACACACCATGGGAAGTAAAACCTATATCACAACAACCCTTTGGGTTCTTTTGAACTCTGTTCTCTCTCCCCCCCCCCTTCCTTCCCTTGAATGCCCCCCACCCACCTACCCTGCTTCTCCAACTGAGTATAGAGATCCCAGGCTGCAATATATTATAGTGTGTATAAATACCATCAGAGTGATTAATCTGGGGTAGCTGCTTATATAAATCTGGAGTTTCTGATACCTCGAAGGAGAGCCTTAATTAAAAAAAACACCCAAACCCACAATAGCAATATTATGTTTTCTTGTTCTTTCGATTTCACAAAAACAGTCACTTCTGCAGCGTTCTAGAGAAAGACCACGAAAGAATGAAGGGCGAAGGATGCCTCACACTTCTGAATGTATAAACTGGGATTTCTTCAGAGCAAAGAGTCATTTTAATGTAAACATTAACAAGCAAGGTATATACATTCTCTAGGTTGCTATGGAGGCAGAAGGCTAGTAAATTATTATTGGGGGGCTGCACATGAGCATGTTAAACTTGGCTTGCCAGGGAAGCTGGCGAAAGTTGGGATTTATATTAAACATGGGAGGAAGAAGATAATCCGTACAATTTGTCACTGTGGTGGGGGGTATGCTGGACTTTCAGCTGAACTCTGGGTGGGTTTCTTTGGGAAGACAAGAGTGGGCAGAGAGACAGAGAGCCTGGCGTTGTATGTGATATAATATTTTTCTGGCAACTGCTGATTCTCCACCACTCAATTTTTTATCACTTGCTAAATATACCTGGGTATGACTGCTCCTCATCCTTTCCTACTTATTTGCCATGTTCTTTTTACTTAACTACTCTGCAGGGCCCTTTGTGGCTAGAGATCATGGCTCTGGGTGGCATAAAACTTCCCACAACAAGGGACTGGCCTCTGGGTCCCCAAAAAGAGAGAACATGGGGTGAGGTTGATTCCTGATCTTGGTTGAAGCAAAACTCTCTGGTTCTGCTGGGGCTCATCTCAGCTGCAGGTTATGGGGGCTTTCTGTTTGATGATGATGCCAAGGTACCAGCGAGGAAGGGCTGCAAGCAGCACCACTAACAACTCCCCGTCACAGCATATAGAACAATATTTCACCTATGAGATCACCTTACCCCGTATGTGCCCACTTGACCACTTCAGTCAGTGGAACTGCCAGTGTTAGAGGTGCCACATAATATCTGTTCCACATTTAGTGTGGCGACTGCTACACTTTGGAACTCCCTGCCTGTTGATATCGGGCAGGAGCTTTCACTGTACTCTTTTCGGCACCTGCTAAAAACATTTATTTAAACAAACCCACCCAGATGTTTAGAAAGGTGATACGAGTTGTCATCTGTTTTTTGGCCATCATTATTAAACTTTTTGAAAGTCTTAAATATTGTTAATTTTTTCTCAGTGATAATTTTATCTTTTTTTTGTAAACAGCTTTGAGGGTTGTTGTTTTTTAAAAGGAGGAGGAGGAGGAGGACTTGCTTTTTTCTATCCTGAATCATCCAACATTTAGCTTCATTGGACACCCATGAGTTCTAGTCCATGGGAGAGGGAGAAAAACTTTCCTCTGTCCACTCTTCTGTTGCAAAGGCACAGGGCAAGGGAGTGCTCTGCTAAGGTAATTGTTCCGACGGAGTCAGTCTCATAACAGAGCATCTTAGCGACTTGAGGCCCCACTCAGACAAAGGCCCTTCTTTTGCCAGGAAGCTTTCGGAGTTCTGGAGGGTCACGCGGCCCACTGCTGAGATGCCGCAGCAGAAACAAGCTGCTTATCTCTCACTCGCCGGGGGGAGAAATTTTAGAAGGAGCCGAGAAGACCTCCTTCGGCTTTTGCCTCAACATAATCTCTGCGCGGTTCAAAGGCTGAGCCTGGAGGAGCTCTTGCCCACTTGCGGCCTGGTATGCTGCTCGTTTATCATCGCGCTGAAATGGAATCCCCTCCGAAAGATATAACGGCGCAGTGTTTACTTAAGTGCAAAGTGGATGATGGGCCTGGCAGCCCTGCTGTGAACAAGCAGTCCGGGAGAGCTCGGTACAGCTCTGGAATTGACACAACTATTCCGCTCCCACACCCCTGCTGGAGCCAGGAAGGCAATCCGGTGAGCCTTCCCTAGAAACGTAACTGCCCAATCCCCTTGGCTGCAAACAGAAACCAGGGTGGAAATTCCTAGCAGGACAATGGAACTGCAAGAGGGAACCGGACTTGGCTGGTGTACACCCACAGGAGAAGCCTTGTGTTCCCATGCTGCAGGCCCGACACTCGTCCCTCCAGGACTCATTGCTCAACAGCCACGTCCAGTGCAGAATCATAAAATCATGGAATTGTAGCGTTTGAAGGGACCCCAAGGGTCATCTCAACCAACCCCCTGGAATGCGGAAATCGCAGCCAAAGATTCCCTGACAGATGGCCATCCAACCTCTGTTGAAAAATCTCTGATTTTTCAGCCACCTTCCAAGGAAGTCTGTTCCCTTGTCAAACAGCTCTTACCCTCACGAAGTTCTTCATTGTTTTCTGCTGATCCAGAGGGTAGGACCCAAACCATTGGATTCAGGGCTTATCCATACTTAACCTTTCTCCACTATTTCCAGGCACAGTCTGCGCATTAAAGCTTCATTTCCAGAGCTTTTTCTGCGAAAACCTGCTCTTTACAGCTAAATTGGCACAAGCAGCAATCCGCTAAAAACCCGAATTAATGTTTTCTCTGATTGAGTGCTAAAGAGTGAGTTTTCATGGGGGTAGTTGTGGGGCAAAACAAACAAAACAAAACAACACTTGGACACAGAGCTTTTAAGCGCAGACTTGTGCCTGAAAAGAACAGGGCAAAAGGTAAGCCTGGATAAGCTCTCAAATTACAGGAAAGGAGATTCTACCTAGGAAGAACTTTCTGACAGTAGTGTGGCAGAGGAGGCCTCAGGATTGGGGGCCTCCAGTCTGGGTGATGTTTCGCGGGTGCAAACAGCATTGAAAGCACAATCACATAAAAATGCCATGGTGGCATCATAAGCACCAAACATCATGAATGCACAATAGAAAGAATGTTTAAGCAGACCTTTTATGTACCCTGAAGGATGAGAATACTCTTTTCAGAGATAACTACTTTGAAGATGATCTGCAGACATCAGAATGGGACTATTTTTGGGGTTTTTTAATCTGAAATTTTGAAGCAGTATCAGGGCAAACACCCCTGGACGTTCATCACAGATATGCAACACATATTCTCAGTGATACAGGTTGAAACACAATGGAGAGGACTTGAAAGCAGCCTTTGTGCATTTCCAGATTTTGAGCAAACTCATTCCAGTCTTGTCCTTGGCATTGGGAACTGTCTCCTCTCATGCCGTCTGTCCATAGTGACTCCAGCTGGAGATGTTTGCTCAGTGGCCCTCCTTAAAGCACATGCCTTCTTCCCTCCCATCATCCCAACATCAAGTCTTGGGCACTCTGGTCAAGAGCACCTTGTTGAGACAGTCCCCTTGCTAAGGAACCACGAGGAATTTCCATGTTTCTGATACACTACGCCAGATATAGGTGGGTCTGCATTTTTGTACGTTCTGCCCATAGAAGGATCCTTCCGTCTGTCCAGCCATGTCTTACGTCATCGTGGTGCAGTGTTTTGGTTCAATAAAGCTTTCATATACATAGCAGCAATGGAGGTTTGTCATCGCACAGCTGTGGAGGGACAGCTACGGAGCAGAGGTCACAGGCACAACTGTTCCCCTGGGCTGGCCTTTCCTTCTCCTGACACGGCCGTCCTTGGCATCTTTCCGGCTTCTGTCCTCATTCGCGTTGTCTCTCTTTCCTTGCTCTTCCTTTTTCTTTTTCCATCCTGCAAACAAGCAAAAGGCCAAGAGTGAGACGGAGGAACAGATTGCCTGCTAGTTGAGAGGAGGTTGTCCCCTAACCTGCATCTGCTGTTCAGCAAGAGGACATGAGACACTCTGAAATGGTACATAAACAATCAACACCACGTGCTACCTGTGCATAGGAAGCTGTCTTATATGGAGACTGGCCATGGGTCCACCTAGCTCAATCTTATCTACTCTTGAGTCACAGCAACAACTCTCCAGGATCTCAGGCAGAAGCTTTTCACAGCCCTGTGTAGAAATGCTGCAGGTTAGACCTGGGGCCATCTGTGCACAGAGCAGGTTTCCTACCTCTGGGCCTTCTCAACAGAGAGAGATCGCCCTCCTTCTTCAAGCTATAATGTTGTCTCTGAGGGGCAAAAAAGCTCATTCCCCCCAGATCAATTAACACAGGAAGCTGCCTTATACCAAGTCAGATCACTTGTCCATCTCACTATTGTCTACACTGACTGGCATTGGCTTCTCCAGAATTTCAGGCTGTGTTCTCTGTCCTCTGTACCTGGAGGTGCTGTCAGGGAATGAACCTGGGACCTTCTGCATCCAAACCAGATGCTCTGCTACTGAGCTATGGCCCTTCCCCTGGATGCAAAGGCAGGGGATGGCTTTTCACCTAGCTTTTGAGATAGACATAGGGAGTGGAGTACAGGCTCCTGCAATGGCCTTGGATGAGTTGAAGAAGTGATGTTGCTGACACTCAGAAGTTGTCGGTGAGGGAAAGTCAGCCTGGAGGACAGGCAGGAAGGGAATGGGGGATGGCCCTGAGAAGGTTCTGCTGAACATGCTGAGAGTCCTGCTTCTGCCTCTCTCCCCCAGGCCCAGGGCTTGGCCTGATAGACTACAAAAGGACTGCTGCTGCTGCCCAGCAGAGAGTACTGTTTACATTCTTTTAAACTGCTTTTTATTTTATTTTAATTAAAATGGTTCTTGACTTTTTATGTGTTTTGAGGGTGTTGATTGGCTCTTTCTGTTTTGATTATGCATTTTGTGTTTCTGTATTGTAATTTTATATTGTGAACCACCCTGAGACGTACAGGTATAGGGCAGTATATACATTTTAATAATAATAACAATAATAATATGCCTTGGTCCACGTCACAGTATTTTTATTCTAGGTGCCTCATGGGATGGAGTTGCACACAATGCAAACCTGTCTTTTCACAGGAAATGTAGTCTTATCCAAGGCAAACAGCACCACAAATCAACAGATAGCCTGATACATTTTGAAAACGGGGCTAAAGGGTCACAGCCCACATTCTTCCTCCCTGCACACCCAAGACAACAATGTTGAAAAATGAGGCAACAAGAGCGCAGTTGTTCCTTTTGACTTAGCTGGCCGGTTTTCAGCTTGAGCACCACCTGCCCCTGCGAGATACATCCCTAGCCGTGTGTTGCTTATGCAAATCTGAACTGCATTGGAATTGGAGAACTGCTGACTCTGAAAAGGGCATGGAAAATTCAGCCGGTCCAAAATGCAGCAATGAAAGTCCAGCAAAGCCTCCATTGGATTTACCAGCTAGCCAGTTGAAGAGAACGCTTACATTTCGGGACATAAAGCAACCGTCTCTCTCATTCTTTGCCCTGTGCTTATGCCAACCAAGCAAAGGGGCTAAGTGGAACTCATAATCCATTCACCTTCTGGGCACGGGTTCTTCACCACTGTGCATCTCCGGAGCTCGGTATTGGCTGGGCACACAGACACGTCCCCCAAGGAGGGCGCCTGAAGGACCTTCCGAGAGCGCTCCTCGTTGCCTCTCCGGAAGCCGCAGAGCTTCTTTTTCTTGGAGCAAGGGCCCCATGGACCCCACTCGCTCATTTCACATTGTGCTATAAAAAAGCAGGGGGTGGGGAGAGAGAGGGGGGTCTGTTTGTCACAGAGTCATAGACCTTGGGGGATTTTTTTTGCCCCTGTTTTCATGGAAACCAAAATATACATCAAGGTGCTTCAGTGAATACAGCAAAGGCTGAATAATCCTGGGGAACATGGTGGCCTCTGACCAAAGTCCCCTCCTGCTCTGGCACCTCCAGGGCCCCCTGGGCCTGAGCTACTGGCTGCCCTGGGCAGGGCAGGCAAGGAGACCTCCTCCAGCACCACCACCCCTCTTGACTGTCATGCTCACCAGGACTGCTGCATTCCATGGTGCCGTTGGCAGCAGAATAACCCTCAGGGCAGGTGGCGTAACATCTTCCTTTGTGCAAGTACAGGCCTTCCTTGCACTTTGTGCAAAAGTTTCGGCTGAAACAGTCCTCACAGTTGTCGATTTTGCATTCTGTGTCCCGTGGGAGAGAAAGAAAAATGACCAGCTAGAATTACCGCCTCAAATGGAAATCTCCCTCCCACCCAACAGTCCCCCTGTGAGTGGATCCCAAATTAGGTGGCCAAGAGGTCCCATGTGGTTGGCGGGGGGCGGGGCAGGGATGGCAACAGAGCTGGCACTGAAGTAAGATGGAATTGGCACCTGCCACTAAAAGAAAACAACACACAGGAAACAGTTTGTGCCCTGCCAGTGTGTTGGGCCCTCATCGATCAGGGGCTTGCTAAGAGGAAAGTGAAGTGTCCATTCTCTGCCTTGAGAACTGAACATGGCCCTGATCAGTTCCCACCTGTCTGTCTAAAATTCGGGACAGCTAAAAGGAAGTCCTCTACAGAGCACATAGTTCAACTACGTAACTTGCTCCTACAGGACGCTGTGATGACCTTCCAGCTGGATGGCTTTAGAAGAGGATTAGGCAAATGATTGAGGAAAGGGTTATGAGTGGCACTGTCAGAGGCAGCAATGCTTTTGAAACCACAGGGGAGGAGAGTTGCTCTGCTCGAATCCTGGTTGCAGGTTTCCTACAGGCATACAGTAGCATGAAAGGGCAGCAAAGTGGAGTTGCTGCTATATTTTTGCTCCCAGGGAGTGGTCCTGCTTGTGGGGTTACCTGCCTCAGGTGCCAAGGTATCCCGACCAGCCTTGGGCGCTGTGCCTTTTGACTTGGTGAATGGGGTCCCATTTGCTCTCCCATGTCAGGCAGCCAAAGGTATTGGATCAGCCCTGACTTCACCTCCCTGCAGGTGTGATGCTCTGCATGCTTTCTCCTCTTTGTCCATACTTTCTAAGGGATCTTTCTGTGCATAGTCATCCAGCCCTGGCATCAAAGGAGGCATGCCTCCTTCTGCCGCACTGTCCCCTTCCACAGGAATGCAACCAAGCTTATAGCTTACAGAGCTGTTCTTGAGGAACCAAGGAGTGCTCTGGTATCCCATCTACACTTTATTGATTGATGACATTTATAGCCCATCCTTTGCTCCATGGAGCTCAAGGTGGCCTGCATAGTTCTCCCTCTCAACCTGGTGAGGTAGGTTAGGCTGAGAGGCAATGACTGGTTTAAGTGAGCTTCATGGCTGAATGGGGATTCAAACCCTGGTCTCCCAGGTCCTAGTCCAACATGACAACCACTGGCTATGGGGCCAGAGGACTTTCTTCATCCATTCCGCTGATGTACGCACTGAAATGAGCTCTTGGAAACCCATGATATTTTTCGTTCCAATGGAGGCCAAAAACATTTGCCTTAGGTGAAAATGCATTTCCTAAGTTAAGAACCTTCCTTATAGGAGTTTAGATGGCTGGCTCACACCTCAGATTACGTATCAGTTGTTCAAAAATCAGAAATCACACAGAATATTACAAAGAGACCATTATATGGTGAGAAATGACATTCAAACATGGCTGAATTTCACAAGAAAATAATGCTGGGCTGCTCCCTCCCCCCACCCTATTCCCCCCCAACCCCCATCCCAAAGACTCACTCATGCACTTGTTCATGTCTGGGTTCCGCACATCGAAGTAGCCCGGTGGGCAAGAGGGCAGGCAGATGCCAATTTGGCGAATGTCGTTCCTCTCCAGAAGGATGAAGAGTTTGGGGGAGCATTTGAGGCACCCGTTGAACTCAGAGCACAGGTCACATCCCTTCGCACAGCCTTGAGTCATCTCAGTACTGACTGGAAGGAGGGAGAGAGAAGTGAGCACCATAGAGCAAGATCACCTGCCTGCTTCTATGAAGGGTCATAGCTCAGTGCAAGCAGGAGGTCCCAGGAGTTGGGAGCAGAGACCCAAAGCATCTCCCAAACACCCTTTGGCATGTGGTTGCCCATCACTGCTAGCTAGGCCCTTGAGAAGCTGGAGATGTTCACAGAATGCACATTGGGCAAGTTGAAGCAATAAAGCAACTAAAACAACAACAACAGATTCTGCCTAAACCTTAGGAAGAACTTTCTGAGGGTAAGAGCTGTTTGACAGTGGAATGGACATCCTCAGAAGGAGGTGAGCGCTCCTTCCTTGGAGGCCTTTAAAGAGAGATTGGGTGGCCATCTGTCAGGGATTCTTGAGCTGTGATTTCTGCATTGCATGGGGTTGCATTAGATGACCCTTGGGATCTCTTCCAAGTCTACAATTCTATGATTTCTTGCTGTCAGAATCCCCTGGCATCTCAGGGACATCACCACAGGACCCTGGGACTGGTTTGCTTAAGTTTCTTGGGAACGGATTCTGAAGTTGCTATTTCCACCATTGTCAACAACAGCTACAGATGGAGGACCAGCTTCTTGTACCTTCCCATTAAAGCAGTTTGTGGTTGGGCGCAGAGGCCAATCTCCCAGGCAGAGCAGAAGCCAGCCTTAGAGGGTCAAGGGAAATGACACATCTGTCCATGTATGGCTGTGGGTCTGGACCATTCAAGATTTAAACTGCACATGCCAGGCAGACTATGGCCTGACCCAGAAGAAGCTTTGCCGAATCATAGAATAATAGAATTGGAGAGCTGGAAGGTACCCCAAGTGTCAGCTTGCCCAACCCTCTGCAATGCAGGAATCACAAAAAATAAAAATAAAAAATCCCTGACAGATGACCATCCAACCTCTGCTTAAAAACCTCCAAGGAAGGAGAGTCCACCACCTCTGAGGTGGTCCGTTCCACCGCTCTTACCATAAGAAAGTTGTTCCTAATGTTTAGGCAGAATCTCCTTGTCATTTGAATCTATTGGTTCAGGTCTTTCCCTCTGGAGCAGCAGAAAGCAAGCTTGCTCCATCTTGCATGTGACAGCCCACCGGATCTATGAAGATGGCTATCCTATTAGCTCTCAGCCTTTCCTTCTCCAGGCTAAACAGACTCAGCTCCCAAGAATGTTTTGGAATTGCTTCCTTCCCTCAATTCACACAAGGTTTTGAGAAGAGTAAAGGTTTGCCCCAGCAGAACCTACAAGGAAAAGTCGAGGCTCCCACAGCCTTGTCTCTGCTCTGCTCTCCTCCAGGGAGGCTTCCCTCTCTGAACTCGCTTGGATGGAAGCAGAAGTCCAGATCCGGAGAGGACAGAGACTCACTCCTCCTGGGCCCTCCTTGGCTCAGGCCAACAAAAACATCCCCTTTTATGTCTGTGCTGCTTTCTGGTATCAATTATCATGGACAACTCAGCCAGGTTTTTAAACAAATCGTCACAGGTTATTTATATTTATACTGGTTAATTATGCAAGCATTGGCTTTTGTTTATAGCAAGTCTACATCTTTTTTGACTTTATTTTAAACACATTATTTATTCTTCCTGCAAAGCAAGTGCTCTGACATTCCTGAGAGTCAAAGGCCCGGCTTCTCGGTGGTGGGGAGATAGGCAGAGGCTGCAAAGGCCTCCCGTCAGGCTGCGAGATTGGGAGAGAAGCAGCAGGACCAATTTGTCAACTCAGCCACGACTGGATTTGCAGGGGGAAGCTGTTAGAAGCGGAGCCTGTCTTGAGAAATTGGGAGCCGATTCCTTCTCCGAAGTGAGTCCACTTCAACCACCATGGACCACTGGGACATCAGATTTTTTCCCATCTTAATATATTAGAAGATTGAATTTAAGTCCTGCTTAACACACTTGTGTCTCAGACACAGTTTCATGACCACTTCAAATTGTAATAATAATAATAATAATAATAATAATAATAATAATAATAATAATAATTTTTTATTTATACCCCACCCTTCCCGGTTCAGAAAACCGGGCTCATGGCGGCTAACAACAAATTTAAAATGCTTAAGTGTAGAAGCAGCATAAAATACACTATAAAAACATGAATAACTAAAATTCAAAGTTCAGAAATCAATTTGGGGAAAATCCATCTAATAAGCATTAGATAGTAACCAGGGCTAGCTGGCTGAATTAGTCCTACTTGGGCCAGCGAGGAGGCCAGGGGAGAATTAGCTGTGGGGTCTCAGAGCAGGTAATCTTCATAAAAGGGGAAGGGGAGGGAAGAGAAGGGAAATAAAAGATCAGGCTGAATTCAAATTAAAGGCCAGGTGGAATAGCTCTCTCTTACAGGCCCGACAGAAGGAGGTTAAATCCTGAAGGGCCCTAGTCTCATGGGACAGAGCATTCCACCAGGTCGGAGCCGTCACTGAAAAGGCCCTGGCCCTAGTGGAGGATAGTCTGACTTCCTTAGGGCCCAGGACCTCTAAACTATGGTTATTCATGGACCTTAAAGTCCTCTTCCAATTGTAGAGTTGGAAAGGGCCCTGGGGGTCATCTAGTCCAAGCTCCCGCAATGCAGGAATTGCACCCCTGTTTCCCTCTCACATCCTCCAGGGTCCACAGAGATGACTGCTGTTGTTTTGGCACAGTGACTTCTCTACTGTTTACAGGGACAGGGCAGGTGGGCTCCCATTTGCTCCCCTACTCTTTGTAAATGGCACACATAGGGACCCAGTGTGGATCTGGAATGCAGCAGACCCCAAGAAGTTAAGCCCCCCACTCCAGCCCCAGCCGCTGCTGCCTGCCAGTCCTGACTGATGTACATCCCTTCTCCATGCTAGCCCCTTGACAAAAAAAAAAAAGCCCACCCCCTTCAGGGCAAACCATGCAGTTAATGTCGCATGTAGTTTGATCTGCAAATATATATACACACACATCTCCCATATCTATTCTGGCAGAAGGTATATTGCAATATGGTTATTGAAATGACACTTCTGGCAGCATAAAAGTGAGACATTCTTTAAACCACATTCACACCATATATTTAAAACACTATGGTGCTACTTTAAACAGTCACAGCTTGCCTAAGGAATCCTGGGAACTGTAGTTAAGGGTGCTGAGAGTTGTTGAGATGCCCCTGTTCCTCTCACAGAATGATTTAACAGTCAATCCCTCTTCCTTGGGAACTCAGAGCTGTCACTCAGGGAGGAGAATAAGGGTTTTCCAGCAACTCTTGGTAGCAGGTATGTCAAATAGCCAGAATGTGGAAATATGGAGTCCAGAATGAAAGGCCATGAAAGCTTATGGGGATGCTACAGATGCTGGACTAGATGAGCCTTGCGGTCCCTTCCAACTTTACAATCCTAGGATTCTATGACACCCCACACTCTACGCAAATGGACAGGAAGGTGTCTAGAAGCTCAGTTTCCTTTCTTCCATAAGAACCACTCTCCAACTAAGACACCTTTCAACCACACAGCATGCTGTTTCCTGAATCTAGGAAACATGGCATTTCTCACATCAATATTAAGGCCACCCTCACACCCCAAAAGGGGTGAATGCCAAAAATATGGCAATACTAGGATCTAGGAGAGGGGAGCTTGGCTTGAGTCTGGCAGGTGGAGGAGGGGCTGCTATTTTTTATAAAGAAGCTAAGAAGAGCCTGCTGGATCAGGCCAAGGGCCCCTTTAGTTTAGCATCCTCTTCTCACAGTGGCCAACCAATGGGAAACCTGCAAGGAGGATTTAAGCACAAGAGCCCTCTCCTCTCCTGTGTTTCCCAGCAACTGGCATTTAAAAGCATTGCTGCCTCCAACTGTGGAGGCAGAGCAGAGCCATCATCAGATCAAGGCCAGATCACCCTCCTAGACAATTCCTGTCAGCCCCAAGCGCTACGTTGCCTGAAAACGCAATGCAAGAAGAATAGGTCAATGACGCAGGTCTGCAACTTGCCATTTCAAAGGGCTTTCATACATACTTCGTCTTTGCCTCTTGCCCTTCAGTGCTTTGCTGCTGCTGCTGCTGCTGCTGCTGTCTGCAAGATCCGCCAAGCTCAGAAAAACCACCACTGTGCACAGTCCAAACTGCATAGTAACTTCCCAGCAGCTCAGACCCTCGAAGGCAGAGTGACTGGAAGGACTCCGGCCCACAGACTGGGTCGCGGTGTGTGAAGCTTTTTCCTAACGTGTTCGGGACTTGATCAGAACCACGAGTCTGTACACAACGCCCAGTAAAAGACCATCTTCACGAACCAAGGTCTTGACCCCGAAAGCATTAGGTTGCAGATAACATGATTCTGTTTCCAACCCCATAAGGAGCCTGAGAGGCGAGAGGCGGCAGTCCCATTGGGCACAGACAGCGAGGGTGAGCTTGGGGCGACTTGAGTCGTCTGCTTGCACCAAGACACTGGAAGGAAGGGAGAAAGGAAGATGGTTAGTTAGCTGGTTTATTGCATTCACATCCCTCCCTTTCATCCAAGGAGCTCAAGGTGGCAAACATTGTCCTCCCCCTTCTCATTTAATCCCCACAACAACCCTATGACGTAGGTTAGGTCACACCCAGTGAGCTTCATGGCTGAGTGGGAACTGGAACCCTGGTCTCCCAGGTGCTAGTCCGGCACTCTAACCAGTACTCCCCACTAACTCTACAAGCCTTCATTTCACAGCCTTCATTCTCAGCTGCTCTAGATTCCTAGAAGGCTCCCGGCAGGCATCTTCTAACATTTTGCCTTTCTGAAAACAGTCAAGACTGTGACAGTTTCCAAATATGCTATCACTTAAGGCTGTGACAGTCAGATGCTGCATGCAACAGACAAAACAAGGAGCAGAGGTCAAGTAACAAAGGGGATGTAGTATTTATATACAGGTTGGACCACTTCCTTTATCATTCTGTGGAAACTCCCACTCTGCTAAAGCTGGAAAGGCCCGTAATTCAGAACACATCTGTGGGCGCCTCTCCTGCTTGTAAGACCACTGTGGCAGGACTCCAGCGAAGAGGGGGAGAAAGGAGCTGAAAGACTCTTCTCAGCATTACACAGACCACAGACTTGAACAGCACCACACATGCCACGGAAAGGGCAAATTCCACGCTAGGGATCACTAGGAATGGAATTGAAAATAAAACTGCCAGTATCATGATGCTGTTACACAATTCTAGGGTGTGGCCGTATTTGGAATACTGTGTACAGTTATGGATGCCTCGTCTCACAAAGGATATTGCACAGCTGGGAAAGGTTCAGAAAAGGGGAACCAATGGGATGGAGCGACTCCCCTATAAGGAATGGTTGCAGCATTTAGGACTTTAGTTTAGAGAAAAGGCAAGGAAGAGGTGACATGATAGAAGTTAATAAATGGAGAAAGTGATTAGAGAAAAGGTTTTCTCCCTGTCTAGAACTAATAGACATCCAATGAAGCTGAATGTTGCAAGATTCAGGACACATCCAAGGATGCCTTAAACTTAGGACACATCCAAGGAAATGCCTTCTTTACGCAGCACAGAATTAAACCATGGAACTCGCTTCCACAGGGCTTTAAATTCCTGGAGTACAGGGCTATCAGTGGCTACTAGCCAATATGGCTGTGCTCTGCCTCCTTGGTCGGAGGCAGGAATGCTTCTGAATACCAGCTGCAAGTATTTCACAGGAGGGGAAAGGGCTCTTGTGCTTGAATCTTGCTTTGGGGTTTCCCACAGGCATCTGGTCGGCCCCTGTGAGAAAAGGATGCTGGACTAGATGAGCTGTTGCCCTGACCCAGCAGGCTCTTCTGATGTTCTTACGTTCTTATGCTCCGAGTTGAGTTTGGTAGTGGCATAGCTAATTGCGGCCCTAAGGAGCCAGGTCATTGTTGGCCTTGGCTGAGAGATGGAGCAACTGCAGTTCAAGCCCTTGAGCCAAACAGATGGAGCCGAACCTTCTCTCCACGCTTCTGCCGTCACTCTTCAGGTCGTTGCCAAGGCTGCCAGATTATCTTGGTGTCAAGCATGTGTTTGCACTTACGAGGGACACTGTATCATTAAACTTGTCTGCGTCGTTCGTGTGTGTATGCCTGCGCACGTGCACGTAGATTTCAAATAAACAATTAGCTGCTTGTGTAAATCCTGCCTGCCTCTTGACTTGGAAGTCTGTCTGATGCACTTGGCATCACCTTTTAAGCTTCTCTGACCAAGCATAGTTTCATTTTTAGTGAGGGTGGGGGAGAGGGGGACTAGGAGCACCCAAAACTGTTTCCCAAGTAGTTGAGAATGAGAAACAGCCTTTGAGAAATCCATTCTGCTGAAAGGATCCTCTGTTAAACCCCAAACCACTGTTGAATGTGCAGGGAGTCTCTGTCGCAGGAACACAGCATGAGGTCCTAAGAGCCCTCCTGGATCCAGCCAAAGGGGGCCCATCTAGTCCAGCATTTTGTTCAGACAGTCGCCAACCAGAAGCCTATGGGAATCCCTATTTCTGCTGCTCAGCAACTGGAAGTCATAGACATACTTCCCCTAAGAGCGGAGACAGAATATACCGGTAGGCATCAACAGCCTTATCCTCCAGGAATCTGTGTAGCCATCACTGTATCCAGCGGGATCAAATTCCATAGTTTAACTGTGCACCATGTGAAGAAGTACTTTCTTTTGTCTGTTCTGAAATCTTCTGGCATTCACCTTCATTGGCTGTCTTGAATCTGGACACCCCAGCCAGGGATGGAGGAGAAATCCGATTCAGTTTGCATTTAACCTTCCTGATTTGCGCTTTTCAAAACAATTCCCAGACCGAAACACAGCCAAATTTGCCCTTCTCCAAATTTTGCAATGCCATCCTCCAGCCAACTAAGGTGTTCAAAAATGCATATGCTGGTGTAAAGTGTGCATACAAATGCATATACTTATGGAAATGACTTGCAAAGTTGCAGACAAAACTGTCGTATTAGGAGAAATTTGCACTAAAATGCATGTGGATTTTCACAAAGATATCTTTGTTTAAGAAATTTCAAAATGATGAAATGATGTGGAAATTTTGAGAACTTAAGATGGGGAGGGGGTTAGAAACGGAGAGAAACAGATATCGAAAATTTTGCCCGTCCCTCACCCTACAGGGCAATATTGTTAATTGTGTGTATGGAAAATGCTGCTTTGTCTACACTGGGAATGCCAAAGTGTGGCATAAGTGTGCTTTGTGTGTATGGTGTGGGTGTTGTCTACCATGTGAGCAGAGCATTCAGAATGTACAGACCATGTGATCAAGAACAGAAATTTAGGCTGCGAAAGGGAAAGCTGTGATTCCTGCATCGCAGGGGGTTGGACTAAATGACCCTTGGGATACCTTTCAACGCTACAGTTCTATGATTCTAGGTAAAACTCATTTATTAGTAGCAGGAGTAGTATTCCATCACTTACTAGATAAAGTATCTCAAAGTGACTAATATAAAATACAAAATTGAAAGTGAGTACAAAACAATATTGAATATTTGCACCGGGCATTTGACATCACAGCACAAATTAGGAGTTTTGTCCATGTCCCACCCGCCTTCCTAGAGATGATTTTAGACCTGGTGTCATGGGTCTCCATTTCTTTCATTCTTTAGAACTTCAGCATTGCCTGAGGTCCTCTTGTTGGGGCAATTCAGGATCTCATGGCTGCCTTGGCAACCTGGGGGCTCTCACAGAATGACACATGTGGCAACAGGTGACCCATACAGTCTGACGGTGTGGTTTGGGTGGGGAGCTGGTGGTCCATGTTGGGTGGAGGTGTCAACAGGGCCTTCATCACTACCTCAAGGGATTTGGACTCACTGAGTAACCTTCAGAGGTTGGTGGTGTTCTGAATTTGGAGAATTTCCTGTTGACCTTGCTGGCTCACCTATCAAAGCCTGGTCAGTCTTTGTCCATAAGAACACGAGAAGAGGCTGCTGGATGAGGCCAATGGCCCATCTAGTGCTGCCTTCTGTTCTCACAGTGGCCAACCATACGCTTGTAGGAAACCTGCAAACAGGATTTGAGGACAAGAGCCCTGTCCCCTCCTGTGGTTTCCAGCAGCTGGTCTTCGGAAGCATTGCTGCCTCCATCTGTGGAGGCTCAAGTGACAATTGTGGCTTAAAGTGCTTCTTACTGATTTCATTTGACCCATGGAAGAAAGCAGGATCACTACAGTTATCCACACTTTACTAAACCCAGATTAGATTATGCAGTATTTGTAGGGAAGCCTATGAATAAAAGGTTTGGAAACTGCAACTGGTCTAGGTTATTAACAGATGCTGGCCAGCTGGCCAGATTCTGCCAGTGCTGAAACATCTTTTCTGGCTTCCAGTTTGTTTCTGTGCACAATATAAGGGATGTGACTTTTTCTCTTCCTGGGCTAGGCTCCACAGGGATGTTTCCAAGCAACTTTAATAATATCCTTTCGGCATCAGGGGAAAACTATTTCAATTACTAAGTCCTCAATTTATGGCCAGTCTTTTTTATGTCTTCTGCAAAGTGCAATTTTGGGATTTGCATAGTGGATTATTGGGGAGGGGGTGGGTTAGTTGAACTTTTTAGAGTTAAAACAACAAACTTTTACGAAAGAGGTCTTAGATGTGTGTGTGTGTGTGTAATATATAATCGGAAGAACTTTCTGATAGTAAGCTATGCAATCGTAGTACAGACCACATTGGAAGGTGGCAGACTCTTCTTCCTTTGAAGTTTTTAATCAGGTTGGTAGCCATCTTTCTGTGATTCCTGGGGTGAAGGGGGGTGGACTTGATGACCCTTGGGGGGCCCATCCAACTCTACATTTCTATGATTCCATATAGCAAATACTAGGGGCTCTGACCCTACTTGCTCCATTCACCAACCTCACCTACTCCTTTGGCAACCCCCTTTCCCCCACATCGGACCAAACACCTCTCCCTTTACACCTCCCCACTCCAAAGACCCTGTCCCTCCCAGCTCACCCCAGTCACTCCTTTTTAAGTGAGCCAGGGGAGGGGCATTTCACAGAGCAGCTAGCTATGTGGGTGAAGCCCCCCTCCCCTCCATTAAACCTCACTGCAAGTTCCTTTAGCATAGCAAGGGCAGGTGCGTCAGCCAGAAGCTCACTATATCATTGAGTGAATGGCCTCTTCACTCTCCACCGAACCTCGCTGCAGGCACATTAAATGGGCTCATTATTCTCATGCTGCGGTTTATTATTTATTGCATTTATTTCTTGTGTTTATATCCCACCTTTCCTCAAAGGAGCCCAAGGTGGCAAACCTAGTTCTCCCTATTTTATCCTCACAACAAACCTGTGAGGTAGGTTAGGCTAAGAGACAGTGACTGGCCCAAGATCCCCCAGTGAGTTCCATGGCACAATGGTGATTTGAACCCTGGTCTCCCAGGTCCTAGACCAACACACTAACCGCTACACCACCTCTGGCTCCTATTGGTGGCCACACCAGCATGATGACATTATACCTTTTTATGTGTATAGGAAGATAGGTAGATGATCTATCTATCTATCATCTATCTATCTATCTATCTATCTATCTATCTATCTAGTAAGCCAGTGTCTCTTCAGTGTTCTGTGTGTGTCCCAGGGATCTCCCATTGCCTTCACCAGGAAGAGGGGTGTGGTCTGCAAAGTGAGAATGTGCTCATGCTGCAGCCAACCTTTTTGGCTGCCACTTGAAGAGTGAGGATGGTGCAGCTGTTGAGCTGAGTTGTGGGACATTTCCTGGTCTTGGGGCACCAGTGTTGCCACCCTTCTAGAGTCAGCCCCGACCTCAATTTAGCACCCTTTGCAGAGGATATATCACACCATCACACGGGTCTTTATTTGTTTCACGGTCTATAAAACTACCCCCCCTCTGCTCCCCCCATTCTCTGCCAGGTTTTGCTGGTAAGTAACATGGCAGTGCATGCCAGCAGGCTGCCACCTTTCTTCTCCATCTTGCGCCTTGAGCACCCTGGTTTTCTTTCACCTGCCAGAGATCTTGC
This sequence comes from Podarcis filfolensis, assembly GCF_964270895.1. Taxonomy (NCBI): domain Eukaryota; kingdom Metazoa; phylum Chordata; class Lepidosauria; order Squamata; family Lacertidae; genus Podarcis; species Podarcis filfolensis. The sequence goes on along the minus strand of NC_139611.1, from coordinate 55,965,265 downwards.
TTCCCATTAATTCTGCATGTTTGGAGGGATTCCCTGGCACACGTTCAGGACCGCCTACCTCTGCCTCGGGGGAGTTGTGTTGCCATCCATCAGGATCCAATGCAGCAGCCAAAAACCAAGAGCAGACGAAACAGGCTCATCCCTGCCAGCAGGTGGGTGTTTCCTTTGGCTGCAGCTGAAGAACGAGATCAGGGAGCAATGGCAAGGCCTTCCTGCTTCACGATCCTGTCAACAGGGAAGAGGGTGCCTCTGGGAAGCCACCAAGCAGGCTAGGTGGCCATTCCACCACCGCCCCACAGCAGCAATTGTCATTTTTACTTTTACAGTGGTACCCCAGGTTAAGTACTTAATTCATTCCAGAGGTCCGTTCTTAACCTGAAACTGTTCTTAACCTGAAGCACCACTTTAGCTAATGGGGCCTCCTGCTGCTGCTGCGCCGCCGGAGCACAATTTCTGTTCTCATCCTGAAGCAAAGTTCTTAACCCGAGGTACTATTTCTGGGTTAGTGGAGTCTGTAACCTGAAGCATATGTAACCTGAAGCGTATGTAACCCGAGGTACCACTGTAGTTCTAGATTTAGAACCATACACCTGTTGCAATGACTAGTAGCTACTGATAGCCTTACCCTCTGTGAATTTGTCTAACTTCCTGTTAAATGGTGGTGGTCACCATCACTGCATCATGTAGGAGCAAACCCCATATTTTAACACTGCGCTGCATGAAGAAGTCATTCCAGTCCTGAATCTTCAGCTTTGTTCGAGTTCAAGGTAGAGGCTACTGTTCTGTTGTTGTTTTTCCAGCAGATTGTGCTCTTGTGTCACATCACACAGCCAACTCCCCCATCTCCATGAAGCCAAAAGTATAAAACTGTTTTGGTATGGGGAAAAAATGCAGATCAGATCTTTGAACAGAAAAATGTTTAAGGTGCTTGAAAAAAAGCAAAACTCCAAAGTGGGCTTTGCAATGAGATGTTGGGTGCAAAAACTGCCTGTCCAAATGGGGACTGGAGGTAGGAGCAGAGCTCACCCAGCAGGAGAAGAGCCTTCAGGTACTCCTGCCTTCATCTCAATACTATACTTCTGTTGATTCAACCTAGAATAGCATTAGCCTCTTTCACTGCTGTATCACACAGTTGATTCATGTTAAACTTGTGGTCTACCAAGACCTCTAGATCCTTTTCATATGTTCTACTAACAAGCCAGGTTTCCTACATCTTATATTTGTGAAGCTTTTTATTCCTGTCTAAGTGCAGAACCTTACATTTACCTCTATTGAAGTTTATTTTGTAAGCTTTGGCCCAGTTCTCCAATCTGTTAAGGTCATCTTGAACCCCAATTCTGTCTTCTGCATCATTAGCAGCTACCCTTCCCAGTTTGGTGCCATCTGCCAATTTGATGAGCATCCCATCAATTCCTTCATCCAAATCGCTTATAAAGGCATTGAACAACAACAGGCCCAGGACACAATGCTGCAGGACCCCATTTGTCACTTTTTTACAAGATGATGAAGAACCATTAATGAGCCCTTTTGGGGTTCAGTCAGTCAACCAGATACAAATCCACCTAAAGGTTACCTTGTCCAGCCCATATTTTACCAGCTTCTCCACAAGAATATCATGAGGGATTTTGTCAAAAGTCTTACTGAAATCAAGATACACTATGTCTACAGCATTGCCCTGATCCACAAAACTTGTAACTCTATCAAGAAAAGAAATGAGGTTCATCTGGCATGACTTGTTTTTGATAAACCTATGCTGACTTTTAGTAATCACAGCATCTTTTTCTAAGTGCTCACAGACTGACTTTAATGATCAGTTCTGTTATAAGAAAATAGATGGTCTAGATGCACCTTTGTTCTGATTAATCAGGACTCTTCTTATGTTCATACTGCCTTTGAACCTGGAGAAAGTTGCACCACTTTCCACTTTGTGATAGAGAATCCAAAGCCCACCTGACAAGCCCAGATGGACACACATGGCACAACAGCAGCACACAGAGCTTAACCTACTATAGTCCTGGGAACTAGCAACAAGTTCCCCCAATAACAGCTGGCCTGACTCAATGGGCCTGCAGATGAGAGAAAACAGCAGTAGAGGAACAAGGAAGGAGAGGCTCCTATTGCCTGTAACTAAGAGTGCAAGGGTGGGCCAGAGAACGCATAAGAACATAAGATCCTGCTGGATCAGACAAAGGTGGGGGTGGACATCTAGTCCAGCATCCTGTTCCTACAGTGGCCAACCAGATGCCTGTCAGAAACCAGCAAGCAGGATCTGAGCACGAGAGTACTCTCTCCCTCCTGTGTTTTTTAACAACTGGTATTCAGAAACATTACTTTCTCCAACTTTGGAGACAGAGCACAGTCATCATGGGTAGTAGCCATCAGTAGTCCTCACTTCAATGAATTTGTTTAATCCTCTTTCAAAGCCATCCAAGTAAGTGGCCATCACTGCCTCCTGTGGGAATGAATTCCATAGTTTAAGAGAGAGTTGGGGAGGGAGGCTCCATTGCCTCCATACAAGCCCAGATACTGACTTCTACCTGTCAGGCTGGGCTTCCAAACCTCTTGAGTTTCTGCTGTTCCCATCCATAAAAGATATTCCCTGGGGTCACTCTTGCAATGGGTTGACACCTCATAGTTTACTTAAGTGACAAGTGGTTTTAGGAGCCCTGGCCCCAAAGCCCATTCCAAAGCAACCCGGGGGCTGCTGCAATGCATAATGTCACATTGTACATCAAAAGTGATGGGGGCCTTTCCTGTCAGATTCCTTAGCAGTTACAATTGTGGGCCGATGAATCCTCCCAACCCGTTAAGTTTCCATTTGGCTCCACAACTGAGGTGCTTAACTCCTGCAGGCCTCATTGCCTAGAAAGTTGATTTGGTGCAGACGCGTGAACCTCCTCCAGCCAAAACAACCATGTCCTCGGCATCAATAAATAAATCTCCTTCATAAATAGAGATTTTAATAAATTCCTGCAAGCCAAACAAGGATTACGCCAGCTTCGCAGGGTGATTCATCCCCTGTTTACATCCTGTGATCTCCACTTTGCTGTGCTCTTCCCCCTAAGAGGGACGGCTCAGAGAGTCTCTTCGTTGGTATGGTTCACACAGACCAGTCAAAGGCTGGCTGGGTGGCTGGCTGGCTGGGTGGCTGGCTGGGTGGCTTGCAAGGGGTCTTGAGACCAGCAGGACTCCTTTGCCAGCACTACCAGCATCTACTGAAGTGCAGTTCCCACCAGTGGCGTAGTGTGGGTTGTCAGCACCCGGGCAAGGCAAGTAATTTGCGCCCCCTAACCCGTGGATTTACGCCCCCTAACCCGTGGATTTGCGCCCCCTAACCCTAACCCCCAGATGTTGCGCCCGGTGCGGCCGGCACCCCCTGCACCCCCCACGCTATGCCACTGGTTCCCACTCCTGGTGCCAGCGTGCATAGGAGTGGAGGGAAGACGGAAGCAGGTTGGGTGACTGGTGGCAATCCTGACACTTAGGCATCTCTCACTCCACAACAATTGCGGTGGGAGGGGGGCAGGGCATGCCAATATAGCTGGCCCTTGTAAGCCCTGTAGCAACCTCACATAGCCTGTGATAACTACTACCCAGGATGCTCAACTGTGGCCCTGGAGCCCCTTTCCATCCTGCTACATGTGAAGCAATAACAAAGCAGAAGATTAACCTGAGCATGTGCAGAGTGCTTTACCATCGCCACCATACTAGGATTGGGGGAAGAAAAAATCCAAGGCAAAAGGTGTGGCTGGAAGGCTGACTCGAGCAATGGCTGGTTCTCTGGCCTACCCACCCCTGCTGCCACCCCAGAAGTTTGCAAGATATGGATGGTTAGCTCATTCAGTAGAGTACAACACTCTTAATCTCAGGCTTAGGGGTTTGAGCCCCATGTTGGGCAAAAAAATCCTACATTACGGGGAGTTGGACTAGATGTCCCTCGTACTCCCTTCCAACTCTACAATTCTAAGATCTAAGAAGGAAACACAGATCCGTTTGCCCTCTCCCACCTTCATGGAGGCATTCCCTGGCAGTGACCCTCTGACTGACCCCTTCCCACCCCTCTGGCCCATCATCATTTCCTGCCTGCTCTGGGGGTCAACATCCTGCTTGGCACGCTGAGCAGGGAGAGAGCCGCACAGGACAGAACTGCCATCTCTCGCCTCCCGTGGTGCACAAGGTCACCGAAAGCAGAGAAAGATCCGTGTGGCTGGCAGGGGGAGAGAGGGGGGCCGTCGCTGCTCTATCCCCACATGATGCTGAAAATGCACTTTGTTTTGCTTAATCCTCCAAGCCATAAAAACAGGCTGGGCTCTGTTGTGTTTCCTAACCAGAAGGTCAACATTTGGTTTTGATAGGAGTTTCTCTAATCCTGAAATATAAACTGAAGGGCAAGGAAGCCATGGAAGAAGACCACTGAAGTCTGCAGGAGCCTTCTCAAAATCTGTGTCCTCCTGCCCAACCCTGGCTCCTGCTCAGTACTCAGGTGGGCTCTGCTAACCTGCAACCCCCTCCTCTCCCTCCCCCTGCTGCCCTCAGAAAGCCTCGTTCTGGCAGCCTCAGAAGCCTCAATTACCTTCTCTTGCCTGTGAATCCCTTGCAAAAGGTCCCATCAAACTAGAGGTTCTGTTTTAGTTTGTAAAATTATGCATGGCATGGAGAAAGCCTTTCTCCCTCTCTCATAACACTAGAACTCATGAACATCCAACGAAGCAATGTTGGAAGATTCAGGAGGAAGTCCTCCTTCACTCAGGGCATACTTAAACTACGTAACTCACTCCCGCAGCAGGCAGTGGGGGCCACCAACCTAAATGGCTTTAAAAGAGATTTCGAAAAAACTGGTGGAGGAGGTTAAAGCTAACAGTGACTACTAGCCTGAATACTTCTGAATTCAGAATGCTTCTGAATACTAGTTGCTGGAAACCACAGATGGGGAGAGTGGTCTTGTTCCCTGGATGGCCACTGTGAAAACAGGATGCTGGACTGGATAGCCCATTGGCCTGATCCAGCAAGCCCTTCTGATGTTCTAATTCTCACTTTCCCTGCTTCCTCGCCAGTCCATTGGCCTACAGTATGCATTGCATGGAAGCATGGGAATAAGTACACTAACAAAGCTATCAGGCTTTATACAGTAGCCAAAGGAAATGGAGCCATGATATTCATGCCAATGGCAGTAAACAATGACACCTTGAAGCTTTTCTAAAGCTCATCGCCAACAACTCACACAATGCCTCTTGGCATTAAGAATATAAGAAGAGCCTGATGGATCAGGCCAATGGCCTGTCTAGTGAAAGATTTGGTTCTCACAGTGGCCAACAAGACGCCTATGAGATGCCTGGAAGCAGGACCGAGAGCAAGAGCCCTCTCCTCTCCTGCAGTTTCCAAAAACTGGTATTCAGAAGCATTGGTGCCTTGACTGTCGAGACAGAGTGTAACCATCATGGTGAGATCAGCTGGTGTGGACTTCAAAAGGTTAACTCTTTTGGGGTTGGGGTGATGTTCTCACTGGCTGAGGGTTTTCAGTTCATCCCACTTCTGAGGCTCACTTGTGCTTGATCTTGTTTGGGCAAAGAGTCCTGAGGAAGGGTGCTGCCAAAGGGTCAGCAAAAGAAGGAAATGGGCTGTTGACAAACTCGCCTCCTTTAACATAACATAATTGTGCCCAGATTTTACAGCTTCCCGTTATTTCTCAGGGAGGCATTGCTTTCGGAACAAAACAAAAACTCCTGGGTGCATTTCTTTCCTGCAAGAAGACGGTCATCACCAGCCTCCAGTCCTTTTTCTCTGTTTGTTTTTTCTTCTTTTTTGGCATTCAGCATTCCCTGTTTCTTATGGACCCCGCCCTGAACCCCAAGTGCAGTACCAGCCCTGCCTCATTCCAGGCAGATGGAGAATCCCTGGGGGATCATGCTTCCTGCTGGGACTTTGCCAGACGCCCCCAGATGCCAAGGTGCGGTTCTTTCAGGCATGGAGAAACTTGCTGCAGGGTTGAATTCTGTCCTCACTCATCATCCTCACCCAAAAGGAGGGATCTGCTGGATCTCCCTCAGGGGATAGCCTGCGCTGGTCCTTGAAGCCAGGTGCCTTCTTTCTCCAGCTTTGGTTTCAAAGGAGTGCCTCCTGCACAGCCCAGGAAATCATGCAGAAGAGCAGCAAATCATTGAGCCACACAGGAAACTGCTGCCCAAAGGATCCATGTCAGAGGATTGTTATTTTGAGAATCTGAGAGGCTTTGTGGCCAGTGATGTGCTTATCTCAAAATCTCTTCAACCAGAGAAGCAGTGTGGCGTAATGGTGTGTCTGACTAGGACCTGGGTTGAAATCACCTCTTGGCCGTGAAGCTCACAGGGTGACCTTGGGCCAGTCACTGCCTCTCCCAGCCTAGCCTACCTCACAGGGTTGTTGTGGGGATTAAATGAGGAGGGATAGAATTATACAGGCCACCTTGAGCTCCTTGGAGGAAAAGGTAGGATATAAATCAGGCATTGGCAAACTCCGGCCCTCCAGATGTTTGGGACTACAATTCCCATCATCCCTAGCTAACAGGACCAGTGGTCAGGGATGATGTGAATTGTGGTCACAAATATCTGGAGGGCCAGAGTTTGCCTATGTCTGATATAAATGCAATTTTAAAAAATGGATGTATATCCCAGGGACAAAAGAAACGCTTGTACATCACTGATCTTAGATGGCCATGCAAATCTCTCAAAAATGATGGTCCTCCAAACTAAAATAGTTGAAGGTGGTAAATGACAGCAGGACTATTGTTGCTCATTTGGAACATGCCTACCTTGCTAGAATTGCTGATCATGCAGTGTGGCCAGCTTAATCAGACACTGCAGCGGAGTGAATGGTGTGTGGGTGTGGGTGTACACTCCTACATGTACACCACAGGAAACAATGGCTCTAACAGACCATCTTAAACTCTAAAAAAAACTACTGTTGATCTCCATACTTTGATGACAACCGTTTCAGCACAACCATATAGCATGTTAGCTCAGAGATAATTCCCGCTCAGTAAGGTTTACTCCCATGTAAGCATGTATAGGATTCCAGTTTCTGCTCTTCAATTTGGAGAAATTTAAAACACCTTTCTAGAATGTCAGCCCAGGCTTTGGGGACCAACAAAGAGGATTTAATCAGATGCAATCCAACGTGTAATCACCACCACCGTTTCCCATCTGGTTGTTACCTGGAACCAGGCATCATGGGGCATTATGTAGAAGATTGCCAGGCTGAATGCCTCCTTAGGAAAGGTCTGGTCAGGAAGGACTATAGCAAAGAAACCAAATACAGCAGGGAGCCCTAGCCCCTATTCTTTATATTATTATTATTATTATTATTATTATTATTATTACATATTTTTATTAAAGATTTCTTGGTTTACAAAATTATGTGTGATGTCTCTTTTTTCAAGTCAAATTTTCTACATATCAGTTTCATTTGTTGAGATATTAGTGTTACATTAGGAAGAAAAAGGGGAAAGAGGTGGAGGGGGACATGGTGAGTGGGGATGTATACACAGTTGTCCTGAGATGGTTCCCTTGATCCGTCACCTAGGAACATGATCCATATTGCCAAACCATTTCCTAACACTGATCCAGAATCAGGCCAGGAAAACCCTGTCCCTGGTTTGAGAGTGGAAGCCCTCCAGGTTCTGTTCTCTGGCAATGCCAAAAAGTGTGATCCACTGCATTACATTAGGTGTGCTGTTCTCAAGCAACCTGACATGCCCAGCAAATCAGCCCTTGCAACAGCCCCTTCCAAACAAGCGTGGGTTGCGAAATCCTTACCTCTGAGCTGTCAGTTGCTTGCTGCTGCCTGAAGAAACTCTCTCCGCTACTCTGGTTAGACTCCAATTTCAGCACTCATCGCAATCATCCATTCCACCAGGGAAAAAAGTTTCCCCGCACAAGTTTTTCCCTCTGCCAGTTTTTGTACCTTCAGTTTGGATTTTTTAAAAACAACAACAACCCCAAATCCTTTCTTCTTCCAAAGCCAGGCACCAAATAGTTTTCCAAATTTCACAGAGGGAAGCGATTCCGTCTCCTCCACTGAGCCGAATTCCTGCTTGCGAAGATTGCCTGGGCTCGTTTGTATCCCACACGGCTCTCTGGATATGCTGAGCAAAAGAAGAATGTGATCATATCTAAGCAATTTGCACATTAATAAGTTCCTGTTTTTGATGCGGCAGACTCCAGCCCCTCTTCGCCCGGACGGCTTCCCCTGTATCACTGCTCTTCTCCTCCTGCCTACAAACGTAACACATCCAGCTTTGCAAAGGCATGGAGTGTGCAAACTGCGGCAGGAGGGAATCCCACCCCACTCGTACCACCTCCTAAGACAATATCCTGCCAAAATATTGCGACTGTTGCAAAACCTGGACTGGAGCATGCAAAGTTCTGTCTAGAGCCAGCAGGAGCTCAGCAAATTGCCACGGTGGGTGGAAGATGGGACAAAGAGGCCCTTCTGTGTCTGGCTTCATTTAAAAGTCATGGAGGATGAGGGTGAGGGTGACATTCCAGTAGTAACCAGCCTAAGGAGTCATCTATGGTCACTTCTGCATCTGTTAATAAACATGTCACATATTCAAAGCAGCTTGTTAGCCACTTGGAAGGAAGACAACTTTTTTTCTAACAGGAGGCTGGCCTGGGAGCTGGACGCAAAGCCTAGGAGTGTAGCCTAGTGAAGCCAACTGAGGCTCAGTCCAAAGTCTGATTCAGCTAAACTTCTCTTGTGTCCATTTGTGCCTGTATAATGCATTATTGTGCATTCACTGCTGTGAGGTTCATCTTCATGGAATAAAAAGCTATCAGACCAGTTTCACTCCACGCACCAGAGAACCCCATATTGGGGGAAAACACCTCTGTGACTCCTTTTCCCTGAGTACACAAATGATATTGATTCACTACATTGCACTAAGTACATTGCACTAAAACTTCAGCCCGATGGATGAATGGTGAAGAAACCGAAATGAAATTTAAGAAAACCTCCACCCATCACAACCTTTCAGGTCATATTTAGGGCCAGTAGGAAAGAAAAACTGTGTTTGAATGTGGGCATTGGATGCATCTGGCAAAATGGGCTTGAGCCCATGGAAGCTTATGCCACCACAATAGCCTTTGAGGTGCCACAAGGCTCTTCAATTGTTTGGGATAGCTCAGGTGCCATTGTGGTTGCTAGATGTGGCTGCTTGTGGGTTTCTTGGAGGCACCTGGAGTCTGATTTGGGGGCATTGCAGTGAATTCTGGAATAAAGCCTTTGGCAACCATTGGGCTGAGAGTCTGAATGCTGCAGGAGGAGCCAGGACACCTCTGTGTCTTCACAACATGCTCCACTTGGGGGAGGGGGGTCATCTGTGCTACGATGATCCATAGCCCTGCCCTCACCCCCAGTTAGCTGAAGCCACCCTTGCTGTTGTGTTTCTACCTGCTGCTGCAGACCTGCTGTCACATGTGATGTCATGCAGATGGGAGTGGTTTGGGGAAAATGGCCTCCCAGGCCCAAGAACGACCTGTGCTGGGTGGAATCAGCCCCACAGGCCAGAGGATCTCCACTCCTTTTGTAGTGCATCAGCAAAGCGAATGTTAGCGCTGAAATTTTTCAGCAAACAAATGGGGTTTGCCAACCCTGATATACAAAAATGCTCCAGGCATGGTCCTATGCCTCGTTGCAAAGGTCTCACATTTTACATTTTGTGTTTGGGGGGAGTGAGAGAGGGGTTTTTTAACATCCACGCACACTGATTGTGTAGGAGTGTTTGCAGAAAATACTGTAGCTTATACCAGATCTCAGTTGAATCCACCACAGGAAAGATGCAACTTTGTTGCTAGGAAAAAAGGAAGGGCTAAATGATGGAGTTTTCAAGGACTAGCAAATGAGGCAGAAGCAAGAAAGAAAATTGCACTAAAGGGGAAGGGAAACAGCAGCTCTGTAGGACCCCAGAGATTCCTATTGCCTGGTGTCCAATCAACTCACTTGTCTGTTAGGGCTTTGACATCACTCATTGGCTAAAACCACAAACAAGGCTGAGAGGGGCCAGGCTGGCTTATCTCACAGAAGTCAATTAGAAGCTTTGCTTGGTAACATTCTTTCCAGAAAGGCTAGATACTTACTGTCAAATGAAATCTCAGAGTTTGGGGTCCCTGCTGGCTGTGGTGCCTGGTACATAAGTAACCCCCATCCTTGCTTCTTGGCAGGCCTGGTCCTCTTCCTCTCACCTGCTCCCTCACTTCCAGAACCAGCACCTCCTGTTTCTAGGAAAGCAAGTGCTCCCTGGACCCAAGACATGCCCAAGGTGGAAGCAGCCCACCTCAGGCAACCAATTGCAGTGCGCTTTGTTCTCCAATGGGAGGAAGCCTCAGAACGTAGCGTAGACCAGTGCTTGGTTCACTTACATGTAGCTAGTAAGTGCAGCTCATTGTGATCCTCCTCCCAGTGTGTATCTGTGTTCACACCATAAGCAACAAGAATTTACACAAAACGAAAATGGGGGGAGGGGAAATGAATCCTTTCTTGGTTAGTGACAAAGGCTTTTCTGTGGTGGCTCCTCTGGGACACTCTTCCCAGGGAAACAGGCCTCCTTCTTGGTTGGTCTTTAGAAAAACTGTAAATATGTTCTTCATTCCAGGCTGCAGTTAGTTCACCATTTTTATGGTGTTCTGTTTTAGCAAATGTCATACATGGTTCTCCCCCTTCTCCATTTAATCCCCACACCAACCCTGTGAGGTAGGTTAGGTGGAGAGGCAGTGACTGGCCCAAAGTCGCCCAGTGGGCTTCATTGCTGAGAAGAGATTTGAACCCTGGTCTCTCGGGTCCTAATCTGCCATTCTAACCACCACACCACACTGGCTCCCAATCTACTAGAGAGTAGTACTATGAAACTACTAAACTAGCAAATCTCTATAGTTGTGCTCTCTCTTTTGTTATTTTCTTGTCATTTTAATATTTATCGTATAATGATGATGTTTGAGGTTATAAACTGCCTAAGGAGGGTAGGTACCCCAAAAGGTAAGCTAAAGAGCAGCTAATACATAAATAATACCCCACCCACCAAGCAAACTCTGTCTCTAACATCTATGACTCCTCCATATATTATCCTTCATTCCTTGGCACCCAACTAGCTCCAAAACAGATTATCAAAAACAAGCCAAACATCTAGTTTGAATAGGAATGAGGATTTGACCACGTACCACAACATCTGAGTTTGTGCCATCTAAACTGATAGGGATTTGGATGTGCATCTCATGTTGCTTGTTCTGGGAATAACAAGGCAGTTTTTGTGTTGGGACTCCTTGCCAGTGTTTGGCCAACAGACATGTTCCTGTCTGGATGTTGCTGCAGGGATGTTGTGGTATCATATTATTTATGAGGGAAAGCCCAGGAGGCCTTTCTGAAGGCGTCATGTGGTGTTATCTCTGTGGTATTTAATTGATGCCACCCTTGTTGCATGAAGCGGAGGCTGATTGCCAGGATGTCTTGATTCTTCCTCCTCTGCCTGGCTCCCTCCCAAGACAGTGCCAAATATGCAGTTCAGCATATGCCTACTACGCTTTATCCTTTCTGCCTGTGAAGACAGAGCAGGAGAACAAGATGGTAGAAGGGCCAGTAGTCGAGTCTGATCAGGGGGCTCCAACACCATCTTGCCAAAGGCGGGGGGGGGTGTCAATGCATGAAAGCCAGAGCTGGAGAGAGCAGGCTCCTTGTATGAAACACAAAATACACAGAGCGGGAAAGTGAGGCAGGAATACAGAACCACAGTGGGGCTGGTAGGAGGCTGGCATGGGATCCAGTGTCTGTAAGGACCACCCCACAGCTGTAGAAAAGAAGGAACTTCTTATGGTGGCTTAGGAGAGCCTTCACCAAAGTGATGCCTTCCATATGCTTTGAATACAAGAATATCAGAAAATAAGAACAGTCTGCTGGATCATGGCCAATGGTCCATCTAGTCAGCATCCTGTTCTCACAGCGGCCAACCAGATGCCCCAAAGGGAAACTCACAAGCAGGATTTGAGCACAAAGTACAACCTTCCCTAATCCTTGACAGATGGCCATTTCTGGCTGCTGGGGCTACCTGGCTCCATCAACACCTGGAGAGTGCCTGGTTGAGGAAAGCTGACTTAGAGGAAAGCACTCTCCCCTCCTGCATTTCCCAGCAACTGGTATTCTAAGTATTCCTGCCTCCGACTGTGGCAGCAGAACACAGTTATCATGGATAGTAGATGTTGATAGCCTTCTCCTCCATGAATTTGTCCAATCTTCTTTTAAAGCTATCCATGTTAGTGGTCATCATTGCGTCCTGCAGGAGCAAGTTCCACAGTTTAACTATTCACTGCATCTAGTAGGACTTTCTTTTATCAGTCCTGAATCTTCCAGCATTCAGATTCATTGGCTGTCCATGAGTTCTAGTGCTATGAGAGAGAGAGAACTTTTCTACATCCACTTTCTCCATGCCATGCTCTAAACCCTTCCCATGTTTTGTGGGTCCCAAATGGATACATTTGGAGAACCAGAATGGCCCCTAAGGAAGCCTATTTTCCAGCTGGAGCCTCTTTTCCCTTCCATTGACTACTGTTGTTCTCGTGATCTGCTCCAGATGGCTTCACTCTTCTCACATTGACATTTGAAGTCGCCTGAACGCTTTTTGGAATTTATTTTAGGTGGAAGATCTACTTAAGCAGAAGCTATAATTCTTCTTTAATGAGCCGCAGTCCATTTCTGCCTCGCTGAAGGATGTATTGGGGGCTGGTGACATATTGCTTAGGCCAAGCCTGGTGACTCATCCCCCTCCCACCCAAAAACCGCTCTCTCAGGGAGATGGAATGAGGTTGGAAAACAAGAGAAGCCGAGTCCATATCAAAGGAGAATTACACTCACTGCGGCATGAAGTGAGGAGGACGTTGTCAATTTCCATTCAGTTGCTTTCTCCAACCCACCTAACGACCAGGGCTCAGACTTGAGGCTGTGGGGTCATAGCTGTCAGGGTGCTGGGCCCCTTTAGAAATAAAATCCATCCTGGCGCTGCAGGCAGTGGCAGGCAGCTGTGTCCACCTGCCACTGAAATTTCCCACAATGTTCCAGAGTGACAATATATTTGGGGCAATCTGGGAAATTAAAATAGACCAAGAAACTGAAACTGAAAGTGATGCTGCCACTGGCTGAGACCACCAGGGATACCACCAAAGGACACTTTGCCAGGCCCCCCTTGAACCTGGAGTCAGGCTTTGCTGGCGGCAGTGAATTCAATGAACTGATTAGGTGTTACACAATGAAGAGGTACTTTATTTGTGGATGTCCTGAGGCCAGGGCTGCAGCCCACCTGCCATTGGCCAAATAGGCAGGCAAGCTGTGATCCACTTCCTGGACCAGGTGAAGGTGAAAAGGGTTCACCCAAGCCCGAGAAAACCCCTCACCTCCAGGGGATGCGTGGTCACCTACCCAAAATAGCGCCCAACCTGGTGGTAAGCGCCATTACACAACAGATGAAACATGTACAAATCATTTCTAATTTTTTTCTTCTCTTCTCTTCTTTCTTTATGCTTCTACTTCCCCCTTATTTTTATTCAGTGTCCCCCAACAGCACCTGAAACATTGCCCTAGAAGGTGACAAACCAGCACATATACATTTATCGCACACATTATGTCTGTATCACTGTGTTGAGTTTACAGACATTTTTTCCTTGTTTTTTCCTTCGTTGCCAATGTGCTTGTGTGATAGAACAGGGGAGGGGGAATTTTCTTTACTGACAGACTCCACCCTTTTGTATTGCTCCCCCCCACCCCGAAAACAATTGTGATAGTTTGCCACCAGGTGGAGTGAAGATTCTGATGAAAATATCCTTCCAAATTCCAAATGTTCAAATATAAAAGGAGGACAGAGTCTTGGATTTTAGATAATTTTTCTCTTGAGTAGATGTTTCCATAATGACAATGAGTGGGGTTAAAGCCTCACATATTTATGGGAATCTGTAACCAGTAAATGATGGCCTTCTTCCTAAGATGGTTTGTTATTAAGCCAAGCAGAGAGATTAACTCCATTTCTGATGTCCGTTGTCTTCGTGGCAAAACAGAAATGTACTGTACTCAGATGGTAGTTCCACCTTCTTAACAACTCTGTGCCTACATAGTGGAAGAGCTAGCCAGTTCTAATTGGATGCAGCATTGTGAAAAAGAGCTTAACTCCTAGATATTTATTCAGAGACAAAGCACAGGATGTATGTGTATTCATGCTTCACGGCAGGAGTTCAAAATTCCCACATGCTCTAGGTGGCAGTACTGAGCTATGTTGGAATATAAGGTTTCATAACAAAAAAAATTTTTTTCTTTCCAGTAGCACCTTAAAGACCAACTAAGTTAGTTCTTGGTATGAGCTTTCGTGTGCATGCACACTTCGTCAGATACACTGAAACAGAAGTTGCCAGATCCTTCTATATAGTGAGAAGGTGGGGAGGGGTATTACTCAGAAGGGTGGTGGGAATGGGTGGTTGGCAGATAGCTGAGATGAGCCTGTTGACGGCTCTTAACGACTGCAATAGGTCTTACAGGAAAAAGCAAGGGGTGAGAAGGTGAAAAATGGCTTTGTCATGTATAATGAGATAAGAATCCAATGTCTTTGTTCAGACCAGGTCTCTCCATGGTTTTAAGTTTGGTAATGAGTTGCAATTCAGCAGCTTCTCTTTCCAGTCTATTTCTGAAATTCCTTTGTAGTAATACAGCTACTTTGAGATCTTGTATAGAATGTCCTGGGAGATTGAAGTGTTCTCCTACTGGTTTCTCTGTCTTGTGATTCTTGATGTCCGATTTATGTCCGTTTATTCTTTGGCGTAAGGTTTGGCCTGTTTGTCCAATATAGAGAGCTGAGGGACACTGTTGGCATTTGATGGCATATACAATGTTAGACGATGAGCAATTAAATAGTCCCGAGATGGTATGTGTGATGTTGTTGGGGCCAGTAATGGTGTTGTCCGGGTGTATGTGGCAGCAAAGTTGGCATCTGGGTTTATTGCAGGCTCTGGTGCCAGTGTCCGTGTTACGTCTGGTTGTAGTATTATTGTGGGTTAGGAGTTGTTTAAGATTGGGTGGCTGTCTGTAGGCAATGAAAGGTCTTCCTCCCAGAGCTTGAGAAAGAGAACTGTCATTGTCCAGGAGAGGTTGTAGATCTCTGATGATGCGTTGTACTGTTTTGACTTGGGAGCTGTATGTGATGACTAGAGGTGTTCTGTTATTTTCTTTTTTGGGTCTGTCTTGCAGCAAGTTCTCTCTGGGTATCTGTCTGGCTCTGTTGATCTGTTGTCTAACTTCATCTGCTGGGTATTTTAGTTCTAAAAAGGTTTGCTGTAGATCTCTTAGGTGAGAGTCTCTGTCTGTAGAATTGGAACAGATACGGCTGTAACGTAGTGCCTGGCTATATACAATGGACTGTTTGGTATGTTTGGGATGGTAGCTAGAGGCATGTAGATATGTTTGTCGGTCAGTTGGTTTACGGTATAAGGTGGTGTCTATGCGTCCATCCTGTATTTTTATAGTAGTGTCCAAAAAATGTATTTCTTGCATAGATTGATTCATTGTTAGGTTGATTGTGGGGTGAAAATCATTGAATTTCTGGTGGAAGGTGTCCAGGGTCTGTTGACCATGTGTCCAGATGATAAAAATATCGTCAATGTATCGCAGGTACAAGAGAGGTTTGAGTGGGTAGGAGTTTAGGAAACGTTGTTCTAAATCTGCCATGAAGATGTTGGCATACTGTGGGGCCATGCGGGTGCCCATTGCTGTGCCGCTGATCTGAAGGAACAGGTCATCACCGAATTTGAAGTTGTTGTGGGTAAGGACAAATTGGCAGAGTTTGGTGGCAAAGTCCGCTGTGGTTTTGTCTGAAATGGTGTTCCTTATAGCTTGTAAACCATCGTTGTGTGGGATGTTGGTATACAGAGATTCCACATCCATAGTAGCTAGTATAGTGTTGTTGGGAAGATTATTTAAAGATTGTATTTTCCTCAGAAAATCTGTGGTGTCACGTACATAGCTGGGAGCACTGATGGCATATGGTTTCAGAACAGAGTCCATATAACCGGAGACACCCACTGTAATAGTGCCAATACCTGAAATGATGGGGCGTCCTGGATTTCCTGGTTTGTGTATTTTAGGTAGAAGATAGAAAGTTCCTGGTCGAGGTTCTGTTGGTGTGTTGGTGAGGATCTGTTCTTGGATGTGTGGGGGTAGCTCCTTAACAATCTTGTTCAGTTCTTTTTTGTATTCTTGTGTGGGGTCTGAGTCCAATTTTATGTAAAAGGCGGTATAAGGTTTCATCACAGCCTCAGAATCCTTCCTCTGAATCCATTACACAAAGACAAATTTCACTTCACTGCAGCCAACATTTACTTCTTCACACAACACTTATTTAAACAATGGAATTCACTCCCACAAGATGTATTGATAGGCTCCTTTAGGAAGCAGGGCAGGATTAATAATAATAATAATAATAATAATAATAATAATAATAATAACAATAGCGCTATTTTTCTAGTAAAAGAGGTACCAGAACTCACCATGCATGTCTCTCTTGTTCTCTTATAATGGCAATGGCGCCCACCTTAGAGGTGCCAGAATTGAGTTCTGGTAAGTTCCAGCTGAAAAAAAGCCCTGGCAATGGATGTTTTTAAAAAGGATGTTTTTAAAAAGGAGTTTATTGCCTTCAGCTGTGGAGGCAGAGCATACAGTAGCCGTTGTGGCTAGTAGTCTTTGATAGCTCTCTCGACTACTAGCCACAACGGCTACTGTATGCTCTGCCTCCACAGCTGAAGGCAATAAATGCTTCTAGATACTAGTCGCTGGAAACCACAAGTGGGGAAAAGGCTCTTGCGCTTGAATCCTGCTTGTGGGCAGGACTTCTGGTTAGCCACTGTGAGAACAGAATGTTGGACTAGATCAGCTCCCCTTTATCCCGAACTAGAAGCAGGGATTTTCTGGTGTTTTTATTTCATTACCTTTGACCACTAGTTGCTTTGGTTAGCCAATAGCTCCTTGGCTTCAGCAGCTAAGGGTGCTTCTGCACCAGGTGTGTGGTTTCCCCCCCTCCCCCAAATCACAAGTCTACAGATACGCAACATGCATGGTACGTCATGCAAAATGTAAAAAAACCAAAACAATAACTTTATGCTAACCCAAAAATTAAAGATGAATAGCTGGTGTCTCTCTAGGCCCTTTAATTTACTCATAATTTTTTAAATATATACTGCTCTGTCATGAAAATGTATCAAAGCGATCTACAGCAATAAAGGATAAAACAGTACAATAAAGGCCATAAAAAAAGTTAAAAGCAGACATCAATTAACCATTTTGGAAGGATGCATTCTTAATTGCCAGCATAGGCCTGGCAGAACAGAAAAGTTTTCAGCAGGCATTTCCTCTAAATGTGGAGTGGAGGGGGGTTGTTTGTTGCAATTTCTTAAAAATATATAGCAAAATAATACTATAATATGGGTGAGGTCAATGCCTATGTCATTTGATCTTGATATGGTTGAGAGTTCCCTCCTCAGCTAGGCAAAACTGATCAGAATTATTCAGGAATGAATACACCATATACGCAAGTTGACTACATAATAACTTCAAACCAGTGCTATTTTTCTAGAAAAATAGGTGCTGGAGCTCACCCTTGTTTTCTTAGAATTGCAATGGCGCCCACCTGAGAGATGCCAGAGCTGAGCTCCTCTGGCTGAAAAAAAGCCCTGCCTCAAACTCTTAATATCCAAGAAACAGACACGGGCTTTAACAACCATTTCTGACCATGTTCCGGTCAAAACTGAATTAGACTATGCCTTTCACACAAAACAAACCCAATCCTGGCATTTAAACCCTTCACTTCTACAAAGCAGGCTTGCAACAACAACAAAAACCCAATAGATGACATAAAACAGGGGTTGGGGGTATTGTTGGTAATTCATCGGCTGGAGGCATATTCCACTGATCTGCTATGGCATACACTGAGGGCAGTTTTGAAAGGTACCTTTATACAAGAATGGAGTTGAATTAAGAAGACAGGACAAGAACAGAAAGAGCTTTTATTACAAGAAATTAAGAATTTAGAACTAAGACATAAAAGGGCTGGGAGCAACAGGGTATACCGAATACTAACTAGGAAAATAGCAGAACTAAATTCCTTAGAGAGAAACAGAATTGCAGGATCCCCCCAGTATATTACGGTAATCAGTGGTGTTATTTTTTATATCTATAATATATGTGTTAATATAGTATATATATTAAATAACTTAAAATATGTATAAATATCATATTTAAAAACTGAAGTGGTTTCCAATAATATCTATATATAATAACAGAAAATTTTTAAAAACCCAGAGAACATCAACTAACTAATGGGCAAAAATGCATTCTTAATTGCCTGCATAAGCTTGGCAGCATAGAAACATATTCAGCAGGCTTTTAAAGACTTAAACAGAAGGTGCCTGCTTAATCTCTATCAGCAGAGCATTCCGCAAGATTGGACCAAAGACACTAAGGGCCCTATTTCATGTTGATGGCAAATGAGCCTTGCCAATTCAAGGGACAACCAACACTACGCCTGCAGAGGATCTCAGTGACAGAGCCAGGATATAAGGGTTTGGATGGTTCCTAAGGTATCCTGGAAACAAATTGTCCAGGGCTTTGTGAATTAATTCAAACACCATGAGTCTGGCTCAGCAGTAGATGGGCAGCCAGTGCAGGTGTTTTAACAATGGTATCACGTTTTGTCGGTCATGCCCCACCCCCCCAGCAATCTGGCTGCTGCATTCTACACCAGCTGGAGCTTGGGACCAGACCAAAGGGCAGCCCCATGTAGAGAACCCTGCGATAATCTAGCCTTAAGCTCATCAATGCATGAACTACACTGGTCAGGCTGTCCCTGTCAATGAACGGCCTTAGCTACTAAACCAAAGCTGGAAAAGTCACAAGCAGAATCAAAAACATGAAAGTCATAGTAGTAGTATTAAAAAAAAAAAAGCAAGCCAGGAGGAGGTCATGTGCAGCAGGATAAAAACATACTGGAATTTTTGGAGCAATTTTTTGGCTAGGCTCTGTCTGCACAGTCGGAGGCAGCAATGCTTCCAAAAACCAGTTGCTGAAACCCGCAGGGAAAGTGTTCTTGTGCTTGAATCCTGCTTGTGGGTTTTCCCCAGGCATCTGGTTGGCCACTGTGAGAACGGGATGCTGGACTAGATGGGCCGTTGGCCTGACCCAGCAGCCCCCTCTTGCGTTCTGAAGCTTTTGTGGGCTTGCTTCTTGGTGCCAGCCAATCAGTGGGTCATATAGACACCCCCCTGCCGAGAGCGGAATGCTCAGAGGGGATGGAATGTTGGTTGCTCGTCTGCTAAACATTCTCACCATTTTGTTACCATTTATGAAGGGGTTGTGATGAGACGCATTGGCTAGAATGCTAAAATAAATAACTTTCCCAGACTATAAATATTTAAAAACCTTTTGTCTGAAAACAACTCGGCCTGTTTGGTCATCACACTTGCGTCAAAATGTCAAGCTCTCTCGTTTCCAGCTGCTTCCTTCTGGGGAGGGCTGCGGCTCAGGAGCACAGCGGAAGATATTTGGTGCTGAGGCTGGAATGAGCCAAATGTGGATCCACGAATGCAGGTATGAGGAACCTGTAGCCCTGTCCCATCCCAATACCTGATGTGGTTGACCTACAACCCACCATCATCCTTGGTCATTGGCCATGTTGGCTGATAGTAGCTGACCAACATCTGACTAAGGGGTCAATTTCCCTCCTTTCTTTCTTTTTTAACAACAATTGATTCTCTGGGTAGGCTTGAGGTCTCCTTCATAAGGCCCTAAGCAAGGATACTTCATTTTGGCATTACAGAGGATTGCAGAACAAAATACCCACATTGCTTGGGTAAGATTGACCCCACTGACATCAGCAGTGGGTGGGGAGTTTGCCACAAGGGGAAAATCCTTTCCTAACCTCTCTCCTACTGCAATCTGCTTTGATAACTGATCTGGAAAGGGACATGCTTCGTGGAGAAAGGCCATAATTCAGTGGTAGAGCACTTATCTTTCAGGTAGAAGGTTCCAGCTTCAATCCCCGACATCTCCAGTAAGAGGTGGGATTGTCCTCTGTCAGAAATTCTAGAGAGCTTCTGCCAGTCCATGTGAAAAATACTGAGCTAGAGGCATGGGCTTGGCCAGGGGTTTTGTTGGGGGGGGAGGCCTTTTGTTAGGGGGGGCAGAACCTTAGTTTGCTATGCATTTTTATTTAGTTTTATTGATGAGGGCAGCTGCCCCTCCCTGCTCCCCCTTTGCTATGCTCATGGCTAGAGGGATCAATGGTCTTACCTGGTATAAGCCAACTTTCTATATCCTTCACCTTTACACACACACACACACCCTGCCCTGAATTATGTTGAATGGAAGAATTGTTGTTCACGGCTCTATATTACCAAGTATATTTATATTTATTGAGTATGTCCCTTTCTTCTGCTTGGTAGAACCACATCCCAGAGCCAGAGATGGTCAGATGACCATAGAATCATAGAATTGTAGAATTGGAAGGGACCCACAGTGTCATCTAATCCAACCCCTGCAATGCAGGAATCACAGCACTCATTGGTTCCAGATATCGGTGCCCTTCTGAACCCTTCCAGATTAGACCACCCAACAAACCAGGGCTTCCCTGCATTAACACCATGGACTGAATCCTCCTCAGATGTTGGCCTCTGCCTTTTCTTGCCTCACTCTTCAGTGAACTAGGAGGTGAGGCTGAGCTGCTGGTCTCTTGAGCTCTGCTACCTGAAGTCTAGCTACTTAGGTCTAGTTTCTTACACAGTTTTGAAGGGGGGGCGTGTTTGCCTCCATCAGGGGTAGGATCTACTGATACCGGTAGATCACTAGGTGATTTGCAGTGCATTGGCAAGGTTTCCTGACTCCAAAGTGCTTTAACAAGAATAATAAAGCCTTTTTCTCTCCCTCTCTTCTAAATTGAGCTGTTTGAATCCCTTGCCTGTAGTAGCTCCGGAGCAAATTTGTCCTTGCCTCTGCTGGCCACGCCAGAGTGTGGCTCATGGGGTGCAGTTAGTAATTGATGACACTGCCCGCCAGCTCCCCTCTCCCCACCTGGCTCTGGTTAGTAGGCCTTGGGGTTCTAGCACAACACAAAGAGTGGAGCCTGAAGGCTGCCCACACCTGTTTCAAATCACAAATCCGTCAGCTTGAATCAAGGAAGCAAATATTTTCTTTCCAGGACTTGTTGGTGTAGAGAATAGTTTGAAATAAAAGGGCAAGATAAGAAGACATGGATACTAAAACTGAATTTTAAAAAGATCAGACTTGATGCCAAATGTAGATCTCATGTTCTGAAGGGGCCATCACCTAATTCAAAAGGGGCTTGAGACACGTAGGGTGGGGGGGCTGGCTGGCTTGGGTGACCTTGTAAATGGCCTCCACAGCAGCCTGCACAGCTACCAGAAACCATCTCACAAAGAAGGGCCTTCCTCATGAAATAGCTAACGGTGTCATGTGAAATAAAAACGAGGACCCTGGGTACAATTACCATCTTTATTGTCACCATCCTTCTCATCCATGGGAGCTTGATCGTATTCCATAAATAAAGGGTCTTTTTAATACCTTTAAGAAGTTCTGTAAACTGGAATTTTTCAGCATGGGCCAAATTCTTGGGAATCATTACCCCTAAATATTCTAAGGCAGCGAGTCAAAGTTTTGCATTTTACACTGTACCTCTGGCATGATAGTCATGAGTAGTATTTTGGATTTACAGAAATTTATTTACAGTCCAGCTACAGTGCCATATTTCCTGATTACGTCGTTTTATTATTCATTTATTAAAATGTATATACTGCTTGATTGTCAAACAAAGAAACAAACCTCAAAATGGTTCACAAAAAGAATTGCTTCTACAAGGGAAACTACTTATCTCAACCACCTGCTAGGGTTCTTTAAGAGTGTCAACAAACATAAAGATAGAGGAGATCTGGTTGACATGGTGTACTGGGACTTTCAAGAAAATATCAGCAAGTACCTCACCAAAGACTCCTGAGTAAGCTGAGCAGTCAAGGAATAAGAGGAGAGTGCTTGTTCTCCAAGTGGAGAGAAGTAGAAAGTGGAATTCCCCCAAGGATCGATATTGGGACCTGTGCTTTTTAAGTTGTTTATAAACAATCTAGAATTAGGAGGAAGCAGAGAAATCACCAAGTGTGTGGGAATAAAATTAATTACTAACAACAAGTGGATAAATGAGGAACAGACAGTTTTTGAGTATGCATTCTGACAGCAAGACAGAAGATGTCTCAACATAAACTTGATTTTGAGGAGCTGGGGGTGGGACAGAAAGATGGTCCCTTACTCTGGACTTCTTCTCCCCTTATTCTGCCATGCTGCTGGGCAGGCAGGTCCACCTGGGTTGAGGCCTCTCTCATTGTGAAGCAGAGAGGAAGAACCACCCCCTGCTAAACCTAAAA
Source organism: Podarcis filfolensis (assembly GCF_964270895.1). Taxonomy (NCBI): domain Eukaryota; kingdom Metazoa; phylum Chordata; class Lepidosauria; order Squamata; family Lacertidae; genus Podarcis; species Podarcis filfolensis. The sequence continues at coordinate 55,942,793 of NC_139611.1, read as the reverse complement.
GCTTGTAATGAATTATGGGGCAGACCTTCCCCCATCTCTTTTAAGGGTTGGGTAGGACACACGCCAACCCTAAAAGGGGACTCTGCTGCACTCTGAGGTACAGTTCTGCCCACCTAAAGAGTCTGCAAAAATTGCAGCACTTTGTTGTAGTCTTTAAGTGAGGGTTTTTTCCTCTCTTGGTCGTTTTCCCCTCAAGGATGTTGGGTTTTGATGTGAAAGCTTCAAGCTTTCACATCAAAGCCATCATTTTTAACTATAAAATTTCAAACCTTTCTGTGTCTGTTTCTTGAGTAGCAGCCCCACTTTCCTTGCCTGAGAAGTTTGATTTGTGAAATGTGGCAAGACGGAACGGAGGTTGGGAAGGAAAGGGTTTTATTTCCCAGGGCCCAAGATTGCTGCTTTCTGTCTTCCACTCCCCATGGAAGAGCTTAGGTTACACCAAACAAACCTCATTTGTTATAGACAGCTTCCAATTTTTGTTCCTGACGAACACACATTAGATATTTTACTCCTTTGGGTCAGCTGGTGGTTTGTGAGGGAAAGGCTGAGTGTTCCAGGGGTTGGAATATCAGCTTGACTAACAGCCACCACAGGCATGAAGGCATTTTGGGGTGTCTCTCAGCATCGGGACTGTCTAGTTTTCAATTATGGCTCTACTGCTGCCCTCCCTGTAGCCTTCAAACTTCAGCAGCCGTAGTCTTAACAGAAAACACACACCCGCATACAGCTCTCTGCCCTTTTGCTTGAGGATTTTTGCTTGTCTCAGGTTGTGAGACTTTCATGATGAGCACAGCCTGCTGCTCCACAGGTGAACCTTTGCATGCTGTTAGGGAGAGGAGCAGGCCAGATCCTGGCATCTTCTGACCACCACTTCTCCTCCTCCATCTTCTTTCCCCACAATGTCCCTCTCGGTAAGAGCTGCCTGCTAGTTCCTTAACTCAAGCCATCAGGCAAGTTGTGAAATGAATTTCAGGGGGAAAATAAGATGCTGCAGATAAAAGATGGTTTTGCCTCACTCCAAATGTCAGCCATGTTGATCTTTTACCCCATATGGTGAAAATACTCAGAGGGCTGAGGAAGGGTGAGCAGTTGGGAGACCTGGGATAATTGAGAAGTTGGGAGACCTGGGATAATTCGGCAGTGACAGCTCATTGGCTTTGACTGGCCACTGTGAGCCTCAGACAAAGCTTGGGTGGGTGGGAGGGAAGGAGGCCCCCTTATGCCTCAGGTGTTTTCTCCCAGTCATGGGAAATGCAAATATCCCAAAGGGAAATGCTTTTTGAAAGGAAGCTGACAAGAATGCAAAGTATCAAGTTTAATTCCTCACGATTTTCCTTACTCATTCTGCCATCATCCCTATTAAAATCTGGAGATTTCTTCTTCTTCTTCTTCTTCTTCTTCTTCTTCATCATCATCATCATCATCATCATCATCCGCCCTTCATCCAAAGATCACAGTGGGGTTACAATGTAAAACACAAAATAAAAACCACAAAATATGTAACAAAAACTACAACAGCGTTTTTTTTAAAAAAAAACACCCAAAAACACAAACACATTTAAAAGGCCATAGATTAATCAGCCAAAGACCTGCTTGAAGACAAACATTTTTGCCTAGCACCAAAAAATATATAATGTAGGTGCCAGGTGAGGCTCTCTGGGGAGACCATTCCACAAATGGGGAAACACTGCAGAAAAGGCCGGTTTTTGTGTTGCCACCCTCTGGACCTACTGTGAGCAGGGCATACAAAGAAGGGCCTCAGATGCTGATCACAGGGTCTGCATCAGTTCATATGGAGAGAAGCGGTCCTTAAGGTATTGCAGTCCTGAACCATTTAAGGTTTTATAGGACAAAACCAGTACTTTGAATTGGGTGCAGAAACTAATTGGAAGTCAGTGCAGTTGGGCCAGGACTGGTGTTATATGCTCAAACCGTCCTGTCCTGGTTGCCAGATTCTGCACCAACGGAAGTTTCCAAACCATCTTCAGCGACAGCTCCACATATAACACATTGCAGTAATTTAACCTAGAGGTTAGACAACAGAAGCTAGGTTATCCCTGTGTAGAAAGCTCCTTTTTCCTTCATGGGGTGGAGTGGGGTGGCAGCCAGGGGCATGGCTGGCTGCTTCGGCGCTCGGAGTGGCGGGGATGGGGTGAGCCTACCACGGGGGCGTGGCAGCAATCCATACACGGGGGTGGAGCAGAGAGCCGCCCATGGAGTCCGCCTGGCAGATGCAATCCCCAGACTGCCATTTTAGGCAGCGTGGGACCCCAAGCCACCACGTCACTCCCAGGAGAGCCGCATGGCTTGGGTGCACTGCAGGCCAGGCCCCATGGTAAGTGCCGCCCTGCACAGTGTGCCATTTTGCTACCCCCTCAAGGATGACACCCGGGGAGGGTTGCACCCCCACACACACCCCTTCGTACCCTGGGGGCAGCCACACTTTCTCTTTCTCTTTCTCTGGTGCTGAATGATGGGCCTCACTACTATCATTTCTCTGTGCTTGGCTTTGGACAGATACAATAGCCAACTTCAAATACAGTGGTACCTTGGGTTAAGAACTTAATTCGTTCTGGAGTGGTACCTTGGGTTAAGAACTTAATTCGTTCTTAACCTGAAACTGTTCTTAGCCTGAGGTACCACTTTAGCTAATGGGGCCTTGTGCCGCCACTGCACAATTTCTGTTCTCATCCTGAAGCAAAGTTCTTAACCCGAGGTACTATTTCTGGGTTAGCGGAGTCTGTAACCTGAAGCGCCTGTAACCTGAAGCGCCTGTAACCTGAAGTGTCTGTAACCCGAGGTACCACCGTACCTAACAGACTGCTACTTCCTTCTTTGCTGCAGCTCCAGAAGGCAGGACTTGAACCAATGGATTCAAATGACAAGACAGAGATTCCGACAAAACGTTAGAAAGAACTTTCTGAGCTGCTTGGCAGTGGAACGGACACCCTTGGAAGGTGGTGGACTCTTCTTCAGTGGAAGTATTTAAACAGAAGTTGGATGGCCATCTGTCAGGGATTCTTTAGCTGTGATTCCTGCATTGCAGGAGGTTGGACTAGATGGCTCTTGGGGTCCCTCCCAACTCTACAATTCTATGGTTTTATTATTTACGTGGTGGTACCTTTGTTTTGCGGGTGGACACGGGTGGAGCTGTGGGTAAAACCTCAGCGCCTAGGACTTGCCAATCGTATGGTTGGCGGTTCGAATCCCCGCGGCGGGGTGAGCTCCCATCTTTCGGTCCCAGCTCCTGCCCACCTAGCAGTTCGAAAGCACTCGTTAAGTGCAAGTAGATAAATAGGTACCGCTTTATAGTGGGAAGGTAAACGGCGTTTCCGTGTGCTGCGCTGGTGCCGGCTCGCCAGAGCAGCTTCGTCACGCTGGCCACGTGACCCGGAAGTGTCTGCGGACAGCGCTGGCCCCCAGCCTCTTAAGCGAGATGGGCGCGCAACCTGAGTCGGACATGACTGGCCCGTACGGGCAGGGGTACCTTTACCTTTACCTTTTTACCTTTGTTTCATTTGGGCCTGATTCGCAGATGCATCAACTGAATCTGGAGCAGAAAATAAGTGGATGTATTTTTTTAATAGATATATTTTCAAAAGGACACCTGCTTCTTCCTGACTAGGCCTATGTGTCAGCAAAGAGCTCTGGAAATTTCTGGTCCAAATTCTGGTCTCAGCTCCCCTGTGGTGGCTCCCAACCTGCCTAGCTGCAGCCTGTGATCCCAAATCCTCGCACGGTCCTGGAAGCCAACTCCTTGCTAGACTCAGGACCAGGTAGCCCCCTCCCCACTTGTTATCTTGTTTAGGGAAGAACATTCTTGTGGGCAAGACCCCTGATAAAGACCTCGAATATTTGCCGTCTGCAAAGAGAGATAATGTGAGATGGATATGGAAGGTTCCTGGGGTTAACTTAAGGAGGAGAAGGAGGGAATGTAAAGGCAGGGAACGGAATGTGTGGTCTCTTCCTCTCCCATCACCAGAAGTGAGGGGTGCTTGGTGGGGCAGGGAAAGAGGGGGCCTCTCTTACTGTGGGTGGCAAAGCGAGGGTGGCTTCATCTTTCTTACCTTCACAAACACTACAGACTTCATCCGCTCAGCTTCTATGGCAATAAAAAGAATTGGTGGCCCAGCCTCACCCAGGCCACCTATTCAGTGCTAATAATAATAATAATAATAATAATAATAATAATAATAATAATAATAATAATAATTTATTACTTATACCTCATCCATCTGGCTGGGTTTCCCCAGCCACTCAGGCTTAGCTGAACACACACACTTCTGAATTAGCTGGGACAATTAAGTTGTTGTGCTTTTTTCCCCCAAAAAAGTTTTTGAGCTATTTTTAGGGAAATTCAGATTTCCACATACGCTTCAGTGATTTCTGCCCAGACACTGTTTCCAAAGGCCAAACCCTTAAATTGTGATAGGCAAACAAAAGGGATCTTCCTTTCCTATGCTTTGCTATGGATACAAAGTGACTGGATGTCACCAGCTCCTTATTAGGTGATTCCCTTCTGACATTTCATATAACCATATAGTTGTAGAGTTAGAAGGTACCCCAAGGGTCATCTAGTCCAACCCCCCTGCAAGGCAGGAATCACAGCTGAAGAATCCCTGACGCACGTCCATTCAATATCTGCCTAGAAACCTCCAATGGAGGAGAGCCCACCACCTTCTGAGGGAGTCCGTTCTACTGTTGAACAGCTCTGTCAGAAAGTTCTTCCTAAGGTTTAGTCAGAATCTCCCTTTTTTCATCATTTGAATTCATTGGCTCAGGTCCTCCCCTCTGGAGCAGCAGGAACAGGCTTAATCCATCTTCCACGTAACAGCCCTTCAGATATTTGAAGATGGCTCTCATATCACCTCTCAGTCTTCTTGGCCTCAAGTGCATCATTAGTTCATTCCCTTCCTCCCTCCAATCTGGTTATGCCAGTTTAAAAGTCTAAGCAATTTCCCTTGTCCTCCCCCCCCCCCCGCTTTCCCAACATTCTTGCGCTCCCTCATACGTTTCTTGCTTCTAGCAAATGGCTTGCTTCTTACTCCACAACGGTAGCTCCTGTATTTGCTCACCATCCTCCCTTTCTCCTTTTTTCTTTCACTTTCTTCCCGGCCCCCCAGCCCCTCAAATTGCTTCTGCACAGCTTGATTTAGATGGTAAGCTCCTTGTGGGCAGGGGCCTGTCAGAATTGCCTCTGTGAAACTCCATAAGGTACATGGATGGATAGATTGATGCCCTCATCTGGGGCCGGATTAAGACCTTTAGAGGCCCTAAGCACTTAAAAGATTTTGGTCGCCCCCCCCCCATATATCTAATTCAAAATATAAACAATAATAAACAATATATCATTAATATTACTATTTGTATTATTGCATATATACATGTATATGGCTTTGGTTTTTTTCATTCATTGTGGGTTTTTTGCAGAACCTGTTTCAGCTACACCATATGGTCCATGGTAAATCCAGGAATAGAAAGTTTCTAGGTGCCCTCCTTCCCTTGATGCCCTAAACACATGCTTATTTTCCTTAATAGTTAATCCAGCCCTGCCCTCATCAACAGGCAGGGTTTTGCCAGCAGCAAAGTTAGTCCTGCTCCTTTCCATCAGGTAGAGACTTCACTGCTTTGTTCTAGCATCTTACCATAAACGCTACCCAGAAAGAGTCATGCAGTCTTTTGCAGGACAAACGCAACATTTTCAAGGCACTTGCCTCAGGAATGGGTGAATGAAAAGTGCCCATCAGCCCACAAGGAAGTGTTCCCCTTTGGCCAGCCCCGAAGCCCTCCCTGCCCTCTATGGCTTCTGTGGATACTGGCTGGTGCTTCTGGCACCCTGCTGTCACCAGACAGCCCCACCTGGTCCTTCCAACCTTCTCCTGCTGCTCCCAGGGTGTCTCACAGCTGCCGCAAATGCTCCCTGCTCACATTCCCTTCCAAAGCTGCATGACAGAACTTCCGATCCTGGCTTCCCCCCTGCAGGAGGCTCGTCAGCTGATTCCGCACATCATTGGAATAATATAATAGGGGATCCGGCTGCTGCCCAGACATGCTAATCCCACAGCAATTGTGTGGCCTTCCTAGTGGTGTTAGAAGCTCAATGCAGGCTCTGCAACCATAGCACAAATGGTAATCTGTGCAGAAGGAAACAAACCCAGTCCTCGGCTATTTCATCCCAAAGCATTTGCGATAAGTGGGATTGTGTTTAATAAATGTTCACAGGAAATATCCTCTTAAGATGGGCAATAAGCGACAGCCTCTCTCTGAGGGGTCTTTAAGGTGGCATAACCTCTGGCTCAGCAGGTGGATGCATTCTAGCGGTTTGAAAGAAGAAACTGCAATACGGTTGGGAGGAGGGGTGATGGTTGCCTGGAACAAGGCTATCTAACAAGGCTCATTTCATCTCACCTATAACATCTCCATTATATTGTCTTACATAAAATTAAATTTAAAATCACATTTGTCTTTGAAGAGAATGTAATGTGCTCTCATTTCCTCAATTTGCCTTGAAGTCGGCACGTATCTCAGATTAAGACACAATAACTTCAAAATAGGGACGTCTTAAGAACTCAAACAATTCTTCTTTTTCTTCTTTGGCGATTACTCGTAGTCGAGTAAGATTGTCTTCCATGAACACGATCTTAACATGAGTCCGTAAGTGACTGCGGAGGCCAGTTCTGGATCCACACATCCTCCCACAGCAGGGACATAGATTTCCGGGAGGGAGTTGATCATGGTGAGGGTTTGCCAAACGTGCCTTCCTCTTAGCTCGTTTCTCCCTTTTGTCCTGAGTCCGAACGTCTTCAAAGTCTATGACACCTTTGGTAAAGGCTGTTCTCAAATTGGGGCGCTCACAGGCCAGAGTTTCCCAATTGTCGGTGTTTATACTACATTTTTTTAGATTTGCCTTGAGAGAATCGTTAAACCTCTTTTGTTGACCACCAGCATTACACTTTCCATTTTTAAGTTTGGAATATAGTAGTTGCTTTGGAAGACTATAACCAGGCATCCGAACAACATGACCAGTCCAACAAAGTGGATGTTGAAGTCTCAAACAATAACAGGGTATGAAATCACAAGGCTAGATGGGGTCAGGGAGAGGGAATGTGCCAGGTTACCTACTCAGCATAAGAACCTTGTTTGACTAAGATTAGAGTGGGCACTGCTTATACATGATTTCTTATGCAATGAAAGTGTAGTGAAGACTTCTAAATGCAAGCTTGGTTCAAAAACATATAATTCACTGTGATGGGGAAGGACTGGCAAAATCCTATTTTTGCATATGGAACAGGACAAATTGGGGAGGGATTTGGTCTAGATCAGGCTTCCTCAAACTCAGCCCTCCAGATTTTTTTGGCCTACAAATCCCATGATCCCTAGCTAGCAGAACCAGTGGTCAGGGATGGTGGGAACTGTAGTCTCAAAACATCTGAAGGGCCGAGTTTGAGGAAACCTGCTTTAGATGCACAGCAGCAAGGTGAGGATTCACACACTCCTGGGACTGTGGTGGAACCTCATAGGACACAAAGTCAACTCCCCTGTCTCTGATTCCGCCCAGTCATCCTGACTTTTCTACTCACTCCCTTGGAGACTCTGGTGAGAAGGATGTTAAAACCCAGAATGGTCACACCTTGAGACCTGGGTAACAGCAGGAGCAGCCCTATTCCCCAGCAGTATCCAGGTAAAAAACTAACACAGGATTGTTGAGCAGCATGCCAGAGTAAGGCCTATATCACCTGGACCAAGTCTGCCTGGCTGCCAAGCTCTCCTGAGGATTCCAGCAACTGATTTTCAGAAGCATCGTACTGCAGATAGTGGAGGTAGGATACAGCCACAAGGGTTCATAGCTACTGAGCATGCCTCTCTGTGCCAGTGGCTAGGGAGCAGGTATGAGAGAGAGCTGTGTCCCTCGTGCCCTCCTCCATGTGAGATCATGGGGAAATAAACCAATCAACTTACAGGCAACATGAAAGGAAGAAAAGGTGATGACGCCATGGTGCTAAAGACACAGGGAACTGGCCTCCAGTTGACCCAGCTTTGTGCAGTATCCCATCAAACAGCATCTTAGGGGGAACATCGACAACCCCAAAGCCCCGCAGAGTGCCTGTCCTCAGGCTCCTCTCCCTGCTGAGCTGCGCATGAATGATACAAACCTGCCAGTTGTACTTAACTTTGACAAATAATGTAAACCACACAATCTGGTTTGAGGGAAACGACTTCACCACAATTTATTTTAGTGCTTTCAACCTTACGCCAAACTCTGTAGTGAATTGCTAAATTAATGCCGGGCTGCCTTCTAAATAGTCATCTTCAGATCACAAGCATGTTATGGGGGGAATGGTTTCCTTTGAAATGCTTCCCACCGCTTAAAGGCTGCGTGGAGAAAAAATGTGCCCAGGACTCAGCCTCTGCCAACATATGGCTGCCACATTTTCCAGCTGCTGCTGCTGCTGCTCCTGCTGCTGGCCTGTATGGGCAAGAAGGCCAAGGAGGCATCAGCCACGCGAGAGGGAGAGAATAATAGAATCAAAGACTTGGAGAGTTGGAAGGGACCCAAAGTGTCATCTAGTCCAACCCCCTGCAGCAATAGAGTGAGGGAGATGGTCTAAAGGTGGGGCTAGCGCAGGGGCAAAGGCAGGGGCCCAAGTCAGTGTGAGAGCACTGCAGGTGATGAGAGACTGAGCTGGGAGATGTTCAGGTCATGGTGTCTGTGCATGGACCCCCATAGCTGCCTATCTTGGGTCACAGTAATAGAGCAGCTGGCTGAACTGAAAAGAGATTCACTTCCAGGTCTTATTTGCTTGCGCCTATATATTTAAAAGGGACGCGGGTGGCACTGTGGGTTAAACCACAGAGCCTAGGACTTGCCGATCAGAAGGTTGGCACTTCGAATCCTCGCGACAGGGTGAGCTCCCATTGCCTGGTCCCTGCTCCTGCCAACCTAGCAATTTGAAAGCATGTCAAAGTGCAAGTAGATAAATAGGTACCGCTCCAGCGGGAAGGTAAACGGCGTTTCCGTGCGCTGCTCTGGTTTGCCAGAAGCGGCTTAGTCATGCTGGCCACATGACCCGGAAGCTGTACGCCAGCTCCCTCGGCCAATAAAGCGAGATGAACGCCGCAACCCCAGAGTTGGTCACGACTGGACCTAACGGTCAGGGGTCCCTTTACCTATATATTTAAAAGATTTATAGCCTGCCTTTTTCTTCTACAGTTCAAGGTGGCTTTCAAAAACAATAAAATCCAATCTCAGATGTGATTGCTACCAGAGTTATATCCAATACGGTAAAGCTCATTAAAATCCATTAGTTCACTATCTGAAAGAGTATATTTCCCCAATATTGTCCTACCTGGAATTTGAAGTCTGTTAGGGAGGCCATTCTGGTAGTGGCCAATGCTAGGTCAGGAGATCTATGAGTCATCAGCAACCACCAACAACCCAAATTGTAGGGCAACTTCCCCATCCAAGTCTGGATGGTGCCCACTTGGTCAATTTTCCAGCATCAGCTGAAGACCTCCTTCTCCCCCACCTCCCATGGGCTTTCTGGCTACTTGGGGGAAATATGACAGCTAGATGCACTATGGTGTGTTTAAGAACTTTGAATGCAGCTGGATTATCAGTAGCTTAACAATTATTGCAAATGCATTTAGTAGCCAGGGTGGAGGAACCCTGTAAAAATCACTGCATTCAACAGGGGGAAGGGCTTCTTTACAGGAAAGTATCTCTGAGAAAAAACCTGAAGTATCTCCATTGGCAACTGCACCCTCAAAGCACCATCTATTTAGGACCTCCAGAAGAGGGAGAAGCTAATACAGCCTTCTGTATTACTGAACACCCCTCCATCCCTAATAAATGATTTGTGGGGTGTTTTCCCCAGGGAGGCTCACCTGGTGCCTTTATTACATAGCTTTATAACCAGGATTTTGGCTGCTTCACAGTCTATGGCCTTTTAAATGTGTTTGTGGGATGGGGGTTATTGGTTTGTCTTTGTTCTTGTTTTATTACATATTTTGTTTTCTCATTTTGTATTTTTATGTTGTGAATCACCCAGTGATCTTCAGATAAAGGGTGGCATACAAATTTAAATAATAAAAAATGATGCCCAGGTATGACAACACCTCTTTTTCAACTTTGGATGCAAGGATTTAAAGTGCCAGGTGCTATACTTTAGTTGTCAAGTCATATGAACACTGAGTTTTCAGGTCTTGTTTGCCATTACATTACATTTCATGGTTCCTGGTGATTTCAAACAAAGGCTTATGGTCCAAGACTTCCTATGAAATCAATACTATCTAATCAGCTACTATAAACTTCAGGGCTTTGCAGGAAATGTCAGTTTCAAAAGAAAGGGCTGTTGTGGTCTTGCGTGGTCTACTTACAAGAATGGAATTTAAATATACCAGCAGGAGTACATATTTAGGATCTCTTGAGCGGCTGTGTCAATGATCTGTGTGAGATGACCTAGAGAATGCCTCCTTGCTTAAGAAGAATGTGGGAAGTGTGCTGAATCAGGCCAAGTGTCATAGACTGGATGAGTTGGGATGATGAGGACCCAAGGGAGGGCTGGACTCATCCAGCCCATTACACCAAGCATCCTGCCTGCCAGCCCAGCAACTAAATTCATGCCACTTGTTCTGAAAAGCCTTTCCCAGATGGTTGTAAGGAAAGTGGGATGGACAGGGTGAGCCTTTTGGTTTCTCCTTCGCAGCCACAGAGAGGAAGCTTGGGGAGAAAGGCATTAGAGCTGTAGTTGTGGCCTTGCCAAGTGGCCTCCTGCACCCACCAAGTCCCTTGCTGCTACCCTGAGCGGCAGGCAGCAAATGGAAAGCATTTATTTTCCCTGAGATGCTCCCTTCTTATCCCTGGAGCCAGGCTTCCTGGCTCAATCCAGCTTCCCAGAGACCAGCTGAAGGGGCCAGATCACACTACAAACTGGGCAGGCACTCCATGCCTCTGGGAATCCCTCAGACATTGCCGATGGCTCCTGGCATTTGGAGCTGGTACAGACCCTTCTGTGCACTAGGGGATATTGGTGGGTTCAGGCAAACACCTCCATCCCTCCTTTCGGTTCCAATTCAATGCCTAGCAAGACAATTTACAAAATCCATTTAGGAAAACAACTTTTCCATTAGGGCCTTTTCCCTCTTTGATCTACCATAAGGTCCTGGTGCACTTTCATTCCCGGGCTCTTCTACCCCATTGCCATTTGGGGATCAGAAGCATTCCCTATCACTCACTTCTTAGGGATCCCGTCCCTCTTCTGCAGGTCTGGCTTGCCCCCAAAGGTCCCTCGGGGCCTATACAACCCTTCCTGTTAGGGCCTTACCACCAGAATCTGACCTAGGCACTTCCTGCAAACATGGGGGCTGGATTTTCCTTCAATGCCAGGGAGTCATTAATGTTATAGAAGAGGCAGGGTCTTATGTACTTCATATTGCATTTCATGGCCTGCCTTTGGTTTGGTTTCAAAAGTATTGATTCCCATCACTAGGGATGGGGATATGTGAAAAATACAACAAGGGTAAGAAATATTTTCAGATTGCATTTATTTATTTATTATTCCCAAGATTTGGAGCAGCTTAAATGTATATTGTCGGTTCTACATTTTGAACAGGGCTAAGAACAAAGGGATAGATTTTTCTTAGGCAGATTCTATAAACATTCCCCAGGTCAGCTTTGGTGGTCAGTGAAAGAGAGAGAAAGACAGAGAAACTGGTTGTTTGGAAGAGGCTCTTTGTGGGATGGAGCAGGTACAAGCTCACAGCAGCTCTTAAATTGCAAAATATTGCCCCCACTTTTTTAAAAAAAAAAATGCACCTCCACTCCATTGATTGCAAGTTGTGGGTCAGCACAACCCCTGGCCATCGTGATCAAAGTCGCACTTTAGAGGCATGAGTGGATCTCAGCTGGAATTTCTTCTGAGCTTCTAGACTCAGGAAGGATCAGTATAAGCCTGGAAGCCCAGCTCAAGCCAGAACAAAGTCCAGAGGTAAGCAGGGCGGTGCTGATGCCTTCCTCCAAGTCCTGGATGGGATGTTCCTGATCCAGCAAAGCGCCCCTCCATATTCTCATTGCCTGCTGAGACAGTGACGGGGCAAAGCTTACACCGCTCGAGGCCTCCCTCCCTCTGCGTGCCGTCCCCCCATCGACTGACAAAGTTAAAAAGAACAGAATGGCAACTTAATTGACTTCAGGTGCTTTGCCGAGGGCAGGGGGCCAAAGACCGAAGCCCCGTCTCACCCAACCAGTGCCAAGTTCCACAGCTGAGAAGCTCTGGATTCTGCAGGCCTGGCCGGCAGCCGGAGGCTTCTAAACAGAGAGAGAACAATTAGCAGCTCCAGCTCCATTTACCTTCTCTCTTTTAAGCTGCAATTCCAACAAGGCTAGCATGAGTAAAGCAAATGCCAAGTGGCATTGGGGTGGTGGGCTTGGCTTCTTCTGCCTAAAGGATCCCAGCTCAAGTGGCCCTCCTCTTATCCAGACAGAGTGACACACCCACACCTCTTCCTTCTTGTATTTGAAAACTACAATAAATGGAACAAGTGCCATGTTAGGTGATCAAGGTCTTAGTTTGGTAGAATTGTGCTGTTTGCCTGTTGCACCTGTTTAGGCTGCGTCCCAGTAGTGGGTCCTGACCCACCAGTTATAGACCAGTGGTTCCCACACTGGGTGCCCCCTGGGGGCCGTGGGATAACCTAGGGGGCACACAAAGACACATGGGAGTGGCAGGGAGTGCTGGAGGTGTAAATGGTTATCAGACTTTGAAAAGATGGTATCACTGGATCAAGTTCACCAGTTTTGTTGACTTAATTAAACTAAACAGTTTTAATTAGATTTTGAATAAATGTGCAATTAACTTACTGCTTCAAATTCTATTGTGTTATTATCATCCTTAGTGGGCCATGCAAACCCCTGTTCTGAATTATGCTTTTTATAGGGTAAGGTAGGGGGTACTGGGGATAAGTTTAGGGAAACAAGGGGGCAGTGGCCCCAAGAAGATTTGGGAACTACTGACTGAGAGGCACAAAGTATCCACCATTCAGAAACAGTTTCTTTCTGCTCTTGTTCTGTTCCAAGAGCATTCCTCACCACCCCAGCCTCTGTAATCCATATTCTGACATGTTTGAAATTATGTCACTTGTGTAAATGAGCCTCTTAGTGGCTCTCTCTGCAGAAGTCACAACCCCTGCGGTGGTTACTCGAAAAACAAGTTTGTGTTTGTGAATGTTTGTGTTAACACAGAGATTCTGAGCACATCATCCTTGGCGCAACTTGAGGCTTTGAAGGAATCCCATTCCAACCACAGTCTTGGCTTGGGATTGGCAAGAGATAATTGATTCTTAGATGGGGGAGGACCCCATGAATTGGAAGTAGGTGCCACCTACCACCAGAACATGCCCCAGTGAGCAACCCGGCTGCTGCATTTGCAGCTTCCAAATACACCTTAAAGACAGTCAGACAGATTGAGGAGTATTTACTTCAAGTATTTGTATTAGGGCTCAGGTTATTTTGGTCTAAACCACAGAGCCTAGGGCTTGCCAATCAGAAGGTCAGCGGTTCGAATCCCTGTGACGGGGTGAGCTCCCGTTGCTCAGTCCCTGCTCCTGCCAACCTAGCAGTTCAAAAGCACATCAGTGCAAGTAGATAAATAGGTACCGCTCTGGCGGTAAGGTAAACGGTATTTCTGTGCGCTGCTCTGGTTAGCCAGAAGCGGCTTAGTCATGCTGGCCACATGACCCGGAAGCTGTACGCCGGCACCCTCGGCCAATAAAGTGAGATGAGCGCTGCAACCCCAGAGCCTTCTGCGACTGGACTTAATGGTCAGGGGTCCCTTTACCTTTACCTTATTTTGGAGCAGCCCCGATCTGACCAGGGGCAAACCTGACCTGGATCCAGAATACATACCAATTCAGGGGCCTTCCACAAATATGGTTCCTGCATTGCAGGGGATGCACCTTCCAACTCTACAATGCTATGATTCTATGATAAAGATGTCTGGTGGTGCCAGGTGATTGGCTGGTGGGTTGTACTGAATCCTGAGCACTCCTATGCCAATACGGACCTCTTGGGGCCTGTCCATTTCCACCTAGGGGCTTGCAATTTCTTAGACCTGCCCTTTCGGTAGTATAAGCTGGGCTGTGTTTTTTGGGGGCATGCACAGAGGATGGCAGGGGTTTGGACGCTGCAGAACCATGCCTCTCACCCTGCCCTTGACACACCCATACTGGCCCTTTCTGCCCCTGCTGCTTCTACTTGGCTGGACTTCAATCTGCAGCAGTCTCCATCCACAGGTGGATGTTGATCTGCCAGTCCAGCCCCTCCAAACAAACATATCTGGGGTTTAGAATCGCTTTGTTCTGGTAGCTGTACTGCTAGCTGTCTTGAGCACAGACCTTTCCCAGTAAATAAGCCAACCCTGCGGCCCGACTTCTTGCAATTGCTCAAATACTCTGGATAGTCCTCAGCCATATGCAGCAAATTCCGAGAGAACGAGAAGACACAGACACTTTGAAGGCTTTAAAGTGGTGCATGGAAGACCGAGGAATGGTTGTAAAACATTCCACGGTAACAGTCTGGAAGTTCAAAGGGCGAATGCACCCTCGCCACGGGAATCTGCGGGGGCCACAATCCCCCCCACACACAACCAGGAATCAACTTCACTTATGAGGTCACGTTCCATTCAGAAGACTCTATTGCAAAGCCAAGATGTTCTCCTTTGAATTCATCAGCCAACAAGGTCTTGTGATATGTTACAAGTTAATATGCATTCTCCATGTTAGTGATATTTAATGTTGATGAGTCTCGTGCCTGACACAAAACACATTTGAGTCTCTTCATTTGTTTTTATTACACCATATGTGGCTTTCTGGGGCTCTCTGCACACAACCCCCCCCCAATCACTCCCTACACCATTCACTTAGCATTTTTTATTGTCATATCATGGGATCAACCCAAACCCAAATGCTATTTTTAATTAATGACAGGAAAAGGGAAGTACAAAACTGGAACTACAAAACTAAATATTTGCGTATGTGTCCCTTGGAAAAATAACTGGAAAATTGACCACAGCACCTTGAGGGGCTAATTTAGTTTCTTTGGTATCAGTTTTCAAAGAGGATGGTCAACCAGATCAGACCTTAACACAGTCTGAGAAGGTGGCTAGGCTGGAAGCCCACCTGTCAGAGGACACCTCAGTGTCACTGAGTGGCTTGTGGCATTACTGTGCTGCTTCTGCAACAGAGGCCAAAGCACACTAATAATGCAGCATTAGTTATAACTAGAACACTAAAAACAAAGAAGTGTGTTTGGAAATTTGGAAGACCTACTGTCACACATCCACCCATTGCCAAACACAATCCAATAAGGTGCAAGAGACAATGGAACTCCCTGGCCCAACCCTGCCTGCCCTTGCTGGCATTGGGAGTTCTCAAGAAGACCCAGTTCTGCCCCCTGAGCTCCTTCTCTGGATGATGCAGGTGCCTGAGGCCACCACCTTGCTGAAGCTACCATATTTTTCTGTGTATAAGACAACCCCATGTATAAGACGATGCCTATTTTTTAAAACCAAAATTAATAAATTAAGTTGTTTAGCTTTTGGGGGTTGGGGGAGGTCACTTCTGCCAATCACTCACCCGCCAGCTCGCCACTGCAGATCGCTTGCCAACAGCCGATCGCCGCCAATCACCTGCCCAATTGCCGCAGCCACAACCAATCTCCAGCAGGCCATGTTGCAGCCACCAATCACCCACCCAATTGCCGCTGCCAATCTCCTGCTTGCTGCTGCCATTAATCACACGTCCCCCCTCTGCATTCACTATCCGTGTATAAGATGACACCCAATTTTTGCCTATTTTCTTTTTAGCAAAAAGCATCCTCTTATACACAGAAAAATACGGTAAGTGCCTCTGGAACTGGATGGGGGGGGCCCTCCAGTGAACATGTAGGCCACCTTAAGTTTCAGGACGAAAGGAAGGTGGGATAGAAATGTCATAAAAGAAATAACTAATCCAAACACATGTTCCGCCTTCTGCAAAGTGTACTCTGCAGCAGCTGGGTTGCAATGGAGGCAGTTTTGCATGGCCTGCTCCACGTGGCCTCCCTGGTTTCCCAACAAAGATGGAGGGGTGTGGCAACTGCAAGCATCAGTCATCATCTATGGCTAATGGGGCCACTTCATGAGAACCCACAAACATTTCCCCCAGTTGGATCATGGTGGATCCCAATTCTGGTTCTTCGCCTCCAATTATCCAGACGATGCAAGAGGGTGGCTTCCTCTTCCCTGACTGCTGGAGAGCCCAGGTGGGTCTCAGCTCAAATGCCAAAGGCAGCACGAACAGCAGGCTTGTGCTTCATGAGAGCACCATCCAGGCACGTGAGCCTGCAAAGGTACACAGGCCCCTGCTGAGCTCCCTGACCTGCAGGCACATCTCAGGTTCAGCTGCTATCCAGGCTGAGCGGGGAATTGTTCGGGGGGGGGGGAGCCCTGGCAAGAAGCAGCAAATGCTCTTTGACATCTGGATAGGCTTGGAGCAGAATTGAAACTTACTATTTCTGAAATTAGCAGTTCTGCAGATTCAAAACATTAAACGGAAATTTCTGGTTCTGCTTAACATTTTTAAGGAAAGTTCTGAATTGATTTTAATTTTTTTTAAAAGCAACAACACTTTTGTGGTCTTTTTGGTATTACTTTCATGAGAGATGTGATTAGCAGTTCAACCCCACCACCCAAAAAAAAACCAAAAAAAAACCCCAAGGAATTTTGGGAAACTTAAAAGGTCACTATTTCATCGCCTAACACAAACCAGAGTGTCACAACATCCTTCAAGGATCTGGTCTGGTTCTGGCAACCGGAGGCACATCTGGAATGTGGGGTTGGGAGAAGCAGCATGAGGCCGTTTGTGCTCAATGCATTTAAACATGTTGGTGTTGCAACCATTTTGGTTTCTTCTGAGCCTTCGCTGGTTTTAAGGGGTGAGGGTTTGAGCAGCCTCCTTGAGCCAGACCCTTTCAGCAACCTGACTCCAAACACTGTCTTAAACACATAGACACACATACACACGCCTGTGTCACTGAAGTTCCTCAGGCCCCCCAAGTCACAGCTAATATCGGATCTCTGAAGGACACCCTGAAGCCCCCTTCAGTGGTGGGTATCGCCCAGCCTCTCAAGGGTTAAGGTTAATTGGAGTGGCTTCTCTTGTTTAGATTCTTTTCAGGTTTCGTGATTCCCGTTATTGCCACATGAAATCACTTGCAGGCGGCTCAGCGCTCTGCTGGAGGGGTGCTGGGGGCGGCACTGGAGCTGTAACAGATGTGAGCTAATTGGAAGCAAAGCAGCAGCTGCAACAAGTGCTGGGCTGGCTCAGGAGGGGGGCAGGAAGGGCAACTGCAAAGATGCCGTGAGGATGACGGTGTCCAAGCAGTGCCCTCTCCACCTGCAGGTGCAACGCGGGAAGAATGGTGGGGCTGAGCCCACAAAGGATGTCAAGTCCTTTAGCTGGGGGAATTCTGGCTGAGTGTATCAGGAGAGCCCAGCCATTTCTGCACTGCAAGCCCAACACTTGTGTTGGCCTTTGGACTCCCTAATGTTCCTGCCATGAGTCCCACCTGGGATTCTCTTCTTTGCACCCCATTTTTACTTTGAGATGGTTCTGGAACTGGATGAGAAAACCCATGGACTAAGTTCCCTCCTTCAACCGGAAGTGGCAGATCCCACCCTCTGGCTAATCCTATGGGGGTAGGAAACTGCTTTACAAAGGGGGGGGGGTCAGAAAATTTGTGGAGGAGAGGGCTATTGATGGCTACTAGCCATTCTCTGCCTCCACAGTTGGAGGCAGCAATGCTTCTTAATACCAGTTGTGGGAAACCACAGGAGGGGAGAAGGTTCGGTTCGTCTCATGGGTTTCCCACAGGCATCTGGTTGGCCACTGTGAGAAGAGGGTGCTGGACCAGATGGGCCATTGGCCTGATCCAGCTGTCTCTTCTCATGTCCTTATTGGTCCATCTAGCTCAGTATTGTCAACACAAACTGGTAGCAATAGCTCTCCAGGGTTTCAGGCAACGAGTCTTCCCCACCCCTACCTGGAGATGCAATCTGAGACTGAACCCAGGGCCTTCTGCAGGCCAAGCGGATGCTCCACCACTAAGCCATTGCCCTTCTTCATAAGCTCCCATTAAGGATACTTGAGGCAAATATCCCAAATACTCAAGTCCAAAAGCATCCCTGCAGCTAGGTGCTAGAGTCTATTTCTGAGTCCCTCTGAGCACAATGGGAGTACAAGCCCAGTTGAAATTCTGGTGCTATGGGAGGGAAGCATATGACCGGCCAACCTTTCAGCTGGAAGGGAGGGCTGCTTGGAGTTGACCTGCTTGGCCTCTCCATGGCTGCTTTGAACTAACCCTGGATATAAAATGCCTGGCCCTCGCTGTAGCTCACCTGTCCATTAGCAATAATAGACAACTTACTGGGATTAGAGAGAATGTCATAAGTCTCCAAGATAAACACATTTTTTCTTGCAAGTTAAGCCCTTTTTCTTTTCTTTTCTTTTCTTTTCTTTTCTTTTTTGATCCAACCAAGAACAGATGTCTGAACCAGCCAATGAATTGGAAACATCTGAAACAACTTGCCTCAATGAAGTACAATAAATATACCTTTCATCACAGTCCTTGCAAGATACTTGAGCTGGGTGCTCTGGAGCAGGGCCCCTGGGGGACCAAGACAGAGTCCAGGAGTGAAGGAGGTCAATTGGCAAAGCCATCTCCCAACCCTGGTTTCACTACAAGGCTGTAAGAGCTTGGGCAGGGTCTCCTGCTTTTGACAGGCCTCTCACTCCCCACCCTCTTCTTTCCATTGAATCACAAAATTGTATAACTGGAAGGAGTCCCAAGGGTCATCTACTCCAACCACCAGCAATGCAAGGATCACAGCTAAGGAATCTCTGACAGATGGAAATTGGACCTCTGCTTAAATACCTACAATGAAGTAGAATCCACCACCTTCCGAGGGAGTCCATTCCACTGTCAAACAGCTCTTACCATCAGAAAGTTCTTCCTAATGTTTAGTAGGAATTGCCTTTCTTATCATTTGACTCTGTTGGTTTGGGTCCTACTTTCATGAGCAGGAGAAAACAAGCTTGCTCCATCTTCCATGGGACAGCCATTCAGATATTTGAAGATGGCTATCCTATCAGCTCTCAATCTCCTCCTCTCCATGCTAAACATACCCAACTCCCTCAACCGTTCCTCATAAGGCTTAGTTTGCAGACCCTTGGCCATCTTGGCCACCCTCTGGCACTTAGGCTATGGACCCATTAGCTGCTGAAAACACAGTGAGGTCTTCTCCTCCCACTATGTTTCAAGTCACATTTGCACATGGGGTGTACACACCAGAGACAGGTGTGGGGAAGGGGATGTCTTCACTTGAATCACATGACTTGTTTAGTTTCCCTGCCCCTGAACCCACCAACTCCCATTCATGTAGCTGTTCTCTGCACTTGCATGATGGCTATTTGAACTGCATGCACTTCAGCTTAACCCCAGCCTACTTTTCCAAGTGGGGTGGAAGCTGGTTTGAGGGGAAAGACATTGAATAGAAGTATTCCTCAAGGAACTGCAGGATGGATACAGTTTGTGGTTCATGTCACATGTGCACACCTTCCAACACCAGCAGTGGGAGTGCACCAGAGCCAGAGTAGGTGGCAGTGTGTCTAGAGTCTCACTGTTAGTGATACCAGGAAGCCAAGGAGGAGTGGAAGGAAATAGGAATATCCATAGCAACATGTTAGATGAGACCAAGGTGGATCCTTTTATTTCAACCAACAGTGACTGGACAGGAAGCATCAGGCAGCTTCCTATGTTCCTGAGTGCGACTGTTGGCCCTTCTAGCTCAGAACTACCTCCCCATTGACTCTCCTGGGACTCAGGGAAAGGAGGTAGACTACCACTGAACTACAGAGTTCCCAGATGCCTCTAGAACGCTCGCAAACCAATGTAGACAGCTGGGGGATAGAGAACTATCTGCCATTGTGTATCCCCAGCACCTGCATTCAGACTGCCTCTGAACATGAAGGCTCCATTGAGCCATCACTGCTAACACTTTCAAACAGATCAATTAATCTAATCTTTCAAAACTGCCACGGGGAGTGGCTGTGGGCAAGATTGGTTCTCTAGATGAGGGATCCTCAAAAGCTCAGCTGGTGAGAAGAGTACTGCATGAGAAGAGGAGGTGGCTCCATGCCTGGCCCACAGCCCATACCTGCAAAACTGCTGCTGTTCTAGCCCTGTGACTCAGCAGGCAGGATGCAGCTGATCTGAGCCCAGATGGAAGACAGACTGAGTGTCTCACAGAAGCTGTGTCTCACAAAAACAGAAAGAGGGAGATATATGGGGATCCTGGGGACCCCAAAGGGCCACCAGCTGCTCACATGCTTATCACACTACACTGTGCAGAGGGCTGGGTGTGGGGAGGCCCCATGGCCTCACTGCAGCTGCATCTCTCTCATTGCACCAGCCAAGCTCCAGCTTTCACCTCCTTGCCTGTGTAGTCTCATTGGTTCCTCTCTGCTTGCTCAGCTGCCTTTGTAGAGATCATCTTCACAGAGCCTTCCTGGTGTTGCTTTTCCCCCAGTGCAGTTCCTGCCTGGTCTGGAATCAGACCTCCAAAGCTGGAGGGAAGATGTTGCTTCTGGAGTATTTTCCCTGCTCTCCCTAATCCTTCTGGTGAGTTGCTAATCCCACAAAAGCCTCTGGAGGAGGAAGGGCAGGACAGGGGGCTCTTTCATGTGGTCACTGCTCTCTGAGGCTTCTTGATCTGCATTCCCTCTGGGAGCTGCTACTGAGCTCCAGCAAGAGGGAAACATGGCGCCAAACCACTCTGGGAGGCAGTGTGGAGAGCAAGCCCCATTCAGCACAGTGGGACAAGCTTTTGAGTAAACATGCATAGTATCGTACTGTCAGAGAAGTGATCTGGGACATTGGTCTAACTGCTTCTGTAGCTGTCAACTTGGCCAAGAGTTGACTACTGCCTCAACCTTTTTTAAAACAAAAAAGGTACCCTATTAAATGTTGCTGGGCCATTTTTTCAGAAACATACTTGTCTTCCTACGATTTCCCTCCACTTTCCTCCTTTGAAAGGCCTTGAATGATGCTGGCAAGGGTGTGGGGGTGCATTGCTACTCAGGGGGATACATGCTGTAGAGAAAATCAATAGATGGCGTGAAGATGACTGTCATGGCACCAGGGTATCTAGAAACACTGCCACAGCCCACTAATCAGGGACTCTGCCAGCAACAACATTTCCCTGGGTACTTCCTTTAAGGGAGGTTTAGAGGGGGATGAAAAGGGTAAGAGCCTCTGGGCAAGTAGGTATGATTAAGAGCCATTTCCCTGAAATCGTACCCACCTGCCCTACTCCAATACCACATGAATTCAGATGCAAGGCCATTAAAGCCATGGCTGCCACCAGCTTGAAGTTCACCTGCAAGTGGTTTACACTGACACTACTTGCATAAGGACATAAGAACGTAAAAATAAAATTCTGGCTCATCTAGTCCAGCATCCTGTCCTCATGGTGAACAACCATATGCCCCAAAGGGAAACAGGCAAGCAGGACCTGAGCACAAGAGCACTCCCGTCCCGTTGTTTCCAGCAGCTGGCATTGAGAAGCATTGCTATCTCCAACTGTGGAGGCAGAGCATAGCCATCATGGCTAGTACCCATCAATAGCCGTTTCAGCCATGATTTTGACACTCTTCTAAAGCCATTCAAATTGGTGGTCATCACTGCCTCCTGGAGGAGCTCCATAGTTTAACGATGCGCCATGATCCTTTTTTTGATCTGTCCTGAAGCTTCCTGCAATTAGACAGATCCTTTCTTTGATCTGTCCTGAAGCTTCCTGCAATTAGCTTCCTTGGCTGTCCATAAGTTCTAGTTCCATGTTCCACCTCTTATGTGCCTTTTCTCTAAACCAGTGACTGGGCATTTTAATGGCCAATGCAGGGAGGTGTTCCTATTCCCCTGCCCACTTTGGATGCCCTGTTTTTAGCCCACCCCCATTTTTCTTTTTCTCAAAGCCCTTTCTCCAGCAAGTCCCAAGGTGGGGAGAGTGCAGCCTGTCTCCATGGCGTAGGCCCAGCCACACAGCAAAGATGCCCAGCTCTTTCCCACCAACCCTGTGCCTCTGCCCTGCCATGCTGTGAGACAGCACTGGGATCATTTGCATCACAGCATCTTCCCCCTGCCTTCAGTGTTTTCTGTTTCAAGAACAGAGCCTGGCCCCTTCCAGAGGCAGCTGCCTGAGCCCAGATGGGGTCTGGAGCAACTTTCTCATTTAAAAGGAAATACTTTGGACGGCACCACTCTTTCTCCCCCTTGCCAGCACGTGTAGGGTTTCATAAAGGCTGAGTGGTAATAGGTTACAAATGTACCTATAATTTTTACATTTGTTTTCATTCAGGATTTTTGAGGTCTCCTCAGAATGTCAGCTGGGGCTTAGAGAAGGTCCCAAGTGTGAAACACACACATACACACACACAACTTTGCTATTTTGCCATCCAGCAGGGGGGTGGGAAATGCCTGCAAATTTTCTCCCCTCATCTAGACTGACTCTTGTGGCTAGTAAAATTGGACTTTGGGCAAGACCTGGGGTTGATTTAGATGCTCTGCAATGCATGCTCATGGTGCTGCTGATGTAACAGTGTCTTCTCCCAAGCTGCCTGTCCTCCTCACAAGGGAAGGCAGCTCCGTGGAAAGATGCCCTTTGTGTGGCTGGGAGCTGCCTTCACCTCTAAAGATTGCCCATCGCCAAATTCAAGGCTCATCTGGGGACCTCCTTTTGGACTTGGGTTATTCCAGTGGTGGGTGCTGGGAGACAGTACCATCAGCTGCAACAAAAGGCAGGTTCAGCCCTCAAGCCGCAGGCCCTGGCTGGGAGCAGAGCTGGGCAAGCTCCCTTGCCTCAAGCCCATGCCTCTCTATGGAAAGCTGACAAGTCCAATCAGGCCTTCTGATTAGGACTTCTTCAGGCAGTACAGAGTTGAACTATGGAACTCACTCCCACAGGAGGCAGTGATAGCCACCAACCTAGACAGCTTTAAAAGAGGATAAGACAAATCCACAGAGAGGGCTACTAGCCACAACGGCTGTGTGCTCCCTCCACAGTCGGAGTAGCAATGCTTCTGAATGCCAGTTGTTGGAAAATTCAGGAGGGTCTTCTTGTGCTTGGGTTCGGCTTGCAGGTTTCCCATGGGGGCATCTGGTTGGCCACTGTGAGATCAGGATACTAGACTAGGTGGACCATTAGCCTGAAGCAGCAGGCTCTTCTTATGTTCAACCTGTGGCTGAGGCACACATTACTGGTTTCAGATACAGCAAGGCTGCAATTTTTCTCAATTCACACCAAAGCTGGTTTGGGGGCAGGGGGAACTCATCAAAACACAGCCTTTCACAGGAAATCATAGGCTAGATATGGAGTGCAGCCAACACCATGCACACAGCACTTCCCAAACCTGCGTTGGGGATGCACTGGATGCAACCAGAGCCTGAGAATCACCACCTGTGCAGCTTCACAGCAAAGAAGTCTCTGTGACTGACCCACTGCCCTGAGTGCCTGCTTGTTCCATTGCCTGGAATATGGTGTGGAGCTCCAACCCCTGGAATCCTGCAGTGCCAGGAGGAGGAAGATGAGGACCTGAAAGCACTGCTGCACCCCTATCCCCATCTGCCATAGTGCCCCCTTTCCCCTGGCTCCACTGTGGAGCCTGCCTGCCTGCCAACTGGCTCCTCCTTCCTTTCCACAGCTTGACACCCTGCGGGGAAGGCAGAACTTCTCACTCCTCAGCCAGACAGTGGTTTGGAGAGAGAGTGAAGAGCTGGTTCAAGGGATGTGGCTCCCCACAAGGGAGACATGGTGGAGACAGCTGTCAAGAAGAGTCAGTCACAGTGAACTGTGGGCACACCGACGCCCCACCCCCGCTGGCACCTTTCCCCCAACTCTGGCGTTCCTGTTGGCCATGAAGGGTATGAGGAGGGCCAGCTCAGGCTGAGCTTCTCAGAACTCAAAACTCAGTAGAGCAGCTGCTGAAAATGTCTCATCAGAAGGGGTCTCTAAGGCGCCAATGATGGTTGGCCCTTTTCCGTTCCTGCCAGGTAAACTGAAAGGGAGGGGTGGTCAGATGTGCTTCCACCAACACGCAGGATCAGGGAAGCCTAGAATCCTAGAACTGTAGAGTCAGACAGGACCCAGGGCATCATTCAGTCCAACCCCCTGCAATGCAGGAAGCACAGCTAAAGAAAGCTACGGTATTAGTGTGTCACTTCAGCAAAGATCACCACCAGCTTTACACCTCTTATGGAAGCCTGCCACTGAGTGAAGCAGGAAAGAGGGGTTGACGAGGCGCCCCCTCCTCCCTTCTTGCCTCCTGCATATGGTTGGGCTTGAAGTAGATGCCTCCCCCCAAGGAAGCCCACACAGACATTCAAGTCACCTTCTCAGGCCCTTGCCTGGCTGCCTCCAACAAAGGAGGTTTGGCAACAGGTAGCTAGCAAAAATGGGAGCCACCTGAAGCATCCCCATCCCCAAGGTTGAAGACCTTTTTATATTTATATTTTCTCAGGGCCTTTTAATCTTTTTAACGTTGACGTCTTTTATGACTCTGTGGGGTTCTGGAAGTTTTAAGACCTGCGAGTACTGCGGCCCTGCTGTGTTTGTTACATTTCTTTTCTCCTCTGATGAACGGCTTTTATGCCGTTCCGAGATTTTATGGCTACTGAGTAGTGTACAAAGGCAGCATATCAACCAACCAATCAATCAAAACTGACGGCCCCAGAATCTGGGCTGGGCTGCATTTGGGAAAGGAAGGAGGCAGCCTGGAGTAGCCACAAGCCAAAGAACTGAGGGGGAGTTTTGCCCACTCCCAAGTCAGTGGCCACTGGCTGGTAGAAACTGACATCCCAGCCTGGCTTATGCTCACTTGCTCTTTCCCACTGATGCCTCCGTGTTGCTTCCTGGCTCTCTGCTGTGACTTGAGTGTCAGTAAGGGTGCTGGTGGCAGCAAGAGGATTCAACTTCACTGTCAGCCTCAACAAACCATGTTGGACTAAGACCTGGGAGGCCAGGCCTCAAACCTCCACTCAGCCATGAAGCTCACTGGGTGACCTTGGGGCCAGTCACAGTCTCTCAGCCTAACCTCCCTCACGGGGTTGTTGTGGGGAATAACTGAGGTGGGGGAAAACCATGTATGCCACTTTAAGCTCCTTGGGGAAGAAGGTGAGATATAAATTCAATAAATAAATTTTTGGCCTGGGCTTTTCGATCTCCACTCCTGCCATGCTGCCATATTCCCAAGAATCAAGAGTCCATCCCCATTTGTCAGGCCCCATCACTCACAACTGTGGGTATCTGAAGAAGTGTGCATGCACACGAAAGCTCATACCAAGAACTAACTTAGTTGGTCTTTAAGGTGCTACTGGAAGGAATTTTTTTTTTTTTGTTTTAACTGTGGGGAGACACTGACATGCCCCAGACATTTCTTGTCATGCCTGGAAGTAGGGTTCTTTCCTTGGCCTCCTGCACCTGTTGCCCCCACAGCCCTCACCCCCTCTCTAAAGTGCTGGTGAGTCCATAAAACCTGCCATCTTCATCTGCTGACAACTGGGTGGGTAATTTATCACTCTGGAAAAATGCTTTGAGCCTATAAAAAGAGAGAAAGAAGCCCAAGCTGCCAAGTTCTGCAACATCTCAACAGACGCAGGTGTCTCCGCACCTGTTCTTCAGCCTTTGGAGCAGACAAAACAGGATTTGTTTCTCCTGGACACAAAGCAGAACAGGCCCTGAGGAAGAAGGGTGGGCAAGCTTCTTGGATGGCGTCATTGAGCACATCTTCCTGTGCTAGGCACGAAGATCACAAACCTCAGGCCAGGCGAGAGGAAGCCAAGCTCCACCTAGCAGACTTTGGGAGAGATTTGAGAGACGGGGCAGAACCGGGGGGGAGGGGCCTCCAGGAACCCTGGCTATCATCACAGGCAAAGGCCACATCACAGTCCAAGGCTCTTCCTTCCTCCATGGAAGTCTCTGTCTTCCACACAGCTCAGTGCAGTCACTCACACAGGGTCATCACATTTTCTCCTCCCAACAAACCTGCGATGTGATTTCCTTGAGAGATAATGACTTGCCCTAGGTCAGTCATGGTTGGGTGGGGATTTGGTCCCAATCACCCCTCCTGGCCCCGCAGAAGAATTCAAAAAAAGGCACACCCATCGTCTTCCTTGCCCAGCCTGGTAGGGATGACGGCAAACCCAGAGAAGCTGTTGCATTCTTGGAAGAAGGTTGACTCTGTGACATCTGGGTGCAACATTTGGCCCTAGGGTGGAGCTCCATTTCTGCCTCCAGGCTGAGCAGCAGCGGGAGAAGTTGCAAAAGACAGATCCTTCGGAGAAATACCTTTGAGCCTTTTCCAAGAAGGCTGGTGAACGAAATGTGGAATGAATTAAGCATGTAAATGAGAGGTTGATTTATCTCCTCACATGAAATCTTATTGCAGTGCCCCCAAATTATTGGATTATTTATACATTTTAAATCTTCCAAATTTGGAATGTGGAAATACATACACATAATTTTTTTTCAAATAAAACATTGTAAGTTTAATGCAAGCCACGTTTTTCAAAAAGGAAAGCAAAGGGGGTGAATCTGTACAGGATGAGCGTCCCCTCCCCTCTGTGAGACTCCTCTGCAGGGATGTACAAAAGAGCATCACAGAAACCAGTCTCTTGCTTACACTCAGGCCTTGTGAGAACTGACATGGCAGAACCTCCGCACAGACAAATTGCTTTACTGTGCAATAAATGCAGTGTCTTTCCTTAGCGATTGAGGGAATTAGGTGTCCTCACATTTCTTCAAGTGTCATTGCATTCACACAATATTTCACCTGCTGGCTTCTGCACTTGTTGGCGTATGGACAGCAGCATCTATAGTAGTGGGCTGCACAAGCATCTGGACAGTGAGCCCAGCGACATCACCTAACAGAAGAGCCTGCTGGACCAGGCAAATGGCCCATCTAGTCCAGCATCCTGTTCTCAAAGTAACCAACCAGAGGCCTCTTTTGGAAAACCCACAAGCAGGATTCCGGCATAAGAGCACTCTCCCCAACTGTGGTTTCCAGCAACAGGTGATCGGAAGCCAGTGGCGGAGCTTCAAGCGCTGGCGGAGGGGCAGAGAGCAGGCAGGGGTGTGGCTGGCATGCACCCTGAGGGCATGGCGCACCGCCCACGGGGGTATGGCACATGTCCTGGGGGGTGTGGTGCACCGCCTGCAGGGACATGGTGCCCAGCGGGGGGGGAGCCGTGATGGCACCCCACCGGGATCATGCCGGGGGCGATGCGCTTCCCCTGCACTCCTGTTCCTCCACCAGTGTCGGAAGCATTGCTGTTTCCAACTGTGGAAGCAGAGCATAATCATCATGGCTAGCAGCCACTGATAGCCCTCTTCTCCCTGAATTTCCTTAATCTTCTTGTAAAGCCATAGAGGTTGGTACCCATCACTGCCTCCCGTGGAAGCGGATTCCATGAGCTACGTGAAGTACTTTCTTTTATCTGTCTTGAATTTCCAATATTCAACATCACTGGATGTCCACAAGTTCTACTGTTATGGGGGGACGACTTCTCTCTACCCGTTTCATCCATGCCACGCATAATTATATAAACTTCCATCATGTCATGTCCTATTCACCTTTTCTCTAAAGTTCCTGGTGGCAGATACTGCAACCTTTCCTCACAAGGATGTTGCTCCATCTCTTTGATCATTTTTGTACCCTTTCCCAACTCTACAATATCCTTTTTGAGATGAGGCCACCACAAACGTACACAGTATTCCAAAAGTGGCTGCACCATAGTGTTGCGTAACAGCATTACGCGCAGTTTTATATTAAATTCATTTCCTAATTATCTCTAGCACAGAATTTGCCTTTTCCACAACTGCTACACACTGCCAACATCTTCACGGAGCTATCCACTATGACTCCTGGTAAGTCACATCCAGTTCAGATCCTAGAAGTGCATATATGAAGTTAACATTTTTTTTTTGGCCCAACACACATCGCTTTGCACTTCTTTACATTGAACTGCATTTGTCATTTTACCACCAATTCACTCAACTTGCAGAGGCTCTTGAGCATAGAATTTATTGCTTGTGTCCATAAAGCTGTCCAGAATCCATGGGTCTTTGCTTGAATATTCATGTTAAAATTATGTTCATTCTGTTAGATGAAAAAACCTTTAAATTTGGCAGTATCTGGGCTGCTCATGAGCTCACCACTTCATAAATAACATTTTGTAATCAGAGTCCAGGATTCCAACCCCCCCAACTCCAAAATGCCCCCTTCTTTCTCCCAGGCTTCTGGCTCAACTCTAACCCTCAGTCATGATGTCAGAGAAAGTAGCAGGCGCCAATCGCTACCACATGTTCGTTGCTTCATCAGCCCAGAAAAACAGCAACAGAAGAGGCAGCTGCCCAATAGACATGGTCCTCAAAGCGTTTCGAGAACGCTCTTTTGTTAAGGGAAATGCTGGATGCTTCTTGATAAAAACTGCTTGGGGAATTTTTTTCTACTCCAGCTCAACAAAACATGCTGCTTGAATGGTTTCCTCAAAAAATGTTGAGAACCATATCTATTTGCTGCTGTTCTTGGCTTTTTCTACAGCTGTTATTGATCTTCTCTACTTGTGCAACTGGCTTATTTCACCCGAGTCAAGAGAGTTGGCAGAGGTCCTCACAGCATCTTTCTGTCCTTGCCTGTAATCTGTTCTGGGGAATGAGCAACGCATCCCATTAAAGTCAGACCATGGCAACTATGAGATCCCTGATCACTCACACACCTATGGATGAGACAGTTATAGTGCCTGGACTCTTATGGGGGAAAGCCAATTGCCCCTTCATGCTGGTGGGTGGAAGGGTCAGAGAAGAACAAAGTAGTGGCAATCCATGGGCAACACTGGAAGGAAGGAAAAATGTTTCCCTTTGATGTGCAAAAAGAAACAAATCTGCCTGGAAGTGCCAAATGTTCCATCATCAACATCATAACTTATCTGTACGCCACTTTTCCATAGTAAACTATGGCCAAGGCAGTTTGCAAGGAAAAAATTACATAATTCACTTAGTTATGAAATGTAACAAAATTTAAGTGTTAAAGAAAGCACCTCAAAAAATATTCAATAAAATTAAATAAACCCCTTATAATGAATAATGTCTTACAACAAAATACAAAAACAGAAAAAAATAACATACAACAAAGATTAAATCTTGGGCCTAACAGAAGCCCATAAAACATTACCCACCCCCCACCCACGATTGTCTCCAGGTGTCCTGAGCAGGATGTCTTGCAGCACCCACAGGTCAATGGTCTCTTGGGTACTTTCTGCTGAAGCAGTTATGAGCCAGCCTGTCCTCTTGCTGGCCAGATGGAAAAAGACCAGCAGAGATGGAGAAGGATGGAATGGAGGAAGAAGACAACTCTGGAAGGGTCATTGCTCAGTGTGGCAGTAGACGAGTCCTGGAGGTGATCTTCCCAGCAACCCCTGAAATTCTCATTCCCCGGTTGCAAACAGCTCCCCTTTGCATGCTTTCAAGTGCACACATGCAGCACACATGTATGTGAGAAATACTGTATTGTTGATTGTTTTATTTATTTTTAAAAAATTTAAATCTCACTCTTCGGCCAAAAAGGGCTCCCAGAGTGGCTTACAGATCAACAAACAAACACCAGTTCCTGTCCTTAAGGACACAACATAAGCAAAGGCAGAGGGAGAGAGGGAGAAAAGCAAAGTCAAGCACCAGTTCTCAGTTATGAAGTACCGACATGGACCAGCTGGGATAGGTCAGTTCAAAGACAGAAAAGTAGCCAAATCTCTAAGTAGAACCAGTGGAGTGGCCTTGCTTCCCTTCGTTCCCTTTCTTCTGCAGCCTGGCAGAATGGCTGCCACTAGGCGATGAGGGAGAGCCAAAAGGCAGCTGTTCTCTCAGCAGAAGCAGCAAAGTAGCCCTGCTTCCCATCTCTCACACTGCTGCAACCTGACAGAGTGGATGCTATTGGGTAATGGCTGAGGAAGAGCCAGAGACCTAGTCTCTCAGCAGTCCGTGGAGCAGCAGCCCTCCTTCCATTCTCTCCCTCTGTCACAACCTAATGCAATGGCATCATTCACCCTTGCAAGTCATCTGCCCCCATTTGTGAGCCGGACTAAAGTTCTTAGTGAAAGGCTTTTGGGATGGGAGAGGTACGGAATTGCCACAGAAGTGGGGAAAGGGGGAATCAGCAGTTCTTTATGAGCAGATCCTGGTTTGTGCAACTCTTCTCCCTTGGGGCATTACAGAAGTGATACTAACTCTCCTCTCCCCTCCATCCCCAATGTGAATTTTGATTATTTGGACCCGGAAAGGGGCCAGATCTAAAGAAATACAAACCCGCCTTTGCAGACCCGCAAATGGTTTGTTTTAACAGCTTGGGTTGAATCGCCTTCCCCTTTGGTATCTCCAGTCTGGCAGTAACGGGCTCGCTGAGTGTTTGCCTAATGGTTAACATCCTTTCCTTATTAAGCAAAACATTTGAAGTGATTATAGTTTATTTACAACCAAAGTGGGCTTAAATGAGATCTAATTCCTCTCCCTTCTCCGCTGTTGGGCCTTCAGCCAGCCCACATGCAGCTGCCTTTGGGCAAGGAGCAAAACTGCGAAGGAAGGAACAGCCAGGATGTCTCGACCTTGTGGCAGGCTGTGAGAAAGCACCTCATGGGCATGCGTAGCATCAGAAATCCTGCACAAGCCAAGGCTTCGTTCTCCGTCTCCCCCAATGGCTTTCTGGTGGGACTCAGTCAAACAAGGAGCATCACCTATTTCAGTACTCTGGTGGGTTGGGTGCTCCTGCTAGGGAGGAAGGGGGAAGGATGGGTGGAACAAAAAGGAAGCTCAGCTCACCACACAGATGTCCCTGGTCAAAACGGCACCGTTCTCCTCCTGCACACCAAGAATGCAAAGGACCTTCCCAGTCCAGAACCAGCAACTGCACTTAAAGAGAATCAATAGCAGGTGCTGGAAAAGGCCTCCCTCTGCCCAAGTCCTTGAGGGTCTGCTGCTGCCACCGCCAGAGTAAAGAAAACTAACCTAGATGGCCTTATTCACAGTAAGGCAGCTTAATCTTCTCATTCATCCAAGAAGGTGGCTTAGAGTGGCTCTTTGGAGTTCCTTTATTCTGAGGCAGGCATCCCCAACCTGCAGCCCTCCAGATGTTTTGGCTTACAGCTCCCATGATCCCTAGCTAACAGGACCACTGGTCAGGGATGATGGGAACTGTAGTCCAAAACATCTGGAGGGCTGAAGGTTGGGGAGGCCTGTTCTGAGAAGTCCATTCAAAATCCCATCTTCCCAGCTGGCCCTTTCCAGCCACTCTGGAACAAACCACATTTTGGCATTTCCAGAAGGACAGAATAGTTGCGTCAGCCCATTGCCGCAAAAAGCAACAAAGTGCCTTCTTACGGCATATAGAGGCTTACACCATAATTAATTAGCGAGTCTCTAAGGTGCAACAAGACTCTGTTGTTTTTATAAGATTCCATTTGTCTTTAATAATTTGACCTTCAACAAATGTCCCCTGATGGGATAATTCTATTAAGTTCTCTGATGTGAAGGGGTCGTACGAGCGGAACCTGATGGTTCTATTTCAGCGCCACAAGTTGTGTGTTTTGCTCTGTAACAAATTCCAACCGCTTCTCAATGTCCATCTCAGCCTAATGTGTGTGACGGTTTTGGGTTACTGCCTCGGAAAGGCACACCGCCCTGCCTAATTGGTTTCAGGTCCGCAGCTGGGTGCAGTCTGAGACAGGCTTGGCTTTTGCTCTGCTGAGGTAAGTGGCACCTTTCAGGCAACCTCCACTCCCCAAAAGGCCCTCCAGCAGAAATCACAAATGATTTCTTGGGTGATATCACCCCAGAGCGATTGTGGGGGGTGGGGGTGGGGCACGATCCAGAAATGTCAGCTGTGAGCTTGCCCCCAGAAATGTGACAAGGCTGCCATTTCCATGCACTGCTGGCAAGATGTGATAAACCCTGCCAGATCCACCAAAACAAATGAGAACGCAAGCTAAGCATGTTTGCTACTATGACACAGCTATGTTCACAAGTGGCCTGAAGGACATATTTCTGCAGGATGTGTGAAGATGGACAGAAAACATTTGGGGCAGATACATAGAAAGAGAAGCCTCTTTTCCCTTTCTCTAGCTCAGGGTTTCCCAAACTTGGGTCTCCAGCTGTTTTTGGACTACAGTTCCCATCATCCGTGACCGCTGGTCCTGCTAGCTAGGAATGATGGGAGTTGTAGTCCAAAAACAGCTGGAGACCCAAGTTTGGGAAACCCTGCTCTAGCTTCAGAGTCTGTAGACCCTCCAACTTCAACAGCCACTTCTTGCATTCTTCAGCTTCTTGTTGCCTTTGCTGCAACAGGCTGCTCTTCTGACTGATTTATTTGGAGGCCACATGGAAAAGAGAAAGCTACAGTCAAGTCCAGACTCAGCCGGTGGGAGAGCTGATGCTCTGAGCACAAGAGGCAGAAGTACACCTCGTCGCTTCAACAGCCACAACACCAAATGCAGGGAAGCTCCTCTACAACTCCTTGCAACAGCTGTGCAGGATGCTCTTGGGCTGCCTTAATGTGTGTTGCCTCAAACCCATCCATCACCATTTCCAGCCAGAAACACTACATTAGTAGAGCCGTGCAATGTTAACAGTGACAGGTGTTTTGTGGGTAACAAGCACAAGCACCAGATGACCGTAGGAATGCACAGCTTTGACGCAGATTCTCCAGATGGGAGGGATCAAAGGCACCTGCTGGTCACGTGTCCTGCTGGAGCCCTGCGCTGCTCAGCAAGGGTGTGTTTGTGCGAGATGGTAAACCTTCTGCTGCCATCACCCACTCCAAGCTGCTTAGTGTATTTTAAGTATTATCACATGGGATGATAAAAATGCATTTGGTAAAAAGAAAAGAGATGGAAAATGCAGTAAAGGAGGACCAGGAGCTAAAAGCACTGGGCTATTTAATTTTAAGAAGTTTTTAGGAGCCTTTTAAGAAATGCAAAAAGAGAAACAAGCACAGAGGAGGTAGAATAAAACCAGGGTGAGTTTACAATGCTATTGTAATGTTACAATGCTATTGTAATGACTTTCATCCCAGCTTTCAAGACAACTCACAATAAAGTGTTATAAATAATAAAATAAACCAATTATATTTGAAGGCAGGCGATTTTCCCCGTTGCACAGAGGTGGTATCTTCCTCTAGCAGGTGCGCAGCAGGGCTGTTTAAAATACCAGAGTATGAAATGAGGAACGACCAGTGACCTAATATGCCAAGTAAGAGAGGCAAAGGGTTTTGCTTCGCCCCAGCCGCTCCCTCTGTAGGAAGGTCTGCAAGCGCCCTCAAGTGGACACACAGCATACAGGGAAGCAGTAAGAACTCAATCACATTTTGTTATACAGTCACAGACACTTTAAAAGCTGAATAGTTTCCTTCCATAGATACAGTGATGCCACAGTATAGAAACGGAAATATTACCAACCTTCTTCACAGGGCTGTTGGGACAGAACACTTTGCAATTTAACAGTATTACTGAAGTAATACATACAAAACTGATTTACAGTAGCTGACTGCTCAAGCCTGCTTCTCAAGAGGAACGGCACTTCCACCAAAAGTGGGGGAAAGCTGTGGGAGGGATAAGGCACAACTCTTTTCATCTTTGCTCCTAACAACTCCTGCAAGGCAATTCCTAAAATTCTAAGAGGTCAAAGGGAGTTCATTCAGTCCAGCATCCTGTTCTCACAGTGACCAACTAGATGCCCACAGGAAGCGCCAAAGCAGGACCTGCATGCAATAGCACCCTTCCCACTTGTGATTCTAGCAACTGGTATTCAGAGCAATAGTGCGTCTGACAGTAGAGGTAAAACATAACCATCATGGCTAGGAGACACGGATTGTCTAATTCTCTTTTAAAGCTATCCAATTTGATGGCCGTTACTACATCTTATGGCAACGAATTCCATAGCTGAACTATATGCTGTGAAGTACTTTCTTTTTCCATCCTGAATCTTCCAACATTCAGCTTTGTTGGATGGTCCCAAGTTCCCCCAGACCCCTTACTTGCCTTTTTTCCAAACTAAAATGCCCCAAATATTGTAACTGTTCCTCATAGGGCAGCTGTTACATCCCCTTGATCATTATGGTAGCCTTTTTCTGAACCTTTTCCATTTATGCATATGGTGCAACTGCACCATAGATTTTTATAACAGCATTGCTATATTGACCTTCTTCCATCTCCTTCTATCTTAGACATTCTTTCCCATCTGTTCAATTTGATAGCACTGTGGTCACTGTTCCAAATCAGTTCACCAACACTTACATTTTACACTCGTTTCTGAGTGCCACTTAAATGATGCACATTACTTCTCCTCTGTTTGGTGCCATGACCAACTGTCATTAGAGTATGTAGAAATGTTGCCTCTTTGTTGTGGCTAAATACAAATTCAGCCAGGCAACGTGCATCTATTCCTGGAAAAAGGGACATCTGGTTGATCTTCTGGAGAAACTACCCCACAGACCCTCACCCAGGCTATGCTTCTTGCAGCTGTTCCACTCTGGACAGCTACAGGCACAACAGGAAAAGGGACATTTTGCACTCCAAGGGTGCAACATCAAGTTTAACTTACAAAGAGACGCCTACCAGAAATGGTGGCATGTGGCTCAATAAGGAACGATCCCCAGCTACTGGTTCACATACTCTTCATTTCAAATCTGAGGGCCAGCACCAGCCCAGGATCCGGAATTGTGCATCTTCTGACTGCGGGGCTGGGGAGCTCCATCCGAAAACAAAAAGCAGCCCTGTTTAAGGTCTGGGCCTCTTCACATGGTGGTGAGCTGTCCCAGGAAAGCTGGCCTCTCTTGGGAAGATGAGCAAGTTCCATGTCCTTACACAGCTTCCAGAAAGTAGGAGACCTTCAGCAACACTTCTGAGAGACAGACCAGAAGAGGGCTCTTTGTGAGGAACAGGTCATGGGTAAAACTTCAAAGCAGGGATACTGCAGGTGCAAAGCACTGTCGTTTTCTATAGGGCAATATTGGTTCAGTTGTGCACCTGTTCACAGATGATGGGCCTGTTGGTGGCTATTTGCCAGTGACTAAGACTTTCCCGTCAAAATCTTACCTCTGCCATGAACCCTTGCCCTGCATCAGCACTAGCGCACTGCCTTATTTTGCAGGAATGGTGTAAGGATCACAATAAGGCAGTGTATGTGAAGGTGCACTGAACACTCCCAGTATTAACATTTATGATACCCAAAAATAAAGCCTCCATATTCATGGTAAAGGTAAAGGTACCCCTGCCCGTTCGGGCCAGTCTTGCCAGACTCTAGGGTTGTGCGCTCATCTCACTCTATAGGCCGGGAGCCAGCGCTGTCCGCAGACACTTCCGGGTCACGTGGCCAGCGTGACAAGTTGCATCTGGCGAGCCAGCGCAGCACACGGAACGCCGTTTACCTTCCCGCTGTTAAGCAGTCCCTATTTATCTACTTGCACCCAGGGGTGCTTTCGAACTGCTAGGTTGGCAGGCGCTGGGACAGAGCAACGGGAGCGCACCCCGCCGCGGGGATTCGAACCGTCGACCATGCGATCGGCAAGTCCTAGGCGCTGAGGTTTTACCCACAGCGCCACCCGCGTCCCTACCCATATTCATGGTACTATACCTCTATTCAGCTACTAGAAGCTGAGGGTTTGTGTTTGCTATTGATCCCACCTCATCGCCAAAGACATGTTCCACATTGGTGTCATTACCTTCTACTGTGTTTTGGAGGCCCTGCTGTAGCACCTGCTCCCAGGCCTTTGGAAGAGCTTGCATCTCCATCAGATTCGTGTAGCTAACCTGAAGGAGGAGAAACTTGAGCCCCAAGTATCTTTTCAGGTGTTAAGGACAGATAAGCAGCCAGCTCAAAGTGGAATGACAGAGACGCATTTCCACTCACCCTGCTCCATGAAAATGGGGAAAGCCCAAAGGGCCTCAGTCAAAGGAGGTGGCACAATAACTTCAAGCTACACAAATCAGAGGGGCAAACGAGAGCAGTCCAGCACAGGATTATTTGGTAAATTTACATCTTGCCAGATGCTCTCAACAGGAGCTTTTCAGGGGCGATGAGAAGAGCTGAACTCCATGGAAGGAAATGAGAGTGTTTCTGGGGGCAGAGGGCTTGAAACTGCCTCCTCCACATTTGCACAGCTTGAAAAGTTGTGGGAGAATGGCCTTGGGGCTGGGGCCCTGCAACTCTCACAAGTGACAACTGAATCAACAGTGAGGCATCTTATCCAGAGCTGGAGGCAACAAGGATTCTGGAGTGCTAATGTTGTTTTCTTTTACTGGCTTGTGTTTCAGTGTTTATTGCTAAACTGAACTGTTAGCTATCTTGGGGGTCTTTTTCAAGACAGACATAAAGGCTGCATAGACAATTATTTTAATAAAGGTCTGTTTCTGGAGAACAGGAGGACCTTGCAGATGCATAACTCTTTCAAAGGATACACACGATGGTAAAATTCTTCAACATCCAGAAGCCACTCCAGCATGTCCGCCAATGAGGGGCATGATGCAGAGCGCTGGAAGGTCGTCTCCAGGCTTAGGCCATCTCCTGGCTGCTCACAGAGCCGGAAAACGCTGTCCACACGGACCCCAACAGTATCCCTCACTTTCTGGAGCTCCATTCTACACAAAACAAAGACCACTCATGTCACACTCTGGGGTGGTTTCCATAGAGATCAATCACCCAGAGAAACTACTGGTTCATTTTAAGTGTGCTAATACTGGCTTTCATCATACATTGTTACATTCTCTCTTGTTTGCACTTCCGCCATATTGTCTGAAGGGCCTTGCACAAGTTTAAGACGGGGTGAGAATCTGGCCTGCACATCTCTGCTGCCCAAGCTCAGGTTGGAGGTGAGAAATTTTTGGCTGGTTCTTTAAAACAGGCATAGGCAAACTTGGCCCTTCAGATGTTTTGGGACTACAACTCCCATCATCCCTAGCTAACAGGACCA
The DNA here is from genome assembly GCF_964270895.1 of Podarcis filfolensis. Lineage (NCBI taxonomy): Eukaryota > Metazoa > Chordata > Lepidosauria > Squamata > Lacertidae > Podarcis > Podarcis filfolensis. Next base: position 55,905,698 of record NC_139611.1, on the reverse strand, counting down.
GTGCTCAGGGATGATGGGAATTGTAGTCTCAAAACATCTGGAAGGCCGAGTTTGCCTATGCCTGCTCTAAAAGCTGTGTAGACAACTTAAGCAAAAGACAAACGTTGCTAATTTGAACAAAGGTCTTACCTAAATTCAACCTGTTGCAATGGGAACGGTGAGCTGAGCTTGGGCAGCTCACTAGGAACTGCCACAAAGCTCACTGGATAGAGCCAAGGGAAGCCAAACTGAGCTACCCCATGTGGGCTGCTGTTATGAAAATAAGTAAAAACATGAAACTACTTTTTTTAACTGGGAAAGTGCTACATAAATAACTGACTGGAGCCAGACAAAGTCAGCTGAACTTACTTGATTTCAATGGGAATTAAGTTCAATTAGCTTAAGATCTGGCTCCAACCCAAATAAATTTAGATGTACTTTTAAGATGCCATAGTTGTAAGTTATAGAGTAATAATACAGAATTGTTCATTGCCTGTAAAAAACTGTCAGCTGCCAAATAATTTTGACGGGAACTTTTTTCACACTGTGAATGACCCAGAGAGCTGCAATTCCCCCTCCCCTCTGCCCTACCCACAAAGCAAAGCAGATGCCCTTACAGGTGGTCCTGCTGCAGCACCTCCAGCAAAGCCTCCATGGCACATTGCTGCTTGTGCCTCAGCCTCTCTGGCAGATCTGGGAAGTCTCGCAGGGGGGTGTTGGCAAAGGAGACCTTCTGGGAGGCCTGCATCTGCTCAGCCAGGTTGGCCAAGGAACTGAGAAGAGGTGTGCAGGCAGCTAGCACTCTCTTCCAAGCCTCGTGTTGCTCCTGGAGAGCACGGAAACACTCCTGCAGGACACCATGAATGGTGTGCAGGGAACTGGAGCCCCCAGAAGCCATCCTGGAAACAAAACACAGAAGTCAGGTCAAGAAGCAGCCCAGGTAACAAGACTCCAGCAACACCAGGCTTGGTTCAACCTGCCCTTCCCCTCACTTGGCTTGTCACACATCTGCATCAAAAACAAAGCAGATATTTCCTTTTGCAGAACATCAAACATGTTTGCAGGACTCAAAACAAGTTAGTTAAGTCATAGCAGTAGGCTGAATCAAAACTGATTCAAAACCATACACATACAAACACACACACTACTGTGTATCATTTTTTAAAAAGAATACCTGGTTTAAAATGAAATCCTAGTTTAATACAACACCAGGAGGGTGCCAACTATGTCCCTCATCCCTCAGAGTTTAGGTAAAGCTTTGAGGAGAACAAACCCATCTTCCCTGCCTTTTTCTAGAAGGGCTGAAGGTTGCTAGCTGGGATTTCCTCATGCTATCATTAACCAAGTTAATAAACGGATTCTGATTTTTCATTTTTTTAAATTTCCTTCTCAAGTCCTATAGCCGACTGGATTTCCTAGGTGAACTTCTCAGCCACAGTCTATCATGCCAGCCATTTACAGTGCATTTTAATACTGTTTTCTGAAGCAATGCTAGCACAGCCTAACTGCTACAAGCAGATAATGCTCCATCACCAAGTTATCCTTATGGGTACTTTTCAGGGCCAGCTCTGGATTTCATGGCCTCCATGGAATGTCTCACATTGCCATCTGCCCATCCCAACATACTCTTGGTTTAGTGTTTACTCTTAGCAGGGAGAGGGATGGTGAGGATATAGGAAGGATGATGGTAACCCTGTTGTCATGGCCAGAATGTATGAACTTTGGGCAGCAGACCCACTCTGCAGGGGTTGCAGAGCAATTCTATGGTCTGCCCCCAGAGATTAATGGAACCTAGTAGGTTCCTGAATGCTCGGCAGGCTGGGACGGTGCAGGTTTCCAGTGGATAGAGCTGGTGATCTAGTCAAAGCCTGGGTCGCACTGTGGGGCAGTGCGGTGAGATGGGATATTGACACAATTGCTCCCAGGAGTCCTCTCTGATGTCGCAGAGTCTGCTCTGCACCTTGTTTACTGAGCTGCAGCAGCTGGTAGATGACCAGAGTGCAGGTGGCAGGAAACTTGTACTAAAGCTGACCAAGTGCTTGGTAGTTTACATAATTCTGCCTACCAAGAAGTGCTGAAGGCAGGAAAGAATGCCAACTTTGCCACCTCCACTGAAGAGCCATCCAGCAGTCACTTTAGGTGTCAGGACGCTGATCATACCAGAAGTGTTGGGTGAGCTTCTGGAGCATTCAGTGTTTGCATGACACTCTGAGAATAAAGTTGCTCAGCTTTTTAGCCTTGGATGCTTCAAGTGTCGCAGCCCCATGGTGCCCAACGCAGCACACTCCCAAATTAAGCAACTGATTTCCCTTTATGCTATCCAGCAGAAACAGGACCTTTTCCACAGTGGCTGCCAAGGCTTGAAACACTCTGCCCCGGCAGGTCCACACACAGATCTTCCTCCTTCTTCCACAGGCTGGCAAAACCCCCTCTGATCCCCATCAGGCATTTGGGTGAGCAGCAGAGATGTCAGGCACCGCCCAGCAAGTGTCCAGAGAACTGCATCCTTAATTTTGCTCTGGTTTTATTTATTTTGAATCCCTGGTGCAAGTTCATGAAGCGCTGCTTTTCTATTTTAACCTGTTTGCTCTCCTTTCTCCACCAAGTCGGCAGCAAACTGCCACGTGTTTTCTCCTGCACCCTAAACTGCCTTGAGGGTTTAGTTTTCTCTGCGATCAAGTGGTGTATTAAACTTTATGATTATTTTTTTTAAAACAATTCATATAATTTATAATTTTCAAGACTTCTGGACATGTTATTCCTCACCAGCACCTGCCTAGAAAAGGCTGATAGGAGGATTTAAATACCGAAAATATTCGGCATTTTGTAGGTGACGCTGACACGCCTCCCTCCGCCCCAAGATGGCACAGGAAGCGCTTTGCCTTCCTTGGACGGAGGTGGTGGTGGTGAGCAGGGACAATACAGCTTTCCTGACCTACCTGCTTCTCTCCGGCACAAAAGCCTATTGCTGCCAGGCAAGGCCCTACCCCAGCCCTTCCTCGCCGGCGCTACGCGGGTGCCGCTAAGACCTTGGACTCCGCTGGGTGGGGAGTGGGGTGTGCTGGGAAATGTAGTCCCTTTTCTCTTTCAATCTGCGCTTGCGCGCTTTGCCACCTCCCGCCGAGTTTCCATTGGTCCAACTCACTCTCCCGCGCTTCTGATTGGCTGGTTGCTCCGAAGCTGATGGGAAGGGGCTTTTCGCGCGCCGCTTTCTTTCTCGGTTGCCATGGGGACACGGCAGCGGCGAGGTGACTGTTGCCTGGCGACGCCCACCACACTTCCTTGAAGCATGTGCAGAGCGCTGCTTTCCTCCCTCTTTGAAGGCCAGGTTTGTAAATTGCTTGAAGTGAATAAATGGATCCAGCAGCAGCATCCCAGGCTATGATTCCTGCTCCTGCAATGGGATCCCCAAAGCAGGCGGCCCAGACTTGGGGATCCGCCCACAGCGCCTCCTCCCGTTGCCAGGATTCAGAATCTTCCTATTGGGTCGCATTCAACCCACTACAAAGCCCAGGCCCTGGGCCAGGTTTTTCTGGGCCACTCCTGACACGCAGATGCTGCAGAGAAACAGAGCTGGTCATCACTAGGGAACTCCTGCCCCTCGTTGTGAACATTCTCCATGTTTCTCAAGACTTGTGTACTGATGCAACAACAGAGCATTAGCGGCATCTTTATACTGGACCATCCACATGCCATTCTACGGTATTCTGTGTTTTGCAATGCGGCCCCAAATGTTGCCACATTATTGCCTTCAGAACTGGGACTCTTGCACTATCGCCCAACAAAAGTGGGGCATTCATAGTATAAAAAGTAATAGGATTTCAGCAAGAGATTACAGCACCTGCACTGACTGGGAACGAGGCAGTACGTTCACCATGAAAGGTCTGCAGGTGCAGTTTTGAAAGCGGTATTCTGTATAGCTGTCAGATACCATCATGAGCATGCCTTTGCTCTCATCCTCCTAATATCACAGATCTGCGTTCTTGTCAGTAAAGCCAAAGTCACCCTCCTCCCTCCCTTCGTTCCACAGGGTGGGGAAGGATGAAATCTCATAGATTCAGAGTTCACATCTTTCTACCCAGATGCATTGTCCCAGGCACATCTAGAATTAGCCTGATCCCCCCTACCTTGCAGTCTTGATAACAGTTAGTCTTTGGGAGTCCAAAGAGCTGAGTCTGTTGTTCTAGATGTTGGTTTGTGGTGCAAATAATAGCTGTGAACCATTGGCCCACCTAGTTCAGTCTTGTCTACACTACGTGGCAGCAGTTTTCACCAGCTCTGTTTAAGGATTGAGTCTAGAACCTTCTGCATGAAGAGAAGCCAAAAGCCTTCCTTTGGCTCCAGAGTTTGCCTCCCTCTCCATTTCCATAATACTTGCATGTTGATAGCAGGAACAGCAAGAACCTGGAAGCCTAATTCCTGCTGCAGAATAAACAAGCATGTGGGTGAGCAAACTGAGGAGGTGTGACTGTATCTAGACAACAGGAATATGATAATGTTATTAATGGAGAAAAATGCATCCAGCTAAACCCAATCTAGACTGTTTCCTTGCCATTCCAATGTATAAGCAATGCATGCACTTTGCCATATGTCTTTTTGTGGCTCCGGAATTCATGATGGGAACTGAAACACTTAATCTTCCAAACATAATGAGAAAGATAAGGAGCTGTGGCTGACACTGAGCACCAAACAGCCACCTTCGGTAAGATAATGACTTCAATTGTTGCCTCTCTGCAGAGCACCGTGATGGATGTGTACATTGGCTGCAGAGCTATTTCGGATATGGCACAAAGTGAGCATTTATCATTGCAAGCAACTGTTGGGGTGGAGCAAGCAGCCTCCTGGAGCTTGTGCCATTAAGCACACTCCCAAGCAGCTGTTTCTTGTGAAGTGCTCAGAGCTTCTTCCTTCTGACCTGTTGAGGGGCCTTTGGAAAAGCTAACAAACACAGTTCATGAGAGAATTTAGTTCTGATCTTGTGCCAGGAGACTGTTTTCCAATGTGATCCGGGCTTCATTGCAAAGAACAGGCTGCTGTCAGTCTGATTAAAGCTAGTCCAGAGCTGGCACTTTTTAGCCAAAATATAAGATACCCAAGCTGGGTTAACATTCAGGTCATTTAGTATTCAAGGAAGCAAAGGATATGATAGCAGAAACTTTCCATGAATCATTTTTATCGAGAAAAATACCACAAAGTAGCAATTAACAGTAAGCCAGGGAAGGCTTCCCAGGGAGGGAGAAAGAGGACTTGAGAGTGAATCCATGGCACAGTGGCCCAGGATGACTTCACTGTAGCATAAACATTACCAGCTTAAAACTCAGCAGGCTTGTTCTTTTTCTCAATTTGAATCTAAGCTGACTGCATCAAAACACAGTATTTTCTTAAGATACAGGAAAGCTATGGATTGTGACTAAAGTGTGTACCCCACTTCCCAAACCAACAGTGGGAATGCACTGGATGCAGAGTAAGCAGGAGTGTGTACACAGCCTTAGAAAGGTAAGGAGAGAGGTTCAATGAGAAAGAAGGGAGAATTACTCCTTCTCTCATACATCCTTCCACTCTGTGTCAGGCGCACCAGAGGAGGTGGTGATTCAAGAGAGCGCAACGATGGACACCACCTGGGAGTTCAAGAATTCTATGGAGGGAAAAGACGGGAGAAACTGGGGGCGGGAGTTGAAGCCCAGGGGGGAACTGGCAGAGAGACAGAACTGTTTTTAGGGCATGGGCAGACTCGGGGATTCTAGCATGCGAGGGCATATTAGACTTGGAGGGTGGGGGAGGCTTATTGCACAAAGGGAGGTGTCCTGGGAAAGCAATTTTGAGATATGCCCCAAAGGAGAGGCCTCTGTTTAATAAAATAAAAAAGGGGTTTAGGCTACAGTGGGAGTTTTACAGGACTTGTTGCATATCACCCTTCTCAGCATTCCCAGTGATCAATCAGTGAGTGAAGATTTGATTAGAACTGGAGGAAGTTGTGCATTTGTGATCTCGGGACGTCCCAAACAAGCTGACTAGAAGATGGGAGTTACTCCTCTCTCCATGGCAATAGAGAGTTTCCGTAGGAAACTTGCAAATTGAGTTGCTCTGTGTAGTTAGATCCTTCCTAGCTCACCTTTATAGTTAAAAAATAAACTATGGAGACAAGGTGCTTGCTAGGGAACATATAAAATGGTGAAGGATTCTTGCTCTTGGGAAACACTGCGTTAACAGCCATGCATGTGTCTTTCAGCTAATTCAAGCATACTGTATTTTATTTTATTTTATTATTGCATTTATATCCCACATTTCTTCCAAGGAGTTCAAGGTGGTGTGCAGAGTTCTCCGTCCCATATTATCCTCACAACAACCCTGTGAGGTAGGTTAGGTTGAGAGACAGTGACTGGCCCAAGGTCACCCAAACTCCCCATCTGGTGAGGTGAACAGGAATCAAGTGATTCAATTTCTTGCTCTAAAATATATTATTCTCTAGATCAAACAAAAAGATTCAAGTTGCACAGTCTCAGAGAGATGGTGCCTCATAAAGGGAAGGTAGTCTTTCCACAGAGGATCTGGACCAACTGGCTGGCAAGGCAAGTGAGAACCACCCACTTGTCTTTCGAGTCCAGCAGGCACTAATATTTTCAGTAGCCAAGAGTGGAGCCAATGATTAGGGCATGTACTTGGTTGGCTTGCCCAAAAGAGCAGGTCTTCTCCTTCCCAACGTTCATCAGCTCTTCCTGTATTCTTCCAGAACAAGGGACAGCTATGAGTTTCTGCATTGCTCAGAGTTCTCACCTGCAGCTTCCCTTGAGTCTGAAGCCTCTATAGCTTGTGTGTATTGGGCTGAAGAGGTGGGCATCCTGAGGGAAGGAGACCTCTTCTCCAAAGCACCGCTGGCATGGAAGGACATGGATCTCCACAATCCCCACCACAAAGAAATGTCAGCTGCAGTCCACGTGAGGTGTGGTGGTGCTATTCAGAGCAGCATGCCCACTGTCTGTGCTCCAGAGCTGGGAACACTGATGGGTGGAGCAAGAGAGCCCTCCCCTTTGGACTCCTTTACCTTTCAAATCTGTCTGTCTCCAGTGATTATGGAGTTGTAAAAAACAACCATCATGTACACTGATAAGCATACAGTAAACTGCTGTGGACCCAAACAAAGGAGGATTGCAGAGGCCCACTTAAGTTAGTCTTTCTAAAAGCATAAGTCTATTTGGCAAATGCCACACTGAGACAAAGGAGTGGGCAGTGAAGGGAAAAACCCACCAGCATAGGAGGAGGAAGAAGAGCCTGGCTCTCCCAGGAGTCCCTGCCATGGCCTTCAAAATTGCATCAGGATACCTGCCTGGGTGCCCAGTGTGGCCTCTGAAGACTAGCCAGGGGGTTCCATCATGGCTCAAACCACCACCTGCTGGACAGCACACACAAATGCTTCTTATCCTGCTGCCTGCAACGTATATTGTCTCCAACTCATGACCTGGGAAAGAACCCAATTTCCAGCAAGGAAAGGTCCTTGATCTAGGACAGCCTAGAGGCCTGCCTCTGCTTCCACCTCCCATCAGCTCTGTTCATTTGGTCCAGAGTTTGGGGAGATCTCCCCATCACCCAATGCAAGCTCCCAAGCCAATAAAGTGCTAGGAGCTGTTATGGTCCAGGCCTCCAAGAGCGCAAGTAGGTATGCTAACCTGCAGCTTTGCTGTTGGCTGAGATAAGGAACGAGGGAAGGACTCCTGAATTCTGCTTGTCCTGCAGAGACCAGCTAAGTCAGCTGAAGCTTGTGATACTTTCTCTGCATCCTGTGAAGGCTCTTTGCTTTGAGGAGTCAGGAGCAATGGGAGTCTGAGAGAGAGGTGTCTGTGGCTAATGACTTCAGGAAGAGATGCCATCAGAATTGACTGCTGCAAGCATTTGGCACTCAAGAGCTGAGTGGGCTGGAGCTCAGCAGCATGTGAGGCAGGATTCCATTGCCCACTGAGAAAGGATCTCCAGGGCAGGAACCATCATCCTTCCACCCTTTAACTGATTTTCTTTCTGGCTGTGCACAGGTGAGACACCATATTGGACAAGGTTGGCATCAACACAGTACCATCAAAGTAGCCCATTGTCTTGCAGTAAACCTGTTTCCAGTTGTGCATCTTCCTGCTGTTGCCCATGTAGCCTTCATTCCAGGTAGAGGTGGAGTGTGCAGTCTTCCCATCTGCCCAAGAAGTGATGGAAGGAGGCTGGGAAAGGAGGCTCACTGGAGAAACAGTCACTCTACTGCCCATTGAGGAAATTTCAATAATTGGCAGCTTCTCAGAAGATGCATTGCTCTGAGTTCAGACTCTCAGGGGGCTTAAGGGTCACCAGCAGACCCTCTTGCTCAGTCTCCTCTCCAAGGTGCCATTGGGGTAGATGGGGAAGAAAAAGACCAGCTCTTCAGCTGCTGCAGAGAGGTCGCTCTGGACCTCCCATGGAAGGGGGCAGTTGGTTCCCACCACCTTCCTGCGTCTCCAGGACATAGCTGCCAACATCCTCTGCTCTCAGGTAAAGTCTCAGAGACGTGGCCTCACCAGGGCCAGTGGGCAGCTCAGGTTGGTTCTGCAGACACACACCGCTGCCCTGCTTTCACACCTGCACTCCGTGGCCATGCATCTGGATCACTTGAGCCCGGAGTGCTTGGATCCCACTTAGGAGAGTCTTTTGGTGTGCCACAGAGGTGATCCCCAAGCTCAGAACATCTCTGGAATAAAAAAAAAAGTGAGCAGCCCACTCCATACCAGAGTCAGTCTGAGCACAGCAGCTCACCTAGTCCCATCAAGCAACTAAGACTGGGAAATGGGGCTGATGGATGGTGAGGAGTGCCTCAGCAGTACCAGAGCCAGCAAGTGGGAACTGGGTGCAAAGCACAGCAGAACACCCCTGAGGAGAGTTCTGAGAGACCATAAGCCAAGTCAGTTGTTCAGGAGGCCCAGGAAGTGTGTGTCAGACTCCCAGCTGCCACCACTCAAAAGAGAAAGCCGCCCAAGGAGCAGCAGCAGCAGCTTTCTCAGGTTAGCCTGAAGCCAACCCCAGAGCCAGGTTGCCGCCCTGCTCTCTGGGCCCTTCCCTGTTACAAGGGGCCATAGTTGGGTGTAGCCAAGCCTATGTGTGGCTGGCTGGCAGCGTCCTTCTAGAGGAGGGGAGGTTCACTTACTGTACTGTCATTCTGGCCACTGAATCCAGGTAGCAATAGCCAGCAGCCACAAAGCTGTCCTTATACCTGCTCATCTCAATGGCTTCCAGCCACTCCCCAACAGAGCTGAAGTACGGGAAGGAGGAAAAAGGGCAGTCGGAGGGAGGGAGGGAGCAGCTGGCAGTCCTGGAAAGAAAGAGAGAGGAGCTATGTGGGGACATCACAGGAAGGAAGGTCTTATGCCCCAGAACCTTCCACCGCCCCCTAAGCTCAGATGTGTGCAAATACAGCCTCTGTCACTGCTGTTTTCTACATGGGCTTCAAGGTGGGAGGGTCGGGGATAATGCAATCACCTGGCATAGGTGAAGGTGCTGTTTCTCGAGAGCTCTGGGGCCTGAAGCATGTTGCCAAGTGTGCTATGGACCTGGGAGAATTTTGGCCTCTCGGTACAGTCCTTCTGCCAGCAATCTAGCATCAGCTGGTGCAGAGCCGGTGGGCAGTTTGCAGGAGCAGGAAGCCGGAAGCCATCTTCAATGGCTGTTATCACCTGGAAGCAATTGTTGGAGATGGAAGTCACACCCAGCAGGAGCGTGGTAGGATGCTCTCGCTTGCAACCAAAAGCACAACCACACCCACCACATTCCCTCCCACCACGAAGCACAACAGAGTGGTGGAAAGGCAGAGGCCCAGGGAGTCTTGGCCTGCCCATTTTCTGCTCCTCGTCCACACCACCACCTCCAGCACACTGGGGAGCCACTTACGTCCTGGTTCGACATGTCCCAGTAAGGCCTCTCTCCGTAGGACATCACCTCCCACATGACAATGCCAAAGCTCCACATGTCACTGGCTGAACTGAAACGGTGGTACTGGGATGCTTCAGGGGCCAACCACAGCACCAAGCTTTTCCCACCCTGGGCATGCATAAAGAAAAGGCATTGAAGAAAGACCAGAAAATAAGTAACAATAGAAACAAAATTAATTGCAATAGAGACAAATGTAAGGTTCTACACTTAGGCAGGAATAACCAGATACACAAATATAAGCTGGGAGACACCTGACTTGCCAGCAGTACAGTACATGTGAAAAGGATCTGGGTCTTAGTAAACCACAACCATCACATGAGTCAACTGTGTGGTGATGTAGCAAAAAAGCTAATGCAATCCTAGGCTGCATCAACAGATTTATAGTGTCCAGATCAAGGGACGTTTTAGTACTACTATATTTTGTTTTGGTCAGACCCCACCTGGAGTTCTGTGTCCAGTTCTGGGCATCATAATTTAAGAAGTGTATTAACAAGCTGAAGAATATGCAGAGAAAGGTGACCAAGAAGATCAAGTTTCTGGAAACCAAACCCTACGAGGGACAGTTCAGGAGTTGGGTATGTTTAGCCTGGAGAAGAGAAGACTGAGAAGTGTTATGATAACTATCTTCAAATATCTAAAGGGTGGTCTCAAGGAAGATGGAGCAGGCTTGTTTTCTGCTGCTCCAGACGGGAGGGCCTGAACCAAGAGATTCAAATGAGAAGAAAGGTGATTCCAACTAAGCATTAGGAAGAACTTTCTGATGGTAAGAGCTGTTTGACAGTGGAACAGACTATCGTGGAAGGTTGTGAACTCTCCTTCTCTAGAGGTTTTTAAGCCACCTGTTGGATGGCCACCTGTCAGGGATTCTTGCTTTGCGGAGGGTTGAGCTAGATGACCCTTGGAATCCCTTCCAGCTCTACAATTCTGTTGCTCTACAGAAAACACCACACATACACGTTGTCTGCCTCATTATCATTATTATGTATTAAATCTGTATACTGTCCTTCATCCAAAGATCACAGGGTTGTTCACAGCATAAAAATACAAAATGAGAAACAAAGTTCACGTCTTTCGTGCTGCCAGATCCCTGTTTCCATTCTCTCTCTTCCCCACCTGCTACCGGAAAGCTGGCCTTTATACTGCACATGCAGCACAGCTGGATTGCTCAGGGGAAACTCTGTCCCAAATTCATTTAAAATGAGCTAGTTAACGTTCAAAGCAAGGTGTGTGTGCGTGTGTGTGTGTGTGTGTGTGTGTGTGTGTGTAGGGAAAGGAAGGGAAGTCCTGAAATATTCAGGCAATAGTTAAGTTCTCCTGCTAGATGGTTTACAATTAATATTTCATGAGGCAGCTTGTCGCTTGCCCAGCACAACCCATTTAATGTCTTTCATCAAGGAAGATCACAGCAGCAGCAGGAAGAGAAAGAACAGGGAAGCCAGGAGGGCTTCCCCATTCAAAGCACAGGAAGCACCAAGGGGTGATTCCAATGCCCCTTGCAGTGCTCCCCTTATGCCTCTGCACATACAGCATACTGTATATCCGCTGCCTGCCTTCTCTTCTGCTTTCATCAAAATGCTCCAAAAATGCTCATCCTGGTGGCATCTGGAAGGTGTCATTCAAAGGCTTTGGTGTGTAATTTGATACTTAAAATGTTCACAGAATCATAAAGTTGGAAGGAACCCCAAAGGTCATATAGTCCAACTCCCTGCAATGCAGGAATCACAGCTGAAGCTTCCCTGACAGGTGGAAAACCACCACCATTGGCAGTGGAACAGACTACTTCAGAAGGCGGTCTTCCAAGACTCTCCCTTCCTTGGAGGTTTTTAAACAGAGGTTGGATTGCCATCTGTCATGGATTCTTCAGCTGTGCTTCCTGCATTGCAAGGGGTTGGACTAGATGATCCTTGGTGTCCCTTCCAAGGATCTATTATTCTTCCTGCCCCCTCCCAAATACATACCAGCGTGCTGAAAACGGTCTCCATCTTCTCTTCCTGGCCTACTCTGAAGCCAGAGATTTTGCAGACCAGCTCCCCATTTACCAGGATGTTATGCGCTGCCAGTTTCTTGTGGATGTAGCCCATCTCAGTCAGGTATTTCATCCCGGAGGCAATCCCCTGCAGCATGCCAATCAGCTGGGAAGCCATGAGCTGCCCCTCATGCCGCTATGGGTGGGAAGAGAAAAATCCATGAGGCTGGCTGCGGGCGCATCAGCAGAGGACTCCACCAGGCAAGTGGCTGGCATATAGCTCATCCCACTATCAGGGAAAGGTCTCACTCACCCGCAGAAAGGAGTCCAGCACCCCATTCTCCATGTACTCCATCACAGTCATCATTGGGTTCCCTACACAGAGAAACAAGAATCTAGTCTCTGGGTCTGTCTGTCTGAAAACCAGCTAGATGAGACAGAGGGCTCTATCTGTGACATTAGGTCAGAAAGATGTTAATCATGCACCGGTAGCAACATCACATTCATGTTCACACAGAGGCAGTATTGTAGTGCTGTACTTCCTGCACTAGTAACAAATTGGAGTAGATTACCTTTGAAGCACCCTTGTGGGAGGAAGCAATTGCTTGGTCCCAGTAAGGCAGTTCCATGAAGCGATGCCATGCAAGGATCAATTGCCCACCTGCTTATGTTGTTTCCCTAAAACTCTCCTCTCTCTGGACTAGCCTGATGAATGAAGACCAGCTGCTCAATGAACCCTTTGCAGTGAGACTGGCTTCCCAGCTTATTAAATTAGCTACAGAACCCCTAAGCATCTTAATGTTGTGGGCTGGAACTGACACATAAATGAACCTTTGGCCTCCAGAGTGTGTAGTCCCAGCATTTCTGGATAATCGTCTTTCTAAACCACATTAACCACCACAGACTCCACTGCAAGCAATTAAGAAAACCATCAGTATTCTCTCCCTGCCTTCACACAGGACAGTCACTTTCCTGAGATGGCTTTTAAATCACCCAGGCAATTAGGCAGAACTGCAGCTACACACACAAAAAAAAACCCAAGCCAGGCAGCGGCTGCTTTCATTTTTGCTGGCCACAAGTAAGTGCGTAATTATTCCAGTCCCTTAATGACTGTTAAGGAGAGGGAGGGCATTGGGGCATTTGCCTGCCTGATCACACTTTTCCTTGGTGTAAACTGTCCACAGAACCACCTGAACTGCCTCACAGTGTGAAACCAGCATGCCCTTAAACACTGAACCTGGTGGCTCCTGCTGCTTTTCATGCATAGGACACCATGTTCCTAGAAGGAGTGCCATGCGCAGGAGGACCAGCAACCGCTGCCTCAATGCAAAGCCGTATTTTCTAAGAACATAAGTAGAGCCTGCTGGATCAGACCAATGGTCCATCTAGTAGGCCTCGATAGTCCTTCAGTTTAATTGAATGTCCATGAGTTCTAGTGATACGGAAGAGAGAAAAATGTGTTCTTCGCTCCCCATGGGTGGGGGGCACAGGAGAAAAAAGACAGCCAGTTCTCTCACTTGTAGGGCTGCATTCCCTCCTAGGTCTTGGGGCTGCATACTAGTAATGGGCACAGCAATGAATGTGACCCTTATCCTTGTGCAGTAGGAATGGGCATAGTCAAGGGGTGGCAGGGAGGGGCAGCTGCTCCCCTTAATCAATAAAAATTAATAAAAATACATAGCTAACAGATTCTGCCCCCAAAAAAACAAAAGGCCTGCCCCCCCCAAATCCTGGCTACGCCCATGGCAATAGGATACATTCTATACACACAAAAGGCAGACTTTTTTTTACACAAACACACCACACCTCCATTTTAGCAAGGAAGAGGCATCACCACAGCAAGGAGATTCCCAGTGCCCTCAAGCAGGAACAGTTAGGGGCACGGCACTGCCTGGAAATAATCCCAAACCCCAGGTAGAGCAGCCTGAGGTTCCAGAATCCAAATGCGGAAGAGAGCCACCTCCCCATACACACACACACACAGAGTTGAAATCAAGCTTGGGCATCTTCTCAACATACACTTGGCAAGGCAGCAGAGGTCAGTGCCTGATACACAGTCTTGGACCTCCCTTGAAGGTGTGCAACACAGGCGCTTCAAGGGGCTATGCAAGGAACGACTGCCTGGTGTTCTGCAGGAAGTACCATCTTCTGGCATGCAAATGGGCAGAATCCATAAGTGCTTCTTACCTCTGGTAACAACTCCCTCCAGACGGACAATGTTGGAGTGGTCAAACTGGCCCATGATGCTGGCCTCAGTGAGGAAGGTGTGGACCTGCTTTTCGGAGCAGCTGGCTTGCAGGGTCCGGATGGCCACAGGCAGCTCCCGCTTACTGGGGAGCTTCAGGCACCCCTGGCAGATGTCTCCAAATTCTCCTGCCCAGAAGAAGGACCCGGAGTTAGAACCAAACTCCCTCGCTGCGTAAGCAAGAAATCCACATGCAACAGCACCCTCCCCCCGGACTCTGAAAGTGGAAAGGGAGCCACTGCCGAAATATGAGGCCCCCGCAGTCCCTCATGGCTTCCTACAGAGGGTTTTTTATTGGAAAAGTTCTAGCAGCAAGGAATGGCAGAGAAAGGAAAAGTTGGCGTGTGCCAGTTGAGAAAGGGAGAAAAGGGGTGGGGTGCTGCTGCAGCTCTGGGAGAAGACCCAATGCCATTGTTGTTGTTTCTCTTAAATTTCATCTAGTTTGTGCTATTGTGCTGTTTTGGATTATCTATCGCCTTTTATGATTCAGGGCCCATAACTGTTCTAACACAGTGGTTCTTGAACTTTTGGGGGCCACTGCCCCCTTGGTTCCATAAATGCATCCCCAGTGCCCCCTTCCCTGTAAAAAGTGTTATTCGGAGTAGCAGTTTGCATGACCCACTAAGGAAGATAATAAATAACACAATAAGATTGAAAACACTAACAATTAATTGCACATTTACTCAAAATCTAATTAACACTGTTTAATTAATTCAACAAACCTGATTAACTTGATCCAGTGATACCAGCTTTTCAAAGTCTAATTTAACTTGATTCAGTGATATGAGCTTTTCAAAGTCAAATTCACACTCCAGTGCTCCCCTGCTGCTCCCCTGCTACCCCCCCCCCGCCCAAGGTAATCCCACTGCCCCCATTTGGGAATCATTGTTTTAATACCTAACTATATGCAATCAGTTCCTACAGTTTATCCTCAGGTTCCCTGGAGGCTTCCCCTGCTTGAACAGTTACCTTGTTCAACCCACATTTTACCAGCTTCCTCGCAAGAATATTGTGAGGGACTTTGTCAAAAGCCTAACTGAAATCAAGATACACTATGTCCACAGCATTCCCCTGATTCACCAAGCTTGTAACTCCATCAAAAAAAAAGAAAAAAAAAAGAAATGAGATTTGTCTGACCTGACTTATTTTTGAGAATCCCATGCTGGGTCTTAAGCAATCACAACATACTTTTCTCAGTGCTCACAATTATCATTGTAGGCAGTACTGAACTAGAAGGACTGATGGCCTAACTCAGTACAAGGTAGCTTCCTATGTTCTTTAAGAAGAGGAGGGGGGCATGCAACATATGGAGAAGACAGCAGCAGGGCTGTGCCATCTCCAAGTCAAGGGGCTCCCACATAGGTGCACAGCTGCTTCCCCAGCACAATGAAGCATGGAAGGAAGGGACCGTCGAGCTCACTGAAAAGCAAAGGGCCTGGATCCACAACACTCACCTGTCCCAAGCAGCTTTTCCATTTTGATGCTGGAGCTATCAAGTTCCTTGGCAAAGAGAGAGACAGCCTGTAGGGGGTCTTCACAGGTCTTGGGGTCAACATACATCCTCCGGGTTGGTATCTTGACTACAATGGGGCAGCAGAGATGGCGTTAAGGCCTTTTGCCAACATTGAGGTGCTGCAAATTTCCCCAACCTGGCAGAATCCAGCCAAGAAACAAATATTTTCCCTTGCTCCTGCCATCCGCCCCCTCCCTATGTCTTTACCGTCGTGGAAACCTGCCTCCCATGTCCAGCCCTTTTTGTCACTCATCCAGAATAAAGCTACTTTTGAGGCTGGACCTCAAAGAAACCCACTAATGTGGCAGTTTAGACAACAAGCCAGGATCTCTCTCCTTACTGGAGGGAAAAGGGAAAACCAGTCTCATTTAACATCTTTCTAGGGAGTTAATACATAGCAACAGTTCCTTCCTGGCTAGAACACAGACATCTCTGTACAGACCAGGTAGATATGTGTGTGAGCAATGTTGTAGTTTAACCACTTACCGAAAGTATCCTGTAAGTGACTGTATTAAAACTTGCAAGTTATGAAGGTAATCAGTTTATATTTGATGCCTTGGCAAACTTAAGTATTAACTTGCATTGAACACACTTTGAAGGAAGGTTTGGAACTGGTGAGAAAAGGTACCATTAGTCTCACCCACTGGCCTTGGTTGCCTTCGGCCTGGACCCTCTGAGGGGGTCTGAAATTCATGAGCCCTACTGTTTGGTCTCCTGCTTTTCTATACAGCCAAGAAATCAGACGTTTTTGCTACTCGACTGTTGATGGCCTCTGTTCCATCTGCCTTGGAGTCCTCTGCAGGACCAAGCTGTAGCTTAACATCAGACCATAAGAAGAGTGTGCTGGATCATGCCAATGACTCCTCTAGTCCAGCATCCTGGCCAACCAGATGCCCCTATGAGAAACATGCAAGCAGGACCTGCACACAAGAGCCCTTTCTTCTCCTGTGGTTTCCAGAAACTGGCATTCAGAAGCATTTACTGCCTTCAGCCATGGAGACAGAGCATAGCCACCATGATGAGTAGCCATCAATAGCCCTCTCCTCCATGAATTTGTCCAATCTTCTGTTAAAGGCATCCAAGTCGGTGGCCATTACTGCCTCCTGTGGGAGTTCTCTAGCTTAACTATGTGCTGCATGGAGAAGTGCCTTATTTTATCTGCCCTGAGCTTTAGTGTTGAATCCAGCGTGCATTTCTGGTGCCTTCCTTCTACCACTCCAGTGCCACAGTTTGTGGAGCTCAGAGCAGTTGCTGAAGCTTAACCCAGAGCAGGATGTGCCCACTTGGCAAGCTGCAGCCGTTTTCGAGTACATGAAAACAAGAGCCTCACAAGGCCCTGGAGGCTTCCTTGCAGGAGCAGTTCCTTAGGGCATCTGCCTGGGCAGAATGAAGAGGGGGCCCTGCAAATGCACACTTCAGAGTCAGTCTAGAGAGGAGAGGAGGGAAGCCCAGGATGGCTGTCATGTTTGGAGTCTAAAACGGCACCACTGTAGTTCATCTCCAAAGCTGGACTCCAGGAGAGCCTCTTGCTACTCCTACATCACTAGTAGCAGGGAAACCTCCTACCCTTCCTCCTCCCTCTGCCTTCAACTCACAGTGGAAGTACAGCTCCTCCTCTCCATCCCGGTAGGCCTTGCCGTAGTCACACTGCCTGCAAGGGGGAGAAGCAAAAGCCACATTATACCTTCTCAGCCAGGACCTGCCCCAGAAGCGGCCTCAAGCAAAGCCCCAATATAAGCTGTGAAGAAAGGCGTTGAGTCCCAAAAAGAGCTGTGTCCTCAGCCCAACTCCAGCTGCCCTACTCAGCAACCTCTTAGCAGAGGAGTGGGAGGGAGTGGGCAACATGGGATGGTCATGTGCTCACCTCCTCCAGGTCAGGATGCCCAGGATCACAGAGACCAACACAATCAGCCCAGCAATCGCCACAATGACCACAAGGACTATGGGGCTCTGCTCATGGAAAGCGACAGCAGTGGCTACAGGAAGAAGTTGGGGTGGAGAAATAGAAGGAAATGGGAATTAGACCCACAGAAGCCAAGAGCAGCAGGGCCTGGCTCATCTTGAGCAACTGCCTGTTCAAGAGCCAAAGACAACCGCACTAGGACATTCACTTTAATTGCGTGGTTGACTGGCAAGCAGCAAAGCTGGGATACTTTAACAATACAGTTGTACCTTGCTTCTCAAACTTAATCCGTTCCAAAAGTCTGTTCGACTTTCGAAAATGTTTGAAAACAAAGGCACGGCTTCCGATTGGCTGCAGGAGCTTCCTGCACTCAATCGGAAGCCACAGAAGCAGTGTTGGACGTTCAGGTTCCAAAAAAAGTTCGCAAACTGGAACACTCACTTCCAGGATTGCAGAGTTCGGGAGCCAAAACGTTTGAGTCGCAAGGTGTTCAAGAACCAAGGTACGACTGTACAATTCTTTTTTTTCCCTTTTTTTCGGTTTTATAAATTTTTATTAAGCTTTTCCT
This sequence comes from Podarcis filfolensis, assembly GCF_964270895.1. Classification (NCBI taxonomy): domain Eukaryota; kingdom Metazoa; phylum Chordata; class Lepidosauria; order Squamata; family Lacertidae; genus Podarcis; species Podarcis filfolensis. The sequence continues at coordinate 55,887,588 of NC_139611.1, read as the reverse complement.
TTACAAATAAATCCGTACAACCATGTTTACAAATTTCCTGTTTTTGAACTTCCACCAGCACATCCCTCAATCATCCATTTTTCTTATCTTCACGCATTTTCTATATGATATTGCCAATTTAATATTATCTTTCCATCTCTATTTCTTTTTTACAATATACCTTATACTATCACAAAGCCTCCTTAAAACCCACTAGCGTTGTCTGTTCATCACAGATAGTTTTCAGATAATCCGTGAACTTTCCCCAGTCCTTGATGAATTTGTGATCTTTCTGATATCTGATTTTTCCAGTCATTTTATCCAATTCTGCATAGTCCATAAGTTTCATTCTCCACTCATTCAAGGTCGGTAGTTCCTCTTGTTTCCATTTTTGGGCAATTAATATTCTTGCCGCTGTTACTGCATACTGAAAAAGTTTGTGATCACTTCTATTTATCTCTCTTCCTGTTATTTCTAACAAAAAGGCTTCTGGTTTTTTTACAAACGTGTATTTAAACATCTTTTTTAACTCATTATATATCATTTCCCAGAAACCCTTTACCCTCTTACATTCCCACCACATATGAAAAAATGATCCTTCTTTTTCTTTACATTTCCAACACTTGTTACATGTTTTGAACATTTTTGCTAACTTTACGGGTGTAATATACCATCTGTATACCATTTTCATAATATTCTCCTTTAACGCCATACATGCAGTAAATTTCATATTTTCATTCCATACTTTTTCCCAATCAGCCAACTGTATATTATAACCAAAATCTCTGGCCCAATGTATCATAACCGACTTTATCTCCTCATCTTTCATTTGCCATTCCAAAAGTATTTTGTACATTTTTGATATTGTCTTAACATCATTGTCAATTATCTCTGTTTGAAATTTTGATTCTTTCTCTATATATCCCCTCTCTTTAAGGTCCTTTTTAAACATTTAATTTACCTGAAGATAATGCAACCAATCATAGACATGATCTTTAACTTGTTCATATGGCTTCATTTTCCATTCCCCCCCCTTTAATTACCAACTCTCCATAGGTAATCCAATTCCCTCTCATATTGATTTTCTTTACACTCATTACCTGTAGTGGTGACAACCAGTGTGGAACTTTGGGTTCCAGTATATTTTTATACCTATCCCATATTTCTATTATGGAGCTCCTGAAAATATGATTATCAAAACCCTTGTGACTTTTCTTCTTCTCCAACCATAAATAGGCGTGCCAACCAAATCTATTATCAAAACCTTCTAAATCTAATAGTTTGTTGTCTTTTAGTTTTATCCACTCCCTTAACCAACAGAGACAAGACGCTTCATAATATAATTTCAGGTCTGGCAGGGCAAAACCGCCTCTTTCCTTAGCATCTGTTAATAACTTAAATTGTATTCTTGGCTTTTTGCCCTGCCAGATATATCTTGAAATCATTCTTTGCCACTCTTTGAAGATCTTTGTTCCCTTGATTATAGGGATCATTTGAAACAAAAATAACATCTTTGGAAGCACACACATTTTGATCGTCGAAATTCTGCCCCAGAAAGACTGTACAATTCTAGGCCTAGGGCCACAGTTCTGCTTTTCTGTCCCTCTCCACTTGTAATCCTGATGGAAATACCCCGTGCCCTAGTTAGCTTTATGGTGAAAAGTTCCCATTGCCAAAGAGGCAGATCACAGCTGGGGCTGGAGGTGATAAAACACCCCTCCCTGCATGCTGCAGCCTTAACATAATTTTTTAAATCTCCCAATGCTACTGCTAGTCCTGCAACGGAAGCCATATCTAGCCTGGTCCTAAGTCCCAAGAGGATGGAGATGTAGAAACGGTGCTGAGCTTTCAGCTCCCACTCCTTGTTGCAAGCTGTGACTGTTGGAACTGTTGGAATACATGGGAGAAATCAGAGAATAAGAGGAACCTCCAGACTTCCCAGACTGCCCTTTAACCTGTGCTGACCTTCCCCTGGGTGCTAGACTGATACTCTCATACTTTCTTTCCTCATTGCCTTCTTCTTGCTTACCTTGGGAGAGGAGACATCTTTGTATGTCTCTCCTTCTGAGAACTTTCCTATTCTGCCAAGCCTATGCAGGCAGCTAAGAATACATCCTTTCATAATGGTTAGTTGATGTCTGCTTATAACTTTTTATAGTTTTTATTGTATGGTTTTGTTGCTGTGAACAGCTTTGATATATATTTTTATGGCACAAATATTTTTTATAAATAAAGATCAGGCATGTTGCCCCTGGAAACCAAGATCACATTGCTGTAGTTGGTGGTCCAAGAAACAGAAGTTTCTCAGCAAGGGGCTTTTATGGCATTTAAAGGAGTGGGAAAGGAATCCATTTGCCACCAAGGACTGACTTCTGGGCAAACTCACAGTGGGCAAAAGTCACTGGATGCATCAGGAAATCCAAGTCAGAGCCTTTTAGGACTTTTGGTTTAATGCTCCTACCCTCTTCTTTTTGACCCAGGCAGACTTATTTCCCTCTACCTCTGGAAACTCTCTTTGGCATAAACTAGTTACGGTACGTATTGCTTTCTCTGCTATTTTCATTTAATTTCAAGAGTAAGTGACTTCATGAATGGGTCAAAGGGCAGTGCGAAAGCATTGTGGGCGAGCAGCCAGGAGCTTGTTTTCATCCTCCCACCCCCTGCCTCATGGTCTGTTAGGCAACATTAACGAAATATTCTTTAGAAGAGAAGCATTAAAATGTATGGCTTACAAAGTGGTTTTCCTTCAACACTTTAAGACTTGGTTTTCTGGCTTTTGCAAATGGCTACGTTCTATGAGAATTTTTTTATTCAATTCAGTTTGTTCCAAAAGCATCTTGTGTGGCAAATGGATACAATTTAAAGCCCCATTAAACACAGCCTGTAGAATTCCTACTGGGTGCATCACCCCAGTGCTTTCATTTCCAGCTAGGCAGAGTTATTAAGCTGAAACCTGGCCTTCTCGCCCCCCCCCCCCGTTCACTGGGGGACTGAGGGGCTGCTAGGCCAGGTAAGAGCTGCAAAGAGTAAGCCAGTTGGGAGTCACAGAGGGTGCAAGCCTCCCAAGTGGTTTTGTTGCAGCCTCTCCAGAGACACTTGCACACTCACTCTCCCCCAGCGTTTCCACCTCAATGCTGTGGCTGCAGTTCCCGTGATCCTGGAAAGCAGAAGACGACTTCTGGACTTGGAAGACATAGAGTGTGCTGGGCTTCAGGTTGTCCACTGTCACGGCTGGGAAGGTGGTCTTCAGGGATGAGTAGCTCTGCTCTTTCTGACCCTGTGGGACCCCAGAGTTTCAAATTAGGTGAGACGCTGCTCCCCAGATCTAAGAGACTAGTTCATTCTTCTAGGATTGGTATTTTGCTCCACTCTAGGTTGTTAAGAAGGGAGAAGGCACTTGGGACGGGCCTTGCTAGAAGCCAAAAGTAAATCAAATCAGCAAGGAAAAGACACAGACGTCTGGCTTTCTTAAATTAAGGTCTAACACTCTCAGCCAAGAGGCTGTATGTGGAGGCTCCAGCCAAGGCAAGCCACAAAACGAAAGGGCTCTGTGTTCTGCCCTCCTACAGCTGCATTTTATTCTATATATAGTTGTGAGTTTGGGGGGTCAGTCTGGATGATGCCCTGAGTCCCTTCCAGTTCTTGGAGTCCTGTATCAAATGAGGATTAAAATCTAATAGAAGATTCTATAGCTGAACTGGTCAGAAAAGTCTCTTTGGCCACAAGTGTCCTCATCAACATCCCGAAAGAATCAGCTAGGTTGTGAGAGCTACAACTAAGTGATGGTGCCCTCCAGGCTAATGGGTGAGCCTTTTCTCCACCCACCCACACCAATCCAGCTGCTAGGTAGGGAAACAATAGCCAGAGGTTGTGTATGAGCTGAGCCGGAAGCAAGGTGGAATCTGGAGACACAGTGAAATATTTGCTCTGTGCTGGATCCAAAGCTGTGACTAATGGAGAAGCAAGATCTGTTGGGGTGTTGATGCTGAAAGCCCCTCCATCTTATGCTCAGGTTGTATATATGTGTAAATAAAACCACATATCCTAAAGACATTGTCTCTGCCAACCTTCATTCCAAGAAAATTGAACCTGGGTAAGAGCCTGGAACCCCCGGGGTCTCTCTCTGCTCGTAAATTGGGGTGGCGCACAGCTATATTTTCCTTTTTTAAAAAATAACATATTTGCTGTGTCTTTTAATATGTACACAGCCTCAAGAATTTGGTGAAGAACAGGTACAGAAATGCTGTAAATAAATAAGAAAGAAACCAGGAACTAGCTTAAGTCAAGCAGAGATGGAGGTGCTGTCCCTCTCCAGCCTGGTGGTGTGTGGATTCCATATTCTCTCTCACCAACCCTGAACTCTTCTAAGCAGCAATGGTGGAAGTGCTGGGTGGTGGGGTGGGGAGAGACTATGCCCCAAAGAGCAGCTCCAGTGCAGAAAATGAGGGGATCTGCCTTTCAGAGTTGAAGACAACAGCACCCCTCCTGAAACAGTTACCTTTACATAGAAGCTAATGTCATATTCTGTGTCATTGGCGCTCAGGGCGCTGGCCTCTTGCCAGGACAAGGAGATGCTCTTCTGCTCAATTCTCTCAGCGCGGATGTCAGTGACGAGCCTCTGGGCTAAGAAAGCCAAAGAGAAGAAAGGCAGGTGGGTCGCCAGCAGCTTTGCCTGGGCATGACTGGCCCACAAGACCTTAGGCAGCCCCTGTTGGGCTCCTTATTTTTTCCATGAAGAGAAGCTGTAGGACAGTTGTTCCCAAACTTTTTCACTGCACCCTTAGATCCATAAACTCCTCCCCCTATTCAACCCCATAAAAACCATTATTCAGAATGGCAATTTGCATAACCCACAAGCCTAGTCCAGTTTGCTATTCCTATAAATAAATCAAGTTTAGTGCCAGTCAAAGTTATTTGGGCCAGGACTGGGAGCAAAGTGCTGGAAGGCTCCAAAAGTCCAGTCTGAAAAGGAACAGAATTTTCTGAAGAGAATCTAGAAAGCATGCAGTGGGGTGGGGGGGTATTAGGGGATGGGTAGTATCTCTGGTGGGGGACACATTGTGCTCCTTCTGGGGTAGTTTGTCCTCCTTTGGTCCCCACTCTGCACTCAGCTCTCACCTGTAGCTCCTAGAAGTTGTCAGTATGTGACAGCGGCCAAACCCAAGGAATGGTTTTGGCTGACCGGCTAAACCAGCTGAGGGTAGATGATAGGTTTCAAACCCTCGGTAAGTTAGGGACTTCCCCTGCATGTGAGGACAAGCTGTGAAGGATTGAGGAAACAAGACCAATAGTAGCCCAATAGTCAAGAAGGCTGTTTCTGCACATGCTGTAGAAGGAAGTGAGGGGGTGAGGGAGCCCATCAACCTGGGAAGGTAGCCCTTCCAAGAGATAAGCTCTGATCCTAAACCTCCACTGCCTTGTGGGACACCTTTGGGTCAAGAAAAGGCTAAACAGTAAACCATGGGTAGCCAAACTAAGGCCTGGGGGCTGGATCTGGCCTAATCGCCTTCTAAATCCAGCCCGTGGACAGTCCAGGAATCAGCGTGTTTTTACATGAGTAGAATGTGTGCTTTTATTTAAAATGCATCTCTGGGTTATTTGTGGGGCATAGGAATTCTTTCATTTCCACCCCCAAAATATAGTCCGGCCCCCCACAAGGTCTGAGGGATAGTGGACCTGCTGAAAAAGTTTGCTGACCCCTGCAGTAAACCCTACACAAATCTATAGTGGAGCCCCTAAGACAGTTGGATGATGCTTCGTATGCCTCTTTCTGACAGCTCCTGCAGCCAAGCTGGTGCCAAACGTATTGCTCTGCTTTCCTTTGAACCACATCAGCATGGCCAAGTGGTCATGGTCTTGTCGTCTGGGCAGCCCAGAGTCTCCATACACACTGCCCAGGCTTGCGCCCCAGAGAGGTCACTTTGGGGCTGTTAACGCATCGGGTTTGACCTCACCCACAGAGCTCCACTATCTCTTGAGACAAACATACATCAACAAGCTGGAAAGCAGAAAGCATGCAAGCTCTTTTAAAGAGGCTAAAACCACCACACAAGCTTTCATGCTGTGAACTACTGCTGTAAATACACTCTGTGCTCATTCATATTTCAGACACACACCCCTCCCCCTCCCCCCCCCCCCCACATTGCCCATATCCCGGAAAAGCAAACATTAAATTATTCACTACCCCATGGCTTGATTTGATCACTTCGGCTCCCTGGGACACCAATGCTCTCCTTAATTAAGAAGCCAACCAAGAGGGAGGAAAAGGACAGCATAGGAGCATGGATGGGAAAGGAAACAAACAGAGCAAGTGAGCCTAGCTTTGAGAGGTGGCAGAGGAAAATGATGATAAATTTTATTTTTTGTACCCTGCCCATCTGACTGGGTTGCCGCAGCCACTCTGGGCAGCTGCAGCCTTCAGGGTGGGCAAAGGACAGCCTATTTCAGCTTCTCATTCTTTCTCCACATCAGTTTGCAATTTATTAATGTCAAGCCTGAGCGTCTGTCAGCATTTCATTTCCCCAAGCAGAGGCACACTAGTGAAAGGAATCTCTTCCAATGCGTATTTGAATAATGCTTTCACTAATATTGGACTTGAAATAGGTTTTGTAGCTATGCCGTTTTTAAATATATGTTTTTATTGTGTTGTGAAATCACTTTAAGATGCTTCGCAGGAAGCGAGTCCAGCCTTTCTGTTGAAGATCGGCATAGCAAATTTTGAAAGGGAGCTGCATTTCAGTTCACATATTGTTCCAGGAAGTGCAAACCAAATCTCTCCCCTCGCTACCCCCACTGCTATCTAACAGGCCGAGAAAGCAGAGGTTGTGTCACAGGCTCTTTCAACTCTGATTTTGAACAGCTCCCCGCTGCTTTCTCATCCACTTTCCAATGAAGACTCTGATCTCTTGCTTTGCAGAGACCTGAAGAAATGTTTCATAAGGAGTTTGACCCTGCCTGTGAACTGGTTTCACATAGGCCATAGGAGGATTCTGGCTCAGCAGTGGGGTGAGCCTCAGGGATGGGCCCCACTAAGCTGAAAAGAGGGCAATGAGCTCCCCCCCCCATAATGCCCAACCTTGTCTATTAATAATCTATTATTACCTTGTTTTCCAGGCAGAGAGGAACTCAAGGCAACTCTGAACAGTTTCTTTCTCCCTCTCTCTTTCCTGCCCTGTTGTGGCCCTGCAAATAGGTACTGAGTGTAGGGTAAAAGTGGTGAGGGCCCTGCAGAAGCCAGGTAGGTAAATCCAGGTTCAGCCTCTGATTTCCCTCCCCCACCCCCCACAAGATCAGTATTTAGTTCCTCAAGATAACTTGCAGCGACTTCTGAGGCCATCTCTCTCCCCTCCACCCACAAGCCGTCTTGAAAGCCAGTGTGGCGCAGTGTTTCAAGTGTCGAACGAGGACCTGGGAGAGACCAGGGTTCGAATCATCACTCAGCCATGAAGCTCACTGGGAGAGCTTGGGAGCTAGGCACTGCTTCTCAGCCTCACCTACTTCACAAGGTTGTTGTGGGGAATAATGAGGAAGGGGGAAGAACCACATGTGTCCCCTTAGGCTTCTCAAAGGAAATATATAAACGCATTAAATAAATAGACCATAAAATCTTTCGTAAGCAGTAGGCTGAAAGGCAGGCACATCAAGCAGGGAGAATACCTCCCCCCCCCACAAAACACCCCACCTGCTTTCCTACCTGTCACCCCGGTAAAGATGGTCATTTCTGCGTATGGCTGCTCAGATGAGCTACCCAAGCCTGAGACACCATTGACAGCCTCCACGCGGATGGTGTAGTTGGCCTGGGGCAGCAAGTTCATGAGGGTGGCTGTCCTGCCCACCAGGCCCCTCTGCTGGGGCACGAAGCTCACCCCATGGCTGCAGGGTGTGCACTGAGAAGAGGGGGAGCAGTGAAGGCACAGGAGGTTATAGGAGATGTCGCTGCGCCCCCCCAAGTCCACCGGGGGACTCCACTCGAGGACTAGGGTGGACTGCTTCAAGCGGTAGACGAGGTTCACAGGTGCCGATGGGGGTCCTGCAAACAAGACGGTGGTTAGGCATATCAGCGGCAAGGGGTGGGGATGTTGCATGGCAGCCTAACTTCAAAGGGCATTTAAAATGGTAGAGCCCTGTTTTTAAATAAGCAAAACAGGTGGCCATTCTGCCACTAGTTTTCTTTCTATTCCGCCTCTGGAGCTGTCATGCAATGCTATGCCATCATGGCATGCTGCAACTCCAGGCCCAAGATTCAGAAAAGCCACACCCCCATTGGTCACACACATACACACACCTGCTTGCAAAGGTGCTTGTGTGATTGAGGATGCCTCTTAGCACCCCTCACTGATGGATGAGCCAACCTTGCAATCTCTACTACCAGAAAGAAAAGGATGCCTTACGAGTGCAGGGTGCAGACAGCAAGTCTGAAGGGGCCCGGGTGTAGGTCGCCTGGCAGAAGCAAAAGGTGGAACCTTCCTGCTGTGTAAAGCTGTGTGGAGGGCAGGGAGAGCAGCGCAAAATCCGAGCAGACCTCTTGTAATATCCAGGAGAGCAGGCTGAAAGGAGAAAGCAAGAGGCAACAGAGCTGAGGCCAAGGGCAAAGGCAAAGGCAAAGGCAAAGCCATTCCTGGGGAAGGACCCAGCACAAAACAGGCAATGAGTTGCAAAGAGGGGAATATATTTAAAAGGTGTATTGGGGAAAGTCTTGCTGCACCTAGAGGAACACATGAAGCTCATCGGTTCATCTCACTCAGGACTGCCTACCCTGGCTGGCAGCAGCTCTCGTGGGTTCCAGGCAGAAGACTTTTCCAGCCCTGCATGAAGACTGAACCCCACGGAGCAGTAGAGAAGGCAAACCTTGTTCCTTCTCTTCATGCTTTGCAGAAAGAGGACAACAAACCAGCAATCAAAAGAGTCAGAGATGCCTTTGCCCATCACAGGGTCTCCATTTAAAATGGTTCTTTCAACTTACTATCTGGGGGAAACTATGAAAACTTCTGCCAGTGGTCTTTCAGCTATACATTCCAAATATTTGAATGCAAAACCTCCTTAAGGTTTGTCCCTTGTAAAACTGTGCATCACAGCGACAAATTACTAGATAACGCATCTTCCTTGCCATTCTACCAAGACCTTACACAGGAGAAACAAATTGTGGAGAGTTAGTGCAGAAGGCTGGCTTGAGGTATTCTGGTTATGGGAGAAATCAGGCAACCCTAGCATAGACACATCACTCTCCACAGAGTTCTCAGCAAAATGTCAGGAGAGGAAGATCACACACAAAATGCAACTTCTCCTTCTGCCTCTTCAAGTCATTGCATGCAATATGTAGCATGGCAGAGAAAATAGCAAGCTCTTGGCATGGATAGGTCTAATCCCCCGAAGAAAATCACCTACCAATTTTGTTCTCACTTGGTACCCACTACATTTGCTCCCTGCGCTTGTGTAACAAATGGGTCCCCCCCAGGGCAGCCAAAGATTCCATTCGCTTGACAAGGATTGCACAAAACAAGTAGCAATGCTTGTAATTTTCAGAGTTGTCTCCTTGAAAATTAAGTGTCAGGGGAAAAATTGTGTGAGCCTCTGCTGTGATTTCCATACCCGTAATTATTTCAGACAGGCAATGTAATATGTGGCTCAGCACAATAATGAAGCAGGAGGCTTGAGGGACTCTATGAGAGGGAGGATGCGCCAAGGAGACAAAGAGGGAGAGAAAGTGGCAGGATCAGTGAGATGCTGCAAAAGCGAGCAGCAGGTCCCTGATTCCTCTGCTCTGGTATTACAGAGTTCTCGGGCGGCAGACGTCACTCATGCAATTCTGAGATGAGAAGCGGCTCTTTCAGCTGTTCTGAGTCCACAGTCTAGCTGCATGAGGCCTGAGCTGCAGCTCCTGTTGATCTTCCAATAAACGACACGGTTGATACATCAGGCTAGACTTGCCATTGTCTGGACATGCAAGAAACTCCTCCATAAGGGACAGGCCACTGGTCTTTTGCAGGATCAGAGCAGCTATGGTTACATGCAGAGTTGTGGTTCACACAAACTGGCAGGGCCAATTCATGCATTGCCAAGTCCAGGAGGGAAAACGGGAAAGCTCCACAGTCGCAGGGGTGCCTTTCTTGCAACCATCTGGCAGACACAGAGAAAGCAGACAGCTCTTCTTCCACTGTCTAATCTGCACACATGCACAATTGTGAAGACAGGGCCTAAGGAAGCAGGTGCTTTGAATGGCTTTTTCTCCTAGAAGACAAGCTTCATGAACCTGACCAGGAAATCTCACCAGGGGAGCTGAGAGGAAGATGGGAGAGGGGCAGGAGATGGAATGATAGACAAATCACCACAGATTAGCTCCAGATTCTGCCTTGGTCTTGAAAGTGGAAGGAATGACACAATGAGGGTCTTGTAGCCCAGAATAAATAGGGAGATGGTTAGAGAAACCAGACTACTATAAATTACATGGTTTTTGTTGTTATACTATGCTCTGCTTTTTTTTGCCCTGCAAACTGCTTTGATAGTCCTTTGAAAGACAAGGTAATATACTGATAAATTTAACAAATGATTTTTAAGTCTGCAGGGCCAGATGAATTGCACCCTCAGTTGCGAAAGTAGATTGTGGCTATTATGATATTTCAGAGCCACTGACTGTAGCCTTTGAGAATTGCCTGAGAAGGGGAGATGGGTGAACGTCCTCCACTCCCTAACTGCAAAAAAGAGAAAAGTGCAGAAACTACAGACCAGAGAGTTCAATACTAATACCAGGCAAACTTCTAGAGCAGACGAACCCTGGTTTGCCCCAGCAGGGCCTTTCAGCTACACTGGCTTGTGCAAGAGAGGATTATGCAGATTCCAGACTGCTATCAGTTACTGAAGGTCAAGTTTGAGAGAGAAACAGAAGGGCCCAGACAGCCATTCACTCCATCTTGCCTAATTATTATTAACCCCAATTACACCATGCAGCTTAATTATGTTCCTGGACACTTCTGTAGAATCCATCAGCCAATTAAAGTTGTCCCCTGGTTTAATGGGCACAGGAGCCATTAAGAGGCAGGATCCTTCCTCCTCCTTCTCCCCCCTCCTCCAACTGTCTTGTGCCAAATTTAACAGCAGGCAGAACAAGAGGCAGTCCTTCCTTTGTGAGGAGCAAGTCGACTTCTGTCTGTAATGTCACAGGAGGGGCAAATCCTGCAAGCGCTTCTCGCAGAGAAGGTGGACTTGATAAGCAGAACTCCTTTCCCTAACCCAAAGGAAAGAAATTAATTTCTGGGGGGGCCACTAGGTGGCGCATCGGAAGATGGCTGACAATAACATCTCTCCGACCCACACGAGGTAATTTGGAGGCTATGATGGGGGTAATTAGCCTCCTTAACCCCCCCAGGATTATGGGGGGGACGGCCCTTGCCTGCTGTGCCCTATACCACCCCCGAATTTGTGGGGGTGGGGGCACTAGGCACAAAGCCCTCCTGTGGGATTCCGGCACTCCTTGATGCCGTCTCTGATCCGCGCCTCTAGTTTGCAAGAATCTTCAAAAGAAACAATTTGGACGAGATAAATTGCACATACTTCAAGGAAAAAGGGGGAGTAAAGACTGCTGACAGAAGAGATCTCTGATAACAAGGCAAGAATAAAATATGAGAAGATACGACAAGATACGGTATTGCAAATGACTGAGGGGGGAGGGGGGAAAAACCTTCCATTCCTTTTTACGTGACTTAACAAGAATCCCCTCCCCTAATAAGTCAGAACTTTAAGGACTTAAGCTGTGATTTAAGGCTGTGTGGAGATAAACTTTCGAACCAAAGCAATGTTTCAAGACGAAGCTGGAAAGTTAAGAGTTTTGGAATGACGCAGTTAAAAATGCCGTCGCCATCTTGGGAGGCATTGTTGGAGCTCTTGGGTCTGGGAGGAGAAAGAGAGAAATAGTGCTGTTTACATATCGTGGATAAACTCCTCTGTGGGATTTAAGAGCGAAAAAAATGCCTGATTTATGATGGAAAGAGTGATGTTATCTACGAAGGAGATATATGGAAACCATCTGGACTTAGATTGGAAGAACGGGAAATTCACACAGGATTATTATATTTGCTTATCGGCTCAAGGAGACTAACAGAAGAGATCGTAAAAGAAAAAGAGAAATTTTATGAACAAGATATGATGTGGAAACACCAAGATAAGACTGGATAGAATTATGAACTTTGTCTGGACTGATTGGGACTGATTTGGACACTAACGCAGTAATAAGAAGATGATTTGAATCCCCCTTTGGATCTTGAAGTATGGGTTCCCCCAACAAAATTTAAAAATTTGGCTTTGTAATTTGGAATTTATGTGATGTGATTTAATTTGATGTGATTGGCCAGTTAATAAAAATTATTTTAAAAAAAAAAAAGAAATTAATTTCTGAGCCTCTTTCCAAGTCCACCCTGAAATGAGTTCAGGCTCTTCCACTACCTTTGCTCAGAAGATTTTCAGAGGCCTGAGGCACAGCCAACAAATTATCTCTTCATTTCTTGGCACAGGGCTGGCAATTGCCTCTGCAACAGAGGCTCCCTGCAAAGCGGCCACTTTCCTCAGCCACGCCTGCCTGCCACAAAGCCAGCAGAATATTAACACAGCACAGCCTCCCACTACTGCTGTCAAAGCCAGAGAGGAACATGCTGTAATAGAAATTCTCCTGCAGCACCAATTTATGCCTCTGTCAAGGAGAAGTGGCTGACAGTTATTTTTGGAACTGGATCTCCATCATATTAATTTGATGGCTGGTTGAAGTTGTCTCATTTGCAAGAAACCCAGCTGATAAATATTAACCTTGGACTTCGCTGGAAGTCTCCTTGCTGCTGCTGAGCGAAGGGTGTGAGAAAGATGGGCAGCGTTTGCAGGAGTTGTCAGCTGCTTCTTGTGCTGGAGGGCTCCAGATTCACAAAAGTACGTGCCCAGCAGGATGCGAAAACATTTCTCGCCTTCTTCCTATAGCCAATGATGGAAGGCCCAGTGGGCTAGCTTGCTAACCATAGTTTAGCATAGTTTAGCATGAGAATGACCCTATCCTATTCTGGGGCTCCCCTCCAGCACAGCTGCAGCAAGACCAGAAGACTTTGCTTCTGTTTTATATTAACTGCAGCTTAACAAATCATCCAGAGCAATGGTTAGTCTTAACCATGGCTAATGTAAACCATGTATGATATGATCTTGGCTCCTTTGCACTAGCAATAGTTAAAACTATAAGATTAACCACAGTTTATCAACTTCAGATGACATGCTAAACCATGGATAATCAATAAGCGAAGTTGACTCTTTCAGGTTCCTTGTGACTGCATCAGAGTCAGGTGGGAGTTCAGAACTCAAAAGGGAGGGGAGGCTTCTCCTTCATCTACAGTAGTACCTCGGGTTAAGAACTTAATTCGTTCTGGAGGTCCGTTCTTAACCTGAAACTGTTCTTAACCTGAGGTACCACTTTAGCTAATGGGACCTCCCGCTGCCACCGCGCCGCCGGAGCACGATTTCTGTTCTCATCCTGAAGCAAAGTTCTTAACCCGAGGTACTATTTCTGGGTTAGCAGAGTCTGTAACCTGAAGCGTCTGTAACCTGAAGCATCTGTAACCTGAAATACCACTGTACTTCATCATGAAGTAACATCCAAGCACAGCCAGTGACTTCAGCAGAGAGAGACCAGCAGATGAGCAGCCACAAAGCTAGGCAGGCTCATCGCCCCCTACATTCCAAGGGAACCAGGGTGAGGTTTGAGACCCAAATAAGCACAGAGGAGCATTTGCCTGCAAACACACAGTCACAGAGTTCCTCTTAACTTTTTTGGGGGGGGAGTGGGGAATAAACTTGCCACATCCTTAAGGTGGCTGCTTTGGCCAACTGAGACAAGTTTTAAAACAGTAAACAGCTGAACCAATATCATGCAAACATTTCCACAAAAGGTTCCATATGTCATTCTTTATAGAGAACTGTGAAAATAGATGGATTGCAGGAAATTTTTTGATCTGCTGAGCTAGCGGAGGAGCTGTCACCATCAGGGCACCTAATGCCTGCTTTGCCAGTGTCCTCAGGATATGGACTTCACTTCATGATCATGGGAACAGAATCGCAGAATTGTACATTTGGAAAGGATCACGATAATTATTTAGTCCAGCCCCCTGTAAAGCAAGAATCATAGCTAAAGAATCCCTGACAGCTGGCCATCTAAATTCTGCTTTAAACCTCCAATGGAGAGTCCACTACCTTCCAAGGGAGCCCATTTCTCATCAAATAGTTCATGCCATCAGAAACTTCTTCCTGATGCTTAGTTGGAATCTCATTTCTTGTCATTTGATTGTATTGGTTTAGGTCCTACCCTCTGCAGCAGCTGGAAAAAAAGCTTGCTCCATCTTCTATGGGACAGCCCTTCAGATATTTGAAGATGTCAATTGTATCCCCTTCTCAGTCTTTTCTTGTCAAGCCTAATAATGCCTCAACTATTCCTCACAAGGCTTGATTTTCAGACCCTTGATCAGCTTGGCCACCCTCTTCTGCATACATTCTAGCTTGTCAATATGCAGAACTGGACACCTCCCTCCCTTCTTCCAATCCCACCTCAAACCTCCTAGATATAGCCTCCAAAAAAAGTGGAAGGAATAATGGGCCTCTCTTTCAGGGCTATTTTCATTCATTCATATTCAAATATATGCAGTTTTAATCAGTTAATCAACTTTCTTTAATCAGGAAATTGCCCTAGTTAGCATACATGTGTCAGGGGTGTTTGATCATGTTATTAGGGGGGAACTGTTGCATGGAGCAGGGGAGGCGAAGGGGGGAGGGGAGAGACACCCATCATCTCCACAAGGTCAAAGCAGGGCATGAAAACCAACCAGGAGACAGTCAATACTGCTGGTGCTTTGGGTTTTGCAAGCAGGCTCCCAAATTGGAAGAAGTCAAAATAAAAAGAGAGAAGAAAACTAAATGAGGAGTGTCTTCCCAAGTAGCCAAATATGCAAAACTGAAAAATGCTTATTAAACACAGTTTTTCTGCAGACAAATCCAGGCCAGTCATGAAAAGAAATGAGGGGGGTGGGGTGGGTTGGCCAAGCCATTTTTAATTAAAATGCACAAAAGTCACATTCCACTGAAAAAAAAAAGATTGCTGCCAATTTGAGGGGCTGGGAAGACTGGGTGCTTTTCTCAAGCCTTCCTGGCAACCCGTAAGTGTTGTGTCAAAGTTGTGTGTTAGAACTGGCTGTTGCCCAACACCTGCCAAGGACTTGGGGGGCCCTGAGGCCAGAATCACCACTTTGCCCTGGGATAATTTAAGCTTCTCCAAAGATGTCATTGAAGTTAATGCCTCATCTACAGTTGCTCAATGATAAGACTTGTGAAAACTCTCAACCAATTAGAATAACTTTGAGGGACAACACCCCGTTTGCCCCTTCCCGACTCCACCCCCCTTAGCAAATGCTGCAAGTCCCCTAAACTGCCCTGCACCTTCATTCTAGGCCAGATGTTGCTGGACTACAACTCCCATCATTGCCAATCACTGGCTGAGACTGAATGGAGCTCAGCAGAAATCTGAGTCCAACCAACCACATCTGGAAGGGCAGAGTTGTCTTCCTGCTCAGGTTCTGGACCCACTTCCAAATGAAGAGAAGCAAGGAGAGCATCAAGGCAGAAGCAAAACAAAGCAGCCCACAAGCCTGGAGCATTGAGATCAACTGCCAGAAGCAAGACACCAGGCAGGGGTAAAAACCACCTTGCAAACCCTTCAGGTTTCTGGTCACCCTGACAGGAGGAGCTGGGCAGTTGATGGACGATGTGTCAGCCTCACATGGTGGACCTAGGGCAGTTGCCCTCAGAGCGTGTGGGTAAATCAACAAAGAGAGCAAAGACTGGAAGAAATCCACTTCCACTTCCTCCCTCTCTCTCAAAAAAAAGTGTTTCTAAATTACTGTAATTTTAATTTAACCAAGCCCCTTGACAAGACTCTCCTGCTTTTGCTGATCCTGAAAATGATTACATCTGCAGGCTCATTAAGACTGCAGCGCATGAGATCATGTCCAGTCTCGTAATATTTTTAAGGATGGCTGTTAAATGATTCAGGGATTCCACAACTCAAGAGAGAAAAATCCAACAATGGGAGTATTGCTATTGGCATGGAGAGGAGAGGCTCCACAATCTCAGGTGCCTTTAGATGCCATCATATCTTAGCCCAAAGCGCCCTGGGTGCACATACACAGTAAGGGCTGGTTACAGCAAATGGCGAGTTCTACAAAACACATGATTGGCCCGTTAGAACCAGGTGATGGGTGGGTGGACGACGCAGCCTCAGCGTAAGGGAAAGGGTACAGACAGCCGTTCCTTTTA
Source organism: Podarcis filfolensis (assembly GCF_964270895.1). Lineage (NCBI taxonomy): Eukaryota > Metazoa > Chordata > Lepidosauria > Squamata > Lacertidae > Podarcis > Podarcis filfolensis. The sequence goes on along the minus strand of NC_139611.1, from coordinate 55,871,283 downwards.
CCTTGACACCTGCTGCCCTTTTCTTCAAAGCCAGCCCTGCAGGTGCACTTCCCAATGGGGACCAGCCACTCCCCCTCTGCGCTGCAGTGCATCCTGGGAGGGCCATCTGCCTCCACCTCAGAGTGGTTGACGCAGGCCCCCCTCACTTCCACCAGGGTGGCAAAGGCAGCTTCCGCCACCGTGTCGGGGAAGGCGGCCAAGTTCCGCACCGTGGAGAGGCACTTCTTGTAATAGACCCGCACGGACACCAGTGCCACACAGGCGCCCACATCCTGGAAGCCCAGGTGGAAGCCCCTCTTGCTGAGGTGCCCGATCTCCCTCAGCTCCACGTTGAGCTTCATCTTCCGCTCGCCCAGATCCCCCTGGGTGAAGCTCTCGTCAGCAGCGATGGTGTCTATCTTGGCGTACTTCTGCTCGCTGACGTTGGGGCCCAGGCTGGAGTCGGACTCTGCATAGTAGAGGTTGAAGGTCTCCTTGCAGGTGCCCCCCACCCCTGGGATGCTGTTGCAGTCCCTGAGGGTGAATTTCACCTCCACAAAGATCCTCTGGCCACCCTGCCGAGAAATCCACGTGGTCTGCAGCCAGTTGTTCTGGTTCGGCTCCATGACGTTACAGATCTGGTATGTGCGGATGGGCCGGTCCTTCTCGTCCACCCCACTGATCTCTTCCCACTGCAGAGAATATGAAAGGGGACACACCTGTTATTCCATGGAAATGGCTACTTGGGGTCCTCCCTGCAAAGGAGCCCACCTGTCATTGGTGCCACTCAGGGCTTTTTTTCCCAGCTGGAACTCAGTTCTGGTACCTCTCAGGTGGGCTCCATTGCCCTTATAAGAGAACAAGGGAGGTGTTCATGGTGAATTCCCGACCTCTTTTTTCTAGAAAAATAGCACTGGTGGCCTGGTGTTTCATAATCCATGAGAACTGGCAGAAAAAAGGAAGATAAGTGATTAAATGAAGCTAGGGTATTGTATACCCTTAGAACCTCAAAGATTTCTACTTGGTTATCTATAAAATGTTATTCTGCAGAATGATTATAACAGCTTTTAAGATTATGATAGCTTAAAAAATGAGGGGGGAGGCATATTTCCTGCTACATGCAAATAGATTGCTAAATTTGGGCTATAGTAACTAAAGCTAACTTATTACAAACTAATACATATAAACCAGCCTAACAGATTTGAGGGGGTGGGATGAGTATATTTTGTAATGTTTTGGACAATAAATTTAACTATAATGACTCTATGCTTTCACCCTGCTGTAATATTATGAGTACTTCTTCACACAATTTTTCTTTGGTTTATTTTACTTACTAATAGCAAACTTTAAAAGATTACAAGAAAAAGCCTAGCAGGCTTCTGAGGCCACCTGGGGCTTCTCAAACCAGATTTCAACAGTTAAAGCCGATGAGGAGCCATCCTCTTGCAATTGCCTGGCCATTAGTAGAGCGAAACAGCTTGCCTACCCTGGGAGACCATGAGTGCCCTTCTCTCTGCCACCAAAGTGACTTCAGGCAGCAGGCAGGGTCCTTGCTGAGGGAGACGCAAAGCAGCCGTTCTCTTAATCAGTAAACAAAACTAACCTGGGGGGAAAGATCACCACCTGGCCGAAGAGAAAACATGACACTGGGCCTGGGTGTCCTCAGTGGCTTTGCTTGTGGCAGCAGCACCACCACTCCCAAGCCAGCCTACCAGGCCAGGCTCAGCAAGTGTGTTGCAGAACCGCAAATGCACCAGAACAGCCACTCACCCCATTGGAAGGGTGTGATGTCCATCCCAGTTCAGCTTGCGATTCCTGAGAATCCAACAAAATGACTGAAAGAGAAAGAGAGAAACGTTAGAAGGAGACTATGCAGTGGAGCCTGTCCCTGAACTCTCCCTTACAGGCACCCTTGGTTCACTCTGGTTGATCTTTAGGGAAGGAATCCAAAAGGAAACTAGCAAATCTATGGCCTGACTGCTGCCTACCAGAGCTGGGCTTGAGGGCTCAGCTGCTGCCTGCCAGAGCTTTTGAGAACTCCCAGTAGGCCTGTTCCTAATATCTGATAGGTCCCCTCAGAGCCGGAAAGTACTTGAGGGAAGGCCCAGAACTTGGAAGGACTAGGCCACCCAGAGTCGGTTCTGTGGTGAGGCCCCAAACGGCTTAATCCTTCCTTTCTGCCAATTGCTCATTGCCCTGAAGCCCTGACTGCCTTACATGCCCAGACGTGCCAGTCATGTGATTTAACTGCTTCTGCTCTGTGACCCTGAACATGGACGCTCCCACTTTGAACCAAGGCTCCTTTTCTCAATCAATTCCCCCCCGTCCCCCGGTGGCAGTTTTGCAGGACAGAGACTGGTGGAGAGAGGAGAAGAGTCATCTCGATTCCGCGACAGCTTCATTATCCTGCCCAGGCATCTCACAGAAGAAGCTGTTTGACCAAGAGATTCAGGGCACATCCTCCCCTTGACAAGCAAAGCAGCAGCTGCTGCCACAGTGACTATAATAAAGATTTCGTAGGACCCTCCTGCCAATCCAAGCCAGTTCATTCCCACAAGACCAAAGCAGTGCAATGTTCAAGCAGTGAATGCTTTCGTCTGCCAGGGACACTGCTCTTTGCAAGCCAGAGGGCAGCTAGCGCAGGAACAGAAGCAGCGTGCTCTGGTTATTTCATTCCCTATTTGTAACACACTTCTTTCTTTAAATAATAATAAAGAAGCATTTCAGCTAGGCCTTTGGCTGGTTAATATTCCACGGTCTTCTAAATTTGTGGGGAGGGGATTGGGTCATTGTTTTAGTTTTAATTATTTACTTGTGTTTTTATCTTGTATTTTATTCTGCAAACCGCCCTGCGATCTTGTGATGGAAAGGTGGGATATAAATTTGATAAATAAAATTCTCAGGGCAAAAAAGCAAAAGGAAACAAAACACCAGCCCGTTTTATCAAAAGCAATTCTAGAGCCAAACGGAACAGATGATAGCCATAGCAGGCAGCATATTTGAAGTCAAAAGCTCATCTGGAGGCAGCAGCAAAACCCACAGCTGACAGCAGGCAACAAAGGAGGAGAGGCTTTACCTGGCAGGAGGAACATCCTCCTCCCCAGCAGGACTCAAGGGAGGCTCCATCCTCTCACTTCTTGAAGGAAACCTTACTGGACCCTCTTGCTAGGAGCTGCCACTGAAACCGCCCTGAGTTGAGGGCTGGCATCTCTGGAAGCGGCCTCTCTTGGGCACAGGAGGTTCAGCTCTGTGCAGCATCCAGGACTGTCCCTGCCCGCGGGCAAAGACTGGAATTGGGGAAAGGGGGGTGTCGGAGGCAGCAGGAACAAGGAGCAAGCGAGAGCTGCCTGCCTGAGCCCGGGAGCTGTCGGTAGGGAAGATTTCTAAACATCTGCGGGGGTGACAAGCCTAGCCCACCGACAGTCAGTCCATCCGAAAGCCGTCGAGGTCGAGCCCCGTTGGCGCTGCACGGTCCCGTCCCCGTCCCCCCCCCCCCCCGAGCGCCGAGCTGGGCAGCGGCGTCCCTGCCAGCCCATTGAAGAGAGATGGCGCTCCTCCGCAACCACTTCCCTGCCGGGGCCCCGGAAGACGGTTCCCGAAGCAAGCGAGCGACCTTAAGGACCCCCGACGATCGGTGGGTCTCCCGACGGGCTCCCCGTTCTCAGCCGCCCCCCAGTCTCCCTCCGGAGGCGCTGGCGGCAACGTTCGACGTAGGAGACGGGCTTTCCGGCGGCGCAGCGCTCGGAGCGGAGCCTCCATGTGCCGCCGCAGTCTACCCCGGGTCAGTCTACCCCGTCTGGGCCGGCCACGAAACACCAAGAAAAGGTTGCGGGAGGGGAGGAAAGGAAGAGGAAGGGGTTTTCCTGGGGTACCCTGGCGGGGGTGAGCTTTAGGAAAGCCTCGCCCGCCGCCTACCCCCCCCCATGGGGGGGGGGAGAAGGGGCTGATGACCCAGCAGGGCATCTATGCTCGTGGGCACTCTACCTCCGAGAGGTGGCTCTTCTCCAATGGGACTGCCTGGCCCTGGCGGAGGGCGGCGTCCCCTCGGTGGAGCCTCCCTGGCTAGGCGCAGCCCTCCCCCCTACCTTGCTCCGCGGAGGCAGCGCGCACGACCAGCCCGAGGAGGACGAGGCGCGGCAGTGCCATGGCCCCGCGCGCCGGCGAGGCTCCTCATGCTGCCAACCCGCTCCAGCTGCCCGCTGCTGCCAGGCAACTGCCTCCGCGCGCCACCACGCCCACCGGCCAATAGGGGTCGGCGAGCGAAGGAGAGAGGCGGGGCTGGCGGGCGGGGTTGCCCGGGGGCGTGGTCAGTAGTTTGTCTACGTCAGTGTTTCTCCCTTTTAGCTAGTATAAAAATCCCACGCCCCCCCCACCTTAAAACCTGGCTCCCCTTATGTTAAACGACTGCAATACCGGGAGTTTTAATTACAAATCATAGAATTGCAGAGTTGGAAGGGACCCCCCCGGGTCATCTAGCCCAGCCGCGCCACCTGCAATGCAGGAATCGTAACGAAAGAATCCGTGACAGATGGTCATCCAGCCTCCGTTGAAAAACCTCCAAGAGAGGAGAATCCGCCGCCTTCCAATGTTTTGGGGTTTTAACAATAACAATGAATCAAAGTGCTTACAATTTTTTAAAAAATCAAAAACTTCACATGAAGTTTTAATTTTCAGAGTCTGTTTTAATTATTATTAATCTGTGCACAGATGTTGCACGCTTGTCAAATGCCTTTGTTTTAATAGCCATAAGAGCAGGAAGACCAGCTTCACAAAGGCATTTGGATCAAAACGTCTTTGACAGCTGAATCACACTTGATTCCCCAAAACTCCTTTTGGAGATGCTCTAGCAAGGACTGAAGGGTAGTGATGAAAGGCTTCCTCACACTGGTGCTGCACAATTGGCAGGTTGATCTGTTCAGTTTACTCTACCAGAACCATACAGCTGGAAGGGGACCTAGGTGGTAATCTAGTCCACCCCCTGCAATGCAGGAATATGCAGCTGTCCTGTATGGGGATCAAACCTGCAACCTTGGTGTTATCAGCACCACACTCTAACCAACTGAGCTATTCATTGTGTGCAGAATCAAGTTGCCAACCTAGGCTGCTTTCCCTGAGGGTTTCTAGATGGTCTCACTCCAGGTCTGGTGACTCTGAGATGCCTGACTAGGAGATGGAGGCATTTGGTGAGTGAAGCCAAAAGGGATTGATAAATTAGTATGAATTTCCTGGATTGGCTTGCTAATGGAGCTCCTCTGTCTCTCATGCCCAGCTGAAGTGGCAGGGGAGGGAATTGTGAGTGTAGTACTTCTATTAAGAAAACAAAAACAAAAAAAATGTTTAGTTCAGGGCCCAACTACCTGTAGAAACAGAAAACTTATTAACTTTACATCTATAATAATATGCCACTATTGGCTGAGAAGGACCCTAGACCAGCTCTGTTTTGCATTGTCTGCAGAAGAAGGAACATGGGGTGCTAGACAGGGCAACAGTGCAAAAACAGGAGGACTTGAAAAGTATTGAGAAGGATATGAGGGGGAAATGCCTGCCTGAAGGTGTAAGTAAAGCAGAGGCTGTTTTTCTTGCCCCAAAGAAAAAGGACCCATACTAGCATGGCTTCAGCAGTTTAACTCAGCGGAAACTAAGTTGATTTAATCATCTATAGCAGGCATGTCCAACAGGTCAATCGCAATCTACCGGTTGATTGCGGGGATGTTTGTGGTCGATCACGGTACCACTTATACTAGTGATCTTCTGGGTGATCGTTATTGGTCCCCCAAAAAAGCTCAACAACTCTGGTCAATCCTTCCCCCCCCCAAAAAAGCTCACTGCCAGTTTTTTTATACTGGGAGTAGATCGCAGTCTCTTGGGAATTGGACGTGCCTGAGCTATAGAACCATAGAACCATGGAGTTGGAAGTTGCCCAAAGGATCATCTAGTCCAACCCCTGAAATGCCAGAATCACAGCTGTTGCCAGTCATTGAAGTGCTTCCTAACTACATCCACCTGGTGTGTGTAATTTCCTCCCCACTTTTCCAGCTGCACAATTGTTGTTTCAACCACACACTAAAAATATCTGCCTTAAATCAAAGATAATTTTATAGGTAATAGCAATGGCATATATAGTATGTGTGAAATTCTCACAATTCACTGCAGCCTGCATGATGCACTGCTGTGCTATATATATTGTACATCACACCAACCGAGAGGTAATGCTGAACTCCTGTGCACCCATGATGGCATGCTGATCACGTAATAAGCGGCACGTGATCTTCACATACCACTTCACACTTTCATATTTTAATTTGGATGGGTTGTGTTTTTTTAAGTTATATTGTACATATTTTTTGGAAGCACTCATCCTCCCCTGCCGATCTTCATACATATACTCCCCTGGTTTAGAAACACTGGTCTTGGTACTCAGATACTGTCAATAGAATAAACTCATCCATATATTTTTTTTAAACAAACAAACAAACACAAAGATTATTTGATGAGGAGGATTAACAAATCTCTTAATAAAGAGACCCTGCCAAGGAGGGTTTTGAACTGCGCTGGATCCAGGAGTGAGCAGGGAACCAATGGCAGGATGCATTAAGCTTCTGTGGTCAGAGTGACAAGAGAGGTGAATCGTTCAGTGGGTTTTGCAGGCTGAAGCTGTACTGAGATAACATCACAAATAGGATGAAGCTTTGGAAAAGTTGCCGTTTAATCCATCCACCCTTGAAGTCATCACATACAAATTGATCCGTCTTTTTCCACTGCAGTAAACTCACATGACCTGCTCTTTGGGGATCTGGTCTTCACATCCACCATCTGCATAATCGTGTGTGCAAGTACAGAGTGCATTTCCATCTGAGTGAGTTAAAACACTTTCCACACATCCAGGGGATTTTGTGGAAGGACTCCCAGATCAGCAGGGAGGGGAAAGAAGGAAAGCAGCCCATCTGCTTCCAGGGGCTGAAGCTGGGGTGGGAGGGGTCAGTGTGGAGGCGAGCACTGGGAGATCATGAGGGTCCAAGCCTTCCTCTCCATCTGTTCTCTGCTGGCCTTTGAAAGCATATCTTCTAAAACAAACATTTGATTCTGCTGCGTCTTAATTTCATTTGAATCTATTTGTGGTTCGTTCTGCCTCTCTGGAGAGCTTTGTTTTATTGATGCTGTTTTATTCTTGGGGGGGGGGGGTTGTGTAACTTCATTAAATTATGAGATAATGGTGTTTGTTTTTAGGCTTCCTTTGTCTCTTTGAGCAACTTCTTTTTTGAGGAGGCAGCAATAATGATGATATTTCTATAAAATAAGCAACCCTGGTGCTGTTACTCTCACTTCAGGATCAAAAATGTAGTCCTCCTGCTGTGATGAATTGCCACTTCCAGATTAAATGGCTTACATGCCTCCTTTCATTGGGGCCCCATTTGATTAAACATTGAGTACCTGAGGGATACCTGCCTAGAAACCCATGCAGATGTCTGTGCCATGCTGTGGTTTGGACAGAAACCTCATTTTTGGATGGGCAAAAAAGATGCCCTTGGGTTAACACAGCAACCGCATGGCAGGGATGGATTTTTGTATCTCTCAGTTGCTCTGATATTCTCTAAGGTCAGTTCTTTGCATGAGAACAAAAGGGGCCTACTGGGATAAGGCTCATCTGGTCCAGCATCCTGTTCTTATGGTAGCTGATCAGATGCCTGTGGGAAATCAGAGAGCAGGACCCAGGCACATGAGCACCATTGCCTACTGTGATTTCCAGCAACTGCTGTTCAGAAGCATTGCTGCCTCTGAACATGGTGGCAGAGCATAGCCATCATATATTGCTTATGACTACTTTGGTTATGTTTGTAATTATGTTGTTTTTTCATGTTGTATCGTGCTTGAGCAGGGTTTTTAATATGGAAAGGTAGAATACAGATAAAATGATGTATGTATGTATGTATGTATGTATGTATGTATCAATCACGACAAGTAGCTGTCAATAGTTATAGCCTTATAAGATGGAGGCAGCAATGTTTCTTTCTGAATACCAGCTTCTGGAAAAGAGCGGAGAGGGCTCTTGTACTTAAATCCTGCTTGAGGGTTTCCCACAGGCATCTGGTTTGCCATGATGAGAAGAGGATGCTGGACTAGGATGGGTCATTGGCCGGATCCAGCATGTTCTTCGTAATGTTCCTGTGTTCTTAAGAGGGTGGCAGGGAGGCCCAAGAGACCAAGAGCAGCTCCTCTGCTCCCCACCCCCACCATAGGCACAGATTTGCTGAGCTGCTTCTGAAAGAGTGTTTGAAACAACTGTGAAAATAACACTCAGAAATCAATGCCAACCCCTAGGAGACTTTGAGGACATAAATTCCACAGACAGGAGCTGAAAGCCTCCATGGGAGAAGGGGGAAATTGAAGCCACAGGAGTACAGAACAAAACTGACTGTTTTGCTGACAGATGACTTTTCCCCTAACAAGTGTAAGAGCTGCAAAATGAGTCAGCCAGGTAAAACAGCTGTAGTGGCCCGCCTTGAAGAGAGGAAGGGTACAAAGTGAGCTTGGTGATGGTGGGGCTATGGAGGAGCAGAAAATGGGGCTCAGACAGCCTGACACCCCCCAAATCTCCTCTAAGCTACATCATCATGGAGGCAGATGAGCACCTGTCTTTCCCTAGGGAGTACTGCATCATTATCATTATTATTACTATATTATTATTATTATTATTATTATTACTACTACTACTGTTATTATTATTATTAATACCCCACCCATCTGGCTGGGTTTCCCCAGCCACTGTGGGCAGCTTCCAACAAAATATTAAAAATACAATAAAACATCAGACATTAAAAACTTCCCTAAATAGAGCTGCCTTCAGATGTCTTCTAAAAGTCAGTTGTTTCTTTCCTTGACATTTGATGGGAGGGCATTCCACAGGGCAGTCACCACAACCAAGAAGGCCCTCTGCCTGGTTCCCTATAACTTCGCTTCTCACAGTGAGGGAACTTCCAGAAGGCCCTCGGAGCCGGACCTCAGTGTCCGGGCTGAATGATGGGGGTAGAGATGCTCTTTTAGGTTGAAGCAGGGCAGGGAAGCCCCATTACTAAGGCTCAGAGAGATCCCCCCCATCAATCCCAGGAGGCAGGATTTGACAGGCTTAATCCACTCTGGAGGTTCCTTGCCTGCAAATTTCACCCGCATATCTGAAAAGAAAAAAGGATGCATGCATTTTTAGATCTCCTGTTACAGGGGTGAAACAGAGCCTCAGATCTAACAGAACAAATTCAGACCAGAATAATGAATTGAATTGGGACAAGGCAGAGAGCATCCAAAACATATTGGGAGGCCTCTCAGTGCTACAGATACAAGGTGAATATGGAGTCTGGATTAAGCTTCCAGAAAGATCCAGATTTTTCTAGGAATTTGTGGTGTTTGTGCCCTATTTTCACTTGCTAGGGCATTGCCTCCTGTTGTCTACCTGTTGTAGCTGCATCCATCCCAAAATAAGACTCAGACTTTTTTTCTCCCTGGGCAAATGACTGACTGGTGCTGCTTCTGTTGAATCAGCCCCTATTGAAATGAAGAGAATGAACCTCTCTGGGGAGCTCTTTGCCCTAAGAGACATGAGACAATGCAATCCCCAGACAGGTAATTGGTATCTGAGAGACAATTGACAGGGATTAGGGGTAAACAAAGGGAATCAATTATCTGATAAGAGGGTTTAGGTGCTGACACACAATGGAATCAAAATTATCTGTGTCATGGATCAAAGAGAGAATTCCATCCTTACCTGAGACAGCTCCTGCCTGCCCAGTATTGCAGAAGGCAAGAGGAGGGAGTTATCTGCCAGAAACTGGTACCCTGACTGCTGCCATATGGGACCATAATCAGGACAGACAAAATAAAGTCCTTCCTCATGCTGTGTGTGTAGTTAAACTATGGAACTCCTTCCCACAGGAGGTAGTGGTGGGCACCAACCAAGATGGCTTGAATAGAGAATTAGACAAATTCATGGAGGAGAGGGCTATCAATGGCTACTAGCAATGCTGGCTCCACAGTGGGAGGCAGCAGTGTTTCTGATTACCAGTTGCTGGAAACCACAAGAGGAGAGAGGGCTCTTGTGCGTGGGTTCTGCTTGTGAGCTTCCCATGGGTGCATCTGGTTGGCCACTGTGAGAACAGGCTGCTGGACCAGATGGGCCATAGGCTTGAGCCCACAGGCACGTCTTGTGTTCTTAGGACTAACACAATTTAGACAGGAGCTGGGATTCTGGGCTACAGAACTCTCTCTCTCTCTCTCTCTCTCTCTCTCTCTCTCTCTCTGCCAGCCTATACAAGACACCTGTGGGGACCATAGTTTAAGAGGAATCTGCCCCATGTCCCTACAGCTAGTAACCTTAAGGGCCCCCCAAAAGCAACTTATTACAGTTCTACATCTTATTGGGATAACAATTTTAAGGGGCCCAGAGATCATGAAGCACAATTGCAATTGCTTTCTGGAGTTACCAGCTGATGGTTGTAAGGGTTCCCCACCACCACCACCAATTCTCTTTCCAAAGTTCAGGTGAACCTAACCTGTTGATGTAATATGTCAAGGGATAGTGATGGGCATTCCCCACTGAACACGGGGGGTACAGACAGTGCCTTAAACTGAACCAGGCCATTAGTCCATCCAGTGTAGTAATGTCTATTCTCACTGGCAGCAGATCTGCAGGATTTCAGATGGAGCCATTCCCAGTCCTACCTGAGGATGCCAGGGATTAAACGAGGGACCTTCTGCATATAGAACAGGTGAGATATGACAGCCCTTCCCCAGTTAAGCTTTCTCAGCATCTGAAAACAGATAGGTAGCCGTGTTGGTCTGCCATAGTCAACGCATCATCAGAGATCTACAACCTCTCCTGGACAATGACAGTTCTCTTTCTCAAGCTCTGGGAGGAAGACCTTTCATTGCCTACAGACAGCCACCCAATCTTAAACAACTCCTAACCCACAATAATACTACAACCAGACGTAACACGGACACTGGCACCAGAGCCTGCAATAAACCCAGATGCCAACTTTGCTGCCACATACACCCGGACAACACCATTACTGGCCCCAACAACATCACACATACCATCTCGGGACTATTTAATTGCTCATCGTCTAACATTGTATATGCCATCAAATGCCAACAGTGTCCCTCAGCTCTCTATATTGGACAAACAGGCCAAACCTTACGCCAAAGAATAAACGGACATAAATCGGACATCAAGAATCACAAGACAGAGAAACCAGTAGGAGAACACTTCGATCTCCCAGGACATTCTATACAAGATCTCAAAGTAGCTGTATTACTACAAAGGAATTTCAGAAATAGACTGGAAAGAGAAGCTGCTGAATTGCAACTCATTACCAAACTTAAAACCATGGAGAGACCTGGTCTGAACAAAGACATTGGATTCTTATCTCATTATACATGACAAAGCCATTTTTCACCTTCTCACCCCTTGCTTTTTCCTGTAAGACCTATCGCAGTCGTTAAGAGCCGTCAACAGGCTCATCTCAGCTATCTGCCAACCACCCATTCCCACCACCCTTCTGAGTAATACCCCTCCCCACCTTCTCACTATATAGAAGGATCTGGCAACTTCTGTTTCAGTGTATCTGACGAAGTGTGCATGCACACGAAAGCTCATACCAAGAACTAACTTAGTTGGTCTTTAAGGTGCTACTGGAAAGAAAAATTTTTTTTTGTTTTAGCATCTGAAAAGTCAGCCTGCAGCAGGCATTGCAACCTAGAGGGATGGGAGGGGGTCCCTAAGCAGCAGACAGCCCCAGTGGCTGCCTAATGAAGAGAAATAATTAGCACCCGCACTTCCTAGGTCTGGTGGCCCTTCCTCCCTTCCCTTACAAGAGGCTGTATTTACATTGCCTTTGCATTCCTTTGAATCTTCCTTCCTGTATGTCTGTGAGTTAGGAAGCCTGTGGCAGGTTCTAATGGAGGTTTTGCAAATATAATGCTAATTGCTAGATTTTGCAATGAGAAGTGCAGTGCGCAGCAGTACTTCTGTGCCCAGCTGAGCTGCTTCCTACAGGACTCTCTTGCTGGAGCTGTAAACACTTGGAGCCTGAATGGTGTTTATTGGCACAAAAAGACCCAGGAGAGGGGTGGTGAGCACCATTGGCTTTGATAGCATCAGACAGAGCACAGCCCAGGCTGAAATGAAAGTCAGCGTTGGGGCAAATGAATGGGAGCAACCTAGGGGGATGGGCCAGGGGGGCATTTGATGTGTGCATATAAAACACATAAAGAATCAAAGACATCACAGCAAGAGCAGTAGTGCCAGAATTTATCCCAAGGTGAAGGCAAATGACAACAGCAGACCTAGAATGAAGGGAGGGCTCTGATTCCTCATGCCCTCATCCAGGTATCTCTCCAGGAATCAGCAGAGGGACCTTGGCAGGTCGGCAAGGGAGCCTGTCCCTGGGCAAGGACTTGCTTCTTTGCTATGGCTACAATTCCACCAGAAACAGTAGAAGGGTGACTTTAGGAAGATACAGTTTTCTTCCACCACCTATAGGCCTGGACCACATCCACCAGCAGCTGAAGCATGGAGCATCTGCCTGGAGTGACAACAGGGCACAGGGCACCCAAGCAAACAGGCAGCTCCCTCTCTCTCTGAAACCTTCATAAGAACGTAAGGAGAGCCTGCTGGATCAGGCTAATGACTCATCTAGTCCAACATCCTCTCCTCACAGTGGCCAGCCAGATGCCCATTACAGAAAACCCACAAGTGGGATCTGAACATAAGAGCAACTCTCCCCTCCTGTCGTTTCCAGCAAGTGGCATTCAGAAGCACTGCTGTGGAGACAAAGAATAGCCATCATGGCTAGCAGCCATCAATACCCCTCTCCTCCATGAATTCATCTAATCCTCTTTTAAAGCCATCTGAGTTTAGGGCTGTCATTGCCTCCTGCGGGAGCAAGTTCCACACTCTCTGTTAACTCTCTGTTGCATGAAGAAGTCCTTTCTTTTATGTGTCCTGAATCTTCCAACATCCAGTTCATTGGATGTTCATGAGTTCTAGTGTTATGAGAAGGAGGGGAGAGGGACTTTTCTCTTTCCGCTTTCTCCATGCCATGACTAATTGTAGAAACGTCTATCATACTGCCTCTTAGTCACCTTTTCTCTAAAAGTCTCCAAAGCTGCAACCTTTCTTCATAGGGGAGTGGCTCAACCCACTTAATCATTTTGGTCGCCCCTTTCTGAATCTTCTCCAACTCCACAATATCCTTCTTGGGGTGAGGGGACCAGAACTGTACACACTATTCCAAACGAAGTCACACCCCATAGATTTGTAGAATGGCATTATGGCATTGGCAGTTTTATTTCCAATGATCCCTAGCATGGATTTTGCTTTTTTCACATCCACTGCACACTGCGTTAACGTCTTCACTGAACTACCCACAATGACCCGAAGGTCTCCAGCTCCTTCATCCCCAGCTCCTGACTTTCACCAGAGAACAGCTGCTGCTGCCTCCTCCTTCCTTCTCACCCGCAGCCACATTTAGGCCGATGAAACCCTCAGGAGGGCAAAATCCGGCAAGGCGCTTAGGCAGCTCTCTTCCTGAAGAAGTGACATGATCTAAGAGTTGAGCTTTTTTCTTTCTTCCTGCTTTGCCAACTGGGAGATGATCCAGTTTTTTAAGCCTGCAAAAGAGATAGTAATTAACAAGTCTCTTTCTTCACTCGCAAAGGATGTCAAGGAGGTTGGAGGAAAAGCGGGCATATCGGTGATGTTCTCTGCAGGAAGGCAAAGGTCAGGAGACGGGGCCAGGGAGCTGAGCTCTTCCTCCCCAAGAGGAACCATTTGCTCAGCTCTCTCCTTCAGAGATGAGAGGCTGAGTTTGACTTTCAACATCTGAAAGCCAAGCCAAGGGAGATGCTCCACATTAATGGATTAAATCCAGAGAAAGTTTTGCTGATCTGTGCACACTCCGGAGTTGAGCAATGTTGCTGTGGAGCCACAAGTCTGGGAGCTGATTTCTTTATTTAAACATTCATTGCCCTACCTTTCCTCAATGAACCCAAGGTGACTAGCTGCATACCTTAAAACAATCACTTTATCTTTCTAGCAATATGCTTCTCATTTTTTAAAAAAACATTCCTTACTATTTGTTTGCATGTGGGGTTTTTATGGGGGGGGGGGTTGCCTGTTTGTGTGCCTTTTTGTTTTCCTGATTGGGCCAGACTCCTATTTGTTTTTGGAAGGAAGCCTTCTTGCCTCTAATGACTTCTTTGATTGGTATCGTCATGGTTCTGGTTGTCCCCTTCCTGATCTGAGATTTACATTCCAGCTGAGATTGTAATATTGTGTGTGTGTGTGTGTTTTAAAAAAAACCAACTCCCAAGCGCTTTTGAGTGATTTGACCCTCTTGACTTGGCCTTTTAGCTTCCTTTTCAGGAATCCACTCAGTTCTGAGAAACTTAGTTGTTTACAGCAGTGAATTGGAAAGCAATGCCTGAGTTATTTATTTTTACTATAAAAAGAGGTCCTGTAACATTTATTTATTTAGGTAGTTAGTAACAGTATTTATGGCCCACTCTTAATTGTATGTTTTCAATCCCAGGGTGGGGAGGTGTTGTAAATAAAAAATATGCCCTTTTCCCTTATGGGGTATCCAAGAGCCCATATAGAGTCCTTACATAGGTTCCCTATTGGTAGGAGAAGATAACAGAGGCCAACCAGAGAATATTGAGAAGCAAAGCAGCTAGTAAACCTGATCTTTATTGATCTGTTGCAACAGGGTGCTCCCCTCACTCGCAGGAAAGGCGGAGGACCCACAAAAATGTTGTGCAAGGGCTTATAAAGACTTTTGAAATTCCCCTCCTGTAGATCAAGACCACCCCCAGAAACATTATACATCACAGAAGGGGTGTAACCTAAGACCACCCCTCAGATACATCACTAAAACAGAACATTTGCATGTTGTTTTTCTCCTGTCGCTTGTTTATTTCCTGTCTGGCAGGTTACTTGATTGGATTGCCTGAGGAGCCTGGCCATTCTTTTGTAGTGATAAATACTTATTCAAACACCCTTAAGAGAGGATTTGTGAAGGAAAAGACAATGGGGAGGCTTTTCCACTTTGACCATGCAGAGAAACATTTGCTCAGTTTAGGAATCAAAATGGCTCCAGGTTGGCCTTCCTGTGCTGATCTATGTATGTGCGGTTATGAACATTACCATATATCTAAGACCATAAAATTCCTATCACAGAGGAAAATAAAAAGATAAACAAACAAACAGAGAATGTACAAAAATTACAAAATTGTATAAACAGGATTAAGAAACAGCAAAATGATTCTATCATATGCTAAGCAAGCAAAACTACTGCAGCAAAAAATAATATTTCCAATTTAACCAAATACCCAGGTAACAACAAAAAGGATTGCGAGAATTGAAATAGATTAAACAACCCCATGGGTTTGGCAACTGTTCCTACTGGAGGATGTATTATTACTAGAGCAGTCAAGTACATAATTTTCCTGTTGCCTAGAATGGACACACAGGGGTATGTGGCTCCAGACAGGGAGGACTTCCTGTCATACCTGCTCTGGAGCTTCCTCCCCTTTTTGGGACCAGGTAGATGGGCATGACCCTAGCTGACCAAATAAAAGGACTAGCCATGCAACCATCTCTCTCCTGGTCTTGGACTCTTGCTCTCCTGGCTCTTAGCCAGTGCATGGCTCAACCTTCACATAGGATGTAGCCCACAAGCAGAAAGTCTGAGATGTAGCTCAGACTTCTTTTCACTGTAACCACAAGATAAAGCCAGCCTTCAGATTACTGCTGTGAACTGAATGCGAGTAAAATTTTTATTCTTACTTTTAAAGAAGACTGTGTTGTGCTGTTACAGTGGTACCTCAGGTTACATATGCTTCAGGTTACAGACGCTTCAGGTTACAGACTCTGCTAACCCAGAAATAGTACCTCGGGTTAAGAACTTTGCTTCAGGATGAGAACAGAAATCTTGCTCCGGCGGCGTGGCGGCAGCTGGAGGCCCCATTAGCTAAAGTGGTGCTTCAGGTTAAGAACAGTTTCAGGTTAAGAACGGACCTCTGGAACGAATTAAGTACTTAACCCGAGGTACCACTGTATTATTTTAAGAGGGAAATAAAGGGGAAACTTACCAGGAACAAGCCAGACTGGACAAGCCAGACCGGATTGCTTAATTACAAATCATCAACTTGCTTCCAATAAGTTGCAAAGGGAATGTGCTCTGCTGTTTACTCACTGGCATGAGTGAGGAGGGATAATATCAAAACAATATATCCTCTCCTACCTTCCTTAACATTCCCACACCTAGCCCATATTTCACTTATAGCAGACAAAGTTCCTCCCTCTCCGTAGCAACAGAGCAAAAAACATATGCAAAGGAAAAGAGGGGCTGTCAGGGGAAAGACAAAACTGAAAGCCTTGCACTTAGATCCTTCTCTGTCTCTTTCTCTCGCTGTAACACGGAACATTATTTTGTGATGCCAAAAAAAGAGCATCATCAGTCTCCTCCCCCAAATGAGAAAACAAATAAGAAGGAATGGCTTTGTTCCAGGCAGCCTTTGGGGTGCCAGAACACTCCAGATTCATGCCAAAATGTGGGTTTAACTAATTTGTCCGGCAGCCCTTCTCCACTCATTGCAGCCTTGGAGAAACAGCCATGACCCAGGGGGCTCTTCTTCTTGGCGCAGGGCAACAGAACCAGGTTGTGGCGTGGGGTGGGGGCATGTTAATCCATTTTGCTCTGCTCCCTTTCCTTTACTAAGCTCTTAATCCCCTCCCTGGCTCTGCTACCTCTGATAGCTGCTCAAGATGCCAAGATGATGGAAAGTCACTCCCCTCTTGGGATCCCTGCCTAAGCCAGCACTGGTTGCTTTGCCCTTTGAATCTCCTGCCACTTGGAGGGGATTAGATGCAATGGCTCGCCAAGCCCTTTGGATATCCTTCCAGACTGAAGCTGGCAAACCCAGCAGCACCAGCACCAGCCCGGACAGGGAGAGTCCGCCAGTCCTTTCCCTGCTGCTGAAGGAGACATCAGGCAGCCTCTGCCTTATGATCCCCACTTCAAAACAGTTGCCAGATAGGGGAGCTGAAGCAAAAGGCAGGAACAGGGGGGAGAGAGAGAGAGAGAGAGAGAGAGAGAGAGAGAGAGAGAGAGAGAGAAGGCCTCCATAGCCAGCTTTTGCAGGGGACCCATCAGAAGCAGAATATAGACAAATTCAGTGAGGAAAGCTTTTCCACACATGCCAATATGATATGAGAGCCATCTCTTCAAATAGCTCCAGGGCTACCGCATGGAAGATGGAGCAAGCTTGTTTTCTGCTGCTCCAGACAGGAAGACCCGAACCCATGAATTCAAGTTACAAGAAAGGAGATTCAGACTAAACATCAGGAAGAACTTTCTGGTGGTAAGTTTGACAGTGGAGGTTTTTAAGCAGTGTTTGAATGGCTGTTGGCCAGGGATTCTTCAGATGTGATTCCTGTACTGCAAGGAATTGGGCTAGATGAATCTTGAAGGCCCTTTCCAACCATACAATTCTATGATTTTATGAGATGCAGAAAGAGGAGGAAACAGCCACTGTGGAATTCCTGCTTCTCTTTTTATTATCACCACTCAGATTTTTTTAAAATTATTTTTTTACACTGTGTTTTCAACCCAGAGGACTATTCTGACAGGTTACCATTAAAACACACACACACTCACACACCTGCAACAACAACATCTAGTCGTTATAGAAAACAACTCGGCCTAATAAAACATTACATAGACCCATTTCAGTTTGGGTTCAGATGTGGTTTGTGGACCAAATCAGCCTTTGGGGGATCTTTATTGGGAGAGGGACAGGGGGAGGGGTGACTTTGCTGCTTCTGCTTGATCTCTCCATGGTCAGGGAGTCCTCCAGGAATGGCTCATTTTCAGATGTCAGGTCCTGTTTTACAGTGGTTCCAGTCCTACCTGTAGCGTCAGTTCCAGACAGTAGCATTTGGAGATATTCCTTGTCTCCCTGGCATTTCTGCTTAAATCTGCAGCTATACCATTTTATTCAGCATATGCAAATGTTATGTAAATTTATGTCCTCTTTTTTTGGCAATGCATGGGAAGAAGTCAACCTGATCTCAGGAGGTGCTGGACCCAGAGTGGAGAGCACAGCATTCAAGGCCCTGATCCTGATTCCTGTGCTCC
The DNA here is from genome assembly GCF_964270895.1 of Podarcis filfolensis. Taxonomy (NCBI): domain Eukaryota; kingdom Metazoa; phylum Chordata; class Lepidosauria; order Squamata; family Lacertidae; genus Podarcis; species Podarcis filfolensis. The sequence continues at coordinate 55,853,113 of NC_139611.1, read as the reverse complement.
AGATCATGACAGTTCGGAGCTCAAACACCCTCTACCCAAAGGCATGAAGGCTCAGCAGAACTGGTCCCTTGCTGCTTCACACATCCTCTTCCTTCACCCCTCTAATGCCTGTCTTGTGTTACTAATGAATTGACTTCCCTTCTGCAATAATCCATTAACAGGCAACAGCTAAAAGTGAGGCTGGCAAGAATTATTGTTGTGCAAGAACAGCTCCAAAAGGGGCTTCGGGGAGCAGGAATTTTAATGGGGTATTGACTGACAATATCCCACCTGATATGCCAAACTGGATCTGGAAAGCCTCCATGATGACTCTCTCTCTCTCTCTCTCTCTCACTTGTTCCACCTTTATTAAAGAGAGCTGCAATTAACTGCTCAGCTGATCGCTTTAGATTTCAATTAATTTCCATTAGGGGATATAATTGCTTCCCAGAGACAATAATGCCGCACAATACATTCTGCTTTTCCATTACATTTAAACAGAAATGCTGCAGCCAATTGGAAGAGCCATCTCTTCCTTAGAATCACAGAGTTGGAAGGGACCCCAAGTCCAACCTTCCCCACTCAATTTGAAGCCCTAGCTAGCTTAAACGTGCTAGCAGTTTTATCGCTGCACCACAATGATCTTACTGTTTTGAACCCAATACATTAATGAATGTCATAATCTAGCAAATATTTGGGATATGTTCAGAGTGGTAAACACAAAAGGAGATTGTGAGGAACTCCAAAAGGAGCTCTTCAAAGTATGTAACTTCTTTACTTATCGTTGATGTATAATAACCCCACCTGGTGGTCACTCAAGTAGAACTTCTGTGGCTTATCTTAGCACTTGGGCAGGCTCATACAGGTGATGTGGTTGCTCTGTGCTTCTGCAAAAAGTGCTATTGCTCGCACACACTCATGTGATAATTCTGATAGCCACAGGAAGCCCTGGAAATGTGCTGAGCTGGCAATTTGGACAACTGGGTCAGTCGGATGTAGACCTTTGAAGATCTTCACTGAGGACTTCATGATTCATTATTCATGAAGTTATGCAAAACCAGCTTCATCCATTCGGCAGCTGTTGCCGTTTTGCTGCATGTCTCTTCTGGAAGTCTGAATAATCCACTTGCCAGCACAGTGCCTGCCCTATGTCTTCACCACCCAGAGGTAAGAGACGCAGTGGCAACCTACACAGTGCATTACATAAGAACAGAGGAAGAGTCTGCTGGGACAGGCCAAAGACCCATCTAGACCAGCATCCCGCTCCCGCCACAAGATCCCCCAAAGGGATGTCCACCAGCAGGATTTCCATCAACTGGTATTCAGAAGCATTGCTGCTTCTAATTGTTGAGGCAGAGCACCACCATAATGGCTAGCAGCCATCAATAGCCCTCTTCTCCATGAATTTGTCATTGTAAGCCACCCAGCTGGTGGCCATCATGGCCTCCTCTGGGAACAAGTTCCATAGTTTAACCATGCACAGCCTGAGAACTGGTGAGCACGGCCTCCTGCGAGGGCTCACCCACCCTTCTGTTGCCCCATCACTTTCACCCAAGAAAACACACTGTTTTTCACTGAATCAGAGCAGACGTCAATTGGATTTTCTCTGGATTTATGTTTGCTCCTATTTAGTACTAAATAATGGCTTTTCCAGAGGAAAGCATTGAGAGCAAAGGCAAAACTGCTCAGACCCATGCCTAGAAAACATGGGGCAAGCATGCAATCACTCACACCCATACGTAGGACAAGAGCCTTCAGTTTTCAGGGGCTCCATAAGAGAGAAGGAGAAGCCCCCTTACCCTCCTTTAGACTCCTCATCTCTCCTGACTGGTTGGGAGTATTATATGAATCGTTAATTCCTAATACCTTGAAAACTGTGCAACGGGCTTGGGATAAGAACAGCTTGATGTTTCAGAAGCAATTCATGATCTAAATTACCAAGTATAAATCACATCTCTGCGATGCTGACAGACTTTTAACAATGATCAACAGCCCTCAGAGGATTGCAGCAGACTTCTGGATTCATATGGAGGCTGAGGAAACTAGGCACAGTGCAGAGTACAGAGACCAAGTTTTCCGGTTTGTGAACTTTTTTCGGAAACTGAACATGCTCTATTTTGAGTGTTACACTGAGGTCTGTCTATTTTTGCTATTTATCTTGCGTTTTTGTTTTTGTGGCTTTTTTGTTTTGTTTTTGTCACTGTGTGGAACCCAGTTCAGCTACTGATAGATTGATTGTATGACTGAAGTACATTGTTTATTGCTTTGATTTTATGGATCATTGGTCTCATTAGTAAAATTCATGTTAAATTGCTGTTTTAGGGGTTGTTTTTAAAAGTTTGGAATGGATTAATCCATTTTGCATTACTTTCTATGGGAAAGCACGCCTTGGATTTGGAACACTTTGGTTTTGGAATGGACTTCCGGAATGGATTAAGTTTGAGAACCAAGGTACCACTGTAATGGGCTGCCAGGTGCTCCTATGGAGTCTCCAAGAAGAGCAGAGCCATTCTCTGGTGCTTGCCTCCAGAAATGCAAAATCAGAAGTGCCTCTGAACAAGGGGTCCCACGTGGTCCTCATGGGTCATGGCTGTTGAGAGCCCTAAGCTGCATGAACAGATGTGGGGACTAGAAGCCATGAAGCCAGCCCTCACCTTGGTCCCAGAGCAAGCCTCCTTCAGATGTGAGCTCCAGGTGCTGTGAAAAAGAAACCCCATTTCCTTTACCTAGGAGTGCAGACCCTGCACGGCTCTGAAGAGCCACCTGGGCAAAAATGCCTGTTCCTAGCATCTCCAGACTGAGATTTCCAAAACTGTCCTCTGTTGAACCAGGCGTATAAACATTAATTAATTCTAGGGCAAGTAATTAAAAGATGCAAAATATGACCAACACAATTAGATTAGGTGCTCCTACCCCCCACCAGCTTCTAAAAATTAGATGACAGAGTGCCAGGCACAATGAGCAGCAGCCGAGGCCACGAGCCCGTTTTGATGCTTGCCCACCTTTGGCAAAAGTCCCAACCTGCTGGTTTTGCACTACTAATTGCTAATCAAGCAATTTCTTCAAGTTTCTTTTGGAAGAAAGTTCCTGCGGCAACTTAGCCTGGAGCTCGCAAGGGCCTCACGTGGTGAACAGTCAATTAGTTACAGGCTGTGATAGGTAGATGAAGACAGAGGCCTCCGTTGCATGGCAAGTGATGCTTCCAGCCATGCAACATGCCAAAATGTGGGCCCAGGAATCCAGGAAGGGGTTTTCATAAGGCCTTTGGCTGTGGCCTCTCTGAACTGAGTGAATGGGCGGTAAAATGGCAAATGAGCCTCAACAGAAACAAGTGTGAAGTGATGCATGTTGGGGCAAGTAACAACAACAACAACAACAACAACAACAACAACAAACAATAATTTCCCATATACCCTCATGAAATCTGAATTGGTGGTGGTAGATCAGAAACAAGGCCTTGGGGCTGTAACGGGTAGCTTGATAAAAGATGTTGAGCCAGTGTGCAGCAGCTGTGGCAAAGGCAGATTCCATGCTAGGGATCATTAGGAAAGGGGTTGAAAATAAACTGCTGGTATCTAACGGCATTATAGAAATCTGTGGTGTGACCACACATGGAATACTGTGTACGGTTCTGGTTGCCCCTGAAAGAGCTGGAAAAGGTTCAGCAACTAAAATGATCAGGTAGTTGATGCAAGTCCCCTTAAAAGGAGAGGAACAACATTTGGGGGAGTTTTTAGTTTAGGGGGGAGAAAGGGGAATGAGAAGTTAGAGAACATGATGGAGGCACATTAAACTATAGATTATGTGGAGACACTGGACCGAGAGAAGTTTTCCCTAGTCTTTTCATAATGCTGGAACTTGGGACCATGCAATGAAGCTGTATGTTGGCAGATCTAGGACACAAGAAAGAACTTATTCACACAACAATGGAACTCTCTCCCACACGAGGCAGTGATGGCCACCAACTTGGGCGGCTTTAAAAGAGGATTAGACAAATTCATAAAGGCCACTAGCCAGGATGGCTACATTCTTCCTCCATTGTCATGGTGCCTCTGAATACCGGTTATTTATTAAATTTCAGTTGCTGGGAGCTATAAGAGATGCACTAAGGTCCTGCTCGCAGGCTTCCCTTTGGAGCATCTGTCTGGCCACTGTGAGACCAGGAGGCTGGACTAGATGAGGTCCCTTTGGCCTGTTTCTTATGTTCTTAATATAGATCACTGCAGAAAGCTTCATTCATCTCTGATGTGCCTTTAGAAGAACATCTGACAAATGAAACTCAATTAACTACAGTGTAATTATGCTTCCATTGTGCCCGTGCTCATTCTTATCACTTGGCTAATAGCTTTGATCCCCATGTTGGAAGTGAGCATCCTTAGAGAGCTTGTTTGAGCCACTGAGCAGAGAGAGGAGGGGGAAGCAGCCTGGCCAAATTCAGGGAGGGGGAAGCAGCACACAGAGAAAAAGACATTCATTACCCTCTTCCTCTGGTGATGTGGCCTTTGCCACATCATCACTCCTGGATCAGTCCCACGCAGAGCTGGAGGGTACCTTGTGTTATGTACTGAAGTTCTCACCCTGGGCCAGCAGGGGGATACTGTAGATAGTTATGCAAATGAAGGATCGAAAGTGACGTTCAGTGATTGGCTAGTTACAGAAAATGGTTACTGTTGCATTCTAGTGGAGCTCTATATAAGCAGGCTGACTGAGCTCCTCAGTTCAGTTCTGTTCCAGCTTACAAATAAAGAGCTGCTTTGGAAGAATCGCTGTGTCGTCTGATATGTTCGCCCACAACTTAACACCTTGTAGGCCAGATGGAGAGCAATGCGGCTCACTGTTCAGTGCAGGAGCAGCCCCAGCTGGGTGGCTGGTCCCTTCCCTCTTAGGAGCCCTCTAGACTAGAGAGGCAGGGACGCGGGTGGTGCTGTGGTCTAAACCACAGAGCCTAGGGCTTGTCAGTCAGAAGGTTGCGGTTCAAATCCCCGTGATGGGGTGAGCTCCTGTTGTTCAGTCCCTGCTCCTGCCAACCTAGCAGTTTGAAAGCACGTCAAAGTGCAAGTAGATAAATAGATACCGCTCCAGCGGGAAGGTAAACAGCATTTCCGTGCGCTGCTCTGGTTCGCCAGAAGTGGCTTAGTCATGCTGGCCACATGACCCGGAAGCTGTCTATAGACAAACGCTCCCTCGGCCAATAAAGCGAGATGAGCGCGCAACCCCAGAGTCGTCTGCGACTGGACCTAACGGTCAGGGGTACCTTTACCTTTAGACTAGAGAGAGAGGTCCACACTAGGGAGGTAAGGATCTGTCATTTGTGGATCTCTTAAATTCAGCAACTATTTGCAGGTTTAAAAAAGATCCTCATGAAAATTATTCAGCATTTTAGTGTGGATTCTTCTTAGCAAGCTACCATCGGCAATACTACAGGGAAGATTCCATTCGCAGAGAGACTATGCCCCTGTGGACAGAGCCATATAGAATCAGTCTGACTCTAGCAGGTTCTTTTGCACTGCCCCTTGTATCAGACAATTCGATTAAGCTCATTGATTGGTTCGTTGTTAGCAGGGAGTGACAGTCAGGTGAATGTAAGGTGGCCTTTCTAATGTTTAACCGGGATGGGGATAAGATGAAGATAGTAGCTAGGTTTCTACAAAACACAATGAGGATTTGTGAATGTTATATACAGTACAACAGTATTTTGATTGTTAAATGCAGGTTTTGATTGCGTGGTTTTATTGTACTGAAGATCACTGCAGATGGTGACAGCAGTCACGAAATTAAAAGACGCCTGCTTCTTGGGAGAAAAGCAATGTCAAACCTAGACAGCATCTTAAAAAGTAGAGACATCACCTTGCCAACAAAGGTCCGTATAGTAAAAGCTATGGTTTTCCCAGTAGTGATGTATGGAAGTGAGAGCTGGACCATAAAGAAGGCTGATCGCCGAAGAATTGATGCTTTTGAATTATGGTGCTGGAGGAGACTCTTGAGAGTCCCATGGACTGCAAGAAGATCAAACGTATCCATTCTTAAGGAAATCAGCACCGAGTGCTCACTGGAAGGACAGATCGTGAAGCTGAGGCTCCAATACTTTGGCCACCTCATGAGAAGAGAAGACTCCCTGGAAAAGACCCTGATGTTGGGAAAGATGGAGGGCACAAGGAGAAGGGGACGACAGAGGATGAGATGGTTGGATGGTGTTCTTGAAGCTACCAGCATGAATTTGATCAAACTGCGGGAGGCAGTGGAGGACAGAAGTGCCTGGCGTGCTCTGGTCCATGGGGTCATGAAGAGTCGGACACGACTAAACGACTAAACAACAACAACAACAACATTGTACTGAACCTTTCAGGATTTTGTCTATATGCTGATCAAGGGTTGAGACTGGAATTGAAGTTCAGAAGGGCAAGTTGTGGGGCAGGCTTGGATGGAGTATTTAAAGAGCGCTTCAAAAACATCAGTCCAAAATTTGGATGCCAGAGGGCACTCCGACCATAAGTGGGAAAATGTCCCCCCCTACTGTAACTGAGCTACAATTGGGGGGGGGCTCTTTGATGTCATATGAGGCAGCTGTCCAGGATTGGAAAGCAATTTGTGAGTCCTCAAGGAGCAGGCAGGCAAGACATTTCCCATTAAAATGTAAATGCAGCTAAGTTGCCTTGGCTTCTCTTTCCCTCCACAGAAAAGAGAAAATGAGCAGGGAAGTGCTGGTTTCTCTCCAGCTCCCATCAATGCGATCTCCTTTCCTGTCCTGCGCTAACTAGCAAAGGCCACCTTGGAGGTGCCTCCTGACAATTAACCTCAGATTGATGCTGACAGTGGGATGGCTGAGCAGCCAGCTTAGTTAAGAGGAGTCATTTCCAAAGGGAGCAGAGCCGCCTCTGCCTCCAGCACCAGGGCACTCCATCCCTGCCATTGCAAGGGATCAAAGCAAAGTGATTCCCAGGATTACTCCTCCTTCCTTGAGCTGCACCCAGCTGCTTGCTTACAGAATCTGGACCCCACAGACACCAGCAGTCCCTGGAAGCAGAACAAGCGGTCCACACAGCCCACTTTGCTTGCCCACAGCCTTTTATTCCATCCCTATCAGGTGGGGCAGTCCAGCCTGCAGAGAAGAGATGGCAAAGGAGTGGGGGCATTGAGGGGAGGGGAGATGGGCAGTGTGGTGCAGTGGTTAGAGTGTCAGACTAGGACGTGGGAGGCCAGGGTTGAAAATTCCACTCAGCCATGAAGCTCACTGGGTAACCTTGGGCCAGTCTCTGCCTTTTGCCCTGACCTACCTCACAGGGTTGTTGTAGGGATTAAATGGGGAGACAGAGATCCACATACACCACCTTGAGCTCCTTGAGGGAGGGAGAGGAGGGTATAAATGCAACAAATGAATAAATAATAATTTCCTGGAGTCGTAGGCTCCTCCAAGGTCTTCCTCCCATTCCTTCACTTTAAACAAAATGAAAAGAAACCCTAACCAGTCTGACAAAGTGTTCTGTGTGATTCCAAAGCTCTAATACACATAAGCCACTTTTAATAAAGTTACTACTTTACTTTTCCTACAGTCACCAAACAAAAGATGCAGAATTTCTTGAGCTGCTGAAGAGGTCAGGCTCCCAGAAGTCAGCCTGATATGAACCTGCCCTGCTCTTCCTTACCTTAAAGAAGGCAGAGGCCCAAGCAGGAGAAGTCTCCTTCTCCTTCTCCCCCACCCCCACCCCCTCCTGCATCTGTCTGCAATCACTGCAGAGAGAGCAAGCCATTGGGGTTAGGGGCTTGGTACCTCCAAATGAAGGCATTTGGGAGCTTTGTTTTTTTTTTATAAGATATTTATTGAAGTTTAACAATTACAGGAAAAAGAAGAACAGACAATAATAATAAAAAAGATTACAATACTTCAAAAATAAAGAAAAATACAACACTAAGACAAAAAAAGAAAAAGAAAAGAAAAAAACCCCAAAAACAATACAACTAAACAATAACATTTAAAAAACATGAACATCCAGTATTTTCATATCATTATCTTTCATTTACTTATTTCCTTGACTTCCTCACGCCTCCCTTTTTGTATTCTATTTCATAATTGTTCCAGCAAGTCCTTTCCCTCTTTCTCAATTTTTGTTCCTTAATTTATCTTAACACAATTTAACCTTAAATTTTACACTTTAACCCATTAACAGTCCATTTCTACTTAATTCTTTGTAACCTTTCTGCTAAGACCATGTAAATCCATTCCAGCATCTTTCTAACATTCATTAATTTTACAGTGTTTTTTTAAGTATACTTTAAATTTTTTCCAATCTTCTTCCATCGACTCTTCTCCCTGGTCTCGGATTCTGCCAGTCATTTCCGCCGTTTCCATGTAGTCCATCAGTTTCATCTGCCATTCTTCCCTGGTGGGTAGATCTTGCGTCTTCCAGTACTTTGCAATAAGTATTCTTGCTGCTGTTGTGGCATACATAAAAAACGTTCTGTCTTTCTTTGGCACCAATTGGCCAACCATGCCCAGGAGAAAGGCCTCTGGTTTCTTCAGGAAGGTATATTTAAATACCTTCTTCATTTCATTGTAGATCATCTCCCAGAATGCCTTAATCTTTGGGCATGTCCACCAAAGGTAAAAGAAAGTACCTTCTGTCTCCTTACATTTCCAGCATTTATTATCAGGCAAATGGTAAATTTTTGCAAGCTTGACTGGTGTTATGTACCACCTATAGATCATTTTCATTAAGTTCTCTTTTAAGGCATTACATGCCGTAAATTTCATACCAGTGGTCCATAACTGTTCCCAGTCAGCCATCATAATATTATGTCCAACATCTTGTGCCCATTTAATCATAGCAGATTTCACCATTTCATCTTGAGTATTCCATTTCAGCAGCAAGTTATACATTCTTGACAAATTCTTAACTTTAGAGTCTAACAGTTCTGTTTCCAATTTTGATTTTTCCACTAGGAAGCCTATTTTTTTGTCCAAATTATATGCCTCCATTATTTGATAGTAATGGAGCCAATCTCGCACTTTATTTTTTAATTTTTCAAAACTCTGCAATTTTAGTCTATCTCCCTCTTGTTCCAAAATTTCCCAATATTTCGGCCATTTAGCCTCTATATTGACTTTTTCCTGAGCCTTCGCTTCCATTGGTGACAACCACCTTGGGGTTTTATTTTCAGGTAGATCCTTGTATCTTATCCAAATATTAAACAGTGCTTTTCTAACAATATGGCTTTTGAACGCTTTATGTGCTTTGACCTTATCATACCACAAATATGCATGCCAACCAAATACATTATTGAAATCTTCCAAATCCAACACATCAGTGTTTTCAAGAAGCAGCCATTCTTTCAGCCAACAAAAAGCGGCTGATTCATAATAAAGTTTTAAGTCTGGCAGGGCAAATCCACCTCCTTCTTTTGCATCTGTTAATATCTTAAATTTTATACGAGGCTTCTTGCCCTGCCAGACAAATCTAGAGATATCTCTCTGCCACTTCTTAAAACAATCCATTTTATCCACAATTTGCAATGTTTGAAACAAAAACAACATTCTTGGCATTTGGGAGCTTTGAGGTGAGAGGAATGGCAACTGAAGTGATCTGTGGACAGTTTGACATTCCTGTTTATAGATAGATAGATGCATGTAAGTGCTCATGTTGCATGGCTATTATGTTGTACTTGCAATGTAAAGTGCCAGTAACCTTTTGACAAAGGGGGATCTATACATGCCTTAATTGATCCATCAATTAAATGTGGTGCTGGGGACAGGAGATCCCACAAGTCACACCTGGGCTGTTAGCTCCCCAGCTTTGCTCCATGGGCCCAGTTTATACCTCCCTTATTCACAAAGGCCCACAGATGCCCTCCCACCTCATCTCTTGGTCAAACAAGGATGAATGTAAGTCAAGCAGACTCCTAGTCAGAAATGAAATAAAATGTAGTCAACCTTAGCTTAGACAAGGGGAGGGAATGCGACTTTTCTGCAAAAGGGAACAGGGGTCAAGTAGCTGCACATGCTGTGATTCCCTCCATAAAAGCAGGCAGAAGTGTTAACTCTTCCCAAATCCTAGATTAATTCTGTGGCAACCCCTTCCTCTGATGTGACCTTGATGAGCAAAGTGTCAGAGAAGAGTTGTGGGCTGGTTGCATTTAGGTTAGCAAGCATGAATCTAGATTAATTTTCCAGTAGCTGATGGTTAAAAGTTGTTAAGTTGGGAGTACATAACCACACACACCCAAAACACACACATTTGTGCTCCCCCATACTCTACACAATCACAATTTGACAAGCACTTTCTTGAGGAGAGGAGGGTGCCTGGGTGGCAGCTGACATTTCACTCACTCTGTGAGGCAACCTAAGCTGAGCTGAAGAAGCAATGCAGGTGCATTGAGGCACCGTGAAAGCTAGTATTTGCAGAATGGCCCAGTACCAGCTGGAGGATGCAGTGATTCATTAATCTGTGCATCTTGGGGAATCATAGAATTGTAGAGTTGGATGGTAGTCCCAACCCCCTGCAATGCAGGAATATGCAGGTGGCCCATATGGGGATCAAACCTGCAACCTTGGCATTATCAGCACCACACTCTAATCAACTGAGCTAACTAGAGTTTCTTACTAGTCCGGAGAGTCTCAGGCTCGCCCCCTTCCTGCTTCTCGTTATGCAGCAAATGGAAAGGCCATATTCCACTTCTAGAAAGAGTTGAGCATCTTCTTGATGTGCTTCTTGCGGGACACCACTCTGGATGGAGGGACAGCAAGGCATTCCATGAGGCAAGCAGAATCCCTGGCACTTGGTGGGGGGGGGACGCTTGCTACAGTATTTCCTGTCTTCTCTCCCCACAGTGGTAAAGTGCCACCTGCTGCCCATCTACCAAACTGCAGCCAACAGGAAGATATGCCTCCACCAGCATCTACTGTATTTTGTCTAGTGCAGTGGCAAAGTGGGCTGCCTAAGGGGCTTTTAAGAGGAAGGGGACACTGGGGATATTAAAGACTACCAGACTTTGAAAAGCTGGTATCACTGGATCAAGTTAATCAACTTCATTGAATTATTTAAACTAAATAGTTTTAATTGGATTTTGAATAAATGTGCAATTAATTGTTACGGCTTTAAATTTTGATCCCATTGTTGATTTCCTTAGTAGGTTGTGCTTGTGCAAACCACTATTCTGAATGCTTTTTATAGGGTAGGGTAACAGGTACTGGGGGGAAATTATGGAAGCAAGGAAGCAAGGGCCTGGAAATGTTTGGGTGAACTCTGCTTATCATGAAAGCTGAGGTCCAGAACTAGAAGAACAATGGAGTAGGCAGAGGATGAGCAACAGCACCACACAGCAGGCATTCATCTGGCAGGGACTCCCTTGTGAGAACAGAACAGAGCCCCACCGCATACAGAATGGCAGTGGTAAGGCCCAGGTTTCCCTGGCCACCGGCCTCAAAGAGAGCGGCCAGTGAGAGAGACCTGTGCAGAAGATTCCCACTACAGCAGACCTGTATCACAAGATCTGGCAGACGATGCTCTCTCCAATATCATGCAGGGAAACCGATAGGGTGTGTGCCTCCCAGCAGTCCAACTCCAGTTGGCTTTCCTCCTCTGGCATTTCCAGTTCTTTGCATGCAATGCAAGGCTGCCAGGGCACTCATTCAGCTGAGCCCAAGCACCACACCCAGTAATTCATCCCTGGAAAGACCCAGACTGATACCTTGCTCCTCCTCAGCCCAAGCAATTCATATTTCTTCAGAGGATCTCATCACCCCTGGAGTACAGGGAACTCCTCCTTATATGAAGACATTCCCTTCTAGTCCCTTGTAGGGGCAACTAACATGGGGGGGGGGGACTAGCAGCACTCCTCAGTGACTGAACTGGGATATAAAGGTTCCGGTGGTCCTCAAGTTACTCTAAGCTGAAGAATAACCATGCAAAGAATTGGAACCTATGGGCAGACAGTGTTGATATTTTTGCATGCTGTCGGTTGGCTGCCCACCAGCAATCCAGCCACTGCATTCTGCACCAGCTAGAGCTTTACGACCAGACTCCGGCTGGTGCCAGAAGGAACAGGCAGCGTAGGACCATATGCTGGCACAACCCAGAGTGTGCGTGCGGGGCGCGCCCCCGAAGGGCGCGGAGGGCACCCTCCACGCGCCACAGTTCAGGGTTAGGAGTGGGGCGGGGAAGCTGCTTCCTCGCAGCCAAGGGGGGTGGACGGCAGCATTGTCGCCGACTCTCCTGCTCTCCTCCCCCAGGTCAGGCCTGATCTGTGGGGGGGGGGGCGGAACTGCACCAGGCACAAGCACCGCAGCCAAGGCGCAGCTCCTTCTGGCACGGAGCCAGGCACCAATGAAGGAGCCTGCTGTGGGGGCGACTGTTTGCGCCCCCATTCAAAATTGCGCCTGAGGCCACGGCTCCCCCTTTCCCCACGCTACGCCTCTGGGGACAAGAGATTTGCTATCTCGCGGTCTGTCAATGCATTGTCCAAGGCAGAGGAGCTCTCCAGCTGAAGAATCGACTTGCAATCCTCCACTTGTGTTTTGCCCTCTTCTTGGGGCTATCATTTCCCCGCTTTTTTTTTAAAGCATGTACCCTCAGACCGCCTGCTGTTCTTGAGAAGAGCAGGCTGCACCTCTCTCTCTCTCTCTCTCTCTCTCTAGCAGCGCACCCACGTGAATGCAGAATGCCCAAGTATGGATAGGGAGCACCTGTCAGCCAGCACCACCAAGACTGAGCAAGATGGCTCAACGGCAGATAGAGGCTTGCTGGGCTCCTCGGGCGACTTAGGGCTGGGCACAGCAGCCGAATATGGCTTATACAGTTCTAACGGGTACCCTTCCTGGTGCAGGGGAGCTCTCTGTTCAACATTTCAGTCATCGCTGCAATAACTGCCATCAGCCCTTCTTTCCGCGGCTCGCCGCCTGCCCAGTCCTCTCCCTCGTGAGAAAAGACGCCCGTGCCTGGAATAGGAGCTGCCGTGCCTTGACCCAGGCCCAGCGCAGTCTGGCTGGACAATGAGAGGTTAACGCCGGCCTCCTCCCCCCGCCCCTATGCATGGACCGTACCATCCAACGGCCGGGAGCGGGGGGAAGAGTGCGCGTCGCCCGGCCTGCCGCCCGTTGGGCTCTTCCGCCTGGGAGGGCAGGGCGGGAGGCAGACGGGCCCAAGTGCCGCGCCGGCGCCTCGCCTGGGCCGTTAGCGGGGAGGCTGCCCGCCCGGGCCGGCAGCAGCTGGGGCTCGGGGCCGGGATGGTGCGCCTGCGCCGCCGCGCCTGCCTGGCGCTCTTCCTCTGCGCGCTCTTCGTCCTGGGCGCCCTCCTGGCGCTGCGCACCCTCAAGCCCCCACCCGACGACCCCCGGCGCCGCCGCTTCCCGGGGCCCTGGCCCGAGGAGAAAGAGGCCAAGGAGGCCCCCGCCCCAGCCGACTCCCCCGCGCCCCCCGTCGGGGCGCAGCCCCCGCCCGACCGGGACGCCCCGTCCGTCTCCTCCTCGCTGCACGTCTTCTACTACACGTGGTACGGGACGCCGCGCTTCGACAGCCGCTACCTCCACTGGGACCACGTGATGGTGCCCCACTGGGACCCCAAAATCTCGGCCAGCTACCCGAAAGGCCGCCACAGCCCCCCCGAGGACATCGGAGCCAGCTTCTACCCGGCCCTCGGGCCCTACAGCTCCCGCGACCCGGCAGTCCTGGAGGAGCACATGCGCCAGCTCCGCGCCGCCGCCATCGGTCAGTGAGGGCGCGTCCCCAACCGACCGCGGGGTAGGGGTGCGGAGAGGAAGGAGGCCGGGGGAGGGGTGGCACACTGGTCGGGCTGGCGAGGGCGATCGAGAGACTAAGCACCCCTACAAGACCCCGACCCCCGCTCAGAAGCTGCCCCATAAAGCCCCTCGTCGCCCCTTGAATCACCGGCTGCTGAAATCTCTGGGAGCATCCAAGGCCGCAAAATATCCCTCATATCACAGAGGGGAAGCCCAGAGATGCTCCTCAAAGGATAACAGCCTCCCCTGCCAGCAACTCGTCTAGCTTTGGCGGGTGGGAGGTGGGGGGTTGGAAATGCCACATCTGCACTAGCGGCATCCAAAGCCAAAGACCTTTCTTTTTATTTCTCTGGGGTTTCCAGGCAACCCCGAGAGGCTGAAGTCTGAAATTTCAGCATCTGGACCTCAGATGAAATTTCAGCACTGCCTTGTCCTGGACAGCTCCTCCCCCATCACCGCTTTTGCTGCAGAGGCCAGATGTCTTGCTATTGGCAGGCACGGAACAAGGGATCAGGAAACAGAGCCTACCGAGTCAGAGCCAAACATCCTGTTCTCACAAGAGCCAATCATATGCCTGTGGGAAACTGCAAGCAGGATTCGGGGGCAACTGCTATACAGGACAACCGCTATACGCAAGCATTGCTTGCCTCCAGCTGTGATGCCAGAGCATAGCCTCCATGGTTAGCAATCAATAACCTTCTCCCTGAATTTGTCTCAACCTCTTTTAAAGCCATTCAAGCTGGTGGCCATCACTGCATCCTGTGGGAGGGAGTTCCATAGTTTCTATGCATCAAGTGAAGAAGGGGCAGGTTAGTTCTTTGAGGGCTGGTAGGTGCAATGGTTTCGACTATCTTTTTGGCCTAGCAGGCTTTCAGCATCCATATTTAAGGGGGGGCATCATCTTCAGATTTTAAAGCGGCCAGATGTTGAAGGCAGTCTTAGCTCTTGCGGGTGGGCACAATCCTCTCTGTCTCTGCAGGAGTCATGGTTCTGTCCTGGTACCCCCCTGGCCTAGCAGATGACAACGGTGAGCCCTCTGAGAGCCTGGTGCCCTTCATATTGGACGCCGCACACAGATACGCAATCCAGGTGCCTGTTGTTGCCACTGCTTGGGGCTATTAGGCGAGTTTTATGACAGCTGCTTCCAACTATGTGGCAGCCAGGGTTGGTGGGGGTTCCACACATGAGCAGTCATCCACAGTGCAAAGGGGAACTACAGGGGGTCCCTGTTAATTGGTTAGCTTCTCCCTGCTTGAAGCCTTGTAATGGGGTGGCAAAATCTGGAAGTTCATGGAATAAAAATACAGTGGTACCTCGGGATGCGAACGGGATCTGTTCCGGAGCCTCATTCGCATCCTGAATAGAACGTAAGACACGACAGCGCGTTTGTGCGTGCAGCGTTTTGCCACTTCCACGCATGACATCATTTTGAGCGTCTGCGCATGCGCAAGCGGCAAAACCCGGAAGTAACACACTCCATTACTTCCGGCTTGCTGCGGAGTGCAACCCGAAAGTGCTCAACCTGAAGCACATTCAACCCAAGGTATGACTGTAGTATTAGAGCCATGCCTGCCTGAGACAGTTCAGTCTCTTCTCTCTCCACCCCACCAAACTGATTTTGATACATAAGAAGGAACAAAAATGGAGGGAAAGAATGAATCTTACATGGCAGGTGGCTGTCCAACTTCTGTTTAAAAACCTCCAGTGAAGGAGAGTCCACCACCTTCCTTTAACAACTTTTGTGGTGAAGGGATAGGACTAATGTAGGTGGGAGCGGGGGTGGGAGATTACTCCTGCAGTTGCTGCTGCCCACTGACTGTGTGGCTGGGGCTGCTGCTGCCCCGTGTTCCTTTTCTGCAGGTCACCTTCCACATACAGCCATATAAAGGGCGCGATGACAACACTCTGCACAGCAATGTGAAATATATCATAGACAAGTAAGTACAGTACTCAGAGGCCCAAAGATGACAACAGCCAGAGTCCAAATGACAAGAAAGTGGCCAATTTGGAAAGCAAAGGGTTAAAAAGATAGGAGAGGCCATTCCTACCCTTGAGAGGCTTGCGTAGAACAAAGGGCCACTTTTGCCTGTGTGAAACCCAAGAACTCAGGGCTGAAGATGAGCGTTGCTTATTTAATAAATAAAGAGTGTTTAAACTGTAAGTTTTAAATGCTACTTATTGAATTTGTGGCAATCTGCTCTTTTGGCTGGAGAAAAATGGCCCTCATATGAAAACCTAAAAACCTTCAGATACTGGTGATGCAGTCAGGCTGCTGGGCTGGCTGGAAGGGGGAGAAGCTGGCTCTTTGCTCAGTCTCCCTGTCAAAGGACCCCAGTGCTGGAGCTCAGCTTGCAATGGGTATAGAAAATCAGAGAAACTGGAAGCAAAGAGGGTAATGATGCAACATTCAGAGCAGGGGAAAACCAGGCAACCTGCCTTCTCTGCTAAGAGCAGGACCAAGTTTCTCTAGGCTGCTTGTGGACTTATAAGGCCAAATGTGGGGCATTAAACAGCCTATTATCTTGGCAGGTATGGAACACATGATGCTTTCTACAGATACAAGACCAGCACGGGCCGGAGGCTGCCTTTATTTTATATTTATGACTCGTACCTTACGCCACCCGAAGCATGGGCAAACCTGCTCACCCCTTCCGGCTCCCACTCTCTCCGCAACACCCCCTATGACGCCGTCTTCATCGCCCTGCTGGTGGAGGAGGGGCACAAGCACGACATCCTCTCCGCCGGCTACGACGGGCTCTACACCTACTTTGCCTCCAACGGCTTCTCCTACGGCTCCTCCCACCAGAACTGGAAAGCCATCAAGGCCTTCTGTGACTCCAACAACCTCCTCTTCATCCCCAGTGTGGGCCCTGGTTACATCGACACCAGCATCCGCCCCTGGAACAACCACAACACACGGAACAGGGTAAACGGCAAGTACTACGAGACGGCCCTGCAGGCCGCCCTCATGGTGCGCCCGGAGATAGTCTCCATCACGTCCTTCAATGAATGGCACGAAGGCACCCAGATCGAGAAGGCTATGCCCAAGAAGACCCTGACCCGGCTCTACTTGGACTACTTGCCCCACCAGCCGGACATGTACCTGGAACTAACCCGTAGGTGGGCAGAGCACTACAGCAAAGAGAAAGAACAGTGGCTCATGTGAGCAAGCTGTGAAGGGTTGATTCTCCTGGGCACGAAGAGACCCAGAGAGAAGCTGGTAGCCATTCAGGTGGAGGAAGCTGCTCTCAGAGCTGTAAGTTTCTGGAACCTGGGTGAAGAGGGATGAGCTGTGTTTCATGTTGAAATACCTCTTGAGAGGTTTGCTATGCTCCTGCAGGGCAGCACACTGATATACGACTGTGCAAAACTCCCCAGATATAGTTGGGCTAGTGCTCTTGCAATCCTCCTCACTCCAAGCCCTCAGCTTTCCTTAAAAGAATAAATCTCTTTGCCTGCTACAAGCCAAGAGGACAATTCATTTCAAATCTGAGTTCTGCAGGAGGTGCTAAACTGAACAGCACATCCCTGTTGCTATTCAGTTCCAGGGATATTTATTCCTTCTCTGCTGCCACTGCTACTTAGACCTCTACCCTGTTGCTGCTCCCAGCAAACATAACCCTACCCTTATTAAAAAAACAAAACCTAGACAATTTGTGTATGCAGAAAAGTTCTCAGAAACCACATGCTGTATTATGTCTTTGGAATTCCAATGATCAGAAATGCACCCAGTCTTGCAATAAAACAAGAACCTCATTGGCATTGACATTTATTCCTTCAAGACAGGCAGCAAGAACAGAAAAAGTGATGCCCCAGTGAGCTAATGGGGCATGGAGTTTTGGCGTTTGCTTCAAAAGGAGACTGCTCCTTAATAGCTTGTTGCAGACTTTGGGGAGTGAGTTGTACTGTACTCCAACCTATGAATAGTTTGGGGGCTGGGCTGGGCTGGAAAGACGAGCAAGTGTGCTGTTTGGGCCCCATGCCTGCAGCTCAGGCAAAGTTACTAAGTGAACTCTACAGTGGTTGCATGGGGAAAATGAGCTAGATTCTCATTTTACCATTAATTCTACACCACTAGGATTATCAATACTGCATGTCACCCTCCAATAGGTAATTTCCCCCCAGTCTTAGAATTCCCCACCCTCCGCATACTAAAGAACATGGAGGCCAACATGCACTAGGTTTCCATTTTAATGATATTGGTCAAAAGTGCAGCCTGTTGCTTGCCCGCCAGTGGCTGGTCTGGTCTCTGTTTTCAGTAGAGCTGGGTTCAAGGCAGTTTGGTCCCCCCTGGTCACAGGCAAGCTCCACCTACCAGGGCCCCTCAAAATGCATCTTCCTGCTTTTCTATACACTCCATGATTGTCAGCTGCACTGTCTTGTTCAAATGCTTCAACCCCTCCAGGCCAAGTGTTCAAGGGATAGAGAGGACAGACTTCCTAAAAGGGAGGGATACTTAGGCACAGAAGTGTGTGCCCCTCCCTAAATCCGAAAGGAAATGCCAGGAAGGAGGAAATACTTCGCCCCCATCAGGGCCAGATCCTTCTGGAGTCACAGAAGTCAACTGGGAAAGGAGGGGAGGCTCCCTTTGCACCCAAGAAGGGCAGAGTTATACTTTCCAGGACAAGGCTCTTGCAAACAGCTTCCTGATATGTCACACACCATCTACTTGCCCAGAGACTGTGTGAGTTGACCACATATAGGCAGATCAGCTGTCAGGCCATACTTGACTGCCAGGATCTCAACGGTCTGAATAAGTGCACTGCAGAAAAGAAAAGAAGGAGTAAGATGCTGGGGACAAGATCTGCATTGTTTACAGCTTAATATTCTTGAAGGCTAATTTAGCATCATCCGTGTGTTAAATGCAAAGTCAAAATAGGAGGTTTGACACAATTCACAAGGCACTCCACCTGCAGGAGTAAGCAGGTGTGCTTCTTGGAATCATTTGCAGCAGGAGCCTGCCTCCTTTAGGACCACCACCACACACACCCCAAGGACCACTGTCCTAGGGCTAAATAGTTCCATCCTATTCAGAGAAAGACAACTCTGCAGCCTACAAATGCCACTCAGGTGGAGAGGAGGCTGTGTGAGGCTTACCATCCTCCCCGGATGATCTTGAACTTGCCAGGAACAGAAAGGTCAATCACGGTAGAGCCTAGGCGGGACTCTGGTCTATGGATGTCCCCAGTGGGGCCCCCATCAATTACAAGTGACAGGTGAGGCCAGAGTTCTTGGAACTCCTGAAATATAAAAGAAGAGCGTAAGAGCTTAGCAGGCTCCTGAGCCAGTGTGCACCACAAGATGCTAATAGCCAACAACCACAGAGAAAAGGGTACCATAAGCTCTTGCTTAGACACACAGTGGCTTTACCATCTGAGAGGAGCAAGCCAATTAAAACAAAATGGAACATAATGCCCTTCCCTGGGGACTTGGAGAGCCACCCAGGCTTCCATTATCATCCCGTCCTACAGGTTTCAAGCAGCCCTTACCGTGACTGTGAGGGAGCTCGCCCCCTGACTGATGTTTGCGCTTGTTAAGGCCAGAGGGCCAGCACACTCCCTGGCCAGCTCCCTGATGAACCAGTGACTGGGGATGCGGACACCAACTAACTGTGACAAAAGCGGGGTGGGGGAGAGGAAGAGATGAATGAGTACCACTACTTACTTTTAGCTTTTATGTATATATAGTTTTAAAAGGCAAGATATTTATACATGCATGTATATGAAAGCATGCATACATATACAGTATATGCCCCACTTTCCACTGCACAACAGCATTCAGGATAGCTTACAGTGAAGTCCAACACAAGTTAAATTCAGTAAAAAAAAAGTAAGAGGGCAGGTGTAGCAAATAAGACAAGAAGTTCATCTACCAAAACACAGGAAACCCCTTAACACACTAAATTAAACGTCTGCTGGAATAAGAATATAAAAAGGCTAGGCAACAGAAAGGGGGATCAACAAATTTCCTAATGCACAGACACAGAGAAAATCCTAAGTAGTCAGGCCTCCACTACTACCACCGGGTCATGAAGAGCATCCCTAGCAGATCTTGTGGGCAGGTTGGTATGGAGATTTCCCCACTCTGCACTGTGAGAAGAACAACCCACATGCACCCCTGCTCATTTGAATAGGACAGGAAGTAGGAATCTGTTGCACCTTTATCCCACCCATCTCAGAATGCAGCCACCCCTCCCAGGCCACATAACTAAGTGAAACTAAAACAGGAAAAGAAGTAGCCAGGCTTGGCTTGAGACTTGCAGTCCGGCAATAGCTTTTTAAAAAAAAAAAATCCCGAGGAAAATTAAAATCTCCACTAATATTCCCAACCAATCAGATTTGCCTTTTAGCCTGGAATGGAGGAAGGTCCACCCTGATGTCAACCTAAGAGCACACCCAACTGGTAAGCACCCTATTGGGAAACTGGGAGCTCTCCAAAAGGTAAAAGGGTCTCTATAGAACTTGCTAGCCAAGACTCACTGGGGTGAAGGGGTTCAAGTCTTTGTTGAGGGTGTCTGAGCGCTCCAGGACCAGCGTCACTGGCCCAGGAAGGAGTTCCTGCAGCAGCTTGTCAGGCACGCAAACGTTACAGTAGCTACAAAAGGGGAAGGAGAAAGTATGCACAAGGTGAGCCCATCCTCTGTCACGCAGCCAAAGGCAAGCAGAAGGGGCAGAAGCGGCCGGGGGCCCTATCCACCGACTTCCCTGCTTCGCCGAAGGAAGGAGGAGGAGAGGCGGAGGGAGGGCCACCCCCCCCATTGCAAGACCCCCACCTCCTTCGCCGACCCCGCCGCACCTGTAGACGTGCTCGACGTCGGCGAGGCAGATAGCGAGGGGCTTATTGGCGGCGCGGCCCTTCAGGCGGTAAACGGCCCCCAGCGCCCGCGAGTCCTGCGCCAGGCAGGCCACGCCGTAGACCGTGTCGGTGGGCAGCGCCACAAGGCCGCCCGCGCACAGCGCGGACGCCGCCGCCAATAGCGCCGACTGACGGTCCGGCCCGGAAGCCGGCAGAGGCATCGGCAGGGGGACCCTCGCCATAGCCGGCAGTCCAGGAGCGGAAGGTGCGCCCTCCTCAGAAGCAGCAGCCCCGCCGCCGCGCCAAGGTCTGACCGGGAAGGACGAGGAGAAGGAGCAGCACCAGCAACGCCGGAGCCTCAGACCGAGCAGCAGAGGCGCTTTGTACATGCGCAGAAGGAAAGGCGAAGGAGCCCCTCTCCGGCCAGCGGCTCAGCCAGTCAAGCGAACACTACGACGCTCTCCGCTTCGCCGATCCCCTACATCCGCGCCTCGCACGGGGACGACACTTCCTGTGCCGCAAGCCGCTGCCATGACGCAACTTCTGCCCGGCGCCGGCTATCGGGGCGGAAGGAGTGGCGGCGCCGCCCAGGACAAAGCTGAGAGAGGCGATAGCCCTAGAGAGTCCCGGGCAAGCACTGCTTCCGCTCCTTACAGGAAGTTTAGGCTCTGCGTGAGCCCCCGGACGCCAATTGCAGACCATAGACGTGTGAAGTGGTAGACTGACCTGCCCCCCAGGGGGCAGACTCCGCCTATGTGTCTCGTTGCCCGAGGCGTACTAAGGGGCTCGCCCCTCTGCGGCTGCGCAGTTGCTTTCTTCCCCTGCTAGCCGGGTGGAGCTCCGAGAACTAGACTGGGTTGGGGGGAGGCGGAGGCACGACCCCTCCCCACACGCGCCATCCTGGACAGAGGGGCTGGGGGACGTGGAACCGTCTGAGGCAGACACGCGCCGCAAGCGGCCGTTGTAATTAGTAACATAATAGTTGCTGTAAATAAAAGGTGAAGGATGCTTTGTCGCAGCCTAACACCCCAACATTTGCAGTTGTTATTATTAACTATTATTATTAATAGGTGCTAAGAATATAAGTACTATTATTTATTAATATTATTAATATTAATACAAAGTTATTAATATGTGTCCAAAGGAGAGAGCAGCCAAGCAGCATAAACAAGCAGCAACCCAGGCAGCTGAGAGAAGCGTTTGCCCCCTTAGGCTCATCCTAGTGCTTGGGCAAAGGTCTCCCCCCCCCCAGTTTCACCCAGGTTTCTCCTCAGCGCTAGTCAAACAGGAGAGAGAGGGAGCATTCTCTAAATGGGGCGCCACCACAGAGAAGGCTCCACCCTGTCTCATCGACTGATCAGGTTTGCCCTCGCAGGACACACAGTGAAAATTAAGAGCCCATCTAGTTCAGCATCCTCTTCCCACAATAGCCAGGCAGGTGCCTGTGGGAGAAGCCCTCTACAATGCATTACAGTAGCCCAGTCAGCAGCTTTCTAGGGCATGGGGCATTGTGGGATGCACTAACCCTGTCCACAAACTAAAGATGGAATACCTCACTTGGGGCAATGCCACTCTTCTGGGTCTTGGGTCAGCTAATTATTGGAAGCTACCACTTCCTCCTAAACCTCAGCTCAGGCAGAATGGAGCACTGCATTCTTGCCTTCTCCAGTACATTGAAACACAAGCAGCTGCATTATCCCAAGTCATACTTTTGGTCCATTTAGTTCAAGATTGTCTTAAGTGCGTCTTCGGAATCTTGGGGAAGCCTTTACATAACTTCACCTGAAAATACCAGAAATTGAACACCAGGGACTTTCTGCATACAAAGTGTGTGCTCTGTCACTAAGCTAAAACCTGTTGAAAATAATTCCCATCACCTCCAGAAATGATTCCTCCAAAGGCACCAGATTTAAATAAGCATTTAATTAGGATCCCAGTGGTATTAATATTGCTTTCAATTAAAAAATTAATTTCCACTTCCTTGCAGGTATTTCAAAGTACAATATTAATTTTATACAAAATGGAGCAGTTAAGCAAACACGGTTATTTCACATTTTACATTCTTCAAAAATACAAATTCATGTTTATGCTTCTGGGGTTTTGGAGAGGCTCTTCCTTTGGAAGTACTGTACCTGTAACTAACATCTTCACATCACTCAATGCAAGGACATTTGTTCCCATGTTTCAGTTAAATTAAATTTGTTTAAACACAAAACACATACTCCTGAGAGAAACTGGCAACTTCAAATGATCTCCGCTTCACTCCTTGCATAGCTCTGGAATGGAGCCATAGCAATGCCATGTGTTGTTGTGGAGGAAATCCGGGCTAGGAGGGGAGACCCAGAAAGGCACTTTGCAAAAGTTACCCGAGAGCCTTTGGGGGCCTCCAGTTACACCACTCTAGGGCACAAGCTCACACCCCATGTGGGAAGGTGGCAGTTATGGGAAAGGGGCTTGAAATTCCCCCTTGTGCAAGGTTTTTCTACCCCCCCCTCTATCGCACACATGCAGTGTTAACAGATGGTGACATCTCCCTACCCGCAGTGACTGGGAAAGAGGCAGCCTAAACCCTCTCTCAGGTACCCCAGGAACCTTAACTTCTGTCTCTGCCAGAATGAATGGCAGCTCCTTCCCATTTCCCCACAAAAAAGAGCATTTGGAAAGACACAACACTGCAGAGCAAAGGAATGAGCCATTTCTATTAACAGATTGCAGAAGAAGAAAAATTAAAATATCTCCCTGGGCTTTACCAGTGAAGTTCATATGAGGGGAACAAAAAGCCAAAACACCCATTTGTTAAGGAAAGTAGAATCTGCATTTCCTTGAAAGTGTCCACTGCATAGAAACCATTTTTGGCCAGCATGCATACGACTAAGAAGACAGTGTGGGCTACACACCGTTTCCACAAACAGAGACACACACACACACACACACACACACACACACACACACACACACACCCTACATAAATATCCAGTTTCCTTGGCATTTCTCAGTGCAGAACCAGAGTCCAAACCTCCAAATGAAACAATGTAAGATGGAAAAAGTTGAAAAGTCAGCTCTCAACCCAGCTACACGGGATGCTTATTTAAACAACAAAAACCCAAAACTGGAGACACAATTTCTAAAAGACATAAAGGAGAAATAATACTCCGATAAAAAAAAGAAAAACCCAGAGTGTGTAATGTTAAAAAGAATAAGCTTTTCCTTTTGTGGTTTTGCAGAGGGTAGCTAGCAGGCAATGCAGTTGCCTCTTTCTGTGTCTCTTTATTTCTCAAGAGTAGGTTCTCTCGTTGGCACCTTTAGCATTTTGAATAGCTCACTTCTACAAATCAATCACTAGCAATGTGCTTGGAGAAGGTGCCAGAGGAAAATACCACTCCTTTTTGGGAAATGAAGGGTTTTTCCAGTTTTGCAGTAGAGACCCTTGCAGTGCAGTAAGGCAGGAATCTGACATCCACCCTAGAAGGTGCTGCATGCCAATGTAAGGACGGCTTGCATCTGCCTCCCTGCCCTCCACTTCCCTCTCTGGGGCATTCAGAAGACAAGGATGGCAGCTGCGACCCTATGAATGTATTCAACTGTAACCAAAGTCACCTCGGAATGAGTGAGTGACCCAACCTGATTCCATTCAGTTCAGGCTCCTAGTGGAAGTTTTGCATAGACTGGACATTTGCTTAAAACATGCATAAGTCTGAAGAAGGCAGAGCACACAGCTTAGCCAGTTCCCACATCAATTCTGTTAATCTCACACGCACGCACATGGACACGCATTGGACGCACACACAGAGCGTATGAGGACGCCACGCCTAGCTACACATATTGCACAGAGGTTAAGTGCTCTTTTTGCGTAACCACATTTAACTTTTACTCAGAGGGGGTAAAGGGGGGAAAGAACCCTAATAACTTTGTGAAAAGTTATTTACAAAACAAAATTGCAGCAGTCAGTTTAAAGAGAACTAAAGTGCATTTTAGAGCCCAGCATGTTAGTGTCATTGGAGGAGCCCCAGCAAAATGTTTCCTTCTCTAGACTCCAGCAGTAGCAGCAGCTTCCAGCAAATGCAGCAGACTCCACTCCCAGTAGGGTCTTTATAGGGGTCAGAAGTAAGTCCTCAGCTGCTCCCTGGTTCCTTCGCCTGACCAAGCCACCCAACCCTGAACCTCCCTGCAGGCCTGGAAGTCACAGACGGTCAACAGCCCAGGGGTTGAGCTGTGCAAAGCCCAGTTCTTGACTGCCCAGCCTGGCACCCTCCCCACGCCTGAATATGGGGTACCTCGGGCTCTGCAACCCTCATCAGCACAGGAAGAGGAGGAGAGGGATTCAAAAGGTTCCAGTCTGTATGGTCAATTTAACAACAACAACGACAACAACAACACAATAAATAAATAAAGGAACAGAACCCCAAGGGCTGTCCTGTTCTCTACCACCGTGTGCAGCCCTCCCAGAGACACCCAAGCAGGGCAGCAGTGCCAGACAAAGTTTGCCTAAAGCGGCCTGCAAGACAGGACAGGCTGCTGTCACAGGCAGCTCTCCAGGCTCTGCTCA
This sequence comes from Podarcis filfolensis, assembly GCF_964270895.1. Taxonomy (NCBI): domain Eukaryota; kingdom Metazoa; phylum Chordata; class Lepidosauria; order Squamata; family Lacertidae; genus Podarcis; species Podarcis filfolensis. The sequence continues at coordinate 55,828,064 of NC_139611.1, read as the reverse complement.
CCCAGGTCCCCAGCTGTTTGCTAAAGTAAGAAGCCCTGCAAAGAGTACCAAGTCCCACCACACCTGGAGTTCTAGGACAAGCAATCGCCTATGCCCTATGGCCAAGAGGCAGCAGGCCAACCAACTGTTACAGCCAAAAGATCTCCAGCCCAAGGACAGTCTCTGCCCTGCTACTGCCTAGGGGGTGCTTGAGAGCAGATGATCCTTCTGCTACCCATCAACACACCTAAGCCTGCCCTTCAGACTGGGTGGACTGGTGGGCTGCTCACACACTTTCAACAGTTGTGGAGAAGAGGGGATTTCAACAGAGGTAGCTTGTCACTGAAGCTAGACAAACACACCCTCAAGTCCCTTCTTCTCCGCAACTCCTGTTGGTGTTCCTGTCCAGCCTGCCATCACCCCACAGCAGTTGTCTGCCAGGCATTGTCTCCCTTAGAACACAAGGAGGCTGGCTACCAAACAGAAGAACACTATGAATGGCATCTATTTTTTAAAAGTAACAATGGCATATAAATAAAACATTTCCGAGGCGACATTGAAACCTTAGAGGCTTTTGGAGAGGGAGGGGCAGTCCGTGTTAGGATTTTACCCTGAGTAAGTTAGAAGAAAGGATGCCCCTTCCAATGTACAGGCTGAGGGCAGGACTGGGAAGGCTGAACAGCGAAGAGGAAACCTGGGGGGACGGGGACTGGAGGGTTTGGAGGACTGGCCAGCTTAGCACCAGCACTTTCATGACATGACGCAGCCATGAGACATTCAGGGAATGGGCTTTGCCAGAACTAGCTGGGTGGGTCCTAAGTGGCAGAAGCAGCCCCTCCTCACTAGCTGAGTCTTCTACAGGCACCTCTGCCAATCCACCTTTGCAAAGGCCTGACAAGCTTCCACAGGGGCGTTTTCACCCCAGAAGCTGCTGTGCTGGGTGACTGTTTCTGATCAAGCTGCATCAGTGCAAATCCTCTCAGCCCCTGAACTTGTGCAAACCCCCAAGCAGCCCACCTGGAAAGAGGCAGCAGCACTCGCCCTTCCAAGCAGGTAATCTGTCAAAAGATGTGGAAACCACAGGGCCCCAACTCTGGAGCAAGCCGACTGAGTTACATGTGCAAACTCTGGAGAGATGATGAAGATGATGATGATGTGCCTGGCCTGCATTTCAGCACTCGAGTCTCCCCGTCCACCACTTTGCCAAAGTGCAGCTGCCTCTACAGCAAGAGAGTCTTGCTCCTCCCTCACAAACAAACATTTCTTCTCTCTCCCCCTCCCCCCATAATAGTGCACACTTAGTAGTAAAGGCACCCCCAAGGAGCTGTAACAAGAACCTCCTGTGCCCCTGGCAAGGTGCAACCAGAGAGCAGCCGGCCCTCAAAACTCGCTCAGAGTGACTCTGAGGCTTGGGTTCATGTCACAACAAGCCAACGTAATAAAGAGACAGGACTGCCTTCACCTTTTCACTTGAGGAAGCTGCCACCACGGCCTCCACCCAGGGCAAGCTCCTCCTCCCCTTGTAGCAGGGCTTCAATTGGAATCAGTGGAGAGGAGGCAGAGGCGGAAGCCTCGGGGCTCTGGAGAGAGAGGAAGTCTGAGACATCCATGGCACTTAGGGAGTGGTTCTGTGAGTCTGAGGGGTTCCCTGCCAGAGTGCTTTGCTCGCAAGGAGGCAACGTGGAAGAGAGGGTGGTGGCGGCATCAACAGCAGCAGCAGCAGCAGCAGCAGAGGAGGTGCTGGCAGCCAAGTTGATGGGAAAGGGTTGAGGCGGAGGCCCTGGTGCTGCCGCAGGAGGCTCCCCTGATGCCTTGGAGCCCTGTGAGGAGCAGTTCTGCTTCTTGCTGCTGGCTTTGTCCTTGGCTGAGTCCCGACAGGCACACTGGCACTGACAGGCTTCCTCCTGCTTGATGATGATCACGGGCACACTCAGGCCAATCTGCTGCACAGAGCTCCCTGGGGAGAAACAACAGTCAGTTCAGAGGCACCAGCACTCCCCTGTGCCTGTCCATCTGTACCTCTCAGGGCTTCCCAACAGAAATGCTAATGGGAAGAAATGCACATTTTGCCACCCACCACTGCTGCCAGCCTGTTCTCACGACATGATTCCCCCACATTCCCTCTCTCCCTCTGCATGCCTTACACCAGGTGCAAAGCTTGGGTGCTGCTGGGATCAAGTATGCCTATTCCTGGCCCGAGGCTGAGGCAACAGGAAGTAGCTCAGGTGATGGAACAAAACTGGAGGAATCAGAAACCAAACAGGGTGACACAGACTCTCTAGCAGCCGACCTGGCTGCAGGGTTGTGTCACCCAGTAACCATTTTCTGCTCAGAGAGGAATGAATCATTCTCTCTGGCTCAACTGTTAGTCCATAACCTGGGGTTAAAGTTCACATGGCCCAGGCACTCATGGCTAAAAGGTGCTCTCACAATTTTTCTTCCAGGTTGACTAACTGGCTGCTGTGCCACCTAGCTATTGTACAGTATGGCAAGAGATTGTATCATCTCACTCCTCAGGCCACTGCATAAGCCACTAGGCCCATTTTAAGGGGTTAATATGAATATATAGAACCAAGTAACTTTAAGAGTGCCCTCACCAGTGCCATCCAGTGATCTGGGGAAAGAGGCCCCTCACTAGGAGTAGCAGTGCAAAGGACAGGCACCTGAGACACAGGGAATTTTTGGTGGCACCTCCACAGCTATGGAACTCCCTCCCAAGGGAAATCAGGAACCCCCCCCCTTTACTTGCATTCAGGAAACATAGAATTATTTTATTTATCCAGGCATTTGGCCAATAGTTTTAAGAACCTTGTACATGGCTGGTTTTATTTGCTTTCTGTAATATTTTAACAATGCTAACAATGTTTTTATGTCATTTTATTCTTGTGAGCTGGGCTGGGCTCCCTTTGGAATTTATACAATTTATTCATGAAGAATAACTAAATTTGAAATAATATGAGAGAGGAACACACACAAGTCAAGTACATGGGAAAGTGATCGATTTCCCTCATTTCACTCACTGAGAGAAGCGGAGGGAAGCAGATGCCCTGGGGTGAGGATTTATCCCTCACTGAGTGCTAATACACCCCAAAGAAGAAAGCTAATGGCAAGTTCCTCAACGGCCCCCTCCCAGGTGGGTCCTCCTTGACATGACACAAGCTCCAGCCCATTCAGCATCTGCCCTTGTGAGTGTCAGTGATGAAAGGGAAGATTGTGATCCCTGGATGTGTCACTTACCTGCATTACCAGCAACAGGAAGGGCAGTGGTAAAGAAGACCTTCTCCAGCACTGGAGCCTGTGGCTTTGGCATAAGGAAAGAAAAAAGACTTTTGAATGCAAGGGCCAAGTCCAGAAATCAACAAATAGTATATTAGTATCCCAGCCCACTCTGGAAACAGGGCAGTACCAGCTCTACCCCACCTGCTGGAGCCCTCAATCCCTCTTCATAACACATTCTGGGCTGGAGCATGGGATTCAGGTCACTCACCATTTGTTCTTGGTTCTGGGAGGTCCTGCTGGCACCATTCAAAATCCACTGGAGGTTTTGCTCTCCCATGACAATGCTGGACTGCAGAATGGCTGCACTTTGTGATGGGGTGATGGTGATGGTTGGGCTGCCAGCCAGCACAGAGTTCCCTCCAACAGGCACAGTCTGAACCCCACTGGGGAGGACCTCAGCAACACTCGGTGCTGCTGCTGGGACAGGGGGATTCCCAACAGGCTGTGGAGATGCCTGAATGTGCTGTAGGAAGTCCTGGGGGTTGGGTGCAAAGAGTGTGCTATTAGGAGCAGGCACTTCTGGAGACTGGAGGACAGCGGCAGGGGTTCCGTAGGCTGCTTGCTGAGTGCCAGTGGAGGCAGGAAGCAGTGCTGGGGGAGAAGGCTCAGAGATGCCAAGCTGAAGAACAAGTGGCAGAGACAAAGGAGCAGCTTCTCCGAGGGGTGGCTGGGCAGCAGGGGCTGGGTCTGCTTCACCACCAAAATCTTTAACCAAGGCGTCTGCCAAAAGAGAAGCATATGGTGAGAAAGCTTTAGTAGGATCCTGAAAAGCACTTCATGCAGGATCCCAGCTGTGGCCATGACACGTCTGGATGGTAGCCCAGGCAGAAACAGCACCAGCATTTATATCAAGGCGGCCCATGGCATTTGCAAAAGGGAGGCCTCACTGGCCATACACTGCTCTTGCTGTCTGAGCTCTGGTGAGACTCATGGAAGCCACAGACAGCAAACGTTATGTAGTCACTGCATTTTTATTCAATGCAGTCCATCTCAGGCTTCCTCAAACAGGCTAATCCCCTTTGGGCCTTTCTTCTCCCACCCAGGGCTACCAGAGAGTGTTTTTCTTCATTAGCTTTGCTCTGTGAATTATAGTATGATGCAGCACGTATAATTCCCACCAACCATACACCCCTGCACACCTGACACCAAAAGCCTACCAAGGCCTCCACTTGTTAAGCTTTTGGGGCAGTTCACTAAATTCTCTGTGCTGTCCAAGATTAATAATGATCTATGGAGCAAATGAAAGAGAAGATGCAGACTTGTACCTGTGTGCTGAGCGTCTTCCTGATTTACAGGAGGCTCCGGACTCTGGAACATGGACTCAAAAATGCTTGCTGGTGAGATTGTACTCAGGTCTTGTCCATGCATCTGGGGAAAGGAGGGAGCAGTGAGGCATGCAAAGTCAGCTGGTCTGTGGTTGAGCCTGGTGGCGAGGCCACCAATACACTCAGGCTGCATTGCTCAGAACAGACATCCCTGAAGCACCTGGCTCAGGGAGATACAAGAAGCCTGCTTGCTTCCAGCCACACCACAGAAGTCCACCACAGGAATGGCGGAAGGTGAGCTCTTTAAAAAATGGCAGAAGGCTGCTTCTATGACCCACATTGTCCACTGTGCTGTCAGAAGAGATACTTACTGGATTTGAATTATCCCGCAGTTCTGAATCTGTGGACATGAGGCTCAAGTCACTGAGACAGAGTGAGTGGTTTGTATCCTGCAGAGGTGGAGAGGAAGCCTACATTAAGCAATGCAGCAGTTGCAACTATGAGCTTGGTTATAGCCCCACAATGCCAGTCTCTTCAAGAGCACCAGTCCTTGACTTATCAACAGTGAAGGTGATCAGAGACTTAGGCCCAAATACATTTTCTATCTCTTTCTTTAAAAATTTTATGTGAAATGTCACAGATCACTAACTGAGAAAGGCAGCTGGTAGCAGAAGGAAACTACAACAAATGCCATTTATCTCCAAGGATTCACAAAGGCCCTCACTATGGCTGTTGGGATGACACAGGAAAAGAGGAAACTGCCTTGTACTGAGCCAGGCCCTTGATCAATAGCACTGTCTATGTGGCTAACAGTGACTCTCTGGGATCACAGACAGGGACTTTTCTGACACTGTCCCTGCAAGTCTGAGCTACTTATCTGTGCCCATCTTTGATGACCTGCCCCTCCGATTTCTTAGACATGCCTTTTCATTTTTTTGAACTCCTTACAAAGATTGTTGTGCAGAAGCATTCATTTTCTTAGAGGTTTCCCATTTCTCTGTCTCACTGGGATTTTTTGTGATTCCGCTCCTTTTTCAGGAATTCTAACCCTTCTTGGGCTACTTTCCCCCATCAGTTTCTCTAGTCTGCATTTATATTCAGTTTCCCTATCTAGCATTTCTCTGAACCTAATAAATCAGCATTCCTGAAATCCGTTACACATCTAACTAGGCTCATCTTTAGCCTTCCATAAGAACAAGAACACCAGCATTACGATTATAGCATTAGCATAAAAACATATTTTACAGATACAGACAGTGTTGCTCATATCAAGCCATCAATCTCTTTGAGTGGCAGAGCACGATGCACTGTGTGAAAAAGCAGATTACCTTTCTGCATGCATGTGTAATTTCACCTGCAAAGGTCCCAAAGGAGCTGGATTTCCACAAGAGTTCTGGATACTGACAGGCACTCACCAAGGCACACCATGCTATCTAGTGCACCAATCACGACATTTTCTCTGAGAAAAAGGCACCCACCTCAGAGATGCTGTTGTTGGACAGCATAGCATAGGAGGGCCCCTTCTCGTGTCCCTTCATGTGACTCTTGAGGCTATATTGTGTGCTGAAAGTCTTCTCGCAGCCATCACTGGGACAGAAGAAAGGTCTTTCACCTACAATGGCAAAAATCTATGGATTTATACACATCCAACACCCTCTGGGTTCCTTGTTGCTCAGCAGCTCCAGGATCGCTAATACTGAGCCAGAAACTAAATCACACTCCCATGCTCAGTGTGTGTAAGGGGTAAGGGGTGCCCAGGAACCCATTGTACAAGATCCTGATGTAGCAGGCTTCAACACAAAATAATGTGCCTTGACTGTCATCTCATAAAGTGCTCCCTTCTCCTTCCCAAGATATCCTGGGCTGCTTTCAGCAAGGTTGAGTTTATTAAACTTTTAACTGGCCTTTTATTTTGAGTCAGCATCATCTAACCACTCAGACCTATCAGGCAAGCTGCGCCAAACATCTTCTCCATGAGGCCACATCTAGGCTGCAGCTGCTTAGCATTAAGGAAGCAGGAAAGAGATTCAATAGACCCAGCCTTACCGGTGTGGGTCCTGACATGCGTCTTCAGGTGGTGGCTTGCAGCAAAGGCTTTTCCACAGCCATCATGATCACACCTACAGGAGAGGGATGGAGAAATCAGCAAGGAGCTTCATTCAGAAACCAGTTCCAATCACACCTCTTGCTTCCCAGCAGCCTCGGGCCATGCATTAATCTGCACACAGGGTAGTGGAAAGTTCTGCAGAAGGGAAGCCCTGCTCTTGAACATGGTATTATAACTTAGGGAAGACTTAAAGAGAGCAAGCAGAACATCCGCCAATGCAGTCTCACAATCCCACTGAGATGGAGCTCAGTGGTTGACCAGGGCACCATCAGCATGGGGAAGGGCTCCTGGGCCTTTGAGGACCTGCAATGAGAGAAAACCCTGCACCGGTGACTTCTCCCACTACTGCAGTACTGGGACTGCTGCTGAAATTCTCCCTCCTAAGTAGCAAAGTGGTGGGGACCCCCAGGTGTTGCTACATTACATTACAACTCTCCTCACCTGACCTCGGCAACACAAGCTGGGACTGGTGGAAGTGGGAGTCCAACAACATCTAGAGGGCCACCAGTTCCCCACATGTGGACTACAACCACAGGGCAACAAAAATACTAGGTGGATGATGATGTATTTGAAAGGCTATATGGGTCCTGCCAGACACACAGGACATTCTCTAGAGGTGGACCCAGGGCAAGAAAGCCTCAATACCAACACTTTGCAGGCCAGAGAGGAGTCAAAAGCCATGTGGCTCAAGACTAAGAGTCCAAACCCCCCATGTAGGGCCAGACAGGAAGCTAGGAGAAACCAGGCCTGTTCTACAGCAGAAGGCTTGACAAAGGACCCAGGATTCATCAGGGCCTCCAGCCAGGTGGCTCACCTGAATGGCTTCTCCCCGGTGTGGGTCCGAATGTGTTTCCGCAGGTCACTGAGTGTGGTGAAGTACTTGCTGCAACCCTCTGATTCACAGTTAAATGTTTTTCCCGTGTGAAGCCTCTGATGGGCTTTCAACCTACAAGGAAAGAAGTGGGCTCCATTACCACAGGCCTCTTTCTTCTGAACTGAGCCTCACCAACAAGGGAGGCACAGGGAAACAGCAGCTTCCATCCGAGAAGCAAAATCGGCTAATAATAATAATAATAATAATAATAATAATAATAATAATAATAATTTATTTATGCCCCGCCCATCTGGCTGAGTTTCCCCAGCCACTCTGGGCGGCTCCCAATTGAGTGTTAAAAACAATACAGCATTAAATATTAAAAACTTCGCTAAACAGGGCTGCCTTCAGATGTCTTTTAAAAACAGGATAGCTGCTTATTTCCTTGACATCTGATGGGAGGGTTTTCCACAGGGCGGGTGCCACTCCCGAGAAGGCCCTCTGCCTGGTTCCCTGTAACCTCACTTCTCGCAATGAGGGAACCACCAGAAGGCCCTCAGCACTGGACCTCAGTGTCTGGGCTGAACAATGGGGGTGGAGACGCTCCTTCAGGTATATAGGACTGAAGCCATTTAGGGCTTTAAAGGTCAGCACCAACACTTTGAATTGTGCTGAGAAACGTACTGGGAGCCAATGCAGATCTCTCAGGACCGGTGTTATGTGTTCCTGGCGACCACTCCCAGTCACCACTCTAGCTGCCACATTCTGGATTAATTACAGTTTCCAGGTCACCTTCAAAGGTAGCCCCACATAGAGTGCATTGAAGTAGTCCAAGCACCTTCCTAGCAGTCAAGTAGGCTCCTCTCCAAAACCCTTGCAGGCAGCTTAGAACAGCAGCCTCTCAATCGGAAACTAGACTTTGAGAAATAAACTTCGGAGGAGCTAACAAGAACTGGTGTGTGTGTGAGAGAGAGATTTCTGCAAGGAAAATAGTATTTCCCCCAGGAAAGATGTTTCACTTAATGCATGGGTGGCTAACCTGTAGGTCCCTCTCTGGATGTTGCTAGGCTACAACTCTCATCATCCCTGAACTTTGGCCATGCTGGGGTTTACTTGGAGTTGGAGGTCCAACAACATTGGGAGAGCCACAACTTAGTTGCCCTTGGGCTTAACATTGTGGTTACATCTTTGACATTTCATTTGTGTATAATAAGGCACTGTCTTGAGAGACAGAGGAGGAAATGCTCCTGCTCTTACCTGTACAGTGTATTGAAGGCTTTTTCACAACCCTGGACATCACACTCAAAAGGTTTCTCCTTGGTGTGGACTCGAACATGGATTTTGAGACTATAGGATGTTAGGAAGGCCTTTCCACACCCCTCTTGGTTGCACACAAAAGTGTACTCCCCGCGGTGTGTCTTCTGGTGGGTGCGCAGGTTACCTGCGGTGCTGTAGGTCCGAGGGCAGCCCTCAAATGTGCACTGGTAACGCTTCACCTGCCAGAAACATGATGTACTTTAAGTCTCCATTCTTGATCAAAGAATCATAAAGGGTTCCACTGTTAACTTCAAGAGTTGCCATAAAAACAGCTCTGGCTAGATCAGGCCAAAGGCCCATCATGAATACTGGCTGCAAAAAAAAAGACCCTGTAGGTAGGGGAAGGTTTTAAAGATGTTCCCTCTACAGGTAAAGAAAGCATGCAAAATGTATCAAAAATAAGAAAGAAAAGGAAAGCTAGTTATAAGAAGAAAACAAACAAACATAAGGGATTATGTAGCCTGTGGGTTTGCACATGCAAAATTTTGGAACCTAAAAAGACTCCTGAAATGGTTGCAGATGGTTAAAATTATTACAAGGGAGACTAGAGATTCCTGCCTAGTTTTGAGAGGCCTAAGGCAGAGAAGTGCATCCCCCAATTCCCTGCAAAGCACTCCCCAACTCCCTCTTCACAGATGTTGCTGCTACTCCTTCTGGTTGAGCTGCTATCACTCCCTTGTGGACTGTGCTGTTTCCAAGGAGAAAAGACCCTGCTGCTGCCACTGTTGTCCCTTTCTCAATGGACCCTGGATTGTCGCCGGTGCTTTAGGCTCAGATATTTTATTCAGCTCTTCAGACTTTGCCCAGTTTGGTGCCACTTACAAACAGGCACAACCGCAGAATGTAATCTTTCTGGATACCTGAAGGGTCAGAGACCTTTTTTGGCAACTGATGCAACATTACTAATTTCAGTGGTTTAACTTAGTTTTTTGCCAAGGTTGCCATGTGCTGCTCCTGTACTCCCATTGCCAGCTGTGGGGTTGATGACCAGACTTTGTAGTTCTGGCCAGGTTCCCAAAGCAGTGAGCAGCACAACTTGCAAAGGAAGCTCCCTTTGGCACAGGGTGCGCTTGTTCTCCATGTGCAGGTCTGAGTTGGTTGGCAACAGAATGTGCAATTAATTGTGCACACGACTCTTCTGTGCCACATGGGAGCACATGGGACTCTGACAAAGGGGCATATGCATCAAATCAAGTTTCCCATTGATACTAATTCATATATTTCCCAAACAGTGACTTCTAAGTTATGTTAATTTACAACTAAACAAAGTATTATTCACACCGGGGTGGGTGGAGAACACCTGTGTGCTGGACTATAATTTCCAGCAGCCAGCCTGCTCAATGGCCAGGGGTGACGTGGGAGTTGGGAGTCTACCAGCATGGAGAAGGCCCTGTCATAATCATATGTGAACAGTAGTTTTCCTTCAGAATAAGTTATTAAATGCTGCCCCCTTCTGTAATTATCAGCCATACACAAATATGTATTCTTCTTCCATCGTTTCCCAAGCAGCTGCTTTCAATAATCATCTGAACATAAGGCAATAGACTAGAAGCTCCTGGCGGATTTTGTCCTCCATAAGAGCAGCAGAAAGAGATAGTTAATCTATTATACCTGAAGTTAAGTCAGTCTCAATATTCCTAATTTTTTTTGAGAAGGCAAAAGGTATATCAAATGAACTTTCAGCCCTTCTCTAAATCTGCAGAAATACTGGGCTTATATACGGCTGAAGTCGTCAAACCAAACTGTGGCAGTCATATTGAAACCAAAAGAGCAGCTTTAAGATCTGCAGACTTAAAACTGCAACCTACGATTTCAAAGGGCCAGAAACAATCTGCTAAGCCCACTTTCTCAGGATTCTGTTTGTGCAAAGTTTCAGTCTACTTCCTTATAAGAGAAGTTCTACTTCTCCTTTACATTTGTGGGTACAGCAGTGGATGTGCTGAACCAATGTCTTGCCTTGGTAATGGTCTTGATGAGAGCCAATAAACCGAAGCACAATTCAGATAAGACTGACGCACCATTAATAGGTGGTTCCCTTAACTGGATGTATGATAACTGATTTAAATGTCAGGCAAAAACAATTCTTTTTCGCTAGGACTTTGGCTCTTAATTATCTGTGGCTTTGAGTGGGTGTAACGTTTAAATCCTGCCTTTTAAAAATAGGATTTTTCTGTTTTTTAAATCTTAAGCCAGTTTCAATGTATGTGCTTGCTTGTTTATAAATTGAACAAATAAAAATAAAACACCCTTAAATTCAAGATAGATTAATTCATAAAAAATAAAGCTTGAGGAATTTTGTTCATTATCAGCACTCCAAAAACTAAAGGCCCTCTTCATTATTTTGTGAGTGATTCCAAGATTTAAGTCAAGAAGTATCTCTTAGCTGCCTCTCTAAAGCATACACCCTCCTGCTAATCCATACATCAAAACTCAGACAGTTCGGAGCTTCTCTCCGTTATTGTCTGTTCTGTCTCACCTATGCACAGTGTTGACTATACATTATTACAGGATGTAGCACTCAGCGCAAACCTTAATAATGTATATTGGTCATAGATTTTTGTTTTTCTATCCTAGTGCAGAAACGTTTATTTAAAAAATCACACATGGCACACACAGCCCTAGCGATAATGTTCTACTATTGTGAAAACTCCCAAGGCAGGGTGTATAGCATGAAAAAGTAGCAAAAGCTTCCCTTCACCCATGCACTGCTTAGTATGGAAAGTAGGCAAGTCTATATGCCTGCTATATAAGGGAAACCACTGCTGTCTCTCACCCCCCAAACCTGAGAAGTTCTGCTCACCCTTTTCCTAAAGATACTTAGAAGCGTAACAGTGCATTTTTGTATTATATAAACCTGACTTGAAGAGCAACATGTGAAAACATTCAGGATCAGCTTAGGCATGGCCTCTCTGACACAAGTATGGGAAAAGGCCAAACACTACAGAATGAGGAAATTTGTTTTCTTGGGTGTTTTCAGATGATGACTTTTCCAGAACTGACCCCGTGAGTTTTAAATGCAACACAAAAAGCAATACAGGCTTCCATACAGTCATATGACATGCCTCCCGATAGAGGAGCAGGATTAGATTAGAGTCTGCTACTTACTTCTTTCAGTTTCGTCTCAGGGCACTCTGACTGCAAAGTAAGGGTGGCTCCTTCAATGTTTCGTGGCATAGGAGTTGAGCCAGGATTGATCGTCAGATGAATCTGATCCGGAGAAATAATGTGCTGAACATAACCCTGGGACATTCCTTCATGGTCAGCTATCAAAGGAAATCTGTCCTCGTGACCATCAGGCAGAAAAGGCAAGTGATCCCCACACTGCCCTTCATCCTCCTCGTCCTCCAATGGCCCTCGGTCTTGTTCAATGAGGACTGTTGTTCTGTCATACACTGTCCTGGATGAGGATGGGACAAGGCCATTCTTGTCCACAAACCACAACAGTTTATCATCCTGGGCCAAGTCATCTTCCTCCACTTTGTAATAGATGACATTCTCAGGACTGTTTTCCCCCATGGTTTAGTGGCATTCCAGAAGGGTCACAGAATGAACATAAGACAGCTCACCTGTAAAAAGATCACGTAGAACAGAGCAGTCAGAACTCATGAACATTCAGTAAGTAGTACTGTTTTCCATTTGACACCCAATTTACTGTCTTAGGATTCCTTTATTGCACATAGTTGCTTCAGTTCTTCGTGCTTTACAAGGTTTTTAAAGTGCAGTGAAGCCAGCGCCCTTATATTTTCTACAGATAACTCCCTGCAGAAGGCTCACTTGAGTCAAAATGTGTCCTGCTAATGTTACAAAAAACATGCATCTTTAAAGTCTTACTTCTCCCTCTCTTCCCGCCCCCCCCCCCGCCCTAGCATTGGAGACTTGCTGGGTTTTGCATGGCACCTTCTGGCTTTTGAAGGAGACAAGCCAACGATATGCGTGTATATACATCGACTGCTTGTAAAATTCTGCAAATGTCCCAGCCGAAAGGCTACATTATGTGGGTCACTCTTTCGGTCACCAGGCTGGCTGACTAATTGCCCCTCCCCGCTTAATACTGAAAGAGTCGCAGCAGCAGCAGGAGGAGGAGGCGGCTGAAAAGAGACTCAGCCGAAGGAGGGCTCTGTCGCCCCAACAAGCTCCGCTTCGACAATCCCAAGGAGCTGCCGCCGCGCCCGGTGGGGGAAAGGAATTCGCGGCCCCGCTTCGCCGCCACCCCCGACAGTGACCCACGAGTCGCCGCGTGAGGGCGGCTCTCTGACAGGGAGGAGGAGGACAGGGCCAGCCTCGGGGCAGCCCGAGCTCCAGGCTCGCTTCGCTCCAGGGCCGCCTGTCCGCCCCGCGCGCATCTCACCGGCCGCGTCCAGCTCCAGGCCCAGCCCGGCCCGTCTCAGTGCCATGGCGCCTGCTCGGCTGCCACGCGCAGCCCGAGCGCCAGCACTCGCTCGCTCGCTCGCCCGCCCGTCAGTCCGCTCGGCTCGCTCGGTCCGTCCGCCCGAGGTTTCCTCAGACATTCGCGCTTCCGCTTCCGAGCAGCGCGGGGCAGGCCGGGAAAGCACCTCTTCCGGCCACGCCCCCTCCTACCACAGATGGAGAGAGGCTAGAGCGGTGCGCCGGCGGTGTCTCCTCGGGAGGGACGGATGCCTTCAAACCCGCGAGGAGTCGGAGCGTCGGGTCTTCATTGCAGGGCTGTTGTGAATCATCCGAGAGCCTGGCAAGGCCGACCTTGCAGCCTCCCTCCCCTTATGGAGAGCGAAAAGCCTCTTCTGGCACCGAGTCCAGGCTGCATCTGTTTTGCGGGAAGTGGACGGGAAGATGCCGGGGCGGGAGGCAGGACGCGGCGCGCAGCTGGAGTTGAAACGGTTTTTTTGCCCGCCCAGAAAAAGGCTCGGGCGGCTTGGAAAGTGGGCGAGGGAATGCACTGGAAAAGAGTGGCGTGGATGAATGATGGAGAGGTGCTTTAAAAGCCTGAAGAACGCAGGACGATTCGCTCCTTGGCATATCTATTTTATAGACTTCTATTTCACTTGAAAACAATAATAATGTCAAAGCAGTTTATAAAAGCACCCCAGGATGAGCAGGTACAATTGAAGTCAGGGAGAAGGCTCGATAATTTAGAGGCTTGCTAATTAAAAGGCTCGTTAACGAGCAGGTTGCCTGGAGGGGCCCCAAGTGGGCACAAGAGGGGGGGGTCTCTTGCCTGCCTACTTGTCTCCCTATCACTCCAGTCTCAGTGTAGGTGGTAACCCAGTCAATTAAGGCTGCTCTTTGCTTGAAAGAACTTGGCAGGTGCCTCATCACCACACCAGGGGAGCAGGGCAGAAACAGGCAGCCAAAATAATCAAGCAGTTGGCTTGCAACAATTGAAGACTTAAGAAGGAGGGAATGAAAGGGACACAATAGGTGTGTGTAGAAAATGGAGAGAAATGTTTCTCTCACTTCTTACGGGGCTTGCGCACACATTCTCAGAGCCCCACCGCACACTTCCTTTCAATTTATGAAAGGTTGCGTGTTCCATGAACCCTCCACTGTGGTTGTTAGAGCAGTGGCGTAGCGTGGGTTGTCAGCACCCGGGGCAAGGCAAGTAATTTGCGCCCCCTAACCCGTGGATTTGCGCCCCCTAACCCATGGATTTGCGCCCCCTAACCCATGGATTTGCCCTAACCCCAGATGTTGCGCCCGGTGCAGCCGGCCCCCCCCTGCACCCCCCACGCTACGCCACTGTGTTAGAGGGGCACAGGAAACTGTTTCTAGGCTAGGAGGCCAGAGGGTAAGCCCGCTAATAGGGGGAAGGCAGGACTGAAAAGGAGGAAGTGAGAGCTTCCCCTGCAATTACAGCATCAAACATTGTTGCTAGTCAGGGCAGCAAATCCTGGCTGTGATGCCTTCATACCTTGTAAGAACACAAAATGTGATCACAGTCCTGGGCCTCCAACCCCATTCAGAGAATCAACAGACTCCCTCCAGTCAAAAAGAGTGAACCAGGCTCCCAGCAAGTGCCATGAACTAGACATGAAGCCAGTGTGGCATTTGAATGGCCAGAGATTTAGCTTTAAGCCAGCTTTGTGCACACTCCTGATCTCTATCCAACAGAGGGCTATCGAAGCCTACTAGCCATGATGGCTATGCTCATGATGGGCCATTGCCTGATGCAGCAGATTCTATGCTCTTATGTTAAGATCCCAAAGGCGCCCTTCAGGTGTTGCTGCTGCCAAGCCAGACACCTCCTTGGATTAAAAATGAGAGCAAGCAGCATGGACGTTAATAAGTTAAAATGTTTAATTATACTTATGTTACATTCTTTGCTTATAAAAGTAGCTGATTTAGGTTATCAAAGATTAAGCATTAAGGCAATGGCAGATAAAGGAGGACATTGTTTTGTCACAAAACAGGACATACCACAGTCAAGATCCAGTGTGCAGACTGACTGCTGGTTTAATATAAAAACTCACTGTGCTTTATAGTGCTGCTAACACAGTAGCAGCTGCTTCTTCCCACCTGACCTGTGCTCCAGAATTAAAAAGTATGTACATGTCTTTACATTTTTTAAAAAAACCACAATTACTGCAAAATCTAATTTTCTGAATATACAAAACTATTTTTTACACAGGCCCTGCCTATAGTTACTAGTCCTCGGCCTTCACAGTGTGATCTCTTCCCGCAAGAGGAACTGCTGGATGAATTGCTGAGCTTTCCGCTTCTCGGCAATGTCTGGCTTGGTGTGACCAGGAGGGGGATGGAGCAGTAGTCCCCCAAATATGCTACCTGCACAAGAAACATGATAAAAAAATCCGTTAGTGTTTGCATACATAAGTGGCATCTGAGTTCCATGTAAGGAGCTATGAAGGGGGATGACTGCCCTTCTCAAGGCCCACCGCACCAGCTGATGGTTTTTTGGCACGGTGTCCCGAATAATTAAATGCACAGGAGTTGAAATGCCAACTCACCACCTCCACTTGGCTCAACCTATGTTTTGAAACAAGCTGCTCTAGGGCATAGTTAAATGAGCTGCATTCCTGTCAGGTGTGTGACATGCCAAAACATTTAAATCAAATAGGTCACGACCCCGTTTATCCCAGTTCACTCATCCTAGGATCATCCACCAAAGCCAGGATCAGTTCTTACCAAGAATATTCACATCCAAGTGGTTTTTCACAGAGTGCTGCAGTAGTTCCCGCAGAAATGCTATCAGATAACTGAAGACGTTTTTATGACACTTGGGCAGCGTGGAAACCACCTGGGAACAACAGAGAAGGAAGCTGTCGCACGCATGCAAACACACTTCCCCCACCAAGGGACCAGGCAGCCTCTTGGCATTACATGTCTCCCATTTTGGCAGCCGGCCTCTACTGGCTCACCTGATTGCTCAGCACATGGCTGTCAGCAGCCTCTAAGCACTTGTCGTACAGCGTGTAGCAGATGACTGGCTCAGGGAGACTCTCCAAGAAGAGCAGCAAAGCTTCCGCCACCGAGTGGTTGCTGCCATCTGGCCAGTGATGTTTAAGGAACAGGCAGTCGCCAAGATGAGGCCAGTGCCAGCTGCAATGCTGAGACACTGGGAAAGCCCACTCATCCATAAGGAGGCCCCAGCGTAGGGGGCCGCACAACCACAGAGGCAGTAAAAAAATGCAAGATGACAACTAGCTGCAATAAGGTATTCACAGGGGGAGAAATGTTTGCTCATCTGGCACAGAAACCCAGTTCATAGGTAGCTGGGATGGGGATCGGGTTGGCTGAACTGCTAAGGGAGGGAGGGGGTAAACATGCACAGTCATACCTTGGGTTGAAGTAGCTTCAGGTTGAGCGTTTTCAGGTTACGCTCTGCAGCGACCCGGAAGTAATGGAACGCATTACTTCCAGGTTTTGCTGCTCGCGCAGACGCTCAAAATGACGTCACCTGGAAGCAGCGAATCGCGACCCGTGCACACACAGACGCACGTTGCGTTCGCTTCAGGATGCGAACGGGGCTCTGGAACGGATCCTGTTCACATCCAGAGGTACCACTGTACTTTGCAGAGAGAATCAGCAGACTCCACAAGGGAATGCAGTACAATTGCCTCTTATGCAGGGGTTACGTTCCAGAAACACTAGAAGGCTTTCCCAGCGTGGCAAGAGCATTTAAGCCCTCTGCCTTGCTTGCATTTAACTTGTAGAATTTCAACCAGCCTGCCTTCAACCGCATATGGTTGAAATCGTGCATAATATGCAATTGTACTGTACTGAATTACAAGGGGTGGGAGAGAGAAAGATAATGCCAGTCCTGGTTTCAAACACACTTCCTCCAAGGATACTGAGCGTATCCATCATCCCTGTGTCCAGGCAATCACGGATCTGTTCAAACTCGACCCTCAGGCCCGGCTGCTGGAAGAGGTCCTCCTGCAAACGTGAGCAGCCACAGTAAAAGGCAAAGAAGGCAAAAAAAGAGATCAGTTTCACTTTGCTAGATCTGCTGGAAGTGCCTTCCTGTGGAGCTGCACCCATGAATACAATCATACATCCCAAGGGCACAATGAACCCAATGCAGCCAAACTCCAGGGCACAAACAGTGTAGAAGCCCCCTTGTTAGTTAGCAAGCACCATAGATACTGTTCGTTCCCCAGCATTTAATGAGCACTCCTGCCCCTGCTGGGCTTTGCCAAAGCTAAGCTCCTATCCTTCCCTCTTCCCATAACAAGGCCAAGCACACAAAAGGAAGTTCAGGTCCAGCGGCATCCTTCTAACCTGCTGGCAAGCATTGCGGTACAGGTGGTCAACCATCATCCACAACTCCTTAGGAATGTCCAAGGGCTTCTCGGGCCAGGAGGCATCATCATCACTTGACCATAATGGCAGCAGAACCTGGAAGGGAGCAACAGGGTTGGAGAAAGGCCATAATCCCAGTGGCAGAGCACCTGCTCTATATGCAGAAGACTCCAAAGCTCAATTCCCAATGGCATCTCCAGGTAGGACAGGGAATGCCCCCCTGCCTGAAGAGCCATAGCCAGTCAGTGTGAACAGTCCTGGATTGGAAGGACTGTGTAGTCTGAGGCAGCATCCTCTGCAAAGCAGCATTGCACATGAAGCAGAGTTGGAAGGTCCCCAAAGAGTCACCTAGTCTGCAATCCTCCTCCCAAGCCAACTTCCCCAAAATATCTTTGGGATGAAGGGCAGCAGACTTGGTTGGCCATAAGAACTCACTAGCTTCCTGATGGCCTCTGGTGACATCTCTTGGATGGGCTCCCTCATGTGGCACAGGGTCTGCAGGGGGCACCCAAAGCAGCTGGGCAGGTAGTTCCCTGACACGGGCAAGAAGTAATCTTTGCCCCGGTCGAGGTGCAGCACCAGGATGTCCTCCAGCTGGTCCTCTCCAGAGTTCAAGCGCGTTGCTGTTGACTTGTTCACAAACAGTTCCAACTCAACCGTCACTTCGGCATCTTCAGGGAGAAGGAAGTTGGACAGTTGGACAGCACCGAGCCTCAAAGCATCTCACAACCACATGTAGTTTGTGGGGTGGGGAGAAAGAGGAGGAAAGATGGATCCCTGCAAGGAAGGTCCCTGATGGAAGATGAGCAAGCTCCTGCTGAAAGAAACTTTCCGGAGCAAACCCACAAAATGCTCACCCAGCCCCACTGTCAACACCACCAGGATCCACAGTGTCAAAGGCATCAAAGGATAAATTGAGAGCTAGTGTGGTGTAGTGGTTAGAACGCTGGACTAGGACTTGGGAGAGACCAAGGTTTGAATCTCCACTTGGCCACCAAGTTTACCCGGCGACCTTGGGCCAATCAGCCCAACCTACCTCACAGGGTTGTTGCTGTGGGGATTAAATGAGGAAGGGGAGAAAACCATGTACACCACTCTAGAGCTCCTTGGAGAAAAAGGCGGGGTATAAATGCAAATACCGGTAAATAAATGCAAACTGAGGGGCCTGGAGCTGCTCACTTGACAACATCTCCAAGAAAAGGGGAGGGGTGGCTGCTTTGTGAGTGCAAAGACTGCAGGCAGACGACTGTCTGGGTCACTGGATAAGGCACTGACAGAGTGCTCATGGATACCCAGAGCCCTCCCTGCCCTGACAGCTGGTGAAATGCAAAAGGTACTTCGTGTCGCAATAAATCTGTCTTTAAATTTTTGCTGGACTTCTGCTGTTCTTGCTACAAACATGGCTGTTCTCCAGATCAATGAAGTGATATTAGCAACTGTGGCTATTGGAGCTCTGAACCAGATTTGTCCGAAGCTTGAATCAAACTGAGCATATTTGGAGGGCCTTGGATGGATCAGGTGCACACAGCCACAGGATGCTGAATCAGGTTGGGCTGGTCAAGAGCAATCTGTGGCTGTCACCCGGGGGGAGGATCAGGCAGGAAGAGTGGTAAAACCCCATGAAAAGACAGAGAGCTCCCAGCTCACCAGGTAAAAGGAAGCCCTTGTTGGGGTTTGCCATCAGCCATGGTTTGCAGTAGGCTTCTTCATCCAGCTTGTTGATGAACTCAAACTGGCAAGGAACGGGCCCATTGTGGATGGTGAAGGACGCCATCTGGAGCTGCATGTACTTCACATCCTTGAAGAGGAACTGTGAGTGGGGAAAGAACCACAAACACGGAGGAGAAGGGTGGGAAGGGAAAGGGGAGTTGTGCATATGTAGCCTGGAGAAGAGACTGAGAGGGGATAAAAAAGCCATCTTCAAATAACTGAAGAACTGTCTCCATGGAAGATGGAGCAAGCTTGTTTTCTCCTGCTCCAGAGGGGAGGACCTGAACCAATGGAAGGGACAAGGGACAAGGAAGGGGATTCCAATTAAAGGTTAGGAAGAACTTTCTGAGGGTAAGAGCCATTCGGTAGTGCAACAAAGTCCCTCGGAAGGTGGTGCACTCTCCTTCATTGGGGGGTTTCCAACAGAGGTCAGACAGACAGCTGTCAGGGATTCTGTAGCTGTGATTCCTGCATGCCAGAGGTTGGACCCTAAATTACCCTTGAGGTCCCTTCAAACTCTACAATTCTATGAACCAAGGGCTTGACCCCCAAAAGCTCCACTGAACATCCAGGTCCCAGCGGCAAGCTTGGGAAAGAGGTCCGCTGGGAGGCTCGTTATATGGAATGCCACGAGCTTGCTGTGCCCCATACGTGGTCTTGAGCCAGCAGGCCCAGTGGGGCTGTATCTCCAGAAGCAAGCCTCTTGATCCTGCCCACTGGCCAGAGCAGCAGCAGCAGATCCTACCTCCCTCTTGGAGAGGGTGACCGACGGGATGCTGGCGTTCTCCATCTTGTCCAAGGAGCGCACGATGTCTTCGAAGGATCTACGGTAGAGCTCCTTGTCCACCACCTTCACCTGAATGGAACATGCAGCAGCAGAAGGGTCACTGGGGGGAGAGACAGAGGGGAGGAGGTTCCCCCTCCGAGGAGTCCTCAGCATCACCTGCCATATTAACTAAGCACCCAACACGCAAGCTGCAGAGGAAGCTGGCTGTCAAACGCATCCCATGGGGCACCCCCCCCCAAAGTGATCAAGGGTCCTGCAATCCCACTCCTCTGGCTTACACCAGCCATAATCCTTGTTCCAGCCCTTTCACCCCTGGACTGTATAAGCTCAGTGGATAAGGAGAGATGTCACCATGTGGTAGGTGCACAGGAAAGACCTACAGAAAGGAGGCCCAAGATTTTTTTTTATTTTTTGCAAGGGAGGGGGTGAAGGTGGAAGATGCAGCATTTCCTTGTGCAGCACAGTGTCTGGGCCAGCTTCAGAGCTAGCCAAGGTTGCTGGGATTCTGGGTTGGACTGGATGACCCTTGGAGTGCCCTTCCAACTCTATGATTCTGTAGAAGAGAAGGAGAGGGTGGCAAAATGGAGGGAGCCAGAGTGACGGGAGCCCTCCCCAGGCTCTCACACCAGCCGGGCTTGAAGGAGGCGGATGCCTACCCCAATGTCAAAGATGGCACTGACTGGCTTGTGGTCGCTGCCCCTCAAGGCCATGTGGCTTCGGTAGCTCAGCTGAGAGATATTCTTCCCTCTCCACAGGATCCGGTCACACCAGGCTGGCGTGCGGCATTTCTCACTGCATGGGAGGCAAAGCAAGGAGAAGAACGGTCATTTCGGCTGCTTTCAACCCAAGAACAAAGCCTTGCCATCTTTTGAGATGTAGGAGTCACTGGCAGCCCACAGTTGAAGTCTGCAGGGACGGTTTCTAGAGATGTCCTAGGAATGGTGGTCCGCATTGCCCCATTAGCTTCCCCATACTCCACATGGATGTTCCTGTTCTATTAATTCACCTGCTCTGGAGAGTGAGTGGACCGGCCCCAGGCTTAAGAGCCACATGGGATGAACCTGGAAAGAGAACCGTGCACCCCGCTGGAAACCTCCCAAAAGGGAAATATGTAACTGCCAAATAAAATTACAATGCTTCTGTAAACTATATCAGGAGAGGTTAGCTTCCTAAGTCCAGGGACATTATTGTTGTAGTTTAATTTATTACCCACCCCTTCACTCCAAGATCTCAGTGCAGACTGCAACAATTTAAAATACTACATTAAAAACTTTTTTAAAAAACTACAACTTAGTTTAAAAATACAACCACAAAAAATAACATCTCATAAAAATAACAGTAACATGTAATAAAAAGTAACCGAAAGTTCATAGTTGCTTATTTTTAGATCTGCAGTCTTTCTGCATTAGAAATCTCCAAGGCCTCTTTCTAAACAGAGATGACTTTTCCCACATCGTGGGATGAATCCAGTAAAATACACCCTTTCATGCCATTTTAAACTACAGTGGTACCTTGGGTTAAGAACTTAATTCGTTCTGGAGGTCTGTTCTTAACCTGAAACTGTTCTTAACCTGAAGCACCACTTTAGCTAATGGGGCCTCCCGCTGCCACAGCATCGCCACCGGCGCAATTTCTGTTCTCATCCTGAAGCAAAGCTCTTAACCCGAGGTACTATTTCTGGGTTAACGGAGTCTGTAACCTGAAGCATCTGTAACCCGAGGTACTACTGTACTAACCAAAAGTGGCAGCTTTCAAAATGGTGGGAAGGGCTGCCACATCCCCTTGCCAGCATTAAGCCAAGGGGAACATTTTGCTTGTGCTTTCCCCAGTTTGTAAGCCCTCTGAGGGGGGCCATCACTAGCTTGTGTATTTCAGGGTTTTTTTCTCCAAAGCAGCATTCTAAGAGCTGCTAACTGGATGTTAAAAAACAAAAAACAAAACATAAGTTCACAGGTTAAAATGGCTTTGCATACATGTTTTTTTGGTCTGGTCTTGTGCAGATGCTACAGAGAAACATCTGCACAAGAGAAGCCTCTGGGCTGGACCATCGCCATTTCCCTGGTAGAGATGGTGACATGCAAAGAACAGAGCACCCAAAATGGCTGTGGCGCTCCTGATAAGCCTACCTGGTGTCCCAGTCATCAGACCCAGTGTTGTATTTGTACGTTGGCTGGAAGGAAATCTCTCCCTCCAGGAAGCCTTCAAAGACCGCCTTGGCCTCCATCTGCTTTTTCAGCTGAGAAGGAAAGCGCGGAGAGATGAAACTGAGCAGCAAAGCATTTTTCGAACCCAAGCCTCCCTCGGGACTGTCCACGCCTCCCTTCCTGCTTTCTTGCAGCAAATCCTGCCTCCTGATGCAGGCCAACCATGTCCATTAGAACTCCTGACTTAGTAGAGCAAAATAGTTGATTGGTTATGCTACATGTCTTAAGGCTCCTTTGGAACTCACTGGGACTGTTTTCAGTCTTGATGGAATAACAGTCCAGTTGTGTTTTGTTAAATTTGCTTAGATTTCTCAAAAATTTAATGAAAATATTTATTCAAAGGAGAAGTAAAGGGACTCTTGCAGCTGAAAGATTCCCCAGCCATTCCTAGCCACTTTCTGGAACCAGCTGCAGCAACAGAGTAGCATTCTCCAACACCTGCCCTGGCCCCATGAATGCTGCAAGAGCTCTGCACTCTCTCTTTGGAAGGTTGACCCTTGTTGGAAGGCAGATCTCGCCTGCCTACCGAAAGCTCCCTCACATACTTGGTCATGCTGATAAAGGGTGGCGAAATCGTGGGCCTCCACCAGCTTCTTCACCCGCTCCACGTCCTGCTCCTCCAGCCTGTAGTTCAAGTCTCCCAGCCACAAGACCACACTGCAAGGGAGGCGCTGGTGTAAGGAAATGGCTCCAGCACCCTTGAGGCTCTTCACAGCTCCTATTCCCAGCCACGTAACCCCAAGATGCACAGTGTCAACCCAGCAAATGAAGAGATGTTCCCAGCTCCTTGCCCACCCACAACCTTCCTAGTTCCTCCTACTAACTTGGAAGCAAATCAGTGACCACCAGAAGGTCTGGGAAACAGATGATCCTTCACACAAGTCCTAGACTTGAAGCCACCTCACATAGCTAGAAGGTGGAAGACAGGCAGCAGACTACAGTGGTGGCAAAGAGAGCTGCTTTGAGACTGGTGGTGATTTCCCCAAATAAATATGTAGCCCTCCGGTTGGATTCCAAATCCCAATAGTACAGCCAAGGCCAGGGATGATGGGAACTGTAGTCCAGAGGACTCCCATTACTGTCTTGGCTGATGAAATAAGCAGCACAACCAAACTATAGATTACACAGCAGATAGATGCAACTGTCTCCTGGGAGTGGCTTTTTCCAAAAGCAAATGAAAAGCAACTATAGAAGTCTATGAGCAGAAGGAGGGAGAGCTGTTGTTGCTGAATTCCTTTCCTTCCAGCTGTTTCTCCATCCAAAGTGCCCTCCTTCATGGGAGAAAGACACCGTGCAAGATGGGGTGGGGTTGTACTTTGAAAGGGAAAACGGCAGGAATGGGGTTAAGCAGCCACTCCCCAAACTGCTTTTCATTTTAAAAAAAGAAACGGTAGGTAATAGAATCAAATTTACGTGAAGCCAAACAAATATTTAAAATTAGGGAAATGGGGTGAGGTGGGGGTGAAGAGACGAGACAAGGCCCTGAGGAGACATACCATAAGAAGACAACAGAAAACACAGTGCAGATGGGTGGGGTACAAATAATAAAATTATTATTATTATTATTATTATTATTCCCAAACCCATAAAGCCAAGTCTCCATATTTGCTCCACAACTTCACAGAAGAGGCTGGATCCTTTCCCACTTGCTTCCCTCCCCCTGCCCCCACTTACTCATGCTTGCCAATGGTGAGGGGTGGGAGGCCTGGCTCTGGCGGGCAGAACTGCATGCGTCCACAGATATCACGGAAGTCCTGGTTCCGCCGCTCGTACTCCTCGGTGTGGGCTGCCAGGTGGGCGTTCACGAAGCAGATGGTGGTGTTGTGGAACCGGAAGCGGATGGCCACTCCCCCCTTGTTGCCCTTCATTCGCAGAAGCAGAAGCAGCAGAGGAGGAGCCAGGAGAGAGAGAGAAGGTGGCGACTCTGTTCCCTGCCTGCTATGGAAGGAGCAGGCAGAACAGACTCCAAAGCAACCAGCCAAGACCTCTCTGAAGCAAGCAGGAAGGTGCAAAGAGAGGGCCTACGAAGCAGGGGGTGGCTCACCTTTTGGGGGCCAAGGGGCTAAAAAAAACTATGTAAAAGCGGGCATTGCCAAGTTTTAATTAAAGGAGAAATTTCGGTAACTCACAAAAACTTTTGGGCATCACAGAATCATTGCAGAGGACCCACAGGAGCAGATAGTGCAGAGTCAGAGTGGTTAGAGTGTCAGATTAGGATCAGGGAGAAACCAGGGTTTGAATCCCCGCTCAGTCATGAATTCTATTGGATGACTTTGGGCCAGTCACTGCCTCTCAGCCTAACCTGCCTCACAGAGCTGTTGTGAAGATAAAATGCAAAGGAGAAGTGTGTGCACCACACTGAACTCTTTGCAAAAGAATGGTATATAAATGCAATAATAGTAAATATATATATATATATTTTAAAGTTTGGCAAATTTGCCAAACTTTGAGTTTGGCAAACTTTGAGGAGTTGAGTTGGGACCCCTCAAAACCTTTAGAGGGTCCAGATGCAGCCCACGTTCTGCAGGGGAGCCTGGTACCCAGGCCAAACAAAGCCCAAAGGCCCCCTCATGTCCATCTCATGCAAGAGTAGATGAGATGCTGGTATCATCAGCAGCCTCATCACACCCCAGAAAGGATGAGGGGGCACCACCCTGCAAGGCTGTCACAGAGAGAGGTCTGGGTGGCCCCAGAATGGCAACAGCAGACTCTCCCCTGCCCACCCCCAGTTTGAGGGTGATGAATACTCACCATCCTCCCCATGATGCCCGTGCCAACCGTCTCGGCCTCCACCTCAGAAACATGCACAGCGAGCTCAGTCCTGACGTAAAACAGCATCAGGATCCCAACAAGCCGGATAAGCTTTACCTGCATGTTAACCAGGGAAACAAAGACACAAAGGCTGTAGAATAACAGGTCTGTAGAGAAATGACCTCTTGGGGCCATTTAGTTCACACCCCTGCAATGCAGGAATCACAGCTCAGGAATCCCCAACAGATGGCCATCCAACTTCTGCTTAAAAACCTCCAGTGAAGGAGACTCCACCACCTTACTATCAAAGTCCTTCCTAGAAGAAGAAGAAGAAGAAGAAGAAGAAGAAGAAGAAGAAGAGGAGGAGGATGAGGAGGAGTTTGGATTTGATATCCCACCTTTCACTCCCCTTCAGGAGTCTCAAAGCGGCTAACATTCTCTTTTCCCTTCCTCCCCCACAACAAACACTCTGTGAGGCGAGTGGGGCTGAGAGACTTCAAAGAAGGCCCAAGGTCACCCAGCAGATGCATGTGGAGGAGCGGAGATGCGAACCCGGTTCCCCAGATTACGAGACCACCGCTCTTAACCACTATACCACACAGGCTCTCAAGTTCCTAACGTTCAGTCGAAACCTCCTTTGTTGTCATTTGAGTCCACTGGTTCGTGTCATACCCCCAGAGCAGCAGAAAACAAGTTTTCTCCATCCTCCATGTGACAGCCCTCCAGATATTTGAAGATGGCTCTTATATCACCTCCCAGTCCCCTCTTCTCCAGGTTAAACATCCTGAACTGTTCCTCATCAGGTTTGTTTTCCATGCCCTTTATTGGTTGCCCTCTGCTAATGTTCCAGCTTGCCAATATGCCAGGTGTGACCTCACTGGCTGCTGCCCACATTGCCCTGGAAGGAAAATGGAATTCCCCCCCCCCTCCTTACAAAGAAAGATAGAACATTCTTTATGTATGCAACAACAGCAGCAAGAATACTTTTAGCTAAATATTGGAAGACACAGGATCTACCCACCGTGGAGGAATGGCAGACGCAAGTGATAGACTACATGGAGATGGCTGAAATGACTGGCAGAATCCGTGACCAGGGAGAAGAATCGATGGAACAGGACTGGAAAAAGTTTAAGGACTATCTACAAAAATACTGTAAAATCTTTGAGTGTTAATAGGATGTGGGAAGTAAAAGTAACAGGGTTTGTGTGACTTTGGCCAAAGGTGTGTGAAAAGAAGAATCTAAGGAAAAAAAGGATAAGGGGTTATGAACAGAACAATATTATGTCATATTTCATAAGATGAGGTACGGATTAAAATAATGGAAAATGGGGACATAATAATTAGAATATAACATTAAGTATGGTTGAAACAAGGTTTTGAATTTGCTGAATCTGATTGGAGTAAAGTGGAACACAAAAAAGGGGGATGTGAGGAGGTCAAGACAGAGGGGCATGGAACTTTATAAATTTAAGAAAGAGTGTTTTTCTTTTTTTTCTGTTTTTCTATCTTTCTTCTTTCATTTCTTTCTTTTTTCTGTCATATATTGTTGTTTCCCTTGAGCTTTATGTATGGAAATGATACATTTTGAAATGATGAATTCTTTGTTTTGTAAAACTTTAATAAATATGTATTTAAAAAAAAAAAAAAAGGAAAATGGAATTCCCCCCCTCCTTACAGAAGGCCCCTTTTTGCCTTCCCCTCTTTTACAGCCCTTCACAGGGAAGCAGAGTCCCCTTGTCCCCAACTCCTGCCATTAACCTCTTCTGCAGAACATCCCGCCCCCAAACACACACACACAGAGGGCTGCGTGAAGGGGCAGAAGAGCCTCAGGGAGAAAGAGGTCGTCACTGGGCCCTCTCAGCAGCCGAAGCCAGCTTACCTTGGCATACTTGGCCTCCGGGTGAAGGCTCTCGGTCACAGCTTTGAACCATTCCTCTTCTTTTGGCGTGTCGTTGAAGAAAAAGGCCTCTTTGCTCAGGTCAAGCTCCTGGAAGCTGCATTCAAGACAGCAAACCATGAGCTAGGGGCATACCCTCCCTCCATGGAGAAGAACCCAAGAAGGACCTGCTGGATCAGGTCAATGGCCCATAGAGTCCAGCATCCTCTTTTCACAGCGGCCAACCAGATGCTCTCATGGAAAGTCCTCAAGCAGGAATAGAGCACAAGAACAGCACTTTCTCCTCCTGCGGTTTCCAGCAAATGATATTCAGAAGCACTGCTGCGTCCAACTCTGGAGGCAGAGCCTAGCCACTATAAGCTACTAGCCATTGGTAACCCTCTCCATGAATTTGTCCACTCCTCTTTTAAAGCAGTCTAGGTTGGTGGCCAACACTGCCTCCTGTGGCTGCAGGAGCAAGAGACCTCCTCTACCTAGCGAAGCAGAAAGATGAAGCGTCAATTAAACCAGATGGCATCCAAGTGTTCAAGTGCTCACACAGGTGTAGCCAAGTGGGCAATGCTCATCAAGAGGAAGAGGAGGACGACTAGGGCAGGAGGGGATGGCAGGTGCAAATCCCTCCCACCCAGCTCACCGGGTGACCTGAGAGTGAGTCACTGCCTCTCAGGCTCGCCTACCTCACATGGCTGATGTACAGACAGAATGAGAAAGGGATAACCCATGCATGTTACTTTCACTCCTTGGAGGAGATAAAAGATAGATGAGAAACATAACAATAAATGGATAAGAAGCACCCCACACATACCCCACACAGTAAATGTCTGGGGGCTCAGCATCGTGGCTCAGCCAGGGCTGGAGAGTTTCCTTGGGCGACTGGCCGTTCACGTTGTATGTGCCCACGAAAAACCTGCCAGGAAACACACAAAATCTTGCTCCGGATCTTGCCAACCACCTCTGCCCCACCAGCACAGGAGGAGGAGGAACCCCACTGCCATTTCTGCACCCAGGCGCAGCCGCCCTGGCACCTGAGTGAGAGCCAGCGTAGCGCAATGATTAAAGTGTTGGTCTAGGACCTGGGAAACCAGGGTTTGAATCCCCTCTCAGCTATGAAACTGAGACCTTGGGGGCCAGTCATTGCTTCTCAGCAAACCCTACCTCACAAGGTTGTTGTGGGGATTAAATGAGGAAGGGGAGAAACACGCACCTATGCCAGCTTGAGCTCACCGGAGAAAAAGGTAGAGTATAAATGCAATAAATAAATAAATTTAGTAGGCAAATAGCCAAGGGGCTTGTGCATTTGTGGTGGAAAAGGCTCAGGGTCATTCAAGGAATCCCCCTGGGGGAAGCGTGAAGCTGCCTTTACCACCCGGCATTGCTCTCTCAGAATCACCCTTACTTGAAGCCCTGGAGGTATGTGTACTCATCCTCCTTCTGCAGGAGCTGAGACTTGATGATGGTGTCTCTCAGCCCAAAGGTTTGCATGGACAAGCCCCGCATCTCCTCTGACACCAGCACACTGGAGGACCGGACCATCTCACTGGTGATGTCATTCTTGGGCTTGTTGGGCCTGGAAATGAGAGGAAAGGGCAGAGGGAGGGAGGGAGGGAGATTGGGAAGGGGGGCAGGGGTTGGTTTATTTCAGTTGTTGCTGCTATTGGCAGAAAGCAAAGAGGAGCCAGGAGCCCCACGCTGGCACAAGGAGGGCCGAAGTGGGGCTGCAACACTAGCCCACATGCCTCCCCCTCACTGCCAAGTCAGTGCCAGAAGGAAAAGCCCACTTTGTTCTACACTTACAAGTGTTGCATCCTCAAGACAGGACCACTGCCCTCCTTACAGGTCTGCAAGAGGACAGGTGAGGACTGCCCCCCCCATTAGATACAGGGTCTTATCTGGCACTTTGGAGTGGCCCAGTACATGTCAGGCAGGTTACTCTTTAAAACAGTGGTTCCCAAAGTGGTGCCCTCTGAGGGGCTGTGGGACTCCCTGCATAGGGGGTACTAAGAGGCGGGGGGGCAGTGCTGCAGGTGCAAATGACTATCAGACTTAGAAAAGTCAGTAACACCAGATCAAGTTCATTCATTTTGCTGAATTAGTTCTAACTGGATTATGAATAAATATGCAATTGTTACTGTGTGTTATTATTATGTTATTATCTTCCTTAGTAGGTCATGAAAACCACTATTCTGAATAATGCCTTTTATAGAACCAAGGGGCCAGTGGCCCGAAAAGGTTTGGGAACCACTGCTATAAAGCGAGAAGGAAGGGATAGTAAAAGAAATTTCAGGGAGGTTCTGCTCCTGTTAACTTTTGGAAGTCTGCCTGAGAAAAAGACACTCTCTGAACTGCAATCCAAGCCCGGCAACCCCAGAAGCAAAAGGCACAGAGGCACTCTGACCCCATTACATTACATGTTTCCAAGGCTGGCTGTGGCTGTCATGTTCAACTTACTTGGGGACGGCGGCAGCAGGACTGGCACCACTTGTGCTGCCCATCTGGTTCATAGCTGGTGGCTGTTTCCCTTTCTGCTTTGGGTCCTCATTCCCAGCAACTCCTAGAAGCGAAAGGAAGCCCATGAAAGCTGTCTGTCTCTGACCAGTGCCTGGGAAATCTCAGCCTGCCCAAGGCTGACTCTCAGAGGAGGAGGAGGAGGCTCCTCCTTATCTCAGCTTCACCATTCCTTGGGGTGGGGGGAAGGGCAGGCTGCCAGAATGCTGTGCTCCTCACAGTTGGTCTCAGGGATGGCCAAGCGGAAAAAGATGAACATAGCAAGAGGGAGAACTTGGGAGGAAAGCGAGCAAGCTGCCTTTTAGCACAGATCAGAGCCACAGGCCACAATGAGAGCAGAAGCAGCAAGCCCTGTGAGCTAGGGAAGAGGATCCAGCATAGCCAATGGCAGCCTCCCAGATCCAAATTCCTGCTCCTGCCTTCTCCAAGGGATTAATGTTCTGGTCCTACACAAAAGCCACCTTTTCTCTGCCACCCCTTACTAGTCTGAAAAGCAGGCAGCAGGACAATCACGTGCCCCAGAGAAACGACAATGTCATCTGTGCTTCACGTTACTGGGTTTTTAGACTACTTAATTACAAGTGGTCTTTGACTTCACCTGCAAAAGCACACCCCTCCATCAGCTCCCGAGACAGACAGATGCCAACGGTGTTATTAGCAGATTATCCGAATGCCAATGGTGTTATTAGCAGTTTTTCACATTATGTTTCTTCCAGGCCAGAAGTAGAGTATTAAAATCACAGGGTGCAGGCAAAGCTGCCCATTTTGCAACCCTCTCTGCACCAGATAAGCCTGCCTGAGCAAAGCCAGAAACATCTAAAGTGATTCAGCAGCATGGGGGGGGGGGAGGTTGAGTCCACAAATAGCACACGGACACACCAATCACTCACAATCTCTTACATTCCTAGAGACTGAGCTTTTGATGGTGCTGTATTTTTGTTTTTAAGTCACATTTCAAAGCTCAAGGAACCACTGGATCCACATACTGGGGAGGGGGGGGTCTTCCAGGGTACTGAAAAAGAAGTGCAACCACAGTCACAATTTAGCAAACCTTCAAACTTCAGAAGTTTGAATATTTGAAACTGAGTTCTGATTAATGCTTTAGGAACCCTGAACTTTTTTAAACAGCAGGTTAAGCTCCCTCCTAAAGCCCAACATCCCAGTGTCCAAAATGGGGAATACTGTCTGTAAAGAATTTTCTTTCGGTAGACTACGGATCAAGTGTTTGTGAGTAAGCTCCACTTTCAACATCTCTATATTCTTTTGGCTGAAACGGCAACATCCGCTCCTGTTGGTAATCCACTTTCTGCAGGATGACGAAAGGAAGAGGCACTGGGGTGGAGGGAGAGAAACCAGCCGAACTTCTCTGAGGCCAGAAGCAGCCCAACCGCTGCTGCCCTTGCAGACAAGCCCAGGCCAGGCAAGAGCATCGGGTGGGGTGGGGGATTGCACCACCCCCACCCACAAGGAAAGCCTGAAGCCAGCCGTGCCTGGGACTGGGGAAAAGAGCCTTGAAATTGCAACATTGCAAAGAGCTTCCTGCCTCCACATGGAGCATCGCCAGGCAGCAGGTGGGGGCTGCTCGGGCAGAGAAGGAAAGTGTTGGAGGGGGGATCCCTTAGCCCTGAAGCCCACCGCGCCCAGAGAACATTTTCCCCGCAGGCGGAATGGGCTCCCAGCCAGGAACCAGCAGGTGCTGCTGCTGCTGCAGGAGCAACCAGGGACCCGAGGAGGGCAGGCGGCTGTCTGCCGCCAAAGGATTTCCTGCCTCCGGGCCAACGGATCTCTCCCGACTCCTCCCTGCAGAGGAGCCCGGCTCTCTCCATCCCTCCAGGCAGGGCAAAAGCCGCTTTGGGTGTGTGGAAAATGTAGCCAAAGTACAAGGGTGAAATCCTCCTCCTCCTCCAGCGTAGCTGCCTGCGCGGAAGAAGCGCCAGCCGAGGAAAAGGCGGGTGGCCCGGAGCAGCAGGAAGAGGGCGCGCCTCGGGGCTGCCCCCGCCCAGCCAGCACCTGCAGGGCTGGCCTAGGGCTGCAGCGCGCGTCGGGGAAGGGGCCCAGCATCTTCCTTCCCTTAACCGGGCTCTAGTATGGGCGGGACCTGCTGCCGCCTCTCCAGGCGATGCAAGTGGCGGCGGCCCTGCCTCCCTCACAACGGCCCTGCGAGGTAGGGCACAGTCTGGAGAACCCCCCGCTCCAAGGAGCTTCCCGCCAGTAGGCTAGCCAGCCGGCCGGCCGGGCACCGCAGGCAACGGCGGGCCATCTCTTCCTCCCGAGTCGCGATCAAGCGCCTAGTCCTCAGCGCGCGCCTCTTCCTACCTGCGCGCCGCAGCCAAGAAGCGCACATCGCCCGGTCTGAATCCCAGGAGCGGCTGCCCACCAGGCCACACCCTTCGCTCGGCTCAGCCAATCACAGTGGGGTTCGCCTCCAGAAACGCCCCCGCCCGAGGGTGGAGCGGATCCAGATCAGCCCAGCGGAGCTCAGCAGCGCCCCCACAGGAGGAATGGCAAGATGCGGACTCCCTCGCCTCGCGCTGCCGCGGCTAAAAATGCCTTGATTCAATCGTTGATGGTCATGATCATCACAATGAGCATTGCAAGCGGACCGGCCCCCTCATGCTTTGGGAAGCTCCGTGTGCGCTGACGACCCGCCATACATAATACTGGTCGTGCCAGCAGCTCTACTCCCGCGTCTGTCCCGCTGGCGGAACATTAAGGGGTGAGGGAAGAAAGGCTAAAAGAGTCCGATCAAGTGCGCTTGAGCTTCACCGCAGTTGGGAGTTACAAGGCTAAGGTTTTTGGGTAAGTAGGGGTGGGGGAGAGAGATTGATGGATGTGGGAGAGGAAAGTGGCAGCCCCTTGGACTTCTGGGCAGGAAAGGGGGAAGTCACTCAAGGCATAAGTTCAAGGTTAAGTTCAATGGGTTATTATTAGGATATAAGACCCTTATCACCTTGGGATCAGTTTACCTATGAGATTGCCTTACCTCCTGTTCACCCAGTCAACTGCTCCAATCTGAGGAACTGGCACTATTACAGATGCCTCATAATAATACCCGTTCCACATTCGTAAGAATTCAGTATTTTAGTGTGGCAGCACCTACACTCTGGAACTCGCTGCCTATGGATATCAGGCAGGCGCCTTCACCCTACTATTTTCAGCACCTGCTAAAAACATTTCTGTTTAGACTATCCTACCCAGATATTTATGAAGCTGATGTGAGTTTGAATCTGTTTTTGTTTATAGTTATTTTTACTTCTATTAAGTCTTAAATTATTGTTGTTAATGCTTCCTATTTATAATATTATCCTGGGTTGTTGTTGTTGTTGTTGTTTTGTAAACCACTTTTAGGTTGTTTGCAATCAAGCAGTGTGTAAATTTTATGAAATTAATAAATTAGGTAGGAGGAGGACCCCATTAATGGAAGGAGGGGGGTAGAATGATCCACTGTGCTGCACTGAGATATATTTCGGAGGCTCTCTTTCTGGTTAGTCTTACCACTCAACTACAACAGCACATAGGCAGAGTTTGGATTCTTCCTTCTTGTTGTCTTAACTGTCTGCTGCTGTCTTGTTGCCATTCTGCCCTAGAGTGGCACTGGAGAGTGGGTTTCGAGTCTGGTGGAGGCCCCATTGCACTAGCAAACAAGCACCGGATCTGTCCCACCATGACTAATGCATCTTGCTCACTTGCTCTCTCCAGGTCATCCTCTCACAGGCAGAGGATTTAATTGTTTATTTTATATTCTGACTTATACTCCCCGTGCAGGACGCATGGCAGCTCACAGCATAAATTAAAACAAATATGATATAACTAAGCACAAACAATCAATACAGACATTAAAAACTAACTCTATTACAAACAGCACTGAAACCACTTAAAACCATTTAAAACCGCACAAAGACACACACACACCACCACCACCACCCCTCAGAAACCCTACCACAACAGCCAGTTAGTGGCCAAAGGCCTGTCAAAACAAAAAAGTTTTTGACTGCTGGCTAAAGAAAAGCTAGCCTCTTGTGGAAGGGAGTTCCACCATCTGGGAGCAACCACTAAGAAGGCCCTCTCTCATGTCCTCACCAAGCATGCCTGTGAAAGTCGTGAGACTGAGAGAAAGGCCTTCCTAGGAGATCTCAAAGCCCAGGCAGGCTAATTTGGGGAAATTCCGTCCTCCAGGTAGCCTGGACATATAGGGTTTTATGGTCACAACCAGCATTTTGAACTGCAAACAACCAGGCAGCCTTGTAACAACAGTGGAGCTGTTGTAACAAGGAGGATCCAAGCTACGTCCTTGCCAGCATCAGGGACCAAGATACTTCCAGCTGTTCCTCAGTGGGTTGTTAGACTACTTGCACAACATAGGCTCCTCTAACGTTGCCAAGCTCTGTGACCGAGGGAAGCCCAGGGCTTGGAAGCCCAGACTATATTTTTTATCATGAAATGCAGCACTGGAACGCATCAGTGACAATCTAGTATGGTATATGGTGGTTTGAAGCCTTTTAAAGAATTGGTCACTGTGGCAAGCTCCCATACAAGCCTCAGGACTTCAACACTGACCCCCACTCCAGTCCTTTGCAAAATCAA
This sequence comes from Podarcis filfolensis, assembly GCF_964270895.1. Lineage (NCBI taxonomy): Eukaryota > Metazoa > Chordata > Lepidosauria > Squamata > Lacertidae > Podarcis > Podarcis filfolensis. Next base: position 55,794,129 of record NC_139611.1, on the reverse strand, counting down.
ATGTAGCCCAAACTTCGAGGCCCTCCCATCAGCAACAGAGTCTCGTACCTGCTGGGCTGCAGCGCTTCCTGACCTCTGTCAAGAAAGTCTGTGTCTGGGAACCAAAAGGCAGCTGCACTAGCAAGTTGGCGTCGCTTGAGATGATCTGGACAGTGACATCAGAGCCTATAGGAGAAGGAGAGAGGAGAGCAGCATAAACAACTTTGTGGGCTGACCTTGGTAGAAGCATTTCTGGAGAATAAGCTGCAGGAGCACTCCTATTGATGCCCCACAATGCAGCAGCATGGACAAACCTGGGCACAGCTAAAGCTACCCAGAAGCCAATGGCTGCATCATTCTCATTCCCCATAAGCGACCATGGAAATATCTGTATTGAAGGGCACCATGCACACTTATAAAATGAACAATAAACATATGGTCACAGCAGTGGGGATCAGTGGCAGCACCTTCAGGCAAAGCTCCACATGTGTGCCTAGTACACAAAAACAAGGCAAGTTTTAATCTTTCAAAAAGCAATATTTCAGCCCACATGGGTTACAGAGATTGGCTTTGAAGTGTGTGGTTGGTGAAGTTTCAGAATTCAGAGAGGGTGGGGCAGGAGGAGGAAGGCAGGAGGCGGGAAGGGAGAGAGAAATTAAATAAGAAACAAAGACTTAGTGGAGGCAGAACGAAGAAAGCAGAGGAGCTCATCTCAGTGGGACCTGGCTGGCTTGGGCCTGTGTGTTGCCCAGTCAGTGAATGCTGTAGCATTTCCCAGGTACAACAGTTTGGTTATTTGTGTAGTGTGGAGAACAATCCATGGCCCCGTTGGTGCTGCTCACAGCTCTGCTTGCCAGGGAGTGAGTGAAGCAATCCAAGAAGTGAAGGGATGGCACCATCACACTTCTGGGGAATCATTGTTTACAAAAACCACAGCAGATGCTTACCTACAATGTGCAGGTCATTCTCCAGGGTGACTGTCAAAGGAGAAATTATTATTTTTATTATTTTAGTTATTTATTTGTATCCTGCCTTCTTCCTAGCCCAAGACTCAAGGCGGCTTACACAAATTAAAGCAACACAGATAAAATACAGAAAGCTAAAAACATACAAAAGATAGTTTAAAAGCTGCCTGGCAGGTGGCTGGTGGAAATGCCACCAAAGGGGTCCCCCTAAGCCCCCCCCCCCCGCCATAAGGCCTGGTCAATGATTATTCATTATCTGGGGCGGGGGTGGCCAAGGGACAGAAACACGGGTGACAACGTTCCCCAAAGAGTGCATCCACTACCTGGCTCTTTGGGGGATCATTCGTCATGGATTCCTCCTACTCAAGTGGGTCAACGGGAATCATTTCAAGTGCCCCGACTCGCGGGGGGGGGGGGGAGAGGAGGCAACGGAGCCTTTCCTGCAGAGGAATGTGGCAACGAAGTCAATAAGCCAGAAAGGAGAGCTGGCCCTCACCTTCTTCCACGGCAAAGCCTTCCTGCAGGAGCAGGACCTTCTCTAGGCGCACGTCCTCGGCGGTGATGGCCATCCGCCGGTGGCTGTACAGGCAGATCCTGCGGAGACAGAGCCGGGAGACCCCGCGCCCTCCCCATCAGAGACCAGGATCGTGGCCCCAGCACCTCGCCCACCACGTCTCAGCACCCCGGAGATGCTGCTGTCCCAAGCCCGCTCCTCCCTCCGTGCTCTCCGCAACCCACTTCCCCCGGCCCCCTTCTGGGATCCCCAGCGCCCCCTTCCGCTCGCTCCCAGGAACCTGCTCCTCTCCGGGGCCGCGCGAGACGGAGGAGCCGGGAAAGGAGGAGCAGCAGCCGCACGGAGGGGCGGGGAGGAAGGAAGAGACCCGCCTCCTCCATTCCACGCCCGGCTCCTGCCCTCACCTGTCTCACCTGTCCCACCTGCCGGGCGCGGCGGACTTACATGGCTTTGCCGTGGCTCTCCACCAGGCCCAGCAGCCGGCTCTCCCCACCAGCCAGGAGCCCCTGCACCGCCTGCAGCAGGAGGTCAAGGAAGGGACCGGAAAGTGCCGGAGTGGCGAGCCACCCCCGCCCCACCCTGCCCGCCCCCCCGCTGGTCCTTCCCGGGGCGGCCCCCAAAGGATACCACCAGGCAGGTCTCCCCCGCCGAGAGCGCTTCCTGGATGGGCACCGACTGATCCATCCTGCGCGGATGGCGGGCAGGCGGCACTCCCCGCTGCTGCTGCAGGAGGGAGAGGGTCGCCCGGACCCGGCCGGCAGCCCCCGCCGCAACCGGGGAGCGTCAGGAACCGAGCCGAGAAGGAAGCGGCGGCGCTGGAGCCTGCAGGCCTCTTTCCTTGAGCACGGCGGGGCGGGGGGAGAAGACGGGTCCCGCCTCCGGCCTGGCCGCGGCTGCCTTGGCGGCTCCGGCCTCCCGGGCGGGCGCAGGAAGGCGAGAGGAGGAGGCCGCCGACGCATGGGCGCTCCCAGGCCCCGACGAGGCGCGGGAAGGGCGGCTCCGGGCTCCTGCCACCGGCCTTCTTCCCACGGAGCGGCTACTGCCCGGGCTGCAAACCCTTTCCTTGCTCGACGGACTCGCCGAAGCTAGACACCCACCCGCCCCGTCTGCTGCCACTTGAGCAAGGCAGCGCAGCTTGCCACTTCCCCAAAATGATGCTGCCAGCTCCCCCTGGAAGGTGCAGCCCCCCCCCGCCCCTCAGTACATAGTGTGGCCGCCTGAGAAGGCCCAGGACCGCAGGCGACCTCCGAAAAGCAAGGAGGCGCCCAGGGCCAGACCTCATTGATCAGCCGCTGATCTTGGCAGCTACCAGTACCTGTTGCAGTGATTGCAAAAACCTTAGGTGGTTTTTCTGCCTCTGTGGAGGAGACACGGTGCAGGCCCAGGGCAGAGACATGGACTTTAAACACACACACACTGCTCATCTAGTTAAATAGATTTATTTGCAATTTTTAGGCAAGAGAAACATTTCTGATACTAGGAGTGGGGCGGTGGGTGGAGAACGACAGGCAGCCCAGCGAGAAAGTGGGTTCCTCATTTAAGGCAGCAGCTAAGATCAGCCATGGCAGCAAGGACCTTTAGGGGGGATAAGCAAACTCCCCCCCTTCTCCCTTGGCCCATCACCCCTGCAGAGCCAGAAGGGGGTTCACAGAGCCAGCTAGCAGGAAGCCAGGAGAGAGCAGGGTCACGCTAGTTTAAAGAAGAAGGTGGGGGGACTCTCCCCCTTTCCTTCACCTCCCTACCCTGATTAGAGGCTTTCTGTACAGCCCTTGGGACTCTGTCAAATAACAGAAGGCAACCTTCAGCTTTCTGCAAACCTGAAACGGTCTCAAAACAGTTAAATAGCTGCTCCTGGATAGATAGGACACCCTCCCCTATTTAATCCAAAAGAGAATTCCTGTCGCTTCTGTCACTTGCCCCCAGGATCAGGCTTGTGACCTGCTGGCTCCAGCTCAGATCTCCTGCCATCTTTCAGACCAGGGCAGAGGGAAAGAAAGTGACTCTTGATTATGTAGGTCTGAGCTAAATTATTATTATTATTTATTTGATTTATATATCACCCTTTATCGCAAGCTCACACAGCCCAAAGGTTCATAAATCACTTGGCCCTGGAAGAAAAAGGAGGAAAGGGGGGAAGGCATTTGTTGGATGCCTCGTGAGAAAGGCCCAAAGCAAGTGGATTCCCCAAGGCATAGAGAGAGAGACACACACACAGAGAAGGGAGAGTTGCTTTTTTGCCACCACCTAAGGACCCGAACAGGCCAGCTCAGCTTCACTTGTGCCCGGCCTAGAACAGGAGAGCATAGTTCAGGCTGAGGACAGCTGCACACACCAGCAGCTGGAGCAGGGGGGTGAGGGCTGCCACCTGCTTGGCCCCATTGAAGTGCACTTTGCCATCCAGTTTCAGGCAGCTGGTCTTGGGCATCGCCGGGCAGCACTCCTGATAGCAGGGCACCTTGGACCCCGCGGAGCAGGGCGGGCCAGCCGTTTTGCAGACTTTGCTGCATCCAGCCACAAAGTGGGGGCCGGTTTTCTTCATCTGGAGGGAGAGAAGTAGCAGATGCAGGAACCAGCTTGGCTGCTGTTTCAGGCACTGATGCTGTGTGGGGGCCCAGGATCAAGCAGGGTGCCTGCAGAGGGCAGCTGGCACTCAGGGCTGCTGATGGCAATTTGGTGGGCCTCCCCCTTTCTTCCTCAGACTTCAGATCTCTTGTCCTTAACAGCAGCCTTCCATTGGATGCTCCAGCACCCATTTAGCTAACTATTCTCATTTCAGAATCCTCACGACAGCCATCAGAGTGTGCACTTGGCCACTGCCCACCCCTTTCCAGTTTGCCTTGTGGCACCTGCTGCTCTCTTGAGGCACGCAGCTCCTGCTGGTTTGTAAGGAGCTTACAAGGCTCAAGATGCATTCTAAGGCACTGCAGCAAGAGGGATCCATTCAGAGGGCAGAACAAGGGCTTGGGCGTTTGGAGGGGGGTGTTATTTCAGGAACGGTACCTCGCAAAAATCAAAGCCCACGATGCAGCCGGCCGCATGCTTCTGTCCCTTGTAGCATCCTTCTCCATGGCAGGTGAAGCTTGAGCACACTTTCCCCTACAGAGGGAGGGAGCGAGGGAGGAAAGAGAGGCAGGCCATTGAATTGTGGACACCAGGGCTGTGCACTGGATTCAGCCAAATCCCCAGACAAATCAGGACTGTTCAGAAGGACGCAGGCATTTGTCAAGTTGGGTTCAGACAGTCACACATCTCTGCAGGTTGGACTGGATGGCCCAGAGCCATCCATGGCTGTCAGGAAGGAAGGAGAGGTGGGCAAGGCAGACAAACCCCACAAAAAAGCCCAGACTTTTCTGGGAGGAGGTGGGCCCAACTTCTTTGCTGTCTCCAGGGATCTCCCCCTCTGCTCAACAGCTCTTCAATTAAATGATTGATCCAATGTGTTTGGGGTGTATGTGTGTGCACCCCTGGTGTTGGGCAGGAGGGAGGACATAGGAAAAGAACCAGGATCCCATTTCCCACTCATCCACCAACCCACCCACTCTGAGGATGCCACCTGCCCACTTGCCCCGCCAGCAAACAAGCCATCCCTGCCAGAACATGAAGTGACACCTACATTTTTGGGAGGTGCTTTGGTGGTGGTAGTGGTGGGCGCTGGCGTGGTGGTGGGTGGCAGGTCACCTAGAACAGACATGAGAGATGGAGGAGCTGGCTGAGGCCCCCAGGACCTCTTGACCGACAGGAGAAGCTGTCATGCCAGACTGGCAGGTCGGAGAGAGGCTGGCTGCGGGCTGAAATCCTGCCCTTCAGCTGCTCCAGGGACTGAGTCCCCAGAGCCAGGAAAGGCCTCTCTGCGAAGGCAGCCCAGAAGCCCCATAGGTCAGCTCAGCCTCCCCAGGGAGAAGGAATCCTGCCAAGCAGAGCATCCTAAGAGGCCTCCCATTGGGGGAGCTTACCGTAGGCTGTAGCGTTGAGGAGCAGGCAGTTTGGGGAGCTACAGCACTCCATTGAACACAAGTTCATTCTGATGGTGCCATTCTGCATGCACATGTCGGTGCCGTTGATTCCCCCACACTCACTGCTGCACCGGGCTGTGTAGCTGGTAGTGTTGAGGCGGAAGAGCTGCAAGACCCAACAAAGGGTTAGCAGGGCAAGGCTGGCAACTGACCATCGCTGCATTATGATCCATGCAGAGAAGCAGGAGTGGCTGGACCCCACAGCCCCTTAGCTGATCCTCCCCACACTTGTAAGAACACAGTCCAGGAACGGAGGCCAAGGCCACCCACAGTCCTTTGCAGCCTCTTCCGGAGGGGGGGGGGGCTTTATTTATTTATTATTATTATTATTGGTTTATATACTGTACCACCCTTCAAGATCTTATGGTGGTTCACAGGATAAAAATACAAGGTAAAAACACAAGTCAAAAGTTAAAACAAAAACATCAGAACAATACCTCCCAAACACATTTTAAAAGGCTGTAGAGTATTAATCAACTTTATAAAACCCAAAAAATGCAAATAAAAAATACAAATTGACATATAACACTTTAAAACTGTTTAAAACAACCCTGCTCAAATAAGCAACACCTCTGGGCTCCCTACCTCGCAGTGTGTTGCGTTGTGGCAGGTCTCTGTGTTGTTCCCATGAGCTTCGTCATGGTAGCATCGCTCCCCGGAACACTGGAAGCTCTGGCATGTGAGCTGCAGAGGGAGATGGAGCTGAACCTTCATGGCAAGAAAACTAGACAGCTGCCCTGGCCTCCCCAGGCCAAGCATCCTGTGCCCTAGTAGCACCTCTCACCTGCGACCTGGACCTGACTTGGGCCTCCCAATTGAATCATTTCCTGGTTCTTATCTCTCACATACAAACCTGCCCAATGAATACTTCCATTTGCAGGATGTTTCTTCTCACCAAACGGCAGCAGCCAGCCAGGAGCAGACACTCCATGCCTGCCCCCCACCCAGACATTCCCATCCCATCACCTCCAACTGGGAAATGCCCAACACACACACCCCACACACAGCAGCGTCATGATGGGTCAGTTTCTTACGTTCATCATGCCTGTGCTGTTCGCTGAGCTGCTGGGGACGAGGGGTGCTCCTGAAATGGGCCCAGGCTCTGAAAGAGGAAGAAGAGGTTAGCAAATCCCTTGGTGTGCGAGCCAAGGAAGTCTCTGCTCCTGCTAATGGTTTCCTGAGTGGAGCAGAAGCCTTGATTGCAACTGAAGCCATGCTTATGTTTCAAGAGGTGCATAGAGGAAAGTGGCAGGAAGTACCAAGGATCTGTCTCTTCCTCAGCCTGTGCCCCAGGGGGCTCCCTACACAGAACCTTCCCCTTCCCAGCACATAGCCAGCCAGCCCTCTCACCTGCCAGTATACAAGAGGTCCAAGTGCTGAAGTGCAGAGCAACCCAGAGGAGAAAGATGCCTGCAGATGGAAAAAAGAAAGACCATGTTTGTTTGTTTCTTGAAAGGCAGAGAGAAAAGGCACCTCTGTCACCCACAGCTCACTGTAGGGAACCATCAGACAATGTCCCATCAAAGCACTGATGGATCCCATTGCAGACCACTGTTCTTTAGGGCAGTGGCGGAGCTTCATGCTCCAGAACCGGGGGCAGAGAGCAGGCCAGGGGGTGGGACACCACCTGCAGGGGTGTGGCAGCCAGTGCGGGGGGGGAGCTGTGATGGCACCCCACCAGAATCGTGGTACCAGGGGCAGTGTGCTCCCCCCGCCCCCCTCTTCCTCCGCCAGTGCGGAGTGGGGCTCTTGTTCTTTTACCAGACGGTTGGGCAAGCAGAAATCCAACAGCCAGCCACTCCCCAATACTACCCTGGTTCCTCTGACTTGCTCAGGAGACACTCTGTGTCTTCCAAATATCACCTTCACCAAGGAGTGAGTCACATGTCAGGCTGTCGCCTCTGCTAGAAATTCCACCACAATGAAGCCTCTTACCCTGGGCTGGGAGAATCCGGTGGTTGTTGGGACTTGCCATCTCGAGCCAAGGGGATCTAATCCTGTAGGACCCTGCAGAGTGGGCAACAGGGAAGGAACGTATGTATGCATTTCTCAGATTTCTCGGCACGCACACCCCGAGCACAAAGAGGCGATGCAAGCAACCCCTAAACTCAAGACAAAGCTGTAGAAAGGATTCTAAACAGGGTCTTGGCAGGACCTATCTCAGTTCACTAGGAGCAATGGGTCGAATGAAGCAAGGCCCTTTGCACATTCCTGTGTTTTGGTCTTCTCATCCAGGTAATGAAGCTGTGCAGTCACTGGCTAGGAATCTGATCAGGGCATCAGGTGTGCCCACAATAGTCAGGAAGGTGGTTGCCAGTGGGCCCTTGAAAAGTGACTCACTCAAGGAGAAAAGGCAGAAGGAGATGCTTTGGACCATCAAGCCATTTCTCCACCTGGCCAGTATAGTTGGAGCCAGCTGGATCACCCCAGTGCAGAGCATCTGGATCTGGTCACAGTCTGCAAGGACAGAACTTGAGCTGCCCCAAGTCCTGTAACATCCACTGGAGGGAGTCAGAATAGAAGACATTACACCTGCCTTCCTGGGGAAAGTCAGCTGGGTCTTTCTCTATGAGAGTGATTATGCACAGGCTGCTGTCCCCCACAACAGCTTCACTGCCTCAGGCTGTTGCTAGATCCCAGCCCTGCAGCACCTCCCGGAACAGATGCTGCCAATTTTGAGCCATGAAGTGCTAAACAAACCCAGCAAAAGGAGAAGACCAGCATGGAAGACCCCCCCTCATTATTTCTGTGTGGTGCCATCTGTGTGCCTGATTCTTTATGGAGGTACAGGAGGGCAGCACCTTCACTTGATGAGCTTCCAGTCTTAAATATAACCACAGAGGAAGAAGAGAGGAAGCAAGCAAGCAAGCTGGATGTGCCTCCATTTTGGCTGCATGGCCTTGGGCTTCATTGCAGAAAGCCAGGGAGGGGGTTTTGCAGGCAGGCATCCTGGGAGGCAGCTCCAGGCATTCAAGAGGAGCTGCTGGAGGGAGGAGACCTTGGGATGGCTGAAGGCTGTGGAAAGAAGGTCACAGGCAGAGAGGCCTTTAGGTATATGAGAGCAGCAAAGAGAGAAGACCATTCCAGGCTCTGCAGGGGGGTGCACCCTGGATTTGGAGCAGACAGGGAGCCAGTGTAGAGATGGGTGGAGTGTCACTTTCTGGTAGTCAGAGTGACATGGTGAATGTTTAGTTGGCAGTGTGCTAGAGACGAAGCGGGGACAAGATGAGAGTTGACAGTGGGGGGGTACACCGCAGGAGTCATAGGAGCTGCAGAGAAGCTGAGTGAATTATTTGCAGCTCTCTTCACGGCAGATAGTGTAGGGCATTTCCCGGTGCCTGAACTAACCTTTGCGGCAGGCAAGTCTAATAAACTGAGACAGATAGTGGTGGTGAGAGATGAAGATCTCTCGTCACAAAATGAAAACTGCTGGACTAGATGGGCCATTGGCCTAATCCAGCAGGTTCTTCTTATGTAGTTTTGCTTTGTTTTAAAGGAAAAGGCATAGTTACCTCAGCCTAAGGAGCTTTCTTGACAAACGAAAGTAAGTGCCAATTTGGAGCATCAAGTTGTGCACATTGAGGTGCATTTTTAGTATCTGCCAAGCTTTCTTTGTTCAGAGACTCAGCAAAACCTAACACTGAGCAAGTCTTAGGGAAAGTCTGGCTGCTTTTGATTGCAAACTGATGGATGGGGGGGGGGGAGTGAGCAGCTTCAGCTCCGGATCACTTTATCTATTGCTGGGGGTTGGATTAGGTGACCCTTGAGGTCCTTCCAACTCTACATAGTTCTATGATTCTATGATTCTCTTGTGTCTCCTACAATTAGTCTCATGCATCTTATTCCATGTGAAGCTTATTCCAGATTCCAAGAGGACAGGAAGTGCCATTATGGATTGTTGCTGGTATAGCCTTTCCCTGCAGTGTTGGAAGACACGCCCCCCCACCTCCTCCTTGGGAAATCTTGCAATGTCTTCTTAACTAAAGCAAGTCATTAAAACAGTTAATAGTGTAGCTATTCTCAGGGGGCTTAGCAACAAAGGATTTAACAAGGAAACCCCAAGAAAAATAGGGGGGGGGGAAACCAGCAGGACAGAATACATACTTAATGCAGGAACATAGAAAAATCTAACAAGCAGAGTCAGTAAGTCAAAGGTAGAATCAGAATGTCTCTGACCGGTGCAGAAAACACAACAGAGTCAGCCATGGGCAAGCCTTCTCCAGGGAGCACATTACTGTAACCAGAAGTTGCCCCTGCCTCATCTCTGGGGCACCCCCATTATCTGCACTGGGCATACTGGCAGGATTGCGCAGGCTAAATTCAAGGAGTCCATACCATCTGAAGCTTCACTGGTCCACTGTGGGACCTTGACTTGTGCCACCAAGAAGACTGACCACCAGTCAACATCCTTCAAAAGATTCCTACATTCCCGCATTGCAGGAGGTTGGATGAGATGACCCTTGAGGTCCCTTCCAACTCTACAATTCTATGATTCTATTATCTGTTCCCACCAGCAACAACGGCTCTCGCACTGAGCATTTGGCTGCTCTGTGTCTCATTCCCTGGTCAAATCTGCTTAGCCTTTAGCCTGATAACCCTCCAAGGCCTTGATCTCTTGTGGTGCTTCGTTAATGCCATTAAAGCAGCTGCTGGTGAAGCGGTCAAAGGGGTAAGAGCACTTGCAGCAACAAGTACAAAGACCTATGAAGGCTGTGGGCTGAGTTCCAGGAACCCCTGCAGGTCCACAAGCAGTGGCTGCCATGGAGACTGGAAAATGACACGCCCAGAGGCCCAGGGCTCCTCGCTAATGACAAATGCCGTTGGCCCAGCAACCCTGTGTTTGGTTGAGCCCCAGAGGAAAAATGGGAAAGCTGTAGACAGACATCAAGGACAGAAACCCTCAAGAACAGAAGCCTATATCCTACCAGCACCTCCGGCCAGCCAACCTACACCCAACAGTTAGCAAAAAACCTCATCAGCTCAGCCCTGGGTCATCTCCAACACTCTTGACAATCGCTTTGGAAGCTTGGGGGACACAACTAAGCCATTAGTTGAAAAAGCAGGGCCTGGGCTCTTCCCTAAAGGCTCTGCATATCTGAGAAAGATACCAGAGTTTGGATGATGAAGTGCAGCCCATTCACTTTCCCAAAATAGAGGTCTGCCAGAAAGGAACTGAACACCAAAGCTCATGCCACGATGCTCTGCGTTCCTTCGCTTGGTTTCAACCCTTAGAACCTCAAGGAAGCGCTGCAAATTCAGGGGAGACCTCAGGAACCAAAGCATTCGAGTTCTAATCCAGAAAAATGTATAATCCACAGATCATCCTTCCAGCTAAGGAGCTGGAGCTTGGTAGGGTTTGGGGAATGTCTTTTCTTTCAGAGGGCCTCCACCCCACCTGATCGCTGCTCGTTCAGGATCCCATCGTACGTTAAGGATGCAAGCTGAGGAGCCAACTCTGCTTCATCCAGGGATGGATTGTCTCACTCAGAAGCCCAACTCAATACATTTAGAGGACCAGTCCCCTCTGTAGCAGGCAGGTCTCTCATACATACACTCTCTCAAACATGCACCCCCCCTCCCGCCTTCCTTAGCTAGTCCCCCAAAGGAACCCACCAGCTGCGCTCACTTACCTCGCCCTAGAAGCCTGTCTGAGCAATGTCTTCCTCCTGTGCTGGCAGAAGAGGTGCCCCTTGGGGAGCCCTCCTCCCCGCCCAAGCGGAGATGGCACCAACCAGCAGGTAGAGTGGAGTGGTGGGAGAAAGGAGGGGTTTGCTTCCATGATGCTCTGGGCAACCGAGGGCTGCTCTCCCCACATGGGGCCCAGAACACATGGCATGATGAGGCACAATCACCAAGGCTGGCTTCAGGGAGTCTTTGAGTAAAGGCATCAGATCACTTAAGATAATCCTCATAAAAGATGGGGAAAGGAGTTCCATCCTTCCCCCCAACAAAGACTGTATGCTGTTTACAATAAGGATTCTGACAATTCAAGCTTTTCAGGCAGACCTCTAGTATCAGAAAGACCTGCCTGTGCCACTCTACAGCTGGAAGTTCCTCTTCACCTATGAAACATCTTTCAATGGGACAAAAGGTTAGGCTGCTGTGGAGAGGGGCACTACTTGGGGGGAGGTCCACAATACTGATTGGCATAGACTGGTGTAGGTGTACAGAGATAAATTAAGGGGGTGGGGGTGGGGGGCCTCACAAGCAATGCAACAAAGGATGGGGTGGAGTGAAGGGGCAGGAGACCTGGGGTATTTGGGACAACCCCCCTCATACTACCCCTGGGGAGAGGGGGCTACCCTTTCTTTTTTTAAAAAAAATTCAGTCTTTAGAGTTGGCTAAGCTTGGAAGAGTCAATAGGAGGATTTTATATTGTTCTGAGAGAAATGGCCAGGGAAGGCGTCTTTGGGATGGAAGCGGGGAGAGACTGCCAGCTTTGAGGATGGAGCAGCTGCCTTGCTGAAAGCCACAGCTAGGAGGAGGCAAAACCTACATCCCACCCTTTCCTAGAGACCTCCTCACCTGGGCGATGCATTGCAGAAAATTGGCAGAAACAAAGACCTTGCCAGACAAAGTGCAGTGGCCACTTTCGGGAGGATCGAGAGGGAGTTTCTCAAAGAAGAGAGTCTGGGTGTGTGTCTAAATGCTGCCAATACATTTTATCAAGAAAGGGAGTCTGTGTGACTGTATATAAATGCTGCTGCTCCATTACAAGTCTACGGTTGTTCCTCAAGTGAGATGGAATAGCTTCTGAACTTAGCCCCCCCTCCCCGTGGCAGAACACCCCAAATCTCCCCCAACCAGGGCACCCAAGAACACAGCTCAGTCAAATTGCCCTTCTCCCACTTCCAATCAGGCTGCAGCCACCCCCAGGTGCCCATCAGAGCCTCGCCTTCCTCAGGCAATTACAGCAACAAATCCATCCCAATTAGGGTAATTAGCCACGCTCTCTGTTCCCAGCAGGTCTCTGGGGTCCTTGGGTAGCAGCAGAGAAATAACAAGAAAAAGAGGAACTAAACCCAGGGAGAAGAGAAACACAGAAAGCTGCCCTATACTGAATCAAGACCATTAGTCCATCTAGCTCAGTACTGTCTGCATTGACTGGCAGCAGCTCTCCAGGTGGGAGTCTCTTCCAACACAACCGGAAGATGCTGCAGGAAACTGAACCTGGGATCATCTGCTTGCAAGGGAGATGCTCTAGAATTGAGGTGTGGTCCTTCCCCAAACAGAGACTTCAGAAGATACAGATGTTACATGTGGTGGGTCATGTTATGGTCTTCCCTTGTGGCTTGCCAGAGCAGCAGCTGCCGCTGCCGCCACCACTGTAGCAACTTTGGAGGGTTTTACTTCCTTTTCCAACTAGATTGCAACCCCCTTGTCCCATACACATGTGAGACCTGCAAGGGCATGCCTGTCCTTTCCACCCAGCAACTCCCTGCCTCAGAGCCACAATAGCTGTATTCCAGAGCAAATGGCCCTTAAGAGAAGCATTCTGCTCAGAGGGAAAGGTGTCTGTAGGCATTAGGACCCAGGAGCTGGAAGCAGTAGCAGGATATTTACCAGCAGCTGCTGAAGAAGCGGGTGGGTTTGGGGAAACCTAGTGAACACAATTGCCTGTCACAGCCAGGCCTTGAGTAGCTGCAAACAAAGGCACTTTCTTCTTTTCCTCCCCGCTCAACTGAAACAGAAACGGGCCTAGTGAACTACAAGGAGGTACAAAGGAACAACCCTAAAATCATAGACCAGTGGAGCTGGAAGGGACCCCAAAGGCTTGAGTTCAACCCCTGCAATGCAGGAATCGCAGCTAAATAATCCCTGGCAGATGGTCATCCAATATCTTCTTAAATATATCCAATGAAAGAGTCTACCAGCTTCTGAGGGAGTATTTTCTGTATCTTTGGGAAGCGAAAGTTCAACTCTGGCTTAGTTCTCAGTGAGGGACTGAATCTGTGCCTTGTGTCCCACTTCTAGTGAACAAGGATGCATTACGTGTGAAAGAAGCTGGAAGCCTGAACATGTCTATCAAATAAAGCTGAAGACCACACCAGGTGCCCATTCCTTCTGCCTTTAAAACTAAGGTTTATTTTTTATGAAAAAATTGTTACAGGAATCATCACCCTGTGAGCTGTAAGTGTCCTTGAAGCACCCGCTCCCATGGAGGGGGGAAGAACAGGCACACACGCAACATGGGAGGTCTGGGGTGGGGTGCGTTGGGCCAACATCTCCTCTGATCACAGCAGGCCTTGGCGCTTCAGATCTTCGTAGGTCTTCTTGTTGACCACGTTCCCACTGGAATCCTCGTATTCCTCCTAGGTTGACAGAGAAGCCCAGGTGTGGGGAAAACCAGGAAAGCAGTACCAAGGCCCTAAGGCAAAGGTCTCCCCCACCATGGAGACAGCAAAGCGCTGAAACCCAGAAGCTACTGCCAAAGGCAACAGAAGCCTCTGCAGGCACCCTGCCAGCTCTACCATTGGGGGAGAAGTGGAGCGGCATCGGCCTCAAGCGGCAAAATGGGATGCACTGCCTCTGCTGAGACTCTCTGAGGAGCCAATCTAGTCCAGGCTCCTTTGGCCAATCAGGTGCTTCTGGGAAGCCCTGAAGCAAGGCAGGAGAACAACAGAGAGCATTCCAGCACCCCTCTATGATGCATCTGAATATGGAGGCTCCACTGAGCTGTCATGCCCTGTTTCTGACATTCAGCCCCGAGTGCTGTTGCTTATGTGGCTGCAACAGCCTCACCCAAACACAAAAGGGAGGAATCAGTAGCCAAGGGAGAAACCAATGCACTGAAACATGTTTAGACCAATGAAACCCACCAGCTAGTTAACTACATGCTGGGAGTGGGGCAGGGACACACAACAGATGCCTGTGTAGGAGGGGAAATAGGGTGGACAGTTATGGAGGAAACAGCCAATCTAGACATGGGAGGAACTCCTCTCCACCCTGGGACATTTCACCCTGGTCACATGACTAGTAACAACCAATAGTTCTTATCCCCCTTGACTTCAATGGGCTTTGCTAGCCAGCGCCAGCCTTTGCATTCCCTTTGCTAAACATTGGGGACCTCGGTAGAATTTGGCATGGGGACCGAAGCTGAAGGCACACACACCACTAACCCCTGGCCTGGTCCTCCCAGTCCCATTCCCAACAGACAACTGCAAGGGATGTCCCAACCCAGCTTACTTCTGTGTCCGGCTGCCACCTCTCCGAAGCCTTCTGTTGCTTCAGCTTTGCCCACACTGTAAACACACATGCACAAACTGTCAGAGGCGACTGTCAACTGCTAGCTCCCAGTCACAACCCAAGATGCCCAGGTGGAGGGATAGCTGCTACTCTGCTTGGGGAAGCACCAGAAGCCGTGCACCCCTGCCCAACCAGGGGTAAAGGATCAGGCTCCTGCCACACCATGAGTTGCCCCTCTGAGAAGCTCCACCCACCCAGTCACTCTGCTGATCCTGGCACACCAGCAAAGAGGTAAACAAATCACAGCACAAGCCAGTAGCTGACAGAGCAGGTCCATCACTCTGACAGGATGGCCCCCACAATGTGAAACTGGCAGCCACAGGTAAACCCAGGGCCAGGAAGGCAACTTGTGGCCACTTACATGAAACAGCATCTTCAATCTGCGTGACGTTGGCAAAGTGAGCTGTGTTGGGGATTCCCAGGCATCGCATTCCATGGGCGTGGCGCCATTCCTATGGAACATAGAGGAGCATCAAGGCTTGGCCATGACGGAGCCAAAGTGCTCCAGAGGGAGGGGGGAAGGAGGGCAGAGAAGAGGCTGGCCTGGGCCACTGCCCTCCATGCAGAACTGCCACACAACCTGGATCTCAAATAGAAGGCTAAGCTAAAAAGCAGCCAGTTGGGAAGGGTCCCCCTCCCCATTGCACAGTGGGGGCTCTGCAAGCGTTAAGATTCGAGGGCTGCTGCCTAGCAAGAGCCCTGAACCTTATGCAAACTGATAATTTGTTTTGAGGCCCAAACAAACACACACACTCCCCAAATAAATATTGTGGCACTTTCCAGTGTCCTACCGCAAAGTGTCGTTGGAAAGCTTTGGGCCCACGGTAGGTGTAGTTCCCACAGATCTCACAATTGTAGTTGATGTTCAGGCCGTGGAGCTTATACAGCCAATAAGGGATGGGCTGCAAGGCAAGGGGGGGGGGGGAGGAAGACAGAGAGAGTGTGAGCACACAAAGCAGTCGCTTCCTCCCATCCCCGGGGGTGTGCTGCGAGCCCCACAATGAGCCGGGCTTACTTTGCCATCCCACCCAAGGGGCAAGTTCTTGGGGTTGTAGATGATTTCGTTCTCTTCGTCTTCACTCTCACTCTCGCTGATCTGTTCCTCCTCCTCCTCCTCGCGTTCCTCACCGGTCCGTGCCTGCTTGCGCTGCACATTCTCATGAGTCAGCTGCCGCTGCTCCTACAAGGGGTGGGAAACAGAGCCAGTGAGTACAGTAGGAGGCCTACTGAACCACAACAGAATCCCAATGGCTAGGGAGAAGGATGGGAGACAGAGCTTACCCCAAGAATCTCCACATGCTCGTAGATCTGAGCTTCCAGGAAAGCCAAGTCCTTGTTCCTCTCAGTGTCCCTGTCAAGGAAATGGCTCAATGAAGGGATAAGGATACACACACACCACCCCACTTGCAGCGCCAGGAGGACCCACATGGGCCCCACAGCTCAGGTTACTAGTCAAAGCTAAGCCAAGGACAGCATCTCTCCCACCCAGCCACTGACAGAGAAGGAAGGAAGGAAGGAAGAAGGAGCTGCTCCTCTGCAAGAAGGTGATCTGAGCAGGATATGTTCAACTTCACCCCAGCCATACCCCCATGTGCCTCACCGCTTGCTCCCCTTTGTCTTTGGGTTCTTGGCAAAGAGAGAAGGGTCAAGGGCCTCCAGAGACTTGCCCTTGGTGCTGAACAGCCTCTGAGCACGTTCCTCTAGAGTCCTGGAGAGAAGGAAGAGAAGAAACGCTTTACATGCTTGCATCTCCAGTTCCGGATAAACCCAGAGCCCATCCAAACAGCCAGACCTCTCATGTAAGAACATAAGAGCCTGCTGGATCAGGCCTGTGGCCCATCAAGTTCAACATCCTGTTCTCACAGTGGTCAACCAGATGCCCCAGTATGAAGACCACAGGCAGGAATCGAGTACAAGAGCACTCTCCTTTCCTGTGGTTTCCAGCAAAGGGTACTCAGAAGCATCACTGCCTCCAACTGTGGAAACAGAGCATAGCCATCAGGGCTAGTAGCCATCAAGTGTCCTCTCCTCCGTGAATTTATCTAACCCTATTTTAAAGCTACCTATGTTGGTGGCCATGACTGCTGCCTATAGGAGCAAGTTCCTTAGTTTAACTCTGTGCTGCATGAAGAAGTATTTTCTTTTATCTGCATTCAGCTTCACTGGGTGTCATACACAGGGTCCAGCAGCAACAACAACAACCCCCCCCCCCCACAGCCAGCTCCAAACAAATCCTTTACTTACCCACCACATTTCAGACCCAAAGCCAGCAGTGCAGATTTCAGCCTGTCCAGTCCAAGGGAGGCCAATTCCTGTGGGAGAATGCAGAGCTGACATGACTTGGCTGTAAGTTAACCATCTTTCTCTCGTCTGGCCAGGCAATGGGTAGCAGAAACCTAGCCAAAGTCCCTGCACACCACAGCGAGCAAAGGCGGCGGTGGCGGCGGCGGCGGCGGCAGCAGCAGCAACTGTTCTGGGAAGCCCGGAAGCTGCCTTATACAGAGGCAGACTACTGGTCCATCTAGTTCAGTATTGTCTACACTGACTAGCAGCAATGGTTCCCCAGGGTTTCAGGCAGAGAGTCTTTCCCAGCCCTAAACAGAGATGTCACTGGGGATCAAACTTGGCACCTTCTGCATGCAAAGTAGGTATTCTGCCTCTGAGCTGCAGCCCTTGCCCTCCTGCTCCCTTCCCAGAACCAACAAGACAGGCTCAAAAAGGCAAACAAACCTCCCAGGAAGAAAAGGCTGACAGGTCCAGGTGGGCCCCAGCATGGGTGAGGGCGCTGCTGGTCTCTTTCTGCCAGGAGAAAACAAGAGGGTTAGTGGCTCAAGATCCCCCAAAAACACAGTCCACAGCTTTGGTGGCCAAATACTTGAAGCTCCTAAGGTGGTTCAAGGAGCCTGTCAGCAGAGACATGCTCCAAGGGACCATGATCTTGCAAAACCTCCAGCTCCCACCCCATCCTGGGCACTGCTCACCGGCCAACCAGGGAAAGTGCCGTTCTCCCACTTCTTCTCAAATTCTGCCTGGATTTTGCCAAACAGCTCGTTCTGGTCCAGCAATGGCTTCACTCGGTCTGTATAATCCTGCAGGTATTCCAGGAGCATCTCCAGGTACCTGTAACAATCACCAAGGGAAGAGAGGGAGGAGGTGACTGCCTCATAATCAAACAATGCTTCTCACCCCGCTGCAATGAGCCAGCCAACAGAGATCCTACACAGAAAGATGCCAAACAAGGTTTATGGTTCTTTCAGCTTGTTACTAAGCCCACGTGGGTGACAGAGAAAATCTGGTCACAATGGATTTTGGGGGGCGTAAAACAACTTGAATGGCTTTAATAACTTTAGGAGCAGAGCACAAAAAATAGCCCAGACTGCTAAAGATACATTAGAGGCTTTGGAAGAGTTTAATGTCTGTTCTCTCCGCCCCCCCCCAAAAAGTTCTGAGTTCTCACCTCCTGTATTCAGCATTTTTCCTCTCCTTAGGAATGTCAAAAAGCTGGTCAAAAGTGGACAGGTATGTGATATAATCCAATTTCTGCAGAGGACAGGGAAAAAGAGATAATTAACTGTGACTTCATGCAAGATCCCAATGCAGGCACTGAATCGTTTCCTAGATAATCCCTACTCCCTGCCGCTCACCCCCTTAACAGCATTCCATTAGGCGGAAGAGGGAGACAGAAAGGCCAACTCTGTTGGTTCAGCTGGGACCACCTGCCTCCATTTTGCTCTTCCCAGAACTGTCTCCCTGGTTATTAAATATTTCTGAAGCTATTAAGAATTAGTGCTTGAACACCTGTTGCTTGTTCCTTCTCCATTCCTTTTTCCTTCTGTTTGCACTCTAATGCATGCTATACTTGTTGGTGGGCAGGGCCATTTGGGTATAGAACAGAGGACAAGAGATGCTTCCAAATCCTAGACAACCTGGTTGGAAATCTCACCTCTGACGACTTGAGGTTAATGTACTTGAGATAACAGTCATGCAGGTCCAAGTAGCGGCCATATCCTTCTTCATCAGTGAACTCCACAAGGTCTGCAGAAAACAAATAGAGACAGACAACTCAGAACTGGCATAATGAGGAAGAGAACTGAATCCCCAGGCCAAGAACAAAGAGCATTTCCTCTAGCTTGGCTACAGTGCAGATGAAGACAAGCAAGAAGCAATCTTGCAGCAATAGGCCCATTTGTTCCAACTATCTGGAAAGTGTAATGGGCATCAGAATAGGGGGCCAAGTAAGGGGTTATGCCAGACAGGTTAGATTTAAAACTTACTCTGAGCCTCTTCACTGGGATTCTCCCGGGCCTTCAAGAGCTCCTCAAACTCCACCGACATCGGCACACAAATCTACAAGGGACAGATTACTACAGGTGTTTAGGATTAACAGGTCAGATAATGAACAGGTAATAAATGCAGTGATACCTGATACAAAATACATTAGACCTTATGCTAGTAGTTAGACAAGACATGAAGGAAAGAAATGTTTGCAGGAGACAACAGAAGATTAAGGGAACAGACATATTACAACAGTGGTTCCCCAAGTGGGTGGTATCGCCTCCTGGGGTGGGGTGGGGTTACTTAGGGGCTGCTGCAGATGTGCTTCTACAAGCATGTTTTTCGCTTATTTATGATTGACCAGGATAAAGCCTAGAATGAAACACTTTATTCACTTCTTACTGCTTATTTCTTTTACTCTTATCACTTTTGAGGCAATTTCTGATCAATATCCTGCACTATTGACAATGGTTAAAAAGCTCCTTGTTGCATTTCCAACATCATATTTGGTGGAATGTGATTTTGGTGTAGTCATCCAACTTCTCTCCAAGCAAAGAAATCAACTCTTACGAAACATGGAGATTTAAGGCTCCTGCAAAGTGGCTTTAAACCAGACATTGGGAAACGGATTTTACTTTATCAAGTCTGTCCATCACATTAATTTACTGAATAATAAAGTAGTTACTAAAGGTGATAAGTAATAATCTTGCTAAATAACTATCAGGCTTTGAAAAGCAAGTATTACTGGATCAAGTTCATCAATTCTGTTGAATTAATTAAGATAAATAGCTTTAATTGGATTTTGAATAAGCGTGCAATTAATTATTACTGTTTTGCATTTTATTGTGTTATTATCTTATTTAGTGAGTTGTGCAAACCACTATTCTGAATAATGCTTTTTGTAGGGTAAGGAGTCACTGGAGGTGAATTTATGGAACCAAGGGGGAATTAGCATGAAAAAGTTTGGGAACCACTGCACTACCAAATTTTGGGAGGCAGACAAGGAGAGAAGTTGAACAACTGCCAAAAGGTTTTGGGAAGAAAAGCAGCATGTATTTGGTGCATAAAAGGACAGCATGAAAAGAGATAGTGGAGATTGCTTCCTGTATGCATCTTTCCATACTAGAAGCAAAGTTCAAACTAGAAAATATAGCATATAGGCTACAGCACTGACAGTCAAGTCACTTTCACAATACCAGAAGCAACCATGAAATCCCAGGGTCTTCAGACTTAGTAGGGCAACTAGTCAGTGGTGCTACTCCTTGAGGATTCATTACACACACACACACACACACACACACACACACACACACACACACACACCTCATTTGGGTGTTTCCGATGGAACTCTTTAATCTGCTTCAAACGATTGTAGAACTCAGCAAACTCATTGGGTCCTGAAATGGCACTGAGTTCTTCCTTCCGCAACCTATAGAAAACAGGAGGAGGAAGCCTTTTCAGATCGGCTAGCAGGATTGCTTGTAGAAGGAGAAAGAAATAAGGGATCTGGCCTGATTGGTGCTGCACATGGAACAAGGACAACAGCAGTCCGTGCTTTCTGGATTTTAAGTGCTCCCCCTCCTTTCCAGTACCCATTCAACTGGAGGCCCCCACCAGGTCCTGCCAGCTCAAAGTCTGCTGCCCCCTCCCCAAAGAAACTGCCAGGTAGGAATACCCTTCTTACCCGTCTTTGTCGTCGTACAAGTCTCTCAAGTTGCCGCTCACCTCCATGTATCTCTGGAAGGAAAAGAGGGGCAGGGCCCAGGAGTCAGCCATAACAGCTCTGGTGGCAGCAGCAGCCTCCCCCAAACTAGAAGGGGCTGGGCTTCATGGTAAAACAGCAGCCTTGCACCATCAGCTGTCCCTTCTGCCTCTCTGGTTGTCTTGAGGCACTTGCTGCTCCTGCATCTTGTGTCACTGAATTATGCCTCCTACTTGCTTTCCAAGCTTTCTTAGTGCCACCTATGCCAATGTAACATCATTTGCTACAGGGGAGAGTCTGCTGGAACCATGAAGAGGCACCAGCCTCGTCCCCTCCCAGCCCCACCTGGAACCCTTATAAGGCAAAGATGATGACTTAAGCATTCTTATCTCCTCTTAACGTTTGTTTTAGGGAATGGTCTTTGCCTTTTTGGCAGGAGTGTGGATATGTTCAGTTTTCAATCCTGCTGGAATTCTTCAGATATGTTATCATTTGCATTTGCGGTTTTTTGGACTTGCTTTCTTGCACTTGTATATACCCGCTTGTTCTTGGCAGCCGCCTTGGGAGCCTTCTTAGTTGAAAGGCGGCATATGAATAAACAGTAAGGTAAAGCCCCCCCCCCCCAAAACAAGGCCCGGCCTACTCACATCCTGCATGGCCCGCGTGCGGTGGTCCGAGTTGATCTGGTCTCGAAGCTGCTTAGAGGGAAAGAGAGACAAAGAGGGATGAGGGGGTGCGGGTCAATCGCGGGTGTGGGGCGATGCGGAACCGGCGCCCCCAGCCTCCCCTTCCCCCTCCTCACCGTGGACTTCCGCGTGAGCATCTCCTTGACCATGACGTCCATCAGCCGCTCGCGCTCCTCGTGGTAGCGGCGCTGCTGCTCCAGGATGGTCTCCATGGCGGCGGCGGCAGCGGCAGCGGCAGCGGAGGAGGAGGCCGGTATTAAGACTCGAGTCCCGCTCGGCGGGACCGGAAGTGGCGAACCCTCAAAACCGGAAGCCACCCTTCCAGCGGTCCCTCGCTGTTCCTTCCCCGGCGCAGGAGAGTTCCGGCGGAAACACTATGGCTATAGCTATGGGGGTCGGCGCGGGACGTGCAGAGGCGGATGGGGCTGCTCGGGGTTGGCGAGGGCGGGGGACGAACCGTCGCACCGCCCCTTCATCCGCGAGCGACATTAACCCTTGCAGAGCCGGGGGGTGAGGGGACGAGGATCGTGCCCAGTTTTGTGACCATTCCGACACGCGAATGTCTCGTGAGAATGGAGCAAACTGTCTCCCCGCGGGTGTGGGGCTGGAGGCTGAGAGAGTCGCCCATTGTTTTTATTTTTAAAGAGATGGCTGTTTCGGCTCCTGCTGGCCCCGGAAGAAGCCCCCGTTGGGCCAGATGAGATAAAGGAGACACGTGTGTGTGTGTGTGTGTGTGTGTGTGTGTGTGTGTGTTTTGGGGGCGCCTGATTAAGTGATGAGACAGGAAGCTCTTTGTGGGGGTACCCCACTCCCCTACTTGCTGCGTGGCGATTGCTAGCGCCCAACGGGCCAGGAGCTTTTTAGGGCCACCCTGCCGGAGGACCTTCCCTTGCAGTGGTGGGAATGGGGTGTGCCTCAAATCAAGCTGTGCCCTGTCCTGGGCTTGGTGGAACACGGAGGGAAGTAGCATCTTGGATTCGGCTATTGCCTTCAGTGGGAGGTCCCTGACTTTCCCCATCTCCAGCAGTGGGGCGAAGCTGCCCTGTCCACCGATGTAGCAACCCCTGACGGAGGACGGGGATGCGCGCGACCAATACAGAACCCGTGATCGCCCAAAGTTGCCCTCCAACTTTGTGCCACAGTAGCAGTGCCTTTTCTTCCTGATAACTTGTAAATGTCAGATACTTGCCTTATAGCAGGCACGTCCAACAGGTAGATTGTGATCTACTGGTAGATCACTAGACGTCTGTGGTAGATCACTGGCTCCCCCCAAAGAAGCTAAACAACTTGGTCTTCCCTAAAAAAAGGTCAACATTACTGCCTTGCGCCCCCCAAAAAGGGGCTTTCCTCCTCCCTAAAAAAACTTTGACCTGAACCCAAAAAAAGGGGGTAGGTCACTGCAAGTTTTTAACTCTGTCAGTAGATCGCAGTCTCTTGGCAGTTGGCCACCCCTGCCTTATAGCAAGGAACATTTTATAAATTTTATTTTTACTCTGAGAGCTGCATATAAGCTGAACTGGCTCATTCTCTGCCGCCACCCCCGTACTCCACAAAATGGCAAATTGGTCCCTTCCCCCACCTGGTAATGTTCTGACTAGGTTGCTTTTCTGACAAAAAGGGGCTGCAGGGGTGTTTATAGAGAGGGGCTCAAGGGGGCCAGGGCACATTCCCACACTTGTTTGTCCTGGAAGTAATAAATAGGGTCAACACATAAATCGGACACAAAAACTTTTTTTGGGGGGGGGCAAAGTTGTTGAGTGAGGGCAGGCTGTAAATTTGTACAATATTAATTATTCAAAAGGGATCCAAACCCTACAAAAAAACACACCTTCTGAACGTTTCATTAATATTATGGTAGGGGAATAGCTGGAAGATCACTGCTGAGGGCTCAGAGGCTTCTGGACTCTCCACCGGAACTCTCTGCATAAGCTCTCTTCTCTCCGCAATGGAGGCCAAACCACCCATCACTACAATGATAAAAAGCACAGTCACTCCCAATCAGAACTCTCACCAACTTCCTGCTGAAACAAGGTGCCGTCTGCAGCAAACCAGCAACCTACTCTTGTCCCCTCCCTTTGCTACATATGAGTAACAGTGTTAGAAACTGAGATAAGAAAGCTAGGAGCTGAATGGCACCTTAAACCTAGGTTATGGGCACACTTTTTTTTATAACAAGAATACAAAGCTGAAAATGAATAAACTGCAGTTAAAATATTATGTTCATTTTTCACATGGTGTGGTCCTTCCCTTGCCCATCCCCCTAATATTCTTAAGAGGGTCTCTCCTCCAGGATGATGCTGCCCAACCATGAGAGTGACTGGCCAAACACACCTTTCAAGGACCACTCCCCCCACCCTGTAATTTGCAAGAGGACAGGGTGTGTGAAGAAGAAGAGTTTGGATTTGATATCCCGCCTTTCACTCCCTTTAAGGAGTCTCAAAGCGGCTAACATTCTCCTTTCCCTTCCTTCCTCACAACAAACACTCTGAGGTGAGTGGGGCTGAGAGACTTCAAAGAAGTGTGACTGGCCCAGGGACACCCAGCAGCTGCATGTGGAGGAGCGGAGACGTGAACCCGGTTCCCCAGATTAGGAGTCTACCGCTCTTAACCACTACACCACACTGTGTGGGTACACACACAGTCACTGCCGTCTCCCCTCCCCTCCTAGCTTGGGGTGGGAGTGGGAGAGGCTAAGTCACGAGCACAGCATTGTACCCAGGTGGCACAATCTCCCTTCTCTCCCACTTCACACACATTTAACAGTATGCTGGCTCAGGAACTGTGTGCTCCAGTTGCAATTCCTCCCTTCTGCGTGTAAAGCAGGGAGGTTCACCCCATTACCCGCAGAAGTGGCTGAGATGCTCCTGCATGGGGTTTACCTCTTTGCTCTGTCCTTGGCAAGCGCCATGATAGTTAAGGCAACATGTTAAGGCATTCCTAGCATTGTTTGTAGCGGTAACACATTAATCCAGTGCCCCAGGCTCAGATGCTCTCCTGGGATTCCTGACTGGGGCTCAGCAACTTCATTCCTGTGTCTTTGCTGCTCAGAATCACCTCCATCCTGGATGCTGCTCAATAAAGGCTGTGAACTTGCATATTTGTTGATAGGGCATGATAGAGAGGGATTGGAGTCTGAAGGGCTCAGGCACTGTTAGGGGGCAGACGAATGCCCCACCCCCACAGCCCCAACTCTTGACCCATTCCCCTCCCTTTTAAAAAATTCATTTAAAAAAAAAAAACAAACCCAAGTTTTCTTCCAGGGTGGCTGTGTGAATTGCAAAACACAATGCAGGTGAAACCACAACCATCCACCTTAATTTGCCCAGAGGCTGTGGCTGCAGAGACAGATGTGGGAGAGACATGTTTTGTTGCAGCTGGGGCAGATGAAGGTGTCCAGCTGTGCTGCTGCAGATGCACCATGGTGATATTCAAATGTGTGGGTGTAATGGGTCTGTACCCCAGTCCTTTAAATACTATGGGTTACTTCCTGCTCTCCCCTCTCAGGTTCTCTGCAGGCTTCTCAAATCACTTGTGGGAAGCAATGAAGAGTCACACTGAGATGCTGCCCAGCAGGGCTGGCCAATAGAGCAGAAGAGAAATTGGTCATGGGGTGGGGGGAGAGTGGGGGGGTAAATACAGGATCCAGAAGATTGGTCTATGCAGTGCTCCCCTGATCTGCTTAGGTACGTATGAAGGAAGGAAGGGTGGGTGTCCTGGTGTAAGGTCATATCCTGCATGGGAGCCTGTGACCCCTGCATGGCAAACACAAGCTGTTCTACCTCTCCAGGGTGCCAGCCCTTCATAATCAGGAGTTAAGGCAGTGGGGCAAGGGGCGGAGTAGCAAAAGCCTCCTTCAGTGCCTGACTCCTGTGTGCTGCTGTGGCCGTTAGGAACCTGCCCTGTGGAGCTGCTGGTATTGTGGCCTTGATCTTTCTCTTTTGCCCCTGACTAGAGGTTCCCACCCCCAGACATGCCAAAGGTGAGTAGGGGGCAAAGGCTCCATCTCCATCCCCAGCTCCCCAGCCCAGTGCCCAACATGAGGCATGCTACAGCTGCTGCTGTAGGGTCTCCTATCCCGCCCATTGGCTCCTTGTCAAAAGAATTTCCTTCCCTGGGTGGGTCTTGAGCCCTTGACCCAGGAGGGCTGTGGGATCCCTGTCCCTTGTCCCCTGTTCCCCCTATGTGTGGAGACAGACAGTAGCAGG
The DNA here is from genome assembly GCF_964270895.1 of Podarcis filfolensis. Taxonomy (NCBI): domain Eukaryota; kingdom Metazoa; phylum Chordata; class Lepidosauria; order Squamata; family Lacertidae; genus Podarcis; species Podarcis filfolensis. The sequence goes on along the minus strand of NC_139611.1, from coordinate 55,768,544 downwards.
TATCAGCTGCAAGGCGGGTCTCTCTGGCATGGGTGTGTGTTCCCTATTGTGGTAAATTCATGTTTGTGTGTTGGCGTCATCATCAGGACCATCCCAGGTTGCCATGCTTTGTTTCTAGGGATGCTGTGAACATTCTTGTCATTTTGTATTGAAAAGAGGACGACCCCTTTTGGAAAAATGGAAGCGGAGTTGCAGCGACTCTAGTTCCAACTTGAATCGGAGCAACGAGGATTGGGTGCTGCTAAATCTTTCACGGTTTTTTGTTTGTTTTGTAAAGCAGGAAAGCCTGGCTCGAGCAACAAAGAGGAGGGAGGCAGCAGAGGTCTGATGCGACCTATCAGGTTGAGCACGGGAAGAGCCCGCATTCAGGGTTGACCCAGCAGCATCGGAGCGGGGAGGGCTTCTATTTATGTTGGAGTCCATTGGAGTGGTCCCAGTGGATCGGACTGCCTTAAACGGGACACGACTGTCTTAAATGGAACTTTACTTTTAGTATAATATGTATAACCACGAGCAGTATAAGATCAAAGCCGCAATCCTGTGCATGCTTATTTGGACACGAGCCCCATTTAAATTCGAGGTATAGGGGGGCTCATTTCCAAAGAAACCCACAGCGGAAGCCTCTTGCGCCTTTGATCTGATTAGCGCACCGGGGCAGTGGAACTGCGGGCTCCGGGACCAGCGATGCCGCCACCGCCTTGGGGCTGCGTTTGCTGCTGTTCCAGGACAGGGCAGGCACCGTCGGGCCAGCGGAGCCGCCTTGATCCAGTCCCGGGGCAGGATCAAGGGGACGCCCGGCGATGACTGCTGCTGTTGCCCCTCCGGCCGGCCGGCCGGGGGCAGCCTGCCCCGCGCCCAGGAAGAAGCCGGGCCAAGCCGGGGCGAGGAGGCCTCTGGGCCGGAGGCAGGGGGCTCCTGCTGGGCGGGCCCTTTGGCGGCGACGGCGGCCCCCTCCCCTCCCTAGTGGGCAGCGGCGGCGGCGGCGGCTCCGCCCCGCGAAGGCAGGCCAGGGAAGCAGGCGCGGCCGCCGCCACTTCGACTCGGGCAGGCGGAGAGAGGGACAAGCCGAGCGCCTCTGGCGAATCCGCGGCTGGACAGGGCGCAGCAGGTGGGCGCGGCGGCGGCTGGAGGGAGCGAGGCGGGGGGCGAGGGGGTGGTGGCATCGCCCCGGCTTTGTTTCCCGGCGCTCACACCCTGGCCGGCTCCGCGTGGCAATCGCCTGCCAGCGGGAGCAGCCGGAGTAGGACACGGCGAACCGGCGCGCGACTCCTCGGCTGCCTGCGCGACGGAAGAAGGCGTCCCTTTTTTCGGGTGCGCGCGCGCAAAAAGAGCTCAGACCCGTTTCTACCTCCCCCACGCCGGGCGCGGGCTGAGACCCTTTTGACCCCCGGGCAAGCGGGTCCCCTCACCGGTCCCGGGAGGCAGCGAAAGTTTGCCCGCAGGGGAACGCGCCCTGGAACTTTTCCCCCTGACGGCAAAGGCGGAGCTGCCGCTGCGTCCAGACGCGGTTACCGGGGGGCTTGAAAACCGAGCTTGGCGGAGGGAGGCGTCCCCTTCCCGGCTTCGCGGTTAGAAGCGCGCTGTGCAGCCTCGCCCAGGTAGGGCAGAGGGGGTGGGGAGGACCTCCCCGTCCCGTGCAGCTTCCGACGCGCGGAGACAAAGCGCGCCGGCCCAGCAACGCCGGGGAGGGGGGCAACAAAACAGGCCAAGGGGTCTCCACGTCTCCGGAAGGCCTTTTCCCACCTCCACTCTTCACGTCGGAAGCAAATGTGTGAATGAGAGAATTTGCGGAAAGTTGGAATAATACCTGGGGATTCCATGGCGCTTTGGTAGGGGATGTCCCCCTGTTTAGTACCTGAGGCAGGAAGCCCAAATGGCGCTGACTCGTCCCTGCCAATGGTTATCACAGAAAACTCCAACGACCACCAAGAGATTTGTGCTAAACAGCTGGCCTGGGGGGGCCTGCAAGGTTCCCCAAAATCTGACGCTTGGGGCAGCCTGACCCTGTTTAACGGTAGGGTATGCCTGCCCTCAACATTCTCCAAGGTTTTGAGAGTAAGACCAAGTTATAAAGACAAGAAATCCCTTGCCTTCCCCCAAGACCCCTTCCATTCTGATCTGTTTTCCACTCCGTGTCTTGTGAGTGGCAAAGACCAGTTGAGAGCTGAGCTTGGGGGTCCGGGTTACACCCCCCCCCCGCCAGCTGCTGCATGTGGCTGTGTCCGTCTTCAACACCAGCCCCATGTCCTTTGGATGTGTTACAGGATTTGCAGGGTGGGGGGAGCTCATACCCTCAGGTTCAGGTTGCTGCTTCGTGTGTTATGAATCTCCTCGCCCAAGAGAGAATTTTCTTCATGTGACTGTTGAACCCTCAACTGAGAGTTCTGGACGCTCAAAGAAATTTTGGAGAGGGGGTTATATGTGGGAAATGAGCACAGCCAGATGTCCCTTCAATTTTGGACAGGATGACAGTTTTGGTCAATGAGACAGAATGATTCAGTCAGGTTCTCTTCCATCCCAGTGCAGACCCTGTCCCAAATGGGTGTGTCCTAAATATGACCGTGCTCTAATTGACAATCTTGGGAATGTAGGTGCTCCAATTACAGGGTTCGGAGGAGGCAGTACAGCGAATATGGCAAATAAGTTTTGTGCAGGCACGGGAGCCAGCTGTGGCCACAAGGGTCCCACAGTTGACTTGGCATAAGATATTGAGTTGAAGCTTCAGGCTTCTTGATTGTTAATGTCTAACTAACATTCCCACCCACCCACAACATTTGTAAATGGATTCATTCCAGCTCTTTTGTTTTTATGGCTACTGGCTTAAATGAACTCCCTGTGAACAGACGCTTTGTGCGTTATTGTTTTTTGAAAAAGTGTGCTGGGAATCAAGTTTTCAGGATTTCCAGATTCATTCCACTGCCACCATGCTCTTTTACCCTGCCTTCCATGTTTGCTTTTCCTGCGGAAAGGGGAAGCCTGCCCTCTCTTCCTGCTGCTGCTGCGGGTGTCTCTGGGCTGTCCAGCTGTGGACAGTTCAGGGCTGGAGGAAAGGAAGGATGTGTTGTTGTTCACAAGGAAATCCACTTTTCCGAGTTTGTGTTGTGCCCCAAGGTGACTGGGCTCATCTCTGCAGCACATGGGGACACCTTTTCATCTTGAGTCAGCAGGGTGGCTGAGTAATATATTTCCTACATGGTTTTCTTAAATTAAAATATTTCATCCAAATGGCTTCCAACATAATTGAGAGAGAGAGAGAGAGAAAATATATATATATATATTCATACCAAATGCAATGCAGTAAAAGCAACTGCCTTTGCACAAACAAGAAACTGATAGGAAATATGAAGCCTTGAGCCCCCAGGCTGCCTCCTGACTTTAAATGTTCAGAGATTCAGACAAAAGGAAGTCCTTCCTTGCTCAGTGCATAGTTATATTATGGCATTCACTACCACAAGCTCTAGTGATGGTCACCAACTTGGATGGCTTTATAAGGTAATTAGATTAGTTCAGGGAGGATAAAGCTTTGTTCTCCCTTTGCTGTTGGAAGCTGTATGCCTCTGAAGTTGTTGGGAATTATAGGTGGGGAGAGTAGATGTTATGCTCAAGTCCTGCTTGTAGGCTTCCTATAGGTATCTGGTTAGTTTGCAGTGTTTCTCTAACTTGGGTTTCCAGATTTTGTTGGACTACAACTCCCATCATCCCTAGCTAGCAGGACCAGTGATCAGGGATGATGGGAGTTGTAGTCCTAAAACAGCTGGAGACCCAATTTTGAGAAACACTTTGAACCCCACCTTTCCTCCAAGGAGCTCAAGGTGCTGTAGTTCATACTACTCTTTCTCCACATTTTGTCCTCACAACAATCTTGCAAGGTAGGTTTAGGCTGTGAGACCATGACCGGCTGGCCCAAGGTCAACCTGTGAGCTTCATGACCCAGTCTCCCAGGTCCTAGTCCAACACTTTGCACCACACTGGCTCTCTAGTTGGCTGCTATGAGAACAAGATGCTGGACTAGTTGGGCCTTCAGCCTGATCCAGCTTCAGGGCCTTTCTCACGAGAAGCCACTGCTTTTAGCTTCACACTTGCAAATGCTCCTTGGTGGATTATGACCTCCTTCCATCCAGGGATGCTTTCCATGCCTTCCAAAATCCACTTGAGGATCTCATTCTTGCTCTGCAGCAAAACATGGCAGGAGAAGATCGACTTTAGTAAGGCAGGAAGTTCTCATTTGGGCATCTTGGCCAAACTCCTCTTGTAGGGCTTCTGATAAGCTTCCAAAGAGCCCAATGTAATTTCACTCTGGTTCAACACTTGGGTGGCAGGGGAATCCTCTGATGTGTGAATACTCTCATCTCTTGTTTGCTTAAAAGCAGCTGAAGCAAACTGTAAAATGGGTGTTCATGCCACTTAAGTTGCCCTCCTCTTGGTCTAGAACTGGAGGCCTTGTCCCGGACTCCTCTCTTGTTATGGCAGCACTGAGCATAAGGGACAGGTCTGTTTAGCTAAATGGGTGGCGTTTTAAGGAGCTGACAAACATGGGTGTTGCTGGCTCAAACCTGGCCTGCCCCCACAGGCTTGTGCAACCTGCTGAGTGCTGGGCCTGCAGCTGGAAGTCAACGTGGTCTGTTTGCATAGATGCCTCATCATAGCTAGATTTTGACTCTCCTCTTTCAGTTAGGGGAGGCTTGCTGGGGCTGAACCCTTGAACATACCCAGCCAGCCTGCGCTTTCTGTGCTGGAGGGCTCCTTGTCATTTTGGGCTAGGCTGGAGGCCAGGCTCCAAGGCTGCTGTTGCATCAGTGTTCTGGGGGCAGCCTTGCCTTATCACACCAAGAGATCCTCAGACAAAGGAATCCACTGCAGACGATAAACTGACTAATCTATTTGAGACGGTGCCAGCATCATATTGGAGATGCTGATCTGGCACCTCGTCTGGTGACTCTTCCTCTGCTGCCAAGGCTGTGGTTGCCTTTCCTGGAAGGAGCATCTTTGAGCTTTGGGGCAATCAAAGCCTGCCTTGACTACAGGAGACCCAGCTTGCGGTGGCGGCAGCAACATTTCATGCTCTCTCTCTTTTTTACTAGTTTCACTTATCCAAAGACATATAACTATGAGATATTTGCACTCTGAAAGGAGAGGCATTTGGAAAAAGGTGAAGCTGCAGATACTGCATTCACTCTGATGCTTAGGGAAATGAGAGATATGAACATATGAAACTACCTTTTACCAGGTCAGACCATTGGTCCAGATAGTTCAGTATTGTCTACACTGACTGGCAGCAGTGGCTCTTCAAGCTTTCAGGCAACCTTCCCTGGAGATGCCACTGGGGATTGAACCAGAGACCTTCTGCATGCAAAGCAGCTGATCAACCCCAAGCTCTTGAAACTGGTGGCTCTCCAAGGCTGGGAGGCAAGAACTGCTGAGTTTAGGCACCTGGCTCCCAAAGGGGAACCTGATACACAGAGTTTCTGTGCTGAGATGCCCCTTCCCAAGGCAGGGTTTGGATTTTGGCAAGGGTAGCTCCTTCGGTGCTCAACCCTTCTTCATAGGGTGTTGAGTACCAGAACGCCTGGGGGCTTCACGGTTGTGCTTATGCCTCATAGGGACCTCGGGGGCAGGATCCTGGGCCTTTCACACATGCTTGTGGCATATTATGGTTGCTGGACAACTACTTAAAGCACAGAAAGAGTACTGTATGTGCAAAAAGGAGGTCTGTGTGGTACGGAGCACAGCTTAACTCTGGGGTGTCCCCAGAATGCCGTATAGGCTTGGTGGTGGGATTGGCACACATTTCGCTGTTTAGCTTTGGAGTGTCAGAATCTGGTGCCTCTGAATCCTACTGAAAACCATTTCTTAGCCGTGTGCTTCATTATTATCACAGTTATGCCCCACCTTTGCTGCAAGGGTCCCAAGGTGGTGTACAAGGTTCTCCCCCTCCTCATGGTATTCCCACAACAACCCTGTGAAGTAGGTGAGGCTGAGAGGCAGTGACTGGCCCAAGGTCACCTAGTGAGCTTCATGGCCAAATGGGGATCCAAACCCTGGTCTCATCCAGGTTGTAGTCTGGCACTCTCACCAATACACCATACACTTGACTTGGCTGTAGGAACATCTTCTTGGCTGTCTATCATCTTTGCAAACACACTCCTTTTCTACTAAAGCACCACATTTGATTCCCTGCAGGAGACACTGGACCCTTTCAGTCCAGAATTCAAAAGATTCCTGTAAATAGAGGCTGAGAGGCAGTGACTGGCCTAAGGGTCACCCAGTGACCTTCACCACCAAGTGGGGATTTGAACTCTAGGCTCCCAGGGTCTAGTCTGACATTCTGACCACAACACCTTGTTTGACGGCGTTGCTTGCACCCAAAACGAGTGGGACACAGTGATTCTGCACAAGACGTGGAGAGGGCTGTCCAGTTGAGGGGCAGGGACAGGCTGCAGGTGGTTTGGGGGTTCTGCATCCTGCTTCTCCCCACATGGGAAGCCCTCCGCAAGGCTGCTGGAATAAGGCAGCGGATGTGGGGCTTCCTGTTGTGGGAAATGTGCAAGGCAGAAGAAGCAGAGTGCAGACCCAGCCTCTGCTGGCTTCCTCATTTTTACTAATATTTATTTGTTCAGCTCTTAAAGGGACTCGTGCTCAGTGACTCATTACAGAGGAGGCTGGAGGTGACTGGGAGGAAGGTCCATGCTCTGCTGGGCTGCTGCTGCTTGCAAGCATTCAAAGAGCAGCAAAGACCTCTTCACGTAGCACACCAAGTTAAAGGATGCAATCCACTCCTACTTGTTGTGATGGATACCATTATGGATGGCTTTGGAAGAGGATTAGACAAAGGCTATTGATTCCCAGTTGCCACAGTGGCTGTGCTCTGCCTCTGAATGCCAGTTGCTGGGAATCACAGGTCTCAGATCCTGCTTGTGGGCTTCCCATTGGGGCATCTGATTGGCTGCTGCAAGAACCTGCTGATCTGTTAGAGGGGCCTTTGTTATGATGCAGCTGCAGGGCTTTTTTGTGTTCTCATGTTAAAGACAAATGAATGACTTGTTTTATTTATTCCTTTATTATTATTTTATTATTGAATTAATATCCCACCTTTTCCCCACTGAGCTTACCTGCTTCTCCTCCCCGTTCTTATTTAATCTCCACAACAGCCCTGTGAGGTAGGCTAGGCTGAGAGCCTGTGACTGGTCCCCAAGGTCACCCAGCGACCTTCATGGCCAAGTGCGGATTCGAACCCTGGTGTCACTTGTCATAGGCCGACACCGTCACCACTGCACCACAGACTTGACTTGGCTGTAGGAACATCTCTTAGCTGTCTATCATCTTTGCAGGCACACTCCTTTTCTACTAAAATACCATACAGTGGTACCTCGCAAGACGAATGCCTCGGAAGACGAAAAACTCGCAAGACGAAAGAGTTTTTCGTTTTTTTCGTTGCTTTGCAAGACGATTTTCCCTATGGGCTTGCTTCGCAAGACAAAAACGTCTTGCAAGTTTGTTACCTTTTTTCTTAAAGCCACTTGAAGAGGTGCAATTGCGACGGACCGTGCTTCGCAAGACGAAAAACCGCGCAAGACGAAAAGACTCGCGGAACGAATTAATTTTGTCTTGCGAGGCACCACTGTATTTGATTCCCTGCAGCAGGAGACACTAGACCCGTTCAGTCCAGAACTCAAAAAATTCTGGTCAATAGTGTTTCTGCCCAGCAGCACTTGGGCAGGCCAGACAGTCTTGCTTCTTCTTGGTGCCCAGTGTTTTCTGAAAACTAGAACCAAGCCTGCGCTCAGTGTGCCACAAATAAGCTCTCTTGCCTGCCTGCCACCCTTCTATGGCAAGAGGGGAAATTGCTTGCTGAATCAGCCCCCCAGCAAGAGGATGTGGCACAGGAAATGGAAGCAGCTTGGAATCCCAGCAGAGGGATCTGCAAAAACCTCCCCTCCCCACCCCAGCAACCTGGCCTCTCTCCCCATGGAGTGCCCTTCATTGCCAAGCTGGAGCCAAGCAGCTGCCTCTGATGACAGATTCAGTGGGGCTTCCATTGTTGCACAGCCAGGATTTTCCTCTCTGTTGGCATTCATCGCTACAAATATGGCCAGTCGCAGCGAAGAGGAACCAGTGAAGGTAGAGTGAGTGTTGATGCCTCATAGCTGGAAAGGATGGCAGTTCTCTCATTGCTAACCATCACCCTGCCTGTCATTGCAAGGCCAGCTGGCAGCGTGTCCCACCCCAGGAGCTTGGGATGACCATACTGCCCACTCTTTCCATGGGGCTCAGTCACAGTGCCATCTGTGTTCAGTGCCAGGGCCCATCCTGCAAATGGGTGCTCCTGTGGGCATGCAGGACATCCTTTGTCTGGATCGCTGCTCTGTAACTTGTAGCGTGAACAGTCCCACATAATCCAGATTTCCAATAGGTGGTGGAATTCCCAGCCACAGGCAGGCTGGCTTGAGCCAACAGCACTCCCCACCTCATTTAAAACTTAAGCAGGACCTCTGGGAGGTGGGTGCACTTCAGGCTTGTCAGATCTCCTTGTTCTTTTTACTAGAACTCCAAGATCTGCCAACCAGAGCCGGGTGCAAAGACACCGAATTAACACACTGGATTCCTCGGAGAACATTCTGAGCCCAGGAATTTGCTTTCAGTCCTAGAACTAAATTGAGCTCATTGTCCTTTCTCGGGTCTGTCTCTCTCACATACATCCAGCCCTGCCTACTCTAGGTAGTCTTCTCTTCACCAGGCTAAACAGTCCCAACTCCCTCAACTGTTCGTCTTCAGGCTTTAATTCCAAACCCTTGATTATCTTGGTCGCCCTCCTCTGCAAACACTCCACCGTGTCAATATCCTTGTGGTGCCCAGAAGTGGACACAGGCCTCCAGGGGGGTGGTCTGACCATGGCAGAAAAGCAGCTCTTTCCTTTATTGGCTGCTCCTGCCTTGGTGGGAAGAAGCTGCCTTCCTTGTGTAACTGACTGGGGAGACATCCGAAAGGGTTAAATGTCTCTGAGCACTAGGAAATCATTAACGAAGGTGGATCCAGGGGAGGGGGGGGGTTCCTCTCTGGAGCTACGTGCCTGGCTGGGCTCACCCTGCCTGCACCTGAGTGATGATGGGGCCATAGGAGTCTTGCTGAGGACAGGCTCTGTCGCTGCTTCTGGTGTGTTTTGGTGGAAGCTCTTCTGCTGAGAGCACCTCCTTATGGAGGAAAAAGGGCGTGTTGGGGCAGCTCAGGACTGTCCAGGTCTGCTATGCTGCCCCAGCATACTGCTGTCTTTGGGGAACGAGGCTCCGTAAGGTGGCTGGGGCTGGATCTCCCCTGTGCTCGCCTTTCAAGGTGATGGGCAGCTCTGCTGCAATCTGGAGGTCATGTAAGAGGCCATGCTAGCTGGTTTTTCTCTGAACCTGGGAAGGTCAAAGGTGCCTCCTGAAGGGCTGCCTGAATTTATGTTCAGGGTTGAAACAGCCACTTTGGGAAATGACTTCAGTGTTCCTATTTGGCCATTGAACTTCATATGGAGGGTTCACAGTGTCCCTAAGAGGAATAGTGGCCAGTATTTCTTGCAGGACCTGAAAAGCTTGGAGCATCTGTGACCCTGGACAGCTCCTCAAGCTGGCCTCAGCCTCAGGCCCATGGCCCTTGGGGAGCTCCTCCTGGCTTCACCCAGTGCACACCCAGGCCCGCTCTGAGACCCCTAGGTTACCTTTGGCTGGCAATTATTCAGGCTAGTGAGGCAGCCACAACATCCACCCCTTTCTCCCCCCGCAGTTTGACTCAGCAGCCTGGAATGTTCCTTCTCCAGCTCTCCTCCAGGGAACCATCACTCCTCCTTCCTCCCAGGAGACATCCTGGGTTCACAGGGATGGGGCATCTTTCATCCGAAGAAAGTTCCTCGTTGGGAGGTCCCCATCTGGCCCCAGAGGGTTTCCTGGTACAGCAAGGCTGTTGCCGTTCTGTTTTTCTCCCGGAAACGGGGGCTGCTTTGGGGTTTTTCCAGCCAAGCCAGGAGCTGCAAGCATTGCCCTCTGCCCTGTTTCTATAGGCCATTCCACCCGTCCATCAGTTTTGGAAGCTCCTAAGCCCCTGAGAGAGCCCCTTCATGAGAGATCTGGCGGTGGAAGTCCAAATAGCTCTCTGGGCTGCTCCCAGCCTTTATTGCCTGGTCCCCTGATGGCAATTGGGGCTCAGCCCTGCCTGGGATTTCGACTTGTTCCAGGCATTTTCCATGCTGTGCAACAGAGGGGCCTGCTGGATGCCCTGGGTGAGGCGTGCTCTTTCTCTCTGCGTGTGACATCAGACACACCCATTAGTGTTTGTGCGCACATGTCTGCAGAGCAGAGTTGAATCTCATGAAAACCCTTTTTGACTGTCACAGCAGCCCCTGGGAATCGTAGCTGTGTGAGGGTGCTGGGAATGTTTTTACTCAATCCCCAGCCTCTCTGCAGAACTGGGTATCCCCAGAAGGAAAGTTTTAAGAGGCTTCAAACAGATCCAGATCTGTACTTCTGAAAAAGAGAGGAAAAACCTCAGTATAGCTTGGAAAACCTTCATGCTGCTCTTGACAAAGTGTTTCTGGATGTTTGGACTGAGAGGTTCAAGGGACCTTTTTCATTGCATTGGTCCCTTGGGCTCCTTCACCCAACCCAGCACCCCTGCCCAGATACCCCTCTGGATCTGTGTCTTCTGCACCCATTTCTCAGCATGTCATGGGAAGGTTTGTGGTGGGAAATGAAGGCTTCTCCACTGCACAAAGGATGCCTCTATGCAGCTTGAGTGTAATGTGTTGGCAGCTGCTTTTTGGGGACTCTGTCCTTCTAAAGCTGCCCAGGAAATAAAGTTTTTTGGCTTCCCAACTGGGGTGGCTTTACCTTCTGGGGCTGCAGCAGCTCCTGCAAGCTCCACATTTCTCTGGGGCAACTGATCCATCTCATTTCTCTGGGGCGGCTGATCCATCTCATTTCTCTGGGGCGACTGATCCTTCGCAGCCTGGCAGGTGGGTGTTGGTGGCATTAGCCCTCCCAGGACACCCTCCCTGCCACTCTGCTTTCTAGCTACAGCCTTGAGCCAAGAGCAGTTGCTGCCTCCAGGTCTCTAATCTCTCTCCACCACCCCCACCACACACACTTTCATTGAATGTTTGGCATCTCCCAGACTAAAAATACAACTCCAGAATAGAGGCAGCTCTTGAAGAGGGGTCCCCCTTGTGCCCCGTCACGTGGCCGCACAAAATGTCAGAGGCAGCTGACCCCCTCTGTCTTGGTGCGTTCCCAATTTAAGAGCCTGCCCTTTCCCACCTGCTGCTTTCACCATCCTCGGGAGATGCCTCCCTATTCTTTTTTGAGCCTGGATCGTGCAGGGGCAAAAAATAGACTGGAGGATTTTCACATCTGCCTTCCTTGTCAACCTTCAGGCCCCTCCTGCCAGCCCCGAGGTCTCTGCATGGTGTCTGGAGAGATGAGGGGCCAAACTCCAGGATGAAATGGGTGGTGTGGGGGAGGGGGTTGGAAGACCATCTCTGTTTGGTCTGATGTAGGGCTCAGGCACAATTAGAGAGGCAAGGGACCCCATTCTGGAGTGTGGGGGGGTCTTTGGCATCAATGGTTTTCCTTCCCTGTCACTGCTTTCTTTTGCCCCCAGCTTTGTTTGTGATGTGTCACCTGCACCTCTCAGGCGCTGCTTGCTCACCTGCTGAGCTGCTGACATTGTCCACCTGGATGACCATTCTCTGGCGCAGCCACCTCCCCCTTGACAAACTCATCAGGACCCTTTTTCATGGGTTTCTTATAGTGCCTTTTGTTTTCAGATGGCCTGAATCTCATCACTTACTGGATATGAATGCCGTCTGCAGCAAAGGGCACTTGGGCGTATTTTTCAGCGCATGGAAAGATACATGAGTGGGACTTGATGCTTCCCCAGTTGCCTGTTGCTTATAACTTAAAAGCAACAAACCGTAGAAAACAAACAAGTTCACACTTGGGACTGTGCGCACATGCAGACATGCACACGCGTGCACACACACACACACACACACAAGCCCTAGCTAGTCTTCCAGGGCACATAGAAGGAAGTCCTTCTTCAAGCAGGGCATAGTTAAAATGATGGAACTTGTTCCTGCAGGAGCCAATGATGGCCACTAACTTGCATGGCTTTAAAAGATGATTAGACTGATTCATGGAAGAGAAGGCCATCCATGGCTACTAGCCACAATGGCTACTCTCCCTTCACAATTGGAGGCAGCCATGCTTCCAAATACCATTTGCTGGAAACCAAAGGAGCCCTGTGAGTTCTTGTGCTTACATCCTGCTTGTGGGTTTTCCAGTAGGGCATCTAGTTGGCTACTGTAAGAGGAGGATGCTGGACTAGATGGGCCATTGGCCTGATCCAGCAGCAGACTCTTCTTACATTTCGGTGAGAATGCATTCAGAACGTGCATTTGGAGAGGGTGGGCCATGTTCCTTGTCCCTCCTTGTCTCCCTTGCCTTATTTGTGTGCCAAAGGGGAAATCCAGGCCCCAGGGAGTCCTGCCCAGCTGCATGGAGAGGAGAGCTTCTGCTTCTTCGGCTTCTGCTTTGGGTTGCTGCCTGCCGCCTCTCGCCTGCTGTGTGTGTGTTTGTGTGTGTGTGTGTGTGTGTGTCTGTCTCTCTCACTAGCACCACCCAAACCTCCTGCAGCAATGCTCTTAAGCAATCCTAGCGGAGAGCAGGACCTGGCAGCTGGAGGATGCTTACCTCACCCGACAAAAATGCTCTGTTACTCAGAAAATGAAAACTGTCTGAACTTTCTGGGCTGGGAGGAATTGCTGGTGGTATCTGTTTGAACCGCACAACGGCAGAGGTTACAGAGCCTCCGCAAAGGGGTAATTTCGTAGCTTCTCGAGCGCCGCGGAGACTGTGAGCCAGCGACTCCTTGGCTGGGAGTCCGAAGGGACCTCGGCTCATGCTTCAGCCTGCTGCTCAGAGAGGTGCTAGAGGAAACCCAGAAAATGACTCACCAACTGTCAGGAGTCTCTGCTTGACTCGGGTTGCCTCCCAAATACGGGAGCTCCTTTCCAGTTGGAGAGAGGTTGCTTCTGATAGCTGTGCGGGCCAGAGGAACAGCGAAGGTCAAGGCCTTCCAGTGGAAAGCAGACACCGCTATTATGAGCTTGACTGCCATTTGGAGGTTGCCTGTGTCTGGGGTGTCATTGAGTGCTCTTGAGAAAAGGAGGGTTGAGTTGCCATGGGGAAATGCCATCCCCACTGGCAATGGGCCCCAACAGGGAATGCCTCCTTCCACATTGCCCTTGTGACAAGGGCATGTCGAGGGGCTTGCGTGTGCTGTGAAAAGGGCTGGTGCCAGTGCTGTGCCCTCTTAACACCTGGTGCAAAAAGCAGGGCATCCGCTAGGGAGGAAGCAAGGAAGCCCTCTTTGAAGCCAGCGGGCGACATGTCCTTTTCAGTTATTTTCATTTTTATGGGGCCTTCTGATTCACCTAACCTTGGCAGGCCAGAAAAAGTGCTTGTGTGCGCAGCGAATGGAAATTGTGACCAAACAGCTTAGCATGTAGGAAGACAAACGTCTTCCTTCCAGTGTTGCAAGCTGTGCCTGTGTGGGTGGGTTGGAGATGCCACTGCTCTGAGTGTGTGTTTCCTTTCAGTTGAGCAAACAGTCGCTGGCTTGTCTCTCTGCAGGTGGGTGAGGCAATGCGACTCACCTCCAGCCTCTTCAACCCACCTGGCCTGTGAGGCCCCTGTGCAGAATGTAGGCCCTTTGCTCCATGGCACTGCAGGGTGGGGGGCCCCTTATAGGCTCTTGGATCATGCCCACCACACCCCTGAGTCTGTAGCTCTTCCTGTGGGTGTGTGGTGGAATTTTTACCTTGCCTGCCTGTTGCTAGCAATTGTTTCCGTCAGCCCTTTCACAGTATCTGTCTCCAACAATTGCACATCCTACCCAAAATGTCACACATGGAGCTTGGGTGGAAGATTCTGTGTTGCATGTGTCAGCCTTCCTTTTCCACCAAGATTCGCCTGACTGTAAGCAAACATGGCACAAGGAGAAGGGGACGACAGAGGACGAGATGCTTGGACAGTGTTCTCGAAGCTACCAGCATGAGTCTGACCAAACTGCGGGAGGCAGTGGAAGATAGGAGTGCCTGGCGTGCTCTGGTCCATGGGGTCACGAAGAGTCGGACACGACTAAACGACTAAACAACAACAAGCAAACATTCCCTTTTCCAGTGGAAGAAGGCCTCCATGAGGTAGTGATGGCCACCTGCTGCTGACATGGATGGCTTTAAAAGAGAATTGGACAAGTTCATGGAGGGTGATCGGGCTCACGATGGCTGGGTTCAGAGTCTGCCCGCCATCGCCACCACCAGAGAAGTGAGGACAAGTGGTGGCGGCTTCCTGTAAGATCTCACAGAGCTCATGTGGGATCTTGCCAGAAGCTGCCACTATGCGATCCCAGTAAGCAGGGCTTTGGTGGGAGGGTTGCACCTTCTAGTTTCCCCTCATGTGGGAAGATGGAACAGGTTGCCCCAGGCCATGGTCTTACCTGCCCTGCCAGAGGTAGGAGGCCTTTGAGTACCATGGGCTGCTTGGAGTAGCAGGTGGGGATAGCCCTGCCATTGACCTGCTTGGTGGCTTTCCAGACGAGAGGCATCTGTCTGGCCCCTGTGATAACAGAGTGCTAGACTAGACAGGCCCCCTTTGGCCTGATCCACCAGCCAGGCTCTTTATGTGTGCAGTGGTTCTCAGTTCAAGAAACCCTCGCCCATTTTAGCGGCACAAGATCCCATCTGGCTCTGTAACTTGGCAGAAATCCTCGCAGGGTTTTGAAAAAGCCAGGGAGGAAGCCGGGCCTATTTGGCTAATGCAGATGAGAAACCCCAAAGGGGGCCAAGCTGATAAGGTGGATGCTTTGGGATGTCAGCTGTGCAAAGGTAGCTTTTCCCCTCTCGTGCCTCGGCTGGGGAAGGCATCCTCTGGATCGTCCCTTTAAGACAGCTAGGGCCAGCCACTGGGTCGCTTGTCTTCTCTGGAGGCCTTCCTCATGGAGGGAGCTTGTCTTTTCTAGGCTATTTCCACCAGTTTCTGGGCTTTCTGATCTCTTCTCCTAAGAAAGCAGAGGGAATTCCCTCAGCCTTGACCCTTCAGGCCGAGAAAAGCCAGACTTTCGCTCTCTGCAGTCTTGTCCAGTTGGTTTTGTGGGCAAGAGCCTGCTGTTTTCCACAGGCAGCACCCTTTAGCCTGGTCCTAAATGGATGGACTCAAGGCGGCCAGGTGTCCCATAGCACCTCCAGACATCTCCCAAGAGGATGGAATGTTTTGCTTCAAATTGGCATCTCGGAGCAAGCAACGGTTTGTTGTGGCACCAAAAAGTCAAAGTGCCTGTTGTTGAAAGAACACTCTGCTCCCAGCTCCGAGATCCCTTAATACCACCTGGTGCCCTGGCCAGCAGAGCCTGCAGCTGTGAGCCGCTTTCCTTCTGCAGGCTGCTCAGAGGAAGGAGTTGGCAAGGAAGGCGCCCTGGTCCCCATGGGGAGATTTTGCAATGGCAGAGACGGATTTGCAGTTAGCTCCGGCTTGTGATGGGGCTGTAATTGATACCAGATGATGTGTGCGCGCGCCCACTCTCACCAGGTCTGGAAAATCTCAGCTGTGCAGATGGAAATTCAATCCACCTCTGCTCTGATGGGGGAAGAGGAAAAGGTGCTGCATGTTCCCCTCCTGCCTGCAGCATCACCCGCCCCCCAAGTCACACTCTTAGAGACCCCTTTCCCATCCCAAAGGGCTGCCATTTGCATCCCTGCCCCACGGCAGATGGCCTGTATTCCTATGCCTGCATGAGGGATGGTAAACTGAGTGACTTCCTGCTCCTTAGGATCTGGTGCTATTCCAGATTTTGAAGGGCTTGCCTGTGGGGGGGGGGGGACAGGGGGAGGACTATGGTTGTCTAATAGTCTGGAAAACGGATCAGGATTGGTCTCGGCTGCACTCTCTCCCCCTCCCTGCCATGGCTTCCCTTGAACTCTCACTGCTGCGATATCGGGTGCAAGAGGACAAATGTGGGAAAGCTGGCTGTGCTGCAGTCCAAGAGCTGCCACTGTGTCTTCAGTTTTGGATACCTGATTTATGTCCCTCCCGCTGGAAATAACTCCCTCCTAAGCTGCAGCTCTCCAAACAAAGAGCCACAGCGAGAGGGACTGTTTTGACCAAATTTGGAGAAAACTTTCCTTGAGTCGTTGAGCAATATCAGCCTGTTGCCTCTGCCGGCCCCCCTCTTCTGCCACCAGGGAAACTCGGCTGCTCCTACAGCAGCAGCAGCAGGACGCCACCCTGTCCTGGGGGAGATCCTCAAAGATGGAGGCTCAGCGAGGGACAGTTGTGGCACTCGATTCCCCTTTGGGTGTTTAGTAAACGCAGTAGAGCCCTTGCCAGAGAGACCTTGGGGTAGCACAGGCAACCCTCGTAGGTGAGCAAGAGGAGACAGACCGGGCTTTTCTAAATTCAGAAAGGAAGGTAGATTGGTGGTGTTGCCTGGGCTGGGCTTAATGCTGCCTTGGCAGTTGCAGAGAGAGAGTTTCAGCTGGCAAAGGGACTGGCCTCCTCTGGCACGGAGTTGCTCCTCCTGTATCCCGTATCCAGGAAGTCAATTCTCTTCCTCCTCCTCATTCTTTGAAAATTGTGGCTGGCTTTGGGGCAAGGCCCCACGGCAAGAAGCTTCCTAAAGCAGCATGTCAGAATTTGTGCTCTTTGGCTTTTATGTATGGCCAGGAGTGCATTTGCTTGAAAAAGAAAAGTTACTGTTTTTCCTTTTTCATTTCCAGACAGATACCATAAAGACAGAAAGATAACCAATAACAGAAAAGCATACAAATCTCCCTACAAAGGGAGTGGGGGCTTGGATAAAGAGATATAAATGCATAGGTCTGATAATTTCTCTAAAGGAAAGTTAGTGCAAAATCATATGCTATAAAAAAGCTATTTTGCATTAATTAATACACCTAATAAAAACACTTTAGTAAGCTTGTTTGATTTTGAGAGGCCTTTTAGTACCCTGAGCTTTTGCATTAATTAATTTCTCCATCATTGCTGCTAGAGGCCCTTAATTACAATACCAATAATACTCCAGCGATGATAATACTCCCCTTTCAGTCTTCCCTGAGCTTTGCCAGAGCCAGGCGGCTGCCATCAGCAGACTGTTCACGAAAGCTTTGCTCAGATTTCGGTTTGTGAAGAGGTTCACGTGAGTCAACGGCAGGGTCCTGTTTGTGGGGAGGTGTGTAATTTTTCTCCAAAAACCAAGTTCCAAAACGGCCGAGGCTGCGGGCAGAACCACCACCTAGAGCAGTAATTGCCAGGTTCTGTGCAGTCCTTCCGACATAAAGGCGTTAGGGCAAATTTGAGAAAACCTCCCAGGAGTCATGTCCCATCAATGCACACAAGCTTCAGCGTGGCTTCTCTGACCTGGGTTGATACATGCCAGGTATTATTGCAGGAAGGGAATAGTCACCCAGCTTGCCGTGATCAAAGCCTTGCATTGTT
Source organism: Podarcis filfolensis (assembly GCF_964270895.1). Classification (NCBI taxonomy): domain Eukaryota; kingdom Metazoa; phylum Chordata; class Lepidosauria; order Squamata; family Lacertidae; genus Podarcis; species Podarcis filfolensis. The sequence goes on along the minus strand of NC_139611.1, from coordinate 55,751,025 downwards.
CTCTTGCCCTGTTCTGTCTCCGCTCTAAGAAGGGAAGTATTTTTTCTTCTAAGGACATGTGCAGAATCTCTGGCTGCAACCTGCTTTTCCCACCACTGGTCTAGCCATGTCATTAAGAGCTTCACCTGGTGAATTTCTGCATGTCAGGTGGCCGTTAAGAGGCGCAGCTAATAGAACCAATTTTTTTGTAAACAGCTTTGAGGTTTTTCTGCAGTCAAGCGGCAGAGGCGGTCTTGAGAAATTTGAGAGCCCAAAGTTCTCCACTGTAAGCAGTATATAATTTTTTTTATAAAACAAATAGTATAAAACTGAAAGGAGAAGTTGAGGATCCAAGATTGCAGTCCCAGTCTACTTTTACTGGAGAGCAAGTCCTGCTACATTCATGAGCATGCAGCATTGGATTGGGCCAGATGTGGTCAAGTACTGTAACCCTTTTCCTGAAGATAATACTTGCTGGCTTCTCTACAAGAATGATAGACTGTCACTACATAGAACCATCTGTTGCGAGTACTAACACAATCATGAGTATTTTACTCAAAATGTAAACACCGCTGTGTTGGTGAGGCTTACTCTCACATAGGATTGCACCACCAACCATTGTGTGCCCTACCCTCTACCCCTGTCCCATGGCCCGAAGGGAGCTCAGGCACGGACTCCCATTTCAAAGCAGCATTGCAGGGGGGCCGTGAGATTTGCCTCCTCCCCCTCCTCCCCTTTGTCTTTGGTTTGTTTCGAAAGGATTGAAATGTTGGAATTTCCTGGAGGCCAGGACTATGGCTCACCCTCCTCTGGTTCCAGGCCAGCTAGTCCAGGCACGCGGCAGAAGTTCCAATCTGGAGAGCAGCAGATGCCTGCCTTCCAAGGGTTCCTTGACCTCTTTGTTAGCACAGGGAACAAGCAGGAAGGGGTTGCAGGTTGCGGGGCTGGGGGAATGCAGTGATTCCTCGGAAGGGGACTTTGCTCCTCTTCTCCAGGAGGGTTAGCAGAGCCCCCCTCACTGCAAAATGCTGGAGAGGCAACCTCGGTCCTCCTAAGCGCCTGATCTGCAGTGTATCAACCCAGGGCTCCTGGAAGGTTTGCTGCTTCCAGAAAGGGGCAGCTGTAAGCGGGCCCTAAATGACAGGCCTTGGGGTGTGTGTGTGTGTGTGTGTGTGTGTGTGTGTGTGTGAGAGAGAGAGAGAGAGAGAGAGAGAGAGAGAGAGAGAGAGAGAGAGGTGTGACTGGATCTGTGAAACCAGAGTGGGACTTGGCACTCTCCTTTGCTACAGGGTTGAGTGGCTTCCCCATCCCTCCCCACCAGCTGAACACATGCTCAGGAACAGCCTCGGCCCAGCTTTCTGTCACTGCCAACTGGGACTTTAACCCTTGTCAGGGTTAGGAGCTGCTGAGGGAGGTGTGTGGAGCTGCACTGGAAATTTGGGTGCATGCAATTCAGTACTTTTGGAATTGTCCTTTCTACCAGCACCCCAAAGCCACAAGGGGTTGGAAGAAAGGAGTTGAGTCTCTCTCGGTCCTGCCTGCAAGCGTTTGGGTGACCTTGCTAGTCTGCCAGCCAGCAAGGCAGCAGTCCTCTCCTACTCCCCCTCTTCTCTGCCTGGGCAAGGAGGCTAACAGCCGCTCTCTTCCCTCTTCCCCCAGGACCCTTGTGCAGAGTCCCGGCCCGCAGCAGGATGACTGAAGGCTTTGACTGTGCCAGCTGCAAGGAGTCCCTCTACGGGCGCAAATACATCCAGGTGGACGAGGGGCCCTTCTGCATCCCCTGCTATGATACCCACTTTGCCAACACCTGTGATGAGTGCAAGGAGCCCATCGGGCACGACTGCAGGGTGAGGGGACAAGGCGGGGGGAGCCCTCTGCTCAACTGATCCTGGGGGGTGGTGGCTGCTCCTTGTCTTCCTGGTGCCTTTGGCCCAGGCATGAGCTGGGATCCTCCAAGCACCGGGGATTTTTGCAGTGCCCCTCCTGCATGTCAGGCACCTTTAGAAGTAACAACCAGTCCCATTGATGAAGCTGATCTCCCTCCCCTTTCCAAGCATGTGCTAAATGGATCCAGCAGGCAGCACCCCTAAGGGAAGTGGGGGGGGTCCCCACTTGGTAGGTCCTTCTGGCAACTAAAGCGAGTTCTCTAGTTCGTGAGCAGGGGGTGTGTGTGTCTGTGCAGCCTCCTGAAAGGGACCAGCTGTGATACAAGGAAAGGACAGGCTAGGAAAGGAGAAGCTTTTGCTTGTGGATAATGAGATGACCTGACACCCGCCCCCCTGTTTGCTAGCCAGCAAGGTGAGCTGAACAATACCTCCTTGGGGAAGGCAAATGGCTCTCTTTAACTGCTAGGCAGCATGGGAAAGGGGGGCCACCGCCTCTGCCCTGCTTGGGGGCTTCCCATTGGAGCATCTTGAGAAGAGGCTGCTGGGGCAGGTAGACCCACTTTGGCCTGACTGCACCCCCAAAATGGGTGGAAATGGACCCACGCTTAGGGCTGCTTCTGTATTTGCTCACCGGTGACCTTTGGGGAATCATAGAATCATAGACTTGGGAGGGACCCCAGGGCCCATCTAGTCCAGCCCCCTATGATGCAGCAGCACGTTGCTTCTTGGCCTCCTAGAGCCTCTTCCACAGAAAGATAGGTAAGAGAGGGCTCCGAATTCCTCCTCCTCAAAGGTGTGCGTTTGCCTCTTCCCTCCACCCCAGGACCATAGCGTAAGGGCGTTGTTTTCTCAGACAAGCCCCCTCCCGCTGGCTCTCACTGCAATTGCCCCCTGACCTCTCCTCTCCTCCGTTCCCAACTCCAGGAGCTCTACTACGAGGACCGGCATTACCACGAGGGCTGCTTCCGGTGCTTCCGGTGCGACCGCTCCCTAGCCGACGAGCCCTTCACCTGCCAGGGCCAGGAGCTGCTCTGCAACGACTGCTATTGCCGGGAGTTCTCCTCCCAGTGTGTGGCCTGCCAGCAGGTGGTCATGCCAGGTGGGCTGCTTTGCCCTCCCCCCCGACCACGAGGGAGGGGGGCAAGGGGAGCCACCTCCGCAGCCGGGGTCACCACGGCTAGCGTGGGTTCCCTAGAATCATAGTGCTGTTGATTTGGGAAGGACCCCCAAAGGTCATCCAATCCAACCCCCTGCAATGCCCCACCACAGGCTCCCGGAAGCTGGAGTACAATGGCCAGACGTGGCACGAGCACTGCTTCCTCTGCAGCGGCTGCCAGCAGCCCATCGGGGCTCGCTCCTTCATCCCCGAGCAGAAGGACTACTACTGCGTCCCGTGCTACGAGAGCAAGTTCGCCCCCCGCTGCACCCACTGCAAGAAGGTGGGGCCCCGTCTGCTTTTTTAACTAGTGTGCGGGGGGAGGGGGACAGCTGGGCAGGGGGCCTCTCAGGCCCTGCAGGCTTGGGTTGGGTGGGTGGACAGGGGGCTCTGTGCGTATTACTCCTGTTCTTCCGCCTGTGTAGTCAGAGGCAGCAATGCTTCTGGATATCAGTAGCTGGAAGGGAGAGTGCTGCTCTCATGCTCAAATTCTGCTTGTGGGTTTCCCACTGGAGCAGGGGCAGATCTACTATGAAACTAATTAAGCTGAAGCTTCACGGCCCCTAATCCCAGAGGGACCCCAGAAGCAATTTAGTCCACATTGCTTAACGATTTTGGGTCTAGTAGACCCAACTGGAGTGGCACAATGCAAATTGGGGTGAGCTCCTGTTACTCCTGCCAACATAGCAGTTTGAAAGAACATCAAAGTGCAAGTAGATAAATAGGTACTGCTTAGGCGGGAAGGTAAACAGCGTTTCTGTGCGCTGCTCTGGTTCGCCAGAAGCAGCTTAGTCATGCTGGCCACATGACCCGGAAGCAATCTGCGGACAAACGCCGGCTCCCTCGGCCAAGAAAGCGAGATGAGTGCCACAACCCCAGAATCAGTCATGACAGGACCTAATGGTCAGGGGTCCCTTTACCTTTACCTATATTTCAACAATCCCAAAGTTTGACAGTCAGCAGCACAGACATTGTAAAGGTGTCGGGACAACCCTATTGAAGAAGCTAACAGTTGTGATCCAAACCTCATTGCTGGTTGCATAGGAGCCCCCATGACAGTTCCAGCTTCAAAATGTAGTTGTTCTTTTTCTGCCATTGCACTGGAGGCATCCGACTGGCCAGTGTGAGGGCAAGATGCTGGACTGGAGGGGCAACTCTTGGCCCGATCCAGCACCCAGACTCTTCTTCTGTTCTCCCGCTCAGTCGCTGACCAAGGGAGGCGTGACCTACCGGGATGAGCCCTGGCACAAGGAGTGCTTCGTCTGCACGAGCTGCCAGACCCCCCTGGCCGGGCAGCAGTTCACCTCTCAGGAAGACCAGCCCTACTGTGTCAAGTGCTTTGGGAGCCTCTACGCCAAGAAGTGCAGCGCCTGCACCAAGCCCATCACAGGTGAGATCGGGAGGTGGGCGGAGCCACGGAGGCCTCCTGCGACCCCTGAGGATGGGGGCCAGGGAGGGGTGCCCTGTTGCAAGTCCCAGCCGTGCCCACATCCCGTTCTCCATCCTCCTCTCTTTCTCCCCCCAGGCTTTGGAGGGGGCAAATACGTCTCCTTTGAGGACCGCCACTGGCACCACAACTGCTTCAGCTGCTCCCGCTGTGCTGCCTCCCTTGTGGGCAAGGGCTTCATCCCGGAGAACAAGGAGATCCTCTGCCGCGATTGCGCTAGCGACCTCTGAGGCTGGGCCTGGTGCCGGTTGTCCTCCAGGCTTCCTGCATCCTGAAGCAGCAGCAGCAGTGGGGCAGAGAGGATTCTCCCTCCCTGCTTCCCTTTCCCTGCCTCTCTGTGGCTGGGCCTCGGGGGCTGGATCCACACGCCCTCATAACTTTGTCCCCAGAGGTTGTGCTGTGAGGTGGGAGGCTGCTCCCCCTCTCCGCCCCCTGTCTCCTGCTGTTGCAGCCCAGCAAAGCCTGTCTATGCAAGGTCATCCCGGCATGGGATGCAGGGGGGATGTATGTCTGAAGCCGTTGCAGCCCCTCCAACCTCCCACCAACCCCTGCCCTGAGCCTCTAGGGTGGCGTCTCCAGTTTCTGAGGCTAGCAGCTCCAAGCTCTCCCCCCCTGCCAAGAGTCCCCCCTTCTCCCTCCTTTTGAAGTGAGGGAGGTGGAAGCAGAGGCTGGAAGGAGGGCACTGCCCCACCCACCTCTTAGCAGCCTCTGAGGGAGGGTGCTGTGCCTCCCTGCCCCCCAGGGGTCCTGCCCCCACCCATCTTTCTCCCCCCAAGTGTTGTCTGCAGTGGTAGGAGGGGAGGGTGAGTGGACCCGGAAGCAAACTTGTCAAAACAGGCAAGGCTCCAGAAGTGGGTCTCCCTTGCAGGGTGGGCGCTGAGGGTGCTCAGGACCCTTTGGGTGGGCCTTGGCACTCTCTCCACCCACAGTGACTTTGTGGCCTGCTCAGCGCCAGCTGCTCTGCCTAGCAGGATCTCCAGAACGATACCAAAGTGACCCCCCCCCATCTTCTCCAGCTTCAGGAAGCCACTTCTGGCTCCTATTCTCTATATCCTAAACTTTCTTCCTGGCTCCTTCTCTCTCCCCTCTTCCAGGGAATATTTTGTCCCCATCCTGTTCATGTACTGTGTAGCCAGTTCCTTGGATATTTTGCAGTGGGGGAGTCAGTGTGTGTGTGTGTGTGTGTGTGTGTTTCTCTCTCTGCCTGTTGGAGGTGGTGGTGGGGGGACTCCTCCTAGCCTTGCCCATATCTGGCCAGTGTCTGCCCCGCCCCCCCCCGCCCCCCGCTTTCTGGCTTTATATAATAAACCATGTTACTGGACCATGGATGTCGTTCTTAGCAACTTGTGGGAGGGAGGGGGGAAATATTGCATTTGCCCCGTCAGGAATTTGCACTTGATTTTCTCACATTCGGGGGGGGGGGGGGCGGCGGCAGGGCAATCGGTGCCTGTCTCTCCTCCCCCCACCTCACCTCCCATTTGTGGCTTTCAGAGCAGGCTGAGAACATGCAAAACTTTGCCCTGTGGCTGTTTGGAAGGAAAATTGGATAATTCCACCCCTTCTGTGTTTGTCAGAAGGACGGACGGACACACACGCATTCTGGGATCCGAATCTGTCTGCATACAGCCTTCTTTGCAGCAGGGTGGGGGCTCCTTGGACTCTTGTAAACAGAAGACAAAATATTCTTGAAATTGCAACCCTGTCCCGCTCCCTGGACTTGCTGGGACATGGACCCAGGGCAGCTGATCTCTGGGCTGATGCAGTGGAACCGCTCCCGCTCTTGCAAACTTGGGCAAGGCTAACTGTTGTGCATCTCTGGAAGAGCCTTTTTTCTTCTGAAAGCAGCTTCCCCCATCCAGCTCTGAGCGCAGGGAGGGGGGATGCTCAGCCCTCCCCCCTCCCCCACAGATCCAGCTACCAGGCTTTTGTTACCTCTGGGCCCCTGGGATCCCCCTCGGCCTGGCGTTCCTCTCCAAAAAAGGAAATGGCCCAGCTGCCTGTGGCCGGCAACATCTGGATCCCATCCCAACATGAATGGGTCACGACTTGCTTTGCCTGCCTGATTTATTTGTGGGGAGGGAGTGGGAGGGTGGTGAGGTAATGGGGCAAGGCTGGAAGGCGATGGTGGGGGTGGAAATGGCCTTGGATGCAGGAGGCTCCTCTGGCTGGGGAACCACAGGGAGGGAAATTGCTGGGCTGGGTGACATGGGGGGGGCGCGTTGTGGCTCAGGCAGGGAAGGAGGCTTTGCAAGGCGGTCTGTGAGGCCTGAGACCTTTGCTTAGCTCTTAGATGTGTCTCTCCCCCACCCCCAACCCACCCATTCATTTTTAGGAGTTGCAGCGCACTCCTCAATGCTGACTTCGACATTTCCTTCCCTGGAACCCCAGTGTGGGCCACTGAAGGGTTTAAGTTGCAAAGCAAAAGTGCACACTCAGCAGTTCTTAAAGCCTTGGAAAAAGTGCCTTGCTGGATCAGGCAAAGGCCTGTGCTGCCAAGCAGAAGCTGCCCCCTGTGAGCCATGCTGGGCTTGCTTCACTGGGCTGGTTAGTTCTAGATGCCCACCGCCTGTTCTGTCCAGGGAAGTCTCTCCAGGAGAGATGAGCTGGTCACTTGCTGGCTTGTTTGGACCTGTTTTCACCTGTGTGTGCTGGGACAGGGGGCGGGTACCCACTCCTCCTTGGGTCCCTTCCTTTTGCCAGCTTCACAGTCTTGGAGTGAGAAAAGGCTTTTGAAGAGTGAAAGGGGAAGAATCTTACACATACCCATGTGCCTTTATCAGCCATACAATTGCCTGCTCCCTCCCTCCCTCGGCACCTGGCCCTGTTTATCTAAGTCTGCATGCCTTTCCTTTCCAAAAATGCCCCTTTAGTGCTGTCCAGGGCAGAGACTCAAATCAGTTTCCACTGGCACTCTCCCATGTCCCAACAGGAAGAGCAGTTTTCCTATGCTCCTGCCCTCCTGCCTCTGGTTCAGCCACTTGCACTCTGGGCTGGACTATGGCTCGAGGTCCTCAGTCCCCACCAGCAGCCTGGTCTTCCCTGGGACAGTATCTAGTTTCAGAGGGAGGTGGGCTAGGACTCTCCCCAAGCGCTACTTGCAAACCCCACCCCATTGCCTTCTCCACGAGGGGAAAACTGGCATACTTCCAAGGAGCTCAACTGGGCCCTGGGACCTAAAATTTCTGCAGTGTTGGGAAAAGAGCTTCCTGGATCAAGCCAGGGGGGCCCATCTGGTCCAGCATTCTCACCATGGCTAACCATGTTCCTGTATCGGAAGTTCACAAGCAGGACTCTAGTGCAAATAGCAACTGCTTCCATCCAGGGGTGCCAGCCATGGTCCTGAGTGCCTCTGCAATTGCCTCCCACTGTGAGGAGGCTAGTTTGATGATGGGAAGGGGAAACATGGACAGCTTAAGGTTTGTGCCCCACAGGTGGCTCTGCTGAGACAGGAAGCATGGCAAGATTGTAGAGAGATGTGCAAATCAAGGTGTGCTGAGTTATAGAGACATGCACCACATTCTACCTGTCCGCTGGGAACCCCCAGCAAGAGGAATGAGGGCTTTGCTTCTTCCCAAAAGGGGCTCAGTTAGCCTGCCCAACTTGAAGGTGAGTGCTGGCCTAAGGTATGTGGCCTAGGCACTGATGAGCTCATGGGTCGACCTGACCCCAAGGCTGTGAGTTGAATTCTCTAGCCCCTGACATGCCACCTGGTGGACTCAGCCATCCCCTCCCAACCACAACACGGCCTCAGCTCAAAGCCTCCAGGGAAAGGCTCTCTAGAACAGACCCAGCCTCCCATCACCTTGCTCAAGGAGCTACAGGCAAGCGCTTGGGATATGGGCATGCAGGTGGTCAGCAACGGCAAGTCTGCACAAAGGAAGAGCCAGGGAAGGTGGAGCCTAAGTGGCAACTGTGGGGCTGTTGCAGAGACCACGGTGGTTTGGTTCACTAGTTCCAAGAGCAAAGATCCCCAGGCCCATGTTATTATTAATTTTATTTAGAGCATTTGGTAAGAAAGGCTCTCAGGGAAGCCTAGGTACAATCAAGACAAGACAGTCCCTACCCACAGGCTGACAATCTAAAGAAAACTCAAAACATGACACACAAGGGAAAGAGACAGGCAGGGAAGAGGAAAACCAAATTCCAAATTCAGGCACCAATTTCTGAACAGTTCCTATACTGGCCAGCTGGCTCAGTTCAGGGACAGGAGGTGCCTGATGGAGCGGGGCAAAGCTGATGAAATGAGCCTTCTGCTTCCCATCTCTGCCATTGATGTAGTCTGATGCAATGGCTGTCCCCAGGATGATATGGAAGGGAGAAGAGACCTGATGGGGCTGGCCTGTCCTAGCAGAACTGATAATAGAGTGAGATCTGCTTCCCAGCTCCCCCACTGCTGGAATGGCTGCCCCCAGTAAACTAGCAGCTAGCCTTGCCTTTCCCATAGACACAGCCTCCCCTTCACACGCATTTCTGTCCCACAGCAGCAGTACAGGCCTCTCTGCTGTCCCAGCACAAGTTGGTGGCGGCGGTGGAGGGCATTTCCTAAACAGTGGACTCTATTCCCTGTCCCCACATCCCTGGTCCTCTTCTAGGCAGCTTCCTCATCCAGCCAATGCCAGAAGCAGCTGTTTCAGGTCAACAGGAGAAGGGATAGATGGGTGAGGAGGGGGGTCCCCAGCTGCAGTGAGTTCTTCTGGGGCTGGGGATGTTCTGCTCCATTGGAGGGCTGCCTCTCCCCTGCCATCTTTCTCGCCACTGCCACCCAGAGACGGAGAGCTGATCTACACCTCAAAAGCAAAGTGAAGGCGGCAGAATTCTGGATTGTATCACTGAGAGGCAGTGACTGGCCCAAGTAGTGGCCAAGTAGTGTCCTGACACACTAGCTACTGTACTACACTGGCTTTCTACAAAGTGCAACTGCCGCTAAAGGTCTTCGTTTTCTCCCCTGCACCACTTTTCTACACCGCACTGCTGTAAGACGCTTCCTCCCCCACGGCAGGGAGCAGCCTAACCCTCCCCTAACCCTACATCCAAGGGAAGCATTCAGCTCAAACATGGAGTTAAGCTTCCTATTTGCAAAGGCCTGGAATCACTCTGGGAATCACAACCTGGATGTAGAGAGCAGGGAAAAGGGTAAGCATGGCCTTAGTCATAGAATATAATGGTAGAGCTGGAAGGGACTCCAGGGTCATCTAGTCCAACCCCCTGCAATGCAGGAATCACTGCTCAATAGTCCCTGACAGATGGCCATCCAACCTCTGATTAAAAACCTCCAGGGAAGGAGAGTCTACGACCCTCCCAGGCTGAGGTACAAGTACTCAAGGGACACCCATCCCCTCTCCCCCTTATAAACCTCTCCAGTGCCCTCAGGTCTCTGCTAGGCGCTCCAGGCACTGATCATTGCTTGCTACTGTGTGCCTGTCTCCTAGAGCACTTCTCTCCTGAACCCCTGCATCTACGTTCGGAACATTTAGGTTAAAATCTTGCATTTGAGGGTATTTCAATAACGCGAATACAACACAACGGAATGTAATTATTATAAAAAATTCCTTTATAGCCGAAATATAAAATAAAGAATAAGAAACTAGGGCAGGGGAGCGACACCCTAAAAATATGCTTTGTTCCACCACAAATGAGAAGAGAATGAGGAAGTGGGGGTGGGGGCTCCTCTTACACCCTCCTCCCTCCCATCTGAACTCAGTGGCAGCAGGACTTGTGCCACATTTAAACCTCTCAGGATCCCCCAAGGAGGGCACTGGATGTGTCGGGAGTCAGGACTCACTAATGGGTTCTGATCCAAGGTGGTTTGTTAGAAGCCCACTCCATCATGCAAATATATGATAAAAGAGTAAGAAATGGGTCCCCAAATGCCTGCTTGGGTTTGCACTGCAGGGGGTTGGACCAGATGACCTATTTAGAGACCCTCAATGACCCCTACAGGTCAATGATTCTATAAAAAAGTGGGTCACGGGTCTGATAAGGTTGGAGATTCCTGATCCAGGGTATGGGGTGAATGGGAGGAGGGAGATGTATTTCCTCGCTTGGGACTAGGGCGAGCTCGAGTGAGGAATTCCGGCGAAGCCTCCTGAGCTCGCCCCGCGGCTGACGCTTCTCCCTCGTTCCATCCCAACGGGAGGCGTCGCTTCTCTTTCCATCCGTGTACGCGCTCTCCTCTGCACGTTCCTAGTTCTTCGGTCCCCGCCGAGCGGAAGTGGGCCAGATGGGGACCGGAAGTCGACGGCGCGGAAGTGCCTGGCTCTCGAAAGCATGTCGGCGGCGTTCAAGAAGGCGGGCAAGTCCCGCCAGCGGGAGCACCGCGAGCGGAGCCAGGTTGGCCGTCCAGGCAGAGGCGCCGCGGGGAGCGGGACGGGCGGACGATCTCCGGTGGCGGCTTCTCCCTTCCTTCCCTCCCCCCTGCCTCGGGTGTCGCTTCCAGGTTTGGGCTGGAAGGGCCAGGGACCCTCGCAGGGGCCTCGCCTGGCTTAGAGGCCGCTGCCCTGCGCCCTGGCTGAGTGGGGAAGAGGTTAGAGGTTGTGGCTAGGGCTGCCCCTCAAGAGCCGAGGCCGCGGCGTCTCTGGAGCTCCTCTCTCCGCCTTCGGGGGGTGTCGCTTCCGACGCCTCCCTGTTGTACGAGGAGCTGCATTAGGAGGGCACCCGAAGGTTTCCTCCTTCTTCCCTTACGGAAAGGCCCCTCTGCCCTCTGGGTCGCTGCGGACGGTCCAGAAGTTCAGTAGAAATGCCCGGTTGGAACCCCACCCCACCCCAATGGTTCATCTTGTCCTACCCCCTGCAGTGCAGGGATCACAGCAAAAGCGTCGCTGAGAGATGGCCTTCCGTCCTCTGCTTAAAAACCTCCAGTGGAGGAGAGTTCGCCACCTTCCGAGGTAGCTGGGTGTCAGACAACTGGGCCCACTTCGCTCAGTGTGGTCTGCACTGACTGGCAGTGGTGGCCAGTCTCCAGGGTCCTGTTCCAGGTCTAATTGGAGATGCCGGCAGGGATTGGACCTGGGACCTGCTGCATGGAAGCCAGGCACCCTGCCACTGACCTTACAGGCCTTTCCCCTGGTATTAATACATGTGCTATAAAACAAGCTTAAACTTCAGTAGTCTACTTGTTTGTTTTAAATAAGACACCTTGCACATATATCCACCTACTATGTTTATTGAGCACTTGTCCCCATGTGTGTTTGTTTCTCTTTCCCTGCTCCCCATCCCCCAGCCAGCTTCCCGAAAGAATCTTGGAATCCTTGAAAAGAAGAAGGACTACAAGCTCCGTGCCAAGTGAGTAATGTCCCTCACTCTCACAATATGCCTCCTGCAGCTGCTCACTAGGACCTGCCAGTGTCTTGCACTGCAGCAATGTGATCATCATCATCATCATCATTTATTGCATTTATATCTCACCTTTTCCTCCAAGGAGCTCCAAGTGGTGTACATGGTTCTCCTCACTCTTCATTTAATACCCATCCCTCCTCATTTCATCCCCACAACAATCCTGTGAAGTAGATTAGGTTTAGAGGCCGTGACTGGCCCAAGGTCACCCAGTGAATGTTATGTCCAAGTGGGGATTCAACCCCTGGTCTCCCAGGTCCCTAGTCCAGCACTCTGGCCACTGCACCACACTAATGTGGCTGTGTCAAGTTTGTCTGACCCTTAAATGTGCTGACCCCAAAATGGTGTGCAGGAGGTCTCTGCTACTTCACTTCCCTGCTCAACACTTGATGAACAGGAAGGCTTCTCTTGCAGCAGGCAAGGAAATGGGGTCTCCGCCATGGGCATTGGCAGGTTTTTTGTTGGGGGGCAGGCGTTTGTTGGGGGGGCAGAACCTCAGTTAGTTAAGTATTTTTATTGATTATAATTGATCAATTCAATAAATTTTATTGGGCCCAATTCTTGTGAGTAGCTAGAATTGGGCCCAAGAATGAATTGGCAACCAATGTAGTTGTTTTAAAATAAGGGTTGTGTGCCATCTAAATGGAGTCCCAGGCTGCAATGTGACGGCTGCAGCTTGAACAAATTGAGGTTTGAGTTGTCTTCATGAGCAGCACCATGTGGAGTGTGTTACAGTAAACTAATCTGGAACATTTGGAGGGTAAAGCATTCCCCTAATCATCTGTAATACTTTTCTGTGTTTATGGCAGAGGCTTGCATTAGTTCCTGGTGAAATACAAAAGCCCTGCCACTGGATCAAACCAAAAGCCTCTTTAGTCGAGCATCCTAGTCTCACAGTGGAGAACCAAATCCCTGTGGGAAGCCTCCAAGCAGGAACTGAGTGCAACTGCACTTTCCTTATTTGTGATGCCTGGCAGCTGATATTCAGAAGCGTAAAGGAAGGAGCAACTCTTCCCTGTCCCCCTTTTCTAGCCCATTTGTAGCCTCTCTGTGGAGGAAACTCTTTGTGTGGAAAGGCTGTGCTAATGTGGATGTTTTGTTGCCTTTCAGTGACTACCATAAGAAGCGGAATGCGCTCCAGGCGCTTCGCAGGAAGGCCGAGGAGAAGAACCCGGATGAATTCTATTACAAAATGACCCGCGTGCAGCTCCAGGTGAGAGTCTGCCTTGGGAAGCAGCCCTGCAAAAGGGGGGACATGGCTTCCTGCTTGTTTGTCCAAGAAGCAGATAGTGGATCAAATAGTCTTATTAGCCTGAGTAGAGAATAGGATGGGACTATTTTTGAAGGGTGTGTGTGTTCTGTGACCAACTTGAATAGCTTTAAAAGAGATTAGACAAATGCATAGACGATTAGGCTCTATTTTACCTCCACTGTCAGAAACAGTCTGATTCTGAATACCAGTTACTGCAGACTGGAAGTGGGGAGAGTGCTGTTGCATTCAAGTCCTCCTTATTGGCTTGCAGTTGGGCATTTGGTTGGCCAATGTAAGAAGAGAATTAGATAGGCCTTTGGACTCATCCAGATGGATGGGCTCTTCTTATGTGGGGCTGCATTGGGGGAGAGACAGTTGCAGTGTAGATTCTACTGTTGACCTTCATGGCTTGACTGACTGGATGGTGGTAGGGATAAATGCCCTTGTTTGCATCTGTATATTTGTCCGCTCCATCTTTCCTACATCTTGTGGAGCACAAGAAACCCCATCCTTGCTATTTTTATCTTTGGAGTATTCCTGTTTAATTTTCCTGTTCTGTTTGCTTGTTTGTTTGCCAAAGGGAAAAGGGGGGTTACTGGCTTGTTCTACAGTGCCTAACCAGTCAGATCTGTTGCAGAGATTGTTGTCATTTTAGGTTTCTGTTGCCCCAGCCCAATCTAAGCTCTTATGGCACCACTGACTGTGTCTGACCGGAAAGTATATATGTTTTCTTACTGGCAGGATGGAGTTCACATAATTAAAAAGCAGGAAGAAGAAACCACGGTGGAGCAGCAGAAGCTGATGAAGACACAGGATCTGAAATACATTGAGATGAAGCGGGTAGCTGAAGTCAAGGTTAGAGCACATTCCCACTGGACTTAAAGGGAATTTACTTCCTGGCACTCATTGAAGGGTTAACAGTCACCCCTGTAAATGCTGCTCCCTGGTCTACTACGTGTAGAGTTGGGAAGGAGTAGTGGTTGTGTTTGGCTGTCCTATATGTGGCTTGGCTTGCTTTCAAGAGCCATGCGTCAAGCTTTCCACCGTGCTTCTGTTTTGTGTGAGGCACCCTGGTCTGGTTTTTGTGGATGAATGATCATGGAGAGCTGCCTGGCAGCTGGATGGTCATGCCTTGTGCTGGGAGGCTGCCCTAGACAGATGGCCTCAGGGGACCCTCCTTTCTATCAGGCCAGCCTATTGGTCCCACTGGTTCTCTGTTGCCTACTCTGACTGGTGGTAGCCCATCCCAGGCAGAGGAAGGCCTCTGCTTGTCAGGCAGAGGTGTTGGGGACTGTGCTTTTCACAGTCTGCGTGCAAAGCCTGTGCTCTTCCCTGAGTTCAGGTCCTGCCCCACCACTTCCAGCTCGCCTGGTTCTGTGGCTCCCAGCAAAGATGAAGACTTGAGTCACTTTTCTCCCTCAGAAAATTGAAAGGCTGAAGTCGGAGCTCCACCTGCTGGAAGCTGAGGGCAAGCAGCCGAACAAGCACACATTCTTTTTTGACACAAAGAAGGAAGGTAAGGGGGGCATGTACGGCGGGTGAGGGGGGCACTTGGCTGCTCTCTCCCACCTTCCTCTTTCTTGTTTACTTTTCCTTCAGAGGAGCCTTCCTTCTCATCCTTCTCCTTTGACTCTAATGCGCTTGTGCTGAAGAATGCTGTGGGGGTTGTGGGATGGTAGTTGGAAGAGGGGAAGGGAGGGAGCTGCCAGAGGCATAAGAGCCTGCTGGATCAGGCCAAAGGGGGCCCCTCTAGTCCAGCATTTTGCTCTCACAATGGCCAACAAGTTGCCCATTAGGGGAAACCTGTGAGTGCAGGATTTGAGCACAAGAGGCCTCCCTCCTCCTGTGCCCTCCAGCACCTGGTATTCAGAAGCCCCCAGGCTCTTCCTGTTCTGCATGACCCTTCCTTAGGGCTCTTGAGTGTCTGGTGAGTGGTGTTTCTTGGCTGACTTTGCCAACCCCAGGGCCTTCTCTTTTTTCCAGTGCAACGATTTGACATTGCCACCCATCTGAACACTGCGCCGGAGCTGGTGGGCAGAGTGTACAACCGGCCGACCCTTGAAACTCTGCGGAAGGAAGCCGTTCGGGGGGCCACCACCCAGGCCCAGTTGAAGGTCTGTTCAGTTGCTGCTTATCAGCCCCCAGAGGCTTCTGCTTGGGAGCTAAACTGAGAGTGCCGAAGTGGGAGGATCCACGTTCTTGTCCTGAGCCATGGTTGCATACTTCGGCTTGTAGCCAGCTGAGTTCTGCTCGTGTGGACCCACTTAAATGAATGGATCTCAGCTATTAATTTCAAGGGGTTTACTCTGGGTACTTTGCGTAATGCTAAATTTCGCCCCAAGTGCCATGAGGACTAGCGGAGAGGTGCTGGAGTTCTCTCAGCTCCCTGCAGATACAGGGGTGACGTGTTAATCTAGGTAGGCGGATAAGAAGGAAAATATTTCTCAGCCCGGGGTTGGCGGCTGCTGATTTTATTTATAGTCCTCAGGCTTGCATGATTTGGGAAATGGGCCAGAGGGAGCCAGACGTCTGCTCAGTGTGTTTGAGAGTGGGGGAAGGGGATTCCCCCCTTTCTTCCTCCCCTTTCAGTTTGATTGGCTCCAGCCTATCAGGAAGCTCTGCAGAAGGTCACATGACTCCTGCCTGGGATACGGAGGAGGAGGAAGCCTAGAGGAGCAGAAACATTGGGCAATACCCGGCAGCCTGAGAAGAATGCAGAGGCCATCCAGAACTGCTGAGGCAGAGACTGCTGTGGCGGGAGATGGGAGATAAGGTCCCCACCCTCCTGTTGGCATATTGCTGAAGTCGCTGTGCTAGTTCAGACTGGTGGGTTCTCTCCTCTTCCAGAAGAACTGTCACGTTCTGAAGGTGCAACAAGTCTGGATCCGTCGTCCTCAATGGTGCTAATTAGCTCACACCTGCCTTGAGATGGCCTTGCTCGGGAAAGCTGGGTCTGGCAGCCTGGGGCCTGGGTGCCGTGGGGATCGGCAACATGCTCCCTGGAAATGGCATTGAACCAGGCCCATAGGAGAGGCCCAAACTCCCTCTGTACCTGCTGTGGTGAGATGTGAGACCTCCAGGGTTCCCAGAGCAGCCTGCCTGCTTTTGTCAACCCACCCCATCCCACTGGCCTAGTATATGTTTATGTCCTTCCTTGGCCTGTTGCTGTGAATAGTTAGGAAGGGTTGGGTTGAAAGGAAGATGCTCCTTTGGGAAAGTCCCTTTGAGAATCCAGGGGAGAAGTTTTACTGCAGGGTGTCTGTGGTTTCTCTTGAGAATCTGGCTGCAGAGGACTGCTTTTTCACATGTTGAATGTTTAGCTGTGAGATGGACTCTGGTGAAGGTGCCCTTCCTCAGTTACAACTCACAGCAACCAGCATGACTTCTTGTCAAGGATGATGATGGGAATTGTAGTCCAGCAACATCTGGAGAACATTGGAATAGGGAAGGTTTGCCTGCAAGGTTGAAAGTGGGGTATGCTGGGAACTTTCACTTAACCAACCAAGAAAGAATTGGAGGCAGCCTTGGGCATGGTGTCTTCTCCTTAAGATCGGTTGGAGACACCTGGCGTTTCAGAGAGGACTTGTTTCTGTCCATTGCCAAAAGCAGTAAATGTCTCTCTCTCTTTTGTCTTAAGAAATTAGCCCGCCAGAGGAAGAGTCAGTACAGCCTCCTGAAGCAGCGCATTGAGAGGGAGCGGAAGATGTTTGTCATTGGTCAGAAGCTCCAGACCCGGAAGGACCTTTTGGTGAGGGAGCAGACTGTGTCTTTGCCTTCCACCTACCATTGCTTCCCTTTGCTCTTGGCTGAGGTGGCAGTATCTTGCTACTGCCTTACAGTGGCTTCTCCTGCCTCTTTTCCAGGGAACATGGGAGGGGGGTCAATGTGTGTCTCCAGAGAGGATCAGTCAGCCCTTCCTGCTTCCCAAGGGTGACGTGGGCAGTTCCACAACCAGTTTGAGAGACTGAGAGATCTAAGATGGGTTGCTTGACTCCTTGCTGCTTCCCAGCCCCCTACCCTATGCCTGGCTTTTCTCTCTTGAGCCTTATGAGAAGGGTATGTTGCTTTAAGAAGCCCCACTTTCTTCTCCCCCAATTTCAGGACAAAGCCCACAAAGTGAAGCTGAAGAAAGAAACCGTCAACCAGCCAGCTATTTACAAATTCCAGTTCAGGCGGAAGCGCTGACTGCCGTGTGCTGTGGTGGGTATGATGAAGGACATCTTATTCCACGATAACTTAGAGGAGGTTCCCCCACCCTCACCCCGGCAAGTGGCTTTTCTTGGTGGAGCCGTCTCATTGCACAAATTCATTTTCTCGTTTTCAGAATAAATGTTGTCTTGTATACCTTCTTTTCAAACAAATCCAGTGGGAGCAATTCTGATTTCTATTGCTTGTGTGAAGGGGCTCATTGAACATGCAGAGATGGGGCCCTAAGGTGGCCTTGTCAACCCATCAGAACTGGCAAGAAAATGTCTCTTCCTCTCCAGATTTTGAACTTCTGCACTGGAACACCTGGGTATGTAATGCAAGTGGGTGAATAATAATAAATTCAAACCAAAATGAGCAGTGAGACTTGCATAAAGAAGGTACTTCTTTTCTTCACTCCATGTATTAAGTTATTTGGCAGTTGAGATTACAAAAATATTGACTTTCCCTGTCTGGGATGGGGCTTACTTTGGTTTCCTCTTGTGTAGGCAGAGAGAAGGATTGGCTGGGAGTCATGGCAGCCCCAGATTCCCCCACTCGGTGAGCTGTGCTGATTGACTAGCCTGCCGTAGGCTGCTTTGCTTCTGAAGGATTCTGAAGGGGTTTGGCTGAGCCCCGCCTGGGATGTGGAGAGGGTAAAATTCTGCCCACCTTCTGCTCTCCGCAGGTACAATATATTGTGCCACTCTGATAGGGCAGCAGGGAGAGCCTTCCAGAGGAGCAGCCAGCTGGCATTGCCCATCTGAGCTTCTTGGACTTTGCCTAGCAGTGGAGGCTTAGTGCGGAATGCCCAGCAGGTGGCAGTGCTGCTCTGTGGCTGCAGAGGACTGTGCTGGTTGGGGGAAAGCCAGCCAGAGCGGAAAGGGAGCTGCTGGAGTGCTCCTAACCACTCAGCCAGAGGTTGCTTGCCTTGACTCCCATCTGAGATACCAAAGAACTGAGCCAATGTTGTTTGAAGTTGATGCTGATGCTGCTTTCAGCATGCAGACCCCTGTGGTGTGGCTCAGGTCTTTGTCTCCAGCAAGATCAATTGGGGTTTCTGTTTACTTTTGTTCTTAATGTGTGTAGCTGAACTGCATTCTTCGAGGTGGACCTTTGCAAATGGGTTTCTGCTGCCAGGAGAGGGAAGCCCAGCTGGGACACCCTCATCATAGGCTGCAGGCTCTCACCTCGATGAGTGCCCCTCTGGTCCCCCCCCCCCCATGTTCTCCAACCATATGAGGAGGCAAAAGAGTGAGGGGCATCCTGTATTCTTTCAAGGTGGGGCCTTGCTGGTTTCCTCTGGGCACCTGATGGGTGTATGTTAGGTGGTAGGCTTTGGTGATCCAGGCTGATGATCCTGCAGAGGCCTGTTTACTTGGTATGATGCACACCATTAGAATCTCCTGCATTCTCCACACCAGTATTATATAAGGCAGAAGGAGAAAGGAAGGATCTGAAATGCATTTTGGGGCAGACATCCCAGCTGCCTCTGTCCTGGAAGTGTGCCTGCCGACTTGTGGCAGGTGTTCAATCCCACCTACATCAAGAACGCTGTAGCTCAGCAACCCAGGATTAGGTGCAGGGAGGTTTGCTTCCTAGACAAGGCATGCAAAGTCTTTGCTAAGGTCGGTCCCTCCTTTCCTCTTTCGGCCCTCAATCTTGCAGAGTGTCGCCCTGCTCATCTCACACCTGGGGCAGTATTTTTTCCTGCAACCTCATCCAATCCCTACAGGGTTTTGTGAGGGTGAAAGGCTGCAGAGGAGCATGAGAAGAGCCTGGAGGCTGGATCTAACCAAAGGCTGCCCGTCTAGTCTTGCACTCTTATTTCGCAAGGCCCAAATGAGCCCAAAAGCAGGACCTGAGTGCAAGAGCACTTCCCTGCCCCGTCTGATCCCCCCAATAATTGGAATTCAGAAACATGCTCCCATCTCTGAGCCTGGAGATGATGCAGCCAGTGTGAGCAGTAGCATTTGGTAACGTCTTCCTCCTTGAGTAGGCATTCTAAGAGCCATTTGTAGGAAGGTGATTCTCATGCCCCTATCTCTAGCAGGTCAGCATGGAGCTTTCAGAGCCAAGGGGTCGCTGGAGGCTTGTTGCCAGGTTCTCCTTACCTCGTCAAAAGAGGTGCTCAGCCCCCCCCCACCAACCCAATTTCTTTGGACTTGGGGTCATCTTGGCCAGCTCTGGCATCATTCATGCTTGGAATGTGGAAAAGGCTTCCATAAGGTCCTCCAGGCCCTTCCCGCTGCAGATAGAAGCCCAGAAAAGTGCCTGGATTGGCAACTAGGGCTGCTGTACAGATCTCTTTTCTCTTCCAGTGTCCCTGGGACAATGCTCAGCCCCACTGAGTGCTGAGGCACCCATACAGCTCTTTTGCTGCAGGACTTTCCTGTATTTCTCAACCCTGGTGAAGTCTTGAGTGGGAAGCATGGGGTGGGGTCTCTGAGCCCCCAGCGCCTGCCTGGAGGGATCTGTGGGGGAGAGAAGCAGCTGGGGATAATTATAGTAACAGGAACTGAACAGGCAGGTTTCTGGGAGCTGGAAGCTCCTCCCTCCCTCCCCGTCTCCCTGCTGGGTGATGGTGCATCTGGGCTCCAGGTGACTCAGTGTGTGGCAAAGGGTGGTGGAGCCCTCTTGGGAAATAACCTACTTGCTTGTGCCACAGCCGGGCAGAGAGCCAGCTGCCCGCTTGCTGTCCTGAGCCCGGGCTGCTTGGGGGCCACTTGCCTGGGCTTCTGGGTGGCTGATCGGGGGAAGCCAAGGGTGTTTGCCTATCCCTGCTCTCTGAATTTGGCCTCCCTCAGAGGTGTGTGAGGTATGTTTGTGGAGAAGAGAGCCCTGCAGGCTTCTTTTTAAATCCTCTCTGCAAGCCTGCAGATTGATCAAGAGTTTGTCCCAGAGCAGCAGCAGCCTTCTCTCTGTCAGATAGGAGGCAACTGAGCACCTTGGCTGCAATCCCACTGGGCTAATTCAAGCTGAAGCTTTTCTGCCTGCCTGCACCCTGCATAGAGTAGGGAGCTGTCCTAGACCACCATGCCAGCCCATCTCACTCAGCCTTGCTTTCACTGGGACTGGCTGCGAATCTCCATGGTTTCAGGCAGTGTCTTGCTGAAAGGAAGGGGAGAGGTCAGGGTTTGAACTTGGGACTTTTTGCATGTGGTTTGATATATTCCAGAGTGGCTTCTGACAAAGAGCAACCCAATTGCACTTTCGAATCCATTGCCACTGCTAGGAGCAGCTAGCCTGCATCTTGGGCACAGCTGTCAACATGAGGCTTCCCGCGGTTTGAACATGGGCTGTCACTCCGTCACAGGAAGTCATGGCATTGGCATGGTTGGAGCTCCACGCTGGGTCCTTGGTGAGGGGCCTTTGGTGCCTCGTTGTGCTTGAGGAGTCCTCAGAGAAGGAGGTGGTTCAAGGTAGCCTCTGCTTCTTTCCCAGGCAGGTCAGGGCAGTTAATAACAGCTGCCATAGTGTGCCAGAAACATATTGACAAGGCTTCTCTTGAACCATTGCTGGAGCCCATTCCAGCCCCAGCTGCTTTGAAAGCCAGTCCCTGGCATGGAGCAGGAGGAGAACATAAGAGCCTGTGAATCAGGCCAGAGGCCCATCTAGGCCAGCATCCTGTTCTCACGGTTCTTAACCAGATGCCCCAAAGGGAAACCAGCAAACAGGACTCTGAGCACAAGGGTAGTTTTTCCCCTCCTGAGGTGTCCAGCAGCTGGTATTCAGAAGCACTGCTGCCTCTCCTAACTGTGGAGGCAGAGCATAGCCATTGCAGCTAGTAGTCATTGATAACCTCCTCCATGAATTTGTCTATAACCTTTTAAAGCCATTCAGGTTGGTGGCGATCACTGTCTCCTGAGGGAGCGAGTTCCATAGTTTAACTTGTGTGCTGTGAGAAGAAGCACGGGTCAGCCAAATCCAGCCTGGGGGCTTCTGTGGAGTTTCAGGGCAGAATGAATGAGCAGCCCAAATAAGTGGCATGGGGTCCCCTCTGGGGAAATAATTTTGCTGGTGGAGAGGACCAAGCAGTCAAACCACTCACATACACACCTACCTGTACTTGAAAGCCCCATGGATGGGCTGCCCTGGACACCCTGCCAGGAGCCCCCCCCAGCCCCCAGTCAACCCTCTCCGCTGCTCTTCTGGGAGGGGCGAGCAGTTTCCTCATGCATTGTCATGAGCTGGGGGCAGGGGGACAGGCAGGCTTTCTTCTTAGTCAGAGCTGGAGCCGAGGTCTGTTTTGGCTGCTCATCAGCATCAGGGAACTGTGTCCCTGCGAGGTTTGATACAATTTAATTAACCTAATTAAAAGCTCTGATTGCAGAGATGATTGGGGTAGAGCCAGCAGCAACTGCATATTTATAATGAGCTGGAGGGTGTGGGACCTCCGCCAAGCGATATGCATCTCTAATGAGCTGCTGCTGGTGCGATCTGAGCGCGCCTTTGGAACGTGAACATTTATTTTTGGCAACGGCGGGCAGTTTATCGCCAAGACGCGGAGGGAGGGAGCCTCCTTCCTTCCCAGCTCCAGGCGTGGCTCTCCCACTCCCAGCCCCCTTGACAGACACAGACGCAGCCTTGCCAAGGTGCAAAGGCAGGCAGGCAGGCAAGCAAACAAACACCCACCCTGCGTGCAAACCTGAGCCCAGAGAGAGAATCAGAGAGATGCACCCAGGCACCTTCCCCCTCAGTCATTCATAAAACCCAGCACACACTCCATGCTCCTGGCCTCATGCAGCCCACCCTCTGAGCCCTGCTGGTACATGCAAGGTCTACACCCATCCACCCCAGCTGTTCAAATATCTCCCTACTGTCTAAGTAGCCTCTTCATGCCCTTTTGGGGGAGCTCCCCCAAGGCCTGGCTCTTTCTCCAGCCTCTGACTGAAAGAGACTCTCAGTCGACCGAGACCAGGATAGGCTTTGGAGAGCCACTGTGGTGTAGTGCTTAGAGTGTTAGACTAGGATCTGGGAGACCAGGGTTCAAATCCCCACCTGAGTTGTGAAACTCACTTGGGTGACCTTGGTGGCCAGTCAGTGCCTCTCAGCCTAACCTACCTTACAGGGTTGTTGTAATTAGGTGAGAAGGAGGACCAAAGGGAATCTTGCCTGCCCCACTACCTGAGTGAGCTTTAACCTTCTCCATGCATAGCAGGAGCACCTTCCCACCAGTTTGGACCCAGAGCGGTGGCTGATCCATGCCAGGCTGCTGCAGGGAGGCAGAGGACAAGATCCAAGATGGTCAGTGAAGGAACACCTACATCCCCCTCCTTCCAAACTGCATTGGTTCCTCTGCACAGCAAGGAAGCTTCCTCAGAGACCCCACTGTGAGATCTGGTTCATCTGCAGTGGACAGGACAGGCCTGGCCTGGTCACAGGGGAGCGGGTCAGAAGATAAAATGAGGCAGAGGTGTGTAAAGGTGTGGGAGTCCTGCAGGGAGGTGGGGAGCTGTTTTGATGTTAACCACTATTTGTTGGCAGCTCCACTTCCAGGGATTCATCCTTCTGCAAGCACTGCACCATCTCCTGGCACAGCCTCCAGGGATTTTCTTTTCCTTTCTTTAGTCCAAATGGGCCCTATGGTGGCTTGCAATCTTTAAAAATGTATCAGTAAAAAATAAAATGCAGAACTTGTTACACATTTTTTTAAATGTTAAATTGGAGCTAACTAAAATAAATGCAGTGGAGGGGAGGAAAACACTCAGTGCTTGGTGAAATAAACATGTTTTTACAGTTTGCCCAAAGGGTCTTAAATGAATGGGCTCCTTTGGTTTCCTGGGTACTGCAACTGCAAAGACTCCTCTCGCCTCCTGTATCCCAGCTGAGTGAACCTCTAATGGAAACGTGACCTGGAGCAAGGCAAACACAGTGTTATATCAGCAGGTTCATGTTATATCAGTAAGTTCTTGTAATATGGCCCTTCACAAATCCTGGCCCCAAACTGTTAGGGCATTGAATCGGGCCCAGAAAGCAAATGGCAGTCTGTGCAGATTGTACAACTCTGGAAACAGCCCGGGTGAAGTTCTGGCAACTGCCTCTTGATTTCCAGACCTATTTCAAAGGCAGCCCCACAGAGAGCATCTTTCAGGCATTAATCTTGATAGGATGGTAGCATGTTTGACAGTGACCACCTCTTTTTCCAGGGAAAGGTGGAATTAATACACTTTGGAAATTGGGTAAAACCACTTGGAGCCACAGCTGCCCCCTGAGCATCCAAGAGTGCTCCTAAACCGTGGACCTCAACCTTCCAGGGTATGGAACCTCATTTAGGACAGGGAGGTCAACGGAGGCGCCAGGCAGACCTCTCTGGGGAGAGTATTCCATAGACTGGAAACTGTAACTCAAAAGGCCCTTGTGGTCATAGTGTTACGTATGCCCTACTTCCAAGGAGTTCGTAGCACAGATGCCCGTAGGGTAGCAATCCTCCCCCCACCTCCTGAATAAGGCCCCTTGCATCAGAAATAACCCTGCACCATCATTTCTCTGGGGGATTGGGGGTAAAAGGCCTGGTGGGACAGCAGTGGTGACTGAGCTACCCACTTCAGAAGAAGTCATCACTGAGCCCACCACCTCATCTAAAGAGTATGAATTTGAACCCCTTGTCTGTCTGCCTGTGAAAGACAGCATCTGGTTTTACCGGCCATACAGGGAAATCAGAAGGTTGCCTTGGCTCAAAGAGGACCACCACCACCAGCAGCTGGTCACCAGCTCCACCTGGCTATCCCACCACAGCAGAACAGAGAGACAGGAGTCTGCACAGCTGCACATGGTGGGTGGCTGGCTGGCAGGGGTTCAGTGCATTGAAGCCCAGTTTGAGCCCTGCTTGTGTTTATGCCCCCAAGTCTTTCCTAATCCCTCAACAAACAGGGTGGAGTACCAAGGAATGTGTTGGGGGTGGGTGGGAGGCATGTGCGTGTCCTCAAGTGACCGGCCCCCTCCTCTAAGGTGGCTCTAGCCTCCCACTGCACGGGGGTGGGAAACACTGTGGTTCCAGGAGTCACATTTTTGGAGTGGTCTCTCTGCTGCCCGAGCAAATAAATGTCCCAGCAGGCGGACAATTGTGTGCTTATGAGGGGCTCTGCCGGAGGCTCAAGTGCCCTTTGTAGGGGACTTGTCAGCAGTGTGTGCTTTTGCTGAGTGTACACTGAGACCCCTCCTCTCCTCCCTCCAGAAGAAAAGGCTTCGCTGAATGCCCACACTGGGGACTTTGTTCCCCGGGGGCTTGAGGGCTCTGTGGCCTGTGCCAGCCTTGCGAAATGGGTCTTGCAGACCTGCGTGGTGAGAGATAATGTTTCCTTCTTATCTACTGCTGCCCACCTACACGAGGGCCAGGGGGCTGACCTTCCAAAACAAGCCTTGATTCTTCCGAGGATTGTTGGCACCCTCCCAGGCCCGCTCTGCTCACAGGGTGGCCCTTGTGCTCGCTGCATGGAGGGACCCCGATCCGTGGCTCAGCCCACGCAGGCTGAGGCTGCACAAAGGGAGCTCAGGCGGCCGCTCGGCCCCTCCCCGGGCATCTTCTGGGCAAGAATGTTCCCTTTGCTGCATATAATAATATAAATGCACACAAAGGGAGGTGGCTGCCTGCGTCAGGCCTTTCGCTTGCTCTCTTGGGAGCACAGTCTCGGCCCCCCAAAGGTGAAATCTCTCATCGCAGCTGCCCATGAATCTTGGGCTGGCTTCATTCAGTTCCTATGGAGATCTGAAACTTGATTTTAAAGGGGCCCAATTACTACAGACTCTGGGTACAATCCCATAGAGCAGGTATATTCAGCCTTTTCAGGTTCAGGATCCACTTTTAACCCAAACATGCATTTGGGGGACTCATTTCTTCATCTCTTATCCTGTTGCAACTGCCCTTGGATCAGGCTGCAACCCACCAGTTCAAGGCTAAGGAGGAGTCACACAGGCTCAGTGGTAGAGCATTTGCCTTGCATGCAGAAGGTTCCAGGTTCAATCCCCAGCATCACCAGGTAGGCTTGGGAGAAATCACTGAGAGCCACTCAATGTAGACAGTACTGAGCAAGATGGACCAGTGGTCTGACTCTGGATAAGGCAGCTTCCGATGTTCCTATGAGTGGATGAGCTGCTGGGCTGGTGGAGCTCCCCTGGGATGGCCAGCAGAAGCTCCATGAGGGCAGAAGCTCCTGCAGCAGAGCCGGCAACAATAGGGGAGGGCTGTGGGCCTGGCAGTGTTTGGGCACATCCTCTGCCCCTTGGTTTGAAGGGCAACAAGGACACCTGGGGTTGGTGGAAGAGAAGTCAATGGGAAAGGGAATATCAAAATAAGAAAGTCCACCCCCCCCGGAAATGACAGAGGGCAGGATGCAGTGCAGCTCAGCTCAGCAGCTAGGCACAGCAGCCCCCCTCAAGCAGTCAATAAGCCCCCCTGCACAAAATATCCAGATCAAAGGATGAAGCTCTCCTCTGAAAAGGAAACACCTGCTTCCAAAAAGAGGCTTTTGAGCATGTGCCAAGTACCCTTTCGAAAGGGCTTCAAGGTGTGCCTGAACCCCATCACTCCCATCTCTTGGAAAAGTCACAACCCCACCCCTTTTTCTGCCTAGGTCAGGGGCAGAGTGTTCTGCTTTGGGAACATGGAGGGCCTTGTTAACAGAGTTGCCTGGCCTAGATCCCATCAGGGTGACAGATGTGGGAACGTTGAGGATATTAGGAGAGGATATCTTGATTAAATATCCTTCCTCACTCACGCTAGTGAGCTGGTAGCAGAGCACATTCCCCTGTATATCGCAAGAAGCTAGCTGGTAGATTCGTTAGAATCTCTTGAGTTAAGCAATCCAGTCTGGCTTGTCCAGTTTGTATTTGTTCCTGGTAAATTCCCCTTTGATTCCCTCTTAAAAAGAATAAAGACACAACAGTGTTCTCTTAAAAGTAATAAGAAGTTTGCTTACATTCAGTTCACAGTGTGATCCTGAAGACAGGCTTTGGCTTGCAGTTACAGAAGAGAGAGTGGGTTCATCCCATATGGGGACTGAGCCCATGTGCTGCTGGCTGAGAGCCAGCAGAGAGCAAAAGAACAACAAGATGGAACAAGGTGAATCAGCAAAAGGAGAAGGGAAGATGGCTGCGTGACCAGCCCTTTTATGGGGTCTCCCAGGGTCATGCCCATCTACCTGGTCACACGCAGGGGAAGGATGCTCCAGACAGGTATGACAGGAAGTCCTCCTGGCTGGAGTAACATCCCCGTGTGTGTCCACTCTGGACTCTGGGCAAACAGGAAATGGTGTATTTGACTGCTACAGTGATGTCACATCCCACAACAGGTGGTGGGAGCATGAAGGACCAGGCAAGAGGGGTCCCTTCAGTCCAGGCCACCACAGGGTTCATGGCTGCCAAAAGGTTCTTTGGCACTTTGGAACTCCCTGTCTATTGATACCAGGCGAGTGCCTTCACTGTACTCTTTTCGACGCCTGCTAAAAGGATCTTTGCTAAGACAAGCCTACCCACAGATTCAGAAAGCGGATGCGAGTTTTTATCTCTTTTTACTCTATTTTACTCTCTTTTTGAAAGTCTTAAATTGTTATTAATTCTTCTTAGTGGTAATTGTGTAGTTTTATCCTTTTTGTAAACCGCTTTGAGATTATTGTTGTTGTTTTTTTAAAACCAATCAAGTGGCGTATAGATTTTATGAAATAAATAAATAGTAGTTAAAGTGGGCTGCTGGAATGTGCCCACTGCCCTTGGCACAGGGACAGCTGTGTTTGCCAGATGCAGACAGGCAAATGCCACCCATCTGGCTAGCCCTGTGCGTGGGATCGCTTTGGGAGCCTCTCTCCTTGCTGGAACAGTCAGGGGAGCATTGCCTGCCTGCTGCACATCTGGGTGAAGTGCAGCACCCTGCCCAGCCCCAGCTGAATGCACTCCGTGTTCCAGCTGCATTCCAGGACGGGAGAGCTGAACTCTGGCCAGGAGGCCTCGGGTGGACGGAAGCAGCAACCATCCCATCTATGCAGCTGCTTGCCAACTGTCGTCAGAAGGAAGGGATGCCCTGAGCCAGTGACGCGCGCTGGGCTGGCGTGGGGCTGAGGCCCTCCTGCACAGCACTGGCCAGGCTGCCAAGAAGGGGGAGAGGAGCTGCTGTTGCGGCCACCGGATCCTGAACCTTCCTCCAGGGTCAGGCTTTAGTCAGGAGAATCGGAAACAGAGCCTACTGCTGGGTTGTTCCTAATCTCTCTGCCTATTTTAGCTGGCACAGAGCTACCCGACTGATTTGGGAATGGAATGGAATGTCTTTGCTAATAGGATCTGGGCATTCTGAACATCATTTTTCAGAATGAACTGAGAATCACGGAACTGTAGGGTTGGAAAGGACCTCAAGGATCATCTAGTCTAACTCCCTGCGATGCAAGCATCACAGATGACTATCCAATCTCTGATTAAGAAAGGAGAGTCCACCACCTTCTAACTTACACACTTAGGGCCAGGTTTGTGCAAAGGTGGGGGGAGGGCGTGGGGGGACAGCCAAGTACACTTGCCCCAATCTTCAGAGGGCTAAGCTGGCCAGTGTGGGGCGGGGAGCTGTCAGGGACCAGCTACTTTTTGGGTTGAGTTTATAACTTTATTCTAACAAGACTCCCATCTGGGTCTCAGACAAGCACTGCACGGGCCTTCTTAGAGCACCTGTGTGGAAATGGGTGCATGTTTTGTTGTCTAGAACAGCTCACCTTGAGCTTAATAGTCCAGAACTCTTCCAAATCAACTAAGAACAATCTGATCCATGCACCAAGTTCAGGAGAATGGAGTGAAGCATCCTTAGAAGCAGTTGTGGAGGAAGGGGGTGGCGGGGGCCACAGGCTGCACTGGAGCTGCAGGGCGCCCTCCAGTGGATGGGCCCAGTGCTGCCTGAAAATGCAGCATGGGATGTGGCTCCAGCCACTGCCTCCTTCCTGGCTGCGGCAGCATTGGTGGAGGAAGGGGGGTGCGGGGGGTGCGGTCTGCCCTGGGTGTCATCCCTGAGGGGGGGTGTCATCACCATCCCACCCTCTGGGACACTAGCCCCGCCCCCATGTGCACTGCTCCAGGTGCTGGAACAGCTAGCTCCATCTCAGCTGCCCTCTATCTGAGCGGGAGGTGGCCGGCCCCCGCCCCGGCTCTCCCTGTCCAGTGGGTGACTTGCGCCGTCCCCATAGATGGCTACCCTCCTTCCCGTTCTAGCTACGCCACTGCATAGAACCTGTGCCCCGCTGCATCAATCACATAAGCTAATACCCAGAGTTGCTCTGGCTTTTGCCTGCGCGCTCTCTCTCTCTCTCTCTCTCTCTCTCTCTCTGTGTGTGTGTGTGTGTGTGTGTGAGTGAGAGAGAAAATCTTTGTGGTGTTCCTCTGACTCTGTCCTCTCCAGTTCTTTAAGGTGTTGGCCAGAAGTGGGCAGAGCACGCTGGCCATGACCTACCACTAGGGCAAACACAAGCACTACCCCTTGCTTGCAATGTTGGAATTATTGGTGCAACCTCAAATGGCATTCCTTGCAGGTGATGCTTTTGCAAGATCCTTGTTGTCATGCTTCTTTACTTCAGTTGGGTCAGAGATCCCGGCAGCCTCTCCACCATTTTGGCCAAGAAGTGTTCCCTTTACTTTTATCTTTCTTGAACTTCTTCCTTATAGCAGGGGATGTTCAACTGAGGGTCATTCCAGATGGGGGTTTAGTGCTATCAATGGGTCTTCCAGACATTGCAGGTGGCTCACCTACCATTTTGTTTTGACATAATATTTTCCCCAGAAAGGATAAATCCAGATTAAATTGTGTGTGCGTGTGCGGATGTGCAAGATGTGCAAGATGGCATTTTGATGCAATGATGCCATGTGAACCCTGTGAAAAACTTGCACAGATGAGAAGCATCTCCCACCCCCACAATAAACACTCACCTGGAAGCAGCCTGAGGGTGTTTTGAATCTAAGTCCCATCCTCTGACCCCCTCATCTCACCCCCTCCCCATGAGTCTTATGTTCATTGCTGTGAGCAGCTCTTGTGGTTGTTGTGTGGAGAATAGAGGCAAACTCCCACTTTCCCCCTTCTTGCATCAGCAACAAATGTGAAGGGCAGGTTCCATCTGCCTCTTTACCCAGTACACTGGTGGAGACATCTCACACGCAGCAGAACCCAAGAGAAAATCCTGCTGCTCTGGAATGGGGTAATGTTGGTGGCACTTGGGCATGCAAATCCCCTCCTTAAGTCTGCCCTGTTGCATGCCTCTGAGAGCCCCTTGCCTTTAGCCTAGTTTGTGAGCCACACAACTTGAGTCACTTGCCTCCACCCCAGCTGGCTACCAGCCCACCAGTTTCTTCCCACTGTCCATCTAAAACACCCCCCCCTCGGTGGTTGATGGACCCAGAAGTTTCTGGTTTGCAGCTTACAGAAGGGAGACCCAGACACTGCAAGGCCTGGCCTGGTGAGAGATCTGGGGCCCAGCTTGGCCTCCGTAGCTGGAGCTCCACCACTCCTTCCGTGACAGACAGGCAGGTCACTTGACAGGCCGCTCTGGGGTGCCCTGTGACCCCTGGTTATTTATGTGGCCTTGTGAAATTGATGTGCCTAGAGCCCTGGGACAGATAAGTGGAGGCTCCGTCATTAGTTTAAGCAGAGGTGAAAGGTGGTCAATAAAGAGGATTTCATGTCGCATTGATCATCCCTTGGCATTTCTTCCTGGCTCCCACCTCCCAGCCTCCAGGAAGAGCAGTTAAAGGCAGAGCCAAAGCTCCACTGGGCAGCGCAGCAGAATTTCCAAGGGTGGCCCAGGGAGCAAGGTCCCTGCCCCTTGAGCCTGGCTTTGACTGCAGACGCAGGCAGGGATCAAGGGCTGCCCTTGCCACAACTAGCCACTCACAGGCATGGAAACAGTTGACTCCGAAATCTGAGAGCTTTGCAGTTTGTTTCTTCAACACCTTCATCAAACATTGCAGAGGCCACCTCCCTCCTTTCCTTCCCAGGACTCCAAAATGGTAGGAGAATTTCCTTGCCCATCAACAAAGCAGAAAGCCAGGTCTATGGTGAAGGGGGGCATTGGTTCAATGGGCAGTGGCTGTTTTTGCTAGTTTCATTTTAATGATGCTTTGCAGACCTGTTTTTATGTTCCAGTTGCTCTTTTCTATCCCATTGTGTGTGTTTGCCGTTAACAGAACACCAGTGTGGTGAAATGGTTTTACTAGTGCTTGGGAAACCAGGGTTCAAATCTCCATTCAGGCATGAAGCGTGCTGGGTGTGACCTTAGGCCTCTCACTGTCTATTAGCTTCACAGGGTTGTTGTGAAAATAAAAAGGGGAGAGAGACCTGTGTATGCCACCTTGAGCTACTTGGAGGAAAAAAGGTGGGGTATAATAAATGCAACAAGCAAGCAAGCAAGCAAATAAACATTAAGCACCATTTAGTAGAAAGGAAGAACAAACATTCAACCAACAGCCAAAGCCCTTCCTCAAAGGTCCTTGGTGTTTTTCTTGCTTCTGCCCTTCTCCCCCCGCCATTTCTGCCATCCTTCCAGTTCTCTTGCATAAGGTCATATTGCTCCACATGAGACCTAGATTCATAAAATTGGAAGGGACCCTGAGGATCATCTTATTCAACCTAAATATGCAGCTCTCCCATATGGGGATAGAACCTGCAACCTTGGCATTATCAGTACCATGCTCTAACCAACTGTGCATAAAAAGTTATTCATTGTGGATTCTGAATGCTTGCTAGGAGAAACCCTCCACATCCCATCCACCAGTAGTGATGTGTTTTATGCAAGCCCAAAGGCAACAAGGTTGGGGGGGGGGGTTGGGACTTCTCTCCCTTAGATCTTATCCATGCTTCAGAGGCTGCTGAGTGGCTCCTTACTTTGCCAGCTTGGTGGAGCAATTGAGCAGGCCATTTTTATTTTTATTTTCATTCCCCCCCACCCCCTTATGACTTCCTTAAGTCTGCTGCTCCCTTTGACTTCCTCCATCTTTTGCCCATGGATTCTATAAGACCTTCTGGATGAGATGGGCAAGAGTGAGATCTGCCATGACCCCTCATCTGGGCTCCATCCCTCTTGGCTTTGGCACAAACAGGGCCCGTTGTTCTCACCCTTAGGATGTTGACAGCCAAGAACTTCTGGTGTGAAGGGAAAGAGTTATAGCTGCTTGCCATTCCAGGCCTGTTTTTAATCTTCCTCCAGCAATATTTGTATTCTGCAGCAGACTGAGCCGATGGATTGAGAGTCGGGCAGAAAAGCGCGCAGAGCTGGCAATTTGCAGCTCTTCCCCCCCTAGAGCGGAGCAAACTCTGGCGTGGAAAAGTCAAAGGAAAATTAAAACAAAATTGCCATCAGCTGCCAGATTGCTCCATGTTCCTGCCCAGGAGGTGGTGGAAGGATGAGCCTGGCTGTAGGATCAGACCAAAGGGCTTGCTGCTAGGCCAGCATCATTCTTCAGTGTCACCGGCCATTAGTATCATGGGCCCAGCGCTGTGGAATACTCTGCCAATAGAGGTTCAGCAGTCGCCTTCTGTGCCAACTTTTAAATGAAAACTTTTCTATTCCACCAGGCATTTTGGAATGCCCTCCTCCACGATGGTTAATTCATGGCTGTCTTTAACTTTATAGTTTTATGTTTTTATTGCTGTAAATTGCTTTGATTTTATATTTTTATAAAATGATACTGCAGTGTACATTTTTAAATAAATAAGTGATAAATAAATCCTGTTTCCACAGTGGCTAACCAGATGCCCCTCGGAAGCTGACAGGCAGTCCGTGGGGAAAAAGGCTCTTGTTCCCCATTGATCCACGCCCTTGAGAGGCGTGGCTCTCTGCTCTTAGTGGCTGGAGGCAGACACCATGACTTGGATTTGCCTGATCCTCTTTTAGGCCAAAGCCCCACAATGTGGCCAACACCACACTGTGTGGGAGCAACTCCCACAGTCTAATTGGGTGCTGTGTGAAGAAGCGTCCTTCAACCCCCCCCCCACTGAGCTATCATGAGAATGTTGGGGGCCAGAGAACTTCCATCTCTCCACTTCCTCTATGCCATTCACAATTTTACACCCCTCTATCATGTGTGTGCACCCCATTTCATATTACTTTTTACAAACTAAGATGTTCCAAACTTCACGTTGCGTGTTTTTATATAGGAAGGCAGGATATAGATATATATATATATTAAAAAAACAGCAACCCACAACATTTGTTAAAAACAAAATAGGTACGAACAAGAAACATTTCTGCATAAAGGTTATCTCTAGAAACCTATTCGCAAAGACGATGCATTCCAGTTCTGTTTGACTTTGTTTATACTGGAGGAAATGGGGTGATAAACTTGCATGGAGGACACTCTGCCTGCCACCCTGGCCTGCCCCAACACAGGAAAGGAGAAGAAAACAGCCCTTTCCACAGGGACCCTTTGGGGCATCTTTCAGTGGCAGACATTTGAAAACCTTCAGGGTGAAAAACAAAACAGAATGAAGATGTTGCGAGGAATTTGGGCTTTAATCAAAGCTTGCCACCGCTGTCCAGTTCTTGTCCTTCAGCTCAGGCTTATAGAGTGCTTTGTGGGGGTGACTCCTCCCAAGTCAAGGAGAAAGGGCTGTAGCAGCCAAAGAGTTTGCACCAAAACCCCTCCATCAGAGACTTGCCACAGGACAAGAGGTGGGGGAGAGGAATTCGTCGTCTTTCTCCAAATGCATGGCCAGAATTGAGGACCTGAAACTACAGAGCTGCAAGTGGGCTCTGTGCAGTTTCACAAATAATTTAGAAACAGACTTAAACACATGTCCAAATAATTTAGAAATACATGTAAATTTAAATATATCCCCTTTCTGACCATTTTAAAATTAAAAACCTGGTTTACAAGATTACAATTAAAATCCTTAAGAATAACAAGGAACTGTTTATGTTGTATCCATAAGAGCTCCTTGAATTTTAAACTCCATTTTAACAAATGAAATTAAAAGAGGGGGGAAAAAATGATTGTAATTCAAATAATGATACCTTTTTTTTCCAAGTGCGGTGCATTTTTTTCCAGTTCTGTCAAGAATCCTTCAAAATGCTTAACTTTTCTTTTGTGCGCAGTTTATAGCAACATTCATGGCAGTCCAGGCAAATGCAAAGTTAAGCAAAGAATTTCAGATACTGACAACTCAGTTTAAGATCGCAGCACCATGAGAATTGTCCCCCCGCCCTCCAGCAGATGTCCTTTAAGTTATTACCGGGGTGGGGGGTGGGGGTGGGAATTTGCTTTTGACTTCTCCGAATTCTAGTTTTTGCAAAAAGACTTCCTGGTATGTAATTTATTTTAATCTTGTTTTTCCAGTTATTTTATTTTATTTTAGTTCAAATGAACTATTATAAAATTATGCACACGTACATTTTAATTGAATTGAAATGTCCTAAGTGCAATTCACGATATCCTCATGAATAAATAAAACACATTTTCTAGCTCATTTCATGAAAACACGAAGAATAATACTCCAATAATGGTTATGTTTAAAAGGTCACAGTTGTTTAAAACAAGTGAGAAATGCATCATTCCATGTAAAGGGCTACTGCTGGAAAAAGGGAAATTGAAAAACAACATTTTAACCATTGTGGCCTGAAGAGCACAATTTAATATAAAAATAAAAAGCTCATCATTAGAAGAAAATCCTATGTCTGCTCATTTAAATCTTTGTACTTGTGAACAGCATTCCACTACCCACAGAATGAGAAAGGGCCACTGTCTGTTAGGAAGCAAAAGGGAACTGAATGCTGGAGCTAAGCCTTTGGGCATTTCTGCACCGGTGACCAGAAATATGACCCAGGAAAGCCCTTTTTTTGTTCCACTTAAAGCCCAGAGCGAGGAGCAGCATCAGCCGCCGCCCCAGAGCCTGTCCTGCTGTTGGGGAAGCACCTCCAGCAACCACAGACAATGATCCTGGGCTTTATGGGAAGCCACATCGGTTTAGGGCAACCCGGGAAAAGGGGACGTGATACCGAGTGGCATGAATTATGCAGGAGGCCTGATTTAACACGCGCATTATTCCTCCCCGCAAGCCGAGCCCGGCGCACTTTAATGCTGCCTTTGCAGCCTCCCAATTCCCCAGCCCTTCCTGTGATTACTCACAGCAACAAAGCCCGCTCTTATTAGATCTAATTGAAACTTTTGCAGATAGAGCTGATGTGAGTCACCGAGGAAAACACCTGATTAAGCTGCAGGCACCGTCTATTTATATTTGTGCAGTGGTGGCAGAAGCAGCAGCAGCAGCGCGCCATTGGCGGAGGTGTGAGAGGACGGGACACGGTGCCAAGGCGGAGGCCAAGCTCTCTGCCCCTTCTTGGAGCCCCACTGAATCGGTGGTGCTTCCCCCCCCCCCGCGCCCCGTCTGCTCCAACCCCTTTGCTGCTCTCTGGAGTGATCCTGCGGGAGATAGGAGGGACCCCCTCCCTCGGGGTGTTAGGACTGGGCCGCGTCTGGTGGCATCCACAAAGCCCAGTTTGGCTCATAAGGACACGGTTTGGCGCAGTGGGGCGTGGTGGGGGTAGCAGAAGGGGGCTTGGTGCTGCCTTTTGGATGCCACGGATTGAGCGCCCCCTCCTCCCTTCCCCTCTGCCCTCTCCTCTCACAATGTAAAGATTTTGGAGCACATCTGAAATGAAAATGGCTCATGACAATGGGGGGGGGGGGCTTGCTTAACAGCAGCCGGGCAAGAGCAAATGTCAGGAAGCCAGTGGCCTGAGCTACCCTGTATCTTCCCCACGCTCAGAAGCAGCTGCCCAAGAAAAAGCCACGTCGCCGCCTCCCCTCCCGCGGCATCTTATGTGTCCAGAATTCCACATCACTCCGAAACCTGCTTTCCGTCTCATCAACATTCGTGAGCTGATGGAACTTACCAACTCATTTATATTCTGCTTCCAGCAGAAGCACCCCCGCCCCCCGCAACGCCCCACAAATTGCCAGAGTGACCTAGTATTCTGCTGCGCTTCCTTTGCCAGGCGGTAGGGGGCACTCTGTCTTCACAGAAACGCCCCCCCTCCGCGTGACCCTGGGGGACAATGCACTTTCGCACACTCGAGGGGCCCTTTGGACAAGTCCATGAGACCCACCACAGCTGAGGTAGCTGCCGGCTCCATAAGCCATTCAGCTCACAGGGCCACCAGGCACACAACTGGCCGACGAGGCGCATCTTCTCTGGAAATGTGGCAATAAGGAAGCGACCGGTTCTTTGCGCGCCTCAGTGGGGGTGGGGGGTGGGGGGCAGCAGATGGGCGGGGACAGGGCTCAGTTCCACGATGGGCCAGAACGCGGGGGGGGGCATGGGGACATGAAAGACCCTTTCCCCTGGGAAAAAAACGGGGTGTTGGGACTGTTGGGGAGACAAAGGGAGCCGCCCTCTGCTCTCGCCTGGCCCCCATTTGCGTCAGAAGAAGCCGTCGGGATACAGAAGAGAGGGGGACCCCGGTAATGAAGGGGCTGGAGCGGTCAGCTCTCCTCCCCAACAAAGGAGGATCCTGGGGAGGGAGACGGGGAAGGCGCCAGTCGATGGGGCTTGGTCGCCAGCTTCGAAAGGCTCCCCAAAGGGTTGGTTCGCCACCCCGGCCCCCCTCCACGTTTCCAGAGGCTGCCCCCACGTTCCCAAAGGGAAGAGGAGGCCGCTGCCTTGAAGCGAAGACTCCCGGCCTTCTTCTCCTCTGGCCCGCCCCAAGAAAACCCGCTCGCCTAAGCAGAGCGACCAAGACGTCCCTTCCTCTGACTTCTTAGCGGAGAAAAGCTGGACGGAGTCCCCTTAGTCCCCCCACCTCTTGCAAAGGGCTTCTTTTTTCACGCAAGGAAAGGGGCCTCGTCTTCTTCGCGAGGAGTGGAGAAAGCAACCGGCGTCGTGGGGCTCAGCACCTTCCACTCCCCGCCACTAGCAAGCCCCATCCGGGCAGAGACAACTCTAGAAAGTGGCTCTGCCGAAGAGCCGCATCCGGGGGCGCTGCTGGTTCCCCCAAAAGAGGGTCCCTTCGGCGCAGCTTCCCGGCAGCTTAGAGAAAAACCCAAGCAAAAAAAAAAAAAAGACAACCCCCCCCCAGCAGCAGCAGCAACCCTGGTCGAGTCGTGCCTTTCGCACGAAATGCCATTTCAGGGCTAAACAAAAGTTGTCTTAAAACGACCTTTGACAGCACAGAAAAGAGAGGAAAAGGGCTCCCTGGGTGGCCTCGAAAGACTGAAAGGCGGCGGGGCGGGGGGTGCAGACTGAAGGACGGAGAAAGCAGCAGGGCCTGAGGCTGGCTTAAGGTGGGCGAGGGAGGGGCTTTCTGCTCCTTACCGGCTTCTCTCGGGCTAATTCACAGCCGACTTTGCGGACTGCGGGTCCTCTGGTTTCCCCCTCGGATTCTGCATTTTCAATATGTGAATAGCGGGGCGGAGGAGGAAGGCCATGCGACTGACTAACTCCAAAAAGACTTACCATCTTCCCCCAATGATGCTCCTTAAACTCTTCCCCACTTGGGCTATCAGATTCCACCGCAAACTCTCCCTGACCTGGAGATACAGCAGCGAAACAAACACTTTGAATGAGTCTCCTTGACTTTTCTGGGGTTTTCTTTTCTTTCTTTTAAGTTGCATTTTCATTTCCGCCTGGGCATTTGCATTATCAAGAGGAAGACAAAAGCAATCCAGAGAGGGAAGCAGATTTCCAAATGCATGTTCTCTCCTCTACTCTGAAATGTGTTCATTTGCATCAAGCGCGAGCAGGCGGATTATGCCAGAAAGTGACCCCGGCAGCGGCGTCACCAGGAGACAATGGCGAATTTTGGAGCTGCGTGTGGCGCAGCAGAATTCAGGGGAACCGGCAGACAGATGGCCTAGGCTGGGGAGTGGGGGTCTGTCTGCTTCCCTCCCCGCCCTCTGGGTCGCCCTTTCATTTCAGTGAGGCTCAGGCAAGGAGAACTTTCTCTTGGATCGGGCTCAGAACACTGAGGGCTCCTCGTTTTACAAGCGCCACCTTGCAGAGATGAGCGGACAAGGTGGCATAGAAGCGCATTCTCTGTGCCCACCTCACTGAGCTCACGCAGGCATCTATAGCATTGTCCTAAATAAAATGAGCTAACCGCCAGTTTGAAAGTTCACCACCCAGTTTCAATTAGTTCATTGTATAATCTAAGAACTTTTTTCAAAGGCTGTTGTCTTAAAAGTGTTTGCTAGATTGTTTTTACTTGGTGAATTATTGCCCTGCGGGGATTTCAAATTGGTCCAGGCTCCTACATAACAAAAAATGCGGCCAGTGGGGGCAGGATTTCTCGCCCCCCGCGGCAGCCGCTGAAAAGGGAGAGTTCAAAACCCTCCAGAAAGAAAGAACTTTTCCGCAATGACCACAAAGCTGGACCGAGAGGTCCCAGCAGGAAAACAAAACAAAACAAAAAATGTCGCCTCGCATTCCACTGACTTTTTCGCAGCCTGGTTGGCAAGCCTGAACTGAACTACCCTTCCCCGGCCGGCTTCGTCCCGACAACCTCCTAATCTACTGGGAAGAGCTCTCTGCACCCGGGAGGAGCGCCTCGCTGCCACCCCGAAGCGCTTCGAGGACGGAGAAGGGGCCTCCGTGGGGAAGCGGAGACCAGGCAGGCAGGTGAGCGGCCCTGACCCGGCCAGCGAGCGCCTCTGTACGGTCCGGCTCTGCCCGCCCGAGCGGGACCGGCTAGAGATGCCCGCAGCCCATGGCTGCCTCCCAGGGAAGTTGAGGAACCCTCGGGGGCATTCAAAGAGCAGCGGGCCCTTTCTTCAGCAACCCTGGTGGCCCGGAGCATACTGTTTTCTGGGGAAACCGAGAGAGCCAAACGCACGGCCCGACTGGGGTCGCCGCCGCTTCCTGTAGGCCTGAGGGTGCCGGCGCTGGGTCTCAGCGGGGGCACTGGAGAATTTTTCCACCGTTGGAGGGAGATTTAAGGCAGTGGGGGCGGGGGGGGGGCAGGAAAGAAAACCTCTGGGGCTGCGGGAAGCGAGAGCCGTCTCAGGGCCCCTGCGCCTTAATCCTGCCGGAGTCCAGAGTCTCCGCCGCTGCCTTGGAAGCTGCCTCGCGCCCTGTCCTGCCCTGCCCTACCTTCCTCCTCCTCTTTCCCGGCGCTTATGGGGACAAAAAAGAAAAAGACACGAGGCGGGTTCCTGGATAAATGTTTTATGCGAGTAATAAAATATTGGCTGTAACATAAATAAAAACGGAGCAGGATGATACAGTGGCGGACCCGGCCCAACAGACGGGCGCCCGGCTCCGAGACGGGCCTGGCGTGCGAGCAAAGGGAAGTCACAGCGGGCCAGGGCGGGAATCGGGTGCTGGCAGTTCGGACCCCCGGTCCCTCAACCT
This sequence comes from Podarcis filfolensis, assembly GCF_964270895.1. Lineage (NCBI taxonomy): Eukaryota > Metazoa > Chordata > Lepidosauria > Squamata > Lacertidae > Podarcis > Podarcis filfolensis. The sequence continues at coordinate 55,712,490 of NC_139611.1, read as the reverse complement.
CCGCGCCTGCCGGATTCAAGGGGCAAAGTGGAAGCGAGCGCCGAGTCCCTTGTGGGTCGCTTTGGGGAGCCCAGGCGGCCTCTCCCAGACACCGCCCGGCTGGCAATAGAGGTTGCACCCCTCCGCCCCCGCCCCCCGCAAGAAGAAACCGCATCCAGCTCAAACCTTGGGCCTCTCGCGTCTCTCCCGCCGGCCATAAGGCTGTTGCTGCTGCTCCAGGTTCGGTCGGTGGAGTTTCAAATAAATACAGAGACTTTAAATTAGAAAGAGAGTCGGTCGCCAGCAGGCGTAGGAATAAATTGACGCGCCTCTGCGCGCTCTGCTGCTGCTTGCCCGGTCCGGCGTCGTCGTCGTCGGGCGGGGCGGCTCGGCCATCTGTCTGTCCTAGGGCCGCGCCGGGGGCTCTCTCGGCCGGCCCCCGAGGGCGCAGTCCGTTGGCGCTGCGGGCAGGTCCCGCAGCCAGTCCCAGGCAGGCCAGTCCAGTCCTCGGGAGCCGTCCCCGCCCGGGCCGAGTCATTGCCCGGGGCTCTGGAGCGTGTGCGGGTGCTGATGGTGGTGCTGGAGCGTCGGCGAGGCGTCGGCGCCCTGCGCGTAAAGGTCCTGGTCCATGGCGGGCGCGTGCGGTGCGGCGACGGGCGTCATGCGCTTCTCCTTCTGCCGCCGGTTGCAGAACCAGACGCGTACCACCTCCTTCTCCAGCTGGAGCGTGTCGGCCAGCGAGGTGATCTCGTGAGCCGAGGGCTTGGGGCATTTGAGAAAGTGGCTCTCGAGCGCTCCCTTGACGCCCACCTCGATGGAGGTGCGCTTCTTGCGCTTGCGGCCCTGCGCCGCGATCTTGTCCAGGCTGGCTGGGCTGCCCGTGGTGGAGTCGGTCTCCTCCAGCCACTTGTTGAGCAGCGGCTTCAGCTTGCACATGTTCTTGAAGCTCAGCTGCAGCGCCTCGAAGCGGCAGATGGTCGTCTGCGAGAAGACGTTGCCGTACAGGGTGCCCAGCGCCAGCCCCACGTCGGCCTGCGTGAAGCCCAGCTTGATGCGCCGCTGCTTAAACTGCTTGGCGAACTGCTCCAGGTCGTCCGAGCTGGGCGCCTCCTCGTCCGACGCCGCCGACCCCGGCTCGTGGCCCCCCGCGTGGCCCAGGTGCGGCGGGGAGCCCTCCAGGTGCGCCGCCTCCGCCTCCTCGTGCTGGTGCGGATGGTGCTGGTGGTGACCGCCGTGGGGAGCGTGGCCATGGGGCAGGTGCAAGGCCGGTGCCTGCGGGCCCAGCATCCCGTTAAGCCCCGGGTAGGCCGCCTGAGAGTAGAGCAGCGCCTGGTGCCCACCGGCGGCCGTCGGGGACATGGCCGAGGGGCAGCCGCCCAGGTGATGCGCGGGAGCCCCCTGCCCCCAGTGCGCTCCGCCGCCGCCTCCTCCGCCGCCCGCTTGCTGGTGCACCAGGTGTGAGCGCGAGTGGAAGCCGTCGAGGTCTCCTCGCGGGCCCGCGCCGCCCCCTTTGGCGTGCTCCAGGTGGGTTCCCCCCCCGCCGCCGCCCCAGTCTCCAGTGGCGCCTGGCAGCCACTGATGGTGCGGGAGGCTGCCGATGGGGTGCCCCGGCGTGGCGGCCAGGCCCTGTAGGTACTCGTGGTGCATCATCTTCTGCACCTCGCGGTACGTGGGGCCCTGGTGAAGGCGCTCGGCGTCCGGCGTGGGCACAGCCAGGAGGGGGCTGCCGCGCGGCAGGTACTGCGCCGTGGTGGTGGCCATGGCGGCAGCTGCTTCCTCGTGGGGTCGGGTCGTCGGCTGGCCCGCGCAGCGCGCCTCTCACTGGGGCCCCCTCGGCGGGGGGACGCGCTTTAGAGTCCCGGCTCGGCCCCACGCGCGGCCACTCCCCCACGCGCGCCCCATTGGCTCCGCCACCCGCGACTGGCAGCCCGCACCGCACCTCCATAGGGCGCCCCCGGCGAAGGGAGACGCCCCCGCCCCGTCTGCCGGCGCCGGCCGTGATTGGAGCGGGAAGGCGCGCCGGGCGCGCCGCTCGGCCACTCAGCGCGTGGGGGGAGCGGCGCGGCCGCGGAGGCGGCAGCACCTGCTGGACGGGACGGGACGCGACGCAAGAGCCAGCCAGCCAGTCAGCGCGGGGTCGCCGGCGCCCTAGCAATCGCGCCGCGTCTGCGGAGCCTCCCGGAGCTCGGGCGCCGGTTCCCCCAGCTCCGCCGCTGCCCCGGTGAGTCTGCCGGCTGGGGTTGGCACTAGGGTCTTTTTTTTGGGGGGGCGGGGGTAATACGCACTCCTGTCCCTCCAGACGGGTCCTATTTCAGACTCGGGGCGGGGGGTTTCCTCGCGTCGTTGCCCAGTTTCTCTCTCCTTTTCGGGCCTGAGGGTCTCGCGTGGGGGAAGGGGGGAGAGAATTTCGGGGGTGAAGAAGAGATCGGCTTGCTTTTGTGACGGCCCCTTAACAACTATAAGGCCCACGATTTGGCAAAACTGCCGGGCGGAGCGGGGTGTACCTTCCTCTCCAATTTGGAGGAAACGTGCCTGCGAGAGGCTGAGAGCGCGCCTCTGCTCCGGAGCGAGGCCGAAGGGGAGCAAGCCGGCCCTTCTCCTCGCCCAACGCTTCTCTCAGGCATGTTTGGGTCTCCGGGAATTGTCTCCGCAGTGGGACCTGGATGGACCTAGAGGGAGCGCCCTGAGGCCACAGCGCTGGGTGAGTGCCTAGTTTCGCCCCCTTGCCCGCATTCCTGATGCTGATGTCTGTTTCCACAGCTCTGCCGCGCACGGCTTCCTCTGAGAAGCAGAAGGAGTTTGAGCTTCCCAGAGCGGGTTTGGCCCTTACTCTCCAAAGCTTGCTGACAGAAGCGTAAATCCTAGGCACTAGCAACCAATGGATTCAAATGACAAGAAAGGAGATTCCGACTTAACGTCAAGAAGAACTTTCTGACGGCAAGAGATGCTCGGCAGAGGAACGGGATCCTTCGGAAGGTGGTGGACTCTCCTTCGCTGGAGGTTTGTAAGCAGAGGACGGTGGCCATCTCTCATAGAATCATTAGCTGCGATTCCTGCATTGCGGGGGGGGGGGGTTGGACTAGATGACCCTTGCGGTTCCTTCCAACTCTACAATTCTCTTTCCTGTCACTTGTTTCTAGAAAGGGATGCCATAGTTGTCTGATGGTTCTGGGATGGGATAAGGGGCTCGTGTGTTGCTGAGGTTCCCTTCCTCCCCCAACTCCCCTTGCAGAATGGGGGACGCCGTGGGTATGAGACGATCCTCCCAGCTGCTTTTATGAGGGTGTGCTGGGCTTCTGAGCCACTCCAAGTGCGCGCTCCGCATGCTGAGCGGGGCAGAGACTCACCTTAGACCACGTTGATGGAGCTCAGCCCTTCCTTCGCATCACTGCCACGCAGGAAGCTGGAAGGGGCACAACCGTTTCAGGTTTTATTCGACCCCCTCGTGAAGGCTTCGCTTTCCAGTGCCCACCTGCCAGATCCGGGTTCAGCACTCCGGGCTCCTCCGGGCATTTTCCATTGGGAACTTTATTTAGGAGTTGGCCCTGGGAGAGGAGAGAGGGACGCTCCTGCCTGCATGGCACCACATTGGGTCTTCCCAGCACGGAACGGGCAGCGCCGGGAGAACTGAGTTCCAGCATCAAGGTGGCCCCCATCTAAAAACCGGGCAGTGTTGTGTAGTGGGTAGTGTCGGACTAGGACCTAGAAGAGACCAGGGTTAAAATCCCTACTGGGCTATGAGGCTCACTGGGTGTCCTTGGCGGACCAGTCGCCACCTCTCAGCCTAACCTACCTCACAGGGTTGTTGTTTGGGGGATAAATGAGAAGGGGGGGGGGAATGTGTTTGCCACCTTGAACGCCTTGGAGAGAGAAAATGTGGGATGTAAATGCAATAAATAATAAATAAATAAAAATTAAAAGGGTTTTTTCCCCCTTCCCTGGCCACCCTTTCCTCAAGCAGTTTAGAGCACCGCGCAGTCACCCCCCCTGCAACTTTCACACTCTCCCCAGAGGGCAGCAGCAGGACACAGGCGGAAATGCTTGTTGGGCAAAACTAGGCCAAGCGGTTGGAGAGGTGGGGGCGGGTGGGGGCTCCCATCATCTCAGAAGCCTAGTCACCCTCCTCCAGAGCTGGGGGTCTAACAAATTTTTGTTTCTTGCTCACAAGGAGAGTGGGATGAAATGCCCCCCCCGCGCCTTATCTTTGGCCCTTGCGCCCCAATCCCTCCGCAGCCTACAGCCACGTCAGGATGTGTTTATTGACCTTATGCAAATCATGTTTGTGCTGCTTCTCAGAGGGAACGGATGCGATGGAACCACCCTATCGCCTTAGGAGCCACGGAGGCCAATGACTCACAGGCTGTCCATCCTCACGGGCACAGGATGGCACGTGAGCCACTGGTGAGTTAATGAGCGGTTGTATGAATGAGACCTTCATTCTCTGGGTCACCAGCTGGCTTCCTGCCAGCTTCGGAGTGAAAAGAGCCCCCCTCCCGCGTTAATAAAGAGCAATATATATGCATTGGTGAATAAACTGTTTTCTTTCGAGAAGCTGAAGTGCTCCTCCTTTTCCCTTTTCATCCTCACAGCAACCCTGCGGGGTAGGTTAAGCTGAAAGCTAGTGGCTGGCCAAAATACTTCACGGCTGCTGGGCTGGGGGGCACCACTCGCCCGCTTCCCCAGTTCCAGTGCCTCCCAGTCCTAGACTTTACAAGCTTGCAGACTGCCCACGCACGGCTAGGGCAAAAATTCTGTGCTGGGATTCCTGCGTAGCAGGGGGCTGGACAAGACGACCCTTTGAGTTCCTTCCAACTTTCTTTTTCTGTAGCTGTTTCCACGCCGGTGAAGAGGCAGAGGGCGATTGCTTGAGAGAGCCTCACAGAGATCGGGGGCAGAAACCACAGGGGTGGTGCTCAGCTCCTCTCTAACGCGGTTTATCCAGTGGACAAGGAGGGCAGCTGAGCTCGACCCCGCCATGTTGGTCAGTTGGGGGCGGGACGGGGGCTTTAGCAGGCCTGCCTGCTCCGGCGGCTCCTAGGGCTTCAGCGCCGCTCCTGCCGCCGCACTAGCCTGAGAATCGCCCCGGAGTGTCGCTCGCGCCGAGTCGCCTGGAAGGAGCGCCCGCGGGCGTCCCTTTCCGCCGCTCCGGAGCGTTTCTGGCAGCGTCGGCTCCGGTTCGATGCCAGATCTGCAGCCCGAAGGAAGAAGGCGAGGCGAACAAGAGGAGTGTACTCGAGCCATGAAGCTCGTTCCCTCTCGGTCTTAGCCTACCTCGCAGGTTTCTTCTGCGGATAAAATGTGGCCTGCGGAGGGGACGGGACAGCCAAGCGGCTTCTTCGCGCCAGCCTTCGCCTCTGGGCAAGGGCGCGAGGGGAGCGTTTGTCTCGCTCTGAAGAAGAGAATTCTTGCGGAGGTTAAAAGCAGGAGCACAAGCGCCAGTCAGCCCGCCTTCGGGGACGCAACTCCAGGCGGGCCGCGCTCGGCAGCTGCGGACAGGGCCTGGGGTGGCTCTCGGTTGTGCAGTGGTTGGCTAGTGGGCACTCTACACATGCTCAGAGGCTCTTTTGATCCCTACTGGGACGCGAGTACCGAAGAAGCGGCTTCCGTGTGTGTGGCGTGGGGGCTCAAAAATATAGCCTCTAAAGTGGAAGGAGGGAAAAGGCACGAGCAACCCGAAAGGTTGGGGGGCGAGATCTGTCATTTCTTCCCGCAGGAGAGGCAAGAAGCAGGTTAGGCTGAGATGCAGCATTGCTCAACACCAAAACGAGCCTGGCTGCCGAGAGAGCGAGGCGAGCCTGGAGTGGAGGTTTGCGCCGCAGCCTTGTGAGCTGTCTTCAGTTCTGAGCACTCAGGCGAAGCTCCTGCCCTCGAGATGCTTTGACGCAAAGCATTTGTCTTTTGCACTTGGTTTAGGCCGATGAACAGATCTTCGGGTGCTTGCGGGAAACAAAGCAAAGATCCCACAAGCCAGGAATGGACTTTGGGATTTATTTATTTTCAAGGAAGTGCCCTGGACATCCCTGTAAACTCCTTCCTGAGATGATCCTGGGATGGGTCTGGCAGTGCCCTTTTGTGTCCTTCCAGAAGTTGGTGCTGAGGACCCGCTGCTCTGGCTTTGGCTGCTCTTGTTCCCAGGTCTTTTTTTTTAAAAAAAAACAAACTAACAAAAATATCTCCATGTGAACCCACTGCGGTGGGGAGGTCCTCTGGAGAACTGGGCTGAGCAATAGCTGGCTCTAGCTTTGTGTGTGTGTGTGTGTGTGTGTGTGTGTGTGTGTCCGTCCGTGTCCCCCTTGCTTTTAAAAATGGTTCAATTTCTGGGGCATTTTTTTAGTATAGCTTTCAGAACTGGTGATTTTGCTGCTTCTGGCTTTGCATTGTTGTTTCCCTCTGAGCTGCTTAGTATCTGTCTGCAAAGAAAGATGGGGTCTAAATGTTATTTTAAGTAAAGAGTTCTGGGAGAGAGGAGAGGGGAAAGAGAGAAGGGGGTCTGCTAGAATGCAAAATGGTGGAGAATCTTTGAGGAAATGGGAGAATGGCAGACTTTTTAAAAGGACTACATAAGCACACAAGGGCTCCCCTTTTATTAAACCCTTTAAAAACAGTTCAGAACCTGCATAGATCACCTGGAGGGTGAGAAGGATGAAGAGCGGTGTCTCATCATCCATGATGTCCATGATGGGCTATCAAATGCCAAGGTCTGTCACACAAAGGTGTCCTCCCTCAGCAAAGGAGCCCTGAGCATGAGGTGTAAAATGCAAGGGAAAGGGGGGTATTGTTCTTGTTTGTTACTGTGTTGTGCATTTTAGTGTTTCCGTATTGTAAACCACCCTGCAATCTTCAGGTGAAGAGCAGTATTTATATATTTTTTTAAAGTCTAGGCCACCTCTGATGAAGTCTGGTTGCCTTATGCGGCTTGCTCCAAATCCTTCAGGCACGTTTCATTGGCTTAAAAGATCTAAGTTGGGGGGTGTTGCTTGCTCGGGAGTAAAGGACTCACTCATGCTTGCTTAAAATTGCACTTCTGAACATGGGGAATTGGTTTGTCCATACATGCCACTGTGGAATTGGTGCTTTTCTTGATCATCTTACCAGTTGGATTCATGCAAGGGTGTGTGTGTGCCACAGTAACAATTCACACAATCCTCCCTCTTTTATTCCTTCTAGGAAGTACAACGCAGATTTGTTGGGCGAACGGCAACAACTTCTTTGTCTTGCTCCTCACAGGGCCGTTGTGTGGAATGTGAGTCAGGAGCATGATGAGCTGGGGGCTCAGGTGAACATCTCAGATCAACCACAAACTCCTTCTGTGGCTTTGCGGGTAGTTTTCCCTTTGTACAGGTATGTGCAGACTCTCTCAAGAAGCCAAGCAGGCATCAAGCTGAGCAAACATTTGACCAAGCCAGGCTCATGGAGCTAGGATATCATACCTTCCTGTCTCAGAGGCTGCAGCTCTGTTGTTGTTTTAAATTGTTTGCTGTATATAAGGACACCCAATTGTTGGATGGATTTAGATGAGGAGGAGAGGATATTTTATTCAGTTATTATACTTCCTCTTTCTCACTTGTGTGAGAATACAAATATCTATTTCAGCAGAGTTAAAAATCACCATCCACGTGCAGCTTACCTCTGGATGCTATTAGGACAAGGTTGCATAACCTTCTGGAACAATTGTGATATCTAAGGATGCTTTAGGCAGACTTGGATTATCTTCTCCCTGTTTTATGTTTAACAAAAATGTCACTCTCGGACTGTTTAGTAAACAAAGTTTACTCACATCAAAGGTCTTGCCAGGATCCAACAGATGAAAACCAGGCAAGAAACAATCCTTAAAATGTTACAGATATCCACAGTCCAGTTCAAAATGGAGATTGCTGTCTGGAGGAAAACAAAGAGAAGTCTTCCTCCATTGCAGGTAGGAAAAGAGTGAGTGCAGGAAGGAAGAGATAGGGATTAATGCATTTTCTTTTTCCCGCCACCAGGTTTGCGGGTGTGACATCATAGAGTCCCCTCTATGCGTGGTCCCCTCCATGGTGCCATTGCCTCTGTTAGTGACCGTCTAGCCATCATGTATTTCTGATTTTGGCTGCACACCCTCCCACACCGATACCATTGTTCTCTGGGAAGCTCCCACCCAAAATGATAAAACGCAATTTAAAAAAAATGATATCTTAAGATAATCCTGCAGCCTATTTTTCAGTTCTGCTTGAGTGACCCGTACCTTTCAGGCTGTGGTCCCACATGGGGGACCCTTAAGTACTGCAGGCCCACATGGCTTGGATCGTTGGGCACAATATATGGGGCTGAGAGGGAATAGAAACAGCACTGGCGTAGCGTGGGGGGTGCAGGGGGGGCCGGCCGCACCGGGCGCAACATCTGGGGTTTAGGGCAAATCCACGGGTTAGGGGGCGCAAATCCACGGGTTAGGGGGCGCAAATTACTTGCCTTGCCCCGGGTGCTGACAACCCACGCTACGCCACTGAGAAACAGGGGATCCATCCTTGGGAAGGGACCACCAAGGTGTTACCTTCACTCCCTGCTATGCTCCAGCAGCTGCATGGTTAAAAATGTTGATCCGTAGAGCAAGACTTGCGGGTTCCTCCAATCCCCTCATTTATTGATTTACTTACTGCATTTATATCCCACCTCCCCCTGTGTGCACTTGGCTCTGCCCCATCTCATTTAATTCCCACAAAACCCTGTGGCGTTGGTTAGGCTGAGAGGCAGTAACTGGCCCAAAGTCACTCAGTGTTAAGGATTTGCTTCCTAAATGTCCAGCGTTGTTATGTGTTTGGCTGTCAGATCCCTGGGAAATGGGTCTCTGCCTGCAAGAGGTGTCCCACTTGCCTCTACTTTTTAACCCTCTGCTTGTCAATGTGCAAATAAAACACTTGCTTGAAAAATTTCTATTCTGCCAGGCCTATGCAGGCAATTTGGAACACATCCTTCTGCAAAGGTTAACTGAAGTTGGTTCTTAACTCTTTCAACCTTTTTATGGTTTTTAACCTATGGTTTTTACGGTTTATGGCTGTAAACTGCTTTGAGATAGATAGATAGATAGATAGATGATAGATCAGGGGTCGTCAACGTTTTTGGGGCATGAGCCAGTTCACGATCCTGCAGACACCACGGTGGGCCAGTGTGTGTGTTTGTGCGTGCACACAAACACCATTTCCACTCCTTCCGGTGTGGAGGAGGTGTTCGCAGCTTCCCATTGGCTGCAGGAGCTTCTTGCAGCCAATGGGAAGCTGGCCAGCATTGCAGAAAGTTATCCCTGCTCTGCTCTGCGCCAGTTTAGCACGGCACATGGGAGCCAACCGAGCGGGCAGCAGGGGTCCATGGGCCGGTTAAATGATCCCCATGGGCCGCTTCTGGGTCTTAGATTGCCTATGCCTGTGATAGATAGATAGATAGATAGATAGATAGATATGACATAGCAGCATATCAATTTTTAAAAATAAAAATAAATAAATAAATGGTAGAAAGAGACAATTAAGTCACCAGGTGCCTTTGCATCCTCTTCATACAGTAGACCCTCAGGTTATGTTACTCTCGAGTAACGTAAACTTTGGTTTGCGAAAGCGGCAAACCTGGAAGTATTTTTCCAGGTTTCACCACTCGCACATGCACAGAAGTGCTCTATCATGCCATGCATCTGCGCAGAAGCGGTGCCTCTGTATACAGATTTTTCAGGGTGCGCACGGACCCCCAGAATGAATTAAATTTGTATCCAGAGGGTCCACTGTATTTGGAGAGCACCTAACTGGATTCCACATGGCTTAACTTAATATGCACTTCGAAGGAATACGTGAAGGGAAACAAGAGGAGATTTCCCACTACAGATATGTGAATCTCAGTGCACACAGTGAAAAACAGTCACCCTTAGACACACACACAAACACACATCCCACCCCCCCACCTCATTTTGTGACGTGGCGGTTAATCACTTATGGGATGGAAAAGTTGCGTCTGAGGCATCTGTCAGTGGCTTCTCGGAGGGTGTTGCCAGCGCTGTTTCCACGCCAGGATCCCAGCAGTTTCCCTCTGCTTCGTTCTGCCTCTGAGATGTGCGTGTTGCAAGGGCCTCCTTGGCAGAGGCCCAGGACTTCTCAAACCCGTCTTGCTGGAGCCGAGATCTGCTCCGCAACTCGTCTTTCTCATCCTGTGTTTCGCCAACAAACTCCCACTGCTGTCAAAGAGGCCCCGAGGAGGAACTGGCTTCTCTTCCAGCCTGAACTCGTCCGTGGTGCTGGTGGTGGAGGAGATGGTGCTGGTGATGATGCGCTACTTGGCTGCTCTTGCTGCAGCTCTTGAGCTTTTCATCCTCCTGGTGGCGGTGGCTGCCTGAGAGCCGTTTCCAGAGCTCAGTGGTGGCCTGGGAAAGTGGTGAGAGGTCTACAGGTATGGGTGGCTCTGTTCTGCCTCTACAGTTGGAAGCAGCAATGCTTCAAAATGCCAGCTTCTGGAAACCACAGGACAGAAGAGTGTTGCTCTTGTGCCTGAATCCTGCTCACGGGTTTCCTTTTTGGGGGTATCTGGTTGGCCCCTGTGAGAACAGGATGCTGGACTAGATGGGCCATTCTCCTGATCCAGCAGGATCTTCTTGTGTTCTCATGATGGGAAGATGGGCCACTGCCCCCACCTCTCCTTGCCTCTGGTCACTGGGAAGACACAAGGCCACTGAGCGATGTCAACATGACACTCCTGTTCCCCTCCTGCTCCTCTCCCATGTCTCCTGGATTCTGAAGAGAAGCCATCATGGGCTAGTAGTTATTTGGAAAGCTGTAGGAGTGGTGGTATTCTTTTAGGCCAGAGCTGGAGAACCTGAGGTCCTCCGGACGTTACAAGACTGCAACTCCCATGATCCCAGGGGAATGCTGGCTGGGGAAAACAATTACAGTGGTACCTCAGGTTAAGTACTTAATTCGTTCTGGAGGTCCGTTTTTAACCTGAAACTGTTCTTAACCTGAAGCACCACTTTAGCTAATGGGGCCTCCTGCTGCCACTGCGCCGCTGCTGCATGATTTCTATTCTCATCCTGAAGCAAAGTTCTTAACCTGAAGCACTATTTCTGGGTTAGCGGAGTCTGTAACCTGAAGCGCATGTAACCTGAAGCGTATGTAACCTGAAGCGTATGTAACCCGAGGTACCACTGTACAGTGGGAGCCCTGTTACCCTGGTAGTTAACACAGGAAAAGCTCATAGTTCTTCCTGTCCTCAAGGGATGGAGAAGTGGCATGACTTTGCCTTCATGCTTCATAGAATCATAGAACCTGCAGAGTTTGAAGGGACATGTCTTCCACCCCCTTCCATACAGGAATCACAAGTATGATTCTGTGAGAAGTACGTAGGGCTGAACCATTGCCCCTGCAAGCTGGTGCTGCAAGTATCTGGTGGAGGGTTTGAGGTCCTGGCAAAAGTTGGCTCAACTGACCTGGTCCATAGTGCAGGGGCGGCAGCGGTGGCACTTCTAAAACAAGCTGCCTTCAGTTATTTCTCTGCTCCAGGACCCCTTCTCGGGAAATGCTGATGGAGCTCCCAGGCCCCACCCATCCTGCATTGCTTAACTGAGGTGCTCCCTCCTGCCTGAGTCTCTCCCCTAAAACTGCTGGCAGAGCACACATTTCTATGAAGCAACATGCACAATTAATCTGATCTAGGGAGTGGGGGGAATCCTGGCTCTAGGGAGGATGAAAGCCCAAGGCTGTTGCGGTTCATTCTTTTGCCTGGGAAGCATTGGGGTGGGATCTGAGCAGCACAGAGAGGCTCCCTGTCTCACTTACGATGTTATCATACCCACATCTACTTGCACTTGTGAAAGTCTGCCATCCTGCTTCACTTGCAACAGGAGCAACACCCCAGAGTTTCTTGCAACTTTTCAAACTGCAAGTGAAAAGTTCTTCCCTTTTTCAAAGAAGCTTTATTGTGTTGTTTTGAACTTTTTTTTAAAAAATGTTTTAAATATGTTTTTATTTTAATTGATTTTTTTAAAAAAATTCACAGACATGTTTGCCACCCTGGGCTCCTTTGGGCACAAGGTGGGATATAAATTTAATAAAAAGAAATAAAAAGAAATAAATAAATGTTCTGGTGTATTTTTTGTCCCACTTTTGTGGGGTACTGTGCAAAAGGGCCTCTCCAGATGGCAATTGTGGGGAAGCATTGCAGAACAACTAAGAAAGCAGAATAAGGTGTGGGTGGCCCAGTATAAATCCAACATTAATGCACCATTATTGACTCACAGAATCATAGAGAATTGTAGAGTCGGAAGGAACCCTGAGGGCCATCTAGTCCATCCCCCTGCAATGCAGGAATCACGACTAAAGCATCCATGACAGACGGCCATCCAAGCTCTGTTTAAAAACCTCCAATAAAGGAGAGTTAATCACTTTCCAAGGGAGTCCGTTCCACTGTCAAACAAAACTTAACCAAACTTCTTTTGGAAGTTTAGCCAGAATCTCATTTTTGTAACTTTAATCCATTGGTTTAGGTCCTACCCTCCAGAACATGGGGTGGGGTGGGGGTGGAGAAGCTTGCTCCTTCTTCCATGTGACAGCCCTTTAGATACCTGAAGATGACTATCACTGCTCCTCTCAGTCTCCTCTTTACCAGGATAAACAAACCCAGCTCCCCCAGCCGTTCCTCATAAGGCTTGGTTTGTAGAAGAAGAGTTTGGATTTGATATCCCGCTCTATCAGTACCTGAAGGAGTATCAAAGCGGCTAACATTCTCCTTTCCCTTCCTCCCCCACAACAAACACTCTGTGAGGTGAGTGGGGCTGAGAGACTTCAGAGAAGTGTGACTAGCCCAAGGTCACCCAGCAGCTGCATGTGGAGGAGTGGGGACGCGAACCCAGTTCACCAGATTACGAGTCTACCGCTCTTAACCCCTACACCACACTGGCTCTCTCGCACGGGTGACCCTTGATCACCTTGGTCGCCCTCCCCTGCACATGCTCCAGCTTCATGACGGCAGGGGAGCTGTCACCCTTGAAGCAGGACACAGGTATAACATCCTGAAAGCCCCCACCCACCAACCTCTGTGCCTCTCTTAGCTTTTCTAGGTCAGCCACCTCCAGGGAACAGACCTACCAGTAATAGCAGTTCAACAGTGGAACAGATTCCCTTGGAAAGGAGGTGGACTCTCCTTCATTTGAGGTTCCTAAGCAGAGGTTGGAATGGCCATCCGTCAGGGATTCTTCAGTTGTGATTTCTGCACTGAGGATTTGGACTAGATGATGCTCTTGGGAATCCCTTGCAACTCTACACCTGAGCGCCAGGAGGTCACTGCCCTGAGCAGTCAGACAGTCATATCAGTGACATTCCATGCAAAGCCCTAGACAGTCCCGCTGGCTTCTCTTGGCACATTATTTTTTAAAAGCAATTTCTCGGAGCTTGCAGGTGCCCCTTTTCTGCCTGCACTCCGTGCGGTGATTCCGCGATAGAGGGTGCCAGAGCACCCAGCCAGCAAGTGGCAGCCTCATGTATTATTAATGACAGCCAATCCCATGCCTGGCGTCACACTGATAACCCACCGGGGTTGAGAAGCGAATCCAGGTGGCAGAAGGTGCCAGAGAGCGGTTCGCACAGGTGGGTGCTGATGTTCCCCCAGCAGAAGGTCCCTGTTGCTTCCGGGGGTGGGGGTGGGGGCCGCACACTCTCTCTAGAGGGCTCCAGAGGCAATTGGATTCACTGGAGGGAGGCTGGCTCTGGGAAGATAATTTTGGTTCCCTGTTCAATCAACTCCCAGCAGCAGCTATTTGGACAAGGCTGAACCATACACAGCCAAGTCCTCAGTTCTGAGCTGGCAACCCTAATGAGGCCTCCTGCCTCCTGCTTCTTCCAGTCACTAGGCTGTGCACCTCTGGCAGGGGCTGCCCCATCTTCTGTTGCTCATGCACACTTTCAATGACAAAAAGAGGCTTCAGAGTCTGGAAGGGAGGGTGGGGGAGGGGTGGGAGGGGGCATCATCCTTGTCTCTGTTAGTGATGAGGCAAAATAGGCCATTCAGCTTGAGTTGCATCCAGCAAAGGCATGTGGGTGGTGGCAAAATTCTGCCTGTCCTCATACTGAAGTTGGACTTGACTTGGTAGGCACAAGATACTCCTTCCCCTCCTCCTTCCTCCTCACAGATGTGATTCTTAGCATCCACTGGTGTAAGAATTTGTTAAGCAGCAGCAAGAATGAGCTAATGCACCCACATCCAATACCCATTTATTTTAGAGTAAGCCCCAAACAACTGAATAGAACAATTATATCTATCTATCTATCTATCTATCTATCTATCTATCTATCTATATCTATATCTATATCTATATATATCTATATATCTTTTTCACCTTTGCTAATTTGTTTATTTTAAAAAAATTAATACAGAACATAAAATGTATTTTTTAAAAAGTGAAGAAAGACAGAAAGGAAAAAAGGGTATAGTATCTCACTATAACAATTGTTAACAGTTAACAAATACACTTTTAAGCCTACTGCATTTTGTATAAATGAGTTCCAAATTTCATTATATATGTGCATGCTAGTATAACGAGACATTTACAGAAGTGTGCTGCTAACGTACCATTCCTTAACTGAAAAGATTTTATTCCCTTCCCAATACTTGACATAATTTCAGATGCAAATTGTAACAAGCTTTACACTTTTGGAAGTGCTCAAGAAATGGGAAATATCCCTAATCCTAAATTTCCAGAGGGGCAATTGTTGCAACAAACATCAGTGTCGTAATAAATGCATTAGTTGTTCAGGCAACACAAAATTCTTTGTTGTCTTTGGTAAGCATAATATCCGGCTGAGAGCATCTGTTCTCCTCCTTGAGATGTCGCTGGACAGAGGGACAACCCGTCTCCTTCCCCTCCTCTTAGAATATCTTCAGGATAAAAGTTGTGTGCCTTGAGTTCTAGAACTGCCTGAATTGTGCAGAAGTCCCACTGAATGCAGCCGAGACCCAAATGGGGGCTGGGTGGGACTGGGGTGCTGTATGTGTGCCTTTGATTGATCTCTGGAAAAAAAACCACCCTCTCCTCAGAGCCGCCAGCACGCAACCCCTTTGAACCTCCTCAGCTCATCACAAACACTCGACAGACTTGGAGTTTGCCAGTCCCTCTGCTATCAATTATTTGCCCTTTTTCTGTTTACCTCCAGGCAGCAAGTAATTATTTTTAAATATTAATTTAGTTGTGTCATGTACAGTTTGCGGCTCAGCCCTGAGATCTGAGATGCAGAAAAGCAAGCTGTGTCTCAGATTGCATCGCGCTGGTGGTGACACACTCCGAGCATCGCCAGCTATGCAAAGCCTGCAGTTGACGGTGAAGAGGGGGGAGAGACAGGGTGGGAATCGGTACCCTGGATGCTTGCAGGGACCAGAGACTTGTGGAGGCAAAGATGCTGTTCTGGAGCAGAGAGGAGGCTGAAACCAGAAACTTCCCTCAAGCCTGAAGACCTGCCACATCTCAGCGTGGAAAGCTCTCTGTGCTGCAGAAGGGTGAGGCTGGTTGTCGTGGTCTTGCCAGGAAGCAGTTTACGAAGAAAACGAAACAATAAAGTTATCAGTAAAAACATGTAAAAACAACTATTGAAAACTTTTTTTTTAAAGCAATACAGTGGTACCTCAGGTTAAGTACTTAATTTGTTCTGGAGGTCCGTTCTTAACCTGAAACTGTTCTTAACCTGAAGCACCACTTTAGCTAATGGGGCCTCCTGCTGCTGCCGCGCCGCCAGAGCACAATTTCTGTTCTCATCCTGAAGCAAAGTTCTTAACCTGAAGTACTATTTCTGGGTTAGCGGAGTCTGTAACCTGAAGCATATATAACCTGAACCGTATGTAACCCGAGGTACCACTGTAGACTGAAAACAGATTAGAACATGCGTCAACATTCTATATGTTCTATACGTCTGGAAAGGCTGGCCTAAATAAAAGTGTTTTTAGTAAGTTCCAAAAAGAGTAAAATGAAGGCGCCTGCCTGATGTCAATAGGCAGGGAGTTCCAAAGTGTAAGGTGCCCCCGCATTAAAAGATTGATTTCTTACAAATGTGGAATGAATATTATGTGGCACCTGTAATAGTTTCAGTTCTGTTGATCGAAGTGGTTGAGTGGGCTGTGGGCATGTTTAGGGTAAGGTGATCTCACAGGTAAACTGGGGGCGGGGGGAGTTTTCCAATCCTTAAAGCAGGTGTGGGAAAGCTTTGGCCATCCGGAGATGGCTGAATTACAACTCCCATCTGGCCCAACAAGCAGGGGCAGGGGGGATGGAAGTTATGGCTCCACAACTGCCCTAAAATGTGAAATCCAGGGGAGACAGACCACAGTTTGTAACTGAAAAGATTTTGTTCATGAGACAATGGGAAACAAATAAAGATAAAACTATTATTTACTGGTGAGAGCAGTGTTACTTACTTATCACATGAGTGCTCTCATTTCAAAAGCAAAAATGCCTTCAGAATTGGACAGATGCCCTTGGCACTTTCTTTCGAATATTATTTTGGTTTAATACTTATTAAAAAGAAACCAGTTGTTCATCCAGAGAGGGGTACCTGCAAATCTGGGGATCAGGACAGCCTTCTACTGGGGGGGGGGGAGCAAAGAAGAGTCAACGGCTCCCAACAAGTTGGAAAAGGCTCTTTCTAGTCTCCAATTTATGTCCTTATTATAGGAATTAATTCTCTGCCCTCCATTCAAATTCCTGTGGTGTTTTATTGAGCCCAGGACTGCAGATGGATTAATCTCTGCACTCCAAACTACGAGACAAGACTTTTGTGCATTTCTGACATGCTACTGTTATGGATATCCTCTACCAGTTTGCCTGTTCATAGTGTTCCACTGATCCAAGGTGGATCAGTGATCCATACGGAATGGATAGGACTTGCCTACTCCAGAGTAAAGATGGAGACAGGCTTTCTCCAGAGTTCTGCAGTCTTTGCATTGCTGCAGTGATGGTGGTGCTGATGGGGCCTTCAGCTGCCTTGCACAAAACTGAAGCTGTTACAGCCTCCACTTGATGAGAAGTCTTTGGGTAAAGGTCAAGCTAACTGGTTCAAAGGGAACTAATTGATCCAGCACCATCATTAGAGACTCAGGTGACCTCTGTGCCTTGAATTGGCTTTTATCAGCTTTGGCTGAGATGCCAGCAGTGACCTTTCTTGGCTTGGTCACAGTGACCCAGGCTTTGGTCACCTTCTGTTTTTTTTTATAAGATATTTATTAAAATTTTTAGAGGTACAAAAAGAAAAAAGAAAAAACATCATTTTAAACAAAAAAAGATAAAATACAAAAAAGAAAAAATAAAAATAAAAAAGAAAGAGCAGAGAATTAAAATCCATTAAGCAAAAAGAAAAATCAAGGAAAAATACAGCAAATCTTCCCATTACTTATCTTTCATTAGCATATTTCCCTGACCTCCTCACACCTCCCTTTTTTGTATTCTAGGTCAATTATCCATTTCAGCAAATCCTTTCCCTCTTTTCAAATTTTTGTCCTGTAAATTTATCTTGATATTAATATAACTTTACTTTCCCTCCTTTCACCAATTAACAGTCTGTTTTTTCCTAAATCTTTGTAGCATTTCTGCTAAAATCACATAAATTCATTCCAACATCATTCTAACATTCATTAATTTTGCAATGTTTCTGTAAATAGTCTTTAAATTTCTTCCAATCTTCCTCCACCGACTCTTCTCCCTGGTCTCGGATTCTGCCAGTCATTTCCGCCAGTTCCATGTAGTCCATCACCTTCATCTGCCATTCTTCCAGGGTGGGCACCTTCTGTTGAAACTATTGCAATGTCTTGCACTGTGCATGAGGCTGCCTTTTACAAATGGCCCAGAAATGGCTGTTTCTCCAAAACTATATCCTGAGACTGAGCAGTTTGACCAGATTATGCCTCTTCCTTGTCACCCACACTGGCTTTTGAGGCTAATTTAAACCCCTAACAGCTTGGGACCAAGTTACTAGAAAAGCCACTTTCCTCCATGTTTACCTCTCTGAACCTTAAGACTCTCTTCAGAGGCTTTGCTCTGAGAGCCAAAGGAAGGGATATGGGCCTTTTTTCTTTTTGCAGTGATGCAAAACCTTCTCAGTAAGGTTTGCCCCACCTCCCAGCCATCTTTATGATTTTTCCCAAAGTAGGGCAACACCATTCTGTTCAACCAGCTTCTTCAATGACATGCTTTGCAATCTGGCCTGTCAGCTTTACACTGAGTTTTAGGTTTTGAAATACAACCCTTTGTTTTAATTTGTTTTGTATAAATCAATGACTAGTTCTGTGGTTTGTCCCTTTCCACTGTCTTCTTTCTTGAACGTTTGGAGGTAAATGAAGTGGCTTAAAGAAAGAGTGGCTGGTGAGTTCCAGATTTGAGTCCCCAGACATAGGTTTTCTCGGATCTGCAGTAAACTCCACAGATTAGGTAGAGAAACAAGGGTGTGCTCAGGGCTTTGAGCAAACCCAGTGTTTGTTTGTGGGCCTGACCACATTCCTCCCAAGGGGAAGGCAATGATTCCTTGCCCCTTTCACCTTAAAGGATGCTGCCTTAAAATTTCTGCATAATAAGCTTACAAACATTTTCAGGTTCTGGAGCAGAATCCTGGGACACCAGCAGGAGAAGAGGATGAACACAGTTCCTTGCCCCACCCCTAGAAGTGCCCAGGCCACTCTGGGATGTCTGGATTGTTGCCTCTTCTGAGTTGTCTCCATGGGATCTGGCCATGGTGCTGAAATCCAACCCAGCATAATTGATCCTTTGGGCTGCTGGTTGCTGGTGGCTTATTCACCTCAGGGGTCTACATGTTCTCCATAGGCATGTGGAAGGCAACAGTGCTTGGGTGGCTCAGAAGCTGATCAATTTCTCTGGAAAGAAAAGACAATCCATGCGGAGATGACCTCTCCTTGGTGTTGTCTTGAAGATCTTTCTAGTCCCATTGGGCTGGTGGTGGTGGCGGAATCCAGGAAATGGTGACATGACAAAATGGCTGATCAAACTGCAATGGTGCATCTGTCAACATTGATTCCAAGCCTGAAGCTAGAGATGAGTGATGGGAACATCCAGCTTTTTAGAGCCAGGATGCTTTTGATGCCTCCTCCCTGAACCAAGTAAGATTTAGCTGGAGGGAAGTTAGCAATCAGTTAATTGACATTGAATTAACCATGAAATGCAGCATTAACTACTTTGCTTCTGAAGTACAATCCAACAATACTTTAACAAGGCTTTTAATTATTGATTATTGCTTATAACACTCAGGAGACTGCTCCTTATTTTTCAAGACTCTTGTCCTTCAGACACAACCATGCCCTTCCCCTTGAGTTTCCCCTTTCCTATTTTGTAGAACCTTGGTTGTGCGAAAGCAGCTTCTCCAAGGTGCCTCAATGGCCAAGGTGGAACTGGAACCTAGAGCCAAGCATAGATTAAGGGACTGAAAGGGGTGCTGGGGGGGCGGGGCGGGTGCATGGTCTCCGGCAAATAAGACAGATGGGAAAAAGTACTACATGCTGATATTGTAGAAACAAATGGACAATAATATCATCAAACAAATGATCTGCAATCAGCCAATACATTCAAGTCACAGATCCTTGCAGGAGAACTCTGGATGGTGGCATCACTATCTTTGGGATGAGGCTACAGCTGGAGAAGCCCCAGGAGGCTCTGCTCCTTTTCCCCAGGCATAGGAGGTTCCCAGGGGCTGGTTTTGCCCAGATTTTGCCACTAACCTCAGAAGGAGCAAAGCACTAAACCTTAGGAAGAACTTTCTGATGTTAAGAACCATTCAGCAGCGGAACGGACTCCCTCAGAGGGTAGGGGAGGTTTTTAAGCAGAGGATGGATGATGACCTGTCAGGGATTCTTTAGCTGTGATTCCTGCAGGAGATTGGACTACATGACCCTTGGGAATCCCTTCAAAACCTACAACTCTATTATTCTTTGATGTTCAGTTAGGAGAGAGGGCACTCATTTCCAAGCTGCAGATGGCGTTTTTAATGCCTTTCTTCAGCTGCTTCCTGATTTTGCCACCCTCCAGCATGCTGATGTGCATGAGGATGACTGATAGCCCTCTGTCAACCAGGAGTTCTCAGGCCTTCTGGCTTAGGGAGGCCACCCTTCATGCCTGAGCTGAGAAGCAGTTGGCCTATATGACATCAATCCAGCCCCACCCATGACTTACAGGACCACCTTTTGATCCAGTTAGACCCCCTGAACAACTCTTGCTGCTGCTTCTGTTCCAGCTGCAGGCCAAGGTCTCCTTCCACGGGGATCTCCCCTGTCCCCCAAATGCCCTTTTGGGAGATTCACTTGGCAGCCACTTGGAGAACACACAGGCAGTGCTCTTCCAAACAGCCAGCGGTGCCTTTGAAGGAGTGAGAGAGAGGGAGAGAAGAGAGGGAGAGTTGGGTCACACCCAGCTCAGTCCTTCCTGCAGGCAGGTGCACAGATCCCATTCAGGTGCCCTCTGGGGAGATTCCAGGTGGCCTCCATCTCCTGCCACCCCTTTCCCATATTACTTTGGCTTGCTAGCTCTGCCATGACATGTTGGCAGCTGGAACAATTGGCTCTGGCTCCTTCATACAGCTCTGTGTGAAGTGCATGGGGTTGTCAGAGGAGCAGATCCAATGCCAGGGAGCAAAAGGCTCTTGCCTCCACTCCTCTGGGGTATGTGGCCTCCAGCAGGCTCACCAAGGCAAAGGCTGGCATGGTTTGCTTCCTTTGATGCCATTACAAGGTATCCTGAAACTGGTAGCCTCAGTTCTTGGGGTCAGGAGATGATCTGCAAGGGGGAGGTGCTCTCTAAGCAGCACAGAGAGTCCTTAGTTTTATTAGTCCCTTCCAGGTTCGTAGCACTAGAACTCATGGCTATTCAGTGAGGTAGAAAATTGGAAGATTCAGGAGAGATAAAAGAAACTACTTAATCTGTAGATAATCTGCCTGCTATAGGAGGCAGTGACGGTCACCTACTAGGTAAATGTAAAGGGACCCCTGACCATTAGGTCCAGTCGTGGCCGACTTTGGGGTTGCGGCGCTCATCTCGCTTTATTGGCTGAGGGAGCCAGCGTACAGCTTCCGGGTCATGTGGCCAGCTTGACTGAGCCGCTTCTGGCGAACCAGAGCAGCGCATGGAAACGTCGTTTACCTTCCCGCTGGAGCGGCACCTATTTATCTACTTGCACTTCGACGTGCTTTCGAACTGCTAGTTTGGCAGGAGCAGGGACTGAGTAATGGGAGCTCACCCCGTCGCGGGGATTCGAACCTTCTGATCGGCAAGTCCTAGGCTCTGTGGTTTAACCCACAGTGCTAGGATGGCTTTAAAGGAATAATAGACAAATTCATGGAGAAGAGGGCTATTGATAGCTACTTAGCCATGCTTCAAACGTACATGCAGGACACAAGCACAAGCATTGCTGCCCCCACCATTGTGAGTTTGAAAGTGGACCTTTGAATCCTGCCTGTTTCATTCTGTGTTCTACCAAAAGCATCGTATGTTGGGTTAAATAGCTTAGGACTGCTGCTGTTTTCAGTTTTCAGTGGGTTTTTGTTTTTGTTTTTTGAGCTGGGTTGCTTTATTTGCATTTTTAAAATTGCTTTGTGGCTTTCATCTCTTTTGTAAGCTGCCTTGGGAGTGCTTTGCCCTGAAATGTGGCACATATTTCAGAATGGATGAGCCACAGCAAGGCGATCCAGGGGCATCCAGCTGCCCCCACCGGCCATGGCAGCCCTCCTGCCCTTCACCTCCTGGAGTCTCTTGGGGCAGACACTGCCTGCTGGGAGAGGCTCCCTTGTTGATGTTCCATGCAGCCCAGGGTGCTCCAGCCCACCCCTGCATGATCTCGACAGGCCCGGGCTGGATGCGGAATGCGCTTGGAGGGCGGGTGCTGCTTCCAGAGCGCCTTTTCCCTCCTGGCAATGGATGAGGATACAAGCTCTGCCCTGCTGAATTCCACGTGTTCCCAGCCCCCACTTCACACCTCACACACCTCTGCAGTGATTGATGCCTTGCAATTCCCCCAGAGCAACCCCACACCCTTCTCTCCCCTGACCCAGTGACCTGGCCCAGTTGTGGGACCTTGAGCCAATCAAGGAGTGGTGGTGGGGAAACCCATAAAGAACCAGAACTCTTTAGAGCTGGAAGGTCCCCTGGCACCTGTCTCATTCCACCCTCTGTCCAGGGCAAGGATATTCCTGTCTCCAGGGCAGCAGCCCCCACCCCCAGGCTGCCAGGTGGGACGTGGGCCACCCTTCTGGCATAGTCCCTGGGTCAGATATATCCAGACTCTGAGGCCTCCATCCCTCCTACAAGAGCTAGGAAGGACCACAGAGAATTTGAAGGCCACCCAGTAGAGAACTTTGCTTTGTCAATGACCCCAATCTCTCTACACACGTTCGTCCTCATCTGTCCACTACCCACCGCAGGAAGGCTAGTGGACCATATATAAAACCGAATTTGGAACAGAGAGTCCAATTAGCCAGCCTCCCCTCCCAATTGTCCTCTCTTCCTCCACCACCCACTTCTTCCCCAACTTTTGGAGAGGATCAACACCACCTGTGTATCCTGGCCCTCCCCAACCAAAAGGCATCCATTCATTGCCTGTTGCAGTCTAAGGCTCTTCTGCTCTCCTGCAGCAGCCAGAAACCACAGAGGACAGGTCGCAGCAACAGCTCAAGAACTCCCCTCCCGCTCCCTGAGGCGTTGGGGGGGGGTGTCGACGGCTCCTAAAGTTCAGTCCTGCTTGCATTAGCCTTTCCATTTGGAGGCTTAATGAACTGCCCTGGCGGGGCCGCTCCACAAGGATGCTAATTGGAGGTGGCAAAGCCCACTTACCTGGGTTGCTGCCGTGGCATCCAACTGCCGCCCATCCATATTTAATGCCCCGGCGGTTGTTTTGGTTCAAGAGTCACGTCTGATGGAGGAGATAAAGAGCTGCCTTTATTAATGAACCAAAGCCCATCCGTGGCCCACCACAGCAGAGAAGGCAGGAGGGGGGGGGCAGATGGAGGCATCCCCCTCCCCCTCCTTCTTAGGGACTTCTTGTCACCCAGGTCAGCATCATTGGAAAGGAGGGGTAGGGGGGAAGCCCATTTTTCAACATAAAGATGCACTTGTGTTTTAAATTATTTATCATTTACATTATTTTGTTACATGGGAGCGGGGAGGTGGACCCTGGCATTAATCTTGCAATGTGGCTGTGGTTAAATGTGCGGCGGAGGGAAGAGATGTAGCCTCCCTTGACTCTGGCTCAGAAAGAGGCTGTCTGAGGGAGGGAGGGAGGTGAGGGGGGGATTCCATCTCATTGGTTGATTGATGTGGCAGAGCAGAGGGGAGGAGGAGGAAGAGGAGGAGGGTCCTCTTTGAATCTCTCCCCCCCCACCACCATTTGCTCGCCTCTGTGTGAATTAGGCTAGGGCAGGCTAGGCATAAGAAGATAAGATTCAGGCTAACGTCCACCTAGCCCAGGGGTCAGCAACCTTTTCAGTCGTGGGCCGGTCCATCATTCCTCAGACCATGTGGTTGGGCCAGACTATATTTTTTTTTGGGGGGGGGAAATGAACAAATTCCTATGCCCCACAAATAACCCAGAGATGCATGAAAGCACACATTCTACTCATGTAAAAACACCAGGCAGGCCCCACAAATAACCCAGAGATGCATTTTAAATAAAAGGACATATTCTACTCATGTAAAAACACACTGATTCTTGGACCGCCCATGGGCCGGATTGAGATGACGATTGGGTCGCATCTGGCCCATGGGCCTTAGGTTGCCTACCCCTGACCTAGCCCAACATCCTGTTCTCAGAGTGGCCAACTAGATGCCTTTTTTAAAACCACCCAGGTTGGAAGCCATCCTTGCCTCCTGCAGGAGTGAGTTCTCTAGTTTAATTAAGTGCTGCTTAAGCTTTGTTTGGGGACATGGGTGGTGCTGTGGTCTAAACCACTGAGCCTCTTGGGCTTGCAAATCAGAAGGTCAGCGGTTCAAATCCCCATGACGGGGTGAGCTCCCGTTGCTCGGTCCCAGCTCCTGCCAACCTAGCAGTTTGAAAGCACGGCAAAAAGTGCAAGTAGATAAATAGGTACTTCTCTGGCGGGAAGGTAAATGTCGTTTCCGTGCACTGCTCTGGTTTTGGTGTTCCGTTGTGCCAGAAATGGCTTAGTCATGCTGGCCACATGACCTGGAAAAACTGTCTGTGGACAAACGTTGGCTCCCTTGGCCTGTAAAGTGAGATGAGCGCCGCAACCCCAGAGTCATCTGCGACTGGACTTAATTGTCAGGGGTGCTTTACCTTTACCTTTTCAAGCTTAGTTTAAATAAGCATTGTCCATAGGAGACAGCTTAAAGTTTTAACATTGCCAGGATTGGGCACAAGTTTGAACCTCCTCCCCCTACCCCACCTCCACCAAAGGAGCCAAGGTTCCTACTCTTTCTAACTTGGCTCTTATTTAGAGTGAGGTGTTAAAAAAAAGAACATCTTCCTAATGGGGATCCCAAAGCAAAGGGATTGCCCCCCAGTCAGTTTGAAAGGGGCTGCTGCTGGGTAAAGTGTGACCTGTGACCTGCTGCCTCCCTAAGGCCCCATTTGAATAATGTAGGACACGTTCTGAGTGGTTCACGACAACCCTGCAAGTTAGTTCATTGCTACACCCCTATTGCTTGCCAAGCGGCAGCAAGATTCCAGGGGGTTTCTGGTACTCAACCAGGTTGGGGTTCCATTGGGGAAATCAAGGCTCAGCAAAGACTAGTTTATTCTACACATATTTACGCCTGGAAGCCTTCAATGGAAGTGGCTTAAGAACACTGCACCACCTCTCGTTGCCCTCCTAATAGCTCCAGCAAGTTTGGGTCCAAAGGAGTGGCCAGTCACGGCCCCTGGTCTCTCAGGGAAGCCTCCTTCAGTCAGCGCCACATGGAGTTCTCCCCACTTCCTTCTTCTTCCCCAAAACCCCTGCTCCAAGCAATTCCTCCCCATTTATCTGCTTGCCCCACACAGCCTCTTTTTTTAAAGGACACTTTTCTTTCCTCTTGCTCCATCACCATGTTGTTGTTGTTGTTTAGTCATTAAGTCGTGTCCGACTCTTCGTGACCCCATGGACCAGAGCACGCCAGGCACTTCTGTCCTCCACTGCCTCCTGCAGTTTGATCAAACTCATGCTGGTAGCTTCAAGAACACCATCCAACCATCTCATCCTCTGTCGTCCCCTTCTCCTTGTGCCCTCCATCTTTCCCAACATCATGCCTCCCCCAATTCTGCTATTTACCCAGAGCTCAGGCAGAGGGTCAACAACAGGATAGCCATTGTCCAGTAATTACACCTTGATAGCCCTTCTCCCCAGGAGATTTCCTGGTTTGGCCTGCATTTTAAATCTAAGGTCTGGCACCCAGGAATTGTAAGGAGATCCTTGCTCCCTGCAAACCCATAACAGTATAAATGTTGATAGTGAAAGACACTTTCAGGAAAGGTAAGACACCATTTGCTTAGGGACTAGTAACCTGTGGGATTCTTAGACCCAGTACTGTTTCCACTTGCAGGCCTTGATCCATTGCTGGAGGAGCCTCAACATGCGTCACCCGGTTTGGGCAGCTGCTTCCCAGGGCTGACTCTGTTTTTCAGGCCCTCCCCCACCTCAGCAGCTCTGAAAGCTTTCTGGCCCAAAAAGCCCAGGAGAGGGGTGGGATTTTGGGGGGGGGAGGGGGACTGGAACCATCCCAATTTCATGCCTCAAAACAGGCACATCCCGCAGTCAATGAATTTCAAAGACACGCCAAAGCCGTCCAAATTGCTGCCGCTATCCATGGATCTGGAGAAGCTTTTATAAATGGCTGCATTACGACGTACAAAGCCAATATTTCCATAATGTCTGTCTAATGTACAAGAGCGTTTTACATAGAGCAGAGCCTGTTTCATCTCAAAATGCTTTTTAATTAACTCAATTCATTAATACCGCTTGTCATGGCTAAACTCCTGAGACTTAGCAAAAACTTTACTTTCGCAGTTGTCAACACATTTCATTCAAACAGATGCTTCCGAATCCTTTCAGAGCAGGCTGTGGTTCCTCATATGCAGAGAGTGCACTACTTAGCTGTATTAAATCGGGAAGCCTGATCAGACTCCTTGCAAGGCTCTGGCAAGGCTGCCTCTGGGGGGCTGGACCGGGTGGGGGGAGGAGAGCAACCTCCAGCCCCCTCCGCAGGCACCTCCCCGCCCTCCCATCATCCCCAGTCAGGAGGTTCTTTCTCTCCCCAGCAGCCACAGTGACACTGGGAGGCCAGCTGCACAAGAGGCAGAGGCAGGAATCAGGCTCCTTCCCTCATTCTGGTGTGGGTTTCCCTCCATCATGCCTGCTCCTCCTGAGGTGGAAGGGGGGCTTCCACAAGGATGGGCCTGGGGGGGGGGATTTCCCCAATGCCAAGGAAAGGCTGCAGCATCTGGGACTTGTTAGTTTAGAGAAAAGGCAATTAGGAGGTGTCATAACAGAAGTTAATAAAATTCTGCATGGCCTGGAGAAAGTGGATAGAGAAAAGGTTTTCTTCCTCTCTCATAATACTCGAACTCATGGACCTCCAATGATGCTGAATGTTGGGAGATTCAGGGCAGATAAAATAAAGTTGTTCCTCCTGCAGGTGCGTAGTTACAAATGATGGGACTCGTTCCCACAGGAGACAGTGATGACCACCAACCTGGATGGCTTTAAAAGAGGACAGGACAATTTCATGGAGGAAGAGAGGACTATTGATGGCTACTAGCTACAATGACTATGCTCTGCCTCCATGATTAGGGACAGGAATCCTTGGAATATCCATTGCTGGAAACCACAGGAGGAGAGAGGGCTCTTATGCTCAGGTCCTGCATGTGGGTCTCTCCTTGGGGTATCTGGTTGGCCACTGTGAGAGGAGGATGTTGGATTAGATGGCTTCCCAATGCCTTTTATAGCAGGGGTCTTCTTATGTTCTTACAAAGGATGTTCCCATAGCACAGTTGGCTCACTCCAAGGGCCACCCACCCCTTCAGAGGAGGTATCCTAACTGCTTGGTCTTGTGCAAAGTCTGGGCGTGGCCCACATTGCATTTAACTTCTTGAGACTTGACTCAGCAACTGCTCCACAATTTCATTTTTTAGGGGAAACTCTTCACAAGCTTTCGGGGTTGCTGTCTCCTAGCTGGATGCTTTGGTGTGACCAGCAACACTTCCTGCAACAAAGGCCCCAGGCCTCATGAGGAACTCGTCCTTCTTGCCCTCATTTTTATCAGCCTGCACTGCACGATCTCTTTCTCTCTGCAGGACCTGCTGTAGCAGCATCCTGATGCTACTAGGAACCTTCAGGTCTACAAAACATGTCACAAGAGCATAGTTAGGGAGCTCTTAGGAAAAACAATGAATGTCTATCCCAAATGGGTGGGTGTGCTTGTGCGTGTGTACAGAAGGCTGGGCGTGTCTGGCTTTATCAAACCTTGGGCCAGTCACTGCCTCTCAGCCTAACCTACCTCAAAGGCTTGTTTTGGGGACTGAATGAGGAACAGGGGAGAACCATGTCTGCCACCTTGAACTCCTTAGATAAAAAGGTGGGATATAAATGCAACAAGCAAATAAGCAAGCAAAACAAAAGAGGAAGTGGCGGCTTCCTGGTGTGATTCAGCCAGCGAGTTCCCCTCAAAAGCAGAGTAGAGTTTTGAATGTTGGCTTTTCACAAGCTGCCACTGTCAGGGTTGTGAGAAAAGGGGAAAGGGAGGGTCTGGGTGTTGCATCGCCACCTGCCCCTGGCCTCTCCTGACTGTCATGCATTTGGGCACAGACACGGAGGACCCAGAGAATGCAGCTGCTGGTGCTGGTGGCAGAACAAAAGGCCCAGCCCTGCAGAAAAGGAGGGGAGGCCCCCAGAGGCCCCTTGTTTCCAGGCTGCCCCCTGAGATGCTGACAGGCTAGGCAGGAAAGAAAGCCATCAATCCTGCATCTTTTGTCCTCCACAGCCAACCGTGGAGCTGACTTGAAGAATCCGCAGCCACATCACAGCATCAACCGCAGCACAGCTTAGACGCAGAAGAAACGGAGGAGGACATCTCTCTTTCTCCATTTCTTTAGGCCAATTTCTCCAGAAACGACTCCAGTTCAAAACTGACCATCCTGCAGATCCTGGTTTAAACCTCACGAAAATGAATCATCCACGTTTACTGAGAAGGGTCTATTCCACCAGGACATGATTCAGAGAATTACTCTGTGGAAAGCTGGATACGAATGATCGAACGAATATTGTGTGTGTGTGTGTGTGTGTGTGTGTGTGTGTACAAACTACACTTCCCGGGACTCTTTGGAGGAAGCCATGACAGTTAAAGTGGTTTAAGAGTGCCTGTAGGCCATGTAAACAACATACCTTTAAAGCACATCATTTCTTTCAAACAATTCTGAGCACTCTAGTCTGCAAATGGCTGCTAGGAATTGTAACTGTGAGAATGGTCTTTAAAGGTGTAGTGACGGTAGGGGTGTGAGCTCAGTTGCATGTCTAATTTTGCCATATAGTTAGAGGGAGGTGCAAGTTGGCATATCATACTGATTTATTTATTTGTTTGATATACTGCATATATACCAAAATTACTTCTAAGCGGTTGTCCCAGCTTGCAGAATATATATATACATTTCTGCATAGGGGCTCATCTGTACCTGGTGCACATAAACTGATAAAACTAAAGAAAGAAATAAAAAAAAGAAGAAAGAAGAATATTCTCTGTGTGGAAAAAAAACCCCGATCAGAAGGCAAAGCGGTGTTAAGCCCTCCTCCTAAATGTTCAGATGCTGTGACCCCCACCTGGCCTTCAAGTCAGCAGCCTAGCAAGTTGCATCTACTGGTTTTCCCCTTTTCCTTCAAAAGGATTTTTTTGATAAGCCAATGACTGAACATCTAAAGGGGGAAATATATCTCTTTTTAGTTCTGGATAATTGTCCCCAGAAAAGAAAACAACAAACCTTTAATTACAACTTGCATGAAGAAAGCTTGATTTGTGCTTTCTGCCGAAATGCTGAGGAGTTGGATGTAAAATATTTGTAATATTTAGGGAACCCAGAGTTTTACATAAAAGTAAACAGCATGGCCTGGAGGCACAATTTCCAGCAACACAATAAAATGTGCAGTGAATTTATGGCGGCCATCCATTAGCTCTTACCAAGGCAACGTCGCCCATATCTGTCGTCCATCATTATAATAGAGGGTTAATGCACTGAATTTACATAAAAAAGTCATATTGTCGGCATGAATTATTTACACTCTCAGCTGTTTTTACAGCTTGGTTTCAAGCTGGATTCTGGGAGAGATTCTGCCAGTAAATTACTCAGTGGAGACCTGGCAGGAGAGCAGCAAGCGGAGGAACGAAGGGAAGGGAAGAAGAGGGGAAGCAGGAGCAGGAGCCTGAGCCCCGGCAGCCATAAGAACATAAGAAGAGCCCTGCTGGATCAGGCCAGTGGCCCATCTAGTCCAGCATTCTGCTCCCACAGTGGCTAACCAGATGCTAACCTCAATGGAAAACTTGCCAGTAGGACCCAAGCACAAGAGCAAGACTCCTCTCTTGCAGTTTCCAACATCTGGTATTCAGAAGCATTGCTGCCACCAGCTGTGGAGGCAGAGCACAGCCATTGTGGCTAGTAGCCATCAATAGCCCTCTCCTCCTCCATGAATTTGTCTGATCCTCTTTTAAAGGTGTTTAGGTTTGTGGCTATCACTGCCTTCTGTGGGAGGAAGTTCCACAATTTAATTCCGCGTTGCACGAAGAAGTCCGTTCATTCCTCTGTCCGATGTTCAGCTTCATTGCATGCCACTGTTTTGCAGGTGGGATTCAAGCGCATTCTGGAACTTTCCACACTTTAACTATCCTCTTCCATGGTGAGGTACTCTCTTAAGAGCCAGTGAGGCAAAGGACAGAGGCGAGAGGGAAAGCCAGGAAGGGAGGAGGGACCCCTCGAATGGGAAAAGAGTCAGCCGCCTGGGAAGGCTTGGTCTGCCTTGTCTTGATCCCAGCTGGGCTCTGCACAGGCCGCTCACAGGAGAGGGAGTTGGCCATTTCATTCCTTGGCACCATGTTGAGAGTAAGGGTGGACCATTTAGAACTCCAAAAGCTTCTAAATATAAGCTGTGCATGGGTGGTGAATTTATTCTGCTGAAATGGGTATTTGCATTCTTACATAAGGAAGAAGAGGACGGATAATTAATAAATAAAATAGCCTCTCCTACTCATCTAAATCCTTCCAACATAGTACTCAATTCATTTTGCTTATCATAGGATTTTTTTTAATCCCACCTTTCCACTTTGTATTTAAGGCAGCTCACATCTGTTGAAAAACAGGACATATTATTTACTTTATTTCATAAAATTTACATGCCCCTTGATTGTAAAAACAACAACCTCAAAGCGGTTTACAAAAAAGATAAGACAATAGAATTATCAATAAGGAAAAAAATAGCAGCAATAATCTAACACTTTCAAAAAGTTAACATAACACTAAACTAAAACCAGATTAAAACTTGCATCAGCTTTCTACATATCCGGGTTGTTGGCTTCCATCTGTCTTGAGAGACAATGGAAGCGTGCAGCCTCAGAGGTAAAGTCAAACCATTGGAGAGTTACAGAGCCTGCTGTGACTGTAGAGACCAATATAGGAGAGACATGTTTTATTGCAGCTGGGGCAGGTGAAGGTGCCTGGTTTTACTGTTACAGATGCACCATAGTGTTTCTTCTCTCTGTGCTCCTCTCATTGGTCAATTTTCTTCTGGTCACTGCTGTGGATACACAACAAGACTTGCCTAAACAAACATGTTCTTAGCAGGCATGGAAAAGAGTACAGTGAAGGTGCCTGCCTGATATCAATAGACAGGGAGTTCCAGAGTGTAGGGGCTGACACTGTTATGTATACAGTGGTCTGTGTTTGCCTCAGCTTGAGACTGGACTAAGGATTCTGAGCCCCTGATTCGATACATGATATCCAATCACAGAACATTTCAGGATTTGGGCCTCTGCCATTGGCCCTTAAACTCTGAGTCATGATTTGCAGCTTGGAAATTTAGACAGCCAACCATGTTGGGAGTGGGAGTGGCCCAGGGCTTCAGAAATGTATATAAGCAGCTGCATTGCCCCTGTTGTCCAGTTCTGTAGTTCAATAAAGGTTCTTGCTGTTATCACTACGTATTGCCTCGTGGGAACCCACTTACACTTCAGATACACTAAAAGATTGATTTCTTGTAGATGCAGAATTGGTATTATGTGGCACCTGTAACCAGGGCTGGCCCACCCATCAGGCAAGGTGAGGAGACCACCTCGGGCAGCAAGATCCACAGGGGCAGCAAATCCAGCCTCCAAGGAACACATCAGCTGCTGCCACTGTTGCAAAGGTGGTAGCAGCTGTGGCACATTCCTTAGAGGCCATTTCTACCGCCTCCTTGGCAGCCCCCTGCCCCACCTAGCAATGCTGCTTCTACAGAGGCCTGTTGGCAGATAGGAGGCACTGCTGGCCTCCCCCCACCCTTGTTGCCGATGTAGATCTTAATTCCTCCTTTGTTCCTGATGTAGATCTTCCTTTATGCCTTCTTCCCTGGTTGGGAGGGTGGGATCTCAGGTGCCAAAATTTATTGGGCTGGCCTTGGCTGTAACCATGCCAATTCCACAAATCAAAGCAGTTAAGTGTGCACATATAGGGTAAGACTGTATTGAAAACAGTCCTAATATCTTAACAATTAAAACACAGCAGCAGCAATAGGACCAGGCTCTGAAGGAGGAGTGTGTGTGTGTGTGTGGCCGAAGTTTGGCCAAACAAGCCTATGGTCAAGAATTCTTGGGTCATGGAGGAGCCCTGTGTCTTAGGCCCTGCAATGCATCTTCCTACCTCCTACGTCCTGACAGTGACAGACAGGATATTCTGTGAGGTGGGTGCTCTCTTCTCAAGCTGATCTTGATCAGTGGAGCAGGATCACCCGGGAAGAGACTCTCCTTTGACTCTCCTGGCCCCAGGTCAGTTGAGTCAGTCCTTTTCCTTGCCCCCTGACCTAACCCAAGACAAATGTAGGCATTTAAGAGCCATGCAGCCAAGCACCCACTGCAAATGTTCATTCATTCCCTGCAGCTGAGTTCTGTTGAGCTGAGGGCTCAGGGCTTCCTTTGCAGCTCTTCCTTGCTCTGTGGACAGGGAATGTAGGAAAAACCTCAGAATCCACAGGGGAAAAGCACAGGGGAGTGAGGGTTGCAGCTATTACTCAACACAGGCCCAAATGCATTATAATGCGCTATTGGCTGCAAGACGGAAAATTATTCCCCTTTGAAATGGTATTCATACAGCTCCAGAGGCATACATTGTAAAATAATCATAATAAGTAACACAAGTTTCCCTGGGGGGTTATACCTTGGTGTGATTTAATCCTTAAATTTGTTTTGCTTTTATCCCCAGGAGGAAAGAGATTTCAGCTGCAAAGTATTCCTCCCAGAAATGTCAGGCAACATGGCACATTGGCTGCTTGCACCCGGGTATCTACTTGCAAAGGTCTGTTCAGGTGGCAGGCATTGGTGGGAGGCACCAGGAAGTCACATCCCAAGGGAGACTGGCAGCCCAGTCAAGGGGCCTCAAGGCTGCCGAGCACACAAGCAGAAGGCTCACAACAGTGCCTCCCAAAACCTGCTTTCCAGACAGAGAACATGAAGGATAAAGAAGCAATGGCTGGGCCATTTGAAGGCAAAAAGTCTAGGGTCCTGGGGTCGCCCCCAATCCCTGCAGCATGGAGCAGAGATAGCCTGCAATCCCCATTATGTGAGGATTCAGGCTGTGGACACTTTATATCTCAGCTCACAGACCCTCCAAGTGTCCCTATTTTCCAGGGACATCCCTGATTTTGGGAAGCCGTCCTGGTTTCTGATCTGATTCCAGAATGTCCCGCTTTTACTTAGGCTGTCCCTATTTTGATTGGAGAAATGTTGGAGGGTATGAGCTCAGTCACAGATCATCTGCAGGAGCATTGCTGGTTGTTCCCCAAGTTGGCGAGGCTCATTTGACAACAACAAGAAATTGAGCCTTTAGTGTCATTGGCCCAGTTCCACGCAGTGTCCCCCCCCCCGGGGTACTCAAAGGTACGCAGTACCACATACCTGCCAAAATTTCTCCTATGAAAATAAGGACATTCCATTCCATAATGATAATTTTACTGTTTATACCTCACACATCTTACTGGGTTGCCCCAGCCACTTTGGGCAGCTGCCAATATAAATAAAAACATAATAAAATATTAAACATTAAAGAAAATTCCCTATACAGGATTGCCATCAGATGGCTCGGGGGTCAGATAACTCCATGCCCTCCAACATTTCTCTAATGAAAATAGGGACTTCCTAAGGAAAAGTGGGACATTCTGGGATCAAATCAGAAACTGTGATGGCTTCTCTAAATCAGGGATGTCCCTGGAAAAAAGGGACACTTGGAGGGTCTGCTACCAGCGTTACAGCGAGGGAAAACCAAGCATGAAATGTACACCAAATGAAGCCCCTCCCCAGTGTGCACAATCTGTAAATGCACCTTTTTCCAGACTCAAGGCTGCTTACACAAATTAAAAGCACACAGATAAAATAGAAAAAGCTAAAAACATATAAATGGTAAGTTAAAAAGTAATTAAACCCTACTAGAATTAAAACAACATTAAAAAAGCCAAATCTATTAAAACACAGATAGTTCAAAACAGCACAGCACACTTAAAAACCGTTTCAAAACAATCAGTTCCCAATGGCCTGTTGGGATAAAACAGTCTTCACCTGCCAGTCGAAGGACAACAAGGAGGGAACTAGTTTAACTTTGGTAGGAAGGGAGTTCTAAAATCTGGGAGCAGCTACTGAGAAGGCCCTGTTGGAAAACGAAGAGAATATCTGACTGTCTCAAACTGAAGAGAAACCAAAGAGCAGCAAAGGATGTTGATAGCACAAAAGGGACTGTTACAATATCCTGCCTTCACCCAGCAAGAAAAGGGGGGGGGGGGAGGAACCTGATTGCGCATGTGGTGGGGAGAAGGAGATGGAGGCTGCCTGCCTGAACATCTCCTTCTCCCCACTTCTGCTTACCACCTGACTCCCATCACTTTCCTCATTGCAAGGGGAAATTTGGGGTGGGGTGCGGGGTGGGATAATTGCGCAAGAGCACTAATCAACTTCAGTTGCACCACCTGATGTGATCAAATCCCACCCAAGAAGAGTGACAGTCTGGAAGTGCCCTGAGGCAGGTGTTAGGGGGCAGCAACGGGTGAGGTTTTTGAGCAGAACTAAAAGAAGGAATGTCCAACCAACAACAAGGGCAATGCCAGCTTAATCAGGAGCAAGGCCAATTGGAAAAGGGCTTCCGGTAGCCTCACCCTCACCCTAACTCTGGGCCAAGGCGGGTTTAAGCATGGTTCAAGTTATTACCTTGCCTGCAGCAGGTGAGGGCAGCTGCTGAGAAGTCAGCCAGGGGAGCAGGACATGCAGGGAGGCCCAGCCTGCCCCATCATGCCAGCCAGCTGCCAGTGGGGTTTTGTAGAAAGTGAAATGTTTCGCACCCAATCTCCAGGCTGTTCCTCCACACAGAAGGAAGAGAAGGAGGAGGTTCTCCATCCAGCAGCCCCTGGTGCCGGGAGCTGGCAGCTGTCTGGCCCAAGGCCAGTGGCCTAGTCCCTGAGGAAGACTCTGTGCAGAGGCCACTCCCTGGTACCCGAGAGCCAGTGTGGTGTAGTGGTTAAGAGCGGTAGACACGTAATCTGGTGAACCGGGTTCGCGTCCCTGCTCCTCCACATGCAGCTGCTGGGTGACCTTGGCCTAGTCACACTTCTTTGAAGTCTCTCAGCCTCACTCACCTCACAGAGTGTTTGTTGTTGGGGAGGAAGGGAAAGGAGAATGTTAGCCGCTTTGAGACTCCTTCGGGTAGTGATAAAGTGGAATATCAAATCCAAATTTCTTCTTCTTCTTCTTCTTCTTCTTCTTCTTCTTCTTCTTCTTCTTCTTCTTCTTCTTCTTCCTCCTCCTCCTCCTCCTCCTCCTCCTCCTCCTCCTCAAGAGGAGATGATATAAAATCCAGTTGCTTCTTGCATTTCAAAGCATTTGTGTCTTCTGCAGCTGATCCCCAGACACAAACATCTCAGCAGGTATTGCAGAACAGAATATCGGCTCACGATCAGGAGAAGAGGATTTATTGCCTGCTAAAGTCCATTTTGACCAGAAGCTGGAGGCTTCATCAGCAATCTACATTCAAGGTCTTCTTATACCATAAGAAGTAGACATGGTTTCACCCAAAGGATCTTGGGAACTGTAGTTTGCTATGGGGGCTAAGAGACCCCTGTTCCCCTCACAGAACTACAAAGCAACCCCTCTTTCCAGGGAACTCTGGGAAGGAATCAGGGCCTCCTAACAACTCTCAGCACTCTCAGCTACAAGCAGCATCAGAGCTGTGTTGCCATCAGCAGCCTGAAGGTGTTGCAATACCCTAGAGCAAGTGTGTATGTGTGGAACTTTTGGCCCTCCGGCTGAACTACAACTCCCATCAGCCACAACAAGCAAGAGACGATGGGAGCTGTCATTCAGCAACATCCAGAAGACAAAGGTTCCTCATATCCAGCCTCAGAGCATGGCCCACAGGGAATGGCGTTGTGTCATGGTGACAAGAATGACAACGTATTGAAAAGAGCTCTCTGGCTCCACGGCCTTGCCTTGAAATGGCCAGAAAATGATAAGCTGTTTCAGACAGAAAGAGCAGGGCCCCCGCTGCTAGCACCCCACCCAACACAAATAGCTCATGCAAGAAGAAACTACCTGGGCCTTGGTCAGGTTTTGGACTAATGGCCCCACCCAGTCTCTCAGTTCCCTCATATGTTCAGTGAGATGGAGGAGCAGGAGATTTAATTAGGGCCAGGTGAGAGATTTATTTATTTATAAAAATAATTTCTATACCCCTATATTAGAAAACAAATATCAAAGTGGTTTACAGCAATAAAACTGTACAATGAAATCATTAAAATGTGAAAACAGTTTAATACATCTAAAGAAGAAGTTTTAAAAAGGTATCAGTTGTGTTGGCTAGATTTGGATGAGTAGGAGAGGATATTTTATTTATTAATTATCCTCACTCTTCTTGCTTGTGTAAGAATGCAGATAACTATTTCAGCAGGGAAAATTCACCACCCATGTACAGTTTATCTCTGGAAGCTTTTAGAGACAAGGTTATGTAACCTTCTAGAACAATTACGACATCCAAGGATGCTTAGGCAGACTTGCACCATATGACTTCTATGTTTCCCTCTTACCAAATAAATGTCTCTCAGACTGTTTAAGTAAACAAACAAACAAACAAACAAAATATTTGTAAGGTTTACTCACATCAAAAGATTTGCCAGGGTTCAACAAGTACAGTGATGAAAATCAGGCAGGCAATAATCGTTAAGAGTTACAAAAGTCCACAGTCCAATTCAAAATGGTGTGTGCTCTCTGGCAATCTGCTCCATTGTGGGTAAGAAGAAGAGTGTGCAGCGACAGGAAGAAGAAGATCCTGCCACAAATGTTTAGAGGATATGACATCATAGAGTCCCCTGTTTGTGACTAGCAATCATGCACCTGTGATTTGGCTGCAGATCCTTCCACCATTGCAGAAGGCCGTGTTCTTTATTGCCCACCAAGACCTGGTGGAATAGAAAAGTTTTCAGCAGGTGTTTGCACAGAAGGTGCCCGCTGAATCTCCAGTGGCAGAGAGTTGCCCAGGACTGGGCCAATGGCACTAAAGGCTTGGTTTGTTGCCAAATCAGCCTCAACCAACTCGGGGAATGGCCAGCGATGCTCCTGCAGGTGATCTCAGTGACTGAACTGAGATACAAGGCGATTCCTGAGGTTCCCTGGACCTAAGTTGTTAAGGGTTTTGTAAATTAGTACAAGGACTTTGAACCTGGCTCAGTGGTAAGCGGGCAGCAAGTGCAGCCAGGGATGCTTAGATTTTGATGCAGCCACATCATGTCTGTGTTGCCACCTTCTTCTGCAGACACAGAGACCCAACTGGGCCACCCAGAGGTTCTTCCAGCGACCCAACCTCTTCTTTGCATTTTGGAGTCCTGCTGCAGCCACCAATGCCTCATTTCTCACCACAGAAGTCCTTATTACTTGCATCTCTTCATGGAACACAAATTAGGGGCACGGGCTGAAAGGGAGATGCAGCCCGGCTGCCTGGCTTAATCAGCGCCGGCATCTCCAACTCCTTCCCGCTACCCTGGCAAGGCGGCCGAGGGAGGCAGCAGCTGCCAGGAGGAATCTTCTCAAGATCAGAGGCAAAGCTTTGTATTAAACTGTATTTCTTCCAGTCAGATGCTCCCTGCGCATAACTCAGCTTGGCACATAACTCAGCGTGCTCCGTGTCAAATTCCTGCATTCGTCCCAGGATCCCAACCAACACTGTCAGCTACCATTCGTGAAAACGCGAGCAGACAATAAGGGATGCTGAAAAGGAATTTGAGGAGCATATTGATAGAAACATAAAGACCACCACCAAAGTTCTTTAAATGCATTAGGAGCAGGAGATCATCTAGGGGGGTGGTCAAGCCCTTGGATGACAAAGGAGTCAAAGGTATGCTAAAGGAGGATATAGAGATTAAAGAGAAGCTGAAAGAATTATTTGCCCCTGTCTTCACAGTGGAAGAGGTAAAGCAGAACCCTGTTTTTGAAAGGACTTTTGCAGAAAGGGAGTCTGAGGAACTGAGGCAGATAGTGGTGACAAGAAAAGACGTTCTAAGCCTTACTGATGAATTAAAAACTGAAAAAATCACTGGGTCCTGATGACATCATTCCTAGAGAACTCAATGTGAAATTGCTGGTCTGCCAACAGAAAATATGTAACGTGTCTCTAAGATCAGCCTCCATAATGAAGACTTGAAAATGGCCAGTGAAATACGC
The DNA here is from genome assembly GCF_964270895.1 of Podarcis filfolensis. Taxonomy (NCBI): domain Eukaryota; kingdom Metazoa; phylum Chordata; class Lepidosauria; order Squamata; family Lacertidae; genus Podarcis; species Podarcis filfolensis. Next base: position 55,674,623 of record NC_139611.1, on the reverse strand, counting down.
ATTTTATAAAATGGTTACAGGAGGGATCTGTGCATTTATAGGCCAGTTAGCTTAATGGCTGTCCAAGGAAAGCCTGTGGGAAGCATTGCCACTGAATCTTCTAGATGTCTTTGAGAGTGTCAACAGACATATAGATGGGTAGAGATCCAGTTGACATTGTGTACTTGGACCTTCAAAAGGCTTTTGATAGAGTACCTCACCAAAGACCCCTGAGTAAGTGTAGCAGCCATGGAATAAAATGAGAGGCCCTCTTATGGATCAGGAAAAGGAAGCAGAGAGCAGAGGATCAGTTCTGCCAAAACAGGGAAATAGGAAGTAGAGATCCAATTCCTTTGGGACATCTAGTTGGCTGCTGTAAAGACAAGATGGTGGTCCGGAATGTATTCAGAGAGGGTGACCAAGATGATCAAGGGTCTGGGAACTAAGCCGTATGAGGAATGGTTGAGGGAGTTGGGGATTTCGCCTGGAGAAGACTAAGAATGGATATGATAGCCCTCTTTAAATATCTAAAGGGCTGTCCCATGGAAGATGAAGCAAGCTTGTTTTCTGCTGCTCCAGAGGGTAGGACCTGAATCAATGGATTCAAATACAATAAAGGTGATTCCAGTTGAACATTAGGAAGAACTTTCTGATGGTAAGAGCTGTTTGACAGTGAAACAGACTCTTTTGAAGTCCCTTGGTGGACTCTCTTTCATGGGAGGTTTTCAAACAGAAGATGGATGGCCGTCTGTCAGATATTCTTTAGCTGTGATTCCTGCATTGCAGGGGGCTGGAGTAGATGACCCTTGGGATACCGTCTACAATTCTACAAATCTATCAAACACAAAAAGCTCTTATTAAAATATCTACTTGCTGTGTTAGGAGGTGGTCTGAGGACTGATTCAAAAGACTTGTTCTCCTTCTCCTTCTCCTGCCCTTTGGGGGCATCCGTCATTTTGTCTGGTCCAAGTCCTTGGGACAGACATCCCCAGGGGCATTTGCAGCCCCATTTTGGACACGTATAGGGGAGGGAGGGGGTTGTGGAGACTACCACTCTCCACTTGCTTGGAGCAGCTCTCCCTTGAAAAACAAGAAGGGTTATTTGTTGAAGGCAGCCCTCAGACCACCTCCTAACACTGTACATTTCCAGAGAAGTGTGAAATCTGAAAGGGAACTACATACTAATATGCACATCACTCCAGGAGGTACAGATTAGACCGGCGAGATTCAGAACATGCACACATTGAATTCCTGGAGCATCCCTAGTTTATGAAGAATAACTCACGCCAGATGAACTTCATCACCCTTTTTGTTTTTACTTGGCTGGATTCTTTTTTCTTCCTGTCAAATCTGCAGATGACACGAAGCTGGGAGGGATAGCTCAGGCCACGGAAGGCAGAATCAAGATTCAAAACGATATTGACAGGCTGGAATATTGTAGCAAAAACCAACCAGATGAAATTCAGCAGAGATAAATCCTGTAAAGTCCTGTGTTTAGGTGCCAAGAATCAAAGGCACAAGTATAGGATGAGTAAGGAGCAGCAGCAGCAGGAACACATGTGAAAAGGTAATCTGAGCACTTTTGTGGACCACAAGCTGAAAATGAGCCAACGCTACAATGTGATACAGCTGTAAAGGAGGAGGGAAAAAGGCTAATGCCATCTTGGGTTACGTGAACAGAAACAACAGGAGGAAATCAATGTTGTTTTCTTCTGATTAGTCTCAGCACAAGCATTTATTCTTGCCAGATGGGATGATCTGTCCTGCTTCTCTTCCTATGGATTCTTCTGACCCTCCAGAGCAGATCTTGGGGAGGCTTGGAGGGGGTGTGGGGAGCCGAGGGTGAGAAAGCCCTGCTGCAGTAATGGGAGCCCTTGCACTCTCTTTTTATTTTTGGACTGCTTTTATGTGAAAGCATTGTAGATCACAAAAGGTGTATGTGCACATGTAAACAACTACCCATGGATCTCAGCTTTCCTGGCTTGGAGCAACACACACACACACACACACCTACCTGCTGTTTTGTGCAAATCTGGTAGATTGAGAAACTTGTAATTTTTTTTAAAAAAAATTAAAGGTGGGTACTTACAGCTAAACAGATAGGCGATTTCCTGCTGATTTCCTGCAAGATCTTGCGAGATCTCATCAAAGTCTTGCTAGGAGAGCAAAATATCTATTGAGATTTGGGAGAGATCTTGCAAGCTCTTTGAGGGACCAATGTCAGCATCGCTGCAATGCCACTGGCAGGTGGCTAAGTGGTGGTGAGTGTCCCATTGGTAGTGTTGTTGTGTGGCAGAGCAGGGTGGCACTTCCTGTTTTGCCCCAAGTGGCAAAATGGGACGTGCCACTCCTGACCTCAGGATTCCAGAACTAACAGCTGTCAATCTGGAGGGAAGCAAGGCAAGGACCCACAGCCCAGGTGGGGCTTGCTAGCTTGGGGAGGAGTTGCCTGATTCCTCAGCAGGAGTAGGCTCAGGACAGGTGAGGCTCACATGCCTCGCAAACCCCAGAAGCTATAACAGAAAAGTCGTCCTGGCCAGGCCTGTGTCCAGTCATGGCTTTCTTCCTTAGGTAATTTAATCAGGGGATGCAACTCTTTAAATGGTATAATAGAGTTGCTGAATCATGAACTCTGTACATGCACAGAGGCTATACCCCTGAGTGAGTTCCACAGTTTACACTTCTTCATGAACTGTTGACTCTTCCAACATTTTATTTCATTGGATGGTCACAAGTTCCAATGTTATGGGGGGCACTTTTTTCCTGTCCACTTTCTCCCTGCCATGTATAATTTTATAAACTTCTACCATGCTGCCTATTACTCACTTTTTCTCTAAACGAGAAAGTCTCAGATGCTGGAATCTTCCTTCTTAAGGGAGTCATTCCACCTCCTTGATCATTCTCCTTGACCTTTTAGGCCCCTTTCCCCTCTACAGTTCTATGGCTCTATGGTTCCATAGGAGCAAAGACAGGAGCACTCCTGGTCCACTGGTTCCACCATGGCTATGGAAGCAGCTTTGCATGTGAGGGAGAAGGGATATTTGTTTTGTCCCTGGACTGGCACAGATGCCCAAAGCTGCTTGCTGTGGCATCAGCCATCCAAACCTGGGGGCGTCCATCTACTCCTCATTGGACCATATTGGCAAAGGTGTCAAGCAGGGCGTGGGGCGGGGGAGTCGTGAAGCTAACTCTGGCTTCCCTTCTTGCTTCACTAATGAATATTCATGACTGAGGCAATCTGTACTAGCCAGACTCTCTCCTCGCCCTTCCCTCTCACCCTCCCCCTGACGTGAAGTATTAGTTCTGTGTGATGCTATATTTAATGTAGATCTGTTTTAGCAAATTGACTTTAAATGTGTATTGAGAGAGAGAGAGAAAGCTCAAGGAGAGAGGCAGAAGGCTGTGTAAGGTAGCACATGCAAAAGCCATGTGGGGTGGGGGCAGGAAAAACAGCTCTCCCTTCTCAATAGTGTCCCTGTTATCTCGCAGCAGAGCGGGTGGAGAAGGCAACTCAGAACAGGAAAGTATTGCACATGGCATCGCTTTGCAAGGGAGACCAGCTCAGCCAGGAAAGAAGCATTCTCACAAAAACACCTGCCCCCCACCCCAGTTTACAATGGCAGAAAGACCCCTTTGAAAATCAAACAAACAGCTCACATTCAAAATCCCTTAGGAGCCTAAATTCTAACTTCAAACGTGTCAAAATCTCTTTGTCTCTCAAGGAAGGTTTGTTCTGCTGTCTGAAGAAGTAGTGGGTTCAATTCCAGGGTGAAGCAAATTCTTCAAGGGGTTTGCTGCAGTGGGTCATCACAGACAATCATACAATGGTACAGTTGGAAGGGATCATGAGGACATCTAGTCCAACCCGGGCTAAACATACCCCACTCCCTCAACTGTTCCTCATAAGGCTTGGTTTCCAGTCCCATGCTCACCTTCCTCTGCACATTTTCCAGCTTGCTGATATCCTTCTTAAACTGTGGTGCCCAGAACTGGACTAGGACTTCAGGTGGGCTCTGCCCAAGGGGAGAATAGAGTGGAACTGTTTCTTCTCCTCCATGAACTTGTCCAATCCTCTTTTAAAGTCATCCGGTCTGATGATCAGCACTGCCTCCTGTGGGACAGAGTTCCAGAGTTTAACTGTGCACTGCTCGTGGATCCCCTCCCATTCCCTCTCTGGTGAATGGCTGGCAGAGCCTATCAAAGGCTGTGCTTCAGATCTGCTCCCACCCAGGTTCCTTTCACCAGTCCACCGAGGGAGCTGTTCAGGAAACTGAGCCATTGGTATGAGATGGAGACCTGAGGAGATGGCTCTGGGCCTGCTGAACGGTGCCATGTCCCGAGTGACACCCCCTGAGTGACACCCCCTCCGTTGCTGCCTGGGGCTGGGCCAGGCGGCCACCCAGACTGGTGGGGCAGCCTGCTGCATTCCCCGCTGGCAGGCTGGCTGCCTCCACCAGTTTGCCAGGCAGGCGCTGCTAGACACCCACTCTGCTCCTTCCCTTCTCCTGCTGCTCTATGACAAGCTGCTCAAAGCCCCATGGAGAGGAAACACTCCTCATTTACAAATATGCAAATGGTTTTTTTTTCTCTTTTCTGTTATGCAAATGGAAGAAATCATAGGCTGCTAATTAGGGTCAAAGGAATGGTGCATGCAAATTAGAGAAACTGATCTCTCTCCCCCCCATTCCCTGTTCTTGGAGGACTGCTGGCCTCTTGGGTCTCCCTTCCACAATGCAGCTCTAGCTGTTTCCTTGGAGGGCATACCTGTCTGTGGGCCTCCCTGATGGCTGGATCCAAGGGTCCAGGACCTTTCTAACCCTGGTTCACTAAGTGACCAATCAGCAGCCCACAAGCAGGGGAAGCCCCTCCCTCTCCTGCTTGCTGCTCACCAGCAAACAGCTTCTTGTGAGGAGGTGTGTTTCTCATCAGTGCTCCCTGTCTCAGGTGCACGTTTTGGCAATAAAAGGCAGCCAAACCTCTCCCAGTGGAGTCCCCCCCACTGCGAAGTTCAGAGCACCCAGAGAGCAAATGGAGCTTTTTTGCCAGAGGTACCCCGCATACTTTCCAATCAATATATCTGTCACAAACAGGGCAGCCCTCAATATGTAGAATTTGACGATTCTGCAAAAATATATATGATCCAATTAAATCACAGTATTAAAAAGATGCTTTCTATTCCACAGGTATCGAGCCTTTTTTGACTGTACAGCAAAGCATGACTGTCTGTAATGTCGCCACAAGACATGCTCTCCTGTAGAACCAGGAACCAGGTGATATTTTCCATTTCATGTGCTGACCCTCTGGGAAACCTCAAGACGAAACAAAGAGTTGTATTGGGATTTTCCTTTCCTGCTTCTGTTTTGATGCCTGTGTTTTCCCTTATGTTAATCTGCTGCCTACCTGGGAGGGGTCAGTGGAGGTGATGCTTTCCCCCCCCCCCCCGGAGGAATGGGGCCAACGTGGAGGAACTGCCAGTCTGTGGGTCCAGTTGGGCTTGCTAGGCCTCCCCCTTTGGCCATCCACACACAATCCAGGGGCTCTTGTGGTTCTTGAATTGCAGGGGTGGACTAGATGACCCCTGGGTGCCTTCCAACTCTACAATTCTATTATCCCTGCTCTCGTCCTCCCTTGGCAGATCCCTCTTCTCCCCAGACGTCCGTGCCCCCCGCAGTCAACATCTTGCTGCTTTAGAAGAAACATAGCATGCCACTGAATTCGCTCTTGCCAATTTCAAAAAATAAACAGATGACAGGCTTTTTGTATAAATAAATATTCCTTTACAATAAGCACAGTGTTAAAAGTAGGGGGCAATAAACTTCCAGGAGCCCCTTCTCCCGCTGGCATCTGTTCTGAGAGACAGACAATGGCTTCAATACAAAGGAACATTTGGGCAATTTTAGTTGGTGGGGAAGCTTAATTTACGATGGTATAAGTGTCCCCTAATAATAAATTGATTCAAAATGTAAACATAGCAGCAAGATTTGAGGTCAGCAGTACCCACTGGGCTCATCCAGGCACCCTTTTATATTGTATTTCTAGGCACAGGTCCACACTTTAAAGCTCCATGTTCCAGTGCTTTTGTTTTGTTTTGTTTTGTTCTGTTTTGTTTTTTTGCCCCAGTGCTTTCCCACGAGAACCTGCTCTTTACCACTGAATTGGAGCAAAAAAGCAAGCCAAGGAAAACCAGAATTTCCATTTGTTCTGATTCAGTGTTAAAGAGTGGGTTTTCCTGGAGAAAGTGGTGGGGTAAACAACAACAACAACAGGCTTGAAAGCGTGAACCTGTGCCTGGAAAGCACAGGGCAAATGTTAAGTGTGGATGAGCCCACTCTTAGCTCTGCCAATATTTTCAAATAAAAACTGCCCAGGCTCTCTTACATTAGTTACGTTGCAGCTGGGGAAACCCTCTCCCAAGTTATGGGCTCTCCTCGAATGAGACCTGGCCTCTCTCAAATTCCCAGGCTGTGCAGGAGAGGGAGGGGACAAATAAACAGAGAAGGGGCTCCCATGGGTGCCTGTCCCCTTCCCCACTTTTTTGACCTTGTCTACTAAAAGGTTCTGTGAGAGGCAGGCCCCTGGATCTCCTTCGCTAGAGAAGCCAGAATGGCTCCCTCTTTGTTATCCTTCTGCCCACAGGTGAGGACTGCTTTATTCTGATACACCTTTGGGAACTGATTTTCTTTTCCTTTAAGGAAAGGGCATTTAATAGGTCTATGCTGTTTTTATTATCTGTTTTCTAATATATTAAGTTTTTTATTGTTTTGATTTTACTAGAGTTTAATTCCTTTTTAATGCTGATCTTTTCTATGTTTTTAGCTTTTTTGTATTTTATTTATGTTGTTTTTAATTTGCGCAAGCCACCTCTAGTCTCTGGGGCTCTCCTTTTCCTTTCTCATCCTGCCCATGAAAGACGGAAAGGGGAAGATCTCTGCTCCGAGGTGACACAGAGGGCAACCCAAATATCAGGGAAGCCAGCTTCCTCCTCGCCCAATTGCATGGCTGCCTGTAAGCCACTCCTGGCTTCTCCATTTCTGAGAGGAGAAGGGATGTGTGTTGCTGTGTGACCACCATTACAGAGTCTCCTCCTCCGCCGCCTCCTCCCTGGAGACAAGGAGCAAGAAGGCCCGAGTAGGTTCTGGTTCTTTCCCCAACAGGCTGCCCTTTGACCTCTTGCCATTGAGGAGGGATCTCCCCTTTGTGGCAGTGCAACAGCTGGTTCATTTTGCATGCTAGGCGAGGGGAGGAGGCGTTGGGATGGCAAGCAGCTTGGAGGTGGGCCGATTCCATAAAGTCTGCCCCCCTCGGGAGGAAGGACGATGATCAGCCTTTCATGAGCAAATCATGGCATTAAGGATTCCAGGCACAACCTCTGTCCTGCCTACGGAGTGGTGAGGGGTCTCTCTGTGTGTATTTGTGTGCTTACAGATGGGCAAAGAGCAGCAGGCCTTGAAGAGGGGGTCTCTCTGGGTCTCTCTTGTCTGGTTACCTCCAATGAATCATGGAATTGTATAGCTGAAAGGGACCACGAGGGCCATTGAGTCCAACACTTTGCAACACAGGGATAACAGCTAAAAAATCCCTAATGGATAGCCACCAAAACCTCTGCTTAAAGACCTCCAGGGAAGGTTAGTTCACCATCTTCCAAGGAAGTTCTATCAACATTTGAGGTCTTGTTTCAAGACTTTGGAGCTGTGGGGCTCTGGCACATTTTTTGTTTGGAATCTGTAACTCAAAGGCCTACCTTGGAGGTGGCTTCTTCTCCCTGCAGTGGATGAGAATTTGTCAGGGCTGGTAGTTCCACAGGTGTAGGTGGGCACTACCCAACAAGGTGTCCAAACCAAGAAGACAGTGCTACTAGAAGGCTACTGGATCCACAGGACACCTGTCCTGAGAGCTGTAGTACCCCCTCCAGCCACCTGCTGTGGTGGAGCTGCAGAGTCCCAGAGATCAGGCCAGCAGCTCTGTATGCTTGCAAGGGACCCCAGGCTCTTCTCCCTCCTCAGTGAATTTTTCTGAGTAGCTGTCCTCCCACCCCCAAGGTTTAGCTAGTCCCTGGTTGAAGGGTTAAGAAGTGGATGCTGAGAGAGAAGGCCTTTGGGTGGGGGTAGGAGGCACCCAAATTTTGGAAGGGGGGGGGGGCTCCAGGCAAAGACCTTTTAATTTTTATCCCAGGCTTTTAAAAAGTGGTTTTAAAAAGTATTTAATGGTCTGAATTAATTCACAATAATTGCATCTTAATCTTTGCATCTCACTGTGATTTGAACGTGTGTCTTAGCTCTACTTGATGTTTTATGACTCTCTGTGCTATATTATTAGACTGTGGCTTAAGTTGGATGAACTCTGCCCTGAGATGGCTGTTCGTAGGATTGTTATGCTGTTTATTGAAGCTCAATGGATTTGTGATTATAATTTGTTTTTTCAACTTTTAATCGCCCAGATAACTTTCTTGATGGGACATCTGACAAGTGCAAATATGTAAAGAAATATATGTCTCACCTATCTCCCATGGAGTTTGCGGCAGCCTGCCTGGCTCATCTTCTTCCCTGTTTTCTCTTCACAGGTGAGGCAGGTGAAGCTGAGAGAGAAAAGAAAGAAAGAAAGAAAGAAAGAAAGAAAGAAAGAAAGAAAGAAAGGTAGGAAGGAGGGAGGGAGGGAAGGAAGGAAGGACGGAAGGAAGGAAGGAAGGAAGGAAGGAAGGAAGGAAGGAAGGAAGGAAGGGAGGGATAGAGAGAGGCCCTCAAAAGGGACAAACATGCCTAATTTTTTTTTATAAAATTCTGTCCATTTTAAAAAAAACAACACAAATGGTAAGAGCACTCAGCACGAAATCTCCTGGACCTCTATGCCTGCAACTTGACAGAGGTTAACCAGTATGATGGGGCTACCCTGTGAATGCAAATTTTATTCACATCTGCTAAAATGCAGAGCCGGGGGGGGGGAGTTAATAGATTTTTTAAAATTCCCAATAGCTAATGTGGATGGGTAGATATAACAAAGCAAACTCAGATGCACCTCATCCCATCAAGCAGCCTATGAATTGCCTTGGAGTAAGATGGGCTGTTTTCTGAATCACTGAACTGGAGTCTGGATATAAAAGATGAAGAGGGATTTGTGTTGTGTACATTGAGGCAAAGGCCAGCTGTGTCCCTGAGCTCTGCCCTTTCTGGTAGCAGAGAGAACTTTGCAGCTGGAAAGGCCAGCTAAGATTAGCAGCACTGCCTGGGTGAAGAGACTTTGGTTCTACCCCTACGTCTTTTTCAAAGGATGAGACCAGGCGGTTGTTGTAGCCTGCCCTCTTTCCCCCCAAAATGGTTGCATGCTGGTTTAGATCCCGACTCTCAGCGAGCCTGACCCAAGTGTATGTTAGGTAAGCTGCTTTGTTAAATAACATTATCTGATTTCTAGTGGTGCGTCTGATGGAAAACAACATGGTAATTTTGGGATGCTGCTGATTAGATGAAAATGATATTGCATCAAAGTTGCTGCTGATTTATTATGGAAAAACGGCAAGCGGAGCGCAATTCTCCACTAGGATGCTTAATTAAAGCTCCCTCCATAAAAAAAAAACCTGTATCCTCCAAGGCCCTGTATCTTTGCCGGGTGTGAAAAGAACAAAGGGTGATGGGTATCTTCTTTGTCAAAGTGCCACACGACATGTTTATTGCAGCCCATTCTGAACCCCTCAGTGCAAAAGCAGCTGCCCCATCACACACCCTCAGGGCTGTCCAGAGTGGACCAAGAGGACCTGGCAGCTGCGCTAAGGGCATTTAGAGGGTGGTGATGATGGGCTGCATGCCTTTATTGGTTCAAATCAGGAGATCCGGGAGGAGACTTGTCTGGGAAGAATAGGTAGCTGATGGGGGCCAGCATTTTTGTCAAGGGCTGTTGAACCATCACTTTGGGGTGTGTCACTCTCATCACCCGCTCCCAAAGAAGCTGAGTCTCTTAGCAATAATTCATCTGAAACAGAAAAACAGGAGAATTTGAAATGTCCCTGTGTGGTGAAGAAGGGGATTCTGAGAATCTGCAAGAAGAGCTCCTTAAAAGCTACCCTGGGCAAGCAGAGAAGTTGCCTCCAGCTTGCAGAACTTACTGAGATGATGGCAAGACTGGTGATTTGGCACAATGGCATCGTTGGCTGTCCACTTGAATATTACCATTGAACACAACCTCCCATTTTTATACAAAAACTCTGTGTGTGTGTGTGTGTGTGTGTTTGTATTGTGCGCTACTCTAATACAATAGCTTGCTTGGACTGTGCTGCAGCTGCAACCCTGCCCTCCTTAGTGAGTACTTTGGAGAAGGCTTGTGTCTTCTGTATCTGGGATACCCCCTGTAGCTCCTGAGGGCATTCCCTGGATGGGATGCAACAGAGACCACTATCTCTACTACTCTGAAATTTGGCAGGCTTCATCCCCTATAATTGTTTGTGATTTGCATCCAACTCAGCCAGAAAATGAAAAAGTTTTGGATTTCCCCTTTGTTTTTTAAAATAAAACTTTATAAGGCACTCCACATGAAAATCTCTAATCTATCTCCTTTCAGCCTTAATCCACTCCAAAGGGGCTGAGATGCCTGCTAATATCACCCACTTCTGTGAAAAAGAGGAAAAACCATGTTATAGCTGTTTTTCATTTCCTCATTGTAGTGAATGGGAGGGGGAGAGATTCGTTTTTAACAGATCTAATTCAGTCCTGAATAACGAGTCAAATTGGAATGACACAGAGCAGTCATGAAACAGACTGGGCTGCTTTCCAAAGGTACAGGTACAAGTTGGATCTTGTGGCTGATGCACACGCCTCTGCTGTGCACCTTGGGATGCATATCTTAGCTACCATCTGCAAGCTGATAACTACTTCTCAGTCAGTCTCCAACACTATATTCTCAAACAGCACAATCCCGTACACATTTATGTAGAAATCCATCCTATGTGGCCATCTCATAGGGAAAGCCTAATTAAGATAATGACGGTTGCAATCCTTTGGTCCCTGGGAGGATGTCCCAGTGGCCATATCACATACTGGATCTCCCTCTCCAGTGTTGGAGAGAGAGAGAGCACACTGGTGTTGCTACACATTTGAATCAAGTTAGGCATGGCTTTGACAAGGTATATATGTACAAGGTACGATCTTCCTTTAATGCTTCTAGTCAGGCTTCTAAGTACAAATACTGTTATCTCTCCATTTTAAATTGCCTTTACATTATTGCAATGTCGTCCTCAAATGCTGTGTCATTAATGCAATGTCATCCACACTTTAATGCGCTCAGTGTAATATGAATCAGTTATGAGTAGGTCTAGTTACAGGTAGGTAGCCGCGTTGGTCTGCCATAGTCGAAACAAAATAAAAAGATTCCTTCCAGTAGAACTTTAGAGACCAACTAAGTTTGTTATTGGTATGAGCTTTCATGTGCATGGTATCTGAAGAAGTAGGCATGCACACGAAAGCTCATACCAATAACAAACTCAGTTGGTCTCTAAAGTGCTACTGGAAGGAATTTTTTTAGTTATGAATAGGGTGAGTGAAGACTGTATACTGAGCTCAGAGAAGGACAACTCCGCTGAAAGAAGCCACAGACCGTGTTCATTTCATCACAAAATTTGGAATTCCATCAATGCAAAACTGGGCAACAGTGGCGTAGCGTGGGGGGTGCAGGGGGGGCGGGCCGCACCGGGCGCAACATCTGGGGTTAGGGCAAATCCATGTGTTAGGGGGCGCAAATCCACGGGTTAGGGGGCGCAAATCCACGGGTTAGGGGGCGCAAATTACTTGCCTTGCCCCGGGTGCTGACAACCCACGCTACGCCACTGCTGGGCAAAGATGCAGGTCAAAGTCTCAGACGCCTAATCTCCTCAAAACCATAAGGAATAGCACTCAGCCTTGCAGTTCCTTGAAACTGGCATTCAGGAGCATCACTGCCTTGTTCTACATACTGCTGTCCCAAAACATGAGGCAGGAACCATTGGGAGAGAGTCCTGGGGCTGTCCTTGCACAGAGGTTGGCTGCTGGGTGGGTGTGGTGGGTGGGCAGCTCTACTGGGAGAGCAGGAGGGGGCAGGCATGCTGAGGCTCACAGACACCCAAGAAGTCTGGAGGTGCCACCTGGTCAGGGAAAGTGAGCCTGGCTGGATCAAGATTCAGGACAGACAAAAGAAAGTCCTTCTTCATGTCGTGCATTGTTAAACTAGGGAACTCACACTCACTGTGATGGCCACCAATAAAAGAGGATCGGGCAGATTCATAGAGGAGAGGGCTATCAATTGTTACTAGCTGTGATGGCTATGCTTTGCCTCCACAGTCAGAGGCAGCAGTTCCTCTGAACACCAGTTGCTGGAAGCCACAGGAGGGGAGAGGGCTGTTGTGCTCAGGTCCTGCTTGCAGGTTTCCCATCATGGGCATGTGGTAGACCACTGTGAGAAGAGGGTGCTGGACTAGATGGACTCCCTTTGGCCTGATTCAGCAGGCTCTTCTGATGGTATTGAGTTAAAGCTACCCTCACTTTGTTCCAGAAAACTCGCCTACTTGCTGGATTGCTTTGCTTCAGGCAGGAAGAAGGAACTTCACAACTTACTGTGGGATTCAGATCTGGGGGGGGGGGGGAAATGATATTTCCTTTATTTTGCATGCCATATTTTCTTTCTTTTGTTTTTCACTGTGTGCGGAGAGAACAGTTGAAAGGGCAAGCAGGCTACCATATTTGAGGCTCCCCATGAAATTTATTTTCTGTTGTTGCTGGATTAATCCAAATTTGCTTTCAGCTTTTTTGCTTCTGCCTCAAAAGATAGGTGGCCATTGAGGGAGGTTTGTGTGCCCAAAGCCCAGTCCTCCCCCCCCCCCACAGTGGCTTGTGCTCCCCCCTCCCCCCAGTTCTAGTGACGCGGTGATCAAAGCATCAACATTCACACAACGCAACCCGGCTCCCTTTTTTAGACCAAACGAAAATACACACACCAGACACTTCGCTCGAGTGTGACTGCATGTTCTTATCACTTTGCTTAACAGGAAAGCTCTTGCAAGGGGAGGGGGGTATGAAGAACAGCTGAGGCGGCAGCAGGGCCCTTCAGAGCCATGGGGAGGGGGAGCAGAGGCCCTGCTGGGGCTTCCCTGCAGGGGGGCCATATGCAGGAGCTGTGCCTTAGGGGAGACGAGAAGGCTTGTGCCCCCTCTAAGCCTCAGGGACTCTCCAGGGTAGTTCAGGCCGGACAGACCCAGGTAGAAACTGCTTCATCCCTAAACCCAGCAGGAGGTGCAGAGAGGAGAGAGCCTGGCAGATGCTTGGAGAGCTCCTGGGGATCCCTGTTTTTCTTACTGACCAAATACAGTGGAACCTCGGTTTTCAAATGTAATCCATTCCGGAAGACCGTTCGACTTCTGAAATGTTCAAAAAACGAGGCGCAAAGGGTTGTCAGCAAATTCAACTGAGAAAATTGAAAAACACACAGTGGAAGCCGTTTGACTTCCAAGGTGCATTTGAAAATGGAAGCGCTTACTTCCAGGTTTTCGGCGTTTGGGTTCCGAAATGTTCTTCAATGGAGACGTTCGAGAACTGAGGTTCCACTGTATTCCTGTTTGTGAGTAAGAAGGAAATAAAATTGGAACAGAGGAACAGCACAATGGATGGGATATTGTGCGTTTCCAGAGATGCCTCCTTAAAATAGTGCAGAGTGAGGTGTGGTTTAGGACCCAGAATCCTGGCCAAAACTTGTGGTGGTACCAATCTGCACGGCAACAAGCGGAAGAAAACACAATACACCTGTCCCTTGAAGAAAATGATAAGTCTGTGGTGGGGATTACCAAGGTAATGTGTTTGAATAAGTTCTACAGAGATGGAACTTCTTGCTTGTTTTAGCTGAAATAACTCATGACATCCAGTTCTGGCACTTTCTGAGCAACTGCCAAGACCAGAAAGTGATCTAACAGGACCGCAAAATGTTGGGGAAAGGATTTGGGTGATCATATTGATCCCATGAAATGGGAATGAATATGGAACAAGGTGACTATGAAATCAGTCTCAGCACAGATTCAGAACCAACTTTGAAAATAATATTTAGGTAGTGCTACACACCAGGGATTTTATTAATTCCAGTCTGTCCTCAAAATGCTGGTGCTTGAAAAAACATAAAGCCACGCCTTTCCACTTATGGTGGGAGTGTCACCCAGGCAGCTTTTGGGGAGATGGCATTCCTGGAAATCAATTTAATTACAACACAATAATTGATACCAATTTCTTCATTAGCTTTACTGGGGCTGTGGGCTGAGCCAAGTGATGATGGCTTGTATAAAGTATTGATTCTATATTTACTGATAGCTGCCAGGAAGGTTATCACAAGAAAATGGAACTATTTAGAGGGATTTATATCATACAATATAATAAAAAGGATTTATGATATCATGAAATCTGGCCCATGTTTATTTTGGAAAAGTTAACTCAAAATTTAAGGTATGCTAGAGGACCAAAAAAAAAAAATATTCATTTTCAACCACATGACATCAATTTATTTTCTAAATGAATGATGATTAAAATGTTCAAATGCCTCCTGTGAAATATGCTGAGATTTGGAATTCTACCCCCCTCCAAAACACCAATAATAATGATTACATTTCCCAGGGATTGTGTATTTAAAAACCAAATGCCTCAGATCAATTCAATTGTATTGTACTTTTTTCTAGTATGCTGTTGAATAATATGTTCTTGCAAATAAAAATAAACAAGTATGGTACCACTCTATACTGCCTTGGTCAGGTCCCATCTGGAGTTCTGTGTCCAGTTCTGGGCACCACAGTTTCAGAAGGGTATAGACAAGCTTGAACGTGTGCAGAGGAGGGCGACCAAGATGATCAAGGGTCTGGAAAGCAAACCTTTTGAGGAATGGCTAAGGAAGTTGGGGATGTCATAGGACAACTGTCTTAAAATATTTGAAGGGCTGTCCCATGGAAGAAGGAGCAAGCTTGTGTTCTGCTGCTCCAGAGGGTAGGATCTGAACCAATGAACTCAAAAGACAAGAGAGAAGATTCCAACTAAATAAACATTAGGAAGAACTTTCTGATTATAAGAGCTGTTCAACCTTGGAATGGACAAGCTGGGAAAGTGGTGGACTCTTATTCATTGGAGGTTTTTTAAAACAGAGGTTGGGTGGCTACCAATCAGTGATTCTTTACCTGTGATCCCTGAATTGCAAGGGGTTGGACTAGATGACCCTTGCAGTCCCTTTCCAACTCTATAATTCTATGATTCTAAGAAAGGAACAAACAGGAGCAGGCTGTTGTAGATGCCTTTCAAGTCCAGCAGCCAAGGCCAAGTGGCTGAGGGTGAACAGAAACAAAAGCCTTGCAAGCTTCTGATCAAATGCGTGAAGCACAGAGGGTGGGCCTGGCCCCTGGAAGCAAGAACCCTGCTTTCACCCGGCTCCAAGAAACAGTCTTGGACTTCGAAAGGGTCTTCCCAGCCCCACTGTGCTCCTGTGCGTGGCTCCAAGGGGGCCTTGTTCCCCCAGGCGCTTGCATTTTCAAGCAGTGTAAAAATCTCTCTGCTGTGATTGCAGAGACAGGTTGGATCTTTCTCTCTCATCACTGCGAAGGGCTCCCTGCTGGGTGCAATCAGGAGCATCAGACAGCAGCACTGCAAGTCCTGGGATTCAGGAGGAGCCACTTGCCTCGCTGAGACTAAATTCAGACACAAGTTTGTTATCAACTGCAGGCAGTATCACAAACACGCCCCGTTTCAAAGCCTTTGCAAAGCATTGCAGGTTCTCATCTTGCTAACATAGCAGGGATTTTGCAGAGCCCCGGCAGAGAGGCATTAAAGTTTAAGCATCTAAAATGAGGTCCAGAGCTGGCCAATTCTCTGCTGGCATTCTTATAAATGTGACAGTTTCCAGGGTCTTGTCTTTCTTGGAGATTTTTATCTCTGTGATTCCATTCCCACATTTGAAGAACATCTGCCTTCTTCAAATGGGTAGATGGTGGGCATAAGTTTTGGGGGGGAAAAGTGCTTAGGCCTTAATGTGTGCACAGACAATGATGATGTGTCCTCCACACTTTGATGTGATGTGCCAACATCCTCTTAGGGAAAGGTTGTGTAAGATTCCCTCGCATGCCTCTGAAGGAAACACAATTTCTCATGATGCTTCACTGAAACATGGCCAGCTCTGATAAGGGGGTGTGTGTGTAGCAAAGTACAGCAAAATCCATATTTTCACTTTGTATTCTTACAGATCTGGGGTAACAGAGTTTGGGGTACAAGGGCACCCATAATAACTGCTAGAGTTTGGGAATGCTAGAAATCAATACAGTGGTACCTTGGTTTAAGAACAGCCCTGTTTACGAACTGTTCGGTCTAAGAACTCTGCAAAACTGGAAGTGGTGCCCCGGTTTGTGAACTTTACCTCGGTCTAAGAATGGAAGCCGAATGGTGGAAGGGCACCAGCGGTGGGAGGCCTCATTAGAGAAAGCACGCCTCGGTTTAAGAATGGTTTTGGTTTAAGAACGGACTTCCGGAACGGATTAAGTACGTAAACCGAGGTACCACTGTAGATGGTAGAATTTAGATAACATTTGGAGTATTGAAGGGAAGTTGCCAGAGGTTAGATTTAAAATGCAGACTAAACCAGAAAATCCCCTGATTTTCTGAGGAGAAGGGCCATCAAGGTATAATTACTGGTCATTGACCCTCTGCCTGAATTCTGGGTAAATATGGTGGTACCTCGGTTTTTGAGTGTCTCAGAAGCCGATGTTTTGGGACCCAAACACCAAAAACCTGGAGGTAATTGTTTCCATTTTTGAATGCACCTTGAAAGTCAAAAGGCTTCTGCTGAATGTTTTTCTTTTTTCTCCATTAACTTTGACAACCCCCCTTGCTCCTTGGTTTTTGAATGTTTCGGAAGTCGAAAGGTCTTCTGGAACGGATTATGTTTGACAACCGAGGTACCACTGTAGCAGGTTACTGGAAGTGTGATGTCACACAGGAAAAAGGTGTTCTTTTGAAATTTATAGGTTGGAGAAGAAGGGGGAAGACTGAATAAGCAGCCGTGAAGGCCAGAATCTTCTTGGCGAGCAGGCAGGCTGGGAGAGGGGCATGGAGATATCTGGAAATCCAGTGCTGGGCTGCTGTGAAAGATGGGCTCCTCCAGAGATGTGAATGCTGTGAAATCTCTCTCCATTGAAAGCTCCCAGTCTAAATATGTGTAAATAAATCATATTTCAAAGACACAGCAGACTCCACTGTGCCTCATTTCTCCCCAAAGGAACACAAACCCTGGTTGAGTGCCAGGACGCCTTGTAATCTCATGCACTGCTCAACAGAAATTGGAGTGGCCAGTAACAATGTGTTAAAGGCTAATGTTCATGCAGTGCATAGTTAAACTATGGAACTCCGTCCCACCGGAGGCAGTGATGGCCACCAACCTAGATGGCCTTAGAAGAGGGTTCAACAAATTCATGGAGGGGGAAAGAGCTGTCAATGGCTACTAGCCATGATGGCCGTGCTCTGCCTCCACGGTCAGAGGCACCATGCCAGTTGCTGGAAACCACAGAAGGGGAGAGTTGCTCTGGTTCTCGAATCCTGTTTGTGGGTTTCCCACAGGCATCTGGTTGGGCACTGTGAGGACAGGATGCTGGACCAGATGGGTCATTGGCCTGATCCAGCAGAAAGCCCAATTGAACACAAAGGGACTTAAATATGAGCAGACATGCACCAGATTGTGCTAGAAGTACTGAGATGGTTTAGAAAATTCATATGGATTCCTGCATCTAGGAAGGGAGCCCCCCCCACCAGTGCTGCTCTCTCACACCCACGTGGTGAAATTGCACCCTGCAAACAGTTAAAGAGCCCTCCTACCCAAGCTAATTAAGACCCCTCCTACGTTAAGATAGCAAAACAGTTGGCGAGCTGAAAATGCAAAGATATTTTAAATGGTCTGTTCTATTTTTGGAGGGGGAGATGGGATTGCATTTCACTCCTCTTTTGCTAACCAGCAGCAAATTGAGGCCCCATCACCCCTTTGGTTGCTGTACCTCAGTATTAAGCTATGCAAGGTGGTCTATTTATTGACATGTAGCTTCTGAAGGCTAAATGGAAGCTGTAAAAACCAAGCAAGCCCAAGAAGCCATCTTCTGAGCAGAAGCCCCAGCAAAAGGGGGTCGCTTCAAATGGGCTCAACTGGAGTTCCCTCTCCTCCTGTAATTCATATGCTCTTCAGGCCTGCAGTCTTGAAACTATAAAAATCTTATTTCTATAAGGGCTTTATTGTTGCCCAGATAGTCAATAGTGTCATTTCTATTCAGATCGTTTGGTGGGGAAGTTGGAGGAAATGAGCCAGACAGGGGAGGACTATAAATAAGGCTCACTTGTGTGGCTGCTGGCCCAACGGCTGGCTTTTGAAAGTGGCGGCAGGAGCAGAGATGTCACTTTGAGAAGAGCTTGGCTCGCTGTCATTTGGGCCATGGCTGGTGCGTCCCCCGTGAATGAGGGGTGCATTTGCTTAGAGTTCAGGCCACAGCAAAACCAGAACTCATGCTTTGGAAAGTGGAGGGGGGCAGGGGGAGAAAGAATCAGACATCTCAATCGTACACAGAAAGCAGCACTCCAGATAGGGAGAGAAATCACCCAAGATGCTTGACCCAGAGCTGGAAGGTGTGAAGAGGAGGGCAACCACAATGACCAAGGGTCAGGAAACCAAGCCTTATGAAGCGGAGTGGTTGAGAAAGTTGGGTCTGTTTAGCCTGGAGAAGAGAAGACTGAGAAGGGTATGACAGCCACCTTTAAAGATCTGAAGGGCTGTCTCATGGAGCAAGCTTGTTCTCTGCTGCTGCAGAGGAGAGGATCCCAACCAATGGATTCAAATGACAAGAAAGGAAATTCTGACAAACTTTCGGATGGTAAGAGCTGTTCAAGAGTGGAACAGATTCCCTTGGAAGGTGGTGGACTCTCCTTCCTTGGAGGTTTTAAAGCAGAGGTTGGATGGCCATCTGTCAGGGTTGTTGTTGTTTTTAGTTGTGATTCCTTCATTGCCGGGGGTTAGACTAAATGACAGTCCCTTCAGTCCCTTCCGACTCTACAATTCCATGATTCTTTGATTGTCTGGCATGACCCACGGCAGCAAACTCCTTGCAAAACATTGGCATTGAACCCACCAGTTCTTCAGCCAACAGAACATACCTTCATGGGTGGGCCATTGGCTTGATCCAGCAAGCTCTTCTTGTGTTCATATCTGAATTGAGCTCCGCTTGTTCACCTTTATTCCTCCCCCAAATCACTTCTAGTCACTTGTTCAAGAGTTCCACAGCCCTGGGATGAGCGGGTGGAGAAAGAACTGTGTGTGCCATCTGCATATAGATGACCATGAGTCCTCTGAAGGATGTTTCCTAGCTGCCTCATGTAGTTTTTGAATGGCGGAGTGGATAAGAAGGAACCTTGAAACACCTTGTGGGCTGAAAGCCACAGGCTGGCACAGAAGGCCACACTCAGACCCTTCTGCCACCAGCAGCCCCTTGTGGGAGATCAACAGCTAAGGAAGGCTGGAGGCAATGCAATACTATGTCTACCCCCCACCCAAAGCCCAATTCAGCCAGTTGGCCCTGAAGGATACCATGACTGATGGTATCCAAAGCCTCTAAGAACCAGTAAGGAAGCCCCATCTCCCCTCCCCAGCCATTCTTTGACCTAAGTGACCGCCATACAGCCAAGGTTGTTCCTATCCCAAACCCAGGCCTGAGGTCAGGTTGAAATGGACCCAAATCACCACCATCTAGTGCTCCCTGGAGTTGAGAAGGTATATTTATACTAGTCCAGTAATACTGGATTTCTCAGCCAGCTTAGTTACAGGCTGCATTTCCACAGAAGTCTAAACTCAGCCATACAATAAGTACAATGCATAATTGAAATCCTAATATGCTATAGCACTAATGTTCAACAATTAACAATACGTTTAAAACATAAGAAATGAAATTAAGGGTGAATAAAGCTTCCCCAAAGGCCAGTTAAGACCCCAATGTAATTCTCAGGCAAAATACATTTGTAACTAGCAACCCCCTTCTCACTTGACCTGGACCCCAAAGGCGGGGAACCCATCACAGTTCTTCCTAGCTACCTGTTCCCTTGCAGAGGCCCTGAGGAAAGGATATGTGTGAAAGCAGCCACTTCCCTCCCTACCCCATGGGAAACACACAAGTCTCCCCTCCCCTTATTGGAACCTGCTTTGCAGTAACCATTTGCATGGGGGGGGGGAATATGTACACAAATAAATAAATTAACGAGTGAGGTGCCTCTCTGGGGCAATGACCCCCCTGCCCCAACACAACCCACATTGGTGTGAGGAGAGCTCACCTGCCAGAAGGCGTCTGTTGGGCCTGGTTATTTGGGCAATGTCAAGTCTCAGATGGCCCCACAAATGCCCACCTGTGATTTCCTCCCAAACTTGTGCTTTCGTTTTCCTTCTGAAGCAGGAGACAGTTGTGCAGTACAGTGAATAATTACAAAGGCCTCTAATTGCTTAACTGGGGTGTTAATTGTCTGCACAGCAACCCTCCATCTCACGAGCTCTTCCCTGCTTAGCACCTGAGGACTTGCAATGAGTGGGCCACTCTTCCCCATTCCTGCAGGTGAAACTGAAAGGCAGGGAGGGGATTTTGGACATCCAACATGTACATATCCTTCAGCCTTCCTCAGATGAAAATTGGGGCATTTCTCACCCCCTCACAACTGACCCTCCTCGACCTCTCATTTTTGTCCCCCACAGGAGAGCATTTCCTATCTGAAGAAGGGAGAGTGTCATCATCACTTCACCAATGGGACCCAGCACACACACCCTCCACTGTCCTGAGAAAACCTCTGAATCCTGATCTTACTTTGTTTTATTATTTGGTAGATTCACAAAAGGAAAAACACACACCAATAAACAAATTTTAGAAAGGGGCAAGATTAGACCCGGATGCACAAAGCACTTAAAAATAAATAAATCAAGACTCCTTGCACTCTGATTCACTTCTTCTTTCTTCCCACCCAGGGCAGCCCTGCTCTCTGCCTGCACCTCAGAGCTGATGTGTCATAGGAGACTGGGTCTCGGTGGTGGTGGCAGCCTCTCCTCCTCCTCACCTGCTCTCCAGCACCACTTAAGTGTCCTTGTCAGCCTCCCAAAAGAATGAACTAGGTTGCAAGACATACTACCACTGTAAGTGATGGTGTCCTCTAGGCTAATGGATGTGCCTTTCCTCAACCCCATCACCTAACTGCTAGGTAGGAGAACAATAGTCAGTGTGGTGTGTCTGAACTGGAAGCAAGCTGGAAGTTGGAGGCACAGAGCCATGCTTGATCTGTGCTGGATCCAAAGCTGTGATTAATGGAGACACAAGATCTGCTGGGGTGTCAATGCTGTCAGCCACCCCCCATCTTCTTCTCAGGTTGTGTATATCTTTGCATATACGTACCCTAAAGACACCGCATTCTCCACTGACTTTCATTCCAAGGAAACCGAACCAGGGTAGGTGTGTGGTACCCCTGAAGTCTCACACAGCTGGAGAGTGGGGTAGAATGTAACAATATCTACCCCAGAATGGGTCCATGGAACCCTTCATCTTTTTTTTTTTTTAATAGCAGTAGGGGGCAATTTCTTCCTTATTGATTGCTTTTTGTAATCAAGTCTAACAAATGGAACTTCTCTTCAGTGATTTTTCCAGCTAACCTGATAGAAAGCTAACCTTGTTATATTTATTGACAGAACATTGAAATAAATATTATAGGTCTAGAGGGAATGTTTCATCTCATTGATTTTTTTTTAAAGAAACAAATGGAGCGCCTTCCTCTTGGCATTTTATGCTAAGAATCATCTGAAAAACTGCTTGGCTTGATCAAATGCAAGACCCCAAACATCTCCTGCCAACTCCCCAAGGGATCTGGCAGTGACCAACCAATCCACCCCCAACTTCAGTAGTTTCTAGGATTCTTTCCTTTTATCTTTCCAGGACACTGAAAGGAGAGGGGTCTTGGCTTGTTTGACCGTGGTGGGGGGGGCAGGGAAGAATGAGGGCTGAAGCCTTTGCTGGCTACATGTGAGAGGTTTCCACCTTCCAGGTGGAGGAGCAGGAGAGCATTTTGCCAATCTTTCTGGTGTTCCTGGCTCCACAACATCCTCTGAGCCTTTCCTGCTAGGGAGGGCAAATGAGGAGAGTAGAGTTTTGAGGAATGGCATGGAAAGATCTCGGGAAGAATGCAGGCCGAGAGCCTCATCTAGGTAAATGGCCAGTAGGTGGGAGATGCACAAGCTCAATTCCCTGATTCAGCAACACCAACAAAAGGCATCTCTGCTTCCCTCTCGTCAGAAACTTATTGTCTCAGAGCACAGAGAAGCCCCGGGTGATTTTCCCAGCCTGGATGTCCACCTTGGTTTCGCACAGCAAGGACAAGCTGGAGCTGCTTCTCCTCCTCCTCCTTGGTTGAGGGTGACTTTCCCCTGCTTGCTGTCTCTGGCTGCAGTCTGGCCTAATTGGCAGGGCATCACCCGGCTAATCAGCCCTTGACAAGAGGGTGCCTGGTGCTTGAACGCTGTGCTGCTGCAGTGCCCTGAAGATGGGAACTTGCTGGATAGAGGGGCTGACAAGCTACAACAAAAACAGAGGGGGGAGGGGAGAGGAGGAGGAGGAGGAGGAGGAGAGAAATCCATTTTTAAAGATAACCTGGAGGCAAATATAATATTTATACTTGCAGCTCCCTCATAAACCCCCAAACATGTCTAATGAGGTGCAATTGCAAAATGGCTGAGTCCTGTGCGGTGGCCTCCTAGGCAGTCAACACGGATCTTGAATTTTCAACTATCCAAGTGCTGCAGGCTAAACTCCTCGGATGCGCCTGGGAAGCGTGGCAGGCGGCCCTCCCTCCCAGTGGGATTCAGCCACAGAAATGCCAGTCCAGGGGAAATGAGGAGGAGGTTGACACAAAGAATTGCTTGGGCAATTAGTGGGCTCATGGCCTCCTTGCTCTTCGGTGTATCATGTGGGTCATAAGAACATGAGAAGAAGAGCACAGCTGCTGGGTCAGGCCAACGGCCCATCTAGTCCAGCACGTTGTCCTCACAGGGGCCAACCAGATGCCTGTGGGAAACCCTCAAGTAGGGCCATAGCAGAAGAGCAACAGTCTTTTCCTGTGGTTTCCAGCAACTGGTCTTCAGAATCATGACTGCCTCTAACAGCGGTGGCAGAGCATAGCCATTGTGGCTAGTAGCCATGGATAGCTTCATCCTCCTCCGCGAATCTTTCCAAGCCTCCTTTAAAGCCACCCAGGTTTCAAAGGACAGCGGAAAGTTGCCTGCAACCTGCTGACAGAGCTGTGTGTGAGATGCACAATTCCCCACTGAAATCTGATCCTCACCAGGGGAGTGTCCCGTGTAGGACCGCAGGGGTGGAGACGTGGAATGAAAGTGCCAATCAAGTTCCAGGGGCGGTTCTCAGTGCCTTGATGAGAGAGCCTTTATTGTTGTCAGTCACTAGAAATCTTCACCTCTATTTGGAATGCAAAGATCAAAATACAAATTGGCCGCAGAACCCCCCCTCTCCCCCGGCTGCAATCTGGGGATATAGCCAGTATATGACATTCCAAAGTTGTAAGGCCATTTACACCCACTATTCATTTCAAATAGTATTCATATGACACTTTCGTAAAACAAGATGGCAGTCTGCAAAGGAAATTGAACAATATTAAATAATTAAAAGTTGAATCCCCCTCCCCATGCACATGGAAATGCTAATATGGACCCTTTCTTAGAGGAGGGAGGGAGGGGGCATTCAGATGAGCCAGGGCTGACCTCTCCAGATATCGGATCCAGCAGGCAGAGTCCTTTTGCTAGTCTGAAACGGATTCTCCTCCCCACTCCCCAGCCTACCAGGGGTGGAAACGCCCAAGTCCCAGGACCACCTTTGCCTCCAGCCCCTGCAGGTGGTACCGGTGGGAGAGGCGTCGGTGCTGCCCCACCGGCTCACTGCAGCAAATATTAATAAAGCTGTGCTATGAATAATTAACTGTCATTTAAATATTCATATGTTGTTGGGGCAAGGCCTTTTTACCAGGCATTTGAGGATATATTAGTGAAACATGATGTATTTCACCAAGGTTGATGTTATCCTAAAAGAGCTCCCCTCCTGTACGGAGCAGTGAGAAGGGAGAGGGACTGGCCAGTTGACAGGTTGCAAATATATAACTCTAATATCCCCCTGCAATTTCATAAACGGCTGCTGCATATGAGCAAACCTAGAACAATATTGGAAGCATTAATTTCATTCGGCTAATGCTTATTTATATTTCATACATTGAAGCCTTGCTTAAAAGGAGCCCCTTTGGAAGGCGGGGGGGGGGGAGGGTGGCTGGGCAGCTCAAGGGCCTGTGCTCCTCCTCCCCACCTTGAAGACAATGGATGCTGCAGGGCTTTGCACCCACAGAATCATACAACTGTAGAGTTGGAAGGGACCCCAAAGGTCATGTAACGCTCCACGTCAGAGAGTTAGCAGCATTCTGCAAGGGATCCTCTACAACCACCAGCAAATTGCAGGCCACTTCTGTAGTCCACATGCAGGCTCTGGGATTTCCACAGGTGATTTTGTTTTAATTTAATTTATTTAGATGCTGTTTTCCCACAGGAAACCATGTCCCGAGGGGCTCCCCATAAGCACCCGGTAATTATAAGAACACCAGCAGCCTCGCATTTGGCACAGCTCAGGAATTCTAAGGACACCCCCCATTTTTATTTTTATTTTTTAAAATCGGGGTCTTGAAAAGTTCATCCCTCCATCGCAATTCAAAATGGAATCCAGCTGTATGGAAAGACAGGCAAAAACCTGCTCCTTGATCTCAGGAACCACCATGCAAAATCTGGTTACAATAGCATGTGAGGTGTGCAAATGGTCAGAAAAGCTTTCCAAAATGTAGATGCAATGTATTTTTTTTCTTCTTATTATTTTTAAGCAATCAACTTTATTTAATCAATAAAAACCCAGCAATTCCAGGAGTCGAATATCAAAGTATTTTTCGCATCGTATGTTCAGGATCCATCAAGATAAACCAAATTTCCTTCATCGGT
Organism: Podarcis filfolensis; assembly: GCF_964270895.1. Taxonomy (NCBI): domain Eukaryota; kingdom Metazoa; phylum Chordata; class Lepidosauria; order Squamata; family Lacertidae; genus Podarcis; species Podarcis filfolensis. The sequence goes on along the minus strand of NC_139611.1, from coordinate 55,649,585 downwards.
GCAGGTTGAGAATTTGTACCTAAAGTGTAAGAAATGAAGTCCCACCGTATAACGAAAAAATAAAAAAATAAAAAACGCCAGGTCTCCTAGTTCATTGAAGACCTTTAAATGGTGGGTCGTGTTCTTCAAAATTGCCAGTGTCCACACAAACACCACATTTCTCAACATTCCCCTTCGCTTTGGAGGTGTCTTTGGAGTTTTGGCCTGAGCACTCTCAGCATATGGTGAGTTTAGTAGTATTTTGTATGTTGCAAATGTCATGGAATGTCTGTTTTCATCTTGTTTTAAAACTGCATTATGGCTTATTTGTTGGTGCATATTTTTGTAAACCACTTTGTGAAGTCTTCTGTTCGAAAAGCAGTCTATTAAAAAAGCAAAAGCAAAAAGATGTATAAATTATATTCAAACAGGTGATAACCATTGTTAGACATACTCATTGTAGACTCATTGAAATGAACTTGCCCACATCTTAAAGGCGACAGTCTTCCTGATAGCAAACAGGTGTAGTTGTGGCAGCAGATTACTTTGGAATAAATGTTCCTGGAGAGCAGGGAGCACATTTCTGAGTTCAGATGTTGTGCGCATTTGCAATGCTTCGCTACTCTCCCTCCTAAAATACTAATGATTTAAGGAATTTCAAAATTCAGCACACATAGTGAAATCTGCCCTAAGCAAATTGCAGGATCCGGGTCCCAAGCAAGTCGGACTGTTCTGTTGTCCCAGCCAATTAAGAATAATTGGCAGACAAGTGCCGAGTGCGGATTTCGTGCATGGATGCAGCTGGGATAAGCACTTTCCCTGTTAAACAGCCAGCTAGCCAAGAGGTACAAGATCTGGGATGCTTAAAGGGTGCCAGTGGGTCCTCCCTCTCACCTGACTGCATCAGAATTATGGAAATCAAAATCTGAAGGAGAACCACATCAGGTAAATGCAAACTCTAAAGATGTGCTGATGAGGGGGGGGGGGAACCAAACACCCTTGGTAGCTCTCTTGGGGGGTGGCCTCAGTCAGGACTGAAGGGCTCACTCAGCTGCCTGCATCCCCTTGCCAGAAAGCCCGTCCATCTGTCCACTCACCCACCCTTCCTGCTTGTGGAAAGGAACTGGGCTGAGCCTCACCAGGAGCAGAACGCTGGGCTGTGACTGAGTCCCACATTTCCCCTCTTCTGCAGGCAGCCTCAGATCCAAACTTGGTACTTTAAAACATGCAAAACTCACCAATGAGCCAGCTGCCGTCTATGTACAAGCACCAGTGGGATGTGAAATTGCTGCATCACTGTGGATTCTAAATGACAATAAACCTTCCACCTCTTATAAATTAAGAAGGCTTTCAAAAAAATGATATTTGCCGCTGCAACTTTTTATGGCTGTTTGGTAACTTTAATCATTTTGCAAAATGCAATTCCTGGCCATAAATCCTCAGCCAAGTACAGATTTAAGGAGATCTAGAGGACTGCAGTGGGCTGAGAGGTAGGTTTTAATCTGACAAGGCCAAAAAGTCGATTAGATTTATACCAATGCAGCAGCTATGCTGTAATTGCAATAGGGCAGGCTGAACCAAAATTTGGGACATCAGGAAGGGAAATTGCAAGCTGGAGAAGGGGGCAGGGGAGCATTATTTAACCTGATCTAGGCAATTTATGGGGAGCAGCCTCCATCAAAAGACCCAGGACTTACTTGAAACACAGGGTCTTTCATGCTTAGGAGACTGGGAGCCAGCAACAAGGGTGGTCCAACCCGTTTCGCCGCCCGAGGCAAAATGGGAAGGTGACCCCCTGCTGCTTCCCCCTGCCCTCCACCCCCACATTGAAGCCTTGCTTATCAGGGTCACACAGTGATCATGGGATCTCAAGAAGCTTTTTCTTATCCTTTCTTCTCCAGTGGTGGCGGCAGGGGCAGGTGGGTTGCCTACAGGGGCACTGTCCCATGGGATTCTCTCGCCCAAGGCAGCTGCCTCAGTCTGCCTCATGGGCAGGCTGGCCCTGGCAGGCAAAACTGCAGTCTGAACTTTTGTGCATGAGGCTAAATCTCAAGCCATTCCCACCCACTGCCCAGGGCTGGATGAACCATTGGTCACCTTCTGCTTAAGCCCTGGTGGAGGGCCTGCAGTTTCCCAGCTCAGCCACAAAGGGGGGACATTGGGCCAGTCAGTCTCTCTTAGGGCCCCTCCAGACAACCTGCTAATTGATCTATCATCCTGATTTGCTGGCAGCAGGCTGACAAAGAGGTGAGATTATAGCTATTTGCCTTGATAGGTTTGTGGGAGCAGGGGGAGCCTTTGTTCTGCATCCATCCCCAGCTTGCTTGCAAGGAACTTAAACATCATGCCATTAATCACCAGTTCATCCCACACAACTGAATGCCTTTCCCCATTGCTTTCCAAACAGCAGAAAGCCTGATTCTTTTTCATAGAGTCATAGTTGGAAGGAACCCCAAGGGTCAAATAGCCCAACCCCTTGCAATGCAGGAATCACAGCTCAAGAATCTCTGGCAGATGGCCACCCAACCTCTGCTTCAAAACTTCCAATGAAGGAAAGTCCAGCACCTTCTGAGGTTGTCTATTCCGTTGTCAGCAGCTCTTATTTTCAATGTGGATTTGTTGTGCTGGTGCAAGTGGATCGCTCCCACAAAATAATTACACCCAGAGGGGGCAGGAGACGCTTAGCCCTGTTTTAGCACCACTGGGTTGTCATTGTGAAAATAGGGGTAAGGAAGGGAAAGCCGTGTGTGTGTGTGTGTGTGTGTGTGTGTGTGTGTGTATATACGTGTGCACATGTCACCTTGAAACCCTTGGAGGAATGTAATGTCAGGCCATTTATGGAGAAATGAGAGAGAGGCTCAATAAGGCATTTTAAAGGCAGCTGGGTGGCTTGTGAGGCCAAACTGAGAGCCAGCATGGTGCAATGTCAGGCCAGGACCTGGGAGAGACCAGGGTTCAAATCCACACTTGGCCAGTATGCTCACTGGGTGACCTTGGATCTGTCATTGCCTCTCAGCCTAACCTACCTCATAGGGTCATTGTGGGGATTAAATGAGTAGGGGGAGAACCATTGAGGTCCTTGGAGAAAGAAAGGTGGGGTAGAAATGCAATAATTAAAACAACCAACTGGATAGCTCAGGTGGTTAGAGCATGGTGCCACTAACACCAAGGCTGCAGGTTTGATTCTCTTATGGGACAGCTTCATATTCCTGCACTGCAGGGGGTTGGACTAGATGATCCTCAGTACTTTCTATTTCCACATGGGTTTGTGTGTGTGTTTTATTTTAAAAAGTCCTCATGAAAATTCACCAGCATTTTAGTGTGAACTTCTCCTAAGATTCGCAGTTTTGTATGCCATTGTGCCTAGTATACACACGTCTTACAAAGTGATTTCCCCTCATACAATGTATTTTTGGAAGTTATTTTCATGCATCTGTGCCTTTTTAACACACGTTTTATCCTACTATGTACCTTTCCATAAACATTCCCTGGCTGGAGAAACTACATTTGCAAAATTCAGAGAAGAGAGAATTTCAAAGAACAGCTGTGTTGCTGTCCACATATTTACTGAGAAGGTGGGAATTAGGTGTCGGAACTCTACTCCACTGGTCGAGTCTTTGGAATCTCCTCCGATGGTGATTAATGACCTAAGCCTTTGATGAGGCTCCAGGCACGTTCCCATTTCGCAGAGTATCCAAACAGCAGCAGAAGAGCGAGAAATATGAGCTACCTCACTACGTTTTATTTCTAACTACGCAGGACAGAAAAGAATATGCATCAACTCTCTGTGAAAGACAGAGAAGCAACTGGAACAAAGAAACAGGAAGCCAGTAACATCAACATCCGTCTCCCGTCTCCCGTGAGACTTCCAATAGTCTGGAATGTAAACAGAATCTTGTGACTCCAAGCACTGCACAGTGGCATAACAGAAACCTAACATTAGGGCAGTTTACGCAAAGTGGATCAAATTTCTCTCCCCTCCCCATCTTTTGTCCTGCCACCTCCAGACATGGTTCTCCAAAATATTTCTCTGCCTCTGTTAGTCCTACAGGACCTTTCCCTGAGTGAGTATGTCCAGGGATGGCAGTAATGGGGTTCCCTGGAATTCTGTGCCCAGGTTTGGGGCACTTCACAAATACATTGGGAGGGGGGAATCAATGTTGCCCCATGGGATGCAGAATGGCATTAAGCCCTGGGGGAGCCATTTCCTTGCAACTGCAGCCACCCTGCCTTTCTGCCTTTCCCATTCTTCACCTTGGCAGCATTTGCATTCCAAAAGAGTTTGGCCCTGTGAGGGCCTGTCTGCAGGGTGAGTGATGCAAGCATCGGTTTTCTTCCTCCTCCCCACAGAATATAAATATAAGATAATTAACACAGAGAATGCTTAAGTGTCTAATCAATAGGAATACAAGGCATTTCCATATGTCAGGGCCTGCTGGAAAGAGGCAGCCACAGGCAGTCCCTGGGAAAGGAGATTGCACTGCTAGGCCGTTTGGAAGGGATCGAAGGCTGCCATCTCAGTCACCGCCCCCCGAAAATAGATGCAGAGCTTTTGCAAAGCCGAGAATTCAGGCTCTGTTTAATCACCCCTCCCCCAGTCAGCAGGGGCTGCCCTCTGGAAATTGCCACCCAGGGGTCTCAGTCCCTAACTGACTGGCTTTTGGGAGGGGAGTGCTGGAGGCAGGCAGAGGCACCCACTCTGTGTCCCGCCCCCAGCAGCATCACCAAAGGCAGGAGGAGCGGCACCCCAAGAACTGACCATGGTATAAGAAGATAAGAGGAACAGAAGAAGACCCCACCTGGTCTAGCATCTTGTTCTCACAGATGTCTGTGGAAAACCCACAATCAGGACCTGAGCACAAGAGCACTCTCCTTTTCCATGGTTTCCAGCATCTGGTATTCAAAAGCATTGCTGCCACCGACTGTAGGGGCAACGCATAGCTATCTTGGCTAGTAGCCATTGATAGCCTTCTCCCCCTCCATGAATTTGTCTAATCGTCACGTAAAACTGTCTAGATTGGTGGCCATCGCTGCCTCCTGTGGGAGTGAGTTCCATAGTTTAACTCTGTGCTGTGTGACGAATCCTTCTTTTTATCTGTCCCGAATCTTCCAGCATACAGCTTCATTGGATGCCCGTGAGTGCTAGTCTTATGAGAGGAGGGGAGAGACACGGCTTCCCCGAGCTGGTGTTCCCCATCAAGGACGCCAGAGCCCTCCTCCCAGCTGAAAGCACTCCTTCTTCAAGCAGGAGTCGAAGAATCAGGGGATTCTCCATCTGCATCTTTTCTTTCCTTTGAAATCCAGCAAGTCCTCTTGGAGTGACACCAGCTGTTGTGGCAATTCCACAAGGCATCTGCTCATGAACTGACAGGTTCTCTGCTCAAGTGGTTTATTATGTAAATGTTGCTCACCATAAAAATCAATGCTGTGGGTGTTTTTTTTTTTTTTGCTAAGTGGCCAATATTTATTTGGCTCAAGTGTTGTTTAATTTGATGCATTTATTAGGGGACAGTCAAATGCCCGAGCTGGTCCTTAAGCTGCTTCGTACTGCTCCTTCCATGCCTTGAAGCCTCCTGTGCTTTTGTCCCCGTGCATAACTCAAGGACGGGAGTAATTGATATGAAACTTTTAGAAATTAATTTTGCTGCATCTACCCCTAAGAGGGAGTGAGAGACTGTGGGATCATTTATAACATCACAGTTATTGGCCCTGACAAAACAATACCTTAAAAACGCAGCAAAGTAAATTATGGCGCACGCAAATGGCTCGGGCCAGCCATGGCCCTGAATTGGACGATGGCCAGGCAAGCGAAAACAAAGTAAATATGCTTTTGATATTAATAACACAGACAATATTGATCCACCAGCCAGTGTCACTTGTCTGCTCCGCGAGGAGATTGCTTCAGGCATTTTGCCCCCCACCCTCGGGGAGCCTCCCTCCTTGCAGGCCATTTAATTCCGCCAGTCTCTAATTGTATCAGACAAACCCAAGTCAAAGGAAGGGACCCCTGCTTGCCAAGGTGGGCTGTTAGTCAGAAAGTTGTCAGAAACAAAGATAACTCAATTCCTGGGTCTCGGACGCCGTTGTCTTTCTAAATGTTTATCAGATCAACATCTCCTTTGGCTCGGAGCCTGCTGTGACTAGGGGGATGTGAACTCCAATTACAGTGTCGTAATTTTTAAAAGGACCGGAGCAAATGCTTTTTGTATAATAAAGTAATAACTCCAAGAGTCCTGATCTTCCTCATTGAAGGTGGGCAATGGAGGGAAACAGAAGGGGGGTATCTTGGGTTTGGTCAGTCCACCAGCAACAAATCCACCCAACAGTTAACTTTTCCAGTCCACGTTTTACCAGCTTCTCCACAGGAATATCATGATGGGGGAGTTTGTCAAAAACCTTACTGAAATCAAGATACACAGCTTTATCCTGATCCACCAAGCTTGTAACTCTATCCCAAAAAAAGAAAAGAAAAGAAAAATGAGATTCGCCTGGCATGACATGTTTTTGAGAAACCCATACTGGGTCTTAGTAATCACAACATCCTTTTCTAAGTGCTCACAGACTGGCTGTTCTATAACCTTTCCTGGTATTGATATAGCAGACACCCACAGTAAGGCCACTGTTGTTTCCCTATCCTCCAATTTGTACATATATATTCAATCTGCCTTCCATTCTTCAGGTCATGGATCTCTTCACAAGTGTACACATCATTTACACATAATGCTCCCCCTACTCATTTTCTATTTAGTCTATTCCTTTTGAACAGGTTATAACCCTTAATTTCTATATCCCAGTCATGAGTCTCATCCCACCAGGTTTCAGTAAAACTTATTAGGTTGTGTTTGCCATCCTATATTAAGAGCTCAAATTTGTCTTGCTTGTCTTCCATACTCTGTGTATTAGTATAGAGACAACTGAAACCATGAGTTGTTCCCTCTGTCCTCCTTGTAGTTTCCTGTTCTTTAACAAGTTTCTGGAGCACCATATCAGTTTCCTGTACATCAGTGAAGCTATTGTCCCGAGTACCAGGTATTCATCTGTTATCTGTAATATTGTCTCCCTCACCCTCAGGATTTAGCTTAAAGCTCTTCTGATCAGGTTCACAAGACTCTTAGCAAACACATTTTTACCAACTACAGTGAGGTGCGACCCATCGCTTGCCAGAAATCCTTCCTCGAGGAATACGGTAGCACCATAGATTTGTAGGATGGCATTAGGATATTACCTTTCTGTGGTTTCATTGCTCAACTCAGGAGCAAACCATTTCCTTGCTGAATTTTACATGATCCTTGACACAATTCTGTCGTTGTTGTATTTCCTAGAAATGGCCCTGAAGCAAACCTCCGTAGTTTGAAATGGAACTTCAGGTCTCCTTGTCTTTATGCCAATATCTTTTATGTATAAATAGGTGCCTTTGCTTCATTTCTCTATAGTTTGTTCTTAGGGAAAAAAGTATTTCCCTCAGCTGCATTCTCCATGCACAACTGCCTGGCTTTGCCTACTGAAGCACACTTTAAACAATGCTCAAATACATTTTTTCAGGCTTATTTTCAACTTTCACTATTGTGAAGAAGATGGTGCAGGCATTTCAGTAAAAGCTCTTGTGATCTCCTCCATTGCAGTTTTTTTCAAAGAATACTTTCCTTCCAGAGTTCAGTAGCGCACCAACTTTTCTGCTATGAAAAGACATTTGAAGGACTGGATGCACTTTGGTTTTGATGTAGTTCCATTTCTTAAAAACAAAGTTTGCAGAAGGCTGGCTTTCAATTATCCAAGTGATTAAAAGACAAAGGACAATCCAATCCAACCGTTTCCTCCATTTTAATTTGGTGGTCTGCTCTGGGTCTGAATGTACACTTTAGCAACCCCTGGGGTAGGTGATAAAAGACCACAGACTCAAGACTGTAATTGAAATGAATCAATCAGTTTATTGATACACAGTGCTTCATTCAGAGATTAATTTACCCTCTCCCCACAATCAACAATGGCCCTCTTTACTTGCACTTGTTCTAACTTTTGGATTAAAAAGAACAAAGAGTTAACTTGCTTTGGGCATTAAATATTTACATATAAATGTTACGAAGGTGTGTGTAAATTATAAATAATGTAAGGCGGGACTTTGTGGTTAGAGCTAAGAGACCCAAATTGTATCATCATAATACATTATTCACAAATGATGCATCTCTTCTCCTCCATTAGCGCGACTAGAAAAAGCCCTTGAGTGCTTAACTTGGATTTGGAGGTGGGTAATAAATGCGAGATAAACAAATAGCAGTGGGGGAGGAAGCTGTAGTTAAACAAGCGCAAATTGGTGCGACTCCGACTAATTTTGCCAAACCACACCTTGCCCAGGAAACGCACAGCGAGGGCTCTGCAGGCAAGAGACATGGCAATAAATCCAAATTACCTGAATTAATTTAACCCAGAAGAAGCACCCATCAAAAGTGTCAGTCTCACAATGAGAGGTGGTTAGATTAAAATCACATCAGGACATCTCTGGATGTCCATGCGGTGTTAGCGACAGAGCGGATGCCTTTGGGATTTCAGGTGATGCCTCTTCACAGCCACTCAGTAGTGATGATTATTGCTCAGGTACTTAAGATGTGTTTTTGTGTGTGTGTGCATCTGGGCCTTGCACAGATTATTCTTTGGGGCCAGCAGTCCTGAGACCAGCTGTTGATTTCCACAACTCTTTCTTGGACTGGAAGCGCAGGCATAGAATAAATATATTTTTCTACAGGATTTAAATTGTGTGCTCAAAGGAGGAGGGGTGCCTGTGGCAGGAGAAAGAAGGGGCTGATGTGCATTTAGGGAGAGGAACAGTACCAACAACTTAAATGTATCTTACGCACCTAGTTGTTGGGCATGTGAGTGGGGCAGAGATATTGCGTTTGTTGCTTGTGCGGTGGGTGGGTGGGTGAGGGATACGGCTTGCAAATCTTACTGCCATGGTTCATTTGCGCGTGGTATGGGTCCAACTGCTGTTCTGGCTGGAGTGCCCCAAAGGAGACCTCCAAGAGTCAAGGAGAGCTGTGGAAATGCCACTGGAGGCAGCAGCTAAGAGTTCACCCAGTTCCAACATTAAAAGTCACAAGGCTAAGTATGTAGCTGTTTTGACTGGAGTGGCTGTGTGGGCATGAACCATAGCAGGAGAAGGACTTGAATATCCAGCAGGACTAGCAAAGAACATGGGACAGACAAGAACAAGGTGATACGTTCTTGCAATATCCCTCCCACAAAGCATGTTTGAAGAGCCCTGGTAGCTACACTGGGTTTATGTATTTTTATTGTAAACCACTTTGAGATCTTTTATGAAAGGTAAATAAATATTTTCTATATATGAATAGATACATGATTTCCTTAAGAAGCCCACTTTGTACCTGGGAAATTGTTAACAGCTCTCTCCTAGCTGCAAATATATCCCCTTTGGCGGCAAGGTGCTGGCTTTGCAAGTTCAGGCATGGCTAGGTGAATCATTTCCAGCAAGGTTCTCTGTTAGGGTTTGGCACTGAAGCCATCTTGGTTGCCCTGAGGGATGATCAGAGAAGAGATGGGGAGTGTGATTCTGTTGGTTCTCATGGACCTGCCAATGGCTTTTGAAACCATTGACTGTGGCATGCTGCTGGACTGACCCCATGGGCTGGAAGTTCAGGAGGTCACGCAGTGCCCTCTTTGCTACTGGCAGGATAGATTTCAGAAGGTAGCACTGATAGCTCCTGCTTGGCTCCACAGCAATTGTGCTGTGGAGCCTCATAAGGTTTTTTCTTGTCCCCTCAGTGTTCTTTAATGGTGTTAGAGATTTGGGGTAAACCCTAGAAATTAAGAAATGCCAGGGTTTTGATTAATTGGGGAATGGATTGAGACATAAACTGCAGGGCTGTGCCAGACTGGGAATTCCTGGGCTGGGTTATGCAAAGCAGCCTGGCCAAGCTAAGGGAACAATAGAGAGCCATGGAGGGCCCATTGAAGGTAGTTGCCAATGCAAGAGAACTGGCCTGAGATGTGAACAGGGACAAGGGTTTGAAAGGTTGCCAGGGTAACTGCTCTGGGGGAGGGCAAGGTGCTTCTGGGAAGAAGAAAGAGGAAGAAGGGGGAGATCCATCTTGGTGAGGTAGAAGGAAGGACTGCCTGCAGTGCTTTGAGCCATGCTGTAAGATCTGGACCCCCTCCATGCAAATGGAAGGTGCAAACAGGCAAATAAATCCTATTCCTTAAAGCACAACAGCCTCCACTGTGTCTTCTGTGTCTTCTAAAGGTACACAGACCCCGTGTGGATGCCTGAGATCCCATGCACTCTTGCCATGGCCACTGGTGGAGGAACGGGGGGAGCAGGGGAGTGCACTGCCTCCAGCACCATCGAGGAGGGGGGTACCATTGCGGCTGTCCCCCCGGACACATGCCGTGCACCTCCCCTACTGCGTTGGGCACCACACCCCCAGGGCACACACCACGCCCCCAGGACGCGCACCAGCCAAACTCCCGCTTGCTCTCTGCCCCTGGTGCTGGAGCACGCAGCTTTGCCACTGGCCATGGCTTGGCAGAGAGAGGGACAGGCGCTGGGCTTTTGTAACAATACCTTTATGACACTGCCAGGGGAAGCCATTAGAGGGTTTAAAGTGAGGTTTGTTTATTTATTGAGTTTCAATCCCTCCTTTTCCTCCACAGGGTTTAAGGTGGCATATATGTTTCTCCCACTCCTCATTAAATCCCCACAATGAGCCTGTGAGGTATGTTAGGCTGAGAGGCAGTAACTGGCCCCCAAGGTCACTCAGTGAGCTCTGGGTTGAGTGGGGATTTGAATCCTGGTCTCCCAGGTCTTAGTTGCCTGTTCAATAATCACCAGCTCAATTGGTAAATGCCAAGAGGTGTGGCCATACACTCAAGCAGGAGATTAGCTCAGGTCCCACTGGGGAGCACCAGGGTGGTGTGGGGCAGGGCAGGACAGCCACATACCTTTCAATGTATATAAAAGAGGGCAAAGTTTCGTGTTGGCGTCTTTCCCCTCAGAATATGGAAGAGGGGGTGAAAGAGGAGGAAGCCACTGGGGGAAAGGGATTAAAATCGCCCAGCAGGTTTCTCTGCCATATCACACTTTGCCAGAGGACACAGAGTGGTTTCAGAACAGATCAGGATATCATTTAACTCAATGATTACAAATCCATGAACATCAGCAGCAGCAGGAGGAGGAGGAGGAAGATGGTGTCAGGAATTCCCTCTCTCAACCATCCAGTGAGAGATAAGCATCAGCGTTTGATTAACTGGTGCTTGAGGGGTGATTTATCAGCTTTCAAGCAATTTACAGGTGTGCAAAATGGCTGCGTTTGATGAGGCTCACCTGGTCCCTGGAGTGGTTCTGCCAGGTGTGTCTCCCTCTGCCTTGAGCCAGGCAGATTCCTGCTCAGACTGGATTGAGTTCTCCATTCATCCCCCTTCTCTCTTGCTCCACCAGCAAAATAAATTAGCTAATGAAACACTTTCCCCCCTTTTAGTTTGTACTTCTATCCCATCCACCCCATCCCCGTTGTGGCCTTCATGGAACAGCAGCTGTGCTGACATGAGCACAATCTTGGACCCATTTCACTTTTTGTGTTTATTTAGATGACATATGCTGACACCCCCACTTTCAAGGCAGCTTCATATAAATGGCAGAAGCTTCCAAATAATTTACAGAGCACAGGGCTGGCTCTTCCTTCAAGAGAGCTTTGGTTGCTGATGCCCCACCACCATTATGCCTCCCACTGCTACTGTACCCCCACCCTCTTCTTCACCCCTCCACCTTGCTCTTCTGCGCTACCACCTCTGTGGTGGTGGACTCTTCTTCACTGAAGGTTTTTAAACAGAGTTTGGATGGCCACCTGTTGGGGATTGTTTAGCTGTGATTCCTCCATTGCAGGGGGTGGAGTAGATGACCCTTTTAGCCCCACCCGAATTTTAGGGGTCTCTGCTTCTTAGTCATTCTCAGCCTGGTTAACATAAGTGTTGATCTGGTAGATAAAATCCACATGACTTTCTGGGAAGTGGCTGCCATTCTTTCCATCCATTTATTTATTTCCTGTTCTTTTAATGCACTTGGTGGATTTGTAAGTTTCAGCAACATGACATGCTGTTGCCCCTAACACTACATGGAAAAATGCAGAGAGTTCTGCCTCATAGCCCAGAAACTTAGACTGGCCTCTACCCCAGCAGAAATTCCAAGTGCCTACAAAAGTAAGTGAAATAAGTTTTGGGAGAAATCAGCTTTAAGAAATGAGCCATTCATCCAATGAGAGATGGCAATGAGAAAGCAGGGTGGGGGGAAGAGTTCAGATCAAGAACTGCACAGCTGCAGATCATCAGCATAAAGATGGCATTGAAAATGAAATGAATGAATAATGGGGCAAAAGTGAGGGGATAGGAAGAGCAATCCTTTTTCAGAAACTCCTACAGAAAATGGGAAAGTTGAAGAAATGGGACCATTGAAAGAGACTTCAGGGTAATGAGAAAGTTATAATGGAAACCATGATGAAACCTTATGCAGAAAACCATGATAATGAAGAGAAGAAAGGCGAAGGGAGTGGACAGCTGTGTCAAAGGCCAAAGAAACATCCAGAAGGATGGAAAACAAACCCTTCAGTTTTGCTGCAAGAAGCTAATTGGAAGGGCGAGTTGGAGCATGTCTCAGTCGAACGGAAAGAGAGCAAAACCTCTACAACTCAGGTTCAAGAAGGGAATTGGTAGAAACGAAAGGAAAAATAAAGAGACAGAAAATATTCTAGAGACCTCTGGAAATGATATGTAAAAATGGAGGACCAGAGCAGGGTTTTTTTAAAAAAAAATAAGAGGGCAGACTTCACGGTGCAAAAGAACCAGGAGACAAAGTAAATAAAGAATAAAGAAGGAAATATTTATTGGGTAATGAATTCCAAAGGAGGAGGAGGAGGAGGAACTAGATTGAGAAGACAGACAGTAACATAAGAAGGGAAGGAGAGAGGACAGACCTTCTAGAGTCATCCTAGAACAACAAGGGAAGAAACTTCTGTCCTGGGCCCAGCTTCAAACAGGGAACCTGGCACAGATTCAGAAGGAGGCAGCCTGAGCTGTGGCACAGGAGACTCAGGAACTTTGGGGTCTTGTCTCCCAGAGCCCCTTAAGTGTGACCTTCAATAGTCAGAGTCCCCTGAAGAGCTGGAAATCTGCTGAGGAGCCCCTTCCCTGTCCCCCTAGGACCTCCTGATCTCCACCAGGTTGGGAGCTGTCCAAGGTACTGCCACTCCAGGCATAAGAAGAGCCCTGCTGCCTCAGGCTACAGGGGGCCAGTGGCGTAGCGTGGGTTGTCAGCACCCGGGGCAAGGCAAGTAATTTGCGCCCCCTAACCCGTGGATTTGCGCCCCCTAACCCGTGGATTTGCGCCCTCTAACCCATGGATTTGCCCTAACCCCAGATGTTGCGCCCGGTGCGGCCCGCCCCCCCCTGCACCCCCCACGCTACGCCACTGCAGGGGGCCCATCTAGTCTAGCATCCTGTTTTCACAGTGACTGACCAGATGCCTATGGGAAGGCTGCAAGCAGGACTCAAGCGCAAGAGCACTTTCCCCACTTGTGATTCCCAGCAACTGGGACAGCGGAGATAGAACATTGCCATTGTGGCTAGTAGCCACTGATAGCCTCCATCAACTAGTCTAATCCTCTTTTAATGCTATCTAAGTTGGTGGCCATCACAACTTTATTGTAAGAACAAATTCCAAAGTTTAACTAAGCACTGTGTGAAAAAGTGCTTTATTTTATCTGTCCTGAATCTTCCAAAATGCAGCTCCGCTGGATGGCCCCAAGTTCTAGTGTTATGAAAGACGGAGGAAAAATACTTCTCTATCCACTTTATCCCTGCCATGCATCATTTTATTCACCTCCATCATATCTCCTTTTCCTTACCTTTTCTCTAAACCAAAAAGCCCCAAATATTGCTTTCTCTGGCCCAGGTGTGGGGAACCTTTGGCCTTGCAGATGCTTCTGAGCTACAACTCGCAACAACTCCAGCCAATGCGGTCAATGGCCAGGGATGATGGGAGCCATCGTTCAGCAACATCTGGAGGACCAGAGGTTCCGCACACATGATCCAGCCCCTTGATCATTTGGATTCCCCTTTTATGAACTCTATTTGAGGCAAGGCAACTAGAACTGCCAGCAGTATTTCAAATGTGATTGCGCCATCAGTTTATATAATGGCATTATGATACTGGTCATTTTATTCCAGTTCCTTTCCCAAGTATCCCTACTGCCATGATTCCCTCTAAGTCAGGGGTCAGCAAACTTTTTCAGCAGGGGGCCGGTCCACTGTCCCTCAGACCTCCCTCAGACCTCCAGAGATGCATTTTAAATAAAAGGACACATTCTACTCATGTAAAAACATACTGATTCCTGGACAATCCGCGGGCCGGATTTAGAAGGCTAATGGGCCAGATCCGGCCCCTGGACCTTAGTTTGCCTACCCATGCTCTAAGTACTCTGATTTAGACTAGGAGTGGGAGGTACTTGAGAAAGAGGGCTCTGAAGGAGAGGGAGCAGGAATGAGACAACAGAGGAGAGACTTGTTGACTACCATCCCACCTTATGGAATCATAGAATTGTGGAGTTGGAAGGGGCCCAAAACCCCCTGCAATGCAGTAACCACAGCTAAAGAATCACTGGCAGGTGGCCATCCAACCTGTGCTTAAAAACCTCCAGTGAAGGAGACTCCACAACCTTCCAATGTACAGTGGTACCTTGGGTTACATATGCTTCAGGTTACATATGCTTCAGGTTACATACTCCGTTAACCCAGAAATATTACCTCGGGTTAAGAACTTTGCTTCAGGATGAGAACAGAAATTGTGCTCCGGCAGCGCAGCAGCAGCAGGAGGCCCCATTAGCTAAACTGGTGCTTCAGGTTAAGAACAGTTTCAGGTTAAGAACAGACCTCCAGAACGAATTAAGTTCTTAACCCGAGGTACCACTGTAGTTCATTCCCCTTAATACTTATTCCTCGTAGGTACTGCTGCAAATACTAAGGGTAAGTAAATCCCATCTTTCCCAATCAAGAGATATATCTGTCATCAATCTATGTCAATTCACTTTAATCATTTGAGAAATGTTTCTAGGAACCAAAATGCCTAAACATTTTATAACCTCTGGGCACCAACAAAATTGGCCACTTTCCAGTCCTGAGGCACAGAGGCTGATCTTAAGGGAAAGTTGCATATTTTTGTAAGAAGATCAGCAATTTCACATTTGAGTTCTTTCCAAATTATCAAGTGGACCTAGTGATTTGTCAGTTTTTCTTTTGTCAATAAGACCTGGAACTTCCTCTCTCATCACCATGATTTGTCTCTGTTCCTCAGACTCTTCCTGCGAAAATGAGTTCAGCCACAAGGATCTGTGTGCTATGTCTCCCACTATAAAGGCTTATGCATAGAATTCAGTCAGCTTCTCTGCAGTCTCCTTAGCTTTCCTTAGACTTCCTTGTTCAAAGTGACACCCATCTCCCTGGCCAGCCAGTCTCCTGCTACAAATTAAGATAAAGAAAACTTTGTTGATAGTCTTTGTTTTTAGCAATGTGCTCCTTAAATTCTTTTTTAGCATCCCTTATTGCCTGCTTGCATTTCTTTTGCCAAAGTTTGCCACTTTGGCATCCATTTTAGACTTCTTTCTGTATCTTCACAACAGCCATGTGAGGTAGGAACATTGACGAGTTTAAAATATTGAACTGCTTTGGGATGGTTTTGCTGACATTGATCCATATGGGCAAACTGGATTGTATTTGTCTTTTGCCTTAAAGATCAGGAGCGACAGGAGCTATCCAAACATGGAGAGAGAGCAAGGAGGGACTCAGTGGCCTAGCTTTGAGGGTGTCTTTTAGAGTGTCTCATCACCTCACAATGACTGATGCTCATTCTCACTTTTTAAAATTTAAAAAGATATGATCATGTTCCCCCAATGTTACTTTTGTTTTCTTTTTGCCTGTAACTTTTTTGTTTCTGTTTTTGCACGGTTTAATATTGGCATTGGGGTAGAGCAGGGCTCTAGTGCCTTTAACGACTGTGTGAAAGGCAGAAATCCAACAGGGCAAGCATTTTCTAGTATGTAAACACCATTAAGGGGAAAACGTCATCTGTTGACATTCTGTCCGTCAGACATCTTATTCCTTGTGTGTGGCCCCTGATTTATGAAGAAAGGGCATAAATTTGCTTATGACAACGTAGATGCAAATTTATACCTTCTTTTGCCAGTGCAGCAGAAGGCCCAATCTATATCCTGTGAACTGGGCCTAGAAAATTATCCTTGGTGGCATCCCTGCCTTATTGGTGCTTTCCCCCTGGTCCTCCCTTCGCCAGGAACCTCCTCATTCACAGCTTCTCCCTTATAGTCATAGCAAAACAGGTGAGAAGAAATAGCAATAGAATGTAAGGTAGAAGAGAAAGGAAGGGGGAAATTTGAGAAAACATATCCCAGAAGAACAGGGAAGAGGCACTGAAGAGATGAGGAATTATTGTGAAGAAAGGAAATAAAATTGCTTAGCTGGAAAAAAGAAGAAGGCACAAACCCTGTAATGCAAGTCATTGGGTCTGGTAATTGTAGCTCTGTGTGGCTTTAAAATTGGACTAAATCTGAATTCTCCTCATCCCAAGCGCCAGCCTAGGGGATGTGGGTGACCCCCTTCCTTTGTTCAACCTGCATAACTTTAGGGTAAAAGAGTAGCCATGTTAGGGAATCTCCCCGCCCCCCACCCCTCCTCGGACTGGAATTGACATGCAGCAAGGTTCGTGCTTAGTCTAAACCCCCATCTCGGCCTCTGAAAGGACACATTATACAAATCTTCCCGCGGTCTTGAAATCCCCTAAAACGTGATTGTGTCAGACATTCTTCTGTGCCAAGGCATCCTTTCCTCCCTCCCTTATTCAGAATTCCAGTATCAGAGAGTATAACCTTGGAAAAGTATTCACTGGGGAGCACACACAGAGTCAATAATTCATGCTGCTTCTGCTGGGCGGTGGGGGGGGCAGGGGGCGTTTGGCTGGCCTCCGATATGATATACAGAATAATGCATTAATGATTGCCCCTCCACCACGTTGTAGAGAGATTTTTACACCTTCCTTCTGCCCCCCCATTAAAAACCCCAGAGTTATTTAAAAGGCAACTCTGGCCACATGTGCAGAAATATGCATGGGATTGTTTTGAATTGTTTCCTTGTTGGTGTGGGAGAGAGCAGCCTCCCCCCTCCCTAAGCTGGTCCGGAACGGGAGGGGAGTCAGACCCACAAGCCTCTAATTCTCTTAATATTAATCCAACAATCGATATGCTTTGGACCCATTGGAGTTTTGATGGACAGAAATAAATAAAGCGTTGCCGCCTAACTAAGCTCAGTAGGTATGATGTTTTCCTGATGTCATATATCTGCCTTAAAGACGACCACTTCTTCATTAAAGACCCCAAATAAGAACAACCTCTAATACGGTTTGGGGCCCACGGCTTTCCCACCTGCAGTTTAAATGCAAAAGATTTAATGATTTAGAAACCAGAAGAATAACTAAAGAGCCCAACAGTCATTATCTCAAATAATGAGACTTTTTAATGCAAAATCAATGTTTGTTATAATGAAAATAGATTCAGCAGTTCCTGCAGGCCCAGATGTACAAATCTTCCTGGCTGGGGAATAAAATGTGGCTCCATATTTCCACCACCCTGCTGGAGATTTTTTATCCAGGAGTAAAAATAAAATGTCAGACGTTATTTACTGCTATCAACTGTTTGTTCTCAGTCAGAAGTTTTAGCTGAGACAGGATTCATACGGAAAATAATCCTGAGTGAATAGTTAAGGGTGGAAATGGGGACAGAACTGCCCCCACCCCACAATGACCCCTCTTCCCATACCTCCCTGTTTTAGCTGCACAAAGAGGGAACGGACCCCTGTACTGTTGGCAGTTGATGCGCAGAAGCCGCAGGAAGGCAGCATCCTGTGGAGGGAAAACCTGCATAAGTGAAAATGGTGACATGCCTTTACATTTATATCTGTTGAAATCCATTCTGTTTGTTTGTTTCTCTCTATTGGGATAGTTGACTCAATTACCTATTGAAACCCTTTAGTATGCAAAGCATGCAGCATTTCACCAGTCAATCTTAGGTACAGAGTAGACTTTACCTGTTGCAACCACACACTGAAAGAGATGCTTGTGGGTAAGAAAATAATAAAATTATTTATTGTAGGGAATCCATAACTTGCGTAGAAAATGTTCCTAGTTCTAGCCTAATTTGCTAATCTAGAAAAGAACAAGGTGGCTATGCTAGCTCCTTTGTTCTGTAAGTGAATAGTTGACAAACCTAGACAGTGTCCTAAAAAGCAGAGACATCACCTTGCCAACAAAGGTCCATATAGTTAAAGCTAATGTTTTCCCAGTAGTGATGTATGGAAGTGAGAGCTGGACCATAAAGACGGCTGATCGCAGAAGAATTGATGCTTTTGAACTACGGTGCTGGAGGAGACTCTTGAGAGTCCCATGGACTGCAAGAAGATCAAACCTCTCCATTCTGAAGGAAATCAGCCCTGAGTGCTCACTGGAAGGACAGATCCTGAAGCTGAGGCTCCAATACTTTGGCCACCTCATGAGAAGAGAAGACTCCCTGGAAAAGGCCCTGATGTTGGGAAAGATGGAGGGCACAAGGAGAAGGGGACGACAGAGGACGAGATGGTTGGACAGTGTTCTTGAAGCTACCAGCATGAGTTTGACCAAACTGCGGGAGGCAGTGGAAGACAGGAGTGTCTGGCGTGCTCTGGTCCATGGGGTCATGAAGCATCGGACACGACTAAACGAATAAACAACAAAAAGGGCAACTTGCTTTCCCTTTTCTTTTTAAGGATAAGTGCACACGCACACACAAACACATGAAGAAATATGCCAAGTTCGTTTACTGAATGCTCCTAAAATTGGCTGAGACAGGGATCCAGCAGGTCCTGTCCCTCAGCTCCCTTGCTCTGATCCTGGAAAACCTGGGCTGAATCTGCACATATACAGTATAAACAACACTGTGACAATGCTTTTTAAAGAAACGTTTTAAAATATATATGGAATTTCACATTAGCTTAACAGTGCCATCTAGTGTAACATTTGTATAATGCACTTAAAACTCACTTAAATGTTCTATTTGCACCAGTACAGCTGAGTGCTTGGATGCAACATGGATGTTCAGCAAATCCTTGCCTTGCGGTGCCTTGCAAACATCATCAGGCCAAAAATATTCAGCTCTTTGCACTAACTTCTAGACTACTGTGTGAAGGGCAGGCAAGAGGGTATATGTTTTAAGCAGCTCTGTATACTGCAACCCCCACTCCCCCGCTTTACAGGTGTATTCACCAGCTCCGCAATGCACTGGGCCAATCAGCCATGCCCTCAAGTGCCCAGTCCTGTCTGGGACAGAACACAGAGGAGGATTGCTTTGGATTGCAATCAGGGTGTTTGAGGTGGCAAAATGTGGTCATTTTTGACAACTCTGTGGCAAGCTTAATTCCAGGCCGAAGCGCCTGCTGCAATATTCGAAGACACAGTGAGATAATTTCACATGTAAAAGTGCGGGGAGGACGCCATGTAAATTAGTCACAAAAATCTAAAGATACTTTGTTCCCTTTTCCTTCTGGGAGAAAAATCAGGTTCTATTAAGACTGAAATAACCATTGCAGAAAAAGCCCACAGACCATTCACACAGAATATCTATTTTAAACTCAGTCCGAAACTTTTCTGGAGGGAAAAATACCCTGAGACTGAGATACAGCAAGAAGCACAATTTGCATTTCAACGCAAATCATTCCAAAGGTGCAGACAGGAATGCAACTGAGGGCTTTGCCATGCATGGCACTCTGCGGAGGGGGCTGTGGGCCCAGAAATTGCATATTCATATCCCTGAAGAGACTGGGGGCTAGTCAGTCCTGCCTCTTCTCAAGAGTCCTTTGTGTGAATATTATTTGGCGGCAGCTGGGACTGGTGTTCCCGTCTCCCCTCCCCACAAGACTGCTACAGTCTCCATGAGGTGTGATCACCATATGATAGAAGGATGAATTGCTTCTTCACACAGCGCTCAGATGTACTGTGGTATTTGTCACCAGCATAGATGGCTTTAAGAGGGGTGGAGGCAGATTTGTGGAGGCCGGGGCTATGAATGGATCCTAGATGCAGTTATGATGGCTGTTTGCCACCTTCTTCACCAGAAGTTGTGTGAAAGGGTCCTCACCTTCAAGAACCCCCCTTGGGGACTTTCCATGGGCAGATGGAGGGGGCTGGGCAAGAAGAAGAGAAGAAGAAGAAGAGTTTGGATTTGGTATCCCGCTTTATCACTACCCGAAGGAGCCTCAAAGCAGCTAACTTTCTCCTTTCCCTTCCTCCCCTACAACAAACACTCTGTGAGGTGAGTGGGGCTGAGAGACTTCAGAGAAGTGTGACTGGCCCAAGGTCACCCAGCAGCTGCATGTGGAGGAGCGGGGACACGAACCCGGTTCCCCAGATTACGAGTCTACCGCTCTTAACCACTACACCACACTGGCCTTTGGTCACTTCTTATGTTCTTAAGCTCCCATAGACTGCTGTGTACCCTCCTACATCTGCCTCAGATGTGCAGGGATCTCTTAGGTTGTTCCATGGCCAAGCAGCTGAGCTCTGCTGAAGGCGCACCCAGCCTGTTGTGAGAGTGTGCACAGGAAGCAAGAGAGGACGGCATAAAGGGAACCTGCTGGGTCAGGCCCAAAGAAGCCCATCTAATTCAGCATCCAGTTCTCACAATGTCCAGCCAGATGGCCCAATGAGACACCAACAAAACCCTTCACTGGAAGTTTTAAAGCAGAGGTTGAGTGGCCACCTGTCATGGATGCTTTAGTTGAGATTTCTGCATTGCAGGGGGTTGGACTAGATGACCCTCGGGGTCCCTTCCAACTGTACAATTCTATGATTCTATAATTTTAAGAGTGAAGAGCCTTGGGCAAAGGCGGTAGCCTCTGCTTAAGACGTTAAGTCCTTCCCTGCCCCACTTGGCCCAGCTCTGCCTTCCCAGTTGTGGTTGGTTTATGTCCCAGGCAGAAACACACACAGCTCCTCACCTGGATCTCAGGTAACAGCCAGCTTCACCTGACATCTTCAAAGTTATCCTCATGATCCCCAATTTTCTTAGGTTTTTCTTCTGTTGCCACTATTTCTATCCACCTTAAAAGGCAGCAATACTTCCAAAGTAGATAGAAATAGTGGCAACAGAAGGAAAATATAAGGAAATTGGTCATCACGCGGATAACTTCGAAGATGTCAGGTGAAGAATAATTGAACTCAATAGTATTTAGTGCTCCAGAAAACAATTGCAGCCGGGCAGCCCCTCCCCCCCCATCTGATTCATGTCTAGTTCATGTTTAACAAAACAAGGCTAAGGGTCATGCAGTCTGGAGTCCCATAAATAACCCGCTAATGGGATTTCCAAACAAGCTGTCCCCCAAAATGGTTTTCCGTCTCACAGAGAGAATATTAAAATGCAAATGGATGCGGGCCATGTCCTCATAAACAACCATGTTCATTTAACCCCTGACCTCGCCATTTAGCTGCCCATCCTGGCAATTTGTATGGTGTTGGCTATTGCATGTCACTCCAAAGTGTGAGCTGGGAAGAGCAATGTGCCCAGGGAAGCCGTTACCAGACGCACAGCTCCGTTTATCACGCTGGGGGGAAGGGGAACTAGCCCTTCCGGAGGCAGGCAGCTGTCCTTTGAAAGCTGCTCTCCCCAGCATCCCTCTTCCATTATCCCTACTTAACTGATGACATTTTTCAGCTGAGCGGAAAGCAAACTCAAGCAAGAGCCAAGGCAAGTGTGTCTGGAGAAACTTATTTACTCCTCGCCTCAATTTTGCCTCTGCCTGCTGGCAACCCAGAGATGTGGAGCTGTCTTCCAGCTGAACTCCCCTGAGTGATGTTACCCTGCTCTCTCCAGTGCCTGTACTTCTTGCAAGCTCCAGCTGGTGGGGATTGGCTGGGTCATTCCATGGGGTGGCTGACACCTCGCTACAGGAGGGGTGGGGCAATCCACAATATAGGTGCACCCCCTTCTTAAGATGACCTCCCTGCAACCAGGAGATTGCAACAACTCCTGCCCGGTTGCAAACATCAGTATCGGTATCAAACTTTACTTCAGTTACAGACCAGGATAAGATAAAACATACGGATAAACTGAACACATAAGACTTAAAACAGGAAAGGAATAAAAACTAGTAATTAAAAGGTGATTATATCGTACATACTTAAAAAGATAGAAACAGTGACAAACAGTTAAAAGCAGCTATAAGGGAGGGAGCGTGAAGGAGCACAGGTCTTGCATTTTGGGCCATCCTTCGACGAATATCCATCATGGCGGCACAGAATCTAGCAACTGAGTATGTAATGTCTGGGTTTTCACCTTGAAGTAGCAGGGAGGTATAAAGTTGTTCTGTGCTACCTGGGAATTTATACAGTATAGGCAAGATGAACCTGGCTCATATATCTGTATAGTATCGGCAGTGAAAAGAGACATGTCCTGTTGTTGTCCAGAGTGACACAGGCATTTCCTCTCCTTTTATGATGTCTTCCTAAAGTGGCCTTCCTGGATGGCTGAAGGGAGGGACTGGCAGTGGGCCAGAATAAAAGCCCTTCGCTGTTTTGGAATTTCAAGGTTGGTTATATATGGCATCTTTTGGTCTTTTGGTTTCATTGATTAAAAATTTTGGGGACCTGGCTAGATCTGCTTGGGGTTCGGTATCTTCCATGCTCAGTTTGATGGGTTTTTTGGCTTGTTCATACTCCGTTGAGTAGGATCTGTGGGGTGAAGCCTAGAGGTGTTATTATGTTATTATGTCCTGCTTATGTCCATGTTAACAACCCTTTCCGCTACATCCCTAACTTTTGATCTTTGTTGTATCCAGTTTTTAGTTTTTCTATCTTTTAACGATATTCCTAGCACTGCACATTCCATGGCGTGTTGTATTGTTCTTAAACTTTTCATATTTCTCTGTATCACGGTCCAGTTCTCCGCTCCATAAAACATCACAGGCAATATGCACATATTGAATACTTTAGCTTTCAAATCTAAGCATCATGGCTAGGCCAGTATAAACACTAGACTGGCACAACTGTAATATCATACTGGTCCAACATATCTTAAGGACTGGTCTGTATAGCAATACTCCTGGTGCAAAAATTATATTAAAGTGGCCTAGACATGCCCATTTAGTCGGCTCCACCATACTAAGCTTCAGAATACTGTGGCTTCTGCAAATGTCACCTACAGAGTGAACAACTTTAAACTTGGCAGACATTATGTACCTGATGAGGACTATGAATGTGCCAAATTTCAAACTGATTTCCACAGCTACAGCCAGCTAACAAGTGCAAAAATAAACTGAGCACATTTACCCAGTTTGGTTCAATATTTATATCATATCATACCCTTCTTTCCAATTTCAGTGAAAACTATTGATGTGCTTTATTCAGTCTTGTCAAGGATGGGACTCTTTCATTGATTTGGTGATATTCTGGGCAGCAGCTCAAAAGTTACTAAGCTTCTTTCTGCCCAATTAAAGCCTATGGTAGTAACTACTGGCATAATAATACGGTGCACACACGCTCCAGTTTTGAAGTGAGAATTCTGCCAGTATGCCAGTGTTTGGAGATGGAGTCACCTAGTGGATGCTATATGCAGTGATAATTCCTTTAGTTATGGGATATGACAGTGCTGTGCAGTGGTCACCCATCTTTTTGATCCAATGGGCACATTTGGAAGCCCAAGAGTCTGAATTAGTATGTAGTACTTCCATCATGTCTCTCAATTCCAGTTGCTGGGACTCACAAATGGGCAGTGTGCTCATGTTGGCTTTCCCAAAATGGGAAAACAGGATGGTGAGCTAGATGGGTTTTCAGTCTGATCCAGACTCTTCTAATGTTTTTATGCCATAGTTAACACCCACACCCACACCCCTTGGGGTATGTGACATGTTGCACATAACTGTATTTCCAAACACCATTGTGGCAGATGATGGCAGTGGAAAAACATCAAGGCAAGTTTTGAAAATAATCCACTCATTTAATAGATTTTAAAGAGGCGACAAGCAAAGGTACATCTTGGCAGTGTGAAGGTGGGGAACAGAACTGATTCTGAGCAGGAATAGGCAGGAACAGAGGAAGGGGGGTGCTGTGGAGGCGGGCCACCCCGGATGTCACCACTGAGGGGGTGTCAAAATGCTGGGCGGCACTCAATGAGGGGCCTGCAGTGCGCCTGAGCCACGTGTCTCTCCTGGGAGTGATGTGGTGGCTTGGGTGCCCACAGGCTCCACGCTGCTCCAAATGGTCCGCCCGCTGCCTCGCCCTCAGCTGTAGGGCAGCTGAGTGGGAGGAGGCAGGCAGACTCCTCAGAGGCCCCACAGAGTGTCCTGCCCCGGCTGGCCCTGCCCCCACAGCCAGCTGGCCCCACCCCCGCGGACGGCTAGCCCCATCCCTGGGTGCAGGGCACGCGCACCACCCCAGGCACCCGATCAGCTTGCTCCATTGCTGGGAATAGGTTCCTTCATTATTCATATTCCAGTGCCTTTCATTTCATGCATTTCTTTATTTTCAGGCCTTTGCTTCTCCCCCCTCCAAAAGGTGTTCATCAGGACTTACACAGAATATCAATTTAAACATCTGAGCTCAAAACCATTAGCTTACGTATCTTTTTTGTTGCTTGTGTGTGTGTGTGTGTGTGGTTACACACACACACACAATTTGAAGCCAAGAAGTGATGTAATGGAAGAGGGTGATGAGCCCTTCCACTTATTTGTTTTATTAAAACCTTGAACTTGGCCTGGTAACAAATCAACAGCTGGTGCAATAATAAGCTGCTTGGATGCACGGTGCACTAACCACAGTTTCTGGAATATGACCACAAGGGAAGCATCACAGCAACACAATCTTGAAGACACCAAGCCCTGGACTGCTGTGGTCAAGCTGCTCCAGCCCAGGAACAGTTGCAGCTGCCACATTAGACAAAGATGGTAAAATATGTTCCCAGCCATCAAGGCCACCTGGGCCTCCAATGACAAACCTGCATCCAGGATCATCCCCAGACTGCTCACCTGCTCCTGCAAAGGGAGTGTAACCTACCCAGGGTAGGGTATTTGAAGGGTATTTTGCCACCTCTCAGTCTTCTCCAGGCGAAACATGCCCAACTCTGTCAAGCATTCCTTGCAAGGCTTGGTTTCCAGACCCTTGATAATCTGGTCACCTTCCTCTGCACACGTTCCAGTTTCTCAATATCCTTCTGAAATTGTGGTGCCCACAAGCCCAGCAAGATACACCTTAGCACCATCCCGTGACAAAACCACATGCAGTGCAGGAGTTTAGAGGCAAAGATGGTTAACTAGGGCCAAAATGTGGTAAGCACATCTTTCGCCCTTCCTCCAAAAGCAGCTCAGTGACAATACAATTTAAACATCTACAGACAATTCCAATACAGGTACAAGCTGGGAATGATTTCTACCCAAAAAGCTTGTTGGAAGGTCTTCAGTAGTAGTAGTAGTAGTGCTGACACCTTTATCATATTTAAAGAAGGGGGATTCTAAAGGGCAGCTCCCACAACACTAAAGCCAGATTCTTACATTGTGATGAATGGAAATCCTCATAAGATGGTATCTGCAGGGCACCCTCACCTTCAGAGCACAGTGATCAACTGGGAATATAAGCAGTGAGATGATCTTCAAGGTACCTTGGTCTCCAGCTGTATAGGGCTTTATATCCCCAAGCCAGCCCCTTAAACTTCATCTTTGTTCATTTGATTGTCGACACTCTCAAAGAATTCCATAGGAAGTTAGTGAGATAGGACTTAACCTTACAGAAGCCATGCTGATTCGGCTCCACCAAAACTTGTTCTTCTAGTTTATTAAATGTTTTCCGCTTATTTCACTGCTTACAAATGCTAATGGGTCAGTGTTATATAGAGACTGTTCTTAAGGGAAAGTCACACATTTTTTAAAACAAATTTACATTTGAGTTATTTAAGATTATTGGGTGGATGTTACTCAGACCCAGCAATTTGTCTGTATTTATTTTGTTTATTAGGCCTGCAACTTTCTCTCTTGCTCCCGCTATTTGTCTCCCAAGCATTTTGCCTTTGCCTTTCAACTTTATCTCATTTATGGCCTCATTTTTTGGGGTGGTGGTGGTGGTGGTGGAATTCCCTCTTTCGAAATCAAATGTGACTCTTCCTGCTCTATAATTCTGCCTCATGACAATTTTTCAGTACATTTGGGAGAATGGAAACGAGTTAATCCATGCTCTCTCTCTCTCTCTCTCTCTCTCTCTCTCTCTCTCTCTCTTTCTCTCTCTCTCACACACACCACAACCTGCTGCTTTTGAAAAGTCTTGTCGTTCCCACTTTTGACCCCAAAGGGAGTCACTGCCTTTCCTGGCTACCTGGAAAGCCAAGGAGCCATGGACACATTGTTGGCTTTGGGTGACATTCCTGCCA
This sequence comes from Podarcis filfolensis, assembly GCF_964270895.1. Lineage (NCBI taxonomy): Eukaryota > Metazoa > Chordata > Lepidosauria > Squamata > Lacertidae > Podarcis > Podarcis filfolensis. The sequence goes on along the minus strand of NC_139611.1, from coordinate 55,623,105 downwards.
TTTGCGGGCGGTGCCAGCATCAAACAAACATTTTTTTTGGTCACCGCAGAACAGAGATGGAAACTTGGTCCGAACTCCTGAAAGCAGAGGCATTAAGGTTGCCATTGGGTGAATCCAGTGCATTTGTCGCTGCTAATTATTATGGACAAGCTGCTTTATTGAACCACATCCTCTTATCGACATTAGGATGCATGAGCTGAAGCTGTTGTTTTAAACGCACTCATTAACCACACAAATCTGCCCTGTTGACAGAGCGCTTTTGAATTAAGCCCCAGACTGTAGTCATTGGACAAGGAGCAATTTATAATGCCATTAGCAACACTTGCGAAGGTTACAGGCATCAAAAATTGTTCAGCCATAATTATTCTTAATGGATACAAGGAAGAAACTGACGCAGGACAGCTTTTTCATTAGCTTTCAATCAAGGCTGATGGCTCCGAGAAATGTACAGTAAGTGCGTTTTGGGGAGAAATAATGATGTTGCAACACCTTTCACTGGAAAATGCTCTCAGTACAGAACTTAACTTTTAATAACCTTAATTTAATATAATTTTTTTTTTTTTAAAAAATAACCCTTTAATTTTGCTTTGGAGATCTTTCAGTAAATTGTTTGGCCTGCAGATTAACTCTTGGAATGCCATGAAAGCAAACTGGCACCCCTGGCCAGATGTCTCCTCAGCCCAACATCTCTTGACTTTGCAGATGATCAAAGTTGGGTGCTCTGAGGAGCCTTCTTCTTAACAGCCCCAGCTCCTTCCTCCCATCTGCTCCCAGGTCTCATGCAACTGGAAACTCCTTCCCTGACAAACTGGATGGTGTGCAGAGGAGTGTGACCAAGATGCTCACAGGTCTGGAAAGCAAGCTTTAAGAGGAATGGTTGAGGGAATATTAGCCCCTCTGCCTTGCTCTGGTGGATAGCGGCTGTAATAAATTTGTGGCAAAATAAACAAGTTCTCCTCACCTCCACCGCCACAAGAAGGTGCTACTGTCAGAAACTGTCTGGCCTGAGTCAAAGACCTCCCCCCAATCTGCATGATACTGTCCCCCTCTCATGGCGAACCCCTGAGACTCCCAGCTGGGTTGTCACTTCGGCAGCAAGCGGTTCCTGGGCTCTGGATTGACTCCACTAACCCACCTAAGCTGGTTGTTGAGTCTCCCTGGCAAGCTGTTTCCCCTGTTCAAAGGCATTGCTGTACCTCATTGCCACTGATATATTTATCCTTGTGGGCACTTTTCAATCGCCTACACATTTGCATTCCCATTATTCGGCTGCATTGCAAAATTCAGGCAAGTGCAAATTTCAAGGGGTGCTTTCTGTTCAGGAATTGTTTTGTGAGGTGTGAATTAAATGTGAACCTTTGGGAGAGCATTTGCAACCCAGAAAAAACTGCAGTGGCTTCCACACCCAGCGAAGCACACTCTGCAGCCTGTTCTATTGACACCACAGGGGAGACTTCTGCAAGCACACACACACCCCTTGGGCACCACATTGGCACCAAATCCTCAGATTTGTCTTTAAAAGCAAAGGAGAATGGAGTCCACTAAAAAAGATTTTTAAAAAATCCTGTTGGGGGTCTTAACAAGTTTTGTTTTGTGCTCGTGCACTGATTTTACACAGGCTTTCTTTTCCCCCTTTCACGTCAATACACCTGTGTAAATTAGGATTGTTTTGAACCTCCTGACAAGTCATTAATGGAATTGTGTTGGAGGATGTTGTGGAAATGAGGCCCCTAGAATGAGAGGGTGGGGAAAGGGGGGAATGGAAGGTTCAGCTCTCATGTCTGTACATTTTAAATTCAGGAGTCAAAACTCCTATGCTTCTTGTTCATTTCTGACTTAGGATGGGCTGTGTGGCTGAAGTTGCGCTAGTTTGCTCCATGTTTGCACCAATAAAGGTCCAGTAACCTGCATGGCATGCTTGGACAACATGTAAACATCATTATACATTGTTGGTTTGTGTAAGTGATAAGAGAGTTAATAGCAAGCGTTGTGATGTTGTATATTAGCCTTATTGCTAGATGCAGGAGCAATGAACAGTGGAGCATAGCATGGCTACAGTCCTGTGTACCCTCACATGAAATCCAGCTCCACCGAACACAGTGAGACTTACTTCTGAGTAAAAATGCATACGGTTTTTTGTTAGCAATCATTACATTAATCATTGCATATCATGACAAAATACATGACTCCAACAGAGAAGGCAGCAAATATTACCTTCAGGAATGAAGTTGTCGCATTGAGCCCATTCCAATGCTTATTTACTTGGAGGCAAGTAAGCCCTGCTGAATGCAGTTGGATTTACTCCCAAGAAAGCATCTATTGGATGGCAGTCTTGGGATTCCCCACTTTTCCTACTGGTTCTGTCACCAGCTTCAATGAAGAAATGAAGCTAGGCATCAGTATTAAGGAAAGCAGCTTTGAGCCTGAGCTTCTGTACTTAGAAAGAGATTTATTCCCCAAAGTGGACTTTTCAATGGGGATGGCTTGGATTTCCCTCTTTTTCTGGAGAGTCACGAGGTGGGGGTGGGCCACAGCAGAACAGCCAACAGCATGAGTCTAGAATTATAATCTAGTATGGGAGGAAAATAGAGAGGAACAGGTGCTGTAAGATGCTGCCAACCTCACAGTTTGGGTACAAGGCTGTGATAGCTGCCTCCACTCTCTGCACCATCTAAGAGACTGTCAAGATTTTGGACTTAATTTTGCAAACGGTTTTGCAGTCCTAAAACAAGGTTTCCTTTCCCTCTGCTACTTCCTGGGTGGTCGCAGAAATATAAAGATATTATCTCATATTTAACTGTATTTGGGGTTCAGTGAGTGCAGAGCTGCATTTTGTTTATTGAACTGATTTATTGTTTATTGAACTGATATTGTTTCTTTTTCTTTCTTTATTTTATTTAAAAAACTGAAATACAACAGAACAGTAGAACTTGCGCTCCAATGCATTTGGGTCATAAGATATGTAGTTGGTGTGTGTCCTGGAGAGAGTTTTGAACCTGGGAGACTAGAATTCACACACACACACACACACACACACACACACACACACTCAACCCATTCACAAAGAATAACATAAAAGGAGCTTGGAGGCAAGAGGGGAAAAATACATGCAAGGTCTGGAAATGATGGTCCAGTGACTGAGCACTTCAACCGACAGCCAAGACTGCAAATTTCCTTGACATCCAGGCTTAATCCCTAAAGGGAAATATTTAGTGTAATTACACCACTGGTCTTCTTAATACTTATCACTGAGGGTAGAAATTTATTTATTCTCTGCTCAAAAAATGAATAGGAAGAATCTCTCTCTTTCCTTCCCTCTCTCTGCCACCTTGACAAATGCTTAGAAGGAGTCCTGCAGCATTAACCCAAGTCAGGAGCATCAAGATTTCACCATGAAAAAGCAGCAGATTTAAGCAAAATGTTGCCGGCAACTCAGGAATTACCTCTGCAACTCATTGTTTCTTCCAGCCCATTAACACGTCAGATCCTGGTGGCGCTTTGACATCTAAACATGCCTTGGAGGGCTGCAACTCAATTTAAGATTCTCTTCCTTTGAATAGGCCAACCTGCAGATATTCACCAAACCGGAGTGGAAGTCTCAGGACACCCTTTGATCATGCTGTTTCTTAAATTAAAAACAAAATTGTAAGTGTTAAACATCTTTAACAAGTCATTAAACCACAGCCGTAATCTGGGAAGACTCCCTTAATGATTCACAGCATATGTCGGGAAGGCCCTTATCCGCTCACTGCTCCTGGCTGCCAAGAGAAGTTATGGGATGGAATAGCACCACAGTGTTCAAAAGGGATGCATCATTCTTAATGAGAGGATAATTTGACACTACTCTTCAAAGGACCCTGGAGGAGTTGTCTTCATTAAGCTTGACTCCGAGAAGTTTTGGCAGCCGAAGCCCCTCCCCCGTGTTGGAAGATTCAGGACACATAAAAAGAAGCCCTTCTTCACCCAGTGCCATCATGAAACTATGGATCTCACTCCCTCAGGAGGCAGCGATGCCCACCAACTTGGATGGCTTTAAAAGAGGATAGGACAAATTCATGGAGGAGAGGGTTGCCATGACAGCTATGGTCTGCTTCCACAGTTGTAAGCAGCAATGCTTCTGAATACCAGTTGCTGGAAACCGCAGGAGGGGAGAGGGCTCTTGTGCTTGAGTCCTGCTTGAGTGTTTCCCACAGGCATCTCAGTTGGCCACCATGAGAACAGGATGCTGGACGAGATGGGCCATGGGTCTGATCCAGCAGGGTCTTATGTTCTTATGCAGCCAGTAGCAGGAGAAAGAGTAGGGAGGAGCCAGGAGAAGGGTGGTCAATGGGCAGGACTCTTCTCAGCCACCGGAAGAAGTTTCCAGAAGCTGAGAGTGGATGGCTTCTTATTCCGTCTGTTGAACTCCACACTGGAAAGAGTCTGAGCAAGAAGAACGCCACGGTTTTCAGGGAAGCTTCAGAGGCCCACTTATCCACTCACCTTTAAGAGCAGCCAGAGGTGTACCTAAGCTCCCTTGCGCCTTTGGCAAGGAGCTGTATTGCCTGCCCCCACTCCCTTGTGCCCTTGGCAAGGCGCTAATAGCACTGCTGGCCAACTGGGATGGGGTCCTGCTAAGCTGCTGCGATGGAACCAGAGTGGAGAGGCATTATTTTTGTGCCCCCTGCTGGGTCTGCTCCCTTGGCGAGGGCCAACCTAACCAAAGCCTAAGTACAGCCCTGAGAGCAGTTAGGCTGGCAGCAACTAGGGACTGGTTCATCACAGTGGTGATTCCCAACCAATGGAGTTCCCTTTTGATAAATATATGGCAGGTTCCTTAAGTTCAGATTTTTAAGGAAGTTTCAAAAACTTATTTGCTGCCCTTGAGACATTTTATTATTACCGGTAGGTTGTTGCTTTCGGGGTTATTGTATTTTGTATTACTGGACATATTTAATCTGGCTTGTTTTTTTATTGCACCGATGGCTGTTTATTGAGCTTCTTTATGATTTGTTTATGGGGAGATTAGATGAAGTTGCATCAAGCAACCACCACTCCACAATTTCTAGTGTATCTGTTTTAGATTCTTTTGGAGGATGTCCAACATAAGCACAAATGCCTGAGTGTGGACAGAGACCTGAGCATCACTCCCTCCCAGAGCTTAGCAGTTTGGGGGCTTAAGCACTCACAAGGGCAGGGAAAGGGAGGAGGAGAAAACAGTCTTTGTTCGGGCAGACACCACAAGCCCATGTTACTATGACAGCAGCAACAACCATTTCCTCTCCTCTGAGCCAGTGCCTCAGTTCTGCCTGGATTGCAGCCCTGGGAATCCTCCTCCTGCCTTTGGGTTTGCACGTGGAAGTTCAGATATCAATTGTGACGCAATAATAGGCCCATTGAAAGAAAACCATGACATGGAAGCGTCAAAATCCATTCCCAAACAGCTGCTTGCAAAGAAAGATCCACAGAAGAAAAAAGTTCTTGATTGAGTTTAGTTTCCTCTCTCCTCTTCCCACCACACCTCTGCAGTGTATGACATTTCTGAATGAAAGGAGGTTTGGGACACTGAGAAGGGGGCCTGGAGCCCTCCTGTAAAGGTATTTGTGGCTAGCTGGTGAGAGGAGGAGAGCTCTGGAGAAAGGCTGTCTGCCAGTTGGTTTTTGCTCGGAGCTTGTTTAGCTGTATTTATTTCCCACGTTTTTCTCCAAGGAGCTCAAAATGGCACAACATGGTTCTCCCCATCTTCATTTAATCTCCACAACAACCCTGTGAGGGGTTAGCCCAAGAGGCAGTGACTGGTCCCCAAGGTCACCCAATGAGTTTCATGGCTGAGTAGGGATTTGAACCCTGGTCTCCCAGGTTCTAGTCTAACCATTACAGTGTTAAAAAAGTGTTTTACTTCCAAACTGCAGCAGTTGAGAACAAATCCCAGTTAAGGGTGGCAGGAGAAATTGAAGCCAGAGGACATCAGAAGCATTGCAGACTCTTAATATTCACTTGTGGGGTCTGCTGCTTTGAAAACCACTGCTTTTAAAAAAATTAGGTTGTATTTCTGTCTTACTTTTGTACTCTGTTGGTTTTGTGTGAACTGCCTTGTGTGCTTCTGTAGGCACTTTAATTATTATTCTAGATATGTGGTGATGAGAACAGTTTTATATGTATTGAATCGTTGTGATAACTGCATTGAACCAAGGAAAGGCCATATGCAAAATGAAAAGCAAGGAAGGTTTGAGATGAAGAAACTCAGTCCTTGGATGCAAAACTGTCCTTGGCGATGGCCTGTGGGGGCCTTTCCTGCTCTCCTTTGCAGGAGGTTTTGTTCTCTGTGTTCTGATCTTATGAGGCAGGAACTGAGGATGCGTGTGGAAGAGAATTCCCAGCAGCAGCTCCTGGACAGGATTGGTGCAGAAGCTGCCAGCTGATGAATCAGGTCCCTCCTTGAATGCTTGATCACCCAGATACAGCTGAAAAGGAGCCGTCATCATCCAACAGCATCTTTGACGTGCCAGAGGGCTCCACTTTGACACATGAGAGGCAGCAATACTAGAGAGCATGTGCAGAGTGCTCTGCTTGATTAGTGGCTTCTTGACAGCCTTGAGACTTGCATCTAGCACTTTATTCTCCACTAGTTCCTACTCTCCTCCTTTCTTTCTTTTTCTTCAACATCTTCAGTGTGCATAATTACCCTCTCGGGTGGCGCTGTGGGTTAAACCACAGAGCCCAGGACTTGCCAATCAGAAGGTCAGCGGTTCGAATCCCCGGGATGGGGTGAGCTCCCGTTGCTCGGTCCCTGCTCCTGCCAACCTAGTGGTTTGAAAGCACGTCAAAGTAAACGGCGTTTCCGTGCGCTGCTCTGGTTCATCAGAAGCGGCTTAGTCATGCTGGCCACATGACCCGGAAGCTGTATGCCGGCTCCCTCGGCCAATAAAGCGAGATGAGCACTGCAACCCCAGAGTCGGTCATGACTGGACCTAATGGGCAGGGGTCCTACCCTGTGGGCCAACCCATGTAATGCAAAGTGTAATGTTTGCAAAACAGTTTTAGATACAGTTAAGGCAGCTTTGTGAAGGGCCTTCTCAATGAGTGAGTTCTGCATTTATTAGATAAATAGATAAAAAATTGGGCAGCAGCCTCAAGAAGACCCGTGGTATTGTTTCATTGATTCAGACAATTTATATAACGCTTATATTTAAAGAAACCTCTAAGCAGTGTACAGCACAGATTAAGACATTTTACATTGGGGGAAAAATGCAAAACGCACCCCAGAGAATTTCCACGCCCTGCAAGGAACAATTAACAATGGAAAAAAAAGCTGTCTCCTCTTTAGAGTCAAAATGAACATGACACAGAAAACACAAGGAAAACCTCACGGAAAATGGTGAAACAGAATATCCTCTAAACATCAGGGAATAGAATGTTACAAGTGAAAACCAACCAAAAAGTATCAGTTCATGTTTTTAAATAATATGATAACTAATTAGGCAAAAGAAGAGTCCACTCTCTCTTCCCATCCACCCAATGAAACCAACCAACTCAGTTAGATCCCCAGCCGCCTATTCAAAAATAAACACAAATTTAACTACAACTAGAAACACTTCCCATTCAGTTCATCTCCAGCACACCCTTAAATGATCAACAAGGAAGCATAATAGGATAGCAGAGTTGGAAGGGACCCTGTGGGTCATCTGGTCCAACCCTCTGCAGTGCAGGAATCTCAACTAAAGCACTCGGGACAGATGACCATCCAACTGCTGCTTAAAAACCTCCAATGAAGCAGGTGTTTCATCAATGAAACACACATAAACACCCTCAACTGGTCCACTCGTTTCTCACACACCTGCCAACCACATTCTCCACGCTCTGCAACCACTCCCATAATTCAACAGTCCATCCCATCTTGTGGAATGGCCACACATTCCATCTAATACATCTATGGCTTAGAGATGTGAGTTATTTACACTAGAGATTGATTTATCCATTTGATAATTAGTAACCTTCAATACTTACAAAAAACCTTTTAGCAATCAGTTGGCATTTAATTAACACACAATAACTGTCTTATTAAATCTGCGATAAATGCCTGTTGGAGTTAATTAAAGCTCAGACCTTGGGGTGGGTGAACCCACCCCCCACCAGGTGATTCTTGGGGGAGAGTTCTTGGTAGGAACTCTCAGCACAGGAGCTATCAATATCTCCTGCTCAAGCCTGCATTGTGAATGGACAAGAGGTTGCTCTGGTGCATGGCCACTCTGCTGCATGGAATATCCTAAGCTCTGGACCTGAAGATTCAGAACAGGCACAATTAAATTTTGGAATTTGCTACCACTAGATGAAGCTAGCTTGGCTAGCTTTAAAAGAGAATTGGGTCCATTCATGGAAAATGAATCTGCCAAAGTCATGATGATGTCTACATGCAATCTCCAAGTTCAGAGACTGCAGGCCTTTAACTTCCAGCCATTGGGGAGCAACAAGAAGACTTGGTCATGGCTTGGTCAAGTGGGTGGTACCCAGGGGCTGCTATCAAAGTGATTGGCTGGCTCCCCTATCACTCTATTTCATCATCACACACCCCCATCGTAATCCCACTAGGATTGCACACATCCATGTTTCCACAGCCAAAATAGCAGCGCCAAAGATGGCCATTTGCACCAGGGGAATTAAAGTGTGTATATGTGGTAGGTGGGGGCAGGGAGAAGGGTTTCTGCTTTAGGAAAAGGAAAAGATGCCTGGAGATTAAACCACAGATCGACGTTCAATGTTCCTTGGCCCTTGCCCACTGAACTGCTGCCAGCCCATAGATAGCTGGAACATGAACCTTACTGTGGTGTATTAGCAACTTTGCATGCAGCCAAGCTCTGAGCCATTGATGAAATTGCACTTTGGTTCACAGCATCCTCAAGGGGACAGGTGGGGCTGCAGAGGCCATCAAGCCCAGCCTCCTGCTCAAAGCAGGGACCCCAGAGACTCAGCCACAGAGGTACCAGCCCAGCTTCTGCTCAACGGCCTCCACCAGCCCTTGAAGTCTTTGGCTCCTGCTCAGAAAGCATCTCATGATGCTCAGCCAAAGCCTATCATCCTGTCACTTAAGACAACGACATCCAGCCCTGCCCTCTTCTGTGTGGAGACAGCACTTCAGAGCATCATCAAGGCTCCCTGTGCCCCCCCCCCAGTTACCCAGTGATGGATATACAATAGCCAGGACACGAGGATTGCTATCTAAGTACAATGTTGCCCATTGAAGGAAATAAACGCAGGGTATTAAATGTTAAAAACTGTGTTAAATTAGATAAGAAAATCCCATGTAGACTTTGCTAATGATTCATAATCAGCTAATAAGCTCATCTCTAGGAGAATAATGATCCACAAACCTGTGAGCTCATTTATCACGATGTTTTACAACACTGGCAAAGAAACTAATTAAATCCCAGCATCGTTACATAGAATTCCTTTTAATAGAGATACAATGATGCACTGGAGGCTACAGATTACGCGGCTGCAAATTGTACCCAGAGACTTCGGACAGCAGGTTTTAATTAACATGTTGGTGCGATGCCACTCGGTGGAAGGAGTAACTAACCAGGAAGCAGCTGCACTTGGAAAATTAGGCAGCTGGGGGGGGGAGTGGTTGTGGGAAGAAGGAGGATGGAGAGGAAAGAGGGACTGTGCTGGAATCTGCCACCCTGCCAGGGCTGGGGAAGGACTGTGGGTCTAGAGACTCTAGAGAGCAATTGCTGCCAGTCAGTGTAGACAATACTGAACTATATGGACCCAATGGTCTCACTCAGTGTAAGGCAGCTTCCTATGTACCAGGAGGGGATCTGAGGCTGTTGCCCAGGTAAATGAGGCAGCAGGCAGCCTCCCAGACCTCTCAGTGCTTTTCCTTTTTACAGAGATTGTTTTGATCCAGCTGACAGAGAAGGAGAGAAAGGCCATCCAGCAATGGACTTCCTTCCTCCCAGAGTTGTTTTCCTATCTGAAAATGGGCCTTTTCTCATAAGGACATAAGAAGAGCCTGCTGGATCAGGTCAGTGGCCCATCTAGTCCAGCATCCTGTTCTCACAGTGGCCACCCAGATGCCCTAAAGGGAAGCCAGTAAGCAGGATTCAAGCACAACAGTCCTCTCCCCTTTTGTGGCTTCCGGCAATTGGCATTCAGAAACATTGCTGCCTCCAGCTGTGGAGGCACACCATCACCATTGCAGCTAGTAGCTATCAATAGACCTCTCCTGCATCAATTTGTCTAATCCTCTTTTACAGCCATCTTAGTCAGAGACTGAAATATAATCGGAGTCGAGAGTGGATTTCATGCTCTTTATTCAGCTCATAGTGGTGAGGAGGAATGGAAGTTCCCCCAGAATGTCTGCTTTATATACATTATTTACACAATGGGCCCCACGTGATTGGCTAATTCCAGGATTCTCCTATAGGCCAATCAGGTTGTGGATTCACTTCCACCTGGAGCTGGATTGGGTGGCTCCTGTGGACCAATCAGACTGCTGCATTCTGGATCCTATTGTTCTAGGACCAATCATACTGCTGCATTTTGGATCCTCTTCAACTCAGTACATAACAGAGACCATTACTGCCTCCTGAGGGAGTGAGTTCCACAGTTAAACTCTGTGCTGCATTGAAGAAGTCCTTTCTTTCATCTGTCCTGAATCTTCCAGCATTCAGCTTCAATGGATGTCCATGAGGATCTGAGTGTGTGCCTGAATGTCATGTTGCAATTCCTGGTGAGGATGCCTCCAGTCAGACAAGATGGGTCGCAAAGGGGGAAGTTCTGCTTGCCTTTCTGGCAAAGTTCATGGGTTCAAGGCCAGGCCAGGGAAAGTGGGCAGAGGCCGGCCTCAGGCTTCCTGGCACTGGGTGCTTGAAGGACCACTGGCCTTCAGACCCTGCTTTGCACCTCTCTCAAGGCAGAGGACAAGCAAGCAAGGTGCTGCCCTGGCTTTCCCCAGCATCCTCCAAGGTCAAAAAGGAAAGACAAGCTCCCCCATGCCCCCATTCCCCGACTTCCATCCAGCTGTGCTCTGCTTCTCAGGCTAGCATACTGAGCAAACCCCTCCCCAGCTTCATTTGATGTTGCCTCAGTTGTCTGGCCTCATTCAGCTGGAAAAGTCCAGATAGAGCTCTCTATGTCCTCCTCTTCCTTGGGAGAATTGGGCAACCTCAAAGTGTGTTAACACGGCCAAAGCTGGGACACCTGCCAAGACGGGGGAGGGGGTCAAGGAGAAGGACTGATCCTGTATCCCAGAAAGCTATGGGTGTAGTCACATTTGCTTTTTGCCCCATGCTTCCTAGGCACAGGTCCGCACTTTAAAGCTTCGTGTCCAAGCACTTTTTTTTTTTAACCTGTAGCCTTCCCCAGGAAAACCCAATCTTTAATGCTGAATCAGAAAATCAAAAGTCCTTTTTCCTTCTTCACTTTTTCTCTTTCTTTTCTCCTATTTTTTGGTTTTCCTTTGGTGCTTTTGTTTCTCTTTCGCTCTGTTTTTCTTCTTATTTAGATTATATTCTTTTATCTTATTGTATTATGGAAAAACTTTAAGTATATGTACATGTACAGTGGTACCTCTGGTTGCGAACGGGATCTGTTCCGGAGGCCCATTCGCAACATGAGCAGAACACAACCCACGTCTGCACGGGTCGCGATTTGCTGCTTCTGTGCATCCGTGTGACATCATTTTGAGCATCTGCGCATGTGCGAGCGCAGTAACCCTTTCTGGTACTTCCAGGTCGCCACGGGATGCAACCTGAATACGCTCAACCTTAAGTAAATGGAACATGAGGTATGACTGTATATGTATATGTATGTATGTATATATAAACAGCAAAACAATTTTTCCGTGTATTGCTGTTTGCTCCAATTCCAAGCAAAGGAGTGGGTATTTGCGGGGAAATCATTGGGGGGTGGGGAGTACTCAGACAGGGAGCTTTAACATAGAGACCTGGGTCTTCCGGAGGCAGCGCCATCGGTAATGGCGGATTCCCTCCAGCTGTGAGGGAATAACTCCACGGAAATCGGGTCTAGCCGCGACGGCGACGCGGGGACCCTTTAGAAAACTACAGGCGGGAGAAGCCTGTGTTCGTGGGACTCAGCGGGCACCTTTAGCGCCCCCCTAACTGCGAGGGAACCCCACAAGGGGTCCTGGAGCGAAACGGGGAGATAGGCGCGGTGCTGAGAGCCAACTGCTGCTTCTGTGGAGCGAAGCCGCACAGCCGTTGCCGGAGAGTGCTGACCTTTTTCCTGGGACAATTTGGCTAACAACTACCCGTGAGTAGGTCAAGTTCAAAGACCGGGGGATTTAAGAAAAAGAGGATTAATTTGGCACTGAAACGGGAAGGCGAAAACAGGAAGTCCGCCTTCCTTTCTGTATATAGATCAAAGCAAAGACTGATCAAGCTAACGCTGGAGAGCTGGGTTTAAAAGGACTTAAATCCTAACGTCAAATTAAAAGATTTCCCTCCTTGAATTGCAGGAGAGGGGAGGGAAGAGGAGAAAATATATTTTGCCTGCAAAAAAAGTGGAGGAAAAAGGAGTAAAAGACCACCACTTAATCCTTGGGAACGGACTGCCAGATTAATAAAATTGCTGTACTGAGAATCGCACTATTTATGGACAATGTAATTTTGTGACAGTTAACTCTGCAAGTGAGACACTTTTACTCTGAGGGTTACTTTGGATTTGGAACTGTTGCTTTTTTCTTTTGTAGAAGGGGGACTTTGGAAAATCGGAAAAGAGACTCTATTGTAATACCATTGATCGTTACTGTGTCCCCCTAGAGGAACTTTGAAATTGTTGCAACTAGCCAGGGGATTTTCCACTCTCGACTGGCCTGGGAAACTTCCGTAGCAAAACAAGTTTTGGCCGTGGGATTGACCTTGACTTTCAGATCCCTAGATAAAGTGGCATGGCAGACTTGCTTCAGGAAAAGACAACAAGATCGGGAAAGGTTAGACAGCAGCAGACTAGTGTAATGCAGCAGCGCAGAGCATCCGTATCTGCCTCTGCATCTGTATCTGCCCCTTCTGCATCACAAGGAAAAGACCCTGCACAAGGACAAGATCCTGTACAAGTTGGGTCTAAAGGAATGGCTACTGAAGAGGGATTCACTTCAGTATTAAATAAAATTTTTGAAACCTTGGAAAAATTAAGTAACCAAGTTACTGAAGCGACTACTAAAATTGACCAAAATACTACTAGCATCAACAATTTGGGGCAGAAGGTGAACTCAAATACAGAAGCTATTGAAAGACTGTTGCAAGAATCCGCTTCGAACCAAAAGGCAGTTGAGGAAGCAAAGGAAAAAGTGCTGGCTGTATAGGAAAAGATTCCAACTATATGCAAAGAGCTAAAGGACCACCGGTCGCTTCTGTCTATGATCGAACTTAAGGAAAAACAGATTAATCTGAGGATCAGGGCGGTCCCTGAATTGGAAAAAGACAGTTTAAGTGACTTTCTTACGAAGGAATTTGCAGAATTTTGGAATTTGGATGCTAAGCAAGATTTCAAGATAGTAAGTGCTTTTAGACTTGGAAGAGGAGGGAGAAAGAACAGGGTGAGAGACTGTTTGTTTACCCTCCGAACGAAAGAAGAGAGAGATAAAATACTGAGTCTGCACTTCCAGAAGACCTTGGAAATAAACGATTCAAGAGTGGAGATATTCAAGGATATTCCGAAATACTTATTGGATCTTAGAACTAACTACGGAGATTTGGTGGCCTTGTTGAGAAGTAACAGAATTGTTTTTAGGTGGGAATTCCCTCAAGGCCTATCCTTTACCTTTAAAGGGAAAAAGTTCAAAATAAGATCAGTGGAAGACAAGGAAAAATTCCTGAGAGACCACGAAGAAGACCTGCAAAAAGAAGTTCTAGAAGAGCTAAGAGCTTTAAAACCAGGAGTACTAGACATAGTACCACCACCTTCGGGATTGGACAAATTAGAAAAAGTGATACCACCATCAGAACAAGAGGAATTACTGGGAGCAGTTGGAGGAAAGTAGAATAAATACATCATGTCTCTGCAATTATTAAGTTGGAACATTCATGGACTTAACTCCCCGGAGAAGAGGAGGAAAGTTTTTCATTTATTGAAAAAGGAACAATTGGACTTAATTTGTTTACAGGAAACACATGTGATAAGGCTACACAGGAAAGTATTGATTAATAAAAGATTGGGACAAGAGTTTATTTCATCGGATAAGGTTAAAAAGAGAGGAGTTGTAATTTACGCCAAAGAGAGCCTGTCACCGAAATTTGTTTTTAAAGATGACCAAGGAAGTTTCGTGGCAATCGAAATTCAATCACAAGGAGAAAAATTTTTAATAGTAGGAGTTTATGCACCAAATGAGGGGAAATCCGAATTTTTTAAGAAATTGCACGAGACATTGTTAGACTATATGGATCACAACATCATTATGATGGGAGATATGAATGGAGTGGTATCTACAAATATGGACAAGTCGCAGAGACAGACTGTAACTAAAGATGGCAGACTACCAAAAACCTTTTTTGAACTGACTGACAATATGGACTTGATTGATATTTGGAGAATTAAGAACCCCCTAGGAAGAGAGGGAACATTCTTCTCTGAAGCCAAAATGACATGGACAAGAATTGACCAAATATGGATAACTAGAGGACTGGCACCTAAGACTCGAAAAGTGGAAATTTGCCCAAAAACTTGCTCCGACCATAATGCTGTGAAAATAGAGATGAAACTAACACCAATCGGTTCCTTCAGATGGAGGATGAATGACACCTTATTTAGAGATCAAGAGGTTATCAAGAAGGCCCAAAAAACCCTGAGAGACTATTTTGAGATAAATTTGAATACTACTACTACTGAAAAAAGAATAATCTGGGACGCAAGCAAAGCAGTTATGAGGGGGTTTCTGATCCAACAGAATACAATAAAGAAGAGAGCCCAAAATGGAAAAAAAGATAAAATTTTAGAAAAAATAAAGGAGGGTGAGAAGAAACTAAGAGTGAAACCAAAGTCACAAGAGATTCTGAGAGATATAAAGCTACATCAAGTGCAATATATGAAGATGATGAAGCAGGAAATTGAATGGAAAATTAAACAAATGAGACAAAAGACATTTGAATCGGCTAATAAATGTGGAAAATTGTTAGCTTGGCAAATGAAAAAAAAGACAAAAGCTCAATACTATCACTAATTTGGAAGTGGAAGGAAAGAACATTCAGAATCCAGTGGAAATTAGAAAATGCTTCCAGAGGTATTTTAAAGAGTTATATATACAAAGGCCACAGAAAGAGTTTGATATAGACCAATTTTTAAAAACAAATGGATTACAAAAAATCTCTCAAGAAAATAAGATAATGCTGAATTACAAAATTACAGAACAGGAGGTAGAAGGTGCCATCCAGAATATGCAGTTGGGTAAATCTCCAGGGCCGGATGGCTTAACCTCAAAATACTATAGATCTTTGAAAGATTGGTTAATTCAGCCACTAAAGGAGGTTTGTAATGAAATTTTGGAGGGGAAAAAAGCGCCAGAGTCGTGGAAGGAAGCCTACATTACACTTATACCGAAAACGGAGTCTGAAAAGACACAACTTAAGAACTACCGCCCCATATCCCTGCTCAATGTGGATTACAAAATTCTTGCTGATATTTTGGCTAATAGATTAAAAAAAGTATTAGTGGAAGAGATACATAAGGACCAAGCTGGCTTTCTCCCAGGTAGACACTTGTCTGACAACACGAGGAACATAATTAACATATTGGAGAAGTTGCAAGTGAACATTAATACTAAGGCAGTTTTAATTTTTATAGATGCGGAGAAAGCCTTTGACAATATTTCTTGGAATTTTATGAAGAAAAATCTTCGGGGGATGGGGGTGGGTCAAGGGTTTGAAAATGGTATAAGTGCAATTTATTCAGAACAAAAGGCTAAGCTAATAGTCAATAATGTGATGACAGAGGAATTTAAGATAGAGAAAGGGACACGACAAGGCTGCCCAATTTCCCCATTGCTTTTTATTTCGGTCCTGGAGGTTTTGTTAAATATGATTAGAAGGGACCGTCTGATTAAAGGTATTCAGGTCGGAGCCAAACAATATAAATTGAAAGCTTTTGCAGATGACCTAGTTTTGACGTTACAGGAGCCAGAATCTAGTACGAAAAGAGTATTAGAACTGATTCAAGAATTTGGTCATGTGGCAGGATTTAAACTGAACAAGTCAAAAACTAAAGTTCTTGAGAAAAACTTAACACCGATTGAGAAAGAGAGGTTTCAGAAGGAGACTGGTTTAACATTAGCTAAGAAAGTAAAATATTTGGGGGTTAATATGACTGCTAAGAACTTAAACTTATTTAAAGATAACTATGAGAAATGTTGGACAGAAGTGAAAAAAGACTGAGAAATACGGTCAAATTTGAAGCTTTCCTTGTTGGGTCGAATTGCAGCTATAAAGATGAATGTATTGCCAAAAATGTTATTTTTATTTCAATCATTGCAAATTTTGGACAAGATGGACTGTTTCAAGAAGTGGCAGAGAGATATTTCTAGATTTGTCTGGCAGGGCAAGAAGCCCAGAATAAAATTTAAAATATTAACTGATGCAAAGGAAAGAGGCGGATTTGCCCTGCCAGACCTTAAACTTTACTATGAATCAGCAGCATTCTGCTGGTTGAAAGACTGGCTGCTTCTTGAGAACACGGACATTTTGGACCTAGAAGGTTTTAACAATGTTTTTGGGTGGCATGCATATTTGTGGTACGACAAGGTTAAAGCACATAAAGCATCTAAAAACCATATTGTCAGGAAAGCATTGTTCAATGTCTGGATAAGATACAAAGACTTACTGGAAAATAAAACCCCAAGGTGGTTGTCACCAATGGAAGCGAAGGCTCAGAAAAAGCTCAATATGGAGGTCAAATGGCCGAAATATTGGGAAATATTGGAACAAGAAGGAGATAAATTGAAATTGCAGAGTTTTGAGAAATTAAAAGATAAAGTGCGAGACTGGCTTCATTATTATCAAATAAGAGAGGCCTATAATTTGGACAAAAAAATTGGCTTCCAGGTGGAAAAATCAAAATTGGAAACAGAATTGTTAGATCCCAAAACTAAGATACTTTCAAGAATGTATAACTTGCTGTTGAAATGGAATACGCAGGATGAAACGGTTAAATCTGCTATGATTAAATGGGCACAAGATATTTGTCATAACATCATGTTTGCTGACTGGGAACAGTTGTGGACCACCGGTATGAAATTTACGGCATGTAATGCCTTAAGAGAGAATATTATGAAAATGATATACAGGTGGCACATGACACCAGTCAAGCTTGCAAAAATATATCATTTGCCCGATAACAAATGTTGGAAATGTAAAGAAAATGAAGGTACATTCTTTCACCTTTGGTGGACGTGCCCAAAGATTAAGGCTTTCTGGGAGATGATCTATAATGAAATGAAAAAGGTATTTAAATATACCTTCCTGAAGAAACCAGAGGCCTTTCTCCTGGGCATAGTCGGCCAATTGGTGCCAAAGAAGGATAGAACTTTCTTCATGTATGCAACAACAGCAGCAAGAATACTCATTGCAAAGTATTGGAAGACACAAGATTTACCCACCCTGGAAGAGTGGCAGATGAAGGTGATGGAATTAGCAGAATATGGAATTAGCAGAAATGACTGGCAGAATCCGAGACCTGGGAGAAGAGTTGGTGGAAGAAGATTGGAAGAAATTTAAAGACTATCTTCAGAAACACTGTAAAATTAATGAATGTTAAAAATGATGGGATTGAAAATAAGAGGCACTAGCAACAAAGTTAGTGAGAATATGCAAAAATGAGTTGATAATGGATGATAATATAGAGCTATAATATGTTAAGATATAGAGTTAAGATAAACGAAAGAGGGTAAGGATTTGCTGATTTGATTATTTAAATGGGAATACAAAAAGGGGAGGTGTGAGGAAGTCAAGGAAACAAGCTAATGAGTTTAAAGTTACAAAAAATGGGTTTGTTTTTAACTCTTTTGTATCTATTCGTTTTTTGTACTTTGTATGTTTTTCTTTCTTTTTTCTTTTTTTGTATTTTTGTATGTTTTTTCTTTTTTTTGTATTTTCTAAATCTATGTATTTGTAAAATTTCAATAAATATTTTTTTTTTTAATAAATAGCATAGAGACCTGGGTCTAAACATGCGGTCCAAAAGGACGTGTGGATGAGCCCATAGATACAAGGTGGGTATGAAGGGGAAAGTGGCCTTTAATTTCTCAGGGCCCCACTGGCTGAAGATGGGATTTCTCCCAGGTGAGAAGGGTGAGGCAGGGAGCCAGCCTTGGGCTCTGGGGCGGCACGAGGGCTTCCTCCTTCCCCCCACGTGGACCCATCTTGGCTTGCAGCCAGGCAATTCAAGTCTCCTCCGATGATGCCAATTAGCATCCTCAAGGGCCCAAGCCTGGTGCTCAGACACAATTGCAGGGTGTGCAGCAGCAAGGCTGGAAGCGTCCATTAGCCATTACAGCTCTCATTAGTCCTTGAAAAACAACTCATTAGTGTCCTTAGAACTGACAGGTAAATACAACTAATGGGGCAAATCTATCAATAAATTCATTGTATGGAGAAACCTGGCTTTCTGTCACTGCACAGCCGCTGTGTGCCAATGTTTCCTTTCCTCCTCCTCCTTCGGAAGGTTAAGTGCTGCTCCTTTAGCAAAACTCTGGCTAAGCGGCCCAGCACTTAAACTGGAGAGAGAGAGAGAGAGAGAGAGAGAGAGCAGGGAAGGAGGGTGATGAGGATGACACCAAAGGACTTCGTTTCTGCGGAGGAGGAGGGCAGGTTCACAGGGAGTTAAGGTTGCTCCCGACTGTCACAGCTGCAGAGGCAAAATGAAAATCTAGACAGTATTGATTTGCTTTAATTTAATTGCTTATAACAGTGCCTAAGGAGCAGGATGAGCAGGATGGAGAAATGCTGGCCAAGCCTGGCAGCAGGACCGAGAACACCAGGGCCTCCTGATCCTCCTTAGCTGTGATTTCTGCACTGCAGAGGGTTGGACTAGATGACCCTTGGGGGTCCCTTCCATTTCTAACATTCTAGGATCCTCCTTCCTGTTTCTGGACCGGCAGAACTACAGCCATTTTTAAATGTCTGGCAACTCCCAGGCAAACATATGCTCACCTACAGGCACTGCTCTCTGTCAGGGAAAACGTTTACTTGCTTCATCTCAAATTTGAAGCAAGGAACCTTGCTATTAAAAGGCAACAAGGAGAGAATAGTTTGTTAATTAAAAGGTGGATTGAGAATGGATTTACTGCTGCTACTGCCACCCTTCCCAGCCTAGAAGGGGCAGACTCTTCCCAGACCAATTAGTACCACAAGGAAATAGATGTGAAAAAGTATTTCACTGTTAGAGAGAGAAAGAGAGAGAGAGAGAGAGAGAGAGAGAGAGAGAGAGAGCGCACACGCAGTCTTTTCCAAAAATGAAAATTCTCTTGGAGCACTTCTTTTCTGACCAAATGTGGAGAGATGCCATTGGTGCTTGAAGCTGAAAGCGTTAATTTCCTAAGGCAGGTCAGTGGATTTCCTTTCTACAAAGTAGGGATGCTGGTGCGTACAAATAAAAACGGCAGGTGCCTATCTTGCAATTGTCACCAGCTGCATTTGGAATCATATCAGCAGAGTAAATATTTAGGTTTGGAAAATGCAAAGTATTTAAAATATTAGCTATGGTTGACATCACTGGAACCCTACACTCCACAATGCATTTAAGCTCCCAGGCTAGAGAGGCCATCAGTAAGGGAGTGGGGGGCTATAACTTTGGTGGCCTCCTGGGGAAGCTCACTATCCTGTCCACAGGAGGTTGGAGAGTAACATACATAGTAATTTGTAACTGTTCACTCTCCTTTTTAATAAACATAACGAAACAGGCCTACCAGGCATTTCAGGTTCTCCATATTCCAATACGATTCTGATTTATGTCCCACCATAATGATTCACATAAGAACAGGGGGATGCAGGTGGCCAACTGAAAGGTCGGCAGTTCAGATCCCGATGACAGGGTGTGTTCCTGTTGCTCTGTTCCAGCTTCTGCCAACCTAGCAGTTCGAAAGCACCCCAGTGCAAGTAGATAAATAGGTACTGCTGCAGCGGGAAGGTAAACGGCATTTCTGTGTGCTCTGGCTTCTATCACAGTGTTCCATTGCTCCATAAGTGGTATAGTCGTGCTGGCCATATGACCCAAAAAGCTGTCTGTGGACAAACGCCGGCTCCCTCGGCCTGAAAGTGAAATAAGTGATGCACCCCATAGTCACCTTTGACTGGACCTAACCATCCAGGAGTCCTTTACCTTTACCTTTTACATAGGAACATAAGAAGAGCCTGCTGGTTCAGGCCAGTGGTCCATCTAGTCCATCATTCTGCTCTCACAGTGGCCAATCAGTGTGGGAAACAAGCAAGCAGGATTCAAGCACAAGAGCACTCTCCTCTCCAGTGGTTCCCAGCAACTGGTACTCTCTTGCAGACATCAGGCTTGGTGGGAGGTAGATAAAAATAAATGCACTGTTATAAGTTTGTGGGGCTCAGTCTGGATTATACCTTCCAAATTTTGGGATCCTGCATCTGTGGAGGTAGCAGACATGAAAGCAAGCTTGCCAAACCAGTCCCTTTCTCTGAGGAAATGGTTTTGGCTGACTAGTTAAGCACCACGATTAGCATAACCAAAGGAGTTGCTCTGTGCCACAGAACAAATGGGTCGGCCTCTGCCCTCCCCCCATCTAGCTGATAGGTAGAAGAACAATAGCCTGAGGTTTGGGGTGCGAGCTGAGCTGAAAACAGGCTAGAAGCTGGAGACAGGGAGACCAGCTTGCTCCGTGCTAGATCCAAAGCTGTGACTAAAGGAGAAGCAAAATCTCCATTAATGCTGTGTTAATGCTGTGAGCCCCTCCATCTTATGCTCAGGTTGTATATATGTGTAAATAAAACTATATATCCCAAAGACACCATAGTCTCCACTAACCTTCATTCCAAGGAAACTGAACCTGGGTAAATGCTGGAACCCCCAGAATCTCTTATTGCTTGGAGACTGGGGTGGTGTGTAACAGTATCCCTCTCGAAGAGAGAGGAAAGAGAGGCAAAGGAAGAAAGGAAGGAAGGAAGGAAGGAAGGAAGGAAGGAAGGAAGGAAGGAAGGAAGGAAGAAAGAAAGAAAGAAAGAAAGAAAGAAAGAAAGAAAGAAAGAAAGAAAGAAAGTTAGTTTTGCCTTTTCTGCAGCATCTCGTCCTCTCCTGCCTAGTCTTTGTGGGACATCCCTCCTCGTCCCCTCCTTCCCAGTAAGCCAGGGTTTCTACACCCATCTCATTGATGCTCCTGCTTTGCTTCCTAATCCACCATGTGTGATCTCCACCCCAGTCCATTTCTCCCAGGAGGAGATGACATTGAAGCTGGAGGAGGGAGACCCAGCCGGGACTTCAGCCAGGCAAGGAGGCAAACACCTTTCAGCCAAAACTGGTAGGGGGCCTGGGCTGAGATTCTGAGGAGGAGAGATGGATTCTAGAGGAGGAGAATTGCTTGAGTGACTCTCCAGAGGATTTTCCTGATGCAAAGCTAACAAGACATAGTGATAATTTCATTGGAACTGGCCTCATTCCAAGTTGAGTTTTAAATATGGCTTATAAAACAAACACCATCCCCCACAAGCATTAAAGGAGAGGAAAATAACAGAATGGGGGCTGCAGAAATGGGCTCTATTGTGGGACCAAAACTGTCAATCATGCACGTTGACAGGCATCTCAGATTGACAGACAGGCTCTCTCTCTTGACTTCAGTTATCTAGGGGGAATGGAGAAAGTGTCTGCAAGAACATGTTAAATTGCCAAAGTCATTACCAGTCACCAATTACCAAAGAAAAGATAACAAGGTGTATTTTAGAAAAATCGATGCAACAACATGCATTTCAATAAAGCAAGTTTTCAGAACTTTACAAAACAAAATGAACTATTTAGGGAATACAGCATGTTTTTCAATGAATATGAAGGACACCTCCCCACTAGCGAGCTGTACCAATTCATAGCTCTCCTGTTTAGATGTTAGTTGCCACTGCTGCCCACCAGGGTCAGTCTCACAAGAGCTCTTGGCTTTGTTCTGCTTTTTCTTAAAACAACTTAGAAACAACAGGGAGAGGTTTGCATCCCAACTTTCTAACCAGGGACCAGGTGCCACAAAGCTATTTCCTTCCCTAATAAGTGCCACTTTGAGGTGAAACCGTCTTGGGAGAAAGGAGGAGGGCCAGACATTCTGGGACATTGCAGGAGCATTAAACAAGGGCATGTATTTAAATAATTTTCTGTTGTTGGCCTCGGCACTAGAGAAATTTCTTTTCTTTTTTTTAAAATTGAAGCTTACCCTGAGTAAGATGTTGCACTTCTTTTTTCCTTTCAGTTGAAAACCCAAGTGATCTGGAAGGACAATTGTGATGCAGCATACCCCTGCAATGCAGGAATCACACCCAGCCCCCAAAGAAGGAGAATCCACGACCTTCTGAGGGAGTCCATTCCACTACAGAATAGCTCTTACCACCAGAAAGTTCTTCCTGATGTTTAGTCAGTATCTCCTTCCTTGTAATTTGAGCCCTTTAGTTCAGGTTCTACCTCTTGGAGAAGCGGAAAACAAGTTCGCGCCATCTTCCATGTGAGAGGCCTCCAAACCCTTTAGGTATTTGAAGAGAGTTATCATATCTCCTCTCAGTCTCCTCTTTTCCCAGCTAAACATACCTCAAACATTCCTCACAAGGCTTGTTTTGCAGACCTTTGATAATCCTGGTCGCCCTGCTCTGCATACATTCCAGCTTGTCCATTTACTTCTTAAACTGTGATGCCTAGAACTGGACACAGGATTCCAGGTGTGGTCTGACCAAGGCAGAATGGAGCAGGACTATTACTTCCCTTGATCAAGACCAGGCATAGGCAAACTCAGCCCTCCAGATGTTTTGGGACTACAACTCCCATCATCCCTAGCTAACAGGACCAGTGGTCAGGGATGGTGGGAATTGTAGTCTCAAAGCATCTGGAGGGCCGAGTTTGCCTATGCCTCATCAAGACACTACACTTCTCTTTATGCAACATAGAATTGCATTAGCTTAAGGAGGGTGAAGCATCTTGGCCAGGGAGGGGCGTGGCTTGGAGCAATGGGGGTGTGGCCTGCTGGTTGGAGGCCCGCACATCCCGCTGTTGGACCTGAGGTTTTCCCACCCTTAGATATAGGATCACTTATTATTATTCATTTTATTTAAAAGCATTTATTAACCAATTAATATTTTTTAAACCTCTAAGTGGCGTACAATGTAAAAACAAATGGTACTATTGAAACAAAAATACAACAAAGAGAAGTTCTATAAAAGCAAATAAAAGGGGAAATTCCAATGAATAAAAAGAGGGTCCACATGGGTCAAGGAAAATCTGGGCAAAAAGGGCAGCCTTCACTGGGAAAATCTGAAGTAGCTGAGGGTGGCTGCTTAATGCATGGCAAGGAAAGAGAGGGAAGGGAAGCCACAGTGATGGTGCTATAAGGTGAGTTTTTCTGGCGGGTCAAAGCAATCTTGCTGGTCCACTCAGGGCCAAGTGTTCTGTTAGTTCATCAAGTCCTGAGGTATTCATTATATGTGAACAAGACCTTGACCATGGCTCAGTTGCTAATGTTCATTCAGTCCATAACCCTCGGCACAGGTGTAATAGGTGAGCACCCAGGTGTTGACCAAAGCGTTCTGCACCAGCTGCAGCTTCTAGGCCAGTCCCAAGGCAAGCCTCACACAGAGCACATCACAGCAGCCCAACCAAGACATGACTCACAGTGGCCAAGCTATCACTGTCCAGCAAAGGGCACAGCTGGCAAAACCAACCAAAGCTGGTAACAGGTGCTTCTTTGAAGCCACAGGAGCCTCCAGTGATAAAGGCAGATCCTGGAGCACCCTCAAATTACGTCCCTGTTCCTCTAGAGGGAATGCAACCCAATCCAGAACTGGTGAACTCCCCAACCCCTGGACCAGGGGACAGCTCAATCACATCATCACAGAAACCCCAGCACATTTTGAGGCTGTGGTGAACCTTGGAGAAGCTCTGCCCACAGCCAGACCCCCTCCCCTGCTGGCCTCTTCCATTTGCCTTCCTTCTGGTCACTAAAAACTGATGTTATCACATCAAACTGTTTTCCAGACAATTATGAAACATAACAGGTTTGTTGCGGTGGGGGGGGGGAGTGGGGGAAACCTACAGAGCAGCTCAAAGCTAATTAATTTCTATTACTAGTGAATGAAGAACCACTTAACATGTCTTTTCTTATTTAAATTACCATTGATGACACCTGCTTTTTTATTCTTGGGAAATCCTGCTACAATACCGCTAAATTATGTAAGCGTTGAATTTATGAAGAGGAGGCAATTAGCATTACAAAAACATTTCGGGCTACAATTTATTATGGAAAGAAAAGAGTTATGATGCTCCGTTAAATGGTCGAGAGATGAATTACATATTTAGTTAAGCCTTGTTGGGGTTGTGAAAACTTGCAGAGCTAAATGGTGTCATTACACTCTGCAATTATTTGGTTGCCTTTGGTGGGTGGGCACTGCAGCCTCGCGCGAATCTCCAGGGATGAGCCAGGTCTGTAGGTTGGCATGGACCGATTCCCGCTCACACTGTTTGGCAATGGTGAGAACAGAGTGCTGGGCTCAGTGGGTCTTTGCTCTGATGCAGCTGCAAGGCTCACCACCACCCCCTCTCTGTGTATGTGTGCTCAGAGGTTTCTTTTCCAGTTCTTTGCAAGGACAATCTCCTTCCCCAGCAGCAACTCAAGCTCTGTGTGGGGAGAGAAAACAACGGAGGAAACTTTATTTGCAATCAGCAATATCTGTCAGCTTTCCCCAAAGGACATTTTAGGGAGAGATTGAAGCTGACAGTTCTTGTCTCTCCAGAACTGTCTTGTGTTTGGGACAAAAAAGTGCAAGCAAGGAAGGAAGTTTTCCCTCTTGGAGGCTCTGGGAAGAGGCCGTTAATGTGGATACAATGAGTCAAGGATTCTTCAGTTGTGGGTTGGACTAGAACACTCTCTGGGGTCCCTTTCAACTCAATAATTGTATGATTTGATGAGTCTGAAACGAGAGAGGTGGGGCGGGGAGGGGAGGAGGAGAATCTTCAAGCAAATTGCAGCACAATCCTGTGTGTCACTCCGAAGGAAGTCCCATTGAGTTCAAAGGGGCTTACTCACAGGTAAGTGGGCACAGGGTTGTAGGCTTAATGGTATTAGTAAATTCAATCTTATCAAAGACTTCTGATGCTGAGAGGTCAAGGGACTTTCCCCTTAATTTTAGTAAGTTTTGCA
Source organism: Podarcis filfolensis (assembly GCF_964270895.1). NCBI lineage: Eukaryota > Metazoa > Chordata > Lepidosauria > Squamata > Lacertidae > Podarcis > Podarcis filfolensis. Next base: position 55,597,781 of record NC_139611.1, on the reverse strand, counting down.
AATGCAACAAACAAAACATCAAACTAGAATACATAATAAAAAGTCATGAAGGCAAGAGGAGTAAAAATGCAAGATATAAATAAATAAAATAAAATAAAGCTTTAAAAAAAACGAATAGCATAAAATATATTCCATGGTGAGATACAAGGTTCATATTTATACAAAACATATCACATACTCATAAATGTTGCCAAATAAAATCATATTTAGCAGGAATGTGCCAACCATGAGATTGTTTGGTCATATAAATCACAAACAGCCCACACACATATGCAAAGTCGGAGAGACTTTTATTCTTAAAGTGAGGTCCAAATTCATTCATTTTTTGGTGGTGCCATCCACACCACTAGCAATGGTCTCCATGACAAATTGTAGGCTTGGGGAGAGGGGACTGATCCAGACTGGGAGCTTGGCAGATGAACTGAGACTCCTGTAGTCCCAGTCAGGATCAGCTCCCCCATGCCTGCTATTACTCAGGAAAGAAGCTCTCGCTTAAGCCCTGGCTCACCAAGGTTGAGACTTGGAGTAAGGAACCTCGGAGAAGGAGGTAGATCAGTTCTTGGGAATTGCTGGCTTCTTGTGTGCTGTTGGGGCATCAATAACACCTTTGTTATTTCAGCTACATTGTTTGCTGGTGCATTTCTGGGCCCAGCTTAAAGCTGCAAAGGGATTCGCCTCAGGCCACTTGTTGGCTTGCTTGCCCCTGAACCATCCTGGCTGCATAGGAAGGTCTGCTTTGGAAACCCACAGGTGTGCCCATTCCTGAGGTCAGTCAAGTAGGTGGCCATAAGGGAGAAGGCCTCCTCTGTGGTGGCCCCCTGGTGCCTCTGAAACTCCCTTCCATCACTCCACAGCAGGGTTTCCAGAAGGCCTCAAAGGCCTCCCTACTCCAACTGGTCTTTGAGGCAGGGCTAACCCACACATGAGGCAAGGTGGAGCAGCCAGCTCAGGTGGCAAGGTCCAATGGGGCAGCCAATCCCAATGTCAACAACCCTGGGAGGCTGAGCGGACTGACCCAAGGTCATAGACAGTGAGCTTCATGGTCAAATGGGGATTGGAAGCCTGGTCTCCAGGGTCCTAGTCCGACACTCTAACCACTATACCACATTGGCTGTCATGGTGGTGACTGTCCTGCTCTGGATCCTCGAAGAGAGGTGCTTTGCCTCCCAGGTGAAGCAAGCCTTGGGCTCCAGCTTTGTCTTCTCTTCAAGCAAGCAAGCCTAGCAAGCAAGCAAACAAAGAAGACCCAGGAGGAGTTCTTTGGGACAGAGAGCACTACCAATGTAAAAATTCATGCACAGGAGCCTGGGCAGAGGCCCAGCCTGGCAAAGCCCCACCCCCTGGCATTGTCCATGCATGCCACCCCTGGCCCCTGACCCCTCTGTCCAGTGGCAGTGGAAGGGTTAAGCGGCAAAGGGAGAGACGTCCCTGTCCTTGCCGAAGTGACTGGCTGGGATTAAACTGACAGCCCACCTTAGTGATGGTGGAATAATTGGTTGTTCAGCTCCGTCCTTGTCACTGCGCTGACAGTTGTGCAGATGTCCTGCTTGGCTCTCCAAAGGTTACCCTCAGCCAGAGCGGGCGCTCATTAATCATCGTGGTCTGACAGGGCTCCCAGCAGCACCGCCTGCCAGCCTGTCCACCTCAGTCCCTCGCACCCCCATCCCCGGAGCAGCAACAGAGGGGGGTGAGAGAGGCAATTGGGGGCCAGGCCAAAGAGCTCCCTGGCCCCAGAGGGCATGCAAAGTCAACAGGGAAACACCTCTGGTGGGGAGCTCCTGCAATGAAATGGTAACACAACTCAAACTGTTGTCGCTGATGAAACATTTGTTGTGGAAATGTAGCTTTTGAAAACTGCCTGATCCCCCCTCCCCCCCAAAAAACAGTAGTGAATGGTTTTAAAATCACCACACTCCACACAGGCAGTCAGGACACGCATCCCCTAAGTCAGAGTCAGGCTTATCCAGCCCAGTATTATCTATTTCCACCCATCCCAGTCTAGCTGCCCGAGATTCTTCGGCTGGCGACGCTGGCTGGGGAATGAGCTTGGGGGTCTAATTGGGGGCAGGGTTTAATTGGGGACAAGCACCTTTGCCCAGGCTTTTCCAGAAAGAAGGGCATTGCTTTACCTGTCTTTCAGAGTTTGGAAACAGCAGAGCAAGTGACATGATCAGAAAACGCTCCTTCTAGGAGAAACTGGGACCTTGAAGGAGAAACGTGTAGGGCAAGGAGTAGTCACAGCAACAGCTGGATCTCAGAGGAAAGGGGAATGGAAGCCTTTAATAGCGGTTGAAAAACCAGGGAAGCTGACTGGCTGGTATCTGCGGGGTGGGCTGCAGTTCTGTCCTCCTGCTGCACAGGTAAGGACACTGAGGCCAACAGCGTCTATAGGAAGAACTTTCTGACAGTAATAGCCATTCAACAATGGAACAGACAACCTCAGAAGGTGGTGGGCTCTCCATTGCTGAAGGTTTTAAAGCAGAGGTTGGATGGCCACCTGGCCAGGATTATTTAGCTACGATTCCTGGATTGCAGGGGTTGGACTAGATGGTCCTTTGGGTCTCTTGCAACTCTACAATTACGTGATTCTATGATTCTAAGATGCAGTTCCGGTCAGGCTGGAGTCGAGTTCTCCCCAGACAATAGGTTAGAGGTCACACATTCCAGGCCTACACTATCTCCACGCTGTCCCCAAAGGAGTGCCAATCTATCTCATGCCTCCACAGCACTCTGATAGCTTGTACAGTGATGTCTGCAGCAGAGAATAAACCCTTGCTTTCTTCTTTGTGGCAGCTGTTCAGGTATCTGATGATGACAAGATGGGTTATCATGTGTGCCTCCCAACACCCCGTTCCCAGCTTTCTCTTCTCCAGGCTAACCCTGCCCACTTCCCTCAGAGGTCCTGCTTTCCATCTCCCTGAGCATCTTGGTTGCCTTCCTCTGAAACCCAGTAAGTCCTCCTTCTGGTCCTCACCCCACTGTTGCTTTCTCCAATAGTTTTACCTAGACAATTCCACATCCTATTTGGTGTTTCTCCAAGCTTACAGAAATCAATTCCAACGAACTTGTTTGACTAGGCTCACCTTTGGCTTTACAGAAGATCGGGACTTACAGAATCACATGGTCACTTTCCCCCAAATTTCCTGCTGTTTCAATTTCATTGACAAACTCTTCTTTTTTTGTTTACAATCAAGTCAGGAGTAGTCAATACTGTCAAGAGCCCCCTTCCTCCATCTTCTGAAGGAGGAGAAAGTTAACTGCACGGCATGCCAGAAATTTGTTAGGAGATTTCATGCTTGGTGGAGTTTGCCTCCCAGCAGATAGTAGGATAGCAGAAGGTCCCCATTACCATTAACTCTTGCTTCCCTGGAACATCCATGCTTTGTTCCAGGAAAGCATTCCACCCATAATCTTATCCTTGGCTCAGGAGCTTTTACATTTCTTTCTGCATTGTCCAGTTCCTCTCTAGAGAATCCTGCCTGCTTCACTCTCTTGAATTTCTGTGTATTTCTTTTACGTATCTTGCTGCTCCCCACTTCCTTCCTGTGCTATTATTTATTATCATCATTATTTATTCAATTTCTTACTCACCCTTCACCCTAAGGAGCCAGGGCAGGTTGCAGGAATTTAAAAATACAACATTTGAACCAATCGAAAACAAATTGCATTCAAAAGGAATAGGGCCAGTTCTAAAAAATTATTTCTCAGGTGTTGAAGGCCAGAGTAAGGAAGGTTCATCCTTAGCAGATGACAGAGGCTGGATAAGGAGGGTGCCAGGCACATCTCTGTGGGGAGAGAATTCCAAAACTTAGGGCAGGAGCAGACTTGGGCACCCTGACCTAGCCCAAAAATTCTTGTGCCCCCACAAGCTCTCGCTCAGTGAAAGGCTTGAAGAAAGGAGGCCTGAGGGCTCCAGCAGGGTCCAAGAGGTTCCCTCACCACAGACATCCTGGTATCAGAAGCCCTTGGATATTCAGCTCCTGTCTTTCTCCTACAAATATAGTGTGGAGCTCACTAAGTGAACAGTAGAAATTAGGCAGAGAATTGTAGAATTGTGGAGTTGGAAGGGACCACCAAGGGCCATCTAGCCCAACCCCCAGCAATTCTGGAATCACAACTAAAGCATCCCTGACAGGTGGCCATCCAGCTTCTGCTTAAAAACCTCTAATGAAGGGGAGTCCACCCAGGGGTGGAAGAAGGGGTGTGTGGTGGGGGTGGGCCACCCCAGGTGGCACCACTGAGGGGGGTGACAAAATGCCAGGTGGCACTCACCGTGGGGTCTACAGTGAGCCCAAGCCATGCGTTTCTCCTGGGAGTGACGTGGTGGCTTGGGCACCCACAGGCTCCACACTGCCCCAAACGGACTGCCCGCTGCCTCACCCCCAGCTGTAGGACGGCTGAGTGGGAGAAGGCAGGCAGACTCCTCAGAGGCCCCACGGAGCGTCCTGCCCTGGCTCGCCCCACTCCCACAGGTGGCTGGCCCCGCCCCCAGGCACAGGGCACGCGCCCCGCCCCAGGTGCCCAATCGGCTTGCTCCGCTGCTGAGTCCACCACCTTTCAGAGGAGTCCATTCCACTGTCAAATAACTCTTACAGAGGGACAGAATCAGATCAAAGTGACTTCCCACCCACCAGATCCAGCTCCTCCCTCCTCCTCCCATACAATAAGACCCAGTGGGCAAAGTTGGATGAAATCCCCTCCTTCTTCTTTGCCTGACCAGGCTGTGCAACAGCTCAGAATGCTCATCAAGCATCAAATCCTGGATTTCAGAGGCCTTATCATTTACTGACCAGGCAATCGGCAGCATCTCGGCTGCTGCCGCCAGAACACCAGGAATATGTGGGAAACCAGGAGGAGGAGGAGAATCTCCGCAACCTCCTCTCGTCTCCAGCCCCACACCTCCCCCTGCTGGACAGACGCAGCCTAGAGAGCAGGACCCACCACAGGTTACAGGTTTGGCCTCTCCGTCGAACCTGCCTTGCCTCCATCACCAAGAAGACTGACAGCAAAGCACAGCAGAGACGCAGGAGGGACAACAGGAAACTGAGGCTGAGCTGATGCAGGAATGTCTCTATCCCAGCCCTCCTTTGCAGAAGTAGGCCCCTCTGAGCTCCATGTGCCTTTCAAGGGCTGCAGCCTCAGGCTGCTGCTGTTAAAAGTTTAAATTTGACTGCCACTCTAGAAAGTAGAAAAGGGACCAAACCAGTGTTCTATATTTTCCTTCACATTTTGCATCTTCCAGCCATTTCGTGTCACATTCTTTGCTGTGTGGATGGACAACCAGGCACACAACCTTTTTCTAACCAGCACCCCAAATCCCCCTATTTTAACAGCAAATGAGGTGTGTGTTTCATCACTGGCAAGGAATGAAACAAGTGAAATGATGACAGGCCACAAGGTCAGACCACTTGGTGAACTTCCTTAATTTATACATAGTTTATTTGGTGAACTTCCTCAGAGGCTAACATCTCCCACTTGAACACCTCAGCCAAAGGAGCAGTGCATATTCGTGTTGGATTTTGCTTTGTTTTAGTCTGAAATGTCAGCATCCTGGCCATGGAGTAATGCCATTTTTTCTTGCTAATTTTTAAAAACACATTTTCCTTCCCTCCCATCTTCTACCTTTTGCCCTTTGAAGGCAAATGATGCAATCTTTACCACAGATTAAGCCCTTCGAACCCTATGGGAATTTCTTCTGAGTAGAACTGTAAATAATTTTGCTGCATGCCTCTTCCAGAGCCCTGCCTGCCTCTCCACAAGGCAGCAGACATCTCTCCTCCCATTGAAATGGGAACAGTGCCTCCACTCAGCGGGGGGGGGGGAGGGGGCGCTTTGGCCCTGTGGCTGCCACCCGTCTGTGGCCCTAGACAGATGATCCTTGGGGAATGCAGCTCCCAACAGGACAGCAGTTCCCTCGCCCCTGTCCTAAGGGCTCTGGAAGTCCTCACTGACTAAACATTGTCACTCGAGGGTCACAGAATATGGTCAATGGGAACTAATCCTCTCCAACAACACGCCTTTCTCTGCTCTGTAAGGTCCTGTCATTTCCCCAGAGTCAACATGAGGGCAACTTTTGAGGCAGAACATTATTCTGACCCCACAAGCCCCAGGGCCAAAGTGAGTCCTGGATCCTCCTGGGACAATGCAGCCCAATGCAATACCTGCCTACCTGCTTCCCTCTTGCTTGAGCAGAATCTTGAACATAGGATGCTGTTTTATCCTGAATCTGACCACTGGTTCACCTAGCTCAATATTGTCTACACCAACTGGCAGCAGCTGCCCTGTGTTTCAGGCCCTACCTGGAGATGCCAGAGGGGATTGAACCTGAGACCTTTTACAAACCAAGCAGGTGCTCTACCTCTGAGCTACAGCCCTTCCCCTACGTGCCAGCTAAAGAGAGCTGAAGAGCCCCTTCCAGCCACCAAACTTGAGGTTCTCTACCCATTAGGCCTGGGGGACAGAGTCACTCTATGAAATTCCTGACTTCTAGAGGAACCTGGGCTGGGATGAGCCTGGTGGCCGGACTCCTCCGACACTCTCTGGGGTTCCTTCCCTCCCTCCCGCCTCCCTCCTGTTCGTGTGAGCAGTTGAATTGGCTGGAGTTGCCCGTAATTGCTGTTGACATCTTTTGGCCCCTTGCCTCGCAGCCAGGGACAAGCCTCTCATTCATGAAGAATTGCTGCTCATTAGGCAGGCCCTAGACTACAAACCTGCTTAATTAACTTGTGGAAAGTGGCTTCACTTCGCTGGGAAATTTGCACACAAAGGCCTGGTGTCTGGCCCTCCCCATTGTGTCTCCCTCCAAAACAGTTTCCCAACAAAACAAAGCTGCATCTCCTACCCTCCCTGCCTGCCCCCCAACACACATACGGAGGGAGAGTGCTGAAAGCCAAGGGTGACCCTCATTAAAAGCCCCGCTGGCCATGGGGATGTTTTCCCAGTGATTCACTCCCCGGCCCTCTCCTCGCTTGCAATCAAGGGGGTGTGAGTGGGGCGGAAATACTCAGCGGAGGCTGGTTGCTGGGGCAGCACAAAAGGAAAGTGCGTAAACAGGTACAGGAGAGAAAAGCCTCTTGGAGCCATTATATAAACATTTCCATCGCTGTTTGCAAAGCTGCCGGTTTTGTCCCATTATGTTCACACAAACTTGGCTGCTTCCCTCTGCCAAGGGATCCTGCGGTGGTGGCTGAACACCAGGACTGACGGCCTGGACTAGGCAGAGAGAAAAGGACTCACTTTGGCAGCTGTGAGCTGCATCCCTGGCTGTGCTAAAGAATCACCGAATTGTAGAGTTGTAAGGGACCCTGAGGTTCATCAAGCCCAACTGCCTGCAATGCAGGAATTTCAACACACAGTCCCCCATCCAATCTGAAACCATTCTGGACCTTGCTTAGCTTTGCAAATGTGCCAGCGGTTTTCTTGTGGCAACACTAGGACTAGCTGGCTGCATGGGCTCTCTTTCTCCACATCTCTCCTGACTTTCAGCAAGGCACCCTGGCTTCATTTGGAGGTCTAGCAGCCCTTAGAATCATACAATGATAGAGTTGAGAAGTGAGCAAAGGGTCCTCTAGACCAACCCCCTGCAATGAAGTAATCCCAGCCAAAGAATTCCTGACAGGTGGCCATCCCCTGTTGCTTAAAAAAACCCATGAAGGAGAGCCCACCATTTTCCAAGGGAGTCCATTACACTGTTGAACAGCAATTACTATCAGAATGTTCTTCCTGATGTTTAACTGGAATCTCCTTTCTTGTAACCTGAAGTGATTGGTTTGGGTCTGCCCCTCCAGAGCAGGAGAAAACAAGTTTGCTCCATCTTCCATTTGACAGCCCTTTAGATATTTGAAGAGTCATACTATTAGTTCTCTTTATTGGGACACTATACTTCTGTTGATGCAGCCAGGAATAGCATCAGCTTCTTTTGCTGCTGCATCACACTATTGACTCATGTGACGCTTGTGGTCCACCAAGACCCCTAGATTCTTTCACATGTACTACTGGCAATCCATTGTATATTTGTGCAGCTGGTTCTTCCTGCCTAAGTGTAGAACTTTACATTTGTCCCTATTGAAATTCATTTTCTTGGTCTTGGCCCACTTCTCCAATCTGTTGAGGTCATATTGGATCCTGATTCTGTCTTCTGTGGCATTAGCTATTCCTCTCAGTTTGGTGTCATCTAGTTGACCTTGGGCCAGCCACTGCCTCTCAGCCTAACCTACCTCACAGGGTTGTTGTGAGGAGGAAATGGGGTGCAGAAGAGCCACGTAAGCCACCTTGAGCTCCTTGGGGGAAAGGTGGTATATAAATGCAAAAATGGAATAAAAAAACCCCTCAGTGGTCAATTCCAGACACAAACACAGGCGAGAGCTGTGAGAAGTCAGATTTCTCAGATGTAAGAGGAGGAAGACTATCCGAAGAAGGAAGCAAAACTGGTCACTGTTTTGCCACAGGAAGATGAAACAGTGATTTTGCAGCACCTTCCAGTGTCCGTGAAGACCACATTGCTGCTCATCCAACCACTGTCAGTGTGAACCTTGGAGCTTGTGCAGGTAAATGCTTTCAAAGACAGGGCACACAAAGCCTCCTGCCTTCTGGTTTGGCACAGTGTAGGCAGGAGCCCATCTACTCCCCCACTGGGGCCAGCCTGAGACATTTTGGTTCCTGAGGACAGCCACAAAATGGCAGCTCCCTCTCCAGGGCAGAAGGGGGGCGGGAGTGAAGATCCACATGGGAACGAAGGGGGGAATAAAGGTCTACATCAGAAACAAGGGGGAGAATCAAATCAGTCTTACCTGATGAGTGAAGTTGGAATCAAAGGCTGTCACAGGGGAGAAGGAGCCTGCCCTGAATCATGCCAGGCAGGTGCAGACCCCAGGAGACCCCAGAGGGCAGTCCTGCCATTTCCTGCCTCGGGGTGGAAAGAGACCAGCTGTGCCTCCTATTCACCAAGAGGCTGTGGCAGGGGCGGCATTGTAAAGGTAAAGGACCCCTGGATGGCTAAGTCCAGTCAAAAGCGACTATGGGGTTGCGGTGCTCATCTTGCTTTCAGGCCGAGGGAGCTGGCGTTTGTCCACAGACAGCTTTCCAGGTCATGTGGACAGGAGGACTAAACCGCTTCTGGTGCAATGGTACACTGTGACGGAAGCCATAGCGCATGGAAATGCCATTTACTTTCCTGCCACAGCAGTACCTATTTTCTACTTGCCCTGCCATGCTTTCGAACTGCTAGGTTGGCAGGAGCTGGGACAGAGCAAAGGGAGCTCACCCCATTGTGGGGATTGGAACCACCAACCTTCTGATCAGCAAGCCCAAGAGGCTCAGTGGTTTAGACTACAGGCATTGTGGGAGCTACCAAGGAGGAGGAAGACCCAGCTCTCAAGGAGTTTGCCACAGCTGTCACTGCTACCACAACAGTGGCAACAGGCAATGCACTCCTTGGAGGGCAGAACTGCTGCCCCTGTAGAACCTATTACCCAAAGTGGTTGCATCACCTTGCCTCCTGGGTAGGCCAGCCCAGCCCACCACTTGAAATTTGTCTCTCCAGGGAGGTTCCTGTGAAAGCCATCACCTTCAGGACACCAACCTGCTCCAGGTGTGCATGTCATTGGGTGATGATCACAGGCAGATCTCAGTTTATGCCCGTAGCATCCCTGACAGGGAAACAGACATTCTCCCTCCTCCCCCCTCTCTCTTAACCCCACCACCCAGGCCCATTAAGCTATTCAGCTTTTTTTAAAAAGGAGACTCTCGTGGGTAACCCTTTAAAGAGAAAACAAAGCATCTCAAGTCAGCATTTCCCCCACCCACCTGCACCAGGGCCTCAGCACTTCAAAAACCTCTTCTTCTTTTTCTTTGAGGAAAACAGGCTCTTGCTGTTGCTTTGTTGCAATGATGCCCAACAACAGCAAGCCTAAGCCACACACCCCATGACAACTGCACCGTAAACACAGGAGTGTTTCAGCAGTAAGGCCAGGATCACCCCCACCACCATCATCCTAAGGAGGGACTCTGTCCCATTGCTCCAATAAAGCCTCATCCCACCCCCACTCCTCACTCATTTCATGACTGCTACTCAGGGGACACCTGGATGGCTGGAGATCACCTGTCAGCAGATGCCACATTGGATGGGTTGGAAGCCAAAGAGCACTTGGAAACATAAACTAGAGGGCCCTCGTGAGAGATGTGACTAGGGCAGGGCATCTTTCCTGGCAGAGGAGGAAGGCATTCACCTCAGGAATCTGGCATTTTGTCTTATTGTCATAACTTTGGTCAATTGTGAAGTCCTCCTTCTTCCCATTGGGGCATCTAGTTGGTCCAAATGAGAATAGGATACTAGACTTGATGGGCTCCCTTTGGCCTCACCCAGCAGACACTTCTGTTGTTCATACGTTTCTCAAGGATGCCTGCAGCTAGTCTGGACAAAAAAGGTGAAGGGATAGTGGCAGAGGAAGAAGGTCCTTTGACGCCATCTTGGCTGTGAGTCCTGGAAGACCTGTTCCCTGCTTTGCAGGCCTTTTCCTACCTGACCTGGGAGGACAGAGCCCCGACTGACTCCAGCTACAAAAACTGAGGCTGCTGAACAGATTCTTTGGCTGGGCATTGTTTGGGGAAGAGGAATTGCTGTTGTTGCTGTTAGTTTTTTGTATCTTTCTCTTGAATGTTATGATTTATGTGGAAATCATTTGATTTGGTTGTATGTTTTTGAAGTTTTGTTTCTTGTTCATGACTACCTTCGTTATGTTTGTAGGGATGTGATTTTTTTTTTTAGTATGTTGCAAGCCGCCTTGACTATGGCTTTAACTTTGGATAGGTGACATACAAATAAAATGATGGATTGTTTGAGAAGCTGCCTGCCAACAACCGCCAGGAATCCTACACAGATACAAAAGCTGGAAATAAAACTATACGTAGCCACCAAGAAATAAGGCAATGGATAACTAAACAAATGGATCTGATACCTATTCTGAAGCAATTATTACATCAAGACAGGAGGAGACAGCAAAAGAGGAATCCTCTTTCAGCTGGGACTGATGAGCGCTAGCATAGATGTGAGGCTTTCATCCAAGAATTAACCTGAGCAGTGAACTGGCAGGTGGATCAATGGGGCCCATCCAGTTAAAGGGACCCTGTTCTCTTGTGGCAAGTGGGCAAGGGGCACTGCACTCCCCTCTAGGCCACCTTGTGAGGGTCACATGCCAGCAGTGCATGGGGACAGGAGCAGAAATGGGTGGAGCAGCAAATGTGAATTGACTCCACCGAGGCAAGCAAGAAGTACTATCCCAATTCAAAGACATGCTCTAGCCAGGCAAAAGCACCAAAGGAGGGTGCAGAGCAGGGCCTGTGGGGTGCATGGGTTGGAGATAGGAGGGTAGGACCTGGGAAAGTATTAAGGACCAGAAAGAAATGCCTGGAGGGCCACAATTGCCCCCCCCCACCTGATGTTCTCCATTTCTACCCTAGCCTGACAAGCATCAAAAAAAGAATATCCGATGTATGTGAAAACACAAACACTTATATATTTTAATTTCCTTATACTGTATACACACAGAGCTGCCTTACCTGCTGAGGTCTTTGAGGGCAGTCCTCTCCTGCTTTGTGTCCAGCCACCATCAAAGGCCTAGTTGAGGAGCCTCCTCATGGTTGGTGGCTGGCCTCCTCCAGGAGCTTTCTTGGGCTCCTTCCTTCTTGATTTTCTGGCATTTGGCAAAGACCATCTCATCCAGGCATCCCCAAACTTGGCCCTCCAGATGTTTTGGGACTACAATTCCCATCATCCCTGACCACTGGTCCTATTAGCTAGGGATGATGGGAGTTGTAGTCCCAAAACATCTGGAGGGCCAAGTTTGGGGATGCCTGATCTCGCCTAATGGTCCCCTCCCCCCCACCGCCACCACCACCTTGGATGCTCTTTGATGTTGCTTCTGCTCTTAGCTTGGGTTTTCTCATTTATCTTACCATTTTTATTATGTAATTCCCATTTAAATTGTTTCATTATTTTAAATGCATGCATATTTTAACACTGTGTTTCAATTATTTTGCTCTAAGCTGATTTGAGGGCCTTTTTTCTGGAGTGGGAAAAGTTATTTATTCACGTATCCAGTGCTATTTTTCCAGAAAAAGAGGTGCCGGAACTTGCCATAAATGCCCCCCTTATTCTCTTATAATGGCAATGGCGGCCATCTGAGAGGTGCTTGAACTGAGTTCCGGTGAGTCCCTGCAGGGAAAAAAGCCCTGCACGTCTCAAGATTCTTGGAGTCATTGACTGCAATAATTCAGGAGGACCAGACAACCTGACCAGAAATGAGCTCCACCTTCAGGAATCCCAACTTGTTACCATATACAATTAAGGCAGAATTTGCAGGTCAGCATCAAAAGCATCCAATTAGTGCCTTAAACTTTCCCCCAGTACAAATGCGAAGGATTCTTATTCTTAGCCTTGGAACTGAGCAGTCCAGCACAGAAGCTTTGATGTTGATGTCATCCTTGATGTCTAGGGCTCTCCTGCTTGGAACTGGGGTCTTTCTGGCTTCCCGGTGATTCTTGAGCATCTCAGGCAGAAGAGCCCTTTGTGGCTTGGATTTGGCAATTTGGTTGTTGCAACCACCAGTCAGATCCACTGCTTGGCAGTCATAGGCCTGCTCCAGCCCTTCTCAATGTCGGCCCTGCCTGATTAATAACCGCGGCAGCCATGGCATGCATGAGGTTGCTATTTGACACATCAATCAGGGTCACTACAATGCAAACAAGCAGTTTGGAACACCTTGCTTATGCTCGTAATTGTCCCAGGGATGTTGCAAAATTGGATTTAGAGTCCCTGCCAGTCTTTCACATGAGGCAAGATCCTCCACAAGATTGCTCTGAGCTTAGCCTCAAGCTGCCTTGGTGGTGACCATGAGCAGCTTGGCTATAAGGAATAAATCGTCTCCTCCCCAGGTGCATTATACAGCAGTAGCTGTCTCCCTAAGGAGGGCTGGGCCCTGTCAGGGTCTGGGTGAGAGGTTCTGCCTGGGAGCCAGGAAGAAGCAAAGGAAGGAAGCGTACATAATAAGGGGAAATAAAAAAAGGAAAACCTCCAAAATCCATTCCATTGAAATAAGGACACATAGACATCCAATGAAACTGAAACTGAAAATTCAAGACAGATAAAAGAACGCCTTGGTATTTGGACATTTCGGTTCCCAAATGCCGCAAACCTGGAAGTGACTGTTCCAGTTTGTGAACGTTCTTTGGAACCCAAACATCCGACAGGGCTTCCACGGCTTCCGATTGGCTGCAGGAGCTTCCTACAGGCAACCACAAGCCACGCTTTGGTTTCTGAATGTTTTGGAAGTCAAAGGGACTTCCGGAGTGGATTCCGTTTGACTTCCGAGGTACCACTGTACTTCTTAACACAGCACATAGTTAAACTATGGAACTCACTTCAGCAGGAGGAAGTGGTGGCCACCAATCTGGATGGCTTTAAAAGAAGATTGGACAAATCCACAGAGCAAAAGATCAGTGACTACTAGCTGCGATGGGGTCAGAGGCAACAATGCTTCTGAATACCAAGTGCTGGAAACCGCAGGAGGGGAGAGGACTTTTGTGCTTGAAACCTGCTTGTGGCTGGGCACTATGAGAAGAGGATGCTAGACTGCATGGGCCATGGGCCTGGTGCAGCAGGCTCTTCTTAGGTTCTCCAGGGTGACTGAAACCAGTGGGAATTGCATGTAAAAGTGTTTCTTTGGAGTGTTTGGCTTGTGACTCACAGGTCATCCACCAAGCTTCTTCACACAGCACCACGTTGATTGACTGCAGTTGTATCTGTAGGAAACAGCTTCCAGCAGTATACTCCTCCTGCCATTGGTCTGCCTGGCTGAGTATTGTACACGGACTGGAAGCCCCTCTGGCCAGGAGTCTTTCCAGGAGATGCTGGCAGGGACTGGACCAGGACTTCCATCAGACCCAGCTGAACCACTGAACTACAGCCCCTCCATTGAGCAGTGGGGCGGATAGTCCCACAGGGTACTCTTGCCCAGTGGAGAAAGCTGCTTTCTGGTGTGCGACAGAGGCCTGTGTAGCCCCCATCCCCAGTGCCTTGGAAGATGCCTGATCACCTCCTCTTCCTCCTCTGAGAGATCTTCTTGCAGGACCACCCCCTAGCCAGGATGTGATGCTCTTCTTCCTTTGCAAAACTCCCAAGAACTGGACCTCAATCCCTCCTCAAAAAGGCATTGACTGGTGATGGTGGTGGAGGAGGACCACTTCCAGCAGATGCTCTTGCCTTCAGAGGACACAACAACACAAAACATCCCTCCTCCCCTTATGACACGAAAGGAAGAGATATTGACAAGGGCCCTTAACAATATGGTAATTTATTTTAAACAGATACAGTCCTGAAAGTGACCCACTTAAAAATATTAAAGACACATGGTGTTTGTTTTTTCCTGTCCATAAAGCAGGCACTGGCTTATGAATATGCAAATGGGTTGGGTGCAATTAGCATGATTGGCTCCACTGCAATACCGGCTTATATGTTTAGATGCAGGAACTAATGAGGTCATGTTAATAGGCTTGTGAATGAAGCTTCAGCTGTCAGGACAACTGATGACAATGTCTGCAGTAACCCCCTGTTTATGTAAAAGGGGAGAAAAATGTGCAAATGCCAAAAAAGGGAGAATCTCTTGATTGGGCTGGAAATCAAGATGTGTGAAATCTAGCAGGGAGAAACATGGCCACTCAGGGAATTGGCATTGTGGCATTTAATTATCTGGAAGTTTTCAACAAGTGTTTCCAGACCTCCCTGGAAATGCCTCCTCTCTCTCTGTTATCTCCACTCCTTGCTATAGTTAAGATTGCAAGCTCCTTGTGGCAGGGACCTTTTTTGTCCAGGGATCAGCAGCACCTCTGGAAACTCTGGCCCCCGCTCCAGTCAATGAGGCTATGGCCAGCTCTGCTTGTGCAACTGAGCTCAGTTTGCCGTGACAAAACTCCATAAGCCCTTGATTTTTTTCACAGAAATGCACACCGGCACTTTTTGACTGCAAAGGTGAGCCTGGAGATAGCAGAGCAATTTGGGAATCCATCCTCTCTTGTTGTCCTCCTTTTCCTCCTTCTCCTCCTCCTCCTCCTCCTCCTCCTTTTTTATTATTTTTATACTTTTTAGAAATGTAGAGTTGGAAGGGACTGTGAGGGTCATCTAGTCTAACCCTTGCAATGCAGGAACCACAGCTAAAGAAGCCTTGACAGATGACCATCCAACCTCTGTTTAAAAACCTCCAAGGAAGGAGAGTCCACCACCTTCTGAGGGAGCCTCTTCCCCTGTCAAATAGCTCTTACCATCCGAAAATTCTTCTTAGGTTTAGTCAGAATCTCCTTTCTTGTCATTTGAATCCATTCAATCAGAATAGAAAAGTGGAAGTTAACAAAACCCAACACAAATAAAATACATAGGAGAAATAATAAAAGAGATGTGAAAAGGAAAGGAGAAGAATTTACATGACGGTATTTTAGAGGATAAAGAAGTATAGGAAGGGGGAAAGCAGTATATGGAGAGATGTTATCTGTGACTTTTTTTGTTCCAAAATTGAATAAACAAGGCCTAACTTTCAATAAATTATCTTGCTGCTTCATTCTTGATGTTTCCCTCTGGCAGGTTAGCTTTGTCACTGAGGCTGCTTCCCAGATTTCTCTCAACCAATCTGTTGAAATGGGTGGGAGAGATTTTATTTTTCCCGTTGTTGGGCACTGCACTGTTTTGCCACTAGTTTAATAGACTTGTTGCCAACTGATGAGTCTCCTTCATTGGACATTATTAAACAGAAGTTGGATGACTACCTGCCACGGACACTTTAGCTATAGTTCCTGCATTGTAGGGGGTTGGACTAGATGGCCCTTGGCGCCCCTTCCAATTCTGCAATTCTAGGGTTGTTCCTTCTGATTGTAAAATATGAAGGAGCCATTGCCCTCCTCTTGAATTTGACTCCCTTTTCAGTTTTAAACCATTGTTGTTGTTTTTACAAGAATAAGCTGCATAGCTTTCAGTGTGATCAGATTGCAGCTGCTTCTGCTTGAGACCACAGCCCACAGGTGATTTCTTATTTACCGTACTTTTCCGTGTATAAGACTAGGGTTTTTTTTTTTTAACTAAAAAGTTATTTTTTACTAAAAAAACCCTGGGATGTGTGTGTCTTATACATGGATAGTGAATGGTGAGGACATGGGATTGGTTGGTGCCGCGAGCTGGAGATTGTCAGTGGCTATTGGGCGTGTCATAGTTAGCTGTGACAAGGGTTGGTGTTGATTGGCTCTTGTTGCATCAAATGGGCGGGCAATCTGCAGCTCCTGCTGTTGACGCAATCCCCCCTAAAAAAAACAACTCAACAACTCCCCCCCCCAAAAAGCTACACAACTCTGAACAATTTCCCCCCTATTTTCTTAATTTGGAGTCCCTAAAAATAGGGGGCATCTTATACACGGGGGCGTGTTATACACGGAAAAAATACGGTAATTATAGCATTTATGATCTTCACAAGATTTTACCCAGAGTAGGGTGACCACAACATAACTGAAGGAGTCACTGTGTTGTGACCTCAGAGTCCCAAAGCCACCTGTCCACCCTAGCATACAATTCTGCAGCTTTCCTGGGCAAGAAAAGGGAATCTCGCTTCTCTCCTAACACAAGAAAAGCCCTTCCCCTCCCCTCCCCTCAGGCCTTCCACTTTTGTGGTGGGAGAAGAGTGACACCCAGTGACGGCATGACATGAAGAGAGCGGATAGAGAAGTTTTCCTCCTTCTCTTGGAACACTAGAACCCGTGGACAAACAGCGAAGCTGAACGTTGGCAGATTCAGGATAGATAAGAGACTTTCTCCATGCAGCACATAGTTAGCCTACGGAACTCACTCCCACAAGAGGCAGTGATTGCAACCATCTTGGGGGGATTAAAAGAGGATTGCAGAAATTCATGGAGGAGGAGAGGGCTATTGATGGCTGCTATTGATGGATGCAGGTGGCGCTGTGGGTTAAACCACAGAGCCTAGGACTTGCCGATCAGAAGGTCGGCAGTTCGAATCCCCGCGACGGGGTGAGCTCCCGTTGCTCGGTCCCTGCTCCTGCCAACCTAGTTCGAAATCATGTCAAAGTGCAAGTAGATAATAGGTACCACTCCGGCAGGAAGGTAAGCGGCGTTTCCGTGCGCTGCTCTGGTTCGCCAGAAGCCGCTTAGTCATGCTGGCCACATGACCCGGAAGCTGTACGCCGGCTCCCTCGACCAATAAAGCGAGATGAATGCCGCAACACTCGAGTCGGCCATGACTGGACCTAATGGTCAGGGGTCCCTTTACCTTTACCTTTTTAGCCACAACGACTGTGCTCTGCCTCCACAATTGAAGGAAGCAGTGCTTCTGAATACCAGTTGCTGGAAACCACAAGAGAGGAGAGGGATGCTCTTGTGCTCAGATCCTGCTTGCTGGTCTCACACAGGTATCTGCTCTGGAACTGTGAGAACAGGATGCTGGACTGGAGGGGCCACTGGCCTGATCTACCAGACTCTTCTTACTCTCTCATGCTACATTAAGGTTACCAGTTTTTTTTCAATGAATCCGGGGACACTTTTCAACTTCAATGGATTTTGTAATGGGACTGATTTGTAAATCCGGGGACTGTCCCCGGGAAACAGGGACGTCTGCTAACCTTATGCTATATGTCTGTGCAATAGGGAAGCCAGAATTCCTGTCCGTCCTCTCCCACCTCCCCGAACGAGCCAAAATCCTTTGGGTTTGCTTTTCGCCAGCAAAACCTGTGCTATTCTTGTGCTGCGGCCAGACCAGTGGAGCAGCAAAGCCCCCAGATCTTTGCTTCCCTTCCAGGAGTGCCAAATCCCTGACCTCGGGCTGCCTGCCTCTCCTTCAGTCCCTCCCAGCCTTGTGCTGACTGGGCTGTCACAGCCCAAGCAGTAAATAATCCGCCCACCCAGCACATTGATTAAACATCCTAGGAACACTTAATACACTTTGCATAAATCATGCAAATGAGGTGAGATAAACTAAAGATTCTCTCCATGCAGCCAAGACAAATGGAGACAGTTTGTAGCCAGAGAAGGGGATGCCAAGCAGTTCCGCCATGAGCTCTAGGGAGGTGGCATGGGGACAACAGCTCCCTCTGCTGGTAGCCCACCCTGGGGGCCTTGCAAGAGAGCCCTCACCACAGCCTGGGGCTGCCTGGGGCAATGACTACTGCCAAGACTGTAGAGCAGTGGTTCTCATCGTTTTTTTGGCGGCCTGCCCCCTTGTTTCCATAAATTCATCCCCAGTGCCCTCCCTATAAAAAGCATTATTCAGAATAGCGGTTTGCACGACCCACTAAGGAAGAGAATAATACAATTCAGAGCAGTGAGATTTAATTGCACATTTATTCAAAACCCAATTAATACTATTTGGTTTAATACATTTCACAACCCTGATTAACATGATCTAGAAATACCAGCTTTTCAAATTCTGATAGTCATTTATCCTGCTAGTACCCACCTCCAGGTAATCCTGCCGCAGCCCAGGGGGTGCTACTGCCCATTTTGGAGGGCACTGCTGCAGAGGCTTGGCAGTGCCACTGCCTCTTCCCTCCACCCCACACACTCTGTTGCCATTGGAAATATGCCCAGTGCACTGAAAAGCATTTCTAAGCAGCCAATGGATTAGGCTGGAAATGCACCAGAGAGGAAACCCCTATCTTTTTGTTCCAAATTATTAAGGGTCAGCATTCGAACCAGTGGTTAAATGGGGGGGGGTATTAAATCCACAAACCGACTTGAATCTTGCAATCATCATCCAAAGCCCAAAGAGGTCTGTAGGGTGGCAACAGGCCTTTTTTGTGGTGGCTCCTCCGTTTGTGGAATGTTCTCCCCAGAGAAGCTCACCTGGTGCCTTCCTTACATATCTTTAAGTGACAAGCAGACATTCCTCTTCAACCAGGCCTTTGGCATATTAAACAACACATGACTTTTTAAATATGTTGGGGTTTTGGTTTTTGGGGGGGTTGTTTTGTTATTATGAAGGGTGTCTTTTCATTTCGTATTTTATGTTGCAACCTGCCCTGTGATTTTCAGATGAAAGGTGGTACAGAAATTTAATTAATAATAATAAGCCCCACCTCCCAAACCCCATCATAAAATACTAGCTAGGTAGGTTGTGACAAAAGGTAAGGAGCTAGTGCCCCTCCTCCACCCATCCTGCAATTCAGGCACGACTGAAATGGGCAATGCAGTGATTTGGCCAAGAGAGAGCTCTTGTGCCTTTTTTTTTTTTGCAGTAGGGGCTCTGGGGGAGCCATCTCTGCCCAGCCAGAGGCCAGCTGACAGACAGGGCCCCAGTCGCCCCAGGCTAAGGGCTGGCAAAGATCATCATCGTCGTCGTCGTCATCATCATTTTTTATTTGTATGCCGCCTTTCCACAGTTAAAAAAACAGTGCTCAAGGTGGCTGACAGCATAACAAGATTTAAATAATTACAAAAGTCATAAACAATAAATAAACCACATCAAAAAAAAATACACAACCAAATGGGAAACAATTTCCACATAAATCAAAATCTAAAACTAAGAATACAGCATTAATATTACAGCTTAAAATGACATGGGTAAAAAATAACAGCAATTTAAACAAACAAACAAAAATCAAAACGGAGCCCTCTCTGACCAGAAGCAGCAGTGGCAGCAGTCCTTTATAGAGCCCATCAGGCCCTGCCCTAGGCCAGGTGGTGAGTGGCAGGACTGGGGCCCTCAAGCCCTGAGAAGGAGATTCCTCCTGGGTGGTAGCCCAGGACTGAGTCTGGCTAACTTCTGCTGCTGCTTGAGGGGTGGGGGTACCTTTGCACTATGTGTCCCCCTGAAACTTCTCCCTTTGCCCACATTATCTGCTGCCAGTGGTTCCTCCCTGCACGGATGACTCAAGTGCCTTTGACTACGCAGAGGGCTGTGGAATAAACGCCTCATTGATCCTGGCTCGCTTATAGATGCGTCTACTCAGAAGTAATTCCCATTGAGCTCAACCAAGCTGACTCTCACGAAGATATGTACAGCAGGGATGGAGAACCGAACACCTAGCAGAACAATGTGGCCCTCCAAGCCCCTCTTATCAGGCCCTTAGGATTTTCCCCAGGCCACACACACACACCCCACTGGTCCTGCTTCACATTCTCCTTCAGGACTTTCGCCCGGCTGGAACACCTCCTTCCACTCAGCTGGATTTGAAATGGTTGTGCGTGTGTGAAATAGCTTTGTTTTTATATATTACGTCATTTTAATCGAGTCTCTTGGTAACGCTTTATTGTTCAATTGCTTCAAAATATTTTTTTAAAAAAGCAATTCATAAAGGGAATAAAACAAATAAACAAATATGTTTATTTTGGCTTGCCTGGATGGAGGAAAAAGGAGAGTGTGGGGGTGTATGTGCAACAGCCACACAGCTTTTATAGAGGCGCAATTTACATGGGCTGCCTTGCCCATTTCTTCCTCTGTCCCTGCCCACCAATGGCAGTATAGCGCTTGGAAAGTTGCCGAGGAGGAAATGTGGCCCTCAGGCTGAAAAACAATTGCCACATAAAATGAGAAATTTCAGGACAGGTGCATGTTTGTCAAAGGTGTTAGCTCAAGGGCAGATGAGGAGGAGGAAGAGGAAGATGCTGGCCAACTGGGAGCCATTTTATTCCATTTCCTGTTGTGCTCCAAGCACTGGGTGCTGGATCCAGGCCTGCTTGGCCTGCTCTCTACTTCATCTTGAGACGTTTCTGTCATTCTCTGGAAGTCAAAGACTGATCATCACACAGGCCTGCCTGACTCTTATAAACAGGAAAATGACAGGGACCAGGACTGGTGTCCATTGCAAGAACCATCAAAGCAAACCAGCCCAATTGCAGCTTCACCATTTCCCAGCCACATATTCTAACATGGGAGGAGCATATTTTCAGGAATGTACCGTATTTTTCCATCTATAAGACGCCCCCATGTATAAGACGCCTCCTATTTTTGGGGACTCAGATTTAAGAAAATGGGGGGGAGATGTATCTGTGTATAAGACGCCTCCTAATTTTTGACATTATTTTTAAGGGGAAAAACCTAGTCTTATACATGGAGAAATACGGTAATTTGTTTCAAAACAGATATTGCAAATGTAGAGCTTCCTATGAATGGTTTATAAAGATGGGGACCAGCTGCTGCTACAGTGGTTAAGTGTCACCTTCTCATTCAGATCGTAAAGGCAGAGAAGGCTAGAAATGTAGGGTGGGAAGCGGGGAGACACTGCTTGGCAAAGCCTCAGTTGGCTGGAGGAGTCTGCAGCCCCCTCTGCAAAGAACTTCGGGGTCTGTGGCACTTGGACCTTGCAACTGTTCTTCAAATTCAGCTTGTAGTTAACTGCTAAGGGCGAAAACTCCTTTTCTCCCTTGCCTCCAGTGGCTTTGCCTGCCCAGAAGTTGAACCTCATCCTTTTCTTTTTTCCAAAACCATTTTTATTAAAGATTTTCTTCGGTTACGAAAGTATGTGCACTGTCTCTGTTTCCAGGTCGTGGAGTCTTTTCTACTGATCAGTTACATTAAATGTGAAACATTACGGAACCTCTATCTTTCAAGTCAGCCCTGCCCCCTCTACCTCTTCAAGTGCCTCATTCAAGTGCTGAATGAGACAAGTCTGCCTGATGCCTCAGTGATGCTGAGATTCTCGCTGGCCTCTCGCCATCACTGTTCAGCTACCCTCCTTATCCTGAGAGGGAGGGAAGGAGGAAATAAGAAAGGAAGGACCCCAGTATGTTTAGTTATTTGTTTTAAGCATTAGCCGTGTACAACAGGGATACAGGAGCGATACAGCATGAAATCAGCTAAAATTTACCATAAAATTAGAAAATGCTATACTTAAAATGCCTGCTGAAATAATACGAATATGAATAATCCCTCTTCACCAAGCATTGGAAGTGCAACAGCTGAGGGACCTGCCTGGCCACAGCTGACAGTGCCACAGAATTGGACTCACAACAACACAAGCTTCCTGGGGCCACAAGCTGTGCGCCAAATTATGGTGGACCACTAACCATTTTTTCAAATGTATTAATAAGTCAACCAGATACGGGTTGTAGTCAAACAGAAACCTGTGAGCATCAGTTACATGTAAGAACTATACAGTGGTACCTTGGTAGTCGAACGGCTTGGCTCCCAAACAAATCGGCTCCCGAATGCCACAAACTCGGAAGTGAGTGTTCCAGTTTGCGAATGTTTTTCGGAAGCCAAACATCCAACGCTGCTTCTGACTGAGTGCAGGAAGCTCCTGCAGCCTATCAGAAGCCGTGCCTTGGTTTTCGAACTGTTTCGGGAGTCAAATGGACTCCCAGAACGGATTAAATGTGAGAACCAAGGTACCACAGTACCAAAAATAAACACTTGACCTATATGATAAATAAAACATCTGAGATCTTGAGGGAGGCTGTATCTAAGCTGTGTGGCCTTCACTCCAAATTTAGCTGTTTGAAACATTACAGACCTTCCCGCACTGGACCACAGATATTTAAGAAGAGCTCTGTAGCTGGATCAGGCCAAAGGGGCCCATTGATTCCAGAAATCTGTTCTCAGGGTGGCCAACCTGATGCCTGTGGGAAACCCACAAGCAAGACCTGAGCCCATGAGCAGCACCCTCCCCACTTGTGATTCCAAGCAACTGGCACTCAAGAGGAACACTGCAATGAGGACCCGCACTTGGCTTCTGTCCTGCAAGTGGAGAATCACCATACATGTTCCCTACAGACCCTGGAAAGCCCCACCCCTGCTGGCTTCCTCGCTGTGTAACTGCATGCGGACAACCTCTTCTCTGCTCCTGCCACTCGTGCATCGCAGGGGGCCCGAGAATGATCCTTGCAGGAAATTATTATCTGGGCCGATTTCTCTCCAAATGCAACCTGCAAAAGGAAACAGCCTGTCCTGCATTGTGTCTGGGGCTGACCGGTTCCTTTGCTCCCCCCCCCCACTGCACCCAGAGTCCTCAGATCCTCCTCCTCCTTCCAGGGAGCTGCGCCTGCTGCTCATTCCTCCCTGACAGGGGTTTTTCTCCCAATATGTGACTGTGGCCGTCTCCTCTTCCTCCCCTTCTCCCCGCGTCTTGCATTGGCTCCCTGCGTTGGCTTTGTTTTCTCTGCCTGCTCTGGAGCTGAGGGGCCTCCAGGCACAACTGAAGAATAAATAACTCGACGTTGCATTATTCATTAGCCAGGCAGGCTCATCCAGGGCCCACAAGGCAGCCGAGCCTCTCCCTGGCAGCAGCGCAAGGCACGCGGGGGGGGGGGCGCTAATGCAACCTGGCAACAGAGTTCACACAACTACCAAGGGGAGCCTTTCTCTCTCTCTCCAAGTGCATTTACATTTTCGAACATAACCGTGCCCCCCACAGCCGTGCCCCCCACCCGACAAAGAGTCGGAGATTATCCTCGACACCGCAACAGCCCTTCTTCTTACGCATAAGCGCGTTTGCACACTCGCCTCCCGGCCACATTCATCCGAAGGATCATCGGCACTGACTGGCAGCAGATTCTCTCTGGGGTTTCAGCCTTTCCCTGCCTGGAGACGTTGCCAGGGATATCGCACCTCGGAGGGGCCTTCTGCACTCAAAGCAGATGTCCCACCACAGAGCTACCAGTGCCGAATTACCAGATAAGCAGAGTAGGCACTGGCCTAGGGGCCCCACGCCTTGTAGGGGTCCCAAAGCAACAGATCAAAATTGGTTTATTGAAATTGTTGGCTGTTAAAATAAAAAAAAAGTATTAAGAGATAATTTGAGAGGGGGGCCTCCGAGATTTTGACTGCCACGAGGCCTCCACGGGATTTAATCCGGCACCAATTAGTCTTTTCCCACGTGCATGAGTGGGGTTTTATTGCTGTCATGTTTATCCCCTATAAGGATATAAAGTCTCTTTGGAGACTGTGTAAATGCGGCAGAATTATTGCCACCTCCCATGGCCTGATGGCTCAAAGAGGCTGTGAGTGGGAGCTTATTTTTAACCTCCCAACCCCCCTGCAACTCCAATGGAAAGGAATTTATTGGGTCAGCTCTGAGGCTGGTTTAACTCTGGGCCCATGGGAAATATGGCCATCCCAACATCCCCATTCCTGGAGGGTGGCAATCTATGGAAGCCTATGACCCCTTAGCCACCCACTCCTGGGATTCATCTCTAATTTAAACTGATGCAAATTTATGTGTCATGCCTAACAAGGGCTCCGCCCCTCACCCGCCTCCCTCAAGATTCAGCCCCTGAGAAGGTCCGCTGCCCCCAAGAGCGAGGAAGGTGAGGCAGGGGCCTCCGGGGATCGAGAGGGGCCATTTCTCGACACCTTATGGAAAATTTACCACGCAGTGGTAGGAATTAGAAGCTCATTGGCCTTGCAAATCTTGGATCAGTCTAGCTTCAGCAATTGTCCTGAGCATTAAATGCAGGAGAGGAAACTGAATGAGACGCACATTTTCATCAATAAAATAAAGAGCAGCCACGAGTTGAGGACCACCCTGTTTTGTTTTTATCCATCGTGGCGCTGCATTTATAGAATCACATCGAGTTGCAGGTGACCCCCTCTAGGGTTATCTAGACCAACCCCGAGCAATGTAGGAATCTCC
Source organism: Podarcis filfolensis (assembly GCF_964270895.1). Taxonomy (NCBI): domain Eukaryota; kingdom Metazoa; phylum Chordata; class Lepidosauria; order Squamata; family Lacertidae; genus Podarcis; species Podarcis filfolensis. Next base: position 55,573,170 of record NC_139611.1, on the reverse strand, counting down.
GCGCGCGAGCAGCTCAGGGTCTCACGGGCTGGATGGAACTCCTCCATCACAAGCACGGCCGAAACCACACACTCACACCTCTCGGAAGGGGATGCTGCTGGGAGAGCTTCGCATCGTCGCGCCTCGACGTGCAAGAAGCGACGCTCAGAGACCCCTCGCAAGCAAAGGGGCACGGAAACGGGGAGAGGCCAGGATGGGGGTGGGCACCCGAGGCCCCCTCCAGGGACAAGTCCTTGCCTTCCCGCAACCCCCAGCGATACCTTTATGCAGTCCAGAAGTGCCCACGCCCCCTTGAGCGTGGGGGGCAGCCCTTCAAGCCCCCCTCCCCCGCATCAAGGCAGACTCCCTTTCCAACCACAATCTGACTTTTGGCGGCGGCGTATCTTAAGTGCATAGAGTCCTGGGAACTGTAGTTTGTTAAAGGCTCTGTTTGTTCCGAAACTGCGGTTCCCAGAATTTATTGGGAGAAAGAAGGGACTATAAATGGGAGACGGGACGGGAGGAGTGGCAGCGAGGGGCCGTCGGGGGTCCTTCGGACAGCGAGCCGAGGGAGCGAGCGAGCAGGCGTGGGCTGCTGCGGCTCCACCTCCTCCGCCTCTTGCAGCAGCAGCAGCGGCAGCGGATCCGGCAGCCGTGCCGCCCCGAGGCTTGCAGAGGCGGAGGCGGCGGCGGCGGCGGCAGGCCGTGAACTCAACTCAGCAGTCTGCTCCGGGCCTGGGAAAGGGTGCGCGGAGCTGAGCCGAGCGGGGGCGGAGGGCCGGCGGGCTGCGCCAGGCCGCCTTTCCCGCGCAGGCAGCACAATCCGCGGGCGCCGCTGACGGCGGGCCCGAAACTGCTGTGCCTGCGCGAGGAAAAGGGAGGGAGGCTGGGGCGGAGGGGCTGTCGCTGTCCCCGGGGCCAGGCTTGGAGGCAGGACACAGTTATCGCGGCCATCGATAGCTCTTTCCTCCATCGATTTGTCTAATCCCCCTCTAAAGCCATCCCAGTTGGGGTCCTGCGGGAGTGAGTTCCATAGGTTAACTACGTGCTATGTTGGGGGGGGGGGGAGAAACTTTCTTTTATCTGCCCTGAATCTTCCAACGTTCAGCTTCAGTGGATGTCCCATGAGTTCTAGTGTTAGGAGCGGGAGGGGAAAACATCTCTCTAGACACTTTCTCCTTGCCATGCACCATTTTCTACACTTCTTCTTACTCACCTTCTTCTTACTCACCTTTTCTCTAAAGTAAAAAGTCCCAAATGCTGCAATTTTTTTATTTTTTTGTAGGGGCATTATTTCATCCCCTTGATCATTTGGTCTGCCTTTTTCAGAACCTTTTCCAAGTTGACAATATCCTTTTTGAGATGAGGCGACCAGAACAGTATTCCAGATGTGTTCGCACCATAGATTTGTAGAATGGCATTATGATATTGGCACTATTCCATTCCTAATGATCTCTAGCGTAGAATGTGACTTTTTCACTGCCACACACTGGGTTGACATCTTTATTGAGCAGTCTAGTGTGACCCCGAGGTCTCATTCCTGGTCAATCACCACCCATTCTATGAGCATATATGTGAAATTTAGATTCTTTCACCCCAACATGCATCACTTCAATTTGAATCACATTCGTCATTTACAGCCCATGCACTCAGTTCAGAGGAGACATTTTCAAACACTCTGCAATTTCTTTGTTTTAACAACCCTGAACAATTTAGTATCAGCAAGCTTGGCCACCTCACTGCTCACTCCTAACGCTAGATGAACAAGTTAAAAAGCACAGATCCCAATCCATGGGGGACTCCACTTTCTACTTCTCTTCACTTGAAGAACTGTTTATTCCTACTCTTTGCTTTCTGCAACTAAACCAATTCCTGATCCACAACAGCCCATCTCCTTTTCTTCTTTGACTGATAAGCTTACTCAGGAGCCTTTGGTGAGGTTATTTGTCAAAAGCTTTTTGAAAGTCCAAGTACACGATGTCGATCAGATCACCTCAGTCTATATGCTTGTTGACACTCTCAGAGAATTCTAATAGGTTTGTGAGTCAGAACTTTCCCTTACAGAAGCCATGCTGGCTCTGCTTCATTATAATCTACTATTATAAAACACACAAACCACCCCAAATGGAACACCACAGTATAGAGCTGGACCCTCCCCCCCAATAACTCTCAAAGGACAGGATATAGAGATTTAGTTGACTGTCTCTAAAACATGGGTAGGCCGCCTAAGGCCCATGGGCCACAAGCGACCCACAGGGGTTGTTTAACCAGTCCATGAGCTGCCCCCGAACTGAGCTCCCCAGTCGGCAAGTCCCCATGTGCTGCGCTAAACTGGCGCGGCGCGGGGACTCGCTCCTGCAATGCTAGAAATCGCGTCTGCGCATGCTCAGACGCCGAAAATCGCATCTGCGCAGACACCAGAAATCATATCTGCACAGACGCAGATGCCGGAAATTGTGGCTGCAATCCAGTCCATGGAGGGATCTCTGCTGGAGTGAACTGGCCCAGGCGAGGTAAACCTTGCCGACCCCTGCTCTAACAGAACCCGCTTGTTCCACTAGCATGGGCCCTCCAAATGTTCCTTAACTCAGGTTGCAGGGTTTAAACTGAATAAGGATTTGGGTAGAATAAAGAGGGAAACAAATTGCTGAGTTAATAAAGTGAATTGGAATACAAAAAAGAGAGGTATGAGGAGGTCCAAGAAACAAGTAAATGAAAAATAATGTGATGGAAAGATCTTTTTTTTTCTTCTCTTTTTTCTTTTTCTGTTTGTTTTTATTTTTTGTAATGTAAAAATCTTAATAAAAATATTATTAAAAAAAACAAATGTTCCTTAACTCCCCCAGCCCCACCTAGACTGGCCAGTGGTGAAATATGATAGGAGATGTCATTCAGCAACATCAGGAGAGACCAGAAAGGTTCTGCAGCCCAGTTCTGGATCACCAACAACCTTGCAAAATACTCAGTGAGGAATAATAAAATCCATTTATACAAGATAGAAGGAAGAAAAGAAACTGGGGGAAAGGGGGTGGGAATCTTGTGACCCTCGAGATGTTGTGGGTCTCTTCAACTCCGATGAGCCCCACCTCGCCTGGTTCTGGGATGAGACATGACTCCCTCATCCCTCCTTCCTTTCTGGTGACTCTCTACACTCCCTCCAGCCAAAAAAGCCTTTCTGGAATGTTGGGGGGCTCTCAAGGAGTGTTTGTAGGAATCTCTGGAAACTGGGCAGAGTCCAAGACACTTCTGTGTGTGGCAGGTGCTCAGAAAGATTTTAGCATTTCCTTCCAGCCAGGAAAATGCATACTTGGCCCTCAGGATTAAGCATAAAACCAAACCTTGGCTCCAGGGAGACAATATGAGAAGGAAGAGAGACCTAGCCTGACTCTGAAGACCAGGAAAGGAAACTTGCCAGCCTTGTCATAAAGAGCCCAGGGGGCATTTTCCTCTCAACATCTCTGAGGTAGACTGGAATTAGGGTTGGTGACTGGCCCAAGGTCCACCTAGTGAGTCGCCTGACACCCTTCACACCCCACTGGCTCCCTTTAAGCTTCCTTTAGAGACTGTGAGAAACACACCTGATGCAACTGAAGTTAATATTACTTTGCAACTAATAATCTCACGAAGAAGTCTTGGGTGGAAAGTGCTGTGCACACATGAAACTCTTTACAAATATTAATTAAAAGCTTGACAACATCCGCATAGTTGGATGTTCCTTTCCTCTTCTCACAGATCTGGAGCTCGAGTTACCCGGTGATTTAGGACTGCTAACGCAGGAGTCTTCCAGTCCGCCTTTCCTGTCTGGTGGGGAGATGAGTCAAGTGCTCTCCTTACGAAGGAGAAGGAGGAAGATGAGGCCTGTCTCCTGCACATGGAGCCACAGCTCAGGGTGGGGTGGGGGAGGCGAAGGCAGCCCGGAGTTCAAAGGAGCAAAGGCTTCCAGCTGTCATTAAGGTATTACCAAACACTTAAAAAAAAACCCAAGTATAATTGACAGCCTGACTTTCTATTAAAATATACCCAGGAAAGTTTACAAATGTCAAACGTCTAGTACAGGCATAGGCAAACTCGGCCCTCCGGATGTTTTGAGACTACAGTTCCCATCATCCCTGACCACTGGTCCTGTTAGCTAGGGATGGTGGGAGTTGTAGTCCCAAAACATCTGGAGCGCCAAGTTTGCCTATGCCTGATCTAGTATAAAGTAACAGACCAAGAGCCATGGCTGGTGAGTTGACCTGCAACACCTGTACTATGTTTGTCTTCCTGCCTGAGAAGGTGGAAAACTACACCTGCAGCAGGTGAAAGCTGGTTGCCTTGCTGTAAATGAAGATTCAGCAACCTGAGGCCTGCCTATCCATGCTCGAGCTACAGTGGACGCTCGGGTTGTGAACGTGATTTGTGTGGGGGGCACATTCACAACGTCTGTGCGGGTCACGATTCAGTGCTTCTACGCATGCGCAAGCACCGAAACCCGGAAGTAACCATTCAGGTACTTCTGGGTTCAGCGTGGTGCGCAACCCAAAATCACACAACCCGAAGTGTCTGTAACCCGAGGTATGACTGTACTGGGCAAGATGAGGAATTTCTCACTAGAGCAGAGCGGGCTGACCTGGAACAGCGACACAGGCAAGAGTGCCCCTAGGGAGGAGGGAGATCACCCATTGCAGGAGACAAACCCCTGGATGAACATGACTCACAGAAGCAGAACTGTCATGAGCTATGCTGTGTCACTGCAGCTGCAAAGTCAATGCCATGCTCTCACCTCTGACACCAATTCTGGGCCAGAGGAGCAAGGACAACAGCTGCAGACTTCAGAACACACTGAGGTACCCGAGGAAGGTACAAAGTACAGAATTATTTCTTCCCGGAGGAGGAAGAGACATGCAGTGGCGGTAAGTAACTCCCTACTGAGGGGAACAGAGGCAGCAGTGTGCAGAAGTAACAGAATGTCCTGTGCGGTGTGCTCTTCTTCCAGGTGCAAAGATTCACAATGTGACTGGGAAGTTGCCAAGTCTTATAAAGCCCCTTCCTTCTCGTTCATGTGGGTGCAAACGATACTGCCAGACACATAGAAGGTGGAGCAAGTTAGTTTTCTCCTGCTCCAGAGGGTAGGGCCCAAACCAATGGCTTCAAGTTACAAGAAAGGAGATTCCAACTAAACATCAGGAAGAACTTTCTGACAGTAAGAGCTGTTTGACAGTGGAGCAGAAGGTGGTGGACTCTCCTCCATTGGAGGTGTTAAAGCAGAGGTTGGATGGTCATCTGTCATGGATGCTTTAGCTGAGATTCCTGCATTGCAAGATGTTGAACTTGATGCCCCTTGGGGTCCCTTCCAACTCTACAATTCTATGACTCTATGAAAAGCAGCAATAGATTAAAGTAACATTAAAATGAAATTCCAAGAAACTGGATCTTGAAAATGCCTTTGAGAATAAAACTGTTTCCAAGGCCTGTTTGAAGGCTAGCAACAAAGGGATGGAAGGTGAAGATGGCATTTCATATTCTGGGCACCACAGCCAAAAAGCTATTTATTAATTATTTATTGCATTTATACCCCACCTTTCTTCCTCCAGAAAGCTCAAGGTAGTGTCCATGGGTCTCCTTGCTCCTCATTTAATCCCCACAACCCTGTGTAATAGGTTAGGCTGGGGGGCAAGGACTGGCCCCCAGTCTCACACAATGAGCTTCCTGGTTGTGTGTGTGGCAGATTTGAACCCTGCTCACCCAGGTCCTAGTCTGACACTCTAACCACCACACCACTCTGCCTCTGTACACCAATATTCCCAGACAGTTGCAGAATGGGACCATAATGAAGAACAATGGCCATGCAGCATTTGTAGCAAAGCTTTCCTTCCTTCCTTCCTTCCTTCCTTCCTTCCTTCCTTCCTTCCTTCCTTCCTTCTCTTTCTTTCTTTCTACAGCACCCTCCGCGTGCCTGGTGCTTTAAGGAGTACTAGAGGGTAGGCCCCTGTCCAAAATCCAAAATATGACTGGGGAAACACTGGAGGGAGGGGTGAAAATTGTGTGTGTTGGGGAGGGTCAATAGGGAACCTCTACTTGTGTGCAGAGGTCAAGCAAGTTGAAACTAGGAATCAGGGCCCAGCACATAGCTGTCAACCTTCTCTTTTTTTGCAGGAAATTCCCTTATTCCAGCACCGTTTCCAGCTGCTTCCCGCTGCTATTCCGGATTGTTAGATATCCCATAGACTGTCCCCGGGACAGGTGAGGCTGCTGATCCCTTATTTTCAAATCTGAAAGTTGACAGCTATGGCCCAGCATTTAGCACCCAAACCATGAAGAAATGCTGCTGCGGCTCCCTCCCCCTTTGCCTTTCTGTTCAGGATAGTACCTGCTATAAGGAGATATAGACGAAGAGCAAAATAATCCTTAAACCCACACAGGTCTGCTTGCCACAAAAAAAGTACCCCCTCTGTGGCAGATATTATCCTGGACACAGCGGCAGCAAAGGTGGGATCCAGAGGCATAACGTGACTTTGGGGGTCAGCCTAAATTCAGGATCCCTTTCAACATGTTCACCCTCTGCGCACAAGTAGCACACTTCAGTTCCAGGTGCTCAGGTCTTCCTTGCAGGCTCTGTGACTTTTCTCTTTTCAAGCATGTTGCAATCTCCAGTAATAAAAGGAGCAGAAGTCTGGTTCCATTCTAGGAATCTTTTTGCTGACTTCTGGAAAAATAAGGTTTCGTAAGAAGCGGTGCAGCTTCCTCGGTAAGGATCAGGAAAGAGCTTGCTTGCACAAAGGTCATAGGCATAGAGTCTGGTTCCTTAGGAAGACAGCCAGAAGCTCCTGTAGGGTCAGAAAGGAGGCTTCTTAACGCCAGCTAAACTGTTGTAAAGCAGTGAAGAAGCTTCTCCTTCAAGCTATATGTTAAGCATTAAGGTGGGGGGGGAGTAGACTGTACCAAACGCAGGTGTCAGGTAGCCGCAGGGAGAGCCTCTGAGACCAAGAAAAAGCAGTTGTTCCCCCCACTCCCACCCTCACATCCCAAAGGCAGTGTAGAATCTAGCAATTACTGGAATTTCTCTCTAGCAGAACACCTGTGAAGCAGAGCCACCTCGGAAGCAAAGATGAGGATGTAGCCTGGGTACCAGTAATCATGACCTGGGCAAAGCATCAATGGAAGCCAAACTAGTGCTGTCAGAAAAGCATGTAATCCCCCCTACACACAAACACACACACACACACACACACACACACACACACACACACACACACACAAAGAGCTAAGGCACATCATACTTCGTTGGTAGAAGATCATCTTACATTGGTTTTTAGGATCTCTCTCCTGCATGATGTAATTTATTATTCTCCAAAACACACAAACCTTGTAGGTGACTGTTGTCTAGAATACAAACCTTAGAGGCACAGAATTAGGACCCGGAGAGCCAGAAAGCCCCTGAGTCCCTTAGAACTCTTCCTCAGGCTGGATGTTAAGCAAAACAATCTCTTCCTCCACCCATCTAACTAGGATGCTCAGATTTTATTCTCTCTTTTTGAGGGGTTATGCTTAACCTGTAGAGTTCCAGAGGTGTGTTCATAGCTCAGTTGGCCTTCATAAAAGTATCCTTGTCAACTGACCTTCTGAATTACTTCTTGTGGTATTAAGGTTGTCAAAATGGAGGGTCGCCAACAGTGCCATTAAGAAAAGCACACCCACCCACCCCGAGGAGTTGCTGGTGAATGAATGAAAGGAGAAGCAGGTGGAACTACCTTTGTTCACTTCTGCCCAGGGCCAGATCTGCTGTTACTGCAGTAGTGAACCTTTTGAGAGTACCGTATTTTTCGCCCTATAGGATGCACTTTTTCCCCTCCAAAAATGAAGAGGAAATGTGGGTGCGTCCTATGGGGTGAATACAGGCTTTCGCTGAAGCCTGGAGAGCGAGAGGCTCTCGCTCTCCAGGCTTCAGGAAGCTCTGTGCAACCCTCTGGAGCCCGGCGCCAAGCCGCGCCCACCTCCGGAGGGTCACGCAGAGCTGCCTGCCCTCCCGGGGTCCGCGCAGCTCTGCGCGACCCTCCGGAGCCCAGCGCCAAGCCGCGCTGGCCTCTGGAAGATCGCGCAGAGCTGCCTGCGCTCCCGGGCTCCGTTCTGGGGCCTGGGGGAGGGGAAAGCTCGGGCTTCCCCCTCCCCCAGCCGCGCAAGCTGCCAGAGCTGCCTGTTCTGGGGGCTGGGGTCGGCGGAAGCTCGGGCTTCCCCCGCCCCAGCCCCGCGCCTGGGGGGGGGGAAATACCTTGTTTTTCTTTATTCCCCCCCAAAAAAACTAGGTGTGTCGTATAGAGTGGTGCGTCCTATGGGGCGAAAAATACGGTAGTTTGCAGTCACACAAAGAAGAGGGAAATCCTTCTGTGGGAAAAGGTTGGTGCGGGAAGACGGCAGGATTTGAGACAGATTTGGATTTGAAGGGGTGAAGGTTGGTGCAAGCACAGTGGTTGAGAGCCTGGCTGTGAGCAAGGAATAAGCTCACTGGGTTGCCTGAAGTGAGCCCCACTCTTCAGCTTGCTATTAGGAAGAAACTGCTCTGGGATCACAGGCTTCCTTATCCTCCCTCTTTCTGCCCCATACTTCCTGATTGGTGGACTATCCATGGTTTACCATGACATCTGAAGAAAAGGCTCTTCTGAAACAGAACTGGAAACCATAGTTTGAAGTGTATTTCCAAGTCTTTGTAGGAAAACTGGTTTGCATTAGTCATTGTTTACTCCCAACTCATGACAAACTATGGATACCATCAACCACAATTATGCAAGGGGCCAAGTGCTATAGGGGTGGAGCACAGGAGCCTGAAGGATCTTCTCAAGATGGTTTGGCCTCAATATCTTCTGAATCGAGCCACTGCCTCAACCCTTGAGGTGTTGGTTCTTTCATTTATGCATCACTTCCCATGAGGTATCCAATAATAGTTTACAAAGTAATATATTATGGGGCAAATATTACCAGCTTGCCTTACTGCAGTGAGGAGGACCCTGTGGCCTGCCCAGATATGGGTGGACTACAATTCTCATAATCATCATAATTGACCACAGGCCATGCTGGATGGCGCTGGAGTCAACACAAGAAGAGCCCTGCTGGATCAGGCCAATGACCCATCTAGTCCTCTTCTCACAGTGTCAAACCAGATGCAACTTTGGGAAAACCCTCAAGCAGGCTCTGAGCACAAAAGCACTCTCCCCTCCTCTGTTTTCCAGCAACTGGTATTCGGAAACATTGCTGCCTCCACCAATGGAGGCAGAGCATAGCTATTGTGGGTAGTAGCCTTTGACAGACTTAATAGAGTTAAGCGCCCCAACCATTTCCACAGGATCATAGAACATTCCCCCCATTACAGGAGTACTGTAAGGAAGATGGAGGCCCAATCAATGTTACTAATGCAATATGGAGATGCAGAGGAAGGGCTGTAGTTCACTGGTAGCACATCTGTCTTGCATGCAGAAGGTCCCAAGTTCAACCCCCAATGACATCTCCAGATAATGCTGAAGATAGATTCTCTGCCTGAAATCCTGTAGAGCTGCTGCTACAATACTGAGCTAGATGAACCCAATGGTCTGACTCAGTATAAAGCAGCTTCCTATGTTCCTATGCAGGGGAAGAAAATCCCCAAGGTTTGACACCAAACTCTATTGGCTACACATACAAAATCTACCTGCACTGTTGCCCAGAGCTTTTGTCCACCCCACGGGGTCTACCAGGGTTCTCTTGAAGCAGGCTGGACATTTTAAGAACTCGGCCACAATCCCTGCTACTCCAACTGCTGCCTGCCAGCACTCGTCCTCAGAGTGGAGGGAATTGCTTATTTTGGGAGCCCGTCTCCTTTTCCTTTGGGTGGGCCCTGGCAGAATACAGACCCTTCCCAGAGGTAGGAAATGTTCCCTCCCTTTTAGGGCTTCATTGGACGGAGCCCAGGAGCCACTTGTGGGACATCCAAGGCCACCATCCCTCACCATCTGTTCACACAGCAATCCAAGGTCAAGGCTAATTGCTGGCAAATTAAATCCTACGGAAGAGAAATGCTGCGTTAGATGTTGCCTGCTTGTACTTCATTCATAGATTGCAGAGGTGGCAGGAACGTCTGCCTAATGAGATGTAAAAATAATGCATTGTGAACACAACAGGAAGGAATGGTCTGTGGGGCCCATCCTGAGTTGCCGCCTCTGCACCTGGAACAAGATCCTGCTCACCTACAAAGGCCCCACAGCGCCACCATCATCTTGGACTCCTTCCTCTGCCAACCATGCTGTGCTTCATGGAGATTCTCAAAGGTCACTCCAGAAAGTTGGGCTGCTTTCTTGAAACTGAAGGAGCTCATTTAGGTCAACAGCTTCTCTGTATCCCAAAGGACCTTGAGTTTCTGATCACCCCACAATCTGCCTAAGATCTAAGAAATCATTACCTTACATCCAGGGTGGGGAAGTCTTTTCAGCCCAGAAGGCAATCTTCTGGGAGCCCCTTGCCAGTGGCTGGTGGGTTCAGCGGCAAACATGGGATGCACTAAGCCCAAAGCAAGAGATGGAACTCTTGACTTTGTAGGCTATAGTCCACCTGCCATCTAGGCAAGCGTGAAGCATTACTGGGTCTGTGGCTCTTGTGGAACCCTCTCCACCACCACCTGTGCCAAACTCACTGAGAGGTCCCTTTTGCCTTTAAAATGTTTCCAGCTTGGATGAGCTGAAGGAAACCAAAAGCACTGGGATGCACAACATGTGAAGACTGAATAAGGCCACATCATATCATGGTGTGTTGGAAGGTATTTGTGCAACAGTATTACCCCTAACCAACAACCTTCCATTTTGCCTGTCATGGAGGACTAGGTGGGGAGTGCCTGGTGCTGCCTGGGAATTCAGAGAAACAAAAATAAAAATAAAAATGGATAGCGTAATTTGTGAGTTTTGACCTGTCATGCCAAAAAACAAGCTAAATCACATTTTGGTCTACCATCTTGATTCAAAATGGTGGCCAGCAGTGCTTTGTGATTGTTTTCTGGTACTCACCATGAAGTCATTACAGTAAGTGCCACACTTTTAACAATTTGGGGAAAAGGTGCTGGTACTGTGTACCCTTGAGTACCCCCAGCAAAAAAGCACTGGTGGCCAGCATAACAACATAAACGAAGACCACAGCCCTCACCCCAGGAATCCTTGTGCCAAGTTTGGCAGTGATATCTCAAGAGGCAGCCAAACCCATGGAGAACACATGGACAGACAAATGAAGCATTTCCTAAACTCCTAGGGGAGTTTAAAAAAAAAGAAAGTTGCTCAGGCAGAGAAATGCCCACCTGCTCAGAACATTAAAAGGGAGGGGGCTGGGGGGGTGCCTGATGGGAGGGGCAAAGCCACATCCAGGATATTTCCCATCAAACGCTGCCCACTGGTGTGGGTGGTAAGTGGCATACATCAGGCGCTGGGGGAGATGTGAATAATTTCTTTCTCTCAGATGTACTGCTTTCTTAAGCCATAGTTCTATAGTTGCCATTGAGGCACTTTGTTTTTCATTGATCATACTGTTGTTTTCCCTTCTGGGCTGTTCCGTGGTTTGGTTTTGCTATAAACTGAGATGGAAAACAAACAACTATGTACATGAGAGTAAGTGACTTCCTTGGCAAATCTTAGGGTAAAGGTAAAGGTAAAGGGACCCCTGACCCATAGGTCCAGTTGTGACTGACTTTGGGGTTGTGGCGCTCATCTCACTTTATTGGCTGAAGGAGCCGGCGTACAGCTTCCGGGTCATGTAGCCAGCATGACCAAGCCGCTTCTGGCAAACCAGAGCAGCGCACAGAAACGCCGTTTTACCTTCCCGCCGGAGCGGTACCTATTTATCTACTTGCACTTTGACGTGCTTTCGAACTGCTAAGTTGGCAGGAGCAGGGACCGAGCAACGGGAGCTCACCCCATCGCGGGGATTTGAACTGCTGACCTTCTGATCAGCAAGTCCTAGGCTCTGTGGTTTAACCCACAGCGCTACCCGTGTCCCTAAAAAAAAAAGCCCTTCCAACCAGCAAGGTGAGCTCCCAAATTTCCCAGGATATTTTAAAAGTCAAGCCACCCGTTGGTTGAGCAAGGGCTCATCCACACTTCCACAGCTTCTGGTATACCTCCCCACAACATGCCATTTTTAATGGGCTTCTAATTTCACCTGGTCAGTTCTTTTACAGGCGGGGAGGGATGTTTCTGCTCATAGCATCTGTGAAAATACATTCTCTAAATGCTGATGGGAGTCGAGAGGCAATGTGAGTTTTGGGACGCCCTTCTTGCCAGAACAGGGCAGGAAGTGCTTGTTTCTTGTCATGAGGAGGGAAGCCCTGCCTGAACTTGTTTCGCTGCTATTTAAAGCCTGGCACCAGAGTAAGCAATTCCAGGCCTTGCAGCACTTGTCTTTTACAGCTTCTCAATAAAGAGGGAACAAAGTGCAGAAGCAGACCTGCCGTGCCTCCTATCCAGCTGGCAGGTGTGTTGTCCCCTCGGAGCAACCCTTTCTCCTGGCTGCAGGGAGTTCCTGACAGCTTCCTCACTGTATGAGAGCAACAGCAGAGCAGGCATCCCTGAATGCCATAAAAAGGAGAAGAAACTTTGCTGCCAGAGAGGCAACGCCAGCAGGCTTGTTTCTGCTTTGCCTTGAAGAGGGAAGACCTTTCGGAGCCTGACTCTGCTTCTACCATGCTGCTGTCTGTTGCAAATCACTCTTGCACCTTCATAGACATGATAGAACTACATCCTCATTAATCACACTAATTTATCCAGCTACAAACAGCCTTTCAACAGTTGGAAGAAATATGATGAGATAGAAATGTATCGTCTTGCAGTCCTCCTCAAAAGCAACGCTGGCGGAGCTGAAACCCAGTCAGTGCGTCAGTTCTGGGAGCAAGTCATAGATTGAACAGGCCAATTGATGGGGATTAATCTCAGCATGGATCCTGTGACCATTTCAGTCCACTCTCTTTGAGCTTGTTTAAGACTTTGTCCTTTACAGGATAGATAAAAGAAAGTCCTGCACATGGTGCATAGTTAAACTATGGAACTCACTCCCACAGGAGACAGTGGTCACCAGCTTGAAGGGCTTTAAAAGAGGATCAGACAAATTTATGGAAGTGAAGGCTATCAATGGCTACGAGCTATGATGACTATGTTGTACCTCAATAGCTGAGGGCACCAATGCTTCTGAATACCACTTGCTGGGAACTGCAGAAGAGGAGAATGGTCCTGTGCTTGGGTCCTGCTTGCTGGTTTCCAACAGACATTTGGTTGGCCATTGTAAGAGTAACATGCTTCCTTTGCCTGATCGAGCAAGGCCTTCGCATTCTTACTTTTAACTTATTACTGACTTCTAAGATAGAGCTTCTGACTATATACTGGAAGACCCTATCAGAGTCCAGCCTCCTGTTTTCACAGCAGCCAACCAGCAGCCCTACTCAGTGGGAATCCCACAATCAGGACACGGCCACAAAACACTCCCATGCCTGTGTTATTAACAGATAAGGGGCAATCTTTATCAGGTGCTGGAGTTAACACTGCAACATTATTTCTTTGAACTAAACGTTGCTCTTGTGGTGATTATGCTGGGTTTAAGGCTGTGTGTGTGCACATACATAGACCTACAGAGCAAGGCAGGCCCCTGTCCCACGAGTTCTGTGCGCCTTTGCCTGGCAGTTTCTGTCTATGGGCCTGAAATGGAATAGCCCTCCTTCAGATCTCTGCGTGCTAGTCTCACTTGTCCCTTGGCATTATGTAGAAAGGGAGGGAGGGTTGGTTTCTCACTTTGACCAATTCAGGACAGAAGTCAGACCCAGAGTGCCTCTCCAGTGTCCCCTCACCCAATTGTCATTAGCTGCAGAGGAAGGAAAAGCCAGTGCCAGCCAGCCCCCCCTTTCCCCAATGGCTCATTTCAGCTTCCAGATGGGGGTGGTTAAGACATGGAAGTAGTATGAGGGAAAGTGTTAACCCAGCAGCGCCATAACCAGTGGCAGAGCAAGCTGATTGGGCACCTGGGATGGTGCACGTGACCTGTGCCCAGGGGTTGGGCCAGCCACGCACAGGGGCGGGATACTCCATGGGGCTTCCGAGGAGTCTGCCTGCCTCCTCCCACTCAGCCGCCCTACAGCTGAGGGGGAGGTGGCAGGCAGACCACTTGGGGCAGTGGAGCCTGCGGGCGTCCAAGCCACCGCATCGCTCCCAGGAGAGACACATGGCTCAGGCCCGCTGCAGGCTCCGCGGTGAGTGCCACCCGGCATTTTGTCACCCCCCTGAGTGGTGACACCCAGGGCAGTCCACCCCCACCGCACCCCCTTTTCTCCTCCCCTGGCCATAACCCTCCCTCCCCTAACTCCTTCTTGTTCTGGAACAGTCTCTCCTCTGCCTGTCGCCACTAAAGGAAGGCACAGTGACCCTCCCTCGCTCCTGCCTTGGGCATAATGCATGCACTGTGCCTAGATTAATTGCATGATTGCGGTTAATTGCTCCTCGCTTTCCTGCTGAAGCTGTGGATCTCCTTGAGCCCCGTCATCCTCCGAGACGGGATGCCGCTTCCGTGAGCCTCTTTGCTCCCTGCTGATCTCTCTCTGGGATCTTGCAGAGTCAGGCAACCTCACCATGTCGCTCTGCCCAAGGCCACGCCTGTTCCCACAAAATAGACCCACCTGCAACAACCGGGCATATGAGGTGCCTGGCAGGAAGGCTTTCTTTCACCTGGTACTTTGGCTTCACAAAGTGCTTCCCACACTTTCTGTGTGTGTTTTTGCAATCACCTGTTCCCATTGCATATAGACAGGAATGTGATGCCATTCACTATCAGGGAGAAAGCAACCTCCAATGACAAAGTTGTCCTTGACCTCGAAGGTGTTTGCGCTGGGTGCAAATTGCATGGGTATGTCCATGGAGTCAGGCCTGGGTAAAACAGAGCATTGCAAGCAGGAGAAGCCAGATCTCAGCCGCTGAGTCATTCCTGACAGTTCCTCATCCCACGCTGCATTATCCAAACTCACCGGTATTGGGATTGTCCTGAAATCAGTTTTTTGGGGGGGAGTGGAGGACTGACAGCTGCTTATATTTGTGTGTATGTATTAATTATGGAGTCTAATGAGTTCTCTTGTTACACCAAAGCAGCTCAGCACCTCTCGATTTTTCACAGATATCCTCATGAATATTTCTCACTACATACTGGATGTCATTATTCCATTAGAATCAATTAGCCCAAATGTTGTTATGACATATATATATATATATATATATATATATATATATATATATATACATACACACACACACACACACACACACACACACACGCACACACGCACACACGCACACACACACACACTCTGAAATGTATGTTCTCTCTCTTTCAAGATGCTCATCAGCAAAATCATGAGAACCAAACACAGATCTGCAGGCAAAGGTGACAGGGGTTTTTTTTTGTAAGAGAAGAGACTGAAACACACACTTTTCTCAAGGAACTAGAAAACCTTAGCTTGAAAGCACAAGCGGGGGGAACTATTCCAACAACCCCCTCCCTTCTTTGCCCCCTTGCACTTCCAGGAAATCCTGTATTGATTTCCTTTGCCAGAACCCAGCAATGTAATCCGAAGTGGTGGAGCCACAGAGCCAGCCTGAGCCAAAGGGATGCTGGCATCAAGGCCTCCTGGCTCACTAATCCCTTCATTTGTTTTATCATTTCATTGTCTCCTGAGGTGCTTTACAAGCTGCAGACAACCTATTAACATAAAAAGTCTCAGCGATAAACCTGTTAATATAATACTGAGTTTCAAACTCTGCTTTCCAGCTAAAAACCGAGTTGTTTAAAATAGTGTTTTTGGTGGTGGGGAGCCAGGCTGGGGCTGTAAAGTCATGTTTCAAGAGCAATGTCAGGCCCCCTCCAGACTGGCTTTTGTTGTTGCTGCTGTGGGTGGGTGGGTGGATATTGTAGAAAAAGGGTGCTGGTACTTGCTCTGAAGTTTTTCCAGTAAATGCCACACTTTTAAGCACTGCTTTTCTTCTAGAAACGGCGTTTCCGTGCGCTGCTCTGGTTTGCCAGAAGCGGCTTAGTCCTGCTGGCCACATGACCCGGAAGCTGTACGCTGGCTCCCTCGGCCAATAAAGCGAGATGAGTGCCACAACCCCAGAGTCGTCCACGACTGGACCTAATGGTCAGGGATCCCTTTACCTTTTCTTCTAGAAAAAAGGTGCCAGTACTGCATACACTTGAGTACCCCCAGACACTGGCACAATAAGAGTGCATTAGTGCTAAAGCAATACTGGAGCCTTCACACATCATTCCCCTTTATGGTCTGCAATGCTTCCCAAATGTGACTGCATCACAGCTGCCTGGACGATGGAGGCTCTCTTGCACTATAGTGGGGCAACCTCTGCCTCCCCTCCCCACCACCCCACCAACACCATCCTGGAGCATTTGTAGCATGAAAAGTTACAGGATTTTAGCAGGAAATTACAGGATGTGCAGCTCTTGCAAACAAAGCGGGATGGACAACCCCCGCCTGGCATTTGTGGGTGCAAATGGTACTGCAAGCGGAGTCGCACAATCTCATGTCCTGAGCACAAATTGTTATCAAATCTCAAGAAAAAAGGAGGCTTGTGGGGGCAGAATATCACCTCCTTAAATGAATCAAAACAGGTGTGGTATTTCCTGGGAACATCCCTTCATCACCATTGCCAGGCCCTGAATTTCAGGCATTGGTCCTCAAGTGGGGGAATTACATGGGGTGCAAGGGAATCACCACCACGATTCTCTTCTCTTCTCTTCTCTTCTCTTCTCTTCTCTTCTCTCTCTCTCTCTCTGGATGGGTGTGGATGGGTGAGTGGGTGGGTTTTAAAAAAAGGGAGAGAGACTGGGAGAAAGGGACTGGAGCGTTTACACACACACACACCAGAAAAAAGAAGGTTGTGTTGCAATAATGCCCAACAGGTTTCCCTGCCTTGAGAGCAGTCAGATATGCCAGAAACCCAGAACCAGATATAGGCCTCCATGGCTGGAGAAAATACACCAGGGTGACTCTAGGCTGCATCAACAGAAGTCTAGCGTACAGAACAACGGAGGTCATAGTACCACTCCAGTGGCCAGACCCCACTTGGAGTTCTGTGTCCACTTCTGGGCACCACAGTTTAAGAAGGGTATTGATAAGCTGGAAGGTATGCAGAGGAGGGTGATCAGGATGATAAAGGTTCTGGAAACCAAGCCTTATGAAGAACAGTTGATGCATTGGGGTATGTTTAGCCTGAGAGGTAGCATAACAGCCACCTTCAGATCTCTGAAGGGCTGTCACATGGAAGGTGGAGCAAACTTGTTTCCTGCTGTCTAGAGGGTAGGACACGAACCAATGGATTTCAAATTATAGGATTCTGAGTAAACATTAGGAAGAATGTTCTGATGGTAAGAGCTGTTTGACAGTGGAACATGCCATTTTTACATGCCTCTCTCTGGATGATGTGTTTCCTCTTTGCTTGCAACACGTAAGTGACCACCTGACTCCCACGGGTAGGCTTGGCCTCAGAAGGTGTCTGCAAGCATGATGGCCCAATGGCATGCAGAGCGCTGGCCCAAGCCTCGATGCCTGCTGATTTCCTGCGCTTACTGAAAAAGGAGCAGGAGGCAGGCTTCGTAGCACAGCAAGATCGATTTCATTGGTGAGAGTTATTTTTAAAAGCGGAGCAGCTGGAACCCTGTCACTGCTCAGCAAATAAAACAAAACAGCACCCGTTTGGCTCATGTGATGCCAATAAAATCACTGTGTGCTCATAACAAGTGGGGCTGAAAATGTGTCACTTATATCCCCCCCAACATACTGTGGAAATGATCACCCCCCTCCCCTCACACAATGGTGCAGCTATAGACCAGGGATAGAAGTTGTTCGCTTTCCAGCTGAGCCAATTAACAAACTTCCCCAAACCATCCAGGGGCCAATGAGGCAGAAATGAAGAACCCGGCACAGCCAGACTCACTGCCTGCTCCCCACCTCTACCCTGCCCTGGCAAAGGGGGAAGTGTTGGGACTCTTGCACTGGAGAGAAAAGGTGGCTTCAAGAAGCAGTACCTGATTCTTTGCCCTTCAACCCTGTGCCCACATGAGCTGCGACCTGGGGGATGTTAGGAGTGATCCTGCCTGTGCACCAGTACACAACCTCTAGGCTGGGAGATGCTGCTTGGTCCTTCTCCCCCTTTGCCTGGAGCTGCATCTGATCCTGAGCACTTGCCTGTCAGGAGTTCAGCCTACACTCGAGTGCGTCCCTGGTAGAGACACATGCCCGACTGGCATGTTCTCTCCCTCCTGGTCAATTGTTCGGGAGCTTCAAAAGCTTTCTTCATTCCAAACATCACAGCGACCGATGCCAACAGACATCGGCACACTTAGGGATCTGCAGTTTGCGCAGTTGCATAACAGAACCCCAGCAACTCAGCATTTTGGCTAATCCATTTTATTTACATATAAACACACACGGAGCACTGCAACATGGCTCCCTGTCTCTCTCTAGCATCAGACAGCAAAGAGAAAAAGGACAAAGGACAATAGTCCCACTTCACGGAACACAGTAACACAAACATCCTGTTTCCGTCACTTCCCACTCTGTGGAGTCAAAACATATACTGTCATGTGAAAGACAAAAATCCCATGACTGCAATCATGGATCAGGAACTCTAACATTGCCTTCTGGCATAGCCCTCTGCTATGTGCTTCCAGGATGCATTATCAGAAGCATCTAGGGGGTTGTCCCCATGCTAGAGAGACTGGTTTTTCACAGTTAGCTGAAAGCAGAATTGAAACAGTGCCCCCCACCTCCCCCCCCCCACACTTAAGAGAGCCACATTGCCCACCCATCTCCTTTCTCATGGCCAAGATGCTCTACTCAGCAAAGATCCTGTTCAGTGTTAATGTCATAGGAGCCAACTCCAGGGGGCCATGGGTGCTTAGGCACCCACAACAATATAATTGTGGGAGCTGGGCTCCCACAAAATCAATGAAAAAAGCTGGCAGATGGCAGCAGTGCTGCCTCCAAGAGAGAAGCAGTTCAACTCCACCCTCCGCAGCCAGCCAGCAAGGCACCCTTTTCCGGGTGGGTTGGGGCTCAGACGCGGAGGCAGTCTCTCTGGCTGCAGATAGGTGGAGGAAGAAGAGTCACCACCACTGACCACCACCAGGTGGACGTGTGACGTGACATGCACCCGCCTGCCCACAATGCATGTGACGTCACACACACACTACGTGCAGGTGTGTGCATGTGATGTTGCAAGTCTGCCTTGCAGCGGCGGGCACCCACAATCCTCAGGGCAAGATAGCACCCCTGGTTAATGTCACATGTGCAGGCTGCATTTATCAGGGTTGAAAGGTCAGGGTGGCTGAGTGCCCTTGATCAGCTGTTCTCAATTGCATCAGATCTATTTTTCTTGCTGCAGCAGGGTCAGTTCCTTCTCAAGTAGGTTTTGCTTTCCCCCTCCCAAGGCGAACAGAAATGGACACTGGAGCAGTTAAAAGAGGCTGCCATGCCCCTCAACCCCCAGGGCTCCTGGAGGAAGACTCAGGTGAATATGAGGTCCTACAGGCTGTTCCACCCAGCAGGGGACTTTTGGGTGCCACCATCCCAGCCAGATGATGTGACACTGAGTTGTATCAAATTAAGGTCTGCTCAGAGAAAACCCACTGGCATTAATGGGCCTAAGTTCATTCATTTCAATGAGTCTACTCTGAGTAGGACTAACATTGGCTACACCTCTGCACCACCATCCTGGGACTCAGAGTGCCCAGCAATGCCTCCGCCTCTCCAGTTTCACTGAAGTCAAGGAAGGATCTGATAATTAGCACAGCCAGCTGCTCTATGGAGGGTCATCCGGGTGAATAGCAGGCAAGCCTAGTCCACCTTGATAGGACCTCAGGTGGCTTCAGCTCTTGGCTGAGGCAACATCAAACCCTGACGCTATGCGTCTCGACCCTCTCAGCTAAGAGCAACAGGAAGGAATACAATGTGTCAGGCATCAAGCAGGAGGCTTCTCATTAAAGTCTCCAGGGCTCGGCCTATCAGCCCTGAATAGGCTATTGCTACAATTGCATCGGATTGCCAGACAATTACTACACTAATCTGATATAAGGGGGGCAGACAGAGAGGGAAGGAGAGAGAAAACAATGACAACAGAGGAGGACCACATAAAAATTACTGGGATGTCTGTGCCCGAGAATAACGTATCTAGAATCTTTGTTAAAAGTTAATTGAGATAGGATGACAATTTGTTAGGAAAGAGATGGAAACAGTCAGGCAAGAAAAGGAGAATTAATGTTGCTCCAGCTGAGGCTGCCTGTTGTCAAGGGAGACTGCTCTGCCCCACAGATGGGGCACTGAGTTCAGAAAAAGACAGGGCTGTCTCAAGTCCCTCCATTTTGGGGAGCACCTGGGGGCAGCTGGCAAGAAGCAACAGGGTAAAGGAAGCCACCAGGGGGTTTACACTGGGCATAGGGGGTGTGCCAAGGGCCACACTGCCAGTTGCCTCTGCAGTGTGGGTCTCAGGAGGCCACCCTGGGAGACTCATTTCCCATCAGCATTTGAGCTTGCTGTGCCAATATTTGGCACTTTCTGTGTGCCAGTCATGCTGGCCAGGCAACTTTCCCAAAAGTAGAATGCCATCTCCTGTCCTGCTGCTGCCTCTGCCTCTCACAAGAGCACCTGCTGTGGCTGTGGCAAGCGGGGGCAGGTGAGAGGTGCTCAGCCCTGCCTGGAACTGCGTTGCCAAGAGTAGCCTGCGGACTGTCTCGCCAGAGTGGTGCATGCTCTAGTTATCTCCCACTTGGACTACTGCAATGCTCTCTACATGGGGCTACCTTTGAAGGTGACCCCGAAACTGCAACTAATCAAGAATGTGGCAGCTAGACTGGTGACTGGGAGTGGCTGCCGAGACCATATAACACCAGTTCTGAGAGATCTGCATTGGCTCCCAGTACGTTTCCGAGCACGATTCAAAGTGTTGGTGCTGACCTTTAAAAGCCCTAAACAGCCTCGTTCCTGTATACCTGAAGGAGCGTCTCCACCCCCATCGTTCAGCCCAGACACTGAAATCCAGCACTGAGGGCCTTCTGGCGGTTCCCTCATTGCAAGAAGTGAGGCTACAGGGAACCAGACAGAGGGCCTTCTCAGTAGTGGCACCCACCCTGTGGAACGCCCTCCCACCAGATGTCAAAGAGATAAACAACTACCTGACATTCAGAAGACATCTTAAGGCAGCCCTGTTCAGGGAAGTTGTTAATATGTAACGCTGTACTGTTTTTAACACTTGATTGGGAGCCACCCAGAGTGGCTGGGGAAACTCAGCCAGATGGGCGGGGTATAAATAATAAATTATTATTATTATTATTATTATTATTATTATTATTATTATTATTATTACACCGGTCTTGAAAGACCTACCTTGGCTCGCAGTATGTTTCTGAGCACAATTAAAAGTCCTAAACGGCTTCAGCCCATCTCCAATGCCACCGTTCAGCCCAGACACTGAGGTCCAGCTCTGAGGGCCTTCTGGCAGTTCCCTCCCTGCGAAAAATGAGGTTACAGGGAACCAGGCAGAGGGCCTTCTTGGTAGTGGCGCCCACCCTGTGGAACACCCTCCCACCAGATGTCAAGGAAATAAATAACTATCTGGCTTTTAGAAGACATCTGAAGGCAGCCCTGTTTAGGGAAGTTTTTAATGTTTGATGTTTTATTGTGTTTTTAATATTCTGTTATTGTTATTGTTATTATGTGTATCTGAGGCTGCACTTCAAAGCAGAGGGGCAGAGGTGAAGCACCAGAGGTGCAGGGGGTGGGGGAGGAAGGATCTTACTTAAACAGAAGAAATAATGGCAGGGAAGTGGGGAGCTGCATGATTTAAGCAAGAGGAAACTTGGCTAAACTGGCCCTGATCCAAGTGGGAACTCCAGCCAGGGACCCCTTAGTACATTAATGCCAGGAGCAGCAGCAGAGGCCTCCTATGCAGCCTGCCTGAGCAGAGGGGAAAATCTCCTGGCAGGGCTCCCTCTCCTTTCAAGGGTGTCCTGGTGGTGTCTCAAAAGGAACAAAGTGACCTCGAGGGCTGCTGCAGAGTCTTGGAGGTCCTTTGTTTCCACGTCAGCTTTGTTGTATGTTAAACAGTGTCACCGGAGTCAGGTGGCATGACACCCGGCACAGATGGGATAATTTATGGGAGCTCAGATGATCTGGGAAGGGGAGGCTGTGAAGAAGCCGGTGTCTCTCCTCCTTCGGTAAGAAATCAGCAGCAAACTCACCGGCTGGGGGTGGGGCGGACACCAGGAGACTGCAGAGAGAAGGGAGAGGAGATGGCTTTTGGAAAATGTCCACCTCTTCACAATTCAACAACAGCTTGCACTCACACCCCACAAATGGAAGACAGGGGGCTAGGTTTGAAATAGGCAACAAGAGGCATTAGAAAAATCCTAAAGAATTTACAAATGGCCAAAACTGCTTTGTGCACTGGATGAAAGCAGTGAGAGCTCCTATGAATCTGGGGCATGGGATCCTCAGCCGCAGATTTCTTGGGTGAGCCCCCATGGCTCAGGGACTCAAAGCAGGCAACTCCTTCCTTCTAGACCTTTCTTTTCAGCACTGCTCCTGTACAGTAGGACTCCTGTACCTGACCCTCGACCTTGGGGCACTGGTGGGTAGGTGTGAGGAAGCACCCCTTCATCTCCTAGAAGGTGCTTCAAGGTGCTCACCAGTTTTTCCTTCCACTCCTATTTCACCACATCTGCACTCTATCTGCCATGGAGACGGGACTGGCCTCTGCCCCATCACGGAGCAAAGCAATGCAGAACACCATGTTGCAGATTTCCCAATAAAATATCATAGGCTTCATCAGAAAGGTGCACGCCATCACCCCAGTGTGTGTTATGTTGGAGGTTCCTCAAAAGCAGGGTATTTTCCCCAGCCAGAACTCACCAGTCACAGCACCTCTCATGCCATTGCCATTATAAGAGAACAAGGAAGGAGTTCGTGGTGAGTTCTGGCACCTCTTTTTCTAGAAAAATAGCACTGCTCAGAAGTACCCAATAGGAGTTCTACAGCCCTAGCAGGATCAGAGTCTTGGAACAAGGACTCCCTGTCCTGCTAGGGAGGGAGCAAATCAGTTAAATGTGGATGCCAGCCCCAGCATATTACAAACCCTCCAAGGGTCCCTATCTTTCAGGGACAGTCCCGGATTTGCAGAAGCCATCCCGGTTTCTGATCTGATGCCAGAATGTCCCGCTTTTCCTGAGGATGTCCCTATTTTCATCAGAGAGGTGTTGGAGGGAACCTTGAGCCTGCCCCCGCTCCAAATGACACAGCTTTGCTTGCAACTGAAGCTCTATACTGATGCAGCAGCAGGGAGAGAGATGCCTCCTCTTCTTCCTTATGCAAGGAAGAAGAGTATTTTCTTCAGGACGTGTCCTTCCGTAGCATTAAAACAAAGTTCACTTAAGCTGCCTCCACACGAGATCCTTAACAACTTGTATGTATGGTACTGTATTTAAAGCAGAAATCTTCCAAAAAGACTTTCCAGGCCCAATTGTGTTAGGAAAGGGAGAATAAATACACCAGGTTTAAATGCTGTACGAGTTGCTTTTCATTTCCAAACCGTACAGCATCCCCCTTTGCCAAGAAGAACACCTGATATTGTAGGCAACAAAGCGGCCCTCATATTTCACCCTCCTCTTCATCATCCTCCAATTCTTTTGTGAAAAGGTCGCCCTTGTTGTGCTCCATTTTGGATTTTGTGTGGATGTTTCATTTCGAGCCGGGATTATCCTGCAAGGTTCCTTTAAGTCTTTGTTGTTTAAATGACAGTTACAAACCAAAGCTAATTTGAATAACTGAACCATAGGAAAAATACCCTCTAACCATGAAAAATGAATATTCAACATTCCCACCTTATCTTATTTTCTTTGTAGCACTGTTTTCTCCGCTGCATATTAAGTGGCCTCCGGAAGCTCTGGAAGAGAGGAATTGCCTGCTCTGGAACGGGAAGGTGCTGAGCGCAGAACAAAAATATTCCTCCATTGTGGCATGTCAGTGATTTGAGCAGGAGACAAAATGGGACTCTCCTTGCCATGCCTACCTGGCCACAGAATCACAGAGCTGGGACGGCGGCAGCGTGTGTGCGAGGGGGGAGCCTGATAGGCCACTTCGTCCTGGAATGGTGGGGGCAGAGGAGGCTAATGCCCCCTCAGTATTGGCAAGGAGCTGATCCCCCTCCCAAACAAATAAAGATGGCAGACAAGTCGACTACTGTAGTGAAGGCTGGGGCAGGAGGTTACAACAGTCCTCTGAAGTAGATAAGGTGGGTGAGTTTTATCAGCTGATGAGGTTCACAAAAACACATGCTCTATAATTTCTACATTGATTCATTCCTAGTTCTCAGACTTCCCCCCTCTTATTATAGTAGGTAATGTGTAATTTATTTCAACAATAATTAATGTGATATTTGCCCATTAACAAAGCAGATGTCAAAAAATGCATGTGAAGAGTTGGCAATATTAATCATATCCTGACTGCTTGGAGCACCCAGGCACACCTTTAAAAACATGTCCAGAGTCCCTAACCTAGCCCAAGCTCTCAATAATTCATCCCACACAAGGGCTAGGTCCCCAGCCACTGCTTGATAACCGTCCCTCCACAACACACAGCAAAGGAGATTCACCTACCCAGGCAATCCTCCCATTATTGATCTGCTCTTCCCTTCACTAAGTTTCTCCTAATGTGCAAACACAATTTGCCTTTCTCCTGGGCTGTCGCTGGGGCAGCAGCAGAGAAGACATCTCTCCCGTCTTCTCTTCTATCATTGCCCCCTCCAGGTGGAACCCCTTTTCTGACCATCTCTACTGCCCTCCTCTGAACCTGCTCCTATTGATGTCCATCTGCCATAAATTAAAATCCACAGTCAATAAAACGCATAATTAAAAAAGGATCAAAGAGCAGAGAGAGAGAGAGACAAGCTTCAGCCTAAAACCAAAAGGTCTTCTTCACTCAGCACCAGAATAATGAAGGGAGCAGGGGGCTGTCAGGAAGCCTCCTGGAGGAGGGGATTCTACAGCTATGGGGCTGGAAAGGCCACACCTTACTTAGCAGAGACACCCAGAGAAGAGGTTCCTGTGCAGATCTCAAGGTCCAGGTAGGTGCACCTGAAGAGAGATCCCCAAGCTCTGAAGGGCTTTCACGGTCCATAGAAGTTCTTTGGTGTGGCCCCATAAATGGACTTTGTGGTGGGACATATGTGTATGTGAACATATGTCCTCTCACCCAAGGCTAGTAGTAGGTGGGACAGCTTGTCTGAATGCTACAGAAGGCTGGTCCACTTTTGCCATTGTAAAAATCGCAAGCGTCATAGAGTCCACTCAGTACTGGAAAACTAGTGGAAATCCACCTCATTTCAGTTCTGAGGGGGCAATGAACTATTTTTAGCAGCCCCCCAAAAGCCTCAAATATTGAAACTTCCCTAGAGGAAACCGTGTAGTCAACCAGCCCACATCCTCTGACTCCTTACAAAGTGGAAGGAAGCCATTGAGAAGTTGAACGGAGTTTCTCTGACCAACTTCTTCCAGGAAGAAGAAATTATATGCATGTAGCCTGAAGAGGGAACAGTTCCACAAGGGCCAAAAGGAACATCAAGACGGATTCACACTCAGAAGGAGATGTGGGGGAAAGGGGGGGTAGAAGGAGGAGATGCCATTTCCCTACAGAGAAAAGGACAAGGAGAACTGAAATGGCCAGAGCTTTAAAGTTGCAGCTTAAGGTCAGTCTGAAGCAAAAGAGGAGACAGGTGGAATGCTAACACGAGATGAAGAGGTGAGGCCACCTGCCCAGTTTGGGTTTCGAGGCAAAAGGTTGTTGCTTTGTTTGTTTTCCCCTTGAGAAACCTCCTGTAACATCCCTTGGTCCCTATTTTTAACCTGATGAAATGAAGGGGGAGCTCTTGCAGTGGAATGATCTGTTCTGATCACAGACTCCAGCTAGATCGTCTTCCTGCAGCGTGAGAGGCATTGTCTGAACCTCCTGCCTCACAACCGGGGTGGTCACTGGGTGCCGCCGAGTATGAGCCACTCGACTGGAGACTTCAGGATGTGTCTGTCACAACTCATCTGTTTTGATGTCTGTTACAAAACCCTCCTGGGGTAAAATAATCCACAGATACAAGGCCATTTCACCTCCATTGGAAGGATTTAAAAAATGAAATTGGACAAGTTTTTTTGAGGCAAAATCTTCCACAGCTCAAGCACTCCCTGGTTCCGCACATCGTCTCCCAGAGTCTCCGTGGCCAAAGGAGTCCCCTGGAAACCATTTCCTGTCATCTCTTCAGAACTGTCAGCTCACATTGGGGCCCTTGTGCAGCCCTCCTTGTCCTAGATTGAAAGAAGTGGAAACAAACAAACTGTCTACCTCTGCTGCATCCTGCACATCCCCAGCTGGCTGACCAGCACTCAGGCACTGGGCTGGCTTGGCTGCCCACATCAGGTTACCCTTGCTAGAAAAAGAGGCCCTGTGTAGCTTTCCTTTAAGAGTAGATCAAGGGTTTTTGGAGGTGGTGATCTTTCTCTTGGCTCAAGAACTTTCCTGTTTTGACCATTTTTTCCAGGAGGAAAGAGGTCCATGGAGCGTGACCCTGCTGATTTCCCCAGACCACAAAAGCTGTCATTGTGGTCCTTCCCGGATGGTCTGTCTGGACTGGGAATATACAGCTCTTACCATCCGAAAGTTATTCCTGATGTATAGTCAGAATCTCATTTGAAGTCATTATTTGGGGTCCTACAATGTGACAGCCCTTTAGATAGTTGAAGATGGCTATCATGTCTCCTCTCAGGCTCTTCTTTTCCAGGCTAATACCCAACTGCCTCAACCATTCCTCATAAGGCTTGCTTCCCAGACCCCTGATCATCTTGGTCACCCTCCTCTGCGTACATTCCAACTTGTCAATATCCTTTGTAAATTGTGGTGCCTATAACTGGACACAGTACTCCATGTGTGGTCTGACAAAGGCAGAATAGAGCAGGACTATTACTTCCCTTGATCTGAACACTATACTTCTGTTGACGTGGTTCCACATTCTCTCCTACACACTTCAAGTATGATTGGCATGGAGGCACACCTGGTGCTCAGAAACAGGTGGATGTGTACCAGAGAGACAGCAGAAGTATTTCCTCAGCTCTCATCTGAAGTTCAGGGACCCCCGCACTGAAGGGTCATGAGCTGGTCGCTAACATCCCTTGATGCATGTTACAGATCTTGTTACATTAATGAAGCTGCTGCCCTTTGATCCGCTTACAGTCTTGTGCCTTTATTCCTGATTAGAGAGGTGGCTCCTTTCCTTATACAGACACCCATTGCTTAACCCTCAGTTTCAAAGGCAATATAAGAATAAACCCCCAGCAGTCGGATGCATGCAACCCTCCTGCTCCATCCCTGCACGTTGCTCAAATCTTTCCCCCTTTGCTCCATGGCACACTCAGAAGTAAGATTTCATCTGAACCTTTTCCTTCCTGTGCCAGGAATTAGACTTTGTGGATTGTGCTTGCTGGAAACCACAGGAGGAGAGAAGTGCAGCTGATTCAGTAGGCTCACCTAGTATTTTTAAGGCCATGCTGTGTTCATTAGGATGCAGTGGAAGAGGAGACTCAAAGGGATGGCTGAAGCTCCCTTGGTTAGTCAGCTGAGCCTAAAGTATGAAAGATTAGTATGGCCAGGAATCTCAAGTTACCTGGGCAAGCAGCACTTGACAGTCTTTATGGCTAAAGTGCCAGTATGAAACCAAATACATCCGGCCTGACTTTAGGCCCATTTTAAAACCATGACCTGATTGCAGCAGAGCCAAGGCAGGATGGCAGATGTACCCCAAGTGGCCTGCTTTGTGGCCTGGAAGGAGTGATGTCGGAACGCATGGATTTCTGTTCCTTGCTGTGTTCACTGTCCACAGTACTGTTTCTGTTGCACTACAGTTCGGCTTCTGACAAAATTATTCTCCTTGCCATCTGCTGTGGCACAATTTTATGTAATTAAGTTATCATTATGTTATTTCAAAGCAATGCAAAGGAAACAAAATGCAAATGGGGGCAACGTAAGACACTGATTACATTTTCTTTTTAAAAGAATTTTTATTAGTTTCATTAAACGTTGCAAAGAACAAATATAACCACACACAATTCTTTTAAATTTAAAATTTAAATTTAAATTTAAAACATTTTTATTGAATTTTAATGTTACAGAAAGAAAAGAAACGAAAGAAAGAAAAGGAAATACATAGATAGACAAAAATAAATTACTATTTGCACAAACAAAAATCATTCCCAACCCCATGACTACCCATCACCGTGCCCCACCGCTTCCCTCCACTGCACCTCGACTACCATATATTTTGAGTTTGGTATAAAACATTGCAATCTATTAAGTTTTATATTTTGATCTCTTTATGACATGACTTATTAATGGTTTCTGTTCCACTTTGCTCCTTTCATCTAAGCATATCAGCATGTTTTTTTGAACAGTGTTTATCCATATATTCTTCAAAACATTGCCATTCTTGTCTAAGTTTTTGATTTGACTGCATTCTTATATTTGCAGTTAGCTTTGCCATTTCTATAAATTCGCTTAATTTGTGAAGCCAGTCATCTTTTGTAGGTATTGTCTTGCTCTTCCATTTGCTGGCGAACACACACAATTCTTTCAGTTACAAGCTGATACAAAGCAAAGCACAGTGCAGAAGCAAGGAAAGTATCCACCAGTGAACTCTGCTCTCATGCCTTTGGAGATTCATCCTAATGCGAGAAGATTCATCCTAATGCCCCATGCATTACCACACTTTCAATGAGCCGCACATGGCCTCTCCATATAGGAGCTTGAGAGACTGCTGGTTATCAAGGATGTTATTCCTTATATATAGAAGAGAAGAACAAAAACCAAATCTCCCCAAACCTCTTTCTCTGTGTAAGACAATCCAAGAGTCAAGAGTTGCTTATTGATGTTTGAAAACAACAGCAACTGTGGAAACTGGTTGTATTTTCTCCATTCTGGACATGGGATGAATGAGTGACCATCGACAATCTCCACACATACCCAGTCCTGCCTTCATCAGAATTTTCCAACATCCCTGCATGGGAGGGTCAAGGGTCAGTTATTCAGGCTGACTGCTCAGGTCATTCAGATGGGAATGGAGCATTAAACTCTTGTGGAAAGAAACTCAGCCAGGCAAACTTCCTTCCCCTCTGAGGTATTCTCCCTTCCTCTAGTCTCAAGCAGGCTCTGCTTTCCTTGAGCCTGATCAGAGCCCTCAGGATGGGCATCTGGGTCTGAATCCACAGCACAAGAGTTTTGCTCGGCCTCATCTCTCCCCTGCCTTGCTACCCTGTGGGCTGCATGGTCAGGCTGGCAGAGCCCCAGAGGAGCAGAGGCAGCTCCTGCGATGGGGCCCAGCTGTTCTCCCAGCAGCCACCTCTGCCACTTCTGCCACAAATCTCCACCAGCCAAAGGATGGAAACTGCCAATTTCATTTCTGGGTTGCGGTGACCTTTGCTTGGTGGGGGGAAACACAGCTACACCTTCTAAAGAGAAAAGTGTTTGCATTTCAGCTGAGAGCCCACAATTAACCTGAACCCACAGTGGGATTGCTGGAAGCTTCCGTTGCCGTGCAGAAGTGATAATTACTCTTGACCCAAGTTGAGCTGAAGCTCCCTTCGGGGCTTCCTCTGCAGCCCTTCCTGGGCTCTCCTGTCTGATCCCTGCAGAGAGTCCCTGCTGTGCACTTTGCCTGCAAAAACCAAAGCATTTTGTAACTTGATGCTAAAGTTTTGTTCCTTTTTTTGTCTTTGTGTGGGGGAGAAAGGGCCTTATCCTCAAGAGTGTGGACTTCCCAGCAGCTCTAGAAGACAAATGGTCGTTCCCATGACAGAAAGTCCTGAGAGCTGGGGCTTTTGTGAATCTAGAATAATATAGAACTTTTAGGCTTCATATTTTGACTTTCAAGGCTGTACAATGTAAAAAATATATGAAGGCTTTTAATTGGGGGGGGGCATGCAGAGACGGCCCCAAATGAAGTTTATAAGATGTTTAGATCTCCTTAACCTTTGTGGCTCACCCAGCCATGGAGATGCACTCAGATGGGCCAGCTTCATTTTGAGGATGCTTGAGGGTTGCTTCATTCCTGCAACAAACTTGTGCAAAAGGCCCTTGGTGTGGTGACCGCAAGGCTCTTACACAAAGGGTGAGGCTGACAACAGAGCATTGAAACATCAGGTATGTCCCCCAAGGTTGCAGGAAATGAGCAACCGGGAAGAACTTGCTTGCTGTGCTGCACCAAAGCCATAACTTTCCTGTCAATGAAACTTCCCTGCCAAGCCTTCCCTTCACTCGGGTGGAGGAGAGTAGCCAAAGCAATCCAGATGCAAATGTCCTCAAAGCTTCTTTGAAGAGCATCTCTCCAGTCATTCAACCCAGTGGATAACCCTGCAGGTGAGAGCAAGGGTTATCTGCCCAAACAAGCTGCAGTAAAGCAAACAAATGAACAAACAAAAAGCCAACATATTCAGGTGCATGAAGTTGGCCTATATGCACCATTTACCTATATGCACCAGAGGTGGCACAGCACTGAGGTGAGGATTCTGTCTCAAGCGGCAGGATCCACAGGAGCAACAGATCACAATGCAGATCTTTATTCCCCCCTGTATTCCTGATGCAGATCTTCTCTCACCCCTTCTTCCCTCACAAGAAGGGAGATGCCGTTTTGTGTTTCACCTCAGGCGCCAAAGTGTATTGGGCCAGCCCTAACTCCTTCTGTGCTTGGATTGAATGAACGGCTAAGCCCACATGGAGACTGCTCCATGTGGATAAGGAGGACATAGAAGCACCCAGTGGGGACTAGCAGGGTATTTGTGGAATCTGCTTGGTGCCATCAGCTGAGCCCCAGAGGAGGCGAATGAGGGAAGGTGCATCCTTGAGGAACCAGGGCTTTGCAGGCCCAACAGAGCCTCACACTCCCTGCGCTTGGCGTCTTTCAACAAATGCCACACAGGGCAGAGGCTGCTTGGAATGTCACCGGTTTTATGAACCACCCCCCTGCCCTCGTGTTCCTGTGTCCCCATCATCTGAATGTGAAGGCCACAGTGTCACTCTTTGCAGCTGGAAGCATTTCCTGAGTGCTGCTGCTGCTGCTGCTGTGATTCATGCTGAGTTTGATCTGAGGCCAGTTTGGCCAGAGGCCATTTGGAGTCAAGAAATGATGCTGTCATGTCCCGCTGAGAATAATGAAGAGTGGCAGCTTGAATGATAGAAAATAGCCACTCAATTCGTTGGGCAGATCCTCCCCCTCCCCCTCCCCCTCCCCCTCCCCACCCACATCCAACCCTCTTGTGTCTCTTTAATTCCCTGTTTTGAAGGATGCTTTTTTAAACTTTTTGCAACCAAACCCATGTTTGTCCAGTTTCTTGATTTGACTGTAAAGGGCGGTTTTAGTTCACTTCTGCTTGAGCTACACTAGGGCAGGGGCTGCATCCCACTAACGGGACCCACACTGACCCACACTGGAAGTACAACTCCCAGTAACAACAAAATTCCACCTATGGTAGTTATCAGCATATGCAGAGCATGGAGATGCACCCGGGCAAGGACAGTATTCCAAATGCAGCTATACTGCAGATTTGTATATCGGCAATATGATACTTTCAGCTTTGTTTTCAATTCCTTTCCTAACGAATTGTAGTTTTTTAAGGGTGCTAGGAACTCTAGCTCTGTGAGAGGTGAACTTCTCAGAATTCTTTGGGGAAAGAAATATGCTTTAAATGTACCACCTTTCTGTTGTAAACCATCCTGATTTTGAAAAAATAATAGTAATGAAAGATGCAATAGAAGTCTTTCATTCAAAAATGACTGCTTGCAGTGCTTCATTTGCGCAAGTTTGGCGAGGAAACCTCTCATTCTTCCTCCTTTTCCCTTGCCACATTCAGGGGAGGATATGGGGTATCTCCACAAAGTGGAGTCACTTCTCTTCCCTGTGAAGCAGAAGGAACACCTTGGATTCATTTAATAAGCTTCGGATCTCCTTTACAAGAGGAAGGCAGAATGTGTATTAATAAATTGATACAAACAAATATGGTGATTAGAGCTTGCATATTTGGGGGCAAGCAATTGCTGGAATGATTCTAGTTTGAGTTATTGGGGCGCTGGCTATTGTGGGGTGGGGTGGAAAAGGGGCTGCATTATGCAAGTCCCCATTTGTTAGCTCTACCAATTATTTTGCTAAGGAAGAGTCTAATCCTTGGGGAACACAGCACAGAATCCCTCTCCGCAGGGCCCAAGTCTTTTTTGTGCAGCCACAGAGGTGTTGTTTCCTCCAAAATAAGAACATTTCTCAAACCCAGATTTTTCCTCCACTGAAAACGAGGGGTGGTGAATCATACTTGGAGGCAGTCAATCTGCTAAAAATAAGCCGGAGTCCTACTTTTGAAAGTCAACTTTGCGACTTGCTGGTGCTGAGCTCCTTTTCCCTGGGCTTCTGGTGGCTATTCCACATGAGGAAGACTGCCAGGGGAACCAGCAGCAGACACTCGGATGGCTTCTTAGAGATTAATTAGACATTCCATTCCCCTCCTTGAATAAGTTTGAATATTCAATAAAGGGCCCTCTCTCCATCCGCAGAAGCCATCGGAGCAACTGCTGACTTCAGGGCAGAGACGAGAACCGAGGCGGGAGGCAGGCAGGCAGGAAGGCAGGAGTCACAGCCCAGGCAGGCTGGGAATGAAACCTCCACCTCCTTGTGCTTGTCCTGAGGAGGGCCAAGACACCTCCGTCCCTCAGACAGGCCCCACCTGCCCCTGGGACAGTCAGAGCAAATTCTACCTGACAGGTGCAAAAGGCCTTAATACCAGAGTCCTTGTGGTGGTGGTGGGGAGCTCAAAAGGGAGATGCCTGTCTGTGTGAATCTCCATAGCCACCACATAAGGAGCGTGAGAGGGAGGGAGGAATTGGGTTGTTGGATGGATGAAGGAGGAGGCTTGCAATGGAGCTGCTATCTATGAGGGCAGCTGCTTCACCTATACAGGGAAAGGGCCGTACTAGTCCAGTGGTATATCTTATTTACATGCAGAAGAACATTAGAACATAAGACGACCCTGCTAGAACAGACCAATGGCCCTTCTAGTCCAGCATCTTCTTCTCACAGTTGTTGACCAGATGAGAAGGATCTGAGCACAAGAGCACTCTCTCCTCTTGTGGTTTCCAGCAACTGGTATTCAGAAGCAATGTCGCCTCTAACTGTGGATATAAACAGGCATCTCCAAACTCAGCCCTCCAGATGTCTTGGGACTACAACTCCCATCATCCCTAGCTAACAGAACCAGTGGTCAGGGGTGATGGGAATTGTAGTCCCAAAACATCTGGAGGGCCAAGTTTGGGGATGCCTGATGGAGAACATAGCCATCATGGTCTGTAGCCATCAATAGCCCTCTTTGCCATGAATCTGTCTGATCCTTTTTTCAAGCCATTCAAGTTGGTAGCCGTCACTGCCTCCTGTGGGAGCAAGTGCCATCGTTTAACTACATAATGAAGTACTTCCTTTTAGCTATCATGAATCCCAGGTTCAGCCCCAGCGGCATTTCCAGGGAGAGCTGGCTAAGACCAAAGAGCCACTGGCAGTCAGTGTAGACAATTCTGAGCTACATGGACAAATGTTCTCAGTATAAGGCCACTTCCTACATCCCTGGGAACCCTCCTCAGAACAACAGCAAATAACAGCATGGCATCACTTGTCCTCCTGAGGATTTTTGGAAGGAAGCTGGAGGGATGGCTACTTGGAGCCTCTCTTCATGGAGGAGAGACCAGCGTCCCTGAGACCTGATGTCATCTGTCTAGTAAACCTCCTTTGGCTTCAACTCAAAGCACAATTAAGGACAAACCTTCATTTTCTAAGAACAATGCATGTGGTAACTAGCTATATGTTAACTGTCTGTATTATCACCAACAAGCATTGCATTTATTCATACAAAACTACCAATTTGTAAACAAAGACAGCAAGGCACTGTACACCAGGAAAAAGTTACAAGAAGGATGAATGACACATTGTTTAGGAACAAAGAAGTGACCCAGAAGGCCCAAAAAACTTTGAGAGACTATTTTGAGATAAATATGAATACCACTGTAGAAAAAAGAGTAATTTGGGATGCAAGTAAAGTGGTCATGAGAGGATTCTTGATACAACAGAATGCGATCCAAAAGAGAGTCCAAAATGAGAAAAAAAGACAAGATCTTGGAGAAAATAAAGGAAGGAGAGAAGAAACTGAGAGCGAAGCCAAAATCGCAGGAGATTTTGAAAGAGATAAACTTACATCAAGTACAATATATGAAAATGATAAATCAGGAAATAGAATGGAAAATTAAACAGATGAGACAAAAGACATTTGAATCGGCAAACAAATGTGGAAAACTACTGGCTTGGCAAATGAAAAAAAGACAGAAACTTAACACTATTACAAATTTGAAAGTAGAAGGGAAAAAAATACAGAATCCAGTGGAGATTAGAAAGTGTTTTCAGAGGTATTTTAAACAACTATATACACAGGAAACTCAGAAACAAATGGATATAGACAGTTTTTTGAAAATAAATGGACTACAAAAAATCTCTCAAGAAAATAAGTTAATGCTGAATTATAAAATAACGGAGTAAGAGATAGAAGGGGCCATCCAGAATATGCAATTGGGTAAATCCCCAGGACCGGACGGCTTGACTTCAAGATACTACAGAACCTTGAAAGAATGGATAATACAGCCTTTAATGGAAGTGTGTAATGGAATATTGGAAGGGGAAAAGGCACCAGAGTCGTGGAAGGAAGCTTATATTACACTTATACCGCAAACAGAGTCTGAGAAGACACAGCTTAAGAATTACCGCCCCATATCTTTGCTTAATGTGGACTATAAAATCTTTGCAGACATTTTGGCTAAGAGACTAAAAAAGGTATTAGTAGAAGAAATTCATAAAGACCAAGCTGGCTTTCTCCCGGGTAGACACTTGTCTGATAACACGAGGAACATAATTAACATTTTAGAAAAGTTACAAGTGAATATTAATACCAAAGCAGTCTTGATACTCGTGGACGCGGAGAAAGCCTTTGACAATATTTCCTGGAGTTTTATGAAGAAAAACTTACAGGGGATGGGGGTTGGTCAAGGTTTTGAAAACGGTATAGGGGCAATTTATTCAGAACAAAAGGCTAAATTAATTGTGAACAATGTAGTGACGGAAGAATTTAAGATAGAGAAAGGAACACGACAAGGTTGCCCAATCTCTCCATTGCTTTTTATATTGGTCCTGGAGGTTCTTCTAAACATGATTAGAAGGGACCAAACAGTTAAAGGTATACAAGTTGGAGCTAAACAGTACAAACTGAAAGTATTTGCTGACGATTTGGTATTGACACTACAGGAGCCAGAATCTAGTACCAAAAGAGTACTGGAATTGATTCAAGAATTCGGACAAGTAGCGGGATTTAAGTTGAATAAGATGAAAACTAAAGTCTTAGAGAAAAATCTAACAGTGATGGAGAGAGAAAGGTTTCAGAAGGAGACAGGGCTAACACTGGTTAAGAAAGTGAAATACCTAGGGGTTAACATGACTGCCAAGAATGTGAATCTGTTTAAGGATAACTATGAAAAATGTTGGATGGAAGTGAAAAAGGATCTAGAAATATGGTCAAACCTGAAGTTATCATTGCTAGGCCGAATTGCTGTGATAAAGATGAATGTATTGCCAAGGATGTTGTTTTTGTTTCAAACATTGCAAATATTAGATAAAATGGAGTGTTTCAAGAAGTGGCAGAGAGATATCTCTAGATTTGTCTGGCAGGGCAAGAAACCTCGAATAAAATTTAAGATATTAACCGACGCTAAGGAAAGAGGTGGATTTGCCCTGCCAGACTTAAAACTTTATTATGAATCAGCCGCTTTTTGCTGGCTGAGAGAATAGATGCTTCTTGAGAACACTGATGTGTTGGATTTAGAAGGTTTTAACAACGTTTTTGGGTGGCATGCATATTTGTGGTATGATAAGGTCAAAGCACATAAAGCATTTAAAAACCATATTGTTAGAATGTTTAATGTTTGGATAAGATACAAGGATTTGCTTGAAAATAAAACCCCAAGGTGGCTGTCACCAATGGAAGCGAAGGCTCAGAAAAAGCTCAATATGGAGGCCAAATGGCTGAAATATTCGGAAATTTTGGAACAAGAGGGAGACAGATTAAAACTGCAGAGTTTTGAAAAATTAAAAAATAGAGTGCGAGATTGGCTTCACTATTATCAAATAATGGAGGCATATAATTTGGATAAAAAAATTGGCTTCCAGGTGGAAAAATCAAAATTGGAAACAGAACTGTTAGACTCCAAAACTAAGAATTTGTCAAGAATGTATAACTTGCTGTTGAAATGGAACACTCAGGATGAAACGGTGAAATCTGTTATGATTAAATGGGCACAAGATGTTGGACACAACATTATGATGGCTGACTGGGAACAGTTGTGGACCACAGGTATGAAGTTCATGGCATGTAATGCCCTAAGAGAGAATATAATGAAAATGATATACAGGTGGTACATGACACCAGTCAAGCTTGCGAAAATTTATCACTTGCCCGATAATAAATGTTGGAAATGTAAAGAGACTGAAGGTACATTCTTTCACCTTTGGTGGACATGCCCAAGGATCAAGGCTTTCTGGGAGATGATCTATAACGAAATGAAAAAGGTATTTAAATATACCTTTCTGAAGAAACCAGAGGCCTTTCTCCTGGGCATGGCCGGCAAATTGGTGCTAAAGAAGGACAGAACTTTCTCTATGTATGCTACAACAGCAGCAAGAATACTTATTGCAAAGCATTGGAAGACACAAGATTTACCCACTCTGGAATTATGGCAGATGAAGGTGATGGACTATATGGAACTGGCGGAAATGACTGGCAGAATCCGAGACCAGAGAGAAGAGTCGGTGGAGGAAGATTGGAAGAAATTCAAAGTTTATTTACAGAAGCATTGTAAGATTAATGAATGTTAGAATGATGTTGGAATGAATTCATGTGATTTTAGCAGAAATGTTACAAAGATTTAGAAAAAACAGACTGTTAATTGGTGAAAGGAGGGAAAGTAAATTTATATTAATACTGTATCAAGATAAATTTACAGGACAAAAATTTGAAAAGAGGGAAAGGATTTGCTGAAATGGATAACTGACTTAGAATACAAAAAAGGGAGGTGTGAGGAGGTCAGGGAAATAAGCTAATGAAAGAAAACAAATGGGAAGATTTGCTGTATTTTTTCTTGATTTTTCTTTTTGTTTAATGGATTTTAATTCTTTGTTCTTTCTTTTTGATCTTTCTTTTTTCTTTTTTGTATTTCATCTTTTTTTGTTTAAAAGGATGTTTTTCTTGATTTTTCTTTTTGTACTTTTAAAAACTTTAATAAATATCTTATAAAAAAAGTTACAAGAAAAACATCTGTAAATACTGGTTGGTTAAAAGGAAATTCATGTTTCAAAGGTCTGTGTAAATATATTTTGTGACTGGTCACTGTTAATTACTATAAAGGTACTTTCTGCACTTCATTTCCTTCTGACCTTACTGTTCACAATCCCTACAACCCCCAACACCCAAAAAATCCATGTGTAATCCTTGTGATGTATTGTGCATCTAATGAAGTCCATGAAAGCTTCTCCCACAAGAAATTTGTTGATCCTGATGGTGCCGTTGCAAGAGGATATTTCTCTAGAAAATACATTAATAACCGGGACGCTTCAGACTTTCAAACAAATGTCAGTGGTCAAGGCCAGGCTAGCAGACCTTTCCGTTGACACAAGGAGATGATGGCTTGTTCTTTTACAGTGAACTCTGGCTAACAAATGGACTCTCTGGACTTGTATGGAGCCTCCTTTATAAGGAACTCTCCTCCCTTGAAGGAGCTGTGAATGGATGAATTAATGGCTTTCACAACTGGACAATCAACAGTGTTTGAACTGTGTGGAGCATCTGCTCTGCTAACCTTGCGAAATAAGCAAACTAAGAGCAAATGGCCTCAGCCATAGCAGACTCCGACAGCAGGAGAACCACGATGAGCAGAATATGCATGACTGGTGGGTTCAAAGTGAATAAGGAAAAGGAACAGGAGTTTGGGGAATGAAGCAAAAGATGCAAGACACTTTTAAGAGGTGATATCTGGGAATTAGAAGAGCAAACAAACAAATGACTTAGACACAAACAATTATGAATCTCTTTATAGGTATTTTGATACTTTGATAAAATAATGGTGGGAATTATTTTGCTCCTTTTCAGGAAGAATTTCCATGATTAAAATGGTACTGTTGCCAAAACTAAACTCTCTTTTTCATACTTTACCAATTAAAATAAAAAACAGTAAATTAAGAAGCAGAAGCAGCTTATGTTGAAATATATCCATAATAAGACCTAGTCAAAGGTTAAAGCAAAAGTCCTGCAGGATGGAGAAGGGAGGGGAGGCCTGGCAGACCCCAAAGCAGAATCTGTATCACATCGCAAATGGCCTAAACTGGTTGGTGGTCCTGCACAGGCTGGATCCTGACTCTGCCTATAGTAGTTTGAGAGAGTCTTGCTAAGATCTCAGTTACATAAATTACTTTGCAGAAAAAGTATTGATAGGGTTTTGTTTTTTTACTGACTTTGTCCTATCTAATCTCAAATTGGCTAAAGATATGGCATTGTTATGAACTATTACTAAACCCAATATATTCTGCTTTACATCTGTACTGAAGCATTTAGATTCTGATCAAGCCTTTAGAATATGGAGAAAGAATAAACTGCTCAGATATAAAAACTTTATTAAAAGAAATAATAGGATTGTGTATTCTGAAATTAGAAAATAGATGTACTCAGAAAATTCACCATGGTTTGAATATTTCCAGATAAGGGTATTAGTATATACATTTCTGAGAGCTAATCCTATGAGAGAATTAACAGAATTCAAGAGATAAAACCTAAGGTGTGTTTATTATCTGGAATTTATCATCTGCCTTTGAAATGTAATGCAATATTTCTGGGGGGCCCTGGGCACAGGCTATCTTTCAGGGGGCCCTGGTCCCCTCCCTCTTCTCCTCCTCCAATCACATGCTGTCTCCTCCTTCTTGGCCTCATCAGATGATGCTCACTGTTTGTCGGGGGCAAGGGAGGGAAAAGCATTCCCCTTTCTTGCTTTTTGCATTTCTTTTCTGCCTTTCAGAGAGAGAGGGGGGGCAGCCGATCCCCCTATCAGTATTTCAATGAGATTTCCTTCAAAAATAATTATATTCTGAAGGTAAACCTACAGCAGCAGGTCTAGTGACCAAGAGCTCTTCTTTCTTCTTTGATGACCACTCGTAGCCAAGTAAGATTGTCTTCCATGAACATGGTTTTAACAGTGAATCTGTAAGTGACTGTGGAGGCCAACTCTGGATCCACACGTCCTTCCACAGTGGGGACATTGGTTTCCGGGAGGGAGTTGATCACATTGAGTGTGTGCCAAAAGTGCCTTTCTCTTAGCTCATTTCTCCTTTTCTCCCTGTGTTCATGCTTCTTCAAAGTCCATGACACCTTTGGTAAAGACTGTTCTCCAGTTGGAGCGCTCGCAGGCCAGTGTTTCCCATTATCAGTACTTATACTACTTTATTTTTAGATTTGCCTTGAGAGCATCTTTAAACCTCTTTTGTTGTCCACTGGTATTTCGCTTTCCATTCTGAAACTGGGAATAGAGCAGTTGCTTTCGAAGATGATAATCAGGCATCCACACAACATGACCAGTCCTACGAAGTTGATATTGAAGAATCATTATTTCGACACTGGTAAACTTTGTTTTTCCCCATACACTGGCATTAGTTCGCCTGTCTTCCCAAGTGATGTGTAAAACTTTTCGGAGACACAGTTGATGGACTCTTTTGAGGAGTTGGAGATGGCGTTTATAAGTGGTCCATGTTTCATGAGTGTACAGTAAAGTTGGTAGTACAATAGCTTTGTAAACAAGCATTTTTGTTTCCTTGCGAATATCCTTGTTCTCAAACACTCTGCATTTCAATCAGGAGAAAGCTGCACTTGCAGAGATCAGGCGATGCTGGATTTTGGCATCAATGTCGGCCCTTGTGGAAAGATAACCGCCCAGGTAGGAAAAGTGATTGACACTTTCCAATGTTACACCATTAAGTTGGATTTGTGGTGCTGCAGAGGGGTTGTTTTGTGCTTGTGGGTGCAACACTTTGGTTTTTTTGGATATTGAGCAGCACTGAGTTCTTTATCTGAAACTGCAACAATTACAGAGTCAAGGTCACTCAGAAGTCATGACTTTGCCCTCAAATCTTCAGGTCTATGAATGTGCCAGAGGCCTGTCCCCACAGGGGGGGTTCTTAACCTCCGAACTGTCTGAAATAACTCTGCCGGCTGGCTACTAGAGGATGCAACGCAAGCTGCAAAATGAGCCTTCTTCTCAGCTGCCACCGCCACATGGCCATGATGACATCACATGATTGACACCTCCTTTGAAGATGTGCATTCAGTGCCAATCAGCTGACCTTCAAAAAGGCAGGTTACAGGGAGCCGCTTTGAAGTCTGTGCAGAAGAGAAAATTCTTCTAAAACCAGAGTGTTTTCTCCTCGGCAGAGATTACAGTTTGCATTCAAAGCACTTCCTTTCGTGCATCCTCAGAAAGTGCTCAAAATGCTAGAGGGAGCATACATGGCATAGAGTAACATGCTGCAGAGCTAACCCCAGCTGACTGACAGGGCTTTGGATGTGCAGGGCTCTCTTCAAGCACCAGCTATCAGCTGATCCTCAGTGCATGCAGAGAGCCATGGGCTGTGATTTGATGCCCTGACAATCAGGTGACAGTCGGGGCTTCAAAGTGTCTTGCAAAGGGCCCCACAGGCTCTATTTTTGGCCTGGCCACAACTTTACCTGTCACACAGGTGGGCATGGCTTGGCCAAGATGGCCTGGTGAGCCTAGTTAGGCTGGGGGCCCAGAGGTTCCCCACCCCTGTTCTTGAAGATCCCTTGGGATCTTTAGGGTTCCGCACAGGTTCTGTTCTTTGGCTTCACATAAATGTTAAGCATCATGGGAGATGTCACCCAGAGACATGGTCTGCAGTGTCACCAGTACATGGATGACACCTAGCTTTATCCCTCTTTTCTCCAGCTGTGGCTGTCCTGAACTAGTGCAGTGGAAGAAGGTGAACAAACTGAGACACAATTCAGACAAGTTGGAGGTATTGTTGGGCTGGTGGTCCACCCCCCCCCCCCGATGGACAAGGTTAAGCCTGTTCAGGTGCACTCTGGTTGCCACTGCTTTCCAGGGAGGTTCACCTGGTACCAATCTTGTGGTATTTGGGGCACCAAGAGAAGAAGATTCCAGCTGGCTTCTTATACTTATCACGCTCAGACACAGATTCTAACATGTTCATCTTTATGCATCATTGTGCCTGATGGACTCCATTAGTGAACTTGTATTTATAGTTTGCAGGGAAGCTCACATATGAGGGCTCTTCAAAATATGACTTCATTATTCAGCTTGGCAACTTTATGATTCTGGGAAGCTAATTAAAAATTCACTGGTGATCACCTTAGAAATGTCACCTCCTTCTCTAAAAGAGTGAAGAAGATCCAGGTTAACTGCTTCACTTCAGGTCTAGGCATGCCAAGAGAGACAGGGTTCAACTACAAAGCCCTGGCAGAAAGTTGTAAAATTCCACTTTATGTTTCAACTAATGGAGGTTGAAATCAGAACGGGCATAAGCAGCCCCTTGGCAAGGGCTTTGCATTGCTGAGAGGGGCCAACGTTAGCACTTTCTCTCTCGTATATTCACATTTTGCTGGCCAAGCCAAACTATTTCACTCCTTTCCTGTACCTGCCAAATCTCCTGTCCTCTCCCATTTGTTTTTGTTGTGCTTTTTAAATGTATTATTCTAATCAAAATGCATTTAAAAATAAAATAAAATAGCACCAAACCTTCCCTCTGGGAGAATGCAGCTCTTCTGCCCCTGTTCCAGTTAGCATAATAATTCTAAGATTGTGAATGTTGGGCAGTTGCGTAACTGTTACAGCACCAATTGTGTTGATGGTGGTGAACGACAAAGCTTCCTAGCATGCTTGCCTGCTGCTTGTTTGTTTGTTAAACTTTTCAAATATCTTTGAAGTGACAGATTCCACAATTAGCCAGGTTAGGCTTCAGGACGCCACAGCACTCATAGTTGTGTTGATTCTCAAGTACTGTTTCTCTTCTTTGGGATCTGAGTGCTCCATCACAATATCTATGAATATCTACTAATCTGGAGGCCAACATGGTGTGTCTGGAGGCCCCCACAGCCCTTCCCCAGACTCCAGTTAGTCCTGCAGGAATTGAAGACCATGGCAATCTGGGAGGCTTCAAGTCACAAAGCAGGCTTCCGGTTGCTAAATCCTGTAAATTTATGCTTGTTTTGAAGATGAGCCTGTGGAGCTTCTGAATCCTAAGAAAGGGAAGGGGCCAAGATTGGGTTTGTGAGCTGCGTCTGAGGCACACACAGGCTGCCGCTGCCAATGACCATCTTCTCCGCATTATCTCCAAAGGCATCTGAGTGAAAGGGCAAACAGAAATCTGAAAGAGATGATTGCTTCCTCCAAGGGGGATAAGAGAACCCACTGAGACAGGAACATATATGAATTCTGATTTGCAATCATTTCCCCTAGTTATGAGGTCGCTGGACTTACTCCTGCTGTGCTCAATTTAGGAAGGGCTTTGGCTGTATCAGCCGAGGGACTATTACAATCACAGTGATTTGGTGATGCCGCAAGATAGCAGTGCGGCAAGAGACTGGAAACCGCAGGCATCCCAGCAACTCTGGAATTGCAGGGCTCCAGAGAGGATGGAAGACTCAAGACAATGAAGGGCCTGGAAAGAAATCTCAGGTACCCCACTTCAGGACTTGGTGCATGTTTTCCCTTTCTGCTCTGGACTTGCTTCTCCATTCCAGGTTTGATGCTGGACCAACAATGTGGTTGCTGGTGGGAAGTTTCTGATCGTGCATCTATCATTAAATTCCTTGCATCAAAGAAGGGTATGTGCACATGCAAGCATGTGTCTGTGTGTGCTGGAGGGCTTTCCCCCTCACTCTCTTCTTTCAGATTTAATTTCATATTTTTCACTGGAGGTTTGATGGCATCTAGAAGACCAAATATTTTTGCCTTCCATCCCCACAGAGGATGATAT
Source organism: Podarcis filfolensis (assembly GCF_964270895.1). Taxonomy (NCBI): domain Eukaryota; kingdom Metazoa; phylum Chordata; class Lepidosauria; order Squamata; family Lacertidae; genus Podarcis; species Podarcis filfolensis. The sequence continues at coordinate 55,529,968 of NC_139611.1, read as the reverse complement.
GGTGGTGAGTGACCCAGAATCATAGAATTGTAGAGTTGGAAAGAATCCCAAGAGTCATCCTAGCATGGCTCTGAATGGCAGTGCCAATGTGTGCTCCTGGCTCTAGTGCAGGATTGGCTCCTCTTCAGAGACCAGCAGGGTCTCAGGAACATCCTCCAGCCCCAGTCACTTCCAGCCAACAGCAGGGCATGGCTAACATGTATAACATGGGCCAGTGTTTATCCCTCTTTCTCTACAACTTGATGGGTCAACCTACTTTCAAATTATCCTTGGCTACCAGGGAAGGGATGGGACTTGGGTGGTGCTGTGGTCCAAACCACAGAGCCTAGGGCTTGCCGATCAGAAGGTTGGTGGTTCGAATCCCTGTGACGGGGTTAGCTCCCATGGGTCCCTGCTCCTGCCAACCTAGCAGTTCAAAAGCATGTCAAAGTGCAAGTAGATAAATAGTCAGGTAAACGGCGTTTCCGTGTGCTGCTCTGGTTCGCCAGAACCGGTTTAGTCATGCTGGCTACATGACCCGGAAGCTGTCTGTGGACAAATGCCGGCTCCCTCGGCCAATAAAGCGAGATGAGCGCCGCAACCCCAGAGTCATTCGCAACTGGACTTAACTGTCAGGAGTCCCTTTACCTTTACCAGGGAAGGGAGGAATGTCACTGGGTGAGCAGGTCTGTGCCTGCTTGGAATCCCATTGCTCATTGCTGCTGCCCAGGTGTCTTTATTCCATGAACACACAGGAGGGATAGGTCAAATATCTGGCCGACGGTGTGAAGCCAGTGGTCTCCTGAGCTCCTGTCTCTGGTTGCTTTGCAAACAGCAACAATGAGTCCTTTCCTTGATGCCTCTACTTCCTGGTCTTTCTTCCACTGGTGGTGAGTAAAAATGGTTCCTTCGCCTCAGTGCCCTTTGGGCATAGGGAGTTCGAACCAGCAACCTCCTAACCAGAGTGCCTGTTTTGACAGGTTCTCCTCCTCCATGGGAATGTCCCTTTGCCTGCTGCTGCTGCTGCTGTCTCCTTGCCTGTGTCTTTTGCCTGTTGGGGGCCTGGCAGTCTGGCAGGTATGGGCTGGCCTCCTCTATATCTGCAATTGAGGTAGGTAGGGGTCATCCAGGGAGGAGGAGGAGGAGGACAGCCACAATCTGTCCTGTCTCCCTTTTGCATTTGTTTATCTAGGGGCAGGGTTATATATAATTTCTAAGTTGCTTTGAGAACTGCAGCTGAATGGAAAGGTGAGATTTAATGTTGAAAATGCAAATATATGTACAGTGAAGGCCCCTTGGTTTCAAGTTTTTTTTCTTTCAAAATTTAAGACTCAAAATACGACCTCTAACAACATTCAATGTAGATTCCCCCCCCCCCCATGGTAATAAAAAAGTGGGTATTCCACGCAACACCTGTTTGTTTATTGCATTTATATTCCATCTTTTCTCCAAGGGAGCTCAAGGTGACATGCATGGTTTCCCCCCTCCTCATTTAACCCCCACAACAACCCTGTGAGGTAGGTTAGGCTGAGAGGCAATGAATAGCTCAATGTCACCCAGTGAGCTTCATGGCTGAGTGAGGATTTGAACTCTGGTCTCCCAGGTGTTAGTCTGACACTTTTCACCACTGCACCACACTAGGTCTCTCTCTCTCTGTCTGTCTCACTCAGGATCTATAGCCAAGCTCAGAATTTTTTGTGCAGGTGGCAGGTTGTGAGGACTCCACTTTCTAAACATGTATAGAGTGGGACTTTATTTTCCAGTGCATGCAACTGTCCCCCTCACTCCTTCCCCTTCTCATGTTGGGTGTGGCCGCTTGCTGGAGGGTTGGCAAGAGCCCATCCATCATCACCTGGATCCAAATGCTCCTTGTAAGGCTGTTTGCTTTTCCTTCCCTTGCAAAGCTCTTTGGTTTCATTATAGATAAGTATTTATTTTATTTGTGCTTGGGAAAAAGAAAGGAGCATCTGAAGCCATGCGTGAAAGAGGCCTGAGTTAGATGAAGCAGGGGCTAATGTGGTTTCTCCCCTTGGAAAACCAGCCTTTAGGGGGAAAACATTCCCATAATTTCATTTCGCCCAGGCAAGATCATCCCTGAAGTCAAAATGCAGCTGCTGCTATTTTTTCTCCCCCTGATGTTTTTGGCACCAGCCCGCTGAGTTTCACGGCATCCGCTGCTCCTGAGCCAGCGAGGCTCCACTTGGTAGAGTCGTAATATGCCTTAATATTTTCATTTTGATGTAATTTGCGGCCCCAGCTTTTTAAATATCCGCTCTGTAATAATGTTTAATTTCAGGGGTCACTCCGCCAAGGAGTATATTAAAGCTTATAAAACTCATTTCCAAAGCTCAAATATCAAGCTGTGATCAGGTTAGGAGGGCAGCATCTGTGAATATTTCATCTTTTATCATGCTGATAATAAGGAGATGACAGAAGCGCATTATTACAATGAGAGAGCTGCTCATTTCAGCCCAGGCTGCGGGAAGCTGGGGGGCTCCAGTGTGTGTTACTCAATAAAAGCAATTCTGATATGAAAAGCAAGTTTATGGAGCCACCACTGTGTCATATTTGATTGTAATGAATAATATATGGAGCTGGAGCTGGAGCAGCTGGTGGGGGCAAGGGGGGCGCGGGGAGCAGGCTGAAGTTTTTAGTGGGCGAAATGCAATGAGGGACCCTCTCCTAGTGGGATCAGCATCTAGGCAGGGAAGCCGTTCGTCCTGCTAGCGATGGTCATGCAGATTCTAGCTGGCCACGATCCCTTGGAAGCAAAGGCAGTGGATTCCCTTGTGTGTTGCAACAAGTCATGGTCCAAGCTGTGTCTGCCTGTGCTCAAAGACCTTTGCTCCCTCCTAAACCCAATGGGGTTGCTCTATCCCTCTCCCTCCCACCTGGAGCAGGTGTCCTTGGGAAGGACTATTTCTATGTGGGCTCTGAGACAAATGTCCTGGTCTGGACTCTGACCTGAGAGTTCTGCTTCCAGAGACCAGGATTCCTTGGTGCTGGGCATTTGGGGTGGTATTTGAGATGCCACATGGCCAAACAACCTTTTGAGCCCCTCTGTGTGCAATGTCCTCTCAACCCCAAATATTGGCAGGAGTTCTGCATCTCCATCATGACGTCAATGGATCTTAGCAGGGGATTTCACATACCTTCCATGTAGAACCTGGAATGCATGAAAGAGATGGCCAGCTGGAAGGATGGATCCAGCTCATACTCTAGAGATTCGGCTGGGACATGCTCCATCAGCATACACGTGCGCACACACAGGGATGCGGGTGGCACTGTGGTCTAAACCACTGAGCCTCTTGGGTTTGCCGACCAGAAGGTCGGCAGTTCGAATCCCTGTGACAGGGTGATCTCCCGTTGCTCTGTCCCAGCTCCTGCCAACCTAGCAACTCGAAAGCACATCAGTGCAAGTAGATAAATAGGTACCACTACGGCGGGAAGGTAAACGCCTTTTCTGTGTGCTCTGGTTTCCGTCACGGTGTCCCGTTGTGCCAGAAGCAGTTTAGTCATGCTGGCTACATGACCTGGAAAGCTGTCTGTGGACAAACGCTTGCTTCCTCGGCCTGAAAGCAAGATGAGCACCACACCCCATAGTCGCCTTTGACTGGACTTAACCGTCCAGGGGTCCTTTACCTTTAACCTTTACACACACACCCCACACACACATCTGGGTTTGTCCATGCCATTCAAACTCACCTGATTAATTTCTCACTATAAATAAGGCTTTGGGCCTGCTCACGGAGAGAAGTTGTAGCTTGTTATCAGGGCTGGTGTCTTATCCATTCCCTTGAAATGTCAGGAAATGCTTTGCACAGGGAATCTGGAAAGTGGCAAAGAGTCTCTGAATGCTGCCTCTGATAAGGATGCTGAATACATCTCCCCCTTCATCTTCCTTTTGGCACCCATTAAGCTCTGTTATATTGGGACATGGTGAGATTTTCTACCCTAATGGGCCCCTTTGACCATTGGAAAGGAGAAGCTGGTAAGACGTCATCCACACCAGTTCCATTTATCACCTTCCAAAACCGCACAAAAGCTCCCTTGGAATGCCCTCCCCCTCCCACCCTGCCTCTGGTGGCCCCACACAGAACTGTCGTCTCCATTAATGGACGCAAGTGTACTTTTTAACAAGTAAGTAACCTTTGGCAGTTGCTAAAAAGTGCTGTTTTGCCCATTAACAGAAATCATTATTAAGCCAGTAGCTTTTAAAGTCTTCCTCAAATTGAGGTGTTTCTTATAAATCAAAATGTTATGAACATAAATCAGCAAAAAGTGCTTATTCAGCAGTTCCATCACACTTAGGAGCGGGTTTCGCTTCTTTAAAGGAAAAGAAATATTCCTGTTCGGTGCTTGTAATGATCTTGTTAATGGAATATTAACTACCTGTATGCTTTGAACAGGATGTAATGGAGAGAGGAAAGGCCTGATTCCTCCTCAAGCTGGGTGGTGCTCAGCAAAGGAGTTTTCCCCTAAAGCACTGACTTTCTCGCTAAGCCTTAAGAACAGCTTTGAAGGCCACAGGTTGGGGACATGAAGGAACAGCCCTTTCCTGTGGCCACTTTTCACTTCAATCTATCAACCTCTGATGGGTGATTGAGAAGGACTGGGTTCGGCATCACCTTCACTGTGCATGTGAGCCAGTATCCATACTTAGCAGAGTCACATCTCAATGCAGCTCCTTCCTTGGAAGTGTCTTTTGGGGTTGAAGGTACACACAGTTGGTAATAAACACTCATGGATGCCATGAAGATTCAGTCAAGTGCAGAAGTTTACTTGACAGGCATAAAAGCATATCGGTAGCAAATATATACAGACATTCACCACTGCGGTGGTCAAGGCTTGCTTAGAGTCCAACAAGAGTCCAAGATACTCTCTCTGCTTCTCTCGTCGCAAGAGACACACAACAAGTTTCACAGAACTGTTATCAGTACTTCCTGTCACAATGCACATGTCCAAAAAACAGTTCCCACAGAAAATGCCCTTGCATAGACAAAACAACCTCGGCTTTCTGCTGCTGCTTGAAACTTCTTCTCTGTCTCTGGAATAAATGATTCTCACACACTGTAAGAGAGAATATCCAACACGACTGGCAAAACAGAGGTTTCATTTAGAGAGGCTTTTCCTCCATCAGCTCCATGGGTTTGCCTGCTCCTCTTCTAAAGTCCTCTCAGTATTAGTGGTCATCACAGTCACTGCCATTCCCTTAGGACAGTGATTTCTGTTACACATCATACAAATTATTTTCTCTCTCCTGAAGCTTGAGGGGTAGTCTCCTTACATATCAGGCATCATTTTATAAATCTTTGGCACATGCCCCCACTCTTTATTCACTTTTTTCTTTAAACTAAACCAAAGGCTCTGAAGAATGTAGCCTTTCCTTGAATCAAAGGGCCCCCAAAACACAGCCATCCTTTGGGTTGCCATTTCCTGCCCCTTCCCAGCTTTAGGACAGTCTTTTTAAGAGGAGGTGCCCAGAATGCAAAATGTGGCTGCGATAGAGATTAACATAAAGGGCATTACGAAACCAGCAATTTTATTCCTGCATCATCATACTTAGCTTAGCATTTGTCCCTATTTTTAAAAACAGCTTTTATGTTTCAACTGAGCTGTTATTGCCCCCAGAATCTCTTCCTGATCAGCCACCACCAGTTCAGACTTGTCAATGTAGATCATAGAATCATAGAATTGTAGAGTTGGAAGGGACGCCAAGGGTCATCTAGTCTAACCCCCTGCAATGCAAGAATCCTTCCCACATCCATCCCTGGGTGGGTTCAAATCACCAACCTGGTTAACAGCCAGGCACACTGGCCCATTGGGATTTGTAAAATGCGATATATTAGGGATACTGTAAGTCAAACACTCAGCTAACCACTCAACTCACATTCTCCTTAACATAATATTTGAGTTTTTAGTGGGGTGGGGTTCATAAGAATGAAACTTGCAGAGCTCAAAGTCTGAACAACTGATCTTGCTCTAAAGGTAGTCAAGTTCTGTATCTGTATGAATATTGCACTGAAACAGACCACTTCAAGTCTGAAGCATTATCCTTATTTGTCATCACCATCCCTCTCTTCTCCATCTAATTCATGAATGTTCTAAAATATAATAATAATAGCATGCTAAATAGTTATATTTTATATTTATCCAGGCAGGGAGTTCCAGAGTGTCTAGTGTGTTGGCTAATCAGTTAAATAAGGCAATGGGTAAATACATTTCAAGATATCAAACACAACTTCTTAGGGGACAATATATCTCAACAAACATGGAGACTGCTGCATCTAATTTATTTTACAAATCACACTAAAGAGCCAGCAAGATTTTATTTATAGTCACAGAAAAAGCATTTGACTGCATTGAACACAAATATTTATATAATGCTTTCGTGGGTGAGAAGGAATGAGTTTGGGGAATAATCTGTATTGTGAATAAATGTTCTGTACCAAAACCCTACAGTTCATAATCTAGGAATATGCATAACTCCATATTTAGAAGACTTAACACTATGTTGCTTGTTAAAATGAATGTACTGCCTAAAATTCCATTTCTGTTATTTAATATACCATTGGAGGTACCTATCTTAATTATGAGTTTGATCAAACTGCGGGAGGCAGTGGAGGACAGAAGTGCCTGGCGTGCTCTGGTCCATGGGGTCACGAAGAGTCGGACACGACTAAATGACTAAACAACAGCAACAACAACAACATCTTAATTATGAAGATCTGGCAAAAATTAATAATTGGTTCTGTGTGGAGAGGAAATAGAGCACAAGGAATGCGAGCGCATTGTCTAAAGAAGTAAATGAAGGAGGACTGACATTTCTCAATATATTGCCTTATTATAAAGCAGCAATGCTAAATCATAGAGAATGTGATTTGATCACCGAGAAGATATAATAGACAGATGACCATTTCAGGGTTTTTAAGACACACTTTGCAGCATATGTTTAGAAAGTACCAGGGCTTTGTTCAGCTGGAACTCACTGGAACTCAGTTCCAGCACCTTGCAGATGAGTGCCACTGCCATTATAAGAGAACAAGAACCCACTCACATCACAAAGAACTCATAACCCACCTACTCTCAGCAGCCAGAAACATCATAACCAGACACTGGAGAGAAGTGTCAGGATTAAGCATGGACCAATGGTACCAAATAGTATGGGAAACAGCCTTACTAGAAAAATTAACCAATAAACTGAAACTGACATGGGAACAAATAGAAGAAGACGCCTTCACCCCAGTATGGCTCCCTTTTATCACATACACAGCCCAACAAGGCAACAACAAGAATCCACCAACAGCATACAAATCAATATGGCTAACCTGATTCGAAAACACCCACCCACCCACATGAAAACAAAGTTCACCACAGCCAATCACAAACAAACAACCACACCCTAGGCCAACCCCAACTTCTTTCACCACCAAAGGAACACAAGCGAACAGCAAAGAGAACCCACACAAGCAATGCTGACACAAAACTCCACACATACATTAAGTAAAATAGAAACATCGCCACCCGACCCCACCCCCACTCACCCCTCACCCCTCCACCTCTTTCCCCTTCCTAATGTAACACTAATGTCTTAACAAATGTAACTGTAGAAAATGTAACTTGAAAAAAGAGACATTGCACATACTTTTGTAAACCAAGAAATCTTTAATAAAAACACATTTAAAAAAATAAGAGAACAAGAGAGGCATTCATGGTGAGTTCTGGCACTTCTTTTTCTAGAAAAATAGCACTGGAAGGTACCAATGTCAAGTGAAAGCAATTCTATGTTTAACATCAAGTCTAGCAAAAGCTAAAACATAAATTATCACCAGAACTGTCCACTTATACGGCAATATATTACAACAGTGAAGCACAAAACATACAGAACTTGGTAAAACTGAAATATTGAAAGGAGAACAACATGGTAGAAATGAGAAAACTGGTAAGCCAGGGATAGACTCTGATTTAGAGATCTCAAATCACTTCATGCAAGGCTAGCCACCTTGTGATCAATATTTACAGATATAATATTTGGGGAACACAACACAGTGGTACCTCTGGTTATGAACGGGATCCATTCCAGAGTCCCATTCGCAACGTGAAAAGTCTGCAACCTGAAGCACCATATCTGCATATGTGCGGTGTGATTTGGCGCTTGTGCGCATGCGCGAGCGGTGAAACCCGGAAGTAACCCTTTCTGGTACTTCCAGGTCACCGTGGGACGCAACCTGAAAAAAACGTAACATGAAGCAGACGTAACATGAGGTATGACTGTAATTAGTAAAAAGGACCTGGGAGAGAATCCACTCATTCTGAGAGGTCATCATCACACCAGGAGCAGAGGCACTCTGGGGAAATTATATAAAATAATGGTGAGATTTGACTAGTTCTAATTCTTACCAGCACAGTATGTATGGTATTGTAAAAAATTACCAATAAGAAGGGGTAGATAAGAATGTACTCCTTTGTGGAAAGGCAGGGTTTATTGCATTTCGGATCATTATATGATTTATGATCTGTTAGGTATAATCAACATCACTGTTTCCTAATCTGTGGGTCAAAATCCGCATGTGAGTTGTGAAGCCTGTGCACGTGGGACATGGGCTTTATAACTCAACCCCAAAGAATTATTGCTTTAAATCCTTAACAGGTATGATGATGTCTCTTACACTATGGAATGTCTGTGTAACCCCTGGAACCTTAGAACACTAGGTAGCTTTGTTTGGCTTCTTTTCTTTCTGTGCAATCGAGACCACTATTGTGAAGAGACTATATAACGCCTAGTCCACATTTGTAGGAACCTGATCTTTTAGTGTGGCAGCAGCAGCAGCAGCTATGCTTTCGAACTCCCTGCCTAACTCTTCTTAGCACCTGCTAAAGACTTTTTTGGTTAGGCAAGCCTACATAGATGTTTTTAAAGTTAATGTGAGTTTTAATCTGTTTTTAGGCTATTGTTATTTTAACTTTTTGAAAGTCTTGCTGATGGTTGCTAATTTTTCTTATTGATAATGTCACACACACACACACATCTTTAGGGGGGTTTACAATCAAGCTGTGTATAAAAAAAATAATAAATAAATTATTGCTTCCACTTGCTTGATTAGCTGTTTGAGAAACAAATACTTGAAACATATCTAAGGTGAAATGCTTCATGCGACAGCAACAGCTATGGATCCATCTCAATTAATCCCTCTAAGATGCTCCTGCAGGTGACCCTTTGTACCCACAGAGCATCCCACAACAAGGTGTTGTTCAGTTTCCAAGAGGAGCTTTCAGTCATCCAACCTTGTGACTGAATTGTTAGACTAGCAAAGGAATAATCGGACCAGGTGACGATGGCTTATTGAAAACCTGAAGCCAAGGACTAGGAGGTGAAAATCATAGCAGCCCTGTGAGATGACCTATGTTATGATGAATAAAAGATATACTCTCTTGCAACCTTGTCTGATAAGCACAAAGCATTAACTTTGGAAGCTGTAAAGAGCTTTGTTTTTCTTGTATTGACGTTGCTTTTGGTTCTGTGATTTTATGCTTCATCTTGTGTTTAACTTGGGTTTTGTTTTTTGCTATTTATTGTCGGTCACCCAGATGACTTTATGAGATAAGCGTACAGATGCTGTGAATAAATGAATACATACAGACACACGATTCTTTATGAATCCAGATTGCTGTCATTATTGACGGTTGAGATTCTATCCGGTGCCCAATTCAACACTGCATCAAGCCACCAGCTAGAATCTTCTACAGCTCTGTAACTTTCCAGAGTCAGGAACATGTTCTTAAAGAAGTCAGGCTAGCCATTATTTGGGGCATATATATCGATCCCAGAGAATTGGAACTGTGCCACATCCCTTTTAAGAAACAGATGTCTCCCGTGGGTATCACAGAGAGAATCAGTGCCTTGAATTATAGCCACAACCCTGCTGCTGGAGTCCTCAGCACCACCATATCCTCATCTCCAAACAACAGAGCTCTTGTAGGCTTATAAATCTCCCCCAGCATGGCTACCGTTGGAAAGTCCACCACTAACATTTGTGTAACTTTTGAGTGGAGTGTTCAGTTCACTGTCACTTTACTTTGCATCAAAATAAAAATAGAGCTCAATAATTAATCAATAAATATATTGAATTTATATCCTGCCTTTTCTCCTGAAGGAGCCCAGGGCAGCAAATGCATCCCGTTGTTGTTGTTGTTGTTGTTGTTGTTGTTGTAGCATTCTAAAACAATTAAAAGCTTAATTTCAACCAGTGATCTCAGGGTTGTTATTTACCGTAGGGCTTTATTTGGTGATACTAACACATTGAATTGGGCCCACCAGCTCACAGACAGTCAGTGCAGTACTTTCAGGACTGCTGGTGCTTGGTCCCATTGGGTTAACCTAGGAGCTGCATTCTGTATTAGCTGCAGCCTCTGGTCTTCAAGGTCAGCCCCCCCCCCCCACAGCACATGACAGTAGTCCAAGCAGAGGCCAGGCTATCCCAAACCAGAAACAGTCATAACTGGTGAACCAGCCTAAGCTGCACATAAGTGCTCCTAGCCACAGAAGCCACTTGATGCTCCAACAAGGCTCACTCAAAGGAGATTGTATGCACCATGGAAGCAGAGAGAAAATGGGGTGATGAAACCTGCTCTACCTTTGTGTCACAGGTTTCTCCTGTGCCAGCTGCTACCTCTCTTCCTTCTTTTAGTCTCCCCCACACTACCCAGCTTGCCCATAGGCAAAGATCAATTTACAGGGGGGTTGAGGGTGTTTCCAGGCCTCAAAACAGACTGGAATGGAACTTGCCCAAACTGACAAATGTAGGGCTGAACAGTAACTCTCAGGAACCAAACCTGAGCATCCAAATTTAGTTTCTTCAGCAACAGGCTCACTGCTGCTTCTTTCAAAGGAGTGGAGGTCGTGTGGAGTAGAGGCATCAATTACATCTGGGACCCAAACATCTTGTTCAGTCCATGGGGATTTTATCAACCAAGATGGGCAAGGAGCAAGTTGTGGCCCTCAAGCAGCTTGTCTGCATCTTCAGGCTGAAAGGTGCCCATAAAACATGATTAGATAGCACATAGACATAGACCCTGTCACAATGCCATCCAAGCAAGGATGGATATGTGAGTGGCTTTATCTGCAAATTTGTCACAGCGGGCCTTTGATGGTTCAAACTCTTGCATTCCAGGACCAACACCAAGCAGCCTTTTACCATCCCAAAGAGCCTGCTGCTGGTGTGCTCAGCAACACCGTATGCTCATCTCCAAACACTGAGCAGGCTGATGAAGATAGATCTCTTCACTGCTGTCACCAGTGGGATTTGTACAGCTGCTGTGCTTAAGTGTCCACAGTATCTTTGCAGAAGAGGAGGATGGGGGAGAGGAACAGAACAATTTGTCCACAAACCCCCTGATCTCATTGGGTAGTCCTCTGTGACCTCGTGGAAGCTCCAGCAGTTCCAATGACCTTCAGGCATAAGTAATGTCAGCCCAGAGGGCTATGTGCCTCTGCAGAATGCCTCTGTCTCCTCGCCCCCGTCAACACCACTTTAAGGAGTCATGGTTTGCATACTAGGAGAGACAAATAAAGACAAGACAAACCATAGTTCTTGGTTAATGATGCATTCAGGGTTCCTCTGAGCCATCTCAAGTGCTGTGGCTTTCAGGTCCATTCATTCAGCCTGGCTAGATGGTGCAATCAGGAGCACCATTCTGAGCATCTTGAAGGGAACGGCCTGCCACCCCTCCAAGCCTGCCTTCTCCCTGAACTGGCTGCAATGAAACTCCCTCATAAAAGCTGCTGCTCGCTGGCTGAATATTGAAATAAATTTCAGCATCACTCTTGAAAGCGTATGCTTAGCTAACAGCTTCCTGTTAGCTGAGCAATTCACTATGTTAAAAACAAATTCTTTTAAATGCTAACAGCCATTGTTTTCTCCCGTGATAAGTTTTTTAAAAAATGTCACAGGGGGTTAGATGATTGTAAAGATTTAATTGAGGCAAAAAAAAGGAACCAAATGGATTTAATTTAATATCTTGAAGAAAGGGAGCTGTTGTGCGTGTTTTCCTAATAGAGCTGAGATGGACCCTCTTACCCCTTGCGTGTAGCAAGATGTCCTGCAACAATAGAGCTGTGATTTGATGAAATTAAAATGCTATTATGCTGAAATTAGGGCTTCAATATTTTTAGCAGCTTTAATAGGCCTTGAATTTTACAGGACATCTGATAATAGACAATTAGACTTCATCTCACAGAAGCTCACTTGTTTTCTGGGAAACCTTTTTTCTTGCTTCCACAGAGGTTAGCACAAAGGCATCCTTAGCAGCAACAGCAGCGGGCCTCCTCTAGGTACCTCATTCAGCTTGGGGGAAAGGCATTAGCATATAAATGCCCCTTCCTGGCTGCAGGAGTCAACAAATAGTGTGGCATCAAAAGGTACCTAGCAACTGAAGGTATGGGACTGATGGGCAACCCTCAGGAGGAGGGCAAGTGGGAGGCCACAAAAGGCAAGCCTGGGTCCTCTTTTTCCCTCTCATTTAGAATAGAATAGAATCATAGAGTTGGAAGAGACCACAAGGGCCATTGAGTCCAACCCCCTGCCAAGTAGGAAACACCATCAGAGCACTCCTGACATATGGTTGTCAAGCCTCTGCTTAAAGACCTCCAAAGAAGGAGACTCCACCACACTCCTTGGCAGCAAATTCCACTGTCGAACAGCTCTTACTGTCAGGAAGTTCTTCCTAATGTTTAGGTGGAATCTTTTTTCTTGTAGTTTGGAACCATTGCTCCGTGTCCGCTTCTCTGGAGCAGCAGAAAACAACCTTTCTCCCTCCTCTATGTGACATCCTTTTATATATTTGAACATGGCTATCATATCATCCCTCAACCTCCTCTTCTCCAGGCTAAACATGCCCAGCTCCCTTAGCCATTCCTCATAAGGCATTGTTTCCAGGCCTTTGACCATTTTGGTTGCCCTCCTCTGGACATGTTCCAGTTTGTCAGTGTCCTTCTTGAACTGTGGTGCCCAGAACTGGACACAGTACTCCAGGTGAGGTCTGACCAGAGCAGAATACAGTGGCACTATTACTTCCTTTGATCTAGATGCTATACTCCTATTGATGCAGCCCAGAATTGCATTGGCTTTTTTAGCTGCCGCGTCACACTGTTGGCTCATGTCAAGTTTGTGGTCAACCAAGACACCTAGATCCTTTTCACATGTACTGCTCTCAAGCCAGGTGTCACCCATCTTGTATTTGTGCCTCTCATTTTTTTTGCCCAAGTGCAATACTTTACATTTCTCCCTGTTAAAATTCATCTTGTTTGTTTTGGCTCAGTTCTCTAATCTGTCAAGGTCATTTTGAACTGTCCTCTGGGGTGTTAGCCACCCCTCCCAGTTTGGTGTCATCTGCAAATTTGATCAGGATGCCCTTGAGTCCATCATCCAAGTCGTTGATAAAGATGTTGAATAAGACCGGGCCCAAGACAGAACCCTGTGGCACCCCACTAGTCACTCTTCTCCAGGATGAAGAGGAACCATTGATGAGCACCCTTTGGGTTCGGTCAGTCAGCCAGTTACAAATCCACTGAGTGGTAGCATAGTCAAGATCGCATTTTACCAGCTTCTTTACAAGAATATCATGGGGCACCTTGTCAAATGCCTTGCTGAAATCAAGGTAGGCTACATCCACTGCATTCCCTTCATCTACCAGGCTTGTAATTCTGTCAAAAAACGAGATCAGGTTAGTCAGACATGACTTATTTTTCAGAAATCCATGCTGACTATTGGTGATCACAGCATTCCTTTCTAGGTGCTCACAGACTGTTTGCTTAATGATCTGCTCCAGAATCTTCCCTGGTATTGATGTCAGACTGACTGGGTGGTAATTATTTGGGTCCTCTCTTTTCCCCTTTTTGAAAATAGGGACAACATTTGCCCTCCTCCAGTCTGCCGGGACTTCGCCTATTCTCTATGAATTCTCAAAGATGACTGCCAGTGGTTTGGCATGCAGTAGCCTCACTGCAGACCTCGGTGGGCATACTGAGCCCCAGCTGCAGGACTCAGGCCTGTGTTCTGCTTGCCTGTTTTGCTACCAGTCAGAGCCATGTTACAGAGCTCATATGAAATGCACAGCAATTATATCCAGCTTATAGGTTATCAGTACTTCCCCCAGGGCCAGCCCAAGACACTCTGACACCTGAGGCAAACCCATAGCTGTCAACCATCCCTTATTTGGCGGGAAAGTCCCTTTCCCGCTGCTGTCCCTTATTGATGATGTCCCTTAAATTTCCCAGGTTTCAAAGGAAGCAGCTCCTCTCCCTCCCTCTCTGCCGGCCAGGGAGGAGGGAGGCTCCAACTGTGTTGCTTGGCTGTGTTGCCCACCCAATAAGGAGTCTAAGAACAACTGGGGGGTGGAGCTTGCATGCTTTGCGCCGATCAAACCGGCCGCGTTGCCTGGGGACTCGCCTTTGCTCAGGGCTTCCCAGCAGAGAGGTGACAGTGGTTTTCCTTGCTGCATCCCCTTTGCCGAGTTGCTGCACTGTGGGAACCACCGCTTGAGGCTTCATTTGGCTGCTGGTTGACTAAAATCCCTTATTTTGGCTGCTGATCCCTTATTTTCGAGGCTGCTGGTCCCTTATTTTCAAATCTGTAAGTTGACAGCTATGGGCGAACCACAAATTGGTGCTCTCCCCTCCAACCAGGGAAGGAGGAGCGAGTGACGATAGACCACTGTAGATGTGGCACTAGGGATGTAGGCTGCCAAGGAGGTGGGAGATCTGACTTCCAGAGAGCACGCTGCAGCTGTTGCCAAGCCACATCTCCCTCAACCAGGGTTCAAATTTGCTCAGCACCCTAATGAGAAGGGAGACTCTCCCAGGCTTGAGGTAGTGACTGAAACAAATCCATCTATTCAATGATGTGCGCAGCATGATGACATTATGAATGTGGACGGGAGGGGGGGATTAACAGAAAAGAGAACAAATTGTGAATCATGAAAGCAGTTTAAAGCAACATGATGGAAATTGCTTAAGCTAATTCATGGTTTAATGATGGCATAAACTAATAAATAACATTGACAAAGCAATCAATCAGAGCCAATAATGTAATCTCCCACCTTCCTCCCGCCCATCTAGTTGTAAAATGCAAGTTCCCTAGCATAGTAGATCAATGAGATTCATCGCCAAGGGCTTGTGGCCTTCTCAGCTGAGCAAAGCAAAAGGAGCGCTCTTTTTTTCATAACATTCCCACCCCTACAACTCCCACTTGTGAGATTTGAGCATGAGCAACAGGAAGCTGCCCCAACCACTAGGCCACCCCCATATCTGAGCCGCATTCTGCCTTCGGGTGGTGGTTCTGTATGCTGGCCTTGAGCTACACACTACATCCGCTGCTCTGCAGCAGCAACAGAGCAGACCATGACCTGGTGTTGAGAGGTGCCATTGTTGTGCCCCAGTGGGGTCCTGCCAGTAGGCAAGTCCTCCTGTCAGTGCAGCTCCACCTCTGTCTGCTGGTGGAGTGGAACGTGCGCTGCAGCTTCCTGAGGTCCCTCAGCCACTGAATCTTCATTACAGAATTGGGTCCTTAGATTCCAATTACTGTTGCCAGTTCACTGTGAATCCATCAGAGGACAAAATGCAAATCCCCAGGGGATAAAGGAAGAGGGATTTTCAGCCATGAATAACCTCTTAATTGCCCCGTTTGTCTTCATTACAAAGTGCAATATGTAATGATTCCTCTCCAGTGTGTAGATCTGTTTCACTGTAAGGCAGGGATCAGCAACCTTTTTTAGCCATGGACCGGTCCACCATCCCTCAGATCATGTGGTGGGCCATACTATTTGGGGGGGTGAACGAATTCCTATGCCCCACAAATAACCCAGAGATGCGTTTTAAATAAAAGTACTGTACACATTCTACTCTTGTAAAAACATGCTGATTCCCGGACCGTCCGTGGGCTGGATTGAGAAGGCGATTGGGCTGCATCCGGCCCCCGGGTCTTAGGTTGCCTACCCCTGCTGTAAGGAATAGCAGGTGACCAGATCCCAAGAAAAAAACACCCTTTTAACCACTGCAAGTTTTGTCTAATGTGTCTTGTATGTTATTATTAACAGTCCCTCAAAGTGTCCCTATTTTCTAGGGACATCCCTGATTTAGAGAAGCCATCCCAGTTTCTGATTTGATTCTGGAATGTCCCACTTTTCCTTAGGATGTCCCTATTTTCACTGGAGAAATGTTGGAGGGTATGGAATTATCTGCCGTCTGAAGGCAATCCTGTATAGGGAAGTTGGTTTTTTTAATGTTTAATCATTTATTGTGTTTTTTTATATGTTGGAAGCTGCCCAGAGAGGTTGGGGTAACCCAGGAAGATGTGTGGGGTATAAATAGTAAAATTATCACTATGGAATGGGATGTCCCCATTTTCATCAGAGAAATGTTGCAGGGTATGATGTAATTTTTGTTTATCTGAAAAATCTCAGTAGTAATAATAATAATAATAAACCATCACAATGTATTAACAGGAAAAGGGTGATACATTTCCCAAGAAATGTAAATTTAGACTTTATCTATTTACCACTGGAAAAGTCTTCCCTAGAGTTTATTAATATTTGAAGAAGGATGTGGAGGGGAGGACTTGCATTAGATGCAGCCAATATTCCATGAGCTAACTAGGCAAGTACTCATGTTATTACTGCTGTAGTGAGGAAATTCCAGGTACTGTAGGAGAAGATATCTTGCAGAAGTCACTGGGACTTCCTTTAAATGGAGAAGGCTCCGTCTTGCCAAAAAGTTTTTAAAAAACAGACAGATTTTACTATCTGGGCCCAGTTGCTTAATGATGTATAATTCTATGTCTGTATAACAGTTACACAAGTGCATTACTTACTGTTTAATAAAGTTCATGGAGGCTTCAAATGATGCTAAATCAGCTATGAAGCAATACAAGTGTTCAGATCACTGTATATCATGCATTTTGAGAACAAGTGAGGATTCTTTTATATTATTGTGAATCACAATAATATTAAATTTTGACTTTTTGTGAAAATAATAATGAGTAAGTGATATGAAAGTGGTACTAGTAAACGAAAGTGACAAAAAGAACAGAAGGGAATACTCAAAATGTTTAAAGCCAATCACATATATGGTTTTGTACAGCAGATGGGAACAGCCCTACATAGTCCCTCAGATACAGAACATTCATGTTTGCAAACAGAAGAAAGTCAAGTGGACCACAATGAGCAGCCTGAAAAGTCTAAGAACAACCAGTTTATATGTAGAACACAGCCTCCAAAGAACTTCAAGGGGAACCGTTATCAGTAACGACCACTACAAGTGCAGAAACTTTTGGGGAATGTGACGATGAAGTGACAGGGCCTACAACCAAAGAATTACACAAGGTGCTGAAGGAACATGTCATGAGATAGTTACACCACAAGAAGCAGTTCAAGCTCATTACCGTCTTAAAGAACTAGAAAACCAAGCAAATGATCTCAGTGAAAACCCTAGCATTACAGACACAAAAATACCAGCTGTTCATGCTACTAGTGCTTTCAGAGACAGTAATTACATTAATGACAGTAATGAATAATACCATTCTGGATTGAGAAAGGTCCATCAGAATGTCAGCACTGGGACCACTTTGAAGTGAACATACAAAAACCAAGCCCGGTTCTGCTTAAAGATTTTATTCTATTCCACCAAGGTAAATGGAGAAGCCTACCCTTGAGAATGGCTATTGTCTTCTGCCACAAAAGGAAAAGTCTACTGTTTCATTTGTTAACTACCAAACTACCTCAACCACAGCTTTAACATCTACTGGATTCGATGTTTGGCATCACGTTTATCTTGTTGAAACCTATGGAAACTCTCAAAATATGAACTCTATGCTAACGTACTTCACTGGCAGAGGAACAGGGGGTGGGGGAGCGCATCACCCCCGGCACCATCGGGGAGGGGGGTACCATCGTGGCTGTCCCCCCGGACACACGCCACCCCCCCACTGCGCCAGGTGCCACGCCCCCGTGGGCAGTGTGTCACACCCCCATGGTGGCATGCCACACCCCCAGGATGTGCACCAGCCACACGCTCACCTGCTTTCCGCCCCCAGCGCCAGAGCATGCAGCTTCGCCACTGACATACTTAAAAAGAAAGTGTGGTCAAACGTTCACATCAAAACTTGAAGAGTAAATCGAAGCTGGGTTACTGGATGCAAATATTGACAACTCACTATTGTAGTTTGTATCAAACACTTGAGCTAATTATGAACAGCAAGCAAAATTTACTCTATTGGATGTGGAGTACAAAACTGTCAAATGAAGGCAGAGAGTAACCTCCCCCCCCAAAAAAAAGAGAATGGGACAGCCCCCAAAGCCTTAGACAACTTTCTCCAAGAGACAAGTTTAGGGTAAATTCATTTATCCCTGTCATGGATGCTCTTGAAGCCAACCTGTTGAGGCCACTGCTGTGCCATTAGGTGGAGGTCTATGGTTCTGTTTTTCACTTTTATCATTGCTATTCCATCATGCAGCCACTAAGTTTGGGGTTTGCAGTGTGAGGGGCAAGGGAGGGAGGGAGATTTTCTCACATTTTCCTTGATGGAGCAAAAGCAGCTCAGATTGGATTTTTACCCCCCACTGAAAAATGAGATGAGAGGCAAAAGTTGAGAAGCCCCTCCCCCCAGTAGGATTTTCATTCCAAATTTCAGCAAATGGTGTGGTTTAAAAAACAAAACCTACAACCTGGACATCTGCTTTGAGAAGTTGCTGTCACTTTCTTGTGCTCTCAAGGTCCCAGGAGCAGGAGCAGCAGAGATGCGGGTTAAAGGAATCCTGATGCCCCTAAGCCAGGCAGTCTCACCAAAGAAGACTTTCCACCTCCTCCCCGATAACTGCAGTAAATGTTCTGAACACACCTGCTAGTCAGCGAACTGCATCACCCAGCAGGACACAAGAAGAACAGGGAGCTTAATCAAATCAACTATGGTAGAGCAACCTACAGGGGCCTGCTAGCCCCACCTCAGAGTGCTGCCTTGTGGGAAAATGCAAAAGAGAGAGAGCAATAAATGTGCATTTATTGCATGAAAATCACCAGCCACCCAGTCTAATCATGATGGCAAAACTTTAGCGATTCAAATATTCATGAGTGTTTCTTTGTGTCAGAATGTTTTGCCTGTTTTTGCTTTAGTTATTCAGAGGCCCATAAATAATGCATTTTCCATGTGTTGGCGTTCAAACACCTCCTCCTGAGCAGAGGGGCTTGTCTGAGCAAATGCTGCAGATTAATTTCTGGGGAGGAGAAGGGTGGTTTCCTCGTGGGTCAGAGCAAGGGCACATTCCTTTCAGAAGCCCATTCCAGGACTACTAGAGAGGCCTCCTTGCTTGGTCAAGATCACGTGTGCACCCTTCACGTCTGGCTGTGGGCTTCTTCGCACTATCACACAGAATCGGGAGCTCACCCAGAAATTCAGTTTTGCAGATCAAATGCAGCCCTTCTACTTCATTATTATCGAAGTCCCATTTATTGGACGCGTATAGGTGTAGGAAGTTCTGCATTGCCCCATCACGGTAAAGAGCAGCATCCAATAATACCACCCATTTATTTAAACACAGTTTATTTCAAATCATAGGTGCATATTTTATTCGGCTGTGGAATCTATCAACCTTTCCGCTCTTTAAATGAAATGAAATTGGGATAATGTTTTCATTTGATCAGAAAGAGGAAAACAAAAACCAATTGTTTTTCTCAACACATGATTCAAATGAACGTATTAAAAAATCACCCTTCTGGTGGGCTCCTTTTCTCCCTGTGAGATGAAAGGAACAAAGCCATGGTAATAGACAATAATGCTCCCACTGATGAATTACATCAAAGACACTTCTCCCATTGTTCGCTTCTCTTGTCCAGGGGAAATTGGCTCATTAAAAGTGTGTTGTTTACATTAGAATGGCCTGATGGATGGCAGAGGAGGACCTGCCATATTTCTCCCACCAGGAGTTTTGCTACTGCACCTCCAGAGCTTTGAAGGCTCAATGAGGCAATGGCCCAGCTCACTTTTTACTCTGCCTTCACTAATTAGCTCGTCAAATGAATAACCTCGAGAAGTTCAAGCATGAAACTGCAAAGCAGCAAGAGTGACAGACCAGCTGCATTTGGCATTGAGGTCCTTCTCAGATACACCTGACTCTTTGGGGATGTTGAGATCCCCAAAATGACTGGAGATGGTTTCATCGAAACTTTTACCCCACTGAAGAACCAGGTTCACTTTCTGGGGCATTCCTGTGCCTGCCTCTGTACCCAGCTTAGGCTGAATCACCAGCTGTACCTGACAAGCTAAGCAACTAGACAGGGTTGCTGTAGTGTGCCTTACATTTTAGGGAAAAGGCTGTCACCTATGGAGCCTTATGAGCCCTCTCTTGCAAGGCTTGCACTGATTACCAGCCTGCTCCCAGGCACAGTTCAAAGTTTAATGCCCTGGATGGCTTGAGTCCAGGGTCTTTGAAGGCAGCATGTGGGGAAGCCCTTCTATGCATCCCATCCAGAGGGGATGGGACAACTGCAGGGGCGGGGCTCTCTCCTGGACCACACCAGGACTGGGGAACAGCTCACCCCAGGAGGGTCAGGCCAGGCCAGGCGGCTTCCTTTCTAACTGGCAGCTGGTGGGTACTTTTTCTTATTTCAACAGGTTTTCGATTTGTCATGTTGAAGGCTGGTTTTACTGAATACGGTTTAATCTGCCATGTCTGTCTCTGCTGCTTTTATCGTTGCTGTATTTTACTGTTGTGATTTTAATTTCTGTAGGTCACCTTGAGCAATGCATGTACTTTGGAAAAGGAGGGTCTAAATCCTTAAAGTAAAGCTTGTGCTAAAAGCGCACTTGTTTTTGGTAAACAGAGCCTTGCTTTTGTCGCAAGTTTGCAGCCAGGTTCAGAGGGAGACTCAGGGGCTGCCTTTGCCCTCACTTGCCTGGGCAGTGATGTCCCCTTTTGGCTCCACCTTCAGCGTCTCCAAGATCCAGGACAATCCTTGTTCAATCTGGAAACCAAATTCTGCAATCCTGTGTCACATATCTCACCACCACCACCTGGCTTGCTTTGCTCAGATGATCTATTGATGACATTTTCCATGTTCCTGGAAGCAGCCTTCAATTACAGAGGCAATCTGTAGCAGGAAAGTGTGCCCCAGTGATGCACCACAGCCAGTGTAGTGTAGTGGTAAGAGCGGTAGTCTCGTAATCTGGGGAACCGGGTTCGTGTCTCCGTTCCTCCACATGCAGCTGCTGGGTGACCTGGGCTAGTCACACTTCTTTGAAGTCTCTCAGCCCCACTCACCTCACAGAGTATTTGTTGTGGGGGAGGAAGGGAAAAGAGAATGTTAGCTGCTTTGAGACTCCTTCGCATAGGGATAAAGCGGGATATCAAATCGAAACTACTTCTTCTTCTTCTTCTTCTTCTTCTTCTTCTTCTTCTTCTTCTTCTTCTTCTTCTTCTTCTTCTTCCTGTCCTCGGCTTTTGCTTTGCATCAGAACCAAAGATGCTTGCTTAATGCTCAATGAGGCAACAGTTGCAAGGCCATGTAGCCAGAGGGTTGGTTGAGAAAGGGGAATTCTCTTGGTTACTACTCTGCTTTTGAATAAAGAGTAAACCTGTAGGCTGACCACTGCTCTTTCACACACTCACCTGGCAGCATCCTTGAGCAGAGTGGGCCTTTCCACCAAGCAGCCATGCCTAGCCTGCCACAATTAATAAAGACCCCAGCTATGCTTTTTATTAGTATCTTGGACTTCCCTCCTCCCTGCTCTAACCACAATGCAAAGGTCAAGGAGATTAAATGGCCTGTTTCAAAATGGTAATGGAACATTTCATGCAAATGTTGCAGCTAATTCAGATATTTAGCAATTTGAAAATTTCAGCTAATATGGAAAAACGGAGCAGAGTCTGTGTTGGAAGATTAAGGTCTTTGACCCTGTTTTGGATTCACTGATCAGCTGAAGTGAGATGATAATTTTGAAATGGTTTGGGACTCTGCTCCTTTATTTTTCCAACAAATTCTATTTATAATTAAAGAATGCAGGTTTTAAGTGAAGTGCTGCACTTTGCTCCTAGTGTGTGTGTGTGTGGGGGGGAGTTCCAGGAGAGAAAAGTCTAGATTTTTATACATTTTCATGCATCTACATGAATGACTAAATATACCATGGAAACTTTCAGAGATCATCACAATGCAACCCCCGCCCCACCCAAGTAATGTATGGGGCTTCTTCATACAAAAATGCTTGCTACTACATATGCTACATTCAGAAAAGCAACATGGTTAATGCTGCAGGGCACATGCGTCCTCACAGGACAGTAAGTGAACCTAAATGTTTCATGCCTATATGTGAGCCTACATGTGTTGTGCCTGTCCATGAATAAGGCCACATGTTGAAGGCTCTCCTTTCCACAGGGAAAGCAGCCCGTGCTGTTCATGTTGTTACTCTTGGAGTCTCCAGCATATCCCATCCCACGCAGGGAGGGGCGGGGAGAGACTGCAACCACACTCCCCTCTTTTTGTACATAAGTCATTCCTTTCTGAAAAGGCCCTTTCTGTCTTCACCATAGGAAGATTGCAATCAAATTCCCATCTTCTGTCCTTGCTCATGGATCTTTCCAGGGGACAGTCATACTTTTTTCATTTTCAATCCCAAACTCTCCATGTATTCTCTCCCACGAGTATCATTGGGGGGGGGACACCCCCAATTCAGAGGAACCCGTTGTGTCACAAGAGGCTCCAGCTGCATGAGACATTGAATGGGTTCTATCTGGTTCATATTCAGGACCCTGGTCAGAGCACAGAGCACAGCTTCCACCTACCCCACCACCACCTGCCACACACACACACACACTTCTGCTACAGTTACTCTGCACTGCCTTTCTTCATTTCCATATTAAGCACACAGACACACAGACAGACAGACAGACAGACAGACAGACAGACAGACAGACAGACATGTAAAACATAAACCAGATGCAACTCCTTGATCCTGGGAAAGCATATCTGGGTATACGTTGGGATTTGAGATACACAAATCACTCCAATAATGTTCAGTATAGATGAAATCCTGCAAGCATAAATGGGGACCTGGGAGATTTATCCCACTTGCAAGCTGGCGTCGTTGGCAAGCATTTTTAAAATAGTAATGTATTCAGGGTGGCAGCAGCGCCATTTTAAATCCCATCCTCCAAATCCCAAGGAACTCATTTTTAGTGGGAAATCCCACCCCCCAAATTTATTCTGGTCTTCTTTGTACTTCTCGCCAGTCTTCTGTTCAATAACTCACACATTTGGTCCATTCTCAGTGTCTTGATCTGTTGGCAAAGATGACGCTTTTACTTCCAGGCTCTTGTGGGCATCAAACACGAGAACGACCAAGAGCGAACCATTGGAGGGTGGGAAGCTTCAAGGTCTCCAATGCCGTTCTCTGCCCCGGCCTATATTTTGAGTCCCATTGATGATCTAGACATAAGAACCTCTCCCCCAGGGGCTCATCTAACTGAGCAGCCTGTTGTGGAAGGTGTTTGTTAAGACTCAGATTTTGCTCTAGGAGGGTGTGATGAGAAACAGGAGGAAGCAGGGTGGAAGTTTGCGGAACAGAAGAAGAAATGTCCTGCCTGGCACAAGAGCAGCTCAGAACTAAGTCAGGGGGCTCTTGGCAGCTTCCTGGACCTGTTGTAGCTAGCATGAGCCGAATGTATCAGAGAAAGGATTAATTGTCTCTGAATGAGCAACTATCTGCAGAGGGGAAACCTGCCATCAATGGCAAGGAACAGCCCAGCAGGCAGCTCCATGGGAGGCCAGGTCTTTTTGGCAAGCGCTCCTTTTCTTAGCCTCTTGGCAGAACTGCGAGCAACAGATGACAATTCTAGACTGGGAAGCTTCGAATTTGAATTTCAGTTTGGAAATGCAAAGAACTACTGCCTGTGCATTAACTATGGAAATGGAGAGAACTTCAGCATCACTTTCCAAAACAGCCTCTGATTGCAGCTGCATCTCTCTGGCAAGTGCCACACAGCTCCCAAGGCAGGGAGGCCAAAGAGCCAAGCAGCCGCCCTGCGAATATGCATCAGGGCAGGTTGTGTGGGGTGTGCAGAGTTCACATCCACCTCTTGACACTTGCCAGGAGCCTGACCTTCTCCTGGCTGTGGACAGAGCCCCGCTGTTTGCTGCGGAGATAGAAGCAGCCTGCCCCATTCGTGGGCTCTGCCAGGCTTCCCCTTCCAATCCTCTCGCTGTTCTTGCAGGGGCAGAAAGGCACATTCAGCTCCGCGGAACCTATAAAAACCTGTCACTTTGAATTGCCAGGATAAAGCCTAACGTGGCGAGATCTGTTCGGCTTTCTAATGCCTTAAGAATATTGTGTTCAGTGTATGGTTATCACACACTCATTTCTGCGAGGCACGCTGCCTCTTGTACATGTCAGCCAAGCCGACAGGAGCTCCACTCAAAGACAGCTGATGCGGTTCCTGCTGTGTGAGCAAACAGACACTCAACAAGACTTGACTTTCCCTGCTAACAGGAACAGACATGGGATCCTGTGTCTGTAGGAGGGGAGGGAGAGAGGGGTGGCCTCAGACTGAAAGGCCCCTCAGACTTCAAACTGCCAGGGAGGATGGCTTCTGCTAGCCACCGACTTTCCAGACATTCATAAAAAAAGAGAAATGGAGGGGCAACTTTTTGGAAAACCATCAAAAAGGCTCCTCCTTCCAGAGAGGGATTCCAAAGCCAGATGTTCTTCCTTTCTGTTTGCGGGGGGGGGGGGTGTGTGAGATGGATTTGCTGCTCAAGGAACAGCCAAATTTAAACCAGGTGGGGAGAGCTGGGGAGAAGGGGAAATGGTGCCGAGGGGCATTGAAATCAGCAGAATGAGGGAAGGGGCAGAGGCAGATCTAGGGGTATGTGATGGGTTTGTCGCACTGAGCACTGAGCTTCGGGAACACCATAACTATGATTTAGAAAGGAATGAGAGAGGCAGGGGCACTGAATTTGGGCATTGCACAGGGTGCCTCTGGGCAAGGATAAAGCAGGCAAGTGGAAGAGGAGAAGGCCACCAGTGCTGGCATGTGGGCCCCAATGGACTACTTCCCAAGGGAATGGGTCTTCCAACAGAAAAAGGTCCTCCCCTTTTCTGCCCTTTCCCTCTTGATGAGGCTACAAGGGTATTTTATGCTGCAAGGAGAGCCAGGCTTGGCTACCTCTGGAATTTGGCACTGCCCCTTCTGCCACATCAGATTCCTTCGTGGGACCTGGAAAGCCTCAGGGCCTGTATAACATCTCCTCAGTGGTGACTAATGGCAGTAAATAACCCCCACCCCCTAAATCCTTTTACTTTGCAGGTTGTTTCCACAGACGAACCTTTTTCGGAGAGGACTTTCATAAGAACGCTGACCTGCTATCAGATTTTAGAGTTATTTAAGGCCCTGCCAAGAGAGAAAGGGAAACCTGGTAATTTTATAAACCACTGCAGATCTTTTGCTGTGGTCAGTGATATCCATTTCTCCAAAGCTTTCTTAAAATCTGTACATGCATCTAGCTTGTTCAAAACAGTAAATATCTCATTCACATTCCTCATTGAATATTTTCAAGCATGGGTTTTCTAGCTAATTTTAAACATTACCAAATCACACACCCCAAGCCTTTTCCCTATATTGCAGAAGTAGTTTAGACAACATGTTCAACATTTGGTGCCCACCATCAACCTCAGAGGCCCAGTAGGGCTTTGCCTGCAGCCCAGCGCAAAGCGGAAGAGGAGGGCAGACTTTTCACAAATATTCTTTCCCCTCTTCACCTGGATCCTTGTAGCACCCAGATTCCAATCTTAAATCTATTCTGTAATTATTTCAGTATTTAAAGAACCAGTCTTTTCAAGAATTTAAGTTACCAATTCAATGAAATCTTGAAGTATACATTGTGCTTTCCTCTCAAGTACTCAGAAAGGGCGATAAAAGTTTCAATGCCATCTGAAAATCTGCACTTGAATTTAATGTAATTAAAATACAGTTTTTTTACAAAAAAAACAGCAACTGAAAAGAAATCAGGAACGAGATAAGCGATATTATCTGTGACAGGAAGAATCTACGCAGTTCTGTACAAGAAAGTCCTGCGTATTTTTAAAGCATTCAGACACTGATGGGTTTTATTTTCATTTTTTATTTCTCTGCAGATTGACTGCCCAGCTTTCCTCTGGAATGACATTGGGGAAGGTAACGTATTTACATATCCTGGAGGAGCTTGTGCAGCCAATGCAAGGAAATTGCTCAGCAAACTTCTCTCTCTTTCCTTTCCTGGACATGCAGGAAAACTGACACTGGACTTCGAGCCAATGAAGTATTGCCTCCTTGTCACCATTGGAAGGCTGAGCAGCCCCAAGCAATCTCAGGAACAGGACCTGCTGCAAAGGTATGGGGAAACCCTGGCCCCTCAGCCTTGCATCTGCCACGGTCGGTTCTAGTTTGGGAACCTACAACCTTCCCCAAAGCTCAGAATTCTTCAGTGACCCACTCTATGCTCATCTGTAGTATTGGCACAATTTGGTTAATGTGACGCAGCATTAAAGCATACCCTCCAACATTTTTCCAATGAAAATAGGGACATCCTATTCAATAATAATAATAACAATAACCAGGCAGAGCGCCTTCTTGGTAGCAGCACCTGCCTTGTGGAACGCCCTCCCACCAGATGTCAAGGCAATAAGCAACTATCTTACTTTTAAAAGACATCTGAGGGTAGCACTGTTTAGGGAAGTTTTTAATGTTTAATGCTGTACTGTGTTTTTAATATTCGGTTGGGAGCCGCCCAGAGTGGCTGGGGAAACCCAGCCAGATGGGAAGGGTATAAATTATTATTATTATTATTATTATTATTATTATTATTATTATTATTATTAAAAAAATTCCTTTCAGTGGCACCTTAGAGACCAACTAAGTTTGTTATTGGTATAAGCTTTCGTGTGCATGCACACTTCGTCAGATGCATGTACACGAAAGCTCATACCGATAACAAACTTAGTTGGTCTCTAAGATGCTACAGGAAGGAAATTTTTTATTATGTTTCAACTACGGCAAACCAACACAGCTACCTACCTGTAACTATTATTACCGTATTTTTCGCCCCATAGGGTGCACCGGCCCATAGGACGCACCTAGTTTTTTGGGGGGGGAATAAAGGGGGAAAAATTATTTTCCCCCCAGGTGCGGGGCTGGGGCGGGGGATGCCCGAGCTTCCCCCGACCCCAGCCCCCAGAACAGGCTGCTATCCGCAAGCCTAGGGAGCCCAGAAGGAAGTCGCACCGGTCTCCCCAGGCTTGCGGATATCTGTCCCCCAAGCTTATGGGGCTGGCGGTGGGGCAGCGCTAGCCTCCAAACTAGGTCGGGGAACAGCGGGATGGCGGCGCTCCGCCTCCCCGCTGTCCCCCGAGCTTGTGGGGCTGGCCGGCCTCCAAACCAGGTCGGGGAATAGCGGGATGGCAGCGCTCCACCTCCCCGCTGTCCCCCAAGCTTGTAGGGCTGCCCAATATCTGCATGAAGCCCGCTTCTCCCCAGCTCCAGCCTCCAAACCAGGTCAGGGAATAGCGGGATGGCGGCGTTCCGCCTCCCCGCTGTCCCCCAAGCTTGTGGGGCTGCCCGATATCTGCACGAAGCCCGGGGCGCGCTGTGCAGCGCGCCCCTGGCTTCGGGATGCAAGCTGCTATCCGCAAGCCTTGGGAGCCCGACGGGAATTCCCGCGGAGCTCCCAAGGCTTGCGGATAGCTTCCGACCCCTCTCGCTCTCCAGGCTTCAGCGAAAGCCTGCATTCGCCCCTTCATTTTTGGAGGGGAAAAAGTGCATCCTATAGGGCGGAAAATACGGTATTATTACAGTAACAATAATAATAATACCCAGCCCATCTGGCTTGATTGCCCCATCCACTCTTCAGCTTCCAACATAATCAAACATTAAACTAAACTGCCTTCAGATGTCTTTTAATGATGTAAAGTTACTTAACTCCTTGGCTCAGGGGTCACATAACTCCATACTCCCCAACATTTCTCCAATGAAAATAGAGATGTCCTAAGCGAAAGGAGGACATTCTGGGATCAAATCAGAAACTAGGACTATCCCTGGAAAATAGGGAAACTTGGAGGGTCTGTGTTTATCTGTAGTCTCAAGCACAATTTAGTTAATGTGACACAGCATTACAATCTGAATTAAAGGAAATATTTCTTGGTAAGACCCAGCCTGGACCCCCTAACGATAGGAGGGAACCAAAGCTGCAAGGACAGCTCAGTTTGGCTAAGCCAGTTTGGCCCTTATCTCAGGGATCCATTTGCATTTGAAGAAACTGGAGGGAAATACAGGAAAGCCTGGCTTAGAGAAATTGGGGGCAGGGGAGGCAGGAGACCAAGGCCCTTCTTCACACACACCAACCCTCACTGAGAATCCATTTGGGACCAAAAATCATTCAGGGCTTAAAACACCAAAGTGAGCACCTTGAACTGGGTCAGGCTGTGCAGCTATTCCAAAATAGACCGAGTGCTTTATTTTTTGCTTTTTAAAAATAGTCACTATATATAAAGAATACAAAAACAAAACAGAATAGTGTTTCATCTTGCAATTGAGTAACAAACTGGAATGTGTATCTTTCCTCTCCTTGGGTCGGTCCATGGGCTTCTGCTGGCTGCAGTTCTGCATCTTTCCGTACAGAAAACTGTGCGGATGATGCTATGCCTCAGCCACGGAGGCAAAGCTCCTCAGCCAGTGCTTAAGCCAGACTGTGTGGCTGGCCAGGCTCAGTTGCACAAGTGGAAGGAGATGCTCTCCATGTTTCTCCTTCAGCCTCTGCTCGGGAGGCTGCTCTGTGTGTGCGTGTCGTGCCAAGGGACTCGATCCGTAGGGTGCCCTTCAGGATGGCAGTTCACAGGGCCAGTTGCGTTGGGTTCTCCCCCTCCTGAGAGAAGGACTAATTAGCCCAGTCCAGGTGGGCTGACATCTTCTGCCCTGTCTGTGGCCAGAAAGTGGCGAGGCAGCCACCCCGTTAGGATATGAATGTGCCTAATTTAGCATGCGAAAAAGCCTGCAGTTAAAATACAGGCTACCCAGTAATATATTTAAACCCATTCCTGACATGATAAATGAAATGGAATAAATGTATACAGCCAGCCAGATTTCCATGAAACACCCGGAGACTTCAGTGCTTTTCCTGACAGTGAATGCGCTGTCAGCGGCCCGTCTCTCTCCGAGGCAGCTGTCAATCATGGGCCATCTTCCTCTCCCACAGGATTTCATTGTGCCCACAGACAGTCGTGGGAGAAATGCTTCCAGGCATCAGAGCAGCAGATGGAGTGTATCTGTCAATCATTGTCACTAATTATTAACTTCTGTCACTCAGAGCAAGGCAACATCTTTCTGCCTGATCCTCTGTGATTTGATCTGCTCCACCGCCTTTCAGGGAGGCAGCGCAACCTTTCATTCCATGTCACACACTCAGCGCTTGGCAGGGTCAGCCCCTGAAACTCCATGCGCAGCAGACTGAAGTTTGCCTTCGCCACAGGATGTTGCAGGGAGGAGGCCGGCTTGAGAGGCGATGGAGGAGTAGGAGGCTCTGTCCTCTCCGGTGATCAAAAGCGGCGGTGGTCAGTCACTGCTGGGCTCCAGAAGCATTTGGCAAAAGAGAGGCATGGGGGGGCTGCCTGATGGCAAAAGCGAGCGGAGATTCACTGACACACAGCCACCTTGACCATCTTGAGGAAGAAGTCCTGAGGTGAAATACAGAGATCGATCAATAGAAGGAGGACTAGGCACTCTCTAGTCAAAAAGCAGCATCAGTCCATGGTCTGTAGCGGCTCCTGACCATCTTATGTGGCCCAAGGACACAGACATGACAGCCACTCAGAGAGAAGAGCAAGGAACTCGCTCACAGGGCTGTTTCTGGGCAGCGACAGCATTTCTCACCCCTGTCACTGAGGTGCTGAGGGCAGCATCCATGGCTTTCTCCACCTCCTCCTTCCGTATCTGCCCAGTTCCAGTTTCCAAAACAGTTATGGTTTCTCCTCCTTCATCCAATTCAGGTCCATCCAAGCACAAGCTGAAAGGAAAGAGCATTTCCCTTGAAAGAGGGAGGTCCCCTGGCCCCAGAGAGGAGCTCCAGCAGGGAGGCACCAAGACCAAACATGGCACTTAAAGAGTTCTCCATCCCAGAATCCTTTGGGTGCACCAGAGCCCACACATTGGATGCTGCTTCTGAGGTCTTCACCAAACCAGCGTTACCTTTTTCCACTCAGCCAGATTTTTCATTGCCAGATTTTCAACATTAATGGTCACAAGTTGCTCAGCTGAGCATTCATTTTCTCAGTTGAAGTATATTTAAAAAATCCCAACAGAACAACTGTTCAAGAAGGCAGGCAGGATGCCTTATGTCTACTAAGTGTAGAAGCAGATGCGTTATGTAAGATTAGTTTTGAGGAACTGATCAAAGAGTTTGCAGTTAGAAAAAGTAGGAGAATTTTTTCCCCAAATATAAATAAAGTATACAAAAATAAACATTATTTCCCATCTTACTGTAGGTTTTGTTTCATTTTGAAAACTAAAATTTTATTTTATGATTTATTATTGTTTATATTTTGAATTAGATATATATGGAGGCACCAAAATCTTTTAAGTGCTTAGAGCCCCTAAGGGTGTTAATCCAGCCCTGGCCTGACCTCCAGTTCTGCTCCCACAGCTATGGTGGGGAACAGGATAATGATTGATTCTGGAACCTATTCTAACATGTGGCCACTATATAACCCCATCACAGCAACCACAGCACCCATATCAGAGAGCAGCAATGTTGGGGTGGGGAAAACAATGCAAGTAAATATGCCCTGCAAAAAGGAGGTGTTTTGCAACCCCAACATAGAAGTATTTCTGGGTATATTACATAACCCAGTGGTTGACTCTCCAAATGCGGGTACCGGGCAGTGGGTATCCCTAGTGTGGGAGAGGGGCTCAGCCCAGGGTCCTGGAAGAAGGAGGGTTCTAGCTCCATGGGGAGCTGGTGTTTTGTATGGGAAAATGTATTTGCATGGAAAAGACACTGGGATACTGGAGATCCATTGCCAGCCCATGTAGACAATGTTGAGCTAGATGAAGCAATGGTCTGACTCAGTGCAGCTTCCAAGGTTCCCAAGAGCACGGAGGTGGTGGCAAATTCTCATCCCCCTCTCCTGGTGAACACTTAAGACAGCTGTTGGCAAGCACACAGGCTTGGGTTCTCTGTGCATAACTTGACAGCTCCCCAAAAGGTGCGGAGGAAAGAAGGTTCTCTTGTGCAATGCCCTGCAGACTGTAGCTGAGGAGGCCATCAGCAAGGCCAGGGCTGACCAGGATGGATTCAACAGGTCCTGCCCTCTGCTTGCCTTCTGTTTCTGTGAAAGCGGCTTGATGGACGAGGATGTGGCAGAACCTGGCAGAAGGATGCAGGAAGAAGGAGGCCCCTGCCAATCACTCCTCTGCCTTATAGCTTGCGTAGGAGATCAAGAAATCTGGCATGCGCCAAGTCCCTGGATTGCTTTCAAGCTCAAGGCCAAATTGGAAGAGGTTGTTGGGCTGCTCTCCCTACTACTTAGTCATTTGCCATTTGTCAATTTTTTATACGACAGTGCCTCAACTCATGTTAGTAGCTTTGAGAACACTGTCCAACCAACTCGTTAAGAAGTGGCTTTGCAGAGAGAGAGAGAGAGAGAGAGAGAGAGAGAGAGAGAGAGAGAGAGAGAGAGAGGTTCTGCATACCTGATATCATCAATGTTGTTGCTGGCCAGAGAGCCCAAAGGAACATTTTGTCTTCTCCTAGAAGCCTGCTCAACGCACTACGGTGGAATATGTAGGTTTGGGTCTGTAGGAAAGGGCCGCATGATTGATGGTGGCCATGATCAGTGCGGGAGCCTGCATTAACGCTTGTTGAAAGGGGCATTGCTTTGTTGTATAACCTTTGCTCCTTGAAGAATGTATGGCTGTGGTAACATTACCCCCAACGGTACAGCAATCCATGGCAGCCGTCACCCATAGCAGACTTGCCTGGCCTTTAGTGAAAGAGAGAGAGGATGAGCAGATGAAGAAAAGGCAGCTGCCAACTTACAATGTCCTCCACACCTCATACCTTCAGCTTTCACACTTAAGCTCAAGAAGGAGTTGCAACTGCAAGGGAGCTTTTCTATGACGGAGGAAAACCTGGGCAGTGCATGAGCAAGAAGAAGACAGCCTCTCTCCAGTGCTGCCTCTATTCAGCGCTTGACATCCTGCGTCATTCCAGCAAGATCCAGGCTGTTGTGTTTTTAATAGCCTTTGGCAAATAGAATCCCTAGCCGTATATTTTTGCTGGAGAAACTTTTATAAAATATTGCAATCAATTCAATTGCATTAAGACACTTGAACCTCTGGGTTCAACACAGTGGAAAACGCAATACTTCTTCATTACATCAGCTGCCCAGACACATCAATGTCATCGGTGATGACTCCCAAAAAGACTGTGCGCATGCCGTACCCCCAGAACTCAAGAGCGAAAGGGATTATCTGGCAGCGTGAAATGAAGCGTGATGGCTCACTGAAAAGTTTGAGCAGCGAGATTAAGGAAACTTGGCCAACGTGAAGGAATGGATTTCACCTTGCCAGATGTATCTCTCTGGGATTTCTTCATCAACTACACAAGGACCAATTTGGCATTTTAACATGCAGAGGAATTCTACTGCTCGGCCGTCTTCACATATGTAAAAAGAAAATTGGAGCTTAGGTTTGTAAGCATTTCTCTACTGCACTTGAGCACGGGTGCCTCCCACAAGAAACAGAGGATGGAACCAGTCTATTTAGAGAATCTGAAGGGACAACCACAACCAGGGGTTTTTTTTCAGCCAGAGCTCACACAGGAGCTCAGCTCTGGCACCTCTCAGGTGGGTGCCATTGCCATTCTAAGAGAACAAGGGAGAAGTTCATCGTGAGCTTCGGCACCTCTTTTTCTAGAAAAATAGCACTGTTGTGTGAAGTGGTAAATTAGTCTACTAAACTAAATTTTGGCATCTACTGTTTCTGCCTGCAAATGAAAACACTTCTGTTTGCAAACGCTTTTGCCTCTCCCTCTCTTCATTTGCCAACAGGGCTGAAATGTGCCTTACTGCTGTTTATTTTGTTGTTATATGATCCTCACTTTAGATTCTCCTGAGTGCCTGGGCCTCCAAAGGTACTTTCAAAATTCAATAGATAAGCTCCACGTGGAGCAAGGTGGCCAAATCTGAAAAGGCAGCAATTCCTCACAGAGCCACTTTTGGCCACAGATGGACCGCCAGGAGAAGCCACTCCCACTTGCTGTTTGCAACTCCCACTTCAACGCACCAGATGGGGGATCCAGCTGCAAAGGAGGAGCTTCTGTCTCAGTGGATGGGAGCTAGGCATGCCCTCAATTCTACCCTTGGAAGAGGGAAATGTCACTCAGAGAAATGAACCATGGATGTGGTACAGCCAACCCCAAAGGCCTGATCCTCAACATTGTTCCATCATCCTGCCTGGGAGGAAGTGGAGGCCTGCTTCAGTTGCTCCAGCTGTGGCTGGCCAATTAGCCACCTAGTCACTCCAGTGAGCTCTCAGCCTGCATGAGAGGTCCCAGTGCTATGCCTCTCCTGCCTTTTAATGCAAAGAGTGGTCACACAGCACTGTGATGGCAGAGGAGGAGGCTGTGCTGCTGCTCCTGCTCCTAGGAGCTGCTCACAGAGAGAGATGGCAGCCTCCCATGTGACCATTTGCTTTTCTGGAACACCATCCTCCCTCAGAGCATCTGAAGTAGAGTATTTAGTCAAGCCACTAGGGCAGGTGCCCCACCACATCATCATCATCATCATCATCATCATCATCATCATCATCACCACCACCACAGTGGTTGCTCCCTCCATTGAGGCCCCGTGGTGAAAAAAGAAAAGAATCCAGCCTTTAGCCTCCAGGCAAAAGGAAGGCATGGTGACACACAGATGTTCAAGGATTACGGCTGCGCTGAAAGGCAAGGATGTGCCAGGCATTTCTTCATGGCGCCTTTGGTGGATCAGCACAAGCCAGGCTACACTTTGCAAGCACTCCCTGGGGACAAGTCCCTAGTCCTCATGGGGAAAGAGTTCCATTTCCAAATGCCAGCCTGCTAAATTTTTATGCCACCCTTCCTCCAACACTTCCTCTTGTGGCTGAGAACCAGCCTAGTACAGTGGGGGCTTGGGGGCTGTTTCTTTCAGCTGCTGTCTGTCTTAAGGTTCCCAGTGATTAGCACTTCATATCCCAGGGGCTTCTGACTACTGATTTAATGTGATGTGCTTTGGTTGTTCTTGGGTGCATTTCTTGCAAGTCCAAGAGCAGAAGAGCAGGTGAGGGTGGTTATTATTGCAGTTTGGTCCTCAACTCCGAAAGGGGTTTTTTGGGAGGGGGAAATGGGGGCAGATGGAGAAGATGCTGAGGGACATGCAGAGAGAGAAAACGAGGGAAAGAGAAGCTTGAGAGAGAGAAAGATTAAGAAGGAAGCCTCCGTACTCAAGTGCGTCTCCCATTACCTGGTCTTCTTGGCTTGATAAAATGAGGACGTGGTGCTCTGGGATTTTGAGCGATGCTCTCTGGCACACGGAGGATACTGACCCCTAGAGGGCCACCTGCACAAAACAAGCAGCTGCCCCCCCATCAAATAAAACAATAGAAATACTTAACTAACTGACCAGTCATGCAGGTCCTGCCCCCCACCCCACTCCCGCTAACAAAAATCCTGACTACACCCATGTTGGCAGTCATGGGAAAAGAGGATAAGTCGTTTTATGGATCAGTTACTGATTAAGAAACAGGAAACAAGAATAAATTGACAGTCCTCCAAGGATCGGTAATGGGACTCATGCTTTTTAAGTTGTTTGTCAATGATCTAGAGCAGGGGGTGAGCAGTGAGGTGGTCAAGATTGCTGATGATACTGAATTGTTCAGGGTTGTTAAAATAAAACAATAATAATAATAATAATAATAATAATAATAATAATAATAATAATACGGAGGAGCTCCAGAAGGACCTCTCCAAACTGAATTAATAGATGGTGAAATAGCAAATGCAATTCACTAAAGCGATTCTGCTCACCCAGCAAGAGGAAATGGCCGTTCTGTGTCGCTGATTATTTACCTGAAGGAACACCAACCAACCTGCCTGAACAGTGAGGTGATCTCCAGAGGACCTCCCTCCAAGTGTTCCAGCCATGAGAGATCAGGAAGGCAGGCAGTGTTGGCCAGAGTCTACCCATTTGTGAAATTCCCTTCCTAAGGAGGCCCGCCTGGCACCAACACTGTATTTTCAGCATCAGGCAAAAGTGTTTGTCTCAGGCTTTTTAATGCAGCATGATGTAGCTTTTTTTAAAAAAATAAAATAAAAATCAAAGCAACATGCTATCAAGGTTCTTGGAAACTGTCCCAGAAACATTGTTGAAGGGTGTTGTATTTATTATAACACTCAAATTCCATGTATTTATTATAAATGTGTTTTTTTAATGGAACTTGACTGTTATACACTGCTGCATACTGCAGTGATGTTTTGATAAGTTCTTTCTCCTGGCAAATAACCGACGAGTCCCTCTCCCTGTCTATGCAATGCTAGGAATGCAGAAGTTGCCTTATACTGAATGAGACTAATTGGTACTGTCTGCATTGACTGGTGGCGGCTGCAGCGGCAGCTCCCCAAGGTTTCAGCCCTACCTAGAGGCACCTGAGCCCTTTTGCATGCAAAGCAGGTGCTCTGCCACTGAGCTGCAATGGTCCTTCCCGGAGCCAAGAAAATGCCAAGAGTTTTTGCCCTGCTGTCATTTTGCTACCATTTCACCTACACTAGAGCTCCTTGAGGAGCTCAGGTTTCGCCTCTACTGAGGCCTGCTCACCCCCAAACCCAGATCACTTATGAGCAAATTAAGTCCTAAAACAAACTGCTGGGCTCTCTCGTGAGTCATGCCCATTTGCTCTGAGCTGCTGCTGCTGCTTCCTAAGGACTGAGCCATGAGGTCAAGTGGCTGCCACACCATATCTTCTCTGTACACAGGAGGCCTCAAGGCAGCATCTGACTGCCCCCTTGGGTTAAAGAGGCAGCTCTTGCTTGGGGCTTCCTCTGTGGCGGCAGCCGCTGCCAGTAAAAAACAAGGGAATCTCCCAGGATGTTAATGCAGCTGCGACTGGGCCCCTGCTGATCCAGAAACAAAAGAGAGGAGACAAGGGTCCATGCTCTTTCTAACTTAGGGGCTCATTTACTTTTAAAACGCCCTGTCACTTAAGGCAAAGTCCATCATATTCTCTCTCTCTCTCTGTGTGTGTGTGTGTGTGTGTGTGTGTGTTTCTGTAGCTTCCCTCATCAACCCTGCCAGGTCAGTCCTGGTTGTCTGAGGGTGGGACAGAGAATCATGCATGAAGAGCCTGGAGGAAGGCACAGCCCATCCTCTGTGATCCAAGATGGTGGGAGGCAGGGGGGCACAGGGGGTGGGGGACAGGGAGAAGCAAAGGTGATCCCAAGAGGAGTGCTAGAGGGAACAAATCATTACTTCTTTTCACACCTCTCCAGGAAAATAAATTACGGAGAGTCTTGTGAGTGGGGGGTACTATTTTAACCACAAAAAGCAACCCAAAGGGAAAGCATTCAACCACCCCTCTCCCACTGTTGGAATCACCTCCACAGTCTCCCCCACCCCTCACCCCCTATGTGTAATTTTAACCTGAGGAGTGTTAAGTGGTGTAGAGAGCCAGTGTGGGGTAGTGGTTAAGAGCGGTAGACTCATAATCTGGTGAACTGGGTTCGCATCTCCGCTCCTCCACATGCAGCTGCTGGGTGACCTTGGGCCAGTCACACTTCTTTGAAGTCTCTCAGCCTCACTCACCTCACAGAGTGTTTGTTGTGGGTGAGGAAGGGAAAGGAGAATGTTAGCCGCTTTGAGACTCCTTCGGGTAGTGATAAAACGGGATATCAAATCCAAACTCTTCTTCTTCTTCTTAAGCAATGCTTTAAAAGAAGAGAGCCATTTCCCCCTGGTTTCTGTACATGGCTGGTTTGGATTTCCAGCCCAAGACACAGAACACCCCTCAGGATCACAGCAAACATCAGTCTTCTTCCCAGGGCCCCTTAGCTGCATTAAAGAGAGGCACCTGCTCCATGGTCCTGCAGGAAGGCAAAGTGCAGTATTGACTGTTTAAAAACTCAAAAATCACACACAGACTTAAGTAATATTTGCAAGATCAGCAAACAATTTAAAGTGTACACAAATCAGGCTGCCCAGATTCGGAGAACGGATGAAAAACCTCTCAGCAAGAAGGGCAAGTCCATGGTTCTTTGGCATTCTCCTTAGGCAAGTGGATCCACCCCCTTTGTCCTCTTTTGCTGTTCAGTGGCGCCATCCCTTGGGTCCTCTGGACCATTTGCATGGGGTGGAGGCAGGGGTGTCAAGGGAAGGGAAGTAGCAGCAGCACAAGTGAGCAGAGACACCCAGCGAGCAAGAGGGATGAAGCTCCAGCGTGCGGGTTAATGGAAATCTGACAGTCACCACACATTTCATTTAATTGGTTTTGCTGTTGAGGCAGTCCTCGGTTTCGCCGTCCTAAGGTAGAACCATGTAAAATCTCTATGGCGCAAGCAGGATCAGGCCCCTCCTTTGGATTCCCAGCCTGCCTTGGCTACAGCTAGCCTGATGCCCTACCTGAATCCCAGAACTGAGTGCAGGAAGCAGAGGGCGAGGCAGAAATCCAGTTTGCTCTTGCTTGGATTTATAACTTAGCACACTTAAAATAACTAGGAGTTAAAGCAGCAGCAGCAGTCAGCTTCAGAAGGTGCCCGGCCACTGATGGCATGTGCTCTACAGAGATGGTCCACCATAACTGTAATAAACCCTAAGGAAGCCCCTTCCAGCAGTCTGGATTTCTAAACATATTTAGCAATAATTCATTTGTTTGGCTTTTTAATGGAACCAATATTTCCTCTCCAAGATCAATACTGTCATAACTATATTGGAAAATTAAATTATAGCAACTTCATTTACATTTTTTAAAGCACCATGAAAATTATTCCAAGGCAGGACCTAATCAATGTTATGGACTTGAAATGTGCCACTCTGCATGAAGCTATAAAAAAAGATTAATGTACATTTTTACAAGAAATTAGTAGCTTAATGAAGTGGATAAAAACTCTGTCACAATTTTTATTGGATCTAAATTGCATTGTAGTGGAGGTACAGTAAGTGCCTAACACGTAATGACAGGATGACTCATGGCGAGAAATGGAAGGGTAATTTGCCCTCAACTGACACAAAACCAGGGCATTAACATCACAGCCGTTTTGAGCCAAGGGAAGTTGCCTGCTTTCATTGCACAGCAGGGGCAGAGCTTTAAACAAGAACTGTTAACTTGAGAATTATCGATCGCTCCTTCTGTGAAATGATGAAATTGGGGTGTTTAAAAAAAGTACATCTCAACTAACTGTTGGCACGACAGAGGCCAATGGGCAGAAGCAACTCAGCATGCAGAGACATACCAGAAAGCTACCATCGGCTAGGCTTGGATTTGCAGCCAAACTGGAAGGCGACAGAAAAAGACTGAAGCAGACGGTCACACAATCCCACCTAAGTTTGGAAGAGCAGCACCCTAAGCAAGAGAAACCCTCAGCAGGAGGCAATCAAAACAGGAGGTGTTTAAAAATAAACACACTCCCGAAAGTAATATTTTCAACAACTTGTGATCTTTACCTGACTCTGGGAAGACCCACACATTTCAAACATGGCAATGAGTCTTGCTGCTCAAATGCCTTCCAAGTAGAAGAGGCAAGCCAAGCACCTCTCCTGCAAAACAAGAGCCAAGGTCAAGGATGCTCAGAGGGAGAGTTCTAGCCCTGAGCCATGAGCCCCGGCCAGAAGGAAGCAGGGAGCAGCTAGAGAATCACTCCAGGAACACACTCAGGGCACCCACAGTCTGCCTCAATGATTAAGGGAGGCCAAGAAGCCCAAAGGGTTCCTGCAGTAGATTCTATTGTGGGGAGACCCCGAGAGCCCCCAACACTGCAGTAGAGAGCAAAACACGGAGAATTCAGGCCAAGTGCCACACTGGTCCTGCTGCCTTGGGCTTTGCTACCTAAATAATCTCCCCATGAAGGGACCATGTTACTTTGCAAAGCTGCCCTTTGCCTCAGCCACCAGCATTTATCTTACTTAGCTGACGCCAACAATGTACGTAAAATGTGAAGCATTTGCCGGGGCCAAAGTGACCCTAGAAGATTTCTGCTGAGTGCAGCTAAAAGAAAGCCTTGTGGGCAACCCCTTGGGCAATTTCTGGGATGGTGGGAGGGTGAAAGCTCTGGACTCTCTCTGCCTGCAGAACCACCCTAGCCAGGCCTGAGCACTTTTGTTCTGAAGGAAAACCCCACCTCTGCTTGTGCTTCCAGAAAGGTTGAAAAAACCTAACACTTCACACCAACTAGACAAAAGAGCCATTCACATCCGTCACTTGGCTTTGTTACCCATTCCTGAACTGTCGTGGAACCCTTTCCAGCTATCCCTTGGCCTTTTTATGCCACCGGAGCGAGTCAGGTCTCACGTAAATGGGAACCCACCCCATGTGGGATGTTGTCAGGCCCACAGGAGTTCCAGATACAAGTCGGAAGGGGTCCCCCAAACAGGTGCCAAAAGTGAGGGGGCAGGCAAGCACCTCTCCCAGCGCAGCAAGCAGAGCAGCCTCTGGTGTAACCCTCCAATCAAGGCTTTGATCATCAGCAGTTGAGCAAAGGACGACCAGGATATCAGCCAGGAAAAGCTCCTTTCTGCCTTGGAATGAGCCTGTTGGCTCAAGACACATACATGGAGCAGCATTGCCACCTTGTGGGTGAGTAGCAGAAACAAGATTTCTTCCTCGCCCTGGCAGCCACCCAGATTTAGGTGGTTCCCGAAATATACCGGACTAAGCTGGTCACATTTATTTACTGCATACAGAAGAATCATAGAATTGTAGAGTTGGAAGGGACAACAAGGGTCATCTAGTCCAACCCCCTGAATGCAGCCATCTTTTGCACAATGTGGAGCTTGAACCCACAACCTTGAGAATTAAGAGTCTCATGCTCTGCTCACTGAGCTATAGCCAGAGCCAACCCATAGATTTTCTCAGAGATGCTTACAAAAAGAAACAAAAAATACGATATAAAATAAAACCACCAATTAACACACAAAACAGTGTTTGAAAGGCCCAGATGGAAATTGAAACCAAAGTTGTTTAAAAAGGCCTGGGTGACTAGAAAGGTCGCATTGGAAGTGTGGGGCCCAAGTGCTAGATCTAACCAACTGCCTGCAAAAGTTATTGGGAAAGGAGTTGATTATTGGGGCGAGCCCCAGAGCAATCTCTGGTTCGGAAACTGCCTTGTGCCAACCTCGCCAGACCACGCTGCAGCCCAGAGACCCAAGGGGGCTCTATCAAGATCAGTCCCAGCTGCTGCTGCAAAGGAACCACTCTTGTCCAGGCCATTGATTGATTGAGACTTGAGTGATTGAGAGTGGCATGTTTGTATGGGTGGTTTGTGTGAGACACACAGAGAGAGATCTGTCTCTGCATGTGAGAGAAATGTAGATATATATGAGGGTGGGGAAGAAGAGATGCACTTAGGAAGACCCACACATCTGTGCTGTGTGTGAAAGAAAGAAAGAAAGAAAGAAAGAAAGAAAGAAAGAAAGAAAGAAGAGAAAATGTGGTGTGAGAGAAGGCGAGATGTATGTGTGTAGTTGTGTATATGTGAAGGATATGGGGAGGGGGAGATATGCATGAGTTTCTATGGAGTGTCTGCATATGGTGAGTGCAATTATCTATTTATTAAAATATTTGAATACTATTATCATAAAAATATACCAAATGGTTTAGAGCAATAAAAACTCATATAAACCATACCATAAGCTGAATGTAGGACAGCATTCTTACTATTTTTCTGTAGTGTGTATTTTATCTTATGGAACACTAAACTTTTACAGTGGTACCTCAGGTTAAGTACTTAATTCGTTCTGGAGGTCTGTTCTTAACCTGAAACTGTTCTTAACTGAAGCACCACTTTAGCTAATGGGGCCTCCTGCTGCCGCCACACCGCTACTGCACGATTTCTGTTCTCATCCTGAAGCAAAGTTCTTAACCCGAGGTACTATTTCTGGGTTAGCGGAGTCTGTAACCTGAAGCGTCTGTAACCCGAGGTACTACTGTGTGCTTCTTTTCGAGCCCTGTGGCATTTCATGGGAGCATTAAGGTAAAATCCTCAATTACTGAGTTTACAAACATAAAAATACAGTGGTACCTCGGGTTACATACACTTCAGGTTACATACGCTTCAGGTTACAGACTCCGCTAACCCAGAAATATTACCTCGGGTTAAGAACTTTGCTTCAGGATGAGAACA
This sequence comes from Podarcis filfolensis, assembly GCF_964270895.1. Taxonomy (NCBI): domain Eukaryota; kingdom Metazoa; phylum Chordata; class Lepidosauria; order Squamata; family Lacertidae; genus Podarcis; species Podarcis filfolensis. Next base: position 55,488,582 of record NC_139611.1, on the reverse strand, counting down.
GAAATTGTGCAGCGGCAGCGCAGCAGGCCCCATTAGCTAAAGTGGCGCTTCAGGTTAAGAACAGTTTCAGGTTAAGAACAGACCTCCAGAACGAATTAAGTTCTTAAGCCGAGGTACCACTGTATTTAGGAGGGCAGCCAATCTTACAAGTGCCAAGTCAGGGGAAAAGAATACGTGCTTGCTGGGCTCTGCCTTCTTCCTAATCATGGGATGCCACATACATGCCTCTTCCCACAACGACCTTTGCAGCAAACCCTACACCCAGTTTCCTTGAATGGGGAAATCCATTTCCCAACACGCTTACCTTCCAGCTTTATATCACCCGAGTCTCTGGGACCTAAACACACCCTGCACATACCTGTCCGACAGGTAGCCAAGTCTCTTTTTGCTAAGCTGCCTAGGTTCGCCCAAAGGTCAGCCTCTAAGGCCTGCAATAATGCAATAACCTCACTCAGAGAGGTTGCAGACATTTGGCAGAATGCTTCCCATCCACCATCCCTGTCCCCAGAGAAAGGTGGTGGGCAAGAAGCATCCAGTAACAAGGTTGTGCTCTTCCACAGGAAGCGGATTCTTCTGCTTGCCTAAATGATGCCCTTCCCTTACACTGTGTAGTGCAAGGAAGGTGTCAGGTGCTTGCAGGAGAGACAGGTGCTCTTCCCCTCCTGCAAGCATGGAAGCGGTAGGGGTTGCTTGAGTTGGAGGCCCACCTGCAGAACAGATGTGTGCCATCAAGGTCCCTGCTTGGGGTAAATGGAAAGCTCACAAGCTGGGATGGATAACCATTTCCTGTTTAACCCAAGCACCTGGGACTTGAGGGCATATTCCCATCATAGAACTGTAGAGTTGGAAGAGATCCCAAGGGTCATCTAGTCCAATCCCCTGCAATGCAGGAATCCCTGCTCAATAATCCCTGGCGGATGGCCATCCAACCTCTGCTTAAAACCCTCCAAGGAAGGAGAGGCCACCATCTTCCAAGGGAGACAGTTCCACCGTCAAACAGCTCTTCACAATATATCTATACTGCTCTTCATCCAAGGGCTATCACTACAGTATTTGGCAGTTCCAGCAACATACCATGGCTGTTAGCTATTTCAGTACAATGAATTCACCTAATTCCGCTTAGGTCAGTCCTCAAATATCTAGTTTTTACTTTCTGTGTACCACAAGCTACTTTGAGCACATTTTATTTTGTGGAAAGGTGCATACAAATTAGAGGCTAATCTAATGTGATGTGATGCAGAGAATCTTTAGGAAAACAGAGCTTGCAGAAATACTTAAGTGTTTTCTATTCATTAAAAAAAAATACTTGCTTGGCTTTAAACACGTCTGTATAAAGTAGTGTGCTATGGAGATAAACCTATCACGTGAACCACACAATCAGCCATCTGTGCGGCAGGCTCAGGACAGAGCAAAGTCCTTTCTTCCTTGCCACCTAATTCACTTGTTGCCAGCTTACTGGGTTTTTTCTCAGGAAGGATCATGAAGGAGAGTGCTATTAATCCTACTGGCCAAAAGGGAAGCTTCATGCTTGCGAGTACCAAGCACAATGGACGCAAAGCTCAGGGGATAGCTTACACTTCAGTAGTAAAGCAGACGGACCTGGGTCTGACCAAGCAAAGACCATTATGCAGCTGCTCAAGGCCTCTAAATTCACTTTTTCCTGATCAGCACCACACCTCCTGCCTTTCTGCTGAGTTCTTTGAGGAAAGACTTCCAAGCTCTGAAAGTGCCAAAAACTGTTCAGAAAATCACTGTACTCTCCATAGATTTTCAAATTTCAAAACATCCAGAGTGTAGTTGAAGTGACACAGTATTAATGAGGGAACAAGCAATTGCCACCATTTTTTGGCATGGAGCACACTTACAAGTGTTGCAAAGCAGAAGGCATAGCTTCTGCAGGGCATCTGTCAGCAGCTACAACTATCCAATTAATTCATCAGGAATAGCGTACGAACCTGCAACGCCCTGTCCATGCATGGGCACCAAAACCAACAATTCACACATGCACTTAACTGAGAAAACAGCTGTCAAGATAAAATGCATTTTATTAATGCGGACTACTGAGAAGTGAATCCCACAAGAGCCACCCGCCTCCCGAACAGTGCAAGGACACAGTCGGCTGCTGGCAACACCAGCCACCCTGTTAAAACTTTGGCGCGTCCACATTGACATCTGAGGAGAGAAAAGGTTCCATGGCTTGGGAATATACAAGCGTTGTCTGATGTGCACGAGGCCACAAGGGAAGGTCCACACACGAGTTGGAAGGGAGCTTCCATCCAATGGAATATGTGCAGAATATGGAGTTCAGGGAGGCCTTTGTATCTTCCTGACCTTGAGGTAAAGGCACTTCCTTGCCTGGTGAGCAGCTACAGAGAATTCTAGCAACCAGAGTTCAGTTGCACACCATATTTTACAAAAACTAACCTGTTATGCAATTGAAGCATAGCTTCAAAAAATGGAAAACGCACTTAAATCCAAACACATTAGCCACAACTGGGCAGAATTTGAATCATTTACTACAAAAAGCATCTTCAAGGACAAGTACAGGAACTGCTGCAGCAAATTGTTAAGTGGTCTGCCAACAAGCTTGAGAATGCAAGACGAGCATATTCTAAACCAGTTTCGAGCGACAAAGTTAAGGTTGCCAATTCTTGTCTTTTATCCTGTTCTCCAATAAAAAGAGAGCTTTGCGCTCAGTGGGTCTGCAGAGGGAAATGGCACCACTTGGCATCACATTCATTTCACAGAAGATGGATTTTTTTAAGGGGTTAACCGCAATAGGATATGATAAAACTCAAAGGATGGAATGTTTGAAATTGCGCTAAACTAAACTACAAGCTGTCATGTTTGAGTTTACGAACGCCAATTTCTTTGAAACGCAAATGCACTAACACTACGCATGTTTAAAAAAACACAAGGAATGCCGAGTGTCAAAACAGCTCAGTTCCGGAATCATCCACGCCCTGTTTTGTATCGAGGGAGATGTCGAAGCGAGGGAGGGAGCAGCCCCACTTCCAGGCCATTTCAGTTGTGCCACGCCTGCCACGATTGCAGCTCCACAAGGCAAAGTCCCGTCTCTTCCAGAATGCGCACACAGGAATGTATGGAGCCAGTTCTCTGTGCTGTCCATCCCCAACACACGGACATGGAGCAGGGAACACTTGGCCACCCGCCTTGGGTCCCCTCCGCTAGACGACATTTCTAGGAGTGCCGTTATGAGTCACTGCTTTTAGACCAGGGATGTTTGCTTGATGGTTGCAGGATCGGTGGGAGGAAATGCCCACTTCAAAGACCTCGTGGATGGCCTTGCGGAAGCAGTGGAAATTGTAGTCTATTAAACCTGGGAGAGCAAGAGAAACAAACCACAGGGGACAATCGAGAGAAGGCAAAGCACAACCTCATCTGGGAGCCTGACTTACCAAAAGACCCTCAGCACCCTCTGCCATTCATTCTGGGTGTAAAGCCCTTGACCCAGCTGTTCTGCACAGCAGCAGACAGAAGCTCTACAGCTGCATCACAGTTACTGCCAAATGCATTCCAAAACACAGTTGACTAAACATGCCTGTTCTTGTTTTAACATGCTTCTTATATAATTTTGTATATTGTTTCTCTTTATTTTTATTTCCTTGTACTCCACTCTGAGGGACACGGGTGGCGCAGTGGTCTAAACCACTGAGCCTCTTGGGCTTGCTGATCAGAAGGTCAGAGGCTCGAATCCCCGCGACGGGGTGAGCTCCTGTTGCTCGGTCCCAGCTCCTGCCAACCTAGCAGTTCAAAAGCATATCAAAGTGCAAGTAGATAAATAGGTACCACTCCGGCGGGAAGGTAAACAGCGTTCACATGTGCTGCTCTGGTTCACCAAAAGCGGCTTAATCATGCTGGCCACATGACCCGGAAGCTGTACGCCAGCTCCTTCGGCCAGTAAAGCGAGATGAGCGCCGCAACCCCAGAGTCGTCGGCAACTGGACCTAAAGGTCAGGGGTCCCTTTACCTTTTTTACGCCACTCTAGGCTATAAATACTGTAAATAAACAAGGTTGTAGAAGTCTAATGAGAAGATTTGAAAACTTGCCCCAAGGGGATTTTGGTGAGTGCAGCTCACAGAGGATCAACTCTTCACAAATTGCAATTACCAGATTTGTGCGACCCCATAGAAGCTGGAGCCCAGGCACTCAATCGCGGGACACACCAATCTTCTTCCTCACCTTTGCGTTCAAAGCTTTCTTCTCTAAGGATGCACACCAAGGCCAGAAACTTGGTCACTTCTTTTAAATACAGCACAGTTGTATTGTTGAGCTTGATAATGGCCATGGACTCCTTGTCGTAGGCACTGCCGCTCCCATCCTCCTTGAGCCTACGGTTGTTTGAGACAGAAGGGACTATTCAGGGCACACAATTGGCTAAGGACTTTGAGGCAGCATTTTAACAGTAATTGAATACTGGACTGAGGCATTAAGCAGCAATGAGGATTGTGAGAATCTTGTGGACACCGTTTATCTTGAGTTCAGCAAAGCATTTAACAATGTACCAGGATATTCTGATGAAGAAGCTAGCTAAATGAAGGACTGAAGATTCACAGCTGAGGGATTCACAGCTGGTTGTAAAACTAGCCAAAAAGAAAATGCTCACCAACAGCTCCTCATCAAACTGGAGAGAAGTTTTGGAATGGGGTAGTGCAGGCCCCTACCCTGGGTCTGGTCCTCTCCACTGAATTAGATGGAGGGTGAAAGGAATTCTGATCAGATTTGCAAACTATGCAAGACTGGGAGGACAGCTAACACCTCCAAAGGCCAGAAGAAAATTCAAAGCAACCTTGATAAAAGGGCCAAAACAAAATGAAGTTCAATGGGGGGGGAGTTCTATATTTAGGCAAATAAGATGCATCGGTATGGGACTGGGGTGTGGGTGGGTGTGGGTGTGGAATAGTAGGTTTAGCAATAGTACGGAAAAGAGTTGGAGCTGATTGTAAGATGCATAATGTGAATGGGCAGCATACAAAAGGTTTTCCTCATTATTCATTACAAATGAATATATTAAAATGTCTCAGTATCATAAATACAGAAAAATATTTACACATGAAGCCATCCAAAACACCTTCCTACTTTTCATCACTCACTCAAAACAGACACTGCAATTTCTAGTACCCCTCCTTACTAGCAACAAAATCATACAGAAAATGTGTTTTAGTTTCACATCCAATATTCCAAAAGCCAGAGCTTCCTCAATGCTAGGTTTTCATTTTCTCATGACATTTGACAACGGATTTCCCTCTAAGCTACTTCAAGATTCTCTGAAATGCCAAAGAAGCACCACATGGTACTTACCCGTATATACAAGAAACATCAATGACGACATCTATCATGTCGCAACAGAGCTCGTATGACTGCATATCAACAGGCGAACTATCCGTTGCAATATAGATCTTGCTGACGACATCAAAGAGAAAAGCTTTTTCAATACCAGAATTCTAAAAGAAGAAAAAACAAGTTAAAATGGTTGTCTCACATACTGAACTATTTCTCAGCCTACTGGCGACTCTTGTTTTACTTTTTTACTGAAGGCAGATGGTCAGACAGGAAGGGGCCTTTCATCGCCACTCTAAGAACGCAAGGAAGAAGAGCTCAGCTGCTGGATCAGGCCCTGCATCCTGTTCTCCACAGTGGTTAACTAGATGCCCCAATGGGAAGCCCAAAGGTAGGACCCGAGTGCAAGTGCAAGAGCAGCAATACTCTTCCCACTTGAGACTCTCAGCAACTGGCTTCCAGAGGCAAACTACCTCCAATGGTGGAGGCAGAGCACAGACATCCAGAAATTTGTCTGATCTCCTTTCAAAGCCACCCAAGCAGCCACCACTGGAAATGAAGATGGTGGCCTCACATTAGCCAAACCTACCTCAAAGACACCACCCCCAGTGTTTCAAATAGCACACTGTGCCAGTTGCAAAACTGACAGCCATACCACCAGCTTGGTTTTCAAACTAGTGGTAGTGATGGGGCATCTGTTGTCCATTTTGCAGTCTCAAATGAAGGAACCTGAAACAACTAAACACGCCCAGAAGGTAATAAATAACTGGCTATCTTTTTATAAAGCGACAAGCAAGACTCTCTAATAGTGGATTCTGCTTTGAGGAATGTCTTGTCCACATTTGCTGCCATCTCCGAAGATATCAGTCAACTATTTAGGAAAATGTCTGTGCACTTTAGGAGGCCTACTAAATCCCGCCCCCAAGCCTATTATGCTGCACAAGTGCTTGCTTTATTTCACTGGTGTTTTATTATACACATTGTGGGGGGATGTAAGTAGGTTGGATAAAAACTTGCTCTTTTACACAGAAGTTGATAGCTATACTAAACCAGGCTTTCTCAAACTCGGCCATCCAGATGTTCTGAGACTACAGTTCCCATCATCCCTGACCACTGGTCCTGCTAGCTAGGGATCATGGGAGTTGTAGGCCAAAAACATCTGGAGGGCCGAGTGGGAGGAAACCTGTACTAGACTCTTGTTTTAAAAAATATAAAGTGCAAAGGTGGAAGCTTAAATTTTAAGGGGAAGTAAATCTTTTTCTTGCTGATTAAAATGTCTTGTTATAAATAAGCGCAATTATTCTGTCTATGGAGGATATAAGCCTATAGAGCCTCCAAGCCACCTTCAAAATCTTCCCTTTGCAGAGAGAATCTCATCCTCTAAGATGCCACTGGACATTTGGCCACTGGCTAGAGCTGAAGAGACAGGCTATTTGCTCACAAGAGCCTCGACTGAGCACAAGCTGCTATTGCAAGTGCTGTAATGAAGAAGTCTAGCATAGATCATGGTTTGAGAGCTCCCCAACTGCTGGAGCCTGCAGAGAACTACACACGTTTTTGAAGCAAAAGCCTGTAGTTCCAAGTTCTAACCAAGTATGCCAGTTACTCATTATTTCTTAGCAATATGTCTTCCAAATGAGAGCTTCTAAGCAAGTTCATACGCTTACCAACCCAACAAAGCATTACTGCAACATTTAAAAACAAGTCATTGCATTCATTGCCTAATCTTCACTAAACGTTCCCAGGGCAGGGTACAAAAACATGACAATTAAAGTACATGTACAACACCTACTTACTGATATAAAGATATTTAGCAGGTTTTCCAAAGTTGGCAACTGTGGAATGAGCTTCTGTACCACCTTGCTGAAGGCTTCAAATATAGAATGATCATAGATGCTGGTCAAATAAAAACTACAAAGCAGAACACTGTTATTAGCTATCAGAACAGTTCCAGGTTTAATTTGCTGCTTTGGCACACTGAAAGCAAAACTGAAGCATCAAGGAGGCCCACACTGAACAGCTTCAAATACATTTAACATACTCTGGAAATTCTTGTTCTTCTCTTTGTTCCCCTCAGAGATGAGATCATTGCTTCCAAAGATACCTTTTAAGGTGAAGACTAATTTGCATCTCAAAGAAACCGTGAGGGGGGAGATAACAAAGAGCAAAAGCAGTTTAAATATTTTTGCAATCTCTCCTTATTGCACACAATAAGGAGCAACCCTTTTTGTAAACATTTCTCTTGAAATACAGAATATAATCAAGGGGCCAGACATACCTCAGGGGGGAGGGAATGCTGCAGGGCCACTACTGGAAAGAGCCTTCCCCCATAGGGACCAGTAGGAGGGCCTCATCTGCAGATCTCATGGCATGGACAGGTCTACACATGAGAGTGGGTGTTCTCCTGGATATTTGGGGCCCAAGCCATCAAGGGCTTTAAACCTAAGTGTGAGCACCATATTTAGGCCCAGAACAACATCTGCAGACAACTGTTGTAAAATGGGAATTAGATGTGCTTGACCCACTACCCTTTCAGCACCCTAGCTAATACGTTTTGCAGAAATTGTAATTTCCATAATGTCTGGTCAAATTGAATGTACACTTTTTAAGAAGACGCCAACAATAATCAACAGAGACTAATGATTTTTAAACACAACTACTCACAAAACCTGCAAATGATTAGTACCATCTTGGAATACATATTCCTCCTTTCTGTATGGAAGAGAAAATACCTCTTCTAACATTATGCAAATGCCCCCCCCCCCCATCAGAGCTACCTCTTTATTCATGTGTAGATTAAGACTCATATTATTAGTTAAGTAACAACTGACTTCTTCTTGACCAATAGACTCACTATTGGTCTTAGCCGCTCAGAGCCAGTATTTGCATGCAGGGGAAGTCCCTAATTCACTGAGGATTTGAGACCCATAGGCTACCCTCACTTGGTTTAGCCAACCAGTTAAAAGTTGTTCCTGGGATGTGGCTGCTGTTGCATACTGACAGCTTCTAGGAGACACAGGTGAGAGCTGAGTGCAGGGTGAGGACCAAAGGTAGACAAAACTACCCCAGAAGGAGCATGACATGCACCGCACCAGAGGTACTCCCCCTCCCCTAACACCACATACACCCTGCATGTGCTGTAGAGGGAAGTGAGGGGCAGATGGGGCTCATCAACCTGGGAAGGTAGCCCATCTAGGAGAAGGAAAATTCTGATCTTCAACCTGCGCTGCCTTGAGGGAGAAGAAAAGTCTAAGGAATAAACCCTACATAAATCCAAAGTGGAGTTAGATGACACCTTGCAACTCTTGCACCCAAGTTGGTGCCAAACATCCTGTTCTGCTTTTCTTTGGACAGCATCAGCAAGGTGGGGGGGGGTCGGGGTCCTGTCGTCTGTGCAGCCCACCACGTCCATACACACTGCCCAAGCTTGCACAGTGATTTGACATCATCCCCGTAGGCACACTTCATTGTCTCGAGACAAGCGAATGCCAACAACAACAACTGATTATTCAGGTGATGGTCCCAGCATTAAACAAGCCCTCAAAAATGCAGCTTCTCCAGATTTGGTCTCAAATGGGAGAAAATTGTGTCCAAATGAAGTCCACTTACCTAAGGTGAAGTTTTTCTAGCCCAGCATCACCAAGATCATCATTGGCTCTCTGATGAATATCTCTTTGAGTTTCTATTTTATGATCATCTGACAAACCATCAACTTTATGAATAAAAACCTCAAAGTTCATTTCTGGATTAATTTTGTAAGCTTTTGAGACTGTAATGTGCAACCTGGTTAATGCTTCCATGTAGTCATCCTGTAAGCAAAATATAATATGCATTTTTCAGTCAGAATTAAATATACAGGCCATACATTACTAAGAAACACAATGATGTCTGCTTGTTGATATTTACAATTTACAATTACTATAATAGAAACAGACCTTGTGAGAATCCCAAGGATAATTCAGAATCAAAATAGTTCTATTCTTGACCAGATCTCATCCCAAAGACTAAAAATACTGTTACAGAAACCGATAAATTCAACCACAAACTGGTCTCTAAATGCTGGATTGTTTGCTTGAGCTGTGTTCTACCTTACTTAACACTGCCCAAATTACTCAGTAGTATTCCTATCTGATATGGTAATGCTCCTACACAATGTCATTCCTGCCATTACCAGTATTTTAAAGGTTGTAATCTACTCTGAGCTGTGAACTGTTTAAAAGAGAACAACTGACAGACTACAGCTACTTCAACACTTGGAATTTATGTTCAGGATCATTTCTTGCAACATCCCCAATACATCCTCCCCACCGCTCACAGAGCAACCTACTCTGTTCCCCAAAGTGAAGCTTCATAATGACCTGTGCATCAATAACATAGATGAGGGCTCCAGTTCCCCTGAAGATCATCTCATAATCAAACGTTGGATCAAAAAAATCCATTTGTCCAGGAAAATCCCATATTTGGAAGTTCACAAAGGAGCTATTTGAAATATCATCTTTATAGATTTTGTTGGTACTCTCCAAGAATAAGGTTTCATTAGGAGACATTTTGTGGAACACCACCTGTTTGCAATAGAGAGCATACAACCATTATTTACTTTTTTGCTGTTTTACATTTCTATCCTTCCTGCCACTAAGGAACTCAAGAATCCTTGTTATCTCCTCCACCCATCCATTTTATCTCCAAAATAACAAGAGGCACAACTCCCCCCTTCTCAGTGAGGGTCAGGACGGAGAACCTGAAGCTGCATCTTTCTCCCAAGTCTCTTGCCTGAACCGCCAACTATGATGCTACCTTGAGGAGAAGCCAGTAAAGAAATGTCAGGCCTGTAGACATCTTGATGTGGAATGACAGGTTGAACGGTGGAGTATTAGGGCAGTGGCGTAGCGTGGGGGGTGCAGGGGGGGCGGGCCGCACCGGGCGCAACATCTGGGGTTAGGGCAAATCCATGGGTTAGGGGGCGCAAATCCACGGGTTAGGGGGCGCAAATCCACGGGTTAGGGGGCGCAAATTACTTGCCTTGCCCCGGGTGCTGACAACCCACGCTACGCCACTGTATTAGGGTAAGAACTTACCTTGTTCCACTTGGGCATGAAGAAAAGAGAGATCTTGCTTATACCCCGCAGGCTCCCTCCACCTGATTAGTCCCCCTGCCCTCCCCGATCATGAGTGATTATTATTGTTAATAATAATACACCCAACTATATCCCACCATTCTTCTAAAGATTTCAAGGTGGCGCATATGATTCCCCCTCCCCATTTTATCCCCACAACAACCCTGTGAAGTAGGTTGCGCTGAGTGACAATGACTGGCCCCCCAAGATCACTCAAGGAGTTTGAACCCTGGTTTCCTCTCAGGTCCTAGTCCGACCCTAAACTTCGATCTCCTCCCTCGTCGCTGTCCCGAAGCCCCCGCGATGCTCCGGACACGACCCCACGCCAGGGAGAAGGGGGCGGGAGGCCCTACGCACCTTCTGGATCGACGATTTCCCGCTGCGGCGCAGCCCCATGAGCAAGATCCGAGGCTGCTTGGAGGAGTCTCCGCCGCCCGAGCCGAGCCCGCAGTTGCTGCCCCCGCCGCCTCCTACGCCGCCGCTCCCGCCAGGCCCCCCGATGATTCCTCCGCCGCCGCCTCCGCTGCCGCCGCCCAGCTCGGCCCCGCCATCGATGTCCTCTTCGTCATCCTCCTCGTCGTCGTCGTCCTCCGCGCCGTAGCCGAAGTCCTTCGGGAAGGAATCCGCCGCCGCCGCTGCTGCCGCCGCCGCCGCCCCGAGGCTCCCGCCGGGCAAAGCCCCCGACGCTGGCTCCTCGACCGCACCAGGACCCGCCGCCGCCCCGAATTGCAGGGCCGCCATCACGAGCTGCCAAAGGCGCCCCCCACTCCAACAGCTCCTGAGCCCGCCCCCACCTCCCAACACCTCGCGCACCGATTGGCCTGCAGGAGCAAGAGGCATTCCCATTGGCCGAAAATGAAACGGCAGCGCGGTGCGTGACCGGAGGGGGGCGCGCGGGGGCCGTGCTTTCAGCTACCTGTCCGGTAAGGAAGGGGCGCCCTTTGATGACATCCGATGGCAGGCTACGCCTCGCCCAATGGCGCGTCTTCTTCTTCTTCTAGTCCCACCCCCACCTGGGATCCGCCTTCCGGGCGACTTCCTGGTTTTGTCAAGGGAGCAGAAACAGCAACGGCCTTGCATTCAGTGTTGTCACCTGCGGCGGCAGCAGCAAATTCATCGAACGTTTAGGATGTCCTTGTTTCGGCGTCGCGAACCGCCCTGGAATCGCGCGGAAGCGGCGCGACGGGGGGGGGGGGGAGGTTGGCATCCACCCATTCGAAAGTTCTCCTGAAAAAGTACGCTACGGTCGTGGAAACCAATAAACTGACACCCCCAAGCCCTCCGCTCCTTCCCCCTTTCCACGGACTCACTAAAACAGCATGACCGCATGACCGGGAATTTTCTATGGAGGAATAGCTGAAACTTCCAGCATCCCACCAGCGACTCCTCCATTCTTACTCTCATGGTCTCCTTGCACTGGGCTACAATTACAGTACTACATGTTGATTCTTTCACTGGCCAAAAAGAATTAAGGTTACAATTCTAAGCACTCTTAATTGGGAACTGCAGAAGGATCTTGGGTTGGCTGCAACTGTTCTAAGGGAAGTTAGCTTCCCCCTAGGAATATTAAGTGGCATTCAAGTCCACAGAGGTTGGATGACTATTTGTCATGGTTGTTTGTTGAGATTACTGCATTGCAGGGGGTTGGACTAGATGACCCTCGGGGTCTCTTCCAACCCGACTGTTCTATGACTCGCCACACCAATGTCTGTGCCCTTATTTGTCTTTCATAAAATCTTTCAGCCCTCCAACGAAAAAAATAGAAAAATTGCCCTGCTGTACAATCGATCCATTTTAAACAGTGCTTTTCTATTTAATGTTCTCTATTTTTTCAAGACAAGGTATTGAAAGATAATAGTCACCATGTTTACAAAAGCATATGAAGAAGACTTATTACTGAAAGAGTCAGGAACACTAGATTTGTGTGCTTCAGGGTCTTTTATTCAAGTAATACAAAAGGGTTTTATTCCCCACGCTTCTCTTCTTGAGGTGGTTCATACTGAGCGAGCTGCAAAGAGAAAAACCCTGATTAAGTCTCAGATCATTTTTGTTGTGTCAAAAAAGTATGCTATGGGTTGACACTCTTGTTAGTGTGAATACATTAGCAGTGCATAATATCCCTTTGGTTTGCTTGCCAAACAAGTTACTAAGCTATCTTTATAAAGAAATTGTGATTTTAAAAGTATAGATCTGATTGACTTATGTGTTAGTTGCTAGAACTTCAACAAGACAATAAAGATTACATTGTGAATAAGGGGACAAAGATGTACATTGGGAACAAGGGTGGAAGGAGACCAGCAGCACCTCTTATTTGCCAAGAAGCTGCTGCAGAGGTGGCACTGGGGAGGGCTGCCAAGAAGACAGTAGATCCAGCCTCCAAGGAGCATGGAGCAGCTGTTAATGCTCTCACAGTGATGGTGGTGGCGGCGGCAGCGGCAGCAAACAGTGCATTCCCTGGAGGCTGGATCTGCCCCTGTGGATCCTGCTGCCTGAGGTGGTCACTTCACCTTGCCTCATGGGTGAGGTGGCCCTGGGTCAGCAGCAGGAAACTGCCTGGATGAGCTTTGTACTCCACAAACACTGAACACTTTACCTTTGCTTTTAGTTTCTTATTTTCTTCCAACATGGCTTCATACTTCTCTTTCATCTCTGCCACTTCCAAGCGAAGGGCTTCCACTTCAGGATTTTCTGGAGCAGTAGCTCCTAAGTGATGTTTCATAAAGCTTTTAACCAAAAGTTAAGTTATTTGCTTGCTTGGATGATACCTCACTGTGCAACTAGTGAGCTGCAGGCTGAGCTACTCACCAAATTTTAAACTATGCCAGTTAACTCAGGTGCTGCCATCTGTCGGCACATCTACTTTCGTTTTTAGGATTACAGCCCACCAAAGTCAGGTTTACTCCTGAAAATAGTGAGTCATGCTGAGCTGAAAGGAGCCCTTTAGTGAGCCTCGTAATTGGGGCCACAGCACTTTATCCTATAGGAGAACCAGGGACTCAGGGCTAGCTCAGGGCTGTACTCAGCTACTGTGGGAATCCATTTCCCTAGCTCGGCAGGGCTCCCGTCTCCCCCCATTATTCTCATCCCCATCAAGTAGGCCAGGCAAGTGAAGGATACTCCAAGGCACAGCTGGGTTTCTCCGGTTCTTCGTATAAGGCCACCAGGACTGCGGGAGGAGAAAAGAGAGAGAGGGAGGAAAGGAGAGAGGAGGCTGAGTGGGAACATAGGCAACAGCTGCCTTATACTGAGCTAGACCACTCGTCCGTCTAGCACAGCATAGTCAGCACAGACTGGCAGTGGCAGCTCTCCAGCGTTTCAGGCAAGACGAGCTGGGACCTTCTGCATGCCTGCCAGGCAGGCGCTCTGCCTACTGAGCTCCGTCCCTGCACTCCTCCTCTTCGTCTTCCTCCTGCCCGGCTTACCTTTGGTGAGGCTGTCCATGACGCCGGACTTTTCCAGGTAGCGGCGGAACTGCTCCCTCTTGGAGTCGGCGGGCTGTAAGGGAGCGAATGAGGGAGTCAGGGGTTCGAGGGGCCCCCCGCGCTCCTCCGCCCGCCCCTCCTTCCATCTCTCCCTCCCTCCTTCCCCCTCCGCGGGCTCCCCACCTTGTAATTCGCCATGGGGTCCGCCGCCTGAGCCGGAAGTCAGACTGCGCCTGCGCTTCGCACCCTTTGTAAGCGACGCGGCGTCCGCGCGTCGCCATGGAGACCGGCGCTCCTCTTGCCGACGCCATCATAGACTTAGACGGGTAGACGTACACGCTCCACGTTCACTGTGGCTCCGCGGCACCCTTCTCGCACGTTGTCCTGGAGGCGGCGCCCGCCACGGGAGAAAAAGGGTGTGTGGAGGCAAAGGTCGAAAGCGGCCGAGGAGATCCCCTCTCCCCGCAGAGGCAACAGGGGAGAAGAAAGAGCAAGAGGCCACTCTATTTTTTCCTACCTCTATGGCTGTGCTGCCTCTCCCCGCAGATCCCGCCCTTCCCTGGAGGGGGAAGACAAAGGCCCCAAGGCAGCCCCGCCCTCCAGGAGCAGCGCTCAGACGCGCAGGTCCGTGGGCGCCCGCCTGTGGCTGCCCGCGCCGCCCGAGGCCTCCTTCCGGGGCGGGGGGAGTCCTGGGCCGCCGCTCCTGCCGCTCCTCCTCGCCCTGCCGCCGCCGCCCTTGCAGGGAGCCGAGCCTCCCGACTGGCTCCCCTCGGCGGCGGCGCGAGTCCGGCTATGGCCGGGCTGGCAGCTCCCTTCCTGGGGGCTCTGCTGTCCCCGCTCGCTGCCGGTGCTGGAGGGCGGGGAGCCAGCCGTGCTCGGCGCCGCCGTGGCCGAGGAGACGGCGCTGCCCGAGTCCCCGCCGCTGCAGGAGCCGCGCCGGGCACCGTTGGCGGGCGGCGGCGAGCGGGACGAGGAAGAAGAGCCGGCCGTCGCCTGGGCTGCGGCGGCGCCGGGGCCGCTCTCCTTGGTGCTGCTGCTGCTGCTGCTCCGCGTCGGGCTGCGAGGGCCGATCGGCGGGTGGGCTTCATCGGCGGCGGGGGGTGGGCCCTGGGCGAGGCGGTCGTCCGGGCGGGGTCCCCAGGGCGGGGGGTTTGGCTGCTGGCCCAGCAGGGCGGAGCGCGGGCTGCCCCCGAGGGCCGAGGGCGAAGCGCCGTAGGAGCCCGCCCGGCAGCGCTTGCAGGCCAGGTGGGCGACTTCCAGGCCGTTGAGGGCGAGCGACACGACGGCGATGGCTTGCATGAAGAGCAGGAAGACTGTCTTCTCGGTGGGCCGGGAGACGAAGCAGTCGACAATGTTGGGGCACGGCGGCCGGCGGCACTGGTAGAGCGGCTCCAGCTGGAAGCCGTAGAGCAGGTACTGGCCCATCATGAAGGCCACCTCCAGGGCAGAGCGCATCAGGATGTGGGCCAGGTAGGTGCACATCAGCGAGCCCCTCAAGGGCGCTTTGCTCAGGCGCTTCTGCTCCAGCTGCCGCAGCTCCTTCTCCAGCCTCCGCCGATCTTCCGCCTTCTCTGGGGCTGTCGCCTCCAGCTCAGCCCTCACCTGGGCCTTCTTCTTCTGCCGCTCCTTCTCCAGGGTCCTCAGCCTGTACAAGGCGTGGCCCATGTAGACCAAGGAAGGCGAAGAGACAAAGATCACCTGCAGGACCCAGTACCTGATGAGGGAGATGGGAAAGGCCTGGTCGTAGCAGACATTCCTGCAGCCGGGCTGCTCCGTGTTGCAAATGAAGTCTGCTTGCTCGTCGTCCCACACATCTTCAGCCGCCACTCCAAGGACCAGCATCCGGAAGATGAAGAGGATGGTCAGCCAGATCTTGCCAATTGTGGTAGAGTGGATGTGGACTTCCTCCAAAATCCCGCCCAGGAAATTCCAGTCTCCCATGGTTATGCTGCCATTCTGACCCTAGAAACCAGAGCAGAAGAAGAAATGGAAAATGGTCGTGTTTGGTGGGCACATGTTGAAAACGACAAAGGCAAAGTTGTCCCTTATCAACCAACTCCAGATGAACCTCTTCCGTCTACTCTGAATGCTTGATACTCCAGTCAGCTCTAAATAAATAGTTAGGGTCTATAAAAAGGATAAATACATATACCCATCCATTTTCTTATACCATGCATATTTTTATACACCACTATCATGTCTCTTCTTACTTGCCTTTTCTTTAAAATGAAAAAGGCCCAAATGTTGCAATGATCCCTTTGATAATTTTGGTTGCCTCTTTCCAACTCTATAGAATCTTTTTTGAGATGAGCAACCAGAACTGTACACAGTTTCAAGCGTGTTTGCACCACAGACTTGCATTACAACATGATATGGATAATTTATTTTCAATTCTTTCCTAATGATTCCAAACATGAAATTTATATTTTTCGCTGCTGCTGCACACTGAGTCAACATCTTTTTACCGTAATTGACTACGACTCCAGGGCTTTGTTCCTGGTTAGTCCCTGCCAGTTCAGGGCCCCACAGGCATATGTGCAGTTAGGAATTTTTTGCCCTGGTGTGTATCACTTTACATTTGTTTACATTGAATTTCATTTGCCATTTTACTGCCCATTCACCCAGTTTGGAAAAATTCTTTTGGAGCTTCTTTACATCCATTACTGTTTCTAACCATTCTGAATAATTGGGTATCATCAACAAACTTTGCTACCTCACTGTTCATCTCTAACACCAGGTGATTTAGGAACAAGTTTAAAAACTGTGGTCCCAATACTGATCTTTCGGGATGCTTTCTACATCCCTCCATTGGGAGCCTTAAAATTCCATTTTGAAAAGTAGAATACTTTGAGCCTCCAACTTTCTAACAAAGATTGAAAGATATCTCTACTTGTACAAAAACTACATGAGTCTCTACCAATATCTTCAGTCATTTGCAAGAGGTAGTTGCATATAATGCACTATACATTAATTTGCATCTTGACCACAATTCAGATTTTCAGATTTTGCAAGCTTTGCTCCCTGGAAGAAGCTGGTGGCTTCTTGTATTTTGTTTCGCTATTTTAATAGTTCACATACCTTTTCAGCTGAAAACAAATTCTGAAAGCCCAGTGGATTCTTGCAACTAGTTCACCTTCTGTATATTCCATAGGCATTACAAAACGGTACGGTTTTTTTCTTCTTGGGAAAAAATGGAATGCGAGGACATAAATCAATCAGTCCTTTGCAGCCGCAGTTGCTTTTCAAAATTTCATTAGAAGCAAAATGATAATCAAGCTGTAAAAGCAAAAACCCCAGAATTGAAGAGATCAACCCTTGTGCCTTTGTGCAGTTTATTTTTCTTCTTGGATTTTCTGGTCCATCACAATTGCCATAGGCAAAAGGAAATAATCATCCAGGCTATGTTCAAATAACTGACCTCCCCTCCCAGTTCTGGATAACAGGCTGGCAGGCTGCATCTCTTACCACCTTATTGGTACCAAGGTTGGTGTGAGCCATGGCTCTTCTTTTTATTCCATATCCAGAAACAGGTAGCAAGAAACCCATAATCCACGTTAAGGCCATATATTAGGCCAACCAGCATGTCACAAAATTTTGCGCGATCCTATTGAGCTCTCCGGAACTCTTCATCACATGAGATGGTGAACAAAACAAGAGGCGGGAAACAGCTGGCAGGCACTGAAACCGTGGGGTGGAGCCTGCATTTTGTCACAGGGTGGAAAGTGGGCAGGGGAAAGAGATGTTCGCATGAGGCTCTGCAGAGTTCATGTTGCCTTTGCTGTAGGAAAAAAGTTTCCCTGTGCCCTGCAGCAAAAGCTGTTGAATAATGATGGCTGGAATGGTATAGAGAGAGGAAGATATTCTGGCAGGACCAAATGTGGGCCAAGGAGACCAGTTTCAAATGTTATCTTCTCCAAATAACAAGGTGGGGGTGCATCTTGGACTCATCAAGGTTTTTTGAATCTTTAAATAGTTGGTGTTTAACTGCTTTTACTGATAATTTCATAGTTTTGTTGTAAACTGCTTTCAGGTTTGGTTTTTTGTTGTTTTTTGCAATCAAACAGTATATAAATTTTATGAATTAAGTAAGTAGTGTGAGCACCTTCAATTGAGCCCAAAAATGAACTGGCAGCCCTTTTGGACCAGTTGAAGTTTCCTAGTTGTCTTCAAGGGCAGCCATACATTACAGTAATCCAATCTGGAGGTAACCAGAGCATGGAGTATTGTGGCGAAGTCGTCTCTGTCCGAAAGGAGCCATAGCTGGCGAACCAGCTGTAGATGGGAACCAGCACTCCTAGCCATCAAGGCAGTCTGCACTTCGAGGGACAATGTAGAATAATAATGTTTCTATAGTGCTTTAAAGTGTCTAAAAAACTCCACATGCTTCAAATCCTTCCAGTTCTCAGAAGATCTGAGCATTGGGGGGTGGAGAAAACTTTGTTCCAGGCCCAAAAGGCACTACATACTGCTGTAAGCCTGCAGCTGTGTTACCCTGAGCCCCTGGAAAGGAAGGGAAATTATGCTGTCTCTGTTTCTTTCCAGGCAGGTTCCCACAAAGTTACCTGGGAATAAAATGCAGTCTCAAACACACATACACCCATGCCCTGCCTGCAACCTCTGGGAACAGTTTGTGTTTGCTGCATCACAGCAGGCACAGCAAGGAGTAGCCTGCAAAGGCAGATCAGCTGCTGGCTGATTTGTCCTTGGCTGCCTCCATCAGGTACCCCACTCACCTTCCACAGAAGAAAGGCCCATCACCTGAAAGGAACAACAAACCCCATTTGTTTTAATTGGGAGTGATTATTGATTAATAGGGTAATTAATTGAAGTACCAATTGCAGTTGTGAAATTGATGTTCAATTCACAGCAGAAAACTCTGGGACCAAAGGAGTGGGTGTTTTTTATGTTGGGTCTCAGGTGGGCTAGCCTGCCTGGTTCTTATGCAAGGTTTGCCTTCAGTGAAATGGGTTCTTGCCAGTAGTTTACTTTGTTTAGAGCAGGCATCGGCCCTCCAGCTGTTTTGGGACTACAATTCCCATCATCCCTGACCACTGGTCCTGTTAGCTAGGGGTGATGGGAGTTGTAGCCCCAAAACAGCTGGAGGCTGAGTTTGGGGATGCCTGGTTTAGAGCATGCCAGTAGAGTTAAGGGCCTAGTCCCATGAGATGTCCTGGTGACAGAAAATCCAGTTGACACCCTGGCAGCCTCCTCAGAGGGTAGGCTCCTATACTGTACAGGCTAGGCTAGCTTGGCAGACTTATCCCACCATTTACTGCTTGTTTCTTCACATGGCAGATAACTAAGGCAGTGTCTTTTCTTTCACCCTCTGGAGTCCTCTCCTTGGAGCCTGTGCATTCTTTTCTTTGAAACAGGAGGCAAGCAATATGCATCTACGCAGCTTCTAAATGGGCAGGGCCCAAAGTGCAAGCAAGAAGGCTGTTGCTTTCTGGAAGAGAACAATAACTAAACACATTGCCAATATTTAAATCAGTTTGCTAGCTTGCTTCTTTTCACTGGTATTGAACAGTCCTGGGCGATCAGAATTAGACAGGCACACACACAATAATGGCATACAAAAATAATTAGCTGGTTTCCAATTACTAGCAAGCCATGAGCACCTGTAATTCCTCCCGCCTTATTTATTTGCACAATTTAAGGAACATATTGCAGAGGACAAGCAAACAACCAGATGGAGAGAGCTCCCAGCAGTGGATCAATATCATGTTCTGGCACTGAGTAGCAATCAATCGGTCACGTCCGATTTCATAGTTAAATGAAACGAGGCCCCAGCGCAGTCAAATCCTCTGTGCCAGCCTCTCCTTCACCACAGGCCTTTCAGCAGCTGATTTCTCCCGTTTTTTAAATGCAACTGAAGTTGGTCCATTGAAGGACTCTCTTCCCCCACCCTATTGCTTGAAATACCTACTTCTATTATGTTTGCTGAATAATTCTACTGGATCTGGCCTCTCCTTGTCATTCCAGAAAACAGATGTTCCCTGTTTTAGTATCTGTGTTTGCAGAGAGTCAGGAACCACTTTTTGAGGTACAGTGAGGGACATTTATAGCTCGGGGGTATGCAGAGGGCCCAGGTTCAATCCCCAATACCTCCAGCCTGAGATTAACCTTATTGGCCAAGAACAGCTCAGGAGACAGAGCTGAATGCATTTTAAAAAGAATCTCAGGGTAGTTGCTGCACAAAAATGGCTGGCTGGGGTAAAGGGGTTACTCCCCAAGTCCTCGAGTGCCTTCTGAATAGCCCCACAGGAACCCTGTTTGCTTAGAGCCTGCTGCCCTTTCCCTCCTGTCTCTATAAAAGGAAATGAGTCATTTATCCTTGCTCTGGCCAGGACCCCCGACAGACAACTTGTAATTATCATATCCATTCCCCACATGAAAAAACAGTGCCACAACCGCTGAGGCTATTCCTGCAAGCAACCAATCTTCCAGAGTGCATTTTGTAACACACCCAGTTTTCTTCCCAAATATGCACCAACTTATGCAGAAGGAGTTAGCAAAATATTCCAAAGTTTACCATTTTGTGCCTGCAATTCACAAAGAAAGCCTGGTTAAAAGAGCCTAGCTTATTCATTAGTTGCAAGATCCAACGGCAAAAAAGCTTTTCTTACCTAAAGTTGGCTTAACTTGCAGTGTTTTTATATTAAACTGGCTGTCTAAACACTGCAACGGACACACAGTGTAAAAGCCAGTGGATTAATCTTGACATTGGTTCAGTTAACTCAAGACCCCAGCTACTTGTCACCTCTAATCTCCTGCTACTTAGGGGGACAACAACTGAACCAGAACGAAGAACAGGACACCTCTCCTGTTGCTGGGAAGTTTTGGCAAGTTATTAGAATAATTTGAAGGCTGGGACTTTCCTCATTCAACATCAGAGATTCTGTAACATTAACAGTTGTGAAGAAGGGGAATTTTGTTGTTCTCTAGTGCTGTTCTCTAGTGGGAACCTTAATGTGGCAACAAAGCCACTATAACAACAGTGCAACCCCACCCCCAACCCAACAGAGTTGTTTCAGGAGGATACTGCGGTCAATGGTATAGAAAACCACTGAAAGGCTGGGAAGAATCCACAGGGAAAAACTCACCTACCCCTCTCTCAAAAACCAATGAGAGCAACAGGAGCTGTTGCAGGCCTAAAGCCAAACTGAAATGGGTCTAAGAAATCTGCTTCATCCCCACCCCACTGCCTTCCCTCAAAAATTTTATTTCTCTTGTATCTGTAGTCAGAACATGGCAGACCATCTGGACAGAATCAGGCAAAACTGATCTCTTTGATCTCAAAGAGGAAAGACATGATCACATGCAGGAGCACATGTGCAGAGATCAACAAGCTCATATATGAATGAAATATCATCATATTGTGCATATGCTATGGCACAGCAAAATAATTCCAAACATAAGATGTAATGAAAATGCTTGCAGTTTAATATTAAAATACAAAAAAATATATATTTTCAGAGCACTGAAGTGCAACATTTGACTTTGGCAAGATAGTGATTAAAAAAAACAAAAACCAATGAAAACCACTGTTGCAATGAAATATCACCCACAGAAAAGAAAATCACTTCATATTGTCTTTTAAAGCTTTGCATAGTCATTGTCAGGTGACGTGTTCTATTGGTTTGCTGGTGAAAAAAACACATTGAACAATACAGCAAACACTACAAATGCCAAGTAAGCAACTATGCAGACCCAGAATCGAGGATCTTTAATGAAATTCTTATCAAAACAGCTGAATATGACATAGCCTATTGACATCCCAGCAAGGCCTCCGGCAATGTGGGCCACAAAGGAAACCTTAAGAGGAAAAACAAACACAGAGAGACACTTAGCAAGTGTTCCACTTTAGGATGGAGGTTCAAGCAGCGGTCATGACACAGAGGCTGTGAGTATAGCGCAAGGGAAAGTCAGAGCAGAATTGGCAGCAAGTGTCCAGAAGGACTTCAGTGCAGTCTGTACTGTGGAAGGCGGGGGCTGCAAGCAGGAACAATGGCTCCAAGTCAAGGACTTTGCAAGAAGAGCTTCCAAGAGCTCTAACAACTCTGCCAATGTGCAGCAGCCAGGAAAAACAAGGGGTTAACCCAGCACGTTATCCAGTGTAATAGGGCTCCCACCTTCTCTTCCCCCTTCCCCAAATCCATTCTGGAGGATTGGGAGAAACCGCAAGACATCATGGGGGAACCGTTCCACCTGGCAAGGAGAAATGCTTGCACTGATGCAACAGGGGGATATTGAATTCCTCCCAGGGAATCCACAAAAATGGGGAACCGGCTGGAGACTGCAAGGGTGGGGCAGGAGGACCCCACAACAAATGCTAGAGGGAGGCACCCACCTCAGTGTGAGCCACACATGCCCCGCACCCACCCCCTAGTGGAAACTGCTTTTGTCTTGGTTGCTGCTGGAAGCCATGTCTCCCTTCCTAGGCAGCTTGACTGACTCCAGCTACAGAAACCCCCCCACGCCAGTTGGGGACCCCCTTTCTGCTCTGCATGGACCAAGAGATCATGCTGATTTCCTTCCAACGCATTGCTAGGCTGACTCAAGACCAATCGTCCCTTCCCACAGAATATGCAGGTGAGAGCATTCCCACAGAGCATTCGGCCCTATCTTCATATAGGAACCGTTCCTGGACTCTCTTTCCACATGCAGCCACTTCTCTTCAGGCTTCCTCACCCACCCACTTTCCCCTGCAACCTGCAGCATGCAAAGTGCCCCTCAGCTTCCTTCCAATGTTATTTGAAGCTCCAAGGCAGCCACTGAGCTGGACCCGCAGAACAGGCCTTTCTTCATTCTAGCCCTGCGTAAGGTGCCAGAGAGGAAAAAGAGAGAGCAAGAAGGCCGCAGGTAAATCATACAGTCCCAAAGGCCAACAGCAGGAAGAGCGGAAGGATTCAGCCCTTGAAGGAAGGAGGAGCATCTGGTGAAGGGAAATAAGAGAATGCCAAGTTAGTTTCCCAAAGCAGAAAGCTGAGAGAGCCCGATGAAATTCTGCTGCAGGAAACGCGCTTACCTGAGGCGCAGAATTATCGGGAATAAATCTTCTGTACAAAGCAAATCCCACATCAGTTCCAACTAGGAAAACAAGACAAGTGGTCAGAAGGAAACTGGGCAAGGCCTCAAACACTTCTGAGCAGCCTCCCTGCCTGGGAACCACTGACAGGACAGTGGAGCACAAGGGCCACATTGACTCACTGGGTCAAGTCCTTAACGGCCAAAATGTAGAAGTGGGCATCACCATTTTAAAATATATATATATATAAAAAGACATATTTTGGGAGTCTGGGAAGGTCACAACAACCTTTTGGCCTCACAGAATCACAGCAGGGACCCCCTAGGAATGGTAAGTAAATGAGTAATTTTTTTAAAAAAACAAATTTGTGGGCATAAAAAAACCCAAACTTTTGGCATCACCTACAGAAGCAGACATTGAAAGTAAATCTAAAACTAAATTTATAAAGAAGTAAAAAGGGACACATTTGGGAGGCCACAAAAATACTTTGCTGTCATGATCACAGCAAGGGTGGGGGGATGGATGGGAGAAGACGGGGGGGGGGGGAAATAAATTTGTGATCATGGCATCACAAGTGAGGAAGCACATAAGAGCAATCTTTTTATATATAAATGACAAATTTGGGAAGTTGGTAGTGGCAGTGCAGACCATTGTAGATATAAGAAGAGCCTAAATTGTACAGCTCAGCCATAATTGCTACGCCTTTAAATGATTTTTACAACCAAGTTAAGCAAGGGTCACCTTCTTTGAAAAGAAAACAGTCCACCAGACTTTGTTCTGCTTCCAAACTGTGGATGATAACGTTGAATTATTACTATTATTTTATGACTGTATTAAATTGTTTTCTGTTAGACACTCTGCTTTTTCGGGATAAAAGGCATGATATTAAACAAATAAGGAGCTATGTAAATAAACTGCCACATAAAAGAAGAACTGTAGGTATGCCCAAGTGAGCATGGGGCAGAAAAAGGAGGCTGGCTTAGTAAATGGGCTTACAGATTTACAGAGAGATTAGATCAGAATGGGAGACATTAAAAAATACCTATGCTGAGTATGAAGAGTAATCTGACAACTCCAAACAGCGGAATCATTTCTCGGAAATTCTGTAAAGAACAAAAACATTAAGAAACTTTTGAACAACCCCATACCTCTTAAGGGTGCTGTTGGATGGCCATCTGTCATTGCAGCTTTAGCTGAGATTCCTACATTGCAGGGGGTTGGACTAGATGACCCTTGGGTCCCTTCCAACTCTATGATTCTATGATTCAGATGTTACCTCACCACCACCACCAAAACACATACTTTATAAAGGGGAGAGAAGGTATGGGACTCCTTTATCTTTGAAACATTTGGGTGAGTCTGAGAGATGGGTTCTGGAGGTATCTTGCATTTTCATACAATCATATTATTGGAAGGGACTTTGAAGGTGATTTAGTCCAGTCTTCTGCTCAGGGCAGAGTCTGCAATGGAGGGTCTGCAACTACAAATGGCCCATCACCTCCTGGGACAGCCTCTTCATCAGTTGACAACCTGTTGCCATTCAGGCATTTTTCCTGATTGCTCTCCTGCAATCTTTATCCCCCAAAGTTCTAGTCTCGTCCTCATGGAGCAAAAGAGAATGAGAGTCTGCTCCACCTTCTACTTGATGGACCTTCAAATTTTTTGAGAGCTGCGCTCCTTAATCTTCCCTTTTCCAGGCTAAACATGTCCAGCTCTGTCAGGGAACAACAAAAAGCTCAGAGGTGGAAAGGCAGCCGGATTACAGAGAGCCCCCAAAGATCGTGGGAAGCAGCACTTCCTCAGCGGAGGAGGGAAGTCCCGCCTCTAGTGGCTTGGAGGATGCAAGAAAGAGCCAGGACACTGTGCCTGAGCAAAGCGGGGAGGAGGGAGGTCTCTCTTTACCCAAGCCTTCCTAGTGCAGTAGGTTTTCCCGCAGAGAGGGGAGGCATCAGCTGGGGGGTCAAGAAACTACTCTGCTGGGGAAAGTTTAAGGACCGCCCACTCTCAGATTCTGCTAGTGACTGAGGAAGACATGGAGTTTAGGCGTTCTGCACTGTAAATGCTTTGCACCAATAATAAAGCCCTTGAAAAGACCAGTGAGGGATCTTGCCTCTGCGCTCTCGAGCAACCACCCGATAGGCATAACAAGCTCTTTCAACTGTTCCTCACAGGGCTTTGGTTTGTGGAACTAAGTGCCTAAAAGAATTGTTTCCCCATAGAGCAAAGAGAGTTAGGATTAGGCTTCGCACCCACAACAATACAGGTATGGCGTACCTTTGAGTAGTTTATCTTTACTGATACCAACCCCAATTGCAAACAACTTCACCTGAATCCTGAGCAACCTCCTTACCACTAGAATATTCATGAAGTATCCTCCTATGAGAGCATAGACTCCTCCTGATGCTCCGACCAGGCCCTGGAGAGGATCACAGACTGAGCTTGCCAAGGAACCTGCAGCAGTGGTGGGGAAAAGAGGATTGTGGCAGGTTAATTACTGTATTGGCCCAAATATAAACCACACCTTTAAAATTTAGGGGGGGGGGAGAGAAAAAGACAATACCCGAATATAAGCTGCTCCCTTAAAATTGGGCTATAGGCTGAAAATTGCTGCGGTTTGTAGAATTGTAACTTCAGCCAATTTAAGCCTTTGATCTTGCAAGCCCTCAAAAGTTACCGTACAATCGCTAAAATGTCAAATCGCTATTCAATTGCTACAATTCCGCAGGCATTCACACCTGTAAATGGCAAATGAACAGTCTCAAGCTCGCAAATTGGCAAGAAAACATTTTTTTGTTCCATTTTACCGTATGTCTGTTTCAGCAGCGCTATTGTAAAAGCCAATTTTTATAAGGTCGCAAATTTAAGCCGCACTTTAACTTTTCACTGTCGGAATTTGGGGGAAAAGTGAGGCTTATATTCAGACCAATACGGTAAAGCTTCCCATAGAAAGAGGCATGACTGTGCTGCCTGTTTTCCAGTCTCTTCTCTTCCCACTCACCTGCAAGCACTCCTGCAATATAGACCAACCCAACTCTGTGTCCTTTGTGAACCAGTTCTAGGGGGATCCCCAAGAGAAGCTGCAGGAAGAGGTTTCCTAAGATATGTTCAATGCTGCAAAGGAAAAAAGCACAGGGAGAAGATGAATCAGCACTTATGTCTATCTTGATTAAGACAAAAACAAAATCTACAAGTGCTGGAGGCTAAGTAACTACAGGTGCTGACACACATACTACTCTCTTAGCCCTGGGCCATAAGGCAGTTTAGATGCAGATGAAACTGAGACAAGGTCTCCAGCAAAGGAAAGACTTTGAGGACCCTGCTGCCCTTCTTTGTGGGGCACTCAACAAGTCACCCACTCAGTCACTTGTGCCAGAGGGCCAACATGGCTGTGATTAAATGGGTGCTGCTCTAAAGGCAACATAATCACAACATAGAAGGTGCACTGCTGTCTTGAGGCTTAGCCAGAGAATCACCGTTTTAGGAGAAGGGGGTGACCACCAAAGAATAATCCATAACTCATCCCAGCTTCATTGAGGGGGAGACACTCATATAGCTTAACAGGTCTGGGATGATTCAGGTAGGTAGCCATGTTGGTCTGACGCAGTCAAAATAAAAAAATAAAATAAAAAAATTGTCCAGTAGCACCTTAGAGACTATCTAAGTTTGTTCTGGGTATAAGCTTTTGTGTGCATGCACACTTCTTCAGATACACCTCTTCAGAAGTGTGCATGCACACAAAAGCTTATACAGTGGTACCTCGGGTTAAGAACTTAATTCGTTCCAGAGGTCCGTTCTTAACCTGAAACTGTTCTTAACCTGAAGCACCACTTTAGCTAATGGGGCCTTCCACTGCCGCCGCACCGCCGGAGCACAATTTCTGTTCTCATCCTGAAGCAAAGTTCTTAACTCGAGGTAATATTTCTGGGTTAGCGGAGTCTGTAACCTGAAGCATCTGTAACCTGAACCGTCTGTAACCCGAGGTACCACTGTACCCAGAACAAACTTAGATGGTCTCTAAGGCGCTACTGGATAATTTTTATTTTTTTTATTTATTAGGTCTGGGATGCACATTCCAAACCAAACTCTTTGAGATGGGAATCATTTCTTAACTCCAGGAGGTTAAAAGCCTGTTAGATTCCGTTGCGCTTTCCAAAGTTAACCCAGGCATTGATCCCATAGACCAGGATTTTTGTTTTATTTTAAACAGGCCAAGTCTTCTTCCCATCAATCAATGCAATGGGTGGCTTACCCAGCATGCACCAGCATGTAAGACAAGAATCTCCAGGCTTCCTTCCTTTTGTCAGGCCTGTAAATGAAAGGACTGTTCTGGTTGCTTTCCCAGTCTAGGGTGAGCCACTGACTCTGGGGCTTCGAAACCGCGTAATAAATGAACACGGCCACCTAGAAAGAAACACAGAGAGAGTTGCAGTCGGACTCAGACTGGCTCAGGGAAACAACGAAAGGGCAGAGCAGCCATTGCTGCCACCTATCTCTCGTCCATATCTCAGAGTCGCCAGAACCTGGTACATCTGAAAGTTTAGGAGCCCAGGAAGTCTGCACCGAGGGCAAAGGGCTAAAGGAGTCTTCCTTTATTTATTTTGCCTCTTTAATTATTTTAATTGATTTGTTACAAAAAGAAAAGTGCAAACCTAACAAAAAGAAAGAAAACAAAGAATAAAAAAATGTAACCCATGAAGCACTGCAGCCTGTAAGGACAAAAGTCCGATCATCCAGCTCAGCTCCAAAGGGATAATGAAGTGTTAACTCATGCAAATGTTCCCTTTGCAAATATTAAATGTTTATAAAAATAAAAGTATTCTTCACCTGTGAGTTGCATTATTATTTGGAATAAATGTTCTATGTTTCTTAACGGAGCCAGACGTTTGCATAGACTAGTGGCACTGTGTGACCACATGTCTCAATATTTGTTTTCCTTTATGGCAGGCTCAGCAGCAGCGCACTTGCTGCACATGCAGAGGGAACCTGGTTCAATCCCCAGAGAGGGCTGGGGAAAAACTCCCCGTCTGAACCCCTGGAGAGCCACTGCTGCCAGTCAGTGCAGGTACTGCTGAGCTAGATGGGACTATCATTACTTGGTATAAGGCAACTGCTGCCAGTGTTCTCCTATGAAATCTCTGAGTATGTGTTTCAAAGGAGCCTTGCTAAGCAGCCTTAGACAATATAACTTTTCTATACACACACAATACTTTCTGTGGACCAGAGGAACCCTGGCAGTCATGATTTCCGAGCTCTTTTCTGAAGCAGACTGGAAAGAACCCTGCAATCCCTCAGCAGCTGTAGCTTTTCGGATGGGTATGTGTCTTTTCAGACCCTCATTGGACCATTTCTAGTTTAAATACGGTCACACAATTCATCCGAAGTCATGTAAACTGAGATCAGCAAAGCAAAATGCTTACTCCCAGTAGCATTTCTATTGTCAATTAACTGACACTTAACTTGAAATGAACTTTATATGCTCATAAAAGAGCATGTAAATATGCACATAGGAAGAAAGTAAGAATCCCTGCACACAGAAAGGTAGCAGTCATTTTTATTGAGGAGGATGGACTGCTTTTCCTTGACACACTAGCTTTCCCTGCGCAAGGTTCCTGACAAGGCAGAGAATTCATTTCAGCCATCCCACCCTTGCATTCTGAAATCATATAATCCCATGAAGGCTGCACCGTGGCATGGGCTTTGTTGTAAATTGACAGCTAGGTGGAGCCCCAAGTAACTGAACAGGAACACTTTACTCATGAAGGCAAATGAGACCACAGATTCAAACTGTCACACGCACAGGGAAGAGGGCATCCTGGACTATTACACTGTCTGTCATCCTAAATTGTGAAAACTATGTTGGGATCTTAGGCGGGGGTAGCGTAGCAAGGAAGAGTTTTGAACATTTCCTGGGAGAGCTCCCTACCTCAGCCACGCTGATGCCCAGGATGAAGATGGGTGGCGGGATGCAGTTGGCTCTCTCCAGATAGGTGGCCCGGGAATCCTCCGGGAGCATCCACTTGGACACCGTGTTGTGGAGGCTGTCGCAGCTCAGGCAGGCCGCACGGTTCCGACCTTCCTCCTCGCCTTCCTGGGACCGGGCTGCCCGCTCCTCCTCGGCGCTCAGCCTCTCCAGCTCCATCGCGCCCGCCGCAGCCTGCTCCTGCCGAACAAGGAAGAAGAGGAGGCGGGTATCGTCAGGGAAGCCCCGGCTCTCCGCCAGCAGCCTCGCCCTACGCAGCCCAACCCCAAGCCCGCCCCGTCCAAATCACGGATCGGCACTGGGCTCGCAGGGCGCGCCGTGGCCAGAGCGCACGGGGCTGCGCGCCGCCAGGCTGCGGGAACGGCGAGCGCAGGGACCCCGTCGGAAGCAGTCACCTCTGCCTCTGGCAGAAGCCCGGGGCGTGGCTGTCTGATCGCCCACCGCCGCTGCCGTCGCGAAGGAAGGGCGCGCGGCTGGCAGGATCCCCCAGAGGGCGCTCCGAAGCTTGACAGAAGGTGTCTCCGGAGGAGGCGGGCAGGGCAGCAGTCCACCACCACCGGCAGCCCCGACGAGCGCCCACCTGGAGTCGGGCGCGGCGCGGAAGCAGCACGAAGGGGCGGGCCGCGAAGGCGGAGAGGAAGCAGCCGCGCTCGCTCGCCCTCGAAGCCGAGGAGTCGCGATCGGGGCCAGGCGGGGCGAAGGCAGGCAGGCGAAGCGGGCTCCGCCCTCGGGGGTTCCAGCCAGGCAGAAAGGGAGCGTCTGCGAGTCCCTCCCTAGGGAAGTTAGACGGGTTTCCTCCTTACAGTCCTTCCGCCCGCAGGTGAAGACAAGCTTTGGGGAACTGACTGGTGGTGGTGCCGCCCTGCTTTTTTTGTGGTGATTGGGCTTGTCCCCGCCCCCCCCGCCCGTTTTAAACACTTCTTGCTTTATCTGTAAGCTGCTTCGAGTCACTGCTAGGGGGGGAAAGTGGGGCATAAATAAATAAATATTACTATAGCACACTGGGGTGGGAGTCGTGAATCATGCCGCAAGGCAAGGACCCTCTGGGTATTTAGATAGAAGGAATGATTAACGGCAACAGCAGCAGCAACAAAAGTGCGTATCTGTGCCTTTAAGTTATCAACATGTGGAATTGCCACTGATCTTTATGGACCTATGGATTTTTAAGGTAGGTTCCCTCCAAAGTGACTCAAATCACAGATCACATCCTTACAATGAATTGCACCTCAGAAGCCATGGATCCTGCAATGTGTCACGTGTCATGGACGTTTATAAATTTTATACAGGATACTCCTGGAAGTCATCATGTGCACAAACTGAGCAATAAAACCCTTTACATGGTGCTGCCATAGTGCAGAAATGTGAATCCAGGTCATGGATCCTCTGGAATTTTTATAGGGAAATCCTACAAAACAACTGTCCACTCCTTAACACACCCAGATCAGAATATTGCAGCACAAAACCCCAGCACAGATTTAGGGATTCACTGCCCTAAAAAACAAAAATCCAAGCCATAGATCCTTGTGAATTTATGTGATTTTTATGTTCCCCCCCAAAACCATGATGAAATTAGAGATTCTATCCACATACTAAACTCTGAAAAATCACAGCTGCTGTGAAGCAGAGAACTATGGGAGGTGTCTACTGTAGTAATAAGTAGCTTGTTTCAGTAATGGAAGGATTTATTCTGAGGCAACTGAACTTTCCCCCCTCTCCCCCCTGAATCTGTTTGAGGGCTCCCCACCCTCTGGAACAGAACTAGGATAGGCATGCTGCAAAGGGGTGAGGAAGGAAAGGGGGAAATTCTATTGCTGAAGTGTAAATCCTTGCACTAATGGAACCGCTTTGAGGTTTTTTCTACAAGCGGCATATAAATTTTATGAAATAAAAAAATGCACTCACTGAGTAACTCATTTGCAATTGAGTTAAAATTTCCTTTCCCTTCTCATTTTCTCTGTATTCAATTCCAGATTTTGGGCAGGCAGTTAATGTAACAAAAAAAAACAAAAATAGTGTGTTTTAAACTCATTGGGCGTCACTCAGTGCAAATTAAAATATTTAGGCACATATATATTCAGAAATATGAAGAGTTTATTTTGAAATAATAAACATGTTTGGCAAAACATTAATAAATAGGTGGAAATGAGAGAATTATACTATATTGGACATTTTGGCTATTACTAAAACGATTATTCTCCCCAAATTAACAGATCCCCCTTGCTGCTACATGCAAGAGGTAAAGCGTGTCAACTTACAGAATCACTTCTATGACAACAAAGAATGGGTACCAGACTGCTGCTCAAGGAGGGATTTTTACTTTGCTTCAGCATTCATCAAACAAAGCAAGGATGCCCTCTAGTGAGCATTTACAACAGCACAACTCATCAGGTAGGTAGACCTCAGTAGCATCCTTAAAAGAACCAAGGGACCATTCGGGACACACTTATGGATGTGACCTACCCTTGCATAACTCACAATATCAATAAGAGAATCAGAGACTCCTTGAGTTGAAAGCAACCAGCAGCCCTCCTGCCTCTCCACACTCCCAAATTCTTATCAGGATGGTCCCCAATCCCTGCAGAGCTAATTTGAGGGTAAAGGGAGAGGAGGGGGAAGTTCCTCCTCTCCCTTGCCCTCCTGGTGCACAACCCTCGTTTGAGGGTTAGGGTTCTTTAAACCATACTGCAACCATTCTGAAGCCTGGGGGCTTCTCACCTGAGATTCCCAACCTTCACATTTCATTACACATTTTCATAGGGGTGTTTTAGTGTTCAGGAGGAAGGGCAGGATAAAGATGGCGCAAGCAATGGAAGTCTATTATGCACCCGCAGAATCATTCCCACTTCGCAAATAGAAAGGGAATGGGGAAGAGAAGGGCGTGTAAATTCTTGATAAGTTTTAACAAGAATGCTCATCATTTTCCCAGCTTCCTCTTGTTCTGCAACAGGGCTAGAACTGTGTTGTTTTTCTAAAACTTTTGCTCAAGCTACTAGATTCCTGAATTAGAAGTTACAGTTTTATGTTCTGAGCTTTGCTTTCCAGACCTCCCTGGTCATAAAAACTGCTGAAAGGGAAATTGTCAGAGCGACAATCTGCAACCTTCATTAATTTAATGTTGGCTGGAAAGAAATCAGCGCTTTGACATCTCCTTCCCAAGGCATCAGACAAGCTTTCACACATGGTTAAGCAGGAGGGAAAGGATTTTTTTTTTATTCCAAAAAGTAATAAATGCAAATGCTATCAAACAACAGTTGCGTAACCTGTACATCTGCTAGGCAGGGGAAGTTTGCTTCAAAAGCCCAGGCAGGGCAAGAACAGAAGGCAACCTGTGCTGTTGGGAGGAAGAGAGTGGGGGAGGGCCTAGTTCTTTGTGGGGAAAATGGCAAGCATCAGCCTTCCCCCAGCTTGGTGCCCTCCAGCTGTTTTGGACTACAACTCCCATCATCCCTGACCATCAGTTATGCTGGCTGGGGCTGATGGAAGTTGCAGACCAAAGCAACAGGAGACACATCAACAGACATAATCTTCCTCAGAGGCTGTCTCCATGCCAACAGTCTCCTGACTAACATTGCAAGAGTCTCAGGAATTGGTGCTACTCTGGGGGACGGAGAAGACTCAGTTTATGGTCAGCACGTCGCTCTGGATCTCGTGGCTCAGCTGGGTTTGGAGATCGCTCAGTTTCTTCTTCAAGCCAGACAACGCAGAGAGGACGATGGTCTCAGGACGCAGGGAGCCACAGGACTCTACGTTGTAGTAAAACCTGAGAGGATAAAGAGGCCAGAGAGGTTTTCAGAGAGAGATGCTGTTTGCTCGAGCCCCAGCACACAGTAAGGAAAACTCCAGAGAACTATCTTCATGACACTGCTTATTAAAAGAAGGATGCACTGCAACTCAGTTGTTTGTGAATATCTAAACGTGCTTCACTTTTCCATGGAGGCTGATGACACTCACTCACCAGGAAAAAGAAATGCTCTGGATTGTGCTGGGAATGTATACACAGACCACTAGTCCCAGCTCAACATAGTCCAAAATAGACTGGAAGCAGCTCTCCAGGATTTAAGATAAAGGACATTCCAAGTCCTATCTAGAGATAAACCTGGGACCTTTTGCATGCAAATTAGGTTCTCCTCCACTGAGCTACAGCTATAACACAATATTCAACATACAGATCATAGATATATGTAGAGAAGGTGGATAGAGAAAAGCTTTACTCCTTCTCTTGTAACAATAGAACTTGGGGACATCCAATGAAGCCAAATTTTTGGAAGATTCAGGATAAAAGAAAAAACTTCTTCACACAGCGCATACTTAAAACTGTGGAATTTGCTGTTACAAGATGTAGGGGGCAAAATAATGTCACACATACAGACATCCAGGCACTGGTAACTCCTCACCTCTCTGGCTTTCCATTGGGATCATATGGAGCCTGGGCTTCATCTTCATCAATTTCAGAGTATTCGCTCTTTGGCCTAGAATAGAGACATAACATTTCTAGAAATTTTGAATTCATAGGGAGAAAACAAACTACCCCTCATCCCATAAATATTGGAGAAAATAGGGGGAAATGCAATACCAAATTTGTTCAGCACATTTTATTTATTTAACCTTGCATTTATTTCTCACCTTGATTGCAAACAGAAAATGACAGATCAGGGAAGCCAGCATCTTTCTGTGGATGTGTAAAAATTTAATTCACAGGGCTTGCCAATCTCTGTTCCTTCCGCATAATGTTAGATGTAAAGTTCATAATATACCCTAAACAGTTTGCTATCATTTGAACTAGAGATAAAATGGGGAGGAAGAGTTTGATTTGTGTTTTAACATGAACTTGTTGCTCCCTACAACAGTTTGAGAACTGAATCACAAAAAAATTGCACCTCTCCAAATTTTGTGATGCAGTTCTTGAACCAAAATCCATGTACAATAATTAGCATAAAGTGTGCATAACATTGCACATTAGTACAGTGGTCCCTAAACTTCCCCCACCTCCTTACAGACAACTTGAAAACTGCTGAAGGTCTTGGCAGAGCACTCAATGATCTTCCTGCCTGTTTTAGCAATTGTAATGTGCTGCACCAGATAATGTATGATATTTAATTGTATTTTTACAAACACGTTATGAACCACCTGAATGAAGTGGTCCCAGTTTCAGAAACTGGCACATTGCCTGGGAAAAGATGTGAATTAATAATAATAATAAATTTTATTTATACCCTGCCCTCCCCAGCCAAGGCCAGGCTCAGGGCGGCTAACAAGCAATAATAAAAACAAGTTGAATGAATACAACTTAAAAACAAGATTAAAATACAACATTAAAACATTGAAACATTAAAATGTAGCCTCATCACAGGAGAAAGGAAAAAAGAAAGAGGGGGAGGGAATCAAATTGACTCCAAGCCAAAGGCCAGGCGGAACAACTCTGTCTTACAGGCCCTGCGGAAAGAAATCAGTTCTTGCAGGGCCCTGGTCTCATGAGGCAGAGCGTTCCACCAGGCCGGAGCCAGTGTTGAAAAAGCCCTGGCTCTGGTTGAGGCTAATCTAACTTCCTTAGGGCCTGGGACCTCTAGGGGTTGCTATTTATGGACCTTAAGGTCCTCCGTGGGGCATACCAGGAGAGGCGGTCCCGTAGGTATGAGGGTCCTAGGCCGTGAAGGGCTTTAAAGGTCAAAACCAGCACCTTAAATCTGACCCTGTACTCCACCGGGAGCCAGTGCAGCTGGAAAAGCACTAGGTGAATATGCTTCCATGGCAGAGACCCCGTGAGGAGCCTCACTGCAGCATTCTGCACCCGCTGGAGTTTCTGGGATAGCTTCAAGGGCAGCCCCGCGTAGAGCGAATTACAGAAGTCAAGTTTGGAGGTGACCGTCGCATTAGGTATTAAAATGCTGGCAAACATTATTCAGAACTTTTTTTTTTTATAAACAATGTAGAAATCTGGTCAACTGAATTTAAGAGTGGAAAAACAAGAAATAGAAGTTGACAACTTTGTGTCTTCCCCACTTGAACCACCTCTTTATGGAAACCCACCATTCCTCTGGTTTAGGGTAGACGGTGTGTCGCAGGGCATTATCTGGGTCGTACTCAAAGGCCACTCCTGCTGTGGGGTTCCACTTGGCGTGCTCCTTGCCAAACCCCTTCTTGGCATACGCTCGCAGCCTCAGCTCCTGGCCTTTCCGTAACTTGACAATGAGAATGTCTAGAAGAACACACACAGAGATACACTGGTGAAGAGGTGTAAAACAGCTGTGATGCTTTGTACCTTCAAAATCACCTCTCACCAGAAGCCCCAACGGGGGTGTATTATCATGGGGCTGCTGGGGCAGGGATCTTGGCATCTAGTTCAAGGACACTCCCTCAATACCAACAGTTGTGCTGCTCACACAAAGGTGGGCGGGGAGCTACATGGACCATCTCTCATCCCATGTTGAGTAACATGTGTATTAATGCCTTGGGCCTCAAAGGCTATGTTATTGGATACAATTCAGGAAGAATTAAACGAAGAAGTCTAGTTTGATCAGAGAATCCAGCTCCGTTCAGGCATGATTCCTGGATGGGGTATCCCATCTTCATGTTTCCCTACTCATATATGTGCATATGGATGCTGGGAATGGAGCTCCCCCTACCTACACCTTACACAAGTTGCTTCTCATGTAACAGACCTTCTCTTAAACTGAGTTTTCCATAATGAGCAGGTGAATATGTCTAAAGAAAACAAACACAACAGATGAAGATGTCTAAAGAAAACATACTAAATTGTACCTGCAACAATTGGGAGGCTAGGGGCTCAGTCCTGCCATCTAAAGGCAACTCTTACCAGAAGCCAAAATATGGGTGCATTGTGGTGGACTTCTCATAGGTATCCATACATATTACACATCAGTTGCATCAAAGGATGGTTCCATAGAGATAAAATACAATCACATTGCTAACTCTGCCTGTAGATTGCCTTTGGCTTGGGTACCTACCATCCTGTTCAACGTAGTCATTAGGGTCATTATCTCTGCTCCTGGACGTCACCTGTGTGGAGCCAAGAGAGAGGAGGTCACAGGAAGACAGTCTGCATCTTCTGAATTTAAAAACTGAGTTCCTCACTTAAATACAAGGACTGCAGAGTTGTATCAGAATGCCACTAGATCCCAATCTGCTTTTCTCCCACCCTGACTTCGGAGCATAGGAAGCTTCCTTATAATGAGGGAGACTATTGGTCACTCTAACTCAATATTGTCTACACTGACTGGCAGAAGCTCTCCAGGCGTTCAGACCTCTCCAGGGTTCTTTCCTAGCCCTACCTAGAGATACTGCTGGGGGTTGAACCAGGGGCCTTCTGCAAGCAAAGCAGGTGCTCTACCACCGAGTTAGAGCCCTGGTGTATTGGGCATCAGGAGTCATATACATGCAGGTCCTGCTGTCCACCTGCGAAAACTCACTTATCTGCACATAAAGAATTATGCCCAAAGCTCGCTAAAAACAGCAGATTCAGATATCTGAACATCGGGAGTTTGCTTGCTTCCTTATTTCCTTGCATATTTGTGCTTTGCTGGTGGGTGGCAGCCATTTTGGGGTAGAAACCATGCAGGGAGGGAGGGAAGGAGGAAGTAAGCAAGATCAAATGAATCAGAAAGCAGGAGACATTGGACAAATCAGTTTTTTTCCTTTGTTGGTTGGCTACAACCATTTCAGGAAGTAACCACTGAAAAATGGAGAGAGATTGGAAAAAATCCAGATTAGAAATACTGACATAGGAAATAATGGAAATCACGGACTAGTTATGCAAATGGCCACCAAATGAATGGAAACAGCATGTACAGTATTTGGGGGTACCTTTGAGGCATTGTCCTCTCTTATTCCTGCACTGGAGCTTTCCTACATTTCTTCACTTTTATTTGTACAAAAAAAGACAATTAAGAGACTTTGCAGAGATAGAGCAGGAACTCTGTACTGACCGGTATAACTCGGGGGTTGTTGGAGATGAGGTCACGTGATGTGACGTGGCGGGTCTGGTCTTCATTGCATCGGACATCGAGCGTGAACTCCACCGAGCACTCAGGACAAAATTCATCACAGGTGCAATCCTGAAGGGAGGGGAAGAAAAGCAGGACAGGATGGTCCAACTGCAACTCGAAACATCTCCCATCAGTGATGCTGCTGCTCTCCCACCCCAAGAACTAGAACACAGGACCCTGAAGTGGATCAGAGCCAACGGCCCATCTAGTCCAGCATCCTGTTCCTACTGTGGCTGATCAGATGTTTATGGGAAGATGCAAGCTGCCCAAGAAGGCAACAGACCTCTCTTGTTCACGATTCCCAGAAAATGATCATTTAGCGAAATGGGAAGTGGGCAGAACCATGTGCACCAGTTTCCTTGGAGGAAAGTTGGGATATAAATGTACTACTAATAATAAGAAAAATAGCGTGGAAATGAACTTGTCAGATATGTTTGCTTGACACAACATGGTCTAATTTTGCCACAAACTAAGCAACCAATGGCCGAGGTCATCTAATTTTGCTGCAAATTTTGTGCAAGCAAATCAGGATGACTGTTTGATATACTAGTTGTCTGCAAGTAAACAAGGAATTAGAAACAAGACACTCCTGGATCCTTTCTGGCTTCCTGAAGGATACTATGCCCTGGTGGCCAACAAAGGAGGAAAAGAGATGTGAAGGAAGTGGTCCATGAGAGGCCCCTTTGAAGTGGTGAGGGAGATCTTTGGCCCTCTGTCTCCAACTCCCTTTGCACAATGATCCTCCAAGAAATCTAGTTTGCTGACTAGGGTCAAGACTCACCCGAGAATACTGCAGCTTATCAACAACATCATCACTGGTAAGTGGGATCAAACCTAAGAAGGAAATGAGTGAAAACAGCCATGTGAGGGTTGGAAGGCAGCCAGCCAGTCAGCATCAACAAACAGAGTTCCCTGTTCAAATTTCAGACACCAGAATAACTTTTGTGGCTCACAGTATCCCAGAGGTAAAAAAAGAAATAGCCCCAAAGACTGGAGTGGGTGGGGAAACAAACCTCAACAAGGTACTGAAAAAACATCAGCTGGAACTTAATAAAATAGTGAAATGTCCAATACATCTCATTATTTTATTAAACTTTGGGGCTTGTCTCTTTTTGGGGAAATATCACAGTATCTAAAGGGGGGGTTGGCGGGGAGAGGATAGAAGAGAAACCCCCCCCCCCAAAGATGCAGGAGAAACTTAAGAGCCCATTTAGCTGTATGGAAAAACTGGCACACCAAACCAGCCCTTCCAAACCCTGCACTCATTCCTCTCGTATAATAATGACAGGTTGGTATTCTAAAATTGGGAAGCTGTTGGCTTATATGGATGAAAGATTTCTATGAAAATATGAGCCATTAACAGGGCATGAGCTACAAGCAAATCTACGGAAATTACATACAGCCTAATCAATATATGTCAGGTCTTACTCTTATACCATCTGAAACCTTGGGGAAGGCAAGCTGCTTGACCCTTAATTTGATGGCTAACGGCCACTCAAATCAGTATAGCAAGATATTGGAGATCCCTAAGGACTGCTTTTATGGAGATTTGATCAACAACTTTGGGAATGAGCACTTATGAAAAAGCTAATTCAAGTCATGCAAGAGATTGTTGTCATTGAGTCATGCATGATTGTTGTTAGCCGCCCTGAGCCCAGCTTCGGCTGGGGAGGGCGGGATATAAATAAATTTTATTATTATTATTATTATTATTATTATTATTAAAAAGGAAAACAATCTGATAACTTTTATGCAGTTTGGTTTAAATGTATTGTTTTTGCAACAATTAAAATGCACAGGGATTTATGGAGGGACACTTTTAATTCCTTTTGCTGAAGTATTGTTATGATTTCTAAATAACAAAACATCGTGCCTCTCTTCCTTGTTTCTTTATGTACCTTATTGTATCTCATTGATTATATGTGGAAAATAGTTTTTTTAAAAAGATGCAAGAGAAAGAGGCAATGGGATGATGAGAGTTCAGTTCAACATTTGGAGGGCATCATGTTGGTGAACTGTGCAACTGCTGTACAATGTTTAAAAAGTTTGGGTGCTTTATAAGTGATAAGTAAAAAACAACAGGTACATGAATCTCATGAAGTGGACTCTGGACCGCAAAAGCTTCTACCATAATACACTTGCTAGTCTTTAAGACACTACAAGACTTGCTGCACCACAGGTTATGCTGCCCCTCTTTAAAGAGTAATGAGGGGTTGTATTTTTTGTTTTCCTTCATTCCATCTTCTACGTACTCACCCAGCCTGTGTGCAATGAACTCATCATGGAGTACAGAGGAGTTGGCGTCTATCTGGACCCAGTCTATGGCTGCAAACAAGACAGTAAGAACCCAAAATGAGAAAATACTTTTTCACTCATCAACGGTAAGAGAATGTGGGCTCTGAGGCACATCTACACTTCAAACTAGGCTTCTCCCCTGGTGCTCTCCATATGTTTCAGATTACAATTTCTGTCAGCTCCAGACAGTACAGCTACATGATGCTGGGGCTGATGGGAGTTGTGTGGTCTATGACAAACCTAAATTGGTTTGGTTGTAAAGAGTGGCCCCCAAGTTCCTTTGAGAACTGCAGACTGGGGCAATGCTGAAATTTTTCTGCTAGAGACCTGGAATTTTCTTAGAGGACTACAGTTCTGGAGGGCCTTGAGAGAAGCCTTGGCAGTCCACTTTAGTATGGAGCTGAAAACTTCAACGCTATTAGAGAAGCATGCAAAAGCACAACTTTTTCTAAGTAATACATTCAAATCTAGGTTACTGACAAGGATGAATAATATTTTTTCTTCTTTCCTTGCAAGAGAGCTTGAAAATTGGGGTCTTGGTGGACCACTTAAATCCCCCCTTCAGAGCCAGCATAATCAAAAACAGTGCTGTGTTTTGAAGACCACTAAGAGGCCCCAGACCAAGCTCTGGAAAAGAACCCCTTTTAATTGTATTCTTTGGGGTAGGGGAGTTAATTAGCACACTGCACCAGTGCCATAATGTGAAAATCATGGTCCCTATGCCAGGACTTTGCTAGCCTGTTTGATAAATCCAACCCTGGGAAAAACTGCCTCAATCTCCAGTGTCAGGGAAGGGGGAAATCAAGTGCAAGGAAGGCCCAGTTCAGATATCTCAACCTTTCTGAGGACTACCTGAGTGCAGCTTGTGGACCACAATATCTGAAATAGGACAGAAACATATTGTGTGTGTATGATGCATGTGCATGCGCACCAGCATCTTTGATCAGCCTAGCAATATAATTATCTTGCAAGAAGAGACAAAATATAAAATGGGGAAATACCTATGATGGGAACTTCAGCAATGAAGACTCTCCTGATGGAATTTGCTACCCTAGAATAGAAAAAAACAACAGTTTTTATACAATCTGAATTGTATTTCTGAACCACGTGTGTGAAGTTATGAGCCCCCTTCTCAGCTCGTGCTTTGAGAACTATTTCTGAAGTCCCTTGGGTGCAATCTCCCTCTAAAACTCTGCTATGGATCAGAGCCCTGAGACAAGGCAGCCAGGGCAAAGGAACCACAACCAGGCCATGGAGGGGATCTTGCAAGAGACTCATATTTCAATGCAACAGAGAAGCAGAGGGTGGGAGCAGTTTGAAGAGAAAAACCACAAGTTGTGTTGAGGAAAACAGGTCTTTTAAGAGTCAGTGGCACAGTGTAGACTTAATGGGAAATGACTGGGCCAATTTCAGAGGAAACCAATAGTCCTTTCCTGCTTGGTATTTTTAGGGATGTGTGCATGTGTTTCTAAGTGTTATCTGCTCAAAGTGCTACCCTCCAGAGTCTTCCTCATCCAGGGCTTATGCATGCATATGATCACTAATGTGCCCAATAGTACAGACTTTGCTATGTTACACATAGCAGCTGCTGACAGATTCATTCTGAACTGTTTTTAATATTCTATAGAACAATTACATAGAGAGAGTTATAGTTAGAGTTGTTATGGTTCCTACAGATATTATTAGCATCTCTTTAACCAGAAGAACAAGCACTTGCATTGCCAAGCATCCTGTTCTCAGTGGCCAACCAGATGCCCCAAACAGAAACCCGCAAACAGGACCAGAACACAACAGCCCTCTCCCCTCCTGTAGTTTCCAGCAACTGGTATTCAGAAGCATTGCTGCAGAGCATAGCCACTGCAGGTAGCAGCCATCAACAACCCTATCCTCTACAAATCTATCTTCTTTGAAAGTCATCCAAGTTGGTGGCCATTGCTGCCTCCTGTGGGAGTTTAACTATGCGCTTGCATGAAGGACTTTCCTTCATCCGTCCTGAAACGTCCAACATTCAGCATCACTGAATGTCCACAAGTTCTAGTGTTATGTGGAGGAGGGATCTCTCTCTATGGCATATATAACTTTATAAACTTCCATCATGTCCTGGCCTTCCTCACCTTTTCTCTAACCTAAAAAGCCACATAGTGCTGTAACCTGTTGAATGTGGGATGACTTCAGGGCAGATAAATGACTTTTTCACACAGCACAGTTAATCAGTGGCATTCTCTCCCACAAGACGTGGTGAGGGCCAGCAACTTGGCTGGCTTTAAAATTCATGGGGTCTATGACTAGGGCCGGATTTAGGTTTGATGAGGCCCTAAGCTACTGAAGGTAATGGGGCCCTTTATATATCCAGCTGTCCTTTGTCAACAACAAAGTGTCACTTTTTTGTTGTTGAATACATGCTATATGGTAATTTATGGATCTAATAGGTATCTAAAGCCATTTGCACATAACAAAATGTGTATTTTATCGAAGTACATCCAGTTTTTCCCCCTTTAATTTTTTGGGGGGTCCCCAAGAGAGTGGGGCCCTAAGCTATAGCTTGTTTAGCTTATACGTAAATCCGGCACTGTGAATCCACGGCTACTACCCACAACATCCACGCGCTGCCCTCCTCCCGTGGAGCCCCCTGAATCCTGAACATCCCCAGGCAGAGAAGAGTGCTCTCTCTGGCCCTGCACTCGGGCTTCCCAATGGGGGATGTGGCTGCTAGACTAGCCGCGCCCCCCCCCTGCGTTTTGAGCCCCCAAAGCTCTTCTCTCTTCGATGTGCATGCAGTGAGTTGAGAGCGGGGGGTTCAAGGCGCGCGGCGAGCCGGTAGTAGCGCGGCCCGAGAGGAACCCGCCCGGGGGAGGCTTGCGGAGGCCCCGACCCCACGCCCGTAGCCCCCGCCTGTCCTCACGCCAGGTCGGTGTTCTCGATGATGAACTTGACGTTCTCGTCGCTGAGCTCCGTGATGCGCACCGTCGGCTGGTTGGCGTAAGGCATGGCGGGGCCGCCCGGCAGAAGCACCAGGACCTGGAGGAGGAGCGGGGACAATTCCTCCGCGCCTCCTGCCTGGGAGAGGCGCCGCCCAGCGCCGGCTCGCGGTTCCTTGCTCGCCCCCCAGCGACCCGGAGGACCTGGCCTGGGCAGCTGCCTCGTGGTCGCTGCTCTCTGCTTTCCTCTGTGGCTCTGGTGGGCCTTGGTCTGATCTTTGCTCTCCGCCGCAAGCCAGGAGATGTTTCCCTCGCCTGGATACGTGGGGTTGTGGTTGTTGTTGCTGCTTCTCCTCCTTCATCTGCACATGGGACACAAACTCTGTCAGTAATCACGTCGGCTGCGTATTTATAAGGTCTTTGGAGGAGTGCTTCAGTTGTTGTTGTCCTCATATTTATATCCCACCTTTCCTCCCAGTGCGGCTTGCATTAAAAGCATCACACAGTAAAACGCAATTTCGGTAACAAAGCATAGCGCACAACTTTGCTATCATTTTGTTTCCTCCAGATACTATACCACAATGTGTAGAATGACCCAAGACCTTGTGACTGGTCTAAGCACTTGTTGCATTTCATAGCTAGTGTTGTAAAGGTACACTTATGAACATTTAACATATATCTAAGACCTAAAAATTCCTATCACACTAGAAAGCTTCAAAGGGTATCTTGTGCATCGCTATTTATTCAACAAAAAATGGAGGTGATTTTACCACGATGAAGTGGACTGTGGCCTTGAAACCATAATGAATTTGTTTCAGTGCAATCCTATATTCTGAGTCTACAGTACTCAGAAGTAAGCCCCAGTAAGGTTACTTTACTTTGCCTGTATACAGGATACACTCCAAAGTCCACAGTTGGGCATTTTCTTAGGACCAGCCTAATATAAAAAATGATAAAATATATGCGCTTAAGATTGCAGCCTTAATATTTGAGATGCCACTGCAAGACTAGATGCAATAAATCCTTGCTCTATGCGGTGAGGTGCTGAGCCTTCTGATAAAAAAAATTTCAACATATTTTACTGCTTTTTCTTTATCGTTCTGGTTTATTTTATACATGTTAATGCTAAGGGCATTCCTTGATTTGTTATTACTCTTTTATCACCTGTTTGAAAGGTGGCTTATCATAAATCTATAAAATAAAACATTTCCGTTTTAATCTCGTATTTGATTGATGAATGCAGCAGGAGCATCTTTGTGGGGGAGGGAATATAACTGCTCTCCTCCCCAAATCTCCGGGTTGTAGTAAGAGATATG
Source organism: Podarcis filfolensis (assembly GCF_964270895.1). NCBI lineage: Eukaryota > Metazoa > Chordata > Lepidosauria > Squamata > Lacertidae > Podarcis > Podarcis filfolensis. Next base: position 55,445,204 of record NC_139611.1, on the reverse strand, counting down.
AAGCTCTTGGGGCCTCCTGTCTCCATGGCAACCAAGCCCGGCTAGTAGTGATTGCAACCGGCGGGAGCGTGGCTGCCTCGCCTTCGCTCACATCCGGGTATTTTCGACAGCCGCTGACCCTCCCTCCACCTCCCGCTGTCGTGAAATGAAGAGGGTGCTTTCCGGACCTACTCTAAGCAGTGGGACAAGTCTTACGCCCCCGAGCTATTTATTTAACAAAAAAAATTTTTGTCCGTTGTTCTTAGTGCCTTATTATATTTAGCGTGGAAATAAGGCGGCCGCGGTGGCTGCTGGGAGAAGCCGGACTCTCCTCCAATCAGAGCGCGCGGCGCGGAGCAGAACAGCGTTGACGTGACGGGCTCGCGGCGGACCGAGGAAGCGAAGCGAGAACGGTAAGAAGCCCTTTGGCTGGGGGATGGCGGGGAGCGGACGCAGCCGAGGGGAGCTTTCAACCGTAGCCTCCCTCACGCGTGTTTCGGCCCGGCACGCGTTTCCAGCCCCTTTTTTCCTTCCTCAGCCGTAGGCCCTAGTACCCGGATGTGCCGCCTTCCACCCTTCCCGCCCCGCTTTAAGGTGCCGAACACCATTAACGCCAGGGCAGAAGTGGCCACTTGACCCAGCGTCCTGCTTCCAAACAGCGGTCGCTCACTAGATAGCGGGGTGAAATATACTCAGAGTCGCAAAGTGATTTCATGCTCTTTATTCAGCTCATAGTGGTGAGGAGGAATGAATGAATGTCCCCTCAAAGTATCTGCTTTATATACATTATATATAAAGTGTTTGACCCAGGCCTCTATCTCTCCGTCGATCCCCGGCCACCACACATAACTCCTGGCAAGGGCCTTCATTCTTACTACCCCTGGGTGTGTCTCGTGTAGGGCTGTGAGGACCCTTTTGCGGAGGGGCTGGGGAACAACGACCCTGCTTCCCCATAACAGGCACCCCTTGTGGGCCGACAGTTCATGTTTGCGGGTTGTGTAGCCGGCGAATTCTGGCCCGGGGCTGCTGCTGGGCCATCCCCTCCACACCCAGTCCAGGACCCGGGAGATGACCCTATCTTTCTTGGAATGTTACAGATAGGTAGCCGTGTTGGTCTGCCATAGTCAAAACAAACAAAAAATTTTTTCCTTCCAGTAGCACCTTAAAGACCAACTAAGTTAGTTCTTGGTATGAGTTTTCGTGTGCATGCACACTTCTTCAGATACACACTGAAGAATATATCTGTATCTGAAGAAGAAGAAGAATATATGTATCTGAAGAAGTGTGCATGCACACGAAAGCTCATACCAAGAACTAACTTAGTTGGTCTTTAAGGTGCTACTGGAAGGAAAAAATTTTTTTTTTGTTTTTTTCTTGGAATGGTGTGCAACTTCTTGTGCCTGAATGGGGCGGTTGGGAAGCAGCTCCAGGCTCATAACCTCTTGTGCAGGTGCTGGGTCAGGGCCTGTTTCCGGTAGTGGTAGCCTGCTGAGGGCATCTGCATGGCCCATCGCCTTCCCAGGGCGGTGAATCAGTGCATACTGGTAGCTGGCAAGGAAAATTGACCACCTGAGGACGCGAGGAGACAGCACTTGGGGGGTCTGCTTTTCGGGGGCAAACAAGCCAAGCAACGGCTTGTGGTCAGTCACCACGGTGAAGGGCCGCCCATACAAGAAATCATGGAATTTTTTTACTCCCTTCACGATTGCCAGACCCTCCTTGTCGATTTGCGAGTAGTTCCGCTTGGTTGCGTTGAGTGTCTGGGAAAAGTATGCCACCGGTACCTCTCTTCCATCCGGGAGTTGGTGTCCCAGGACAGCGCCAATACCATAGGGCGAGGCGTCGCATGCTAGCACCACTGGCAGCCTCTCGTCGAAGTGTGCCAAGACCGAGTTTGAGACAAGCAAGTCCTTGACTGCCTGGAATGCGGCCTCCTGGCGCTGGCCCCACACCCAAGGGACCCGCTTGTCCAGGAGTCTGTGTAGGGGCTCCGCTACTGCCGCCTTGTGGGGAAGGAAGGAATGGTAAAAGTTCAATAGTCCCAAGAAGGCCTGAAGTTCAGTCTTGTTCTTGGGCGCTGGGGCATCACAAATGGCCCGTACCTTGTCCCCAGTCGGGTGGACCCCTTCTGCGTCCACCATAAATCCCAGAAAGTCCACCTGAGGCACCCGCCATCTGGAAACGGTGCAGAACGGTGTGGAGGCGGTCCTCAAACTCCTCTGGTGTGGGCCTGGCAATCAACACATCATCGAAGAAGGGGGTGACACCAGGAATCCCTTTAAGGAGAGAGTCCATTAGATTCTGGAATATGCCTGGTGCCACGCTGACACCGAATTGCAGCCGCTTTACCCTGAACGCTCCTCTGTGCGTCACAATTGTCTGTGCCTCTGCTGTGGCCTCATCTACTGGCAGCTGTTGATATGCTTGGGCCAAGTCCAGCTTGCCAAAAATTTTCGACCCAGCCAGGGTGGCAAGGACATGGCTGACCACTGGCACTGGGTATGCATGGGCCGTGAGGGCCTTGTTTGTGGTACATTTGTAGTCTGCGAAGATGCGGACTGAACCATTAGGCTTGACGGGTGTGACTATTGGGGTTTCCCAGGGGGCATTAGGCACCGGCTCCAGCACTCCTTGCTCCACAAGTCGGTCCAATTCCTCGTCTATATGGGGTTTCAGAGTGAACGGGACCCGGCGGGCCTTGAGCCTGACCGGTCGTACTGCGGGGTCAAGCTGTAGAGCAATGGAGGGGCCCGTATACTGTCCCAATTTCCCATCGAAAACCCCCGGAAATTCCTTGCATATGGCGTCCACGTCCACTTGTAAGCTCGTGTGGTTCACCCCGGTGACGGCTAGCCCCAGTGGTCCAAACCATGCCAATCCCAGTAAGCTAATGTAGGGGCCCTTGACCACAAGCAAGTCCAGTTGCCGCGTCCGCCCTCAGTATTGCACCCTGAAGGTCCCCACCCCAATTGTGGGGACCTTACGTTTCTGGAAGTCCCGGAGGGTGAATGGGGCCGGCCTGAGTTTGGGACCCCCAGTAGGACACAGTTTCCTTAAGGTCCTTGCCGAGATTATGGATAGAGTTGAACCCGTGTCAAGCTCCATGCGGCATGGGGCCCCCTCTATCTGTACCGCTACATAAATTTTCTCTACGTTGGGGTGGGGCAACTGGTATACCTGGAAGTCTGTGAGCTCCGTCAAGTTGCCTTGGTGCGTTGGGCCCCGGGACCTGGGGCTCTTGGATTGGTCATCTGATGCCCGGCGTCGGGTGGGCCGAGCCCGACACACCCAGGCGATGTGTCCCAATTTTCTGCACTGCCTGCACTCTGCGTTGCGGAAACGGCATGTCCTCCTCTCGTGACTTTCTCCACAGCTTGCGCCGTTCCCTCCTTCTCGTCGAGGCAGCTGTGGTATGTGGGCTGCTTGAGTGCGCTGCTGTACTCGGTGCACCTCCTCCCTGTTGGATCCTGAGTCGTCGGTGAGGTCTTCGTGGTGGACCCTCGGTTGGGACGGCTGGCTCGGCCGTGCCTCTTGCGTCGACCTCTCGGCAGCTTCCGTTGCCAGGGCCTCCTCCAGAGCGACTTGGAACGTTAGGTCCTTCTTAGCGTAGAGGCGTCGTTGCAGCTTCTCATCCTTCAGGCCACCGACGAGGCGGTCCCGAAGCATGTTCTCCAGCTCTGAGAAGTTGCAGAACCGGGCGGCTTGGCGGAGAGAGGTCACAAACCCAGTTATGGTTTCCCCAGGGGCTTGCCGCTTTGCGTAGAAGGCATTTCGACGAGCCACCACTGAGGGCTGTGGCGAAAAGTGCCCCTTCAGCTGTTCCATTATTGTTTTGTATGGAACAGTAGCAACGTCTTCAAGCGCAAGGAGAGCCCGGGCGATTTCAAACGTCTCCTCTCCGCAGACGCTGGAGAATATTGCCCTCTTCTTGGCGTCTTCTTCATCGGTGACCCCTTTGGCTTCTAGAAGGAAGGTGAAACGGGAGGCGTACGCTTCCCAGTCTCCAGATGCTGGGTTGAACGGTGAGAAGCTGCTGTCGGTTGCCATTCTGAGTTCCTTGTGTCCCGGAGCTGAAGCCTGGATACACGGTGCGAGGCAGCGGTGCGGCAGGTGGTGGTGCTGCGGTGCTGTGTGTGGCAGTCAGCTCAGTGGGATCCCACCTTCGTCGCCAGTGAAATATACTCAGAGTCGCAAAGTGATTTCATGCTCTTTATTCAGCTCATAGTGGTGAGGAGGAATGAATGAATGTCCCCTCAAAGTATCTGCTTTATATACATTATTTACACAATGGGTTGCACATGATTGGCTAATTCCGAAATTCTACTGTGAGCCAATCAGATTGTGGATTCACTTCTATCTGGAGCATGATTGGGTGGTTTCTGCCAACCAATCATACTGCTGCATTGTTCTAGGACCAATCAGACTGCTGCATTCTGAATCCTATTGTTCTAGGACCAATCAGACTGCTGCCTTTTGGATCCTATTGTTCTAGGACCAATCAGACTGCTGCAGTTTGGATCCTATTCAACTCAGTACATAACACGGGGGGTGAGGGTTGCCCCTTCCTGCTTATCCCCAACACCATGGAGAAACTGTCCGGAGCCAGACTGCCTCTGCACCTGGGGGCTCTATTTTGAAATCATTGGCTAACAGCAGCAGATCTCTTCTTCCTGCTCTGTGGATTTGTCACCCAAACCACTTGGGCTGCAGACCTACACACCTTTAACTGGAAGTACGGCCCATTGAGCTTACTTCTGAGTAGACATGCAAAGGACTGTGCAGCCACCGGTAACCGTCGCCTTGGATTTTTCTAAACCTCTCCTAAAGCTGCCAGTTCTGCCCGTAAAAGGTTCCGTGTTTAATCAATGGTTCTTCCAGATAAAGTAGATGATGGAAAAAGCCTCGCCTGAGACCAGGATGAGCCACTACCAGCACTAAGCTAGATAAGCCCAATGGTCTTGAATCTGTATGAGTGAGATTTTGTATGTTCTCATGGCTATAGTTAGATACAACAAATTCTTTAAAGCAGAAGTGTGCTTTGTCTTGTCTTTCCTAAATATACTGTGGATCAGTTGGTGATCCCCAAGTTCTAATATTAAGAGAAGGCAATATATTTATTTTCTATCCATCCATATCACATCACTCATAGCGTTATCAACCTCTAGCATATTCTTCCAGAACACTTAAACAAAATAATAGAGGGGTTGTTTGCTTTCTTGAGGAAAGGTTTTTCTTTTTCTGCATCTGTCCAACTCTACTGTAGCCTTCTTCAGGTGTGTTAATAAAGTTAATGTTAATTAAGTGTGGTGGGGAGGAGCTCCAGGGACAGTCCTGTTAGCACTGCTTCCCACCACAATTGTAATTGCACTCTGCACAATTGGGAGAATGACAGCAGGCAGAGCTAGCAAACTTGTCTAAAAGGGGCCCCCATATTTTTGGTTAGCATATGTAAAAACGTGTCATTGAGCTAGCAGTCTAGAATCCATAAGGACAGGAAACAGGGATATAAACTTACAGTCTTACCTCTTTATACGAACATCTAGACTTGCACTCTCAGAAACAAGGATATGAACATATATGAGGATGAGACTGAGGGGGAATGTGTTGCCTACAGCTGCTCAATGAATCTAGAAGAGTTTACAACTCAGGTCTCTTAGCTATTTTGTTACACTGCTATTTATCATAATAAATTTGTTAGTCATTGAACTACCATAAGACTCTGCTTTGTTTTAGCTCTCTGAGATAATACAATTTAGATCCTTGCCTCACTTTAGCAGGCTTCTGGTTGTTGTTGTTGGGTAGTGTCAAAGCTCTGTGTACAATGGAGGAATAAAGCCCATTGAGCATACTGGGACTTTCTTCTGAGCAAGTCTGCAGAAAGTGGTGGAAACTCAAAGGTGAGGGGGCAGTTGAATGCCACACAGGAAAATCTCCACAGCTGGGATGCAGCCATAGAAAAGGCCCTCTTGCATGTGCCAACAAACATATCATCACCCTGCGTCATGATATAGAGAAGGACCTCTCCATCTTGTGTATGGAAGAAGGAGTTCCTTTAGGTTCCCTGAACTCCAAGCCATTTGGGGTTTATAAAGGTAATCTCCAGAACTTTAATTGCACCTGGAAATGTATTGCTAACTAGAGCAGTTGTCCTTAAGTGATCACAATATTTTCCCACATTCATGAGCATCCCAAGCCACACTGTGGACCAGTTAAAGCTTCCAGAGGTTCTCTTCATAGGTAGCCTCATGTAGTACATAGCAGTAGTACAGTCTTTATGTAACCAAGACGTGTTACTGTGGCTAGATACAGAAATGATCATAGTTGGTGCACCAGCCTAAACTGGGCAAACGTCCTCTGGCCACAGCTACTTCCTTGGTATTCAGAAGGTGGTTGGGCCCAGGAGAAGTCCCAAACCTTTATTTTTCAAGATGTCTGCTACTTTCTTTAGAAAAGGCTGAACACTGCACATCCTACTTTTCACCAGGATTATGTAAAGCTACATTAACTCTTCATTACTAACTAGTTAACATAGCATGAAAACAGCACGGAAACTACCTTGCCAAAATGATTAGTCCTGTTCCTTTCTTGCGACGAATCTCACAAAGGTCCTTGACACAGAAGTGATGTTGCAGCTATGAAATCTTGCTCTAGTTAATGGGTATAAAAAATATTTTGCAGTCTTGAGCTGGAGCACCCTAGAGGCATGCCAGTGTGTGTGTGTGTGTGATGTAGTGTTGAATCTTGCACTATTAATTGGAATGCTTTTAGCACTCTTTTTAGAACTGGATGTATCTGAACTCTCTTGGACTTAGGAGGAGGAATTTTAAATACACTACTAAAAGCAGACTATAGGATTGGTGTGAACTCAGCTATCGTAATATGGGAAGTTCTTGATGTTCAGCAACAGAGTTATTAACTGGAAATTGTGTACAAAGCAATGTGACTTGTTTTGTCCCTGTCTGCAGAGTGGGCTGTGCATTGAAATAGCACAATGTCATTTTCTTTACTACACAAGATTGTTTTACATTGCAAATGTGCATTGTCCATTGGTGTTGTATGTGTTTTATCAAGTGAACCTGCATTGCAGGGCTAGAGCTATCGTAATGGAATGGAGTCTCTGTATGAATCCTAAATTGTCTGGGCTTTGTGAAATGTTTCTTAGGACTTCTCCTGAATCTCTCATTATACATTCTGAGTCATTTTAGAGTGATTAATCTTGAAGACAGCCTATCAGCATGCATCTTCTCTAATTTTGTGCTCCAGTTTTATTTTCTTCAAGATGGAGCTTACCTTTTAATATGCAATCCACCAGGAATGCCTCCTCCTCAACATTGTTTAAATGAGTGGGACTTGGGGAATGGCACACAAATAGATTGTCTTATCTCTTGCTTGGGTCCGCAACACCTTTTGGTATGGCTGTGGCATGAACACTGAACAGGTAACACCCAGGCACAATTTCCACCTCACACTTTTACTCTTCCTATGCAGGCAGAGTAACAGGAGACTATCTGGCATGTATGTGGAGTTGTGTGTGTGAGAGAGAGAACTAAATTTTGTTGCCTTTAGTTCTTAGTGGATGCAAAGGAAAGAAACTCTGTTTCCCTGCCTAGCGTCCACAAATCCATTTTGTATTTGCTTGAGTAATGATTCCCCAACACAGTGATTGTCAGTTGCTTTATTAAAAAAAGGTGGTGGAGGAGAGAGAGACTGTGTAAGCCTCTTCCAGGATAAGGAATCAAGCTGAAGAAGGATCAGCTGGTGGCAACAACCTTGATTTGAAGTGGATGAGAATCGGGGAGAAGGAATAGATGAGGGTCTAAAAAATGGTTTAGAGCATTAGAGACTAACCTTTCGGTCCAGTGTGCTGCAACTTATCAGAGGTATGAGAGAGGCCAACTGGAGTAGCAAGTGAAGCCCCGTCTGCAATGCAGGTATAGTTGTAGGCTGCATAGCTGAGAAGCAGACAGCAGTGTTGGAGAAGCAAGCCCAGGCCTCATTCTCTGCCTTAGCCAGCCCTGGGGGACCTCCTACTCTCCTGCAGTCAAGCCAGAAATTTCTACTTTCAATCTGTCACTGGAAAAAGTGTTGCAGCAGCAGTGGAGAACCCCAGGCTGCTACCTTCCAGACTTCCTTTAGGATTCTGCCCAGGCCACACCTCTCACCAGCCTGAGTGTTTTTGCCGGACTGGAATGTGTCATCGAACTCGGATAATGCCTCTTGCTTACTTGTGTGGAGGATACAGAGTGGGGTGTTAGTGTGTGTGCAGAAACTAGTGTACTGCACAAAGGTTTAATTTATGTTCATTGCTGTGCCTACTTTTGCCTCTGGCCCCACTCCCCCCTGACATATGACCCCCAGAAGGGAATGTGGCCCTTAGGTTGAAAAAAGTTCCTATTCTGGAACAAGAGCCCTTTATAAATGGATACATAATCAACGGGAATGAGCTGTGCGCGCACACATATGCACATACATTGTATATTGGCAAGAGTTGCATTGACCAACTAGAGGAAAATCAATGGCCCAGCATTCCATTTAATTGACCCATCCAGCCATGTGCAGTTGCTGGATAGCCCAACAGGGGAGAGCGGTGTTGCCCTCAGGCACTGTTTGATATTTCTGACCACCATCAGAACAGGATGTTGGCCTAATCTGTAGGCCCTTATGTTCTTAAGTTTCACCAAGTGATAAACTGTAGACTGGTTATTTTCCTGTTAGAAGTTGGCTATTTCTCTGTTCTGTTTTCCAAATGTTATAGTTTCATTTTAATGGAGGTTGTTGTTTCAGAGCACAAATATTGGCTTAATGCAGCAGGAACTATTGACAGATCTTCAATCTTGATTTTGATGAGTTTTGCTCTACCTGGCTTTTGGACAACTATTTGATTCAGAGAACTTAGTTTACTACCTTCTGCCAGATCCACCTCTTTGGGGTCTCAGTTGTTGCTTTTTCCTCAGCCAGATGTGATGATTCTGGCATCATTCCGCTCATGACTGTGCTATTGCTTTCCATACTGAGCAACCACATTAAGAGTCTGACTGCAGTCCCTTGAATGCAGTAAAATTCTATCCATGTAAAGGCTATAACTTCTGTGCACCAATGGTCTGGAAAATATTGAATCCTGTCATTTGGGAAGAAAGCCCCCTATTTCTTGGCTGGTCCAGGGCTAAATAGCCATTGAAAAACAAGAGCACTTAAGTATCTCGCCCCCACTCCTGCCCCTGCTGTTGTCTTCATTCAAAATTCGCCATAATCAGACATAGCCTTCTATTGTTGGACCCTGCCTCCTGAATTCACTCCCCACAGATTGCAAAATCCAAGGGATATAAGGGAGGCTTCAGCTGAGGCAGCACTTTCCCATTTTGCTTCAATGAAACAGGGTGTCCTTCCCCCAGTATTTAGCAATGTGTTTTTAAAATTCTTTCCTAGCATCCATTACTGTCTGCTTGTACTTTTTTTTTTTTTGCCAAGGTTTTAAGGTGTAGCTTGGATTCTAGTTTTTATGAATGAGACTAGTTTTAGCTGTTTTTAAGATGAACTGAGAGCTGAAATTTTCACATACAAAACTGCTTAACCATTTTAACCTAGGAAAACTGAGCTTTCTATTTGTTTTTAAACATACTATTTTAACATCAAATCTGACTCTCACACTAGCTAGATTTATATTGTGTGGAACTATGTACAGTATATCAGAGTTTTCTTTTTACCCTTTCAAGCTTCCCTGCTAGGGTAGTGCTGAAAGCTAGGTTTCTATAGGCTTCCTACACCTGTAGTTTAGTTCCTGACTCATAATTTGGTGCTGTGGAACAGAGATGTATAAAGAGGCTCCAGTTACGGGGATGTTTATTATATTGTTTTTAAGGCTTTTATTAAAACCTTCACTTTTAGAAAATGTAAAGAATGCCAAGGCTTTGATTCAAATGCAGTTTTATCTGGAGATTTGTGGGACAAGCTTTCCTTGGTACAAATACCAGCCTTTGTAGGTACGCTGCTGACATTTTGCACTAGAGTTCCCATCAGTCTTGGCCAGCATAACTCTGCTGGCTAGGGCTGATGGGAGTTGTAGTCCAAAGGTTAGGACGGCATCAGTTTGGGGATGGCTGGTCGAGGCTAACCCAGGTTCTGAATCACATTTTGTGATCCAGTGCTGTCAGCTAGCCTTACCAATGCTTTTTGCACAGTTCAGTTTAAAAGTACTATTTTTAAATAAAAGTACTATTTTATTTTAAAATAAACGTAACAGTACCTTTTTACATTTCTAATAATTTTCAGTGAGGTTGGTTTGAGAGATGCCTGATCCTCACTCCAATTTTCTCCACCTACTGCCCTTCCCACCCCACTCTTGCTGTTTGGATAGAAGAAAGGCCAGATGTGGGTTAAATCTAGCAATATTCTCAGGATCATTCCAGCATTTTTACAGATTTGCATGTGTGTTTTATACTGATTTATGGTTGCTTCCCTGTGTGCCGTTCAAAAGCGAGAGCAGGGAAATGCATCATCGGAAGCAGCCCATGGAGTGTGCTTTGCTTTACATACGTATTGGCTTCATTGTCGTCGCAGAAGTTTGCTGGTGCTCTTGGTGTCGTCTTACCGACGATGTAGTTAATGAAAAAGGGAAGTGAACCGGATCAAAGTGGAGCGTGTGCTGTTCCTTCTGTCAGTACCAGACGCACTGCTGCACCTTCTGGAACCGGCAGTGGCAGCCTTAACTGGGTGGGAGGGCAACTGCTTCGGTCACTGTCTGCCAGCAGAGGCTTTTCTGTCAGCGGTGCACAGTCATTCTCTGCCAAAGGGGAAGCAGCTTGCAAGGAGATGCTGAGGCGACATCCTGTACTGCATTGCAGGGCATGAAATTGCCTTTTCTCTGTGACCTGGCTCTCTCCCTGGCTTCCATGGCCACCGCCTGCGCTATTTATTGGATTATTGAAGTCTGATGGCCGTTTACGTTAGCAAAGAGCCCAGGGCCTGGCGATAGGGGAGGTTCACATGGTCTCCATTGTCTGGGCCAGCCTGATTATTTGCATTTTTTGGCATTTGCATGAATTCTGGGATTAACTTTTCTTCAGGAGCAAAGCCTTGTCAGAATGGGTAGGCCATATCTTGGGAAAGGGCATATATGCTCTCTGCGCCTTGGGTTCCAGGGTGCACACTGCACACTTCCCTGTAGGGACAAGCATATTCTAGACCCTTCTAGACCCCAGCCACTGAAGCCTGTTCTTACCTACATAACTCTATCCTGGATTCTGCTTCTTGATCACCCTTAAGTGTCATGGCATGAGGGGAAGTGGCTTTATTTGTATCAGGGGTGGTGGACCTTAGACCCAGAAGCCAAAGGCAGCCCTCCAGGCCTCTTTCACTGGGCACTGGGGCTTTGCTCAGGCCACACACCCCTCCCTAGGCTACATTCCTCTGATCAGCCCTGTTCCATACACTCCTCAAATGCTTCTTTCTTTCTTTCTTTCTTTCTTTTTTTGCATTCTGGAAGTGTAATAATGACTTTTGATTGCCTGGATGGAGAAATGGAAGTGTGCATAGAAACCTCTAACTGAACATAGCCTACTATGCAAAGGGTATAATCATATATGTTCCTGTGCCTACTTTCCTGTAGGGCCCTGCCCAGCAGAGGCATGTGACACCCAGAAATTTGCCCATGAGGGAATTGCAGCCCTTAGGCTAAGAAAGATTTCCACCCCATCTTATACTGATACCTATTAGCAGTTTGTCTGAACCATCAAGTATTGCTTCTATTTCTACCCTTATAGTGAAATGTTGCCTTAAACAGAGTGGAGGATGGGCTGACTCAGATGCTTTGGGAATTCCACAAAAGGTTAGATCGGACAGATCAACAAATTTCACATAAGAAGAGAAATAAACTACCACAGGCAGATTAATGCAAACAGAAGTGAAAAGTAAGACTATGGAGTGGGGTTGGCACAGTGAAAATCAAGCTTTATAAATTCTGGCTTTTAAAGCACTTAACAGATTGCAGCCTGTTTTGGCATAACTTATTCCTCCCTGAGAGTTCTTTGAAATGACTCCTACGCGGGAATACATGTGAAAAGTGTTAATGTCGGATGGGAGCCCCTTGTGGGTTTTCTGGAAGATAACTGTGATTAGGATATCAGATTCCTGCCAGCTGCTGCTGGTAAGTCTTTCCTCTGAAATCTGCAAGGGTTTCAGCTACAACACTGAGCTGGCTTCTATAGGAGGTCTGGAACTTCAGGAGCTGGGCCCAAAGCACAGCCCTTCCCTACAGCAATATTTTCTAGATTTCTAGCTTTTCCATGGACCTTAAGCTTGAAATATATAGAAGAAAGTGCAAAGCACCCACTTGAGATCAAAGCTTAAATTGAACGATCACATCCCACTCCTGTAATTTGTTTTAAGACTAGCTCATTTGAAAGACCACATGGTATTTCTATTTATCTGTTAGTTTTTATCTGAGTTTGTTTCTATTTTATTTGTTAAACTTGCTGTACACAGCTTAGAGATAATTGTCACTAAGCGGAATATAAATTGTCAACAAACATATAAATAATTTTCAGAGACTTGAACTTGAGGAGCTTTCAAGGAAAGGGGAGTAGCACTGATGCTTCAGGGCCTTTTGGTCATAACAATACAAATAACTTATATAACACTTAATTCAAAATACTCTAACTTCATGTTTAGCTGACACATCCTTATAACAGCCCTGTAAGATAGGCATGTATTAAGATAATAAAAATCATAATCAATATCCCCATAATATAGCTTGTCTGAGACCACTTTGTGAGCCAGTGATCAGAGCTTAAATTTAGAAGCAGAGACTGCTTGGCTCACAGCTCATAGTTATCTTTGTGGTCTGTGGCAGTCAGCCTGTGTCACTTTTATGGCAATGGCCATGGCGTCCATTGCTTCCAGGTCTTTCAGGCGACATAGCTGTGCAACTAAGCCTCTGTGGTAGAGCAGTGTTGGTTCTTGGCTCTCCCTTTCTTGCTTTAGCACAGGCCTGGGGGCCCAAATGAGGCCTTTATCTGGCCCTTTGAAAAGCCCACAAGCAGTACAGGAGGGTTCTAGTGCTCTCCTGCTGCTGTTCCCATGCTGCTCTTCTTCCAGGTCTGGAAGTAGGATACAGCCATCATGACATAGATAGCCTTATCAGCCATCATTTTTTCTAGTTCCTCTTAAAGTTACCTAAGATGATAAGTGAAGGCTTTAATAAGCTTACATTCAGATTTCATTTTTACATGGAAAAAACAAATCATGACAGGTTTGGTAAGAAAGACTTACCTATGCTACCCCTGTTCTGTACATTTCTTGTAGTATGGATGCTAAGCTAGTCTTACAGTTAACCCTTTGTTGGAGTTGAGTAACAATGCCATTTGTGCGATGAGCTTACCATACCACCTCTCCAGTGATAGATAGAAATTTCTATAAGCCACCAGCCATTACAAGCCCATAAATTGCTGAATCAAATTAAAAATTATACAATTTAAAACTCTGAGACCATCACTGAGACCTTTCTTTTAATGACAGTCACTAGAATTTTTACAGTCTTTAGGGTTACCTCTTTATGCTCAAGTGATGTGTAGGTGATGGACTGGCAAATATTTTGCTTTTATCCATAAAACTGACCACAGCAAGCTTCATTCTATTATTTTTTCACACGGGTTAATTGGAGGCTGACGTTGTTGTCAGTAGCCTTTTCAGGTTGTCATGATTGTACATTCCATTCTTTCTGACGTGCCTTTTCATACCCATTTCCCTCAGGTCAGTCCACACAGTGAGCAGCCTCCCAAATGGATGGGGAAGGGTTTGGGGAGCTCCTGCAGCAGGCAGAGCAGCTTGCAGCAGAAACAGAGGGCATCGCTGAGCTTCCTCATGTCGAACGCAACCTCCAAGAGATCCAGCAAGCAGGAGAGCGCCTGCGCTCCCGGACACTGACCCGCACTTCCCAGGAGACGGCAGATGTTAAGGCGTAAGTTCCTGGTTTGCTTGAAGCTTTTGGTCTTGTTGGTAAGATGCTTATAGCAGCAGACCTAACTAGGGAGTAAACCCCAATGAACCCCTTGGGACTGAATTCTGATCAATATGCTTAGGGTTGCACTGCAGGTCATTCTTTTTATATTCTCTGTGGAATGTGTTATGATGTATTTTTAAATTGCTTTTATATAATTTTATTGTGGGCTGTCCTAGACACCATTTGGGGAGGATGGGTGGATTATTATCTGTACCCATTCCAACCTGGGTTCAGGAATGAATCTTCCTTGATTACCCTGGTGGATGACCTCTATTGAGAAGGGAGATTGTGAACCTGTTTCTCTTAGTAAATCCTATTGACAGTGGTATCCTCCTGGACTGTCTACAGGAGATGGGTATCAGGGGCACTGTTTCACAGTGGGTCCAGTTGTATCTCCAGGGGCAAAAAGTAGCACTGGATTATTGTTTCTCAGCCCTTTGCTTTTGATCTACTGGTGCTGCAGAGCACTATATTGTCTCTGATGCCATTTAACACTTAAATGAAGCTGTTGGGGGTGATCATTAGTGTTGGGAGTCTGAGGTGAGATGCCCATGTAGTGGAAGTTGCCTCCAGTTCCAGTCACCACACAGAGGCAGCTTAAGGTCCAAACTAGCTTACTTCTGCAGAAGATAAAGCTTCAGTGATACAGTTTTGGATGCTGATAAATACATACAGCTTGTAGGCTTTGCAGATACAGATACAGATACAAAGCTGCTCCAGCAATTCAATACATGGAGTGATTTGTGTCCTTAAAGGAAATGAATCTCTTCCCCACGTCCAGTTCCTCAAACAATCAGGAGTTTTTGAGCAAAGTCTCATCAGTACGCCAATGATACCCAACTCTGTTTATTTGTAACATCTGAACTGGGAGTGGCTGAAAAGGCCTTGAACCAGTGTCTGGATGCAGTGGTGGGCTGGGTGAAGACTAATAAACTGAGTCTGAATCCTGGGAAGAAGGAGGCTCTGTGAGTGTGTCTGGAAGTCAGTAAGTTGCCTGCCCTGGATGGTGCTGCTACTCTCCCTGAAGGAGCAAGTGCATAATTTTAGGGTCCTTCTGGATTTGTAGTCTCATCCCCCTGCCTTTTTATGTCTCTTATAGATCAGTTCTCCTTGGGTCCAGAGGTCTTGACATCTCCCACATCTCCCAGCGGTTGGAGAGTCTCAGTGCTGTAACGACATTTGAGCCTCTAGAGCCTGTAAAGGACACAGATATACAGGTAAGGGTCTTTGTGTAATGAAGTGTGAACAGTATCAGAGTCAGCAGTGAACAGTAATGGGTTACTGCCAGCTTTTGGGGGAAGCAAGTGTTTGAGCTGTACTGATTGCAACACTTTTAAGTACTAGGATAGTTTCCCCACATTTTCCTATCAATGGGGATATGTTCTGTGAAGTTAATTGTGAATTTCCCAGAGTTCTTTTCTTACCTCCCCTCCTTCAGTGATGACAAATTCTACCTTCAATATCTACATGTTTCAAATATTCATGCTTTAAATATTAGGATCAAAAGTTTTAGTATGAGGCAGTCAGGTTGGAAAAATGATTCTGCACATAGGTTGCTTAAACCTCCCAGAAGGGGAGTCAGCATAGTCAGCATGAACTATGTGCTGCATTCAAGCCACCAATTCCAGAAGGCAGAATTATGTGTTTGCCTCCCTTGTTGCATCTCTTCTCTCTTTAGGGAAAGAGCTGTAGCTCAATGGTAGAGCTCATGCTTTGTGCGCATAAGGTCTCAGGTTCAACCCCCAGATTCCCCAGGTAAGGCTGGGGAGTGGGGAGACTCTTATCTGAATCTCTGGTGAGCAGCTTCAAGTGATTGTAGATAATACTGATGCACAATCTATTTTCAGTACAGAATTTGGGTTTTCTTGTACTGAATTTGAAGTGTAAGTACAATCTGTCCTCTTTTCAACATTATTCCTTTCTTTACTGAATCAGCTGCCTCTTCATCTCCCCACCACACCACCCCATTGTGTTGTAGTGGGTGGCACTGGCAGATTCATTAGGATTCCAGACTTTCAAATAAAGGCAGACAGAACTTCAGCTACTACATCCTTGTAAACTTCTGTTTTCCTTTCAATCAAGGCTTTAGCCGGAATGGATGTCTATAAAATTTGTGCTTTGAATGGCTCAGTAGTATTATTTGGCCCAAGGACTTAGCCCATCAGCCTCCCTGCCCTCTTCTGTTAATCAATTGAGTGTCTTGCTGATCTGAACTTGTTTCTTAAAACATATTTTTTTTACTGTTGATTGGGGAGAGGCATGCCAAATTGCATCTTGGTTAATTATGTGAATTATTTAGCAGTAATAAACTTAGATGGCTGATACAAAAAGAGGGTAGTTTCGGAAATGGCTCCCATTAGAGTAATTGATGAGGAATCTTGTAGTAGATTCCTGTCACTTGAGAGTGGGGTGAGTTTTTTCTTGGGTGGATGAGTCTTTGTATTTCTACCCCGAGAATTTACCATATTGGCCTCCTGTCTCCATAGAGGAGGTGGGGAAACTAATTGCCCAACTGAAAAACAACAAAGCCCCGGGCATAGACCACATTCCAGCAGAGCTCATGAAGAACAATATCAGTTGGTGGGCTCCTATAATGGTGTCAATATTTACATACATCGATTCAACAGGCATAATACCTGGTTGCTGGACAGAGGCAGTAATTATTCCAATCTATAAAAAGGGCCCTATGGCAGATCCAGCGAGCTATAGACCCATTAGCCTCCTTACTATCCCCAGCAATCTGTATGCCAAACACCTCCACATCAAACTAATTGACTGGATGGAAACTGAGGCAGTTCTGGCAGAGGAGCAAGCCGGCTTCAGACAGGGCAGAGCAACAATAGACCATTGCTTCGTATTAGCACACCTCATTGACAAATACGTCAATAAAACACGTGGGATTCTATACGCAGCATTTATTGACCTGAAGGCGGCCTTTGACTCGATCTCACGAGTCAAACTTTGGGCTAAACTCAATGCTACCAACATTGACAAAAGATTACTATTCTTGATAAAAAGCCTATATAAAGACTCCAAGTTATATGTAAGAACCTCAGTAAATGGGCAACTAATTGGCCCTGTACCAGCCACCAAAGGAGTCAAGCAGGGCTGTATTTTAGCCCCGGCCCTATTCAACTTATATATAAATGACATGGTCAAATACCTAACATCCCCGGAGTTTCATGCCCCCAAATTGGCCGAAAAATCAATTTCAGCGCTCCTCTATGTGGACGACGCGGTTCTCTTATCACGAACTAAAGTAGGCCTCAAAAGGCTACAAAGAGAATTCTCAGCCTACTGCAGGAGAGATCAACTGGTGGTTAATCACCAAAGAACCAAAGTCATGGTCTTCGCTAGGAGACACAGATATCACAGATGGGAGATGGACAATCAGCCAATAGAACAGGTCAAAATTTTCAAATACCTCGGAGTAGTCTTCCAGTCAACAGGGGCCTGGGAGGCCCATCATAAATATACTAGGGAAAAAGCATCTCAAAGCGCCAAAATACTGTCTCGCTTTTACTTTACAAAGGGGGGCAGACATATCCCAGCAGCTCTGGAGGTCTTTCAAGCAAAACCCTTGGCGCAATTACTCTACGGGGCCCAAATCTGGACGGGAAATCATTGCCGCACACTTGAAACGGTCCAGTCTAAATTTTTAAGACAGATTCTAGCCGTTCCACCATGCGTACCAAATGCGGCCCTACGGCTGGAGACTGGCCTCCTCTCCGTCGAAACCCGGACCTGGCTAAGAACATTCAACTATTGGCTTCGCTTAAACTTAAACCCATCTGGACTACTACCTCTAGTAGCACGAGAAGCTCATAGAAGTCGGTGGTCCAAAGTAGTGCATCAAAAACTACTTACATGTGGCCTCCAAGCACAGCATCTCCTGAAAATGGGTCTACCCAAGGCAAAAACCGTTATTGACCAGCGCATGAAGGATATTGAGCAACAGAATAATTTGGCCTATATTAAGAAATTTAGTGCTTGGTACGCTTATCTGCCCCCCTCCCACTTTGATTTTCAGGCACCTTATTTGTCTACCTTAACCATTCCAAAACTTAGACGGGCCTTTACACTGGCCAGACTAAATATGTTACCATCAGCTGTTCTTGAAGGTAGATATCAAAAAATTTCATTCGAGAACCGGCTCTGCCCCTGTGGAGCTGGCTACGTGGAGACTGTGTCACACGTTCTCTTGTCCTGCTCCCTGTATAAAGATCTCAGGGACGAGACCATCACGCCGCTACTATCTGCCATCCCGGGCCGCTCTTGTGAAGCCAAGTTGTTCTCACTCCTAGCCGACCAGAGCAGCTCGACAACAGAGAAGGTTGCCAGGTTTGTCGAGAGAGCAATGAGACTGAGAGCTGCTGTCTGAATGACATCAGTGTCGTCACCTGGATTCCTCGCCTAGGATCTTATTATTATTATCATTACCTCTGCCAAGTTTTAAGTACTGAGATTATTTTATGATAACTATTTCCGTAATGTATTTTTGTTTTTGTCTGTCCTTCGATGCAATGGCCTGTTGGCTATGCAAATAAAGTCTATTCTATCCAGATCTTTGTATTTTGGAGGGACTTCATTTTCATATCCATTTTGAAGGCAGACAGTGTAGCACTAAAGGTAGGCATGCCTTCATAGGTTACTCTTGAGCTCATGGGGTGCAGCATCCAGCGAACCACTGGGGTTCCTTTGGACCCTCCCAATATGGTTAAAAAAACAGAAGAGTCTTTAAGGGAGAACACATGGCTTCCTTCCTGTTGCACTGCTCTGAGGAAAGGCAGGATTCAGGCTGTGCTAGAGGAACACAAAGTTCTGGTGTTGCTTCAGCAACAAACAACCTGAACCTGAGCCCTTATTACTAAAATGAGAATACTAAATCCATTTGAAGGCCCTGACCAATCAGATACCGAAGGTTATGTCATGATTTGTGTAGATCATGGAGAAGGAGCTGACCAAGAATTTAGTAGGTTTTGATCAAAATAGGATTTTCATTCCATGATTGGAGTGGGGTCCCATCAATCAGGAAGGCACATCAGCTTGCTTAGTGTTGATCTGTAACTGCTTAACCTTTACCCTTTGTTAGGGAATAAATTTCCTTACAAATAAAATTCTATTCTTTTGATCTATTTTTGTTGTTTTCTGGTCTTGTTTAAATCGCTGACGTACCCCAACAATCTTAAATCTGAGCAGTAGCTAGAGGACCACTTGCAATCAGATGTTGTAATTAAATTAGGACCAGGCCTTCAGAGAAATTCCATACACCTAAATTTATTCTTCCACCATGACAGAAAATGGTTGGATGTTGGGTTTGTTGAAAGGGATGTCATCATAAGGTGAGGAAGAAGCCTAATTGCCTTTTCACATGATAAAGAGTGATTGACTCTTTCCACCAGTTGAAGACTTGGGAGAAAGCTGCAGCTGGTCCTACCTCCCAGTGAATGTAAGTCACAGTGATCTTGGGCTTACATCCTCCTCTGTCTTCCTCTGGTTGTGGATACAGGAGGTTAGAAGCTTTAATTTTCATTTTCGGTTAACCACAGGTGGTTGTGATGGTTCAAACTGGATAGACTATGGTTAAACTTAGCTATGGTTTGTTGAAACACATTAACTTCAAACCGTGCTTAATGAGATTTTCTTATTTCAGCAAATCCTAGTGAAAATTAACCACAGTTTGGGGGGGTCATATGACAGCAGTTAATTGAAAATGAAAGCAGAAGCATGTGGTTGTGCCAGAGGAAGAAGAGGGAATGCATAAGTCCAAGACTGGCTATGGCTCCACCTCATCACACTAAACCCTAGTTATAACATTATATTCTAACATAGCCTAAGGGGTGTGTGTGTGCAAACTCATGCCTATTGCCTTCGCACATTATGCTTTAACTGTACTTTTAAAACATCTAAGATGCATACCTCAGAACTAGTGTGGGAAAAGCAGCCCAAAGTGCAGAACAAAGAGGTCCTGTTCTCAAGCAGCTGTTTTCTCTCATGCAATATTTCATTTGATTTTGTATTGACATCACTTCTACATTTCAGGTATTAGTCTGTGCTCAGTGCAATTCCCACTTAATCTGCCTGGAATTAAGGATGACACATCCCATAAATGTGAAATGCATTTGCAATAATAGGCACAGTGATGTTTACTGGGGCTCCTTTAGTGTTACGGTGAATCCGCAATCTCTTCAGCTTTTAAATCTTTGGCTTCAGAATTGCCAGTAAGATGACAGGCTTAATGGCATTATGCAAAATCTGTTATACTGAGCTGTACGCTTTGGGTTATTTCCCTGTGGTTAAATCTGCAAGGAATCCATTCTACTTTTTAGCTGTTCAAAAAGTACCTTTTTAAAAAATCATATCGAGTATAGGTAACTTACTTTACTTATGCAGTCACAGCTTTTCACAGGAAGGAAGGAAGGAACCAACTCTCCATTTATTTGTTCCTCCTCCCTTCCCAGACCTGTGCAAAAAATGTGATTGTGAGATTAGCCGACATTGGGAAGGAAGCACAAGGACTCTGGAACCCTTGTGCCTCCTTCCCAAAGCTTAGCAAGTACTTAGGCTTTGAGAATGTGACAGGGGCATTGCCAGAGCCCTCATGCTGCCTTTCTGAAGCCAGGTTCGCAGCCCTTCACCTTGTGATAGGTGCTTGTGCCTGATATCCTCTTGCTGGTAACAATGGATGCTTTGCCACTGTCCCCAACAGTCTAGTGGTTCTACTTCTGAATGCCAGGTCAGTCCATAACAGAACCGTGCTGATCCACGATTCTGTTGTGGATGAGGAGGTTGGCTTAGTGCATTACTGAGACCTGGGTGTGGGAGGTGGGTGGGCTAACTTTGACTCCACTCTGGTTCCCATGTATTCAAGCTTGCATCTGGTGTTGGGCCAAAGAGACTGGCTAGGGATTCTGTAGTTGTTACCGCCCACCCTACTGCTAATCAGCCTCCCTGACTGTGCTGGCCAAGGTTGAATTGGGTGTGATGTTAAAGGAAACAAGAACTGTGTTTTAGGGTGACTTCAGCATCCACAGTGGGGATGCCTCAGATCTAGCTCAGGAGTTCATGGACTTCATGGCAACCATTGGGCTATTTCAAATGATCATCAGTCCAATGCACGCAGCAGGACATACTCTTGGTTTAGTCTTTGCTCTATGTGGGGAAGGTGGTGGTCTGGAAATATAGGGGCTGAGGTTTGGACTTTCAGCAACAATTCTCCCTTGCAAGAATTGACAGTGCATCCTAAAAAATGTGGTCCACCCGAATATTGCTCTTTTGCTTAAAACACAGCAACATTGTTTGCTTAGTTTGCTTATTGACTTACTGAATCATTCAAGGGATAAATTAAATTTTCACCTCTTGAATGTTCAGACAGATTCATTCAAAGGCAGATTTGTTCGGTTATGGTCCAAACTGGTGTGTGTATTAATACATTAGCCATTATTTAAATGCCACTCTTATTTGGTCCCAGGGTTAGCAGAAATGCCAGTTGATTGAGTTGGGGCATCAAAGAGTGCTGCTGTATTTACAGTAAAGAAATATTAAAACAAAAGAAACTGCAGGTGTGTGTGTAAAACTACCTATTGTGTAAAGATAGCATGTGCATTTGTTTTGCATTTGTTGCTGTGCTACTTTTGTCTCTGGCCCCACCCGCAACGGGCATGTGCCCCACTTAAGAAGAGTACCCAGAAGGTAATGCTGCCCTTGAGCTGAAAAAGACTCCACAGCCCTGCATTAGAGTTACCAGTGGTCTAATAAAATCAGAAGAAAGTGGGCAGATGGCAGGTGTGTCCCATGCTGTCTCTCGTTGCCTCATATATCTGCAATCCTTATTGGCTGAGCAACGGGGATGAGCTGAGCAAGAGTGAAAGTGTTCCTTCTCCGTGAAGACTCTGCCCACCCCAATACTGTTGAAATGCAGCCAGTCTTTAGTGGTCTCTGAAGTGCTGGATTGTGCCTGGATTCCATGCCTGTCCGAAATGTAGGCTCTAGTGCGCTAATGCACTTCGTGAATATTTCATTTGGTATTCTTGGTGCAGAACGCAGCCTGTTGTTTCCGAAAGCTGTTGGAGAGATGTACTGGGTTTCGTTGTGCTGAAACCTCTGCAAAGAATAAGAGCTTTCCATTTGGTGGCAATCAGAATGTGCTGGACAGTAGTTTGTTTGCTTGCTTGCTTGCTTGCTTGCTTGCATGCTTGTTTTCTGCTCTACGTCACCAGAAACAAATGGATAAATCTTAAGGGCTGAAACCTCATGCCTTCAATGCTGACTGAAGAGTCTGCTCCAGAGTATCAGCGCCAGAAGGAATACTACATGAGTGCCGGTTGCTTATGTCTCTAATTTATAAGTTCTAAGCTGAAGATGTTCAACATTCTGCAGCAACAGCTCTTTAGAGTCCATCATATGCTGTAAAATAATCATGAGATTACTACTTACTAGACCTCACTGGGTTAAAGAATGCTCTGTCAGAGCAAATGCTATATCATTTCAGAAACAGATGAGACATCTCTTTTCCTAATTCCTTTTACGAAATGTTGCATGGCTGTATTCATTTTGACTAGGATAGAATATGGTTTATGAAGTTGGCATGTTTTTGTAAAAAAAAATTTTTTTTTAAAGGTACATGCCCCTGACAGTTAAGTCCAGTCGCAGATGACTCTGGGGTTGTGGCGCTTATCTCGCTTTACAGGCCGAGGGAGCCGACATTTGTCCGCAGACAGTTTTTCTGGGTCATGTGGCCAGCACGACTAAGCCGCTTCTGGCGCAACAGAACACCAAAACCAGAGCAGCGCACGGAAACACTGTTTACCTTCCCGCCAAAGCGGTACCTATTTATCTACTTGCATATTTTGGCATGCTTTCGAACTGCTATGTTGGCAGGAGCTGGGACAGAGCAACGGGAGCTCACCCCGTCACGGGGATCTGAACCACCAACCTACTGATCAGCAAGCCCAAGAGGCTCAGTAGTTTCTACTACTGCACCACCCACGTCCTTTGTAAAATGTAGATAAAGCTAAATACACTGTGGCCAAGTTTGGATATAACATGAAACGATGGTTAGTTTGTAACAGAAGCAAGAGCATCCAGTCTCCTCCTTTTGGCTAAGCTCCAAACTATGCCACTGTGCCCATTGTACACATAAATGAGTAATTACTCCCCGTTGCCCTACTTTACTTCCCTTGATCTGGACACTAGACTTCTGTTGATGTAACCTAGAGTAGCATTCACTTTTTTGCTGCTTCATCTCACTATTGACTCATGTTGAGCTTGAGGGTCTACTAAGACCCCTAAATCATTTCTACTTGTACTACTGGCAAGCTATATGTCCCCATTATATTTGTGCAGCTGGTTCTTCCTACCTAAGTGCAGAACGTTACATTTGTCCCTATTAAAATTCATTTTGTTAGTTTGGGCTCAGTTCTCCAATCTGTTAAGGTCATAAAGGTAAAGGTAAAGGTACCCCTGCCTGTACGGGCCAGTCTTGCCAGACTCTAGGGTTGTGCGCTCATCTCACTCTATAGGCCGGGAGCCAGCGCTGTCCGCAGACACTTCCGGGTCATGTGGCCAGCGTGACAAGCTGCATCTGGCGAGCCAGCGCAGCACACGGAACGCCGTTTACCTTCCCGCTGGTAAGCGGTCCCTATTTATCTACTTGCACCCGAAGGTGCTTTCGAACTGCTAGGTTGGCGGGCGCTGGGACCGAACGACGGGAGTGCACCCCGCCGCGGGGATTCGAACCGCCGACCTTTCGATCGGCAAGTCCTAGGTGCTGAGGCTTTAACCCACAGCGCCACCCGCGTCCCGAATGTTAAGGTCATAGTGAATCCCAATTCTGTATTATGCAGCATTAGCTACCCCTCCCAGTTTCATGTCACCTGAAAATTTGATGTGCATCCCCTCAATACCTTTATCCAAGTGGTTTATAAAGATGCTGAACAACAACAGGCCCAGGACAGAACCCTGTGGCACCCCCCTTATCACTTTCCCCCAAGATAAAGAGGAACTGTTAGTGAACACTCTTTGGGTGTGAGACATGATGTTGCAACACAACCACATGTCTTGTGCAAGCAGCACCCCATCTGGGCTTGCAGTTTGCCAGACACCATAACAGCTGGGGTGGCAAAATGTTTTTGTACTGCTCCCCTGGAAAAAAGAGAGGTTTTACTAAGAGTAGACCTGTTGAAATTACTATACATGGTTAAGTTAGGCCTCCTAATTTCAGTGGATCTACTCTGAGTAGAATGTAGCTGGCTACAACTCACAGCTCCATGTTTTATCTCCTGATTTCCATACTATCTTAATTGGAGGAGGTTGTAGGGCTGATGAAAGTATCAAATGCTCTCAGTGCTGTGTTTGAACCTCAATCAGCCTTCACTAATAGTTGACAGGGGCTGATGAGAGTTGTAGTGCATTTGGAGGGCAGCAGAATAGTAAAGGTTGAACTAAATACCTAAGCAGTTTGTCTCTTTTTTTGTCTATCTGCTGATCTGCCTTTTTTATTTACAGTTTAAAGTGCTGCATTTTATAAAATTTTATACCCTAGGGTGACCACAGGATATAGGATAAAAAATTACTCTGCAGTACTAAAATACTGCATGGGCCAGGAAGGTAAATCTGTTTTGATAGCTGTGATAACAAATTGGGTTTCATTCCTACCTTAAGATTTCAGCTGTTGTGCTTACAGCTGAGGTTAGGCTTTTACTGGATAGTGAGTTTCAAAGGGTGTATCACATATTTACGGTAATATTGAAGCATTGATTGTTGACTTATTTGTAGACATTAATACAGAACTATTTCCTTACTTGGTGCCTTGGAACGTCCATTAAGCTTTTGGCTTTGGGCCAGAATAGGTTGCAGTTCTGCAGTTTATAATGCACGTTGGCCATCTGTCCTTAGAGTACTAATGTGAGTTTAATTTTAAAAGCACATGAAGCCTGCAGTTTCTTTTGTTTTAATATTTATTATCTTGCCAATACTAGGAAGGATGGCTCTTTAATGCACATTACTCAGGTTTGTCTTATTTAAAAAAGCATAGCATAGAAAAGACATGAACGTCATTATGTTTTGTGTATTGTATTGTACTGTCATTTCAGTCTGGTAACATCACATCTTGGGATTACCTTTAGAAGTAGCATTGTTCATTTGGGTGCGGTAAATATGTAAACAAATAAATGATATATATTTTTTGTAAGAAGCCTGAATGCTTCAGCTTCTTGAGTTGGTGGTGGTTTGGGTATTATTGGTGATGATATGATTGGAAACAGCACTTTGATTTCTTCTCTGAAATAAATACGGAAGTATTTTGCCTTATAGTGGTTAAAAAAAAGTTCCCTTGCTTTCTGTGTGGAGCATCACTCTGGATTTTTGCAGATGTTTTCAGCCAGCAGGTTCAGATCAGAGTTCATCCATGGTGCCTAGTGACAACCCCATAGAACGCAATATAGGCAAGACTTGCTGGCTCAAGTGGGAGTGATCTTATGTGGGTAATGTTTAAGCTGTCCCTGATGAGGAGGTGCTGGTGATCTTGTGGGCAAAGTGAAATCCAGAACAACAATGTCTTGGCCTATCTTCCCCACTACTCTTGAGTGACGTTGGCATATTTTCAGTATCAACAATATTGGGCTTTATGATTGGCAGTGGAGGCCCTGTTGGTGGTGACACCACTGTTGTGTGCTGCCTTGCCAGTACTGGGTAATTGAAAGACATTGTTTCTGGCATCTTTGACTTTATTAGTTAGTAATCAATAATAATCAATGATAATAAAAATAAAAAATAGGTAATCTCTCACAATGTGTAAGCTAGAATGCTCTCATTTTGTTGTATCAATATGTATAAGATATAGAATACTTTGTTACATTGGATAGTTTAAGGCTGATTTTGTATGAACATTAGAAAATTATATATATTGCAGTCAGTATTTACGCTAACAAAAAAGGCATGTAAACACATGGTTTTTCAGCTACTAAGCAGGTGTGATTAATAAGGTCTGCATATTTGAATTGCTCTATTGATCGTATTGTATCATATTATGTGCCAACATACTTCAGCACAGCCAGAAAGAGGGCATTACCATATAGCATTTTAATTTATGCAATGACAATGACTATTTATAGGCTTAAATAATTACAATGCCAATTTGGGTCACTCTGCTCTACTTCTTTAGTTACTTGCTGCTGCAAGAGATAATAAACTATCTGCAGGAGGGTGAATTAATAGGTGTCTCGGTAGACCTGAAAGGGCAAGAATTTGATTGCATTCTTTAAACCCTTTTTCTAATTAAAAACATTTTCTATTACAGAGGTGGGCATTCTGTCTTAACCCTTGGGCGTAACCCTCTCCCCCTCCCTTTTATTTGAATTGGTGCAGGCCATATCTGTTGTGAATCATAGGTTTCTAAGCAGGTAGTTTTCACATTTTCATCATGGATGTAGTGGTTAGCATGGAAAAAAATAAATGCCAACTATTAGTCATACAGTTTCAGGGCCAGGCTTGAGTGATGTACGGTTGTATCTAAAACTAGTTTTGGCATGACCGTTCTCCAGCTCAGAATCATTGTCAATGTTATTTCCAGGTTGTTCTGCTGCAATTAAAGCCAGGATCCCTGTGTTCATGCCACATAGCATTTCATAGAGACAAAAGGGTCAGAGCTGGGGTCAGGTAACAGGGAGGAGGAGAATATATCCCAGGGTGCACATGGCTTGTACCAGGCCCCAATCCACTGAAATGATTTAGGTTCTGGTGCCATGTGCCATCGTTACACTGGAGATCTTGATAGTCAAGTGGTGGAACCCAGACCTGGTGGGGCACCTAGGAGGTCACATGGATGATGCCTAGGTCCCCATCCTCCTCAACTGAAAAAGGAACAGTAGTCACTTAAGCAGTATATTTGTACAAGTACTTAGCACCTAAAGTGTTGCCTTTGCATCTGAGAACAAAAGGTGGTGTTAGATGTTGGTCTAAGCTCTGAGAGTGCTGAAACTCACTTCAGTTAATATCTTGGAAACTATAGATGTAAAATTTCCAGAAACGTTGAAGCCATGAGAAAAAAACGACTGTTTTTTCCTGGGTGGGGAAAACTATTTTACACCATTTACAGCGATTTTACACCATTTCTCAATGTACTCACCAGGTGCCTTCACATTCTGCTATAGACAGACAAATCTATTGATTTTGTTGTGTCTCGTTTTTTCATTTTACAGTCTTAAGTTCCATTCACCACCTTTCTGCATCACTTTGTAATTAAAAAAAAAATCATCTTGAAGTTTTGCAACAATGTAGTACACATTTCTCTTAATGTACCCACCAAGGTATGGATTTTAACAATTCCCCCCAATATGCACCTTTTTGCATGAACAGTGTTTGATTGGAGAATTGTATTGTAAGATTCTTAGAAGGATGCATTTCAAAAGACAGCTGTGTTTTAGTTTATGTATTGTTTTGGGAAGTGTGAATTAAACCAAATTTATCCTCCAGGCCTACATTCTATAATGTAGGGTATAAATTTCAATAATTTGGAGCAGCCCTTTCTTGGGACCATTTGTGGGGTGAAATGGCCCTAAGAGAAAGAGAAATAGCTGGATTTAATTGCTTTCTGCATGGTTAGTGCAGAAGGATTACAATTACTGGTAGCTTGAAGCTTTATTTCCACTGAAGTGAATGCATTGTTGGACTGTATTGAGGAGATTTTTCTCAATGTCTAGTAGTGGATTAAGACCATTAATTACCAGGCTCTTGCTATGAGTCAGTAAAATGGAAAGGTGGGTGCCTGTCCATTCCGTGGGGGGGGGGTGTACACACCTACCCACACCCATAATGACTCCTGCTGCTTTCTTCCTGGCTCTACCTGGGAAGTAATTTGTGGTCAGCACCAAGGCAGTTCTTTCTAACCCCATTTGTCAGGCTCTCCTCTCTGCTTCCCTTTGTTAACCAGGCTGCCAGTGAGATGCGCTTGCAGCTGCCTATAATTATTAGATTTGGTAAAGCTGACTTTTAAAAGCAGAAGGGAGGCGGGGGAAGGATCTGAAAAACGGTTACAAACTTTAACCAGTCCTCTGAATGCAGCTGTTAAGATTTTGTTTTAAAGCCTACAAGATCAAATTAGCTGTCTAAAGGTCAGTGCGGTCATTTAAATTCATATTAAAGTGGAGTAATATTCATTTGTGCTGACTTGTCCTACAATTGGAGGGTGGTGGTATATCCGTTCTCTTTTTCTAGGAAGAGAACTCAAGAGACATTATTAAAGCAAACAGTTGATGTACCTTTTAAGGGGCTTTAACTAAGAACTGGGACCATGTGCAAGGCGCTTTGTTGCCCATGTGAAAGGGATAGCATAGCTAAACATTGGAGGCATGGGGAGGTTAGGTTGGTTTGGGGTTTATTATTTTCAACCCAATATATCTAAATGTTTGCTCAAAGCAGTGGTCGGGACCCTGTGGCTCTCTCAATATTGTTGGACTACAACTCCTATCAGCCTTAGACAGGATGTCCAGTGGGCAGGGAAAAGGGGAGTTGTAATCTAAATATCTGGAGGGCCACAGATTTCCCACCTTAAGTGCAGATGTTATAAATGGGTTCTTTTTGACATTATTAAAGACCCCAAGATTAGGCTAACAAAAGCAGTTGGTGGTGCTGCTTATATGCTTTGGTGATGGGCATCTTGGGAATTTCACATCTCTGGGGATTCTGTTCCTAGACAGGGTGATGATAATAAAAATGCTGTTAACTCAAAAGTGGTATATGTGTGTGAATGAGAGGGAGAGGGGGAGCTAAAAAAGCATTGGCTTACCATGGCAAAAGCCTTGTATTCTGTTTAAACAGTCTGACTGAGAGCCATTTTAATGTAGCTTTCGTTTGACTTCTACAGGGCAGTGCCTTGTAATATGAGGGATTTCAGTTTGGCTTGCCTCTGCTCTTGCAGTTGCCTGGTGGAAAGATGTTGGCCAGGTCAGGGTTCTGAATTAAAAACCCAGAGTTGTGTGTTTGTCTTTGTACATGATTTGCAGAAGGATTAATACGCAGTGCAAAACATAAGACTTGCTGCTTGATCGTACGCACTCCTGTAGCTGTTGCAACACAAGCAGAGACTTCTACTGCAGCATCCTGTGCAAGGAAAGCTGAGCAGACCAGCACTATCCTACCTTGCTTCCTTCTGGAATCAGACGAGCACCACTTTCCCTGTTTCACTTTTTGCCGGCTCTGAGCCTCTGTGGCACAAGGAAATTTCCCCTCCCTCAAATAAAAGAAGCAGCAACTTCTTCAGCTGGGAAAGGGGTAGGAGTGGATCTGCCTGCTTGCATGGGAGAAGGAGCCAGAGCCCTTGACCCTTCTGTGCCTCATGTGCAACAGAGCCTGGGATCAAGCCCTTAGTCCTCCTTGGCCCTTTCAAAGCCACCATAGTTGCACTTTGCCAAGCCAGCCACCTTAACATTGAGCTGATGTTTTTAAAATGATCCTTGTTTTTCTTTGTCTGTGCAGAGGCTGAAAAGGTTTTGAATATTCACCGCACTTCTTTATTTGGGAAGAAAACCCCTCCCCATACAAACAGGCCAACAAATTCCTCTTAGACCAAACCTTCAACAACGCAATCCTTTGGATAATGGACACTTGTTACTCTTTGTTTGATTACATCTCAATTATCACTTGATGGCAAGAGCACAATTAATACCCTAGGTTGTTTGTTAAAAAACTCCTAATTAAAACCGATTCCTGCTTTTTCCTTGTGTGTGTATAAAAGCCAGCATTCTGTCAGGCTGCTGAATTGTGAGTGAGCTCTCCATTCAGCCAGGCAAAAGACACCATTAATTGGTGAGTGGGATTTTCGTGGCAGAATCAGCACAGCCCGTCTGAGTGCCAATCTTTACTGCCACTTAAAGGAGGAAACTCCTCACCTTCCCTCCCAGACTGCTGTGGGAAGGGTATCACTCTCTGCTGTATAGGACATGTCTACACTGCAGTCCACTGCGCCACATGCTTGCAAGGCAGTGGTTTGCAGAACTGTCATCGCCTTTAGACCTGATCATTATCCCTTGTAACTTCTGCCAAATTCAAAGGGAAAATGCTCCATTCTGTTTATGCAGCAGTGGGCTAAGCTTTGCCAGCAAAGTCTGGCTTCAGGCATCAGTGCTGGTGGCTGCTTGATATTTTTTGGTTTGGTTTGGTTTTTCTGCTGCCTGCTAGATTAAGGATTGGGGCAACCCTGCAAACCAAGTGCATAAAAATTTCTATCTCACAACATTATTTTTGTTTTAGTCTGCTTGACCATACGTCATTCATTCATTAGAATGTACCACTCTGATTGTATTTACAGTTGCTTGTCCTGAGATATGTTGTGTTTTATAGTAGCCGTGTTTGCACATAATAATGCTAATATATAAAGCAAGTTTCGTCAGCCATATTGTAAATATGTTGCAAGCTAGTGTTCATAGCTCAAATATTTTCACTTTGTGGCCCCATTTGCACAAGCAGGTAAAGAAGCTTGTGATGTCTGAATCTAGGTTGGGACACCATAAGAAGCTCTTCGTTTTATTAATTATTTATTATTCATTTCATTTCTCTACTAATTTATATTTTTAAGAAAGCACTTTACAACCTACCCTAAAACATCAAATAAAAACAATCCAAAATAAAACACTGCAGAAGAAAGTCAAATATAAAGTATACATTCAAATCAATATCACCTGAAAAATTTCAAAATAAAACATTGCAAAAGAAGTCAGTTCCAGAATGCATATTTAACGCAGCAAAGTTAACAAAAAAGTATTTATTTCAAAAGAAAACATTACTAAACAAAGTCAAATATATAATGCACATTTAAAATATAATTAGCAAGAGAATAAAATATTAAGCATAGAATATACCTACTGCTGTTGCTGCCAGTGGTGATTCATGGCAGGTGGCAGCTGTGGAAGCTCAGTCAGCTGAGTCTGCAAACATGGCCTTCGGCCCTTTTGTAGCTGGAGTCAGTCAGGGTAGAACGTCACCCAGGCTAGAACGGAAAAGGCCTGCAAGAAAGGGAGCAGGTCTTCCAGGACTCACAGCCAGGATATCATGGTTGGAATACCCACTTGTATGGTGGGAATGTTTTCACAGCTTATTTTTACTGTTGTTAGCCGCTCTGAGCCCAGCTTTGGCTGGGAAGGGTGGGATATAAATAAATAAATTATGATGATGATGATGATGATGATGATGATGATGATGATGAAACCAAGCTCTATGCCTTCAGTTATCTATAGAATAGATATATTCTATGTATCTATAGAATATAGATATATAATTGTTATCTCTTAGATAATAATTGTTATCTCTTAGATGGGAGGGCATTCCACAAGGTGGGCACCACTCCCGAGAAGGCCTTCTGCTTGGTTCCCCGTACCTTCTTCTCACAATGAGGGAACTACCGGAAGGCCCTCAGAACTGGACCTTAGTGCCTGGGCTGAATGATGGGGGTGGGGATGCTCCTTCAGGTATACAGGGCAGAAGCTGTTTGGTGCTTTGAAGGTCAACACCAGCACTTTGAATTGTACTCAGAAATGCACTGGGAAACAATGTAGATCTTTTAGGACTGGTGTTATATGGTCTCTGGTGGCTGCTCCCAGTCATCAGTCTGGTGGTCACATTCTGGGTTGATTGTAGTTTCTGAGTCACCTTCAAAGGTAACCCCATGTAGAGTGTATTGACCTGCACCACCATGGACAGCTGAGAGTCCAGAAAGACCCCAAGACTGTGCACTTGGTTCTTTAGGGGTACAGTTACCCCATTCAGGACCAGGAAGTCCCCCAGACCTGCCTGACCCCTGTCCCTCAGAAACAGTACTTCTATCTTGTCGAGATTCAACCTCGATCCAACCTCCAACTGCATCCAGACCCTCACACAGGACGTTCACTGTCTTCACTAGTTGTGATTTAAATGAAAGGTAGAGTTGGGTATCATCTGCATACTGGTGAACGCTCAGCCCTGTCTCCCTGATGATCTCTCCCAGTGGTTTCATATAGAAATAACAGTTGGTCTGTCAAGTTGTTTGCTGTTTATTCTGATTGGTAGTGGCTCTCCAAGGTCCCAGGAGGAGGAAATTCCTGGCCCTGATATATGAAATCTTTTAACTGGAATGGCCAGGGTTTGAACTTGGGACCTTCTGCATTCAAATCATGTGCTCTGCCTCTAATAGGCAGTGCTCATCCCATGGAGTTCATTTAATTTTAGTCTATGTGCTTCTTCATAGGGGCCTCTTTTCCATCTCCACTTCCCATCTGCCCAGAGTACCCTGTGCACCCGACCTGTGAGCAACACTCATGGTCTCCTCTCCTTTTCTATTCCTGGCCCCAGCAGTCTTGTGGGTGGCCTTGAGAAAAATCAGAAGAAATTATGCAGAAAATACGGATTTGCTTTGTTTGCATAGTGGATTTGGTTACAGAATTTGGTGTTGTGTTTATTGCATATAGAAACTAGATCACCCCTCTTTTGTTCAGGATATCTACAGTCCTGCGTATGAATTGCAAAAACATTTGCCATTGTAGAAGACTTGTGCGCTAACTGAACCCCTTAGAATAAAAAAGATAAACACTTGAGTTAGATCTTTTTAAAGGAGATGGTCTTCTTCCTGTCTCTGTTTCACCTGAAACTAGACAGCTTTTCCTGAAATGGCTTCTAGTTGGATTCCCCTTTTGAGAATCTCTGTGTAAGAGATACCCAACTCTCACCCCTGAGACTGCTGGTACAAGGTTCCAGCTTCTGAGTACAGCATCTGTTTGATCTGAAACAAGGAGGGTTTGGCTTCTCGCAGTGATAAAGGAACTGCTCCCCTAGGATTGTTCCTTGTCGCAGCAAAGTGAGCCAGCACTCAGGTGTTGCTAATTTCAAAGGACAAAAGTGCAGCAATGAAGAGACCACTTGGATGCTTGTGTAGCCTGAGAACCAGTCTCAGGCAGGCAGTCCCTACTTGGCCTTTGACATTGAAATGCCCAAATTACTAAGCACATACTGTAACTTTATGGCAACCAGGAAACATAACATTTATAATTCTATATTTCACTTAACTTCACAAGGCTTTTTCTACTGTTTGCCACTCATGAAGCCTTGCCAGTTGCTGCAGCCCACCCCAATATCTCATAATTCAGTTCCAAAGTGGAAGCCAGACACTCAGTCTGAAAGTCAGATTTTAAATTGGTCTCTGGCTTGTGTGCTCTCTCTCCTCTCTCTCTCTCTCTCTCTCTCTCTCTCTCTCTCTCTCCCTCTCTCCTCTCTCTCTCTCCTCTCTCTCTCTCTGCATGTGCTTGGGTGATAGTATGTTATTCTATTTCTCCCCCTTTCCTTCAAACGCACACTCACTTCTCCAAAACTGCAACTGAGAGGGAATCGGTCGCTCAAAACCACAAGCCTGCAACCTAGCTGGAATTTGAACTTGGTTATCCAAGTTTGCCATTCTTCCGGCTGAACTATACTATAATTTATTCTTGTCTTACAAAGCATGATTGTGGAAAAAGAACAAATCTTTAGGACTCTTAACACCTGCCTTCCAATGGAGATTGCTCCCTAGTGGCTTATTTCTCCCATCCACACTAACTAATTTCATTAATAGGGCACAATTTGAGATGCTAGCTTTGACCCACAAAGCCCAAAATGGTTTTGGACACTTCAAGGAGTGGCTTCCTGCCTATCTCCGACTTGATTTTCTTCATCTGGTAGAGCCCTCATTAAATATGCAATACAGTATGTTGGACTAATTCAAAAGCACATAGAGATGTTTTCTGTGGGTGAACATATGTGCGGGCTACATTAGGAATATATCTTTAAAATGTCTATGGTTTTGGGTATTGTTTTGTGATCTTTTATGGTTTACTGTTGTATTTCATAAAGTACGTTCCCTAAACCCATGTGGATGGGGCAGATTTTAAATCCAATAAACAAAGAAAATATTTTATCAGGTATTGCCAGTGTGTAGTGGTTTGGCACAATTGATACACCATTGAATGCAATTTTAATGTACGGCTGTATTTTTTTATTTTTTAAAAACCCTTTAGTTCAGCTTATGAAGTTCACTAGCTGCATTGATAAAGAATATCATGTGCATTAATGGAGGGCTCT
The DNA here is from genome assembly GCF_964270895.1 of Podarcis filfolensis. Taxonomy (NCBI): domain Eukaryota; kingdom Metazoa; phylum Chordata; class Lepidosauria; order Squamata; family Lacertidae; genus Podarcis; species Podarcis filfolensis. The sequence continues at coordinate 55,411,150 of NC_139611.1, read as the reverse complement.
GGGCCATTAGCTGTGCTTTGTAAAATGCTTTATCGTGGCCTTGTACCCTGCGCATTTGCAATTGCGTCTGTTAATGCTCCTTATTTTTCTTTATGATGAGGGTTGGGTGAGGCAAGATGGAGAGGAGGAGGAAACACCCACTTCTCGATTCTTCTCTGGATTTCTGCACTGTAATGATGGCACCATCACCTGACTCTCAGGAAAGGCTGGCCTGCCTTGAATTGTGGGGTGACTGGCTCTTTCAGCATGCTTTAATCTTGGTTCTGTTGCATCCCCCACATTCCTGATTTTAATTGTGTAGCTGCTGCCGTATAGCATTTCCTATGCCCATGATGACCGACATATGTTAAACATACCACGCCCAGCCTTATCGCTTGCTGAAACATTTGTTTGGCTTTTGAAACCTTTTTCTGCATGGCATATTTTCTCCCTTTTGTAGCCAGCCACAATCACTAGTTTCAGGTTAAATACACGCTGCAGAATAATAATGTTATTATATCGCGTATGGATTTGTGCACTACGTGTGACTGCAATGCATGTGAGTGTGTGAATTAGAAAATACATGCATAGGTACATCTCAGACAGTGTATATTATTTGGCTTCTTAGTGAACCCCAGCAGCACCCAGATCTAACCTCGTCAAGAATGCAAGCAACATATTTTAGTGAACAAAGGTGCCAATCAGACCGCCAGCCATCAGTGTGTAAATAAGAATGCAGACATTGTTCCAGAGTCTTCTGTGAGTCTTAAGATGGCAGAATCACATTTCTATATAATAATGATGATCTGGCTGTCCCTTATTGCAGCCTCGTGTTTTGTGCAAATTCATGGCGGCTTGTGAAGAGAATAGCTTTACAAGCTGGTGTTGCAATGTGTAGCCACAGCCCTGCACCTCCAGTGCAGGAAATGCATTTTCCACATTAACCAAACATGACAGCTGAAACGGTTATTAACCATGCAAGATGTCGGAAGTCATCAAAAATTCACATTGGAGTAATTGCAGTGGCTTGGGGGTGGGGGTGGGAAAAATAAACCCTTGTTAAATCTTTCTCTGCTTGCATCTCATCTTTTCCTTCCCTTCTCTCCTCCCCGCTCTTAAATCTTACATGGTACATTCCATTAACAATAAAGTATCCTTCTGTAACCTATAAACGCTCCCTTCAGTAACTGGTTTCACACCAGTGCTGCCTATCCTTGGTGAAGGACAGCCCTGAGCAAATGCCACCGCTGCTTTGCTGGCAGTGGTGTTCCACTGTGGGAACAGCTGCTTTCTCATTGTCTTGCTGGACTCTTCACTGTCTCAGCCATAGCAGAGCTTGCAGGGGGTTTCCCACCCTTGAGAAGAAAAACTGTGAGCTCTGATACAGGAAGATTTGAGGTGCCTGGAACCAAATGCCAGGCATTTAAAGTATTGCAACTCACCCCGACAAGGTTTGTAACTTCTCGTTCTGTAGCCCACAAGATAGGAAATGCATTTTACACATTGTTTGTTTGTTTAAATGCGTGTATATTTAACACACAAAGAACTCAATCTTGAACAGTTTCTTTTCTGTGGTAATGAAAGATACAAATGTGGATTGTTTTTAAATATGTAGAAACTGGGAGTTAATTTAGAAAAATAACTGTGATAATTTTAAAATAAAATATTAGATTTTTGCTTTGCCAATTCCCCTTCTCCCTTTGAAACAGTTGTAAGGGAGGGGCGTCTGTTGTCTGCTTTTAAAATATATCCATTTATTCACCTCCTTAGAATCCTTTGCTGCTTATTTTCTTAAAATGTAGGCAAAAGTCAGGAGTACTACATTTTTAAGGTGTAGCCTGCTGATTTCATTGAAGATATTACCATCCTTGGGTGGTAGATTTTTCAAAGAGAAATATCTGTAAATTGGATTTATGGTATAACTGTGGTGGAAATCTGTATATGTTCCAGTTTGTATAGACACTTGCTTTATATTCTTAGAAATTCAGTTGTGAAATATATAGATGAAGCCCTAATTTTAAGGGAGGGTGTCAATAAATAAAAGAGTTATTATTTATTTCCTGCTTCTCTCCCCCACTGAAAGTGGTTTGAATTAAGTACAATTGATAGTCAGTCACTTTTTACCTTGTTAGGTTTTGGGCATGAGTCAGTACTCTGAACTTAGAATTTCTTAGCCATGTAAAACAACGGAGAGAGAGAGAGAGAGAGAGAGAGAGAGAGCGCGCACATATTTCTGTGGAGTGGCTGATTTGGTTTTGTCTTTAACATAGTATTCTACCTTCATTGGAGAAGCTAAGCTAAAGAAAGGTTTCTATTTTATACATCTCTTGATGTGGTACAGGCAGTTAAGGATTCATCCAACCAGTTTAGAGGTTGTACTTTAAAATCATTAAGGTGTAGACTGGACGGTTGCCTGGTCCCTTTTCCTTGTTCCATGAGAAATGCGACAACTAGCTTGGCACACAGATGTTGCTGTGTGGCAACATTCTTTGACCAAACAGTTGTGTGTTAAGCCTGGTTTAAAAGGGAGCATTGCTACAGAGACAGTCTGGCAATCCCATATATATATATATATATATATATATATATATATATATATATGTGAATGAGAGAGAGGAGAGACAATGAGATGTTCATGCAAAGATGGAGCTTGCCACTGTCCCTAAGTGGGAGATGCCTCAGTTATTCTTGCAGTTTTGCACTGTCTTATAGCAAATTATTTTCCTTTGTCTGAAGAGGGTGGGAACCAGAGTTCAAATATGAGCTCTGTAAATCAACGTATGGGGAGGTGGGAGGGGGAGACACCTAAATCCCCATCTAGAATCCCTAGGTCCAGCTTGCTTCTTTTAAAACCATGCTCTGGGTGTTTTTGGGTTGCAGTTGTCTTGTGTGTTTGTGATTAAAATGTTTAGCTTTCATGTCTTTTTAACATATCACATACATTCTACAGAAGAGAGTATGCATTTTATTTTTTATTTTAAAAAATGAGGGTGTGGATATGCATACTGTTGAATGAGGGAAAATGGAAACCTTTTGTCTTCTGTGTGTCTTTACCACATTGGTCTCATGGTCATAAGTGTGAAAAAGTTTAAAATGGGGAATTTATTGTAGAAGCAGTGTTTCTTCATCAAGCCTACAATAATTAATGGACATAAATCACTTATTATAGCAGGAATTGATAAAATACATGGTTATTATTAAATAAGTTTTGTAGATTGTGTTAAATAATGTTTCATACATCACATTTCTATACACATTTAATTTGTATAATGTGTTTAGGAACGATATCCATTTTTAATTATGTACCATTTTTATAAGGCCAAATGTTTTAACAGAAATGAAATTAATTCCAGCCTTATCACCACCTATTTAAAACTTTTTTTTTTGCTCAAGAGTGATTCCTTCTCTCCCCCCCGCCCCGCTGTCAGAGGAGGAATAGTATTTGTTTCTCAGTCTAATCATCTGTTTAACAAATGATTCATTAATTTCCAATGGTATTGTTGCAATTTGTCTTATTTGAATTTAAGATTCATGGGTGACTGTCTTGGTGCAATGTATGAGATAACTATTTAAAGTAGACACCTAAAGTCTCAGATCTGTTGATTCTTCCAAATTGCCTCACCCCACCCCACCCTAATGTATTAATATCAAGTATGGTATTTTTATGCTTGCTGCCCCTTTGTTGTAATCTTATACGCATTGATCATACCAGTCTGGGGGAAAATAGGTTGTAGCTTTAAAAGTTTGATTGTGACAAAGTTCTTCCAACCCTTCAAATGCTCAGAAAGAAAATTATTAAATGACATTTTCAAAAGTGTCGCAGTGAGTGAGCGTGTCCATCTCCTGGTTCTGCATTTTGCATCTCCATTTAACTTGGTTATCATATTTCAGTGCTTGCAATATACCGAGGAGGCTCTTTCGAACCAGGCGTTGCCCAGCAAGTGGGCGTTGGTGTGTGCAGATGCTGAACACTTGGTAGACAGAAGGTGGGGTAGTGGGGAAGCTTATAACTCTTGGTTTTTTTACAGAAACTGCAAGATCTTTAGTGTTTCCAAGGAAAAGAACCATAAGCAGGTACATGGGATTGTCTCAGGGCAAGAAAAATGAAGTAGTTAAAATCAGTTGTATTTTAGGTCTGGGGAAGCTTTCAAGCTTAAAGAAACAAAGCTAAAATGAACCAAAGAGTGTGAAATGTGGGCAGCAAAGAAGCTTTAAAAAAAAATGTGTTTGAGCACATGCACTACATTTTAATGTAGTTGTTGTGACGTGTATAGCTCCATTTGCAATAGTACAAGAATATATGTGTCGGTAAAAATCCAGCTATGGAAATGCTTCTGAAAAGCTGCAGATGAAGCATTTCTGACAGGGAGCCAGAGGGCTGACTGTTGAAAAAAAGGAGAGATATTATGTGAACAGGAGTAACATGGTGAAGACAGAGGAGTTGCCTTTTCAGCCTAAGAAACTCAGTAGGACAGAGGATCAGTGACAGTGTTAATTGCTGGGTGGTTTTCTTATATATTTTAGAGGGGCTATTGGTTTCGGTTTTGATTTTTGGATGACATTCCAGGGAAGCTGTTCATTGATATAATTCATTTGAAGCCAATGATTCTACACCAATGGTGAGGTTTTTAATCAGCTAATTTATGATGGCTTTTAAAGTGTTTCTAATATGATGAATGTTAAAATCAGGCTTCTTTGCAATGGCAAAAGTGCAGTGTTGTGTCCAGGTAGACACTGGAGATCGATGGGGTATGTGTGTGTGTGTTTTTTTTTCCTTTTTTTCAAAAAATAAACTTCTCTTTGGGTAACAAGTTTATGCATGGCTACTCAGAAGTAAGCCCTGTTGAGTACAGTTGGGGCTTACTCCCAGGTAAGCGAGTATAGGATTGTAGCCCAAGTCCCTATGGCTCATGGAGGTTCTCTTTGTCTTTATATTGGGAAACAGACTCCCCTACCTCTTGTATTCCCAAAGAAAGCCTCTTTCCACTGACTTTTCATAATTTCCTAACCCTGCTTGAATGCATTGAATGCTGAGAGCTAAGGCGGGGTCCTGGAGTAGCAGAATTGTGCTTTTCTGCCCCTTGTACCTGAGGACAGTGCAATAGCAGAAACCACAGCTACATAAAAGAAGGAAGGGTAAAAAGACACATCTAGATTATTTTGAGGTTGTTTGAGAAAGAAAGCATTAATGTTTCTTCCTTGAAAAATAAAAGGCATACGTGTAACTTCAGTACTAAAATGGCAGCAAAAAGCAATAAAATGGCGTCACGAGGAAAAATTAGTTAACTAGCCTGATTTCAGGGCGTTCCCCTTGCTCATTCTGAGGAAGATGATTCTTTTCAGTTCTGGTTGCTGCCAGTTATGACCATCATTTTTCAGTTTCCATTCTAGAACCAGAAATAGCTCCTTTTTCCTTTTCTATGCCTTTGCATCCAGTTTTGAGCAAGTGTATATGGGAGCCTCTTTAATGGAAAATTATATTTGAAATTATCTTTTTCTTATTACGGCATTTCTCTATTCTAAGAATAAACTATCATTTAAAAGGACTCTCTCTGTGTGCCCCAGAAGATTAACCTTTCTTTCAGATAACCATGCTTGGCTCCTTAGAAGCATCATACGAGTTCCTGCAGCTTAATGTGAGGGGACAGGACATCAGTGGAAATGGTCAATTTGTGGTTTAGAACAGGTGTTCTATCGGGGTGCCATACACAGTAGCATCTATCCAGCTATAAGTATAATGGCGTGCCAATGCTCAAGATGGCTTGTCATAGCATTTGAAGCACTGGTCCCAGCATTTCACTAGGTATAGTTCAGCCAGAACATAGAATGTGGAGTTACAAGAGCTTGCAGAACTACTTACAGAACTGACTTTGTGAAGTCTGTATATTGCTGAGCCCAGAGGAAAGCTGAAAGCAGAATGTATACTTTTAATGTAAAAATTAGTTTAATTTTTCTGTCATCGCCATTATTAGTTATAATAATCTCTGGTCCAAAAAACACAACAACTGTGACAGAATTACTGTCCGGAGATCTGTGACATAGCTTGATAGTAGTGAAACCAAATAAGACAGGGTTTAATTTATTTGTTTGATAGTAAACAAATATTCACTGACCCCAAATTTAGGTCCAGGCTATCAACTGGGACACAGACCTTCAAATGATGATAAGCTTCCAATAGGTGGTAAGAGGTCTTTTCCTGTCCTTTCTGCAAATTCTCAGCTATTAACTAAATTATTTTGTCAAAAATAATGGTCATCAAGAACTGAGAAGAATATTGTTGGAACCTTGGAGCAGTAAGGACCCTCTGCTGATAGTGAAATATTAGGTGAAAGAAAAAACAAATGCACTAATTTTATTTTTATTTTTTTCTATGTATTTATGTAGCTCAAACTTTGAAGTAGTATTACATGGATTTATAATTACTCTCTTTAACAGATTATTAAATCAAAGTAGATTTACTGCCTGGTGGAGGTGGAATTGACTCCTAGAGACAGCTCAAAACTGAACCTTGCCATGCACTCATATGCCCCATTCATATTGCATGCATTTTTAAAGCTTAACAAGTGTCTGGTGCCAAGTATGAAATGTCAGCGTTAATATACATTTCAACAGAAAAATATTACAAGCAGAATTAGATTAAATCATGATCGACTAATGGTACCCGTCCCAATGCTTTGAGTTAGAAATTTCAATTTAAAAAACAAACAAACTGATGAAGTTATTTCAGAATTTGAAGGTTAAAATGGCTGCCGGCACCATTGCTGCTGCTGTTGTCAGAAGCACCCTCATAAAAATGGAGGTCAATGACAGTAAGATTAGTCCCGCCTCCCTTTTCTTCTTCATGTTTGCATGCTTTCTGCATACTTACTGGCGATATTGCCATTCCAAATAGCATTGACTCATATACCAAACTTATTCAGGGTGGTTAGCTCAGTTTGCTTTGGATATCCAAACCCTTCAGCTAGCACCCAAATATTAAATGCGGAGCCCTTGTCAGATTTCCAGTTGTAATTGGACTTCTCTTTTAAACATCCCTGTGTTGGGTCTGATCCATCCTTCATGGCTGCAGCTTTAATTTCATTGTGGGCTGTATGTATCTCAGTCTGAGCTTTCCTGAAATGAATGGAGATGACCCAGCAGTCGTGTTTGATGGGTTGCGTCCATTGTCTGCAGCAATGCAGCTATTTGAAGCCTTGTGTGAGGACTGTGATTCCTTCTCTATGCACATGTTGGAGTTTTACTGGGGTGTACTAAATTCCAAGACCTCCTCACCTGTCAGCCTTGTTCTAAACTTGATTTAAAATTCCCTTTCTGCTTTGCACATCATTTAGTTTCAAACAAAAGAAACGATCACACTTGTATATATAGTTGCTAAAACACATTTACGAACCTTGATACCACATGTGGTATATCATTTTGTTGTCAAGTTAGAGAGAGCTGCTTTTTTATTTAAGGGTATTCTAGATGCTCACAAGTCTGCAGTGCAGCGCAGTGCAATAACTCATAGTGAGCTGGTTCAGGTGTAATGCCAAACCATGGTTTGGTGTGATAAGAGCAAGCCTTCAGGAAAGTTGAGGCCATGCTCCCTGCCTTTTCCTCCCACCCTCTATGCTGTAGTTCCTTCTCTACTTCACCAAGCCTTTATTAGGCACTACAAATACAGGCCATCATAAAACATCCATATATAAAATGTTAAAATATATACAAAAACAGCCATGTAAAATATGTAATCTCTAGGGTTTTCGTTGGAGTTTCTTCCTGCTAAATAGTACCATTCACTACTCTTAAGAGATACTATTGACAAAAACTCAGCTACGCTTGCAGTTACTTCTGAGTCAGACAGATAGAATCTGTGCGGTGATGTTAGACTGCCCAAAAAAGGGGATAGTACACGTTTGTGTAACTGATTGTAGAATGGACAGTAGAAAATAATATGTTCTACAGTGTCTGGTACATTCAATGTCTATTGTTTATGGGGATGTTTAAATATCTGTCCTTGACAAAAGCTGAGGGGAAAACGTTCAGTCGTGCTAACATGAAGGTCCTGTGTTGGAATAGAATTATTAATTTTAAAATATAAGTGCCCCTGTTATCTGTTGTATTTAAACCATAGAACTTGGGGGTGCTTTTTTTTTTTACAGCTGACTCGATGTTTTGTTTTTCAATGTCCCTTAATCTGGTTTGAATATTGTGATAAATATATTGCTCATAGTTCCCTCTCTCTATTCCTAGTTTGAGGCAAGCTATAGTTCACCCTAACCCAACAAACCTAATATTTACATTTGCCCTGCAAACCAGGGTTGCAATCCACAACCAAATCACAATTTGCTAGTTTAGACCAAACAGCAAGTGGGTTCCCTCAAACTAGGAGATGGATTACTACATTGGGGTCATGTTTCAGAAACCCAAGACTCCTTCACAGTTTATTGTAGTCTCAAATCATAATTTGGTGTTATATCTGAACAAGCTCAACATCTAACCCTTCACAGTTTTGTTACCTTAAGAAAACTCTGGAAGAAGGTCTTCAGTGATATGTAGGGCTGGTCCTAGTCATTTTGCCCTGCATGATTCACAAATTGCAGCCTAGGATCCCTTGCAATGCTGCAAACAATCTTGGGCCTGCCTCTGAGTTGTCTTCTACTTCTTTTGGTGGCCCTGAAAATAATGCCATACCAATCAACTGTGTTGTTAGTGCAGATGGGCTGTCTCTAACAGAACGTCTGGTTTTTTGCTTGGTTTAACGCCCTGTCCACGACTTCCTGCTCGCCATCTTTTCTGCTCTATGATCAGCATGTTCTACTTTCCTTGTAAAGAATCCTCATACAGAATTGTCTCTTCCCACCATTGCCAAATTAACCTGAATGCTTTAAGAACCAGAATGATGTTGTCAGAGTTTGTAATCCAATTATGATTTTGCATATGTAATGAGAACAGCCCTGAAGCTAAGTTGGCATACCCTGCAGGTGCCTTCTCTTCAATGTAAGTATCTTGATTATTGGTTCCTATTTTTTATTTGGAATATGGTTGCCTATCATATTGTATTGTTTACATTTCAAATGCTACAGCTCTGATACTAAATATTCCCCAGAAAGACATATTTTCCCCAATTTCTCCGTGGCATAGAAGAGACATCAATTTGTCTACATTTTCAGTAATGTTCCATGAAGTTCTGATGGAGCCAAAAAAAAGGAGAACAAAATTGGAGCTAAACAAAATTGGAGCTGTTTGTGCTCTGGCTCCTTGACCTTCGCTAACAAGGACTGTCCCTGTTCATCGTCTGCTGGCAGGAACTGTGCCGTCTAGCAGTAACGTCCTTATTTTGCAAGCATTGCCTAAGTGACTGGCATGGCCTGTTTGCAGGTAGTATATGTTAGATGGGCTCTTAAAGCATTTCTGATGGAAAAAACCAATTTTCCCTGCCTCTCACTCCTTTGGTGGTGCACTGTCTTTACTTGTGCTCTTTTTAAAAGCAGCTTTTCAAACTACGTTTGTTCTTGTTCAAACACATGCATCTAAGTGTGCAAAAGTGACGTTGGAAGGAGTGAGAACCAAAGTTTCATTAAAGGATCTCTCCTAGTCACTCCTGGAGATGACTAGGATTGAACCTGGGACCTTTTGTATGCAAAGCATGTGTTCTGCCCATGCATTCTGCCCCTTTCTCCTAATCATAGCCACTAGAAGGAACCAGAAAGTGATAAACTGGGCCAAATTAAAAACTGCAGCCAAGTAGTCATAAACTGTTTATGCCACAGCCAAATGATCTATAATTGTCATCTTGGCTTTTCAGTGATCCTGCTTGTTTACTTTGTATCAAAGTTGTATAAGGTATCTAACTCCCTTTGTTTTAATTTATTAAATAGGAAGGACTGAACTCTGCCTGTTTCTTAACTGGTCTCGACCATTCTGATTTTGTTCTTAATCTTCTCTCTTGCATCTTCCATGTAATAGTCTTTATTAATCAAACACACATTCTGTGTGATGTGGCAGTTTCTTCCCGCTCCCACTTTAATACTTTATTTCAGGATCACTTCACGCGAATCATTCTCGGTTGGAATGTGACACCAGTCAGATGTGAAGTGTTCATGCATGCACTTTTTGCAGCTTCTCCTTTTTCAAAATTCAAGCAAATTGGAGCCTAATCCTTTTCCCAATTGTTATTTGTACCTAAATTGTGAGAATAACATGAAAAGGAGAAAATGGTCAAAGCTGATGTGGGATGTAGTTGTGCAAGGAAGAGAGCATTTGCCCTTTAGCATGAGAGCTGTTGTAGGCATTCCTTGGGTCTTTTCTAGCCTACATGAGCAACTGTGCAGACTAGAAATTGGCTTTTGAAAATGCTGATCTACTTGGAAGTCTGTGATAGGTGTCAAATCAAAGACTCCATTCGGTGCCACAGTCTACATGTGTGGAGTTAGAGAATACAAAAGGCTTTGAATTTAAGCAGTTGGAAATTCATGAAGCCGGTTGCTAAATGGTAGGGACAGTCATTTAAAACAGCAAGCTGTGTAATGAATATTGGAGAGATTTAAAGGGGGGGGGTTACATGTCTGAATGCTTTGCACTTGTTGGACTTTAGGGTGTGATCCTGGTTGGTGAGGGCCAGGCCACCCAGTGTCAAGGGTGGAAGATAGCTTTTTAACCTAACTGCAGGTGTCCCTAGGACAAATGCGTCCTGGTTCACTCATAGAAACTGAATTACAACCCGACGCTTTCCAGAAGCTTCCAATTCCTGGGGAAGATCAGTTGCAATGGGCAAGCTGTCTTTCAGGAGCACTCTGCCATTACTGTGCTGCTGATTTTTCTAATTGAGGAATCTCCAAGAAGCTGGAATTCTCTGGACAGAGGTTGAAACCCACTATGTTAATTTATGGGACGATGGGGAATCTTTGGCCTTCCAAATGCTGTTGGACTCTTAACTCCCATAATCTCTAACCAACCATTGGCCCTGCTAGAAGTTCGATCCCAGTGTCTTCAGGAGAGCCACAGACCTGATGCATAAGCTACTTATTGAACTTTGTTAAGCTTGTTGGTAAATGTTTTAAAAAGCAAATTACATAAATCCAAATTTGAGGCTCCATTTAAATCTTCATCATTTTTCCTATTGCAGTTTCTGTTATTCGGAATTGCTGTTTGCTTCCTTGACCCCCTCTTGTTCTGCCTTTTACCTATTCCTATGATGGTGCCTCATTTCCCCAAGTTGTCTGTTCATGTTTGATGGGAATGTGACTGGGTATAAAGCCAGGATTTAAAAAGCAAAATAGATGCACACAGCAAATAAAAGAGTAGCTGTTTTTGCTGTTCTGGATTGATGGTTGGTCTGGCTGGCTGCCTGCTTGGGTATGTTCCCCTGTGAATAAATAAAGTGGAAAGCAGAGTGTGTTAAATCAATGACAGGTTGTTAAGCCTTGCCCAGAGAATTGGCTGAGGGCTTGGGCTACACTAAACTCTTCCAAAATAATGTGATAGATAAATAATACAAACAAAAATAGAATAGCTTTGGAGTTCAGCTATTCTCATGCTTTAGCTGGATAAGTGAAAGAATAAGCAATTATTTTTGGCTTCTGCCGTTCAGTCAGCTTGCCCTTTTTGGAGTTATTTGTATGTTTTCAGGGACTGGCCTGCAGCTTGTAGAACCAGACCATCACTTTTTAACTCTTCCTTGTGATCAGGCAAGCTTAATGTCTCTTCAGTGGCATCCAGAGCTTTCGTTCTGGTTGTCACAAACCGGAAGAGAGGCAGCAGGTGCTGCAGTGCGGAGCCGAGAGAGAACAGAAGCAGGGCACTTTGTAAAGAGTTAATGCAGATATATATTGAAAGGGAAGTGTTCAACCTCTTCCATTTTAACATGGAGCTTCAAGAACATCTTCCTCTTTCCCCTCTGAAGTTGAATAATCTTGCTGTTGTAGCAATTTGCAGAGAATGTTGACCTATGCTTAAAACTAAACTTAAGCCAGCTGTGTATGTAAGGCAGCCTTCCATCACTCCTGTAGTGCATGCTGGCTGGAGCTGGTGGGAATTATAGACCAAAACCTCTGGAGGGCACCAGGTTGGTAAAGGTTGGTGTAGTACCAAATGTGTCTGAATTTAAATGTCAAGCCAATTTCTGAATCTGTACTTTTTCTTTCAACAGGGATTCTTAAAAAATGAAAAAGATAATGCTTTGCTGTCTGCCATTGAAGAGTCCAGGAAACGGGTAAGTTGGAGAAGGGCATATGAAAAAGTCCTGAAATTGGAACACCTCTTCAGTAGAGAGGCTGAATCTCACAGAATTCTGCATTCTAATTGGCATTGCAACATGACAGATTTGTGGCTATACTATTCTTCATAGCATGAGTAGCTAGTGTGGTTCCTGCTGAGGTTGTTGGACTCCAAATCCCATCAGTTCAATAGAGAATGACATTGTTGCCTGCTTTTGCTCTACAAGTGCAAGAGCTCTCTCCCATGCCTAGTTTTAAAACCCTTTCAGAGTAATGACTTCACACCTTGGAATTTAATAAACTGTATAGACAAATACTTTTCTGTAATAAACCCAAAGTGAGTGGAGGAGTGGGATTGCTGCTCCTGAGTTGATTGCTCTTGTGCCGTATGCATGGGCTGTGCATAGAAGAGTCAGTGGAAAGTTTGTGTCTGGCCCTAATGCCACAGTATCCCACTCTCATCCATGGTGTACAGTATTCCTTATTTGGCTACATGAGTAGGACTAAGATTACATGCATTCAGCTGAGAGTTATACATTAGTACTCTGTGAACATAAGTTAGGCTCTTGCTTATTTTACTGGTTTGCCTCTGAAATCCCTTGTAATAATAGTGAGAAAGCACAAAATGAAGATTTGAAATCACTGTGATTAAGTTCAAGTTTATGTGTAATGGCCTCTGATTATTATTTTTAATGCTATGTTTTTCTTGAAGATGTGGAAGCATTGGTTTTTCTCAATTTATTTCCGGGACTGGCCAACAGCATGCTTCTGTAACGTACAATATCCACCCTACCCTAAGTCTGGTGCCATTGGCATCAATTTGGCACATAGGCAAACCAAAGCCTATATTAAGAAAACTTTGACGTGTGTGACTAATACTAATCAAGCTTATTTGTCTAACTTCTCTCATTGGTGTGTAATTTAATGCCTGTGTCTACTTTAATACATTTTCCTAATGCTCTACATTTTTTTGTTATTTAATTCATTTGTTGACTACCCTCATCCATTTAGTATCACAGGACAGTTCATAATGCAATAATAAAACAATAAAAATGTTTTACATAAAAATAGTAACTACTAAACTAATGTTAACAACTCCCATATCAGTACAGTATGAGAAAAATAGTAACGATGGTTCAACCAAAACATCAGTATTACTGAAACATCTGGGTGGTTAGGTTAGACTGATTGATTCATCTTCAAATTGGAGGGGGGAGCTGTTTCTGCAAATGGGGTGACACCGCAGAAAAGTCCCTATTTTGAATCACCTCATGATGGGTAAGACCACAAGAGCCTCCCCTCCTGTTTGTAAGGCCCAAGTTGGCACATATAGAAAGAGGTGCTCTTTTTTCAAGTATGTGGGCATCAGTTTATTCAGGGCTTTAGAAATGAGCATCAGGATCTTGAATTGTGCCTGAAGAAATGAGAAAATAGTGAGGATTGTAGAGCCCCACAAACTTCAGACATTTCAGCCAGCATTGTGTGTACACTTCCAAGCATAACTTTGCAGTCCCAAGAACTGGAAGCTTTTTTAAAAAAGAAAGCTGAGAATTCTCAGCTGCATTTTGCCTCCAACACCACACTCTGAACTTTATCTACAAAATGTTGGCTGACATCCAGCACTGAGCATCATCTACTGAAAGGGCAGGGTGCAGGTGAAAGGATGTTTCTGTATGTTTCTGTTGTCGAAAAATGAAATGAAATCAGTTGCATAACTGATTTTGCCAGCATTAGTAGTAATTAGCCAAAATAGATCAGGCCCCAGCTAATGCTGGCATTTGGTCTTCTACCTGCTCAGCATGCTAAGCAGATCACAGTGCCAGGAATTTAGCAAGGCTCTCTTGGCCAACTGGGGGCTCCTGTTCTACCACTTGGAAATTGTAGCTTTCCTTGTAATTGTTTGTAACCATGAATAAATGATAAAGTATCGTCAGACCATAAGAGATTTATTAATCTATTTATTCCATTTATAACTCGCCCTTCAATCTGAAGGTTCCAAGGGAGGTATACAGCCAAAGTCAGTATGAATTAAAAAACAAACAAATAAAATATGACATTACATAAAACCAATAAACATCATAAAACAGCCACATAACAGCAGAACAAAACCACTTCTTCATCTCAAATCTTCCCCAGATGCCTGTAGGAAAAGATGTGTCTTAAATATTAGTTGAGGTGGTGTCTTAAAATATTACTGGCTCCACTCTTATAGTTGAGCGCTATATTTAGGGCATTAATTTGACAGCAAAATAAACCCCTGTGTTGTCCTCCTGTAATTTCTGTTTTAAGACAAATCAGAAGTCAGCTGAACAGCAAAAAATGTGTTCTTTGACCTCCTGTTTTTGCATTTGTATGGGAGTAAAACACATACTCAAAACCCATTCTGCATTTTAATCTTTTTAGCAAAGCCTGATTCTCCATAGCTATCACCACCACTACAGATATGCAGTGCTCCAAACACCCCAAAACAAACCCAAACCATGGGGACAAGCTGACTTTGGTACTGGGATACGGACGCACACACATACACCTGTTTGTCCCAGCCAAGGTTACTCATCTGTCTTGCTCATCTTCGTGTAATGTCCCATTCTAGAGAGAATGTAAACCAATTCAGGCAGTCTCCGGAGTAACAAGTGGATGGAAATATTATGTGTTTTTGAAAACACTTGTACCAGGGTCACTGGTTGTAGAGAAGAAGCACCAGGTAACCACACTTCTGCTGGGAAGCAAACTTCTTATCACTTAAGAAGAGTGATAACACGAGAGAGCCCATATGGCGTAAGGTCAGGTTGATATGCAACCCCCACACATAGACACACACCTGGTGAGTGAGGCAAAAGTAAACTAAGGCAATGCCACATAAATGCAGGTCTGACTGCCTTAGAATGGAGTTTTGCTCTTTTAAAATGGAAGGACAGTAATGTCCAGCTGACCAGCCCTTATAAATTTGTGGCCAGTATGAATCAGCCTTTTTACAAGCTACTATCCTATTATAGACATAAAGAATGCCCAACTTGGTTGCTGGGAAAACAGCTGCAGCCTGCAATGAAAGTGTAGCAATAATAAAATAGAGAGGAGGACATGATGCTTCAGTTATATATGGGCATACAGACAAAACGTATTTGTCAAACACGGCTGCCTGTTTAGAAAGACATATTTAATGTTGTATTGCAGTTGACAGTGTCATAGTTTACTGTAACACAATGAACAAAAGCAATGCAAGCAATCAAAATATTTAGTTTCAAGACATCTGGTAAATCACTAACCGTTTGGAGCCTGCAAATAATTCACCGTGAACTGGTGTATGTGGTATATGTGGACACTGATTCACAACTAAAACTTCAAGTCATCAAGAATGTCGTTCTTAACAAGATGGTCAGGACGCAGACGTGGCTTAGATTATAACAAATAATTTTAATAAATCTATGGTAACTATTTTGAGAGTGCAAGACAAGATGACACATAGTGATTCTGTAGCTTGTAATGTCTGCAAGTCTTTGTTTTTGATTAAATTTCGATTCACTCGGAACAATCAAATATTCTACACTTAAACCAAGAGTAGCCATATTGTTTTGCATTTGATTTATCCCAAAATGAAAGATATTTAGAAACAACTTCATTTTTTGATAGTACCAGAATGGAGAGAATGACAGAGTGATAGAATTTAATCCGGTTCTTCAAAACTTTGTTCTGATTCAGTGCATACCTTTAGAAAGGGTCTTCTTTCTGATCACACCCAGTCCTCAGAAGTCGACTTTTATAAAGCTAAATGCTCACATAAAATGTTGATTGAAAGCTCCAAATTTCAGCACTATACATTTGTTCTACTTCTTTCTCCTATAAAATTTTTTCTCAGTGCAGACATTTAAAACTTAATTTCCCCAAGAATATTTACTTGCCAATGCATCAGCTCCATTTCTCTTTCTTTGTCCCTGAAGCCTTTCAGTTCCCAGTTTTAATGCTCCCCCACTTTTAGAACAAATATTTCAAATTAATTAGAAACTAGTTCTAGGAAGCTGAATAAAATAATAATTACATAATTCTGGTTGCAATAATTTAGAGATTGGGGATGAGTGAGTAGAATATGTAGACCCTTGGTCATAAGGCATCATTTTCACCAGGATGGGGGGGGGCAGTTCTAGTAAAAAAAAGTAGTAGTACTTGGTTCTTGACATGAATGTTGCTTGTCCTGTTCTGGGTGGGTTTGATGCAGCTTCTGCCACCCTGGCGCCCTCTGGGCACAGTCATGCAGCTGGCGCTGATGGGAGCTGGAGTCCAGAGCATTTGGAAAGCACCAGGTTGCTGAAGGGTGGTCTCTTGGGTCGGTGTTTTCTGCATTAATCTTGCTTTTCCTAGACCTTTGCTATGGCTGAGGAGTATCACCGAGAATCAATGCTGGTCGAATGGGAACAGGTGAAGCAAAGGATCCTTCACACACTCCTGGCTTCAGGAGAAGATGCCTTGGACTTCACTCAAGAGAATGAGGTATCTCTTGGGCTCTCTTGCAGCTGCATCATCATCATCATCATCATCATCATCATCATCATTATTATTATTATTTCTCTCTGGCTTTTGAGATTTCACTCTCTTCCTGTACACTCTCAAGCATATCTTCACAGTCATGATGTCAAGGAACTTGCTTTTAAAGTGAAATCTAAGCTTTCTCACTACTACCTCCTGCGTCTCTCTCCACCACCCCCACCCCGGTGCTTTCACATAATTGCAGTCTTCAGTGTCTGTAGTTTAAAAAAAATGTTTTTGATCCTCCTTGAACTCTCCACTTCCTAATTGCATCTAAAAGTGTTCTTCATTGTAGAAACGTGTGGAACCCTGAAGTTCATTGTCCAAATTGCTCATGTTAATTGGCTATGCTTCATATTGTGATCTGGAAATGATGCTGGGATCTCTTTTTCTTAAGCCTATGCTAATCACAGAAGCATACCCTGTGGAAGATGTTTTACTGACAACTTATTAAACTCAGTGGGCTACCAAATTTTTCAGCTGTGGGGTTTGCAGACAAAATATGTTGGAAACTGGGTGATCACTCACTGCTCTTCAGTAGCAGAGCCTTGCAGACTTAGCAGGTTGTTCAGGAAGCATTCAACAGCTTCTGGGGGTTTATGTGAAATTGAGTTTACCTTTATTGGGAACATCTTTTGAACAGGTAACAGTGGGTACAAAGGATGACTAGCTTAGAGTTAAGTGGTAGACTGCCCTTATCACAAATGTTGAAATCTCAAAGGAAGAAAAAAATAATCCATCTAATACACTTCACAAATCAGTTAAAAGACAGGATGTGATTTATCGCTCTGTAATGCTCTTCTCTCTCCTGCAGAGCCTATATAATACTGGTGTGTCGCTGCGAGAGCATTTGAAACCCTTGATGCGATGTTTTGCCCCCAGCCTTGAAGTCAAAGGCCTGGGAGGTTTGCCAAGCATCTGCTGCGTTAAAAGCCAGTTGCTTAACTTTCCCAATTCATGCTGCACTTAAATCCTATTTCAGAAAAATTGTGAGCGAGCGAGAGGCAGACCCCCATCCTTAGAATATAATAGAGAGTTAATTGATACCTCTGGATATGCAGAATCAGCTGAAAGGCACAGACCCACACAGCAGGAAGCAGGTCAGCTGGGGAGCTATATTTCAAGCTTTGGGCTTGTGAAAAATACAGACATGTTGCTTCTGGAAAGAAGACCAATTAGTCAGTGATGTTTTACGGTTCAAAGAAAGCTGAACACACATTCTCTTTTAGAGGTTTCCACAGTTCCCTGAAGGGCATATGGTGTCTGGTCAAAGGAAACACAGTATGGATCATGTTTGGCTTAGCTGTGTATTCCAGGAGTGCTCAGGCCAAGGTTCCAGTTCAAATGGGATCTTCTGCTCTCCCTCATCCCCACACCCTTTGGCCATCTTGCTGTTTTTTCTGAATCTCCCCACCCCCATCTTCTTATTTTAAAGTGCAGCTGTCACACAACCTGTTTCTATGCCATCTAAAGTACATGGCTGCTCTGTCAGAGTTCCGATATCCCCAGGTCTCTTTAAACTCCTATATCTCTTCAGGTTTTCTGGATTCGAGATAGAGCCAAGATGGCAAGTGTGCTGGCAACATTGCAGTCCCCCCTTTCCCCCCCCCAATGTTGCAGCAGATGGCCAAGCCATTTGGAGCTTTGCCAAAATGGCTGCCAAGGTTTTTGCTTAGGAATGCGTGTATGAATAATGCAGATTTTGGGTGCCTGCAGTTTGCAACAAATGAAGCTAAATGCAGAAGGGCTAGAGGCACAATTGAGCACAGTGGTACCTCAGGTTAAGAACTTAATTCGTTCCGGAGGTTCGTTCTTAACCTGAAACTGTTCTTAACCTGAGGTACCACTTTAGCTAATGGGGCCTGCTGCACCGCCACCGCACAATTTCTGTTCTCATCCTGAAGTAAAGTTCTTAACCTGAGGTACTATTTCTGGGTTAGCGGACTCTGTAACCTGAAGCGTCTGTAACTTGAGGTACCACTGTAGTAGCTTTCTGTGCTGCTGAACTGTTTGTAAAGGTGGAGAAGTCAATTGGGAATTAGAAGTGCATGTTTTATTTTCCTGCATTGAAATCCAAAAAGTGGGCCTGCCCATGACACTTGACAAAAAAGCCTGACTGTGCTTTCCAAGCATGTTGCACATTTCTTTGGGACTCATGCAAACAGAAGACAATTATTTTAAATGCTTTGATTACACCAAATGGCTAGTTGCAGATGTTGCCTGCTTTCATACTTACTGATTACACAAAATCAAAACAGGTTTTTTCACACACCAAGCTGATTTTTCCTTCTTTGGGTCATGCGAGGGTTGAAGTTGCATAGTCTTGAATGCTGAAATGAATGCCAGAGAAACCAGGGTCTTCTCATCAAAACAAAATGTTCTCCTGACTGAGTTTGGTGATCCCAGCACTGCCAAACAGGCAAACTGAACCAGGGAAGTCATGCTGATAGGGATTTCTCTTAGCAACATAGCAGGAAGCTGCCTTTGTGGAGTTCAAAAACGCTTTGCTGAGTAGGAGGCAGCTATCCCTTAATTGATTTATTTTCCAGCACCTCTAAGTATTACAAAACCTAAATCTGACTCTAAACTTGACATTATTCATTGTCATACCATCTCTCTTTGTGTATGTACCATTATTTTAAAGCAATAAAGACTGGCAGTTATGAATTTGAAAGCTCTCTTGTTAAGAGACAAGGGTGGGGGAAGAGCATTGGGGGAGCGGGTTGGTAGTGGCATATGTCAAGATTTTGATATTGAAGGACATACGTCTTTCCAAGGGTTCTTTTCACGCCCACAGGCCACTTAGCCAGTTGGTGCTTATGGCACTGCAATAAAATACCTCACTGTGGCAGGGCGACCAGAAGTGGGTCCTGTAAATGTGTCCCCTAAAGGGTTGCAGGGAGATAAAGAACAGGAAGAGAGAGATGGATGCACAGCTGTGGGGAATTTGCTACAGCAAAAGCCTCTTGCCCAGCAGCTTCATGCTCTGGTGGGATTCTCAAAGTTTTGGTATTGGCACAAAAGTGCCACCCAATTGCTAAATGAATTTGTGTCAAATACTCTGACTGGCATTTTCATTTTCTTCCAACAGCCCAGTTACATCAGTGAGCTACCACCACCAGTTCGTAGTTCTTTGGACAACATTGAGATGGCCTACGCTCGACAAGTGAGTAAATTAGAAACCTCAGTATCTCAGCTGTGTTACCTGAAACTCCCAGTTGCCACAGTCAGGCTTAGAGGACAGCTCCTCAGAGGCTGATCCTCTTGAGTGACATCAGCATGAAACAAACACAGACATTTTAAAAATGGAATTTGACACCAGATATAAAAGCAGTGGTGTGAAGCAGATCGGATTTGAGTGGATCAGACCAAGAGAACCAAAAGACATACTGACTGCTGCAACACATTGGTTTACCAGAAAGTACAGGACATAAGAAACAGAATTATAGGAAACAGAATCGGACACCTGTCCATGAAGCTCAGTGTTGTCTCCACTGACTAGCAGTGGCTCTCCAGGGCTTCAGACTTTCCTCAGCCGTCCCTGAAGGTGCCAGGGATTGAACCTGGGAACGTCTGCATGCAAGGCAAGCGCTCTGCCACTGAGCTACAGCCCTTGCATTCTTCCACACATGAGGAGTGTAGTGGGAGCAATCGAGCATCATGTAGCAGCACAAAGCTTGTTCCACATGAACCACACTGAGTCAGCAACCTGGACTTACGCAGATATGGCCATTGTGTCACCATGTGAGCATGTACTTAAAAATCCCAGACATACCTGCCAGCATATGATCCTCCTATGTTGTCCTTAGAGATATGCCATGTGGAACAGTGAGAAATCCTGCCTTGCTCCCAACCCTGAGGCCTGCCTGGGGCTTTAGAATAAATGTGGCAGAGCATTTTGTATTCCTCTGTATCCCCTGGTGCACCATTGCTGCGAGGCAATGAAACGGGGGCACTTGCTGGCAGGAGCACTCCCCCAAGACCATGTGATGTGGAGGCTTGTTTCAGATTCTTCTGTGGTTAGCAGGGAGGGAAGGGGTTGGAGGGAGAAAGCACTGGGGGAAGGGGTACTTGTGCTAGGAAGCTGCTTACTCTGTTTGTTTTCAGATATATGTTTATAACGAGAAGATTGTGAATGGATACCTGCAACCCAACTTGGTGGACCTTTGTGCTTCTGTAGCAGAGTTGGATGATAAGGTACTGCCTGTGAAGTGAGCATAAGGAGATGCTCTGCTTGTGCTCAACTGAGCTGAGCAGCCTGCTGACGGAGGAAACACTGGCTGCTTCTTCCATATGCCCATAGATTGCTGCATACAGGCATTTTTGCGTACAGCAGTGGTTGGTGGCAGTAGACATCTTGGTCCAAATTCAAGTAACCTGGTATACTAGCAGAAGCCAGCAAAGGACTGCCCCCAGCACCACAGTGCTCGCCGCCATGCCTCTTCCCAAAATCTTCTCTGGAGGTTCAGGAGAACCCCCAGAACAGCACAAGGGGGGGGGGAGATCATTCATCCAGGCAAGCAGAAATGCTTGCACTCATGGAATGATCATGTCAGCACAACATTGAACTCCATCCCTTGTCTTGGGGGACACTGAACAGACTCTAGTGTCATATGGTCTACTAATCACACTGTAACTTATGAAACGATGGACACTACATATAATACTTGGCTTTCTGGAAGCTGCATGTCCATCCCATGGTAGAGAAACCTTTTCCAGCAAGATAGATAGATAGATAGATAGATAGATAGATAGATAGATAGATAATTCCCTGGGGTATCGGCCATAAGAGTACAACTTAATTTCAGCTGCTTTAAAGCCTTTATAATACAGTTGTAGCCTTGGGGCATTGGTCTTCAACTCATGGGTGAGGGCCCACTACCAGGTTGTGGCCTGATCTAAGGTGGGTCACATCACTACCGCTAGCATCGTATGTACAGACATGGCAACAATAAAGCAATATGTGAGGACATACTGCTTTATTGTTGCCATGTCTGTACATATGATGCTAGTGGTGAAAACATTGAAGACTACTATCTTAGAAAAGTGAGGATAGTTAGTACTGTCAGCAACAGTGTTCCTGTGAACCGTTACCATGTACCCTCTCCATTTAAAATGCCATTCTCATGAAGATAAGGATGCAGCTTCTTTTAGTGGTAGCTTCTTCTAGTCATTTGACCTGTTTGTTTGTTTGTTTGTTTGGTTGGTTGGTTGTTGTTTTGCAGAACATTTCTGACTTGTGGGCTATGGTGAAGCAAATGACTGATGTTTTGCTGGTTCCTGCAAGTGATGCGCTGAAGGTCCGGACAAGCATGGAAGTGCAGATGGAGTTTGTCAAGCAGGCCCTCCAGTACCTCGAGCAAAGGTAGTGCAGCAAAATAGTTAGAACTCAGGAGCTTTCGTTTGTTGTTACAGATGCCTATAGATGTAATAGGGCTTCCAAAAGATCTACCACCCATTCATATATTAACTGAAAATGCAATGCAAGGAAGATGTAACTGTTTTTTCTGATCTGTCCTTCACATGTTGTGCTTTCATACCCAAGTGTCCTCTATAAGCGTTGCCACCTCAGTACCAAAGAAAGCAGACTTGGAACATCGTTGCAATATCTGATCCTGGGTGGGTGGGTGGTGGAATCTTCCAGCATGCAAGGAGGCTGACTGGAACTGGGATCCCTTTAATGGGTGGAAGGGATTAACCTTTCACTCATGTCCTTCCCCCAACAGCCAGGCTGGGTAAACTATAGCCGTGCTCAATGCACTCACGTAGCTGTCACCACACCCCTTTGTCACTCTCTGACTCCAGAGAGGAGTGACCTCTGGAGACCCCAAAGAAATAACCACAGCGGGGAGCAGGGGATAGCATCTCATGTACCTCTCTATTCCCCAAGACCAGGGTGACATACTTTTCAGAACAGAACATTGAAACAAAAGAAACAGTTCAATCCAGTTGTAGCTAGCCTATTTTAGCTGCTTATAAAAAGGCTTCTGGAAACCTCAAATATGGAATAATCTCATTGATGGGCTAGTGTGATTAGGGTCACAGGATTGTGTAACAACAGCCTGCTTTTAGGAGTTTAACCATCAGGATTAACCAGGCGATCCCAATGCAGTCCCAGGACAGAGATGGGAAACACTCAAGATGGCCATAAACTGGAAATAAGCCACCCTGGTGAAAAGAGCAACATTATTCGAACTCTGGGACATGATTGTTTCATTTGCAGAAAATGGAGGGCTAGGGAGAGAGAACAGTCTTAAAGGAACAGGTTGGGGACATCCAAGTTGTGCAGCACAATCCCCTCTCAAATGCTATTCCTGTGGGTTATATACTCACCATAAAGCTGAGTGGAATCCATCACCTGC
The DNA here is from genome assembly GCF_964270895.1 of Podarcis filfolensis. Classification (NCBI taxonomy): domain Eukaryota; kingdom Metazoa; phylum Chordata; class Lepidosauria; order Squamata; family Lacertidae; genus Podarcis; species Podarcis filfolensis. Next base: position 55,388,091 of record NC_139611.1, on the reverse strand, counting down.
CGTAGCTCATTAAGGTGGAAAATGTAAGCATATATTTAAATGCTTCTTTAAAACTATGTTAAGTAAACATGCAACTGTGTGAGACGTATTATGAATCAGAAATGGATGGTTCCTTGCAGTTACAAGAACTACACGTTAGTGACAGTCTTTGGAAACTTGCACCAAGCCCAACTGGGAGGGGTACCTGGAACCTACCAGCTAGTCCGCAGTTTCCTGAACATCAAACTCCCAGTGTCTGTCCCAGGACTCCAGGTAGGTATCTCCACAGTCAAGGTGTTCTGTCATGACTGTATTCACCCATTAAGATCATTCTGGATCTCTTAACCCATGCATAAATTTGGGGGTTGGGTAGGGGGTTGTCATGTATGCCAAGAACAGGGCATGAGAAAGGTATCTCTTTGCAGTTGCTTATGGGGCAGGGCTGTGGGTAGTCTAATCTTTAAAAAAAGAAGATATTATGGGTTGTATTCAGTGGTGTTCTCCTGTGAACAGCAAGGATATCTGAATCTAGCAGAAGTTTCAATGAGTGGGAGAAGCAATTTTCACTGCTTCCTTCTGCATCTCCCTTAACCACTTTCCAGACTGTTCCATAGCATCCCTCAGCCCTCCAGAAAGATTGTATGTCTGTTGTGGCGGGTGTGTGTGTATGCGCAAGGGTAGCCATCATGGTTTCCTCCAGGTATTTTGGATTCCAAATTCCCTCATCCCTCACTATTGACATTGCTAGCTGAAAATAATAATAATAATAATAATTATAATGATAATAATGATAATAATGATAATAATGATAATTTTATTTGTTCCCCACCCATCTGACTGGGTTGCCCCGGAATATCTGGAGGGTACCATGTCAGCTGCACCTTGTGTACAGAGGGACCTGAAATCTGCTAAAATTCCCTCCCTCGCTGCCATTCCTGGACGGCTCAGTTAAATTAAAGATGCTTCCATGAATGTACAAAGGAATATCTTGCATGTAGAAATCTAGCATGTCAGGAATGAAGCAAGGCTACCCAGTTCTCCATGCACAGGGGATTGTTTTGTGTGGAAGAGCATTCAGTCATTACCTGCAGCCTGAAGCAGGACACCCCAAACATAGGTTTCTCACCTGTGGGAACTGGACCATAATCACAACATCAAGAAAGGTTTCCTCTCTGTTTTTACCATTTATCTGTTTTCTTTAGGATGGGGAAGTAGAAGGTCACCCTGTTTGGGCAATAATTTACTACTGCATGCGATGTGGCGACTTAATGGCAGCCTTGCAAGTGGTGAATCGAGCTCAGCACCAGTTGGGAGAATTTAAAAGTTGGTTCCAGGAATACATGCACAGCAAAGATAGAAGGTACTGGGATGTCTCAAAAAGAGGCCAAGAAAGTGTGGGATGGGTCAGGGAGTCTACTTTGAAGTTCATCATAGAATTGCATGGGAGCTGGGAGCTTATCAATCTATCCTCCTAAGGTTTTTGCTTGAACTAGTAAACCCTTATGAATTGACACATGTCTTCTCAGCTGGAAAGGCTGATGTTAACATTGCCCATTTTTAGTTGCACGTGGCAAGTTCAGTGCTTTAAGTTCGTGGATACAAAGCTGTTGCTTTTGTTGCTCTGCTAGGCTCCTTACACCTACATTGCTTGCTGCATGCACACAGTGTTGGATGTTGTGAGCAACACACGCAGGGCCAGTGTTGGTCGATCAACTGGTGCACTGGTAGTAGGGGCCTGTCTTACTGTGGGCTGTAAGCTGGGCCACAGCTCCATTTAATAACTTGTCTTCCTTTTATTATAGATTGTCTCCTGCCACCGAGAACAAAGTTCGCCTCCACTACAGACGAGCCCTGAGGAACAACACTGACCCTTACAAAAGAGCGGTTTACTGTATCATAGGACGCTGCGACATTGCCGATAACCACAGTGAAGTTGCTGATAAAACAGAAGATTATCTTTGGCTAAAGGTAACGGTGGCTCCCCTTCAAAGTTTAAGAGATAGCACTGCTCACTATACTTCCAATTCCCCCCTCATTTGAACACTGCCTTCCTCTGGAGAATACCCTCTTATGTATCCCAGCTCCCACCAGTGAGTTGCAAAGGATTATGAGAACTGTGGCCTGCTGTGTTGCCAGGTCTCTAGGGGAGTCTTCATCACTCTGTGCATTTGGGCAGCAGGTCAAAACAGCCTTGTTTAGGTGTGCTTTTTCTGACTTCTGATGTGCTTCTTTCCGAATTTTGATATTTTTTGTTCATTTTGAGGGTTTTTCTTTCCTTCTACTGAAGTTTATTTGTTGATAAATTGTGTTAGATTTTACTTTCCACTTAGATGTGTTGTGTTAGGTCAGGCATAGGCAAACTCAGCCCTCCAGATGTTGTGGGACTACAACTCCCATCATCCCTAGCTAACAGGACCAGTGGTCAGGGATTATGGGAGTTGTAGTCTCAAAACATCTGGAGGGCCAAGTTTGACAATGCCTGTATTAGGTGTTCAGAGGGTCTGATTTACACCGGAAGAATCAAGATACAAGCAGATCTATAAATAAAAGAACTGGTGAAGATCCAGTCCCGGGCTAAAGTATTTCCAGATATGTTCTGTAAGGTATTAACACAATCTTCCTGAGCAAAATAGTGGTTCCATTGTCATTTTCAAAATAAAGGCTTTCAACATCAGACCAAGTGTCTTGTTCCAGCTGGATATGAGACTCAGGGAGGAAGCACAGGACCTTTCAAATTAGGGTCTCATCAGGCAAAGGCAGAGTCATATCAGGAATGTGGACAGAGGATTATTGGGAGCGTTTCCCTGTATAGCAGGGATGGGGAATCTGTGCCCCCCTCCCCACTCCAAGATGATGTTGGACTCCAACTCCCATCAGCCTTAGCCAGCATGGGATAATAATCAGGGATTATGGGAATTGTAGTCCAGCAACATTTGGATGGATCCCTGCTTAACACACTGTTGTCTCAGCAGAAGCCTAAAAAAGGCTGGCCTGTCTAGTCATCTTGTTAGGATGTGGAAAACTGAGGCTGAGAGAGAAGTCACTTGCCCAAAGCTATCTTGCAAACCCATGGATGAGGTAGAATATGTGGCTGTGCCTCTCAGATTCAGGATCACTTGCCCGTTTATAAGAGCACATTTTGTTCGCATAGATGGTTTACCTGATTTTATGTTGATTGGTGGCAACCTTTGTTTGCTTTTCACTTGTTTGACTTTTGAAGAGAAGCTTTTTGTTGCATACAAGGAAAGCCTTAGCATCACTTTCTCCCTCTTGTGTGTAGCTGAACCAGGTGTGCTTTGATGATGATGGCTCCAACTCTCCCCAAGACAGGCTGACATTGTCTCAGTTCCAGAAGCAATTGCTTGAAGATTATGGTAAGTTAACCCAGAGACTGTGAGTGAGTGATATTTGGAATTCTGTATATGTATGCATGCCTGGTAGTTTTTGTAAAATAAAGGCAGTGTATAAAGTCGAGACCTTGAGTTAGAACTCCCATCATCCCTGACCACTGGTCCTGCTGGCTAAGGATGATGGGAGATGTAGTCCAACAAAAGCTGGAGACCCAAGTTTGAGAAACATTGAGTTATAACCATTTAAAAGGTGGACAAGCCAACTTAAATAGTTAAGGGTGCCTGAGAAGTTGGTAATTCATGACTTGAATTACTGGCATGTGAATCTGACATTACTTGTATTGTTTTAATAAATGTTTATAATTTTATAAACGGTCAACCACCTTGAACATTTTCAGGCGGGGGGGGGGGGTTAAGCAATACATAATATTGCTTCCTCTGCTACTTTACTTTTTATTTTAACTTTTCTCTAAATAATCATAGGTCGATTTGGTGCAATGCAAACAAGACTACCATAGTTTCTTTCAGCTCCCCCTGATTAAAGCACGCCAGTGTGCTGTGTCAGGCACCATCCACGCTAGCTGTGAAAATACCTAAGCCTTCATTCTTGTGTCTTTCTTCAGGCGAGTCGCATTTTGCAGTGAACCAGCAGCCATTTCTCTACTTCCAAGTGTTGTTTCTGACAGCCCAGTTTGAAGCTGCCATTGCTTTCCTCTTCCGCACAGAGCGCCTGCGCTGCCACGCCGTTCATGTTGCCTTGGTCCTCTTTGAACTAAAGCTGCTCCTGAAATCTTCTGGGCAGAGCGCACAGCTTTGTGAGTCTGGATTGTGTTTATCCTGTCCTTTCCCCATCTCATTCGTATCCTGCACAGAATATAAAAGAAACCATCAGAGCAGGAGGCTGCAATAGGGCAGAAATTTGTAAAAAAAAATTGTTAGCTTAAAAAAAAATGGATTAATTGCTTGATTGCAAATGAGAAATTGTGCCCAGATCAATGAAATGAAGATCTTTTGGACCTAACCTGGTTAGAGAAGGGACATAGCTCGGTTCTCTCAGTGACCAACCAGATAAATGCTTCAGGGAAACCTACAATCAGGATATGTGCGCAACAGCAGTTTCCACACGTAATCCCCAGCAGCCATTATTCAGAGGCATTTACTGCCTTTGGCACTGGCATTAGAACACAGCAGTCATGACTACTGGCCATTGGTAGCTTTATTCTCCATGCATTTATCTAATCCCTTGTTAAAACTGTCCAGGTTGCTGGCCATCACTACGTCTTATGGCAGCAAGTTCCAAATGCTCTGGGTGAAGAAATGCTTCCTTTTACCTGTAACGAGTCTTCCAATATTCAGCTTTATTGGATCATCTGTCCACTTTCTCTACACCCTTTATGATGTTATACTCCGCTATCATGTCCCCTACCCAGCCCCTCCTCACCATTTTTCTATGCCAAAACCCACCAAATACAGCAACCTTTCCTCATAGGAGTATTGTTCCAAGGTAAACGGCGTTTCCATGCTGTCTGGCACTTCTCACAGTGTCCCGTTGCACCAGAAGCCATTTAGTCATGCTGGCCACATGACCCGGAAAGCTGTCTGCGAACGAACATTGGCTCCTTCGACCTGAAGCAAGATGAGCGCTGCACCCCATAGTCAAGTTTGACTGGACTCGGCCGTCCAGGGGTCCTTCACTTTTATCCTTTACCTTATTGTTCCAACCCTGCAGTGATTTTTGGTTGTCCTCTTCAGAACATTTTCCAGCTCTACAATTCTTGCAGTTGGTGGTCCAGCCCTTTGATAAAGTTCCTTTATTCAAAGTGCTTGCCTGTGGTTAATCCCTGCAGACATAATGAACATCTTTCATATGAATGCTGCCTTGCTTGGGGGAAAAGAGAGATTCATCTTCCTGTCCCTTAACTTTTCAGTAAGCCATGAGGCAGGTGACCCTCCGGCCATCAGGCGCTTGAATTTTGTCCGCCTGCTGATGCTCTACACCCGCAAGTTTGAGTCTACTGACCCTCGAGAAGCCCTGCAGTACTTCTACTTTCTCAGGTGGGCTCCTGTAGCAGCAGCTTGAAGGCTGTGGTGTTTTTTTTAACAGCTGCTGTGTTAAAAGCAAAGCAGGAAGCAGTCAAACTGCAGTGCTTTTCTTCCTTTCTGCTCTTCTTTTGCAGGAATGAGAAGGACAGCCAAGGGGACAACATGTTCTTGCGCTGTGTGAGCGAACTAGTGATTGAGAGCAGAGAGGTATGCCAGGTTCCAGTTGCACCTTTTCCTTCCTTAGTTTAGGGTGGAAATCACCCTTCTTCAAAAGGAGCTTCCAGTGCAGCAGTGGAACCCCATCACCAGGGGTGTTAAATCCTTAAATCACAATATTTCAGTCATTCCTCAGAGTGTTGTCACACCTCCTAACTTTATTTTGTTTTTTCTTTTCATGGGTAGTTTGATATGATTCTTGGAAAGCTGGAGAATGATGGCAGTAGAAAAGTAAGTTCATACATAATGTTTCGCCACCCCACCCCCCACTACTATTTGATTGCTGGCTGTAATTATTGATTTTGCAGGTTCCCTGTTGGTTTTTCAGTATTGAAATTAATTTCTCAAACTTAAGCACGGTTATGGTAAACTAGGGTTCTTCTTAACCCAGGTTCTAAACTACAGTTTCAAATCTGTCCTGGTTAACCTCAACAGCAGTTACAGTGGGTGTCATAATTCCCAAACTTTCCAAGGCCTACAGTCTGTGCTGGTCTTTAGCCACCCAAATAAGCAGCTTCTTGTGCCTCAAATAAACACGCAGGGGATTATTCAGACAGCTCAGCATTACAGGATGATAGAAAGAAACAATTAGCACAGGTTAGGGAACTAAACCCAGAAAAAGGACAGGTTGTTCCTTCAGCCTTTTCAGATTCCTCATCCAACCCCTCCACCTCCTATTAGTGAAGGGCAAAGAAAACTAGTATGAAGGGGCAGATCAAGAGAAAGCCCCTTCCTCCTCATTCTTCTGATATCCCACCAGGGAAAGATGTGAGGTAGGTAGGTGTATGGATGTGTATGGATATATATTATGGTTTCCAGCTATGGTTCTCCTAACCCTAGAGACTTACTCAAAGGGCCTGACGGTAACTTAAATCAAATAGTGCCAACATATTCTGTCCCTGCAATGCCCATAATTCCACCTTGCCCTGTAGCCCCAGCAGACAGAGACAAAAGAGTGATTTTAGAATCAGAAAGGGAGGAAAGGCATTTGCTTTCTGATACTGAGAAACTCGCTGCCACAAGATTGTTAACAGATTTAGATTACAATCTGAATCTAGGCACAAAATTGTGTATTTATATGTACCTTTAAAACCCATAAATAAGAATAAAAGGTGGGGAGCATGGAAGGCAAGGGGTGAGGAAGGAATCTCTATATTTTCCCAGAGATAATTTACAAATAAAATTAGCCATAATCTTGCATACAAAAATGTTGTTGCCAGTTGATAAGTCTCATCTAAAAGTTTATGGTATTTCTGTTGTCCAAGTATTTTATCTCCCTTCTTTATTTGTATTCTTTCATCAGCCTGGAGTGATTGATAAGTTTACTAGAGACACCAAACCACTTATTAATAAAGTTGCTTCAGTGGCAGAAAGTAAAGGTCTCTTTGAAGAAGCTGCCAAACTTTATGACCTTGCCAAGGTAAGCAGGTTTCCATCACTGCTGGCCAAGAAGCTCGTTTAATTTTTAGATCAGTAGGGATTAGCTAGGAGGCATTGTGGTCTCTGGAAATGTGACCTGAATTTACAACACTAGGGCCAGCTGCAGCCTCTGAATCAAAGTATGCTTATTTTTTTTCTTTAGTTATCTGGCCCTGTATGTTTCTGGCCTTTGTTTTATCTGGCCTTTCAGGATTCCTTCTGTGCACCACTCTGAATAGTTAATCTTTGTAGAAAGGTTCACAGGATTGGACCACCAGATAGTAATATCTGGTTAGTAATGGCAATGTGTAAGTTATCAACTAATTAGCAGTTTAGCCATGTCAGATTGAAGAATAGCAGAGCAACACACAACAGTTATCTGAGCACTACAGGAAAATTATTGGAACAGTGTCAACTCAAAGGGGTTTTATTTAGATCTGTTTTTCCTCCAACATCGGCACCCCTCCCAATTTCATATGCCAAATTGCCTTTGAAGCTGGATTAGCTGCTCAATGGAAAGAAGGTCAAAAGTGCCACTGGGTTAGTAGAAGTCCCTCGGGTGAGCCAAAGCAGCTCTTCGGACTCCAGCCTCAACTGTGTGCTAAAAATAAAACAAAATTTTGCACAATCCAGATGCTGTGCAAACATGAGCTGGAGTTTGTGATCTGTATCAGTTGTGCAGGTTGAACACATCTGGGTAATTTCTCAGATTTTTCCTATGCTGTTTTGGCATAATTATTTTTGGTTTTGCTTGAGATGAGAGGGACAAGGGCACTGAAGCCCCAGCCACTGAAATTCCCACTCAGCTGCTTCTCTGTTTTCCTAGACTTCACCAGACCTAGGATGAGAAAAGGACAAGAAACTACATTTGTTTGTTTATTTTTTAGAGAAAGTGGAGGCTCTCAGGGAGCAGAGCAGTACTACTACTCCTGTCCTATTCCTCCACTCCCTCCAAAGGATGATGCCATAGACCAGGAGCCAAGAACCCTTTTTTCCTAATGAAAGTTGCATAGTCAGGGCTAATCTATTGGGAGTCACATGCTGTCATTGGGGCAGAGGGAGGACTGGAATCCAAAATAGAGGGCCCTCATTTCTCTCTTCCATTTCTATCACACACATGCACACACACATACATCTTCCTCTCCACCACAGGAGGGCCACAGGTTCCACCCCTACCACAACCCAAATGTATTTCTTAAGACTTCTTCCATGTTCTCATACATTGCTTTTGCTGCTGAAGATCTCAGTTTTTCTTGGGAGTTTCTACATTTTACCAGAAAAAGTCTCCCCCTGCCCCCTACCCTGGACTCCCTTGGTTGTGTATCTTTGAAATGCATTTTCTTGTCTCGGCTCTGCAGTTCTTCTCTTCGCTGTTTGCATTTTCCTCAGAATCCAGACAAAGTGCTTGAGTTGATGAACAAGTTGCTGAGTCCCGTGGTCCCTCAGATCAGTGCTCCTCAGTCAAACAAGGAGAGGCTGAAGAATATGGCACATTCCATTGCTGAGAGGTGAGAGAACAGCCTCCAGGAGGGGAACTGAGTTTCATGACCATGGTCACTGTAGCTTGAGAAATACCTTTAATGATGAGTTTGTTGAAAAGACACATGGCTTGGATGTGTCCCACACTGCTTTTTGTTGCTGTGCATTTTCAGCATTCAATCCTGCACACTTGCCATGTGTGTGTGTGTAAATGTGTTATATGTGTGTGTAAATTTATGCCATTACCAAAACTGGAGAGGAGAAAGTCCACAGGAGAGTGAATCTAGAAATATAATCTGAACAGTTTTATACTTAACTTAATTCAGTAATTTTCCAACTCCATTCTGGAATGAATGAATGACTTTTGTCAGTCCATAGAACCTACCCACAGAGGAGGAGGTTCCCACACAAGCTGCGGAAACCTGTATTCTCCTTCAGTGTCCTGGCTCCTCCCATTTATTTCACCAACAGACATGCAAATCAACTAAATTTCACCCCTTCTGGTGAGAGGAGCTCCCTGTCAAGTTCTGATCCTGCCTGCTCCCCATAGAGTTGCTGTGCCCCTCTGTCCCCTTGCCCACTCCATTGCCATCAGCTCAGAGCAGCAGCAGTCCAAAGTTATCTTCCACACGTGTTGCATGCAGTAGATCACAAATTCTAACATTTCCAGCTTTAAAAAAAAGTCAGAAAGCAGGTGATGTGAAAGAGTCAGTACCAAGATAGACCTGGCATAAAGTAACTTCATGTGTTTCTCCCTCCCTTGGATCAGCTGGGTAGGGTGGCAACTCTAGTTTTATTCACCATGGTTGTGAGTTGATCTGCAGTCCCCAAGCAGGTAACTCACTGAGCAAGGGTGGTGCAGAAGGGTGTGTGCATGGCACAGCTCCAGCCTAGGGCCAGTGAATCTAGCAGCAGAGAGAATAGAACTCCTTGACCCTCCTGTCAGCTTGAAGCCATGAAGTCACTGGTTGGCCCTTGAGCAGTTCTGTTATTTCAACCTCAGTTCCTCCCTCCAGGCTGCAGTATGGCGAGAACAAGATTAACCGTCCTTACAGGGTTGCTGGGAAAATTGCGGAGAGAATATGTGGGAAGCAGTTTAAAGCACTATGTAAATGCGAAATATACTCATTCTAGGGGAAATGTCCTTTCCTGAAAGCTCAGCTGCCTGCAATTAGCAAGTGTTGCACACATACAGTACTGCAGCCTTTTCTCAGATGGAATGTGACTTGTTTTGGTTTGGTTTTTTTCAGATATAAAGCACAGGGAATAAGTACAAAGAAACCAATTGACTCCACATTCTACCTCCTGTTAGACCTCATCACCTTCTTTGATGAATATCATGCCGGTCACATTGACAGGGCCTTCGATGTAAGTTTCAAGTTTTTTGTTTGAGAAGATAAAGCTACAGGGATCTGCAGTTTGACGAGCCCAACAAGGAACATGTAAATAGCCTTGGACACTCACAAACAAGGCATGATGGAGATGGCACTGCCTCCTGATTGCTTTTCTTGTGGTCCTGTGCTTATGTAGCCCAAGAAAGCTGGTGTAGTAGAAATAAAGGGGTATGAGAATCCAGGACTGGGACCTCTGGGAAAATCCAGTGAGCATGAAGCAGGCAAGAGAGCAAGCCCTTACAGCATGTTGTGGGGAATCTGTTGCTGGACTTCATTTCCCATCAGCCCTGACCATTGGCCATGCCAGCTGGGGCTGGTGGGAGTTGGAGTCCCCATCCATGCCTTACAAGCATAGAGCCAATGCTGGCAAATGTACTTATGGCTGATGGTTGTGAAGCCTGACCTGAAAGTTGTTAAAATGCTACCAGGTCAGAGGTAATCAATGAGCTACCTGGATGGATGGACTCTCTCCAGCGTCTAAGGAGGCATCATAGTCCACAGATCCTTCTGAACTATAGGCTCAGGTGTCAGCACTGATCTGAATGCTCCTGGTTCTAGTCCCTTCCGCTCCTAACAATCTCTGGTGCTTTATATACCAAGGTATACTTTCTTGGAATATGGAAGTTCTGTTTTTGGCTGTCATATCTAGCTCCTTTTAAAGACATAGTCTTCCATGAATTTGGTTTAATCCTTTAAAAAAAAAAGCTGTCTGGTTATCACAAGCAGTAGTCAAGTAGGTAAAGCTGATCTGGGTCTGTTCAACTTCAGATAGCAGGTGGAATTGAAGGTGACACGTATTTTAATGCTTTTTCTATATTGAAAACAAGAATCAAACTCCTAGCCGAGCAAAAGATGGATTCCATCTCTTCCCCTTTCTGCATAGTGTGCTAGTTTGCTCTGTGCTACAGGAAATGGTTTTTCATGATGGAGTGTTTCAGTCTTCCGATTCCCCTGAAGTGGTTCAGACTGTTAGTGCCTTTCAGGTGTTTTGGACTGCAGCTCCTATCAGCTTCAGCCAGCCTGGCCATTGGGGAAGGCTGCTTTATCGCTGGATAAAATGATCACTGTTCAATACTCCACCTTGCGCTATGAATGCTCTTTGTTATGCATTTGGGGAGTGGGGAATCCTCAGGCATTTCCTTGAACACCTTTTAAAGATTAACAATGCATTGATGTGGCAACAGTGCAAGCACTATAAAGATGCTGCTTTTCTGATGACCACCAGGAACTTAAATGAGAGAATTTTCCTGATCTTAGGCCCAATAAAAGAGGACAACTAAGTGGTCCTTAGCACAGTATTTCTGGTGGTAGATTTGCATAGTTTAAAGTCCTGTTATATGCTAAAACTTGCCAATTAGTATGCGCTCACAAGGTATATACTAGGGTACATACAGAAGTTTGGTTCAGAGCTTAAACCGTATGCACGCAGTGCAAAAGGAGTGTGTGTGTGTGTGTGTGTGTGTGTGTGTGTGTGTGTGTGTGTGTTAGGAAAAGTGTCTGAACACAGAAGAAGATATTGCACACACAAACTGCCTGCAAATTGTCATCTCCCTTCTCGACATTCCATTATTACTCCTGTGCTTTCATTACAGATCATGGAGCAGCTGAAACTGGTTCCCCTGAGTCAAGAATACGTGGAGGAAAGAGTAGCAGCCTTCAGGAATTTCAGTGATGAAGTAAGCAAGCCACGGCTGTTTGGTCCTTCCCCTTTTCTTCCATGAGTTGCACACATCCAGGCACCTCTGCCATGGGGACCTGCAGATCCTATTCTCAGGATGCATCTGCCTGCACTTGCTCCCCCAGTGCCACTGACAAGGACAAGTGTGCAATCAAACAGACGCTGCATAGTTCTTGGCACTGAGGATCAGCGAATGTCAGGTGGGGGCTTCACCCATGCCTGTGTCATTTTCTGTGATCCTCCTTATGTGCTGCCACACCTGACAGGAAGCTGCTGCAGGTCCCAAAACATGATTCCAAATTGAAGCTCAGATGTATTTAGCTGGAAGTAGGAAAAACTCTCCTGGAGATGCTGTAACTTAGCTTCTTCTGCCACCTTGAGAGAGGTCGCATCATTCCCCTGCAAAACATAATTGCTGTGTTCCAGAGTGGCAGGAGGTCTTGCTGTTGTGGAGTCCCCAAGCAGGGAATGGGTTCCCCCTTTCCCCTTCAGTGCCGTGAAATGCTCTGCATGCTGATCCCCATTTCCCAGCACCAAAGAGAGAAAGGGGAAGAGCTGCCTTACTTGTGTACTTATTTTTACGCCGGAGCATTTGTTTTGGGTCAAAGATGTGAACAAGCTCTGTTTGCACTCTGCGTTTATGTTTAAAATCTGATATCCCAGCATGATACTGGGTTGGGGAAGCTGGTCAATCCCCATATATTGATTCTGTTCCTGTGTCAATTTATTATGGAATTCCTTTTTTTTTAAAGGGAAATATTTGTTTTGTTGTCAGGTTGAGCCCCCTGCAAAACACAGCCTAAAGGGGACTGATAACATCCTGATGCCTTTCTGTCAATAGTAATATTGTTGGGTGGGTGGCAAATCTCTTCCTCTTGCTTAAAGAGGTGGAATCGAAAGTTACCTCCAATCTTTCAAACACACTTTAAAAAGGGCTTGTCGATAAGGTAATTGGTTCATGCTGCAAAGTGAACTTGGAAATCAAAAGACTGGATGGATGAATGGCAGCCAGGGGAAGTGGAGAGGGGTTGTTTTGTTTTTGGCTTCTAGCCTCAGAACATATTGATTTCCTGAGTCATCCATTTTGTCAGCTTTCAGCCGAAAGCTGCTTATCATTCATCAGTTGCTTCTGGGCTGCTTGGTCACAAAAACCAACACAGCAATTTGGCATTGTGGAACTCGGCTCTTGATCAGTACACTAATCCTGGCTCAAAACTCTCACCCTTCAGTGAAAAGATGAATTTCCTGCTTCTCATTCCTTGATGATTAGTGAGTGAATGAAGTGTGCTTTCTTCTTGACCTTTTTTAAAAAAGAAAAAGAAAGATGAACACATCCAATTCTACCCCAACTTTATTTAATCCAGGGTTTAATTCTGGAACCTTATTATAGTATCAGCACTTGATTTCTATCTACTTGTGCAGCAATTCTTAGTTTACAAGAATGCTTTAAAATTCTTATTCCTTAGTTTATCATTTATCTTAACTATTCTTCAGACTGTGCTCCAGGGAACCCCAGGATTTCCCAGAAGCTTGTCTGGGGTTCCCCGATGTGAAGTTCAGGGATGATAGATAAGATTCCCTAAAAGACATCTTGCCCCTCCCTGCCAGTCTCCCCATGCAAGATGAAGCTGCAGGAGGGTGTTGGATGTCTCCACAAGGGCATGTTCAGTTCACCCTTGGTGTGTTAACTGGAAAGGATTTACAGAGGGCAGAAGTGAGCTTCAATAGACCTACCCAGTACCCAACATAAACTGCATCTGTACCCCAGCATGTCCCAGATCTTTTGCAATTTGCAAAGGGAAATCTGGGAAACTGTCCATTAATGACATAAGTATATTCCTGTGTGTCTAGTTTTCTCAAGCCTTGTTGGTTGAATGTGTTGTATCAAGAAAGTGCAATACCCAGTTTGACTACCTGTGGGGCACAAATTGACCCTTGGCTCCCTGCCTTGTCTTTCATTCCTTTTTGCATTTTATTTTCCCTTGTTTTCACAGATCAGACACAATCTGTCAGAGGTCCTCCTTGCAACAATGAATATTTTGTTTACCCAGTACAAGAGGTTGAAAGGCACCAGCCCAGCCACCCCTGCCAGGCCCCCTCGTGTCATGGAGGACCGAGATTTGGTAAGCTTCTCTTCCCTCAATCCCATAAGATGCTGTGTAGGTCAGGGATGGAGAACCTGTGCTCCTCCTGATGTTGTTTGACTCCGGCTCCCATCAGCCCCAGCCAGTTTGACCCAATGGTCAAGGACGATAGGAGCCATAGTCCAGCAACATTTACCTGGAGAGCCACATGATCCCCATTCTTGCTGTAGGCAGGTAAAAACAAGACTAATCATGGTAGGCAATGTTGCAGGCCCAGGGTGTTAGTTATGACATTTATAATAACAGTAATAATTATATTTTATTACTGCTTCACGGAGAGAGAACTGAGAAATTACAACTATCTTAGCGAGGCACACGAAAAGATCCCTGCTTCGAATCTAATCCTATCCTTGGACCACACTGGCACATGTGAATGTTAAGAAAGCTTCCTGAGCTTAGATGCCTCTTGAAAGGCAAGCCCACCTTATTGTTCTTGGGGCCAGGATAAGCCTGCTTTCCTTTTACTGGGAAGGCAGACCAAAAAAGTGAATTGGCAAAGGTCATGCCATGAATGCATCTGAAGTTTGCACCTTTGGCAGCACTGGAAGAGTCCTCTCTTTGGAAACTCCCATTCACAGCAGGGTTTGGGCTCATGGAAAGGTCCCCTCCTCTGGGCACGTGGATTATTGTTTCATGACATACCCTTGTGTTCACACAACTTCACTCCCTTTCTTTCTTTGGAAACTCCATTTCAATTGATTTAGAGATGGGGACCCGAAGGAGGTGTTTTCCTGTCCCATATGCCCACATTGTGCCCAAACCTTACTAGTTTCGAAGTTTGGAAACACCACCTCATCCACACTTGACTCTTTTTCTGCCTGTTAAGTCTTGAATCAAATGGAAATCCGTAAAAGGTAGTACTAAGAGAATACAAATCCAGCCATTTCAGCGTCATTGCAGGTCATAACAACTGTGTTTATTTGCTTTGGGATTTTTACTGGCGCCAAAGGGCATTCTCATGCCCCCTTGAGAAAGGAAAGGGAAAGTAATTGGCATTGAAGGCATTTGGGAGGTACCAGCAGAGGTATTTGGGTGGCTCCTGCTTTTGATTAAATATTTTATAACAAATGGAACACCTGCACCTCCAGGCCTCCTTTAACCTCGGTAGAGAGGGCAACAGCAATTCAATTCTAAATTGTTTTCCACAAACAAGGACGGGAAGAAAGGGGCTACACTAGCCATGCCAATCTGTCTCCGAAGGCCTTTGAGGGCAATGGTATTTTCAGTCTCCAAACAGAGCTGCATCATCATAATCTTCTACTGCTTATTTGTCTAGAAGCTGCTCATAACATATTATTTTATTTCATAAAATTTATATACCACTTGGTTTAAATTTTAAAAAGCCTTCAGAGTCAAAGATTACAGAGAAATAGTGCTGATGATCATCAGCATTCTGATGGCACCTTGCACTCAAATGCCTGATGGCAACTCCCAGTGGCATCATGTAGATATTAAATAGCACTGGGGACAGAGTAGTGCCCTGCGGCACTCTATAGCATAACTGCCAAGGGGCCTAAAATAATTCTGCCAATGCTACTCTCTGGACCTGGTTCCTTAGGTAGGACCAGAGCCACAGTGACACAGTGCTCCAAATTTTCATTCTACAGAAAAACCGCAGACACACAAGCAGGAGCAAGGTCACCATCCCCCTGTGTAAAGTTAATCCACCAGGGCGACCAAGGGCAACTCAGTCCCAGATAACTCCCATTATCTCTAGCTAACAGGACCAGTGGTCAGGGATGATGGGAATTGTAGTCCCAAAACATCTGGATGGCCGAGTTTGCCTATGTCTGAAGCATATGGTCACTCGAACCACATATTTCAACTCTGATGGAAACAGAGCCAAACACATATTTATTTGATGCATTTATAACCTAACTCAAGATATCAGGGGTTGAACCTAGACTTTCTACATGCATAGAAGGTCCTCTGCCAACAATTGTGCTCTGTGACCTTTGCTCTTCCTCTAAGCGCAATATTACCCAGCCCCCACAGATTACTCCTGGTTGCACTAAACACATACATCTATTTCTGGGATGGTCATGTTGCTTGGTGGTCTACACCTTTTTTTTTTTTTTACATACTTTGTATTTAGATCTGTCCACCCATCCTTTTCATTCTAAGAAGAGTCTCTCACCCAATATCCATCTCCAGTTAAAATATAAGTCAAAGCGTTCTGTTTCTGTGCTTTGTAGAAACTCCGATCTCAAGCTCGGGCGCTGATCACCTTTGCCGGCATGATCCCCTACCGAACCTCAGGAGACACCAACGCACGGCTGGTGCAGATGGAGGTCCTCATGAACTAGGCGCCTTGGGAAACCTGCCAGATGCTGTTGGTACCCTCAGTGGGCGGCCCAGTTTAAGTTGGGGTTTTTTTGCTTTTTGTATTATGTACTTTGTCAACCACAATAAATTTTTTTGATTTATATTTGTTTTGACATTTTGCTTTATTTTTGCCATTATTTATGTTCACTTATTCATTTATTTTGCTTTTTACAATATTTCTTTGTTTCGAGAGGTGGGGGAAGGGGGAAGCTCATTTTAACGAAGGAGCAGGATCTAGGGAGGCAGGCACTGTGTCCTTTATTTTAATTCCTTAGGCAGGGGTCACCAATGTTTTTTAGTCCATGGGCACATTTTGGATTTTTAAGCAAGTGCCATAGGTATACCCCCTCCCTGGACATTTCTCTCCCTGCATCAACCTCCCCTCCCCCCGCCCAATCCCTGGAAGACAGAAAAAGAGAAAGTGCGCGCGCGCGCACACACACGCACACACACACACATTTTTCCAAGTGATCTGGGTAAAAGTTTGAACCCGGAGAAACGGGTTACCATTCTCACCACCTCATGAACAGGGGGTGGGCAGTAAGATAAGGTTTATCTTAGATTTTGTGGGTGTCAGGGGAAAACCTCGAGGGTACTGTTGCGCTTAGGGGCCCCATGTTGGCAACCCTTCTCCTAGGAAATTGATGAGGCTTGATTTCTACTGCTATGGGATGCGAGAGATGTGTTGGTCCTAAATTATCTCATATAATTAACTCTTACCTGCACTGGCTGCAGGATATTTGAATCCCAAAGTGCTCTTGCACAAATGACATATCCACTAGCTGAAGCCTACCTCCTTCTTGCAGCAACTCCTCCCCCCCAAACCTGTGCATCTCTGGTGGATCTTCCAGCCCTCAAGGGTGGCTTTTCAGGGGGTACAGAGGATGGCAGTGTGGAGAGGGGCAGGCAGGGACTCCTTGTTGCATGAGTAGAGTCCCATTCATGCATCCTTGGGTTCAAGCCATCCTGCTGCTTATGTTCTGCAGCATTCCCTCACATGCAGTGGCATGCACTCCTTTGGAAAGCAGGGAGGTGCAGTTGAATACTTCTAGAGCATGGATAGGCAAACTAAGGCCCAGGGGCCAGATCCGGCCCAATCGCCTTCTAAATCTGGCCTGCGGACGGTCCAGGAATCAGTGTGTTTTTACATGAGTAGAATGTATCCTCTTATTTAAAATGCATCTCTGGGTTATTTGTGGGGCACAGGAATTCATTCATTTTTATTTTCAAAATATAGTCCAGCCCCCCACAAGGTCTGAGGGACAGTGGACTGGCCCCCTGCTGAAAAAGTTTGCTGACCCCTGTTCTAGAGGCTGGTTAGGTCCATGATTCTCCAACAGTGAGGTCAGCGTCTCCAATTTCACTGTGGGAGGCAGCATCCTCCCTGCCTCCTCATAGTCTAGACTTCAGTGCTTCTGTAGATCAGGAAGGTGTAGAGTGAAACTATAAAAACTGCCATTGAAAACATCAGCATCTGGGGTTCCATTCTTCCCCTCCATAAGACACAGTACAACTGGTCTGGGTAGCATTTCATGCCAAGCATTTCTCCAATTCTGCTAGTGATGACTAGTGATCCTTAGCAGGGAGGAATGCTCATCGCCATGACATTAGGACACAAGGTAAGTTACCAACTTAGTGCCCCCTGAATGTTTAGTAGGTGGAAACTGTAGTCTGAAACATCCAGAGGGCACCAGATTAGCAAAGGCTGTTCTACCTATTATGGAGGGAAGGGAGGGAGTTTGAGATGGGGCTGCCATAAAAAAATCAGGAGCCCCACTTCATACAGAGTTGGCTTCTCCCTTCTTTGTGGGTGTTCATGGGAAACCCAGAATCAACAATCAGAATATGATTAAGCAAATCAGCCTCAATTTCTCTGTTGGTTTTGTTTATTTAAAATGTATCTTAACCACCTTCATTAAATGATTCCAGGGTAAAACACAAGTTGGAACATACAAATAGATTTTAAAACCAACAAACTTCACAAAATGCAACGAGACAAAAGCAAACAGAAATCCAATTGGAATAGGGCCAACAAGAATCATCACTAATCTACAGCATGATTTGCTAATCGGCTGCTTTGTCGTGGCTTATTCCAAAAGTGTTTTTTTTATTAAAGGCAATAACTGAGAAAACATAAAGAAGAGAGGGAAGGATGAGAGTAAGAGCTGGAGAGAATATGATAGGAATTCCTGAAGGGAGATCTGTGCGAGTGCTGTGGGTGCCAGTCACAGAAAGAAAGTTGTGTATGGAATGACATAATACAAAATGGCTACCACACCTAAAAGAGCAGAAAAAGGGACAAGTGTGCCACCTGAATAAATGGGGGAGGGAGAGATGTGAATGCCAGCCTCTGCCACTCTCGCAAACAAACAATTTCCTTTTTTCAGAAGGCGGGGGGCGGGGAGCACCCCTGGCATCCAGTGATATGAAAGCATGTTTAAGGGGGCATGTTCAATGGAGGAGAAGTTGAGATAGGGCAAACAGCCTCTTTGGCAGTGTGGAATTTGGAGGATATATTTACTGAGACCTTTTTGCAGATGCCAAGAGCTGCTGGTAAGCACATTGGTGCCCATGGGCACCATGTTGGTGACCCTTGGCCAAGATGTTATGGCTGTGTGGCAAGTGACAGTAAGTTGCTAAACCCCATCCACATGTACGTACATACATACATGGGGAACCCAGGTGCACAAGAAGTTGCCTGGAGTAGTGCCATGTTTCAGATGATGCTTGGGCACAGCTCTTGGGATAATACGATACAGGCCCATGCAGTGTCAGGTGTCATGGGTCAGCCTTGCACATGCACACCCCAAACCACATTACATTTTTACAGTAAAACCACCATTCTTTAAAGGTGGACTAGTTTATTGAGACATGAACTAGGCAACAGCCTACGTAGGTGCACTGGGGTGGGTGGTGAAGATGATGGACAGATAGATACCCACACAGGTCAAGGTGTGCAGGTAAGGTGAGATGAAAACCTGACTGCAGTACCTGTGAGTCAATCAGCTGCTCAGAGCTTGAATCACAAAGGATCAATAAACCCCATAGCTGGGGTCAGTTGAGGATTAATTTCCATGACGCTCTCACGTGTGAGATGATGGGTCTTTGAAGGAGAAGACAGGCCTAAACTATGATTTAAGTCCTGATAAAATTGAGTTGGATCTGTCAATGAGCCCAGTGTGTTGAAAACTCACATTCGTGCCATTTCTACTGTCAGGAAAAGCGCAGCATAATAGCCTGGGGTTGGAGCTGGATATTCTGAGCCAGTAATTTATTGCAGTCCAACTCCCATTGGGTTTTAGCAAAGGCTTTGAAATAATGGCTGCTTGTGTTCCATAAAAATGATGCTAAAAGCATTTAAGATAAATACAGAGATAACCAACTTTGGGTATCTCATAATAACTTGTTTCCCAGGGTGACATCTGGCTAAATCATTGTCAAATTGACCTGTTGAAAGCAATGGATTTAAGTTACTTGACTAATAGGCTCTTTAATAGGTCCTTCTGCAAACAGAAAAGCACAATTTAGATTTTTTTATATAAATATTTTAAAAAAACTGCTAGAATACAAACCAAAATTAAAAGATACGATGGCAAACTGTTCAGGGAAAGAAAGAAATGTTTGCTTCGATATATCAACAAGCAACTACTGTATCTCAAATCTCTGTCTGCAAATCTGCCCACTCTTCTCTATTGATTGGAAAATATTAGGATTACTCCATCCAGTAACTCAGTACCAGTATAAAGGGAACAAAGGGAGGGTGTTAACTTATTATTTGCACCTTCCATGTTTAAGCCAGAACCCCTGCAGGTCTCTCACCCACCCCCACCCCCCCCACATGAAGCTAATTCTTAGCTAATAATAATTTAGCAATAATGTACATGTGTGCCTTTCAACCCTGTGGGAACTACAGCTAGCACCCAACCACCTGATTTCAGTAAAAACTGGCAAGCAGCACTGGTGTGGCCCCTGTCCATTGAGACATCACAGGGCAGGACCAGTTAGTGTGGATTGAACTAGTCAGCTCAGCTTTGCACAGCCTGCTACTCTCCAGATGTTGTCAGACTGGAACTCCCATCATCCCCCACCAGGCACTTTCACTGCATGCTCACGACAGCAAGTTCCCTCCTGATGCCGAACAAATGAATAATGCTTCTTTAATTTCAAAGATGTATGAAAGGTTCTGCTGAAAGAAGAAATGGTCATTCACAGTCTCTCCTCTAAAATGTTTTCTGTGCATTTTTTAGGGAATGGGCACCATGTTCCTAAGGTCTTCTAGTAAATTTATTTTGGCACAACATCTCCACGGTGGCTGGAAGCGGATTTGTGTCACCTGACTGTTCTCATTGGAGTTGGGAAGAATTTGGTTCTCCCTTTGGCAAAAGGGAGGGTCATTTATCCCACGGTAGCTTAAAGCAGGCATGATGTAGCATCCATTTTCTTTATTTCAACCATTCTAAGTTTATTTTAACCATATTGAGGCTAATAGCCCTAAAGCTTGCTTCATTCTGAGAA
Source organism: Podarcis filfolensis (assembly GCF_964270895.1). Lineage (NCBI taxonomy): Eukaryota > Metazoa > Chordata > Lepidosauria > Squamata > Lacertidae > Podarcis > Podarcis filfolensis. The sequence continues at coordinate 55,367,549 of NC_139611.1, read as the reverse complement.
ATTAAGAGACATCCCTGCTTTAGGTAACAATCCTGTGCATTTGGTGGACTGGGCACAATCCACTCATGACTGAAGCCCTTTTCGGGTCCGTTGATTTCAGTGGGAATCTTAAATGTGTGCATAAATCTCTCCCATTGAAAACAATGCAGTGCCAAAGTGCTTAATTCTGAGTGGGTTGTGCCCTTTTCCCTAGGATTAACCCTACAAATATCAATAGGTTCAAATAAATGTTCATAGAATTAGGCTGGATATTGATGGAGGTCAGTATAATCACCAGCAAAGGAAAGTTGGTGGGTTCGGAAAAGGAAATATTAAAGATTGCGTCCTCCTTCAAAAGGTAAAAGTATGGAGATTTGGTAGTGCTGTTAAAAACAAACAAACACATACACTGAATAAATGGTAAAAGGTGGGTGATCTCAAAAGGAATTGACAGTTTTAAACATGTTTTTATCAGCCACTTTTTTCTAACTTCTGTACATGATAATGCGGCTGTGTGGCTCACTTTGCAAAGGACAGTCTTTTGCTGCTGTTATTAACCATTTTTTAAACTTGACTTTTCCGAAATCAAAAACAAATACAACAATATACATTAAATCATAATAGTAGATGTAAGGGAGTAGAATAGCTGGAGGTCCAGCCCAGTGCCCAGACAGTCAAGCAAATAGAACTGTACTATATCAGAGAATTTCCCATTTTTCTTGTGGTTATGGTCACCTTCTCATTTGCTGCCAGTTATGTCCTCTGTCTACTGTATGATTGGGAGGGGTAGACATCTGATTCCAGTATTGAAGTATTAGTGGTTTAGCCACCACGAGTACCCTTAGAAGCCAGCTAAATTGTCCCTCTGTCACGTTCCAAAGGATTGGTACGTAATTCAACAGAACATTAGCATCCATAAATCTCATGGTGGTGTCCAAAACCATATTCATGGAGCTGATGACTTCTGACCTAAAGGACATTCCTCTCCTTGAAGGGCCTTCCCCATTCCAAGTTCAGTTTAAAGATAAGAAAGAAAAGCTAGAGAAACCTTGAAGCTGCCCATCAACAGTTTAACTCCCTGCCAGACTGATCGGCCACATCTGGCCTGTCTTCCCCACTATGATGAATGACATGGATTTTGTTCCTGTTTAAAGACAGTGGGCTGTATCCAATTAAATTGTATTCAGGTCATGCCCACTAAAATTAATTAAATTACTTAGGTGTAGAATTAATCTATTTGGCTTCTTGTTGGTTGTCATCATTGACCTGTTGCTTGCATTAGATCCTGTGATGGGCCTTGGGGTTTGAATGAATGAAATTGTCTAAGAAGAAGAGTAAAAAAATGCAAGTGTGGTGTTGTTGTTGTTGTTTTTAAAAAAAGTAGTGTGATTTGTTTTTGAAACGAGACATCGGCAAGCTGTTTTCCAAGGTGGATCAGGAGCCTGGCAGCCCCCAGCCTGGAGTCACGGTATCGTTGCTGCAGCTGGTGTTGTGAATCAGGCCGACAAAAAGCGCATCTTACTATCCGGCTATTTCACTACACCAGGGTTGCATCATACCACTTGCCTTCCCTACGCATCCAGCATCGGAGAGGCTGCAGATTCACTCCAGTGTGGTTTCCGTTGACTCTCTTCCGTTCCTCTTCTCTTTTGCCGCAGACTCTCTTCCCAACGCAGCTGGGATGTGAGTTTTGAAAATAAAGCTGCTTCAACAGCAAATGTGTGCGTATTTATATGTGTGTGTTGCTTCCATGATATTGTGAGTGTGAAAACCATGGACTACTCTATATCCAGCCTTTGGAGAGCCGCTGGGCAAGGGTGGTCGTAGTCCTCTCTATGAAGGGCTGCCTGATAAACATCTGGTTTAGATATCGCTAAGGAGAGAGAGCAGGACCATCAGCTGCAAACTCTGCTGGCACTAGCATCACCTGGTCAAAGCCCTCAACACTAGGGGGAGATGGGCTGTATCTCTGTTTAGAGTAATTATTGCCCATTGCGTGTCTATGCTCTTTAAATTAGTAAAGAGACCTTTTAGGCACATCTTTCTCCATTTTGAGGAGGTGGTGGCAGTGGTTATGATGATGTGCAAGTAATTCCTGACTCCCTGGCTTTGCTGTTCCACTGTTTCCCCGCTGTGCTGTGAGCACCTTTCAGCTGGGAGACGCATGCCACACCAGAAAGTAGAGAGAGTTCTTCAGGGAATAGACCACAGCTCAGAGGCAGAGCCCAGACACTGTACACAGGAGGCTCCAGGTTCAATCTCTAGCATCTCTGCTTAAAAAAAAGGACAATTCAACAAGTAATGGGGAAGACTTCTCTTGGCCTGAAACCTTTGCAGTGGGAGGAGTTAGTACTAGCCATCCTGGCTATGCACCACCTCCATAGCTATGTTCTACCTCCAGTGTCAGAAGCAGTGTGCTGGGAATCACAAGTGGGGAGAGAGCTTGGAAGCTTGGAAGCTTGCAGGCTTCCAAGTGGCATCTGGCTGACCACTGTGAAAACAGAATGCTGGACTAGATGGGGCTTTGGCCTAATCCAGCAGCCAGGCTCTTCTCACATTGTGAGTGTGGTTTTCCCCAAAGCCCTAAATGAGAACAGCCTGGCATTACTTTGTATTTCTCCCCCTGCCTCTTCAATTGGTATCTAAAAGCCGAGTCCCAAAGCTGAATTGGCCCACCCTCTGAAGCCAGCTGTAATTTGCAAAGGCCATTTCTGTTAAGTTGTGGGTAGACATAGCAGACGACACAGCGATTCTTCCAAAGCAGCTCTTTATTTGTAAGCTGGAACAGAACTGACTGAGGAGCTCAGTCAGCCTGCTTATATAGAGCTCCAGAACAATGTAACTGTTGCCATTTTCTAAAACTATCCAATCACTGAACGTCACTTTCAATCCTTCATTTGCATACAAACTATCCAATCACTGAACGTCACTTTTGATCCTTCATTTGCATAACTATCTACAGTATCCCCCTGCTGGCCCAGGGTGAGAACTTCAGTACATAACAATTTCCATCTGTGAGAACAGCCTTGGCTTCTCAGTGGTTATCTAAGTGCCCTTGGAGACATGAAAAATTCAGCCATGGAGCCATGCAGTTGTAGCAGTTCTCATGATGGTGGTGACTGGAGTGGGGAGAGGCTGTGTTTGTGGGCTGGTTCTTTGGTGTCATGGGAAGTACTGTAGTTCAGTGGCAGAGCCCCTGCTTTGTATGCAGACTGTCCAAGGTTCAATACTCAATGGCCTCTTCAGGTAGGGCTGGAACGGTAGTCTGACTGGTATAAGGCAAGGGTGAAACAGCAATGCAATCAGTAACCCCAAGTAGGAACTTGCTAACACAACAATCAGGACTCCTTAGTAAAAACTTGCAGAACACAGTAGCTAAAATATATCCTGTTTTTTTTAAAAATAAAATAAACATAAAGCCTACTGCATTCGACAAACACCCCAGAGGAACAACAGAAAACATTTTCCCATTAACCTGACGAAATGAATCACAGTGCTGAATTTCAATTGGCTTTTCCAGAGCCAGAACTGAGCTTTATGGCTGGGCTTTGACTGGCTGTCTCTCGAGATCCTTATCTGTCACTGCTTTTAAATTGCCATGTGGCTTTGGAACTCAGGCCTCCCAGTGCAATGGGCAACAGCAATCTCGCTTTGCATATTTTCCTGGCAAATTTTCTTAACTAGGAATGCTCATGATAGGCTATCCAGTATGCTCTGGAAATGAGACATTTTCAACATTGCTGTTTATACTTCTAAAAGTGGTTGAGAATTGGTGGAGAAGGAAGAAGAGGAGGATGATATTATTATTATTATTATTATTATTATTATTATTATTATTATTATTATTTGCATTAATATCTCACCTTTCCTCCAAGAAGCTGAAGGCAAACGGTGTCTGCTCCTTCCCCATATCATCCTTACAAGAGGCCTATGAGGCTGGTTAGGCTGAGAGAAACTGGCCTGTGCTCACCCCATGCCTGAGAGCAGGATTTGAGTCTGGGCCTCCCCATTCCTGGTCTGATACTAATGGCAGCGCCACACTGGCCTTCGAATGGAATGAGGGAGGGAATGAATCTAGAGCCAAAACAATTTTGCTCCCATAAATTCTTAGGATTCTCCACCATAAATTTTGATGCAAAATATTTCCCAGCTGTACTCTAAATACTGAACATTTTGCTGAATGTTTGACATCTTGATTTGAAATTGCTGGGTACTTGATTTTAAACTAGGCAAGTTGGCCTGTGCTTAGGCCTTTAAGATCTGAAAGCTGACCTGCAATGGGAAATGGCACTTTCCGGGGGGAAATAATTCAGAGGTGATTTTGGGTAAGAATGTTGGGGTTTTTTGGCAAAGGAGGATTTATCCCTCTTCCCGCAAAGTGTGGTCCCATTCAGGATTGGTTCCCTCAGTGACTTAAACATGGGAGGAAAAACAAGCGAAGCACGTTTCACATTGCATCCAGTTTGGCTTTTAAACTATAGCACAGAAAATGTACTTGTTATATTTCCTTTCATATCTGCTGTTTATTTTATTTCTCTTTTTAAAATCCATTGTTAGATGTAAAAGGGGGCATTTGAAAATTGTAATTTGTTTTATTTATTATATTTTCCTACCCTTTCTTGAAGGAGCTGAGCACAATGTGTATGCATTTAATCCCTTGTATCTTCACAACAGCCCTGCGAGGTAAATTAGGCCGAGAAACGGTAGCCAGTACAAGGTCACCCAGCGTACTTCATGGCTGAGTATGGATCTGAACCCAGGTCTCTCCACTCTAGGCCCAATCCACCAGGCAACAATGAAACTGACTTTTCTAGCTCACTTGTTCTTTATTAGAGTTAATCATATCACAATATTAAAATGTTGGTGAAACTTTTCATGTTAATTGTGTTTTTATTAAACATTTCAATAGCGAACAAATAAAGATCATTTGGTTGTTCATTGTTTCTTTCCTTCCATTAATCTTTTCTTATATTAATGTTGCAAGATCTAAGGATTTCTGCATCTCCTTTGGTAAGAATCATTGCATGGCTGTTCTGATCTCATCTGCCTTATGACACTTCCTTTCCATCTGCAGTCCAATCATTTGCAATGAAATGGGTCCGTGACTCTTCTGTCTGTGGCATAAAGTGAATTTAAGAGCTTTGCCACAACAACCCCTTTTAAAAATGGACGTTTGTGATTAGGAAAGTGATGGGGAAATGCCCACCCTCCAAAAGGGAGATAAAGGTCAATTGACAGGAAGACATATAACCTTCATGGAAAGACATCAGGATAAGTGTCCATTGCTGTATAACTTCCCTGCAAACAAATCAGGGCAAATGCTTTATAAGCCTCCATGGCAAGCTTTGTGCAAGCAAATCAGGATGAACACTCAGCCAGGAGGTCAACTGGAAGAGACCCTCTTCTCCTTCCTCCAAGGACATGCCTTGCCTGACCCAATTATAAAGGAAACACAATGTACCCAAACAGAATGAATCAGAAAAGTATCTCCATTCCAGTGTCCCACCAATACTGTATTTTTAGCTGATATGTCCTCAGGACTTAATTCAAAATCTGTTATCATAGACTTGATCTAGAACACGAGTTGGCGAGCAAGTCTTTAGCAATCCCTCCAGGCTACTCTTTTCAACAACCAGCTCAGGATGGTTTGAGCCAATTACTTCCCTCTGTTAAGAGTTAACTGAGCAGGAGGTCGGCCAGTTTTTTCTGGTTTCGTGGGGTATAAAGTTTCCATGCCCCCCTAGATGTTGCAGTAGATGCTCAAAATCTGCGCCATCCCTTGCCTGTGAGTTGAAGGAGAGGCAAAACGAAGAGCAGAGGGTCATGAAATGGCTGAATCGCAGGTGATGGAGCGGACTGCCGACCCGGCAAACTCCAACGGCAGGTTCACCATCAGCACCCTGATCAGCACCGAGGACAGAGGCAGGCCTCACTATGGCCAGGGGGACACGGTTGCCTACGACGCTGCCCAAGCCAACCACCTCACCCACAACAACACTTTCTACATGCGGACCTTTGGCTACAACACCATCGAAGTTGTCCCCACTTACGAAAACTATGCCAACACAAAAGTCTCCGGTGAAGCCAAGAAGACCAGACCTACCTTGTCCGATCTACACTCATTCCTCAAGGTAAATTGAAGCCAGTTTGGTTCACAGAATGTCTGTTGCACAGAGTCATGAACATAGGAAGCTGCCTTATAATCATTAGTGTATCTATCTTAGTATATCCAGCTCAGTCAGGGGTCTCTCCTGCCACCAGGGATTCCTCTTGGGACCTTTTGCATGCAAAGCAGGTGCTCTAACTACTGTTCTTTACAGGTCTGTCCCTGCCTGATCACAATCTCCATTAGGTCTTGAGCCAGGGGGACAAAGCACTGAATCTTGCCCCACATTCTTTCCCAGCTGGAAGAAAACCTCATTGGTCTTTGGGCACTTTTCCTGATCTGCATTACTTGGATCACAGAATCCTTGAATTGTAGAGTTGGGAAGTATCCCAAGGTTCATCTAGTCCAAGCTCTGCCATGTAGGAATATGCAGGTGGCCCATATGGGGATGGAACCCACAATGTTGTTATCAGCTCCTCACTCTAACCAATTGAGCTAACCTCAACAGTGGGTGAGGATGGGTAGCTCAGAATGTTTTTTCTCTGGGGGACTCTTTCTTGAGGTCTTTAGCAACTCTGATTTCTTTTTTCTGCCTTTCCCCACAAGCTCTTATGGAAATAAGCAATACTGGCCAAGAGCCATGGATAATATTTTTTAATAATAATAATAATAATAATAATAATAATAATAATAATAATAATAATATCATAGAGCTATTTTGCTCATTGCATTTTAAAAAATGCATATAGAGAAGTGGCATGAAAATAGCCCCATCTTTGTGCCCTTTTGACATCTGCATGCTTGGATCGAGTTTTCCACCTGACAGTCTGATCACACACTCATTTGAGAAGGTGGGAAAGGGGGGTTCTCGGGGCACAGATCCAACTTCTATTTTCTTTTTCTTCAAACAAAGTTTTTGAAAAATATAAAAGCAACAGCATAAACAAAAAATAATCAGTTACAAAACAGAGGAGCAGGAGGCTGCATTTCCCAAATAAACAGAGAACAGATAATTAGAAAAAAATAAAAGCAGAAAAACGCATCAAGAAAGCCAGATTTCGCAATTTGGTGGGGGAAGAGAGTTTTGTATACCTGAATTTGACACATAAGCAATCAGATCCTGCCAAACAGTGTAGAAATATTCTGCATCTTCCTTATCCTTAGAAATGCATAATGTGTGTGTTATTTTCTCTGCTGCAGCCAGAATATCCATATTCCTGTGCCGCAACAAGAGGTTTAAGTCCTAAAGGTCTTTGGCTCTGGGTCAAAGTATTCATGTAAGACCTTCCATAGATTGGGAAATTGCTTTTTGATCATCCCATAAATTCAAAAGAGCAGGATTGTGGAGAATCCTTGACATCTGTTTTCAATATCAGATTAAATATGTGCACATGAGAAAGAAGATGATGCCTCTGAGCATGTGCAGAGAACTTTCCTCCCCCAGTGCCAATATGTATTTTTCATGGCTAGAGGTGCAGTGGATGTCCCAGAGCCCTTAAAAGACTAGCTGGTTTATTTTATTTTTTTTATAATATTTTTATTTTTCCATATAGACACAATACAACAAACATAAACATACAAAAACAAAAACAAAACAAAAAACATGTATCATTTCATATCCTGATTTCATATCCTATCTTCCCCGACTTCCTCATGCCTCCCCTTTCTGTATTCCAAATTCTTATCGATTGTTCAGCAAATCTTCCCTTATTTTAATTTAAATTTAGACTATACTTCCTTATTCTCCTTGTCTTAACCATTGCTAATAGCAACCATTTACTTTCCAGTCCAACATCATTCTAACTTTCATTAACTTTGTAATATTTCTTTAAATAGTCCTTAAATTTTTTCCATTCTTCTTGCGCTGCTTCTCTTCCCTGGTTTCGGATTCTGCTCGTCAAAAGACTAGCTGGTTTAATGTGGCATCATATTTTCTATGCCAGCCTTCTCCAGCCTGGCACCCTTAATATGTTTTGGACCACAGATGCTCTGGCAGGAGCTGAGAGGAGCCATAGCTAAGAAGAGTTGGGGCCACCAGGCAGGGCCGAGACTTGTGGGAGGTTTTAACATGCTTTCAGGCAGGTGCAAGAAACTGAAACAGGGTGAGTGTCAGCATTAAGCCTGGTGTTCTGAGCAGGACCAGGTGGCTGGTCTAGTAAAATAACAACAATAATAATTTCCCACAATGGCCAGGAGAAGTTCCACATCAGGGGCATTGTGGGAAATAAAAATGGTGGCTACATTCAGCTGCCAAGGTCTGCTTGGAACCCTGCTGTACACCATCACCACAGCCTACCAGGGTTCACTAATGTAGGACAGAGCTGGAGAACTTCATGCTGAGGGGACAAATGTGGCCCTCCAGGCCTCTCTACCTGGCCCTTGGAACACTTCCCAGGCCATGTCCCTCACTGGCCCTGTATCACATCCTAAGCTGGACTCTAATAATGCCTTCTCACTTGTCTGGATGGTGGATAGATAAAGGTTTGTAGAACCAACCTGTGGCACAAAGAGAAAAGTTTCATTTGTTGTTCTGCCCACTTTGAACCTGCCCACCAATGGCCCTCAGAAGGTTACCCAGGAAGGAACATGGCCCTCAGGCTGAAAGGTTTCCCCGGCCCTAATGTAGGAGAGGGAACCCAGAGAAGGTCATTTTCCCAGGTCCCCCTCAACCCTGGAGTGGGCCTCATTCTGCACCAGCAGGGCAAAGCCAGTTCATGCAGCAGCCATTTGGGTTCTGGACACAACCAGGTCATGGCCAGACTGTCCACTATGTCCCAATAGAGCCATACTCCTCAGCCACCCAGTTCTGATGACCTCTGCATTGTCCTTGCTGGCTGAGACAGGATGTTCTGTACCTCAGGTGTCTCCTTATCCCATAACTTTTCTCACTTTCCTCCTGCCCCCAATTTTGCAGTCTGATTGCCATCAGTTGTTGTTGTTTTGTTCCAGCAAGAAAGTAGCCATCTCCACCCGCCAGCGTACGAGCTCCACAGGGACATCATATTCCCCGAAGAAGGAACTGAGGAGGAGGCTGGTGAGGGGGATGCGAAGCCTCAGGAGGAACCTGTCCGTTTTGGGTGGGTTAAGGGGGTGATGGTGAGTACCGTTGCTTAGTTCCCCACTCCTGGCTCAAAGGATGTCCTGGCCAGGGCCTTTTCTGTAGTGGCTCCATCCCTTTGGAATTCTCTTCCCAGGGAGATATGTATGGCCCCCTCTTTACTGGTTTTTAAGGGAACCCCATTTTATTTCAGCCAGCTTCTGAGTGATCATGCCCCTGAGTTGTCTGGATGGAGGAGAGAAAGAAACATATGAGTGTGGAGAAGCTAGGCTACTGTACAAAGGTAGAAAGTGCATTTGTTGCTCTGCCTGCTTTTGCCTCTGGCCCGCCCACCAATGACAGGTGGCCCCTGGAAGGCTGCGCAGGTAGGAGTATGGCCCTCAGTTTGAAAAAAGTCTTGCTACTCCTTGCTATAAATCATGGTATCAACCTATCTCTCAAGAGTTCTCTTGGGTGAATTGCAAAGGGGGTTTATGGAATCACAGAACTGTAGAGTTGGAAGGGACCCCAAGGGTCACCTAGAGCAACCGCCTACGATGGAGGAGTCACAGCTGAATTGCCAGGCCACAAACTGCGATGGAGAGACAAGGCAAGGTGCAGGGAACTGTCTTCCTTCCAGACACCCCTTGTGACATCTTCCTTCACCAGACAGATCTCGTCGCTTATGCCAGGGGTCCCAGTGCTCCTTTTCTGACTAGTGCACTTCAGGCACTAGGTATCTTTTAAAAGAAGGAAATATTTAAACACGTGCACTCACCCACACATGCACACCCTTCAGTCTAAAATGGTACAGTCCAGGGAAGACTTGACCATATTGTTCTTCCAATGCTATAAGCAGACCCAGAGGTGTCAGGGCACTGGCTCACAGATTTTAAATGACTAGATAGAAGATCCTAGGTCTCTGGTCCTCCTCACTGGCCCTGAGGTGCCTACATGCTTCAGTTATTCTTCCCAGTTACCAATTGCTGCTCCCATAACTTTCCAGATCCGTTGCATGCTAAATATCTGGGGTGTGATTCTGTACCTGCGGCTGCCTTGGATCACTGCACAAGCCGGAATAGGTAAGTCCTGTTGAATCTAACTGCATGGTTGAGGCAAACATATCATGGTATATACATGACGGCTTATCCACACTTCCAGCCTCAGCAGTTGGAGAGGTGGCAGCCCAATAGAGGACATTTTCTTTGAGAGCTCCCAAGTTGTGGAACCCCTCTGTGGGAATCCAACCATGGTCTTAATGTCTAAGCAGTATAATCCAAACCAACTGCTTTTCTTCACAGCACTGACTTGGGTGATCATCCTGCTTTCTGTGACAGTGACCACCGTCACAGGACTGTCAATCTCAGCCATCTCCACCAATGGCAAAGTTAAATCAGGTAGTGTTTTTTGCACATCACCTGTAGAAATATTGACAAAGTTGCACGGGTTAGGTTAGCAAGTGTGTGTGTACACATTGAACCTCTACTTCACATAGACAAGTCTCATCATTTTTTTAAACAAACAGACAAACAATGTCCCACCAGCTTCATCTATCAGAACCAGATGAGACTTCCTTGAGGGGGGCGGGTGGACCCATTGCTGGCATGGCTGAGGCTCAAGACGGGTGGGAGGCATTTGCAGAGGTGGACAAAATGACTTTGCCACCTAGGAAGGTTCTCCACTCAAGAGACTGACAGATCCAGGGGATCCACAATTTTTTGATGTTTCTCACCTGCCAGCTTCAAATCCTACCAAACTGCTCCCAGGAGGAGGGATCTGAGCAGGGGCCCAGAACTAGATGACCATTTGGGTCCCTTCCAACTCTACAATTCTATGATTCTACGCCTGCCCAATTGCTGGGTACCAGTGTGGTGCAGCAGTTAGGATGCTGGACCTAGGCCATGAGAGACTAGGGTTCAAATTCCCATTTGGCCCATGAAGGTCACTGGGTAACCTTGAGCCATTCAGCCTCACCTACCTCACAGGGTTGTTGTGGGGATTATATGAGGAAGAGGAGAACCAGCTTGCATGCCACCTTGATATTCTTGGAGGGAAAAGTGGGATATCAATGCAATAAGATCAAATATATAATTTGCAGTAGGTGAGCTATACAAGCCTTTGTGGTGATTCTTGTGTTCCCATATCTCAGGTGGGACTTACTTCCTTATTTCACGAAGCCTTGGGCCTGAGCTGGGAGGCTCCATTGGCCTCATCTTTGCCTTTGCCAACGCGGTGGCTGTGGCCATGCACACGGTGGGCTTTGCAGAGACTGTGCGGGACCTGATGCAGGTAAGCCGGGGCAACTGCTGCCACCAGGCTTTGAGGGAATCTCTGCAATCTTTGAACCATCATCAAGGACAGCAAGAGGAAGCCTGGTGCAGTGGTTAGAGAGCTGGAGCAGGACCTGGGACACCAGAGTTTGAATCCTCACTCAGCCATGAAGCCCACTGGGTGACTTACCACACAGGGTTGTGGTGAAGATTAAAAATGAGGAGGGGGATAACCATGTTGGAAAGGCACAGTTTAAATGCAATAATGAAATAAATAAGGATAGCTCCACATAGAGCACAATGCCATAGTCTAAGGCTCTAAGCAATAGGTTACTGGCCCATAGATCTCTGTGAGCAGGCTGTCCCAGGAACATCCAGAGCTGAAAACAGGCACTGTGCACCACTGATAGAGTCTAGGAGTTTCCCCAGACCATGAAAGGTTGGCAACAGAATTTATAGGTTGAATCAGAACAGCCCAGGAGATTCTACCTATTTTTAAATTAAAATGGTACTCAAATAATAACTTCTTTAACTGTGTCCAGACATTGCAGCTAAAAAGGATTGATTTCCAGGCCAAGGATTCAAATCCCACTCTGAGCCAATTATTGGGGGCAAAATGACACAGCTGTGTGAAGTCTTGAGCACTCTTGCATTTGGGGGTAGATTAGCCAGCACTGATCTTTTAACCAAAGATCTTCCTATTCCAAATGCAAGCTTTTCTCTGTAGATGGGAAGCTGTCATATCACGACTCCTTTCATCTCCGACCATTGCCTATGCTGACCGGGGCTGATGGGAGTTGGGGTCCAGCAGTTTGTGTTTTTTAAAAAACACATTTTAAAAATAATAATAACTGGTTGAATGAAAAGGTCTACACTTCACTTGGCACAGAAAATACCATAAAGAAGGTGCCAAGCTAGCCTCTCTCAGGCGGACATTCCGCAACCAGGTCACCACCACTAAGAAGGCATAAGCATATAATTGAGCCATGTTCCTTCTGCTCTGGCATTGCCTCTTCCAGATTTCTGGAACTTTTAGGTGACATTTAGTTATTAAATCATTTAGAAATCGTTTAAAGTAAATATCAAGAAAACAGGATCACGAAAACAGAGGTGCAATATACAGTAGTATCTCAGGTTACAGATGCTTCAGGTTACAGACTCCGCTAACCCGGAAGCAGTACCTCGGGTTAAGAACTTTGCTTCAGGATGAGAACAGAAATCGCACAGCACCGGTGCAGCGGCAGCGGGAGGCCCCATTAGCTAAAGTGGTACCTCAGGTTAAGAACAGTTTCAGGTTAAGAACAGACTTCCGGAACGAATTAAGTTCTTTACCTGAGGTACCACTGTACAAGTGAAACAGTAGCATAAATTCATATAATGGCAGGAATCCAGTAATAACAGTTTCTGATCTTATGGGTCAAGGAAAGCCTGGGCAAAAAGGTATGTCTTTGCAAGACATCTGAAGCAAGTGATGGATGATGCTTCATGTATGGCAGAGGGAAGGGCATCCCGAAATGGAGATGCCAGAGATTGAATCTAGAGCCTTCTGCCTACAAAGTACCTTTTCTGCTGCTGAACTACGGCCCCTTTCCAACCCTGTGGACTTCTCTGCATCACCCCCTTTCCCAGATTGTGCCTTGAGTCCCCAGTGCACTCATTCTGATGCACCCTGTGAGCACTGACTGTTGGTGTTTTTTTCTGCCCAAGGAGCACAACTCTATCATGGTCGATCCCACAAATGACATTCGCATCATTGGGGTCATCACAGTGACTATATTGCTTGGCATTTCTTTGGCTGGGATGGAGTGGGAAGCCAAGGTAAGAGCTTCGTTATGTACGTGTTTGTTTTTTTTAGAAGGCCTGGGGCAGGGGCAGGTGCGGCTAACGGGGAGAGAGCCCTATTCTGGTCATGAGGAGCAACCCATGGGGCAAGGCGGGTCAGTGATCCCAGCACTACGGAGAGCTCCAAGGGGCTGGGAGTAGACTGAGGTTTCTGCCTCCAGCCTGCCTCTATTAGGCTCCTCCCCTTTTGGAGAACCAGGGTCTCTTAAAAGACCAAACACACGGCCTGAAGATGGTCTCCAACATGAGGTGCTCCTTGTGTTGAAAGGTACCTAGTACAGGGACACTCAGTTCCCAGTAGGGTTGTCATTGTCACAATGGATTTGCTTGGTCTTTGCAGGCACAGGTTCTTTTCTTCTTTGTCATCATGATCTCCTTTGTAAACTACCTTGTGGGAACCATCATTCCAGCCAGTGAGGAGAAACAAGCCAAAGGATTCTTCGGTTACAGGGGTAAGATGCTGGCATGAGTGGCTGAGGGAAGAGAGGACTGTTCATGAACTGAAGTACTCCAGAAGAATTAAGTTGGTGTAAGAAAGCAGTGGCGGTTGGAAATGATGCCGAAGGGCCATAACCCAGCATGAGGGCATCTGTTTTACATGTGGAAAGTCCTGAGTTCCATCCCCAGTGGCATCTCCAGGTGGTCCTGGGAAAGACTGCCTGCCTGAAATCCTGGAGAGAACCTGCCAGCCAGTCCGTGTAGACAACATTGACCTAGATGGACCAATGGTCCAACTCAGTGTAAGACAGCTCCCTATTCTGGTGTTTAAACAGCATGTAAAGTAGCTCTAAATAAATAAATGGGCTGAAGTTGTGTTTGTGACTAGCAAGTCAACAAGCTAAACTAGATTTGTTTTAAATAATAACAACAGGAACATTTGAGTTTGGTTCTCTTGCTCAAGGAGTGCATTCAATCCTCAAAACATAAGACGAGCCCAGCTGGGTCAGATTAAAGTTCTGGTAGCTGTGGTAGAATAATAATAATAAATAAGTTGAGATGGTGTTGGAGGTTTACATCTCTCCACCCAGTCCAGTGCCCTGAGGGAGATGGAAATTGCCCTCTCCCAACTCATTGGATTGATCATCAGGTGTAAAGTTTGCATACACAAACACACACGTGACGAAACCTTCTCTTTTCCAGCGGACATCTTTGCGCAGAACTTTGTGCCAAACTGGCGCGGGCCTGATGGCAGTTTCTTTGGTTTGTTTTCCATCTTTTTCCCATCAGCCACTGGCATCTTGGCAGGAGCCAACATTTCAGGTGATTTGAAGGTAGGCGGTTCTGGCTGCTGAAGCCCAGGGGGCCAGGAGGTGGGGTGCTGGAGTCAGCAGCCTCCTTTTGGAAACATGGCCCAGGGCAATAGTTGGTGCGAGAAATTCTGGGTATTGGGACAGAGGGTTTGGTGGGTCCCATTCCAGCCTCTTTCTACATATAGCCTGTTGGGGATGCAGAGGGACAAGTCTTTCATTACATAAATATATTTCTCTCTCTCTCTCTCTTTCAGTGAGGGGTGACTTATTACAGCTAAGCATGAAAAGTTGCATATAAGTTGAATCTTCTTTCCTTCCCCCCATGTTTCATTTGGTAGAAGCCAAAGCCCATGCAGTTCTATGCGAAGCTATGTGTGTGTTTGTGTGTGTTCCTATATACATAGAAATGTAAGGTGTCATAAAGCTTCAGTTTACCAAACACAAACTCCAGCATGACAACAGAACATCAGGCAAGCAAGTGTGAGTAAGGAGGGGGAGTTGCTTCAGGGAGCAGTTTGGCAAACCTGTCTCTGGGGCGCCTTCCCACCTCCATTAAACCTCACTGCAGCCACAGGCAAGCAGGAGGAACAAGTGAGGAGGCAGGCAGAGTGGGGACTCATCCACACTTAGCTTTTGCCTCGCACTTTCCAGGCACAGGTCCGCACTTTAAAGCTCCATGTCCTAGCGCCCCCTTTTTTTCACCCTGAAGCACAACAAACAGTGATTTTCTGCAGACTGCCGTTTGCTCCTGTTCAGTGTTAAAAGAGCAGGTTTTCACCGGGAAAGCTCCAAAGCAAAAGAAGAAGAAAACGAGTGCTTGGAAAATGGAGCTTTGAAGCATGGGCCCTGCCTGGAAAGCACAGAGGAAAGGTAAGGTGTGGGTAAGCCTTAAGTGAGTGAGCCAGTGGCCCAGGCAGGCAGGTGAGTGAGTGATGGAGAGGCACAGGTGAGCAAAAGGGAGAAGCTGAAGGAGGTTTGGGTGAGGTGTAAATGGGTTGGCAACAAGGTGGGGCAAGCGAGGTTGGTGAGCCCCTAGTAGTATCACAATTACTGGTTAATGCAGTGATGCCTATGGAAGGCATTTTCCTAAATCTCATTTATCCCCTTGGGTAGGATCCTGCCGTGGCAATTCCTAAAGGGACCCTCATGGCTATTTTCTGGACGACCGTGTCATATCTGATTATATCTGCGACTATTGGTAGGTAATGGTCAGGCATTAATCATAATCAGCAAGGTAAATGTAGTACGTTTCTGAGCACAATACAAAGTGTTGGTGCTGACCTTTGAAGCCCTAAATGGCCTCAGCCCAGTATACCTGAAGGAGTGTCTCCACCCCCATCGTTCTGCCCCGACACTGAGGTCCAGTGCTGAGGGCCTTCTGGTGGTTCCCTCATTGTGAGAAGTGAAGTTACAGGGAATCAGGCAGTGGGCCTTCTCGGTAGTGGAACCCGCCCTGTGGAATGCCCTCCCATCAGATGTCAAAGAGATAAACAACCACCAGACTTTTAGAAGACATCTGAAGGCAGCCCTGTTTAGGGAAGCTTTTAATGTTTGACAGACTATTGTATTTTAATATTTTGTTGGAAGCCGCCCAGAGTGTCTGGAGAAACCCAGCCAGATGGGTGGGGTATAAATAATAAATTATTATTATTATTATTAATCAAGAGAAGCTGCCCCTGGATGTTTTTGGACTGAGTATGGGCTCAGGAGCATTATGACTTCTTAATTCAAGGTGTATTTCCTGAGCTACTGCTGTCCACTTGATTCTGGTTGGTGGGCTTTACCTATTTATTCTGTAGGATTCATAAAGCATTTAATTGTCAAGACCAGTGAGCAGTTTACAAGGGGTACTGGTAGTCAGAGTAAACCTACTAAAGTTAAAGTTGTTTTTAATGTTTGGTGTTTTATCGTGTTATTAATATTCTGTTGGGAGCCTCCGAGAGTGGCTGGGGAAACCCAACCAGATGGGTGGGGTATAAATAATAAATTATTATTATTATTATTATTATTATTAAACAGAATTAACTAATTTCAATGGGTCTGCTCTGGATAGAACTTAGCTGGATACGTGAAAATTACTGTTAAAATCAGATATTTAAAACATTTCAAAATATAATCAGCAGCTTTAAAAATATACATAATAAAATAAAATTGTATATTAAAATGCATGTCAAATTTACATATCTGAGTAGGCTTGGTTAAAGAAAAAGAAAAATTTCAGCCATTGTCAAAAAGAGAGCAGCGAAGGCACATGCCCAGTACCAAAGGGCAGAGAATTCCAAAGTGTAGGCACAGCTGGCCCGAAGGATTGAATCCTTGCAAATTTGGAATGAATATTATATGGTTTATTTAACAGGATTTATACATTGCTTAATTTGCCAAGGTCTCTAACTGGTTTGGGGCTCTGGTGAGAAAAACAAAGTAGATCCAAGCAGCCTGAAATTTGCTGTTCTCTGCTTAGAGTGGCCCATGGGTCTTTGAAATTAAGAACCCACATTGTGGAGGAAAGCTGTAAGAAATGATGCTAAATTATCATGGTCCTTTTCTTAGGGGCGTGTGTGGTCCGGGATGCCTCTGGAAACGTGAACGACACCATCTCTGTTGGCTCTGTGGGCTGTGAAGGGATCGCTTGCAACTTGGGCTGGAACTTCACGGAGTGTGCTCAGAGCCACACCTGTAACTTTGGGCTTATCAATTTTTACCAGGTATTATCAGCCGTACTGCCGTAGGGAAGGCTGTTTTTTATTTGACACCTGGGCCTTGGGGATACTTGGAAGGGGGACAAAGACACTGCCTTCTTCCATTTAAATCTATTGCAGCCCAGGATCCAACCCTACCAGATGGGTTGCAATCTCTGATCAACCATGGGCATGATGGCTGGGTCCATCACTTAGCTATGATTCCTGCATTGCAGGAATAGTTTGGGTCCCTTCCAACTCTACAGTTTTATGCTTCCATGACTACTGATGGCTTCTCTGCTGTGAATAGATCTCCAGACTGGGTTGGGGACAAAGCCAGCTGCCTTCAAAAATGGGGAGGCACAATGCAGGGAGGCTGGTTTAGTGCCTAGACCCAGCAGGAATTACTGAATAATCCATCATTCTGCCTTATATTAGCCCATGAAGCTCAGTATTCGATAATCTAGTGGCCATGAGCAGCTGAGCTCCCTAACTTCAGATATGGGAAGAGGCTTGTGGAAGCTGCCCTCTCTGATTAGCTCTTCCTCATTCCACCAGTGCCCATCCCTTTCCCCACTTCCCCTGGGTCCAGGCTGAACTCCTGAGAGGTTGTGGAAAGTGGGGGATGCTTCTCCTCCTTGCTCTGATCAGGGCCCGCATGTAGGGAGAAGAACCCTAGAATCACAGAACTGCAGAGATGGAAGAGACCCCAAGGGCATCTAGTCCAACCCTCTGCAATCCAGGAACCACATTCAGAGAATCCTTGACAGATGGCCATCTGAACTGTGTTTAATAACTTCCAATGGCAAGGCAGCAACAGCAAAGAGGCTCAAGAGCAGGACCCCTGATTGGGTGGGGGCCATGACAAGTGTCAAGTGGTACACACACACACACACACACACACACACACCCATGCTGGCCTGTGAGAAGAAGCCAAGGTGTCCTCTCCTGGTTTTGACAGAGCCCATGGGGGACCACACAGGTTGGTACTTGCAGCACCAAGGCCAGTTCCAAGCGAGAGCCCTTGCTCTGATCACATTGGCGAATGAACCAGTGGTGGGTTTTGTGTTTCTGGGGGCCGGATCTGAAGGTTTGAAAGAGGCTAGTCTTTGGACTGGAGTATCCTCCTTTTGTGTGCATCACATGCACTGATATGGTGAGCTGGGAACATGGGTCACTGGTGTGGAGGGGATTGGTTCCTCGGGGGGGGGGGGTGTAGGCTTAGAGGAGACAGACTTCAGGGGCTTCAGGGGCTGCTCTGGGGTGTCTTGGGCTCCAGAGCCCATGACCTAGGTTTGGGCTGTGCCTCAGGGCTGGCCGTGACCTTGGGGTCTGGGCTGCTGTACAGATAGATTGGACTGGTCTCTCTGAGTTTTTGAAGTCCAGTCTGCTGCTCTGCATCATGCACAGTGCATATGTGATCCGCTGTGTTTCCTTGCAGAGTATGAGCATGGTGTCTGGCTTTGCACCACTAATCACAGCTGGGATCTTTGGGGCCACCCTCTCCTCTGCTCTGGCCTGCCTTGTGTCAGCCCCCAAAGTCTTCCAGGTGAGAGACAGGGACAAGTGGGACTGCTCAGCTAACCAGGAAATTTGGATTCCCCTCCCAACCAAAAGCCAGACCACAGTGCTAGGATCTGACTGCTTTGGGGCTGAGCTTGAACCTGCAGGAATGTGCTCTGAATCTGAATGCAAATGACCAGAACTGTCCACAAAGTGTGAAAAACCACCAGCCTTATTTCCCCCATCAGTAAAAGAAGATGACTCCACATCTTCCTTGATATGCTCTGAAGTTGACTGTGATATTAGATTGTGATATGTCAAGCTGTGATACATCAAGCATTTCATTGGGTAAAACTGCTCTAAAAATGATGATGAGCTTGAGCATGTTAATGCAATACAGAGCTCAGTCCTTTTATAAATGACAGGCAATGGGCCATGATCCATTTGAACAGTTAAACCCCATATAGAGGTTGATATTCTGCCTGTTGTAAATGTATTTTATCTTCTACAAAGATAGATTTTATGTGGACTATTGACACTTGTATCAAATAAAATTTATTTAGAGAAGAAAATTAATTAGAAAGAAAACAGCAGCAGGCCCCCCAAAATGGATTCATACCAAACCAGAAGCTACTCAAACAAAATGAAAGCTAAATTTCATGAAAAGTCTGAGAGAACAGCAATTATTTCACCTGATAACTAAAAGACATTGATGAGTGTGTCAGGTACATGTGTTTAGGAATGGAATTCCATAATTCCAGTGCCACCACTGAGAAGCCCCCTTATCCAGTCATCGCCCCACTAACCTCAGGATGTTAAGGACACGGAGAACTGCCTCCAATTTAAACCTTGACATTTCTGGGCATGTTCCTGATGGCTCAAAACCTTGTCATGAATAGCCATTTTGCATCTCCCCAACAGTGCCTTTGTAAGGACCAGCTCTACCCCGCCATTGGCTTTTTTGGGAAGGGTTATGGAAAAAACAACGAACCTATCAGGGGTTACATGCTGACGTACATCATTGCAATTTGCTTCATTCTTATTGGTAAGTAATTCAGGGGGTCATGAAGTGGGGGAGGGGCAGAGTCTGATTTGACTCAGGGTGGAGCAAACAATGGCAATAGGATGGTCTTTAATTCTGTGTTGAAAGTCCCCAATGTTATGATTTAATAAATAACAACTACCCTACAAACATCTGATTCTGCGCTCTGAATAATTTGCACAAATGAACGGAACCTCCCTCCTTCTCTCTCCTATCCCTGCAGCTGAACTGAATGCCATTGCCCCCATCATCTCCAATTTCTTCTTGTGCTCCTATGCACTCATTAACTTCAGCTGCTTCCATGCGTCCATTACCAACTCCCCAGGTAAGGGGTGCTATTTATTCATTTATTCATTGACTCTATATCCATCATGTTCTCCAAGGAGTTCAAGGTGACACACATGGTTCTCCCTGCTCCTCATCACAACCCTGTGAGGTAGGTCAGTCTGAGAGGCAATGACTGGCCCAAGATCACCCAATGAGCTTCATGGCTGAGTGGGGATTTGAACCCAGCTCTCCTAGGTCCTAGTCGGACACTCTCACCACCACACCACTACTGGCTCATGGTGCTTAGCATCAAAAGTAGCACACTAGGTCAGGTCCTAGGCCACTTCCAGAGCCTCACTGTCCTGAAGCTGGGAGGCTGTTCCTAGCAGATCTAAACAGGTTTGTGGGCCATGCACCTGGAAGCAGGATCTGAGCCCTTCAGTTGGTGTATGGCCTCATTGTCAGCCACTTATCATTCAGGATAGTGTAGTGGTGAACAAGCAGGGCTGCAAAACCTGGAAGTTGGGAAGCCTGATTTGGCTCATCCCTATAGCCCAGCTGCTTTTCCATATTGGGGTGTTTCTCCCCCTCCCCATTTAAATTTTATTACATGTTTACATTAAGCTAACATAATTTATCCAGCAGTGTCCTAAATAGTAGATACAGTGGTACTTCGGGTTACAGATGCTTCAGGTTACAGACTCCGCTAACCCAGAAATAGTACTTTGGGTTAAGAACTTTGATTTAGGATGAGAACAGAAATCGCACGGCAGCAGCGGGAGGCCCCAGTAGCTAAAGTGGTACCTCAGGTTGAGAACAGTTTCAGGTTAAGAACAGACCTCCAGAACGAATTAAGTTCTTAACCTGAGGTATTGTGCATCAAATATATGTGGCTGAGTGGACAGATTGAGAGATTGATCTGCATCAGCTACCTGCTATTGAAATTTGTGTATGAAGTACAATAAGAAAAAATCAGGTTGCATTCATATCCTGCCATTGTGAGAACAGGATGCTGGACTAAATGGGCTCTCTTGAGCCTGATCCAGCAGGATCTTCTTATGTTCTTAACACAACTGAGCAAATAAAATGGCCAAACTAAATTAAAAATTACGCAATTTAAAACTCAGAGAACATCTCTGGGCCTTTATTTTAATGACAGTCACTAGAAACTTTCCATTCTTTGCTATCACCAGCTGATCCAAGATCCTCATGGAGAAAAACGATATAATAATCAGTTGGTTGCCCTGGATGAGATAATAGTAATGTGAATGTGTGAGTAATCTAGGCTCATGAAAGGTATTTAGGTTCTTTGCCCTATTTTATAAAATTACTCCAACAGCAAAGAAATAGTTCCCATGTTTCCCCTAATATAAGATCCATTGATCTTTGGGGATGGCAGATCAGTATTATCTGCAAGGCAGTTGCACAAGAAGATAGTGTGTGCACAGTGATTTGATTGCCAATTATTCTGGTTCTCTTTCATTGCCACATCCACCCAGGTTGGAGGCCCTCCTTCAATTATTACAGCAAGTGGGTGGCTCTCTTTGGAGCCATTGTGTCCGTGGTCATCATGTTCCTGCTGACCTGGTGGGCTGCCCTCATTGCCATTGGAATTGTGGTCTTCCTGCTCGGATATGTTCTGTATAAGAAGCCAGGTATGTAACTGGGGAACCTCAGGCCTGGCAGGGATGGGCAAACGTCTCTTCATCTGGCCCTCAGAACTCTTCCTGCAACACGCCCCCTCCCAGCCAAAGCCCCTTTCTCTCTTTTAATGTCCTGCCCACTTTTGCCTCTGACCCCACCCATCACTGGCATGTGACCCCCCTAATGTGGCTCAGAAGGGAATGTGTGCAATCCAGGAGGTTGGACTAGATGGTGCTTAGGGTTCCTTCTGACTCTGCTGTGATTCTGTGAACACCAGATACCATTAAGCAAAAATAAATGCTCTGATCCTGCTTGGCTGTTTCTCTCTAGGGGTGAACTGGGGCTCATCTGTGCAAGCCGGTTCCTACAACATGGCCCTGAACTATTCTGTGGGACTCAACGAGGTGGATGACCACATTAAGAATTATAGGTGAGGAAGTGTACAGTGCTTTCTTCTTGGTGCTTATTGAAGACCCTCCTTTTCCAAGAAGCCTTTTAGGTCAATATTTTTTTATCTTCGTCTGTGGGCATGCAGTAAAGCTGAATGTCAGGCAATTCAGGACTGCTTCTTCATGCAGTGCAGAGTTAAACCAGCAGGCTCTTCTGATACACTTATGTTCTGTATTGGACTTGAAATTATTTTTAATGTGCTTTTTTAGTAATGTTTTTATTGTTACATTATTTTGGGATTTTTTATGGGAAGCAATTCAAAATAAATGATGTCAGCAGTCAGGGAATGCAGTTGAGTAAACAGGGAGCTCTTCAGCTGCCTGAGAAAGCGCCCCACTGTTGGTTCTTGTCTGAACTCCACAGGGAGCTCATTCCACACAGTGGGAAGAGCAACAGAGGAGGCCTCAGCTGGCACAGTCAAACCAATCACATTGACTTTGGAGGACTAGATGGGAATAGGCCTTCCGAGAGATAATCTGGTCCCAAGTGCAGCCTATGACTTCTCATTGTTTCTCCCTCAGACCTCAATGCCTGGTGCTGACTGGCCCTCCCAATTTCCGCCCAGCCCTGGTGGACTTTGTGGGCACCTTCACCAAAAACTTGAGCCTGATGATTTGTGGGAATGTGTTGATCGTGAGTATTTATCACCATAGGAGAATCAACTTTGCAGGTTGTGGACATCTATCTGCCTGCCTGCCTGTCTACTGTATACTTCTGAAGGCCCCAGGCTAGGAATGGTTTCATCTAGGAGCTCTTTTGGAGACAGTTGATTCTCTATGAATCAACCACCTACAGTGAACCCATGAGGTGTGAAGGCTAGCATACAGAACCCATGGTCTCAAAGGAGGGACCTTGGTGACAAGATTGGGCCACTTCAGACCTCCAGGTCAGTTTGTAAGCTAGTTGAGCTGATCTCAACTGTGCTACAGCACTGTAGGTGGTACTGCAGATTCTGGCTCAGCAGGGATCAGGAGGCCCCAAAAGCCAATAGAATCCCAGCATGAGCCTGTCAAAATGATGGCTCTGGCTTCCTCAGTTTGATTTACTTACTGCTGGACCACACAATCTACCTGTGGAACCTGCTGCTTACTTATGCACAACCAGCCCCACCAGGCAGATGCCTAGAACACCCAAATGGCCCCCAATGGGAAGCTGGCAGTAACCCCCACCCCTCAACTCCCATCTCCAGATGTTTAGGAGAGACTGGAGCACTTGCCTTTTTTACACATTGTCTTCGCAGCAGAAAACAACTGTGTTCACGCTGGAGTGGCCGCAGCAAATCTGGTTTCCCCATGAAAAGCATGATGAAAGCTGCATTTGATTCTGTTTGTTCCCCCTGGAAGGATAGTCAGCTAATTAAGCAGGACTGAATGATAGGCTCGGAAGATATGGAAGGCAATCACTTCCAGCTGCAGCTTAATTGCCAAGGCAAAGATCAGAAGCTGCTTTTTGAAAGCAGGGCACACTAATCACAGGATGGCATTCTGCTTCCAGATTACCTCTTATTCTCTGCCTGAGGTGCAGCAATTGCAGATGTGGTGGCTGATCAATGGGGAAATGATTGGCCCCTTTGCATTATTAAGCTGGCCAAGTGCCAAATTTAAAAACAACAACACAGAGGTACCCCTTAGGTCAAACTTCCTGGGCTCTGAAAACCTTTCTTCAAACTGCAGACATGAGGAAGTGGCATGTGGTTTCTCACTAGTATAAGGAGCCTCTGTGCATGCTCAGAGGGATGGCTTATACCTTTTGTGACTGAAATAGGATCCTAGGTGCAGGTGGCACCCATGAGACAAGCCCAGGGATGGGATCTGATCATAGGCTCTCTGTCCAGCTTGGACTTTAACTCCCATCAGCCCCATTCAGCACGACCAACAGTTAGATATGGTGGGAGTTGTAGTCCTAAACATCTGGAGGGCACTACATTAGTGAAGTGCAATTTGGATAACTTGATGGTCACACGAGTCAGGAAGGATGTGCCTGTCTTAAGCCACCCATCCTTGGGTCTCCCACTGTTTTCTTCTGCTTTCTCACAGGGGCCAGGCAAACAGATGATGTCTGAGTTCCGTCTTGCTTCCAGAGGCCACGTCAAGTGGCTGACCAAGCGCAAAATCAAGTCTTTCTATACTGATGTCTTAGCTGAGGACCTGAGAACTGGAGTTCAGATTCTTATGCAGGTAAAAATCAAACAAAAAGGAAAAAATCTTGAAATGCTGAAGGCAGCCCATGTCTACAACAACTGCTACACTGAAGAATCCTTAAAACGATTATTGTGAAAGTTCAGTATTCATTGGACAAATAAACTGTTGTTCCTTACTGTCTGTTTTCAGCAGCCGTACTTTGTGGCAGAATGCGGCATGCTGGTGGCATTACTGAGAGCATTGTCCTGCTGCTTTCTCCTGAGGAAAACTGCTCTTTAGCACTCAATCAGAACAAATGGCAATTTGAGTTTTCTTTGGCTTGACGTTTCCTTTGATTTAGCACTAAAGAGCAGGTTATCCCTGGGAAAAGAGTGGGGGAGGGGGGAACCATTCAGCCCTGTGGTTTCTAGAAAAAGGACAAGTGTGGATGAGCCCTGAGTTAAGTTTAGAGAAAAGGCGAGTAGGAGGTGACAAGATCGAAATTTATAAAATTACGCATGGCATGGAGAACTTGGCTAGAAAATCCCCACCCCTTGCCCAGTTGTTTCCACCCAAGTTCTTAGTTCAGCACCTTGAGGAATGAGGAGGGAGTGTCAGTGTGGACTATAATGATACCCCTTTGTTCTCTGCTTTGATAAAGGCTTCCGGTCTTGGGAGAATGAAGCCCAATGTCCTTGTGATTGGTTACAAGAAGAATTGGCAGGCTGCCCACCCACAGACGGTGGAAGAATACATTGGGATTCTGCAGTAAGTTGGGTCATGGCATGGGATCCATTTAAATGAATCAGTGGCTGCAGCTGTCTGTGGCCACCATTAGCACGAAGGATGGGCAGATGTGTCTGTTTATGACTTGGGCAAATTTTTCATATGTTCATTTATAAATCGGCTCCCGTCTTGACCAATACTGAGGCTAAGGAAGAGGAGGAGGCTGACAGGCAGGGCCATCCTGTGAGCTGGTTGTAAGTAAGAAGGCAGGTGGGGGGCTGGCTGCAGGGCAGATGTGGGTTGGTGGGCAGTGCCCCATTTGCCTTTATGGAGACCAGCCTCTGCTGATTCCAACCAGGACTTCTGAGATCTGTCTTACATTGACTCTGGCAGCCCTTTGGTTTTGTCTTCCAGTGATGCTTTTGACTTCAAGTATGGCGTGTGCATGATGCGGATGAAGGAGGGGCTCAACATCTCCAGGCTTGTGCAGTCTCACAGTGAGTTCCTCCACCACATCCTGTCTGGGCCAGAGGCTTCCCGTAGTTGAGTTGATTTACCTAAAAGGATGCAATTAGGAACAGAGGAGGCAGCCTCTGGCTCTGTGTGACCCGCACATTGCCTGGCATCAGCTCTCCAGGGTTTGAGACAGGTGCTTCTCCCAGCCATACCAGGAAATGCCAAGAACCTGGGACCTTCTGCATGCAAAACAGATGCTGTAACCACTGAACTGTGGGACACAGAAAAGAACACAGGAAGCTGCCTTTGGCATTTGGACCATTGGTCAATCTAGCTCAGTGTTGTCTACAATGACTGGCAATAGCGCTGTAAGATTTCAGAGAGTGGACGATTCCTAGACCTATTAGAGACACTGCTGGGAATTGAACCTGAGACTTTTGCATGCAAAGCAGATGCAAAGCAATGACCTGTTCCTTCATCCTAACTCATGAGGAAGGTAGGCCCTTCCCAGATGATATGCTGCACTCAACATATTAAGTTAAACAGTGGTTCATCACAAGCCATTGTTCAGTGTTAGGCACCAGGCCAAGAGGTGAGGCAAACAAACACAAAAATCAAATAATTCTGATCTTGCTTCTTTTGGTCCTTCTCACTAGTGTAAGGAGGAAATGAATCACAATCCTTGTTACTATCCAACTGCTGAGGGGGTGTTCTTTTGCTCCAAGCCAACCTCCAGAGCAGCTTTTCCAAACTTGATGCCCTCGTGATGTTTTGGACTACAACTCCCATCAGCCCCAGCCATGGCTGTGTTAGCTAAGGCTGGAGGGAGATGTAGTCCTGGGCAGCTGGAGGACACCAGGCTGAGGGAGAGTGCTCCGTTGTGTTCATTGCATATTCTCTTTCCTCTAGTTAACCCCGTGTTTGACCCAGCAGAAGATCCACAGAAGAACATTGAAGAGCCTCCTGTGATAAGTACATGTCAGTTCCCAGCAGGTTCATTTCTTTGACCTCTAGTGCTCGTCTTTCTGTTAAGACTGTCTTACCTGTGGGGAAAGTGATTGACTTGGGCCACAGCTGGAAGGCCTTTGAAATCAGAGTGTGCCGACTCAGAGGTTTGATTTCTTCTCCTATAGCACAGGAAGAGAAACCTGCCATCTTGGGCCCTGTCTTGACCATTCTCTTGTCGTGTCCTGCTTGTGACCTTTCCTCATCGATCTGGTTTGGCCACTGTGAGAACAGGATGCTGGACTGGATAGGCCTTAAAAGGATCTAGGACAGTAGCCAGACTAGCCAAGATGGTGCCTTCCAGATGTTGTTGAACTACAGCTCTCATCATTCCTGCCCATTGGCCCTTTTGACTGGGGCTGATGGGAGTTGGAGTTCAACATCTGGAGGATTACAAAGTGAATATTTAATTCTGTTGGTTATGCTTACTCCTAGGATTTATGATTTCTGCCCTAGCTTTGCAAATGAGATGCAAATAAAAACAATCCCACATTCATCCCCCCCCTTGCCCAATTTGGTTACTCTCTGAGTCAGGACCACATCAGCCCCATGTAAACATCAGCTCCAAGTTGCCATCATGTTCTACTGTCTCCTACAAGGCCTATGCCAAAATTATTGAAACACATTTTACCATGTGATAAGAGCTGCCTGTGAGACTAGGGATGGCATTCTCTGAAAACTTCCATGCTCTGTTTCTCAGCACATATTTCCCCCCCAGTTCCCATCTGGCTCCTAGATTTCAAGAAGAAATGAATTGTTTATTTACCAGTCACACTAAAAATACAAACTATTCTCAGATTATATATGCACCATCATAGTATAGTATGTAGAATTATATTACATATGCTATATATATATATATTTATATATATACACATATATTCCAGGTTTCCTAAACTAACCAGCACATAAGCCGATGCATACAGCAATACATATAACTATATAAAAATACATACATATTAATACTTGTAAAAAAATACATGGCAGCATGGGACTTGGCTCTTTTATACATAGTTAGTCCCACTCAGAGGAGACCCACCAAAACTGATGGCCTAACTTAGGTACATCAGTTCTGACGAGTCTATTCTAAGTAGAATGTAGCTGGATACAACTCAATATATAATTTACATATTTTTGCATATAATTAGATGGTATTTTTTTTTTAAGTTTCCTAATGAACAGAATGGGAAGTGAAGCATCTCAAGAGGGATTTCATAAGCTTGCAAATTCACTTGGTGAGTGGCGTTTGAAATCCTGGGCACTCTCTTACTCATGCAGTGGGGATCCTTTTTATTATTATTCCTAGTGGACCCTGATGCCTTGGTAGCAGAACAGCAAGCAAGCACTGCCTTCCAGATAGAGCAGGGCAAGAAAACCATTGACATCTACTGGCTCTTCGATGATGGAGGTAATTTCAGCATCCTTCTACCACATAGGTAAGGATTTGTGGTACCAAAGGAGCGTTGCACCTTCTGGTCCAAACCTCTGCTTGGACCCATCACTGCCATTTTTGCTTTGGGGCTTCTGGGTCAGTGGCGTCCCTTTTTCATAAGGGAACAGTTAGGGCCACAGGCGCCAGCTTATGAGGATAATGGAAGGGGAAACATCACACGCACAATGTCCCAATATTGCACACGTGAGCATTGTGCCTCCCTCAATAAACTGGGTAGAAGCTTCCCAAGCTTTGGGAAGGAGGCAACACGCTTTAATACTTTAATACTCTAATTTACCAGGAACATTTAGGGGACTAGCCTACTCCCCCTAAGGCCTGAACCAATGGATTCAAAGTACGAATAACAAAAAAGGAGATTCCAACTAAACATTAAGATGAATTTTCTGATGGTCATAGCAGTTCAACAGTGGAATGGACAACCTCAGAAGATGGTGGACTCTCTTTCATTGGAGGTTTTAAAACAGGTTGGATGGCCATCTGTCAAGGATTCTTTAGCTGTGATTGTCGCATTGCAGAGGGGCGGACCAGATGACTCCTGAGGTCCCTCCTCACTCTACAGTTCTACGATTCTTTGGTCCCAGGGGCTGATCTGAGGCACACGATGCAGCAACCTTGCTAAAGCTAAGCTGGCTTGGGTTTGGCCACTCCTTGGATGAAAGGCCACCTGAGAACCTTGCCTATAGCCACCACAGGCTCCGTTTTGGAAGTACAGTGTGATATAAATCAGTATTTGCCAACCTGGGGCCCTGGAGATGATGGGAGTTGTAGTCCAAAACATCTCTAGGGCACCAAGTTGAAAAAGACTGAAATAAACGAAGGATTCCCAGACTCCATTTTCTCCAGGGTTATAGCTATTTGATGAAGAGCCATTCTGTGTTCTTACTTGGCAGGCCTGACGCTCCTCATCCCTTACCTCCTTGGGCGCAAGAAGAGGTGGGGGAAGTGCAAGATCCGGGTGTTTGTCGGAGGGCAGATCAACAGGATGGATGAAGAACGCAAGGCGTAAGTCTAGGACTGCTTGTGCCCTTGGTTGGATTTGTATCCCTTGTGCTCTGGGAGAGGGCTGTGGTAGTGCTCAGGCCCTTCTTGCGAGCTTCCCATTGGGGCATCTAAAAGGCTATGGTTACAAAAGTAATTAGGCTATCTATAGAATTAAAACAATGCCAAAAAAAATGTATCTATTAAAATGCAGATTGTGGGAGAAATGATAGGAGGGTGTCAGGTTGAGGAAGGCTGCTCCAAGATGCATAGCAAAATTCCTAACATGAAGAGAGGTTATCACATTTTAGTTATCCTCAGAATGTAAAGAATCAATGTGTGCACTGGGCATAGGAAAGCATAAAAACGAAACCGCTGCCCCCTGCAAAAGGTACTACTGGTCTCTTTCTCCTCTTGCAGGATCATCTCCTTGTTAAGCAAGTTCCGACTTGGGTTTCACGAGGTCCATATTCTTCCCGACATCAACCAGAAACCCCGACCTGAACAGTAAATCAAGACTAACTGTAGCTTCATGCTCATCCAGTTTAATAATCTGCAGTTGTCTTTTTTATTGTTATTTTGTTTATTTAAACTTTGATGGGTGGTGTTTTTTTTTTTTTTACTTATTCCTTAAATTTTAAGGTTTGTTATATAAATAATAATAATACAGGATGACTGTGTTAAATGCATAACACGACCTCCTGTTTTTTGCAGTGGTTGTGCATATACCGTATTTTTCCCTCTATAACACGCAGATTTTTTCTCCTAAAAAGGAAGGGGAAATGTCTGTGCGTGTTATTGAGCGAATGTGTGGTCCCTGGAGCCAAATGGCAAAAAAAATCAGGCAAAAATCAAATCGCGCGTCTCGGAGAAGGGAAACCTGAAAAGAGGAAGTGGCTGCTTTCCTGCATTCTGCCTCAGGGTCTTACTGCCCACCCTTCTCTGTTTCCTTGCTGTGTTTGCTCAAACGGAACAAAGAGCAGGGAAAGCCCCTCCCCTCCAGGCAAGCAGAGTGTCGTCTCTGTGCTCCGGTGCTGCTGAAAACATGCAGGAGGGAGAGAGAGAGAGAGAGAGCGAGCGAGCTGGCTGGCTTGGGTGGGTAGGTGAGGGAAAACTTTTGCCTTCCTTTCCTCCCTCCCGTTATACCCCTCTCCTGCATTCTTAGCCAGCTGCTTCTCTGCACACCCCTCTCGTGCTCCTTGTCCATTCTGTATTTTTCCTTCCTTCCCCACTTAAAATGTGGTTAAAAAGCATGGATCCACATGGATCCTCAGGATCTTTGCATTGAGTCACCCCAAATTCACCATCAGATCACATAGCATGTCCATGGCTACAGCCTGCCCCCCCCCAAATCACGCACCCACTGTTGCCTGGGGCTGCAATGGTGCAAAAACGTGGTTACAAAACATGGATCCTCAGGATCTTTGCATTGGGTCACCCCAAATTCACTATCAGAGCAAATAGCATGTCCATGGCTACAGCCTGCCCCCCCCAAAATCACACACCCACTGTTGCCTGGGGCTGCAATGGTGCAAAAACGTGGTTACAAAGCATGGATCCACAGGGATTCTCAGGATTTTTGCATTGGGTCACCCCAAATTCACCATCAGATCACATGTCTGTGGCCACAGCATGAAGCACAAAAATGATACATCCACTGTTTCATTCAGAATGTTTTTTCCCTTGTTTTCCTCCTCTAAAAACGATGTGCGTGTTATGGTCAGGTGCGTGTTATCGAGCGAAAAATACGGTACATTAAAGATTGTGTAAGAATTTGTATCAGAAGCACCTAACATTTTACATTAGAAAAATTAGCTATAAATATGACTTTTTGAACTATGTGGAAATGTGGTGAAATTAAGGCTTTGATGGAGGATAGGGCTGTCAGTGGTTACTAGGCACAATGACTAGGTTTCTCCCTCCAAACTGTTGGAGGCAGTTTGCCTCTGAATCCCAGTTGCTGGAAACTAGAGGGGAGGGGAGGGAGCTCTCGTGCTCAGGTCCTGCTTGTAGGCTTCCCTCAGGCATCAGGTTAGCCACCGTTAGAACAGGATGCTGGCCTAGATGTGCCACTGGCTTGATCCACCAGGGGTCTTCTAATGTTCTCAAGGCTAGAAAAACAAGAAACTGCAACTGAGATTTGTCCCCAGCTTGGTATTACAGACCTGTATGGGTCCCCACAGCTGACAGTTTCATGTTGGATGCTGGAATGTTCTGGGGAAGAGAGGTCCTAGATGGTCTCTTTGGTTCAGGCAGAAACAATACCACCTGGTCACTTACAAGATCTCCATGGTTTTGTTGACAGTGTGAAGAGATTTGACGACTTAATCGCCCCATTCAGACTGAACGATGGCTTCAAAGACGAGGCAATGGTGAACGAGATGAGGCACGGCTGCCCATGGAAGATTTCCGATGAGGAAGTCATGAAAAATAAAGCTAAGGTCTGAGGGCCTCACTAGCCATGTGGAGAGTGGGCTTTGCCACCACAAAAAGTGAAAAATAATTGCTGTCTCCTCTCAATGGGTCCCAAGGCCTTTAATGCAGGGGTGGCTGACCTGTGGCCTTCGAGATGGCACTGGACTTCTACATTGTTGTAGCATGCCCTTCTTCCCTCTCCCATTCACGAAGCATCACCTGTCAATTGCTTCAGGCAACTCAGAAAGGGATCTCTTTTTGCCCTGACTTTCCTTGACCCACAACATTGGACTATCTTATTACTGAATTCCTCCTGTTGTTGTTTTTTAATAACACTCTTTTGTTGGTTTTCAAATTGTATCTCTGTTTTTATATTTTCATTGTTTCTTTGTTGCATTTTTGAATACAGTGGGCCTGTATGAATTACATGGGGCGGGGGGCGGTCCACGAGCAAAGGCAAAACTGTGTAGAGCCAGCATACCCCTGGATTCTCCCTCCCAGCTGCGCAACCATCCCTACCTATCTGGAGTGGGTATTGCCCTCTATCTCCTTTTCCAGGCTCTGGTAAGGTCATGTGACTTCCCAGTACCCAGTAAGCAAGGCAGAGGGCCCAAAAGCTCTACAGTGGGAAATAACTTTTTAAGCCCCCCTGTCTTGCTTATTGGGTTCTGGGAAGGTTGTGCAAGATCTTGGGTGGCTCCTTCTGACTCCTCACTCCCAGTTTCCAGTTACTTATTTTCCCCACACAAAGCTGCAATGATGTAAGTAAATTACATGTAAATTGTGGGACCACTGTACCGCCGAGAGATTTTTTAGTGGTTTACAATGCTTTTAAATAAAAAGAAACAATAATAAGCCCCAGTTGGCATGGCCAACAGTCAGGGGAAGTATAAGTTCAGCAACATCAGGGCTGTGGGCACAGGACGCCTTTAAAGCACATTTGTAGCACATTCATTCCCTCAACAAACTCTGGGCACTGTAGTTTACGCCTCACAGTTACAATTCCCAGCAACACTTAACAAACCACAATGCTCAGAGCGGTTTTACAGCCAGACCCTCTTCCCAAGGAACACTGGGAAATGTAGCTCTGTGAGAGGTAACAGGAGTGTCCGAACAACTCTCAGCATGCTTAACAAACCGCAGCTTCCAGGAACCTTTGAGGGAAACCATGACTGTTTCTATCAGCGCTATCAAAGCTTTAAATGCATGGTGTAAATGTGGCCTTAATCTCTGCGTTTACTGTCTATTCTCTCTTCCGCCCCTCAGTCACTTCGACAAGTAAGGATGAATGAAATCTTGCTGGATTACTCGCGAGATGCAGCCCTCATCTTCATGTAAGTAAGACAAGCCACCAACCAACTGACCAACCTGAGTTTTTGCAAGTGCTTTGTGAAATGTTGACCATACAAAGAAGTATGGCTGGAAATGCATTGATATGAGCTAGGCCTGCACAACCCAGCAAGCTGAAGCAACCATGCATGGTGGCCTCCAAGGGCCTTGGCTGTTGTGGAGGTGGGGGGAGGGTTAACAAAATCAATCCTTAATAATAAAGAAAACTGTAACAAAACATAATGAGAGACACTAAATACAACAACAGGAGGCAACATGCAATGAAGGGAGGGGCTGGTTTTAGAGCAAAACACACAAGCCCCGCCCACCAGATAACAAGCACTATACTATTCAAATTAGGCCCCAGTGTTTTTCTTACATTGACAACTCTCCTGGGACTGCAGTCCCGGCAGGCAGGATTTGCAGGTGCCCCCTCTCAGGTCTCAGGAGGGTTGCCATGCGTAGCTAGGGTGGGCTGCATTCAGCAAAGCACAGCAGATGTTGTGCAGGCCAGATTTAGATTGAGCAGCTGCGTCCCCAGCCTGGTAAACCTCTAGATGTTCTGGGCTATAGCTTCCGTCAGCTCTTGCCACCCAGCTACTACAGGTCTCTGGCCGTGCCATAAAAATAAGAAACCAGCTGTATTTACAACGAACAAACCCAAGCTGTTCTCTGCTTTCTCCACCTTTTTTTCCTAGAACGCTGCCAATAGGCCGAAAGGGAAGATGTCCTAGCAGCCTCTATATGGCTTGGCTGGAAACCCTCTCGCAGGACCTGAGACCCCCCGTCATCCTGACCAGGGGCAACCAGGAGAATGTCTTGACCTTTTATTGCCAGTGATTCTTGGGCAGCTGAATCAAGATGAAGTTGTTCCAGGCCAGATCCTGCTCTTAGGACTTGGGCCTTCTGGAGGGTTTGTTTCTGGTGGTGGAAGGTCCACAATAAAAGACTTGTGGTGTGAATGATGAATATTCCTGAGCTGTGGTGTGAATGATGGATATTCCGCCCTGCCACAAGTTGTTAAGAGGAATAATCTGACCAATGGTCTCTGGTAGATTTTGATGCATTGCTGAGGGGATGTGGTTCGCCATGTGTCCTGCTGTACAGAGGAGAGTCCTTGAGTTGAAAGCATTCTCTACTTCAGGTGTGGTGGTATTTCCTGCCCCCCATATGTTGCTGAACTACAACTACCATCACCCCCTGGCCATGTTTGCTGGGGCTGATGATGGGAGTTGTAGTTCAGCAACATCTATAGGGCCAAAACTTCCCAGTTTAATGGTTGCTCAGTCTAAGTTAAATAGGGTTGCCATATTTCAAAAAGTAAAAATTCCTGACATCTGCAAAGTTGGGTGTTTTTTTGGGGGGGGGGGGGAATAGTGATTTTAATCTTCTGGAGCTGTTCCTGCTGTTTTCCCATCACATTGACATACATCCAGGTTTTCCATGACATTTCCCCTGATGCCACTTTTACACCTGAAAACCAGGACGTGTCAGGAATTTTCCTGATGTATGGCAAGCCTAAAGTTAAAGACTAATAAAATTATGGGTGGGGGCGGGGCTCGCAGTAGTCCATCATTAATTAGAACCCGGATGGCAGATTGAGCAAGTATAGAGGTTGACACCTTCCCCACTATGGTGAAATGGATTGTATTTCTATTCAAACTGTAGCAATTCTTTCCAAATTTGCATCTATACCTATAAAATATCACATGCACGGTTCACACAAATCTGCGTCCTCTTTTTTGCCAATGCACTAGTGACCACCCTATGAGCAGGAGGGAAGAGCCTGCCCTCAAAATGTTGCATAATTGGTTGTCCCCCCCCCCCATTCCCTCAAAAAGCTTCAGAGTCGTCAAGGCAACCAACCTGCATCAAGTAGGTCCATCTCCTGACTATCCCACTGGGCACTCGTCATGGAGAGAGGCTCTAGGCAAAAGGCCGTCTGGTGGGAGTCCCCTGTTCCAACCCCTGGTTGGCTTAAACCTGATTGGGTGGGAGGACCTTGCTTCAGCGCATGGGACACATTCTCTTCTGGGCTACCTTCCACAGGGCAGCTATGGGTGGGGCAAGAAGCAATGAATGTAAAATTTTGCCTTTTGTATGGTGAGCTATTTTCTACACCCACACACTCCTCAATCCCCCTTAAAAGGAGCAAGAGGCACAACCAGAGAGGCCTGGAGGGACATATCCAGTGCCTAGGCTTAAGGTTCCCCACCACCAGCTTTCCTGGTGCCTACAGTGGGTGGCAGTGGTAGCAGCAGTGGTAATGAGCAATGCCAGGGGGCTGGGTCTTGTTGCCACTTTACTTCCACACAATAACCCTCCACACTGTATCATCCTAGAGCATTGTGGGAAATTCAAATGGTAGTTACATCCAGCTAATCCAAAATGCGGCAGCCAGACTGGTGACTGGGAGTAGCTGCCAAGGCCATATTACACCAGTCCTGAAAGACCTACATTGATTCCCAGTACGTTTCTGAGCACAATTCAAAGTGTTGATGCTAACATTTAAAGCCCTAAACGGCCTCGGCCCAGTATACCTGAAGGAGCGTCTCCACCCCCATCGTTTTGCCCGGACACTGAGGTCCAGCGCCAAGGGTCTTCTGGCGATTCCCTCCCTGCAAAAAGTGAGGTTACAGGGAACCAGGCAGAGAGCCTTCTTGGTAGTGGTGCCAGCCCTGTGGAATGCCCTCCCATCAGATGTCAAGGAAATTAAGAACTATCTAACTTTTAGAAGACATCTGAAGGCAGCCCTGTTTAGGGAAGTTTTTAATGTTTTAAGTTTTATTCTGTTTTTAGTCCTCTGTTGGGAGTCGCCCAGAGTGGCTGGGGAAACCCAGTCAAATGGGCGGGGTATACCATAAATAATAAAATTATTAAATTATTACCGGTGTTATTATTAGCTATCTGGTGCTGCAGTTTAGACTCTGGGATGCATTTGGAGACCTTCCTGCTCATTCTGCTGAGTGGGGTGGGGCCAGGGACTGTTGTCCCAAAGCTCTGCCCTGATGGGGCAAAGTCTCCAGGAACTGTTTTTTTTTTAATGGTGTGTGTGTATTAAATAGAGTAGGCATCTCAAGGGCACAGAGTTCTGGGATGGGGCTCAGGATGATAAGATCCTGGACACCAGTTTGGAAGGTGACTTGGAAGTCTTTGTGATGAAGAAGAGCAAAAGATTATTCACAACCTAGAACCCACCAGTCCATCTCATATCTGCTGAGAGCTCCACAGAGCCCCTGTGACTCTTCTGGGTATGAGAAGGGCAGGCCTTCCTGCAAGCAGAGATTCCCCTTGGCCTAGAGCCAACGCCTACAATCCCACAAGGAGATCAGTGTGACATTTTGGCAATGAACTCATGTACAGCCCCAGGGCGACATGTGGGGCCTGCCAGAGAAAACACAAGGACCAAACAGCAGTGGGGGAAACAATTGCCATGGTTCAAGGAAATAAAACAGCTGTCTCTTTTTTTTTAAATCACATCCTGGCTTAGACCCAACCAAGCAGTAGCTCTTCTCCCTATTTTCCAGTGGCAGATCACTGGGGGGAAATGATCGTCGTCCCAATGTACTCTTGCATCATTTCACATGTGTTGACAGTGGCAACTCTCTCTGCCTTATTCTGCCCACCTGTGCCTGTCTGTCTTCCCTGTTGACTTGCAAAATCCCAACCAGTTAATCACATCCATACCATACAGCTGAACCACATGGTTCTCCTGCCAAAAAAAATCCTGAGAGCTATAGGTTCTTAAAGGTGCTAGGAATTGTAGTTCTGTGAGCTATAGCTCCCACAATTTTTTTTTCTGGGGTGGGGGAGGGGGAGCTATGTAGTTTAAATGTGTGGTGTGGATGTGACCTGAGATTTACAACAAAATGTTGTTGTGTAGAGCCAGCCTGTCATGCCCTTTTCCAGGACACTCCATTCCCTCTCCCTTTATCATTATCAGTTGTTGTTATATTTGTTTGCTTTTTACAAAACATCTCCAAGCAACTTACAAAATATTAAAACACATCACTGCCTCCTGTGGGAGCAAATTCCATATTTTAGATTATGCACCATGGAAAGAAGACTTTCTTTGGTCTGTCCCGAATCCTCTAACATTCAGCTTCCTTGGATGTCCACCAGTTCTAATGTTATGAGAGGAGATTTTATTCTCTACCCACATTCTCCATGCCATGCATAATTTCATAAACTTCTATCATGCCACCTCTTACATTTATGTAAACTGAAAAGCTCCAAATATTGTAAGCTTTTCACATAGTGGAATTGCTTCTTTCCCTTGAATATGCTGGCTACCCTGTGAGTTTCATTAGGGCAATCAAACATTTCAAATGTTTTTTGCTCAGAAAACAAATGTTTTAATGCTTGGTCACAATCATCAGTTTGTTGGACAAGATTCAGACTTTTATTTTTCAGTTACTATGATTTCCTTTAGGGTGTATTCACAAACATTGAACACTGTACATCTTCACCCTTTGTCAGCTTAGTGTGTGTGTGTGTGTTCATGTACTATTTATGTGTGTTCCTATATCTTTGTAAAT
This sequence comes from Podarcis filfolensis, assembly GCF_964270895.1. Lineage (NCBI taxonomy): Eukaryota > Metazoa > Chordata > Lepidosauria > Squamata > Lacertidae > Podarcis > Podarcis filfolensis. Next base: position 55,330,461 of record NC_139611.1, on the reverse strand, counting down.
AGTTTCAGGATTGCATCAGCCATTTTAACCTGTGGTGGAGGGTAGGGGAGCATATCCATTATTGAACAGTGTGAAACAAACAGCTGCTCACAAAGTTCTGTGCAGGTTTCCAGGACACTTGCTTTGGAGATTGCTGGCAATGGGCTGCACTCAGCATGTAGATAAGCAGGTGTCAGCTTTCCTCCCAACTGCACCCATTTAACAGGTACACATCTGAATGTCCACTGGGTGTTCTCAGACAAAGTGGAACAGTATACAGTGGATGGTCACTGTCCAAGCATTGTCCCTACAAGTGCAGTCAATGCCGGCAAGTGAAAGCAGCAGTTTTGAGGCGATAGGGAGCTGCCTTCTGCTGCATCTGTCTTAAATCTATCCAGCTCAGCATTCTCCACACTGAAAGGTTCCAGACATGGTTTCCAGGGATTCCGAACGACACCTATCTGGAGATGCTGGGGACTGAACCTGGGACCTTCTGCATGGAAAACATGAGCTACGGCCAGCATGATGGCTCCCCATTACACCATTGGACTTTCCATTTCATACCACTTAATTAATCTATGCCCATGCCTCTTGCTCACACCATTTTGAACCAGGAAATCATTCTTCCCTCTTCTCAAAACCTACTTGCTCATATGCTCCAATGCATAAGAATATAAGAAGACCCCACTGGATCAAGCCAATGGACCACCCAGTCCAACATCCTGCTCTCACAGTGGCTGAACAGATTTCTGTGGGAAACCAGCAAACAGGATTTGCGCACAAGAGCCCTCTCCCCCAGGCATGTAGCATTGGGGGGGGGGTGCTGCTGCCAGGACAATCATCCCAGGAGGCCACTCATGCCATCCTCCCTGAGCCAGCCCTGTGCCACTTTGAGAGGCTGGGGAGGGCAGTGTAAGAAGGAGGCAACAGCCTTGCGCCCTTGGATCCCAACTCCTTGAGCTAGATGGACCAATAGTATAAGGCAGCTTACTATGTTCTTGGGAAGGGCTGTAGCACAGCATCAGAGCACCTGCTTTGCATGCAGAAGGTCTCAGGTTCGATCCCCAGCATCTGCAGGTATGGTTGGAAATGCACCCTGTCTGAAACCCTGGAGACCATTACTAGCCAGTGTAGTCACTACTGACCTTGATGGACCAATGAAGAAAAGCAACGTCTGCTACGCTTATTTAAAAATCAGCCCCCCTTCTTTTTAGAATCATGAGGACTAGAAACTTATTTTTAGGTACAAGTCCATAGCTCAGAGGTAGAGCATGAATAAGATCGTTAGTTCAACCCCCAATGGCAGCATCTCCAGGCAGGCCTGGGAGAGACACCCTGACTGAAACCTTGGAGAGCCGCTGCCCGTCAGTGTAGACAGTACTAGATGGACGTAAGGCTCTGACTCAGTAGAAAGCAGCTTCTTACGATCCCACGGCAAAACAAGGCACCACGTGACATGTAAATATAGAAAACTGCAGGTCCCGGCCGAGTTTGTTTCCTTCCCCCTTTTGGCCACGCCTCCCCCTTTGGCCACGCCCAGATAGGCCTCGCTCTCTTTCCTACCCCTCCATCTGCCTCCGGACAGACAGGCGGCTTCTGATAGGCCCACGTTTCGAGCCGGCGGCCAATCCGTGGAGGCCACAGCGGCGCCACGAGCAGGGCGAGGCTATATAAGGAGGGGGCCGCGGATGAGGAAGTGAAGCGTAGCTGTTGGAGTGGTGGAAGCGAGAATTAGAAGCGGAGACTCGATGGCGGAAGCCCCGGTAGGGCCCGGCCGGATTCCGGGAGGCGAGGCCGAAGGGGAGGAGGTCTCGCTCGTGGTCAAGAGCCCCGCGCAGCGGCACCCTGACCTCCGCCTGACCGCCCAGCGCTCGTGGAGCGTCCGTCGCCTCAAGGCTGAGCTCCGCCGCTGCCACCCGGATGCCCCGGTGAGCCTGCGAAGACTCGCTCCCGTCCTCCTCATACGGCACTTCCCCACCTCTTCCTTCCTTACGGGCTACACTGCTCCTGAGCGGGGAGGCTCTGTTTGAGAAAACTCTCTCCTATGGAGCCTCCAAATTCAGACGCAGCCTAATTCGGAAGCTGCCAGGGTGGGACAGGCTGGGGTTTTTCTGCCTTTGTGCTCGGCTATTGCTGGCGACTTGGGGGTTGAAATTGGGAGATGTGAACTTTTAAAGGGGCGAGAGTAATGTCTGAGGGATGTTGATAGTGACTGGGGGGGGGGCAGAGGCTGAAGGCATGGACGGACGTAAATAATACTATTAAGCCAGCCTTCCAGATTTTGGGGCTACAACTCCTAACGCCCCCCGGGAGCGCTGGCTGTGGCTGTTGGGAGCTGTAGTCCAACAATATCTAGAGGGCTGCATGTTTGTTTATTTGCATTTATGCCCCAGCATCTTGTCCAAAAATCTCAAGGTATGATTCGCCCTCTCCTCATTTAATCCACATAACAACCCTGTGAGGTAGGTCGAGTGAGTGACTAGCTCCCAAGGTCACACACAGTAAGAGCTTCATGGCCAAGTGGCGATTTGAACCCTGATCTCCCAGGCCCCACTCTGTTCACTACACTGTATTAAGCAGAGCAGGAGATTGATTTTTAATCTCTTCCCACAACCCTCCTTTTAGAAAATTTAGGACTCTGAAACCAAACATGGCCTTGAATGACAGGCTTCCTGGATCACATCTGTGGCCCTTCTAGCCCAGCTTTCTGCCGCATACAGTGACCAACAAGTTGTTTCATGGAGGGCATGAAGGCAGAAGTTTTTTTCCTACAGTTGCTCTCCTGAGACTGGTATTCAGTGGTATACTGCCTCTGCACCTGGAGGTTCTATGTTGCTGTGGAGTGGCTGGTGATAAACCTGGTTGTTGTCTAAGATCTTCCCTCTGTCATGGAATATTAGTTGCTGGGGAGACTTATGGAGTTGCGCTTTTATTCCACTTAAAGATTTCCCATAGGCATCTGGCTGGTTACTGTCAGAAGAGAGTGGACTTGAAGGGCCTTCAATCTGATGTAGCAGCACTCTTAACACTATGAAAAGATTAAGCTTGCTCTTGTATTACTCATTTTTATTTATTTCATGAAATTTATACAACACTTGATTGCGGGAGAACGCTTCAAAGTGGTTTGCATGGTACCTGCCACCATATTCACCATAGTTCCTTTCTTTCAACTCTTCCCCCAGTCACTGATTTTTGAAGCCTTTATCTCTCTTACGCGCAAAGGCCTTTTTCTGTTTTCTGTTTGCTTTTTTATGTATCCATTATGTACCTTGGCTTTTCTCCAGTGATCTGAGTACATGGTGATATCTGCTCTTTCTACCTGCAGGTAGGTTAGGTTGTGTGGTGGAGAATGGCTCAAGGTGCCTCTATGACCTTCATGGCCAAGGAGAGGTTTGTCTCCGTGGTCCAGTGTTCGTTCGCTGCATTGGCTGTTCTTCCCCCAGTTCTACCTCTCACCTTATTTCTTTTTCCTCATCCACTTTCCCCCTCCTTTCATAGTTGTTCTTTCTGCTTAGGCTGGTATCTCCGGTTTCTGCAGCCTTCTTCCTGTTCATATTCTCTCCAGGCATCTTGGCCTGTACTTACTCTCTAAACAGGCCTTTATATAGCAGCAGTTGGAATGTTAACATTTCTCACCAAGGACTAGGAAGCTGCCAGTAGTGTTTTAACAGACTTTGGAGCATAGAATGCCTGCAAGTGCAATGTCGTGATTTTGATTAAAGTCATCATTGTGATCATCTTGGCCTTTGTCCCCCCCTTGCTGTTTATCCGCTTAGTACTGGGGTGATGTATTGCTTTTGCCAAATGTGATTTTTTTTCATCACCCATGCCCAGAGCAAAAGGCTCCCTCCACATCAGCAAGCAGTGTTACATAACCAAACAGTCTGGGCACCTCTTGGCAGCTGGTCATTCTGTTCTGGGAGCTTAAGCTTCTTTGAACAGGGTTTTTTTCACTCTTCTGCCAAACAGATGATGCAATAGGGCTTAGGTCTTACTCACTTGTCGCTCTTGATTTATTACATTTGGATGTCAAATGCTGAAATTGCCGAATTCATGGCCAAGGCAAATGACTTCATCATTTTGTGGCTTACAATAAATGATCAGAGATCCTCTGTCTGAAGAAGCTTAAAGCAGCAAAAATCCCCTTATGAACATATGGGGTTATTTTTGTTCCATTCTATTTTTCAAATTAAGAAGCAGCAGTACTTTGTCACTTTCTTTGCAATGCAAATGACCCAGCTGGTAGACCAGTTTGCTATTTTGGCAAGGATGATTTGAAAAACCAAAAAAGGGTTATTAGTGCTGCTTTTCTCTAGTACAACTAGTAGCAAATGCTGTGTTTGAATTCAAAACAGATTGGGACAGCCACGTAAACGTTATGAAACTAACTCTTCCCTTTTGGACTGATACTGACACTACTTCACAATGTTTTAGTTTGTTAGCAACAAGAAAAGATGGATCCCGCTAGTAAGCCTAGTTTATTTTAATCTTCATTCAGTTTACAAGAATGACATGACCAGTGTTCGATCCTCCCATTGTGCTAGGCGCATTTTGCGACAAGAATTTCATTAGCACGAGCAGTTTTTGAGCTCTGGGCGCAGTACTGCACCTAAGATTTCAGATTAAAACTACAGAATGGAAGGAAAGGAGAACCTTTTTCTGTCTCCCCACTTCCAGCCACTATTAAAAAAGTATGCCTAGACTTTCCGTTGTTGTGCCCATAACCTAGGTTTAAGGTGCCATTTAGCTCCTAGCTTTCATATCTCAGTTTCTAACACTGAACATGACTGATACATTTTGGCACAGCAGTTAAAATATGGTATGTTAAAATAAAAATTAAAATACGCCAATTCCCAGATTAGGTACCGGGACATGCTAGCGTACCTCAAAATAAAATTAAAGGCTCCTGTGCATTGAGTACCCACCCCCAGAAGACGCCACCCACTCTATCTTATAGATAAGTAAAATTTACCTTGTTATTTTCTAACAATGAAAAGGGATTTGTCTTCACATCCATTCCCTCTGCTAGCATGGCTGCAGGGGTGGGGGTTCCTACTGTGGAATTCATACTTGACCCTCCAGCAAGTAAATTTGTCTCTCATAACACTTAAGTCAGGCCAGTTTGAAATTTCCAGTAATGCTGCGGTGTCAGATGACTTCTTCACAAGAACTGCAATTTCAAAGAAGTGTGGCACAGTTAATTTCACTTAAGAGCAAAATAGGGGGTTACCGGTAATTCTGAGATTGAAATAGTCCTACAGAAACCCTATTTGCAATTAGAGAAAAGAGTTATAATAAGGTTCCTAACTGGAGATAGTGATTGATACTGGCTTCTGTCAACTTGGCCAAGGTTTCTCATAGTTAACTGGAGGTAGAACTTTGGTCAAAGTGGACATTTTTGTCTGATTTTGCAAGTGGCTGACCATTGCACTTGTCAAAAACACAAAATAAGGATTCAAAGTTTTGTTGATGAAATTTCTACAACTGCCTGATATAAACAGAAACTGATATTATTATCTGGGCTCTGGAACCAGTTCTTAGCAGCAGCAACAACACTAAGCTAGGTCTAAAAAATGAATTAAAGGGCACCTTGTCTATCAACATCAGTATCTTGGCTTATATTAGAGGGTTGTACTTTGTGCCCCATAATGTAAGTGCAGTCTTATTTTTCACTCTCACTCAGTCACCAGGTTGATGAAGCAGGTGTGGAGTTCTTAGATGTGGGTACGTCTGAAACTACATCTTCCTTTTTTTTTGGTAATATGTGTCCCAAAAAGGTCTTCTCTGACCTGACAGCATGCATCTGTTCTGCCTCCTAGAAGTCCAGCAAGCAAATCCAAAGTAGTTTCCAAGCATAACTATAATTGAGGATCTCAGAAATTCTGAAATGCATAACTTGTTCATGCAGTAGCTTTGTATTACAAATAAGTTTGCTACAAGAAGGATGGGATGTAAATACTCCAAATCAGACAGTTGTGTGTTTTTGTTTTTGCATTGTTTGCAAAGGTACTTTGTTAAGATGGAAGTTGCATAAATCAATAAATATTGCACATGTTAAGTTCTGCATGGCTGTTCTGCACAATTCAACAGAATGGGTCCTGACCATTGTGTTCTCTTCCTCTTAAAGCCTGAAGACGTTCAGAGACTGATTTATTCTGGGAAGTTGTTACAGGACCATCTTTACCTGCGAGATGTGCTTGCCAAGGTACTTGGATGCTGCATGCTGCTAGTATTGCTTTTGTTAACTCTAGTGGATCAGCAAGTAAATGCAATAAACTGAACTCTTGTTTGAAACTTATTTTGGTTTATATTTCAGCAGGATATGGTGCATGCTCTCCACCTGGTGTGCAACTCAAAACTGCAAGAAACAGATGTGAAGGTATTTATAAACTGATAAGTTGTTCCACAATTTAGGTATAGTTCCCCTTGGAGCTGTTACTACAGCCTTGTAAGAGCATGAATATTGCATTGCTCTGTAAACCATAGCAGGTCCACCACTTGCATCTGTTAGAGTCCTGGGAAGCTCACTATTAGGCCACAAGAGAGGTAACCACTCCCAGAGGTTTGGTGCCTTTGGTGCAGCTTTGTTTTTAGCTGTCATGCTATTGACACGTCCATCCTCAAAGACTTTGGAGCTTCAGTTTGAAAACCATCTAAATTAGTAGCCGTCTCTGAAAGTTTTGGCCTTCAGAATTAAGCTGTAATGGTTTTCTCCCTTATCTGGCGGAATGGAGAGAACCAGTGGGATATGGGTTAGCTCTGGATATAAACTTTATAGGAAGGACAGAGAAGGGTGATGATTTCAACTTGCTGGTTTCACTTTTATCCGTGTGATGGTTATATTTATCATAATGTTGAAGTAAAGCTGTTGCTGGGGTGTAAACATAAGCTCTGCGTATGTGTGGTATATGGCACCCCTCAGTTGATTCTACTTGAATAGTTGTTACCATACTTGCTATGCACATTTGTGTCTGCACACCTGAAACCTTCTTCTTTCTGTTTGGGGAATAGGCCCTCTGGGAACGTGACTGACGAGGGGATTTCATTTGGATGCCAGGGGGACTTCTCCCCAGCTGTATTCTGCTATTCTGTTGTCAGTCTGGTAGAACTGTTCCAGAAACCAGCACACTTACCAAACGAAACAGGAGCAACTTATGCGTAGCACTTAGTAACTTTAGGTAGCAGAGTGCCCTCATAAGGTGCTTTGGTGGGAGCAATAGAGATTCAAGCAGAACTTTTCCAGAAAAAGAGTTGTTATTGAAAAATTGTGAGGTAAATTACTAAAGTCTTGTCACAGAAGGTGGTGTGGGGAGGGAGAAATGAGGTGAAGGCAAGCCAAGAGCGGTTGTGTGGTGGTGTTTGGGGGAGGAAGGAACAGGGTTGAAACCATGGGGGGAACAAGTTATACCTCCCCTTCCTCGCAATTTGTCTGAAAATCCTCTCAAAAGGGAGGGAGAAGCTCCCATGCAGACACATTCTTAAGTTTCAGCTGATCAATGTTTTCCTCAGGTTGTTGAAGCCAAGCATCAGCCAGCAGCCTTTAGCCAAGACCCGCCTTTGCTTCCTTCAGTTCATTCTTTGAGTCAGACGGACATCCTCGGCAACCAGCCCCTTGCAGCAGAGAATGCTGGCAATAGGTAAGTGTGGTGTGAGTGACTCGGTTCTGCCTGTTGGGTACCTGCCTGTTGCCTGCTTGTTCAGACAACTTGCTCTTGAATCTGTGTACCCTTGAGATGGCATCTATTTATCCTCTTGGCAGCAGCTGGTGCCCCTGGCCTGCTACTGGAATGGGTGCCTAGCAGTGCACCTTAACTCCACGTGTGAGGTACCACTTTGGGGGAAGCAAAGAACAACGGTGCAAATGAGAGAAATGCCTGTCTCTCCTTCAAGCCTTTGGCTTTGACCTTCTCCAGCACCCAGCACAAATAAGTAAATGCCTCCCTTCTCCTTGCAAGCCTGCTTGGCGTGTGAGAGGCCTTGGGGAGGAGAGAGAGAGAGTTGGTGGTGAGCATAACTAGCAGCTGGCTAGCAAGCCAAACCAAAGACTCCTGAGCCCCTAGTATAGGGATAGTCAACTTGGGGCCCTCCAGAAGTTGGACTACAGCTCATGCATCCCTGATCATTGGTCATTCTTCTTGAGGGTGATGCGAGTTGTGGTTCAGCAACATGAGGCCCAGTACGTCAGCATGTTTTCCACCAGCAATGGAACTTTGACTGCAGCACAGTTTACTTCTTCCTTCTGATTCGTTGGTGATGCATTTAAAATGTTACAATCTAAAAGGCCTGACACACAAGGATTGGGGAAGAAGGGAGGGCGAGGAAGGACACCCAGGGACGAGTTCCTTGTTGTAAGGACTATGTAACCAACAGCTGGAATGAAAAGAGCTTAGAGAGAGGAGCCACAAATAGTTAGTGTTTTACCAGAGCAGAGATGCAGAAACCCTGCCAGTCCATTCTCTTTTCCAGTTCAATAGCCTGAGGATTAAATGCTGATAAAACATCCTTGGCCTGGAGGGTACAGCATTACAAAATCCTTGCCATATAATTTTCAGTGAGGGCAAGGGAGAAAAAATAGTATGCCTGTCCTGATTAAGCATATTTTCTTCTCCTCTACATCAGATCTGCACCGGCGCAGCACTGCTTTCAAGGCTATTCATCCTATACAACATACCGCATGCTGCAGTTCTGGTTCCATCAGTTTTATGCAAGACAATACTACATGCAATAGTAAGTTGCTGTCTTTGTTGTGATCTATTTCTACAAGGAGCTAAATCCCAAGCATTTTGACAAATTTGCATACTGGTGTGATGTGGCTGAAAAGCTAGGGCTCTCGCCTGTATGTATTCAGTGTTAGCTTATATCAAACCCCTGGCGCAAATAAGCTACGGTGGTCTTGGTGATTCACTGAATCAAATACACCCTTGAAGTGCACCTGTTGTTGGCTTGCTATTTTGAGGCTGCCAATTTGTTTCATGCACATCGTAGTTGAGCAAGCTCTCACCAGCTTTCTAACTGAGCTCATGACTTTTATCTTGCATCTAGCATGGCTGCCAGTGCTGTTTCCGGTGACGTATCCTCTACACGAAGTACACAGGAGATCCCAGTTGCAGCCCCGGTTGCGGCCCCAGCTCCTCTTTCTGGTCCTTTTCCTGCTGAAAACCAGGCCGGAAATCAAAACGTTCCCCCTCAGGTAAACCCAGGGGTGAACCAGAACCTTCGCATGAATGCCCAGGGAGGGGCTTTGATGGAAGAAGAAGAAGAAGGCGGCAATCGGGATTGGCTGGACTGGCTCTACTCAGCAACCCTCTTTTACGTCTTCATCAACATTGTGTATTTCTACTCCAGTATGAGCAGGCTTCTCATGGTGATGGTGGGCACCCTGCTGATGTACCTGTAAGTTTCTGCGGCCTCATCTTATCTCTCTCACTTTTTACCACTAATCTTGGTGCACATTATTTTAAAATAAGTGTCTGCTGGGGGAGACTAGTGGCCAAGTGTGGATATTGTCAAACTGTGATCAAGGCTTCAGGGTTGCACAGTCGCTCAGCCAGGCCATGAGAAGATGGTGAGAACGTACCACCTAAGAACACAGGAAGCTGCCTTATATATGAGCCAGACCCTGTCGGTCTAGCTCAGTATTGTCTTACCTTGGCTGGCAGTCATTTGCCAGTATTTCAGGCAGGGCTGAAAGCCTGCCCTACCAGGAGATGCCATTGGGGACCTACATGCAAAGCAACAGCCTCCAACCTATGGCTGGTTGACAAAATATCATTAACATCCAAAGTGGAGGGCAGGGCAGCTTAGTTTTAACCACAACTTGTTAACGTGTTGGGATCATAAACCACAATTTAATTTGCTCAACTAAGCTTATTTCTTAGTAGGCTTTGGTACAGAAAACCGTGGTTTACAACAAGAAGTGAAAATTTCCTATTATGGCTGGCAGGGAGCATATGTGAGCGGGCCTCTGTATATAAAGCTAAACTGTGGTTTCCTGTTTTATCTGAGCTGGCCCACAAACTCTGCTGGACATATTTCTGCAGCTCCCTTTAAGTAGTTGTAAGGAGGCTAGTACTTCAAACATTTACATCTACTAAAATACCACTTGTGAGGGCTTAAGAGGAAACATGCACCACAGGTAAAAATAACTTGTTTTGCAACCTGTCGCTCATTTTCATTGTTGCACATACAAGAACTGCACGCTACACACTGACGTCTGAACTTGTCCTAGTAAACTATCCTCTCCTTTGTATGCATTTCCCACCTGGGGGGACTGTAGCACAGACAGCTCTTTACTATACTGAATGCAATTTTTAAACATTAGCAACAGTAAAAGCTCCTCAGCTTTTGTAGTTTGTTAGTAAACTTGGGTAGACAGCCATTCAGTTTATGTCGGCAGCCCTTTAAATGGACAAAATAACTGTCTTTGGTCTTCTTTATTTAGCAAAATTTATAAACTGCTTGATTGTTTTTTAAAAAAGGAAAACCTCTTAAGCAGTTTACAAAAATATAAAAAAGTAATAAAATTACTGATAAAACAATTAAAACCTATTAAACATTTTCAAAAGATGATTGCAATCAGATGCTAAAAAGAAATGAAACGTGTAACTTCCACATGTCTGGATAGGTCTGATATCAATAGGCAGGGAGTTCCAAAGTGTACTTGTACGGAATTGGTATCTTAGTGTGGCCACAAGCATTATCATAATAATATAATAATTTATTATTTATACCCCACCCATCTGGCTGGGTTTCCTCAGCCACTCTGGGCTGCTCCCATCCAAACGTTAAAAACACCTGTGCCAGTTATGCAGATGGAAGCAGTTGAGTGGACATATATGGGGTAGGGTGATTCAGCAAATAACATTTCCCACCTTGAAAGTCACATTACGAATGTCATGCAGTGCACAGAACTCTGAGCTGTCTTTTATGAAATAACTGGAAAGGCTTGTACAGCAGGAGCTAAGTCAATTGCTCTCCTCCTGTCCTTGAATATTGAATGGAGGCTCTCTCCCATGCCAGATGGGTTATCCTGACAGAGGGTTTTTTCAGACTTCCCTTTGGCATTCTGTCTTATACCTCACTGGTTTTGTCTTCTCAGGCACCAGGTTGGATGGTTTCCTTTCAGGCGGAGGCCAGCTCAGCCTGCTGAGAACAATATTCCTCTCCAAGCAGCTGTTAACCAAGACCAAAACAATAATTTACAGGTAAGTTCCTAACAGGATATAATTTCATTCATAAGCACAATTTTGAATGGTCTGATGGACTTTCCAGCCCAAACCTAAGCAGCTCAGAATGAATGCCACTCATTCAGAGGGGCTTGCTTCCTGGATAATTAAGCTTGTTTAGGGTTTCAGCATTGCCTCAGTACTGTTTCTAAAACACCTCCGTATATTCTGTCCACATATCTTAAGTGGCTTGCCGCTTATGTACTGTAAATTGTTCTGTGTGACAAAATAATTTAGGATGCAAAGTGTGCATTTGGTATTGGCTTCCACTTAGCACAGCCGATGTGCTAAAATTATGTTGTAGAACTTGAGATAAATCAAGATGTTGAATCATTTGTCGGGCATTTTCCTGATTTGGTGGTGCTGGTTCTACTGTACCACATAATGTGCCCTATGCTTTGTATGTGAGACCCAGCGCTGGGCAGCACCAAATATTTTGGTCCTTCTGGGGTGGGGCATTCCTTTTTTCAGGCAGATAAACCATCTCCAGCTCCTGGCTCTTCCTGTTGACTAAAGGCTTTGGAGACCTGATGATGGAAAATGTCCATCTCCCAGCCCCTAGATGTCACTGCTAACGTTAAATGGGTTGTAATGTTTTGAATTAATGCAGCAACTGTGTGCTATCTCTGAAATGGTTTTTGGAGTCCAGCTGATCCTGCATGTTGTTATTACATGCTTGGAGAACAGGTTGCTCCCATCTTCTAATGAGGCCCTGCATGAAGTGCTCTCCCTTCACAGAGTCTGCCTAGCCAAATATATCTAGTTCATGTGACTTATGACAAAGTAAACCTACAACTGGTAATATTTGCCAGTGTAGAATCTAAAGCTACCCAGGAAGAAAGCCGTAGCACTGCAGGAGAAGGTCAGTTGATGATCCTGTCAGGGAATTATTACATCTTTTCTCTTTCCTTGGTTTAGCAGGAGGAAAATGCGGGGGGTCAGGGTGAAATGGAGGCACCTGACACCACACCAGAGAGTCAACCAGCACCGTCTTCGTTCATGAGCACTGCCTGGCTTTTCTTCAAGACTTTCTTTGCATCCCTCCTGCCTGAGGGACCCCCAGCTGTGGCCAACTAGCTGGCTGCTTAGCCACACAAATAGCCAGTAAACTGCAGCTGTCTGTTTGCTGTGAGACCTTTGGCTGAGCGAGGACTGGACTGGACACCAGTTTGAATGCTGGAAGTGGCCTGGTACCAATGGACGAAAAGGAATTACTCTGCTTTCAGAAGCGAAAGACAGAGATTGCAGCAGCCATAAGACCAAAGTACAGAGTGCCAGTGAATTGTATGGGAAACTTTGAGTGAAGGCCTACAGCAGTGTGCAATTCTGTACTGAATGCAAGTAAGGCTGTTGATGGACCAAGAGCGAGAGAAGCACATTGCTTCTGCTGGTGTAACTTGATTCCTGTTGGAATGTATCTCATGCTTTAATTACACTGAGTGTAGTATCTTGCGCAGCCAGTGAATTGCTAGATATGTATTATAAGAGTTTTACAGGGAAGATTTATGCCAAAAATAATTAAAAGCTGTGCTTGCGCTCAATAAATGTAGGGAGCTGTTTGCATAAATAGCTTCCTACTGAAGATTCAGTTGAGCTTTTTATACTAAACAGTATAGCAAGAGCAACCAACCCACATGTACAGGTTCATGTCAAGAACTATCACCCAGTTTTATCAGTTGGAGTGATCATGTAGATCCAAGCATTCTTTCCCTTGATAAAATCTTCCAGGCTGCTTTCTGTTAGGACTTCTGATAAGCATTTGATCAAAAATATTGTCAGCTGTTTTTGCCACCACCTTACAAACTCAAGATATCTGCAAACTAGAGTCTTTTGCAAGCAAGGTTTAGAAAGACGATGGCCCATCTGTCTGTTCCTGAATTTCAGCAGTGGAATATTTCTCTGCATTCTGTTTTTTTGTGCATTGTATTAAATGGGTTTTTTTAAAAAAAGTCTTCCAGAAGAAGTTCTCTAAAACATGCATTATGTTACTAGCTTAATTTCTAGTGGTTTGTATTTTAAAAGAAGCACGCAACTATGCAAGTATGAAGAAGACCTGGGAAGGGAAATAGGTATTGAAAATGTCATATTCACATTTTAAAGCTTGTGCATTTAAGGGGTAAATTGTTGAAGAGCAGTATATTTTGTGCCTTTGGGATCTGGAGATGTTTTTCCTTTGCTCCTTATACTTTAGGAGGCATTCCTGATACCTCCATTTCTGTTAATCTTTGGCTTGCATCTCCTAGAACTTAATGAATTTGCATTGAGAATCTTTTCAGCTCAGGGATAATTTTTCTTAGATTATCTTAACGCACAGGGCCATTGTCCTGCGTATACATTGTGAATATCAAATGATGCTGAATTTATATTTTCACTATTGCAGATTGTAAGCCTTCAGTTCATATCAACTTCATCTGTACAGCTGACCACTTTCTCTTGTATAATATCTGTTGAACAAAGTTTAACACGCAATGACTTAATTTTATTAAACTTCGATATTGCTGTCTAGCCGTTCATTCGTCGGTCACTGCACAGGTAAAACTGTACAAGAAACACTCTCCAGTCAGGCATTAAGGACAAATGGTATAACTGAGTGGCTGAGAATCTGAACTCCTTTCCTTGTACTTCTCATTACCTAGCTCAATTATCTGGCAGTCTCTTCCAACTTTACTCCAGGTCTGTGATGCTGAAGGCTATCATCAGTACTTCATCATAAGATGAATAAGACAAGAAGAGCCCTACTGGATCACACTCTAGCATTACTTTCTGGGCAGTGCTGCCGGCAAGGCTGTTGAGAACTGTGCTGCTAAGACGACAAAAGCTCCCGTCCTTCACTTGTAAGGATAGAGAAAACACCAGTCTCTGGGAAACAATTGAGGAAATAAAGTGCATGTCGTACATACAAACAAACCATCAATCAGTAGTGGCAAACTGCTGGAGATATTTTGTGGGATGCAGCCATGAAATTCGCTACTTGCCCTGGGAAGGTAGCAGATGCAGGCAAGTAGCTATGTGGCAAAATCTTCCACTGTTCCTCCTTTGCCCCCTCCCCAAGTTGGTACGGTCTGTGCAGCTGTAGGTGCATATGCAGCTGAAGGCCCCTGGAGGGTGGAATCTGCAGGGGGTGGGTTTTCGGCTGCTTTCTGGGCTGCTCACAGTAAACAGATGGTGACCCTTTGCAACAAAAGTGTTTTGCATCAAAATGGTGAAATAAACATATACAAATAATTACAATGGAGCATTTCCTTTTCAAAACAGAGCCTGAGTCTGCAATTGAAGAAAACTCTAAATGAAAAGGCAGCTGCTGATTTTTGGGGTGTCCTGAATTTTGTTGGTGTATTTCTTGTGGGAATTTTCTGCTCAGGTATAAATATAACTTGGCCAGTCTTGGCAACCCTAGCAGCTGGACTTGGTTGGTTGAGGTGATGCCATTTGCTCATTACCCTCCAAGCTGCAAGGAGCTTGGGCAGGGTAGCTGTGTCTGAGTCAAAAGCACAGGCATTTATTCTGAAGACTTCTCAAACTCGTGATTGACTGACCACAAGGTGGCAGATTGAGTAAAGACCTGAAAGCAGCCTTGCTGAGCTGCTGCTCTCCTTGCCTTCAAGTAATTTAGGGTTGTGATAAGTTTCACCCTCATTTTACCTCCCCTTTTTGGGCAAGGTCTTTGAGCGGGTGCTCATGGCCAGATTCAGGCTCTTCGATAAAACTTGATTTCCTGGATCCCTTTCCATCTGGGTTTAGGCACTGAAACTGCTTTGGTTGCACTGTTATGATGAGCTCTGTTGGGAGAAAGAAAGTGGAAGCATGTCCTTATTCTTGAACTTCACTGCAGCTTCCAATACCATTGACCATGCTCTTCTGGAGTGGCTGTCCAAGTTGGGGATGGGTGGCACAGCACTGCAGGAGGTTCCAGTCCTACTTGGATGATTGTTTTCAGGGGTGGGTGCATTGCTCAGCCGTGTGAAGCCTGCAGTGTGCAGAGTTTAATCCCCCTCCCCCACGTTCAACATCTACATGAAACTGCTGAGTGGGGTAATAATGAGCTTTAAGGGCAGGGCAGGGACTGGCACTTCCTAGGTCTCCCTGTCCCAATGCCAGAAATCTAATCACTGTACCATGCTTGGCCTTCCAGGGACCCAAAAAATGTATGTAATGGTACCCTGCTCCCCCCAAAAAACCTATTTTAAAGTAAAGCCATGGGGAAATAAAATGTGAGAGGGAACACATAGCAACTGAAAAGCCATGGTGTTGGTGGGAGCAAGCAGGTAGAGAAAGGGTTAAGTGCCCCCATGCATCCCAGTCACCTAAATCCAGCCCATGGACTGTCTGAGAATCAGTGTTTTTACATGAGTAGAATGTGTGCTTTTATTTAAAATGCATCTCTGGGTTATTTGTGGGGCATAAGAATTCGTTCATTTTTATTTTTATTTTCAAAATATACTCCGGCCCCCCGCAAGGTCTGAGGGACAGTGGACTGGCCCCCTGCTGAAAAAGTTTGCTGACCCCTGGTCTTAAGCATAGAATATGTTAGACCCTTGATCTTCCTGCTGCCAGCATCCTCTGAAGGAATTGGTTCCGGTGTTTGAAACTTACCTCCTTGTTGAGACCTTTCCAACCAGCCTTGCCAAGGGAGCTTTGTGGATGAAGGAAGCTCCCTTATGCGGCCTCAGACACTGGGCCACTTAGCTCAGTATTGTCCACACTGACAGTGGCTCTCCAGGGGTTCAGGCAGGCTTCTTAGCCAGTCTTAGCAGGAGACACCAGGGCTTGAACTCAAGACCCTCTGCATGCAAAGTTGGATACTCTACCGGTGAGCTGTGGTCCTACCCCGTGAGCAGTTAGGATATTACATAGTGTGGATAATAGGGAATTACTCTTGTCCCAAAGCCCTCCATGTGGAGCTGATTAGGGGACCTGGGCAAAAGTGTTGGCTTATAAGAAAAAAATGCCAAAAATAGGGCAGTTCCTCTACTGGGGCCAACCAGAAAGTCATCAAGCAGTGAGCACGTTTTCGAGTTCTTCCGAGCTCTTCATCAGGTTGCACAGTGAACCTCCCTGGGAGGGCTTGACAGGGGCATTTTGCAGGCTGAATTTACTTTCAGAAAAGGGTTCATGGATGGTGGTTGGGGTGGCTGAAAGGCAGATGGAGACCACATGAAGAGAGAGGGCACTTTCCTTCTTCGGATAAAAGGACTTTATTTTATGTGCCATCCTTTGGGCCTGCTGGCATGGCTCTCCAAATATTGGACAGATAACAATGCGGCTTCCACATTCCCACTCAAGGGGACTTGCTTCTCTTGCTTCCAGCGGGCTGGCCTTCTGCACCCCTACTCAGGAGGCTTTTTCACTTCCTTTTAGGTCCAGTGGCTTCCTGCATCGCCACCCAAGGGTGCTTGCTTCCCTTGCTTCTATGAGCACTGGCCTTCTGGATCCCAGCCCAGGATGTGTAATTTCTTGCTACTACATTGATTACTAGAAGGACTAATAATGGAAACAATTTACTTTCCATAAAGATTTGATGAACAGAGGTGAGGGGTGGTGGAAGGGCAGATGGACACCTCTTATACCACAATTGAAAAAGGTAAGAAGTCTATTTTCCTACTCCCAGGCACTCTGGTCTCCTGTAGCACCTCTGCCATGGGTCTCTTCCCTTCCTTACATTCCCACCAGTCTTCTGGATCCCAGCCCAAGATGTTTCATTTTTTGCTGCTACTTTGATTTTGATTTTTCTTCTATGTAATAGACAGTCTCTCTCTCTCTCTCTCTCTCTCTCTTTCTCTCTCTCTGTGTGTGTGTGTGTGTGTGAAGTCTACCTCACAGGATTGTGGGGAGCATAAAAGTGTGGGAAACAACACTCCACAAGCAAACTACCCTGAGCTCATGGTAGAAGGGGGAAGTCTAAATAGGAGTGAGAGGCAGAAATAAATACCGTATTTTTTGCTCTATAAGACTCACTTTTTCCCTCCTAAAAAGTAAGGGGAAATGTGTGTGCGTCTTATGGAGCGAATGCAGGCTGCGCAGCTATCACAGAAGCCAGAACAGCAAGAGGGATCGCTGCTTTCACTGCGTAGCAATCCCTCTTGCTGTTCTGGCTTCTGAGATTCAGGGTAGTTGTATGGCATCGCTGGGCTCACTGAAGTAGGAACCCAAGGAAGCTGGCATTGGGATATGCTGTATAAAGCGATGCCATAATGAGGGTATGTACCTCAAAT
Organism: Podarcis filfolensis; assembly: GCF_964270895.1. Classification (NCBI taxonomy): domain Eukaryota; kingdom Metazoa; phylum Chordata; class Lepidosauria; order Squamata; family Lacertidae; genus Podarcis; species Podarcis filfolensis. The sequence continues at coordinate 55,313,045 of NC_139611.1, read as the reverse complement.
CCCTTCAACAGTGCAGTGGATTGTGTCATGCATGAGGAAGGCTTTCTCAGCACCCTTTGAGATGTGGTCGGGGATCCTGGCCTGCACCTTTTGGGGTCATTTGGTGTGGCAAAGTGTCTCAGGGCTGGCCCTGATTTGTGTGTTCCCTCTTGTACCACTGCAAAATACAATAGAGCTTATTCTGCAGTACCTGGAAATAAATAAAAAATCTATCTCAGGAAACAGATGCTCAGCAACAATGACTTATTGGCCCAACTTCCAGTGATTTAGATTAATGGACAGGGAGAAGCTTTTATTGTCATTGAGGGGAACTGCATGGCTGGCCTTTGAGCAGAAAAAACAAACCCAGGGATTGATAACTCCCAGTTGGGGACCTACAAGGAGGTCTGTGTGACCCGTGTCTATTCATCCCGACATAGTGGAACAAGTTGTACCTGTTACAACTTGTACCAAAGGGCACAAGCCATCTAAAGTCAATACTCATTAATATTTGTCAGCATTCCCAGTATAAACATTCTTGCAAGGAGTTTTCCCTGAGATGATGCACCTTTGTATGGCATTTTCAATAATATAGGCACCTTTATCTAAACTTTCCCCTACTATATGTATTTTTTGAATGCATGTTTTGGTTATACAGCTGCATTGCAAAATTTGGAGAAAAGCAGATTCTGAATGATAGCTGTGCTTTGGTTTGTGTAAGGTTTTTTGGAAGTGCAAATTAGGTGAACTTGCATCAGAAAGCAAACCAAAGCATCACCCTTATCCCTATATGAAATCCCAACGGTTTTGAAAGGAGATATTTAAGCCAATGGGATATTTCCCCCTCTCCTAAGGATCATTGTTGCAGGGGCAGAGGCATAGTGGTCTGGGGTCACAGGGAGTTGAAAACCTGCTACTGTTTTTGCACCAAGGTCCTAGTGCCACCCAGTCAGCATGAAGGCACTGAGATGCTTTCTTACCCTTCATGCAGATTAAAGCCAATCAAACAGTCAGCTGCTGATGTTGGGCTCCTAGGGTCACTCTGGAGAAGATGTGTGGGGAAACCACGGAGGAGGATTTGCTCTATGCTCCAAAGCTAAGCTTTTGGTAATGCTAGAAACACAAGAGGCTTTCATTTCAAGAGAACGGTGTGCAACAAGGAAAGCACAACTTAAGTCACTCTGAAAGGAGATATTGGCGCACTCCAGATCATTTACCCATGTATGTACACAGCAAACTAGTATGTGTTGCCTGAAAGGGAACACATGGGGAACTGCACTGATTGTTGCAATGCATCCCCAGTTATTAGTATGTTTAATTATAAGATCATACAGTAATATTAGTAGGTTTCATAAACTTAGATGGGGGTGCGGTTGTGATGATCATGAAGGGACCTTGCACTTAAGAATTTGCCACTGTACTAATGCGCACAGCTGCAGAAGGCAGGCTGAAGCATCTCCTTGTGGGCCTGATGAAAATCAGTCACCCTCCCGATGCACCTAGTATATTAATTTATATTAAAAAAAACCCGTGGTGTGGTTCCTCACCCCACACAATTGTTGGGTAGCTTGTCGCCCACTGAAATCAGTGGACCTCCAAATGTTTGGCTATGTGGGTGTACAATATGAGAAATCTTACCCTCCAGCCCTTTCTTCTGTAACTATGCATATACATATACATAGTGTGTGTGTGTGTGTGTGTGTGTGTGTGTGTGTGTATGAAATAAATGTAATCCGTAACAGAATTTGCTGCATTGAATAAAATAAACTGCCCTGGGATTATAAGAACCATGTGTAAACCCTGTTCTTCAAACCTCCAAATTCAGTGAAAGATCAGGTCCCTACTTTAGTGATGTGAATGTCCGGCAGTAACCCTTGAAAAGGGTATCAGAGGCCATTCACTCTTTCAACTCAGGATGTCTGCTTCCAGAAGCAGAACAAAAAGGATAATGCTGGAAAGCATTATTGCTATTTTTAAAGCTGCAAACTTTATAGCCAGTGGCTGGATTCCAGCTAAAGTTACTCAAGGTGAAGATACATCAATGGGAGAAGTCACTTGCTGTGACCATCTTACAACCATCTTCTACAGAACCTGTAGCAAAATCCTATGCATGTTTACTTAGAAGTCTATCATAACCAAAGAAATGAGCATAGGAAAACAGCCTTTGGCTTCCTCTATATGGTCTGTTTACTGAGCACTCATCCTGATTTCATTGCCCAAAGCTTATGTGGTGTTTAGATTAAACCTCCTCTTTATGGAGCATTCATTTAGATTTGTTTGCAAAGAGTTTGTCCAGCAATGAGTGCTCATCCCAGATTTATGCCAATTTGCATTGGGATGGGATTATGAGACTTCTCAGTAATCATTCACTCATTACACACTTTTTGGTGACGTTCCTGTAACTTTTCTAACTGCAAAAAGTCAATATTGAGTCCGAGGTGCCTTTAGTTGTGTCTCTGATGGCTCATCCACACTTCCATTTGGTCCATGTTTCATTGCCCTTGTCCCATGCTTTCTCGGCATAGGTCAGAGAGGTTTCTCTTCTGTCCTGTCGCTTTCCCCAGGCAAACTTACTGTTTACCGCTGAATTGGAATAAATGTCAATCTGCAAAAACTCGATGGACTTTGTTCTGATTCAGTGGTAAATTTCAGGTTTCCCGAGGGGAAGCGACGGGACAAATGAAAAAGCTAGAAAGCACAGAACAACCAGAACAAGTGTGGATGAGCCCTAACTTTTCTTTGACTTGGACCCAAGGGTTAGCTTGTTAGCATGGATTAGTGCATCAGTCCCCAAACTCTGTCCCAGGAAAGACCTGCATATCTACAGTGAGATATCATTCAGTTAAATACAGTGGTACCTCGGGTTATGAACTTAATTCATTCCGGAGGTCCGTTCTTAACCCAAAACTGTTCTTAACATGAGGTACGCTTTCGCTAATGGGGTCTCCTGCTGCCACCGTGCTGCTGGCGCGCGACCTCCGCTCGCATCCTGGGGCAAAGTTCGCAACCAGGAGCATCTACTTCCGGGTTAGTGGAGCTTGTAACCCGAAGCATTGGTAAGGACGGTATGTAACCTGAGGTTTCACTGTACTGTACTTCAATTTCATTCAGATACTTTCAGGGCCAGGTTATATTACCATTTCAGTCCAGGCTCTGGGCATCTTTTCCTCCACCCTTTGCTAAGCCTGAGGGAGCCAGTTTCTCCAGTAAAAGGTTGCCAGGAGTCATTCACCTCTTTTGGCTCAGGATATCTTAGCAGAACACAGCAACAATTGGAGCTGGATCTGCATGGAGAGCTCGTACACCCTGGACTCCACGGACAATGGAAAGGCTTTGCAGGAAGATAGTGGCAGATTTATAAACACCAAGCAGGGACAATCTGAAACTTTCAGTCAATTTAGCAGTCAAGAAGCCATTGATGGCAGGAAGAGAGATAAGGCTATTCTTGTGCAGGCCTTTTTCTGCTGGAACTGAAAGTGCTTTTTTCAAATCACGTTGCTGAAATTCCTGGAAGTTCCCAATTGGATTTTTTCCAAGAAAGAAATGCTAGACAATCCACATGGTGTGTCATTTATTTAGTGTGCTGCTTTCCATCAGAAGTGACCCCAAAACAGTTTGCATACAACAATAAAACACCACCAACAAAATACATAAAATGCAATTAAAAATAGTAAGAAAACAATAATCTGTATAAGGGTGTAAAGAAGGGTGAAACTGAACTAGGTTTTGCCTCCAACACTTGAGAAACAGGTGAGCCTTCACCCTTTGAGGGAAGCCTGTTAGTATTATAAACATTAGTGTTGTAGTCAAGGGAATCCCACAACTGGGGTGCTGCCACAGAGAAGGTCCTGTTCCACCAAAAAAAGTCCAAGTAGATAAATAGGTACCACTCCGGCGGGAAGGTAAATGGCGTTTCTGTGCGCTGCTTTGGTTTTGGTGTTCAGCTGCACCAGAAGCAGCTTAGTCATGCTGGCCGCATGACCTGGAAAAACTGTCTGAGTGGGAAAGTCAATTCACCTGACGTTGAATTGGGATGTGAATTTTTGGAGAGCTGTGTTCATGATGAAAGCATAGTTGCAGCTCACGAAATATGATTGCTTGGTATCTGCTGATTTTGTCATTGTCTGTTATTTTGATTCATTTATTCTATACATTGAACTTTTGTGTATTTTACTTTTGTTTTAATATGTTGTCCATGACTTTGTGGGCCTTTGGACCAGAAAGCAGTAAATAAATAAACCATAGCATAACATGCACAAACGGATGTTACACGAACCACAATTTAAGAAGGAAATTGACAACCTTTGTGCCTGTTTTAGGGGCTTCCCATTGAGAGATCTGGTTGGCCACTGAAAGAACAGAGTGTTTGGCTTCCCCAACATGATACCCTCCAGATGTTTGGGACTATAACTCCCATCAGCAGCAGCAGCCAGCATGTTGGGTGGAGGGGAGTTGACATCCAAAACATCTGGAGCCTGCTGTAGAGACTTGGAGAAGATCCATATCGCGCCATTTAAGTACAATACTTAAGTACAAAGAATCCTGGGAGCTGTAGTTCCCTCCTACAGAGCTATCATTCCTAGCACCCTTAACAAACTACCTTGCCAGGATTCTTTGGGGGAAGTCACATGCTCTCAGTGTGTGTTGGATGTGCACAGATTTTAGTTAATTCATATTCAGCTCCAGATGTCTCTGGACCAGTGGCGTAGCGTGGGGGGTGCAGGGGGGGCCGGCCGCACCGGGCGCAACATCTGGGGTTTGGGCAAATCCACGGGTTAGGGGGCGCAAATCCACGGGTTAGGGGGCGCAAATTACTTGCCTTGCCCCGGGTACTGACAACCCACGCTACGCCACTGCTCTGGACAGGCAAAGTCATGGTTCTGCAGGGGTTAAGTGGGCTGCAAGAACGTGAGGAAAACAAAGAGGCTGGTCTTAAGCAAGGAAGTGGGTCATGTCCTGCCTGAGGAGGAGTAGAGAGCCATGGGGAGTACAAGGGAGGCAGCTACCTTTCTGGTGGGGACAGTGGAAGGCGGTTGCTCCCGGGATTTGCAGCTCGAGGGCATTCTGCCTTTGGCAAGTATCAGAAAAGGATGGCAAGGATCCTGATTATGTTAGTGAGTCTGCTCAGCAGCTCATTGGCTTGCAGTGCTGAGCCATCATCTTACAGCGACACGAGTGTTGTCTTCCGAATGACGAAGCCAGCTGTACTAGTGCGTAAGTCGTCACAGCTCTCTCACTCTCTCCCCGTGTGTGTTTATAATATCAGTTACCTTTGCTCTTGCTGTCCCCAATCTGGTGCCATCCAGATGTTTTGACCGATGACTCTCGCTGGCCCCAGCCATCTCTGGAGGCACCGTGTTGGCATGCTGGCGCTGAATTGTGGGGTGAATTCAGTTCTGCCGATAGCACCGTTGTCCCTCACAGCTGTGATCACATTCTCTCTTGGCAGTCAATGAGAAAACTGCTCATGTCGTACAGACAGCCTTCCAGCATGCAGACTACCCAGACATCAAGGGGGAGAAGTCTGTCCGGTTTCTTGGGAAGATTGCCTATGGATTGAAAAAGTAAGTGTGGCTCTACTTAAGCTCCCTTATTTATATCTCTCCCATCGCAAACCTGTTTAGCTCTGTTTTGCTGTGTTTCTCATTTTCCTAGTCTCAAGTTCGGTTCTCCACATAGCTGCATATGTATGCCATTAAACAAAAACGTCCTTATGATTATTTGCCAACATTTTAGTGTGATTCTTTTAAAACAAACATTTTATACACACTTTTGCCTAGCATATATATTTTACAAATATTTTTTCCAAATATAATTTATTTATAGAAATGATTTAAATAATAGAATCATAGAATTGTAGAGTTGGAAGGGACCCCGGGGTCATCTAGTCCAACCCCCTGCAATGCAGGGATCTTAACTAGATCATACAATATAGATGGCTATCCAGCCTGTGCTTAGAAACATCCAAGGAAGGAGAGTCCACCACCTCTCATGGGAGTCTGTTCCACTGTCGAACAGCTCTTACTGTCAAAAAGTTCTTCCTGATGTTTAGTCAGTATCACTTTTCTTGTGACTTGAATCCATTGGTTTGTGTCCTGCCTTCCAGAACAGGCAAAAACAAGCTTGTTCCATCTTCCATGTGACAGCTCTTAAGATATTTGAAGATGGCTATCATATCTCCTCTGAGTCTCCTCTTTCTCAGGCTAAACATGCCCAGCTCCCTCAACCATTCCTCATGAGGCTAAGTTTCCAGACCCATGATCATCTTGGTCACCTCCTCTGCACATGTTCCAGCTTCTAATATCCTTCTTAAATTGTGGTGCCCAGATGGGAACGCAGTACTCCAGGTGTGGTGTGACCAAGACAGGATACCACTATTTTTGGGGTGGGGACAGAGCTATTTATAACAATTACAGTGGTCCCTCAGGTTAAGTACTTAATTCGTTCTGGAGGTCTGTTCTTAACCTGAAACTGTTCTTAACCTGAAGCACCACTTTAGCTAATGGGGCCTCCCGCTGCTGCTGTGCCGCCAGAGCACGATTTCTGTTTTCATCCTGAAGCAAAGTTCTTAACCCAAGGTAATATTTCTCGGTTAGTGGAGTCTGTAACCTGAAGCATATGTAACCTGAAGCGTATGTAACCCGAGGTACCACTGTATATGTAAAATAATACCATGAACACCATTTAAAATGTTAAAATCAGAATTCAGCTCTTATGAATTTTATCATGCACTTTTATATTAAAATGCATTTTTTGTACGTTATTTTCACTAACATGTGCTAATTGTGTGTGTTTGTGTTTGCATTTTTGCTCTCACTGTTTGGAGAACTGTATTGCAAAATTCGTAAAACTGCAAATTCTGAAGGATGGGTCTGGTTTTGGTTTGCATCTTGTTTCAGAAAGTGCACATTTGGTAGATTTGCCTTTAAATATGAACTAGGTCAAATTTCTCTTTACCTCGCCTTAAAGTAGGGCTCTTAAAAAGTCTATTTACCAGATAACAGTGCTGTATATTCCAACTGGCAGCAGCCCTCCAGTTCCTCAAGCAGAGGCCTATCCCATCTGCTCCTTGTTGGTCTTCAGCTACTAGGTTTGAGCCCATGGTTTGAATCACAACAGCAGCAGCACCTCATACAAATGGATAGTAAAAAAAGAGAAAGAAGTGGGTCCCCAGTCTCCTTCATGCACAGATACTTGGTAGCATTTTACTAGCTGCTGAAGGATGGGAATTGCTGCCAAATGGAAAACTGTTCAGGTCTGCCTTTACAAAATTGGCTTGCTATGATTTGGGAGGTAGCTTTAACCAAATGTTTAACACAGCATGGCATAGTGGTAAGAGATCAAGCTACAACAAAACAAATCAAAAACCCTTTGGTACTGCCTGGTTTCTGTTCATTTCCTATGCCAATAAATCTGCATTCCCAATTAAACCACCTGCAAGACAACTACTCATATGGAGAGATTTTGTCTCTTAATCTATTTTGGTACAGCATACTGAAAATATGTCTATTATGTGGTTGAAGGGTGGTACTCTACATTTTGTTTGCCTTTAATATATATTTACTGAAATTCAATGCAACACATATTTTTTTAAAAAAAAGGGAGAGAGAAAAGAAATGTGCCAAGTGTGAGCTGGTTGCTTTGCGGGAAGAGAAGGTGCAATAGCTTCAGCACCACCTATCCACATTTTGACTTATTTGATTATTAATTTCTGGATTGATCAGAGCAGCCTGTCCTGGAAGAGTGACATTGGGGGGGGGGGTTGCCTCTAGGGAAGAGAAAGCTCACCAAATGCAGGAGGCAAACACTTGGAGGAATGTGACACTCATAAGGAGAAGCACTTCTTTGCTGGCTGGGGCTGATTGGAGCTGCAGTCGAAAACATCTGGAAGCTCAGGGAAAGCTGATGCCAAAGGCTATAATAAGATGTGCAGGACTCTAGACCACGACTGTGCCACTTCTGTATATGATTTGTTGTGCGTGACCCACAGCTAAAGCTACCATGCAGGATTACACTAGCAATGGGAGGGCTTGGATGTGGTCTGTGAGTGCATTCCAAGGGGACCTGGGGGTGTCTATGTGCCTCTTCCAGCAAAAGAGCCCATCCTGCTTCAATTGTACTAAGCCAGCCATTCTTTGCTTCCCTTCTGCAGCATCCATATTGGAGAACTGACCATAGAAAACACCACAGTTGACCTCAAGGAGGACGACGCCATCAACATCGGAATTCAGAATGTTTCTGCTTCCTTCCAAGGAACCCTCAGCTATGGCTACGTGGGTGGCTGGCTGTGAGTATTTCCAGAGAAGTCCGCATCTGCCAGTTTGGTCCTTTGGGAAGGGGAGGTGATGCAGGTGTGAAAATGGAAACATCAGCTTTGCATTTACCACACAAGCCCCGACTGCATCACATCCAAACAGCACATGTGTGCAGCAGCGCATGTGCTCTGCTCCAAAAACGCCATCCTGCCTGGTTAATTCTACCTGTGTTCCACATGTTCGCAAAATATCACACTGACATTCTATCTGAGAGCACCTCTGCAACAGATGTTGTTGTTTGGTGATTATCATTCTGTGAATTGGCCATATTTATACTGTTATTTGTAGCACAATTCTACTTTTAATGTCATATTTTTATAAATTGCTTCCTGGTCACTGACCGTATTAAAGATATTAAAGATTTAAAGGTGATTATCATTGTTAAAAATATTGTCACAGGGTGAAGCTCATCCATTCTATTGACTTCGAAATTGAGTCATCCATTGATCTGCAGATAAACGTTAAATTGTGTAAGTAGTTGCAGAATATCCTGGGCTATTGAGACTGGTTAGAACAAGGGCTTAATATACGCAAGAGGCAGCAGGTGGGTGTCTCCTTGAGATGAGATTCAGAGGGAGGGGTTAAGGAAAGCCAGTTTCTCCTGTGATGTAAAGTCTGGTTTATTATCTCTGGTTTATTACCCCCTTCCTGGAAAACTGGGGGAAACTATCGGAAGGGAGTACGCAACTGACTCCTGGTTCCTAATAACTTGAGGCATTTGCTTCTCTATTGGACAGTGTCGGATGACGGGCGTGTGATAGTGGACACCTCGGACTGTTACCTGACTTTCCACAAGCTGACCCTGCATCTACAAGGAGACAAAGAGTATGCTTAATTATTTGAAATCCACACCAGGTTTTAGTAGTGCCTGACTTTCACTTGAAGGACTCCCATATTCATCAGGCTAGAAACATAAGAAACTGTCTTATACTGAGCCAGAACATTGGTCCATGAAGCTCAGTGCTGTCCACATTGACCAGCAGCTCTCAAGGGTTCCAAGCAGAGTTCTCTCCCAGCCCTACCCTAGGGACTGAATCTGGGACATTCTGGTGTGCTCTATCAGCAAGCTACAGTCTTTCGTTGTGTAGTCTTATGTAGCTGCTTTGCCACTATCAATCTCCCATTTTGTTGACCATGAAATCAGAAGCCTAAAAGCCAAACTTCCCATAAGGTTAAGCACACCATTGGCAGTTAGTTTCAATTAATAACCTGTGCAGAGGCGTGGGGATGTTGTGGACAGTAGGAGAGGATATATTGATTAAATATTATCCTTTCTCACTCACGCTAGTGAGTCAGTAGCAGAGTACATTCCTCTGTATATTGCAGGAAGCTAGTTGGTAGATGCATTTGAATCTCTTTACTTAAGCAGTCCAGTCTGGCTTGTCCAGATTGGGTTTATTCCTGGTAAATCCCCTTTGTTCCCACTTAAAAAGAATAAAGACACAACACTCCTTTCTTAAAAGTAATGATAAGAAGTTTACTTACATTCAGTTCACAGTAGGTTCCCTGAAAGCAGACTTTAGCTTGAAGTTACAGAAGAGAGTTTGAGTTCATCCCATATGGGAATGAACCCGTGCGCTGCTGGCTGAGAGCCAGCACAGAGCAAAATAGCATCAGTATCAGAAGAGAGCAGCAAAAGAGGAAGGTGGCTGCGTGACTGGCCCTTTTACAGGGTCACGACCATCTACCTGGTCACACGCGGGGGGGGGGGGATGCTCCAGACAGGTGTGACAGGAAGTCCTCCTGGCTGGAGTAACATCCCCCTGTGTGTCCACTCTGGGCAAACAGGAAATGTTGTATTTGACTGCTACAGTGATGCCACATCCCACAAGAAGGGCATTTTCTTCATGGTCCTGTTGCATGGGAAGGGGAGGTTTCACACTTACAGGCTGGTCCTGACTGAAATTCTGCCTCAGAATTGAGGGTTCCACATTTGCTGCTTGAAAACAAAAACAGAGAGACATTCTAATTTTTTTGTGTTTAGCTGTACCTCAAGTCTGGCCTTGAGCATCTTTTAAGATAAACCTTATTAAGAAGGACAGCCCAATACATTTTTCTGCCCAGAGCAAAGTACAAGATGGCAGCCCCTCCCAATCCCACACCCAGAAGTCCACTAGACTGACAGCTGAATCTGACCTCAACACTACTGATGGGTCCGCATTCACCACCACACCTGAGGCAGCAGGCTAGTTAAGTGGGGCAGGCCAGGTTGTGACTGATGGGCAGCGGAATGGTTGGGAGGTGGCTTATGAGGAACAGTCAAGAGTCTGCCACCCCAGCCCCACAGCTTCTGTTATCTGAGGCAGGCGCCTCACTTTGCCTAATGGTAGAGCAGGCAGTGCTCTGCAAGGCTTACTTGCTTGCCCTGACTTCCAATCTCCAGGGTGAATTAGACTTTGGAAGCTTTAAGATGAAAGGTGCTCTTGATAGTTAGCATTTTGATCATCTTTGCATTTGGATTTTATGTTTAGATTTTCTTTTTATGTTGTAGCTCACTTATAGCCCATTAGATAGTGTAGGATAAAAAAATCCAAATCCAAATGTGTTGTAATAATGAACTTCTTGAGCTCACATCCAGTCTTTCTCCATGCAGCCCAGGATGGCTAAAACAGCTTTTTACAAACTTCATCTCGTTTACCTTGAAGCTCGTTCTCAAAAACCAGGTAAGAGACATGGAAAGGTAATTGACACAGGGCTGATGTCTGTTAAATGTCATGCATGCTGGGCATTTGATTAATCAGGCTGCACTATGGCAAATGAAGATATGGAAAGACCTAATTTACATGATCTTAATGAAACAATCTTTTATCTGGCTTTCCTTTTAAAAAGTGACTCAGGATTTAGCTTTCAAGTCCTTGGGAAACAACAAAAGAGGTGCTGTTTCCTTGCAGACTGCAGTCTCTGCCTCAATCTCCTTTTAAACTAGGGACGTATTCCCAGATGATTTTTACAAAAATATGCATTTTACCCTAGCATTGCATTTTTTGTACACATTGATTGGAGAACTGCATTGCAAAGTCTTGAGAAGTGTGAATTTTGGAGGCTGTTTGTGTTTCATTTTGCATGTTTTTTTGGAAAGCGTGAATTCATAAATTAGTGTTTAGATGTGAACTGAATTTAATTCCTCCTCTGTCTCAATTCACACAATGCTATTCAATGGTGCTGCTTCACACATCCATCTGTGAGTCATCTAGGAACAGTGGCGTAGCGTGGGTTGTCAGAACCCGGGGCAAGGCAAGTAATTTGCACCCCTAACCCGTGGATTTGCGCCCCCTAACCTGTGGATTTGCGCACCCTAACCCTAACCCCCAGATGTTGCGCCCGGTGCGGCCGGCCCCCCCTGCACCCCCCACGCTACGCCACTGTCTAGGAAACTGCCTTATACTGAGCTAGACCATCTAGTTTAGTATCTAGCTTAGTACTGCTTACACTGACTGGCAGCAGCTCTCCAGGATTTCAGGTAGGGGTCTCTCCCAGCCCTAGCAAGAGATGCCAGAGACTGTACCTGGGATCATCTGCTTGCTGCTCCAATAATGAGCTACAGCCTTTCCCCAAACATGAACATCTCTTTTCCTCTTTTACAGGTGTGTAAAGAAATTAACTATATTTCTCAGCTACTGGCAGATTATGTGCTTGAGACGTCAGGTAAATCTCTGTTCACTTTTGTTGCTGTTCCATTTCTAAAAATTATTATTAAAAGCTCTTACTCCTCCATTTATATAACAGTCTCACATGGTATGTATAGTCTGCTGCTATAGTCTTCAGGGCTACACTTCAGTCCACACACTTTGCATCTGCACCCAACTGGATTTCAAATGTCCTTAGCTAGAAACTAGAAAAAAGTAAAGTAGCAGGGTTGGCTGGGACAGATCCTGCTGCCTGCTGAATCTCCCTGGAGTCCTAATTTTAAGGCCCACTGGCCATGTGAGGAATGGAGTATTATATTCTGAAAGACTTGTGGGAGTATCCTGCAGGGGATAAGATGCATTTGGGTCATGCTTTGCTTGAACACGAGGAAATGCCCTCACCAAAAACAACCCCATGGCTCCAAAACATGGCCAAAAGCATGACGTTTAGGTCAAAATGACCAGGGGATGGAGCAACTTCCCTAGGAAGGAATGTTGCAGCATTTGGGACTTTTTAATTTAGAGAAGAGGCAACATGATAGAAGTTTATGAAATTATGTATGACATGGGAAAAGTGGCTAGGGAAAAGTTTTTCTCCCTATCTCATAACACTGGAATTTGGGGGCATCAAATGAAGCTGATTCAGGACAGATAAAAGGAAGACTTCTTCATGCAGCTCAGCATAGTTAAACTGTGGAATTTGCTCCTTCAGGAGGCAGTGATGGCAACCAACTTGGATGACTTTAAAAGAGGATTAGACAAATTCATGGAGGAAGAGGCTATCAATGGCTTCTAGTTAAGATGGCTGTGCTCTGCCTCCACAGCTTTCAAATTTCAGTTGCTGGAAACCACAGGAGGAGTAGAGAGAGCCCTTGTGCTTGGGACCTGCTTGCGGGTTTCCAACAGGCATCTGGTTGGCCACTGTGAGAACAGGACGCTGGACTAGAAGGGCCATGGCTCTAACTTAGTAGGCTCCTCAACATGTTCTAAAAGCACACTCTTTAATTTTCTGGTAGCCAACTTCCTTAAAGATGGGGATATCGGAGTAGATATTTCTGTGACCGCATCTCTGGCAATCAAAGCAAATTACATAGAATCGTACCACAAGGTAAGACAATTCCCACAAAATAAACTTCCGTGTGTGAAGGAAAGGGCAATTGTTGATGACGCAAACCCTGCCTCTTTATAGTTGCTGAAGGTGAGAGCCAGGTCACCTCCACACAATGGCTCCCCTCAAGAACCCCAAGAACAGGAGTTAAGAGTGCTGGGAAGTGTAGTTCTGAGGGATAAAATGACAGTTCCCATAAAAGTAGGTGAAGCAATGTACAGTGGTACCTCAGGTTACAAACGCTTCAGGTTACATACACTTCAGGTTACAGACTCCGCTAACCCAGAAATAGTACCTCGGATTAAGAACTTTGCTTTAGGATGAGAACAGAAATCGTGCAGAAGTGGCGCAGCAGCAGCAGCAGGAGGCCCCATTAGCTAAAGTGGTGCTTCAGGTTAAGAACAGTTTCAGGTTAAGAACAGACCTCTGGAACGAATTAAGTACTTAACCCGAGGTACCACTGTATATCAGAGGTTTCTACACATACACCTCTCTGCCCTCCATCGAGGCAAGCAAAAGGGAGGATTGCAGCGGAAAGGCACATCCTGGCGAGGCAGAAGTCCTGGAGGAGAGCCAGTGAGGGTGTGGCTTAGCAGAGACCTCCCCACCAGGCCAGACAGAGAAGCCTAGAGGGTCACATTTGTCCTCTAGGACTGTGATACCCACCAGTGGTCTAATATGCCTATAGCCTTCTTCTCAGTCACAAAAATGCAGGAGTTCCATGCAATTCCTGTGGAAGGTGGATGATTCCATCCTACGATTCTGAACTCATCATTCTCCCAGTGCCCTTCTGTGCACAATGTCCCATTCAGCAGAAGTCTTGGTGTTTCTACCAACCAGGGCTGGCCCATTCATGGGACCAGGTGAGTCAATTGCCTTGGGTGGCAGGGTCCATAGGGGCAGCAGATCCTGATCTAGATATTTCTTTCCCTCTTGTTCCTGGTGTTGATACTCAACTCAACTCACCCCTTCTTCCCTGGCCAGGGGGAAGACCATTTTGTGGTTTGCCTCAGGTGCCAAAATATATTGGGCTGGTCCTGTCACCAACCAATATGACAACAACAGCAAAGTTTCTTTAAAACAAACATACTTATTATGACACAAGCTTTTCCGGACTATTGTCTGCTACTTCATCACTTGCATGAGGCATCATCCCTGGGGCCTCTAACTACATGGGATGTTAATGAGGTGATTAGCGATCATGCTATGTGATTTTTCTAAATTAAATACCAGGTGAAGAGGGAACAGTTGTTGCCAAGATTGCCCACAGGCTGTGATGAAAGGGAGGGTTTGTACTTTGTGTATGCTTAATTTCAGTTTGCGTTTACTTCTGCTGTTTTTCTTTATATTTTTGTTCTTGTGTGGTATTGAAGTGTCTTGTTTAAAAATTTTTAAACACAAGCAAATGTGTTGGATGCATTTTCCTACAAGGAGATTGTCGGTCCCTCTAGACATTGAGGTGTTTATGTGTGACTCCCACATTTCAATAACCCTTTCGCACTTACAAATGTTTTTTGGGGGAATACCAATTCAGTGCCTGTCCCATCACTTTCTGCTGAAATCACAAAACTTTTCGTACTGCAAATGTTGTGGGTTGTGTGTGTGTGTCCCGTTTTTGTTGCTCTATAGCACTGGAGTCACCCCTCCAGATGTCAACGATGCTGTTACACTGGGGAAGTATCGCAGAAGACCGAATACAGCAAAATGATGTGTGGAGGGTCCAGAATGAATCCACTGCTAATGCACTACTGTTGTGTCAGTGAAATGTTGCAGAGAACCTCCAGTCTGGAGGAGCCCTGCTTCTCTGCAAGAAGCAGCCCCCTATCCTCAGAGGTACACAAGGAACATCTGCAGTTGGTTTTCAGTTCATAAAGCCCACTCACATTTTCTTCTCTTGAAAGGGCCTCGTCGTGTACCAGAACCATTCAGGCATCTTCCATGACTCTGCCTTCACACCGTCTCTGCTGACTGATTCCAAAATGGTCTATTTCTGGTTTTCAGACCAAGTCCTCAATTCTGTGGCCTTGGCAGCTTTTCTAGATAAGCGCCTGGAGTTAACACTCACAGGGGAAAAATTAAAGGTAATTTTTGCAGGTGGCCATTTGACTTGGCTTCACTTGTGGGGTTTGGATGGCAAGGCGTGGTCATCTCCTGCTAGCAAGAAGCACCAGTTTCACCCAGTTGGTTGGGCCAGGGAGCTTCTTATAGGGGGGCGGGGGTTGGGATTCAGGGCACAGCACCTCACCCACTGTGGCCTATCAGGGTCTCTCTTGCTAGTGTGGATGACCACCCTGTAGTTCCCCTCTTGGTCAGGTGGTGGTGCTTGGGGTCAGTTGCAGCCTCTAATCACCCAAGTTGCTGATTTAGTCCCTTTTGCCGGCTCAAATCAAGATACTTAAAAGTGCTCAAAAGGGGCTCCCTTTTAAGGAGGGCAAAGGAAACAAAAGTTTTTCCCACCCAACCTTCTATATATTCCACGTGTGTAAGACAACATACAATTTCTTCTTGTGCTTGGGACACATAAGCTGTGAATTTCCCTTTTTTAGGGATGTGCATTGGATACATTCATTGTTTTTGTTATATGATGGAAGATTGACCTCTTCACTTGAGTTTTCCATATGCGTGTGTGTGTACACCCACCCAATTCGTGATTGCATATTGATTTTAATCTTGTATATTTATACATTGCTGTAACCTACCCTGGTGGTGGTGGTGGTGATGATGATTCCATGCATAGAAGTAGAACTTAGTACATCAGAACTGCTGTGATTCCCACATTGCAGGGCTTGAACTAGATTGCCCTTTCCACCCTTCCCAACCCTACAGTTCTGTGATGCTAGGAAATACAAGTACATTTTACTTCTTCATCTTTTGCGTCTTTTTTTAAAGGAAATGTTTGAAATTGAAGAGCTGAAAACTCAACAGGAGATTGTGCAAAAGGTAACTTTTGGCCAAATCCCAACCTATCATTTGACGAGTAGGTAGCACATGGTATTGCCTGGATATTGCCTGAACTATTTTCAAGTCTGATTCTTCTTCTTCTTCTTAAAATCAAGCTCTGTTGCTTGGCATCAGCAGCCACACTATGTCTGTCTTTATGCCCCCCAGATTTTTCGGGGTGCCTCCTACAATGACTCCCTGGCTAAGGTGTGGAGCCTTGACCCTCCTCAGATTATCCTCCAGCCCGAAGGAATCATTGTGAAGTCATCTGTGGCTGTGGAACTCAGTGTTCCTCTGCAAGGCGAAGGTCCCCCCTCTGTAGCTTTGTATTTCGAAAAGGTAAGTGAATTTGCAGTTTGCATTTTGGAGACAGGAGCCAAAGGCCCACTGGTCACAAATCAGCCACCATTTGCAAGCGCATGTGATGTGGAACAAAGCGGGCGTCATGGAATATAGGAAACTGTCTTATCCAGAGCCAAAGCCTTGGTCTATCCAGCTCAGTATTGTCCACACTGGTTAGCTGGGGCTCTTTGGGGTTTCTGGAAAAATCTCCTTCAGTCTTACTTGGAGGTGCTGTAAATTGAACCTGGGACTTTCTGGGTGCAAAGCAGATGCTCCTGCATGGAGCTATGGCCTTACAATTCTGTTAGGATGCAGGTGGGCTCAGAGAATCAAGAAGAGAGCACTGCTGGATCAGTCAGCTCAGGAGCTCTGCCATAAAGAGAACATCTCACCTGGGAGAGGGACAGTGGGAAAGGTGTCCCTGTGAATTCTCATTGATTTCTCAGCTGCTTTCAACTTTTATTACTCCAGCATGTAATTAAAAACCCTAAATTCTTCAATAAATCAGCTGTTGGATTGTCTGACGTGTTCTAACTTAATAGGTCAGTTTTTAAATATCCCCTGTAAATCTGTAATCATTCATTCATCAAGAGACGTGATTTATTTCCTGTCCCACACACAGTTCTTATTAATAAACATAAGAGCAGCTATTTAAAAATTTACCGTCATTTCTCTGTCCTCTTATAAAATTCTTTAATGTAACCAAAGTAACTAATAAAGTCATGATTTCTAATGCATTCTATGTTTCTTTAAATGCACTCACAAACCTCTCCGTTCCGCCTTTCCCTCCCTGCAGGAAGTCACCGTCACAGTCCAAGCTTCGTATATGCAAAAAAACCTATACCTACATCACTCCGAGGCCATGTATGTATCGCGCTTCCATTGTGCAGAGAGAGGACTGGGGCTTCCAGGTGGTCACTGTTTTGAGGTGGGATTCAATCACATACTGGCAACCTCAGGTGCCACAATTAAAGTTGGTTTTGGCACCCTCAAAAGCAGACCTCTTGTGATGAGAGAAGTGCCAGGGAAATGCCCTGGGAAGCCTGGAATAACAATTGCTTGGCATAAGGATGCATAACCTCCTCACAATAAAGAAAGCTGAATAAACAAGCCACCTGGAAGCATCTAAGGGAGATCCACACCATGCATTTAAAGTATACCCAATGCACATTTAAAACATGCGACGCCCCCCCCCAATCCTGCGAACTGTGGTTTGTTAAGGGTACTGGGAGCTGTGGGTCCAGGGCTACTGTAGTTCTCTGGATTCTTTGGGAAAGTCATGTGCTTTAAATGAATGGGTGTGGCTTTGCCACTAGAGTTCCTGGGTATGCAAAAGGGGCTGGGAAAGGTGCCTGCTCACACTTGCTTAAACACTTGGCTTCTTATTTCCCTACAGGATAGAGATCAAAAAGCTTAAACGTGCCGCGGATATAGCTGTGGTGAGTATCCAGCATTCATGCTTCTGTGCTTAAAGTGTTGAGCTGAAACTAATCTCCCTCCTCTCTCAAATATTCTCTGGATGTACCAGTGAATCTATCAACCAAAGATGTTGCAGTAGCATCAGTACTAAGATAAATACCGAAAGAGCACTGTCCAACCTGGCAGGGTTGTTGTGAGAATCGCTGAAAGAATATATGGGAAGGGTTTTAGCATTTCAAAGCAAAGCACATGCCAAGTGTCACAATTCTTCTGCCTTCTGCTGCTGGGAAAATTGGACAGGGGTTCACTCAAGATAAGCCCAGCTTGGCACCATAAAACAGTCTTCTGCTTTAACAACCAAATTTGTCCAGGGATCGAAGCATTGGGAGGTTTTTGCATCCCCCATAGCACAAAGTCCTTTGCAGAAGCACAAATCATATTTTGTTTCAGTTACTGTATTATGTTTTGTTTGTATAATTAACAGAAAACTTCATTAAGGATATGCTTATACCTATATTTTTTAAAGCATAGGGTTGCACTGTCCACTATCTACAATCAATTGTTGGTCCGCCCTTCCCCAATCTATACCCCAAATATTTTGGGGTACAGCTTCTATCAGCCCCAGGCAGCATGTTGTAAAATGCCACATACATCAACGGCAGGGGTAGAAATAATGAACTAGTAATAACAATAAAGACTTCTGCAATAAATGACTTTGCTTGCAACGTTTTAATTTCAGAATGATGAAACTCTAAAGCACATTTTGGAGAAAATCGTCTCAGTTGCCGGGATCCCAGAAGTGGTATCAAGTGAGTTTATTTGCTAAGTGTCAGTGTAGTAGCTCTGAGTCTTGAGTGGCAGGAAGGCAAAACAAGTGAGGAAATTCACTTCAGTGGAGTTTGGCTCAGAAATGACTTCCCAGGGCTCTTTTTTAAAAACCCAAGTTGCAGGCCTTTGAGCCAACAACATATCCCTGTTGCTGGGTTTCTGAGATCTCCTGAGGAGGAGGAGTTTGGATTTGATATCCCGCCTTTCACTCCCTTTAAGGAGTCTCAAAGCGGCTAACATTCTCCTTTCCCTTCCTCCCCCACAACAAACACTCTGTGAGGTGAGTGGGGCTGAGAGACTTCAGAGAAGTGTGACTGGCCCAAGGTCACCCAGCAGCTGCATGTGGAGGAGCGGAGACGCGAACCCGGTTCCCCAGATTACGAGTCTATTGCTCTTAACCACTACACCACACTGGCTCTGAGTGAACACAGATGGCTTCCCCACACTTCCTCTTGTCTTGCTGCTTTCCCCTGGGGGAAACTGATCTTTAGCGCTCCATCAGAGCAAATTCGGGTTTTCTCCAGATGGATGTTTGCTCTGATTTAACACTAAAGAGCAGGTTTTCCCTGGGAAAGAGGGGCAGGCTCTTCTCACGACCTATCTGGTGATGTCAGGGACTGAATCTAGAACCTTGTGCACACAAAGTACTGGTATGTGCCCTTCCCCCAGTGGCAGACCTACATTTGTGGGTCCCTGAAGCTTGAGCTGTTACCAGCAGTGAGGTCTAGGAAACTATTCTTCTCTTCTTTGGTAGGGTTGTTTACCACAACCTCTTCAACATCTGTGCTACTGACTCTCAAACTTTGGGATTGTTGAAATATATACAACAACAAAAATAATCCATTTCAGTCATGTGACTCAAATCGTGTCTTCTAGACCCATTTTTTTATTTGTTGTTTAGCCATTTAGTCATGTCCGACTCTTCGTGACCCCATGGACCAGAGCACGCCAGGCACTTCTGTCTTCCACTGCCTCCCGCAGCTTGGTCAAACTCATGCTGGTAGCTTCGAGAACACTGTCCAACCATCTCGTCCATATAGCAATGTGGTCTAAAGTCACTTCTGGGGCCCCTCCAGGATTAGGGCCCCTGAAGATTAAGTTTACTTAGTTTCATAGTAGATCCCTGCCTTCCACTCAGTTATGACCCCGAAAACAGATGAAGCTTCCTTATACAGTGTCAGATCAACTGGCCCATCTAGCTCAGAACTGTCCACAATGACTTGCAGCAGCTCTCCACAGTTTCAGGAACAGAGTCTTTCCCAGCCCTACCAGGAGATGCCAGGGATTGAACCCGGAGCCTTCTGCATGCCAAGCAGAGGCTCTACCTCTGAGCTACAGCCTTCCCCAAGAGGGACCCTGCTTCTGTAAAACTAAATGGTGGTGGTAATTCCATTTCTTGCCCACCTTTCACCATGAGAGCCTAGGGCAGCAATTTAAAAATACAATCTTCAAATTAATTTATTTTATAACAAATTGCAATAAAAAGACAGGGTGCGGCCTAAATTATATACATCTCAGCAGAGCATGACTTTTTGCCTCATTATGTTGCACAGTCTTCATGGGAGGCAGGTGCAATGTAATAAATGTTAGCATCAGTCCCAGAAAACTTCCCCGCCCAAAACAACCACCACTACTTACCCATTGCTGCAAACCACGGTTATTACTGTGACATCAGACAAATCTGGTTCAATTTGGTTTCACAGGATTTGAGAGGAACATAAGTTCCCTGTTGAGCAGCAAAGGACTCAACCATTTCGACATCATTGATCCTGAGATAGTAACCAAAAAGGCAAGTACAGTTTGATGTATTGGGGCTTATATATCACCCAGCACTATGTCAGTGACCAAACAGCAAAAATATTTTGTGCTTGGCCCTTCCATAGCAGTGGAAAATCCAGGGCACCCATAAAAGGGTTGATTTCATTTGGAAGACAGATTCCTGAGCCAATAGTACAGCGGGGTGCAGAACCAAGCACACTGGCTGTACCAGATTCATAGCTGAAGTGTGTCAAAAGTGCCTTGGCCCAGTATACCTGAAGGAGCGTCTCCACCTCCATCGTTCAGCCTGGACACTGAGGTCCAGCTCCGAGGGCCTTCTGGCGGTTCCCTCACTGCGAGAAGTGGGGTTACAGGGAACCAGACAGAGGGCCTTCTCGGTAGTGGCACCTGCCTTGTGGAACACCCTCCCATCAGATGTCAAGGAAATAAACAACTATCTGACTTTTAAAAGACATCTGAAGACAGCCCTGTTTAGGGAAGTTTTTAATGTTTGCTTTTTTTTATGTGTTTAATATTCTGTTGGGAGTTGCCCAGAGTGGCTGGGGAAACCCAGCCAGATGGATGGGGTGTAAATGATTTATTATTATTATTAGTCCCAGGCTGTGTGTGTCAACCCTAGGGCTGGCCCTGGATGTTTTGCCATTAGAGGCAGAACAAAAATTGCTGCCCCTGCCTCTTCCGCTGTACACCCATTGCCATGTGCCCAGCTGTCCCACACCCACTGTTATTTGCGCACATGCTGCCAGGCCCACAGCACAGGAAAGAGGAGGAGGCTGATAAGCACAGCAGATGATAAGCAGCACACTTCTTGGAGACTGGATCTGCTGCCCCTCCCAGCCATCCAAAGCCTGGCCCCCTGAGGCGGCTGCCTCACCTTGCCTCATGGGGTGGCTGGCCCTGGCCAACTGGTTTAGAAATGTTTCTTTGGTGCTTCTGCACTACACTGAGTTTGACACTCTTGCACTTTTGATGTCCACAGCTTCCACAGCATTTCCTGCCCGAAAACTGGGCTGGATGTGTCTGTTGTTGCTCTATCAGTTGTTGTCCTGTCTGCAGGCAAAGGTGTGTCCTACCATCCTGTGCATTTTCCATTGCAATTCAGTTTGCCCACTTCATCCTGCACTTTTCCCCCCATCCAGGGACACTTAATTCTCCAGATGGACTTTGGCTTCCCACACCATTTGCTTGCAGAGTTTCTGAAGACTACTTTGTAGAAGGAAGAGGAGAAAGAAAAATAAAGGTGATCCAGGTGTATGAGCAATCTGGATGCCCAAGAGAGCTGGTGATCCATTTATTTCCATCTCCTTCCCTGTGATCCCAGATGGATTTCCTGCCAGGACTGAGGCTCTGTCTGCGAGTTTTCTCCTTGACTGTCTCCTGCAGGATAAACTCTCTTGGAAAAGCTCTGGGAATCCCTGGCTCTTAGTGTGACAAGAAGCTGAGTCTCCACAGCTGGAGCACAGTGCTTCAAAAAGGGATTGACACCCGCCCTACAATGTTGAGCCTGTCTATATTGGATGTGTGATGGCTTTGACCAGCTTTCTCCAACCAGGAAAACAGCTGCCACAGGGGGAAAGCATGAGCCTGGCTTGCTGGCTTCCATTTTCATGACGCCCCCAAACCCCATTTGGGAGTCAGTTTATGTGCATTGCTTAACTGCCACAATGACAGCAAGCTTTAGGAAATGGCCTCAAGAATCTTCTCACTATGCAGCTGAGTGTCTTGCTCTCTCAGACCACTCTGGGTCAGAGAAAGGACACCTTTCCACCAAATTCTGGAAAACTTTCTTTCTTTTTTCATTTGAATGCCATGTGCTTCTTTTGTTTCCTAAAAATAAACCTGGTTTTCTGTTTTACCGCATTGCTGTGCCTGTTGTTGTCTAAACCTACTTGTATACTTAAAAACCTTCTGTAATCCGTCATACTTACTAGGGAAATTTAGGTACCTCCAAAGGCCTAAAGGGCTGTTAGTAAAGTCCTGATTTTCAGGGGGTTTGACTAGGTGAATTTTGGGTCCCTTGCAACTCTACAGTTCTGCGATTCTATAAGGTTACCTGACTCATCTTGGTGAGGGCAGGGTCAGCAGAGGGAATTACAGTTTTGGAGAGCTTTGGAGTTTTTTTATGGGAACTGGTTGTAGATACAAGAGGAGAAAGCTAACTGCAAAAACAAAACAAAAGCACCCTGCTACCCTGTGTGGTTCTGATTTTCCCTACCTGCTTCACATTTCTCCTCCACAAATCAAAAATATCTCAGTCCTTGGTCTTAAAAAGGTCCTGCTCCAGGGAATACTTCTAGATCCCCCTACAATTTGAGAAACCCAAACTAGTGTTATTTACTACGTTTCTAGATAGAAATTTAAATATCATTCCTAAAGATCTAAGTCTCCACATTGAGTCTCAACAGAGTCATTTCCTTCTGACTGTATGAGCAGGTGCAGCTCAAAAGTGGAAGTTGCTTCAGAACATAAATATCGACCAGAGGTACCAAAAGATTTGGCAATGTGATCTTTTAGAGAAATCCACACAAATACTAAGAGGTAACCAGGGGCAAAAGATAATGGAACCATTCAAGAAAATATGGAAGGCGCTCATTGCTTACACAAGTATAAAGGATGATGTCTGCCTTCTGCCTCAATGTAACTCTTGATTATGGAACTTTTTAGTTATTTTCTCTCTTCATCTACAAATCTTAAAAAGAAAATTTGAAGCAGAAAGAAAGTGCTAAGATTATCAGTAAGTAGAGTTACCGAGCTGTTTTAAGCCTGTCATGTTAATACTCACCCTTTGCATGTTTCCTTTAACCTGTCTCTTTTCTTTTTTTTTTTTTTTTTAATTGAATATGCCCAAACTCAGGAAGGTGTGCTGATGCATGCCTGGATAAGCCTGCACTGATCCAGCTGGGCAAAGTTGGTGCGCATTGGCTGGGCTTGCCTTAAATCATTCAGAGATGCTGAGCTGCAGGCAGCCTGGTCTGCCTTACAGACACATGATTTCCTAGCAATGCCTTGCCTATTTCTGGCTAGGCCTTTCAACAGTAGCCCCAGTGAAGTTTCACTTTCGGATTCAATGCTGCTCTTGCTGCCAGGCTGACGTGCAGCTGGGGCTGGCCGCTTGGCAGCTGCGTTGCACTTGCCGCGCCGAGACATGGAGTAGACTGGGGAGAGAAAGTGGGTTGCTGGCCGCTCCGAAGGAGAATGACTGTCTTCTTACTGCCGAAGGTATGTAGGAGCCTCGGAGAGAGCGAAATAAGCGGACTGAGTTTCTGGTTTTTCCTGCAGTGGTGGGATTTCTCTGGCCACGAGATGGCGCTTTTGTCTGATTTCCACTCGCAAGGCTCCCTGGCGGCTTTGCCTTTTCTTCTGAGTGTATTGGAAAATGGCAAAGGAAAGGAGGCGCGCGGGCTCAAACCTGGAAAGTCCTGTCTGAGGAGTTTAATGCGAGAAATGCAGCGGTGCAAAGGCTGCTTACTGGGAAGTCCTACCGACGCATGAGGATTTTAATTTGTAGAAAGAGCAAAA
The DNA here is from genome assembly GCF_964270895.1 of Podarcis filfolensis. NCBI lineage: Eukaryota > Metazoa > Chordata > Lepidosauria > Squamata > Lacertidae > Podarcis > Podarcis filfolensis. The sequence continues at coordinate 55,289,190 of NC_139611.1, read as the reverse complement.
GGTGGTTGCGTGCCTTGAAATCTTGAAACCTCTAAGCCTAGATATGCAAGTCTTGTACTGAGGGAAGCGTGCACGTGGTCTGCACACGCTACTGAAATCGCCTTTCCCAAACATCCAGGTGTTTCCAAGTATCCTGCTAGGGCTGATGGTGATGGAAGCACAGCTGTGCTGCCTGGGACTGAGGAGAACAGCGATGGGGTGGTCGGGAGCCATGGCGGGGGCGCACGAAGACCCCTTACTTTTCCTGCTGCCTGCAAGGTCTCTCGCTTTCCAGCCCTAGGGCCACCCAAGAAGCAGGGAAGAGGAGCTTTTAACCACTGTGTGTGCTCCAAAAGCTAAGAGCTGTTCGACAGTGGAACGGGCTGCCTCAGGAGGTTGTGGACTTCCCTTCCTTGGAGGTTTTTAAGCAGAGGTTGGATTGCCATCTGCCATGGATGCTTCCTGCATTGCAGGGGGCTGGACTAGATAATTCTATTCAATGATAGGCTGTCATCCTCTAAAGCGAGCTAGTTCTCTTTATTTTCTAGGTGAAGGGATTTTTTTCCTCTTGGTATGAACACTAGACAGGAAGTGACAGACGCCCACCACTGTCTGAGGTGACATAGTCTCCAAACAAAGGCAGACATCCTCAGTAAAACTGACTCCTCAGTGCCTTGATTACTGCACCTGCTGCATCGTTCTCATGGGGACTCCCTGCTGTTATAGCACTTTGCACATGCCTTGGAATGTAGCCATCAGAGTTCTCTGCTGTACTTAATAATAATAATTTATTTATACCCCACCCATCTGGCTGGGTTTCTCCAGACACTCTGGGCAACTCCCAACAGAATATTAAAAACACAATAAAACATCCAACATTAAAAACTTCCTTAAACACATATAACCATTGACTTCCGGAGGCGGCGCGACCGGTAATGGCTGCCTTCTCCGAGTAAGGAGAAGGGAGCTCCGCTGTAAACGGGTCGTCCGCTACGGCGAAGCGGAGACCCATTCAGGAAAACCACAGGTGGCAGAAGCCTGTGGTCTCGGGACCCGGCGGGCGCCAGAAGCAGCCCCCAAAACGTTGAAGGGACCCCGTAAGGGGCTCCGGATCGCGGAGGGGGTAGCGGCGCTGTGGGTCGTTGCGCAAACAGCGAAGTGAAGCCGCATTGCTGTTGCCGGTCAGCGCTGTCCTTTCTTCCTGCAACTTTTCTGAACTTTGGAAACTACAACCCGTGAGTAAATTTGGACATTGAAAACTTTCTGAAACTTTTGTCAACTTTCTGAAACTTTTTGAGAACTTTATGAAACTTTTAAAACTTTTTTAAAAAAAGTTGAAATCTGGCTGAAAACGGAGTGAGGATAAGCAGGAAGCCCATCTCCCGCTATACTGAACTTTAAGCAAAGAGCAGGAGGAGTGGAGACAAAAAGTTATGCGTTAACTAAATGCTGGCACCCTGTTAAAGCAGTTTTCTGAGTGAAAGACTTTGAGCTATTGACTTTTGCTGGTCATATTCGGGGTGCACTGATATCCTTCTTCTGTGGCACCAGTGGATTATAAAATAAATAAGAATCTCTGGTGCTGGAGCTGCCTGGATGAGCACCAGTTTGCAACTTTGGATACATTGAATTCAGGTTTTGAAACATTCTGAGTTGGAACTGGATACTTTGAAACTGTTGCAGTCAAGGCACTGTAAGAAACACTGTTTTGCTTTAAGTTTTACTCTGCTAAAAATAATACATTGTGGAGGCGATAGACATGGATTTAAATTTATAAGCTTAACTTGGATTTGATCTTTTCCCTGAAGACGTATTAAGCTCCCTCTAGAGGATTTTGGACTTACAGCAGTGACTTTGTTTTACTTTCCCTTTCCCGGCCTCTGTTTGACTATTGCATCTGGGACTCTGCTTTCTCATGGGAACAACTTGGATTGACCTTGGATTACAGATAACTTTGGAATGAGTGGCGCAAGGAGAAGAGGAAGGACTAAACAAACAACTCTAACTTTATCTGCAGCCTCACAGCGTAGATCTTCTGTGCCGGCCTTGCCTTCCACTTTGCCTCCAGACATAGAGGCGGCCTCCCTAATACAGGCAGGGGAGGGTGAGACAGAGGAGCTGCACCTGGGAGATATGGCTTCAGGGACAAGTAGCTCTGTCTTGGAGAAAATTTTGGAGAAACTGGAGGCTCTGGACAAGAAGGCTGATTTGCATACAGCTAAAATTGAACAGAACACAGAAAGCTTGAATAAGCTGACTGGACAAGTTGCACAGAATGCCCAGTCTATTGGAGAATTAAAGGAGGCTGTAGGTGAAAATCGTAAACTGGCTGAAGATACTAGTCAAAGATTGGAAGAACTTGAGAAAGAAGTAAGACCACTCAGCAAACAAGTTGGAGAACATCAGATTTACTTTTCGATGACAGAACTGCGAAACAGGGAGACCAACTTGAGGATACGGTCAATACCAGAGGTGGAAGAAGATAATTTTATTGAATTTCTAACTAAGGAATTTGCCAAGTTTTGGAAGTTAGAGGAAAAAGACTTTAAAATTGTATCTGCTTTCAGGCTTGGCAGAGTCAGAAGGACAGAGAAGCCCAGAGATTGTTTGATAACACTGAGATCAAAGGAGGAAAGGGACAAGATTTTGGGCCTGCACTACGAAAAGTCACTAGACATTTTGGGCAAGAGAATTGAAATCTACAAGGACATTCCTAAGCAGTTGCTGGACCTTAGATCTAACTACACGGAATTGGCAAGACTGTTGAGAAGCAACGCAATTATCTTCAGGTGGGAGTTTCCACAAGGATTATCCTTTACCTACAGAGGGAGAAAGATCAAAATCAAAACAGTGGAAGATAGAGACAAGTTTTTGGGAGCACACGGAGAAGACCTCCACAAAGGACTTGGATTGCCAGCGCCAGAACTTCCAGGGGAGCCCGCCCCCTCGGATCCTCAAGGACCGGAGAACAAGGTACCACCCCAGAAAGAATAACCAGACCTATCCAGGATGTCTCTGCAGCTTTTGAGTTGGAACATAAATGGCTGTAACAGTCCCGAAAAAAGGTCTAAAATTTTTCATATTTTAAAAAAGGAACAATTGGACATTATATGCTTACAAGAAACACATGTGATTAGGCTCCATAGAAAGGTGTTAATAAATAAAAGGCTTGGTCAAGAATTTATATCATCGGATACAGTTAAAAAGAGAGGTGTAGTGATCTATGCAAAAGAGAGCCTTTCACCAAAATTTCTCTTTAAAGATGAAAGTGGAAGAATCCTCGCAATAGAAGTACAGTATCAAGGAGAAAAAATTTTGATATTAGGAATTTATGCTCCAAATGAAGGAAAATCGGATTTTTATAAGAAGTTGCACGAGATCATGCTGGATTATCTGGATTACAACAACGTCATCATGATGGGGGACATGAACGGGGTCGTATCAACAAATATGGATAAGTCACAGAACCAGAACATTACTAAAGAGGGAAGACTACCTAAGACCTTTTTTGAAATGACTGACAATATGGACTGGGTTGACATCTGGAGAGTTAGAAACCCCCTGGGAAGAGAAGGAACATTCTTTTCTGAAGCTCAACTGACTTGGACACGAATCGACCAAATATGGATAACTAGAAGTCTGGCACCTAAGGTGAGGAAGGTGGAAATCTGCCCCAAAACATGCTCCGACCATAACGCCTTGAGAATGGATATGACATTGATCCCAATCGGCTCCTTTAGATGGAAGATGAATGATGGCCTGTTTAGAGATCAAAGAATTGTAAAGAAGGCCCAAAAAACCTTAAAGGACTATTTTGAGATTAACTTGAACACTACGGTGGAAAAAAGAACTATCTGGGATGCAAGTAAAGCTGTGATGAGAGGGTTCTTGATTCAACAGAATTCCTTAAAGAAAAGACTGCAAAATGAAAAGAAAGATAAAATTCTGGAAAGTATCAAAGAGTTGGAGAAGAAGTTAAGATCTAACCCGAAGTCCCAACCGATTCTGAGAGAAATCAAACTTTATCAGGCGCAATATTCCAAGCTGATAAATCAGGAAATAGAATGGAAGATTAAAACAATGAAACAAAAAACTTTTGAATCGGCAAATAAATGTGGGAAACTGCTAGCTTGGCAGTTAAAAAGGAGACAAAGATTAAATACAGTAACAAACTTAGAGGTTGAAGGAAGGAACATTCAGAACCCGGGAGAGATTAGAAAGTGCTTCCAGAGGTATTTTAAAAAGTTATATACTCAAGGGCCACAAGATGAAATAGAGATTACACAATTTTTGGAGAGAAATGGATTAGCAAAGCTGTCAGAAGAAAATAGAACAATTTTAAATGGCAAAATAACACGACAAGAGATTGAACAGGCCATCCTGAGTCTGAAACAGGGCAAATCACCAGGGCCAGATGGACTGACCTCTAACTACTATAAGACATTGAAGGATTATTTGATACAACCTTTGTTGGAGGTCAGTAATGAAATAATGGAGGGGAAGAAGGCGCCTGAATCGTGGAAAGAAGCATTTATCACATTGATTCCAAAGTCAGAAACTGAAAAGACACAACTCAAGAATTACCGTCCCATCTCCCTTTTAAATGTGGATTACAAAATATTTGCAGATGTTTTGGCACGAAGATTTAAGAAAGTTTTAAGTGAGATAATCCATAAAGACCAGGCAGGCTTTCTCCCGGGCAGACATATGTTTACTAACACAAGGAACATCATAGACATATTGGAACTTTTACAAACAAACATAAACACTAAAGCAGTTTTAATTTTTATAGACGCGGAGAAAGCCTTTGACAACATTTCTTGGAAATTTATGAAGGGGAATTTAAAAGAAATGGGAGTGGGACGGGGGTTTGAGAACGGGATTGAGGCAATATATTCAGAACAAAAGGCTAAACTGATAGTTAACAATGTGGTTACAGAAGAGTTTAAAATTGAAAAAGGTACACGACAAGGCTGCCCGATTTCCCCATTACTGTTTATTTCGGTTCTGGAAGTGCTCCTGAATATGATTAGGGGGGACCGGTTGGTGGAAGGGATTCAGGTCGGAGCGAAACAATATAAACTTAAAGCTTTTGCAGATGACCTAGTTCTGACATTACAGGAGCCGGAGTCTAGTTTGAAAAGAGTACTACAACTGATTCAAAACTTTGGTCGAGTGGCAGGATTTAAGTTAAATAAGCAAAAAACTAAAGTTTTGGGGAAAAACATGACAGATATTGAGTTGGAACAGCTTCAGAAAGAGACAGAACTAAATGTGGTTAAAAAAGTTAAATACCTAGGGGTAAACATAACAGCAAAAAATCTGAGTTTATTTAAAGATAATTATGAAAAATGTTGGTCAGAGATTAAGAGAGACTTGGATAGTTGGTCAAGACTAAAACTTTCTTTGTTAGGCCGAATAGCTGCCATCAAGATGAATGTATTGCCAAAAATGTTATTTTTGTTTCAGACACTGCAGATTGTAGACAAGACAGAGTGTTTCCGGAAGTGGCAGAAAGATATTTCTAAATTTGTCTGGCAGGGCAAAAAGCCCAGAATCAAATTTAAAATATTAACAGATGCGAAAGAAAGAGGGGGCTTTGCCCTGCCAGATTTAAAGTTGTATTATGAAGCTGCAGCTTTCTGCTGGTTAAAAGATTGGTTACTTCTTGAAGATACGGATGTCTTGGATTTGGAAGGTTTTAATAATGCGTTTGGATGGCATGCATATTTATGGTATGATAAAGCTAAGATAAATAAGGCCTTCAAGAACCATATTGTCAGAAAATCAGTTTTTAATGTCTGGACAAAATATAAAGACTTACTGGAGAATAAAACTCCGAGGTGGCTGTCACCCCTGGAGGCTAAGGCTCGGAAAAGAGCCAATATGGAGGCCAACTGGCCAAAATATTGGGAGATAATAGAAAAGGATGGTGACAACTGGAAATTGCAGAGTTTAGAAAAGATGAGAGACAAAGTGCGAGACTGGTTACACTATGCTCAGATTAAAGAAGTGTTTAAAAATGACAAAAAGCTAGGATTCCAAGTGGAAAAGTCAAAGTTAGAAACTGAACTGTTAGAACCTAAGACTAAGGTACTTTCAAGAATGTATAACTTGCTGCTGAAATGGAACACACATGACGAAATGGTAAAATCAACAATGATAAAATGGGCGCAGGATATTGGGTATAATATTATGTTTGAAGATTGGGAAAGGTTGTGGACCTCTGGGCTGAACTTCACTGCATGTAATGCGTTGAAGGAAAATGTGATGAAAATGATGTATAGATGGTACATGACCCCTGTTAAACTGGCTAAAATATACCATTCGTCTGATAGCAAATGTTGGAAATGTAAGGAAAATGAAGGAACATTTTTTCACCTCTGGTGGACCTGCCCTAGAGTGAAGGCCTTTTGGGAGAAGATATATAATGAATTAAAAAAGGTGTTTAAATACACCTTTACTAAGAAATCAGAGGCCTTTCTCCTGGGTATTGTCGGCCAGAGTGTGTTAAAAGAGGACAGAACATTCTTTTTGTACGCAACAACAGCAGCAAGAATATTAATTGCCAAGAATTGGAAAACTCAGGAGCTACCCACTGTGGAAGAATGGCAGATGCAACTGATGGACTATATGCAATTAGCCGAGATGACCGGCAGAATTCGAGACCAGGGAGAAGAAAGGATGGAAGAAGACTGGAGGAAATTTAAGATTTATTTACAAAAATATTGTAATTTGGCTGAGTGCTGAATTGGATGCCAGTGCAGACAATTGTCTACCATTAAATTAGATTTAAGGCTGAATTATATGTTAAACCAAATTAAGATTATTAATTAAGATGAGTTAAATGATAATTTGTTTGAAATTAATTTAATAATGATGTAAGTGTATGCGGGAGGTGTGGGGGAGTCCCACGTAACAATTGAGAGATGTTAAATGGACAATGATAAGTGCTTATCTAATACATGCTTTATTTGAAAACTTTAATAAATATATTATAAAAAAAAAAAAAAATAAACACATATAACCATTCTCAGGGCAAGTCATAAGGCTGTTTTCAAAATGCTGGAATCAGTGCTGGGCCTGCCCAACATCGTGATCTTGTAGTCAAACGGAGTGAAGTGTGTGTCTGAACTGGTTTAACCCGGAGAGGGAGGTGGCCCTCCAGATCTCTCTACGTGGCCTCAAGATTCTCACTAAGGTCACACCTGTCACCTGCTCTTTGGTGCGCCCTCCTCCAATGCTTTCCTTTGGCTGGAATGTGTCCCAGAACTCTTCTGATGCCTCCAGCCTGCCTGGATGGAGGAGAGGAAAATATGTGCATGGTGTGATGAGAAGGTGCATAGAAACCTTGGACTTCTCTGTGACTGGAATATAGTCTAGTGTACAAATGCAAGACACAGATTTCTTTACCAGTGATATGGTTGTCTCCATGAAAGGTAGGAAACAAAGTCCAGTTGTAGAGTCTAGCCTCCAAGATTGCTTTGTTTTGTATTTTTTTTGGGGGGGTGTTTGGGGGATTTTTAACCTTTCTGCATTGCTTTGAGGGTTTAGCTGAAAAGCAGCAAATGGATAAATAGAAATGTAATGCAACATAAAGTATCTCTTTGACTATTGAGTTAACAATTATCTTAAATAACATAAATAAATTTACCAATTGCAAAGGCCCCATGAACGCACATGTATGAAAGTGACAGTTTTGGTTAATTAAGAGTTGAACAAAACTACCTGTCTCAGGAAGAGCCGGCTTTAGTGTTTTATTATTCCTCAGATTAGCGAGTATGGGATATTTCTTACTATACTATCAAAATGAGAGTAGCATGCATTGGAATGGGGATGGGGGAAATTCAATTCAGTTCACATTTAAAGGCGATCCCACCAAGTCCACACTTTCCAGAACAATACACAACTTGAAGCACAGCCATACTTTTAAAATGCAAGTTCTGGGATGTGCATAGAAATGCAATATATGTTAAGGAAAACAAGATGCTGAATGCATTATATTACATTAGACAAAACTGCTTTGCGAAAATGTGTAAATTTGGCAAGCTTGCATGCAAAAACTTGTATGTTAGAAGAAATTTACTGATGAGTTTTCACGAGGACTTTAAAAATAAATCAAAAACTGATATAGAAATGGGAAGAGCTGAATCCATTGGAAAAATGAGAAACTAGAGAAACCAAAATTGACAGATTGGGCCATCCTTACATTTGAAATGTATAGAGTTTCAATACTGGAACATGCCCAGTTTCAAAATATGGGTTAACAGTGATAGGAAAACAGGAAGGAGAAAGGACATTTGCATTGTTTTCAGTCAGATGGGACTCAAGGTGACAGGAGCTGGTCTCTCCTTGAACGTACTTGAAGGGCATGTGTTTGTTTGTTTCATGAATGTTATACACCACTTTTTTGTTTAAAAAAATACCCTCAAGTTTATAAAAGCTGGAGCAATAAAACCAGGGAAAATTTACAACCCTACTCTAAAACATACAAACATTAAAAATGCTAAACTAGATTGAAATTACCTCAGCTTTCTAAGAATCTGGGTAGGCTTGTCTAAACAGGAACGTTTTTCGCAGGGGCCGAAAAGGGCACATGTTTGAATATAGTTCAGCAAAGAGATAAAATGGAGGGTGGAAGGATCAGTCTTGAACTGCAGTTGAAGAAGCTTCTGTGTTAGTCGATCAGTTGCATTAATCTGATCTTGCAAGATGTTTGTTTCCTTGATGGGGAACCGGAATCTCCCTCCCAGGAGGGAGAGGGTTTGAATTGTAGCTGGATCTGTAACACAGGTGTTGAACTTTTCAGCACATTTAAAGCTGAGGCCATTGCTCTGTGTTGTGGGATTTTAAGGCGAAATGATGCCCCTGGGCAAAGATGGTGGTGGCTTCAGAGGTTCCTGGGGCATCGCTGGCACTGACCCTTGCATTGCCTGCTTCTTCGTGAGCTCATTTTGCCCGATTGCTTTAGTCTCCCTGCAGTTTGTGGCGGTTGGTCTTTGCACAACTTTCTGTAATGAGATCGGATGTGGCGTTTGTGTTCCTGTGTGGGGGAAGGAGTTAACACACTGCCTGGCTGAAAAAAATTGCTCCCCTGGTTAGAAATTACCTAAAATTGCCAAGTTAGCTGTGGTGCAATGCAGCAGGACAAAGTTTTATTTGATCTCCCATCAGTTACCCATTTCAGTCCGATAAAGTTGCTAACTTTGTGCCGTAGAGTTTGGGGAATTCCGGGCACTTTTACTTTCACTTAGTGCCAGTCCCTTGGCACAGGCAGGCATGGGGAACATTTCATTGCCATGTTTCAGAAGCTTCAAACAGAAAAAGATGAAAGAGGCAAGAATCAGCTCTCCTCCTCTCGTTTCCTCTTGTTTCCGTGCTTTTGCTCTTTAATGTCTGCAGATTTCTGGTAGGTACCCAGTTCTTTGTTTCTTTGGCTGTCTTTGTTTAACAAGCTTTTATGTCCTACATGACAAAGCAGAAATCTTCCGCTATACGTCTCAGCAGGAACATGAGCGAAATTTTGCCAGTTGGACCTTTGTAGTACAGTGGTACCTCAGGTTACAGACGCTTCAGGTTACAGACGCTTCAGGTTACAGACTCCACTAACCCAGAAATAGTACCTCGGGTTAAGAACTTTGCTTCAGGATGAGAACAGAAATCGCTTGGCAGCAGTGCGGTGGCAGCTGGAGGCCCCATTAGCTAAAGTGGTACCTCAGGTTAAGAACAGTTTCAGGTTAAGAACGGACCTCCAGAACGAATTAAGTTCTTAACCCGAGGTACCACTGTAGTCTTTTGATCGCTTCCCTGCTCAACTGGTTTTACATAACTGCAGCACTGGCATGTTGCAGTGTTCAGTGCCCCTGTTCAGGATCTCAGCCAGCCACGTTTTCTTCTGGGATATTCCATTCAACTGCCTCCCCCCACCTGCCCCCGGTTTTCTGTCTACCCAGCCACAAGAGACACTCAGTATTGTGTAGCCACTGACCACGCTCAGCCCTCATTGGGTCTAGATTCAGGTCTGACGCAGTCGAAATATATAAAAAAATTGTCCAGTAGCACCTTAGAGACCAACTCAGTTTGTTCTTGGTATAAGCTTTCATGTGCATGCACACTTCTTCAGATACCTTCAGTGTGCATGCACACGAAAGCTTATGCCAAGAACAAACTTAGTTGGTCTCTAAGGTGCTGCTGGACAATATATATATATATATATATATATATATATATATATATATATATATGATATAATATAATTTCCTCATTGGGTGTTTTGGGTGGGTCTCCCCTCTTGTAGGCTGTTTTTCTTGCCAAATATGTTTTAAAATGTTTATGATGCATGTTCAGCGACAACCACTATAACAAGGCAGTCCAACTTTTCATACTAAGTGGGCTGCAAGAGTACTTCAACGCAGAACCCACATGCCACACACTGAATAAAATTTCCATATTGCAAATTAAAGTGCTCACTATATATTTAATATTATTTAAAATGCTCAATTAATATATTTAATTAGGTATGTATAATTAAATAAACAATTAATAGATTTAATAGATTTAATTATTCAACAAATTTAATGCACAGATGAATGCACTTTTGTTAACAACGCATGATGTAAAAAATAATTGTTTAAGGGTTTATGATGTTTTTTCTTGAATGCTGCTGAGGGCTGCCACAAAAGACCTTATGGGCCACATGTGGTCTGTGGGCTGCGGATTGCACCACCCTGAACTATATCATTTACAGAGGTGAATGCATTATACATTAAACTAAATAATAGGTAATATCAGCGCTTTCCCCCCCCTAAAAGAACTGTTTAGGGATACTCTCATTTTGACTCACGAATATCAAATCGGGAAAAATAAATACAGTAAATGGACAAAAGTACAAAGATTCACAAAATGTTTAGGGGTATGCATACCACTGTGTCCCCGGAGGAAAAAAGCGCTGGGTAGTATCCCCAAAACTTTGGAGTGGAGGGTGGCGACCAAGAGTAGTCCCAACAAGGCATGTGGATTTATGTTTTCATGCATTGTGTTGCACTTAGTGCACAACAAAAAAGATCCATTTTTAAACAGTTTGATCATAATCCCGCCTATCATCTCTTACTCAAATCCTATTGGTCAGTTTGCCCATACATGCAAATACTTTTTTTTTATGGACTAAGGCAGAGGTTTTTTTTTATTATTATTGTTACTGTTCACATTAACATACCACACAGAAAAAGAAAATAAATTCCATCACCACCAAATAAAAAAAGAGAATTAATACATCAACTAATAACCTTCAAAAGCAGGGACCCGGGTGGCGCTGTGGGTTAAACCACAGAGCCTAGGACTTGCCGATCAGAAGGTCGGTGGTTCGAATCCCCATGACGGGGTGAGCTCCAGTTACTCGGTCCCTGCTCCTGCCAACCTAGCAGTTCGAAAGCACGTCAAAATGCAAGTAGATAAATAGGTACCGCTCTGGTGGGAAGGCGCTGCTCTGGTTCACCAGAAGCGGCATAGTCATGGTGGCTGTACGCCGACTCCCTCGGCCAATAAAGTGAGATGAGCGCCGCAACCCCAGAGTCGGCCACGACTGGACCTAATGGTCAGGGGTCCCTTTACCTTTTAATAACCGTCAAAACATAAAATACATAAAATAAAAGTGGTCTTTTTCTATGCGCCATATTTCCCATCTATTCCTTATTACAGACTGTATTAATTGTTCGCTGCCACAAGAAAATTGGCTTCCAGGTGGAAAAATCAAAATTAGAAACAGAATTGCTAGATCCCAAAACTAAGATACTTTCAAGAATGTATAACTTGCTGTTAAAATGGAATACGCAGGATGAAACGGTTAAATCTGCAATGATTAAATGGGCACAAGATGTTGGACATAACATTATGTTTGCTGACTGGGAACAGTTGTGGACCACAGGTATGAAATTTACGGCATGTAGTGCCTTAAGAGAGAATATTATGAAAATGATTTATAGGTGGTACATGACCCCGGTCAAGCTTGCAAAAATTTATCACTTGCCCGATAATAAATGTTGGAAATGCAAAGAAAATGAAGGCACATTTTTTCACCTTTGGTGGACGTGCCCAAGGATTAAGGCCTTCTGGGAGATGATATATAATGAATTGAAAAAAGTATTTAAATATACTTTCTTGAAGAAACCAGAGGCCTTTCTCCTGGGCATGGTTGATCAATTGGTGTTAAAGAAGGATAGAACTTTCTTTATGTACGCCACAACAGCAGCAAGAATACTTATTGCAAAACATTGGAAGACACAAGATTTACCCACTCTGGAAGAATGGCAGATGAAGGTGATGGACTATATGGAATTGGCGGAAATGACCGGCAGGATCCGAGACCAGAGGGAAGAGTCAGTGGAAGAAGATTGGAAGAAATTTAAAGAGTATTTACAGAAATATTGTAAAATTAATGAATTTTAGAATAATGTTGGATTAAAATTAAGAGATTTCTAGCTGTAATGAGTTAAAAGAATATGGAAAAAAAAATGGGTTTATAAAAGTAAAATATTAAGAACGTAACAATTTAAGAATAAGGATTTGGGTAGAATAAAGAGGGAAACAAATTGCTGAGTTAATAAAGTGAATTGGAATACAAAAAAGAGAGGTATGAGGAGGTCCAAGAAACAAGTAAATGAAAAATAATGTGATGGAAAGATCTTTTTTTTTTCTCTTTTTTCTTTTTCTGTTTGTTTTTATTTTTTGTAATGTAAAAATCTTAATAAAAATCTTATAAAAAAATAATAATTGTTCGCTGCCATTACATAATGAGTTTTGTTCAATTTCAATATCCCTTAATCTGTTCATTGGTTTTACCACATTTTAAACACTGCTACCGAAATTATTCGAACACTGTGTATGACCTTAAACTACTATTATTATTTTTCATGTATATTTTAAAAACTTCTCATTTTGAGATAAATACCTGTTTTGGTTTATTTTTTTATCTTTTCTGACATGCTATCTAATTCCGCGTATTCAGCCATCTTTTGAATCCATTCTAATCTTGACGGGACTTTATCGCTTTTCCAATTTGCCGCAATGAGAACTCTTGCTGTGACCGTATCGTGTAAGAAGATCTCTTTAGCATTTTTAGGAATATCTGAGTCTGTGATTCCCAAAAGGAAAGCTTCCGGTTTCCTATTAAAAGATATTTTAAACATTTTCCCCAATTCTATGTGTATATCCTCCACTTTTGGGAGGACATGCAAGCAAATACTTTAACCAGCCAGTCATCTAATGTTGGCAATCAATTCCTACCCACCCCCTGTAATGAGCAATAGATATACAGGCTGCACCCAGTAAGTATCAAACCATCTCCCTCTTGTCTTTTGGAACTGACTCTCTTCCTTTTCATCCCCAGGAGGTTTCAGCTGGCAAAACATCTCTCTGCAAATGGCAAACATCATTCTCTGACACAGATAATATGAAGCCCACGATGTAACATTCCCCCTGAGCCCGGAATAAGCAGGACCACTCCAACAGAGTCGCTTTTGCAGAATGACGACGGTAGGAGGGGCCAGCTAAAAATTGGCCACTGTTTCTTTAATGCTAAAAGAACTAAGTCAACATGAGTCAGCAGCCTACAATGACTCATGCAACCTTTCACCAAATTGTACCTGTATACAATGGTACCTCGGGATGCGAACGGGATTTGTTCTGGAGCCCCGTTCGCATCCTGAACGCAACGTAAGACGCGATGGCGCGTCTGTGTGTGCATGGGTCGCGTTTTGCCACTTCTGCGCATGCGTGTGACGTCACTTTGAGCATCTGCGCATGCGCGAGCGGCGAAACCCAGAAGTAACGCACTCCGTTACTTCCGGGTTGCCGCAGAGCGCAACTTGAACGCGCTCAACCCGAAGCATATTTATCCCAAGGTATGACTGTATATAGATGTCAATGTTAGTGTTTGGTATGGGTTGGTTGCATGGTAGAAAACTGGTTGAATTTGGTGTGTGTAAAAGCTGTCGGTCATGCTTGGAGAAGAAGACTTTTTAAGAATAAACGCAGCAATACTCTGCAAGAATACTCTTTCTCAAAGACTTTTTTGTGCCAGCTAAGGTCTGAGGACTAGGCAAAGGAGTAAAAAGGAGGTCAGAACCTTTTCTTTTTCAAACACTGACAAGCTTGCTGCGATCTTCTTAGGGGTGGTAGTTAAGAGAATCACAGGGAATGGAAGAAGGTGTAAAAGGGGCCACAAGGGCATTTTTGAAATTCCCTTCATAGAACCTTAGGATTGTAGAGTTGGAAGGGGAAAAGCTGTGTGGGTGAAGGAAAGCCGATCCAACATGGCGACGAAGGTAGTTACCAAGTAATTTCGCTTACTCTTATCAAAGTTTTAAGTGGTTTTAAGCGGCTTTTATCCTCCCTTGTTTTTATCCGAGAGTTTTAATGATCTGCTGGCTGTGCTGGCTGTCTTTTAATATCTCTCCACTTGTGTTATCTTTGTTTTTTATCTGGGTTGCTCCGACGCCCCGGACTCGCCGCCACGGCTGCCGCCGCCTCCCTAACTAGGAGAGATAAGTGAAAGGTTCTCCTGGGCATAAATCCTCTGCCCTGTCAACCAGCTCTTTCCTTTTAGCTTACTGCATAGTGCGAAGTGAAGTTTGCCCGACTGCTGGAACTGGGCTGTCTCAAAAATCCTAGGAACAAGGAAGAGGGGAAGGAAGAGGCTTGAACTGGCTGCCTTACTGTGAGTAATTTTATGGCACCACTCTCCTGGAAGTGGTAGTATTCTTATGAGGAAGACTAAAGGATTTAAGGAGCTCCCCAGCACAGTGCCCACGACGGTTCCCCTGCAAAATTGATTTATGGGCCATGGAAAACGCCCAAGAGACTCTGACGAGGCATTATCCTCTCCGAGGCCTAAGCAATCAAGGAAGGGTTCACCTAAAGGAGGGAGAGGCCCCGAGGAATGTACCTACTCAATAGCAATTCAAAATCGTTTCGATCCTCTAACTGCCCTTGAAACAACATCAAAAGATGAGGCCCCTGAGACGCTACAAATTGGAAACGCTAATGGTAACACAAATGGGGATGGTCCCTATCCGAAGGAGGTGTTGGTAGCCGAATCTGCAGACTGCACAGGATGCGAGCAACTCCATCTAATAATTAGAACTCTAAACTGTATATTTAAGAGAATTGACGGCCTATCCTCTCAGCTGCATAGCCTTCAGCAAAAACTGGATGACCAGCCGGTACAGACAGCCCAAGATGGGGCAGTAGATGTTCCATTGTGCTGGCAGAAAGCTCCACCAAACACTGATCGTATGAAGAACTGCAAATACAATCTCAACCCCTCACTGAATCACCAATCCCTGACTCTACATCCAAGGAAGATTTCCCTAACTTTCCGGGAAAGGGACCCAAGTTGGGCAACGCTACATGGGACTAAAGAGCACCTCAGAAGGCTTCTAAAACTCGAGACATCACAAATAGATCTTTGTGCTGTGCTTTCCTTAGTCCGCCAGAACAGATATCAGAGAATGATGCTGGCTTTCCACTCTGCAAAAATCCCCTCTCTTATTATTAAGCAAAAAGTGTTTTTGAATAGTCTTGGCCTTTTTCCAACGAGAGTTTTCATGGATTCCATAATTAGACCCCTCCTATCGGAGGGATTAATCAAGGAGACGGTACAACCTTCCTGTCCTGAACCACAAAAGAGGGCTGAGCTGTGAACCCCATGTCTGGGCCAGTCCCATAGTACCTCCACTCCTACAACTAAACACTACGATTGTGCCAGTAACTCTTTGACACCCCAGGAGGAAAGAGAGCTTATCGCCTCCTTTGGAGAGTTACCAGCGATGGAACAACAAGAAATTATAAATAGGCTGGACTTACTTAGTCTCCTAAGTATCGCCTGCAACGGAGTTCCTACGAACAATACTCACTCTAATTTAGCAGTGCCATGCCCCATGGAGGTGGAAACAACAATTCCCCAATACCCAGCATATAAGGTGCCTTCTGCATTGGATGGGAAGGTCTCACTGCTGGAGGCAGACTCTTCTCCTCCCCTTCACGCTGGTAACTCATCCCTGCTTTTAATAGACTTATCTGTTCCCTCCGTGATTAACCGATCAAAGAATGGAACTCAGGATAACACCTCCCTGGATAAATCGTTGCCCCTTCACCCCTCCATGCCGGACTTGGAATCAACATATATCGAAGACCATCCACGACCCGAGACAGTAGTGGCCACTCCAAGTCAGGCTTCTCCACCAAAAATCCAACAATTACGTGAGGAAGACACTACAGTGTCGAGAGTCACCACAGAGTGGATTGAAGACCCAGCAGGACATATAAATCAAATGATCACAAGTGTATCGGTTAGATCCCCAAAGAGGACGGCTCCAGCAGACTTGGCAGGAGCCTCTCCAGAGCCTAGTTGGGCCCGACAGCTAAAAACGCCAAATATTATCTCTACTCACCAGGATGCTAACTCTCTTCTGCCCCCCAAAAATTCTGGCCCTCGCGATTTGATCGTGCCACAACCGGCTCGCACTAGAGCAAAAGACTCACCACAACCGGCGCGCACCAGAGCAAAAGACTCACCACACCAGGACGACAACTTTCAGCAAAGGAAAATAACGGACTTCTTTAAGGGAGCGTCCTTGACGCATAAGAGCCCCCCACAAGAATTTAAATGACGGTTAGCCGGACAACCCAGAAAACCACCAATATCGATCCTCTGTTGGAACATCGCTGGCTGGTGTAGGAAAAAATGTGACCCAGAATTCCAGTCGCATATCAACTTGTTTCATATCATTCTATTGCAAGAAACTTGGGAGGAGGGTGAAATTGTCATAAACGGATTCGACCTACTATCCCTTCCAGCTTGCCCCTCCCAGAAAGGAGGACGGCCGAAAGGTGGTCTAGTAATTGGTATCTCACTGAAGCTGCATTTCAAATTTTCATTAGTTTTGACTGCTCCCCCTTATGCTTTAATCTCCAATGTCTACCTCCCGCAAGGGGGTTCGTCCCTTGAACTGCATGATAGATGGGAAATATTAGAAGATCATCTAGTATCATGCCGAGTCAAATATTCCAATAGCCAATCCTTAATTGGTGGTGACTTTAACGCACGTATAGCAGCAAATTGGGTCGATTTAACTAAAGCTAAATGGTGGACTGCTCCATGCCTCGACAATTATGATTTGAGACATGCCTTAGGGAGAGCCTCAAAAGACTCTAAAGTAAACGAGGCTGGAGTACTTCTTTACCAAATAGCTATTCGCTTAAACCTAGTACCCCTGAATGGTTGCTGCCCTCCTGATATACCGGGGGAGTATACCCACCTAGGCATAAAATCAAACAGTGTACTAGATTACCTTTTAGCCTCGAGTGACCTGATTTCGAAAGCTCTCTCTTTTAAGATTGGCAATATTCAGTTCAGTCCACTTCACCTTCCACTTGCTGCTACGTTTGACCTAGACTGGCATGGGGACAAGCACAGTCATCCAACTCAATTAGATATTAACGCAGAAAACCCGGTAGAGGGTATTAATACGGCATTACGAATGAAGGGTATAAAGTGGTCTGTAACGCAGGCTCAAAAATATTCTGAATTTTTTCAGCAGGAGATCATACAAACCTATTCAGCCCTTGGTATAACCTCATATGAACACGATCAAACTATTAATCTATTTGCCAATCTGTTGAATGACCTCACGTCATTCTTTACTGTCCCAACCCACCAGGCAAATTGGGCCCACTTCAAGACAGGTGCACTGTGGTTTAACCGTAATTGCAAACAAGCCAAACAACATCTCTGTGCTATTTATAATGATTACAAATCCTCAGGGGCGACTACGCTTCCCAAGGAGTACTATCAGGCAAAATCAGCTTACAAATATGTGCAAAAAAAGGCCAAACAGGAATGGCAACTGAACCGCTGGCAAGCACTTATAGCTGCCTCAAGTACCCGTAGTTCCCGAAAATTCTGGCTGGCGGTTAACAGAAAATCTAAAAGATACCCCTTAACAGTTATTCCGCCCCCAGTTTGGGAATCCTTTCTAAGGAACTATTTTGCCTTACCAGACCTTAATATTAATACAAGCGATGGATTCTATGAGCAGCTCCCTCTTTGGCCACCCACTGACCCGGAAGAAATCCACAGACTCATTTCTAATCTTAAAATCGGAAAAGCCCCTGGTCCTGACCTAGTCCCGGCGGAAGCTATAAAACTTCATGCAGACTGGTGGGCGAAAATCCTGGCCGCTACTTTTGATGCCGTAAACAACAGTGGGAAGGTACCAAGAATATGGAAGGATGCGATTATTGTTCCAATTCATAAAAAGGGCTCGACAGATGATCCGGGAAATTACAGGAATATCAGTTTATTGTCATTAATTGGGAAAATATATGCACAGTTCTTGTTAACTAAGCTTACTAAGTGGGCCGAAGAGAACAACCTGATTGGGCCTGAACAGGCTGGTTTTAGACCGAATCAGTCAGCGGTTGATCATGTCTTAGTTTTATACCACCTTGCCCGGAAATATTCCTCCCCAAATAGAGGCCAACTTTGTGCGGCCTTTATTGATTTAAAGGCCGCTTTTGACAGCATCCCCAGAGGATTACTTTGGGGAAAATTAGCCCGATGGGGAATAGACAAAAGACTTTTGTGGCTAATAACTAAATTGCATGACGGATCGGCCGCTAGGGTGAGAATCACTCCGGCCGGCAACCTCTCAAATTCAGTAACTATCAATAGAGGTGTTCATCAAGGATGTATCCTTGCTCCGACCCTTTTTAATCTATTTATAAGTGATATGAGGGCACCTCTGATAGATTCCCAAGAAACGACCCACCATCTTGCCCAATATCGTTGCCCCCTTCTACTCTACGCTGACGACACAGTGATCCTATCCTTCTCAAGAGTCGGCCTTAGGAGGGCATTAAAATTTTTCGATGTTTACTGCAAATCAAATCTTCTTACAATTAACCATGTTAAGTCCAAAGTCCTAATTTTCACCAGGAGTCGAAAAACCTATAATTGGAGAATAGACGGAAAAGCTATTGACCAAGTCTTTAAATTTCAGTACTTGGGAGTCCTTCTCCAACACAACATGGGTTGGAAGGTCCATCTTGCATATGTATTAAACAAAGCTAAAGCCCTTTCCTGGGACGCGGGTGGCGCTGTGGGTAAAAGCCTCAGCGCCTAGGGCTTGCCGATCAAAAGGTCAGCGGTTCGAATCCCCGTGGCGGGGTGCGCTCCCGTTGCTCGGTCCCAGCGCCTGCCAACCTAGCAGTTCGAAAGCACCCCCAGGTGCAAGTAGATAAATAGGGACCGCTTACTGGCGGGAAGGTAAACGGCGTTTCCGTGTGCTGCGCTGGCTCGCCAGATGCAGCTTTGTCACGCTGGCCACGTGACCCGGAAGTGTCTGAGGACAGCGCTGGCCCCCGGCCTCTTAAGTGAGATGGGCGCACAACCCTAGAGTCTGTCAAGACTGGCCCGTATGGGCAGGGGTACCTTTACCTTTACCTTTAAAGCCCTTTCCTTTGCGCTACTGCGTTTTTTCTTTTCAGATGGGGCTTTCCATATTCCATCAGTGTTAAAAGTTTTCAAGGCAAAGGTGATTGCAACAATAGCATATGCAATCCCAATATGGGGGTCCTTTGTTAATCTAACCCATTTGGAGGTAATCCAAAACCAGCTTCTAAGAAGGTTGCTAAAATTACCCAGGTGTGTAAGCAATACTGCTATACGACTGGAACTAAATGTTACATCTCTAGAAACCAAATTATGGAAATGCATCCTCTGTTACTGGTTGGCATTATGGCATAAACTTCCAAATCTCCACTTGATACAGTGTCTCTGGAGAGATGACTTCCCTAGCCCCTGGGCAAAAATAATACATGGGAAACTTGTGTCCCTAGGACTATCTCCATCTGAACTATTAAAATTGGATTTAATTTCTGCCAAGAGAATTATAACTCACAAATTAGAGGAGATGGATTTACAATTTAATATTGCGACAGGTGGTGGCACCTGTTCGCCGATAAACCTTGGCTTAACACCACCAACGAAACTTCCATCTTATTTAACTACCTTATCTGTGGTGACGCACAGGTATGCCTTTATAAAGGCTAGATTCAATGTTTTCCCATCAAATGTGTTGGGTAACAGACTCTCCAACGGACAGATCTCACTCCTCTGTGACTGTAAAAGTGGATCTATAGAATCGTTATATCATATAATCTTCTGTTGTCCATTACATTCGGCTTCACGGTCCAAGTTTCTGGCCCCATATTTATCGAGAATTGCTGACGGACCTCAGGAAGCCCAAATAATATACTTATTAAACGACAAAGATACAAGTAGATCCCTTGCAGTCGCTAGATACCTGATTAATGTTTTATTTCAAAAGAGGAGAAATGGATCACTGTATGACTCTGACAGCTTAGCTAAACTTAAGAACCATCAATAAGTGCCAGAACTAAGACGCATACCCCCCAAAATCTGAAGGATTTGAATTGCGGTTTACATAGAGGGAGCTTATTGAAGTAAAATTGGTTTTATATGGGTGTTTTAACTTGGAACTGTTTAAATTGTATTGTTTATGGATAAATTTTGATGTATTGTTTTTGATATGGGCCAATGGCCGCAATAATAAATCTATCTAGAGTTGGAAGGGGTTCTCAGGGGCCATCTAGCCCAACCCCCTGCAATGGAGGAATCACAGCTGAAGAATCCCTGACAGATGGCCACCCAGCCTCTGCTTCAAAACCTCCAGTGAGGGAGAGTCCACCACCCTCTGAGGGAGTTCATTCCATGGCCAAACAGCTCTTACTGTCAGATCAGTTTTCTGATATACGTATTTGCATGAATTGTTAGCTGCCTTAGATGAGAATAAATCCAATTATTTAATTACAGTTATTCAAACCTACATTCACAGTGTTAACAAGTGATATATTTCCACAAGAGGTTTTTTTTTTATAAACTAGAGGTTCTTTCAATTTTATTTTTATTTGTTAAAGCAAACACTTTTGTTTATTGCCTTGGGGTGCATTTGAAGGAAGGGTGGGATTGACATTTATGGTGTTATGAGTTTGTGGGGTCCCTGATCCTCATAAATTTCTGGGTCTAATAAAAGTTAGAATTAATCAGTGCTTGGAGGGTTAAACTGAACGTTAGACTTTAAATAGCTGGACTCAGCTTTCCCTCTCCAGCAAACCGTCTGACAGAGGAGCCATTAAAAGATTATTAAAAGATAGTAATGAATGGCTGAGTCATTGACCAAATACAGAGAAAGGTGCCTTCAGCAAGTCTAAAACTATATGACCCAGCCTGCTCTCTGACATTCAGTGAGTGAACAGTCTGTGTACACTCAGACTAGTTGATCTGTGCAAATCAAGAAGTGGTTTTCACACAAATCTTTCACTCAACTCATTTCTGTGCAGAGATAGCTTGTGTTCAGTGTAATGTGTGAACAAGCCTTTCATTTTGGGCCTTAAAATCCTGGCAGGGCTTATGTACTAATATTTGCTTCAGCCATTTGCAACCATTTCATCTTTCTTCTCTTTTCCTTCCAGCCTCCATTCTGGATGGACGATGCAGACGTCCAGAAGGCCATCAGGAATGCTTGGCCGCAGCTGGTGCACTTCCTCAGTCACCATCCAGAGTGGGTCCTGAGAAAAGCCAAGCAGCTTCTCCCAGGGGTGGCCTTGAATGAGATTGAGGGGACAGCTAGTTCCCATGAGAAGGTCTCACTGGTCCTGGACATGTTTCTGAAGGCTGCAGATGTTGATGCTCCCGTCTTCAAAGCCTTCGTACAGAGTGTCTGCATGGAATGCAACCTCCCCATGCATCTGGAAATAGTCTTCATGAGTGTGTCAGGAGAAGGTCAGAGGAGGGGTTGTGTCTCAGTGATGCTTTGCATGCTTTGTATTACAGAAAGCCCCAGGTTCAATTCTTGGTGGCCTCATGTGCCTTCAGGCCAAGCTTTTCAAGCTTTATCCCTGGGCATTAGACCCAACAAATCAGGCATTTTTTTATCCCCACAAAAACAAATGAATGAAAAACAAATGAATTTTTGATCAGAACCAATGTGTCTGAATTCCCATTCATTCATTTCTTTTCCATATGTTTTTAAAGCCCGTACACACACCCCGCATGAGATGTGATGCAAGAGATGTGCAGAGTTTCTCCTCCCAGCTTTTAGTTTAAATTTAAAGCAGCTGAGAAGAAGTCTCGGCCAGTGGGGTAGTGGTCTGGGATCATGGAGAATCAAATCCTCATTACTTTTTTTGCATCAAGGTTTATGTCTCCAGCTTCCTGGTGCCACCCAGTCAGTGTGGAAGGGGAGCTTTTTAGCCCCTGTATGCTGGAAAACAAAGCATTTAGGGACATGGAAGGCACAAGGAGCTTCAGTTTCAAGTCAACGGGGTGCAAGTTCTGTTACATCCAATGCAAATTCATGGAAAACACAGCTTAAGTAAAACTGCCGCAAGATATTGAAGCATTCCAAATCATTTTCTCTGCACCAAAAAATAGTAGATCTTGCACCAAAAATAGTAGATCTTGCTCAAGCTGCTTTTCTCAGTTAAAAAGCACTGGGTTCCCAGATCTTCTCTCCTGCAGAGATAAAAGTTCTTGGGGGTTTCGTTCCATGCTGGATGCTCAAAAGTTTTCTCAGCAGATGAGCCTCTGAACACAGATAATTTGAAAAGTACTGCAATAGTGAAAATGCCTTCTGGTCCATGCCCTACACTGAGCAGAGAGTTGGCTGGAAGACCTCCCATGTCCCTTCGATCAGCTCTCAAAATGCTTATACTTCTATATGTTGATTTTAATTGCAACTGAAAGAGAGTCATGGTGGTCCTTGGGCTCATGGTAGAGTCCAGCTGTGCCAGACAAGGAATGACTACCCTTTATATAAGCAATCCACCAGGTGTTGGGCTGGTATGGTGACTCCAGTGGTGTCTGGTGCTCATTGGTGCTGGTAGGGCGGAAGGCATGGAGCCCAACCATAGGTGGCGCCAGAGCCAGTGACAGGCAGATAGTTGGGCAGGACTGAGGTTGGTTGGGCAGCGTTTCCTTTGCCCTGATGGGCCAGGCTCTACATAAATCTGCTACTAATGCATACAGACACATGTGCACAAATATACAGAATACACTTTGTTATGAAATACTGCCTCTTGCGCTGATTTAAATTGATGATTCCAGGTCAAGGACGAGAGGATTTGAAAGGAGCTTCAGCTTGCTTCCCGTCAACATCAACAAGTAAGATTGCTCTTGGTGAAATGGAATTGGTGGTTTGAGCTAGGAGAGCTGTCTTAGGAAGGGCCCAAGTCAACCTTGGAGCAGAATGCTTGGACTCAATTTCCATTGAGGCTCCAGGCCCACTTCATTCCTCTGGCAGTGTTGGACTCCTGCTAAGGACCCTTTTGTTTTTGTGTTCCTTGAGAAAAGCAACTGTTCCTGGTCAAGAAACAACCACACAATGCACCCCAGTGTATTTTATTTTATTTATTTCATTGTTGGAGGGGGGAACCCTCAACTGAGGGTTCCTCCCCTACTACAGATTAGGGAATGAGACAGAGACAGTAATTAATTTGGGAAAACGGGGGCCTTCTCAGGGGCTGATCCAAGACTTTGAAACTCCCTTCCTAGAGAAGTTAGACTGGCTCGCCTTTGTATCCTTCAGCCAGCAGGTAAAGACTTCCTTGTTCTTGGGAACTGACATTTTTTAAGGAAAGGACTGGTGCTCTGATGTTTTTATTGTAATTATCTGCATTCTTAATAGATCTTTTGTGTGTGTGTGTGTGTTTAATTGCTTTTAAATTATTGTCTTTTCTATGTTTTTAGCTGTTTCTATTTTATCTGTAAGTCACATTGAGTTGAAAAATGCAGAATATAAATAAATTGTGTGTGTGTGGATGCTCAATGATTACTTAGTTACAAATCAATCTGGCTTCTGAGGCTGCATACACACCCTACCCCCAAGAATCCTGGGAACTATAGTTTACTTATAGCACTATAATTCCAAACACTCTTACAAAGTAGAGTTCCCAGGATTCTTTGTGGGAGGGTGTGTGCGCTTTAAATGTGTGCTGTGGATACATGTGCTGTCCCTTTGCACAATGATGATGTCAATGTGTTTTGCTAAAATTGTGATCGGGGGCATGAGCCAGAGAGAAAGTCTCTTGCTGAAGCCCAATTCCTATGAAAGGGAGCTGGTCTCGGGCCTCTGCCATCTGCAAAGAGGTGATGCCGCTGTAATGTCACTGTTGCCTTTGTTGCCCTACAGGACTTGAAAGACGCCGCCCATGGAGCAGCCCTGCCAACAACAACAACAGCAAACAGTCCAAACAGCAGCGGCTAGGCAAGTTGTTATTTATCATCATCATCATCATCATTCTTTAATAAATTTATAAGTCACTTTTTCTTGCTAGGGCAACCCAAAGTGACTTACACAAAAACCCCAACCAACCAAACCAACCCTCCACATACATACTTTAAAAGGGGAGGGGTATGGAAAGAAAGCATTAAGAACTGTGCATTTTATGAAAGAAGTATGCACAAAATGTGTACTCTTAGGCAGAATGGGGTAGAACAGAACTCTGACAGAATGTCAGAAAGGCTTAAACAGGATGGAATTGGCTGCTCAGCCCACCCTTAACTCTTTGCGGGTTTTGTTCTAATTCCCAACATTATTTGGCAGAAGCCATAGCAACAAAATTAGTTTTCATGTAGTGTGGATCTATATTTGCTCCTTTTCTCCCTCCTCCATGTTTTATCAGATTCTGCCGAAAGATATCGACAGCTCATCACCACCTCGATGCTTCAGAGATACGGAATGAGCAGATCAGCAGAAGCAACTGAACCCAAAGCTCAGCTGTCGCCTTTCAGCCAAACCTTCGTCAACCTGGTGATTCGTCAGAGCAAAGGTGGTCG
This sequence comes from Podarcis filfolensis, assembly GCF_964270895.1. Taxonomy (NCBI): domain Eukaryota; kingdom Metazoa; phylum Chordata; class Lepidosauria; order Squamata; family Lacertidae; genus Podarcis; species Podarcis filfolensis. The sequence goes on along the minus strand of NC_139611.1, from coordinate 55,264,295 downwards.
GATGAGGGAAAGGGGGAAGATAGCTCTGCACGATACAGAGGAGCACAGGAACACCACCCTGAGACTGTCTGAGCTTTTTGAAAGTGTCCACATGGGGACCACCAAGGTTGTCCTTCTTCTGGGAAAACCAGGGATGGGGAAGACAAGGCTCATGCACCAGATCTGCCAGCAGTGGGCAGAGGGAGGCCTCCCACAATTCCAACTGATATTCTTCTTTGAGTTCCGACAGCTGAACCTGATCAGCAGAAAACTTTCTCTCCAAGAACTTCTCTTCGACTTCTTCCTCAGGCCAGAAGATTGTCCTGATGCTGTGTTTGAACACATCCTAGAAGACGCCCAGCGCACGCTGGTTATATTTGATGGGCTGGACGAGTTTGTGGAGAACGTCCAGCTCACAGGTCCTCCTCACACTATCTTCCCAGATCCTCTCAACCCTCTCTCCATATCAGACCTTTTTGCAAGTCTTTGCCTTGGGAAATTCTTGCCAGGCTCGACCGTGCTGGTCACGACCCGTCCAAAGATAGTCCCAGATGCTTTATTGAAAACGGACACCCTCCTGGCAGAAATCTGGGGCTTTGACCGTGAAAAGGTGGAGGAATACGTTGGCTATTTTTTCCACCAGCATTCCCTCAAGGAGAAAGCCATCGCTCACCTGAAAAGCAATTGCAAACTCCTGAGCATGTGTTATATCCCCGCCTTGTGTAACATTGTCTGCATTTGCCTGGAGTATCTGCTCCTCCACGATGCAGGAAGAGTCCAGCTCCCTCAAACCATGACCCAGTTCTACATGAAGATGCTCCTCACCTTCATAGGAAAGGATCAGAAGCTAAGGGCTTTGAGCGCAGAAGTTGACTTGAGTCAACACAAAGCGACTCTCGCAGGCCTCTCAGAGTTGGCCTTCAAGGGCCTGGAAGGAAATAAGATGTTGTTTTATGCTGATGAGGTCCCAGAAGACGTGAAGGATTTTGCTTGCCTATATGGGCTCCTGGTGTCCTTTGAGGTAAAGACCAGCAATGGACACACACAGGCTGGCTACACTTTTGTCCACTTCAGCCTGCAAGAGTTCTTTGCGGCCCTCTTCCTGCTGACAAGCAAAGCAGTTGATGGCAACTTCCTGAAGCAGAACTTCTTCCTGAGGTCTAAGTGGATGATGAAGAGGGAAGCAAGGGTGCCCTTCACAGAGAACTGCCACGTCTTCCTGTCTGGCCTCTCGTCTCGCGGGTGCCAGAAGTTCCTCAGCTCTTTAGCCGGGCAGTGCGATGCCCAGGTCCAGGAACGTCAAGCCATCATTGTGCAGATGCTGAAGAAACTGGGGGATGCTTCTCTCACAGGGCCTAGGATAGCAGAGCTGTGCCACTGTGTGCACGAGACACAAGACCAGGAACTGGCCCGGCATGTCGGGAAGCAGCTAAACTTCAGGTATCAGTTCAGAAACTTCCGGCTGATGCCGCTGGACATGGCTGCCCTGGCTTTTGTCATCAGCAGCAGCCACCCTCACTTGGTATGCCTGGACTTTGTGGGATGCCCCATGGAAGTGGACTATCTGGATGTCTTTGGCAGCTGTGAAAATATAAAGAGCCTGAGGTAAGAAGCACAGGCCACCCTGACACGTCAGGCTCAAAAGAGGGTGAGGGATCAGGACCCCTCCAAATATTGCTGGACGGCAGTTCCCAGCATCCCTGACCATCAGCCACGTTGGCTGGGGCTGTTGGGAGTTGAAGTCCAGCATCCGGAGGCCAACAGATTCTCCATCCTTGCACAGATGAATAGGTGCACACTAGTCCTTCTTCTTTTTCTTCTTCACCTCACTTTTACTTTGTATACTGTCTTTCTCTATTACTATACACATGGTGGTTTACAGCCTGAAGAAACAAAATAGACAGCAAAGATTTCTTCCCCACCCACCAACACGAGCTCCCAGAGTGAGTTACGTTTTAATCGTGTAAAAACGCAATGCTAAAAATCAGTTAAAAACAATTTAATAGGACGAAGTGTTCTTGCACTCATGTCCTGCTAGCAGGTTTCCCATTGGTGCATCTGGTCAGCCACTGATTGAACAGGATGCTGGACAAGGTGAGCCATTGGGCTGATCCAACAGGCTCTTCTTACGTTCTTATGGATACAACTCGTTAAGTCATTTGAAGCGAGTCATTAATATGGAGCAACCATGGGGAAAGAGGCTAGCCGCCTGCTGCAAGAATCAGGTGCTGAGCTCCTTATCCAGCTAGGCTGGAAGGGAAGACTGGTTGCTGTTTTACTAACCACAGTTGCTTTTTGCTTTTATTCTTAGCTTTAGGAGCAGGAGATGTGGGAATGAGTTTGCCGCTGTCCTGTCCAAGACCCTGCCGAAGATCAAATGCCTGACAACTTTCCAGTAAGCATTGCCCCAATGTCACATGCCCTGTTTTGAATCTTTTGGTGCAGTTTTTAATTCAAACCATCTACATTTTGAGCAATAGCGTCTGCAATGTAGAAGTGAAACTTGAGTGGCCCTCCGTAAGCTTTAGATTGGCTCATCCAACATGTGTTGTTTCAGCAACAGCCAGCTCTAGATTGAGCTTTATATAGGAGTGACAGCTTCCTTTCAGTTGCCAGATCTGCCTTTGGTGGGAGGAGCCTCTCCATTTTAAAGAGCCCCAGCCTGCATAAGCCAGCATAGACTCTAAAAATGGTTGCTCCTCAAGGAATCTTCATATTAGCTAATTGTAAATGAGAGGGGGTGGCTATTTCTGATTTTTTCCTATGCTCCTTCCCCACAGAAGAGCTATTATTATTATTATTATTATTATTATTATTATTATTATTATTCCTCCTCTCAGAGGAGCCCAGGGTAGTGAACTTGAAAATGTTTAAGCAGCACAATGAAAACAGCACTTTTTTCTTTAACTATTTAAAAAACCATATAAAAATATTTTGAACAGCCAGGGATGATGGAGTTTTCAGACTAGGACCTTAGGAGACCTGGTTTCAAATCCCAGCTGAGCCATGAAGCTCACTGGGTGACAGACGCCCATTTGTGAGGGAGATGGGGGGGGTGATATTGCCACTGACTGGGGGCTGCTCCCCCCCTTCCCCTCTATGGTAGGAAGAGAAGGAGACACTAGTCATTGAAACCACACTGTTGCCGCATTCCTGAATCCTCTGATTTGACATGACATGTTTAACATGGGGGGGGGGGGGGAGAGACTGCCACCTTCAAACAAATAAGGGGGGGGGAAAGGGTTCAGCCCCCAGGAGTTGGCATCCCTGCTACGTGACCTTGCAAGCCAGTAACAGGCTCTCAGCGGGACCTACCTCACAAAGTTGTTGTGGGGATTAAATTGAGGAGGGAGGGGAGAACCGTGTAGGCCACCTTAAGTTCCTTGGCTGGGGGGGGGAGGTGAAATACAAATGCAGTAAGTAAGTAAGTAAGTAAGTAAGTAAGTAAGTAAATAAATTTAAATGGACTCATGCACCCTCACAGTTGTTAATTTCTTGGTTGCCACAGCCAATTCCTATCAGCCATCAAACAGGAATTTTTCTAAATTTCTCATGAAAGTCAAAGTGAGGGAGATTGATGCACCTCACTAGCGAGAGTGCTCCACAAATGGGGAACCACCACTGAAAAGGCCTTGTCATGGCTCAGTGCCAACTGGGCAGTACCTGGGTGGGACCACCAATGACAGGACCTCCCCTTCCAATAATGGGGCCTGAGGGGGTTGATACTGGGGGAGGCGCTCTGTTAGGTATCTCTCAAACTGTTTGTTGACATTACTATAGTGATGTCACATTTGGTTTTTCAGGTTAGCCGGTGGAAATATTTCAACCCCAGGACTTGAAGATCTGATGCGAGCTTTTCCAAACTGCCATCAGCTGGAAGACATAAAGTAATTTCACCTGTTTTGTCAAGAAGAAAGGTGGCCTGGTGGCCTGTTTTATTAATCAGATGAACATTTGGGAGGCATATTAACCAGTTGCTGCATTTTAGCTTGCAGGACAACAGACTGAAGAGGCAGGAAATGATCAAAACTACAGAAATATTTTCCACTGTGGATAAGCTCAAAAAGCTTGAGTAAGTATATAATAAAAAAGGAAAGGGGAAAAATGATTCTAAAAAGGAAGTTTCAAGTAATAGTAATACTGATAACAGATTAGATCAACAGAACTAGAAAACAAGTAGACCTCATAAAATTACACGTCTGGCTGGGCATCCCAACCAGTACAGTGAAGACACCTGCCATATGTCAATAGGCAGGGAGCTCCAGAGCACAGGAGCTGCCAGTCTAAAAGACTGATGCTGTAAGAGGCTTAGTAGATGTGAAAAATCATCACACCCATTGCAGACCATCTGGGTTTTAATCTCTGTGGCGGGGATGGAGGGAGGGAGGAAGAGTAGGAAACCTGTATGCCTGCATAAAAGACCTTGCTGAGGCATAGCAACAACAACATTTTGTTTTCTCTCAAACAGCTTAAGCTACAACGAGCTTTCGGTGAGCACCGTCCTCGCTTTTTCCAGAGCTGCTGCCATTTGTCCAAATGTGACCAAGCTCCATATCAGGTACTGGCTGCCAAGCGCTACAGAAGAGATTTTTCTCATTTCCACCTTTTCAGTTGCTCCTTTTCACTTCTTCAACATTGAAGATAATCTGTTACTCTGCTGTAATCTGTAGAACCTATGACTAAGAAGTGAATAACCTGGGCCCATTTCGGTCTGGCTTCAGGCCCAATTTTGACCCCCAAGAGCCTTAGCTGACTTGGTTGATGGACTTTATTGAGAGAGAGAAGGGAGAGTGTGACCCTCCTGTTTTCCCTTAGTCTCTCAGCAATTTTGGACACCACTGATTAGGGTATTCTCCTGGAGCAGTATAGTGGGTTGCGGGAACGAGGGACATAGTGAAATGGTGATTCCATTCCTACCTAACACATGAACCAACTTCTGAGAAGAGAATGTATAATACAAAGATATTGGCAATATTTTTCAGCATGTAGCATTTAAAATGCTAACTGGTTTCCACCTCATGAAAGCATTGGGGAGTATAAACCATCATATTACTTTCCATTTTTTCCTGCTCTCGCCTCCTTCCACATGCCACCCAAATCTGCTCCTCAGTAGGAATGGTGGAAGACTAATTCAGTTTGCATTTCACAGAATCATAAAATCTTAGAGTTGGAAGGGATCCCAAGGGTCATCTAGTCCAACCCCCTGCAATGCAGGAATTTCTAAAGCATCCATGACAGATGGCCGTCCAACCTCTGTTTAAAAAACTCCAAGGAAGGAGAGTCTACCACCTCTTCCACTGCTGAACAGCTCTTACTGTCAAAGAGTTTTTTCCGAATGTTTAATCGGAATCTCCTTTCTTGCAACTTGAAGCCATTGGTTCTAGTTCTACCCTCCAGAGCAGGAGAAAACAAGCATTCTCCCTCCTCCATGTGACAGCCCTTAAGATATTTGAAGATGGCTATTGTATCTCCTCTCAGTCTCCTTTTTTCCAGGCTAAACATACCCAGCTCCTTCAAGCACTCCTCATAAGGCAGCGGTTCTCAACCTGTGGTTCCTCAGATGTTGTTGGACTGCAACTCCCATCATCCCTAGGTAGCAAGTCCAGAACTCGGGGATGATGGGATTTGTAGTCCAACAGCATCTGGGGGGACACAGGTTGAGAACCGCTGTCATAAGGCTTAGTTTCCAGACCCTTGATCATTTTGGTTGCCCTCCTCTGTTCCAGCTTTCAACATCCTTCTTATATTGTGGTGCTCAGAATTGGACACAGTATTCCAAGTGTGGTTTGACTAGGCAGAACAGAGTGGTACTATTACTTCTCTTGATCTGGACACTGTACTTCTGTTGATGCAGCCTAGAATAGCATTCTGTTTTGCACTTTTCAAAACATTATGAAGATTGAAACACAGCCATCCTTCAAAATTCACATTTCTCCAAATTTTCCAAAGCAGTTCTGCATCCAACTAAATCTGTATCCAACTAAATCTAATCTAGATGGTAAAATGTGCATAAAAATGTATATATTACTGGAAAAAATATAGGTTTGTGAGAACTAATTGATATGCATTCTAAAGGAGACAGAAAATATAAATATTAGGGGAAATGTGCTTTGTAAAAATGGTCATATTAGGAGAAACTCCCACTAAAACACTGATGACTTTTCATGAGGTCTTTGCAGTCAGTTACAGCAGTAAAAATGAGAAACTGTGAGGAACTGAAACTGACAGAATCACCCATTGCTACTCCTGAGAGTTAGAAGCTCCTCCAGAATGACAAGTGATTTGGCACAGGGGCTATATTTTCAGGGGATGGAGAGGGGGAGGGAGTTGATGAAAGCAAAGATTGCAGTCAGAACTTGCACAGTCCAGAGCTGTGTTCTATTGGGGAAGGATGCTGTAGGAGAGCTTGAGTCACTGGCAGAGAAACTGCACATTTTGGCATTGTGGTCAACTCAGTATTAACTAGGGATGGAAGGCTCTGTCCATTTCAGTTTTCCTGGCTTCTCATTTTATCAGCTTTAAATTCAGCTCTCCACATTTTGGAGCAGTTGGTTGTTTTTTAAAGTCCTCATGAAAATTCATCAGCGTTTTATTGTGAAGTTACCTTTAACAAGTACGTTTTCTTATGCAGTCTTGACTAATGTGCACATTTTTGCAAGCTATTTCTCCCAATATATTACTGTATGTTATTTTCAGTCATACCTTCCATTTTATTCACACTTTCCCCTAACACATACATTTTTGTGAACATTGTTTGGCCTCAGAGCTGCATCACAAAATTCAGATAAGTGCAAATTTCGAAGGATGGCTCCATTTCGGTTTGCATATTTTTTTCCAGAAATTCTGAATTTGATAGTTTGGCTTTGAACTGATTTTCTCCTCCAATCCTATAATAACGTTACTGCTTTCATCTATTTTATTTGAGGGAGTTTCAAGCATTAATTTTCCATTTATTTGTTTACAGGAAGGATGTTTTGATAGTCTCCTTCACCGGCCAATCCAGTAAAAGTCAGAGGTGAGAGAAGTGGCTTTTCAGGTGTTCCCAGAACATTCTGAATCATTCAGTGGAATTGATTTTAGGGAAAGTTTGACTGGGATGAACATTGCAAAGGCACAAATGAAGAGGCGACAAGAGCTGCTGTGTGGGTTGCTCTGGAGACTGGAACAAGGCGGGGTGGGGTCAGTGGCAGGAATTTCAGAGGAAGGAAGAAGAGAAAGTACTGAAACCGAGTTGAAAGAAGTTGCAAACGACCCAGAAAAGTCCAAACGACATTAAATATGCCTTTGCATAAAGTTCTGGTTTTTTTGCAATGCAAATCACATCACGGGGGGAGGGGGGCAACTAATGGGGATCAGAGCAGATGTGGGGCACAGGGAAACTGAGGAACATAAAAAGAGACATGCTTTGAAGTTAACCCAGGCTTCCTCAACCTTGGCCCTCCAGATGTTTTGAGACTACAATTCCCATCATCCCTGACCACTGGTCCTGCTAGCTAGGGATCATGGAAGTTGTAGGCCAAAAAACATATGAAGGGCCGAGGTTGAGGAAGCCTGATTTAACCCTTCCTTCCTCTGCTGTGGTCCTCATGAAAAATAGTTCCTCTGAAGATGGTATTTGCTTTGGGTTGGGGTTGGAGGGGGGCGTGGAGTAACCAATTGACACCACTGGGGGGGGGTTTCCAGCAGTGCAGCTCACCTAATTCAAGATGGCAGATAAGGCAAGTCCACCTTGTATCAATCACCACCATTGTTGCCTTGACATTCTGGTGCATGAAAGACCAGGATAACAAATTTATAAACGTGTTCTCAATTTCAGGTTGAAAAAAGAGGGAATAAAAGAAGAGGAAGATGTGCCTGAGCCTAGTACTTTAATATTACGGTAAGTAAGTAAATAAATAAATAAATTTAAGCTTGTGAGGAGCAACTAATATACATTGCAAAGTAGAGGAAGGGAGCCTGTGGCCCTCCAGATGTTGCTGAATTATTGTTATTGTTATTTATTAAATTTCTATTCTGCCCTTCATCCGAAGATCACAGGGCCGTTTGCAATACGAAAACACAACAATACATGACATAATAGCAAATGAAAACAACAACACTCCGCCCCAGTTTAAAAAGCCATAGATTGCTTAATTAGCTGAAGGCTTGGGAGAAAAGGAATGTTTTTGCCTGGCGCCTACAAATATGTAACAAAGGGGCCTGGGGAGAGCATTCCAACAAGTGGGAAGCCACCACAGAAAAGTCTCATTTTCCTGTTGCTGCCCTCTGGACCTCTCATGGAGGAGGCACACGAAGAAAGGCTTCAGACAATGACTGCAAGGTCTCATTCATTTCATATGGGGAGAAGTGGTCTTCAGGTGCAGTCCCTACAACTCAGCCAATGTGATTTGGGAGTTCAGCAATGTCTGGAGGGCCAAAGGTACCCCATACCCATCTTAATGGAAGTCTTATATCCATATATACAGATTGCAGGATTGCCAGTTCGATTCCCAGTGGGTAGAGGAGCTGGCTGAGGTTCTCCAGAGGTGTTCCCACCTTTCCGAAATTGAGTAAGTTCCCTCTTCCTCCCAACTGCCTGCTAACTGAGTGAGACCTTTGGATCAACCATGTTATTAAACTGTGGAAAACAAATGTCAGTTTGTCAGGTAACCGACTTGGTGACGAAGGATGCAGGAAGCTGATGAAGATGGTGCCCAGAATGTGCATTTCTGGCCCTCTGAAGTAAGTGTTTCCTGAGAGTTTGCTTGCACCAGGTTGGGAAAGGTTGCCTTCGGCATACAAAGTGTGTGTCCTGTGAGAAATATTGAATGTAGCAAACGGCCTTAAAGCAGGTAAGATTGTTTGCCTCTAACCCTTCAAGTAGGCTGGGTCTCTTGTGTCTGCTTGCACTAAGAATGCCATCTCTGTGTCCTTGGTGAGGGAAGTGACATGACTGGCCCGTTGTCTGGTCTACCCCCTGGTACTCCCCCAGAGAAAGAGAGGATTCCTCATATCTGCTCAGAGAAGTGCTGGAGACGCAAAGAGGTGGAGGGAACATTCTTTCATATGTGGTGGGCTTGTAAAAGGGTAAAAGAGTATTGGGAAATGATCTATAATGAATTGAAAAAAATGTTTAAAATTACTTTTCCAAAAAAAACCCAGAGTCCTTTCTGTTGGGGATAATTCAGACTGAAATTCCAAGGTGTCAAAAAAGGTTACTTATGCATGCTATTTTTGTGGCCCATGTTTTGTTAGCCCAGAAATGGAAAACAAGTGAGGTCCCAACCAAAGAAGAATGGCAACATAAGTTGACAGAATGTGCGCAACTTGCAGACTTAACTTACAGAATAAGAGAACAAGAAGAACATGCGTTTAGAGAAGATTGGAAAATGTTTATTGAATATATGGGATATAATTGTGTACAGCTGAAAATTCTGGCAGCATTAAGATAAATTCAACTGTGTCAATAAGTTTTGATGGATGCAATAATGGAATACTGAATGGTATAGTTTTTGTAAAATATGCAGGGATTTATTATATGTAAAATGAACCATGGAAAGAGAGGAAGGGAAGTCCTTGGTATTTTAAGGATGTGAAAATGAGTATTTTAAATTGTAAAACAGAAAATTTAATAAAAATTATATATGAGAGAGAGAGGGGATTCCTCTGACAGTCCACTCAGTGCCTCCTCTGGCCCCTTCCAGCCTACTAGCCCCCCCCCCCTGGAATCCAGTTCCTCCAGTTCCACATTCTTATCCCAATCCTGCTCCCCCTCTAACCAGCCCTGCTAAGATGTTTTCACAGGACTCACCACAACTGAGACCTTCTGCATTCAAAGCATGTGCTCTGCCTCTAAGCTATGGAGACTCCCTGGAGCAGATGAAGCTGCATTGTATTGGCTCAAACCATTGGTCTGTCTTCCACTCCAATTGAGAGAAACTTTCCAGGGTCACCGGGTCCTTTAAAAAGGAAGCAGCAGCAGCAGCATCTCTGCTGCATGCAATTATTTTAAAGTAGAAATTCAAGAGATTTAATCTAAGAACATATAGCATATTCTACCTTTATGTTATTAAAACCTCCAGTAATGTATTTATTGCTGCAGGACTTTGCTGAAGCTAATGTGTTTGGTTTTTTGTTTTGGTTTGTTTTTTTGGTGATTTTATTTCCTGCAGTTTAAACAACAACCAGCTGTCTCTGAACAGCATCTTCTGTCTCCTGGAGTCAATGAGTCTTTGTCCAAATATAGTGAAGCTTAACGCCAGGTAAGCATACATTCGATCAAGAAAAGGTGCCCATCTCTTATTGACAACACAATCTCTCTCCCTCTTCCCTGCACCAAGTCACTGTGATATTCCATGGCATGTAGAAGGAACTTTTAGGAGGCAGGGTGTAACAGCTCTCTTCATTTCTCTCTTTTCCACTACATGATATGTAAAATTCTGCCAGCCTGGGTCTGTCCATTTAAAGATCAGGCCCACACACTGAGTGTACTTTTGCCTGGAAGGAAAGTGCCCTTCTCCTTAAACAGATAGTCGCCTTTAACCTTGCATAAACCACTACATCACACTGGCTCTCCTACTGGCTAGTTGACTGCTGGGGTGGAGAGATCTTTAGGGAGATGGGGAATTACCTAACAGTCTTGCCAAGACCAGGGATTCTTGGTTTGCTTAAGAAGAAAACACAGGGAATGCTTGAAGGGGGGGCAGAGTTTGTGTTTGGCCCCTCACCTTCCACCAACATCCACTGGCCATACCCTCTGCTCATTCTGAACGATATTGGGACATTTCCACATGGTTGAAATTAGGGCTGTCATTCAGTTTAAAGCAATCCTGATTGATTTTATCCATTTTAGTTATTTGATATATTACAGTGCAGTCATTACCATGTCTCCTCAGAATTAACTGTCATGGAATTTGGTGGGGTTAAACTTCCAGATGAGTGACGTTAGGACTGCAACATTAATTAATCCTAGAATCATATGTCACCATAAAAGCATGGGACTTGCCCTTGTTGAAGGAACAGGGGCAGCAGCAGGCATGATCCCAAACTATATTCCATGCAGACGTCCCACCCTGATCCAAACTTTGCCCAGGGCTAGGAAAGGAAACAACAGCTCTGGTTTTACAGTCTTTTCAGCCTCCTGTTCAGCAAGCAGATTTTGGGTTTGTGGACAATTAAACCAGGTGTGGCATTATGGAAATCTCTCTCTCTCCTATCTTTAGTGTTCATCACCAAGCTGCAATCTTAACCCTCGTTGGCAAAGACATTGCTGGCGGTGCTCAGCCCAGGTACGTCATCATAAACCTTGCTTGTAGCTTTTCTAGAGTGAGAAGGATCACAAGCCCAAGTTCAGGTAGTCCAGTAAGCCAAGCCAAGGCTTTGCACACAGCAAAGCAGGAAAAGGTCTGGAGGAAGGGCAAAGCCTTGATTATCTCTTCTCTTGCTCTCTCATTTGCAATAAACCAAGGTTTGGCTTAGCCACACTTGCAAACTTGGTCAGTTGTGCATTTCATATTGCTACTGCTAAACAGTTATGACCCATCACAAATCTATATATTTCCTTCCTTCCCCTTCCCTATCCCCCTTTAGTAATGCTTTCCCATATTGTCCTTGCTGCAGGAGTTCCTCATTTAACACTGACCTATCAAGCACAGGTGGACATCTCTTGGCGGCAACAGTGAGGAAAATATGGTACGGTGACCTCAGTTACTTCTGCTTACAGTTTTTTTCTCTTAGTTGTATAATGGCTCACTGCATGTTAACATGGTTGCAAGGCAGGCTCTGGGGGTCTTATATCAGGGACACTGGCAGAGGGATCCAGAAGCCTTTTTCCTCTGCCTCAGCATGGTAGCTTTTCCTGACTTCAGCACCACCACTGAGGATGGCCAGAAGGTGGTTTTGCAGTTCTCGGTTCAGTAGAGGCCAGGTGGTGCAAAGGGCCATGGTGGTTTTACCTGGCCTTATAAAACTCTTGGCTGGGATCCAACTCCTCGGTAATTCAGGCACAGAATACCTGAGACTGCCCATCTCTGCCTGCTGGTCTGTCAGTAGGGATGGAGAGATCAGGTTATTTCTGGGTCCATGTCCATATTGCATGTGTTCACTCGTAGGTCTGTTTCATTTCTGCATTAATGTGCAATTTTTAAAAAATCAATATTAAAGTCCACATGTTTCTTTTCTTTATTTCTTTTATTTAAATAATTTCAGTGCCACTTTACCTCTCCAAATAATTGTTGTTTACAGCCTATCTTAATACATCAGAACATCTGTGGGATTCTGTCCCCAGGCCTAGAGCCAACTTTGAAAATTATTCAGCATTTAGTGTGAAATTCTCCCAATGAGGATATTTTTGTGTATGGTTTTGACTTATGCACACATTTTTCCAAGCAGTTTCTCTTAATATAATGCATTTTGTATGTTGCTTTTCACTAACTTATTTGCTTCTATGCACCCTTTCCTCATAATACCTGCATTTTTGTAAACACTGGTTGGTTGGAGAGCTGCATTGCAAAATGTGGATAATTGTGAATTTGGAAAGGAGGCTGTGTTTTGGTCTTTGTAGAGATTTGGAAAGTGTAAATTTGATAGGTTTGGCTTTAAATGGAATCATTTTTCACCCACATCCCTAAGCAGGGCCAGTAGTTAAGGTGTGGTGGGAGCTGATCTCTAACAACCTGTGGAGGGAAACCAAGTTAGGCAGGGAATGTCCCCTCCTGGAGAGCAGCAGTGTCAACAATACTAAGCTGGAGGACCAAACCCTCTGACTCTGAGTCTAGAGCTGCTTCCTGTGTCCCTGGTGAAAACACACCTGGTTTTAGAGCACCTGGAGAATGATTTGCCTTCTCTTCCAGCTTGACGGACAATAATTTTCAGGATGGAGATCTGAAGAACTTGTGCTTGGCCTTGAGGAGGTGCACTGGTGTAACTGAGTTAGAGTAAGTTCCTTTTTTATTTTCATACTTATGCCTAGCACTGAATAACCAGGCTTTGGTGAACGTTGACATTCACACGCCAACACAAACAATTCCATGTAAATGTCATGAATGTCTGAAAAGGGTGTACAGGCACCCCTACTTTTGGGGTTCGTTGATGTTCCCCTTGCTGTGTATCATTCCGTCTTCCATAAGGAAGAATGGAAATGAAAATAAATTGTACCTAATATAATTCATTCTGCCAGAAAAGCTATATGATAATGTATAAATACAAAGTGGAAAAGTAATTTTGCCTTCCTTTCAATTGTAGCTTGTCCAGTAATTCTCTGGGCGACGCAGGTGTCTTGAAGGTGGCTGAGCTCCTTCCTCATCTGAACGCATTACGTTCTTTAACGTAAGTGAAAGTCCAGGTTCTCTGTATTTAATTGACTGACAGGAGACAAATTGATGCAAGAGGAAAAGGGCCTTTTTGGTGGCTGCCCCCAAACTGTGGAACTCCTTGATCTGATTTATTAGATTCATATATTGCTTTATACTAAAAGAAGTCTGATATCAGTTTCCAATGTTTATAAGACAATAAAAATACTAAATAGTAACAACTTATTAAACAACACACAACTTCAGTACAATAACACTTGTAAAAGGACGTTCAGTCAAGTCTAGATTGAGTAGCTGTAACCATTCAATCAACGCTGCCCATATCTCTGGGATAATAAAGCCATTATTACCTGGTGCTGAAATTATAGTCCAGCTGGTGCCAAGGGTGTTTTCCTGGGGAGAGCGTCCCACAGATGGGGAGAGCTTTTGTGGAGGAGTCCTCAGGAAGCTCAGCTGGCCCTCATTCTTGCTATTTTTCAGCAGATGGTGAAGACTTTTAAAAAAGTCCTGGTAGGCTTTTGTTCTGAGTACATAATGTTACTATCTCATGATTCTGTCTCATCTGCTGAGCCTGTCTGTTTTCTTTGACATTTTATATTTGACGGAGTGTATTATATTACTGTATTGTTACTGACATAATGGTTGGTGGAGGCAGTGTGTGCCCATAGAACTCCCTGCACATAGAAATGAAGCATTTCAAGGGGAGAAGGCAAGGCTGTGAGCCTTCTCTCTGAACTGCTACTTTTCTCCCTGTGGGGTATTATTTATTTATTTATTTGGTATGGAGGATCTTTCAGTCGTGTGCAACCCAAACGTCCAGGCTGAAGTGGGATAGCCCAAATTATTGCCACCTCAGTGAGAATCAGGACTCCAGGGGTACATGCAGGATTTTCATAAGGATGGCAATGGGAACTCTCCTACCATTGGGTGATATCCCAGGTTTGCCACACTCTGAATAGCTCTAGAGCGCTGAGTATGATTAATTGGACATCACTTGTTGTGAATTGCAGGCATAGGGGGATTATGATTGGGGTTGTAGCCGGGGCAAAGTTAGTTAGTTTCCTGCATTTATATCCCATCTTTTTCTCCATGAAGCTCAAGGTGGCTTACATGTTGCATTTATACTCGCAAAATCCCTATTGGGGAAAGCAAGAGCTTATCAAATAAATCCCCGCCTTTATCCAAGCTACAGCTTATGTAACAAAACCAACAGCACCCTGCTTTAACAATCCCAAGAAAACGAGAAACCGGAGCTCATTTTGGAAGTGCATCCCTTAGAACAACCTTTCTCAACCTTAATGGGTCCCCAGATGTTTTTGGACTATCACTCCCATCATCCCTGCTGGTCCTAATGGGAACATGCCACCACCGAGTGAATCTCCAGCCACTAACAGGAGTGCTTTTGTGGAGAACTCAGCTAGCCTGGACCAGGGGCCTTGTAACAACATTTGGGGTCACAGTACTACCAACCTCTGATCTGAGAACTTTCTATATAGCAATTTTCTTCTGCTGCAGACTTGGGTCTCCTTCATGCTTTCTAGGCTGGACCATAACAACATGTCTATAGACGGGGCCTTTCGCTTGGTGCAGTGCTTCGCTGACTTGGAACATATGACGTCCATGGAGCTATGGTAGGTCCAGCAGCTGTTTCTCCTGCCAGAGCAGTCTGAAAAATAATAACATTCCTGCATTTGGTCACAGTTTTGCTCATTTGACCCTCCTTCTTTTTTTTAAAAAAGAATATTTTTATTAAATTTGTAGTAAAAAATACAAATGCAGATAAGCAGAACAAGCAAGAACCGTAAGCAATAACAACCATAGCAATTGTAGGACTACCCCTCCCCTCGGTACCCGTTTTTCCTTCATATCTTCTCAACAGCTTATGAAATCTCTCCAGTAACATTAAAACATTTATATATCATTTTAGGAAAAGGCACTATCGGATATACCTAATTGTTGACTAAAATGAAAAATGACTATATCTGTGGTACAAAACAGTAAAATTGAATCCATCTTAAAAAAAGAAGACTACAATACAGGGGTTCCTAGGGAAATATTGTTTGCAAAGATATTGGGGGAAAGGTAACTTATTAAAAACAACAGCAACTGTATATCTAATTTACCAAGGTATTCTAACGCATGTAGTTAAAACAGATTCAATCAAATTCATGAATTCCAAATTGATATTCTAATCTCTTTCTCATTGCAGTTTGGGAAGCACCCAGAAAGTTCACTTAACATTTGGGGAAAGAATAAGGTAAAGGTATTTCCTGTTGGTATACTTTGGGGTGGAAGACCACTGACCAGTGTGGTGCCGCAGGATTCTGTCCTGGGCCTAACGCTGTCCACCATCTTTATAAATAATCTGGATGAAGGAAGGAATAGAGGGGCTGCTCATCACATTTGCAGATGACTCCAAACTGGGAAGGGTAGCTAACATCATAGAAGATGGAATCAGGATTCAAGATGACCTTAACAGATTGGAGAACTGGGGCAAAACTAACAAAATGAATTTCAGTTGGGACAAATGAAAGGTTCTGCACTTAGGCAGGAATAATCAGGTATACAAATATAGGATGGGGGGGGGGGCTCATGGCTTGGCAGCTATACCTGTGAAAATGATCCAAAGGACTAAGCAGACTACGAACTTAATGTGAGTCTACAGTGTGATGCAGCAGCAAAAAAAGCTAATGGTATTCTAGGCTGCATCAATGAAAGCATAGTGTCCTGATCAAGGGAAGTGATAGCACTGCTCTATTTTGCTTTGGCCAGACCCCACTTGGAGTCCTGCATTCAGTTCTGGGCACCACAATTTAAGAAGGATATTGACAAGCTGGAACATGGGCAGAGGAGGATGACCTAGATGATAAAGCGTCTAGAAACCAAGCCTTACGAGGAAAAGTTGAGGAAGCTGGGCCTGGTGTGTAGCCTGGTGATATGGGAGTTATTTTTCAAATATCTGAAGGGCTGTCACATGGAAGATGGAGCAAGCTTGTTTTCTGCTCCCCCAGAGAGTAGGACCCCACCAAATTAATTCAAACTACAAGGAATTAATTCAAACTACAAGGAATGAGATTCCTAATCAACATTAGGAAGAACTTTCTGCGGGTAGATTATATTCTACAAAAAACAGTGATTGAAAATGGAGCGATGGAGAAGAATGAAGGATTCATAATGCACTGGTTTTTCACTCCAGAAAAAAAGGACCCGGGCGCTCAGATTTCCAGTCTTCCCCAGGGTAGAAATCCAAGTGAAATCCAAGTGAAGAAAATATTGGAAGCATAATCTAAATGTCCCTTCAAGTTGACTAACTTGGTAGATTTTCTTTTCAGTCCCCAAATGCTCCGTGTGACTGGTGAGCATAGGAGGGAGCTGCTGGATTCGGTACCTAACTCAATCTATGACCGTTGCTTTTGGTAAGGTGCTTCTGTGTGTGTGTGTGTGTGTGTGTGTGTCTGTGTGTGTCTGTGTGTGTCTCTCTCTCCCTGCCCCTGTGTTAGGAGTAAAGCAGCAATGTAGTGTCTGCTTGATGGTAAAGTGGATTACTTCTATTGCATGCCATCTTTGAGAGGTGAGATACTCCAGGGGATCCGAGTGCTTATCCTGGCTTCTGTTTCCTTGGAATGAAGTATTTTTAGGATATAGGGCTTTATTTACATATATACACAACCTGAGCATTGGATGGAGGGGCTCAAGGGTGCAAATGAGCATCCTTGCAAGGCAGCAGATCAGATCCCCAGATATCCCTTCTGCAGTAATCAGCATTTAGCCAGCTGCCTCCCCTTCTTCCTTCTCTATTGCAAAACTGTTAACATGGTGCACATTAGCAGTAAAGGTGCCACCTCCCCCAAGCTCTACTGGATATCTCATTTGGAAACACAGGGGGAGTCCCAGCTACAATAAGACCATCTCCTAACCACTGGTTCTCATTGGTTCCCACTGGACTACTTGCCAGGAACCTGACAAAGGAATAGTCAGCTAGCGGCCATAACAGGATCTCCCAAATGTTCTTTTATACTTTCAAAAATATTGATATTTGTGTTCTGCTTTTTTCAAGAACAAATGCTGAGCTCAAAGTGCCTCACAATAATCACAGTAGCATTTTAAAAAAACAACACAACACTGCAATTACTGTAATATCATTTAGATGCAGTAGCATATAAATAAATATTTAGATGCAGTAGCATCTAAATAAAGCAAACAAACAATATTCTTTTCTTCCATTGTTGGAATCCTGCACAGACTTACAGAAAATACCTTTTTGTGTTTTTAACAAAAATAAAAAATGATGCTTGGACTTCAGAAGTTAGCCTGGATCTTAGTGAAAATGATATTGTTTCAGCATTTTTTTTAATTTTTACTTTATTATAAGTATTTTATATTGCTTCAACATTTTGTTACTACTACTAATAACAACAATAATTATTAATTTGTTTCAACATTCCCCCCCCCCACAAAATATAATTACATTTTACTGATGTTATAGGTTCCTGAATAAAGGACATGCACAATCCCTCAGTTTAACTCATCTCTTTCTCCAATAGACCCATCAAATAGAACTAAAGCTGTGCTAAACTTTGATTTAAATATTCGAAGTGCTAATCAGGCTCTGTGTTTCAGTCTCAAGGAAAGTATGATGGACCTAAAGGATGTTGACCGATTGTTTAAACGTCTAAGTACATGTTCTGGACTGACCAAGATCAAGTAAGTGATCAAGGTCAAGTAGGCATTGTGTGAATGAACCAATCTTATTCATTTAAAGCCTATAGACCTGCTCAGTTTATGTAGCCAGATTAATACAATAAGAACGCAAAACTATATTCCTATTGGTATCCAGTGTTTTAATGCATAATCCTCCCATAATGCAATTTGGGAATAGGCTGCTCTTTGGTAGGAAAAAATAATGCAAGTGAATATAGAATGAGCCTGCCTAAGTCCTCAGATTTTCTGGAGAGGTCCTTCTCGCAGCTCTGTCAATTCTAAGGCTCAAGTTTTGAATTCCCTCCCTAGGAAGGCCCACCTAGCCCCTTTTATGAAGCTATTGGGCATGGCTTTCCCCCATCATACTTGTTCATAGTAGACTTCCTTCTTCCAACAAGTTTGTAGAACATGTGGCGTAGTGGTTAGAGTGTTGGCATAGGACCTGGGAGACCAGGGCTCAAGTCTCTACTCAGCCCATGTAGCTGACTGAGTGACATTTGGTCAGTTGTAGTCTCTCAGCCTGGCCTACCTCACATGGTTGTTGTGAGGATCAAATGGAGAAGGGGAAAACCATGTATTCCACAATGCGTTATGCAAAGGAAAGGTGGATATAAATGTTTTGGTAATAATAATGTTTTGAATTTTCCACCCTGGCTGTGTAGCTTGTCTGGCAACTCGCTGAATGATCAAAGTGTTGAACGACTTCTGAAATTCCTGCCCTACTTCAACAGTGTGGAGCTCTTAAGGTGAGTCTGGGAGCCTCTGCTGGAGAACTGCTACCAGTCAGAGTGGACATTGTCGGGCTAGGTGGCCCAGCAGTCTCACTCAGCCCAAGGAAGCTTCACGTGCCAGATCCCCAGGGATGACCCAAATATGATTATTTCTGTTTCCCCCTCTCACAGTCCAAGGCTGCCAGAGGCAAATAAACCCACAAACATCTTTCCTATTCCCTGGCAATAAAAATAAAATCGGTAATAATAAAAATACATGAGAAGATTCACAATTCATTGCTCTTTCATGACACGCAAATGCAGCTTGCTTCTGAGGAGGCCACTGCACTTTGTCAAATGATAGGGCCGGCCCTTCTATCTTTTAAGATGGTGGGTTAGGGGAAGGATGTTAGGTAAATATCATGAGGACCTGTGCCTTGGAATGAGGGGTGGGGGAGAATTGGGGCAATGAGAAACTGAGGGAAACTGAAGTTGACAGATTCACCCACCCCTACTTGGTTGGGACTGATGGGAATTGTGGTCCAATTGTAGTCCACATGGAGGACACCACATTGGTCAAGATTGCCCAGGTTTGCTATATTATATTCTCAATACTGGGAAACACTTAAGTATGGGCTGATTCACTCAAACCATTTTTACATGGAATTTTCCGTGGTCAACCCTAACATGTTGACCCCCTTTTTTGGTACACTGTCTCGTTCAGTGAGTGTTCAATTCTTTGAGAGAGAATCACTGCAACTCAGCCAACATTTGAAAAAAGCTTCTTGAAGATGTTGAGATGCCACCTTGGTGTGTCTTCTTGACACACTCACAAAACACACCAAGAAGTAAATATGTTTTTAATTTGAATTTGGTATCATGCATGCTTTCAGAATTATAAGTCACTTTGAGACCTATTTGTAGTAAGTAATAAATAAATGTAACAAATAATAATAGAAATAATGAATTACTGACCTTGCTGATTAACTGCCATATTTGCAATGGCTCCATATGCACAGTTGATCTATTGACAGTTGGGATCCACAGACAGATTTTCAACTCAGCATTTGGACATTTCTGCTTCTTCCCACCTCTCTCCTACAGCATCACAGAGAGCAAGTTTTCATCACATTGTGTTTGCTTGCTGGCCAACTCAGTTAACCAGTGTAAGAGAATCTGCAGAGTGGAAGTCAGGTAAGAGGGTCAAGACTCCAGGAATATCAGGACATGGAGTACTTCTGACCTCCTCTCCCCTTCCAATTTGATCCCCAAGAGTCAAAAGAACAGAGCCTTCACTCCTGCTGCAATTCTAGGTGAAGAAGCTCCATAATATTAATCCTTAGATCAGTGAAACCATCCATGGCTACCAGCCACAATGGCTATGTTCTGCCTCCAGTGTCGGCAGCAGCCTGCCTCTGAATACTAGAGAGGAGAGCACTGCTGTCGTGCTCAGGTCCAGGCTTCCCATACACATCTCATTGGCCACTGTGAGAACAAGATGCTAAACTAGACAGGCCATTGGCCTCCTCCAGCAGGACTCTTCTTAAGTTATTATGTTCTTAATTCCATCCCTTTATTTCTACAGTTTTCCTTTTCATTGCACCCAACAGCTGCAGAAATTCAGTGGAGTTGACTAGAATACACAAAACGGCAGATGTTCTCCTGTGCTTTCTTTGGGATGGGCAATTGGATGTGCATCCTCCTTTTTTAGCCCCCCCCCCCGAAAGTGAAGTGGGTGGAAATCAGAGATGGGGGAGGCAGGGATCTGGAATAACCTTAACTTTAATCCAATCAGCCTCAGCCACAATAGCCAGTCATCTGGGAGGATGTGGGTTGTAGTGCAATAACGTCTGGTTGAAGGCTGCCTCAGTTCCTAGTCAAGGTATTTCCTTGTGTGTTTGTAGATCAAGTGAAAATGCTTTTCTGCATTTTGTGAAAAGTAAAGAAAGCCAAGAAATATGCTGCAGGTATGTGCAAACCGATAATCCTTATTTCATGACAATTTTGCTTCTTTCAAACATGCTGGGTTTTCCCTCCTGGCCCTTTGGAAATCCTCTTGGATCGTTGGCTTTGAGCATGTTGTTCTCAGTCCACCTAAATAAATTTAGAAATGCTCATGCTCTTGAAGAATGGGATAAACTTCACCAGCCTTTATTGTTTTCCTTTTACATTTCCATCATATCTTTCATCATTTTAAAAATTATTATTATTATTATTATTAATTTTTAAAAGACTAACCTCTAACTTTCTTACTTGTCTGCCCTCTAACAGACTAACTGATTGTGGCATTGGCAAGTGCGAGATCGTAGAGCTGTGCCCCATCTTTGAGAAGTGTGACCGTCTTGCAGAACTGGAGTAAGTGTCATCTCCATTGCGACTATGAATGCATCAACCATGATGAGCCAGGGTCATGCCACACCTTTGCTGGAGGCTTTTGAACCGAGGTTGGGTGGCCATATGTCAGGAATTCTTTAGCTGCGATTCCTGCATTGTAAGAGGTTGGACTAGTTAACCCTTGGGGTCCCTTCCAATGCTACAATTCTATGATTCTATTATTCAGGCGTTGCTGGGACACTAACTTTGATTCACCATAGAACTATAATGGACTGTTGTGGTGGTTTCTGTATACAAATCCAGGAGAGCTCTGTCTGCTTATTTCCTTTTCAGTCTTTCTGGAAACCATATTGGCAATGAAGGACTACGTTGCCTCTTAGAACATTTGCCCAGGACCCACATTCCCTGCCTGATGAAGTAAGTGGGTGCAAGAGGGATAGCTATGGGATTGGGGGTGGGGGTGGGAGGTGCCCTAAGCCCACTTCTGGCTCTTTAACTTGCACATACACAATAACAGCTACTGACATTCTCAAATCATCCCATAAAGTGCTTTCCATCATCTGGAACAAACTTTGAGCTAACAATAAATCTTGGGAAACACCTTCAAGAGAGAGCACAGTACTTGGAAAGCTTTGCGCTTGTTTTCCATAGGTTTGTATCTCTAAGGAACATCCAGCCTGTGAGGTGAAGGGTTGCACTGTAACATGTAGTCGCCTCCTATGTTTCAGCCACACCCCAATTTTCTGGTATCCTATCCCCAGTGGAACATCATTCCAATGTTCAGGCTGTGAGTGCCGTTCCATATGCAGCCAAAATGGCTGTGCCATTTAGGGGGAGGTGTCTGCAGGCTTGAAGGAATAACAAGGTTCTCAGAAGCACATGAAATATTTAGGGGGGAGCCCTAACCCGAGGGAACCCCCAAAGCAGCCTGAATCAGTGTGTTCAAGGGCCTGGAGCACTTACTGACTGCAAGGTGAAAATAAGCAGTGTTTGTGTGTCAGGGAGGGAGGGGGTCTAAGTATATTAAAGACTTTCTGTCAAGATTGAGTACCTGAATGTCATTAGGTTAATGACTGGCACCCGGGAGACACGGGACCATTGCCTGATCAGGGGTTAGGATGGTGGATATAATCTCAGAAAGGTTATAGAAACACCATTTACATTCTGATACCTTGTCCCCCTTTCTTTCTGCTATCCCTCTTGATCTGCTTTACAATGGACAATGTACAAAGCAGCTTTTGCCTTGGGTGGGAGGTCCAGGCTGTTGAGCAGGTATCTGACCAGCCTTGGGAATGGAATGGAAAAAACTGCACACACTGTTGTAGACCACACTGAAAAATAATCTGAAACATTTTCCTCTTCCCCCTTCTGCATAGAATCAACTACAACGGGGTCTCACAAGATGGCATTCTCCATCTCGCTCATGTCTTTACCACGTGCCAAAATGTGGCTGAAGTTCACGTGAGGTATAATTGCTTGTAATTTCTCTCCTCCAAGCCCAACACATACAGCTTGTCCCTTGGAACTAAACTGGAGTTGGAGTTACAGATAGGTAGCCGTGTTGGTCTGCCTTGGTATGAGCTTTCATCTGAAGAAGTGTGCATGCACACGAAAGCTCATACCAAGAACTAACTTAGTTGGTCTTTAAGGTGCTACTGGAAAGAATTTTTTTTTGTTGTTTTGGAGTTGGAGTGTGTGTGCGCGCGCACACACACACGCACACACATATATAAATAATTTCTTATTTTTACCCCACCCATCTGGCTGGGTTTCCCCAGCCACTCTGGGCGGCTTCCAACAAAGATTAAAAATACATTAAAATGTCACACATTAAAAACTTCCCGGAACAGGGCTGCCTTCAGATGTCTTCTAAATGTCAGGTAGTTGTTTATCTCTCTGACATCTGATGGGAGGGCGTTCCACAGGGCGGGCGCCACTACCAAGAAGGCCCTCTGCCTGGTTCCCTGTAGCTTTGCTTCTCGCAGTGAGGGAACTGCCAGAAGGCCTTCGGCGCTGGACCTCATATATATGGTTGGGGGATAACTTAATACGAAAGGGTTTTTAATGTGGATTCAGAAAGGGCTGAACTTTCAGATATGGAGGCAAAGTTTACAATTGCACCTAATGGGAGCATAGCAGAAAGCATAAAGAAATGGGTGGGAGATAGAGGGAGTGGCTTGACTGACTGCTGTGCATGTGTGGAATGAAGAGACTGGGCACTTTGAGGGCTGGGGCTCCCACCATAAGCTCCTCCCTTCAAGGGCCACATTCATACCATGCATTTAAAGCATTGTGATACCGCCTAAAGCAATCATGGCTCACCTCAAAGAATTAAGGGAGATGTAGTTTGTGAAGGGTGCTGGGATTTGCTAGGAGACCCCCATTCCCTTCACAGAGCTATAATTCCCAGTGTGGTTTAACCGCCAGTCCCTCTTCTCAGGGAACCCTGAACTGTAGTTCTGTGATGGGAATCTGATGGCCTCCTGATAGCTCTCAGCACTCATAACAGACTACAGTTCCCAGAATTCTTTTGGGGGAAGAAGCCATGACTGTTTAAAGTGGTGCCATAGTGTTTTAAATGTATTGTGTGACTGTGGCCTCACACCTTTCTCTAATCAAAAGCAATGGGTAGGCTTCAAATGTGTTTTCTGATATGCAGTCTAAGGTACTATTTTATTCAGTCAGCTTTGCTATCGATAGTTGTCCCAGTGCACATTTATGTTGCAAATGCCTCTGCTGTTCTGCATGAACATGGTTACAGTAAATAGTGTCAGAGATTAAAACATCAGTCATAAAAAAACTTCCCTAAACAGGGCTGCCTTCAGATGTCTTTTAAATTCAGATAGTTGTTTATTTCTTTGACATCTGATGGGAGGAAAGACTCAAGAAAGACTGGTGTGGAAAGCTACTCAGAGGTATTTCAGAAAGGGAAGTGTTGGAATAATAGAGAGGGGAGTAAGATTGTTTCAAAAGGATGTTGAAATACCAGAGAGTAAAAGCTGCCTCACACAATATGTTTAAAGCTGCCTCCCACCTGTTTTTGTTTTTCTAAAAATGTGTGTCTTTCTCTTTGCAGTTTGTGCTCTGAGGCAACACTGCTGATCACCCTAGTGAGAGAAGATAAACCTCAAAAGATCCTGAGGTAATTATTTGAACATTATTCTACTCTCCTTGCGAAATGGAGCAGGACAGTCTTTACAGCAAGGATGTGGAGAATCTTTTCCAGCCCAAAGTCTACATTCTATGGAGAGCTTTTCAGGGGCCACATGTCAGTGGCGGTCAGGGGCCAGAGGCATGACTGAACTGCTAGCCTGCAGTGAAAAGTAAGTTAATGAACTCTTGTAAGCCCAAAGCATCCATGGAAGAGGGAGCATGCTGCTTCTCTGCGTGGTTTGCTTGTTTTGCCTTCCTTCCTACCAATGAAGTTCTGCTTTGGTTGAGTAATTGACTGTATCCTTGCATCAGATGTGTTTCAATAACTCAGTCACTTCTGATGCAGACACACAGTGGAGGTTAACTCAGATGAGGTTACCTGTTGCCACCCTCTGTGAGTTGCTTCTCTCAGCTTTCTGCCTTGCTAGCAGCAGTCGTGCTCAGAAAAGAAACATGACTGACAGACAAACCAGCAAAAACAAGGGTGGGGGAGGCTTCTCTGAAGGCAGACCATGCTAACTCTTACACACATAATAACAGAGCATGAATCCAATTTTATTTTTATTTATAAATGCTGCCCTCACCTGTCAGGTGCACTGTGCTATGAAGTAAAGAATCTACCATAGAAGGGAAAGGGCTAGCTAATGCTAGATATAGAACCTGGAACTAAGGGTGGGAGCACCTGCCTATTTTGGTTCTCTCTGTTTCTCATTTTTCCAATCTTAAATTCAGTTCTTCAAATTTATGAAGCAATCTGCAAATTATTATTATTATTTTAAATCATGAAAATTCTTCAGCATTTACGGGCAATTTTTCCTAATACAGAGGTACTTCAAGTTACAAACGCCTCAGG
The DNA here is from genome assembly GCF_964270895.1 of Podarcis filfolensis. Taxonomy (NCBI): domain Eukaryota; kingdom Metazoa; phylum Chordata; class Lepidosauria; order Squamata; family Lacertidae; genus Podarcis; species Podarcis filfolensis. Next base: position 55,239,276 of record NC_139611.1, on the reverse strand, counting down.
TTATAAACACTTCAGGTTACAAACTCCACTAACCTGGAAGAGTTACCTCGAGTTGAGAACTTTGCCCCAGGATGAGAACGGAAATCGTGTGCTGGCGGCGCAGCAGCAGCAAGAGGCCCCATTAGCGAAAGCACGCCTCTAGTTAAGAACAGTTTCAGGTTAAGAACGGACCTCCGGAACGAATTAAGTTTCTTACTAGAGGTACCACTGTAATCACCTTTTTGTATGCAACTTCTCAAAGCAATTTCTCCCAATAAAGTTAATATCTGTATATTTCCACCAATATATTCATTTTTATGCACACACACACACCCCGATCTATGCATTTTTGCAAACATTGTTTGATTGGAGAAGTGCATAGCAAAATTAGGCCGAGTGCAAATTTTCAAACATGGTAGTGTTTTGCTTCTCACATTGTTTTAGAAAGTGCAAATTAGATCAATTTGCTTTTAACTGTGAGTTGGATTTCTCCCCTTCCCATGCCTAGGACCTTCTGTATGCAAAGCAGATACTCTTAGTGAGCTTTGGCCCTCCTTCCAAGTCATCTAGAGGATCTCTTTAGAAACATTGTGTTTCTAAAGATGGACTGCCTTTAGAAATCACTGTAAGTTCTTGACCTACCCCAAAGGAGCTCACTTGACATGATTCCTCTTTTCTTCCAGCATGAAGCAGTGCTGTTTCCAAGCAAAACATCTGGCGGTGCTGTCCTCTTCTCTGGGCAAGTGCCTTGCTCTGAGCGACTTCACGTGAGTTTTGCTACTTCTGTCATAAACACTAGTCCCATTCTGATTGATGTGAAACACTACTCTGGTTCCTTTAAGAACAGAGTAATAATAAGACACCCTCAAAAGATTTGCTCTCTTTGCTCTTAGGTCAGCTAACAATGGCATGATGCTCAGCAGTGCAGAAGATCTACTCAGAGCCTTAAGGAAATCGGAGGGCATGCTAAGAATAGGGTAAGCATTTCTCTTCTGTCATCCAGTTGAATTCAAGCTGTCAGAGATTCCACTCTGCTTCTAGTCTTTTGCTTAGGGTGTATCTAACAGTTACATGGGGTGCACAGCCGCTGCAGCCCCTTGTCTCCCTAGTAACCTCTTGAAAACATGATCTAAGATGTTGTATTTGGAAGTTGCTCTTGCAAATGTGGGCCATAAAAACATCAAAAATGTCCTGCTACATCCCATAATTCAGCCAACACAGGTTCTCCTCTGCAGAACAGCAGACATAGTCCATTCTTCTGCATGCATTCTTAAAAGAATTCCCATTCAGGGGGATTTGCTCCCATGCAACTGTAAGGACACCAGAAGAACCTGCTGGATCAGGCCAAGGGCCCATCTGGTCCAGCATCTTGTTCTCACAGTGACCAACCAGGAAGTCCATGAATGGAAGCCTGAGCGCAACAGCATTCTGCCCACCTGGTATTTAGAACCACTACTGCCTTTGGCAGGGAGACGGAATGTAGCTGTAGTGGTTGGTAGCCATTGATAGCTTTTTTTCCTTCCATGGATTTCTCTAATCCACTTTTAAAGCCACCAAGCTGGTGGGTGTCATTGCATCTTGTGTTTCTCTGGGTCTTGGAGACCTAACTCAAATCTTAGCTGGGGGCCAAATTCCACATTATGGGTGGGGATGAAGCACCCACCAAAACCCGATAGCTTTTGCCTTTCTCCACATCTATTGTCACATCTGTGACTAAACTTCCCAGTACTTACCTGGGAATAAGAATGGTCAGGCCAATCTCTTTCCAGCCTTCAACGTTCACATTATTTTTGTATGAATATTTCCCACAAAACACACACTTTTATATGCATTTTAACCTAATTATGCCATTTTATATGCATTGTTGTACATTTTGGGGGCCAATAACTATATTGCAAAATTCAGAAAATGGAAGGAAAGCTGTTTTGGGTCCATTTATTAGTCTGGGTAGTGCAAACCTAGTTGGTTTTGCTTCTAAATGCATATAAAACAAAACCCTCTGGCATCCCTGCTTGGGAATAAGCCCCACCAAACTCACCAGGATTCACTTCTGAGTGAGTGTACATAGAACTTTGCACTGTATTTAAACAAAAAACAAGCAAACAAAACCAGGTGAGGCCTCACATGGGCCAATCTTCTAACAAAGCAACATATGTGTGTCCTTTGCATCGCAGCATCGAAGAGCCTTGGGTGAAAGATGAAAGCATCATTATCCTTCTGAAGTTGGCTGCCGAAGTCCAGGGAAACATCACAGCCATCACGTAATTAGTTCCTCTGTGTGCCTGCCTTCTTGAGTTGTTCTTTTAGGAATAAAATACATGGCTGGCAGAAAAAGATGGTGAACAAATTCTGTGAAAGCCTTAAAGGGAGATAATTTTCTCCCTAAGAACATGTTTCTGTATTTCAACAGAGCTGGCCATGGATCTCAGAGCAAAGTCTGGATCAGGGATGGGGAACATGTGGCTCCCCAGATCTGGCTGGACTCTTAACACCCAGCATCCCTGAGCACTGACCATGTTGACTGAGGCTGATGGGAGCTGTGGTCCAAAACAGGTTAGGCTGAGGTGGGAAACTTGTCGGCTGGGGCTGACGAGAGTCCACCAAATCTGGAGGGTCCTCAGGCTCCCTGTTACTTTGCTAGGTGCAGCCACTGTGGCATACGCTCCTCTGTGGTTGTGGTTGTGCTGGCTGGGCTCTATAGTTCAAAACCTCTGGAGATGCCTGGCTGTCCTATGGGAAATGAATCCAGATCAGAAGGCCACAAAGTGTGTTGAAAAGATCTCCCTGGAGAAGATGGAGCTGGGTCATACCTCTTGTCTTACCTCTGTCTTTGCCAGTGATTCCTGGATTTCAGGGGGTTGCACTAGATGGCCCTGGGAGCCCCTTCCAACTATACAGTTCTATGATTCCTTGCATTCAAGCCCACACAATGCAAAGATGTCAGAGGGAGGGGCAACCTAGGTATCCAACACTGGAGGTGGGGTGAAAGGCCCCATTCCACTTTCTCCACACATTTCCACTTTCTTCTGCCCTACCCACAAGTAAAGCACTTTGTTCTTCAGTTTCTGTTGGGCAGCCTCTACGAGGCAGGGCAAACTTGTTTCAGCTTTCTTGATTTTTCCTTCCATTTTTGGCTAGGCTAAGGAGAGACCAGGCCCTCTTCATAGTGGAACAGGAATTTCCTCGTCAGGAGGAGAAAGTGGAGTCCGTGGTCAGCCGGTGAGGAAGTCATTGTTCTTTGGCTGGTGTGATGATTGCTCATTGTACTATACCATGATCCCAGTGCTCATGACATAGTCAAACTTTCGTTCATTCCAATGCACTAAAGTGGCCAAGTGACTACAAAGAAACCCTACATGAAGGTGGCAGTGGTGGAAATCAATTTTCAGCTTAATTTGAAAATCTTCCACTCAGGGGCCCTCCCATTTTCCACACCCTATGTCCGTGCACAGGCAACATCTGCTTAAGCTGCCCTTCTGTGTTCTCTTTGTGTGTTGTGTGTGTGTGAGGCCTGCAGGTTGCATCAGTGTGAACTGGAAGCCAAAGGAGTCTGCTTTCTACCGAAGCTCATTGAGAAATGTAGACAACTCTGGGCGTTAAAGTGAGTGTGTGGAGGGGAGAGGGTGTCTCTCCCACAGTGGGGTTTGTTTGCTTTTTGTTTTGATCACAGAGAGCTGCTTGCTGTGCTGCTGGCTGCAGCCAGACTTGAAATCGCCAGACATTGGACGTCTCCATGGGGTCTCTCTAGGGATGGGTGGCATGGGAGGGTGTGAGGCATGGCCTTGCCTTAGCACTTAACCCCTCACAGGAGAGCTTTAAAGGGGTGACGAAATGAGGCTATTTTGATGTTGTATGCCTTCCCTTTATATGGCTTCCCACTTTAAAAATATTGTTCTACATAGGCCCCCAGTGACACATGCCTTTATGTAACAAGGCTGCCTTATTGATATATAGCTTTCTGCTTTCCCCAGCGACTACTTGTGAATGTATCACACCTGTCCTTTTGTCATTACAGCTGGTCTCAGGTACAGTTCACTGATGCCGAAGCAGAAACCATCTCTGACACACTGCCACATTTTCCATCACTGAAGAAACTTGGGTAGGTATGGATCGCTGCATGCTCTGGATTGTGTACCTGTTGTGTGTCTCTGAGTGGCACCTTCCAGGATTTGAACCTCTCTAGCGTCACACACATCTCCTCTTTATTGTGAAATGGTTTCATTTTCCATGCTGGGCTTCTCATACACAACTCTCTTCTGTGATCCAGAAACTCTTGAATACAGGTTTTTAGAGTTAAATACCAGTAGTGTAATTTTTGCAAAGTCTCTCCAGCTTGGCAATTTAAAACGGGTGGAGTTATGTATTATCCTGACTTTAAAACTATCATGTAGGCACTAAATAATATATTTAAACAGAAACCAATTTATGAAAAATGGTTCAGTGTCTCTAAGGGAGGGGAATGACACAAATCCAAAACGGTGGGTGGAATTTACTATGCACATGCTAACCTTTGCAGCATATCTTAAAGTTTAGCAGATTTATCAGCACCCTCATCAAACTACGTTTCCCAATATTCTTTTGGTGAAGCCATGATAGTTAAACTGATATAAAACTGGTTTAATCCAGACTCAGAGAATGAATGAGTTTCTAATAGTATATAGGAGGGGGCTTGGAACTTACGACTCACAAGCATGGGGGAGAGAAATCTGTTCAGTTTGTATTTTAATGTAAACCAGTCAAAATTGTACTTCTTGAACCATAATGTGAACCAAAACACAGCTCTCCAATTTGTGCAGGGGTTGCATTCCTGGCACCTGCACATGCCAACAGAGCATGCATAAGCCCACCCTGCCCCACCCCTGTTCCGCCCTCTTCCAGGTCGAAAGTGACCCATGCATTGGCGGCTGCACGTCAGTTGGACGTGCACAAAATGGTCACTGCCTGTGCTCTGCATTAAGATTGAGTGTTTATGTTTGTTTATGCCATGGCCTCTTGACATTTTATAGCCACATGGTGACATCTTACATTTATGTCTCATTTGCTATCCTGTGGTTGCAAATGACTGGGCCAGGTTACATTCAGTGGACAGAAAGCTGCTGACTACCCTAAACCTGCAATGGTTTTGAATTTCCAGGTTAACCTGTTGCAGTTTCCTTCCCCCCGGAATGGAGCACCTGGCTGAAGCATTGCATCAGTGCCACACGATTGAAGACATTGAGTAAGTTTGATATCCGGTATGTGAGTGACTGTGATGGGCATCCCTTTTTACCCCTGGGTAAAATAAATCACAGGGCTTCTGAAAACTGTCTCTGAAAAGACAGCAGCAGAGGGGTCAACAAGCAGGCTAACAACCGACACCCATAAAATGAAGGTACAAAATCAGTTTTGATAACACCTGGGCAACCACGGAAATCTTAACCTGATACCAAAAAGATGGCAGTGTCAGTGTCAGATGCATCTCCTTAAAGAAACCATGCCAAAGTCAGAGCATCACCATAGCAAAGGCCCTCACCTTGGTGCCTAAACTAACCTGCCCCTGCTTCTAAAGGGGCTTGGAGAATGGCCTCTACAGAAGCCATTGACCCACCAGAAGACCGGTATCTGGGCCCTAGGCTCTTATTGCATTACTTCGGGTTGCCATTTCCTCTCCCTCCTGCACAGTTAGCTGCAAACTGAATATGGAAATCTGCTCCTTTCTAGCTTTTCCAAAAGTGAACTTGGCATGGATGTCAGTGCTCTGATGAACGCTCTGGAGGGAAAACTTCACCTGAAGAGCATAAAGTAAGTGGCCTTTCAGTTGGCCTTCGGTTAGGACTAGAAGTGATGAGTAATGCGATCCTGTATTCTCTGGGGATCTGAAGCTCTTCCCAGACCCAGCCACCTTCAGTAGTTTTGCATAGCTGGAGTGGGGTCTTGAACTCTGGTTGAAGGATAGAGAGGGGTGTGTGTATAACTAGCCTGTTCTACCAAGGTAAAATGGCTTTGCCTACTTTTGCCTATAGCTCAGCCCACCAGTTGCACATGGCTCTCAGAAGGCTGCCCAGGTGGGACTGTGGGACATTCTCCACTTCATTGGGGTATCCTACTTGCATGTGAGTTACAGTGCGGCATAATGCCACGTGGATAGAGAAAAGCTTTTCTCCCTCTCTTATAACACCTGGAACTCATGGACATTCAGTGAAGCTGAATATTGGAAGAATCAGGCCAGATAAAAGAAAGTCCTTCTTCACACAGTAGAGAGTTAAATTATGGAACTCACTCCCGCAGGATGGCCACCAACCTTGATGACTTTACAAGAGGATTAGACAAATTCAGGGAGGAGAGGGCTGTCCATGGCTACTAACCATGATGGCTATACTCTGCCTGCATGGTTGGAGGCAGTAATGCTTCTGAAGATCAGTTGCTGGGAACCATGGGAAAGGAGAGTGCTCTCGTGCTCAAATCCTGCTTCCCGGTTTCCCAGAGGCACCTGTTCTGCCACTGTGGAATATGTGGGCCATTGGCCTGATCCAGCAGGCTCGTCTTATATTCTTAATGTTCATGGAGTAAAAGGTCCAGGCATAAACTGGAATAGAAGGCAAGTTCTGGACCTTGAACAAAGACCAGGGTGTAGATTCAGGACCACGGACAGTGGTCCAGCAGGTGAGGCAGAAAATCTCACAGCAGTGCTTTGGAGCAACTTTATAGCCTGGGGTGGGTAGTCAAGATGGAATCTCTGCCCTCTGAGTGCTGCACCTGGCCAGTTAAAGAGCCAGTACTCCTTTTCTGCTGCCAATGGATTTTTCTTGGCATTGAGGATCCAAGGATCTGACTGACTGTAGCCACAAGAGCTGCTGCCAGAGGGTCCAGAAGTCACCTTAGATGTGGGTCCTTGCAGGACCTCTGCTCAGGATGCCTAGAGACTCTTGGGCTGGGGCTTTGTTTAGGAGTTTATATTGCAGTCAAGATTTAACTGTGGATATGCTCGGTTTTTGCTGCTGGTGGTATTATGCTTTTGCATTTTTATTAGGAATTACGTGGAGGTTCTTTTATTGTATGCTTATTGAGATGTTTTCATTTCTTGTTTGTAACTTCTAGAGTTTTTGTAATAATGTAAGTTTTTTGAGCATGGTTTGACTATGAAAAGGTGGCATACAAATAAATAATTTGCATCATTTGTATCAACAGGGACTGGCCACAAAGGCTATGTTCCACCTCCATAGTCGGATGCAATATCAGTTGCTGGGAACTTTAGGTGGGCAGAGTTCTGTTGCACTTCTGTCCTGCTTGTGGGCCTTGCAGAGGTACCTGGCTGGCCACTGGGAGAACCAGATGCTGAACTAGACGGGCCATTGGGCTGATTCAGGGGGCTGTTCTAATGTTCTGACAATGATATTCTTATTTACTTCTTAGCCTTGGCTCTCTGAATCTCAGCGATGCAGATATCCTCAATCTGACCTCCAGACTCTCAGCAATGCCTTTCCTGAAAAGACTCATGTAAGTATGTCTATGGGTAGAGGTTTGATGCAACAACAAAAGATATTTATTTTGTTCAGACCTGCCAGTTTCAGTGGCTGGCAATATGCAAGAGAACTTTAATTTGCCCAGGCCAAGGAATCGGGTAGCGTCTTACCTGAAGTTGGAGCGAGTGCTGGGCCAGAATCCATCGTCCAATTTTTCAAAAGTTTTCTTCCCCTGTGAAATGGGCTTCTGTTTACCGGCCTCATTCTTAGGGTGCTTTAGAATTTATTTAGATTAAAAAATAATAATTTTGGAAGGCATGGGGTTGGGCTAAGGAATGAACACAGAAGAAATTGATGTGGATAGGACATTGATGTGCACCCGTCCATTCCCGCTGGGAAGGCCACTGTTACCCAGCATAAAACAAGCGTTCTGAGAAGCTTTCGCCTTCTGGGACCATTCAGAATAATTGACTCATGTTTCATATTTTATGACTGTTTTCCAGTTTGAATAAAAACCGTCTTGGTGGTGAGTCCTGTTCACACCTTGCACAAGTTTTGAAGAATGCCATTCACATGGAAAAAATTGAGTAAGTTCATGCTTTCCGCTCATGTCTGCCACTTTAACACATCCCCTCCCAACATCTAGCTTCATTGTCAGAATTAATAACAAAAGGAGAACATGTCTTAATTAATTTTCTCTCTTTTTTCCAAAGCAGTGGGTGGTAGAGGGGCACTGGGATTACCTAGGCAGCTGCTAAGAGGCAAGGGGGTGGCAATGGGGCACTGGAGGTGTAAGTGACTATCCGATGTTGAAAAGCAGGTATCACTAGATCAAGTTACTCAGCTTTGTTGCATTAGCTATACTAAATAGATTTAATTGGGTTTTGAAACAGTGAAATGTTCTCTGAAGCTCGACATACATGAGCCAGAACACAATGTCATGAACACGGCGGATGTTTTCTTTAATCTTATGAGTTGTCGGGTTTCTTTCAAAGTTTGAGCCACAACAAGATTGATGATGCTGGCATAAAAGAAATCGCTATGGCCATTCCAGAAATGCAGAGCGTGAAGCAAATTGAGTGAGTTTCTTGTGTCTGTATCAACCCAGTGAGGGACTACAGATTGTAGTCTGGGTGGAGGAGGAATTCCTGGTCCTCTGCCCACCCCACTAAATCCAGCTATCACAGATTAGCTACAGTTCTGTGATATGAAGCAGCTTCCTCTGTTGTTGTTCCTCTTTCAGCCTGTCTAGCAACAGCATTGGCTCTGCCGGTGGACAGTGTTTCGTGGAGGCTCTGAAGCACAGCGAGAACCTGGAGATGCTCAAGTAAGCTCATACCTTCTCCTGGGGTTTTCATCAATTCCCTTTCAAAATAACCAGGTTCCTCAGAAAAGCGTTTCCCCGGGCTGTTCATATGGGGGGCTGGCTGTTGAAGAATCCACGCCCACACCCCTGAATATTCTGTGAAATGGCACGTTCCTTTCTCCTACGAATGCAGCTGGTGCCAGCTCCAGGTTTGTGGGATGGATTTGGGCAAGGAGCCCTCAGTGGGCTCCCTCCTCCTCCCCCCACCCATCCCCAGCTCATGTGTGCTGTCTTCCTCTGGACCAGAGTGCCTGAACCCCAGCGATGGTGCGCAGAAGAGCCTGCAGGACCAGGAACTGCAATATCAAAATGTTTCCTCGGTCTGATAATCCTCAATTTAATAACCTGATAATGCTGATATTATTTAATTGGACTTGGGGTGTTTTTTTTTAACCCATGTGCAACTGTTACTCATTCTACCTGGCTATTTTATTGTTCAGTTTCAGTTTTTCAACTTTTAATTTTAATATCATTGTTCATTGTTATCATTGTTCTCTCTGTTTCATATACATTATACAACTATTTTTTTTTAAATGTTTTCTCAGTAATGTTTCACATTGCACTTCCTTTCAGACTATCTGGGAACAATATTGGAAACGAGACGCTGGAAAAACTGGCTCTGGTTCTGCCCAACTTGCACAGCCTGAAGGTCCTTCAGTAAGTATCCTGGTTCAGGATGGACAGATCGGTCCAATTTTCACCTGTGTCAGAGTTTGGGGAGTTTTTTCCTGCCTTCCCTCATTTGGTCTGCTCCATCCAGGATGTTCTCCACACTCATCATTCAGCAAATGTACAACCTGTGAGCCTGTGTACACAAATAGCTGAGCTGTACAAATCAACATGTGTTCACCCTTTTTGCACAAACGCTAGGCAAGGGCCCTCTCCACTTAACCATCCTCTTCTTTCCTCAGCCTGGCATCCTGTGGCTTTGACTCGGAGGGCATGGTTTGTTTGGCCAGAGTCCTCTTCCATTGTCCACAAATAGAGGAGATCAGGTGAGTGCAGCTCGTAGGGAAGGAAATGAAAACAGGAAGGAGAAACCAGTAACACATGGGCTCTTGACATGGAATCATTGAACTATAGAATTGGAAGGGATTCCCAAGAATCGTCTAGTCCAACCCTCCTCCAATGCAGGACTCAGAGCTAAAGGATCCCTGACAGATGGCTGTCCAACATCTGTTTTAAAAACTTCCAACGATGGAGAGCCCACTACCTTCCAAGGGAGTCCACTCCACTGTCAAACAGCTCTTACCATCACAAAACATGTCCTAATTTTTGGTTGGGATCTCCTTCTTTGTCGTTTGACTCCATTGGTTCTGATCCTGCCCTCCAAAGCAGCAGAAAACAAGCTTGCTTTGTGTCCCATGTGACATGTTTTGGAAGTCATCTGCCAGTCAAAAAGCAATTGTGAATGTTATCCTCCAAGTATTATGTTCTTAAAACAAACAGCATGATTTTAAAATAAAAATAATAAAATAGTTCATTCTGATCACCTTTCCTGTTTTTTACCTTGCAGTTTGTCCGAAAACAGCATTGGGCCCAAGGGTGCCATGGCACTCGCAGAACACCTGCCACAGCCCTCCTCACAACTCAGGAAGATTGAGTAGGTCCACACCTGTTTTCATTTGGCTTAAAACTAACTAAGTCATCTTCATCGTGTTTGTGTGTGTGTGTGTGTGTAAGCTTTTTGTACACTATAGTTTTGTGAGTCTTTGGCTGAAAAGCAACAGATAAATAAGCTGACTTCATATCAGGTTAGGCCATTTATCCATCTAGCCGAGTAGTATATATTCTAAGAAGCCCCTCATCCAAGCCTTTTAATTGGAGATCCTGCCAGGGATTGAACCAGAGACCAGGGATTGAACCAGAGTGTCCCGTTTCCTATCCAGGTTTCAAATCCATCTTTAATATGTCCTGTTTTTTCTTTCTTTCTAAATCTTTATTGACTTTTGTTGCCGAGTATACAAAAAATAAAATATAAAAACCAATCAGAACACTCATACCAAGCCAAATCAAAATGTAGACTGGGCGTCTCCCCACAAACTCTGGCATTACAACAAAAGGAAGAGAGCTGGACATCATTTTAGAGACTCAAAATAAAAATTAGTAGCACTGTCAAAGTTTAATGTGCTGTTTTTGCCTCGGCGTTTATAGTTTTCAGGCCGGCAGCCAACAATGCTTGGGGATCGTATCCAGCCGCATAGATTTCTGAGAGGCAGGTGGATCACAAAAGTTATGAGAGGGCACCATCAAAAGTACTTTTCAGTTTGACTCCCCTCAAAGATCTGGTCCCCCCTCCCCTGTTAACAAAGTTCATGAATACAAACTGAGGAGCAAAGCTGATCTGTTTTAAAATAATAAGGGTGGACCCTAAGAGAAGTTTTCCCCTCTCACAAATCTGCTCTTTTGAGCATTTCACTTGGGAAAGCCACAACTCTAAAATTAGTGTGGGAACTGGTTTCCATTTTGCAATGTGTTCTTTCTAGACTGAAGGTCTGCGGCCTCATCGACTGCACTTCTAAGAGTCTCATCCTTGGTGTCAGCCAGTGCCCCCTTCTGGAAGAGATTATGTGAGTACTAGGGGCTGCTGCCCCTGCTTCCTCCACTTACAAGCCACTCCTGCCCTCCAATCCCTTTTCCAGCCCTCTTCCCCCCACACCTGGCCAAGCCCTCCTCCCTTTGCACCTCACCCTGTTTGCCTATCCCCTCCCAGGTTGTCCCAAGCTCCTCTTCATTCCTTGCAGCTTGCCACAACCACCCCCTTTTTAAAAGAGGGGGGAGGTGCTTCAGATAATGGTTTTCTGAAGTGCCTCCCCCTTTGTTAAATCTCCCTGCAGCCACATTAAAAAGATATTTAGCATCTCCCCTCTTCCATCTCAGCTCACGTGGGCCATCTGCCACAGTGTCGTTATACTGGAGTTGTTGTGGCCACCTATCTGCAACCATGCAAACTGCAGTGTGACAACACCTTACATTTTTTTGTATATAGAAAGATAAATAGACTTGTGGCTGTGGCTCGTGGCCCAGAGCTAATCTGCCCATTGCTGACATGGATGCTCCTTTCCATGTTCAGTAGCATCTAGATCAGGCGTGAAGAACCCCAGGCCATGCCTGAATTAAACCCAAACAGATCCACCTCCAGACGACTTCATTCACTGCTTCTCTTTGTGCCCTCTAATTGCCTAATTGATATTCACCAGGAATATCACAAAGAAAACATTTGTTTGACAGTCTTGCCAAAACAATAAGAGAATTTATTAAACAAACATGCTTGATTCAGCCCTTGTCTAGGGAAGAAAATATTCAACCAAATGATTAAAATTACATGTTTCAATTTAGAAATGGATCAGAAATTGATAGGAGGCACGGGCAGAGCAGTGGCTCATGCAGAGACAAACAGGCAGCTACCTATGTGGGTAGATTATTCTCCTATGCTTTGGGAGTGGTAGAATGATCTGGCCACACCCAATTCAGACACATGGCAGAATGACCCACTTCTAGCAGGAGCTGACTGAAAGAAGGCAAGATCAGAGCAGTGAATCATGCAGAGAAGCAGCAGGCAACTCTGTGATTCGGTGGACTCACAGAGAGCCGGTGTTTACTTTATTTCTCTTGCAGTATGCTCATGTGCTGCTGCAGCATCTTCTGTGTTCTTGATCTTCAGGTCCCCACTGACTCAAGCACCTATTGAATTCATTCCTAGTTAGGTTTTCAGCCATTAATCATTTTCCCCATCTTTAGCCTGTCCTGGAACAAACTTGGTGATGAAAGTGCTTTGGAGCTGGCCAAGGTTCTCCCTCGGATGGCAAAGTTGAAAGTACTGGAGTGAGTACAAGGAATCATCAACCCAGAGTCCTTCACCAAAAACCAATTAGAGCCTAGCTGAGCTTTCTTTTTTTTTGGGGGGGGGTGTTGATAGTGGGATGAAAATTTAGGAGGGGAGATTTTCCCAGGGGGCAGGAAGAAAATATTGGGTGTGGCAGCAGTTTCCAGGAGAGCAGCAGTATTCTTTTTTCTTTCTTTTGAAAAGCTTTTCTTTAACTCAGTTGCTCTGCTCTTACCTGCCAGAGGCAGAACAGCACATGCAAGAAATCTTTTAGCATAGCAGTAAATAATCTCTGGAACTCCCTGCCCCTTGATAGTTCTTGACATTTGCTGGAAATGTTTTTGTATGTGCAGGTCTATCCAGATGTGTTCTTTTATTATGTGCATTTGTTTTTAAAATTCGTGGATTTTATCTACATTCTGATCATTTTTATTGCCTGCCATTTGAAATACTTTTATTGCTTTTTATTTTTAAAAATTGAATATTTTCTGTAAACCACTCAGAGATTCTTTCAATTGAACAGTATATAAATATTGCTAAATAAGGAAATAAATGGTGTCCAATCCTCCACCACTTAGTGCCTAAGCACATTCCAGATACTTTGATACCTAAGGCACAACCCCCCCACCCCCTAAAAAAAACTTGTCCTCTTCCCTGGCAGTAAAAATACAACAATAATAAATGAAACAACTCACACTTGGCTGCCTTTTCATGACACCCCAAATCTACTTCCTGGTGCAGCTGCCTCACTCCGCCCTATGAGAGTGACCTGCTGTTTTCCTGGTAAGCTGAGAATGAGCTTTATTAACCACCAACCCCCAAATTTGGGATCCTCTCCTCTCCAAACTGGTGTCAAAGTTTTGTACTCATTTTGTGCCATTTTGCACTGCAAACCCTCCATTTTGTAACCTCGAGTGATCGATACTTACAAATCTAACATGTTGGATTTTGGGGTATTACCAGGGTTCATAGTTAACACTCAAAAATCCAACATTGTCAGATTCATAAAGCTCTGAGAATGGGCACCTGGTTGACCTGAGTGCTGGACCAGATGGACTTTTGGCCTGATCCTGCTACAGGCCTCTTCCTATGGAGGAGGAGGAAAGAGAAAGAGCACCCTTTTGGTCCTGAAAGATGGGGATGCGTCTTGAGGTATATGCTTTGTATAGGACAATGGCTTGAATGTTTTTTCCAAGCCAATTGCTGGAGATGGAGAGAGTGAGCACGTGTGGGGTTCTGAGGGGGTGGCACACCCACTTTGATCACACCCACTTTGGTCTCGGCCATCCCAGGAATTGGCCAAGAGTAAGGATGGTTAACCTGTGGCGCTCAGGATGTTGTTGGATTCCAGCTCCCACCGTCCCTGACCGCTGGGAATGCTGGCGGAGTCTAACAATGTCTGGAGAGCCAAAGGTTCCCCATATCTGGCTAAGAAGGGATACAGGCATTGGACCCAGAGGGGTTCTCCATCCCTGCCCTTAAGCAACACGAAATAATTTCTGACTTTTTTGCTCTGTTCAAGAGAGGAGAGGCAGCGATCAGTTTCCATGATACTTAGCCTAGTTATATCTTTGCCTTTCTTTGGCTTCTTTTAAACAGTCTGGACAACAACTACATCACTGCTTGTGGTGCCAGAAGGCTCACAAAGGCACTTGCACAGTGTCGAGGAATCCAGATAATACGGTGAGTCCTCTGCAAAAGTTACATCAGCTTCCTAACCACTAGGAGGTGCTATATTTATTTATAGTGAGCAAGATTAGTAGGCTCCCTGGATTAATTGCTTAAAGCCCAAAGTTGGAACTGGAGACCCACCTTTAGTCCAAACAAGATTGAAGCAGAGAAGCGGACACGGAGCAATGGATCCAAACTACAAGAAAGAAGATTCCACCTAAACATTAGGAAGAACTTCCTGACAGTAAAAGCTGTTTGACAGTGGAATTTGCTGCCAAGGAGTGTGATGGAGTCTCCTTCTTTGGAGGTCTTTAAGCAGAGGCTTGACAACCATATGTCAGGAGTGCTCTGATGGTGTTTCCTGCTTGGCAGGGGGTTGGACTCGATGGCCCTTGTGGTCTCTTCCAACTCTATGATTCTATGATTCTAAGATTATTACTAGTGTTAGGGCAGCTGACAATGATTTATCTCACTGGAAAGCTGCTGGAAATTGGAGAAGTGTCCAACTTTTTATTAAGTAACGTTTTTATTTAACAGGATTTATCTACGTGTGGGTGTGGGTTAAACCACAGAGCCTAGGGCTTGCCGATCAGAAGGTTGGCGAGCTCCCGTTGCTCGGTCCCTGCTCCTGCCAACCTAGCAGTTCGAAAGCACGCCAAATTGCAAGTAGATAAATAGGTACTGCTCCAGCGGGAAGGTAAACGGCATTTCCATGCACTGCTCTGGTTCGCCAGAAGCAGCTTAGTCATGCTGGCCACATGACCCTCGGCCAGTAAAGCAAGATGAGCGCTGCAACCCCAGAGTCAGCCACGACTCGACCTAATGGTCAGGGGTCCCTTTACCTTTACTATCTATGTGTTATGGAGAGAAAGACCGCTAAGCAGTTTACAACACTAAAATATTTGTTAAAAATACAAATAAAAACAAACATTAAAAAACCAACTACATTTTAAAAAAATTAAGTGGAAATGCTAAAATTACATGTTGGTAGGGCAGCTTGCTGAAACAAAAAAGCTTTTATCAGGTGCCAACAGCATTCCACCAAAGGTTCCTGCCTCCTGTCAATGGGCAGGGAGTTCCATACTTTCTCTCTCTTTGTCTTTTCTAGTCTGTGGCACAATCAGATACCGAGCGATGTTGAACAAAAGCTGAGGAAGGAAGAGCCACGGCTGCATTTTGCCTTCTTTTGATTAACCAGCAGGGAGGGAATCTGACTCCTGCCAGGCATGGTTTTGCTGCTGGCCAAGGAAAAGAAGGAAACTGAGCAGGATTCTGGGCTAGCACATAGGTACTGCAACTTCTGAAGAGAAACAGAAGCTGCATGATTATACTTCATCCTCGTGGCCAGAAATGAGCAGCTTCTGCTTCCTCTGCTTCTTTGGCGACCACTCGTAGCCGAGTAAAATTGTCTTCCATGAGTACGGTATTAACAGTGAGTCCGTAAGTGACTGTGGAGGCCAAGTCAGGATCCACACGTCCTTCCACAGTGGGGACATAGGTTTCTGGGTGGGAGTTGGTCATGGTGAGGGTTTGCCAAATGTAAGCAACAGCTTGGAGAACCAGGATCTTTGCCTTGGCCTGATTGATGGGACCATCTTGCAAGAAATCCCAAAGTTCATCTGTGGCAAGGCTGAGTCTGGGCTATGCTTGTTTGGCACTGAAAATACCACTGTCTTCCATCAAGATGAATACTGATTAAGAAAAACTGGATCCTGCAATATGTATTGTGGACTCTTGTTTACTTTTGCTTTATTTATTTCACTGATACTTATTTTGCTTGCATGGAAGAAAGCGGTGCAGATGTGGGGACGGGACTGCACCTTCAGCCAACCTTCTGACTTTGGAGACTTCACCAGGAAGAACCCTGTTTGATGATTGCTGTCACAAACATAAGGACTAGAAACTTGCAGGGCATTTAAAAAATGAAAATAAAAACAGAGATCACCAGGAAGCTGGATTCTGTACCTAGTATCACCTTTTACACTTTTCTTGCACGTGTGTAGAATTCCACACCTTCTTAGTTTTCAGGACGAATAGGGAAGAAATTCAGTTCTCTGCATTTTGCAGTGCAGTTCTCCAGCCAAGCAAGTTGTACGGAAATGAATATGATTAGGGTAAAGTGTGCATGAAAATGCATATATTGGTGACAATGCATTTTGGCTTTGCAAAATTGTGTATATTAGGCAAAATTGTGTTTGAACATGTATGTTAGGGAGAAACTGTTGATGAATTTTCATGAAGACTTTTTTTTAAAAAAATGCAAATGGATTTAGAAATGTGGAGAACCAAATTTAATATTGGAAAACTGAGAGAAACCAGAATGGACAGATATGCCCATCCTTAGTTTTCACATATCACAACCATGACCATTCATTACTGTGGTTCTTCAACCGCTTGGCTTGGATACAGTAAAATCTCGGAATGGACACCTTCCTGTTTTAAAGATCTTGCAAGCGGGGTTGATAGTGAGCAGAAATCTACAGATTCCTTCAGTTTCTTGACTGATTAATTCGATATACCCACTAGAGGGCACTGTGTCCTTATGGAAATGCCAGAGTTTTTCCAGTTAAAAGGTAGGTGTGGTCTAGAGAAGAAAACCTCAGAACTTGATGCAGCCTCACTCAAAATCAGCGCTGATGCTGGTGTCACTTCTTCTCAGGCAGTGGAGGTGGGAGGGCAGGTGGGGGCAACAATAAGGCAGCACTTCCTGTTTCGCCTCAAGTGGCAAAACGGGACACACCGCCCCCGATTCCGGTGGGTTTTAGTTCATTTCCAGCCTATCAGGTTTTGTCTGTAGTGCCTTATCTGATGTGAGCCCACCCACAGCAGGTTATGCAACACCTGAACCTCAGATGCTCTAAAACAGGGGTGGCTAACCTGTAGCTCTCTAGATGTTGTTGGACTCCAACCCACCTGCCCCAGTGGTCAGGGATGGTGGCAGGAGCTGTGGTCCACCCCATGTCTGAAAAGCCACAGCTTTCCCACCCTGCTCTAAAACCTTTGACATACAGGTTTCCTATAGATGCAGCTTGGGATGAGCGAGAAAACCCTAAATTCCCAGCAATTCGATTGAATTCCTGTTACAAAATGCCAACAGCCAGTAGGTGTCAGATGTATCCTGCGCCTTCTTTCCTTTTGCCCTTTCTACTGGCTACTGGGCTACAATTCTGTACCAGTTGCTATTCTTAGTCCCCACTTTTGCCCTTTTCCTACACAAACATCAAACACAGGCTGGATGCTTGGACATTGCCTACAGACAGGCAAAGAGCATTGTAGGTTCTGGCCTTTTAGCCTCTCTTTTGTTTCTGATTTGCTTAGGCAAATGCTGGAACCGAACTTTGCAATACAAAGAGTTGGAGCACTGTTAGAAGATGCGGCTACTTGAGGTAGACAGGCAGGCACCAAGGACATGGCAGGTGGAAGTATCATCTCTCTCTCTCTCTCTGTTGAGCTGGGAAATTACATTACAAACACTTGTTTGCATTTGTGGCTAGGATGGTGCTGCTTCTGTTCAAATGTTTCATGCCAAGGAAAGTGGTAATCAGCACTAGAATTTTGTGCCACAATTCCCTGCAAGAATTTCCAGATAAGTCTATTGCTTTGAATAGGTTTGGCGGAAAGATAAAAGGGGGAAATGCATCACCCTCTGGAAAGTTTACAAAGATAGGTGCCAGCAGACATCATGAAGTTGTCACAGTAAGTGCCACATTTTAACAACAAAAAGAGGTGCCAGTACTGCGTACCCTTGAGTACCCCCTAAAAAAAAAGGCACTTATTATATTATGTGTTTTGTGTTTTATGCTGTGAACTGCCCCGTGGGCTCTTGATGAAGGGGGGGGGACATAAATTTAATAATTACAAATAATTCACTTGGAACTGAGCTAATGCATTTGCTGAACAAATACAGTCAAACCTCAGTTCTCAAACAGCTCCATTTTTGAAAGTTTCGGTTCCCGGATGCCGAAAACCTGGAAGTAAATGCTCCGGTTTTTGAACCGTTTTTTTGACCCTGAATGTCTGACGCGGCTTCTGCTTGAGTGCAAGAAGCTCTTGCAACCAATCGGAAGCTGTGTCTCGGTTGTTGAATGTTTTGGAAGTCAAACTGTCTTCCTGAACGGATTATGTTTGACAACCGAGGTTTGATTGTAGACATTTTTGGTGGGACTCGCTCGCTGCTGTTGTTTGCATCTATCCTGAGAGACAATGGAGTGTGCCTCTGGGTGGGGAGTGAAGTTAAACCGCTGCGTTAACAGCACTGAAGTGACCTCCCTGGGGCACAAGCCTGGGCTGTTTGTATGGAGGTCCTGGGCTGCCCAGACCCCACTCTGGGACTCTCTGATGTAGTCCAAAAGAAGGCAGTGCAATACATTTGCCATCAGCTTGGCTACAGGAGTTGCCGGGAGCTGCCATCCAACCGTGTTAGGGACTCCACTCTGGATTTGTGTAGCGTTTACTCCTTAGAATTTTCTTCTCCCAAAGATATCCCACAAGGCAGCAGAAGTTTAGGATCAGAGTTTTCCTTCTCCTGTATGGGCTACCTTCCCAGGTTGACAAGCCCCATCTGCCCATCACTTCTCTCTACAGCATGTGCAGAAACAGCCTTCTTGACCCTTGGCCCCACTGTTGGTCTCATCCACTGGAGCCTGTCTTCACATGCAGGATAAGTCCCTAACTCACCGAGAGTTTGAGACCCTCATCTGGTTTAGCAGTTTCCTGGGATGAAGCCTGAAACTCAATGAATTGAACTGATTGAGCCTGAAACTCAACGAATCTTAAAGGGAGTCAGTGTGCTATTGTGGAAAAAGACCAGGACGAGGGAGAAACCAGGGAAAGAGGTCATGAGGGCAAGAGCAACTCTCCCTTCCTGTGTTTCCCAGCTACTGGTATTTAGACGCATTCCTCGACAGCCCCCTCCTCCACGAATTTCTTTAACCCTCTAAGTTGGCGACCATCGCCGCCTCCTGTGGGAGGGAGTTCCGCTGCTCAACTGCATAGTTAAGCAAAGCAGGGGCTTTGCGCCGAAGCTACGCGGCCTTCTGTACTCGGGAAAAGTCCACGTCTGTTGCGCCATCAGAGGAGACGTCCCGCTCCGCTAGGAAGGAAGCCTCCCCCCGCCGGACTTTCCTAAAGAGTCCCGTTCCAATCGGGCTCCGGCTGGTGACTACGAGCTTTCCTTACGCCGCCCCGAGGGGCTGCCTGCCTGGGGCCTTGATCGGCGCAGAAGGGGAGTATCCCGAGCGGCGGAGGGAGGCGGGACGGGCGGCACGAGATTCCGGAGATTTTGGCGCCTCCGCCCCCCGGGAGGGGCCGAGCTCCCGCCCGCCAGCCCGCCCCTTGCTCGCCCGCCCGCTTTCCGGGTGGGCGCCGTCGACGCCGCCGCCTGGTGCACTCGGGG
Source organism: Podarcis filfolensis (assembly GCF_964270895.1). NCBI lineage: Eukaryota > Metazoa > Chordata > Lepidosauria > Squamata > Lacertidae > Podarcis > Podarcis filfolensis. The sequence continues at coordinate 55,219,597 of NC_139611.1, read as the reverse complement.
CTGACCGGAGCGCAGCGCCTGCACAGCGACGCGCCTCCACCTCCTACCGCCGCCGCTGCTCACCGACGGCTCTTTCCCGAGGGCTCCTCCGCCCAGGCGAGGCTGGGCGAGGCGGGAGCCCAGCTGGGAGGAGCCGCTGATTCCGCTGTTGCTGCTGGTGGTTGGCGCTCGGAGAAGACGACAGGCAGTGGGCGAGGGAGCGATCTGCCGGGCAGCGGCGCTGCTCTCCGCCGGGAGACTCCGCTGAAGCGCGCTCGGCTCCCTGCGCCGAGGCAAAGGCAAACGGCCGCTTGGGCTCGCCCTGCCCGCGGTGAGGAGCGCCCGAGCGGTGAGTACGAGGCGAGGGACGAGGGGTGCGTGTGGGACTGGGGACCCCCTCCCTGTGCCATTGCGCCGCGATCCCTTCCCAAGGCTTGGATTTTGCGCGCGCGCTCTCTCTCCAGCTTGCAGGCTGTCTCTTTTTGCTTCTGGGAGTTCACTCGTGCCGCCGTACCAGACGCGAGTTTGCTACGGAACGGGCGCTCGTGGAGCCCCCTCCCCATTCCATATCTAGCTGACACACGTGTTCGGCGAACACAAGTTTGCCCCCACCTGTTGGTCTCGTGTTTCCAAGGCCAGTGTTTTAAAACACAGCTTATTGGGCTCGTTTATTTTCTGAAGAACGGGTTGCGTGTGCGCCGAGACTCGAGAGCCGCCTGTTTTGGTTCGGGGTGAGCCTGCAATTCTGCATGCTTCTGCCTTGGGGGATGCTGATGAGAATGGCAGAAAAATGGGAGAGAAACGTTGGAGACAACAAAGCAGAACCCTGGAGCGGAGACACTTTGGAGACAAGGAGGCAGGAATCCCAAAAAGGGTATTTCTGTGTGAGTGCAGAGTGCCTTCAACACAGCCAGCTCACACATCGCTGGGGTCAGGGAGAATGGGCTTTCAGGTTAAAGAGAAGCAAGCAGACTGAGGAGCTGGCATCTGCCATTTTTTAAGTGGGATTTTGGGTGACCCCCCCCCTGCCCTTCTCAAGCACACCTGGTTGGTGGGTTTATTTTTGCAGGGAAGGGGGTGCTCTCTTGACAGACTGTGGAAGGCTGCCATGTCTTGGGGAAAGGAAAGGCAGGATAGAAATGCAATAAATACTTCAAAGAAAAATATTTCAATAATTTGTATGCCACTTAGTTACAGTACTAATTAATTACAGCAGTTAAAAGCAGCCTTCTAAAAAGCAATTAAAAACTCCCAGAAGCAATTGCCTACTCTCAAACAGTTTCAGTGTGGCTGCCAGAATGCAGGAGCACCCCACGATGTCCCAGATGTGGGGACCACCAGCCCATAGTATTTTCTTTCTTTCCAGGGTTGAAGCTCAGTCTGACCCAAGACTATGGCTTCAGGTGTTGTTGCTGGACTCCCATCATCCCCAGGCAGGATGGCCTGTTGTTAGGGATGATGGGATTTGGTTCCAACAGTGCATGGAAGGCCACAGGTTTGCCCCTTCCCACTTTACGACCTGATGTTGTGGCACTCTGAAGCACCTGTGCACAGTTTGCTCATTCACACCTGTTCATAGGTCTCCAATAGGGTGGAGAGGTGTAAAGCTTCAAATCAGTCTGCCCCCATCTAGTTTTCTCTGCATGTTTTGGACTACAACTCTCATCAGTCCCTGTAGCCAGCAGCCCCAGTGGTCAGGGATGATGGGAATTGTAGTCCAACGGCACCCAAAGGGCCGCAGGTTCCCCACCTCTGGCCTAACCCAAAAAGGATGTTGGGCAACCCTAAAATGCACTTTTCCTCCACTTCCCTAGGCCCTCTCACCACAAGAACAACGGCAGCTGGCCTGGGGCCCCTCTTCCATTGGGTTTTCAGTGGGCTTTTATTGGTATGGTGTCCTGTCTATGGGATGTAGTCACCAGTGCCACTTGTGATTCCCCCCTTAAAAAAAAAAAGATACTCCCCACACCTGTGCCAGCAGGTGGTTGTCAATATTTAGAACTATATCTGCTGTTACCCATTGCTCTTTGGTTTTGTAGTATTGAGGGTTTGAAAACTAACTTTAGAGAGACTTTGCATTGTGGGGTTAAAAAAATTATATAAAGTGGCTTACATAAGGCAAGATAGCTCTTTTAAAATAAGGAATATACAATTCAGTGTTCACTGCTTCATTGAGTAACTGCAGCCGAAATATAAATGGAAACTAGTGTTAAATCACACATTTCAACCTCCCAATGGCTGCAGTTGTTACTTGCTTGTGTGAAACTGTTCTAATTCATCTCCTTGGAGCACTACTTCATCTTTTCCTTCGCTGGAGGTTTATTATTGAAGGTTTATTATTATTATTATTATTTATTTATTTTTCAATGGTACGATAGCAAATATAGCAACTCTGTACATCCCAAAATGTCCCAGTCGGGGAACTTCGCACAGGTGTCTGGTGGACCACAGTGAGAACAGGATGCTGGGTGAGAAGGGACCCCTGTGTCCTGACCTGGCAAATCTATTTTTGTAGGTTCTTATGAAGAGCATATTATATTCTTTTAAAAAAGGGGAAAGATTGGGGTGGCAGGGGAGTGTACAAACAGCATCCACCACAAAGAAACAAAAGCGGGGAGAGGAGGTCTACATGAGAGGAGGGGGAAAATATCATAGTGTATAAAGATAAATGGTGTTCTGTTTTAGTTAATTAGTTAACTGAATTATTAGGAAGAACTTTCTGGCAGGAAGAGCTGTTTGACGGTGGAGCAGACTCCCTCCCAAGGTGGTGAACTCTTCTCCCTTGGAGGTTTTTCAACAGAGGTTGGGATGCCCCTCTGTCAGGGATGCTTTAGTTGTGAGTCCCGCGTTGCAGGGAGTTGGGCTAGATAACGCTTTAGGGACCTTTCCAAATGTACATGGAATGTTTGTCCCACCCTAATTCCTAAAGGAGCCCAGGGTGGCAAAAAGATGGAATTAAATATAAAATGAAAACAACTTGAAACATTTAAAGCAATGAAAAAAAAATCTCAAACCATTAAGAGCATCCAAAACCACTTAAGAACAGTCCCATATCCCCATTATCCTATGGCCGTGCTGGCGGGAATTTTAGTCGCAAACACCCAGAGGGCGCCAGACTTGGGAAGGCTGTTCTCAGCCAGTAATGTCCAACCTGTGTGCCTTGGAAGAGCTGCCCATGTGCTTTGGTACAGTAGGTGAACCTCCAGTGAACTCCAAAGAGTTCATCCATAAATGAGGATCCCCACTGCATCTCTGCATGAGTCATTGCCCTGGTAGTTTTGCTGCATCTCAGAAGAGGGTTTTTTTTGTGTGTGTCACTGCATGAACTCCTGCTTGGGGCTTGTCTCTCTTAACTGAAGAGGCCCAGCCAAATCAGCAGTCCCAACAGAAGCACAATAGCATGGGACTCCTCTGAGCATACAAAGCTGCCACATACCAAGGCAGTTCATTGCACTTGTCTGCACTGGTTTCAGAGTTTAAAGCCAGAGATTGATGGATGGCCAGGGATTGAGCCTTCTGCGTGCAGAACAGATGCTCTACCACCTTCCCTGATGGCTTCTCAGAGGACCTGTAACTTACACCTTTGGAAACATGAAAGTGAACCATAGCTATCAGAAGTTGGGACGTGCTGTTGCAGAGGTTGGGGTCCCAGTCTTCCTTGGCACTTGGCTTGGTTCTGGGAAGTCCACACACACTGTTCTCTGTGAGAACTCCCCCTGCTTTGTTCTTCTTGTTAAGCTCTGCCTGATACTGCATTAATGTGTTGCCTGTATAAACTCAAGTTCCCGCCTTCACCTGTTCTGTGTGTGTGTATCTCCTTTCAACCTTCGCAAAGGCCATGGCAGGGAGATGGAGGCTGGCTCTGTTTGCAGCAGGTTATGCCCTGTGCAACTCAGTGGCACTTGTGCTATCGAATCAGGGACTAAATGAGATCTCGTAACCCCATTAATCCATCCCGATTTTGCATTTGGTTCTGGAAAATTGCTGTAATTACTGTGTCCTACTTGTTTCACTCTCTCTCTCTCCTGCTATTGAATAGATGGTGACTCGCTCTCTGCAGCAGTTATCTGAACAATATATTGGCACTTCCCCAAGATAAGTGGCTGGATCTCTGAAAATGTAGCTGTATAGAGAAAGTTCATTGCTTACAGTTGAGCTGCCTGTTCCTTTTTCTTTTTCATGCCTCCATTCAAATCAGATTCCATCCTCCCTGTCAGAATGCACTTGATCTCTAACAGCTTCTGTGGCTTGCAGTACCCAGTTCAGACATTACACTTACATAGATAAGGTTAAGGAAACCTTGGTTTGGCATGGTGTCTGGATGGGGAAACTGTGGTTACTGCCCTTATTTCATTTCAAGGGAACCCTGCAGCGGAGCACTGAGCAGCGCCATAAGACGAAAGATTACTCTAAAGCTGCAGGTCTGGAAGCTCAACCCATTGTTTGTGTTGTTAACCATGGTTAGCCCAAACTGTGGCTTGGGATAATGTTGACCTGATGTGGTGTGGCTGATGTTCCTTGCACTCAACCACTGTCAAAGGAAGGCTGGAAAGGGCTCAGAGGTCAGCTGATCCAAGCTCTGGTCTTGGGGCAAGGCAAAAAGGTCTAAGGGTTAGAGACTTTTGCCCGTCCAGGCCCATTGTGAAATGAGAGCACGTCCACCAGTGAGATTTAAATACTTCACTCCATTAAGTGGGTAGTTCTTCTGATTGCTTGTGTCTTGAACTGGGCATGTTCCCTTGGCCTCTGTTTCCCCTCTGCCCTTGGAGGCAGGCTCAGGCGGAGAAGGGAGGCATCACTAAAGGAGCCACTGAGCCCCCTCCCCCAGCCCAACACCAGGTAGAAAGTCTCAGGTTCAACCCCCACCAGCAGCATCTCCAGGTATTGCTGGGAATGTCCCTTTCCTGAAACCCTGGAGAGCCCCTCCCAGACAGTGCAGGCAGTTCTGAGATAGATGGACTTGTGGTTTGACTTCGTATAAGGCAGCTTCCCATATCTGTCTTTGAAGGAAGAACAAAGGTGATCAATTGAGCCTTAGAGATCCTTTTAATGAGCAGGCATTGAACTCAGGAAGACAGCACTTGGAGCTTCTGAAAGGCCAGCTCTTTCTAACAGTTCTAGGTCAGAGGGGCAGCTTCCAGCTTGAGCGCTGGTGCTCAGGTGTGCTGGAGACAACGTTTCCAATTCATCAGACCCACAAGACTTTAAAGCACATTCAAATCTGCTTTCTGCATCCTTGTTACAACGAGGTTATCCAAACTCTGTAATAACAACTGCCATTCAAAAAACACAATTAAGAGAGAGGTCGACCCTTCTGACATCTGGTTCGCATGTTAACACTAGATCTTCACGTATTTACGCTTCCCTAGAATATAACCATATGACTTTCGAAATTGAGAAAATTGTCAGACGTCATTGGCATATTCTTAAGGACATCCCTGGGTGTGATAATACCCCCCTTTTTGCCAAACGACGCACCAAGTCACTAAAAGATATATTGGTGCATATGGATTTAAAATCAGCACCCATACAACGTACGTTGGCAGGTCCTCCACGTGGTTTCTTTAAATGTGGGCATTGTACCTCCTGCAAATATGCTCTGCAGGTAAAAGAGTTTAACAACAAAGAAGGTTTTAAGTTCGTTTTACAGGCATTTGCCACATGTGCTACTGCACGTGTAATTTACATGATTAGATGTCCCTGTGGATTGTTGTATGCAGGTCATACTCTCAGACCTATCAAAGTAAGAATATCAGAACACCGATCTAGGATCAGGAACAGTGTAATAGATGCTCCTTTAGTACAACATTTTATTGAAGCGTCACATTCTAATGAGGACTTGACATTTTTTGTAATTTGGATGTATTCAGGTCCTGTAGAATGAGCTAAAAAAATCCTTATGCAGAAAGAAACTAGGTTTATTTTCTTATCCAATTCCTTACATCCCTCAGGTCTGAATACTGAAATTGATTATAGTTGTTTTTTGTGAATTTGTGCTAATGTTTACATGCAGAACACCTGAGCATGGACTAAGTTTGTTTCACCTCTGTGAGCCAAGTGGATTATTTTGAGTACTTAATTGTGCATCTGTGGATTGCTGTTAACTTTAGATCCAAAAATTGTTTACATTGATGTATGAGTTTGTATTAATGTTTATATGTATATCATCTGAACATGGATTAAGTTTGTTTTATTTTTGCTGTGATATATGGGTCACTTTAAGAAAGATATTCTGTATCTGTGGATTGCCAACACCTGCAACCCAATCAATAGACTCTGTGAAAGGATTTTGTGGAACTGTAACAACCTTTCATGTGGCTTGTTTGGACTTTATGAACAGACAGGTGGAATAGACACCATTACACGGATGGACCTTGTGCATGAACTGACTGGAGAACGATCTGATCCACTGGGTCTTCTGCTTTGTTTGTTTGTTGAACTTTATGAGTTACTTCTGTTGAAATTTAATACAATGAATAGTATACCTTATTTATCTAAGAACACAGCTGGTTACGTCTCGTGTGTTTATTGAGGAGACAATGTTTGGGCAGATCTGACATTCTGTTGCTACCATGTTTTTGGGAGGCTATAAAAGTTGTTATATGCTCAAGATTCTCTTGGCCCCTGAGAGATCTGGTAGGGGTGTGACAGGCTCCAAACCAATCCAGAACTACAGCTTGCTCCTCTGGAACTTCTGGGCTTCTGTGGTTGCATTAGGAATGCATTCAGAACGCAATGCAAAAGGCATCAGAGCAACTGGTAGTTCCCAGTTCCTCCACTGTGCTCTCTGTCTTTCGAGAATGAGTAAGCTCTCCACTTTTAAAAGCTGTTTTTGGCTAGTTGCCCTCAATTCTTGTGGGTGAGGTTGTTGTTGTTTTTTTACAGCAGTAAGCAGACTTCTTCCAAATGTCAGAAGTTGTCAGACTGCTTATCCTTCAACCTGGCAGAAGCTTTTGAGGCCTGGGCAAAGAGGAGAGCCTCTCCCGCCCTCTGATCCTTTTAACTAGAGACCCTGGGGATTGACTCTGGGACCTTTGCATGCCAAGCAGGTGCCCTGCCACTGAACCTGAGATGTTTGCCAAGGTGCAAAATATGAATCCTTATTAAATGATGTCTGATAAAGGTTGCTAGAGCCTCTAAGGCTCAGACCATGAGACAGGTGGAATACAGCTTGGTCGGTCTGGCTATGCTTGGTGGCTGAGGGGGTGGAGCTTGAGCTGGGGGCGGAGCTAATAGCAAAAGCTCTCAAACTAAGTGGAACGCAGCCTGCTGTGTGTAAACAAACAATCATTTCCCAGCAGGAAATAGTCTTCAGCTTATTTGGCAATAATGTGGGTCAGGAAGGCGTTACACCTTTCTAGCAAATGGATCTGTTGAACAGAGAGAAAGGCCTCCCCTCAGATCTACATACCAACCACTTATGCCCAAGTGCTGCAAGACGACTCAGTTGGACAGAAGCTCTCTTTCCTGGGGACTGACTGGGCTGGGCATGTGTGTGCTGCCTTCTTTTTACTGGCAGGCTGTTAAACATGGCCCTGCAAGCAGAAATCTAGCAGGAAAGGCTTCTCCCATCACTGTGTGATTCCAGTAAGAAGCTTTGCTTGCACTCCCAGGGACATGTGTGGATGGTGTAGATTTGGCTGAGGCTCCTGGATGTGCCTGAGGTGTGTTGCCAGGCGCCCAGGTGACTCTCAGTCATTACAGGGGAGACCCATGTTGAAAACACAGGATGGTTTCACCTCCCCTTTCTTTGGCCGCCTTGTGTGATGCAGCACTGCCCCCTCTCCTCAAGCCATAGGCTGTGTTCTTAATGTTGGAATTGGATTTGTTTGTGAGCTGGATTGGATTTTGCACTCACGGCTGTAATTATAAAGGTTGCCTGCTGCCACAGGAGAGAGAAGTGGGAGTGCTTGTGTATGTTTCATTCATTGATGCCCATTGAGTATTAGAGGATACACAAAGGTACAGCTGATTGCCACTGCCAAACGGTGTTGTGAGCTGCGTGAGAACAGCGGTGCCATGTTGGAGGGGGTTGTCTTTCAGCACGGCCAGTCATGTATCGCTAGTCAGACATAATGGGTTGTATTTCCATTCCTGGGGGGTCTTTTCAAGTAAGGATCAAAAGCGCCTTGCAGAAAAAAACATTGTTGGAGGGATAAAATGGCACCATAGAGATCCGGATACCAATTCTGGGGAAGAGGATGGCACATCGGATACTGCCTTCTGTGCTAGACCATTGATCGTCCAACTCAGTATTGGCAGTGACTCTTCAGGGTCGCTGGCAGGAACCTCTCCCAACACTACCTGCCAGGACCTTCTGCATGCAAGGCTGAGGCTCTGCCATTGAGCTACAGCCCTTCCTGTAGTTGATCTATTCTTTTGGATTATCCCATTTTCTGGAAAGACAAGATGGCGCCTTCTCAGTTCCAGGCACAGAAGCCAACCAAGACTGGCAGCCGAATCTGACTCCAGCAAGGGGAGTGCTGGCGAGGGGACAGGCCCAGAGTGGTTTAACTGCCCATTCCTTTTCCAGGGAACATTGGGAATTGTAGCTGTGGGAGGGGAATAGGGGTCTCCTGACAACTCTCCGCGCAGTTAACAAACTACTTCTCTCAGAATTCTTTGGGGGAAAGTCATGATGGTTTCAAGTGGCATCGCGGTTCTTTAAATGTATGGCGTAAATGTGGCCTTGGATCATTTACTCTTTGTTTAGAGAACTTTGGTCTCTTTCATTCACTGAAAAGTGTAAGCAAACTGGAACTCACTTCCAGGGTGGCTGGTAGCATTAGCAGCGCTTTAGTAGTCATTTTAAAATGATTATTTAAGGTTCAAGAAGACTTTTTATCAGAGTAGATGAGCCATGCCAGGACACTTTTTTCCTGCCCCCCCCCCACTAATCTGAGCTGTTTGACAGGCCTGGCTGTGCATTTAAGCTCTGAGCAGGATTTATTTTAGTTGTATGTTAATATTTTAATACATTTTAAAATGCATTGGCATCTTTCTTGAGGTTCCAGGGATGGGAATAGCAATAAGTTTGATAAATCGTCATGCATCCTCTTCATTTTGCGGTCCACCCCATTGGCTCATTGCAGATAACACGTTTGCTGCAAAACTCCATATTGCCTTGCTTAAACCCCCAGCTTGCTTTTTCCATGCCCACCAAAAGTCAATATGAATTGTGGTCAAAGTTCGCTTTGTTTCTGGAAGAACCCTGTCCTTGTTCTAGGCATGCTTTGAAATAAGCCGGCAGAGTCCTGACCGCACCACCTGACACTGGACTGCACCACCTCAGAATGCAGATGAGCGGGGGAATCACATTTTTAAAGCACTATCGGTGAAAACCCCTCTGTGAATATCACCCCTGTGCCACAGGTCCAGAACAAAGACCTCCTTCCTAGTCTGTTAAAAACAAACAAACAAACAACCTCCAAACTCCTTGCAAATAGAAAAGTAGTACAACAAAGGTCTGGGATTGATCCCCCCCACCCATTTAACTTTCAGGGAATCATGGCTGATTTTTTATTTTGTTTTAAGCATAGGGAATCTGTACTTCCCAGTCTGCAGTGGTAACATTCATTCTGCAAGACTCTCCCATCCGACTCTCCTGCCCCAAAGCCTTGCATGGCCTCTCCACATCATCTGCATGTTGCTTGTGACAAGACCCTCTTGTGCACTGGATCTCCCAAAAAAATGGGGACTCTGGGATTGTGCAAAGCCTGTATGTGTAGATTCCCCTTTTCACCTTTCTCACTGCATGTGAAGATCTCGGAGGTAGGGCTCATAGAGGCTGGGGGAGGCGGTTCTCTTGTCCTCTCCATGCGCTGTATGTTCACAGGGAGTGGCCCAAGTAAACATCCTTCTAGAACTTGTGTTTCAGTGAGTTTCCAGGTAATGCCCTCCTGTATCCCCTTGTGGCCCTGGTTTGAAGCACCAGTTACAAGCATGGCCAGGAGTGGTCTCTTAATCTCCACTGTCATGAGCTGACATAATGATGTAGGCAATCTCTTAGACCTGCTGGGTCCAGGGTTTGTGTGTTGTGTGTGTTTGTGTATACATATACAATCTCTGTAATGCATACATCAATAAGAGACTGGAGCCTGCTCTGGCCGGCCAGTGTTCTTTCCCCACTTTCTCTGGTCCCATCTGCCACAAACTGCCTTGTGGACGGGAACATCAAAGGTCGACCCCTCTTCCAGGAGGCCTGGCTGCTTGATCTTCCTTTTCAGTGTGTAACTTTGGTATATCCATTGTATCTTATCAATGTTTTGGCATCAAGCCAACAAACAAGATGCAGAATGACTAAATATATGACACAGGTAAAGTATTTATTTTTATTTATTTTTTGCACTTCGTATATATGCACATATGAATGGTGTCCCCATCTTTCCTCCAAGCAGCTTGTGGCAGCCTGGTCCCTCCCACTTCATTCTTTCCCCTCCCAACATCCCTGGGTGGTTGGTTAGGCTGAGACCAAAATCACCTAGTGAGCATCATGGCCGAGTATAAATTTGGAGCCAGGTCTCCCTGGCCCTCCTGCGGTGTTCTAGCCCATGGGGTTGGGGAGCTAGTGCTCATCAAATGCTATTGGGTTCCCAACTCCCATCAGCCCCACAAGCATGGCCAGTGGACTCAGGGATGATGGGAGTTGTAGTCCTCCAGCAACACGCGGAGGACTAGAGGTCCCTTTCCCCTATGCTAGTCCTGACCCCCAGTCCTGGCTCTAAAGTAGACCTGGAGCTCTTTTGTCTTCAGTGCTGGCTCCAGGGGATCTTTGGCAGGATGCCCTCAAAGGATTCCTTCCACCGCCATTGGTGCCAGCTGTTGCTTGCTAGGCAGAGCCAAGGAAGAAGCAGATGGTGAGCCTGCCCCTCTCTCTTGACACTCCTGCTGCTGTTTTCTTGCTCTTCCCCTCTGGGCCAGAAGGAGCAGCTTGCAGTCTCGAAGGGGAGGAGGAGTAGCTGGTCCAGGGGGCTCAGGTCAATGGGCCCCTCTGCTGGGGTGTGGTGCCATTGACAGATGCCTGAGTATGCCAGTCCTTGGCACCAGCACTGTTCACCTTGACCAAGCAAGCATCAAATTCACTCTGGGCATCCGCCCTATGGCAGTGCCTTGTTGTAGTTTTGTGAAGTAGGCTTCTTAAGGCCTTTGCTGGGTTCCCTCCTTGCTTTAGATTGGGGCTGTTCTTAATTAGCTTCACTCATTAGCTTTGTTTGGCTTGCTTCCTTGCATAATGGCAAAAGGTGGAAAGGAGCAATGCAAGAAGCATCCCTGTAGAACAAGATTCCCATCCGCTCTCCAGTCACCTGCTGAGGATGGGATGAAAATCAAGGGAGATGCTTTTTTTAATGGATCCCTTTAAGAAACAACCCCAAGCTCTTCACTTTGGTCTGGCTTTCATGAGCTGGGCTCTCTTTTTCCTGTTCTCGGACCCTTTTGTACGGACCATGTGCATGTGGAGCAAGCTTGTTTTCTGCTGCTCCAGAGGGGAGGATCCGAACCAGTGGCCTCCAATGACAAGACAGGAGATAACAACTAAAGCATAGGAAGAACTTTCTGAGGCTAAGAGCTGTTCTTGGATTGGTCTGCCTCGGAAGGTGGTGGAGTCTCCTTCATTTGAGGCTTTTAAGCAGGGGTTGCGTGGCCATCTGCCAGGGGTTCTCAAAAGCAGTGATAGCGAAGGCTCCATCTTCCAAGAACTAGGGAGCTTCACAGGTATCTTTTGCTCAGTAACTAAGTGTGACCCATCAGCTCTTCACCACTTGACTGGTGGTTGGGTCATGGTCAACAACTGAGGCAGATGCTCCATGATTCTGATTCTGTGCCCTCTAGTAAAACTTGAAGTGGCACTTTCAGCTCTTCTCACCTGCAGCTTGATCAATGACCTCTGGAGGTTACCTGCAGCTGCCAGTGAGATCGGCAAGTGGCATTAATTGTGGGAATCAGAGGTGTGAGGTCCTTCCTATAGAGATCACAGTGTTCCACTGGGTTTCTCCATTCCACCAGTATTCCACCATGCTCCCTGTATCAATGCCATCCTCTTGAGACAAAGCACTCCAGTTCACCATATTGTCTCAGAGGCTTCTAGCATTGGTGTATAAACACTTGTATATACTATCTCTCTCCAAGTGTCTTTGGCACTTGTGGCTTGACTTGTAGTGCTTTGGCCTCTCTCAATTGCTGTCCCGTGCGCCTGTAGCCAAAACGCCTAGTTCTCCTCCATCCCCATTTAATTTAATCATCTTCATTCATACCTGGGGGAGAGATTCATTCTGAACCTGATCCTCCTCAGCTCCTGATACTGAAGGAATCAGCCCTGCATCCCTTCCTTCCTACCTCCCCTGCCTTGTGGAAATGTCCAGCCAGTTTGAATGCATGCTGTGATGTCATTGCAGCTCCTTTACTCCACATCACCGGTTGCCATTTGGAATTGGGGGTGGGAAGCACAAACTTTTGACACAATGATGTTATGTCTCGGGGAGTAGGCGGCAACCCTTCGATATTCATAAAAAACAACCAAGTGTCTTTTTACCCTTTAAAGATCAACAGATTTATTGTGGCATAACCTTTTCTGGGCTAGAGGCCACTTCCTCAGGCCCATGCCAGAACAAATCTACCGGGCTTTTTTGCTGCCACAAGACTGTGCTTGCTACCCCTCTATAAATAGTTACCACTCTGCATGTAGCATCTCACCTTTGCCGAAGCGAATCATCTCTGCCTGACCTTTGCTAAAGGAAGCATCTCTTTGGAGGCGGATAAGTGTGCTCAATGCACCTCTCTCTGCTGAGAAGAGATTCACTTCTCTTGGGTGAGCAAGTTCCTTCTTCCCAACTGTGAATAAACTCTACAGCACAGGGATAGGAATTAGCAACAGAGCAGTCCACATGCGGCTGGCTTGTGTGAGCTGGCAGTGGAGCCAGGAAAACTCTTACTAGCTGTTGCTTCTCACTGCAGAAATCACCTGTCTCCCTTGTGGTATATTAAATTGAGTGAGAGAATTTGCAAAAGTGTTTGTAAGCATGGCATGCGGGGGATGGGAAATGGTCAGAGGTTCTGGATGAGTTCAGACATAACAGGAAGCTGTCATTTCCTACAGGGTGTGCCTTAGGCTTATGTGTTTTATACCCTGGAAGGAGGTATAGATGGATACGTGCTTCATAACCTTCATCTATGGCCGTTCCTCATGTGCCGCATCCAATGGAGGTGTGGGTGTGGGTGGGTGTGTGATGTGAGAGTGAGGCCTTTTCAGTGGTAGCTCCCCATTTGTCAAATTCTCTCTCCAGACCTCTTGAAATTAACACAAGAAGAGCCTGCTGGATCAGGTCAGTGGCCCATCGAGTCCATTTCTCACAGGGGCCACCCAGATACTTCTGGGAAACGAGCAAGCAGGGTTTGTCCACAAGAGGACTCCCCTCTTGCGGCTTCCAGCAACTATTAATCAGAAGCACTCCTGCCTCTGTCTAGTTAGTACAGTGGTACCTCAGGTTAAGTACTTAATTCGTTCTGGAGGTCCGTTCTTAACCTGAAACTGTTCTTAACCTGAAGCACCACTTTAGCTAATGGGGCCTGCTGCTGCCACTGTGCCGCTGGAGCACGATTTTTGTTCTCATCCTGAAGCAAAGTTCTTAACCCGAGATACTATTTCTGGGTTAGTGGAGTCTGTAACCTGAAGCGTATGTAACCCAAGATACCACTGTAGTCATTGACGGCCTTCTCCTCTGTGAATTTGTCTAATCTTGTTTTGAAGTTGTCTAGGTTGGTGGCCATCACTGCCTCCTTTGGGAGCAAGTGCCATAGTTTTATCTCTGTACTGTGTAGACTTTAATGGACCTAACTTAGCCATAATAAATTCATCAGGTCTACTCTGAGTAAAACATAGTTGAGAACACCCCCTCATTTTTAATTTGGAGGGTTGTCAGTGCCTTTTCTTGCACTCCTTGTTCAAGCTGGGTGAGCAGGACATGCTGTTCTAAAATATATTGTCAGATGAGTGTCTTAGTCTGATTTAAAGATAAAAAACCATGGGAAGGTAGGTGGGAGCCTTGAAGTTTTCACCAGCACCCAGTGAGCTGACCCACAGATCACCTGGTTGCAGCCTCCTGTACTATACTGAGGTGCCCTGTAATTATAGCAATTGTTTCTAAATTTGGTTCTACACATATATGAATCAGATTATGCAAATTTTATACACATCTCTGTCCTCATTTGTCCTTTTTTATTTTGTGTGCATGTGATTTTTTTTCTTTTTGGCCCTAAGATACAAACTTTGACAGAGGTTTGTATATTAACCCAGGAAGCTGAATATAGCACAGTCCTAATTGTGTGACAGTGCCCAAGGCATCTCTGATCAGAAGCACAATTTCTTTCCCAAAGGTGATGCTCTTACTGACTTCAAAGGGAAAGTACTCTCTTGTGCATCCATGTACTTAAAGTATTGTCTATCAAAGTTGTTGAAGCTGTTTGTCACCTACAGCAAGGAAAAGCCAATGTGGCTCTCCAGGGTCTCTCTATTTAGTGCTTGGCGAATTTCAAATGCTGCTGGAAAGTGTCCTGGAACTCTGACCTTGCCTCTTGCTTGTATGGGTGGTGGATAAAGACAGGCATGTGTGTGGAGGTAAAAGGAACATTTGTTGCTGTGCCCACCTTTCCTTCTAGCTCTGTCCCCTGCTTGCCCATGGCCTTTGGAAAATTGCCCAGGTAGGAATGCAGCTCCTTGGGCTGGGGAAAGTTCGTTTCTGCTGACCTCCAGAAATCCTGCTTCCAAGCCCTTCTCCAGCAGCTTGAAGTAGTGCAGCCCAAGGAACGCTTTCCATTTGAGCCTGCCGGTGGTCATGCGAACTGGCCCCAAGTGCACTACGGTTGCATCTCATGTTGGGATTCTGTTCCGTCTACGTGGAAATTGTGTCTATCCAAACCAGTAGAACAGCCTCGCGGCTAGCAGGTAAGGGAGAGAGAAAGAACTCTCCTGTACTCCCAGGACCCATATGCTGAGTGGGCCTCGTTCCCCTACCCCCCCCCCCCACAAGCAAGGCAGGGAGCTTAAAATCTCGGCACTGAAAAACCTTAAAAAGATCTGGCACAAAGAGAGTTTTTAAGCTCTCTGTCTTTCTATGTTTAAGTGGTGCATTTTCAACCGGCCGGCCTTCAACCACGTAAGTTTGAGATCACACAGGCTAAATGAGCATAAGATGCAATTGTACTGTAGTTGCAGGTAAATCTCAGCACCCCCTCCCTGCATTGCTGCTGGATCCAGCTGAGCACATGACTTCTGGATGTCCCCCCCCTCAAAAAAACAACAAAAATCTGTCTTTAACCCTACGGTGTGTTATTAGTACAGCTGGAAACTCCGTGTTGCCCGCCCGCAAGTGGTGATTATCTACTAGAGCTCTGCAACTCAGCGTTTCCACTCAGTGAGACTCACTTTTCTTTTAATTGCACCTTTTGAATTGTCCTGCGAGTCTCCTTCCTCTTATCTTTCTGCCAGGCTCCTTAGTTTTGTGTTAGCCAGGCCTGGTGTCTCTTGCATTCCACCGACTCTCTTTCCGTTCTGACCCAAAGAATCCCCGCGCTTGCAGACGCACGCAAGATCACGATGTGTTCCATCTTTAGCTTGCAGAAGTCTATTGAGATTGAAGGTGAGTACTTGGGAGTCCCTTTGATTCTATGCTCTGTCTCCAGATCTGCCCCCCACCCCGCTAGCTCAGGCTTCTTTTTTTAAAAAAAATCCCACCTCATATCTTCCACCCAGAGGCAGGCACCAAGGACTCAGTTCTAATCCCTGCTTAAGTCTACAGGTTCGTCTTTCTACAAAGCAGACACTATAGAACTTCTTCTGTGAAGCCCGCTATGCAATTTGAAGTTAATTTTTGTTGGTGCATCAGTGTTTTTATCACTGGTGATGATGGTGTGGAAAATGCTTGGTATTTATGTTGCTTTGGAGAACTGTGCACCTTCCCTTTGAAACAGCGTTGCTAAAGCCCGGGCTGTCTTAAGCATATGCTGCCCCAGGGTGCAAAGATCCACCCAGCGGGCCCCCCCCCCAGGTTGCGCAGTCCCAGCGTGCAGGAGGGCGGAGCTGGCTGGCCGCCTCAGCGTCTTGCTGGCTTGGTCGCCCCCAAACTCGCGGCACAAGGCCACCCACAGCAGAAGAGCCCGCCGCGGTGCTCCAACCGATGGGCGGTCTCTTTCTTGGACTCAACTCTCAGGCCCTGGACTCTTGTCCTGGTGCCCCTGAGAGCCCATCGCCCGGGTGTCCTGCACCCATAGTGCCTATGGGTAAGACGGCCCTGGCTAAAGTCCTGCTTGATGTCATTGTACATGACAAATCTTTGCTGGAAGATACAGTGGTACCTTGGTTTGCAACCACTTTGGATTACAACCATTTTGGATTACAACCACACCAAACCCGGAAGTGTGTGTCCCTTTTTTATTATTACAACCCTTTTTTTGGGGGGGGATTACAACCAATTTTGGGGGGGAGGCCCCATTGGCGAAAGCATGCCTTGGCTTACAACCTGTTTTGGTTTTCAACCAGACCTCTGGAACAGATTATGGTTGTAAAGGTACCACTGTACTAGAGAATCCACTCTGGTCAGTGACTGAAGTCGATTCATTCTTGCTAGAGAATCTACACTGGTAGGAACTTAACCCCTCTCATGTATGTGAAGCTTCTTCTCATGGAGTCTAACCACTGGTTCCTCCAGAGTAGACCTTCCCTATCCAGGTGCCTCCAGATCTTTTAGACTGCAACTCCCATCATTCCAAGCTGGCAAAGCTGAGGCTGGTGGGAGTTTTGTAGCCAAAATATATGAAGGGTAGCAGGATGCTTTGCCACCTGACAACTTCAGTCCTTTTTGTCCCTCACAGGGTTCTGTACGTGTTCGTGCTGTAAACCTAGAGTGGGGAACATGCATCCATCCATGTGTTTTTGGACTACAACTCCCATCATCCCTGACCATTGGCCATACTCATTGAGGCTGATAGGAGCTGCAGTCCATGAGTAAGCCACCTTTGTGTTAGGATTGTAGGCCCTTAAAATTGGGACATGTTTGGTGTTGGCCCCACACCTGGCAGGTGCTGCTGGGTAGGGGGAATATTGTTGGCCTGAACCATGGATGAGGGAGAAATTCAATTTAGTATCCATTTAAAGATGAATTTAGCAAATGTGTGTTTTCCAAAACAATAAAGCCGGGGTTGTTTTGGAAAGCTATGTAAGCTGGGATAGCTCAGTCAGTAGCGGGTGAGACTCTTAATCTCAGAGTCGTGGGTTTGAGCCCCACAATGGGTGAAAGATTCCTGCACTGCAGGGGTTAGGACTAAATGATCCTCGTACTCCCTTCACACTCTGCGGTTTTGTGATTCTGCTATTCTGTGGTAGAGTGCTCTTGTGTTTGAATCCTGCTTGCTGTTTCCTACAATTCTATGAGGACACTGTCATCCTTTGCAATTTGTGCTTATCTAAATTTGCAATGCACTTCTACAACCAAAATGCATATGTTAGGGGGAAAGTGTACATAAAAATTAATTTATTGGTGAAACATTTTATTAGGGGAAACTACTTTCAAAAATGTTTTCATTAGACAACACGGCATACAAAAAAAAATCAATAAAATACAGAAGACTTTTCATTAAAAAAAAATTAATAGCGAATTGTTGCAGATATGTGTACTGAATGTCAGCTTGGAAAAAGAAGAGTACTAAAATTGGCAAGGTCCTTACTTTTTTACAATAATTTTTATTAATTTTCCATTACAAACCAATAATATGTGGCTGGGGAAACCCAGCCAGATGGGCGGGGTACAAATAATAAATTATTATTATTATTAATAGCCTCATTATGACAATACCAAGTTGTAATACAGTTGCTAATACCAATCATTCAAATACCGAATTATATAATTTACGTGGCCACTCGCTTGCTAGATTTGATGGTTTTCTTTATTTCTGCATTCCAAAATCTTATTAATTTCAATTACATTCCAGTCAAAATAATAATCCCTTATACAACAACTGCAATATTAATAACTTCTATTCGTGTTGACACATTAAATGATTTATAGAACTACAAGTGAGGCACTCAGACTATATCCTTGTTCTTCCTGTGTGTGGCAGTTATTCTGTCTGTGGTGTTTCTTCCTGTCCTTGTAAAATGCTTTGTCTATCTTTTCCGGGTTGTTGCTGTTATCTGTCATGCCTTGGGTGGAGCTGATATCCCAGGCAAGGTCCTTTCTTCCCTGATTCTACAAGTAACTCATAAGGAGGGATGGTAGTTCAGTAGGAGAGCAGGTGTTTGTATGCAGAAAGTCCCACTATCAATTGGCAGGATAGAAATGTGATTCCCAAACTTTTTCACACCCCTGCCTTCTTGATTCCACAAACTCATCCTCCTTCCACCCCGCCCTATAACAAACATTATTCACACTAGCGATTTGCACCACCCACTAAGGAAGATAATGGCACAATAAAATTCAAAAGAAGCAAAAATTAATTTCACAATGTTTATTCAAAATCCAATTAAAATTATTTCATTCAATCAGTCCAACAAAATTAATAAACTTGATCCAGTGATGCTAGCTTTTCAAAGTCTGCTAGTCATTTAGCAAGAACCTTAGATGCCATGTTTAGTAAATACACGTCACTGTCCAAGTAAATGCTTCATGCAATGTTTGGGCTTGAAGAAGTGATGCCAGTCTCCAAATGTCTGGCTTGAAGTCACTTAGCAGCAGTCTTAAGTCACCACTTAGCATCCCCTAGGTAATCCCCCCCTGCCAGTGGTGATCCTGCCCCCTTTGGGAATGGCAGGAATAGATCATCATCTTGAGACTCTGGAGAGCCTCTGCCAGGCAGTGTGTGGATCTGAGGTGTGAAAGGCCTGGGGGGATGTGTGTGGCTTTCCTGGCCTTTTCTATCCAGTCCTGAAGACCCACCCTGACCCACACACCCTGCCTTGCCTCTTCCCAGCCCATGACCCTCTCACCAACCCTGCTATGCACTGTCTTTGAGGGTTTTTATTGGCTGTATTGTGTCCTCAGTCTCTGAACATGCTGTTATTTATTTATTGCATTTATATGCCACCTTTTTTCCTCCAAGGAGACCAAGGTGACGTACATGGTTCCTCTGCTCTCTCATTTTATCCTCAAAACAACCCTGTAAAATAGGTTAGGCTGAGAGACAGTGACTGGCCCAAGGTCACCCAATGAGCTTCATGGCTGAGTGGGGATTTGAACCCTGGCCTCTTCCAGGTCCTAGTCTGACAGACTAACCCCACTAGCATAGAGGGGTGTGTGTGTTGAAATTAGCCTACTGTACAAAGGTAAAATATTTATACTTTGCTCCCTGCATTTTTGCTTCTGGCCCTTCCCATCTCTAGCATGTGGCCCCCAGAAACTTCCCAAGGGACAAATGTGGCCCACCCATTTCTGGTGAAGGCACTGCTGGGTTTGAGGGAGAAGATGGTCTGACTTTGCACTTCCTGTTTTCCCTGCGTACATCCAGAGAGCTATTTTTAAGTGTGCCTGGAGGGCTCGCAGGCACCCAGCAAGACTTCCACAGCCGGCCTTCATGTGAAGTGTCACTGAATCAGTTGCTGCAGAGAATATACTCCAGATGGGGTTGGTTGCATTTCTCCATAGTACTCAAAAATAACACAAATGAAGTAAAAAAATAGCAGCACTGGGCTGCCTGTGGAGGGGGCTGTTTTTGTTCCTTGTGCAAAATGGTCTCACGCTAGCATGGCCCAGGGAGGCTTATTATTATCATTAGTATTTTATTATATATATGTCACCCCTCTGACTGGGTTGCCCCAGCCAGTCTGGGGGGCTCCCAACAGAATATTAAAACCACAATAAAACATCAGACATTGAAAACTGACCTCTCTTTCTCCCTCTGCCCCCCATCCACAAACAACAGAGCCCAAACTGCTTTTGAAACTTCATGGCTTGCCATGCCTGGCCCTGGAGAATGCTGCAAGGCTTAAAGCCTTAGTGGCCTTGTGCACCTCAGAGTTTGGCTCGCTGTGCCTACAGAGAAAGGACATTAAATAAAGTAACAAAATGAGCTCATCTTTCTCCCATCAGAGCAGCGGGGTGGTTGGGGCCATGTGCGTGACTAATGGCAAGGGGCAAACCAGCAAGCTGCAAGTCTGTCATTAAAACCAGGTGCGAGTTGGAGAACCCGTCAAGCTGTGAATGGGGAAAACACTCTGCCTTGTTGTTAAAAAAAGATGATGAAGGAGCAGCGCAGAAGCTTCCTGTGGCTTGCTCCTGGAAATCTGGGTGCCCCTTGAGCACCCCTGAGCAAACCCAATGCAGATGGATGCAGGAGCGAGTGTGGGTATTGGTGCAAAACCCACGGGTCTGGTGGGCACTGGAGACCTTGCTGAAATGTGCAGAATTTCAGTGGAAAAGTAACAAGCATAGCATGGAACAGTGTAGATGAAAAAAGAGAAAGGGATCTAGGAATCTGCGTCCTGCATACTGGAAAAAATGACTTTGGGCCAGTCCAGTGGACATTCCGTTTCAGCCATATTTGGAGCTGGCCTCCTAGCTTGGGAGCAATCAGTGTTCAGGCTGATTTGCTAGTTTCCTGCTGTACTCATGGAGCTGTTGTGGAGTGAAACATGCCTACCTTATCGCCCTCCTGGTGTAAGGGTGAACTGCTATGGATGTGCCTCCTCTGCAGCCAGTGTCTAAATGTCTGCAGTCTGTACTTGATCCTGCAGGTACAGGTTGAGCCATTCATTCATTTTATTTGTACGCCGCTTTTCCAGAAAAGAAATTTGTGCTCCAAGCAGCTTAAAGCAAAAGAACAGGAGTACATTGCAAACGAAAGCAATTTCATAATAACACAGCAAAACAACATAGCAACAGTTTCACAAAAACAGCAGGACAATAACATAGTAACTGTTTCATAATAAGATTTGCAAATTAATAGCAAATCTAATAGTACACAAAAAACAGATCTCAATGCTGTAAATGTAACAAGATTACATGAATAACATGCAGCATCCTCTAGCAAAAATAACAAGGAAGCTTCACGGTTTGACCGTAGCCCTAGGAACACCCCTCCCAAGATGTTGCTCACAGTCCCTTTCCTGCAGCAGCTTCTTATAAAGCTTCCAAGAGCAAGAGGTGGGGTCATGTTTCAGGTGTACATCTTGCAGGTCCGATGCCTGATGCAAGACCATAGGGCCTGAAGGTTTATCCTAGCTTGTGTGCTTTGCTTGATTTTAAAATGCTAAGATGTCAGTATCTGTTTTTACAGAAATGCTCAGAATGTGCAGGTGTGCCAATAGCATTATTCAGCTGTGATTTCTGCACAGCAGCAGGGTTGGGGTTCCTGCCAACTCTACAGTGCTATGATTATAACTTAAACACTATTTTAAGGGCTTGTTGGTGCTGACCTTTAAGACCCTAAACTGCCTCGGTCCAGTATACACGAAGGAGCGTCTCCACCCCCATTGTTCTGCCCGGACACTGAGGTCCAGCGCCGAGGGCCTTCTGGCGGTTCCCTCGCTGCGAGAAGCAAAGCTACAGGGAACCAGGCAGAGGGCCTTCTCGGTAGTGGCACCCGCCCTGTGGAACGCCCTCCCACCAGATGTCAAAAAGAAAAACAACTACCAGACTTTTAGAAGACATCTGAAGGCAGCCCTGTTTAGGGAAGCTTTTAATGTTTAATAGATTATTGTATTTTAATATTCTGTTGAAAGCCGCCCAGAGTGGCTGGGGAAACGCAGCCAGATGGGCAGGATATAAATAATAAATTGTTGTTGTTGTTGTTTTCCCTCTGCCAGGCTTAGGCCATCTCAGCCAGCAGTGGCTCCACTCCTGAGCAGAGTTTGGATCTGGCGTAACTTTACACAGGTTTAATTTACTTCAGTTTCTTTCTTCCCCAGTGGATGGGCCTTTGAACCTAACCTGCATTTTCTTCCCTCCTAGTCTATCCCTTCAGAGCTAAGGCCAGTGCCAACACAGCCATTGTGAATTTGGTTTTGGTGTGGAAAAATGATATAAATAGAACAAGCCTGCTTATTTTAAGGCTTTGGTTGCGTGAAAAGTATATTTAAAAAATAATAATGGTAGGTGGAAACACTTCATTCTAGTCTGGACTTATTCTCTCTCTCTTTTTTAAAGGTTTTTTAACAGGCCTGTAAAAACAGAGTTCTGAAGGTTTATCTAAATTGGAGGGAAGTGGATGATTAATAACCCTGAAGTCTATGACCTCAGGACTTTTCCCCTTCCTGTAGACTTCCCTATATAGCTAGTTTTTGTTTGCTCCAAGTCACACTCTTTACAAACCAAAACACCTTGCAGCATGGAAAAACATGAGGCTGGACTCAAAGGCTGCCTATGCCCTAGATCTTTAAATGCATTCTCCACATGCACACCCCACTGATTTTGCATTATAACAATTCAAAACATGTATGCAGTGCAACAAATAAACATTAGTTAACATGAAATAACCATAATGTCTGCTTATATACAGTGGTACCTCAGGTTACAGATGCTTCAGGTTACAGACTCCGCTGACCCAAAAAATTGTACCTCAGGTTAAGAACTTTGCTTCAGGATGAGAACAGAAATCGCGCAGTGGCAGCTGGAGGCCCCATTAGCTAAAGTGGTACCTCAGGTTAAGAACAGTTTCAGGTTAAGAACAGACCTTCAGAACAAATTAAGTTATTAACCCGAGGTACCACTGTATACACCTTTAAAGCACATTTGAAGTAACTTCTTTCCCTCAAAGAATTATAGGCATAATAATAATAATAATAACAATAACAACAACAACAACAACAACAACAACAACAACAATAATAATAATAATAATAATAATTTATTATTTATACCCTGCCCATCTAGCTGGGTTTCCCCAGCCACTCTGGGCAGCTTCCAACCGAGTATTAAAAACACAATACAGCATCAAACATTAAAAACTTCCCTAAACAGGGCTGCCTTCAGATGTCTTTTAAAAGTAAGTTTGCTATAGTTTACTCCTCACAGAGTTACAATTCACAGCAACCCTTCACAAACTACAGTGCCCAGAATTCTTTGAGGGAAAGAATGTGCTTTAAAGGTATAGCATGTGCACAGCTTAAGGCTCAAGATATTAAGCCTTGGGTATTGGTATAATAGGGCCTGAGGCCTATGTTGTGATAGATTTCCATTCCCCTCCCTCCAACCTCTCCCCCTCTCCTCCTTGGGCACTCACATTTAGCCTAAGCGTTCTGCATAGCTCTGAGCCTCCTGGGTGGTTTTCTGCTTAATGCTTGTTTACTAGTATAGAAACCATAGCATCATTAAAATGATGTCCATTACTCTAACAGAGCTGTAGTTATACTAATGTGGAAACGCCCAATTCATGCAAGCAGCTAAGACGAAGAATCTGCCTACCAAAACACAGGCATTAAAATAAAACATCCCCCATCAAAAAATACCACAGAGCAATCCCACTAAAACATTAAAATATAAACACCCAAAGTTAAAATGTAATCGTAAACGTAACTGGAAACTGTCATGTAACAGGAAATATAAAAAATTACAAATGTGCACGTTTATAAAATAATATCGGAGGATAATGCAGCACTGGGTGAATAGATAATGGTGTTTATTTAATTAGTGTCATCATCACCATTTAATTTCTAGCGTTTTATTATTTTTATATAATATGAATTGCTTCCTGTGAAACATCTCAAGGGAGTTTAACAAAAATAAATAAAACAATTTCAGATATTAAAAATCATATATAAAAACAATTACAACAATTTCAGATATAAAAACAATTTCAAATCCAACACAGATAGAAGTGAGGATAAAAAAATCTCCCCTCAAAAGGTTTGTTGAAAAAGGAAGGTATTGAATAGGTGCTGAAAAGACAACAGAGATAGTACCCATCTCGTGTATATTAGTGTTTATGTACTCAGTTTCAAAGTACTTAACACACATGATCTTAAACTACAGTCCTAAATACTTACTGAAGCATAAGCTCCACTCTGTGCTGTAAGACACACTTCAGAGCAAACATGCATATGATTGTGCTATTAATCTTTATGACAGTTCTGCAAGGCAGGATAGTATTAACTCCATGTTGCAGTTGGGAATAAAGCTGTTCTTAGACCTCCTGGAAAGGAATCTGTGGCTAGGGCAAGATTTGGATCATAGATTTTCACTTACTCCTCCTAGTTTGCCCAAAACCCTTTTGAAATTGTGGTTCAGTTTCATGACGGGGATGAACATGAGGTATGGATGCTTTCCTACAAAAACGAAGTACAGTGGTACCTTGGGTTACAGACGCTTCAGGTTACAGACTCCGCTAACCCAGAAATATTACCTCAGGTTAAGAACTTTGCTTCAGGATAAGAACAGAAATTGTGCTCTGGCGGCGCAGCAGCAGTGGGAGGCCGCATTAGCTAAAGTGGTACCTCAAGTTAAGAACAGTTTCGGGTTAAGAATGGACCTCCAGAACGAATTAAGTTCTTAACCCAAGGTACCACTGTATGTCTTTTTTTGTCTTTCAGAACTATTGTTTTTCTTAACACGCAGTTTCATTTCAGTGTAATTGACTACCCCTTAATCTATAACTAAGCCAACAAAGATTTTTTTAACAGCCTGACCCTTGTTTAAACAACTACAATTACTGCCTGAGCATGCCACACGAGGGGCTGCAGGATTTCTCCCGCCTGCCCTTCAGAGAAATTCAAAAGACTCTACAGTGTTACCTCTGGTTACAAACTTAATTCATTCCAGAGGTCCATTCTTAACCTGAAACTGTTCTTAACCTGAAGCACCACTTTAGCTAATGGGGCCTCCTGCTGTTGCTGTGCCGCCGCCGCACTATTCTGTTCTCATCTTGAAGCAAAGTTCTTAACCCGAGGTACTATTTCTGGGTTAGCAGAGTCTGTAACCTGAAGTGTATGTAACCTGAAGCATATGTAACCCGAGGTAACACTGTAGTTGTTTTTGCTGCAGAGAATGGAGTAACAAAGCTACCTGATAAGTAATTTGCTCTAAAAGCCCCTGTTTTGCACTGGCTTCCAAAGCAGGGCATGTTAGCAAATGAATCACTATTTCTCCTTTCCCCAGTAATAATAAAGCATATTTAGTGAAATGCTTAGGTTGGTTGGTGCAGCTGATTGTATTTGCAGCTGCAACTCAAAGAGAAAGTTTATTTGGAAGGGTGTATGTGTTTGTGTGCAGCGACAGTTTTCATCTGTGTACACAGGCCTTGATGCATGTTCAGTAAAGTCAGGATGCATCTACCACCTGATACGTGCTGGCGCACCCACACACTCTTAATTCCTCGTAGTAGTAGAAGTAGTAGTAGTAATAGGAGTAATAATAATAATAATAATAATAATATTTATACACCACCCATCTGGCTGGGTTTCCCCAGCCACTCTGGGCAGCTTCCAACAAAATATTAAAAATACATTAAAACATCAGTCATTAAAAGCTTCCCTAAACAGGGCTGCCTTCATATGTCTTCTAAAAGTCAGATGTTTATTTCCTTGACACCTGAAGGGAGGGTGTTCCACACACCCTCCCTTCAGGTGTCAAGGGGATTAAGAATTACACAACTTTTAGAAGGCATCTGGAGGCAGCCCTGTATCTGGAGGTTTTTAATCCTTGATGTTTTTATTATGTTTTTAGATATGCTGCAAGCTGCCTACAGTAGCTGGGGAAACCTAGCCAGATGGGCAGGGAATAATAATAATAATAATAATAATAATTATTATTATTATTATTATTATTATTATTATTATTATTATTTTCCCTCCTAATTTTTCACCTCAAAGTTCAAAATCAGGGCAAAATGCAAGACTGCAGGAAATAGGAACTGCATAGGAATGTATGCATGTATATCTGAAGGAGCGTCTCCACCCCCATTGTTCTGCCCGGACACTGAGGTCCAGTGCTGAGGGCCTTCTGGCGGTTCCCTCGCTGCGAGAAGCCAAGTTACAGGGAACCAGGCAGAGGGCTTTCTTGTTAGTGGCACCCACCCTGTGGAACGCCCTCCCACCAGATGTCAAAGAGAACAACAACTACCAGACTTTTAGACAACATCTGAAGGCAGCCCTGTTTAGGGAAGCTTTTAATGTCTGATGCATTACTGTATTTTAATATTTTGTTGGAAGCTGCCCAGAGTGACTGGGGAAGCCCAGCTAGATGGGCGGGGTATAAATAATAAATTATTATATTATTATTATATGAGAGCCAGGATCTCTGCAAGAAGCTGTAAGTTTCTGAAATAAAGACTCTGAAGTGTAACACACCTTAATACCTGGTGCCCTCCAGATGTTTGACTACAGCTTCTATCTGTTCCAACCAGCATGGCTTTTTTTTGAGGGGGGGGACTCCTTAGAGAGATTCTGTTTCTGTAGCTGGTGTCGTTGATTCTCTCTGCATCTGCAAGCAACTTGGAGTAGAGGGGCCCCCTGAGCATGTGCAGAGCTCTTCCCAGCCAGCTGCTCTGCCTCTGTATTCAGGAGCAGTGGCTGTACAGCAAGCTGTCTTTCTGCAGATTGAGCCCTCCCTCCTAACCCGGCTGATGTTGTTCTGCCTCTCTTATGGACATGGCTGGCCTGCCACCTTCTGCCCAGGACTTGAAACTGTCAGGAAGATGTGACATCTCTGTTGGCGGAGAAATTGAGATGCAGCTGAAAGGGCCTGGGGCCGGGGGGAGCTTGGAGAGATGGCTGACCCTGAACAGGATGAAGAGCACAGCTGTCAGCAGCTGCCCACAGGAAGAGACAGCAGAGCCGTCATCCGTGGGCAGTCATGCCTTTTGTGAATTTAAAAAGAGAGGGCGGTGAATCAGGTTTTAATGCTCTCCCATAGGGAAGCAGATGCGGTCCACCGAACTGTGGGGAGGATGCTGAAGGTTTTGAGCTGGAGGGAGTGGCAGTTCCAAGGATGTTCACCCAGATGGTCCTTGTTTCAGAGATGGAGATGTTGAAAGCAGCGTGTCAGTTGGGGTTGGTCACTTGTCTGTCCAGATAGCTGCACAGCCAGGGCAGGGAAGTTTGTTCAGTCCAGGGATTAGGAACCTTCTGGGCACAAGAAGGAGCCAAGGATGGGACTTAACCTTTGTACAGCTGGCTGCATTGCAAATGTGCAAAAGCCAATTGTATCTACACACATTTATCTCCACTGCATTATAGAATTGTAGAGTTGGAAGGAACCCAAAGGGTCACGTAGCCCGTTGTGTGTGTGTGTGTGTGTGTGTGTGTGTGTGTGTGTGTGTGTACAAGAGGCATTATCATAGTTCAGTGGCATGTTCCAGTTAGAACAAAGCACTCAAGGAAGGTGTGGAGCCAGTGATGGGGTGCCTTGGGGAAGGTTCTGAGAGCCAGATAGAGATTCTTAGAGGGCCACATTTGTCCTCCTGTGTCACTGTGAGAGTCAAACCCATCGTTCTGGCTACTTTTGCCTCTGGCCACAGCCACTGTTTCTGTCACCTCACCTGCCAATGACGCGTGGCCCCTGGAAGACTCTGCATCTGTCATATAGATTCCATCACGCAGACAGAAAAATCGCAATAGAGCAAGCCAATAAAAATATTCAAAATAATAGAGAAGCAATAAGAGAAGCAGTGAAATAGGGGATTAAGAGCAATGTGTGAATTAAGAGCAATACGAAAAGCAGTGAAATAGCAGCAAAACGTATTAGCAATAAATAGCAACATCCAACTTGGCACCGTATCATTGTACTGAATGAAATAACTCATCGCTAGATCATTGAACAGCAGTGAAATATACTTGCCAAGGGAAACCAATTTGGAGCAAACCTGTCTTAAATGTTTGTTTGAAGGGACTTATGGTCCTCACTTGGAATTGAGTTCCATCAGTGTGCATCTTGACACATCACCTCATTTTGTTTTATATTTTATTATACTTTATGTTGAATTTCTGAAATTATAGAAAAAACAAAACTTCAGTATCATTCTCACAATGACCCAAATTGGGGACACAATGAAAATGCTAAGCATAAGCGATATTAATTCGAGCTTTCAGCGGTAAGGAAAATAAAGCAAAGACCCAAAGCTACCTCTGTTAGTTTGATGGAAGAATAAAGTTGTAACAAGTTGCAGTCTTAACCATAAACACAACAAAGTTAAAACTAAAAGCAATGGGCAGGGCAGCTGAAGCTGAGAAGAGGGAATCTGCAAGGGATTGATATGACAGTGTCCTTCTTGAACATTACACAGGATTGATATGACATTTGAATCATAGAATCATAGAGTTGGAAGAGACCACAAGGGCCATCGAGTCCAACCCCCTGCCAAGCAGGAAACACCATCAGAGCACTCCTGACATATGGTTGTCAAGCCTCTGCTTAAAGACCTCCAAAGAAGGAGACTCCATCACACTCCTTGGCAGCAAATTCCACTGTCGAACAGTTCTTACTGTCAGGAAGTTCTTCCTAATGTTTAGGTGGAATCTTCTTTCTTGTAGTTTGGAACCATTGCTCTGTGTCCACTTCTCTGGAGCAGCAGAAAACAACCTTTCTCCCTCCTCTATGTGACATCCTTTTATATATTTGAACATGGCTATCATATTACCCCTTAACCTCCTCTTCTCCAGGCTAAACATGCCCAGCTCCCTTAGCTGTTCCTCATAAGGCATCGTTTCCAGGCCTTTGACCATTTTGGTTGCCCTCCTCTGGACACGTTCCAGTTTATCAGTGTCCTTCTTGAACTGTGGTGCCCAGAACTGGACACAGTACTCCAGGTGAGGTCTGACCAGAGCAGAATACAGTGGCACTATTGCTTCCCTTGATCTAGATGCTATACTCCTATTGATGCAGCCCAGAATTGCATTGGCTTTTTTAGCTGCCGCGTCACACTGTTGACTCATGTCAAGTTTGTGGTCAACCAAGACTCCTAGATCCTTTTCACATGTACTGCTCTCAAGCCAGGTGTCACCCATCTTGTATTTGTGCCTCTCATTTTTTTTGCCCAAGTGCAATACTTTACATTTCTCCCTGTTAAAATTCATCTTGTTTGTTTTGGTCCAGTTCTCTAATCTGTCAAGGTCGTTTTGAAGTGTGATCCTGTCCTCTGGGGTGTTAGCCACCCCTCCCAGTTTGGTGTCATCTGCAAATTTGATCAGGATGCCCTTGAGTCCATCATCCAAGTCATTGATAAAGATGTTGAATAAGACGGGTCCCAAGACAGAACCCTGTGGCACCCCACTAGTCACTCTTCTCCAGGATGAAGAGGAACCATTGATGAGCACCCTTTGGGTTCGGTCAGTCAGCCAGTTACAAATCCACTGAGTGGTAGCATAGTCAAGACCGCATTTTACCAGCTTCTTTACAGCTTAGCTCACGTGTTTGGCCACTATGTTACATGGGTGGTCAAAGCACCAGCAAGGCTCCTCTCCTTGTAGCAAATGCCTTTTTATGGGGAATTTAGGAGTTTCATCCCTCCCCTTGTACTAATAAACCTTTCTACCCTTGCAGATTGTCGGGAATTGTTGCTGCCTGAGCTGATGGCGTACACAACCAGCTCCAGCCCTTCCGTGCCAGTGGGGCCCCAGTACTGCGTTTGCAAAGTCGAACTGTCTGTGTGTGGCCAAAATCTTCTGGACAGAGATGTCACCTCTAAATCTGACCCCTTCTGTGTCTTATTTATGGAAGTCAACGGCAAGTGGACAGAGGTAAGGCCCAAAATGTTGCCCTGTGTCAGGAATGGCCATCCTCTATTGGCCAGTTGGTGCGAGTTACAAAATGGTTGCCACAGGAGCATGGCATAACACAAAATGGTGGTTGTGGCAGAGTGGTATAATGGATTCAGTGTTGGAGAGGCTGAGACAGATGATCAGCTAACAATAATTTTGTCATGGACTGGTTGGATGCAGAAGAGTGATGGGAGGCACCGGCTGTGGAACCCCCAAGGGAAGAAGGCTCAGAGCCAGGGGATTGGTGGTGGGACAACACTGAGTGGTTGGAGAGAGAAGAGGGAGCAGACTAGGAGGAGGTGGTGTCAGAAGCTGAGGAGGCAAGAGGGTTTAGTTAGCAGGAAGAGTCTGTGGCAGAGAGAGGTCCAGAATCAGCGGCAGAAAAGGAGGCTGGAGAGGAGAGGGGCCAAGAGGCAATATGCTCCTGGCAATGATAAGAATATTAAAGTTCATTTAGATAGAGAACCAGATTTGACACACATTCAAGCATTTACAAACCTAATCCCTGGTAAGAATTCAAAAGGGTGAGGGCTGGTCAGCTACAGGCATGCTTGGAGGATACGGATTCTCTATTTAAATAATAATAATAATAATTTAGGTTTTCACATGATACATCTTAGGAACACGATATATTACAATTCTTATTTTTCTGTGACTTCCCATATCACTTGATAATACGTTATATCGCCACTCACTGAACTGCCCATTTGTGAGGATGTGGATTCTCTCTATCCATCACAATCTGGCTTGAGGTCTGGGTCCTGCTCTGAGGTTGCCTAGAATGCCCTGAAGGACGCCCTTTGTTGGGGAAGAAACAGAGGGAGTGCAGCACCGTTGAATCTCTCCACCATTCAAGCAGCGTTACGAGTTATAATCCAGTATTTGTAAGCTGACCCATTGGCTTTTTTGTGTGATGCCCCCACCCTGGAAATAGTAGATCCTTGCAGTCCTGGGTGTGGTGGAAGGTGGTGGACTCTCCTTCATTGGAGGTTTTTAAGCAGAGGTTGGATGGCCAGGGATTCTCTAGCCGTGATTCCTGCATTGCAGGGGGTTGGTCTAAATGACTCTTTGGGTCCCTTCCAACTCCACAGTTCTATGATTCTATGAAAGTCTGTGAATCTGTGGCCCAGGAATCAGTTATTCTCTGGGCAGAAACCTCAATGGCCTCCTTCTTGCTTTGGTCATACATTTCTGTTATCTCCTCTTTGCAGACGCCTGTTTTGATTAAATCTGCTGGCAAATTGTTCCCTTTCATAGACTTCTTAAAACGTTGTTATAGCTTTATCAGGAAGTCCAAAGAGCAAGCAGTTAACCCAAGGAGCAATGGTCAGCAATCACTCTGCAGGGATTCCTTATTGTCTGTTCAGCTTACCGGCAGTAGATTGTCCGCCACCCTCTTCTTGACTTGTGCCAACTTCCCACAAGCTCCTCCAAAAGGAGGAGACTACGGGCAGGCTGGCCAACAAACCTGCATATGAACCCTGCTGCCTCCATCTCCATCTCTGGACAACCACTAGGTTCTAACCAGTGTCAGTCCTCCTCAGAGCAGACCCATGGGAAATAATCATTCCAATCAGCCTACTCTGAGTATTACCTGGATACAACCCATTAAGTCCACAGTCTAAAACCACCCAACTGCCCCACTGTTAAGCAAGGTTTTCTATAGCAGTCGTTCACTCTCCAAACAGATACTACTGTTGGCTTTCTTTGACAAGAAAACCGCATGCTGTGTGAAATGGAGTACGGACACACACACACACACACACACACACACTGACTTAAAAGATGGTGCCTCTCTTCTGCGCTAATATATTCAGAGAGAAGACACGTCGTACTGCCCAGCAGCTGGGATTTGCATGCTCTTGGGTTTATTTTGTGAATAACATTTTTTTGCCCATAAGGAAGAATCAGCCCTGGTTTCTCAAAGCGGACGGCGTTGTTGCTTTGGATGATATGGGGGGATGGGGAAGGAAGGGTAACAACTCTGTGGTGATGAGAGGCAGATGGACACAGGAAAGCAGCTGTGTTGTAGAACTGCTCAAGGAAGGAATTGGAAGCTTGTTTACACAGCTTTGTTTACATGGTCAGAAGCTGCCAGAAGGTTCTGCTCTTTCCCCTTGTAGTCTGCACTGGAGTCATTTACTCTGCAATCACTTCTTCTGCCAAAATGGTATCTGCCCTTTGGATGAAACCATGTGGTAGGACAAAAGCAAATCCACTGTGATGTTCGTGTGTATGCACTTACATACATGCAAAACCAGATTGATCCACTCCTATGGAAGGGGACATAACTTATTTTGGCTGTGTACACATCATACATTTAAAGTACATGCCCCCCCGAGAATCATGGGAACTGTAGTTTGCTAAGGATGCTGGGAATTGTAGCTCTGTGAAAGGCTAAACTACAGTTCCCAGGATTTTATTTTGGGGTGGGTCGGGGAGGGGTGTTGTGTGCTTTGCATATATGGTGTTTTACACAGCATGTTGAAGCAGTGAACTCTGAGGAATGGCAACTCTGAGCAAATTTTGAGAAGGCAAAAGGGGGAGATAGTGAATTTACCAAGAACCAGAAAATACAGTGCCTGTCTGGTGAAGGAGCGGGTAGCAACTCCTTAACTGATGTCAGTTTGCTATGTTCATGCTTGGTGCAACCAAGCGGATTGACTGGAGTTGAAGGGGGAGCCAAATACAGTACATTTGTGGTTCCATGTTTATTTTCAGCTGCAGGGGACAGCGTGGTACAAATTCATGGTGAAGACTTTAGGTGCAGAAGGTTCCAGGTTCAGTCTGCAACATCTCCAGGTGGGCTGGAAAAAGATCCTGGAGACCCATTCCTGCCAATCACTGTAGACAATACTGAGTTGGCTGGAGCAATGATTTGACTTGGTATAAAGCAGCTTCCTGTGTTATTATGTTCTTCCAATGAACAGTATTGTGAGGCTCAGACTGCAGGGCAGGGAGGAAAGCAGATGGGAGTAAGAGAAGTGTTGGGGCAACAGATTTTGGAGCTAAGGAAACAGGGATGGCGAATCATTCTTAGAAACATGGGCAGTTTCAGGGCTGGGACTGATGGGAGTTGTAGTTCAAAACATCTGGAGGGGACCAGGGTGGTGAAGGTTGGTGTAATAGGAAGTTTGTTCCTGAATGAAAAAGATTCCCTTTCCTCCTTTTTGTATTCTGAAGTGCCATTTTTCACTGTCCTGTTGCTCCGAGCTCCTTCTCTGTTCAGGGTTTTCATCAGAACTGAAGTGTATGTGTTTCTTTCTCTCCCTCCCTCTCTCTCTGTAATGCCAACTTTTCAGATGTGTGGTTTTTATTTCGCCTGGGCTATTTTTGGACTGTTGCTTCAGAAAAACATGCGGTGAGGAATGTGAGAGAGAGGAGTCTTCAATGGGCAGTCTGTGAGACACACAGGCTGTTGCTTGCTGCTTCGATTCTGAAGGGAGGTCAGAGGATTGTCTAAGCTGGCAGCGGGTGTGGAAAAGGGGGAGAGGGCATATTTTCAGCCTTCCCACCAGAACCTGGGCAGCCTCCAGAAAGATGTGAAACAAAGAACAGACACTGACCCCTCCTGAATGTAAAAGTCTCCAGTGCTTGGTGCTTGCTGGCACCAAGAAATCAAAATCGAGGCTGCATTTTTAAGTGTCGCTTGAAAAGTCCCCTTTCATCGGTCAGATAATAGTGGTTTGGGGGCAGATTCTGGCCCACTAGGGAACAAGAGGGAGGTAACGGCTTGCTGAGTGGGGACCCCCAAGGTTTCTAAAAGTACAAAAAACATCTACCTGCTACAATGCCCCCATAGGGATGACTGTGCTCGGTAGCAGTGGAAAGCTGGGCGTCAGCTGGAAAACAAAAATAGAAAACTGAGATGGGGTGTGGAATGGAGTTTCTGAGGTGCACTGAGCAGAAACACTTCTGTTAGGAGATGGGAATATATTGCAAAACTCTGTCGCAGGTCCCACTTGTTTGTGATCTGCAAGGAAAATATCATAACTTTTCACTCTCTCTCTTTTCCACATTCCTTTGCATGCCATACCGTGGATGGTTCTATGAATCTATAAAGAAGGCAGTAAAAATGTTGTTAGGCAATAATTTCTTATTACTTATTTGCAGATGTATGTAAAGCAGCCTTTTATGGGGCAGGACACACAAATGTGTGTGGATAAAAATGAGTTGTGGGTTTGTTTGTTTTTTGCAGTTTGCTACCTTTTCTTTTTATATAATGAAACATCAAACATTAAAAACTTCCCTCAACAGGGCTGCCTTCGGATGTCTTCAAAAAGTCAGATAGTTGTTTATTTCCTTGACCTCTGATGGGAGGGCATTCTACAGGGCGGGTGCCACTACCAAGAAGGCCCTCTGCCTGGTTCCCTGTAACCTCACTTTTCGCAGGGAGGGAATCGCCAGAAGGCCCTCGGCGCTGGACCTCAGTGCCTGGGCTGAACAATGTGGTTGGAGACACTCCTTCAGGTATAATGGGCTGAGGTCATTTAGGGCTTTAAAGGTCAGCACCAACACTTTGTATTGTGCTTGGAAATGTACTGAGAACCAATGTAGATCTTTCAGGACCAGTGTTATATGGTCTCAGCAGCCACTTCCATCCATGGTGGTCAGCCACCATTTTTATTTACTCAAGATGCATGGCCCTGAATATAACAAACATTGTTCCTTGACCTTCTTTGGAGCACTTTGTGCCATATTTGGATCTGCAGTGCCAGCCTTTTTGTGGGTAATGACTAAAAACTGGAACAAGAAGCAATTAACTCTGTAGCTATGCAAAGGATGTTCAATGAATTCCCTCTAGTTAATCAGTGTTGGTATGTACAAATTAACTAGACAATTTTGAAAAAGATTAAAAAGATCTGCTGAAATCTGCAGTTTCCCTTCAATCTCAGCCGGGCTGGAGGGTGGGGGAGTCCCATGGAAAATGAGCTCGGATCCTGGATTTGAATCAGACCGAAGCTAAGAAATCACATCTTAGATGGGTGAATCATTCCCAGCCATACAGTCAAATGGACTTATTTGTACAGCCTGCAGTTAAATGGGGTTAGTAGAACAGCTGCCCGTTGTGATTTAGCAGAAACGTAGGTATAAATGCAACTAAAATATAAAATAAATTTACAAATGAAACAAAAAATAAAGTGTGAAGCTGCAGCATACAGTGCCACAGTGAAACATATCATTCAGTGCAGAGAGAAACCACAATCTACAATCAATTTGGAGTTTCAAGGTTGTGCTATGTAATTACTACTAATACGTAGCTGATTATTTGATTGCCATCCTCCCAAAAGATCGTGTAGGAAGCTGTTTTGAGAAGATAATATTCCTTTTCTGCTCTCTCCCCCCCTCACACCCCCGACAGCTGGTCCACAGTAACTCGCTGTTCCATTTCCCTTCCAACCTCCCCTTGTATTTTTAGCAAAATTACCATATTGTTGATGTGCATTTCCAAACATTTCTCCCATTTTTAAAAATACATTTCAGCAGAGCTTCTTTCCCTTTTTCCCTCTCCCACCCCGCTCACCATTTTTGACTCTCCCCCAACACACACGTTGCGTACCTATTTCTAGCTTTCAAATGTTCACAGGTTTTGTTAATATCCTTTTCCTGTTTGACTCTGGCATCTATGCGCATTGGCAGGGTGGAATGGTGGTGTGCCTAAACGAAACACAAGGAGTGATGGCGGACAGTAATTTAGATACCTCTAAAAGGAGATTGAGAAAAAATTATGGTAAAGAAGTCTATCAATGGATACTAGTAATGATAGCCATATTATGAAGCTTAGGGTTGCGCAGGAGAGCACCTACTCTGTGGCAGCCCCAGAATTGTGGAATCCCTTCCCTTGACCTTCATGATACAGCTTTGCTGAAGTTGCACCTTTTAAGACCCTGGCCGTTTGAAACTTGTATGTTCATTTATTATTTTATTTATTACATTTGCATACCGCCCTCCATCCATAGATCTCAGGCCAGCTGACAACGTAAAATTACAATATAAAAAAACACAGAATACAGAATAAAAATAAGAACAAAAACAAAGCCCTCCCAGTTGAAAGAGATTTTAGGAGTTACTGTGTTCTTGTGGCTGTGCAGTGGTACCTCTGGTTACGTACTTAATTTGTTCCAGAGGTCCGTTCTTAACCTAAAACTGTTCTTAACCTGAAGCACCACTTTAGCTAAAGGGGCCTCCTGCTGCCACCGCCGCGTGATTTCTGTTCTTATCCTGAAGCAAAGTTCTTAACCCGAGGTACTATTTCTGGGTTAGCAGAGTCTGTAACCTGAAGCGTCTGTAACCTGAAGCGTATGTAACCCGAGGTACCACAGTAGTTTGCTTTGTAATGTTTTTATTGTTGCGTTTTAAATTGTTGTGACAATTTAACCCTGATGATGAAAGGCGAGGGAGGAGAGCAGCAACAACATAAAAAGCTTGCTGAATCAGACCAATGGCTCATCTGGCCTAGCACCTGTTCCCAGTGGCGTAGCGTGGGGGGTGCAGGGGGGGCCGGCCGCACCGGGCGCAACATCTGGGGCTTAGGGTTAGGGGGCGCAAATCCACAGGTTAGGGGGGCGCAAATCCATGGGTTAGGGGGTGCAAATTACTTGCCTTGCCCCGGGTGCTGACAACCCACGCTACGCCACTGCCTGTTCCCACTGTGGCCAACCAAATGCCCATTATGGGAAGCCGGCAAGCAGGATTCAAGTTTAAGAGCACCTCCCCTCCTGCAATTCCTAGCAGCTGGTATTCAGAGGCATACTGCCTCCAACCAGGGAGTTAGAACATAGCCATTGTGACTAGAAGTTGTGGATAGCCTTATCCTCCATGAAAAGGCAGGTAAAAAGTGGTAATTTTAATAATAATAAATTTTATTTATACCCCACCCTCCCCGGCCAGAGCCGGGCTCAGGGCTGCTAACACCAGTAAAATTACAGTAAAAACATAATAGGGGAAAAAACCCAATTTAAAATACAGGTTAAAAAGCAATTTAAAATGCCGCCTCATTTTAAAAGTAGCCCATAGATCAAAACCATAAGGGGAGGGAAACATAAGGGTCAGACTGAGTCCAAACCAAAGGCCAGGCGGAACAGCTCTGTCTTGCAGGCCCTGTGGAAAGATGTCAAGTCCCGCAGGGCCCTAGTCTCTTGCGACAGAGCTTTCCACCAACTCGGGGCCAGTACTGAAAAGGCCCTGGGCCTAGTTGATAAATAAATAGAAGCATCCCCACTTGTGTGCGATCGACACGTGTGCGACCGTGTATATGTGCAGCGCCAGGAAATAAGTAAATCATTGAATTCATACCCAGAAATGGAGGGAGAATGGTGGAGAGTCCTTGTGGCTTGCAAGGAAACCCTCCCCGGAACCCAAAGAGGACTTCAGTGAGGGCAGAGAAGAGACTGGAGGTGCAGCGGGGCTTTGTTTAGGCTGCTCAGCCTCCCTGGCCAACAGCTGGTATGTGGGGTAGCACAGCCAACACTTTTCTGCCCATCCTGCAGCCTCCTGTCAGCCCCAGAGCTTCAACACTAGTTGTGTATATTTTTGGTACAGTATTTTTGATTTTTGGAGAGGAATATTTTGAGAGAGTATGGTAGAGAGGGCATTTATGTGATTTTCACTTTTGCGGCGCCAGAACGTAACACCCCCCTCCCCACATACCTTAACTGGGAAGTCACTTGCAGTCCAGAACAGGTTGGCAAATGCTGATCATCAGAGTTTATTGTGTGCGAACAAGTTAGTTTAATCTACATTTTTTTTTCATGTGGAAACAATTTTTTATTATTCTTGTTAGTTGTTGTAGTTGCAGCAGCAGTGATTAATCACCTTTCTGCCCAACTAGTGATACAAAATATAAAATATATACAATATTAAAAACAACAATATGGATAAAAACAATGGTTGAAGCAGAACAAAGCTGTAACTGGGGGGAAGCGGAATAAAATTTAAAGCCCATCAAAAATCCGGCAGAGATTTTACTAATGGCATGCCAAAATGTTCCGCTGTGTTTTCATCGAACATTGCACATTGATTGATGAGAAAAGGAACTGCGTCTGAGAACTTTCAAATAGGAGAGAAATGTTTACTGGAAAGAAAAATAGACATAAGAACATATGAAGAACCTGCTGGATTAGGCCAAAGGGGGCTCATCTAATCCAGCATTCTGTTCTCACAAGGGCCAAACAAATGCTCCAATGGGAAACCAGCAAGTAGGATTTGAGCGTAAGAGCAACTCTCCCCTCCTGTGGTTTCCAGCAACTGGTATTCAGAATCATTGCTGCCTCCAACTGCGGAGGCACAAAGCCCAGCCATCGTGGCTAGTAGCCATCGATAGCCCTCTCCTCCATGAATTGGTCTAATCCTCTTTTTAAGCCATCTGGGTTGGTGTTCCTCACTACCTCCTGTGAGAGTGAGTTTCATAGTAAAACCATGTACTGCGTCCTCTGCAACCTGACAGCAGTGGAGTTGGCTCAAAACCTCACACCCACCGAAACACTCAAGGAATTCTCAGGTGCCCTGACAAATAGATGAGGAAAATGGAAGACCCTTTCGTAGGGGAAGCAAACTTCCACGAAACCATACTGGTTTTCAGAGCCGTCTTTTCCATAGGGCTTAGTGGGGCGTGGCACCAGGGCGCCGGCCTCTCAGGGGCATCGCAGCAAGTGGGGGAGCTGCGTGGCTTTGACGGTGGCCTCCCCTTTCCCTGCAGGCCCGCCAGCTGTGCCCCGCCAACTTTAAGGCTGGCGGGCATGCAGCTTTCCTCCCAAGCCTCCTTGGGAGGAGAGCGATCCCCGCGGAGGCTTGGGAGGGAAGCTGCACGCCTGCCAGCCATATGGTTGGCAGGGCACGGCTTCCGTCCTTAGCCTCTGTGGGGATCGCTCTCCTCCCAAGAAGGCTTGGGAGGAGCGCAACTTCACTCCCAAGCCTCTGCGGGGATTGCTGTCTCACAGCGGCATGGGGGAGAGTTGCGCCCCCTCCCCATGGCTGGCAGTGTGCAGCTATGGCCACCCCAACACTATCTGTGGTAATTTGGGGGTAATTTGCACCCCGGCGCCACATCTGCTAAAAATGGCCCTGCTAGTTTTATTCCTTCTAAGGCTTGGTAAAGATAGGGCCAACTGACCTCCTTAGCAAGGAAGGCCCACAATTGAGACTCCTGTGAGGAGGTTTCTAGGTGAGGAAGGGCGCCTGAGGTGACTGTGGCGGTTTGGTGAAAGGGCAGCCTCCTTGCCCCAAACCCCTTTCCGAGTTTCTGTTCTGACAGTCCCAACATTGTTTGCTGCTGGAGGCAAACCGATAGGTACAGAAGGGAAAGGTACAGAAGGGGAGGGGAGTTCTTCTTCTGGGAGGCGAGGTATGCATTTAAGGGCTTGCACTTTCTCTCTCAGGAGTATAATTTTGTGGGAATGTGTTGCCAGGACAGCAGGCACCTCACGCCCGCCTGATTTCCATAATCCCTAACAGAAGCCCCTTTCAGAGTTAAGGAGGCATTAGCACATAAATGCTCCATTTGAGGTCGAGTGAGCCTCTGAAGTGTCAGCGTTTTCCAGGGCCTGTGGCCAAGAAAAGCGTGTTGGGGCTGGAGCCGGGCCCTGCGCACGTGCGGGCCCTGGGTTTCGGCTCCAAAGGCAGCGCCTTTAATCTGAGAAACATTGCAGGACACGCTGTGTGCCACTTGGCAGTGAATACTCCCAAGACAACTTGTCTCTCTTCAGGTGGCTTTTAACGCTTGATACAATCACTCCTGCAATTTTGAGTGATTTTAAAGAGCTTTATCTTGGGATAATTGGAGCTGTGTGGAAACAGGGCCTTTTTGCGTCATTTTTTCTCTCGGAGCTTTTTCTCTGTCTTTTCCCCTCCTCCCTCCTTTTCCATGTAATTCAACAACAAGGCATGGAATCCAGGCTTAATTTGTAATTATAAAGGCGCTGGGAAGGTGTGTTCCTCGTTGAGAGCTGTGCTCTTGGACCAAAAAGCACTGTGACTTAGAAGCAAAACCTCCCCCAGTGGTGGTATAGTGGTTAGAGTGTTAGACTTGGACCTGGGAGACCAGGGTTCCCACTGGGCCATGGAGCTCCCAGGTGACCTTGAGCCAGTCACTCACACTCAGCCTAACCTACCTCACAGAGTTGTTATGAGGATTAAATGGGACAGAGGAGAACTATGTAGGCCACCTTTCGCTCCCTGGGGGAAAGGTGAGGAATAAATAAATAAATGGGCTGATAATTTGGAGATTCTCATCATTTCCCCTATTTTCAATGTGCAGGTACATCCCCACCCAGGTACAAGAGGAAAGTATCAGCCAGCTTTGGGAAAACACCAAAGGTTGCAGAACTAGAGGAATGTTCGGCAGTGGGGAGGGAGAGCTCAGCAACAGCCCCATGCTCAGTAGCCACTGAATTTGGACTTACTGTTGGGGATGGGCCGGGGAGGTGGGGACAGACCAAAAACCATAAGAACATTAGAAGCTTCCTGATATTGGGTCAGGCTATTGGGTCCATCTAGCTCAGTATTGGGGTCTCCCCCAGCCCTTCCTTGTGTCATGGCCCTGTCAAGCAAGGAAAGTCGAGAGTGAAGAATTAACTCTTTATTGTCAAAAGTACACTTACAAGTTAGGAAAAGGCATGCCCATCAGTTATGTGTTTCTCAGCTGCTCCCAGGTGTGAACCCAATGAGGCAGTTGCTGCAACAGAGAGGCCCCGTCCCCTGCTTATGTATCTCCCCAACCTGAGCTCTGTTCAAGCAGGTGAAAACTACACCTGCGTGTAACCTGTTTCCTCCTCCCACTTCAGTCCTCCTGGTCCAGGGAGACAGTGGAGCAAGATAGGTGGGGACACGAGGAGGAGGTGTGGAAGCCCTTGACTCTACACCAGCCTGACCTGCCTCTCCCTCCTGCTGCACCTGTTCTTCACTCTCCGATCCTGCAGCTTCTCTTGCCTCTCATTCTCATCTCCTGGCTGTCACAGGCTCCCCCAGTTCACTGATTCCTTCTTCCAAGTCAGTCTCCAATCCCACTTCTCCCCCCACCCAGTCCCTAACTCATCAGTATCCGGCTGGATAGCCACCACTCCTCAGTGTCCAGCCAGTCCCTGGCCCCTGGAGATGCTGAAGATTCAACCTGGGACCCCCTTTCAGCCCTAAAGCAGGTGTACTGCTTCCGAGCTTCCCATGTTGCTTATGGGAGTGAAGATATCTTAAAGTCGTACTTCAGGAGACTGTTTGGATTCTTTGTGAGATAAAGGGAGAATAGAAAGGAGAGGGGGAATTCGGTGAAGAGGGGTGTGGGCAGGGCGTTCACTTTCTTCTTCAGTGTGGCTACTGTTTTTTCAGTCAGGTTTCTGCACCCACACCCACAGATGTGGCCTTTTTTGAGGGTGTGTGTGGCCTGGGAGAGTTCTGGGGGCCAGATAGTGTGCCCTGCAGGGCCACATTCAGTCCTGTAGGCCTGGCATTCTACACCAATTTTGACTAGTACTGCTGGCGATCTGGAACAGGACCGGGAAGTGGCATGTGCCCTAGAGAGAGTCCTGAGGGCCACATAGAGAGCTCTGCAGGGCCATATTCAGCCTGCGTGTCTGAGGCTCCCAACTCCCATGAAGAGTACCTTTTTATGTGCATCTGCAGAGTCCTGCGGTCATCTGTCCCAGGCTTCTTGCAGCTGTCTAAACTCACGTTCCGATTTTCCCTTCCCTCCTTCCTCATCGGCTCTGTCGTGCATTATGCCTTGAAGGCCTGCATTGGCACAGGAAGCACAGCCGAGAGAGCCAAAAACCTGCCATTCTCCTCACTTGGGCTTTTTCTAGGAATGCAGATTTCATTAAAGAGCACAGCCAATTATGTGAAAGTGAAAACTTCACTGCCGCTTCCTTCACCCCTCATAAGCCTTGCGAGTTTGAATGGGTGCCAGCGAGGCAGATGGAGTAAGTTACATTGGTACCAGTCCCTAGGAAGGAGGAAAAGAGGCCCTGCTATTGATCCCTGCAAAATATGTTGCCATTTCAACATGGCAAGATGTGGGAGGTGTGAGGGAGTCTTTGCTCCTTCTCTTGCATCGGTTCAATTTAAAAGTGAGCATGCAAAAAAAGAGAGAGAGAGAGAGAGCGGAAGAATTCAGTCTCTTTACTGAAGCAAAGAGAACTGATTTGTGTTGAAGCACGCATATATTGGCACCCAAAGCAGTGCTGGCACCCCCACCCCCAAAACTGGGGAGCCTTTTTCAGCTCGAGGGCCACGTTCTCCTCATGGGCAACTTTCTGGGGGCCACAGACCAGTGGAGGGTATGGCAGAAGTAGATGCGCGCTCACAATCTCAATTTCATCAAGGCAAATGAGAGTTGTTATTGTAGATCAAGGATACATCCAGCCAAGTAAAATCACCAGCAGAGGCCACAAAGCAAGGCCAGGGAAGGCTGTGTCTCAGGTGTGTGTGTGGCCTAAGCAGTCTCAAGGGCCTGAGATTCTTCCACTCCTGTAGTGGATTATCTTGATGAATTCTGAGCTGAATTTTGTAATTGTGGGCTCATTATTACGCTGGCTCCAAAAACCTACAAAACTGCAGCACGATGCAGTGAAACAATATGACCCCCCCAAAACATGTGCACAGTAATCACTATTATTATATATTAATTTTTTTATACCACCCTTTATTTGTAGATCTTAGGGCAGTTCACAACATAATGTTCGGGCTGCTGCATAAGCAGGTCAGCACTGCTGTGCTCCGAGTCTTACCTGTGATCGATGTTCTAGGTCGATAGGCCACAACGACTGAATGGCCCCCGAATAAGGAGTCCCAGACTTCAGGTGGTGTTCTGCTGCCTACACTGGTGTAAATCCATGTAGTTCTTATTCACAGAAGTTGCTCCAGAACTGTATGGAGTGTACCTTTCATTTTTCCCATCGAGACTGGTTGATATTTTGTGGGTTGGTAGGGGGAGAGGTCTTCCCTGTGCAACATGAATTTATCCATGGAAATCCTCTGGATTTTGCATTTTAAATATCTGGCGCCTGCCTTTTTAAGTGAACTAATGTATTGCACGCTTCCTGGTCTAATCAGAGAGCATAATAATATTTTGGATGTTTCAATTCTTTGAAATTTATGATACAGAACATGGGCTTTAAAATGTACCATATGCATTAAAATACACATTTTCTGATTAAATATGTTTAGAGATGCATAAACATATTGAGTAAAATATGTACTAAATATTAAAATGCATATTTAAATATGTGTGCCATATTTTTATTTTTTTTAATTGCAGAATGGGTTGAAAACAGAATGTAGCAGTATTATGAATAAACACATGTGAAATTGATATGGGATTGCATCTGTTAGTCATGTTATGTTAGTCATACCCAGAGAAATGGACCTATGTTGGTCATGGCCATTGATTTCAATTGGTCTCCTTGTGACTATGGCTAACATTGGATACAGCAGATTGGCTGCAAATAGATGGATACCACCATCAATATTATGACCTTTCTCAAACCATTTTTGGAATGATTTTCTTTTCTTGTCTTTTTTTTTTTTAGTGCAAAATTGCCCTGGAGAGTAGAGGGTGGCAACATCTCAGGCTCTTGCCTGTCAGTGCTGTTCATAGGCTGCTTCTGCTGCAGCCTTGCAGAATTGCCTTTGTGTTCAGAACTCAACCATGGAGAGGAAAGATATATGTCTGGACTGAACATAGCAAAA
Source organism: Podarcis filfolensis (assembly GCF_964270895.1). Classification (NCBI taxonomy): domain Eukaryota; kingdom Metazoa; phylum Chordata; class Lepidosauria; order Squamata; family Lacertidae; genus Podarcis; species Podarcis filfolensis. The sequence continues at coordinate 55,176,270 of NC_139611.1, read as the reverse complement.
GCACTTTCAGATTGCCCCCAACACCCTAAAAATGTTCCACCTGTCTTCACCATTATTTTTCAACAAAAAACTGTACTACGGTCTAAAAGTTGATCGGCTCGTTGATCTAAACTCGTTGATCGGCTCACTTGTTCAACCTAATTCTTTATTTGTAGATCGACAGGACAGAAACAGCTGTGAACAACCTCAATCCAGCCTTCTCCAAGAAGTTTGTCATAGATTATCGCTTTGAGGAGGTTCAGAAGCTGAAATTTGCCTTGTTTGACCAAGACAAGTCAAGCATGCAGCTGTACGAACATGACTTCTTGGGAGAATTTTCCTGCACCCTGGGAACAGTGAGTGTTACTACCTGCTTAGTGGAATCCCTAAGTTTCTGCTTCCAAAGTATTGCCGGTCATTGGCAAGTTGTTGCTAGTTCTTCAGGCAGCGAAAGAGATTAGAAGGCAGAACAGGGAACAGGAACATAAGCAGGACCCTCCTGAATTAGATCATAGCTCTGTCCTCTTTCCAGCTGTTATGCTTTTGGAAAGCCCGCAGCAAGACATTAAAGGTAACAGTGCTCTATTGTTGCTTATTCCCATCTAATCTAGTTTACCACCATTGTATGTGAAGGTCCTGTTTCACTATCAAGCCTATTCTCCATTTAATAGACCAATCATCTGTGCACTGATTTATCTAATGCTTTAAAAAAACTCACCTAAGCCATTACAACATCTCATTGGCTAAATTACGTGCTCTGTAGAGCAGTGCCAGTCTTTGTTTACTGTGCCAATATCTGAACCGCTAGGTGACCCCCCTCCCCAAAAAGCCTCTGTAGGCATCTTCCAAACAATTCCCCAAACCTTATAACGAAGGTTGCCTTTCAGATACAGGCAACCTCACAAAGCAATTTACACTTAACATTACAGCAAAACATCAGGGCAGCTTTGAAACAAGGTGGTTAGACTAAAGAACTGAGAATTAGGATGGTGGGGGGAAATCTGCCCCACAGAAAGTATGAAGAATTTGTCAGCCTTGCATAACCATGGGAAGAATTGCATTTCAGGAACAAATGTCCCAAGAACCACAGAGAAGCCATTTGGGGGTGACTGTGGTTTCTTGCTCTCAGTCATCTCTTGGATCCTCTTTCTTTTCTTTTTCTTCTTTCTCTCCTCTAGATGAAGATTCTTTCCATCACCTGCTCCAGTTAAAGCTACTGATGCAAAGGGATACTGGCACTCACAACAAGCCCCACTTTGAGTGCAGATCCCAGCTGGCTTTCTGTGAGCCCCACTCAGCCCCTCAGTACTTAGCAGGAAGCCTGCTGGAATGTCCTCAAAGTCTTCTCCTGGGCCCAACCTTTTCTCCAAAGGCACGAGCAGCCCATGAATAGCCTTGGGAAGGAGCTGCCTGAATGGCGTCTGAGAATGCCATTCTCTCCCTCTCTTTAATTTCACTTTTACGTCAGGCTTCTGCTAGCTTAGTTTGGCTAGACTGTTGCAATGCACCTGATGAACCCTGCGGTTAGATTGAATGGAAAGACTCCTTCTCTTTGTCACCCCCTAGCAACCTTGCTGGCCACGTAAACTTGAAAACCAAGGAGATAAATCCCTTGGTTTTAGGCATGAGGTGCATGCATGCTGAGATCAGGAACACAAGTCAGGTCCGCCTGCTGAGCCGCTCTCTGCAAATGCCCTCTCCTGTTGTGCTTCCGTCTCTTTCTCTCCTCAGCAGTGCTGAGTGTTTTCCGCAGGTCCAAGGCAGGATGTGAGCAAATATGAAATGTCACCATTCAGCACGTTGTGCAAGTGCATGTTTGAACAGGGATCTTAACTCTGTCCAGTATTGGGTTTTTGGTTTTAGTTTGTTTTGGGGTGAATATTTTTTATTTCATTTTATAATAAAATGGAGAGAACAGTTATAACAACAGATGGAAATTAAAATAGGAAAAACAAACTATAAAATAGGCACGTAGAATGAGTACAGTCACACATGGGTTATAAGTCCAAGTAGAGGATATTAGCATTATCTGATTATCAGCTATCATTCCAGATCTGTCCAGGCCTGTGACAAGGGTTGCCTTGAAAATGATGGTTCTGTTGTATATGTAAAAAGGAATGCCAAATCATATAAAAAGTATCTGGAGCTTCTGGTCCTTGTCAGAATCTCAAATTATGCATCATTTTCTCCATTTTGGCTAGATTCCAGAATGAGTGGTACCAAGCGCCCAGTGTAAGGTTTGGGGCTGTTTTCCAATGAGTTTGCAATTAATGTTCCAAATGCCAAGATAATAAATGAGGCCGATTCTTTTGGCAAGTTGGCATCATCAAAAACATTAATTTTGGGCAACAAACAATAGTTTCTTTAGTAATTTGTCAAAATTAGTATCTGTCAAAATTAAATCCCTCAAATCTTGCAACAACTTAGCATTGCCACCATAAATAATAATGACTACATCCAGGATTGTACTCTGTCAGATCATTGCTACAGACCTCCCTTTGTTTTCTGTTCTTCTCCCTTAGATTGTCTCAAGCAAGAAGATGACAAGAGCACTCCTCCTGGGGAACGGGAAGCCAGCGGGAAAAGGAATGATAATGGTATGGGGGACATGAAAGCAGTGGTATAAAGAGGGTGGGGACTTGGATTCTGAACTTAAATCCCAGTTCTGCATTTGGGATATAGCTGGAATCTTTTTTAAGCCCTTGGTTTTTTAATGACTGCTGTGGGAGCCACCCTGGCTGGTCACTTCACTCCCCAAGATCTACACACTCCCCCCCACCCGAAAAGAAAAAAACACACAAAGTGTACTTTTCTAAGGAACTGGAGTAAAAGGTTGCTCCAGTAGAATTGATCTGAGCCCTGAAAAGAACATAGAACTGAAAGAAGTGGGAAATGGAGCCACTCTTCCAGATTCCTTCTTCAGCTCTTTATACTTTTCAAGAGAGAGAGAAAGTTAACCAGCCTCTCATTTAAAACAAATTCCTCTTCCATCCCTCTGTTTTACTCTATTTTTTATTAGAAGAGCAAAAACAACAACCAAAGGGACCAGAGCAGCCAAACTTCCAAGTCCTGATTCATTCATTTCCATAGCAAAGCTTAAGCAGAAATTTCAGTGCGTGCTTAAACCTCTCACCCTGGAAACAAAGCTTCACTTGGACTGGGTGGCATCCAGGTTTTAAAAAAATGTTCAGACTTATGTCCATATGAAACTATTTGCATAAAAATGCATATGCCATGCACTCCTTTATTTCTTCTGCAAATTTGTGCGCAGTCTGCAAACCCATAAGCGACATGCAAGATAAATCAGAATAAAAGGTTTGGTTTATGGGGATGAGTAGTGTTAGTGGTAAGAGGAACAGGGCTTACTACTTAGCAACAGGTTTCTTAGCAACAGTTTTTCCTCTCTTGCACACTTGTGCACACAGAGCAGTGCCTTTCCCATTGTAGACATGTCTGGCTAGTTTTGCAAATGAAAGGAAGTGATATTGGCTTGCATTAAAAGCGCACACACACCTCCCTCCAATCCTTCTCATCTATAATTATCAATTGGAATGAACTGTTTGCTGCACTCTTGATGCCTATACATCATCATGATATATCAAATGCACCATGAGCCATGCTGTGCATATTAGCTCACTGGTCCTTGCGTTGCAGCCTTGGGTTCACCGTTGCTGCTTCCAGCTATGCTTTCAATGCCTTCAGCCACTGTAAACCCACTACATATTGGTGTGTGTGTGTGTGTGTGTGTGTGTGTGGTTGCATTCCATGGAGTGCGTCTGAAGCCAAAACTGAGTATAGTCAAAACCCATTTGGTTCAATGGCAAGTGGATTTGCCAAAGTCATTTTTCCTGGAACCATTTTTCCCTTTCCACCCACTTTCTGCCCCCTTTTAATTTTTTTAAAAAAATATTTTGCCACATGCGGAAAGTTGAATGTGCAGAAGTTAAATGTGCATAAGTTGTGGACTTATTATATGATTCCATACTGGAAACAGGAGAGAGAAATGGCAAAGAGTCAGAGGTGTTTTTGAAGGGATTTTTCCAACTTACTTTTTAAATGTAACCTGACAAGTGGCTCCCTCTACAATAGAAACCCACAAATTCTGTGCATGTTTCTTATCCCAGGAACCTTGTTCCTGCTGAGCAAAGTTGAATCTAAAGTGAACAATGGTGTTGCTTGAATTGCCTTCACTGCAGTAATCTTGGTGTATTGTCACCAGCTTGCTGAGATGTGTGGGCAGAGGAGGCTGGTCTATGATGTCAAATGGGGAATTGCCCTAAACAACCTCGGTCTGCCCATAGCCAGTCTCTGGATACCTGCCTTCTTCCTTACAACCAGTCCAAGCTGGAGCTAAACAAGAACAATCACACAAATTGCCCATGAATATATGGGAGAACATAAGAAGGTGCCTTCTACCAAATCAGACCATTGGTCCATCAGTACTGTTCACGGTGACTGGCACTGGTTCTCTGGGGTCGCAGACAGATGCTTCTCCTAACCTTACCTGGGGGATGCAAAGGGGTCAACTTGGGCCCTTCTGCATGCAAAACAGATGCTCTGTCACTGAGGATTCTCTGGCTGTGATTCCTGCATTGCAGGGGATCAGTCTAGATGGCCCTTGGAGTCCCTTCCAGTTCCACAGTTCTATGATTTCATGCATGTTGACCAAGAAGGCACTCACCAGAGAATATTTTCATCTTGAAATGGAAACAGCAGGATGCTCAGTTGTTGTGTTTCCTGAGCTTTGATGTATGCAATTGTGCATACATTTTTCTAGTGCAGGAGAGAAGGAAGAGCTTGGATAGGATTGGCCAAGCACACTTCGTTGCTTAAGGCAAAGGGCAAGATCACACACACAAACACATTCCACACACAAAAGCTAACTGGGCTAGCATTTGACTCTTATTTCACCACTGGTGATGGGACAGCGTCCAAGTGAGGACAGCAGGTTAGTTCAAGAGGGTGCATACGGTCCACACTACCTCTGCCTTCCAAGCCCTCACTGCCACTCAGGATGTGCCACCTGAGGCAGCTGTCGCACTCAGCCCAATGGTAAGGCTGGCCCTGAGTTTGGCTGCTGAATCCCTGCATGGCAAAAATTGTGAGCAGCAATCCACATAATTAAGGCCCCATTAATATTGTCTGCCCAACAGAGATAGGAAAACAGACATCGTCCAGCTCCTTCAAATTAAAACAGCCAGATGGACCATCATTAAAATGGAGAAAAAATAAAAATATCGCTATTTCCTGTGTTACAGGCTGCTTTAAGCATACTCATTGATGTGGGTGGTTCCTCCCCCCCTCCACCATAGGAACAAATATATATATATTTACATAGCTTGGCAAAATAGTTATAGGAGGAGATGCTGGACTAAATGGGCCACTAGCCTGATCCAGCAGGCTCATCTTACGTTCTTAGGAGCATTTGGCAATGCAGCTCCCACTGGTGTGGATGGGGTACATTGGATATCTGTACATAAAACTCAGAAATATCTAAAAGATGCCACACCAGCCCAGATTATGATTAAAGTGGAGTGAGAAGGAAAAGGTATTGGCAGCAGGCTTCCGTGTGGAGGCACCCTCCAGCCCAGCACCCTGGAGAGAGATCTCTAAGGACTTCCTAATTGTGAGACATTGACGCCCATTGATAAAATGTCTACCAGCTATCCTGGCCCATGAGTCAGGAGCCTGTGGCCCTGCAGATGTTGATGGACTGCAACTCCCTTCAGCCTCAGCCAGCGGTCAGCAATGGTAGGAGCTATAGTCCAACAATATCTGGAGGTCATCAAGTTGGAGAAGGCTGTTCCTAGCACTCAAAACTGCCGTGGAGAAAGAGGTTGAGCTCAGGGCTTGCCTTTTCAGTTTGATGGGCTGGTGACAGCAGCTGCTTTATGATGCAAATTGCAGTCTCCTCTGATTTGGCTGCACCATGGTGGGCTATCACCTCCCTCTGCTGATCAGGTGTGCTTGATTTTAATGCCATGGGATCTGCTGAAGGCATCTTCATCTGTGCTTGCCCTCCCCATGCACTCAGCCAGTCACCAATCAAGCAGGAAATCTATGCAAGGAAACTGACAGTGGATTTAGAGAGGGGAACGGTGTAACTTGAACACTCCGTGTTCAAAACTGGCTGCTCGCAGGGCTGTTGTGAGGATAAAACAGGCAGGAAGAAAACTATGCAAACCATTTTGAGCTGGTGGGATATAAATGCAATGAACGAATAAATAAAATTGTTGTAAATGGTGCTTTGCGAGGAATTAAACAGACAGGCCTCCAAGGGGCATACTAACTAGACACAGACCCAATATCTGTACCAGGCAGACTAGATTTTACAGGAAATGTGAGGGGCTTTTTTTTTAAAAAAGCAGGGAAACAGCTGAGACCTACACAGAAGGCAGGAGGATGCAGCTGGGTCCCATTGGGCTGGTGGTTTGGTGCTGCTGTGCCAGGAGAAAAGGTGGAGTGGGGGGGGAGGTTTAACTGTTCGAGGGCAGCAAAATGGCAAACTCCCTGGAGACGCTCCATGCTGGAACGAGGCAGTGGGGCTGACCGACTGCCAGCACGTGTAGGTGGCTCGAGTTGTGCATGAAGCAAGCGTCGCAAGGCCAGCCGGATGAGGCTGGCAAGGCAGCCCCCTCCTCCTCCTCCAGTGCAGGATGCGCTTTCTGTGCTGGCAGCCGCTTGCCTCTGCTCAGAGGGAGCTGTCTTCCTCCCACAGAATGAGAAACGTAGTCTTTCTTTCTCTGTGCCAGGGGAGAAGGGGAGCCTGAGGCCTGAATGTGGGCCCTCCTGGCCTTAAGGGAGGCTCTTCCTCAGGCACTGCCCCTTCTCCCCAGCCCTGCCCTGCCCTCTTCCTGAGTGCTTTTGCCCAGCTGGACTGTGTGCTTGATCTGGGGATGATGCTTCTTGCCTGCCTGGATGGAGAACGTGTGTGTGTGTGTGTGTTCACATAGAAACCTGTGAATTTTGTGTGTCCGGAACACAGAGCCGCAGCTATTGCTCTCCCCATTTTTGCCACTTCCATAAACCTGGAAGAGGAAAGTGACACTCTTTCCCACTTTCCTCTCTTGACTCCATGTGCTTTTCCAAGGTGCTTTTCCTGCACTGCAGGGGATTGGACTCCATGTCCCTTGGGGTCCCTTCCAACTCTACAAGTCTTCTATTATCTCACATTTTTTCACTTTGCGGTTGGACCTGTGTTCCCAGAATTCTGTGCTCTAGCCTAGGCTAAATCTACTGAATTCCTGGACCAGAAATGCCAGTGATGGAAGCTATAATCCAGAACATGTGGAGGGCACCTGGTTTGATGAAATCCATGTTGCTGGGCCCTCAGCCCTTATTCAGTTGAAAATAAGGCTCCTGTGTGGAAAAATTAAAATGCTGGACTCAACCTCTGTTCTGGCTGCAAGCACTGACATCCAGCCATTGTGCTCAGGAGGAGAGAGAGAGAGAAAGAGTATGAAGAACATTTGCAAAAAAGAAAAAGAAAAAGCAGCCTTGGCATCTTCTTCTCTTCCACCCACAGTGCCTGGAACCGCCTCTCACTCCTATGTTCCTTTCAGCACCTGTTCATGCAAAATAAACCCCAAAGCAGAGCAGCCGCAGGGAGGCCAGTGACAGACGTCTCTCAGCACCAGGCTCTGAGACAGGGATCCCCACTCATCGCACATGGGCACCCTATTGCTCAGATTAGCAGAGCTGCTGGCTGGAGGATGGAACTGCAGGCAGTTCAAAGCAGGATGCTCAACACTAGATCATGGTCCCCAGGAATCTGGTGACTCTGGAAAGCCAGTCCCATGCCATCGACAGCAAGGCAGTTGGGCAACCTTGTTCCTCAACTTCAAAGCAACGTACATTTGGGTTTTTGAGCAAGTGCTGTGGTCACTTCTCTGCTGGCTCTCCTGAATCAGCCTGCCAAAGATGCAGAAAGCACACACACACACTGCGCTTTCCCAAGAGATAGGGGTAAAAGCTGGACCGCATAGAATCATAGAATTGCAACTATAGAATCCTTGACAGATGGCCATCCAATCCCCATTTAAAAACCTCCAATGAAGGAGAGTCCTCCACCTTCTGAGGGAGTCTTTTTCATTGCCAAACAGCTCTTACTGATGGAAGGATGTTCCTAATGTTTAATCGGAATCCCCTTTCTTGCCATTTGAATCCATTTGTTGGGGTCCTACCCTTTGGAGCGGCAGAAAACAAGCTTGCTCCATCTTCCATGGGACAGCTCTTTAGATATTTGAAGTTGACCATCACATCACTGCTCAGTCTTCTCTTCTCCAGGCTTAACATCCCCATCTCCCTCAGCCGTTCCTCACAGGAAACTTTGAGGTCCTTGATCATCTTGGTCACCTGCTCTGCATGCATCCGTAGAAGACCAAGTTAAGATTCAAGGAGTCTGTAGACTTAGTCCTATCATATACTCCGGCCCCGTGCAGCTTTGCTTTTTCACTTCGGGGCCTGCATCCGCATGACACTAATGAGCAAAGAAGAGGCGCAATTAACCAACTCGTCTTGTGCTCTCTCCACCAACAAAGGCTCTTTCTGACTCACTGCTTTTTATTCAGATCATGCTGGAGAGTAAACAGCAGCCCAAAGGGAAGAGCTATTTCCAGTTGTGGTCAATGTCATTTCCCCCCCTAAGCAAGATCTGAGTGGGGGGACTAGAGGAGAGACACCCCCACTGACATGAGCAGCTGCAGTGGGGGGAGCAGTTGCCCCTCCTTGGATAATCACCAGGTCCCCAGTTTTCTTTCTTTCTTTTTTAGAAGTGCATTTCTAACATTTGTAGACCCTAAAGAAGCAAAATGTGCAAGCACTATTTTCTTTCTCTCTTTTTTCAGAATCTACCCTCCAGATGTTTTGTACAATACTTGGCATCAGCCTTTGCCAGCATGGCCAATGGTTAGGGCTGATGGGAATTCTAATCCAAAATGTCTGCAGGGCACCAGTTTGTTCTGTTCCATTTCTCCTGCCATCCAGTTTTCCAGAGTTTTTCTGCAGCAGTCTGTCAGCATTCTGTGGACACTGAGCAAACTCACTCCACCTTAAGACTGTTTTTGGATTCCCAACCCCCCAAAAGTGTTTTCCCCCCCTTTCAAATAAAAGAGATTTTAGCTTTGGTTCCCTCAATCCTGTCAGATACCTCTCTGCTCTGTATGGCTGTTGTTGTTTTGGCTACATAGGCAGCAGCGGCACTCACACCTGAACATTGGGAGTAGATGGAATGATTATTTAATTAAAGCATTTCCACACTGCTCTTCAGCCAGAAAAAAAAGACTCTCAGAGCAGCTTGCAAATTCCAGTGATAAGACAGCCCTTATCCTCAGATTTAGAACCTAAAACATATGACACAAAAAGAAAAGGGATTGGGAGGGAGGAGGAAAGAAAAAAACTCAGGCATGATTTCTTGGTTACAAAAATCCTATGATGAGCAGCTGGAATGGGGGAAAAGATAAGGAACAGAAGAGCCAAAGTGTGCTAGGCAAATGGAGTTCTGCCATCCCATCCCTCTCCCTTCCCTGTAGCTGTGTTTTTCCACAAGCTATGTTTTTCTTCATCTTTGGGGGCTCAAACATATAATGTGTGAAGAATGACTGGAATTTTCTCTTGCCTTCCAGATAGCAGCTCAAGAGCTGTCGGACAACCGTGTGATCACTCTTAGCATGGCAGGCAGGAAGCTGGATAAAAAGGTGCGTGTTTGGGGTCCTGCTTCTCCCCCCCAAAAAAAAATTCATATGGATGCAACATGTAGCCAGTTAGGTGATGCTACAAATGCTTGTTTTGACATTGCACTGCACAGTATTGAATGCAAGGAAGGAGCCCGGTCCTCCAGTGTTGTGCAGCAGAGACCACGCACAGACACGAAAGGGCTTTTCAACCAATGCTGAACAGTTGGCAACTGTGCTTGGGATGCAGTAGAGGTAGAGGAAAGGAGTGTAGGAGCCAGCAATTTTAATAAGGCACACAAATTCTCTCCTTTCCCAGACCTGTTCATTTACCTTCTAACTGTCTACCCTGCCTGCATACCATGAGGTCTAGAAACTTGCCAAAGGAAATGGAAGCAAAGAGTCTTAAATAGGCTTTTCCTTTCTCTTGGAGGGCACAAATCCTCCTTTAGTTGATTAGCCTCTGGTTCCTACCCAGCTCTCCTTTCAGTTGCCAGAAACAGCCTTTTATTTTCCTGAGCTTTACCGATACAACTTTAATCCTGCTGGCTGTTTTATGTTGCCGGTATGATTTCATAGCTTTTATTGTACAATTTTTTAAAAAAGTATTTGCTTTTTAGGGTTTTATTTTTGTAAGCCTCCCTCAGATTGTGAGTGAAGGATGATATAAAAAAGACTTTGAATTAATGCATAAACGAAATAATCGGTCCCTGTACCAATAGAGATTCACACCCTGCATGGACTTCTGAGAAACCCCTGTGCATCTATAAATAAAGTATGTAAACGGACTGAAAACAAGCAGCCCTTGAAGAGGCAAAGCTCTGAAAGGCCTGTTGAAAGAGAGAGAGAGCCCTAGAACTCTGAGGAGAGACAGTTTGTTTTCAGGGTGGTGCAAGTCAAGGTCGATGGCTCCTTCCATAAGCGTACTGCCTGGTGCTTTTTTTTTATCTGCATTGCATATTTTTTTCCTCTGAGATGCCTGTGCTCTTCATGTATTCCCCCACCCTCTAGTTCCCTAGGAATTATCTTGTGAATGCTCATCGCTTCAAGAACACATCTCCAACTGAAGGCTGCCTGGGATGGCATTGCAGTTTCCCACGGACAATAGTAGCAAAGGAAAAGGGTTTAATAGACCCTCTTGCCTACGGCTCTTCCATTCCTGACTGCAGCCTCCATTGCTGCTTTTCAGCAGCTTAAACTCTAAGAGATTAGTCATGTTCTCTCTAGTATCATTTAGTTTGGGCCATGGCTGTTGGGGAGCCCTTTAAATATAGGACTGGTTCCAAGAGTTGGCCTGGTTGGGCATCTGCTGGGGTGTGTCCACACACCAGTTGGGGAGCCCACTGACGAAACACGCTGCAGTGAGGAGGTAGAGGGTGCAAGTCCAACCACTACAGTCCCTGGCAACCCTGCCAAAGTTGTTGAGGATTTGCATTTCGGTGTGAGTGCCAAGAGACCATTTTGAGCCAATAATATTTGTTGCTTTGGGGAAATCAGACCATCTGTGGATGCTACTGTTTACCCTGTGCTTAGATGTCTTAAGATTTACAGGCCTTCATTTCTTATTCATTCAAATTGTAGCACTGGGAGGACCCTGCAAGACACGTTGGGTGCCTCTGATTTATAGCCTAAGGGGAAAGACTTCCTCTCTCCTCCTAATGCTACGTTACCTGGTGCTGATTTGAGGCAGCTGAGCTGGGGTAATTGTATAGCCGTCGTGATTATTTTTCCCTCTTTCATCCCCCTTGCAGGACTTGTTTGGAAAATCAGACCCATTTTTAGAGTTTTATAAACCAGGAGATGATGGGAAATGGATGCTAGTCCATAGGACAGAGGTAAGCAGGATCATCTCTTAGCATCAATGAACTCCCCCTTTGAGAGATGCAAATATCAGTGTTTTGCAGCAAGATCACACTCTGTCCGTGTCCCATGCTGCCAAGGACCAGATATTTTGGGTGATGTTTTTGAACAAAGTGAAGCTGAGGTGTCCCCCAAACACCTTGAGTGGGTGTGTCTGTGTTGCAAGAGATAACAACTGGCTTTTGTGAGTTTTAAAAGCAGTTTCAAGGCAGAACTGGGGAACCATTATCAACCAGAGGGCCACATTCTCTTCTGGGCAACATTATGAGGGCCATGTGCCAGAGGTGGGTGGGGCCAGAGACAAAAATAAGTGGAACATAGAATGTAAATGTTGTACTGCAGCCTAGTTTCTGCACACAAACACACTTCAGCCCTTGATATGGACTAGCATCCAGCTCAAGGGCACCTTCCAGCCCAGCAAAATGTGGGGTACAGAGCAGGGCTGGTGGGGTGTGTGGCTGGGGTGACTTCTGAGGGCCAGATAGGGAGGTTTGGATTGCCACATTTGGCCCCTAGCTTGAGGTTCCCATCCCCAATGCAGAATGAGTTGCATTGCAAAGGCAAAAATCAATATGGCCCAGGAAGAATTATGCATCGCTCTTCATACGGCAACAATTACGTCTAAATGAATGATGTAGAAATCCATGTTCCAAATCCTTCTAAGGGGACATGGGAGAATCCAGAGAATGGGGACTCTTTGCACTGGCTTGTGGTAACTGTGTCCAGGTAGTTATCCTGGCTGTTTAAAAAAACACACCACACCACTAAAACAGCAGCAATCACTTCTGGGGGTGCCCCTTCGGTTTTGGGAACTGCTGGAAAAGGCATAAATCATAAATGTTTTTGGAGTTTTTTGGTGAGAACTGGAGGTCTTTGTCCCCCCATGGCCTAGCAGGACAGAATTCATGGGCTTCAGACCTTACAGCTGAACTGCTATTGTCATTAGTATTAACATTCCTGGCTGAATCCCTCCAGAGACTTTCTAAGACACATCTTTCAGGTGCCTTTGGGAGCAATGAGAAGAACCTCTGTCCTCAAGTTTCAAAGTAAATGTCTTGGGTGCACACGGACAGGCCCATTCAGATATTAGTTTTTGAATGCAGCAAAAACCTGGTTTGCCCACCCCTAAGCAAATTTTTCTCCCTCCAAGATCTCACTGATGTTGGTAGTGACAAAAAGAAAAAGACCCAAAGCAGACACAGTTCCTGTGTTGGACAGAGCAGGCAGAAAGCAGTTTCTTAAAAAATATACCTCGGTCGGTAAACATTGAGACTCTTAATCTCAGGGGTGTGAGTTAGAGTCCCACATTGGGCAAAAGATTCCTGCATTGTAGGGGGTTGGACTGGATGATCCTCGGGTCCCTTCCAACTTTACAGTTCTTTGATTCTACCCAAGCCTGAGCTTTTACAAACCGCTGTGCCTTCCTCTTTTGCAGGCCAGAAAAGAGACAGGCACTCTCCAAGGAGACAATTATCAATACATTTGTTTTCGTCTTCTGTGCCAATCCTAAATACATTACGCAGAAACCAGTGTCATTGATTTATGAGTTCCTTAATGTTGATTTCCCTTCTTATATGATCCTTGAAATATTAAAGAGCTCTTGGCATGAAGGCAGAAAATGGCTCATTTTGGATATAATGCACCATTTAGCATTACATAAGTGACCATAAACTAGCCTTGGGCTCACATATTCCCTGCTCCCCCTCCCCTTCTCTGGAGGGTCCACAAGGAAGCGATGGGAAGCTTTCACTTTCTGCAGGTTTTTGCTACATCTGAAATAGGGGTGGAGGAGGGAGGGAATCAGGTCACCATAAAGCACAGTTTCTTGACACAAGCCAGGACCAGCATTAGAAGTGTTGCACGGTGTGGGGTTCAGAAGTCCACTTTGCACCAGTGGCGGTGCAGTTGTGCAGGGAGGGACAGTGTTGTGTGGGAGAGCCCTATCCTTCCCAGTTGATTTGTGTTATTGTTGACTGACACATTGTGTGATTTTCTCCCATGTTGGGTTGTAAGTGTGCATCCTTTGAGACTCCCACACAGTGCTCCAGTGTCTGACAGTTCTGCACAGGGAAGTCTCAGTTTTACATTGCAGTTTCTCTTTGATCCTTTCCACTCCTTTGCAAGGAAGCATTTACAGTCATTTTAACATTAACACTTAATCCATGCTCTAACTGGCAATGCCTTGCTCTTGACAAGAGGCCAATCCTGCCTCACTCTTCTATGCAAAGCCGATCCTTTCTTACAGATGTGAGTTCAGAGACAAGGCTACCTTTTTTTACGTCAAAAAAGCAATTATATTTGTAAATCATTTAGGCTTTGCAGGTTGAATGGGGAGCACATTGCAGTCATTGCAGGGGTTGAAACAAGGGAAGGTAGAATAAATGCATTTGTAAGCGAACCAATTTCTGGTACACATTTTGAATAACCCATGCTGGTGGGGTGGTAGTCTTCTCCACCTGATGAGAGGCAATAGGACAAAGTGAGGGTCCCAGGACTTGGGAGGAATGCCCAGGAACTCCTGCTGCTTCCCACTGGTGTCTACCACCTCGAGGCAGTTGCCTTGCTCTGCCCAATAGTAGGGCTGGCCCTGGTGTCTAGCTTGGCCCTTGGTGTGTTGGCCTTGATTGTGAAATGATCTCCCCCTGTGCTTCTCCCATCTCTCCAAATTGCAGGTGATTAAATACACGCTGGATCCTGTGTGGAAGCCGTTCACTGTGCCTTTAATATCTCTGTGTGACGGAGACGTCGAAAGGCAGATAAAGGTACCAAGGGCCCAAGTCTCCCTCTATTTCAGTGGTTGCCTACAATTTGGGGTGCAGGAGGGCATTTTGGAATTTTGAGATAGTGCTAAAGGTACCAGTCATAGAATGGCTGCTGCCAGGCTTGTTAAACTAACAGAAAATGTTAGGTCTTTTTGTTTGAAAACCTTCCTTTGTTTCCAGACATTGTGAAGTTGGGTATGCACAGCATGTTCTGGTGATTATGAAATCATGGACTCCACTCCTCCACAGAGCAATTTTACAACATTTTAAAAATCGTTTTCTTTTTCTTTTAAGGTCTTCAAATGGGAATTTCTTGGAAGTTTCTGGAAATAGCAATATTTGTTACCATAACCTTCATCTTTATCCATTAATTGGATCTGTTCCTCTGTAATTACTATTTCTAGACAGCATCTCATTATTTCTGACACCTAGTTCTAATTCTTGGGAAAAAATAAACGATCCCATTTCCAAGAAAGATGAGTTTCTTTGTCACAAAAAATGTGCAGCTCAATTTCAGGCTTCTTTAATGGGCAGCCCAGCAATAGGCAACATGAGGACACCTGTTTGCTTCTTTAAAGAAAATAAAAAACCCCACTTACTGCCACTTACTGCTCCTCCCTTTTCTCCCACCAGATCATATGTCATGATTACGACAACGACGGAGGCCACGATTTCATCGGGGAGTTCCAGACTTCCGTTGCCAAGATGTGCGAAGCCCAAGATGCCTTTTCGGTAAGCTCTAGAGAACCACTTTGGATGTGAAGAATAGGAAAATGTTCTGGCCTGAAGGCATTGTAGCTGCAGGTAGGGCTGGGAGAGATTCCCTGCCTGAAACCTTGCAGAACTGCTGCCACAGTGTAGACAAGACTGAGATAGACAGGCATTAAAAGGCAGATTCCTAAATTCACCTTGCTAAGCAGATTTGGGGCTTGTCAGTCTCTGCTTGGGAGACCATCTGAGAATTACATGTTGGGTTCTGTGATGTAAGAAACATGGCGGGATACATGTGCTGTAATAGTAGTAATAATAATAATAAGGACAATAGAAGAAGTCCCTTTATGCTGAGCCATTGGTCCACCTAGTACAGTAATGGCTTGTCTGGTAGTGGTTTTCTGATGTGTCAGCAGAGAGTTCTCTCCTAGAAGGACCGCCTCTCCCCATATAAACCAACCTGGACATTGCCTTCATCATCCAAGGCCTCCTCCCAGCCAGGCTGATGGAGGTGACCTTGCTGTCTCCCTGCTCAGAGGCAGGGTGGTGGTTGTGCAGGCCTGCAGCAAGGTTTCAGAAAGGGCCATAGCGCAGCGATGGAGCATACATGCGCACACAATTTACTTGTATGGCACTTTTCCATGGTTCAAACCATGCACAATGCGGTTTACAGCATGGCAATGTACATCATTACAGATGTAACAAAAGTAGCCATAAACAATAAGTAAAACACATCAAAAAGTGCACAACCAAATAGCCAAAAATGTCACTTAAGGCACCCCCCCCCCAACAACAACAACCCCTCACGGGAGTCTGTTCAGCATCTTCAGCTTTTGCAGCTGGAGTCGATCACAGCCCTCCCCTCCTAGGCCAGGTGGATAAAGGCCTGCAAGGCAAGAAGCAGGTCTTCACATGCAGAAGGCTCCATCTCCAGGCAGGTGCCTGAAACTCTGGAAAGTTGCTGCTGCCAGTCAGTGTAGCCAGTACTGAGCTAGATGCAATGGTTTGACTCAGTACAGTGGTACCTCGGGTTACAAATGCTTCAGGTTACAGACTCCGCTAACCTGGAAGTAGTACCTTGGGTTAAGAACTTTACCTCAGGATGAGAACAGAAATTGCACGGCGGCAGTGGGAGGCCCCATTAGGTAAAGTGGTACTTCAGGTTAAGAACAGTTTCAGGTTAAGAACAGACCTCCGGAACGAATTAAGTTTTTAACCCAAGGTACCACTGTACAAGGCCACTCCCCCCTTATTGGTTTTGTACTGCTGTCTGTGTGGATGAGTAGCAAAAATCCAACTGGATCATTAAAAAACAAAACACAACCTGTTGCTGCCTCCATAACTCACGTTCCCCTACGCTGCTGCATTGCCAGGGGGGTTGGACTAGACGACCCTTCGGGTCCCTTCTGGTTCTATGATTCCATGATTCTGCTTTGTCTGGATCGATGTGCCATCTTCGTTCCTTTACTTGCATTCTCTTGGTTTGTTATTTTCAGTTCTCTCCAACCTCTCGCTCATTAGCAAGCCTTTACGCTGACAGTCAAAGAAAGTACTTCTTTTCCACACAGTCATTTAACTAATGGAATTTGCTCCCACGTGAGGTAGTGTTGGGCACCCATGTGGATTGTTTTAAAAGAGGATTAATGGAGGAGCAGGCTATCAATGGCTATGTCAGTATGCACCTGAATATTAGTCACTAGGACTCACAAGTGGGGTGCCCAGGCCCTGCTCGGGGCTCCCCTTCAGGGCATCTGGTTGGCCACTGTGAGAACAGGATTATGGGCTCTGCTATTATAATTTCTCCTACCTATGGCACACCCAGTTATATAAGGGATTGGATGGATGTTAAACTAAGATGCTAAACTAAGAACAGGTTTTTTTCAAAGGCCCAAACATTTTACCCTTTGCAGAATGGGAGAGCCAGATTAAAGGGTATCCCTAGAAGTCAAGCTGGATTTTGTAATTCTCAGACCCCTGAAGGTCTTATTCACTTGATACGTGAATGTGAAGGGCAGATTTCATTTTTTAAAAAACCTACCCATTGCTACTTTTGAAGACGGATTTTCCAAGATAAGTTGCTCTTCCTGTCAGAGACACTGATAAATATGCTACATTTAGAGCAGCAAAAATTCTCACTCAGGCACCGCATGATCGATGGAAATTCTGCTGATTATCATAGGGATGGCAGCTTTCTTCTGCATCAGATTGTGATATTTTAAAAGGTTTTTTAAAATTTTATTTGTATCAGTCTCTGAAATGTTATTAAATGCGTAAGGTTTGCTTAGTTGATACCTGGCCAAATGCTTGTAATGGCAAGTAATTATATTACAGTTTTTTTAAAAAAACACCTCATCTGACCTGTTTATCAACCTTGTGGGATTTATTCAAATGTTTGTGAACACTCTCATAGCTCAGAGCATGTTTTGCATGGGAAAAGTGCCTTCTTCAATCGCTGGCAGGTTCAGGCAGGGTCTAAGAAAGCCCTTAAGCCCTGGAGAGCTGCTGCCAGTCAGTGTAGACAGTACTGAGTTAGATGGACCAGTTGTCTGTCCTGGCATAAGGCAGCTTTTTAAATCTCAGAGGATGTCTATAAAAGGTCATAAAGTGCCAGTTTTCCCTATTATGTTCAGAGACCTTTTATATTGAAGAGATGTTAGAGAATTCTCTTCCGTTTCAGGTAGATCAGACTACCGTATTTTTCACTCTATGAGACACACCGGACCATAAGACGCACCTTGTTTTAGAGGGGGAGAACAAGAAAAAATATAATCTCTCCCTCTCTGCGCAGTCCCCCTTCAGCGAAGCAGCAGGAGAAACGGAGCCCCTTCCATTTCTCCTCCTGCTTCGCTGAAGGGGCGCTGCACAGCGAGGGAAAGCTGCGGAGCGCCTCTCCAGTGAAGCGAAGCCAAGAGAGCAAGAGGGATCGGTGCGCACTGACCCCTCTTGCTCTCCTGGCTTCAGTGAAAGCAATGCGAAGCCTCCGGAGCGCAGCGGGAGCGCTCCCGCTGTGCTCCGCAAGCTTCACGTTGCTTTAGCTGAAGCCATGGAGCCTGCATTCGCTCCATAAGACACACACACATTTCCCCTTACTTTTTAGGAGGGGAAAAGTGTGTCTTATAGAGCAAAAAAATATGGTATCTAGTGGTCTAAAGGTTATGTCACTGGTGTCACCCAGAGCAAAGTGAGCAGTAGAGGTCGATCTGTGAATTGATAAAGTCCCAGTAGGTCAGGTTCACAATTGTTCACAATCGTTACATATTGACTTCAGACCTTCCTTTTTGCCTCCTACGAATGTGTGCATTTCTATCGACATGCTCCAGGTGGAAAGAAAAGGTTCTTTCAGAGAGACAGCTGGGGTGCTTCTACATAAAAGCTTAAAAATAAAATGGGAACACACGTTTGTTTACTTAATGAGTAATCAATATCCTTCACCCCCCAAAAGACACACTCACATAAAAAAGGACTTGGAATACTGCTGTGTTCATCTGCCATTTCCGCTTTTGTTTCTGTCAAGTGCTGAGTGGTTCTAAATGGAGTTACCTGCTGTCAGTAACCCAGGCAGCTCTTTTATTCAAAACACCAGGCTCTAAAGACCAGAAGGGAATGGCTTTCTCAGCTCCATCATCTGGGTGCATCCATAGCTAACGATGGTTGAGAAATTCAATTAAGGGAGCATTTTAATGCAGAACCTACTAGGAGACACTTCCTTCCTCTAAATCCTGGAGAGCTGCTGCCATTCAAGGTAGACAATGCTGAACTAGGTGGATCAGTGGTCGGTCTCGGGCAACGTCCCGTGTTCTGATGTAGTTTGCAGTTTCCAAACTGGCAAGCAGACCCAGATGCAGCTAACCTTCCAAAGGTGCACTTTTCTGTGTTGAGTGATGCAGTTCCCCAACCTAACAAATCGTGGCTCATTGTGGCATTTTGCTGGCATTGAGAGAATGAGAACCGGCTGTGTGCAGGATTTCTGCATGGCAGGGACCCTTGTGGTCCCTTCCAACTCTACAGTTCTATAATTCTATGATTCAGGATCTCTTGTGTTTATTGTGACCTGTCTTCCTTCCATTTCCTTTTTAAATAGGTAGAATTTGAATGCATTAACCCCAAAAAACAGAAGAAGAAAAGGAGCTACAAGAACTCAGGAATCATCATTGTGAAATCCTGCAAAGTGAGTACTTCACACAAAGCATCTGTCACCAACCATGGTACCCTCCAGATGTTTTGGACTGCAACTCCCATTGCCCCCTACTGAGACTGGAGGGAGAGGTATCCCATGGGCACCCCCAGACTTTTGTGGGGGTAGGATTCTATCACATACCAGCAAATCCAGGTCTTGCAGTTGTAACAGACTGGGAGGTCATGTGCAACAAACCCACTTTCTCAAGAAGATCAGTTTTTCCCCAATAAGGCATGTGACGGGAAGGGATGGGAAATATGCTGGAAAACATTGGACCGCGCTTTGATACAGCGTTGTCCAGCCTCCCTCAAGCAAATCGGGGGAAGGCTCATTAAACAGGTAATCTGGAAGCGATTCCAAACATCTGGAGGGCGCTGGGTTGGGTGAGGCTGTTGCGAAATATGTTGCTGCTCAAAACACATGTATGAAAACTCTTGCAGCTGCTTCTTAGAAGGAAAAGCCGGTGGCATTGTTTTCTTCAGAGGCGGTGAATTGGAATGGTGGTGGTTCTTTTCTCCCACAGATTTGTAAGCAAGGCAGGGGGAAGATTAAGCTCTCCTCCCCCCCCCCCCCCGGTGCTTTTCCCTAGAAGAAATGTATTATTGTATAATCTTTAAAGTTGCAGTTATGGTTAGTTCATCCTAACTTTAAAAACAACCGTTACTGGATTTGCATAATGTTGTCACCTCAGGAAAGGGAAGCTATCAACGCTGAGCTTGAAGGGGAGTAGAAGGAATGAGAGAGGACGGGGAGGAGGGAAGACATTGAGATTCCTGTGAGGTTCTGGAGATGCTACAAAAAAGGGAACCAGGCAGTTGGTGCTTCTAGTTCAGCACTGTCCACACTGACTGCCAACAGCTCTCCAGGGTTTCAGGAAGTGGGACATTCTTAGCCCGGCTTAGAGACTGAACCTGTGACCTTCTGTATGCAAAGCAGATGCTCTAATATGACCCCCTCCCCTTCCATCCGGCAGGAATAGCCAACATGGTGCCCTCTAGGCATTGTAGGACTACAACTCTCTTCGTCCTTAACTATTTGCCATGCTCGCTGGGGCTGATGGGAGCTGTAGTTTTACAGCAACAAGTGGACATCCCCTTGGCACCCTCTGCTGTAGGTTGCTATTGGCCGTGGCTTCTGGTGGATGCATCTTTGCTTCACACTGTGTGCTGCTTCAGGTATTCTATGCAAATGTGATCATAGAAGCAGCAAACATTCTTGCCAGGATGGTCCTGATGCAGGAGGTGTGGTGTATGCATACATAGTATTCTTGATGACTGCACTGTTCAGCAATCTTTTGCATTTCTAATTGGACTCGCCACAGATAGAACTTTGAACGCAGTGGATCTAGTTTTTGCAGTGCACACATGGGCAGTTTCTCTTTGATACTTACTACCAGCCATCATATTGCTTCTGAAATTTTGATGGTCAACAGGACTTTAGTTCCATAGAGACAAACGGTCAAAAGTGCCTAATAATAAGTTTTTCTTTCTGCTTACAAATGTTTAGGGATTTCTGAAAATGCACTTATATTGCCTCCCTTCCTCCCCCCCTTCCTAACCATTTGAATTCCCTTTTCAGATCACCAGAGATTACACCTTCCTGGACTATATCCTTGGGGGCTGCCAGCTAATGTTTACGGTAAGGATCTTTGCCTCTTTGTGCACAAAGCGCTATAATAAGCATGAGGTGAAGTGAATTCGTTTGGGAACGTGCCATTCTGCACCCTCTCCTCACTTGGACTTAATCAAATGACAGGCCTAAAAAGATCCCGGGAGATCAGGGTAGCCTTGAGGAGTCTCTGACTACAATGTAATCGCTGTGGATCTGAGAGCAAGCTGCCTGTATCAGCCCCTGGCTGCGATCGCAAACGAGGCATGAGGTACAGCAGAACGAATGACATCAATCCAGCTCAACGGGGCAGAAGGAAAGCAACATTGCAAAGCAATGAACACATTTCATTTGGCCAAAAAACCCCAATGCCAGGTGAATTTTGCAGCACACGTCATCAGTTTTTGCCTCAGTTAGAATCTGTACTGGATCTGAAGTTGTTACTGCTGATTCTTTTTTTAAAAAAAAAAAAATGGTTGATCGCTTCAAGATGTCTTCATGGGAAGAGATTCAAAAATTTAATTTAATTAATCATCAATTTCCCCATGAATCCAAGTTCATTTAGGGCCACTTTCTGCCTGGGCTCATTTTGCAGGCTTGCTTACTAACCTCATTTCTTAATCAAATGAAGACTGATGCCTCAGTCAGACAGGTCTGACCCAAGACATATTGCCTCCATAGGCAGGCTATCTGAAATCTCAGTTTAAATACATGCATCTGCACACAGATATTCATTAATGTTGGCCACAATCTGCCAGGAAGGTCATCAAAATGTCTAGGAGCTGCCTTTCAATGTGGATCGCACAGAGCGACCTCCTGGTCAAGCCCATAGCCAGAAAGCTTCTGGCAATTGGGCCAAAACTAGGGCAGAGCCAAATTCACCACCCGTATTCACAGATTATTATTATTTCGCTGGAGGAGGGGGATTTGGGAGTTGAAATTACTCAAATGGATTGGGGGTGTATTGTGCTACTGGTCTCTTCCTCTCTTTTTCTTATAAACTGTTTATAAATCTTTCTAAAAGAAATGATTAAAAATAAACAACTTACACATAACTCTCTAAGCAGTGTACACTCTAAAATTGTCAATAAAGCACAGCTAAGATCAACCAAAAAACCCCACAACCATAATGTAGTCATAGATAAAAACACAGCTAAAACCAGTAAAACCTTTAGAGCAAGCCTAGAAAGCTGAATCATATGTTTGCTGGAATAAAAATATGTTTCTAGCAGACCCAGAAAAAAATGAAGTGAGGGTCCCTGCCCATTTGTGAGTTTGATTTTTTAAAACTCATGCTCTGCTGGCAGTGGTTGTAGAACAGCTCCATCTTTTCCGCCCAGGATGCCCCTGGGGTATTGTACCAATTAGCATCTGGGCTCAGTTCCAAGTGTTGGTTTTGTTCTATAAAACCTTATGCTGCTCAAGACCACCCCAGTACCTCAAAGGCCACCTCATCCTACATTAGCCTGTTAGCAAAATGCATGTATAAGCTGCAAATTCGTGCAAATGTCTCTATTGGCACACTTGAAGATTTGGCAGATGTAGCTTTGGGCATGCCAAATGACAGAATCAGAGAATTGTAGAGTTGGAAGGGACCCAGAGGGTAATCTAATCCAACCCCTCCACTGCAGGAATATCAACTAGATCAAATGGCCACCCAACCTCTGCAACGAAAGGAGAGTCCACCACCTCCCAAGGGAGTCCATTCCACTGTTGAACAGCTCTTACTCTCAGAAAGTCCTTCCTGATGTTTCGTTGGCATCTCCTTTCTTGTAACTTGAATTGCTGCTCGCTTTAATCCAAGAAGCAGATCCTAGCTTTGGTTTATTATCTAGCAGAATTTCCAATGCTTTCCCCCTGTTCTGACCTGTATCAACGTTCTTGAGACCTCTGGGTTAAATGTTCTGTGTTTCTTCACCTTAGACATTTGCTGGTATATATGCAATGAGAGATTTTTCATTCATTCTGCGCAGGTGCGTTTGTGGAATCTTTACTTCAGGAAGAGTGCAGGGCCTTTAAATTCCACTGTTGTTTCATCCAATGTATTGAACACGTATCCCCGCCCCCTGCTGCTTCAAACTTATTTTTTCGAGTACAGTGTCCAAGAATGTTGTGTCTATGCACACAAACACACAAATGCAGGCTATATTCTTTTTCCCCGTATTTGTTGTTTTGGTCTAAAGAGACATAAAGAGGAAGGGAGGAGGCGTTGCCATAGGAACGGGAATGAGTACAAGCATGTTACGCACACAGCTGAACTATTGCATAAAGGTTTGCTGGCACAAAGGAGGAAATGGTTCATTTGGAAGCCAAATAAACCATCACAGAGGGCTGGAATCATCTGTTCAGAACTTGACTAGCTGGACGGGCTTCTGGATTTCTCCTGATGCTCGTCTAGCAGGTCTTGAGTTGTGGAATGGTACCGTCAGGATCCACGGAGTAACTGATTGCCTTCCATTGGATGCCATGGCCAGCGATTGGATGTTATTCAGATAGTGCCACCAATGCACACAGTGCTTTGCAAAGTAGTAGCAGAGAGGTCTGTGCCCCAGTGATCTTACAATTTAAAATGCAGCACAGTGGAGACAACAGAGGAAGCTGAGGGAGGCAGAGGAGAGGATGGATGGGGAGAATGTGGCCTTGTTCAGATGTAACGCTAAATCATGAGGATCTTGGGTCTCGGAAGCTTCATATCAGGAGAGGCATTCCAGAAGGTATTGGGGGACCTGTGCGATGAAGAACCAATACTAAGAAATAGTATTGAAAAAGTTGCCTTGACCAGTTAGTTGTGGATGGACCCAAAAGCCCTTTGAGGAAGAGATGGCCACTCTGTTGAAGTGGAGCCAAGCCACAACTTAGGCTTTCCAGGTGTGGTGAACCAGTGGCCCTCCAGATGTTGTTGGATTCCAACTCCTATCAGCCCCAGTCAGCGTGGACAGTGGTCAGGGATTCTGGGGGTTGGAGTCCAGAAACATTGGGAGAGCCCCAGTTTCCCTGTTGTAGAAAAGGGGGGATAAATAACTCTTGCCCCCAGGGAAACCACTTTCCTGGTCTGTTTTTTGGAACCCATAGAGAAGAGCAGCCTTGTCCAGCCCCTGTGGCATTGCTATAGTAAAGGTGGTGCTGATGTTTCCTTGCAGGTCGGGATTGATTTCACAGCCTCCAACGGGAATCCTCGGGACCCCACGTCTTTGCACTACATCAACCCCATGGGAACAAATGAATACCTCTCAGCTATTTGGGCAGTGGGGCAGATAATACAAGATTATGACACGTAAGTGCCGCTTCCCTCATGAGGCTCTGTCTGGAAGGGATGATCTAAATATTGCTTCAGATGTTTTATGTATTTTAAAACAAAATTCATGGAGAATAAATCAATCAAGAGCTGTTAGCCATGACAGCTAGGTGGAACCTCCAGCTACAGAAGCAGTACACCTGGGAAACCCAACCAGATGGGTGGGGTATAAATAATAAATTATTATTATTATTATTAGCCAAAAGATGCACACAGAGGGAAAACAGCAGAGGTCTATCAACACAAGGGCCACCAGTCAGTGGTAGAGCAAGGGGTCCCTGGTTCAAATTCCAATGGCAGGTAAAAGACTTTTTAAGTATGCAATAATGGCAGTGAGAATGCTACTAGCCCAGAGACGGAAGGAAGAAGAAATACCAACAAAAGAAGAATGGCAGATGAAACTGATGGAATATGCGGAAATGGCGGAACTGATTGGAAAGATCCAAAACCAGGAAGATCAAGTATTTTCTAAAGACTGGAATAAATTCATAATTTACTTAAAACACCACTGTAAACAGTTAAAATCTTTGGCAGGGATGTAAAGACACTTGTAATGTGGAATTGATTTAATGATAATTATGGTTATAGAATAGCTAGATAAGGGTAAAAGATGCAGTAAATTTAATCTTAAAGATGGAACCCATGAAAGGAGGTCTAAGAGTTCGAAAGAACTCTGTATTTTAATGTTTGAAATCGCTGTGTTTTATATGTATAATTTTTTTCAGAAAACTACACACACACGCGTGCACACACACACACACACACACACACACACGAATACCAATGGCAACTCCACATAGGGCTATGCAAGAGTCTGCCTGAAACCCCAAAGAGCCACTGGCCGTAAGTGCAGACATTAGTGAGCTAGAGAAACCAATATAACTAACTCGGCAAAAGGCAGCTTTTCACAGCCCTATCTTCCTGTGCCACCTTCATGCCTTGCTTGTGATCTTCCAGATTCCCCTGGTTGGCCATTTGGGAAATGGGATGTTGGATTAGATCAACCTCGCCCTACCTCAGGGCGTTACAGATGTTTTAGATTATGGCTCTCAGCAGCCCAAAGCATATGGATGGTGACAGGATACAGAAGACGGGATGGGGAGCTTGCTTTGAATCATCCTGGCTCTTCTTAAATTCCCCCTGGAATTCTGCAGATTGCCTCAAGCCAGGGACAGATTGCCAGCGTGGGGCAAAGTGCCCTTTCCAAAACAATGTGTTTCTTGGCTTATGTATTTATATTCCACTTATTAGGCATGTTTGGCTCCCAAAGGAGCTAACAATTTAAAATTGTTTAAAAGGGAAGAGGATTAACGCCTGCATGTGTCCCTTCCATGTGGTTTGTGTAATTCTCTAAAGTTTGTAGTCCTCATGATGGTAGAGAAACACATTGATCTGGCAGTGAAGTTTGACCACAATCGTCTTGCAAAGCTGGTTGTGAGGCCTTGCAAACACATCACCTTCTGAAACTCTTTGCATAGGGCTTTGAGGCTGATCAGCAGTGCCTGCAACCTCCCCCTTTGACTGAGCCAGGTTTTTACCTGCCCTACACCTGGGCAGGTGTGTGTGGCTTGGCCAAATGGGGTGGCCTGGTAGGCCTAATTTGGCCCATAAGCAGGAGGTCCCCCTCCACTCCTGATTAACGGAAAGGCATATAACCACTGCAGAAAGGATGGGTGCTCCTTGTTGTATAACTTCCCAGCAAACAAATCAGAAGGAATGCACAATAAAAGACTGAATATAATCTCACCTCTGCATAAGCTTTGTGTGAATAAATCAGGGTGAGTACTCAGGGAGCAGGAATCTCTCCTAAGTAGTTTTCTGCATATCTTGTTGAACCAGTATCATTTATATGGGTTACAGAACCGTGCTGGAGATCTGCAGCCTTGCCTAAGTCCATACTTACTTTCTCACTTGCTTCCCCCTCTCCCCCCTTTTTCTGATTATTTTGCAGAGATAAAATGTTTCCTGCTTTGGGATTTGGCGCCCAGCTCCCCCCAGACTGGAAGGTAAACCTGCTCCTGTTGTTGTAGACGTTTCCATGCTTACAGTGTGTGTATATATCATTAGGTGGAACAAAGCTTTCAGGGTTTCCTTCTTGATTCTAACAGTGCAGTTCTATACTTAGAAGTATATCCCATTGAGTTCAGTGGGGCAGACTCCTACATAAGTGTAGGAATAGAGCCTCAGTCAAACAGCTGGCCCCGTGGCAAGCATTCAGAGCATCCTGGGGAACAGAGTCTGAAATGGGGATTCTAAGGCAGGAGTGAAAAGAGAGGGGGATAAGGAGAGAGGAAGGTGTGTTTGCTTGTTCAGAGGTTTAGGCTAGGCTAGAGAATCCATCAGCTAAAACTACAATTCTGCTTTAGCCCTCCAAGCTTGGGTGGCTGATATCCAGAGTTTCTGCAAGATTTCCCTTTTTCTCATCTCTCCCCTGTAGCTCCTGACACCTTCCCCACCTGCTCTTGATGGACCCCATAACCTTTTGAAACATATTTGAGGGTGTCCCCAGGGGGTGGGGAAGAAGAATCCCATTACATGAATGAAAGTCCATTTTGCTAGCAGATGGGCACAACTGGGTGTCACTCATGTGGTTGGGAATGACTGCAATGGCTGTCAAACATTAGGAGTCACTGCCAACCCTAATAAGAAGGGCATGAGTGTCCCGGTTGTCCACACAACAACTCCAAAGACAGAGGAGGTAATCCACGACCAGCCAAAAAGGAAACCTGTGCCATAAAATGCGGGTTAGGAACCAAAATCTTTTCTCTGAAAGCCAGACTACAAAATGTTAAAGACTGCAAGAGCAGCAATAGCGCGCTTTGCTTTATAAGATGCTCTGAGGGCATGTTATTGCTAGAAGGCAAAAATAGATTAATGAAATAAATACATGGCTAAATCAATGTTATGACAGTGCTATTAGATGTTTATGTATATGGATTTTTGTTGTGTGCAATCTAATATTTTTACCCGCAATATTGATAAACGGGAATCTGCCCTGCCCATAGAGGCATCTGTGCTGCACCTCCACAGTTGGTGTGAATCCTGCATGCCCTGTTGGTGCCCAGGCATGGTTGCTGACTCTTGGAGCCTATTCACTTGGTCTCAAGTGCTACCTTAATGATTAAATACTCCAGTAACTCTCCCACTGTGCACATTATTCTTGCTATTAATACAGTGGTGCACACTCTGTATCAAGGTGCCAGTGACATTAAGTGCAGGATCAGGCACTCAATGTGCTGCTTGAGAGTGAGTCATCCCCCTTCTTCACCATTAAACATTACATTTGTCTGTCATTTCCCCCATTACAATGAATGCAGTAAACATCTTTCGGTTCTGAAGGTGACCAATTTGTTGTTCCTGAGAGCAGGAGGAGGAATCAAATGCTGACATTTTAATGGGAGGAATTCGGATGGGTGACGTGCAACTTTGCTTCTGAGATGAATTTTTTTTAGATGAAGTCAGTTAAAATGGCAGTCCAAAGGTTTGCATTTTGGGGTGGTTGTTTTTTCACCCCTGAGCAGAGTGTTGGGTGAGTCTCTACTTTCTAGGACTGCAAGCTTCAGTATTATGTCTGAATAATCACTGAAAGCTTTAATAAACATTTGCCAGCCATTTAACTGGAGAGACTGAAAATAAAAACGCCAGGTCTCTGAACACTCAAAAGGTCCACCGCTGTGATGAATACATGAGTGGGCAGCTTCCTTTGTCTTGCACCACATCACATGTGGGATCTGTTGTCTAATGATTTAGAAAAAGGGAAAGTGATCTGTTGGAACCCAATTAATGAAGTAAAATAAGAAGTAAACAGTCTAGCAGACATAAAATTTCTTTCAGTACAAAAAACTCCATCCTTAAATATCTAAATTCATAGTAGCATATAACTAGACTATGTCTTTGGTAAAAGCCAAAACACCTTTGCAGACACTTGCTTTGGTTTTTGCATTACAGTGGTTCCTCAGGTTAAGTACTTAATTCATTCCGGAGGTCCGTTCTTAACCTGAAACTGTTCTTAACCTGAAGCACCACTTTAGCTAATGGGGCCTCCTGCTGCTGCCATGCCACCGGAGCCCAATTTCTGTTCTTATCCTGAAGCAAAGTTCTTAACCTGAAGCACTATTTCTGGGTTAGCAGAGTGTGTAACCTGAAGCATATGTAACCTGAAGTGTATGTAACCCGAGGTATCACTGTATTCAGTGTTCTAAGGTCTGACTAAATGTAACAACAACAGAAACAATATCACCCATTGAGTGGGTTGCCCCAGCCACTCTGTGCAGCTTACAGCAAAATATAAGCACCCCAGGCTGTGGGGTCCCAGATCTGTGCTCTGTCATGTGGCCTGAATGGAGCCACTGGAAACATTAATTGGCAGGCCAATTGTCATCTATTTGGATATTGCAGTTAAAACTCCCAACCCTGCATATTAGATCTGGCAAGCGCAGTAGCTCTGTGAAACTAGGCCTAAAATTTATGCTCAGAACCTGTCAATAGGACACATAACTTCCATTTGTTCCTCATGTTTCAGGTCAGTCCAGTGATTGATACACTTTTCTAGGTTTTTCCCACCCACCAAACAAAAAACAACACCTGTTTGCTTTTCAGAGAGGCAGGTCTATTTTATCTAAATAGCCTGTAAGCCTGATTTAGTTTCCAGCCAAAGAACAGGATGACTCAATACCTTTTCCATGCAGGAAACCGGACCACCATTCAGGAGGTTTAGGTTTATTTTAGCTTCGGAAATCTCTCACATATAACAACGCTTGTGACTTTGTGGGGGATCTGGCTAGGGATGGTGTGTAAACCTACCTCACAATACACAAACTGAAACACAGCTACATTTCAGAGTTCGCATTTCTCAAAATTTTGCATTGCAGTTCTCTTAGCCAAGTAATGTGTGCAGAAATACATAGGTTGAGGTGAAGTGTGCATAGAAACACATGTATTAGTGAAAAGAACATACCAAAAAAATAGATACATATTGGCTGCTTTTGAGAATGCCTGCTCTTAATTTCCACCATATCTATAACCTCGTGGATGGCTATCTGCATTTTCTATGGACTGCAGATAACAAATTGCAAACATGGCTATTGTTACAGTGAGGACCAGAGCAGGAAGCAGAGATGACTATTAAAGATAAGAGACATAGAAATCATGCTTTGTTCTCCCGATGCTCTTGTTGCCATGGTGCCCCAGGATGCTTTCAAAGGACTGATATGAATAAGATATTCAGCACATAAAAAAAACCATGTTGGAAATGTCAGAGAACATCTTGAAATGCAAAGGCCTCTGCGAAGGGGACCTCAAGAAGTCTCCTCTGTAGGGGCTGTGAGAGGGAACGAATTCAAATCCCAAAGCACTGGGGGGGGGCACCCAGGAGGCTGTGGCTGCAGCCATCTGTCAAGGTCCCTCCCATGTGCAAACTTTTGGTGGTGGTGGGTAGACTATGTCAAATTATTCATTGTTTGCTCATGGGGAGAAAGGGCCCTGAGCCTGCAAGTCTGGGAAAAGAAAGTGTCATCTATGCAAATCACGATGCTTTGTACTGTGTCACCTGAGGACCTGTCCTCAGCCCTTTTGCTAGTCTGAAACAGGATCCCTATGCTGTTGACTGGGACTTGCAAGGTGAGGGGGAAGCAAAAAGAACACTTTTTGGGGTTGTTGTTTACACATTCCTGAAGCTTTTTCCTACTATGCTATAAGGTAAAAAAAAGGGTCAGTCCTGAGACCTTTTTTTGCTATATGTGGGGGGGGGGGTTCCTAAAGAGTGGAAGAGGGGTGACCCCCCCAAAAAAAACCCCTTTGTACATTGTTGGAATGAGTGTTTTTAACTTAATGGATCATATCACCTTGGCCCCAATGCCCACTCTTAGGATACAGCTGTAATAAATGCTCAAAGACAGACACTAAACGTTCAATACTGTTTGTTTGTTTGTTTGTTTTCAAGTTATATCTTTCTTCCCCAAAATTGGGAGCCAAGCACAGTGCATGGTGTACTTAAAAAAGTACAGTGGTACCTCGGGTTACATATGCTTCAGGTTACATACACTTCAGGTTACAGACTCCGCTAACCCAGAAATATTACCTCGGGTTAAGAACTTTGCTTCAGAGTGAGAACAGAAATCGTGCAGCGGCGGCACAGCGGCAGCAGGAGGCCCCATTAGCGAAAGTGGTGCTTCAGGTTAAGAACAGTTTCAGGTTAAGTATGGACCTCCGGAACGAATTAAGTACTTAACTCGAGGTACCACTGTAATCACAAAGTAACCTTCACAGCATAATTTCCATTGTCGGAGACAGTCGCTGGGAATCTCAAGTGGGGAGAGTTGCTACTGTTCCTCTTACACTGCGAGAACAGGATGCCGGGCCGGATTGGCCCCCTTGGGCCTGATCCAGCAGGGCTTTTCTTGCGTCCTTACAACCAAAGAACGAAAAGACACAAGCCCTGCAATTGCCTTCTCTTTTCCCTTTCTTTCTTTGGCACTGACCCACTCAGTGCTCAACTGCCCTCCATATTCCATAGAAGCCACAAAGGGACAAATTTGTGCCTATTTGGTTCGTTCATTCATTCATTCATTTCCTTCTCATTCATAAACTAGTCTTCTGGATACCTGAGAAGCCCCCTGAGTATGCAGGAACCAGACCTTGCTTTGGGGTGGCCCATTTTACTTCCAAACAGAGAGGCACAGGACCATGCGAGTTTGGCATGGGAGGGAACGGCAAGGATGGTTACGGGCCAAAATGTAATCCAGTGCAATGTGATGAGAGCTGCCTTTGGGGGACAGTGCAGGGGTGTTTGCATGGCAGCTTTTGCCACCTTCAGTCTGACACTAAAGTTTAGTCCCATGAAAAAGAAAGGTGATGCATTTATTTGGAGCAACTGTGCCTTCCTGCTCTTCAGCCAGAAAGGTTCCCAGAGCAGTTTGTGTGCAGACAGTTGAACCAGGCATTCCCTGCCCTGCAGGCTCGCAATCGAAAAGACATGATGATGACACAAAAGGGACAGGGAGGGGAAAGTGGGAAGCAAAGGCCAGGTGCTTGTGCTTAAAGTTTTTGGTCCTTTCAGTGACTCGCTGGAATGGAAGCCGCTCAAGGGCTGGAGGCCCAGCCTGATGGAGCTGGTCTTCCGTCAGGGCTGATGGAAGGAGCTCCTCTTCTCACCTCTCCCACTGAAGCAAAAGAAGAGGCTTTGTGGAGCTAGCCCTGGGTTACATGAATTGCTTGCTAGCGCCATCATTACATACATTCAGTGGACAAGCAGATGTGCAAAAATGGGTGTGGTGCCCTTGTGCCACAAGGCAGTCTTTGGGGAAGGGTGGAGAGAATGGGCTCTCCTAGTTTTAATGCTCAGGTGAATCTTGGAGGAAACACATCCTGAAACTTGGGTATCAACCACATTTTGCAATATGTTTGGGTGGAAAGAGGAGTAAAATTAACCCCCTTCTTCTTTTTCAACCTTCGTCTTCCAGGTTTCGCACGAATTTGCCATTAACTTCAATCCTACAAACCCTTTTTGCCTAGGTAAGTGCACAGTTCATTTTATTTATGCTGTCTTTAATTCATTGGCTTTTAAATTTTAATGCTGTTTTAAAATCTGTACTATGTTTTATATTTTATTTTATTTCTCTACACTGCTGTGGCATTTTCTGCATGTAGACCAATATACACATTCTGTCTTAAATGCAGGGGGTGCAAAGCTGAGAGGGTTTTTTTGGGGGGGTGGCACACCTTCTGAAAAGACACAAAAACTTCCTCTAAGTAGCTTCCACCACTGAAGTATCCAGACTAAAATA
Source organism: Podarcis filfolensis (assembly GCF_964270895.1). NCBI lineage: Eukaryota > Metazoa > Chordata > Lepidosauria > Squamata > Lacertidae > Podarcis > Podarcis filfolensis. The sequence continues at coordinate 55,144,423 of NC_139611.1, read as the reverse complement.
GCACTATATGTGGGGTGTACAAAATGCTTAAAGAAGAGCCCCAGTTCAAATCTTTTAATGATATAAGGCCCTGGCTGGCTGGGGCTGATGGGAGTTGTAGTCCAACAACTTCTGGAGGACACCAGGGAAAGCTGCCTTAGGTGTTCCAACTAGGGATGAGCAAGAGATTTGATTCTGTTTGCATTTCCCTAAGAAGTCACCCAATTCACACTTCCCGAAACAATATGCATATCCAAACATAACTATCCTTCAAAATCAAAATGCACTCTCCTCAGAATTCTGTGAGGCCATTGACCAACCAAATAATGTGTATCAAAATGCATATATTAGTGAAAATTACATACAGAACGCATTATGGTAGGGAAAGTTGCTTTCAAAATGTGTGTATATTAGTAAAAAAAAAATGTATATATTAGGAGAAATCCATGTTAAATATTGACACATTTTCACTGGGAACAAATCACTGCAGACTGGAAAAATGAGAAAGGGAAATTCCTTCCTCTCTAGTTCCAGCTGCCTTTTTGAATTAGTTTGAAGCCAACTGCTTCTGATACCAACTAGCCAGATGCCTCTTGGCAGATGTTGCCTCTGAGCTTATCCTGCCTCTGAGCATAGAGGTTTCGTTCTAGTTAGCAGCACTTGTTGGGAGTCGTCTGTGAATCCTCTGGGAAATGCAACCAAAGCAGCCTCCACCTCTCACAGAGACATGAAGCAGCCTGGGAGCGTTAGTAGGTGTTCGTACACGTTGCTTGAGTGATAGGTTAAAGGGTCACCTGAGTTAACCGGCCGAGGAATAAATAGCTGGGATGCAGAGACAGAAAACCCCACACACTTCCGGATGGAGCCGAGCAGGAGGCCCCCTGCAAACAGCTTGACAAGAAGCTTGAAAAGGTTGTTTCTTTTATAAGATTCTTTCCCACCGCCACCCAACAATGAGGATGAGACTGTCTCAAGTCATTAATTAATTACCTATATTTAGGGCTACCCCCCAATTAGAGAAGTCTTCGTCATTTGGGTGAGTTTTAGGCCAGGATCCTCTATGCACTTACCTGGGGATGAGTTCCAACTGGACTTTCTTCTGAGTAGACGCATGCATGATGGGATTGTGCTGCAAGGCTATTTCAGGAACACAAAAGGTCGCAAAATCAAAACTTTGGGACAGGAGTTGGGGCTCACACCTGGATTTGGGTGCATTTGGGGGCCTGCAACACTGACCACCCATTCTCTTACTTTGCTCTAAAGGTGTAGAAGGCATCGTCCAAGCCTACTCCACCTGCCTGCCTCACATACGCTTCTATGGACCAACTAACTTCTCCCCCATCATCAACCACGTGGCTCGGTTTGCAGCCCAGGCCACCCAGCAACAGTCTGCGACTGTGAGTTCAGGCACCTTTGCCATTTGTCTTTGGATAAAGTGTGTTTGGTGGGGGCACTGCTGGATCTGCACAAGGGCAGAGGCTGCAAGGAGGAGAACTATTAGATCAGTGGTTCCCAAACTTTTCAGCCACCAAATTCTTGGTTCCATTAACCCGTCCCCAGTGCCTCCTACCCTATAGAAAGCATTTAGCGGTTTGCAGGACCCACTACGGAAGAAAATAACACAATAAAACTCAAAACAGTAACAATCAATTGCACCTTTATTTAAAAACTATTTCAATTAATTAACTGATGAACTTGATTGATACCAGCTTTTTGAAGGCTGAGAGTCATTTACACCTCTAGTGCCCCTTGCCACCCCCCCGTCTCCTAGCACCCCCTTAGGTAATCCCACTGCCCCCAGGGGGTCATAGAGCATACCTTTACCTTTTTACCCTGGATCATAGAATTGGAAGCGACCAGGAGAGTCATCTAGTCCAACCCCCTGCAATGCAGGAATCTTTTGCCCAACATGGGGCTTGAACCCACAGCCCTGAGATTAAGCGTCTCATGCTCTACCGACTCGTACTGCCCACTTTGGGAACCACTGCATTAGATCCTGCAAGTACATGATAATGCTGCTGCAGAATTGAGCCCTTGGATGACGTCCAATGCACTGCTAGCTCACTCTGCTCTGAAAGCTCATGGATTGGATCACCCGCCATTAAAGACTTGCAGAAATAAATGTGTGCTTCGGAGAGAATGTTTGTGTTGCTATTTTGGTTCCACAGTTTGAGCTGCAGAACAGGAGAAGGATTAATTTTATAACTCCAGTGTGTTGGTTGGAAATTCACGGGAAGAGATGTACCCCAACTGTCCTCATATACCAGGAACATTTGGTAGGGGTAGTCAATCTGGTGCTACTCTCTGGATGGTGTTGGATTCTAACCCCCATCATCCCCAGCCAGCGTGGACAATGGTCAGGATGATGGAAATTGTAGTCCAGTAACCTCAAACGTCTACCCCTTCCATCCCCTGCTGTGGTCCTGATGAAAATCGCCCTGCAAACCCTCACACCCCAGAAAAAGTTTCCATTGATATTATTTCTTAATGTAGATAGGCCCTCTTTTAGGAAAATGTTGAGAACTTCGATGGGGGCTTAGCACAAACTTCTCCTCCTGCGCTATTCGGTTGAGACGCCCTCCTGTATTAAAATATTTCCTAAGGCAATGTTGTCCTGCACCTTGTCTGAGGACAAGGGACCATCCTGCAGGTTTCACCAAGGACCAAGGAGTGCTAATCAGGTGTCAGTTGTGTCTGTCCTTTGGCACTAATCATCAGAAAATTTTAATAGATAACATGCCAGAAGAGAATAGCTATTCCATGAGGAAGCCTAAACTAGAGCCGGTCACATTCCCCAATCTAGTTTCTCCTGGTTTGGGAAGTGAGCAGGGTGCCCTTTGGATGTGAGCCATCTCCATCTTCCCCCGCCAACCCACTGAATCACCACAACACACATTTCTTTTGGCCTTACTGACACCAATGTTCCAGTGTCAGGCCAGGTGCCCCTCCCTCCTTGCAGCTGAGCAGGACTGTCCCATCCCCTGGCTCATCATCTCAAACTGCCCAGGCTCCACCCATGTCCCCATACCCTGGAACTTGTTTGACTTTTTGATTTTTCGCCCTGCTTCTTCAGCAATACTTCATCCTCTTGATCATCACCGACGGCGTCATCAGTGACATGGACGAGACGCGGCATGCCGTTGTGCAAGCCTCCAAGCTGCCCATGTCCATCATCATCGTGGGAGTGGGGAACGCGGACTTCGCAGCCATGGAGTTCCTGGATGGAGACAGCCGCGTGGTCCGGTCTTACACGGGAGAGGAGGCTGTGCGTGACATCGTCCAGTTTGTGCCCTTCCGGGAATTCCGTAGTGTGAGTGTGAAAGGCTTTGCCAGCCCTAAGTGCTATTATTTTTATTTATTTGTTACCCGCCCTTCACCATAAGCTGTGGACTTTTTGGGATGCTGGCTTAGGTTAACGTTTGTTTAAGTCCAGAAAAGTTTGTCTTCTGTTCTTAAATCACCACTGAGACATACTGCCTGTCTTAGGGTCACTAAACAGATATATGAAGCTGCTTTCTGCTCAGTCAGACCAACGTTTTGGACTGCAACTCCCATATCGGCCAGGGTTGATGGGAATTGTGGTCCAAAACATCTGGAAGGCTGGCCTAACCCTACCAACTCCACTGACCACGACTCCGTGGTGGATGCCTTCAGGATACAGAAAACAGGCATAGTTATACGTTGCTTTGATATCGCGGCAGCGGCTGAATGTGTGAAGTGGCTTCAGTGAAAAGCCTGAAACTTATCTACTTACCGTATTTTTCGCTCTATAGGATGCACTTTTCCCCCTCCAAAAATTAAGAGGAAATGTGTGTGCGTCCTATGGAGCGAATGCAGGCTTCTTAGCTTCAGCGATAGCAACACGAAGCCTCCAAAGCGCAGAGGGAGCAAGACTCTCCTGGCTTCAGCAAAAGGAACCCGAAGCCTTTGGAGCGCAGCGTGAGTTCCCACTGCGCTCCAAAAGCTTCAGGCGGCTATCCCTGAAGCCTTTGGAGCGCAGCGGGAACTTGCACTGCGCTCCAAAGGCTTCGCAACCTTGCCGCCGCTCCCGGACCTGTTCTGGGGGCTGGAGAAGCTCAGGCTTCCCGCGGCTAAATATGAAGCCGCGCACAGCCTCTCCCGGCTGGAGAGGTTGCGCGCGGCTAAAGAGGAAGCCAAGACAGCGAGCGGGATGGATCCCGCTCGCTGTCTTGGCTTCTTTGCTCTTTGGGGGGGGGGTAAGATTTTTTTCTTGATTCCCCCAGCCACAAAAAAAAGCTAGGTGTGCCTTATGGTCCGGTGTGCCTTGTGGAGCGAAAAATACAGTATTTATTTTATTTCATGGTGGAGAAGCTTGAACTGCACTGGCTTTCTTCTTTCAGGCACCGAAGGAAACCCTGGCCAAAGCTGTCCTGGCGGAGCTGCCGCAACAAGTGGTACAGTATTTCAAGCACCAGAACTTGCCGCCCATCAACTCAGAACCTGCCTAGGGCCCAGCCTACAAACTGTTCTTTGCCTGCATGTGCCCCAAACGTGTCGATGGCAGACGGTTGCATGTCTTATGTGGTTTCAAACAATTTGTACTTTTTGATTTAAGATGATTTAATTTAAGAGACGCAACAAAGAGCCCTGACCACCCCAAAAGTGCAACATGGGAAGCCACCAGGCCTGAGATTCCTGGGCCAAGGAAACTGTTGTCAATGCAGGACATTTTCCCTTCCCAGCCCTGAGAATCAACTTTTAAGTATTTGAATGTACTTTGTATGATTTTTTTTTTTGTGGAATGAGAGGAAAATTTTTACGCCCAGAACTTTCCAAGCCGTGAAGTTCTTGATATCCCATTGCCCAAAGAAATGTGGACAGTTCATGGATGTGTCATACTTCTCATGCTCAATGTTCATTTTTATACTGTGTACATGTTATATTTGTTATACTCAGGTTAATAAACAACCATGGACTCTTTGCAGCTTCATGAAACCCTGGTGTGGTCGGTTTGGAGCTCTGCAACTCAGGTTTGACAGGCGAGACAGCAATAGGAACCTGTAGCCAGTGGCCTAGAACAGGGATGGCAAACTCGAGGACCATAACCTCTTGGCCAGTCCTTGTGTGTGTATGCTAGTGTCAAGTGTGGCCAGTATGTGCATAGCACACATAGGCATATACATACACACACTTAATTTTTTCAAACCTGTCTCCCAAACCTCCCTGCTTCCTGGAAGCAACTTCTGCTTCATCCCACACAATTCCTGGGCTTTGCTGCTTGCTTCCTCCTCCTCCACTTTCTCTCTGGCGCTACACCATTCTGCTCTCTGTCATTTTAACAAAAATCCACAATATCCGAATCTCAAATTTGCCACAGCACAAGCTTCCCATATTATATAATCCTGTGTTTAGGAAGAATCTTCACTTTCTTAACTGCTCATAGCAACAGTGAGGAAAAAGTACTGGGGAAAATAAAGTGTGATGGAGTCATGCTGCTAAGCCCAAGCACACAGCATTGGCAGGTAGCAGCTTTTAATTCTATTCTCCATCATTTCCTTGAATGATGGCTTAGGTTCAAGTTGCTGACACCCTGCAGTATCCCATAAAATACATGCAATTTGCAGAAGATTAAGTACAGTCAAGCTTCCAAGTTTGCTCAAGTGCTTTTGCCAACCTGGTGTCCTGGCTTACAACTCCCATCAGCCCAAGCCAACACTGATGTGAGCTGTGGTTGAAAGCATATGGAGGGCACTAGGTTGACAAACGCTGACCTGAAGATGCCCACACACATACTGCTTGACAAGGAATTTGGGCACCTGAGATACACCTGGTCAGGAGCCTCCATTGAAGAGAAAACAGCTAAGTAAGGCATAAGAAGTGAATAGAGATGGCAAGCTCCAAGGTAAAAATAATAATGCATTGAGGAGTTCTTTAATCAGATGCAACACTAAAACGTCGTTACAGTGTCATGACAATCCACATTACCATCTGCTTGATTTTGCACTCTCCCCACAACAAAACCAATACTTAAAAACTAAAGAGCGAGAGCCAGCCAACCCATATGTCAGCACCTGCCAGACAGCTACACCCTAAAAACGCTTCTTTGTAAAACCAACTTGGAACACCCCCAGCGAACAATCTATTCATTCATGGAATCTTTTTAAAAATACAAGGAATTTCCTGTCCTCATCTGTAAACCTCAGAAGCCTCAAGTCTTTTGTTGCTGTTGGTACAGTGGATGCTTTTCTGGATATTGAAGATGTGTGTCTCCCCCAATCTGTACTCCCTCCCAAACTGAACACAAGTCTTAGAGCAGAGAGGAGGACAGGGGATATGAAGAGAGACACGCACAAAGACTGATTCAGTACATTATTTTGGTATTCTCTGGAAAATAAAGGAGACAGGAGAACAGAAGTTGCGAGTCTAGGGGATGGTTGAGATGGAAACAGAGAAATGACGAGCATCCCTACCCATGCTTCTAAGGGGCTGGGGAGACGCCTACAGCGGAGCATCAAAGAAGTTGCTTCCCCGAAACACGGAGGAGACGATCTTCCCAGTGGAGTTGATGGTCCCTTCGCTGTCCGAGCTGGACTCTGAGTCGCTGCTCCCAGAGTAGGCCCCGAGGCCCGGCAGGATCCCAATGCAGACGGCAGCCGAGGGACAGTGGAGGGCAGAGCCGCTCATGGAGCCGCTGCTCAGAGGAACACAGGGCGGCTTTTCTGGAAGAGAGCCATGGAGGGGGGTTGGGAGAGGAAGATTGGAAAATAAAGCTGCCAATACAAATCTATGGAGCGACCACATTTGGAATACTGTGTATGGTATTGGTCTCCTCACCTCAAAAGGTTCAGAAAAGGGCAACCAAAACGACCACAGGGATGTAGAGATTCCACTATGGGGAAAGGCTTTTGGAACTTCTTAGTTTAGAGGAAAGGTGAGTAAGAGGTGGCATGATAGAAGTTTATAAAGTTATGCATGGCATGGAAAGTGTGGCCAGAGGAAAGGTTTTCAGGACAGATTTTAAAAAGCACTTATTCACAGTGTATAGTTAAATTATGGCACTCACTTTCACAATGAAACTAACAGGGAAGCAGAATAAACCGCCATGTGAATACAGCCTCGGTGAGCAAAGCTGATGCTGCTGGCCTTTCAGCTACAGATCTGCTTCATTACTTTCCTTCAGTTACCTTCAAACATTACAGACCAAGGACCCCCATCAGAACAGAAGAGCCCTGCTGGTCAGACCAAAGTCCCTGTTAATCCAACATCCTGTTCCCATAGCTACTACCCAGCTGTGGATGGGAAGCCAGCAAGCGGGACAGTGGTGCAGTTTCATTATCTTGCTTGTATTCCCCCACAACTGAGATTCAGAGGAAGTGAGTGTCCCAGATACTGGAGATGATTCCCAGCCATCATGACCAGTTGCCACTGAGAGCCTTATCCTCCATGAATTTGTCATAGCCCCATGAAGATATATGCCCTTTAACCCAAGCCCTCACAACATGGGGCTGAGCTTTCATTTACATACATATACATCTGCTACCCATGAGGTGTCCAGACACAATCCACTTGCGAGCCTGAACCTGTCAGCTTAAGACCATTGCTCTAGGACAGAGGTCACTGAATTATCAGCTCATGACATCACCATTGCTTTGAGAAGACAAGTGATATGCACTCCACAGTCAGAGGCAGTAATGCTTACAAGCATCTGGTTGGCCACTGTGAGAATAGGATGCTGAACGGGATGGGCCACTGGCCTGATCCAGCAGGCTCGTCTTAGGTTCACTGCAATATCACTTTTCCCCAGGAAAGCCGCCTCATGGGTTTTGCCCAATATTCTGCAACAGGATGCATCCCTTCCTTCACTCCGCCCCCCCCAATTGACTGATTAGCTGTTCATGAAGGCAACATGACCAATGCACAGCAGGCGATGCGAGGCCTAGCGTAACCCACCATGCAAACACACCTACCTGGAGTCTTGTCATGGTCAGGATCCGGATCGAGTTTCAGTCTTTTCACGCTGTTGGCACCTTCTGAACTGAAAGGAAACAATGCAAAGTCAAAAAAGAGGACTGGAACCACGGGGGGGGGGGGCACTGCAAGTTGTTCTGTAGGTCACTGAGTTGCCATGGCAAAAAAGCACTAATATCATATTTACTCGAGTCTAATGCGCCATTGAATCTAAAGCACACCACAATTTTCAAAACCCTGAAACCATTTGCTGGCAAATGTAAATGTGCCATAGAATCTTATGCACACCTTGATTTTCGCAATGTAAATTGGCCAAAAAAGGTGAGCATTAGATTCGAGTAAATACAGTAAATTTAAAAAATAACAATGGGCTTTACATCTCCTATTCAGATGGGAAAGCCTGGTATATTTCTGCCTGGGAGATTTTAAACTCCAGAATCTACCCCACTTCACACCCCACATTGTGATGGTCAATTTTAAGCCTCAAAAGGTTAGCTTGTTTACTTTCCATCAACAAGGGCCCTTCATTCATCTGGGAACTTACCTCCGATGTTTCACAGCTCCAGCCAACAGCTTTGCCTGTGAGAACTTGCTCTTGTTTTCTGCTGATTTCGCCGGCAGTTTCTTGTCTGCTTCCTTCTTCAGGTCAGCACTGACCCCCACCTTTGACAAAGTGCTGTGGACTCAAAGGTTAAGGATCAAGTGGAATCTGAGGACTGACGGGTGTGCAGGAAATCCAGAGCAGCCAAACTTGCCCTTACATTGGCGCCTGTAGTCCCAGTCCTGCCAGGCTGCAGGGGTACCAGTAACCCCAATACCTTAGAAGAGGCAGTGTGTGTACACTTATTAAAACCTGCACAGGAGGAGAAGGAAACCAATCTTTGTGGATTTGTTTTCCATCAGGACTCTAAACCTTTCCATCAGGAACACCAGTGAATCAATCATTTGAATTATCTGAGTAATTATTTACTCAAATAAAATCAGTTATAAAACGCATTAAGCACCAGTGGATTTTATAGTAATTGGCATCATTCAGCTGCCCAGATAAAAATCTAACCACATTCCTGAAGCACCTTCCCCGCATTTACATAGGGCCACGCTAGATGTGACATCCAATGCATCCAATCCGAGTCCTACTCAGAGTAGACCCACTGAAGTTAATGGGCTTTAAGAACTTGCACTTCCCAGTTTCAATGTTTACTCTGAGTAGAACTTTGTTGGATACAACTTTCCATTTAAAATGCATGCTTTTTTAAAGTGCAGATAATAATCTCCCTCCAAACAAGCTAATGCTGTCTATATTTTTAAAAATATGTATATTACTGGCTTTGGGGTTTTTTGAGATGCTCAACAGTACTGCTAAAGGAAGCTCTCTGGCACCATCTGGTGGAAAGCCTCAAACACCAAACATGCCTCTTGAAATATTGGGTGGGTGGGTGGGTGGGTGAGTGTTAACACTCACACAAACCCCACCCTATTCCAACAGGGCTTGGGGTGAAATTCACACCATTCAAGCACAGAATGAGTCACTCTGACCAACTTTACCCATTAAAGAACTCAGTAAAGTTACAAACTGGTAGTTCATGCTCAGCAGCACACAATATGAAAGGTTCAATTTCCAACATCTCCAGGTGGGGCTGGGGAAGGACCTGCAGCTGAGGCCTTGGAAAGCCCCTGTCTGCCAGTGTGGGGAATACCAAGCTGGGTGGGTCACTGGCTTCACTCCGCATAAGGCAGTGCAGTCAACATTTGAGTTTCTGAGATGGTTCCCAGGTCAAGACCAGAGAAGTTCAGTGAAGAAACTGATGGGTTCAAATGTGGAGGGGGGTGCTGGGAAAGATATGGAAGAAAGGGGTGGTGTGAGGGAAGGCTCTGGAGCAGAGCCTGGGAAAAGTACTATGGACAGGGCAACACACAGATCAGCAAGGCCTAGAGCCTCCCAGGCTATCAGCCCAAGCCAGCACAGCCAGTGACAAGGGATGATGGGAGTTGTAGTCCCTAGCACCTGGAGGCTGCCCACCCCTGATATCCACACTTAGAAGAATCGGCCCAGTTACCAGAGCCACAAGAGCTTCAAGCCCAGATGAAAAATTCTGTTCCAAAAGTCTACAAATCTGGTCACCAGCAATGCTTACCCATTCCCTGGATGCCAAGCACAAAAAGATTCCTTTCTGATCTGTGAATAAACTCACAAAAGGGATGTGGAGGGGTCAGGTGACCCCAAATAATGGCAGGCCACCAAAACAAATGTTGTGGGGGCCCTGGTGCTAGTCACCAACCTGTTGCCACATCTCCAAGAGTCCTCCTGTTTTCATTCACAGCCAGATCAAATTATTGAAGTTTAACACATCCTGAATAACAAACCCACAAGCTCTGTTCTCAAATTCATCCATAGCAAAGCGAGAATACAGCTCTAGTAAACAAAATGAAATGGGCTGTGGAAATTAAGCTCCAGCTCTTCAGATCGCCAAGACACCCCAAACCGCACCCGAGTGCTAAACAAGCCACCTGCCCCTTCTTACTTCCAACTTTACAATAGAAAGTGCTTCAATGCAAAGGATATTCTGTACTCATTCAGCTCTTTGAGATCCTCTTCTCGCCGCTGCTTCTCTATTAGCGCTTGCTGCCGAGAAACCTCATCAAGGAACTTGGTCTCCTCTTCGTCTAGGCCTCTGACCATGTTTTCTGAAAGAGGAGGCGACAGGAGAACAGACTTGAATAAGCCATTTAGCTGCAAAGCCAGCACCATCTTGCCCTTCCTCTGGAGCATGTTCCTATTCTGATCCACATGACACTGCAGTGCTTTAACAGGAGGTCTTTCTGCCCCAAACTCTGGAGCTAGGAACACATGATCTCTTCTAGCCTCTAGAGACAAGTGCAGAGATAGGCAGCCAGGCTAGCAATGGCTCAGCTACGTTACGGGAACCAGGACATCCCCTCTTCTGCCAGTACTTTGGCAGACAGGCTCCTGTTCCTTCTCCTTGTCCCCCAGAAATTGTCATGTTCTCAGAATTCTTCAAGGAGCTCAGAGATATAGGGGCCTGCTTTGCTCAGGAGCGGATTTTCACAAAAAGTACTGAAGCCGTTCAGTGCGGCTCCCCTGTGTCAGGATTTACAAAGATGCTTACTGGAACTTACTGAACTTGAACTGCTCCTCAAACTCCTGCTGCTTCTTGTCCTTCTGCTCCTGGAGCCTTTCGTAGAGCGAGCGGGGGTCGTACACCTCCTCGGGGCATTCTGGGAGATGGAGAAGAAAGAAGTTGTACAGGTGGCCGCTATGAAATAAAACTTGCTCCCAGTACAGTCTCTGACAGCCTTGCCAATAATCTCAGAGACATTCCAGGTCTACTAGCCTTGATGCTACCCGCTAGCCGCTTTTGGACTAAAAGGAAATGAGAAGCAACTTCTGTGAAGATCCATTTGTTTGTCACCTGAAACTGACTATAGGCAATAGGCAAGTGGCTCTTAGTTTCATCAACAATTTGTTTGACTCTCATGGAAAGCCATGCTCAAGGTGGCTCCAACTTCAGAAAAGTTTATACAATAAAATACAGCAAAGTAACTCACAATTACAAGACATAACAAAATTTCTGTAATCATACAAATAAGGGTAAGGAAAACATCGTATAAATATGCATGCAGATTAAACAACTCATTCATAGCAAGGCCAACAATATAAATGCAAAAGCTTAACCCAAATGGGAGTAACAATAATGTATCTTCTCCAAATCAAAATGTTGCCCCAAGAACAAACACTCAACAAGAACTTGCCCTGATGAACTTTTCCTGAATCACAGGGGGAGCAAAATGCAGTCACTTCTCCATCCCTTATGCTCTGCTGTTTTCAAGAGATTGCTTTGTGCAAGGCTGCCCCTCTCAGCATATCCAACCGATTTTGCCTCCTTATTAGCACAGAAGCCTAGGAAGCTATCAGACCATTGGCCCATCAGCTCAGTATTGTCAACACTGACTGGCTGTTGCTCTCCTGGATTTCAAGAAGGGGCTGTTGTGAGTCCTATGTGGAAATGCCTCTAGAAGTTGAACCAGGGACCTTCTGCTTGTGAAATAGATGCTCTAACCACAGAACCTCCAAAACATTGCTCCTTAACAGCCCAGCAAGCTGCTGTAGTAACGTGACTGTGAAGCTGAACAGCAGAGCAAGAACCCTGGATTCAAATCTCACATCTGCTATGAACTCACTTGGTGGCTTTAGGCTATGGAAGCTTAAACAAAAAGCAGCCAGGAAGGGGCATATACTGGAGGTGGGACCCACCACCACCTAAACCCACCACCACCTAACACCACTCCCCCTTCCTTCCCTGCAATCTCAGTGAAGGTCCACCTCATATTTCTACAACACTTTTCCTCAAATTAAATTGCAGTGACCAAGATTGCCATTGGAATGAGGGAGTGGGAAAGTAAACCCAACCACCCCTCCCTGATACTACCCATCTGATTGGTGGAGAAGAGAGGGCAGCCGTGCTACTTCCACCACTCCCCATTGCTCTGATGCTCCTGCCAATCAGGAATGCAACAGATCTCTTCAGCCAAAGGAGGAGGGGAGGAACTTGGAGAAGGGGTCAGGCTAGATGGAAAGGCAACCTATGGCTCCCTATCCCTGCTTCAGGCAAATGGCTCTTAACCAGTTTCAATGTCCCATTCCACCCCCCCCCCCCCGCTGCATTAATAAAATAGTGCTGACCTGCTTCACAGAGCTGTTCCTTTAATATTTACATAACAAAATATTAAATGCTTCAAAAATTGCAACACATTCCTCATCATTACTGTGCTAAAAAGTAACAACTGAGTGTTTGAATCATGCCTAAACAGTCTTTAGTCTCCGTTTGATCCTACTCTGTCCCACTAAGTCCTTAGAAGCTCTTGCAATTTGTTTTTGTACAAGCTTCAGGTGACAGACTCCGCTAACCCAGATATAGTACCTCGTGTTAAGAATTTTGCTTCAGGATGACAACAGAAAAGTGTGGTGGCGGCGCGGCAGGCCCCATTAGCTAAAGTTGTACCTCAGGTTAAGAACAGTTTCAGGTTAAGAATGAACCTCCAGAATGAATTAAGTTCTTAACCCAAGGTACCCCTGTACAGGGGTACCTTGCTTCTCAAACTTAATCCATTCCAGAAGTCCATTCAAAAACCAAGGCACACTTTCCCATAGAAAGTAATGCAAAATGGATTAATCCATTCCAGACTTTTAAAAACAACCCCTAAAACAGCAATTTAACATGAATTTTACTATCTAAAAAGACCATTGATCCATATAATGAAAGCAATAAACAATGTACTACAGTCACACAATCAATCAATTAGTAGTTGAACTGGGTTTCACACAGTCCCAAAAACAAAACAAAAAAGTCCCAAAAACAAAAACGCAAAATAGCAAAAACAGGCAGACCTCAGCGTAACACTCAAAGCGGAAGTGTGGCACTCAAATCAGAAACGTAACACTCAAAACAGAGCACGTTTGGCTTCTGAAAAAGGTTTGCAAATCAGAACACTTACTTCCAGGTTTGCAGTGTTTGGGTTCCAAGTTGTTTGCGTACCAAGGCGTTTGAGAACCAAAGTACCACTGTACTACAGACTGTTGAAAAAGGTCTGTCTCCCAGAAGCCAAGGATGTTTGGGCCCCATTTCACTAGAGGTAAAATATCCTATGGCAACAAATAAGCTACCTGTGGCTAGATAGGAAAAAGTGAATATGGATAACTTCTAACAATCTCTCATGTGGAGGAGTTTCAGGTAGAGCAGGCTTTGAGGGATTGATCGGTATTGTAATGGTAGTCTGAGCTCTCCTACTACCTCTCTGTTCAGCAATTCCCCAATCAACAGTCAAATACCTTCAGGGTCTTCGGGTTTCCGAACCTTCTCCCATTCTTCCTGCCTTCGCTTGCGCCGCTCTTCTATCTCCGCTTCAGACACAAACCTTTTGTTAATCACGAGGTCGGCACTACCTTCTCCTCCATCCATTGTGGAGCAGCCTGTGCAGAGAAGAGAGTTAGGAGCAGGACAGTGTCTATTCCCTACATATAGAGACACACTGAACTCTCTGGCATAGAACTGGCCATGCAGTGCACTGCCATGCAAATAATTCTTAACCCAATCCACGCATATAGGAAACCAGTTTTCAGGTAGAAGGCTAGGCTAGATCTCCTTGGCACACAGTTTTCTAGAGGGAGGTACATTTCACACAGAAGTATTCAGTAAGGTAAATTCCCACCCTGCAATGGTGCAGTCCAAATACACTGGTGTAGACCGTCTCAGTGAGAAATAAATTAGAGTCAGAAGTATGCCTACAATATCCCTGCCTACATCTACTATGCTGTACTACCGCTAATTCCCCCTACCTCAGAAGACCAGAGGCAAAGCACAATGAATTACGGGAAGGCAGGAAGGAGGCAGTTTATGCCCTATAGCAAGCACTAAAGTGGTACTGTTTCCTACTTGGACTTGACATGTGGAGCATTTGCCACAAATGGATTGTGGAAGAAGTGACCCCACAGGGTTGCTAAGTTTCCAAACATCTGCTGCCTTCGATAGATATGGAAAAGACAAAGTGTCCTGGGGGAAGTTTAGTGGAGGACCTGATACATTCCCTCTCTGTTCTATGGACTGAAATGCTAAATTCTGTCTCCCACTTTCCCCATTAATCAGAAACAGGAGTTCCTTCTTAACAGAAAAGTCAGGACTATTACCTGTAAAATTACACCATTTACTGTTCACAGCAACAAAACAGGACAACATATTTGTCAAAAACAGATATCATTTAGTCTCTTACAGGGTCTGCATAGCAGCTATCTCCATGCCATTTTTTTATGCATATTATATGAATTGCATTAAAAAGCCTTGCAATACAAGACTGAAGTCATATCTAGTCCAGCATCCCATTGTCCACAATGGCCAACACAATGATGCCTCTGGAAAGTCAATAATCAGGCTATTGGAACAAATGCTATCTCCTGCTTTTGCTCCCCAGTAACCATTGAGAGACACACCATCACAAATCTTGGCAGCAGTATATAGTCATAATGACTTGTCGTTATTGACAAACCTCATGTTTTCTACTGAATTGTCTAATTCCCCCTTTTAAAAAAGTGGCCATCACCTCCTCTCACTTTCATGAGCAGCAATAGAATTTTATTCTCCATTATGCGAAAATGGAAGCTGAGCTAAATTACATATATATTGAACAAAACAGCACTGCTTACATCATTTATTTTTCAGTGCAGAATTTATTTTATCTTACATAGACCTTGGAGTTTCAGCAATGGATCTGCAGGTGTTGCACACAGGATAAAACAGCTTTGTAATGAAAGGAAGGAGCTGAGCCAGCATGCAGTTTTTAATGTCAGGATGCAGGTGTTCTGAGCAAGCAGGTGACTCCAATCATGAATTAAGTCAACCAGTGCTTGCACCTGAGAAAAGGCTGGCCTACTGGCTCCTTACAGATCCCTTTAGCTAGAATACCTCTCATCAATGTGAATTATTTCACTCAAATTCCTTCACACTTAAAAATGTTCCTCTGGTTAGAAAAAAAGGCTGCAATGAGTGCAATTACTTGCCCCCTTACTGTTCACAACCTGAGGAAGGTACAGATGTCACAATGGTTCCCTCTTAAACAAACAAGGTGCCTTACATATGTAACACTCCTTGCTTGCAAGCTTAAAAAACCTTTTTATCTCAATCTGCTTTTAACTGAAATTAAAGCTGGATTTTAAACTACACCCCATCTGAAACAGTAATATGACTTTTACGGGAGTGAGTGCAAAAGGCTTTTAAGTTTAATCCTGTTTTTAAGTTGAAAATAACTGCAGATGTTGCTTCTTAAATGCATATCCCATTAACTAGAGGCCACCTTGAGAAAACTTATTTTTAAAGAAATTTTATATATTGCTTAAATTTTTTAAAGTACAGTCGTAGCTTTAATAAACAATGCCATTGCTATCAACAGCATTTCATCGGTATTATATCAATAATATTCATCCTCATTGTGTGGGTCCAGACATTCGATTTTAAGAAAACTGTAAGGACGAGGGTCCATCCATAAGTTGCTTTTAAATTGTGTTTTAACGCTGTAACCCGCCCTGTGGCCTAAGGGTGAGTGCCGGGCAATAAATAAATAACAGCACTACTACTATTACTACTACTAGGATAGAATATCTTGTTAATAACTTATTTTAATTATCATTCATTATTAATAAATAATTTCGCTATTCCAGTTACCATCCCCGCACTCCCCCCAGTCTCAACGGCCTCCTAGAGCCGGAAGGCGGCCCGTGACACCCACCTCTCCGCCATGGACCCCTCCAACGGGGCCTTCCTTCCTCTTCCTCCCGAGCCCACCTTTGTGGACGGAGTCCCGGCCGCACCAATGACAGCCCCGCCCCCTTTACCCCCACGGTCTCCCCGCCTCTTCCGCCTCCGAGTCACCCAATCGGACGCCGCGTTCCTTTTCCTCACCCATCATTCCAGCCAACCGAGGCTTCCGTCGCAAACAAACCAGCGAGTCCTGAAAGCGGCGTCTGCGACTGGGTTGGTTAAAAAAATAATAGGGGTGGGAAGGGACAGGCGGGCGCTTAGGATTGGCCAGCCTCCCTTCCGAGCGGCGTGGGCGGAGCTTCGCTTCTAGCAATTTGAGAATGGGCCGCGTGAGTGGAAAGCGACGAAGAGGAGGGGGCGTGGCTAGTTGCCTTGGGGATACGGAGCGAGGAGCGGCGGCGGCCTGGCGGGGAAGTGGGCGGAGCCGCGGCGCGCTCGCTCTCGGAACGGGGAGGGTCCGCGGAGGCCTCTTGCTCCGCCGCCGCCGCCGCCTTTCCTTCCCGCCGCTGGCTGAGGAGAAATAGGCGCGCGGTGGCACAAAGAGGCCGCCCCGCCACTGCCCGCCGCCAGCACGGCGCTTCTTCTCTGGCCTTGACGGGCTGAATGGAAGGCGGCAGCCAGCGTGGAGCGGCTGAGGTGAGTTGAGAGGAGGGGCGCCTGGCGGGGAAGGAGAGGGAGGGGAGGGGGCCGGGGGAGGAAGTGGAGGGGCGGGGGGAGGGCAGGGCCTGATCCTGATCTTGAAGTAGGAGCGAAGAAAGGGCCCTGCGGGTGGATGGGCGAGTGGGGAGAAGCCCAGCGCACAGGGGGATGATAATTTCTCTTAATTATTTTTTTTTAATAGTGTCTTAACGCTGTAACCCGCCCCAAGCTTTAATTCATTAATTGTGACAATGATGAAAGTCCTGGCAGTGGGGCTGAGGGTGGGAAGGAGCCTGCATGTGTACAATGCCTTTGTGCGTGTGTGATCTATTTAATATCTCTCTCTCTCTCTCTCTCTCTATGATAACAAATGTGCATAACTGATCCACACATATGTACGTATGCATATACATATATACATAGGTGATAGTGACACATATCATACATATGCATGGTCTTACATCATTTTAGTATCTAATACATGGCTTGCATTATGGGTGGCTAGCCCTCAGATTGGGGGCCTGATCTGCTCTTCTCACCACCACCACACTCAGCAGTTTTTTCTCTCCCTTCCCTTCCCACAAGATTTGGCTAATTTGGGTGGTGACAGCAAAAAGAAAACTGGAACTAAAGTAGATGCAGCACTAAAGTGGGTTGAGCCTGGTGTGCCTGCAAATCCTCAGAGTTTTCCTTAGATGTCAGATTGATGGGTGTAGAAATGGACAGTTGTTTGGTATGGATTACCTGAGGTGTGGCTGTGTGTGTGAAGAGTGCACACACTTAAAAGAGTGTGGGGTGGCCACACCCACCACTGCCATGCAGCCCTCAGAGGGTTGGCCGAGGGTGAATGTGGCCCTCAGGCCAAGAAAGTTGAGCCACATCTGACTTCCATGATAACCCACATGCATGCAATTAATACACAGTATTGTTGTTATTGCTTACATTAGCAAAACAGCTTTCTGAAGGGTAGTGGTGTTGGACCGTTGCAGAAAGAAAAGAGCCTTGTGGTACCTTTAAAGACTAACAAATAGTGTTGCTGCAGCACAGTGCTACCCTCTAAGGTGTCGTTTGCGATGATAACGGTAATCATAATTATGTCATTAATAACAGTGACGAAAGCTACTGTTTTAAGTGCAGCTCTTCAGGGCACTTTGCATGCATTTCTCTCAGTAGGCAGGTAGCATTTGACAGCTCAGAGACCTCCAGGATAGCAGCCCAGAAGGTTAGAAATGCTGGCATTGACACAGCTGTTATTTAACAGCACCCAGATAAAAGTTTTGAGGGAGGGCGAGTCCCCTTTCAAAGAATGCATTGAAATTTGGTCTTTGGGGGGCAGGGTATAACACACAGGGTAAAATATCTCTTCTTACAAATAGACTCCCTTCTGTTAAATATGGCTTTCTAGTGCATACACATTCATACTCTTTATTCTAGCACATTTACCTGGGTTCTGCTTCATAGTAGCAGTGTTAATACTAGCATTTCTTGCCTCTGGGTTGCTGTGGTATAGGATTGTGAGCTGCCCAGTTTCCTCCTTGTGAAGGACTGCCTACTTTGCTTTGCTGAGAAAAAATTATGTGAAGTGGTTTGAATGCTCTAAAGCATTAAAGTAGCAGCATTGTAATGATGTAGCTATGGACATTGGTGCTGCTTATTTAGGCAATGATAATGGTCTTTGTCCTTTTTGTGCCTGAGGTTTAAGAAACCAGAATCTTTGAATGTGTAGTATCTGCCATGGGAGGGTATGAAGCAATGTCTTCCAGCACGATGTAGCTGTGGCTTACCCTTTGCTAGTTCTGCACACCTGCTTACTTCTCCTTTCATGCATGTGGAAGAAGCAAACCACGAACCCAGGCTGCATGGTTTGTTTCACTCACAGCAAATCGCCATCTGTAGCCAAGGTTTGTTCTTGGCTTGCTTGGTTTGTTTTGTTGGAGCAAAGTAAATCACAGTGATAACTGTTTTTTTATGTAATACTAAACCAGGGATCATGGTATAGTTCCTCTGCATGCTGGTAGGAAGAAGATAAACAACATTCCACATGGACCTGCTCTTTATTATGGTCGGTGAGCTGGGCCAAGCTTAAATCTGTGGTGATTACAATTTTCTTCTCAGTTTCTTCCTCCAGTATGAAACAATACTAAGCTCACTTTCACCACTCCTCTGTCCTAGTGATAGGTGCAGCTAAATGAGTGAGGCTGATTGTTGCTCCTCAAGGAATAACTACTCCGGCCACTTTTCTGTTGCCAAACATAATAGTGTGTTGAGTACGGAGGGGGAAATAGCTTGACTTTTACTAGCCCTTAACCCTCTTTGCTAATATTGATTTGTTTGTTTGTTCACTTGCTGAGCTGTATTTTTAAAGTTTTAATTATGGTTTTAAATTTGTTGCATTCTTTTGGAAGTGCTTTAAAATAGAGGGTTTTGTTTGTAATCATGTTGAATGGTGACTTTAAATTTGAATGAATGAATACATGGATTGGTAACATAGTGTGTAACAAGGATGGGAGAGTATGTGGTCCTCCAACCATTTGCCTTGCTGGCTAGAGCTGATGGGTGTTGGCAGCAACCATAATCTGGAGGGCCACAGGTTCCCTATCCCTGCTATATAATCTTGAATACGTCTTGTCTAGAAAATGAGATTTCCTTAGAGTTTAAAATAGTAGGTTGGAGACCTGGGGATGTACTGGCGATGAGTAAGAGATTCCTGGGGACTAGGCAAACTTGAAATGAAATGAGGAGTGGCATATGAGAAAGCCTGAGGACAAGAATCTTCCTGTGGAGATAAGATGGTACTGGTAAGCTATGTGGAGGTTGTCTGCTAAAATAGGGATGAGGGAGGACGACAGGCACTTCAGGTTGAAGTGAGTGTTCTGCTGTGTGATGAGCCAGGCAGTTTCTAGGGGAGACTAGCAGCTGATTTCCTCTTGCTTTTAAGATTAGTAATTCCCAAATTGTATGTGTTCTTTCATAATTATAGAAACCTTTTTGAGAGCCCAGAGTGCCCGCCCACAGAAGGCAGTCTGCATGATCCATTGAAGGGAGGCCTCTGGCTTTCCTTTTTCCACCTTCTATGGAGGTGGGTAATTCTGCCTTGTCTTTGTTTGGATCATTCAGCCACTTCTGATGCTGCAGAATTATCTACCTCCAAGGATTGCAGGAAGAGGTTGCCTGTTGCATCCCTCCACCAGTCAGTGTCCTGGGTTTTCCGCCTGACAAAAAGCAAGCCCAGAGGCACAATTCTTGCAGGAATATGCTAGGCTACAGGTAGCGTAATTCTTACTCTTGCACGCTCTAAATCTTTTGAAGTTTGACGAAGTGCGTTTCTTCATTTTAAACTCAGTAAAAAAAATGTACTTCTATCATCAAGAGTTTAGAAATTCATACTTTAGATGAGCAAGGCTATTTCTGAGGGAGATTAGTGGCTGGCTGGCTGCCTAGATGGTAGGGGCAGAACTGTGTTCTGCTCCCACATTTTATGAGACGGAAGGCATGCTGCTCAGAGTGGTACCTCACCACTCTGCGCATGATGCTAAGCTTCATGCTAAACCATGGCTTCACATCAATGCATGGGTTCCCAGGGTGCTCTGCCTCTAGTGCTACTGTGAGCTAAGTCATGTTTTGGCTTGGCAAGTCATCTGAACTGGGATGGTGGTTTGTCTTATTCCAAACAAAATAGTTGAGTGAGATTTGTTCTTAGTTTGTCTAGAGCCTGCCTTCTGCCCCTCACGTTGGGTGTCCTGTTCCTTGTAGGCAGGAACCCCCTCATTCAAGTGTGATGTGTGAACAGAGTATGCAGAGAGACACTGCATCCTTCCTCATGGATTCTTCAACTATTCACATCCTTGCTCCAAACACACTTTTCACCTATAGTGATATATCATGGGAAAACATCATCTTTGTTAATTAGTCTGAGGGATGCTCTCTGCTGATGGTTATGAATAAAGTGGGGTGGGGTTGGTAGTACAGTGGGGAGAGTCCAGGATATAGGCCCAAATGAGCAATATTTGTATAAATAAGGTTTCCAGTCTGTATGCTCTTGAGTCACAGGAAGAACTTTTTAGTCATGCCTGCTAGTTTGTGTGACTAAATCCAACACACAGTTTGGTTTGGTTATTTGACCAAGAATTTTTGTACAGTACTGTGGGGCAGAAGCGTTAGGGCTTCCCCTGCCATTACTTGAATAAACAAGAACTTAACAATTGCTCAGACAGAAGCATTTTTGCCATAGGGACTGGGTGGTCCATTGGCGTGGGCACAATTGATCAGTTCAGTATGCAAATAGATTCATAACCCATGACGCTCACACTGTGTAGTTGGTTTTGTAGCCTGTGGAGCTACTACACCTTAAATGACTAGGGGGAAGGGTAGGAAATCCATCTTCCTGCCCCAACCAGGATTAGCATTGAACAAAGCTGTAGTGGTGAAGCTTGGCCTCCTTGGCTGCTGCCTGTACCTCGTGAGTCTAGCCTTTGCCCAAGTAAGTCAGTCACTTGGCTAGAACCTCTCCCTTACATTGAGGAGGCTATCACCTGAACTCTTTCCTGGTCTGTTTCAGCTCCTAGCAGTTGGTGCAGTGCAGGAGATTGTGTGCTCTACCCCTTTGTATCAGCTGCCGACATTGAGGATAAGTGAGGTAACTTATTTTTCACCAATGCATCGCTTCTTTCTAGTCAACTTTCCAGCACCATTCAGATACATAGAAGTGTGTGATGACCCATAACAGACCAGTGCTTGGAGGCTAGATGTGGACCAGTAAATTGAAGGTGAATCCTGAGGCGACAAAGATGTTGTGTGTTCTGAATTGCTGAGTCTAGGAGGTTGGAGATTACCTGTTCTGGATGCGGCTGCACTCCCCTGGAAGTAGCCTGTTCATAGCTTGGCGGTGCTCCTAGATCCACTACTGCCCCTGGAGGTTTAGGTAGCCTTGGTGACCTGAAGTGCCTTTTTTCCAGCTATGGCCCCTTTTGGAGAGAGACGACCAGTGTACTCTACGCCCTGATACTGTTCAGACTGGACTATTGCATTGTGCTCTGTGTGTGGAATCCCTTGAAGACTATTTGAATACTTCCACTGGTCAGAAATGCAGGTCCAGAAGAGGGCTCTCTCTGTGGCAGGCCCTAAATTATGGAGTTTCCTCCCTGCAGAAATGTGTCTGGAATATTTATTGTACAGGATTCACCTCTTAAACCAAAGTTTTAATTCTGCTTTGTGGGACCCACCTCTTTTGTTGAATTTATATCATTCTGCCCTGTTTTTTAAAAAATGGTTTTACTAGTTTTATAATTATAGCAATTTTATCCATTTTTATAATTGTATATTACCGGTATATTGTTTTAACTCTCCCTGAGACCTTATGGTGAAGACTAGGTAAGAAATTAAATCAATCAATTAATTAATTTCCCCACCTTTTCTTAAAAGTATGTCATATGATTGTGACCCAAACTTGAGAATTGGCTTCCATAGGAGATTTAATGAAATTATAATCTTCTAAACCTTTTAGCTCAGTTTCATGTTAATGTGTGCCTGGTAATGTGGAATGATTTGCATAAGGAAATTTTCTAATGCCCTAGACTACAGATTGTAATTCTCTTGCTTATTTGACTTCATTTAGAAAACAAAGTTGAAGAAATAGCCAAGCTTTCTTTGCATTGTGTTTGCTGTACTTGTACATCCCACTTCCAAGCCAAGCACTGCAGAAATATTTCTCCGTTTAAGAAACACCTCTGCAGTTATGACCTACACGTCAGCAAACCCTAAGTTTGGATTGTGGATAAAACTGATGTCAATCATACATGAAAAATGATTTGCAATGTTTGCTTACCGTATGTGCCCCATTTCTAGGAAGTAGGATTTGAAGAGAGTAACCCCAAATATAATCTAAGATTTAGACTGCACCATTCTTGGTCATAAAGCAAATGAATAGTTGGTGTTTTGTTAGTAGGGCTAATTTTTGTTTTAAATGGAGGGTCTGGGGAAGCTTGTACATGGGGACCATTCAGTCTCCAAAACAGAAACTTCTCAGGTGCCAATTGCAAATTTACACTTAGAAAACCAAAAATAAGGTTCTTATAATTGCATATTACTGTTTGGTTTTTAAACAGTAATTTTTACACTTCAGAAAATTGCCAAGCTCTTTCTGATTCAGGCAAGTTTAATAACAGAATGCGAAGAAATTTCTGGCATAGTATGATAGGGAGGTTTAACCAGACCCAAAATTCAGTTTGCACATGGGCATTATTGTTTTCTTTGCAGGAACAGTAAAGCCACATTTTCTCTCTCTTTGAAATGCAAACAGTATCTCTGTGTTAACTTTTTGTGAGTTGATTCTCTTAGAGCTATGGGTTTTACGTATTTACGATGGGTGAGGGAAAAATCCAGCTATTACTGAGTTAAGACTGGAAACTGAAAGGTTGAAGTCATCCCTGTATTCAGCTTTGGCTTCTTGGCAAGAATTCAGAGTGGGCAGGGTTTTTCCACAATGAGGTGATTATGGTTGAGTGTAAGGAAACACTTGAGGCTGTGAATCATTGATTCCTTCTTACTCTAGAGGCGCCTGCGCTCAAAACCATTTCCAGCCAAGTTCTTAGCTGACCACTTCTGCTGAGTTGTTTGGACCAGGAAAATTTGGTGGGATGATCATATAGATGTCGTACATTACATTGGATAACATGTTAAAATTACGAGCGTGGATGTCTTTTTATTGGAGACCTTCCCATAGAAATAGTGCCTGTGGAGCAAGCCTGTTCAGCTTTTTGTTTCAGGCAGTGCACAAGGGGAAATGTGCATTCTACAGTTAGAATTGTTCAGTAAATTAAGCAACCAAATTTGCATGCTTCATATTCTGTTGCAAGTGGTATACCCCTGTGTTTGCAGAAGCTAGATTTATGCACTTTTTAATATTACGAATTGGAATATAGGGGGAGGAGACCAGCTTTTTTCACAAAGAGTGGCAGTTCATTCCTAGAGTTTCTGAGAAATTAAGTATTGTGTAGAAAAATCAAGTGTTCTTTTAAGTCTTTATTTTGTTACGCTGGCTCATAGTAGGCATTCTGTATGTGTGTGTGTGTGTTGTGTGTACGCGCTAAGAAAAGGAGAGTATCAGGTGTCAAAAGGTATTTATTTCTAGTGTTGTGCCTGGAGCCCACAAAAATAGAACGCTTGCTGGAAGAATTTGTGTCTGATGCAATCAGTTGGCAAACATGTTGCTAAAAATACATGTAGTGTAGTAGTTCACAGAGAGCAGCTGAAAGAGGCTGGTATTTGGGAGTCCTCGTGCTGCTTCCTTGATTCACAGAGCTAGCAGTATCCAAGTCTAGTTTTCATCAGTACTGTATTAGCACTTCCCAATGTGTGTGTTCCTCTGATAAGCAGAGGTGACCAAAAGCATGCTGGCTATTTGAAGGGAGTTCTTGAACTGTCTGAGAGGCAGACCACGCAAGGCCTGCTGATAGTAGGGCCAAAAACTCTTGCTTGGAAGTTGTTGTTTTTCTAAGTTGTATTGTGCAATGCTTTCCAGACCTGTGAATGATACCCTTGGTTCCCAATGCATTTCTTGGCCACTAGCACACTGGTTTGTGCATACAGGAAGTTGCTGCAACTTTGTAGGGCTGTGAATTTTATTGGATGATGGTTTGGAAATTATTTGTTTGAGCAAAATTAAGGCTGCTATATTTCAAAATTTCATAAATATATAGAACAGCACAATTTTATGTGGTAAGTTATACATAATGGGTTGTATCCATCAGAGCGCTACATGAACAAAATGCATTGGATGGATGGTGTTTAACTACCTTGTCTCATCAGTGCAAGGATTTCTGCTTGCGCAACAGAACATTATGCCCCCTTCCTTCCACTATGTGTCACCTAAGTCTGTTCTAGGGTTTCCCCTAACACTCCTGAGCAGATTTGGCAAAGGCACAGAGCACACGAGGGGGAGGAGGCGGGGAAGTCATGTTATGCAAACAGAAATCCTTGTGGTGATCAGACAAGGTAGTTGAACTTCATGCTATGCATTTTGTTCTCTTACAGAGGTAGAGTAAGTTGAGAGCTGATAAGGAAAGGTGTCGCATACACTTCAGTTTCTCCCCCTGCTCCCCGTGTCTTTTCACAAGGGACTGACTCATTGCTTCCACATTGCCAGAAATGTTCTGTCTCTGTTAGGGGTAGAGGGGTATGTGGCATATGTGAGACAAAGCTTAAACAAACGAGAAGCTAGAAATTGGCTGGCAGTGTTTTTTATAGGTTGATGTACTTAAGTGAAAAATGTAGGAAAAATACAGACTTCAATCAAATTAGCTGTTATACCTGTATATATCTAAAGTGCATTAAGGTGGGGTGGCAGCTGAGGGTTACATAGACTGTTTACTGTGAGCTGTAAGATGGCTGGTGCACAGATAACTTGTTTATGTACTGAGTGCCCAACAGAGCAGTTTTGCTTTCTGTAAGGGCTACTTAACTTCGCATTTGCAGCTTATCTTTGTCTTTGCAGCATGTGTAGAACTTCTTTTTCAGGAAACTGGCAAACTGAGGAGAGTAATAAGCTCTCCCTTGTTAGTTGAGAGTCTCCATCCCAAGTACTGTGCTAATTCACTGGTTTTATACCATGGGTTGGCTCCTCATGATTTTAAGAGAAACTTGGACATTGTGCTTTGAAACCAAATTATGCGTGCTGTTATATAGCCTGTATCAGTTTAGGAAAAAATAAGGCAGAGGAACAACTTAAATAGGTTTGCATCAGTGTACCTTAATCCTAGGTGCACAGTCATTTCATGGATTGTTGTAAGTTATGACGTTTCAAGATGATTGACTTGATGCTTCAGCCTCTAGGAATCTGTGAAACTGAGTTCCTCCCCTTCTTCTGCCTTACACACTGATGTGCTGGATGATCTAAATATACTGACTTTCAAGCTGTGTGATTATATATATATCAGTCATACACGAGAATGGTATATCTCATGTATGATGGATCAATATGACTAATAATGACGAATAACATCACTTACTTTCTATATTTAATCAGTAGAGCACTTATTTTCTCCCAATAGAGAGTGGTAGAAATTCTAACTGTAATCAACAAGTGAAAAATTAGTTCTCATTCTCGTTTAGAAACAAGTTATTCTAAGAGTCTTAGATTTTATTTGCCAGGTCCAAATCACTCACAGTAATTCCTTAATAATTTGATATTAGAATAGCTTTACAGGTGGACAAAACAACAAGACAGGCGTTGAACCTGCTGTCACATGTGTGTATTGTCAACAGGGCTGTGGCATGCAAAAGATCTCAGGTTCACTTCCCAGCATCTCCAGGTATCGCTGGGCGAGATCTTATCAGAAATTGTGAAGAGCTGCTGCCAGTTAATGTAAGCAATACTGAGCTATATGGACCAATGGTCTGACTTGGAATAAGACAGTTTCCTCTGGAAAGCTTGGGTTTTAGTCATCACTGGGCTAAATGTGAGTTTTCACATAGATTAGTACTTCCTACACCTTACTCGGGCTGGTTCAGGTAGGATTTTGGGTTGATAATCATCCAGGTTAATTGTACCTTGTTCCATTAAATTGTAGTTTTCATATTATGACTAAGCTTTTATAAGTGGTGGTTTCACAAAAGCAGGTTATTTTGATAGTTACAGCTATGCCACTCTCAATATAGTGGTGTGAATTGGTCTAAAGGAAGGAAGGACCAACCTATATGGAAAGTTCAGCTCTCAGTATCATTCTTCCCTGTTGTTGTTTTTTAAAGATTTGCAAGCATCTTGCATTTTTTTTTAATTAAGCCAGTTGATGCATTCCAGTCATTCACTGTGGAGGGCCATGTGTCATGAAGTCATGAAGTTACATCTCTTCCTCCTTTCTCCTTTTGCCACCCCGTGCTCAGAAGAGCTTTATGGTTATCCAAATATGGCAGCCAACTTAGTGCCAGTGCCAGCATCTGGCTTGCTTTTGGGAGGCAAGTTCTGAGCCCCCCACCATCCCCATCACTCTCCTCCCTCCACTGGCCTGGTCTTATTTAAGGTATTTCTATGCTGGTTTTCAGACAGACATCACAAAGCAGTTTATATAAACATTATTACAATAATAAGAACTGATTTTTTAAAAACAACAACAACAACCAATGCAAAAGGCAACTGTTTGTTTAGAAGAAGCTGTGATGGTAACTTCTTTTCTGCTCTGCTGCAGAGTGGGTGGTTCTGCAAAGATTTCCTGGGTGACAGTTAGAGGAGGGAGGGGCCACCACTGGCAGCTGGACCTGGGCAGCTTACTAGGCTGTGGGTTTCGTTTCCACTCTCTTCAGAGCAAGATAATTCTTCATAGACCTTTATGTGCTATTTCCGCCATCAGTTGACAAGTTGCCATTTGTTTCGGGGCATAATGCTAATGGAAACTGACTGGGCAACTTGAATTGTGGGGTTCTTTAGCCTGCTTTTTGATAGTTAGATAACATTTTTATTCTTGGTAAGCTGGCTGGAATATCAGAATACACTTATTTTCAAATAAAGCATAGTAGAAGAGGCAACATGGTATATGGAGGGCTAGGCTGAAATCCATAGGTGTTTGGCTCCTTGATTTTTATTTTTATTTTAAATGCCCACCACTTAATAAACTGATCTTTTTTTTTCAACTTGAGGCTGGCTCCTGGAGAAACAGAAATATTTTTCAAGCTCTATACTGGCTGTACACTCTACCTGCATTTCCCAGTGACCCAACTCCCTTGCAGCTGGCTTTGGACTCACACAAAGGAGTGGGAAGGACTTTACTACTGGCTGCCTCAAGAAACCTCGCATTGATCATTTGTTTTAGGATGGTGGGGATCTGCATGCAGTTTGAGCCTCCCCCAGGAACTGTGTATACGTGCATTTCCCTCTCCGCTTCAGTTTACTTTGAGAACAGCATGTTAGAATGCTTCAGGGTGGGGATAAATTGGAAGGAATTGCGGGTGATTAGCATTTTTGTAGCCCTGGGTATCTGAACGGGACAGAATTGCAGTACTGGGCGCCTTAGCAGATTTGAGGATAAGAAGCAAGTTTTCCCTCTTTGTAGCATCAGCTGTTGGGTTTAAGGCAGGGTTGGGGAACTGGGCTGGGACTGATGGGAGTTGGGAGTCCACCAGCATCTGGAGGGTACAGGTTCCCTTTCTGGTGCAGGGCACAAAGGTATGCCAAAGGGGAAATTAGGATTGTTTGCTTGCTTGCAAAGGAACTTGTTTGCTAGTCACATTATTTTACAATTTCAATCCAAGTTGATGGGCTTGTATTTTTTCTTACCCTCCAGGCCTCCTTTTGGATGACCAATGTGTATCTTCAGTGATGATGACAGACACTTACCCAGCCATTCCCTGCCCATTCCAGTTTTTACAGACTCATATGATGCAAAAGCTGCAATTCAGGATCCCAAAAACATTGCTTTTAAAACTGTCTAGATGATTGTCGTTGCTTTGGTTGTGTTCTATGCGAGCAGGAGCCTTCTCCAAGGTTTACGGCTGACCCTTGAACAGCACATTCCCTGTTTGCTGCAAACCTTGGGGGCTAGCAGCATGGGCAACTCCTGTGTTTGTCGGGAAGACAGTGGGGTAGAAGACAATGCAGAATCCAGAAGTCGCCAGACAGAGAACAGCAGAGTGCCTGTATCGGACTCCAGGAGCCACCCGAGGGACCCAGTGAGACCCCCCCGCCGGGGACGGGGGCCACATGAACCAAGAAGGAAAAAACATAACGTGGATGGATTAGTACTTGACACGCTAGCAGTAATTCGGACGTTGGTAGACAAGTAAGTACTTCCTGAAGAGAAATATTGCCATGGATGTACCTTCCTTCTCTTGTAAATTGCTGTGCTGCAATCTGTGGAGACCGCTATAATGTCCCCCTCCAGTGGCATAAAAGTGGACAACTTTATGTTGGAATTGGAAATGTCTACAGATGTTTCAGGAACAATCCATGAATAAGATAGTAGATTCCTCTTGGCTTCTCTTCGCAACACTTGCGCTTTTTGAATACCCCTCCAGCAGTTCATTTTGACGTCCAAAGTTTGTTTCAGTGAAATCCAACTCGGCCCTGTAACCTTACACTGCCTGATTCTGTTGAGTGGCAGCCACTGCAATGCCTACACCAGTCGTGGGAGGAGAGCCAAATGGCAAACTGTCTTTGTGTCATGTTGAGACTTCTACAGTTTCAACAGACACAAAAGCAATATACAAGATGCTGCCTAAGGTCATTAGAGGCCAGAGGTAGTTCTGCCACCTTTGATGGCAGAAGAAAGGTTTCCTTTGGGACGGAAAGTGACACCCTGATAGTGCTAGTAAGTGCTGTTGGGATTTGTTAACCAACTGGACTTCCTTCAACCAAATTCCCTTTGTGTGTTTGCAGTGCATTGTAAGCTTGGGCAGTGCATGCTAAGGAGGCAGTTATTTAGGGAAGCTTTCCTCTGACCCCTTTCCTAACTCAGCAGTTGAAGATGTCTTCGTGGATAGGTGGGGGGCAGCAACTTGTGCTTGTCCCCTGTCTTTGAGTTGACTTGCTTCTGCAGAAGCATGCATTGGAGTGGTCTGTTGGTCTGCCCCTTCCAAAACTCCAGATTGAAAGGAGTTAAAGGAGGAATAGACACGAAGAGCAGTATAGAAATTGAATTATTTTTAATAATAATAATATTAATAGATAATAAGGCTCCCTTTGGCTACCAGTCATGATGATACTTTCAGAATCAAATAAAGCCCAATTTTTCCCATTGCTTGGAATAATGGCCAGAAATGGCTGATTCCCTTATCCTGCTTGTGGACTTTCCATAAGCATCTGGCTGAACACTTCGGGAAACAGGAATTTGGGCTTGGTCTGGTCCAGCAGGGCTGCTCCGGTGATATATGTGTTGTGCCAATTTTTACAAATGTTTACATAATGGTTAATGATAAGTGGAAAGATTCTGAGTAAGGCAAAGCAATAAAGCCACTTTCAAAGAAGTGATGCCTGGGTGCGTTCTCTGGTGGCACAGCTTGTGATGTTTGAATTGGATCTGAATAACCCTGTTGAACCATGAGCACATTGGGAGTGGTTGGGGACAGGGGGCTACAGACAGGCAAAGGAAGGAATATCCCAGGCAAGCAAAGTTTATGTGAGGAGGGAGAGAGACATGATCACACCCTTCCAATGGCAGAGGAGCTACTGCCACATATCAGAGCAACAGCACCAACAAAATTGTCCTTAATGCTTCCTTTCCTAATCAAAATTGTCATTATTCGTTGTCAGTTTGAGTTATCTTTGTAGTATCTTAAACATCAACAAGGGTGTTGACAGTTTCCTTCCTGCTTTATTATCTGAGCTGCTGTCAAAAATGCTCTTTCATAACTCCTTAAATAATCACTTCATTCTTTGCTACCTGCCAGCTCCAAGCGTCTGAGGCCCTTTCTGGCACAGACTGGAGCTTCTGTTTGTCCTAGGCCACAGTCTGAAGCCACGTGATGCCCTCACCTTGTTGAAGCAAAGAGGGTCTGGGTCTGATTAGGGTTTGACTTCAAGACTGCCTGGGAATCCTTTGTGAACAGCCTTGCGTTTTGTGGTGGAGGGAAAGACTGGGTATAAATGTGATGCATAAACAGAAGCTTCTGGGCACAATGGAATGCATTTCCACCTCTCTTCTCAAGCATTATAGTTTACTTGGATTGAACCTCAGCAGTACAATGCTTCTCCTGTGCCACTTTCAAGTAAATGACGTCTGTTTCTACCCGCCTTGTGCTGAGAACAAAATGAATGACTCTCCCACTTGCGCAGAATACAACAGTGTGGGGCAGTGGGATGGGTTCAGTTGCTTTCAGGACTATCTTGTTCAAGCATTGTTGGCTATAAAAATTGTATTGCTTTAACTTGGGGGGGGGTGCTGACCTGAATAAACTAACAGACAGTTTTCTAGAAAAAGAGTAGGCTGTTTTGGGGGATTTTCTAGCAATAGTAAAAGTTCATCCTGCTTGGATCCTATTTTTTCTTTAAGGGGCTCAAAGTAGCATCCAGGGGTTATCAACTGGCCCAAGGCTACCCAGTGTGCTCAATGGCTGTGCAGGGTTTTGAACCCAGGTCTCTCTAGGCTAAGTCCCAAACTCTGTTTTTACTCCCTCACCTGGGCACTGGAAGGGGCATGTCTACTAACAAGTTACTAGGGAAAGCACTCAGTAGAATTCTTAGCCATTGGGAATTCAGTCCTGTGATAGAACATATTGCCAAGCACAAATGGTCACATTATAAGTGGAAAATAGTTTTGTGATTCTCCTCCCCAGCCCAACCCCGCAAGATTGGATCGCAAGCATTCTGTTGCTTCCTTCCATGCCCTCTGTCATTCAGCACTCCACAACTTCCATTCCCTTTCATGCTGTGTTCCGTTAACACTTGGTGTGTAGCAGCTGGCCTTGAGCCAGAGTGCAAGGTGCTCTGTCTTCTGTTCTGAATGGAGGACTCTGCCCCTCTTCCCTCTTGTTCCTTTAATGGTCTTTCCTTTTATATTTTAGACCTTGGGTGTGGACTTCTGTGTTTTTATACTTTCATAAAAGCACTTGGTATACTTTTAGGTACTGTGGAAATAATGAAAAGATTCTACATTAATGTGTTGACACTGTCTCATTATCCTAAGAATTTGGATTATTGCAGCATCCTCTGAGGCAATGAGAGTGTGAGTGGATGCTCATCAAAGTTTCACAACAGCTGATTGCACTGGTTGGCAGTTTATTTCCAGACAGAAATCAGTGTGCTGATGATTACCTTTAAATCCCTAAATGGTTTGGGCTCAGTCACCTTCCTTACCAACCTGCCTGCTCCATTAGATTTGCTGGGGAGATTGTTGTTCTTCTTCCAAGGGTGGCTGAGATGCAGCTGGCTGGGATGTGGCTTTTTCTATGGATAACGGAATTCCCCATCTTGGGAGGTCCATTTGGCCTCTATACTTTCCACCACATGACCAAGAATGTTGTTCGTTCCAGTAGATGTTTGGCCTGCCAGGTTCTAGTTTTAATGGCAAACCGCCATAACAGTTTTCTTGTTTCTTCTAATAGGCAAAGGAGTGCCTTTTGCTGGAAGGATTCCAACCGTCTCTTAAATTAATGATACAAATGAAGGCCTTGCCATTGAATCCTGGGGTATGGTGCTGATTATGGCAATTGTCTAGAAAAGCCCTGTTGCGTGCAGTAAGAGTTTTTGTATGCCATGTCAGGGCCTTTGTTTTCACTTTCACTCTAGATGACGCACCACCACAAAGCCGTTGTGTTCCCCACATTGTATAAAGTTCTACGTCCAGTTTGTTGTAGGGCTGATAAATGTCCTTCAGGCACATCTGTACATGTAGATCCCTGGATTTCAGTCCCATGGTTCTGTACTTGATGATGTGACTGTGGCCTAGGAAACATTTTCTGCTACACCAGTATGGGGAAGTAGTGAAGAGAGAAGGTTCAAAGTTCTTATCAGCCACGGTTTGGCTCAGGGTTACCATGACAATCACTGGCTCTCAGCCTAACCTGCCTCACAAGGTTAGAGGAAGGGTGGCATAAAAACCTATTCAGTAAACAAATATGATAGTTATTCTTCTTCATTATAGATATGAGACTATATCCAACCAGGTTCTACTCAAAATAGACTTATTGAATTTCATGTACCTAAGTTAGTCATATCCAGTCATTTCATTGGTTCTGCTCTGAATAAAATTAACATTGGATAGAAACCATGGAACTTAGCTGGCTGTTAAACAGTCATGGATCTGCTGCATTGCTCTTCATTGTAAGCTGGTATGAGTGTGCCAACTTTGATAATGATTAACGTAACCTTTTTGTCTTGTGTTTTCTTCCAGTGATCAGGAACCTCCTTATTCAATGATGACTTTGCATGAAATGGCTGAAACAGGTACCTCCCTGCTCTAGCGTGGCACTCCAGTTGCAATCTACTAAGAAACCGTTTAGCTCTGTAAAGAAGCTTAAGAGTTGCACTGCATGTTTATTTCCAAGGGCTGAGGCAATTTTACAGTGATTACCTAAATAATACTGCTACTTGACAATGAGCTTGGTAAATTTGTAATTAGCTTAATATGTGTACCTGTCTAATCTGGCTAAATTTATGAGGTATGCTGTTGCGAAATCAGCCTGCCAGCTGCCATGAGGCTCAAGCTAACAGGCTTATTTTGGTTTTACACTGAGCTAGTAAACAGGACTTGGAGTAACTAAGAGAATAATTTGCTTCCAAATTAAAAGGAAAATGTTAATTAAATACTGAGGAACCTTGCAGGAGAAGGGAAGAGTGTCCCCAAATGTGTGTTGATATTTCCAGACCAGTCTTCACCAACCTAGTGCCCTCCAGCTATTTTGGGCTAAAGTTCCTGTCATCCCCTTTCAGCATACCAGGTGGGTGAAGTTGGCTCTGGACCAGTATACCTTTTAAGCATTTTTGCCTGGAGCAACTGTAGATGTCTGAATTCCCTGGTTCTGGAGCTGCTTGAAATACCACACCTGCTCATGCAGCTGTGGTTTTAAGGAGCACAATTCCTAAAGATGTAACTGAAGACTTGAGAGTAGCTCTTTAGAACAGCTAGAGGCAGATCAATTTCATGTCTGATGCAGTGGATTTCCATGACACAAACAGTTTATCATCCTTTATTTTCCTCATAAAAAAATTATACCCCTTTAACTCTAAAAAGGACTCGAGATACATTTGCCCTCCTTTAAATTCAGTGTCCAAAATCCTTTGGACTTTATTACATGTAATTCTTCTGAATTGGTGCTGTACTTAACATGTGGGAAACGAAAAAAAAACATCTAGACAGTAATGTCAATTGTGGCTCTGACGATGCCTTGCTCTGCAATGCAGCCTTTAGGCCTCAGTCACTTTGACTTTCCCCTTCTTCTTTGGTGAGGTACTTGAAGAAAATGAGCCAGGGTAAGACAATGTCACTAACTGATCAATTAAAATGTTCTTCAAGAACAGAAACTTGTGAGAGTTCAGATTTTCCTGTTTCATTAGCAAGTTATAGATTATCTTCTTTATACATAAATGATAGGAAATATAACAGCCTATTCACAAATTCCTCTCTGTGTCCTGCTGTTGGAGAAGGAGACTGCTGGGAACTGGTTTAGGAAAGGCAGTGTGTTACCTTCATTGCATTCCATCTCCTGTGTGCCTTTCTTAAACTTAAACCATAGTTTGAGAAGGAAGGGTGGTGTGTTTCTGATCTTTTGCCTCTTATAAAATAAATCTGAAGCTGGCTTTCCAAGAGATAATGTATTAGACCTCGTAGTATTCAGGGAATCCTTCCTAATTCACTAATCATTACCTATAGAAGCCAGTTCCTACATTCTGTTACAAATCGCTGTTCATACTAAGGGATGGAGGTTATGCAGAGATGGATCTGGTTCAGTCATTAGTGGCTCCCATTAACTTAGTGGGACATAGTAAAGGAACTTCAGAAAGGGAGCAAAATCTCACCTTATTTCTATGCTTTAGAAACTCATGGCATTGATTGTGCATAAGCATCATGTTACAAAATGCAGCTGAATTTGTGACTTGCCTTCACTGAGAAGTGTTAATGCTTGGTGGTGGTGGTGGTATTATTATTATTAATATTGCTATTACTACTATTACTATTACTATTTATTGTATTTATGAGTCATCACTAGGTATTGCAGTTGGGTAAGAAATATGCATGTGTGAACTTGTCCTAACATTAATCCCTGGAGCTATGAATATTTGCCCTATCTCCAGGAGCTGAGTTTGTCCTGCTATTGTACTCTAGATTAGCAGCTGCTTGTTAACTGTGATGTGTTGTTCAGATGAATTGTTAAAATGCTATTGAAATCATACTTGTGATTCGTGTATGATTATTGTCTCCATCTATTGTTACCAGTCTAAGACAGTTGCCTCTGTTTTGTGATTGACAGATGAAGGCTGGCTGGAAGTTGTCCAATCCTTAATTAGAGTTATTCCATTAGAAGATCCCTTGGGACCAGCTGTTATAACTTTGCTTTTGGATGAGTGTCCATTGCCAACGAAAGTAAGTAAAATAAATGCATGCAGACTTGGTAACCTTATTACAACAGCATGTAACATCCCCTACTGTCGAACTGATTCTGACCAAACTTTTTAACAATGCACATCTTAAGAAACAATATTACAATGTGTCATTTTCACATCAACAATTTCCCGAACAAAAGTTTCAAAACACAACTGAAAGTCATTGGACGGAAAGCTTGTCCTGGTGAGCACACACAGAGACACATGCATAGAGTTGTATAAACTCTCTGTTATCTGAATCTGCTAATTGCTTGTCCAAACTGAGAATTAGGCTGTTGATGCCTTCAGAATTCATGTATGCTCCACCATTTTGTAAAGATATATAGTCTTTGTGCCCATAGATCTTTCCGTATGAACTATGAAATGCATTAGGATATCTGTCACATGACTAGAGAAGTCAGTAAGAATTCTTTCCCCCCCTAGTGTGCATTGCTTAGTCAACTTTGTATAAGTGTACCACGAGACCAAAAACACTGCAAAACCCAGGCACTTTTAAGATTTCTCTTGGGCCCTCTCTACTTCCAAAAATATGATTCATTGAATCTCCTCTCATCATATGACTAAAGAAAGAGTTGAAGGGAAACAACACTTTGCAGAATGGCTGGTGTGCTTTCCTTTGGCCAAGGTTCTTAAATAGCTTATCCTGGATTTATCCCACAGGCTTCAGTGGCACAACTCCAGAGTGAGAGATTTTAGGATTGCAGCTATATATTGTTTTACAGTGAATTACTTTTTAAGAAGGAAGAAGTATTTCCTAACTTCTTAAAAACCTGTGACTACTAATTTAGTGTCTTGATAGTCCTTGCAGTTTTGTGGATGCGAGTTTCTGTTTTTCTAACAGAAGCTGTTAAACAAGAGGTTTTGCACATGCAAAAATAGGGAGCATATGTTTTGTTCCCCAGAGGTTACAAAGTACCGTGGAGATAATTGGAGTATCTTCTGGTTCTGTCTGGAGCTGAGATAAAGAGAAGGGACTGTGTCTCTCAGTGTTCTACTATTCAGTAGCATTTTAACTTGTCTTGTTTAGGATGCATTGCAGAAGTTAACGGAAATATTAAGTTTAAGTGGAGCTGTTGCTTGCCAGGATGCCTGTCATCCTGCCAAACACCGGAACACAACAGCAGTACTAGGCTGTTTGGCAGAAAAACTTGCAGGTAAGAAGGATTTTTAATGTTTTTATGTAACTGTGGGGGTTATTAACAGGCACCCTTCTTTGTTTTGCTCTAGATTCTCCCCTCCAGTCTCTCTGCTCAGGCCACAGGTGATCTGGTGTAAATACGTTGCATGTAACTCCCATCATTATCAAGAGTACGCCCTCAATATCCTGGGGCAGTGCTTAGAACATTAACTCCCTAATTGAAATCAACGAGTCTTTAAAATGTTTTGTTCAGCTGCACCCAGGCACCCACAGCTGTGGTCTCCAGATCATCAATGATGCCCAGCAGGGTGTCTCCAATGTATTCCTCTACAGTAGGCAACATCTTTTAAAAAAAAATAATGCTGGCAACACCAGAAAGCAAAGGGTTCCTCTTTGAAAGTAGTGTCAGGCTGAGTTGTTTTGCTGGAATGCACACTTACTGTTATCGGTTACAGTGGGAGGGGGGTTGCAATACATCTTCTGCTCCTCCATTTGAATGCCCCTTAACTAGGGGCAGTAAATACAAGAGGGGTGTACATACTTTGTGTAGCTGGGTCTGGGAAGTGTCCAGTAGGAACAATACTTGGCTGTCACACCTAGCAAAAATTTGTGGGCTCCTGCCTGCATCCAATATACAGCTGACTGCTGGAGGTTAATACTAAAAACAAGGGGATGGATATTACCTTCATGCCATCTTGTGAACTTATCTGTGGAGTCTAGCTTTCTGAGATCATTTTAAGCACAGTATGATTGTATGCTTACCCAAACCCTTGGAACTGCCCCTGTACAATCTCCCTTGCCTTCTGGAGCCAGCACACTGAGTAGGCTTTGCCACCTTTGGTTGAAATTGCACAAGTTACATGTGCTTAAGATGCAATATTACTGTATTTAAAAAACATTGGCTTTTCCTGCTTAATTTTTTTTTTAAGCTAAACTAAATATACTTGATTTCTTTCTTGCACAATGTCTTATGCCTATAGAGCACAAGATATCAGGGAGGGCAGAGTTGTACATTAAGCTCTTTGGAATTGACTTTTAAAAAACGTAATGCAGCAGCTTCGATGCACGTGTTTCATTTTTAGTGTTCTTGCAGGCCCTGCAAGTGTAGGTTTACTCAGCCAAGGGATCTTGGAATACTTGCTGCAGAGCTTGGTGAGTATCACAATTTAATCCTCCTCTAATGTTGTTCCTCTTTAAATGCTATGTCTCCTGTGTGTGAACATCAGAGGGATCAGGGGCTTGCATTTCATCCTGTTAAGTTTTGGGAGGAAACAGCTCCCAACATGGGGTCAAGCCTTCATCATTGCTGCTGCTACCGCCACCATCCTCCTTTTTCAGTAGTGAGTGTGTGTTGAGGGGATGCATAGAAATGGGGAGGGGGCATTGCTGAGAGGTAGAGCACATGCGTTGAATGCAGAAGCCCCCCATATCAGAAGGCACAAGTCAGCTTCAGAAGTTGTTCATGTGGCGAAGAGTCATGTGCTCACCTGCACATTTTTTCCTCTGGGCAAGCAGTGAAGAGTAATGTT
Source organism: Podarcis filfolensis (assembly GCF_964270895.1). Taxonomy (NCBI): domain Eukaryota; kingdom Metazoa; phylum Chordata; class Lepidosauria; order Squamata; family Lacertidae; genus Podarcis; species Podarcis filfolensis. The sequence continues at coordinate 55,106,857 of NC_139611.1, read as the reverse complement.
CCCATCCCACCATCTGTAGGTGGTGGTGTGGATTTGCCCCTTTAGGAGCATTTATAAACTTACAGGCAACTTATTTCTGTTTTTCAAGAAAAAAAGCAGTGTATTAAAAAGTCTTAAATTAAAACCAACATTGTAAAATCATTACATTGTTCTTTAGTACAATGGAAATTAATGAAAGAATAGAATTTAGAGGCCTCAAATTTGTCTGGAAAGCTTTGAAAGGTTAAAAGAAAGCTTTTTATAATGTGTTGACGGAAATGATAGGAGGTAGAACATGGCCTCCCCTTCCAGACTTAATAGGTGAGAAGAAATTGGTTAGAAATTTCATCCCCTCTGTGGCCCGGTTCAGATGCCACAGTCCTCCAAGCCATGGTTTGGAAGATCAGCAATACATCAGCATCAGCTCCACTCTCCTCAAATCTCTCACACTCATTTCTTGCTGTGCTTTGGCCTCTAGTTATAGTTTGTTCAGATTCCTGAATCAAGCAGTCCATGATCAGCAGTAGCCTCCAAGTCACAGTTGCCAGATTTGAACATTACAGCAAACTACAGTTAGAGGAAGCCTGAAATTGAAGGAGGCGGTTTGTGGGAGTCAGTGGCTTGTTTTCCGATCTTCTGAGCTGAGCCATGGATATTTCCCTAATCCAGAACAGCTTCCTTCTTCCTTCTGCGTAGGACTTTGTCTTGGTGCTTGGGTCTCTTAAAAAAGCCCTGTAATTAGACCGTTCCTCTTATGACAACACATGAATGCTTTTGTCTTGAAAGTGCAATTTTCCCCCCTGTATTTGACAAATCGGCTAAAGTTTGTTGTTTTCGGAGGTCAGTTTAAGGGAATACTGTATCCTTTAATTCTCTTGTTTATCTTAGGAGTTCCAGTCCCACCCAACCGTAATGCTTTTTGCACTAATAGCCCTGGAAAAGTTTGCACAAACAAGTAAGTGAGTTAGCTCAAAATCTATGGGGAAAACACAAGATGGTTCCTAGTAGTCTGTGTGGTGGACTCCCCCCGCCCCAATACACACACTTTGTTCATAAGCATGCATGTGGCACTGACAAGATGGCTTAGGCTTGCTCCAAGTGCTATGGAGTTCTTTATTGTGAACCTTCAGAGCCTGACAACTGCTCTCCCTCCTCTGCTCTCAGGCTCCACCTGAGATTTGGAGGGTATTCTTAGTTGCCTGGAAGCAGCTGAGCAGCATGTCTGCTGCTGCAGCTTCCTCTAAAGAGAACACCAAATGACTGTGTGGTGTGGCAGGACTGTTTAGTTGTGCCTGTGGTTTTGCATATCTGTGTATGGTGCTGCCTAACAGTCCCAATATCCTGACAAGAGTTGCCTTGTTTTTAATGGATGAACAGGCCCAAGTGATGCCCAACCAAAGGGCAGAGGGACATCAAAACATGTTTAGCCTTCAAACAGAGCCCTTTAGCGCTATAAAGTAGGGGTGGGGAGCCTCAGGCCTGGTGGCCAAATACAGTTCTCCAAGCCTCTCTATGTAGCCCTCGGGCCTCTCCCCAGACCACACCCCTTTTCTCCAGCCCTGCTTTCCACCCTCCTTGAGTGCTTTTGCTTGCCTGGGATGCATCTTTGAATTCTGATAAAGCCTGGGTGGAGAATGGAGAGGGGTATGAGTGTGTGTAGGATGTTGCCTACTTGGGCTGAAAAAGTTACCCACCCCTGCCAGATAGTAAGGGTGTGGTGTCAGGAGGGCAGGGAAGAAGAAATGGTGTCTGCAAAGGCCCTCTTGGATGCTTGGAAAGGTGCTTTGCTTAGCTAATCATCACATGGCCAGTGACGTAAGTTCCACTGCCTGCTTAAATGTTGCCTGGTTCCTCTTTGAGAAAGAGAGAAGAGAAACTAATACTGCTTTTGGATACTTAGAAAATGATATGTTTAAGCATGAACAAGCTTTGTTTCTGGTGAAGGTTTTTTTGACAATCATCACTTTGTGTTACCATTTTAGGTGAAAATAAAATGACAGTTTCTGAAACGTGCATCAGTGACCAGCTAGTCTTGTTAGAGAAATGGACAGATAATCCAGACTACTTAAAACGCCAAGTTGGATTCTGTGCCCAGTGGAGTTTAGACAATCTATGTAAGTAAGAATTTATCTGCGAGATGGGGGCGTTGCTGGTGACATGCTCTGCGTTCAAAGATGCAATGTTTTATTTGGTATTGAAGCAAACTTTGACTGCTATGGTGTAATGTAGCTTTCAGAATCCGAAAGCGAAAACTTCCTTGATAAAACCAGCAGTGTTATGTGCATGTACTGCTACTGAATTCGGGTCACTTAACCCAGAGGCAGGATAACTCAAAGGTGGAGGAAATTTGGGAAATGTCTTGGGGTGGCTGCCTAACCCTTTAGGGGACCTTTGAACACTCAGAGAACTGATTCTTCCTGCACTTCACAGTGTAGCAGTTTTGTACATTTTAGCCTTGAGGTCAGACAAGTCTGTCAGAGCAATTTTCACAGAGGGAGCTAAGTGAGGTGTACAATTATTATGGGTGTAACTTGTCGTGACTTGCTGTGGAGAGTTTATGGCCCCAAGCAAACATCTGCCTTGCATTGTCCTCCTTCCAGCAGGAAGTGCACTGGTGAAAACTTTGTTGCCCAGACATTTTTTTAATCAGTTTAATTTAGCCATCCCTATAGAAAAGTAGTGGGAGACTGTGGCCCACTTCACAAGTTGACCTGAATGTGCTGTTATGCAACTCACCTTAAGCATGTGGGCGGAAGTTGCACAGGCCACCAAGAGTGATATGGAAGCATCCACAAGACAGCAGTAACCACATTGCTATGGGTAATATATGAGGGAAATCCATGGTGGTTATAGGCTTCTGCTTCTGCCACCATTGTGTTCTCTTTGGGTTGCAACTTCCCTTGAGTCTAGAATCTAGTCTCTGGCAAAAGCTTGGTTGCTGTTGAAAGTCTAAAAATAGGAATGCCTTTAAGGGGGGAAAGTCCTTTAAATTTGGACTCATTTGGCTTTGATGCAGCAGCCCACTTGTTAGTGGGAGTAAGTCACAGGTAACATATGAATACTTGTGCTCATGAAAGAGCTACACTGACTTCCAGTAAGTTCCTGCATGCAATCTAAAGGCCTGGTTTAAACCTTTTAAAGGTCTAAATCAGGGGTGAGAAACCATTTTTGACTCCATAGGCCAGACCCTAATCAGGATCTGACTTGCAGGCCAAATTTGACAGGTGGGCAGGGCCTTTTACAAGTCTCTTTCTCTAAGCCTCCAATTGCAGGGGCTTAAAAGGGGAATAGGAAGAGGCTTGGAAAATGCAGGAACTGTTTCAAAGCCATTGCAAAAAGGCTCTTTGAAGTAGTGTGTAAGCAGGGCTTGCTATAAGTGTTGAGCAGCTCACTGGTGTTTGCAGCAAGCCCCAGTTTGGGCAGGGATTGGCTACAGTACAGTGTTCCCAATGTGGAATTTCACCAGTGCTTGCTGTCACCATTGATCAGCGCAGATAGCAAGGCTCGCTTGTCAGGGAACATTCAGGAGCACCCTTTGAGGCCCCCAATTGTTCATTTGCAGCTGCATATCGACCTGCTTCCCAGCTGACATCATAAGCGACATCAGATGTGAAAAGGGTGGGCATGGTTCGAGGAAAACTGCCTTTCAGGCCAAATTGGATCCAGCCTAATTTGGACCTTGCACCCAAACTTTCACATGCCTGTACTAGAGGGTGGTCTGCCGGATAGTCCCTTTAATGAAGAAGAGGTACCTAATTTTCCACAGTTCCCATTCCTGCCCATCACCCCTCCTCAGCGTTCTGAGAATTTCAATATCCCATCTTTGACAAGTGTAGCAAAAATTCCATTTAATGAATGAAATATAGTGACAATTTAATTTATTATTTGTATAAATTTAACTTTATTCTAACTGGTAATGTATCTAATGTGTTCCCTGATTGGGGGATTCCTTCTCGGTAAAATTCCAGACCATTTGATCAAATTGGTTAACTAACGCTCTGCAGTAAGAGTCACATCAGGTGAGCAGATACATTTGATTGCCAGGTCCATGTTTTGCAATATTGGGACTTCTACTACAGTTACAACTTCTAAATATGTATTTTTGCAGTTTTGAAAGAAGGCAGGCAGTTTACATACGAGAAAGTTGACTTGACCAACATAAATGCCATGCTGAATAGTAACGATGTCAGTGAATACCTTAAGATTTCACCACGTGGGTTGGAGGTAAGTTTTGTTACTTAATTCCATCATATTTTTATGTCTTCTACACTTCCCCAAACAGTAAGAAGTTTCAGAATAGCACTATTTGGGTTTCATTTCCCTTTGGAAGAGAGGACACTAGAGGCTTCACTCTCTTTGAGATAATGATATAGGCCTTAAGTCAAACCAAGCCATTTTTATATGTGGTTTTTTTTTTTAATAAACCCAGCTGAAATAGCAGAAAGAGAGGAAGTTTAGCAAGAGGTTTTAATGATTAGCAAGAGGTTTAATGATTAATAAGGTTGTGAGATCAAAGGGGATACAGTAAGACTTACAAATCCTGTTTCAGAATGTAGCTATTGGTGATCCTGGTGAACTTATTAAAATGGACTACAAAGCCTGCATTCATGATCTGGAATATACATATCACAACCCTGTATCACTTGCTATCAATTTGGGAAATAATTACTGGTTTGCATTATTTGCAAATATGCAAACAAAGCATAAGGGAGGGCAAGCAGGAGCCCCTCCCGCAAGGCAGCATTGGCCTCCCAGAGAGTCATGTGCATAGCACACTCAAGGCTCCACCTGACTTTGTAGCAGACTCCAGACATAAATTCTCAGTGGTCTGTGTTTGCAGAACAAAACAAAAAAACAAAACAAAAGCAAGGCTTTTTCAGACCACACCTGCAGGGCACTTAGTCTCACATCTTCACATCTGCGGGTGAGTTACCTATTCAGTATTAAATGTAGAATCGGTTTCTTCTGAAATATGAGCCTGTTGCCTCAAAATGGAGCTGAGAACTTACAAGGATTTAAATTCCTCCTGCTAGGGCCAGGTAGCTGTTGTCTTTTGGAAGGCAAGCATTTATTTATTTTTCTTTTGGTTTGTTCATTAGGCCCGATGTGATGCATCATCTTTTGAAAGCGTTCGATGTACTTTCTGTGTGGATTCTGGAGTTTGGTACTATGAAGTCACAGCCATTACTTCTGGGGTGATGCAGATAGGATGGGCTACCAAAGACAGCAAATTCCTCAATCATGTAAGTGTCACTTTCTGCCATAGGAACCTACTCATTAAGTTGGATCAGCCTTGGAGTCTCTTTTCTGGGTCCCTGTCACCTCTGGAAAAGAGGCAGATGGGAACCAGATAGAAGGCCTTCACTGGGGCACTAAAATTGTGGAACCAACCTGCTTGGAAATGTTAACCTGGTTCCAACACTGACATCTTTGTAGAAGCCATGTGAAGATTCTGATTTTTCTTGCAACTTTTGGTTTAAATGGGCCCTCCAGATGTTTTGGGCTGCAGCTCCCATCAGCCCCAATCAGCACAGGTTGGCAAAAGTTGCAGTATACAATTACAGGGAAGGTGTTTCACTGAAGTAAAAATCTTGTATAGGGTTAGATGCAAATACCTTGATATGGTGGGGAGAGTTGGCATTGCTGGAGAAGAAGGTAGATGAGAGCCTTTCTTCACCTTCCCCAGCAGAACTGTACATTTAACTGTATTTTAGTTATCAGTTATTGCACAGCACTTTGATGCCAAAATGTGCACTGGTGTTTGGTGCAATGACTGGTGTGGATGGGATTTTCTTAATCTTAAGCAAGAGAGCCAGACTATCCCACCTGTTTGCATGCTCCCTCCTCTTCTCTCCTGCACAAATCCAGCATAAATTCAGTTGTAGCATTGCATTTGCACCAAATTTAGCTTTTGACTAGGTTTTAAAGGTGATTTTGCAATTTCAGAAAGTGTCAGGGAGCTATACACAACCAGGAAGCCATAGCCTATGGATCTTTCCCCTTCTGGAATTCACCCAGCAGGAAGCAACTCTGGGTGAGAGAAGCCCTGAGTCTGTACTTGAAAGAGGGCATAAATGTGCCCAGTGTAGTCCAACAGTGGACCACATATTCCAACCTGCATTCAGATCTCACCCTTGTTAAGAAAGAACATATTGATACCCCCCCATGTGCCCATAGCTATGCAAAATGGTTGAGAAGCTTTAAAAACAAGATTCCCACAAGTATTGTCATGTCTCAAGAAAAATAAATGCTGTATTTTATCTTCCCTGAAGGAAGGTTACGGTATTGGGGACGATGAGTACTCCTGTGCATACGATGGCTGCCGGCAGCTGATCTGGTATAATGCCAGAAGTAAACCACATTCCCACCCTTGCTGGAAGGAAGGTACTCCACCCATCTTGTTGCAGTTGTTGCTGTTGTCGTCTTCATTTGCAGGGAAATTGTTCTAGCACTCCCCAGAGGGGAGCAAAGCTGCCAATTTAGTAGCCTAGAATCCCTTCTACCCTGTCTCCTACCATTGTAGGTCACTGTAAGTGAAGAGTCATTTTCATCCCTTCGCAGCAGCCTTCTGAGGGCCACATGCCATTGGTGGGTGGGACCAGAAGCAAAAGTGGACAGAGCCTACCTTTGTGCAGAAGGCTAGCTTCTACACATACACTTCTCTCTGTTGTCCATTCGGGCAGTCTAAAGTTCACCAGAGTTCAAGGACACATTCCAGCTAGGCAGAAACACTAGGAGAGCATGGAACAAAGCCAGTGAGGGCCATGGCCTAGGGAAAAGAAAATATGGCTGGCACACGTGTGTGGCCTGCAAATAGTCCCAAGAGACATGGAAGAGGGTCACATTTGGGCCTCCTAGGCCTAAGGTCCCATCTTCTGTCAGATTGGAAAGGCTAGGCTGCAAACTTTTTTCAGTCCTCACTACATGCAGGAATGGTTTTGTATTGGGGGAGCATTCAACTGTTCGGTTCTCCACCTATAACCAGAAGTGGTACAATCTAGAAAAAAGCTTTTATTGTTGGACTCCGCTGAACTAGATCCAAGTTGGGATCCTTCCATGCCACTGAAGGAGAAACAAGTGTAGCCAGGAAAGGATCTTGACTGAAATTGAATTTTTGGACAATGGAACAGATGGCCCAGGGATCCAAGGGGTCTCTTTCCCAGGTGATTCTTTTGTGACATGTCCGTACATCAGCTTCCTGTGCTTTTAGCTCAGTGCTTTAGCAGTAAACTAGAAGCACAGGAAGCCTTTCCTGGAAAAACCAAATGTCCCCTCTTCCTTCAAATGTTCCCTCAGACCCCACACAGACATTCTTATTGCTGCTGTCACTGCCAGTCATGCAAATTGCACATCCAGTATTGAGATCAACATGCTATCTGGGGTGAAGACTGCAGAGGAGCAGCATGATATGTACATGTTGGTGCCTGCACTGCAAACTCAAGGCACAAGAGCATATTTACAACATGTTTACTTTTGTTTCTGATGCGCATCCAATCCCTGGGGTCAATGTTTTAACGTGCTTCTGTTCATCTTGATCTTCTCTGCATTATGTGGAATCTATGTAGCGTCAATTCATCCTGCATTTGGGAAAAGAGGAGCACAAAGTTTCCTTCTTGCTTCCAGTTACAAACTCTTACCTAGCTTCCTAATTACTTAAATTTGAGAAAATGCTGAAGATGACTGAGCAGGCGTAACGCTGGCTCCCTGCAAAATGTATTGCATTTGTAAATCAGGAGTCAGCCTCCAGAACATATTTATTTTTTATTTCATAAAATGTTTACAAAACAAAAACTCAAAGTAGTTTACAAAAAGATTTTTTTAAAACCCAGTAACAATTTGCAACAATAGTTTGAAACTTACAAAAAGTTCAAATACTAATGTCTGCTTCTTTTCCCTCTTGTGTGAATTCTCCCCTCTACAGTTAAATCATAGTTTAGAGCAGGGGTCAGAAAACTTTTTCAGTCCACTGTCCCTCAGACCTTGTGGGGGGCCGGAGTATATTTTGGAGAAAAAATGAACGAAGTCTTATGCCCCACAAATAAAACCCAGAGATGCATTTTAAATAAAAGCACACATACTACTCACATAAAAACACGCTGATTCCCAGACCGTCCACAGGCCAGATTTAGAAGGCAGTTGGCTGGATCTGGCCCCTGGGCCTTAGTTTGCCTACCCATGGTTTAGAGTTACAGGTGTTATAACCCTACTTGGTGCTAACCAGAGTTCTCTTCTTAACCATGGTTTGAAGACAGTTTACCAGCCCTGGTTAAGATTGAGCCTGGTTTTTTTAACCATTGTTATTGTACACTGTAAACCATAGTTAAAGCTGTTGAGGGAAGTGACACGCGATTCATGTCAGGGAGAAGCCTCCATTCCCAAAGTTGGTTTTCAGTTTGCAAACCACAGTGTGCAGAAATCAGTGCTATATCCTCATCAGGCCTTTGAATACTTGCTGCAAGGTTTCAGGATTAAAGACAACATAAAGGAAGAGAGGAGGCATTTAAACAGATGTTGGATGGCCCTCTGTCAGGGATTCTTTAGCTGTGATTCCTGCATTGCAGGCAGTTGCACTAGATGACCCTTGGTTATCTTCTAACTCTACAATTATATGAAAAGGGACTGGTATAAGTTTACTCACATGCAGAGGTTGTTCCCCACCCACTGCATATACCAAGTCACTATTGTCGGGTAGGTTGTTAAACAGATCTCCAACAACCCTGTGTTTTTTCTTATATATGACTTCAGGTGATACAATAGGATTTTTGCTGGACCTACAAGACAAGAAAATGATCTTTTATTTAAATGGGAACCAGCTTCCTGCTGAGAAGCAAGTCTTTTCTTCTGCTGTGTAAGTATGTGGCCCTTGTGAAAGCAGTGAAAAATTAATAGCAAGCTTTTAAGACCCAGATAACAATAAAATTAAGTCTAAAAGGCCAGGGGAACACAAAACCACACTTGCCAGATGCCATAAGAACAACAGAATAGGGTTCCAGATGGAACTCTTTGTAGAGAGCATTCCATAACTGAGGTGCCACCATTGAGAAGACTTTCTCTCTGGGAGGCACCTGCCTCACCTAAGATATGGGGTACCTGGGGAAGGCCCTCAACAGAACATATAGATTAGATACAGAGACAGGTGGCTCTTCATATACCCTGGTATTAAGCCATAAACAGCTTTAAAGGTCAAAGCCAACATGTTGACTCAACGACTGGATGCCAGTTCAACTGGTGCAACACCTGTATAATACGATTGTAATGCCAGTTTCAGTTAGTAATCTTGCTGTCAATAGCACTTAGCATTTACTTATTGCATTTATATCCCACCTTTCCTCTAAGGAGCTTGTAGTGGCTTACACACGCCTCCCTCTCTCCATTTTATCATCACAACAACTCTGAGGTAGGTTAGGGTGAGACAGAGTGACTGACTCAAGGTCGCCCAGTGGGCTTCATGGCTGAATAGAATATGAAAACTGGTCAATCACATCCTAGTCTAGTACTCTAACCAATACACTACTCTGGCTCCAGCATTGTTTCCAAAAAGTCTTCAAAGGCAGCGCTACATGGAATGGGTTACAGTAGTCTTAAATTGTAGATTGCCAGAACATGGCTCATAGATGCTTTGCTATCTCTGTCCAGGTACAGCAGGCCCACCAGCCTAAGCTGATAAAAGCCACTCGGTGCCACAGGAGCAAACTCGTGGATCTCAAGCAACCTCCCCAAGCTGTCTAACCCTGTTGCTTCAGGGGGAGCACAGTCCTGTGTATTACAAGATGAACATTGCTTCCCTGAATTGATATGATTTGATAATAGACCGTTTGAAACTATACCTCTTCCCTTCCCCCAAGCATTGTAGAACTGCTATAACCTTGGAGAATGCCCACAAACATTCTAATTGCTCAGGAGGAATGCGTTGAAAAATCTGCAGCGGTGGGTTGACCATGCTGGAGACTATAGTAAACCCCAGAAGCTGGATAGTTGAAAGAGTAGGGACAGACTGAGCAGTGTGCTCATAAGCAGAGTCGTTATGTAAAGAGGTTTGAGAGGCAAATTACTCAGTGGACCAAGAAGTGGAAATCTGAGTGAGCAAAGAGTGGAATTCAGGCTGGGTATTGGAGGCAGGCAGGGAATAGATATGCAAGGGGCATGTTTGAAGTGGCATGTTAAGGATCCAAGCAAACCTGGGAAGGGGGGCGTTCTTCAGTCTGCAACCCATCTACTTGGGCTAGCCAGCCCTTCCTATCCCTAACTAGAAAACAAGCCATGACTTATAGCAAAGACAGCATGGTGTAGTGGTTAGTGTGTTGGACTAGGATCTTGGAGACAAGGCTTCAAATCCCCACTTGGCCATGAAGCTCACTGGGTGACCTTGGACCAATCCGTTCTGCACACCTGGATGATTCTACAAGTCATGGGTATTTCTCAGTGTAATACAAAGTGGCACCGTGTGTCGGATGCTTTGCATGGTGGTGCTCTAATATTATTCTCCCTTGATTTTGCAGGTCTGGCTTCTTCCCTGCAGCTAGTTTCATGTCTTATCAACAGTGTGAGTTCAACTTTGGAGCAAAACCTTTCAAATATCCACCATCAGCTAAATTTAGCACCTTTAATGACTATGCCTTCTTGACAGCAGAAGAGAAAATCATTTTACCAAGGTAATATTTTCTACTTGTCAGTGCATGGAACTGAAGGCCGAGATTACAGTCTTGTTCTTTGTAGGTTTTGACCCATGTGGATATGATAAATAAAGGATATCCTGTGAAGTTTTATCAAAAGCCTGTAGTTTCACACACTGCAGCCTTTCACAATGGAAGAACCACTTAACCTCGGGACTGTTTTGTGTGTTGATTGTAGAAAATGCAGCTTGAAAATGTAATGTGGGAAATGCTGGATACCTGTCATTCTGAGAGTTGTATCTAGGGCAAACTTAAGGTAAAGGTACCCCTGCCCGTACGGGCCAGTCGTGTCCGACTCTAGGGTTGTGCGCCCATCTCACTTAAGAGGCCGGGGGCCAGCGTGACGAAGCTGCTCTGGTGAGCCAGCACCAGCGCAGCACACGGAAACGCCGTTTACCTTTCCGCTATAAAGCGGTACCTATTTATCTACTTGCACTTAGGTGTGCTTTCGAACTGCTAGGTGGGCAGGAGCTGGGACCGAAAGACGGGAGCTCACCCCGCCGTGGGGATTCGAACTGCCGACCATGCGATCGGCAAGCCCTAGGCACTGAGGTTTTACCCACAGCGCCACCTGCGTCCCAAACTTAGGTGCAAACTTAGGTGCAGATTATTCCATGAGAATGAATCATGTAAACAAAAGCCAACTTTCATAGATTAGATTAGTTCTGTGCTATTTATCCAGTTTCTGTGATTCAGGTTTTTGACTAACATCTGAAGTTTTGTTGATTGGTTTATTAGGGGAACGAGAGAAAGGCTAGTTGGGAGGGGGAGCTTTCTATATTCTGCCTAGACCCTCCCCAACTATAAGGGGTAACAACTTCTTCCAGTGGTGGTAGCTTTAAACGAGAAGTTTAGATCTTCCAGATGCCCGATTTCATGCTTAGTATCAAATCTGTGTACTTGTTTGATAAACTAGTAGATATGCAGAGCATTAATTCTGCAGTGGCCTTAGTTAACAGAATTGAATAAATTGTTAATTGAATTTGTTTTTGTTGTTTTTGTTTCCATTGCTGCACATACTAATTCACAGATATTAAACTGAGATTCATTGTCGTGTAAGGTGATCATGTCCATAGTTAAATACATTTGATATGAGCAGGATCCCTTGAAACTGTTTCTTTGAACTGAATCCTGCTGATTTTTCCTCTTCAGACATAGACGACTGGCCTTGCTAAAACAAGTGAGCATTCGAGAGAATTGCTGCACTCTTTGCTGCGATGAAATAGCAGACACAGAACTCAGGCCATGTGGTCACAGGTATGGTGGATAATTATTCCTTTTATTTATCATGGTTTTGTAGCTTCCCCTTTCTTACATGCCCTAGTATGATAAGCTGTAATTGGTCTTGGAGGGATTATTTATTTATTTATTAAATTTGTATACTGTCCTTCATCCAAGGTATACAGGGTGGTTCACAACATAAAAATTTAAAATGAGAAAATATACAATAAAACAAAAACCAATAAACGCCCCCTCTCACAAACACATTTAAAAGACTATACAGGATATATATTCTAAAAGGTGGATTAAAAATACTATTATTAATTATTCATAACATCATCATCATTATTATTATTATTATTATTATTATTGATTTTCTATTTTGTAAAGCTTTGCAATCCAGGTTAGACCTGGTCTGCATATGTAGTAGGATGAGGTGGTAGAAGGGATTCTGCCAATTCAGGCTGCAGGTGAGGAATGTCACTTTTGTTTTTTCTTCATCATCAAGAGGGGAAGCCTGCAAAGAACAACAAGCACAGCAAAGAGGAGATGTTCCAGATCAGCCTGTTTCCTGCTGTACTAGGTTTCTACTAGCAGGGATTTTGTTGTTGCTGCTGCTGCTATACCTGCAGTATGACGTGGTACTGTCCACACTTCTCCCTTAAGATTCTACTACCCACCTTATTCCCCCATTGCTTCATGTGTACATAAACCCTATAAGTCTTGAGGCAACAAAGAAGATGGATTTTACTGCTTAGAATCTGTGCATTGTCTCTGTACTATTAACTGTCCACAACAAAATTAGCATTGGCAAATCATGTGAGTTGTGACACACCCACCTGCCCATTCAGTGTTCCCATGGAGAATTACATGACATGAGTTGCATCCATGCTCAGAGTAGTCCCATGAAATAAATAGGCACAACTAGCTTTGGTCCATTATTTTCAGTTGGTCTACCTGGATTAAAAGCTATTTGGATACAGCTCCATTCCCACAACAAAAATGAATGGATGTGTTTGTTTGTTTGTTTTTAAAAAAGAGCAAAGACATTTCTGTTGTTCCTGATGAAGAGTTCTGTGTAACTTAAATGTTTGCATACTATTGCCTGGACAGAAGTTGCCCTAGTAACCCATCTTATATCGTTGTCCTTCTTTTAGTGACTTGTGCATGGAGTGTGCCTTGCAACTAGAGACCTGCCCTTTGTGTCGACAAGAAATACAGACTCGGGTCCGACAGATCGCTCACATTTCATGACACGTGGGGAACTGTATCTCGTGAACTTCCCTCTGATCCATTCCATTCAGCGCTAGAAGGGAGAAAGGCAGCTCTGACCGAGCCACACACAAGCTGAGAGCCCCAACTGTGGCCCACTTTCACGCTGAACAGTAGACGGAAACCTGTTAAGTCGCCCTGCTGCCTCAGAGCTGTGGAATGTTCTTTTAGCAGAAATGAAAGTTGGCGGTGAGACTTGAGCTACCTGTTGGTTTGTCTCCGACCAAGGTGGCTGGAGAGTCTGCCTCTTAAGTTTGTCCCCTGTCCACTCTTCCCATTTCCTTTCTTCCGCTGCTCCTTCCACTTGCCCATCACAGTTTTGCACTGGAAACATAAGGCTCATAATCTCCTCTAATGGGGGCATATCTGTCTTCTAAAGCCTTTATTTCAGCAGCCGTCACACATTTAAAAACAACACCAATATTTCTTGGTCAATGTAGTTTCCTGCTGGTCAGAGACCCTCTGTATTTTGGACTGTTGACCTGAAAATGTTCAGACTTGAATTCTACATGAAGAAACTGATTTGTAAAGGAGGTGTTGAGATTCTAGAAGAATCCAAATTTTTTTTTATAACTCTGTGATTCCAAAGAACATTGATTCTTCCACTACCACACCTTTTTTTTAAACTGCAGAAAACTGCATTTTCATTCATAGTGTTTCTAGTTCCTTCAATTTCAGTACCTACGTTGTTGTCAAAAAAGAAGTGATTTTTCAGGAGGGATTCTTATAACTACAGTGCCAGACTGGAGATAGCTTGTTATTCTGGGTATTTTAAAAGGTACCATTGATTTCTCTCTCTCTCTCTCTCTCTCTTTTTAAATTCAGTATTTGTTCTTGCAAGTTCTGTACGTTTTGAAAGTATTGAGCTATAGAACTCAAGATCTGGAAAGAAAATGTGGAGAAACTCTGTTAATATTGTTTTGAAAGAAATACATGTTGTTTGAATAGCAAGTCAGCCTAGGTTGACTAAACTACCATTTCATTTACATAGGCTCTAACAAACTTAGTCTGCCAAGCTCATGCCTATCCACTTGGCAAAACATGTGGGAAGGAGGGACACACAGTGCAACTTCTAGGGTTGCACAAACCAATATTAAAAAGCTCATGGGGCAATGTGCATATTGTGCCTCTGTGCAAGTGCAGAAAAATCACTGAAATCAGCTGTGTGAGAATCTCAGCCTTAAAAGAAAGTAAGTTTCTAGTTATGGTTGCAAGGTACCTTTGGAAGGATATGTGAATAATGTCTGTTGAATTCTTAAGATGTTTAGACATTGTTGAATCACATTTCCAGTGGTTCAGGATGGGGCTTCAGTTTCCCGTCTTAATTTATAGAGTGCTGAATCCAGCTTTTCTTGATTCATTAAAAACAAAAAGCAGTTGCAACAATTATTTATTTTATTAAAATTTCCTACCCGCTTTTCTTTATAAAGGAGTTCCAGAGCTGGGTACAATACCAATGAATAAAACCATAAACTGGGATAGCTCAGTTGGTCAAGCTTGAGACTCTTCTCAGGGCTGTGGGTTCGAGCCCCACGTTGAGCAAAAGATTCCTGCATTGCAGGGGGTCGGACTAGATGACCCTCATGGTCCCTTCTAGCTCTACAGTTCTTTGCTCAAACAAACAATAAAACAGTAATGTCAGCTGAGAGCACATAGACAGTTTAATAATACCTGTTTACAAAGTGTAGCAACAAAACCCAAAACCTGGGTGAACAGTAGATCTTCAGTAGTCACTGAAAGCTGACAACTCAGTGCCGGGCAAGTCCACATAGTCTTATCCATGGCCCTGCCCAGTTTTCAATTAGTAATTTGTACCCCTAAATATGTTTCTTTAGAAAGGAACCTTTAGTTGGACTTTCAGCTAATAGACTGGGGTCCTTGCAAGTGGTTCTGTCTTCTCAGATGGGTTTTGGTCTTTCACCTTCCTGAACTGAAACCCTTCTCATTAGGTATCAAAATACTATTGAACCTGCAAGGAGTTTTAAAACCTATGACAAGAAATGCCAAGTTCTGATCTGTATTTTCCTGATGGACCATGATCATGAGGTGAGGAAGCGTAATTTCCTGAGCCCTGTGGAAGATTGAGTTCACCTTAGGCAAGAAGTCAGGGTTGGGTCATAGGACCATATTGCCCAGGTGGCAGATAGAGAGTTCCTTCCAGACCAAGAGGACCCTGAGTTTCCCCACTTTTGTTGCTGAGCTCCCGGCAGTAGATGGAGTGCAGTGGTTTGAAGGATGAGGCCACAACAGCAGTGGCGTAGCGTGGGTTGTCAGCACCTGGGGCAAGGCAAGTAATTTGTGCCCCCTAACCCGTGGATTTGCGCCCCCTAACCCTAACCCCTAGATGTTGCGCCCGGTGCGGCCGGCCCCCCCTGCACCCCCCACGCTACGCCACTGCACAACAGCCTTGAAAACGAGGATAAGTTCAGCTCTGGAACCCAGGCGAAAGATGAGCAGAGCCTCTTGGAGGAAACATGCAACCTTTGAGCCTGCAAGGAGCCTCCATGTGCTGCAATAACACTACCCAGAATGGTGCCTGCTGCTTGAGTGCGTTGGGGGCCAGGCCCTGGTCTAGCCCGTAGGAATTCAAGAACACTGGGTGCACATGCATCAGCAGAGTGGACTTCCTCTTGCATCAACTTGTTGAAGACTTTCTATGGCATCTTGTAAATTTGATTGGTGGAGACCCTTTGAGAGGCAAGGATAGTCTGTTTCACCCAGGGAAGAGCCACGCTTAGCAATTCAGCATCTGCTTTGCATTTAGAGGGTTCCAGGCTCAATCCCTGGCATATCAAGGTATGGCTGGAAGAGACACCTGCCTGAAACCTGGGGAGCTGCCACCACTCAGTGTAGACAATACTGAGTTAGAGGGACCAATGGTTTGGCCTGGTGTAAGGCAGCTTCTTATGTACCTTACCCAAGTACCCCCCATGTCTTGGCATGTGCCACTCGGCATCCAGATCCAGCATTTTCATCTCCATATTAATCCAGGAAAGTACCTCCAGGTGTATTGGGGGGGGGCTGTTGCCCATGATAACCCTTCATTGGGCTACCGGCCTGACAGGCTTTGTTTGGACTGATGTCCCTGACTCAAGACCACTCTCCTTAACCCCTGACCAAGCCCTCTGTTCTCCCTCTTCCCACATTCCTAGCAGGATGCAAAATGGTGCCCTTTCAGAATCACTGCCTCCAACATGGTTCCTGCAGAGATACCCTCATAGTCATCCTTGGAAGAGGAGATAAGATGGTTGTACAAAGTTCAGGGCTTTAGAATCTGGTCTCACCTGAAAGGGCAAGGAAGGTGTATGAATCTTCTAGTGGCCTCTTTCCCCAACACCGTGGATCATTCACCACATCTTATGGCCGTGCATCTTCTGCTGGCTTACTGGGGCTTGGGACCATAAGCCTGCAAAGTATTCTACTGCTTTGTGTTTGAGGATGTGTTGCTGCCTTTCGCTCTTCTTGCCAAGCAAAGATGCTGAGTTATGTATAGGCAGTTCCTTAGGTGGGTGACAATTCCCTTCTGTACCAGACAAGCTGTACCTCCCACCCAGGGGTTTATTAGGTTGGCTGCAGTCAAAGGTGGCAGGCTGGGGGGGGGGAGGTGTTATGCACAAAAATCAGAGGTCTCCACTCTACCTAAGAGCTTGCCTGCTCCCTGGGCTGCTCCTCCACTCCCCTGGGCAGCCAGGCAAGGTGCAGAGGCTCCTCTGGGTGCCTTGGTGGAGTAATTCAGTTGCTCGTGTGGGGCATCACGGCAGCCCTGTGGGACCCTCTTCCCAGTCACCCTGTGACATTATTAGACAAAAAGCAAAATTTGAGTTTCTTGTCCATTGTCTTGCTGGCTTCAGAGGCACTGATACAGACCCTTGCCAAGGACACAAAGGACAGGGGGCACCGATACAGCTCCTTGCCACTTGCCCTGGCTATGGTCTTGGTGCCTAAACAGCTCCCCATTCCAAGAAGAGTAGAGTTGGGCAGTGCCCCTTGAACAATGGGTGTGTAGGGGGCTGCTGGGCTGAGGGTGGGTCAGAAAATCTTCCTTCTGTGTAATCTTAAATAAACTTGTTAATTCATTTTGAGATATTTCCACCTGTTCTTAAGGATACCTTTTCACGGGGGAATGGAGGGGAGTGGCAAAGTTTTATCTTGCAATTCAAGTAAGCACTAAAGTCAGGGTGCTGTCATATTAGCAAATCAACCAGAGATCAACAGCAATCTAATGGTTAAGTGTTCAAAGCAAGCCTTCCTCGCGGACCCTACCATAAAAATCACATGGTTTTGTGTTATGCTTGTGTAACAAGCACATTATTGTGGGTCCTCGGTCTGTAACTACTAAATCAACAATGTCAGCTGACATGTTTATTATGCTTCTGTCCTAGCTTGGCATGTGGCTCCTGACAGATGGGTGGGTGGGTGTGAATGTTTTGCAAACAGGCAGGAAAGCCCTTCGATATAAGAGACGTGTGTCATCCCATTTCACTGGAGAGCATGAAAGCAAACAAGAATCTAGTCGGGATGACCCTCTCCCAACAGATTATAATCTCAAGCAAGATAAATAGTATACACAATGTGAAAACTGCTTTCCGGAGGGATTCGTCACTATACAACACCATTGCCCATGTTTGGTCAACCACGAAGCTCACTGGGTGGCCACTGCCTCTCAGTCTAACCTACCGCACAGGGTTGTTGGGAATTAAATGTCATGGGATAAAAAGGTGGGATGTAATTGCCATAAACAAAAGAAGAACCCACTGGTTTGGCCACTGACACCAGGATGCTGGGCAAGCGGAGTCTTTAGCCTGCTCCGGCAGACAGGCCCGCCTATGTGAAGACACACTTCAGATACAGGCACCGACTTTACAGGCTCGGCGACTTTTAAACTCGACGCGTAGTTACCGTAAACACTGAAACTTTCGCAGGAGGCAAGATGGCCACCAACTTTAATACCGTTAAAAGAAGATTGAATAAATTAACGGAGGAGGGGGCTACTATGCACAATGGCTATGGCATGCTCTGCCTCCACTGTCAGAGGCAGCAATGCCTTCTGAATACCAGCTGCAGGAAACCACAAGAGGGTGAGAGGGTTAATATGCTCAAATCCTGCTTGGAGACGCCGCAGGCGTGGATCGGCCACTGCAAAAATGATGCTGGACTAGGTGGGTCGCCTTTAGCAAGTTCCAGGAAGGATCTTAGCTGCTGCTGCTGCCGCCGCCGCCTACTTTGCTCGGCTCAGCCAAACTGGGCACCGCCACGTGGTCGGTGAGGCTGGAAGGGAGAGAACCGCCCCCCCCGCGCGCTTCCTCTGATTGGTTCTCTCCTTTTACGTTTCTTATTGGTCGGGAGAGAAGTCCCGCCTAGGCTCCTGTGATTGGCTCAGTTCGTTCAGCCTCACAATGATTGGTCAGGTAGGTGTGCGTTACCGGAAGAGGCCGTTTCCTAGGCAGCAGCAGGAGGAGGAGGAGGAGGAATAAGAAGAAAGAAAGAAGCGACGGCGGCGTTTGCAACGAACTCTATGGGGGAGGCCGAGGCCTTCGTCCCGCTCGTCGGTCTGCGGAGTGACGAGCTGGCGCTGCCTGCAGGAGGACAGGTAGGAGCCAAGGCGGAAGGGGGTGGCTTTGACTAGGACTCCTGGGTCCCCTGTGGCCCTGAGAGGAGCCCTGCTAGGTAGGCCGGGGGTCCTGGCTCGCTCCTGGCCTTCAGAGGTAGACTGAGTCAGTATGTGGAGGCTCTATCTGCTGGCTAGGGACTTGGAACTGCTCTGCCAGGTCAGGCCAACCTTGGGTCCAGTAGGGCCCCTGCCCTCCCCGCCCCACACAATGGCAAACCAGAACCCCAGAAGCAGGTTATTTGATTGATTGTATTTATGTCCGACTTTTTTCTCCAGTAAGCTCAATGTGTCATGTGTGTAGTTCTCTTTTATGCTCCACAACAACCTTGTGAAGTAGTTTGGGGAGAAGTGAGAGAGTGGCCTCCAAGGTCACAGTGAACCCGGATTTGTCACGATTTGAACCCGACTCTCTCCCAGGTGCTGGTGCTTACAGCTTGGTCTGGGCGTGCAGCAGAATTAGGTGGTAGTAAAATGAACTGTCCCAACTACTTCTGGAGGATTACATTTTTAAAAATAATTCTCATCAACAAAAACTCCCTGCAACAGGAAAGCTAGTACAGTAGAGAGTGGACTGATCTAGATCTTTCCCCCCCTCACAGCCAAGAGAACCCAAAAGCTCCTGGACCGTATAACAGAGGCCCTTGATAATTGCAAACATGCAAGACTTCTTGTACGTCTGGCAAACCCTAGTTGTGATAAGTGGCACCCACAATGTATTTGTGAGTCTATAAATTCTGTGGATTTCTGCTGCCCGTTTCCAAATCCAAAGTCTTGGGATTCCATACCTTCAGATCCACCAATTCCAGTGCAATGGGATAAGTTGCTTTTGTTTCAGGCAAACCTATTCTGCTGCTTACTTGTATGTATAGTTCATTTGTTGCCCACTGTTTTCCAGGAAATAGAAAACAAGTCATAATCAATGGTTATTTCTAGATGTGGAGGTGGTGTAATATTTTCAGATAGGCTTGAGACCTGACATTGAAGACAGGATGACTGACAGCCAAGTATGACACCCTGAGGATTAAAGTATTTAAAGGTTTACCTTATAAAACAGGTGACAAAGCCACGATGGAAACTTTAGAAGAAGAAAACTTTGGTGTGTCCATGTAAGTATATTTCTGTTTCTGCACTTTGAAATGTTAAAGCCAATAGGAAGTTTTAACAGTTAGGAGAAGATGGTTTTTTATGGCATGTGCTTCTGTGGACTTGAGCCTAGATGATAGAATAGGCTCTCTAGTCCACAAAAGCTTATGATGCAATATTTCTGGTACTTTTTAAGGTGGGAACATTGCTTGGTGATATGTTATTTTCTAACTTTATTAATAGTTGGTTTCAGTGTTAATTTTTAAACTACAATCAAGACTGACTCATAAAGATTTTTCTTTCTCATGGATATAGATCAGTAATGGATCAATGATAGATCAATGCCTTCCAAATATTGTTACACTATAGCTTCCATCATTCCTGGCCAAATCTGTAGGGCCATAGGTTGCTCACCCCAGAAATTGATTTCCATCCTCCTTTTTAAAAGCCATCTAAGCTAGTGGTCATCATCACATCTTGAGGTGGTAAATCCCACAAGTTAATGAAGCATTGTGTGATGATTTAGTTAAGTGCTGTATATAGAAGTACTTTATTTGTCTGTTACAAATTTCCTGTCAGTTAAGTTCAGTGGATAACCCCAGCTCTTTTATGGACCCTGACTTTTAATATAATGCCTGAATCAAGCCAAAGCGATTCTGCTTTTGAATTGCAAAAATAACTGTATTCTGATCTGGAGGGATTGCTGTTATCCCTTCTGTATGTGGCTAGATGGCAGCAAGTAGCAACAGTGTCTCCTCCACCACGCTTGGGTTAGGAACAGCCTCTTCCTTGCTTCCATTAGGACAGGGATGTCCAACAGGTTGATCGCGATCTACTGGTAGATCCCCAGGAGGTTTTGGTAGATCGCAGTCGATCGCTGGGTCCCTTTGCTTAGCGTTGGTAAAATAGAATCCAGCCCCGCCCTCCATTGTTGCACGATCTGCAGAATGGAAGACAGAGTTTACTCAGTGAGGCTGTTTGTCTCCCCAGTGATCTGTTGGTGAGTGGCTGTTTCCCTTTCTCCCTAAAAATGGCCAACAGCTTAGCTTTGAACTCCCCCAAAACAGGGCTTTCCTCCTCCATAAAAAAAGTTCAACAATTGACATCACTGCCATTTTTTAATTCCGTGAGTAGATCACAGTCTC
The DNA here is from genome assembly GCF_964270895.1 of Podarcis filfolensis. Classification (NCBI taxonomy): domain Eukaryota; kingdom Metazoa; phylum Chordata; class Lepidosauria; order Squamata; family Lacertidae; genus Podarcis; species Podarcis filfolensis. Next base: position 55,085,873 of record NC_139611.1, on the reverse strand, counting down.
TTGTGAGTTGGCCACCCCTGCAGTAGAACATCAGCTGTTAGGCACATCACTCTTATTCCTACTTAGTGATGAGGGAGAAGAAACTGAAGGATGATGCCTTATCTAAAACCTTGCCTAGTTTCTTCATGGATAAAGTACAGGTTGAACCCAGTCCAAGTCTGAGATCAGACTTGACTGAGGCAAGGCAAGGAACTGCTTCTCATCAGGGTGACTATCCTTGGTTAAATCTTGTCTGCAATGCAGAAGAAAGTCACCATAAAATAATTCTTTGAGTAACTTGTGTTTGAATAAACAACAGCTTCTCTGAATGTAGCGGAATCTGGGGAGGAGGACTCAGTTCAGGTAGAACAAAGCATTACTGCAGTGGCTTAGAGACTTAGAGCTGTAAGCCAGGAAGTCTCTGGTATGAAATCTCACTTTGACAGCAAATGCGCTTAAGATAGCCATAGGCAAATGGTTCTTTCTCTTAGTTTGAAGTTATTCTCTGTAACGGGGGTGATAGTGTACCTCCACTTTACAGGACTGATGAAAACATTACTGAGTAATATATGTGCTGGAAGTATTTTGTATGCCATACAGGCATTGTGTGCCATAAAGGCAGTAAGCATTATTCTGTGTGCCCTGGATTGTTATGTTTATGTGTATTTCACCTTCCATAGTAACCTGAATCCAACTTGGCTGTCTCTCATTTTAGCTCTTCACCATCGGATGCTGAGTTCGATGCTGTTGTTGGCTATTTAGAAGATATAATAATGGGTATGTTTTTCTTAAGGTAGCACTGCTCAAAAGGGACTGCCAAGGTGCATCTCTTCTTATTGTTATTTGTGAACACACTGGGATATTTTAGAGGAATTGTTTTGATCTTATCTTCAGTTCTGATTCTGGGGTGGATTTTGTCAGCACTGGTTTTTATACAAATACATCATAGTCTAGACCAGACCTTCCCCAACCTGAGATACGAACTATCTAAAAAGCACTACAGTGGTACCTCGGGTTACATACGCTTCACGTTACATACGCTTCAGGTTACAGACTCCACTAACCCAGAAATAGTGCTTCAGGTTAAGAACTTTGCTTCAGGATGAGAACAGAAATTGTTCTCCAGCGGTGCGGCAGCAGCAGGAGGCCCCATTAGCTAAAGTGGTGCTTCAGGTTAAGAACAGTTTCAGGTTAAGTATGGACCTCCAGAACGAATTAAGTACTTAACCCGAGGTACCACTGTAGGTTGAGGGGAAGTCGGTCTAGATGATATTATTGTTTATGTATTTTGCAAGCCGCTTTGAGGGCTCCTGAGGTGCCAAAAGAAGAGATAGCGAACTAATAAATAAAATAGATACCCACCACTCTCTTCTTTGTGCAGTATCGGCACGTGGGAAAGTGTTCAGTGGTTGGCATTTGTGCCTGGCTGAAGGTGGAACTTGTATTCTTTTCCTTGGACATGGAAGCAGAGTTCTCATGTAAATTTTCTTCTTATTCTGCCTGCTTTTCCTTTCTTGCCTCCACCTACTGCATCAAGTTCTGAACAAGGTTCCTGCTCCTAAACAGCTGGACCCCATGATGAGAGCTCCTATTGAGGGCTGGGGATGCACCACAATGTTTTATTGTGGGTCCACACTTGTTGATAGATACTTGCCTTTCAATGAAACATTCAATAAATCGGTGGTGCCTGAGGTACTGCCCAGTAGGTGGCTTGAAACAACCAGTCAATCCCTTTCATGGAGAAGTGCTTGACAGCCGTGTTGCAATTACAGTGGCAAAATTTATGCCTGATTAATTGATTCTGGATGAAGGATTGGAACTGTGTGTATGCTGACTTCTCCAGGGAACTGATGTTGCCTCATATGTTCATTATCCAGCTCTGTTCCCTGGGTGAAACTTGCCAAAAGTCTTTTAATCAGGCTCTGCCTTGTTTGTGTCAGTGAGAGAAACTCTTCATCCTGCCAGAGGCTTAGCGAGCTAGCAAGATAGAGAAGCTACTGCATGGATTGGGCCACCGTCAGCTGCAGCTGTGCTGTCGTTGCAGCTATGAGGGTCATCATGTACTGGATCCTAAGCTGAGGACAGCACACCAATGAATGTAGTCATTGTCTTTCGACTGAATGCAACTGTGTTGTGATTTCAGATGATGACTTCCAGCTTATACAAAGGAACTTCATGGACAAATACTACCAAGAGTTTGATGATACGGAGGAAAATAAGCTCATCTACACTCCTATTTTTAATGAATATGTGAGTGCATATGTCCTGTTTTGATCGTTATCACTTGCATATGATGGTGGGCTTTGTCTTTTGAACATTTGCCACCCTGTGAAAGAAATTGGATTCTGTGTGTTTCAGCAGCAAGTGTGACCTGTGAACCATAAGAGAGAGAGCAGCCCTGCTTCAGGATGTTGAGGCTCCTTTCACACCCTCAGAGGGACCTGAGACCTCAGTGCAGGTGCTGAAGGCCAGCCTTCATCAACCTGGTGCCCCCTCACTGTTTGTTTGTTTTTAACTATAACTCCTGGCCAGCATGCATGTGAGTTGTAGTCCAAAACATCTGGAGGGCACTAAGTTGCTTAAGGGTGCTGCTGGCCATCCAGTGTGCTTCTCTGGGCTGTACCATCACTTTGTTCACTGTGCCAGGAAGGTTTTCCCGCTACAAAGTTTGCTCAGTGACTGGAGGGAAGGGGCCCAGGCTGGTTGCTGTCCCAACATGGCATCTTTTGTAACAGCTTAGCTTCTTGTGAAAGTTTTCATAATTGTTGCAGATTAAAGGGTTGTTAAGGGCACAGCTGCAAGAGCTGGTTTAAAAGCTGGCAACACTGATTGCTGCTGAGGCACATGTGGTTTCTGAAAGATCCTTATGGTAGTTTGAAAGTCTCTAGTTGGGTTCTGAAATTTGGGGGTTATATCCAGTGATGGTCAGGGTACTCCCATCATTAGTCGTGCTCATTGATTTCAGACATATAGTAATTTTGGTGGGTCTATCCAGAGTAAGGACCCATAGTGTTCTTATAACTTAAGGGTAATGAACAGAACAAATTACTTCCTCAAGGCAGAGACTCAGCTCTACATATTTTAACTGGTTGTATCCTGTTGTTACCTGTAACATCTCTCATATTTGGATCCAAAATGTGGTCCAGCCATTGACAGTCTAGTAAGCTGCACCTGATCTGTCTAGATCAAAACACCTCTTTGTGAGATGGTAAGCTACAATATTTGCTCCCTGTCATCCTCAGCTGGAAAATAATAATACAGTGCTTCTCACTTCAGATATGCTTAGTTGAAAAATACATTGAAGAAAAGCTCTTGGACAGGATCCCTGGTTTCAGCATGTCTGCCTTCACCTTGTCACTACAGTAAGTTGGATCCTTTGCTTTCCATTTCTTTTTCATCTTCATTGCATTAACTTGTTCTTAAGGCTCCTTATTGAGTAGGGTTGGGCTTTGAATTTTGGGAGCATCTTCTCTCAGATGTGAATCCACCTATTTTAAGCTCTGCTGCAGACTCCTTGCCCCAGGGTCTGCCCTTCTCTGAAATGCAGTCATGTGGTCCTCTGAGCAGGGAGCTCTCTATAATGTCAGTACATCTGTGAAATAGCATCCCCTAAGAGTGTCCACAGAATGGCGCTGTGGGTTAAACCACAGACCCTAGGACTTGCTGATTGGAAGGTCGGCGGTTCGAATCCCCGCGACGGGGTGAGCTCCCGTTGCTCGGTCCCAGTTCCTGCCAACCTAGCAGTTCGAAAGCACCTCAAAGTGCAAGTAGATAGATAGGTTCCGGAAGGAAGGTAAACGGCGTTTCCGTGTGCTGCGCTGGTTCGCCAGAAGCGGCTTAGTCATGCTGGCCACATGACCCGGAAGCTGTCTGCAGACAAGCGCCGGCTCCCGGCCTCTTGAGCGAGATGAGCGCGCAACCCCAGAGTCGGTCACGACTGGACCTGATGGTCGGGTCCCTTTACCTTTAAGAGTGTCCAACAGACCTTACCCCCTTTTTCCCATTTAGATATAATGTAAAACAGGAAGAAGACCGCTGTACATCATTCATATATGTCATGCGCTGAGGCCCAAATGTTCATGATATGCGCAAATGTAAACAATGGGCTATTAAGTCACTTCCACAAAAAGAGAAGACTGTTCTATGCTTAGCCAGTGGTGCCCATCCCAGCCTCCTTTGCAGATCAAGGCCCATGCAATCCCATGCCATTTATAGAAACCTTCTTGAAGATTTCATATTGTTGATCATTTCTGAGGGTTGCATAATGAAAACTGATGTTAAATGGATATTCTGCTGCTTAGCGAGCAGATCCATCCCTTTGTTTAGTAACAGCTTAGAGCCTGTTTGCCCAGTATTCCCTCCATCACCACCCTTGGGCACACACAGCTGAGGAAAAGCTGTAAATCAGACATCCATGAATGCAGTTGGCAGAAGTGGCTGTGATTGCAGCAACAGCATTCCCACTCCCCTTCAGATTCTGAAGCTGCAGAAATTTCTGTGGGCTGCTGTCTGTGCATTTTCAAAGGGGGGGGGACGATGACGGAAGCACCCCCTGATGCAAGACAGAATAATGATTAAGCTTAAAATCTAAGATGTGTACAACTTTGAACTACATTTTCTTTGGATAATTGCTTGGTGACAGTGTGTGAAGCACCCCTTAGTCCTATTATTTTCAGTACAAATTACTCTGTGCAAGTGGCTAATTTAAAGAGAAAATGCAACTTTTTTTGATAGGCATTTTCCTCTTTAGCTTTTGTAATTCATCTTTTCTCAATGCCTTTTAAAATCTAGAATGTCTTGCTGTTTTAATGATGAATCTAAATCCTTCAATTACAGGCAGCACAAGGATGAAATTGCAGGGGATATTTTTGACATGCTTCTCACATTTACTGACTTCCTTGCATTTAAAGAAATGTTCCTGGATTACAGAGCTGTAAGTACTTAAAAGCTCAGAAAGCGCACACTGAATGGCCAGGCAAGTTGGTTTAATTGGGAGTGACTCTTGGGCATATTGAGCAGAGAGAGATCACTTTCCCAGTTCTGCTTCCTAAGAGCCTTTTAAGTGAGGAAACGAAAAACTGATTTTGGGGCTTTCTGCATGCAAAGTAATTGGGGCTCCTTCCCAGCTTCTGCGTTCTGAGAGTGAGAAAGAGGACCTCAGTTCAGGAAGAGAGGGTTGGCCCTGGTTTTCGGTTTGACCAAACTATAGCACTCTGGATGGGGCGGAGTGGTTTTCAAATGTAACTTGGGGTGGTGGTTCTTTTTTTATCAATGGTGAAACTGAGACTAAAAGTATTATGACCAAAAAGTTGCTCATTGACAGTTTGATAAGACACCATTTTTGTTAATTTGCATAGCTATCAAGATTCATGTATTAAGTTGGTATAGGAGTTTTGGGGGTTGGGGGGGTCTCAAAATGCTTTTAGTGAACCTTAGTGGTGAAATGTGTGTCCACTGCACAAGTTTCGCTCCAGAATTTTTTTTTGGAAAATACTGGAAACCTGTGGTCCAAAACAAGTCAGTTTGAAGTAATGCATGTGAAACCCCAAAACCACTTGCATTTAACAATTCAGAACTGTTGTTATTGTGAAATCTTAAACACTGATCTTTTAATATTTAGTCTTGATAAGGAGGGTTTGAAATAGCAAAGGGGCCAGTTTCAAAAGGTTGGTTAGGGCAGAAATTGTAAGGGAAAGACCACATTCTAGGCCAGCTGCAAAAATAATTCTTACTTATTTTGGTAGTGGGGATGTTCAATGCAGATGCACAGAATCTGAAACTCAACAAGGTTGAAACTCAACATTGTGTATATTGCTCTAAGAAAAATGTGTGCATATACACATAATGTGTATATGTTTGTATGGAGATGATGTGTAAATTTTTATATATGGCTATCTGTGCCCCTGGTTGTCATGAGGGTATGCAAAGGCCAGAGGGGCAAGATGGCAAGGGGAGGGCATGGATTACTAAGGTTACTTGGCATGGCAATATAGGCTAGGTAGCATGGAGTAATAGTCAAAGGAGGTCTGGCAGCTGTACCAAGGATCAGAACTTGCCCTGGTCAGTAGAAACCCTGCCCAGTCTCCTCTGGCTTCACCCATGGCTACTGTCAGCAACCCAAAAGCTCGGGGGGGGGGATCATTGCTTATTGATGATGAAAGTTATGATTCTCAGTTTCCACAGCAGGTGCCAGATTCCATGTGGAATTTCTTGCCCACAGCCTTGCAGAAAATAAAAGCCCTGTGTTTCATTACAAAAATGCTTCCTTTTCTGGCTGAAAGCCTGCCATTTAGAAATGCCACCAAACTGAAGTATTTTTGGCATCTCCGTTCTAGGAAAAAGAAGGCCGAGGCCTGGACTTAAGCAGCGGATTCGTGGTGACACCCTTGAGCAAGTCCTCCATGTCGCCTTCTGCAAACAGTCTACGACACTAGCTCTTGCCTCCAAAAGAGAGCTGTCTCCACTTGGGGTGCCCTGAATGCAAAAGCCAGCAGAAGAGATTAGTGTGATGCTGAGGCGTGCAGCCCTTATTCCCTCTTGGCAGGCCAATTTTTCATCTTAGCTGCTCGTTTGAATTGGGCATTTCCACTTGATCAGTGACTAGTATAACTCCAGCCCTGTCTTAGCACTTGGATTTGTTGCTGTGCCAGCCAAAAGGGACTTTATGCCATGGAGGTCAGTTAGTGCCATGGTCTGTTTGAGGGCTGCCGATTTCTTGGAAGGAAAACAAGCACTTCTTCATTGGACAGCAGTGATGGAAAATGAGTGTCAAACGTGGGATGGTTCTAACTGCACAACCTTTTTTGAAGTTCACAATCACAACAAATCGGGGAAAACATGTTTAGCGTAGTTCTGAATGCCACATTTTGACTTTCGACAGTAGCACGTGTGTGTTTGATGCGAATATATATATTTAGCATGAAACTGTTATTTGTCAGTTCTCTAGTAATTGTGAATTTGTATCCTTTCCCATTCAGCAGGCTTAGTGGTGTTGCTCTTGTAAGGCCCCCACTTCAGCTGCAGAAGGAAACAGAAAACATGGGATTTCCAAAGTAACCTCTCTCCTAAGAAAAATCACACCCTGTTTCATTACTATCAGCAGTATGTGCTCTAGCACGAACAAAGCTTTCTGCAATGTCTTCATGGGGGATGGGGACTGTAAACCCAAATCCAAACTTGTATGGCTTTCAAGGAACTTTGGGAATTACAGTTCTGTGAGGTGCTGCAGTTCTTTAAAAACAAAAACAAAAGAGCTAAAGTTCCCCAGGTTCTGCAATATTAATTAGTTAAGCTGGTTTTAACTATAATGACCTCCCTCACAGCGAAGCTCAGGAAATGGTCTGAGAAGTCTAGGTCTGACTCTACCAGGTTTTTTTTTTTATCACAGCCCCCCACCCCCAAAATAAAATTACCAAGCTTCTTTCAGGAAAGCAGTGACAGTTAAATCCTCTTTTAAAGTGGAGTGAATGTGTCCCGAGTGGCTTGATTATACCTGCAAGCTTTGGGATTTCATCAGTGTTGTGTTTTACTAAGGTTAAAAAAAGAATAGCATGGATAACATTGCCTGTGCCATTATCGGTCTGCATCTTTGCCAGACACCTGGGAAGCCTCATGTGTGGTTCATGCTGATGGCTTGCTCCCTCCATCCTGGCTTAGTGATATCAGCTAGTAATATGTGCCAGTAGTGTTGGATCTGCTCTGCTTGCCCCAGCCACATCTCTGTTTCTGGCTTACCTCCACATGAATCTGTGGAACTCTTGCTGAGAAAGGTGTAGCTGCTGTTGCCATCTTGACTTGTGGAGGACTAGGCAACAGGAGCAGGGAATTCAAAACCCAAAAATTCCCATTGTTCCCACTTTCTACGTGTTGCCCGCCTTTACTCTTGGTTGGTAATTGAGTGCTCAAAGACTCGGCATGTACCTTCCATGTGCTGCTGTCACTCTGAGGCTTCTTCCAAAGTCACATAATGGAAGAAAGGCCAGGATGACTGGCTGAGCCCTGGAAATTTACTATTGGAGCCTTTCAGGCTTCAAATCCTTTTTGTCGAAGCAGGGGTAAGTGATTCTTGTAATGAGGCTGATCACAAACATCTTACATGTTTCAGTTTTGGGTGACATATGGCACAGCACAGTACTTGCTTAGCTAAATCTTGGGAGATTGAGAAGGGGGTAACGTGGTATCTTTACATCAGCAAACTTTTGCTTTCACAGTGTTTTCTTTTACATACGTTTCCCTTTCAGGGTTATGTTCTGTAATGTGTTTAGGCAATACACTGATCTGAAACTTGATTGGCAAGATCCAGAAGCAAACTCTGCATTGTAAAGGATGTTTTTTGTAACTTGTTTTGGCAGGGTCCCATGTGTGTAAACGAGGAATAATCTTGTCCCTATACTTTGAATATTGTTGGTATTTGAAATGTGCAAGAAGTGCATTTTCATACAGTCACAGCAAGGTATGTTGACAATATTAATGACAGTATTTATCTTGGTGCAGTTTGCTTTTAAAAATCCAGTCTTGGTCAGCAAATGGGTAACACGGACTGGAATGCAGGATCAGATTCAAAGTTGGAAGTTTCTTGTTTCTCTCTTGCCATTTCAAAGACATTGTCTTTCAGTGCCTAGTTTGTCAGAACTGCTTGGAGCAGAGACACAAGGAAATGAATTTTCATTTTCTAATCTCACCCAAAACCGTTGAGGTGCATGGGATTGATTTTTTGGTACAGGCTGAATGGAATTTTAGAATATGTCGTTACAGTATTGGATAGTCTAAGAAATCCTTGGAGGACTCCTCTGAAGGAAACATGTGCAATCGCTGGAGAAACACCTTTCGTCAAGAGCTTCTTTTGGCATTTCTTTCAACAGTGTGTTCACAGTTTGCCTGCCTCCTGTTGAAGTTCACTTCATACCAAGAATCAATTTGTGTGCTGTTGGCAAACTAAGACTATCGTTTTGTGTTTGATTAAACAACCAAGTAAATAATTACTCTCTCTGGGTGTGTAAATCTGGGACACTGGGAGAAGCAAGTATGCAATGCTATTTACTGGAGCAGAAATAAGGCCAATAATGTAACATTTAATTACCCTTAGCAAAATTGCACACCTGATTTTTTTTGTGTGTGTATCTGTGTGTATGTGTGTGTGTGTGTGTGTGTGTGTGTGTGTGTGTGTGTGTGTAGTTTAGATTTGAAAGTAACTGCACCTTTTGACTGTTCCCCTGGTCACTTTTCAGATAACTGCTCAGTCTTGTCTGTATGCTGTTGCTTCCGGGTGGAAGGGAGGACAGAGATTTAAGTAGCAGCTACTCTCCCATTTTTTAAATAAAACCTCCTATCTACCCAACCATAAAAACAAAGGCAGAAGGAATGGTGGTACATGTAGCTGCAGGGGAGAGCAAAGCTGTCCATGGTAGAATGCCCCTTTTTCTGCAGCTATCAAAGGTGCAGTCATCCTGTCCCTTCTTTGCTTCCAGTAGACATTGGAAATGGCTCTTGTCATTGTCTTAAAGGGTAAGGTAGAGGGAGGAGAAGCAAGAGGGCATGATCATAACTCCAGACTCATGGAACAGTTAGGGTGATGCCCTGGTGCCTACTGCAGAGCACTGAGAGCTTGCTGTGGAAGTTAAGGAAGCCCAGGTTTAGTTTTCTGGATGGGAGATTGCCTGAAAAATCCATCAAGGAAGAAAGAAAGTCTCTAATAGAAGGTGAAAAGCTAGCTGGACCTGGTGTGCTTGGAACTCTTGGTCACAAAGCCCAACTCTGCCTTTTGGAATTTCTTCTGGCCCCCACTTCATAAGGACTGGAAACTTGTTTCCTTTTTGCTTAGCCATACAATGAAAAAGTTTATGAGGCTGCTGTGCTTGCATAATGCAGTCCAGCACAGGACACCCACATGCCTTCCTGAATTGTCTAGACTATATCTGGCAACTAAATAAGTGTTTAACAAGTAAAGACAGGCAGAGCCATTCCCCGTGGACTTGTACTACTGAAGGAAGCGAATTAGGTGCCTCCCCAAGCAAATTCGGTGCTGGAAAGCCCTCATTTGACAAAGGTGAAAGATTTATTTACTTTATTTAAAACAAAACATTTTTTTAGAAATAAAATACCTGTGGTCTTGTACCAGAAGCATCCTTGCTACTATGGAACACGCTGGGTTAATAATTATACATTATTTACATAATGGCTGCAAGTGGCTGGCATAAAGGGAGGCTGCTGGGTTTGCTTTTTTAGTGGGTTTAGTTTTTGGTGAGACGTGCTGGCTTGGCCGTCCCTGGAGATGGGCATCCTCTGGGCTGCTTCACAGGAGCGTGTCCATCCCTTGATGACAGTGTGGCTCAGTGGACCATCTTCCCACTTCAGAGCACTTTGATGTCACTTTGAACCTGATGCTTGCTCAGTGTAGTCAGTTGACACATTCAGCTGCCGGTCATCAAGTGACGGCAAATACCTGTGCGCACCAGGCTTGTGGAGTGTCAAATCGCCGGCACAAATCTGACCCTGCAACTTTGAATGGTCACCACATGCAGTGGCCTTTAGCAATAAGATCACATGCAGCCAAGGTACGGAAAGGCAGGTTCCCCCTTAATTTCGACCACTTGATTTCTGTTTGTACAGGGCAGTCCCTGCAGAAGCATTGGGTCAAAAGTGGCATGAGATGCTGAGATTACTAAATGGGGCGTTACCTGTGCTGACTCACTGCAAGCCACGAGTCGTGTGTGTGTGTGAGAGAGAGAGAGAGAGAACCAGCCCTTGGGTTGTCTCTTGCTGGCTTTGCTCCATTGATTCAGCTGGCCCTTGACCAGTCTGAGGGTACTAATTAGTGCATAGTGTGGGGTGGGGTGCTTTAACCAGCTATAGATGGCGTTAAAAACACATACAGCATACTTGGCATAGGCCATGCTAAAGCTGGGACTGGGAATAGCATTCAGAGTACTAGGTCTGGAAAGGAAAAGGGCAGAGGGAAGACACCAAACACCCAAAGGCCCCAGTAGCCACTGTCACCCAGTCAAGTTGTGTTGATTAAAAATGGCCCACAGTTTTCAGGCGTGATTAGAAATGGTTGCTTGGCTGGTTGCTGTGTTACTCCCATATCCCCTCCAGGCTCGAATGCTGAGGCAGGCACTGACCCCGTAGCCAATCATCACCAGGCAAGCAAAAAACTGCAAAAGACAGGAGACGGGGGCATTAGTGTCCCAGGAGCTTAGGTGAATAAGTTGTAGGTCCATCCTGGGTCCCAAGTCATCATATGATGATTATATTGTGAATGTGCAAGCAAAGATTGCAGTGGTGGTTGTTTCTACTGAGTTTATGTAAGCCTCTGGGAGCCTTTTTGGCTGAAGAGGAATAAAACAGCTTCAGTAGGAAAATGCTGATGAACACAACATTTTCTGTGAAGATCTCCACTGCCTGCAGTAGAGACAATCTTCTGCTTAAAATCTCAATTAAAAGTAGCTTGCCTCTTCTGGCAGCTAGAGTAGCAGTTTTAAAGGGAGAGATGGGAACTGGTCTTGTGCACAAATCTGCTGGGCATTTATTGGATCATATGGACAAAGGCCAAATGCAGAAGCTGAGTTTCAGCACTGAAGCCTTTCAAAACATCCACTCTGGTGGCTGTTAATAACATAAGAAAAAGTAGCTTCCAGCCAAGGACTATGTCAATACTCAGCACAACATTCAAGAACTCCACGGCCTTGAGTTCTTAAAATAGGGAGTAAGTGAGATGCAAAGAAGGATCTACCTCTGAACTGTTGAAACCTCAGTCCTAAATGGATTTAACATGTCCATTTCAGTCTGCAGTAAAGGTAAAGGGACCCCTGACCATTAGGTCCAGTCGTGGCCGACTCTGGGGTTGCGGCGCTCATCTCGCTTTATTGGCCGAGGGAGCCGGTGTACAGCTTCCAGGTCATGTGGCCAGCATGACTAAGCCGCTTCTGGTGAACCAGAGCAGCAGTGGATTTCAGTAAAAGCATAGTACAAAATGATAACCTGGAAATTGAGGGTGGTGTGTCAGCGTGCCCTTGCCTAGCCGAAACTGGTTAACACAGCATTACACATCACCCGTCATGCTGGTGGCTGGCACTGGACTAAGGAGCTGAGTTACTCCAGGGAGGAGGACAGAACACATTATGTAGTTTCAGCTGGATTCCCAGCTACTGAATGTTACCTCATTGCTGGCACTGCAAGCTCTGGATGAGTACACAAAATGATGTACTAGCAAGCTAGCACCACATATTTACAGATGGCATTGCAGGGGGTGGGGGGCTGAGTACTGTGGGGGCAATCGGGGTCATATAACTATGTAGGTATGGTAAAAGAAAAGGGGCGCCTCAGAGTCATCAGGAGGCTCCCTTCAGATTCTGATAGGCAGGGATAGGTGAAACGGTCAGTTTTGGGTTCTCTCAGATTCTCACTTTCCCCCTCATTCAGTTCCCCACATTTTCACACCATTGTGTTCTTTTAAACAAAAAGTCCTCATGAAAACAAAACATTTTAGTGCAACTTTTCTGTAAGTTACACATTTTTCTATGCAGTTCCATGTTTTTGGCAAAGCAGTTTTTTTGTATGTTGTTTTCACCAATGTGTGCACTCTTAGGCACCCTTTACCTTAGCATATGCATATCTGGGCACTCAACTTCGCTGGATTGTGAAATTCAGCAAACCGCGTATTTCAGATGACGGCGTTTCTTCCCCCTCCCCGCCCCCCAGCAACAAGTGCAACGGGGATGCAAGTGCAAAGGGTTAACTCACCGACGCAGAGGCTCTTCTGTTGTAGTCTGGTGAGTGCGGCCAGGAGTACGGCTCAACAGAAGCAGCGCTTGTGATGAAAGCTGTTGCATACAAGACGGACGCAGCAACATTGAATACCACTAGCTGGAAGAAAAAGACAGTGTTGGAGGATATTTCATGAGGTCTAAAGGCGAAGACCTACAGAACATTGGGGAAGGGCTGCAACTCAATGAAAAGCATCTCCCTATGTTCCTAACATTCTTGACAATTCTCACAGCAGATTGTTCAATTGCAGGTGACCTGGATGCCATGACCTGCCTTATGAATACAAGCTGAATCTTGCTCTTGCCTCTCGCCCTCATGCTTCAGGTGGGGACTGACTGCATCTTTATAATGTGTGCTTTTTCCTTTTATCTTACAAAAAGAAACTCCGCACGAACATTTTAAATAAGTTGCAAAGCTGCTACAGGAACTGAAGTGTGTATGATCTCACAGGTGTTAGCCAATAAGATGCCCATTTTCTCCCCCGCACGAGGTTGTTCCGGGAGATGAAAATGGGCATGTGTTTCCAATCGCCTCTCCCACACCCAGTCTTCCTCCTAAGCAGCCAGGTGCATGAGTTTGCTGCCATGGCACTGCCCTCAGCGTTCCTCCAGGAATGAAGAGATTTTACTTGTAGCATCCTTTGCTCAAGGAGAATGCAAACAAACTAGCACACTGGTGAAAATTCTGGGATACAAATCCACAGAGATTGGATACAATAGTTTTGCTTATCCTAGTGAAAAGGATTCTGAGGATTGTTCTGATTCAGATATATAACACTAGGCGAATAATAGGGTTTATAGGGTGAAGAAGACAGATGTAATATCTATTGGGTAAAGATAGATGTAATAATTTTAGTTATGGGTTGGAAGCTGCTTTACTGTGTTCGGTTACAAACCTGGAGCTAGACCATTGGCCCATCTAGATTCTAGACCATTCATCTTTACTGTGAATGGCAGCAGCTTTCCTCAGGATCGGGTAGAGACTTTTCTCCATCACCTGCTACTTGATTCTTTTATGTGAAAATGGAAATTGAGCCTGGGTCTCCTGCATGCAATGTGTGTGTTTCACCAATGAGCTATAGCATATTCCCTGTACAGCCATCATACATTTTTTTTCAAGCTCTAGAAAAAAAATCTTCTGGTTATGCAATTTTGCAGCAGAAGTCAGATGTCATCAGTACTGAATGGCTAGCACCTGCGACCTCACGAATGCGCATTCCCCTGAACAGTTCTGTCTTTTTTAAAAAAGCAAACAAACCAACTTTCCCTTTTTTAAAAAACAAGGTAAATAATGGTTCTTTAACCATGGTAATTAAATTTAATTTTAGAAAAGACAAGCAGTCCACTTGTAGCACTGTCAGACAAGCAAGAGTAGCCTCCAATTTGCTGGTATGCACCATTCAAACTGTGAAGCTAGAAGCAGTCAACATGTTGCACCAGCCTTAATATTTATGTCTGGCTTCATCGTAGATGAAAAAAGCACATGCAATTCTCTGTAAGTGAGCTGTGTGGAGGGGACCGTTTCGTGGATCTGTTCCTGATTGATAAAGGTCACTTAGACTAGGATGTTCTGTGGCCAAAACAAGTGCACACTTCGCTGATTTGCACAGGACCAACTGCAAGAGTCGCCCATTCAGTTTTGGAATTTTGGCAACAGTTTCTGCTTAGATGGCTGTAGGAATTCTAGTCATACTGGTTATGAAAGTGTAACAATGAGAGCACTGTTCCTTTCCTGTCTCTGCCTTCTGGACTGGCAGAATGGGGAGGTGGCACTTTGCTGTTCCACAGAAGAAGAGAAGGGACTTGCTGAACTGCTGCAGAAATGGAGACTGTTAACTGTTTCCTGCAGGACTCAACTAAGCTGATGTCCCTGGTGCCAGGGGCAATCACCTGCTGCTGTTAGAATGCTGCAAATTCTGCATCACTTCCCTAAGGCCCATTTTGCATTTTTTTTTTTAAAAAAACCCCCACAATACTTCTATTTAGACACAAGGTGAAATAAACCTATCGTTTAATTCTACTAGAACAGCTGGTCCTGTGAACATCAGAACCTATCCTGAGCAAAAAGGCTTATATGCCTTACAAATGCCTTTTCTCTTTCCTGCGAAAGCTGCACGAATTACAATCAGGCATTAACAGCAGAAAAGAGGCACAAAGGCTCCTCTCTAAGTATGTGCTCCCTAAAGTTCATATGTTGGTAACCTTGAGGCTGGTTTACTGCGATGCACTCTGTGGGGAGCTGCCCTGGGCCTCGCCCGAAAGCTCCAACTGGGGCAGCATGTGGCAGCCAGACTGCTGATGGGCGCACATAGCTGCCAACATGTGACACCCTGGTTAAGACAGTTGCACTGTCTACTACTGAGCCAGGTTTTAAGCCCTTGTGTCAATTTACAAAGCCATTTTTGCCCTTTACACGGCTTTCTGCCATTTTGATCGATTGATTTCCTGGCACCTCGTGTACACATGCTTGCGCATGAGCCAAATTGCATAAACGGAGAATCGCCTATATACTGTTGCAAACTGCTTTGATTTTTTTAATGATGCGGCAGTGCATACATTAAAAAATAAATAAATTGATAAATAGGGAGGTAGCTAGGCTTCCAGAACTTAACAGGAAAGGCCAGACTTCCTGCCACCCCCCACTGCCTTCCTGGTGGTTTGATCTACAGTTCCCATCAGCCCTCAGGCAGGCACAGCTGAAAGCTGTAGTCCAAACCATCTGGAGGACAGTGCGGGGGAGAGGGCTTGGGGTGGGGTGTGCCAGAGCACCTGGGAGCTGTAGTTCAAAACAACTGAAGGGTCCCAGGCCGAAAAAGGGTATTGGGTACTCACCACAATAGGCCAAGGAATCATGTAGAGCTTCGCCTGAAGTTGGAAGAGGTACATCCCAAAAAGGATGACCGTTACCAGCCAGAAGAAGATAGCGACAAACATCACCCACCCGTAGGAAGGGTACGGTTGGTAATATGTGTCGGCAATGAGGGCCCACACCAGGCATCCCAGCACCTGCAGAACAGAAAAAAGGACATTGACAACTTCTGCTAGTGAAGGATATTTTGCGGAATTGGAGTTGGAAGGAACCCCAGGGGTCATCTAGTCCAACTATGCAATGCAGGAATCCCAGCTAAAGCTTCCATGATGGATGACCATCCAAGCTCTGCTTAAAAACCTCCAGTGAAAGTCCACCAGCTTCTGAGGGAGTCCATTCCACTGCTGGACATCTTTTCCTGTCAGAAAGTGCCTCTTTAGTCAGATCTTTAGTCAGAATCTCCTTTCTTGTCATTTGAATTCCTCAGTTCAGTTCCTACCTTCAGGAGCAGCAGAAAACAACTTGCTCCATCTTCCATGTGACAGCCCTTTAGATATTTGCAGAGAGCTATCATTTCACCTCTCCATCTCCTCCAGGCCCAACTCCCTAAACCATTCTACATA
Organism: Podarcis filfolensis; assembly: GCF_964270895.1. Lineage (NCBI taxonomy): Eukaryota > Metazoa > Chordata > Lepidosauria > Squamata > Lacertidae > Podarcis > Podarcis filfolensis. The sequence continues at coordinate 55,069,698 of NC_139611.1, read as the reverse complement.
AATAAGGCTTGGTTTCCAGACTCTTGCTCATCCTAGTCATCGTCCTCTGCCCCCCTTTCAGCTTGTCAATACCCTTCTTAAACTGTGGTGCATGTCGTCTGAAAGAGGCGGTAGGTAAGCTCCAACCCCACCACACTACTTCACTCCCAAGGCAAACAGGCATTGCTGCAATATGGTACATTTCACTGTGGCACACAGTTCCACTGAATTTATTCCTAGTGACACAGATGTGCAGAATAAAGGCACCTGGCAACTTTGGCGCAAGTTCTTCATTCTCTCTCAATTGCCAATGCAATGTACTTCAGGCGCCTGCAAACCACCTCATGGTGTCTGTGTCCATGGTTACATAGGCACACTCTTGGCTTCTGCTCAGTCACTGGAAGCAATGTTATACCTCCCTAGAGGCTTGTTGCCCATTGTCTCTTTCCTGGCGCTTGGGCCTAGTGGGGCACAGCTCCTGTCTGCTCCTGCTGCCGCCTTGGCTAAGTCATCCAGCCCCTTGGCTGCTGGAGAGTAAACAAGCAAGCAATTTTCTGCCCACAACGCACTTGCAACCATAGAAAAAATTAAAAAACAAGAAGCAAAGATGTACAGTGAAAACGTTGCCATAAATAAGATTAACAAGTCGAAAATGACTGTGCAGACTCCCAGCTTGCAGGGACTGGTTGGTTTCTGCACCCCCAAAGAGAACATCGAGTTCACCAGCTGGAGGCAAGTAGCTTAGAAAGTGGAGGCATCAGGTTAAGGAAGAGAACATCTCACATCATCTCCAAAGTATTAATATCCCTCTGACAGGAGGAGGTAGAGGAGGAGGAGAATGATGCAGTTAAAGCAGCTGGCCAGGGGCTTGATTTACCGCCGGTGACTCCACAAAAGTCTTTCATTGCTGGTGGCCATGAAAGAGGCGCTATGTGGCCAAAGAGACATTGTCTCCGGCATAAACACTCTGGCTCTCTCCTGTTACTTCGGTCTGGACAATGCCTTCTCTTTCAGGCCTCTGCTTCCCTGCCTCCACAATAGCTATTAAGAAAAGAAATATATTGATGATGATGTTGCGGTTGGTACAGGAGGCAGAACGCACAGTTGAAATTCTGCTCTGGGCTTTACTAGAGGTGGCCCGTCACAAATTTGGCATGTAATTCACAGCATGTGAGGGGAAGGGGGTTCTGTTTTCGAGGAGGGAGGAGAAAGGAGATATTCCCATGGCAGCCAATTGCCTGCAGCAGCCTGACTGCGGCTGACTTCCGTCGTTAGTCCTGCTATATTAACTTTAGCAAAAAGATAAAGCTATTTTCAAATCCAGCTTGATAGTTATCAGATTGCCCATCAAGCACAGCCATGCACGATCCAGCACAAAAGGCTATTAAAAGGCTGGCACGGGCAAGGCACTCTGTAGGACCCACATCAGACTGACTGCAAACCAAAGTGTGGAGGAGAGGATGACAGGGGTGGGCTAGGGGTGGGCCAATACATCAACTTTGGTTTCTCTCAGCTTCTCCTTTTTTCAATCTGAAGTTTAGTTCTCCGTATGTCCATATCAGTTTGTAAAAAAAGAGGAAGAAGACAGGATGAAAGTCCTCATGAAAATTCATCAACAGCTTAGTGTAAATTTATCCTAATTTATTTGCAAAGCAATTTCCCATAATAAAATGTGTTTTTTATAATATTGTCATTAATACATGCATGTTTGTGCACATTAAATGGCTGGAGAAATTCAGCCATTTCAAAATTCAGAGAAGTGTACATTTCAAAGGGTGACTATTTTAGTTCACACTTTGTTTTGAAAAGTAAAAAGTAGGCAAGTCTGCCTTTAAACAACAACACAATCAACTTTCTCCCCCATCTATGGTTGGACGAAGCCCTGTTCAGCCCTGCAGGTTTGCAAACAAGTAGGAAAGTAATTGGTCTCTCACAGCCTTGCAGGCGGGGCGGTTACCAGAGGCAGTGGCAGCTGGGCTTTGAGACCCCTCAGGCATCCTCCTCTGTTGTGTGCATCATATCTACAAGCATGGTGCAGCAGCAGTAGAGGCTAATGCAATAAGAAGCTGCATCAATAGAAGTCTAGCATCCAGATCAAGGGAAGTATGTAATAGTACCACTCTATTCTGCCTTAGTCTGACCCTTGGTCAGTCCTGTGTCCATTTGTGGACTCCATGGTTTAAGAAGACTATTGACAAGCTTGGAAATGTTCAGCCTGGAGAAGAGGAGAAATGATAGCCATCTTCAAATATCTGAAGGGCTGTCCCTGGGTAGATGGTGCAAGCTTGTTTTCCACTCCTCCTGAGGGGAGGACCTGAACGGATGGATTTGAGTAACAATAAAGAAGATTCTAACTAAACATTAGGAAGAACCTTCTGACAATAAAAGCCATATGACAGTGGAACGGACTCCCTTGGAAGGTGGTGGACTCTCCATTCCCTGCAGGTTTTTAAACAGAAATTGGATGGTCAGGAATTCTTGAGCAGTGATTCCTGCATCTCAGAGGGTTTGGCTAGATTACTCAGGGGGTCCCTCATAACTATGATTCTATGAAGATTCATACCCATAATACTATCAGGGTGGTCATAGGCTTTCAATAGTTTTTTACATACGGAAAAGTTTGGGGGCAGATGTACTGCATGTCCAGTTAGTGTATGCCCCTGAAACCCTCTAACTTTTTATACTATATGTTCTGGGTTGCCTGTTTTTTGTCTCACTTTCATTGCCCTCCAGTCCAGACGGCAATAATGCAATGACATTGAGGAAGTGTCACAGAACATTTCCATTCACTGCCTCCTTCCCCACCCCCACCCCTCCTCTCTACCTACTGATCCAGCTCCCTTTGTTTCCTTCATGGATACATTCCAAAGAAGCAAAAAACAAAACAAAAAGCAAACAAATTGTGGGTAGGGCAGCTAATACCAGCCGTTTTCATTGTGCAGAGGAGAGGAGGATAGCTTGGGTGCCTGGTCAGCTGGGGAGGGCTTTGGGATATGAATATTGTTACAACTGTCACTTTGGGCAGAGATGGGTGAATCCCAGCTGTTTTCTCCCACCTTTGCCATGTCACTGTCTGCTGTTCTGTGCCATGCAGAGCTGGTCCTATCATTGAGCAGAGTGGAGCAACTGTCTCAGGTGTTCGGTTTGGTGCCACATAAAAAGGCACCCTTATTAACTATAAAAAGCACTTAACTATTAAAGCGCCCAGAAACTGCTCAGGAGAAGGGAAAATGAAATATAGCATGATAGAATTGATGTCATCGTTGGATTCCACCCCAAACACAGAAGGAACGAGTCAGACCAGTCTGTTAAGCGGCCCTAGCCAAGTCCATTAAGCATCTTTTTACATGACTAAAGAGTTGGCCCAGGACAGGTGTGTTGTCATAGAAATTACTGGCTAGTGATGCTTCCAGAAGAAGGGACCAGACTTTCCTCCCTCACCTGCTTGGAGGCAATGTCATTCTGGGGTAGAAGAAGAGTAGGCCAGTCTTTTCTAGTCTTGTCTGAAGCTGGGAAGACATGGGTGTGCGCTAGCACCTCTGAAGTCTCCCATTACTTGGGGAGTGGGGTGCATGTAAGTAACAATACGAATTAAGGACAGGGCAGGATAATGGAGCCTGCCTCTGCGGTGTGCAACCACAGCAAACCTAAGCTGAAAAACGTGTTCTTCAGCTCCTGGAGTTGTGTTTTTACCATACACATTGAACACACATGCTTAAAACAAAACAATGTGATATTGTGGAATATGATCAGAGAAATCTGAGAGACCAAATCCTCACTCAACTATGAAGGCTCACCTTCTTGAGATAGTTTGTCAGTCTTTGGTTTCTCTCTCTCTCACTCCTTAACCCCACAGAATTATTGTGAAAATAAAATGGGGATGAGAGAAACAGCCACATGCGCTCTCCTGAGTTCCTTGGAGGAAGAGGCAGCGGCAAAGGTAAACTTGAAAGAACAATAGCTGAAGCTCCCATTAGGAGATAATGCAAGGGGCATCTGAAGGGACACAAACTTACCCCAGAGCCCCACTCCTCCCCCCACATGCCTCTAAGGGCCAACCTGGGTGGTATTTTTTTGAGGAAGCATGAAGTCAGAAGAAGTATCCTCCTCTATAGGTGCAGGCTGACCTTCACCTTGCCAGATCTACCTTATTCTTCACTAGGACCCTGAGGCCCAACAGCTGGGACCAGATGCAAAATCGTTGGGCTGCCGGCTGGGGTGTGGCAGTTGGGTGCTTATTTGGAGTATTGAAGAGAAGATTGCAGGACAGTGGAAAAATACAGGCTAAGCTTCTTTTCCAAGCCACAGCTTCACCTGGGATAGAGGCTTTAACATGACAACAGGTGTTGACACCCCATCAAAGAGGAATTTTGGGTCTAGGCAGCATTAGTGCCAACTCCCTGGAACCCTGGGTGCCCGAGCACCCACCAAATTCTCCTGGGTGCCAGGCACTCAAATTTTGGTGCCAGGGCCATGCACACTGCATGGCACCCACGGCCCCAGACACCCACGATCACAGGGCCAAGTTGGCACTCCTGCTGGGCAGACAGAAGGTTGCCAGGGTAACTGGGTGGAAACTGACAGGAAAAAGAGTGTCTTAAGCAAGGTGTGTTGGGAAAAAGAAGGGAGAGGCTGGCTGAAGGCTGGCTGGGAGATGCCCAGGTTTGACTCCAGGGTTGCACTGCTGTGAGGAACAAGCCCATCTTGAAATGACCATGCTTTAAGTTCTGGATTCTCTCCATGTAAGCTGAAGATGTAAATAAACTATATTTCTTAAAGCTATGACAGTCTCTGCTGCATCATTTCTACTAATCATGGGTGAATGCCTGGAACCCTGGGAAACTTGCTATTGCTCAGCAGAGAGTGGGGGTGGCACCCAACTTTTGTAACAATAGCTTTATTCACTCTTTTTAATATGTAAAGCCAAAAGCAGATGCTTTTGGTTCACACCTGATGTAACTTATATTTTTTCCACATAAAAAGTTCAGTAAAATAATGGGATGGGGAATGGAACAGGCAGAAGATCCTTAACGAGCTACTCATGGAGCCTTATGAAACAGCACCCACAGTTTCAGCTCTTGTTAGAAACTGTTCTTCTCTGTCTGCTCAAACTCCTCGTTAGCCCAGCCTGTGCTGCTTTCTGCAGAGCACTGACCTCAGACTCTGCTGCTGCTGCTGCAGGTGGGTTGCCAAGTCAGAAAACCATCCACAAAAGTTCTTTTGTCCGTCCCCAAGCTTCTGTGGTGGTGCCACCAGGGCAGGACTTGGGGGCAGAGGTCTGGGGCCCAAGTCAGCAGATCAAGCTGGGGGCAGGGGGGCAAAATGCAGAAGGGCAGATGCTCCACTTATTTCAAGAATGTGGCACAACACACATCACCATCTAAAATACCTCCCACCCCAGTAGGATCAGGAAGTCTAGAGCATGGAATTACATAACTGTACAAATATTGCACATTTCCAGTGACTGAACTGGGCAAAGTCCAGAGGCCCAGTTTGCAAATAATATGAAGCTAAACAATGACTTTTTGAATTATGGTGCTGGAGGAGACTCTTGAGAGTCCCATGGACTGCAAGAAGATCAAACCTATCCATGCTGAAGGAAATCAGCCCTGAGTGCTCACTGGAAGGACAGATCGTGAAGCTGAGGCTCCAATACTTTGGCCACCTCATAAGAAGAGAAGACTCCCTGGAAAAGACCCTGATGTTGGGAAAGATGGAGGGCACAAGGAGAAGGGGACGACAGAGGACAAGATGGCTGGACAGTGTTCTCGAAGCTACAAACATGAATCTGACCAAACTGCGGGAGGCAGTGGAAGACAGGAGTGCCTGGTGTGCTCTGGTCCATGGGGTCATAAAGAGTCGGACATGACTAAACAACTAAACAACAATAACAAACGATGACTAAGTGTGAAGACACAGGAGTGTGGGGACTTAGCAAAAATAATGCTGCTTCATTACCCCACTCCACCCCCGCTGTTGTACCATGGTTTAGCGTTACATCCCAACCCTGGTTCACGGTTCATCTCCCCCAGCCAAACCACAAGCAACAAGCCAAGAAGAAAACTTCCCCACAGATCATGGCTTGCATGCAGAGAGACACCAAAGCACCAGCCTGGGTTTGGACACAACGCCAAGCCAAACCATGGCTCAGATCTAGTTAGCGCAGCAGGAGGAGGAAGAGCAAGGTGGATTACGAACAGCCCAGCAGGCGGTACAGGGCGTCAGCTTCCTCCTCCTCTGACTCAGTGCTGCCATTAACAAATTCAACAGGGAGGAGGCAGAGACCAAACCAGAATTAGTTGGCACCACCACTTACTAGCTCTGGCGCCACCTACTGTTGTCCTCCCACCCTTCGCCTCACCTTAGCTGCCACTGGGTTTGGCTTGGTGTTATTTCTGTAGGCTGTGATAATTACAAGAAAGGAGATTCTGAATCAACATTAGGAAGACCTTTCTGACTGTAAGAGCCATTTGACAAGGAAACTGACTCCCCCAGAAGGGGGCAGATACTCCTTCGTTGGAGGTTTTTAAGCAGAGGTTGGGTGGCCATCTGTCAGGGATTATTGCGCTGTGATTCCTGCACTGCAGGGTGTAGGATTCGGTGACCCGTGGGGTCCCTTCCAATACTACAATTCTACAATTTCATGATTTCTCTCTGCTTCTGGAGAGACCTTTACACCAGGCAACTGCCCTTTTCCACTCAAGAGGTAGATGCCGCTATGCTGAAATCAAGTGAACCTTAGGTGCACACATATAATCGCACCTTTTAGCAGCCTGGAAGAAATGAACACACTCCTATTCTGTAGTCAAATTCATAGAATTGTAGAGTTGGAAGGGAGCCAAAGGGCCATCTAGTCGAACCCCCTGCAATCCAACTCAACAGGCATGTTTTACAACTCTCCAACCCAGCTGTGGACAATAGTTAATTTATTGAGGGGAAAGGAAAGAACAACCCCTTTATCCCCCTGACGTTTGCTATGACTGCGTGGCTAAACTGTGAAAAGAGCCCATTAAGGCTGAATCTCTCTACATCCACCTTTGCCTACCTGTGCTCTCCATCCCTTTGGGGCCACAGGCCCCATCAGCCCCGGTCAGGAGAGTTGGGCTCCAAAACATCTGGATGGGTGCCAGACTGGCAAAGACTGGTCTACACACACACACACACACACACACACACACACACACACCCCAGAACTAATTTGTGAATCTCCTCTTGCAAATTTCAAGGCAATTTAAAATAATGCAAGGAAAACAACTAAAATAGGTTTTAAAGGAACACAACAACCCCCCCCCCAACCATTAAAGGTAGGTTTAAAAACAATACAAAGACTAACATCACACACACTGCAGCTGGGACAAAAATGTCTCCAGTTTGTTCCCAGAGAGCACAAATAGCAGGAACTTCTTGTATCTTAGCCAGCAGCCATGCTGCTCCTCAAAAGACAATGAGGCTAGGGGGTCCAGAGGTGGTACAGGACCACCTTAACCACAGGAGGCAGAAGAAACAATTCTTCAAGGCTTCCCTTTTGCAAAAACAGACCACACCAAAACATCCTATCCAAGTCCTTTGTTCTCAGGCCATTTTGGAGGGTGATGAATAGAGGCTTTGCCCCACCCCCATCACCTTCCAAGACATGGATGGATAGATTGTCTGTAGAAAACCCTACATGATCTGCACTGGAGGTGTGTTGTGCTGTGTGGGTGGGTGGGTGGGTGATGATTTTATTATTTATACCCCGCCCATCTGGCTGGGTTTCCTGCCTGCCTACCTGCCCCCACCACCCCAATGAACCCCTCCTTTTCTGACACATATCTGTGCCCTGTGAAGCTGGGGAAAGGGAGACAAATTCTACCCAGCAGCCTTCCCCAACCTGGTGCCCTCCAGATGCTTAGGATGGCAATTCTGACATTCTATTCATTTAGGAAATTTCTTAAATTGCTTCATACTAAAAAAAACCACCCTCAAAGGAATATACAAACAAAAGTTATATGCAATACATTCCTAACATGGGTGTAGCCAAAAGGAGGCAGGGAGGGGGAGCAGCCCTCCCTAAATCAATAAAAATAGCATAGCTAACTAACGTTCTGCCCACCCCCCACAAAAATCCTGGCTACACCCGTGAATCCTAATCAGACACGCTCTCATTGTGCTGTCCCCAGAAAAATGGTGGCCAGGATTTGGTTATTCCTCTGAGAAGACAGTTTGCAATTAAAATATGTCTTCCAAAGTGTCGTTGCCTGTTGAATATCCACCAGAAAGGAGTTCCATAACAAGGAAAAGGTACTTTGCACATTCTTAGAAACACTTCTTGCTTTACACGTCTGCTATGGCTGCAAATATTGGTCCAAAACATCAGGACAACACCAGTTAGAAAAACCTACTGTACATTTTTAGAGTGTGGGGTGGGTTGCCTCTTATGACACAAGTTTGGGGAAAAGTTTGTCCCTCTTCTGGAGTCATTCCCATTTGGGTACTCTGTGGGACAGCCAGCCAGCCAGCCACAAACTTGGGGGGGAATTGAATAAACCCTCAGCCACCTTCTATCAGAACCAGAAGTCTCCTGAAAATGTGTAGAAGTTGCCTCTCCTGCCCCGCCTCCCCCAAACCCAGCTCTGGTATTCCAAAGCAGTGTTTGACCCACCCACAGCCCCCCAAACAATAGAGTCTGTGCTAGTTTTAATGAATCTTCTGTGTGTGGTTTTAGGAGAGGCTGGAGATGGTTTATTAGTGTGCACACACACACACAGAGTGCCAATGTGCATAGCACTTTACAAAGAAGGAGATACCCTGTTCCAAGGGGCTTACAGTAAATAGTTAGAAAACAGAAGCAATGGAATCATAGAACTGCAGAGTTAGAAGGGACCGCAAGGGTCATCTAGTCCAACCCCCTGCAATGCAGGAATCACGGGTGTCCTACTCTGTTCCTCTGTAAAGGTAAGAGCTGGCTTAGAGCCACAATCTGGAAATGTTTGCACACAAACAAGAGACCTGCGTGCACAACAGCTCTGAGCGCAGGTGTCTGCAAAGTCCCTTGTGAAATCAATGACTAGCATTGGAAGAAGGGAGCCCAGAAAATGAAATCATTTGGAAAGCCAACTTCCCTAGAATTCAAAAAAGTCTGAGATAACGCAGGGATGTTATTGTTGCACAGGAGATAACTCCAGAATTCAGTTCTCCCACCTGTAGCCCAAAATTACGCAGGCGAAAAGGTATGCTGTACATACTTAGGAGCACTCGTTGCTTTCCTGGCCCAAAGTATTTTCACAGCAAGCGCCCAGACATTGATGTGGAAGCCCGTTACCCCCACTCACCCTCCAATTTTTGGCAGGTATAATTATCTGCATTGGAGCAAGAACCAGTCTTACCTCCCTGGACCACCCTGCACAGCCACCTCAAGGTGCTAGTCCCCGTTTTCAAGCCCTTTGCTGCTTGGTGCAACGCAGAAGAGGGCAAAGCAAAGCAGCAAGCAGGTGCAATTGACGCTGCTTGCCCGACTTCATTCTGCATCTCGCTATCATCCCTCCGCGGTGCCCACGATTCTTCTGCCCTGGGGTCAACCCACAAACCCCCAGTTTCTCTTCTGCCTGGAGAGAGGGCTTCATCCAGCAGTCTTTTCCAGCCCTCCTTGGAACCCCAGAATCATAGGACATGGAAGGGACCCCCCCAAGGGTCATTACTCCAACCACCAGCAATGCATCACAGCCAAGGATTCCAGCCTCTGCTTAAAAACCACCTGCTGAGGACCTTCTGCATCCCAAGCAGCTGCTCTGCCGCTGAGCTAGCGCCAATTCCCCAACCCCTTATGCTGCAGGGGGGACAAACAGACAAGCGATCTGCCTTAAGGGAAGGTCCCACCCCGTGCTCATAATAGTGCGGTGGGGTAGCTCAACTGGACTTCTGGAGAAACTCTCTTTCGACGGTAAGGGTTGTTATCCGATGATTTCCCTCCTTTCAGAAGCGGGGAGCCAGTTCTGCCGGATTTGGACGCCCCCCCCCCGCTCCCGCCAACGAGCATGGGAAAGGGAGCCTAGCCTGACGCGCCTGGCCGCTAAGGAGCCGCTAGGCTAGGACGGCACTCTGCACGCGCTCCGAGACACCCTCTTCTCGGAAGACGCCTCTCTCAGCCGCAGGACCGGGGAGGAGGGATGGGAAAAGGAAGGAGCTTGGGGCGGGGGTCGACTCACGATTTCCACGATCATCAGGACCCCGAAGAGGGAGCGGAGGAATTCGAGGTCCACCGAGGAGGAGCGCAGCAGCCCGCCGCCCTGAGCCCCGGCGGGGGTGCTGGTCCGGGTGCTGACTTTGGCCGGGAACTCGGGCATCCTGAGGCTGCGGTCGGCGCCCCCCGGAGGGGGATCGGGCCACGAGAGGGGCCGGCGGAGCGGGGAGCCGGGCTGCTGCTGCTGGGGCTGCCTCGGAGCGCTGGTCCCGGTGCCTCGAAGGCGCGTCCGCCGAGCACAAGCAGCAGGAGGCGGCGGCAGGCAGGGCAGGGCAGGGCCGCCGCCGCCGCCGAGAGCCCAAGCCCCCAGAAGGCGAGCCCAGCCGCCGCCAGGCAGCCGGCTTAACCCTTTCCCGCCCTCGGGTTGCCACCTTCCTGGAACAAGCCCTGCGCCGCAGCTTTGGAGACCGCAGCTTTCTCAGCAGGGGATGCTTTCCTTGGCATCAGGACTCGTAGAATCATTGAATTGCACAGCTGGAAGGGACCCCCAAAAGTCATCTAGTCCAACCCCCTGCAGCGCAGGAAGCACAGCTAAAGTATCCCAGGCAGACAGGAGTGTAACTTGGCCCCGCGACCGTGGGTGCCGGGGGGGCGTGGGTCCCATGCAGTGTGCATGGCCCTGGCACCAAAGTTTGTGGGTGCCCGGCCCCTTCATGCAGAATTTTGTGGGCCCCAAGAAGTTGGCCCCCATGCTGGCAGATGGCCTTCCAACCACCTCCGTTTAAACATTTCCAATGAATCGCAGAATTATTGTCTAATTGTAGAGTTGGAAGGCCCAACTCAACACAGGAGTCGCCTTTTTTTCTCTCACACCTGCAGGACCTTTGCTATGTGCCACTCCTCAAAAGTCTCCCTTCTCCTCCTGACATAGCAAAGTGGGGCCGGGAGGAAGCTGAGTCCCTAGAGATCCTTACTCAGGAGGAAACAGCTTTAACTGCGTGGGCCTTGCTCCTGGACGACAAATTATGTTAATTATTGACATAGCAAGCTGCACTGTACTGTATCCAACTGATGGTCCATCTAGGTCAGTATTGTCAACACTGACTGGCAGCAGCTGTCCAGGGCTTCAGGCAAGGGACATTTCCAGCCTTACCTGGAGATGTTGCCCAGGATCAAACCTGAGACCTTCTGCATGCAAGGCAGATGTTCTAACCACTGAACTACCTAGCCTCCTAAGGATGACTGCTCCTTCATTCTTTTTGATAATGAATTTCATCTTAGTGGAATATTCATGTATTTGTGTTGGTTTTCAATCCAGCCTACTCTGCCTGCAGAAAGGGCATGAAAGGCGCATAGAAATGCACATGCCTCACCTTTGACCCTTTCCCTGCTTCTGAAGAACTACCTGCCACATGAGCAAGGAAGGATGGAACCCTAAGCACACTTTCTGCAGAACATGTCCTGCTGAACTCAGATTTACTGAAGAAACATCTAGAGTTGGGTGTTGCTACGGTAAACTTTTCCAGCCTGGGGGCTGCATCCCACTGCTCAAGCCCTCCAGTCAAGTTCCTTTGTAAGGCAATGATCTTAGCTGGCCACTTCAGTGTCCTCATCAACATCCCAAAAGAATAAGCCAGGCTGCAAGAGCTACAACCAAGTACTGGTGCTTTCCAGGTTAATGTATGGGCCTTCCCACCCCCACCCCTAGCTGCTGGGTAAGAGAACAATAGCCAGAGGTTGTGTATGAGCTGAGCTGGAAGCAGGCTGGCAGCTGGAGACAGAGACATGCTTGCTCTGTGCTGCATCCAAAGATGAGACTAATGGAGATACAAGATCTGTTGGGGTGTTCATGCTGTGAGCCCTGCTATCTTGTGCTCAGGTTGTGTAAAGTAAAGGTAAAGGGACCCCTGACCATTAGGTCCAGTCATGACCGACTCTGGGGTTGTGGCGCTCATCTCACTTTATTGGCCGAGGGAGCCGGTTTACAGCTTCCGAGTCATGTGGCCAGCATGACTAAGCCGCTTCTAGCGAACCAGAGCAGCGCACGGAAACGCCGTTTACCTTCCCGCCTATTTATCTACTTGCACTTTGACGTGCTTTCGAACTGCTAGGTTGGCAGGAGCAGGGACTAAGCAACGGGAGCTCACCCAGTCACGGGGATTCGAGCTGCCGACCTTCTGATCGGCAAGTCCTAGGCTCTGTGGTTTAACCCACAGCATCACCCGCATCCCTATTCAGGTTGTGTATATGTGTAAATAAAACCATATAGCCTAAAGCAGGGATCAGCAAACTTTTTCAGCAGGGGGCTGGTCCACTGTCCCTCAGACCTTGTGGGGGGGGGTGGACGGACTATATTTTGGAAAAAAAATTGAACAGATTCCTATGCCCCACAAATAACCCAGAGATGCATTTTAAATAAAAGGACGCATTAATCTAAAACAATAACAAAATGATTTGGACTCCTTGACAGGTTTTGAATAAATATCCACAAATTTATTAGAGGAATATATGACAGATAAGGCAATGATATGTACAATTTTACAACATGCAGAGAATAATATGTGCAAACAAATCATAGAGGGGAGCTGAGGGAAGTCCTTTGTGGGCAGGAGAGGGAGGGATGGAGGGAGATAAAAAAGGGGGGAATGTAAGTGGTTATATTGATTGATAATTTGTTCTGTTAAAATTGTTTAATAAAAATATACTTTAAAAAAATAAAAGGACACATTCTACTCATGTAAAAACACGCTGATTCCCGGACTGTCCATGGGCCAGATTTAGAAGGCGATTGGGCCAGATCCAGCCCCTGGGCCTTTGTTTGCCTACCCATGTCCTAAAGATACCATAGCCTCTACCAACCTTTATTCTAAGGAAACCAAAGTCTGGTCAAGCAGTGGAACCTCTGGATTTTCTCAGCACTTGGAGATTGGGGTGGTGAGTGTCACAGTCTCATTGCTGAGCAACAACATGCAGAGCTCAGTGGAGTGGAAGACCAGCCAACCAGAAGAGTCTCTGAGGTGTACTTACCTGGAGGCAGAGTCAGCATCCAAAGTCAGGGTCAGGCAAACAGCAATCCATGTGGTCAGATAGTTCAGGGGTCAGAGAATCCAATGATCAAGGCTCACGAGGAGCAGGAAGGAGCACAGCAGAGCCAGGAACTATAAGCTTGGCTTCCCACATCTGCTTAAGAAGCCTGAAGCCAGCTCATTCTCATCAGTGCCTTCTCCTCTGTGTCCTTGAAGGCTGATCAGCTGCAGGTGGAGTCATTCCACCTTCTCCCCCTTCAGGCTGCTATTCAGCTGGTGAAGCTGACTCCTGGCCCATGGCAGCAAGTAACAATATCTGCCGGAGGGTAGCCACAGGGATTATTTTATTCCATCATGTGAACTGGTGTGCTTTTTGTGGTTGGACAAGGAAAATTATGTGACCTTATGTGTTTCTCTGTTTGCATTGGCTGCCCAGGAAATTAAGAGCCAAAGTTGTGGATGTCTTTTTTTCTGTGGTTATAGCTTACAAATAAAATTGTTACTACTTCTACTTTGAGACAGGTTCCCATAAATGGTGGGTGGGGTGTCGTCCTTATAGCAGAGTCTATCCCTCCCACTCATAAGGAAGCTGGCTTGTGCCAGCCCTCAAATCTCAAAGCAGACCTGGAAAGTACGCACGGACACTCTGCCCAGGGAACACAGAAACCATGGGAGTTTCATGCTGGAGACAAATAATTTTCAACAGAGCAGAAAATGGCCTGAGAAACACACCACTCTGTCCGGCATGCACAAACATTTCCTTTGTCCCAGGTTGCCTCTGATCAAACGGGTTTGGCAGGTCTCAGAAAATTATGCAACCCCCACTCCTTAAAAAGTACTACAGAGCCTTTTCTGATGATAGACTGCACTAGTCTGATGCCCTCTAGAGCAGGCATCCCCAAACTCGGCCCTCCAGATGTTTTGGGACTACAAGTCCCATCATCCCTGACCACTGGTCCTGTTAGCTAGGGATGGTGGGAGTTGTAGTCCCAAAACATCTGGAGGGCTGAGTTTGGGGTGTCTGTTCTAGAGGTTTTGGGGTACCCAGTCCCAGTCAGCTTAGCACCATGTTGGGGAAGGCTCCTGTTGACCCTTGCCTTTCCCTTTGTCGAAATATATTTAAAAAATTAAAAAATTGTCCAGTAGCACCTCAGAGACCAATTAAGTTTGTTCTTGGTATAAGCTTTTGTGTGCATGCACACTTCTTCAGATGCCTTCAGATACTTTCCCTTTGTGACAGAGTTAGGGTGTGGTCCAAGCCCCCAGCAAATGCTGTAGTGTGTGGTGTAATGGTTAGTGTGTCTGACTATGGTCTGGTAGAGACCAGGGTTCAAATCTCCCCACTTGGCCATGAAGCTCACTGGGTGACCTTGCAGGCAGTCGCTCCCTCTCTGCCTAACCTACCTCACAGGGTTGTTGTGGAGATTAAATGATGAGGGGGAGAAGAACCATTTATGTCACCTTGAGCTCCCTGGGCTATAAATACAGTACAGTAAATAAAACTAGGGGTGCAGATAATACCCAACTTGGCCATTCCTGGAATGCTGGATTTGCACCAGGCTCACAATGGTTTCAAATCCTCCCTGGGGGGCAGAGGAGATCTGTGACTAGATGATTTTATTGTTGTTATTATTATAATTTGAAAGTATTTATTATTTTATTAATTTATTAAAATACCACTCCAGCCATACATTAATTAATTAATTAAAATACTTACAACCTTAGCCCTATATTAAACTGATATTGGGGCAGGATATGAGATTACATTTGAAATTAATAAAACAAACAAATGAAAAGCAGATAAAATAGTTACTATGTGCCAGTACAGTGCAGTGGTTAGCCTAGGACCGGAGAGACCAGGGTTCAAATCCTGACTCAGCTATGGAGCTCACTGGGTGACCTTAGTCAGTCACTGCCTTTCAGTCTTATAGGGTTGTTATGAGGATATTAAACATTATTTTATTTCAACAACTAGAATAACATTAATAATAATTTATGCGGCACCATTTTCATAAGTCCCAAGGCAATTGACAAATTGACAATAAAAGCAACTAAAAATTGTGGGATGAGGATATACATGTAAATGCAATAGAAGAAGAAGAAGAAGAAGAAGAAGAAGAAGAAGAAGAAGAAGAAGAAGAAGAAGAAGAAGAAGAAGAATCTAAACGAAATTGCTGACTTTGTATAGACAGGGCAGGGACATCTTCCACCTACCAGCTGATTGGTGATGGATATTTGTCTGACTTGATCTGCCAATTCTGCTGGGTTTTAGTTTAGCCGGTAGAATATGAGACTCTTAGTCTCAGTGTTCTAGGTTCGAGTCCTACGTTGGGCAGAAGTCTCCTGCAATGCAGAGGGTTGAACTAAATGACCCTCGTTGTTCCTTCCAACTCTACAATTCCGTGCATCTATGATCAGATCCCACCAGTAGCCTTGCTGCGTTTCTTTTACTCAGTGCCTTCCACTAGGGGGCAGACTTCTGCTTCCACCCACTGTTTGCTGCAGTGTTCACAACAACCCTGTGAAATAAGTCGCAATTATTATTGGTGTTTAAAGTATTGAACAAGTTCGGATCTGCATTCCTGATGGAGGGTCTCTCTCTATACCAGACAACTTGGGATTGATGCGGGCGGTCACTACTTTCAATTCCACACCCTTTTAAAACATGGAAAGTGATGGAGGCTTTAAAAGATGCGCGCTAAGAGGAATCAGAGATTCAGGAATTCTGCATCAAGAGTTCTTTGCAAAATAATGTTGCACCCCTACATATTTCTTCGCAAAATAACATTGCACTCCTACAACTATCTGCACAAAAGTCGGAAGTGGTCAAAGACAAATAGCTCCCTTCCTGTGTTCCTGTTCCAGGAATTTTAAAGTCTCTGTGTTAGAATTCAGATCGAGGGGACGTTTACACAGGGCAGTGGTAATTCAGAGTCAAAGAGCACCTCCTATTTGGAGAACAGTTAAGCATGGCTCCACGCTGCTGAATCTCCGTTGTGATTTACTTAAGACAGACTTTGTTTGCATGGACAACGAGGTTAAATAATGTAAGTATTACAGTAGTATTAAAATGATTTTTTAAAAGGAAAAAATAAAATATTGGAGCTCTTTGTCAGAAGTGGGATTCGAACCCACGCCTCCAGGGGAGACTGCGACCTGAACGCAGCGCCTTAGACCGCTCGGCCATCCTGACAAGCTGCCTGAAACGCGTTCCCTCCCATGGAAGAGATTTCGAAAGAGGATTGGTGCGCGTACTGCTCCGCTACCCACAGGCTTGCGCAGGCGCAGTTGGACTGGCTTTCATATTGCCTCCCTGTTGCCTTTCGCTCCTGATTCTCGCTTTCCTTTGTCAAGATCAAAGGCAGGATTTATTCCTGCAGGAAGGGCGCTCTGAGTCTTAGAGTCCTCTGTTTCCCAGAGGCGGAGGGGGCTAGAGAGGGGGTAATGGGTTTCAGAATGCCGTCCCCCTTTTGTAAGCGCGGGGGGAGCGAGTCACCACCAACCCGGGCAGGCGCTGGAAAGGGGGGCAGCAGAGAGGATCGGGCCCCTGAAATGCTGCAAGTCGGTTTCTGTGCAGCCTCTGATTCCAAGCGGGCTTCCTCCTCAAGTATGCACGGTCTCTATCCCAGCTCTTAGGCATGTTGACTCCTGTTGGGAAGCTGCTTGAAAAACATCCGGTGAAGGAAAGGCCGTCACCTTCCGAGGGAGCCCGTTCCACTGTTGAACAACTGTCGGAAAGTCCTTCCTAATTTCCATAAGACGAACCCCACTGGATCAGGACAGGCCCTATCTCCTCCAGCATCCCACTCAATGCTGCATTTACGTACGTATAAGCTAAACAAGCTATAGCTTAAGGCCCCACTCTTTTGGGGGGGCCACAAAAAATGTAAAGGGGAAAAAAACTGGATGTACATTTCCAAAATATAAGATAAAAAACAAAATAAAGTCTACATACAGAAACAGTGTTTTATGTTGTGTAGGCTCCTATGATGTAAGTAAATACGTATTTTGTTATGTGCGAATGGCCTTAGGTACCTATTAGGTCTATAAATTACCATATAGCATATACTCAACACAAAAAACAGCGACAATTTGTTGTTGACAAAGGACAGCTGGACATATAAAGGGCCCCATTACCTTCAGTAGCTTAGGGCCCCATCAAACCTAAATCCGGCCCTGATCCTGCTTCTTAAGAGTCAGTGGGTTGGCTCTGGGAAGCTACCAAGGAGGGTGTGAAGGCAGCAGCCAACTTTCACCCCTCATGCTGCCCAGTGTCCAGAAGGGGCTCCATTTCATGGCTAATAGCTGTCAGTAGGTCTGCTTACCGTCAACCAATATAAAAGAGAACCTTAGTATTGAGTGCCGATGGCTGGACAGGAGCGTTTCTTCATAGGCCAGCCCTCCAGAGGTTTTGGGCTACAGTTCCCATCAGCCCCAGCCAGCTGACACAGTGGCCTGAAGACTGATTTGGTGGGTGAGGGGCGGGGTCCTGGCCTTGGCAGCCCACCAGCTGCATCCCAGGCTCATTGCCAAGCTGTGACCACTGACAGAAGAACAAAGGCCCCACTGAGCATCCCTCTCTCCCCTTGGTTCTTTCCATGACTGGACGTACACATAGGCTTAAGAGGAGGGCATCTCGTCTGGTCAAAACAGATTGGGTGAGAGTGCCCACTGGATAATGGCTCTCAGGGTGCCAAGCAGAGTTTCTCTCATCCAGCTGGCATTCAGCTGCCCAAATGCAGAAGGACTGCAGGCAAGCGTTGCCAGATGATGAGGGAGGAAGAGCAAGAGCCATCATGGCTAGTAGCCATCGATAGCCTGCTCCTCCATGAATTTGTCGAATCCTCTTTGAAAGCCATCTTTAAAGCCTGTAGTTTAACTCGGTGCTGTGTGAAGAAGGACTTTCTGATGTCTCTCCTAAGCCCGCCAACATTCAGCTCGTGGCACTCCAGATGTTGCAGGACTCATAATGCCCATCAGCCCCTGCTGGCAGGGGCAGGAGAAGCTGCAGTCCTGCAACATCCAGAGGGCCACAGGTTGCCCACCCTTTGTCAGGAGTGTGTGCAGGAGCCAGGCCCTGTGACCAGTAGGACTTTGCAGGACTGGGGCCTTCCTAAGTTTTTCCTGAAGAGGCAAGGCACGGCCTCACAGGTGAGGCCGATTGGTAATTCACAGCACCTGGTGGTAAGATACGGGAAGGGATATAATGTCTGTATTTCTCTTCGGCTGTTTGCCACAGCAACACGTTTCCTGCCTTGCTGTGTTTGGCTCCTTGATCCTTGGACCCTTGACTTTGTGACTCCTTGCTTTCTGACCCTCAGACCCTTGATTTCCTGACTCCTGGACCCCCGTTCCTGCTCCCAGCCTGCCATCTTGCCCTGATGTCCCCAGCCAGGACTTGGATCACCCGTGACACCCTTGCTGCAGGGGTAGGTTCTGCTTCACTCTAACACCAGATCTTTGAGGGTAAAAGAGCGCTCCTGGGAGCAAGCTCTAACAGACCATAGTTTTGCTGTTCCAAGATGACTGTAGCAACCCTTTCCTGCAGCCTTCACCAGATCATTTAGATTTCAATTTCTTTCAGCCCCAGCTGGAACAGCCATTGTGGTCCACATGTCTGGAGGGCACCAAGTTGACCAAAGTCTGCTGCTCTTGAAGCAGCTGAAAAAACTAACTCTTTGACCTTTGTATTTCCTCCTCCTCAAAAAAAAGGGGAAACATCTTTACTTAGAAAGAACATTTAGTGAAATATTCCATCCTTTCACTTCCTTTTCTTACTTGATCTTTTGACCTTCCTTTATTTACACCTCCCGATTCACTGAAGTGTCCATAGGAACACAAGAAGAACCTGGATCAGGCCAAAGGGGGCACATCTAGTCTCACAGTGGCCAAATGGAGGTGCCATTATGGGGAGCCCATCAATGGGACCCAAGTGCAGCAGCAAGTTTCCCCACTTGTTAGTCCCAGCATGCTGCCTCTGACAGTAGAAGCAGAACATGGCCATCTCAGCCAGACCATTTTTAAAGCCATTCAAGGTGGTGGCTGTCAATCTTGTGGAAGTGAGTTCCACAGTTCAGCTATGCCCTGAGTTAAGTGCAGTGTTTTCTTTTGGCTGCCCTTCTGAATCTTCCAGCATTCAACTTCATTGAGGCACCCAACCTCTAGTATTATATGAAAGAAAAACATATCCCTATGCAATTTTCCCACACCATGATTTTATATCTTTCTATCATGTCACCTCCTTGCCTTTTCTCTAAACTAAGAAGTCCCAGATGTTGTAATCTTTTTTTCACAGGGGACTTTATCTAATCCCTTGATTATTCTGGTTGCCCTTTTCTGACCCTTTCCCAGCTTCATAGTATCTCACCCAGGCAACCACTTCCTGCATCAGAAGCTGTGATCAGGTGCAGCCAACCCGATAAACTGCTGTTTGGCCTTATTCTGAAAGCACTTGCTTCTCTGCTCTGGTGTGGATGTGCAGATTGTGCTGACTTTGGGGACACGAGAAACAAGCACTATCAGTTTGATGTATCAGTCGGCTGTCCTAACTGTTTGTCACACCCCACAGTGCTCAAGGAATGGGATGATATAACTTGACCCCCCCCCCCACACACACTTTTTTTTTTTAGTTTAAAAGTTATAAGTGCAAAACATTTCAAGTGCTGCTCTTTGTGTCCTGGGAGAATGTGCAGGAAGGGCCCAAAGTGGAATGTGAGTGGGCAAGACACACAGAGATATATTGGTTATGGTCCTGATTGGCAGAGACTGGCCCTGTTGAAACTGGTAGCCAGACTCTGAGGCTGAGACCCTGACAGCTTACAGGCAAATCCTTTGAACACAGCAGCTGACCTTTTCATTTGCCCCCGCAAATGAGAGGAAGCCCTACCTGAAAAAGCATCAAGGTGAGTAAAGCTGATGTGCAAGGAGAGGGTAATTATTAATTATCAAATTAAAACATCTCCAATGAATAATTCATATTATTATTGTTATTATTATTAGCCTTTAATGCCACCTTTTTCTCCAAAGAGTTCAAGGAAGTGTACATGCCCCCCCCAATTTAATCCCCACAATAAATTCAATTCATTGGCCTTGTGCAACAAACCTGCTTGTCCATTCAAACTGGACTTTTAGCAATAAGGAAAGTGGGGGGGGGGAATGCAGTGAACAGTGTGGAGTAACAATTGTTTGATGTGGGGTTGTCCAGTCTCCCTATAAACAAATCAGAATGGACGCTTAATACGTAGCCAGTGTCATCTAGGCTCCCTGCAAAGAAATCTGGATGGATGTTCATTGAACAGGTCTTTTGTCTCTCAATGAACCTGCACCTAACACTGAGAATCTTCTCTTCTTCTTTGGTGATCACTCGTAGCCGAGTAAGATTGTCTTCCATAAACACACTATTAACAATGATTCCGTAAGTGACTGTGGAGGCCAGTTCTGGATCCACATGTCCTTCCACAGTGGGGGCATTGGTTTTTGGGCGGGAGTTGGTCATGGTGAGGGTTTGCCAAGCATGCATTCCTCTTAGCACGTTTCTCCCTTTCGTCCTGAGTTCGAGCGTCTTCAAAGACCATGGCACCTTTGGTAAAGGCTGTTCTCCAATTGGAGTGCTCACAGGCAAGTGTTTCTTAATTGTTGGAGTTTAAACTACATTTTTTAAGGTTTGCCTTGAGACAGTCTTTAAACCTCTTTTGTTGGCCACCAGCATTACGCTTTCCATTTTTAAGTTGCTTTGGAAGACAATAATCAGGCATCCAAACAACATGACCAGTCCAACGAAGTTGATGTTGAAGAATCATTGCTTCGACACTGGTGATCTTTGTTTCTTCCAGTACATTGGTGTTAATTAGTTCGCCTGTCTTCCCAAGTGATGTGTCAAATTTTTCGGAGACATCGACTGAGAATATAGGAATGACCACAGGGGGGCAGTAGTTAAGCTCAACAGGAACTAGATACTGATTTTCTGCTCCTCCTTCACATAAAGGGCCCTGCTCATTACCACCTATGATATTTTATTTTGCCCTTTGAGGAACTGTAGCAGCAGCAAACCAAGCGTTCGTGCTGCCATTTTTTCCCTAGGCTTGGCAGCTTTTGAAGCAGTCCTGCAGCTGTGAGTTTATGTCTTTTGTTTTTTTTTTTAAAAAAATAATATTTATTTATTATATTAAAATTAATTAAAATACAAAAAAGAGAGAAAAGAAAAGCACAAAAACAATACAATACAATATTTGGGCCACACCCATTGCTGCCATGCCCCACCCTGGGAGGTTGGCTAACCCTCATTGTGCCCCTTGGGTAAAAGAGGGTTAAACACTCCTGGCGGCCAGGGGACCCCAGAAATGGACTGAGCACCGTGCAGCTCAGTGGGCAACTGGGTAAGATCTGGCCTACATACTTCTCCTTCTACATACTTCACCACTCCTTCTACATACTTCACCATTATTGAAAAGTATGAAGAGTTAATTTTTAAAATAAAAACTGAACATTCAAGGAGGGAGTGGGAGTATATTTGGCAGGCACCATCACATGGAAGCAGCCCATCTTGACTTGCTGATCTTGACCAAAGTCACAGGAGCAGGGGAGGTTATGTGCATGTTTGTGTGTACATTTGGCCAGTTGAAAAACCAGCTTCTGCCAGCTTCTTCCATGTATGCATTTAGGGATTGGGGAGCAATTTGATCCAGTTTGCAATTAAAGGCCAACATACCAAATTTGAACTTTCTAAAGCAATATGCGAACTGAAACATACTAATCCCTCACATTTCAAACTTCTCTCCATTTTGCAATGCAGTTCTCCAGCCAACTGATGTACAAAAATGCATATACAGTACTAGGAGAAAGCACAAAAATGCACATAATAGTGAAAATAACAAAAAGAAAATGCATTATATTAGAAGGAAGTGCTTTGCAGAAACGTGTGTATTAGGCAAAAGAGCATATAAACAAGTATAGTCGGAGGAATTCACACAAAAATGCTGATGAATTTTCATAAGGACTTTTTTTAAAAAATGTAAACTGGTGTAGAAATGTGAAGAGCAGAGAGAGAAAAACAAACCAGGCAGATTCACCAATCTAGCAGGGAGCAAGATGGGAAGCTGGCAGGAACTGGACTGTGTGCCAAGAATTTCCAGTTTCCCCTGCAAATGTTTTGTCATAGTTGTGAGGTGCAGCCAAGCCATTATTTTTCCCCTGGGATTTTCCCACTGAAGGCTATTCTTTGACATTTTAGTGAAAAAGGAAATTTGTGAGCTAGACAAAACTCCAAGCTGGATGTTGCTGGTTTTTCATCCCAAAAAAAGCCATCCCATCTGTGCCTGGAGAAAGGCCGTAGAAAACCACACTCCCCACAGAAAGCAGCATCTACGAAATGTTTCTGTGTGTCAGGTTCCTGTTAAAAGCGCAAAAACAAGGACAATTAAAAGGGAGAGAGAGTCTTTGATTTCAGACCCACAAGGCACAATCCTCAATGATAGGTTTCTACGGGGAAAGGAAGGCTATTGATTGATCAATTGAATTTATAGCCTGCTCTTCCTTCCCATGAAACCCAGGATGGCAAACAGAATCATGGTTCAAAAACAAAGAAAACATATTCTAAAAGATGTCAAAACATTCCAAAAACAATTACAATGAGACCTTTCTAAAAGCTGTTTACAGCTAAAAACATTCTTTCATCGAATGGCCTCAGGGTTGCTAGGAACAATATTCTTCAGCCACCAAATACACCTAGGTGGCTTTCTAATTTCTCATGAAAGTGCTTTCTATGTTCTCGTGAAAGCTAAGAATGATGAAGATGGGCACATCTTGCTAGGGAGAGCATTCCACAACTGGGGAACCAACACTTAAAAGGCCCTGTCCCTTGTCAGTGTCAACCAGGAGGTTGTGGACTCTCCTTCATTGGAGGTTTTTAAGCAGAGGTTGAATCTGTCATGGATGCTTTAGTTGATATTCTTGCATGGCAGGGGGTTGGACTGGATGACCCTTGAAATCCTTTCCAACTCCACAGTTCTATGATTCTGTGATTCAGCACCTGCATGACCCCAGACCATGACACCTCTGCTTGTGGGAGGTGGCCCAAAGTGCCAAATAAAAAAGATGCTGCAGTCATTGCAGTTCTTCAGCTGCAGCCTGGCGTGGTGCACTCTAGGGAAAGCATTACTACTTGATTTGGCAGATGGCATCTCAACTGCCCTAAGGAGCCACTAAACTCTTGTGCTTCAGCCTTGAGTCCCTACAACTCCCATCACCCCTGACCATTGGTGGTTGGAGTCCAAGAGGATGTGGGGACACAAGGTTGAGGAACTGTGCACGAAAGTTAGGAAAGTTTATTTCTGGTTATGCAGTGGACATAGTATCAGGTTTTCAGCAGTATTTCTATGTTTGACTTTTCAAACCCCCTAGCTTTGTGGAATTAGCATTCTGCTAAGACTACCACAAATGTGCCATTCTACTTCCAAACACGAAATACACAGATTATCTGTGCAGGTCCAAACACCTCTGAGATGCAGGAGCCAAAAGTGGCTGTCCCTGCAAGCCACCGCCCCACAACGTCACCTCTCTTGTTTGTGGTTTCTTCTGTTTCAGGTGAAATGTTTATCAGGGCGTTATGCAACCCATTCCCTTCTCATTCTTCTCTCTAGGCACTTTTCTTCTACCATTTGAGGAGGCAATTACGTAACTTCTCTCGACAAGACACTTCATGCCCAGTATAATCTGAGCACTGGGTTTATGGGGGATCAGCCAGGAGGAGGAAACTCAGCAAATGGCATTTTCCAAGAACAGGCAGACAACTGGCAGGTAGTGCTGTTCAGAGCCCTGTTGCATCAGACCATAGGCCCATCTACGTCGCTGCAATGTTTGTGGCCCGTTCATCCTGATTAGTCCATGGGGAGATTAGCTGGCTTGGGTACTTCTTGAGCATTCATTCCAGTTGGTTTGCAGGGAAGTGTCAGACAACCTTGTGCCAAGTAAATATTATTCCACACTTTCCCATCCATTTGCCTATTATTTTTCTTAATCACAAAGAGTTCGATTTTGAGGGTTGGGCAAGCGGGTTGTTGAGCAAGAACTCCCAATCTGCTTTAATTGCGCAAACTGGATTTGCCAGTATGTGACTGAATCTCATCCCAAAATAGCAAGAGCATGGAAGCACCCCTAAGTCCAGCATCATCTTGTCTACAGGGACCAACCGATGGGGAACTCACAGACAAGAGGAGGATGTAATAGCATTCTCTTGCACTTTCACTGCACAATCCCATGCAAGCTGACTTAGAATCATGGAATCATATAGAGTTGGAAGGGGCCACAAGGGTCATCTTGTCTAATCCCCGCAGTGCAAGAATCTTCTTGGTGCAATTCTCACAGTGTTCAAGTGGACTTCCCCCCTGTGGTTAGCGGGTTTAGGATTGCTGCAAAGGCTGAGGTTAGGGTGTTTTTTTCTGTCTTCTTTAGAGTGTTTGTGTAAATTAATTCTTAATTGGAATTCTGCTGTGTTTAACCACACATAGACTTTATGCACCTCTTAGGTTTTTGATCTCTGCGTGAGTCACTTTGGGACGGCACAGGGGCGGAGGAAGGGGGTTCAGTGGGGGTGGCAAAATGCCAGGGTGTCATTGAGTGGGGTGACAAAATGCCGAGTGGCGCTCATCGCAGGGCCTGCAGCATGTCCAAGCCAAGTGTCTGCCCCCAATGGTCCGCCCGCCACCTCCCCCTCAGCTGTAGGACGGCTGAGTGGGAGGACGTAGGCAGACTCATCAGAGGCCCCACAGAGCGTCCTGCCCTGGCTGGCGCCGTCCCTGGGCGCAGGGCACGTGCACTGCCCCAGGCGCCCGATTGGCTTGCTCCACCGCTGGATGGCCAGGGCCGTCCCAAGACATTTTGCTGCCTGAGGCTGAGCACTAAAAGACACACTAACCCACCCCCCTGCCTCAAGGCACACAGCGCCGAAGGCTGCTCAAGCAGAAAACCCCACAAGTGCCTCTCCTTGTTCCCCGACAGTAAAGCTACAACAATAAGAAATTAAATAATGTAACCATTTTTTGGTGTTTCATGAGGACATCCAAAATCAGTCACTCAATGTGGCCACCTCAATCTGCTTGAGAGTACAGCTGGCCTGGGGTTATAAGTGTGTGTGTTTGTGTGTAGTCACACACACACAGACACACACACACACACACACACACACACACACACACAGAGTGGTACCTCGGGTTAAGAACTTAATTCATTCTGGAGGTCCATTCTTAACCTGAAGCACCACTTCAGCTAATGGGGGCTCCTGCTACCGCCGTGCCGCCAGAGCACGATTTCTGTTCTCATACGGAAGCAAAGTTCTTAACTCAAGGTACTATTTCTGGGTTAGCGGAGTCTGTAACCTGAAGTGTCTGTAACCTGAAGCGTCTGTAACCCGAGGTACCACTGTATATGGAACAAGCAGAGGACATGCTTGGATTCAGTCCCTTTTCTGCTCCCCTTCTTATCATGCCAACCTCTTACACAGGGCCTGAGGTAGGCATTTGAATGGTCTAAGTATCTCAGGTGAGCCCTGCTGGGTCAGATGAGAGATCCACTCAATTCAGTTTCCCATTCCCATCCATGGCCCACCAGATGCTTCTGGTTTAAGCAAACCGTGCTTTTTTTAATTGTCTGGGCTGGCAGCCAACAGAGGATTGGCCATGGTTTAAATCGTTTTTGTTATTGAAAGAGCTAATGATCAACCCATGAGCAAGTCAGGGAGAGATGAAGGAAGTGCAGAAGGGTGTTTTCTCTCTCCTGATTCTGTAGAATTCCAGAGACTTTGCATGTGCAAGACGTCTTGGGCAATGTGTTCTGAACTTAGAACAAGCATCGTAGAAGAAATCAGCAAAATAACTAAACAGGTACTAGAAGTCATCCCAGAACTTGACCTACTGAACATCTTCCAAGATAACAATGGCCACTCACACTATAAAGAACTTATAACCCACCCACTCTCAGCAGCCAGAAACATCATAGCCAGACACTGGAGGGACCTGTCAGGAGTAAATATGGACCACTGGTATCAAGTAGTATGGGAAACAACCTTACTAGAAAAGCTAACCAATAGACTGAAACTGACACCGGGACAAACAGAAGAGGATGCCTTGACTATGGTGTGGCTCCCCTTCATCACATACACAGCCCAACAAGACAACAACACAAACCCACTAGTAGCATACAATTCAATATGGCTAACTTAACCCAACAACCCCCCACCGCATCCACAAACAAACCCCACTGGAGCCAACCAAAGACAATCAACCACATCCTAGGCCACCCCAACCTGTCTCCCCACTAAGGAAACATTACAAGCAAATAGAGAACCTAACCAAGTGATGCTGACACAAAAACCCCACACATACACTAAGTAGAACACAAGCTTTACCACCACACCCACTCTCTCCTGTCTCCCCCCCTTTTGTTTCCAACTCTATACTCAATTATCAGTGCTTTTTTTCTTTAAAAAAATGTTTAGGGGTACTCTCATTTTCCTACTCATATTGAAATACTGCCCCTCAATGAGGCCAAACAAAATGTTTAGGGGTATGCGCACCCCTGCGTACCCCCCAGAAAAAAGCACTGCTGCATATAACACCAATGTCTCACAACAAATGTAACTGATCCGTAGAAAACACAACCTGAAGAAAGAGACAATGCATGTGTTTTTGTAAACGAGGAAAATCTTTAATGCAAATTATTTAAAAAAACAAAACAAAACAAAATGCCTGGGGCAGTGGGGCAGTTGTTAACTTGGAAGCAGCTAAAAATGTATTTCTTTTTACTTTTCTCTTCCCTGCCCTCCCGCAGGAGTTTTTAAGCTTAGAGGTTATAATAAGCATCCTATGCCTTGCTTGACCCTTTGAACTCCCTTTGTAATAAAATATAGGTGATATTGATCTGTGGCTATCCATCTGCACTATGCATTTAAAGCAGTGTAGTGCTACTTTAAACAGTCAGGGCTTCCACCAAGGAATCCTGGAGTCTGTAGTTTGTTAAGAGCTGTTGGAAAACCCCTATTTCTCCACTCAAAGCTGTAATTCTCAGTGTGGTGCAACAGTCAACCCCTGTTCTTACTAGGGAGCTCTGAGAACTGTAGCTCTGTGAGAGGAATAAGGGCAGGCATAGGCAAACTCGGCCTTCCAGATGTTTTGGGACTACAACTCCCATCATCCCTAGCTAACAGGACCAGTGGTCAGGGATGATGGGAACTGTAGTCTCAAAATATCTGGAGGGCCGAGTTTGCCTATGCCTGAATAAGGGTCTCCTAACAACTCTCAGCCCCCTTAACTAACTTCAGTTCCCAGAATCCTTTGGGGAAACCATGACTATTTAAAGTGAAATGATACTGCATTAGATGTAGAGTGTTTAGAGTGCCTAAGCCAGTAAGTCATACTCAGAGTAGACAAGTCTGGTTCAGCCATCTCACAGAAGTGCAAGGTTGCTTGCCCCATCTGAGGACCAGAACTGTTTGTCACACTAAGTTGTGCCCATCCCTTTTCCTTATAATCGGGCTGCAGGGGGTATGTCACTATTGGATCAATGTCCTTGCTTGTGTCGCAATGATCAGAGCACAAAACCAGGCATAGGCAAACTTTGGCCCTCCAGATGTTTTGGCCTACAACTCCCATGATCCCTAACTAACAGGACCAGTGGTCAGGGATGATGGGAATTGTAGTCCAAAACATCTGGAGGGCTGAAGTTTGCTTATGCCTGCACTAAACCTTTGGGTAGAAGCCACCAACCGAGTTTGAGCCAGGACAGGCACAGCGGTTGTTGCTTGTGACCGTTGCCTTGTTTGTCTCGATGGCTGAGCCGCCCCCGCTTACAGGAAGCTCAGGTGTCAAGGGTTTCTGGCTGAACAGGTGACACACCTAGCAGACTCCAGGAAAGAGAAAGCTGACCTTTTTGATGTTTTTGCCAGTGTGGTTATGACTCAGCCAGCCACACTGTGCAACAGGATGTTAAAATGTATAGTAAAAGTGGTGGGTGGCATAGAGAACTCATAATACTGTACTTTGACAAGCTCAAGTCACTGTCGTCCCCATCAATGTTTCTGTTTATTTGAAAAGCTTGCACCTATCTTTGGACATAAAACAGCTCACGTTGTGAAGTTTAAACATGAAATTAAAGTAAAAACCACATACACCTAGAATGAGAACCATACAAGGCAGAAATGGAGAACCTGTGGCCCTCCAGAGAGGCTGTTGGACTACAACTCCCATCATCCCTGGGCTGTTCTGGTTGGGACTGATGTGAGATGGAGTCCAACAACATCTGGAGGGCACCATATAGACAAAGTCTATTTATATACCCCCTTTCAACTGCTTAGATTTCATGGGAGTTTAAGATAGATTACAAACATAATATTGTACAACAAAACTACTTTTACTCGTTGGCACCATTACACATGTATTGGTCAAAAGAATAATTTTTAAGGGACTTTTTGAAGGGTGTGGCTAGAGGGGAGTCGTGAATTTACCATGTTCCCCAGCCACAGACTTCCTCTGAATCTGGAGACCCCATATCCCCTACATATCCCCATCAGCCCCAGCCACCATGGAGGGCACCAGAAAGGCTGCCTCAAACTCCACTAGTAATCCAGGCCCATCCCCTTGCTTGGTTTTAATCTCTGATCAGCTGCCACGGTGAGAGGAGCCAGGGAGCTAGGATGGGCTTACCCACGTTTTGAGGAATTTCTCCTCCAAGAAGTCTGTCGTCTGGCTCTTATTTGGGATTCTCAGTGCTGAGCTAAGCTTCACTTCCCCCTTGCCGCTTCTTTGAACTGTGAAGCGGCGTGTTCCAATGAAAATGTGTGGTCTGGTGTTTTCTGAATTGTGTGGCTGACCTTTATTTTTTTCATCTGTCCCCTGTAATTTATAATTTTTCCACTAAATGGCCATGATGAAGGCTTTCTCACTTTTAATGTCTACCATTTCTTTTAGCTCTGCCCTTGTATGGCTGATATGAAGACTTTTGATGACTCCGGAAAGGTCCCTGGCCCAATCCCCAGAGCTCTAGGAAGGGCTGGGAAACCCTGGTCAGTTGCTGCCAGCCAGTGCAGACAATATTGAGCTAGAAGAATCCATGGTTGGTATAAGTAAAGCTACCTTTGTATATGGGGTAGGTGGGTGTCAGTGTCTCCCTGCTTGCTCTGCTCGCCAGTCCTCCCACTACTACTTCTTCTTCTTCTTCTTCTTCTTCTTCTTCTTCTTCTTCTTCTTCTTCTTCTTCTTCTATTATTATTATTTATTAAATTTGTATACCACCCTTCACCTGAAGATCTCAGGGTGGTTTACAGCATAAAAATACAAGATAAAAACACAAAACACAAAATACTTAACCCCATTCCCCCACCTCCTCCCACAGACACATTTAAAGTAGCACATAGTGCTAGTTTGGATACAAAGCCATGTCTCCTCAGAAATAAATATTATTGCATTCAGTGTGACTTATTCCCAGGTGAGTGGGTTTAGGAGTGCAGGTTTAACTACCTGCCTTGCAAATATATTAAGATAGAAATTCAAACAAACATACATGCTACCAGTGCATGGAAATGGATGGGGACAGGGAGAAGAGGCAATACTTTGTCAGTAAGAGGAAAGTGAACAAGGGAAATGAACTCCTAAATATTAGGCAACAGCTGCATTTAACATTTTAAGGTAGAAAATTGTAACAGTGTTGGATGAAAGGTTTTCAATCTCTTCAGTAATCTTTTATCACTCTAGGATGAAACATGCTGTAAGAAGCAGTAGAATTGGCAGTAATGAAACTGTGAGGGTCTAAATCACTACTGCTAAACGTTGTTTTAAATCAATGTTTTAGACTCCCTGCCAATTAACTAAGAGTGGTATATGTTCTGCACCTTATTTAGTCTGAATACTGCAAGCTTCTGAAACAGTACAAATACTTAAGCGAGGTACTACTGAATTATGATTCTGACCATGACACAGAAATGGTATGGTTCACTGGAAGCTATGACAACTGCCACAAGAAGACTTTCTGAAAGTCTTTCCCACTTAGACCTTCCTTGTTACGCCTCCCCCTTTCCTCTTCCCCTTTTGTTCTTCCTTTAGTCCTGTCTCCCATCATTAAAAAGGTAAAGGGACCATTGACCATTAGGTCCAGTCATGACCGACTCTGGGGTTGCGGTGCTCATCTCGCTTTACTGGCCAAGGGAGCTTCCGGGTTATGTGGCCAGCATGACTAAGCCGCTTCTGGCGAACCAGAGCAGCGCACGGAAACGCCATTTACCTTTCCACCATAGTGGTACCTATTTATCTACTTGCACTTTGACGTGCTTTCGAACTGCTAGGTGGGCAGGAGCAGGGACCGAGCAATGGGAGCTCACCCCATCGCAGAGATTCAAACCACCAACCTTCTGATAGGCAAGTCCTAGGCTCTGTGGTTTAACCCACAGCGCCACCTGCGTCCCTTTGTTTCCCATCATTAAGGGATACGTTATCTGTGATTGCAGGGAGTTGGACTAAATGGCCACTTGGGTCCCTTCCAACTGTACAATTCTATGATTCGACGATTTACTGCAGATGCAACCTGCCTCCAGGACCCCCCTCCCTCCCAATCAGCTGCAGTTGTGCAACCTGAATTTTCTGCTATGAATTCCACTCAAAAGAAGTGAGAGTCTGGAAGTGTCAGGCATCTTGATCTCCTATAGCTTATAGTGTATTGGAGAAAGGCATGGTTAGTTTGCTGGACCCCGAAACCAGAGTACTCCTGCTTTATTCCTGCATTTAGGGCCCTCTCCCGCTCTTGGGGATTTTCTGGATAATCCGCAACACTCTATCATTACATATTACAGCACATTCAGTACATGGGGCATTAGTCATAGCCATTCAGAAATTTGGATTGAGGCCATTATCTATTGTGTTCAGCAGAGCCATGACTTAATGCCCCAAAATGCCTCTTGAATGGGTTGGATCTGTTTGCTTTTCAGAGAACAGAGGGATCAGTCAGGGGAGTGGTACTAGTCCTTCTGGGAAGAAAGCCGGCTGGGAGGAATATGAATGAACTTGAATGCCACTCAGTGGTAAAGCACAAGATTGGAATGCAGAATGTCCCAGGTTCAATCCCTGGCATTTCCAGCTAGAGCTGGGAAAGACCCTTGTCCAAAAGCCAGAGAGCTCCGGCCAGCCAGATGGACCAGTGGCCTGACTCACCAGAAGGCATCTTCCTGAGCTCCTAAGTTTGCTTATTAGATGCTAGAAAGCATTTCTCCATGTGTGTTTTCAGGACCCATCTAATTCCCGTGACTGTCATTTGTTTTAACTGTTTTTAATTTGAAATTGTTGTAACCTGTCCTGGGACTTAATATAATAATAGGGTGGAATCCAACATCATAATAATACAGTTGTTCCATCAGCACAGATATTTCTCCTTGCTAGACAGAACAATCTCTCCCCTGCCCTCTGTGCTGTCCTGGGGGTTCCACCCCCAGAGCCAATTGAGGGGTGCACAGCGCATGCAGGAAGAGGAGAAAGTGGGAAAGGCCCCTTGCTCTAGAAGGCTAGCACAATTATTTAGCTGAGTCTGGCCCAAGAGGATGATGATGATTTCCCAGTCACTTGCCGTCTATGTGAGATGCTGTTATCTTCAATTTAGCTTGACAAAACAGAACCCACAAACTTTTATACTCCGACTTCCACGTTGGTCTAGGCTTCATTTACTTTGTGTTACTGTAATGGCTGATGAAGGATCAGGTCCTAGATTTTGAGTCCAATTTAATTATGCTGAGATTACACCCATTGAAATCAATTTAAATTAGTGATCATTAGCTTATTTCGCCTTGACTTAAATGGGTTTACTCTACAAATGAGTAGGGTTGCAATGTTAACCCCACTTACATAAAAGTAAGCTCCATGAAAACCAATAGGATGTATTTCTAACTTGATGTGGTTAGGATTGAGCTGTGAGTCTGGATCCAACCTATCCGGTATTTCTGAAATAGAGGTTGCCAACACAGTGCCTTCCAGATAATTTGGACTACAACTCCCACTACCCCCAGCCAGCATGGCCACTGGTCAAGGATGATGGGAGTTGTAATGCAAAAACATCCAGTGGATTGACTATTCCTGCTCCAAAGAGTTACTTAAATCCTCAATAACTGCCATGGATTATTAAAAGGGATTTGTGAAGGGATGTGAGGATATGTTGATGAAGATATATGGGGATTTTATAGCACAGAAGATTTAGAAGATTAAGGCTGGATTCATCCTAAATTCCTTATTGGTTCAGATCTTATGTGTTGACCGTTGTTCTGAGATGGTTTAAACTATGGGAGATTCTAACTAAGTCTTAGTAAGACCTTTCTGATGGTAAGAGCTGTTTGACTGTGGAACCAGTGGCGTAGCGTGGGGGGTGCAGGGGGGGCCGGCCGCACCGGGTGCAACATCTGGGGGTTAGGGTTAGGGGGCGCAAATCCACGGGTTAGGGGGTGCAAATTACTTGCCTTGCCCCGGGTGCTGACAACCCATGCTACGCCACTGTGTGGAACAGACTCCCTCGGAAGGTGGTAGACTCTCCTTCACTGGAGGTTTTTAAGCAGAGGTTGTGAGGCCAACTGTCAAGGATTCTCCAGCTATGATTCCTGCATTGAGAGGGGTTGCACTGATGACTCTTGGGGTCCCTTCGAACTCTATGATTCTTTGATGGGGCATGGACACAGACATGAGCAGCACTGACTCCATAATAAACTGCCATTTGACAATGGTTAAGACCTGTCAAACCTGTCCCAATATAATTCTTCAAAGGCTAACCCATGTCTACTATAGCACCTCAATTCCTCTGCCTAATAGTTTTATCAGACCAGAGAATTGGAAGGAAATTCCACGCAGCATCTGGTTTGTGTGAGGCTTTTAATAGTCATTTGTAGGAAATGGCATTCAATGCCTTGTGGGTGTGTTTACCTCTTCCCTTCCCTATATAAACAAAGCTAGGGAATGAATATTCAAAAACATATCCCACCAAAGAAGGCCACCTCTGCCACAGAATTTCCAACAATTCTGCTATAAATCGGGTCCAAAGTATGAGGAAGTTGGGGCTGAATTCTTGCTGGGCCTTTAGTGCCTGGAGCCTTTGCATATAACTCCATGGCTCAGCTCTGGAATGTGTGTGAAGCAAGGACCAATGAGGGGATTCTGCAGGAAGTAGAGAGAGAATTCTCCACTTCCCCCACCAAATGCACTGAGTCATCATAAGCACCGAAAGTTGTCTGATCTCAGGGATTATGGTGAATGAAGGTGGGGAGGAGGTGGAACAGGAAATGGGTGCAGCTTGGAGTGCTACCAACTTGGAGAAGGAGGAGGAGGCAACCACCGTTGGAGGCAGCAATGCTTCTGAATAACAGTTGCTGGGAATCTCTTGTGCTTGAGCAGTGGCGTAGCGTGGGGGGTGCAGGGGGGGCCGGTTGCACCGGGCGCAACATCTGGGGGTTAGGGTTAGGGGGCGCAAATCCACGGGTTAGGGGGCGCAAATCCACGGGTTAGGGGGCGCAAATTACTTGCCTTGCCCCGGGTGCTGACAACCCACGCTACGCCACTGTGCTTGAGTCCTGCTTATAGGCTTCTCTTTGGAGCATCTGTTTGGCCATTGCTCAGTTGGTTAGATAACATCAAGGTTGCAGGTTCGATCCCCATATGGGGCAGCTGCATATTCCTGCATTGCAGGGGGTTGGACTAGATTATCCTAGGGGTCTCTTTCAACTATGATTCTAAGATGCTGGACTAGATGGGACATTGGCCTGATCCAACAGGCTCTTCTTGCGATCTTCTTTCTTCTGAGGCAGACAGTTAGGATAAGAACGTCTACTGGCAGCGAGTTCCACAGGACATGGCCTTGCTACATGAAAGGCTTGGCCAGCGAACCTCAGGGGCATGTGATTCTTGTGAAGATTTTAAAAAGCAGGGGGAGACCTTTCTATGCATGCCACCCTGAGCAGCTTGGAGGAAAATGTGGACCAGAAATGTATTAAATAAATAAATCTCTAAAGGGGGAGGAGCTCAAAACAGCACATTGAGGACTGAGCATGCTCGGTGAGTACAGAATGCTGACATGTGGGAGGAAGACACAGAGGCTGTGTACACACTGTGCATTTAAAGCACACTCAAAGCACATTCTTCTGCCCAAAGAATTCTGGGTATTGTAATTTGTGAACTCTAACTCTGGGTACTACAGTACCCAGAATTCTTTGAGGGAAAGAATGTGCTTCAAATGTGCTTTAAAGGCATAGTGTGGAGGCAGACTTTGGTCTTTCAAATTTCAGCAAGAATAGAAGAACAATTGGGGACAAAAGGAAAATTCAAGTGTTCACTTCAGAAATATCAGTATACCCCAAAAATCAAACCAAAAGAAAACAAGGATGTATTACAAAGACAACAGGTTCCGTCACACAGTATAATACTTCAGTATTTCTATGTTCATGTTGAATTAATTTCTTTTAGTATTCCAAGCTTTGAGAGATGCTGCCAGCAGCTGCTGTTGCAAATCAGTACATAACAACATGCCCCCAAAGTGCATGGAAGGCATTTGGTGTCTCTATACCTTGTAAGGTTCTCAAGGGAGGTTGGCAATATTTCAAAAGTTTTTGTACCAAAGAGAAAGTTCCAGGTCCTGTAGAGCTTTCTGTTTCTGTACAATTGACAGTCTCACAGCAGTTCATAAATATGTTGGAAGGTCCTAGGGCTTAAGATTCACGTTTGTATCCACATCAGAAATATGCAAAGGAGAAAGCGTCTCAAAGCGCTAAAATTCTGAAAAGCTTTTTCCATACAAAAAGTTGCAATCACATACTGTCAGCCCTTGAAGTGTTTAAAGCTAAACCCCAGCACAGTTATTATATGGG
Source organism: Podarcis filfolensis (assembly GCF_964270895.1). Taxonomy (NCBI): domain Eukaryota; kingdom Metazoa; phylum Chordata; class Lepidosauria; order Squamata; family Lacertidae; genus Podarcis; species Podarcis filfolensis. The sequence continues at coordinate 55,034,666 of NC_139611.1, read as the reverse complement.
GCTCAGATTTGGACGGGCCCTCACCTTAGATCTACAGAAGCTGTTCAATCTAAGTTCCTAAGGCAATTTTTTTCCTGTTCCATCCTGTGTTCCAAATGCTTCATTGCACTTGGAAGCTAATATCCCCTCTGTTGAATGACAGATTTGGTGTAGGACATTTTATTATTGGCTTTGGCTAAATTTAAACCCCATCAGTCTACTACTCTTAGTATCACAAGATTGTCATGAGAGCGCTTGGACTAAAATTGTCATCCAAAAGCTTTACTTTCCTGGTTTATCACCACAACAGTTATTAACACTGGGCTTCAGTAAAGCAAATAATTTAATTAGACAGCACCTATATGATATCAAGCGACAGAATAATCTGGCCACAATAAAGAAATCTTGTCCATGGTATTATTATTTTCCACCTCGTCATTTTGATACGTTGGCACCCTATTTGCAAAATTTAACAATTCCTAAATACAGATGTGCTTTCACGTACGCAAGATTAAATATACTGCCTTCAGCTGTACTTGAGGGTCGATTTCAAAAAATTCTGCTGGGAAAATGGTTATGTCCATGTGGAGATGGCAGTATTGAGTCAGTGGCTCATGTGCTTCTAGCTTGCACTCTTTATAAAGGTATGAGGTTATTTCCCCTCTACTAATGTCCATATCGGGTTGCTCAACCATTGCTACTGTGTCCTTTCTTCTACAAGATCAAGATGACCAGGTGACAGCAAAAACTGCAATTTTTTTAGCAGGGACCAGTAGAATAAGATCTATTATTTGATTATGGATGTAAACCTCCAGAATGTATTTTGTATAGTTAAGTTTTTACCTCTACCTTCCATACACTGTATTTTATTTTATTGCTATGGCTAGTGGCTGATGCAAATAAAGGTTTTTTTCTGATTCTGATCTATGTTCACATCTTCAAACACCTCGCTTCAAACACCCAACACTTCAAACACACATGTTGAGAATTTCTTGAAACACAGTAGACCAAAACTCCTTTCAGGTGGAGATCCCCACCCTGGGTGCTGGTATGTAAAAGGTAAAAGGCAAAGGAGCTATGAAGGGTTAAGTCCGGTCAAAGGTGACTATGGGGTTACAGCACTCATCTCGCTTTCAGGCTAAGGGAGCCGGCGTTTGTCCACAGACAACTTTCCAAGTCATGTGGCCAAGCATGACTAAACTGCTTCTGGCGCAATGGGACACCATGACGGAAACCAGAGCACATGGAAATGCTGTTTGCCTTCCTGCCGCAGTGGTACCTATTTATCTACTTGCACTGGCATGCTTTCAAACTGCTAGGTTGGCAGGAGCTGCGACAGAGTAACGGGAGCTCACAGATTCGAACTGCCAACCTTTTGATCAACAAGCCGAAGAGGCTCAGTGGTTTAGACCACAGCGCTACGACTTGAAGCCATGCATGGTAATTAAATCCAGGTCTGTGCCACCTGTGGTAGATCTTATATAAACGAAAATTGACTCTGTTGGTTTACTGCAATGGAGCCCCCAGCCACGAGAGAGGGCATGATTGGCTGAAACACTAAACAGGAGCACTTAACAAAGCAACATCATATTAGGGGACGGGTCCCGTTTGTCTCAAAGCATTGCTGTTTCTGGATCCTTATGAACACACGTACCTACATTTAGATTTTGATGGATCTATCTGGTTCTATTCCAAACCCTTTCTAGCTAGCAAGGTTTCTGTCGCGCGCGCCCCTAACTTGGACACGTCTTTGCAAAAAGTACCGGGGCAAACCCCGAAGAGGTGGCGGGGGGCCAAGCAGGGAGCGTGACTGCCGTTGCTGCCACCAACCCAATCAACCATCCCCGAGAGAATCGCCTGGATTTTCCCAGAGGTCGGACTTGGGCTGCCAAGGGAGGCGTGCCGCCCTCGGGAAGGGAGGGGAGGGGGAGGGAAAGGAGGAAGAAGGCGCAGAATCAGGGAATGGCGCTGCTGCTGCTGGTTCTGCGAGGTGCCCATCGGGCTTAGGAGCGCCCGCCTCAGCCGCCGGGGCAGGAGCATGCGGGACCCTCTGCTGGTGGCGCTGGGCTGGGTGGTGGCGGCAGCGGCCATCGTCTCGACGTGGCACGTCCAGGCGGCAGGTGAGACCCCAACGGGGAGAGAGCGAGAGAAACAGAGTCCCCAGCAACCTGGGCAGGGCGTCCCATGGAACACATGGGGGTTTCCTCTCGAGGAAGTGGGCAAGAGGGTGGCTTTTTCACTGCTCACACGGGATCCGTTTTATCTGTTGGTTATTCAGTTCATGAAATGTGTATTCCGCTTGATCGTAAGGAAAAGCCTCCAGCGGTTTACCAAAACACGTTTTAGATCGGCTGCTTTTAATCGATTGGCTGGTTGTTTGGTGCTGAGTTTACTTTTCTTCTTATTCAATGGACCCGTTGCTTTGTTTTGTAAAATAAAACTGTAAAAGCCGCCCTAATAGTTGGGTAGAACAGGGCAGTGATTGGAGGGGGGCATTTGGTGATTTGCTCTTTTACCTGGCTTTGAGTGACTGCGCACTCTGTTGCTTGTGTGGGTGTGTTATGTATTAATCTTCTGTCCAGCACATTGAGGGGCCAAAAAGTGATATACAAATAAACCGTTGTTGTTGTTGTTATGCCCCCAAAGTGATATCTATTTTATTGCATAAAATTTATACGCTGCTTGATTGTAAAAGAAACAAAGAAAGCTCAAAATAGTTTTCAAAAAAAGATAGAATAATTAAATTATCAATAAGAAAAATTAACAACAGTGATTTAAGACTTTTGAAAAGTCAATATAACAGTAGACTAAAGACAGATTAAACTCGCAGAAACTCAACTTTCTAAACATCTGGGTAGGCTCACCTAAAGTCGAATGTTTTTAGAATGTTTTCAAAACAAGAATGATATAAGAATACATGATAACAATGAATAATAATAATAATAATAATAATAATAATAATAATAATAATATAACAGTGATGAGGGGCTCCAGCCTGTGTTGAGAACCACTGGCAGCTCTTGCCAACCTGCTGCCTTCCAGGTGTTTGGGCGCTGCTGATGGGAGTTGTAGGGCAACATGGGGAAGGGTCACTACCACCCAACCCAGCCCCCAGCATTGCTCCTCTCTCTTTAACAGTGGTCCACTGCTGAAGTTTTCACACCACCTCTTCTTATTTCCCTATCAGGAAAATCACCACCTGCTGAATTTCTGTTGAATTTGCTTTTTAAGGCACAGGAGCAATGGCAATTAAAAAGGTGGCAGTCCTGAGTTACCTTTAAGGTGCTTGGGACCATGGTAACTGAATCACCAGCAGATCAATTTATTAATTTTTAGAAAGGGCCATACACGTGTGAGTCACCCCACTGCTTTTGTACTTGCCAGCCATCAAGGCGAAGGGTGCCTGAGTGTGTTTTGTTTCTGTTTCCCTTTCTCTAACTGCGCAGGCAACATGGCACCTTTTCTCTCTTGTATTTCCAAACGGGCCGGGGAAAAGAAGATGCAGCGGGCTCAGCTATGTTCACCCCACTCCATTCAAGCGCAAGGGTTTGAGACTTTTTAGTTTAGAGAAAAGGCAAGCAATGGGCAACATGATAGAAGTTTATAACATGGCACTTTGAAGGTGCACAGAGAAAAGTTTCCCCCCCTCTCTCGTAACGCTCAAATTGGTGGATGTACAATGAAGGTGAATGTTGGGAGATTCAGGATAAACAAAAGAAATTCCTTCTTCAACCAGAGCATATTTAAGCTATGGAGACAATGATGGCTACCAATTTGGATGGCTTTAAAAGAGGATTGGACAAATTCATGGAGGGCAAGGCTATTAATGGCTACTAGACATGATGGTTAAGCTCTACCCCAGAGGCTTCATGCTTCTGAACATTAGCTCCTGGGAATCTCAGGTGAGCAGAGTGCTGTTGCGCTCATGTCCAGTTTGCAGGCTTCCAACAAGGATCTGATTGGTCACTGTGCGGAGAGGTGGGTCATTGGCCTCATCCAGCAAACTTGTCTGATGCTCTTATGTTCTTATGTCAAGGTGATGGGTGGGATGCTAGATTTTGTAAATTAAAAAGGGGGGGGGACATTGTTAGCTCACATTAAAAATAAGAAAAATCCATTAATCCCAATGATATCCAGATGAGACTAATGGTTATAAAGGTATATGCTCAGATGTAGAAAGGGCAATGCAGTCTCCAAACCATTGAGTAATGGATGGTGGGTGTTTTTCCTTTTGGTCTGTTTGGGACTTGCCAGATCCCCTTTCGTTGTTCATCCATTAGCCCCCACCTCAGAGGGACATAATTTAAAAGTGTGTGAACGTCTCCAAACACCAAGCATTTTGATTTTAGCATAGGAAGAGGTGCTTGGGTGAGGGGTGCTGAACTCTCTCTCACACCTTTGCACCCTTTGTTCCATCGCCTCAGGTGCTTTTCTCGCAGCCACCTCTGATTCTGGAAATGGGCTGGACTGAGGAGAAAAGTGCCTGAGCTGATGTAGCAAGAGGAGCCCTGGTGGGGGAAGGGGAGAGGGCTCAGCTTCCCTTATCCTGTATTGTAGGGGTAAGAGCAGCTTTTGCCAGCCTGTTGCTTTACAGGTGTTTTGTATTACACTTCCCAGGAGCTGCAGCCAGTGCAGCTATGGTACCGTTAACTCCAGCATCCAAGAGCCCAGCTGACTGAGGCTGATGGGAATTGTAGTTAGGAATGGGAGAGGATTTTGGTTTGCTCCAGAATTGGAAGCAAACCTCTCTGGTCTTCATCCGATGGCTCACATTGGATCACATGTCTAGATTGGATTGCATGTATGTGAACCTCTCAGGTTGTGGTTTGTTTGTGCTAACATTCTGGTTTTAGTTTCATTTCTATACAAGGTGGTTTGGGGGCTTTCTAGCTCTTTTTGCCTTTCTGTTCAAAAATCATTTCTAGCTGCTTGAAAGATACAGTATCTGTATTGGAGTTTTAAAAAAGATGTTATTAAGGTGTTTTTATTGCTTTATTGTTGTTTGTCACTCTGGGCTCCTTTGGGAGGAAGGGCAGTATAGAAATTGAATAAATAAAAAACAAATTAAAATTAAGTGTGTGTATGTGAAAATTGCTTTAAATATCCACATGGTTATAAGATGGAACAGACTTGCTGGTCCACTTGTGTTCAAGGGACACAAACCAGATTAAGGCTGCATTCACAACATACATTTCAACTGCAATGATACCACTTTAACCAGTCATGGCTTCCGCCAAAAAAATTATGGGAGTTGTAGTTTGTTAAGGATGCTAAGAGTTTATAGGAGACCACTATTCCCCTCACAGAGCTACCATTCCCAGAGTTTCCTGTGAAGAGGGACTGATTATTAAACCACTCTGATGAAATTATAACAGGGCAGATAATCTATCAGAGACCCTGATTCCCCGGACCATTTGGTAGGATGGGTCCTTTTTGAAGTGGGGTTGGTCTAGAAGACCCTTGGGGTCCCTTCCAACTCTATGATTCTAAGTGTAGCTACATGGTGAGGCTTCCCCCTGAGGGCAGCTGTTCACATCTAGCACTCTTGAGACTTGATTCAATGGCTTTTAAGATGCCACCAGAACTCACCCACTGTGCTTTGTGGTAGGCTAGCCAAAACCACAGGATGAAGAATGGTGCCTCCAGAATGTCACCATTCTGCACAACAAACCCACTTTCTTAAAATGAAATAAAAAGCCCCCCCCCCAACTTTTAGTGCTTAGGAAAGTGACAGGAGAGTAACAGGGAACTGTACTGAAAAGTGTGGGGTGAACTAAAGATAAATGGGAAGACATGTCAGCACCACCACCCCACGCCAATTGGAATGAATGCTCATTGTCCTATAACTGCCCCATAATAATATTTGTTAACAAACGCTCAATACATAGTCTAGCCTCCGTGTAAGCTTTGTGCAAGCAGATCAGGATGCTGAATAGCAAAGAGTCCTCAGTGTGATTTAATTTAAAGTGTCTGCTATGCTACCATTTGTCTGCATGAACTGGGATGAAGGGCCTTCCACTTTCTAGTGCATATCTTAAAAGTATTTGTGTGCATGTTTGACCATATGTGTATTTGCAGAAACATGGATTGTTCAGGGACATTGTGAATAGGGATTGGACCTCGGACTGGTTAATCAGCCTATTTGTTTGCTGCTGTGTGTGACTGTGTGAAGCAGACGCAAATGAGTGAAAGATGCTTTCATCAAAAACACTTGAGTCCGCCAGCAAACGACGCCAGCTGTCAGGTCTTGGTTACTCTGTGCATATTGAGCGAGGCATCTCTTGCAAAAAACAAACAAACAAACAAAACAAAAAAAACACTTAGCAAAATTAAAAGTTTTGAAATATGGGTTTGGTCTCTGTTCCCCACCCTGCATCAAAATATAACTTTTAGTAGTGAGAAACAATTGGCAGCCTTTATCGATGAGTTCTTCCGGCCATCGCGGCCACTGCAGGATGCTACTTCTCACAGAGAACAGCAGGGATTTGTCTTGGGCTGGGGAGGATTAAGAACAGGCAATTAATCTGAACCAGCTTTGCTCAACCATCCACATTCCTGCCTGTCATGCCTCATCTGGAGGAGTCCACAATCAGAGGCCAGTGTGGAGCTCCCACTACTTAGTGAAGCCCAGGACCCAACGAGATCTGTGGACAAGGACAAGTTAGAACTCCGGGACAAGGGTGCTAGGTGGGCATCCCGTGGAGACCTCCCCTTTGACAACAACTAATGGGATTCGGCTGGGTGTGGTTCCAGCAAGCTCCAGCTGAAAAGCCCCAGTATCAGGTGGGAAGAGCTGCTTTTTGCCTTGTACCTGGCCCTCTACTTGCATGGAATGAGACCTTGGACTGCCCCTTGATTTGCATCTTTCCTGAGCCCTTGCTTGAACCACTGTTTACTTGGGACTGGACCTCGGACTGGCCTTGGGTGTTGCTGGTGTCTGCATCCATGGCAGCTCTGTTTATATGGATGTTCCTCTGCAGCTCAGGACCCAGCTAGGGCAGGACACTCCCCTCCCTCTTTATTCAGCTGTAGCCAAGGGTCAGGCAAGGCAGAGAAAGGGGGTGTCCCTCTTACGCCCATTACAGTGAATCCAATTTCTCCTCTGTTGTTCTTTGGAATGCAGAGGCACCCCTTGAGGTCAGATCCCCAGGCCCTTTCAAATTCTGTTGCAATTCAAGGAGGGGAGGTAAGCTGAGCCCTTTCCCCCTCCCCCCTACTTTCCTCCTCACTTCCATCAGGCTCGCTGCTCAACTCCTGTTCTCCTCCTAACTGGCTAAAGATGCTGGCTGAGTTTATTTTAGGTGTTCTCAGGAAACCCAGCTGGCGCCTTAGTTGGGAAGGGACTTGTCCAGGGATAAACACATCTTTCCAGGGCCCAGATAAGATAATATTTGTCCCTGCTGGCACTTCAGCCAATTATGTTGGTTCTTTTTTTTCCCTTTGCTGCTTGTAAAACATGATAATTTTCTGGATAAAAATATAGTTTAAAAAACTCAACTTTTTTCAAATGTGTGTGTTGGGGGGAGGGTTTCCTAGGATATTGTTATTCAAACAGATTTTTTTATTTAAATACTTACAAAACACAATTTTCAAGTGTATCAAGGTGGCTTACGAAACATACAAAATGTAATAAAATTGCCTGTAAAACGTAATTTAAAACATCAGTAGATGCCAGGGCTGTCAGACAGGCAGGACCACCCACAAAATGTCAAAATGAAGACTCCCTGTGTTCACTCAAGCCAGCTGCTTCTACCACCTATCAGCTTGCCATCTCCTCAGACCTGTCCTCAGTGTCCCACCACCAATGTCATTGGTCTAAGTCTTCTTCCTCCGTGTCATCCCTGGGGATTTTTGGGCTGGCGTCTCCCACTGCTCTTCATCAACCAGCCAGTCTCTGACAGTAGATTGGTTAGAAAGGGAAGCTCATATTGCAAAGGCTTGCCTAAAGAGTAGAAAAGAAGACCGAAAGAAGGCAGGGATTATTGCTGCCAAAGACAGTTCCACAGAGCAGGGCCTTCCACACTAAATACTCAGTGCCTTCTAATGGCCAACCAAACTTCAAGGCATGGAGATCCATCCAAAGTGCCCCATCAGATGATCTCAGTGATTGAGGGGACACACAAGGGAACAGACAGTTTTTCAGGTGTTTCAGGCCCAGGGCTTTGTGGATTAACACAAGAACCTTCGAACTGTTGCCTGCAGTCTGCTCCTGCGAGCAGCCTGGCCACTGTAGGAATCAAGTCTTGAGGCTGCCAGTGCATGGACCACTGTATGGTCAGGCTGTGTGGTCCAGGAATGGTTTCAGTTGGCATACCATGCATACCATCTAGAGCTGGTAAAAAAAAGCACTCTTGGGCATTTTTGGGGCATCCCTCTGTTTTGATATGGTTTGGGCAGTTTGAGTATGGAAATTGAGTTCATCATATTTATGTACATATTGTCGCTGACATTGCCTGTCATTTAAGTCCTTAAATGCACCTAGTGGGTCCAATTGTCCAAGAGGATTGGTGGATAAATCCATGGCGGATAAAGCGCTATCACTGGCTACTAGGCATGATGGCTCTGCTCTGCCTCCGTGGTCAGAGGCATCAATGCTTTTGAATACCAGTTGCTGGAAGCCACAGGAGTGGCACATGCTCTTGTGTTTGGGGTTGTGGGTTTCCCACAGGCATCTGGTTGGCCACTGTGAGAACAGGATGTGGGCCACCGGCCGGATCCAGCAGAGCTCTGTCTATATTCTCTTGAGTTGGCGTGCTAATTTTTAAAAGGGGGGGGGGGAACCTTAGTTTCGCTTTTTCACTGTGCTTTCACCCATTTAGATTGTGATCTCCTCCGAGAGCTGTTGTTTAACCGCTTCTGTGAGCATTATATAAATAACAATAAATTATCCATTCCATATGGGCTGGATATCACACAGTCGTCCTTGAATGGGGCCCTAAACAACTGTTGTGCAAAAGCCAAATCTAGCTGGGATCACTGATTGCTGAGTAAATCCCTTGAAGGCAGAGGCCAGATTCCACAAGGGTGAATCTGCAGAATATTCATGCCTCCAGCTATTCAAAATCCCACTCCAGGCACTTTGTGTTGTGGGGAAATTAGCATCCTACACCCAGTTTGCATTTAGGTTAAAGCAGTATCTCCCAAGATCAAGGTGGGGCAATCTTGGCTGTTCTTGCCTATCTCCCCTTGTGCAATTCTCCAGAGCCATAGGTAGGTATTTCCCAAGTAGCTGAAGCTCTTTTTGAGAGGTGTATGTTCCAGATTAATAGATAACCCAGAAGCTCAGTCCTACCTGGCCAGTCCAGGAGCTACAGCCAAAGACCTTGATAAAGCACCCCACTCTCCAGACGGCAAACAGTCCTGCCCTTCCTTTCAACCTCTGCCTTACGACAATACCTGCACTGTTCCAGATGAACATGTTCAGCTTATTGCAGTTATTATTTCATAATCTGTGAATCACTTTGTGTAGCTCTGTCCCAAGGTGATTTGCAGGCACATTCTTAAAAACAGCTAAGAGAATATTGTAAGCAGTAGGAAAACAGCCGAGTATATATTTAAAAACAGCACAGAACGAACACCTAAGGCAGATTCCTCTTCATCCAGCTGGAGAAGCCTGTCGAAACAAAAAATATTTTCAGTTTTTTCTGGGGAATACAGATATCAGTTGCCTGTTGTATCTCAACAGGAATGCTGCCCCCTCCAGAGGACATCATAACCTAGGGTGCATGAATCCACTCTCCTAGTCACAGAGGGATGCGATTCCTCCAACCAACCCCATTTTATGTGGAAAAGACCCTGATGTTGGGAAAGATTGAGGGCACAAGGAGAAGGGGACGACAGAGGACGAGATGGTTGGACAGTGTTCTCAAAGTTAGCAGCATGAGTTTGACCAAACTGCGGAAGGCAGTGGAAGACAGGAGTGCCTGGCGTGCTCTGGTCCATGGGGTCACAAAGAGTTGAACACGACTAAACGACTGAACAACAACAACAACAACAACAACAATACTAATTCTTGAAATGGATTAGGGGTGGCTGTTCTTGCCTCAGAATTCCATTGAAATCTTACCTTTTATCTCCCTGTGTGTGCCAACCTGTTGACACTTCCTCTGCAGCCATAAGCTGCCTTGCTCTCTGTAAAATGGGTGAAAGCAGTTTCACCAAAGGTATGTCCTAGGCAACAATAGGGCCTTGGAGATGTGATTGCAAAGTTACCATAGTTTATTCCTTTGTCAAGCTTGTTTGACCTCAGTGCTCTTTGAGGACCGGTCCCTGAACATTTTACCATGAAACATTTGTTGGGGGTAATGAAAACACCCTAATGACAAAATCTGATGCATTTCAGGGACATTTTATGCCTCAGGTGGTGTTTTGTTTGTTTCCAGAAGGAAAACTGAAAGTGATAGATAGCTAAAATGTGGGGACTTGTATGGGTGACAATTTGTGACAATGTCCTAGAATAACTTCCTGGTAGGTTTGTTTCTATGTGAATTGCACAATGATAAGGGTGCTGAGGGGACACTTCAGCACCCACAAAATTGGATGAAGGTTAAGAAGAGGCTGGAGGGGGGCTACATTCTGCATTATAGACACTGCCTTGAGACACTGTGGTACTCCAGCACCACCCTGAGTGTCTCCCATCCCCACTGCCAGAGACAGTGGAGAAGCAGTGGCAGCAGCAGTAGCGGCAGCAGCAGCAGCGGCAGCACCTCAGAGTCCTCTGCCACTGCTGCTTCTTGTTTCTGCAGCAGCGGGCAGCATAGTGTGGCAGTAGGCACAGGGGCAGGATTTGCTATCTCAAGATTCCACCTCCACCTGAGACAGCTGCCTCAGTTTGCCTAATCATAAGGCTGGCTCTGTCTCTAAGCTCCCTTCCAGCTCTTTATGTGATGCAATAAATCATCTACAAATCTGCAGAATCATTTCCTCCCAGTCTGCCCTGAGAGAGGAAAAGGTTGAATTGAACACTATGATGAGGTTACCAGATTTTTTCAATGAATCTGGGGACACTTTAAATAAATAAATAAATAAATAAATAAATAAATAAATAAATGAAGTAAGTAAGTAAGTTTGGGACATTGATGCTGCAGCAATGGCGGTGGCAGAGGGGCCATCAACCGCCTTGACGTCAACCGCCACATTTCCCCTTTCTTCCCCAGCTTCTATCTCCTTTCTCCTGGAGCCTGGGCAGCCCCTGAGTTTTTGGTTCTTTGGTGGTGGGGAAGCGGTGCGCGATGGGTCAGGCATGGAAGACGGAGAAGGAGGGCCGAGAGCGGCGGCAGCACGAAGCCTTCCTTCCCATCGGAGCAGCCCCAATCCCACTCCTACTTGTGTGCAAGCAGGAGGGGGCAGGGATCTCTCAGGCAGCATGATGCCTTCCTTCCCATCTGAGCAGCCCCAATCCCATTCCTACTTGCGTGCAAGCAGGAGGGGGCGGGGATCCCTCAGCTGGGAAGGGAGGTTTCCCCTTGCCTAACTGAGAGATCCCTGCCCCCTCCTGCTTGCATGCAAGCTCTGATAGGCAGCATGAAGCCTCCCTTCACAGCTGAGAGATCCCCGCCCCGCTCCTGCTTGCATGCAAGAAGGAGTTGGGAGGCTGCTCCCATAGGCAGCATGAAGCCTCCCTTCACAGCTTAGTTGCTGGGGTCAGGGAAGGTGGAGGCAGCCCGGAAGCTGCATCTTCAAGCCCCTGCACCACCATCATATGGGGACTTCTTAGCAGCTCCTGTTGCCAGCCAGAGCCAACTGCTCCAGGCTGCTGAGACTGCCGCCCCTGCGTATCCCAGGGACATTAGATGAAATCTGGGGACATTCCAGGGATGCAATTTGTCTGGGGACTTATTCACAAATCCAGGGACTGTCTCTGGGAAACGGGGATGTCTGGTAACCCTACACTATGAGGGCACTTTGAAACTCCTTCCCCCATTATGAGAACACGATGCCTGCTCTACTCTCACAGAGAGTCTGTGAACAGGGCAGACCTCAGCCAGGTGCCTCTAAATATCACAGAAATAGCAAGCACAGTTTCCTGCTTCTGCTCCATAGGGGCACAAGAGTCCCCTGCTAGGTTAGCTGCTGATGTGTATCTCGGAAGTCACGACCATTTCTTTTGTTAGCCTGACATTTGGGTTGGCTCAGTGGTGTTAACAGGCACAGCTACTCGGTTTCAAAAATAAAATAATGAGATTGCTCATCAAAGAGTAAAGAGTTGGGCAATCACAGTCTATGCCGGCAAATCTTTCTCACATGATCCTTTTTCCTAATGCAACCAGAATTCAAGGCACATTTTCTGCAACAAGAATTCAAGAGAGTTGCGCAACCTGCAGCTGTTTTGAATATGGAAACGATTTTATATAATCGTTCTCTGGTTTGAAATTGGAAATGTGTCATAGCAAAGTATAGTCTGGCCATCTGAAGCCTTGGGCTTGTGTGCTTCCTAAACTTTATTTATCGTTCTGACAATTTGTATAACACTTAACAACAGTTGCCTCTAAGCAGTGTACAAGAGACTCAATGCAATGAAACTAAAAATGAGCTAAAAGGTTAAAATTAACTGTAAAAATGTTCTCTTGCCATCCACACTGATTTCCTCCTTCACTTTCTAGTTTGATCAGGCCATAGTTTACTACTACAGCTGAATTAAGCATGCTAGAACTTTAAGCAATAGACCACATAGATGTGTGAGCATCCTGCCCTGAAAGCAGTGGAGCCTTTGAAAACATTCATTCATTCATTTCATTTATAAATCCCATGACAGCCAGTGTTGCATAGTGGTTAGAGTGTCTGACCAGGACCTGGGAGGCCAGGGTTTAGCCATGAAATCCACTGGGTGACCAGTTGCTGCATCTGAGCCTAACCTACCTCACAGGGTTGTTGTAAGAATAAAATGAGGAGGGGGGAGCCAGGTACACCACCTTGAGTTATTTGCAGGAAAGGGGGGGTATAAATATAATATATAAAGCATTCAAAAGCAATTTAACAATGAAAGCATCAACAATAAAAATGTACATAAAAACACTTCCATTACTGATTCAGAGTGGGATAAAATCTCTATTGAAAAGGCTTGTTGTAAAGGGAAGATCTTCAATAGGGGTTAGAACGACAATAGAGACGGCAAGTGGCTGATATGTAATGGGAGTCTGTTCCAAAGCGTAAAGGCCTGATTCTGACACCATGCAGAATGGACCTCTTGATGAGCTGCTGTTGGTTATGGTCTCTGATATGAGTGCAGTGATTTGTTAGGTAAATGCACAGCAAGATGATATTTTAGGTATCCTGGTCCCAAGCTGTATAGATTACCAGTGCCAGCATCTCAGATATAGCCCAGTGGCTGCTTGGTAGCAATTCAAATCAGTGAAGATGTTTGCAAAAGCTCAGAAGGTGCTCACTGCTGCCTCCCCCTGTTCCCCAAAGACCAAGTGATTTATCTGGGACAAGGCAAGGCCATGGAGAGAGGGGTGCATGCCAGGTCCCAGCTCTGTCATTTCCTGCCTTGCCACAGCTGGGCTTAATGGCAATAACTACACATACTTGGGACTCTGAATCAGACTCAAAGTTTGGCATGGTACTAGTCGGGAGAGTGTTGTTGCAATCAGATCCTGATTTTGGGCTTCCCATACGTTTTATCTGGCCGCTGTGACAACAGGATGCTGGACTAGGTTGACCTGCTTTGACTTGATCCAGCAGGGCTTTTCCTATGTTCTATTTTGTATTTGTTTATTTTCTCTTCTATTTAATATCAGGCATTTTATTAGGCTAGCTTATTTGCATACAGTGTTCTTTAGTTTATGCTGTTAAATTAGGTTTGCTCATTTGTATTGTTTTGCACAACGTTGTGTGGACTGATGCCTTTTTTCTATTTATTGACATGGTGACTTACAATCCATTCTAATGTCTTTGAACAGTAATGCTTATTGTTCGTTTGATATGTTGTGAGCCTTTTGGGGCACAGTTTTCTGGGAAAGTGGCATACAAATAAACACGCAGTGATCGATGTGCTGTTTTCTTGCTGCAGGACAACCGGAAGTAGGAAAAGGCTGTGCAAACGAATGCGGGCAACACTTATCCAGACCGATTCACCAGACCAAACTGCAAAATTATACGAAAATGACATGTGGGATGAAGACTTCGGTAATGTAAGTGCCTTGTGCCGTTAATGCTATGCCAGTTATTATACAATCCAGTTTTCTTCTCATCAGAAGAGATGGAAGTTAAATGCAGTTGTCACAGGAGACGTGTGTCTTCCAGTTTTCTTTCTACCTATCCAAAGCTCTTTAAGGAGGTCATAAATGATTAAACCGATTTCAGGAACAAAAAAGGGTGGGAACAGGCTTAAAATACATTGATGTTGTTATTATGGCTAAAAGCAATGGCTGTAGTGATGCTGTCTTTTGTGTGACCCTTCCCTCCCTGACTTCTATAGGGTGAGTGTGTAAATTCATTTATCACTATGACTATATTATATATAGTACTATCAATTTGCATGGTGCCCCAGACATTAGCAATGAGAAGACAGGGCTCCACTTCATACAGTATATAATATAAAACACGACACAAGCTGAGACCACAGAGGGAAGAGAGGGAAGGAGAGGGAACAGTAAAGCAGGGAGGACGGTGGCTTCTTAGGGTGCAGAGGTGACAGGGTGCCAAGCTTCACTGCAACTCTTTGGTTTATTTCTGCTACTCTGCAGCACAATGTTGATGAATATTTGCAAGGCCTTTTTTTTGTTAAATGGAAATGGATGTGGAAAGATATTTAAGAATATCTTAACTAAGCAGTGCTAAAGGATGTGCTTAAATCTGTCCCGTTGAAGATCACTGAGTTTTAAAGCTGCTTAACTGAGCTGGATTGTGTCCCTTTTAACTGCTGTTTCCCTTCTCTGTCCAGACTGATCACTAAGAAGAATCTGAAATTCTGTGCAAGACCAGAGGAAGTCTGGGTACAGGAGGCTATGAGGCAGCTGGATGCAATGAACGCTCCTACAGAAGTGACAGCTGGGTTTGACAAACAAGTGGGCGATACTGTCTCCATATCAGTTCACCCTGCGGGTCCACCTGACACCGCTGTCACATTTAGCACAGCTACTTACACTCCCAAACCAGCAGTGATGGTGACTGGAACGACCCTTCATCCCCAAACCCTTGCAAGTGGCACTATGGTTTTCCAAACCTCTGTTGGATCAAAGAGATATGAGGGAAGTCTCACAACTGTTGGGAAAGGCCTGGAAGAGTTTCCTGGATCAACTCATGATTTGGTGGCATCTCCATCCAGCTCCCCCATAAGCAATTTTATTATTGCAGATTCCACGGCAAAAGGCACGAAGCCGACCACAGCATCTGCCACTCCCCCAGCTTCCTCCGAACAACTGACTCCAGTTCTGAGCAGCTCCAGCACAGGTTCCGGAAGGCAGTCAACTGTGGGGCTCCCAACTGCTGAAGCAAACATACACACTTCTACCAAATCAGCAGGTACTTTGTCAACGTCAGGCTTTCACCAGGAGAACAAAACCGGGAAAAGCAGAGCACAGCCAACCACAAGCACTCCCGAGGGTGCCTTCTCTCCCAGTGCTTTGGCTGGACCCCGAAGTCACATCATCTTTTGGGCTTCCATGGGGACTTTTGTGTGTCTCACCATTGTAGTTGTGTGGGCATGCACTAGGCCCAGAACACCACCTAAGGAACTGGTCCAAGGCTTGCTCTTCACTTCCTCTGACTCTCAGTCTGACACCTTGGCCATGGAAGTTCTTTAACTTGCCTGTGACTTTGTCTAAGAATGCTTCTTTCACGCCAGGGTTTTAAGCAAGGCCATTGAATAAAAGAGGGGGAGCAAGTCAGCCCCATCCTGCATGTTCAGTCACAAGATGCAGTGCACACACATCAGATGAATGGCAATGCCCATAAACTGGGGGGGGGGGAGAGGCTGGCCCCCTCAAATATGTTATTAGTTGACTTCTACGTTCTAAGGCAAGGCAGATGGTGTGAGCTTCCCCCACAAGAGTGGGACCTGTGACATTAGCTGCTCTAGGGAAGCAGGATGTACCAAACACATTGTCCAAGGGTATTGAGAGGGGCCTTATCCTGCAGGAATATGAACTCAGGCCACTTCAAAGTGGGAGGCAGACCTTCTCACCAAATCCCTCTGCTAGGGGAACAGAGAGCGGCTCCTTCCTGAGCCATTCAAGCCAAGCTGGTTGGAAGCAGAGCTGGAGCAGTGCCAAGGCAACTGTATATTGACCTGAGACCAAGGTCAAAGGCTCACCGGGGACATATAATCAACCATCCTTGGATAGGACTCCTCCTAAAGTTGTTTGCTTGATCTTCCTTTATTTGTCAAAGTAGGCAAGTGTTGAATCTGTTGGTGTCTCCGTACTCCACCAAGATTCAAATCTCACGAGGTCGCTAAGATCCTGTAGACCAGGGCCATATTCTGCCAAGGGCCACATTCCCTTCAGGGTAATCTGATGGGGGCCACATGTCAGTGGGGGGGGGGGAGAGCCTCTCACCTCCCTCCCTCTCTCCCTGCCCACTGGGCTGCAGGCAGAAGGGTAGATCGCTCTTGTCAGAGGTCTGAACTGCTTGCTTGTGGTGGTCTTCCCCTCCCTCCTTCCATTTTGCCTTCCTCCTCCCCCTGCTCTGTCTTTCCTTCCAGGCTTTTGCCGCCCTCAAGCAGGAAATTAGGCAGGGGGCTCCAAGTAACCTGCTGGCTACAGGCTCTCCACTTCTGCAACCTGCAGCTGCTCGAATCTGTGGCCAAGTACTTAGCACATAGGAATTACCATTTCAAGTATGGGAGAGAAGTGGGAAAGCATTATGTATGTTGAAATTTGCACTAAACGCTCAAGACCAAAAACCAGGTCATTTAGCCAAGCTCAAGGTGTACAGTAGTTTTTTATCCTTATCCATAGAATGGGTATTTTCTGGGTTTGCTATATGGTGTTTTGTATTTTCTTTAAGTAAATAAATAAAACTCTAATCCCATGTAATGTGTCGTCTTTCACAAATGCGAGGCGGAATAAAAAAAGAGGGTCGTCCAAGTGAACCAAAGTACCTTGTTATGGAACCACTAACAGATTACAGATGTAGGGCCATCACTTTGCTTTATTTCCACCCTGCCTTTCAATTTTATAAATGCTTAAAGTGGTTTAAAATTGAACAAGGAATGGTACTGACAAAACCAAAACAATAGTTTAAGCAGGAAGGAAAAAAGTCAAAGTATCAAAATCAGGCAGTAGCAAGTCTCAGAGTTTTTTGTTTGTTTTTGTTTTAACAATTTTTATTGGTTTCTAAACAAATTCAGATACAAGAACCATTAACCACTTATCCAGCAGTGCATCTAATGGTGTTTGTTTTAGCTAGACTGGTGACTGGGAGTGGCCGCCAAGACCATATAACACTGGTCCTGAAAGACCTACATTGGCTCCTGGTACATTTCTGAGCACAATTCAAAGTGTTGATGCTGACCTTTAAAGCCCAAATGGCCTCGGCCCAGTATACCTGAAAGAACATCTCCACTCCTATCGTTCAACCCGGACACTGAGGTAAACCTCTGAGGGCCTTCTGGATGTTCCCTCACAGCAAGAAGTGAGGTTACAGGGAACCAGACAGAGGGCCTTCTTGGTAGTGGCACCCACCCTGTGGAACGCCCTCCTATCAGATGTCAAGGAAATAAACAAATAAACAACAATCTGACTTTTAGAAGACATTTGAAGGCAGCCCTATATCGGGAATTTTTTTGTGTCATTTTTTTTACAATTTTTTATGTGCTATAAGCCACCCAAAGTGGCTGGGGAAACCCAGCCATATGTGCTGGGTATAAATAATAAAATTGTTGTTGCTGTTGTTTTTGTTCTTGTTCATTGACTTTAGACATAAACTTACAAAAAGAATGTTCAAACATATTATTTAACGTAACCTCTGCTCTGAGAATATTGGCATGACAAGGTCTTGGTTTTGGTAATTAACATGCTTAAAGAAATGGGCCCACGTTTCTTGAAAGCGATCTCTATTCTGAAATATAAATGGATGGCAAAGGCAGGCTCAGAGTTAAGAGGTTAAAAGGTCTGGATAAATTAAGAAGACCGGAATGAAAAAGTACACACTTGTTAAAGGAATTGCTGGTCTGGTTTGCACATAACACTAAACCATGGTTTTCTAAACAGTGTCAATGGGGTGCTTTTATGAAAAAGTGTACTCACTCCCATAGGAGGCAGTGGTGGCCATCAACTTAGATGGCTTTAAAAGAGGATTTGACAATTTTATGAAGGATAAGGCTATCAAACGGCTCCTAGCTATGATGGCTATGCCCTTCCTCCATGTTCAGAGGCAGCAATACCAGTGGCTGCAAACCTCAGAAGGGGAGAGTGCTCTTGAGCTAAGGCCCTGCTTGTGGACTCCTCATAGGTTTGTCACTGTGAGAAAAGGATGCTGGACTAGATGGGCCATTGGCCTGATCCAGCAAGCTCTTCTTATGCTTAATAGACCAGCCTCCTAGTTACCAAAGGTAGCTCCAAGGACAGCAAATGACTTGGACATAGCTGTCAAGCGTCCCTTATTTGGAGGGACAGTCCCTTATCCCAGTGCCGTGTCCCGCTGCTGTGCCTTATTGATGGATGTCCCTTAAATATCCCGGGTTTCAAAGGAAGCAGCTCCTCTCCTTCCCTCCCTGCCGGCCTGGGAAGAGGGAGGCTCCAACTGTGTTGCTTGGCTGCCCGGCCCGCCCTCCTCTGGCCTCCTCTCACCAGCCTCGGCCCCCGGGAACCCCTCGCCGCCAGGACTGGTGGGAGCTTCGGGCCCTTCCGCCACCATCCTCCTCGCAGCCGCCAAACTGGGCATCTGTGCCTGGGGCCTCCCTCTGCCCGTCACCGCCGCTCCCGCTCCCGCTAGGCCGTACTGCGGCTGTGCCGTCGAAGGACCCGAATGAGATGGGCAGCCTGGCATGGTCTATGAATTGATGAGGAGCCTTGAGAGGAGAGCGAGGGCAACCATAGAGAAAGCAGTTCAGAGAGAGGAGGAAGAGGAGGAGGCGGAGGCCCGGGCAGGTGTTCCAAGGGCTATAAAGGAAGGACCACAAGCGCTTCTCCCATAGATTTGTAGTGGTAGACTAGCATAGATGGTCTGATCTGCGGGTTTACTTCGGGCGCTATTTTCCCCCCTCCCGCCCCACCTGATGGAATTGAGAGCTGCAGATGGAGCACGAGAGAAAAGATACAGAACTGTAGCAGCATCTTCGTAGCTTGGACTTCGTTTTGCACGAAAAGTGGTTGCTGCTTGTAGTTATTTAATTGCAGTGTTTCATCAGCTGGTGTCTTGCGCAGCAACCTCTGGAAACGAAGGGCTAAAAACCGGCGCTGCTCTCCAAAACTATCTGGTCCCTTTTAACTGGTTGACTAAAATCCCTTATTTTGGCTGCTGGTACCTTATTTTCAAATCTGTAAGTTGACAGCAAATGACTTGGGCATGTGGAACTTCAGGCATCTATATCTGGCCCTTGAGACTGCCAAGACCACACCCCCTCTGTAGGCCACACCCCTTTTTGACACTGCCACGCCCCTCTTTTTGCCTGGCTGGACTGTTTGCTTGATGATGGTTTGTGCTTCCCTGGGTGAAGAGGGGTGTGTGAATATATGTAGAAACTAACCTGCGGTATAAAGGTAAGGAGCCATCAAGCTAAGGTACCACTGCCATGTGGTTCCTGGAAGGAAGTCCAGAGAGGAATGTGGAGTTCGGGCTGGAAGAGGTTTTCCAGCCCTAAATTAAGGACTGGGTGAGATGAAAGCTTGGAGGCAAGATTAGGACAGGAGGGAGTTTCCTCCACATCAGCTGCTGAGTAGATTAGATGGGAGCACTGAGTCCCACAGGAAGGAATTTGGTGGGGGGAATTTGCAGGGATTATAAAATGCATTATGAATATCATTCATTTCGTGTTTTACTTTCTTTATCGAGCCCTTGTCCTTAGAGTCTGCACCCTGTTTACAATTGCACAAATGCTGGAGTTCTTCCACTTGATAGCGACTTCCTCTGTAACGTTGATTCTTATCAGCAAAACCAAAAGAAAGTATGACATGTTTCATACAATCGAAAACAATTGCAAACCCTTCCGCTTCAGTGATTTATTCTGCTTCTAACTACTCCTTTTATGGCAAAGTGGGAGCTGCACTTGTGGACCTCCTAGTCAGGCGTTCTCCCAGCCCAAAGCACAGGCCTGATGGAGAAACTCTTCCAGTCTCATGAGATACAGAGGCGCACAAGATGGAACAATGCTGTCACTTCACATAAGGCAGCAACGTATGGACAGACTACCCAGGAACCTTTGCAACATTGCAGAATGTCCCTTGCTTGTGCAAAGCTGTGGAGTCTGACTTCAGGGTTGAGAGCACCCCTAATTAGGGTGGAGGCAAATGCACACCCTCCAACACACTGAATCTCAAAACCAGGATGCGTGTCA
Organism: Podarcis filfolensis; assembly: GCF_964270895.1. Classification (NCBI taxonomy): domain Eukaryota; kingdom Metazoa; phylum Chordata; class Lepidosauria; order Squamata; family Lacertidae; genus Podarcis; species Podarcis filfolensis. The sequence continues at coordinate 55,014,247 of NC_139611.1, read as the reverse complement.
TCGTGGCTGTGCTCCCATGCAGGTCACGTGACCCATATGAGATCACAGAGCCCAAAATATGCACTGGAGGTGGGGCTCTCACATGAGAGCACAGCATGCAAAAATGTGCATTTTGGGGTACCACACAAGATTGTGGCTCTGGAAAAAGTGCTTTTTTGGGGGGGGGGGAGATTGCAGCACGAGATCGCAGCCCAAAATTGCCACCATGCTCTCACATGAACAAATGGGATGTCCCGGTTTTACCAGGGCACTCACAGGGTATGCAAACATGGCCCTCCAAGCTTCTCTGCTTGGCTCTTGAGATTCCCTCAAAGGACACTCCCACTCCCCAGGCCACACCTCCTCTCCCCAAACCATATCCCTCACCAACCCTGCTCTGTACTCTCTTCCATTGCTTTTGCCTGTGTCCTTGGAACCAGGCCCATGCAGAGCTTGTCTGAGGCCTGGGGGTCAAGTCTTGTTCTTGGCATGACAGTGTAACTTCAGCCAGCCACTGGCAGGGGCCCCCGGTCAGCTTAGCCCTCTGAGGCCTGGAGCAAGTGTACCCAGCTCCCCCCTCCTGGCTTGGAACTGTGATCATGTCACAGAGGATGAAGAGGGTGGGTGGAGGAGGAGAATCCTCTGACTTCTGCTTGGCTGGAATGTACCCTATTGTGCAACAAATAAGAGCCACCCACACCTATTGTTCTGCCCACTTTCCCCCCTGCACTTTAGAACGGAATGCAGCCGGAACCCTCAGCCTGAAAAAGGTTCCCCCATACCCCTACTGTAGGACCACAAGCTGTTTGGGACTCATCCAGCTCACCCAAACTCTCTGTTCCTCACCCCACACAATTTTCTCTGTATTTTCACTTCCTTTTCCATCCTCCTTTCCTTCCGATTGTGTCATCCAGTTTCATTCAGGACTTCCTCCACCTACAGCCCATACTGTCCTTAAATAGACCATATTTTTCCGTGTATAACACGCCTCCGTGTATAAAACACCCCCTATTTGGGGGGATGCAAAATTAAGAAAATGGGGGGAGATTGCCCTCAGTTGTTCAGCTTTTGGGGGGAGGATTGCCAAGACTTGTTGAGCTTTTTTGGGGGGGCAGGGATTGATGAAAATCGCTCAACCACACACGTCGCGAAGCCACCAATCGTGTCCCCCCGCGCCAATCATCCACCCTAGTGCCGCAGCGACAGCCAATCAACAACAGCCCTTGCCGCAGCCACTAATAACATGCCAAATAGCCGATGACAATCTTCACATCGCGGCAGCAACCAATCCCATGTCCCCCTATGCAGTATCCATGTATAAGATGACCTCCAATTTTTAGCATAATTTCTTAATAAATAAACCTCGCCGTATACACAAAAAAGTACGGTATATCATGCATACCAAGAAAAGAAAAAAACATCCATGATAAAATGATTTTGTACCATCTGTACCTAGAAAACATTAATCCAAAGCCAGAATATTTTCAACACAGCATCTGAATCTATAGACATTTGCCCATAATGGATACATCTCTATCTCAGTGCCTATCCCAATTATTTGCAGAGGATGAGGATTGTAAGTTTGGGAAGGGGTGGAGGAGAATATTTCTTCCCTGATCAGAGTTTTGGGATAGCAGAGAACCCTCAGCTGATCTCTGCCATGGAAATAAGGCTCTTAGTGGCTACCAGCCATGATGGCTAATTCCTCCCTCCAACCACTGGAGGAGGGTGCATTTGAATACAGGCGTCCCCGTCACTTGTGTGCAATTGACTTGCATGCGACCACATGTATGCACGGCGCCAGAAAATAATTAAATAATCCAATTCAAACCTGGAAATGATGGGAGAGAGCTGGAGAGTCCTTGTGGCTTGCGAGGAGACCCTTCCTAGAGCCCAAAGACGATATCACTGAGGGCTGAAGAAGCTCTGAAGAGACTGGAGATGCAGTGGGGCTTTGTTTATGCTGCTCAGCCTCCCCGCCTAACAGCTGGTGTGTGGGGCAGCACAGCAGTAGCAGCCACCATTTTCCCACATGTCCTCCAGAATCCTGCCGGCCCCAGAGCTTCAATTCTAGTTGCGGGTCCTTTTCAGATCCGGTGTTTTTTTGTCTGGATTGAAGACAGAGGAAAGTCTCAGGTTCAGTCTCTGGCATCTCCAGAGAGGGCTGGGAATGTACCGTTTGAAATTTTGGAGTGTCTCCATGGGTCAATGTACAATATTGAGCTAGATGGACCAGCAGTTGGACTCAGTATAACAAAGAGGAAATATGCCCCAGTCCAACAGACAAAAAAACTCCTGCAAACATGTTAGGATCTGAACATCAGAATTTGACAAAATAGAATACTGTACCATGCAATAAAAAATAACAATAATAATTTTATTTTTTATACCCTGCCCCTCTGGATGGATTTCCCCAGCCACTCTGGGCGGCTTACAGCATACTGTATTTTTCGCTCTACAAGACACAGCAGACCATAAGATGCACCAGACCATAAGACGCACCTAGTTTTTGGAGGAGGAAAACAAGAAAAAAAATATTCTGAATCTCAGAAGCGAGAACAACAAGAGGGATCGCTGCTCAGCGAAAGCAGTGATCCCTCTTGCTGTTCTGGCTTCTGGGATAGCTGCGCAGCCTGCATTCGCTCCATAAGACGCACACACATTTCCCCTTACTTTTTAGGAGGGAAAAAGTGAGTCTTATAGAGCAAAAAATACGGTATATAAAACATAGCAAAATATCAAACATTAAAAACTTCCCGATACAGGGCTGCCTTCAGATGTCTTCTGAAAGTGATGTAGTTCTTTATCTCCTTGACATGTGAAAGGAGGGTTTTCCACAGGGAGGGTGCAACAGTTATGTAAAACAACTTTGTATCATGAATATGAACCAAGTATGGAGAATATTGAACTGGTGCATTCTTTGTATATGTTACACATTGTACAGATTGCTTATAATAGATCACTGAAGGAGACCCATGGACAAAAAACATTGGGTTTAGTTATAGTTAGGTTGATTGTGTCAATTAAAATTTGTTTGCAGGGTTGGTGTTTTTACATAGGCAGCTTCCTATGTTGAGAATCATAGTCCATAACCTCTGGAGGGCCCTGCCTTGACCTCTGCTGCATAAGTGCATCCTCCTGTCTGTGGCAACAGACAGGCAGGAGTTGCTCCTCCTTCTCCAAAATAGGCTAGACATTCGCACCTGAAAAAGTGAGATTTGACTCTCTCCACTTCTCCTCAAAGGCCTCCATCTCCCCCTGCTGTTTCCTGCTGGGAACTACATCTCCAGGTTCGCTGGAGCGCACAAGGTCTACCCTCTACATGCTCAGTAGTAGAGATGTGGGTAGGGGATTCAGTTCACATTTAAAGCCAGATCTATCACATTCAGACTTTCCAAAACAATGAGAACCGAAACACAGACATCCTTTGAAATCCATCCTTACCTGAATTTTACAATGCAATTCTCCAGCCAAGCAGTGTTTACAAAATGCATAGCCATGGGGAAAGCATGCATAAAAGTGAATATATAAGTGAAAATAACATTCAGGAATGCAATATATTAGGAGACATTGCTTGCACAAATTTGCACATCAGTCAAAACTGCATGCGAAAATCTGTTAGGTAAATTTGTACTAAAATGCTAAAGAATTTTCGGGAGTTTTTAAACACACCTACAAATTGCTGCGAAAGTGTGGAGAGCTGAACTTAAAGTTGGAAAAATGAGAAACCGAGAGAACCAAAATGGATGGATCCTTCTATCCCTGTTCAGGAGAACTAGTCCTGATGGCATCAGCTCACCAAGGTCTGAGGGAAGAGATCTGGTTTTTGGCTGTTTGGTTTTTAAACTGGGTATGGGGATGCCTGGGACTGCCTGCATGTGAAAGCATGGCTTTGACCCCTGTGATGACAGGAGCAAATGAACATTTCTGAACTCATGTTTTCCACGGTAACATTGAATTGGGGGGGGAGAGAGAGTATTCTCTTTAAAAAAAAAATTATTAAATTTCCATTTAACAAACCAATCATATCACATTAATTCCAAATTATACCAATACACAATAAATTCCAAATATTTAGCCAAATTTTAAATTTTTGTTGGGGGTACCCATGCTTCGAGTTCAGACAGGGTCCAATCATCTCATATTTCTGCTGCTTTGATGTTCACAAGTCCCATCTTCCCATCTCTTTGTTGTTATCCTTTTTATTCTTAATAACCTCCGAGTATTTCCTTTTTTTTTTTAATAATATTTTTATTCAAGAATTTTTTCCATATAAACACAACATACATAAACATACAAAGACAAAAACAGAACAAAAAACATGTATCATTTCATATCCTAATTTCTTATACCTTTCTTCCCCGACTTCCTCATGCCTCCCTTTTCTGTATTCCAAATTCTTATCGATTGTTCAGCAAATCTTCCCTTATTTTAATTTAAATTTAGACTAGTCTTCCTTATTCTCCTTGTCTTAACCATAGCTAATAGTAACCATTTACTTTCCAGTCCAGCATCATTCTAACTTTCATTAATTTTGTAATATTTCTTTAAATAATCTTTAAATTTTTTCCATTCTTCTTGTGCTGCTTCTCTTCCCTGGTTTCGGATTCTGCTCGTCATTTCTGCCAAACCCATGTAGTCTATCACCTTCATCTGCCATTCTTCCAGTGTGGGTAGCTCTTGCGTCTTCCAGTACTTCGCAATGAGTATTCTAGCTGCTGTTGTAGCATACATAAAGAAAGTTATATCCGTCTTTAACACCCCTTGGCCGACAATACCCAAGAGAAAGGCCTCTGGTTTCTTGGGGAAAGTATATTTAAATACCTTTTTAAGTTCATTATAGATCATTTCCCAGAATGCCTTAATCTTCGGGCAAGTCCACCAAAGATGAAAAAATGTACCTTCAGTTTCTTTACATTTCCAACATTTATTATCAGGCAAATGGTAAATCTTTGCAAGCTTGACTGGGGTTATGTACCACCTATATATCATTTTCATAATATTTTCTCTTAAGGCATTACATGCCGTAAATTTCATCCCGGTGGTCCACAACTTTTCCCAATCAGCAAACAAAATGTTATGACCAATGTCCTGAGCCCATTTAATCATGGCTGATTTAACCGTTTCATCTTGTGTATTCCATTTCAGCAGCAAATTGTACATTTTTGACAAATTCTTAGTACTGGGTTCTAACAGTTCTGTCTCCAATTTTGATTTTTCCACCTGGAAGCAACCTCCGAGTATTTCCACAGGCAAGTTGAATCAAACATTATTTATGTTTCTGTGTGAACTTTGTAATGCTCTCCCATAATTCATCCACGCTGATCCAAAAGTCCTGTTCCAGCGGCCGGCACCATTTTCGACAATTCCGATGAAATACAGTCTACGTGTCTGCTCCTTACTTTTCCCAGACCAGTTGCACCATAAATCAGCCTTTCCAGGGGAATTTTTAACCATTCAAATCTATAATCCACACATGAAAGCAAAACGATGGCTTGCCTGGGGGGAGAGAGAGTATTCTCATTGTGCAAGAAGATAGGCAGGTGGGAAGGAGTGTTTAGCTCTTTATTCTCATTCTTCCCTGCAAATGGACTCTAGCCTAGTGGATACAGTATCTGCTTTACATGCAAAAGGTCCCTGGTTCAATCCCTGACATCTCCAGGTAGGGTGGGAATGGCCCTGTTATAAAATCCTGGAAAGCGGTTGCTGTTCAGTGTAGGCAATACTGAGCTACAGGGACCAGTGGTCTGACTCTGTACAAGACAGCTTCCTATCCAGCCTTGTCATTTCTGCCCCAACCTCCGGTCAGGTTTCTATCTGGTCCCTGGATCTGGTCAGGAAACTAGTAAAGAAGGGCCGGGGCAGGGCATGAAGATGTGTGGAGGAAGGTGGAGGGTGTAGGAAAGAGGGCATATACTTAAAGAGTATACTGAAAAAGCAAAAGGAGACCCAGTGGCTCAAAAACCTGACAGCTTATAACTTATTCACTAACATGGTGTTCCTAAAGGTAAAGGTAAAGGGACCCCTGACCATTAGGTCCAGTCGTGACCGACTCTGGGGTTGCAGCGCTCATCTCGCTTTATTGGCTGAGGGAGCCGGTGTACAGCTTCTGGGTCATATGGCCAACATGACTAAGCCGCTTCTGGTGAACCAGAGCAGCGCACGGAAACACCGTTTACCTTCCCGCCAGAGCAGTACCTATTTATCTACTTGCACTTTGACGTGCTTTCGAACTGCTAGGTTGGCAGGACCGAGCAATGGGAGCTCACCCCGTTGCAGGGATTCGAACCACCGACCTTCTGATCGACAAGTCCTAGGCTCTGTGGTTTAACCCACAGTGCCACTGACTCGTAAATAAGCCGTGAGGATGGTCTGCTTCCTGACGAACAGTAAGTCACAGTTTGGATCCCCAATGGCTGCATATGACAGCTCGGTTTTTAAAGACTTTCTCACATGTGTTCATGTTTCAGTGAACAAACAGACTTCTCTTGAAATAAGCATCTAAGTAGGGGCCGTTTGCTGCTTCCATCATTACTGCTGCAAAATTCAGTCAGTTAAATATTTGTGCCCCATTCGCAAATATTTCATTGCATCATTTGTGTGTTCATGTCTTGCTTGTGGGCTTCCAATAGGCATCTGGTTGGCCACTCTGAAAACTGGATTCTGGGCTAGATGGGCCTTTGGTTTGATCCAGCCTTGTCTACTGTCTTTCGCCAGTTAAGTCATGGTGCTTTTTGCACCTAAATTCAAAAAGAAAAGCATACAGTAGCTCTTAGATTCCTTAAAATGCACTCCAAAAACCTCTATTATAACTGAAATATGTAAACATGAGCAAATCCGTCAATCAGGTGAAAGCCAATCATTGGACAACCAGAATTACTACATGGTAGCAATACTGGTGGATTGTTGTTTTGTTCTTTAACCAGAAAGGGGGGGAACTCCCCCATTGCTTTTAAATGTATGCAGTGCTACTGCAGTGTAGGATAGTGTAGATTATGCAGCATTATCTAGCAATTCATAATAATCCAGGAGTTCCGGCAGCGATGGTTGTTATGGATACAGGGGCATTATGAAGCATGTCCCTATTTTCATCTATGAAATGTTATTAAAAGGTATGGTATATCTGCTTAGCCTGCTACATATGACACCAGCCTCTTGTTTAGGGAATCATAGGAAGCTGCCCTGTACAGAGTTAGACCATTAGTCTATCCAGTTCAGTACTGCCTGCATGGACTCGCAGTGGCTCTCCAGGATTTCAGATAGCAGTCCTATCTGGGGATTGAACATGGGACTCTCTGTGTGAAAAGCAGATGCTCTGTGGCTGAGCTATGGCCTTTCCCCTGCAGTTCCCCCAACCTGCCTTCTCTGACCTGGTCCACCACACTGAGTAGCAAACAAAATTCCAGATCCCCCTCTTCTGAAGTAAAGATGTGCCGGTCTGGTTTCACTTCTGCAAACTGAAGCTTTAGTCGCGCGTCGCAAATGCTTGGATTTGAGCTGTGGGCGCCTTTTCTCTCGAAAGGAGAAGTAAGACCCACCTCTCTTGGAATTATGCTTGACATTTTACGAGTTTCTCTGGAAAGATATGTGGGTGGAAATACACGGGTAGAATCCTAGGGAAATCCACACTGGGGATGGAAGTGTATATATTCACACAGCTTCGTCCCCAAGGACACACTCTCCAGCTTCTAGAAAGACAGTAGGACAGAAGAAAGCTCCAGACCTTGAGAAGAAGCCAACCATGGGCAGTCTGAAGACCACATTCCTGATCGCCCTCATCCTGACTCTCTCTTATCAATACACAGAAGGTGAGCACGTGGCACTTTCCTCTTATTATGTATATGTGTGTGCTTGCTATAATATTTAAGAACTATAAAGCCCCAGAGTCTTTTGCACTGGGGAAACCCAGCAGATCGCAGGCTGAGGTCCTGGCATCTCCAGTTAAAGAATCTCAGCTATCAGATTCTTGGCAAGCTGGTGTTGAATGGTGGCTTAGTGCTCATACATTGGTGTGCATGAGTGCTAGAGAAGGAGAAGGGACCTCTGTCTCATAGAGCTGCAGTGAGCAAGAGAGTAGACCATGCCCCAGCTAGGGTCAAACACGCAGGTGGTGTTTGCCAGCTGATTAGAGGCAGGAGGGATCAGTGCATTGCTAGCAGCACTCAATGGAAAGATGGAGCTTTTCACAGCATGGAGGTGAACATGGTCACCTGCCGTCAAGTGTCCATGAAGCATCTGTTAAATTTTAGCACAGTGACAGGGACTGCAAAGCCAGCAACCCCAAGTGTAACTGAATCAGCGTTCCTCCTAACTGCTTCCTCTCCAACGTGCTGTGTGTATAGAAAATGCCTTTAGGAGGTTTGCTTTGGTACCTCACAGCACACCTGTTTCATCTTGCACTTCCTGGCTAACATTCCAGTATCAAAGTGACTCTGCTACCAGACAGCTATCCTCTGTCCTTAGGAGGAAAGCACCTCTGAATATGCAAAGGAGAATTGCTGAGTAGACATGCATGAGATCAGGCTACGTGCCTCAATGACAGTAAATATGAGTGTTGTGTTATAATAATGGTCAAAATAATGTCCCTCTCTTCTCTCCTTTTCCCCCACCACCTTCAGCACTGCGTCCTCGGATTCCGTCAGACTGTTGTGAGGGATATAGGATGGGAGGACAAATTCCCCGCAACAGAGTGCAGTATTACTACAGGACTCCCAGTGATTGCCGCTTGGATGCTGTTGTGTGAGTACAGAATGCCACTCCTCAATTATGTGTTCTCCTAACATTCAAATAAGGACACCTAGGTGGCCTTGACTGGGGTGAGGGTGTCAGAAAAATCATTTCTCATTCCATTAAATGGCATTTCATGAAGTTTCTCAAATTTGTCTTGAGCTGCAGTCGGAGCATTTGTTGAACCATTTGTGATGAGACAGGCAAGTGGAGGTTTTGGGGGAAATAACAAGTAAAAAGAAGCCTCTGAGAGTTCCAGAGGTTCCTCTGAGCTGCTTTTCTAGGACTTGATGGGAAGAGTTGGACCCAGGGAAGGGATGGACAAATCTGTCAATTTCAGAGAGAGAGAGAGAGATCAACAAGGGTTTGGGGGCAGGGGAGAAGGTAAGAGTTGGAGAGGAAGAACAGCCAAAACACAGAGAAAAGGAGGATAAGCATTGCTGCCCCTGCAACAGATAAAAGTGGGGCCACCTGCCTCCATATGTGCCCCTCTGTCAACTATTGCAAGGATGAGGAACCTCAACCCAAGCTTCAAGTGCAACCCTCCAGGCCTCTTTCTCCAGCCCTCAGGACATTTCCTAGACCAAGGCCCTCTCCAGCCCCATTTTGCATCTTCTTTGCATCTGGAATGAACCTGCCGTTGAACAGGGACCATGCTTCTTGATTGCCTGCATAGAGGATGTGACCATGTGTGGAAATCTCTGGCTGTGGAGAAAGAGCCTTCTCAGTGGTGGGGTTGGTGGCTTCCCCCAGGAAAGTGCCTGTTTTTGTGTCATTTCAATGCTGGCAAATACCTTTAGGGGTGTTTCTTTTAAAAAGATTTCCCAGGCTTTAAAATCATTTGCTTCAGTTTCTTTTTCAGTACTGCTCTTTTAGGTTCTGCTGCTGTTAGTATCATGCTGGCCTGCTTTAATTGTGTCCTCCAGCTATGCCACTGTGTTTCCACCTGCCCTGTCCTGTCACTGTGCCCCCTGATCTGGCCCGCTGCTTCAGGTGTTGTGGAAGATACTATCCCATTTGTGTTCAAATAGGATTCAACTGTAATGAAAAAACACAGTTTGTTCTGTTATGTAAATTGATGTTGCTTTGTTCTGTTGTTTATATATGTCATTTTGTTATTATATAAAAATGACAAAAAATACATGGATTAAACAGCGGCCAGTCAGTGGGGAACAGGTGACATTTTGCGCACTTCAGGAAGTGAAATCACATCTAGGGCTGGCCCTGTGGATTCCTGCACTTCCAACAGCTAGTAGATCTTCCACAGAAGAGGAAGGGAAATATGATTACAGGAGGCATACGCCAAGAGATCGTTTCTAAACCAAGTTATTTTGCCTTTTCTCTACAGGTTTGTTACCAAGATCGGTAGGCGTGTCTGTGCTAATCCCAGGATGTCATGGGTGAAAAAATTAATGTCACAGCTGAGAGAAATTAAACCATAATTTTGGAGAACTAAAGGAAGAACCTTCACTGAACAGGAAGGAAGACAAAGAGCCGCTATCCTCCTTTCCAGTTTCTCTGCTTCCTTCTGCTTTTTTGCCACTCACAAGCAAACATCTATAAGCATTTAAACAGCACCGGAAACAGTGTAGCTGTGGCCACTTATGCACTGTCAGAAATGCAACGTCAAAGAAGAGGATACCAATTTGCATAATGAATATGTAAGATATAACTGTTATAGTTTAACTAGAAATACAACGCATCTCACCATTGTGGGGCAGGCTGTGATCTAGGTGGTAATTGGGGATGGGCAACTACAAGGCCTCTGCTCCTTTCTTTTTTAAAGGTTCTTTTAGAGTCTTCTGAGGAAGGGTAGTATATAAATGTAATAAATAATAATAATAATCTTTAACTGGAATAGGTTTAAGGAGATGTATCTCCTCCGACAACCCTTCAAATATAGAAGGGTCCATCAGATTACGTATATAGGCTAGTTAATGCTGTATGTTTTCTGATTTCCTCCCAAAAATCCGGGAATTGTAGTTTGTGGCCTACTAAGAAATGCCTCACTCTTTATTCAGTGACATTTCCCAGAATTGCTTGGGCTGGAAACCACAATCATTAGACCATGGTCAACACTGCTTTAAAACTGAATTGTGGACACAGACATGGTCATGGAAGGAGCAGAATAACGGCAGAGTCTTTGAGGGTCCCTTCTCCACCGTTTGCACTGTGGCCTTTCTGAATTCATTCATAAAATTAGCTAACACCAGATTATGTATGAAACCATCAATAGCAACTGGCAAGCAAGCTGTATTTATGACTGTCATATATACTCAATGCCGCTGCCATCGCTGGGCTATTGATGCCTCCTTGCTTCCTTGGCCCTTCCTGGCTTCCTCCCTCCCCCCCATTTCTTCCCTGCAAGAACCTGAACTGTCCAAAGCAGCTCTCAAAGGGGGTCTTTCCCCTCCTCCTCCTCCTCCTTCTGCTGCTGCTACAGAAATTAAGCTGAAGACTTCTTGGAGCAGGACCTTTTCCATGCTTGGCAAAGTCCCTCCTGAAGGAAGCCTGGCAACAGCCTCAGTCAAGAAGACCTTTTGTTCTGTTAGGCTGCAATTCTTCCTGCTGACTGACATTAGCTTAAACTTTCCTATGTTTATGGAAGTTTTAAAGAAGAAAGATGGAATATAAGCTTAAAATAATAAAGATTTTTTTCAATTTATTCGATTCATTCATTCATTCATTCATTCATTTACTCACTAACAGCATTTGTAGGCTGCCACTTAACAAAAAGTTCTCTGGGTGGCCTTCAGTAAATGGCATTCACAATCCTTGGTGTCATCCCTTCGAGCTTGCCCAATTCTGGTCTTCTTTTTTTTAAGCACATAAGGCACCTACAAAATTTTAAGTGCCCAGAGTCTTCTGAACACTTACTTTGGTGTCACGTCCATAGATAAAGGTAAAGGTGAAGGGACCCCTGACCATTAGGTCCAGTCTTGAACGACTCTGGGGTTGCGGCGCTCATCTCGCTTTATTGGCTGAGGGAGCCGGCGTACAGCTTCCGGGTCATGTGGCCAGCATGACTAAGCTGCTTCTGGCAAACCAGAGCAGCGCACGGAAACGCCATTTACCTTCCCGCCGGAGCGGTACCTATTTATCTACTTGCACTCTGACGTGTTTTCAAACTGCTAGGTGGGCAGGAGCAGGGACCGAGCAACAGGAGCTCACCCCATCGCAGGCATTCGAACCGCCAACCTTCTGATTGGCAAGTCCTAGGCTCTGTGGTTTAACCCACAGCGCCACCCACGTCCCATAGATAATGCATGGCTTACTTACTTCACAGGCATAGGAAAAAAGCCCTGTTGGTTCAGATCAGAGGCTCGGCTAGTCCAGCATCCTGTTCTCACAGTAACCAACCTCACACATCTTGGGAAATCCACATGCAAGACAAAAGCGCTTTCCCCAATAGAATTCTTTAGAAACTGGTATTCAGAGGCATGTTGTCCCCAATAAGGGAGACAGAACATAGGTATTGTGGCTAGCGGCTGTTGATAGCCCTCCCCTCCATGAATTTATTTAATCCCTTTTAAAATCCATCCAAGTTGGTAGCCATCACTGCCTCCTGTGGAAGTGAGTTCCATAGTTTAACCATGGGGCGTATGAAGAAATCCTTCCCTTTTTTCTCTTCTAAATCTCTCAGCATTCAGCTTCACTGGATGGCCCTGAGTTCTAGTGCTATAGGAGAGGGAGAGAAACTTCTCTCGGTCCGTTTTCTCCACACCATACATAATTGTATAGATCTCTAAGATGTCCTCCTCACTCACCTTATTTTTTAAACCAAAAAGCCCCAAATGTGGTAACCCTTCTTCATGGGGAAGGGGTGTGCCCTAGCCCTTTGATAATTTGGGGGTTTTGAACCTTTTCTAGTAATGCAATGTTCTCTCTGCTGTCTGAGCATCATTTTCCTCTCTCTTCTCCCTCACTCCAACTTGCAGTGAACCTGAGAGTTTGCTAAGCTTCCCTTCATGCCACCCAAATCCAAACTGTAAATGCCACTAAACTTCTTTGAGTTGCATCCCTTCTATAAATTGTATGGCTGGATCTGTAATTTGACAAAGTAAGGGGAGGGGGGCATCTCTTCCAAGGGAATGAAAGGAAGTGGTGATCAGTTGGATGACCGTGGTCATGACTACCAAGCCTAGGAGGGAACTTGGCGGAGACATGTACAAATGCTATCCATTAGATGGCACCAAACGTCAGGCTACAAAGCACAACTTGAGGGAAATATGCTAGCAATAATCTTGCATGTTTGTTTCCCTGTTGAGATATTGGGTGCAATCGGATGGTGATTCAACCCATATTCTCCTGGTTTTTCATGGTGATTTCAGATGATGCTGTCGTTTCCTGGTTTGGGGCCTCATGGAGCAAATTGCTTTTGTCTTTAGCACTAATTTAGTTCTTAGGTTCCACCTGCCACTAACCCTTGGGTCTGGTTTGGAAGCTCCAACTGGGGCCAGACTGCTGAGGGGGCATCTGGCTGACAACACAACACCATTGTTAAAAGAGCTGCTTCACTGGCTGTCCATCTACTACCGAGACAGGTTTATGGTCCTTGCATTGCTTTCCAAAGCCCTGAACAACTTAGGCCCAGGGTACCTCCTTCAAGGACCACCTGAACCCTTATATCCCAGCTTGATCACTGAGGTCATTTGCAGGAATGTCATTGGTCGTTTCCTGAGTTGGCGAGGCTCATGTGACAACAAGAAGAAACCAAGCCTTTAGTCAATGGTGGAGGAAGCTGCTTGGGTGCCTGGGGCTAAGATCCATAGGGATGGGGCAAGGGCGGGGTGCACCATGGGGCCTCCAGAGTCTGCCTGCCTCCTCCCACTCAGCCGCCCTACAGCTGGGGAGGGAGGCAGCGGGTAGACCGTTTGGGCAGCGTGGAGCCTGCGTGCGCCCATGTCACCGCGTCTCTCCCAGGACACGCTGCAGGCCCCGCAGTGAGTACCACCCGGCATTTTGTCACACCCCCCCCTTGGTGGTGATACCCGGGATGGACCGCACCCACCGCACATCCTTCCTCCATCCCTGCCTTTAGTGTCATTGGCTCAGTCCTACGGAACTCTCTGCCAACAGAGATTCAGCCGGCGCCTTCTGTGTCAACTTGTAAATGCCTGCTGAAAACATTTCTATTTCATCAATCTTATGCAGGCAATTAAGACCACGTGCATCCTTCCTCAGTGGTTAACTTTCTGTTTTTAACTTTATTATGGTTTGTATGGTTTTAATCAGTGCTTTTTTTCTAAAAAAAAATGTTTAGGGGTACTCTCATTTTGACTCAAGAAACCACCATTTTATAGTTCAAATCAGGAAAAATAAATACAGTAAATGGACAAAAGTAAAAAGATTCACAAAATGTTTAGGGGTATGCGTACCCCTGCCTAACCCCCAGAAAAAAGCACTGGTTTTAATGTACTGTTTTATGTTTTTATTGCTGCAAACCTCTTTGATATCTATTCATAGATTTTTATTGATATAGCAGTATACAAATACCTGATCTGTGACATTTGTGATGGGTGCTGCCTCCTGACATTCCAGATTTCCAGATTATGCGGATTCCTCCTCCTCAACCTCCATTCTGATTCTAGGATCATTTCTCCTCCCTTCATTAAAAATGTACATTTCCTTCAGCTTTTAATTTCATGCCTGGAAAGGAAATGTCAGGTTACTCCAAGGCTGACAGGACACATGCAGCCCTATCTGCCACACAAGGCATGCACACAACCTCTCCTTGGGACTCCTCTGCTCTTGAGATGAGGGAAAGGACTAAGATCATCTTACCCATTTATGAAAGCTTGTGTTTTTTTTTGTGCACAGAAGTTTCTGAGGAGGTGGGAAAGACTCCGGCCCAGGGCTGCAATTCTAACTGCATTCATGCACAGGCCAGGCTGCCAGCATGAAGGGAGGAGTGGTGTAGTCAAGAGGGGGATGAGAAAACAGGAATTGTCAAGCCACGCCCATCTCTGCAATTGCCTTGAAGCACAATTCTTATGGGACATTGCAATGGAAAATCATGCATGTTGTGAATACATCGTTGGAACCTGCTAACAAGAGAGCCCAAAAACCTTCTGCAAAAAGGTTTGTGTCTGAAAACACACTTTCTGGAATCATCACTGTTCGTTGCAGGATATTCAGTAAAAGCAACGAGCATTGCTATGACGGGCTTTTCCAAGGAAGTTTCTGAAAAGGCTGTAAATGCGCTACCAAAGGTACACTAAGATTTTGAAGTCAAATTAAACTGCACTTTGTTGTATTCAGGGCTTAATTATGCACTGTGGCAGGTACACTGTAAACTTAGGTGCCAGCCGATTGGAGCTCCTGTTATGGTTCATTTATCTGGAGGTCCTCAGGGTAAAAGTGTGTCTCTGGGAATGATTCTTCCTGTATGAAGCTCCCTCAAACTTAAGGTATGTCATGACATCCCTGCTGAAGGTTCCATCTTACATGAATGTTAGATTAGCTTCCACAAGAAACAGGGCCTTTGCTGTTGCTGCCCGATCAGTCTACAAATGCCCTCTTTCAGCATACCTTCCATAGTTGGTTTGTTAAAAAGCTCATTCTCTGCTGCTTGGTTAGTTTCAGCACCATCTGATTTTTAGAAGAAGAAGAAGAAGAAGAAGAAGAAGAAGAAGAAGAAGAAGAAGTAGAAGTAGAAGTAGAAGTAGAAGTAGAAGTAGTAGAAGTAGAAGAAGAGGAGGAGGAGGAGGAGCAGAGGATGTGTACATCTCTTTGAAATGTGCTGAAAATCTTGTATATAAATCTTTAAAATGAATGAAATGCATTAAATACTGCTCCCCTCACCTTTTGGAAGTCCCTGCAGCTCAAAGCACTGTAGCTGTTCCCTCACCACAAAATAGAGGCAGAGTTGATATTCCGAGCTGGACAGAAATGCAGTGTAATGTGTGTGGCCTGCCAGAGTGAAGGACAAATTATTTTGAAAGGAAAGTATTTTCAGGAAGTTGTGCACAGGGTTCTGGGAAGTAAGAGTTGCTAAGGCTCTGGAACTTTCCTGCACTCTGATGTAGCTTTCCTTTTCCTGATGAACTTGCTCCAGCTCTGTCAAACCTTTGAATAACAGAACCACATGTCACTTCTGGAAAGATGGGATCCCAATGCACTCTTTGCTGAATACTATGAAAGTGGAGGCAAGGGGGCAGCCTGGCTGATTCCTGCCTCCCCGGTTAGAGTCATTTCTTGTGCATTCACATGATTTGTGCCCATGATGAGATTGGGGCGCTGGTCACATGTGATCCTGTTTGCCTCTGCAAAACGTTGCTCCATTTCTGGTCAGGGCATACCTCTTTCTACTGAAATCCTATAACTTTTCACACCACAGACATTCAGTTTTTTTGCTGTTTTCCTGCTTTTGTTGCACTGTAGCCACTCCAGACAGCAATAATGTGGCAGCATTGGAGAACAAATAATAAAGTAGAACAGAACAAAGCTACCACTGATACACTAGGATTGTGTTAAGAACATGTTGCAGAATATACCTGCAATAAGTACTTCAGTATGGAGGTGCTCAAAGCAGCATGAGGAGCTGCTTCTCCCTTGAGAAAGCTTGCTCTTGCATCTATGCTTTTTAGGAAATTCAGCTTTGGAACCGCATGTCTCCAGAAATAATATGCATCTCCATCCTAGGAGTGAGAAATGATGGCCTTTCTGAACTGGAGAAAATAGGGAGAAAACAGTGAAGTCTCTGTTTAGACAATCTGCAGCGGGATCTTCTTCTGATCTATAGCGAAGGTCACAACATGCTAAATATGAATGGAATAATCTATATTCTGCAAGAGATGAATTCAAATTGGCATATTTGCAGCAGACATAATTGCAGCAGAGCTATTAGGAGAGAGGCTGGGTATAAATTTGGCTTACTGCTTATAGTAAAAAAAAAAAAAGAGGATTTTTATTCCCTTGATTAATGATGAACGTAATATGGCATACAGTAAGATAAAGGGAACCCTGACCATTAGGTCCAGTCGTGGCCGACTCTGAGGTTGCGGTGCTCATCTCGCTTTATTGGCCGAGGGAGCCGGTGTACAGCTTCCTGGTCATGTGGCCAGCATGACTAAGCTGCTTCTGGTGAACCAGAGCAGTGCACGGAAACGCCATTTACCTTCCCGCCAAAGCGGTACCTATTTATCTACTTGCACTTTGACGTGCTTTCGAACTGCTAGGTTGGCAGGAGCAGGGACAGAGCAACGGGAGCTCACCCCGTTGCAGGGATTCGAACTGCCGACCTTCTGATCGGCAAGTCCTAGGCTCTGTGGTTTAACCCACAGTGCCACCCACATCCCCATATGGTATACAGTATACAACACCAAAAGAAATAAAATTAGAATGTTAAATGATACAGGAAGCCTAAGGATCCTATCAGGTGTGAATTTGAAAAAAAAAATCTTGAAGCTGGTTCTCCTGCTCCTCGGAAACCCTTCTAAAACCACTGTAGTTAAGCCCACTATAGAAGAATTGCTGGTAAAATTATTGGATCTGGCTGAGATGGAAAAAGTTAACATGTTTAATTAGAGAAATGTCATTACTGGCATTTGTTAAGGATGTGACATTTCATATGAACTGGTAATGAAAATGAACTGGTAATGTCAGGATTTGAGTATTGAAAGAATACTGGTTTATAGAAGATGGAATGGTTGGATTTTAAGTTGTTATAACAGAAGCCACCAAAGCCACTGCCTGCTGCTTCTGGCTTTTCAGGCAAATGAAGTGTTTTGAGTCTGCTGGTAGCACTCTAGCAAAGGAAGTGGATTGAACAGGTGGCATTGCTCTATGCAAAGAGACGGTTCCTCTGAACTCTCCACTAGAGCAGTTATTTTTTTCTCTGGAAATTGCTCCGCTTGTTTCCTCGAAGCCCTGGAGTGAATCAAAAGACACTCAACAACCCCAGGCAGAGTTAGGAGTTCAGTTCTTAAGGGGAGGAATTGGATGGGCACCAGGGTTGGGCAAATCTGTCAAGTTCGCTTAAAAAAAAATTCCTCATAGGAATTCTTCAGCATTTTAGTGCAAATTTCTTCCAATAAATGTATTGTTATTATTTATTTATTGAATTTCTATACTGCCCTTCACCCAAGAAGCATGGGGAAATTTACAATATACAAACACAAAAATACATAGCATAGCATAAAGGGCTGCCATAAACCTGGATTTTCCCAGACATTATTGGGATCTCAAAGGCGAAACTGACATCCAGGAAGAATTTCTGAAAGGCGGCGCTTTGTCCTGAATCTTAGGCAAGTCAATAGAAAACCAAAGGTTTTTTTGCATTTTTGTAAGAGAAAGCTCAACAACTTTCAGGGTGTCCTGGTTTTTACTTTTTGAAATATTGCAACACTAGTATAGTAACAAACAAAATCAATACCCACCCCAATAGTTTAAAAGGCCATACTGTAGATTAATTGGCCAAAGGCCTGGGGGAAGAGAAATGCTTTTGCATGGTGCATAAAAATTTGAAATGAAGGCACTGGGTGAGCCTCCCTGGGGAGAGCATTCCACAAGCAGGGAGCCACCACAAAAAAGGCCTGTCCTCATGTTGCTGCCCTCCGCACCTCCCATGGAAAAGGCAAATGAAGAAGGGCCTCAGATGATGATTGCAGGATCAGCTCATAAAGAATTGTGGTCCTGAGCCATTTGATATACACATTTTTGCAGGCAGTTTTGACTAATCTACACATTTTTGCAAGCGACTTCTCTCAATATAATTAAATGTCATGTGCTACTTTTATTTTTATGCACATGTACCCACTAATATGCATTTTCATAAACACCGTTCAGTTTGAGAACTTCACTGCAAGATTCAGATAAGTGTGAATTTTGACGGATGACGACATTTGGATCTTGCACTGTTTTGGAAAGTGTGAATTTGATTGATTTGACCTTCAGTGTGAACTGAATCAAATTTCTCCCCCCATCCCTAGCCTCACATACCTGAAAGACTGTGTACTCTCATATAGACCAAACTGGGAGGTAGAGAGCCTCTGCTGCCCCCAGAGGCTGGAGGGGTGGTTATCCATAGCAGAGACTTCTAACTGGTGGCCCCCAAGCTCTACAACTCTCTCCCTTTGGATGTGAGTCTGAAGCTTACATTGTACACATTTCAGTGGCACACCAGCATGTGCCTTTCCACCCATGCATTTGGGGACTGGTGAATGTGAGTTTGTTCTTTTGTGTATCTAAGGCTGCATTGTTTTGTTTGAATAGAGATTTTTTTTTAATATTAAATTTTTATTGATTTTCAACCAGAATACAATTATGTACATTTGTTATACGAATAGATCTCATATACAACCTTTAGCTCTGCTGAGCTTCAGACTTCCTTGTTTGAATAGAGATTTATGCTTTTAAATTTTGGATACAATTGTATTCTTATTCTTACTGCACACTCTTGTGTAGGGCAGGTAACAAGCCACATTCTGCAGTGGAGAGTGTGGTAGCGATGGTGAATTACTGTTTACATATCTGAGCTCTCTAGGACACCTGATTCTGGATGCAATGCTGAAATCCGTCACCTGAGAGGCAGCAACCCTTCCCATTTCAAAAGGCTAAGAACATAAAACACTTGTATTTACCTTCCTCAGACAGCTATAGCCTTAGTTCCCTTTTCTTCTAGACTGACTTCTCCACAAACCTGTTTCTGACCACCATTATGCTCTTCCTCAGCCTCATTGCCTGTCGTTTCAAAATATTTAACTTCCCAGTTTCTTTCAGACAAGCTGAGTCTCTTTACATTTCCCAGCACCCCTTCCCTGGGGGGGGGTCCCCTGACCCTTCTCAGGGCTCATCCCTAATGTTGCTTAATGTGGGTGGTGAGCTTCCTGCACCTCCACTGACTCTCTGTTGTCCATATGAAGTCCTCCTCCAAATCACCACACTCCCATGCTTCTAGTTCCTTTTCCAAGCATCCCTGGTATTAGGCAATCCAGATCGAGGGAGGGACAAGTGTGGGAAGGCAGTCATTTGGAGGAGAACACCATATTGTTTTGTGCCACCCCGATTTCCAAGCAATGAGAGACTCCTGGGGTTCCAGGCACTGGCCCCGATTCAGGTTTCTTGGAATGAAGGTCAGCCGAGACTGTGCTGCCTTTAGGATAGACGGTTTTATTCACACATATATACAACCTGAGCATAAGATGGAGGGGCTCACAGCATTAATAACCCAGCAGATCTTGCTACCCCATCAGTCATAGCTTTAGATCCAGCACAGATGAGGCATGGCTCTATGTCTCCAGCTTCTAGCCTGCTTCCAGCTCACACACCACACTGGCTATTGTTCTCCTACCTAGCAGTTAGGTGATGGGGTTGAGGAAAGGCCCATCCAATAGCCTAGTGGACACCATCACTTAGCTGTAGCTCTTGCACCCTAATTTGTTCTTTTGCAGTTGCTTCTTTTAAGGAAATGCAACCTTTCCCCACCCCTGCAGAGCAAGCCCATCAGATTGATTTAGGGCAAAATAATGTAGGCTACCTCACTGCCCCAGACTCTACAGCTTTTGGAGCATTTTCTTTTGCCTTCTGGTGCAAACTCAACCTTCACCCTCACTTCCTTGCTTTCCTTCCCTCATAATTTCTACAGACTCTCTCTCTCTCTCTCTCTCTCTCTCTCTCTCTCTCTCTCTCTCTCTCTGTGTGTGTGTGTGTAATGGGGGTGTCCCTGGCAGCCCCCTCCCTCCCACAGGCCAGCCTGTGCCCCTCCCTTCCAAGTCAAAGTGCATTGTCCCCAAGGCCAGTCAAGTTATTTCGGCCAGAATAACCTTTCCCTCCCATGGCTTCTTTGGGCAGGATATAAATTCAATTATTAGCCTTGCACTCAAAGGTCCATTCCCAGTTTTCATTTTAACAGCCTGATATAGCTGGGGAAAGGCATTTCACTGCAGCTATGAAACAACTGGGAGTCAGAAACTCTTGCTGATCTTGCTGATCTACTGCAAATTGGTCCACTTACTGCTCACCCCTCAAGCATGGTGAAGCTTAAGGCTGTCTGCAAACCCTCCATCCATTTACTTGGGGTGTAAAAGCTGCATTGGACAAAGTGAGACTTACTTCCCAGTCCACATATGTAAAACTGGGCTGTAGGATTGGCAGCCCCCCACCCTTGGCTGTGTAGGTTAGCAAACAGCAGATCTGCAAGGCGGAATGAGGAAGACAAGTTCAGATGTGGTGCTGGTGTAAACAGAACCATCAAAGTCAGATGGGTCTGCAGGCTACACCATGCTTTGTTTTGGCCCACAGAGATTTCAAGCCTGAATAGGGGAGCTTTTCTCAGCTGGAAGGCTGGACAGCAACCTCATGCCAGCTCATGGTTGCTAGGAACCAGAGACAAAGGAAGGGGACACAAGGCATCTTTGTTGGTTCCCCTATTCTTGAGGCATCCGGGTAGACCCACAGAGCTTGCTCAGAACTGAATGCAGAGCAGCAACACGTCAGACAGAGATTTCCAGAAAAACCTCAGAGCCTAATGCAAAAACACACAAATACCGCTGACAGGCAAAAAAAAGGGAAAATGTCTATTTTTGATGCAGAACAGGCTCACGCTTTTAAGAACAGGTTTTGCTTATTGAGTTTTCAGACATAACAACATACAAGCAGAAGAAACGGTAAGGAAACAAAGAATAGCAACTATTTGGGGAATAGCAACAATATTGCAGTCGGGATAAAACAGAGCAAAATGTTTGGTACACTTTTGCAGACATTGTAATGAAAGAGTCCGTGAAGGGACGTTTCACTTCCAAAATGTCCCTTGATGGACTTTGTTTCATTACTATGTCTGCAAATGTGTACCAATATCATATCAAGTGCACCAATATCAACATATCAGTAAGGCAGCCTCACAGTACACAGAGACCTGTGTCGTTGGGGGCTTCTGCCACACTCTGTTTTTATTAATAAAGGATATAATCAGAAACCTTACAATGTTTGGATCTAGGTTTGATTCTGCTATCCCTGCATGGATTTTTCCTAATTTCCCCAGGTGGCGTAATTTATTTTGAGATGTCCAGATGAGTCAACTTCCCCCCTGCTTTGTGCCTGTGGTCTGCCAGGGAGCAGCTGTTGATGCCAGGAGACAGGCAAAGAACATTCCACCTGCTAGCATTTGCTGCCTGAGTAACAGTGAATCTAAGGAGCCCAATGCACTTGTGGCTGTGGTGTTGCTGCTGACACAAGGTGCTGGATGGGTGTATCATAACATGCGTGGCTAACATATACAAGAATACTTAAGGTAGATTTCTCTTGAGATACCACTTCCTACCCTGCCTTTGCCAAGACTCCAGTTATGTTCAGGTGGGGGGAGACATCAGCTGGGATGGAGTCACAGGGAGGAATCCCTTCACCTGCCTGTGGATTCTATCCTGCACAATAGTGGCTGGTGCCTGCTGGGACTGGCAGAACAGAAGACAGGGTGCCAGGGAGAGCTACTTGCTGACCACAGGGTTGGCCCAGGATGCTTTGCTACATGAGGGAAACCCCTGCTGCTACCTTGCGTTCTCTGCCTCCTCCTGGAGGCAGCCTGGCAAAGCCCTAGCTTGCTGAAGACAGTGAAAGGGAGAAAAGGAGGCAGGCAGCTGTCTTTGTTTGCAGTATCTGATGCTGAATAATTGCTGAAGCTAAGCCAGAGATGAGAGTCTCACTAGGCTATGGTTCAAATTCTTTCATTTATAGCTGTTTGAGTTGCCATCTCTATGGTTCTCAGGGTCTTTTCAGTGATGACCCCAAAATTATGAAATGCTTGGGGAAATGGCAGGTGTCTTGTTTTAAAATATTTTTGGTGTTTTCTGCTGAATCCTAACCATGTCTGCTCAGAAGTACGCCCTATTAAACTCAATGGTTATTTCTGCTGAATATACTCATCAGACCTGGGTTCTATTTCTGCCTTGTTTCTGCCTTCCAATGTGTGTCTCACGTGACCGGACGGTGCTAGCCATGATCCTTGTGACATCAATGTGGTTCTGAGGTTGTTAGAGCTATGGTTTCGGTTCTGCTGCTATGGTTTTGGCAATGTCTATTCAGGGAGATGCTTTGTAGCTCTGCTTGAATGTTGGTCTCTATGCTCTGTCTACTATGACAAGAACATGGAAGTATAAGAATAGCTGGCAGGATCAGGCCAATGGCCCATCTAGTCCAGCATTCTGGTCTCACAGTACCTGTGGGAAACCAGCAAGCAGGACCTGAGCAGAAGAGCAATCTCGTCTTCTGCAGCTTCCAGCAACTGTGAAGGCAGAGCACAGCTATCATGCTTAGTAACAGGTTAATGAGTTGACAATGAATGCACATATCCAAGTTGGTTTCCACAAACAACAGGTGTTTCTGAACTAGACTGGATTAGAATCCAGATGGGGACAAATAAGGCTGTTATTCCATGAAATGAAATGAAAATCTGGCCTAGCCTTCCCCCACCAACCTAGCTTTGTGCGCACGTGAAGCATTAAATTATGCAAGGCCCCACCTGCACTCTGAAGTACCCAGATCTAGTACTGGATCCAACTAGCCCCACTGAAATTAATGAACCTAACCAAGGCCACATGCACACCACACATATAAAACACTACAATACTACTTTAAACAGTTGTGCTTCCCAAAGAATTATGGGAGCTACAGTTTGTGAAGGGTGCTGAGACTTGTGAGGAGACCTCTATTGCCCTCACTGAGCTACCATTCTCAGAGTGGTTCAACAATTAAGCCCTCTTCTTCCCAGGGAACTCTTGGAATTGTGTCTCTGTGAGGGGAATAGGGACAACTCATAGCACCCTTAACAAACTATACTTCCCAATATTTTCTGGGGGAAGTCATGTCTGTTTAAAGTGGTCTCATGGCGCTTTAAAGGTATGGTGTGAATGGGGCCTTGGTAATGCTCATTAATTTCAATGGGGCTACTCTAAGTAGGACTAGCATTGGATACAACCCATTGCTTTTGACCTTGAAGGGGAATTAAGCCTGCAAGTCAAGCCAGACATGGCAGTTTCCAGGGTAAGGTCTGAAGGACCATGTCTGGTCAACATCTGTAAGTGCATCTGCTTATGCCATTGATAGCCTTCTGCTCCAGGAGTAAGCTGAAATAAATCCCTTTTAAAGCCGTAAGTGAGAGCTGGACCATAAAGAAGGCTGATGCCGAAGAATGGATGCTTTTAAATTATGGTGCTGGAGGAGACTCTTGAGAGTCCCATGGACTGCAAGAAGATCCAACCTATCCATTCTGAAGGAAATCAGCCCTGAGTGCTCACTGGAAGGACAGATCGTGAAGCTGAGGCTCCAGTACTTTGGCCACCTCATGAGAAGAGAAGACTCCCTGGAAAAGACCCTGATGTTGGGAAAGATGGAGGGCACAAGGAGAAGGGGATGACAGAGGATGAGATGGTTGAACAGTGTTCTCGAAGCTACCAGCATGAGTTTGACCAAACTGCGGGAGGCAGTGGAAGACAGGAGTGCCTGGCGTGCTCTGGTCCATGGGGTCACGAAGAGTCAGACACGACTAAACGATTAAACATCAACAAGTTGGTGGCCATCACTATAGCTTATGGTAGCGTATTACAGGGTTTAATAAGCATAGGTAGCAAAGCCACTGTGGGGTCAACATACTGCTCAGTACATTTCCAATACAGTAACTGCAGAGTTTTGACAAATGTGCAAATTCATGCAAGCAGTTTTCATGTGCAACTTACATCAGTGTATGCACTTGAACCTAACATATACTTTCTCTTTTTGTACACATCATTTGGTTGGAGAACAGCATTGCAAAATTCAGGGAAGTGCAGATTTCTAAGGAGAGCTGCATTTAGTTCAACAAGTGCAAATCAGGTAGTTTCACATCCACCGTCCCTGCATAGCACCCACAGACATAAGTTACTCAACTGACAACTCTTTTGTCTTCAAACCAGATCTTCCCGTTATTTCCTCATTAAGAGTGACAGATGCTCATGGGAGAAAGTCCGTACTTCAATGGTGCAATGATTTGGTATCTTGTTCTCTTTCTCTTTCTCTCCTCCTTCCTCCCCTCTCATCCTTTCCCATGGAAAAAGAAGAACCAAAGACAGAAGTTTGCACTCATTCAAGCTCAGGTCTTTGTGGGGGAAATGTGATGCATTTGGCAGCACGCTTTAAAACAGTTTTTGGAAAGAATGCCTCCTGCACTGGGAAGGGGGGAAAAATAAGCTGCCCCATATTAAACAAGCTGTACCTGCACTGTATGCAGATAGTGAGGGGAGAGCAAAACCTGAGATGAGAATGGTGGACAGCAACCCTGTAATGTAGGCCAGGCTTATGTCCGCCACACTGTAGGGGGGCTGGAGATGTAAGATAATGGCTTATGACAGGGCTCAGCAAACTTTTTCAGCAGGGGGCTGGTCCACTGTCCCTCAGACCCTGTGGGGGGCCAGACTATTTTTTGGGGGGGGGGAATGAACAAATTCCTATGCCCCACAAATAACCCAGAGATGCATTTTATATAAAAGGACACATTCTATTAATGTAAAAACATGCTGATTCCCGGACTGTCCACAGGCCAGATTTAGAAGGCGATTGGGCCAGATCCAGCCCCCGGGCCTTAGTTTGCCTACCCATGGCTTATGACAACCTTGCAGTGCAGTTCCCTGATATTATCCCATATATTGTGGGGGTGACAGGCGGAGGAGGGAGAGCTAGAGCTGAGGGAGAGTGACTCATAATGACAACCACATAATGTGCTGTAGTACAGACCACCATTAACAACCCCCATATTGCAGGTGGCAGGTGTGAAGCATCTTACACATGAGTCCATCTAGCTCAGGATTGTCTACACTGACTGGCAGCAGCTCTCCAGGGTTTCAAGCCAGGGTCTCCCCAAGGCTTACCTGGAGATGCCACAGGGGCCATCAGCATGTATAGCAGCTGCTTGGTGGGATGGGGCAGACAATGAGAGACAGCGGCTTGTGGTGGTGGCTAGGGTTGGTGGCAAAATTCAAATCGGTTTGCTTTTAAAGGCAAACATACTGAAACACAACCACAGCAACAGCCCTCCTCCAAACAACACCTCAGCCCAAGAGTGTGTTCAGCAGCCTCAACTTTTGTAGTTGGAGTCAGTCACCTCCCAAACCAGGTGGGGAAAGACCTGCAAGGCAGGGAACACGTCTTCCAGGACTCGCAGCCAAGATTCTCTTGCAGGTCAAGGTTGCCCACTGAGGGTGCCTCATTCGAGCAATGTCAGAGACAGCAGTGGCAATGACGCAGCTATTTGGCTCCTCCTTCCTCTGGTCCCTGGCACAGTTGCTCCCCTTGATCTCTCTCCATGTGGACTTGACCCTCAAGCATCGTAATCAGAAGCACAAAGGTCCAATTGTACCCAGAGTGGACATGAAAAGCCATCATGTTGCATTCGTCAGTCTGTTTCCACATTAGGCCATCTGTTCAAAGGAAGATGCATTATCCACAGTCAAGCTCCATTTCTGGGTGGGGATGTGTGTGTTCTTTCGGTCATGTTCCTTCAGCTACTGTGTTCTCCAAATCTGGCCTCAATAAATCTCAGCAGGGACTGGTTCTTTTTTCCCGTGGGAACAGAAGCATTAAGTTGGCACTAAGCAAGCAGCACTGCCAGACCTCAGCTCGAGGCGGGCAGGTGTGGGGGACTCCCTGGTCCTGAATGGGGTAACTGTGCCCCTGAAGGACCAGGTGCACAGTCTGGCAGTCATTTTGGACTCACAGGTGTCCATGGAGACACAGATCAATTCTGTGTCCAGGGCAGCTGTTTATCAACTCCATCTGGTACACAGGTCTCAACCCTACCTGCCCGCAGACTGTCTCGCCGGAGTTGTGCATGCTCTAGTTATCTCTTGCTTGGACTACTGCAATGCACTCTATGTGGGGCTACCGTTGAAGGTGACCCGGAAACTACAACTAATCCAGAATGCGGCAGCTAGACTGGTGACTGGGAGCGGCTGCCGAGACCACATAACACCGGTCTTGAAAGACCTACATTGGCTCCCAGTATGTTTCCGAGCACAATTCAAAGTGTTGGTGCTGACCTTTAAAGCCCTAAATGGCCTCGGTCCAGTATACCTGAAGGAGTGTCTCCACCCCCATTTGTTCTGCCCGGACACTGAGGTCCAGTGCCAAGGGCCTTCTGGCAGTTCCCTTGCAGTGAGAAGCCAAGTTACAGGGAACCAGGCAGAGGGCCTTCTCGATAGTGGCACCCGCCCTGTGGAACGCCCTCCCACCAGATGTCAAAGAGAAAAACAACTTCCAGACTTTTAAAGACATCTGAAGGCAGCCCTGTTTAGGGAAGCTTTTAATGTTTAATAGACTATTGTATTTTAATATACTGTTGGAAGCCGCCCAGAGTGGCTGGGGAAACCCAGCCAGATGGGCGGGGTATAAATAATACATAATTATGATGATGATGATTGGGGGGACTTATTCTGTATTTTGTGTTTTTATACTGTAAACAGACCCATGATCTTCAGATGAAGGGACGTAAATAAATTTTAACAACAACAGATGGGATGAAGTCTCCTTAGTGCTAGAACCCCACACTTTTACTTGTGTTCTTCTGTAAAACGGCATGTGTACTGATGTGGCTATTTCAAAATGCTATGCAGCGTCCTGGATTGTTTTTGCCCCATTGAAATGCATCTTTTTAGTGCTGATAACGCCTCTGGTTTGCTTTAATGGAGGGCTAGAGAAGTGTTTGTGTGTGTGTGTGTGTGTGTGTGTGTGTGTGTGTGTGTTGTAGAAGCTAGCCTGCTGCAAAAAAGTAAAAAGGCACATTTATTGCTCCACCCATTTTTGCCTCTGGCACTGCCACCCACTGGCATGTGGCCCTGGGAGGTTGCACTGGACTGGGAATCTGGCCTTCAGGCTGAAAAAGGTCCCCAGGCCCTGCTTTAGAAATGAAAAGGTGAGGTTTTTGGTGTAGAGTTCACATTTGGTGCTTGGCTCCTTGGAGAACCACCTGCTCTGCTGCTGGTGGGAAAACTCACAGCAACCTCCAAAGACTGTTGAGGCAAACTGTGTGGCTTCAGGCAACAGGCACTTGCAGGTGTGATATCAAAGGCTGTTCAGTAGACCAGTGTGAGCAACTCAAACAGGCATCCTGCAAAACAGCTGCACTGAGCAGTGAAGGCCCCAGGCCCCCAACTGTAAAACAATGGATCTCTACACATGCGTTTTGGGAAGCAAGTCCCATTGAGTTTAACGGGTCTTATTCACAGTGATCCGTGAAGCTGAGGCTCCAATACTTTGTCTACCTCATGAGAAGAGAAGACTCCCTGGAAAAGACCCTGATGTTGGGAAAGATTGAGGGCACAAGAAGAAGGGGATGACAAAGGACGATATGGTTGGACAGTGTTCTCAAAGCTACCAGCATGAGTCTGACCAAACTGCGGGAGGCAGTGGAAGACAGGAGTGCCTGGCGTGCTCTGGTCCATGGGGTCACGAAGAGTTGGACACGACTAAACAACTAAACAACAACAACATTCACAGATGACTTGGTATAGGATTGTAACCTCAGCATATTTTACTGCATTTGCCTGCATTCATCTTTGGCAGCAAGAGCTGAAATTTGTAGTGCTAACCTGGTGCCCTCCAGAAGGTTTGGACTGTCCCAGAGTCCCAGACTGTCCCAGAGATGGTTTGGGCTGTAGCAGAGTCACTTGTTAGAAGGATTAAGAATATGAGAAGTCCCTCTGTATTAGCTACTGTAAAAATCTGGTGTGAAATTGAAAGCAGGATATATGTGGGTCTATTGCTTTTAACTTCCCCATTTTATAATGAATTTCTAAATCTGGAATCAACAATAATGGCAAATTTCCAGCAACAGCAAAATACTGGTTTAGAAAGCATAAAAATGATTCCACAGGGTCAAGTCATGGGGAGAAGGAAGCTTTCACTTTTCCAATATTTTCAAAATAGAGGTACAACCTCCTCTCTTACACAAAAATATGGGGAGGTCAGGAAAGTGAACAAATAGTTAAACTGTGATATCTGAGAAAATGGGTGTGAGATTTGGAACAAAGAATAACCAGGAAACAATGGACTTAGATTTGGGACAAGTTCTATTCTAATATAATCTCAGCAGACCTAAATGGTAACTACTTTATAACCATTTATCAATAGTAGTTAATGCCCTATAAACTGAATTGGATAAATGTTGGAAATGTGGTTTAAATAAAGCAGAGAACATACATATCTTTTGGAGTTGTTCTCCAATAGAGATATTCTAGAAACCCATTCAGGCTTGGATATGTTAGGATATCATATACCCCTGGAAACTAAAATATTTCTGCTTGGTTATCTAAAAGTCGTTACTCTGGAAAATGATCAATAAATAGTGTTCAACCTTATAACTACTGCTAATATTATAATAGCTAAAATGGGTAGAGCATATCTCCTACTACATCTGAATGGACTGAGAAAATTTAGTTCACAATAACTATGATTAAACTAATTTATTATAAAATATACATATAAGCTAGCCTAACAGGTTTATGGCCTGCAAGACAGAGCCTGCAACAGGCCTGCAAGACAGAGCTGTTCCACCAGGCCTTTGGTCAGGGCGCAGCCTGACTCCCTCCTTTGGCAATCTTTACAAAACTTTAGTTTATGCTTGCCATCAATTTTGATTTTAATTAATTTTTATAACGTTGCACTGTTTTAGTGTTGTTAGCCACCCTGAGCCCGGCTTCGGCTGGGGAGGGCGGGATATAAATAAAATTTATTATTATTATTATTATTATTATTATTATTGAAAAACAGGTATTTTTGTAGTATTTTGGAACAAGAAGATCAATGACAATGTCCAAAGTTATACTGCTTTCAACAGCTGTAACAGTATTTCTTTATGCTCTTTATCTTTCATTTATTTTGTTTATTATAGGGACACGGGTGGCATTGTGGTCTAAACTACTGAGCCTAGGGCTTGCTGATCGGAAGGTCGGCGGTTTGAATCCCTGCGATGGGGTGAGCTCCCATTGCTCGGTCCCAGCTCCTGCCCACCTAGCAGTTCAAAAGAACGTCAAAGTGCAAGTAGATAAATAGGTACCACTCCGCCGGGAAGGTAAACGGCATTTCTGTGTGCTGCTCTGGTTCACCAGAAGCGGCTTAGTCATGCTGCCCACATGACCCGGAAGCTGTACGCCGGCTCCCTCGGCCAATAAAGCGAGATGAGCGCCGCAACCCCAGAGTCATCTGTGACTGGACCTAACAGTCAGGGGTCCCTTCACCTTTACTATTTTGTTTATTAATACGATAAAACATATTAAAAAGAAAAATGGGGGTGGGGAGAAGATGGGAAGCATCCTGCTGAAACAGGCCAATGGCCCATCTAGTCCAGCATCCTATTCTCATAGTGGCCAGCCAGATTTCTATGGGAAGCCTGCAAGCAGGACACATGGACCACACAGAGAGAAATCTCCTACTCACAATCCCTCAACAGCTGGTATTCAAAGGCACACCGCCTCCAATATTTGCCTTCCATAAATTTGTCTAATTCCCTTTTAAAGTTGTCCAGTTTGTTGGTTACCGCTACATCTGGGTAACTGTTTGAAGATGTACTTAGTTGTGTCTGTCTTGATTCTCTCACCATTCAGCTTCTTTGGGGTTTATCCCTTGACTGATCTAAAAACCCCCTCAAACATTGCCACCTTATATTGGTAATTATTGAGTCCTCACAACCACAGGACAAAACCAAAACATTCTCACCTTAATCTATTCAGAACAATTTCATCAATTAAGGAGGTGTCTCCAGTCATATAAGCAGCAGGTTGGTGTGTGTGTGTGTGTGTGTGTGTGTGTGTATATATATATATATATATATATATATATATACATATATATATATGCATATACTCAATGTATTGATGTTTTTAATACGAGTACTTGTGAAATCATTTTAGAAAAGGAATCTTCTCTCAGATAATTTTTATGTTGCTAGTTGGGCATCACATGTACTTGAGAAACCATGTTCCCTCCCCTATCAGAAATGTAGGGGTTTTCCCCCCACATACAGTTTTATTCATATTAAAACAAGTCATTAGTTGTTGTTTTTTTAAAAAATTCCCTCACACAATTCATTAAATATGTGTGTACTCTGAAAGTGGGTCATTCCCCTGCTTTGCTTAACCCCTTCTCCCTCTGTCTTGTCTTTCTTCACTGTAGAAATTAAAATTGTAAACTCTTTGGGGCAGGGACCTGCCAGTTTGGGGTGAGGTTGTTTATGAAACTTTGCAAAGTGCTTTGTTCACTGATGGAGCAAGGAATGCATTCAACGTACCAGCCAGCCAAGGATGTTCTCTTGGGCAGATCTTGCAGAAAGAAACCCCTTGACTGAACCTCATCCCTGTTGTGCGACGGGGAGGGAAATGCACTCTGCACATGCTTTGGGAGCATGGATCTATTCTCATTTAATGCACAGGGCCGTTGTCAGTCTGCACTGAACATGCCTTGCGTTGGCTGAGCATCGACCATGAATTTATTCCCATTAGATGCGTCGGAGGGCGGAGAACGCAGCGCACCCTGCACTGGTTCCAAAGCAATTCACATTTATTCTTACATTTAAGGAGTCGGAGGGCTGACAGAGCCAGCATCCTGGGGTCATTTTAGATCCTGTAATCTTACGGGGAAAGGGATTGGGGCCTCTTCCCTTCCTCCGGCACTTGAGGGCCTCCTCTCTCTATCTCCTTTCGCGAAGCTCCCAAACCCTGCTGGCCCCACTGCACTCTGCACATGCTCGGCATTCGGCGCTCTCCTTTCGCAAGTCTGAAAAAGCCCGATCAGTGACGAGCGAACACGTGCGGGGATCGAGTGCCCCCGGAGGGGGAAACAGCCACCCAGACGCCGCCGCTGCCACCTCCGCGGCCGCCGACGAGTCATCCTTTCCCCAGCAGCGAGGGACCTTGTTCCACTCCCTGCAGACGAGAAGAAGCGCGTAGAGGAAAGTCCAGCCCCGGGACGCGCGGAGCAGGAGCAGCAGCAGCAGCAGCAGCAGCCCTAGCGCAAGGAGACGCGCCAGAGCAGGTGGGCCGCGGCTGCTGGAGACGCCTCTTTCTCTCTCCGAAGGGGCGGGCAGGCGGGCGGCTTCCCCACGCCGAAGAGCGCCGCGCCCAGAGTCTCCTCCGCCTCCTCCGTGCACCCTTTGCGAGGCGCGTCGCAGGCGGGCAGCAGGTGAGCCGGGTGAAGGAGGCGCGCGCTTGACGTCGGGGACGGGCTGTGTGCGCGCTTGCTCGCTGGGGTTCTGCGCTCGCCTTCTGTCAGGCTTAGGATCGGGCTGCCCGGTGCGTCTGTTTCAGTGGGGTAAGTGCGCGCGAGCCCCTGTTTACAGGACGCTAATTGCGTGCATTGCAGTTAATTATTCTCAAACTCCCCCCCCTCTTTAAATGGAAATGGCAATGGCGGAGCAAACCGAGCAGGGGAGGGGGGGTTGGCGTGCTTGGTTCGCCCCCACCCCACGCCACCGCTGTGCTTTGCAGCCCAAGGGAAGCCTTCAAATCCCGGTGGAAACGGAGAAAGGGGGGTGGGTGGCATGTTGAATTTCTCTCCAGGTCACACCCACCTTGCACTTGCCCGTGCTTGCATAAGAAAAGCCGTTCAGTTTAATTGCACGCGGCCGTGTAATGATTAAGCCGTGCCCAGTCTGTTTTGATCCCAGAGCACCTTTCGCCAGGCGAAACCTGGGGAATTGTTCTCTAGGAGGCTGCGCTATGCTTTGAGCAGCCTGATCCTGTGCTTATTGTCTTGGGTTCCGTCGGGTTTGATCCCCAAGTCAGCGTGGATTAGGATGGCAGCCTCGCCACTGCGACCGTAAAGTCGCTGGGATTTGGGTTCATTTCTGGCTTACCTCCGATTAAGGGTGGCAGGCATCTTGGAATGCCGTGGGCAGGATCCAACCAAAGTAGGGCTTTGAAAGCCTCTTTTGGGAGTTGAAGAGGTGTGAGTGTTTTAAACGTTGAAGTCCTAGGCATGCTTTAGTTCATAGAATTATATAGAGTTGGAAAGGGACCCCCAAAGGACATCTAGTCCAACCCGCTGCAATGCAGGAATCACAGCTCAAGAAGCCCTGACAGATGGCCAGCCAACCTTGGAAAATGTCCAGTGGAGGAGAGTTCACCTTTTGAGGGAGTCTGTTTTGCTGTCAAACAGCTCTTACCACCAGACAGTTCTTCCCATTGTTGGGAGTCTGCCACACAGAATACTCTGGGGATTATTGCAGAGTGAAAATGCATAGGATTATGGTGCATTTCTCGCCCTTCAAAAAGAAATGTCGTTTCAAAATGTTTAAATACTTGGGGTGGACCCTGTCCTTATCAGTATTCACCAGCCAGACAACGAATGCAAACTGGTTTCCATAGCTACACTAGGGAAGGACCAATCACCTTGTGATGTGGTGGTCAGAATAGGAACTCATTCATGCCTCAGCCTAAAGACTGTAAGTAGCCTCATGGCCAATTTCATTGTGAAATCTGTAGTCTATTTTTATATTTTAGTGGGTATGTTAGGGACTTTCTTTTCTTCGTTTTATACAGTTGCGGCATCTCCTGTTTTGTACCGTTCTAATCCTTTGTAAACTGCTTTGGGTCTTTTTAACAACAGCAGCAGCAGCAAATTAATCGGGATTCAAACAAATAGTAATAACTTAAGACAGCCCTCAAGGTGGAGCAGGGTGAAATTCTAAATAGATAAGTAAAATAAATGGGGGTGGGAACCTAAATAGGATTATTCAGTCCTATGGAGGTAGTTGCTTCAATTTCAGCTCAGAACTGCTCTTTGTTTGGGTGTGTGAGAAGCCAGTAATGGCATTATGAAGCAGGGAGACGAAAGGACCCCCCCCACACACAGACACCCCTCAATGTACACACTTGCTCTCCTCAGTTGATTAATGCAAAATTCATGTGTGTGAGTCCCCCCCCCCACTCCAATTTTCAATTCTTAATCACTAGCACGGCATACAATCCCCACTGGGCTCATAACCTGCATTGTGCAGCTGAGGTCCGGGCGTTCTCCGCCAAAGCGCCGGCAATTGTTCATACGGTGCCGGGAAGTGAGCTAAAGAGAGATATTTGACTGTTTTACTTTAGCACTGGGGAAAGTGACTGATGATATGCGTAATAAAGGGAGACTAAATGGGGGGGGTGCGGCAGGGGGGGTGGAGAGGTAGGAAGACCCTGAATCCAGATCAGAGACCCTGGGTAACCAATTGCTACAATTACAGGTAGGTAGCCATGTTGGTCTGCCGTAGTCAAAAATAAAAAAAATCCTTCCAGTAGCACCTTGGAGACCAATTAAGTTTGTTATTGGTATGAGCTTTCGTGTGCATGCACACGAAAGCTCATACCGATAGCAAACATAGTTGGTCTCTAAGACGCTACTGGAAGGAATTGCTACAGTATATGCCTCCCAAAGGACACCCCCCCCCCATCTGGTGGTCTATCCAACATGTAACATTTGCCGTGCTGGGCTGTGTTTGCTCCTTACATTCAAAATATGTACCGTATTTTTCGCTCTATAAGACACACTTTTTCCCTCCTAAAAAGTAAGAGGAAATGTGTGTGCGTCTTATGGAGCGAATGCAGGCTTTGCAGCTATCCCAGAAGCCAGAACAGCAAGAGAGATTGCTGTGCAACGATCCCACTTGTTGTTCTAGCTTCGCCGCGCAAAGCCTCTTCAGGGCAGCAGGGAGCCTTCATCCCACTGCCCTGAAGAGGCTTCGCGCGGCTATCCCAGAAGCCAGAACAGTGAGAGGGATCAATCCCTCTTGCTGTTCTGGCTTCTGGGATTCAGAATATTTTTCTTCTTGTTTTCCTCCTCCAAAAAGTAGGTGCGTCTTATGGTCTGCTGCTTCTTATAGAGCGAAAAATACGGTATCTTGGGAACTGTAGTTTACCCTTCACACAGTTGCAGTTCCCAGTGCCCTTAGCAAACTGCAGCTTCCAAGATTCTTTGGGAGAAATCATGTGCTTTAAATGTATGTTGTGCGTGCAGCCTTAGATATATAGTACAGTAATTTGCAAAATCAGAATTGCAGAGTTGGGAGGGATCCCAAACTTCATCTAGTCCAACCCTCTGCAGTGCTAGAATCATAGTCAAGGAATCTCTGACAGATGGCCACCCAGCGTCTGCTTAAAAACCTCCAATTCCAACCAGCTGTCTTGGCAAGAGGGCCACATCTCAAGTCCAGAGTCTGAGACCATGCTATTCTGGTTAGCTGGTGCAGTGTAGTGTATTGGTTAGGGTCTTTGACTGCTGCATCCACACACTTAGGGCTGCGTACACACCATACATTTAAAACCCATTACTTCCCACAAACAATCCCAGGAACTGTAGTTCACCTCTCACAGAGCTACACTTCATAGCACCCATAGCAAACTACATTTCCCAAGATTCTTTGGGGGGGATTAAATGTGCTTTAAGTGTTTGCACACAGCCTTAGATACAGGTTATGCTCCATGATCAGAGTGTGGTGAATGTTGACATTTGTGTCTTGTGAATGCTGGCAGTCCTAGATGAACTCTATAAGTTCTGCAGACAGAGAGGTGGTTCCTTGCTGCTCGATCATAACAGTGACTTTAAGCTGACAATATTTAGGTCACCTGAGTATCTATGAGTTTTCAAACATTTACAAAGACTGTTTTGTGGCTGTCAGCTTTCACCACCATGTGTGAGAGAGACAAGTACACACGCACGAAGTGTGGTGCATTCTAAGGGCTGGATTAGATGTGATGAGAGCAGACCCCTGAATCAGAATTTGCTTAATTCTTTTTGAAGGGGATGGGGGCTTGCAAAGCACAGCTTGGTTGAACACAGGGGCAGATGAACTCCTTGCCTGCATCACCCCCTCCCTCCAAAAAATCTGGTTTCCACCTGGTTGAGCTCCATAATTGAAAATAATGTTTAGGTGGAGAAAAGTTATTCCAGCTCAACTTTCTCCTCCCCCTTTCATCCACTGGTGCTGTGCTTAAAGTCCCTCTTTCCCTTCTAATTTTATAGGTATTTGTCATAACCGACCTGGGTCATGCTCCCAGCACCTTTAGTTATGCCCTCTTTCATACATTACATTTGGCAAACTATGTTTCCCCAAATGGGTACCTGCCGCTTGATACTTGAGCTCATTTGGCATCCTCCGTGATGTCTATTGCACATGTGATGTGGACCTCAGTTATGGCACTGTTAAAATGCGCAATTCTGTGCACCAACTAGGGGCTGTGCCCCTGCTCCCTTCCCTCATCAACTCCTCTACCCCCACTTGCCAGCCCCCCCTAACCTTTGCTCCCCCTTCCCTCTCCCTTCCACTGTAACCCATTGACCTTCCTCATCTCACCTCATGCTGCTGCTGCCGCCACTACCACCATGGATTTCAAGGCAGCTGCCTGATGCAGGAGTGAGAAAGCCACCAAATCAGGTGCCTCTGAGCATTAACAGAGTGCAGGAAGGAACGGCTTGAAAGGCACGAAGGATAGATAGACGCCTTCTTCCTCTTAGACCTTCTGCGATGTGGTGGCAGGAAGTCCAGGTGAGCTGCAGAGAAGCCCCCTCCCCACTCCTTTTAGATCTTTTCCTGTGAGAAAGTGGGACAGCCCAGGTGAGCTGTGCAGAGCCCCACCCCTTTAAACCTTCTCCCGTGAGGAAGATGCAAGCGGCCCAGGTGAGCTGCGGAGGAAGAGGTAGGGTCAGCTCCTCAGTAGCCATCCTGATCATATAAAGGTAAAGGACCCCTGACAGTTAAGTCCAGTTGCGAACGACTCTGGAGTTGCGGTGCTCATCTCGCTCTATAGGCTGAGGGAGCCGGCGTTTGTCCGCAGACAGTTTTTCTGGGTCATGTGGCCAGCATGACTAAGCCGCTTCTGGTGAAACGCCATTTACCTTCCCACCGGAGTGGTACCTATTTATCTACTTGCACTTTGTCGTGCTTTCGAACTGCTAGGTAGGCAGGAGCTGGGACCAAGCAATGGGAGCTCACCCCATTGCAGGGATTCGAACCGCCGACCTTCTGATCGGCAAGCCCTAGGCTCAGTGGTTTAGACCACAGTGCTACCCACATCCTTATCCTGATCATAGGAGAGGGCTAAAATGATGGTGTCAGTGATCTGGCCACTGCCTTCCAACAATGGCCCAGCAACTCTTTGAAGGTTGTCATCATGCTGCAATTCACAGTGCCACCTATCTGTGGCCAAGCAAACTGCAGCATGATGACACTCTTACATTTTTTATTATATAGTAAGAGAAGATAGTCAACTGCCAAGCTTTATAGGAAGGAGAGAAGCTTTTAGCCTTTCTGAGTTGGTCAAGCTGGGCCTGGATTGTACCACTTCAGGCTGCAGGTGGGGCAGGTACATGATGACGTGCACCTCGGTACAAAAAGCATTCACTTCATGTAGAAAATTGGCACCTTCTCTCTGCCATCTTATTCCCTTTTGTGCAGGGAGGCGGGAGGGAGGGAGGGAGGGAGGAGGAGCATTCCTAGAGTTGGCCACCTCACTGAAAACTGGAACATAGCTTGACTGCATCACTGAGAGCTATAATTTATGAAACGTGGGCCAGTGTGTCCCTCTTGTTGCAGAAGGATGAGATCCTCCAGCGGGAGACCTGACTGTTTGATGTTGGGCCTTTCCTGTTCCTGTCATGAGGAGTTTCAGTACCTTCCCTAACTTTGTGCCCTCTAGATGGCACTGGGTCATGCTGGCTGGGGCTTCTAGGAG
Organism: Podarcis filfolensis; assembly: GCF_964270895.1. Lineage (NCBI taxonomy): Eukaryota > Metazoa > Chordata > Lepidosauria > Squamata > Lacertidae > Podarcis > Podarcis filfolensis. The sequence goes on along the minus strand of NC_139611.1, from coordinate 54,976,877 downwards.
TTGTAGTCCAAAACAACTGGGAAATACAGCTGGCAACTGGCAGCACATGAACTCAGTTTGGCCCCTTGAGAGATGTTTCATTGATGTGCATCTTCAAACACAGCGGGTGGAGGAAGAGGTGGTCAGGAGTGGACAAGAAGAGGGACTTTTTGCCCCATCTTCCTTAACCCAAGTCAGTTTCCGTGCTGACTTGTACTTCAGGGTTTCCCTTCGTCACTGTGACCAGTGGGTTGAGTGGCTGACCTTTGCCTTTTCCAAGCAGCAGACGTTGACCATACCGGGTGCCAACCACATTGTCTGTGTGACACAAGGCATGATGTCAGCCTCATCCTCCCACACAGTGTTATGTTCCGCTCCTCAGGAATGTCTCTCGAAGTTCTTGTTTGACAAGTCCAGCACTTGGCTCAGGAGAAGCTCCTACACAAGTGTGCCCTGAAGTGGCTGACGTGGAGTGGGAAATGGAGCAGGGTCCATCAGCCTCCCCTTTCATTGCCTTTAGATAGGACGAGAAATGTGGTCTGTGTTCCTTTGGAAGAAGAATAGTCCCATTCGCTCCCAGAAATTGGACATTGAAGTTGGTCTCCTGTTGGTTGGTTCTTGTTGGTTCTTGTGTCTCTCCCCTGCAGTTTTAACCCTCTGTTTGTAGTTATTGCCTCTGCTTTTGGCAAGAGCCTGCTTTACTTTTTTTGTTCATTTTGCTATTCTCAGACAGCGTGCTAGCAAGAGCATTCTTTACGCAGCTGAGATGTGGCTTCCTACTAATGCAAGATGGTTCAATGCACTTTGTTTCCGACTCCTAGATGCTTTCACGAGAGTGACGTGTTGGGCTTGGTGACACGGCATTTCTGTGATGTTTTTCTGTGACGCTAACAGAAAGTGTCACTTTGTTTCCTAGCAGAGCAATTTGTCACCCCAAACAAGGAGTCCATTCACCTCAGCCCTGGGATAATGATTCATTGGCAAGGCAAAAGGTTGCCAAAATATTAAAGGATTAGCATAATAATTTCCCAGCAGCGTGTTGGACAAGATTTGCTAGTCCATTGTGAGAACCAAATTTAATTAATAGATCATATCCACCCAAATTCCCCACACCCAGAAGAGGCTGCCAACTGCACCCCCTGTATGGTTTGTTGTTCTGGCTTTGCCTCCTCCCATTCAGCACTCACCAGGTGCCAAGTATGACTTGGAGCATTCAGTAACGGCCACAAAGAGGCAACAGAATTCGTCCTAGGAGGCTGCCTCCTGTATCTCTGAGAACTGCTGTTCCGATCTTACTCCAGTTGAAGGAGATACTTCTTTTGAGTTGCAAATAAACACCGGTCCTTGGCTCCTCTGAAAGCAGACAGCCATTATATTTTAAAAGTTAGAACTTTTTGGGTGTCTGAGTGAAGCCTGCCTGCAACTGCAATTAAATAGCAGAAGTGCACTCTCTGCTATTTAAAAGTTTGGCAAAGACTAGGTCACGGCTTGATCAGCCTGGGATGGGAGCCAGTACCATATCTGAGATGTGCGGTATCCACTGTGTGGTATTACTGATCTAAGTGGCTTCTTTCAGCATGGACCGGCCCTCCCCCAGCTGTTACCTTCCAGATGTTTTGGACTACAACTCCCATGATGGGGGCTGATGGGAGTTGTAGTCCAAAACATTTGGAAGGTATCTGCTTGGAGAAGTCTGCTGTTACTGGTAGAAATAATTTCAGCAAAAATTAGCACTTATTAGTATCTAATGAATTGTGTTGCCCCTCCTGTGAGCCTTCATTGTGGGCTGAATATTATAATTATGTCAGTTGTCTGTGGCAAATAAATAAATAACCATAATCAGATATAATCAGATGCAGCAGAAAGGCCCTGCTGGATAAGGGCAAAGGGACCCCATGATGTCCAGCATCCTGTTCTCACAGCGTGGACAACCAGACACTCCAAAGGGGAAGCCTGTGAGCAGGACCTGAGGGCAACAGCTTGTGAAGCCCAGCCACTGGCATTCATAAGCAGTGGAGGGAGAACATTGCCATGGCAGCCAGTAGCTGCTGGTTGCCTTATCTCCCATGAAGTGAACTGGCACCCTAGAATTCCTGCATTGCAGGGGGTTGGACTGGATGACCCTTTGGGTCCCTTCCAACTCTACAATTCTATGATTACATGATGTGCAAGTAACCCCGCTTCTGTCTTGGTGCCTGGGAGGAAGAAAAGGGCAGTGCTCAGTTGGAGGTTGCGCCAATAAGTTCCTTTCTCCCAGCTCCAGTGGAGCCCTTCTGTCTGTCATGTCTGCAGTTTCATTCTTCCTCTCTCTTCTTTGTGAGAAAAGGGGGGGGGGTGCTTGCAGAGAGAGGAGCTAAGGAGCGGACCACAGTGACAGGCCTCCTGTTCATTTGCAGTTACTCTGAAGAGGGGATTTTCCTCTGGGCGTTCAGTCGAGGTGAGGGAAGCAGTTCCTGCTGGGATTCCCTTTTCTGCTCTCTCCCCCCCCCCCCACTGCCGCCACCGCCACTTTTCCTTTGTATCTGGTCTCCCAAGAGGGCATCCTGCCTGAGGCACTTGAGCACTTCCTTGCTGCTGCTTCCCTTCCAAAGGCTGTCAGAGAGGGCAAGTTGAAAGGAGTCCAAGAGCTGCACATGCAGCCTTCCTCACCTCCCAGGAGCAGTGACTGCTGGTCAAGCCAGCTGGGGAATAGGGGAGGCTGTGTGGTTGTTTTCTAAAATAGCTCTTCATCTAGAACCCAAACATCGAAAAACCACTTGATCTAAAAACAAACACAGCTGCAACTTCGACACGAGAGGAAGGCACAGTCTCATATCCGTTTAGCACAGGGCTGAATGTGGCCCTCCAGGAATCTCTGTCTGGCCCTTGGGATTCTCTGTAGGCCAGACTTTGCTTTGCACCCTCCTTGAGTGCTTTTGCAGCCATAAAGGTGTCCCTTTAGGTTTTGTCTGCATTCAGGTAGTCTCCTCACATCTCTCTCCCTGCCTCCCCCCAGCTCCCCGATTTATTATGCACACACTAGCACAGGCAGGCCCCACAGCTCTTGCACAGAACAGGCTGTGGCTGCAAAATGTTACATATTTGGTTGTGATCCAGGTTTTCAGAGAGCGCTTTGAAGGGAGAGGAGGGGGCGGGGAGGTCGGGATGCAGCAAGGCTGCGAACAGCCATCGGGTGGGAGGGTCGCAAGAAGCCTCTTCTCCACCCAGTCCTGCTAAACTGTGTGGGGATTTAAACCCAGGTCTCCCAGGTCCTAGTCTGACACTCTAACCACTACACCACCACTAGCCTTCTGTTCCATTTCAATTTTCTGTGAATCTCATGGGTGGGGGGATCCCATTCTCTTCCACATGCCCGGGAGGTAAACCTGGATGCACGTCTTTTGGGGCTGCGTTTTTGGGCAAGTCATGTAACGCGCGAGAGCATGGCGCCCTGAAACAGGTATCTTTCAGGGCCCTGCTCTTGTGGGAGCCAAAACAGGACATCCCAGGAGCCAACTGGAAGCCAGGGTGGCTTCTGTAATTTCTAGGATGTTTTGTTTAAAATGGGCCAGTTGAGGGATATGAGATCCTCAGGTCCAAATGCCACCTTCCAGGCCTCTCTGTCAGAATTCCACCCAGAATTCTACACACCTCACCAGCCCTACTTCACTGCCTCCCACCTAGTCTTTGCCTGGCTGGAATATGTCCCTGAATTCTGACGATGCTTATTGCTTGGCCTGGAAGGAGGAGAGGAAGAGTTCTCTCTGTGTGTGTCTGGGTGTGTGTAGAAACTAACTACTACACAAGGGTAGAATTAACAATAATTGCTCCAACCGCTTCTGTGTCTGCCTCCACCTGCCTCTGGCATGTGGCCCTCAGAATGTTGCCCAGAAGGGAGTGTGGCTCTCTGGCTGAGAAAGGATTCCCAGTCCTTGGCTTTATCTCTTGCCCTCTCTCCTAAAAGGATGCCTGGAGCATTCCCCAGGTGGGTTTTTCCACAGGGAATAGCCACTCAGGATGCAATTGCCAGCTTCCCAGCTGCCCCTCAGAACAGCTGTCATGTGGCAAGAGCCTATGACTGTGGTCACGCAGCAAGATGAGCAACATTTGGCAGGGAGGGTGGCCCAAGTCCTGCTTGCCTTGTGGGCAAACCAGTTGTGGCCACTCCTTGGTGCAAATTGCACACAGGTGTCTTCAAAAGTTCACAGACTTCTATTATAACGCTGTGCTTGCGAATTGGTTTATCCTGAAGGAGGAGTGAAGGCTGAAACAGGCGGAAAATCAAGTGAATGGCAAAAGGTAGGGACTCCCCCCCCCCCCCGCCTTTTCTTCAGAAGCAGAATTTCACACTGAATATGGTATGGATTGCAAGGCGTGCTGTGGGGTCCTGAGACCCGTGGCTTTCATTTACAGCAGAAGAACTGCTGGAGAAGTTAGGAAGAACAGGCAGAGCATTCATGCCAAATTCCATTAATTCTTTGTGCTTTTGTGACTGCCCTGCAGCTGAAGAAGAACGATGGAGAGCCAAAAGTATGGTGGGCAGCCTCACTTTTTATCTTGCAACACAGAATCTCCCATTTAAATTGAACCTCTGAATTTTTCGTTAGGAGAGAACCTGCCCTGCCCTCGTTCTTCTTACAGCAGGATTTTGTCAGAATGGAATGTTATTTGGCTAGGGAGGGGAGTTACCGTATTTTTCACCCTATAGGATGCACTTTTCCCCCTCCAAAAATGAAGGGGAAATCTGGGTGCGTCCTATGGTGCGAATGCAGGCTTTCGCTGAAGCTTGGAGAGCAGGAGGGGTCGGTGTGCACCGACCCCTCTCGCTCTCCAGGCTTCAGGAAGACATCCACAGCCTAGGCAGCTCTGCAGGAGTTCCCGCAGGGCTGTCTAGGCTGTGGATAGCAGCCTGCTTCCTGGAGCGCCAGGCGCGCTGAAAGCAGAGCGCACGGCACTTCGGGAACACATCCGCAGCCTAGGCAGCCCTGCGGGAGTTCCCACAGGGCTCCCCACACTGCGGATAGCAGCCTGCCGCCCGCGCAAGGGGCGCCCTGAAGCAGAGCGCCCCGTCCACTGGGCAGACATCTGCAGCGTGTTGGAGCCCTGCGGGAGTTCCCCACAGGGCTCCCCACGCTGCGGATAGCAGCCTGCCTCCCGGAGCACCCCGCGCGCCGGACAGACATTGGCCAGCCCCACAAGCTCGGGGGACAGCAAGGAGGCGCAATGCCGCCATCCCGCTGTTCCTCGACCTGGTTCGGTTTCCCCGACCTGGTTTTTGGGGGGAAATAAAGGGAAAAAATTTCCCCTTTATTCCCCCCCCCCAAAAACTAGGTGCATCCTATGGGACGGAGCGTCCTATGGGACGAAAAATACGGTAAGTTGTCTTCAAGCTGGGTACGGGTGTGCGGGAGGTTCCTTGACATACGTTTTCTTTTATAAAGGGAGTTTCAAGGTGGGTAAGGGAGGAAATGCAGTTGGAAACGGGATGGTGGGAATTGCAGTCCAGAATATCTGGCGGGCAGCAGGGTGGGGAAGGCTGCATTCATGGGCTCCTCCTTCAGCAATGGGCACTTCACTTTATTTCATTTGTTGGATTTGTCTTCTGCTGTTCAACCTCAAGGCAGTATATAATATAAAGGCACAAAATAGTACCAAAAAAAATCCACAAAGCCAGCAATCTCAAACAAATACCAGAAAGCAAAATACTGAATTATCAAATTGCTCTCTGTTAGGTGAAGGAGAGCAAGGGGAATCTGATAGGGACAGGGTTGTCATGCTTCAGCACTAAGATATGAGGAGAAGCTGCATTTGCCCCAAATTCCTGAGGGTTCTGGGTACTGGCATGTCTGCGGAAGCTGATCCCCTCTGGTTTTGTAACAGAGGATTGCTGGGTTGATCCTCTTGTAATGGATGTCATTGATCCTACAGATTTGCCCGTTCCTGGTGCCTGTCCAGCTCCTCCATGTAACTCTGCCTGGGATCACACAACAGAGAGCAATTTGATAGTTTGATGCCCCATGCAAGCAGACAGTTCCTCTGACCACCTCTCCACTGGGACAGTTCAATTTTCTCTGGAAATTGCAGCACTTATAGCCCCAAACCCTAGAAGCGAATCAAAAGAGAATTATGGGGAGGAATGAGTGGGGGACCAGGGATGGGCAAACTTGTCCATTTTGGTTCTCTCCATTTCCTAATATTAAGCCCAGTTCTCCACATTTCTGCAGCAGTTTGCTTGTTTTTTTAAATCATGAAAATTCACACCCTTTTTGTGCTAATTTATCCTAATAAACACATATTTGTAAGCAGTCTTTCCCTTATATAATGCATTTTTGTATGCTATTTTCACTGATATGTGTGTTTTCATGCACACCTCCCCTAACGCTTGCATTGCAATATTAGTAGACATTTGAATTTCCAAGGATAGTTGCATTTCCGTTCAAATTAGGTGGTTCCTAGTTTAAATGCAAGCACGGTCAGATTCCTCCTCCCACCCTCATGGGCATCCTGGCCGGCCCCTGGGGCTTCCTGGGGCTTTACCTGCTGTTTCCAGAGTATTACATCACGGGAGGACAGCTCATAGGGACAGGAAGGTGGGGGAGGCAGGGTGCCATTTACAGCGGCATTCCCCTTGCTTATCTAATTCCCTGGGGAGCACTCAGTTCTCTCTCTGACTAAGCAGAGACTTCTTTTTATAATGTCCTATTGTTCTCTTTAGCACAGCCCGTTGAAGTAAGGGGCTGGCTGGTGTGCCTTCTAAATATACCCCAAGGCCTGCTTGGAACAGCCTGCTTAGGGGGGAGATAAGGCTGTTTGTTCTGCGTCCGTTCCAGGATGTGTGGCTGCAGAAAATAAAGAAATGGCCAAGGAGGAAGCCAAGCCTGACCTTCTGAGATAAGACTGCTCCCGCCACAAGTGTGTGCCCGCGCTTCTGCTGCCAGGGTGCATTTTGACACACACTGGTCTGGATGCTGTTTGGTTTCTAAGAACAGGAAAGCTTCTAGAAACCACAGCTAACCGGCTGGCACAAGATACAATGTCCTCCTATGCCAGACCAGAAGGAGCCTGTTCCAAGAGCTTGGGTATACACAATTTTCATATACAGTGGTACCTCTGGTTACGTACTTGATTTGTTCTGGAGGTCTGCTCTTAACCTGAAACTGTTCTTAACCTGAAGCACCACTTTAGCTAATGGGGCTCCTGCTGCCACTGCGCCGCTGGAGCACGATTTCTGTTCTCATCCTGAAGCAAAGTTCTTAACCCGAGGTACTATTTCTGGGTTAGCGGAGTCTGTAACCTGAAGTGTGTGTAACCCGAGGTACCACTGTACATGCAGAACACTTGGAACCGAACCCCTGTGTAAGATGTGGCCATATTATGCTTCCTCCTGCTGTCCTACCAGGAGCAGTGAGCATGTTTTGACTCTCTTTCTGTGGCTTTGTCCCATGGATGCAGGAGGTTAACCCCTTCCCTGCCTTGGTGACTCACAAGGATGGAGCCTTCCTCTCCCTGCCTATCTCAGGCCAGAGTTCTCTTCCACACACACACCCTGCCCCTTTGGGCTGTTTCTTGTGGTTCTCCCCCATTGCGCCTTGCCCACAGACTCCCTCCTGAGCATGGTTGGCCCAGGACACTTGGCTACCTGAAGGGGAGCCGTGAGGAAGACCACCCACTCAGCTCAGGCTGGTGCTTTGAATGGCCTTGCTTGGTTCCTCCCCTTGTTTCCTGCTGCATCTCAGGACCAGCTGTCTTGGAACCCTGGCTTGGTTTTTGCACCCATCATGGATACACATTGCCTCCCACAGCCCTCCCCAACTTGATGCCATTCAGATACTGTTGGACTATGGATCCAATCAGTGCTGGCTGTGGCTGGTGGGAGTTGTAGTCCACAACTTCTGGAGGGCATCAGGTTTGGGAAGGCAGGCATACTTCAGCAGGGCAACTATAAAAGAAAGAAAAAAGTTGTTACAGGAATGATAGACCCTGCATGAAATTATTACACTTGAAAAGAGTCTAATTGAGTTTGGCTGGCAGGCAGTGCCCTGATTGCAGAGATCGACTCAAGTCCTCTTTTATCACGACTAAACTGCAAGGACTAGTTTGTGCAGAAAAGTCCTCTTATCTGCCGAACTCTTGCCTCTTCTCCCCACCCACCTCTTTTCTCTCTTCATTTGACATTCGAATTTATGCTTTTCTTCTGGGTGAGGAGGAGCTGTTTGTTCCAGTTTCAACAGGAGTTGCTGGCTTGGGCCTTATTTGGAAGGCCAGGGATGCAGAAGGGATTAACACTGAGTCTTTGCACCATGAGCTCAGCTAGGTAGGTGCAAGCAGAGCAAATGCAAGGCTGGTTGGAGACAGGCAGAGGCAGAGGGTGGGGGAGAAGAGAAGCTTGTCCAAGGCCTTAGCCAGAACTTCGGTTAACCGCACTAATGAGCATCATCCACCCCAACCTGCTTCTCTTTTTCACCATGTTGAAGGAGAAGTAAAACTGGGTACTCCGCGCACCACCTGAACTCCTGTAGGATGCACAGCCCAAGAGATTATTTTCCAGCTCTTCTGGGGCTTGAGCTTTTGGGTGTCTCCCCAGATTCTTAACCATTTTCTCTCATTGCTCATACATTCCACCTTCCATTGAAGTAGACCCTCAGTTGTTCTTCTGGAGAGGACTATCCCGACTTCTTAAACATATCGTGGGATGGGCAACCGGTGGCCTTCCTGGTGTTGCTGGACTCCCAGCAGCCTGCATGACCAGTGATCAGGGATGACAGGAGTTGGTAGACTTTCTGGAGGGCCTCAGGATCCTCATCTCTGCTGAACTTGGTGCAGGGCCAGCATCACTACTGCCGGTGTTGTGGTCATGTGGCTTGCTCTCAGCCACCGATTTTACATTGCTGGTGTGTAAATAGGAGCAGAAGAAGCTGCTTCCTCCAGAGTTGTACAGAGCATTGGCCTGTCTGCAAGAGAGGGGTGCTTTGTTCCACAGAGCTGTGGCTTTCTTCTTCTGAATGCTGAGTAATGCAGTCCTGCATGCTGACTCCTGTAGAGAGTCACTGCTACATTGGCAGAAGCACTCAAGCTGCTGATGCCGTTTCTTGCATGAAGCTCTTCCTTCCCATGGAGATTCACTAGAGTTCAGGGGTGCCAACTTGAATGAAATATTGCGGGGGCCCGGGTAAGCCCCGCCCTGCATAATCGATCACATGATCCCATTTGAATGGGAATGCCCATCAACTTTGTGGGGGCCCAGCACCCTCAGATATTTTATTGCGGGGGCCAAAGTCCCCATGGCCCCTGGTGGTTGACTCCTGTGCTAGAGTTCAAACCTTACTCTCTTCAGGAAGCTCTGAGAGAAGACCTTCTCTTTAGTCCTAGCTAGGAATAGTTGCCCCACTTGAATGTAAGAAATCTGATTTATGCTTAGTCAGTCTTTTGGTCCATCTGACTCAATGTTGTCTACACCAGGGGTGGGAAACCTGTGGTTCTCCAAGCATTCTGGGGCTCCCAACTCCCACCTGCCCCAGCCAGCATAGCCAATGGTTAGCGACGATGGGGGTTGTGGTCCAGGAGCATCAGGAGAACCATAGGTTTCCCATCCCCGGTCCAGAAGAACATTGTGCTTTGGCCTGTTTCTTCAGCCGTGCTCCCTTGGTTTCTGTCTCAGGTCACTTACAGAAAAGAGGCCTGAGATAGCTGTCAAGGGGTACATGCCAAAATTCTTTGTCCAGAGTTTGCAATTCCAGGCTTAACTTAGAACATGAAGTTGCTAAACATTCTCCTCTGGAGTCGCCCAATCGCCTGCTGATAACAAGATCTCTTCTCCTGAGATAGGAGAAGAGAATCACTTGCAAGGAGAGCGGCAGTGGGGCAGGCATCCGGCCCTCCTCATGTGCTTGCAGTGTTGGCAAACATCCTGCAACTGTGAGGGATCACTTAAGTGGCCTTCTTGTATGTGCATTTTGAGCAATTATGGGGGGGGACACACACACATGTAGTAATGTATGTAGCAATTATGCATGGTTGTTTTAAATCATCACTCAGTGCTTAATGCCACAGATGTGCCTACAGCGTCTCCTGGATTAAATTGTCGCAGTTTTGGTTAATTCTTTTTTATTTTTATTTTTATTATTTTGTTACGCTCAGTTAATTAGTTAACTAATTAAACAGAATTTGTGTACAACTGAATGGTGAAAAACCTCTAAGCAGTTTACATAAAATGAAATATACATTAAAATTATCAATAAAAGTTAATGGCAAGTTAATCTCCCCCCAAGAAATATCAGTGGTGATGATGATGATATAATATAATTTTATTATTTATACCCGCCACTCTGGGCAACTTACAGCATATCTAAAAACATAATAAAAACATCAAGCCTTAAAAATTTCCCTGAAGGGCTGCCTTCAGATGTCTTCTAAAAGTCAGATAGTTTTTTCTTTCTTTGACATCTGATGAGAGGGCATTCCACAAGGAGGGTGCCACTACCAAGAAGGCTCTCCACCTGGTTCTCTGTAACTTCACTTCTCACAGTGAGGGAACTAGCAGAAGACCCTTGGAGGAGAACCTCAGTGTCTGGGCTGAATGATGGGGGTGGAGATGCTCCTTCAGGCATACTAGGCCGAGGCCGTTTAGGGCTTTAAAGGTCAACACCAAATAAAATCAGAAGTTTAAAAATATTCATTATAAAATAAAATAATACATGAAAATAGATGCCAACTTTACATATCTCTAGGTGGGCTTGCCTAAACCAAAATAGTTTTTAGTAGGGGTGAAAGCTGCACAGCCTTTTCCACCCCATTTGTCGCCTGCAAAAGTCTCATTTGTTTGCCCCCACTTTAGTACTGATGGGGAAACCCCAGCTTCTTTTTGATGTGGTTTTCACTTGTTGAAATCTGTGTCTTGAGATCATTACATTGCTGGAAAGCCCTGAGAAGGGACTCCTGTTCTTCCTCAGCACCCTTCTTCCTTCCAGCCTTTGGGTTTTGTGATCCATCATGGGGCATTTAGCATGTGCCCCAAATTCAAATGGCAAGCGAGCCCATGTGATTTAGACAGCCGTGGGAAAGAAGTGGGGGAAATGGGGAAACCAGCCTTGTGACTGAAGCGTTATCGCCTGCAACCCGGTTGTGGGCACCTTTTTGACAGGGCAGCGCTTGCAAGTGAGAAGAAGGATTTCCAAACAACAGCATGAAGAGAGGGCATGTGAGTTCTGACAGTTAAGAGAGGGGTTTCCAAACAGCAGCAAGAAGTGAGGGCGCCTGACTTCCTGCTTGTGGAATCCTATGAACTTGAATGGATCCCCACTTGTTAAAATAAGTCGTTCCTGTTGGCTAATCTTTCCATATATAATTTTGTCAACGTATGCTCAGTATCTTTATTTCTTATTTATGGCACAGTGTTTCTAGAGTGAAACATAATCGAAATAGCAGGGTCTCTGCCACACAGGTGCTACTGTCTGAATTTTTGAGTGAGGAACAGGCTATGGAAGGGAGGTCAACAGACTCTGAGGTCATCAGTGGAAGAACACAGTTGCATAAGTGGATAGAAATCAAAGATGAACCCAAAAACCTCTAAAGAGGGGCGAAGGGAAGCAGACAGTTGGGTCCAAGCTGGTGATCCACACAAGTTTGCTATTTATGGCTCCGTGAGGAATTGAGGGGCCTGTGCTTACAAACTGATGCTTAAGCAGACATCAGGATAGACAGGATGCAGTACTGAGCGGGGCAGGGAAGAGACTGTGAAATCCCACTACAGTCAAACCTTGGTTGTTGAACATAATCTGTTCCAGAAGCCTATTCAGCTTCCAAAATGTTCAACAACCAAGGTGCGGCTTCCAATTGGTTGCAGGAGCTTCCTGCACTCAAGCAGAAGCTGCATCGTACATTTGGTTTCCGAAAAATGTTCAAAAACCAGAGCATTTACTGTACTTCCGGGTTATCAGTGTTCGGGAGCTGAAATGTTCCAAAACAGAGGTGTTCAGGAGCTGAAGTCTGGCTGTATTTGGGGTTGTTAGGTTCTTAATGTCTTAAGTAGAGAGGAAAGTGCTGTTGACTCTTTAGAAAGCAACGTGCACACCTTATAACTGGCAAGTTGAGGAAACTTCTATTTTGGTCTTGATCAGAGAAAGTGAAGAGCCCAACCAAGAAGCTGGCAAGTGATATGGGTTTGCATTAACCATGGTTTCCATTGGTGCACGTGTGACATGAGATTAATCTTGCAAAGGGAGCAGGGTTCACTTCAGGGACAGGATGTGGGAGGGAGGGAGCGCACATCTCCAAGACTGACTCCCAGTTTGCTGATGCGCTTGGCAAGGTGCCAGCATTGCACCTCCACTGGTCCAGCAAATGAACTACATCTGGGTGGGAACAGTGCTCCAGGATGATTAGAAGATATACAATGAGCTTCTGATATGTTGCATGAGTGAACAGTTAAAAGACCAACTTTTGTTTAGCAAAAAAAGTGATGGTGCATTCTGAGTCACTAATGTCTAAAGTTTCTCTGACATGCTTTCATATCAAATGATTTGCATTCACTGATGGCAGCAGAGGCTTGGGAAATTCCTTCTGCCAACATTGCAGCAGCAAGAAAATTTCCCACACCCACAAACACTCTATTTTTATGTGCCAATCAAAGTGAGAATGTCTTCTGAAATTTATGAAAAATGTGAAGTTTCATTCTGATACTGGGGTAGGGAAAGCAAGCAATAGGCTGCATTCATTACTAACATCTAGCCAATTTCTATACAGGCTCTATCACCTTGTGAAACAATGTTATGTATGATCTGCTTTTAGTTTTGCCCACAAACACCATTTTGAAGGTAGCTGTATTGAACAATGCCCCTGTTTCTCATCAAGTCAGTATTGCAAGGAGTTTATTATTCTGACGAAGTTATCTTGCCCTTAATGAATGAGAAAGCAATCCAGCCAGATTGCTTTATGATGTGCAGGGGGTTGGACATAATGGCCCTTGGGGGACGTTTTCAACTCCATAATTCTATGATTCCCTACCAGGGATCTCAAGAAACCAAAGCTGTTGCAGTCCAGCAGACACAGATATTGCAGAGAGGGATTCTTGCGGCTCCATCCTCCATCTCTAAAGCATCCTTCTTCTGAATATCTGTCAAGAAATTCTGAAAGCTCTTCTCCCAGTTGTTGACAATTACATGCAGAATAATCCTTATGGAATGGTTTCATCAACTCCTTAGTGAGCATATTTGCACATGATGTACTTCTTGATGCATGAATGCAGTGTGAGATGATCACACATCGGAGATGAGTGGTGAATAAATAGAAAGAATTGATTGGATCCAAACTCCTGCACCAATTTAAATTCCCATGCTAGCACCAAGGGGGCCAAAGACTGGGTGAAAAGGAAGGTTAGAGAACAGAGGACATCACACACCTCATGCAAACATTCGTCCACACTGTTCCAAACCTGTGCTGAAAGTCTAGTATTGACCAAGTCTAGTACTACTGAATGCAGTTGTTTGTTTATTTCAGGGAATGTGTGTTTTCCCCGAGTGTCAAATTGAAACATCACGTTTCCCATCAAACTGGGCACACATTTTTGCTTTAGTTATCTGCTGTGACATAATCTGTAAACCTTGGGATGGCTCAACCGTTGGTTACATAACATTTCCCAGACCTGCACATCCCCTTTGGTTGATTCCCACAGGAAACTGGAAGCTTGCCAGCAAGGAGCTGAATCTTAATCTCAGATGGGGGTGGATTTGGTTTGGATTTGCATTTTAATGTGAATCTACCTCATTTGCACTTCCTGAAACAATTCAGAAACCAAAACACTGCAATGTTTCATATTTGCACTTCTTTGAATTTTGTGGCGCAGGCCTCCAGCCAAAAGTGTGTACGAGAATGCATGTATTGATGCATTATATTAGGCAAAACTGTATATAAAAATCAATTTTAGGAGAAATGTGCTGTAAGATGCTGACAAACTTTTGTGAAGACTTACTTTTTATAACAACAACAACAACATATTTATTCCCCACCCATCTGGTTGGGTTTCCCCAGCCACTCTGGGCGGCTCCCAGTAGAATATTAAAAACATGATAAATACATCAAACATTAAAAACTTCCCTAAACAGAGCTGCCTTCAGATGTTTTCTAAAAGTCAGGTAGTTGTTTATTTCATTGACATCTGTTGGGAGGGCGTTCCACAGGGTGGGTGCCATTACCGAAAAGGCCCTCTGCCTGGTTTCCTGTAACGTCACTTTTCACAGAAGGCCCTCGGTGCTGGACCTCAGTGTCCGGGCTGAACGATGGGGGTGGCGACATTTCTTCAGGTATATCGGGCCAAGGCTGTTTAGGGCTTTAAAAAGCACAAACTGCTGCAGAAATGTAGAGAGCTGAATTTGAGGTTGGAAACATAAGCAACTGCACGAAAGCTGGTTTGACAGATCTGTCCACCTTAACTCTCAGCATGTTAACCACTGCTGTATATTTGCACCCCAGGAAGCCGTACAGTCTTTGATCACACCTGTCTGCAATTCAAACGGGGGCGGGGCGGAGATTGTGGGGCCAGAATGGGAGGGGGAGGCAGCCCCAAAGTACAGTGTACAAATCTCGTTCCCATTGCACTGATGTTGTCATTCCATGCACATTCTGTATGGCTGACTCAGACTGGAACCAGACAGATTTCTATTTATTTGTAAAAGCTGCCTACAGCTTCTGTAAACTTACTGCTGGTGTCTGGTGGGGCTAATGGAAGGATGCCCTTTGACAGTGGGTGGGGAGCTGAAACATGGGCTCCTGGTTCCAAGTTATTCCAAGACTGGGCATGGTTGACATGTTATGAAAGAAGCTGAAGTGTGTTTTTGGAAGGGAAAAACTCACCTCTTGGATGCATCCCTCAGTCTGAGGTTCTCAGCATGAGAAGGACTGCCCTGATGGAGCAGAGTTGAGGAGCCTCCAGCCATATGAACTGAAGGGAGCCCCTGGGACTGTATGGGACTGTGCCAGAATTTCCAACCTGGTGATTTCCAGATGTTTTGAACTACAGCTCCCAGTAACCCCCACCCAGCACAGCTGTGCTAGCTGAGGCTGATGGGAGTTGTAGTCCAAAACATCTGGAGGGAACTGGGTTGGGGAAGGCTAAACTATACTGACAGCATAATTCTTTATATGCCTCCTCAGAAGCAAAGTTGTGTTGAAGTTCAGTGAGAGGAAAGTTGGTGTACCTGAGGAAAAGCCCTGTGGAACTCAGTGGATCCCATTTCTGTGGTGACATGTTTAGGATTTCAGGGTCAATTCATAAAATTAACCCTCTGCATGCATTAAACACGCATCTATATTATAGTGCCACACACCCCTGCTTCCATGGAAAGGTTAAGCACCCAGTGTCGGTGGGGATTGAAAGCACTTAACTGCAGATTGTGCCAATGAAGCTACCAAGAGCATCATTTTAAAAGGGTGTAGGTAATTCCAGAACCCATAACTCTTTACAATGTTCCCTTCCCTTTGCAGACTCGGGGCAATGAGTTTTTAACTTCCACGATTGCTGGCACTTCCAGCTGGGCTGAGGAAGACAAGAGTGTTCATGGGGCCGCATGGAGAAGCTTGAGGGGAGCCCTCTGTCGTTGTAAGACCTTGACTGTGAAATAATCTCTTCAGAATCGCTCAGAATGCTGTTCTTCTTGTTGCCTCTCCTCTTCCAGTCCCAAGGTAATATGCACGTCTTGTTACCACTATTCATGGAACAATCAGGCCTCACCCCCCTGTCTTCACAGTAAAATGGTTCCCTGCATTTACCACCTTGTGCCAGGGTTCCTCCTGGGATTCTGAGGCTTCTTCCAATGCTGCTATTTTGGAGGTGGGGGGTTCAATCGCATCCCAGCAAATTCAGGTTGTGTCAGTTAAAAATAGATATGGGACTCTGGTGCAACAAACTTGCTCCCTCCACCAAATCAGGTGTGGATTTTTGTGATCAGGAAATGCACTGGAAAGTGCTTAATGCAACATCATACAACCTCTGCTTTAATAAAAAATCAGAAGGAATGCTGAAAAAAATATCTGACATTTTCTAACCTCCCCACAAACTTGGTGCAAAGAAATAAGGATGAAGGCTCGATAAACAGGTCATCCAGAAGTATCCTAAATTGCTAATGCAGAAAGTCCTCTCCAGAGTGCTGCTGGTTGATGTAACTGTGTAGCTGAGGGCTCATCCAGACTTCTTTTTCCTGCTGTGTTTCTAGGCACAGTTCTGTGCTTTAAAGTGCCATGTCCAAGTGTCCCCCACCCCACCCCTGGCGCTTTCCCCATAAAAACCCACTCTTTACTGATGAATCTGAGCAAACAGAATTCCACAGAAAACCCGAATTGCCGTTTGTTCCAATTCAGCGTCAAAGAGTGGCTTTTGTGGAGCAACAACAAAACACTTGGACTTGGGGCTTTAAATCATGGACCTATACCTAGAAAGTGCTGGGGAGAAGCTAACTGTGGATGAGCCCTAAGAATCCCTTGTAGGGCTGGTCGATATCTGGCTTTCAGCATCGTCATATGTCACTGGCTAAACATCACAATATACCGATATATCATGATGTCTGGAATAAAGATGTAGACACATTGACTGGCCTCACAGTCTTTCCCACATTGTAATTTTTGCATAGCATACACACACATCATGATTCATGATAAGCTACCAGGTCAAAAATTATGAAACTGATATCATGATACGGACTTCAAACTGGTTTTGGATGATATATCGATATATTGTCCAGCCCTAATCCCTTCCACATTCCTATATAACCTAAGACTTCTGTTTTAATAATACAGTCAGTGCAAATACTTCTGGGTGTTTCTCTCATGTCCTGATACAATGCCTTGTGTTGTTTTGGGGGTGTCTGTGATGCAGGTATTTGTGGGATCACCAGCGATGAAGGAGACTTCCAGTTTTGTGCAACCAGGAATCAAACAAAGAAAAGCAATATCAGCTATGAAATCCAGAGCGACGGCATCAGCATTATAAACAGTGCAGAGAAACTGATCCTAAGGGCACCTTTCACTCCAGAAATTCAGTGTGGACATTTTACAGGATCCAAGAAGTGTCCTCTGCCACAACAATTGGGGCCTTATCGCATCTGTTTGCACTGGTTTCGGCATGACAGTCTTTTGAAGATCACCTATGGGAAGTCCCAAACGAATTTCAGCCTGACTAGCCAGGCATATACCTTGTACTGTCCCATT
Source organism: Podarcis filfolensis (assembly GCF_964270895.1). Lineage (NCBI taxonomy): Eukaryota > Metazoa > Chordata > Lepidosauria > Squamata > Lacertidae > Podarcis > Podarcis filfolensis. Next base: position 54,959,723 of record NC_139611.1, on the reverse strand, counting down.
ACAACTGAAAATTCTTCTCAATATGGCCCAAATGTGCTTTATAGGGTCTCCTATGCCTTTAATAGGGGTGTCCACAACACATCGCTTCCGGACATGTCTGCATATCATTTCTACTTCACAGGTAAGCTTGCTTCTTTTTAGAAGATGTAATTGTGGAACCCAAAGGTCCAGCAGGCCCAGGCCCATTCTTGCATGGCAGTACCCCCTCCCCAGAAAACCAACTTTGCAGCCCAGAGCACAGTGGGCCACAAGCTGGTGTGCAGCTGAAAATTTCTTGGTGTCTCCAGACTGTCAATATTTTCTGGGAGGGATTCCAAGTATTGGAACTTCGGGTTTGCACAGTTAAAGTGGATTATCCCTAGTGTAACAAGCCACTTAAAAAAACAACAACAATTTTTTTGTTGTTTGGAAAGTAATTCATTGAAAAGTGAGGAATGAAGGGGTGATTAACTGGGAAACTTCTAAACAGCCTTACAAGCAAATTGGGATGAATTCAGGATGAATGCTCATTGTCGTATAACTGCATCATGAACAAATAATAATAATAATAATAATAATAATAATAATAATAATAAATTTATTATTTGTACCCCGCCCATCTGGCTGGGTTTCCCCAGCCACTCTGGGCAGCTTCCACAAAGACCAAAAATACACTAATATGTCATACATTAAAAACTTCCCTGAACAGGGCTGCCTTAAGATGTCTTCTGAAGGTCAGGTAGTTGTTTATCTCTTTGACATCTGATGGGAGGGAGAATGCTCAGTGAAGACCAGATATAGTCTCACTGTCACATAAGCTTTGTATAATCAAATTGGGGTGAATGCTGAATAAACCAGCCATCTAGAGGAACCCACCAATAAGGAATCTGGGTTATATAGCCATATTTCATAGAGCCACCTGTTCACCAATTCCTCGCTTTGCCAAAGCCTTGGCTATAAGCTAGCCCATCCATGTCTGGAGAGCAGGAGGGCATGGAGACCTGAAAGATCTTGTATGGGGAATCATAGGTGGAAGTACTCATTTCCCCTAATTCAAATTCCTCCCCCCCTCCCTCTATCATCTCATGGTCCAGCGGCTTCTCCTCTGGGTATACCAGGCCTGTGCGTGGAACAAACGCTGAGGGCAGGTGGTGGGCTGTTGTATGCACCTAGAGGGGGGAGAGAGGAGGAAAGAGGTGGGGGTGCATGTGCAGGGACGTGCATCGAGCAGTCCTATGGCAGGAAGTGGAAGGGGAAGAAGGCAAACCAAATACGACAAAATGATGAGTTTGTTAACCAAGGAGAAGTGGCGGCGGAGGTTTGTCTTAAGACACACAATGATCAAAGCTGTCTAATGAGCTACTATAACCAGGGCTATATGCACTGCAAAAAGAAAATCAGCATGCCCTTTCCTCAAAGAAAATAACCATTCCCAATTATCCAGAGAAATCCAGCTAAAGTATGGATAATTTATTTTGTGGACAGAGAGCTGTGCAGGACATTGAGGCCCTACCTCCCTTGACCACTGGAAACCTTCCTGGACCCCTTTGCCAGCTCCTGAGAGTTTGTGAGGCTCAGGTTATGTTTCTAGACATACGTTTACATATGAAAGCTGGGACCTTATTTTTTAAAAACTAAACCTGAGTTTATCTGGATGCAGAATCTGTGCCTTTTCTGCTGCTTTCACAGTGTGAGTAAGGAGTCCTGTAGCCTGGAATGTAGTCCCTAATGAGGCTGTTCCTTTTTTGCTTCCTTTTTTGTGTTTGATTATGGGAAAGGTGATCAAGGAAAGACGCCTGTTCGAGTATGCGATATGGAAGGAAAAGTTAGGAGCGTAGAAGAAAAGCTGAAGACTCTGGAAAAAGGTGGGAAGCTTGGCAAGAGTGGCAGGAACGGCCTTCGGCCAAACCCATTTAAGTAAGTATTCATGAGCCAGTCAACATTCTCTGCTGGTGAACTATTTATTTAATAAATCTGTATGCCATCCTTTGTCAAAAAGCTCCAGGGCAGTTTACAGTGTCACAGCATAATAAACAACGTAACATACATACACCACACAATAGCCATAAATTACAAAATAATATAAAACAACAGTGTCAGATTATTCGCAATGTCAGCCCAGCAATAAACTTCACAGCTCAGTCCCTGGGAAATGCAACAATCTAGAAACCTGTTATCATCTACTCCTGTCAGGTGCAGCTATAAAAAAATTCTGTGTGACTCTGTGAATCCCCGCTACGGCTTCTCTGTGGCAAAGTGGGGGTGGTGGGGGAACAATGTGTACAAGCCACAGGAAGTGTACGTGTGTGTCTGTGTCACTCTTCCCACACTTGAGGAGGGTTTGTATTGTCTGCATTTTTAAGCAAGCAGACCCTGATTCACACAGAGCAAAATGCCATTCTCCTTAGCTTTTGCACGTCTCCAAATGTTGTGATACCAATGCTCATTTCTGAAAATTCACAAAATGTGTATTTTTAGGTTAAAATGCCTACACAAATACACATGTAGAAAAATGCAGTTCCAATACTTTCAAAAAATAATGTATTTTTTCAAAAAATAATAAATATTGGATTGATGCACAAATGGGGACTAACACACCAAACTCTGAACTAAGGCAACCAAAACAGACCTGGACAGGAAATAACCATCTGTCACTCCTGTTGCTCACTGTGGCTTCCTCCCCATGTCCAACATAGAAGATGTACACCTGGGAATTCCAGGTGCAGGGAAAGGCTAAGCAATCTCCACCTGCTGCTCCTCTTCAGGAATGGTCCCTCTTCTCCTTATGCCCAGCTGCTTTGCAGGGAGAATTGGTGAAGACTGGATTCCAATTTGTGTGTTTGCCACCGAATGCAGAGATCCACTTTGAGTGAATCCCATTCCCCAGCTCAGCACACTTTCCCAGCAGGTCACTGTAGCTGTGTCCCACCCTCCCCATGATCTTCATCAGATGCCCCTCACCCGCTGTTTACACTGGAAGCACAGCTTTACCTTGGAGCTTTTCATCTGATACGCATAGCAAGTGCAAGGCCCCAGACTGTGATTTGTGCAGTATGGAAAAGGGTTACTGCCCCCTACTCCCTGATAGGGTCTGATCTGGCATGGGCTCCCTGCACCTGCAGGCTCAGTGAGCAACAGGTGTGATGTAGCAATAATACAACGAGACCTCAAAGTAGCACCTGCAAATATTGGAAATGTGCCAGCATTGCTTAGGCAGTCTGCTCTCTACTGCTGCATCATCTTGTTCAATATTGCTTATGTTTATGTTCACCTTCACTAATCTGGCGCTGTCCAAATGTTTGGGACTACAGCCCTCATCATCCCCGACCAGCTTGGTGATGGCTGGGTTTCATGTATGGGTTTTTCACCTATCTAAAGGAGCCAAAGACTGAACCTGGGGACCTTCTGCATACGCAGATCCTGACTATGTCCAGATACTCTGAATATTGTGGCTTGCCAACTATGAAACATATCAGTGACTCAATACAGTTCCATGCCGCCAATCGGGTACAGTCAATTCTGAAACAGTGTCGCATGCCATTATGCAAATGTCGAAACCACAACTTACCAGCTTTCATTCAGTGACACCAGTCACTGAATATTAGCTGAATATTAATCAAAATGCAAACATTCAGAAAAATAGCCTGTGATTATTTGACATCAGCCTTTGACAAGGCTTTTCGGGAGCAAATTTGTTTTCAACTCTGAAAATAAAAGTCCACAATACCAAACAGACTTGAAGGCTAATAAATGACCAAGTTGTATCAGCTATTTTCCTTGGCACATATAGTTACCCAGGAAGTAGCTGTGTGGACCCTGGTATCTCCAGCCATACTCAGTTAACCTTTTCCCGACAGGTTGCTCCAGCGTTTGGAGTCAGAGTTGGGAGAAGCAGAATTCCAAGGGAAGAACAAGACTTTTGGGAAGGGAGCACTGCTACATGCAAGTGTCTGGAATTTCCAGTCCTTGAGTCATCAGAATATAACTTTTGGACCCAAGCTGGAGGTGAGTAAAGGGAGAAAGGGCCATTTTAAATTACCTGCTGTACAAATTATTGCTCCATCCTTACCTCCCCATTGCAAGAAGTTTCCTTCTCTGTAGGGGAGAAATTCAGTTCAGTTTGCAGTTAACACCAAACTTACCTCATTCACATTTTCTGACGCAGCATGAAAACCGAAATGCAGCCATCCTTCACAGCCCACACTTTTCTGATTGTTGCCAAGTAATGTGTACAAAAGTGCATATACCAGGGCAAAGTGTTCATAAAAATGTCTATCTTAGTGAAAATAGCACATGCCAACATATTGCAGAAATTGCTTTGCAATAAGTTCACATTAAGCAAAAATGCATACAAATGTGTACATCAGGATAAATTAGCACTAAAATTCTGATTAGTTTTCATTATTATTTTTTAAAATTGCAAATTGGAAGGTGGAGAACAGAACTTAAAGCTGGGAAAATGAGAAGCTGAGAGAAACCCAAATGGAACTGGACCACCCCCTTTTCCTCTTCTACAAAGCATTTTATTTTCTTTTTGCAGGAGGACAAAGAGGCTCATGGCTTTGAAGTGATGCTGCCTAAAGCGGCCCTGGACAAAGTCATCCTTGCAAAACCCAAACTCGGGCGCAGGCCTGCTACACCGAGGGCAGTGCTGCTGGTGGTTTCAAGCTCCACCCTTTTTCAGGTAAGGATGTGCAGAGAGGCTGCGGGTACGTTCTCCAAGGAAACTCACCTATCAGGCACAGAGATGCGAAGCTCCTTCAGGGATGAGTTTCTGCAGCAAGAGCACCAGATGCTTCAGCACCATTTGGCAAAACAATCCCTGCCCAACTTATTGAGGTCTTTCGTGAACTAGATGGTGGCATCTTTAAACTATAGGGTTTCTTTTTGGGGTGGAGGGAATCCGTCTGTGTGATGCCCTGAATGCCTTCCAATTCTTTGGTTTCTGTGAGGGTAGACAGTATGGGAACAAGTCTGCCAAACCAGCCCCTTTCTCTAGGGAACTGTAAGACAATGGCCGTAGCTGACTGCTTAAGCACCATAATTAGCATAACCAATGAAGTTGCCTTGTGCCAAAGGGCAAATGGGTGGGCCTTTCCCCTCAGCTTCCTGGTACTTAGAAACCAGGATAGTTGTGTGAGAGCTGAGCAGCAAGAAAGCAGGCTGAGGAGATGGACACAGACCCGTGCTTGATTTGTGCTTGAATCCAAGGCAGTAATGAAGGGAGAAGCAAATTCTGTTAGGGTGTAAATACCCTTCCATCTTAGGCTCAGGTTGTATATATGTGTAAATAAACCATATATCCAGTGCTTTTTTTCAGAGGGTACTCAAGGGTACACAGTACCTGCACCTCTCTTTTTGTTGTTAAAAAGTGTGGCACTTACTGTAACAACTTCATGGCGAGTACCGGCACCTATTTTTCTAGGGAAAAAGCACTTCATATATCCTAAAGGCACCACAAATCTCAACCAACCCTCATTCAAAGGAAACCAAACTCCAGGAGTTTCTCACTGCTCAGAGATGGGGGTGGTGTGGAACACGATGAAATTTCATCCCCTTCTTGTTCTGTTATATCTCATCCTGGTCCTCCAGATTACTTTTGCAAATTATCTGCTGGTGCGACAAGGAAAGCAGTTGCTGCTTTGAGATTCTGCATGATGCCCATGCTTATCTATGTGGGCTTTCATTCTGCTTGGTTGGTTGTAAGTCACTTTGGGTTGTCTTGGGCTTGATAAAATTACTAACAAATTTAATAAAAAATAACAAATAATAATAATAATATGTTGAGAGGGAGCATATGCTGGAGTACTTTTAAGTGGCTGTTTATGTACTTGTGGCCAGGGAGAGGCAGAGAGTGATTTTTTTTCACCAGGTATTATAGTATTCACTGTATAATTCCCCTAGGGATAAGGTGGTGTGTGTGTGTGTGTGTATGTGTACACACACAGTATACACATATATACACGCACACACATTCTCCAGACAATTTCTCTTTTTTGAACAGTAGGCTGAAAATCTGTTGCCTAATGGCTGATAGGGCTAAATATGTTGCATATAAGGTTTCTGTGACCTGATTTGCGTAACATAGTAAGCCAGTCTATGGCTTAGCAAGACCACACAAACCTGTGAACAAACAAGTTCACAGCTACTTTGTTGCTTTCTAGTCTTTTTTTACTGTTGCACTGCGCTGAACTAATAGCATGTTGTCCAATTTGGGATTCTCCTCACTAGCCAGGAACTGTAGCCAGAAACATGTCCTGCTTGCCTTGAAGTCTCTAGGCCCCATCCCCGGCTGATTTCACTTGGGTCCAATTTGTATGCTCCTGGATGAAATATGGAGCACAGGAAGCTCCAGACTACAAGGGAACAGACTGGTCCTGCCAATAAAGCATCACTTAACTGAAAACTGAGCAAATTAGCTTCCTCCTTTAGGGCATCAACTGAAACGTCTTCCAAGCCAGGGATAAATTCCACACTTGCTGAAACATCAGCTGCATTCCGACAAGCTCAGGTCATGGCATGAAGTTCTTGGGTTCTGCTGCTGTTGGGAGAAAGAGACTCAAATTCTGTATGTGATGGTGGTGACTGTGTACAGGCAGGATCTGGTCCACATGGAGGGAAGGTTGGGCAGAACCAGGTTTCATGAAGCAATACTGCCCCAAGAGGACAGACATGCAGGTGGACTTTGGAATATCTTGGTATGCACAGACTACACAAATGGGCTGTAAAAATGAGGTGACTTGGGTGGTCTCAAATGCTTTGATTTTTATTTCCTACAGGACCAAAGTTCTTCTGACCAGATCCTGGGTGGGAAAGTGATTGGCCTCTCCATCTGGAACACATCAGTCCATGGCCTGCTCAGAGAGGAGCGGGTGGCACTCACTTTCTGGCACAACAGTCTTCCGGTAGGCCCTGAAAACCTTCATTCCCCTCAGAAGATCACGGCATCTGCTGGTGTCCCTTCTGATGTGGCTAAATTCTCCCTAAAGCTGAGCTGTTTTCCAGTATGAATTTACAACTCAAGTTTTAGCATTGCATGTGGAACCTTCTGAAAATCTTGGCCTGGTCACTTTTTCAAAGAGAGAAACACCACCAAGTGACAACTCCCTGTGCTGAAATTATTCTATGAATGCTTGTTCTTGGAACCGAACCCCTATTTCCAATCTCCTCTCTACAGTCAGGATTCTGTGCCCACTAAGCATCCCGAGTCCTCACAGAGCTATTTTTACTCCTCACCCTAAATATTTCTTGCACTCTTGCAAAAACTGTGCTTCTTGCAATGTAGGGAGTTGGACTAGATTGGTCCCTTCCAACTCTTTGATTCTGTAAAAACCTTCTGCACTTCTGTAACCTGCCAATTCCTCCCTCCTGTGCAGATTTTGCCATGTGCTTCCATAAGGTTGCGCACGGAACTGAGGTTGCTATCACTAGGAACATAGGGGGCTGCCTTATACTGAGTTAGATCATTGATCTATTTAGCTCAGTGTTTCCTACACTGACTGGCAGCAGCTGTCTATGTTTTCAGGCAGGAGTCTCTCCCAACCCTACCTGGAGATGATGATAATGATGATGATGATGATATTATATTATTTCTACCCTGCCCATCTGGCTGGGTTTCCCCAGCCGCTCTGGGCAGCTCCCAACAATAAAAACACGATAAAATATCAAACATTAAAAACTTCCCATGGGGGACTGAAACTAAGACTTTCTGCACGCAAAGCAGATGCTCTTACTGCCTGTTTCCCCCATGTATATTGCTCCTGTCTTTCTATCTCTGTTTCACTGGGTGGAAGTATATTTAAGAGAATGTGTAGTTGTGAGGAAGCTGTAGGGGCATCTCACTGAACAGCCATGCTTTCCTGTTTTTGGCTTTTAAATTAAATCACCTGTGTTAAATTCACCCTCTGGTATTTGTTCTTTCAGTCGAACGTGACTCCCCAGTGTGTGTTCTGGGACACTGGCTCTGAAGGTAAGTTCCTACAGTAGCTGGGGTGGGTGAGATGTTTGGAAGGAATTCCCCTGAGCCCTCCTTCCACATTCCCTGTATTTGGTTGCTCCTTGAGAGCATGCGAAACCAGGTGTGCAAAACACACCCTCCCCCTGCAGTAGCCCACGTTAAGAATGGACTATTTGCACCAGAGTTTCCCAAATTTCTGAGAGCTGAAGCAGACTTTTCTCTTGTTAAAATTGGAGGGGCCCTTTTTCCACCTGAAATGATGTACGTTGGCAGCATGTATGAATTATCACTGTCTGGAGTTTCTGCATGAGTCACAGTTCTGGACATACCTCTTGGTTGGAAACAGGTTGGGACAAAAGCAGTTCAAGTTTCAGAGGCCTGCCTGAATAAAAAAAACTTCTTGGGAGACATCTAGGAGCAGGCAGGGACGATTCCTAAGAAGCCTCGGCTGTCACGAGTTCCACAGGATAGGGGTCCTGCCCACAAAACCCTCGGTCCCTAGTAAAGGCCGACTGAATCTTACAGGTGCAGAGAACTTTCTGTCTGGATTAGTAGAACCCAACAGACCTCTCCCACACTGTACATGTTGTAGAACCATAGAACTGTAGAGTTGTCAACGACCCAAAGGGTCCTCTAGCTCAACCCCTTGCAATGTATGGCCTTGCTCACTTCCTTTACATGGGGACACCCACCTGCAGTGAGGCTTCTCCTTTCCACCCCTAGCTGGCCACCCAGGCAAGTGGAATTCATCTGGCTGTGAAGCAGAACGAGGAGCGGACCGAATCATCTGCCGCTGTGACCATCTCACCTTTTTTGCTGTGCTAATGGTGAGTACTGGTGGCTCCCATGCCAGGTAGACCTGTGCAAAGATTTTCCTACCCCACCCCCATTCTCTGCCCCTTTTAAGCCATCTCCTTCCACCTTCAGGTGTCCTCCCCAGAAATCGACCGCAGCCACCAGGTCTACCTGACCTTGATCACTTACATTGGGTGTATTGTTTCGGCCGTGGCATCGTTCTTCACCATCTTCTTCTTCCTCTGCACAAAGTAAGGCAGATAAATTTTTTTGCTCCAAATAGGGCAGAAGTCCTGGGGGATTGGGGAGACAGCCCAGGAGGAAGATCTGCTGGATCCTAGAAGGAGATCCAAAAGGGAATCATGGACTGGGGGGGGCAAGAATAATCAACAGAGGATGAAGGAGAGATGCAGTGAAGGTGAAAAGTCAGAACAGGCTTCCACAACATGGTGCCCTCCAGATGTTTTGCACTGCAACTCCCAACAGCCCCATAGTTCAAGGAACCATGGCTTTGTGTTATGTGCGAGCCAGGCCATTGTCTCACTAGTGAGCTCGGTTGTGTTTTTTACTACATTGATCTCAAGCCACCAAAATAGAAGAATGGAAGAGGTGTATCCCTGGAAAAGGCGAGTAGGTCTTTCCTTGGGAATACCTAGCTTATGGCAGTCTTATTCTGGCCACCAGCTGCTGCATCTGTGGAGGGGAACACCATGGAGAAAAGCCTATGGACTGCTGGAGCCAGGTGTGCATATGACAGACATGTGTGGCTTGTATTGAGAAAGAGTAAGGCATTGATTATCAAAACATTGATTGAAGCCATATCCTGGGAGATTTAGTGTATGGTTTGACTGAAGCTTGGGGTGGGGATCCCACACACAATTGGGAAAGAAATATCACACTCTCTTTTGTCCCCAGGAGAAAGCAAGGGGACAACATTGTCTACGTTCACATGAACCTCCTCTGGGCCATCTTCCTCCTCGACATGAGCTTCCTCATCGCAGTGCCTCTGGCCCCTACCGGTGGTGACGTAGCTTGCAAATCTGGCGCCATGTTTCTGCATTTCGGGCTGCTGGCCTGCCTGACCTGGATGGGTATCGAGGGCTACAGCCTGTACCTCCTTGTGATCAGAGTCTTCAATTCCAACATCAAGCACATGCTCCTTAAGCTCTGCCTGGTGGGCTGGGGTGAGTGGCCGGGGGTCGCTGGGAGTGGTGCAGGTCTCTTGTGGACATAGCCAAAGAAGTTTGTGACTAGATCCATTAGGAAGCTGGGCTGCAAGAGAAGAAGACCGATAAGCAGAAAGAAAGCATCTGATGCAGTAGAGTGGCTCAGAGTGTGGCCAGATTGCTGGGAAGCCCCCAGTTCAAATCTGGCCTCTATCACAAAAGGAAGCTACTTTATGCCAAGTCAAACAGCTGGTCCATTTGGCTCAGCATTGTCTCTGCTGACTGGGTGTGGGTCTCCAGGGGCTGGTATTCAGCTGAGTCCTACTCAGAGTAAACCCACTGAAATTAATGAGCTGAAGGTAATGCTGGCCATTAACTTCAGTGGGTCTATTCTGAGCAGGACTAATGTTAAATGCCACTCAGGGTCTTCCCTATCTCTACCTGGGGATGCCTTTCGGTATTGAACCTGGGACCTGATCCAGCCATTGGCCTAATCCAGCAGGACTCTTCTTAGGTCAATTGACAGGAAGTAGCTCTTTTTTTTTTTTTTTTTACATAGGGGAATATTCAGAAGTGGTATCCTCTCCCTCTGCTTTGAACTGGAAACTTTTATCTATGGTAAAAAATAAATAAATTCAGGTATAGTGCCTGAAGTTGGGGTGGGAGTGACCTCATAGAGCAGGGATGGGGAGCCATTTTCAACCCCAGGGAGCCCTTCCAGGGAACCTCCCAGGGAACCCATGTCAGTGGCAGTGGGGGCAAAAGTGGGCAGAGCCAGAAATGTGCATTTTGCCTTTCTGCAATCTGCTGGCTTCCACGCACAGCCCTCCCTTTCCTCCATTCAGTCTAGCAGAGTTGAAGGACACATCCCTGCCAGGCCAAGCCACTGTGGAAGGGTGTGGCTTGGGGAGAGTCCTGAGGGCCAGTTAAGAGAGGCTTCAAGGGCAACATTTGGCCCCCGAGAAGACTGAGGCTTCCCATACCTCTCCTCAAGCTTGGGGAGCAGCTGCTGCCGCTTTTCCTTGCTCCACCCCAAGATACATTTCTGAGTTGTGGGACATGGGAGGGCATTCTGTCTTTCCAACTCTGTTCCTGTTGACCACTCACAAAAAGAACATTTGGCCCCCTTCAGAACCCCTTGGGTCCAACAGAAGGGCAGAATCCACCCTCATTTTGGATCCACTCACTTTCCTGTCTGCTGTTCAGAGTGATTTCATTCTGCTGCTTGTGGTTGTGTTCCTTTTTTTGCTTTTTTACTGGTTTGAAATTTTTATCTAGCATAGTTCACTTTTGCCTGCTTTGGAGATTTTTGTACGTGACTTGCAAATACTTAGAAGTAAAATGCATGTGTGCATGGGGAGGCAGGGGGGTGGATGCAGGTGCCAAGGACCACCCAGGGAAGTGGGGTATAAACATTAATGCATATTGTCCTCTGCCTTGCAGGTCTTCCCCTATTCATTGTTCTGCTGATCTACGTGATCAACCAGTCGCATTATGGACATTTCCTCATTAAAGTATATGAATCCTCTGGGGAATATACCAATACAACAATGTAAGTGGCTTTTTTGTGGGGGGTGCAAGTCCTTTCACAACCAAGTTGATTCAGGTAGCTGCATTCACAGTTTAGCCATAACATAGAAGTATAGAAGCCTTTTCCTGGTAGTGGGCAGGGCAGAGACAGGAGTGGGTTCTCTCTCTCTCTCTCTCTCTCTCTCTCTCTCTCTCTCTCTGCCACCCTATTTCTCCACATTTCCAACCCCTGCGTGCTCTGCTCCTGATGGTTCCTCTGCAGACACGATGTACATTCAGTCCATTTAAATTTAGTGCCGCTTGGGCCCAGGGTGGGATCCACCTATCAGATGTGGCCTGTGGAGGGTTGGCCACCATTTGATCTGGCCCCAGGTGGTTTTCCTACTCCTGCCGTCCATGTTCCTGCTCCACACAGGTTTCACACCAGCAAGGTTCCAGCAAGCACTAGGCAGCTTTGTCCCTAAGGGGTGTCAGGTAGTTGGGCTGCCTGCAGCTTTCTTCCTGGTGGCAGCACTAGGTGGGTGGGCGGGCGGAGAGGGTGTAAAATGGGCTTTCTTCTGCCTTGAGATGTTCAATTAACTTTGAAAGTCCCACAATGGATTGACAAAAGGATATCCTTTTGTTGTGTCCCTCACCCAAACGGATGTGCTACAGTCTGTCCCCAAAATTTTCTGACAAACACACCTCACTCAAATTTTTGATTAGCCACCTTCCAAAATGCAAGCATGGGTGCCCCTATTTCAGTCATTTCTGATCTCAGAAGAAGGGGAAAAGAACATTCTAAAGTTCCTAAGCTTGTTTCTCTGGACTTGATTCTTCTGGTCGGCCACTGTGAGGTCAGGATGTTGGAGTACATGGGCCATTGGCCTGATCCAACAGGGATCTTTATATGTCCTTATGAACATGCTTTGGGACACTGTGCCACATCCCTCATGCCTGCTCCCTCCCTCTTCTTTTCCAGCTGCTGGATCACCAAAAAAGAGATCAACAACTTCCTGAATCTGGGCTTTCTCAGCCTGGTGCTCTTCTTCAACACCATCATGCTGGGCGCGATGGTGCAAGCGATCCTCAAGCTGCGATGTCAGTGGGGATATGCCGTGATGCTCCTGGGGCTCAGCTGTGTGCTGGGAATCCCTTGGGGGCTGGCCTTCTTCTCCTTCGCCTCTGGGACCTTCACGCTGGTGTCTGTGTACCTTTTCACCATCATCAACTCACTCCAAGGTCAGTGGGTGGCAGCTGTTTCCTCCCTTCACTTATTTGGGTTGTCATTTTGTCACTGTTTCTTCTCTCCACTGGAATTTGGTCTATTAGGGTGAACAGGCCACTGCCCCACCAACCTTAGTCTCTACCTGGCTGCCGCCTTCATTTCAACCAGTCCAAGGGGTGGCTCTCCTTGTCGTTCGCTCTAGCGCCACCTACTGTTGACCCCCTCGCCTATTGCCCTATACCAGTCCCAAAGGGGAACCAGCCGCCCTCAGTGCCGGATTTACATAAAAGCTAAACAAGCTATAGCTTAGGGCCCCACTCTCTTGGCCCCCCCCAAAAAAATTTCACAATATACTACTTCTTAATTGTATTTCAGTTCAACAATTACTTTGAAAAAATACATATTTTGTTATGTGCAAATGGCTTTAGATACCTATGAGGTCCATAAATTACCATATGGCATACATTCACCACAAAAAACAGCGACAATTTGTTGTTGACAAAGGACAGCTGGACATATAAAGGGCCCCATTACCTTCAGTAGCTTAGGGCCTCATCAAACCTAAATCCAGCCCTGGCTGCCATTGAAATCACCTTCTTCGGCTTGCAGTTTATTTATTACCAGGGCAGCATCTTCAGAATCAGCCCAAGGGCCAAACTACATGTGACATTAGTCAATAGGGCTGTGGGTTTTGTTTTGGTTTTTTGACATGGGGCAGGGAGACAGATCCTAATATGGAGGCTTAGGGTTTTTAGCCCTTTTCCTCCCTTGCTACAGTACTGATGCAGATTGGGGCCTTCACGCTTGCAGTTTGCACTGCAAAAAAGAAAAAAAGCCCCCCTCATTTCAGTGGGATCTTGTTTGACCACAAAATTGCAGGGGGTGTGTGGGTGGGTGGGTGTGTACAATCCAAAGCAACTCCACCAAAAGAAGCAGAGGGCTTCTTAAAGTCCCCTCTACCCTCCATGTTAGGGTTCACATTAGTAGGAGCAGAGGAAGCTGCCTCATTCTGAGCCCTAGAGCATTGCTCCAACTAGCACAGCATCCTCAGCACTGACTGGCAGAGGCTGTCCAGGTTTTCAGGCAGGGACTTATTCTCAGCCCTACCTGACGATGCCATCAGCGATTGAACCTGGGACATTTTGCATGCAAAGCGGCCCTTTAGCCCACCTCTGCTCCACACTGACTGGCAGTGGCTCTTGGGGGCTCTCCAACACAGAGTCTTTCTCAGCCCTACCTGGACCTTGCACCTGGGACCTTTTGCCCTCTGGTGGCTGGTCCATTGTGGTGCATGGGGGTCCCTTGGAAGGTGGTGGACGATCCTTCCTTTGAGGTTTTTAAGCAGAGGTTGGGTGTTGTGAAGTTGTGATTCCTGCATTGCAGGGGGTTGGGCTAGATGACCCTTGGGATCCCTCCGAACTTTATCATTCTATGTTTCTAACCTTAGTGTTCCCCTAACTTGTCTGCACTCTTGTAACCAGTTGTCTCCACTCCTTGCTGGCCTCCCTGCCTCTCACGCAGCAGTCTCTAGGAACATCACCCACTGCTGCTTTTGCATGCAGAGTGTGGGCTCTGTTGCTGAGCTGTGTTCTTCCCTGACACTGCCACAGGGGAGGTGCACACAGGAGGACAAGTCTTGCCACACTCTCCAACTCCTCCTTTCATGTTTCCCTCTCCTCCTTCTCTCCCCACAGGGTTCCTCATCTTCCTTTGGTACTTGGCAAAAACCCTCCAGTCCCGCAGGTCTTCCTCCTACTTCTACAGCACAAATTCCAGCAGCATCAAGCTACAGCCAAGCAGCACCAGCATATGACCCAGTGAGGGGTCACATTCTGCTTGGATGTCCTGCCTTGCCTCCTGTGGAACCGAAGGCCTCTTCCCTACCTGCTTCGGAAATCCAGCCTTTCGGGAATCACTTTGTCCTTGCACTGCTCATAGCTGAGTGGTTGGCGGACAGGCTATTTTAAAACCTGGAACCCTCCATGCCTGTCTCTCCCCTATTTATCAGGGGTATCCTCACCTCTAACCTCCGTCTCCGTGGAAAGCGTTCATACCTGTTGAGCACATGCAAGGGAACTGTTGCAAAGAGGAAACCACATCCACAAATGGTTTAAATGCAGTATTTCTTTCTGTATATATTTATGTAATTTTTTTAAAGGGGAACTCTTTTTGTGACTCCTTTTCCTAACAAAAAAGGACCGCTCTCCTGCTCTGCCATCGGTTATGAGGCATGTCGGGGTATGTGATGGCAAAAAAAAATTGGATAGGTATTGAGAGCATGGATAAAAAAACACCCTGCAGAAATACAACGGAAACAAGTTAGAAATTATTCTGTTGCACGCCACCCCACTCTCCGAGCAGTGCTAGGTTCCAGGCACTTAACCCAGGATCCGTGTTTCCTTTACAATGGGCCACAGCGGAGACTGTGGTGTCTTTGTGATATATGGTTTATTTACACACATCTATACAATTTGAGCCCATGATGGAAGTGCTCACAGCATTAACATCCCAAAAGGATCTTGGATTCAAAAAGACAACAAACATTGCTCTCTGCCCCTCTTCTAGTTTACATCACAGCCCCCAAACTCTACTCCAGACTCTGGCATCTGTCCGTCTCACTATCTGCAAGTTGAAGAAGGAGCCCTGCCTGTTTGTTGTCTCGCACAGAGCTTCAGTCTCTTAATCTGGAAGCCTAATCTAGAAAATAGCCTGGCATATATTTTAACACATGCTGGATCCAGGCGTTAGAGGGGTCTGGTACCTCCGAACTCATAACAATACTATAATTTGCAGGGAAAGCGTTGTTTCAAAGGATTTTATTTTTAACTCTCACTAACAAAGCAGAAGTGGCCAAGCTCACTGCCAGACTTGCAAATAGGATCAAAGGCGTGGAAAACTGGAAGGAGTGAAAACCACCACTTTGGAAAAACAAATGCAAGAAGGCCACAGGACTCCTGAGTGGGCTGACTCTCTTTGGATTTTCCTGAGCATAGAGAAAGTCTAGAGTTATGGAGGAGAAAGTGTGGGACAAAAGGAGCTGAAGGAGAATGTTGCATGGACAAGGCGGAATTAAATGGATCAGAAGGGGTGCAAAATCCACATTCTGCCAAGGTGTGGACAGACCCCGAACAGTCCTTTCTCTGTGTTTATAAGAACAACTGCCCTGTGGTGTATCCAACCATACAGGCATTTTCATCCTGAAACAATAGCTGCAATAGCTCTTTCTCTCTCTCTTTTTTAAACTATAGTGTGGAAAGCTGATAAAACTCTTTTTGTAATTCAAAATGCATTTGTTAGAAATCCTTTGCGGCAGATGCTTTGCTTGACTTCACCTGGATCAAGTAACTCTTTCAAGGGTGGGGTCCCTCCGATGCATTCCTCCCTGGGGGCTGCTCTTTGAAAACACCAGCTGCTGCAGAACTAGCCCAACAACACGCCCCCCCCCTCCGCCGTTCCCTTACTGGCTGTGCCCCACCCAGAGCAAGTCCCAGCAGCACTCTCTCACCAGCTTGCAGGCTTCCTGTTCCCTTCTGGGCACAATTCAGAGAACAATAAAGCCATTTTCTTCGGGATCAGAGAGTACTGACCAAAAATAATCACCGTTCCGTGCCATTTGGCAGGATAAAGGAGGAGAGGTGGGGAAAGCAGGCATCAACTTACGTCACAGGACTCCAGAATGATCACACTTGTTTTTAGTACCAACATCACACAATATATTGGGGGGGCACCCTTCATTTGTGCTTTCTCCCAGCCTTCCCCAACCAGGTGCCCTCCAGTTGTTTTGAACTACAACTCCCATCAGCCCCAACGAGGGGCTGATGGGAGTTGTAGTCCAGAACAGCTGGAAGGCACCAGATTGGAGAAGGCTGCGTTTACCAGAATATAATGTAGTAGCCCAATAGGCTTTTCTATAAAAGTAGGCCATACATTTTGACAGCTTCATTGGGAGAGAACAGCTTCTCAACTAAGTCCCAGTACGTTTCTGAGCACAATTCAAAGTGTTGGTGCTGACCTTTAAAGCCCTAAATGGTCTCGGCCCAGTATACCTGAAGAAATGTCTCCATCCCCATCATTCTGAGGTCTTCCTCCGAGGGTCTTCTGCTGGCTCCCTCTCTGCAAGATGTGAGGTTACAGGGAACCAGGCAGAGGGCCTTCTCGGCAGATGTCAAGGAAAGAAACTACTATCTGACTTTTAGAAAACATCTGAAAGCAGCCCTGTTTAGGGAGGTTTTTAGTGTTTGATCTTTTATCGTGTTTTTGATATTCTGTTGGGAGCCGCCCAGAGTGGCTGGGGAAACCCAGTCAGATGGTGGGGGGTATAAATAATAAATTATTATTATTATTACTAAGAAAATAGAATTGAATGTATTGGTAAGGGAGACTCCAGCATGAAACAGTTGACCATTATTTATATGCTGTTGGAAAATTAGACTTGTAGTGGCAAAGCAGTCTCTACAACCAAATTTATGCCACAAAAATGTAAGCACACAGCAAACCCAATAGGCGTCTTAGGGCAAGACTCATACAGCTGCCCTGCTGGACAGTTTTGTTTTCTTTTTTAACATACAAAAATTATATTTATTGACCCATTTATAACTAGGGGCTGTGCCCCAGCTGGCACCACCTGCCAGCCCCCAGCCATTTCCCTCACAGATTGACCCACTAGATCTTCCCACCCCATTTCTGGAGCTACTTTTCTATTCTGCGCCCCCATGCACTAGCCTCACCCCCCCTTTTGTGAAACTGCACCTTGCACACAAACTACCCCATGGTAAGTTGTATCTCCCTCCCCCCTTAGAATAATAGAATTGTAAGTTGGAAGGAAACCAGAGGGTCATCTAGTCCAACTCCCTGCAATGCACAAATCCTGCCCATAGCTGTCCCTGGGTGGGCTCCAACCATCAACCTTCTGGTTAACAGTGACCCATTGCACCAGCAACCAAGCATCCTTTTCACCTTCTGCCCAGTTTTGAAGGCACCACCTCTCCTGTTCTTTTGTCCATGCTTTCATCTTCAACCCCATTTCCATGCCTCCTACTCCTTTTTAGCCCTCTTCGAGCCCTCAATTCCCATTACTTTTCTCAACTCTTCCTTGCACACAGACCCTCCCCCCTCATTCCCATGCTTCTTTTTCTCCAATTCCACAGCCCCTTTTTTCACGCTCACCAATTCTCCCATGCTGATACATGCTACTGTATCTTTAAGACAAATAGACTCTTAAGAGCAAGCTTATTAGTGTGTTCAATTACAGAAGGTTAAGTTCAGTTAGATGACTGGTGTACACCTATGGATGCTTGGTTGTTAAAAAAAGAAAAGTATTAACAACTGTTTTGATTGTTTATGGATTTTTTTTTCACACAAAAAACTAACAAGTTGGTAAGACACTGGGTATCTGAAAGGGACCATTAGGGCCAGCAAACCATACAGGTCCATACAGTTTCATAAGGGTTATTCAAAGTGTGTACAATGAACGACTCCTAAATAAGCAGGACCAGCCTGTTGTACGACAGTGCAGAAGGCAAGAGGAGCTATTGCCCCTGTTAGCACCTTGTATGAGAGGCTGCCGAGACTCAATAAAGCTATCCACCTGGACGATTCCTTGACAAAAGTCTACTTTGTTGTGTCAGTTTCTCTGAAAGAACCAAAGACCATAATCACTAACCACTTAGTGTGAAAAGCGAGTTGTGTTTCCCGTGGTGTAAAAGAAAGAGTAGAAGTGATATGTGGGTTAATTGTGGCAGGTCTTATGGTAAAATAGATAATGTAGCTAATTGAGGAGAACGTGGAAAATCCTGGTCCAAAATGATGGTACAACTGGACATAGCCATCAGCACATACTGTATGGTAGACAGCCCCAAGCAAACAGCACGCCCAGCAGCAGTCTTTGGATTGGGAAGGCTCCCTGTGTCCTAGTTTAAGAAGCATCAAGTGCCACCCTTGGCCCTCTTTCAGCACAGATTCCAGCAGGGGATGAGCTCAAGCTCAATTCTCAGGCTGCCATGTTGCTCCAGGAGTCACATCTGTGCTCTAACCTTGCGTTGCTGCAGCACTGCACATGCATAGCAAATGATGGGGAGAAACTAGGCAACCTGATGGCTCCCCACACCACCTGTATTTGCCCCGCTCCCCTTTCAGACATTAATGGAGCAACGTGCCAGGATCAAAGGACAGGCTCCCATGCTGCTGTTACAGCGCATAAGCCAGGCTGCAACGTCCAAAGGTTGGGTGTGTTTGTGAGATCTGCTTTCACTTGCATTACAATACTGCAGGGCCTATGCAGCCCTTACTTGTTGGATTACGACACCCAGCAGCCCCAGCCAGCATCACCGATGGTCAGGAAGGCTGATAGTCATGGTCCCAACAACATATGGGGACGCAGGTTGATGCTAATTGGATGGAGGGTAGCATATACATGGATCAAATAAATACGATGGTAAAATCACAAAATACCTGGTAGTGGCTTATCTACATAATGAACTGGTCAAAAGATGATGCTGATTGATTTAAACCATGCTGTCTCATTTAACCTTAAGCTAGGAATGTCTCATTACCTTTCACCGCAAGCCTGTTGGAGCAACCTCTCTTGCTATGTTAAGCTAGAAGGCATCTGGGTCCCTGGAGCTCCCTTCTTGGCCCTGCAGCCTCCTGCCACCCAGGAGATAGTCACACAGTAGCATCTCAACCCAAAGAAGTTCCTTCACTGCTTGCTTTGTGTGTGAAATGGGGCAGCAGAGCTGAGAACAAAACAGTTCCATCATACATCGTATCTCTCACTTCTAAACTGACTCCCAGAGTAAAGCAAGCTAGTGAGTGAGACACCACATCTATCTGCAATTGTATTTATTTGGAATTCTGCTGCTGCCGCCATTTGTTTTTACAACTTGCTCATTTCTTCATGGCTTTTGCAACAGCAATCAAAATGATGACGACAGCAATACTTGCTGAAACCACTGCACCAGGGATCCACAGCTGCATTCCTGAGGAGAGGAAAGAGAAAGTCAGGCAGGTTAGTGTAACTGAGAATGGGGGCTGTGGCAAGAGAGAATGACCAAGACTGGCTGGGGATAATGGGAGATGGAGTCCAGCAGGGGCCTAAGGCTGAACACCAGTGGCCCAGATCAACCTTCCCCAAACTGGTGGTGCCTTCCAGATGTTTCAGACTACAACTCCCATCACCCCTGACCATTGACTGTGCCAGCTAGGACTGAGTGGAACTGTGGTCCAAAGTATCTGGAGGGCACCAGGTTGGGAAAGGCTGGTCTGGGCCGTTCATGACCTGATCCAGGAAAATAGGTACATACTCCAGATGAGCTGTTGGTCCTCAGCATCCCGCACTTCCAAGTGTGATGAGGCCAGGAAACGGATGGGACCATAGGAGATGATCTTCTGGTAGTCATCAGCCAGCTCCCTCTTGCTTCTTTGCTTGCTGGGACATTGCTGCAGTCAAGATCAAGAGGGAAAAGGCATGAGTCTTACTCCACTGCTGAATGTGTACAAAGATGCATCATCTTATATAACACAGAATTATAGCTACATAATGAGCCATTTCTGCAAGCCCATCAACCTGTTGTTTTCAATTTAAATAAATTAAAATGGATCTCCTCTTCCCTCCCAAGAGCCACAAGGAAGGATACAATACATAAGCATCTTATTTGACCTTTTGCAACAAGTTTCAACAAGTTTCACAATATTTTGCTAAATTATATTAAAAAATTTTTATCTACTTTAGCATACACCTCTGCTGCATCAGTGGCACATCCTTGTAGCTGTTTGGTCACTACTGTACTGGGCACCAACAGCAGCTTCATAGCTTACAGATTTATTTTAAATTTCCAGTCACTGGTAAGCAAATCTCTCACCTCTAGCAGCCTCACCCTTGCCAGTGGGTTTGCTTCTACCCACTAAGCAAGCAGCAGCCTCATGGCTAAGTGCATTTCAGAATTTCCAACCACTCTGTCTCACCTTTGCACCAGCAACCCCACCCTGACAATGGTTTGCTATACTTCTATATACAGCTGCAGCAGCAACCACCAGCTAGTATATATTTTTTACAATACCTCATCTTTAAGAGTTGCACCCTTATATGCATATATTTTTTGCTATACTTCTGGGCATTAGCTGCAGCCTAGTGGACAAATGTTTGTTTTTAATTCCCCAACGACTAGATCTCTCAAATTTAGTATGCCACCAGCAATTATTCCTTTAATATCAAAATTGTGTAGTCAGACCACAACCCCTGCAATACAGGATTATTACTCGCTTGCTGTACTTTTATATACCGAGCATAGCAGCAGCCTAGCAGATTACACAGTTCTATTTTTAAATTACAGTGTCTCAAGTTTAGTACACCAGTAGCAATACCCTTATTCCAGTTTACAATCCTTTGTTTTGCTCTTCTACATTTCTTTGGTGTGATTGTACACACAAAAACACACATACCCATCATTATAAAAGAGAGGCACTCATTATAAAACGATTTCACTGGTGGCGGGGGGGGGGGAGCCTTCCATTGACTAAGGAATATATTTTTCAGCACAAGGATGGGGAAGGTCAATGGGATCCTGCTAGCATCTGAGGATACATGCAAGCCCAGGAGCACCACAGTGGTGACCTACACCCTACAGAGATGCAGAAGAGTGCCCAATATCCTAAAGACACAGAGAGAGAGGTTACCTTGGCGCAGGGCTCTTTGTTCTCCGGTACACAAAGGCGCACTTGGCAGTGCAGGAACACCTCCTGGAAGTTTTTGAACTGGAACATCTGAAAGCTAAACTTTGCCACAGTGCTGTTACCAACGGCATTGAGGAAAGTCAGCGTCTTGTCGTGCGGGCACCTGGAAGAGACCAAGCACAAGCTTAAATGCCCAGGCTCCCAACTTAACCCAGGCTGTAAGCATTCAGTCCTGGAACACAATTTTTTTAAAAAAGTGCATTTGATAATGTGCAAGTGCCTTTCACCCCACTGGTAACCACAGGCAGTTTTAGGAGCATCGTTGGTCATACCCTGCATTGGCAAGGCTCATTTGACAACGGTGAGAAACTGAGCCTCCAGTGTCATCGGCTCTGTCCAGTGGAACTCTCTGCCAATGGAGATTCAATAGGCGCTTTCTGTGCCAGCTTTTATTTTTATTTTTTATAAATGATTTTTATTGGTTTTACATATAATCACATTACATAACATCGTATCCTCTTGTTTTATCTCTTTGGATCGACTGAGCCTAACAACTTCCCTCCCTCCATCTGATGGTTTACAAAATTAAACTTTACATCTTTACATTTTGCTTTAATTCCTATCCTTGTTGTATCATTACCTAAAATATTATATTACTCATCCTGAATAGGTAGCAATTTCACCTTACAAATCCTCAGATAATTCTGTGCCAGCTTTTGAATGGCTGCCGGAAACATTTTCCCCCCACCAGGCCTATGCAGGCAGTTAAGAATACATCTTTACCCAATAGTTAACTGATGCCTGCTTTTAATTTTTTTTATTGTATGGTTTTATGTTTTCATTGCTGTAAACCATTTTGATATTCTTGTTTATGATATAGTGGTATGAAAATATATTTTTTATAAATAAATAATGGGGGGGGGAGTTTACTTGTAAAGCCCGCAACTCACTTGCAGAGGCTTTGCAACCCACAGGTTGGGGAAAGCGGATATACAGGATCAAACCCCTCAACAAATGCCATGCCAGACTCTCACCCCTTCATGATCAGGAAGTGCTTTGTGCTGTCCAGTGGGTCACCTGTCGGAGTGCCCCAGCAGTCCTCCATGCCGAGGAAGAAGTACTTCGCCTGATCCTGCCCTTCTATTTTCACGAGGATGTAGAGCATGTCTGTTACGAGGAACGTCAGTTGTGACTTCTTGGGATAGGCACGCACATAGCTGGCATTTTCATACAGCTGCATGTTGACTCTGAAGTCCCCTTCCTTGACCGTAAACTGGACAATCCTAGGAAAAGAGGCAGCCACACACAAACCCCGCCAGAGTCAGTCAGGGATTCACATGGACAAACCTAACCCACCTGCCCATGTTTATCCGCTCTCCCACAATCACCACCTTTCCCCACCCAATTCTGGAGTCCCAGGACAAGATACAAGGAAGTTAAATAAGTATATCTAATAGCAAACTCAGGTGATGAATGCCGGAAGAAGCGAAGACAAAATGAGAAGAGGGAGATTCCAGCATGCCTAGGGAGAACCCATTTTCAGAAGTACCAAATCAGACTATTGGTCCATCTAACTGGCCCACTTCCAGACCGGATTATCACAATAATCTCCATGTGGGACTGCCCTTGAAGACTGCTTGGAAACTTCAACTAGTCCAAAATTCAGAGGCCAGATTACAACTGGGGTTCCATTTAGATCTCATATAATCTGGTACACTGGCTTGCAGGCCAAATTCAACATCAGTTTAAAGCCCTAAACAACTCATGTCCCAAATACCTGAAAGACCCCCTCCTTCCCTATAGACCCCCTCAGGCATTAAGATCCAATTCAGTTCCAGCAGGATTTAAAATACCATCATGAAAATTCAAAGCATTTTAGTATGATTTTCTAATATACACATATGGAATTGTGTCTCATATACACATTGTTTTCGAAAACATTTTCTCATTATGTATTTTTGTTTCATATTTTCACCTTCCATTTCTACGCGCACTTTACCCTAGTGCATGCATTTTTGTACACATTACTCGGCTGGAGAACTGCATTGCAAAATTCGGAGAAGTGTGAATTTTGGGGGACAGCTGTGCTTTGGTTTGCGTCTTGCTTCAGGAAGTGAAAATTAGATGGGTTTGCCTTTAAACTGAACCAAAGTTCTCCCCCACCCCCCTTGGCCAGCCCTGCAGCACATGCCACAATGGAGCAAGGATGGGGGAACAGGCCAAATGCTGTGGCCATCAGAGGAAAGCCCCTGGCCAGAGTCATCACAACAACAACTACAACAACAACCACCTACTTGTCCACAGGCCTGAGTCCGTAGCCCAGACCAACCACCTGCTTGGAGGCATAGATGCAGGAGAAGTGCAAGCGGATCTGGACGCTCCTGGTGATGATACTCTGGTCGTTGTCACTGCCAGACTCAATCACATTGGCATAGGACACATGAGTCTCATTGATCTGAAAATGGACCAGAAACTGGATTAGGGGGTTCAAAACCACATGTGGATAAAGAGGGCAACAATATAAAATCTGGCCACAGTACTTCATGCACTGGTTACTTCAAGATTGAATTTCTGTAATGTAATGGATGGGAGGAGGAAGAGGGAAAAGAACATGAAGAAGAAAAGAAGGAGGAGGAAGGCTATCAATGGCAGTGAGCATGTCTATATATTTTTTGTGAAATTGCTCCAGATTTGTATATGAAATAAAAATAAGTAGTTGCACACTTGTGTGGATCTTCTTCTTTACGAACTGCTCCAGAGCACTTACATTAGTGGTGGAGCCACAGGTGGTGTGGTTCTCCCCAGTCAGCTTTGCACCAAAGTAACTGACTCCGTCTTGCCATTGCTCGGACACCAGGCAGGTACGGCTACTCAGGTGGAGAGAGGCCAGGGGGATCCTCAGCATTTCAAATGCTTCCTTCCTCACCAGCATCCTCATGAACTCTTCCATGCATTCCAGTTTCACCACCATTTCTGGGGGAGAAAATCCATCAATTAGAGCAAGTGGGGAACCTCCCTACCTCTGAGCAGTGCATGCAGTGGTGGATGGGTGCTTGTGGGTGCATGCCAGTGGGCGTGACCCGTGCTGGCAATAGGAGGGGCCATTAAGACCCCATCCACACTATACATTTAAACCAGTATAATACCACTTTAATCCTAATGGCTTCCCCCAGAGAATCATGGGAACTGTAGTTGTTCGGAGCTAAAATTCTCAGAGTGGTTTAACGGTAAATCCCTTTTTGCAGGGAACTATGGGAATTGTACCTCTCTGAGGGGAATATGGTGTCTCCTAACAACTCTCAGCACCCTAAACAAACAACAATTCCCAGAATTCTTTGGGTGAAAGTGGTTCAAAGTGATATGAAACCATGGTGTGCTTTAATTTTATAGTGCAGATGGGGCCTAAAACACACACACACACACACACACACACACACACACACACACACACAATTTTCTGTTTTATCAGGTTGCTAGGGTGGGAGGTTAAGCACTCCACTCCTTCACAGACAATTCCAATGCAGCCCAAATTGCTGTCCTGTTGCTGCAGGGAACTATCTAGAGTAGCAGGGCTCTATATGTGCACATCTGTGGGCTGAAAATGTTTGGGTGCGTGAAAGAGTGTGGACAGAGCCCTGTCCTATTGCAGCTCTGGCCCCGCCCACTACTGGCATGTGGCCCCACAGAAGTCTGGTCTTAAGCGACCGTGGCCCTCAGGCTGAAAAAGGTTCACCACCTCTGCTTCAGAAATACCCCAGAATCCTTCGTAATGTAAAATATGATTTGGCAGATCCTTCAGGGGTTTTTTTTGGCAAAGTGCTGTGAAAGGAAGGAACTTTGAAAGCCTGCCTCAGAAGGCAGTGGACTCTCCTTCACTGGAAGCTTTTAAACAGAGGTTGGGTGGCCATCTGTCAGGGATTCTCTAGTTGCAATTCCTGCGCTGCAGGGGGTTGGACTAGATTGCCCTTGGAACCCCTTCCAACTCTACCATTCTATAATTGGGACCAACCACACCCAGGGATGCAAGGGGGACGGGGAGAGAAAGACATACACTTCCCCACAGCACAGCAGACCTGTGTTACCTTTACAGCGCAAGCCAGTGAACCCTGGCTTACAAGAGCAGCTGGCATTGTTCCCAGCTGCAGTGCAGTCTCCCTGGTTCCAGCATGGGTTTGGGAAGCAAGGCTCTCCCAGATTCCTCCGAGGACGTGAGGCAGCTTCTCCTCTTGCACTGGGAAGCTCCGTCAGATGACCTACAGCAGAGGAAAGCCGTCATTCTGTTGGCCAGTGGAGGGGTGGGAGGTCAGGTACCCTACTTTACGGAGGACAGTCCTCAATTGGATGGGCTGCCCAGTCCCAAGTCTGGTCCTGAATGGGGTAACTGTGCCCCTGAAGGAGCAGGTGCACAGCCTGGGAGTAATTTTGGACTCATAGCTGTCCGTGGAGGTGCAGGTCAATTCTGTGTTCTGGTACACAGGCTGACAGGGCCATCTTAAGCATATTCGGTGCCGTGGTTCAAAGATCCCTCTGGTGCCCCCCCCCTTTCCCAGAGTTGTCGACCTTTCCCCAAGCCTCTGTGGGGATCACTCTCCTCCCACGGAGGCTTGGGAAGGAAGCTGCATGCCTGCCAGCCATATAGTTGGTGGGGCGCAGCTTCCATCCTAAACCTCTACGGGGATCGCTCACCTCCAGCGGAGGCTTGGGAGGCAAGCTGCATGCCCACCAGCCATATGGTTGATGGGGTACATTTGGCAAACTGTAAACTCAGTTTTCAATGACACTTCTATGGCCATCTTATCTATTGCCCTGATGACGTTCCATCAGCCTCTTTGTTTTCCAGGAAGGCCATCAGGAAACTTACTGTGATAAGTTGTCTCAGTAGCAGGCAGGAGGAGTACCAGAACTAGGAGCAACAAGCACTTCATGGCCACTTTCTGTGGGGCAAAGAGAGAGAGAGAAACCTTGGAGTCATAGGCGATATTGCGAATATGTCAACCCAGTGTGCAGTGACCTTGGGGTGGGGGAGCAAATCCCATGCTAGAAATCATTAGAAAAAATGAATTGAAAATAAAACTGCCAGTATCATACTGCCCTTATGCAAATATATGGTGCAACTGCATTTGGAATATTTTGTGCGGTTCTGGACGTCTCGCCTCAAAATGGATATTGTGTAGTTGTGAAAGGTTTAGAAGGCAGCCCTGTTTAGGGAAGTTTTTAATGTTTGAAGTTTTATTCTGTTTTTAGTGTTCTGTTGGGAGCCGCCCAGAGTCAGGGGCATAGCAAGGGGGGTGCAGTAGAGTGTCCCACTGAGGGGGGTGACAAAATGGTGGGCAGCACTCACCGCGGGGCCTGCAGCACACCCAAGCCACATGTCTCTCCGAGGAGAGGTGGCTTGGGCGCCCACAGGCTCCGCACTGCCCCAAACGGTCCACCCGCCACCTCACCCTCAGCGGTAGGGCGGCTGAGTGGGAAGAGGCAGGCAGACTCCTTGGAAGCCCAGCGGTGCCCTCGTGGGCAGCTGGCCCAGTCCCTGGGTGCAGGTCAAGCGCGCCACCCCAGGCGCCTGATCGGCTTGCTCCGCCACTGCCCAGAGTGGCTAGGGAAACCCAGCCAGATGGGTGGGCTTTAAATAATAAAATTATTATTATTATTATTAAGAAAAGGGCAAACCAAATGGAGCAACTCCCCTATGAAGACAGGCTGCAACATATGGGACTTAGTTTAGAGTAAAGGTGAGGAAGAGGCAACATGATAGAAGGGTATAAAATTATGCATAGCATTGAGAAAGTGGACAGAGAAATATTTATCTCCCTCTCTTATAGCACTGGAACTCAGGCACACCGATGAACCTGAATGTTGAAAGATTCAGGACAGATAAAAGAAAGGACTTGTTCATGCAGTGCAGAGTTAAACCCTGGAATGCTACACCTTGATGGGGCTTGTTGCATTTTTAAGGTTGGCTGTTATCATGCTGAACAGGTGTGAGCAGAAGGATTAAAAAAAACATTGGCTAATTTTAAAGTCAGCCAATGACCAGGGAAGATGATTGCAGTCCAACGAGGTCTGGGGTACTGAAGTTGAAGATGGAAGGGCTGTTCAGTGTGGTAGAAAGTCTGGTTCAAAAATAAGGAATCCTAAGGAGGAAAGTATGGATGGAGGGGGGGGTCTTGAAATAGCCAACCAGCTGTGAGCATCAGGACCCGAGCAGGTACTCAGGTCAAGAGTCTTCCCCTCTATGGTTAGATATATGCATTTCTATTTAAAATATAGTAAATATTTCTAAATTTGAAAACATTATGGAATTCTATGTCCCCTTTTGTCCCCATTCTGATGACACCTCTCTTGGTTTGGCAATGTGTGCATGCCCCCCCCCAAAAAATCTACCCACCAGCAAACTGCAGCAGCTTGTTGTAGCAATTGTGATGTGCAGTGCTAGGTGCTGTATGATTTCAATGGCACTTTATCTATGCTTCTATTTCTCGTACATTGCATTTTATTGCATTCAGTATAATTTATAACACAATATATAAGGAATAAAGGAGACACATTAAAATACTATTAAAAAATGAATATGCTATGGATGTGCCATCTTCCATCTTCAACCACAAATCCAAAGACACCATGCAGATAACCTGAATGAAGCTAGGGGAAGACAGTTTGGGAACCACCGGGAA
The DNA here is from genome assembly GCF_964270895.1 of Podarcis filfolensis. Taxonomy (NCBI): domain Eukaryota; kingdom Metazoa; phylum Chordata; class Lepidosauria; order Squamata; family Lacertidae; genus Podarcis; species Podarcis filfolensis. The sequence goes on along the minus strand of NC_139611.1, from coordinate 54,931,745 downwards.
ATATTAAGAGGTCGGGAGTGGGAAGCAATGGAGGAGCTCTCCAGTACTGAGGGGCTGTAGAGTTGGAGAAAGTTCCACACAGGTACCAGAATATTTCTTTTTTAGATCAGGAAACCAAAATAGCATTGAGGGATAGATGGGAGGATGTCTTAATGGTAGCAAGAAAGAATTGTAGTAAATAATACAATAGGGTTATCCACAGAACTGGTTCTGCAATTATTATTTTTAAAAATAAATGATTAACCAAGCAGTTAAACTTCCACAGTCTCCTTCATATTATAAAGGGGGAAACAGACTGTTTTGCCTAGCAGTGAATGGAACCTTTACCCAATTGTTTGCAAAATTAGCAACTTCAGAGAACTTGAGGTTCTAGCTTAGATATGATTGCCAGCTTTTTTTTGCAGGTCAGATACCTATGCCTTTAAGAGCTGCATCTCACAGGCAGATGTTGGGTGGATCTAACTTTCTCAACTAAAATGTGTTTCAGGCACCTGTTAAGGCATAGGATCCCTGACTGGGGGGGTGGAAAATTGCAAGCAGACATGGGAACAATTATATTCAACATTTAGAATGTCAGTTTCCAAAATTGTATCACCCTGGCATACTTTGGGGGGAAACAAATAGCTATCAGTATCACCATTTAAACACCAGCATCTCAAAGACAATTACCAAGCCTTTTAACTGCTCATTGCTTGGGAATACATATTAGGGTTGTCATATGTCCAGAATTTCCCAGACATAGCTGGAATAAGGCAGTCAGAAGCAGTGTCCAGGTGGAAACCACTGAAACGTCTGGGAAAATCTGGACGTATGGCAACCCATGTCAGAAGTCAACAACTTTGTCCCCCCCCCAAAAAAAAAACACTCAACAAACTCACATTTTGAAATACAGCAACTCTCATATATATTTATATAACATTGCCTTCTAACACTGCAACTTGAGAGAGAAGAAAAGAGAATTGGGACTTTTTTCCAAAGGGAGCACTTGAACACAGAGATAGGATACTGCCAAAACTAGTTAGAGCTCTGTGCATTCAGCCTAAAATGACAAAACAATGATAATACAACACATCCCTTTCCAAAGCTTTTAAGGGTACAAGCCATTGCACACTTACTTGGAAGTAGGCCCCTTTGGCTAGAGACGGATAAAGGAGACCAAGCTGCATCCACAACTTCGCTGCTCAGTCTCTTACTCGCTTCAGCCAGCTTCTTGCAACCTCGCAGCTCCTCCTCAGCTGCCACACAGACCTCCCTTACACCCACCCAGCTCCTTATATTATCTCTCAGCAGCTGACCCTCTTCCTATCCCACCAAGGCTTCCCTAGGGATTGTTTTTGTGCCATTTCGAGGTCTTCTCATTGCAGCTGTCAACAGAAAGTTTCATCTTCCTGCTTTTAATTTCAGGTCTCCATCAACCGTCACCCAAGGTCCAAAACAACTGTCCGGTTTTGCTCTTTATGTTATTTAATTATTTTCTGCTACTCATTTTGAGAATTATTGGTATCCTTCATCTCCTCAACTATGCTTTGAAAAAAGTGCTTTCTTTGTGGGGGAGGGTGTTCCAGATGTTCCTCATAACGATCATTGAATGGAAACGTTGCAGGTGTTTAACTACATCTCTGCTTTTATATCTAAAGGGCAGAAGCAGACACAGATAAGATTTCTGCATGAGTTTTCCTCCCCAAAGCAGTCAGAGAAATCTCACGCTTGTACTGAACTGGGGGAAGAGGCAAGAGAAAGGTCCCTCATGAAACTGACTCCAAGAGCAGCAGTTGCCCATTATCTTTATTAAGACCAACTGGAAATCTCAAAACAGTTAGTTACCTTTCATTCTGCACACCTGTGGTCCCCAGTAAATGGTATTCAGTAGCAGATGAGGCTGATGGAAGTTCCACAGGGCTGTGGTTCAGTAGTAGAGCACATGGCCACTGGGAGGAGTGCAGAAAGAAGATTTGTGTAGGAAAGGGGCGTAGGAAGGGGGCGGACAGCCCCAGGTGTCATCCCAGAGGGGGGTGACAAAATGCCCCCTAGGTGGATCCCTGCTGTGCCAATCGCCCCCCTGGTGGATCACCACCACGCCGATAGGCCCCCTGGGTGGATCGCTGCAGTGCCCCCATGCCCAGATCGCCCCGCCCCTGCTGCTCCGGGTGCCGGAACAGCAAGCTACACCCCTGTGTGTATCTGTAGCCTTCATCTGCCCCAGCTGCAGCAAAACATCTCTCTCCTGCAACTGTCCAACTGCTTGACCTCACCCGCAAAGGCACACTCCTCCATTGTCTCCCAGGACAGATAGATGCCAACCATTCCATGTTTTGCATGTAGCAAGACCCAGGTTCAACCCCTGATTCCCTGGCACCTCCAGACAGACATGGGAACATCTCCTGCCTGGTATCCTGGTATTCAGTGCTAGTCCTACTACTCAGAGTAGTTCCATTGAGATCAATGGACATGACTAATTTGGGTTCATTACTTTCAGTGGGTCTACTTTGCATAGGACTTAGTTGAATACCAGCCACACTCTTCAGCTTCATTGTGGCTTCTGTTTTCTAATTGGATGGAAGCTGGTTTGAGGGGAAGCAAATAAAACAGGAGTGTTTCTCAAGAAGCTGGAGGATACCAGTGGACTGTGGCTAACGTCACTAGTACTCGGCTTCAAACACCAGAGGTGGGAGCTAGGGATGGGGAAGAAGTTCGGCTCACATTTAAAGCCTAATTTATCAAATTCACACTTTCCAAAATAATGAGAAACCGAAACACAGCAAAATTCACACTTATCTAAATTTTGTTATGTTCTCCAACCAAATAGTATTTACAAAAATGCATAAGATATACATAAAAGGAATATATTAATGAAAACACAAAAATGCACATTATTAGGAGGAATTGCTTGCCAACCAAATATGTTTAATAGGAGAAATTTGCACTAAAATGCTGAAGAGGTTTCACAAGAAAGCTAGAATAAGTGGTAATGTGTGCACAGTCCAGCTTGCAACAGTACTGCAACTGGCTTCTGCATGTGCCTTGAGAGAAGGTGCCATCTTGTCTTGCACCTCAGGCAGCAAAATATATTGAGCTGGCCCTGCTCCATCTTGACTCTTAATGATAATTACGGTAACACCACTTGAAATAATGGCTGCAGCCTTCCATTGAAAAGCACCCAGGTACAGATTATGTGACCGGCAGAAATTCAATTTATAAGGTATCAGGATCAAGAGTGTTACAGTTTTGTAGGAGCAAGGAGTGTTTAGAGCTGCTGGTTTGAATTGATCATGTTTGTATCTGTGAAATGAACTTGTAACTTTTCTTCAGGAAACAATAAAAGTTATTAACCAGGAAAAAAAATGAAAATCAAACCAATATCACTTCTCCCCATGAGTGCGTCTCTCTGTTTTGGGCATGCTGTATTTAGTCATTTATTTAACAAAATTTGCTTGATGGAAAGAAAACCTCAAAGCTGTTTACAGAAATATGAAAGAAAACATTATCTTTTTAAATATATATATAGAGAGAGAGAGAGAGAGAGTTTTACAAAACATATTTAAATTCAAACAAAACAGCCACCTCATCATTTAGGATTCCCTGAATCCTTTGACTCCCCTCCATCCTGCCATGGTTACCATTATCAATCTCTCTCCCCCCCCCCTCAACTGCTTCCCTTATTTTCTCTTTTTTAAAAAAAGAAAAATAATCCATTTTTACCATAGTTTTTCATACATTACAAGCATCACTCAAATCCTGCCAAAGTTTTTAGTTGTTTACAGTGTTCTCTTAAATACATTATAATTTTTCCCCATATCTTCTTAAAATTCTTCTCTTCCTGATTTCTGATTTTCCCAGTCAATTTCGTCATTTCGGCATAGTCCATCATCTTCATCAGCCATTTGTCTCTGGTCGGAACTTTGTCTTCTTTCCATTTCTGGGCCAGTAGTATCCGTGCTGCTGTCGTCACGTACATTATCAATAAAAACAGGTATTTAAAATATGGGAAAATTGATGAAAAACAACAGTAGCTAAAAAGAGATTAAACACATGTTATATTCTGTATGTCTGGATAGGCTGGCCTAAAGAAAAATGTTTTAAGTAGGTGCTGAAAGGGATAAGCTGAAGATGCCTGCCTGCAGGGAGTTCCTATAGCTGGAATTGTGGGATGACCTGGCCGGGGAAGGGGGCTTCAATGTAACCAAAAAGCCCCACTACCTGACTTTCCCCAGTTGTAGCTTAATCTTAAAAATAAAAACTTAACAAAGGGAACCATCAGAAAAGCCATCAGGCCCCCCAATAAATTAATTACGCACTGGGGAAGCTGCACCAGCTGGGTTTCTGCCTGTTAGATTTTGCATTCTTCCAGAACTGAAAAACATGGTTCCCACCGGAAGCTAAATTGTTGGGGTGACATTGCCCGTCGCAAATGTGCTGTTTCTTTGCAAACTTGGGAAGAGAAGACAACTCAGAGCACGTTTCTGGACGAGGAAATGGACACAGACGACTACAACTCCCAGAAACCTCAGCTTCCAAGGAGGTGGTTGCCATGGAGACAGAAATCAACAGACCCAGGAGAACCTGGCGAGGTGAGTAAGTGGGAAGGGCGCCCGGTCTGTGCGGCTGCTGCGTGTGCAGCTTCAGAAAGGGAAGAGAAAGAAAGTGTGCGCACAAAAGCTCATCTACACAAACAGGACGTCTTGGTAGATATTCTATCCCTGGCTTAGCTCCCCAAAGAGGCCGGGGTGTGTGTGCGTGGAGGGGGGGAATGTTAGCTTGAATTCTGTGCGTAATGCGCACTTTAAACCTCCTCTCCTGGGCTCCCCTTCAACTGCTTTGCCAGTGTCATTTACATTTGGCAGCCAGGGCAAAGCACCAAAGCAGTGGAGCAGATCGTTTAATGGCTGTTCAGTGGATAGAACAGATAACTGACTTGAAATGAAACCACTTCCGATCTTAACCACCTGGCCAGCAGTATTTCGTTGGGCCAAGATTGTGCCATTGTTTCTAACTCAGCTGCCCAGAGCCCCTGGGCTTACCCTGGAAAGATAAATCATCTGAAATAAAAATGAGGTGAAATAAAGTTAAATGGGGCAGGTTTCAAAATGCTGAGTGTTCAGTTGGGATCTAGGTTTGTATGATGGAGAGGAGGTTCAAGCAGGACGCAGTCATGAAATCAGAAAGCATTATGTGACATTGCGGATGAACTGCCTCTGTGTGCATGTGAGAGAGAGAGAAAGAGCGCACTACACTACCACTTCTTGGTCAGATGATGGTTGTGTGTGCACAAAGCATTTTCCTTTGCCTGTTACATACTTTTTATATTTCCTGCAGTATTTAAACTCTTTTTGTTTGTTTAAATTCACTCTAATTTCTATTAAATTGTCAAACTTTTATATAATCAATGTTCATCAAGCAAATATCTTGCTGTTGGTTAACTTCTATTTTGTCAAGACCATGTTAATCAAGTAAATAAATTCTGCAGCCATTAAAAAAAACACCACATTGCCAGTTCTTTGGCTCAGCTCTGAGCAAGACTAGATGTCCTCCACCTACCCACACAAAGCATTTCTGGGGGCAATCCAGACGGCCTTCTGTCTTGGTAGGGCTTGGTTGAAGTAACGAACACTGACATGTCCTTGCATTTATCTGTATGCATAATTCTCATTCTTTCCCCCAAAACAAGTGGAAGTAAAGGGGATGTACAAGGTCCTATTGTCATCTGGTTATCTCTGCCGAGCACAAAAACAAAATCAGAGAGCAGTTTGCCTTGTCAGCCCTTCTTTCTCTTCTGCTCATTACCCATTTTGTTTACATTCTTGGAATTGCCTCTCTAATAAGAATAATTTTGGGGGGGAGAATGGTGACAGGGGCAGGGGGATCAGCATTCACATAGTTCCAGGGCTGAAAAAGTGTCTTTTCAACTCAGTTTCTAATTTAGGGCTGAGGAATTTCCATTTCACAATCTGTCCAGGGATGTTTGGGGAAGGATATGGGGAACATCCCCCTTCTCCCCGATTGTAGGCCATGCATGATGGAGCCTCTCTGATCCTGGCCAGCTCATCACTGCAATTCATGATGGTTTGAAACAATTGAATGGACCAAGGTAAAGCAGAAACTCCATTGACCTCTGCTGACAATCTTCTCATGTTGCACTGTAAGGATGTATGAAAGCAACCACAGCAGATGTCCATAACAAATGCACTCTCTCTGTGTCTGTGCATGCTCACACAGTTCACAGTGCAATCATATGAAGTCTATTCAGAAGCAAGTCCCATTAATTTCAATTGGGTTCATTCCTAGGTAAGCAGGTATAGGATTCCAGCAGATGTCACCAACCTTTTGGAGCACATTTGTGGACCAAAGAAACTGCTGTGGACCTCACACACACAAACACACCCTGTAATCTCTTCTATTGGCTACATCAGAATGCTTCTTTCCAGCCCAGTTTGAGCAGGAGTGTGTGCCAGAGGACCCAAAGAAGGCCTCTGTGGGAGTATGTGTGCCACAGCTCACTGGCGGAGGAACAGGGTTGCGGGGGGAGCGCACTGCCCCCGGCGGCACGATCTTGGTGGGGCGCCACACCCCCAAGATGCGCACCATGCCCCTGTGGGCGGCGCACCATTTACCCAGGACGCATGCCACGCCCCTGCGGGCAGCATGCCACACCCCAGGACTCGCACCAGCCATGCCCCTGCCTGCTCTCCACCCCACCCCCACCGGAGCTCGAAGCTCCACCACTGCCACAGCTGCCACGTTGATGACCCCTGGTGCAGAACATGCTGAGCTAGATGAACCCATGACATAGCCCTGGGTAAAGAGAGCATTCATCAGGCCATGCCAGCATGAAGCTCTGATGTCCTTCAGTGGGTCTTACACAGGACAAGTCTAATGGGCTGCACTCATTGGATGGAATCCAAATGAAGTTGGACTTGTCCAGACAAGTCAGCAAGACTTATCTAAGGCTAAGTTAAGCCCTGTGGATTTCACTGCAGTGTTAACCCCATTGATCCTCAATTCAATAGGATTGACTTCTGACTAGACATGGTTAGGCTTGGACTCTAAAGCAGCACTAAGAACCTCTCGATCCAGCGTGTTGGCCTGCAGACATTTTGTATTAAGTGGCAGATAAATAGAAATAATATCGGTAATAATGCAAGAGGTAAATTATTTTTAAATACTTCCCTTCATTACTGCCCTAGGTCTTCTAAACGCCGACGTATGCAGCCTCTAGGAGCAGGATGGAGAGCAGTGAGGGGAGCTACGTCTCATCAGGAGAAGAGGAGGAGGAAGAGCTCTCCTCCTTCCAGCTCAGCGATGAACTGCAGGATCTAGAGAAGCAGCTGTCCCACATCCAAGTCCACATTCCTGAAGTTGTATTGTAAGGCGGGTCTTAAAGTCCATCTCTTGTGTGAACATGGAAACACCAGCTTCATCCACACCTTCCTGGCTTAGTCTTTGCTACAGAAACCCCAGCCCAAAGCAAAAGATTTTGCATTCTTCTAAAACAGATGGGGAGCCTGTGGTCCTCCAAATGTTGATGGACTCCAACTTCCATCATACCCAGGCATTTGGCTGGGGCTGATGGGAGTTGTAGTCCAGCAACATCTGGAGGGCACCAGGTTGGGTAGGACTGGAATATGTAGACAGTAACTGAGCTAGATGGTTCAGTGGCCATCTGTCAGGGATTCTTTAGCTATGGTTCCTGCATTTCGGGGTTGGACTAGATGACCCTTGGGGTTCCTTCCAACTCTGCAGTTCTATGATTCTATGAACTCCAATGATGCCTCTTGCTTGCCTGATGAAAGGATGGAGAGGGGTGTTCCAGTGTGTGTGAAACTACACTACAGTGGTACCTCGGGTTACATACGCTTCAGGTTACATACGCTTCAGGTTACAAACTCTGCTAACCCAGAAATAGTGCTTCAGGTTAAGAACTTTGCTTCAGGATGAGAACAGAAAGCAGGAGGCCCCATTAGCTAAAGTGGTGCTTAACCATTCTTAACATCAAGTACCACTTTAGCTAACGGGGCCTCCTGCTGCCACCACACCGCCAGCGCACAATTTCTGTTCTCATCGTGAGGTAAAGTTCTTAACCCGAGATACAATTCTGGGTTAGCGGAGTCTGTAACCCTAAGTGTTTGTATCCCGAGGTGTTTGTAACCCAAGGTACCACTGTATTGAACACTGCAAGGGTGCTGCTAACCCATTGCTCTACAAATGGCCCATTTATCCACTTGTTCTTTTGCATACAGTGAATTTGACTGGAGTTCCGTTGACACCAGCAACCTACCTGAGTCCTACAAGACAAACTCTCCCAAGGAGCAAATGCTGTTGCAGGTGGCTGACAATTTTCACCGACAGTATGCGCATCTCTGCCCAGACCGCGAGCCTCTCTTCCTCCACCCTATAAACGAATGCCGTGTGGAAGTAAGTGGAAGGGCTGGGATTGGTCCAAGAGTTTTACTCAGCTTACAATTACAATTGCATGGACAGAGATTTGCATGAGGTAAGGCTCACCATGCCTTAGCTAGCAAGCTCTTTTCAGAACCAGGCTCAGACTCTACAATATATGGAGAGAAAATAAAGGAGGCCCTATGGGCATGTGCAGTGCCCTTCACTTACCACATACTTCACTGGGTGGCCTTCCAGATCTGGGACAAGGTTACTTTGCATTGTTTCTGCGTACATCCTCCCTGTGTAGAAAATAAAACTCTGTTTACTTGACTTCCGGGGTGGCGCCACCGGCAATGGCGGACTCCCTCTGAACTGGAGGGAATAGCTCCGCGGGAAACGGGTCTTCTCCGCTACGGCGAAGCGGGGACCCTTTCAAAAATCACAGGCGGATGAAGCCTGTGACCATGGGACTCGGCGGGCACCTTTAGCGCCCCCCCAACTCGCTAAGGAACCCACTAACGGGCTCCGAAGTGAAGAGGGGGAAGTGGCGCGGTGCTGAGAGTCAACGGCTATTTCCGTGGAGCGAAGCCGCACAGCCGTTGCCGGAGAGCGCTGCCTCTTTCCTGGGACAATTTGGACTTTAAAACAAGCACCCGTGAGTACTTAGATTTTGAACAATTGGACATCAAATAAGGACTAGCGAGCAGAAAAGAATTGGATCTTAAATACCTATTTTAATTTGGTACGGAACGGGAAGGTCTAAACAGGAAGTCAGCCTTCCGTTCTTTTGTAAACAGAATAAAGCAAAGACGACATAAACTAGAGCTAAGAAAATCGTCTTTAAAGGACTGGATTTCATCATCTCTAATTGTGGAACCCCCCTTTGACAGCAGGAGAAGGGGGAGGATCATTTTTAGACTGTTTAAAGTGAGTTTAAAGTAAAGTAACTTTCCTCCGTCCTGATACTGGAGCGGGGGTGTCAGGACCGACGTTTGAAGTTCATTGACCAGAAATAAGTGTTTTTGACAGATAGCGAAAAGAAGAGAAACATAGTGATTCCATTGTTCCTCTTCGCATTTGAAAGGAATAAATATTGACAAAGTATCTTAAAAAGGGAAACTCTGTTGCAAGAACAAATAGAAGTTTTCCCCCTAGAGGGAGACTGTGAAACTGTAACCAACTCCAGGGAGCCGGCAGCTGTTATAGATTACAATCGTGGGAACAGGCATTTGACCTTGCAGGACAATGTATTCAGAAACCTTGTTGTGTGTCTTTTATAAAACAAATGCCCTACTGGAACAATTACATGAAAAGGTGAATTGGATGGCGACCTCGACTAGAAATTTGGAACAGGCAGTGGGAAACTTTGAACAGGCAGTGGGGAAATATGTGGAGCCCACTCAGGAATTAAATCAGGAGTGTGTTTTGACAGAACAGACCCAACAGGAATATGAGTTTTCGGACTTGACAAATGAACTTGGAAAAAGCCAGATTTGGAAAGAAAAAGTTTGGTTTGGCTTGGAAATGGGGGGCTGGATTGATCCCCCTATGCTGAGATGTCTGGACTTTTCAAATATGGCAATGGGCCATGAGATGTTTGGGATTGTGGGGGCTCTTAATCTTGGAGGGTTTTTGAAACATGCTGTTAAATACTATATGGAATCTAGTGTTGAATATGGAAAAGGGGCTGATCTGTCGAGAAGGGCTAAAAATATTGTCAAGCTGGAGCTATCACGAGCAGGAGACAAGGGAAAATACAGCTACAAATATGAAGAAGAGCTGCGGAAGGGACATGGAAGAGACTTGAGGGCCTCGGATACAAGGTTGCCAGGTTAATGAGCTAGATCGACGTAATAATAAGGACTGACAAAACCCGGAACCAGGAGGAAGGGACGTTGGATGAAGATTGGACTTGTTTGTATTTCTTTTCTCTACCATTTGAACTGTTTTATAAAATTGATGAACATTAGAAAAACGTTGGAATGAAATTACTTGGCTTTAGCAAAAATGTTTAAAGAATTATGAAAGAATGTTATGGTTATGAGAAGCTGGTAAGGACAAGATTTAAGTTTTAAGCTTTAAGATTTATCTTATTATAGAAAGATAAGACTAAAACAGTTTAGGGTAATGTAATGACAGAATATTATGAAATATGGAAAGGATTTGCTGGGATAATTAACAACTAGGATACAAAGAAAGGGAGGAGGAGGAGGTCTAAGAAAGAAGGTAATGACAGTTGAGGATTTGGAAATAATGAATTTGTTTTTAAATGTTTTTAAGTGTTTGTGATGTATTTTTGTATTTTTTTGTATTTTTTTTTGTTTGAATCTGTATTTATATGGTGGGAGGGGTTTGTCTTTTTTCCTTTTTAATTTGTTAATTATTTTTATTTTGCATTTTTCTTTGTCTCTATTTTATTTTGTAACATTTTGAAAATTCCAATAAATATCATTTAAAAAAAAGAAAAGAAAAGAAAACTCTGTTTAGACAGTTTGAGTTCTCAGAAGGAGTCCTAGGAAATGTAGTGTAGTGAGTTTCCCAAGCACCCGCCTTCACCAATTACAGTACTCCAGGAAGAATGACTCATAAGCCAGTTTAATACTGTAATGGAAATATGCACATATTCGTGCTATACCAGGCAAATTTGCACCCTAGGCAAGGCTAACTACTTGCACACAGGCTCAAAGATTGCTCACTTCAATTTTCAGAAACGTATGTCTTGTATAAAAAATGAAAAGGACATAACTTGAAACTGCTAAATTTATTTTAAATTGCAAGAATAAGTAATACAACAATCTTTGATTGTCTTTCTCAAATACAAAAGAAAATGTAGCACGCAAATCATTTTGAATAATCCTGTATACTGTGGTGTTAAAATTTAAAGCTCTTAAAAGTCTCAGTTTCAGGCACATCAAAATCTCACTTTATGTGCCTTTTCCTATGCAAATTTTGTCACCAATTCCTTCAGGTCGAGGGCTGATACTTGGGCATGTTCATTTGATATATAGGTGACTCCTCACTTCTGTGGGGGCTACATTCTGAGCCCCCCCCACACACATAAGCGAAATCGTATAAAGTGGGGAGCACCCTCTATACACCCTTTAAACGCCCTCTTCCACTCTCTCTTCAATCCATACCAAAAATACTGTGTCCAAAAATATCCACAACTAGAATTGAAGCCCTGGAGCTGGCTAAATGCTGGAGGACATACAGGTAAGCTGCTACTACTGCTGTGCTACCCCCCACACCAGCTGTTAGGCAGGGAGGCTGGGCAGCATAAACAAAGCCCTGCTGCATCTCTTTGGGGCTTCCTCTGCCCCCAGTGGCATCCTCTTCAGGCTCCGCGGAGGGTCTCCTTGCAAGCCACAAGGACTCTCCAGCTCTCTCCTACCATTTCCAGGTTTGAATTGAAGTATTTCATTGTTTTCCGGCGCTGCGCATATATGCAGTCGCGTGCGAGTCAATTGCACGTAAGTGGGGGAACATCAGTAGCTGCTAAGTCAACTAGTCCCTTTTGCAGCCTTGTTGAGCGTATGTAAGTTTTTCATAAATTTCAGCTTTGAGAAATTGTGTTCACCACTCGCCACTGACAGTGGAAATGTGAGAAGGATCCTTACAGAAACAGAAAATAAAGGCACATTATCCAGGAGTTTTTGTACTTGTAGCGGCATAGACTTTGGAAGTCTTTGAGCTACTGCTATAAGTTCACACCATCAATATGTTTTGTTTCCACTGTGCATCAGTGATTTTTCCAATTTCTTGCAGGCCTTTAGTACATCTTCAGTAGATGTTTTGTTGATAGTGTATATATCATACAGGAAGCCAAACAGGGAATTGTGTTGTAGCAGTTGGAATCTCTCTTCAACAGATTGTATAGCCATGATCTAAGATAGCATAGTAGAAACCTACTTCGGATTTCTACTTTGAATTTCAGCCATAGCTCAGAATAATGAATACATTTTCTAAATTAAATTAAGATGTGATAGTAAGATTTAAAATTAAATGAATTTTCACTTTTTATGTGGGGGTGTGTGTGTGTGTGTGTGTGAGAGAGAGAGAGAGAGAGAGAGAGAGAATAAAGTTCTGTGCAATACATAGTGCAACAGTTGCACTAGCAGAAACTTGTTGTGCATAATCTGCATATCATTTGCACAAACGGCGCAAATCCCAAACAGCAGTTGTTGAGTATATGTTTGCTTTGCCAGAGGGTCATTCGGAAATTATTGATCCAAATGGGGAATTCCTCAAATTAGTCTCCCCCCCCCTTTTTTTTTTTTTTTTTGCTTTTAAATGATTGATTTATGTATTTATTATTTAAAGGGCTTAATTGTTTTGCAGAGTGTGTTGTTTGTCATACCAACCACAAATGAAGAGAATATATTTTACTGAAATCAACATGCTTAGGTCTAGAATATAGAAACATTTTTTAAGTGAAAGCTATGATTTTCACATGTGCAAAAGCAGCCACGCAGCTGTGCTTCCAGGGCCATAAGTAGCCCTCCGCGGGGAGCGGGGTTTGAATGTATTGCTCTCTGCTGAAGCCCAGACTCCTTCCTTGTGATCAACTTTTCTCCTTCCCTGATACATCCACAAACCGGTGCTATTTTCTTGCAGAAATTTGTGAGCACCACTGTGCGCCCAACTCTGCTTCCTTACTCAGAGTTGTACAACTGGGATGGCTGTGCCCGCTTTGTGGCAGACTATCTCACCATGGAGCCCCTTCCGTCTCCTATCGCACCGGTAAGAAACTGGGCCTTTTTGCATTGTTTTCTTCGCTCAGATTCTTTAAGGCAATGTTAGCCAACAACACTAGGGGGTGTGGGTTCCGCCGGGGCATTGCTCAAGGTCAGAGCAATGCAAAGGACAATTCTGGGTGCTGGTTTTGACTTGGGATCAAGTGAGACAGGATGCTAAGCATATCATTAACAACCACACCTGCTTCTTCTGGAAAATTAATAGCAGGTATGGGGTGGGTGGGTGATTTTCACCAAGGCTGCAAAAAGAAGGAATGTTTAATCCTTTCCTCCAATGCTACAACCCTTTGCCAGCTTATATGAGCCCCAGGTAGCAGGAGGAATGGAAGAATCTGTCAGTTTCTCTCTGTTTCTCATTTCATTTTCTCATGAAAATTCACCAGCATTTTAGCATGAATTTATCCCCATGAACACATTTCATATGCAGTTTTGCCTCACATGCTCACTTTTGCAAAGCAACATCTCCTGATAGAATGGGTTTCTGTATGTTATTTTCATGAATCAATGCATTGTTATACGTACTTTCCCCCTCGTATATTGCATTTTTTGGTAGTCACTGTAGGATTGGCAAGCTGCATTCAAAAATTTGAAGAAGAGAGTTTCAAATGATATCTATGTTTCGGTTCTCACTTTGTTTCAGAAAGTGTGAATTTGACAAATTCAGCTTTAAATGTGAACCAAAAGACACCCCCCATTCCTGTTCAGTATAAGGCAGCTTCAACAACAACAACAACAACAACAACAATTTGTTGCTTGCAACCTGCCCATCTGACTGGGATGCCCCTGCTACTCTGGGCAGCTTCCAACAGAATATAGAAGAGCACATAATGTCCCTAAACCTTTCCATGACTATTTGGGCTGCAAGAATAATGCAGGGGGCTATTCCATTGAAAACATGGTCTTTTGTCTACACAGCCCAGTTACCTGTACTCCCCAACTACAATCCTGCGCTACCAGCGGGGGAACTGCTTTGACTTCAGCATCCTGCTGTGCTCTCTGCTGATTGGCGCAGGTTATGATGCCTACTGTGTCAATGGCTACGCCACCCGGGAAATATGCATGATGGATGAGTCCAGGGAGGTGTGCCCACTCTTGAAAAAACCAGAAGAGGTGAGAGCTGTGGGTGTTTTCAGAGCCAAGCAGTGTGTGAGGGGCTTTAATTAGGACCAGGGGGTGGGATTTGAAGGGCAAAACATCAGTTGACTCCTTGGCCCTGGCTCAAGAAAGCTTTGGTAACTCTGTTCTGCTGATACTCTCCCAGCAGATGGCAACAGGAGCCGCTAGGAGGCAGCAGAGGCATAATTTTAATGGGCATCAGAAAGATTTTCTCTCTCTCTCTCTCTCTTGTATATGTTGATTACTTCTCTATATTTCTTTTTCAAATTTATAAATTTTATTTAATCATCCATATACATCCCTGTATTTCAACTGCATATTCTTAGGCATATCTAAGATATCATACCACATTTATATGCTTATATAGAAACATGTAATTTGCACGTGGTCTTTAATATATACCGTGCATAAATACTACATGCTACTTACACATTTCATCGGTACGTTTGCTATACTATGAAATGCCTAAGATCCTATTTGAAAAGGTATAAAGGCTGAATATTGTGCATTATATAATAATATGTAAAGACTACATGCATGCATGTTATGTATTAACTGTGGCATAATTAAGAAAGATCAATAAATAAACAAATGAATAGTGTATCAATGTTCATGTAAGAGCACACAAAATCATACTCATCTTATAATAACGTTAAGTCAACCCCAATCCCACAAAGGTTAGACTCATTTTTTTATATTAGTGTCTTGCCAAATGCAAGGGGGTTCTTTTAATGAGATTCAGAAATAATACAAACAAAAGTGAGTGAGAAGATTAAAGATTTTATTCTAAACAGTAAGCAAGATATACATTACCGAGCAAGCAGTTTGATCTGCCACTGGGAAGCCCTCAAGAAGTGGTGAGGTAACCCCCAGGTAACCTCAGGTTGCACGAACCTGCAATCGATCAATCCATGCATGAGCTTCTCAGAACTATGCCCCAAAACCATCCAATTTATTGATAGCTAACTTGTTAGCCTACATGCATTGCCCGACTAGCTAGCGCAGATTATTAATTGGCTATCCTCCTCTTCCAATACCACACATTCCTCCAAACAATGTCTAACAGAATGTACCCTGCATTATCACTGGCCTAAGAAGGTCAGAATGTACCCTGCGTTATCACTTCCTTCCAACAAATTAAAGGCTGCTCTCAGCCATCAAAGAACAGAACCAAGAGATAAAGAGGGGAAGTAAACAGAGGCAGGAAGAAATGACCATGTCAGATCACTAAGTTCCTCGAAATACAAATATCTCCCGGAAAAGATTGCCCCTACAATCGGTCCAATGACTGGAGCAATTCTGGGAGCTTCTGCGGGCGAGGACCCTTCTACTTGTGGAGTGGAAGGGGTTTCATTTCTCCAGAGGTGGGTTGGCCACCCCTTCCCCCAACGTTTTAGTCCCATAGGTTCCTACATCAGCTGATGAGAAGCAATTTTCATCTTGGGATTCTAAGCATCTGCTTGCTTGCTTGCTTGCTTCTTCTGCTTCCCTTTTAAACATACCTCTGCCTTTCCTCCAAAGAACTCATGGCAGCTTACATGGTCCTTCCTTCCCATTGGCCTCCCAGCAGCCCTGCAAGGTAGGTGAGGCTGAACAATTCTGGCAGGGTTGCCCAGGTGAGCAAAGATTTAAACCCAGATCTCTCCAGACTAAGTCGAACAATCCCTTTCCAGTACACCACATTGGCTTATACAGCAAGATCTTTGCTCATAGTATGGCAAGTCCCATTTCTATCCACCCCTACCTCTGGCTTATACGTGAACTGTAATAAGCCCACACTCTTCACACTGCCAGAGGCTGCCAAATAAACACACACAACCTTGCCCAACTGCATACAGGCACCCTCTGCTTAATGGCAGTTCATTTAATCTGAAGGTAGACAGAATGTGATTGTAATATTCTGGCAGATGAAAGGCAGTGTGTGTGTGTGTGTGAATGAATGAATGAATGAATGATGTAGCAGCTCAGTGGAGGCTGCTGTGATTGGGATGGGTAGGAGGGAAGGCAGAGAGTCTAACAGTAGGTCGTGCCAGAGCCAATGATAGACAGAGACAACTAATTCTGGTCTTGTCCCCATCCTCCTCCCTGCTGAGTTCTATAAGGGCAACACAGACTGAGGAGGAGGAAGTGCTTTCATCAGAACTCAATGTAAAAAGAAGGCAAGGAGTGTGGGGCTGGCCAGGAGGAGGGTCAGCACGGAGGGTTGGCACCCTACTTAACTGAAAGGACTTGCCTCCACTGGAACAGCTTCCTTTTTGATTTATGACTACAGGTCGCAGTAGAGGCTACAAAACAGAAGCCCAAGAAGTACGCCATCAAGCCCCCCCGGGATTTAAGCAGCAAATTTGAGCTGCGCCAGGAAGCCAAGCAGGAGGCAATTGTGCAGGCTGCTCTGGAGAAGAAGCGGAAGGAGGAAGAGGAAAAGAGACTGGTGAGCAAGGCTTGCAGAATTCTGTCTTGCTACAGGCACACAGCCTGGATGCGGAGAAGGACACCCACCCCCTGGGAAGAATCCTGGGAGCTGAAATATTGTTCCCCCCAAACGTTTTTTTAATTTTTGCAAAAATCACTCTTCACACACACGCACACACACACACACATTTGTGCATTCATTAGGATTGCCCTTCACTTGATCTTACTCAAAATTGCCTTCAGTGACATAATCCTCATTTAGCGACAGCATGGTTTGTCTGAGCATCTGATCTCAGCCCAGCTAACTAACCATGGTTAGTTTTCTGACAACCAACCATGATGTGAAGCCATGGTTTTTTTTGCCAACTTACAAACCATGGCTAAGTTTACCCAACAGCCCAACAGCCTTGTTCAGCTGTGATGATTTGTTTGGCCACCTCAAACATTCATCAGACTGTGGTGGCACAAAGCAAGAGCAGCTACAAAACAAACCAGGTTTGGGGGAAACAATGGTTTGTTTTTTCATCTCTTGAACAAACCATGATTAAAGTAAACCATGGCTCAGTGATGGGCACAAAGGGGAAGAACAATTGCTTTTAGTTGTATTATAGTCATTGCTCTTCTTTGTTTCTGTGTGACAGGAAGCTGAGAAGCCCCCGCCAGACAATCTGTATGGTCTCCGGGTCCATGCCTGGGTTCTGGTTCTTTCAGGCAAGCGTGAAGTGCCAGAGAGTTTCTTTATCGACCCTTTTACAGGGAAAAGCTACAGTACCACAGACGATTACTTCCTTGGTATTGAGAGTGTCTGGAACCACCGGAATTACTGGGTCAATATGCAGGACTGTTGGAATGCCTGTAGGGTAAGCCAACGGAATGACTGGCTGGGTCTGAGTGTGAAACAATTAATTGCCTTCTGGCTAGAGGGGAAATGTTTCTCTTCACCAGATCTAGCCTGAATGATACCCTCTAGTTGTTGTTAGACTACAACTCCCATCAGGCTCAGCTCACATGAGTGATGGCCAAGGATGATGGGAGCTGTAGTTCAATAGCATCTAGATTTGTAGTGGTTGGCTATATAAGCTTGGCGCCATTGACAAATGGGAGCTATCAAGCAGTCTAGGAGTGTTGAGAAGTGGGATGGGGAACCCTGCAGGCCCTCCAGATGTTGTTGCACTCCAACTCCCAATAGCCACAGCCAGCAGACCAATGGTTGGAGATGATGGGATGCGTAATTCATGGAGCCCTCCTTGGATCCATCACAAGGCACATGCCTCTCCAAATTAGTCCTGCCTTCGGCACATTCTTCCCACTCTAAATCAGGGATGGCCAAAGCGTGGGCTGTGAACATCGCCAAATGCAATTCGACCATGACACACGGGTGGCTGCCCTTTCTTTCCACCCTGGCAAAACAGAAGGGGTGTTCACACATTACATTCAACGATTGTACAATCCATTGAGCTGCACCCCCCTGCAGTGATTCGTTCAACAATTGTTCAGTCTGTGTAACTGTGAGCATGATAGTGGAGCTGCCCAAATCAGAATCTGTCCATGCATAAAAGGTAAAGGGTAAAGGGACCCCTGACCATTAGGTCCAGTCATGGCCAACTCTGGGGTTGTGGCGCTCATCTCGCTTTATTGGCCAAGGGAGCCGGTGTACAGCTTCTGGGTCATGTGGCCAGCATGACTAAGCTGCTTCTGGCGAACCAGAGCAGTGCACGGAAACACCGTTTACCTTCCCACCAGAGCGGTACCTATTTATCTACTTGCACTTTGACGTGCTTTTGAACTGCTAGGTTGGCAGGAGCAGGGACCGAGCAATGGGAGCTCACCCCGTCACAGGGATTCGAACTGCCAACCTTCTGATTGGCAAGTCCTAGGCTAGAGACAGCTTATTATACCTGTCTTTGGTGCAATGTGTGAAGGAGCCTCCAGGGAAGCAAAAGGAAAAAGGTGGAAAAGAGCATATGGAGGATAGGGTGGGGGCACAGAGGCAGGGTCTCCAAATGATCTGGACTCGGAGCATCCCTTGCAAAGTTCCTGAGATCCGATTTCTTTGGCAACTGATTGTTTTTCCAGGATCTCCAGTTTGACCTCGGGGACCCCGTGCGGTGGGAATTCATGTTGCTCGGCACCGACAAGCCCCTCCTGTCACTGCCAGAAATGGAGGAGGAAGAGGACCTTGCGGAGGACGAGGTGGATGACATGGTGAGTCATCCCGCCTTCTTCCTTGCTTGCCCCCTCAGTGCCAGATGATTCTGTGCTGTGCACTAGCTCTTCCTGAGGATGGGCTCATGCCGTCCAGCAGCCTTCCCCAACCTGGTGCCTACCATATGTTTTGGACTACAAAGACCATCAGCTTCAGTTAGCAGGATTGTGCTGACTAGGGCTAATGGGAGCTGTAGTCTATTAACATGATGTCACCTATTTACATAGGATCAGAAGTCACTTGAGCAGCAAAAGATCCTAAGAATGCCCTCAACCCCCCAATCCTTTCTCCTACCTCAGAGCAGGCTTGGTGAGTTTGTTGTCCCCATGACATGCACTCAACTTATCATTGAACTTTCATCGTCCCAGTTTCCAAGAGCTGACACTCCTGGCCTGACCAGAAGTAAATGGGGTGGCAGGTTGGACCTGAAGTGATGTTACATAGCTGTGGTTGATCCCAGGAAATGTTCTTGCCTTCCTTGCTGGACCAGACAGCAGGTGGGTGGCAAAGGGGAAAGAAGAGAACCTGAAAGAGCGTTTGGTGTTCAGCAGCAGAGGATCAAATAGAGCAATGCAGGAGATCAGGAAGAGGCTGGTTGACTCAGTGGCAAGTCAAGACAGTGATTCCTTGCCATATCAGATATAGAAAGTAGATGGGGTTTGCCCAGATGAATATGGGGGCAGGTGTTTTGGGCAGAGCAGGATTCAGCCTCCTAATAGCTTCTTCTCCTGGGTCTTCTTGATAGATGAAGGAAGAGGAAGCAAAGGGCTTTGACATGCCTGCATCTTGGGTGGAGCAGATCCAGATATCTCCAAGAGGTATTCTTCTCCCCACCATCACCGCCTTGACTGTGTTGTGAGTGGCCAAAGTGTAGATCACTGATGCAGCTCCTTGGTGCTTCAGGGATTGCTTCTGGAGAATTTAAGAGTGAGGCCATTCAAAACTGTATTGTCCTCTTCCTCCTCCCTATTCTTCCTGGGGCTGAGAGAGCTTGGGAGAAGACAAAGGTCAATGTCAATAAAGACTTTCCTTGGATGCTTTTAAACAGAGGTTGGATGGCCACCTGTCAGGGATTTTTTAGTTGTGATTCCTTCATTGCAAGGGGTTAGACAGATCTTGGGGTTCCTTCCAGCTCTATGATTCTGTAGGTCGTGCTGGCCTCAGTGACCAATTGGGAGATCATGGGTTGGGGAAGGTTGATCAGTTGGGGATCAGGAAGCAACAAAGGATGAAAGGACTATAGAAGGCTCAGACCAGGCAGAGTACAGCAGGTACTTCAGGCAGCAGATGAAGGGGCCGAGGAGGAGGAGCAAAACACTGGAGGATGGAGCTGGGTATATCCATGGCCTGACACCCCTCCCCCCTCAAAGACAGCTGCTTACACTGTAATCAGGTGCAGCTGCCTGTCCATTTGGCTTCTGTACATGGAATGGGAGGGCCGCCATCTTTGCTTCAGGCAGCAGAATGTCGTGGGCTGAGAGGAGCCACAGCAATGTCTAGGCTGGTCTCTGGTGAGCATGTGAAGATGTGAAATCCAAGCAAGTTGATCAGCTGACCGTTGAGGCCTGAGTTAGCACCTTGCATGGAACATTAGAATTATAGAATTGTAGAGTTTGAAGGGACCCCAAGGGGCCCTGTAATGCAGGCAGAACTAAAAGACTTCAGAACTTTAACACCAGCTCTTGGACCACCTAATGTAACACTACAGATAACGTATTCCAGCGAGAAGTTTAAATGGGGATTTGTTTATTTATTTAGAGCATTTGTGCCTTGCTTTTCAGTCCAAAAAGGCTCCCAGAGTGGTTTACAGGCCATCAGTTAAAACTAAACAGTCCCTGCCCCTTCAGGCTTACAGTCTAAATGACATCCAAAGAGAAAGTGAGGGGGGGGGGAGAGACAAGCTCAGGTGCCAGTTCTTAAATGACTGGTTCTTATAATGACTGGTTTGCAGAGCATTTTGTCCCATTGAAATGCATGCTCCATGGCCAATGGTCATCTTTGTTCATCTTCTTGCTCCTAGAATTCGAGACACGTTGTCCCCAAGGCAAGAAGGTGATTCAGTACAAGAACGCCAAGCTGGAGAAATGGGCGCCGTATCTGAATAGCAACGGACTGGTCACCCGCCTCACCCTCTTTGAAGATCCAGACCGTGAGCCAGCTCTCTGGGGTTCTGGACAGGGGTCTCTCCCAAGCCCACCTAGAAACGCGGCCAGCGATTGCACCTGCTGGGGGACATCTGCATGCAAAGCAGATGCTCTACCCACTGAGCCACCATCTTGGCATTGCCGAAAGTTGCCTGAGTTTATGGGGCTGATAGGAATTGCAGCCCAACACCACCTGGAGGGCATCATGCTGGGGAAAGCTGGTTTTCACAACGCAATCATTTACACCAATCTTTCATTAGGTTCTCATTTACTGTAGTCAAGGTCTGATTGCTCCCAACACCCTTCTAGCATAGTCCACAAATGAGTGGAGGGGTTCATTTATTATTGCACTTATATCCTGCCTTTCTCAAGCAGCAAAACATCCAGGGCCACCCCATGTGTAAGCCACCATTGCCATGGATTTTTCTCTTCTCCTCCTAAGGCACCAAAGTGCTGGAAGTGAAGGAATGGTACAAGAACCGGGAAGACGTGTTGGATACAAGAGAGCTGAATAAGAAAACGGAAGTGACGAAGGAGTTCTTCATGCCTGGGCATGTGCAAGGCCTCAAAGGTGTGTGTTTTTGTATTGTAATTTTATGTTGTGAACTGCCCTGAGATCTACGGGTATAGGGCGCCATACAAATTTGAATGATAACAATAACAATGGTAGCCAAGCCTTTTCTCAATGTCCTGGTTCAGGGACTGAAGTTTGGGGCTGTTTCTCCAGCAGCATCTCATTCCTGAGTCTCGGCTTCCTTGGTTCTCTACCAGGCCCTGATCCAGGCAGGCACTTTCACAACCTTCTCCATCCTCTGAGTAGACTCACACATGGCTGGCAAGGCTCTTCACCAGCAGATCCAAAGAGTCTGCCTAGGGTCGCAGCTTCTCTGCTTGTGTGGCTTTACAATTCATGGATTGCATTACAATTCATGGAGGAGAAGGCTACCAATTGCTACTGGCAACAATTGCTATGCTCTGCTCCACAGCTGGAGACAGCAATGCTGCTGAATACCAGTTGCTGAGAATCACAGGAGTGATTTATTTATACCCCGCCCATCTGGCAGCTTCCAACAAAAGATTAAAATACAATAGCGCTTCAGATATTAAAAGCTTCCCTAAACAGGGCTGCCTTCATATGTCTTCTAAAAGTCTGGTAGTTGTTTTTTTCCTTTGACATCTGGTGGGAGGGTGTTCCACAGGGCAGGGACCACTACTGAGAAGGCCCTCCATCCCCAGATGTGTTTTGCTGGTGCCTTCTCTCTGCTATCCTTTAGGCTGTAGGAGAAAATCACCCCATCCTTTAATCAGATCATCTGTTGCTTCTCCATTGGGCTCTTAATTGCAGGTTTTATTATGCATAGAATTGTAGAGTTGGTAGGGAACCCAAGGACCATCTTGTCCAATCACCAACAATGCAGGAATCACAGCTCAAGAATCCCTGACAGATGGCCATCCAACCTCTATTTAGAATTCTCCAATGAAGGAAGAGTCCACCATCTTCCAAGGTTCCACTGTGGAATGGCTTATATTGTCCGAAAATTCTTACTAATGTTTAATCGGGATCTCCTTTCTTTTAACTTAAGTTCATTGGTTTGGGACCTCTCCTCTAGAGCTGGAGCAGGAGAAGACAAGCTTGCTCCATCTTCCATCCGACAGTCCTATGAATGTGGCCCTCATATCACCTCTCACCTTGTATTTTGCAGGATATAAATGTAACACATCAAATAAATAAAAATAACACACCTTCTTTACCTGGCAATTCACCCTACTGGGCTTCTGTTTGGGGTTCCTAGCGCACGACTACTTGACGATGGACCCCGAGACAGATCGCACCATGGAGTTTTATAGCGAGACGCGGGTGGACGGCCTTCAGAAACGGGTTGAAACTCCCAATGAAATGGAGGAGTATTTTGAAGGACGGTCGGATTTCCTGTATTACCGGCACGCTGAGTTTGGCAAAAGAATAAAGAAACCAGGCAACGCTGCGGCCATCACTGAAAGCAATGCCCGACCTATACTGGTAAGTGGAGCACGGGGGCTCCGAGTACAGCTGGGGTAGCACAGTGCCCCCGAGAAACAGAGCTGCAGATTAGGAAGCCCTTGATTGGCTCTGGTGCCACCTACTGTTGGCCTCCTTGCCTTCTTCCCTAACAGTCCCAGTGGGCACCAGCCACCACTACACAAAGGTTAGCCCTCCCATCTCTTTGCCATTGCTCCCAGCATCCACTGACTCACTCTGTCTAATGCTAGAGCCAGCTCAGTGTGTGGCATAACATTGGCAACTGCTGCTGTGCCAAAAACTTGAATCTCCTCCTCTCCCTTGCTCTCTCTCCCTCCACCCACCCACTCCCTCCTGTTAACTTGGTGGCTAGGAGTTTTATTCCGGCTGACACCCCCTTTTTCTCTCCACACGCTCTTCCCAGAAAATCACCGAGAGGTTCCACAGGAACCCACAAAAACCAGCTGACGAAGATGTGGCAGAGCGCATCTTTTCGATAGTGGAGGAGAAGATCTTTTTGACCTACCACTGCAAGGAGAACTACATCACCCCCTCGAAGAGGGACTTCAACAAGCGGGCAGATGTGGACAGCATGGGGAATAAGATCATCATGACCCCTGAGATGTGCATCAGCTACCAGGTAAAAAATAGATGGAGAGATCTGCATGTTTCAGAGAGCAACTGGAGGAGCAGCTGAGATGGGGCAGAGAACTTAATGGGTCGTGGCTGGCAAGGAAGCCACTGGCAACAAACCTCAAGGCCTGGTCTTGTTTCTGTCATAGATTTAACTTCAGTGTGTGCATTTGGGGACATGCATTTTAACAGATTTCTTTTTTTAAAAAAAATGGCAGCTAATTAGCTGGGTAAGAGCCACGTGGACTACTACTCACCATACCTAACAGCAGGGCTGGCTTTGGTCCTCACATAGATTCTTCCTCCCCGTCCCTTAATGCACTGTGATTCCCTCCCTCTTTCCTCCTACGAGGCAATCCATGGTTTGTCGTTGCATCCAAACAAGGGAAACAATGGTTTGTGATCATTATTATGATTACTTTGATTTCTTACCCCTTGTTCACCAGAAGACCCCAGGGCAGGTTTCAGCCATTTAAAATGCAATATTAACAACAGTTCAAAACAAGTGACAGTCACAGAAACAGAGTGAGTCCTGAAAATAGGTTGCCCTGAACATCAGGATTGGAAATCATGGTTGGGTCGTGGTTTGCAGCTGATAGTTTGTCAGCTTGGGACGTGTGTGTGGCAATCTCAGGTTTCTCTCAAAACAGGAAGCAGAGGAAGAGAGAAGAAATCAGCGTGGGAGGGGAGGTGTGAGCTTGAAGCTCCTGGCAAGTTTATGCTCTTAGTGCCCAGCTGTGGTTTGGTGGTGTATCTCAGTGGTGTATCTCAGCTGAACTCGTGTGCTGTAGCAGATTGCCTGTTGAATGGCTGCCGGCTGGGCTATGAAATCCCAGGTGGGTTATGAAGCCCTACAAGTGAGCTTGGGCCAGCCAACCATTTCTCAGCCCATCCTGCCTTACAGGGTTGTTGTGGGGAGAAAATGAAGGTGACCCTCCATCCCCCACAGCTACTGCAGCTTCTTGAAGGAAGGGCACTGTGGAAAACTAAGTAGTAATAGGAGTATATTTTAATGCTGCCGCTGGCTGACCTTTTTTGTATGGTTATCGATGACTAACATTTAGGTTAACTTTAAGCTCGTTAGCATCCTGTTCTTACAGTGGCGAACCAGACGCCCCAAAGGGAAGCCTGCAAAGAGCTCCTGAGTGCAACAGCACCCTCTTGTGAGTCTCACAACTGGTATTCTGAGGCATACTGCCTCCAACAGTGGAGGGACAAGTCACCAGGAAATTGTCTGATCCTCTTTCAAAACCAGTGAAGCTGCCTTTTTGAGGATCCTGGACATATGTGCGAGTTGATGTGCAATGCCAGAATCATATGCCTTCAATGCCTCTAAGAGTGACCCTACACTGTTTTGAGGTGGGGGGGAGGTTTACAGTCAAGTGGTCTATACATTTTATGAAAGAAATAACTCTGAAATTAGCTGCGATTCCTGCATTGTGGGGGCAGGGGGCCAGATGTTGCATTGGGTCTCTTCCAGCACTGTGGTTCTGTGATTCTGTGTGCCATCTACACCTCTGAGAGTGACCCTCCCTTAAACCCAAGATGTCTTATGTGTTTTGGAAGGGCTGGCCATTCCTTCCCCTCCTCCTCCCCCTTCCTCACAGGCTCCTTTGCGTTTAGGCAGGGTCCACGGAGAAGGAAAAGAAGCTGTTCCACCTGTATGAAATGATGATGCATCTGATAGAGGACGAGAAGAAATCCCGGCACCTGGTGTGGGAGTCAGAGATGGAGGTAATGGGAAAGGAGTGGAAGGCGGGTCATAGCTTAATAGTGGCCAAAGGCTTTGTCTACAAGCAAAATAGCTTGCAGAGCAGATTTGGGAAAGAGCCCTGCCTGGGGCCCTGCAAAGCTGCTGCTAGTTTGAGGAGGCAGAGTTGGGTTTTTAATACATTGCATTCATTGCTCTGCTCACCACTGGCATATGGCCCTCAAAAGATTGCCTAGAAGGAAATGTGGCCCTCAGGATGAAAAAGACTCTCCCCACCTCTATTCCAAAATATAACGTGTGCCATTAACTATCACATTCGCTAAACACAAAACCACCTACTCTCCTTTTTCAGATGTGGTGGATCTTTTGTCTTGTTTTGTTTTGTTTTTAAGTTTTCCAAGTCTTTCTAAGCTCCAGCGATCTCTCATGCGCAGAGTGTGCTATATGCACTGGCCGAAGGGGTGTGTTGGAAACAAGGTTATTGCTAACATTTCTATCCCATCAAAGGTCCTGGATATTCTGAGGATTCGAGAGGAAGAAGAAGCAGCCAGCAAGTTGACCGTGTCTATTTATGATACCGAGAGGAATGAGAAGAGCAAGGAACAGCGAGAGGCAATGGTAGGTGATGAGGGTCATCTTTAAACTCAGGAACATTTATTTATTCATGCATTCTTTACATTTATATCCCACCTTCCCTACAAGGAGCTCAAGGTGGTGTACAAAGTTCTCCCCATTTTATTCTCACAACAATCCCGTGAGGTAGGTTAGGCTGAGAGGCAGTGACTGGCTCAAGGTCGCCCAATGAGCTTCATGGCCAAGAGAGGGTTTGAACTCTGGTCTCCCAGGTCCTGGTCCGGCATTCTAAACCACTGCATTCCCTCTTCCCAGGGAACCCTCCCTCTGCTAGTGGTGGGTGGGGCCAGAGGCCAAAGTGGGTGGAGCAATGGATGCCGCTGTGCTAGGCTCATTCCGGCCATACAAAAGTAAAAGGTTTCTGCACACACAAACCCCTCCATCCAGACAAGCAATTCTGACAGTTCCAGCTGGCCAAAGCACTCAAGGTAGTTGTGAAGCAGGGCTGGGGCGGTGGGCTTGGGGAGCATCCAAGGGCCAGAAAGAGAGCTCTGAATGCTTGAATTATGCCCCCAGGCCCCTGGCATGGAACATACAAAAGGCCCCACTGAACCAGGTCCTGTTCTCAGGGTAGCTGTGAGAATCAAACTCATAAGAAAATAAAAGAGCTTCCTGGGTCAGGCCAGTGGGCCATCTACTCCAGCATCCTGTTCTCACAGTGGGAAACCAGCAAGCAGGATTCAAGCACAGGAGCCCTCTCCCCGTCCTGCGGTTTCCAGCAACTGGTGTTCAGAAGCATTGCTGCCTCCAACTGTGGAGACAGAGCCCAGCCGTGGCAGCAAGTGTAGTAGCCACGGGCTCTCCCTTTTTATCCCCTCCTCCAGGAGCGCCAGCTGCAAGAGGAGCGCCAGCGGCAAGTGGAGCAGGATCTGGACTACCTGGCGCCTTTCCTGATCCAGATTGGTGGCATCGAGAAGATGACCAAGTGGCTGGCTTTGCGCCTGAAGGAGGACTGCCTCAGTGATTTCAAGCACCGTCTCGTTGACAAGGCCAACCTCATCCAAGCGCGTTTTGAGAAGGTGCCTCCTCTTTCCTCTACCCTCTGGCTTTCTAGGGAGGAGGGCCAAAGCATGATGGGCGTTTTCTGCCTCTTTGGGGCAGAGAAATTCAACTCGGTTCACTTTTAAAGGCGAAGGTACGTAATCCACAATTTCCAAAACAACTGAACCAGCACAGCTTGTTATGGACCACACCTCAGTTTTTGGTCCAAATGGATTGACAGCCAGCTCCTTCTCCTCCAGACCTAAGCTGCCCAGTGCCTGGCCCTTGCTAAGCCCTGGCACAATGCCCCTCCTTTCCCTCTCTCCACAATTTATTCCCTGCCTCTCTCTCCCTGCGCAGGAAACCCAGGAGCTCCAGAAGAAGCAGCAATGGTACCAGCAGAACCAGCTCAACATGACCCTAGAGGATGAGGATGCCTACCTGACCTACTGCTCAGATGCCATGTTCCGCATACGCATCCTGGAACTCCGCCTCAGCAGGTATAGCAAGCAGATCTTTATAGACGAGTTGTATGAACCTGCCCAATGGTTAAGGTCTGCCTCAGAGTCCCTGCAGGTGTGCCTGCCTGCTAGCTCTATGCTGCTGGCAGGCACAAGGATCGGGGGCTTTTCTGTGGTGGCTCCCAGGCCTGTAGAACTCCCTCCCTGAAGATGGGTTCAGGGCTCTGATGCTGCAGGCTTTAAATCAGGCACAGCATCCCAAAGAGCATAAATGTCTGCAATGTAGAGGATATGCCTCTATTTTCCTTACCTTCTTCTTCTTCTTCCTCCCATCTCAGGCACAAAGAGAGAGCTCCGCTAAAATACATAGCGTTGGAAGAGAAACTATGCAAAGACCCTCGCCTGTCTGAGCATCTCAGATTTTATATGTGACTTTGCTCCAAATTTGCACAACCGTAGCTGGGAATGACCGCTTGATACCTCTTGACAGCTTCCTTGATCTGCCAGTGCAAAGTATAATGACCAAAGATGACTTTTGTTCTATATTGTTTACCATTGGCCTTCCTCTTCTTCCTCCTCTCATTCTCTCACTCTCACTCTCTCCCTTTCTCCCTCCCTCCCTCCCTCCCTCCCTCCCTCCCCAGAAAACACTGGGAGCATCCAGACATGCAAATACCCAGTGAACTGTTTTCTTTTTCTTTGGGTGGAACTACAGCTAGCAATCCTCCGTTTGGAGTGGGCAGCAGCACTCACCTGACAAATCAGCCAGTGACAGGTCAGGTGAGCACAGCTGCCCCTCCACACCAATCACCGCTGACCACAGCTTACAGGCCCATGTCTGTCGCAAAAGCCCACTAGCGGCAGTCTGGCTCTTCTTACATCTGTATTCATGTGAAGTGTCTTTAGGCCCCTTCATGCCTGTTTCATTTGCCAAATGTGCTCCCAGTAAATGTTTTCCTCTGGCACCTTTTGTTCTGCATCATAGAATTGTAGAGTTGGAAGGGGACGCTGAGGGCCATCTAGTCCAGCCTCCTGCAATGCAGGAATCTAAAAGACCATATGGTACTATTGTTTGAAGGTTTCACAACTCTTTGCTGAACCCCTAGTTGAGGGCTCAGGGTGCTGGTTTCAGCTCCGCTTTGCAACCCTCAGGACCCATCTACGTATTGCAGTCCAGAAGACCTCATAGTGGTGAGCAGAAACTTCAGAGCAACAGGAATCTCCTCTCTGCCCTCCACATGCCTCCAACGCACACAGAAGAGATAAGTGAGAAAGTGGTCAGGGCCAATGACAAGAAGGCAATGCATGGGCATATTTGTGTTGTGTCTAGGGCAGTTGTAGGAAGCTTGAGCAGCCTTGGGACCAGGTCAAGGAGGAGCAGAGTGGAGAGGGGTGGGGAAATTTCTTTGTCCACCTGCCAGTAAAAATAACCTCTCAGAAGCTCCTATTTGCATTTCAAGAGAAGCCTCAGTTACCAGCACTGGAGAGGCTTCCCTCCAAATGCAAATAGCAGCTTGTGAGAGGCAATTTTTACTGGCAGGGGGGCAGGGAGTTAAATTTTCCCATCTCACTCTCCACAGCTGCTCTATAACTAACAACAGTCATGCATAGTAATTGCATACAAGCAATTAACATCACAGCAACTTCGACCCTGAGTCTGCCTCTCGGCTGCAAATTATCATGCCCTTCTACTTGTCTGTATCATCGAACCAAATTGAAAGGTCCTTGGGTTGATGGCATTATGGGGACATTGCGGTAGATGAAGAGTACAGGCTTAAACCAGACAGAATAAAATCAGTCAGACCTGATCAGCCAGACAGTGCAAAGGATGTGTGGCTCTGTGGCTTGATCAGGCTAGGAGATAGGCACACACAGAAGCTTCTAGGGCTGCATGTGTCATTCCTCTCCTCTTGTTGGAACAGCCAGGGCTGCACCAGGTTCACAGACCTTGAAAGAGAGCACTCAGCTGTGCAAGAGGGCTTCCTCCACTTTCCCTTTCTCACCCCCTCCCTTGTTTCCTGCCAAGAAGTCGATGGGTGAAGCATCTGTGCACACAACCTCAGCTACTCCAAATGAACCTGGATAGGTGGGGATCATGGGGTGCAGATTATCTATATGGGGGGCGGGGATTCCAAAAGAAGGCAAAAGGGATCTCCTGGACTGGATGGTGCAATTGGGTGTAATTTCAGACTATGGACTTGGTGGGGTTTTTTTCTTTTGGGGGGGGATCTTAATAGGGTGCTACTTCACATGTGTTGAGTGAGCCTTGCTACATTTGAAGACCCTGCTTCTCATTCTGCTCTGCAGGCCTTGGATGTCTGCCTCAAAACTCTGCCCTGAAGGCACCATGGTCTGGGGGAGGGGGGGCAGGCAGGGTGTTGTCAAATATTTGAATACTCCCCTCTGGAAAATACTATACAGTGGTACCTCAGGTTACATATGCTTCAGGTTACATACTCTTCAGGTTACAGACTCCGCTAACCCAGAAATAGTACCTCGGGTTAAGAACTTTACTTCAGGATGAGAACAGAAATTGTGCGGCGGCGCAGCAGCAGCGGGAGGCCCCATTAGCTAAAGCGGTGCTTCAGATTAAGAACAGTTTCAGGTTAAGAACGGACCTCTGGAATGAACTAAGTAATTAGCCCGAGGTACCACTGTATGTACATTAAAAGACTGGATGACACTGATGCATACCCTGGCCTTGACACACCATGTGTGAGGAAGGGTCGCTGTTGGTTTTCTAACATGAGGAAGCAATGAAACATGGTTTTCCCCAACTGCAGTCTTCAGTGTTTACAGTCCTATGAATTCTGGGTAATGTACAGTTACTGTGGCATGAATCTGCACAATATATTATGACAGCAGAAGGGCTTCTTCTGAACCAAGGTAAAACACGTACATGCTCGGCATTAATAAAACTTCAGCATTTAAACACTTTCTTTGCAAATGAAGAGGACAGGGAGAGAACCGGATCAAGTGGAGGCCACACAACTTGTATCCCAGCAGAGAAGCCATTGTGCCCCTTCTGAACCAAAGGAAAACATTTTTCAGTTTAGTTAGGTGCTAACTATCTGTAAAACAGCAATGCTTAAGTGTCCACAATATCTTTGCAAGGGAGGGAGATGGGGAGCACACCAGAACTTGGCCATGCCCATGACGTCTAGGTGGCAACACCCCATGTCTTTGTAGCCCTACTAGATCCAATAAGCGCCAGCTGCAACTGGCTGTACCACACAGTTGTCCATTGTCTGAATGTGTACTTCAATGCATGGCTCTGGCAAATGACAGAGAGCTGGTAGAATCATCCAAGTGTTGAATTAGAAGGCACCCCAAGGGCCATCGAGTCCAACCCTGGGCAATGCAAGAAATCATTGCTCCTCATTTGACATGACCCACAAATCCAAGCCTCTTCTAGCTGATTGCTCTCTGTCCTTGGGGATGGAAGCTCTTGAGAGCAAGAGGGGAAATATTATATATGGAGAATTTCAGCTGAGATCTCCAGTTGCTTGACAAAGGCTCCTGTCACACACATTCATAACAGCATTGCAGCCACTTCTCTGCAACCAGATCAGATGCACGGTCTCTTACACACACCCAGTTGTTACATTTGCTTGTGGCAGTTGCGGGAGTATGACCCACACAATTGCCCCCCTCCCACATGGTAAATGTATTCACAAATCCACACTGCAGCCATGTGGGGAAGTGGCTTCTCAGCAGCCGCAGGTGGGAATGAAGGAAAGCCAGCAGCTCTTGGAAGCAAGTGCATTCATTCCAAATGTTGGCTGTGGAGGACACCCAGCCAAGGGACCTCGCCCTAGTCAGTCACCCTCTTTGCAGCAGCAGCCACCACATGCTTCCTACACCTGCTCCTTTGGAAGGAGGGAGATGGCTGAGATGGCAAGGGTCAGTGATGGCGAGGGCCAATGATGGCTTCAGCAGCATCCCAAGAGGCGGACATCAGGACCATAGATTCAGGCTGCCCAGCAAAAGATGAGGAAGAAAGGGGGATGAGGGCGTCAGCAAATCTTCCAGAATGTGGGTCTTCAAGGCAACAGCTCCGTTTTTTCTGAAGGGATCAGGAACAGTGTCATAGAGAATGGGGGTCCAAGGGCTTTTGAAAGGTGGCTCATGCTTTGCTCCCATCCTGTTTCATTTCCTCTAGTGCAAGTGGCTGGTTTGGAGGCTAGATCTGGCTGTTTCCAGCTCGCTGTTTCGGTTTTGTTCGCACTTCCGCATAGATCACCCCAGCATCTGGTTCCACTTCCTTTTTGTTGAAACGAAGGCTGGCATAGGTCAACTCCTTCTGCCGGCTGGTTAAAGGAAGATGCTGTTAAGAGAAAGAGAGAGAACCGGGAACAGAAAGTTTGTTTCATTCTGTCTGTGGTGGTCTTGAAAGCATATTGTTTGCAGGTGGCAAAAGAAGCTGCAGAAATAAATATATACATCGGGAACTTTGGAGCAGGCAAGAGGGGAAATGGATACAGTAAGCAAACTTTTGACAACCTGGTGCCCTCTGGATGTTGTTGGACTGCAACATCTGGAAGGTACCAGGTTGGCAAAGGCTGCAAGAGATGCGATCCAACCCTTCCTCAAAGAAAGAGAAAGAGACAATTGCACCATCCTGGGGAGGCAGCACCACAACAGGTGTATCACCGTTTTACTCCCCCTCTAATAGTGAACTCGTGTGATAAGAAGAAGAAGAAGAGTTTGGATTTGATATCCCGCTTTATCACTATACGAAGGAGTCTCAAAACGGCTAACATTCTCCTTTCCCTTCCTCCCCCACAACACTCTGTGAGGTGAGTGCGGCTGAGAGACTTCAGAGAAGTGTGACTAGCCCAAGGTCACCCAGCAGCTGCATGTGGAGGAGCGGAGACGTGAACCCGGTTCCCCAAGTGCAAACAGAACTAGAATCAAAACCAGGCCACTAAGAAACAAGAGGGGAGGGGAAAGGTATCAATCAGCATGTTTGGGGAAAACCCAAGGTTTGCAGAAATACATTTCGGGGTAATGTATCAACATCCTAAGGGAGATATAGCTATAGCTATAGCTATAGCTATAGCTATAGCTATAGCTATAGATATAGATATAGATATAGATATAGATATAGATATAGATATAGATATAGATTTAAAAGACTTAACACAAATCACAGTCCAGTGATGACTAACCACAGTGGGTTTTGGGGTTTTTTTAAAAAAATAAGTTGCCAGTACTCATATCTTGATTAAAGTGTCATGGGTGACAACTTAAAATGGCTGCCCTGGGCAGGAAAAAAGTGACGGTACTCCATAGCAGTGAATAATGTCACCCCCAAAAAAACCACTGACTAAAAATATTCAATAGCTACAGAACACTGAATCTTAAATGAGAGAGAAAAATGAAAGTTGGGGGAATAGAATGGTGAGGTTGAGGACAGCATGAATGGGCTGATGAGCTCTCTGGTGGAAGAAGGAGACCCAATGGGCAGCCAGATGCCTTTGGGAAAACTGAAAGCAGGATTTGAGCAGTTTCCCCTCCAGCCGTTTCCAGCAACTGGTACTCAGACGTTATTACCTCCAGCTCTATAGGCAGCATAGGTGCCAACTCCCTGGGGCCCTGGGTGCCTGAGCACCCACAAAATTCCCCATGAAGGGCCCGGGCACCCACAAATTTCAGTACCAGGGCCTGTCATGCTGCATGTCACCCATGGCCCCAGGCACCCACGGTTGCAGGGCCAAGTTGGCACTCCTGGTAGGCAGAGCAGTTATCATGGCTAGTAGTCATTGATAGCCATCTTTGTGGGAAATTAGTAGCCAAATCTAACAATGCATATTCTTGCTAGTTAGCATGTGAAGGGGTTAAGACCACAGAGCTGTACTGCTGATAGGCAGACCCAGGCCATAAAAACGTAATTGGTAGAGAGGGCTCAGTGTGATGTCATTTCCCTGCCTCTCTTGAGTAGGAAGAAGCATAGAGTATTTCCTGTTCCTTTCTCTCCCTCCTTTTCTCTTTGACCAGCAATGGAAGCAGATGGATATCCAATTGCTCCGGTTGAGGCACATGCATGAGGCTGCTTTTACTGTAAATTCAGTATTTTGCCTGAATTTGTTTTACTGCTGTTGCTGCTGAGTACAAATGTGTGACTATGAGTGAGTAAATCATATTTTAAACTTACTTCTCAGTCTGTTTTCTGATTCTTTGTTAAGTGGGGTAAGAAAGGGGTGCCAGCTTATTTTGTGGTTGAATTTAAATAAAAGAAGGCTTCACAGCCTAATTCCTATGCCTCATTTTTTCTTCTTCTGCGGATGGGGCTACATTTTAAACAAAGCAGTAAGCTGATCTCTTTGTATGTCCAACCCACCCATGTGAGCACCTAAATTGCAATTATTATGTTTTCTCCTACCTATTTAAACTATCCAGAGTTCCAGAGTTTAGCTGTCTCCCAGTTGGGAAGTGATAGGATGGTAGGGAAACGCAGGAGTAAATAAAGATGAGCAGGGGTGAAACAGACTTGTCTGGGGGTGGGATAAACCAATTCTATTCCAACCAAACTCTAGAGTGGATAGCAACATGTGGAAGAGAGCCTATGATACCTCTTAGGGATGTTAGGCTGCCCTGCACAAGAAAGTGACGCCTAGTGCTCCCCACTGTGAACAGAAGGCCATTTGAGCAGACAAGATGACACTCAGGGTGGACCAGAGTGAACATCCCAATGCACCAGATACCTCGAAGCAGATGCGGGGAGAAGCCTAGAGTGGCCCAGGCAAAGCCTATCACAGCCTGGGAATTTATAGGAGCAGGATGTGTGTGTTCATTAGGTAACAATAATCCCTCTTACCGTTCTTGCTTCTTTGGTTGCAGCAGCTTCTGTCTGTGTTGTGCTTTCTGGAATGGAATGATGAAGAGAAATTCGAAAGTGGTTATGCTTGAATAATCATTAAAGAATCCCAAGAGTGAATGAGTCAAGAACACATGTGATTGATGACACATTCCACAGAAATTCCTTTTTAACCATCCTGGGTGGAGATGGGCACTAATTTGCATTTCTGAGACTTTCTGGGGGGACGCAGGGGGACGCATACCCCTAAACATTTTGTGAATCTAAGTTTGGGTACTGTCCTTCATCATAAGATCTCAGGGCAGTTCACTCAATGAAGGACTCTATCTGTGGAACATTGTAACTCATGGTCGTTTATTTTTTCCTCCTCCCAAGCTATCCCTTTTTTGTGTTGTGTCTTTTAGAATGTAGGTCTAAAGGCTGGGGCAGTCTTATTTCTGATCTTTGTAAGCTGGTCTGGGAGGCTAGTTTTGGCTGAAGAGCAGGTTGGAAATGTTCTAGGTATATAAATGAATAACAAAATGCACATACTTCAAATCTTTAAAAGTGGGAGACTCATATAAATAATTTTTACCTCATATAAATAATTTTAAATATTGTTTTCTCTAATATATGCATTTCTATGTACTCTAGCACATGCATTTTGGGGCACGTTACTTGGTTGGGTGACAACATTGCACATTTCAGAGAAGCATGAATTTGGAAGGATGGTTGTATTTCAAATCAGAGATTGTTTCCAAAAATGTGAATTCGGAAAGTTTGCATCAAATCAAATGAACTGAATTGCAGTTCTTTCCTATCACAGTTTGCAACACCTCCCTGGCATGCCCAGGGAAGCATTTGCAAATGCACATTGTGTGAGCTAATCCGTTTACCTCCCATATGACCTCTCCAAGGTGCTGTCAGGGGAGAGAGCCTTACCTTTAGCCCTCTTCTTGTATCTCCATGTTAAGACACTGAGCAGCAACAAGAGGAGGATTCCTGCTGCAGCTCCGGCTCCAGCTCCAATTCCGGCTCCAATTCCAGCTCCAGGAATTCCACTGTCAGTTTCTAGCTGCTTGTCACGTTCTGGTTGAGAAGGAATAAGAAAAGAAAGACCCCCTTGGTGGTCTGTGGAATGAAGCAGGCAGGCAAGATTCTGCTGCTCCACAGGGCTCCATTTGAGGGTATGGCTGACACCCCAAACTTTTGTTCATGCCCAGGTTCCAATTTCAAGAAAATTAGCATGGATATAGGACCAATGGGTAGTGGATCACCAAATTGTTTTGAAAACTGGTCATTAAGTTGTTTTGTATTTTATGGCTTTGCTAGCCACTTTGAGACTTGTGGGAAATGATGGAGGTTTTATACCTAGAAAGTGGAAGTGGGAGCAGTGGAGACACATTCATTGTCCTTCAGTCTTTCAAAACATCCATCAGCTCATCAGCGATAACAGAGCTGTGTCCCCGGGAACAGCTATTTATTTGTTATGTATCTAACTGAAAACAGAACTTGCAACCTGCTGAGAAATGTTCTCCGCTCCCTCACAACAGTGGGGACTTTGAACAAGAAAGGGGAGGGCAGAGGATGGAACAATTGGAAGCTCTTAACGTCTGGTTTGGGTCAAAAGTGACCCAGAATTTCTATCTTTCTACAACTGGAAAATTTTCTTTTCATTTTCTTTTATAACCCTGTACATTTCCCACCTATCAGTTCCAAACACCTTTGCATCTCATTCCCTGTAGAAAGGAAATCAGAAAAAAAAATGATTCTGTTTACCAGAGATTGTCACCATGGTCCCATTTCCACGGCCATTACTACCGACAGCACATCGGTACATTCCAGAGTCATTCCTTTGGACATTGGACAGAATGAGAGAAGCCGGGCCTGTGGTCGCGCTCAGAGTCTTGCCTGCACCTGTCACCTCCTCCTCATGTCCATCAGTGCCATTTTTATACCAGGTGACACTGTACGGGAGGACTCGCACATTCTTGGCAACTGCAATGCTACAATTTATAATGAGTGTTTGCCCTTCCATTCCTTGGATGAAAGCAGGTGACTGGATAACTGACAGATTAGCAGCTGTGGAAAGAGCAGAAAAAGCATTTGACAACTTCAGTGTGCAACCTTCAAATTGCCAGACGAGATAAAGTCTGCATCTGTGAGACTGGGCAAATAATGCCAGATTTTGTGACTTTGAGTTAAATACGCAGCCATGGAACTTGTGCATGGAACGATTGACTTCTTTGAAGTTTGCATTCTTGGCTTTTCTCTGGATCTTCGTTAGGCTGAGCACTGAGGGTGCCAAATGGCTTTAGGAGTGGCTGTGAATGCAGCCTTCAGGGTGGGCCAGGGAACAGCCCTCCAGTTTAGGACTACAATTTCCATCGTCCCCAGCTAGCATGGCTGCATAGCATTGGAGCTGATGGGAGTACAGTTGCGCAGGATGGGGTTCCCAAGAGTTGTAGTCCAAAAAATAATGGAGGTCAGCAGGTAGACAAATGGAGAATGGACCTGTTGGGGTGCTATTGCTGAAATCTGAAGCTACATGAGGCAGACAGAGAGAGATTCAGATCTGTTTCATCACAACTGAATGCAAACCACATTTGCACTTCCCCCAAATATATACAAACCAAAATGCAGCTACATGTTGAAATTCACACGTCCCCAAATTTGGCAAAGCAATGCTCTATCCATATAGTGTCTACAAAAATGTGAACATTAAGCGGGAAGTGTATACAAAGATGCATATATGTGTGAAAATAGCATACAAAAACTCATTAAATTGGCACTAACATGCTGACAATTTTCGTGAGGACTTTAAAAAAAAAAGTAAACTGGTGTGGAGATGTGGTGAACTGAATTTAGACTGAAAAAATGAGACACCGAAAGAAACTGAAACTGACGGATCCTCCTGCCTTTAGCACAGAGCAGAAGATTTGATGGCCTGTGGTGGGCCAAGGAAGATCCAGCCTGTGCCTGATGACTGAGAAGTGTCAGCCTGCCAAACATAGGGTGGAGCTAAAAGCAAACACTCTATGGTCCACATGCTGCATTTAAAGCACACGGGTGTCCACCGCCGCCCCCAGAACCTTGGGAAGTGTAGTTTGTTAAGGGTGCTGGGAATTGTAGTTGTGCAAGGGGTGAACTACAATTTCCATTATTATTTGGGGGAAGTCATGTGCTTTAAATGCATAGTGTGCCGCGACCTATATGCTTCCCCCTTAAATCTGGACATTTACCCTGTGATTTTAATTTTTTCCCAGGAGACCATGTGAAAGGGATTGAATGACTGAAAAATTTTGTCAGCTTCTGACACCTCAGGCTGTAAAAGGTTTCCTACCTCTGCATTATGGAGCAGAAATACAGACTTGGGTCTTGGAGTATTATCCAAGGACCTCTGAGAAGCTTCAAATGGAGTGTTACTATCCTCTGGGGTGCATTCCTATAACCTTCTCTGCTCATTGCTTAATAACCAGATAGAAAGTTCCCAGCACTTACTCGTGATGACAACACGAGATCCAATTCCTGATGATTTTGATTGATTTCTTGGTTCTCTCCCAACGTTACAGGTGTACAACCCTGAATCGCTCACAGTAGCATTTGTGAGGGTGAGAGAAGCAAATCCTGCTCTCAGGTTCTGAGTGATCCTGTACGAGCCGGTCTTGTTAGCCTGCTCAACCGCAAGCCCATCTTTGTCCCAACTGACATACATGCTGCTGTTCCTGCCGACTGTCCTGAAGCGACACTCGATGGTGACATCCACCCCTTCCACTTCATGGATGGTTCCAGAAGTCTGGTTCACATCAAAGTCAGTAATTTCTGCGGGAAAGAGATGTCATAATCTGCACCCCTACTGAAAGCATTGGACACTGAAAAGGTAGCTAGAGTGGAAGAAGAGGGATTGACGCATTCAGAAAAAGCACCTCGGACAGCCTAGGACTGGACTGCTTTGAGGAAGAGATGGATATCTATGTGTGCGTGTGTTTTTTAATAAAAAAAAGATAAAACAACTATGGACAGTCAGAGAATCATCTCTGAATACTCCAAAGAACTTTGCCAAAGTATATATGCTAAAATCATCACAATCTTAACAAGCACAACATAATAACCTCCATTGCTTGGATTATTGCCCACAATTAAAAAGATATATAGTATCAGCAGCAGTCCTAGTCTGCAGAGTTTATATACAAAGGCAGGAGGGGAAAATAAAAATAAAATACGTGCTTCATGAATGCCAAACTGTGCTGTAGACCATAGGCACTGTTCTGCTATATGTATCATTGTTTGTATGATCCATAAAGTTGCCTCAGATTGCATAAAAGTTATCATAGTTCCTCTAAGCTCTTGCTGTCTTCAATTTCCATGTCAGTTTTTCCAATAATGCTACCTGCCAGATTGCACTATACCGCTGGTCCATGGTCAATAATTGCAATGATTTCCATGCCCTGGCAATGGCCGTTCTTGCTGTGGTTAACAGAGGAGTTATGAGTTCTTTGTTCCAAATTCAAATTTATGGCGTAACCTGACAGGTTAAGCAGAGCCTGTCCTGGGGTCATGGGTACCATCTGACGTGATCAAAGATATCTCTATAAAAACATTTCCCCAGAACTTTTCAATTTTTGGACTTGCCCACCACATGTGTCAGTATGTCCTTATAGCGGGACACCCTCTCCAGCATATGGGAGGACTGTTCAGGTTTATAAAGGCTAGTCAGCTAGGTGTTAAGTACCAACCATGTATGGTTTTAATGGATCTTTCTCTGGTTGTTGCTAATATAGATTTAGGTGTCTATGTTTTTGTGTGCTCTGCAACATAAGAGAGGCAATGGGAGAAAAGAGGCCTCTGCATCAGCTCTGCTGAAAACTGGCAACTTTTGACTGCTTTTCTCATTTTAAATAATCACAGTAAACAAGTTTATGGACCACAGTGCAGCACAAAATGATCAAAGCAGTGAGCACAGCAAAAACAAGATAAAACACAGGCATACGAGCTCGAAGAAAAATAAAATGAATTGATGAGAATGGGTATCAGATGAGTGGAAGTGTGGCAAGGCTGTGGCTCTGACCTTACCCCACACTTTGTGTCAGAAGACTTTTTACTCACATGGCGCCCCCTCAAATGTAATGTGTGAAGGACGCTTTCATTTTGCACATTTCAGAAGAAAAATGGACCCCATAGATCAGTTACTGGAATATCCATGGTGCTCCCATTAGACTAGAGAGACACTGATTTTTATCTAAACTATTGTCTTACTTTGGAAAGCTAATGTGGGTTTTCTGAAAAGTGTTGAGCAGCCTCAAATCCCCACAAACATTCTCCAATCCACAAACTATACAAGTGTTAAAGGACTGAAGCTACCCTGTTAAAACAGATTTTGGAAAGAATTCAAGTATTTACCTATGATGGTCACCTTTGTCCCATTATTGAGAGGTTGAAAAGTCTCATCGATGACAACGTTACACAGATAAGTTCCAGTATCCTTCAAATCCACAGATTTCAAAGTGAAATTGCTTAATTTGTCTTCTTGATGTGTAACTATGTGAATTAGGTTTGAGTTAAGCAATTCCACCTGTTCATTGCCTTTAACTTTATACCATTTAATAGACCATTTGTTGCTGGTTCCATTGAACTTGCACTGCATATTGAGTGTTGATCCTTCCTTCACAGTCACAGTGGCAGGTGTTTGAGTCACTGAAGAATGTGGAGTAGCATTCATAATAGACCCTAAAATGGCAAGGAGAAAAACGGTGTAACAATATGAAAGATTAACCTAAAAGCACAATATCTGTCATTGAGCCACAAACTTCCCAATGCAATTGCATCCTGAAAATTGCATGCATGCAACTGCAAAGTGCATGTATGCATTCTGCATATTTGCAAGGAACACAAGTCTGTCTCTCTCCTGAGACATGTTCTCCTCTGCTTTGATCTTCTTGCAATAGCACATGGTTGGGCTAAATTTAAAATTTAAAATTGCAAACAGTTAAAACAAAATACCATCACAGGAATAGGGCAGTTCCTGAAATACACCTTCCAACTCTATGAGCCTATGAAGACTGGAAATGGGTTGCTGAGGGGAAAGTCCTTAAAATAATGGAAAGCGGCAAGATAAGGTTGGAGAGAAATGAGAGGTCCCTACTTTCCACATTAGGTGTCACTAATGAAATTTGTGATTATTCCTTTCCTCCTCATTTGAGCAAGATTTGTATTTTTAAGGGGAGTTTTCTTGCCTTTTATAGCCCCCTTGGTTAGGCTCATTAGCCACACTGGCATGTTCTTGGACACTAGATACATTTCAGCTATTACTAGTTATTTCATTTCAGTTATTACTAGATACATTTCAGCTCAGCTTCTATAATTCTAGTTTTAAATAACCTCCCTCTCAACTCCAACTCCCTCTCAACTCCCTTCTAATGACTTCCTTGAAATTTGTTGAGATTTTTCAGCATTTACTCTTGTGAAACAAACATGACCTTGCTGAACTTCCTGAGGAACCGGCCACATGCAGAATTGGTTAACATGAAGAGAACTGTGGCCACTGGTCCTGAAAGGTCAAAACGACTTACAACTTTCACAGGATCCTGGACACCACTTCAAGATTAGGTACATTTTTTGTGTGGGTTTCCCCCTCCCCCCCACTGGGGAGATACCACAGAGGGGAGAGTTTGGTTTATTGTATCTGGCTTGTGACAAAGAGCTTGTTACAGGCACACATGACAGGAGTGAAGAAGAATGGACAAAGGGCAGGCTGATCAACTTTCAACATAAAACAGGACAGGGGATTAGGTACAAAGTTGAACCTGATTAAGAAGAATGGGCAGAATTAAGAAGAATGGGGTGGGCAGAATGTCCTTGGCCAATCACTGTCTGGTTTGCAGTACAATGGAAATGATTCCCATCCAGTCATTTGCTGAGCATTCAGCTCTATGGATGAACACAGTGTGTGGAGCCAGATATACTGGCCTCAGTCCAGTATATCTGAAGGAGAGTCTCCACCCCCATCGTTCTACCCGGATGCTGAGGTCCAGCACCGAGGGCCTTCTGGTGGTTCCCTCACTGCGAGAAGCCAAGTTACAGGGAACCAGGCAGAGGGCCTTCTCAGTAGTGGCGCCCTCCCTGTGGAACGCCCTCCCACCAGATGTCAAAGAGAACAACTACCAGACTTTTAGAAGACATCTGAAGGCGCCCTTTTTAGGGAAGCTTTTAATGTTTGATGTATTACGTTATTTTAATATTTTTTTGGAAACTGCCCAGAGTGGCTGGGGAAGCCCAGCCAGATGGGCGGAGTATAAATAATAAATTAGTATTATTATTATTATCAAAAAATCTGTTATTACTATGCATATGACTGTTTCCCCCCCTATTTTCTTATTCTATTATCTATTTATGTAAAATATTTATTAACCCCGCCCCCTCCCCCAGCTCCCTTCACTAAAAACTCCAGGTCAGTGAACAAAAGTGTCAGAGGCACCAACTTGCGCCGAAGATTCTCCTTCTCCTTCATTTTGTGGGCTTGCTTAACAGCCTAGGCCACATTGTCCCGGGCAGCTGGAGCTCTGGAAAGCCCTCCCCCAGAGGCTGCACAGGACAATTCTCCCTTCATGGGCTGGTTTCTGCTATGCCAAGAAGGCACTCTTTCCAATTGCTTATGGACTCCTCTAGAATCATTCCAAAATGTTGCCCACACATTCCATGTGGGAAAGAAGTCTCGGAAAAAGAAACTTGCCCATACGCAATAAAAGCTATCTTGCGTACTTTTGTACTGCTGTTTCTACTACTAATATCACAAATGGCAGTAAGTTTTTGACCTGCTAGAGCAGCCTTTCCCAACCTTGGGTCTCCAAGAGTTGTTGGACTACAACTCCCATCATCCATAGCTAGCAGGGGAAGCAGTCAGGGATGATGAGAGCAGTAGTCCAACAACTTCTGGGAACCCAAGGATGGGAAAGGCTGAGCTAGAGACTCTCGTGGCCTACACCTTATCTGTCTACCTACCTGTCTATTTTATTCCATTTCCTCCAAGGACCTCAAGGTGGCATAGCCAGTTCTCCCTCATTTTATCCTCACAAACATGTTAGGCTGACAGGCAGCGACAGACCTAAGGTGAGTCCTGGTGGGCTTCATGACCAAGTGGTGATTAAAACTCTGGTCTCCCAGGTTCTAGCCCGACATTTTAATCACTACACCACCCTGACTCCAATCTATCAAGCTAGCTATCTAAGAAGTCTTGTACCTGGCATTGCCAGCAACACAGGAGTCACTGTAGCACCATTTTTTCATGAGTCACCAAGGCAATGTGAATATCCACTCTGCAAGCCAGGTGGCAGAGAATGGGGAGGTGGTCTGAACCCAGCCTGTCCCCTTTCAGGTTGTAGGGACAGGAATCATATTTCTGCCTCTGGAAAAGTTAGCAGGTCTGAGAGGGAATATTCAGCATCGTTCTCTGCTTCTAGCTTGCTACAGACAGGGATTTACATGAATATATATTTACATGGAGGTAGCATCCACCACTATGGTCCCCACCCCCACCCCCCATTACGATATGAAGAAAGCACAGCCCAGAATTCTACAACCTCAGTCTACTGCATCTTATTCTGCATAATCTGCCAATAGGCTGTTAGAGGACCCGGGTTTTCTGAAAGCAGGACAAAACATCTCTTGGAAAGGAAACTCACCCACATGCAGGAAAAGCAAAAACAGCAAGCATGGCAGCCACATTTTGCCCTGTTGGAGACTCCTCTTCTTGCAATCTATCTTTTCAAGCGGAGACCAACTGCTAACTCCACAATGCCAGGAATCCACCATGTGTAGTTGGCCGGTGGTGATTTCCTCTCAGTCAGACCCACCCTGTAGGGAAAGAGAGGCTGCTGGATTGCTGAATAACCAGGTCTTTTTTTCCTCTTTCTGCTCTACCACTCCCACCCTCTGAACATAGTTCCTCTTTATTCTCTCTCTCTTTCGCTTTCTCTGTCTCCATTCCATCCATTTCGCAAACTGGTATCTGTTCCCTTTTACATTTGCCATTTGTTCAGCTTCAGGGACAAGATAACTACACAGAGGAGGCATGTTTAATAATAATAATACCTTTATTGTCAATGTACAACCTGTGTACAACTTCCTTAGGGATGTTTTTAATGTTTGATGTTTTATCGTGTTTTTACTATTCTGTTGGGAGCCTTCCAGAGTGGCTGGGGAAACCAAGCCAGATGGGCAGGGTATAAATACTTTGTTGTTGTTGTTACTGGGTTGATATATTTCAGGGACACTCCCTGAAATAACCTCATGGTGGAGGAGATGGGGGCATTATCTTCCATACTTCGTAGTTTCATGCAGATTTTTGCTGATGCTTTTGAAAATCAAACCAGATGTGCACCATTGCCTCAGGTTTGATTGACACAAAACAATCTATTTGCAGGCCTCCAACAGATCTTGGATTGGCCACAGTGAGAACAGGATACTAGAGTCGATTTGCTCCCTTTGGCCTGATCCAGCAGAGATGCTCTTATGTTCTTACAAGTCTGAGGAAAGTCAATGAGAAGATTAGGGGAAAGAGAGAGGGAGATGACTCTCCAAAAGCAAGAGGCAATAAAAGTTGACTGTTCCTGACAGCATAAATAAAGCAGACAAGAAATCAAGGGTTCATCCAGATTTCCTTTTGTGTCACGTTCCTAGGCACAGATCTGCATTTTAAAGCTCTGTGTCTGAGCTAAAAAGTTGTAACATCACTTGGGAACTCAAAAAATATTTTTATTAAATTAATATAATTCATTATTGCTTGTTAAATAAAATTTGTGTAAAATTGCATAGAAATAATTAAAAATGATTGCCAAGTACTTGCAGTTATATTATATATTAACATTCTACACACACACACACACACACAGTGCTTTTTTCTATTAAAAATGTTTAGGGATACTCTCATTTTCCTACTCATATTGAAATACTGCCCCTCGGTGAGGCCAAACTTAGATT
Source organism: Podarcis filfolensis (assembly GCF_964270895.1). Lineage (NCBI taxonomy): Eukaryota > Metazoa > Chordata > Lepidosauria > Squamata > Lacertidae > Podarcis > Podarcis filfolensis. The sequence goes on along the minus strand of NC_139611.1, from coordinate 54,887,545 downwards.
CAGAAAATGTTTAGGGGTATGCGTACCCCTGCATCCCCCCAGGAAAAAGCTATCTATCTATCATCTATCTATCTAATACTTTAAATTACCTGACACTTTTAGAAGGCAAAATTAAAATTCTTCGGTTTTCTGAGAGTAATTTATTTGCTTCTTAATTAAAAAAAAAAAGACTTACCAAGGTAAATGTTTTCCAGTCACAAAAAATAATAGCAGTTTTGAATTCCTCACACCCAAAAACATATTCTTAAGACTCCTCATTGAAGAAATTTGCAAAAATTAAGTTTCATCCTCTAAAATGACACACCCTAGTGGATGAGCGCTAAAGGAAGTCAAGTCGGATACACAAGTAAGCAGAGATAAGAAAAAAATTCAGCTCAAATTAGACACAGGAGTTGAAGTCCTCTCTACATATTCTTATATCCTCTTTTTTGATGTCGCATTTGTGACAAAGCATAAGTGGCTACAGTTATATTGTTTCAAGCACTGTTTAAATGTTTCTGTGAGTAGTGGGGGGGGGACATAAAAAGCAGGGGAAATGGAAAGGAGGATCTGGAAAGAGCAGGGAGTGGTTCTTTGTCTCCCTTCATGTCCAGGGGAGGCTTTTCTCTCAGTCTCCAAAATCATTTCAACTATGATATTAAGTTTTACAGCACAGAGAGCAGCACAGATACATCCGCCACTCTGCAAAGCAAATCTGTAGAGAAAAGCTCATTTCTAAACCAAGTTCCCTTATATCTTAGTAGAAAGGTAAAGGGACCCCTGACCATTAGGTCCAGTCGTGACCGACTCTGGGGTTGCGGCGCTCATCTCACTTTACTGGCCGAGGGAGCTGGCGTACAGCTTCCAGGTCATGTGGCCAGCATGACTAAGCCGCTTCTGGTGAACCAGAGCAACACACGGAAATGCCATTTCCCTTCCTGCCAGAGCGGTGCCTATTTATCTACTTGCACTTTGACGTGCTTTCGAACTGCTAGGTTGACAGGAGCAGGGACCGAGCAACAGGAGCTCACCCTGTCGCAGGGATTCGAACCGCTGACCTTCTGATCGGCAAGTCCTAGGCTCTGTGGTTTAACCCACAGCGCCACCCGCATCCCTCTGTATCTTAGTATAGGACTCCTTTAAATAAATTTCCCTTGCATACTGAGGAAATGGGTGGAGTGTGGGTTGTGCTGGAGACCCCACAGGATTCTCAGATTCAAGTCTGCCATAAATGGTGGTAGTTCATGAGTTCCTGGGGAAACCCAGCCAGGTGGTGATGATGATGATGATGATGATGATGATGATGATGATATCTCTTCTGGGGTTCTCTCACCAAAGAGTACTTGCCCCAAACTAGAAGCTTGGCATCCAGGTATTTTCCTTTTTTATATCTATTTTTATTCCTGCACCAACAGGAAGTTCTCCTTAGAAGGGAACTGAATTGCAATTCTCCCCCATCCCTGTTCACAATGCCCTCTCACTTGGCATACCTAGAGAAGTGTTTGCCAATCCATATTGAGTGAACTAATCCATTTACCTGCCACATGAACTCTCCAAAGTACTTGGCTTAGTTTTGTCAAGGGAGAGAGAGTTTTACCTTGGGCTATCTTCTTAATCTCCACACTAAGACACTGAGCAGCAACAAGAGGACAAGGATTCCTGATCTGGCTCCATTTCCAGCTCTAGGACATCCACTGTCAGTTTGTGGCTGCTTGTCATGTTCTGGCTGAGAAGTGAGAGGACATGCGACTTCCGGGGTGGCGCCTTCAGCAATGGCTGCCTCCCTCTGAACTGGAGGGACCAGCACCGTGCAAAACGGGTCGGATCCGCTGCGGCGAAGCGGGGACCCACTCAAAAATCACAGGCGGATGAAGCCTGTGACCATGGGACTCGGCGGGAACCATTAGCGCCCCCCCCAACTCACTAAGGAACCCACCAACGGGCTCCGAAGTGAAGAGGGGGAAGCGGCGCGGTGCTGAGAGTCATCAGCTATTTCCATGGAGCGAAGCCACATTGCTGTTGCCGGAGAGCGCTGCCTTTTCGTGGAACAATTGGGACTTTAAAACAACAACCCGTGAGTAGTACGGAAATTGGATCCTTTAAATATTTTTAAATTCGGCACTGATCGGGGAAGGTAAAACCAGGAAGTCTGCCTCCCCTTTCTGTAAATATTTTGAAGCAAAGAACCTCCAACTAAGGTCGTGGAGAACTCTACTTTTTATAAACGATTTTAATTCTACTGATTGAAATTACAAGGAAACTTACTTGGAAGCAGGGGGACCTGCGGGAGAAGAACTAAATTTAAAAACCGATGTGCCACCCCCCCTGGACCCGGGAGTGGTCCGTGAGAGCCGGTTGAGGAGTAATTGAATAATTTGACAGCTGTCAAGTTAGCTGTCAAGATACAAAAAGAGGTTTTTGTCTCTGCTGCTTATATTGGCTACAATGTAAGTATTGGTTACATTTTTATGTTTTAAAAGAAGGAAGGACTGCTACAATTTAACGTATGGAACTTTTGGTTTTGTGCTGAAAGGAGTAAAAAGAAATTTAAATCCCCCTAGAGGGAGTTTTGGGACATTGCAAGAATGGCCGTGGGTAAAGAAATACAGTCTGAATTGAACAAGATTTTCTTTCTCTTGGGAAAGTTGCAAGATCAAATAGATGTTTTGACTACGAATGTTATAACCTTGGGCATAAGAGCCAGTTCTAACAATGAACCTGATAAGAACTTGGTACAGGATTTTCACTTAACTGAACAAACAGAGGAAACCGAGAAGGAGAATAATGCTGCCATTGAAGAGAAAAAAGGGGGTGACCCAACCCTGCAGATGCAAAAGGTGAGCGGTAACCTGAGGCCTGACACGATGGTAATAAGAAGAAACAAACCTCTGAAGATGGAAGCCTGGCCTGAATTGGAGAATGAAAAATGGAGAGATCTCCTTACCTGGAGATCATATGACACTTGGATTATAAATTTGATTCTGTTGGAAGTTGGAGCTATAGGGACATTTGGAATTTTAAGGAGAATGAAACAAGATGTGGAATACCTTACAGGACTTACTTTCAAGTATGTAGGCCTGGCTGGAAGAAACTTGGACGCTGCAGGGCGGGAGTCCCATCGAGATTTGGCTTTGAATATAAAAGACTATCAAAGAGACTGGCAGAGGGGTCAGGAGAGAGACTTAAGAGCCTCGGATATAAGGTCACCGGGTTGATGGTTTTATTTTGAGATTTGTTGGGACTGAAACCGGGAAGGGGGGTGGGTGGAATGAAAAATGGGAAGGGTACATGATATAAGTTGCTTTTCTGTTCAATTTTTTTTTTTTTTTTGGTCTTATTTCTAGGAGAACTGGAAATTTGTGGAAGGGAACCTTCTTTCGACCTTAGGGAAATGTTTTAAGAATAAGCACTGTTATATAGGTTTGGATGAGAATTAAGCTTGGATAAAGTTAAAAAGCGGGTTATATAAAGAAAAATATGGTAAAACTAAGGTCTTGGTGATAAGGACTTGATGAATCAACAATTTGAACTGGAACATAAGGATTTGTTGAATTAAAAAGAAGCAGGTTAAAATTTATTGATAAGGATTTGTTGAATTAACAATTTGAATTGGAATACAAAAAAGGGAGGTAGGAGGAGGTCTGGGAAATAAGTTAATGGAAAATAAGTTATGGAAAGTTTATGTGTTTTTAATTATTGTTATTTTTGTATTATTGTTATTTTTCTTTTTTTCTTTTTGATTTTTTCTTATTGTATTAATATTGAAAACTTTAATAAATATCTTATAAAAAAAAGAGAGAGAAGTGAGAGGACATGCAAGACAAAACCAAAGAGGAATTATATTTACCCACTTAGTGGTCTGTGGAATGAGGCAGGCAAGTAAGATTCTGCTACTGGACAGGGCTTCATCTGAAGGTACAGCTGAGATCCCAGACTTTTGCTCAGGCCAGACTTCCACTTTCAGGAAAATTAGCATGGATTTAAGACCAGTGGGCAGTGGATTGTCAAATTGCTTTGGTAACTGATCTTTAAGTTGCTTTGTATTTTATGGCTGTGCTAGCTGCTTTGAGACATCTTCTTGTGAAAAATGATGAATAAATGTAAATTATAACAATGATAACAACACAGAGAGAGCAACCTTCTGGGACTTCCTTTTCAGAGGAAGAGTCATTATACTTCCACGGTGGTTGGGGAGCTGACAGGAACACAGCTGTGCTGGCTGGGGGCTGGGGGGGTGGAGTTGAAGTCCAAAACATTTGGCGGGCACCAAGCTGGAGAAAGCTGCTGTAGTGAATGCCTGGCACAATGAAATCACACTCAGCTTCTCTCTGCCCACTGCAAATAACAGCCTGGAAGGTGGAGTGATAAAGTGTTCAGTGGGTCTGAGTTCCAGGGAGTGGAATGGATGTGTAGTCCAAGCATGGCAGCCACATTTTGCCCTGCTGGAGACTTGACTTCTTCTTTCTGATGGGAGCCCCAGCTGCTAACTCCACAATTCCAGGAATCCACCATGTGTAGTTGGCAGGTGGTGGTTTCCTCTCAGTCAGAAGTGAGTTGCCCAACCCACCCTCCCTGTGGGGGACAGAGAGAGTGGTGGATCACTGAATAACCAGGTCTTTCCCCCTCTTTCTACCTGACCACTCCCATCCTCTGAACATACTGTAGATCCTCTTTTTATTCTTCCTTCCTTCCTTCCTTCCTTCCTTCCTTCCTTCCTTTCTTTCTTTCTTTCTTTCTTTCTTTCTCCATTCCATCCATTTTGCAAACTGGAATTTGTTCCCTTTTACATTTTGCTATGTGTTAAGCATTGGTAATATTGTGGAAATCAGAACACAAAATAATCATTTGAAACATATGCCAGCGGCATCACTTTATTTTTCTGAAATGCATATCAGGAGAGTCACCTTGAACATCTGTGCCATTGGTGCTATGAACATTGTACAAAGTGCAAAACATTTATACAATAGTTGGCACACAATGAGCATGAGAGTTACTTCCTCAAATATACTGGAAGATTACAAAAATTGTAAGAAGATTTCAAGAAGTTGCTAAAATAGGTTTGTTCTTTTAAATTAGCTTACATAGCAATTGTTTTGCTTTACTGGAAGTTTGAAGTGAGAACATTTTTGCTGATATCACTAATAGAGCAGACAAGGAACGAAAGGAAGTCAAGTCGGATATAAAAGTAAGCAGAGATAAGAAAACTGCCCAGCTCACAGTAGGCACAGAAGTTGAAGTCTACACATTATCTGCAGTGCAGCCTTCAGCTAGATGGTTTACTTTTTGGCAATCGTGGCAAATCTTTCCTATAGGAACATAGGAATCTGCCTTATACAGAGTCAGACCAGGCTCTCCAGGCTGCAAATGAGGATGTCCTTCATTCAGATCTCACCTTTGCTGTGAACTCCCAAGGTGGCCTCAGGCTTGCCACCCTCTCCAGTCCTATATAAGGATGCTGCCTGTCTGCAAATCCTACATACAGGTAGGACAAAGAGAGAGAAGCATGCTACAAGTTGGAGGGTGGAAGTCTGATGTGGTGAGTGCAATATGGGATTCAGCAAACAAACACTGTTTTTTCTGTGTTGACCATTTTTCAGTAGCACCCCATACCAGGTTGCGGAGTATCAGCCTTCAAAATCTCGTCTTTCTGCCATTTGACATTTCCTGCCAGCACACTGGAGCATGTATTCAACAATGTCAACACTAACGTCATTGGGTAAGAAATTTACAGGAATGAGCTCTGAGGATAGGAAAAGCTTCAGTGACTCTGATGCATCTTGCCTGTGCAATGGCCCAGACTCATGAGACAACCCCAACACTCTGCAAATAAGTTTGTGTTGCTGGAAAAGATGACATTTGTGCATAGGTTCATTGCAGTTCAGAGAGGGGTGAAGAGGAAAAAGGTCATGAAGCAGAGATGGTGTGCCTGCAGATTGGTGTCTTATAACAGCTGTATGCAATGACCATCCTTTTACTTTCACAGTGTGGATGGGGATGGATTTGTACCTGACCCTCTGCTGCTTCATCCACTAAACCAGAGATGTGTCATTTCTGCCCCATGGGCTCAAGCCACCCAGAGGAATGCCTGTTTGCTTGCCTGGTCTTGAGACTCCACCTGTTTGCCATGCTAAAGACTGTGCCCACCCCGTCCTTCAAAAACTTGGGGCAGGGGCCATGTCACTTGTTGGATCAACACCTTAAGCATGTGCATAGCCATATTTCTAATCCTTTTGCATACCTACTGTACCTTTCAACTGTTGCCTTGATTTTGTACCACCCTGATTTAAGTTTCTTTGGTGGAAACCAAGCTTTGAGTCTGAATTCTTCAGCTGACAGTGAGGGCCAAGACAAGATTCCCCTGCAGCTATGTAGGATTTAGATCAGGGATTGAGAAACTGTGACCCTCCAGGTATTTATCGATTGATTATGTATTTATCTCACCTTTCCTGCAAGAAGTTCAAGGTCGTGCACTTACTTCTCCTCCCCATTTTCTTCTCACAACAACCCTGTGAGGTAGGCTAAGCCCACGGTCACCCAGTGAGCTTCATGACTGAGTGAAGATTTGAACCCCGGTTCTCCCAGGTCCTTGTCCAGCACACTGACCACTACACCACTCTGGCTCTCTGTTTCTGGGCTACAAGTTCCATCATCCTTGACATTGGCCATGCTGGCTGAGGCTTATGGGAGTTGGAGTCCAACAACATCTAGAGGGCAACAGATTCCCAATCCCTGATTTAGACCACATGCATATACTTGCCTTCCTTCCTCCTCCTATGAAGATTCCCTTTTGGAAGACAACACCCACTAAATTTCCAGAATTTGGGCATCCTTTTGTTCCAAGGCTTCGCCAGTCATGCGATGCTGCAGTCACTGAGATGAACGAGATAAACGAGAGCCCGTTGAGATGTTGTCCTGCGAATGGGACCTCAAGGTGCAGTACCAGAGGCAGATGAAAAGCCCTGTGAGCAAAGAGAGCAGCTTCAGTAGGCTTGGAGGGGCTGCAAATTGGAAAGTGTTAAGGGAGAGAAGCATTGGCTCCCAGCAACATGCTGAGCTCACAAACCTTGAAGTGAGTTGAGGACAGTGAACAGGAAGATCTGTGGGACCGAGAGCACCCCGAAGGAGAAGAAAACCGACGCCCAGGTGGCACCCAGGAGGCATGTCAGCCCAAGAACTGTCACCATGTCCTTACAGGAATGCTCTTTCCGCTGCCGAGGACTGGCTCGGAGCTGCCTGAGCCTCCAAACCACCAAGGTCAAGACAACCATATTGAAGACTATGGTGCCACTGCAGTAAATCAGGTTGAAGTAATGCACTGTGGGAGAAGTGATCCAGCACCTGCAGGAGGAGAGAACTCAGTGAGACACTTCCAGATTCTCTTTCTTCTTTTCATATGGGTGGGGGGGGAGAGAATACAAGAGGAGATTAGCTCCAACGCTTCCCACAGCCCTCACAGGAGGAGGCCACAGTGCAGAAGCTCCTGTGTTCAAACCCCAGTATCTCCAGGTAGGGCTGAGAAGAAGCAGATTTAGGGGAGTGCAGCCGTTTCAGTCACAACTGGGCACAGAGCCTCAGGGGCACCATAAGGGATGCCGCAACAATGTTGTAGAATGGAAGATGGGGGGAGGCTCCATATTTTCAGTAGTTAGCTGGCTATCATGGCTCTCCTAGTTCGAATTAGGATCTTTATTCAGCGCACACAAGGAACAAACACACACATGCTCAAGGACAGGTATCCTCTTCTCTCTCTTGCTCACTCTCTCTCTCTACACACACACACACACACACACACAAACAAAACAAAACAAAACACTATTGCTTAACTTACTATTAGTATGGGTTCTCTGGCAAAATTGCCAGGCCCACATTGAAAATGGTTAGGGATTTTTCCACTCTTTAGATCAAGGTATGTGCATGTTGCTGTGCAATCTGCTGCCTGCTTAAATTGCAATTTTGCCATCACAAGCAGCACTTATGTATTCTGTCACTTTCATTCATTCTTTCTTTATTCCTTTGTTTGTAAGACCTTCTTGTGGGCATAGAGTCAACAGCAGACACATATTCATAAAAGGATGGACGTCATAACTCCAGCAAAAGACCCCAAAGCTCTTGGGGGGTGATTACCCCCCAAGTGCTTGGGCACCCAAGTGGGTTCAGACACATATTGCAACAACAGCACAACTGTGGTAGGTGCTGAGAGAGGCTCTAAAGTGCAGATGAGCTCCAGCCCTCCTCCTGAACCTGGAGTTTTGGAGGGGGGCAGAGCAGCAGGGGAGGGACACCACAGAGGCACTGGAAGTGAAACTAAGCCTAAGTGCCCATAACTGCATTTCCCCACTAGATATGTGGCTGGGACTGATAGCAGCCTAAACATCTGGAAACCCCCAAGTAGGATAAGACTGCTAAAAGTGAATTCCATCACTTTTGCTTCTCCCTTCCCTCTCCTCATCACTTCCTCTCAGATTGTAAGCTTTGTGAGGCAGAAACCTGATGTTACTAAATAAAGCATGGGTAGGCAAACTAGGGCCCAGGGGCTGGATCCGGCCCAATCGCCTTCTAAATCCAGCCCGGGGACGGTCAGGGAATCAGCGTGTTTTCACATGAGTGGAATGTGCCCTTTTATTTAAAATGCACCTCTGCGTTATTTGTGGGGCCTGCCTGGTGTTTTTACATGAGAAGAATATGTGCTTTTATTTAAAATGCATCTCTGGGTTATTTGTGGGGCATAGGAATTCGTTCATATATTTTTTTTCAAAATACAGTCTGCCCCCCCCACAAGGTCTGAGGGACAGTGGACCAGCCCCCTGCAGAAAAAGTTTGCTGACCCCTTTAATAAAGAGTCCCACTCACTGATGGCACTACATAAATCAACAATACCCACATGATGAAATAATTTGCTACCAAGACCATTGGTCTGCCCCCCCCCCGAAACTCACATGGTACTGTTGCGGTGAGCAGAGCTGGTTTTGATACCATAATGGCCATAAATTTGGCTGTTGCTCAGGAAGATGATCACCACTGCTAAGCCAGGGAACCCTGTTGGATCCAAGAATGCACAGTGGTAAAGGCACAAAGAAGATTCACGAGCATTGCGGTCCTAAGCACAACCACACATACAAGATAAAAGGTACACTCATTGCATGTTCTACAGAGCTCAAACCTATCCAGATCACCTGCCACACAGCCTACGTCCAGAATAAATAATGTCATTTCAATGTCTGAAGCCACAAAAGATGCTCAAGGCCAATGTAAGTTAAATCAGCCTAAAGTTACACCAGATCCAAACTCTGCTCAGCAGCAGGGCTAATGCTGGGTGGAGGAAACAAGCCTTGAAAATAGTGTTTGGGTTACACCACCCTTTCTGCTGGTTTAACTTACATGGGGTTGCCAGGTCATGTGGCCAAGATGAATGGGCTTAGGATCCAGCCTAAGTCTCCCACCCCCCTGGTCAGGCCCCTGCTACACCCACAGAACGCTTATGCCGGCTCAGTCAATCAAATATTTATTATGGTCATAGACCTGCATAAGTAGGGTGGGATACAGTCATTTAGAATCTGTCAAATGTCAAATCTGTAAAACTGAGATCCAGCTCCGAGGGCCTTCTGGCAGTTCCCTCACTGTGAGAACTGAGGTTACAGGGAACCAGACAGAGGGCCTTCTCGGTAGTGGTGCCCACGCTGTGGAACGCCCTCCCTTCAGATGTGAATAAAAGAAGCAGCTATCTTCTCTTTAAAAGACATTTGAAGGCAGCCCTGTTTAGGGACGTTTTTAATATTTAATGCTGTATTGTTTTTAACACTCAATTGGAAGCCGCCCAGAGTGTCTGGGGAGGCTCAGTCGGATGGGCGGGGTATAAATAATAAATTATTATTATTATTATTATTATTATTGTTGTTGTTGTTGTTGTTGTTGTTGTTGTTGTTGTTGTTGTTGTTGAAAGCTAAAAAGTATTAAAACAGAAGGTATATGTAAAAGGCGATAAGAATCTAAAAGAAACTAAAATAATCTAAAAGAAGGGTTAGGAGCATTAAACAGATGTGGAAGAACATGAAAGGTTAGTATATAAAAGACTACAGCTATCAATTTAGAGAGCACTTTGATGTGAGTGTTCACTAAATCTAGTCTGTGGCTCAGGTCATCATCTGATGAATTTTGAAGACTGCTGTGGAGAATCTGGCAACATTGTACGTTGTAGCAGGGTTGGAAATTGTTCCGGCTTAAGATCTGCTAGGCTCAGCTCAGCCAGCTGGGTGCCAGCTAAGTCAGGATGGAGCAGTGGCGTAGCGTGGGTTGTCAGCACCCGGGGCAAGGCAAGTAATTTGCGCCCCCTAACCCGTGGATTTGCGCCCCCTAACCCTAACCCCCAGATGTTGCGCCCGGTGCAGCCGGCCCCCCCTGCACCCCCCACGCTACGCCACTGGGATGGAGGAGTTATATGCCAGAGTATCTCTGGATAAACCAAGAATGACGGAGTTAACTCAGCCAACCTGATCCAGACTTTCCAGACTAATACACAGTTATCCCTCAGTTTTCGCACTTCTCTGAATTTTATTAGGCAGTTCTTGGCTCAAACAATACACCAAAATCCATACTTGAGGTTAAAATGTGGTTGTTGTTTTCTCTCTTTTTAAGTGTGTTTTAGGATAAAAGGCATTCAAAAAGTGTATTCTAAGGTAAAATGCTGAATCTTCCTTGTAGGTGTGGCATAGATTTCCATCCTCAAGCTGCCACCTTAAACAAGAAAGGGGCTGCCTAGTGCAGGCCTAGACACTTCAGTCAAATGCAAAGCAGAAGGTCATGCCCACATTTTACCTTCAGGGAAGCACAGGGAAGAAATTCATAGGTTCTCATTTTTCTGTAAACCTACCTAATTCACACTTCCTGAAGCAATGCACAAGCTGAAACACAGCAAGACTTTGAAATTTGCACTTCTTTGAATTTTGTGATCCAGTTCTCCAACCAAAGTAGGCAAATACAAGTGTGTATATCAGGCTTCCTCAACCTCAGCCCTCCAGATGTTTTTGTCCTACAACTCCCATGATCCCTAGCTAGCAGGACCAGTGGTTAGGGATGATGTGAATTGTAGTCTCAAAACATCTGGAGGGTTGAGGAAGCCTGGTGTATATTATGGGGGAAGTCTGCACACATTGCTGTTTTAATGTTTCGTTTGCTATTGTAAGCATACCAGAGATGGTTATTAAAAAGATATAATGGGGGGAAATCATATTGATCCTCACCCCAGCCAACTGAACACAGTTTAAGGAGGTAGCGCATGATGTATGAGTTGTAGACTCGGATCACGAGCAGGTAGAGGTGGAAGCCTTCGATGGCCATCCAGGTCAGGCAGCAGAGCAGAGAGTAATGGAGGAAAGCGGCTGCGGCTGTGCACAACCATGAAGAGCTGGCTGATGCTGGGAAACTGCTGCCCAGAAAAGAAACATTGAGAAGGAAGAGGGCTCCCAGAAGGTTCATGTGGATCTTTGTTGTGGAATCATGCTGGATTTTCCTGCAAAAGGTATTAAAATGGAGAGTTTTGCTGACTCAGTAAAAGACAGGGCAGACACTGTGCTGGTATACTCTTTCTAGTACTTAATGGGATCTCAAGGCTGTGGAAGTGGCTTTAGGCATGAGATCTTTGCATCCTTTACAGCAGAATGCGATGTGTATCTCCTGAGGAGCAAATCCCATTGAGTTCAATGAGACCTACTCTCGGGTACGTGTGCATATGATTGCAGTCTTACAATTGTAAGGATTTCAGTTTTTTAAAAAAGGTCAAGTTACTAGATCTCATGGGGTGAGTTAAATACAGAAAGGGGAATCTGCAGACCAGGTATTGATCAAGGAAGGAAGGGTGGGATATAAATGTAATAAACAAAAATTTTAAAAAGAGAGTGTTTGCATGTATATGAGGGGAACCATCTACACAAATCTAGAGTGGAGTCCCTAAGATGGTTGGATGGCGCCTTGTATGTCTCCTTCCAGCAACTCCTGCAACCAAGCTGGTGCCAAATGTATTGCTCTGCTTTCCTTTGGACTGCATCAGTGAAGCCAACAGGGGGGTCTTGTCATCTGGGCATCCCAGGACCTCCATACACATTGCCTAGGCTTGTGCCCCAGGGAGAACACTTCAGTGCTGCTAACTCAGCAGTTTGACTTCACCCCCAGAGGCGCACTCCACTGACTCTGGAGACAGACCGATGCCAACAACAAATTATGTGTACAATGTTATGCAGATACTTTCAATGGAGCAACAGCTACTCCTAGTGGCAAGCAGAGGCTGGGAGAATATTTTCAAAGAGAAATCACGTTTCCATAAATTTGCTTACAGAATCATTTAATGAAGAGATGCTGAAGTTTTCAAAACAGCTAGGAAATCCCACACTACCAAAACCGGCATGGAAGAACCCCAAACAACTATCATTTTATTCTTCATAGTCTGGGGCTGGAAGCAGGCAATAGTTTTTCAGAGGCTTGAAGGAGCGACCATTACTCATGGTCTGCACAGTCATCCCCTCTTGCGTCAGGTCAGACAGGTGCTGCAGGTATTTGCAATGTTTCAAAAACCTGCACTACATATTTGACAGAAGCGTTTATACCACAGGAACCAAAATGCACTCCTAAACCACTATCAGATCTTATTTTAAAAAAATATTGCCTGCCTTTAATGCAGGAAGCAAGTTTCTTAGGTATTGACTGAAGGAGCACTGTACTTACCGGGATAAAATGTAGAAAAAGATAGTGAGCAGGCATGCAAAAGCAGAGATACTGCAGCCTATTTTGGTGATATAGGTCAGAGGAGCCAGCAGAGATTCATTCAGAGTGGTTGGGGAGATTTGCTAAATGAGCAGAGAAGGAAGAGGATGCAAAGACGAAAACAGAAGGAATTCAGATGAAATGAATATGTATTCTCCCCAACAGGCTAGTTTTCTAAGTGCAAGAGACATTTTTTCATGGAGGAAAGTTCAGTCCTAGGAGCCTGTCTCTGCTCCCCCACCAACCCCACATCAGCTGCCTGAAGTGTTGCAGCCCAGAGAGAGGATGTGGACCCTGAGAGAGGACCTGGGCCACAAGGGAGCCCCGCACTTACCACAAGGACAGCAAAGTAGGTGAGGTGGTTGCACTGGCACAGAACCATGCCCTCCCAGCTGATGTTAGTTGTGCAGCCTTCCTGGCTCCAGTTCCCCATGCTGCCCTCTTCTGCCAAAGGGGAGATACCCAACCACACTCAGAAAGCAGCAGGAACAAGGGCCAAACTAGTCAAGGGGCCACTGACACAACAAGCAATTGCATGCATACTTTTTTTTTAAAGCAGGCAGCAAAGGAGGGGCACATGTGTGTAGGATCCATAGAAGGACCCTAGCAGAAAGGAGAGGAGGGCTTTGTCCCCTACTGTGGTCCTAATTCAGAGGTCAGGCACCCCATGCCTGCTATTTGCATTGGGGAAAGAGGGCGTTTCCACTGGCTCAAATGAGAGGTTTCCTTCCAAAACAATTGGGGGGGGGGTTAAATCCAAATCAGGGTCAGTGCAAGGGGCAAAGGATTAAAGTGCCCCACCTTCATCTCCCCACGTTGTTGTTTTTTAAAAAAAAAACCATTCACACATTGGCTAATTGTGTGAACGGAGTCTCCTCTAATTTGGTCCTCAATAAGGCAGATGCCTCTAGTCCTGTGAACTGTTACATTCAGGATTCTCACAGCAACAGTATCACAGCTTATTTTTTAAAAAATACTTGCATTTGTTCCTTTCCCTTGCTTGTATGCTGCTTTTGTTAGTTTGTAAACCACTGGCGTGGAAATAGGAAGGGAAGAGGATGAATAAGAGGCAAATTCTGGCCTTACCTGTTCCTTCCAGCCAAAAAACACAGGCCACACTGGCATTGGCCTAGAATGAAACAGAGACAAGTTGATGAAAACGCTTTCCTACCTCTAGGGCAGAATTCCTTCAGTGCAACAGAAGAGTGCTTGTCAGGCAGGTGGTGATGCCCGGCAACACAATCCCTGCCCTTCTCAGTCAGACAGTGCTAATGATGATGATGATCATTGCCCCCACTTCACAGCTAAAATATAGGGATGCACAACCATGGCCTGTGCTTTGCACAGCAACCGACTTAAGTTTCCTCCTGTGTCCCTCGTGTCCTGCATTGGAATGTAAAAAGGGAGAAACCAGAAGCATGTGCCTCCCTCTGCAGTAGGGCTTCCTCTGCAAAACTGCCCCTCCTCAAAAAATATAAGGACTAGAGAATTTACAGAAATACAACACTAATGGTGAAGCGCAACTGGAGATCATGGCTTGATCATCCAGGTAAATGAACACTGGAACATAAGGAGCCTGCTGGATCAGGCCAGTAGCCCATCTAGTCCAGCACCCTGTTCTTATAGTGATGAACCAGGTGCCTAGAAGAAGTCCACAAGCAGGACCTGAGAACAAGAGCAGTTTCCAGCCTCTGGAATCCAGAGTCAGCTGCCTCTGACTGTGGGCGCAGAATATAGCTACATCTCCCTGAATTAGCCTGTCTTGTATGGTGGAACAATATAGCTTTGGGGATCAGGCATGTTATGCTGTGCACAGGGCTTTGCAGCCCCCCCCCCCCAGTTGTTGGTGCCTTCAAATCCCCCTTTTAGGCCAGCCACATCTTTAGCTGCCCCACATTTGATGTCAGGTACAGGGTAAGTGGGCATGGCAGGGTCAAAACAGCCTCACAGGCCAAGTGGGGAAGCCTGGCTGAAGGTTCCCCTCTGCTTTGCTGCAGTGTTGGAGCTGCAGCCTCACTGCCCTCCCAACTGCTTTTTGCAGAATAGCTTTGCTTTATTCTCTCAGTAACTTGTAAGAGGAAGGCAGGGGCAGCTAATAGAGTGTCTCCCATGCACTGTTGGCCTAAAATTCTCATCATACCTGCCGATTGGCTATTGGGACTGATGGGAGGCGGAGTCTGACAAATGTGATTCCTGCATTGCAGGGAGTTGTCGTTGCTGTTGTTGTTAATTTATTTATAACCCACCTTTTCCCCTGACAGGGATTCAAGGCAGCTCACAGATAAATAAGAATAGCAAAAAAAAATACCCCACCCTTTTTATCATTAAAAAAAAAACATTGATAGAATTAAAAACACCATATGTGTTTTATTAAAAACATACACATACAATAAACACAGCATAGCGCCAGCTGGACTGTGATTCCAAAACCTGGAGGGCACCACACTGACTAGTCCAGCACAGGATAAACGCTTACTGGGTGACAGCTGTGGCCACAGCACAACTCACCAGTGTGCGGTTGTGCCAAAACCTGATCTCCACTGGTTGACTGAGTTGAGTAACACTGATATTCCCAAAGGTGGCCCCTAAGATGTCATCATTCAGCAAGGAGTGGTTCTTTCTGTCCTACAAGATAAAAAGCAAAAAAGACTTGGCATGGGATCACTGGGGAGGGAGTCTTTAAGCAACCCTCCTCACAATTCCCCCCCTGTTCAGCCAGTAGAGCTGATCAGCAGCAGAGCAGTCCATTCCATTGGGAACAACTGCTTTAAGTTACTCCAGGCACCTCAAGGTGGTTGCTGCCAACAGACCTGGCTTTCCCCACCCCTGTCCTTTACAGATGGAAAAGATGAAAAGGGAGGAAAGCCGCTGGGAATCTGTGTCAGGGAGACAACAAAGGAAGTGTGAGGAAATCAATGCAGTGGTGAACAGGGGGGCTCATTTGTGATGGCTGCCATGGTATTCAAGTAAACCTAGGCTTTGTACATACGCTCATGAGGCCACCCATTCTGCCCTCTTCCAGGTCCAAAAGGACCCACATATTGGTGGTTGGGTGTCAATTGGAGGTGCATAAAACAGTCACTGTCTGTAAACCTTTAAAGCACATTCTTTTCCCTCAGAGAATTCTGGGCACTGCAGTTTGTTAGAAGGGTTAACTACAGTGCCCAGAATTCTCTGAGGGAAGAGAATGTGCTTTGAATATGCTGTGAAGGTACAATGAATACGCCACCTTAGTCACAGCAAGGCATGGCGACAGTAGTTGCACCCAAGTTTCTGAGGGAAGGGGGCTTTTGAGAAGAGATGTAAAGGATTAAAAAAGAGAGAGAGTTGACATTGTGTAAGAGCCAGCAAGGGAGAAAGGATGGAGTCAACAGGGAAGCCCTCCCCAAGACACTCGGGACCACAGCTGTGTTGACGGGTGCTGATAGGATTTGTAGGGCGCCAGAGAATACAGTGACAGAGCAGGTGATCTTCAGATGCCGAGGGTAGACAAGGAGAGGTCAGAGGCAAGGCTATGTAAGATAAGAGAGTCATTAAAATGAGCCAGAAAGAGTCACATGAATTGGCTTACCTTTCCTCCACTCTTTGTAGGCACCGTCTGAGCTGAAAAGTTCCATGTTTCAGCAGAGTTTTATTGCCCCAGAGTTTCCCCCATGAAAATCCACTCTTTAAAGCTCAATCAGGTCTCACAAGCTTTAAAGAGTGGGTTTTTGAGGGGAAAGCTGGGGGTGAAACAAAAAACAAGAAAACCCTGCTCAGACACAGAGTTTTTAAGCATGAACCTGTGCCTGGAAAGAGCAAGGCAAACAGTAAGTGTGGATGTCCGCAGTGTAGCACAAATTAGGCTGGCTTTCCTATGACCCTTTTCGGAGTGTACATGGCCACTGTCTGGGCCCAGTCTCCACCTCCGTCACCCCATTAACCAAACCTCAAGTTCCAATGAGTGCCTACCTGGAAGAAGCAAGAGGTTTTCAGGTAAATACAGGTGAGCCGCATCTCCTTTGAAGCTGTGCCCTGAGCTCTCTTCGCTAGCTCAGCGGGGAAATGCATGGCATGTCGGGTTTGGTTCTTCGCCGAGGTATTGCGCTGCTCAGGGCGAAATAGACATGTACACATTGGAAGGCGTTGTTTTTCATTCAAAAGCATTTATATGCCACCCTCCATTTAAAAGATAATAATAATGTCAAAACAGTTTGCAATAAATAGTAAGAACAATAAAAACAGAAATTTGTAACTACAGGAACTGGGGCTTGTTAGAACTAGCATGGAAGACCAAGGAATGCCTGGGCAAATAAGTGTTCAATAACTGGTAGAAACCCATCACAACTGATAGAATCATAAAATTGCAGAGTTGGAAGGCGCCCTGAGGGTCATCTAGGGTCATCTAACCCCCCACAATGCAGGAATCACAGCTAAAGAATTCCTGACATATGGCCATCCAACCTCTGTTTAAAAACTTCCAATGCAGGAGAGTCGACTGCCTCCCAAGGAATATCTATGGATAAAATAAAATTTAAAAAGCAGCCATCTATTTTTCTTGTTGCATGTTGCTGTGAGGATCATGTAATGAGGCCCCTTTCCATTAATTAATTAATTGCAAACTGAGGCTACTTGTCCACATTCTTGAACCTGATCTGCAGGACACAACTACCCAGGACTGCATTCTGGGGGCCAGGTTAATGAAAAAGTGACAGAGCAGTCATACTGGAGGGTCATCATCCAATGAGCAAGGAACGTACATGAAGGGAAGCTGTGAAATAATAGGAACACATCACCGGGTTCTCATTTCACTTCCAAAAGGAGCATTTGAAGAAAAGCCCAGAGCAAATCACTTGCTCAAATATTCTTAAAAGCAATCTGTTTGGAGGCTGTCAAAGCCAGACAATGTTCTCCGCGGTTGGGAATGGCATCCAACTGAAAGCAAACGGGGCCACCTTTGACCTTTCGCTGAAGTTCTTCTCTGCATGGTTTTGTGAACATATTCGCATTCCCAGCATACCAAGAGCCATGCAGAAAGGAAGCCAGCCAGGACAATGGAAAATAATGTAGGAGAATATTAATAGAGCAGAATCATAGAAATGTAGAGTTCGAAGGAAGGAAGGAGCAGTGGTGTAGCAAGGGGGGCACAGGGGTGGTTGCTCCAGGCACAAAATTGTTAAGGGGTGCAAAATTTCAACCCCCGGGAGCGGCCTCAATACAGCTGTGCGCTTCCATCACTAGGCTCTGTTAAAACAGCTTCTCCATGCAAACCAGGAAGTGACCTTTCCAGACAACGGAATGTCTCTTCTTTTCTTATCTATATGGCTGTGATCTCTTGGGTCATGCGGACGCCGTTTGGCAGTTGAATGCACATGAGTACTCTGTCCATTTCCCTCCAAGGAAGGAGAGTCCACCACCTTCCGATGCATTTTTTAAAAAATTGCATTTACATCCCACATTTTTCTCCCACCCACTGTCCCCACCCCTGCACAGCCTTGGCGGCTGGCAACCCATGCTACACCACTGGGAGTGAGTAGAGGAGGAGGCCACTGCTGTCCATGAGTGTGCTGCCAGATTCGAGGAGCAGGAAGTGGTACGCACTGAGCAGCAGTGTTGAGCACCCAGCAGCGGTAGCAAGGAGCAGGAGGTGGGGGACTGTGCAGGGGCTTTTGCCTCTAGCAGCAAAATGTCCTGGGCTAGTCCTGACACCACCTCTTTCCTTAAAATCAGTCATTTGAACACAAATATAGGTGGTTCCAGCAATGGGAGCCCATCCACACCTGCCCAGAGACATTGGAGACATATACCAAGATCGCAATCGCCACTTCCTTCTTCCTTCTCCGCCTGGGGGATGTGCAGGGAGGGAAAGACAGGGACAACCTAACCAAGGGGAGGATTTTCAAGCATGTATCACATAACCACACCTAACACTGTGGGAAGCAGGATTACACACTGAGGGTGAGCATGCTTGAGTCTGGATTGAGGAAAAACTGTGTCTTTGCGCTACAGGTGGGTTAGTGGGTTCACAGTCCCGGTCAAAACTTGGTGCATTTTCAAAGCATGTCTACCACTCTGTGTGTCTCTGCTGGGTATTCATTCTAGGTAGCAAGAATCAGCAGCAGGGTGTGAAGATAGCGGGAAAATACTAACCATTAAGCTGTCGCTGCTGATATTCAGTCCTCTGAAATCGCTAAGATTTATCCTGAATATTAATGTTTGAATATTGTCATGCACAACAGTGAGATTCTCTGTCAGCAGACTGGTTTGCAGCAGGGTCTTCTCCAAATTTTCTTTGGCTCTGAAAGTGGAGAATTGTTGAGAGAAAGCGTGTAAATGCTTAAGGGTTGCACTTGGAAACACAGAGCTGCCAAGGGCCTCAATGGATGCTGGCACAGATTGGGAGGATTATTTACATACTTATCTCATAACATTCCTCTCACACCTTTCCTCAAAAGAGTTTAAGGTGCTGGTCATGTTTTACCTCCTCCTCAGAGTTGTTTAACCCCCAACCCCATTTCTTCTCAGGGCACTTTGGAAATTGTAGCTGTCTGAGAGGAATAGAGATGGCCTAATATGGGACGCAGGTTTCGCTGTGGGTTAAACCACAGAGCCTAGGACTTGCCGATCAGAAGGTCGGCGGCTTGAATCCCTGTGACGGGGTGAGCTCCCATTCGTCGGTCCCTGCTCCTACCAACCTAGAAGTTCGAAAGCACGTCAAAGTGCAAGTAGATAAATAGGTACCGCTCCAGCAGGAAGGTAAACGGCATTTCCGTGCACTGCTCTGGTTTTTCAGAAGCAGCTTAGTCATGCTGGCCACATGACCCGGAAGCTGTACGCCGACTCCCTCGGCCAATAAAGCAAGATGAGTGCCGCAACCCCCGAGTCGGCCACGACTGGACCTAATGGTCAGGGGTCCCTTTACCTTTAACATTCTCAGCATTCTTAACAAACTACAATACCCAGGATTCTCTGGGGGGAGTCATGACTGTGGTACAATACTGCTTTTAATGTATCATGCAGATGGGGCCTGAGCTGTGTCTGGGTGGAGTTAGGACTTTCCCACTGCGGAATCTAATGTTCAGGTACAGCATTTGCTGAGGGAAAGAAACATCTGTATCTGAGATTGGAACTTACCTCCTCAGCTCCTTCCTTTCAGAGACACATCCTTCTTTCTGGTGCCTCTCAAATATTCTCATGGCTTTCTCCACATCACTCTTCGCGCCAAGATCCAAGGGTAGCCTGGTTGCTTTCCCGCTGGGTGCTGCCCCTTAGCAACAGTGAGGGAAAGACAGGCCGTCAGTGTAGAGGAAACAGCACGTACTCCCACCATGAACATCACCTCCACATCACCTCCAGCAACAACACAAATGAGTCCTACACCATGCACAGGGAGAAGGGACACATAAGTGTGGACCTTGGAAAATTTAGGATTCCATAAGGACATAAGAAGAACCTGCTGGATCAGGCCAATGCCCCACTTAGTCCAGCATCCTGTTCTCACAGTGGCCAACCAGATGCCTGTGGAAAACCTGTAAGCAGGATCTGAGCACAAGCGCCCTCTCTCCTCCTGTGGTTTCCAGAAACTGCTATTCAGAGGCAGAGCATAGCCATCATGGCTAGTAGCCATTGATAGGCTTCTCCATTAATTTGTCTCATCCTCTTTTAAAGCCAGCCAAATTTGTGGCCATCCCTGCATCCTCTGGGAGTGAGTTTAACTGTGCACTATGTGAAGGACTTCCTTTTCTGTGTCCTTTTTCAACAATCAGTTTCATTGGATGTCCACAGGTTGAAGTGTGATGAGAGAGGG
Organism: Podarcis filfolensis; assembly: GCF_964270895.1. Classification (NCBI taxonomy): domain Eukaryota; kingdom Metazoa; phylum Chordata; class Lepidosauria; order Squamata; family Lacertidae; genus Podarcis; species Podarcis filfolensis. Next base: position 54,867,027 of record NC_139611.1, on the reverse strand, counting down.
AGGAAAAACTTCCCACTCTCCCCTTTCTCTATGCATCATCTTATACACTCCTATCATGTTGCCTCTTACTCCCCTTTTCTCTGAACTTAAAAGTCCCCAAAGCTATAACCTTTCCTCATGGGAGAACCACGAGGAAAATACAGAAGGATGTTAATTTGATGGCTATGCCATATGGAAAAAATGAAGTGTGGCACCCCTGGCGCACAACTCCCTCTTAGGAAATCAGGACTGCCCACCTCCTCGCCCCTAATAAGACATCTTTCCTACCTGGTATCTGGTCCATAAAAGCTGCACATGCAAAGAGAAAAAGGCAAAATCCTGTGCCCATCTCTGTATTGCCGGAAATGTAGCGCAGGTCCCCAAACACCACAAATGGCTGGGAGCTGTTTACAATGTGAAGAAGAAACTGAAATGAGGTAGAGTAAGGTTACAGGCACATTTGTGTATTTGGGAGCTGCAAGACAAGAAGAAGAAGAAACCCCCTTTCCAGACGCATCTGGGCTGCATTAAAACAAATAACATTTTGTTGATGCACCCAGCAAAAAGCCACTTTGACTCCTGCTGCTGGAGCTACCTGCTATGTCTGAACTTGCTCTCAGCCATGAACCAGTAGCGTTCTTTGCTCCCACAACTGATCCAAGGAACCTCATGGGGGAGCAGAAATACCACCCTTCAAATATATGGCGAAAAAATTAAAAACTGGGTCTGCAAATGCATGTTTGGGCTACCAGTGGACCCCGCATCTGAAAAGTTTAAAGGCTGCTGCTGGAGTTAAAAAGCGACCTTCAACAAATTCGCTTGCCATGGCGAGGATGGTGCCGTCACCTAGTAAGAGGGGAAAGTGGCCAACCTGCCTCCTGACTCTGAAGCCACAGAGGAGAGAAGGATCATTCAAGCAGCTCTGAAGCTGGAAGGAAGGATGGGGGCTGTTTGGCAGCTGCATGGCAAATATGGAAAGCCCTAGCCACACATGGCTAAACTGGAAACCTTCCTCTCTACTGGTCTTGCCTCTTCAGAGTGCTGGACACTTCCTGCCTGAGAGCATCCTGTGCACCTTAGGGGGATGGTGCCCAACATAGCCCACTCCTAGTCTCCCAGGTCTTTGCCTCAGGAAAAGCTGGGTGACTGTTACGAAAAAGGAGCAATGCTGCTGAGTGCTCCAGGTGGCTGGAAAGCCAAACAGGATGTTGATGTTATGAGACTGTACCGTGGGAACCAGGGACAGTCTATTATGTGCACTGAGCACCGGATGTTAGCTCAGAGTGTCACATGACCCTGTACTGGAAGTACATGGGTGGAGTAATTCTCTCTCTGGCTGCTGATGTGAGAGGGTGCAGACATGATTTCTCTGCACTACTGGAAAGACAGAAATAAAGACATGTAGATATATTTCTGTCTGTCTCTTTCCCCTCCCTGGGAGAGGAGGGGGAGGAATGGTGTGTTCTTCTTTCACGTTGGGAAGAATCGCCGATTGGAGACCTCCCTTGATCCTGCCGGGAGTCGCAGACAGGAGGTCACAAGGATTCAAGCCGGGCACCTGGAGGGTGGCCAAATTCCTCTGACAAGGCTTGATATCAACATATGGTAGCAGAAGCTGCTGGTTATCTGATCCATGGGAATCAGCATGAGAGGTGAGAGGTTGATGGATCGTGTGCCATCCTCTGCACCAAGGAAAGAAGATAACGTCTGCATTGCAGCCAGAAGCTGAACAGACGGAAGGACACCAAGAGGGGGTGTTTTCAAAGCAACGGAGCCCCAAAAAGGTATGCTGAATATCGGGCTAAAAGTGTGAATGCAGATTGATTTATTCTCTGGTTCACGAGAGCTGCGTTTGGCAAAACAGCTCTGAGAGTAAAGGCTTGCATACCACAGATTTTTGTGGTGAGATAACGAAGAGGTATGCACAGTTGCTAAGCAACGACAGTCAGGGCAGTGGAAAACTACTGACACCTGGGGCTGGCTCAGTCAGAGCCGGGAAAGCGAAAGTTGTTTTGACTTTGAGACAGCTTGGAGATTGCCTGCCTGAGAGAGAGGCAGAAAAACAGCTCAGAAAGGAGCTTTTGGGATTTTACTAGCTCGAGGGTGAAGAGCTGAGACTTGGATTCAAAATGGATCCCAAGAAGGGGGGAGCCTTGCCTTACCCGCCTCCCCTGACTAATGACAATTATTCATCTTGGTCTGTAAAGATGAAGGCCCTGCTGCAGAATCAGAGGATTTTTGGGGTGATTGAGAACCCCATCCCTCAAGCACCAACCCGAGGTTGGGAATCACAGAATGTGAAGGCCAGGACGGCTATAATTCTGTGTGTCTCGGATGATCAACTTGTGCATATTCAGGATTTGGAATATGCGCGTGAGATTTGGGAAACGCTGCGTAGAACACACCAGAGAGATGCTGGCTCTTCAGCGTTGTTGTATTTTGAGAAGCTGACCAATCTGAGGCTTGCGCCTGATGGAGATGTTCAAGCGCACCTGACGGAAATGAAATATCTGCGCCAACAGATGGTGGAACGCAATTTCCGTCTGCAGGAGGAAGTGTTTTGCTTCATGATGATCAACAGCCTAAATCGGACTTACAAAACCGTTGCCAGTCAGCTTGGTTCCCTCCCCGCGAACGATTTGACCGCGGAGAGGGTGACTGCCGTTGTTTTGAATGAACACGACAGGCTTGCTGCACTGGAGGTGAAGGACAGGGGGAGGGAAGAACGGAGTTCTAATTCCCCCACTGATGTTGCTACTGGAGAGGATGCTGTAGCTTTGAACGTTGTCCGATGCTACAATTGTGGACAGGCTGGGCATCTTCAGCGGAACTGTAAGAAGCCACGCCAGCCGAAAGGAGCGAAGGGCCGCTCAGCAAAGCCTGAGGCAGCAGGCAAAGGTCATACCACGTCTTCGGTGAAACCTGGAAAGGCTTTGATAGCGAAAGGAACCACGCCAGGTGTTGGGAACTCATTTGTTATTGACACTGGAGCCACCGTCCATATGTCCCCACACAGAGGACTCTTTTCGACGTTTAAGAAGCAAAGCTTCGCTGTGGAACAAGCCAACGGTCAGAAGCTGGAAGCGACCGGGATTGGAACTGTGTATCTTAAGAGTCTGAACCTGACTATACACAATGTTTACTTGGTTCCTGAATTGAAGTTCAATCTGCTGAGTGTTTCGCAGATTGCAAAGAAAGGACTGAAACTGTCCTATGATGATAAGAGCTGCAAGATCTTCAAAGATGGAGAGTTATATCTTTCTGCCAGACAGAAAGGTGGACTGTATTTGTTGGACTTTGACCAAAGTGATTACATGGAATGTAATTCTGAGTCTAACATGATTTCTCCTGCAGGTGTGACCAAAACAAGCGCCAAGAAGGTGGCCAGGGTCGACAGAGCGTTTCAGCGGGTGTATGCTGATGTGATTGGTCCTCTAGAACCATCTAGAGGCAATGCAAGATTTTATCTTGTGTGTGTGGATCATTTCTCTAACTTTGTCTGGGTTTATGTGTTGAGAAAACCACAGGAAGCCTTGGAAAGGTTTCAGGAGTTTTGTGACAAAGTTAAAGATATGCATGATGCTAACATTGATTGTCTTTTGACAGACAAGGAGCAGATTTTTCTTTTACAGGATTTCCAGAGGTTCCTGCAGAAGAAGGGGATCAGACACAAGATTGCTGTTTCAGCGGAAGCGTGGAACAGGGGTGTCTGTGTACGGATGAACAAAGAATTGCAAAAGGGAATGAATGCGCAATTGCTTAGTTCACATCTGCCACATGAGTTCTGGGCGGAGTCACTCATGTCGTATTGTCATGCGTGGGTGAGAAAGGTTTCGAAAGAGTTGGGAAGTTCTCCTTTTGAGAAACTGTTCCAGAGAAAACCTTCTGTTGCCCATTTCAAGGTTTTTGGGTCTCATGTGAGGACAGAAGCTCCAGGTGGAGTAAAGAATGCCAGAGGCATTTTTGTGGGATATGAAAAGGGTCTCTACAGAGTAATTTTGTCTGAATCTGGTCAGGTGATTCTCACAAAATTTCTAGAGAGTGCTCCTGAAAAGGAGAGAGTAATAGTACACACATTTCCCACAGAGGACGATTCAGATGATGATGATGATTTCACAGAGTACAGTGGTACTGAGAGCGACAGTGATAGCTCAGAGAGCTCTGTTGTCACAGTCATTGAGAGGAAATCTCACACAATGGATAGACCTTCACAGGTGAAGGTTGAACCACTGTTTACTGTTGGAACTGGTTCTCCTAAGAGTCCTGAGACAGAATCAGTGAGCAGAGAGGATCAGCACCTCATACGCAGGTCTGAGAGAGTCACAAAGGGTGAACCACCCAAAAGGTACTCAGAAGAGTATGCTAATTTAGCTGTTGCATGTGTTGCTGTTGTACACAACCGAGGACAGGTTGGAGCTGTGTCTAAGTCAGAGACAAAGACACAACAGAGAGTTGCTAGCCAAGGTAATGCAGATGCACTCATTCCTTGGAAGCCAGACAACCAGAGAGGTACACTGGGGAAACCAGTGGCGGGTAGTTCCAAGGGTGGAACTGAAACAACAGGGGAGTGTTATGTGTATAACAACTGTTTGTTTTCTTCTCTGGATCACGCTTTCCTTGCCGCAACACGCATTGATTCTTTTGGGGGAGGTTGTTACGAAAAAGGAGCAATGCTGCTGAGTGCTCCAGGTGGCTGGAAAGCCAAACAGGATGTTGATGTTATGAGACTGTACCGTGGGAACCAGGGACAGTCTATTATGTGCACTGAGCACCGGATGTTAGCTCAGAGTGTCACATGACCCTGTACTGGAAGTACATGGGTGGAGTAATTCTCTCTCTGGCTGCTGATGTGAGAGGGTGCAGACATGATTTCTCTGCACTACTGGAAAGACAGAAATAAAGATATATTTCTGTCTGTCTCTTTCCCCTCCCTGGGAGAGGAGGGGGAGGAATGGTGTGTTCTTCTTTCACGTTGGGAAGAATCGCCGATTGGAGACCTCCCTTGATCCTGCCGGGAGTCGCAGACAGGAGGTCACAAGGATTCAAGCCGGGCACCTGGAGGGTGGCCAAATTCCTCTGACAAGGCTTGATATCAACAGTGACTTGGCAACCTGGATGTTGGTGACTTTATTTTTTGGCTTGGCCAACAAGGCCAGCCAGAAACTGTAGGCCTTGGGTGAAAAGGATCTTGGAAGAGTCACTGTCCGTCAAATTAAACCATTCAGAGGAAACCCAAATTGCAAGGGACCTGAAAAAAGGCATTTGAAGCCGGTTTGGGCAGGATAAAGAAAACAAAAGAAGAAAGCTTATAAATGTGTGAAAACCAAATTGGGGCCTTCGGATATAGCAGCCTATAAGCCTAATACTTAAACAATCAAGCACATATTGTGCCTGGGCATGCAGTTATGCTAAGGGGGTGGGAGGTAAGCAATCTACACAATGGAATTTTTGTGTCCCTGTGTGGGCAGTGGTGTGCCTATGTTCTAGCATCAAGGTGCCCACAAACATGACATGAGGAAGTCAACAGTAGCGTGGTGCAGGGACTCGGGCTAGGAAGGGACATTGTGGCATTTGATAAGTTCCAGAACTTGCTTTTATCCACAGTAGATCAAATTGTGACACACATTCTCAGCTCAGAACTGCAAATCTAAGCAAATAAGAGATGCAATCTAGTAAAAAAAACCACATTTTTTTTGTTAACTGATACAGATTTTGTCATATGCTTAACCTCAACTGTGACGCTGTACGAAAGCGAGCTTTCCTCATTAATAACTGCATTTCACAGAAAAAAGACTTGAAATTCAATTGTTAAAAAAAGAAAAGAATTATGACTCACTTTTTCCTTTATTTCTTTTGTGTGTGTGTGCCTTATTTTGCCTTAATGTACCTTCAGTTTTCTGTGGCTGCATTTATTATGGCTAGGGGCCTCAAAAGCCAGAAGTGGTCCAGACCTCCAAAAACCTGGGATGCAAAGAAAGTAGAATTGTGGAGGCCTATGTGGAAAGGTTGGAGGAGTTGGTTATGCTTAGCCTGGTGAAGCGGCAATTAAGAGGCAAAATGAGAGCCATCTTCACACATCTGAAGGGTTCTTGCCAACATGATGAAGCAAATTTGTTGCTCCAAAGAATAATAAGACCAGAACCAAGTAGAAAAGAGGAGATTGAGAGGTGATATGATTGCCATCTTCAACTATCTGAAGGGATGTCACATGGAAGATGGAGCAAACTTCTTTTCTCCTGCTCCAGAGGGGAGGGCCTGAACCAATGGATTCAAATGACAAGAAAGGAGATTCTGACTAAACACCAGGAAGAGTTTTCTGATAGTAAGAGCCATTCAACAGTGGAGTGGATTACCTCAGAAGGTGGTCGGCTCTCCTTCATTGGAGGTTTCTAAGTAGAGGTTGGATGGCCATCTGTCAGGGATGCTTAAGATGGATTACTGCATCCCAGGGGTTAGACTAGATGACCCTGAGGATCCATCCCAACTCTACAATTCTATGATTCTATGGAACAAATTACAAGAAAGAGTATTTGGGCTAAACATTAGGAAGAATTTCCTGATGGTATAAGATGTTCAAGAGTGGGAAATAATGCCTCCAGATGTTAGGGATTTTTAAAGGAGAAGCTGGATAGCCACCTATAACATTTGGAATCCCTTTCAACTCTGTGAATCAAAGATGCATGCGCACACACTCAACCTCAGGGGGTTAACTCCAGACCGGGAACAAGGCTGAAACCTGAAATATTCCCGTACATGCCAGGACACTCAAACACAACTTCTAAAAGAGAACCTGAACATATTTCCCGAAAGCAAAAATAGGAAAATGGATTTACTAGGGACCAGTATTAGTACAGCAGGGGTTTCCAACTATTTTGGACCAGGGGGCACTTCTTAAATTTTGAGAGAGTTCGGGGGGGGGGGGCACACCAGTCACAAAATGACTGCCATGGGAGGATGACATAATGCAAAATCAGAGAGAATACAGTCATGGTGAAGTTTTTCCCATGATTGTATTTTCACACGATAATTCTGCCTAGAAAATAAGACAGAAGCAGGAAAAGTGCATTAAAGGGGATGGCGAAACAGCAGAACCAAACATTTAATTTATCAATCACAGCTCTGACTTCACTTGTTTGCTACAAACAGAGGGGGGAGTAGGCTGGCCTGTTCATTTCACAGAAATGACTTAAAATGGTACCTGCACATTTTGTTTCATAACTTTCTTTCTAAGGGGGCCGGGGACTTGCTTAAAAAAGAAAGAAAGTGCAGTGCCTAGGGTGTAGAAAGACACTCGGAGAATATGATGGCCTGATTTGGCCATGATAAAGCACTTACGTCCAACAGAGTCCTCAAGGAGAGTTAGGTCCCACCACGATGATTTTAATTTGTTTCTTTTGCGTGGCGTTCTTCTCCCATGTCAGCCTCACCGTAAGGTGCATTAGCATGTCATTAAAAAAAAAAACCATTTCCTGGCCTATACAGATGGCTTCCTGAAGCAGGAAAAGGAAATTCTACATCAAACACTTGATCAAAATACACATCACTGTGCAAAAAGACTCAAATCTATCAGAGCTGAAAATGGGTGTGGAGGGCAAATGTTGACAACTCACCCACACTCTGCGGAGTGTGCTGCTGCTTTCAATTGTTCAGACCACTGGAAAATGCATGTGGCTTGTTTCCTCTGCTAGCTTGTAAGCAAGTGAAGGCGGAGGCCTCGGATGTGATTTAGCAGCAGCAAATTTTGGACAAGCCACTCCCCTTGGGCTATAACTTCATCAGCTCCAGGACCTTGCAGAGAGATGTGATCTGAGGTCCATTCCCAGAATGCAAACCACAGACAAGCAAAGGCTGCTAAAGGGGGAAGGAAGGGGATGGAGATGACCGAGATATCCGTGAAAGGACTGCAGAGCTAAGGAGAAGTTCAGTTGAGGAAGTTGAGGAAATGCAGCAAACAGGCAGAGCAAAGAACGCATCTGAAAGCAGCACCTGCATAGGGAGATCTTTGTCAAACAGAAAATAAAGGCTTTTTCTCTCTCCCTGATCTGTAATGGCTATATCACCTCTCAAGAGGAATGCAATGGGATGTTTCTGATATTAGGGAACAGATTAACTGGTTTTAATATTGCATGTGTACATTGTTGCTTAACTAGAGATGAGGGTGGGGAGAATCTGCCAAACTCAGATTTGCCTGATTCAGTCTGGGCACAACATGACTCTGAATTGGATCCGGAGCCCACCTCTTTGAGGTGCCCACAGTCTAAAGCAGCTAGGAATTACACTTGGAATTACAATGGAGCAAGTCCCCTTGGGAATGACAGAAGCTGATTATGTTCTGTCACTCTCAGCAAGAATTGTTTGAGGAGGAAACATGGAAAAAGGTAAAAATGTTAGCTCCAGGGGGCTGGCTAAGCTATTTTTGCAGCTTTTGAAAAAGCAACTGTGCTTTAGAGTGCAATGAGTGCATAGAGCGCAGTGACACTCTATGGTTTACAGTTTCTGATTCTTTGTTTTCTTTTTGTTATGTTTGCATTTTTCTTTTTAAACAATTAATAAAATATGTAATACATATATATTAAAAGGCAATTCTAAATAAACCATATATCACGAAGACACTGCAGGTTTCACTGTCCCTAATTCTGAGGAAACTAAACCCTGGGTAAGCGCCTGGGACCCCTGGAATTTCACACAGCTCAGAGATTGGGGTGATGTGCAACAACACTAGTCATATATCGGATCCCCTCTTAAAATCTCATTTCTGAGGTCTGGCAAGAATGATCTCCCCATTTTACTTTGCTAGCCAGCAGCCAACATTCCATGGCTACTGAGCATGCTTGGGCTTCTCTGGGCAGCTTTCTGGAGGTGTGGGGAAAGTGTTGCTTCCTAGGTTTTTAATTTTTTGTACTTCTGCCAAACCTAGAATCCCCCAAAGCATGTTGACAGCTCCCTCTTGTTTCTCAGTGGCCCAATTTTGGCTACAATCCCTGTCAGTACTCACTACCCAAGTTTGCTATTGGAAGAGATGATGCTAGACTTCCGGAGGCGGCGCGACCGGTAATGGCTGCCTTCTCCGAGTAAGGAGAAGGGAGCTCCGCTGTAAACGGGTCGTCCGCTACGGCGAAGCGGAGACCCATTCAGGAAAACCACAGGTGGCAGAAGCCTGTGGTCTCGGGACCCGGCGGGCGCCAGAAGCAGCCCCCAAAACGCTGAAGGGACCCCGTAAGGGGCTCCGGATCGCGGAGGGGGTAGCGGCGCTGTGGGTCGTTGCGCAAACAGCGAAGTGAAGCCGCGTTGCTGTTGCCGGTCAGCGCTGTCCTTTCTTCCTGCAACTTTTCTGAACTTTGGAAACTACAACCCGTGAGTAAATTTGGACATTGAAAACTTTCTGAAACTTTTGTCAACTTTCTGAAACTTTTTGAGAACTTTATGAAACTTTTAAAACTTTTTTAAAAAAAGTTGAAATCTGGCTGAAAACGGAGTGAGGATAAGCAGGAAGCCCATCTCCCGCTATACTGAACTTTAAGCAAAGAGCAGGAGGAGTGGAGACAAAAAGTTATGCGTTAACTAAATGCTGGCACCCTGTTAAAGCAGTTTTCTGAGTGAAAGACTTTGAGCTATTGACTTTTGCTGGTTATATTCGGGGTGCATTGATATCCTTCTTCTGTGGCACCAGTGGATTATAAAATAAATAAGAATCTCTGGTGCTGGAGCTGCCTGGATGAGCACCAGTTTGCAACTTTGGATACATTGAATTCAGGTTTTGAAACATTCTGAGTTGGAACTGGATACTTTGAAACTGTTGCAGTCAAGGCACTGTAAGAAACACTGTTTCGCTTTAAGTTTTACTCTGCTAAAAATAATACATTGTGGAGGCGATGGACATGGATTTAAATTTATAAGTTTAACTTGGATTTGATCTTTTCCCTGAAGACGTATTAAGCTCCCTCTAGAGGATTTTGGACTTACAGCAGTGACTTTGTTTTACTTTCCCTTTCCCGGCCTCTGTTTGACTATTGTATCTGGGACTCTGCTTTCTCATGGGAACAACTTGGATTGACCTTGGATTACAGATAACTTTGGAATGAGTGGCGCAAGGAGAAGAGGAAGGACTAAACAAACAACTCTAACTTTATCTGCAGCCTCACAGCGTAGATCTTCTGTGCCGGCCTTGCCTTCCACTTTGCCTCCAGACATAGAGGCGGCCTCCCTAATACAGGCAGGGGAGGGTGAGACAGAGGAGCTGCACCTGGGAGATATGGCTTCAGGGACAAGTAGCTCTGTCTTGGAGAAAATTTTGGAGAAACTGGAGGCTCTGGACAAGAAGGCTGATTTGCATACAGCTAAAATTGAACAGAACACAGAAAGCTTGAATAAGCTGACTGGACAAGTTGCACAGAATGCCCAGTCTATTGGAGAATTAAAGGAGGCTGTAGGTGAAAATCGTAAACTGGCTGAAGATACTAGTCAAAGATTGGAAGAACTTGAGAAAGAAGTAAGACCACTCAGCAAACAAGTTGGAGAACATCAGATTTACTTTTTGATGACAGAACTGCGAAACAGGGAGACCAACTTGAGGATACGGTCAATACCAGAGGTGGAAGAAGATAATTTTATTGAATTTCTAACTAAGGAATTTGCCAAGTTTTGGAAGTTAGAGGAAAAAGACTTTAAAATTGTATCTGCTTTCAGGCTTGGCAGAGTCAGAAGGACAGAGAAGCCCAGAGATTGTTTGATAACACTGAGATCAAAGGAGGAAAGGGACAAGATTTTGGGCCTGCACTACGAAAAGTCACTAGACATTTTGGGCAAGAGAATTGAAATCTACAAGGACATTCCTAAGCAGTTGCTGGACCTTAGATCTAACTACACGGAATTGGCAAGACTGTTGAGAAGCAACGCAATTATCTTCAGGTGGGAGTTTCCACAAGGATTATCCTTTACCTACAGAGGGAGAAAGATCAAAATCAAAACAGTGGAAGATAGAGACAAGTTTTTGGGAGCACACGGAGAAGACCTCCACAAAGGACTTGGATTGCCAGCGCCAGAACTTCCAGAGGAGCCCGCCCCCTCGGATCCTCAAGGACCGGAGAACAAGGTACCACCCCAGAAAGAATAACCAGACCTATCCAGGATGTCTCTGCAGCTTTTGAGCTGGAACATAAATGGCTGTAACAGTCCCGAAAAAAGGTCTAAAATTTTTCATATTTTAAAAAAGGAACAATTGGACATTATATGCTTACAAGAAACACATGTGATTAGGCTCCATAGAAAGGTGTTAATAAATAAAAGGCTTGGTCAAGAATTTATATCATCGGATACAGTTAAAAAGAGAGGTGTAGTGATCTATGCAAAAGAGAGCCTTTCACCAAAATTTCTCTTTAAAGATGAAAGTGGAAGAATCCTCGCAATAGAAGTACAGTATCAAGGAGAAAAAATTTTGATATTAGGAATTTATGCTCCAAATGAAGGAAAATCGGATTTTTATAAGAAGTTGCACGAGACCATGCTGGATTATCTGGATTACAACAACGTCATCATGATGGGGGACATGAACGGGGTCGTATCAACAAATATGGATAAGTCACAGAACCAGAACATTACTAAAGAGGGAAGACTACCTAAGACCTTTTTTGAAATGACTGACAATATGGACTGGGTTGACATCTGGAGAGTTAGAAACCCCCTGGGAAGAGAAGGAACATTCTTTTCTGAAGCTCAACTGACTTGGACACGAATCGACCAAATATGGATAACTAGAAGTCTGGCACCTAAGGTGAGGAAGGTGGAAATCTGCCCCAAAACATGCTCCGACCATAACGCCTTGAGAATGGATATGACATTGATCCCAATCGGCTCCTTTAGATGGAAGATGAATGATGGCCTGTTTAGAGACCAAAGAATTGTAAAGAAGGCCCAAAAAACCTTAAAGGATTATTTTGAGATTAATTTGAACACTACGGTGGAAAAAAGAACTATCTGGGATGCAAGTAAAGCTGTGATGAGAGGGTTCTTGATTCAACAGAATTCCTTAAAGAAAAGACTGCAAAATGAAAAGAAAGATAAAATTCTGGAAAGTATCAAAGAGTTGGAGAAGAAGTTAAGATCTAACCCGAAGTCCCAACCGATTCTGAGAGAAATTAAACTTTATCAGGCGCAATATTCCAAGCTGATAAATCAGGAAATAGAATGGAAGATTAAAACAATGAAACAAAAAACTTTTGAATCGGCAAATAAATGTGGGAAACTGCTAGCTTGGCAGTTGAAAAGGAGACAAAGATTAAATACAGTAACAAACTTAGAGGTTGAAGGAAGGAACATTCAGAACCCGGGAGAGATTAGAAAGTGCTTCCAGAGGTATTTTAAAAAGTTATATACTCAAGGGCCACAAGATGAAATAGAGATTACACAATTTTTGGAGAGAAATGGATTAGCAAAGCTGTCAGAAGAAAATAGAACAATTTTAAATGGCAAAATAACACGACAAGAGATTGAACAGGCCATCCTGAGTCTGAAACAGGGCAAATCACCAGGGCCAGATGGACTGACCTCTAACTACTATAAGACATTGAAGGATTATTTGATACAACCTTTGTTGGAGGTCAGTAATGAAATAATGGAGGGGAAGAAGGCGCCTGAATCGTGGAAAGAAGCATTTATCACATTGATTCCAAAGTCAGAAACTGAAAAGACACAACTCAAGAATTACCGTCCCATCTCCCTTTTAAATGTGGATTACAAAATATTTGCAGATGTTTTGGCACGAAGATTTAAGAAAGTTTTAAGTGAGATAATCCATAAAGACCAGGCAGGCTTTCTCCCGGGCAGACATATGTTTACTAACACAAGGAACATCATAGACATATTGGAACTTTTACAAACAAACATAAACACTAAAGCAGTTTTAATTTTTATAGACGCGGAGAAAGCCTTTGACAACATATCTTGGAAATTTATGAAGGGGAATTTAAAAGAAATGGGAGTGGGACGGGGGTTTGAGAACGGGATTGAGGCAATATATTCAGAACAAAAGGCTAAACTGATAGTTAACAATGTGGTTACAGAAGAGTTTAAAATTGAAAAAGGTACACGACAAGGCTGCCCGATTTCCCCATTACTGTTTATTTCGGTTCTGGAAGTGCTCCTGAATATGATTAGGGGGGACCGGTTGGTGGAAGGGATTCAGGTCGGAGCGAAACAATATAAACTTAAAGCTTTTGCAGATGACCTAGTTTTGACATTACAGGAGCCGGAGTCTAGTTTGAAAAGAGTTCTACAACTGATTCAAAACTTCGGTCGAGTGGCAGGATTTAAGTTAAATAAGCAAAAAACTAAAGTTTTGGGGAAAAACATGACAGATATTGAGTTGGAACAGCTTCAGAAAGAGACAGAACTAAATGTGGTTAAAAAAGTTAAATACCTAGGGGTAAACATAACAGCAAAAAATCTGAGTTTATTTAAAGATAATTATGAAAAATGTTGGTCAGAGATTAAGAGAGACTTGGATAGTTGGTCAAGACTAAAACTTTCTTTGTTAGGCCGAATAGCTGCCATCAAGATGAATGTATTGCCAAAAATGTTATTTTTGTTTCAGACACTGCAGATTGTAGACAAGACAGAGTGTTTCCGGAAGTGGCAGAAAGATATTTCTAAATTTGTCTGGCAGGGCAAAAAGCCCAGAATCAAATTTAAAATATTAACAGATGCGAAAGAAAGAGGGGGCTTTGCCCTGCCAGATTTAAAGTTGTATTATGAAGCTGCAGCTTTCTGCTGGTTGAAAGATTGGTTACTTCTTGAAGATACGGATGTCTTGGATTTGGAAGGTTTTAATAATGCGTTTGGATGGCATGCATATTTATGGTATGATAAAGCTAAGATAAATAAGGCCTTCAAGAACCATATTGTCAGAAAATCAGTTTTTAATGTCTGGACAAAATATAAAGACTTACTGGAGAATAAAACTCCGAGGTGGCTGTCACCCCTGGAGGCTAAGGCTCGGAAAAGAGCCAATATGGAGGCCAACTGGCCAAAATATTGGGAGATAATAGAAAAGGATGGTGACAACTGGAAATTGCAGAGTTTAGAAAAGATGAGAGACAAAGTGCGAGACTGGTTACACTATGCTCAGATTAAAGAAGTGTTTAAAAATGACAAAAAGTTAGGATTCCAAGTGGAAAAGTCAAAGTTAGAAACTGAACTGTTAGAACCTAAGACTAAGGTACTTTCAAGAATGTATAACTTGCTGCTGAAATGGAACACACATGACGAAATGGTAAAATCAACAATGATAAAATGGGCGCAGGATATTGGGTATAATATTATGTTTGAAGATTGGGAAAGGTTGTGGACCTCTGGGCTGAACTTCACTGCATGTAATGCGTTGAAGGAAAATGTGATGAAAATGATGTATAGATGGTACATGACCCCTGTTAAACTGGCTAAAATATACCATTCGTCTGATAGCAAATGTTGGAAATGTAAGGAAAATGAAGGAACATTTTTTCACCTCTGGTGGACCTGCCCTAGAGTGAAGGCCTTTTGGGAGAAGATATATAATGAATTAAAAAAGGTGTTTAAATACACCTTTACTAAGAAACCAGAGGCCTTTCTCCTGGGTATTGTCGGCCAGAGCGTGTTAAAAAAGGACAGAACATTCTTTTTGTACGCAACAACAGCAGCAAGAATATTAATTGCCAAGAATTGGAAAACTCAGGAGCTACCCACTGTGGAAGAATGGCAGATGCAACTGATGGACTATATGCAATTAGCCGAGATGACCGGCAGAATTCGAGACCAGGGAGAAGAAAGGATGGAAGAAGACTGGAGGAAATTTAAGATTTATTTACAAAAATATTGTAATTTGGCTGAGTGTTGAATTGGATGCCAGTGCAGACAATTGTCTACCATTAAATTAGATTTAAGGCTGAATTATATGTCAAACCAAATTAAGATTATTAATTAAGATGAGTTAAATGATAATTTGTTTGAAATTAATTTAATAATGATGTAAGTGTATGCGGGAGGTGTGGGGGAGTCCCATGTAACAATTGAGAGATGTTAAATGGACAATGATAAGTTGTGCTTATCTAATATATGCTTTATTTGAAAACTTCAATAAATATATTATAAAAAAAAAAATGGAAGAGATGATGCTACTAGGTCCCAGAGGATGAGGCCACTGCCTTGCTGAACTTAAGTGTGTCTAGCTCTGCTCAGTGCCTGGATAGGATGCTAGGTTCCATGAAGTAACAAAACTTGGATATAAGTGTAAGAAAAAGCTTTGCATAGAGGTATGAAGTTAACAGAAGCCCAATCAATGTTACTGAATGCGTGGAGACCACACTTCTTCCTACATGTGCAGGACCCAGGCAAGATTATGAGCCAGCAAAGCACTCCATAGAGATCCGGCATTCAGTATTACAGATCCAGGTGTGACACATGAGAAATCCAAATTGAATGACTGAGGAGATGGAGGATTATAAGTCAGGGGTGGGGAGCCTCTGGACCCAGGACTCCCTATTTGGTTCATAGGGCCGTTCTGGCCATGCCACACACAACCCACCCACCCCAAAAATCAGCTGATTGTAGGATCTTCAAAAACTTTGTTCAAAGTGCAGGTCAAAATAGTGCTTTGAACAGGGCTTCTGAAGACCCCTAAAGCAAAAAAAAATCTCCATGGTTATTATGATGCCAGGTGATTGTTGCCAGGTCATTAATTCTGCCCATACGTCACACTTGGCCTGTGAAGGGGGGGTGAGATGACCATAAGTTGTTTTTTAGAATTGTTGTGAATGTTTTAAAGTGTTTTAAAGGTATTTTACGTAGTTCAGAACCACATTGTGGTATTGTAACCCGCTGTAGGATTAAAACAACGAAGGGCTGGCTTATTTATATATTTCCTTAGTTTTCATAAATGATAAATCGGAGAACCTGCCTGGGAACGGAGATGACACAGAAGGGGGGGGCTGAGGAAAGAGAAAATGGCCTATTGTGGCTCTTTTTTGGTTCTTTTGAAAACCACTATCATCTGAGAAACCCAAGTCACACGTTGTGAAATATTGCCTGCATCCAGGGAAGCAAAGGATGCCTCTTCCATTGTGCAAAGAGTTACTGCACGTCCAATAAACACGGCTTGGAGGCAGAGGCATAAAGGAACATCTGCCAGCAGCTGGAGAGCTCCTCCCAACTCGGCCCACAGACATATCTTCACTTCTCTGAGCCTTTCCTTGAAAAGAATAGCAGGAATATCACACAAGGCAACCAGGAGGTATTGTTCACTTCTGAATTTTGAGTTGTTACACTGACCTCAGCTCCTGCTGCCCTGCCAGGCCATGGGGGAGAGAGCAGGGCTTGGAGGCAGAACAAGATGGTCCCAGATTTAGTCACTGGAAGCATCTCCCATAAGGAGGAGGAGTTGGCAGGCAGGTGATGGGAAAGACCTGACCCTGGAGGGTTGCTGCTGCTGATCACAAAAGACAATATTGGACTACATGAAGAATACTAGTCATCCTCTTCTGCATCCCCTGATCAGCCAAGCCTGCCATACCTTGCCACCACAAAACACCATTCCTGTGGAAGAAAAAGTGAGGAAAGGAGGCATTCCTGCACACACATGCCTGGCACTTGGTGCAGAGGCCAAACCTGCTCTGGGGTTGTTCCAGATCATTGGGCTCTCTGGGATGCTGCTCTAGGACCTGAGCTCTGTGGGTTTTCCACTGGACAACCAAGCTGAGGAAGGCTGCCTCTGTGCTGGCTTCATACTGTTCAGCAGCACTACCTCATAAGTTGCTGGAGCGTTATCCTGGTTTACAACTAGTGGAGGCCCATTGGGTGGAAGGCAGGGAGACTAACACTAGGGTGGAATTTACACACATATAAAAGCCATGCTGAAAATGCTTTTTTTAAAAATGCATTGAATTTTCCATAAGGCTCCCCATCACCATCTAAGTGTCACATTGTATATTGCACTTAAAACACACTGAAAACATTTTATTTGCAGCTGTATAGCTGAGTCCCTGGGTGGAACTAGAACCAATGCCTGACAGAGCTAACTAAAGTGGCATTCAAACACCCGTTCCCTATGCACACACTGCATTTCCAGTGCTATTTTGTAATCTGTGTTCACATAATGGTATTCAAGATGCATTTGTAGCTGTACTTTGCTATAAAATACTACAGATCAATACACACACTGGAGTCTTTAAGCAGTTCCTAACTGATCTCTAGCTAAGGTTTGAAAGCTTTATATAAGGTAAATACATTCCCACCAATGCCAAACCTCCCCGCAAACCAATCAGAATCAGTGCTCCAGAAGTAGCTGTTGTTGTCTAACTGGCCACAAGCCTTATGCAACCAGGACAAATGTTCAATAAGTGACTGAAAACCACTGCCAAAAGTAGGAGAAACTTAAGAAATGAATATCACCCCCCAAAAAAGAGCAAGACATGGAGTGGTTTTGCCAGCAGTTTTTGCACAGAGTTCTATGACATAGCTGTCAACTTTTCCCTTTTCTTGCGAGGAATCCTATTTGGAATAAGGGAATTTCCCTTAAAAAAAGGAAAACGTTGACAGCTATGTTCTGTGAGTTCTGTGTGTCACAGGAAGAGGAGCCAGCCTTTATAAGAAAAAGAAAACTTGCCTACTGGCCTGCAGTGAATTATTGATAGGGCAAAGTCACACTCGTCTATGAAGGAGGAATGAAATGCAACCTCCGCAAGGCCACATGTGTAATGTGGTCCAAAGTTTAGCAAGCACATGAAGCTGATGGTCTCTTATGCTCAGTTGAGCTCATGTTTGCCAACTCTGAAACCAAAGAAGGAGGTCCTTCAATAAAACATGCAAAATAAGCCACAAACCAACAAATAACAGATTAGTAATGAAAGGGGTACCTTTACCTTTTTAATGAAATACATATATATAAGGCACAATCAGAGAATACACAACTATGTCTCACTGGAATAAATTTTATAGTAAGGGAGGAAAGCATCTGCCACTGGAATAAAAAACTGTACAGCTGAACAAGTTTGTTTATTTCTATTCTGCGCAAGTCTGATTTTGCTAGTCAGGGGGTGGGACAAAAGGCCCATAAGTGTAGAGCAGCCTTCCCCAACTTGGTGTCCTCCAGGTGGTTTGGACTACATCCCCTGTGCTGGCCAAGGCTGACTGGTGTTGCAGTCCAAAAGAAATGGAATTGGGAAAGGCTAGAGTGGACAATGTGAACTACGTAAACTGGTAGTTCTGACTTGGCTTCCTAGGTCCCTATAATAGAAATGCAGAAATGACACAACTAATTTGAGTATTGTCTTGCAGATTGTGAAGCAGTGAGAGCAGCCAGAGGAACAGTCAGCAGGGACTGGGCGAGACACCCAAAATAGTTATCTGTTGATACAATTGCCTCTCCGTTCTGCATACTGGACCAGCATTACTGAAACATGCTGAGAGAATCAGCTATGCTTCCTATGAACTGAATCTCAGAGGTTGGGACTTCATGTTCAATGTACATGTGCTCAACCCCAAAGTTGAGGCTTTCCTCCTTTTGCTCACGGGTGGTGCTGTGGGTTAAACCACAGAGCGTAGGACTTGCCAATCAGAAGGTCGGCAGTTCGAATCCCCGTGACGGGGTGAGCTCCTGTTGCTCAGTCCCTGCTCCTGCCAACCTAGCAGTTCGAAAGAACATCGAAGTGCAAGTAGATAAATAGGTACCGCTCCAGCGGGAAGGTAAACGGCGTTTCCGTGCGCTGCTCTGGTTCGCCAGAAGCGGCTTAGTCATGCTGGCCACATGACCCGGAAGCTGTACGCCGGCTCCCTTGGCCAATAAAGTGAGATGAGCACTGCAACCCCAGAGTTGGCCATGACTGGACCTAATGGTCAGGGGTCCAGCAAAACAGCAAAACAGAGACACTATTAAAATGGGGGGGGGGGAGCAGCCAGCCCCCACCTGCCTGCCTTGGTACTTACAACCAGTCCAGGGGTTTTCAGCCCTTGGCTTTCAGCTTCCTCCTCAGTCTCAGTGTTGCCTTTGTAAAACTCAGCAGGGAAAAGGGGATAAAGCAAAATTAGTGGGCTCTGCCTGTCACTGACCCAGGCTCCCTCATCTGTTGGTCTCCCTGCTTTCCACCCCACCAGCCCGAATGGGCACCAGCCATCACTGCTTGGAAGTAGACAGCTGGGCAGGTAGTTTTTCCTCGGAAAAGTCATATGGGTTTTCTCTTAGTCCAACCCACTGCTCAGCACAGGAACCTTACAATTACAGCACTGGGACAAGTGGCCGTCCAATTTCTGCTCAAATGTTTCCAGTGAAGGGCAGCCCATCACTTCCCAAAACACACAGGCATAGGACTGTTCCACTTTCAACCAACCCTCACGGTTGGGACGTTTCTCCTCAAGTTTAACTGCAACCTGCTTTCCCTGGCCATTTCCACCCATTGGTGCTCTCCAGAGAAGCAGCCCGCTCCATTGTTTGCGTGAGAAAAGCCCTCCAGATATTTAAAGGCTGCTACCATGTCTCCCTCTTAATCCCCTCTCCTCCCGGCTAAACATACTCGGCTCTTTCAACTGTTCCATATAGGAGTTTTGTTTCCATAATGGCATTCCAGAAAAATGCTATAACTGCAGCGTACACACACAATCCCTAGAACGCTGCCAAATACAGTTCATAAATCTTCTCTTGTTAATGACAAAAGCATTGCTCTCTTGGAATGATGTTGCCTGGCCAAGCAGCTGCTAGACATATATATATATATATATATATATATATATATATATATATATAGTGTGTGTGTGTGTGTGTGTGTGTGTTTCACACACACACACATATATGAATGAGAAATAGAGAGTGCTACATTGTGTATTATTGGCACGATCCAGCAAAACTGGGGCAGCCTAGCTGTGAGGGTGCAAACCACACCTAGGGTCCCATGGACAAGAGCCCCCTGGACCCGCCCCTTCTTGTAACCATGATGGCTATGCTCTGCCTTCACATTTGGAGGCAGCAATGCTTCTGAATCCCAATTGCTGCAAAGCCCAGGAGGCAAGAATCCTCTTGTGCTTGGGTCCTGCTTGAGGTTTCCCACAGGCACCTGGTCGCTCACTGCGATGCTGGTTGGATGTTGAACAAACTAGAGGAGCCACTGGCCTGACCCACCAGGCTCCTCTGATGTTCTCTTCCCCCATTGCGACCTGTCTTGCCCAAAGACCCTCCAAAACCTAGAGCAGAAACTGAAAACATAGCTATGCAGATGGTTAAACCACGTCCCACTGGTATCAGTAGTGGCTGGACATTACCCAAATAAATATTTGTTTTTACATTTATATCCTGGGACCTGTAGCTTACCCTTACAGAGATAGTGCTATCACAAGAGATAGCACCCTTAGCAAAGTTCCCAGGATTACGGTATTTGGGGGAAGCCATGTGTTTTAACTGTATGATGTGCACACAGCTGTTGCTGCAATGCAATGCAATACATTTACCCAAAGCCATCCCCTTTTGAAGTCAATGGTGCTTACTCCTGAGTAGGCATGCCTGAGATTGCTTTCAGCTTGGTTTAAGCATCTGGTGTGCCACAAGTCCCTGCAGCTTGGTCCCACACACAGGTTACCCAGAAGTGACTCCTCTTCCACACCATCAGGGCTTCCTCTTAAGTGATGGTGGCAGAAGTAGGAGCCATGCAGCCCAATTCCATCCATGCTTGGGAATAGCATTCCAAGGTGCACAAGCTTTAGATCACTCTTTTTACCTCCTCTGATTTTGTTATCTAAGTATCTTTTGCCCTCCTCACATAGTGAGATGGTCACTATGGACATAGCAAATATTTTTGTTGGGGGGGGGCAGAACCGATGTGATTGGTCAGTTAGTTAAGTACTTCTATTGTTTTACTTGATTGGGGAGGCAACTGCCCCCCCCCCACGCCCATGGTCATACATGTAAGAAGTCTTTAATTCGAACAGCATTTGGACAGGAAGATGTGCAAAGGAAGAAACAGAATGAAACACACGCTATGCAAATATATTTTGAAGTGTATTTAATTTCCCACCAAACTTTCTTTTAAAAAAACCAGTTTAACATATAACAGGTCCACAATTGTTTGGTTAATTTCCATAGTCAACGTCCTTCTACTTTTTTTCTATTATTTTGCACGTTTCAGTTGACAGTCCTCTCATATTCCGGTAATACCAAGGAAATTTCTTGTTAGAAGTTGTTTTTTTAAAACATTTTCTTTTACACGAACTCCCCCGAGCATGGCCTTCATCACGTCCCAGATAGTTTGGTGTTATAAACTGGTTGCTAAGATATCCGAAATGAGAAGACTACCCCCAAGAGGCTGGCAATCTTGTCGGCACTTTGAAAAATCTCCAGACCTGAGGAGCACCCATTCTACAATACTGTAAATACCCGCCAGCGAAGCACCAGTGAAGTAAAAAGAAAAGAAAAGAAACGGTTGCCAACGACCTATCTGCAGTCAGTCCCTCCCCTTACCCCCCAAAATTAATCTGGAAGCCCCCTCGTTTATTTAAACATAAGAACTCGACCCTGCCGCAGCGTCATGTGCGAAGGCGCCCCTTCCCTCGCCTTCTACCTGCTCCTGGCTCAGCCTTCCCAGACAACGCCAAGCCCCCCCTCCGTCTCCCCCCGTGTTTCCTTCAACTCCGAAGGGGAGGAGACTAAAAAGTTCTCCCTCTCCTCCAGCCGCGACGGCAACGGCAATCCGAGCCACGGCAGCAAGGCGGTCGGAAAGCGCGAGCCCCAGCCGAGGCGCCATCGGGGGCCGCCGAGGTGAGGGACAAGTCGGGGATCGGAATGGGGCGCCTGAAAGCGGGGCGGGGAGGACAGGCACCCCCACTTTCCTCGTCCTGGCGGGAAGGGAGGCGGGGAGGGAAGGCGCGGTCATCCTCCATATGCATCCTCGGCAAGTCTCGACGCTGCGCTCGCGGGTGGGCTCTTGAGGAGGGGTCGCTTCTCTCCCTCCCCCCAGAAAAAGTAGCCCCCCGGTCTTTCTCTGCCCTGTGCCTGCAGCGGGGCGGGGGGGGAGGGAGTCCGGGAAGAGCCGCCCGCGCGCTTGGAGAGGTTTCCAAGGCGCAGCGCTTGGGGAGGGCGAGGAAGCGCCGTCGCCTGTCCGGGCCGGCCCAGCTATGCGGGGAGGGGGGCGTTTGGAATGCCGGGAGGGCTGGCGGCGCTTCTCAATGGGGAGAAGCGCCCTAGGTGGTCACTCTCCTCGGCCAATGGTCGGGCGGGAGGACGGCGCCGGCCAATGAGAGGTTGGCGCCTGGGAACGAATGTAGCCAAAGAAGGCGCTCTCGGCCAATGGGAGAGCCGACGGGCAAGGCCGGGGGAGTGTGAATGGGTGAGTGGCAGCGGCGCTTGCAGCCTTGTCCCTGCAGCTGAGCCGAAGATAGGGGCTCGTGGGGTTTGTTGTGTAATCGGCCCACAGCCCTGGAGAAGGACTTTTCTTTTTGGAAAGTTCAAGTCGGAGGGAAAGAGGTGACTCATGTGTGGCTTTGGTGGGGAGGCTGAAGCAGATGCTGAAGTCCCGGTATTTTTGCAGCTCTGGTTCCAAATGCTTGAGAGTGTTAGACAGACGTGGGAGCTGATGTTTTGTATGCCTGAAGGTCCCAGGTTCACTGCGAGAGACTTCAGTGTTTGGAGCTGCTGCCAGTTTGTTTATATTTATATATACCACTATATCACCAAAATGTATCAAAGTGGTTTACAACAGTAAAAGTAAGATAAAACCATATAATAAAAGCACGAAAAGTTGAAAACAACAAAGCTAGAAGCTAAGATCAGTAGACGATTGTGGGGGATGTACTCTTAATTGCCTACATAGACCTGGCAGGATAAAAAAGTTTTCAGCAAGTGTTTAAAAGTTGGCACAGAAGATGTCTGCTGAATCTCCCTTGGCAGAGAGTTCCACAGGACAGGGTTTGGTTTCTTCTTGTTGTCAAACGAGCCTCACCAACTCTGAGAAGGACCAGAAATGCTCCTGCAGGTGATCTCAGTGGTCAAGCTGGGATATAAGGGTTTAGGCAGTCCATGAGTGTCAACAGTATTGAGCTGAATGAACTAATGGTCTGACTTGGTGGAAATGTGTTGGTGGACCAGATGCATCTGTGGTCACAGATTTTAGCTGAGTGGTAGAGCATCTGGTTTGCGTTCAGAAGGCCCCAGATTCAATTCCCAGCATCTCCATGAAACCCATGTTCGATATCCTGGAAAGCAGCTGCCATTCAGGGTAGACAAGGCTGAGCTGGTTGGGCCAATGATCTGATGTGGTATAAGGCAGCTTCCTATGTTCCTAAATTCAGGTTGTACAGTCAGCATCGGTTGGGAGGCCTTATGCAACAGAGTCACCTCCCCAAAAGTTTGGACTTTATGTGATAAGAAATGTGACATGAAGATGCACTGGACGGTGAACATAAGAATAGCCAATGACCCTTCTAGTCCAGCATCCTGTTCTCACAGTGGCCAAACAGATACCTGTAGGAAAGTGTGGGATGACCCCGATGCAACATCATTTAGCCTCCCCACAAAAATATGTGGATGCAAACTCAATAAGCAGCTTGTCATTTATTCAACTCTTGACATTCTATTTTTATTGCCATTTTTCTGCCCATTTCAAGACTCCGGTGCAGCATTTTCATGCATACTTTGTCCCCATCACATAAGACAATAAATTTGTGTGCAGGTGGTTTGTGACAGGCACTTCCTAAGCCCAGCACCTCAGACAATCACATTCAAATTTATTAATAAGGCAACTCAAATGCAAAACAAAAACACATGAGCATAAATTATACAGGACAAAAAACCCTGACCTATACAATAGATAAGGCATACATAAAAAAAAAGAATCCCTTGGGGCACCTGCCACTAGATCAGCCTCAGGATGAGGACTCCTGTGAATGTTATTTATAGCTGTGCCAGAGAAGAAATTGCAGGAGGTGCTGGTCTTTGTTCCTCTGTGCTACAAGCTGTGCCTCTCTGAATTCCTTCTGGAACATTGTGCTGTATTTATTTGGGAATACTTGTATGCAGTTCTGTGGTCCAAGGGCTCCCAAAATGCTCTACATAAAATGTTGCAATAACAGTTGGTCCATAAAAAACGCAATGAAAGATAAAAACAGCAAGAACATAAAAAGAGCCTATTGCACCAGCCTGTTGCCAATGGCCCATCTAGTCCAGCATCCTGTTCTCACACTGACCAACCAGGTGCCCCAGGGGCACACCCACAACCAGGACCTGAGAAGAACAGCAGCATCTAGCATCCCTCCCTGGTATCACAGACCTCCGATATAGCAGGACTCAAGAGCATCATCACAGCAGCCATGTCCAGCAGCAGGTTCCTGCCTCCTTGATTCCTGTTTGTTGCGGTACATACATTGGGTTTAGGCAATTAGGCTGCCTTGACAGCAGTGGGCTGACCATCCTCCATGCCTTGTACTTATCCAATTAAGACTCTCCAGCACCCTCCCATTAAGGTTTCCTGCAGGACTTTTCCAGCTTGGCAGAGCTGTTGGCTGCTCCACTCTGGTTGCAAATCCTTCAGGAGCTTGAGTTAATTTCAGCTCTTGGAAGCAAGAGGCACACTGCAGAGGGGAGCCTATGAAATGCACAGAAGCCCCCGCAGAAGTATTTGAAGAACCCATGCATTCAGAGGTCAGTCACACTCTGCCACAGATGCCCTATGGCTATGGCTATGGCTGCTGAGCATGGCTTGGGTTCTTCCACTGGCAGTGGGAACAGGGAGACCCACAAATCCTGCCTCAGTTTCTCGACTAGTAACTAGAAGCTGCATTTTGTGACCTTTATAAACTATGCAGATTTGTTTTCTGATTTCTCCCACCTGCATTGTTGCTAGTCAGGGGGTGAGAAAGAGCCCTGCAAAGCATATACAGGGATTCCTCTGGCTGCTTGGCTTTTCCTTGGCATTGACCACAAACTTTCAGGCAGCTGTAAGGCCTAGAAGCTTTCCTTGAAAACAAAACAGAATCTGCTTAGGAAAAGGAATTCTATAGTTAATGCCTTTTTAAAATAGCTATTCTGTTCTTCACCGACCTTCCCTACAGAGACCCCCTTGGGTGTTAAGATCAACAGAGAGACCTTCATGATATTTCTGCTGCCTCAGACTATTGGCAGATGAAGACCAGGAAAGGGCATTATCTGGCTGCCCCTAAGCTGTGAAATTCCATCCTCACAGAGGTATGGCTGGTACCTTATAGTTTCCATCACATGCTGAAGGAGAAATTGGGACTCTTTACTCTGGCCTTTGGCATCTGAAATATACAGTATAGAAATATTAGGACCCTTTGGCATCTGAAATATATATAAATATTAGGAACCATCCTATTATTCTTATTGTACATTGTTTAAATTAACTGATTTTAATATTGTTGTAACCTACCCTGGGACTGGGACGCGGGTGGCACTGTGGGTTAAACCACAGAGCCTAGGACTTGCCAATCAGAAGGTCGGCGGTTCGAATCCCCGCGACGGGGTGAGCTCCCGTTGCTCAGTCCCTGCTCCTGCCAACCTAACAGTTCGAAAGCACGTCAAAGTGCAAGTAGATAAATATGTCCGGTGGGAAGGTAAATGGCGTTTCTGTGTGCTGCTCTGGTTCGCCAGAAGAAGCTTAGTCATGCTGGCCACATGACCCGGAAGCTGTACACTGGCTCCCTCGGCCAATAAAGTGAGATGAGCACCGCAACCCCAAAGTCAGTCACGACTGGACCTAATGGTCAGGGGTCCCTTTACCTTTCACCCTGGGACTATATGGAGAAAGAGAAGTAAGATATCAAATAAATGAATAACCTGATGCCCTCCAGATGCCTTGGACTACAGCTCTCATCAGCCCCAGATGTGTTGGCTGGGCTTGATGGGAGTTGTAGTCCAAAGCATCTGGAGGGCACCAGGCTGGCGTAAGGCATATATGATGCCCTGATAATAGGGTGGCCAGGAACTATATTATGAGAGGACTGGCCAACTCTTATCTTTGATAACTATATTAAAAAAATGATATTTCAGTAGCTGCATATTTTCTGAGTCCTGAGCAGAGCAGAGTGGGGGCAGGGGGAGACCTTGCTACTGTTGTTCCTTAGCTTTTAAGAACATAAGAAGATCCTGCTGGATCAGGCCAATGGCCCATCTAGTCCAGCATCCTGTTCTCACAGCAGCCAACCAGATACCCCAGTGGGAAACCTGCAAAGCAGACCTAAATGCTAAAGCACTCTCCCCTCTGCAGTTTCCAGCAACTGACATTCAGAAGTGTTAACTGCCTCTGATCGTGAAGCCAGAGCATAGCCATCATGGTTAGTAGCCAATTCTAACACCGCCACCACCCCAGTCCTTGTGTGTTAAACACAACCAGTTTCAACCTTTGTGTGTTAGTCTCTTGTCTGCCTGTTGCGATATTGCAAAGGCTAGAGAATCTTCAGGAGTTTCCACCATCTCTGCTACCCCACTATCTTGCTTGCATCTTGGACAAAGGAATAAGCAAAAGGGGCTGCCAAGCCTGGGCTGGTTGAGGGGGAGGGGGGTAGCTGTGGAAAAGGACTCCTTCCTCGTAGGAAAAGATGCTTTGTTCGCACAGCTGGTTTAGCCATTATGCGCTTGGGCACCAGCCAAACCAGGGTCCCTCTTGCGCTGCAGTTGTCTGCCACATGGTGCCTCCCTTCTTTCCTTCCTGCATTTGTCTCTTGATCCCATGGCAGAGAAGCATCCCACCCTGTATCTCTTGGGGAAAGGTAGTGGCATTGAGGTCATCTGCTAGATTTGATTTCCAGTATGGATCTTGTTCTTCTGCTATTGTCGGCAGTGATACTGAGCCTTCCTTATGGCCCATTTACTTTTTGCTGGGCAGGAAAATAATCAGCAGCTAGGTGTGCAAAGTCTCATCTATTCAAAATCCACGTGCGCATCGGAATGCAGAACCAAGTGCTGTTATCTATCAGTATTGCTCGTTCAATAGCAGACCTGCATCTTTGGCTATGCACAGCAATCAGAAATCAGAGAGTGACATAGAAAGCTGCCTTATACTGGGTCAGATCATTTGACAATGTAGTTCAGTATTGTCTACACTGACCAGCAGCAGCTCTTCAGGGAGTCTTTCTCAACTGTCCTTCAATATTGCAGGAATTGAAATTGGGACTTAATGCATGCAAGGCAGATACTCCACCACTAAGCTACAGCCCTTGCCTTAAAAATAAAGTAAGATTCCAATCATAGAATCATAGAGTTGTGGATTTGGAACTTGGATCCCTGAGGATAATCTCGTACAACCTCCTGCAATGCTGTCCCATAGGGGGATTGAACCTGCAACCGTGGTGTCATCAGCACCGTCTTTATGGTTCTAAACAGTGGGCTGATTTAAATAGGAGCCAAGGAAGTTGCCTTATACCAAGCCAGACCAATGATCTATCCCACTCTGTATTGCATACACTGACTGGCAGCACCAATGGGTTTTTCCCAGCCCTACCTGAAGATGCCTGGAATTGAACCTACGACTTCTGCAGGCCAAGCAGATGCTCTGCTACTGAGCGATGGCCCAACACATCAACTGGGAATACATCAATGGGCCTTGCATGTCTGGAATCTTGCAGCACTGCAGAAATGCATAGAAACCCCAAAACACTTCCCTCTCGCGTTCCCTTTGGACGGGAGCAGCTGGCATTGTGGAGTTTGGTGGAGGCAGTCTAGGGCTCGGTGGAAAGCGAGCAGACATCCCGCCCCTGAAACTGAGTAGACCCCTGCCGTCCTCCTCCTCCCTCCTGCAATGTCTGCTTGGTGTCTGGCTGCTAGCACTGGGGTCCTTTTATGTGGGCAAAGCTCTCTGCAGATGGGCATGTCTGCAAACAATTAGGACGAGCTGTGGGCGGCGCAATTTCTGTGGCTCTGGTGGATCCTTTCCAAAAGGCAAAAACACACACACACACACACACACACACACCCAAATGGAGCAGAAACACTAATATGTAGAGGTGAGGAGATTTGGGGCATATTTTTTGCTGCCTCAGGCAAAATACCCCCCCCCCCCGATGATGATGATGATTATACCCCGCCAATCTGGCTGAGTTTCCCCAGCCACTCTGGGCGGCTTACAGAACATACAAAAACATAGTAAACCTTGTCTTGTAGCATATTGAGTGATCAAGAGTGGTTAAGGATCTGATTTTCCTGCCTCTTTCTTCCTCCTCTTTGAACTGGTGATGATCAAGAGGCTCTGGCTTGTGTCCCCTAAAATGCAGAGGATATTGCTATGTTAATAGTAGTCCTTATCCTTTTCAGACCCATGTCCCACCTGTTTCCCAGACATGCCTTTCAGGATCCACATCTTAATATATATCTTTTTGACATTTATTTTTCTGATAGTGATTCCTGCCTTGCAAGGGGTTGGAGCAGATATTCCTTCGGGTCCCTTCCAACTCTGCAGGTCTATGATTCTACAGTAAAGATGCTGTTACAACCCACTTACGTTAGGCAGCAACTGAGTGGTGCAGGACAGGGGAACATTTTGCCCATGAGGGCCACGTGCGGTGATAGGTGGGCAGTCTGGGGCCACATGCCAGTGGGCATCATCCAAGCCAGTGATGGGCAGCGTGGGCTGGGCTGCTGGTGAGAGAAGGGGTGGAGGGCCACCCCATCAATGCATCTGGGGCACGGAACAGCTTTGCCTTCTCTTTGGAACTTCACCTTTTTTCCTAAATTGAAAAGCCCCAAATATTGTGGAGTTAAAAATAACTGTAATGCAAGGCACACCTGCTGGAATTCCAGCTTCCAGACAGCAAATAACAGCACAGAAGTCTTGCCTTCTTCTCCAACTGACCATCCTAGTCAAGGGGGTGCAGCCCCTGGTTATATTGGACTTACATTTCCATACTAAACATTACCCCCTGATCCTGGCTCCGTTTCTTCAACGTCTTGTTCCTTTTAGAGCAACTGCCATCCCTGCCACTCAGAACCAAATACTTCCTCCCTTCTGCTGTTTCCTTTTCCTCCTAGAAAGTCCTAAAAGGATTGAGCAGCTCAGCCCCTCCCAGGTGATGCATTTCCAGAGCAGACTTACCAATATGTCAGCATCTCCTGTCCTGTTTGATTTATTTAACCAGCTTAAACCATCATGCCTTTAGGCAGGCGGTGAGTTGGTGCTTAACAAGGAAGGCAACCGGCACAAGCTGGGTGTGCCTGGATTTGCAAAGCCCCTCTTGAGACATCCTCAGCTCACCTCTCCCTGCCCTGAGCTTCCCCTCTCTTTAAAAGGGCAGGAGGGGGAAGCAATGTCTGCTCTCCAAACCCGTGGGATAAGGGGGTGCTATCCTGGCTAAAATGTGACCGTGAACTCCCATAATCCTTCTTGCTTGTCTGGATGGAGGGTAGAGGTGTGTGTGTATGTAAAAATTAGACAACTGTTGGGGGGGGGTTACATTTATAGCTCTGCCCACTTCTACCTCTGGCCCTGCCCACCATTGGCACATAGCTCTAGGAACCGCCACCCCCAGGTCCAGAAATATTATTGAAAAGCATTGAACTCAAGGTTCTGCCCCCTCCCCTGTAGAAGCCTTCAAGTTCTCTCTATTGTGTTCTGCCCCCTCCCACAAAATTCCTGGTTGCGCCCATGCTAACATTTACATTGTCTTTTTTGTAAAGGACTATACAGTATCTGTGTTTGCAGGGGGGAAATAACAGCAGTTTTAAGTGCTACAAAAATGCTACCTTGGGAGAAAAGGCCTTGGTCCTATTCCAAAAATGAGTGACAGTTGTGCATTTATTAAACGAAAAGGTCCTGTATTTCTGTGGAAAGGAGAGCACGGTCTGTAAAGAAAATGCCATGCTTTGTAGGGTGATTTTGCCATCCAGCTGGCATTAACTTTACTCAGGAAATTCCTACAGGATCTTGAGAGGTTTGGGGAGATGCCCACTTGTGGCTCCCTTTCAGCACTTAAAAACTGCATCCATTTGCTTTGATTAACGGATGCAAACAAGCAATGGCGGGCTCTCATCTCCCCCACTCTCACTTCTGGCACACATCTGCACATGTGGCAGCTCCACCACAGCTCAGCCTCATGGAGTATATTTGCTTTGTGCATGGGAAACCTTGACAGCCTTGGGAATGTCATACTCTTCTCAGCTTTACCTACCTGATGTAAATAAGATGAGAGTTCCAGAGCACTTTGCATACTGAAAAACGCTTCAGGAATTGCTAGCAATGGCATGCTTAATGTGAAATGTTGAAAGCTACTAAACAGCAGAGCATGTGTTTTGGCAGGAAGGGAGGTGTTTGCAAGATTGTTGGGCTGTTTGTGGCCCCTCTTAGCTGCAGGAGCCCTGGGTGGGAGGGCAAAGGTCAGGCATGTTTATCTAGGCTTGCTCAGGGGACAAAGGCAGGGAGCCCCCGGCAGCTGTTCTCCAACATGGAGAAGGAAGATTTCGGGTGTTTGAAGATTAGAAGGAACAGATTAGTCATTTATCAGAACTGCTGGGACTGGGAAAAGATTGCTTTGTTGGCAGTCATAGTATACGCCCCAGGAGCCCACTTTCTATAATTTTGCACAGAGGAGCCCCAGATTCCATTGTTCATAACCTACCAAATATGATAAATCTGGCAAGGGTCCTGTGTAGGCCCCATCAAAACACATGGGGACTGTGCAGAAGCACTGTTGTGTTCTATGCACGAGAGCCCTCTCTGCTCCTGTGGTTTCCAGCAACTGGTATTCAGGAGCGTTACTGTGGAGGCAAAACATAAGCACCATGACTAGCAGCCACTGATAGCCCTCTCCTCCGTGAATTATTTGACTAATTCTATTTTAAAACCATCTAAGTTGAGTTCCACACACTAACTGTACTGCGTGAAGAAGTACTTTCTTTTCCTCTGTCCTGAAACATCCAACATTCAGCTTTATTGGATTTCTACAAGTTCTAGGGACGTGGGTGGTGCTGTGGTCTAAACCACAGAGCCTAGGACTTGCCGATCAGAAGGTCGGTGGTTCAAATCCCCGCGACGGGGTGAGCTCCTATTGTTCAGTCCCAGCTCCTACCCACCTAGCAGTTCGAAAGCACGTCAAAGTGCAAGTAGATAAATAGGTACCACTCCAGCAGGAAGGTAAACGACACTTCCGTGCGCTGCTCTGGTTCGCCAGAAGCGGCTTACTCATGCTGGCCACATGACCCGGAAGCTGTATGCGGACAAACGCCGGCTCCCTCGGCCTATAGAGCAAGATGAGCGCCGCAACCCCAGAGTCATCCGCGACTGGACCTAATGGTCAGGGGTCCCTTTACCTTTACCTTTACAAGTTCTAGCATTATGAGAGAGTGGTGAAAACTTTTATCTATCCACATTCTCCATGCCATTCATAATTTTATAAGCTTCTATCATGTCGGCTCTTCCTTGCCTTTTCTGTAAACTAAAAATGCTGCAACCTTTCCTCATAGGAGAGTCACTCTATCCCGTTTCTGAACATGGTCACAGGGAGGAGGGGGTCGCTTATTAATGATGATGTACATCCCAGAATCCTTTGCACCCTTGCAAGTGTTTCGCTTAGGCAAAACTCTCCCATTGCACCGATGGTCTTGGGTCAAACCAGCCTTGAAGCAGACCTTCTTGGCAATATCTTCAAGCCTTCTTGGTCTGCCAGCATGTCTCTCTGTGGCCATCTGCCATGTCCTGAATGGCTTCCATTCCCCCGACTGCTCCCTCTTCTTGCCCGTGTCTCCTCCAGTGATTTACACACCTCTCTGTCCTTTTAACAGGCACCCTCTTTCTTAGGAGCCCTTTCCTATTTTTTTTTAAGGGTATAAAGATGTGAGAGAGTGGGGAGGAGCATACTAGGTAGCAACAGGTAGGGGATGTTGAACATCCTGGATGAATTTTGTGAACACCCCAACATTTTTTCCTATATTTCCTCCCTTCTCCTTATGCAACTGTTATAAGGAAAAAATACTCCTTTTCCCTTATGGGGGTACCCAAGAGCCCTTTTGTAGGTTCCCTATCGGTAGGAGAAAACAGCAGAGGTCAACCAGAGAATATTGAGAAGCAAAGCAGCTAGTAAGCCTGATCTTTATTAACTGTTGCAACAGGGTGCTCACAACCACCTGCAAGAGGCAGGAGGGACCCTGAACAATGGTGAGCAAGCCCTTATATAGACTTTTGAAATTGTCCACCCTGGAGCCCAAGACCACCACCCCCCATACATCATACATACATACATCAGAGAAGGGGCTGTCTACAACAGAATTCTGTCTGGCAGGAAATCTGTTGATGGGTTTACCTGGCTATTAATGGGTTTACCAGGACAGCCTGGTTATTCTTTTGTGATGATAAATACTGAATTCCTGAGTCCAGGTCACAGGCTCGCCCTATTCATATCTTAAATGTGTCCTTAAGGCAGGATTTGTGAGCAAACAGACAATGGGGAAGTTTTTCTCATTTCTTCCCTCCTTGCAGAGAAACATTTGAGATCCATTTGGGAGGGACAAAATGGTTTCAGGACTTTTTCCTGTACTGTTTCAGACATGCGGTTTATATATTTATTTATGTATGTGTTTGCTTGGTACATTTATTTTATATCTTAGACCTCATAATTCTCATAGCACAACTAATAATGCTAGCAATCACATGTAGCTGATGCTCACGGGTGAATCTCCGACTTTTTAGATGTTCACAACATTAGATTACCAGCCGTTTCATACCAACGCCGACAGCTGCTCTATTTCGGACATTCACTTTTAATGTATATCAAGTATAAATTCGGGTAGAGAAATCTGTGGCCTTCCAAATGCTGTGGGAATCCCATCAGCCCTGCCTAACGTTGCCAGGAACAATTGGAGGTGTAGTCAAGAAACATCTGGAGGGCCACATCTGCTTGTTGCTGTGGAGGACCACGGCTTTTCAGCACAGTCTTGGAACATATATGCAGGAAATCAGCTGGGTTTGCAGTTTGATGCACCTTTGCTGGCAAATGCAAGGCTTGCTGTCTCCCTGTGGCTGTGTCAGGCTGCCTTACATCCATTCCACCATAAGCACCTCTTGAGCCAGGATTGAAAGCTCACAGATCTCAGTCCAAGTACACGTGGAACCTCCAAATTGGACCTTTCTCACATGGTTTTAGAGCTGGGCCCAGAAAATACTGTGAATTGCTGGAAACCATCTGGGGCAGTAGGGGGCAAGGCAGGAGGAACAGGGCATAAGTTTGGAAGATCTCACAGATCTCTGCCTATTTGCAAGCCTCTTGAGACTGGGAAAGGTCCCCTGTCACCATTTAGGGGGCTTCTGCCTCCAGCTGCTTGTCTGTTAAGTAACTACAGAGCAGCAGACTTCTGGACTGGGGCTGGGGGAAGGAGAAAGGCAGCCAAGGAATTTGGGTTGGAAAGATGTGTCTGGAAGAGGCTCCATCTTTCCTTGTTATGTTTTTTGGTTTCTTGTGGGTGGATGTAAACGCAAGCCAGACTTCCTGTGAGAGGGAGGAAAGGGGCCCAGGATTTCTCTGGATCATCTTTAGGCAGCCAAGAGAGTGGAGCAGTCGAAGCAGTAGAGGGTGAGAAAGTGGTAGAGTTGGGATAGGTTTGGGCAAATGCAGCGAATGCTGAGGGTGGGAGCAGGGCAAGGTGCCGCCATCTCTGAGACAAGCTTCACTACTGCATGCATATATGAATGATTTAAACACACAGTCCCTCCTAACTGGGAGATTTGTGTACGTAATAATAGATTCCCAACAAAAAACCACTTTTAAAAGTGACAACAATATCACACAACGCTCCCTGCCTAAACTGCCCCATCCCAAGGCATCACCCCTGATTAATGCTGGCAGGAAGACATCACTTGTTTCTGTCATACCAGGGACCAATTTCTTTTGTATTGAATCCATACCCCGCCCTTCCCCCCCAAGGACCCCAGAGCAGCAAGCAAACACACAACTCAAAAACAAAAAGCAAACACCTTCAGAACAGTTGATAGCAGTGGTGTCCAAACTTCTTTCAAAAATTGAAGTTGTTGAGCTTTTTTTAGGATTGCTAGATTGCTACCCACAGAAATTCTTGGGTTTAACTTACATTTACACATAGATGTTGAGGGGAGACAGAAGAGAACAGTGACTGTGGTCAAACTTCAATGAAACAAGCTCTCCATTATTATTGGCATCTCCTTTCCAGGGCTTTAACTCCTGAGACTCTACAGCAGCCTTTGTAAACTTGTTGCCCCAGATGATGGAGACTACAACATGCAGCAGCAGCAGCAACAGATAGCATGAGAACTGAGGCATGATTTGATGAAGTGAACATGCGCGAGGCCCAACCATTTTGCCTGACCTTCTTAGAATCATTAAAATCAAATGCAAATTTTATGCAACGATTTTATACAAAGTTTATTGCAAATGGCATACTTTTCATTTCGTCACATGGATGACAAATCTATACAGGTGTTAAATCACTCTGCCTTTCATATCTGAAAGCCAGATGAAAAATAAATCCAGAAAGCTGAAATATATGTCAGGAACATTATAAAGTACATTATACAGTAATAAAGGTTGTCTGTCAACTTTTAAGTTCACAACATATGAACAGGAACATAACACCAGGTATACTTGTTGTGTCCAAATATATTTATACCTGATTTAGACCAACTGACATTAACTGGGATATTACAATGTATTCATCTCAATTGGGGGGGGGGGTAACATGCCTGCACTAATGTGAAGGGTGAAACAGAGATCTTCTGGACCGCAGCTGAGGGATCCCCGCCCCCTCCTGCTTGCACATAAGTAGGAGTGGGATCAGGGCTGCTCTGATGGGATCCCTGTCCCCTCCTGCTTGCACGCAAGTTGGAGTTGGGATGGGGCTGCTCCGATAGGCAGTGCAAAGTCTCCCTTCCCAGCTGAGGGATCCCCACCCCCTCCTGCTTGCATGCAAGTAGGAATGGGATTGGGGCTGCTCCAATGGGAAGGGAGGCACCACGCTGCCTGAGCCTCACCACCACTGCTGCTCACGGCCCTCCTTCTCCACCTTCCATGCCTTACCCACTGCGCACCGCTTCCCCACTACCACTGCAGACCCAACAACTCAGGGGCTGCCCAGGCTCATGGAGAAAGGAGACAGAAGCCTCGGAGGAAGGGGAAACATGGCGGTTGAGGTCAAGGCGGCGGCCACCTCTCTGCCACCTCCATCGCTGCAGCATCAACGTCCCGAACGTGTACTGTAGTATTTATTTATTCAGCCTCACACCCCCGCCGACCAGATTGGTTGACCCAAGGAGTCACGCAGCTGGGGACTCCCTAATGGCACAAGGGCTCGCCATGCCCCCCATACAGAAGGGAGAGCTCATGCCGAGCCCGCAAAAAGGAAATGGCTTTGATGGGCAGGCGCTTGGGAGCCGCAAGAGAGTGCTTTTTCAAAATGGCCGGTGGGGGCCATTAGAAACCAGCCTGGGGGCCGCAAGTGGCCCCTGGGCTGGACTCTGGACATGCCTGGTTTATAGTGTTTTAAAAAACAATTGAAATCAAAAACAGTCCAAAACAGTTACAGTTAAAAACATTCTTCCATCCAGTAATCTCAGGGTTGCCAGGAACAGTATCCTTCACCCACCAAATGCGCCTAGGCAAGCTGAATATTCACTTCTTTCTCACAAGCTGCTCTGTTCATCAGCATTCTATTGTTGACACATTTCCCCTCAGCAGCTGGAACGTCCACCAACATCCCATAGTATCACAGGAACTCACGTCAATGGCTAGGTTGGTGCCTCATATGCAGAAAGATGTTTTAGCCTATGTAAAATGTGACTCTTTACAAGACTCCTGTTTTGCCGTACTGTATGTGACTGGGAGTGAACATTTTTGCCTCCCAGGTAGGAAAAATGGTTCTCTCAAGAGCTGGTTCACTTCTCTGCCTAATGCCTGCTGCCTCATTTTTAAGCACAGGCCAAAGGCAAGTGATCCATTTTATCTTTAGCCAGTGGAGAAACTGTGTGGGTATTACTTAATGACAGTCTCTTGGCAGGCCCGCTGTCCTCAGTCTGTGCCTTTGTGGTTTCCAATTTCCGTTGCATGTCTGTGTGTTTGTATCAGTCTGAATGCAATTATCCTCCTTGCTTTTGTTTGTTCCCTTTCTTCCAGGCTAAAAATTTATTCCTCCGCCTGCTCCCTCCAATTTTGTCCGTATCCTTCCTACAGTTTCCAGGCCAGGTTCCAGAAGGAGTTGAAAATGACATGACGTCACCTTGTGCCCTGCTGCTGCTGCTGCTGCTGCTGCTGCCCCCGGCATTATGTTCCTCTGAGAAAGGGGTAGATCCCTTTCCAGGCTCTGTTGCCAAAGCACAAACTGAACCCCTTTGCATTAATTTAAACAAGGAATGATCGTGTGCTTTTGCAGTTTGGGATATACATTTTCAAGCTGCTCTTGGAGACCACCCTTTCAAACCATTTTAGCATGTGTGGGGAGGCAGGGGGATGTTGATATGATCAAGTGAGATTTAGTAACTCGCGCTTCCAGACAGGAACTATTGCACACGGGTCTGTTGGATCTTATTTTTCTGTGTGTGCATTTGGGACATTATCATGCACACATGCCCGGTTTTTTTGGCCCTGGACTTCAATTGCTATTCTGCTGCTTGTCATCCACGTCAGTGGGAGGAACTTGATGGGAATGTATCTTGGATGTGCTTTCTGTCTCCCTCCTTAGTCGCTCCTCTCCCGTTCCACTACTTTTTTTTCCATTCTGCCCACTTCTATATGCATACAAACATTTTTATTTTAAAAAGCAAAATCGCAGAAATTTTACAATAATTTAAGAGTGCAAATACCACCAACCTAATCTTGCAAATTACATTTGACAAAAGACAAAATAGAGGCTTGTGCTTTTGGTGTGGAGGGGCAATATCAGTTTCCATTTTGGGGTGGGATGAGGGTAATACTGAGGGTTATAAAGCTCTTTTGCTTAAGACCTCCATATTATTGCTGTTTTTGAAAACCTGAGGTACATACTGTGATTAAAATCTCCACACATTTCTGTGTGCAAATCTTGAGATACTTTTTATTTATTTCATAAAATTTCTACACCACTTGATTGTAAAATAAATAAAAAAAATCTCAGAGCTTTTTACAAATGTCCTCTTAACTAGACATTAGGCAATCAGCACAAATAGGTTTATTTCCTTTGTCGTTGGGGGCTGCCAGAAACAAGAGGGCTAAATTGTGCTCATTGAAGAGCACATCATCATGTACAGTGGTACTTCGGGTTACAGACGCTTCAGGTTACAGACTCCGCTAACCCAGAAATAGTACCTTGGGTTAAAAACTTTGCTTCAGGATGAGAACAGAAATCGTGTGGCGGCAGCAGTGGGAGGCCCCATTAGCTAAAGTGGTACCTCAGGTTAAGAACAGTTTCAGGTTAAGGACGGACCTCTGGAACAAATTAAGTTCTTAACCCGAGGTACCACTGTAAAGGAATTTGCCTGTTACATCCCAAGCTAGCAACATGAAAGGCCGTTAATCCAATGAGCTCAAGGTAGCAGACGTGCTTCCCTCTTCCTTCCCATTTTAACCTCACAACAATCCTGTGAGGCTGGTTAGGCTGAGAGGCAGTGACTGGCACCCAAGGTGAGCATCGTGGCTGAGCAGGGATTTGAACCAGACCATGCACGCAAAGGGCTTTGAGCACCTGAAAAGCGTTATGCAAATCATAAGTTTCTATTCTTTCCTGTGCACGCACCTCATTCCCTCATCCATTGTGATGGAAGAGGGTAATGAAAACCAGAGCTAAGGATGTCACATGCCACCATGCGCAAGTTCCACAGACCCAATGGTCTGACTCAGTATAAGGCATGTTCCTATGTTCCTGCGGATTTGTAACATTTTTTCCTCCCTTAAAAAAAGCAGAAGCAATAACAAATGGTGAAAGCCTGCAACTGAGAATTGCTTGTGTTTTAGGCCACAATTTTAATTCCTTTTTCTTATTTATTTAGGTCTCTCTGTCTGCTGGTTTCCACAGCGATACTGGACTCACTGAGAGGGAACCAGAGTTGTCTTTCGGCCCAGAAGCATCAATAACATTCTCTTTGGACGTCTGGCTCCAACATGCTTGGCTTTCTATGAGGTAATTTTTGGAGAGGGAAGGTGGTGCGGCCTCGGTCATGCTGGCCTGAGTGTGTACAGTTGAAGAATTCCTTGGGGCAGAGAAGAAAACAACTCTTGCTGGGGAGCAAAATGGCGGCTTCTGCTCCCTCACCATACGCCTCTTGAACAGGCCGGGTGACTGCCATTAACCTGAGACCATATCCCGGACACGAAATGAGCCAGAACGCCAACTCCCACTTGGCCGATTCACCCCAGCTCTCCAAGAGCAGCCTGCTCAATATACTGGGCAGCCCTCAGCCCGAAAGGATGAGCCTCTCCGATTCCCTGCCCGCCACCCCAAAGAGTGGCACCCCTTCGCCCGGCCCCCCACCACAGCTCCCCTTGCTGAGCGCCGGCTGCCTGGATGGTGACTGGGAGAGCCGGGAAGAGCTGCGCTTGCGGGAGCTTGAGGAAGCGCGGGCCAGAGCTGCCCAGATGGAGAAGACGATGCGCTGGTGGTCAGACTGCACCGCCAACTGGCGGGAGAAGTGGAGCAAGGTGCGCGCCGAGCGCAACAAGGCCCGAGAGGAGGTGCGCCAGCTGCGCCAGAAACTGGAGACCCTGACCAAGGAGCTGACCGGCCTGAGGCGGGAGAGGCAGGAGGTGCTGAATGAGAACGAGCAGCTGGGCAAAGAGGTGGCCCGGCTGAAGGGAGAGGGCAAAGGGGAGAAGGAGAAGGAGC
Source organism: Podarcis filfolensis (assembly GCF_964270895.1). Lineage (NCBI taxonomy): Eukaryota > Metazoa > Chordata > Lepidosauria > Squamata > Lacertidae > Podarcis > Podarcis filfolensis. The sequence goes on along the minus strand of NC_139611.1, from coordinate 54,828,290 downwards.
TGGACAACCGAGTCGCGTCTGAGAAGGAGAGCGAGGCCTCCCCAGAGCAGGAGCCCGTGCGGGATGTGGGCTCTGAGAGGCTGCCGAAAAACAAGGTAAGTAGGGGCATCGGGGCACGAGTGGCCTGCTTCATACGGAGGACTCGTAGGGATAGAGGAAGCTGCCTCATACCAATACATTTGGTCCATCTCGTACAATATTAGCCACACCCTGGGATTTCAAGTGAGAGTGTCTCCCAGCCCTGACTGGGGTTGAACCTGGGACCTCTTGCACATGGCGCAAGATGCTCTGTCCCTGAACTGCAGCCCTTCCACTGAAAACAAATCAAGGTTCCAGACCTCATGGTTCTGAAGAAAGAGATGACTTATTTACTTATAGGGGAGAACGGCCATTGTAGGGCTAGGGGATAGGCCTGTGTGTTTATCTCATGCCCCAGTAATTGCACCAAGCAAGTGCAAAGTTTCAACTGCACAACCTTGCCAAAGTTCCTTGTGAGCAATTCTCAGTAAATAAGAGCAGCCTGGAATTCAGAACTTGAACAGGTGGAGCTTTTCGCACCAGTTATTTCAGTGCCAGGAACAGCTCCAGTTAACTCCACTCTGCATATTTAAGGTGCAAGGGCTGTTTTAAAAGGTGGCAATCTTCTCCATGCATGACAGGGAGGCCTTGAGGAGGTCGCATGGGAAGTGGGGCCAGCCAGGATAATTGTCAGCAGTCATTTAACCTGTCAGTTTACTTCCTCTTGTTTAGCACAACAAGCCACACCAACTTCTGGTATCCATATACTTTTCCTGTTTTATATCTTGATTTACTGAAATACAAGCAAGTAGAGCAAGACATTTTTGTGTGTGTACAAATTTATTTGGGGGTTCTAAAAACCCAGCATTTTCACAGAAAGCCAGCGAAAGGTCTTTGCAGACCCTCATTTGTCTTTTGCTCATTTCTGCATGCCGTGCCTTGAATTGCTTGCCTTGAACGTCTCTCTGGCCTTTTTGTTCCCTCCCCCCAAAACTGAATATTTTTGGGGGGATGAGGAGGCTTTTACAAAGCAACTGAAATGCAAAATAATGAGGCGTTTTGCTGTGAGAAAGTGCAGGGATGGGAATTTTGGCTCCCATAAAGAGCCAGCTGGTGCACATCAAAAGGAAATTGCTTGGACTCAAAGGCAGAGGCCGATAGGAACTGATGGCTGAGAAGATAATTTCACATATGCAGAATATAGAGGGTAGAGCAATTCATCGTCTTCAGAGTAGTTACAATTTGCTAAACTCCTCCCTGTTGCCTGTGCTCTAGGATGATGGTGTCTTGGCTTTACTGGCCAAGCACAGCACTTTGGGCAGAGAGTTGCAATCAGGGCTAATGGGCAACTCATTCACCTTTGCATTTCGTTATATTTATACTAAACACTCTTAGATGACAATTTGGCAGGTTTCACTGAGTAAATTGCTTAGTTCAGGCAATCCTCCAGTCATTGTGTGAAATACCAGAAATAATCCTTAGGTTCTCTTTCTTTCTTGCACAGCTTCACTCGCCATTGTTTTGTTCCGATTGCCATGATGTCCAAATCTGTAATTATCAGTTGCACTTGCAAATCTGAATTGCAAACCATGGTTTGAGATGGGATTTCAATTCCAGTTTGGAGGACATTGGAAACCATGGTTGATTCAGATGCAGGGACACAGGAAGCTTATATAAGAAGCTTATTTTGCCTTATTCAGTCAAAATGATTGATCTGTCTAGCTCAGTGTTGACTACACAGACTGGCAGGAGCTCTCTACAGTTTAAGGCAGGGGTCTCTCCCAGCCTTCCCTGGAGATAACCAAGGATTGAACCTGGAACCTTCTGCATGCAAAGCAGATGCACTGCTACTGAGCTTCAGACATTCTCCATGGCAAATTATGTTTTATGATAAATTGAAAATGAAGGTGTGCTGGAGAGAGAGGAAAAGGGCGCAAGGGAAACCGTGGCTCATTTCCTGTCCTTGAAACCACGGTTTGGAGTTGCCATCCCATCCCAACATGTGACTGTGAGTCTTGAATAGAGCTTCTCCCTTCCCCCTCCTCCTCTCAGTCCCCTATGCAGCACATAGATTCTGTGTTAAGTTTTCCCTCCTAGCAAACTTTTATTCCTTTACAGAATTTAAACACTTTCAAGTTCAATGATTCCTTCTTTGCAGATAGAATGTTCATGAATATTCTGTGACATCACAGCAGTTCAGCCAATAGCACAGGAGCAGCTGCTTGCAAGCAAATGCTTTTTGTGTGTTTTACATGAGAAATTATAGATAACTAATGGCCCCTGATCTGATCGGCACTGTCAGTTTGTTTGTATGTATGTCACTTTCCAACAATAAACATATACCTAAAGAATACACTGCAGCATGTAGAACATGCTAGAATGGCCTTTGCCAACCTGGTGTCTTATAGTTCTTTTGGCAGAGCTGACTGGGGCTGATGGCAACTGTAGTCCAAAACATCTGGAGGGCACCAGGTTGGCAGAGGCCGCACTAGCATAACATTAGTTAGTGAATTTCCTGGCAACTGGCAACATTCACTAGAAAAATCATAATAGCCCCCTCCAGTTTCTCCCATGCACATTGTTTTGCTTTGTTTATAAACCGCCAACTAAGTAAAAGCCATTATAAGATCATGAAGTGATCATTAATATCTGCCCATATCCTGTTTTACTTGTGTGTTTCACCTTGCTGTGCATGTCTAGAGCAGAAATCCTTCTATGCAAGCCTCGCTTTTCCAGAGCTCATTGATTTGGAGGACTAAAACAAGTTCCGCTCACTTCTCTCAGAGAGGGAGAAGCAGCTTTTCCCTGAGGAGAGCGAGCTCTGATGTTCCAACCCTGGAGTTAGTGGTGCATTCCTGGCCAGGGTTGCTGCCAAGCCACCCACAGGCTTAGCTGTAATCCAGGGTTGTCCTCAGGGTAGGGTGAGAGTGGGAGTCGAAACCTGCACTCTGGTAATCAGCTGTCAAGCCCTGCGTGACTTTGTCATTTCAAAAAAGCATTTTATTGCTTTTTCACATATAATAAACATAATTTAAAACACAGTGAGCAGAAAACAATTGCAGCTAGTCTCTCATTTATTGGAACTTACATTTGCAGCTAGTCTCTCATTTATTGCATTTATTTGATTTAAATCAAATCGATTTAAATTACGATTTAAGTCACTAGATTTAAAACTTTTTTTTAAGGAAAGACTCATTCTTGCTGGTATAATCTTAATATTTACAACCAGATGAAGGTTTTAATTTTGGAATAATAAATTTTCAGAGTAGTTTTTACAGTTATGTCAAAAGTTACTGATTTGGTTATACTATTAGAAATACATAGACAGATAATTATGAAATTGTTGTGAGGTTTAATAGGTTAACTGTGTACATTTGGACAACTTTTCTGCTGCACCTTATTGGAAGGAAATATAATCATTTCCGTAATAACAATTTAAACAATTTATTTAAGTAAAACAATAACATTATAGCATATGTACCCATGTTTGTTAACTGACGTGGTTAAACATTTTTTAAAAAAAAAACTTAGAATGAGTTTTAGCACACATGAAAAACTTAAAACAAATCCTTATTTACTGATGAATAGCCTTTGGACTAAAAGGTATCTTAAATAGAAAACTACAGTATATTTAGAAAGATTTTTCCTCCAAAAGCATTTTATTTTTAAAATCCAATGTAAATTTTAAAAAAAAATCCAATGTAAATTTTAAAAATCCAGTTTTGTTGTTCTTGTTTTTTTTAAAAAAACATTGATTTTTATTCACCCTGGGGATGCATGTGCTATAGAAGGATAAAGGACTCGCCTTGCCTCTGGCTGCCCTGACCTGGCAAGTCAATTTCTTGGCCAGAACAACAGACCACACCTGAGCATACCATAAGTCTGTAGACAGGCCTGACTTTGGCATTTGTGACCTCTTCTTATCCGCAGTCGCTGCAGGAGTTTGAGCTGATGGAGAACCTCCTGAAGAGCAAGCAAGAAGGGCAGGAGTGCTGGGACCAGCGGAGCACGGTCAGCGTCCGCTCATCTTTCGCCCGGCAGGAGAGGAGCCGGCTGCTCTGGGAGGACGTCTCCGTCATCGAGGAGGACGCCACCAAGATCACGGCCCTGAAGCTGAGGCTGGACGAATCCCAGAAAGTGCTGCTCAAGGAGCGGGAGTGAGTGCTGCCTGTGCCACCCCCCTCGCTTGCTGAGGAAGCGCCCAGAGTGCGGCCCTCAGCCTTGCCCTTTGTGTTGTTGTTGTCTCTTTCAGGGACAAGCTGTCCCTCAGCAAGAACATCGAGAAGCTGGAAGGGGAGCTGAGCCAGTGGAAGGTCAAGTATGAGGAGCTGAACAAGAACAAGCAAGAGGTGTTGAAGCAGGTGGGCAAGATCTGTAGCAGAAGGCCCCAGGTTCAGACCTCAGGGGCATCTCTAGGTAGGGCTGGCACGGTCCCCTGCAGGAAACTCATAGCTAAACAGGAATTGCCTTGCTATACCAGCTGGCAGCAGCTACACTGGTGACTGGGAGTGACCGCTGAGACCACATAACACCGGTTCTGAAAGACCAACATTGGCTCCCACCACATTTCCAAGCACAATTCAAAGTGTTGGTGCTGACCTTTAGACCCTAAATGGCCTCGGCCCAGTATACCTGAAGAAGCATCTCCACCCCCCGTCGTTCAGCCCGGACACTGAGGTCCAGCGCCAAGGGCCTTCTGGCGGTTCCCTCACTGCGAGAAATGAGGTTACAGGGAACCAGACAGAGGGCCTTCTTGGTAGTGGCACCCATCCTGTGGAACGCCCTCCCATCAGATGTCAAGGAAATAAACAACTATCTGACTTTTAGAAGTGTTTATAATATTCTGTTGGGAGCCACCCAGAGTGGCTAGGGAAACCCAGCCAGATGAGCAGGGTATTTTTTTTTATTATTATTATTATTATTATTATTATTATTATTATTATTATTATTATTACAAGAGGCAGTGATGGTCACCAAGCACCCACTTGGATGGCTATAAAAGAGGATCAAACAAATTCACAGAGAAGAAGTCTATTGATATGACTGCGCTCTGCCTCCATGTGTCTGAATACTAGTTTCTGGAAAGCACAGGAGTGGAGAATGATGATGATAATAATAATAATAATATGCCACCCATCTGACTGCCACTCCAGGTGTAGTTCAAGACAGAGTAACTTTCTGTGTTCTGTACTTCTGAGTTAAAGACTGCCTGACTGTGTAATCCCATCTGGCTGCTTGGAGTGGGGTGCTTTCATTGATGACCATAAAGCAAGTTGCAGCCCAGGGATTCTTGGGGCACAGCTTTTCAACAGGGCAGTGAGGGTGGCAAGATGTCTCAAGCCCCTATCTGAGCCCTAGATTTTGGGTGTTAGACAGGTATGACCCCAAGCTTGCAGAGAATTCCCCAAAGCCCCTCTTGTTGGACTGTGTTGTTGGACTCCGGTTCTCGTCAGTCCCAACCCCAGGCAGTGGTGAGGGGTGATGGGGGATGGAGTTGAACATCCGGAGAGCCACAGATTCCCCATTCCTGCTGCAATGGCTAGAACAGCCACCAACCCCCCAACCCCAGCTTTTCACTTTCCAAGCACTTTGGACTACTTTGGGCTGGTGGGAATTGCAATCCCAAACATCTTTCAAGTCGGTCAGTGGTGATTTTTTACTATCCTCCTCTCCTGAGTCAACATTCTTGAGAAAGTGCCCTCATGCAGCCACTCCTGCAAATCTACATTTTAAAGCAAATTCTTTTTAAAATGTGGGGAAAAAATTATAAATATGAGCACAGGGGGGTTCTGAAATATCGGAGAACGGCAGGATATTTTCTTATCAACACAGCAGCTCTCTGCATCCCCCTGCTCTTAATGTGGCTCTTTAAAGTGCTGCTATTGATTTTGCCCACAGACACCAGAGGTTATTTCCAACTTCTCTTTTCAATCTGTCTACAGCTGAACATTCTCAAGGAGATCCACCAAGACGAGTTGGGGCGCATCTCTGAGGATCTGGAAGACGAACTGGGGGCTCGATCAAGTATGGACAAGAAATTAGCTGAGTTGCGATCAGAGGTGAGAATTAGGGGAAAGTTGACCTGGAAACCTGCAAGAACAGCAGTGTCCTTTGTGTTTCCCCATTGCTCACTTAGTTGCCCCCCTAAAGTGTGGTGTAGTGCTTAGAGTGTCGGACTAGAGCGTGAGAGACCAGGGTTCAGATCCCTACTCAGCCATGAAGTTCACTGGGTATGACCTTGGGCGGGCCAGTCAGTGCCTCTCAGCCTGCCTAGCCTACCTCACAGGGTTGTTGTGAAGAGAAAATAGGGAAGGGAGAGGACCATGTACACCACCTTGAACTCTTTTGAGGAAAAGGCATCATATAAATATAATAAATAAATAAATAAACTGAGCTCCAAACATTTCTTTTGTGGCTCTGCTAGTACAAAAGCTTTCAAACTTGTTCCTTTTGACATCTGGAGATGTGAGTTCAAATTCTGAGGCAGACGTCGTGATTTGTTTGTTTGCCGTGGTGTTTGACTTCAGACTCGGTTGCAGGCGGCCAGTGTTAAATTGCCTTTTTGGTCCACACACAGCTTGAAAGAGATGTCACTGAGACATTGGGCTGCCCCAAATGGCAAAGTCGCAGAAAGGGTAGTGGAGGAGCATCCTTTGTAGACAGAAGGTCCCAGGTTAACTTCCTGGCACCTCCGCTTCAGAAGATTTCTGATTGCTCAGCTGGAAAAGATCTTGGCAGCGGCTCTCTAAGCCAGCATTGGCCTAGGTAGAACCAAAGTCTCCACCCTTGGAAAGCTTCCTGTGTCCATCCCAGTAACCCTTGCAGCATCACAGATTTGCACATCACACATGGCTTTATTGGATTATATATAGAATTATAGCCTCTTTGGTACGTGTTCTGTTCAGGCAGTGAAAGTACAGACCTTTTCACTGGTGGCCCCTTGGCTGTGGAATATTCTTGCCAAGGAGGCCCACCTAATGCCAGCATTGTCCACTTTTAGGTGGCAGGCAAAGACATTCCTGTTCTCCCAGGTATCTGGAGACATCAGGCAGCATGTTCAGCTTGCTCTTTTGAACTGGCTACTAATGCACCATGGGTAGTCTAATGAACTGACCAGGACCTTGCAGTCATCATCTGAAGAAGCCCTTCTTCATGTGCCCCCTCCACAGAAGGCCGGAAGGTGGCAACATGAGGAACGGGCCTTTTGAGTGGTGACTTCCCGCTTGTGGAATGCTCTGTCCAGCAAGTCTCTCTTGGCGCCATTGTTACATGTCTTCAGGCACCGTGAGAAAACATTCCTTTTTTAACCAGGCCTTTGGCTTTTAATTATCTATGTCCTCTTAGAATGGGTGGGATTTTTCTAATGTATTTTTCTCCTTGGTTTTAATGTTACGTATGTTTGGTTCGTTTTGTGCGTCTCATTGAGTCACCGTGGCGAAAAAAGAAAAAGAGTGACTAGCAAATTTAATAATGGGGAAGCTGGTTCCCACAGACATCTTTCCAGCAGCAAGACTGATCCCCTTACACCCTCCTTTCCCCAAAGATGGAGCGGCTCCAGGCCGAGAACGCGGCGGAATGGGGCAAGCGCGAGCGCCTGGAGACAGAGAAGCTTAATCTGGAGCGAGAGAACAAGAAGCTGCGGGCGCAGATTGAGGATGTGGAGGAGGTTCTGGCCCGGAAGAGGAGGCAGACGGTGAGCGCCCTCGACACCGATTTCAAGACCATCCAAGCGGAGCTGTTTGAGAAGAACAAGGTGACATAAGCTTAAGGGAGGGAGATCACCCTGGGGGCGGAAGGTGGTATTTCAGACCTCAGGGAACCTCACTTGTCAAAGCTGACCTTTGGACACTGCAAGAAGCTGATCTCACTGCTGCTTTACTCAGCTGTGACGTTCCTAAATAAATAACTGGGACCCACTCCAAAGCACTGCAGCAGGGAGCTCTCCTGTCCTGTGTTCCAGCCCGTCAGCTATGTGTTCTTCCAGGATACTCCAATCCGTTCTATTTCACACGCAAGTCAGTATTCTGCTGCCCCCTGGGCATGCTGGACAGCTCACTGGGCTGTTTTTATTTCCTTCTCCATGCCAGGTATTTTTTCTAAAGAGTTTTGTACTTCTACACACACACACACATTTCTGTTCTCCATCCAGACAAGGAAGAATATTATCGGAGTTCAGAGACATATTTCAGCCAGGCAGAAACACTCCAAGAGGGGCCAAGCCAAGTAGAGCATGAGACTCTTCATCTCAGAGTTGTGGATTCAAGTCCCACACTTGACAAAAAGATTCCTGCATTGCAGGGGGGTTGGACTAGATGACCCTTGTGGTCCCTTCCAACTCTACAATTCTATGATTCTATGAAGGCTGATGGGGTTTATTTTAAGAGGCGCATCAAAGGTTGCTTTCTGACAGTCAACACCAGGGGGCAGCCAACCCTTTCCATTTGCAGAGATAGAGATAGAAGACCAATTCAAAGTAATTTCCACAGGGCTGCTGCCTTACTCTGTTGCAGCAAAAACAATATAGAGCAGCCTTCCTCAGGCCTCTGCCCTCCAGAGATGCTTTGCACTAAAATTCCCATCCGTAGCACTGAATGAGACCGATGGGAGTTGCAACCCTAAACATCTCTGGAGAAAAGCTGACACAAGAGTCTTGTGGCATAAACAGGTGCCTCATTAAATCTGTTCATCTTTTAAGTTGCCACAGACTTTGGTTGTTGTTTTCTGTGCAGAATAGGAACTTGGTAAGAGACACTCAGGACTCCTCCAGATGACCTGTTTATTGAGCATTTGTCCAGATTTAATTTCACAAAGCTTGCACAGAGGTTTATACAGTGGTACCTCGGGTTAAGAACTTAATTCGTTCTGCAGGTCCGTTCTTAACATGAAACTGTTCTTAACCTGAGGTACCACTTTAGCTAATGGGGCCTCCCGCTGCTGCTGTGCCGCCGCCGTGCAATTTCTGTTCTCATCCTGAAGCAAAGTTCTTAACCCAAGGTACTATTTCTGGGTTAGTGGAGTCTGTAACCTGAAGCGTCTGTAACCTGAAACGTTTGTAACCCGAGGTACCACTATACAATATTGGCACTTTCGGTTGAATTTGTTTGCAGAAAGGTTACACCTCTTCTAATCAATCGATGGTTATCCCATGCTTTTTAATGCATTTCCTCATCACTTCCCTAACTGCAAAAACAAACTCGTATTTCCAGTATGCAATTAAATTCCTCTTGCAAAATACTGATAGTTTGGGGGGTGATGCTCAGAGATCCTTAAGAATGAAACACACAAATTGCACGTCCTCTTTGAAGGTGGCACAAGAGTAGAAACCACCACTTTTCCCTTTAAAATACAGGGTGGGGGGTGGGGGACTAGGCAAAGTGGCGCTATTTTTTGTAGCACATGCAAAACACACCCTAAGCAGCAGGCTTCCTTTCTCGGAGAAGGTTGAGTACTCCCTCACCGCCGTTCCCTCCCACAGGAACTGGCAGATCTGAAGCATGTCCATGCCAAGCTGAAGAAACAGTGCCAGGAGAAGATGGCCGAGCTGGCCCACGCGAACCGCCGGGTGGAGCAGCACGAGGGCGAGGTGAAGAAGCTGCGCCTGCGAGTCGAGGAGCTCAAGAAGGAGCTGGCCCAAGCGGAGGACGAGGTAACCCTTTGGACCTTCCACACTTGTGTCCCCTTTCCATGACTTTGCAGCAGCTTCTACTCTGGGGAACAGGTGCTCACTGTTTCAGGATGGTTTGGGACCTGCTTCTGTCCTTTCACTCAACTCCCCACCCACCTCCTCCTCCTGCTGTTGTCCCTATATGATGACAGCACAGGCTGTTTCATCTGGACAGGCCTGCATATTTCAACAGTAACACAGCAGCATCAGTTCCTCCTTGCTCAAATATGGGTACCATTCAGGGCATGGCTTTCCTATGGAGCCTGGCATATTTAAGATAATGTCTATTACCTCACGAGCCCAGGGAAGTGATTTGCTTAGGGTTACCCTCAGTTTGGGTAGCTGGATTGGTAGAAATCATCCTTCCCCAGCCTGGGTGTCCCCTCCAGATGTTCTGGATTACAGCTCTCAAAGTGATGCAGTTATGTGCCTTTGTATGCCACATTTAGCATGATCTGTGTGGAGAAGGGCTTGGCTCAGTGGTAGAGCGTGTGCTTTTGCATGTGAAAGGTCCCAGGTTCAATCCCTGACGTCTCCAGCTATGGCTGGGGAAGGGTCCTCTGTCTGAGATCTCAGGGTTAGGGCTACCAGCCAGAGCAAAAATATACCAGTGATCGGGCTCAGTATATGCCCAATTGTGAAAAGTCATATGAGAGTCAAAAACAATTCTTGGCTTTTCCTACTGCCCATTTGTCTGCATGGCTGTTTTATCGCAAGCTGGGCTTGCACAGCTTGGTGACCCACAACTAATCCAAACACAGCCTCGCAGTTTGGTAATCCCTTCTGCTTTTTGCTGGCTGCCTGGAACTGCAAGGATGATGGGAGGGGAGGATATCAAGGAACCAGCAGGCTGGCAGATGTGGCAGCAGGGTTCTGCATTCTGCTTGGTACTGACCTTGTTGCAAGGTATGGAGATAAGTGAAGATGGATTGGACCTTTCCTGGAACCCCAGTCCCCCAAAAAACAATGTACTTGTGTTAGAGGACACTGTGTGTTGAGCCCAAAATGCATTTGAATTACCCATGCACGAGCTACCGCTTCTGAAGAGGCAAGCAGTATTTCAAAACCAAACAGCTGATTGCCTCTTTGGGAGCGAGAGCTGTGTCAGAGCAAGATCAAACTGCACACAAGGTGTGTGTAAATTACCACTATGGCTTGTGTGCTGCTGATTCTAGCATCCAACTTAAGACTTGGCTGCTGGTGTCTGGCTAACAATAAGGCAAAAAGCGTGTTGGTGGTGAGGGTTCAACTCCACCTTCCCCGACTGGGTTGCTGCCCTCACTTGTCTTGTGTTTCTGTCTGCTCTGCAGCTTGACGAGGCCCACAACCAGGCACGGAAATTGCAGAGGTCGCTTGATGAGCAAACAGAGCAAAGTGAGAACCTCCAAGTTCAGCTGGAGCACCTGCAGTCCAGGTAGGGGGAAGCAAAGATCAGGCTAGGGAAGGTGAGAGATGAGATGAGCTCAGGGATGGAGGAAAAGGGACTGGAACAATGTGACGGGCATGATAAAGCAAGCGGTGGATCTACAGTACTTGGGGATTGGTGTATTTAGAGGCAGAATATTTGGGGCGGGGGAATGAAATTCCATCCCTGCAAAGTTGTCTTCCGCTTTTGCAGGGTGGGCTGTTTATTTTACACATACACATTCGTTGTTTGATGACTGTGACATCAGGTGGTACAACCGGTTGCAAAACCCAAAGTATTCATCTGTGAACGAGTAAAGGTGCTGCGTACGCAGCCGGTTTTTCTTTTGAGTTTTTTTCTGCAGCAGCTCTTGAAGAGGCATGCCACTTTTCAGTGTTTTAGAAAGGCTTGCCTCTTTAGGAAGCTGCTGCAGAGACAATTCAAAATAATTTATTGCTGGACATGCATCACATCTTCTTCATTTGGGTATGCCCAAGGTAGAGAAATCGAGTGGCACCTTCTTCCTGTGTGCCTGGAGGCAGGGGTGGCTTTCTTCTGCAGCATCTAGCTTGGCTCACTTACTTGAGTGGTCTTTGGCTATTTGTTCTCCCTGCACTTTTCTCTCTGCTCTCTGATGCGCTTGCTCTCTGTTCGTTGCATGCTGTGGTTCAGATTGCATAATCCAGGGCTGGAAACAGGGTGATCCATAAAGGCAGAATTAATGGACAACAGAAACGCAGACTTCCTGGATTAGCAAACTGCTTTAGGTGGCTGCAAGTACAATCCTAACCTCCGTCAGGCACACCAAGCAGACCCCAATACAACCTCTTGCTCACTGAACCAGTTTAGGATCCAGTGGATCCGTGGCTGTCTCAGCTCTGCTCTCTCCTTGCCTCTGATGGCTTTACACAGCTTTCTCTAACCAGGTGCCCTCCAGATGTTTTGGATTACATCAGCTGGCTGGGGTTGATGGGAGCTGCAGTCCAAAGCATCTGAAGGACAGTCTGTTGCAGACGGCTGCATTATTATTACTTACATTTGTATCCCACCTTCTTTCCTCCAAAGAGCTCACAGTTCTCCTCCTACGCATTTCAACCTCACAACAACCCTGTGAGGTAGGTTAGGCTGAGAGCGCATGACTGGCCCAAGGCAACCCAGTGAATTTCATGGCCGAGTGGGGATTTGAACCCAGATCCTAGTCTGAAACTTTAACAACCAGACTAGCATCCTTTGCCTTTTAACTCCCTTCCCGGATTTGTTCCACACATCCTCCAGTTCCTAGTTTTCCTTCCCCACCAGACGCTGAAGTTGAAATCTTTGCCTTTTTAAAAAAAACATCCTCCTGAACCAACTCCTGGTAGTTTGCGAGCACAAGAGAACATGCAAATCAGCTGTGGGTTAATTTAGACTGCAAACGAGAGTGAGTGCTGGGGCGTTAGCTCTTAAGCGCTGTTCGAAGACTAATTGGACGAACTGTTGTCTCCCTGGAGGCTTTGCAGAAGCGGGAGTCCTTTCCAGGAAAGGAAGGTTGCATCAAAGGGTTGAAAGGGGGTGGGGAGGGGAGCCAGGTGGGAGAATGATCTCATTGATAAATTGGAGGAGAGCATCAAGGGGAACTCTTCAAATTGCAGCCATCCGTTTCTCAGCAGCTTACCTGTCAGCCGCGGGCTGCGGATGAGAGGGTGGGAGGGGGGAAGGAATGTCGTGCCTGATCAGCAGAGAACAGTGATGGATGCTACAGAGCCTGGAGGGTGGCTTTCGGTCACCCTCGCCCCATTTCTCTCTGTCATGTTCGCTGGAGGCAGGTTGGGAGGTTAAATGTGAGGGGAACTCAATCCTTTAACCCATGCGGTTAGGGCCTTGTCAAATGCACTGAGTCAGTTCCAACCCCGGGGTCCCTTGCAATCTCCCTGTGGATACTAGGGTGTGCCGATTCCCCAGTGCCCTTAAAAACATTCCCCCGGCACCACCGCCCTCAATGACAGCTGCAGCCGCTTCTGCAATCAGCTTAGCCCTGCCACTGGTTGTGAAACAAAAAATACGTGACTAAAGGCAGGGGAAAGCCGCTTGATTTTCAGATGCTCGTATTTCGCCCCACTTAAAAGAGGGAACAAACGTGAGCAGGGCTTGTTTGCAGGTGCCAGCCTGGAAGTCTGGGGCTGGCTTCAGAGGTTGGCAGACTTGGGCATTATCCTGTGCCCCCAAGACTGGTAAAGGGCTCACAGACCCAGCATTGCTCATCAGTTTTACTTTGCATAGAAGAAATCATAGACTGGTTGGACGCAGAGGAATGGTGGGAAGAACCAGCTGAGGAAACTCCAAGGGAAGAAGGCTCAGAGCCCGGGGGGGACAAGGACGAGTGGTCAGAGGGAGAGGAGGGAGCAGAGTGAATTGGACAAGATGATACTCAGGGACCCTTTGGCCTGATCCTGCAGGTTTTCTTTGTTGTTGTTGTTTAGTCCTTTAGTCGTGTCCGACTCTTCATGACCCCATGGGCCAGAGCACGCCAGGCACTCCTGTCTTCCACTGCCTTCCGTAGTCTGGTCAAACTCATGCTGGTAGCTTTGAGAACACTGTCCAACCATCTCGTCCTCTGTCGTCCCCTTCTCCTTGTGCCCTCCATCTTTCCCAACATCAGGGTCTTTTCCAGGGAGTCTTCTCTTCTCATGAGGTGGCCAAAGTATTGGAGCCTCAGCTTCACGATCTGTCCTTCCAGTGAGCACTCAGGGTTGATTTCTTTAAGAATGGATAGGTTTGATCTTCTTGCAGTCCATGGGACTCTCGAGTCTCCTTCAGCACCATAATTCAAAAGCATCAATTCTTCGGTGATCAGCCTTCTTTATGGTCCAGCTCTCACTTCCATACATCACTACTGGGAAAACTATGGCTTTAACTATACAGACCTTGGTCAGCAAGGTGACATCTCTGCTTTTTAAGATGCTGTCTAGGTTTGTCATTGCTTTTCTCCCAAGAAGCAGGCGTCTTTTAATTTCGTGGCTGCTGTCACCATCTGCAGTGATCATGGAGCCCAAGAAAGTAGAACCTCTCAGTGCCTCCATTTCTTCCCCTTCTATTTGCCAGGAGGTGATGGGACCAGTGGCCATGATCTTCGTTTTTTTGATGTTGAGCTTCAGTCCATATTTTGCACTCTCCCCTTCCACCCTCATTAAAAGGTTCTTTACTTCCTCCTCACTTTCTGCCATCAAGGTTGTGTCATCTCTTACAAAGGCCAAAATGAGCTCCTGTCTTCTGAATTGCAGGGATCTCATTCCTTCCAAGTGCCCTGGGGGGGAACAGGACAGCCCATTTTTTCATGCAAGATCTCGGCAGCCGTTTCAGGTGCCGTGATCTCGCACTGTGCTCTTGCCCCGAAAAAGTGCTTTTTCCAGGGCTGCGAGAGATCTTGCCCCCCCCCCCCCACAAAGTGCTTTGGGGGTGGGAAAGATGAGAGTGAGATCCGGGTCAAGTGACTCACCCAAGAGCACATCCCGGAAGACCCAGTTTTGCGTTAGAAAAAGTTGGATGGTATGGAATCTGTGGGGTTCTCAACAAGTTCTTTTTTAAAAAATGGGTTGGTAGAGCGAGGGGAGATACAGTAAATGATCAAAGAGTTGGAGCTCCTTCCCTCAAGAGGTTAGGCAATGAAGGAGACTTGATAGACGTTTACAAGAGTGGAATGTTGCCAAGGAACTGGAAACACTGGACCAGCAGGACTCGGAAGGTGAGTGGCAGAGGCCCCTTGCGCATGCTCTCCTCTTCCACTAGAGGGTGTGGAGGGCCTTGCGTGGGAATGATGAACAGCAAGAGGGAGAGAAAGGGGTCTCAAGGGCGCCACCCACTTCCTCAAGGAGATCTAGAAACATGGAAGGATGAGGGTCAGAGGGCCCATGGCATGCTAAGTGAAGCACCTTTAAGAGATACTTTCATTTTATTGCCTTTAAAAAGTTTTTTTAAAAAAAAATAAAATGCATGCATGTTTCTCTAGCAATAAAACACTGGGTTGCCTGCCAGACAAATCGATTCTGCTCAATCCAAAGAGCTTTTGAGGAGGCAGCTGAGCTCTAAAAGAAAGAAAGGAAAGAAAGCGATGATTTTTATCTCCTCCTTTTTATTGGGGAGGTTGGCATTAAATCATACGAGAATAATGGAGCCTTCCCTCCCCCTCCCTCGCCGAGCCCACCACCCTCTTTCCTTAAATAATTCATGCCTTTTTCCAGTAAAAAGCAACTGGAGTCAGAGGCTGCCGCACCTAGAGAATTATCGGAGCGGCGTCCTCCTTGCGAGCTCCTGCGTGGCTTCAGATGGGAAATCCAGCACATAAATTTCCATGGGTGGAATTTAATGCTGGGATGATCAGGGAGCTGACAGTGCTGAGAATGCCTCACTGGAGAGGCTGAAGGGTAACAAGGCCCCCTAGGAAGGGAGCAGAGGGGCTGAGACGCTGCTCTGCTGTCTAGGAACCGGCTACAGTCTCCGGGAGCTGTGCGCTCCTCCAAAACCAGTCCCAGCAATTGCTCATAGCAGCAAACATTTTCCGCGCTCCCACCAAAGCAGAGCCTTGGGACCCCTCTGCAGTGTCATGAGTCTGCCTGCCTCTTAGCTCCCAAGCCAGGCTCAACGCCTTCCTGTTGACATGAAAAGCCCTAAGCAGTTTGAAACTGGGATACCCAATACAGGGAGTGTCTCCCCAAGTGCAGACCAGACTGTGGTTTAAAATCCGCTGGTTGTTAGTGGGCCTTCTCAGTGGTAGCACCACCACTGGCCCCTTAGGAATGCCCTCCCCTGGGTGGTTCGAGGGGCAGAGGCAGGCGTGAGTTTTAGATGCATCTTAAAGACCTCTATGTTTCCTTCAAGACTCGTGATTCCTATTTTTAAAACTCTACTGTCATGCAATTTGACCTAGGTTATACAGCAGGCACAGAGGCCCTCTGGCCTGCGGGCAAATTAGGCCTCACCAAGCTTCTAATCTGGCCCACAAGGCTGTTTCCCAGCCCCACGGCCATGGCTACCTGTCACTCATCTGATACCATGTGTGGGGCAGGTGAATCCACAGCTGCAAAGGCACAAGCCTATACCCTCGTCTACAACAGCCAGGGATCTCCACAGGCTGCTGCCAGGCAGGATCCTGCACATTCAGTGTCTGGAACAGGAAATTCCACATTGGCAGAGGGTGGCAGGACTGGCTAGAGGGGCACATCTACCCAATCCAACACCAGACCAGCACAAAGAGGTTTTGGATTACAGCCGAAGACAGAGGGAAGGCAACCTGCCCAGAACTACCCAGTGAATTCATGGCAGAGGCAGAATTCGAACAAGGAGCTCCCTGATTCATAACTCACCACACTACCTTTCGTGAACCTCCCCAGATTCACTGTATATACACAGGTGCTGCACCTAATGTGTCCTTAATACCCACTTGTTAACACCAGTCTTTCCTCCACCACTGTCTCATCTGTCTAAAAAGGACATCTGGGTAATTGCTTCTCTCTTTGGTTTACAACCTACCACACCACCAGTATTAAACAGCCATGATTTGTAGCAGAAGGGGTTTTTTTGGAGGGGGAAGGCGGGTGCAGGATTAGCAACAGTTCTAACAGAGAGGTTTTCTTTCCCTATTGTGTTGTAAAATGGGAAGGGTCAGAGTTCTCTTCTACGCAGACACAAAGAATAAGAATTGTACAAATATAAACAATTCTCACATAAAGCCCTAATTATGTGAGACAACTAATTGCTGGTGGTGTTTATATTATTAGCGTATTATTGGACTACTGAATACGGGGGTGTTAGATGTTGTAGTTCAGCCCGCAGGCCCCCGTGTCTGCCTTCCCACTCCTTGATAAAAGCTTCCAGACAATAATGTGCTGTTGGTTAAGCACCCTGAATCTGAAAAGGGTTTCGAGTGAACTTTGCTTGCTTTAATCAAAAGTCTATTAAGTGCTGCTTGGAGCCACTGAGGGACGGTCTGTCCAGATCTGCCTTTATCAGCATGTAACACCCACTTAGCTGGATGAAGTTTAAACATGAAGTAGTAGCTGGGGGTGGGGGAATAGATTTATTTATATCTCATAGACCTTAATGGGAAAGGTTAGTTTCTTGCTGAATATCTAAGCTAAAACAAAAGGAGGGGTTGGAAATCGATAAATTATTCAGTCTCCTTCACAGCCTTCCCCAGTCTCTGAATGCCTCTGACCACAGTTTGCTGGGAATCGCAGGAGGAGAGAGTTGCTCTCACGCTTGGGTCCTACTTGCAGGTGTCCCATTGGGGCACCTGGTTGGCCACTGTGCAAACAGGATTCTGGACTAGGTGGGCCTGATCCAGCAGGCTCGACTTGTGTTCTTAACCTGCTGCCCTCCAGATATTTTGGACTGCAGCTTCCATCTGCCGGCATGGGAGCTGATCTGCACATGCAGGAAAAAGAAGTCAAACGTGCGCTACCACTTCAGACTGCAGGGGGTGAGGGGGCAGGGCTCACATATTTCTATACTCTGTACAGTGTTCTTTTATATTAAAAATGCCCTGCAAATCAAAAATGAGCACAACAGGAATGGTTCTATCCTGGCCTTTTGCCAGCTATACTGTTTTGCTACTTGCAGAGGATTTTTAACGGGGGAGCGTTAAAAATGTGATTCCCCTACTTGTAGTTCAAAGCGATGCAATCTGTTGTAAGGTAAAGGTAAAGGGACCCCTGACCATTAGGTCCAGTCGTGACCGACTCTGGGGTTGCGGCGCTCATCTCTCTTTACTGGCAGAGGGAGCCGGCGTACAGCTTCTGGGTCATGCAGCCAGCATGACTAAGCAGCTTCTGGTGAACCAGAGCAGCACACGCTGGAGCGGTACCTATTTATCTGCTTGCACTTTGACGTGCTTTCGAACTGCTAGGTTGGCAGGAGCAGGGACCGAGCAACGGGAGCTCACCCCGTCGCGGGGATTCCAACCGCCAACCTTCTGATCGGCAAGTCCTAGGCTCTGTGGTTTAACCCACAGCGCCACCCGTTCTGCCATTTCATTCATTGTATAGGGCAGACCAAGGTTTATTCCCTGGGAGCTTAAAAAACGGTACTTGTTGGACCAGTTACAGTTCAAACCTCCTTGAATCAAGCTGTTGAGTTACACAGAATTCCTCTTTGGGAATGTACCTTAAATTCAGAACAAAGATGATGTTACATTCCTAGGCAGGGGTCATCCTGCACTTGTATATATACTGTGGAACAGAGAAGCATGCACAGAGGGCTCCCCCTGGGAGCGCATACCATGAACATGGTTGCAGCATAGCACCAGTGCAAGGGATGCATGGCCCAATAGCCCATATAGGGCTATCTTCAAACATTCCTCTTTACCCCAGCATTTGATAGCTGAAATATGCTGTCGCTGTTCTGTTTTATTGACTGTATCACATTGAAGGCCACTAGGTGATGGGAATGAAGGACACAAATGCAACACGACCACCAATAATAATAATAATCATTGTTTAATAATAATAGCCAAAAATCTCGTTTCTCCTGGGACAGGCTTCGCCGTCAGCAGAACATCCCCCTTTTTGGGAAGATTCGCGGTTCACGCTTTGGCCCTGACAACCCTGGCGATGGCAACAGCGACCTGGATGAAGACGAAGACCTGCAGATCCAAGTTCCTTAGCAGCTGCCACTGGAGAGACACTCCAGGCTATGACAGAGACACCAGATGCTGGTGGAGCTGGGCATGGCCTGTGGGCTTAGGACAAGTGACTGGAGCGGCAGAACGGTCTTTGGCCTCTTCTTTTGCCAACCCCAGGGAGAACGAATGTGAAGCTGTGAGGAAGACTTTGGGAAAGGGGAAGCCAGGCCTCCATGTTCTGGTCTCCACAGCAAGAAGGTTTGGTGACTAGGATGGGGGCTAAATAGAGGCCCTGGGGAGATTTCATGGAGGGAGTTGCTAAACTTTATGGAAGGCTCGCTTTCTCTACAGCTCCAGTCCATAAATCATTGCTGATACTTTAAAAAAAAGCAAGAATCATCTAGACCTGAGGGATAGCTCAGTCAGTAGAGCGTGAGACTCTTAATCTCAGGGCTGTGGGTTCAAGCCCCACATTGGGCAAAAGAATCCTTCATTGCAGAGAATTGGACTAGATTTTTGTTCAAACCCTTCCATTGCTCTGGCCTTAATTCCTGTCCAGCTAATGCCTCTCCACAGCTGACCAACACGGTTTCCGCAAACACAGCACTCCTCTGGAAGTTAACCACAATACCTCTGACCTCAACCCAGATAGATGGATATAATGAGTGATACAGAGTGGGGAATCAACACATTGGACGGAGGAATCTCATTGTTGAAATCTCTTAGGTCCATCCGCCAAAGTGGTTCTTCCATGTCTCAGGAGTTGAACTGATGATTGAATAAAAGATCTAGTGGGAAGGTGATGGAAGAGACCGATGGTATAGGGAGAGACACCCCTGAAGATGCATCTCATCCTCTCAGACTGCCGTGTGTGCGTGTGTGCGTGTGTTTATGTATTTGTATATGATTTGTATTATAAAACTTGAGATAGCCATGGAAGGTCCCCAGTCCAAATTTACAACAACCTCTACCACAAACCTGCAGGCTTCCAATTCTCTTATTCTATGCAGCAACTACAATATGGAGATGGTAACACTCACATGCCTTTTGGGGTTGCAAGGATTGCGAGATAATACAGTGGTACCTCTGGTTAAGAACTTAATTCATTCCGGAGGTCCGTTCTTAACCTGAAACTGTTCTTAACCTGAGGTACCACTTTAGCTAATGGGGCCTCCTGCTGCTGCTGCGTCGCCGGAGCACGATTTCTGTTCTCATCCTGAAGCAAAGTTCTTAACCTGAGGTACTATTTCTGGGTTAGTGGAGTCTGTAACCTGAAGCATCTGTAACCTGAAGTGTGTGTAACCCAAGGTACCACTGTATATGTGAAGCGCTTTTTAGGACTTGAAAGCTCTATATGAAGGCTAATTAATATTAGTATTGCAGTAACAGCCCCTCACCCTATTTCTGAGTAGTTCCTGCCTAATGCCCTCTGCCAGTTCATGTGCATTCTGCTCCTGGGTATGTGGAGTTAAACTATGCAACTTGCTCCCACAGGAAATGCAGTGATGGCCACCAACTTGGTTGGCTTTAAAAGAGGATTAGACAAATTGGTGGAGGAGATGGCTGTCAATGGCTATGCTCTGCCTCCACGGTTGGATGCAGCAATACTTCTGAATGCCAGTTACTGGGAACCACAAGAGGGGAGAGGGCTCGTGTGCTCAGGTCCCCGCTTTCGAGTTTACCACTCAGGCATCTGGTTGGCCACTGTGAGAACCAGACTAGATGACCCAATAAAGCAGGCACTTCTTGTGTTTTTATGAGTTCAAATCGTGAGAAGGTTGCTTATAAAAGGTAGCACAACCCAACGGAAGACCATCCATCAGTCATGTGTGATGGTCAGGGAGATGCTTGACAACCCACCCGTTTGTGTATCAGAACCAGGAGTACATGGAGCCCCTGGTGGGTGTCCACACATGGGCTGATGGGATGCGCTCAGCCTGGTAACTCACAGGTTCTGCAGGCCCCTTGCCATAGCATTGTGGACTGCAATAATGGGGGAGCCTGCTCACCCCCCACCTGCTGAAATTTTGCCTTCTCTGCAATTCTGAAAGAGGTGGGGACCATCTCAGCTTCTAGGCCCGGAGACCTGCTGGATAGTAATGCCTTCGTGGAATTTGACATCTGGTGTCAAATTTCCCATGTAACTCCATCTGTTCCCCCACCCACCCTTTAAACAAACTCTTGGGGCTGCATTTGGCAAACTCAAGGCAGAAAAGGACTGAGGGGGACTTGTGGGACTGGACTTTACCTGAATGGGTCCCATTTCTTGGCTCCCTCCTTCCCAGCCTGTAAATCTCTGGACCCTTCCTGTGTTCCCTCATCCCATGCTCGAGAATTCCAAATACTTTGTGGTTGCAACGCTGACTCCTAGAATCCAACGATCAAGTGCATGGAACTGCCCGTGGTTTGCATTAGGAATTCAGGCTGGTGGGTTTGGGTTTCTAAATCGGACATCCTTAATGCAGAATTTGGATTTGTTTGGTGCAGAGTGTGAGTGGCCCTTCATTTAACTGAGCTGATCCCGATGTGATGAGAGGGGGCCGGGCGAGGCTCAGGGGGCCACAGCTGCCTCTGACAGGTATCATTTACAAACAGCACGGCAACCATTCAGTCAACCTTTTGTAATAATAAAACAGAGTTTATACTAAATGCCTGTACGAGGTGTAGTTCAGTGGGAGAGTTGGATATTGGAGAATAAAAGGGTGTGTGTGTGTGCATGTGTTGCCATCTCTCAAAGCAGGGTTCCCAGCAACTAGACCCCAGAACTTCCATGGAGCCCCAGGACTATGTTTTTTTCACAAGGAGGCTGGACTGTGTCCCTCAGTGGCGTCATTTGGCTGCTGCAGGCTGCCAAACAAGCCTCTCCGCCTGACTCAATGCTGTCAGCCGACCTTGAGGACCAATTATGAGGCACCACCAGACCTCATAAAACCCCAGCCTCGGAGTTTGCTTTGCAACTCTGAGCAATTTGCCCTAATGGAGGGGACCACTTCAGGTCATTGGCACATGCAACCTAATCCTTGCCCTTTCTCATCTTGACACATTAGGAAGAACTTTGTGGCAATAAGAGCTGTTTGACAGTGGAGCGGAGCTTGTATGGCCATTTGTCAGGGATGTTTCAGCTGTGATTCCTGCATTGCAGGGGGTTGGTCCAGATGACCTGGGGTCCCTTCCAGCTCTACAATTCTATGATCCCTCTCTAGGTGTGGTATTTAGTTAAGCATCTGGGGCAGTAGAAGCTGTAGAATGGAGAAGATGAGCAGTTCACCCCATTTTGCTTCATCTGGCAAGTATCTTCTTCCAAGTCGAACATCATCTCCTGCACCCCTTGGACAGAAAGGTCTCTGGTGAAGAAAAAGCATTTGGGTGCCCTCTGCATTTATCTAGCAGCACCCTTCTGAGATCTGCTTTTTTTGGGGGGGAAAGGGGGATCTCCATTTGACAGCCTTTCGATCAATGTTCTGACAAAATCAAATCCCCTCTTTCTCCCCCCACTTCTGTGTGTGCACAAAGGATCTTTTCCATGAGTTGCTCCATGAATAAAACATCATTGCTTGCAATTACCAGGCTCACCGAAGCTCGTTTGGCTTTACGGCTAATATGGTTCTTGGAGATGAGCCTAAAACAATGGTTAAAAATTAAGCAATAATGGCCCGTGATAACAGTTTTATAGCAAATGTGAGGTTTATATTTCCATCATTGCCGAGTGATGTAATTGGCGTGAGCTCACTTCCTCCACACACAGAGACACACAGTCGCTCAGAGGCTCCCACCAATCATGCAGGAAACCTAACAGGGTGGAAAAATAACAGAGTCTTGCGGCACCTTAAAAGACGAACAAATTTATTACGGCAGAAGCTTTCAAAGGCTAGTCCTCCATGGGAGTTTGCTCCGTCCCAACATAGTGCCTTGCCAAGAAGGGGCACTTTAAGGGAGTGGAACAGGGGATTCTGACATCTACACTGGCCCCTGCATCTCCTGTCCAAAATCCTGATTTAATGGTGATCAGGCCCTTGCAAAAGCACAGATGGGCCCTGAGGGGAAAATTTACTTTCCCCTTAAGAGGATCCAAGGTTTGATTCACGTAGTATAGTGACAGGGCGGGAGTTGATTCTGTCTGATCAGATCCTGCATTGCAGGGGGTTGGACTAGATGAACCTTGGGATCCCTTCCGAAAAATACTGCTGCTTTCCCCATCGCTTCCAATACTGGACAGCTTTAGTATGCTCAGGAATCATGTTTTGTGTCTCTTTAGTAGGAAATGTGTGTGTGTGTGTGTGTGTGTGTGTGTGTGTGTGTGTGTGTGTTATGCATTCTGTGATTTCCATTTTTGACACTGCTGGGAAAGAACCATTGCTTTAATTTTGTTAATTTTTTGCATTTATAGCTCACCTTTTTCCTCTAAGGAGCTCAAGGTGGTGTGCGTGATTCTTCCCCTCCTCATTCTATCACAACAATCCTGTGAGGTAGGTTAGGTTGAAAGGCAATAACTGGCCCAAGGTAACCAAGTGGGCTTCATGGCCGAGTAGGGGATTTGAACCTTCATCTTCCAGGTCCTAATCCATCACTCTATCCGCTACACCACACTGGTTCTCATTTAGAAAACAGGAAGCTGCCTTATACAAAGTCAAACCATTGGTCTATCTAGCCCAATACTGTCTACACTGGCTGGCAGCAGCTCTCCAGGGTTTCAGGTAGGGGTCTCTTCCCGCCCTCCCAGGAGACGCCAGGATTGAACCTGGGACCTTCTGCATGAAAAGCACATGCTTTGCCAGTGAGTTACAGCTTGTGGGAGCTCCTGTTCCTGCCATGTTTGAACTGCCATATATAAAATCTTTGCCCACCTGCTTCTGATTACCCCCACCTGTAACAGCTGATAATGTAGAACCACACCTGTGACAGGCAGGTGGGCAGATCAGGCTGCCATTGCAAATGCATCTCAGAACAACTGCAGTCACACAAACCGAGTGGGCCACAGGGAGGCATTGCACACAGTGCAGCGGTGATAGTCCCAAGTAAGCTTTAAATAGGGGTGATGAGGCCTAGGGACAAATATGCCCCCCCGACTCTATCCAGACACATCAGGGATAAATGCTTATTAAATCCCACAATCAAGCAACATGGCTCCCCTAAAATAAAGAGACTCGTTTGCAGACTCAAGGTGGTGGCGGGACTCAGAGCTTAATGCTAAAATAAATAGGCTGTTAAGTTCCTTTCTGTTCAAAGGCTTTGGGAGGAAGAGAGAGAGAGATAAATACAGTGGTACCTCGGGTTACATACGCTTCAGGTTACAGACTCCGCTAACCCAGAAATAGTACCTCAGGTTAAGAACTTTGCTTCAGGATGAGAACAGAAATCGTGCAGTGGCGGCACGGCAGCAGCAGCGGGAGGCCCCATTAGCTAAAGTGGTGCTTCAGGTTAAGAACAGTTTCAGGTTAAGAATAGACCTCCAGAACGAATTAAGTACTTAACCTGAGGTACCACTGTAAGTGTTTCCTCACATTTTCTCTAATAATAATAATAATAATAAATTTTATTTATATTCCGCCCTCCCCAGCCAAAGCTGGGCTCAGGGCGGCTAACAACAATCAAAATAATCCAACATTCTAAAAACATTCATTATAAAATTAATTAAAATCAAATTAAAATCAAATTGATGGCAACCATTAAGCAAAATTCTGTGCAGATTGCCAGAGGAGGGGGTCAGGCTGCGCCCTGACCAAAGGCCGGGTGGAACAGCTCTGTCTTGCAGGCCCTGCGGAAAGATGTCAGGTCCCGCAGGGCCCTAGTCTCTTGTGACAGAGCGTTCCACCAGATTGGAGCCGCGGCCGAGAAAGCCCTGGCTCTAGTTGAGGCCAGCCTAACCTCTCTGTGGCCTGGGATCTTCAGGATGTTTTTATTTGCAGACTGTAAATTTCTCTGTGGGATATACCAGGAGAGGCGGTCCCGTAGGTACGAGGGTCCTAGGCCTAAGGGTCTCTAAGCTAAGATGTCCCAAAAGCTGAAACCTTTACTCATCAGGTAGTCACTTCATCCCCCTGATCATTTTGGTTGCCCTTTTCTGAACCCTTCAGTGTTGAGTGTTTGGAGGTGAGGTAAAAAGCCTTGCTCCTCCCAGTGGTGGCTGGTGCCCATCAGGCCTGATAGGGCAGAAGGCAGGGAGACCAACAGTAGGTGGCGCCACAGCCAATGACAGGCAGACAACAACAGGTACAATCAGCTAATTTTAGATGTGTTGCCCGCCTCCTCCCTGCAAGTCCTACAAGAGCAATATTGAGACTAAGGAGGAGGAAACTGACAGAGTTGCTTCCTGAACCAGTTCTATGTAAAAACACAGGCAGGTGGGTGCTGGCTGAGGGCACACTGAGGTTGGCAGGGCAGTGATCCATATGCCCTTTGAGACCAGCCTCCACTGGTTCCTTCCTGCCGAAAGGATAGTCAAGATGAAAGCAGGAGGTTTTATGGGTCCGCAGAGGGAGAGCAAAGCAATCCTTCCTTGGCAGGCTCATTTCAAACCCATTTTGCCTGGAAGGAGGAGGTCTCCTCATGTTTATGCCATGCAAAAGTGACAGAGAGGAAGAGAGAGCCACAGAGCCCTTCTCGAACCAAGGGCCGAGAGGAAGCAGGGAATGCAACAGTATTAAAAATTGATATTTCAATGAGATAATTCTGCTTGCTCTGGCTTTTAATTGATTGCCTAAAAGGAAGCGCCCTTGCTTGTTGTTCTTTTTTATAATACAAAAAAATTGTGGCAAACATTAATAAATTTTATAGCCAAGTAAATCAAGCCCGGAGTGGATGAGGTGTCCCCACAAATCATAAGCACCAGCTCAGACAGCTGCACAGAGCAAGGTTGGGAGGACCGTTTTCATGAGGTAAGCTGGTCTTGGGAAGGATGGGGCTCAGATTCCTTGTCCGTTTGCTGTGGAAGCAATTCCACAGATGAGGAAGGGCCATAGCTCAGCAGCGGAGGAGGTCTTCTTCACAGAGGAGATCCGAGGTCCAATCACCAGTGAAGCCATGAGCTTAGCAGCCATTTTGACCTCCATTGCAGGAGTTCAGTAAAGTTTGTGCCTCAGGCTTATGTTCTGGCTTCAGGCACCAGGCCCACTGGCAGACCAACTCTGTGTTACAAAGATGTCTGCGACCGTGACATGAACGCTGGCAACATCCATCCTGCCACGTGTGAATCCCTTGCAGATGACAACAGCACCTGGAGACAGTCAGGTGGTGTAGCTACAGCAGTGACCAGAGGAGAAAGGAGTGCTGGGAGGAGCGCATAAAGAATAAATGCCGTGGTGCATCTGCAACAGCATAACCGGGCGTCTTTACCTGCCCCACCTATAATAAAACATGTCTCTCCCATATTGGTCTCTACAGCAACAGCTGTACAGGCGCTATAACGCTCTAACAGTTTGACTTCACCCCCAAAGGCACACTCCTCCATTGCATAGCTGTCAACGTTTCCCTTTTTTTAAGGGAAATTCCCTTATTCTGAATAGGATTCCTCACAAGAAAAGGGAAAAGTTGACAGCTATGCTCCACTGTATCCCGAAACAGATGCCAACCATTTGTGCCTTGCAGTATTTTGCAAGGCTTGTAATAGCAAAAATTACAGGTATGGTTCCTTATGACTCTTTGCCTATGTTTGTGCATGCACATGCGCGCGCGCACGCACACACACACAGTATAAAAAATACAGGCAATGCCCATAAACATGACTACACCTCAAGGTTTCCATGGGCACGGCTATGTTTGCTTGCACATGGTAGCCAGTGTAAACATGGCAACTGAGAGTGAGGTCTCAGCAGACACCTGTGGCAACAGCAGATTGATATGCAGTGTGTGTGACCCCCACTGCCAACAAGTTAGTGGGTGGGGCTAGCCTGATGGTCACTTTAAATCAGGTGTGGACAACCCTTGGCCCTCCAGATGTTGCTGAACTACAGTTGCCACCATTCCTATCCATTGGCCATACTTTCTGGGGCTGATTTATTGGGATGCTTTACATTGTGGGTGCGAATG
This sequence comes from Podarcis filfolensis, assembly GCF_964270895.1. Classification (NCBI taxonomy): domain Eukaryota; kingdom Metazoa; phylum Chordata; class Lepidosauria; order Squamata; family Lacertidae; genus Podarcis; species Podarcis filfolensis. The sequence continues at coordinate 54,801,584 of NC_139611.1, read as the reverse complement.
GGAGGCAGCTGAAATTTGAGTACAGTTTTCTGCTGCGCATGTGACCATGCTTTCAAACAAGGTCAATGGGGCCAATTGGGCCCAGTGGGCCTCCCCATTGGCCTGGCGAGGCTGTCTTGGTCAAGCCAAAGCCATCCACCCTACACCTACCGTTGCATATGATGCCTGGCATGGGGCAGATAAAGGGGCTTTTCTATCTGAAAATAGAGGTGGTAGAATCTACCATCAGTAATTTGTGGGGGGGGGGGGTTGTAACTTAACAACTGCATTTGCTGATGGCTTTTTAGTGCTCTTGTCACTCTGCGTATATTACTGTTTCCCAATATGATGCTTGACTCAATTGTCTCCCTTTAAGGGCAATATCTAATGTCAGTCACACTCAGTCTCAATGAGCAACAGTAACTTAAGCCCACTGACTACAGTGGACCTACTGCTTTATGACTTACCTGGAGACCACCCTGAGCCTTTCAACATTTCAATGTCAAGCGGGGTTTCCTTCTCTCCTCCTCCGTTTTCCTGTATCTCACATACAGGATTGTGTGAGAGGCCTCAGTTTCCGAGAACATGCAGAGGGGATGCCACACCTACGAACTCTGTCCAAAGGCTACCATTTGACAGCGGCCTTTCCCCATTCCTTGGGCGCATAATTCTGGGTGGGGAATCTATTCTCTGTGCTGTGCTGGAAAATTATCTTACGGTGGTTTTTGTCTTTTGGCCATTTGCCAACAGATAATAAGAAAATAAATGGCAATCTAAAGTTATTAACAAAGAGGAAACATTTTAGTGAAATTCTGATGGGTTTTTGTTGGCATTCACCTTGCTTTTGTGCTGCCAGAGAGGGGTGTTCGTGAACATTCCTTTCTTTCATTCTGAAATTCATCCCACCAGTGCTGTGGGCTCTGTAGCCTTCCTGGCTGCCTACACTTCAGTTAAAGCCCAGGATAAGATGAGAGCCAGTCTGGTGTAGCGGTTAGAGTGCTAGACTGGGACCTGGGGGACGAGGGTTTGAATCCCCACTCAGCCATGAAGCTCACTGGGTGACTTTGGGGAGCCAGCCACTGTCTCTCAACCTAAGCTACCTCCCAGGTGCTTGGAGATGCCACTAGGCTATGCCCCTCCCTCAGGGGTGTATCTCAACAGATAAACTTGAACTGCTTTTTTTTTTTAAGACATTAAGTATAACAGCCACCCTACTTGCAAGTTTACCTTAAACTTGGTAAGGTAAAGGGACCCCTGACCATTAGGTCCAGTCGTGACCGACCCTGGGGTTGCGGTGCTCATCTCGCTTTATTGGCCGAGGGAGCCGGCATACAGCTTCCGGGTCATGTGGCCAGCATGACTAAGCCGCTTCTGGCAAACCAGAGCAGCGCACGGAAACGCCATTTACCTTCCTGCTGGAGCGGTACCTATTTATCTACTTGCACTTTTGAACTGCTAGGTGGGCAGGAGCAGGGACCAAGCAATGGGAGCTCACCCCGTTGCGGGGATTCGAACCGCCAACCTTCTGATCAGCAAGTCCTAGGTTCTGTGGTTTAACCCACAGCACCACCTGGGTCACTTGCAAGTTTACTCTGGGTCAAAGCAGTCCATTCCAGAGCTGCCAATGGGCTGCCCCCAACTCCAGATGCTGGACAGCATGCGAGGGGTTAAGGGGAGAAATGCTTAGCCCAGTCTGCCTGTCACTCATTCTGGCCAGGCCTGTTTCTTTTCTCCCTGCACCCCCATCTGTCTGCATTAAAGTGACAGGCTCTTTCAAGCCTGGGAGTCTGACACACCCCATCCCCAATGAGCTGGGGGAAGTAGTCAACCTTCCAATGGAGCCAGGCTTGAGATTTCTGATGAAGGCCTTGCCCTTGATCCTATGCCTCCTTTTGCTCTGCTTCCTCCGCAGCAACATTCCCTAACATGGTGACCCCTCCAGAGGTTTTGCCCTACATAACCAGCATGGTGTTGTGTAAAGCCCATGTGGTGTAGTGGTTAAAGGGTCTGACTAAAACCTGGGAGACGAAGGTTCAAATCCCTGCTCAGGCATGGAGCTCTCTGGGTGGCACTTGGGCCAGTCACAGTCTCTCAACCTAAGCTGCCTCGCAGGGCAGTGGTGAGGATAAATTGGGTAGAACCAAGCATGCCACGTTGAGCTCCTTGGAGGAAAGGAGAAATGAAACAAATAAATGAATACAACTCCCATCAGGCCCAGCCAGCATGACAATGTAATAAAGATTATGTAATGTTTAAAGGGAAGACATATAAACATCCTGAAAGCAAATTAATGCTACATGTTGTAATGGTAAAAAAAAAAAAGGTAAAGGATGGTTAAGTCCAGTCCAAGGTGACTATGGGGTTGCGGCACTCATCTCCCTTTTCAGGCCCAGGAAGCTGCCGTTTGTCCACAGACAGCTTTCTGGGTCATGTGGCCAGGATGACTAAACCACATCTACCTTGCTGTCACAGCGGTACCTATTCTTAACACGTCCAAGCAGTACTTGCACTGGCGTGCTTTCGAACTGCTAGGTTTACAGGAGCTGGGACAGAGCAACGGGAGCTCACCCCGTCACTGGGATTCAAACCGCCGACCTTCTGATAGGCAAGCCCAAGGGGGTCAGTGGTTTAGACCAGTTGTACAGCCAGCCCATAAACCAATCTGGAAAAATCCTCAATAAACAGGTCTTTCGGAGAAGCCCAGAGTAAACAGTTGCATGATTTCCAAAATGGTGGATTTGCCTCACGCTGCCTTAGGGTATGGTTGCTGGCCAGGACACAGAACTACTACTTCTTCTTCTTCTTCTTCTTCTTCTTCTTCTTCTTCTTCTTTTTCATAAACACCACCAAAAATCCCTTGTGAAAGCCTTCAAGACGAGGCTGTGTGTCAGGTCTTCCTTCCTCTGCTTCCTATTGAAAAGGTTTTCCAGGATGTCACAAGCTGTTGGGTGCTTTTCCTTTTGGTTCCTTACAGGATGTTGCCAGAAATAAATGTTTCAGGAAGCATCTCCATGCTTAGTAGGGAGCCTGGGGAAGGGGAGGGGTCACCAGAAAAACAAAAACAAAACAGGCTTCCCAAGTTTCTGTCCCTGAGAGAGCTCTTCTGCTGTTAAGGCCTGCGTAGAAGACAAGAGTTTTACAAAGTTAAGGCTTCCTTATCAGTGGCCACAGAAGATACCACAAGAAACTGGCAATATTATAAAATTAAACTTATTTTTAATTTTTTAGTGCTCAAGACATAGTGGGTTTGAAATGCGCAGCATCAAGATACCAGCAAATGATAATCTCGGCAGATCCTCCCCTTCTTATATATTTGCAGCCATCCACTTTTCCATGTTCCAGAAACGACGTAATTAAAGCTGTACAAGAAACCACAGGATGCTGTGATATCAAAGAGAAAGCAGAATAAAGAGTAACAATTAAAAAGAGGGATTGAAGGAGAGAACGTCTGGTCGGCGTGAAATGGTAGAGGAGTCAAATTTCAGTCAGCCGTCCCAAAACCATTCCAGAAACGATTCCACATACTACAACAGAGGTCAACCAGACTCCATTTTTAAAATGGATTCTCTACTGTTTGGCTACTGAACACCAAACAAACAAACAAAACCCAAAACCTCTATTAAAAGTACAGGAGTAGCCTAAGGCCCTGGGTCTGACAGCCCCAATTAAAGGGGGTAGGGAAAGCAAGTTCTTGGCAACTTGTGATTTCACCAGCATGGCGTAGTGGTTGAGAGCACATATTCCTTCGTGGGCAAACTTCTGGAAGCTGCATGTCAGTGGTAGGTGGGGCTTGAGGTAAAAGTGGGTGGGGCGATATTTATTTATTTATTTATTTATTTATTTATTTATTTATTGTGCTGCACACATTATTCTGTATGACTTTTACCTGTGTACAGTTGGGTACACATTGGACATGAAAAAGTCAAAGTGTTAATACACACTCATTCAGCATCATTTTATCGTCCATCAAGATGCATTATCGCAGTTCAAGGACACAGCCCAGCCATTGAAAAGCACTTCAAAAGGACACCAAGCAGGACCAGTTACTGGGTATCTAGACTGGGAACAGAGGCGCAGGTAGCGCTGTGGTCTAAACCACTGAGCCTAGGGCTTGCTGATCAGAAGGTCGGCGGTTCGAATCCCACAACGGGGTGAGCTCCCGTTGTTTGGTCCCTGCTCCTGCCAACCTAGCAGTTCAAAAGCACATCAAAGTGCAAGTAGATAAATAGGTACCACTCCAGCAGGAAGGTAAACGGCGTTTCTGTGTGCTGCTCTGGTTCGCCAGAAGCAGCTTAGTCATGATGGCCACATGACCCGGAAGCTGTACGCCGGCTCCCTCGGCCAATAAAGCGAGATGAGCGTCGAAACCCCAGAGTCATCCACGACTGAACCTAATGGTCAGGGGAACCTAATAGTCATAGAAGCCTGGATAGCTTCGTTTGGCCTCTGGAACAGAAGATCCTCTATACTTGCGTTAGAAAACTGATTCAAAACTGGTCATGGACATGAAGCTCACTGGGTGACCTCAGGCCACTTACTATCTCTCAGTCTAACCTACCCTGCAGGGTTGTTGTGAGGATAGAATGGGTGGAGACAAAACCATGTATGCTGCCCTTAGCTTATTTATACTTAATAAACGAAGTAGCTGGTTTAGGAGAGGTTTTGACTAGAGAGAGCAGAGTGTCTTGACAGATTGTGGGAAGTCGGGGCCACAGCCTGCTGGATTTTAATGTGTCTCAGGTGATAAATCAAGGTGTGTGGGGCGGAGTTCTGAAACAAATTCAGAACTCCACAGCTCAAATACCTGATTAAGCAAAATATCTTAAAGCAGATAAAATATCCAGGTACTTAACCAACCCTGGACCAAGCTGGAGGTCTACAGGGCTGGTGCTGACACAGCATCCTCCTCCACCTTCTTTTCAAGATAAGTTTTCTAGTCCAGAAATGGAGGCCAAGCAGGTATGCTTTTCCAGGGCACATCCTCTTTTTCAGGGGTAACGTTTGAGACAAACTGCATTTATTTGCTTTGAATAGCCATCATAGTGTCCTCTTTTTTGCTCCTCAAAATATGGTATGCTGCCTTGTGGGTGCTTGTATTGTCCTTATTTTTTTATTGTGAAATCGCTTTCAGATGCTTCAAAGGAAGGGGTTCATAAACAAATGTATGCACGAAGCAAAACAGTGCTGATTCCCAAATGCATGTGCTTACATGGAGGTAGAAGCAAATTCAACGCCAACTCTCCCAACTCTGATGATTTCACTGAGTTTAAAATGTCAAGCTGCACATGATCAGAGCTTACCACTCCCATACCTTGATTGCCAAACCGATTTTTAAAATTATTATTATTTTGCCCTAACATACCAGGAAGGCGAGAGCGGTCGCAGCACACGGCACAACAGTTGGAAGGTGGGTGGGGAGACGAAGCCGAGAAACGTTTAGCGGGGGCTTTGCCACTGAAGTCCTCCCCGTGGTCGTCTCAAAGCCGGTATCTCTCTGTGTGTGGTTAATAAGGCCAGGAGATTCAGGGTCTAAAATGACCGGACCCTGGGCCAATTTCTGCAAGCTGCGCAGCCCGTGCAGCGTTGCAAAGCCTCGTGGGACGGTGCAAGAGGCCCTTCCCGCGATGCCCCTGCCAGCCCCCTTCCTGATGCCCCCGGACTGCTCCCTGTTCAGAGAATCCTGCCCGAGCTCGGCTGGGCACCCCCTTCCCCGCTGCGCCCCCCCTTCCTCCTTCCCTCTCCTTTGGCGCAGGCTTTGGAGAGCACAGGAGGCGCGGCGAGGCCAGGCGAGGGGCCCTCCCTTCTCCTCCGGGGCTGAGTCTCGACGTGTCTGGGACAGATTAGAGGCGAGCTGCGGAGCCGGGCGAGGCGGCGGCGGCTGCAGGCGGCGAAGCAGCAGCGAGCGCACGCGCTGGCGCCGGGCTCGGCCGCTGCCCGCGCCCCTGAGCCAGGCCGGGCTTGCCACGCAGCGCGGGAGGAGGAGAGGCGCCCCGACTGCGCGCTCCGACGCCAGGACGCACCACTGCGGGGACGCACTCCCGGAGCAGGGGCGCAGGTAAGCGCGGAGCTGCGGCTGGCCAGCCTTTTTCCCCGCAAGGAAAGGTGAGGAGGGGGCCCGGGGTCTCCACCCCGTCGCCGTCTTGCCCCCTCTCCAAAGGATGCTGCTCGGAGTCTTCACGGAAAGGTGGGGTGCTGTTTTCTTGAGGGTGCATCCCACCCTCGCAGCCCGGATCCGGGACCTTCTAGCTCAGCTGCAAGCGATCGGAGGGATCGGTGATCCCCGAAGGGCTGGCAGGAGAGCCGCTCTACCTGGAAACCGCGCGCAAGGATGCGCGTAATTCTCAGAAATCCTCCGTGCGGGGCGCTCTGTGTGTGTTTTGACAGGACTATAAAAAACTGGTCACCCCCAGCCGCAAAACATAACATGCACCCCACCTCTCCATGCCTTGCTTTTCTATCTTCTGAAACCCATGTTTCCTCCAAGGAGATCAGAGCGACAGTCTAGCTTCAGAACAACCCTGTGAGGTGGGCCAGGCAGTGCCATGAATACCCAGCATGGTTCCCGCCCCCCGCGTAGACAGTGTCACTTTCCGAGTCCTATCATTTGTGAAAAAGGTATCCTGGCAACTTTAGTAGCATTGTTTGTTTGTTTCTTATTTCATTTATTTGAAAGCATTTCTAAACTGCTTGATTTTTTTTGAAACCTTGTAAGTGGTGTACAGAATGCAACATCAAAACAATATAGAGCTCTTTTTAAAAAAACAATACAGTATGATAAAAAACAGCTGGGGGAAATAAGAATTCAGGATTAGTTTATGGGTTTGGAGAAGGCTGGGCAAAAAATTATTTTTACAAGCTGTCTGAAGACATTTGAGGTGTAGAGTTTTGACACTTGAAATCTGTATTGTTAGGACCCACTTTATTTTTGTGATTGTTGTTTTAAACTGTTTTTGAAATTGTGTTGTAACCTGCCCTGGGACCTTAGGGTGAAGGGAAAATAATAACTAACAATAATAACAGCACCAACAGTAATGTATGGAAGTGGGAAGGGGCAATGGCATTAAAGGCTGTTTTTGAGTCATTGGTGTGATAATTTGTAGGGTGCGGTTCTATGAGTGAACTTTCCCCAGATGATCTAAGTGATTTTACAGGTCTACAGAGGTGCATACAGTGGTACCTCGGGTTACATACGCTTCAGGTTACAGACTCTGCTGACCCAGAAATAGTGCTTCAGGTTAAGAACTTTGCTTCAGGATAAGAACAGAAATCTTGCTCCGGCAGTGCGGCAGCAGCAGGAGGCCCCATTAGCTAAAGTGGTGCTTCAGGTTAAGAACAGTTTCAGGTTAAGAACAGACCTCCGGAACGAATTAAGTACTTAACCCGAGGTACCACTGTACTGTCTTTCCTTGTTGCAGAGGGGTGAAATAGGCCACTTTGCTGAACTAGGGACACAATGTAGATCCCCAAAGGGATCAAGTAACAATAAATGAACAGGAGTTAGGAAATAATGCTAAACCACATAGTTCCAGTTACAGATAGGTAGCCGTGTTGGTCTGCCATAGTCAAAACAAAATTTTTTTTTTCCTTCTAGTAGCACCTTAAAGACCAACTAAGTTAGTTGGTCTTTAAGGTGCTACTGGAAGGAAAAAAATTTTTTTGTTTAAACCACATAGTGTTTTCTTTTCAGTATGGAATAAATATGTTTTCAAGGTGGGCAGATGAACAGCCAAGTATCCATTTGCCCAGAGGCTTAGTATGGGCAGTAGACAAGGCAGATCAGCGCTGCTGCAACTTCTCATTATTTATTTAAAATATTTTTATATTGCCCTTTGTCCAATAGATTCCAGGGCGGTGAGCAACACAATAAAATATGCAATAAAACCATAGCATGAGCAATGTAATGTGAGACTACAGTTAAAATATACAACAGACAAAGCCATTACACATATTAAAATGTCTGAGAAGACGGTACTAACTAAAATATAATAATATAGGTGGCAGGCAAGTTGGAAAAGCAAAGGACACTTCTAATAAGAAAGGCGATTGGAGAAGAGCTTCAGCAGAATATCTCATGACACAGGCAGGCTTATTGTTCGTGTCCCTGCGGCCTAACACAGCAGAGCACATTTGGCTTATTTGTTGGCAGTGAGGGAGAAAACAGGAGTGGTAGGATTTTGCTTTGCTTTGAGTGTTTCTAGATGGGGGCTTAATTTGGAAACGGGACATTGGCAGCCTTAAAAAAAAGGTGCTGCTTTTTTCCTGAAAATGGTAAATGTGAATGAAAGAGAGAAAGAAATATGGACTGACATTTTGATGCCAACGACATCGTGCAAAAATCTTGCTTGCATGAGGAGCACCAATTGCTCAATGAGCACTAATATAGGTGTCCTTTATTTTTTCAGTATAGTTGCAGTCAGATTCAGATTTATTAGTAAGGTAAGCAAATACAGGCTGTAGCCAAACAGAAACACAGGAACATAAATGATACATATAAATCATACATAAAGATAAAAACGTGACCTATACAATAAATAAAACATGCTTTTTTTGAGGGGGTCTTATATCACAAAGGAGGCCACATGGCCTTTGTCTGAGCAGCTTTCACTGCAAATTTAGATGTATTAGACATTACCTGTCAGAAGCGGACAACAGATATTTAATCTTATCACTATCACTGCAGGTAGCAACCACCACTAAAAAGATCTCTAAATATTTTTGCCAGGGCAGTGCATACAGCTGACATTATAGCATATAGTGGATGATGTCTTCTACAGTGGTACCTCGGGTTAAGAACTTAATTCGTTCCGGAGGTCTGTTCTTAACCGGAAACTGTTCTTAACCTGAGGTACCACTTTAGCTAATGGGGCCTCCTGCTGCTGCCGTGCCGCCGCTGCCGTACGATTTCTGTTCTCATGCTGAAGCAAAGTTCTTAACCTGAGGTACTATTTCTGGGTTAGCAGAGTCTGTAACTTGAAGCGTAGGTAACCTGAAGTGTATATAACCCGAGGTACCACTGTATTGTATATGCAAAAGCACTGGTCCCTGGGAATTTTCTTGAACTGCTTCCAGAAAGTTAAACTATAGTCTGAAAACAATAGTACAGTAGTAGGCACTCTGAGTAGTGAGAACTGGAAGTTCTGCTTTTGCTTAAATCAATTTTATTTATTGGGTTGTATCCAGAGTTAGTCATACTCAGAATAGACCCACTGCAATTAATGGAGATGACTAACATAGGCCTATTCATGTTGGGCTGTCTTACTCTGAGTAAAAGTTAGAATCGCTGAATCATAGAATTGTCGAGTTGGAAAGGGACACATCTAGTCCAACCCTCTTCAAAGCAGGAACCGCAACTAAAGAATCCCTGACAACATTTACCCCCCTGGGGCTCTTCACATGCTTTGGAGGACAACTCCTATGTTGGAAGAAGATTCAGGACCAGTAAAAGGCAGTCTTTCTTCATGCAATGCATAGTTAAACTATGGAGCTCACTCCCGCAGGAGGTAGTGATAGCCACTAACTTGGATGGCTTTAAAGGAGGATTGGAAAGGTTCATGGAGATTCATGGAGAAGAGGGCTATTGATGGCTACTAGCCATGATGGACGCGGGTGGCGCTGTGGTCTAAACCACTGAGCCTAGGGCTTGCCGATCAGAAGGTCGGCGGTTCGAGTCCCACAATGGGGTGAGCTCCCGTTGTTTGGTCCCTGCTTCTGCCAACCTAGCAGTTTGAAAGCACATCAGAGTGCAAGTAGATAAATAGGTACCGCTCCGGCGGAAAGGTAAGCGGCGTTTCTGTGCGCTGCTCTAGTTCACCAGAAGCGGCTTAGTCATGGTGGCCACATGACCCAGAAAAACTGTCTGCAGGCAAACATCAGCTCCCTCGGCTAGTAAAGCGAGATGAGCGCGCAATCCCAGAGTCGTCCGCGACTGGACCTTAAGGTCAGGGGTTCCTTTACCTTTACCTTAGCCATGATGGATATGCTCTGCCTTCACAATCAGAAGCAGCAATGCTGCAAACCACAGTGACAGGGGGTGGGGAGGGCTCTTGTGCTCAAATCCTGCTTGTGGGCTTCTAGTTGAGCCATCTGGTTGGCCACTGTGAGAGCAGGATGCTGGACCTGATGGGCCATTAGCCTGATCCAACAGGCTCTTCTTAGGTTTCTTCCTGACTCTGTTGGCCCTGCTGGCTGGGCTTGTTGGGTGCTGCAGTTCAAAACATCAGGAGGGCATGAGGTTGGAGAAGGCTGGCCTGCCAGTTTTAAGTTTTAAGAACCGCTATTCAATGTTACGTCTTACCACCACCACCAGTCTTGCTTCCCCAAGATCGGCAAGAGCTGTAGGTTTGAGAAAATGCTGAAAGTTCTGCTTGGGGATCCCCGGCTGCTTCACTGAACTTCGTTTCCTGAGGAAGGTTCCTTGGGGAAAGGCTTGGCAGATGAAATTGATTAGACTTGTGTTATAGACGTGTTAATTGTCACTAATTGTTGCGTCCTCTGCAAAGCAAGCCAGGAAATCAGTGGCTCCTGCTGCCTTGCATTTTGCTCTGGATCAGGCCAATGTTTTATTGTTCTCTGTTTTGTGTTTGTTTGATTTTAGTGGCTTTAATTGTGTGTGAAATCTTTTTTGCCTTGTTGTTGGTACCATGGTGTACCAACAGGAGGCGACTGCCTTGCTGAACTTAAGCAGGTCTGGGTCTGGTCAGTGCCTGGGAATGCCTTGGGTTCCCTGATGGAAGAAAGGCCGGATATAAATGTAACTAAATAAGTATATTTTAAGGCACCTTGAAGACAAATAATGGAAAGTCAGTGTATATTGGTTTTTAGAACAAACAGTGGATCTGTGAAGCATCCCATATCAGCCGAAAAATAAGCCAATGGGCACCCATATTGCCCCAGGGCACCCCAGAATCTGTGTTATGAAGAGCTGAATTCTTTGACTTGCATGACTCATAGAAATTCAGTATATTTGCCGATTTTTGTCTTACTTTTTATAATTCTGCTGGGAAATCCTTTGAGATCTCCTGAGTGGCAGAATCCAGGTGTTTAGAAGAGGAGGGAAATGCGATTGTCCTTAAAATTGCAGGCTTCTGTGTTTCCTTCAGTCTTGATTCTTTCCATCTACAGTGTGTTTGGGGGGGGCGGAGGTGAGAGAGAGAGACAAAAAAAGATCCTTGTTTCAAAGCAAGCCCTAGAAGGACATAGATTAAATTCCTTTCCACTTTGGGAGCTGTTCATTCTATCTAAGGATGGTTCTGGAGAGATGGAGTCTGGTGTGGGGGGGCCTTCCGGAGTCCTACGGCTGTCTATTTTTCACCCCCAAAACACTGATAAGATCCCACTGGCATGGCAGGCTGGGGCTTTGCATCTGGAAGACAACGAAGTGGGTGTGCGGTGGTAGCTCAGATAAGATTGACAGAGCTGCTCTGGGAAAGGGAACAGGAGATCTGCTGGCTTTTACTATCCCAAAGATAACATCGCAGGGGAGTAAGGAAGAGGAATGTGCTGCCCTCCGGCAGAGATAGCAGGGCTGCTGGTGGGGAGCAGATAAGATAACCTCCTCCTTCTTTGCTTTGTCTTACAGAGTTATTTGTTAACCCCGCAGGACATCTCTGTGAGAGTGCTTGTTCTGAAAACAATGTAAGAATGTGTGTGTACACACAAACACAGAGACCTGTGGCTGCTTTTAGCTACAGGTGAAGAGGAAGCTCAGGTGAAGTCAAAGGCATCACACCCTCCTGCTCCTAGCAGAATATTTGGGGCTGGTTTTTAACCCCCCACCCCACCCCGGCTCATCTGCATTTTATTGCACAGTTAAACATGTAAGCCACCCTCTAGACATGTTGGTCCAAAGGGCAGAGTGATAAATCTTGCAATTTCTAACCTTTTTGGTTCATACTTTAAAATCAAAGTAATGTGAATAACGTTGTGTTTTAATTGTTGTAACCCTCCCTGGGGAGCTTAGGGTGGAGGGCAAGTAATTAATCATAATTATAATAGGTTTGAGCAATGCCCCCCAATATCTTCCACCCCAAATCACCAGCTATCAGGCTTTTGTTACACATGCATTTATGTGTCATGTAGGTACGCCCTCGTAATTAGAATGCCCTGGACTAGTTTTGGACCAAATTTCTGAGTGGTGCAAAACTAGCTTTATCATTGGTAGGGGGCATTCAATGTGCCCCAGTTTCAGGGAGAGATGTACAAATGCCCAGTGCTTTGTTTTGGGGTGGGTTGTTTGTTTGTTTGTTTTTGTAATAATGTGAGTGTCTTGGACAACATACGTACCTAATTTCAAGGCTCCAATAACTATGGCATAGTTATTTGTGCCTGTGACACTCTCCCCTTCTCCAAGGGAAGCTGCTTGCCTGAGCCAGAGCAGAGCATATGCAGAGCCAATCCTGCTTATCTTTGGCTGGAGAAGTGCTTCATGTGCCCTCAGAGCATTCTCCCTGGGATATGTTTTTGCCAACTGGCTGTGAGACCATCGTGCGATGGCACGCAAGGGGGAAAGAGCCCTTCGGACGAGGATCTTTCCCAGGATAGGCAGTGTTGTAGCTGTAGCCTCTGCTTGCTGGGTTTGAGAAGGGCACTGTGGCCTGTGGGGGGCCACCTGGGCAGTGTTTGAATGGACGGGTTGGTTGCTGGGCATCAAGAGCACATAGTTAAACTATGGAACTCCCTCCCACAGGAGGGGTCTATGGCCACCAACTGTAGTGGCTTTAAAAGAGGGTTGACAAACTCATGGAGGAGATGGCTGTCATTGGCTACTAGCTATGGTGGCTATGCTTTGCCTCCACAACTGGAAGCAGCTTCTGAGTACTAGTTGCTAGGAACTGCAGGAAGGAATTGTGCATTTGTGTTCAGGTCTTGCTTGCTGGTTTCCTGCAGGCCTCTGGATCACCAGTGTGAGACCAGGATGCTCAACTAGATGGGCCTCTGGCCTAATCCATCAGCCTCTTTTTGTGTTCTTATGTTAAGAGCTGATAGAACAGTTGCGGGCAAAATATATATTTAATTTACACAAACTACAGTGGTACTTCTGGTTGCGAACGGGATCCGTTCCGGAGCCCTGTTCGCAACATGAGCAGAACGCAACCCGCGTCTGTGCGTGCACAGGTCGCGATTCGCCGCTTCTGCGCATGCGTGTGACATCATTTTGAGCATCTGTGCATGCGCGAGCGGCGAAACCTGGAAGGAACCCTTTCCGGTACTTCCAGGTCGCCACAGGACGCAACCTGAAAAGACGTAACCTGAACCGAATGTAACAAGAGGTATGACTATAACATTGTTAGCCTAGCATCACCACTACTCTGAACCATGCTCCCAGTTGAAATCAGGTGGGCACCTACAATTGTGATATTTCCTTGACTGCTGAAAACATTTTGCCAAGCATTTTCAGAGAATTAATTTGATTCACTGTTGGTCCTTTTGTTCTGTCTATTGTGGTTTTATAATTTTATGATGCTCTCATGATTTTATTATACACCACCATGAAATTGTTTTGTTGTTTTTGAGTTTGTTGTTTATAAACCTGTCCATTTGTAGAGGTATATTGTACTGGGTGTTGTCCCGGAGCATCAAATTTCCTGGTGCTCCGGCCTCATCTAGGCACCTTTCTTGGAGCAAGAGAGATGCTGCTTCAATTTCTGGGTACCTTTTTTGATCACATGGGTTATGGCCACAAACGTAAGTGATGGTTGTTGAGATTAATGCTTGCACTCTGGACTGCTGCTCCTCTTGGCTGGTAAACACTAGCAGGGAGGGAACAGCTGGCTGACAGGGGGATGGTTCCTCAGGGTTTGTTTTTTAACCCCCATGCCGTTTAACATCTACAAGAAACCACTGAGTCGGGTCACCCAGAGTTTTGGAGTTTGTTTTCTTGCCTCAGTAATGGACTGGATAAGAGCCAATAAACTGAATCTCAATCCAGATAAGACTGAGACACTGTTAGTGAGTGGTTCCCTAGACCGGAAGGCTGGGAGGTTGCCTGCTTTTGATGGGGCTACACTTCCTCTGAAGGATGGGATACATAGCTTGGGGAAACTCCTGGATCCTTTGCTGTCACTTGAGGCTTAGGTGGTCTTGGTGGTGCTGAGTGCCTTCCATCAGCTTCAGCTGGTGGCCCACCTGAATGTACATATTTATGGAAGATGGGGCTATCAGTAGCTACTAGTTATGATGACCTCAAGGATCAAAGACTGCTGCGCAGGGTGTGTTTGTGTGGTGTGCAGGTAAACAGCAGGCGGGATTGCACAGAGAACTGGTTGGGTGCTAGTAGCAGGATGCTAAGCCAGGAGGACATTTTGGAGGTGGTTTCCAAATGCACGAAAATGAGGGTCAATGGAAAAGAGATTGCAACCACTGTGCTCCTCCCCCAGCCCTGCAGCTGCTAAGAGCTAAGCTATGGTTTGGTGTAGTGTGTCACTTGAACTCAGGCTCATGGTTTGTTTCCTCCAGACAAACACCATGAGGTGTAAACTCAAGAACAAACCTTGGTTACAGCTCAACAGTTTTGACTGTAGGCAGACAAACCACGAGCCGAGTTCAGAGGGCATGCTAAGCCAAACCATGGGCTTAGCTCATCTTAGTGCAGTGGAAGCACTAAGGGGCAGGAGCAAAGCAGCCGCAGTCGCCTCCTCAAGAACTTTCATGCTCAACATGTTCATGCTAAACCATTAAGGCTAGTCTACCCATGAGGTTTGGTGAGGTAGTTGTCTCTAGTGGCAAACGTCTCGGGCTGCCCCTGTAAACCATAGCTTGGTTTACTATTACATGACTGCCAGCCATGTGTCTGATCCGACAGGGCTTATGTCTTACATGCACTTGTAAGTGACCTGAGTTTCTTATTTATATATAAGCAAAGCAGCCTAAGAATCGGGGAGCATGTAGTTTTAGCTAACATGGAGCACGATAGTGTGAAGTTAATGTAAAGTCCTGAAATAAAAAAGAAAATGGTATTCCAGATTATTTATTTAATAGACCATTGTTATGCCTGTTCAGCATATGATAAGACATGGAAGTGGGAGCACGGTGGTTCCTTCGGCTGGAAAAGCAGAGCATATAATATATAGATATAGATTATATAAATAAATCTTGGTCTAGCCCGAGGAGAAGGTGACCCTTAGAAGGTACACCTGACACTTCGTTTAACTCCTGTTCCTTTCAAGAGACCTTCCTGATTAATTTTGCGCTGTTCCCGACACAGCATCAGATTACAGAACTGTACACAAAACGTGTTCCAAAGCTGGATTTTTGCACCAGACCAACCCCTTGTGGGGGATGTAGTTTTAAGGGAGACCCGAGAATCCCAGCCATGACCCTGAGGTCAACCTAGGACAGACATCTCTGGATGCAGGCTTAGAGGGAAGCCTGATATTTGTGTGTGTGTGTTGTGTCTGTGTATTTTGTCCTGGAGTCTGCAGGCAAAGAGAGGAGTGTTTGGCTTTGGAGTGAATCTGTTAGTTTTTGTACGATTATTGCCGCATGAATTATTTAACTTGGAGACTCTGCAACTCATTGTACGAAAAGAGGCTCCAGCTGGGCTGACGCCTTTGGTGTGTTGATGGAGGCGGCATAGAAAATCACACAAGGGGGCGGAGAGGTGATTGTTTTCAGGCAGGGTGTGTGGAATTGCTCTCTGACTCCTAAAGAGACTTTGGTTCAGAGAAGATCAGAGCAGCGTGGGGAGGGTGAAGCAGCGGGATGGAGGGAGCCTGAGTTTGTTCTCAGAATGCATCAATTCAAGGTCATCTGCTGGAACTGAGAGGCAGCGGGTTTCTCCAAGGGAGCCCTTGGCTGGAGTCTCTGGGATTTGCGAGGGGAAGCTTCCTGCTTCTGAGGCTGGGATTTGATCTAGTGATCTACTCGGGAGAGGCTTGAGTTCTTATAGATTCATAGAATTGTGGAGTTGGGAGGGACCTCAAGAGCCATCTAGTCCAACCTTCTTCAGTGTTTTCAGTCTTCTGCGAGCCAGCCAGCTGTGCCCTTTTCCAAGATGCTCCATTACATTATCCCCCCACCCACCCAGCTTTCAGTTCCCTACCCCTAGCTGGCACTCAGTTATCTGTTTCCTCTGAGCATACAGTATCCTCACTGGCCTGTTTTATGGCCTCTTTAGGTTTGTTTCCTGAAGGGCTATTTTAAATTTTATTTAATGCATGCAAATCTTGGGGCATCCCCAGAGCATGTTGATACCTCCCTCTTGGTTCTCAGTAGCCCTATTTTGGCTACAGTTCTGTCTGCACTCAGTCCTGAAGTTTGCTATTAAAAGGACCAAGAGAAGCATGCAACATCGTCCCCTGTGATTGGCAGGCAGTTTCAACCCTCTGGATTGGCTGTGCTTGGTCAAACTACTGGGTGCCTGCCTTTCTACCTCTTTCTAGTTGCTGCACTTGATATTCATGTTGAAGCCTTGGTCTCGGGGCTTTCATTCTCATGCAGCACCCTTGGGTGGCTGCCATTACTCCAGAACCACAGGAGGGCCCACCAGCGCGGGCAGATGCCTTGGGGTTCCCCAAAGCAGGCACATCACTTTGTTAGCCCCTGCCTTTTTAATCCCCTACAATGCCCCCAAAGCAGGAGTCCATGGGGCCCCCTCCTCTAGTACCTCCTGCGGAGTTGCCTGTGAAAGATCACAGCAAACATCCCCTCCAAAATCCAGATGCGCAAGGAAGGGTTTGCTTTTTCTGCTCAGTTTCTGTTTGCTTGGAGAGTTCAAAGGGCTTCCTGTATCCTGTGTCTGTGAATCCCAACAACCCTGTAAGACAGTTTAGTCTTATTAGTATCCTGCTTCTGACTGACGAGGGGGCATATCTTGCCTGTGGCCCCGTAGGAGTGATTTCAGGACAAACATGAGATATAAACGGAAAAGAAGAAGATCCTGGCTGTTGGCTCAGGCTGAAGTCCCAGCCGCTCCAGCATCTTGTTCTCACAGTGGCCCAACATGGTTGGTGTTTAAAGTCCTAAAGGACTCAGGCCCCAAATAACTGAAAGACCACCTCCTTCCCTACAGGCCCTCTGAGGGGCTGAGATTGGCAGATGGGGTGCTCTTGGTAGTTCCTCTGCCCTTGGAGGCTTGGGGGGGCAGTGGTCCAGGGGGAGAGGGCCTTCTCTGTGGTGGTCCCTAAAGCTGAGGAACTCCCCACAGAGGTGCATCTGGTGCCTTCATTGTACAGCTTCCAGAGAATGCTGAAGATGCACCTCTTTACAGATGCACCTTTTGACACTTGAGGACCCACCTTGTTTTTATGGTGGTTTAGATTAGTAAGTTGTTTAGATTGGTTTTTAATGCTGTAACCTGCTCTAGGATCTTAGGTTAAAGGAAGGAGGGTAATAAATGAATAAATAATAACAATCTCAACACAACTCCCACTGAGAAGCCCACAAGCAGGACCTGAGTGCAACAGTGCTCTTCTGCTTGTGATTCCCACTAACCGGACATACTGCCTCTGACAGGGGAAGTAGCACATATCCATCACAACTCTGTCCAGTCACTGATATAGTCTTATCCTCGCTGAAATTGTCTAATCCCTCTTTACAGCTGTCAAAGTTGGCCGTAGAAGATTCCATTGTGTGTGTGTGTTTGCGTATGTGCGCGTGACAAAGGCCTTCCTTTTCTCTGTCCTGAATCTTCCAACTAGGGATGTTCTGACTGAATTAGGCTCCTCACGCCACCCCCACAGCCCCTCCAACGCCTGGACGACTTTTCGTTTCTGGGCCTGGTGATTTGGCTCTCTGCAGGCATTCCATCTGGCAAGGCAAATCCCTTTTTTTTTCTTTAGAGGGAGAGTTTCCAACCACAAGTGTCCTTAGTTTCCCGAACGCTGTGTGGGGCCCTGGCTGCTCACTACTAGACACTGCTGTTTTGGACGGCTGCCGGTGGCTCTTGCAAGAGATGCCTTTCCAGCATTCCTCCTCTCTGGAGCCGAACAATGAAATCAGGAGCTCTGACCTCATTGCTTTCATGCTCACTTTTGGATCAGTGCAAGTTGGTTTGGGGGAGGCCAGTGTCAGAAAATGCCCCTTTTTGAGGCATTGCCCTGTGATAATTTGTAGGATGTTGTGCTATGAATATTTTATTTTATTTTATTTTATCAATTGATTGCATTTATATCCCAAAGGGCTTAAGGTGGCATACATGGTTTCCCCCCCCCCATTTAATCCCCACAACAACCCTGTGAGGTAGGTTAGGCTGTGAGACAGTAACTGGTCCCAAGATCACACCCACTTAGTGGCCAAGTGGGGATTTGAACCCATATCTCTCCCACGTCCCAGTCTGACACTTTAACCACTACACCACACTGGCTCTCTCATGAGTAAAGTTTCCCCACATATGATCCAAGTGATCTTACAGGTATACTGTACAGTGACAGGCAGTCTTTCAGGTAACCTGGTGACCATTATGGTGGATCAATGAATGGGTGAAGGGCTGATTCTGACAAGCGCTTGCACTCCACTTTCTCTGCATATGGTTCTGCTAAGCGTGATTTAATGAGTCTAGGATCCAGCTCACAAGACCACCCAGACAAATGCTGGAAGGAGAAAACACATTATGACATTAACATTGCTGTGTGCATACTTGCAGAAACCAGGGAGGAAAAGTCATTCAACAAATATGAACCATTCCATGGGAGCCTCAGGGATTCCAGTCAGTGGGGATTGCCTGGAAAGAGAGCTGGAGTAGCCTTTGCACTGGCAGGGCTGATGGGAGTTGTAGTCTGAAAAATCTGGAATGGCACTGGTTTGGGGGAAAACTGGATGAGAGTGACGGAAGAGCACCCCTTTCCGCTTGACAAGAGCCCCCCACATTTTATCTGTCTCCCTGGGTCCCACTCCATAGCTACCCAAATTGATTGCCACTTTTAAAAGAGAACAACCTGAATGCTGGGAAAAATTAAGTTCTAGGTGCCAGGAACAACTAGCATAGGAGTCATCTTGGCGTCAGATTTCTTTAGAGTTCAGCCCGGACAGAGCTGAAGAAATCTTTCGCTATTAGGTTCCAGCATAAGATCTTAAGAAGTTCTGCCACAGAGTCCGAAAAGTCCACTGTGGTTTTCATCTGATTTCTCAAAAAGAGCTTTTGGTTATGGCTGAAGCTGTGGTTTGCTGGCATGCAGGGCTCAGGATGCTTTCAGAAAAGTGGGCATTGGGACCTTCTTGCTCCTCTTTGCCATCTCTTCCCTTTTCGCCTTGCCTGTACCTCCACGATCACGCTGTCCCTGCTCCGCATTTCTCATACCCTGCCATCTCTGTGCTGCTACTGCGCCTTTGGTGTAGACACCCAGCTGCTTCTGTGTAGTACCTGCTGGGTTCCAGCTCCTATGTACATGGTTGGAATTAAGGAGCAGGGTGTTGCTCTGCACCAGAGAGCCTCACCCACACCTGCACAATTAGGGTTTGCGGTGTTATTGCAGGAACTCATGGAAGTGGTCTCTTGACCTATGATTTGGGTCCAAACATATTTTGGGCTGGCAAACTACTTATTTATTGCATTTATAGCCCACCTTGTTCTCCAAGGTACATGGTTCTCCCCCTCCTATTCAATCCCCACAACAACCTTGTCAGGTAGGTGAGGCTGAGCGGCAGCGACTGGCCCAGGGTCACCCAGGGAGCTCCATGGCCAAGTGGGGATTTAAACCCTGGTCTCCCAGATCCTCACCTGTCACTCTAACCACTACACCACACTGATTCTCATTATAAGTCAGCCTGTATTTGCACCTTTTGAGTTTTGAATGAGGGGCAGCAAATAAGGAACTTAGGAGACTGCCTCAACCTTGTCTGGTTGCAGGGGCATAACGAAATTCTTCCCTTCCATTTCTCCACCCCTCCTCCATTGGCAGAGAATTTTGCTAACAAATCAGAGCCAGGTGCAAACTCCCATCCTCCCCTCTGCTAATGTTCTGGGTGCTCTTGTCAAATAGGTGTGCAATCTTGCTGTGTGACTGTCAGGGACACCTGCGGTGCCTGCAACTTCACTCTTGACACCAGACAAACTCCCTCTAATGCTTCTCCTCCTCTTCTTTTGTTAAATTAATCTGTCCTGTTTGTTTTCTTTCTATAAAGAGTTATTGCCCGTTTATAAGGAGCCCCTCACTTGGTTGCCAGTGGCTAGTGAGAATCACCTTCAGGGAAGTGTGGAAATGCTTTAATTTCCTTTTCTTCTTTTAAGAAGTGGTTTAACAACCAATCCCTCTTAAAAAGAACTTTGGGAATTGTAGCCCTGGGAGGGGGAGGGGAATCTCCTCACAGCTCTCATCATCCTTAATAAATCACCTCTCCCAAAATTCTTTGGGGGAAGCCATGACTGTATTGTAGCGCTTTAAATGTCTGGTGTGGTTGTGGTCTAAGACAGGGAAGACCTGAGTTCAGTTCCTCACACTGGGATGAAACGGACCTTGAGCCAGTTACTCTCTCCTAACCTCAAGGCTGTACCAACCATTACACAGAGTGAGGCAGACACCTCAGGGGCCTGTATGGTGCAGTGATTAGAGTGCCTGGCTGACATTGGAGACCCGGGTTCAAATACCTTTGAGCCCCTTGGAGAAAAAGAGAGGATATAAATGCAACGAATAAATAATGGTGGGAGGCAAAGCAGCAGCGACTTTCCCCATACATATGGACCACAGCCATGCCCTCAGTTGGAGGTCAAAGCTGTGCCTACCTCACCTCACACCCCCTAAGCTAGCTGGCTACTCTCGGATCATGTCCTGTCACCACAAGTTTGAAGTAAGTTTGAAGTTTCTGTATTCGAAATGCATCTGGATACCATTTTATCTTTTGCCTCAGGCATCAAAATATCCTGGGTGGACCAGCCCAGTCTAATGTACCTTGTAAGGTTGTTCTGGGGGATAAAATGAGGTAGATGGGGGCGAGGGAGAGCTGTGTATGCCAGCCTTGGAGGAGGTGTGGCATATAAGTGTGATAAATAAGACCGCCACCATCCACACTGGCATATCTGCTCTAGACTGGTTTGGGTTTCCACTCTTAACTTCCAGTTCAGATCTCTAGGAGAGATCTGAATGACTCCTTTCATGGAGAAGCTTGACCACTAATCGCTCTCCATTTTTAGCAGGGATTTCAGGCTGTGTGGGTCTCTGGGCATTTCCTATCTCTGTGGCTTTGTGTGGCAATCAGTTTTTATCACAACACAGCTGTGCTAGCTGGACCCCCTCTTTGTAAACTGGCCTTCCGCAGCCTAGTGCCTTTCCCTACGTTTTGAACTACAGCTCCCACCAGGTTGCGGGGAGGCCTTTTTAAATAAGAGGATGGTGTTTGTTTGTTGTATGTGCAAGAGAACATATTGCTGTGTTCGTTTTTTAAGCTAAGAGAGGGAGTCAGGCAGGTTTTTCCACCGAACAATTTTCTTCCCATCCTGTGTATGGAGTGAGGAGTGGATAAGTCAATTCATGGAATCATCGAGTTGGAAGGGACCCCCAAAGGTCCAACTCGCTGTTATGCAGGAATCACTGGCAGGTGGTCATCCAACCTCTGTTTAAAAACCTCTAAGGAAGGAGAGTCCGCCACTTTCCAAGGTCATTTGTTCCATTGTTGACAGCTCTTCCCATCAGAAACTCCATCCTAAGGTTTAAATTTATTCCCCAATAGGAGTCCTTTTAGCAAGTGCGTTTTTTACTCCTCTTCAGCTTTTAAGCAGACAGTGGAAGGGGGTGTAGAGGCAGGGGGAACGAGGCTGCCAGGGAGCAGGACTGGACTATTTTATTTTATTTTTACTTGTTGCTGAGTTTGCCCTCATCTATTCCACATTAGGGATCTGGGTCCTCCGAGATGGAAAAGAATGCTGTCAACAAGTGTGGAGAGGGAATAGGGCGGCGCTGGCATGGAAACCACCATCCCTGCCCTCGCAACAGGAACCCCCATGTGGCTGGAAGGAGGCCCTGACACTACTGTGTTCCCTCTTAATGGCCTGAGATGGCTAAGAATATTTGGGTGCTTCCAGATTGGGCTTGGATTTGCAAAGGAGACTGAGATGTTGCAAGCGGGCAATTTTGCAACAGGTGTTTATTTGTGTCCCCCCCAGAAAGGATTTGTTGGGATTAAGCAGGTGGGGGATACAGGCTGGCATTTTGATGCCAACAATGTTGTCTGGACTTTGCAAAACACTTCCATGCATTAAGAGCTCCCTTCCCACGAGAAGCACACTTTATGGTTATGACTGCCCAGAACTGGAAGAGCAGAGTGGTCTTCTTGTCCCTTTCATTCCATCCTCCCTCTAAGCCTAAACCCTTTGAAACAGACCCTGCCTGGTAAGCTACAGGGGGGTGGGGGTGAGGGTTAGGGTTAGGCTGTAAGTTCTTCCCATATGGAAGGAGTGGTACTGCCTTGTTATTATTATTTGGTTGGTTTTGTTAATTATAAAAATATATTTTCAAAAATGGAGAGTAAATATAAGGAAAGAAATTGATATATGGAACAACATAGCAAAGCAAAACAAGCAAAATACAAAAACCCCCTCTATAGTACAATGAATAAATTAAAGAGAAAATATTGCCATTTACATTGTTATTACAGAAATGTAAAAATAAGACCTACCTCCCAGTAAGTTTGTTTTCCTCATTGCTAAGTATTGCGTTGCTCTCATTTGTAAGTTTTATCATTAAGACCATTAAATGTATTTTAACAGTGTGCCTGAACATAGGCAGGTGAATTTTGCCTGTTTTCTTGTTTGTTTGCAGGGGAGGCGGGTATTGGTTTTCTCAGGAGGTGGCATGCTGCCTGTTGTTTTTTTTGGGGGGGAGGGTTGTCTAAACTGTTTTGCCTTTTTGTGGATAGTTTGTGGATAGTTTTACTCAATTCCATGAGCAAGCTTTTGTCTTTGTGACTTGGGAGGCCCCCACAGTCTCCATTTTGTGCTGGTGCCCAGGGCGGTTTCTGCTTTTGCCAAATGTGCACCCCAGAAACAATGGGGAACCCATGGCATATTCTGTTACATGCCCTTGTCATGCTAAAGGCTGAGAGTTCCTGCCGTTTGCTTAAAGTGATGCTAGAGGAATTGCCAGATGATTTTGCAAACATCCTCTCTGTTTCTTTCCCCTTCCATCTTGGTATATTTTTTATCAGGCTGTTGCAGTGGAAGGGTGCAGGGCCAATAGTCCATTGATGCAGTTGAAACACCTGCAGGTTTGTTTCCTCTTCTCTTTGAACTGTTTCCATCCTGCTAAATGAACTTGTAACTCAGAACTGGTGCCTGAGCTTGCACATTTCCTCCTCCCTCCTAGTCCATTTTCCTTCTGTGATGTGTCTCTTTGGAATATAAGCCTGAGTACAGGAAACTTCTTGTTTTATTGAGCTGTAAGTCACTGTAGAAGTGGCTAAAGAGTGGGGTAAAAGTTCTTTAAATAATTAGTAGGATAAGGTGGCCTGCTTTTCCCTTCCGTTTGCAATAAGGAGGTGTGATTTCAAGGGTTCCCGGAGGGTGGAATGAAGCAGCTGTGCAAACTGGGTGGGGATTCTGTGCAGCCACTGCGGAGATTGTTGTTATCCATAGAATAAACCTTGTTGCTTCGCATTTATGCTGTCTGCTCGCAAATGGCAATATTTCAGGAGTGGTTTGCCTAAGGCCACTCAGTGACTGTTTCATGGCTGAGATGAGATTGGCAAGAAGGCCCTTGCAGATCCTTGAAAAGGTCAGCAGGCCTAGAGAGGAAGCGGAGGCATCTCAGCTCCTTCTGGTGGAGCCCTAAGGTCCTTGCTGCCTCCTGGTGTAAATTTGCATTCTTAAAAAACAAACCCAAATCAGCCAGGGAGTCACCCTGCATGTTGCTGAATTACAGTTCTTAGTCGCTGGCCCTGCTGTGCAGGGCTGATGGGAGTTCAGAGTCCAACAGCATCCAGAAGGCTCCAGGTTAGCCACCGCTGCCTTGTAGGTTCACTGTTAGGACAAACAAGAAACAGCAGCGCTGCTTGCTCTGAGCTGGGGGTGGGTGGGCTCAGGCCAGGAAATAAATCCAACATCAAGCACAATCCGCACAGATCTGCCCACACATCCTTGGCGTCCAGGACTGTGTCTGTACTGGAGCCAGCAATAAAATTCCAGCACCCAGCGCGACATCCTGGGGCTTAGCGATTCAGGGTGGTCATTGTGGTCTCTCTGTGTGTTTGTGTGTGACCTCAGAGCCCCACCTTTCTGAGTGGCCAGCAATGTTTCCGTTGCTTATCAGACAGGAATCCTAACGTGTCTGTGCGATGTGCCTGTCCATGAAATGGGAAGGCTGACTCAGCAAGCTGGCGAGTCCTGTGCATTTCCTGCCTAAGGCTTAGCTGCCGACTCAGCTGTAGGTTGAGCGGTTAGGAAACAAAGAGCAGCAACAAAGTGCAAAGCTTTTGCTGGAGTTTGCTGGTCAGAAGAGAAGGTGTGCAGCAAAACTGGAGACGTAAAAAAGCCCTGCAGGATCAGATGAAAGGCCCATTTAGTCCAGTATTCTTTCTCACAGTGCCTGACCAGATGCCCATTAGGGGAAACCTGCAAGTAGGATTCGAGCACATGAGCATCCTGGGATTTAGTTGATGGGCCTGGTAAAAGTAGTGGGAGTTTCAACTTTCAATTGTAAAGCCTTCTAATGTCCTGCTTATAATCTGCTTCAAATTGGGTCTAGCCCATACCAGGGATGGGGAACCTGTGGCCCCCCAGGTGTTGCTAGACTCTAACACCCACCATTAGCCTGGACCAGCAAGACCAATCATAAGGAAGGATAGGAGTTGTAGTCTAACAGCATCTGGAATTGTGGAATTTTTTTAATGGTATAATTTGGGGCAGGGGAGGGGGGCACTTGGGAGGACTTCACCCCAACTGACAGCTCAGGCAGGTGACACCTGAGCAGTGTCTGTGCTTCAGATTGCTGTTGGCAACCTGGCCATGGGAGACCTGGGTCCCCGGAGAGTAGAAAGCAGCAGTGGAGCAAGCAAAATAGGTTTGCCCCTAAGAAGCAGCTGTCTTGTGTGAATGTGGCTACAGAAGACAGCAGCATTCTGCTGGAACCTGGCTTCCCAATTCACATTCAAAGGCTCGTCTGGTCAGGCAGAATTAAAAACTCAAAACAAGTAGAAGAATCCCTTTAAATTGCACCTTTTGAAATTATAGACTTCTCCTTCTCTCTCTCTCTCTCTCTCTCTCTCTCTCTCTCTCTCTCTCTCTCAAAGAAAATGCATTCTTGCCTGATTCCCAAGCTCAGTGCAAGCATCTCCTTTGTGAATTTAGGATCAAAGTATCTCGTGGGTTAAAAGCTGGACCGTTCCAATTTTTTTTCCTCAATTGACTGCACAAGCCACCTTGGATTCTCCTGAATGGTTTAGCCGAGGTGGGGAGGGGGGAGGAGGGGAGAGGACAGGAAAGAGGGAGGGGGGAAGCAGAGCAAGAGAAAGATGTCACAATCTCTAATCTATCTGTCATTTTTATTTTTCAGCAGCCGGAGAGGAGCTCCCGACTAGAACAATGCTGGAGAGGAAGGGAGGGGAGAGGGCCGGAGTGGCAGCCAAAGTCTGAAAACAGGTGAACAGCAGTGGCGGCAGCAGCAGCGGAGGAAGAGTGGAGGGGAAGGAAGAGATTTGTCACCGCTGCTGCGGGGGAGGCGAGCCAGCCCCACCGGGAAGAGCCTCCTCCTCCTCCTCCTCCTCCTCTCGGCTGCGCGGAGGTGGATCCTGGCTGGGCAGCAGCTGAGCCATGGCTACGAATTTCAACGACATTGTCAAACAGGGATACGTGAAAATGAAGAGCAGGAAATTGGGGGTAAGTGCCGGCAGATGCCGCCTTGTTGTTTCCGAGTGGGCTCTGGCTGGCTGGCGTCCTTTGTAGGCATGTGGGCAGGTGCAAATTGCGCAAAAAAACCCCGGTGCTTTTGTGTGGAAGAATTCTGGCTAGAGCAGCATAGCTCTCTCGCTCTCTCTCTGCCTCTCCTCTAGGCATCCCTCCTGCATGGACCTTCCTCCCCACAGGCTCTGCCTGAGTCCTGGCAACAGAGGTGCCAGTTGCTGGTCATTTCTGGCATTGCCTTGGTGGACGTGGCATCCCCAGAGTTGATGGATTGGGTGGGTTTTGTGAGGGCTTGGGTGGGTGGTGGTCTGCATTTTGTGCCATGGGGATTTCCTTTCCAGCTTGACAGCTGGTTGCAGATCTTGAAGCCGATAAAAGAAACAGCAACTCTTTGCCTTTGTGTGCGTGTGGATATAGTACGAATTGACTCTGCCTGGCTACAGTGGACAGGTTGTGTTCTCCTGTTTCAGATGCTTCTGTGGCACTCCCTTCCCCAGAGACTCCTCTGAGCTTGTGGCTGAGCAGCTTATGCAAGTGCAGTTAGAATTCTTTTTCTCTCAGAGCTGGGTTTTGGTCCCTGGGCAAAATCAGCACAATCAGCAGCAGGGCTTCATTATTTATTTTTTGCTTTGATTGTTTTTGGTGTTTGGTTTGTTGTTTTTTTAAGCTGTGTGATTTTAGCTGACATTTTTAACCATTTTGCTCCTGCCTTTGGAAAGAGGAGGGCTAGGATTCAGCAGGGGTGGGGAGAGGGGAATTGTTGGAAAGAGGCACTGAGGTTTTCCTCATTCCATCTGGACTGCTTAGCTGCAGAGTCATGTTGTGGATACTTTCTCCATGATCACCTCTGGCCCATATGAGGAGGACCAACTCGGACACTGGGTCTGGCTCTTCCTTTGAGCACAGCCACCCCCAGCAAGATTTCTCTCCCCTTCTCTCAAGGGTTCTTGCTGCAGACCTAGACTTGCTCCAGGCACGGTTGCATCTATGGATCTTGGCTTCTAGGGTGTGTCTTTCCTGGGCCTCTGAGATATCCCTGCTTGCAACAGGGGCATCTTGAACACACAACAAGCATTGATCGTCCCTTTCTCTTTTCCAGCCGTCTTCTATTGGCAGGGTGACTAAACTCCACGCTAGAGATTTCTGGATTGCACATAAAAGAAATCCACATTTCCTCCTCGGAATAAATATTTTCTGAAGGGGCATTGAACTGATCCTCTGTATGCAGCATGAAGGGATTTATTTACTTGGATTTTGAAATATGGTTACGAGGATTCTTTTGAAGCACCTTTCTCCAGCCTTGGGTCCCCAGATGTTGTGCGCATCCTCTCATCCCTGACCGCTGGCATGATGGGAGTTGGTACCCAACAACATCTGTAGAGACCAAGGCTGGGGAGAAGACTGCAAGGATGCAGAAAGCCTGGGAGTGGATTTCCAAAGGACAGAAGTTGTCGGACAGGAGGCACCTGGGTTTGGTGGCCTTGGGCAAGCCTCTCTGTTTCAAGTTTTCCATCTCTCATTTCGGCAGCCTACAACTGAAGGTTATTGTGAGGGTTAATAGTAGTTGTTGCCTGCTGTGAGCCTTGGAGGATAATGATCCACTTATGGGTGTGTTTCTGTTTAATGACAGGATTGCTGTGTAGGCCTCCACTGGGTGTCCTGGCCAGTCCCAGCTATTGCATCACAATCTCTCCCAGGGAGCATCTTGGGGCTGAACCTGTGAAACTTTGATGTGCATGTACATGTATGTGTGTAAATGTTTTGCTTCCACAAAGCTTTTAAAACAAGTGGGGTAGGCATGTACCTTCAGATGTTGTAGAATTTGCATCATCGCTGACCGTTGTCCATGCTCACCATGAGAGCCAGTGTGGCGTAGTGGTGCTGGACTATGACCTAGGAGACCGGGGTTCAAATTCTCACTCACCCATGAAGCTCACCAGCTGTGATTGTGGGCCGGTCATCATCTCTTAGCCTAACCTACCTCACAGGACTGTTGTGAAGATACCACGGTGGTGGTGGAGAACTGTGTATGCCACCTTGAGCTCCTTAAAGGAATGTTGGGGTAGAAATGTAAAAATAAATAAAACATGGCTGATGGGAATTGGGAGTCCCTCAGACCTGCTTCTCCATCCTTGCTTTAAAACATGCTGTTGTCATCTCATTGATACCTTCCTCCTCTTCTTCATTTGCCTTTATTCTGCATGCTGTTGTGGTAAAAGAACCAGGATGGGTGTGTATCCTGAGTCTTATGACTCTGTTCCGTTGGAGTAACTGAATCTTGGAATGGACTGGGTCCCTTAAAATAAAGAGGCACCTTTCAGTAAAGGCAGAAAGAACAGATTTGAGACTGAGCTGCTGCTCCATATAGAAGACTCTGCCTAAGGCTAATCGTTGCAGAAGCAACATGAGAGCCCTGTTCTTTTGTAGCACCCTTGGAGAGCCTTGCCTTGAATAAGGTCAGCACTTGCATCATAAGGACACAAGACAAGCCAGCTGGATCAGGCCCATCTCTTCCAGCATCCTCTTCTCACAGTGGCCAACCAGATGCCTGTGGGAAGCCTGCAGGCCGGACATGAGCACAACGGTACTCTGCCCTCCTGCAATTCCCAGCGACTGGTATTCCCAGGCACAGTGCCTCCAACAGCGGAGGCTGAACATAGCCATCGTGGCTCATAGCCATCGATAGCCTTCTCCTACTTGTATCTGCCCAATCCTCTTTTAAAGCCATCTAAGTTTGTGGCCATCATTGCTTCTCATGGCAGTGAATTCCATGGTTTAGTTCTGCGCTGTGTGAAGGACTTTCTTTTATGTGCCCTGAATCTTCCAGCATTCAGCTTCATTGGATATTTATCAACGCTAACCTCCCCTGTATTGAGTGGGGAAGGTCTGTTTGGGGCTTTCCTTGAGTTTGCTTGAATGCAAGCAATCAGATTGGAGATCCATGATAAAGCTGGGCTGCCAGTCCCACAGCGGAGTCTGCTTGCACTCAGCCACAGTGAGTAAAAAGTCCTCTGCAGACCTTCCCTGTGCAACACGTGGAAGAGTCTATGACTGATGGGGGGCTGAGGGTGTGAGGGCTGTGCATGTGTCCCTGCCCCTCTCCACACTTGGAACATTTTCATGCATTGCAGGAGAGCTGTGTTTAGAAATTATTTGTTGCCATGTAGGTGCAAGGAGAGCAAGGAAGGTGTCATGCAAACTGGGCACCAGACTCAAGGAGGCCAACAAAGCCTTAATGTACATACCCATCTCGGCTTAAGCCCAGCGAGTACCATGTGTGATTCCACACTCAACCCCTTACCAAATTTAAGATATATTCATAGAATTGTGGAGTTGGAAGGGACCACGAGTGTCATCTAGCCCAGCCTCCTGCAGGGCAGCCTCCTTTTGTCCAACGTGGGGCTCACACCCACGACCCTGTTTTAAGAGTCTCATGCTCTACCAACTGAGCTATTCTCTGTTGCTGCCTCCTGTGTTCATACTGGCTTTAAAAGGGGCTTAGAAAAATTTGTGACTACCTGCCATGGTGGCTGCGTTCTAGCTCTGCTGTCAGGGGCAGGATGCTGGGAATAGCAAGTGGGTCCTCAGGGTCTGCTTGTGAGCTTCCCATAAGCATCCGGCTGGCCACTGTGATTATGCTGGACCAGATACGCCTTTGGCTGAATCTACCAGGGCTCTTCTTGTGTTCAGATGGCCCTGTAACAGTGGTGGCAAAACTATGGCATGCATGCCAGATGGGGCACTCAGAGCCCTCTCTGTGGGCACATGCGCTGTTGCCCCAGCACAGAGCCAGCAGAAAGCAAGGGTGGCGCGTCGAGTTCTCAGCTTAACTTGGGCAGCCAGAGAGCCAGGTGAGTGGCAGGTCGGTGCAGGAAACTGTGAGGCCGGAGCAGGATGCAAGGTGGAGGCTTTACACACCCTTCGGCCAGGGCCAATGGAAGGTGCCAGGCAGGGGAGGATGGCATCGTTGGTTCCAGTGCCAGGTAGCCAGGCAGAGCTGCCTCCGCCCCATCCTCGTCGCCCCTCACATGGCACTGGGGCTCAGGACCCCACCAGCCTCACCGCGCCATGGTTGTCTCCCACTTGCTGAAGTATTTCTTCACCGAACTCAACCACAGCCAAGTGCAGCGGGACACCCTGTGCTAGCACGTGGGGCAGCCCCCAGGGCCTTTTCAGGGAATGGCAGCACGATGGGGGGGCGCCTCTCTGCACATACTCAGAGGGCCATGCCGAGAACGTTTGCTTGCCCGGGCTGGAGTTTAAAAGCGGGGAATTCCCGCCGACGTGGAGATCTTGTGAAAATCAAAATGAAATCCTTAAAGTGTGGAATTCTCTGCAAATAATTTTAAATCAGTGAAAGCGCTTGGAGTTGCTTCATTGTATCATTGAAAGCTCTGTTATTTTGTTTTTCTTTTAAGACAAAAGATGTTAATGTATGAGTTGTTTTTTTCTAAACTAAAACCTCGGTATTCAGGTTAAATTGTTGTGTTGGCTCTTTGCGATAAATAAGTGGGTTTGGGGTTGCAGTTTGGGCACTCGGTCTCTAAAAGGTTTGCCATCACTGCCCTATAAGGACCTTCTCAGTGGCTGCTCCTAGATTATGGAGCACCTTGCCTCGTGAAGTCTAATTCTCCTCCCCTCCCTGCCAAGTTTTTTGTGGGCCACAAAGGACACTTTTATTCTGGTAGATTTTTGTAGCATGTGGCACATCAGGTTTTTATGTTCAGGTCCTGATACTGCCTCCTTGGCTGCTTTGTTTTATATCGGTGGTGGTGGTGTGTTTGTATGTTTTAATGAAACTGCAACTCAAATGTTGCAAGCTGCCCTGAGTGGTGGCTTTGCCATGAGAAGAGC
The DNA here is from genome assembly GCF_964270895.1 of Podarcis filfolensis. Lineage (NCBI taxonomy): Eukaryota > Metazoa > Chordata > Lepidosauria > Squamata > Lacertidae > Podarcis > Podarcis filfolensis. The sequence goes on along the minus strand of NC_139611.1, from coordinate 54,770,989 downwards.
AGGACAGAAATATTTTAAGAAAGAAATATAGTAAAATAGCCAGCTCAGTGGAGGGAGGGACATCTTCTGATGGTTGTATTCAACTTCCAGGTTCAGAAGACTCTTAGTACCAGCTGCCGTGAACCAGCAAAAGGAGAAGGATGTTGCCTTCAGACCTTGTGTGGGGGCTTCCTGGAGGTGTCTGGTTGGCCACTCTAGGGGAGATTGGCCCATTAGAACACCCCACCAACCACAGCTAGCTCCCACCTGCTTGCTGTCTCAGTTACAACCAGTTTGAGAGTGACTGCCAACTTCTTCCTTCTCCTCCGTCTCCATGTTAAACCGTGTAGAACTCAGCAGGAAGATGACAAAACTAGAATCAGTTGCCTCCGGCACCACCTACTTTTGGCCTCCCTGCCTTCTGCCCTACCAGTCCCACCACTGGACTTAGATGGACCTTTGGGTCTGGTTCCACACGGCTCCTCTTGCCTCCATCTGTTTTCCTGCTTTGGCGAGGCTTTCTGGAGAGCACCTGCTCTGGAAGAGCGTCTGCGGACCAGTGTACTTGTGCTTGAACACCCCTCCTCTCCCCACCCTTGCTTGAAGGATGCCAAGTTGGCCAGGACTCTGTTTGCCTACCAGCTGGAAGTGGCTACGTTAGGCTCACTTGGCATCGGAGCGCAGCGTTTTCCATCACAGCCCAGCTCCGGTTTGCGCAGCTCCTCTCCGGGGAGCCCGTTGAGAGTGGTGGCATGGCCCAGGGCCCTGTTGCCAAAGCAGCACCCTCCCTCCTCCCTGACTCTTGCATGACTTCTCCGAAAGCCCCGCTCTGCTCCAGCAGCCTCCGTGCCCCCGAGGGCTCTGCTCCAATTTGAGGACATTTAAATTGGAGCTCTGGCTTCAGGCAGAGGACGTGGAAGTTTGTTGACTGCACAGAGAGGGGAGGAGGTTTCGCTGCCTCTACTTTTCGCTGCTGTAGCGGCTTCTTTTTCCTTATTAAATAAGGAGATGGGGGCTGTAGGAGAGTTCACAGCCTAGAACTAATGAGTGGGTCAGTGGGGGAATTTCGGATAATGATTGGGTATTGCTGTAGGTCTAGAGTAGCTATCTTTGTCTTGAAGGTGACTGGGAGTAGCCGCAGAGACTACATAACACTGGTTCTGAAAGACCTACATTGGCTCCCGGTATGTTTCCGAGCACAATTCAAAGTATTGGTGCTGACCTTGAAAGCCATGAACGGCTTCGGCCTAGTGTACCTGAAGGAACTTCTCCACCCCCATCATTTAGCCCGGACACTGAGGTCCAGCACCGCGGCCCTTCTGATGGTTCCCTCACTGTGAGAAGTGAGGTTACAAGGAACCAGGCAGAGGGCCTTATTGGTAGTGGCGCCCTCCCTGCGGAACACCCTCCCATCAGATGTCAAGGAAATAAACAACTATCTGACTTTTAGAAGACATCTGAAGGCAGCCCTGTTTAGGGAAGCTTTTAGTGTCTAATGTTTTATCGCTTTATTGTTATCGTTTATTCTGTTGTGAGCTGCCCAGACTGGCTGGGGAAACCCAGCCAGATGGGTGGGGTAAAGGTAAAGGGACCCCTGACCAATAGGTCCGGTTGTGACTGACTCTGGGATTGCGGCGCTCATCTCGTTTTATTGGCCAAGGGAGCCGGTGTACAGCTTCCGGGTCATGTGGCCAGCGTGACTAAGCTGCTTCTGGCGAACCAGAGCAGCGCACGGAAGCACCGTTTACCTGGAGCGGTACCTATTTATCTACTTGCACTTTAACGTGCTTTTGAACTACTAGGTTGGCAGGAGCAGGGACCGAGCAAAGGGAGCTCACCCTGTCGCGGGGATTCGAACCGCCAACCTTCTGATCGGCAAGTCCTAGCCTCTGTGGTTTAACCCACAGCGCCACCCCGTCTATTATTATTATTATTATTATTATTATTATTATTATTATTATTTAAGGCCCTCTGTGTTCAGCCCTCTGAGAGAGCTGCATGCTGCCAGTCTCTCTCTCTCTCTCTCTCTCTCTCTCTCTCTCTCTCTCTCTTTCTCATATGTACAGCACCCACTTTCCACACATGTAGACAACACACATGTATGCAGGCACACATCAAACAGGCTCTCTCTCCTTCTCAATCTCACCCCACCACCATCATTTGTATGCCGCTTTCCAACGAATTAATAAAGAGCTTTAAATCATATATATAATCAATCTATACAACAGCTGCATCAAAACATGTCTCTCCCGCATCGGTCTCTACAAGCCACAGCAGGCCATGCACAGCCTTCTAACCGCTTGCCCTCACCCCCAAAGGCGTACTCCTCTGTCGTCTCCCGAGACAAGACATATGCCAACCAACCTAACAACATTGTGTAAAGCCGTACAAAAAAGCTAACCTAATTTATAAGCTTAAAATTAAATAGGAGAGAGAATAATGTCCAACAAAGAAATAAAATGATATTAAAATCACTGTTCATAAATAATCCACATAATCTCACAGCAGTTAGCTTGCACACCTTGCATGGTAGCCACACACCTTACTGGTGGCAGCCTTCCCGACACACTTGGCACACACAGAATCATTGAATCGTGGAGTTGGAATGATCCCAAGGAGTCATCTAGTCCAGTCCTCTGCAGTGCAGGAGTTACAACTAAAGATTCTCTGACAGGAAACCTTCCAACCTCTTTTTTTTTTTAACCTCCAGTAAAGGAGAGTCCATCACCTTCCAAGAGAGCCTGTTCCACTGTCAGTTTATTCTGTCAGAAAGTTATTCTATATAACATACACACTGGCTACCCATGCAAGCCATGTGCACAGGCACACAGCACACACTCACTCATAAATAATACACCCCACACGCAGGCATGCGCCACCTCTCCTCTCAGTGCTGTGAAGTGGTGCTTAGCTGTGTGGAGAGGTTTAAATCTTTGCTTTCAGGCCATCACCATGATGAGGAGACTCTAGTGTAATGGATAGCCTTGCTGGAGCTTCACACACATCCCACAGTATCTGTTGTTGCTGTCTGAGAGTGGAACCTCTGAAACACACAGAAAAATATATATTAAAACTAAAATAAGCATTTAATAAATTCCTTAAATATTCACCTGTGATGTTACAAGTGCTGACTAGGAGGCCTGACTTTCAACATTGCATCTCTCAGTAACAGTAAAGAGGGTGGGGGGAAGATTTTCTTAGGAAAAACATTTATATTGGCTGCCAGAACTAAATAAGAATGATGCATTTACTGCATGATAAAAAGATTGTCTGGAAGTCTTCCACTTTGCTGATCACTGAAAAGTTCTTCAGAAACGATGCATGAAAATGTCAAGGCCTGATACTCACAGCCATATTAGTTCAGGGCTTTTCTTCTTCATCTCTGCAGACCTATGAATTGGCCTGACTTGCCCAAGGCAACCTTCATGCATGAGCAAGTATTTGACCCTGGTGTGCTGGCTGCCTGGGGCTGATGGGAATTGTAGTTTCAAATAGCTAGTGGGCACCAGGTTGGTGAAGGCTGCACTAGCCCTTAAGATCCACTGCAATATCTACTTTATTTCTTATTACAGTGGTACCTCGGGTTAAGAACTTAATTCGTTCTGGAGGTCTGTTCTTAAGCTGAAACTGTTCTTAACCTGAAGCACCACTTTAGCTAATGGGGCCTCCTGCTGCTGCTGCTACTGATCTGCTGCCACACAATTTCTGTTCTCATCCTGAAGCAAAGTTCTTAACCCGAGGTAATATTTCTGCGTTAGCGGAGTCTGTAACCTGAAGTGTATGTAACCTGAAGCGTCTGTAACCCGAGGTACCAGTGTACAGCCTTTTGGTTTACCTGCCAGAGCTCTGGTGGGTGGAATCCTTGTTCAGGAGCAAATCCAGACGGGAAATGGTGGCTTATGACTTGGAGCCAAATACTTAAGCGCACCTCTTGAACTATACCTTCATATACAAGTACGCATCCATATCTGAGTCACTGCAGATCAGGGTTTCTAACATAGAGAGCTAAAACTGGCCAGCGAATGCAGGCTTTCGCTGAAGCCTGGAGAGTGAGAGGCATCGGTGCGCACCGACCCCTCTCGCTCTCCAGACTTCAGGAAGCTATCCGCAAGCCTCGCGCACTCGGCGGGAGGTCCTACTGGCGCGCAAGGCTTGCGGGCGGTAGCCTGCAGCCCAAAGCACGGGGCGCGCTGCGGAGCATGCCCCGTGCTTTGGGCAGATGTCCGCAAGCCTCGCGCACCCGGCAGGAGATCCCGCCGGGCGCACAAGGCTTGCACGCAGCAGCCTGTTCTGGGGACTGGGGTCGGGGGAAGCTCGGGCTTCCCCCGCGCCAGCCCCGCGCCTGGGGGGGGGGAAATAATTTTTTCCCCTTTATTTCCCCCCCCCAAAAAAAATCTAGGTGCGTCCTATGGGGCGAAAAATATGGTAGTTCATAAGTTCACTCGTAACAATTAATGGATGCCAGCTGGAAATACGGTAACAGGCAAACTTTGCTGTCTCAAAGCTTTTAGCTGTGTTTACTAAATACAAGTAAAGCAAAGCAAGCTAAATTAGATTGCTCTTAAGGGCTTCAGAAAGTTTTCCAGTGTTGATTGAAAATTTTCCTATGCAGATTGTCATATACAAATTTCTCAAACTTGCATAGGGAAATTCAATTCCCCCCCTAAAAAAATCTGCATTGCTGCCTTTGAGGGAATGTATGGAGACTGTTGTCCAAATATCTACATAATGTTTTTTGGGGGGGGTTGAAATCTGCGATCCCTCCCCCCCCCCGCCCCCAATTCCTCCATACAACTTTTTGTCAGTGAATATGGCTGTGGAAAGAAGGCTGGGATTCATTAAAAGAAAATGTGTGCATGTACATCTGGATGGGGGGGAGAGACAGAACAGGCATGCATGGACAGCAAGATAGGAACGGAGGCCCTCGCCATGCCTGCTCTTCGTTCTGGTTATTGCAATCCATATCTGTGTAGGCCATAGCTGGCCCCGGGCATTTTTCTGCCCGAGACAAAGAGCATGATGCCTCTCTGCTCCACTTTCCACATACAGAAGCCCACTGGACAGGCTGTTAAATCTTATTTATTTCAATTAATTTTTATTAGTTTTCAGAAAGTTCAGTTGCAGCATATTATCAAACAAACAAGCAAACGGTGATAATAAATAATAACCAGATCAGATACTCTGTATCGTGCCAAGGGAAATTTATCACAGCATTCAGGTTACATTCCATCTCTAAATGGTATTAGCCACATTCGTTCTTAAACAGGAGGAGATTGCTCCTTACCTGAGAAACAGATATTAAAAGTCGGACCAAAATCATCCTTCTTACTTAGGCCCTCCTGGTGATTCACATCTCTGGTGGGGAATATGCTGAAGCACAATTCTGGCCTGTAGATTTTAGGGAACTACTGTAAAACAAAATCTTAATGTTGTTCCAACCTCCCAATTGGCACTTTTTTGATGGAGGCTAACTTAAACTTGATTATACAATTATTATTGATGGCAGCTAGAATGACTTGTGCACTTTAAAATTAATTTCAGCTCTAGTGAAGGGACTTGGATGGTCATGCTTAACAAACATAATTGCACCTATATGCCTCACTTGTGCATTGGCCAAAAAAGAGGAAATAATTCTCTGCAAAAAAGGGCATAATGGGAATCAGATTTACATAACATTTGCATATGTTGACTTGCATGCACAGATTAATAGCGGATGGCATGGAGGGGCAGCTTGACCTCGCTTGACCTCTGGGTGGTTGTGTCGCTGCTGCTTCCTGGGAGGTAGAAGCGGGAGGCAAGCACTACCCTTCCTCTACCTGCTCTCAAACAGCAGCAACACGGCCACCCAGAGGTCAGGTGACATAGATACACATTTAGGAATAATGTCTATAATTTAAATAGTAATGCAGTACATCTCACTGTAGTGTAGAAGACACTGACCCAGTGTCCAATGTGTCTGATGTCCAGGGAATGATTGTATAGTAGGACACATGGCCACCCTCAAAGGGACGGACTCCTCCACTGTACAGGGGGCAGCAGATACAGTGGTACCTCTGGTTAAGAACTTAATTTGTTCTGGAGGTCCATTCTTAACCTGAAACTGTTCTTAACCTGAGGTACCACTTTAGCTAATGGGGCCTCCTGCTGCCGCCGCACCGCCGCTGCACAATTTCTGTTCTCACCCTGAAGCAAAGTTCCTAACCCGAGGTACTATTTCTGGAGTCTGTAACCTGAAGTGTATGTAACCTGAAGCGTCTGTAACCCGAGGTACCACTGTATAGCTTAGGAGCTACAGTAGGGCAGGCTACGTTGCGCACACAGCTGCACCCTCCAGGAGAGGAGACCAACAAGGGGGCTCAGGAGGAATGGCCAGTAAATGGTCGCTCTTCCCCCTGACCTCCTAGCATTGGCTGTCTTAAGTTACCACAGCCAGTGTGGTGTAGTGGTTAAGAGCAGTAGACTCGTAATCTGGTGAACTGGGTTCGCGTCCCCACTCCTCCACATGCAGCTGCTGGGTGACCTTGGGCTAGTCACACTTCTCTGAAGTCTCTCAGCCCCACTCACCTCACAGAGTGTTTGTTGTGGGGGAGGAAGGGAAAGGAGAATGTTAGCCGCTTTGAGACTCCTTCCGGTAGTGATAAAGCGGGATATCAAATCCAAACTCCTCCTCTTCTTCTTCTTCTTCTTCTTCTTCTTCTTCTTCTTCTTCTTCTTCTTTTTACCAACGGTAAGGCTGGCCCTGATCACAAATGAATGCATCAGTGTTTTCTTTTTGCAAGGCATCATTTGGCAGAGATAGCTATTTGCATCCAGCTCTTTTTTCTAGGGGAAGGAAACCTAACATGGGGCTCCAGCCCCACATCATCCTCTTCTGCCCACCTAGCAGACAAGAAAATAGCCCTTGGTGTTCCAAACTTTATCTCTTGCTGCAACCCTCAAAAACTGTATTTCTTTATGAATAGCAGTCCAATCAAGTATTTTTTTTAAATTTAATCTCATTGGTTTCAACAAGACAGAGAGCTAAGCATGTGCTGTTTTACAGAAGGGATTCAGCTGCATAATGGGAATTTAGGTTTGCACAATTAAAGGGGATTAAAGCTTCCTGATGGAACAAATCCACTTAAGAAGAAGAAGAAAATGGGCAGGGGAAAACACTAAAAAAAAGCTGCAGGGGGAGATAATTATGGACATGGGAAGACGTCTGATGTCCCTGCAAACAAATTGGAACAAATGCTCCAGAAAGAGAGAGTGGGCATCATATTGTTGCTGCTGCTGCTGTTGTTAATAATAATAATAATAATAATAATAATAATAATAATAATAATAATAATGTATTGAATTTATATACCACTCTATACCCTCAGGGCGGTTCACAGGATAAGGATGGTTCTGTGATGGTAGGGAAGAGAGAGAGCGGAGTCTGATATTGGACCACCCTCCACATTAGCTTTATTTAGATAACAGGTGAAAAGGAACCACTAGCACTGTGAACACCTCCCTCGTTCTCTTAGAATGGCAAATGGTGCCCACCTGAGAGGTGACAGAACTGAGTTTCCAGTGAGTTCCGGCTGAAAAAAAAGCCCTGCTTGCAACATTGTGGTGGGGATTAAGTGAGGAGCAGGGAGAACCATGTATGGCACCTCAAGTTCCTTGCAGAAAACGGTGGGTCGGGAATGCGATAAATACCGTATATTTCGCCCCTATAGGACACACTTTTTCCCCTCCAAAAATGAAGGGGAAATGTGTGTGCGTCCTATGGGGTGAATGCAGGCTTTCGCTGAAGCCTGGAGAGCGAGAGGGGTCGGTGCGCACAGACCCCTCTCGCTCTCCAGGCTTCACGGACCTCTCCGCAAGCAGCGGGAGCCTGTCGCTGGGCGTCCGCCGCTTGCGGAGAGTTGCCTGCATGCTGAAGCCTGCGCACGCTGAGCTCAGCGCGTCCAGGCTTCGCGGACCTCTCTGCAAGCAGCGGGAGCCCGGCGCTGGGCACCCGCTGCTTGCGGAGAGTTGCCTGCATGCTGAAGCCTGCGCACACTGAGCTCAGCGCGTCCAGGCTTCGCGCACCTCTCCGGAAGCAGCGGGAGCCGGCGCTGGGCTCCCACGGCTTGCAGAGAGCTGCCTGTTTGGGGGCTGGGGTTGGGGGAAGCTCGGGCTTCCCCTGCCCCAGCCCTGCGCCTGGGGGGGAAATAATTTTTCCCCCTTTATTTCCCCCCCTAAAAACTAGTTGCGCCTTATGGGACGGTGCGTCCTATAGGGTGAAAAATACGGTAAATACTAAATAAATAAATATTAAACTGCGAACCTGCCCGGGAGGCTGAGTGTGAGAGTCTTGCATTCTGAGGCGGGAAAGACCAGGAAATAGCCAGAGCTGCTCAGCTTCCTGCATGGCCCTGTCCACATCATGCTCCTTTGTGGTGATGACCTGTGGGGGGGTGGGAACTTTGCCTGTAGCCCCTCCAAGCCTCACAGGCGGCGAGTGCTATAGGCTTTGAAGCCCCTGTCTGGGCCTGCCTCCCTTAGGCCACTCCGTGGTGGAGACGCTTCCTTTGAAGAGCAGGCCCTCCTTTGAAACCGTCAGGGATGTGCTGGAGGTGGGCCGCATGGAACGTGCATTCAGGAAGCCATGCTACGTGCCGAGCAGGCGCCGGGCTCCCAGGGGGCTCGTTAGGTATCTGCCAGAACAGCAGAGGAGCATTGCTCTCCCCTCTTCAAGGCAGCCCATCGAATGCAGCCATTTTGCACAGGGCTTCCTCCCCACGGAAGACGCCGTTGGCTCACATCCGCCATGGTCCCCCTGCTCCGGAATGTTTTGCGGGAGGAACAACGACCCTTGTGGGCTGGGCTAGCTGGTCAGCCAAAATGTCTACAGCTCCACTGCGGAGAGTAGTTGGGGCGGAGGCGTTTTCCTTGTCAAGAATCCAGGCCAGCCAATGTGAGGTGGTGCATAATTAATGTATGGAATTAATTGCCTCAAGTAGTAGCCTCTGCCTGAGGGCCAGTCCAAGCATTGTGAGGCTCCCTCATCTGCACCGCAAAAAGGTAGTACAGTCATACCTCGGGTTGAAGTTGTTTCAGGTTGAGCGCTTTCAGGTTGCGCTCCATGGTGACCTGGAAGTAACGGAACACGTTACTTCTGGGTTTCGCCGCTCGCACATGCACAGATGGTCAAAATGACGTCACGCGCATGCGCAGATGCAACGAATCGCGACCCGTGCACACACAGACGTGGGGTGCATTCGCTTCTGGATGCGAACGGGGCTCCGGAACAGATCCCGTTCATATCCAGAGGTACCACTGTAATGTTGCTTTTCTGGGAGAAAATGCTTCTTCACGAGGCGCATCATTAAACTACGGAACTCCCTCCCACTGGAGGCAGTGATTGCCACCAGCCTAGATGGCTTTGAGGATCAGAAGAATTCATGAAGGAGAGGGCTATCGATAACTACTAGCCACAATGGCTGTACTCTGCCTCCACAGTCAGAGAGGCAGTGCTTCTGAATGCCCGTTGCTAGAAGCTGCAGGCAGGGAGAGGGCTCTTGTGCTTGGGTCCTGCTCGCAGGTTTCCCACAGGCATCTGGTTGGCCACCGTGAGAGCAGGATGCTGGACTTTGTGGGCCATTGGTCTGATCCAGCAGGCTCTTCTTATGTTCTCAGTGTAGCTATCACCGAGCCTAATGCATTTGCTTGGTATAAAGCAAGGTACGAGCTTCATTCCTGTTCCTCCCCCTCCACCCCCTTTTGCCTGGCACTGCAGTTGCTGGAGGAGACAGATCCCCATTAGCCTGCCTCTTAAACTGCAGGAGAGCTGGGGCTGTGCACTGTATAAATTCATGCTAATAACACAAGAGAAGGAAGATGGGAGGTGGGAGAAAAGAGGCCAGCACTGAGCAAGGAGGCAGGCAAGGCCAGACTGCCTTTCCCACCCTGCAAATCATGTGATGAGCTGAGTCTGGGCAGGATCAGGTGTGCAGCAAAGGGCCCAGGGCAGGTGACCCGCTAGATGGAAATGGGAAAGGGGGTGGGTGAGGCCCTCTGAGGTGCCCACACCACTGCTGCAGCCCATCACTGCTCCTTCTGCTGGTAATTAAGTGGCGGCGCTGTAATTAACACTGGCGTTGTGACAGGTAGGGGAGTCCCGAGGGAGGCAGGAGGGCAGGAAGGGAGCTGTTAGGCAGGAGCTGTTTTTCCTTCTCTGCTCCCCACCCCCCACCCCCAGCTGCTGGGAAAAACTTGCTCATTTGGAGGCAGCCCCTTCCTCTCTCTCTCTCCCAGAAGAGCAGCAGCATTGCTGTGCTGGTGCAGAGAGAAAATGGGATTCGTGGTCGGCACAGCAGCGATTTCCCCAGCGTTCGGATACGCCGTTGCAGAGATGGAAAGGGCTTCTTGCTCTGGTTGCATCCCTGGCTCCCATTAGCTGTTGGGGATGATGGCGTAGAAGGCCAATTTGGGGGACTTCACCTGCTTGTAGGGCCTCTCAAACACGCTGGATCGTTGGCCGGCCACTCTCCTTCCCTGGCTGCATGCTCTGGGCCACATCACTGCTCTGTGGAATGAGATCTGAGGTGTAAAGTGCAGCGGAGCCCACAAATGCTCTGCCCAGGAATACTCAGAGTCAGAACAGTAATTAAAAAAGCAGGCAACACACCTTTGAGAGCCTTTCTCTTAACCTTGAGCAACTGCAACCAACCCCACAGCCCCAGGGCTCTGGTTGTTGGTTCACTGGGGAGATGGGCCCCTTGGCATCCCTTGTTAGAAATTGATCACTGATCATACTGCTATCTCTGTGGTGTGGACTGACAAGCAGGCAAAGGCCCTGTCCAGGACAGAGTTGCTAGTACAGGCTGTCATCCTTCCCCTGGAGGGCAGCCATTTACTCAAAGATGGCATCGTTTGCTGTTCAGTATGACTGTGGCCATGCAGGTTAACTTGCTTGACTTCGTGGTGTCGGTTCCAGAAAAAGTCATGTGTGAGTAGAGGCCAAACAGTGATTCTTGAGCTGCTCCAGAGTCTCTGCCCAGGGCTGTAGGCTTACCTTAGCTTGGAAAAATTGCACATAATAAATGCAGAATGGGATGGTGGCCACTGAATTCCACTATCCAATAATTTCAAGCCACCTCCCACCATTGGAAGCTATTTTGGCATACATGCATACATACATACATGCATACGTACTATTATTATTATTATTACTACTACTAGTAGTAGTAGTATTTAGTGATGTCATGGCATGCTTTTCCCAACCTCGATGCTTCCAGATGTTGTTCTAATACAGGTCCCATCAGCCGCAGCCAGCATGACTGGTGGCTGGGACTGATGGGAGTTGTGGTCCAAAACATCTGGAGGCCACCAGGCTGGGGGAGGCTGAATTAGATGGTCCAAGGAAGACATTGAGGGAGGAAAGACAGCACTGGGAGGTCTGAACATCTGGTGATGTCTACATCCACACTTAACCAGGAGTCTGATCTTAGAGGGGCATTTTTAGTGAATGCTGGTGTCTCAAGACATGCACTTTACATGGGGGCTGCCTTTGAAGGAAGTGGAAACATATTTGGGGGCAAAGTGTGGATGCCAGAGGTGCTGGCTATAGCAAGTTGATCAAATCACATTATGATTCTAGTCTTATTCCTGACCAGCTACAATAAATTGAGCCTGGGAAACAAATTAATAGCCAATGTGTTCTTGTTGTTTTGAAAATGCTTTCCCATTTAAAACAAAAAACACCCTGAAACACCCCAGGTTGCTTACATCCTATAGGCTTTGCCTTTATTGTATGTCTCCCTCCATGCGAAGTCCACTCTGTTGTGGCTTTTTGCATTTTGAGAGCAAGCAAATATTATCTGATTTCAGCCTCTGCTGGGCACTGCTTCTGCTTTGTTTAATTTTACAATTTTACTGAATATTCATTTATTGCATGTTTCAAAGGTGACCCTGACTCCGTATTTAAAAGAGGTATAAATGCTATGACAAAATTCACAAAGTCTGCAGCAGTCACCTCAGTGTATCTCTGAGAGGAATCTTTGCAGACGCACACAGTTTTGGTAGGACAGCTCTCCAGAGCTGTGCCTCTCAGTCTTCTCTCTGCTGAGTCCAGCTCCTTGCTGTTGTCTCGTGTGTGGGATGACTGTTCCCTTTATTCCTTCCTCCGGCTCCTAGGCCCCAGTCTAATTAGTCTGCATCTGCCATCTGCTGACTTGGAGACCTGAACCACTGGCGATCTGTATCCAGCCATCATTCACCGGGATTGTCCTTTGTTGTGAGCTCTGCCTCAGGGTCTGCTGTCCCCCAGGACAAACCTTCAGAGCCCTTCCTGTTGGAAATGAGGCTTCTCCTGGGCTCATGACTTCCTCCAGAGCCTTTGTTGTCTTCCCTCTTCTTCCACGCTGGCTGGCCTTCGTCCTTATCTCCACACTCGCCCAGCCTGAGCATCACCTCTTCCTCCCTCATCCACCTTGCCTCTGAAACATCTCACCTTCCCCCTTGTCCAGATGGACAGTAATGCTTCCAATGCAGGCATCAGAGGCTTAGGCCACATATGCACCAATTAGGTAAAGCGCTATGATACTACTTTAAACCATCATGGCTCCCCCCCCCCAAAGAATTCTGGGAAGTGTAGTTTGTTAAGCGCATGAGAGTTCTTAGAAGATCCTTACTCCTCTTCCAGAGCAACAATTCCTAGAGTTTCCTGGGAAGAAGACGTATTGATTATTAAACCATTCTGAGTACTGTAGCTCTGTGGAAAGGAATAGGGGTCTCCTAATGATTATGGGAGCTGTCATTTGTTAAGGGTGCTGAAAATTGTTGAGAAACCTTTGTTTCCCTCCCAAAGTTACAATTCCCAAAGTTTCCTAGGAAAACTGTTAAACCACTCTGAACATTATTTTCAGGAGAGGTTAAATTCCAGAGTCCACTAGAGGATGGTGCAGTGCACTGTGTTATTTTGCTTTTTTGGCAGGGTGTATGGAAGATTTGGTGGTATTCATTCTCTGTGCATTGTTGCTTCATATATTTGACAGCTTTTGGAAATATTTGACTGATCAGTGAACTAGTTTTAATCTAACAAATGCCAGCACTGATTTTGGGTGCCTTCAGGCTGTCACAATGCCTTCAACAATAAACCAGCTCTGTTCTTTATAGGAACAATCTGCAGCAGAGAGGTGGTCGGTCATAATGTATCGTCTGTATCTTCTGCAGTCTGTGACTAGTTCCTCATTATGGAGTTAACTAGTACTAGATGCAATTGCAACAATATTCACGTTATTGGGTATCAATGGATTGCATGGGACCCCCAAAAGCACCTTTTTATTGCACATTCATGATGATTTGCACTCATGATGCTATCAGGGCAGTCACACGTGACCCCACTTTCAATACGCTTTGCTCCAGCAAATGTTTTGGGGCAAAGATCCTGCTTCATTTCCAATCGGAGCATATGCTGTATTTTCCTGCTGAAATCCCATAATCGTTTGGACCAGAGAGGTTCTCGGTTTGGGGGTGGGGGGTTGTCCTGCTTTTGTTCTGCTGTAGCCCCTCAGGGTGGCAATAATGCAGTGGCACTGGGAAAGTATTGCAGAATGTCTGCAGAGGAGAATAAATGCACCACATGCCCTACTATTGTGTTGATAATATGTTGCCGAACACAACCACAATAAAACTCTAACGATCCTTTGGAGGAAAAATGGGGGGGGAGGCTGATGCATATGCCCTCTCTCCCTATTTTATCCTCACCACAACCCTGTGAGGTAGGTTAGCTTAGGGCTGAGAGACTGTCATTGGCCCAAGGTCACCCAGTGAGCTTCCTGACCAAGTTGACAACACAGGGAGGGTTGGGTTGATTCACTTGTGTTCATGTAGGTGGCTGTTTTATCCTTTGGATGAGCAGGCCCCCTTCCCCTGGTGTTTACTTTCCTTCCTTCCTTCTCCCTCCCAGATTTACCGGCGTTGTTGGCTCGTCTTCCGAAAATCTTCCAGCAAAGGCCCTCAGCGGCTGGAGAAATATCCGGATGAGAAGTCGGTGTGTTTGCGAGGATGTCCAAAGGTTAGCCCCAGTTCCTGATGTGATGGTGCTGTTGCTGCTCCGTGGGGGGACAGGGGCTGGATAGAGCCTTGTGGGGGGAGGGATAGCTAATACTGCAGAAGATAGAATCAGGATGGCCTTAATGGATTGAAGAATTGGCCCAAACTAACACTATGAATTTCAATAGGGCAAATGTGAGGTTCTATGCTTAGGCAAAAATAATCAGATGCACAAATACAAGATGTGGGACACCTGCTTGCCAGTAGTACATGGGAAAAGGAGCTAGGGGTCTTAGTAGAGCACAAGCTTAACATCAGTCAACAGTATGATGCAGCAGCAAAAAAAAAAAATCTATTCTAGACTGCATCAAGTCTAGTAAGAGTACTGCTCTATTCTGCCTTGGTTAGACCCCACCTGAAGTTCTGTGTCCAGTTTTGGGCACCACAATTTAAGAAGGATATTGGCAAACTAGAACATGTGCAGAAGGTGGCGACCAGGAGGCTCAAAAGTTTGGAAATCAAGCCTTAGGAGGAGCCGTTGAGGGAGCTGGGGATGTTTAGTCTGCAGAAGTGGAGACTGAGAGATGATAGGATGCCCATCACTAAACATCTAAAGGTCTGTCGCATGGAAGATGGAGCAAGCTTGCTTTCTGCTGCTCCAGAGGGTAGAACCCAAACCAATGGATTCAAATGACAAGAAAATGAGGTTCTGACTATGCTTTAGGAATAACTTTTTGACAGTAAGAGCTGTTTGACAATGGGATTGACTGCTTTGGAAGGTGGTGGACTCTCTTTCATTGGAAGTTTGTAAGCAAGGTTTAGGTGGCCACCCGACAGGGATTCTTGAGCTGTGCTTTCTGCATTGCAGGGAGTTGGACTGGATGACCTTTGGGCTCCCTTCCAACTCTACAGTTCTATGATTCTTGGTCAGCATCTCGTACTTTCCCTTCTCGTACTTTCCTCCCCTTTGGGGAGACTGGGGGGTGGGCAACCTCCTACGCAGAGCCAGCTTGCAGTTTGCCTGCTCTAGTGATGAAGATTGGCCACCGTTTCCTAGTTCGGCGACATTCTCATTATCCTTAAATGCTTCCCCAGGGCACTCTTGTGGTCTGTGTGACATTGCATGCTGGAAAAAACCGTCCCTGCCCAAGGGAGTCATTGTGGCAAAAATAAACCTGTTTATGTTCTAGAAGCAGAACATAGTCCTCCTGCTTGAGTTCTCTCTCTGGCCATCCTTTCTACTCTTTCACCCAACCTCCTGGGCCTTCCTCTCCTCACCACCTTAGTCACCCAGTGCAAGACCCAGTTCTACCACTCATATGCCCTGCTGCCCATCTCAATGCTCTCAGGCTCCTGGAAAATGGAGGGGAACAGCCAGGGCACCTGCCCAGCCCTCTGGACCAATGAATGCCCCTCCCCTCAACAACGACATCCTTCTCTCTTTATGCAGGGTACCCTAGGAGGTCGAGGCTGCTTGAGACACTTCTGAGTTGGCATATCCCACCTCTTTAAGGGGGATTGCTGTCTCAGAGTCCTCTGTCCAGAGAGTCTCTTTCCCAACCACCAGCATAAATGAGTAACTTCTGGAATTGCTGGTGAACGAAGCCACCCTCCCCATTGGCTTCTCCCTACAAAACAGCTATTGCTCTCCCATCTAAGCTGCTGCACAACTCCCTGTACAGGAGTTGGGAAGTATTCTTTTGAACATTGGGGTGGGCAACATTTTTCAGGCCGGAGGCAAGCTTTTGGGGTCCCCAAGTCAGTGGTGAGGCCAGAGATAAAAAGAGGATGGAGTAAGCAAAACTTGCAGTTTGGAAAGTGCGGGGGAGATGCATTGAAAAGTGCACCACGCATTCCAGCATTGTGTAAGTCAGAGGTCTATATGTGCTTGCGCACGCACGCACACACACACACACACACACACATACACACACACCCTCCAGCTAGCTAAGGAAGAGGCATTATCACAGTTCAAGAACAAATTCACAGCCAGGCAAAATCACTCTAGGAGGGTGTGAAGGAGGAGCAGGGGGCTAGGGAGACTCCTGAAGGCTTTATAAAGAGTCCTAGATGGTTGCATTGAGACCAAGTTTTCCCCCTCCTGCTCAGCATGGAGCTGCCCCGGTGTTCTTGGGTAGAGAGCCAGGGATCCCTTTCCTCTTCTCTGCAGACGAAGGTGGGCTGTAGGGAGGTGCTCCCCTTAAGGCGTGTGGCTCTCCTGCAGGTCACTGAGATCAGCAACGTGAAATGCATCACGAGGCTACCAAAGGAGACTAAGCGGCAGGCCGTGGCCATCATCTTCACCGACGACTCTGCTCGGACGTTCACCTGTGAATCTGGTAGGAGCCCCGCTGTGGGATTTATGGGGGTGTTTGTGAGCCGCAGCGTGCAGGCGCATTCTACGAGGCTGCAATCCACTGGCAAGTGTATGTGTGTTGTGTTGAACTAAATGGTAATGGGGCTGAATGCTGGACACTAACTGAGGGTGCTTCTCATCTTGCAGAGCTGGAGGCTGAGGAATGGTACAAAACTCTGTCCATCGAGTGCCTGGGGGCACGGCTCAACGACATCAGCCTGGGAGAGCCAGATCTGCTGGCACCTGGAGTGCAGTGTGAGCAGACAGGTAAGGGGGCAAGCTGTCCTGAATTTGCTATGGTGGTGGGGTGGCCGGGGAATGAGGGTGGTGGAAGGACTGACTGGAGAAACAAATGGCCTGTTATTATTTATTGATCTTATTAGCCCTTCTTTCTTTCTCTCTCTCTTTTTTTTACCAAAAGTAACTTGAAGCAATAAAGACATAACCCATACTTTGAAACCAGCCTAAAATGAAACAGAGGAAGATCTAAAACTCACTCACATTTTTTTAAAGGCAGGACTGAAACATCTCACCTGCCGTAGGAGTCCCCAGATAGCCGAAAGTCGGGGGGGGGAATGTATTTATCTGGTGCCTAAAGAGATGCAATGGTGCCACCAGGTGAGCCCCTCTAGGGAGAGCATTCCACAAGCAGGGAGCCAGGTGTAGCAGTGCAGAGGGCAGCTCCTTGAGATGGACATTGCAGGCACTGCTGCCCAGGGCAAGAGCAGCGATACCTGGAGGAAGCCCTGGACACTGAGCCAGGGCATGGGGATGCAGCGAACAGCAGCTCTGTCAAAGTGTGGGACAGAGGCGGTGTTGGGGTTTAAGCTGCAGATTGTGCCAAGGAATACAGGGCGAGGCTACAATCAGGCTTAAAAGGTAAAGGGACCCTTGACCGTTTGGTCCAGTCATGGATGACTCTGGGGTTGTGGCGCTCATCTCGCTTTATTGGCCGAGGGAACCGGCATAAAGCTTCCAGGTCATGTGGCCAGCATGACTAAGCCGCTTCTGGCAAGCTGTTTACCTTCCCGCCGGAGTGGTACCTATTTATCTATTTGCACTTTGACGTGCTTTTGAACTGCTAGATTGGCAGGAGCAAGCCTGGCTCAGCAGCGCCCCTTTCTCCCCCGCAGATCGCTTCAACGTCTTCCTCCTTCCCTGCCCCAACCTGGACATCTACGGCGAGTGCAAGTTGCAGATCACACACGAGAACATTTACCTCTGGGACATGCACAACCCCCGCGTCAAGCTCGTCTCCTGGCCCCTGTGCTCGCTGCGACGCTACGGACGAGATGCCACGCGGTTCACCTTTGAGGCTGGCCGGTATGCATGCAGGGACGTGTGACCCAGAGCGCTTGCAGTGCTGTGCTGGTTGTGGGAGTGTGTGTGTTCTGAAATTTGGGAATAATTTAAAGTATCAGTCCAGCTCTGCACAGTGGCCATAACCACTGAGAATTGGCACTGTGAAGCACATCACATTAGATGACCTTCGGCCATCCACAGTATTTCAGCTTAACCTACCTGTAAGGAAAGATCTCGAGATTTTTGTGAAAGAGGCGGGGTTTCTTATTCATTTGTTTCTTTTGAAGGTTTGTACCCCATGCTTTAGCAAAAAGAGGCTCCCAGATTGCTTGCAGATCAACAAAATGCAAGGCTTTTGCCATCTGAAAGGCAGGATACGAAAGGAAGGAGGGCTGGAAAGAGGGCTGGGGAGGGAGAAGGGGAAAAGAAAACCCAGGCATCACTCCTTACAAAGTTCTTATATTGACCTGCTGAGACTGAAACCGGTCAGAAATGGATATAAAGTGGTAGCAGTCATAAAAATGAGGCAGACAGTGGATTGTTACAACATGTAGTTCTCTGGAGCTGCTAAGGGCATGCTTATTTCAGTTAGTGTTGTTGCTGGGCTTTGCAACTGGGTGGGAGTGATGAGACAGATGAGAGATGCAGTCCAAAACATCTGGATTGGGCAAGGCTGCTTTGGGGCCTAAGAAAAACCCAAAGAGCAGTCCTCTCTCCCTTCAACTTGCCTCAGCCCACTAGGTCACAGCTGCTGGAAAGGGAAGGGCCACAGGGAAGGCTGGAGGGCACTGAGGAGCTGGTTGGGCAGCATTCGGAGTGGGTCAGGTCTTCCCATGATTTCAGCTTTCCCCAAGGATTTTCTGAGAGGGAAATCCCCAAAACACTGAATCTATTCCAAAGCCATTTTCCAAGCTGATGTTTTCCACATGGATATTTTACAGGCACATAATCAAGATCTCCATAAAGCCTCGGGAGAGGCTGGCAGGACTTACTGTACTAAAAGGAAAGCAGGAAAAAAAGTGAAAAAGTCAAGTCTGTGTGGATTCCCCACCACCCGCCCGCCCAAGTGCATAGTGGAGGCTGGTCCATTTGGATGAATGGAGCATTGCCTCAGCAACCTCCATCTCCCTTCAGCCAGCCCCCACCTGTCTGCCTCCTAAACTACACAGAGCTACAATTTCCAGAGTTCCTTGGGAAGAGGGGTTGATCATTAATCCCTTCCAAGAACTGTAGCTCTGTGAGGGGAATAGAGGTCCCCTAAAGGATGGACAGCCCTAAAGGATGCACCAGCCCTGTGTCCCTGTGTGTGCTGGGCATACCCACTGCAACCATCCACCCTGGACTTCCCACGATGAACAGGAAGGTCTGAAGAGAAGTTCTCTGTGGTCTTGGATGAACACACTGAAGTCTCACCACAACCTGGAAGCCCACCTTGAAAAGCCTTCTAAGCACATACATCCAAACACACATAGCCCCTTCAGAACTTCCTGATGCTTCAGGTCAGAGGTGCGGTGGGCACACTCCACTCCCCAAGTTGTGCCTCACACGTGCTTTCTGAATGCATGTAGAGAAGACTTGCTCTTCCACAGCCCCTCCATTCCCTTAGCCATGCCAATTGACTGGATGGTGTGGCAGAAGATCCAGGTTTAAGCCCTGGCTTCTCTAATTGGGATGGGAAAGATCTGAAACACAAGAGAGCTGTTGCCAGTAAGTGCCAGCAATACTGATCTAGACAGGGCCAATGTGGAAAGCAGATATTCCTATGTCCCCGAAGCCCCGTATGGACTTTGCTTCCCAGAAGTGCTCTGTGCAGGAATCCATATGGATGGATTTTCACATGCAGTGATTGTGGGTGGGTGGGGCAGGGCAGGGGGAACAGCCCTGCAGTCCCCACTACAGCCATGCAATGAAGCCCAGTAGTTTGCTCATCTCACTCCATGGCAGGATTTTAAACCCCAAAAAGCCTTTTCCCAGAAACACTCGGACTTTTCCCTACCTTGTGAACTTTGCAAATTGATTTAGACCATCCCAGTCTGCACCTCTTAGCGACTCCAGCTAATTACCATCTACAAAGGAAAGAAATTTGATCTTTCCCTTTTATCCCAGACCTTCACTGACTCATTATGGCTGGCTTTTATAGAGAGATTAGAGGAACTCTTCCAACAAGCCCCGTCCCACCCTGCTCTGAGGCTGTGGAACAGCCTGTTCTGACAATAAAGCTGTTTGTTTGTTTGGCAGGCTAGTGGGGGAGAAGGGGAATAACCCACCCACTATACTATAAGGATGAAAAACTCCCAAGCCAGGCAGAGGTCCCATTCACCTCTTTCTTTCCCAGTGTGGGAGGATCTCAGATCTTTGCCATAGAGGGATAATTCACAACCCATTCAAAAGATTTATCCAGGTGCAATACTATTGCATCAGAGTGCCTCCAGACTGTTGGGACTTTGCAGCAGAGGCATAGCGTGGGTGGGGGCTGCAGCCCTGGGCACAGTTTTGCGAGGGGGGTGCAAACAGGCTCCCCCACAGCAGGCTCCTTTATTGAAGCCTGGCTCGGAGTGAGAAGGAACTGTGCCTTAGCTGCGGCACTTATTCCTGGCCGCAGCTCAGTGGGGAGGAGAGCAGGAGAATAGGTGGCAATGCTGCCATCCATCCTCCTCGGCTGTGACACACCTTGTGCCCAGGGCAGCACTAGCACATGCTCCACAACTGCTTTGCAGGAAGGAATCGAGCACATACCAGAACTTTAGGTTTGCATGTTTAAAATGGATTAAAGTGTTCCATCACCCTAGCACAACAAATCCACTAAAAAAGCGGGGGGGGGGGGCTAAGAAAATCAATGCAGCCTGCTGGATCAGGCCATTGGCCCAGCTAGTCCAGCATCCTGTTCCCACAGTGGCCAACCAGATGCCTGTGAGAAACCCACAAGCAGGATTTGTGCACAAGAGCCCTCTTCCCTCCTAAGTTTCCAGCAGCTGGTATCAGACATGCAGCCATTAACAGTGGAGGAAGTCCACCATTGTGGCTTGTAGCCACTGATAGCCTTTTCCTCCATGAATTTGTCCAATTCTCTTTTAAAGCCACCCAAATTGGTGGCCATTACTGCCTCCTGCAGGAATGAGTTCCAGAGTTTAATACTGTGCTGCATGAAGACGTAGTTCATTTTATCTGCTGTGAATCTGGATGTCCACGAATTCTAGTGTTATGAGAGAGGAAGGAAAACCTTTACCCGCTTTCTCCATGCCATGCATAATTGTATAAACGTCTGTCTGGTCAAAAACAGTCTTTGCACTGTTTGGAAAGTGATGGGGAAGTGCATTGAATGGTGTGGGGAGAATGGATGACTACTGGAAAGGCATGTAAAAACCCCACAAGCAAATCAGAATGAATATTCATTTTCATATAACCTCGCCGCAAACAAATCAGAAGGAAAGCTCAAAAAAGGTTTGATATAATCTAATCTCTAAATAAGCTTTGTGCAAGCAAATTGGGATGAGTGCTCAATAAAGAGGTTGTCTGGAGAGGCCTTCAGACTCCCTGGGCACCTTTGGGCAAATGCTAGGCTGCAGTTCTTTGCACATACAGCTCAGTGGAACTGTTTGCCTCAGAGCAAGCTATACTCTGTGCCGATGTCAATGCTAATCATGCTTAGCCCAAGCCACACAATTTGCAAATCTGCTTCTAATCATATTTGCAAACGGTTGTTTGATGCTGATTATGGTTAGGGAAGATGCTGGGGCAGATGTAGTGCTAACTATAGTTAGCTGCAAAACAGAAGAGGAGCAGTGCTTTCACCAGAGGGGGCGGGGCAGGGGCGAGCCTTCAAGATGTTCCCAGTCTCCCAGCCTTGGTGGAAACAGCACCAGGCTCAAAAAAGGGTGGACTCTACTATCACCAGTCTATATAAACAACCCCAAATCAACTTCATAAAATAATTTCAGCTGTCCTTGGGTCTTCAAATAGCCTGTGGCCCATTTTGCATGAAACACTCAGCCAAGCCATGGTTTAGTATGGATGAGCAAAGGTGTGGACTTCTACAAAGGAGATTGAAGCCAGATTGTTGGTTCCTCCCTGGCCATTTTTGCTGCTGCTGCATTGCACCAAACCATTGTTGGATTAGCCTGTCTGAGTTCAAGCTTGTGTTGTCTGAACACACACTTGTGGTTTAGCTCTCTCTGGCCAAACTATGAGCTGTAACCAAAGTTTGCCATCTGGTTTACAGTTCGTTTGTTGGGGAGAACTGGACCTGAGCCCAGATTCAGACAATATGCTAAGCAAAACCATGGTTTAGCTTAGTTTAACTTGGCAGCAGAATGACCAAGGAGGAGCTGAGTAGGTGCAATTTCCTATCTGAGAGCCTGCCCGTTTGTGCAATCTATCGTCTGGCTTCTAAGTCCGAGTTCTAAAAAGTAACAACAAATGAATTGTTTTAGTTCAGTTTCAGAAAGCACTGAGCAGTGTTTGCTATGGGATTGTGTTTGTCACATTGAATTACAGTGGATATAGGGTGGCCTAGTTTAGAGGACAGTCCTCTATTTGGAGGCATCTTCTACTTGCATGACTACCTGGTCCAAGTCCAGTTTTATGATGAGAGAACCAGAGAGGCCAGTAAGCCCCTGGTCTGCAGACTAAGCAGATCACCAGGTCACTGTCTTCCACAGTAGGGTGAGATGAAATGTATTTCTGCTTAATTCTACCTTTGCATGTAAAAGTTAGTATGTGCCGTTCCTGTGGCCTCTTTTCTGGGGGTGCATTAGTGGGCAACTTCATTGCAGCCTGTGTGTGTTACACAGGGTCACAACTCCATGCTCCACACACTTGTCATATGGGTAAGGAATGGATTGTAGCCTGTCAGAGTTGATGAGCTGGTGGAAGCAGGCAGGCGTGGACCAGTTGCTTGGGCTCAGAAGGCACTTTGTAGGAAGGACCTATTGGTTGCAGGCACCAGACTTCAGCAGAGCACAGGAGAGCTCTGGCAAACTACCACAGTCTCACAAGCCCTTAAAGCGCATCCCTTTGGCTCCTTCCATACTTGAAATCTTTCCATTCTGCCTGGTCATTACAAGAACTCTGTAACTAAGAAATAGCTCCTAAGTGTTTTTCCTCCTCCCTCCCAATCCCTCTTTCCTTTTGTGCCATGTCTTTTTGATTGCGAGCCTGAAGACAGAGCCTTTCTTAGGACTGGCATTTGTAAGCAGCTCCACAATCCTTTTCCATCTGAAGATGGGGCCAAAAAACCTAAGCAAACACAAAAACAAAAAGCAAAATGTATTTGTGAAGCTCTTGTACTGGATTTTCAAGTGGAGCAGAGAGAAAGGGATGTAAGCATACATGTTTGTGAAGTCCATGCAGGAGTGAGGTGTAAACGGTGCAAGTGTGAGTTTGGGAGACGGGGCAACTACAGTATGAACAGCACCGATGGGGTGGAAGCAGCCGGTATGAGGTTTGTGCATCCCTTCACGGGGGTCCCGCTTTTGACCTCTTGCTCTCTGTCGCCGCCCTTTTGCTTAGCAGGATGTGTGACGCCGGCGAAGGCCTGTATACCTTTCAGACCCAGGAGGGTGAGCAGATCTACCAGAGGGTGCACAGCGCCACCTTAGCCATTGCTGAACAGCACAAGCGCGTCCTTCTGGAGATGGAGAAGAATGTGAGGGTGAGCTCATGGCTGGAGGGGAGGTGGATGTGGGGATGTAGGAGGCTTTCTTCGCCTCTAGCCATCCCTTGGCACTGGGGATATGGAAGCGGGTGTCTCCAAAACAGCTAGTGCTTTGCAAGAACAGACCTGTACACATTCAGCATGCTGCAGCACAGAGGCAAATGTGAAAGGGAGGTTGGTTGGTTGGTTTATTTTATTTTGGTGCATTTGTGCTTGCCCCTTGCCCACACAGGCTCCCAGAGCAGTTTCTGTGCAATCCCTACCCATGTGCTTAACAAGCTAAAAGAATGAAGGGAAACAAACAGGAAGAGGAAAATCCAAATCAAAACTCAGGCACCAATTTCTAAACAGTTCCAGGAATTTGATGAAAGCTGATGGAACAAGCTGCCTTCTTCCCATCTCTCCCCACTGAGGCAGCTTGGTGGAATGGCTGCCCCCTGGTGACCGTTGAAGGGAGAGGAGGCCTGGTGGGGCTAGTGGCTAGCCTGTCACAGCAGAGCTGACAGAGTGAGCTCTGCATCCCAGCTCTCCGCTGCAGGAATGGTTGCCCCCAGGCGGCAGTTGAGGGGATGCCTGGAGATTCCTTGACTCTTGTGACACCTTTAAAACATCAGCCCAAACGTTTAAGTTCAGTTAGTCCACATTCACCCCATGCATTAAAGCAGTATCCTGCCTCTCTATAAACAGCTGCAGTTTGTTGAGGGTGCTGAGAATTGTTAGGTAAAGTAAAGGTAAAGGGACCCCTAACCATTAGGTCCAGTTGTGACCGACTCTGGGGTTGCGGTGCTCATCTCGCTTTATTGGCTGAGGGAGCCGGCGTACAGCTTCCGGGTCATGTGGCCAGCAGGACCAAGCCATTTCTGGCAAACCAGAGCAGCGCATGGAAACGCCGTTTACCTTCCCGCCGGAGCGGTACCTATTTATCTACTTGCACTTTGACGTGCTTTCGAACTGCTAGGTTGGCAGGAGCAGGGACCGAGCAACGGGAGCTCAACCCGTCATGGGGATTTGAACCACCGACCTTCTGATCAGCAAGCCCTAGGCTCTGTGGTTTAACCCACAGTGCCACCCATGTCCCAATGTGTTTGTTAGGAGAGCTACAATTCCCATACAGTTCCTTTGAACAGGGATTGATTGTTAAGCTACTCTGAGAATTATAGCTCTGGGCGGGGATCAAGGGGATCCTAGCAACTCTCTTCCCTTTTTACAAACTACAGCTCTCAGAATTCTTGTGGGGGGAGCCATGACAGTTTAAAGCTGTCCCGTAGTGCCTTAAATGTACGGTGACTTTGCCAACCTGGTGGCCTCCAGATGTACTGGACTACAAATCCCATGAGTTGGTCTGAATTGCAGTCCAAAACAACTGGAGGGGCCAGCTTGGCAAGACTGTGCCCCCACCCCTGGGGTCTCGTGAGGCTTTGAGAGGGGCAGCACCTTTCCATTTTGCCTCCGGCAGCGAAACGGGATGGGCTGTCCCTGCATAAAACATATGAAAGATAATTGGTTTCTGGACCACCTTCCAGACCCCAGTAATTTGTTCCAGCTTCCACCTCCTGCCAATGTTGGCCGTATTATTATCTCAACTCTTCCCAGACTACAGCATTCCTTACCTGCCAGTCTGTCTCTCCCCTGTGCACAACTCTGATTCCTAAAATCTACACTCCCCCTCCTCTTTTCCAGCTGTTGAACAAGGGCACAGAGCATTACTCCTACCCCTGCACACCAACCACCATGTTGCCACGCAGCGCCTACTGGCACCACATCACCGGCTCACAGAACATTGCCGAATCCTCAAACTACAGTGGTGAGTTTCTGCTCTGCGGGGGGGGGGGCAGATCTGGGCTTCCCCCAGAATTCAATTGTCTCCCACCCACACCCCCAAAATCTGTAGGCACTTGTGTGTTTCTGGAGCTGTGTAGGCTTTGGGGGGTGCAGGGAGTCAGCCGCTTCTCCTTAACTCTCCCACACCCATCCCCAAAAGAAAATCTCCCAAAATCCAGCTCCTGCATTGGCTCCAACAAGCACCTCGTTGCATTACGTCTCTGTTCTGTGACCCTAAAGATTCCCAGGGTGTGCTAACAGAGCTGCAGCTGGTGTTCAGGGTTTGCGATTCAAATTTGGTATAGTTCCTGCTGGGTGGGTGTAGATTAAAATGGATTTGCAGGCCAGATCCAGCCTTTTGGCTGCCAACTGGCAATCGCTGGATTAAAGCTGCCCCTTTTTAAAAAGTTAAGATCTCGCTTTCTTGAGGTCTTACAAAATCACTGGTGGTTGGAGTTTCACTTTTTTGAAAAGGGCTCTGCATGTGTCATGTTGAATCAGAGCCTGCTTCCCTTGCTTTCAAGGAACTTAACTTCTTTCCTCCAGGGCTCTTCATCATGCAAAACAGCACAATAATTTTGCTTCTGGTGGTGATCTGGAGTAGATCCTGAAATCTGTAATGCTGAGCTTAGACCTTTTTGTAAATAGGTTTTCACTGAAAGGCAGCTTTGCTTTAATCATCCTGCACCTTTAAAAATTTTTAAGGTATTAACTGGTGCCATTTTTAAAATTAGCTCTGATTAACATTTTTAATGTTATTTGGGTTCTTTTATGTTAATCACTCTGGGCTCTGTTTCGGTGGCAGGATATGAAGCTAAGAAAGCAGAGAGGTAAAATAAGGCTGCAATCTTGGTTGACCTGTGGCTTTCCAGATGTTCCCAGCATACAACACACATCATCCCTAACTATTGGCTATAGTGGCTTTGGGGGCTGATGGGAGTCCAGCAACCCCAAAAAAGACACAGGATGGCTACCCCGGCCACATAGGTGTACCTGGGAATAAGTCCTGCCAGACTGTGAGTGGCTCACCTCAGTGGAGACGTGTAGGATTGCACACTAAGCCATGTTTCTTAATTAAGTCATTTATAGTCTGCTTAGTATTGATAGATATGAAAGCAGTTCCAAGTATAAGTATGAAGCAGACACAATTTCAACAACTTAATAAAAAAAGATAATTGAAGAGCATAGATAAACGATACAGCATAGTATCCATTCATTGAGTCATTTCATTTGTAGCTCACCTTCTCCGAGTTGCTCATGGTTGGCATACATGGTTCTCTGCCTCCTCATTTAATCTCCCAACAACAACCCTGTGAGGTAGGTCAGGCTGAGGGAAGACGGTGGCTGGCTCAAGGTCACCCAGTGACCTTCATGGTCAAATGAGATTTTTCTGGATTTAGGATGCCTCTACATATCAGAAAGCTGACAGGGCAACCCTCATTTAATGTCATGTTTTGATGCTGCTCTGCCGTCAATTACGTTAGATATTGTATTGGCATCTTAAAACACCATGGCCACAATCCAAAGAAAGTTAAGCACTTTTAAGCCCTATTGATTTGCACAGGGGGCTTGAGCTCATCTCTAAATCTCTCTCTCTCTCTTGAAATCAATGGGACTGAAAAAAAGTGCTTAAACTTTGGCAAGATTGTGCCCAGTGGATTTGTGTCTTTATTTGGGATGTTTCTGTGCCATCCTTCAGCCAAAACGGTGCTCTATCTTGTGGGTCGATTCATCTATGACATAGTGCTTCTCTAGCCCACAATTCCCCGGACAGTTTTACAAGTGTACACCATAATTCTTTTAGAATATCAGAATACACCAACAAAAAGGCATCAAAGATGGCCTGTGTTTAAACCAGTCTTTGCAAACCTGGCTGCCTCCAGCTGCTTTGGACTGCAACTCCCATCAGCCCCAGCTAGCATAGCTGAAACAGTCGGAGGGCACCAGGTTGACTAAGGCTGGTTAAAATGACAATATAATGAGTAATCATAAAAATTGAAAGTTATGCAGTGCATGCAGAAGCATTCTGAATGCCTCAGATCCACTGAAATGAATGAACCTAAGTTAAGTCACCTCTGCTAATTTGACTGCTAATTATCTGCATCTCAGATACTTTTGCAATGAGCCTGTAAGATAAGCCAATATTCATGGCAGAGCTGAGATTCAAGCCAGGGGCTTCTGGGATCACAGCTTACGCTATGTCAAATAGCCTGACCTGTCAGTCAAATTGAAACCCCTGTGTCAGAACACGCATGGGTTTGTTGATCAGATTCACTTCCATCATCATTTGCTGTACAAATCTAGGGCACAACTTGCGCTTGGAATGCGTTGAGGGGTTCTGGTAGCCTCATCTGAAAGAGGATGTTGCAGAGTTTTAGAAAATGAACAGACAGAGAAGGGCAACTAACATTATGAAATGAATGGAGCAACTCATCTATGAGGAAAGTTTACAATATTTGGGCCTTTTTTTTAGTAAAGACAAAATATGAGTAGCGAAGGGAGCATGATAGAAGTGTGTGGAAAAGTGGACAAAGGGAAACTGAATGTTGGGGGAAAATCAGGACATACAGAAGAACGAACTTTCACATAGCTCATAGTTAACCTATGGAACTCACTCCCACAGGAGGCAGTGATGGCCACCAACTTAGATGGCTTTAAAGGAGCATTGGGCACATTCATGGAGGAGGAGGCTATTGATGGTACTAGTTGTGATAGCTATGCTCTGCCCCCACAGTCAGAGGCAGCGATGCTTCTGCATCCCAGTTGCTGGAAAGCACAGGAGAGGAAAGTGCTCCTGTGTTTGAATCCTGCTTGCTGGCTTCACACAGATCAGCCACTGTGAGGACAGGATGCTGGACGAGATGGGCCGTGGGCCTGATCCAGCAGGCTCTTCTTATGTCCTTCTTCTTAACGCCAATGCATTTCTCCAAACAGAGACGAGGTCTGCTCTCTGCCCACAGGTGACTCGTACTCGGGGCCCCAAGCCAGCTCAGAGACTGACCTCTTGAACCGTTTCATCTTGTTGAAGCCAAATGCTCCCAAAAGCGGGAAGAACGACAGCAAAGACTCCAGCTCGGCTTCACAGTGATGCAGCCCTGGGTGGAGGGAGAGACCCGGGCAGAGGGCCAGCTCAGCCCACAAGTGCTGTTGCTCAGCACCGAAGATTTTGTGGTCCAGTGCCTGCTCCCGCCTTTCCGGAAAGGGTTTGGGGACAGCTTTTCGGCTACGGGGGGAGAGTCCGGCGTTTGCACAGAGGCTGCCCCCATGGAGGATGTTCATAGCAGAGGATCTGAGCCTTGTCAGCCTGGAAGGAACTTCAGCCAAGCAGGCAAACTCCTACCAGGCCTGGGATGGAAGGAAGAGCCTGGATGTGAGGGGGAGGACTAGCTATATATTGTTAAAACTATTTTAAATATATAATATTGCTTGTGCATATTCTATATATCAAGAGATTCCCCCACCCCCCACAGGAATGCACATTTCTTCGCCATCCTGGTGAGATTTTTAAACGGATGGCCAGGTCGTTTGCCCTTTCCCTCTCTTCCGTTGGGACCGTGGCTATGAGTCCAAAGGGGAGAACTTTCAGGCGGACAGAAAAAAGTCTTCCCGAATGGTAGCCAAAGCACCGGGCTGTGCAGCAGAGAAAAAAAGCCACATGGGTCTCCTTGCGGCAGGTGGGGCTTGTTGCTGCTGACCCAGGACTTTCTGCAGAACAGCCTGGCAAAACCTTCTCTCGCTGGACTTCGGGAGGCCAGAAAACAACCCTTCCGTGCCACAGCAGTCCTTTTGCTGGTGACAGAAGTGTTTGTCCCTGAAAAAATAATGATTTCATAGAATTGTGGAGTTTGAAGGGATCACCCCAAGGGTCATCTTTGATCTTTGGGAAGATTTGCAGATCTATAAGGAATAAGAGCTTAGTTTCCACTTCTTTGAAAGGCTGACCACACACAGTTGACCTTTGTGGCAACGTCTCACGAGAAGGAGCTGCCACTTTCCTTTCCAGGTTGTGACTTCTGCACAAGCGTCCTTCCGAGGGAGGCACAGGGTGCTCTCTCTCTCTCTATCTCAGTGTGGGCTGCTTGCTTGAAGCAGGCAAGGCCCGGAAGGTCTGCACTGGGCAGGCAGTGATAGTGTTTCACTCAGTCTGTGCATACGTCGGCTGTTCCTTGTGGATATTTATTGACAGCTCATTGCCTGCAAGGGGTGGGCTCACCATCCTTTTCCAACGTGGGTGCTAGATTATAGAACTATACGCACAAGCCTCCCCCAGACAAGGGCAGTTCCCGATGGATGTTTGCGGGTGTTGGGGCTGAAATAATTTGGGGCTGCCTTGTTTACCATTGGCTTGTCTTTGCTACATTCCACTAGGAAAGCTTCTCTCGCCCTTAGTTCCACCCCCAGTGATCTGCCCCAGTCTTCACCAACCCGGTGCCCTCCGGATGATTTGGACTACAACTTCCATCAGGCTGTGCTAACTGGGCCTGATGGAAGTTGTAGTGAAGGCTGGCCTGCCCACAAAGCAAAGTTAAGCTTTCTGGTAGGTTTTACATCCTAAGGGGCCCCACCTTCCACACAACCTGCCCCCCACCAAGTGTTCTCTACAAAATGGAAATCAGTTCAAATCTTCACTTGACTGGCTGCAGACAATCAAATGGTCGTCAAGGCCTTTGCTTTCCCAAGGCTCCCCTCACCCACCCACTGGGGGAAGCAGCTCCTTTCTCTGTCCTGGAAACAGCAGCAGTAGCACTGAAGGTGGGCAGCCATGGGGTTGCCAACTTTTCGACTAGCCCTGGATAGCAACTTGATCTGCAGGCCTTAGCTCGTGATGGTGCTTCCGTCAAAGTTTTAAAGTGCTTCACTTGCTGACATCTCTAGAGCAGGCTGCTGACAGGAGCACACCAGGTCAGTTGGCAACCCAGTTTCCCGTCCTCCAATCCTGCCGTTCAAAAGGCCCAATGCCAACCTCTGGAACAGAGTTTATTCTTTACCTCCCCACCTCTTTTGTCCCTAGTATTTCCCAACTACTCCAATATCCCTCAAAAAAACCACCTACCCACCCTGGCCCAGTTAGAAATTTTAAGCGGAATTAGTGAAACACTTTCACAGAGTGGCTGGTTTTATTCCTATGCTGAAATTTTTTAAAGAAGCAATTGATTTTCTAGTTTTACTATTTATTGAATAACTTTAAGAAGGGCTATCTTCTTTTTATTGTAGTACAAACCTTGGTATTGTGTTGTTTTGTGTTGTTGTTGGGTTCCCCTCCCCCCACCCGCCACCCTGTTTAAATAGCACTGGAGTTAACATCTTACAATCTTGTGCTCTGCGTGTGTAAATAACTGTATTTTTGGATCTTGTCTGTACCTGAAAGTGGGAGAGATCTCCCAGGACACCTGTGAATTGGACCAGCAAATGTCCAAGCAGCCTTCCTTCAACAGTAGGGCCAAAGTACCAGTAGGGCGGGGAAGTTGGATGAGAGACCCACAAAACTTGGGATCACTGGAGATATTCGTCCGTAGTATCGATATGTCCTGGAAGCCTTCTAACCGAGAGCTCAGTTTTGTTGGTAAAAGCTATTCCCAGTGACTGGCCCATTACATAGGAAACTGCCTTTTTACTGAGTCCATCTAGCTCAGTATTGTCAACACTGGCTGGCAGCAGCACTCTAAGCTTTCAGTTGGGAGACATTCCAAGCCTATCAGGTACTTCTGGACTAAAACTCCTTGGTCAAGCTGGCTGAGGCTGATGGGAGATAGAGTAACAGTAGGAGGCTCCCAGTCTGTAGCTTTTTTCTAAGCAAAGTTCTCCTTGAGATTTGCTAGATTCCTAACCTCAGCACAGTTTGGGGTCCTTTCTCTGATGAGAATGCAATTTTCATTTGATTCCAGTGGTTTGGGTCCTCCTCTCTGGAGCAGCAGAAAACAAGCTTGTTCTGTCTTCCATGGGACAGCCATTTAGATATTCTGAACCCCAATCCAGAGCCTCTCACTCACCTCCCTGCTTTTATCTGTCTCCTGCTCTCTTTTACGTCTGCTCACTTCTTCCAAACCTGCTTCCAAAATAGCATCCCTCTCTTCATGCTGGGAAAGTGCTTTGCAAAAAAAACACTGCCAGCATAGAGAATGTATTCCATGTGTGCAGAGGAACTACTGAGTTCACAAGTGGGGAACCTTTTTTCTATTTTTTTACCCCAAGGGCCACATTCCGTTCTGGGCAACCATCCTGAGGGCCACATGCCAGCACTGGGCAGGACCAGAGGCAAAATAGAGCAACGAATGAAAAAGTTTACCTTAATAAAGAACACTAGTTTCTACACAGTCTGTCTTCCATTCTGATAAATAAAAGACACCATCAATGTTCAAGGGGACATTCCAGTGAGGCAAAAACACTCAGGGTGAGATGCAGAGTCCAATGAGGAAAGTGGGCTGGGGAGAGTCCAGAAGGCCAGGTAGAGAGATGTGATAATCATGGAGCTATACAGAACCCAGATCCTAATTATTAGCAAAATACACACATCACAAGTTGAGGAGATGCATGGATGCATGTTTATGAATCGGGGAGAGAGAACATATCTGCCCCCAACCAGCCCACTTTTGCCTCTTGTCCTGCCCACTACCAGTGTGTGTGTGTGTCTCCCAATTATTCCCCACAGAAATGAGCCCTTAACCCCCAAAATGTTCCCCACCCATGGCTTAAACTAGCCTTTCCCAAACCTGGAACTCTCCAGACTTTTTGGACTACAACTCCCATCAGCTCTAGCTTTATATGACCACACTTGCTGATGGGAATTGCAGTCTAAAGCATACAGGGGGCAGCAGCTTGGCGAAGGCAGGCCTGTTTCATTGCCAAGCTGTTCGTATCACAGAGGCACCTTGCAGATACTTAGGAAACAGCCCTGTCCTCCTGCCACAGGCCACATTGGCCCTCTACTGGGCAACTCCTCTCCCATAGAATTTGGGCATGTAAATCTGAAGACCCAACTCTGCTGGCCCTTTTCCTCTTGGAAAAGCCTTGGGAGGGGCAGCCAAAACAGCCCGACCTTTCCAGCATGAGGAGTCTGGAGTAGCAGGGAGCCAAGGGGGAAGAATGGCAGAGCCAGGCAGCTCTGTTAATGGACTGTCAGTAGGGGGGCGGGGTGCAGTTATCCCATAAATTAGTTAGTATCCTATGGAGAAGGATGTGGCATGAAGGCTGGGACATGCAAATGCTTGGACAGGCTGTGAATAGAGAAGAGGTTGGCTCAGGATTATTTGATGCACAGATTGTGGGGAGGGGGGGTGTGGACGTGGGGGTTGCCAAACATGTTTTGGTTGTTTTGTTTTTTAAAATGGAACTGCTTGGTCAATAAACAAACATTACTCCCTATTCCAGTCTCAGATTATTATTATCATCATCATACAATTATACCGTATTTACTCAAATGTAATGCACACCTTTTTTTGCCAGATTACGTCGTGAAAATTAGGGTGTGTGTTAGATTCAATGGCGCATTGTATTATACAATAGACGATAACAGTTTAGAGGGTAGAATGATACAATGGGGTGTGAATGAGAGGGCGCTGACCCTTTGAAACCATACAGTTGCTTCAGTTTCTCAAGGACAAAGGGATGCCGAGACACTAGCACCTCAGCCCCTCTTAAATGTCTGGCTAAGACGGATTGACTTGTGTCTCTGTTATGAGCTGGCTATGAAATCACTGTGATGGTTTTGCTTGATGAGCTCCATAAGCAACAAAAGGATTGTATTGTTAATTGTCTAGAATTTCCAGCCTTAAAAATGTGACACCCATTAGAGCTGGGAAGGGACCAGAAGCAGTTTTGGTTTGAATCACAATGCAGGGAGATAGAAGTTTTTTTAACCAGGCTTGAAGAGGCCTGTGAGCTCTCTAGAACTATTGGGATTTTATTTTATTGATTAGATGTATATCCCATCCTTCCTCCAAGGAGCTCAAAGTGGCATTGTTCCCCCACATCCCTATAAAATCCCCCACAACAACCCTGTGAGGTAAGCTAGGCCAAGAAACAGTGACTGGCCAAAGGCCACCCAATGAGCTTCATGACAGAGTAGAAAAAGAAAAGAACGGACTCAAGTAATATTAAGCCTTGAGTCCAACACAACTAGATTAACATAACCAGCAGCTGAATTGCCCCCCTTGATGTTCAAAGTGACTTGAGGCAACATTCTGTGACCGCTCATTCACTCACGCAGGGCATGAAAATGTGTATGCATGTTTCAGTTCTTCCCAAAATAGCAAAACTTGCATTTGTTGTACCATTACTGTGGATCTTCTGAAATCTCAGATGATTCTATTTATGCCAAAAGACTAAATGAATCTCAGAATGAAGAAGCTGCAAACTCTCACACAGAAGGCAGTTTGAAATTTTTTTATTATTAATTTACAGACATGTCAGTGTCCAGGAACAGAGAAAATTATACATTTGCAATAGAACTCTGATGGCTATTCGATAGCTGGGCTTTCAAGCTACAGTTGCCATCAACTTTCATGCAAATAGTCCTGGAAGAAAACTGAAAGCAGTGACAAAACATCAACAGAAGCCTACAGTGATGATGTGATCCTTCCTGAGCAGAAATGTATTGAGAGTTGGAGCAGAACCACACAATTTGGCACAGTGCTGGCCATGTCTCCCAATGATGCAGCAACCTCTGAGTCAGACACATAGATAGCAAATGCGGGGGAGAATGAAAGTAAGACACTTTTGGTTACCAACTTTCATTCACATCATCTTCTAAAAATGGACCCTAATTTGTTAGTTTTTACTAACTGGGTCAAGTATCAGGAGCGGCATCATCACCAGAAAACCAGGTTGTGACATTTACACAGCCCAGGAAAAAAGGTTCTCACGCTAGGCTGACAACCTTTAATGTGTGTTTTAATAGTACTAGAAAAATCGTGGAAACAGTTTAAACTTCTTGCGATGGGATTCCTCCTCTTTTTGGGTCTTGGAACTCCCTCTCCCAACTCTTCCATCTTATCGACGTTGGTTCAGTCCTGTGAGATTCCTTATCTGTTTGGTTCACAAATAATATGTCATTAAATATAAGGCCAATGAGAAAATTACTAGCAGCAAAGAGGCAGCATAGGAATATGCCACTGCTCCTTATGACTGGGAAAGGTAACTCTAGCAAGCTGCGGTTTTCAAATGGCGTTACAGGGAAGGAGTCCCTCAATGAGAATAAGATCAATAAGGTGAGCAACCTTTTCTGAAAAAAAGCTTGCCCCCACCCCTTAACAAAATTTCTCTGAAACATGCACCATGTGTTTCAGGGCATGTTCCCATTCACTTGGGATGGAAAGTGAGGCCCAAATAGGCCTGGTCAGTACTCTGGAGGACATGAACATGTTGCCCCAAAACATACACCAGAACCCTGCATAACACACACAGACAGCTTGGCAGGAAAGTGGACTGGGAAGATAAAAATTGGAAGGCAACAGCTTTCAAGGAAGGGCATTGGGCAGCAACAGATTATAGAGAGAATTCCTACATTTCTTCTGGTTGCTCACTAACTAAGCAATTTAACATTTTATTCTGGATTCATTTAACAAAATGTATATGCTGCTGGATTTGTAAAAAACCTCTTAAGCGGTTTAACAATATATAAAACAAAACACTGAAATTATCCGTAAAAACAGTTATTTAAAATATAATTAAAATCAACTATAGCAAAAAATAAAAAATACATGTCGATATTCTACATGGCTGAACAGGCTTACCTAAACAAACATGTTCTACGCAGGCACTGAGGGTACAGGGAAGGTGCCTGCCTAATACAAATAGGCAGGGAATTCCAAAGTTTAGGTGCTGCCACACTAAAAAAACCAATTTCTTACAAATGCTGCTCAAGTATTATGTGGCTTCTGTAACAGCTCCAGTTCTGCAGATTGAAGCAGCTGAGTAGGCATATATGAGTAAGGCGATCCTGCAAGTAATTTGATCCCAAGCTGGCTTTATATACCTCTGCTGTTTGAAGGATTCTTGAGTAATGAAAAACACTGTGCGCCAACGCATCCATACAGATTAATCTGGGAAATACTGCAAGTAAGACAACTTCGCAGATCCTCTCTTTTTTAAAAAATAAATCGTACAAGCAACCGTTTCCCTTTGCATTCCTCCACATCCATTATTGCATCAATAATTGCCCAGGGCAGGAGCTGTTTGGTATGCAACAACCTGAGGAAATCCTGTGTCTGGCATTACTTACAGTGACAGCAGCACCCATCAGTCCCTGGACAAGGGCTTCTCCTGTTGCCTGCACCTAAGAAACAAAACACAGGCACTGAAATCTTCTGCTTTGTGCTGGTTTTGCATTGGTGGACCAGCCCAATATGGAAAGGCGCTAGCTCAGTAGCAGAGCATCTGCTTTGCATGTAGAGTGAGCCATGTTCAGTTTCTGACAGGGCTGAGAAAGAGTCCTGTCTGACTCAGCATAAGGATGGTTCCTGAGAGTTATTCTACAGTGATAGAGCTGACAGCAAGTACATGCTATTTGGCCGGCAGTATCTGTAGAAACCTGAAACGGCACTACAGTGACATGCAATCTTAGGATCTCAGCGGGATCCAAAGACCTGCACGTATACCGCAAACACCAGGCACAATTGGAACAAACACAATTGATTAACATCACAGCAGCAGCTCCAACACTAACAAAAGACTTGCTTAGAAATCTCCAGGAAGATTTTCTAAGCAAATTAGTCCGATTTAATTCAGAGACCAATAAAGTGTATCGCATTGAGTGCCACTTCTTCTCCTTAATGTGAATAATTAACTTACATTCTCCACCAGGGCCTGTATGAGAGCGAAGCATTGCAAAGTTATGAGAAGTTGCACAGATGGATTGACTGCAACTATGTGGGTGATAATATAATGGTTCTTTCCAATGCTATCACCACAGCATGTAGGCAGGGCCTAGTATGTGCCACCAGAGCCCTTTTCATATGTTGCACAGATGGGGGTAGTGCTAGACTTTGCCCGGCAATCTGTGTACCTGTCTGAAAAACGGTTCCGACTTTGTCAGCAAAATGCTGCGTGTTTTTAATGCAAGGGTGTAGAATCTTTGGCCATTTCCCCCCCAAACTACACCCACATGCTCCCTCACATCTGATATCCTATGCAATGTCAGGTGCAGGTAGGTAGAGACCTGGTTGCCAATGCACATTAAGGAGTCTTAAAATGCACTCCTAACTGGCAAGGCAAAGCAGGTTTCAGCTCAGCCAAAGGGGGACCTACGACCTGGCGGCTGCTTAATTACATGTGACCCTCCAAACACTGCAGGTCTACTCTTGTTCTCTTTGCCATCCCTCTGGGTATCACTTCCCCATATATGTCAGGTGTATGTGTGTGGGAGAGAGACAGAGAGAAAGAGACAGTGTGTGCCAGGGGAAAATACCATAAATGGGACAGAGCCAAAATAGAATGAGCAATGAAAAGGGTGGGGGGGGGGGAGACTGTGACAAACAATTAGTTCCAACCTGTGTTAATGGAGAGGGTGGGAAACAGAAGAAAGATGAAACAAAGAGTGATGGAGGAGAGAGGGGGAGACCTATTAAATCCTGTGATGCTGCAAATTCCACCCACTTTGGCTCTGGCCCCTAACAAACTAGCCCTGAAGAAATGCACCCTCAGCAAACAGGATAATGGTTCCCTAACCCTGGACTAAGGGATGGGGAGCTGGTGGACTGGGCTTGGTCTGCCAGAGCTTCTTCATCTGTGCATCCCAGACTCCAGGGTCTCTCTTCTCACTTTAAGTCTCTCACATTCCCCTTGCTGCAATGTAATCACAGCCACAAGGTGAACCAGATAGACAGGACAAGAGCACTGCAAGCAGGCAGGCCAGCAGGCACACCAACAAAATGAGACACCTGAGCATAATGACTAGACTGGAACATCTTTCCAAAAGGCACTCTAGCTACAGCACTCTGTTGCCATGCCTCTGACCTCACATGCATGCCTACCACTCTCTCTCTCTCCTCCATCTCTCTTGCTCTCACCATGATCAAACTGCAGCCACGAGAAAAAATGAGGGAGATGGAAAGAGAAGGCAGAGAGAGCTGGAGGCAGGCAGATAGGTACACAGGGAACTCTCATAAGATAACAGCATGTGGAGATTGAAGCAGTGCCATCTGAGGAGAAGTGCCTGCCTGCCTCCAGCACTCTCATCTTTCTGATGGATTGTGGAGAAGAGAATGAGAGAGAAACTTCAGGTACGCTTTGGCCCATCCACTTCAGCTGCCACTATGAGTGTATATACATGAATGGTTGTATCCACCTATGTTTTACTTAGAGCTGAAATTAATGGACTCTAGTTAGTCACTTCCATTAATTTCAATGGGTCTACCCAAAGTATGACTAGCATTGGATAAAACCTGTCATAGGACCTCAGGACTGTGCGCATGTTCTTGTGGAACACCCAGGAAAGATTGAGGATTATGGAGGCTAGATTGGTGCACTGAGCAGAGAGGAGTGAGCCAATAGCCAACAAAATGGTTGGTTTGGGGCTATAAAAGGCACAGTTCTCTTCCCCACACCCATCTCCCCAAATCTGAATCAATGAAAACTTGCTTCTAGAATTCCCAGTAGCTCGATCTTCCGGAGGCGGCGCCATCGGCAATGGCGGAATCCCTCTAGTTCTGAGGGACACAGCTCCGCGGAAATCGGGTCTAGCCACTACGGCGAAGCGGGGACCCTTCTGAAACCACAGGTGGGTGAAGCCTGTGACCGTAGGACTCAGCAGGCACCTTCAGCGCCCCCCTCCCAATCTGCAAAGGAGCCCGGTTACGAGCTCCGGAGCGTAACGGGGTGTTTGGCGCGGTGCTGAGAGTCAATTGCTTCTTCCGTAGAGTGAAGCCGCACAGCTGTTGCCGGAGAGCGCTGACCTTTTTCCTGTGACAATTCGGCTATCAAACAACTACCCGTGAGTAGGTCAAGTTTAAAGACCGGGGAATAAGGAAAAAAAATACTAATTTGGTGCCGAAGCGGGAAGGTGTAAACAGGAAGTCCGCCTTCCGTTTCTTGTAAACAGATCAAAGCAAAGACTGTCTTAGCTAAGACCTTGAAAATTGCGTTAAAAAGACTCAAATCCTAACATTAATAAAAGAGAACTCCCTCCCTGAGGTGCAGGAGAGGGGAGGGAGAAGGGGAAGTACTTTCTGCCTGCAAAAAAAAAAGAGAGAAAAGGGAACAAAGACCACCACTTAATGCCTGGGAACGGACTGCCAAGGGACAATAGAACTGCCGTACTGCGAATCGCGCTGTTTATGGACAATGCAACTTTTTGACAGCTAACTCTGTAAGAGAGATACTTTGATTCTGAAGGGCTTCTCCGGACTTGAAACTGTTGCTTGCTTCGTTAAAGGGGGGATTTGTGAAAGCTGGAAAAGTTACTTTATTGTTATAAGTTTTGACTGTTACTGTGTCCCCCTAGAGGAACTTTGAAATTGCTACAATTGGCCAGGGAATTTTCCACTACAAAACAAGTTCTAACCGTGGGACTGACCTTGATCCTTAGATAAAGTGTTATGGCAAATTTGACTCAGGAAAAAACAACAAGATCGGGTAAAATTAGACTGCAGCAGCGAAGAGCATCAGCATCTGGCCCTTCTGCTCCACTAGGGGAAGATTCTGCTCAAGTTGGGCTTAAAGGAATGGCATCTGAAGAGGGCTTAGCTTCAGCATTAGGAAAAAATTTTGAATCTTTGGAAAAATTAAGTAAACAAGTTGCTGAAGCAACAACTAAAATTGATCAAAACACTTTAGGCATCAATAACTTGGGGCAGAAGGTGAACTCAAATACAGAATCTATTGAGAAACTGCTGCAGGAAACTACTTCGAATCGAAAGATAGCTGAAGAAGCAAAGGAAAAAGTATTGGCTGTAGAGGAAAAGATACCACCGATATGTAGGCAGCTTGAGGATCACAGGTCATTGCTGTCTATGATTGAATTAAAAGAAAAACAGACAAATCTAAGGATCAGGGCTGTACCTGAACTTGAGAAAGATAGTTTGAGTGACTTTCTTACGCAGGAATTTGCAGACTTTTGGAACTTAGATTCAGATAAGTTAGATTCCAAGATAGTAAGCGCTTTTAGACTTGGAAGAGGGGGGAGAAAGAACAGGGTGAGAGACTGTTTGATTACCCTCCGAACAAAAGAGGAGACAAAATACTGAGTCTGCACTTCCAGAAGACCTTGGAAATAAACGAATCAAGAGTAGAGATATTTAAGGACATCCCGAAATACCTTTTAGATCTTAGGTCTAACTACGGAGATCTGGTGGCCCTGTTGAGAGGAAATAGAACCGTTTTTAGGTGGGAATTCCCCCAAGGCCTATCCTTTACCTTCAAAGGGAGAAAGTTTAAAATAAGATCAGTGGAAGATAAAGAAAAATTTTTGAGAGAGCACGGAGAAGACCTGCAAAAAGAAGCTGAAGAAGAGCCAAGAGCTCTAAAACCAGGAACACAAGACATAGTACCACTACCTTTGGGACTGGACAAGTTAGAGAAAGTGAAAGAATGCTGGTTGAAAGAATGGCTGCTTCTTGAGAACACAGACATTTTGGATTTAGAAGGTTTTAATAATGTTTTTGGGTGGCATGCATATTTGTGGTATGACAAGGTCAAAGCACATAAAGCATTTAAAAACCATATTGTCAGGAAAGCATTGTTTAATGTCTGGATAAGATATAAGGACTTACTTGAAAATAAAACCCCAAGGTGGTTGTCACCGATGGAAGCAAAGGCTCAGAAAAAGCTCAATATGGAGGCCAAATGGCCAAAATATTGGGAAATTTTGGAACAAGAAGGAGACAAATTGAAATTGCAGAGTTTTGAGAAATTAAAAGATAAAGTGCGAGACTGGCTTTATTATTATCAAATAAGGGAGGCTTATAATTTGGACAAAAAAATTGGCTTCCGGGTGGAAAAATCAAAATTGGAAACAGAACTGTTAGATCCCAAAACAAAGACACTTTCAAGAATGTATAACTTGCTGTTGAAATGGAATACTCAGGATGAAACGGTTAAATCTGCTATGATTAAATGGGCACAAGATGTTGGACATAACATTATGTTTGCTGACTGGGAACAGTTGTGGACCACAGGTATGAAATTTACAGCATGTAATGCCTTAAGAGAGAATATTATGAAAATGATATACAGGTGGTACATGACACCAGTCAAGCTTGCAAAAATCTATCATTTGCCCGATAATAAATGTTGGAAATGTAAAGAAAATGAAGGTACATTCTTTCACCTTTGGTGGATGTGCCCAAAGATTAAGGCTTTCTGGGAGATGATATATAATGAAATGAAAAAGGTATTTAAATATACCTTCCTGAAGAAACCAGAGGCCTTCCTCCTGGGCATAGTCGGC
The DNA here is from genome assembly GCF_964270895.1 of Podarcis filfolensis. Classification (NCBI taxonomy): domain Eukaryota; kingdom Metazoa; phylum Chordata; class Lepidosauria; order Squamata; family Lacertidae; genus Podarcis; species Podarcis filfolensis. The sequence continues at coordinate 54,730,486 of NC_139611.1, read as the reverse complement.
CAACTGGTGCCAAAGAAGGATAGAACTTTCTTTATGTATGCTACAACAGCAGCAAGAATACTTATTGCAAAGTATTGGAAGACACAAGATTTACCCACCCTGGAAGAGTGGCAGATGAAGGTGATGGACTATATGGAACTGGCGGAAATGACTGGCAGAATCCGAGACCAGGGAGAAGAGTCGGTGGAAGAAGATTGGAAGAAATTCAAAGACTATTTGCAGAAACATTGTAAAATTAATGAATGTTAAAATGATGTTGGATTGAAATCAAGCGGCCTTAGCAACAAGATCAATAAGAATATGTAAAAATGGATTGATAACGGATGAAAATATATAGTTATAATATGTTGAGATATAGAGTTAAGATAAATGAAAGAGGGTAAGGATTTGCTGAACTAATCATGTGAATAGGAATACAAAAAAGGGAGGTGTGAGGAGGTCAGGGAAATAAGCAAATGAAATTTAAGATATGGAAAAATTGATTTGTTTTTAATTTTTTTTATCTATTTTCTCTGTATTTTGTATCTTTTTTTCTATGTATTTTTGTATTTTTTTGTATTTTTCTCTTTTTTCTCTTGTTTTCTTTATATTCTGTAATTCTCTTCTTTTTGTAAAACTGCAATAAATATCTTTTCTAAAGGCCAAAAAAAAAAAAAAAAAAGAATTCCCAGTAGCTCTACACAGAACACTGTGTGACAGCAGCTAAGCATTAAATCTCCTAAATTAGACTAAGAATACAATTTAGCATTCATAAGATGTAACAATCAATTAAAAAAATATTCTGAACCCAAATCCTAATTATTTGCAAAATATGTGCGTCATAAATGTTTAGAGGTATGTGAATGGATGGATGTGTGAATAGTTGTATGTTTGCAAATGGGGGAGATGCATGAACGGATGTTTATGAATGGAGCAGAGGCAAAAAAAAGGTGCCTTCCATTAGCCCACTTCTGACTCTTGTCCTACCCACTTTCCCCCCAAGTGAATGAGTCCTTAACCCCATAAAGGTTCCCCACCTTTGGCTTAAACTGGCCTTTCCCCAATCTGGCGCCCTACAGAAGTTATGGATTACAACTCCTATCAGCTCCAGCATTATATGACCAAGCTAGCTGGGGCTGATGAGCACTGTAGTCCAAAAAAAAAAATGGAGGACAGCAGGTTGAGGAAGGCTGGCTTTAACAGTCAGGTGAAGTTACTTCTGGGGTTTAAACACACACATATGAAAGTATGACCAAAGCTACAGTTCACATGTGCCACAGAAGACTGTGCTGTTTATAAATGGATTATTAAGGCATCACCTGCTTAGCTGTGTGTCCCATGTTCATGGCATCCGCTATTCTGTTTTGTAAGAAGGACCAAGTCTCCTCAAAGTCAGGAGAGGAGTCCTGAATCATCACTAGCTCTGTAGTGTTGTAAATGCCAGCAAGCACTGCTCGACGAGTGTACCAGTTTATCTGTAAGGGTAGAAACCAAGAGACAAAGTTACATGAGTACCTGTAAGAAATTAAGACTTCACAGGCTATACCAATATGAAACTATCCCATCCATGACCAGTAGACATAGCACTTAAACCCTGCATTATTATTATTTTTAAACCTAGATTTCTGTGACAAGTGAACCCAAATTATTCACCAAGAATTGCTGGATTCTGCAATGAATTCTGTTGGGAGCTGCCCAGAGCGGCTGAGGCAAAGCTGTCAGATGGGCAGCATATTACTATTATTATTAAAACTCAGCAAATGTAGAGCTGTGTGATTATTTTGCGCTGAAGCATCACTCCTCCCTAGGACTGACGGATGAAAGATTCTAGTCTGTAAATGGGACCCAGCAGATTTTCACGGGTCTCTATTGCACAGCCCATTTATTTCTACAGACTACTGGATCACAGCCCAGTGCAAAATCTCTCTATTCACCATCCTAGCTTTAAAAACACCACCAACCACCACTGCTGAAAAACAAACTGGCCTTGCTCCATGTTAGCCTAGTAACTAGCCCCAAAGCACGAAGTTCAGTCAAACTAGCTGGTAAACCAGCCGCATGAAACCCCACAGACAATAAATGTTGAAGGTGTCACAATATTCTGTCTTTTTATTGCAACATACAAGGACTACAATCCTATGTCTATTTATATGGAAGCATATTGCATTGAACTTGGTGGTACTTACTTTTGTATACATATGTTCAGGATTTCACTTAAACAATTAAACAACCCTCTGAAAATAATTTGGCACATACCTTCTAGTAGAATAGAAATTTTGCCCAAGAAATCACCCCAGTACCTGTCTATCAAGCATGTAAACCAGGGATTAACACAAAAAACACAAAAAGGACAGTCGGGATCCTCCAGATCAGCAAAGTAGAGATTATTATTGAACCAGCATCTGTTTGGGGCATTAATCAGTTCACAGGTTACATAAAACTATGTTAGGCACACCACAGCTGAGAACCAATTACTACCTCATTCAGCCTGTTGAAACTTCAAAAAACATGTCACTCAAAATCCATTATAACAAACGACATTCTCCTATTTCTTTTTATCATTTCTCGAACTGTCGTTAACCAAAGTGGAAAACTGGATTCTTTTGCAACTACCTAATGAACATATCTGGTGCCATCTACAATGGTTGCAATGAAGTCCTGCTAGCAACGCAAAGGCACTATTCCAGTTTCCAAGAAAGCTCGGGGGGAGGGGGAGAGGGAGAGGGAAGAAAATTAAGCACTATTTGTAAGGCTGAATATTTTAATAAGTTCATCCACAATTTGCATACTCCAAAAAGAACCTTAGTTTCCTGGTGTGAGCACTGTCTTTTATTTGGCTTTCTGGTTTATTCCTTTAATTTGTCTGTGTGCTACTTATTTGTCACTGCAGTGGCTGCTATTTTATCCTAACACAAGTTTATTAAAGTCATTCATTAACAAGACCCACTAAGCTTTTCCTACCCCTTACTTATGTAAATGCAATAGGTCAAGTAATTCATTAATTACTTTAATTAAGATATAATTTACTTTGCTATTATTTCCTGCCAGAAAGTTGATGGCTCTCATAAGCCCTGGGTATTTTTAGGGAGCTGCTTACGAGTTTTCAAAGAACATCCATCACTTTCTGTTGTCCCGGCTGGAGGTGGGATACCGAGCAGCAGAACTGTGGCAAATGGCCAGTTCAACTCTCTGTGTGTGTCACTTAAATAAATACATTCCACTTTGTTTCTTTCTATAAAAGGAAAACAATTTTATAATTAAAAAACCTTACATAGTACCGTCAGCTAATATTCTGTCAGTTTCAAATATATCCAGTTCTAGAAGTGCTTTTTGCTTTGATTTGGTCGTTTTAGTTTGCATTATTATGTTTCTTTTAATAGTTTTTATAAGGCTTTATTTTCTCACCTTAGGTGTCTTCAAGAAAAGTGATATATAAACATTGTAACTTAAGTCTGGTTTTTGTTTTAATTTGCTGACAGCATGACTGGGCACACCACTAAGCAGAGGGCCAGTGAGAGCCCAGCCACCCATTATCCTTACCTGCCCAGACACACTTGGATGAGCTGCATATTTAATTTTAGCTTATGCAGACTGATGATATGTACAAGGTGCTTGCAACTCTATGCTCAACCGCATGGCCTCTTGAGCCCTGCCCTTGTTGCTTTATTAAAACTAGCAGAGGGGATCTGATTAGCTGGGTGTGATTAATGAACAGCAGCAGTGCAGCCACTTCTAAAGAAGCCAGCTCTCAACCTGATGGTTTAGTCTGAGCTAACTACCAACCAATAACAAATACCCACTTTAAAGGAAGGTAGTGGAGAGTTGTGGCAGGGCAGCTGCAGGCACTCTTGGCTTATATGGATTATCTAGTCCTGTTTCAATCTGGGTTCAGGTCTGGTCATGGGACTGAACTGGCCTTAGTCACCCTGATGGATGATCTTTATCGAGAACAGAACAAAGGGAGTGCAACTTTGCTCCTTCTCAATCTTGCTGCAGCTTTTGATACCATCGACCATGGTATCATCCTAGATCAGCTCCATGGTATGAGGGGGCCCTGTGTTACAACAGTTCTGATCCTACCTACAGGGCTTTTTGGACCCTTGGGGCTTAAGAGTTGTATCCTCCTTGTGTCCTCCTTTTTCAGCGAATGACTGTTGCTAATGCAATAAAGAGGGACCATCATACCCCCAAGCTCTTTGGAAACCAAAATCCTGAAAGCTTTTTAGCACCGCAAGTGTTTGAACTGCATAATTTTCCCAAGCACAGCCCAGAATGTATTTATCATGCAAGGCAGAACTTTTCAAGCTTTCCTGTTGCTCCCCAAAGTCCTATCAACATCTGTGTCTTGCTCAGACTTACATCGGTGGACTGGTCTCCTGCGTAGTGCCACATGTCATCCACCATGCTCGTCAGGAGGTTTAGGCTGGCTGGGATATTGTGTGGCAGCAACAGCACACTAATAGCCTAGGAAGGAGGAACAGACAGATAAATTAATGAGGCAAGGAGAAACACTCTTCACCCACACTTTCCACCCCCCTTTTCTATACACCTTGTTTTCATCTGCAGCAGGAGTAATCCAACATCATGTTTTTGGAAGTCTAATCAACCCTAGATAGCATAGCCAATGGTCAGGGGTGAGGGGAGCAACATCTGGAGGGCACCATGTTGGCTATCCCTGCTATACAAGTCTTCCCAGTACTGATTCCTTGCCATTTCTGCATACATCATAGCTTCAACTCCACTGCCTATGCCCATCTTATGGGACAGAAAACATTGGTAATGCTTTTTATTACCGTAAAAACCTAGCAATGGCAGCCACCAGAGCCCTAAAGCAATTCACAGAGAAATCCAGTTCAAACTTTGATACCAGGAGCAATCTAACTCAAGCTTGAGTTTCCTATCATACTTGAATAGGAAAAATAAATTATGGATATGTTTGCTATTTTGTGATTCCAAGAAGATGACTGCTACTAAAGGCCCTTAGGATCTGAAAAAGTGAAAGGAATTGCTTCCCCACCCCGCACTCCGGTCAGGTTACCATCTCTCACCCTAATCAACATGACAGCACTGTTGACTGGATAAACAGAGAGAGGTATAAGCAGCTGGGGAAGGAGATGAGGACAGAGGGTGAAGAAAGAGCCATTGAGAGTGGAGGGGGCCCTCTTTCCATCCTCTGGACCCCCTGGAAAGCTCAATAAACCTGCTGTACCTGGAACTGAGTGTGGAGAGTGGAGCTGAATGGGACACAGCTATGGGCAGCCTGAGAAAGTATCATCCACCTTGGACCCACCCAGAAATCTGACCCGCTGGTCGATTTAATCTGGCCCCCGTGGCAGTATATGTCCTGGGGTAAAATCCTTAAAAAAGCTCAACTTTGGTCGGCCCTCACACATGTTCATTTCATCAAATCTGGCCCTCTTTGAAAAAAGTTTGGGCACCCCTGGTGATGTCTGCTGTTTCCAGGAACTCTTCTCATAGTAAGACTTTGGACATAGTAAGCTGAGTTTGTTTGGTCCTTGGATGAGAACTCGGAGGCTGAGAGAGGAGAGTGTGTCAGAAGGGAAATGAATTGATACTGATTTTTATATATTAGAATCTTAATTAATGTAACATTTTTATATGTAACTGTATTTTTTTGAAATATTTTGTTTATGATGTCGCTTCAGTTTTCTGTACACCACTTAGAAATATTTTAAATATATTAAGTGGTACATGATTTAAATAATCAATCACTCTTCCTTTAAGGAATTTGGGGTGACAATGACAACAGCAAGGGTGATCTGCAACTCAATGTTGTAGCATATCCCTGCCCTCCATAACAAGTGCTTCTGTTCAAGGTTCCATCCATCCTAGAATAGCAGCCTAGTAGTGCTACTCATGCCTCAAGGGGGAGAGGGACAGCTGTTCAGGAAGGGAGAAGGGGGGAAGACACATTCTTTCCCCTCCACTCTTCCAATACCTCCCTAATATGTGGAAATCCCTTCTTTAATGTCAACCACCTGGCTTCCCAGGGAATTATAAGAAATATACCAATTCTGCTATACAAAGCAATGAACATAGGTGACACTAAGGGATATCCCATGTTTTCAAAAATAATGTTAGGTTTGTACCTGGGGCCATTTTTCAATATATGGAATCAACATTCGCAGCCTGGCCTCCAAAGCATCCTTCAGAAACTGGTCTGTCTTCTTCTTCCTTTAAAAGGAAAAGAGCATTTATTGTGATTTTATTCTTTAATTAAAAATTGGTAGCAAGATGCATTAGGGAAACTACCTCACAAGAGCCCTCCTTGTGACCAGATTCCACGGTTAGGCTTTCTGTGGCAACATACAATTGTCACCTGTTGTGTTTCTGCCTGAAATGGTGGCACAATAACTAACCTCCCACAGCAGCTGCGGTGACCAGTACTCACTCTGCTTGACCGAGCTGCACCAGTTTGTGTTGCTCCTCTAAAAGTTCAGTCAGCTTGGAGTTACACTGTGCAACAAAGTGCAGGATCAGTTCGCTGCCATCATTGTGAAAGAGCCCTGCTGCAGCAACAGAGAGACCCAGTGACTAAAAGGAAGAAGGGAAACAGGTTGAACAGGTAAATTACCCAGGAGCCAGAAAGCAGGCAATACTGTTCTACAGCCTGTTTGGTACAAGCATTCCAAGCAAAGCAACAATGCTGTGGCCAACACTGTCGTTCTACATTATGGCCCTATCTCATGTGCAGAGTAGCTTTCATGCTGCTGTTAAAACTCAGGCAGTTCTGCTCTACACTATGTTTTTAAGGATCCTATAGCTAATCCCTCTGCATTGCAATGATATCATCCAAAAACATCCTCCAAATTACTGTTTTCCATCTGCAGAAAGTAGAAACAGATTCCTAGAATGTAGGAGCCCTCAAGGCAAGATTTACGTCATGTCTTGCATGTGCTTTGTGGGTAAAGACCCATTGTGGTCAACAAACTTTTTATATGGGTTAATTGCAATGGCTCCCCACCAGGCAACTCTCAGAGTTATAGCTCTGCAAAGTTTTAAGTTCTTTGTCGCAAACCTCTCAGCACCCACGTAAAATAAGAATTGTTCTGGGACCACCACAACAGTTAAAAGCTTACTAAGGCTGTAATTCTAACTCCTCCTACTTGAGTTTAAGCCCAACTGAATTCACCAGAATTTACTTCTGAGTAGACATGGTTAGCATTGCTGTGTTTAGCACCTCATGCAGATGCTCCCTGCACCTCTTAGCACATCAGTCCTCTTGATAGCTACCTTGGCTCCCTCTGCAATAGCATCTGCTGTCCAGCCATGAGTGGGGACAAACTCCAGAGCTGCTGTCAGGATTTGATGCTGCAGCTGTTCCTCACTTTCATAGCCCTCTGATTCTTCACCTCCCTGATCCGTGTAACTAGGAGAATAAAAATACAAAGTCACACCCTCAAATACCAAGGAGTCTCCCATTTTGGTCTTCCATATCGCTTTTCCATTGCCTTCATAATTCCTGCCAACTTAAAAGCTGCCCCCAGTTTCCTGTGCTCAAACTTTTGCTTGTTCAGTGTACACAATGCTAGTCTGTTAACATTTACAAGGGCACTGATGCCTCTTCTGATAAATCCAGGGATCTGCTCATCACAAGATCAGTATGGATTTTGTGGGGGCAGTAAAAGAAGACACACTGCAATGCTGCTCACGTCACCCTGGGATTACAGGCATGGGAAGGAGATGCCAGCTTCAAAAGAACACATAGGAACATGCCTCCCCAGGGATGCAGAAATATCACATCCTGCTTGCAATACAAAGCATTACGCCAGAACTGGTTGTGAGTTTGTGGGAAATGAGATCTCTCAGAGCTTTAAGTGGTGGTGGGAGAATGCAGGTTACCTGGGGTGTAAGTGTGGATGCTCTTGATCATGCTGCTCCCCCACTGGCTCTGACTCCAAATGCTGCTGGGTGGAAGACTGTGGGGGCTGTTGTTTCTGCTCATCTGATGCTCTCCGCAGCACAGCTGCAGACTGAATAGCACGTTGCACTGGGTATAGCTGGCGTCTGAAGACTGAAACAGAAACCAGTTCAGTAAGACAAACTATTGTCTTTATTAACCACATCAACTTCATTTTTGAAGTACAGTTATAAAAATTTAGAATCAAAGCAACCCAATGAGACTAGCCAATGAGATAGGAATGCCTGGTACCAAGAGAGAATAGCTTATTCAAGGCTACCTTCTAAATTTGCAAGGATGAGCAGAGATTCGGACCTAGACTAAGCCTGTATATGCTCTAGTCCTCTCAAAAGGGCTGGGTTCTGCTCGTACAATACATCACTGATACTTCAAACAAGTATTACCTTTGAAAGCCTCTGTCCTAACATGCCAAAAGAAGTTAGCCAATGCAAGTGGCACGTTAGCCAATAATTGCCCCATACCCAGATTACACTGGCAATTATCTATATGCCACTGCAAAAGTCTGGGTTAAAAAAATAATCATTTGATTGTGAGTATGCAAGAAACTTGGTTGGTTGGTTGGTTGGTTGGTTGGTTAGCTTTGTTGGCATGTCCATCAGGCCCCTTCAGTGTAAGTTCCTGCTCCTTGGTGAACAGATCAGTAGACATTTGGATAATGCATATATGTAGACACAGATATTCATCTGAAGCCATACTCCAAGTAATCAAATTAAAGCTGGTATTTGCATCATAGACCCTTTAGAAACTCAGAATTAAACTTGCCCAGGAAGTCAAAACCTTACCCTTCATCCAAATTCAAGAGGCGTGTGAGGAATGGCTGCAGTAAACTCGGGGGATTGCATTCTGCACACCTTGATGAAGTGGTGTGCTAGACTAGAGCTGTGTTCAAATCCCCACGCAGCTATGAAGCCCACTGGGTGATCTTAGGGGCCAGTCACTACCTCACAGGGTTGTTGTGGGGATTTGAATGAGGAGGGGAAGAAAACCATGCATGCCACCTTAAGCTCCTTTGTGGGGAGGGGAAGGTGGGATATAATTGCAACAAATAAATATGAATAAATGAAACGAATATTTTATATAGCCCAATTTTAGCTGTGGTTTAGCGTTCAAACCAGGTGTAAAGAGGCTGAAAGCAAATAAATAAATGATTTCTCATTTTGATTGTACATGATTAGTAATAATAAATACATGAGCAACAAACACAAGCCTGACAAGGGTTGAGTTTTGGAGGGTTCAGAAATCCCGGTGGCTCTTTCCCTTCCCTGAGCGTTATTTAACACAACAGCGTATAATGATTGCATGAACTGCGCAAATGAGCCACAATTAATCGCCTCCCCGGCCCCTCAAGGCGAGTTCAGGGGCGTCCTTGCCCCTTGGGTGCCACTTGCCCTTCGCCTCACCTTTCCCCGCCCCGCCCCACAAACCCCGCTCAGGCCCCGGCCGCAGGCTCCGTTTCCCGGGCGCGGAGGGAGTGGGGGGGTTGGCAGGCGGCCCCCTCCCTTTCTCGCCCTCAGCCGCCGCCCGAGCTGCTCCTCACCCGCTTGGCAGCGTAGCAGCCCCCAACCCGCTCGCCTCAGACTCGCCGCGGCCGCCGCCATCTTTACAGTGGGCCAGGGAGCAATAAGAAGCGCCTTGGAGCGAGAAGCTCGAAGGGGCAGCCGCCATCTTTGGGGAGGGCAAACAGGCAGTGGGAGGAACCGCCCCCGCTGGCAGGCTTCAAAGAGAGAGAAACTGGAGCTGTAGAATAGAGTTGTCTTTATAATCCACACTTCCGGGCTTTACTGGCTTTCCGCTGCAACTCACATTGCAGGCTATAGCTGCGTTGCATCACAGACAGATCATTGCTTTGAGAGACTTTTTATTTTTACAATCAAGCGGCGTATAAATTTATGAAGTAAATAAATATGCCTAGGAATAGTGTGGCACCACAATGCTCCCTCAGAACGCAAGGAGCTACCTATTTCCGCCGCCCCCCCCCCAGATAATTGTGGGATTCCAGCTCCCAGATCACCCAGCCCAATCAATGGCCAGGGGCGATTAAAAAAAAACACCCCACACTCATGACTCAGAATCATGGACAATGGCGGCTTTTGGAAAATTCAGTCTTGTGTTCCTCTTCCATTCCCCGCCCCCCTCTTCTATCTCTATGTTTCACAAATGTCCGCCCCTTGGCCGCCATCTTTGGAACGGGCAACGGGGCGTCAGGAGCCGCTCTTTAATTGCTCACCGCCATCTTTGCAAAGGGCAGCTGGAGTGCGGGGCGGGCTTAGCTAAGGGCCGATCGAGAGCTCGTGACAAGTCGGGAAAGGTCCGTCCCGAGCGGCTGGAAAGAGGAGGCGGCCGCTGCTGCTGAGCTCACGGCTCCGGGAAGGAAAGAGGGAAAGGCGGTACGTGACGAGACGCGGGCGGGGAGGGGCAGCCTGGGCACGTTCTCTTCCCCTCCTGCGCTTGAAATGGGCGAGGGTCTTCCTCGCTGCCCTTGGGTCGCCTTTAGACCTTTGCCTAACGGAAGGCGGGGGTCGTCGTCGTCCGTCCACCCGGCCCACACAGACGCACGCGCGAATTGCCCCGAGGCCGCCCATCTCCCCGGCACTTGGGCGGCTCGTGACGTCACTTCGGCCCTTCCCCGTTTGGTGGAGGAGGAAAGAGAAGGCGGGGGGGGGGGCTTGAAGGAGCTCCAGGTGCCATGTACATGGTTCTCTCTCCCCCATCCCCATTAAAATCCCCACAACAACCCTGTGAAGTAGGCCAAACTGAGAGATTGGCCGTGCCAAGGTCAGGTCAGTCTGTGGCAGGGTCAGGATATGAATTTGGGTCATTCAGCTTCTAGTCCAGCCTTTGCCAAGCTGGCCCCCTTTCAGGTGTTTTGGACTCCTGCTAGGCTGATGGGTATTATAGTCCCATATGCCTGGAAGGGACAAGGTTGGCGGACTACTCCCAATACTTTTATCAGCTGTGCTGCTCTTCAGTCGCTGCCACCTCCTCACTAAGTAACTTCATATATCCCCATCCTCTTTGGTTCACCAGAGAGCGTCCTTCAGTTTCTTCTTGGGATTATATCTTTTCCCTCCTGCCTACCTAGTCATTGAATTTAATTGCAGCCTTTCTCACCATAATAATTGTTTCTTAGCCCAAAGCATACTCAGGTTCAGGTGCCAGGCTACAAAGTTCTTGCGATGGCCAGCTGGAATGCAGCAATTTGAGGAAAAGGAACCCAAAGTTGCTGGTCTTTCAGCAGAGGCAATAGAGAAATCTCACAAAGGTGGTCTTTCTGCAGCAGCAATGGAGAGGCCCTACAGTCGCAGCCCTCCCTTGATAGAACTGCTGAGGGATGTGATAGCTGAGGGAGGAACCTCATGGAGAGGCCCTGTAGGTCTTTTTGAAAAAATGCATCACCCTCCCAGTTTCCATAAAAGACTCTTGCTTTTCAAGTTGAGTAGCTCAGTTTCCGTGTGGTAAGGATGGTTCATTTGAAGCTGGCCACAGCTGAAAGTGCAGAAAGAGAGCAAAAAGTCTTGAGACGGATCTTTAAAGAGGTGTGTATGATTGAACTCTTTACCAGGCCCAATTACTTTCAGCAAAAAGGGGAGAACCTTGGTGGAAATGGAAGACCCTGATCAGTTGATGTGCAGACATGGTCTCACTACTTGCTGCCCACTGATTCTAGACTTCTTATTACTCCATTTTCATTGGTTGCTTAAGATCTGCTTATCTGTAGTCGAAACAAAATTTAAAAATTCCTTCTGATAGCACCTTAGAGACCAACCACGTTTGTTATTGGTATGAGCTTTCGTGTACACGCACATGTTTTGAAACTCTTATCTGTACCGTTTGGGGGAGAGTAGTGCCTTCTACAGATCTGTGGTTCAAATGTGTGCAGATGAGATAAGAATAAAGAAATGGCCTCAGTCCAGTATATCTGAAGGAGCGTCTCCACCCCCACCATTCTACCTGGACACTGAGGTCCAGCACCGAGGGCCTTCTGGCGATTCCCTCACTGTGAGAAGCCAAGTTACATTGAACCAGGCAGAGGGCCTTCCCGGTAGTGGCACCCACCCAGTGGAACGCCCTCCCACCAGATGTCAAAGAGAACAACAACAACCAGACTTTTAGAAGACATCTGAAGGCAGCCCTGTTTAGAGAAGCTTTTAATGTTTGATGCATTACTGTATTTTAATATTTTGTTGGAAGCCTCCCAGAGAGGCTGGGGAAGCCCAGCCAGATGTGTGGGGTATAAATAATAAATTATGATGATGATGATGATGATGCTACCCCTGTATTCTCTAGATCTTGGTAACAGTGCTGTAACTGAAAATAGAAGCAAAGTCCCCTAAACTGAAACCATCTTTTTTAAAGAATCGTACCATTTGGGGAAACTGGCTGACACGTTCTCTTTAGAGAATGCTGTCAATATTAACAACCAGGAAATCTCCAGAAATTCCTGTTGATTTAAGTCTCTTTTCCTTGGCGCTTAATATATTGCACTTTGTCAACAGTTGTTTTTTGTTTCTTTCAGGTTCTGCATTGTTTCAGACATGGCTGCTCATGGGATCTCCATGGGCCAGCAAGTGGCAGTGATTTGGGATATGCACTCTCCTGCTGAAACGCTGCAAAGTTTTGTGCAGAACATCCAGGCTGCTGTTGGAGTTGAGGGTCATGTATCTGTAGAAAATATCAACCAGCTGCTCCAATGTAAGTGTTGAAAAAGTATTCGTTGCCGTGTTTGGTTTTAAGGTCTCATTGTAGCACTGAACCAGTACATGTTGGACATCATAAAATTTTGTGTGTAGAGAATGAAACAGCACTGAGCTCCTTGTTAAGTCACTGACAGCCTGAGAAAAGCCCTTGCTGCTCTTGTGCCAAACAGGGATGGGGTAGTGACTGCTGTCTCTTCGCCTGTCAGGCTGCTTGTGACGCACAGCAATGACATTCTGTACAACATGGGAATAATTTGTGGCCATGAGAAGGATGTTGTCCTTTTCTTAGAATACCTGGTTTTTTACCATACAATATGTGAATTGCCTAAGTGACCTGATTCTGACTGCAGCATGCAGAGGCAAGGAGACAGCCAGAATAACGCATTGCAGCCTTGTGTGTAGCAATCTCAAGAAATCTAGAAGTTCTGTTCAGTGACTGACTCAGTAAGAGTTTTCCAAGATTACCACTTAAAATGGCTTTGAAAAAATACTGCTGAGGTCATGGTGTAAAAACCCCATCCGTTATGATGGCATGCATATGTATGTAGAAGGATAATGTGTTCTCTTCTTTTAACTCTTCAGCATCCCATAAGGAATCCAGTTTTGATGTGGTTCTGTCAGGCCTGTTACCTGGCAGCTTGACTGTGCATAGTGCAGAAGTACTGGCTGAAATAGCTCGGATAGTCAAGCCAGGGGGCCGTGTCCTTCTGAAGGAGGTAGTGACAACAGAAACAGGTAAGGGGGTACCTTTTCTCTTACCTCTGGACCATGGGTGTCAAACATTAATTTGACTGATGGGGCTCTGTTGAGTTTATTTTTATTTTTATTCGTTTTTTCTTTTAACTTTTTTATTTGAAAATGCTTTTTATTGGTTTTTGTGAATACATAGTAATAACAAAATTCTTCATATAATCAATCCATGAAATTCTCTGAATCTCGTGACTTCCCCCCCCCCATCCCTTACATGGGTCCTAATAACAATTTTTTTACCAATATACATAATATATTCTCCATATTTTTCATTGCTATAAGTTATGCATAAACCTCATTGCTTTATAAGTGATTCTTAATGTCCAGCTAACGTTTTAATTTGCTTACAATGTTCTCTTGCGTAAATTATTAATTTTTCCCATTCTTTTTTAAAGTCCTTATCCTCTTGATTCCTTAGTCTCCTGGTTAGTTTTGCCCGGGGCTTCGTTGAATTTAAGCTGCCATAGCTTAGAGCTTGTCTACACCTGAGCTTGTCAGATGGTCATGGCAGAGTTGATTTAACCAGATGTTGATACAGCATCTGTAACTGAACATAACTGGGTATCAGTGGAAGCAGTGCTGGAAGTTGTGTGTTCTTGAGTTAAGTTATACCACATTCAATTCCTGCTTGAGTTGCAAGAGAACAAGATATTTAAACAAGTTGATTCAGTGATTGACCTAATAATCACTTCCTTACGCTAATTAAGATCAGCTAGAGGGCTTTAGGGATTCAGTTACAGGGAGATTGCTAGAAATAGCCCATTTATATTTCCTAATTAATTGAATTGATGTCTGACAGTTCCTGAAGTGATTCAGGTAATGCAAAGAATGAGGCCTGTGTGACTCTCTTCTGTGGGACAGTCATGCTTTGAGCACTGCACCTAGTTGATTATGGATGCTTTTTCCTCCTCGTCCTACACCTCCCAGATAACAACAATGGGCTCAAGACAATCCCCAAGCTACCTGCAGCTTTGACACTCTCAGGGCTGGTGGAAATAAAGGAGGTACGTATGTGGATATTGAGACTTCTATAGATCATTTATTCCAGAAAATTTAACTATGTACAATATATTTGGAGACAACAAAGCTTTGGGTTTCCCTAGGGAGCAAGCAAAAGTAGCCTTGAAAATGCTTGCTTTGGGTGGCATTCACTGGTAGTGCTACTCAGAGTATACATAGTAAAGTCAATGGACATGACTAACGGTCATTAATTTCAGTGGGCCTACACTTGAGAAGGACTTAGTTGAATACTACCTTTGGGTTTCTTTGGATGAGGTTTCTACAAAGGGAAAACATATTGTGTGGGTATCATGGTGCTAATGTGCTATTTCTTCTGGGTACTCTGGGATGGATTTGACACCAGGCTAATTCTTTGCTTTGTCTTGTTTTTTAGTTACAGAAAGAGCCCTTAACCTCTGAACAAATGCAGTCTCTTCAGGAACGTCTGGGTTTCCAGTGCAATGAAATTTATTCTGTTCAGATGGAAGGCAAGAAACCCAACTTTGAAGTGGGATCTTCAAGTCAACTCAAAATTTCTTTTGTCAAGAAAGAGAGAGGTGAATAGGGATCTCTCTTCACAGCATAATCTTATGAAATACATTCACTTGTCCATAGAATGTGAATTCACTCTGTTCTTTAGAAGTCAATATAATAACCAAGGTGGTTACTGACACATGGTCTTTGAAAGCAATGCTCCTTACCCTTTTATAAGCGTAGTGTCTGTTGGTAGCCTTCATTTCAGCCTCGAAAGCAAATTGCTAAACTAATGATGAACATGTTCACAGTGCTTTATGTCAGGGTATGGAATCTACATTCCATTGGCCAGAGTGGTTTGTGGCTTAATTTCAGCCAGCCTTCAAGGTCTCTTGCCCATCATTTGTTCAGTGGGGAGCAATTAAGGGAAAAACAAGCCTTTATGTTGAGCACCCCCTTTCTCTGTAAGGGGATCTGCAAGAAAATCAAAGCAGAAAGTACAATATCTCAGCTGTGGCAGCCCTATTTTATCATGACAGCATCTCACGGAACTTCACAGAGTGATGTGCTTCAGAGCACAGTATAATGTGTTTTCATTGTCATGCCACCACGTTAGAGGGCCACATAAAGATTTTATATCTATATTGGGAGCAGACCTTATGTTGGATGCATTATAATAGATTTTCCATAGTTAGATCTGAAAATATGCTGAGGTGCTCTCTAACAAAGTTTGAGCTGAAAGGTCCCAAGAATGGATTAGACAAAATATGTGCTAGGACCCCACTGTTGTTCTGTTCTCTATAATTTCT
Source organism: Podarcis filfolensis (assembly GCF_964270895.1). Classification (NCBI taxonomy): domain Eukaryota; kingdom Metazoa; phylum Chordata; class Lepidosauria; order Squamata; family Lacertidae; genus Podarcis; species Podarcis filfolensis. The sequence continues at coordinate 54,714,836 of NC_139611.1, read as the reverse complement.
TATTCTATTCTCCTTAGAGAAGCCGGCTGTGGATCCCATGGCTGCAAAGCTCTGGACTCTTTCTGCCAATGATATGGACGATGATGATGCAGTGAGTATGAAAATCACCAAATGCAAGCAAAGGAATGCCCTTATTTTATACATTTCTCTGTGTTCTAATGGCTATGCCAGTGCCACATTATTTCTGCTGTTTTGTTCTGAGATATCTCTAGGACTGTGCAGAAGCACACCTGGAACAAACCTCCCAAAATGGGGACTGTCTTAATGGAGAGGGAACCATCTTAGTTTCATATGGATCATGGTCTTCTTCTTCTTCTCTCCAGGATCTTCTGGATTCAGACGAGCTTTTGGACCCTGAGGATTTGAAAAAGCCAGATCCAGCTTCCCTTAAAGCCCCTTCCTGTAAGGACTCTGGAAAGAAGAAAGCGTGTAAGAACTGGTGAGTACTGACATACAGTGGTAGCTCGGTTTTCTAACATAATCGGTTCTGGAAGACAGTTTGAGTTCCGAAATGTTCGAAAACCAAAACCTCAGTAGCCCACAGCTATGCCTCTGGATCTTTCACGCAGCAGAAGCCGCATAGCATGTTCGACTTCCGAGGCTTGTTCGAAAACCGAAGCATTTACTTCTGAGTTTTTGGCATTCGAAAACTGAAACGTTTCACTTCTGAGACGTTCGAAAACCAAGGTACCACTGTACATGGACATTCTGGCCCTAAGATGAATTTGATTCCATGGTCATAGGCCCAGCACCTTGTTACTCTCAAGAGAAGTGACTTTTTTTGTGACATGAACAAATGTTTGTGATGCTGCAAACAAGCTGCTTGAATTGCATGTGGGTTTTTTCAGGTTTATGTGTTGTTCTTTTTGTTTTGTTTTTATAAGATTTGCTTTGTATTAACTAGTAGGGATGTTTTATTTATTTATTTACAAACTTCCTGAACTTTATTGCTTGAGATCAGTTATGCAACTCGTGCATCTGAAATAAGATTGGGGGGGGGGGGGGAGAGAATCAGCAAAATACAGCCTTGGGGAAAATCCAGGTAAGAAATGAAGAGAGTGAACTGCAAGCTTATGTACATCAACTTGGAAATGAGTCCACATGGAAACCGGGACTTCCAAATAATGGTACATAAGGTCAGTTTGTTGGAAATGTAGTTTCTCCTAAGTTTGAAACCTAGGCCAGGAGCTGGAATTCTTCAACTAAATTTATTTTATTGAATTTATATACAGCCCTATGCCCTGAGGTCCCTAAATAATAGGGAAGATCTTGGAATTTGCATATTTCAGTGTTCTGTCCTGTTTGTAGCAGTTGAGATACTCTCTGCTGCACAGCACTGCTGTGATCAGATTGGAGAGAAATAAGAACTAGCATGTCTGGAGAGCTTTACAGACACTCTAAGGAAGAATAAGCCACCCACTGCCTGCTTGCAAACTGTTATATAATGATTTCTTTGTTAAATAAATAGATTTATATGTAGATTTATAAAGCTTCTCCCTTCTGCAGTACCTGTGGTCTTGCTGAAGAGCTAGAGCAGAAGAAGAACAACATACAGCCCAAATCCGCATGTGGCAATGTAAGGATGTACATTTACTTGCTAATCAAAACACTGGATTTATATCTAGGTCGGGAGTGGGGAACCTTTTCACTCTGCTGTGCTGGATCCTTTGGTCCCCCATCATGGCAGCCCTTTTTCATCCTGGCAGGCTGCCCTCCTCCCAGTCACTTGACAGTCAGCATGGTCAGCTTGGATCAGCTAGATTCCCTGACTGCCAGCTCCAGACTGTAGCTGATCCTAGCGGGGCTTGAAGCCACTGCAAGTCAGCTGGTTGCTGCTGTATTCGAGACCCGCATTCAGCAGAGATCAGCTACACTCCGGAGCACCCACATGTGCTTTCTGCCATTTGCAGATGCAGAGCAAAGCACGTGATTTCAGATAGCTTATATACATGGCAAATTAGTTAAGTGTGTTCACCATAGGTGGACATGCAGGGTATATACAGTTTCTAACACAGAAGAGAAAGCCATAGAATAATTTGTCATGTGAAGAAGCGTTGTGCAAGATGAGTGTAAAAATGTAACTCCTATCTTGCCTGTTCCCCAAGCCGTGTGGACTGTTCCCTAAATAGCCTTTGGTTCAGATTTGTTCAACTGCTATGGTTGAGGTGGAATGAGAATTATCCTGGAGGATTATATGCAGCCACTAAAATATTTTTTCCACCTGGGGGTGGGGGGAAATGTGGTGCATTGAGCCTCAATACTGACTGACTTTGTCTCGTTAAGGCCAATTCTTCCCCTCACCCCTTGAGACAAACTTTTAAGTCCTATTTAATGCAAGCCCCTTCCCACTTGGAAAATGAACAGGAACTGTGAAACATTCCCCTTTGCCAGGGCACTGACTTGGCCTCTCTTCTCCCTGCAGTGTTACCTGGGGGATGCATTCCGGTGTTCCAGCTGCCCTTACCGTGGCTTGCCAGCCTTCAAACCTGGCGAGAAGATCCTGCTGAATGAGAATAACCTCCATGATGCCTAAGAGAGGGACAGAATCAAGCCTCCTTGTGGGGCACGTACACAGCTGTTCTTTGCCTTTTTAGGCTGTGCATTGTTTTGCTGCCATAACTCTCACTCTGGGAAGGTCTCTAATAAAGGGAAAGGGACTTTATTGGGGTCAAGGAAGACAAGCAGATGGGCTGCTGTAAGCTAAAGGGAAAGGCCTGCATTCTAGGCTCATCTCTGACTAGCTGACCTATTACTTGTTCCTTGGTGTCCTGTTCATTAACATAGATTAGTGGACATCGGGGTTTTAAAAAAATGAGTATGATTTAACATCGAGGCACTGGCCATCCTAACATGCTCTATAGACAAAATGGCTATACTGGCAATTGTCTTCACATTATCCTGGGAATTCTGAAGCAGCTTCAAGTGCTGGCTTGTCTTACCAAGAATCCTTTTACGTATATTTTTTTGTGGCCAAATGCAGCACCACAAATTACATTTTGGGGATGGGAGGAGAGGGATTGATTGTGAAATCCCAGTTGCACATTTATGTGTTCCAGGGTTTTGTGCAACTGAAATGTATGAGGTTCTGAAATTAAACCTGTGAAACTAGCTATCTCATTTCTTCGGTTCTTCTGGTATATCACTGCCAAGAAAACTTCTCTATTGTGGGTGTTGGAGGACTCAATTAGGGAGAGGGAGATGCTACCTGAGCAGGGGCAGGGTTTTACTTTGAGCTGGTGACAGTCTTATTGAACGGAGGCTTTTAGGAAGCATTCCTGCTTTCCTTCCCCTCTTTGTAATGTTTCCTTCTTTTAGAAAGGGAAAGCAGGAGGAGAGTCAATTATATGGGCTAGTTCACAGCGTACTTGATGGAGAACTGTTTATTTTGGGGTGTTCTGCTGGATTTCCATAGGGGACACTGATATCCTCTAATAATGTCTGTGCAGGCAGCAAATTGAGAATTCCCAGCAATACTCTACCGTTCCTCTGATGATTAAGGTGCTATGTCATGTAAATTGAAAGGCAGGCAGAACAGAGATGGATTTAGTGCTTTTCAAGGTAACAGTGGATGCTTCTTGGAAAAGAAATAAGCTTTGACTAAACCAAGAAATGTTTTGTTCTAGACATGCAGATCCATATGATGGCCCGATTGACACGCAGCACTGAATCAAACCATATTTTCAGAGAGAAGACTGTGGTTGCTGCATTCCTCCCCAGTGCTACTGTGCTCCCTAGCACTAAGCCATGCTCTGGCTTAGCATTGCAGGTGAACCTAGGCATGTGCTTTGTCTCACTTCAGACAAACCATTAGTTGTTGCCAAGGTTTGTTCTTGGTTTGCCACTTGTCGTTTGTCTGGAGCAAGACTAGCTACAAGGCCATGTTCAACCAGGCCAGGTAACTTGCTCATTTACACTAAGCCAAGCAAACTGGGCCATTTTGATCTATCGAGATGAGTGCAGGACAGCAGAGGCTAAATTAATCTGCTTCGTTCCCTGCCTTGGTTTGATGTAACGGTGATCATTGAGGCAATTGGCAAGCAGTTCACAAGTGGTATAGGCCCGTTGTGTCAGTATAAGTAGGAATCGACCAGCCTTCACATTTTGCTTACTTTTCAACCATCATCTCACTTGGCTATTGGGTGCTCAACAGTGTCCAAAGCCTCTTGAACCTTCTTCCCCAAGAATGAAAGATTGTGGAAAACTGGTCCCATTGGAGACCTATTCATTTTTAGGCGCCAGATGGAGTAAAGGTATTTAACTTGTAGAAGTAGCAATAACTTTAAATGCCTTATGTTTTCAAAGAGCTGGGAACCACCTGCTGAGATGCTGAATTTTCAAACCCATACTGTATCAACTTCAGTTACTGGTATTGGGAAAGGCTTTAGAGCAGCAGATCATTCCCTCCTGCAGAGGTTGCTACCGCAGCACCTGTGAGTGCTCATGTATCCACAGAGACCTTCACTAGCTCTCCTACTGGAATTGGAACTTGTGAGGTATTCTATGGTAGCCAGTGGAATAGGTGGCTGTGTGGGCTGTGTGCAGTGCCCACAACAATTTGTCTGGTTTGCAATTGTGCTAAAAAGGTTGGTGACCCTTGCTAACTCATTCCTGCAGGTTTCAGTACCTATGCTTTGAAACTTTAGTGCACCAACTGGTGTCATATAATAGAGGTTAAAATAGGGTGCATTTGACCACTTCCTGCCACACGGCACTAGACCATCTTACTTCAGATCTCTCACCATGGCAGCACCTCTTGACCCAAGCTATTGGTTTGCTGGTTGTCACCTTCCACAAATATGCTTGTAAGGATGGTGATAAGAGCAGCCTATGTAAGGAGGAGTTGAAGGAGTTGATCCAGAACGAGCTGACCATTGGGCCAAAACTGCAGGACGGAGAGATACAGCCATTAATGAAAGATCTGGACCGCAATGGGGACCAAGTGGTGAACTTCCAGGAATACGTCACTTTCCTGGGTGCCTTGGCAGTGATTTGCAATGAAGCTTTGACTTCGTAAATGTACGCCCCGGTGGGGCAAGGTGTCGTGGTTCAGGATTATACCTCTGTAGACGGTTTCATGTCCAATAAAATTTTAAGTGTTGTAAAAAAAAATTAAAATTAGGGTACATTTCTTCAGCTTTTCTTCCTTACTAATTGTGTAATGATTCTTAAAACAGGTTTAAAATGAGGTCGAGTAAAGAAATTTTGTAACACTGAATGAATTTTTTAAAAAAACCACTCTAAAGAACACTATTGCTTGTTCGGGGCGGGGGGAGGGTGGCCAGCAAAGAGATTGGTAAAGTTGGGTCCTGGAATTGGGACATGACTCTCTAGGTTCCTGTGGAAAACTGTAGTGCAGGCAACCCCAGTGGAAAGCTGGTCTTGAAGTCGGCACTGCTCAGTGTGGAGACTGACTGCACTGCAGAGTTCCTGTTGCAGAATTCTGTAATGCAGACAACCTGCTGAAATGAGGGCTTGAAGCCAGGGCCAGCCAGAAGACCAGTTGAACTTCAACCCCTGCTTCAGTTCACTGGGAAGTTCCTCTGCAGCACAGTTTGACCTCAAAGGGGAAAAGGGTTGCCTGGCATGGTGACATCAGATGACTGTGAGTGGCGCCACCTACTAGTCAAATTGGCTCACTGCAGTCCAGGATCCAGCCTGAATTCCCAACACCTGTTCTAAGGTAACGTAGGGATTTCAAGGTAGGCCTGGTCCTTGATGATGTTATTTTGATTTAACTGCAGCATATTCTTAGAATTTGGTTCTCTATCCAATCCAAATTGGTGTCTTTATTAATTTAGCTGGTCCCTTGGCGTGGAACCTAGTTACTTTGTGTATTTATAGAAAACATAATTCTTCTTTTCTACATAGAATGCATTATTAATAAATAAACTTATGTGTTAATGCACTGTTTCCAAACAGAAAGTTTTAATAGCAGCCAATTAACTGGCTAAGTAGCAGGAAAACAATGTTGGTCTTTAATCATGAAATGCTTGCTTGTTCCTACTCCCCCACCCCTTACCTCTTAAATTCTTTAAATATTTTATTCTGTTGGCATCACTTCCAAATAGCTGATGAGATTAAAACATTAATCTGGTTTTAAGAGCCACATGTTGAAAAGGGAAAAGGAATCCCCGGGTATTTTGGGTGTGCGCTACTTTTTCTTCCCATCATTCACCAAATAAGCAGTCTGTAGCTACCCTTCCTGCTTCTCTCCCAAAGTCTAGTTAGGGCTTACCCAGCTTTGGGAAGGAGGGCTCTAAGACCCTGCCAGAGTCTTATGCCTCCTTCCTAAAGCCTGTGCCTCCCTTAGCCAGCTTTGGGAAGGTAGCTTGGAGCTGTGTGTGTGTGAACTTCTGGCCTCGCATGCACAGGGTGCTATATTACCAAGGTCCGCCCCTCCTGCAACTGGGTATGGCTTTCGTGTTGTTTATTTTCTTTTATTCCATTTCAGTTCTTTCATCTTAGATCTGCAAAAACCAACATGCCCTCTGGGTTCACTAAGGGTGGGTAGCTGAACATTCATTTATTAAGTGCCTCCTGTCACAATGTGTTCGTTGCGCCCCAGGGGAAAGACTTATTCAGGGAGGCCACCTATAGAAATGGGGCAAGGCCATCTGTACTCACAAGTACTCAATGTACAAGGTTCTCCACTTCTTTTGGACTACGACTCCCGTCTGCACTCTACATTTAAAGCACTACTTTAGCCATGGATTTCCCCCAAGGAATCCTGGGAACTGTAGTTTGTTAAGGGTATTGGGAGTTGTTAGGGCAAGACCCCTCGTCTCCTCACAGAGCTACAGTTCCCAGAGTGGTTTAACAATCCATCCTTCCGCTAGAGGACGCTGGGAACTGTAGCACTGTAACAAACTACCGTTCCCAGGATACTTTGGGGAAGCCATGCTTGTTTAAAGTGGTGCAAAGGGGGCCTTTGGCAGGTTTTTTAATAAATGAAGGTAGGATTATTTGCCAGGCCCAAGCATGTATCTTAAAAGAGGATTATAAACTTTGTGCCAGTTAACTACCACTCCCAGATTAACTGAGTGGCTTCCATACAAAAGGCTGTAGCTGTTCTGGCAGGCCTGCATTACAATGCTCAGGGTGGTGGTTGTTTTTTTTAAAGCACGGTATAGTTGGCAGCTGAATCTCCACCACCCATTTTCCTGAGAGTTGTATTGGGTTTGCTTGCATTAGCGGAACGTTGAAAGATCCAGGGCACACAACAGAAAGTGCTTTTTCATGCCGTGAGTAAACTTTGGAACTTGTTCCCATAGGAGGCAAAAATTACCACCAAAAGGATTAGACATGGAGGACACAGCTATTGATGGCTACTACGGGTGGTGCTGTGGGTTAAACCACAGAGCCTAGGACTTGCCGATCAGAAGGTCGGCAGTTCGAATCCCGGCGACGGGGTAAGCTCCCATTGCTCGGTCCCTGCTCCTGCCAACCTAGCAGTTTGAAAGCACGCCAGTGCAAGTAGATAAATAGTTACCGCTTCGGCGGGAAAGTAAACGGCGTTTCCGTGCTCTGCTCTGGTTCACCAGAAGCAACTTAGTCATGCTGGTCACATGACCTGGAAGCTGTACGCCGGTTCCCTCGGCCAATAAAGCGAGAGGAGCGCTGCAACCCCAGAGTCGGTCCCGACTGGACCTAATGGTCAGGGGTACCTTTACTAGTTACAATGGCTAATGCCTCTGCATGCCAGTTACCGGAATCACAAATGGAGGGTGTGCTGCTGTGTTTTAATAACTATTCTCCTGTGAGTTGTAACATTATTTAGAATAAAGGTTCTCTACAGGCCAGATATTTGCATAGACAGATGACACAGAGTGCCTCAGTATTTGTATAAGAAATAAAACCATGCCATTTATGAAAAAAATAGTCATTTGAGCTCTGCCCTTCCCAAGTTCTATATCCTCAGCTCAACATGACCTGCATTTGATATCCTTATGCTAGGCATTACTTGAGTCTGACCAGTGGCTCATCCAAGTCGCATCTCTTACACACACACATCCAAACGAACTGATGCTGCAATGGCCTCAAGTGTGAGAATGCAAAGATCTGTTTTCCAAAGATGGACCAGTAAACACCTGCAATCTCCGCCACCCCCAAATCTCTGGAGGAAGCATTTCTGAATCTGCAGATAACAGGTCAAGACGGCACTTGAGGAGTAACCATGGGCTGGCAAGAGTAGAAGGACTGGACCCTGGATGAGGGGCAAATTGTCCAGGCACTTTTAGGGTTCCAAAAAGAAAGATCTGAGATGGAAAGAAGACAAAGTAGGAATGGCAAACCAAGCCTTTGGGAGTACACCAAAATGGCAAAACTGACCGGAAAGCTCAGGAACCAAGAAGACAAAGACTTAAATAAAGAAAAAAATTATAATTAATTTAGGAGACCTCTGTAAGCAGATGAAAACATTAGCAGGATTTTCATAACATTTGTAGCAATTATCATGGACAATACGGAGAGATATAAAACATGGATTATGAAATAATATGCAGTTGGAAAGGTTGACAAAAAGACCCATGGAGGGAAGGGTGGGAAGTCTGGAGATCCAGATAAATCTCTAAATATGGATATGTATTTTGTATTGCTATAATTCTACACTTGTAAAATCAAATAAAAATTATTGCAAAAAGCAAAGCAAAAAGAAAGATCCAAGCCCCCACAGCAGGGAGCTGTCTGCAGGACAATTAGTATTCCTATATACATCTAAAATTCCATGGCAGGCTTGCTTTGTGCTGGATCCAAAGCTGGGACTAATGGAGAAACAAAATCTGTTGGGCGTTAATGCAGTGAGCCCTACTATCTTATCCGCAGGTTGTTGGTATGTGTAAATAAAACCATATTTCCTAAAGGCACTCCAGTCTCTGTTGACTAAACACTGGATAAGCACCTGAAAACCCTGGAATCTCTCACCGCTCAGAGATTGGGGTGGCAAATGCGATTTTTCAGCTTTAACTCTCTAATGCTGGCGGAAGTAGATTTATGCAGGAATTTCAGATTTTAATCCATTGGTCTTCTCGCTCTCTTTTTATTATCTCCCAGTCATTTCCCCACATGTGTTTTAAACCTCCTGCCAGTCCTGTGCCCTACTTTTTAGAAATGGTACCTTTTATTGTGCATTCTGTTTCAAGGATCGTTGCTTCAAGCCACGGTCTTACGGAAATGTGTGCTTGGGCCGCAGGGCACCCACCCAACATTTTTCTCTTTCAGCTGAGTTTGCCATAAATTGGGGTTGTTTTCCATTCCAGAAACCCTTTAGTCTATAAGGATTTCTGCTGTATTTATGAACTAGGCTGCATAGATTGCCATGCCTAATGCATTCAGTACGCTGTGATTTCCTACAGAGTCTCCTTTCAGCCCAAAACTTCCAGTGTGTGTTTGTTTACCCAGAGATTTCTGCCATGAGTCATAATTACGAAACGTAGCATCAACTCCCTTAACAAATCCCCGAACAAAAGCTGGTCTCCGTAGCAGTAAGTATAAATAGGCAGGAACCAGCAAGGGCAAACAGTGCCAGCTCAAATTTAAGTGCAGAGAAAATAGACGGATAGCAAGAGTAGAGGGTCTGCATCCAAGTCGGTGATGTCTGGGGCCCATTTCCACAGTGTCCTGGTCACAGGAGCCAATCGGGGTATTGGGCTGGAAATGGTGAAGCAGCTCCTGCAACTACGAGAACCACCAAAATGGGTCTTCGCCACATGCAGGGATCCACATGGAGGAAAAAGCCAGGTGAGACCGTAGGGATGGGAAAGAGGTTCGTTTCAGTTAAATGCAAACGTACCTGCTTTGCACTTTCCAGAGTTATCCGTGAGCTGAGATGCAGCCACCTTTTTGGAATTCCCACTTAATGAGCATCCCCAGCCACGTACTATGGCAAAACGTGCATATAATTGCATAGAGCAGCGAGAACATACCAAAACACATTTTATTAGGGGAAATTGCTTTGCAGAAATTGTGCATGTTAGAATAAATCCACACTGAAATTATGATGAATTCTCATGAGGACTTTTAAAACAGAAAAATAGCAAACTGGAAATATGGGGCTCTGCTATACAGCTGCAAATAAAAGGTTTGTAAATGTGTGGTAAAGTGAAATATACAATTGTGGTGAGCTATAGCAAATTCAATGCGTTTTTCAAAACAATTTTTTAAAAAGCATGTTCATGACATTTTTAACGTGTGTAGATTCCACCATGGAGAACTAAAGATTGGGGAAATGAGCAACTGAAATGGACAGATTCACTCATCCCCAACTTCAGAGCTGACCATCCTTTTAGGAAGTGACAGTTTTTCACATCCGATTCCAGGCTGAGAGAGAGAAAGGGAGCTGTGCAAGAAAGTTAGTTCCACTCCATTCAGAAGTTCCATGGGGCGGTGGCTAAGGGAAAGGGGGTGTTCTTTGTAGCAGCCCCTGAGCTGTGGTATCCCCTTTCCACAAAAATGCATCCAGCACCTTCAGCTCTCATCGTGTCAGTGCACCTCTTGACCCTGGCTGTTGCCCCTGAGCAGTGGCGTAGCGTGGGTTGTCAGCACCCGGGGCAAGGCAAGTAATTTGCGCCCCCTAACCCGTGGATTTGCGCCCCCTAACCCGTGGATTTGCCCTAACCCCAGATGTTGCGCCCGGTGCGGCCGGCCCCCCCTGCACCCCCCACGCTACGCCACTGCCCCTGAGATGTGTGTTTTTAGGACTCACCCTATTCTCTTTATTGTAAATTGTTTTTACCTCATTTTAAAATTATTATTATTATCTTTAAGATTTGTAAGCTGCCCTTGCTCCTAAAGAAGCCCAGGGCAACAAGCAGCAAGCTATAATACAATAAAAAAACCCCACATTTAACACATCTTAAAAACGATTCAAATACAGGTGCAGGCTGGGAAAGATCTCAGTTTAAAAGGCTTGTTTGACAGATTGTGTTTTTACAAAATAAGATTGTGTTTTTCCATTGCTGCAACCTGCCTTGGAACCTTATGGAGACAGGTGGGTAAGAAATGATGATGATAATAATTAGCAAGCGTTTACCATCTTTTCGGCTAAAACTGCTCAGCATAAGCTACAAAGGGAAAGCTCTCCCTTACACCCTGCATGAGAGGCAGGAAAGGGAAGATCTTCCAGGGAGGCAGGCTGGGAGAAGGGAAGCTCCCAGGTGAGAGCTGGGAGGGTCCACCACCTTTTGTGTGGTACAAGGGTTAAGATGCACCTCTGATAGAGGCCTTTGTGTCTCCACCCTTCCTTTTGTGTGTTTGTCTTGTTTTGTTTTCTCCTTTCTTTTCTGTTTTCATTTAGATTAGTTTGGCTTTTACTGTATTGTATCATACGTTGAAAAGCTTTGGGTTTTTTGTTTTTAAGAGAAAACTCTCTATTATTTTATCCTTTATGTTCTGAATGCTCCATCAGAGAGAGAATCCACATTTTCTGGTTTCCATCACTGGTTACCCTGTTCCTCTTTCTTTTGTTCCTATATTTGCCTTGTGGGGGTTGGGAGGGGTAGGGGACGGAATGCCTTCTTAACATTTTGTTTCCTGAGAGTTTCCATAGTTCTCATTTAGGGTACAATTCCTTCCCCAGGGGGAGAGAGAGAGAGAGAGAGAGAGAATGTACTCTACTATGCTGCCTGTGTGGTATTGTGGTTAGAGTCCTGGACTAGGACCTGGGAGACCAGGGTTCAAATCCCCATTTGGCATGAAGCTCACTGGGTGCCCTTGAACCAGCCACTGCCTCTCTGCCTAACTGACCTCACACAGTTGTTGTGGGAATTAAATAAGGGGGAGAACAATGTACGTCACCTCAAGCTCCTTAAAGGAAAAAGGTGGGCTATAAATGCAATTAATAATAACAGCACAGGTTACACCAGAAGTCCGTGAGGTCCTTGGGGGCCTGGCACTTATTCAGTATCTGCAGAGTTGTATGTCTGCTGTGGTTCTGCAGCAGCAGAAAAAACTAGCTCCTTGAGATTCTCACCTTTCTGACTCCTGTGACTTCGAAAAAACTGTGAAGCCAGTCAATGTCTGTGAAAATCTCAGAAGCCAGAGGCTGAGTAACACTGAGCAGTCTAGAGTGCCCCATATAACTCAAACGAAAGCAAAACAATTTGTGCAAAATAAGTGAAATGATGCAAACATACTCGGGCCTCAGACTTTTCTGGGTCTAGCATTTGACATTTTTACAGCAGCACTGAGGAAGCCTTGAGGGTTTGTTTCGCACATGACCCCATTTTTCTCCTTTTAGGAACTGAGATCGCTGGCTTCTAAACATCCCTGCCTCGTGATTCTGCAGCTGGGTATGACTTTCGTCTTATTTATTTTCTTCTATTCCATTTCAGTTCTTTAATCTTAGAACTGCAGAAACCAACATGCCCTGTGGCTCCATTTAGGGTGGATAGCTGAACATTCATTTATTAAGTGCCTCCTGTCACAATGTTTTAGTTATGCTCCAGGCAGAATCCTCACATCTCTTTGCTCTGTTCATTTTGAAGGGGAAAGGCTTATTCAGGGTGGCCTCCTGCAGAGGTGGGGCAAGGTCATTTCTACTCACTCAGGTACTCAAGGTAGATCAGTCTCCCTCAACCTGGGATCCTCCACTTGTTTTGGACTACAACTCCCATCTGCACTGTACATTTAAAGCACTACTTTAGCCATGGAGCCATGTGTTCGTTGCGCCCCAGGGGAAAGACTTATTCAGGGAGGCCACCTATAGAAATGGGGCAAGGCCATCTGTACTCACAAGTACTCAATGTACAAGGTTCTCCACTTCTTTTGGACTACGACTCCCGTCTGCACTCTACATTTAAAGCACTACTTTAGCCATGGATTTCCCCCAAGGAATCCTGGGAACTGTAGTTTGTTAAGGGTATTGGGAGTTGTTAGGGCAAGACCCCTCGTCTCCTCACAGAGCTACAGTTCCCAGAGTGGTTTAACAATCCATCCTTCCGCTAGAGGACGCTGGGAACTGTAGCACTGTAACAAACTACCGTTCCCAGGATACTTTGGGGAAGCCATGCTTGTTTAAAGTGGTGCAAAGGGGGCCTTTGGCAGGTTTTTTAATAAATGAAGGTAGGATTATTTGCCAGGCCCAAGCATGTATCTTAAAAGAGGATTATAAACTTTGTGCCAGTTAACTACCACTCCCAGATTAACTGAGTGGCTTCCATACAAAAGGCTGTAGCTGTTCTGGCAAGCCTGCATTACAATACATCTTCCTGAGAGTTGTATTAGGTTTGTTTGCATTACCTGACTGTTGAAAGATTCAGGGCACACAACAGAAAGTGCTTTTTCATGCAGTGCATAAACAGGAGGCAAAGATGGCTACCAAGAGGATTAGACAAATTCATGGAGGCATCGGGTATCAATGGAATCGGGTATCAATACTAGTCTCAATGGGTACTGCCTCTGCATGCTAGTTGCTGGAATCGCAGGTGGGGGGAGGGAGTGGTGCTGCGTTTTATAAAAATAACAGTATTCTCCTCCTGTGAGTTCCAACATTTTTGAGAATACAAGCCTCAGGCTTCACTGAAGAGATGAGAAACAGGTTGTTTTCTTTTCAAAAACTTCTTTATAAAAGCTTTTTTAAAGTGGAGTTCTTTAACCTGGTCAGTATCCGTGCTGGATTTGAAATAGCTTTTCCACATGGAATTGTTTTTAGTTGTTTATATATATGGAATTCCTTACATATGGAAATGGTTTTATTTATATTGTCATTGCTTTTATTGTTCATGTTTTTACTATGAAATCACTTTGAGGTTTGTGGCTGTGGTTCCCAGACACTCCCCACAACAAAAGACTATTTGAAAATCACTGAAGGTGACTGAAAATCACAGACCACTTAACGATATTTCTGCCTCTTGTCCCAATCTTAATGTGCTGGGCTGGATGCACGGCTTTTAACTGAATTTTAATTACTTCTTTTATTTCTTGTATATTGTGTTGTTGTTTTTATTGTGCTACAATCTGGAACAAGATAGAGGTGGAACAAGATGATAGAGGAAATAGTGGAGATAGACTGGTGTAGATAAATGGCAAGAGGGGCACCTGCCTGATATGCAATGGCACATATAATAGCAACACAAAGAGCCTGCCTGCTAGATGAAGCCAGTGGCCTATCTAGGCCAGCATCCTGTTCTCACAGTGGTCAACCAGATGCCTGTGGGAAACCACAAACAGGACCCAAGCACAAGATCCCTCTCTCCCAGTGGCGGAGGAAAGGGTGTGTGGGGGTGCAGCCGGGCCCAGGTGTCATCACTGGGGGGAGGGGTGACAAAATGAGTTTTTTTTTAAAAAAAATGGGCTCACGAAACTTTTTAGGAGTGACGTGGTGGCTTAGGTGCCTGCAGGTTCCGCACTGCCTGAAATGGCAGCGTGGGACTTGTGTCTGCCTACTGCCTCTCCCTCAGTCGTCCTACAGCTGAGGGAGAGGCGATGGAGAGCCTCCAAGCCTTCGAGAGGCTCGACCCACCCCCATGGGCTCGGATCACCCCGCCCCTGGCTGCAGGACACGCTCCCGCACCAGGCACCCAAGCGGCTAGCTACGCTGCTGCTCTCTCCTCCTACGGTTTCCAGCAACTGGTATTCAGAAGCATTCCTGCCTCCAACTGTGGAGCCAGAGCATAGCCATCATGCCTACTGGCCATTGATAGCTTTCTCTTCCATGTTCACCTTTGACTTTCCCTCTCTTCAAGGGCCCCCAAATGCCTTTCTCTCCTGCCTTGCTGTTTCCCAGGTTCTGTATCCCTGTCTTAACATGACCTGTATTTGATATCATCATGCTGGGCATTACTTGAATCTGATCATGGGCTCATCCAACCTAGTATCATCATCTATTATTATTATTATTATTATTATTATTATTATTATTATTATTACCCTGCCCATCTAGATGGGTTGTCCCAGCCACTCTGGGCAGCTTCCAACACATATAAAAACATAATAAAACGTCAAACATTTAAAACTTCCCAATTTAGGGCTGCCTTCAGATGTCTTCTAAAAGTCATATAGTTACCATATTTTTCACTCTATAGGATGCACCCGACCATAAGATGCACCTAGTTTTAGAGGGGGAGAACAAGAAAAAAAATATATCTCCCTCTCTGCGCAGCGCCCCTTCAGCGAAGCAGCAGAAGAAACGGAGCTCCTTCCATTTCTCCTCCCGCTTCACTGAAGGGGAGCTGCGCAGAGAGGGAAAGCTGCGCAGCCCCTCTCCAGCGAAGTGAAGCCTCCGGAGTGCAGCAGAAGCGCTCCCACTGTGCTCCGGAGGCTTCGCGTTGCTTTCGTTGAAGCCATGGAGCCTGCATTCGCTCCATAAGACACACACACATTTCCCCTTAATTTTTGGAGGGGGAAAAGTGCACCTTATAGAGCGAAAAATACGGTACTCTGTTCCACAGAGAGGGTGACACTACCAAGAAGGCCCTCTGTCTGGTTCCCTGTAACTTCACTTCTCATAGGGAGTAAACTGCCAGAAGGCCCTTGGAGATGGATCTCAGTGTCCAGGCTGAACGACAGGAGAGGAGATGCTCCAGGTATACAAAGGATTATCTGCGGTTGATGGGCAGAGGCTTTTGCCTTGAGGAGAGAACTCTTTCTCAGTCTTGATGGGGATAGGGCTGAGGGAAAGAACAAATGTGACCAAACCCATGGAGAACAGCTGTAGCTCTTTGCCATGCAGATGGTCCCAGGTTCAGTTCCCCAGGCCCAGCTTTTCCAGGTTGTCCTGGGAAAGTCTTCTCTCTGAAGCCCTGGAAAGCTATAAAGGAGAGGAAGGTGTTTCCATGACAAATCCTGTGCCCTCTTTCCACAGAGTCCACGGATGAGGCTAGCATCAAGGCTGCTGCTAAGGAAGTTGAGGTCCACCTGGCCGGAAGTGGACTAAATCTGCTGATCAACAACGCGGGCGTCATGCCCCCAAGCACCCTGGAGTCGGTGGACAAAGAAGATATGCTGAGTGTCTACCGTATCAATCTCATTGGCCCAATGCTGGTGACACAGGTAGAGCTTATCCTCATACTTTGCTAGAGGTGGCATCCATTCTTCTGGGTAAAGCAGGGAGCAGCAGGTGAAAGGAGATGTTAAAAGGCTCCCTCAACTTTAACGGAAAGCTCTCCCTGCTTATTTCCTTACATTGAATTTCCTGAGGCAGGGGCTTGTCTTCCTAATACCCTGCCACACTCATAACGTATTGACCAAGAAAGAGAGGGGGACAAAATATGCAGGAGGGGTCCAGCCAATGGAGAAGTTGGGAACCAAGGATGGAAGGCCTGGGAAGGGGACAAAGGGACTGCCCATGTCTGTCTTCCTTTGCAGGCATTTCTGCCCATGCTGAAGACGGCTGCTAAGAGGAGCAACAGGAAGGGGCTGAGCTGCAGCCGGGCTGCCATCATCAACGTCTCCACCATCGGCAGCTCAATCGGGAGGCCCCCTTCTATGGCCACGTTCCCCGTCATTTCTTACCGCTGCAGCAAGGTAACGTGGGCAGCACAGCCTCTCCCGCCTGCCTGCATCTTGGCCAATCTGTGCAAGTGGGGCAGGGTCAGCAACAGGGAGTGGGGCCAGGGACAGTTGCCCCTGACATCACTGTGGCCTCCTGGGAGGGGTGAATTTATAGTGCATAATCCAGCACTGACCGCAGCCCTTGTTGCACATAGTTAGGAATTGGCTCCCACAAGGTGCAGTGTGATGGTCACCAAGCAGGAAGGCTTCAAAAGGGGATTGGACGAATGGGTGGAGGAGGGTGGAGCTACCCGCAGCTGCTAGCCACATTGGCTATGTATTGTCTCCAGTGATGAAGGCAGCATGCCTCTCTTAGCAGCTGACAATCCCAAGGGAGAGAACTGTTGCCCACAGCCCAGCTTCTGGGTTCCATGTTGGAGCACCTGGTTGGCCACTGTGGCAAAGAGGATGCTGGACCAGATGGGCCGCCGGCCTGATCCAGCTGCGTGACTCGCTAGTTTACCCTGTAACCTCCACGGTGCTGCTGCTTCTGTCTTTCTTCAGACGGCACTGAACATGCTCACGCGGTGCCAGGCGCTGGAGTACAAGGATGACGGGATCCTTTGCGTTGCACTTCACCCAGGATGGGTGAAGACGGAAATGGGAACAGAGAAGGTACGTAGTGGCAAAATCGCAGTTGGTCATTAGATCAGGATGTGGTAAAAGAGCGGAGGAGGAGCAAGAAGCACAGCTTGCAAACCTCTTGACTAACTAAAGCAGTGGTTCCCAATCGATTTTGGGCCACCGTCCCGTTTGTTCCATAAACGCATCCCCAGGGGTCCCTACTCTACCAAAAGCCGGAATAGTGGTTTGCATGACCCACCAAAGAAGATAGTAACACAATAAAACTCATAGCAGTAATAATTAATTGCACATTTAGTCAAAATCCAATTAAAACTATTTAGTTTAATTAATTCCACAAAATGGATGAACTTGATTCAGTCATACCAGCTTTCCAGAGTCTGATAATTCACACCCCCAGTACTCCCCCTGCCTCCCCTAGGTCAGTGGTTCTCAACCAGTGTGCCGTGGCACCCTGGGATGCCATGGTCAGGGTGCTGTGGGCAATATTGGCCTCTGTCCCTCTTTCCTTCCCTCCCTCCTCTGACGCCCTCTCACATCTCTGTCTCCCCAAGGCTTGCATGGCTGTTTGTTGCAGCAGCCCTGGCTACAAGTTCCGCAGGCAAATGGTGCCTCTGGGGCTGGCCAGAGGGTGCTGGTTGCCAGGAGCTGGGGGAGTCTTGCAGTAAGCAAGCAACCAGGTGAAGGAGCCCAACCAGCCAGTCCGCCAGCCCTTGCTGCTGGGAATGAACAGACAAGGGGGAAAGGCACTGGCCTTTCTTGTGCTTGCTGTGTGCCATGCCTGCCTGGGAGCTGAGTGCACAGTGCTGAAGGGGAGCCTTTCTGCCAAGCAGGCCTGGTAGCACCTGCTGCCGCCCCCCAAAGTAAGGTGCTAGCCCCATGTTCACCTCTGGCCAGTCTTGGTTGGGCCACTAAGGCTAGGGGCATCCTCTTCCCAGGCCCGTGGGGCAGTGTGAGGAGGCACCTCTCTTTGGGGCAGTGGGGGGGGGGAGTTCAGAGACCAGGGGTGGCAGCAGTGGCTGCTGAGAGGACTCTCAAGCGGAGGAGGCTGAGGAAACACTCCACAAAGGAGGGTGTCTGAAAAGGGTGAGAGGCTGCCAGCTCTGCAGGCAAGGGGTGGCATAACTGGACTCCTGAGCCACAGAAAGAATGTAATTGGTCAAGGGAGCTGTGGACTCAAAAAGGTTGAAAACCTCTGCCCTAGGTAATCCTGCCATCCTCCAGAGGGCAATACTGCCCACTTTGGGAACCACTGAACTAGAGGGAATTAGAACCAGGGGTTGGGCAGCATAGCTTGAACCAATACCCAGAATCTGGCCTTTTTCACCCAAGTTGCCAGGAAGGAGGTGGCTGGGGTCTTTTCCCTGCAGAAAAGTCTCCATTCTTGGGACTTTCTCGCATTTCCTCCACTTGGCTCTGCTCAGAAGTGAAACTTATCCAGCCCTGTGGAAGGTTGGTTCCTGGCAATCTGAAGCCTTTAGCAGCCATGGCCCCCACCCAGGTCTTCTTGTGATAATTTTTTTATTAATAAACTGTTTCCCCATAACTATGCTCAAAGCGGCAAAGAAACTTCAAGCAGGGCATCCATAAAATAGAAGCTTCTGCAGCTCAAGGTGTCTGGAAACACCTGGTGCCCCCACCTTTCCATTCCCAAGTGGTCCAAGTCTGGTGTTCTCGTGGCGGGTTTTGGTTTGGATTTTCAATGCAAAAACATGTTTGCACAATGCAGGCGGAACTGACGGTGCACGAGAGTGTGCAGGGGATCATCCAAGTGCTTTCCAGCATCAACGAAGAGAAAAATAGCCGACTGGTGGACTGGGAGGGGAGGATTGTGCCCTGGTGAAGCCAGCAGCCAAAGAGGGATCTCTCCCGATGGATGTGTCCGTGTGTCCCAACCCAGGTCAACTACAAGTAATGTGGTTGCATCTAGCTGCCATGACAGCACTTACAAGAAATAAATCGCATGGCTTTCATAACCTGTCCTGGTCTTCCATCATTTCTTGCTAGCCATAAAAATGCACCAGAGAAGCAAGAGAGACTGAAACACACTGAATGGCTGTCAGGGCTGGAGTCAGGCGAAGGTTAGCAATAAAACAACAAATCACCCGGGGCCAGTGAACTCTTTATTCAAGGAAACAAACCATATCTCAGGCCTAGTGGTCTCAGAATCTGAAGAGTGTGCATGCACACGAAAGCTCATACCAAGAACAAACTTAGTTGGTCTCTAAGATGCTACTGGACATTTTTTTTATTTTTTAATATGTTTCTACTGCATCAGACCAACACTGCTACCCACCCGAATCTAGTGGTCTCAGCAACTCTTTCCGGGTCTTGCCCCAAGGAAGCAGTTGTGAGGACTGATGGTCCCCGTCTTCACCCTGCTCCCTAAGACTCTTCCCCTGGTTCCTTCCCCCGTTGCTTAAGGCTTCCTTGCCTTCTTGCCTCTCATTTGTGTGTGTGTTCTTTGAGACCAGGGAGAAGGGGCACTGGACACAGCAGGAGGCGATGACTCTGTGTCTTCTTCCAGTCTGCCCACACTCAGTCTCGGAGTCTGCACTGCTCTCTGCCACACCCTCTTCCTGCTCACTAAACCCTGTTGCCGCGTATGCTCCCAACACACCTCCTCCCAGTCTGCTCCTTCCCCCATTGACCCCACTCATCATTCTCCCACCACCAGTCCCTGGGCTCTGAGCCTTCTTCCCCTGGGGACTCCCTGCCTGTTGCCTCCCACCACTCCTCTGCATCCAGCCAATCCATGACAATAGGCAAGAGAGGGCAAGAGGGATAGGAAAAAGGGGTGGCTGTGGGCTATAGCTCAAAAGTCCCAGGTTCAGTCCCTCCCATCTGAAATCATGGGGAGCCATTGTCACTGAGTGTGATACTGAGCTAGATGGCTTAATGGCCAGGAACACTATAAATACAGTTTCCTAAGTTCCTATGATTCCAGTCCCTTGCAATTAGAATACTTGCAATTGCTTGCTATGCCCAGAAACTAGTGGGAGTCTTCTTTCAATGGGAACCACTACAGAATATTGAGGCACAGACAGCACAAATCTTCATAGGAACTGGCTGCTTCATCTTTGGAAGTCCTAGCCAAGAGATGCAGAACCCTGTAAAAGAAGTATTAGCCTCTGCTGAATCAGCAACTTCCCAGATGCCCGCTGAGAACGACTATAAACAGGTTTGCCAGTCACAAAAGACACAAGGATCAATTGGGATTTTATTAGCTAAAATACCAAATGTGAAAATCAGAAGTGTTGGTAGAAAAATAAAAACTGATATTCACAGTCCTGTTCTCCCTGCCTTATAAAGCTTTGTTCACGTTTGCCGCAGCAGTTAGTGGAACAGTTCAGGGGGGGGAAAGAGCTTTGACGCAGCCTCTCCATCTCCCGCACAAAGTTGGGCTCACGGTTGCAGGCCTTGGAAAGAGCTTGCTGAAGAAAAGGGGGTTCCGTCGGCCACAGTCCCGACACACGGTGGGGTTCATGAGAACAGTAAACAGCATTGATGCATTCACAAGAGATCCGCTTTTAGGCTCCACTGGAATTCAACAGGTTTCACATTTGCTAAGCGTTTGGTAGACCCTTCCCCTACCCCAAAAAACAGGAAGTTAACATATTAAACATATTAAACTGAAGAGACGAAAGTTAAGAGGAAAAAAGATCAGAATATGATACCAACGTTTTTCAGATCAGGGGAAAGTTAAAGTGACAAATTATAGATCTAAAGTGCTCAACCAGCCTTAAGGCATGGGGAAGCCCCAATCAAGTGGTTGGAAATTCTACAATGTGGTCAGAGAATCTGACTGGCTAATCCTGATTTGTTACCTACAAAAAAGACAGCCATTCCCTACCTACCTGCCACAACCCCCCTCCCCCGGTCAGCCTCTGCAATTGAAGAAGTGAAGGTCTGTCATTGCTTGGCAAAGCCAATCACATGACCCGAGTTCTACAATGGAAGGGTGACATGGGGAACGGGAGAGGTACTGGACAAAAAGATGCATTTCACCAAAAACTTGGATTATATATTTTTAAAAGCCTAACTGATCAGAGCCAATTTAAACATTCAGGGAAACATCATCTCCTAAAGGATGTAGGGGAAGTTTGTTTCAAAGCATCCCACAACCGTCTCCCTGTAAGAGCTGTCTAGTTATTGACAAGGGAGGCATTTTTAAACAAGCAATTCCCTGCTTGTATTTTGACACTGTACAGTCTCAGGAGAGGGCTGTACATCTCCTCCCCACCCCAAATACGAATTGATGCTGCAATGGCCTCAAGAGTGAGAATGCAAAGATCTATCTTCCAAAGACGGACCAGTAAACACGTAGAATCTCCGCCACCCCCAAATCTCTGGAGGAAGCATTTCTGAATTTGCAGATAACAGGTCACGACTCTGCAGAGGATGGCACTTGAGGAGTAACAATGGGCTGGCAACAGTAGTAAGACTGGACCCTGGAGGAGAGGCAAATTGCCCAGGCACTTGTAGGGTTCCAAAAAGAAAGATCCAAGTCCCCACAGCAGGGAGCTGTCTGCAGGACAATTACTGTTCCTATATACATACTTCTAAAAATCCAGGCCTATATAACAAAATTTAAGACAACAGATTATCACAATACTCCTCACGTAATACAAGTGTTAAGAAATGTTTCACATGGAATCAGCACAACCTAATCAACGAGGACATTATTAACAAGGGAACAACCCAGCGTTCAGGAACTGATTATCGTAGCATTTACTGAATTTCATCCAACTACCATTTGTTTCGCAAACGAGGGACACAGCGAGAACCTGCATGGTTCGGTAAAACTGCACTTCATATCCATGCCACATATTTTGAGGTAGCAACAAAGCATTCTCCCCACCACCACTTGTGTCTCAGCCTTCGCTGCAGTCTAAACACAGCAATGACCAGAATCCAAGAAGATTTTTTGCAGAAGAAGCCCCTCACCCTCTCTCTTACAGTTTCAAATTCACATTCTTCCATAAGAAAAGGTTTAAGTCCATTAAAGTGCATTCCCTGTCAGGAATCAGATTTAGTGGTGAAGTTTCTCCAGCGGTACTATCCTAGGATGGATACTTTCGGGTTACAGTAAAACAGCTTCACCATCACACATTTGTTTGCTGAATAAAAATAAAAAAAAAATTACCCCAAAACAGAAAAGCTTGGCACTTAAGGTTACAAAAATGTTTACAAAATATAAACAAAGAATTGGCTGAAAGCTTGTTCAATGGCGGATGCAAACATTTCCAGGCTACATGGCAGTGCTCCAGAAATATTCAGACAAAGGGTAGGGAACCTGAACTCCAACAATATCTGGAGTTGCAGTCTAACAACATCTGGAGGGCCACAGAGTTTTAAACCTTCTATCCATCCCCCATTCACTCACACATTCCTTGTATTGTTTGACAAAAAGAGACTTGATCAAAATATTCTGCACCAATGTCTCATTTTCAGTTAGAAAGCAGCCAGGGTTGTGCCAGAATGTCATCTGGAGACTATAAGATGTGTTTGTAGAAGGATGGTTTCCTCCAGGATCTTCAGCCAGCTGGCCAAGGATGAGATGGGGCTGCTCCAGGCTGCCAGAGATAATTACTGGAGAAAAATTGCACAGATCCACTGAAGGTCTCCCCAGTGAAATGAATGGGGCCTGTGTCAGAACATGGCAAAGCTCTTCTGTGGCCTCCATCCATTTCAGTGGGGCTTGCATAGAAGAACTTCCCCATGGACATGCTCTTTGACCTCTTCACCCCCAGAATCCTGCATGGTGCTGCTCTGTTTGCAATGGCATCTGATGCGGGATGCTAAAGGGTGGCTAAAATCCGTAAGAAAGAAATCATCACCACACCGAAGGTCTGCCCCACTCCAAAAGTCATGGCCACAAAGGGGATCATGTCCTTTCCAGCAGCTTTGTAAACACCGGCAATCGCAGCACCTGTTCAAGAACGGGGAAAAGGAGAATCATAGGTTAGTTGCTCATGTCCCATCATCCCTTTCTTCTCACTTGATAACACACAGCAAAAGAAATGAAGGAACTGTCATTCACTTTCCTTCTTCTTCAACCTGGTGATCTCCATATGTGTTGTATTGCCACTCTCTTCAACCCCAGCCAGCATGATCTGGGACTCATGGGAGTTGTAGTGCAACAGCATCTGCACAGAACCTGGTTTTAGGAATGCTGCTAAGCCAATAGTTAAAAAACACAAGATCAGCCTGCTGGGTGAGCAGTTGTTTTCACATTTTAAACTCTGCTCCTCCTCCAGGGAGCTCAGAACAGCATATACGATTTCCTCCCCCTCCCCCTTTGTCCTCACAATGTCATCCATGGAGCTTCAACCCTGAGTGGGGGATCCATACCTAAGGCTTCCTAGCCTTAGTAGAAACCACAACACCACTAGTATGAATACCAAAGGCTCGTCCGAAAGCAGGGCACAATAGGGATAGCTTCTGCTGTTGTTAACATCAAGCATCTTGGAGTCGCATACATACACCCTCACTGACAGCCATACTTCTGGCTGTCACAGGCTGGAAAGATGGGTAGCAAAGAGAAGAATGGCAATCCCCAAATGGCCTCTCAACTTTCAAAAGGTGTCAAAACGTCTCCATGACAGATGTGATTGACAGGTGGCACTGTCCAGCCAGTCAGGACCCACCTGGGTCAGAAACACTTTTAAACAGCCCAGGCTCGCTCAACATTGCTCATCTGACCACCTACACATGTGAGGACACGAGAAACCCACTTGTAAGTAGATTTGATAGGATAGGCTTGAATGAAAGGGCTCTTTTTGTTCTTTGACTATAGCAACATTCTGCCTCTTCCATTTATCCTCCTCCTTTCTTTTTTATTTTTAACAAACCTCACAAAATGTGGCTGTTGAGGTCTTGGGTGTGTTTCTGCGAAAACTCCCAGGATTATTCCAAACTCTCCCGTGCCTAATTGGTCATGTTATGTGGGGGGATGGGGGAGAAAGACACACAGAGAGAGTGCTATAATGTAAACTCTCCCTCTCCTAGCGAGATTTTATGAGTCTGAGATTGGGAATCCCAGATTTGTTCCCAATATGTCCTGTCATTGGACACAGAAACAAGGAGATTGCTAGGCTGCTGGGATGCAGCTGGGGCAAAAGAATGTTTCAAACAGCCAACCTACTTGATAAAATCCCAGCTGCTAATGGCCCCACGAAGCCCATCAGCAGGATGCTCACCGACATGAACCTGCCGTATCTGTGCCGCCGGAGAGTGAAGAGGGCCAGGAGTGCTGCGGGGATGTGGAAAAAGAGAGACGACACCATTGCCCACAGGAAGACGCCATACCACATCTCTGCCATGAGATAGGAGAGAAGAGGGTAGTAAGAGCAGAAAAGCAGCCACTTGGATCAGGCCAAAGGGCCCATCTGGTCCAGCATCCTTTTCTCACGGTGGTCAACCAGGTGCAGTGTGGGAAGCCCAGAAGCAGGACCCCAATGCAACAGCTCAAAGTAATGATTATGTGCTGTTCTTTTTTGATACTGCCTTTAGTTTTATTACGGTTTGAGCTTCAGCAGTTGGACCATTGTTGCTTTTTAATTATTAGCTGTTTTATGCAACTCTAAGGAAGAAAAAGGGACGCAGGTGGCGCTGTGGGTTAAACCACTGAGCCTAGGACTTGCCGATCAGAAGGTCGGCGGTTTGAATCCCTGCAACAGGGTGAGCTCCCGTTGCTCGGTACCTGCTCCTGCCAACCTAGCAGTTCGAAAGCACGTCAAAGGGCGAGTAGATAAATAGGTACTGCTGCGGCAGGAAGGTAAACGGCGTTTCCGTGCGCTGCTCTGGTTTGCCAGAAGCAGCTTAGTCATGCTGGCCACATGACCCGGAAGCTGTACGCCGGCTCCCTCGACCAATAAAGCGAGATGAGCGCCGCAAGCCCAGAGTCGGTCACGACTGGACCTAATGGTCAGGGGGTCCCTTTACCTTTTTAAGGAAGGAAAAAGTAGGGTATAAGTCTTTTTAAGTAAGAAAGATAGATTAGCTGCTTTGTCTCATGCATTAAAGTATCTTGGGGGCAGGCCTGGAGTCAGAAACCCTTGATTAATCTATCTGTGGAATCCAAACTACCTGTTGCCTACCCTTGGTCAGCCTTCGCCAAAGGGATGGCCTCCCTCTTTGGCTTTGGGCTGTGACTTCCTGGCTGGGGCTGATGGGGGAATTTCCAGGGTGGTCTCCACACACTTTGAGTGGTGAGAGCAGCAGCAGCTTTCCCAGGTCTTGCCCACCCCCACCTGGAGACTCCAGGGACAGGCGCGCCCCTTTCCTTCAGTGGCACCCACAGTGACCTTGTCCTACCCCTCCAAGTGGGACGGGGGAAGGAGGCGACCCGGGTATGTGCAGAGGGCGCCCAACCCCCTGGCGGGGCCTTGGAAGGCAGGCGTGGCGTGAGCCCCGGAACCTACCTGTGAACTCGCAGAGGGATTCGGCGCACGCGGCTCGGGTGACGTTTCCCGAGCGAGGCACCAGGTGGAGGCTCAGGATCTGGTGCAGGAGGCCCCCCGGGGCGGGAGGGACCGAGTCGTCGCCGCCACCGCCGCCTCCCTCCATGCCTCCTCCGACATCAACATCCGCTCCGCCAGTGCCACAGAGAGGCAATGCCAGAGCGGCCCCAGGCAAGAACTTCCGGTGCACGAAACGGAAGCCGCCCTTTTATTGATGTACTGTACTGTAAACCGCTTTGAACGTATTTTTTACGACACAGCGGCATACAACTATTTTAATAAGTTAAAAATGAATATAGGGTCCAGGTTTCAATAATAATAAATGAATAAATTTATTGAATTGTCGACGCCTGAGCTCGACTCCACATTCAGGCAGCCTAGGCCGCTTCGTCCCGGGCCTAGCATATCTCGTTAGGGTAAAGAGAAGGAGGGGCAGTGGGGTGAATATAAGTCATAAATGAAAAAAGGAAATAGGAGTAGAAGCTGCCTCAGTGGGAGAAGCCCGTTGTACCCTCAGACTGCAACTCCCGTCGTGGATTACTGAGTTTATTAAAAGTAAGTATAGAGCCATGACCACTCGCTGCGTCCTTTTCTTCTTCTCCATGGGATTTAATAGCGCAGCAAGGCCGAGGGAAGGGCCCTGTCATCGTCACCCACTGGCAACAGTACGATCGCACTTCACTCACAGCCTTTTAGGGAGCCTCAACTTTTTCACAAGCCGCGATTAAAAAAATAAAATCTAAGCGTTGTGTCACTCTAGCCTTCTTTATCTCTAGCGTTCATATAGTGAGGCACTCTTGCTCAGGAAACCGGATGTGCTCTATGGTGGCAGAAGTACTTCCTGCCCTTTACTGAGGGAGCGCTTGAGCTTCGCCGAAGAGCCATGTCGGACTCGGAGGAATATTCGTCGGAGGAGGATGAAGATTACCTACCCTCAGGTGGGTGGCCCGGTCCCCGCGCTCAGGAGAGGACCGGGTCCGGGTGCTCGGTCCCTCCCCCCAAAAAGAGAACGCCTGGGAGGGCTTCGGACTGGGGTTCCTACGCGCAGAACGCCTCTTACATCCGGGCTACACGTTGTGTTCATCACGTGACAGCAGCCCCGGCTCAGCAAGTTGAGCTGTTGAATGAGGTGGACGGAGTTTGAAGGGGGTGGAATGGGCTGTACCACTTCAGGCTACAAATGGAGGAGAGAAATCAGCGTTTCAGTGCTCTCTTATTGTTGTCGTTTTTATTTTATTTTTATTTGTTGTTATTATTTTATTGCCTTTATATCCCACCTTTTTCTCCAAGGAGCTCTGGGTGGTGATATTTTCTCCCTCCTCATTTAATCCCCACAACAACCCTGCGAAGTAGTTTAGCCTGAGAGGCATTGACTGACACAAGGTCGCCACTTGTGAGCCTCATGGTTAAGTGAGGATTTGAATCCTGATCTATCAGGTCCTAAAAGGTAAAGGGACCCCTGACCATTAGGTCCAGTCGTGACCGACTCTGGGGTTGCGGCGCTCATCTCTCTTTACTGGCCAAGGGAGCCGGTGTACAGCTTCCGGGTCATGTGGCCAGCATGACTAAGCCGCTTCTGGCGAACCAGAGCAGCACACGGAAACACCGTTTACCTTCCCGCTGGAGCGATACCTATTTATCGACTTGCATTCTGATGTGCTTTCGCTAGTCCAACACTAACCACCACACTGGTTTTCCAGTGAGAAAAACCCTTTGTAAGTAGAAAGCTAGGACCACAGAAGTGTTTCTTGCTGATGTGCTGTTTTTCTCCTTGCAGGGAGCTTTCACCATTTAAAAAAAATGTTACCTTTATTTTAGTAACAGTATTAAAGTGACATCGCACTATAAGGCTAATAACAAAAATGTTTTTGAAGTTCATTTTTGTTAGGTTGCTTTGAGTTTAGTTTTTCTGAAAAGACAGCTAATAAATATAAATAATAATATCACAATCATTTTGGTCATGTTTGATTTGAAGGCTTAGAAGTCCTACTCTGGACTTGATTTATTCCAATCAAACACACTCAACAAAAATGCAGGCAGTAGCTTCTCTAAGGGTAAGACATAAACCTTTTGATGTGTAAGAGTGCCGTGTACCTCCAATTTTAATTTAGAAAAAGAATATCTAGGATTTTACATTAAGATAATAAGGAATGGTTTCTTTTTGAAGTTGACATAAAGGAATGCAAGACCATGGGCAGGAGTGGAATATTGAATGATAAGAGTTGGGTGGCCCAGAAAGACCACTGTAGTGCAGAATACTGCCCAACTGCAATCCCATAGGACCCTTTCCCCATATAACATGCAATCCCAGCCTAACTATTGCTGCAGGCACAAAATCTGTTGAAATGATTAGTTTTGATAACTAAAGCTGTGTTGATAACAGGTGAAGAATACAGTGAAGATGATGTAAATGAATTGGTTAAGGAAGAGGAGGAGGAGAAGCCATCACACAGGGAAAAATGCAAGAAGAATTCCAAGGAGATCACATGTCGGTAGGCACCAGCTTCATTTGATGTCAATGGAAGTGAGTGAGCCGATTAAGAACCCTGTGGCTGGCTCTAGGAATGTACATACTTGGTTCTGCTTATGAAGAAATAGCTCAGGTCAAGAATCATGCCTTCAGAATAGGTGGCTCCTTAGAGAGTGATGACAGTGGAAGAGGGAAACTATCAGTAACACAGCCAGCTCAGCAACAGTTCTCAGCCGGTTCAGCAAGGAGCTGGCTGAGAATTCCCCGAGTTTTCTCTTTCATATCTGCCTAGGTTTTCTTCTTTATCTGAGATAGTAGCCATTAAAATGGCTAATTATACCTTGACTGAGTTTTTCACATTCGTGTCTCCATTCTTGTTTTCTTTCATTGTAGGGGTTGCAGTGGTGCATGGGATACTGACATACTGTCATTTATCAAGCTTTCAGTCTTAACTCATGATTCCACATTGCAACTACTGGGCTTTTGAAAGATCACTACCGCAAAAGTATAATGTAGGCAGTGGATGTAAATCATTTGCTAATGTGAGTATGGTTTGGTGACATTCATTCCTAGGAAAAGGAACAAAGGATGTGGCCTCTTCTTAGAACCAGGTGGAGGAGAGGCATCAAAGGATGATGAAAGCGACAGTGAGGATGGCGAGTCGGCAGAAAGCAATCCACACATGAAAGAAAGTGATAAAAGACAAAAAGAGGATGCTTTGTGGGCCAGTTTCCTCAGTGATGTGGGCCAGAAACCAAAAGCACCTCCTGCAGTTCAGGCGTCTGGCTGCACACAGAAAGACAAGGTGAGAGGGCATGTGTCATTCAGGCATTGCTGTTTGGAGAGGGCACAATAGGGGTAGTATATTGTCTTTGATAATTAATGTCTGCAAGATATTTGGGTTTCCAACCAATCACTAATCAAAGACATTCAGAGCAAGGGAGATTCCACACAAATGTCCAATCAGGGGTATTTGTTGTTGATTCTTTCTGACTATCCTGGTTTGCTGTTCCAAGAACGTAGATCAGATTGATGATGTTGCAGTGGCATCTCGGTTTATGAACTTAACCCATTCCGGATGTCCATTCTTAAACCGAAACCGTTCTTAAACTGAGGCGTGCTGTCCCTAATGAGGCCTCCCACAGCAGGTGCCCTTCCACCATTCAGATTCCGTTCATAGACCGAGGTAAAGTTCGCAAACTGGGACACTACTTCTGGTTTTGCGGAGTTCATAAACCGAATAGTTCGTAAACAGGCTGTTCTTAAACCAAGGTACCACTGTATAGAGATTACTGTAAGAAATAGAGAGAGAGAGATGGAGGAAGGTAGTTAAGGTAGATCAATACCAGTTTTGCCTGGAAAGAAATTTACAAATGGAGCCATGAGTGCCATTATTTGCAACTTAGAAAAGTCTTCAGAGTACCCTTGCATAAATGGCATTATATTAATCAGGTCTTTAAAAGTTTCAAATGATAGTTCATTTGAGGTTTGAGATCTTGGGATGAAGAGGCCTGTTGTTCTTTTTCATTACTTTAAGCAGGAAGTAGTTGAACCCATAACATCTAGGCATGAGATTTGTTGATGTCAAGGAATGGCCTGAAGACAAGGACTGGGGAATGCATTCTATGGCAGACCAGCTTCTCTCCGATGGAGAGGGGGAAGAATCCCCCGCCCCCGCTCATCCACAGCATGTTCCTAAGCAGAGAGAGAGAGAGAGAGAGAGACCGCTGAACAGTTTAGGGAGGAGTTACCCAGTTACGAGATAATGACAACAGAACCAGAAGGGAGGGGGAAGCTAGTTGAGAGTGTGTGAGGGGGACCCCCTCACCACAGACTAGGAGGTCTGAATGTATCAGAGAGCAAAGGAGTCAGAGGGAAGGAGGAACTTTCCATTGGCACCTAAAATGCTGCAGAAGTCAGGAGGAGGATTAGACTAGCCAACTGCCCTCCTTGCGGAGAGCTGTGTATTTGTGCTTACAACATGATGCTATAATAAAAGGACTATAAATCTATCAACTGCTTGTTAATTCTTATCTGTGAAGCTACTGAAGGGAGAGGAGGACTCTCCACACCTGACAGTTGTGTTGCAAAACTTGGGGTTCCAGATCACACTTGTTTTCATGCTTGAATTACCAGGGAAGTGAATTGTCATTCGAAAATCCAGATTAGATAGGAGTGAAGTTTGAATGGAAGTGGAAGCTGATGGCAGAGAAGCTACTGCTGGTATTGGGCATGGCATTGCAAATCTAGAACATCTGAACTTTAATGAACGTGAAAGAGAATTTGGGCTGGCTCTGATGTTTGACAAATGTGGTTTCTCATAATGTTTTGGTTAGCCAGCTGAAGAGAAGAATTCATGCAAACCTCAGGAGGTGGTAGAGGGATCTGAGAAGAGCAAAGTTGCCATCACCAAAGTATTTGACTTTGCAGGTGAAGAGGTGAGGTGAGTTTGGCCTCTTGCCTTTCTAGCCACAATGAGCCATATCCCTGGTCCTTTTTGAGCAATTGCATTTAACTGTTTGCCTCAACAGTGTCTGAAAATATCAACAGTATTTTATTAAAATATGCATATCCTTACTTTCTGTCCCATTATAGGGTCCCCAAAGCATCTTAGCATCATTCACTTGAAGATTTAGGTTTCAGTAGAACAGAAAAACTAAAAAAAATTTAAATGGCATCAAAACAGCAACATAATCGGTGGATAAGACAGGACCACTAGACGTCCTCCAAACACAAGACTGAACAGTGCTGTTCCCAATGGGTTATGAAAGGCTGAGGGGGCAGAGAATTTCACAGTAGGGACACCACTGGCAAAAAGCTCTTGACCCCTGTATGCAGATATTGTGTGTTAGAAGGGACCCTGGGTTGTATTTCTAAACCATCTAACAACTAGAGCAGGGGTCAGCAAACTTTTTCAGCAGGGGGCTGAAACTTTTTCAGCACTGTCCCTCAGACCTTTTGGGGGGCCTGACTATATTTTGAAAATAAAAAAAACACACACTGATCCCCGGACCATCCGCCAGCTGGATTTAGAAGGCGATTGGGCCGGATCCAGCCCCCGGGCCTTAGTTTGCCTGCCCATGGACTAGAGTATGTTGGCAGGTTCATATATGAGGAGACAAGTCTTCATATATTCAGGCCCACAACAATTACCTAGTGATATAACATTGACCCAGGGCCAGGAACTGGATAAAAATTAACTCTGCCTTGTCAACAGGAGCTGCTGCACAACAACAGAACCTTGCTTCTGTTTCATGCTTCAAAATTCCCATTGCTTGACTGGACTTTTTCCTGCATTGATATAAAAGTGGTCTAAACACACACCCCCTCCCCACATTAACCACTGAAAGATCTAAAGAGAAAACTCTTCTCAGCAAAAGCGAACAATAATTTCTCATCCTGACACAGATAGCACTAAATGTGTTATAAGCCCCTGCACTGATGTAAATTGAAAGAGTGTGCAGTAATTGAACCAGTTCTTTTGCTTAGGAATTAATCTATCAGACCCTCGACTGTAATTAATGACCAGAAAGAAAATCTGAAAGCAATGAGACAGTCTAATCAACAGCCAATATTCTAGATATCTGCTCTGACATGAGAAATTATGGAGGTTCCAAAGTACCTCACCCTTTGCTTAAGCCTGCCTGGAAAATGCCAGAGACTTTCGTATCTCATTAGAGAAAGGAGGTGAGCAGAAGAGTTTTCTGGATCAAACCAAGGGCTCATCCAGTCCAGCATTCTGCTTCCCACAGTGGCTAGCCAAATGCCTTGTGGAACGGAAGAAGCTGGTTTTAAAGGCAGTAGGTCTCCTCTGATGTTTCTTCTTAGCATGTGATATTCAGAGGCACTGCACCATACAGACATAAAATAACCATATGACAGGGTACACACAGGTCCCGCTTTCTGAACACAATAGGTTCATAGGAAATTGTTCCTTAAGCGAGCATTTGCCTAAGAAGCTGATGATTTCCATTACTTCCTATGGAAACATTTCTAATGTGTGATTTATCTGTTCTCTCTTGCCCTTCCTCCCCCCATGGTTTGTTTCTGAAGCGGCTGCTGCCAATCTGCAAAAGCCAAACAAAGGAAAAACTGATTAATCTGATCTCTCCCTCCCTCAGTGTTTTCTGCCCAAAATGGCTGCCCATGACCAGCAAAACACAAACAAGTATGGAAGTGAGCAAACTCCCGCTGTCTGGATATCTGAACTAGCCATTAGGGTATAATTCTTTGTGATTGGTTAACTGAGATTTTGAATAACATGTGTTCCAATAGCAGGACCTGCATGTACTGGTAATTGTCCATTTTGACTAGTCTTTATCTAGTTTATATGTTCTGTCCTGATTCCATGGGAAAAAATCTTTCCGGGTTGGACTCCTATCAGGGATGCTGCCAAGTTGGAGTTTATAAATAAGAGTGTTCCTCCTGTTGCAAACCAGAACTCTGCAAATATACCCTATAGTTACTACATATTCCATTTATGAACAATCAAAAACCTAATGCAACCTGTAATTCTTAGCGTACGAGTTCCGATTGGATTTTTATCCAAACCTTGGCCATTCTCCAAGACCTCTGTCGTCAGTCCCAAAAAGAATAAACACAGCTCCCAACCGATCTTAATTTATATTTGCTGTAACAATTACTCCCTTAGACACAGTAAATGTAATAAATTGGAACTGGAAACAGATGCCATTTAATTGTCAGTGACCTTATAAATGAGCAGCCAGGACTTGGTATTGCTTGTAGTGTTTTGCTGGGATCCTTATTGCACATTGGTTACCTGTGGAGGGGTTGGCTAGATGGGGAGTACTTGGGGGAGGCTTTAGTAAATAGCCAGTTCAGTATGGACCAGTAGCCTGATGGTATGGTTTAAAGGGCAAATGGCATCTCAGTTTTCTTAAGACACATTATTCCAGGGCTTGGCAAGTAGTATTGTTACTGATGAGACTTGCATTATGCATAGATTACCTGAGCCTGTAATTCAAGAAAGATATTGACAGACTGAAGAATATTCCGAAGAAGATAAGATACCTTGAAAGCACATTATATTTGGAAGAAACTTGAAGGAACTATTCATGTTTACCCTAATGAAGAGGCCACAGGGAGGGAGTATGTTGACACTTCATGTGTTTAGGAAGGAAGGGAATCATTGTTCGCCAGGTCCACTGAGGATACTCCAGGAAGTAACAGGTTTAAATAACAGGAAAGTAGA
The DNA here is from genome assembly GCF_964270895.1 of Podarcis filfolensis. NCBI lineage: Eukaryota > Metazoa > Chordata > Lepidosauria > Squamata > Lacertidae > Podarcis > Podarcis filfolensis. Next base: position 54,681,622 of record NC_139611.1, on the reverse strand, counting down.
TTTCGGTTAAATGTTGAACAGAACTTCCTAAGTAGATGATCACTTCAGCAACGCCACAAAAACCATCGTTCTAGGGATATTGTAGATTCTCCTCCAAACTTTTTGAAGATGGTGTCTGTTGAGGATGCCAAAGCAATAGATTTTGAACTGAAGAAACTACACTGTCATGGATGAAGGAAAAAATGACTGCATAAAAATGGGTTAGATAGCATATCTGAGGATGGATTATTTGGCTTGTATTTATTTCCTGGACATTTTCTTGGTAGGAATTAAATTTATGAACAACTTTTGGAATTAATATGAAAAAGCTGTATATGAATTAGTCTGTTAGCTGTGACAGCTAACGTTGGTATGTTCACTGGCCAGTAACCAGATGCTGTGGATGAACTGGGTGGATACCACAATCGTGCTCTCCTTGTGGGAAAGATTAGCTCCTCGAGGCATCTGACTTGCCACTATTGAAAAGAAAGTGCTAGGCCTTTTGTCTTATTCAGCAGGATAATTCTTTCATTCCTAGGGTCTTTTCCACTATGCCTCTAGAAGTCTGATGCTTGGTGGTTGTCTGTTGCTTAGCTGAGAAGAAATGTTTTAAGACGGCTGTGTATCTTCATAGCAGAGCTGCTGAGAAGAGTCACCCATTGAACTTCATGGCATACCAAGAACTTGAACCCAGGTCTCTGTAGTCATTGTGTGCAACACCACACCGCCTCTCACAACTTTATGGCCACCAGCTGCCTCTATAGTTTCTGCTCTGCACACGTGTTCCAGCTTTAACATATGGCTTTGGTATTCTTCCCTCTCCTTCTGGCAGGGTCACAAAGGAAGTTGATGCTACGTCTGAAGAAGCCCGGTTCTTTCTGAAGCAGCAAGAGCAGAAGACTGTCGTCCCAGCATCCTCGCCTACTGTTTCTGGGTAAGCCCTGGCTGCCTGGTCCTACAGTTCCAAAGCTTCTGTGGACATTAGAATTCTGCTGGGAGATTGTAATGCTTGCATCTTTGGTGTCGGCAGGATCTTGGGACCTCTGTACTCATCAATGAGTTGCTTGTTGGATTCTACTTGTGAGACTTTTCCTTGCTCCAGTCACCCTCGGGGGAAGTAAATGAATGATCTATGCAGGGTTTCCCAAAGCTGGGTCTGTAGCTGTTTTGGGACTACAATTCTCATCATCCCTGACTACTGGTCCTGCTAGCTAGGGGTGATGAGAGTCTAAAAACAGCTGGAGACCCAAGTTTGGGAAGCCCTGAACTAGAGCATTCTTGCCAGGGAGGAAGGAGGTTTCACAGACAAGTCACAGTGAGCTCTCATCCATGAAGGAACCTGAGGTCTGCTGCCATTCTCCTTGAGAGGACAAGTGGCCCCTGAAGAGGTTCTATGGCTGCACACAATATTCTGGCTACTTCCCTCTTGAGCTGAAGTGTATTGTTTCTGCCCTTCTCTCTTGTATTCTGTCTTTCAAGCTAAAGTTGCAAGCTTGACAATTTGAGGCCGTTGCAGAAAGTGCTTCCTGGTCTTAATAAACAGTAACCGTACAAATGGGGTGAGAGTACTTGGCAAGAAGTTGTGATGGTAGAACCAGACATACAAAAAGCATAAATAGCCATATTATTCCATTGTGGTGGTGGGGATTATAAAATCCACAGTAGGACAATTTTATTAGAACCAATCCAAATCACTCAAAATCACGCTCATTGTTCTGGGTTTGTGTGCGTTGCTGTATTTTGTTTTGGTATGATTAGTTGGCCATGCCCTCTGTATATCAACCATGATAGCTGCAGGGATGAAGGATGATATAAAAATATTTTAAATGATAGAATGTTGAACAAACTTTTGAATTCTGCAGAACTCTCCTTCAGGCTGGATGATAGGCAAGATGGGATGCCCCCCCCCCATAAAGTGGGCATGCCATTAAAGCAATGTCATTTGCTGGTTGAAGCAGAAATGTAATAATTTATTTAATACCATGATATGGCATTCAGTATAAACATTCTCAACCATTAAACAGTTGCAAAATAAGTGTTATAAAGTTATGCATTGGCCCCAAGACTGAAGACAGTGTTTGACACCTAAGGTTATAAGTTTTACTCTGAGCAGACCCTTTGGGATCACTGGACTTCGGCTGTTTTCCAAGCACAACTCTACTTCTGAGTAGAGAAGCTTAAGCTTGTGCTGTAATAAGGCCAGTTGACTTCAAACAATCAACTTAACTTAGAACAACCTGTAAAGAGCAGATTTGAGAATTGCATGCCACTGGACTCCTTTATCAATGAGCATTTACCCCATTTGTAAACCACCCTTCCATCACTTAAGATCCCAGGGTGGTTTTTGCAACACAAATATTAACAATACCTATATAACAACTGAAAGCCATGTAATGTTTGGTTTATGGATGCAGGCATCTGGGCGCCGAATTCTTGCCCTGCTAAAGCCTGCACATAACTCCAGGCAGCTTGATGGAGCTGATAGCTCTTCAGTTCCATTGCTAGTCCAGAAGCAGAGGCACAGGATAGAGGTCTTGCACCTATTCCTTTGCTTTTACCTGCACTGTGGACCTGTTGCTACACAGTGTGAAGGATTCCTTGCTAATAGTTAAATGAAATGTTCTCAGATGTTGGGTTTTAAGATGAAGGAGTTTGGTTGTGGGTTGGGAAAGTTCCACCTGCCTCCTCTCCCCGCCATGCTGTAATCCTGGCAGTCTGATTGTTCCCACCATTCGAGCTGCATTAGCCAGCACACAGTGACTCCACTTTGGGAACAAAGGTTCCATTTTCAGTCTAGATTTCCCTGCTTTTGTAACCCAGATTCAGTGTGCTAATCACAGCAGAGGCTATGAGAATATAGCTCCGGTAGCAATATTGTTAGAGGCTGGCCTTTCTGTTTGGGCTTATTATAGAGTTCCTTCCTGTTAATAGCAGCCTTGGTCTCTCACTCTCATCTTGGTGTTTTCCAAAATGACAGCCCTGAGTTTGTGACCTCTGTGGCCTCTTGTCACCTCCCAGGTTGCTGTGAATTAGCAGCAGGTGAAATTCAACTTTAAAGCAAGTTGGGCAGCTCCCTTTTCCTTAAGCATGGACTGGATTGAAGGGTCAGTCTTACATAAGTTGAATCAGTGCATCAGATCAATGGCCTGTTACAAGATGCATTCCTTTCTAGCATTTGAGAGGTAAAGACATGCATCTTTGCTTCCAGGAGCTCCCTTGAAGCTTTGGTTTATGTATCTCTCTTGGTCTTCACCCTGCTTTGTGCTGAGAATTCAGGAACCACTCCAAGAGTTATATTGGATCAACTAAAGAGGTCAGGGGGTAATCGTAGCCTTCTGCTGTAGCTGGAGGAGCCTCTTGTTTTCCCCTGTATATATGCTGATGCTGCCGTCTGTCTCAGAGCAGAAAGCTCTCCAGGAAACAGCCTGGGCTGGGATTGTATCCTTCAGGGGCTGGGCTGCGTCTGGCTCCATGAAAAGATGGCCGCATTTCCTGCTGTCAACATCCACTTTCAATGCCTGTGTTAATTCTGCTGCTTTCTTTCCTGGTGGCAGGGGGCAGTAGAAAAGAGGTGCAGAATCTGTGGCCCAGCAATTTTGCTGGGCTGCAGCTTCCATCCCTGGGGGTGACTGCCCCAAGACCTTCTGTCACAGGAATATCTTCATGTTTGTAGACTTAATTTTAGAGCCATTTGAAATATTATCTTCTGGTACTAAGGCATGTGGTGAGATCAAAGTGTGGTCCCTGTTCGTTTGCAAGAGAGTCCTCTTCAGCACCCATGGAACGGGAAGCTTCAGGTTTTTGGTGTGGGTAGATTTTTTTTTAATGGATCACAGCCACCAGGGGGCGCAGAACCACTCTGAGCCATGAAATCAGTTACTGTCCAGGTGATGTCATTTCGTCTACAGATTTAATAGCAATTAGAAAACTCTTTGTCAGGCTAGAAGGGGCCTCATTCCTCTGCATGTCCCTCCAAGAGCTCTAACAGCTTTTCAGAGGCCAGCTGCTCCAAAGGTCCTACAGCCAGTTTGAGTAGGCTGCTTTCCAGACAAATCACCTTCTTCTTTGCTCTCTGTGTGCTGTGTTTTAGTTCCCATTAGCCTGCTGCATCACCCTGAGAGCTCACGTCAAGAGGAGGCCTCTTGCTGAGAAGACTGCAGCCCTTTCAAAACACTGTCTGCTAGCAGCTAGAAATGCCATTAAATGGAGTGGAAACCTGGAGTCTCAACCAAAAGCCTGAAAGCTAGACCTCTGGGCCAGCACTTTGCTCCTGTGTGCGTGGCGCTGCTTGGTCCCATTTGCTGCCCTTCTTTGGAAGGGATATGACTGGAAGCACACCCCTGTTCCTGAGCAAATCTTATTTTGGCTGCGCAGGCCAGTGGCCAGCTGTGGAAGCCATTTCCTGTGGTTTGAGACATGGATGCTTCTTTCTGCTGTTTTTGGTGGAAGCAGTGCTCTTTCTCTGGATTAACACTCCCCCACTCTCCCTGCAATCCCAGGGATTTAGACCCTTCTGCTGTGATGCTGCGTGTCGATTCCACGCCAGACCCAGGCAAGGCGTAGCCGTTAGGAGGCAGCTGATTGGGCCAGGCCTGGAGGGGGGGGGGCCAGGCAGGGAGCATCTGTCCTTCATTTAGCTGCTCTGTGCTTTGTGGAGGCTGGGAGGGAGCACAGCTGCAGAGCACCAATTCTGCAGGCACCAGCCAAAAGGGGAGCTTGGAGCGGCTCTGAAAAATGTGCCTTGGAACAAAATATGGCTCCTGTAACGGCAGGCGTTTTGCCCTGAAGCACAGCGGTGCACTTTGAAAAGAACAACGCTGGCTTGGTTGAGAACTTTTTTGGGGGGTGTGCAGGGAGATGACAAGGGACTTGGATTCGGGAACCAGCCAGTCTCAGTAAAAGCTGGAGCCCTGTGCTGTATGCTAGACCAGAAAAGTGTCCTCTTTCAGCAACCAGGCCCTTCAGATGTTGAGTTCTAAACTTATTATCTCAGCTGTGAAAGTCCAATGACTAGCCATGGTCTTAAACGGCAGCTGTTTGGCAGAGGATGAGAATGAGATCCTGATGATAGTCGCTGGGCTGCTCATGAGAAAGGGCTTCTCGTGTTACCTTGGGCAGGTCACTCATTGGGCTTGTTTTCCAGGCAGGGCACGTTTCCCATCTCGCAAGTGCCAGAGACCTCTTTCTGGGAGACTGGCTGTCCTCGGGCTTCTCATACCTTTTCTCAGCACACCTAATCACGCAGGATTGTGCGGAGGATAATAAAGAAAATGGGGAGAGCCAGGGGTGCTGATCTGAGGAGCTGGGAGAAGTGGTGAAATTAAAAACGTTACAAACTAGGGGTGGCTAACCTATGGCCTTTCATATATTTCTGGACTCCTTCTCCCATCATCATCCCTGCCATCTGACTAGGGCTGACTCTGCCCACACCTGAAAGGCCACAGGTTAGCCACCCTTGTTACAAGCAAGCATTTAGCCTGGCTGTTGAACTGAACAGAGGCATGAGCCTGGATTGTGTTTCAAATTTTGCACTAGCTACACAGGCAGCAAGGAGTGCAGAAAGAGTGAGAGTGTGTTGTTGTACACCTTGAGGCCCTGAATTTGGACAGAATCTTGAAAACAAAAGGGTTGGAAAATGTTTTCCTCTGACTCATTGTTTTCCAGTAAAATATCCTGAATGCTGGCCTTACCCGTCCATGGTTCTTTCCCCTCGGCCTTAGAATGCAAGTCGTTTCCGCTCTGACTTCTCAGAATGGCCCCTGATTGGCAGAAAGGAAGTTATCCCAGGAATGCAAATAAACTGCAAGCTAGAGACTCTGCTGACGGGGTTCATGGGAGTTTGCAATGCCGTTTCCACGTCTGCAGTGACGGATCTGCAGAGGCCCCATTAAGGCTGCGTGGCGTTTCCTGCACACCCTGGGAGTTGGAGGGCCATGCTGTTTCGTTACTTAAGGGCTAGAATTTCCCACTGGGCAGATGGCTGTGATTTAGACTCTTTTCCAGGACTGGGCCTCATTCATTAGGAGACTTCTGCTGTCCAAAGAACTGGCTTCAGAAACTCCAGTGACATTTGAGAAGCAGTGGAGGATTCTGCTTTGGTGGTGCTCGGAGCAAAGGAAAGGGAGGCCCAATAATCAGTGTTCAGACATTCTGCATTTTTTGTAAAGCCTTCCCACAGCACTCCAAAGTTGTGTGTTGGCAAGGCAAGCTGACTGTCCACCTGTGGGCACTTAATAACCTCGTGACTCACTTCCTTGTGGAAAGTTGGGAGAGGAAAAAGTAAAAAGTTTTGTTAGCTGCAGGCAGACTTTTGACATTGTTATCATAAGTGCATATATGTGGCAATAGTTTTATCAGAATGGACCATAGGAGGCACTTTGGTTCAAGAGCTAGATGGACTTTTGGATGGTGAAGCCTCTTTGTGCTATGGATTATTCTTCTCTCTGTGCTCCATTTGTAAAAGGAGGCAAATGGGAGCCTTGTTTGTGGGGTGGTTGTTGTGGCTACATTTTATTTATGTGCTGTTTTGGCTCAAAGGTCCCCAAAGCTATGAGCAGCATATTGAAAATAACAGACTATACAGCAGAGTATAGTAAAATGTTGTAAAAAAAATCCACAAACAATCAATATAAGACACCAGAGTAGCAACCTAGGAGGGCCAGGAGAAAGCCTTCCCAAACTCATGGATAAAGGGTTCTCTCACCTATCATACATTTCCATACACTTGGGGCCTAGAAACCTGAATAGACAAGACCCTGGGGAGCTGCGGTTGGGCAGAGCTGTAGGTAGCACAGGGCTAGAGACTCCAGTGACCTGACATGTACTCTGACGTTCACTGGGGTTTCCTAATGCTGTAACTGAGAGGAGGACTCCAGGCTCCATGACCTGAACAAGTCCAGTATATAATTGTCTGGATGCATTCATCAAGTGTTAGGTTCTTAAGAGATGCTATGCCTATGCCTTCAGCCATCTTCCTCTTCAAGGGACTTAGAAGTAGTGACCATAATACTTAAGACTTTATAGTGTACTTTAGCATGTTCAGATGGTTTTGCATATATTCTCCCATAATCCTTAACAACAGCCCTTTAAGTAGACAAGTATTATATCCCCATATTGGGAAGTCACCAGCCTGATTCTCTCTTCATGTCTTAGGCTATGACTCCCATCAGCCCCTGCCAGCAGCTCTGATGGGAGGTGTGGTTCAAAACATCTGGAGGACACCAGGTTGTGAAGACTGGTAGTGTGTGCATTGGTGGCAGAAAAGAGAGTTGAAGCACAGCTCATTCCCTAAACTGCTGAGCTGCTGCAGACAATGACGGCTTGGGCCCACCTGTAGGAATTTTCACCTGCAAGGGGAAGAGCTGCCAGGTTGCTGGACTCTGGAGGAGCTCTGCATCCCCCACCTGGGCTCATCCTCCTTGTTTTGCTGGGATTTCCTTGAACCTCCCTTGTAACCTGCCTTCTTGTCTCTACCAGAGTGAAGCGGCCGAGTGGCATGAACAGCCTCCTGGGGAAGATAGGCACCAAAAAGCAGAAGCTCAGCACCCTGGAGAAATCCAAGCTAGACTGGGAGACCTTCAAAGAAGAGGAGGGCATCGGGGAGGAGCTGGCCATCCACAACCGAGGGAAAGATGGGTAAGAGGCCAGCATCCTCCAGCAGGCATAGCAGCAGCAGTATATCTTTTCCAGGGTTTTGACATTTGTGGTTCTTTCCACAAACCTTGAGGCCTCAGATAAACACTTCAAGCAGGGAGCAGATTCCCAGCTGTCCCTTTGGTCTGGCACTGCCTGCCCCTGTGACATCAGGGGTGGGCAGTTTTTAAGCTTGTATCGACTGTGTGTTTTTGCTAGAAGTCCAAGGTCCACCAGGCAGAGCCTGGAAACTGGCCAGTGGAACAACGCAAAGACCAGGACAGCATCAGCAAATAGTTATATTTTATAGGACTGGAACAGAGAGACCGATATGTAGTTAAATTGGGAATTAGAAACCCTTGCTGATCTAATGCAGATCGCCCAGGAATGTACCAATAATAGATCCCAATAAAACTTGGGGCACCCCGGTGTACTCCACACACATCTCATCTCCATTCACCACCAGTGTAACTGCAGTGAGCTCCAAGTTTGTGAAACCAGAACACTCTTGTTCTGGCCTGGCCTGGTTTTGCAAGAGATGAGGAGGATCTACACACACACACACACACACACACACAGAGAGAGAGAGAGAGAGAGAGAGAGAGAGAGAGAGAGAGAGAGAGAGAGAGAGAGATTCTTCAGCTGCTTCTCATTATGGTGTTATGTAGGGCAAGCCCCACAGGAAATGCCCCTTTGGTTTTGATCTGTGTGCCTGGCAGTATGTAGGACAGGCCATGTGAGAGCCCTGGGGTGTTTGCGGGAGGAGAGATAGGTGGCCTTGTGCTGCCCCACTGAGTTATGGCAAGGGGTTGATGAGGGACAACTGAAGGTTCCACAAAAATGCACTTGATTTCATTCATGCTTGTCTCCAATGTCATTATTGGAAATTATTTATAGCTTGCAATTAGTTGGACAATTTGGGTTATTTTGTTGGGGAAGGAAAGTCAAGTGAAGGACTTTAGCTCTGCCTGATTCTTAATCTTTCCCACTCTCTTAAATCCATATGCAAAGTTGTTGCCCAAGACATGTTGCACATAGAACGGGCTGCAAGAACTTACTGGCGACATGGGAGCACCAGTGCCCACCATCTGCCAGGGGAACCTTGTGCAACAATGACTCCCTGGGGCTGCAAAAGCGAGGTGGCACTTGAGGCAGTGAAGCCCCTGCAAGGGCAGCAGCAACAGGGTCTTTCCATAGTTTATTTCCTGGTGTCAAACTGGAGGCCAGACTGGCTTGTGTTTTGGTGTCTCTGGAGCTAACCCTCTGCCTCCTTCTCTGCAGGTACTTGGAGAGGAAAGCGTTTCTGGAGAGGGTTGACCACCGGCAGTTTGAGCATGAGCGGGACATACGCCTGAGCAACATGAAACCTTGAGACTGCTGCAGAGCCCAGTCTGAATCATGCCTCTGATCTGGCTAGCCTCAGAAGGCAGCAACTCATAGAGTTATGACCTATATGGATTTTCTTTTTCACCACACTAGTGAATAGGTGAATGGAGGTCGCTGTGGCAGGTGATTTGCCTGCCAAAGAGCTGCTGTGTGCAGGAAACACCAGAGTGGTTCTGCTGGGCGCTTGTCAGCTGCTGCAGTGGAGGTTTTCCAGATCTCCCTGCTCCTGGTGGTTAGGAGGGGCAAAGCAAACTTCATGCTGTGGCAGTAGCCTGCTCATGACCGCTGCCTGGGCACCACTTCCCTGGGGCATCAGCTCCATGGGTCTCCCAAGGGCTGCAGACTCACAGAGCGCCTCCGTGCAGCTGGAGGGCTTTTCTTCCCAAGGACACAAGGCACTCATGCATTGTGTCTGCATTAGGCCCATTGACCCACTTTCTGAAGACACTTCCTCTTCTCCCTGTGGGATCTCCGCTCTCGTTTTTTCATAAACCCTTTCACCAGGATTTTTTTAAAAAAGCAAGTCCTCTGTCATGCTCTGCACGAACATTGGAGGAACAGCAGCGTGCATGTGAGGAAAGTCGGCATCCCTTTGTTCCTTTGAATAAAGTGTTAAAACTTTATTGTCGGGTGTGTCGTTCTTCATCCATTGGCAGGGAACCTTAAAGCGACTCCTTTTATCAAAGCAAAGACTGGCTGCTTGGACAGAGTCCAAACCCGTTCTCACAGCCTTGATCCTACGTGCTAGCAAAATGCATGTGGAAAGCTGTAACCTGTCTTCAACATGAGGAGCAGGACCTGGTGCATCATTTGATGCTTTTTCTCCCCATAATCCCCTATGGGGATTCACTTTGAGACCACCTGGAACTCAGGTGGACGTTTGATCAGCATTGGGAACTGGCTTCTGTCTGTGCGTGTGTGTGTGTCTGTCTAAAGTCCACGTTCTTGTAGAGAACATAACCAATAAATAGAGGAAACAGTTGGGGAAGAGATAAGGAGGCAGCACTGCGAACTCTGGATGCATTGTACAATCCTGCAGGTGCAAGCCTGCCTTGCATTTGACCCATCAACCCCTTTCATGTGGGTGGGGCAGTGGACTGGTCCTAGTCAGACCAACAGAGAGAAATGTAATAGTCTCACAACTTTGGGGAACTTATTTTCTTTACAAGTGAAACTGGAGGCAAAACTTTTTATCTGTAATCTGGTAGCACCATTGAAGGAAATAAAATGGCTTCCAGGGCCACAACTGGCACAGAATTCTGCAGCCCTGCTGGCGTTGGATGTCGGGCTGTGCTGCTCCGGTACCCCTTTGTCTATCTCTGCTTCCTGTTGTTCAAAAGTATTTTTTATTTCTACCTTTTAAAGCCTTAAAATGATCAGGGACCAGCACAGTTGCTGGACTGCCTCCTATTTGAACTTTCACACAATCCAAGAACATCTGCTGGGTTTGTGCTTTGGGGCAGTATCCTGCTTTTTTATTTATACCCTGTCTTTCTTTGAAGGAACTCCAAAGTGATAATAGTTTCCCCCTCTCTTCCCTCCCCCCAGCTCCATTTTATCCTCACAGCACCCCTGTGAGGTAGGTTAGGCTTACAGATAGTGACTGGCCCGAGATCAGAGAGTGAGCTTTGTGGTTGAATGGAGATTTTCTCAATAGCATCAATAGTGTTAGAGAGGACTCAATAGGCCTCAGTTCTACTTGATTTTAGGCAACGGGTAAATTTTTCATTTATTCTCTCGGGCTTTTAAAAGGTGAGTGTTAAAAATCCCCCCTCCCCCTGGTCCAAGCTCTTTCTGGTTGTTTATCCAAATTGATGCCTTTTTAGTTGGTGTTTTGTTTAACAATTGTCTTAATTGAAGGGTTTTTCTTTACGTCCTGAACTGTTGCATCAGGAGTGCATTTGTGGAAAAGTGACTGAGGACACAGACAGCTATTTAAAATCCTCCAGGCCTCTGCCTGGGAGAAAGCAGAGCAGACTCCTTTCACCCCCTTGGCTTGCAGGACCTCCTTTCCAGCCAACCCTGGATGCTTTTGCGCTCTCCAGCAGCTGCTGCCACGCTGGCCCTGGCTTGGGGGCGCCTCTGCTTTTCCAGCGGCTTGTCACAAATCCTCACACACACCCCTTCAAGAAGGAGGGCTCATGTCCTTCTCTGATACAGGGGGAAGGAGTGGCATGAGGAGGCCGTTGGTGGTTGAGGAATGGAATGGAACGGTTTCTGTAGATCTTCTCGGCCAATGCAGCCCCAGGGAGCCGTCAAAAAGCAAGCCAGAGAATGACGTTAATGTTAATTCTCATCAAAAATGTTGTGGGGCTCCCCACCACCACCACCACATGGTTATTTTTGTCTCGGTGGTTTTATTGCATGGTTACCTATTCTGAGACACAGACACAATATGTGTCGCGCCATGCACCAGGGAAAGGGAAGAGAGAAATGTGCCAGGCTCCACAATCCAGTGATTTAATTTTTTCGGGGGCGGGGGAGGAAAGTTGGTATATTTTATAATGCCCCCCTCATCTCCAGCGAAACAAACCTTCCTGTGTGTAATGAAATTAGCACAAGGTAGTACTTGGCAAACTAGGTACACCAAACCTCCCTGAAGTTCCTTCACGATATGCAAGGAACTTTTCAAGAAAGGAGTCTCAATTGGTGCAGTTGACCATTATTACACTTCCTCCTGCACTCAAGTGTAGAGCAACTGCCATCTGTGGAGAGGAGGATATCTGTGTACACCCCTATTTCCGTTACCATGCATGTATTATTACCTGGTGTTGCACATGCCCCAGGCCCATAGATTACAGGGAGCTAGTCCACTGTCCCTCAGACCTTGTGGGGGCTGGACTATATTTTGAAGGGGGGACATGAACGAATTCTTATGCCCCACAAATAACCCAGAGTTGCATTTTAAATAAAAATGACACATTCTACTCATGTAAAAACACGCTGATTCCTGGACCATCCGTGGGCTGGATTTAGAAGGCGATTGGGCCAGATCCGGCCCCCAGGCCTTAGTTTGCCTACCCATGGGTTAGAAATATAGGCCAAATTTCATATGCTGGGGACAGAGGCAAGAGAGGTTTTTAATGGAGTTTGTTCCGTACTATGAGATGCTTCTGACGTCTTGGCTCATAAACACTGTGTGTGTGTGTGTGTGTGTGTGTGTGTGTGTGTGTGTGTGTGTGTGATACACTCCATTGATTTCAAGAGCATCGTCAGCTTTAACAGCTGCCCTTGGTTCTTACTGCCATAAGCAGTTTCACCTTGAAAGATGAGCTGTTTCCTCATGCTGAATAAAGTGGGAAGGATATCCCTTCTTTAAAGGTTCTTCTTCATCCCGTTTGGTGGAGGAAAAAGGAGAAGAGAGAGCCAGGACGATGATGGGCCCCCTTCGTAATCCTGACTCCTGCGAGGCTCTGCTTGTTGTCGCTGCTCTCTGTTAATCAGGGGAAATATTTTAATCTTGAGATTCAAGCTGCAGTTGATTAACCAAAGCAGTTAATCAGTGCAAGCCTTGCCAGCCCCGTTTTCTTCCATTTTTCTCTCTTCATTTTTCTAAGCTCGCTCCAGAAATGTGGGGAATCTTGGAAACCCTTTGACAGTCCTGGCAATGCAAATCACAGGACTTGGCTACTTTTGCTCTGGGCTACCTTCCCAGGAGGCAAATTGCTTCCAGCATCCCAAATAGCGATGCTGCATATAGAATGAGGCCTGTCAGCACACTCTGGCTGAAAAGCTGAGAAAGGCCACAGGTGACACGAGCCATGCCAAGATACCATTTCCAACTAATATTAATCTGGTCGGAATCAGTCCAGCTTTGGAAAGAAACTACCTCTAGGATTTGGTTGATTGCTAGGGCAAGATGACAGCAGTGGAGACTTAAACTACTAAGCCAGGCATAGGCAAACTCAGCCCTCCAGATGTTTTGGGACTACAATTCCCATCATCCCTGACCACTGGTCCTGTTAGCTAGGGATCATGGGAGTTGTAGGCCAAAAAACATATGGAGGGCCGAGTTTGCCTATGCCTGCACTAAGCGATGCAAGGGAACAGGTTGCACAACTAAGTACCCAAGAGGATTTTTTAAAAAAAGAAATAGCCTTTTTCCATTTTAAAATTTAAACTTTTCTACACCACTCTTAATCTATCCATGCAGGGAGGTTTACAGTAAAAATTTAATCCAAACAATAGTAACATACAATGGCACGAGCAAAAAATAACAATCACATTATTCAAATAGCTAAACAATTCAGTGCAATCGGGTTTGGTTTTTTTTTAGTATTTTTTTATTCAAGTAAAACAGCAGATTACAAAGTGGAGTTGTAAAAGAAAAGAAAAAACAGGCCTATACCTTACTTCCGGGTCCAAATCTGCAGCAGTAAAAAGCAAGGGGTGTCATGGTCTTGAGTGGCAGGGAAGACCAGATGGAGCTGGCAAGGAAGTGCAGTTGCGTAAGGATGACCACGCGGAGGGTCCCAGAGGGATGGGGCATACCCTGCCAGACTTGGCCTTTTGTGGAGGGTGGGGGTGGAGGGTGGAGGGTCACGTCTCCCTGCCACTCACCCAGGAGTGACACCTGAGCCTCCTCTGGAGTAACCACAGCCCGTCTCTGACTTGGATACTCTGCTTGTTGTGCCAGCTCTGCCCCCAGAGTTGTCAGGCTCAGCCCCGCAGGAGGAGTCTGCTGCTCTGCCTACCTGGTTGGCTCCAGAGGAGTCATCAGTGCATCCTCCATCCCCTACAGTGCAGGCAAAAACAGAGAGGCCAGGCCCAACCTTTCTGGAGGAGTGCCCGTTTGCTGGCTTTGCAAACAGTCCCGTTTGCCACATGTGAGTTGTGCCAGCCCCATTCCCATAATGGGGGAATATGTGGCTTGTTGGATCAATGTCTTCCCTTGTCTAGCCAAGCATAGCACCTGCCGTGCCTTTTGAATCCTCCTTGGCTTCTGTATCATACTGATCTGAGCATTAAAGCTTTTAGTACAGGTATAGGCAAACTCGGCCCTCCAGATGTTTTGAGACTACAATTCCCATTATCCCTGACCACTGGTCCTGTTAGCTAGGGATGATGGGAGTTGTAGTCCCAAAACATCTGGAGGGCCGAGTTTGCCTGTCCCTGTTATTGTAGAAAATGGGCTCTCTGTTTGCAAATGCGCACTGCTTTGGTTCCAGGCAACAAGGCTACACCCTCCTGTTCAGGCTCCTGTTCAGTCGTCGTTGCATCTGGCTCCGTCTTCCCAGCCTGCACTGAGGCTGTGCAGGGAAGTTGGGTGGGTGGGGGAGATGGGAGATGAAGTCCAACGACATATGAAGGGCAACAGGCTCCCAATTTGCTGCATTGAGCTGTTTCCCTGGTGTCAGGGACTGACAGAATCCCTCCAATCAAGATCTTGTGAATTATGAACCTGGACCCTGGAGATGGAAGACAAGCACCTGGAGCACCTTTCTTAAAAAAAACAGGAAAGGAAAGGTCCCGTTAACCTGACTTCTTTATCTGGGAAGATATTAGAATGAATAGGAAAACAATTAATTGCTAAGTGCCTAGAGGGAAATTAAGTGATTAAAGGCTGCCAACGTGCTTTTATTAGGAACTAATCGTGCCAGACCAGCCTAGTTTCATTCTTTGATAAAATAATTGGCTCAGCAGACAAGGGAAAAGCAGCTGCTATAAAGAGCAAGACTTCAACAAAGCTGCTCCCAAGGAATGTCACAAGGAATGCCGGCCAGAAGTGGCGGTGACAGATCAATGAGTGCAGCATTGACCGAGAAGCAGCTTTTAAAGGTGAAAAAGGAAACGGATGGATCCATCTTCACTAAGGCAAGGAGTGTCCTAAAACTTTCCCCTGGGATCAGAGTGTCAGATCAAATGCTGATCAGCACCTTTGCTGTATGCTCTGGTAAGGAAAATAATGTGGTGCCCTTAGGGGCCCTTTCTGTTATTTCATGTGTGATGACAGTTTTGGAATATTTCCATTATTACTCATCAAGGATGGTTCCCGTCCTGCCCTTGCGGCTGAGCACAGATCTGAGTCCAGATCTCTCCAATCCAACACTCAGACTTACTACTAGTGATCTACAACCCTGGGCCCCCACAATGTCGTTGGTTGAATCATCAGCTAAGCTGACTGGGGGTGGTAGGAACTGGCTGCACTAAAATACAGCAGCTCCAATAGGCATGCCAGCAGCCCCCTGTGGCAATGGGGCAAGTGACAGCCAAGAGCTGGCGTTTGCCCGCCTTGCAATTTGTGCTGCTCCGCTTTGTGGCTCTGCTGTGGTGGCTGCAGTCATGGGCTCATTACAAGTAAACTGGTACGATGCTCCCGGCTTCATCAAATGGGCTCAATCAAAATGCCCCAATTAAGCTGCCTTGCTTCTTGAGGGTATATCAAGACTTGAGGCAGCACAGCCATACTTTTTGATGAAGTCTACCAGACAGCCTTGATGTTAAAAGGTAACTCAGTGTGGCAGGATGAAGCCAAGGGCACGGAAACAGTGGCGTGGCATGCAAGGAAAGGTTGCCAGAGACACATCCGCCTGGCTTAATTGAGACGTGATGCCCACTGCACATGTCAGCCAGACTGTAGATGAGAGAGCTGGGTGAAAACGTTTCCTCTGGCCTTCGAGACATCAAGTTGTAGGGAGAAGATTATATCCCCTGGCATCCCAACAATGTCACTCATTATACTGAGGGTGGTCTGCTACTTCAGAGGCTATCACATGGCCAGTTAGCCTACTGTTGCAACAATTTAAAATTCAGAATTAAAAAACAGTTAAAACAAATTACGGTGACTGGAATAGGCTGAAAACATCTCAGGTGTTAAAGGTCAAGGTAAAAAAGGTGCATCTTCAGCATTCACCAAAAGCTGTGATGGTGCCAGATGCACCTTATGGTAGTTGACTACACCAGAAACCGCATGTGCTCCTATGATGCTGGGCATGAAAACATCCATGTTATCATTGATTTATATTCTGCTTTTTGGTCCAAAGGCCCCCAAAGCAGTGAACAACACAGCAATGCAAAAAAAGTTACAATAGATCAATCACAACACAAAAGCAAAATCACACAACACTGAGAAATTGTTGTGTTCATAAAGGAAATACACGCCCTCACTGAAGACCCTGCTCCCCAGTATTCCACCTCTCACTTGAAAGCAAAGTTAACTAGTATTCCTCTCTCCAGCTGCTCCAATCTCTCACTTAGGAGCAAACCCATCCACAACCAATCACCCATGTAGAGTGCCCTTGTCCTCATCACATGACCTCCCTTTTGTGCCTCCCCACTGGAGGCAATATGCTCAGCAGAGCCCCATATGGAAATATTCCAGCGAAAGCTGTTGTGGTTTGTTGTAGCAAAAAGAGCAATGGAATATTTCTGTGGTCATCACAAACTAGAGCCTCCTTTGGTCTGCCTTCAGACTAAGCACCCACATAGGAATCACATGTGACCATTTTAAAGACCCATGTGGTCCTCCAGAGCCACAAGCGAGTGGCAGGTGAGCTGTAGCCCTGTAGCCATGGCACCAGCAACGCAGCAAGGGCTACAGGAAATCCAGGGATTCTTATGAGAAGTTGTGCAAGGTTGTGCTGGTTGCAACACTGGGCTTGTCCACACTTCTGCTTGTCCCGCCACTTTCCCCCCAGGGAAAACCTGCCCTTTACCTCTGTATCGGAGTGAACATCAATCGGGTTTTCCACGGATTGCTGCTTGCTCTGATTCAACAATAAAGGGTAGGTTTTCCCAGGGAAAGCAGTGGGGCAAAGCAAAAAACCTCCTGGACCCGTGTTTTCTAGACAGGAAACATGTGGAAGTGTGGACGAGCCCCGTATGCATGGCAGATATGGGTGAGAGGCAGTGACAGCTTCCAGGTGCTTCCAGGAATGGGTGATTTAGCAGCACCCACTACTGCCATTCTGATTTAAGCTGCATGTGGAATAGCAACTTGGCTTCCAGATTTCTGGAATCCAAATGACATCCTGTAACCAAGTGGGCAGTTCCCCCTTCCTTAATTCCAGCTCCTGGGGCAGAAATTTGGTTCAGTTTTCATCTCGGTGCAAAACCACCTACCCATTCACACTTCCCAAAGCAATACACAAACTGAAGCACACCTACTATTTTCAAGTCACGCTTCTCCAAATCTCACAGCACAGTTCTCCAACCAAAATATGTGCATGTTGGGAGGAAATTGTACATAACAACATTCCACTAATGCATTACATTAGGGAAAACTGCTAGCACATATAATTTAATATTTATTTAATGACTTATATTTATCTGTTGTTGCTGTTTTTCAGAAAAACAAGCGTGGTCCTAAGCAAACGTTCTTCAGAGCTATAGCCAGTCACCCAAGATCTGTGAACTTGGATATAATGGACATGAAAGCACCTGTACAAGAGTTGCTGGGAATAATGGAACATCACAGTGAAGCTACTGGGGGGATCTTTAACACAATAATAGAGAAATGCAAGAAACTGGCCAATGAAGCAGATATAGAACTTAAAGCACCTAGGCAAGCAACGCAACAGGAAAAAATTCAACACCTCCCAACCAATCCACAGAAGACATCTACTGGGGGCCCATCTACATTCCCTATCTGAATCCATTTATTACTTCACTGAGGACTTCATCAACGAAAACCATCCTGCTTGCAGTTTGCTGAAACTACACCCATCTCAGATGTACCATGCTGAAGAAAAAGACTTTTAGCTCATCTCCACGAGTTTCTTAGCACCAGTCAGTAGTGATCTCAGGCATTTGAAATGTTCACCTGATTTGCTGTGTTAAAGTCACAGCACTGACAGAAATGGGTGCTGGCGTGACACACTTTTCTCCAGCATTTATTAGGAAGACAGTGACATTTCTACACAGGGTGAGACAGTCACTCAGCAGCAGCCTGGGGTACCGGAACAACCTTGTTCTGCAGAAAGTAATAATTTTAATTTATAAAGTCAGGAGGGCCCAGAAGATGGTTTACAATTTGAAAACAGGCAGTCCAAATAAATAAAACTATAAAACTCAGGGAACATTAAAACAGCTTAATATAACTGATCCACAAGTAGACAGGAATTAAAATAAATCGAATGCCTGATGGAACAAATGCATCTTGCTACCCATTTAAGACCCAAGACTGAGGGGGCTAATCTAACCTTACTTGAAAGCGCACTGTAGCACCACAAACCAGTGTAAGGGAAGCACTGGGGGATATTGAAGAATTTGGGTGGTATGTAACCTGAAGCGTATGTAACCCGAGGTACCACTGTATTGCTTTTTAAATTGAAATGTCTCAAAGTGACTTGCAGGATAAAAATGGGAATATCAGGACACTTGGAAACCAAACATGAAATCAGCAATGAAACAAGACCTAAATTGCTCACCCAAATAGAGGAATGTGGTTGGTGGGCATGGTCTATCAGATATTCTGGGCCACAACCCTGTGCAACCAAACGACACATTTAGAAATTGAAGCTACTGATGTGGGCACCACAAAATACCCATTTCACAAAAGGAAAACTGCCAGTGATCTGAGCCCCCCTGCAAGAAACAGGCAAAACATACCTGCACACACTGTAAAACAAAAAAGCAAAAAAAACAAAAACAAAAAACCACACAACCATGACAAACACCAACAAAAAAGTAGGTCTCACATCTCCCCAAAATAGCCAAAACCCATTAAAAAGAAAAAGAAAATGAAATGCAAAGTTGTAATGGGCAGGGGCCTAGGAGTGCAAGGGTACCATGGTGCCTTCAGGTGCCGTGTTGGAGACCCTGGGTCTGGGGCTTCATAGGAAATAATCAGCATCTTCAACTGGGCTCAGAAAGAAGTTAGCCGGTGCACATTAAACAAAACTGATGTGGTGTGGAAAGCCAACACTAGAAATTACTCTGGCCACTGTATTTTGCACCAGCTGTAGCTCCTGGATGCTTTTCAAAGGAAGCTCCACATAAGAGTGTGTTACAGTGCTGCAGCTTGTACTCCCCCCACAAAAAGACTTTGGAAGCTACCCAGGAAGAAAGCCTGCCTTTTCCACTGAGATATCGCAAGTTCTGTATATTTTGGACAAAGTCCCCCACACCTAGAACATCAAGCTTTCACACTTTCCGACAGACAGACACAATGATTTTCTGGAGGACACCGTCAGTGGGCTCCTTTAAAGTGTGAGAGGCAGAGGCGGCCAGTGGGAAGCAGAAGCAAAGGGAACAAGCCGGCTTCTAGCCAGATGGTTTGGGCTGACAAGCCAAGCCACATACTGTTTGTATTATAGGAATAAATCCTTTCAACCAAGGACAATAATAACCCTAAGTTGCGGCTAAAAGGAACACAGCAAAGACCAAAATATCCAACATGGACATGCCCCCATGTTGTAAGAGTTGCCACAATAACAGACCCAACCTAGTTTCCAGGAAGACTCCCAGATTTACATAAGCCGTCCCAGTTTCTGATTTGATCCTGGAATGTCCTGCTTTTCCTTAGGACATCCCTATTTTCATTGGATAAATGTTGGAGGATATGGAAGCTTTTTGATGTTTAATGTTTTATTATGTTTTGTTTTATGCTGGAAGCCACCCAGAGTGGCTGGGGCAACCCAGTCAGATGAGCAGGGTATACATAGTAAAATTATAGTTATGGAATAGGACGTCCCTATTTTCATCAGAGAAATGTTGGAGGGTGCGCATCAATTGTGGCTTCAGGCAGAAAACAAACTAGATATTTTGATCAACGGAGATGGCAGGTGGTTGAGGGTGCAGGGACCAAAAGCAAGCACCTCAGAGATACCCAGGCGTGTGTGCCATGGACTCGGGCTGGCCTTCCTTGAGTCTGACAAACGGAGTCTTTCAGAGCAAATCAGGTCACAAAAGACGTGCTTACTGAGCCAGAGTTTGCTTAGACATCCATCTCTGTTGGCTGCTCATGGTGACAAAAAGCCTGCCACTGCAAGAGCAGTGAGAAAAGTAGACTCCATGAATGGAGTATTTGCCTAATCTGCTACCTAAGATCCTTTCAACTACAGAAGCCCAGGTGGGATTGAACCTGGGAACTTCTATGTGAAGCAAGTGTTACATCAGGAGTTGCCTTTGGGACCAGTGTGAACACATTTAAAATGTTGAGAAAGCACTATGGTTGCCAGTCATAAAATGGATGCTGGGTGTGGGTGGGTGCGTTGGTGTGGCACGTAATACAAAATGGCTACCACAGCTAAAAGAGCAGAAAAAAGAGGCAAGCACACAAAATACTGTGGATATGCTCCTTGTTATGTATTGAAGTTCTCACCCTGGCCACCAAGAGTATCATGTATATAGTTTCCACTCAGGTCCACGTCAGTTACTTTAGGCGGGAAACCCTGGGTTGTTGTTGCTACAATGTTGATAGCCGGCTGCCTATAAAAGCAGGCCGGCTGAGCTGCTTGCTGTTCAGTTCTGTTCCAGCTTACAAATAAAGAGCTGCTTTGGAGAAATCACTGCGTTGTCTGCTACATACATACATACATACATACATACATAGCTTGCACCGTAAGAGGTACTGGAAGGTGCACTGGCACCCATAAGTTGGCAACTCCTGCATTAGATATATTCCCAGTAGCTGGTTAACGGGATCCGCCATAGGGAAAGACAACTGTGTAGTTCTCAGATAGGCTGCCACGACCACTGGACGACTGATTCTCTGTGCGTGCTGCACAATGCCCACACTAAAAAAATCCTGCCCAAAGTGCCACAGGCTTTGTTCTGTGCACACTGTCCCTGGTGTTCCCCCACCCTCTCTCTGCTCTTGCAGTGAAAGACTCTTTGCCCACTGCAAGTGAGCAACAGAGGCAAGCATTGTGGCCCAAATAAGCACGTCTTTGTGACCTGATTTGCTCTGAAAGGGCCAGCTTGCCAGGCTTAATGACGGCCAGGCCAAGTTGGAGGAATGCAGTAGGGTCTCTCTCTCTCTCTCTCTGAGCTGCTGCCTCGTGGGTCCCACACCCTCCCTGCCTGCTTGCCATGGCCACCAGTCAACCCTCTAGCTGGTTGGCTGGCTGGCAGGTTGCGGCCTGCCCATTGCCATGGCAACCCTTTTTACCACGGGGCGGGGGGGCATCTCTCCCTCATGGGACGACTGAGCCCATGCTTGAGAGCAATGGAGCAGTTTCACCAGAAGGATGCAGAGCCAGGAGGCAAAAGGGGCACCACATTCATCTGAGCCACCCATCCAGCCTTGTTGTGGATTTAATTAGCAGAGCAATTTGGGTTAAGCTATTCCTTCTGTCCCTCCTGACTTCTGCTGGAGATACTTAATGGTCCTTGTGCTAACGACACCATAGGCACTTTCAGATCTCACTCAGTGAGGCAAAGGAAAGAAAAAGATTGGAATGACATGAGGATAAGGAGCGAAGAAACTAGAGGAGATTGGAGATGGAGGCAACAGTCTTAACTCCCCTGCAGAGTACTGTATAACCAAAGGTTTATTTTGCAGGTACCAGGCTTAACCAGTCTAGCCAATCCATACCTATCGGTGGGTGGCAGTGGGGAGAACCATGTATGTCAGGTCCTCCTTGGAGGAAAGGGGTGGGTGGGATAAATAAGTAAAATTTAATGTGTCATTTCTGGGGCAGGGGCACAGTGCTGTCCGACAGAATCAGGTCCTCAGGAGGTTGAGCAAATCTGTAAATTTTTGGTTCTCCCTGTTTCTCATTTATTCAGTTTTAAATTAAAGTTCCCCCATTTCTAGGGAATTAAAAAAAAAATCCTTATGAAAATTCGTAAGAACTTTAGTGTGAGTTTCTCCTCATAACCACAATTTTGTATGCTTGTATTTGGACACTTTTACAAGCAAATTTCCCCAATGTAATGCATTCCTGCATGTTATTTTCACAAATATATGTATTTATATGCACACTTTACCCTTATATATGCACACTTTACCCTTATATATAGACTTTTGTATACATTGTTTGGTCTCATGAACTGGCAAGGTGACAGAGAGGAGAAAGAGGTGAGTGTAGTTGTGACTGGGACACACTGGGGCAAGCTAGGGATGGGGAAGTCAAAGGTTGGTACAGGAAGTACTCAGGGGCAACAGAGAATGGTGAGGGAATGGAGATCAGTGCACAGGAACCAGAGCAGCAGGACCCATCACCAGAGACAGAGGGGTCCTTGTCTCCCAAACACAGCGGGCTCTGACGCAGCAGGATGCACACCCTAGGAGGCTGAGGCAGGCAAGGATCCACAACCCAGCTCACTAGCTGGTCTGGTGGGGCTCGCTAGCTCTGGGAGGAGGTGTGTGATTCCTCAGCTGGAGTAGGCTCAGAACAGGTGAGGATCACCTGCCTCATCAAGCCCAGATGCTGCAATCAGCATGAAAAATATAAAAGGGCAGCAGAGCTGAGGTGCTGTGTCTGCTCAGCTTCCCACGTTAGTTGGGCCATGGTTTGGATGATCCAGGGAGCTCTTTGGGATTGTGCTTGTGCAGGACTGACTTGCAGGTGTGCTGACCCCCTGGAACAACTGCAGAGGTGGCAACCTGGTCTGACCGGACTTTAGACCTGTTGGGCTGCATGCTAGCATCTGCTGTGGGACTGGAGAACTGCATTGCAAAAATGAGGAAAATGCATATTTGAAGGGTATTTGTGTTTTGATTTGCATGTTGTTTTGGAAGGTATAAATTTGGTAAGTTCACCTTTAATTGTGAACTTTCTCCAGCCCTAGCAAATAAGGCAGGTGCCGTACTTCACTGTGAAAGATGCAGGAATGCAACAACAAACTGCCTCACACTAACAACATAGCAAGTCCATAGTCAAACTGCCAAAGCTAGTTCACTTTTCAGAAAGCAGCCCAGGGGGGCTGGACTCCATAAATTTGCCCCTAGGGGAGGCAGGGGGCTAGGAAGGGGCTCATGATAGAGGTTTGTACAATTTTGCAGGTCGCAGAAAAAGTGGGGATGGAATTTTGCTCCCTGCCTTATTAACAAACAGCAGCCTTTGCCAACTTGATGCAATCCAAACATTCTATACTACATTCCCTATCAGCCTTAGTCAGCATAGCAGTGCTGGTGGGGGCTGATGGGAATTGTAGTCCAAAATGTCTGGAGGGCAGCTACTCTGTCCTTCAGCTCTACAGTTGGCAACAACCCAATTGTTCATCTGGAGAAAGGCACTTGTGTTATCGTTTTGGCAGGTGAAAGCACTCAAGGTTTCCTAACAGAAGAAACCAATCAGCAGAACACTCCTAGAGCCCACAAGCACCATGGTGAATGTGGCAAAGAGCCCCTCTTGTCAACCCCCCAGGTGACAAAGCAGTCCTCTTTAAGTAAACCAGAGGGGAGCAGGAGGCAAGATTCGGCCCTTTTTGCACATGTGAAGCAGAGGTTATCTTGGCAAATGCATGTTCCCAAACTCACATAGGCCAAAGTAGTTGTTCTGGAGTTTGGGTTCAAAACCACGATGGATACTCTGAACATATCTAGTGGGCAGGAGGTCCCCTGAGATCTAAAACTTATCTTTGTCTTTGCTGAACAATTAATATTTAAACCTGAATGTGGAATATCAAAATACTACTCTTAAATGGAACCATCTACAGGTATTTTGGCAAGAAGTTGCATTATTTCTATTTGGCCTTGGGGACAGCACCTGCTCATTTAGTTTTCTTCATTTGTTCTTGGGATATTTCTCCAATATATGGAAACTGAAATAGGAGCAAAGGTTATGTGCCCCAGTCCAGTGAGAGACATCTGTGGATGCCTGCAGTCTTCTGCTCCCATTGCCAACGCAGATGTGAATCAGGACACACACCTCCTTTACAAGATGAGTATCCAAGCCTATTTTGCTGGTTGGGTGCATCTTTTAATTGTGATGGAGAAGCCCAACCAAATTCAAAGCCACCAGTTGTTACTCATCACTATTTACCTGAATTGAGTCTATGCTTTTATTCATTTTTAATCCACATGATCCTGTGGCTCTGGAAATTTCATTCCACCAAGTATTTATGAATGGATGGATGAGCTGTCTTTGCTGGCAATTAGTTTGCATTTCAGAAAAAAAGTGAAATTGGAAATCTGTTATCAAATCTGGCACTTTGTCCTGGATTTTGTTTCTCCTGGATAACATATGTTTCCTCCTGCAATAGTATTTTCTCTCCAGTTCTATTTCTTGATTAGTGTTTTCTATTTTGAATTTTGGAGACATTTTTTTACCATGTTGCAATTGCACAAAATGACCTTCCTTTTGAGCTTTTGCATACTGGCTCTTGCTGCATGGCCTTTGATGACCAACGGCTACAAACTAGAATTCTTTCTTTGGTGATCACTCATAGCCAAGTAAGATTGTCTTCCATAAACAATTTTAACAGTGAGTCCATAAGTGACTGTGGAGGCCAATTCTGGATCCACCCATCCTTCCACAGTGGGGACATAGGTGTCTGGGTGGCAGTTGATTATGGTGAGGGTTTGCCAAGGATTCCTTCCTCTTAGCACATTTCTCCCTTTCGTCCCGAGTTTGAGTGTCTTCAAAGCCCATGACACCTTTGAAAAAAGCTATTCTCCAATTGGAATGCTCTCAGGCCAGTGTTTCCCAATTGTCGGTGTTTATAATATATATTTTTAGATTTGCCTTGAGAGTCTTTAAACCTCTTTTGCTGACCACCAGCATTACGCTTTCCATTTTTAAGTTCGGAATAGAGTAGTTGCTTTGGAAGACGATAATAAGGCATCCAAACAACATGACCAGTCCAACGAAATTGATGTTGAAGAATAATTGCTTCAACACTGGTGATCTTTGCTTCTTCCAGTACACTGGCATTAGTTTGCCTGTCTTCCCAAGTGATGTGTAAAAATTTTCCGAGACACCGTTCATTGAATCTTTCGAGGAGTTGGAGATGGCGTTTATAAGTGGTCCATGTTTCACAAGCATAGTAAGGTTGGTAGTACAATAGCTTTGTAAACTAGCATTTTGGTTTCCCTGCAAAAGGATGGGATTTTGAAACTCTGTGCAACCCATACACGTGGGAGCTTGGAAGGAAAAATTGCAATTAATATAACCTCTCCCACCCATTAAAAACCATCCCACACGAGGAAAATAAGAAGATGCCTTATACCATTGGTCCATTTAGCCGAGCATTGTCCACACTGACTGGCAGTGGCTCTGCAGGGTTTCACAGAGGGGACAATTCCCAGCCCTACCTGGAAATGCCACTGGGGACTGAACTCTGTGTTACAGACCAGCACTTGCCACAGCAGATGGTGTAAAGGGTGCATGACCGATGCACTTAAGAATTCATGACCATGTGCTGGTGAGTTGTGGGCCAACCGTGGCTTCCAGAGTAGCACTTAAGGAAGTGTAGCTGGGGCAAGAAGAGCCCTCTCTTGGCTCAATTTAAATAGAAGCAAGTAGGCTTAAAATAAGAACATAACTTAGCACGGCTGGACTGGAAGTGGCATTTCAGACAGCCAAATGAAGTGTGAGCAGAGTACACTTGTGACAGTTGAAGGTCATTGCGGGGGGGGGGGGAGCTGGCATGAAAGAATTCCCTCCTCAGGAGGTGAGGGGGAATGATGCAAAAGATTCCAAAATCAGCATTTTACCCAGATTGGCTGCTGGGCGGCTGCCTAATCACAGGCTTCCCTTCCCAGCTTTGGGCGAGGAGAACTCAGGAAGCTGAAGCATGTCAGATAACATCAGGAGGCCAGTCTGTCAGATGGTCCAGTGTGGGGGTGCCTTGTGGTGTCTGCCCTCTGCTGCCTCCTGGGCATCGTACAGCTTGGGGAGGCTTCCGTTAACGCTTTGCCTTGCTGCTCTGCCCCAGCTTTCCTTCCAGGCCAGGCTTGCGTTCTGCTGACTCCAGCAAGGGCGTCAGGAAACACCTTTTGCCATCTGAGCTGCTGCAGAACAGGATGAACCCAGAGAAGCCCATCCTAAGTGCCCACGGCCAGAGAGGAAACTCGGGGGAGGCCGGCCGGAGGATTCGTTGGGAATGAATTGGAATCTGTTCCTTACCCTGTCAGTGTGGGCTCAGAGCCACCACGGCTGCAGAAAACAGTCTGTTACCAGCAAACAAAAATGGGGGGAGGAAGTCAACGCCTCTGCCTAGGGGTGCCTTTAGTGTGCCTGGGGGCAGCCAGGCTTTGGCTTCCAAGCCACCTCCTTCTCAGAGGCCCCAATGGAAAGACTAAAATCTCCAAGTGTGGGGCTAAAATCAAGGGGGGTGTAATAAGCTTGGATTCAGTATCAAGGCATACAGGGGCAGGCCCAGCATCAACTTTACATACTATCTTATCAACAGAGGCCATTTCATAGTGATGGTAAAAGAGCCCCAGCTGGGCCAACCATTGACTCAGCCTCCACCGCACCCTGCCCTGTAAAATGGCAATGGGCTGCCATTTTAATTTCCCACAATGCCCATGACATAGCATCACTTCAAGGCATTGTGGGGAATTCAGAAGGCAGCTCCCAAGCCAGTACTGGCACTCATTGGGACATTCAGGCCACCACCCACTGCTGCCATTGGTCATGCCAACACAGGAAACTAACCTGTACAGAGTTAGCTCAAAAGTCCATCTAGCTCAGTATTGCCTCTGCTTTAAAAACTACCTTCTGAGGCAGGCTATTCCACTGTTGGACAGCTCTTACCAGCAGAAAGTCCTTCCTAATGTTTTAGTCAGAATCTCCTTTCTTGTCATTTTAACTTCTTGGTTCTGGAGAAGCAGAAAACAAGTTTGCTTGTTGTTATGTATCCACAGATGAAAGGGACTGAGATTTACTTTCTTTGAAGGAAAATAAACAAGAAACATAGAAAGCTGACAATTTGGGAAATGGCCTGTTAGATAAGGCGGCCAGCCTCCACAGATCATTTTGATCAATAGGAATGGGGTAAATGTTATTCTGGGTAGCTAGGGAGCAGGGCAGCATTACTGATTTTCTCATTAAGTCTTGAAAAGTTTTGGGAAAGTGTGTCTTAACCACTGGAATTATACAAAGGCTAAAGTGCATATTTGGGGGAAACTTTACCAAAAGGCCCTAAAAGTGGAAACTTTATAAATATTTCCATTTCTAAAATAATTTCCTTGTTCACTTTTCCAATCCAGTGATGATTACTCTTGTTCATTTAAAAATTTTAAATCTCTCTGTGATTGAAATTCTAATTCTTCTCCATGAAAAAAGAAATTCTGCAATCATAATATTTTAGCTAACCAACCAAAACTTGCTAATCATCTCAGCCCACATGATTTACTCTAAACTTCTGGTTTGAATTTTTGTGGAATCTGGAATACTGTAACAGGAGCAGCGAGTTAAGAGATGTATAGGATTATGTGGAACAGTTAGTACAGTCTTTGAAGGCAAGGAAGCACTGAATGTGATGCAGTTTCATCATATAACACACCCTCCTTTAATCAAGCATTATTTCTGGGGAGCTATAGATGGCAATGGCCATACATTTCTTGTAATATGTATGAGTTTGGGTATCAGAGAGGGACAGGTAAACTATGCAAGCCATTAAGACACATCCCCATGAATATTGAAGTCTTTGGCAAATGTTGCATCCATGTTTCCAACCATACACAATGAGAGCTAGAACCTTGCTTTTTCCCCTTAATAGAAGAGAATTAAGGTCAGCATTTCCAGGAATCTGGAGTTACTGCCAAGTGCTGGATGCCACATGGGATTTGGTTTGGTTGCCTGGTTTCCAGCTCTGCCTTAGTTCATAACCTTTTTATCCTCTTAATATATGGCCACCTTCCACATCCCTAATAATTATTCTCACTTTTCTTCTACTAGCAGGGACAACCCAAACATGTTGGCACTGGAGGCAAACCACAAAATGGCACTCCCCTCCCGCCAGGAAAGAAGGGGTAAATGAAGAGCTACATCAGGAACAAGGGGGGTGGGGGGAATAAAGATCTACATTAGGATCTGCAGCCCCTGTGGACCAGGTGGATTTTGCCACCTGAGGTGGATGCCTCATGGATGAGCCAGCCCTGCCTAACAGATACCGCCACACTTTTTTTGCTTTCCCCTAGAACCAGATCTTCACCTGTTGTAGGAGATTCTTCCACCAACCTCTTGCTTTCAGGTTTCCAGAAGCTTCACTGGTGCCCTTCCAAGTATTTTCACCCCCAGCCAAGTGCCTGGGTTTCCTATGCAATAGAGTCAGCCCAGTAAGAGACAAGGTCACATTAGAGTTCTGTGTGGGACTCTGCCATTTTGGTATTCCTTGATGCTTGTAACTCCTCCTGTGCCTTTTATCCTGCACATTTGTACTGCACAAATCTAGGGCAAGACTCGTTGACCTGTTCTTCCTTCCAGTGCCTTTCTGCAAGATTTCTCTTTTGGTTTTTCAGATCATTAAGAGGGCTTCCTCCTGGATTACTGTAGGTATGGCCTGGAGGCTGCTAGAGAGCTGCAGTGCTAAGTCATCAAATACATTTCATTTCTCTTCACTGATGGGGTCATAGTGAGACAGACTGACAGAGAGAAGCATTTCTGCTCTTCTTCATAATTTCTGCCTTGTCTACCTCATTCTTACCTTCAAATTCAGGGAAAAGAGAGAATGTTTCTCCATCAGAAAAAAAAAATCTGCATAGAAAACTAAGGGTTCCTCTATTTTTCAGAAGAGCTTCAAGAACATATGCAGCTTTAGGTTTGCACAATTTAAAAGAATCAAAGCTTTCTCTTGCTCCAGCACAATAAATCCACTACACACACACACACACACAGAGAGAGAGAGAGAGAGAGAGAGAGAGAGAGAAGTTTTGTGGTTTGGAAAGTGAGGATGGAATGCACTGTAAAGTGTGGGATGAATAAATGATTAATCGAAAGACCTGTAAAGCAAATCACAATGAATGTAGCACGAATGCTCATTGGAATATATAACTTTGTAAACAAATCAGAATGAGAGTTCAATGAAGACTAACCACCACATAATCTTTGTGCAAGCAAATCGGGATGAATGCTGAATAAACAGGTTGTCTGGGAGGGCCCTAGGTGTCAGAGAAACGTATTCTAGTCTTGCCTTCTCTGTGATATACAGTGACAGGGATTTTTTCCTATTGGATAGAAGAGCATCCAGTCATGTGAACCTCCACCTGCTGTCTGAAGTGGTACAGACCAGCCACCTGTGCCTTAGACCCAGCATGTTATCAGTGTGTGCTGGGAAGGCAGATGATTCAAGGGCGCCACATTTCTCTAAGCGTATTTATTTCTATTTGGATCCTGAACGCCTTGTGAGTCGAATGTTTTGGCTCCTGAATGCCGTGAACCCGGAGGTGTTTCAGTTTGCAAACGTTCTTTGGAACCTGAACATTTGATGCGGCTTCTACGGTTTCCAACTGGCAGCAGGAGCTTCCTGCAGCCAATTGGAAGCCACACCTTGGTTTCCAAACATTTTGGAAGTCAAACAGACTTCTGGAACGGATTCCATTTGACTTCCAACATGCAAACCTTGTGAGTCTGCAGCACTACCATGAGTGTATGTCCTGAGGACTAAATTGGCTGTGCAGAGGAATACAAAGGAATATGTTCTCCAAGATAACCTGGTCCCAAGTAGCTTTATATGGCAAAAGGAGCTAGTGTAACTCTTTCGGTACAAGTGTTGTGTGCTGGCACCTGTCAGTGGTTGGGCAGCTGCTTCAGTAGCCTTGCTACTGCATTTGGCACTAGTTGCAGCTTCCAGACCAACCTGTAGGGGAAGCCCGAGGTCAACCACATTGCAGTAATCCAATCTGGAGTTTCCCAGTGCCTAGACTACAGCACCTAAGCTATCCTAGAAGTCACAAAATCATAGAGTTGGAAATGTCATCTAGTCCAACCTCCTGCAATGCAAGAATCCTGCCCACAGCTGTCCAGGAATAGCTGGAGCTGTTGTGTCAGCTGAAGCTGGCAGAAGGCTTTTGTAGACCCGGAAGCCACTTGGGTCTCCAGTGATGGACTATTCCAGGAGCACCCTCAAACTCATAGAATTATAGGTCTGTAGAGTTGGAAGGGATGCCAAAGGTCA
The DNA here is from genome assembly GCF_964270895.1 of Podarcis filfolensis. Taxonomy (NCBI): domain Eukaryota; kingdom Metazoa; phylum Chordata; class Lepidosauria; order Squamata; family Lacertidae; genus Podarcis; species Podarcis filfolensis. The sequence continues at coordinate 54,651,670 of NC_139611.1, read as the reverse complement.
TCTTGTCCAACCTCTTGTCGTGCAGGAATCACAGCTAAAGCATCCCTGACAGATGACCATCCAACCTCTGTATAAAAACCTGCAATGTATCTACTCCTTCAGAAGAAATACAACCCCACCTAGAACAAGCAACTGATGTCTTTAACGGACCTGGGAAGAACTGCCTTCTCAATCCGGCCTGTGGACGATTCGGGAATCAGTGTGTTTTTACATGAGTAGAATGTGTCCTTTTATTTAAAATGCATCTCTGGATTATTTGTGGGGCATAGAAATTTGTTCATATTTTTTTCCAAAATATAGTCCGGCCCACCACATGGTCTGAGAGACAGTGGACCGGCCCCCTGCTAAAAAAGGTTGCTGACCCTTGTGCTAGATCCTATCCACGAGTTGCATAGAAAAGAGAATTTTGATAGGTGCAACTTCTTCCTGTATATCCTGCTGAAACTATCCTTTCTGCTGAGCCTCTGTTAGATCAGGGCAGCAACCTAATTGCAGAGAGAGTCCCTTAAGACAGACCCATAAAACATCTCCTTCCAAGAGACAAAGGCTCTCTCGGAGGACAACAGTGGACTCATCACTGTGATTGTCAACTTCACCATGGGATGCCTTCTATGGCAACAGTTGCCAGGGCAACCTATAGGCAGAGCTTCGCTCCCTGAAACAGTCCACCTATATAGATGCTGACAGAGGGCCAAATGGCTGTAGCCTTCAAATGAAACAGAGAAAGGACTAGCAGTGACTTTGTGAGCTCCTTCCCTGTCCCTTGGGGCTGCTGCTCGCAGACTGCCATGGCAGTTTGTGTGTTTGCAAGATACTTGCAGAGCAAAGGCGATATTCAGGGATGCATTTATTCCTCATGCTTGTGATGGCCTACTAAACAAGCAGAGAATAAAGAACTGGGTGCAGAACCTATCTGATAGATTCTTAAGGCAAGCTTCTATCTGTGGTGCTAAATATAACCTTAAACATTTCCTGGTGAAACATCAGAAGCCACAGCGGAGTTGGGAGGTCCAATAGCGGGCAGGGTGGGGAGGGTGTTCACTACTCAGAGCTAATGTGGTCTAGTAGTTAAAGTGTTGGACCAGGACTTGGGAGAGCAGAGTTCAATTCCCCACTCAGCCACGGAGCTCCTTCCATGACCTTGGGCCAGTCACTGTCTCTTAGCCTCACCTACCTAGCCTGCATCCTTGAAGAGGGTCTTAAATATATATATATATATCTTCATTTTCAAAAATATTACAAAAGCACAAATACTTGTAATGTAAATCCCCCATATATGCTATGTGTGTACATTTTAAGATTGAGAGTGGAGAAATACATCAGACTTTTACCTTAACATGTCATTTAATAAGGCCCTGCATAATGCAATTTAATAAAAATTGACCTATATGATATGTGTTTCACAAGGCATCACTAAGCCAATTGATTATCCCCCTACGTGGGGGATGTTTTTGATGTCTATTAAAAAAACGAACTCATGGCTGACACCTTCCCACCAAATTTGATTTTATTTGGTACTGATTACATGAGAATACTTATTACTATTAGCTCTTTTTTGCCTTCACAAAATTAATATTTTCATTGATCTTGGTTGGCCTGGGCTGACCTTTCTATGATTAACCTTTCTATTCCTGCATTGCAGGGGGCTGGACTAGATGAACCTTGGGGTTCCTTCCAACTCTGCAATTCTATTATTCTCTGTTTCGAAGTAATGTCTAAGTATGCAACATGGATCTGTAATGGTAAGTTGCCTCTTAGCTCTTTGCTTTGTTTTATTGTATGAGGTTTTGATTACTTAATAAAGTCTTTTAAAAAAAGAAAAGAGAAAAGGTAAATAATCGTAAGGTTCATATGTTGGATTTTGGATAGTTGTGATGGTTGAGCATTGTTGTCTATTCCTATCTTAACAAGTTGCTCCAGAGAGAACTCTGAGTTGTTAGTGGTTTTGTCACTCTACCGCCCCTTCTCATGTACTGAATAAACATATACCATATTCTGCCAAAAATCATCTTGGTCTCTCATGCTTTTTAGAGCTTTTTAGAGCTTGTGTAGGTAAGTAGCAATAGGTGTGCTTGCCTTATATGTCCCTGCGTATGTCATAAGAACTTAAGGAGAGCCAATGGCCCATCTTGCCAGCATCCTGTTCTCACAGTGGCCGACCAGATGCCAGTGGGCAACCCATCAGCAGGACCCAAGTGCCTGAGCACTCACCCCTCCCCCTTGTGGCTTCCCGCAACTGGTATTCAGAAGCATTGCTTCCTCTGACCAGGCAAAAAATCCCTTGATTTATGCTGCGCTCAAGTGGCACAATGGCCAGGCCATCTGGGTCAAACTGTTTCCTTTTGTGCAGCGAGTGCATACCCTCCCTTTCAGCTCTCCATAGGGCAAATCTCTCTCCCATTAAGGTTTGCCAACCATGACTGATCTTCTCATTCAGGAACCTCCTAGCCGGCCTCTGACAAATGTTCCGTCACCCTCTGTGCGTAGATGGGTGCATGTGACCATGCATGCTTGCTCCAGAGTCCAGGGTGTGTGTGCAGCAGGAGGCTGGGAGGATCAGGGCAGGGGCAGACTTGGCCTCGGTTGCCTGCATATGCTGCGACCCAGCAGAAGCCACTTGCCGGTGACAGCAGCCTCTGTGAGCAATGATTGGTGGGCAACAGATGGTCCATGAAACCATCCTCTGATTGTCCACAAATGAGGCTGGTTTCCATGCGGGGAGGGGTGGAGAAAAGGAAAGGCGAACAGATGGCTGAGCCAAGGGAGAGAGGGGGCAGAAGGCCATGTCCGTCATTCCATCAGTGTCGTGGCTTTCAGTGCACTGCTCCCCATTCCAGGGGAGAGGGCAAGAGAGGGAAGCAGGAATACTTTTGCTTGCAGGCAGATGGGCTGCGGTGGTCACGTGCCCTACTTTTCAGAGGACAGTCCTCTACATGAGGAGGAAGGCAGTTCTGCCCAGGCTGCCTGGTTCAGCCCATAGATTTAAAGCATCATCAGACCACTTTAAACTGTCATGGCTTCCCCCAAAGAATTCTGGGAGCTGTCATTTGTTAAGGGTGCTACAAGTTGCTAGGAGACCCATATTCCTCTCACAGTCTCAGACCATATCCTATAATTCTATAATGAACATAGTGGCAGAGGAGCAAGGTCAGAGGGGAAAGTGACAACTTTCTTCTGAAGTAATAGCTTCCAATGATGAGTGCAACTTGACCTCATCATTGATTAAGGACCATGTTCACTGCCCAGACAGTGGCAAGCCCATCTACTGCATCCTCCAACATTGCTTGTGGCCTTCTTGAAAAGACCAAGCCGTAACTCATAGTTTGTTTGGGAGACAATTCCCATCAGCCCCAGCCAACGCAGCTAGAGGGCACCAGGCTGGGGATGTCTGGTCTACTGTTTTGCAGTTTAACAGGCACACATGTACACGTACATGCACACACACCCTGCTTCCTGTCCTGGACTATTGCTCATTTCCTTTCAACATTCTTTACCGCTGGAATGAGGCTGACCAATGCCTAGTAGCGAAATAATGTGATTTCCCAAATCTCGGACACACGCGCTCCTGTTAGGACAACCTAAAATGGCCTTGGCTGTTTGTGCTACGCTGTCATGCTCCAGGCTCATGTTCTGCTTGTTGGCCTCGTTAAGCCTTAAATCCTGTTCAGGAATGCTACTGCCTAGTCATACATTTCCTGCATCATTGTATTGGAGTGCCTGCAACACTATTTACAGTTGCATTTTTGGGGGGTGAATCTAATTTGATGAATGTTATTTTTGTCGTTGTTTGTTGCCGATATGATGTGGTTGGAAACCACCGTGATCACAACCACACCATACAATTAAAGCACCCTAATACCACTATGGCACCTGCAAAGACCTTACTTGGTGCACACAGGCAAAGGCTCCACATTAATTCTTCCTTTTTTAAAAGTAAATATCTAGCCCTCCTGGAAAAAAGTTATGAAGTAAACGTGTGGATAACTGGACTGACTGCTCCTTCCTATCATGTGTGTTTAGCCAATGAGTGAAGTCTGAGCTATGATTGATAAGTGAGTTGTTTGGACACCAGACAATCCCTGGGATCTTCAAGACTTATGTTTTCCTCTTCCTTTTAGTGCACTTTTCCTGCTTCTGTCGTATTTTCTAGTTTTTTGATCCACCCATTTGCCACTTCATTTTGCTTTGTTTTGCTGCCTGCCTGCCTGCTAACTGGGGCAGTTGGCAGCCAGCTACTTAAGACTTTAAAAAAATATGTGGGCTGAAGTAGTCATGGCTTCCTCCAAAGAATCTTGGGAGCTGTAGTTTGTTAAGGGTGCTGAGACTTGTTTGGGAGACGCCCTATTCCCCTCCCAGAGCTATGATTCCCAGAGTTATCTAATAGTCAATCCCTCTTTCCAAGGAACTCTGGGAATTGTAGCTCCGCGAAGAGTAATAGGGATAGCCTAAGAAGTCTCAGCACCCTTAACAAACTAAAGCGCCCAGGATTCTTTGGGGGAAGCCACAACTGTGTAAAGTGGTGTGATACTGCTTTAAATTGATAGTTCAGATGGAGCTTGTGAGTATCTGGGGCAGGGTTCCTGTGGTGGTCCTCCCCTGCTCCAAGATATTCCACCACCCTCTCCACAAGTGGCAAAATGTATCCAGCCAGCCCTGCCACTACAACTATCTTCTGGCAAATCCATGATCTAGATGTGCAGGAAAAGTTCCCTGCATGCTTTTCCACAGTGCCTGGTCTGGGCCTGCAAAGTGCATCCTTTGGGCCAGAAACGCTGAGAATATCTAAGGGAGAAAAGTGGCCTTTGCTCTGTGAGGCAGCTCCTGCTAGAAAATGTCAGGGCTGTGCTTGTGAGCCAACAGTTCCCGCTCTGTCCTCGTACATGGGAAAACCAGAGGCCTGCTGACAGCTGTTCTCTATTAGAGCAGCAGAAGAGAAGTCAAAGGGATGGCAAACCTAGCCTGGCCCCAGAGAGGAATCCCCCCTGCATGATGGTCAAGGGGTGGGGAGGTCAAGAGAGCCTCACCTCCCTCAATCCAGCGCAAGTGACCAGTTACAGTTTCTGGACACTCTTCAAATGCAGCTCCACATACAATGTGTCACAGCAGTCTAACCTTTAAGAGCATGGATTGCCGTGGCTAAGCTTTAGCTCTCTGAATGAGCTTTGTGCAAAATGTGTGGGTTGGGGCAGGTCCAGTAAGCTTGATCCTGAACCCCTCCTCACAGTGTGTTCATTCTACACGTGTTTGCAGAGGGCTTCTGATTCTCCTGACAGAAAGCCAAGCTGGATGTGGCATTAGAGACATGTCTTTGGGTTGCCCCGCCTTCTGAGACGAGGTGGGAACACCTCAACTGTGTAAATCCCTCCCTATGGCTATTCCTTTGGCACCTACTCTGCTAACCTTAGATACCAGGTAAAGCCCCTTCTTCTGTTCTGGACTTTGAGCAGGTTTTAATGTGACCAGCCTGGTCTTATATATGATTGCTATCTTCAAAAGCTGCCTTGTGAATTGCATTTGAACTGTGGGATATAAATATTTCAAAGCAAATAAACAGCTGGTGTGAGCATATATGCACAGGGGCACCATGGATTTTGGAGGAGAAAAATCCATCAGAGGCTACTGCAAGGACCGTAAACCCCCCCCCCCAATATTTCACAGCTGAAGCAGACTTTTCTTCAGGGTTGCTTTCCACCACTCACAAATTCAAGGACTGAACTTTTGAAACAAAAAAATTTTTTTCCTTCCAGTAGCACCTTAAAGACCAACTAAGTTAGTTCTTGGTATGAGCTTTCGTGTGCATGCACACTTCTTCAGATACTTCAGGTATCTGAAGAAGTGTGCATGCACACGAAAGCTCATACCAAGAACTAACTTAGTTGGTCTTTAAGGTGCTACTGGAAGGAAAAAAAATTTTTTGTTTTGACTATGGCAGACCAACACGGCTACCTATCTGTAACTGAACTTTTGAAAGTGGATGATGGAAAAATGCAACCCTATTTCATAACTTCAGGACTGGCTGCACAGTGCGCAGGCATGAGTGTGGAGGACTGTCGAGAGCATCCACTGCTGAGGAGCTGATTTTGGCATTCAGCATTGCAGAGCATTGAACTAGATGACCCTCGGAATCCTTTCCAACTCTACAATTCTATGATTATTGAGCTTAATTTAAATAATTAGAATTGTAATCATAATTGCCAGTGCTTTATTTCCAAAATCCTGGCTACGTTGTGACTTCATCCTATTCAATGAGACAACAGTTGAGATGGTATTTGAACTGATTTCTCCCAGGTTCAATATGCTTCTGGCTCTTAAAATGACTTTTGAGTCATAATCCATTTTGTGCCTGTGCTTGCATGCTCTATCAATCTATCTATTTTTATGAATCCTGTCCAAGCTGGGCCAACTATGCTGACCATACCTCTTGTCAGGCATATTGCTTGCTAATGGCCCAGGATGTTCAAAGAATGTCTCTTCATGGGAACAAATTGTCTGAAGATTCTTTGGAATGTGAAAACTTCCTCCCAGATGAAGGGAGGAGGAGGAGGCGGGGTGGGGAACAAGCTGCGTGTGTAAAAAGCAGCAATGGGGGAAACTGGCAGGACACAGAAAGAGAAGCATACACACACAGAGAGCAAGAGCGCTGAGCTGGGAACCTTTATGCTAAAACAGACCTCACCAATGTGTTGTCTTGTGGGTGTCTGCAACTCCAACTCCCATCACCACAAGCCAGGAGTTGTAGTTCAAAACATCTGGAAGGCACCAGGTTGACAAAGGCTGCACCAAATGCATCTGAGCTGTGAATGTGCTGCCTTTGGAAGTGTTTAAACTTCTGAACTTGTAAATAAATCCAGCTCCTAATAAGCACCGCCCCTGAAGCTTCTGACTGCTCAGGGAAGTGGGGATTGCACATGGAAACACACAAGCCTGTCCCCCCCCCCCATGCTAATTTCCTCTGTGTTGAAACTCAGCATACGCTAGCCAAGTTCTTGAACCACCTTTCCTTAACCTGTTGCCCCCAGAGATCTTGGACCTGCCTTACCCAGCAGGACCCGTGGACAGGGATGAAGGGTGCTGAACGTTCCACATTCTGGGACTGACAAAAGAAAAACCTGTCCCATGTCTCTCTTCCAAGTGGTGGGATCCTCAAAGAACTTCTCTTGCAGATCTTTGACAGTTGAAGAATTTACAGCAGGGGTTTGAAAAGCTATTCCAGCCCTGCGGTCACATTCCCATCAGGGCAACCTTCTGTGGGCCACATGTCGGCTGGCTGGGGTAGGTGGGATATTGGGAGGCCAACAGGTTGGGAAATGCTGGTTTGTGCACAGTACATGCAGAATGCGTACATGTCTTGCAACATCATCACCCATTCCACATAAGCTGGCAATGTGTACACAATCTAAGTCTCTGGGGAACTAGGCAAACAGCCAACTAGATGAATGCCAACGAGGCCAGCAGCCTTCTCCATGTAGGGGACCCTCCTAATGTTTTGGACTACAAATCCCAGCAGCCCCAGTGCTGGCTGAGGCTGATGGGAATTGTAGTCCAAAGAACATGGAGGGCACCCCACATGGAGAAGCCTGCTGCAGAGAGACTGTTTAGCCTCCAGAGGAAGCCTTTCCTCTCAAGGAGGTAAGAAATGTCACACCAGGGTGGCAGGGACCAGCCTCAGTGGCGAGACTATGTGGCTCACTCTGCGCAGGAGTCTTTTGCCGAGGGAGAAAACAATACAGGGTTTGTTGGGGCCTGGGGCGCTGCTGGAATTTTCTTGCTCCTCCCTCACAAGGATGGGGCTCAGGAAACTGTGCGGGCCTGTGTGTGCCATTGGGTTCCACTGAAGAGGCATTGTGCTCTCTGTAGAGGCGACGAGGGGGCAACACTTTAGAGGGACTGAGAGACTTTGCTGACAGTTGATGTGGCAACAGCAGACAAGCTACAGTAGATCAAAGCGGGGTGAGGCAAGAGCAGGACTCCCGGAAGAAGAGCTGGTGCAGGTGGCTGGAGCTGGGTCCCTTCCCAGTTTGCTCTCCACACCTGCTCCAGCCTCACCTGGGAAAAGTGCTGCAGCTGATTCAAATATATACTCCATCCCAAATCAAGGGCAGACACAGCTGTAATGTTTTAAACGTGATGACAGTAGCGCAAAAAGCGCCATCGAAGCCCTAAACGCAAACATTTTATTTATTTTTTTAATTCTGGAGAAAGCTGCAGAACATGCCTTGAAAATTTACATTATTGTCTGAGCAAGACTGGTCCTGTGTTTCCAGATTGCAAGAGGAAATTCAGCTGAAGCCTATTGGCTAGTACCTGTGCTATCATGAACACCCTCTCCCCTTGAAGGCTGGAACGCTTTTGCAACAATCTGTAAGCGCTCATTGGTTTAAAAAAAGGCAAAGGATGAATGTATGCTCATCTAAGCCAGGGGTTGGGAACCTCAGGCTTGGGTCCAAATGTAGGCCTCCGGACCAAGCTGGCTGTCCAGGCCATATGCCTCACTGGCCGTTTTTCATATCCTCCCTGAGTGTTTCTGCCTGGCTGGGATATGCCCTTGAACTCTGATTGTGCCTCCGGCTTGTCTGGCTGGAGGATGTATGTATGTATGTGTGTGTAGAAATTATCCCAATGTACAAAGGTAAAACTCACACACATTGCTCTGCTCACTTTTGCCTCTGGCCCCGCCTCCCACTGGCATGTGGCCCCTGGAACACTGCCCAGAAAGGACTGCGGCCCTTGGGCTTAAAAGGCTTCGTCACCACCCCTGCTCGAAGACCTATGTTGTAGCCATTTTGAAATGTATTTGAAGCAAGATGGAAAGCCTGCCTGAAACACAAAAAGGAGGAAGATTCAGCTTTGTAGGGAAAAGGGCAAGACTTCCTGGTGAAAAACCCATTGCAGCCACTGTTGTGAATATGACATTTGTCTTCCCTCTGATTGCAAGTGGATCCAGTCTCACTGTTGGGGAGGAGAAGCTATCATGGTTTGTTAGTTGGTTTGTTGTGGTGATCATGAATGTGATGCAGTTGTGGCTGAGCACCTGCTGGTTCAAGCCAGGCTTTGCTCTTTCTCTAGATGTTCACAGAATCATAAAACTGTAGAGTTGGGGTGGGGGAACCTCAGGTCCTTGGGGCCAAATGTGCCCCTCTAAATCTCTCCATCTGGCCATCTGGAGTCTCTCCATGTCATACCCCGCCCCAGCCATGCCGATTCTTCCCAGGACCATGCCATTTACCAATCCTACTTTGCATCTTTCTTGAGTGTTTTTGCCTCTCTTGAATTCTGATCATGCCTTACGCTTGCCTAGAGGACTAAGAATAGATAGAAACTAGCCTACCGTACAAAGGTAGAATTTGCATTAATTGCTCCACCTAGTTTTGCATTTAGCTCCACCTACCACTGGCATGTGCTCCTCCCCCCCAAGGCTTCCCAGAATGCAATGCAGCCCTTGGGTTGAAAAAGGGCTCTCTGCATCTGGTGCAGAATGCGATGTCAACAGAAACTGTGATGAACAGTCAGCAGACCTTGATGTAAGGGGCATGAGAGGAGCTCACAGAGGCTATTTAAGTCTCATGTGTGCAAGCAACCTGCTCTGTGTGCCATTATCAGTCAAGAATGTCCTGCCCTTCCTGAGTGGAGGCAGATATGCCCACGTTTTCTAGGCATCTGGGTTTACGAGACAAGGAAATGGCTGTGGCAGAACTGGGAGGACCTTTTGAGGTGCAGATGATAAAATGAGAGATGCCCACCCTGATGATGCTGGTACTGGAAAATGAAATCATGGAGCAAAATAAGCATAGGGACTTTTAAAAGGAAAGGAAAGAAAACCACCCTAACGGCGTTTCTACATGTGACATTAGGAGGGATTTCCCCCCCTCCCCATTTTCCAGGCCTGTAATTGCAATGTAAATCTTAGACTGGCTAAAATGTACAATCGAATTAGATGTGATACTCTTTCCACCTTTCTGTCCTGCATTGCCAGCATTCATGTCTGAACAAGTGTAAAAGATGCCCATGTCAGGGGATCAAATGCCGCTAAAGTCAAGAAGCTGAGGAGCTTTAAGCCAGGAGAGCTACTGGCCACACTGTCTGAGGCCGCTGCGAGTTGTAGTTCAAAACATCAGGTTGGGAAAAGCAGTTTTAGAGCTTTGGTCCGTTATTGCTGGAAAAAACAATGTGTGGTCTGAGAGGTGTTTGTGCCTGATGGCTTTTGGGCCGATTCCTCTCACGCACAACCTTCAACTACAGGTCCCAGAAGATGTTGGGAAGGGTCTCTAGGTGGGCTCCATAATCCTATATTAGGAACGGGGAACCTGTGGCCTTTCAGATCTTGCTGGACTCCTATTCCTATCAGCACCAACCAACCTGGCCAATGGGCAGCGACGATGGGACCTGCAGGCCACAGAATCCCAATCCCGCTGCTATAATGCACTGCGTCTGTCTGTCTTGAATTTCACATACTCCATGATGCCAACATTTGCTGCCCAGTGACACTGCGTTAATACATATAATTGATAACACAGAGTACACATGCTTAAGACTACACCATTTCACAGAAATGGGGAAATGCAAGCTCAGTCACCAGATCATGTGTCAAACTACTAGGGCTGGAATCCTAATGGACATATTACCAGCTTAAAACACAGGAAGTGTCTCCCCAGCCCCAGCCCTCAGTACACTTCACATCACATTTGCACCTCATGGAATTGGATGTCTTTCCAGGTCGCCACTGTTTGTCTTCTGAGGGTGGGAGTTGAAATTTTTTAATGGTTTTGTTTTCAATGCTATTTTTAATAGGGTTAACCATTTAATTGCATTTTAAACATATTTATATTTTTTTAAGTGTGTATTTTTAGTTGTATTTGTTTTAATATATGCTGTGGGAGCCCTTGGGTCCTGCACTGGGAGAAAAGCAGGACATAAAATAAACGAAACTTATAATAAAACACAGTATTTCTCAAGAAACTACAGGACAGATGCGAGTTATGGATAATGTCACGAACCAGTGGCAGGAGTGAACTGGATGCAGAATAAACAGGAGTTGTGGACCCATGGATTTCAGGGGCAATACCTGGAATTATTATTTTTTAAAAGTCATTTCTCATGTTATATGATTCAGTAATTATTATTTTTTACTGCCTAAAGGTGTTGTTGGCTAATTAATAGTAGAAGTGCATTTGCCAACCTCGTTCCCTCCGGTTGTTTTGGCCAGCGATCCCCATCACAGTGGTGTCTGGAGTTGATGGGAGTTGCAGTCCAAAACATCTGGACAGCAACAGGTTGTCAAAGGCACAGCACATTTTAAGTGTCCCATAGTGCCTCACCTAATATGACATCACTAATCCTCACAACAATCCTGCTGGGTGGGCTATTAATATCATCTCTGCTCTGCATCTGGGAGGGCTGAGTTTGAGAGACTGTCAGTTTATGTCTGAGGTGAAATTTGAACCAGGGACTTCCTACCTCACAATTCCTCCTTTTAACCGCTCTGCACGCAGCGCAGGGAAACGGGAATCGCTGCAAGGTTCCCGCCTGATTCCAGAGGAAGGGGCCTAGAGCCCCGGGTCCCTCTGCGTATGCTCAGAGGCACGCTCGTTTTTCCTTTCCCCACATCTGCCCCTCCTTCCTTCTTCGGGCCGAGCGCCGGTATTTGGCGAACCCCAAGCCTCGCTCCGGCCTCCAGCTGCTGGGCCTGCCCGACCAAGGCGGGCGAGCGGCAAATCTGGGCACGCAGCGCCCCTTCCCTGGCGCGGCGGCGAGCTCAATGGAGCCGCTGTGCTCCCGGCGAGCGAGGGGAGGCGGCGGCGGCGGAGGCCCATCTGGCGTCAGACAATCCGCCTCTTTTTCTCCGCCCGCCGTCCCTGCGGACGGGGCCGCCGCCGCCGCGCGTCCAGCCCCCTCTCGGTGCCAGGCGGAGGCAGGCTGGCCGTCCCGTTCCTGGCTCGGCAGCGCCGCCTCCTTTTCTCCCGGGCAACCAATGAAGGCGGCTTAGGGCGGCGGCAGGAACGGGAGGGGGGATCCGTCTTCCTCGCCCTCCCTCCTCCTTCCCAGGAGCTGGCTCTCTTGCTTCGCTGCTGTTCGCGCTCCGTCTCTGCTTAGCCGTCGGCCCGGCTGCAGGAGCGGGAAGCAGACGCCGCCAGTGCCGCAGCCAGCCAGCCGGCGGGATCATGCGTTAAGGCGCACGACCAGGGGGCACTGCGGCCGCGCCGGGAAGATGAACTACCTGGTAAGTGGGCGCCGTCGGGAGAGGCCGAGCGAGCCCTCAAGTCTGCCAGAGGGAGAGGAGAGACCCCGGGAGGGAACGAGGCTGGGCGGCGGGAGGGTGGGGGACCGACGGCTGACTTTCTCCGCCTGGGAGCAGGAGGCTGAGAGAGAGCCCCCTACTCGGAAAGCCACTTGGAGGCGAGTCTTGGCCGCGTCCGTGGTCGGCTGGGGGGACGCGCTTCCGACTCGAGCGCCGGGCTTTCGGCTGGCCGGCCCCTGTGGGAAGCGAGGCTCGGCTTGCGGCGGCCCCGGGACGGACGTGCCTTCCCGCCGGGGCTGCAGCCGGGAGCGCCCTGACGTGGCCGCCGAGCCCGGCGCAGAAGCGCCTCTCCAGGCAACAGGCGGAGCGGGAGGAGCAGGAGGGCGCGGGCTGCCCCCTTTCCCTTCCCGCTTTTGGGGAGGGGGCGAGAGAGAAAGAAAAGGCGGGAGTCCTGGGGGGGTGTCGATGCTGCCCAACCCCCATGTTAGGAAACCGACCGGACACGAGAGGGCACTTGGTTTCTCTCCCCCTGTTCGGGAAAACCAAAGCCTGTTCTTGCCCCCGCTCCCAAGGTCGGGGTCGGGAACAAGAAGGAAAGAGCAACATCTTTAGTGTCCCCCCTCTTCTTCCCGGGGAAGTGAGGTGGGCGGGACGTTGCGGGGCCGTGGGCTCGGGGAGAGTAGCTTGCCCGAAGTCCGCCTCCCCCTGTCCGGTCCTTTCCGCCTTGGGCCTGCTGCGGCAGGTTTTCCGGTGGCCGGTGGGAACCGAGGATGACTTTGGACGGGGGTCTAGTTTGAGGCTAAAACTGAGCGCGGCTTCTCCCGGCTGAAGGGGACGCAGCGACGAAGAGCTCTGTGGCACCCGAAAGGCTGAAAATATCCCAACCCCCAGCCTCTTCAGGGCTGCACCACGGACATGGCAAGGTTCCACTCTGCAGTGTATATTGACCCCCAGGTAATAACTATTCCCGGCGCCCCTTCATTTGCTTACCCTAATTGTTCAATGAATGGAAGGTAACCACCCACTCCTGAGCACCCCAAGAGCGACAGAGCGGTTCTAGATCCAAGCCCCATGAAATTGGTGTTGTGGCAAATGCTGTTTAGGCCTGGCCTTGGGACAGGTAGGGTATTAGTGTAGGCTGGCACCCCCAAAGTGTCCCTGAATCCTATTGGTCTGGATCCAAACCAGTACTTTGGGAATAGTGGATTATTATTATTATTTAAAGAGAGTTGCAGTGATAACTGAAAGTAAATCTTGCTAGTTTCAAGGTGAGAGTTGGATAAACTTACGAAGTGTGTGAAGCGTGTATTTGTGGACTCCCCTCCCCCAATGATTCTGCATGTTTCTGATATATATATATAATCAATACATTGATAAGATGGTGTACATCATTCCCCCTTCCCTTTTATCCTCGCAACAACCCTGTGAGGTAGCTTAAGTTGAAAGATAGGGACTGCCCCAAGGTCAGATAATGAACCACATGGCAGTGTGAGGATTTGAACTGAGATCTTTACAGTCCTAGCTAAATACTCTTAAGCACTACACCATGTTGGCTCCTTTGTCTTTGGGCATTATGATGATCCCCCAACTCCCTCACCTATACATGTAGACATATCTGCCAATTGAGGGTAATGTTTCAGGCATCCAGTGAAAGAGACTATTGCCTGGGGAAGCCTTAATTATGCTGCAGTGCTAAACATGCTTACTAGGGAATAAGCCCCATTAAAACACATGTAGGATAGTACTGTTAGTCTTGAAAGTGTGCAATTGTGTGTGTGCTCTGAATTTTTGCTCTAATACTCAAATGTGGTGAACCCTCCTGGAATTTACCATAACAGGTCAGGTGGGGTGAAATGACTCCTGAAAAACATTTCCTGATGAGTGTTTTTTTGCTGTTGCTCAGAATCTGAGGTGTGTGTGTTCCCTCTTCTTCCTACTCACATTGGTCATTTGTGGCCTTCAGTTTTATTTTGCCATGCTCTGTAGAGCCTAGTTTGACTTGCTTTCTTGGCCCATCTCGCTGTGCAGACACTTGCACTTGTTCTTTTGTTGGAATGCCAAGAGACTGCGGACTGGTGTAGGGTGAGAAGAGGTGATGGAGAGATGCCGGCTTCCCCTAGCCTGGTGCCTTCTAGATGTTTTGGACTACAACTCCCATGGTCAGCCCCAGCATGGTCAGGGATGGTGAGAGTCCAGCAACCTCTGGAGGTCTACAGTTTGTCCACAGCCAGCCCCAATGGGAAAGATAGAAATGTGTGTAGAAACCTCCCACTGAACTAAATGAGATTTTGAAGTGCTTAAGTTCAGCTGCTTTGTTTATATGTTCTGACATCAGAGATGCTTGCAATGTTTTGTTCATGAATAAGAAGAGAGAAATCCTGTTCAAATGAGCCGTGATAATTGGCAATGCCAGGAAACAGCTCTGTTTTGACAGATTTCACTAGAGCCAAATCCTGGCGCTGGTCTATGGTCGCTCGAATGCTACGGGGTGTAAAATTTCACAGTCCCTGATCTGTAGTAGGTTCACAGCCTGAATACTCTGGAGCAATCCCTACTGTGCTCATCCGGGTGTGCATTCTGGTACACATATGAAGCTTTCATTCGCCCTCTTCCTTGCTGGAGCTCCTGGTTATCTATATTTGGTGGGTGTCCAGACCTCCCGGCTGTTGTGCAAGATTTGCTGGAGGGGACAAATGCTGTGATTTGTGCATTTGAAAAGCTCTGTCTTATGAAGGCAGCCAGTTGGAGGTGGGAAGGGCTCTCCATGAGCCACGCATGTTTACATCTCTCTGCCTCTTGTGCCAGTTGTTGGTCCTGGCAAGGATTACACCCAAGGAGTCCCACGGCTGGCTGTTTCATCTCCAGCTCTGGGAGCCGTTGATCCCGCAAAGTAATAGAAATGGAGTGTGACTTTGTTCCAGGCAGAGCCTGATGGAGCCAGACCATGGGAATGCTTGAGGCCTGGTTAGCTGGCAGAACAGAAGAAAGTTATGCCTGGTCAGAATGGAAACTTGGCGAGGCCTGAAATTAGGTGGTCAGCAAGAGGAAGCACAACTGCTGAAAATGTGTGCCTGTGTTTGATGCCCTGTGGCCAAACCGTCCCTGAAATCATTTCTGTACTTTTCTGTGTGATTCAAAGCTTTGCTTGTTCTCTCTCTCTCTCTCTCATACACACACACACACACACACACACACACACACACCAGCTGAAGGTGGATATACGAAATCCTCCTACCTGTTTGATTCTTGTCACTAACTGGGACTGGGACTAATGTGAGTTGTAGTCCAGAACATCTGGATGTCACCAATTTGGCAAAGGCTGCTGTTATGAGCAGCAGACTGTGGACTGTGAGCGCTGCCTCTGATGTCAGAGGCAGTGATGCTTCTGAATACCAGTTACTGGGAATCACAAGTGGGGAGAGCTCTGTGGCACTCAGCTCCTACTTGTGGGTTTCCCATTGGGGGCATCCAATTGGCCACTATGAGAACAGGATGATGGACCAAACAGGTCTTTGGCCTGATCCAGCAGCCAAGCTCTTCTTAGGTTGTCATGAAGACTGCCTTCTGGCTGCTTAGGGGTCCTTGTGAAATGAGTTTCAGGCTTGCCAATAACTCCCTTTTTGTTACCTGGAAGGCCTAGGAGCGCTCTGGTGGATACATCTTTCAGGTGCCATTCTGTAATCCTGAATGTGGTTGCCAGTATTCTCTGCTGAGTGCTCTGGATGGGGAGGGAATATTTGATGCCTCTGCTTCCCCCACCCCCATTTGTCCCACTTACCCTTCCCCATCTGTTGTGCTGACCCACAAGGCTAGGAGAGTCCTTTACACCCAGATACAGAGTCTGGGTCTTTGTTCCGTGTTTTCTGGCTTGGAAGTTGAATTCCTGAGTGGATGCCTGTGTCAAGAAAAGGCCTTACCTTTGGTGAAGTGTAACCTGATGATGCCTGTGGGACAACTGTGTGTGAGAGAGAAAGATGGTGATTCTGGGGTGTCTCTGCAACTCCCCCCACATCTCTGTGTCAGTCTGAACAGCCACCTTAAAAGACTGCAGTGCCCTCCCACTTGGACTCCTTTGTAGTGACTGGAAGGGACCCTGAAATAATTTGTCATAGGGGATTCCCCTGTCTTGCTGTCTCCTGACTTTTGCACCGTTTCCATCCTCCAGTCTGCATTATTCACAACCTTATCCTTGCCTACTAGGAGTGGAGGCAGTATAACTCTGAATATTGGTTGCTGGAGAGAGTGCTGCTGCTTTTGGGTCCTGCTTTTGGCTTTCCCATAATGGGCACCTGGTTGGCCACTGTGAGAACAGGATCCAGGGCTAGATGCACTTTGAGTCTGACCCAGCAGGCCTCTTCTCAACAGCCTTGGGAGGTAGGACACACTGTCAATCCATTTTGTTACTTCAAAATGTTATTGCCTTGTCTAAAGGAGTCCCTCTGGCACTCCAAAGGCTTGGGCAGGATCGTCATCTTGAAGACAGGGTCCTTTAAGAGAGAGAGGGGGGGCACTTCCTGCTGTCTAATGGATGTCATAAGGGCTACCTTGTTGGGATCACTCCAAGACCCGTCTAACCTAGCGTTCTTGTCTCTGAGGCCAGCCGGCCGGCCGCAGATGCCTCTGGAAAGTTCATGACCATCCCTTGCTGTTAAAAGCTCTAGTGCATCTGATATTACAGTGGTACCTCGGGTTAAGAACTTCATTCGTTCTGGAGGTCCGTTCTTAACCTGAGGTACCACTTTAGCTAATAGGGCCTCCCGCTGCCACCGTGCCACTGGTGCACAATTTCTGTTCTCATCCTGAAGCAAAGTTCTTAACCCGAGGTACTATGTTTGGGTTAGTAGAGTCTGTAACCTGAAGCACCTGTAACCTGACGTGTCTGTAACCCGAGGTACCACTGTACATGTTTGGTTGGGTAGGTCACTGCTTGGGATTGGGGGGTGATGAAGCTGAGATTTGGGCTCCAAACTTCAGCAACACTTCAGTGGCTTGAGGCTCCATGTAAATGGGGAGTTGCCTGTACTTGATAGAAGGTGCTCCTGTGCAGGAGTAAAGAGCATTTCCCTTGCTACAGAATCCTTTTGCTGGGAGGGGTTTGGGCTGTGGGGGCTTCCACGTCTGGAGGACCACATGTTTGCAGACTCCATGGAATTAAGTACAGAGGAGGAGCCTCGCCAGCTGTGTGTATGTGTGTGTGTCCATCTCCCCGCCCCCCACAGCCATCCTTATGGACTCCTTTGCCATTGGCTCTTCTGTCTCCCCTCCCCTCTCTTGGCACCAGCAGGCTTCGCTGGGTGAGTAATTGACTGGGCAGAGCCTGCCTTCTGGCAGCTGAACTCTCTCTGTGTGTGGCAGCTGCTGAACCCTGAGTTAATGATTCACCAACAAGTTGGAGGCAGTAACTCCACTGACCAGGCTGGTGGGGGTGGTGGCTTGGGTTGGGAGGTGCCAAGCACCTTTCTGCAAGCACCAGGGTCGAAGAGGGATCCGTGTCAGGAAGCACCTGTCTGGCATGGGCCAAATGTTGCCCTGTGTGCAGAGAGAACTTGCTGGTTCTCTTTCCTACCTCTGCTAGAGCGTAATTTCTAAAGAGAAAAAGTAGGGCTTGAAATATCTGCATCCTCTTAACCAGTGACAAATCCCACATCCTAAACAAGGAGGTGTGGGATTGCTGGCTGCAGTCAGTGGTGAAGAATGGGCGTGCACTCTGCACATGCCCTAGGGTACACTTGTTTATTGCTGTTTTGCATGCTAGGCAATGAAAACAAGCCCAGTGGGCAGCTCAAGGGAGACCTGCTTGGGAGGCTTTCTCCCCCCCCCCCTGCACTGGGGGATAGGTGGGGGCTAGATTTGCACCCTTTTCTCTCTCAAAGGAGACTTTTTGCATCTGGCAAACATTTTTGGGGGGAGGGGAGTTGCACAGGTTCAGAGACCTGCCTAACTAGCTTGACTGGGAGTGGCTTTGGGACAAAATAAAAATGGGTGCACACTAGTCTTCCACAGCCTGGCACCCTCTGGATATTTTGGACTACAAATCCCATTAGGCTGTGCTTACTGGAGCTGATGGGAGTTGTAGTCTGAAGTATCCAGAGGACACCAGGTTGAAGATGGCTGAGATACACCGAGGGCAACAGTGCCTCTCTCCAAACATTTTGAACCCCATTAGTAAGAATGCCTCCAACCAGTGATGTGGCATGGAAAATTTCCCAATGCTTTTATCTTTTATAATTTTCCATTGGCAAATACAGTATTGGGCCAGCTTGGCTGTTTTAAAGTTTTCAGCTTTGTTCAGCTAAATACAAGTAAGATAAACCTGGCAAATTAAACCAATCCCTTTGACATTGGAAAAGTATCTAATGCAAACAGAACATTTTCTGCTTAAAGTTAGCCTGACTTGCAAAGGAACATTTCCCAATTCCAAATTTTCTGGAAAGCCCACCTCACTCCAACCCCCAGTGGCTTTTTCCTTCTACTGTCTGCAGATGCAAGATGCTTATGATGCAAGGACCCTAAAGGAGCCTGTTTTGGGCCAAGTGGTGGCCACTTTTGCTGCTTGAGTTGTTGTGGGGCTCTCTGAAGGGGTGCGCTGGGATTGGGAATCCCCACTTTTGCAAAGGAGGGTGCTGTGCAGAAGATTCACGGAAGCATCAAGAGAGGTTGTGGACATAACTCCTCCAAATTCCTGCCTCCCCACATTTTTCTGGCCCTTAATATGGATTTTTATCAGGTCCTCTCCTTTTTGGAATATCCCTGGGATAAGAAAATCCAGACTGAGGTAGAGGGAAGGCAGCGATTTGAAGGAGAACAGTCATATGGACAATGGAGAATTTCTGGAGCTCGCTGTCCGCTTGGAACAACAATATGGGTGAACCCACAAAATTGCAGGGGTCAGACCAGATGACCCTTTGGTGCCCTTCCAACTCTACCGTTTATGATTCTGTCATTTCTGAGCATTCAGGGCTGCAAATCTCACTGGAGTCCTCTTGCTCCTTCTGTCTCCCTGCCCCACTTCCCCAAAATGCTTTGCTCTTCTGCCCGTTGGTTGTATAAATGCTAAGTCAGGGAAGGTGTGAAGCAATGGCAGAATTGGGGCAGGGGAGGGGAGTTGACGGAGGTAGGAGGCAGTGCCTGAGGCTCACCAGGGACTGATGTCTGCGGCTGGTGCCTGCAGTTTTCATGACTACGGGCACAAAACACACAAGAAAAGTCTGTGTCAGTCTCCCAAGCAAGTCTTGACAGGAATAGAGCAGCAGCAGCAGGCGCTGGTTATAGATGGTGGTCATGTGCAGTGCAGGGCTGACTTGACCCCCATGCAAAGTACTACACGCAGCGAGTGCCCTTGACCAAACCAGCAGGGGCCTCTCTGTGGTCTTATTAGCCGGCATTGCATGGAGTCCTGGCAATTGCAGGCCAAGCTGGTAGCGTGCTGAGCCCTTGCTTGGAACAGACGTAGTTTCAGCGTGCAGATCCCGCGGGCGCCCCGTCAGGGAGGGAGACCCATGCAGTGTTGCAGAACACCCTGGGCAGAATGTGTTCGGGCTGTGCGCCACTGAGCACAGTCGAAAGGCCGCATTCTGGCATTCTCTGTGACCTCTTGGTGAATCACAGAGTGCAGGACTCTCGAAGTCACAGACACCTAGTGAAGCTGAATGTTGGGAGATTCAGGACAGATAAAAGGAAGCACTTCTTATTGCAGCAGCCGTTAAACTGTGGAACTCACTGCTGCAGGAGGCGATGGTGGCCACTCACCTGGATGGCTTTAAAAGAGGATAAGACAAATTCATGGAGGAGAAGGCTATTGATTGCTATTAGCAACGATGGCTGTGCTTTGCCTCCACAGCTGGAGGCCACAGTGCTTCTGAATACCAGTTGCTGGAAATCACAAAATGGGAGAGGGCTCTTGTCATCAGGTCCTGCTTGCTGGTTCCCCACTAGGGCATCTGGTTGACTACTGTGAGGACCAGATGCTGGCCTAGATGGGCCACTGGCCTGATCCAGAAGGCTGTCTTTGTGTTCATCTCTCTGGTTGCGTAGGGCAGGTGAAACGTTATGGTTCATTGCTGCCAAATGTTTCCTTGGGGATGCTGTGAGAGTGGCCTGCCACCATCAGAGAGAGGAGCTGTTTGGGTCTGGCAAGCAGAATGGACCCAGCTGACTCCCACCCGCTTCCCTCTGGGGATCTGCTGCCCTCCCTTCCCCAAGCAGGAGCAGAATGAGTGCAGGCATGCCGCCCGGTGCAGTATTGCTAGCCTCCAGCTACAGGCTGGGCCTCAGGAATGGCTTACACAGCACGGCAGTCGTGTTTGGACAGGGTGTTGGGAAGTGAGCGGAGGAGGTTTTGATCAGCTGCCTTCCCATCAGCTTTCCCATCACAGCGTCAGGCTCAGAATGGCCTTTGGAGCAAATGGTCACTTCTGGAATCGGGGCATGACGGCCTCTCAAGGGTCTGCAGCCTTCAAGCAAGCTTCATACGTGTGGGAAGGGATGTGTGCTTGTGTGCTTGCTGTGTAAAAGGAGAGCAAGAGGGCGACCACAAGAGCCACAGTATATTTTTGTGCAGCCGCCACATTTGCTGCTGCAGCACTAATGTTGCGGTGGTTACTCCTGTCCGAAGCATCTGGGGCCCTCTAGATGCTCTGGGCTCAAGTTTTTATCAGTCCTGGCCAGCACAGCCTCTACAGCACGTGCCTCATTCTTTGTTGAGGGATGCACCTCTGTCCATTGTTCCTTACGTAGAGTGTGAAGTGGTTCTGAGCGGGTCTCTATCTCTACCCCTCTGTCAATTCAATCCTGTCAAAGTCCTTTCTCATTGCTATTCTTGCACTGCCCCTTTCCACAAGCCTTGCACTCCTCTGTGTTACCAGTCTGTTTCCAGGTGTAATTCAAGGTGCTGGTTTTATACATTCATCCTTTATAGGAACCTGCCCGGTCTCTACGATCCCCTTCTAAGGCCCTTCTCTGGACCCCACCCCCACCTCATTGGCTGAATAGTTGGTAGGTGCAAAAGACAGGGCCTTTGGGTAGTGGCACCTGGAACTTGGAAAAACAAGGCCAGGCTGTTTCTGTTGCATTAGATGCTTTCAGTGGTTTTTACTGCTCTTTTGCTGTATATTTATTTATTTATTCATTCTGCTTTTTAAAAACTTGCCTTGATTTACTTTTCTTTTCAATAGAAAAGTGGGGTGTAAATATTGGAAATAACAATGGACATCTAAGCTTCTGGTCCTTAGTGTTCTTATAGCTCTCGGTTCCTGTACTTCTGAGTGTATGTCTTGCTGCACATCGTCATCTAGTTCATATGATGCTGACATTAAAGCCTTAACACGGCTGCTTTCTGTGTGCACGAGGCATTGTCTTGCAAGCATGGCACGTACTTGAGCCATGGATTCTGTCCCGGCGCGTGAAGACTGCTGGTGTCAAAACCGGTGACCCAGTTTAAACATGATGCCAGCCGAGAGTAACCCAGCACATATATATATATAGTTTACACCCCCAGCATTGCCTTCAAATAGGGCCTAGCCTGAGTAAAAAGCCATTTCCAAATCGTGTGGGAGAGAGAAGTTAATTTCCTTTTGCACTCTGGGTAGGAGCACTGCTTTTTGGCAATAGATTCAAGAAAGACGGCCGTCTTCATTTGATCCCACACAGCCCTCTCCTAGTTCTAGGTTGATATTAGAGGGAGGGGAGATTCTTCTGAATATTCTTCTTGGTGGCATTGCCTGGTCCTGCAGTTACTGTAGGGCAGCCTTTGCAAACCTGGTGCCCTCCAGATGTTTTGGCACGCAGCTCCAGCCAGCTCCGACTGGGCCCTTTGGGAGCTGTAGCACCAGCCTGATGGGAGTTGTAGTGCTGACCCAGCAGGAGCTGTGCTCCGAAACATCTGGAGGGCATCAGCTTGGTGAAGGCTGCACCAGACCCAGGTTCTTCTCCTTCCCACCTCCCTCTGGGCTCCAGGTAGCTCTGTCTGATTTCTCTGGGAGGTGAGGGAATGCCCTGGTTTGCTGGCTCATTTTCTGGGTCACTGAGGCACGAGGGGGCGGGTGGGAGGTCTTTGCTTCAGGCTGCTTCCTGACTTCATTGTCAAGCGCTTGCCAAAACAGTTCACACCAATTGTTGGGCTCATCACATGGGAGAGAAGAGGAAATGAGTGGTCTTTCCTAGTTTTGGAGAAGAACCCAACTACCTTTGTGCAGCTGGCTATGCTGGACCTATAGATGCAGGGGAAGGAGGGGGCAGAGTTCTGAGGTGGGAAAATGGACTGGGCCACTTCAGATATCCTGAAGAGAATGACAATTTTGAATGTTCTCCCTAAAAAATAAGAAGCAAAAAATGCCTTGCATATACAGTATAGCATCAGTACTGCACCAAAGGGACGACAGAACCTTTCTCTGTTGCATGCTATCCCTCCCCCTTTTGCAGATTTTTTTTTGTTCCTCCATAAGGAACATTTTTTTACCATCCCCTAACCTGTGTTTTTTGTCCTCTCAGCTTCTGCTGTTTGCATAGAGACCAGGGCTTTTTGCTTCTCTGGAACAAAGGCAGCCTGGGCAGAGATTTACTGGGATTCATGAGGGTTGCCATAGAACTTGGCTTGGGAAATCTGCCTTGGACACCTTGTGTGTTTTGGGGGGCAAACTGCTATCTCAAAAGCCTCATTTTGCTGTCAGTAAAAGAGAAACTTCCAGGGACGTTGTTGGGCTGAGAACTCAATGGGCCATTGCAAAAAGCAGTGGGATCTCCAAAATGAAGGAAGCCAAGTGCATTCTGGGAGAATCTCTGGCCAGGACATGCTTCATTTTATCAGAAGGACTCACAAGAATGTCTTATTCTCCACTGGATTTTAAGCTTGGCCTTGAAATTCACAGTAGATTTTTTTTAAAGGAATAATGTTGAGGATCTTGTTTTAATTAAAAACAAAGCAAGAATAGCACAGCAGTGCTGTAGGATTGGTGAGCCCTGGCACACACAAGCAGCTGACAGGCACACGACAACAGAGTTGCTATTGTCTGAGTGATGCCCTAATGATTTGTTGGTTTTCTTAAATGAGCATTTTGGAGAGCAGAATGCAAGCCGCAGCTCCAGGCCACAAGCTTGTCCGCAAAGCGAGTGCACCATCCTCCCTGAGGGAAGCATGGAAATCAGTTTAGACAATTAGCAGTGCTTTGGTGGCTAGTGGCCAATTTTCCACCACTCTAGAGCTGAGGATGGGGATGGATCTGTGTGCACGGGCAGAGTGGGGGAAGCGGCAATGTTTTATACAGGGGCTGTAGAGCTGGGGTCTCCAACATAACCCGCGGATGGGAGTCATGGTGCCCTCATAGACACACCCTGGTGCCTGCAAAGGTCCCCTACCTAAAACTGAAGGGAACTAAGACCCAGGGGCCAGATTCGGCCCAATCGCCTTCTCAATCTGGCCCGCGGACGGTCCAGGAATCAGCGTGTTTTTACATGAGTAGAATGTGTGTTTTTATTTAAAATGCATTTTTGGGTTATTTGTGAGCCATAGGAATTTGTTCATTTTTTTCCTTCAAACTATAGTCCAGCCCCCCACAAGGTCTGAGGGACAGTGGACCAGCCCCCTGCTGAAAAAGTTTGCTGACCCCTGGGGGTTATTGTTTTCATTTGTTACTCCGTTATGTATATTTGTGTTTTTTTATATTGTAAACCACTATGTGATCCTTGGATGAAGGGTGGTATAGAAATATAATAATAATAATAATAATAATAATAATAATAATAATAGCCTGCTTTTTTTGTCTGTACTGTATTTTATTTGTATGCCTGCTCTTTTGGTGCGGGTGGGAAGATTCTGAGCATTGCCCATTTTTCTTTTGTGAAATGATTGTTTTCCATTTTTAATGGTGCCCATGGGTTTCTTTATTGCTCCAGATATGCCCCCAGGCCCAAAAAAGGTTGGGAATCCCTGGTTTAGTAGGGCATTCTGCTAATGACATAAACAACCCAGTTGCCCTTGCAGTGGAATGCAGGACTTTAAGGAGACTTCATTCACTCATTTTCCCTCCTAGTTTCCTGTCTCCATCTTAGCCAAGGAATTAACTAATGCACCATGGAGAGCCCTGGCTAACTGGATGGAGGTGTGTGTGTGTGTTAGAAACCCATGGACAATTGGGGGTGTGTGTGCACAGATTTTGGCAAGAATGGGAGGGTGTCTTTGGCTAGACCCCAGATAAATTGTTCTGCAGTGTGCTGCTCTTCCACAACGGGGCTATTGAAGTAGGCATTGATTAGGTTTGATATTAAATTTGTGTGTCTTCCGGGGGGTGGTGCTTATTGTGGCTTGTGTTGTGCTTGGCAGACTTCTGGGTTTGTGGAGAAGCCATAACAGGAGTGCCAGCAACATGAACTTTGGGACTGCTGGGAACAGGCTTCCATATTTGAGAGCTGGAGCCCTGCATCAGCTTTGTGTACATATGAAATTCTCTCAGTGAGTCAGAGCCATCTTATCAATGGCCCACCTGGCCTACTACGGCGGAGGGAACAGAAGTATCCAGGGACTTAGGCTGAGGTTCATCTCTCCCTGGAGATGCTTGGGGTTGTACCTGGGACCTTGGATGGGACACAGAGCTCATGGTCCACTACTGCACACTCACCCCAGCATGAAACACTTGCATGTGCCTTACCCAAAGCCTGGCTGTTGCTGCATTTCCGTGGCACCTTCCTAACAGTACACCAGAGGTAGTTTACAGCCCCAAACTTTACATCAAATTGGTGCCCTCCAAATGTTTTTGACTGCAACTCGCATCATTCCCAGCCAGCATGTCAGTCAGTTTTGAGGATTCTTGTGCAATATTCACGGGTATTTCGACATCTCCCTCCCTCCCTCTCCCTGCAGCGCCTTGTCCCTTGTATGGCTGGCTTCCTGGGACGATCCCATTGCAGCGACGCATGCACAAAACCACTCATTGTTGCTCAGGTTCCCCTTGCAAGCTGGTGGGTGGATTGACTGCACCGCTGTCCGTGAGCAGGATTTGACTGGGGCTGAGTAACCACAGCTCTGTTCTGGCTTGCTGAGGAATGTGTGGTTGCGGGAGACAAAAGCAGCCTGTGGATCCTACAGGAGGGCTGTTTTGACTTGGCTGCTCTGCTCAGGTTTTGCATGGTGTTCTTTAAACGTCTGAGTCATGCCTTTTTTTGTTTTCTGCGACTGGCGGCACACACCTCAGTCTCCCATGCCCAGCAAAGAGCTCCCCTGGGTGGTGCCTCCTCCCCACTTCTGTGTGAGTCAATCTTCTGGGTGTGTTACCTGATTGGAAGGTGCTCAAAAATGCCTCTGAGGCTGAGAGTGTTCTGCTGGGTGCCTGCGTCCAATCCCAGAGGATGCAAATGCACTGGGAAGTTACTTACCAGCAGCGACTCATCTGGAGGGATGCTTGGGGAAGCGCTCCAGCTCACTAGCAGTGGAGCACCTGCTGTGCACCCAGAAGGTTCCAGCTAGGAAGAGCAGCGTCTTGGCTTGGGATAGACCACTCTTTATGCCATTGCTCAACATCCTTTGAAGATGAGCACTCCGGGCAATTTGTGGTTCAAGATTGGCTTCTGAAGTTTTCAAGGCTAATAAGGAATTTGAATCTGGCCCTCCTGTTCTCAAGTCCACCCATTTCTATCTCCTGCCCCACATGGACTCCCATTCCAGAATCCTTGGGTTGCCTAGAAGCTGAGCTTGGTGAGCAGCTCAGTAAGAGTGCTATAGAAGTGCAGCACATAAATCAAGTGTGTCTAAAGTGGTGTCACAGGTGTGCATTTCACTAGGGGGAGTGCAGACTTCCTGCAGCCAGTTCAAGGCCCTGTAGATTCACCTATACCTACTGCCAGTGGTTCTCCAGGGTTTCAGAAAGAGTCTTTCTCATCTCTGCCTCTGAATTGAACCTGGGACCTTCTGTGCAAGGCAGATACTCTCCCAATGGACTAAGGCCGTCCACTGTAAATGGTTAAACAAATACCCATCTACTTGGCATCCTCCTGTGATCTGCCAGTAGAACCCAGACTGCTTTTGGCCCACTCCTTTGCTGGAATGCTTCCAAAATCTTCTGCAACTCCCAAGGGTGCTGTGGCAGACGATGGGTGTGTGGGTGTTCTTAACAGAGAGGTTGATTTAGAAAGAGTTCCCTGAAGCAGAAAAAAAGTTTGCAAACCTTGCCTTTTCCCATACCTTCCCTGCCTTTCCCCTCACTCTTGGTGCCCAGCTTGAAAAGGGTAAGATGTAGGTATGATCGTGGTGCAACTGTTGCCCGGTTGGCATCACAGGTCATGGCTTCAACCTGGTTGAGTTGCAAGCATCTCCTCCCAGGCAAGCTGTGCTGCTCGTCATCATGGGCTGAGTTCCCCCAACTCCCTCCACACTCCTCGGGGGTTTATGAGGTCAAGGGATGGGAACTGGAGTGGGGCCAAGTGCAACAATGACTCCCTGAAGTGCTCGTATCAATATTTGCAGCTTTTATCTCTGATGTACCCGAGTGGGCGGATTCCACAGCTACACAGCGACTCAACAGTAGCCTTTGAATCACTGGTGCTAGAGTCAGTGAGCGGTTGTGGTTGGCACGCCTCTGAAATTCCCAGTCTGTGCCAACAGGATTGGCTGTTTTCAAATAGCTGCCCTGAGGGCGGAACAGTGTCCTCTGCCTCTACTTGGGCATTGAAAAGACCCTGGGTCACCAGTGGGTAGCCTGGGAGCCACAGGTGGCCCTCTGACGTCTTCACTGTGGCCTTCCCCAGGCCAGAATGAGAGAGAGAGGGAAGGAAGGAAGGAAGGAAGGAAGGAAGGAAGGAAGGAAGGAGAGAATGGGTAATGTGTGTGTGTGTGTGTGTGTGTATGTGTGTGTGTGTTGTGATCTGTGGGTCTGTGTCCCATAGGATTGTGTTCCCATCCCATAACTCTGAAAAAGCGACCCCCACCTGCTGCCCAAGTTTCTGCTTCTCCAGTGTAAAGTTTCAGGGGGTGGGGGGTTGACTTGCAGGGGGAAAATGGAAGCAACCCAGCTTTAACCTTTCTGCTGCAAGCTGTCCCCTTTCTTTGCTAGGGCTCTTGCCTAGCTGCAAACGTGGGTCTGGATCACTATCTGAGAGATGAGTGGCTATAAAGGAGAGTTGCTGGGCAGGGAAGGAGTTAACCCACCCCATGACCTCTGCAAGTTTCACCCTGCTCTGGGTGCTGTTTGCACAGGAAAAGCAGTGCCTGATATTTCAAAACACAACAGTAGTGGCTAGGTAAATGGTTGGGTTTCTTGCAAAATGCAATGCTCCCTAAGCAAGCTATGATATGCCTTCTTAGCTGAAGGACAATCTATCCTGGGACCTTGGATGAAAGGATTTAAAAATGAAATAGCCTAGAAGTAGAGTTTTTCATAGAATTGTAGAACCTGCACCCCAAGGGTCATCTAGTCCAACCCCTGCTGTGTGGGAATCTCAGCTAAAATATCCACGATGGATGCCCACCCAACCTCTGCTTAAAAACCTTCAGTGGAGGAGAGTCCACCACCTTCTGCTCCACTGTTGAACAGCTCTTACTATCAGAAAGTTCTTCCTGATATTTAGTTAGAATCTCCTTTTTTGTAATTTGAATCTATTGGTGCAGGTTTTAGGGTCTTTTCAGAAAGGTGTTTGGCATTACTGACAAACATCTTCACGTAGGATATCAATACACACACACATTTGGGAACATCTGCCTCACTAATTGGTCCAGATATCAATGCCTCCTGGGGCCCGCCATATGCTTTGGTCTACAACTCCCATCAGTCATAGCCAGCATGGCCATATGGTGCTGGGGTGATGGAAGTGTGGCCACTGTGCTGACGGGGGCTGATGGGAATTGTAGTCCAAAGCATCTGGAGGGTCCCAGGTTAGAGAAGGCCACTCTAGGGAGTGGCACATGCCTTCCCACCTGCCCTTTCTGTTTGCCTGCTGGAACAGCACTTTAAACTATAGAGACAGTGTGGTGTAGTGGTTACAGTGTTAGACCAGGATTTAAATCTCCACCTGGTCATGAAGCTCACCGGATCACGTTAGACCAGTCACTGCCTTTCAGCCTAACCTGTCTCATGTGATTGTTGTGGGAGTAAATGAAGAGGCAGGGAACCATCCACCTTGAACTCATTGGAATAAAAGGTGGGATATAGATACTCGAATCTTGCTTGTGGGTTTCCCACAGGCATCTGGTTGGCCGCTGTAAGAACAGGATGCCAGACTATTGGCCTGATCCAGCAGGCTCTCCTTATTACCCCTGACATTAGAGATAGAACATAGCCAACATTTCCTCCACAAATCTGTGTAAAGCCACCCAAGCTGGTGGCCATTTTTGAATGAAGTAATGAGTTCATAGCATTTGGGATGTTTGAACGGGGGACTGCATGCTCCATAACTTATCCTCTTTAAGACTGTGCAAAACACCAGCTTTTCAATTGTTTGCCTTTGCAGAGCAACTGGCACACATTTATTTGGCTGCTCGTGTGGTACAGTGCTTTATTGTCTGCTATATGCATACTTCTGTTTTGCAATGGCCTGCAGCCAAGACAATAAACTGTCAACGACAATGTTGCAAGGACCAAGCGTTATTGCGTTGACGCTGTACCTGGAGCAGTCAGCTTTTGCCTGGAGAAGCAGCTGTCCTGAGCAAGTTTTAGTGGCCTGGGTGGAATGTGCATTTCGGCCCTTGGAGCAGAAAATAAATAATCCTTATCCTTTGTTCCTCTTTGGTTGGGAAGAGCTTGTACATCCTAGTTTCTGCCTGCTATTTGTGGTGAATGGAGCTTTTTGGAGAGCCCACTTTACTTAATGCCAATTTCACTAGTTTCCTTGAAGATTATGTAGCGAGAACCACATTGTAAGTCCCGAAGGAAGGAAGATCCTAACATAAGAAGTAGAAACTGGACTGTTATTAGCATCACCTTACTTTCTGGGTCCTTTTGATTATAATATTGGGACTATGAATTTTCACTCTTGAAAGCCAACTGCTATTGTTGCATTAGTTTAGACTTCATGGTTAATTCTTAGGCAAACCACTCTCTCTAGCTTCCTTCTGCAAAACAGACAGCGCTGTTGTGGGGATTTCTGAGATGTTTCTGAAGGGCTTTTAATTTTGTCTGTGAAGCAGTATTTTCTCAATCTCATTGGAGCTGCAGCCCCATGTCCACTTACTTTGGAGTAAATCCCACTGTACTGAATGGTTTTAATTACAAGTAAAGATCCAGAGAGTCGTGTTGTAATGCTGCTGTTAGTTTTCTACCTTGCATTCATAGTTTCAGTTTGGGCAGTGCTTTGTCTCTCTGTTTCTGAAAAGTTATCTGGATGCTGGTTGGAAGGGACAGATTGTCTCCATCAAGATTGGACTAAGAATTTCCTGTGGCACAGAGGGAGGGGAAACATTTTTTTGATTGGCCACGTTCGATCATAGGGAACCTTCCTGGGGCAGCATGACAGTAGTTGGTGGGGCCAGATATGAAAGTGGGTGGAATATATAAATATACATTTAAAGTAGTTTCATACCACTTCAAACAGGCATGGCTTTTACTTTTATGTGGCTGGAATGTAGCCTAGACCCTGTCTGCACTGTCTATTTAAAGCAGTATCATACCAATTTAAACAGGCATGGCTTCCCCCAAGGAAGTCTGAGAGTTGTAGTTTGTTTTAAGGGTGCTGAGAGAGGTACTCACAGAGGTACGATTCCCAGAGTTCCCTGGGAAGAGGGATTGACTCTGGTAACTGTAGCTCTTTCAGGGGAATAGGGGTGTCTTAATAACTCTCAGCACCCTTAGCAAGCGACAGCTCCCATAATTCTTTGGGGGAAGCCATGCCTGTTTAAAGTGGTATGATACTGCTTTAAATGGACAGTGCAGACAGGATCTAGGCTACATTCCAGCCACACGTTTCTACACACACAAATGTACATCTAGGTAAGCATTATCACACTTCAAGGACACAATCCAACCAGGCAAAAGGAATCGAGGGGGTTCTGGAACAGGGCTGGTGAGGAGTGTGGCCTGGGAAGGGGGAAGTCTTAAGGACCAAATTGAGAGGCCAGGTGGGGGCACCTCTGGCCCTCAGTCCTGGCGCTCGGTCCTGGCCCTCGGTCCTGAGGTTCCTCACCCCTAAAAAGAATCATAATGTCGGGAATAAGGATTTCCTTTTATATCCCTTGCCAGTCATGTACTCTCCCATGTTTCGTTGTTGTTGAAATCATGGATTGAAATGTTGGTGAGCCCTCTCAGAGACCCTTCTGGAGTGACAGCTCTTGGCCTCCTTTCAGCGAAACCAGTTGGTGGTGTCTGTGTGTGTCCCCCAAGACAGCACGTTTTTATTGACCCATAGGCCTGTGTCCCAAACCATAGGTGAGTGGGGCAGGCTAAGGTCTAGACTGGTTCAAGGGCTGGTCTTTTTTAGGAGACAGCTCAGCCGGAAATGGGACCCTGCTTTAAAGAACATTTTGATGGAAGTGAGTCATCTGCTTTCAGAGTAATTTCCCCTTCAGTGTATGAGCTCACAAGATGCCCATTTAGTAAGACTTTGCGTGAGCAATGAGCGTTATGTTGTAATCAAACTCCTATCTGAGCAACTGGGGCCCTTTGGACGGCTTCCTGCTGCCTTTTTTAAAAAAGTATTTTTTTAAAGCTACATTAATCATGCATTCCTCTGACTGGAGGGAAGGTGAGGTTTAACTCCTTCATCCCTGCAAAGTGTTTCCAGGGACAGCTGGAGAAGAAAAAGGGAAGGTCATGGCCTCCCAGCTTAATCTACCTTGCAGGATTGTTGTGAGGATTAAATGAGAGGGAGGAAAAGGTGGGATATGAATACAATAAATAATTAGTCTTGTCTTCCACCTTTTTCATGACTTGTTTTCTACTGGGCATCTTCCACCAACTGGTGCCCTTCAGCTGCTTTGGACTACAACTCCTATCAGCACCTGGTTGGGCCTGTTGGGAGTTGTAGTCTAAAACATCTGGAGGGCGTTGACATCTGAAGTTGGTGACAGCTGCTTTAGGGAGTGAGGTTGGTTGGGCACCATGGATAGCATGCCTGTTTTTCTGTTTTTATTTGTTTGAAATACAGTGGTACCTCAGGTTACATACGCTTCAGGTTACATGCGCTTCAGGTTACACACTCCGCTAACACAGAAATAGTGCTTCAGGTTAAGAACTTTGCTTCAGGATAAGAACAGAAATCTTGCTCCCGCAGTGCGGCAGCAGCAGGAGGCCCCATTAGCTAAAGTGGTGCTTCAGGTTAAGAACAGTTTCAGGACCTCCGGAATGAATTAAGTACTTAACCTGAAGTACCACTGTACATTTGAAATACATTTATTTGAACCTGTCTTTAAGGCAAAGAACAAAAAACTCTTTTAAATGGTTAGTTATCTGAATGCTTGGCCTCATTTAAAGCAGTATTGTACCACTTTAAACAGCCACATCTTCCCTCAAATAATTCTGGGACCTGTAGCTTCCTAAACTAAGGTTGGGGACATCCCTTGTTCAAAACCCAGAAGAGGTTCATAGCTCAGTGGCAGAGACTGCCCCCCCCAAAAAAAGCTTAGTGTTTTCTGTGGAAGTTTCGGAGTAAGGTTACTCTTTGTGGTGTGCATGGCAGGTCTTGTCCACCTAGATGTTGTTTTCTTGCATTCCTTTCCCCAGAGGCACATCTGACCTGGCATGCCTTGCTCTGTCCTTCCAGCCCAAGCAATAAACAGGCGGGGGCGGGGGGGGGGATGCTTGCTCCAAGGTGCAAGGCTGCCCCGAAAGAAATTTCACTGGGAGGCTTGTTTCTGAGGAATTTTCTCTTTTTTGTGATCTTTTTTATTTGATTTTTCAAACATACACATTTTTCAAACATATACAAATACATTTCCATATACAGAGATTTCTCTGAATCTCATGACTTCCCCCCCATCCCCTCAGTGGGTCCTAATGTCAATGTTTTCAACTGCATATTGTATCGCAATCTATGTTTTATATTTATATTATCCATCGTATTTATTGCACTACAAGTGTAATAATAATCCTGCTAGTGTTTTCATCTGCTTACAGTGGTCTCCTAAATAAATTATAATTTTTCCCCATTCTTTCCTGAAGTTTTTGTTTTCTTGGTTCCTGAGCTTTCCAGTCAGCTTTGCCATTTCAGCGTAGTCCATCAGCTTAGTTTGCCATTCCTCTCTGGTAGGGACTCTTTCTTCTTTCCACCTCTGGGCCAGATTTCTGAGGAATTTTCTCAAATCAGCACAATAACAATATTCAGGAAAGCTCTTTTCCAATTCCCGCGCTTCCACTGGGATCTGTCATTGTGAAAGCAACATGACCTGCCTATTAATATAATATAATATTACTGTAAACTGCTTTGGGAACCATTGTGGTAAATAAAGTGCCATTGTGCTGCTAGGTGTAGTTCTGTGCCAGAGGAATCCGTGTAACCCCAATAATGTGGAGAGTGTTTGTGGCATTTTTGTGGGGCTGCAACTGCGCCTGGCCAGATGCCCCATAGCTGCATTTAGGGCTGTTAACAGCAGCAACTCTTCCTTTTCTCTGCCTCCCCCCCTCCAGCCTTCAACATATCTGTCCATCTGAGGCCCCGTTTCCATAGATGCCTTTCCCGCCTCTTTCCCTTGGGGAGGGTGGGAAGTCGAGCCTGTTGCTTACAATATCCTAGCTTTCGGATTCAGTCTCCTATTCCAGGAGGGCCTCTTCTGGTAAAGTTTGGGCAGGCCTGGAAAATATTTTGAATTCCTGGAAGGCAGCATCAAATTTGTAGGAGAAGCCCTACAGAGGGTTTCCCTCAGCCTATCCTAGCATGGCAGTAAAAGCTGTCTTGCACAGTCACCCTGTGGTCAGTTTGGTGGTTGGAAGAGAAAAGGGGTGTGCCATGTATAAGCAATCAAATAATAGCCCTATAAAAGAGCACGTATAGGGAGCAGCGCAAGGCCAGGCTGGCGGTTTTATCCACACTCTGAGAGATTTAACAGAACATCGTTTTTAGATCTGTGCTCTTTCTTCATCTCCATTCAACAATTGCAAAGGGAGAAGAGAAGGGTTAGGGGAAAGGTTAGAACTTCAGTTAGGAAAAGAACATAAGAGACTGCTGGGTCAGGCCAATGACCCTTATAGTCTAGAAGCCTATTCTCACAGTGGCCAACCAGATGCCTTACTGGGAAAGCAGGATTCAAGCACAAGAGCCTTCTCCCCTCCTGTGGTTTCCAGTAACTGGCATTCAGAAGCTTCCTGCTTCCCACCACAGAAGCAGAGTAGAGCCATTGTGGCTAGTAGCCATTGAAAGCCTTGCCCTCCATGAATTTGTTCAGTTCTCTTTTAAAGCCATCCACGTTGGTGGCCATCATGGCCTGTGGTGTGAGTGCTTTCCAAAAGCAGCGACAAGGGGAAATGTAAACATGTTTCACCATCATGCAAAGTGGCAACCGCACATCTACTTCGCTATAAAGCAGGGATCGGAATCCACCTGTTGCCTTCTGAATGTTGTTGGACTACAACCGCCATAATTCCTGATAATTGATTGTGCTGGGTGAGGCTGATGGGAGTTGAAGTCCCGACAACCTCTGGGAGCCACAGGTTCCCCGTCCCTGGCATCGGCCAACTGTATAGCCGAGTTGGTGACTGTCAGCACACCATGTACCTGTGACCTCAAAGGTGGAAAGAATCTTCTTTCATTGGCGGATAGTTGGATGGGAGGGGATCTGACTTTTGGCCACAGCAAGAACACGTAGAGTCCTCAGAACATAGGGACCTGGCATATACAGAGCATATACACCAGCAGTTTTCAAGTTCTCTCACCCCAATGGAACACTTGAAAATTGCCAAGGGTCTTGGCAGACCATCTAATGATATTCCTCTGCCCATTCTTTAGCAATTGCAGTGCCCTGTGCTAGATGTTGTATGATCTTTAATTGCATTTCCCCCCTCCCTTCTTTTATTTCTTAGGTAATTGTGTTTTACTGTATTCAAGTTGCAACACAATAAAACACAACATGAGAAATAAAAAAAGCAATAAAATACAAGTAAAAGTTGGTACGAGTATTTAACGTGATGGGCATGCTTTCTCCCGTCTTCAGCCACAAATCCACAGAAGCACTGTGGACCACCTGGATGAAGCTGGTGGTCCTGTCCACTAATTGCAGTTTGGGAATCCCTGGTCTTCCAGTGAGTGCCAAAAGCTCTCTTTCGAGATTTCAGATGGGTCTCTCCCAGCCGTACTTGGGGACCCTGCTTATTGAACCTGACACCTCCTTACAAAGCTTGTGCTGTGCCATTCGGCTATCACCCTTCTTTTTCTCTTGTCCTGCAGACAGCTCCCCCTTCCCTGCCCTGTGTTTTCTGTGAACGCCCACTTGGGCTTTGAAAACCGTACAAAACATTTTCTTCTCATTCTTTGCTTAAGGGGCCTCAATCAGCCACTAGTTGTAAACAAAACAATCTTGCTGGGGGGAAATGTGCTTTCGGCCTCCTGGGAGGAAACACAGTACAGGAAGCATGAAGGGACTTAGAACTGAGAGCGAGATGTAGAAGGGGCCAAGAATTAGTAGGCAGAGCAGTTTGGTGAGATCTGTAGACTGGCATCTCACTAAAGAATTAAGTATGGAGTTGAGTGATGGTAACTCACTCTGCAGAGTTACTGCTTGGCATGCTGTACTGAAGCTTAAACTTCCACAAAACAGTGATGTTCAGAAGTAGCAAATCTGTTGTGTGATCCAGCACCAAAATGTGAAACGGAATATTTTTTCCAAGCAACAGAGTAAGTATATTTTAAGGGTGGCCCTTTTGCATTGGCACCTGCTAGCTATTGCAGTGAAAAAGCCTGTTATTTACCTTTTTATAAACAGGCATAGTTTGGAAGGTTTGAAATCTTCCCCAATCTGGTGCCCTCTGACTGCTTTCAACTACAATTCCCATCAACTCCAGCCAGCACAGTTTGATGGCAGTCATGGTCCGAAACAGCTGTAGGACACTGGTTGGGAAAGACCGATGAGAGACTGGCATCAAGACTCAAAAGAGGCTGGCTTCCCCCTTCCACCCACCTCCTTGGGGCTCCAGTAGAAACTTATGTTTGGAAGTAAATTCTGAATCTCTGCGTGTCCTTCTGCTGCGGGAGGGGTGGAGGGCAGCAGGACGCACAAAGGGAATTCTCTGGTTGACTCACAGCTCTGGCACTTCCTGCCCAGGAGAGGAGAAGTGGGGAGGAGAGACTTTGCTTGTGCTAGAAGGAGGGTCCCAGGCCCTTAGCTGGTCTGCCAGCCGGCCCATCTGATAAAAACCTCCTCTGTTGTTGGGTTTGGAACACTTCACAATCTGAAAGAACAAGTAACCAGCTAATGAACAGCAGCACTTGCTATTTATTTATTTGCTTTGCGTTCTTTAAACTTAAATAAGAGCAAATGATCACAGGAATCACTTTATCCCCAGCCAGACCATTGGTCCATTGAGCTCAGTATTGTCTGCACTGACTGGCAGCGACTCCACAGGACTTTTAACAGGATTCTCGCTCAGCCTTGCCTGGAACCTTGTAGATGCAAGGCAGACTCTGCCATTGAGCTCTGGTTCTTCCCCATATGAGTGGGGCAAAGAAAGTTGGGGTAAAAGGAAAGAGCGGGGCATGCAGGAGGGAGAGGAGAAGGACAACCCTGAATGATTAGTTTGGTTTGAGCTGGAATCTGCAGCAGCGATTCCTCTGAGATAAGCCCCACTGAGTCCAATGACACTTACTTCCAGGTAGGCCTCTGTGTGTGCACTTACTTAGTCCTACTGAACTCGGTGGGACTTACTCCCGAGTAGACATGCATTGGAATTGCACCGTAAACTGGCCTTTCTTCTCAAAGCAGCTCCACTTTGCTTGTGTGTCTCCTGCTTTTTTCAAAATCACCCAGAGTCTGTATCTTTTTTCCCCCTTTTTCTTTTGGGTCCTTTTAAAATCTTACATCATTTCCATTGCCTTTGCTCTCTTTTAAAAGGCACAGATGTGTGTATATTCGTCTCAGCGCAGGGTGTCTTTTCTGAAAGCTTCTTGTCTCTTGCTCAGCGGTTAGGCATGTCATTTTGTTTGCAAACAGTGCTTTTTATAAATAGGCCGACACAAGTCTCAGGCTCCAGGTTTGTTGTTTTTAACCCATTTCCCCTATGTGTATTCATGTTCTTTATTTGTGGGGAGGGGGAGAGCCAACTAATTTCACCTGTAAAAGAGGTAGCCTTTCTTCTTACTAGGGCACCAGGCAAGTTCTGTATAGAGACCAGAGAGTGCTGCCTGGGACGTTCCACCCAGTGACCTTTGCTCATTGATAAATTACTTTCCTTTTCCACTTCAAAGGAGATCTTTGCATGAACTGGGCTGGGGCAGTCACATGGGCACCCTCACATCCTTCTGAAGGCCAACCCTTTTTGGCTATAGCAGTGAAGGTGTCTCCATAGTCTTAATTTAGAAAGAGGAGGTGCAATGGGCAGGGGGGTGGGTATATGTGGGGTGAGGAACCGCAAGACCGAGGGCCAGATGCAGCCCCCACACCCCAGGCTCTCAGCTTGGCTCCTGAGACTCCCCACTTCCCAGGCCACACACCCCGCCAGCCCTGCTCCACAGCCCCCTCCAATGCTTTTGCCTGGCTGGAATGTGTCCTTGAAGTGCAGTTGTGCTTACCTAGATGCGTACGTGTGTAGAAACCATTTACTTTGATGTGGGTGGAATGTAGCCCAGGGCCTGTCTGCACTGTATATTTAAAGCAGTTTAAGACCCCTATTGCTCTGAAAGAGCCTCAGTTCCCAGAGTCAATCTCTCTTCCCAGGGAACTCTAGGAATTGTAGCTCTGCAAGGGGAATAAGGGCCTCCTAGCAACTCTCAACACCCTTAAAACAAACTATAGCTCCCATAATTCTTAGGGAGAGGGAGAAACCGTGTCTTGTTTAAAGTGGTATCATGGTGTTTTAAATTTATGGCGTGAGTATGGCCCCTCTGTGAACACTTCACTCCGGTGATCCTTTTGAACATGGTTTATGTGATGCTGACTGCAAACTGTACCTCTGGGAGCCATCTTTTACAGCTTGGGGTGTGTGTGTGCCAGTTGCTGACCTCTCTCTACACTGTTCAGCCATTGGTGCCCTGCCACCTGCTGTCTTCCCCCTTTCCCCCCATGCCCTCTGCCGCCCCCTGCTGGCCGCCCTAACTCCCCTCCTCTCTGCCTCTCTTGCAGAACGTGCTGGCCAAGGCGCTCTACGACAATGTGGCCGAGTCCCCGGACGAGCTCTCCTTCCGTAAGGGTGACATCATGACGGTGCTGGAGCGCAACACGCAAGGGCTGGATGGCTGGTGGCTCTGTTCCTTGCACGGGCGGCAGGGCATCGTCCCCGGCAACCGCCTCAAGATCCTGGTGGGCATGTACGACAAGAAGCAGCTGCCGCAGCAGACACCACAGACACCACAGCAGACGCCACAACCGACGGGGCAGACCCCCCTGGCCTACACTCACCAAGGGGGCTTCACCACGTCCCCCGCCTCCCAGTACACCTCTATGCACCCCTCCTTCCTGCCCCAAGAGGACAATGTCTACCTGGTGCCGGCGCCAAACAAGGCCCCGGGGGCCCCCCTCCACCAGGGCACAGTGACCGCGGGCCAGTTCCAGTCGCCCCCGGGCAAGCAGCCCCCCACCTACCCAAAGCAGAGCCCCTCTCAATGCCAGGAGGTGTACCAAGTACCAGCTGGACCGACCAGCCCGCCCCAGGACATTTACCAGGTCCCTCCAGCACCTGCAGGGCTGGGGCAGGACATCTACCAGGTGCCTCCTTCGCTGGATGGACGGGGATGGGAAGCCCCAAAGACCCAAGGAAAGGTAAGCCTCTGAGGGGCACCTGGGGGAGAAAGGGCAGCCAGCACAATCCGAGAGGTGGGAACACCTTCCCTACAAGGACAGCTTAAAGCAGCCTCCTCCAAAGTGGGGCTGGTGGGAGATGCAGTCCAAAATATGTGGAGGATGCCAGGCTGGTATAAAGAAAGGATACCCTATCCGCATGCCAGTGGGTGATTGCTTGTACAGGCCAATGATGACCAACTCTGCCTTTCTTAAGCTTGGGCAGCTTTGCAATGCATTTGACAGGCACACTGGGCAGCAAATCAAGCACCGATTCAGTATTCTGTCCTACTTCCCTTCACGCTGCAGGAGAGCTGTCTGATCTATTTTTAAATTGCCACTTGTGTGTTTATGCAAATGAAAGTAGATTATCTCTCCCCCCCCCCCTTTTTTAATTTTAAGAAAAGCAGAATCAAGTCTTAAAATGTTGAAAACCCCCTTAGGAGGAAGAGCAGGAGGAGGGGGAAAGGAAAGGTGGGTTAAGTGATGCTGCCGGTTTCTTGCCCATCACTGGCTTCCGTTGTGAATAGGCAGAGGCAGCTCTCCCCACCCCACCCCACCCCCTCCGGGTTTAGCACGAGAGCAGAGAGTCAGATGCAGGAACGATGCTCCCAGGAGAAATCCACCACTCTGCCGTCAAAGTGGGCAAGAGTGGCTTTTATTCCTGCAGTCAGACAGTGGTAGTAAAGTGGCTGTGAAGGCATTGTCTTGCGACCTTTGGCACAGAGAAAGAGAAAGGGGCATAAGTGGTTCCTTGTTAGCGGTTGCTGAGCTGGGCGCTTTTCACGGCCAAGGGGAAAGTGCTTCTTCTGCACGGGGTCCATTATTATGAATTATCTGTGCAGCCTCACACACTAGCGGTGTCCAGCATGATTCTCTTCAGAGGTGGTTGGTGGACTCCAGCTCTCATCAACCCTGACCATTGGGCAGCCTGGCTGCAGAAGCGGACGGGAGCTGGGGGCCCCAGTGACATCTGGAGAGGGCTGCATCAGCTGCCCCTTGGACACATACAAGGAGAAACAGAAGCAAAGAAGCTCCCTGTCCCACGGAGCTCATAGTCAAACGGTGCCTGTTGAGTTCAGGTGTGTGGGCATAAATGTGGATGGAATGGGGGGAAGCCGTGGAAAGAAGAACAACGAGGAAACACATGCAGGTTGCTGTTGTTAGAACACTAATGGATACACTGCTGATCTGCATGGCATTCAAGACCACAGTCCGCTGCCCCGATGGGCTTACAAGGTATATTTTAATATAGGGAAGGCAAGAGGAGAAAGGTAAATGGGGGAAAGCAGAAGAAGCCATTCTTACGTTTAGCTAAAGTAGAGGTTGGGGACCAGGGAGTTGTAGCAAAGGGTGGTTGGTGGTTATAGAATTGTTGAGTTGGGAGGAACCTCAAGTGTCATCCAGCCCAACCCCCTGCAGTGCAGGAATCACAGCTAAGCAATGCAGTTAACTAATTTTTTAAAATATTTTTATCCTGGCAGGTAAGCATGAATTGCTAAAACCGCAGTAGAACACTCACACACAAAAGTCTTTCAGCTGAACATCAGTAGTAACACCAGAGGAGCCAGCCTAAAGAGCAGTCTGCACCCTGCTGGCTCTGCTGGCCTGGGGGTTCCTGCAGGGGGGAGACAAATCCATTTGCAACACCAGCAGCCACGCTTCAGACTGCAAAGATGCCCTGGGATTTTTCAGCCTGCCTTGCTCATTGTGGGCAGGCAGCAGCTACCCCATTGTGGCAATCAACCTACTACTGTCTGCTTTTAAAAACTCTTTGCTTCTCTGCACGGGGGCAGAGGCAGTTAGTGTTCCTGGACTGCTGGGGCTGGGTTGCCTCCCCCTGCCCCCAAGTGCTGGTGCTTGCATTCCTTACAGAGAGCTTCCTGGAGATTTGCACCAAGGCAGCCTTGCCTCCTGCCTCCGCTGCCTCCCTCTGCAGTGGAGGGTGGAGACAGGGGCGTGTGTGTGCTCCAGCATGGCTTTCCCCTGGGGAGGGGGGTTTGCAGCAGGCTGTGAGGAGCGGTTTCCTGTTTCTCCCTGGGAAAGGAAACGGCCTCCCTCTGGGTGGGAGGCTTGCTTATCCATCTCTGAGGCTCCCTCAACTTGGTTCCTGGGCAAGCCTGTTTCTGGATTGGAGACGGACAAGGCTCCTGTAAGGAGGCATCGCTGGGCATGGCTGATGCCTTTGGTTTCTCCCAGAGTGCCATATCAAAATGTGGGGTCTTGCAGTGCAAGGGGAGAGCAGAGGGTTGGAGCGTTTGGTTTGCCTGCAGAAGTTCCCAGATTCAGTCCTCGGTAGAGAACCTCTGCCTGAAACCCCAGAGAGAGCTGCTGTACATCAGAGTGGGCCATACTGAGCTAAGTGGACCAGTGGCCTGACTGAGGCTGTGTACACACCATGTTTTTGTTTTTTTTTACATGATATTTTATTCAAATTTCAAGAAAAGATTACAAAAATAATAAGAGAATAAAGAAAAAAAACAAATAATACAAAATACAGAGTAGAAAAAAAAGAAAAAAGAAAGAACAGTAAAAAATAAGTCCATCTTTCAATGTCTTGCCTTTCATTCACTTGTTTCCCTGACCTCCTCACACCTCCCTTTTTTGTATTCCATTTCGAGTAGTTGGTTCAGCAAATCCTTTCCCTCTTTGTTTTTATCTTAGTTCTTTATCTTAACATATTATAACCTTATATTTTCATCTATTAACCAATCATTTTTACATACTCCTTTTTAACATTGTTGCTAAAACCGCTTCATTTCATTCCGACATCATTTTAACATTCATTGATTTTGCAGTGTTTCTGTAAATAGTCCTTAAATTTCTTCCAATCTTCTTCCACCGACTCTTCTCCCTGGTCTCGGATTCTGCCAGTCATTTCCGCCAATTCCATATAGTCCATCACTTTCATCTGCCATTCTTCCAGAGTGGGTAAATCTTGTGTCTTCCAATGCTTTGCAATAAGTATTCTTGCTGCTGTTGTAGCGTACATAAAAGGAGTTCTATCCTTCTTTAACACCAATTGGCCGACCATGCCCAGGAGAAAGGCCTCTGGTTTCTTCAAGAAGGTATATTTAAATACCTTTTTCATTTCATTATATATCATCTCCCAGAAAGCCTTAATCCTTGGGCACGTCCACCAAAGGTGAAAGAATGTACCTTCATTGTCTTTACATTTCCAACATTTATTATCGGGCAAATGATAGATTTTTGCAAGCTTGACTGGTGTCATGTACCACCTGTATATCATTTTCATAATATTCTCTCTTAAGGCATTACATGCCGTGAATTTCATACCTGTGGTCCACAACTGTTCCCAGTCAGCAAACATAATGTTATGTCCAACATCTTGTGCCCATTTAATCATAGCAGATTTAACCGTTTCATCCTGAGTGTTCCATTTCAACAGCAAGTTATACATTCTTGAAAGTATCTTAGTTTTGGGATCTAGCAGTTCTGTTTCCAATTTTGATTTTTCCACCTGGAAGCCAATTTTTTTATCCAAATTGTAAGCCTCCCTTATTTGATAATAATGAAGACAATCTCCCACTTTATCTTTTAGTTTCTCAAAACTCTGCAATTTCAGTTTGTCTCCTTCTTGTTCCAGAATTTCCCAATATTTCGGCCATTTGGCCTCCATATTGAGCTTTTTCTGGGCCTTTGCTTCCATCGGTGACAACCACCTTGGGGTTTTATTTTCAAGTAGGTCCTTATATCTTATCCAGACATTAAACAATGCTTTCCTGACAATATGGTTTTTAAATGCTTTGTGTGCTTTAACCTTGTCATACCACAAATATGCATGCCACCCAAAAACGTTATTAAAACCTTCTAAATCCAAAATGTCTGTGTTCTCAAGAAGCAGCCATTCTTTCAACCAGCAGAATGCTGCTGATTCATAATAGAGTTTAAGGTCTGGCAGGGCGAATCCACCTCTTTCCTTTACATCAGTTAATATTTTAAATTTTATTCTGGGCTTCTTGCCCTGCCAGACAAATCTAGAAATGTCTCTCTGCCACTTCTTGAAACAGTCCATTTTGTCCAAAATTTGCAGTGATTGAAACAAAAATAACATTCTTGGCAATACATTCATCTTTGGTTAGTCTGTT
Organism: Podarcis filfolensis; assembly: GCF_964270895.1. NCBI lineage: Eukaryota > Metazoa > Chordata > Lepidosauria > Squamata > Lacertidae > Podarcis > Podarcis filfolensis. The sequence continues at coordinate 54,609,495 of NC_139611.1, read as the reverse complement.
TGCTCCCCTTGCCTTCCTCAGCCAACTAAAGGCAAACAAGGACATTACAAACCTGGGTCTGTTAATTTCCGTGTGTCTGCTCTGAGCCGAACGTGGTTAGATACAGTCCTTGTTTTATATTTAGGAGGTGGCTCACAGCTCAGTGGCAGAGCTCATGCTTTGCATGCAGACAGTCCCCGGTTCAATCCCTGGCGTCTCCAGGTAGATGAGGCTCTAGCGGCCTGAATCTCTGGAAAGCCACTGCCAGTCCGTGCAGACAGTATTGGGCTGGGGAGACCGATAGTCCTGTGTGTTGTGTGTTGGCAGTAGGCAAAGCACCTGGCATGCTTGTCCTCTGTTAAGTAGCCGCCGCCGCTGCTGCGGCTGGCTGACCTTGAAGGAGATTCGGATGGAGCAGGCCTGGCAGAGCAGTAAATGATTCAGGAAAAAAGCTTCTCTCACTTGGCAGCCGGCCAGGCCTGCCTGCCTGCCTGCTAGGTCCCCACCCACGCCTCTTCCTCGCCGGTGACCTTGTTGCTTTTTCCTGCCTTTGAGGGCAGGCCAAAGGGGTATCATGCAGGGTGTGTTTGTGTGTGTATGTGTTTGGGGAGTGGCTCACGGTGGCGCTGTGCGAGTGGCACCACTCTGGGCAAACCTGCGTTGCAGCATCTGGCTGCTTCTGTGCCATGGGAAGATCTCCATTTTTCAGGGCAGTGCCACGTTACGTATTGCATTTATATCCCACCTTTTCCTCTGAGCAGCTCCAGGTGGCATGCAGGGGGTCTTCTGCCCTTTTTAGGTTAGGCTGAGGGGCAGTGCCTGGCCCCCAAGGTCATCAAGGGAAAGATTTAATGCCAAGCGGGGATTTGAACCCTGGTCTCTCCCAGGTCCTAGTTGGTTACCCTAAAGCAGTGTTTCTCAGACTTGGGTCCCCGGCTGTTGCTGGACTGCAATTCCCATCCTCCCTAGCTAGCAGGACCAGGGATCGGGGTGGTGGGAGTTGTAGTCCAGTAACAGCTGGGGAATTTTGACCACTGACCATAAGTGAAGGTTCTCCTAAAGATATGAAGCGATGCCATCAAGCACACCTCTGGTTCGATGGCTGCCATCCTGAGAACCACCACTTTCCCTTTTCCAAACAAAACAAGTTCCCACACCTTATGGCTGTGGTGTTTGGAATACGTGGGCTGCGCATGATGAAATCTTGAAGTCCTTGGCAGGCTCTGTTGGCTTGAAAACCTGCAAAATGCGTATTCCCACCCTCATGAGAATCTTATTAACTTGCTAATTATATGTTGGTTTCCCTGCTTCTTTTAATTTTTGTTGCAAAGCATCAGATCTGTAGATACTAGCATCCAAAGTGTCTTGGGAGACTTTAGATCTGGGGTATTACCTGGGAGAGGTTGCACATTTGCTATGGAGACAATTGGTAGTGCTGCTGCCGCCAGCTCTTGCCTGGGGTCATTTGTGTAGTTTGGGATTGGGGGTAAGTGGTTGAAATGTGCCATAGTTGAACTATGGCACTCGCTCCCACAGGGGGAAATGATGACCACCAACCTAGATGGCTTTAGAAAATGATTAGACAAATTCATGAAGGAGAGGGCTGTCAGCGGCTACCAGCCCAAAGGGCGATTCTGTGCCTCAGTGGTTGGAGGCAGCAATGCTTCTGAATACCAGGAGCGAAGAGGGCTCTTGTGCTCAGGTCTTGCTTGTGGGTTTCCCCACAGGTACCTGGGAACAGAATACTGGATGTGATAGGCCATGGGCCTGATCCAGCAGGGCTTTTCTTGCGTTCCTATGTTCCTAGGAGTGCTTTGGCTCACTAATTTCTGTATACCAGACCTTGCAGACACCATGTTTTGCATCCATCCCCTCTCTGACCCACCTGCCATTTCTGAGGTCCCCATTCCAGGACGGCTCAGTCTTCATTAGTGGCTACCAGGCGTGATGGCTCTGCTCTGCCTCCAAGGTCAGAAGCAGCAATGCTTCTGAATACCAGTTGCTGGAAACCGCAGGAGGGGAGAAACTGCCCTTGTGCTCAGGTCCAGCTTCCCTGAGGCACCTGGGTGGCCATGAGCCTGACCAATAGGCTCTTCTTGTGTTCTTACGGCATGCAGGGGCAAATTGCCTCCTCTCTGAGCTTCAGTGCTTTTGGCAGCTCTTTACTCTACCCCAGGCAGAGCAGAAGCAGGATAAATAATGCAACCTGAGTGCATTGTTATAATTTAGTTAGCAAGAGCTGGCTTTTGCAAAGACTCATAGGCTTAACCTTGTAGTGGAATTCCACTTTTTCGTCGTATTGCACTCTGACTGTGCACAAATGCGCTTGGAGACTCCTGCAGCCTCTGGCTTCCGATGCCTCTCTATGCATGCACTCCCCCCCCCTCTGCAAACTAGCGGCAGCCGGGAAGGCGTCTGCGGCAGGGTCCCTCGCCTTCCCCCCGCCTCCAGAAGCGGCCGCCCATGAGGGAATGAGCGCACATTGTGCTTCATCTCCAAGCCCTTCATTTGCTCAGAGCCAGAAATAGAACATGATGTCATCCCTGCCTCCCCTGGAGAAGGGGCTCCTGCTGCAAGGTGCCTGGAGGTTCCTTCCAGACGAGGGCTGCCTGTGGGCAGGCAGCACCCTCTGCTGGAGGAAAGGACGAGCTGCATCCTATGTGACACACACAGAAGCTATTTAAGAGCATCTTTTAGGATCAGTGGTATGTTCCCAGTACTGTTCGCCCCAGCGTGAAAAAGCTCTTCAGCAGCATTTGGGCATAAGGAAGCATCCAAGAGGTCAGGGCACTGGATAGTGCATTGGACTTGGCTGAATGCTTGGAGGGGCGCTGATGTCCCCCCACCCCTGGCTTTTCAGGGTGACTTTGAGCTAGTCTTTAGGGCATCTCCCAACCCCCCTAAAAGTGTGTGGGGGGGAGGAAAGGATCCTTGGTGAATGCAGTAGGTGAGCCTGAGATGTTGCGGTGTCTCAGACCCATTGGGGCCCCCAGAGTTAGCCTCAGGTAAGTGGAGGTCAGACCTGTGACTTTCCCAGCCAGGTTCCCACCTGCCTAGCCCAGCAAACATTGTCTCATCCACCCCCCTTTTTTCCCCCTTGCAGGTTGTCGTCCCCACGCGTGTGGGTCAGGTCTACGTCTATGACTCCCCCAAAGGAGAGCAGGATGAGTACGACTTTCCCCGCCACCTCCAGGAGATCTACGACGTGCCCCCGACACGGGGTCTACTGGGGAACCAAGGCAGCCAGGAAGTGAGTGATGCCCTGCCTTCTAGAAGTGGGGGGAGTCTGTTTGGCATGGGGCCCACGCAGGTGGGTTGGTGGTGAAACCTCTGCTTCCATATCACCAGCCCTCAATGGGTTTCAAACTCATTGGAAATTAACATCTCTTGCTCTCCTTTGTTCCTTTTGCCAGGTATATGACACCCCCGCCCTGGCAGTCAAGGGCCCCAACAGCAGGGATCTGGCTCATGCCCAGGATATTTATGATGTGCCCCCCAGTGTGGAAAAAGGCCTGCAGGTGGTGAGTATGGCATGCAGGGTTTCTGAGGCGTGGAAGTGGGGAGGGCCTCTATCTTCAGTGGCAGGGGCTGCGGTGGGGGGCTGCCCTAGTGCTTAGGAGAGCCACTCTGACCCAGCAGAGTGGAAGGCGATTGACCCGGAGGCAAAACAAAAATTGCCAAGAAACACCCACCCCACCAAGTACACTCTCTGAAGCATAGGATTGATTTATTGTGTAACTTAATAGAAACAGTTTTATGGCCGCAGATGATAAGAAACAAAAACCTGAATGCTAGACCCTACCCCAGAGTCTCTTGAGGGCAGAGGATCTACCAAGAGGCCCCCCCCCCCCCATTTGCCGATCTGGGCACCTTAGACAGTCTTTAGGGAAAATGTCAGTCTTTGGGGCCCAAGTGAGCACCTTGAATGGGGCCCAGAAATGAACTAGCAGCATGTTTCAAGCTGAGGGGGCTACAGATGAGCTGCTGGATTAAACGCCAGCTTTAATACCCTCCTGCAGGTGTACGACATCCCCCCATCGGTCAGCAAGGACGTCCCCGATGGCCCCGCGCGGGAGGAGACCTACGACGTGCCCCCCGTCTTCTGCAAGGCCAAGCCGTTTGATCCCTTACGGCACCCACTCATCCTTGCCCAGCCCTCCACGCCGGCGGCAGAGCCATACCTGCCCGAGGATGTGTATGACGTACCTCCGGCCGCCAGCAAAGGGGTTCCCGAGGCCCAGGAGATCTACGACGTGCCGCCCGGCCTGAGGAAGCTGGCGAGCCAGGAGGTCTACGACGTGCCGCGGGAGCTGCCGGTGGGCAGCAAAGACGGGGAGGGCGACTACATCTATGACGTGCCGCCCCAGGTGGACCGGGAGGGCAAGGCGGGTGACGGCAAGCGCCTCTCGGCCTCCAGCACGGGCAGCACCCGCAGCAACCACTCCAGCTCCTCCCTGGACATGGTGCCCGTCAAGGAGGCCCCTGACAGGGACTTGCACCTCGACCAGGACGTTGCCATGGAGACGCTGGCCCGGCTCCAGGGCAACGTGGGCACCGCCGTCTCCTACCTCATGTCTTTCATCAGCGGCAGCTGGCGCAGCCCCGAGCAGATGGAGGTGCAAGCGGCCCGCATCCAGGGGGCGGCCGAGAGCGTCCGGGGGGCGCTGCGGGAACTGCTGGAGTTTGCCCGCGCGGCTGTGAGCAGCGCCTCGCAGGCCTCCGACCGCTCCCTCTACGCCAAGCTGAGCAAGCAGGTGCAGAAGATGGAGGACGTGTACCAGGCTCTGCTGCGGCACAGCCAGGCTCTGGATGGCTGCGGCTGGGCCCCCGGTGCCCTGGTGGCTGGCAAGCCGGGGTCCCCGCCGGACGACCTGGAGCACCTGGTAATGTACTCGCGGGGGGTGCCGGACGACACCAAGCAGTTGGCCTCCTTCCTGCACGGGAACGCCTCCTTGCTCTTCCGGAGGACCAAGGTGCCCCCCACCTCCCTGGGAGGGGATGGCAGCCTCGCCCATGGCACCCCGGCTGACAAGGCAAGCAGCATCCAGTCCCGGCCCTTGCCCTCTCCGCCCAAGTTCCTGACCCAGGACTCGCCCGAGGGGCAGTATGAGAACAGCGAGGGCGGCTGGATGGAAGACTATGACTACGTCCACCTGCAGGTGGGGTTGGGCGGCGGGGAAGAGGAGGGGTGTGCTGTGGGGGGGGGAAGGGCAGAGTGCACACACACATAACACACACAGCCTCAAAGGGACAAGCCGCCACTGGGGGAAGATGGACAGGTGGGGGGGCAGGCCTTGCTAGGTCCTCCACCTCCGTTCCCAAAGTCCCGTCATCCTCAGGGGTCAAACCTCTTGCTAGGTTCAAGCCCCCAAGCCACACTCCTGGGAAATGCAGCCAGAATATAATAGTTCTATATTTTAAAAGCCTGGCACCAGGCTAAGTTTTCCATCGTTATCATCTTCTATATATCTTCCACCTTTCCATTGTTAAGCCATGCTCAAGGCGGCTTACGACATGTGAAGGTTTGCGTCATTGCAAGAATATAACCAAAGCGGTGAATGAAAACATAATCAAAGCATAAACAGCAAAATTAAATCTTCCTCAAGTAATTCGTAAGAAGATCTAAAAACAAGCATACAATACGTCAATATCAACACCAGCAAAATCAAGACCTCCAAAATTGACTTTTTTTTAGATAAGGAGCTTTGTAGCCCAGGTGGCAGAAGCAGGAAGGCCCCCTCCTCTTTCTGCTCTTCACCCACTTTGCCTTAGGTTAAGTATTGCCATTAATATACAAAGCCTCTGAAGTTTCTTGGGCCCTGCACAAATATTTTTGCTTTAAAAAAAAACAGGCCCTGCCTGCAGCTTTATAATCAAATAATCTGGGCCGGCCCTTTCATGAGACAGGGTGAGGCAGCTCCCCAAGGCAGATGTGCCCAGAGGCTTGCTGCCCTCGGGGGCTGTAAAGGCTGCTGCCCCATTACCAGTGCTGAAGTATGTTCCAGCTGCTGGTCTAGTCAGTTTTTGTATGTAGAATAGCAGGAGCTGCCCTTGTCTCCTTTGCCTTAGACGATAAAATATCTTTCAGCTCAACCAACGAGTGTGCCTACCAGTCACATGTCTTCTGCAAGACTCTTGTTTGGTTTTGCTGCAGCAGACTAACACTCTTACCGCACTGAAATTTGCACACAACCACCTCCAGTGCTGTCTCTGGTCCCTGCCAGGGAGAGGCTCTCAGAGCTGTGGTGGCCTTTTGCCAGGTCAGATCATGGAGCTGACTTGCTCAGGGCTGTCTCTGTTGATGGGTGCTGGTGCTCCAGACTCTCAAGGGAGCCTTCTCCTGGAGATGTCAAGGTTTGAACCTGGGGACTTTCCTCCTGCCAGGCAGATGCTTGAACCACTGGGGTATGGCCCTTCCCCAGCGGTGGAAAGCTGAAAAATGGGCAGGTAGGAAATGCCTTTTTGCACTCAAGTCACTGATCCAGGTAGCGCAGTGTTGCCTACACCTGCCCTTACCAACCAGGTGTCCACCAGATGTGCTGACGGGGGTTGATTGAAATTGCAGTTCTGAAACATCTGGAGGGAGCCAGGTGGGTGAAGAGTCCTTTTTTGGATGCCTTGGCTAAGAACCTTTTCAAAGTGAAGGTGCCGGGGGCTGAACCTTCTGTATGTCAAGCAGATGCTCTAGCACTGATGGAGCTGGGTTCCTTGTGCTGTGGGTCTGTCCCTCTGGTTGCATCCGCACTAACCTCCTTTTCACCCCTTTAAAAAACAACTAGGGAAAGGAAGAGTTTGAGAAAACCCAGAAGGAGCTGCTTGAGAGGGGCAACATCATCCGGCAAGGGAAGGGGCACCTGGAGCAGCAACAGGTGAGTAGGGTGGGCTTCCTGGGTCCAGCCCCACCACTAAGGCTTTTGCCGGGCACATGTCAATGGTGCATGCACAACATGGTCATCGCCTGTAATGCTTTTGGCAGGGTAGCAGGCACTGGGGATGAGTTCATGGAACAAATGGGGCGGTGGCCCAAAAATGTTTGGTCGCCACTGATGGTAAAGGATGCCAGGGTAGCTTAAGCAGGGCAGACCATGTGGCACTCTCCACTCCTGCCTCTCCACCTTTACCTCCCATTCACTGCTTTCAAAAGTCAGCTGCCCGAGTCTACGTACTCACTCTGCCTAATGGTAGGGCCGGGTTGTGTGGATCTGTGTCTTCCAGGATGCCACCACATCCCAGTGGCAAAGCCCAGGTCCCAGGTGGCCCTGCGGGGAGGAAGCTGGCTCATTCTGTCGCAAGCCAGGAAGGGTGGGGGGAGCCAGTTGTCTTCGTCAGCCCACCCTTGCTTGACGGAGCACCCTGTGCTTTTTTTCCCCTGTCCGCAGCTGAAGCAGTTTGAGCGCCTGGAGCAGGAGGTCACGCGGCCCATCGACAACGACCTGTCCAACTGGACGCCCCCGCAGCACTACGCCCATGTGCGGGCCGGGGACGGCGCCTCCCTCTGCCCCTCGGACCGGCAGCTGCTCCTCTTCTACCTGGAGCAGTGCGAGGCCAACCTCACCACCCTGACCAACGCCGTGGACGCCTTCTTCACGGCTGTCAGCACCAACCAGCCCCCCAAGATCTTCGTGGCGCACAGCAAGTTCGTCATCCTGAGCGCCCACAAGCTGGTCTTCATCGGGGACACTCTCTCGCGCCAGGCCAAGGCCCAGGACGTGCGTCACAAGGTCACCCACTACAGCAACCTGCTTTGTGACATGCTCAAGGAGATTGTGGCCACCACCAAGGTGGCCGCGCTACAGTACCCCTCCCCCGCTGCTGCCCAGGACATGGTGGCACGGGTCCACGAGCTCGCCAACAGCACGCAGCAGTTCCGGATGGTGCTGGGGCAGCTCGCGGCCATGTGAAGCCCACCCTTGGCTTCATAGGGGCGGGGGGAGGCCTGCCGACGAGCCACACCCACCCACCCAAACACTGCAAATGGGCTGTAAATACTTATCCAGACTCTCCTGGGTTGGTGGGCTGGCTGCTCCCTCCCCTCCCTCTATGTTCCATAGACAATGGACCTTCCTGCCAGTGGTTCCCATGTGCCTGATGTGGTTCACAAGGGAGGATCTTGACGGCCCTGATGGCAACCGGGGAGAAGGTGGTGGAAGGCAAATAGTTATCCTTCCCCCTCCCCCACACCCTGTTTGATTCTGAAATGGTTTGGCTAATGAGCACTATTTAAATCAAATAAAGAGACATAGAATCCAAGCAATTAGGGGGTACGGGAGAAAGATTGCTGTGTGTGTGTGTGTGTGTTTCTCTTGCCATGGTTACATCAGTGCCCTTATCTGTGGGAGAGCCTTGGGATGCCAGCAAACGAATTTGCCCAGGTTGTTCAGTCGACACAGAAGGAAGGTGATCAGCTCCACAAGCAGAGAGAGAGAATGTGTGTGTCTCATTAGGGTTGTCAACCAGGCAGATTTGGTCTAAAACTTTGCATGTCCAAAACAGGGGAGAGCGTTGATCCGTTCCAGCTTCACTACCATGCCTGGACGAAAAGTAAAGTGCCGATGTCACAGTGCAAATGCACAAAGCTATGAGCTGCGACTGCATTTGGAATATAGTGGTACCTCGGGTTAAGAACTTAATTTGTTCTGGAGGTCTGTTCTTAACCTGAAGCACCACTTTAGCTAATGGGGTCTCCTGCTGCTGCTGCTGCCGCGCTGCTGGAGCACGATTTCTGTTCTCATCTTGAAGCAAAGTTCTTAACCCGTGGTAATATTTCTGGTTTAGCGGAGTCTGTAACCTGAAGCGTATGTAACCCGAGGTACCACTGTACTGTGTATGGCCTCTGGATATTGTAGAGCTGGAGAAGGTTCAGGAAAGGGCGGACAAAACAACCGACTCCCCTGTGAAGAAAGGTCAAAGCATTTGGACCTCTTTAGTTCAGAGACAAGGCTAGATAGAGGTGGCGTGATAGAAGTTTGTAAAATCATGCATGGCATGGAGAAAGTGGAGAGAGAGAAGTCTTCCCTCCCTCTCTCATGATGCCAGAACTCCAAGGAAGCTGAATGTTGGGAGTTTCAGGACAGATAAAAGAAAGTCCCTTTTCACCCAGCTCAGAGTGAAACTTGGCTTTGCAAAGCTCCTTCTGTGGTGTTCATCCTTTCCTCTGTTCATTGCCATTTCCCTTTGCTCTCTTGAAGCATCTCAAGGTAGGGCCAGGAGTGTCCCCTTGTCTCAAACCCCAGGGAGCTGCTGCAGGTCCCTGTAGATAAGACTGAGCCAGGTGGACCTGTGGTCTGATTTTGTATAAGGCTCATTCTGTTATTCCTGGTTGCCCTGGGCTGGCACATGGAGAAGCTGCACCTCCATAGAGAAACTGCCACTTTTCAATGTTTGGAATGATCACATCTTTATGCTAAGGCAGTAACTCTGGGCAGTAACCACAGGGCCAGGAGTAATATCAATAATTTGCATTTGTAACATTGACTGGCCTAGTACATTCTGGCCTAGTACTAGTACCTTCTGCCCTTAAGATCCTGTTGTTTAGACCTGCAAATTTAATCATGGTTAAAAAACAACAACCCTGAACTTGGCTTTCTTGCTCCTTTCAAAGACCCAGGTAGACTCAATAGCTTGGCTGAGCCTGGCTGGAGAACAGGGCAGGGTGGTGGGCAAAGTCTGGGCAATGGCAGCCTGGATGACTGACTGCCTTGGCTCAAGTACCTAATCAGCAGCTAATTCTAACTCCTCCTCCTGCCCTTTCCCCTTCCAGAATCCCACTAACTTGAGTGGAGAAGCCACTAAATGGCTGGAAAAACACTGTGGGATTTTTGTGTGTGTGTGTTTTGGTGTGTGCGTGTCTTTTTGCCATCAGTTAAAGAGCTAAACATGCCGTAAAAAACTGGGGGCTCATACATCACCATCTACACCCCCATGTTTTGGAAGATACGTTCACATCTTAGCAAGGAAAGCTGGAAGTGGTTCTCTTCTCTGCTGTTCCTGAGCGGAGCAAAGGGGCTTATGCAACCCAATACAGGTTTACTCACAAGTAAGTTTCACTGACTTCAAGGGAGTTTACTCCCACAGGATTGCGGCTTGAGAGAGCCTTCCACTGTAGCTCAGTGACAGAGCCCCTGCTTTGCATGCAGAAGGTCCCGTGTTCAATCCTGGGCACCTCCAGATTGGGCTGGGAGCAAACCCTGCCTGAAACCCTGAAGAGTCACTGTCACTGAATGTAGATGAGAGCAATGGTCTTGACTCTATAAGGCTGCTTCCTATGTTTCTGGGTGGCACGGATCTAGCTTGGGTTTTTGGATTGGTCAGCAGCCACCTCTGCCTGTGAATTCAGCCTCAGCACAAGTGTAACATTCCCCCCAGGTTGCTGTCTAAGAATCTCACTGGAAATACGTAAACCCACTGACCACCATTAGTAAAACCACTGCATTTCCTTCTGACCACAGGACAGGAACTTAGCCCTTAAAACCAACCAACTTGAACAAGAAATTGCACATCTGCCCATTCTTTGTTCTGCACTCAGCATCCCTCTGGAGCACCCACAAGAACTGCCACTGGGGGTGCAGTTCTGGGACTAGGATGGTAGAATCCCAGTATGCATGCAGAAGGCTCCAGGTTCAATCCCCAGGACTGAGAAAGAGCCCTGTCTGCAACACTGGAAACCCACGACCAGAGTAGAGGGGAGCCCCCAATGGTCTTAAGTCTATGTAAGACAGCTTTCTATGTTTCTGAATAGACTTGAGAGGGTGGTAGAACACCTGCACTGGACTGCGCTTCCCCTATATTTTAAGGCCACCCAAGTTGGTGGCCATCACTGCCTCCTGTGTAGGGGAGTTCCACAGTTTAACTATGCACAGCGTGAAGAAAGACTTCCTTTCATCTGTCCTCAATCTTCCAACATTCAGCTTCATTCGGCATGAGACCTCTTCCTAAACGAGGCTCCATGCACCGTCTTGTATAGCCTTTTCTGGCTTGTCCAAACTCTTGATGGGGCTCTTCTGAGGCAGCTATAGGGCATTTGTAGGGCACACAGATGGCACAGCTTTTTCAGCTTGAGGGCCAGACTGAAGATTCACCACCCCTCTGAGGGCCACATGCCTGCGTGTGCACACTCGCCCAGATGGGCCCATCACACAGCCTGCACGCTTATGCACACGCACAAACACATCAATTTTGCTCTCTGGGGCAACGCTGGCATAGGAGGGTCTTGGCATCATGTTCCACAGGGGAAGCTATGCTATTGAGCCACTGCTTGGGGCAGTGTGTGGATGCGGGCATGTGCAAATGGCATGGCCATGCCGGCCTGAGATTAGAACGTATTCTGTGGCAGGAGCAATGCAAGAACAGGACACGAGATGAGTCTCAAAGGAGGAATAGCCTTTATTGATCCCCCTCATCCCGTGACACCGGAAGCTCAGTTATTAGCCATGGTTTCGTCGGCCCAGGCGCGGAGGCGGCTGACGCGGGCATACACAGCAGGGGTGGTGGTTGAGCAGCGGCTGCTGCCCCAAGACACAATGCCCACCAACTTCCAGACATTGCCTTCCTGGCACACAAGGGGTCCGCCAGAATCACCCTGCGAGCAGAAGACAGGCAGTTTAGACTTTGGGTGGGTGGGATGGGGTGGGGCGGGTGTCCTAGGCCTTCTGACATAATTCTCCGTCTAGCGCTTTTTTAAGGAACCAAGCAATCTTTTGGGATGTTCACCCCCCACATTCTCCAAAGGTCGGTTTGCAGTTTTGTGTTCTCCCACACCCACCTATCACATGCCTTGGAGAAACTACAGATGAGTTGGCAAATATTCTTTTTCTTACCATGTATCCTTCAGTTTGAGGGAATCTCTGGAATCACAATCCCCCGGTCACTCTCTTTGTTGATTTTCAGTATTTTCTGTGTCTTCCTCCTGCGGGTTCCTCCCCACACCCTGATTTCTGACTAGTCTTGTTTTTGCAATAAAAATAAATTGCCATGCCAACCAGTCCAATGTGAACCGGCAACGTGGTCCTGAAGCTTTTATAAGAGCTACTGTAATTTTAATTATCACATCCCTCCTTGCCACTTCCGCTCCTGCTCCCTGTTCAGTGGAGCTGAGAGATGAGTGACCATTTGCTCCTTAATTAATCGGCTTCCCCTCCCTGTGGGGCTTGGGGGTTTTGTGGGAGTAGGGAGAGGGTCAAGCAGCACTCACCATGCAGGAAGAAGATCCGGCTGCACCAGCGCAGATCATCAGGTCAGAGATGTTGCTGCCCCAGGACTTCTTGCACTCCTCATTGGACAGGAGGGGCAGGGCTGTTTGTTGCAGCTTGTTCGGGGTGGTGAAAGCTGCAGGAAAGAGGATCAAGTCAGCAATTGCCACTGCTTTGCTGCACCCTGGTAGCTAAGACACCGTTTACTTATTTATTTAGATGCCAAAGTGGCTTCTAAGCACTTTATAAAATAACTGAAAAACCCAATTCCATGTTACCACAAGTCGATAATCAAAACTAACTGGGTTCCATTAGCTGAGCACAGTGAAGAAGAAGATGGTGTTTCGGGTAACCTGGTCCAGAGTTACTTAGAGCTCTTGTTTGTAAGCAGCTGCCTTGTCACTAACAGGGAGGCACACATTGGCAAGGAGCACTTTGTCAGTGAGGTACCCCCACAGAGGGATCATACTTGCGTGGCCTAAAACATCCAGCTCCCAACTGCCACAGAAGTCTTTCTCCCTCCTATCAAGATAGAAAGCCAGGTTTGAAGTAAGCTTGGGTCAAGAATTGATTTCCCACTGACGCTTGAAATGGCTGCTCACCTCATGGGCAGAGAACTGGCTGCCATGGGGAGCTGCGCTCAAGCAGGTGTGGTGAGCTTTTGTCAGAAAGACAGGGCCACGTTCCCTTCTAGGGGCCACATGATAGTGAAGAGGAGGGCCAAAGGCAAATGTGCAAAAATCAAATATTTAACTTTTGTACAGTGGGCTAGTTTACACACACAGCTCTGCACTCTATCCAGGCAAGCAGGAGGCCCCCTATTCATCCCTCCCTATGCCCTCCAGCACTTCCCCTGCGAGACCCCTGACAGGCCTACCATTGTAGCGTGTCTTGCCCCAGCCAGAGGTGGCACAAAGGTCTCCGCTCTTGAAGTGGTCAGCAGTGTCTGTCAGGCACACTGGGGACACAGTGTCGGTCATCTCAGCAGGGGTGGCCAGCTTGATGAGGGCAATGTCGTTGTTGATGGCAACGGGGTCCCACTCTGGGTGGGTGAAGACCTGGTGGGCGAGAGAGGCATTGTGGGTGCTGCAAGCAGGATACAGTGATGCATCTGACCAGAGACTAACAAACATATTGTGGTGTGTGCCTTCATTGACTACAAGGCTAAACACACACGTGGTTTGGGGAGAGGAGTTGTAAACAGTGAGGTCAGTGGAGGGTGACAGGCTGATAACGGCTGGCAGTGATAATTGTGTTAATTAACAAAAGCAGTCGATGACACAGACATCCTGGCACTGGCAAGCCAGTTAACACACACAGAGTCTATTTAGAGTGATAGCATTGAACCTCCTGATGTATTGTAACTGATTCTTTACGAACACCCAACCTCCAAGAAGGGTAAGGAAAGAAGACAGACATGTCCACAGATTACTGCTTATGTCTTTCTAGCAGGGAGATGGGGAAATCTGGTAGCAACCATTTCCCTACTCCCCAAAAGCTGTCATTTTCCCTCTACCTGACAAACGTGGCTTCTGATTGGCAGGAGTCTACCTGTTGAACCAATGAATAAGAAGCCCTTGAAGATGGGCTGCGGCCTTCAGGTTTGTTCCTCATGAAACACACACACACACACACACACACACACACACACACACACTCACCAACCTGCAGCAGATGCCAGAAGGTTCCTTCTCCAGTGGTGACCACAGAGCACCAATTTTCATTGTTAGTATTGGATTAAGTGGAGGATTAGTTGGACCAAGAATCTAGTATGGTGTTTTATTTCAAGTTTGAACTGCATTCTTGCTATTGTTCTCTCTCCCCTGCCACCCTCCTTCTTTCTTACAAGTAACTCCTTTTTTAATAAACTGCTTAACTGGATTTTCTGGGCTGTACTGGTTTCTGAACACCCTCAAGGGCTGGTTAACGTTTACTTAAGTGCCTGAAAGCCTGAACAAAGCCCGACCTCTGTCTAAGCCTTGTGCAAGTAAATCTGGATTAATACCCAGTAAACATGCTATCTGGAGGAGCCCTGAGGAGGCCTTCCAGCTGCTTCACCCACCTTCTCAACAGCCAGCTTCTGTATTTTCTCAGCAGAGGAGCTGCGGTCATGTTCACCAAGCACCACGACGTTGGAGGTCCTGAGGAAAGCAACCAAAAGCTGTCAGTTGGCCCCAGCTGAAGGAACGGAGGTTGCATGGCCATCTCGTCAGGGATTCTTGAGCTGCGTTTCCTGCATTGCAGGGGGTTGAACTAGATGACCCTTGGGGGTCCCTTCCAACTCTACAATTCTATAGTGCATGGGTAGGCAAACTAAGGCCTGGGGACTGGATCCGGCCCAATCGCCATCTAAATCCGGCCCACGGATGGCCCAGGAATCAGCATGTTTTTACACGAGTAGAATGTGTTCTCTTATTTAAAATGCATCTCTGGGTTATTTGTGGGGCATAGGAATTTGTTCATTTCCCCCCAAAAAATATAGTCCAGCCTCCCACAAGGTCTGAGGGACAGTGGACCGGCTACCTGCTGAAAAAGTTTGCTGAGCCCTGCTATAGTTCTATGATTCTCACATATATTTCAGCCCCTTGCTCTGACCACAGGTAGCTAACATATCTGCTAGCCTTTGCTGTGCATATCCTGACCCTGCAACCTCCAGGATTCCTATCCATCTATTTAAAAAAATATCCCCACACGAAAAGGAAGGCAAGGTACTCACGTCACCCCACAGTGGGCAGCAGTCACCACCCAGCGCTCGCTGACGAGGGACCCACCGCAGAAATGCCACCCGCTCTTCTCCTGGAAGCCAAGGAAAGCGGGTGGTCAGAGACCCAACAGGAACAGAGCCAGGCAGCAGTGGCAATAGAAAGGGCCTTTGGCCATTTTATTTTCAGTTCCAGTTAAGCACCAGTAGGGGAAATGCAAACCAACAGTGGAAATGAACCAAACTCCCAAAACCTTCCCAAGCATTCTTACCTGCAGGGAGACCTGCCAGGGCCATGATCCGGGCACTGCCTCCTCCCCATTGACAATGCGGGAGTAGCCAGTGAGGACAGGCTGGATCGAAGGGACGCCACAACCTGGAAGCAAGAAAAGAGGTGAAGTGAGAGCTTTTCCATGTTCTGTGCTTTGCGCTCAGGACTTCAGGTAAGGACTTCTGGCAAGGAGGCTTCAGGAACAGGGAACTGTTAAGGCGGAGACAGCCCATCTGTGCACATAACATAGCAGAGACAAGCCCCTATGTGGCTGGTGTGCCGGTCCTTTGCTTGTCTGTATGTGTGCGGTGATGAGAGCCATCCAAAAGGGCCTATTCAGTGGCTTCTCCTAAATGGGAGATGATGCTACATGGGGATTGACCCTGGCCTCCTTCATGGTTCTTTATCTTTAAGCTTTATCTTCATGGTTCTTTATCTTACCAGACCATCCTTCAGATATGCTGGACTGCCCCCTGATAGCCCTTCAAACAGAGGACTGTCCTCTATAAATGAGGGGACCAGGCCACCTGGTACAATCTCCCTAGGCCTGTATCACTTCAAAATGCACCTGAGGATGGCATCATCTAATGCTTCTCGTAGTAGCCTGTGTGGTGCACTGGTTAGAGTGTTAGACTAGGACCTGGGAAATGAAGGTTTGAATCCCTGCTCAGCTGTAAAGCTTACTTCAGCCAGTCACCTACTCTCAGCCTAACCTACCTCACAGGTCTGCTCTGAGGAGAAAATAGGGAGAAAGGTGTGGGTTATAAATGCAGTAAAAAAAATGAGTAATTATTAAAAATGAATTCATCCCTACCTATAGAGAGTTAGCATGGTAGGAAGACATGTCAGGGACAGAGATCTGAACCCTCACCTTATCCCTGGTGTTTGTTTTTAAGTGTAGGGAGTTTTAATGTGGCATTCAAGCATTTTGTTCATCTACCTATATTCTGGAACAGTATAGTTTCAGGAGGGCTGTGCAATGTGCTGATTCCCCCATGACAGTCTAGCAGCCTTTCTCAACCTGTGGGTCCCCAGATGTTGTTGAACTACAACTCCCATCACCCCTTGCTAGCAAGGCCAGAGCTCAGGGATGATGGGAGTTGTAGTCCAACAACATCTGGGGACCCACTGGTTGAGAACCGCTGGTAGATGAAGAGGATAACTTAACACTTTTAAAGTGCCTTAAACTTTATAAGCGCTATACATATATTAAAAAAACAAGGCCATCCCTGACTGCATGCTTACAATCTAACAGCCATGGTAGAAAAGGAAAAAGGAAGGAGGAGGGCAGAGGAAAGCAAATACCAAAGCAAGTGCCCCTTCACTGGCCTATGGATGGGGCCAGGTTGGCCTACCCCCTGAATCAGCTCTATTTTATAGAGAGAAAAGAAAGATGATGATCCAAGCCTGGGTGACACAGCCATAGAAATGGTTTGCTTCCCCATCCCACCCCAAGCAAGGACCAAGACCGCAAGCAGGTGGGTACTTACTCTGTGCGGCACTGACAAGTGCCAGGCAGGACAAAAACCACAAGGCTGCCATAATAAGCTGGTTCTGAGGACAATGGGAACAGCATGTAGCAGCTCAGCCATTTTTATACTGAATGCTCAGACCAAAGGTGGCTGGGAGCCAGTGGCTACGTGGGAACGAGCAAACCTGTCCGTTGATAACACGGTTGATGACTGGCAGGTGAAAGCACCCACTTTGGAAACTGTGGGTATTTTTAGGACAATGGCAGCTGGAAGGTTTCTGGGGTGCTCTGTGGAAGGAAGAGGGCCCAGGTGGTCTCTTCTATTTTGCCCTGGGGGCCTTGCTTAAAGGAGCAATTCTGTGTACAAGAAGCTGGCATAAAGCAAACTGTAATTTAAGCTGGCATAAAGTTACACCGGCTCAAACTCCATTCAGGAGTGAAACTCCTGCTGACTGAGCTCAGCTAAGCCTGGCAGAGCAAAACAAGCCTTTAAAATAGTGTTTGAGTTACACCACCCTTTCTGCCAGCTGAATTTACACTGGGTTGCTAGATCGTGAGACTGAACTTGACAAGCTTGGGATTTGGCCTAAGTCCCCCTGATTCCAGCCACGGAACACAGCTTCCTGGGGTCTTATGCTAACCTGCAATCTACCAGGCTTGGCTCAGCTGCAATGGAGGGGATATGGTGGTGTATCTCTGGCTGAGCCAAAGATGAGGGCGTTAATCCATCATAACCTGACTGTGCCAGGAAACAGCTAGAGGGCTGCTGGATTCTAAGCCAATCACCCCAGTTTATGATTTATGTAAAAAAAAATAATGCTTGATACTTGGCGTTGAGTTCTGTATATTGTTTTTTCTTTGTTTGTATTTAAAGCTTTGATAAATCTCTCTCTCTATATATATATATATTTACACACACACACAGGGGCAACTGCTTTACCTGTTGGCAGAACACAGGTATGGAACCTGCTGGATAGAGTTAGTTGAGGGCCTGTAACCCCACACAGCTGTGCCTTCTCCTCAATGTCATCCCTGCGACACACCTAGCTTCTGTCAGCTTTCCCAGGGAACACCTGGTGCCTGACGCAACTAGTTCTCCTGGCTATCAGACAAACCTGGCTGGAAAGCTGGAAGGACAGCAGCATGGAAACCCTCAGGCACATAGCCCATCACAGTGATGCTCAGACAGTGTTTGGGTGGGCACTCCCGCATTACTAAAAATTGCACAGGTTAATTTAGGCACATAGAAATAATTACTATCATTTAAACCAATATACAATAGCTGGGAAGACTTTAACCAGTCTGCTGTCCAGGTGCTGACAGGCAACTTCCAAGAGTCTTCCTTAGGCTTCTTTTTCTTTAAACTAGCCTTCAGCCAGATTGTGCTTCAAAGAGAGGACTGTCCTCTGACAGCTCTTCAGATAGAGGGAAGGCTGCCCTCTGTAAAACATGGTACCCTAAAGCTCTGGTCCAAGAACCTTGGGATTCCTTGGAAGTGGACCAGAGTTTCTCAGTTAGAAAAATAGTCATGCACGGCTGTACCTGCAATGGGGCCTGGCCCCATACAGACATTTTACTCCCTGCCAAAATGACATCCTTAACCCCCCCCAACTAAATTCAATCTCTTGACCTGTTGCTTGCTGAGATACAAAGAAAAACATTCAGGAAGAGATCTACCTAGTGGTTCACTATAATAAATTCTGTTGTCTTCTACTGTTTTGGCCAACAATTGCAAAGATGTTGAGATAACTGGCAAGGACAGTCCTCTTTATTTTTCAAATAAATTATTTTTTAATTGGATTTGTCTTTCACACAGGTGCATATGTTTAGGTATATTAGGCTGCATGTGTTTATGTTCGGAGCTGTACTGCAGTGGTTTCTTGCTCCCAACACCCCCTTCACTGCAACATTGCTGACTAACTTCCTGCATGAATAACAACCTTCATATCAATTTTCTTCCACAGTGTGCTGGGAATGTTGGGTATGTTCTGTGACGCCCACCTCTCTGTGTTCGTACTGGATACCCAGTTGGACTGACTTTTCTGTGTGTGTCAAGCTCTAGAATTATCTGCTGCAGCACCCACCAGAGGTTCCTCAGCAAATAAGAACACGAGAGCCCTCCTGGATCTGGCCAAAGGCCCATCTAGTCCAGAATCCTGCCCTCACAGTGGCCAACCAGGTTCCTGTGGGAGACTAGCAATGCTGAACTGAGCACAAGTACACCCTCCCCTCCTGTGGCTTCCAGCAACTGATAGTCAAAAGCATTGCTGCCTCCAGTGGTGGAGGCAGAGCATAGCCATTGTGGCTAGTAGCCTGTTGACAGCCTTCTCCTCCATACAATTTGTCTAATCCTCTTTTAAAGCTGTCCAAGTTGGTGGCCATCATTGGCTCCTGTAGGAGTGAGTTCCACAGGTTAACCATGCACTGCAGGAAGACAACCAATCATGAGGTCTCCAATCTCGGAGGAACTGCCTTCCCCTCAAACCCTTTTTACTCCACCTCCTCCTTGCCTCAGAGACCAGCTGGCCCCTGTCACTGCCCTTGAGCCAGGTCACCTTGGCCTTTGCCCACAGCCTCCACCAGACCTATGCTTATCTTCAAGGTCCTACGATAACAGGAGGCTGGAAAACCAGCTTGGCTTGGCTTTCGCCTGTGCCAGCTACCTCACAACATATATAAGGATTTGCAGCCCTTGCTTCATTCCCATCTCTTTCAAGAAGCAAGATGGCTTCTGTCTGGTTCCTGTTCTGCCTGGCCTTCCTTGGTGCTGCCCATGGTGAGTGCCTTGGAAGAGGCCAAGCAGGAGGAGGAGGCAACTCCAACCCCCCTCCTTTGACATGCTGAGAGATCTGCTCCATAGCCCCCCTTTCCATACCTCTACAGGAAGTGCTGCCTGTGTGGCTCACTGCTTCAGGTCAGGGGTTGGCGTCTGTGGGATGGTCAAGGGATGCAGTTCATTGTCCACAGGTCAACTTCACTGCTTCCCCAGCACCCACGGGAATGGATGCTGCACCTCCATCTCCAACCACAGAACCACGACTGAAGTTTCTAAAATGCTCAAGCCCTACCTGCCCATCACACACAAGTCCCCTGTCATTATTCTGTGGCAAGCAAGGACCACTCTCTCCTTGTCTTTTGTTACTTCACATGTTGCAGGACTGAGCCTTGGTATTGAAAACACAGGGCAGGGGGCCAGTCCCTGTGAAACCTGAACTCAGATGAAGCCGTGCAGTTTACACCCAGGGATAGGGAGTCTCTCCTGGGTTAAAAACAAACAAACAAACCTGATTTCTTCCCAGGTTGTGGCACTCCGGCCATCCACCCGGTCTTGAGCGGCTATTCCCGAATTGTCAATGGAGAGGAGGCAGTGCCTGGATCATGGCCCTGGCAGGTATCCTTGCAGGTAAGAAGAGCCCCGCACACTTTGCTTTGGCTGGAGACCTGGAATAAGAATAAGAATAAGAATACGCTGCCCATCTGTCTGGGTTTCTCCAGCCGCTCTGGGTGAACTGAATGAGAAAGGTGGGGGCAACATAAAGTGCTTCTTCATGCAATGCACAATTACGTAATTTGTGGAACTTTCTGCCACAATATGTGGTGATAGCCATTGGCTTAGACTATGGGTGGGCTCCTCCAGATACAAGTCCAGCACCTGACCTCTCCTTGTGGTACACCGGGGTGGCCAACAACCTTTTTGGGGCTGAGGGCCGCATTGACCCATGGTCAGCCCTCCAGGGGCTGCAAGTCAAAGTGGACATGACAAGCACTCTGGTCCTCAGGGTTACTTTTGAAAAGGCTTCCCCATCAGCTGTTCTGCACAATTTAAAATCAATTTTGAGGCATTCTTGGGAGAACCACAAAATGTATCAGTAGGGAACACCAATAGTAGTAGTCAGTATGCTTAATTTTTGTAGAAAATAATAATAATAATTTTTTATGGACAGTTGTGCGGAGGGAGTGGGGACCCACCAAAAGCTTTTTGGCATTACAGCAATGAGCAGTTGGTAAAATAATTGAGACAACCCTGGTTATGTGTGTGTTCACATCAAGGGAAGTAAGAGTACTGCTCTATTCTGCCTTGGTGAGCCCCCTCACCTGAGAATCTGTGTCCAGTTCTGGGCAGCAATTTAAGAAGGATATTGACAAAGAAAGGAGATTCCAACTAAACATTAGGAAGAACTTTTTGACGGTAAGAGCCATTTGACAGTGAAACAGACTACCTTGGAAGATGCGAGACTCTCCTTACTTGGAGGAACTTGGGTTGCCATCTGTCAGGGATTATTGAGCTGTGATTCCTGCACTGCATGTCCAAGCACTCGCTGGGTCCTTTCTATCTGCTCACATGTTCCCCTCAATCCCTCAGGACAACACTGGCTTCCATTTCTGCGGAGGTTCTCTGATCAGCGAGAACTGGGTGGTCACCGCAGCCCACTGCAACGTCAGGTAAGGGAGACACTGAGTACAACCCACTTCTAAGAAGAGATGCTCTGGGGCTCAGGATAAAACCAGGAAGCCAGACTTGCTGAAGCCCTAGCCCTGTAATCCTAGAGGGATGTGTGCGTGCCAGTGGTGAGTGAAGTGTACTCTGCACACACTCAGAGGCACACTTTACTTTTCGTAGTGTTTCTCAGAGTCAAAATCTATTTCTAAATGATTCCACCACAATTTTGTTCCAGTGCTCGAAGTGGGAGAAATAAAGAAAGCGGGATTGTCACATTTCCCAGGCAGGATTGCCAATTGACCGGCAGAGGTGGGCACAGACACCAACGCAGAATGCTGCTGTGTCCACAACAGCAGATGGATGTCCAGGAATCAGAAATGGAAGCTTTTCAAAGGAAGCCCATGATAGCAGCTGCTGTCCCTTGACATTGTGTGGCTCAGGTGTATTGCGAGATGTTTAAGTGGTAGATAGACCCAGCAAGTTATGAAAAAATATATATGAAAGGAGGGTCCAGGGAAGGCATCAGCAAGAGTGCTGGTAGCTGTCCAAGGATGCCAAGTTCTGACACCGATTCCTAGCCTCAGCTGAGAACTATGAAGGTGCTGGTACAAATCTTACCTTTCCCAAAGGTAAGGGTCGCCTTAGGCAAGCAGTTCTCTCCCTGCTGCTGCTCACCCCCTCCACACACCAGCAACTTGGGGATAACATAGAATCATAGAATCATAGAATTGGAAGAGACCACAAGGGCCATCGAGTCCAACCCCCTGCCAAGCAGGAAACACCATCAGAGCACTCCTGACATATGCTTGTCAAGCCTCTGCTTAAAGACCTCCAAAGAAGGAGACTCCACCACACTCCTTGCCAGCAAATTCCACTGTCGAACAGCTCTTACTGTCAGGAAGTTCTTCCTAATGTTTATGTGGAATCTTCTTTCTTGTAGTTTGGATCCATTGCTCCGTGTCCGCTTCTCTGGAGCAGCAGAAAACAACCTTTCTCCCTCCTCTATGTGACATCCTTTTATATATTTGAACATGGCTATCATATCACCCCTTAACCTCCTCTTCCCAGGCTAAACATGCCCAGCTCCCTTAGCCGTTCCAACAGTACCTGCCTACCCCACAGGGCTGTTGTAGTGGTTGTTGAGATCGTGTATATGAAGCACTTTGGCTGTATTTCTCAGCACGGTTGACTAATGAATACTATCAACTGCTGCCCTTGCTGCAGGACAAGCCACCTGGTGGTTTTGGGTGAATTTGACCAACGCAATCCTGCTGAAGACATTCAAGTCATCAAGATTGCCCAGGTAGGTAGCACGAAATTGACCTTCCCAGACCTCAGGTGCTCCTTGCTCTGTGTGTGTGTATCAAAATACCAGGCCACCAGGCCAAAGTGCTGCTGAAATGCGAGTGGATAGCAGTGGAGGTGTACACACAATAATCAGTCTTTAAAGTGGGCATCATTGGCTCAATTAAACTAAACAGTTTTAATTGGATTTTGAATAAACGTGCCATTAACCATTGCTGTTTTTGATTTTAATGTATTATCTTCCTTATTATCTTCCTCTGCAAACCACTATTCTTTTTACAGGGTGGCATGGGGGACACTGGATATGAGTCTATGAAACCAAGGGAGCAGTGCCCCCCCAAAATTTGGGAACCACTGGCTTAAACTAAACTGCCTCCTTCTTTGACAGGTTTTCAAGAACCCCAAGTTCAACCTTTTCACAGTGAAGAACGACATCACCTTGTTGAAGCTGGCCACCCCAGCCCAGCTGACGGCTCGCGTGTCTCCCGTGTGTCTGCCCCAGGCCACAGATGACTTCCCCGGGGGCATGACCTGCGTCACCACTGGATGGGGCCTTACCAAACACACGAGTAATTTTTATTTTTATTTATTTGTTATGACATTTATATTCCACTTTTCCTCCAAGGATCTCAAGGTGGCATACGTACTTCTCTCTCTCTCCATTTTATCCTCACAACAACTCTGTGAGGTAGGTTAGGCTGAGAGAGACAGTGACTGGTCCAAAGTCACCCAGTGGCCCAGTGGGCTAAATGGCTGAGAGGAGATTTGAACTATGGTCTCCCAGGTCCTTGTCCACTACTCCACACTGGTAATATCTGGGCACTGCCTTTACAGTGGTACCTTGGTTCTCAAACTTAATCCGTTCCAGAAGTCCATTCCAAAACCAAAGCACTCCAAAACCAAGGTGTGCTTTCCCATAGAAAGTAATGAAAAATGGATTAATCCGTTCCAGACTTAAAAAAAACAACCCCTAAAACAGCAATTTAACATGAATTTTACTATCTAACGAGACCATTGATCCATAAAATGAAAGAAATAAACAATGCACTGCAGTCACACAATCAATCAGTCAATCAATCAATCAATAGCTGAACTGGGTTCCACACAGTCACAAAAACAAAAAAAAAAGAGCCGCAAAAAGGCAAAATAAATAGCAAAAACAGACAGACTTCAGCATAACACTCAAAACGGAAGTGTGGCACTCAAATCGGAAGCGTAACACTCAAATCAGAAGTGTAACACTCAAAACGGAGCACGTTCAGCTTCCAAAAAAAGTTTGCAAACCTGGAACACTTACTTCCAGGTTTGCAGTGTTTGGGTTCCAAGTTGTTTGAGTACCAAGGCAGAAATATATATAATAAAAATTGTCCAGCATGCACACGAAAGCTCATACCAAGAACAAACTTAGTTTATCTCTAAGGTGCCACTGGACAATTTTTTAAATTTATATATATATCTATCTACTGAGTCAGACCAACACGGCTACCTACCAGAATTGAGTACCAAGGCGTTTGAGAACCAAGTTACCACTGTACTTGAAAATAGGCCATGATGGCCATGAACCCAGGTTTTTATCAGCCTGCCATGTATCCCTTTTGTGGGAACTGGGTGATACAGAGCAGGGGGTGGCTAATTTGTGGTCCTTCAGGTGCAGCTGGACTACTTCCATCATTCCTGGCCACTGGCCATGCCTGGCAGGCATACCCTCCAATGAAAATAGGGACGTCCAGTGCTATGTTTCTAGAAAAAGCGGTTCCGGAACTCACCATGAACACCTCCCTCATTCTCTTAGAATGGCAATGGTGCCCACCTGAGAGGTGCCGGAATTAATTTCCAGTGAGTTCTGCCTGAAAAATAGCCCTGGGGATGCCTATTCCATAGTCTCCAACATTTCTCCAATAAAAATAGGGATGTCCTAAGGAAACGTGAGACATTCCAGGATCAAATCAGAAACTGGGATGGCTTCTGTAAATCTGGGACTGTCCCTGGAAAATAGGGACACTTGGAGGGTCTGGGCAGGGCTGAACATATTTTATTTACCGTATTTTTCGCCGTATAGGACGCACTGGCCCATAGGACGCACCTCGTTTTTTTGGGGGGGAAATGAATTTAAAAAATTTATTCCCCCCCCCAGCCGCGGGGCTGGAGTGGGGGAAGCCCAAGCTTCCCCCGACCCCAGCCCCCAGAACAGGCTGCCGCCCTCAAGCCTTGCGAGCCCGGGGGGAATTCCCCTGGGCGCGCAAGGCTTGCGGACACCTGCGCGAAGCACGGGGTGTCCTCCGGAGGGCGCCCCGTACTTCGGGCTGCAGGCTGCTGCCCGCAAGCCTTGTGAGCCCGTGGGAACTCCCGCCGGGCTTGCAAGGCTTGCGGACAGCTTCCTGAAGCCTGGAGAGCGAGAGGGGTCGGTGCGCACTGATGCCTCTCGCTCTCCAGGCTTCAGCGAAAGCCTGCATTCGCCCCATAGGACGCACACACATTTCCCCTTCATTTTTGGAGGGGGGAAAGTGCGTCCTATAGGGCGAAAAATACAGTACTTACTTCCTTACAGTATTTATAGTCTGCAATTCATTGAATTTTTTCAATCTTGGAGTGAAAACAAACAGAAAGAAACAGCAATATGCCAAAACTACAAAACTATTTTTATAATAGGTCCAATAACAACCAATTAAGCATTCTATCATAAGGCAAATAAGCAGAACAGCAATGAGGACAAAAACCTGACATTTCCAATTTAACCAAATTCTGAAGTAAAAGGAAACACAGAACGGTCAAATACATTATTATTATTTTGTTATTTATTCAATTTCTATACCTGAAGGTCTCAGGGCGGTTCACATAAAATATCAAATACATAAAACCAAAACAAAATCAACAACCCAATAAACCCCCCCCCAAAGGAATTAGCACATTAACCAGCCAGGGGTCTTAGTAACAGCTCCCACCCTATTTTTCACTTGCTTACTCACCCCACCCCATTTCGCACACAACAGACTCTCGCTTTTGAGCAACCTAGCACCTTCCCTCCCCAAACCATTTCATGTGCCCAGTTCTGTGGAATACTCTGTTGACAAGAGATTCAGCAGGCGCCTTCTGTGCCAACTTTTAAACGCCTACTGGAAACTGTTCTATTCCGCACAGCCTACACAGGCAGTTAAGTGTAACATCCTTGCACTGTGGTTAACTAGTGTCTGCTTTTTAACCTTTTTAATGTTTCTTATTGTACGGTTTTATTTATAATTGTTGTAAACCACACTTGGTATTTTTTAAAATGAATATTAGTATATAGATATTTGTATAAACAAACATGTAGGTATGTATATGAAAACTAGGGTTTCAAAAAGGACAAAGTGCCGCCTTTGGGAAATTCCCCCGGGTGTCAATTCCGTCTTTCAAATCCCGGCAATGTCCAGGAAAATCCGGACATATGGCAGCCCTAATGAAAACTCCTCCTCTCATTTGTTCTTTCCTAGACAAGGACACTCCGGATAAACTGCAGCAGGTGGCCCTCCCTCTGCTGACCAATGAGCAGTGCAAGAAATATTGGGGGGCTCGCATCGCTGACGTCATGGTCTGTGCTGGTGCTGCAGGGGCTTCCTCTTGTATGGTACGTCCTCCGCTACTACCTGAGCTGCCCTCCCACCACAAGGTACCCCCTCTCCAAAGCCCACCCACCTTCTCTCAGCCACCACAGCAGTTCCTGTCTGAAATGAGGCACCTGCTATCTCCCCCTTGCATCTTGCTGGCCTCCTATTTCTGTTTTTTCTTGGCCTTGGAAGTCTGCTTCCTCTTGCCCTGCCTGTCCGGCACTTGATTTCTGAGAGGCAAGAATGACCAGAGGTCATTGTCATCTGCCCTGGAAATCCTGAATCCTGGGGCCCAGGTGGTGGCAATTTCAGTGGCGAGGGGAAGGTGAGCGTTAAACTAGTATTCCCATTAAAAGGCAAACCCACCTAATTTCAGAAGTAATTTGTGTACCAAAAACACAGCCGTCCCCCACAGCCATTCGTGAACCAAAACACACTCATCCAAATTTTGCTGTACCAAGTCAGGTGTACAAAAATGCATGTACTAAAAGCAAAGTGTGCCTCAGAATGCACATATTAGTGAAAACAGCATACACACCGAACCATTAGATCTGGGAAAATATAAACAGTAGGGGGCACAGGCTTTGCAAAAAAAAAAAAAAAAAGAATGTGTATGAGGAGAAATCCCAACAAAAATACTGGTGGGGAATGTTCATGAGGACTTTAAAATAATTGCAAACGGATGTCGAAATGTGGAGAACTGAACTTAAGATTGGAAAACGTGAGAAACCAAAATGGACACATCTGCCCATCATACCTCATGTGTCGCAGGAATGAGGCCTTTCCCCATCACTCATCTCCTGACATGGAAGTTGCCAGCTTCCGCCTTCCTTTCCTACAGAACCTCCTTTGACACCCTGCTTTGGTTGTTCCCCTACAGGGTGACTCTGGTGGCCCCTTGGTGTGCCAGAAGGATGGCGCCTGGACCCTCGTCGGGATTGTCTCCTGGGGCAGCGGCACTTGCTCCCCATCCAGCCCAGGGGTCTATGCCCGAGTGACTGAGCTCCTTCCCTTTATTGAGGAAACGCTAGCTAAGAACTAACTTAATTCTCTTTGACTTCAGAACAATAAAACCAATATCTGCCATCATTGTTTGTGTTTCTTCTATGCTGTTGTGTTCAGGTCCTGGTTGCAGGCTTCGCACAGACACCTGGTTGGCCACTGTGAGAAGGGGATGCTGGACTAGATGGGCCATTGGCCTGACCCAGCAGGAAGGCTCTTACATGCTTGAGCTTCAATGCCACACATAGCATGAGGTGGCAGAATTCTGGCCTGTTCCACATTAGTTGCAGGTGTGGCGTGGCTCATACACTGAATGCAAACCCATGCCAACAAGCAAACCTCTTTGCATGTTATCAGTTCTAGGCAGGGGCGGACTTTAGTAATATGACACCCTGAGCAAAGGACAGTATTTGGTGCGCCCCCCCCCAAATATTTCTTATTTCCGCAACAATTCCTTATTTATTATTTTGCAATCCCTCTACCTTGGAAGGTGGTGGACTCTCCTTCACTGGAGGTTTTTGTTGTTGTTGTTTTTTAACTGATTTACTTATTTTATTAACTATTCCCCATCTGGGTCTCAAAGTGGCTTACAAAATGGAAACATAAAATATACAAAAAAAAAAAAATCAAAACAAGCATAGGCACTTTCAAGATTGGAACTCCTGTTGTTTTCACCAGAGGTTTTTAAACAGAGGTCAGAGCCTCTCAAGGATTCTTGAGCTGCGATTCCAGCATTGCAGGGGCTTGAACTATTTGATCCAGCCTCACAATTCTATGATTCTACAGAGAATTCTACCATCTTATTTCACATAATGTGTAAACTAGTGGTTATAATTTATTTTATGGCAAGTGTGACACAAGGTAGTTAAGGGAGTTGTGCATCCCTCTTGCAGAGTATTGTGGCTCTGGTCGCACCAATTAATTAATTAATTAGTAACTGCTGTGCTTTAATTGCCCTTGGTTGTGTAACTCTTAATGATAACTGAAGTGAACTGGAGTGGCCAATTCATCTGTTGATAACACACTCATGAGTGACTACTCATCATCCAAGATTTCTACTCAATTTTACTTAAGCCTCATTCCTACACACTCTTACAACCCCAATGAACTTAGTGGGGCTTATTTCTCCCCCTCCCCGCCCACCTGCAGCCCAGAAGGTAAAAAAGACTCCAGTATAAACCCCTCCACCGCTTCGTTTCGCTGAAATGCGTAAAAGTGGTCTAGGGGAGGTGCGACGAGAAAAAGGGGCGTGCCGTTGAGCACGTGCAGAGTGCTCGCCTCCCATCCCGGGGGCGGAGGCGGAGGCGGCCTTGAGGCTTCGCAGGCTGCGCCTCAGCACCTCTCCTGCGAGGAGCGGAATGGGCTAGGGAGGCACGCTCCGGATCCGCCGCCGGTCCACCTTAAGCCGCACCGAGGCTGCTCCGCCTCCCCTGCCTCCTTCGCCCGTCCTTCGCCATGGCTGCGCGGCGGACGCTGGGCTTCGCGGTCCGGAACTACTCGCAAGCAGCAGCCAAGGTAACCCGCCGACCTTTCGCCTTCGAGCCGCCCCGGAGCTCCCCTGGAAGTGCGCGCGCCTTTGTAACCCGGTGGCAGGCAGAGCCTTGACTGGACTGTACCACTTCGGGCCGCGGGGGAGGAGAGTTGGGGGTCTGGGGGCTTCTCCCCTCCCATGGGGCGGCGGGAGGGAGATTAATTTCCCCCTTCCTGCTTAATAGGGGGCCTATACGTATTCAAATAAAATAAAATGCCTGGGGGGGGGTAGGGAATAGCAAGAAAGAGAGATAGTTGGCTGACTCATGATAATATATTTTTTTTGGCGCGGGGGGGTAAAGCTTTAAAAATATATTCATAATGTGTATAAAAGAGAACAGTTATGACGGCTGGTGGAAATTAAACGATGAAAAACAAAAATATAAAATAGGCACGGAGTACAGTTGCACATAGGTTAAAAGAACGAAGTCCAAGTAAAGAACAGTTAGCGTTATTTGCTCATCAGGTCCAGTTCCTGATCCGCCAAGCTTGTGAGGAGGGTTGTCTTACAAATGCCAGTTCATATAAAAGGTGTCTGAAGGTTCTAGTGCTGAACCGGGATAAGAAGTTTGCATATAGGTCTTCTCCCCGTAGGGGGAAGCTTGCCGAGTGAAGTGGCCAAAGTCCAGAAGGAACTTGGTCTGTTGATTCTGCAGCTGCACGTGTGAAATGGGTTTGTCTCCGTGAAAATTGCTGGTGGGTGAGATCAGGCGCAGCTCTCCAACACCTGGAGCCTCAAAACAAGCTCAGGTTTGCTCCCCCCCTCCCTCTGAATCTTTCACAGTTGCCACAAGAGGCAGAAATTCAGCCAGTGAAAACTCTTTCTTGGCACAGAGAGGCAGTGGATGGGAGAGGAGGTTCACCTGTTGAATTTCTGCCCATTGTGCAACTGTTTCAACCTATTAATACTTGAGATAATGGTACAGAACTATAATAGCCATTAAGGTGTAGAGCAAGACAATCCCATGCACATTTACTCAGAAGCAAATATGTGTTCAGTGGGTCTTAATCCCAAATAAGGTCACATCCACACCACACATTTAAAGTACATGGCTTCGCCCAAAGTATTCTGAGAACTGTAATATGTTAAGGGTGCTGATCATTGTAGCTCCAGGATTCTTTGAGTGACTGTGTGGGCAGTCACCAACCTGTGGCCCTTGAGATGTTGGATTACAACTCCCATTAGTGCTGAGGCTGATGGGAGTAGTAGTCCAAAAGCATCTGGAGGGCAAAGGCTAATCTATATGGACTGGGGCATGTGGGAAGGAACCTATGGAAGGAGGCGGAGAGTCTTTAAGGTTCTATTATGAAATCCTTGTGTCTCTCTTGTTTCTTTATTCCTTGAGCACCCCAGGTCTGCATCCCTTGTTCACTCAGTACCAGTAACGGCTGCGTAGACATCCACTTGTACCCTCTGCACTTCTGGCTGCCCATCTGTCTCTCCAGCTGTGCCTCCTTGCTTGTCTTGTCAACTCCCAGCCTTATATCTTTCCTGCAGGGCTGGCTGACAGAGGACTTCCTAGATTCCCTGAGAGCAGTGGTGGGGAGCAGCAATGTGTCCACAGCCACCCCAGTTTGTGAGCAACATGGCCATGACGAGTCCATGCACAGGTACGCAGTGGGACTTCCCAGAATTCCTCTTCTGCACATTGACCTCAATTGATTGATGCATGGCCTTGGACTTCTCAGGTATAAATGATGACTCTGCACATACAGTATGCTGTGACGGAGAATGGACCATTTCTGGGGAAGGGCCGTAGAGCAGTCCCAGGCTCTCTAGGCTTGGTGAGCCTGTCGGTCAGTGCAGACAATACTGCGCTAGATGGACCAATTTTCTGACTCGGCTTCCTGTGTTCCTACCAGCACTATATGCTTGCATGAGATGGCTGTCCTTTGCTTCTGGGTATTGACCAGAGAGCAGAAGAACAAGAAGAGGAAAGTCATCTGGTTGTGCTCAGGCAGAGGGAGAATGCAGGGCCTCCTAGACAGGCTGGTGCTGTGCTCATTAAAGCAGCTGTACCCCCAAGAGGTGCACCCCAACATCCTCCGAGAGACTGCAAAAGAGATTCCTAAGCAGAGTGTCTGCTCTTGCACTTCCGCCGCCTGAGGTGGGCACTTCACTCTCTCTGCCTCATGGACAGCCAAAAACCTTCATTTCTAATCAGGCCTTTGGCTTTTAATTATCTGTGGCCTTTTAGAGTGGGTGGGATGTTTTAATATATTTTCTCTTCCTGGTTTTAATGCAGGGTTTTTTTTTTCTAGGTTGCTTTGAGTTGCCATGGCAAATAAAGCGACAAATAAATTTAATAAATCATCAACAACAACATCGTAGTTCTGAGAAAATGCAGACACATAACTGGAAGGAGAGAACAGTGACATTGCCTCACAAAACCAATGAGAATAGCGCTTACACATTTTACCTCGCTTCTCTCTACAAATACTAGAAATTGATTCTCTTTTTTTTTAAGGAAAACTTTTTACTGTTTTTAGAGTCTGTTGAAATGGCTTTAACTTTTCTTCCCCCCCACATCTTATTGCAGTGCACTGACAGCCTCGGCCAGTGAGGCGTTTATACACATTCAAAATGGATGGATAAATTATGTTGTCCCACCGCCATCTCTTTAGGTGCCGCCCGCCAGATGCCGTGGTCTGGCCCCAGAACGTGGAGCAGGTCAGCTTGCTGGCGAAGGCCTGTTACAGCCGTGGGGCTCCCATCATTCCTTTCGGGACAGGAACGGGCCTAGAAGGGGGCGTGAGTGCTGTGCAGGTAAGGAGGGGAATGGCAAGCGAAATGGGAATGGGGATTGGGGGCGGGGGAAAGGTAGGCTGGAGCAGTGAGTGGGGGTGCGGGGTATGGTTTTGGGGGAGCTCAGAGTTCCAAGTGAGGCTTGGCCTGGAACAGAGGCCACATCCACACTGTACATTTAAAGCACTCTTGTGCCACTTTAAAGTGTCATCGCTTCCCCAAAGGATCTTGGGAACTGTAGTTTGTTAAGGGTGCTGAGACCCCATTCCGCTCCCAGAACTACAATTCTCAGTGGTTTTACAATCAATCCCTCTTCCCAGGGAACTCTGGGAACTGTGGCTCCAGGAGGGGAATAGCATTCTTTTGGGGGTGTCATGACTGTTTAAAGTAGTATGATACTGCTTTAAACAGATGGTGTGGATGGGGCCGTAGCTTTTGCGTGTGGCAATCGCTCCTTTTCTCCTGCCTGTTTTTGACTATTGTTCAATAAGCCATCACACCAGTAAATAAACAAATTGGCCGCTCTCCAGAGGCAAGGAGTTGGACTTTTAAGGCTGGGGAATATGTGGGACTCCTGCTCCTCCCTGCCCCCCATGCCAGACTCCTCCTCTTTGGGTTCCCCGTGCTCCCTTTTTGGTAACCCTGTGCTTGTCTCTTTCCATGGGACAGGGTGGTGTGTGCTTTAACCTGACCCAAATGGACCAGATCTCTGAGCTGAACGCAGAGGACTTCACTGTGGCTGTAGAACCAGGTGTGACCCGAAAGGCACTGAACAGCTACCTACGGGGCAGTGGACTCTGGTTTCCTGTAGGTACGCTTGCCTTAAGTACAATTCTGGGAGGGGTGCAGTGGAGTTGCATTCTGGGAAATAAAGGAATGTGGTAGCGGACCAGCCTAGTGGCTGGCAAGATGCTTTGATCTTACCGGCATTAGGAGGGGGGTGGCCTGGTTTGCCATTACCTAATTGCTCCCCCGGCTGTGCCTTTTCCTTCTTCAGACCCTGGGGCTGATGCTTCTCTCTGCGGCATGGCGGCCACAAGTGCCTCAGGCACCAATGCTGTGCGCTATGGCACCATGCGCCAAAACGTGCTCAACCTGCAGGTGGTGCTGCCTGACGGGAGGGTCCTCCACACAGCCGGCCAGAGCCGGAGGCCCAGGTACCCAGCTAAGTTCTTCTTGCTATCCTGAAGCTCCTTCTGCGCCTTCCCTCAAATCTTGGTTTTGGCCGCTTCCAGGCTGCTGCTCTTTTGGGATGGGGTTCAGTCATATGCCAGCAAGTTCAGCTTGCTCAGTTAAAATGCATTTGGTTAATTCTCCAAAAGATTAGACGTTTTGCAAGAAGGGAAGTGAGGGGGAACGCACCAGTAAGTATGGGATAATGTTGGTTTGATGCAACGTCATCTAACTCCCGCAGGAGTGAGATGGGCTTTAAAAGAGGATTAGACAAATCCATGGAGGAAATGGCAATCGATGGCTGTCAGCCATGATGGCTAATATCTGCCTCCACTGTTGCTTCTGAGTCTCATTTGCTGTGAACCACAGAAGCAGAGAGTGCTCTTGTGCTCGGATCCTGCTTGTGGGTTTCCCACAGGCATTTGGTTGGCCAATGTGAGAAGAGGATGCTGGACTACGTGGGCCATTGGCCTGATCCAGCACGCTCTCCCTATGTTCTTATATTCTTAAGCTGCTAGCCCAACAGAAAAGCGACCATCCTGATGGTTGTGTGACCTTATACAGCATCGAATACATTGCATGTGCTCATTGGGAGGAGGAAGCTGACTGCTTACACCAGGGGAAGAGGCTGATTGGTGCAGGGCCCAGCCTGGTCCCTTGAAACTCACGGACTGCTTTTTGCTTGCAGGAAAAGCGCTGCTGGCTACCACCTAACAGGACTCTTTGTCGGCTCCGAGGGGACGCTGGGCCTCATCACCCAGGCCACACTGCGCCTGCACGGCACCCCAGAGGCCACCGTGGCAGCCGTCTGCGCCTTTCCCAGCGTGCAAGCAGCTGTGGACAGCACTGTGCAGGTTCTTCAAACTGGGATCCCCATCGCCCGTATTGGTAAGCAGGACTACAGGGCACCCCAGGCGGTGGCGGACAAGGGAGAAGAACAGGGTGGGCCAAAAGGCTTCCTTCCGGAGCCTGCAAGATCAGGCCTCGTAATGGTCTCGTCAGCCTGAATCTTCTCTGTGCAGTATATATAGGACTCCTCTCTGCCACTGGCTGAGTTGGGATGGCATGGAATGTTCACAAATGGTCTAACTGCTGGGGTTGGTGGGAAGGGGTTAGACATGGAATGCAAAGGTCAGTGCAGGTGCTGTGTAAGAGAAGGAATGGGACAGCTGGGTGGAAGAACCAGGACATAAGAGCAGGAAGAACGGGGAGTGAGGGCAGTTAGAGGGGAATTGGGAAGTAGAGGGGCTAATGGCTGGCATATGTGTGTGTTTGTGCGGGGGGTGGAAGTGAGATAAAGGAGCCTCATGCCATCTAGGAGCAAAAAGGCCTGAAGGCCAGAAGTAAAAGATTTGATGTCCATTTAATTGATTGATTGCATTTATACCCCACCCTTTTCTCCAAGCATCTCAAGGTGGTTCTCCCCCTCCTCATTTAATCCCCACAAGAGGCCTGTGAGTTAGGTTAGGCTGAGAGGAAGTGACCTCATGGCTGAGCAGGGATTTGAACTGTGGTCTCTCTCAGGTCCTAGTCTGACAGTCTAACCATACACCACCACTGGCTATCAAAATAAACAGTCAAGTCTGTGACCACAAGTGTTACCTTAAAAATTGGATCTCTTGTCGTGTTTTCTCCCACAAGGCGAGCCTTGCCTTTGAAACAAATAAATACATTCCATAGACAAATTTATTCAAGTAAGTTTGTGTTCACCTCCTTACATTGTCCAATACGCACGCACACTTTTTCCTTCCTTTGCCTCAAAACTGCTCTGGCGTGGAGGCGGTTTTGTGATGCTGCAGGAAGGCTGCTCCCATTGATTCATACACTAACGATCTCACGTGAGTCTACTCTGAAGTAAGCTCCATGGCGTTCCAAGAGGCTTGTTTCCAGGTGTGTGTTGCATTGCCCTCTAACTGTGCAGTCCTAACCATATCAGCTCATAAGTAAATCCTATTGGTTTCAATGGGGTGTAAGCTAGATGAGGATTGCAGCTGAAGTGGCTTTGCTTGCTCTGGGTTTTCCCTTCTGCTCCTGTGATGTCCCCCTATGGCGAGTGGCCCTCTTCTCTTTGCCACCAGAGTTCCTGGATGATGTCATGATGGCCGCCTGCAACAGCCACAGTGGCCTGAGCTACGCAGAGCTGCCCACCCTCTTCCTGGAGTTCCATGGCACTGAAAACAGCGTGGAGGAGCAGGTCCAAGCAACAGGTGGGTTCTGCAGAAGCCGGGCCAAGCCTGCCAGCCAGACAAGCCTGGCAATAAGGCTGAGTCGGGATATGTTTGGCACAGCAGCCTGGCACCATGCTTTGGTGGTGGTAGTGTATAGTTAAACTATGGAGCTCTCTCCCACTGAAGGCAGTGATGGCCACCAACTTGGATGGCTTTAAAAAAGGATGGATTCATGGAGGAGAAGGCGATCAACAGCTACTAGCTTTGATGGCTATGCTCTGCCTCCACCGTTGGAGGCAGCAATGCTTCTGAGCACCAGTTGCTGGAAACCACAGGAGGCGAGAGGGCTATTGGCCTCTGCTCCTGCTCATGGGTTTCCCCACAGGCATCTGGTTGGCCGCTGTGAGAACAGGATGCTGGACTAGATAGCCTATTGGCCTGATGCAGAAGGCTCTTCTTATGGTTGGCAGCAGAGAAGAAGAGGAGGAGTTTGGATTTGATATCCCGCTTTATCACTACCCGAAGGAGTCTCAAAGCGGCTAACATTTTCCTTTCCCTTCCTCCCCCACAACAAACACTCTGTGAGATGAGTGGGGCTGAGAGACTTCAAAGAAGTGTGACTGGCCCAAGGTCATCCAGCAGCTGTATGTGGAGGAGCGGAGACGCGAACCCGGTTCCCCAGATTACGAGTCTACCGCTCTTAACCACTACACCACGCTGGCTCACCAGAGGTGGTAGTGGTGGTGCTCTGACACAAGGCTATCTTCGCAGGGGAGATTGTGCAGTCGAATGGGGGCTCGGAATTTGTGTGGGCACGGGAGCAGGAGGCTCGCAGTCAGCTGTGGGCCGCACGCCACAATGCCTGGTATGCTGCGCTGGCCCTTCGCCCAGGCCGGAAGGTGAGTCAAGAGGGGAGAGGAGAAAGCTCTGTTGGGTGGCTTAGCACTTTAAAAAGAAAGAACTCTGATCTGCCTTGCAATTTGGCTCCTTTGCTTGAGTTACGAAGAACACTCTCCATTATGCTTCATTTCACCTCTCGCTTACCGTGTTCCGAACGCCACCTCCGTTCACGAGGATCGCAAGGTTGAGTTACAAGCAGGTTCCTGAGTTTGGCTGACTGGCTACCTTCTTTTCAAGGTTGCTTCTGAGAAGGAGTTGTTGATGAAAGAACTCTGCTGCATGTGTAGTGAAACTAGGGTTTGGTGCAACGTGACTAGGCTGCTGTGGAGCCACACAAGGGTAGTAGCCTGGAGGGTTGCAGAGACTGATTAATGTGGGGTGGTATTGATGGGCTGAAGGCTAGGCAAGGGCATTTTGAGGCCTGGTGGTTCTCAAAAAGATATCAAAAGGCTAGGAAGGGAAGAAAGTTAAGCCTCCTCAAAAGCATTGCCCCACCCTTTCCCTCCTCCCATCTGCATCATCTGCAGGGATACTCGACTGACGTCTGTGTTCCAATCTCCCGCCTCCCTGCAATCCTGCTGGAAACAAAGAAAGATCTACTGGAGTCCAAGCTCACAGGTGGGCAGAATATTGTTTGAGGAGCATTCCAGAAATGGGGGGCCACCACTGAAAAGGCTGATTTTGTACTGCCACTTCTGAACCTCTAGTGGAAGGGAGCTCACGAAGGAAGCCTTGGATGACGATGAGCGTGTGGGGAGAGGTGGTCCTTGAGCTACTGGGGTCCTGAGCTGTTTTCGTCCAGTTGAAGGGCACCAGATTGAGGGAGGCTGGCCTCATCTTCATCCTGCATCATGGCAAACAATGATCTCTTTACCGCTGCTGGTTTTTCAGGCCCTATTGTCGGCCATGTTGGTGATGGGAATTTCCACTGCCTCTTGATTTTTGATCCGGAAGACGCCGAAGAAAGCAGGAGGGTGGCAGAGTTTTCCAAACGGCTGGTCAGGTAAGGATCTGACTGGAGATCAAGGGTCTGGAAACCAAGCCTTATGAGGAATGGTTGAGGGTTGTTCCAGAGAGAGGGGATATGAGAGCCATCTTCAAACATCTAAAAGGCTATCACATGGAAGATGGAGCAAACTTGTTTGCTACTACTTCAGAGGGGAGGGCCTGAACCAGTGGATTCTAATGACAAGAAAGGAGATTCCGACAAAACATTTGATAAAAACTTTCTGGCGGTAAGAGCTGTTTGACAGGGTAGTGGACTACCTTGGAAGGTAGTCCACCACTCTCCTTCACTGGAGGTTTTTAAGCAGAGGTTGGATGGGCGTCTGTCAGATTCTGGAGCTGTCATTCCTTTAAACTAATGACGCTTGGGATCCCTTCCAACTCGTGCTCTGTGATTCTATTATTTTGTGGTATGCAGGAATCACTGCTGCTTAAGAGCCTCCAATGAATGAGATGATGGTGATAATAGAAGAGTCTTTCCACTTCGTAAGTTAACCTTTCAATATGTGGGGGGCTGTGTAAGCCAAGGGGTGAGGCGAAACTCACAGCCCCTTTGTATCCTTGCTGCCCCTTGTTTTAACAAGAGGACCAGAGGCAAATGCTGGGAACTGGCAAATGCTGGGAACTAGGTACCAGCACAGATGTTCTTATGTTTCGATCCAATGTTTGTGCTTTTATTATTTTCCTCCAGGCGTGCATTGGCGATGGACGGCACCTGCACAGGGGAACATGGCATAGGCCTGGGCAAACGCCAGTTTTTGCGTGAGGAAGTAGACGAGGTGGCGCTGTCCACCATGCAGCAGATCAAGGTGGCGCTGGACCCTAAAAACCTCATGAACCCTGGAAAGGTGCTGTGAAAGCCTGAGATTGTCTGCGCAAATGTAATAACAGTTTGTAGTGGATTTACATGGAACCGTCCACACACATCAGTCCACTTTATGAATTGTTCTGTGATGGTTCCCCAGTGTTAATTGCATCACTGCCATCTGGAGGGGCACAGTATTGAAAGTGGGATTGTGTATATACTTTCCGCTACCATCATGAGCACAAACCGTTACAGACACACGATAAGGACGCTTGGAGTGTCCTCCCATGAGGCCCAGCATTTTTTCCCATACAGGGCGAAAGCTCCATCTTTGACTGAAAGCATCTGTTGCGGAGGCTGCACCACATACGCCCTTCCAAAGGGGGCTTGCCTACCATCTCTGGCTCATTTGCACTGCAATCTTAAAAATTAAACAAGTTCAGTTCAACCAGAGCTTTCCATTCTCTCAAGGGATGCAGAGTACTGTAGTTACCCAAAGGGGAATCGGTATAGCGGAGAACTCCTGCTTCACCCAGTGTGCCACTGCTAAGGTTCCTTGATGGAAGCTTTGATTTTGAAGATGCTTTAAATGTGGCAACCTTTTGTTAGGTAGGCATGACCTTGGCTGGAGAGGCAAGCTCAGGTGACTCCACAGCCACCTGTGTTTTAATATGTATTACATACCTGTTTTGCCAAGTGGAGCTGAAATGAGCCACAAATGTGCATTTGTGGAGCAGATGGAGCTGCAGGTGTTTATGCAGGTGTTACAAAAGCACATGGGTAGAAGCTGGGATGGGATGTGGGCTCTGAAGAAACGCTTTTCCAGTGGAGAAAATCCTAAAGTTTTGTCCTTTGCCAAAGACCAGGCTTGATGAATCTGCTTTGGGTTTTTTTTACTAGAGCCCCAAGATCTACCAACCAGAGCCAGCTGCAAAGGCACCCAGTTAAAATGAAAGAACAGGGTGGCTTCTAATCACATAAAATCATTTTCAGTACCTGTACTTGTTCTGTCTTTTCCCCACCAAGGCCCACTGCTGATCAGCTTTCTTCGTTTCAGCAGCCTAATCTAGATGGGGGAAAAGTCATTTTGTTATGACATTTCTGAGAGTCAGAAACCCTTGCTGATGTACTTCAGATCAAAGAGGTATCTACCTCTTACTCATCCTTCACTCTATAGTTCCAGGAAGCAAAGTTGCAGTTGCATGCTGCCTTCTCAATCCATTTTCCTACCTACACAGGTTGACAGCTGTATGCGTGTCTCTTTTGACTCCTCTCCTCTGCAAATCCTCTGGCATCTGCTTTTTCATTTCTTACCTTCCAATTCACTGGCAGAACTCATGATCAAGGACATGGGTCGGCAAACTAAGGCCCGGGGGCTGGATCTGGCCCAACTGCCTTCTGGATCCGGCCCGCGGACGGTCCAGGAATCGCCGTGTGGAACAGTGTGGATTTGATCCTGATCGTTCGGGCTGTTCCATTTCCCCCCCCCCACACACACACACCATGGCAGCGCCTCCTCCCTCCCTTCTCCTGGCTTCTCCCCGCCTTGCGGAAGAAGGGGGCTGGGCTTTGATTGATGCCAGCAGCAGCAGCAGCGTGATCACTTGAGCAGCCGCCATTTAAAGCAGCCCCTCTCTGGAGCCCTTTTGCGTGCTGCTCATCGTCCCACCACTGCCACCGTCTGGCCCCCCACAAGGCCTGAGGGACAGTGGTCCGGCCCCCTGCTGAAAAAATTTGCTGACCCTTGATCAAGGACTTCAAGCTGCCCCCATTACCACCACTATTTAACCAAGATGAAGCAATAGTAAATTGCCTTCACAACAGGTCGGGAAAGTGTGTGTGGGCTTGCCAGTTGCATTAAACAGCTTTTTCCAGCCTATGGACCACCAGCTGTTGGGACTCCCACCTCCCATCAGCTCCTGCCAGCATGGCAAATGCTCAGGGCTGATGGGAGTTGGAATCTGGCAGCAACAGCAGGAGGGCACTGGTTGGGGAATGCTGGCACAGGGGTATTTTACACTACAGGAGAAGCAGTGAGGGTGCAGGATCTGAACGTCACACACGTGACAGATTTCATCTGCATGAGCCAACCCTGGAAATGGGAATTGGGCCTCCTAGCACCAAGGTCAGATTTTGCCTTTCCTGCAAGCGTCTCACAAAATGAAAAAACATTATCCCCAATTAATAAGCTTGCAGAGAGGATGCCCAGCCAGAGACCTGATAGGATTGGAGGGTAGCCTTTCCTCCACCTTCTCTGGAGCTATGCAAAACCTGTGTGCTCTTAAGAGAAGACAAAAGCCATTAGAGAAGAGCTTGTACCATCGCTTGGCCTAATAGAACTCTTGTCACTGCATTTTATACCATTTGTTTCAGCGTTTCAAAACTGTAATACAAATACAGATGCCTTGGCAGAAAGGTGGCATACAAAGGCAGTCAAATTAATGGCAGTGATTCATCAGTACCGGGGAAAGTGGAGGGGCGCGTCCAACACATCACTTTTGAAATTGAGGCTAGTGCTGTCGTCTTTCTGGTCCTCCGCTGTTTTATAGAAGGCGGAGGGGGGGGGAAGTATTGCTCCTGCTCTCAACCATGTCACAAGATGCAGCTCCTTTCTTTAATTCCATGGACCAAGAATGGGTGAACCTGCGGCTCTACCTGTGCTGTGTTGCTGGACTGCAGTTCCCATCATCCCTGACCACTGGTCAGGCAAGCTAGGGCTGCTGGGAGCTGGAGTCCAACAACTGCTAAAGGGCCACAGGTTCCCCATTCCTGCTATCCAGAGAACCCAGCAGTAGATGGCACCAGAGCCAACGAGTTCTGGTTTTGCCCCCATCCTCCTACCTGTTGAGCTCTACAAGGGACAACACTGAGACAAGCAAGAGGGGGCCTCGGACTGCCTGTTACCTGCAATTCATTTTTACCTGAAGGAAACAAGATGCAGCCATTCCTAAGAAAAAGGTCCTTAACATTCAGCCTTTTTACTTGAGACGTGATACCACAGCCCCAAACAAAGATGTGCGTCGGTTGCAATTCTGTGCAGAAAACCTCAAGATTGTGGTTGCAGCTGCACAGCTCAGCTTCCCGAGGTCCTCAGCTCTAGCTTAAAAGGAAACACAATGTGGGTGCAAATGCCAGTGTGAAGATCACCTAGTGAATCGTCAAAAGCCAGAGGGATGGGGATTCATTGCTCCGCACGCCCTTTTACCACCCCCAGCAGTATACACATCATGTGGGAGAATTCTTAACCAGTGTAAATATATGCAGGCTGTGGCAGCCAGGCTTTCCTAAAAATGAGAGAGGAGTCCCAGTTAGGGGAATTGCAGGCCTGAGGCATTCAGCCACTCCACCAATAGGCTACTGAAGCAGCACCAGTGGACATTACAAGACTGCAACCAAAGAACTGGCTTTAAAAAAACCCTAGCCCCTCCTGCACAGCTTCTTGGCCCTTGTTGCCTTCTCCAGCTTGCCAGCCCACTATGCGGCAGTGACAGGTTTCTTATGCCCTTGGGCTCTTTTCCACCAACAATGAACAGCTCCTCCTGTCCGTGGGCCCTCTGCACAATCTCTGATTTGCAGGTAATGGTCAAAGATCTTTGCTCTGATTCTTCTAGCAGCCTTGCCCCTTGACAGGCTCCCCTGGCACTTTCTACCACTTCCATTCCCTGGCCTGCTGCTCCTCCAGCTCCTAAGCATTCTGACATTTTTTTCAGAGCCTTCTCTGTACGTATTCCCAGTTCCCTTCTATTCTGTCTCCTCTTCCTTCATCCACAAATTTCTTCTGTGCCTCATTGACCCCTGTGCCCTTCTTTTGGTTTTCTTGCTCCGAGCATCTTTTTTTTAGTTTCTCTTAAAAAAGGGCAACCTCTTTCCAGCCCTCAGCCACCCCGGGTGGTTTTAATCCCAGCCAAACTTTACAACTTTTTCATCCCTCATGGAACTTGGACGGCAAACTGCCTTGCTCTCTGGACTTCACAGTCCATACCATCAGAGCAATTTAGCCAATCAGTGACAGAAGCTTCCATGTCACACATTTACATGTTGTTGTTGTTGTTTAGTCGTTTAGTCGTGTCCGACTCTTCGTGACCCCATGGACCAGAGCACGCCAGGCACTCCTGTCTTCCACTGCCTCCCGCAGTTTGGTCAGACTCATGTTTGTAGCTTTGAGGACACTGTCCAACCATCTCGTCCTCTGTCGTCCCCTTCTCCTTGTGCCCTCAATCTTTCCCAACATCAGGGTCTTTTCCAGGGAGTCTTCTCTTCTCATGAGGTGGCCAAAGTATTGGAGCCTCAGCTTCACGATCTGTCCTTCCAGTGGGCACTCAGGGCTAATTTCCTTCAGAATGGATAGGTTTGATCTTCTTGCAGTCCATGGGACATTTACATACTGCAGTACAACTCACACTGACCCCATTTTACAGGTAATGCTAGGCCAACCGATGGTTTAGCAGCAACAAGCAATGAAACAATGGCTTAGCCCCACGTCGCACAGCAGCAATAGCAGAAGAATACAGCAGCCACAATCTTTGTTCCGGGATCCCACATGTTGGCTTGTTCACGCTAAACCATGGTTTGGACCACTCGTTTCCATGAAGCCCCTTCCGATATTCTCACTCCAAGCGATCACTTTGCCATTTGGGGATTTCTTACCTTGTAGTAGCATTTCTGGCTGAAACAAGTGACCAAAAAGAGCTGCAGGCTCAAAAGAATTGATAAAAGTGCACACCTACCACATCCCAAGCCCTTACACAACTAAGAATACAACTGAAATAAAATAACAGTGACTATTTTATTGAACATTATTTAATACCATATCAAAACACCTTGACTAATAGGGGAAGCTTCCCTTCCCAAGCTTTGAATATTTTTTTATTTTTTTATTTTTTTAAATTTTTTACTATATAAATACAGATACCTTTTCCTGCTTGGATGGAGGTCACCGGGGCAGGGGCTTTTTTTCCCATGGCTGAGGCGGTCTCCGCTTCGTGCTCAAATGTGGATCAGGGAGGAGTGTCTGTGTGTGTGTCTGTGTGCGCGCATTTGTGTGTGTGTGTGTTTTAATAAAAATCGGTTGTTTTTGTTTTCCACACAGGGCTGAGAAAGGTTCAGGCATCTTAGCAGGACACTTGTGAGTGGCAAACAGCCCTTCAGAATATGCCCCTGAAGGTGCCCCAGAGTCAGGAGTTCAAACCAAGACTTACTGAGAGGAGGTAGGGGAGGGAGGAAGGAGAAACCAGGGGACTTTTGGCAATGAAGGTGGGGGGTGTCCCTAGGTGAGGCAGGAGGGAGAAGAGAAGGGTCTCGGGAAATTTGGCTCCTCAACTGCCGGAGCGGCTCGAGCCAGGAGGCCAAGAGGAAGCAGTCTTGTAAACATCACCAGGAACACACATCAGTTGACACAAAATGGCTGTTTTGTAAACACTTGAAAGACAAACCTACGACGCCTTCAAAAACGTGACAGAAAATGCCCTTTCCTCCGCAGGATGAGGGTAGGGGGCAGGCGTGGTGGGAGGGGGGGGTCTGTTGTTTCCTCTTCCTTTTCCAAGGGGTGGAGGTGAAAAGGAGAAGGGGAGGGGGGCTGGGAAATCACCTTTTCAGTGCAAAAGTGTGACCCGCGTATGGCAGGAAGGGCCGAGTCCTTGTCAAATGGTGGGTGACTCTCTCATGCTCCGTTTGGCTAGCAACCAGGTCTGGCCCAAACATCATGGCGCCGCTGGGCGACGGCCGCCGGCTCTGGCACCGGGCACTCCTCTCGACCCAGGCTGGCGGCTGCCAAGGTGTAGCCCTGCAAGGGCAGCAGCTTCTCTTGGGGTGGGTTCTTGTCTGCCCTTTTAAGTTGAGAAGTTAGCACAAGCCCCTCATCCCCACCGTCGTCCCAGTGGGGTCCAGAGCCTGCTCAGAGGAGGTTGGGTGGGGGAGGGGAGATGGATGGCGGGACGACCTGTTGAGAGAAATGACAGGATCAATGATTGCCATGTGCACAGAGAAGTGAGCCCAAGTCGAGGAAAGCAAATTCTTGACAACACCAACCCAGAGGAAAAACACATTTAACCCCCACAAAATAAGGGAAGTTTAAACTTAACACAAAACCAGAGTATTCTTCCATGTGAGATAAGAAATCCATTATGGGTATTCTGACAAATGTACCCCATGTTCTGAAATGGGTAAAATACCCTTTCAGTGAAAGAAAGAAAAAAGGAAACTTCCATACAGGAGCTTAATATCACAAATAGGTTGTTAGTCAAAAATTATTATTTTTTTGCTTTATGGGATTTTTCCTGGAAATGGAAAATCTGGATTGAATTGAGGTTGCGGGGGATATAGGAGAAGCATCATGTAGATGCTATAAAAATATGCATGCAGAAGATGTGTTTTTAAACACAAAAGTAGCCTAGGAAAATTTGAGGGAACTGTTTCTGCATGGCAAGGCTTTTTGTAAAATGTGGTTTGTCAACCCACCAAAGAGTGTCACCTTAACTGGTAGACAGTACATCAACATGATACCCTGAGAACATCAAAGGCCCCCTCCTCATTGCAAAGAAACACAACACATACTTGCTTGGGCTTTTTTTCCACATTAATGAAACTCTGGCTTATTGCAGAAGACCCAATGCTACTTTTAGAAATAATTCTGAAAAGTATAC
Source organism: Podarcis filfolensis (assembly GCF_964270895.1). Classification (NCBI taxonomy): domain Eukaryota; kingdom Metazoa; phylum Chordata; class Lepidosauria; order Squamata; family Lacertidae; genus Podarcis; species Podarcis filfolensis. Next base: position 54,565,585 of record NC_139611.1, on the reverse strand, counting down.
AGTCGACTACAGGTGTCTTGCTTTTTGTTAACAGCACCAAAGGCTGACTTAACTAGTAAACAGCTTGCTGATGACATCCCTGAAAGGCTCAGTAGTTTGTAGAAATGTGTTCCATGTTTAAGTAGAGAAATTGACAGAGATTAACACATACAAGCAAATAAAAATCGGGGCATTTATGAGGGTTTGCAGCTTGTGCAGACAAGTCATATTCATCCACTGCAAAACTATTTCTGAATATCCTGGTTTTTACTCATCAATCAGATTTATCTTCTTGTTGGGCTGACACCTCTTTTAAGTTCTGTCAGCTTAATATGTTTTGGTTGTTTTAAAATTTCATCTATTGGGTAAAGAATGACTCAGGGGTTAGTTCTTATCTTTAAAATATAGTGTTGGATAAACTGATAGCGTTTGTTGATTGGTTGCACTCTGCTTGTTTTTTTGTAAACACTGCATGCTAAAGCTTGGTAATAAATAGAAGTGTGGGTGGTGTTTTAAGGCCTCCAGATGTTTCGAGAGAAGCTTTCTAAGCAAAGCCTCACCTTGGGAGAGGTCAGTAAGCGTTGCCAGGGTCAATCCGAAGGGTGTTCTGGGCAGGATCTGTTCACTTCAAACCAGGAATCTATACAACTGAAGAAGAAAAGGTGGTTATTAGACTCCACAACAGGGGAATCCTTGAGGCCAGGTACCTGCCCTAACTCCACAAGGGGGGGCGTGGATGAGGAGCAGCATGGCCACATGTGCCCAGCAGAAGGGGCTTGAGGAGGAAGAAGCATCCAAGGAATTCTGCGACCCATATGAAGGTGCCATGGGGCAGGTTTGGCCATTTGCGGGAGCCCTGCTGTCCCACAATGGAACTGTATGGGGAGAGATTGCTGAACCCAGGTCTTCTTCATACTCTACCTCTTATGGTAAATGCACAGGCAGGGCAGCCGGGCTATCGTGTCCCCCTGCAGGAGTTCCTCCAGGCAGATGACACACTCGCCTGCATCCTTTGTTAGGACATCATCTGCAGGGGGGAATGAAGGTCAGAGAAGGCGGATGAGCAATGAGGACCAGGCAGAAATGGGTTTCTACCCTCCTGTGCCACCTTGACAACCAGCCTCAAGAAGGAGATTGTAAGGGCTCATAACAGAGACAGAATTTCTCACTCCTGGATTTGTCCATGGGCTAATTCTACAAAGTCCCTCTTCTCATGCAACCTTGGTCTTGCAGAGAGCATGCCTTCCCCTACACTGCAGTTCCACAGGTAGTCATCTTGAGCCCAACAGTGGCCATATTGTAAACAGTCACTTACTTGTTCATTTGTGCAGATAAGAATCGTCTCCAAGCCACCAAGCAGGAGAGATCCCCTCTCTCTTTAAGGGCACCAAATGATTACCACCAGCACATCTAGATAGGTGAGCTGGGGACACGGGCTGGCTTCTTTGTACAGATCTTGAATGTGAGAGCCAACTAATTTGTTCCTGACCGCTCTCGGAGGGAGGACCTTACGAAAAGGCAATGGGATATCTGTCTAGAGACTTGGGACCTAGTCCTCATAGAGATGGTAAGCCTGTGTCTAGGTTCAGACTACTGGTAGAGCTCATGTGGTGGACCATAAACACTTCCTTGAGAAAAGGCATTCCTACCCACAGAGAGTTAACATGTCAGGGTGGCTTGCTTCTATTCTAGTTTTTATTACTACGTTGCTAGTCTCACAGACCAATCTTGCTCACGCTACAAGAAGCATCCTGCTGAAAGGGAAAGGAAAGCAAAACAGAACTCAGAGGGACCAAAGATGGTGGTGTGTCTCTCCAGACACATCTCTGGAAATTGCTGAGGTTAACAGAAGGTTTGTTTATGATCACGAAATGAGAAAAGGGAATAAACCAACTGCTACCTACAAAACAAACAATGATTGTGCTGTATGCTTTAGGAAGAAGACATCCAAGCCAAAGGAAGTCACAGGCAAGTGCTAAGAGAAAAGCCCAAGCAATATTTTCACACTGATTATCATTTCAGCTTATTAGTCACTTTACCCATGTCTTAAAACATCTTGGAAATAGTAGTAAACAAAATAATTAAAAGCAAAACAAGATTATTGTACTATGAAAAACAATCCCTCTGTCCAACCAACCATACAGAGCACCCCCAAGGGGAGGGGACACCCATCAACTGCTGTCAAATGAAAAAAAATAGCACTCAAATGCCTGGGAAATGTCTTTGCCTAGTGCTAAAAAGATACCAGTGTTGATGGCAGGAAAGTTTTCCAGGGAGAACATTCCATATACCCTGGTGGTGGGTGCTACTAAAAAGGCCCATTCCCTCCTCATCACACTCTGGACAGCTTATTATATAGAGAAGTTGCACTGTCTTGAAAATCTGATTAAATGTAATTCAGATATCATGACAAACCATTGTTATGGAAGACTAAGCACGGTTTAGTGTGATGTCTGAATTGGATATCACACTCCTACTGCAATCAGAACATAACATTACAAAGGAGTGTTTATTTTGCAGAACTCATTTTGATTATTCACTCCTCTTTTCAGGAACACTCACTCTGGGAGGCTGCGGCTATTGTGCTCTCTAACCGGATAAGCTGACAAAAACTAAGAGGATCCAGAGCAAAAGCGGTAAAAATCACTGTCTGAAACATTAAGCGGTAACATTTCTCTCTCTTCTTATATGCAGAGTCTGCATGCTAAAATAGAAATTGCCACCTGCGCTTGCCATGCTAAAAGCACCTTTTGTGCCACTGCACTAGTTAAGTGTGCATAAATCTAATCATGTAATTCTTTAGCTCCTTGGAAGCCGGTGAAGATCATTACTCGGTTGACAGCCCTAACAAATAGTGCAATATTCTTCTCCTCTGGAAGCCTCTGAACTAAACGCAGGCCAAAGAGGCTGCTAGGTTGACACTGAGAGGCATCAAAGGAAACCAGCATCCCACTGTCTGATGCCTGGAGGCAGTTCTGTGAAAGCCCTCCTTTGCTTCACAGCTCCAAAAATAGGCAACAAAGGTGAGGACAAGGGGGGGCACTGGATGAGTTGCTAAGCACTGCAGTTCTGCTGTTTCCACAAATCCCCTGCCACTTTTCCCACCCCCACCCCGCTGCCTGACCTGACACAACCCTGTGTAAGAGCAGTCTGAATGCATGGTAAGGGCTTATTGGGGTAGTGGGGTGGGGTGCTGAAGAACAGGGATCCTCATGATGGGGAGGGCAGCAGAGAAGGCAGCTCGGATTTAATCTTCCAGCACCACTGCGTAAGGTGCACCATCTCTGGCTATGCTCAATTTGGCAGGCTGAGAAATTTCTGCGTGGGGAGGGAGTGATGGAGTTGCCTTCCCTATCGCAGGCTGCTGTCAGGCAGGCTGGGGAAGGCCCAGCTGTGATGCAGAGCGACCAGCTCCTCCTCCTGACCTGATTTCTAGCTTGCAGCCTCAGGAGCTGCCTGGCGCCGTCTCTGCCAGCACAGCCTGGGCGGATCCTGTGTAGCGTCAGGGACACTGGGGAACTAATGCAGCCTGGCACCGACAGCTTGGAGCAGGTGCCGGTCAAGCCATTGCCCCCCCACACCCCGGTTGCTGGGCAGGCCGGCTCATCACTCCTGGGGGGCGGGAGAGAGCAGCCAGCCCCCTTGCCATGCTGAGAGCCAGCTGAGCTGCAAAGCAGTGACTGCAGCAGCCCTGAGCAAAGCCTGCACTGCTCTCTGTGTGAGAAGCAGAAAGCAAGCGAGTGCCCTGAGCGAGGGAAGCGGGTCACTGGCTCTGCAAAGGAGGCTGAAGAAATCACCTGGGGTTCCTGGTCTATACCAACCATGCATGCATGCACACTCACCCACCCAAGCGCTAGACTACTGCCTTTGCTCCAGCAGCAAAAGGAGGGCAGTGCATGCCCACCCCCCACAATGAGCTCACAATCAACACTATCTAAGAACAGGATTTGATACCCAGTACATAAAAGCCTTCTATTGTAGAGTTTCTAGTCCTTATGGCTGCAGAGTTAATTCAGAAGAATTTAAGCAGGTGTGGGGGAAATCCCAGAAACTCAGTTTGCATCTTTTGAGAGTGCATTGCGTAAAAAATGGCTTAGTACTTATTTTTCCAGGCAGCAGTTTTTAATACTTCTCTCTGTATTTTTTAGCACATAAGCCGACACAGTTCTGAGGAGCACAGGTGACGTCACCAAAAGCCCAGGCTGGAAGAACGCGACATGGTGTATCAACGCTCGCTGCTGGACAGCTGACCTCAGGTCTGGGCAATCTGGTGCCTTCAGCTGCTGCTTGCCTACAACTCTGACCTTGCCTGACCATTGGACCATGCTGGCTCGGGTTGGTGGGAGCTGGAGTCCCAGCCAAGTCTGGTTGTTCACCCTTGGGCTTGCATGAAAGATGCTGAGAAAGGTGAGCTGGTTAAGAACACAAGGTGGCAACAGGCAAGTCAGATGGGGCTCAAAAGCCCCCACTTACCATTGTAGGAGAGGCGGGGCTTGCTCAGACACATGATAAAGTGCATTTCCATTTCGTCGGAAGCCACGGATTTGGAACAAATGGGGCACTTGAAACCTACAAAGGAGCAAAAGAGAAGGACATGTGGATTAGAGAGGGATGCTGACTCTGACACCATCTTAGGAACACAGGAAGCCGCCTCCTGCCAAGTCAGACCTGACATGAAGTTAAAATCTCACTGAGGTCACATGTACTAAATGTCAGGCAACCCTGTAAGGGAAGGTGCAGCTGAAAGAGTGCCAGATTTGATTTCCATAACCAAACCAAACCCTTTCTCAGCCCTATCTGGACACGTCAAGAGTGACCCTGGGACCTTCTGCATACGAGCAACTGCTCTGTAATCATTTTCTTTGTGGATGACTTTGTAACTGTATTCCTAACATGCTCAAAAACGTCTCATGGGCCAGGCCCTCTCCAGCCTGGCATCTTTCTACCACAGAGGGAAAGAACGTGCACCTCCCAAGAAATGCCTCTGCGCTGCCCTTCGGCCGCGTGAGACAGACAGCTGCAGTCAGAGAGGGCACAGGAAGGAAGGACAGGACACGGAAGGAGAGAACTCTGGAATATGCCACAAGGCTTTCCTGAAAAACAAGAAGCAAGCAAGCGCAATCTTTTCATGCTCACGTATGAGCAAAGGCAGCACCTGATCCTGGATGCCCCCTATGAATGTTTCCAGAGAATTAGCCTAAGCTAAGGGGTTGCAGCAAAACTAGAGTCTTGAAGCATTTTAAAGACAAACAAGTTTATTGCAGCATTGTATTTAAGGGGTGACAAGATGCTCTGTTGTTTTCTCCCTGAAGAACCAGGACATATGGCTGGCCTTTGCCCATGAAAGAAGTTTAGTGCTCTTAGGAGGAATATTAGCAAGACAGGTAGAAAATAAAGTCACATTACGAGTCTTACAAATATCTCTATTTCTTACCATGAACATATATACCATAAATCTATATCAGGCCTACACAATTGGTGACGCACCAAGCAATTCCCAGCTTATCAGGGGACCTACAAAACTCCAGTGTTTGCTGTTTTCCTGGACTAGGATCACAGGATAGTTGCCAAATACCTGGTGGGCCACAATACATGACTGATAGGTTGTGTCTGTCTTTATGGGTCGTGCAAACTGTGGAGGCGTATTTTTCCCTTTAAGTTTCCCTTAATAACAATATTTTTGAAAACTCAAATTCATTTCACATAAACCTACAAAAGAGACATGAACTAGAAACACACAAAATAAAACAAAAAGTAAACCTGTAGAGCAGTACTCATTTTTATTGTGAATGCCTCACTTGAGCTGGGTCTAGAGATGAACATTCTTAGTCCAGTCAGAAGCAAAATTAAATGTGCGCTTCCAAGAAAACAACAGCAACCCCCTGCATTCAGTTGGCTACAGAAATTTTATGCTTTTCTATCAAACATGGAATATAGTAGTGCAATGGGTCCAAAAGTTTGCCTCTTGGACACACATCTCTCTCCAAGTGAAAAAAAAAAAGCTTCAGCCTGTCAAGTCCCCAGGCTAAGAAAGAAATTGCTGGACAGGCTCCCAAATGGGAACTTATTCCTAGTACGGGACCAGAGGAACAAGAGTAGAAAGAGCCAGGGCAGGTTAAGGTTAACACTAAGGACTGTCAATCAACGCAGTACAGTGGTACCTTGGGTTACATACACTTCAGGTTACATACGCTTCAGGTTACAGACTCCGCTAACCCAGAAATAGTACCTCAGGTTAAGAACTTTGCTTCAGGATGAGAACAGAAATTGTGCTCTGGCGGCGCAGCGGCAGCAGGAGGCCCCATTAGCTAAAGTGGTGCTTCAGGTTAAGAACAGTTTCAGGTTAAGAACGGACCTCCGGAACGAATTAAGTACTTAACCCGAGGTACCACTGTACGAATAATGGTTTCTGATGCCAGGTGCCCTGAGTGAGCACAGCAGGAACTGCTTACCTTTATGCCCTCTTATGCCTGTCACAAACTGCCAAGGAAAAAACTCCCCGCTTCCTTCACCCATGCCCCCCAAGGAAGTGTTCTGCATGGCATAAGCCTTTGGAGGCAATGGCTAATGTCACCTGGGAACCTTCAGAGATAACACTCAGCCTCAGCTGGATACCCTCAAGAGCCTTAGAGCTGCAACTCCCATCATGGCCTCAACTGGAGGGCACCAGGTTGGGGAAGGCCACTCTAAATAATGCTAATCCATAAAGCTACCCCTTTCTGCAGCTATGTAGCAAACATGGACCCTCCCCATCAGGAACTTCAGTTTTCAGGAACTCAGAGATGTGGGGCAAGAAAGTGGGGATTTCTACAAACTGAGCCATGGGAGGCTGTTTAAATATATTTGTTACAATTTTGCAAGATCAATAGTTCTTCTAGCTGTGGGATAATGAGGAAGGTCTGTTCCCGTTTTAAAAGCCCTCATTAGGATGTGTGGAAATAAGGGCTGCTAGCCAATTAAAGACTTTTCAGAAGATTAAATGCTCTGTTAAAAAGCAGACAATAACTTTGATTAGAATAATTCTGCATATCATAAAAGCTTTTGCATATTACAAAAGACTATGTTTATAACAGTTGAAAGTGTTTTAAGCTGTAAAAAAACCTTTTAAAGCTTTTAGTTTCTGTACACTTCTCGCAATATCTTTCCCTCTCTTTTTCACTTCACTAATATAGCAAGTTTAAAGTGGTTCCAACAAATAAACAAACTAGTTGCTTGCAGCTCTATTTATTACAATCTGCACTCCCCAATCAATTAAATCTCTAGTAACTTATCAATTAAAGGGATATGAAAATGAGCCTGATCTAGAATTTTCCATACGATAGTTCCAAGCTCGGTGTGTGTGTGTGTGTGTGTGTGTGTGTGTGTGTGTGTAAATGCAGTGTTCCCTGCACCCCTTAAAATCCACATTTCAGGATATGAATCTTGCAACAACTGTATGGTATACAGCTGTGGTTGGCAGACCTGCAGCATCAACTGTACTGCACTGTGCTTGATGCGGTATGATTTTTTATGGTATATTTGCAGACATGATAGGGATCACCTGATCAAAGTTCATGGATCACTCGCAGACCACAGACCACAGTTGCACAAAAAAAGAGGTGAGCTCAAAAAGTGGTGAAGCTAAAGCTACACAGTTTTAATTCTTGAAGAAGCATTATTGGTGAAATACAGCTAACCCAGAAGTTACAACATGGACACCTAAGAGATGCTGAACACTTTCATGGCTGACATTCTAGACACCTAAGCGTCACACTGTACAGACCATTTTGACATGTTAGTGTTGTTGTTGGGGAGATCATTTTCAGGGATGCCACAGCATCACTTGCAGCTACTCTAAAGGAGGCAAACATTTTGTTCCCGGTTCTCACACAGACTTGGAACATCAACAAGCCAGTGTGCCTCGAGACACAAAGTATTTCCATACCCTTTTAGAAGCAGGTTGCAGTCCAGGCTGATGCACACATTATGCCAGCCACGTAGCAACGAAAATGCCATTGAAAACAAACTCAAGCTGACGAGGAAGAGACAACTGACACGTGATATTGGCTTTCACCTGGGCAACCAGGAGCGGCTCGTTTCTGTCACCCAGCAACCATCCTCTATTTTTATAGCTCTGAAGCCTATCTTTTTCCTCCCAGATCCAAATGCAGATGTACACAGCCCTGAAAGCAACACACTTGCCTCAGTCCTTTTATTAATCAAGAAATCAACCAGTATGCAGACACGCAATCTTTTGGCACAAAGGTGGCTGGAGACAGATGCTGGCTGCCTCTGCCCTCAATGTCCTTGCTGCCCAGGCCCGCCAACTCTATGGTGCTGAGGCCTCTATAGCTCCCCCCCCCAAATGTCTGCTGGGATGGGACTCAGCCCCCCGGCCCCAATCTTAGAGGCCAGAGGAGGCTTGGCGGGATGTCACCCCCAATGTTGGGTGCAACTTGGTGCCTGTGCTGCTGCCATCTTGCTTAAAGTTCTGGTAAAGGATGGCACTAGCAGCATAGACTTGGGAAGGCAAAATACTTGCTTTGACTTGATGGGCCTACTGGCGAGTCTAATTGCTGACTTAGCCTTATGCTACACGTGTGTGTATTATTAGGGCTTGCCAATACGCGGCCGTGCATACCATACCACTCTTGACATCCTCAAGGCCTCTGAGTCCCTACAAACTCACTGCCCCCTGAGTCATGAGGTGTGTAAGAATGGCTACCCCTTTGTCCCCTGAGAAGTACAAAGATGCTGAAGGAGCAACTTGGAAGATTGACCCTCTTTCCCACTTCAGCTCTATCTGCTTTTCAAGAAACAGATTAATTCTTCTGGTTTCAACTTTTATCCAGATCAATTGGAAAAGTAAAGTCTGTCTCTCGGTGGTGGGCTGATCTGGGATTTTATTTTGATTTTTGGGCGGGGCAGGGAGGGAGAGACATGATCAGAGGGTGGTAGCCACAGCACATGCAACAAAATCCAAATTTATATTATCCAATTCCTGGTGTACATGCATATTTTGCTAACTGTGCGTTAATTGTGCCCTCAAGCCCTCAACATCCTCAGACGCAGTCTCCAGCCCCCTTTTTGTCTCAGGATTGTTGCTGGACTAATTGCAGAAGTGAAACAGCCATTGTCAACAAGGTCTGTGAGTTTCAGTTCCCACAGCATAACCAAGTGCAGCTGGAGCATCGGATCTGTGAGAGTGATTTTGGGGTAAGCATGCAGAGTGCATGGCTAACTACCCACCACCACCATTTACCTGTACATTTTATTTCAGGATAAGCTACCTTGACTTGTCACACTATGACTCCCAACTCCTGCTTCCTTGGAACACGCAAAGAGGTGTGAGCAGTCCAAGAGCAGGAAAGGAGATTCCCCTCAAAATGGGAGGGAAAGAGCATCCAAGAGGGGAAAGCTCAGCGCTGCTTTCGCCTGAAGTGCAAGTTCAAACAAAGGCTGCTCATTCTGCCACAATCTGGGATCGGGACACAGGATAAAAATAAGGATGCACATACTCTTTTTAAAAAAGCCAACAGCCCATGTCAACAGCATGCTATATTCCCCTAAGGGCAGGGCTAGGACGCTGCTTTGACTGACACCCGCAGGTGATGAGCACAGGCTGGAATGCTGGCCAGTAGCCCAGGGACAAGGTCTTGGCATGCCCAGGCAGAGTTTATTTAGGTTTTGCACAGTGGTGCCATCACAGCCACCACCACGTGCATACAGCCCACAGCAATGCTGACCTTTCTTTGGCCTCCGAGCAGGAAAAAGCCATGGTGCCGTGATATGATGGTAAAGGAGCCATCTGCTAAAGGAGTCATCTGGAGATCTCCATGATGGTCTGCACACCATACATTTCTTAAGGGACAATTTAAAAAGCCCCCCTGGATCAGACCAATGGCTTGGCGAGTCCAGCATCCGGTTTCCTACAACGGCCGACCAGATGCCTATGGGAAACCCACAAGCAGGATTAATCATGCTTGTTGACAACCAGATGCACAACACTGGATGGCAGACTTACATTCCAACAAATCATCCCTTTGGCAGTACATCCCTTGTCACGCTTAAAGACACTTCTGATCATCCTATCTATTGTCAGCCCTTTACAGCAGAAATACACACACAACCCAGTAGGTACCTTTCTGACTTAGGTAAACAACTACAGGCAAGACCCTGTGTCACAGCTCAGTGTCAAGAGCATACTGTTGTGTCGCAGGAGTGGGTAGAAGATAGATTTGGTTCTGCTATATATTTAATAGATTTATTTCCTGCTTCTCAGCTACAGCCCTCAAAGCAGCTACCAGTATTTACAACTGGCCCACTCCCTGTTGAACTTTCGGTGTCTTACTGATTTTTTTTAATTATTATTCCAGCAGGCATTTTAACTGAAGTCTGATTTTAAAGTTTTAACTGATTTTTACCTTTTCCATACTGTATTCGTTGTACGCTGCTTAGAGACGATTGCAGTTAAGCAATATAAAAATCGCTTAAATAAATTAAGGAAAAATCCTTATCCAATATACCAAGAACCACATGCTCATCACTGAAGCAGAAGCCGGCCTCTGACATTCTTTCCCACAAAACTCTCAGGGAAGTCACTCTTTCTCAGCCTAACCTAATTCATAGGGTTGTTGTGAGGCTAAAACAGAGAGAGGGAGAACTATGCATGCCACTCTGAATGCCTTGGAAGAAATATGAGATATAATAATAATCATAAATAATCGTGATGATCTGCCCTCCCCTGCTCTATAGCAGACACAACAAATGGATGCAAATGTCAGTGATTGTTGCTGTATTTTTATTGTTTTTATGTAAATGGCTTAGAGTTTTATCATGTATAAAACACTCATTTTAAAGTTATAATTGTATAAAGTGACCTCCAACTAAATAATGATAATTATATGTACTGTATATATCTTCCTATATACATAAAAATGTAAGGTGCTGTCACATTCCATCAATAGGTGGCTATTTTAACTGCAGCATGAAGATTATTATTAAAATGTGTATACTGCCCTGGACCCGCAGGTCTCATGGCGGTTCCCAAGATAATAACACAATATGAAAACACAAAATTAATAATCAAAATAAAAACAAAAACAACCCAATAACACACACACCCTATGCTGAATGTGTGCAGCAACATTACAGCATCACCCATAAGAATTGCAGGCTCAGGCTAACCAGATGCCTGTGTGACAGGGGCTGTGCGCAGACAGGTAATCTGTGATGCAATAAGTGATCAGCTTGTTGGGAAACAGCAGGCAAAAGAAAGCCTTTTCCAAAGATGTGATGGTGATTAAAGCGGGCCATTTTCTCCACCAACGGGATCTGGTTTATGAGCGAGAGATCTGAGGGAGCTTACGAAGCTCACAATTGTTTTGTTGCTCTGGGACTCCTTGCCTGGGCAGGAGATCTGTGTTGATATTGCAGTGGAAAGCCAGTAAGATCTGTGTGTACTAAAAGGCTTTTGACCTTTTAAAAGCTTGACTGTACTACATAGGCCTTTTTACATCAGTATCACTCCCACAGATCAAATTTACATTTTTTATGCTGGTATTTGGTGGTTTTTAACCTGCTGGCTCCTTATTCTTATTAGTTTTCTTGCATTCTGTGCTTCTCATGTTAACCACCTTGGATTGTAAAAGGAAAAGAACAACAAACAGGGCTGCTGCAACAAGGCACTGAATCTCACCCCATGCCCCTGCTTGCAGTAACTTAAGTCTCATGCCCTTTATGCCCCAGCCCTTCGCCAACACCTTTCTCTCATTCAGTACTAAATCTGGCTGCAAGTCCTTCCGGGTCAGAGATTCATATTGCCTAACAGACCCAGATCTTGTTACAGGCCACTGTCAGCCCTTTAGGGACAAAGGTAATTCAGGAAATTATGGACCTGTTCATCTTCTGTAACAAGGAAAATACTAAGCACACAGCAGAGAACAAGTAATTTGTAAACAAGGGGGTTGGGGGTATACTGAGCAATCGGCTTCATTTTTAAAAAAATATGTTTATTTTATAAGAGGTAACTTGATTGACTAAGAAAGGACAAAATATACACAATAATTAACATACTAAAAGAAAGAGGATCTAAGAGGATTGTTGTGGATTTTGTTATTTTTAAGCATAATATTCTGAGTAAGCAATGGGGAGAGGGAGGGCAGAGAAAAGAAGCACCAGCACCCTGTAAAAATAGAATTTATTGATATGCCAGACAGCTCAAGTTCAATTTCAAAGCAAACTGGTTTCCTAGAAGCCTTCATTTCCTGGATTCCCAATTCAAGGCTACAATAACTTTGTCATCAACTTATGGATGTCCCAACACCACCCATCCATCACAATCTTGCCTCCAGATGTTTTGGACTACAACTCCCACTTGTCCCATATGAAGCCTGATCCATACACAGGAAACCTAACCCGATTTCCTGCTGGGGGCTGGCTTTCCTCACCTTCTGCAAGCTCTGTGTAATCCTAGCAAGCTGCTTTTTAAAAGCTGCCGGAGTGTTGGACTAGAACTTGGGAGACCAGGGGACTTCACTGGGTGACCTTGGGCAAGTCACTGCCTCTCAGCCTAACCTGCCTCACAGGGTTGTTGTGGGGATTAAATGAGGAAGGGGAGAACCATGTATGTCACCTTGAGATCCTTGGAGGAAAAGGTGGGATATCTGTGCAGTAAATAAACAATATGTTAGGATACCTTGCACTCTAAGCACTAAGCAAGGTGGGTCCCCTTGACTCAGGAACACAGCAGTGGTGATGCCCACATCTTTCCCAGAACTTCTCCGCTCCTCCTTACTTCCAAACCAAGCCAAACCTGCATGGACCCCTGCCTCTGTGTGGAGAGGATCACACCTCCAAAAATAGCCAGAACAGCAGGGATCAGCTGTGTTATGCGAGCAGGCATATAATTTACTTCTCCATGGAAATCTTCAGTGCTAAACTGGAATCTTAAGCATGGATTTTTTGTAAAGGCCCTCCTTAGTGCGCAAAAGTGATCCAATGTCATCTGATACATACACACTGGCCATAGCAGATCCATTCATGCACTTTGCATTACCTACACTTGCCCTCAAAACTGCAATGCAAGTTGTGACCACAGTTCAGTGTGGAATTAGGGTTGGCCAACCAGCACATGTGTTTACAACAGCACAGCAATGCAGACAGGAAGTGACCTGTATTTTGTAGGTCCCTAAGTGGCTGACTTCCCAGCCTCCAGGTGCTAAACCAAGCAGCCAAAGCTGTCCATTATAGGCAACCTGAGGCCTGCTGCTCTAAACCACTCTAGCAGCACACAGAAACAAGCCAAACATGAAATTGCTTTATCTATTTCAAACTGACAACTTATGGTACTCTTTCTCTATGAAGTAAGCAGCTAGGGAAGCTCACAATAATAAAATTACATTAAAAGAATTTAAAAAGGGGTCTATGCTTTATTTATTATTACATTTTAATCTCACCTTTCCTCCAAGGACCTCAAGGTGGTTGTACATAATTCTCCCCCCTTCCCTTTATCTTCACAACAACCTTGTGAGGAAGGTCAGGCTTAGGGGATAGGGACAGGCGCAAAGTCATGGCTGAGTGGGGATTTGAACTCTAGTCTCCTGGGTCCTAGTCCAACACTCTAACTACTATGCCACACTGGTTCTGCCAGTACAATGTGTTTGCAGGAAGCAGTATCACACCAGGGAAGGGAGGGGAAAGAAAGGTAAGCAAATGAAGGGCATGTCTGGCTGGTGCTCAATAACATTGAGAAATGCACCTGCAAGGTTGTTGGCATTTTGTGGTGGGCGAAGAATGGTTGGTTCAACCTTGTTAAAAGGTTCAAAGCAGTGGCTTGATGGCCAAGGAAAAAGAAGATGCAGAATCTTTATCTCCAAAATAAATAAATGCTTCTAGAGAGTCAGGGGATATTTCTCCTCTCATGGAGGAAATGTTCAGCCAGCAGTGATGTGGCAGAAAGGCCACCACTGCCACAATTGTACTCAGGAAGCTCTCTTATACATTTTGCTTCTCATTCCTTTCAAACACTCCCGAGAAATCCCTCTGTGCACCATTAAGGTTTCAAATTCGCCTAGTGGGTAGAATCTCCCAGCTGCTGCAAATGCATCAACTACTTACAGAACTCTCATTCTTGAGACAAGAATAAAATGGCATCTGCTCAGCTGCCACCTGCTGAAAAAAGGTCCAAGGAGCTGCTCCACAAGAACTGAAAGGCATCCAGGCCATATTTGCACCACATATTTACAGGACTGCCGTATCACTTTAAACTGTTATGGCGTCCCTCAAAGAATTATGGGAGGTGTAGTTTGTTAAAGGCATTGATAATTGCTCAGTTCTCAGAATGGTTTAACAATCCATCCCTCTTCAAAAGGAACACAAAAGCACACACACAGGGCAAACTAAGGAGGAAATTGCTGAGGTAAAAAATAAAATACACCCAATACAACCAAAACTGTAGTAACACCAATTGCGCAGAGGGGGAAGAACAGTAAAAATTGCCAACTCACAAAATGCACAGTAGGAAAGGCACATGGCCAAGAAAAGACAAGGCCACATCCACACCTCTAAACCGCTGAGCCTCTCAGGCTTGCCGATCAGGAGGTCGGCATTTCGATTCCCCACGACGGGGTGAGCTCCCGTTGCTCGGTCCCTGCTCCTGCTAACCTAGCAGTTCGAAAGCACCCCAAAAAGTGCAAGTAGATAAATAGGTACTGCTTCGGCGGGAAGGTGCGCTGCTCTGGTGTCGGTGTTCCGTTGTGCCAGAAGCGGCTTAGTCATGCTGGCCAGATGACCCGGAACAACTGTCTGTGGAGCGGACAAACGCCAGCTCACTCAGCCTTTAAAGCGAGATGAGCGCCGCAACCCCAGAGTCGTTCGCGACTGGACTTAACTGTCAGGGGTCCTTTACCTTTACCTTTAATACCACTTTAAACAGTCATGGCTTCCCCCCAAGAATTCTGGGAACTGTAGTTTGTTAAGGGCGCTGAGAGTTGTTAGGAGACCCCATTTGCTGCACAGAACTACAATTCCCGGAGTTTCCTGAAAGAGGGATTGATTGTTAAACTACTCTGCGAATTGTATCTCTGTGAGGGGTCTCCCAATGTGCTCATTTGATTGATGATGTGCTGTACTCAGCCCATGCAGGGTTCGGGCCTAAATGTTTTACAGCTGTACATTCAAACCGAAAGCTGTACATTTGGATGGAACCAGGCAGCAGTCTTGAATCTTGGTTCAACATTACCTTAGAAAGATGCATCATTTGCAAAGCAGCGGTGCCTGTTTGGAGACACGCATGATGCCGTATTCTGCCCAAATGCAACTTGCCCTCTCCAGGGCAGAAGCTGAACAAACTTCCTGAAGGTTTGCAGCAAAGGTGAGCTGCTGCCAAAACCACTTCAACAGCTACCACTCATGATACCAAGGCCTCTCCGTTGCCAGATATTTGTGTTTAAAAATGAATGTGTACTTCATAAAAGTGGAAAAATACAGCTTTTTGTATGAGCATGTTGCTTTCTGCAAGGCAAGCAGCCCACCTGAAGATTGGGGAGAAGTGTAGCAAGATTGCCATTAGGCGTGACAAAATGAATGTATTGTCCCACACATAGCAAAGCTGGGCTTTCACTGCAGGAGTCATGTCCCCCTTCCATATTATGTCTACCTTCAGCCTGAAGAGTCCTTGGCCAGAAATGATGTGAGTCCCATCTGGAGGGCCTGAGGTTCCCCAGCCTTGCTTCATAGGAAGAGCCCCGTCTTAAGATGAGGGTTGTGACTCTCTAAATGAGGCAATTTTCAGAAACGGTGGTATCTGGCACACCAGGTGCAGCCAATGAGTTCACAACAAACAGGTAATGATCAGCTTGCAGCTTCTCTTGGCAGGCTGTTCATTTCCTTTCCCATAGGAAGTATTAAGCCGCACACACAAGCCGCTGCTTCCTGCAGAGCACAGATGCTGAAAACAGAAACCCCAGAAACGGCCTTGCTATGTGAAAGTAGACGACTCCTGTCTCCTTTCTTTTTCTGCCAAGGACACTCCTGCTGCCTCCTGCTCCACATGCAACCCCTTCTTCCAAGCAAGGAAATGCACAGCTATGCCAGTGGTATACCCATGTTTCACATCTAGTTCACAAAGCCTTTATATTTATTTATCCATCCATCTGATTTCTATCCCACCTTTCCTCCAAGGAGCTCAAACTGGCATGCCTTCGTTCCTCCACCCCCACCCCATCCCAACAACCCTGGTAGGTAGGTTAGGCTATGAGACAGTGACTGGTCCAAGGTCACCCAGTGAGCTTCACAGTTGAATGGGGATTTGAACCCAGGGCCTAGTCAAACACTCCAGCACTATGCTACACCAGCTTAACACTCTTCAGCAAATGTGCTTTTGATGGCTGGCTGTGTGTGTGTAGCTGAGAGGTTGGACACCCCATATAAAGTTAGAATTCTGCACATTATCTTGATGAAATCTATAACTTGATTATGCACCAGCAACCGAATCCATTCTCTAAATACCTATCAGGAAGCTTTTTACCTCCTTCCTTTCTTCTATAGAACTCAAGGCAAACTATCCAAGGGTTTTCTAGCAGAGGGAATTATAGGGTAGAGCACCATGCTGCAGAGGGTGCCAAAACAATGCTGTAGAATGGACCACTAGACGTGGGGGATGCTGAATTTTAGCAGCACCCAGGGTGACACTGGAATTTGAGAGCCCAAAATCCACCACTGTTTCCAAGCAATCACCCATCCCAGAAGCTGACCAGACCTGGCCTACAGTTGCTGCATCACGGGTCTTCAGATCATGCCCTGAATCTATAAGGAAGTTGGCACACTGTACATAAACAGTGGTAACTATAAACAATAATAACAGTGCCCTTTTCACATCCAGACCCAAGGCCAACCCTCTCTCCCGAGACCCATATCCATTCACATCTCCAATAACACCACCAGCCTTGGTAGTTACACAATAAGAATACATTTTTAAACAAAGATAACAGCTTGGATCCAAAGGTGCCCTTCCATTAACCAAGAGAGCCTCTTCTACTCACAGAAGGGCTGTTTCCAACTTTGTGAAAGGCTGAGAAGAGCCACTGCAAGTCCAGGGAAGTTATTCTCTGCCTGTGCGCTCCAGCATTTGCTGTGCTGACTGGGGATGATGGGAATTGTGGTGCAGAACAGTTGGATGGCGGCGGGTTGGCGAAGGCTGGTGGAAGGTCTTGCTCGAGAGAAGACTCCATACAAGTTCTTTTTTAAAAGACCTATTTATGGCTCACTAGTGTGCATATGCGGTTTCTTGTACTGTAAAGCAATCCCCAGTACACCACAGGGACACACTGCAGAAGGCTAGGTTGGCAAGTGTTGCTTCCACTTGTCCAACAGCTCAGCACAAGGAACCACCAAACGGGACTGCCTCAATGGTGATCACAAGGCACTTGCGGGTCTACAACTGGTTTTGTGCACTCAAACCTCCAATGCAAGGTAAGCAGAGCTTCCATCAGAGCAATGCTAGGATCTGGAGCGACACTGCTCTACACCCATAAGCTTTCAGTTACAGTGGAAGCTCAGGCCTTGCTATATCTCTGTGCAAGGAACCTGCATGGAAGCAAGGCATCTCTCTTGGAGGTGGTGCTAGCAGCTCCCCACCTCCACTCCTAGATGCAAGAGGTCAAGCTGTGGTTGCTTCATTCCTGCACTGCAGGGAATTGGACTAAATGGCCCTTGGGGGTCCCTTCCAAATCCACCATTTTATGGTACTTAGTGGTGAGGAAAACACACTCTCCACATGGCTCAAAAGCACCATCTCCTCTATCAATTGTGTGACTAAGCTCACAGGATGAAGCCCTGAAGCCAAGGTTGACCCAACTTCCGTTGCATACCATGGTAAATGGTATGCCTCAAACACACTGGCTCAACAGGTCAGATAATTAGTGTTTGTGTGTGCAGACTGATCTTTTTCTTTAAAAAAAAGAGAGAGAGACTTCCCTTGTCATACTACTCACTGGGAAGAAATGGCCATAACCACTTGTCTGACAACCTTCACCCATATGGATCCACTACAACGCCTACTGTGACTAATTAAAAAACAGGAACGCTGCATTTTTGGAGGTCTGCTGTCTTATTAGCTAGATGTTCACCTCTGCCCCATTTCTGCTGCCACAGACATCCAAAGAAAAGGTTAGTTGGCTCTGAGCAAACAGATGTTGACCCAGCTCTAACAGCTGCTCAAGGAAGCCCCACCTAGAGACAGTCAACAATTGTCAAGTGACTTTTTTCATAAGAAAAGTGCTAGATTGAGGACTTAGCCCCAAACACTGAGACTAAGCCCTTGCAAAAGGCAAGCCAAAAGCCGAGATGGGCTATGCTGTCCCTACCCAGCAGGAGGCAGCAATGCTTCTGAATACCAGATGCTGGAAACTGAAAGAGAGGGGCTCTTGTACTGGGGTCCTGCTTATGGGTTTCCTATAGGCGTCTTGCTGACCACAGCACAAACAGGATGCAAGACCACATGGGCCCCCTTTGGTCTGATCCAGCAGTCTCTTCTTATGTTCTTATGTTTAAGGAGGGCAATTGAGCAAGAGAAACCACCCTTGAAAAGTTGCTTGAACCCAGCTCTCTGCAAGTTCCATTTTAGCAATGAAGCCTCCTTTCAGGGAGGGGCTACCAGCTGTTTGGCTTATAAATAGCCACTTGCCTGGAAACCTGTAGTAAGCAACACACTTCCCTGGAAACGCCGGGCCCTCCACCTGTCTTTTAGGTCACAAGTGACTAAACTTGGGCATGTGCAGGCAGGTGAACTACTAGTTTGTGGGCTGTTCTCCTTTGTCAGTTTATTGGCAAGGCTGAGTTTGGGGAGTCCACCAAAGTGACTGATAAAGATGCTTGAAATGGGGGACTGGGACTTGGTCTCCCAGGCAAAGAATCAAGTAGTAGTAACTAACTCAGGCTTTCAGGAGCTTGATGCAGCAGCCTTGCTGAAGCCAAACTGGTCTGGGGCTGGTCAGCACCTAGATGGGAAACCCTGGGGAACCCAGGCATGCCACCTTCAGTAAACGGGGAAGAGCTGTAGCTCAGAGGTAGACCATCCGCTTTGCACATGAAAGGTCCCAGCTTCAATCTGTAGCATCAGCAGGTAGGACTGGGAATGCATGTTCCCCATCTGAAACCCTGGAGAGCTGCTACCAGTCAGTGTCGCCAATACTGATGGATCACCAGTCTGTCTGAGCTGATGTAAGGCAGCTTTTCATGAGTTTTCCAGAGTAAATTAATAAAATAAAATAAATACCCAGGGCGGTTATAAGTGAATTCAAGAGCCAGCCTTCTGAATGCTACACAAGGCAATGCTGCAATTACATTGCAAAGGAACTAAGGTTTTGTGGGAGCTGTCCACTGCTTTTTATCCAAGAACTTACAGCCATGAACACAGATATCTTCTGTCAGAGATGTAAAGGCAGCCAGTGAGGTGGAGATGAGTCCCGTGCGCTGTGACCTTCACAGTGCTCCCGCTCCCCCTCCCCCCTTGGAAGAAAAGCTTCCCCCTCCAGCAATAGGGTATCAAGAATATTGCAACACAGATACAGCCAAGCAGAAAAGCCCCCTGCTGTTCAGGGAAATATCAAGGTGATGGAAAGCATTAATTGGAAGATTAACCTAATTATCTGGACACAGAATACATGGGTTTTAAATAATTTCTCTCTGAGCTGCACTCTGTGAAGACGACATCGTGGCTGTAAACAATCTATGCACTCCACTTGGTCCAGGCAATTATTTTCCAAACAATACATGATTTGTCTGTGCCAGCTGGTCCACAGAAAATTAGCATCAACTAACCACAAATCTGTACTGGCAGTATAATATGTTGGTTCTGTGCATGTCTTGGTAGCCATACTGCTCTTGCAGAGGTGCAAAACACACAGACCAACTGAGACACCACGAATGGAGCAATATTAGAAATGGTAAAGCTTCTCAGTTACATGGAGCTCTTCTTTTGTAAAAACAGAAATATAGCATTGCTGCTCTTAAACAAGACAGGTCATAAGGTTTGGAGAGGAACTACATTAACTATGAAGGAATTTGATTGGCAAGGGTGACAAAGCAAAACAAAGTAGCAAATATATTTAACAGGGAAGAAGATGAGCTTGGAAAGCACCAGGACTCATCAGATTTGCTTGTATCATTTAGCCTAATTGATATTTTAATCAATTAGGCAGGCAACAGATAGATGACTAAAATATCTCGCAAGATGAAAGGGACTTCCTCCACTTCCTGACAGAACCTGGTTGCAAATTGCCTTGCTAGGAGGCACTGCTTCATCTTTACATCACTTGTTCCCTGCAGCACAGTGGAAGGGAAACTATGAACACACACATCAGAGTTTACCCCATGGAACCTACCAGGACTTGCCTCCAAGTTCACATGTAGAAGACAGGACTGTAAATCTCTGTACTCTCCATCCCAGATAATTTCTTTTCTCAGCTTCCCCTTAAAATGGCCTTCGCTAACCTGGTGCCTCCCCAGTTGTTTGGGGTGCTCACCTATCTAGAATTCTACCAGATGAGTTATCAAATATGTGTTCTACACACCTCTGAGGGCAGTAGGCCCAAATACCACTTTCCAAGGCCCCACAGATCTTATCTTCATTCTCTGTGTCTTGCATACTAACCACAAGTGCCCAGGCTCAGGTAATTTGGTAAGGAACAAAGAGTGAGATTTGAAAACTAAAATCACCCTCAATTACCTACCATAACTTCTTAACAGCTTACAGAGGCCATACATTCCTGCAACTCTAAAATCTGTTCCAATTAAACACAGCCCTAAGTTAACATGCTCCACAAAAAATCTGTTGGATTAGACCAAAGGCCCATTTAAGTCCAGTATTCTGCACATAATGGGTCATCAAGATGCCCAAAGGGAGCCCACAAGCTGCAAATCATTTCTTATATTGGTGAGAAAGCAAGTTACTACATTCCCCTTCTAGCTTTAATCCAAAACAGAGGGAGAGGTGGAGTGGGGGAGAATACAATGAAAGCCTGCTCTTTTCCCAAGAGGAAAAGAAAAATACTGTCCATTAATCAAGAGAACTACCATTTTTATCTTGTGAACTGCCCTGAGATCTTTGAAGGGCAGTATATAAATTTAATAAATAATAACACGGTCTGTTGGGCAGCTTTCTTTTGCATTGATAGGTGATGTGCCAAAGCCTCAGACCATACTTGCAAAACTGCCATAGCCAGCCATCCGTAAGAAAGGACAGGTCGTTACCTTAGTCTCTCCACACCCCAGTAATCACTTCCTCAGCTGCTACACCAGGCAAGTCACAGTGTCAATTCAACAATAGCTGGAGTGGAGTTCAACAGTTGAAGCGTTACTGTTATTCTATAGTTGGGGTTAAATTATTGTTTGACAATTCTATTTGTACAGTTTTTATTAGCTTCCCTGGGCTCCTATGGGGGGAAAGGAAAGAAACACCACTTAAATAGTGGTGCATCTCCTTGTATGTCTAAAGCAGGCCCCACCCCAACCCTAAACAGAAACAAACAAACAAACAAACAAACAAACAAACAAACAAACAGGTGGGCACTCCAAAGTGCTGCCTGGGCACAAACTGACCCCAAATCACTGCTGCTCCTGTCAAAAGGCTTATTTGCTGATATAAACTTTTCAAAGATGAGCCAGTCATTTTATGAACCTATAGTGTGTCAAGGGAAGTACTGTAACAGTACGGCTCTATTCTGCCTTGGTTAGACCTCACCTGGAGTTCTGTCTCCAGTTCTGGGCACCACAGTTTAAGAAGAATATTGCCAAGCTAGAACATGTACAGAGTAGGGTGACCAGGATTTTTAATGGCCTGGAAACCGAGCCTTATGAGTGGTTGTGAGGGAGTTGAGGGAGTTGGGCATGTTTAGTCTGGAGAAGAGAAGATCGGAGAGGTGATCTGAAAGCCATCTTCAAATATCTGAAAAGCTGTCACGTGGAAGACAAAGCAAGCTTGTTTTCTGCTGCTTCAGAAAGCAGGGACCCAAACCAACTGATTTAAATAACCAGGAAGGAGATTCTGACTAAACATTAGAAATAACTTTCTCATGATCAACAATGGAACAGACTCCCTTGGAAGCTGATGGGAATCTCCTTCATTGGAGGTTTTTAAAGATAGGTTGAATGGCTATCTGTCAGGGATTCTTGAGCTGTGATTCCTGCATTACAGGAAATTGGACTGGATGACCCTTTGGATCCCTTACCATTCTATGGTTGTATATTGTATTTAATGCTTTTTGGGACTTGTAAATGTGGTTGTATGCTGCATTGATATTCTACATACCATTTATAAGTACTTTCATAAATTATATAAACAAATGAAACCTACTTGCCAGGCCTTGAGCACAGGCATGCTTCTAAACATGCTCAGAGTAAACCTTTCCCTCACCACCACCAAGCAAGGACAACAGCCACCCTCACCTTCTTTAAAACAAAGGACTCTGAATCTCCAGTCAAGGGCTTCAAGTGTCAGCAAACTTGACCCTTAGAACCTCCAAGCGCAAGACAAGTTCACCACAGATAAGCCTACATCTTTGCTGCCTACCTAATGGGACCCTGGCCTTGGGTTTGGGGCAAGAGGATGCATTTGGGTCCCCCTCAAAAAATAAATAAATGATGCTATAGATATGTTGCAGGGTGGTATTTCATGCACAGTTTCCCCTTCTCCTTTTATGAAGAGCCTTGGGGTTCCCCATGACTGTCTGAAAGGAGGCCCGGAAACAAGACCGTGGGGACAAGCACACTCACCGCTGTGCGAGCTGAACCACCGGGGTCCGATGTGCAGAGGCAGCGCATCAGCCAGCGAGGCCCTGGACCCCAGGTAGAGCATCCCGTCTCTGTGGTGACCGCCTCCCGTCTCCTGGAAACCGTTGCCATGGGCGTAAGGGGTAGAGTCCGCGCCCGACCCGCCGCCGGGACCCCGCTCCGAGTCTGCTCCCGCCGCGGCTGTCGTGGTGGTGGTGGCCCCTGCTGCAGCCGCCGCCGTGTAGAGGCCGAAGGGGACGCTGCCGGCGGCGGCGGGCTCCATGCCCAGCCCTACGCCCACGCCGGCCACGGAGCTGACGGAGCGGCTGCGCAAGCCCATGGCGGGCCCTCCGCCGCCGCCGCCGCCCGCGCCCCGGTAGTGCCCGAAGTGGGGGGCTCCCCCGGGCGGCGGCACCGCGCTGTCGTCGCTCGACACGCCGGCCAAGGGCCCGCCCCGGGAGCGCCCCGTGGCCGTTGCGCCCGCCGTGCTCTGCTTGCCGCCCATGCCGCTGGCGGCGGCGGCGGCAGCGCCGTGGACGGGGAGGTCGAGCAGGGGCACCCGCGCCGGGGACTAGGAGCTAAAGCGGCCCCCGGAGCCGGGCATCCTCTCCCGGCCGTCGTCGCCGCTCCGGCCGCCGCCGCTCCTCCTTCGCTCCGAGCGCAAGCAGCAACAGCCCCAGCCGCCGTCCGACGCCGCGCCCCACCGGGCGGCCCGCTGCTGCTCCCGGGCTCATCCACGGCGACAAGGCAGCAGGGCCAGCGCTGCCCCGCCTCCGGGGCCCGCCCTACGGAAGAAAGACGCCGCCGCCGCCGCCGCTGGGGCCCCGGCCTCTGTGCGCGGGTCCTCTGGCGCTGCCGCTCCGCATCCAGGCGAAGCGCGGGGAAGGCGAGGCCGGCCTCTCGCAGGAGGAACAGCAGCCCCAGCTGCTGCGGGCTCCGTCAAGGCGCGCCCCGGCCAGCCATGGAGCGAGCGAGCGCAGGCCCTCCCTTGGCTCTCCTTGCCGCCCTGCCTGCCCGAGGGCTGCCTCGGCGCGGCCTTGCCGGCGTCCCCGTCGCTCCTCGGCCAGGCGCCGCTTTCCGTCGGGGGCGGGGGTGTCCTCGCTGGCGGGCTCCCTCCCGCCTGTTCCTCCGTCCGTCCGGCTAGCCAGCCCTCCTGACGGCTGCCGGAGGAGAGACAATAGAGGCGCGCAGGACGCCTGCGCCGGAGCTTCTCTCCGCCCCCGCCACGGGGTTGCGTCAAGGGCTGGGCGGGCGAGCGGTGGGCGCGTGGACGGGGCGGGCCGCCAGGATTCCCTCCCCACCTCGCGTGAAACTGTCGGGGGGGTCGGGCCCCGTGAAAAGCAGCGGGGAGGGATGCCCCGGTAAACGCGCGCTGCACGGCTGCCGTGGTCCTAGTGGGCGCACTTACTTTCCCGGGGCTTGCTGCTGGGAAAACTGTGCGCAAGGTCGGACTGCTGCCCAACCGCCACCCCCCCTCCCCGCACGTTTACTCGGGAGTAATTAGCACAAAGGCCACTGGGACTAGCTCCTAGGTAAGTGGGGTTTCTGGGAACCATAGGAGAAGAGAATGCTCTCCTGCACCGTTCCTGCTTACTGGTTTCCCCCAGGCATCTGTTTGGCCATTGTGAGAATAGGATGCTGGTCTAGATGCTCCTCCAATTCCAGTGGTGTTGGGCATGGGGAGCCACTGTTTGGGTGAGGTGCAGGGTGCTGACCACTATGGGGGGTGGCATAGGTGTTTCGTCTCTATTCCTTGTTCTGGCCTCTCTCCCTTGCATTACAGAGACTTGAGTGAGTGAGCTGGATGGACCTGACCTGACCTAAGTATACCCACCTGGGTTTTTGGTACTGCACCAGGTTAGACTAAGGGGTCAAGGCAAGGATGTTGCTATTGGCTATAGGAGCACCATCTCTTTCACCAGGAAGCCTCTTGACCTTGGGATGCGCTTACATTGTCTGCACCTGGTGTTGGGCCAGAAAGACAGATCGGGGATGCTGCTGGTTTACTGACTGCCCTGTTACCCAGCAGCAACCCTGATCTAGCTGGCTGAGGTGTTGCTGGAGGATGCTACAACTTCTATATCCACACACAGGCTGCTGTTGGACAAGCCTGAGACCCATGACAACTGTGGGTCTCTCTCAAAGGGTCAACAGTCTAACACACCAGGCAGGACTCACCTTGATGTGATCTTTGCCCTTAGTAATATGTGGGATGGACTGAAGATAGGAGAAATGCAATGTACACCTTTGGCATGGTCAGCCCATTATCTGGTTATGCTTGGACTGACAACAGCAATTCCTCCCTGTAAGTGTGGTGGGCCCATTAGGACAGCCCACCCTCAGAGACTGGTGGAACCTGATGTGTTCCTGAATGCTCTGGGGGATTTTCCAGTGGATAAAGCTGGAGGTCCTGGTGAAACCCTGGTCTTGCGATGGAATAGCGAGCTGAAATGGGTGGCAGACACATTCGTTCTTGAGCATCCTCTCTGGCATTTTGGAGTCTGAGCAACTAGCTCCTTGGTATTCTGAGGAGCTCTGGACTTTGAAACAGGCCGGATGAAGACTGGAACACGTGGTGCAAGTCTCGCTTGTGCCTAACCATGTGCCCACACTTGTGCCTACCATGTGGTAGTGTGGGCTGCAAAGAAGCCTCATTTTGCAGCTTGCGTTGCATCTTCTAGTAGCTGTCCAGCGGAGTTATTTCGGATGTTCCAGAGGTTATTGACTCCTATTGTGGGGGAGGGACATTTTTCTTGACTTGATTCTTTTATCTTTTTGTAAACTACTTTGAAGTTTTTTTACTATCAAGCGATGTAAAAATTTTATGAAATAAATAAATAAAATAAATGATTGAAGTCATAAGGAACAAGAGGAGCAGGTTCTCAGATGTTAAGTGATGTTGCTTGATTTGAAGCTATACTGCATTCCACCATACAGCTCCCAGTTACACTCTTCTGTGGCCCTTAGAGGGTTTTGATTTTATGATACTTTCTACATTTATTTTTCACCTTTCATCAAGGAGCCCAAAGAAGCATACCTGTTATCAACCCATCCAGGTACCAAACCGGCCCAAACCAGCTTAGCTTCAGGAACTATGGTGGCTTTCTGTGCCATCTGACCACATACTAGGTCCTGGCATGGGGAGGGGGGTTGATTCACACCAAGGGTCCCAGGACTGCTTTGGGTTCTTTTTTAAAGATGGTTACAAAATAATTCGGTACTCTATTTGAAACTGCAGTGAGACATACTTT
The DNA here is from genome assembly GCF_964270895.1 of Podarcis filfolensis. Lineage (NCBI taxonomy): Eukaryota > Metazoa > Chordata > Lepidosauria > Squamata > Lacertidae > Podarcis > Podarcis filfolensis. The sequence goes on along the minus strand of NC_139611.1, from coordinate 54,539,606 downwards.
CAAGCAAATGTGTGCTTCATTGTGTTACACAAACATTTGTTGTGGAGACTTTTTAAAAAACCGAATAATAAATAGGAATTTTATAAGCACAAATATAAAACAGTCAGGTTTTTGGAAATGCATATTTAGTTCAGATGGGAATTTGATATTTAATAAGAATAGCGAAAAATAGCAGAGCTAAGTAGTTGACCAGCTAAATAGGTGCTCCTGAGTTTTAGGCTGCAATTCTATACCCTCTTACTAGGAAGTCAATCCCATTGTTCTTAATGGGAGTTTTTGTGTAGACTTGTATAGGATTGCACTGTTGATCATGTGTGGTGTGAAACACTGGGTGGGAACAAGGACAGAAGACAGCCCTCTTGGCCTTTGAAAACAGAGTTCATGCATATCCCCCACATCTCTTGAACACTTTCTTCTTTTCTAGTACTAACATACACACACAAGTACACAGAATCAATTATTATTTATATAGCACCACCATCATCTCCCCCCCCCAGAAGATTACATTCTTAAGATGAAGCCACAGATGCATAACCTATCCTGTTCTACTCCCATATTTTTTGCACTTCATTTTGTATTGTGCTCCTTGTATGTATTCTCAAATTTCACCTAACATTGCTCCGCAGTCCTGTAGCAAGGACACAGCCATTCTGTCCAGTGTTTTTAGGGGAGTCTCATAAAAGTGCAAGGTAAGTGCACTCTTCACACTGGCAATTATGCTAAAACATGGGTGGGCAGACTTCCAGCTTGCAAATTCTACATCATTTTTCACTATAACCTCAAGTGGCCTTCAGATGCTGCTGGACTACAACTCCCATCATCTGTGACCATTGATTATGCTGGCTGGAGCTAATGAGAGAAATCCAACAAAACGTAGGGACCATGTTCACTTCCCCTGACTTACAATTTTGTGCCCAGGAACTAGGGTATCAGAACCGAATTAGGTGTCTTTCCACATATCTAACGCCCCCCGCCCTTTGTTGGTTTCAACAGTGGAGAGTCCAGAGGTCATTTTGGGGCTGTTAAAGAGTCAGAATCCTTGCTGATCTACTGCATATCTACCTTCTACCTAGTCCTGCCCAAGTCAACCCTGATGGCCAGTCTCCCATATTTGTAGACCCCAGAACTTTAGGGCCAGAGTGTGAATGCATAAAGGACCAAATTCTGTCCAGCAAATTCACAGCGAGTTGCATAAAGCGCTCTGTACAGAAGGTAAGAAAGGGATTCTGCTAAAGCTGTGGCTAACAGTGCTGGTGGCAGAGAGGAAACCCACCTTTTGTCTGTTTTTCCAATGATCTTATTCCAGGCTCACTTCCATGCCCAAGAGGGCTCTAAAAATAGCCACTGACACACATAGCAGAAAAGCTAGAGAGCTCATCTAGCTGGTTGGAAAGCTCACCTGATGCAAAGGAAGTGAGCTTGAACCTGTATCTTTATATTCAGGCCAATAGGCTTACAGCCCAACATCCAATGTTAGGGTTGCTCTTTGGAATACACCTAGTTGTAGAAAGTTGTGGAAATGGATTGTCCATGTCCACAACTGCCATCTGCATGCAGAACCTCGTTTTCTTTTTATAGGGCACTCCCCAGTCTGTCACTTTTTTTTAGTGGGATTCCGTCACATTCTGGCAAATTCAGGCAGTGCAATTACAGTTGGTTGGGAGGTCTTGTGCAATAAACCTGCTTCCCTCAAAAGATCAGACTTTTTGAGATAAGGAAAGTGATGGGGAAAATCTCTGGAAAGTGCAGGCTAACATTTGCTTGACGCAACTTGGGCCATGTACACACCATACATTTAGCGCACAATTAAAGCACATTACTTGCCCCAAAGAATGAGGAAACTTATTTGTTCAGGGTGCTGAGAATTGTAGCTCTGCAGAGGGCAAACTATAGTTCCCAAGATTATTTGAGCGAAGCCATGTGCTTTAAATGTATGATGTGTACACAGCCACTACCTAGCACCCCCCCCCCCCAAAATGGCTGATTGCTCAGTAAATGACCAACGTCGTCTGGCTTCCTTTGCAAACAAATCAGGATGGATCCTCAATGAACAGGATGTCTGGAACACCCATAATCAGCTTGTGGAATTCATTGATCAAAGTAAAGATTCACTGGTTTTTAACACAGTGACCATGTGCAGCAATAAGCCAGTGTTAGGGGGACAACAACATTGAACATTAGCATATAACACTTTAAATCCCTCTTCTCCAGTGTGAACCATAACCAGGGGTGTAGTTAGGGGGTGGCCCAATGGATCTCAACCCTAGATCTTTTGCTGCTCAATAGTCTCATTTGCCTGCTTTTGAAACTTAATTCTCTTGCTTATAGAGCAGCTGCACCCACTCCAAAGCCGCCTACTATTTTAACGTCTCAGAGGCATCTACAGGGTAGAGCTCCTCTGAGCAATTTTTATTCTTAATACTCTAATATTAAGCCCAATTTCAGGTTTTCTTTGCAAGGGGAGGGGGACACTGCTGCAGCATAAAACAGCTCTTCTATTGGAGTTTTGTTACTGTAGATAGCGGGTGCATCTCAGAACCCTTCATCATGGATGGGAGCTGAATGCCCCCCAGGGCTTAACATTTGTACCAGGGGGCACTAGACGGCAGAGCTTGTTTTCAACTGTTAGGAGAAATCAATGTAAAATAAGCCTGCTACAGTGTAATATGAATATACTTTTACTGCATCTTTCTGTGCTGGAGGGACACAAGAACATAAGAAAGGCTTGCTGTGCACCAGGCAAGTGGCCCATCTTGTCCAACATCCTGTTCTCACAGTGGCCAACGACATGCCAACCAGATTTGAACCCGAGGACGCTCTCTCCTGCTGCAATTCCAAGCAACTGGTTTTCAAGAAAGACGCAGTGGCTTCAGCAGTGTAGGCAGAGCATAGCCATTGTGGCTTGTAGCCGTTGGTAGCCTTATCCCACATGAATTTGTTCAGTTCTCTTTTAAAGCCTTTCACTGTACCACATCCCCAAGTTCACGTAAGACCAAATATCTGAAACTGTATAAGGCAGCTTCCAACGAACCTGGGAAATAGTGTTGGGCTTCTCACCCCTCCCTCCCTCCCTCATGTGATATTGTTTTATTGCCTAGAAATCATGCTGTTTAATTGGCTTCTTTATTGGTTGTCCAGTTTATTGTTCAGCTATTGTGGGGTATTAAAATGTTGCAAACCGCTTTGGATGAGCTGGACCAGGAAAGCGGCTTTAAGAGACCAATTAACAAATTAATAAATATGAGGAAACGAGCTTCTGAGCATGCCGCAAGTACACCCCACTCCCAACCAACCCCAGCACATCTGGCTTCCACAAGCTGTGACTTCCTTAGCCCTTGCAATTTAAGAAACTGAATATTGGCTCCACGTATTTTTAAACCCCACCCAGTCCCAAAACGAGAAGCGAGGGAAGGCTGTATTTTATTTTATTTTATTGGAGGAGACGGTGTGGGTGGGGCGCCGGAGCGCATAAAACGCTACAGGCGAGCCACACGCTCTTCCTCAGGCCTCCTTAAGGCTGGACTACATTTCCCGGCAGGCCTGGAGCGCGACGCGCATTGCGTCACGCCCGCCTGCGGCGTCCCTTGCTCCAGCTGCTTCCTGGGCAGTCCAAGATGGCGGCGCGCTGGAGTAGCGAGAATGTTGTGGTGGAGTTTCGGGACTCGCAGGTAACTAGGTCTCCTCGGCTTGCGCCGAAGCGGGATGGCTGGCGGGGCTTTTGTTTTGAGGTCTCTTCCTTCCCATACAAGTTTCTTCCCTGGGAGGGGAGGGCAGCAGCTGTCTCCCCCTCTGTTCCTTCCTACCTACCACCCATGGGTGGGGTGCACCCATGTCCCTTGACGCGTCACACGGGGTGGGGGGCGTCCTCTGGTGTAGTTGGGGCACCTCTCCTTCCTTCGTGGTTTGCTGAAGAGGGCTGGCTTCACCTTAACTGAAAACTTCCAAATCCAGTTTTGGGCAACACCTTTCTTTGTCAGGCCAACCAAAACGCTGCCAAAAAATCGAGTTCTGCAGAACTCTTCACCAGACTTGATGGCAAGCCCAAGTGTATGTGTGTGTGTGTAGTGAGTTTTTAAGAACATAATTTATTAAGCGTGGCTGTGTTCAAGGCTATAGTCAAGGTCTAAGAGTCCTGCGGTCACCTAAGAGGCCCATTTATTTACAGTAGTTATATACCACTTTTTAGGTAGACCTCACAAAGCTCTCAACATAAGATTGTTACAGCAAGCATTTTTGAAGGTACAATAGAATGGAAAGGGCAACTTGTTTAGAAAAAGAGCAATATGAGGGGTTTTCAAATAGTAGTGTGACCTTAGTTTGTATTTAGTGGTTTTTTATGCTGTATGTTGCTTTTAGATGCTTTTCTACAAGGTCATGAATAAGCTTAATAATAACCTTTTTTTCCTGATGATGGATACCAGGTCTACTAATTTTTCTGAAAGTATTTGCCAGCTTAAGGGGCGTTCAGGGCCCATGTTTTTCATAATAACATCAGGACAAAGGCCAAACTAGTCTAGCATCTTGTTCTCCTAGTGGTCAATGTGATGCCTCAAAGGGAAGCCTGAAAACAGGACCTGAGTGCAACAGCAACTCTTCTCACTTGGGATTCCCAGCAGCTGACATTGAACAGTGGAGGTAGAACAAGTGAAAGAACTAACTTCAGAATTATGCAACAAATAAGGTGCTGTTTTTCATGATGGTGCTGGTATTGAAGAAAAAGTGTTTTTATTTTTCTTCACTCATCTCCCTAGAAAGGCTCAATTGTGGTTATTAAAACATTATATATTTCGATTTGTAGAACAGCAGCAAAAAAGATTATTAAGCGCTCTGACCAAAAACCTCAGCAATTTTCAGGTAGTCCACCAAAAAATCATTGTATTGCAGCATAAGCTTTTGTGGACTTAAGCCCACTTTTCAGGAAACTGACGCCATAGTAAATAATTTTGTTAGTGCTACAGGACCCACCTGTCTCCTTCTCCCCACAAGAAACACCCTGGTGTATCATGCAAATGGTTCATCTAGGCAAGCATCCTTACAATAGCCAACCTGCAGTCTCTGGGATTAATTAGGCCTGGCCCAAGTCTCAGGCTGGTCTGTGAAACCATTCCCTGCAAAGCATGCTGATCATCATGTGCAGGCACTGGGGGAGATATTTCCTGCATTGTTACCAAATAAAATTACTCAGGAAAGAGAAACAAGCCTCCCTCTCCCTGCCTCTGGAACAGTAGGTGCTTCCAGTGGTTCCGGCCATTGACAGCATGTGATTCTTGGCTCTGTTTCTTTGAAAAGTGGCGGGGGAAAGGACAGGTGTTTTTCAGAGTAGGGAGCATGTGGCTCTCTAGATGTTGGACTTGGATTTCTACTGGTCCTAGCCAGCATGTCCTGTGGTCATGGATGATGATGTTAGCTCATAGAATCATAGAATTGTAAGGTTGGAAGGGACCCTGAGGATCGTTTAGTCCAACCTCTGTTATGCAGGAATCTCAGGTAAAGCATCCATGGCAGATGGCCATCCAACCTCGTCTTAAAAACCTCCAGTGAAGGAGAGTCCACCACTTTCCAAGTGAGACTGTTCCACCATCAAACAGCTCTTGCTGTCAGAGAGCTCTTCCTGATGCTTAGTCAGAATCTCCTTTCTTCTTGTTGGCATCTGTCTCAAGACAAGAGACAATGGAAGAGTGTGCCATTGGGGGTGAAGTCAAACTGTTGCATAGTTATTTCCTGTGGCTGTAGAGGCCAATACAGGAGATACATGCTTTATTGCAGCTGGGGCAGATGAAGGCATCCAGTTTCACTGTTACAAATGCACCATGGTGTTTCTTCTCTCTGCTCCTCCCAGTGGTCATTTCTCATCTGGTCACTGCTGTGGATATGTGACCTGACTCCAGGCACTGTGGTGGTCTACAAGGAATTTCCACGTAGCGGGGTTAATGTTGTCTGCCTTCATGTAGTGTTGTTTCTTGTTGTAGTCCAGCAACATCTGGAGAGCCACAGACTCCCCATCCTTGCTGTATGGAGTCTATCAGATGTTCCTGTGGTGCCACTCATGATGCTACTTCTTTGGGCAGATAGTTTCACTTACTTCCAGCCCCGAGACCTCTTAAGCCAGGGACAGTAACTGTTGAAAGTTTATTAAGTGGTGAATAATGTGCCCTTGTCTACTCCTCTTACTGGTGTTGTTGCCAAGGGGGAATAGCTCCCCCATGTCCCAACAGGATACTGGGCTTCTGGTTATCAGCTAGATGGATGGGTGTCTATTTTGGGCGGAGGGTAAAGAAGCTTCCTTTTTCCAGTAGTGGTAGTTTTTATTTATTCATTTCTGAAGCTGTTATTACAGAGCTGCAATAATAGCTTTGCAGCTAAAATGAGACCCTTTACCAGTGTGTTATCTCTGTACCACCTGAAAATTCCGTTTGTAATGTGCTCAACTTGTACAGCATCCTTGTACAGTAAGTTGCCGTCGTTTCCATCTTGTAGATTGTGGTCTGCTGTTCAGTTTCAAAAAATCAAAAGCTTGTCATGTGAGAACTGAATTTACACAAAGATACAGTGATCTGTCATACCGATTGGTTTAAAAATAGTGTTGAGGAAATTTAACATTTGTAGTTAAGGCTTCCTGAATATTGCATTGGGGTATGCTGTAGGCAGTTTCTATGAATATAGCTTGTTCCTGATAATTTATTCTATACAGCTGTTGGGGAGTGCCACTTCTAAAGTAATGTAAAATAAGTGTACTTGTGTTTCTTATAAAGAGATTGAAGGCATGCTGCACTTAACCAGTGCCTACTTTCAAAGCTTGGTGGAAACAGAATCTTCGTCGCTATCTAGCATGCAACCTTTTTGGCAGCTGTGTCATATCTCATGTTCCATTGTGACTGCTGTTGGAGTCAGTTTATCTTTCTATACCATTTACTGGGACCCAAGTGGAAGCAGTGCTGTTGCTATTGGGTTTTGCTTATGGGCTTCCCATAGTCTATCTGATTGACCACTGTGAGAACAGGAAGCTAGACTAGATGGGCCTTTGGTCTGTTCCAACAGGGCCTTTTTTTACATACTTTAAAAGGTTACATTTAGTGTTGGAAGAAGCACAGACTAAGCATGCCCTTTCATCATTTAGCACTTCAGCACTATTGTATCTGACTGCAGCAGACAGTAATTGACAGGAATTTTGGACAACTCTGTTTAACCTGTCCAGGCTTAGATGAGACCCATGCAGGATGTGTGCTCTTTGCAGAATGGTTCAGGGTATGGGAACTTCTCCTGTCATCTTGTTCTACTGGAATGAGGCTTAAGTGTGCAACTAGGAGCATGAGAAGAGGCAAGTATAAATAAATAAAAATAAAATATCTCTCCTCCACATCCTAGAAAACTCTTGAATGTGTGTGAATGCTCCCTGTGTGGAAGCCCCTCGTTCCAGAATATTACTGTTTTGGGAACCAATTCATTAAATAGAATAATGGATATATCTACTGAGGAGTATCTGCGCAGTATGTTATAGAGTAAGACTGGCAAACTCTCTTCCTGAAAGGCTTTTCAAGTGCAGCATCCCCAATACATAAGTCACAATACTTTTCTGCACATAAACTGGAGGGGATGGAAGTAGTTAAACTTCATGGAAATATGTGTGCAGATGGTGTACTAATAATTTTTTTTACTAGGATTGGGATGATGGTCAGTTGACTATCTATTATTTGTCAATATTTGATTGCAGCAAAGTATGCAATGAAGCCTTTTTAATTGCATCATGATGACATCTGATAGTATAGACCAGCATGTGGGATCCTTGCTTGTTGAATCCTAGTCTTCCAAGACTCTAGGAGTAAACGCGTACACATTAATGCTATTGAGAAACAAATACCCTGAGGACCCTTCAATCAAAAGGTGGGGTACATAAACATTCAAAAGAGATAACAATCTCAATCAGGAAAGACCTTGCAGGAACCAGAGGGATAACAGCAATTGGATCTACTTTCCAAATACTTAGATCATAGAGCCTAGTTGGGCTCTAGGAACAGAGATATGTGAATCTTTTGAGTGGAATTTGCAGCAAACCTAAAAATTGTTACTGAGCTGCTGGAGTCCTGTAGTGGCTCCAGATTCCTTGCAAGCTTTGCAGCTGCTTCAGTGCAAGTCTGTTAGCAGGTATTTCTATAATGGGAGCAATTACGGATGCCCCAAGGACCCACTTGAAGGAGATTCTGCTGTTGTTTGGCTCTGGGCAGACTTTCAGAGGTCATGAAGAAATCTTTCCCAGAAGGCCAAGCCCTTTAGGCATTTTCTGATGCTGGAATTTCTCCTTCCAGAACTGAGCTCATCTTTCTCTCCATTCCTCCCAACAGCTGTTGTGTTTACCTACTGACCTAGTCTGTCACATTGACAGTGTAGAAGCACAGCAAAGAGAGGCTGGAAAGGCAAGCGTTTCATCTGCTTCTAATCACTTGCTGCCTTTCATGGTGTTTCTCTTTCATTTCAAGGTAGTCTGATTGCTATCGAGCAGTGCAATATGCTTGCAGATCAAGTGCTTTTAATAAAACAAGTTTACTGAGTTTGCATTGCAGGCTCATTCCATTTGTCTATGCCTTTCTGGGAAAAGTACTACCAAAACACTGTAGTAGCTGCTCTTTACCTGCCTTGATTCACTGCCAATTTGCAGCAAAGCAGTTGGGGTGCAGGATGTGATCCTTGTTAGGTAGACACCGAGTTATGCCACTGATGCATCTAGCTTAGTATTTTCTACATTGACTGACAGTGGTTCTCCAGTCTGAGATGGGTCTTTACGTAGCACTGCCTGGAGACTCCAGGGACTGAACCTGGGACGTACTGCATGCTTTACCCAGAGCTACTATCCTAGGTCTTACTGGCGGACTCAGAACTTGGACTCCAGTATTGATTTGCTTGTTGGGATTAAAAGCTTTATGCTAAATTTTACTACAGCACCCAAATAGAAGTCGGGTTACTGGTTTGAAGACAAGGTAGCACAGCAGAGCTCTAGCTTTAAGCTAAAGTGTTGACCAAATGAGTGACACCCCCCAACTCCCTTTTTGAAGAGCAGGGCAGGTATTTTGGATTAGCTGTAGTTGCTGAACAGTGTTCAAGGGGAGCACATTGCAGCAATCCTGCCTTGAATAACTGGATAACTGGCAAGGCTATCTCTTTCCTTGGGGAGGGGGTGGACACGGTGTATTATGCTCAGTTTTAGAAGGTCATTCCTGCCACTCAGGCTGTTTGAGTTTCAAGGGATAAAGGCAAATCAAATAGCATTCCCAGGCTGCATACCAAAGCCTTTAGCAATTTTAGGTTTTATGATATGTCTTGTCTACTTCAGGTTCTTATCACAGGCTTTTCCATTGTGCTTGTGTGTATTTTGGTTTGCAAATATGCTTGTTTTTTAGTGCTCCTGAAAAAGGTTGTTTTCAACCAAAATGTCATAATCCTTTTTAGTTTTTCATAACTATTTTTTAATAGTATCAACTAGTACTATTTTACTGCCCTTCCCTTTTCTTTGCTTCCATTACTTATGTGGAACTTGCAAAACGGGGACAAAAAAAACCCTTTGGCGTGAAGAGGGGCTGCAGCCCTTTAAACTGGGTATGCTTGGATTTAAGCATACTGAGTATATATATTTAAATCTCAGTATCTTTGGAGCAGGTGATTTGTGCATTTGCAGGCAAGAGCTCACTTGACTCCCCCTCTGCTCTAAATTGAATTCCTTTCCTTAGAGTGCAACCCTACTCGTGCCCACGTGAAGGTAAATCCTGTTGTTGTCAGTGGCACTTACTCTCTAGTAAGTGTGTGTAGCTCTCCTTCCTAATTGTGTGTTTAATCAGGTTTATTTCATCCCTATCAGGTTGACTCTAGTGGTCTCTTTTCCCCACCACCAAATTTTCCAACCTAACATTCTCTTCTTTTTCCTAAGCAATGAATGTATCGACAGGCTAAGCTAATGTGAGGGACCTTATTTTTTTTTCTCTCTCTCTCCTATTTTGCAGGCAACTGCAATGTCCGTGGACTGTCTTGGGCAGCATGCAGTGCTTTCTGGGTGAGTGCCAACACCTTTGGGATAGAATTGCAGTTAGCCCTGGCAGCTGCTTGAAGGTGGATGTGGAGGGAAGATGGACACATCTTCTTGGGTTGATGTTCTTCCTCTTCCTAGTGCTTCACATTCTCAGTGGGGCAGAAGAGAAGAGATTGATAGCATAAGTTCAAGTGCCAAAAGCATAAAAAACCCCTCCTGGATCTGACTCTAGGATCTGTTCAGTCTAATGCCCTGTTTTCATGACTGGCCATTCAAAAGCCTCTTCTGGGAAACAGAGCATGAAGGCAACCCCCACCCCACCCCACTGATTGCTGTCAGGATGTCCTGTTTAGAAGCACACTGTCTCTCAAGGTGGAAGCTCCATTTAGTTGTTGTGGGCTAATGGCCTTTGATAAGACCTAACCTCCTTGAATTTGTACATACCAGCCTTTCCCAGTCTAGCCCCTTCCAAAGGATTTGGGCTACAGTTCCCATCAGCCCCAGTATCAATACTCCCATGATAGCTTGGGACTATGGGAGCTGTAGTCTGAAACTTCGCGGTTGTAAACTTTTTAAAAAGCTGTCTGTTACTAACGTGTATTCTACACCTTGTAGCATTGAATTCCATATGTCAATTATATGTTGTATGAAGAAAGACTTTGTTCATGCTGAGTCTATGCCATATTTTCCCTCCCAGCAGATTTTTTTTTAATGAGATGCAATTCATTTTGGCAAAGTCTTAAAAAAATATATTGAGGCACAGGTCGCTGCTCAGATCCAAAATCATGAGGCCTTGACTTCTGAGTCTTACACTATGCCTCTCCCCACACTGCTTCTTTTCCATGTTGCTGATGTTTGAAGCCTTGTTCAGTCTTATCCCTAATCCCATCTTGCATGTATTCAGCTCTGTTCAGTGACCTTCAACTTCTGCTGATTTGATTATCTGATATCCTCCTGCTTGTGTGTTTTCCAAAGTCTAACCTTCATGCTTCTTTTCATCCTTGTATGCTGTTTCTTTCCCTAATGCCCTATGCAGACATTAGTTCTCTACATGTAAATGTGGATTGATTGCACTTGCACCAACCCTGTCCCTCCTGCCCCCTCCATGCCAGGTCAGGGCATCAAAAAAAATTGAAATTAGCATGGGAACAAACAAAAGGATGCCTTCACTCTAGTGTGGCTGCCCTTTATTTCATACACAGCTCAACAAGATACCAACATAAACCCTCCAACAGCATAGAATCCCCTTACACACACCCACACACACCACACCCACACACCCCTCACTTCAATCAATTGAATGCAACCAGCCATGCCCTGGGCTCCCCAATCTCTCCCACTACCAACAAAAATTAATAAACGAATAGATGCAGAACCTATCCACGCGACAGTGACACAAAAACCATGCATATACACTGTGCAAAAGAAGAAAAAAGCATTACCCCCTTCTTTCTCCAAACTCTCTCTCCCCACCTCTTTCTCCCCCCCAATCCTCACAATGCCTATGATAGCACTATCTCACACCAAATGTAGATAGGACTCCATGAACTGAAACCGTAGACGCTATATGTACCTTTGCTATCTATGAAAATCTTTCAATAAAAACAGTAAGGAAAAAAAGAAAAAAAAGAACTGAGAGTGTACTGGCAGAGTATCTGGACAAAGTTGGTGCAGCTTTGCACCCAGCCGTTCCCCAGGTTGTCTCTAAGTCTCTGGACATTACTCTGCATGGGGGTTCATGCCTGTTCCTTCTTGCCTTCCCAGAGTGATATTTCGTAACTCTCATTTTATATTTTGATGTGACAACATTATCCTTGTGGTAAATATTCTATTCAAATGTGCCTGCCCCTGATAGAATGCAGTGCTTATCATCTGGAGACAAGCTTATTTTCAGTGAATATACCATAGGTGGTGAATGCCAGCTTTTTTATTAGGTAAAGGCTGGCATGATAGAATCACCTTGTGGTAAAAAATCTGAGATTGATTTCAGCCTCTCAAGCTAGGCAAGCATCTAAATTGTGACCTAGTTCTTGCAATCCACAGACGAGGCAGTAAATCTGTTTCGGGATGACTGGTTCATCTAACTGGAAGGCTGCTTCTTCTATACAGGGTTTTTTGTTTTTTGTTTTTCCAAAAGCCCCATGCATAGAATTGGTTGGGATCATTCTCCTTGACTTACTAGTTTGCATGGAAAGAGCATTCAGTCATGTCAGCTCCACCTGTAGTCTGAAGTGATACACACCAGACACATGTTTACACTCCCTTCCGTTCTTTGCAGAAACTAGGCTGACATCCTGACTGAGAAAGGAATGTTGGACATAGTTGTCTCCATATCATATTCTGTGATATTTTTAAGCCTCTTGGGAGGCATTCCATGGTGGTGGAGCTAGCTGCCCTCCCTGTCAGTCTCTCTGGCGCAATGTCACACACCGTGTAGGACTTTGTGTCTTTAAGCCGTCTGACCGTGTAGCCTTACATTGCTGTCAGCCAGCGCCTCCGTCAGTCCCTTGGAGGAACCAGGCCAGCCACAAGCCTGGCATCCAACTAAGGCAGTTTGCATTAGCCTGGCCTGGAATATGTCATATAGGATTTTGCTGTTGTGAAGTTCTGCAGCAGCAAAGTTAATGTCCTCTTGTTCACAGCTGTCTTTAATTTGCATCTCTTTCACTTTAACGTTTCACGATTTATGTCGCAGAGCCAGTGTAGGGTTGTGGTTCGAGTGCTGAGCAAGGAGGCCCAGATTCAAGTCTTTGTTCATGGCTGTGAAGCTTAACAAGAGATGCTGCATGGTTCTTGCTCAACCTCATGGACCTTACAGAGGTTCCCAATACTCTGGTGTGACTGAATAGCAGAATCCCATCAAGCTTAGCTTGTTTACCAGGGGCTGGGGTTATTAGAAAGAAAGTTTATCTCCAGCCTCAGAACCATCCTTGAATTAAGTGGCTGCCACCCATTGCTTTCAGGGAAAGTCTGAGCTGTTCATGGGAGCAAAATCTGCACTCCACTCATGATGGAGTGTAGCTTACCCATTTTGACCAGCATCGATAAAGATTCCGCGCCCCCCCCCAAGCAGTTTCAGAAACAAGATGGAGTTTGTAGGTGGTCGACTGTGCTCTATTCTTCTGGTGCTTTGGAAATCGTAGGTGCAGCAACTCACAGGCTGGTTCCAGTGTGATGCTGCTGATGTCTTCTTTGTGTGTTTCTGTCTCTTGCAGGCGCCGCTTCCTCTACATTGTTAACTTAGATGCACCTTCTGATGGCCACCGCAAGATCTCGCGCCAGAGCAAGTGGGACATAGGAGCTGTGCAGTGGAACCCGCATGACAGTCACTCACACTACTTTGCTGCGTCGGTATGCTCCATGCTGGCCCTGATCCTGTGATTACATTTCCTCCCAATTGGATCCCAGGAGTGCAACAAATCTGTCCAACTAGCTTGTGGGAATGGGGCTATGTTAGTGTTCAGAGTCCCACCTTCCGCACGTGGTACCCTAAACGGAAATAACAATAGCAACAATCATGTTTATTCCACACACCCCTTTACTCTGCAATCAACCTGCAATAATCAGCCCCTTTCAGTTCTTGGGACAGGCTGCTTGAATTCCACAGAACTTCTTGGAAGCTTGCCCACATCTGGCCCTTTCCAGTGTTACACATAAAAACACATATTCAGCTCTCTTCTAGCCGCTTCCCTAGAAGCATTTTAAACATTTGGTGAGGGAAATGTAACATTGGACATGATCCCAAGTCATGTGTCTGTATGTGGCCAGGACATCTTCATTCATGGACAGGGATTGGAGGCAGCACAGTTAATGACTCTATATGGCCCTTTTTATCCTGTCAATCAGGATGCTTCAAGGGTTTGCAGTGGAGTAGTTGCATTGGGTGTTCTTACAAATGCTAACTTTTCTTGGTTGTGTGAAAAGTTAAACATGTTTTCTGGTGGGAAAGGGTGCTCCTCTTTCCCAAGATGGTCATCTAGAAGATTTGCAGTCATAAGAACATAAGAAAAGAATAAGCCTCAGAAGGGAAACAAACCATAAGCCCAGTTTTGAGCAGGAAATGAGTGGAGCAAAAGCTTTTCAGCAGTTCACATGCTGCTTGTTCATATTAAACCATAGGTTTTTTTTTAAAACGATGGTTTCATGTGATGTGTGAACCAAAGCACAATTTGTTTTTGCTAAACTTTATTTGATGATCAAGGCAAATAACAAACTTCAGAATCAGTAAAGTATTCTGAGGATCAAAATGAACCAGCAAGCCATTAAAAACAGGTGAGGTTGTGTAAATAAAGGAGAACTTAAAGCGGCCAAATCAATTCTCGTAAGTTGTCTTGCATCATTTAGGAAAAATTAAATGGGTGGTGCATTGATGCATCTCTGTGGGGATTTCATTTCAGACTCTTGGGGGTGGTGTGGCTGGGAGGGAGGGAGGAAGAGCTGTTGTAGCAAAGATGCTGGCAAGCTAATTTCTCTTGTTGACGTGCTCCAGAGCAGGGCCTTTCTTGCTGATTTTAAAGTGTGGTGGAGTGCTCCAGTGCTAGGGAGCACTTCTGTAGCTACATAGCACTCTGCTGCCCGTGTTGTGGCTTCTCATGTCTTCTGTTTAATTTCAGAGCAACCAACGAGTTGACCTGTATAAATGGAAAGATGGTAATGGGGAAGTTGGCACTTCCTTGCAAGGGCACACACGTGTGATCAGGTACGGCCCTGGGGAGCCCTAGCGCACTCCATTGTCATGCGGGCCAGTGAGCCTTGCACACTGGCTCATGGTGTTGGGAATTTCAGGCTTGATGTGATGAGCTTGATGCTTGGAACCCCCCCCCCTTTCCCCCTCTGAAGGCCCCCTTTTGGCCCTCCCTGCTTGGAGTGCATGAAGTGCATCAGTCACTGCTGCAGTAACTTTGGGCTCATAGAATCAGAGTTGAAAAGGACCCTGGTGATTATCTAGTCCAACCCCCTGCAGTGCTGGAGTATGGAGCTGTCCCTTATTGAGATCAAACTTGCAACCTTGGCGTTATCAGCACCACAGTCTAACCAACTGTCTGCGGACATGTCCAGATATTCCAGCTTAGTAAATCCTGAGTTTGTCTGGACATATTTTCAATATTCATGCAGTGAATTAGAGGGAGAAGAAGATTAAGCCTCCCCCTCTCATCCTCATTAAATGATGGTCTCAGCAGCAACAGGGTGTTTTTCTCTGGTGGGCTGGAACTCCTAGTCCCCAGAGCTGTGCTTTTCAAACTTTCTACCTCTTTGCATGCCAGTTTGTTTTCTGTGAAACTGCTTTGTATTGTGGGGGATTCAGAAGAATATTCCAGGACACAAATTCTGTTGGGAGCTGGGGTAGCCTAAGGGCTAAGAGACTGGGCTACAGGTCATGAAATCTCCATTTTGAATCTCACTTCTGCCATGAGCTCGATAGGTAACCTTAGGCAAACAGCACTCTCGGTCACAGCCTCCCTATTTGAAATATGGCTGATAATAATACCGATGTACCTTGCAGGGTGTTAATGTATAGGAAGCATCATACAGATGTTAAGCAATATTGCTCTTTCTGTGGCTGTGTTATAGGGAGATCTCAGTAGTAGTGGGCTAGCTGTTTTTCAGGAACACTGTTTGCCATCATGGATCTTGTTTTTGTGGAACCTTCTGCTCCAGGGCTGTGGTGGGGAACATTTTAATCTCATGGGCAATCTTGTGGGATGAGGTGGACACAATCCAGTGGTGGATGGAACCAGGGGTAAAAGTGGGTGGATCAGCAGATGTGACTCCTGCCTTTTGTACAATGTGCTACATTCCAGCCACACAAGTGAGTTTTACACCCCCACACATCCACACACCCCTTTCCATCCTCCAAGAGGTATTATATTTCAAGAACATATTTTAGCTAAACCAAAGCACTCTGGGGAGGGTCCTGGGAGCTCCCTTTGGCCCATGGGTGGGAGGTTCCGTACCTCTGCCCTAGAGAAACACAGTGGCCAGGAAAATTAGCAAAGGGCCTGTAGCTAAAGCTCCCTGGATGACGCCTTCTGTCTTTGGAAAAGCTGGTCTTTGGAGCTGTGAAACTGGGCCAATGGGGTATTGTGTTAAGAAGGCAATGAACAAGAGAATTACTAATGACCATGCAGAGTCTGGTGTTTGCAGCTGTCCAAGATAGATCCCTCTTGCTGATGCTCCCCCCCTTCCCTTGTTTGCAACTTTTCTAGTGATTTGGACTGGGCAGTTTTTGAGCCGGACCTGTTGGTTACCAGTTCGGTTGACACGTACATCTACATCTGGGATATCAAGTAAGTGCAGAGGCACATTGGGAAAAATATTGCTGGTCTTTATGGGAGCAAATTCCCGTGTGGCACTTTGGACTGCTGCCACTGGAGCAGGATAGTTTGGAAGGGTGAAGCTGTCCCTAGTAATATCCTCTTGGTGAATGGGTTTTGCTCTTTCATATTTGGGATCATGAAGGAGCCCTCCCCAGGCAAGTGAACTAGAAACCCCAGCAGCCTGTGTCTGTAAGGCCCCTGTGCATTCTGCACTTTGCCTCACTAGCATAGTCCACCCCCCCCCCCCGCCGCATTGTGCAGAAGCTACCATGCAGCTGAGCTTCAGTTGTGGGAGCTGGTGGAGGCTGAATGATTTGCTGTCCGCCTAGGTCAGTCGTTTTCAAATTCAATGCCGTGAGAAATGAGCAAATAATAATAATAATAATAATAGAAATAATAAAATTTTATGTAGACCCCGCCCTCCCTGGCCAGGGCGGCTAACACCGAATATAAATTACAATAAAACGTAATAGAAAAGAAGAAAAAAGAAGTTAATTAAACTATTAATGAAAGCTCAGAGTCCTCAACTGCAGAGAAGATTGCCTGCTCTGTCTCTGCATAGTGGCCTGGCCTGGCCTGGCCCTCTTCTGTCCACCTTCTCTGAAGGCAAGTAATGCTGTTGCCTCTCTGTATCACATGTCACTGGTCAAAATGAGTGAAGTTTGTTACCCCCAAAATGCAAAACTTACTGAGTGTTAGAACTCTGTGTCTCCAGTTTTAAGTTGGAGAAGCAAAAATTGAGAGGTACTAACCTGAATAGAGAGGGAACAGTATATATGCTTATGCTGGTATTGTTGTATTTCAGGGACACTCGGAAGCCTACTGTCTCACTTTCTGCCGTCGGTAAGTACCAGTTGGTTAGGTGGAATTTGAAATATTGGCATAATATTTCACTCGGTAGTTGGTGTTAAGTGCCCTGCAAAGAAGAGGTCTTGGCACTGGTTTCCAGTAGCCCACAAGGTGTCCAACCTGTGGCATGCCTGCCACTATTGGAGCAGGCAGTAGCAGATCTGGCAATGGTATTAAGCAGCCTTCCTCAACCTGGTGCCCTCCAGATGTCATGCCCTACAACTCCCATCAGCCCCAACCAGCATGGTTGTGGCTGGAGGGAGTAGTAGCCCTAAGTATGTGGAGGGCACCAGCTTGGGAGAAGCTAGCATAAAGTGTCAACTTCTGCCTTACTCAGACCTTTTTTCAGTAGCATAATTTAGGACAGGGCAGGGGAGTCATTTTGTTGGTGTTCTTGCTAAGGCATTGTGAACCAGAGCTTCTTGGCAATCTGCTGCAAATCACCCAGGAGTCTTCCAATAGATCCCAATCTACCTTTTGCCTACACCTGCGATAACCTATTTTTCAAATCTGACCCATGCCCCACTTGCCCAGACAGTTGCCTGCTGCATCAGTAGGCTGCAGATGAGCTGGCTTGGTTCTTGACTGGTGCCCTGGGCTGGCCTTCTCGGGTGGCTGTGCTGCACCCTGCAGCATTCTGTACTACGCCTCTGGTGACCACTCCATTTTCGAAAGCTCTTGCCCTATTCATTGTCAATTATTTGTGCCCAGCAAGATACAATACCCAGGCTGGCCTTGACTTGACATCTCACTTGCATTTGCTGTGTCGTCGTCATACTCACCTGACCATACAACCTATTGGCATGTTGGTGTTCTTTTAAATTGTGTGTGTGCTCTGTCCCTCCTGCAGCTGGTGCCTCCCAGGTAAAATGGAATAAGAAGAATGCCCACTGCTTGGCAACCAGCCATGACGGGGATGTGCGCATTTGGGACAGGCGGGTGAGTCACTGTTGCCCCTCTAAGGGAGATGGTTGTGGTCATCTCGTGTGCAAGCTTTCAAATGAAATCTCTTCTTGCAGAAACCCGGCACTGCGGTGGAGTACTTGGCTGCTCATCTCTCTAAAATCCATGGCCTGGACTGGCACCCAGACAATGAGAACATATTGGCTACGTCCAGCCAGGACAACTCTGTCAGGGTAGGTGGGTGGGTGGGGCTGGGTTTTGAGGGCCCTTAAGCCCAGTTCTGACATGGGGCTTACCTTTCAAACTGGCTGAAATGTGAACTTCACTAGCCAGGCAGGTGGAGAGTTCCAGTTGTGCTGGTCCCTGCCAGTCTTCACAGCCATTGGGGGCCACTGGGAAATGAATGGAGGGTATGTGTGGGCACCAGCCCATTTTGAGGGAAGGGGTGTCCTGGTGAATAAGCAACCAGTCTTTTCCAAGACTCCTTTCCCATACTCCTTGCTGCATGTCACAGTGTGTGACGCTGCCACAGGCTAAAAAATCATTGCAGTCTTTGGGCATCTTTGCATTTTGTTTTGCAAAAGCTGGATCTGCCTGTTTTTGTGTGTGTTCTTATATTTGTTTGTGAAGTTCCATCCATGTGCAGTGACCCTGTGCGGTAGCTTAGGCTGAGAGGTCAAAAGTCACCCAGTGAGCTTCATGGCTGGCTGGGAACTTGAACCTTGGTCTCCCAGGTTGCAACCCAACATTCTTAACCACTGCAACATACCGGCATAACATAACCTTTCCCCTAATGCAGGGGTGATTCACCTGAGGCCCTCCAAGTGTAGTTGGTTTCCAGCTCCCATCGGCCCCAGCCTAATGTGGCCAACAGGGGTGATGAGAGGCGAAGTCAGGCCACATTTGCAGGGTCAGGCATTCCCCATCCCTGCTTGAAAGCATCATGGCCTAAGGCAGTTTATAGGACTTTATGGGTCATTGCTTTCATGTTTTAATTATACATGGTAGCTTTCAGAGAGGTGGTGTACTGAGTGTACTACTCTTACTTAGCTGTGTCTTTGGCCCAATTCTAGCATGAGGAGGGCAGCAGCATTTTGTTTCCAGACTGTTTTCAAGGACAGCCCTCCGCAGAACAGATTTACCAGTACATTAATGGTGGTGACAAGGGCTTTTTCCTCTGAGGAGGGCCCCAGCTGTCTATTCTTGTGTTGATTAAAAAGCATTTCCAGCTTCAGGTGCCTTCTGGGTATCTGGCGACCGGAACCAGGAAAACCCCAAGATGTTATAGCTGTGTTTCCTGTAGCCAGGAAGCTTCTTTCAGATATGCACATGTCTTACTACTGCTAGAAAGTCCTGCCAATAGAAAGGATGGCCTCTGCTCCCCTTTCTCGGTGTGATTGACAGGGGTGTGATGGGTGAGGTTTGTGGGCAAGCCAGGGGTGGTTTATACCTTCAAATGATACATGGAGCAGGACTGGTCATCTTACTGTGGTACTTGATGCTGAAAGGACAATGGGGAGCCCACATACTAAAAATCCTTCATGAATACCCCAGTCCTCCAGTGGGATGTTATTCCAAATAGCATATGTACACTTACAGAAGTCCTTGCCACTCTGGCCATGCTGTAGTGCTCTTGTTGTGCTGTGATCTCCCAGGTGTGTGTATGTTGCTGCTGCTAAGCATCCTCTTCCTCCTCCTCCTCCTCCTAAACTGGCTTGTTATCTCTTTCGTTGAAGTTTTGGGATTACCGACAACCCCGAAAATACCTCAACATCCTGGCATGTCAGGTTCCTGTCTGGAAAGCCAGATACACGGTAAGGACAGAGCCAAACTGAGAAAGCTGGTCAGGCAAATACTCAAAGAGAAAAAGCATATTTATCTGTTTTCAGGTGATAGACATACTTTGCTTCCCCGAAAATAAGACAGTGTCTTATATTAATTTTTGCTCCCAAAGATGCGCTAGGTCTTATTTTCAGGGGATGTCTTATTTTTCTATGAAGAAGAATACGGTACACATTTATTGTCTAATTGTGAGTCAGCCAGACTCCGTCAGGGCAGAGCGAGCAGCAGGTGGCAGCTTGTCCTGGGGGCGGCGCGGGCTCTCTGATTTAAAGAGACATCGCACTGCCTGAACAGCTCTGGCTGCGCTGCGGCCAATCAGTGAGCTACTGTCCAGAGGAGTCAGACGCCTTACGGTAGCTTCGGGGGCCTTATATTCCGGGAAAGCCTTATGTTCGGGGGAGGCCTTATTATCGGAGAGGTCTTATTTTGGGGGGATGCCTTATATTACAGCGAGAGGCAAAACTGGAAGTAGGTCTTATTTTCGGGGAATGTCTTACTTTCGGGGAAAGATGGTATGTATCTCAGCAGGGATGTCTTAAAAGAGGCTTTCCTCCTTTTCTCCCTTGCAGTGGGAATGACTCTTGTAAGTTTGCAAACTTAATCTAAGGTGTTTGTGTATCTCCTTCATACAAATATATCCCAAGCAAAAAACAACCCTCCAACACTCCTAGGTTCACATGTTTACAACTAAGATGATGTAAGACCCTCTTCTTCTCTGCCTCATGGGTAAAGTAGGAAGTAGCAGAGGTGGCAGAGAGAAGAACAGTAATGAAGAGCATGGAACAACTTGAGATTGCAGCCTGCTTCACTCTCCACCCAAGAGCCATAAGGAATAAAGCTTGTGAAAATCACTGAGGTTTGATACATTGGCACTGTTAATTAGCACAGGAGCTGGGCACACACCCAGGAGTGTTCCGCTAACTGTCAGGTCTTTCAGATGTGATCACTCACACATTACAAAGATGCATGTGTGTTGCCATGTTGTAACTTGTTTTGGTGGGGAAAGGGCAACTGAGAAACATTTCTGAATTTCTGAGTTTCTGAACCTCCAACCTTCTCCTGTGACTTTTTAGCCTTTCAGCAATGGACTGGTGACAGTGATGGTGCCCCAGCTGCGGAGAGAGAACAGCCTCCTCCTCTGGAATGTCTTTGACCTGAACACGCCGGTCCACACCTTTGTTGGGCACGATGATGTTGTGCTAGAATTCCAGTGGCGGAAGCAGAAGGAAGGTGTGTGACAGATGCGTCCTTCTCATAGTGGTCTCAGTGTGCCTGCTGGCTGTCTGGCCCACAAAGCACAGAGGTGGCTTTGCAGCTTAAAGCCTGTTCTGGCTCTTTTCAGGCAGTGTGTTTTCAATTACATTGTGTCTTCCCTCTCTGTGTCATGTCTCTCTGTTCTTCAACTAGTTCATTTAAAATTAAATTGCAGTAACCCATAAGAGATCCCCCCCCCCCCGTTCTGCAACTGTATTCGCCGGGGGGTGGGAATCTGTGATGGCCAAAAGAAATTGAGAATTCTGATCTAACTATGCAGAGCAAAATGCCATGCATGACACAAGGCGGGAAAGGATATTGGGCGCTTGTGTCACAAATATTGGGCTTAAGCTGCATTTCACACGGTCTTCAATTTACCCATTCCTTTAATATCAAAGGAACATGGGCTGGTTTGAGCTCTTTGTATGTGATTTTTATTGAGTTTCGAAACAGGTGAAATCAAAAGAGTACATACAGAAGTTGGTCTACAAGCAAAACCCAACATTGCCAGACATCATATAAAGATAATTCTAAATTCACCCTTCTCCCTCTCCCCCACCCTTGAGAGAGCAAAAGTACAAAAATGTGGGCCAAACATCTCAAGCAGAGTACAGAGATAGTCTTCAAAATACCATACCATCTCAAAAGAGCCAGAGTTTAAACTCTTTAATCTTTCAGGATCCAAGGACTACCAGCTGGTCACCTGGTCTCGAGATCAGACACTTCGGATGTGGCGAGTTGATTGCCAGCTGCAACGGGTAAGTGGCAGGTGGCATAGTCTTTCCTTTTTTGTTTTGCTCAAAGTTGCAGATGTTAGAAACCAGAAAACATCTATTTGCCACCTAAATTGTCAGGTATTTCCTGTTGTCCTGGGTCCCTCTCCTGTTGCGGGGTTTTCTTTCTGTGCTTTTGTATCAAACCTCTTTCCTGTTCCTGACTTTATGGTGGTTTCAGCAGAATAAATCAAGCAAGTGGAACCCACCTTGAGAGTATCTGGATCAACCCTTTGCACTGGCAAAATCTCTTAATTCTGATAGAAGTTCATCACCTGCTTAAACATCAGCATGGAAGCACCATTACACTAGTGTCCTTGGTCAACGTCTTCATCCCACTGCTTTTAGAGTCAGGAAGCATTCCCTCAATCTAACCTACAGCTCCCTCACCAAAACCTGGGCCTTTTCTCCTTCCCTTTGGGGCCCTGGTCAAGAGCTGCCTCTCGTCTTTTGGTGGTGGAGGTGGTGGTGGTTCAGCAGTTGTGAAACACATAACTGTGTCCTTGTATCTCCTTTCCTCTAAGTCAGCATTCCTCAAACTGCAGTGTAAGCTCCCCTTGCCCCCAACAGGAAGGGGGCATGCAAGGTGTGCCAGCAGGAAGCTGTACAGTTTTGTCCACCTTTGCAGATGATAAACCTATAAGCAAGCAAGGCTCAGGGTTTCCCAAAGTGTGGGTGGTGATCCCTTTGGGATGGTTGCAAGGAAGCAATAATGCAGGTGAGGTCTCTTGTGAGAATGTTGAAATGCAGCCAGAAGAGGGAGCATATTGGGACTTATGGGAAAAAGCTGGTGTGGAGGTTATATGAACCAGGGCAAGGGTTATGTGGGAGCTTGGAACAAGCAGCGTGAAGCCAGTGAGGTCTCTAGACAGGGATGGCGCAGAAATCCTAGCCAACTTGGAACTTGGGTGGGCATGTTTTCCAGTTGCACCATGTTTGCTGTGCTGCATCCATGGCATGCTCTGTTTCTGCTTCGCTGCATTTGCTGCTTCTTGTTCCAGCTGTGCTCCAATGACCTCCTGGAAGGGGTGGAGGAGCTCATCGATGGGATTTCTCTCCTGCCAGAGCCAGACAAGGCCCTGCCTTCCCAAGACACTGAGCCCCAGCAAAATGCCAACCATGGAGAAGAGGAAGGTGAGGCGAGGGGGTGCCTGGGTGGTTCGTGGAGCTGGCAGACTCTTTTGTGCCTTCTTTTGCATGTCACTCTGAGGAGGCCTCCCTCAACCATGTCCCATTCCCTCCCAGTATTACTATTATTAATTCATAAATTGAATTTAAAAACAAAAATGGAAGCAATAGTATTCCAAAACAGTTAAGAGACTCCAAAAACAATTACAATTAAGAAGAGTTTGGATTTGATATCCCGCCTTTCACTCCCTTTAAGGAGTCTCAAAGCAGCTAACATTCTCCTTTCCCTTCCTCCCCCACAACAAACACTCTGTGAGGTGAGTGGGGCTGAGAGACTTCAGAGAAGTGTGACTGGCCCAAGGTCACCCAGCAGCTGCATGTGGAGGAGCGGAGACGCGAACCCGGTTCCCCAGATTACAAAACTACCGCTCTTAACCACTACACCACACTGGCTCAATTAAGAACATCTAAAAGTAGTTACAGTTAAAAACATTCTTGCATCCAGTGATCTCAAGGTTGCTAGTAACAGTGGTCTTCAGCCATGCACTTGGGTAAATAGGTATGCTTTCTAATTCCTCCAGAAAAATAATAATGTTGGAGACAGGTGTACCTCGCTAGGGAGGGCACTCCACAGCTGGCGAGCCATTACTGAAAAGACCCTGTCACAGGGTCAGCCCTGCTACCCCTGGCTCTATCTCTCAGTTAGCTGCCTTGCCCTCCACCCAACAGCCACAGTGGGCACCAGCCACCACTGCAACCACCACAGATTCAAAGGCAGTATGTCTACAGAGAAGATTACCAGCAACAGATCTGTGCTGAATAAGCAGAGCATTTTGCAGGCAAGGGGGTTTCTACTTCAAAAGTAGAGATGGTACATAAGTTGCTGAAAGCAATTAAGCCATTGGTCTTCAGTGGATGCTACACAACATGCTCTGGTGGAGGGGGGGGAGAAGGGGCACTTGTTAGTGAACAGAGTCTTCAGTGGGTGTTTGAATAGCATAAAAGGGAGCAGGCGAATGGGTGGGAGTTGCACAGGTGAGGCTCCACAACATCAGGAAGGGCTTGAGTTACAAAGACTTGCCTACAGGAGTTGCCTGCTCTCTGCAGGTGGCAACTGAGTTGCATATCTGGGCTTCAACCCTAGAAGAGGGTTTGGCAATGGCAGCCCTTGACTCATTTTAGGCAAAGAGAAGAAGAGGTGGCAGAAAGTGTGAGAGGGGGACGGACAGAGGGGGTGGTAGAAAAAGGGAAAGGGGTCTAGCTCCACCCTTTCCCACTTTTTACCCACTGCTGGTGTTCTGTAGACCCTGACAGAATGCTGCTCTCAGGAGGAAAAGTTCTCCACTTCAGCCTTAAAAACATTGCTGAAGTATCAGAGCTTCAAATAGTCCATCAGACTTCTATGAAGGAATAATCTTCCTGTCTGCCCCTGTCCAATTCCACTCTAATTCTCTCCTCATCACCCCCAAATGCCTGGCACTTTCAGCTTGTTGTCCCACCTCTTCCCACTTTCTCTGACTGGGGATGGGAGGAGGAGGGCACAGATCCTCAGCACTGCCTTCTCTCCCTGACAGCCTTGAAAGAAGACTCCCAGAAAAGTCTCCTGGTGGGGAAAAAGCTAGACCAGCTGGGGCTGCCTCAAACCTTGCAGCAGGAATTCTCTCTGATCAACGTGCAGATCCGAAACGTCAACATGGAGGTAGGTGAGGGAGGAGCCATGTCCTCCTGTTGGGTGTGCTGTTGCTTGAGAGGGTGGAATTCGCAACACCCTGTCTGCTGCTGGGTGGGGATTGTTTGCCATCTTCTGGCAGGCTGCCTTTCTTGGGCCATGACTCCTTGACAGGCCAAGGGAAGGGTCTAGAGACTTCCCTGGCAGGGTTGCATCCATGATGCCCTCACTTTTTGGAGTACCACTTAAGCAGAAAGCAGGGGAGGGGGGAGAGAATGTGGAAGCAGCCAGCCCAAATACTGAGTTGCATCCAGTGTTCTTACTTAGAATTGACCCATTGATATTAATGGTCATGACTCATTGAGGCCCCCTGATTTTAGTGAGTCTGTCCAGAGTAGATCTGTGACATTGTTTTCAGCCATCCTCACCTTGAGCCCCATCTGTTTTTAGACTGCTCTGGTGGTGAATTTCCTTGTTTCATTATAAAATAACAGTTCATTTACTTTTCCAAAATTGCTTTAAGCAGTATACAAAATCTGTTTTTGAAGTCTAAGGAAGAAGATACATTTGTTAAAACAAAGATTGAGCCTTCAGGCAAGAACTTCACTTAAATTATTTGCTAAGTACGTACTTTAAGTGTAGCAACAACAATAGCAGCAGCAGTTTACAAACAAAAAGAAATGTAACTTGGAACCTTCTGTGATAATAACAGTAATGATGATCAAGAGAGGCTGGTTTATTAGGGTGAATAGGGCATTGCCCCACCAAGCTCGGTCTCCCACAGCCAGTCAGCCCTCCGCAGCCAACTTCTTTCTTACAACTAGTCTAGATGATAGCACTGGCTGTCAACTTCCTCTTTAGTCTCTGTGTTGACCTTACAGAACTCAGCAGAAAGGAAGATGGGGACAATTCCAGAACCACTTGGCTCAGCCCACCATTTGCTCTCCTACTGTTGGTCTCCCTGCCTTCCACCAATAGAATCCAGTTCCAATGGGTACCAGCCACCACTGAGGATGATGATTATTGTAGGGTCCAGATCGAGTCTGGTCCCCTTGCGGACCTCCACTGTTCCTTGAAGTAGGTCAGTGGAATTGGATCCACTAACAAAATATTCTCCTAACATCTCCTCTGTTCCTCCATTGGCTTTGGCAGATGGATGCTGTAAATCGTAGCTGCACCGTCTCCGTGCACTGCAGCAACCACAGGGTCAAGATGCTGGTGATGTTCCCTGCTCAGTATCCCAACAATGCTGCCCCCTCCTTCCAGTTTGTCAATCAGACCACCATCCCCTCCACCATGAAGGCCAAGCTGCTGAAGGTGGGTCTGCAAGCGAGCAACTCTCTGGCAGGTGGGGTGGCAGAAGGCTGTGGAGGTCCGGGAACAGGGAGGGTCTCCACATTGGCTGCCTACCCATGAATTCTGTCCCGAGGAACCCTCAGTCGTGGAGCCTTGATCATTGTTTGAGTGTGTGGAGAAGCTGGGGGTGTGTGTGTGTGTTCATGACCCATTCCATTCACATAGTATGTGGGGGCCTCTTGCAGATCCTGAAGGACACTTCCATGCAGAAGGTGAAACGGAATCAGTGCTGCCTGGAGCCCTGTCTGCGCCAGTTGGTCTCCTGTCTGGAGTCTGTTGTGGTAGGAAATGGCTTTCAGCTCCAACCTGTCTTCTCATTTTGCCCTAGTCTCCTTGACCTTTGTTTGGGAAAAAACTCCTAGTATCCCTTTTTTCTTTACAAATCCAGAGCGCTTTACAACAGATTTTAAAACTTGTCCATAGTAGCTTTCCATGCTTTCAGTTTTTAGCATTGTATTGCTAAAGCAGAAGCATAGAAACCACATTGGGCAGAGGTGCCAAAATTTGCTTATCTGCAGGGAGGGTTTCTGATTCTCAAGCTGGCTGGCCCTTGTCACTGGCATGTGGGTTGCTGCAGAGGCTGGGTAGCAGGTTTCTCATCTTATGAATGTTCTGATTCCTGCTTTGCAAAACATTTTGTGCCACTGACAGGAAATGTTCCTCAAACCCCAAGGGGGCATATTCCACTGCCCTCTTCTCCTTGCT
The DNA here is from genome assembly GCF_964270895.1 of Podarcis filfolensis. Taxonomy (NCBI): domain Eukaryota; kingdom Metazoa; phylum Chordata; class Lepidosauria; order Squamata; family Lacertidae; genus Podarcis; species Podarcis filfolensis. The sequence continues at coordinate 54,512,795 of NC_139611.1, read as the reverse complement.
GTAAACCAGACAGCAGTCATGCAAGTTGCATGCTCTGCGGCAGACTGAGGACTGGGATACCAGGAACAGCACCTCTGTGCACCTCTGCTGTAGGATTTGGAAGTGCTTTGAAATCCCCATCTAGAAGTGCCCTTAAGCCTTAAGAACTAAGCCCTGGTTGGCCACAAAGTGTTCTTCTTTGGCCTTGTTCTTCTACCACTGTGGCAAATGCTTTCTGATTCAGGAAGAGAGCCTCCTTAGGGACCACAATAGAAAATGGCAACAACAAATGATGTATCTGGGTTCATTCTGCTGCTCTCCAGTCCTAAGAGACACCTCTCCATTGGCTCTGTGCTTTTTCCTTTTAAAAGCAGAAAGCTGATTGGCGTTGAGTTTCTGTGTGTGGTGACAAGACACTCAATTCCCACATGAGTAGCGTGATTGCAGGCCAGGGGGAATAGCAGCCCTGCTGTACCTTGCAGTTAAAAATACACAAGGGTCCCTAGATAACAGTGCATGCAAGACAAAAAGATCCAAAATATGAAAATGGTACTGTATTGAACTCTTAATAACATGTATATGAAACAGTGATACATAATGCTGCAGTTAAACAACAGGATTGTATAATATATGTATATATATGAACTCAACACCGGTTGAAAGTCTGTTTTGTCTAATTGGTTGTTTTCAATTCTGCCTGATAAATCTACTATCCTTAGTTAGAGTAATAATGCTACTCCCATGTTCCTTCGCTTTAAACATGGCAAACTGGGAAAGTTTAAAAGGGGACCTGGCTGACCCTGCAGGCCTGCACAGTAATGTAGGAAAGTGCCTGATCCCAGCTCATACTGTGTCCATCCATCCCCATTTTGCTTTCTGTGATTGGCAGTAGCCCTCTGGAGCGTCAGACAGAAAGAGCTTTCTGGGATAGCTTTAACTGGGGTTGCCAGAGATAGAACCTGGGACTGCCTGCCTGCAACGCATGCGCTCTACCTTAGAGCTATGCCCCCTCCCTGACATATTGGCATGTTGGTGTTTCAGTACGAAAGCCCAGTTGTCAAGATGATGGGCTCCATGCATGCAACTCTTAATCTGTTTTCTGTTTCAGAACCAGGAGGACAGCTCTTCCAGCAGCCCCTATGCACTCCCAAACTCCGTCACGCCGCCCTTGCCAACATTCCCCAGGGTCTCGAATGCTTACGGCTCCTATCAGGATTCCAACATCCCATTTCCACGCACCTCTGGAGCCAGGTTTTGTGGGGCAGGTTGGTAGACTCTTAAGCATGTGAAGCTAGAGAAGGGCAGGGAAATGGTCAGGGCTCCCAGCTCGGATCTTATCAGAGCTTTCCACCAAGAGGAGAAGGGTGTGTGTGAGTGTGGCAAAGGTACACCACTGTGCCCTCACCCCCTTTCCCTTCGCCTGTGCAGCAAGCGGTTGCTACAGTGCTGTTGCTGCAGCATCAGAAAACCTGCCCTCAAAATGAGGGAGGCAATTTACGTGGTTTGCGGACAACCCTACAAACAAATTGACATGATTCTGGGCACCTAGAAATCTTTGTCTTAAAATCTTTGTTTCCAGGAGTGGAATAGAATTGGCAGCTTTGCAATAATAATAATAATAATAATAATAATAATAATAATAATAATAATAATAATAATAATAATAATAATAATAATTTGAGTGCATATTCTAGGTTTCCAGTTCCAGGATTAGGTTCCCTTTCCTCCAGTTTATTTACTAATCTATGTATATAGCAAGGGAGCAAATTTCTATGTATTTTTTAAAAAAAGAAAACCTGTTTCAGACAGAATAAGATTTATGATTTTGTCAGGGAGTAGGGAAGGCTTGGGTGCTACACTGGCCAAAGGAGTTGCATCCTACTGAACACCAATTTTAAGCCCTTAACAAATTTGCCCCTCAGATTTGCTGAATAAAACCTGCATTCTTATAAAACAGTTCTTTCTTGTAAAGATAAGCAGAAAATGGGTAGAACTGCCTAATCTTTAGCAAAGTGGTAGCAGCTTAAGAAACTAACCCTGAACAAAGCCCAAATTAGAGCAATGGTATTCAGACTTCTGTGCTCAGGGAGCAAATTCCCCACCCATTTGTCAGCTGTGGAATCTTTGCATGTGGACAGGAATTCTTGACAGCATTCTAGACTAGAGCGCAACCTCCCCCAACCCCCACCTTTGATTTCTGGGCAGTTGTGGGAGCATGATAATGCTTGGCTTGCTATGTGTCCCTAGGCTAAATATGAGCCATGCGTTTGACATCTAGTATAGAAGTTGCAGGTTGGACAGATATGCCTTTACTTGAACTGTGTGATTAATTCTGTCTGCAAGATATGGGGGAAAGGAAAAGTACAGCAAGGGGTCAAAGCCCCTGGCCATTGGAGAGCTTGGCTGGCCTTGTGAGATTCTATCTAGCCTTGACCCCAGGCTTTGCAGTACTGCATTGTGTGCTTGGCCAGAACTGCAGAATAGACACAGCCCTGATTAAAGCTGCCTTCCTGTGGGAAGACACTTAAATAACCATCCTTTCTAACTATAGAAGTGGTACCAACTTTTACTTTGGAAGCTGTGTTCTTCAGTGCCGGATCTCTCATCTTCACAGGGTACTTGGTGTACTTCACGCGACCCATGACGATGCACCGTGCAGTCTCCCCTACAGAACCAACCCCCCGGTAAGTACGTGGGTAGCTGCAGGAAATGACTGTTGTGGAAGCCATCTCAGCAGCAAGAGGTGTGCTCATGGCAATGCCCAGGCTCCTCTTCCTCTTCTCTGAATGAGGGAGGCGGAGTTTCAGTTTTGGCTATTGGAATGACCCATGACTCAGTAGAAACACATGTGCTTTGCCTATAGAAGGTCCCAGGTTCATCCCTTGGGCTCTCGGGTACCAGGGCCAGGAAGAATTTGTGCCTGAGACTTTAGGAAATCATTATCGCCCAGAGTAGACTGTAGTGTGCTAGATAGAACAGGGGTCACCAACATAGTGCCCACAGGTACACATACACCCTTGGAGGCCTTCCCAGGTGTCCATAGGGTCCCCTCCACTGCTGAGAATTTAGTCTTGAAAGAAACATCCTATGGTATAGAATAGGTTGTGGTGTGTGTGATGCTCCCATAATAGTTTCTCAGGTTTGCAAATGTGCCCACGTGCCATAAACCTTTGGTGAACTCTGGGATAGACCAGCAGCCTGACTCAGTTCATGACAGTTTCCTATGCTTCTGCTGTGCCCTTTGCCTCAATCCCTGCTTTCTGTGATGCTGCATGGGACTGACTGTTAGCTTACAGGAATGTGTATCTTGTGTTCAGATCCCTGTCAGCCCTCTCAGCCTACCATAGTGGCCTCATCACTCCCATGAAGATCCGTACAGAGACCCCTGGCAACCTGCGCTTGTACGGTGGGAGCCCTACACGCAACGAGAAGGAGCAGGTCTCCATCAGTTCCTTCTACTATAAGGAGAGGGTAAGTGTATGGTCTGTGGAGCTTCCTTGCTGCCTCATTTCCAGCTATTTATGCTTGTTGGAGATCACTGCCCTCAACAGCACTCTTGCTGGGTGGAGGGCAGGATTTGCCTGTCCTGTAACAGAAGCCCAAGGAGACACCTTGGATGAGCTGTTCTGCTGGCTCTCTTTGGGATGCTCTTGATTCTTCCTTTTTTAGCATTATGCCTTCACTTACTGGAAAAGGCCAGCTATCTGCAATTAGGGACTTGTCCAGCTGCTAGGTTTTTTATGCATCTGAGTGGTCCTTGGGTGGACCTTGCAAGAATTCTATAGGGGTGCCTGACAGCTCTGTGGATTTCTGTGTGCAAGCAACTGACTGTGTGGCACAAGAGGGCAGGCTTTTTACACTTGGGTCACACTGGGGTCCATCAGGGAGCATGGAAATCTGCCAACCCCCTGGGTTGCAAAGGCTACGACATTGCCTCCTGCTCCCCACTTACTTGAGAGCTGGGCTTGTTGACTGGCTCATGCTAAGCACCTCCACTTCCCAGAGATATTGGTTAGGTGTCCCAGGGCAGACTTACCACATCTAGTTCCTGTCCACTTTGGAACAGCTTGAATGGCCCTTATTTAATGAAACCCCATAGGACACAGCTGTGACTACCTTCTTGGCAGAGCGGAGTTCCCCACGCCATCATATGCTGTACGGTGGCCTAAAATGATGATCTTGAGAGTGAGCTAAAAAAACACTTAACTGAGCTGATGCACTTAGAATCGGGGCTTGGGGCTCTTTGAGCTGGTCACACTAGGCTCAACTTTCCCAGCGCTATCAGCAGTTAGCAGCTTCGCAAAACCTGATGCAGCAGATAGAGACCCTCTCCCCAGCGTGGCATGTGCCACTTTGAGCCAGCCAGGTTCCCTGAAGGCTGAGTTTTCAGGGGTCTCATTTTGGAAGGAGTCTTTTGCTCTTGAAGCTGTATCTAGTCCTGCCTATTTTGGGGCCTTTCGGGGATTGAAATGCACAGGGACTGGGAGGCCCAACTGACAGGGTGGTTTTAAAGTGATGAAATAAAACAGAGTTGCACAGGGCTTTTCCCGTGGCAAATTCCTGTGCTCTTGGGTCAGTAATTGAGTATTTAATTTGAATCATGGGAAGCATATTGTAGGGAAGCAGTGTGTGAAATGCCAGCACCCCAGAAGCTATCCATGGATAGCCTGGATAGGTGAAGGGATTGGCACAGGCTGAGGGCTCTTCACATCTAGATGCTGAGCATTTGCTGCGCACTGATGGGGGTCATCTGAGCTCCCTTTCTTAGCAGCTAATTATTTCCTAGGAATTTGTGTGGGTTAAATTAGCCACAGGGGAAAACAGATAAGGAAAGGGAAACAACCACCTGAGGGGTGCAGCCAGCAGGAACTTCCTGCCTGTGTATTTGACTGCTCTGTGTCTCAGAGGACTCAAGGCCTCTGACCTCAGTGTCACTGTCAGCAGCGCTAGTTGCGTGAGACACTTCCCTTTCTGCGGTGAAGGAAGAACTGGGGTGGGGAACCTGTGCCCCTCCAGCTGTGGTTGGACTTCTGCTCCCATCTCCCTTGACCATTAGCCATGCTGGCTTGGACTGATGGGAGAGTTGGGAGTCCAGTAACATCTGGAGTGCCATAGGTTTCCCTATCCCTGGAATAGAGGATTGATATGAGGACCAGCGAGGATTCGTATGACATCTTGGGGAAACTTGCTTCTGTTGTGTTTTTTGTGGGAAGTGGTCATGAGTATGTTTTGTAAGTAGAGGGCCACAGGTTCAGCCCCTGCAATGGCAGATTGCAGTCTTTTGTCTGCAACTTGGGAGAGGTGCTGGCTCTCAGAGTAGATAGTACTGTGTCACTCCTCTAGAGGGCAGACCTTTCCATCTTTCCTGTGCTGAATCAGAATAAGAAGGCCCTTGGCTGCCCTGGAATGGCACATCTCTGACTGGTCCACAGCTGGCCTCTGCACTTGGTGCAGCATGAGGCCCCTTGGCTCATGAGTTTCTCAGCTCTGTGTTCTTTTCTTCCTCTTCTCCTTCTCTCAACGGCTCACCTTCTTCCCTCCTTCCCCTCCTGGGCGTAACATTCTCATGCACAGATGTCGCCTTGCTCTGCCAGACGGCGTTGGTCCATACAAGCGATTAACGACTTCCCGGTACTGTTTGCTGTGTTACTGCTGCCCTTGACTAACTGTCCGCTCCCCATGGGCCCAAGAATAACTTGCCACCTGCCTGGCTTTGCGTAACCCAGACTGTAGCTGGAGAGGACAACTGACTTGGGTGGGTGTAGGAATCAGGGCAGTGGGAGGGAAGGCATCCTGTGCTTATGTGAGGTGGTACTCCAGAGTCGGTTGTGTTTTCTAGGACAACCAGGATGATTATATATCTTAATGCTTGGTGCTAATTGGAGCAAGATAATACTCTGCCTTGGTCAGACCCCACCTGGAGTCCCGTAACCAATTCTGGGCACCACAGTTTAAGAAGGATATTGACAAGCTGGAGTTTGTGTAGAGGAGGACGAGCAAGTCGATAAAGGGCCTGGAAACCAGGCCTTATGAGTAGTGGTTGAGGGAGTTATGGATATTTAGCCTGTTGAAGAGAAAATTGAGAGGTGATATTATAGCCATCTTCAAATATCTGAAGGGTTGTCACGTGGAGAATGGAGTGAGCTTGTTTTCTGCTGCTTCAGAGGGGAGGACCTGAACCAGTGGATTCAAATTTCAAGGAAGTAGATTCTGTCTCAACATAAAGAAGAACTTTCTGTGAGTAAGAGCTGTTTGACAGTGGAATGGATTACCTCAGAAGGTCATGAACTGTCCTCCATTGGAAGTTTTTAAACAGATGGATGGCCATCTCTCAGGGATTCTTTAGTTGTGATTCCTGCATTGGATTGGAGTAGCTCTCTGACAGGGATGTTGGGTGGGGAGCTTCCTTTTTTCCATGCAGTGTGTGGTCTAGGCTGTAGAAACAAGCTTCTTAAGAATGTTGGCCCTGGCAAGTCCAGAGCTGTTAAGGGTGTTTAAGAGGCCAAGCAATCCTCTGTTTCAGATCTTGTTTGTGCCATGAACTCACTAGGAAAGCCTTAGGCAAGTGTGTGGCCGGCCTCCTGGTCTCTGCTCCACATCTGCAAGACAAGGATAATAACAATACTGACCTACCTTTCGGCGTGGTTGCAAGAATTATCATATGCTTGCATACGTGAAGCCCTTTGAACCACCAACAGCATTAATAGGAATGCCAGTTGTTATGCTCGCTCTTCATTTCTATGATAATAATTTTGTGAAAGATTTATTGGAAATTCCTGGTGCAATCCATGTGGTGCAATCCATGTGGATTGCAATCCATGTGGCTGTTCAGATCTTTGGTCCTCTGAGGATGGGGCTTGGGTGCCCTCTAGATCCCTGCCCCTCCTTGGGAGAGCAAACTCTACAAAATAGGTGAGCTTCCCTAATTTACATAATTTCTACAGAGCATTTCATTCAGCTTGCCTGAGCCTGAAATATGCTTTCCCCCTGTGCAACAGTGGTTGGGGTGAAGAGCTGTGGGGTAAGTAAGTCTGAGGAGAGGCTGTTCTTTCCAGAACCCCCACCCCACCTCTCTATGAAGTCCTTCATCCAAGCCACCATTGCCATCATGTATGAGGAATGAGTTCTCCTTTGGGGAAAAAAGCCACTAAGCCTCTTGCAGTAGTATCAGTGCTGGAAGGAGTGGAACAATGTAATGCTGGAGCTATGATGCTGAAGAAGGAGATGGAATTCATGGAAGGAGGACTCTGTGTACAATTTGAAATCATCTGAGGGGGAAAAGTTGACAATGTCTCCTGCAATACTTTTGAAGAAAGGATGGAAATACAGGAAGCGGGAAATCATTTTTTTCTGAACAACAAAGATGGAAGCCCATGGCCACAGGAAATGGAATTGGAAGATATGGATACATCTTTAGGGGCTGTGAATTAATGTCTACATAATTTGTTAGCAAGCCCTGATAATACTCACAAGTGTAGCATAAGGCTGAGTCAGCAGTTAGACTTGCCAGTAGGCCCATCAAGTCAAAGCAAGTATTTCGCCTTCCCAAGGCTATGCTGCTAGTGCCATCCTTACCAGTACTCTAAGCAAGGTGGCAGCAGCTAAGTTGCAACCAACATTGGGGGGGCTGACATCCCACCAGGCCTCCTGTGGGGAGGGGGCTGAGTCCCATTCCAGCAGACATTGAGGTGGGGAGCTGTAGAGGCCTCAGCCCCATAGAGTTGGCAGGCCTGGGCAGCAAAGACATTGAGGGACATATTTTTTAATAAATTATGAATATTGTCTTATTATATAAAGAATAAGGACAATGTCTTTTTAAAGTCTGGAGGTAAAGTTGTGAGATTGGACTAGAGGAAGATTAAGGCTTACTTATAATAACTGGACAAACTTTTGGAATTATTGGATGGGAAGGAAAAGGAATGAACCTGCGGTGCCTGGATTTAATATCAGGAAAACATCAGCTAGCAGAGGGAGGAATAACTGGACATTACTCTGGATTGAACACTGGATTATTATGAGGAATTTTTGTTGACACAACTGAAAGATGGATAGTTTGAAGTCACACTTACACACACACGTACACTCTGCTATTATTCTTATCTCTCTGTCAGCTTGCTTCTTTCTTTGTTTTGTTTCTGTTTTTCTTGTATGCTGAAAAGTCTTAATAAAATTATATTTTTTAAAAAGGAATGGATCCCCCTACCAGTCTCTCCTTCCACATCAGGCAATGGGCTTTGGTGGTGGTAGCAGAGAGCTGGCAGGAGGAGAGTCTTTTCTTGCCCAGGGCCATTCAACTGAGACTGTCTTGTGCTCTGGCTGATAGTGGTAGAGATAAGCACCTGTGGGGGCTACCGTTTCATATCAGCCCCGGGGTGGGGGGCATTAAGGGAAGCAGTGTGGTATCCCACCCCCTTCCCCAAACACACATTGCATGCATCCAGAGCACATTCATAGTACAAGGTTAGCGTGATTCAAGTGATAGTAGTGCCTCTTTGAGGTCTATATCTTCATCTGCACCAGTGATGGGGAACCTTTGGCCCTCTAGATGTTGTTGCACTCCAGTTCCCATCAGCTCCAGCCAGCATGGTCAGTGGCTGGGAATGGTGGAAATTGTAGTTCAGCAACATAGGTCCATAGATTCCCTGGCTCTGACCTATGTGTCTGAAACTTGAGATGCAGCCTGACATACCTGATGTAGTATAGTCTACTTCACCACTTAATTCTTGCTGAATGTGTGGACTTAGGCCTAAGCCTGCAGACCTGAATAAGTAGCTCCAAGTTCCAGCTCTGCCATGGAGCAAAATGTTGTGCCAGGTGGCAATTTGTGCACCTTATTTTTAAGAAGTGATGAGAATTACTAATCGGTGATGCTGCTAAGTTATTTGCATGGCAATGGTTGAGTCATAAAGCTCCATTGCATTGTGTTGAGGGAGAAGAAAACAAAACAAAACAAAAAATGTGTGCATGCGTGCGCACACACAACTTCTAAGCAGCAGATCAGGGCAAATGATATCTGTATTCCAAGTAGCCAGAATGCGATAACCAACCAGCCATCCTGATTGATTGCTGTGTCTTGTGTCTCTTGTTTGCTGACTGTAGGTGATCAGGGCTTTGCTTTGGATACTGGCACGGAGAAAGCAGAGTATTGTGGGACCTCAGTCTCTTTAACTGACTCTGCCCTCCCTTCGCAGACCAGTTTGATTTAGGGGTGAGCTAACATTATTTGACATAATATGGGTGCAGTGCAGATTCTTAGTGAAAAGTTGCTTTTGAATTCTTGACCCCTTGACGTATCAGCTGAGGCTTCATCCATCTAATGTGCTGCTAAAGGGAAGTGTACACGAGTCACCAGAGGGTGGAAGGATTTCATAGCCCCACACCCTGCTGATTGTGCAGATATCCCAGCGGTTGCTACAAAGTGGTTGGTGGCTTATTCTTGGGCTTGCTTCATGTCTATATATCCACAACCAGTTGCCATGGCTCCTCTCTCCCTTCCCGTGTGCTGGTGCAGACCATCAGCTCGTTGTGAGCTCATTGAGTGCAGTTGCCGCTTCCATTCCCATCCCATGACATCCCTCTTCCTGATGCTTAGAAGTTGAGGAGGTTGCTTGGCCTTTTCATTCCCTCTGTGGCTCTCTTGCTCTATCAAGTCACTGAGTGTGTATCTGGCCAAGCCAGTGCCCTCCAGGTGTTTTGAACTGCAACTCCCATCAGTATGTTGCTCAGGGCTGAAGGGAGTTGCAGTCGAAAACACCTGGAGGGCTTGGCAAATGCTGATCTGGATTTCATTTGATTGCATTGCAGTTCATAATGAAATTGGAGGTGTAAGCAGCCTGTCCTTGTGTCTCAGGGCAGCTGGTTACAGCACAGTAGCCTCCAAGCAATGTTGAAAACAGGGTGCTCTGTGGGGATGGGGTACCAGTGTTACATCACCAGTAACAGCTAAGCCAGACCAGGACACTTGCAGCTGATGTGGTTAGTCATTAGCATGTAGTTCAAGAAAGTTCTGAAAGTCACATCTAGTTTGACCCTCATATTAAGCATACATTTTTCCTCTCCCTTATGTCTGTGGAGACATATTTGAAACCGTGCCCTGTGGAATCTCTGACACCCAAGTGCAAGAGAAGGGGACAGGCAGACTTCAGAATAAAATGACTGAAAACAACCAGTCTTTATGTGTGAAATTTGCCTAGTTTGGAATAAGTTGCAGAACCCTGCTTTTCTTTCTCTCTTTAGTATAGAGTACACACAGGTGGCCTGGGGGACTCCCTGTTCAGCATGATCTCCAAGTCTCTCATTCCCAGTTTGTACTAATCCTCGATTTTTGTCTCCAAAGTGAGTGTGTGGAATTGCAGGCTGTATGGTCTGTATGAGAAAGAACTCGTGCCCCCCACGAGGCACCAGTATGACTTTGCTTGACTTCCCCCCTCTGAGATCATAGAGCCCCCTGGGCCTCTGGCCGCTCAGGCTGGGAAGCTTCCTCTGCAGATGTGTCGCTGTGCCAGTGCAGAGTTTGTCTCTTGAGTGTTCACTTTCTCAGGGTTCACTTTCTCAGGGTTGTGGTCTCTCCTTCAGGCTTCAAATCCCAGATGTTCTTCTAACTCACAGCTTTTTAAATAGCTGGCAAGAGGTGCATGAACCATAACTGGCTTTGTGCATTCCTCTGTGCACCCACCCACCTCCCTCCCTACACATTTTCCCCCCTATAAATTCTGTTTTGCTCCGACAAACAGCTTTGGATGTTAATGATTCGTGCAAATAGGGGAACTTCAAGGGAATTGCGCTTTTGTGTATTTGCATGTATTATTGCATCTGCAACAGGGACTTGCACGGGAGGAGGGGTGGGAGGCAGGAATTCCCTCTATTAGGTAGAGGTCATGTGTCGTTTTATTCTGTGAGAGATGCACCAAGTCACCACCTTGGACATTAATGGCTTGATCACATGCAGTAAGCACAGCTTGATCAGTGTTGCCTGGACCTTTTCAGCCAAAGTCCCTCTGAGAATGAACTTGGATTGGGAATGGGATCCATGCATACCCCTATAAGGCATTTATTGATAACATCTTGCAGATTAGTTACCAGCTGCTTTAGCATCATTGACACATATAAACTGGTGTACATGAGACTCGGAGACCCAGAGAAGCCTCCAGCTCTTGTGGATGCAGTGAAAGCCCAATGACCTGCATGGCTGTTGGCACCTCATGGCTTCCATCTTTCCCGACTCTGCATGTGTCTTCCTTCCCCTTCACCCAGTAGGCAGCTAGAAGCAAATCTAAGAACTAAATGGGAAAACGTGGGCAAAGGAATGAGTGAAACCATGGACTTGAGACAGTCTTCGTGGCTGTAAGCAGCCCATGCTCTTGTTTTGAAAGTGAACGTTGCCTGTCCTCCTGGTACAGAGTTTCCTGCTATGTGGCCTCTGCCAGGCTCATTCCCTCCAGCTCTCATGAAGCATAGCTGTGTTGGGAGCTGTATTTCTGAAGGGCACCAGATTGGCAGAGGCTGCTTTCGTGCCAGGCTGGCCATGCACTAGCACACCCTGCCTGCTCATGTGGTCACAACCACTTGGATTCTAGGAAGGTCTCCTTTTTCCAAATCTTTCTTACTTTCACTCTCCATATGCCACATGGAACATACCTTCTACAGTCAGGTTGGTGGCTGGGACTATGCCTTTTCCACCAAGGTTATACAAGGATTAGCTTCTGTGGTAGAGCATCTGCTTTGCCTGCAAAAGGTCCCAGATTCAATCCCTAGCATCTCCTGGTAGGGCTGGAGGAGTTCTCTGTCTGAAACCCAGGAGAGCTTCTGCCCGGTCACATTAGCCAGATCAAAGAAGAGCCTGACTCTCCATAAGGCAGCTTCCTGCTTTAGCTGCCTCTTCTCTAGGCTTTACCCACTGAACTCGACAGACCTTCCTTCCTTCTGTTCTTGCTGCTGTCTTGACTGCCTTTTATCGAGTCTCCCTGTGTATTAGCTGCTCCTGTTTGCTTGGTTGGTCCTAAAGCAGAGCTTCCAGGGCCATGGGCTGAATATTCTCCTTCCAAAGCTTCCCTGCCTGCCCTCAGTCTGCAGTCTTTCTCCCTCATCACTGCTTTTAAAATGCTGCTCTGTCTACTGCAGAAATCCAGGAGATGGAAGAGCAGCAAGCGAGAGGGGACAGATGCTGCCAACCGGCCCATCAAAGCTGCCGGGAAAGTGATCATTCAGGATGTCTCTTGCCTGCTTCCTGTCCACAAATTACTAGGGGAGATGTACATGTGAGTACCTGGGCCACATGTGCAAGAAACTCTGTGTGGCAACTCAGTCTTGGGTACTGTTCTGGGGGACAGGCTAAGAACTCAGCCTGTGATCCTATTCTGCACTTTCTGTTGCAGACCTTCACCCTATCAGGGCAGAAAGTCTGTCCCTGGGCCGCCTACAATCCTGAATCCCTTCCTCCACCCCTAACCCCCCCCCCCGCGCATTTTGCGGGCATGCAAATAGCCGCTTGCCTGGTTGTCTGTGGTGAGCTAGGTTGCCCCCAGCTGACCAGGCAAATCCACATTCTCTCTTTTAGCCTTAAAGAACTCCTGGCTGTGATTCAGGCTGTTGGGCCTTCTCTTCCTGGAAGGGGGAAAGCAGGAACCCTGAACCCACTTCCAGAGCTCAGTCTTTCATTCAAGGAATGCTGTGTTCTGGAGACAGTGAACTGGAGTTCACTCCTTCCAGCTTTTTAGCTATACTACTGTATAGCTCGGGGTGGGGTGGGGAGGGGAGAGGCAGCCTTGTATGCCGCTTCTGGCTTTTCTTTCTCTGTCACTCTGCAGAGAGATCTTGGAGCCTAGTGACTGCTTTGCACCCTGCTGTGTTTCCAAGCTAGGAAATGGCAACAGAGGGCTGAGGTGCCTTGAGTGCTGTGTCTCCACCTGTCCTGGGCAGAAAACAAGGGAGATTCAGTAACTAGCCACTGCCCAAGTTGTCTGCCAACAGTCATCCCCCCACCCCAATGGTCTCAACAGAAGAGGAAGGGAAGCTGCAGAGCTGGCCTCCAGTGTTTGTGTCTGGTTGGAACCTGTCTTTGAATTGTTAAAATGCCTCTTGCTTGTTGGGTGGTGGGCTTCAGAAGCCTCTGTCTTTTGCATGGCTGGAATATTGACTACAGCACACAGGTAAAAGCTCCACCCATTGCTCTGCCCATCTTTGTCTCTGGCCTTACCCACCACCAGCCTTCAATTCCAGTAAGACTGCCTGTGAGGGAATGCAATTCTCTGACTGAAAAGGGTTCCCCACTCCTGCTTTACATGAAATATGGAGAATTAGACCAAGCCTTTGAGAGTGATGTCTCCCCCACTTGTGCATCTCCTGCTATTCTTGTCCTTCAGACTGAACGTGACTGACATCCAGGAGACCTGTCAGAAGAACGCTGCCTCTGCCCTGACTGTGGGACGCAAGGATCTCTTGCAGGTACTTTTGCCAGCCCAGCGAGGCATCTCCCATCGCTTCGCAATATTGTCTGGGAAGCATCTTGACTTAGGGAGCAGCAGAGAGTGGGCCAATGGTCCAGCCTGAGCTTTTTACTCTCTTCTTTGTTGCTCAGCTACTTGTCTTCTTCTTTCCCCCATCCGTGTTCTAGTGGCCCCCTCTCTTCCATAGGTGGAATTACACCATCCATGCAACATGGAGCTATGGATTTCAGCAGGCAACCTTCAACCTCTTCCCTACAGTGTTACTGCTTCCTTTGTGAGCTGCACAGCATGGGCATCTATGTGTGTGTGTGCCCATCATCTGCTCCTTCTTTTCCAGGTCTGGTCACTGGCCACAGTAGCAACTGATCTCTGCCTTGGCCCAAACTCCGACCCAGACTTGGAGACCCCCTGGGCCCAGCATCCGTTCGGCCGCCAACTCCTGGATTCTCTGTAAGCAGCTGGAATAAGAATCGAGGGGAGGGTGGGGAAGAGGCGAGGACCCAAAGGCTTAAACAAAACAGTGCCTTTTATTTTCTTCCTATTTTTTTTCTGGGTGCCTCTTGGGTGTTGAGTGGTTGGTCACCTATAGTAGTGGGTGTCAACAGTTTCTGCACTCCCAGTTTGGGGATCATTGAGGTCATCAGGAATCTCTGCTTTGGCTGCAGGTCCCTCAGCCCTACCTAACATGTGCTGTGGGCAGGTAATCCCATAAGTATTATGTTGTGGTGTAAATAAATCCTATCGGTCTGCCCTGAATATTTTTGCAATTGGTTTCGTTGGATGTCTCTCAGTTCTCCTATTATGACAGAGGGAGGGAGAGAGAGTTATTTTGCTATGCCATGCAACACTTCATTATCCTCTCTCACAGCTGGGTGGGGAATCTGTGGTCTGCCAGATGCAGGGAGACTCCAGTTCCAATCACCCGTGATCATTGGCCATGCTGGCTGGGGCTGATGGGAGTTGTAGTGCAACCACTTTGGGAGGGCCACATGTTCCCAATCCCTTCATCTGTGGTATCCCTTGTCAGTCATATTTTGTTCTCAATTAAAAGTACCCACTCACAAAAAATTATTTAGCTTTTTGTTATTGCTGAAGCACCGGTGTATTCCTTCTCAAAGTGTAGATCATCCAGGATCTCATTGGATGGTGCTTATGTTCCCCAAGGCTCCCCAGCCCATCTTCTTTTGCAAATATGGTGACTTATAAAACCATAGAGACTTGAGGGGAAAAAGGTGTGTCTCTCAGCCAGGCAGTGTTTGTGGGGTTTTTTGTCTTTGTTTTAGTCCAAGCTTTGTATACTTTGCAAAGTGAATCTGAAATCAGGCACAAAAATTCAGCATCCTGGTTCTCTCACCTTTAACTTTGCAAATGAAAGCAAAAAGAAGTGAAGACCCCTTTTTTTGCTACAAAGAAAAACCCAAGAAACATTGGGAAGTATGAAGAATGTGAAATCCCCAAACCTGCTGGTGGTAATGCTAAACAGGAATTCTGCTTTGGAGCACTGGTTTGCCTCCTCTTTGGTTTTGTTGAGGGCAAAGCAAATAATGGTTTATATCTACTTGATATTTTCCTCTAAGATGTTGGGTTGCCAAATCTGAATTATTTTTTCTTTGGGGGCAGGTGGCCCCCATCTCTGCTTTGAGCCTTGTGTGTGTGAGTGGCCGTTGGTCTACCCAGTCTTCTCTTTCCCTCCCCTTCCTAGGGTGGCCCACTATTGCCGGCTCCATGACGTGCAGACTCTGGCCATGCTGTGCAGCGTCTTTGAAGCCCAGTCCAGGCCACAGGGAGCCCTGATTCCTGTGGGATTCTTTCCTCAACGCTCCTCCAGCCACAGCCGATATGTACGGGTAGACTCTGCCTCTGACTGCTTTCCCCAAAAGGACCAGTCAAGGTCGGTTCTTCCAGTGATACAACTTCCCTCTTGTCTCTCTCCCAACAGCCCAGCTTTACCTCCTCTGGCTCCTGTTCCAGCATGTCAGACCCTGGACTCAGCACCAGCAGCTGGAACATAGGTGAGTGCACTGCTGTCAGTTCTGAAATACCCAGTAGGAAGAGATTTTGGCATCTTGGAAGATCACCTCCCAGCCCTCTTTGTTCAGATAATTAAAAGAAAGCTTAGGTTTTTATATCTGGGTCTTTTCCTTTGTACTTTGGGGTCTTAATAATTGTGAGCCACTTTGAGAACCCAGATTGCATTACAAGTGGGATTTTAAAATCAAAAATAAATTTGGGTTGTCGTTTTGCACTTGGCAAATCTGCTTGCAAAAGGGCAATTGAACACAATTCTGCAAAGCACTTTCCATTGACTACCCAAGCCCAGCTCTTGGGCAACTTGGCCTTAATTCACAATGAGAGGCAGTGACTGCACTCCTCAGTAATTCTTCCGTTGATGATCAATTTTGCATATTGTTCCGAATAGATGGCATTTATTAATAAACAAGGGAACCAGACAGGGCTGTCCACTGTCTCCACTGATATTTACCTTGGTGATGGAAGTCTTGAACAATCAGATAAGAAGGGATCAGCTTGTTAAAGGCATCACTCTGGGAAACAAAACATATAAAATTAAAGCTTTCGCGGACTATCTACTTGTTATGACTGAAAACCCTAAAGAAAGTCTGAAAAGAGTGCTGGAACTGATTAAAGAATTTGGAGAAGTGGCAGGCTTTAAGCTGAATATAACAAAAACAAAAATGCTTGTTAAAAATGTAACCACAGAAGAAAAGGACGACTTAGAAAAAAATTTGGGCCTGAAAATCTCTTCAAAAGCGAAATACTTGGGTATTTGGATCACCCCCAAGAACATAATCTTATTTCAGGATAATTACACCAAAACTTGGCTAGAGATTAGAAAAAACTTGGTAACCTGGAGTAAACTAAAATTAACATTTCTGGGTAGGATTTCCATTATAAAGATGAATGTGCTTCCAAAATTAATCTTTTTATTTCAAATGATTCCGATACTGGGTGAAGCAGGTTGTCTCAAGATATGGCAAAGAGAAATTTCCAAATTCCTGTGGGAAGAAACCTACGATTAAACACCTGATCTTAATAGACATAAAAGAGAGAGGAGGCTTTTCCCTACCCGACCTAAAACTTTACTACGAGGCAGCCTGTTTCACCTGGCTAAAAGATTGGTGCACGTTGCAGGATCCGGACCTCCTGGACCTGGAAGGTTTTGACAACCATTGGGGATGGCACGCCTACCTAATATATGGAAAAGCGAAAATTCATAAAAATTTTACCAAACATGTAATAAGAAAGTCACTCTTTGCTGTATGGGAAAAATATAAAGACCTGATGGAGCCTAAAGTCCCGTGGTGGACTTCTCCAGTAGAAGCCATAGCAGTAAAACGGAAAAATACTTAGGAAAGCTGGCCAACATATAAAATACTTCTAAAAAATGAAGATAACCAAATAAAATTTTAAAAATTTGAGGAAATAAGAGAACACATTGCAGACTGGTTCCAATACCATCAGTTATTTGAAAAATTTAAATCTGACAAACAAAAGGGGTTCTCAGTAGAAATTTCCCGATTCGAATCTGATCTTGTAAATTCTAAAAGAAAAACTCTTTCCAAAACTTACCGACTCTTCCTTGACTGGACAGTCAAGGAGGAGGAGGTAACAGTGGCAATGGTGAGGTGGTCCCAGGATTTTGGCCATTCAATAACCATGGCCCAATGGGAAAATTTATGGAAGATCAATTGGAAATTCACAAACTTACACAGTTAGAGAGAACTTTCAAAAAATGCAACATTGATGGTATCTAACACCATGGAAACTTTCAAAAATGTATAAAAATGTGTCAAGTAATTGTTGGAGATGCGGAGACTCAGGAACATTCTACCATATGTGGTGGACATGTAGGAAAATACAGGTATTCTGGGAGAGTATACATGCAGAACTGCAAAAAATGCTAAAGATCTCTTTCAATAAAAAACCAGAGGCCTACCTCCTGGGAATAACAGATTTGGATATTCCACAAAAGAGGAAGGGTATCTTTTTATATGCGACGGCGGCAGCAAGAGTTTTGATCGCAGCAAAATGGAAGAGTAATGAAATCCCCTCTATACAAGATTGGATCCAAAAGCTGACAGAATATGCCGAATTAGATGGTTTATCAGAAAAAAATAAAGAATAAATCAAAACAGGAATTTGTTTCTAAATGGGAGGTTTTCAAAGAATATCTGAAAAATAAATATAGTAGTTAAAATTCTGTTGCAGCATTTGAGGAACTCCCGTAATAGTTGCTAGGTAGTTAGAAGAAATTAGATTTATTGAGAATAAGTTTAATTATGAAAAAAATGTGTATTGGCAATAAGTAATATGAATTTGAAATATGGAATAGACGGGAAGTTGGGTCTTTAGTGTTAAGACCAATAGATGTTTTATTGTTTGCCAAGAAAATTATGTGTCTATGGTTATTTTTGGAATTTGTGTGTAATTTGGTATTTGTGTTTTTTTGTGTGTTTTTTTTTCTTGTTGTATAAATAAATATTTTTTTTAAAAAAAAAATGAGAGGCAGTGCCTGGCCCAAAGCGACCTAGTGAGCTTCTTGGCTGCATGGGGATCGAACCCTGGTCTCCTAGGTCCTAGTCCAAAACTCCCATCTCCACCAGCACAGCCCTCTGTGAGCTGCCACCATCTTGTAAGGTCTTCTATCCACCTTTTGACCTCCTGCAGCCAGCAAAGAATTGGACCACATACCAGCCTGGGGCGAGTCTTCACCTGACGACTTCCGCTTTGGGAACTTGGCATTCGCTGACCACCGGGATCGGGAGAAGGATCAGCATGACAAGAACAAAAGGTACAGAAGGGTGATCAGGCGTGAGAGGGAGGGTGGCAGAAAACTTTCTGGTGTCCTTGGTTGAATGTGAACTGAGCTTCAGATAAACTGCATTCCCATTGGCTCTGCATTCCTATTTTTTTGAGCATTTCCTGTTCCCTTCTAGAGTGCAGTTAGGCTGAGGCAGGGGTGGGGAGTGGGGAACCTATGCAACTCCAGGCTAGCTCTTGGTTTAACTGAGGAGTGCAGCTGAGCCAGCAGGTCGTTTTGGTCTGCCAGGGAGCTGGAATATCAACACACACATTTATTTTTGAGGTCCTCATGTTTTCATTTCTTTTTAAATCTTCCATGCCAATCTCCCACAAACAATATTATTCAAGTTTTAAATTATCTTTACTCAAGGTTATTGGAGAGCATGAACTTGGGCATGGGTGTAGCCATGATTGTTGTTGTTGTTGTTGTTGGGGACACAGGCTTTTGTTAGGGAAGCAGAACCTCAGATTTTGGTTGATTTTTGATTGATTGGGGGGCAGCTGCCTCCCCGGCTCTCCCTGGCTACACCCATGAGCTTGGGAAAGGCTGTTTTAATAATAATAATAATAATAATAATAATAATAATAATAATAATAATAATAAATTTTATTTATATCCCGCCCTCCCCAGCCGAAGCCGGGCTCAGGGCGGCTAACACCATTCAAATAATCAAACAATCAAATAAAACAACATTCTAAAAATATTTCATTATAAAATTAATTAAAATCAAGTTGATGGCAACCATTAAGCAAAACTCTGTGCAGGTTGCCAGAGGAGGGAGTCAGGCTGCGCCCTGACCAAAGGCCTGGTGGAACAACTCTGTCTTGCAGGCCCTGCGGAAAGATGTCAGGTCCCGCAGGGCCCTAGTCTCTTGTGACAGAGCGTTCCACCAGATTGGAGCCGCAGCCGAGAAGGCCCTGGCTCTAGTTGAGGCCAGCCTAACCTCTCTGAGGCCTGGGACCTTCAGGATGTTTTTATTTGCAGACCGTAGGTTTCTTTGTGGGGCATAGCAGGAGAGGCGGTCCCGTAGGTACGAGGGTCCTAGGCCGTAATTTTAAATGCTGAGATGTTTGTGCGCAATTTTCTCTTTGGAGGGATCTTGCCAAACCTGAGGAGGAAAAGCCGTGGTGCTCTCCTCCTTCACACTGATACAGCTGGTGGCCAGCATTGTGCTCCTTGAAATACTTTATTGTCACTTGTACAACTTGTATACAGTGAGATTACACGAGCTCCCCCCACTCAGCTCTCTTAGTCTTAATTCCCCTCGTTTACTGACGCACACCCACCAAACCTGAATGTCAGTTGCCCTGTTGTTATCTTTTCATTCAGCAGCCTAACAGCCATGGATAGAAGCTGTTCTTTACCCTGCTGAACAGTTTTGTGCATGAGTAGGTGAGGTATTGGGAGCTCAGAGCCACAGCGTATGAACGCGCCGCCATCTTGGAACTTCTGGATTTGTGTTTATTACATTATTCAGCTGTACAATTTTATATTTCTGCAAACTATTGCCAAGATAAAAGTTTCTCTCTAATTTACACGAACATGCGTGCTCAATCATTCTCCGCCTCTTCCTCCCAACTTTAGAAAGTTTTATTCTTTGTGAAAGTGCTAGAATCTGAGCCACTTTTCTTAACTGTTTGACCTTCAGAGGCACATACAGTAAAACCTCAGCTTTCGAGCGTCTCGGAAGCTGAACAATTCAGAACCAGAATGCCGAAAACCCAGAAGTAATTGCTTCCGTTTTTGAACGTGCCTCGGAAGTTGAATGGCTTCTGAGGCACTTCCCCCATTTTTTCAGTTGCTTTTGTCGACTACCCTTTAATCCTTGGTTTTTGAATGTTTTGGAAGTTGAACTGTCTTCCGGAATGTTCGAAAACCTAGGTTCCACTGTACTACGATAATACTGCGTACTACAATCATACAAAACTGAGAAGAATAAAAAGCGGCGTGAAGCAAAGCCCATCTAGGTAACTTGGAACGTACAGAAAAACCTACATAAACACAAAACAAAATCTGATAGGTCCCTGCCCCTAAGAGCACACAATCTGAATTTTATTTGGAGGGCGGGGACAAAGGGAAGAGAGGTGCACAGGTGGTATCATGCAGTGACTCTGAGTAAATGCTAGCCTGGGACAAAGGGCTTAGGTGCCCTTTGGCTTCATTGTATGTGGAGATGAGGACTCTGTGATCTTTCTCCAGGCTTCTGGACCCAGCCAACACCCAGCAGTTTGATGACTTCAAGAAGTGCTACGGAGAAATCCTTTACCGCTGGGGTCTGCGAGAGAAGCGGGCGGAAGTTCTCAAGTTTGTCTCTTGCCCCCCTGACCCACACAAGGGGATTGGTGAGTGGAAACCTTGATGGAGGAACTGTAGAACTCAGTGGAAAAGTAGATGCTGTCCGTGCAAGAAGGTCCTGGGTTTCCTTCCCACAGAAATTGTCCTTGGACTGGGTAGTTCAGGCTTCTCTTTCCTCTCTCCCTCCTACAAAATTGATCCATGGGAGCAGAGAGTCTTTCTACTTTGGTTAATGGGATATTTGCCGGAGTGGGCTTTTTAGCTTCTTCTGTTGAGAAAGAAAAGAAGGCGAAACCAAAGAGCCCAGAGTAGTGGTGTTAGTAACATGCTGGCGTCCAGATCCTAGCTTTCTGATATGCCGGCCTTTTCCCTGCAGGTGCAGCCTTGCAAGTGCCCCTCCAATAACTTCTCCACTGCTTCTCCTTTCTTTCTCTCCTTGCAGAGTTTGGAGTCTACTGCAGCCACTGCCGCAGCGAAGTGCGTGGCGTTCAGTGTGCCCTCTGCAAGGGCTTTGCGTTCCAGTGTGCCATCTGCCACGTGGCAGTCCGAGGCTCTTCCAACTTCTGCCTGACTTGCGGGCATGGAGGACACACCAGCCACATGATGGAGTGGTTCCGCACTCAGGAAGTGTGTCCCACAGGCTGTGGGTGCCACTGTTTGCTGGAGAGCACTTTCTGACCAAGCATCGTTGGAGCCTGAATTTGTCCACACGTGGTCTCTGTTGGGCCACTCTTGGGAAGCAGAGAGGCTGCTGTCTTCCCATGTTGCTTTCAGGAGGGGTGGCCAGTTGTCTTAGCTGCTGATGGGTTGATGCAGCACTCTGCCAGCAGACGTTTGGGTGGGATGGCTTGTGGTCCATGAGCATCCCATAAGCTCCTGGAGGGCTTCCAGTTTCAGCAGAGTATCTTCCCTAAAGTGCAGGGAAAGAGTCTGTTATTTGCAAAAGACAATCATTGGAGAGGGATGGAGGGATTACAGGCCTTGCAGTCAGTCTGGAGATGAGGAACAAATCAAATGCATTTGCTGGATACTTGAGAAATTTGCAGCACACTGGGAACTGTGTTGTGATCCATTTTCCCCTGAACTACCATTCCTTGTCCTCATGAAGCTCCCTGTACTACACAAACAGAAGTATCAAAGTTAGCAGAGAGAGAAAGAGCTTCGTATACATACAAGGGGGAAGATGCACAAACCTTGACAGGCTGGGTTGGCTGAAGAGTCCCTTGTGCACAGAGTGCAGCATAATCATTTCTGTGAGCATCGAACAGAAAGCTCTCAACTGGATTTCTTCTCTCTCTCCATCTGAGAATTGGGCATGGCTTCATTTCCAGAGATGGGTGGCCTGTTTGATTCACTCCCTTTCCCTTCCTTTTCGTTTTATAAAAGGCTGTTACTTCTGGGCCTACCTCAGTGACCTTTTTGCTTGGCTGTGCCTCTTGCACTCCTTGAGGACCTGCCACCCATTGCGGGACTGGAGTCAATGGCCTGCCAATTCTGGTGTGGATTCTGTAAGGCCAAGAGGGTCTAAGAACAGCTGCAAGGAGCAGCACCAGCCACTGACTTTGCAGTAGTGATTTCAGGACTCAAAGATCAGTATTTTTTCTTGCCAAAATGCATTCCGGCCCAAAGGGAAGGGCGAAGAAAGAGGCTCTCCTCCGGCCAGCAGGTGCCCAGATTCCTTGGCGGATGGAAATGGGAGCCTGAGTGGAGTTCTTCTGTCTGCTGTCTGGGGCTTGGACCGTCAGGCTAGCTGAGCCAACTTAGTGCATGGACACTGCCTACATGGTTCTTTTCCAGCCTTGTAGTTCAGGAAGTGTATTTGTGTATATTCTGTAATAAAATGAGAACATTTTATAAAGCTGTCTTGCTCTGTCATCACTGCTTGTAAGTCGTCATCTTGCACTCAGTGAACGCTTATATTTCTGCTTTGTGGCGGATTTCTCTGTGTTGCCTTTATTATTGAGTTGCCAAATGCGTGGCATTGTGCTAAAAAAGTATTGTAAAGTAGACTGCGGAGGGCAACCTGCCCTTGGCAGGCCTGATGTTCTTGCTAGGTGCCTGTGACATCATCATGGCAGCTTAACCAAGATTGTGGAAGGCTTTTAGACAAGAACTAATAACAGCCAGTTTCAGTTTACAGGTGCTCTCTGCCTTTTACATTCCTATGCATGGCTCAATTCACACAAAACATGAAGCCAAACCACCACTTAGCATGAACACATGAGCCTGCAAGCTCTTTTGC
Source organism: Podarcis filfolensis (assembly GCF_964270895.1). Classification (NCBI taxonomy): domain Eukaryota; kingdom Metazoa; phylum Chordata; class Lepidosauria; order Squamata; family Lacertidae; genus Podarcis; species Podarcis filfolensis. The sequence goes on along the minus strand of NC_139611.1, from coordinate 54,490,012 downwards.
TCCTCCAGTCCCACTGTAAGCTAAGCCACAGTTTGGCTTTCTTCATCATTTGAACCTGAGCTTGTGGTTTTGTCTCCAGACAAACTAAGCAAGGTTTGTTCCTAGGTTTACAGGTCATGGTTTGTCTAGCAGGGGTCCTCAAACTTTTTCAGCAGGGGGCCGGTCCACTGTCCCTCAGACCTTGTGGGGGGCCGGAATATTTTTTTTTTGGGGGGGGGAATGAACAAATTCCTTTGCCCCACAAATAACCCAGAGATGCATTTTAAATAAAAGGACACATTCTACTCATGTAAAAACACACTGATTCCCGGACCATCCACGGGCCAGATTGAGAAGGCGATTGGGCCGCATCCGGCCCCCAGGCCTTAGTTTGCCTACCCATGGTATAGAAAAGACAAATCATGATGCTTTTTTTCAGATAACCGTATTTTTTGCTCTATAAGACGCACCAGACCACAAGACGCACCTAGTTTTGGGAGGAGGAAAACAAGAAAAAAAATACTCTGAATCTCAGAAGCCAGAACAGCAAGAGGGATCGCTGGGCAGTGAAAGCAGAAATCCCTCTTGCTGTTCTGGCTTCTGTGATAGCTGCGCAGCCTGCATTCGCTCCATAAGACGCACACACATTACCCCTTACTTTTTAGGAGGGAAAAAGTGAGTCTTATAGAGCAAAAAATACGGTACATGCAAAGCCAAAGCAGCTTGCAGCAGCAGGACCAGAGGAGGAGCAAAGGCCATATGATCCTGTGTTAGTGTGTGAAGCTATGGTTTGGCTTCGAGTTATTTGCAGACTGGATCTGTGCGTGTCCGTTCCTGCTCCCAAATTGACAAGTTACTATTTTTGTGTGTGGAAAAGTATATTCCCTGTGACTTGGCATCACCTCAGGCGGGGGCCTAAAAATGGGTTCCGTATAGAAACCCAGAGTTTGGTGTTAGCATTTTTAACCTCATTTGTATTATTTGTGTGGCTCAGTCTTCTCCTGGGCTGAGCTCATGCAGTGTGTCCCTTTCCCCCCTCCTCCCTTAAGTGCTGACTCTAGTTTGGCTGCATGCAGCACTTTCTCTTGGCTGTCCTCACGTAGGGGGCTGCGCTGTCGGTGGTGCCAGATACTGAACCTCGCAGGACATTCTGTGGAGGCATTTGTGCTGCCTGTGCTGGGCCTCATGTTTCCAGGCCTCATCCAAGGGTGTCACTGCTCTCAGTGTGTCACTGCTTTGCCCTCTTTTTGGACAAGACCCAGAAGAGTGTGTTGCATGTCTCTCACACTTCTTTGAAACCCCCAACACAACTCAAAGAGGAGCGGGGGATCCCTGTACCTTCTGTGTGTGCTACTGGGCTTTGCATCAAATGTCAGCTGTTCCTGTCACCACCTGGTGGCAGCAGCAAATCACCCAAGAAGAAACGCTTGCTCCCCAATTGCTGCTGGTCTGGATCTCTGTCACACTTGTCGTTCCAAGTGAGGGAGTATTGTTGATACTTTCTGTGTGTCTGGAGAAGATGAGATTGCAGATCTGGCTGCTCTGCTCCAAGGATGGCACACACTTAAAAAAAATATGTTGGCTTTCCCCAGGTTTTTCGCACTGGCCGAGAGGCAGGAATGCCAGGGTGCTCCAGTAAGCAGGCAACTGGAGATGCCATGGGGATTTGGGTTACGTGCCTTGCTGGTCTCCATGTATCTAACGGTCTGGAAAAGGGGTGGAATTGAAGGGATCTCTCTGCAGTGTGCATCTGTGAGTGCTCATGTCAGAGGCATCAACAGGTGCTTTGACAAGGGTGATGAGTAAGGCTGATGCTCAGGGGTGATTGATGTGGAGCCGGCTGAGTGAGAGCAACAGGTAGGATAGTTGATATTGATTCCTTCATTGCAGGATGGCCCTTTGGGTCCCTTCCAGGTCCACAGTTTGATGATTCTATGACCTACAATCTCTAAGAAAGCAATGGATTTTGGCTTGATTGTGATCCTGGAAGTATCTTCACCCTCTGCACCCAGGACTCACACACCCCTCCCCCAAAATCTGAGCTGTAGTAACTCAGATATTGGTTTCCCCTGGGGCTGATGGGACTTGTAGTCCAAAATACCCAGAGGGCAGCAGGTTGGTGAAGGCTGGCCTTGCATAACAAAGTCTGCATGACGTCCCCACCTATATTGCAAACTGAAGACTATTCTCCCCCCGCCCCGCCACCGGAACACATTCCATTCCCCCCCCCCTTTGTATTGGGGAACCAGAAAACGTGCCTTCTATTTTGCAGTGTCTTAGCTGGTCCTGCTATAAGGTATCACACCAATCTGCCTGACTGGTAGGGTCACAGTTTTATGACATTGGGGAAAACATGGTTAGGTGTTCATATTTGAGTGGTGAAGAGATTGAGGTTAGATGGGCAGGACCTGTCACCCCTTCCTGCCCTCCCAAACATGCATCACCCATGGTGGCTCCTGGCACAAAACAACACATTCACTCAGAGCAGCCGTTAGAGACTCAACCTTTATTTCCTGCATCTGCATGGGTAAATTTATTTACTCCATTTCTTTCATTCTAAATGGGAAATGCTTGTGGGGGGGTTAACCTTCCTTTTCTTGCTGGCTGCAGCAGTAGCTGCACGTTCTTCTTGCTGAACACTACAGCCCTCCTGCCCACACTACAAACTAGGCAGGGTGTGTGGGGTCTGCATTGTAGGGTCACAGCCAGGGTCTTGCAGGTGCCACAGGACTTCCTGTTTGTTTGCTGTCCTGAATGTAACCTCACCAATATTATGGGGGGGGGGGGGAGTGGAAGGAGGTAACGCAGGCAGAAGGATGTCGAGGTCATTCTCTTGCAGGTCGGCCTCTGGGCTGTCTTGGTTCTTCACCCGACACAAGGTGGGCCAGAATTGCGTCTTGAATGGAAGCAGGACAGGCAGTGCTGGTCCGAAGTCCGGGACTGCTGTGATTCCATGGAAGAGCTGCTTGAACGGCTCCTGGAAGGCAAGCAAGGCAGTTGGGTTGGAAGCCTGCAGGCACAGCTGGGCAAACTAGCGTAGGATTCCTGGGCATCAAGAGCATTAAGACATTGTCCTTCCCACCAGACGCTTGATGCTATCTTTGGGAAAGGAGCCTTGGGCATGGTGTGTAATGACTCCTAAGTGTTGGCCAGGTTTGCCTCTTTTTCTTACGGAGGCGCTGAGGAATTTGTAGCCCTGCAGATGTTGCTGAACTCCAACTCCCATCAGCCTGGCCAGCAGTCAGGGATGATGGGAGATGTTGTCCCACAATATCTGGAAGGCCACATGACCTTTGCACCACTATCTTTCCCCAATTTTTCCAAGCTGCTTTGTAAGGAGTTATCTTAAAAGGTGGAGGTATGTATCTCATCCAGACAAGCCATCTAAGGCAGGGGCCATGTTGTGGGACTTCAAACCCCATCAGCTGCAGCCAGTGTGGTCAGGGATGATGGCAGTTGTAGTCCAACAAAAACTGGGAAGGCCGCCAATTCCCCATCTCTAGGCTGAGGCTGCTATTCCTTTACAGCAGCTGCACCATAGGCACAACTCCAGCAATTGCCATATTTCTCATCACCACCACTCCATACTGGAATGAGCCAAATCACTTCAAAGAAGCAGGAGAGCTCTGCCATAAGAGACTGGCAGCTTCAGATGTGAGTGGGTGCATCTAGTTTAATTTCTTGCAGCCAGTATTTCAACTTACTTGAAAAGCAGGGAAAACTGTAGGAGTGGGAGAGCTGTTGTACCCATTGTTTTGTTGTTTAATAAATAAAACAACTGCCTTTTCCCATAAAGGTGAACTCAAAGCAACAAGGACCTGGGAGACCAGGGTTCAAATCCTTGCTTGGCCACAAAGCCCACTGGGTGCCCTCGGGGCAGTCACTGCCTCTCAGCCTAACTTACCTCAGTTTCTCCCCTATATGGATACTTCAGTGTCCCCTATAATGAGCTCCCTGGCTGAACTTAATTCCAAACACCACCTCTTTTTTGGCTGCTTTCTGTGCTGTGAGACGTCTTCAGTCAATGCTATCAGGCTGGTTTCCTGAGCAGTTTTTTGAAATGGCTCCATGCTAGGGCTGAAGCCTAGGCCTGCTGATTTTTTTCCTGGATCTGGGGGGCGGAGGGCAGGGAGTTTGGGGGCTGGACTAAACTGAATCAGAAAGTGCGCAGTTACGGCAGTCTGTTGGTGCCACCCAGCTCCACTTCCCCATTCAGATTCCAGGCCAAGGGCTGAATGAGGGCCAATAAGCTGAAGGTGTATGTTAACAAGATGGAAAACTGGACCACCCAGTGGTCCCCTCAAACAGAGCAGTGGGTCCCAAAGTGGGTGGTGCTACCCCTTGGGGGGTGCTGGGATTACTTAGGAGGACCCTAAGAGGCAGGGGTGTGGTAGAGGTGTACATTGATCATGGCATCAGGTTCATTAGTTTTGTCGACTTAATGAAACTTAAAACAGTTTTAATTTGATTTTGAATATGCAAGTAATTGTAGGTTGTACACACTGCTATTCTGAACGAGGGTTTTCATAAGGTAAGGCTGGGGCACGAAGGGTGAGTTTATGGAGCCAAGGGGCAGGGCCACCCAAAAGTTGTGGGAGTCACTGAGAAAGAGGATACCTTCAAACAGAGGGCTATCATTTGTAAAGTGCAACACACAGCCACCCTAGGAAAAAATGTTTTCTCCCTCTCAGCCCCCTTCCCCAGCTCTAGAGTAGCTGCTTACTCAGGACAGATCTAGAACCAAGATTGCACGTGGGTAGAACCTTTAAACAGCAGACTGCCTGGGATGCTGGAAGGCTGGAAGGCTGCTACCCTCCCCCGCCCCCCAGCTACGAATGAATGAATTGGCCTATTCCAGCTGCTCCCTGGAGTGAGGGATAAAGAGCTTCATTTAGGAAGGCTGAGAGAAGGCATGGGACCATAGCTGCTCCAATGCCTGCTGCCTTGAGGGTATGGGGTAGGGCAGTTCCCACCCAAGGGTCTTCCCAGTATCCCTGAAATTATGCCATCTGACTTGGTGGCCTGTTCTCGATGGATTAATCAATTAGATTTATACACCTTTTTCTCCAAGGAGCTCAAGGGGGCATACATGGTTCTCTCCCCATTCAATCCCCCACAACAACCCTGTGAGGTGGACAAGGCTGAGAGACAGTGACCAACCCCCCAAGGTCACCCAGTGAGCTTCATGACCATGTGGGGATTCAAACCCTGGTCTCGCAGGTCCTCGCCTGACACACTTAACCATTGGAGAACACTGGTATTTCAGTCTACAGAGATTTCCCCATGCCCCAGTTCTCTAACGGGCTGTGGCAGCTATCTTTGTTTCCCCTTTGCCCTGGTTTGCTCACCTCTGTGCTTCAGGCAGTTTTTTCCCCTTGGCGTCCCGGAGGTTCAGCTGCCTTAGGACGCGGATCAGCTTGCTGATCTGCCGCAGAGTCATTTCTGGGGCCTGGCATGCCAGCCGCTGCCGCTGGCTGATGAGGCAAGGTGGGTTGGCAAAGAGGGAGAAGTAGCTGTTTCTGCCCAGGAGCTGCACCGCTTGCTTGTTCCCATAGCAGGAGGCGTACTGAGGACGCAAGGAGGGGAGAAAGGCAAAGCAGGTTAGCGCCAGTCGAGAGGCTGCCCCAGAGCAGGTTCACCAAGTTGCACGTTTCATCGGATTAGGTAAATCTAGCATATTAGGTGGTGGCTCTTTAGTCCGTAAATATCAGGTGTATGTTTTAGCCAGAATCTCTTTGCAATCTTCTCTGCTGGCTCCTGTTGGTTAGCATCCTTTAATTTCAGTATTGCCGTACCATTTTAAGAACATCTTTAAAACGTGCTGGACGAAGCCAGTGGCCCCTCTGGTCCAGCATCCTGATCTCACAGTGGCCAAACAGATGCCTGTCGGAAATCTACAAGAGCCTTCTCCTCTCCTACGTTTCCAGCAACTGGTATTCAGTAGCATTGCTGCCTCCAACTGTGGAGGCAGGGCATGGCTATCACGGCCAGCAGTCGATAGCCTTCTTCTCCATGAATTCATCTAATAATCTTTTAAAGCCATCTAGGTTGGTGACCATCACTGCCTCCTGGGGCAGTGAGGGCCATTGTTTAGCTATGCACTGCAAAAATCTTAACTCCACCTTGTAAGAGATGTCTTCACATTGAGACACCTTCCCACGGATGCCCTTCTCTCCTTATATAAAACATGCTGGTGATCAGTTTAGCTGTGATTCTTGTACTGCGGGGGTTTGGACTAGATGAGCCTTGGGGTCCCTTCCAGCAGTAAATCCTGGGATTCTATGTACTAGCTGAGTTCTTTGATCCTGTTGCACCTTAGCAACATTTTAGATTATAAGCACTAGCAACGCTTGGTGCAGATACCATTCTGGGGAGAAAGGTGGTCCACAAATGGAGTAAGTAAATCAATGGGCACAGCTGGATTGTTTCTTACCGGGACAAAAGTGGCCATATGTCTTCCGAAGCAGAAGAGGTGGTCCCAAGAGGTGTCTGTGAGGTTGATTAGCTGCTCAGCCCTTGAGAGTCCCGTCACTCGCCAGCTTTATAGGGATGCACCAGTGCTGTGCCGGAAACCAAAGGATACAGGCTGAGCTGTGCCTGATGCCCACCCCCTTGCCCCGTTCCAGTGACCTCATCCCTGGTCAAGTTTCTCTAAGCAGTGCCTGTGCCTGCCTCTGCTGGCTCATCTTACCCAGAGGGCGGAGGCAGCCAAGAAAAGCGATCAATTAATTATTGGCCGCCATTGTGCTCTCACAAAGAGAGAGTTGGGCCTAGGAAGAGCGGCAGCAAGAAAGTAGGGCTTCTGCAAATAAGGGATGTGAGTTGGGCTTACAGCATTTATACTGCTGAGCCAAAATTGAAAACAAGACAAAACACTCTGAGGCTCAGAGATCAAACATAGATAGCCACATTGGTCCATTAGCACAAAGCAACAACAGCAACACAAGGGCACCAGTACTTGTCATTGTTCAGCCATTAGTCCCCCAAAGCAGCTAACAAGATGCAGGAATTAAAAGGCAGCAGAATGGATAATAAAAGCAGCAATAGCATAGGACACCAAATAGTTGCTAAGGTTGCTTCTAGATGGGTGCTTAATATGTAAATGGATTATTGGTAACGGACAGACTGCGTTTCATACTCTCCCAAGTGTCCCTATTTTCCGGGCACATTCCCAGATTTACGAAAGCCATCCCTGCTTCTGATTTGATCCTGGAATGTCCCTATTTTCTCCACCAGCACCACAGCGGCAGCTGCGAAGGGAACGTCCTGTTGCCTCTCCTTGGCCTCTCCTCCCTTTGGGCAGCTTGTAGCTTGTAGTAGGAGGAGGAGAGGCTTCTACTGCCAAGGCCCAGCCTCGCATGATGTGCCAGCTCTGAGAGGCAGGCAGAGAGCAGGGCTGCCCTGGACGGGAGGCGGAGCAGAGTTCAAGGAGTCTTGATTTAAAAGAGACACAAAACCTTGGCGTGTCTGTATCTAATCTTGCCCCTTTCCAAAATTTGTTTATTGGTGTTTGTTTTTCTTTTTGTAAATCAACCAAAGAATAAAATAAGATCAGAATTAAGAGGCTTTTTCAGGACAATGGAGGGCATGTGTACTGTGTCCCATTGGTGAAGTGGTGGTGGGATTTATCCTTTTTCACTGGGTGTGGGTTGACAAAGGAGTGTGGGCTTGAGGAGGGTCAGTTGGGGGCGGGGAGTGAGAAATGTCCCTGTTTTCATCTGAGGAATGTTGGAGGGTGTGGGATTTCCCCCAGAAAGGGATAAATCTGGATAAAATTGGTTTGGTTGGGTGTGGAGGGGGGAGTGAGAGGGTGGGGGAGCATAGAGGCTGGTGTTTTGATGCCTTTGACATTGTGTGAATGCAGCTTCTTTTATTAAGAAAAAAAGAGACTTGCATGCGTAGCGCCCATTCCACCATAACTACCTATCTGGAAGCAACCTAAATAAGAATAACCCATGGCACCTTCACAAAAGCACCAAGCAAGATGGCTGACAGTTGCCTTAAGTGATGGCCACCACCTCGGATGGCTTTAAAATAGGGTTAGACAAATTCATGGAGGAGAAGGCTATCGAGGGCTACTAGCCACGATGGCCATACTCTGCTTCCACAGCTGAAGGCAACAGTGCTTCCAAATACCAGTTTGCTAGAAACTAGAGGAGGTGAGAGTGCTTTTGTGCTCATGGAGTTGCTGGGAGTTGCAGTCCAAAGCTTCTGGGGGGCACCGTGTTGCGGAAAGCTGCTTCAGATAATAAATCTGTTGGACATTTCTAAGCACTGTAGAGTTCCTAACGTGCCCTTGAGGGAGCATCAGTATTTAAGAATAATGATAAATATGCTTCTTGGGGAAACCTTGCAGGTATTTTATATTCTGTGGCAATACAAAGCCAGATGTGCCCACCAGCAGCTGTCAACATCATCCATAGCGTGTCCCGCCTCACACTGCAACTTGGGTGAAAAGGGCCTTGTTTTTGGCAATCGACTGGATGCAGAAAGAGCTACCTTGCAAAGTGTCCTTCTGTCTTGTTGTACACTCAGGGTGGGGGCAGTATTTATTTATTTTTCAGAGGGACTGGCAACAGATACAGCTGAGGACAGAAAGTGTCAGTAGAGGGGCTTGTGACCGAGGAAGAAGAGCCCCAGGAAGGGACCTATGCCATTGTGTAGTTAATTGTGATACACATTCACTGTGCCAACAAATGCTATGGTGGCAGATTTCCTCCATCATCGGGATGTCAGGCAGAGTGGTGTGTCTGAAGGTGGAGCATCAGGTTATCGGTATCCAGGAAAAGAAATGCATGACCACAAAGAGAAGAGAGATTTATGTGCATGCATGCAGATGCACACACAGAGATAGGTATATTTGAACGACATATGGCAAAACCTCAAGAGAAACAGAAATTCTGCCCCCCCCAAAACCCCCACACACATCAACTTCAGAATGAAAACAATATCAACGGACAAAAAGATGAAATCAAACAGAGAAATTTCTTCTGTCATTTTGAAGCCCATTTCACAAGGCAGGTGAGATGAGAATTTGTAATGGAGGTGCATGACTTTTTATGGGAAATTTTATGGTGCCTTGAAGACTAGCAGGTTTTTCACCACAAACCTATACAGTGGTACCTCAGGTTACAGATGATTCAGGTTACAGACGCTTCAGGTTACAGACTCTGCTAACCCAGAAATATTACCTCAGGTTAAAAACTTTGCTTCAGGATGAGAACAGAAATCGCATGACGGCGGCACAGCAGCAGCGGGAGGCCCCATTAGCTAAAGTGGTGCTTCAGGTGAAGAACAGTTTCGGGTTAAGAACGGACCTCCAGAACGAATTAAGTTCTTAACCAGCGGTACTACTGTACCTGTTTCTGTTTTCTGTAAATCCTCTTGAATGCAATGGGGTATATTCTCAGGTAAGTGGGTGTTAGGAGTGCAGCCTTATTGTGTAACATCTTCTACTGACTACAGTCCACTTGACTGGATGCATGGAGAGTGATTCTCCATTGGGAGGGGAGGCTCCTCACGAATGGGAGGAAAGCCTTTTTTTTTTAGTTTAATGCAAGACTACCAGATCCACTCTTCTCATGCCAACACATGATCTGAAACACAGCTGTCCTTCAAAATTCACACTCTCCAAATTTTGTGATGCAGTTTGACCAGAAAAATGCATACATTGGTGAAAAAGAAATGTGAGAACTTAAAACTGACTGATTCATTTATCCCTCAAGTCCAAACAAACATAAATAGGTACAGGAAAAAAGGGAGTCAAATGTTAGCTGCCTAATTGATGAGACCATGTTATTCATATCCTTCGATTTCAGTGGCTCTGAGTATGACAGACATTGGGTGCAACCCTATATTTCCCTACACCAAGAAAACTAGCATGCCATGTGGGCAGCTAGATTCGAACCCCTCTCTGATTTCTCTTGTTCTTGTACCTGGTCCAGACAGAAGTGAAGCAGGCGCAGATGGCAACATTTTTGATGTGGCCTCAGACGATGGTGTTGTGCTGACAAAGCAAACACAAATTCTACCAGGCAGTTCTGCTTTCCCCTTCTGATCACCTACAGGATTTTGATGAAGAAATCAGGTTTGTCAACCTTTAAATTGCATAAAGTTTTTGGGAAAGTCTACTGCATTACAGTAAATAATCACTCCATGGTGTATTGTTCAAGTTCTCATTTAAAGGTGTTTTCTTTGGCTATTACTCATGGCTGAGTAAGATTGTCTTCCATGAACACGGTTTTAACAGTGAGTCCGTAAGTGACTGTGGAGGCCAATTCTGGATCCACACATCCTTCCACAGTGGGAACATAGGTTACCAGGCAGGAGTTGATCACAGTGAGGGTTTGTCAAACTTGTCTTTCTCTTAGCTCATTTCTCCTTGTCACCCTAAGTTGGTGCTTCTTCAAAGTCCATGACACCTTTGGTGAAGGCTGTTCTCCAGGAGGAGCACTCACAGGCCAGTGTTTCCCAGTTGTCAATGTTTATACTACTTTTTTTTTTTAAATTTGCCTTGAGAGAGTCTTTAAACCTCTTTTGTTGTCCACTGTTTTTGTTGTCTTAAATTGGAAATAGAGTAGTTGCTTTGGAAGACGATAATCAGACATCCGCACAACATGACCAGTCCAACGAAGTTGATGTTGAAGAATCCTTGCTTCAACACTGGTGATCTTTTGCTTCTTCCGGTACACTGAACATTAGTTTGCCTGTCTTCCCGAGTGATGTGTAGAATTTTTTGAAGACACCGTTGATGGGATCTTTTGAGAAGCTGGAGATGGCATTTATAAGTGGTCCATGTTTCACAAGCCCACAGTAAAGTTGGTAGTACAATAGCTTTGTAAACAAGCATTTTAGTCTCCTTGTGAATGTCCCGGTCCTCAAACACTGCACTTCAATCAGGAGAAAGCTGCATTTGCAGAGCTCAGGCGATGCTGGATTTTGACATTGATGTCGGCCCTTGTGGAAAGATAACTGCCCAGGTAGGAAATGTGATTGACACTTTCCAACATTACATCATTAAGTTGGATTTGTGGTGCTGCAGAGGGGTTGTTTTGTGCACTTTGGTTTTTTGGATATTGAGTGACAGACCAAGCTTTCCATAAGCTTCTGCAAAAATATTTAGGACTCCTCTGAGTGCACACACTACATTGCCATCAGCATGAAGCTCTAAGTACTCCCAGTACTTAAAAAAATACAAATACAGCAAAACAAAGCATCAAACTGAAACACACCATAAAACCAAACATAAAGGTCAGAGGAGTAAAATTTTCACACCTATTGCTGCTCCCAGTACTTAATCACTGGTTGAAATGATTGTGCCTAAATGCGTCGTGCCCATTAATTTCACTGGACAGGCATGACTAAATAAGAAACTCTTCAGCAGACACCAAAAAGAATACAGTGAAGGTGTCTGCCTGATATCAACACTCGGGGGTATTATGTGGCATCTGTAGTAGTGCAAGTTCTGCCAATCAAAGTGGTCAGATGGGCATGTATGGGCTAAGGCAATCTCTTAGGTAACATGGAATACAGCCCACAGACACGGTTTCCTATTCTCCCCCTCTGCTGTTGGAGTACAGAGCTCTGTGGGCCAAGTGGATTATTTTGAGTACTTAATTGTGCATCTGTGGATTGCTATTATTTTAGATCCAAAAAGTGTTTACATTAATGTATGAGTTTGTATTAATGTGTACATATATATTATCTGAACATGGATTAAGATTGTTTTATTTATTTTTGCTGTGCCATATGGGTCACTTTAAGAAAGATATTCTGTATCTGTGGATTGCCAACACCTGTAACCCAATCAATATTGTGCTTGTCCATATAATCCTACTTTGTAACAGTTGCTGCTTACCACAGCTAGTACTATGCCATAAGATCTACTGTCTTGTCATATCACATATGGTATGTACAGTTATTTATTATTTGATATTATTTTTGCTGTAAAATGTGTGAGATCATGATATTGTATTATTTGCATTACTTAGTGCTTTAACTACTGATGAAGCCCAGGACGGCGAAACAAGGCCAATATTCTGGAAATCCTTGTCCAGACTCTGTGAAAGGATTTTGTGGAACTGTAACAACCTTTCATGTGGATTGTTTGGACTTTATGAACAGACAGGTGGAATAGACACCATTACACGGATGGACCTTATGCATGAACTGACTAGAGAATGATCTGATCCACTGGGTCTTCTGCTTTGTTCGTTTGTTGAACTTTATGAGTTACTTCTGTTGAAATTTACAATTTGATACAATGAATAGTATACCTTATTTATCTAAGAACACAGCCGGTTACGTCTTGTGTGTTTATTGAGGATGCTTTACGTGACCATAGGTTCTACACTTATGCAGGAAGAACCAGCTGCACAAATATAAGATGGGGAACACGTGGCTTGCCAGTAGTACATGTGAAAAGGATCAAGAGGTCTTAGTAGACCACAAGATTAACATGATGCAGCAGTAGGAAAAAGGCTTTTGCTATGGTATGCTGCCTCAGCATCCTGTAGTCTACAATTAAGTTACAGATAGGTAGCCGTGTTGGTCTGCCATAGTCTTGGTATGAGCTTTCGTGCGCATGCACACTTCTTCAGATACTGAAGATCAGGTATCTGAAGAAGTGTGCATGCACACGAAAGCTCATACCAAGAACTAACTTAGTTGGTCTTTAAGGTGCTACTGGAAGGAAAAATTTTTTTTGTTTCTACAATTAAGGTCAATGATTGCAATCTAAAATTGATTTGCAACGCTGCATAGCTGTGGTTTAAAAATATGTAGCAATAATGGTGGCAGGGAGGTGTGCTCGTGATAATGCAAATTTTTACCAGGGGAACTGTTGGCTATTTGCAGTTTAGTAGCGCTGCAGAGAGCTTGCTGGGGAGACCATGCATTAAAAAGGGACTCAAAAATAACTTAAACAAGGTTTTAATAACAAAAACAAAAACTCCTTATACACTAAATACAACAAACCAGACCCAACCACCAACCCATCCCCCAGGGTAATGGGAGAGCTAGGTGCTGCTCCTTATATACTATACCCAGTTGCTGACACAGCTTGATTAACACAACTCAGCAGCACCTGCTATGTTTCACAGCTGTAAGACTGGGTCTCGTTATTTGCCCTGGTCCTTAAAGACATACACAACTTGTGAAATAATAATGAACCTTCACATTTTAAAGTGACCATTCAACAGGAACATCATGAACCTTTCTTACGCATGAGTTGTACCTTCAGGACTATGCACATTCACAGACTGTCTCAGCACATGGGCAGTACACTGCAAAAGGGAAAAGGAATAAAAGCTTTCCAGAATATGGGAAATGTGTGGGTTGGGCTCTGAGCAATGGCTATAGCAGGCTTTTATTGTAGAGGCAGCTGATGGGGGAGTGGCTCCATTTATGGGGCTTCCGCCTGAGAACCACAGATAAATGAAGGTGAGGAACGCCATTGCTCAATCCACCACCAGAAAGAGCCCTGTTGGGTCAGACCAAAGGCCCTGCCACATTCTCCCTCTCTAGTCCACAGGGAGCAAGTATTCAGAGATGTGATGCCTCTGAGAGTGGAGGTAATACAGCCATTGGTGGTCTTGTCCATATAAGGCCTTAAACATTTGCAGGACCGTCTGTCTCCAGGAACTGCATTCCAAGGAAACCAGAACCTGAATATGCTTTGTACCACTGGGTTTCTCACTGCTTGGAGGAGCGTGCAGAACAATGCAGCACATTTTAATGGCATGTTTTGAGGCTATCTGATACATTCCATGCACAATCATGGTGCTAATCCTTACAGAAGCTGGCAGAGTCTGAGATGGTGGCTTGCTTCCTGTAAGCCGCCTAGTGATCTCAGAACTGAGGGGAAGGCTTAAACCTAGGACTTCCTAGTTCCCCCATTTAGCCGTAATGTCCCACCAGCAGTCTTTAAGGGAAGAGTCTGACCAAGGGGTAGTCGAAGAGTTGTGGACCGTGGGGTGGTGGGCAGCCAATGGTCTTTTGTGGGAGTCATAAAGCCTTAGCAGAGGCTTGTAAAATTGCAGGGGCCCCCTGACCTCGTGACCAGCACTCCAAGCTTTACAATATATTGGAATGTATTGACTTTAAATGGAGTTGTGTTTCCTCTGGGCAGTGATGACCCTATATGGCGATGGGTGGGTAAAAGCCATGACCGGATGTAGGTAACGTGAGACATTGGCAAACGGCCATGCGACAGGAGAGAGGAGAGAACAAAGGATAATAAAAGATACCGGACAGGAGAGAAGGAGTTCAAATGAGCTGCCCTCCATCCATGAAAATATTGCTGGCTCTCTGTGTCTTTATTTTATGCTAAACAGCGCCATTTGTGACGGCTGGCTCCGACAAGTGGTGCCCCGTGTGAGGCTAACTTAAAAGAAGAGGCTAACTTAAAAGAAGAGGCTAACTAAAGAAGACATTGTGAGGCTGACTTCAAAGGAAACTGTGTGAGGCTTCTTGATCATCGACTCACTACGCCCGGCAAGGGTTACACAGCGCTGAAGCATCTTAGGATCCCGGTGAGTTCGATCCCTTTTATCTTGATTTTTGAAAAATGGGCAGCTCTTTGTCTACTCCCCAACATAAATTTTTAAAAGACTTAAAATTTCTCCTCTCCTCCAACAAATTGGAAGTTCCTGAGGGTGATTTGATACAGCTCATTCTAGCCATCGATGAGCATTGCCCCTGGTTTCCTGCAGATGGAACTTGGGAATTAAAACATTGGGATAAGATTGGAACACATTTTCATGGACACCCCAGCATTGGTGTTCGGATTCTAAATGCATGGTGCAAGGTTCGTTACGCCATGGGCTCTTTAACTCCAAAAAATATCTCCATGGCTGTATTGCCTAACGTGGGTGAGAGAATGGATAAAGCTAGAGAACACTGATATTCTGGACTTAGAGGGCTTCGATAACAGGTACGGGTGGCACTCGTACCTGTGGTACGAAAAGGTAAAAGTTCATAGAGGCTTCCTTAATCATATAATTAGAGGACCTTTATTTCAAGTATGGGAAAGAAATAAGAATTTGTTGGAAAAGAAAACCCCATGGTGGATCTCACCAATAGATGTTTTAACTGTCAAAAAAACTAACATGGAGGGGAAAAAAGCTACCTATGAAGAACTCATTAATAAAACAGAACAGGGCGTAAAACTTAAACCTTATGAAGAGGTAAAGAATGTGCTTACGGGGTGGCTGCAATACCATCAAGTGAATGATTTATTAAAAGAAGACAAAAGGAAGCTAGGTTTTGAAGACAAAAAATCTAAATTCAATGTGGAAATCATAGAAGGTAAAAATAAATTATTATCAAGGATGTATGACCTCTTACTAGAATGGTACACAAAAGATGAAGAGGTGAAGGAGGCCATGATAAAGTGGGCCATAGATATTGGCTATAACATCGACTTTGTAAAGTGGCAAGAATTGTGGAACGTAAATATGAAATTTACAGCGTGTATGGTATTAAGGGAGAACCTCTGGAAGATGATCTATAGGTGGTACCTTACACCAGTGAAGCTAGCTAAGATCTATAAACTGAAGACTAAGAAATGCTGGAAATGTGGTAAGGGGGATGGTGAATTATACCATATGTGGTGGACATGCAGTAAAGTAAAAGGCTTTTGGGAACTGATTTACAACGAACTTAAAAAAAATTTTAAGTACACTTTTCCCAAAAAACCTGAAGCTTTCTTACTAGGAATAGTTGATAAAGAAATTTAAAAAGAGGATAAAAATTTGTTTCTATATGCCACAACGGCCGCTAGAACCATGTTAGCCCAAAACTGGAAAACAGAATTAATACCTTCCATAAATGACTGGCAGATTAAGATGATAAATTATGCTGAACTAGCTAGATTAACAGGAAGACTAAGAGACCAAGACGATCAGAAGTTTCATGAAAATTGGAATAAATATCTGGTATATATAAGAGATAAGTATAGAACTTCGATGACTCTGGCAGGAATAGAACAACAAGTGTTTGACAAGTATGTAAAGGAGACAAAACACGTAACTTTTGAAACTATCTGATACTTACCAACGAAGTGAAGGGAAGTCCAAGGCTCGGCGGAGCTCCAAATAAGTGTGTATTATGTATATGATTTTGGTAACAGCAATGTTATATGTAACTTATGTAATCTAGATTGTATATATGTATAATTAATGAAAATAAATAAAAATTTATTTGCAAAAAAAAAAAAAATATCTCCATGGCTGTATTGCCAACATCACCCCCGGCTTCTTTAGTCCAGCCTGCTGTGATGCCGCCTGTTCCAGCCCTCGCCTTGCCAGCACCCCCAGACCCCAAGCCTCTGGACTACACTTCCTCACCAGAGGACCCAATCCTGCAAAAATACCGTGGTCTGGCTGGAAATGACCCTACTCTTTCAGCGGCAGAACCAGTTACCCCTTTTCAACGTGCAGTCCTTGCCTGTTCCTTAATTCAGGATACTGTGGCATTTCCCGTCATTCAGCTCTCTATATTGGACAAACAGGCCAAACACAGCTCATCATCTGAAGAAGTGTGCATGCACACGAAAGCTCATACCAAGAACTAACTTAGTTGGTCTTTAAGGTGCTACTGGAAGGAAAAAATTTTTTTTGTTTTGACTATGGCAGACCAACACGGCTACCTATCTGTAACAGCGATTAAAATGTCATCCGTGTAATGGTAACATATGACCTCTAGGTGGCGCATGTGGAAAGGTTTCAATGCTTCATCCACAAAATGTTGACAAAGTGTAGGGGAGTTCCGCATGCCTTGAGGCAGGACAACCCACTGATATCGCTGGGTGGGCTGCAAATTGTTATATACTGGTAATGTAAAAGCAAACCGTTCCCTGTCTGCTGGAGCCAGTGGGATAGAAAAAGAACAGTCCTTTAAATCAATCACCGCCAACTGATATTCTCGTGGGAGCATATTTGGATTTGGCATGCCAGGTTGTAAAGTTCCCATTGGCTGTATCTGTTGGTTAATTTTCCTCATATCCTGCAAAAGACGCTATTTGCCTGATTTTTTCTTAATAACGAAAATTGGGGAGTTCCAGCGAGATGAGGACGGTTCAATGTGGCCAAGGGTCAATTGTTCAGAAATAAGCTGGGCCGCCGCTGCTAGTTTTTCTTTTGGTAAAGGCCACTGTTCTACCCATACTCCAAGCTTTACAATGTATTGGAATGTATTGACTTTAAATGGAGTTGTGTTTCCTCTGGGCAGTGATGACCCTATATGGCGATGGGTGGGTAAAAGCTATGACCGGATGTAGGTAACGTGAGACATTGGCAAACGGCCATGCGACAGGAGAGAGGAGAGAACAAAGGATAATAAAAGATACCGGGCAGGAGAGAAGGAGTTCGAATGAGCTGCCCTCCATCCATGAAAATATTGCTGGCTCTCTGTGTCTTTATTTTATGCTAAACAGCGCCATTTGTGACGGCTGGCTCCGACAGTCTTTCAGGCAAGGTTCCTCAGGAAGTTGTCAGACTTGATTAGTCCTGCATTTCCTTGACCATCATTCTCCAATTAATGAGTGGACAATGAATTCAGAAATTATCAAAAGGAAGAGAAAATTCTAGAGAAATTCTCATAGGTGGCATGAGTTCAGGCAGGGATTAGAATAGACTTTATTTGCGTAGCCAACAGGCCATAGCATCAAAGGACAGACAAAAACAAAAATACGTTGCGGAAATAGTTATCATAAGATAATCTCAGTACTTAAAACTTGGCAGAGGTAATGATAATAATAATAAAATCCTAGGCGAGGAATCCAGGTGACGACACTGATGTCATTCAGATAGCAGCTCTCAGTCTTATTGCTCTCTCGATAAATTTGGCAACCTTCTCTGTTGTCAAGCTGTTCTGGTCGGCTAGGAGTGAGAACAATTTGGCTTCACAAGAGCGGCCCAGGATGGCAGATAGTAGTGGCGTGATGGTCTCGTCCCTGAGATCTTCATATAGGGAGCAGGACAAGAGAACGTGTGACACAGTCTCTACGTAACCAGCTCCACAGGGGCAGAGCCGGTTCTCGAATGAAATTTTTTGATATCTACCTTCAAGAACAGCTGATGGTAACATATTTAGTCTGGCCAGTGTAAAGGCCCGTCTGAGTTTTGTTTTTTGTTTTTATAAGATATTTATTAAAGTTTTAAAGGTTTATATAGAATAGAAAAAACAAAAAACAGAAACAGCAAAAATACATACAAACCACATACAACAAGTATAATTTCAATCCCTTATATTCATAAAACTTACTTTCCCGACCTCCTCATACCTCCCCTTTCTGTATTCCAATCTCTAATTAATTCAATTCAGCAAATCCTTCCCCTAATTTCTATATAATTTTTGACCTTTCTTTTCTTGATTACATAATCATTACAGCTAAAAACCACTTAATTTCTAAATCAACATCGTTCTAACATTCAATAATTTTACAATGTTTCTTAAGATAGTCCTTCAATTTCTTCCAATCTTCTTCCGCCGTCTCTTTTCCCTGGTCTCGGATTCTGTTGGTCATTTCTGACAGTCCCAGGCCCGCCTGAGTTTTGGAATGGTTAAGGTAGACAAATAAGGTGCCCGAAAATCAAAGTGGGAGGGGGGCAGATAAGCAGGCAGGGATGTATGAATGTGCCTCAACCTGTTCCAACATTCATTTGAACTTTGACCCAGTATTTTTCATTCTGCTGCATTGGATTTATTTTGCACTAGTCTTCCTTCAATTTCGCCGAGGAGCTATATATGTTTTTTGAGGTACAGCATATCCCAGTGTACAATATGCCTGCAGATCTCAGCCATCAACAGACACTTACAAATCAGTTACCTGCCTGTGTGTTCCCTTTCAAAGCTAATGGACTTCCAGAGGGGTAGCCCAATTAGTCTTTTGCAGCAAAATCAACAAAAAAAGCCTTGTGCTAAAGCTAATGAAGGAGCTAATGGTCCCTCATAAAGCCATCTATGTAGCCTTGCTATCTTGACTTTACCATTGGTATAAACTTATCCTTCGCAGACATCAAAGAAAAGACAGTTTGACACCCTGTTGATAGATTGTTCTTAGTGTCTCAACCGAATGAACTCCAACATGCCCACAGGAATTCATTAAAACATTTCTCATTTGTTCACTCTCCCATGATGTACATGCATCATTTTTGTATTACAACACTTCATTTCATAAGTGTGTTTCATACAGAAAATGGACATGTGGGTGCATCAACAGAAACGTAACACGGAAGCTTTTATCTGCAGAACTGGTCCTGTTACAGGTGCCAAATAATACCTGCTCCTCTTCTGTAATAAATAATATTTTAGTGTGCCAGCACTCACACTGGAACTCCTTGCCTCTTGATATCAGGCAGGCACCTTCACTGTACTATTTTCACTCTACTATTTTGCTTAGACAAGCCTACCTGGATATTTAAAACATTGATGCGTGTTTTTATCTGCTTTGTTTATTGCTGATTTTAATATTTTGAATGGTTTAAATTGTTGTTATTCATTGTTTCATTTTTGGGGGGTAAACCTGGACTGGGAAAGGCTTGCCACAGTAGTTCATGCATTGCTTACTTCAAGACTAAAATGTGCTCTGTGTGGCGCTTCGCTTGCACTTGATCTGGAAGCTGCAGTTAGTGCAGAATGCTGCAGCATGGATTTTTGCAGGAGTGAGGTCTTGTCAGCATAGAACACCTGTGCTCAGAGATCTGCACTGGCTGTCAATCTGATACTGGTCCAGGTTCAAGGTGTTACTATTCGCATGTAAACCCTATCTGTAAGAGCTCTTTTAGTGTGACAGCGCCTAGACTTTGGAAATCTCTGCTGATTAAGACCAATCAGGTGCCTTAAGGCATGCCTTTTTCAGCACCTGCTAAAAACTTGGCACCTACCCAGATGCTTAGAAAGTTGAGGTAATTTTAATCTGCTTTTGTATGTTTTATAGTGTGGTTGTTAATCTTTCTCAATTATTTTTTCCTTTTTGTAAACTGCTTTGAGGTGGTGGTGGTTTTTACAACCCAGCAGTGCATTTATGAAATACCGTAAATGAATAAAGTAAGTAAATAAATTGGTGAAGGGAGGAACTGATTGGGCTGCTTAGATGTGGCACAGACCCACCAAGGTGAGATTCTCAAGGAATAAAACTGGGGCATCTGACATAGACTCACAGTGGAAAATTGATATGTCTGCCCAAAGTACAATAATGCCAAAAAGTTCTTTTTAATGGTGACTGACATTTTGTGTAAGCATGCATGGGCTGTCAGCATGAAGGATAAGATAGGGAAAATGTGGGGCATTATTCATACCCTCCAACATACTTTTGCATGTTAAGATTTTTAATAAAGAAATTTCATGATACAGGCAACCCTCCCCGGCTAACTCCAGTACCCACGCTCAACCCCCATAATCTCCTTGTCCCCTGCCCACCAGGCATGCCTGCACCCTTCCCCACTACTCAACCACCCTAAGGGCCTGCTCAGGATCTCCTCCAGCTGCTGCCTTCTCTTCAGGCCTGACTCATTCTTCTTGTTTTTATTTGGCATGGCTGGCAGGATGGCTGGCAGGGGAAGAGTGCCAGCCTCCCACTGCAGGGATGGTTGCTGTGGCATTCCTATTGCCTCACTCCCCCCCTCCTTCTCTTCTTCCCACTACTTCTGCTGCTACTCCACTGGCCAGCTTGGTGTCTCTCACCGCCTCCCGCAGGAGTGAGTGCCATAGTTTATGTTCCGAAAAAAAAAACCAAAAACCTTTTCTCCCCACCCCCCGACTTCCCCCAGCTTCGTTGACTGGTGTTGTGGGGGAGAAAAACTTCTCCGCTCCCGCACAAATTGTTTCAACTTCTTTTAGAACGTCGCCAGGTTCCGCCGCCCACCCCGCTGCCCGTCCTGGGTGCTCCGTCTCGCCCCGAAACGAAAAGGTCCCCAATGTTGTAACCTTGTGGCTTTTGGTCGCCATCCTCGGTTAGTGGGAAGGTGGATGGGCGTGGGGCAAGCGCGGCGCTGCGTGGCGCCCGGAGACCAACGGGACGGGGCGTGTCCGCGCCTCTGGCTTAAGTACTCTTTGGGAAGCCTGGGCAGCAGCAGCAGCAGCAGCAGCAGGTGCCTGGCTCAGTGCTGTGGAAGCCGTCGGAAGAACTGCTGCGCCGCCGCTGCCCTCGAGGATTTCGCTGCCCAGCCATGGCTCCTTCCCCGCAGCAGCCCCGCGGGCACACACGCGCCGAGATCCAGCAGCGCTGCGCGGCGGGCGAGTGCCTGGTGCTGGTGGGCCCCCGCCGCGTCTACGACCTGTCAGCCTTCGTGCGGCTCCACCCGGGCGGACCCGAGCTGCTCCTCCAGCGGGCCGGCACCGACGTGAGCGCCCAGCTGGACGGGCCGCCGCACCGGCACTCGGAGAACGCGCGCCGCTGGCTCGAGCAGTATTACGTGGGCGACCTTGACGACGACGACGCGCGGCAGCAGCAAGAGGTAACGCGGGCGCCTCCTCGAAAGCTTTCCCCACTCCTGGCTACGGGGCAGGCAGGAATCCAACCGGGAAAGCCGCCGCCGCCGGGCAGCTGGTTCTTTCGGAGGGGTTAATCAGTGGGGCGGGGACGGGCGCGCGGATTACAAACCCCAGACATAATTACATATACTCTTCCTTCGTGGGTGTTGAGTAGAGGAGTGCCTGAAGAAAAACAAGGGGTGTGTGTGTCTATCTCTGGGTAGCCTGGAAAGCCAAGTTGTGGCTGCCAGGCGCGTCCACAGGTGTTCAGCGAGCTGGGGGCATCATCATCATCCCCACCGTCACTGCAGTGGGGTGTCTGTGTAGCAGCACCTGTTGCCCCAGGTACACCAAGGTGGAACCATCAGCTGAGGGAACAT
This sequence comes from Podarcis filfolensis, assembly GCF_964270895.1. NCBI lineage: Eukaryota > Metazoa > Chordata > Lepidosauria > Squamata > Lacertidae > Podarcis > Podarcis filfolensis. The sequence continues at coordinate 54,468,179 of NC_139611.1, read as the reverse complement.
GAGCAGTTCAGTTTTGCTCTTAGCTGTAGCCAGGATTTGGAGGGGGAGGGCATCATCCCTCATCATCCTCTGTCTACCGGCTCTGTCTACTAGCAGATTCGAAACGAAATGTCTCAACAACAGTTGTTACATTCTTTTGACCCCAAGTGTTCAGAAAAATCTCTCAAAATCTTCTTACAATTTCTACTTTTAGTTAAGTATTTTTATTTATTTACTTGATTTAGTGGGGTGGTGGGGTGGTAGCTGCTCTCCCCGCCCACTGGCTACACCCATAGTTGTGCTGTCATTGAATGGTGGAGTGGGAGGCTGAGGGGGGCAGAATGAACCCTCCCCCCCTTCCCCATCCTTTGATATTTTCCCTCCAATCTAGCCATTATTTTCCCTCCAGTTCAGCCAAATTGTGGTCCCCCACTCCTAGAAGCAAGAGCTAAAAGGGTGACTATCCCAAAAGGCAGCTGGGGGCTCGACTGGCTTGGTCTGGTCTGGCCTGGCCTGACCCCCATCTGGCCTTCCTGTAATTTGAGTGTGGCTGGATGTGCATCTTTCACAACCCTGGAAGAGCCCTGTGTTGAAGCAGGCAGGTTTACTGGCAATGGGCAGTGCCTGTGCTGGGGCTGTCTTGCCCTCTTCCCCAATGGGGTGTGTTTGTGTGTGCTGGTTGAGCAATGCTGCAGGTGAGGAGCGGGAATGTGCTTTTACAAGGCTGTTCATTCCATTTTTGAAACATTTCCCTGTTTATTTCCACATTTTATTTGAGCTTTCTCATGTGCCTCTTCCGGAACTATAGTGGAGTGGAGTGCAAGTTTGGTGCTTATTTCCATATTGCTTGCAAATGGATTGTTTCTGGAAGCAAATGACACAGAATACCAAACTTGCACTATGTTGCAGTTCCAGAAGAGGCTTTTGTGTCATATGAAAGCTTGGATATAATGTAAACAGGTGTGTGTTGTGTGAGGTGAGGTGGAAAACCCCCCAAACTGCTACATGAATTGTAGAATTGGAAGGGATCCCAGGGGTCATCCAGCCCAACCCTCCCTCCAGAATGCAGCCCTAGAGCTCCACTTGGGGCTTGAAAACCCAGCTAGGCTTGGCTGTGCCTTGATAGCACACTGCTCTGCTGACAGTAGCTCTAAGCAGGGCATTCCTTGATCAGGAGAGGCGTTGGCAAGTGCAGAGATTGTGATGCCATCAGCAAGGGTGGGCGGAGGTCACCTCCTGTGCCCTTGGGAAACTTTATGGCTGGTGCTTAACTAACTTGTGGAACTCAACTGGGCAGCTTGTAATGCGCCAAAGGGTTAGGAAACTCAAAAGGCCTTCCCTGCTCCCGCTGCTGTCACCCACCCCACCCCAGATCCCTCAGCATGGCTGAGGGTTGGGGATAGTGGTCAAGCAATATTCAGAGGTCCTCCCCCCACGCACCAGAGAGACTTTTTGTCTGATTCTGTTGGGCCACGTGCTTGCGCTCGCACAGCGAGTGAGGTCCCCCCCCCCCGTTCTGCACCTCTGATTTGCCAACGTCTATGGTGTGTGTGCAAGGAAGGCAGTTTTGAAGACAATGACTGTCTGCTGTCATGAAGGTGTGGTGCTTATGAAACGATATGTAATGCATGATGTTGCTTATCTCCTTGTCTCTCCTCCCTATTGCAGATCATGCCCCTAGTCCCTTAGTAAGTATTCAGCTTCTTAGGGCTATGATTGAAATGATGAGATAAACTTTGCCACAGTGTATGTGTTTCACAGTAAAGAGAGGTAGCTCCCCAGCGAGGCTGCCCTTTTGAGTAGAAGACCAGCATTCTTCTGCTTGGTGCTTTCCGCTCTCGTCATTTTCCTGCTGAAGATCACCCTCCCTAGACTGCTTTGCTCAGTGAGAGAGTCCCCTTGCCACGATAAAAGCACCTTTGGGAGGGTGCATGAAAACATCCACACAAAGAAAACATACCACCGCAAGTTTTTATTTTACACAAAAGCAGCAAAACAAAGGAGAGGATCATTTTGGTGTGTGATTTTGATCTGAGAAAATGGCTCTCCACCCACCCACCCACCCACCCACCCACCCACTGATATTTCTGCTCAAGTCTGCAGCCTTCTGGGGCAGATTTATCTTTGTATACGTTTGTGAAAAAATGGGGACAGAGTAACCTGCTGCTATGCAGCTCGTCCTCTTGGTTAATTCAGTGTTGGTTGCCTTTAGGGCACAGGTGAAAGGTGGGGCTCAGTGGAGGGATCCACCTGCAAGCTGGATGCCAGAGCAAATAGGAAGCACCTTTGTATGAGCCAGCATGGCCAGGCCTGGGCTGCTAATGATTATCTGGGATATTTGGCCTCCCATGCTTGGGCTGAGCTCCCCTGCAAAGCTACACACTCCCCTCCGCCTGCTCCCCCCACCCCGACTTAATCAGGTTTCTGAGAAAGGACAGCATGGTGGGGCTGTCTGTGGAAGACCCAGCCTGGCGATATAAAAACTGAGCTTGCTGACTTGAAACGACAGGTACGCACAGATGCAAAACCAACTATTGGGAATCTTGGGTGCTTTTGTTTTAAATGCATTTGTTCAGTTTCCCAGGATGTTACATTGCAACATCGAAATGCATGACAAAGGGAAATTGATTGCAATCTTGCAGCAGGGAGGAGTCATGTTCTTGAGAGTTACTGAATTAATGTTAATTCATTAGCAGAAGGTGTGAGCCTTTGGAAAACTTTGATTAAAACATCGTAAAAGCCCTGTTGGATCAGAACTCTGGCCTATTGAGTCCTGCACCCTGTTCCTCAGATGCCCATTAGAGGAAACCTGCTAGGATCACCATGTGTCTGGAATTTCCCAGACGTAGCTGGGATCTGTCCATCAAAAACGGTGTCTGGGTGGAATTTTCAAAAAGCGGCTGAAATGTCCAGGAAAACCCAGGCACATGGCAGTCCATATTGAACCCATATTTCCCTAAAAAATAGGTATAAAACTCAACAACCTTTGTGTCCGGATTTTCACTTTTTGAAATATGGCAACCCTAAAACCTGCAAGCCCCACCTGAGCATAAGAGGGCTCTCCCTCCCTACCCCTGTTGTTCCTAGAAAATGAAAAGAAATGAGCCTGAAAGGGCATGGCATGGGACAACCTTGTTGGTGTCGTCCCCTGCCCAAGACAATATGGCCAAGTGGTCCATGCCAAGTGGGTGGGTGAGGCTTGGAGGGCAGTTTCTTTGAGTCTGCTCCTCCTATATGACCAGTCTTTTAAGGGCTTGCCCATCGGTGGGTATGATGTCCTCTCTCCCACTCTTGACAAAATGTTGAGGTTTAGGAAAAGGCAGCAGAAATGTTGTGTTCCTCCTGCAGGGAATTTTCAAGGTCCGTTAAGATGCCCTTGCACTGAATGGATAGCGCTGCATTTGGGGCCTTGGTGTGAAGACCTGACTTCTGAAAAGACCTGTGGCCGAGCACCAAGGGGCCTTGCAGTTTGGAAAGCTCAGTTGCAAATAAAAATAATAATGATGATGATGACAACAACAATTGTACCCCGCTCATCTGACTGGGTTGCCCCAGCCACTCTGCGCGGCTTCCAGCGTATATAAAAACAGAATAAAACATTAAACATTAAAACCGTCCCCATACAGGGCTGCCTTCAGATGTCTTCTAAAGGTTGTATAGTTACTTATCTCCTTGACATCTGATGGGAGGGTGTTCCACAGGGTGGGTGCCACCACCAAGAAGCACCTGGGTTTGGGGTCAGTCCCTTGCTGGTGTGAGAATGCTTACCTTTGGCTTGTGTGACCGGAAGAAAAGCAGCCAGGGAGGGACTGGCATGCCTGATGGCGTGGTGTGCCAGATCCACAGGTGGGCTTAAGCTGAGGTGATGGTGAGCCAGATCATGGAACTGGGGATGCTTTCTGAACTGGGGGACCAGGGGTTGTGGTGGAACTCTGGACTTAATAGACTTTTTTGCGGGGGGACAGTGGTCTTTAGATTGTCGTGAGTCTTCCTTTGCTTTTTCAAAATGCGCAAGCCAGGCCTGCTGCATTTGGGGGCCCTCATTCTGCTGAGCAGGTGCCCTTGATCTCCACCTCTAAAGTCCTGCCCTGAAAGTTCCAGAGAGGACAGGACTTGAGGTCAAGGGTAGCTAAGAAGAGGAGCCAAGTGGTCTGTCCCAAGGAGCAAGGAGTACAGCTGGGACGGGACTTTCACTCCAGGCAAAGCAAAGTTCTGGTCGAGCAAAAATCCAAGCCTGACCTGGAAGTACTTGCAGCCATGCCAGGAAGAGCTGCTGGCTGCTCTGGGGCTTGGGGTCATGCTGGAAATTAGGAGGTCACCTCAGGCTCCCCTTCCCCTGCTCTGAATCCTTGAGTGGCTAGAGTACACCAGTTGCTGGAAACCACAGGAAGGCAGAGTGCTGCCCTTGTGCTTGGGCCCTGCTTGCTAACTCCCCACAGGTATCTGGTTGGCCACTGTGAGAACAGGTTGCTTGGGGCTGATCCAGAAAGCTCTTCTGATGTTCTTATGGCTGACGCTCAAAGAAGACTTCCTGTGCTCCTTCTAGGAGACTTGGGCATATACATCCTTGATTTGACTCAAGCTCAAGAAGCATGCCAATATAATGTGGGGACGGTAGCAGTTTTTGATGCCCAATTCTGGGAGAAATGTGTGTTTTAGTCTTCTGAACTGTTTGTGTGTGGACAGAATAGGTGCTTTATTCCTCCTGTGTAATGATTTATCTATCATACAGGTGTGGCCTTCCCTGTTTCGCCATCTGAGGCCTTGCTTACCAGCTGCTGCTGCTGTTGCTGGGGATGGGGCGCTTATAGGGACACTGCCCCATGGCATCTCACCATCTGAGGCAGGTGTTTCTGTCCGCCTCATGGGTGGGCCGGCCCTGCTGCCATGTTTAGGAGCAAGTTTCAGCAGCAACTTGACCTATGGCCAAGGTCTTTATGAAGGCTTGTACTCAGTGAGGCAAGAGCACATGGCAAAGCACCTTTCTCTAAAATCCATGTGTGGTAATACAGGGCCTTTGTTCCCCTCCAGGGCCTTTTGGGAGCCTCAGTCAGTCACTCCCTCCTCTGGGACAGAATTAGCTCCCTGCTTGTCCCAGCGCACCAAGGTAGCTTTGAAGTGGGGCCCGAGGCACAAGGATGAGGCAACCACGCTTCTGTGAGACGGTGAAAAGGAAGCCCTCCTTCATGCAAGCACGTAGTTAAACTATGGAACTCGCTCCCACAGGAAGCAGTGAGGGCCACCAACTTAGATGGCTTTCAAAGAGGGTCAGCCAATTTCCTGGAGGAGAGGGGCTGCTGAGGGCTGCCTCTTGTTCTGAGCCTGCAAAGTGTGTAACTCTGCCATACAGATTAAATAAGAAACTTAGCAGAGAGGGAGCAAATCTAGATGATGTCAGTCATTGGGAAAACCGAGGGATTTAATCCAGAAGTGGAAGGATGGCAGCAAGACTTGGGCCAGTACCATGTTCTGATTCTGATTAAAATTGTTATTTGGATTGGAATAACACTTGCAGTTTACTGCTGAATTTTGGATGTAATGGAGATGTAAAAGATTTGAATTATTATAAAAGAGGCAGGGAGAAATGATTAACAATAGGACCCATAAATTAAAAAAAAACCTGTGTGTGTGTATAAAAAAGTTTGGGCCAGTACCTCTTGGCTAATGATGGACAAAATGCAATATTTCTCAATGTTTGTAGAAGCAAAGCTTGCTTCATTTTATGAGGTTCAGTGCAGCCATATAAAACCTCCCCCACTTTTAAACACACCCACACATTTCTTTGCTTGTAGGGCAAATAAAGAGCCCAGCATCTTAATTTCCTAGAGGTGTTGCCCAAGCATCCTCCTCCAAGGTCTCGGCCACCTCCCGGGGAGTGTGCAGGTGCTGGGCTCCGACCCCCTTCCTCCTGGCTCCCTGCTCGTGTCTTTTGCGCCTCTCTCTTCGCCATCTCCTTCCGTGCCCCTCGGCTCTCCTTGTCCCTCCACAGGCAGAACGAGTCCAGCGAGGTTTCGGGAATGCGCCAAGCCAGACAAACGAGTTCTTATTCTCTCCCCCTTTGAAATGCCACTGATGATGTGTAAAGGCAGGCGATATGGGGAAGCAGCCACGGAGGCAGACCGAGCACAGCCTGGCACCAAGGGAGCGGCTCGCCAGCGGCGCTGGGGGCCACTGGCCTCGGTGACAATCGCCTTATCTTGCCCTTGTCAGAGCCCGACCCAAGAGAAACACTCCGCGGTGACATGGGGAGGAGAGAAAGCAAACAGGGACCTCCTGCTGCTGCACAGCTAGCCTCAGGCGGTGCCTTGCAATGGAGCTTCTCGGTTATTCTCTGGGGAAAGAGCCAAGACGAATCAGAAATTAGGATGCTTGCATGTGCCTGCGAGTGCGTGCTCTCACGCTGCTGTCGGCACAGGGGGCGCTTGCAGTGAAAAGCGACTGAATGAAACAAAGACACATTTTAAAAATACACCTCAGAAGTCAGGTGCGGAGGGAAGCAGGTGTGCTGACAGGCGAGGGGAGGGTTGGTTTGGATTGCGTTTGAGCCAAGCCAAGCTGCTCTTTCCGAAACGATGCAGGCGTCCTTTGGAATTTGTACTTATCGGAATCTTGCAATGCAGAAAGATGCATATCTAGGAAAACAAGTGTGCATTTTAAAAAACCACAATCCACAACAATATTAGTGAAATCAATCAATTAATTAAATTTCTATACCACCCTTCCTTTGAAGATTACAGGGTGGTTTACAATACAAAAACCACAAAAATACATACCATAATAACAAGCAAAACCATACTCCCACAGTTTAAAAGGCCATAGATTGTTTAATTAGCCCAAGGCCTGGGAGAAGAGGAATGTTATTGTCTAATGTCTAAATATATGTAATGAAGGCAGCAGGCAAGCCTTCCAGGGGAGAGCAGTCCACAAACAGTGCCCCTGGTGATCAAATAAGGTTAAAACGTATTATATTAGGGATATCAGCCTTGCAAAAATGTGTATATTAAGAGAAGTTAGCAGAAAAAATATTAAGGAATTGGCTTTTTTCTTTTTTAAACCACAAACTGATTTATGGTTGTTGTTGTTTTTTGTAATCCTGTCACTTTTCATGCCACAAATGTTTTTTTGCCGCACGTTCTTTGTGCTACAGTGCAAGATGGCAATAATGTGCTAACGTTAGGAAAGCATTGCAGAACAACTAATAAAGCACAATGATGTGTGGATGGTCCAGTATAATTCCACCATTGATGTACTATAATTGCATCAGTGGCATACTGCAGAATATACCCCTTCCCCTCGAAAAAGCCTATAATATGAAAAGTGACAGGATTTCTGCATAAAATTGTGGGATACTGCAGTGACTGGGAGTGAAGCTGTATTTGTGCCCAGAAACAGGTGCAAAGAGTGTTGAAAGGGGAATTGTGTCTAACCACCTTGAATACCGTCATAAATACCAGTAATCACGAATGCACGATGAAAAGAACCTCTGGAGGGATTGCTTACTGCAACATTTCCAGAAAACTCACATTGTTGGCTAAATGAATTGACCCCCACATTGTTCACATTAAGGGGCAATTCAGGTGTGAAGGGGCTGTGGCGGTCCCATTGCTGTCCTTGATGCAATAGCCTGGATGTTTGAGGTAGGGGAGCTTATGCAGGTAGCGGTCTCTATGTGAGTCAGGTGCCTATACACAAAAGCTTCCTGTCCATTTGATATGATGCAGCCTTTCACCCGTATAATGTGTCTGGAGAGAGAGAGAGAGAGGTGGTGTTGGCAAAGGAGGATCCCTGCTGATCAACTGCAAATCATTTGCAGGTCTCCCCAGTGCCGGATTTATGTATAAGCTATAGCTTAGGGCCCCAGTCTCTTGGGGCCCCAAAAAAATTTAAAGGAAAAAAACCCCTGGATGTACATTTCCAAAATATAAGATAAAAAACAAATAAAACTTACAGGTAGAGCTTAATAATTATTTCACTGTTAGTATACTTCTTAGTTATATTTCAGTTCAACAATTACTTTGATAAAATACATATTATGTTATGTGCAAATGGCTTTAGATACCTATTAGGTCCATAAATTACCATATAGCATATATCCAACACAAAAAAACAGTGACAATTTGTTGTTGACAAAGCCAATTCTGGACCTGGCCAGGAGGTGGGGTTGCGGGCTTCACGCCCACCCCACGTGAGCGGGGGGGCTGGTCTCAGCCCCAGCGAGAGCAGGGGAATCCCGGCCACGTCGTCCGCCCAGCCAGCCAATCGGGTGGCTGGGGGGCGTGGCCTGCCCTATCGATAGGACCAGTGCCTAAGCCAATGCCTCTCATTCCTGAATTCAATAAAGTTGTGGCCTAATTCGCCCATTTAACCTTAATCCTGGTGTCCGGTGTCTTTATTTATCCTTGGTGGGGGGCAGGAACTCGCCACGCAAAGGACAGCTGGACATATAAAGGGCCCCATTACCTTCAGTAGCTTAGGGCCTCATCAAACCGAAATCCAGCCCTGGTTCTCCCAGTCAATCCTTCACACAGAACACCTAAACCTAAATACAATAACAATACATAATAGGACACATAATATCCTTGCAGCGTAACACTGAAAAGTTAATTATCAACAACAGCTCATTCGATTTATATTAACGTTTAAGTAAGTGTGCAGTTTACTAAAAGGACAATTCAAAGAATCCCTTAAGCAGCTCCCTTATGGAGGTTCCTGCAGCTGGAAGGTAGGGTAAAGCAGGTGAAAAAACACCAACACTGAGCCTCTCCTTCCTTTGGAAACAGCTCCCTTCCATCTTCCATAGCTTGCGAGATGCCAGTTGGCACCTCCTAGCCCAGGGCTTTCTAGATGACATCTGCAACCTCACCTAACTCCAAGTTAGTTACAGTACTTCCTGGGAACATAGAGCAGGGGTTTTGCAGCCTCCTAAGTTCTCCATCACCGGCTGGCTCATCCGGTTGCCCATTGCGGGACTTTGTCAACCCTAGCTAGATTTGCTTGGCTGCATTCTGACCATGCATTTAATTTTGATATAAGAAACCGTGCAGTAAAGAGGCAGCAGCCACACACCCTCTCACACCCTTTGGGAGAAGTGAGAGCTGCTGAGTAATCCACTTTTGCAACAGGGTTGATGAATTGTTGGTCATGCTTGCAACCTGCTCTTTCAACTCAAACACTCACAGATTTGTGTGTTAGTGTGGGCTGAGGTTGTACCTCACACCCTCTCAGTCAACTCGATAGGACCCAGGATCAATATTTACGGTGTTTGACTCCACTCCTTGGTCGCGTTTCGTCATTCTGGATAGTTTTCAGTAGCAAGCATGTGAACGGTGCCTGGTTCTCTTCCTTGAAAAGAGAAGTGTATGTGTGTCTGTAGGGGTCCCTTATATTGCTTTGTATATTGCTTTAGTTTTATTAGTGCTCAATTACTTTTTAATGATGGTATTTCCTCCCCCCCCCCATTTTGCTTGTGATTCGTATTCTTTTTGTAAGCCACCTTCGAGTCCCAGTCCGGGTGAAAGGTATGAAACAAAGAAAGAGAGAATGAATGAATGAATGAAGAGCCTGTTGGATCAGGCTAATGGACCATCTAGTCCAGCCTCCTGTTCTCACAGTGGCCAGCCAGATCCCTCTGGGAAACCAGGATCTGAGCACAAGAGACTCATCCCTCCTGTGGTTTCCAGAAAGTGATATTCAGAAGCACTGCAGCCTCCACGCATGGAGGCAGAGCACAGCCATCATGGCTAATAGCAGTGCTTTTTTTCTGGCAGCACGCAACATTATGCAGTACCGCCACCTTTTGCCCAGCTTAGGGAAGGAGGCGTGATGCTTTGATAGGATCTTGGACCCTGCTGCCTCCTCCCCAGAACTGGGCGGGGGAGGCCTCTTCACCTGGGTGGCAGCACCCCAAGTAGGTAGGTGGGTGAGGGAACATCAAGCAGCTAACCTGCCCTCACTGCCCAGCCTTACCATCAGGCCATGTCCCTCCCCAATGTGCATGCCCCTCCTGCTGCTTGCTGGTGGCTGCTGGCACTAGCTGGTAACCGTTGGTAGCCTCCTCCTCCATGAATTTTTTTCATGCCTTCTTAAAAACCCATCCAAGATGGCGGCCATCACTGCCTCCTGTGGGAGGGAGTTTCATATCTTAACTCTGTGCTGTGTGAAGAAGGACTTTATCTTGTCTTTCCTGAATCTTCTAACATTCCACTACTAGTATTATGGGGGGTATTTTTCTAGCCACTTTACATATGCTATACATAATTTTATAATATTTTTGAGCTGTGTCTGAGACCTGGGATGGGATTCTTGTTAGAATAAAGTTATAAACTCAAACAGAAAGCAGCCAATCCCTGGTGCCCCTTCCCTCCACCAGCTTACCCTCCGTGGCCCAGGGCACGTGTACCTGGCTGCCCCCCCACTTGCTTGTTTCCCCCCTGTGGCTGACTTAGCTCTTTTCTAGGTCACCTCTAGATGACCAGTTCATTGAATACTCATCATGATTTGTTTTTGGGAGGGGTTAGATGAGGCAGCATTAAGCAAAAATGTCCAGGTTTTTGGGGAAGTAGGTTTGCTGCACAGGGAGCACAAAATCCACTCCAATGGCACCACCTGAAATTGCTCTGGTGCGCAATTGAATCCCACCCACTAAATAGGGATGGTCTGGAATCACCCTAAATTGAGAAGCAAGTGTCCACTCTGTCGATGTTACCTGCTGGTTTTAAGTGGTAGCTATGAAAGTTATGAAATGGAGAAAATAAAAGTTACAAACATAATAAGCAATACATAAACAAAAGGAGAAATGAAAATGGCACAGAACAACATACCACCTTTTGAGTTCTCAGGACCTGGCTCTTTAGGATGTTAAGCAAAACCAAGGAGTGGGTGAGAAAGTGAAGGCCCAGAATTATGCTGGAGCCCAAAAGTCTGCAGGTGCATCAATATGATGATGAAATGCAGGACCAACTTAATTGGATTAGTCTCTGGTAGGTGCACAACGATTTCAGAATCCCCTGAAAGTTGCTGTGGTAAAACAAAACAAACCTTTATTGTTACAATGGCCAACACGGAGAAAACAAAGTAAGAAGCACATTAAAAATGCTGTCCTAATGTGTCTAATAGCATAAAGGAGAATCAATTAAAATGAGTTAGATTAAAAAATAATAACACCAAGTAAAATAAAATGGACATTGATGTCTTGGCTCACCCCAGCTAAGGAAGACACGTGTCTGATAGTTAAGTCTTTATTGACAAAAGAAGCACTTTCAGCAGCTTCCACAGTACTCTGGCTGCACATGCATGCACACACATGCTTCTAGTCACTAGGCAGCTGTGCCTTAGACCGTGCCCCTCTTCTGGCTTATATACCCTCCCCGAAGGATTATGCGCCTGTAACCTGAGACTTCTCCTGCACAGAAATCTCCACTGCTCTTCCCACTTCAAGCCCCTCCTGGTTCTAGGAGACAGTGGGGTGGGGGAAGTTGAGGCATCTACTGACCTGCCTGTTGCCAGAACAGCATCTTCTTGAGCCATATCTGGCTCATCTTCCTCCTCCTCAGACTGCCCTGACTCTTCCTCTTCCCCCTGCCCTCACTTCTGTGTTGCAGGCTGTGCCACACCCACTACATCACTAGTCCCCTCTCCTTGGTCACTCCCCTGGTCCCCGGCCTCTGCCACCCACTCTTTGGAGCCCTTACAGACAGTTGAGATGAAATCCTGTCGCCAACTCCAAGCAGGGAAGCTGCAGAAAATCTGCAATCAGTTCTGGCTGGTTTTGCTCCCTGAAGAGCCCAGTCCTTGGCCACACTGAACATGACAGATGCATCCTGAGCCAAAAGGCATAAATTAGGAGGTTATAAAATGCACCTGATCATCCTGGCAGATTTGATCAGAAGGGACTGATAAAGTCACAATAAAAGGAGAAATATAGGATGACCAAATGGTCACCAACTGGTCCTCTCCAGAGTCTCAGGGACACTTGTGTCCATGGCGGTGGTGGAATTATTTGTGTAGCTGAGGTAGAGAAGAACAAAGCTGCCCCTCCATATTTTGAGGATATAAAATTGTCCCTTGCTCAAATGGGAAAACTGACTCCTTTGTGAGGCAGAGAGCAACACCCAAGGGAAACATGGTAGTTTTTGTATATATTTGCAAAGTTGGAGGTTTTAGGTAGAGCACCAGGTAAAAAGAGCACCAGGAAAGCTGACGTGGGTAGCACGGCCTGTTGCTTGGGACCTTGTAACTCCCACCCCCACAAAGTAAAGATCTGTGCTCAAGTGGTAGAAGGCATATTCTGTCAGCGTTACAATCCCATCTGTAGCCAGCTGAACTCAGCAATTTCATAAGCTGTAAAAATAGGGAAGATGCTGTGTTTGTTCATTAGAGCATGATTTTCAAAATCACTATAGCGCAGTAAGTGTTGTGATGCCCCCACCCACCCCCTGGACCAGCACATCTGCCTGGGTTTATGGTATAGAAAACAGCAAGTTTTGCCTAGGATAATCTTGAAATCTCTCTTCAACCTCCTGCATCTCTTGACCAAGACAGGGCAACTTGTCACCCTTCAGATCTTACTGGACCCACAATTCTCAGCAGCCAACAGTGGCGTAGCGTGGGGGGTGCAGGGGGGGCGGGCCGCACCGGGCGCAACAAATGGGGTTAGGACAAATCCATGGGTTAGGGGGCGCAAATCCATGGGTTAGGGGGCGCAAATCCACGGGTTAGGGGGCGCAAATTACTTGCCTTGCCCCGGGTGCTGACAACCCACGCTACACCACTGGCAGCCAATGATGGGAGTTGGGGGGGGATGATGCAAGGGTCATGAGTTTCCCACCCTGAGGTATACGTTAGATTCCCCACTCTTCCCTTATATGTGAATAGGGCAGATCAGTGTGAACCAATAGGTGTGGCTGCTGATTGTCCCAGCTGGTGTGACCCTTAGATAAGGTATGCAAACCTCTTTTTTGAAGGAGCAGAATCTGGGCAGAGGGGAGAGGGTTGGGCACATGGCTGGGGAGAGCTTTGAATGGGAGGACAAGGAAGCAGAAGCGGTGCAGCCTGAGTCATTTTGTGGCCTGATACAATTTAGCAAATGGCTCCCCTTACCCCCAAGGCAAGGTGTAGCGTTCCCAAAGCTCTGTGAGAATCTCACGAGTGCCTCTCTTTGGGAGTTAAAATTCAGTACTAATTAGATTACTGTTGGAGAAAATATACAGAGAAGGTTTTCTCCCTTTCTCCGAACACTAGAAGTTGTGGACATCCATTGAATTCTGGATGATTCAGGACAGATAAATAGGAGGGACTTCTTCATACAGAGCATAGTTAAACTATGGCACTTCCTCCCACAGGAGGCAGTGATGGTCATAAACCTAGATGGCTTTAAAAGAGGAATAGACAAATTCATGGCTACTAGCCATGATGCCTATGTTCTCCCTCCACTGGAGGTCCGTGAGTTCTAGTGCTATGAGGCAGGTAGAAAAAGCATTCTCTATCCATTTTATCCATGCAATGCTTAACTTTATAAACTTCTATCATGTTACTTTTTACTCACCTTTTCTCTAAACTAAAAAGTTATAGATACGGCAACCATTCCTCACACAGGGGTTGCTCCATCACCCTCATCATTTTTTGTTTCCTTTTCCAATTCTGACGTAAACTTTTTGAGAACAGGACTGTATAAAGTGTTCCGAGTCCGGTCACATCATATAGGTTTGTCTAACAGTGTTATAATATTGGCAGTTTTATTTTCAAGTGCTGTTATTTTCAACAGCCAAGTCCAAAACAGGCTGGATTATTAGAAACCTCAGAGAAAAGGGAGGGGCCGATGGTGATCCTGGTGATTAGCTAAACCGAGATTGCAAAGCTTTAAGGCTTGGGAAGCGCTGCTTGTTGGATGATGCACCTGCTGGCTAAGGGTATGAGAAACCCTGCTTCCTCCTTGGCTGCCCAGCATTAGCCAACTTCAGCCCTAAGGGGCAGGGCAAATGTTGTAACAGTTGGAACATGTACATAATTTTAATTGCTTGGACTACTGCAATGCGCTCTATGTGGGGCTACCTTAGAAGGTGACCTGGAAACTACAGTTAATTTGGAATGTGGCAGCTAGACTGGTGGCTGGTAGTGGCTGCCGGGACCATATAACACCGGTCCTGAAAGACCTACATTGGCTCCCGGTACGTTTCTGAGCACAATTCAAAGTGTTGGTGCTGACCTTTAAAGCTCTAAATGGCTTCGGCCCATGTCCACTCCCATTATTCAGCCCAGACACTGAGGTCCAGCTCCAAGGGCTTTCTGGCGGCTCCCTCCCTGCGAGAAGCAAAGTATAGGTTAATAATAATAATAATAATAATAATTAATAATAATAATTTCTTTTCCACTTTTTCTCTGAGGGAACTCAAGGTGGCAGACACACTTCTCCCTCTCTGCACATTTTATCCTCACAGCAACTCGCAGCAACAGTAGGTTAAACTGAATGGCAGGGACTGGCCCAAAATCACGCAGTGGGCTTCATGGCTGAGTGTGGAATGGAACCCTGGTCTCTCAGCTCCTAGTCAAGAATTCTAGCCACCACCCCACACTGGCTCTTGTAAGTGTTGTTTGGTCAGCTTCGGAGGTTTCTGCTGTTGTCTTTAGTTGTGCCACTTCTGTACACATTAGCACATTTTTCATGCTACTGAAATATGGGGCAGGGATCTAGAAAGAGAACGAGGATTGCTCCATGTGTAGGCAGTTGCAAAAGAAAAAAACACACCCAAAACGTTCTGAAAGAGTTGCCAGGTCAAGATTTCTGAGCAGGTGATTTGGTACGTGAAGGAAGGGACTCATTTTTTTCAAAAAGATGTGAAGGGGGCAGAAAGGTCAGGATGGAAGCTGTTTTTTGAATTATTTTATTGTTCAGTACCATGAAAGTATGAGAGAGAAACATCCCTTGGGATGAGAGGCGTGGGGGGAATTCTATTCAGTTGGCATTTAGAAGCAAACCCACTTAATTCGCACTTTTCGGAACAATGAGTGAATCGAAACACAGCCATCCTTTTAAATTTGCCCTTTCCCAAAATTTGCAATGCAGAATTTCCAGCTAAGAAACGAGTGTATATACTAGGGCAAGACATGCAGAGATCAGTGAACATCATACAAGAATAGATTATATTAAGGAAAATTGCTTTGCAGAAATGTGTATACCAGGCAAAAGTATGTACACAAAATGTGTAAATTTTCCCAACAACTTAATTGGTGTTTTTTTTTTTTTAAAAAAATTGTGATCGCAAACTGATGTGGAAATGTGAAGACCTGGACTTAAGATGGAGGGAATGAGAAACGGACAGAAACTGAAATTGTCAGGTTCTGCCATCTCTGCTGGGGAGTGAAAGGGAAGGTTGCACGTTTATGGCTAATCAGCCTGAGGGCTTTCCCTCCCTGCTTCCCTTTGGAGAACTGGGCTTTGCTGCTAATGAAAGGAGTGCTTTTCCAATCCACATCCCTTCTCTGCCTGTCCTACAACTTCAAGGGGATCAGTTGCCTAATTCTATGGTCTCTTGGAAATGATGCTGTGACTCTTATGAAGGAAATTGTGGAACTGCCTTTCTGAGTCATGTTGGTACCACCCCAGAAGTCAGAAAGGTGTCATGGGATAAATTTATCTGGTTTCCATTTTGAAATCTTTGCCTGTGGGGATAGGAAAAGTTCTTGTGCCAGTAGTTTGAGCTCGCTTGTGTAATGCAAATGATGAGCCAAATCCTGTGTCTTGAAATGCTCTCAGAATAGGGATGGGTTAAGAACTGGGGTAAAAGCACATGACTTCCTTGCAGATGTTGCTTCCTCCAACCTGTATCACCTCCTGATTGCCAGTATTTTGCGGGAGAGATTCAGCCACATACCAGAAATTTATATTTGTGCAATTAAAGTAGCCTGGTGCAGCAAATCCAATTTTCTTTTTCTTTTTTTAAAAATGGACTTTTCCCACTTAGGAAAGTGTCAGGGATAATAAACAACTTATGAATGGGAAGACATGTGTGAAAATCACCTGTGTGATAATCAGGAGGAAAACTCCTACCCACAAACCAACTGGAACAAATGCTCACTAAAGACCAGACATTGTCTTGCCTCCTCCTAAGCTTTGCACAAGCGAATCAGGGTGAATGCTCAATAAGCAAGCTGTCTGGAGGAACCCTGGAAGTGCCCCATGGATGGTTTGAACTCCAGCTATGATCCTCCACAGCCAGCATGGCCAGTTATGGGGTGGGGTATAGTTCCACAACAGCTGGAGGGCCATAGTGTCCCCATTCTGGCCCTAGTGACTCACTGGACACATCTGCACTACAAACATAATGTTATGAGTTGGGGGTGGGGGTGGGGGGGGGGGAGTAGGCTGTATGAGAGCTCCTTCTAACCCCTGGATCCAGAAAGTGTTAAAATATAAGCCAGGCTTGCTTCTTCTGTTGAGGTGATCGCTTGGGTGATGGGCCATTAAGGGAAACAAAGGAAAGAGGCTCTGTGTGAGATGGCAGATGGGTGCTCTCCCCATCAACTGGCTAGCAGTTAGAAAAAGACAAAGGTGAGAGTTGGGAGAGGGCAGTGAGGTGAGCTAGGTGTAAAGCAGCAAGCTGGGAGAAAATGGAGACAGAACAATTTTTGAATCTGAGGCTGCGGCTATGGGAGAAACAAGACCCCTTTGAGGTGTTGATTCTATGAGCCCCTGCATCGTAGGCTCAGGTTGTATATATGCGCTGATTTTCCACCCCCAGAAAACGAGGTATCAGAGCTCACCATAAACACCTCCCTCGTTCTCTTAGAATGGCAATGGCGCCCACTGGAGAGGTGCTGGAGCTGAGTTCCGGCTAAAAAAGCCCTGTATATATGTGTAAATAAACCATATATTATAAAGACACCACAGTCGCCGCTGTGCCTCATTTCCAAAAGGAAGCATGAACCCTAGGTAAGTTCCAGGAGCTCCTGGCATCTCGTACCACTCAGAGATTGGGGTGGCAACAATACTATCTATCAGTTTTGGAACAGGTGCACTGTTGTGGAATTCCCTTACAGTTCCTTAAGTCTCCATTTCACAACTTCTGCTTCTAGAGCTTCCTAGCAAGAAGGTAAATGATGATTGATCCAATTTGTGCAGATAACCTCTCTGCATTAGGGCAATGATGTTGCCTCCCCCCTCTAGGCATACAGGTGACTAAACGGCTACTGCAGGGGTGCTCTCCAGATGTTACTGGACTACAACTCTCAACAGCTGCAGTAGCCAGCCAGCATGATCAAAGGGTCAGAGATAATGGGAGTTGTAGTCTCAACATCTGGACAGTATGTTGGCTATCCCTGAGCTACTGGAACCATTGCAGATTGTTTCTGCAGGGCCGTTGTAATTCCAGTTCAGAGAGAAGCATTTTGAGAGTCCAAGAATGCCTGGAAAGTACCTAGAACTTGCCCAGGCAAGAGCAGTTTTATCATATAATAATAATAAATTTTATTTATATCCCGCCCTCCCCAGCCGAAGCCGGGCTCAGAGCGGCTAACAACAGTAAAATAATAAAACATTCTAAAATCATTTCATTATCAAATTAATTCCAATCAAATTAATGGGAACCATTGGGCTAGAAGTTCTGTGAGGGTTGCCAAAGGAGGGAGTCAGGCTGTGCCCTGGCCAAAGGCCTGGTGGAACAGCTCTGTCTTGCAGGCCCTGCGGAAAGATGTCAAGTCCCGCAGGGCCCTAGTCTCTTGTGACAGAGCGTTCCACCAGATCGGAGCTACAGCCGAAAAAGCCCTGGCTCTGGTTGAGGCCAGCCTAACCTCTCTGTGGCCTGGGACCTTCAAGGTGTTTTTGTTTGAAGACCGTATGTTTGAAGTGGATGAAGGCAGCGATGGATGTACTTTAAAAGATTAAAGTGTGAGAACAAATGATACCAGGGAAACCAATAATCCCTAATAACTTTGGTGATTGCATATATTCAACACACAGATGAGAGGTGCAATTAATTTATATGAGTTTTCCTGAAGGAACCTGTCTGGTGTCTCCCACCAACTCCTCTGAACCAACCAGTCCATGACACAAAGGGCTGTACAACTGGGACATTTACAATTTGCATCCCAACATTTTTAATTTTTAAGACAACAACTCTGGTACCTTAAGGTGAGTTCATGCTGAGTATAGAATCATATGTGCTCCACCCTCCTTAAGGGGGATGAAAAGCTTTGTTCTCTCTCCCCCCCCCCGCCCGCCAAGAAGGACCAAACACCAAAGTCTGGCTTGGAAATGTGAGGCATCTCAGCCCCCTTTGCAAACAGGAGCCAGTAATGTGGGCAGGGAATGGCTCTGAGTATGGACTGAGTGTTTCTTTCTCTATGTTTTATGTATTGTTACAAGGGGGCGGGTAGTCCACTGAGCCACTTGGTCAGTGGTTTGAATCCCCAGAATGGGGTGAGCTTCCATTGCTCTGTCCCAGTTCCTGCCAACCTAGCAGTTCGAAAGCACACCAGTGCAAGTAGATAAATAGGTACCACTGTGGCGGGAGAAGGTAAATGCACAAGGGCACGACAGAGGACGAGATGGTTGGACAGTGTTCTCGAAGATACCAACATGAGTTTGACCAAACTGCGGGAGGCAGTGGAAGACAGGAGTGCCCGGCGTGCTCTGGTCCATGGGGTCATGAAGAATCGGACATGACTAAACAACAAATTAACTATGGAGTAAGGCACAGAGGTTTTTAAACTGTGGTTGCCAGCCTGGCGCCCAGAAATCACCCCATAGTTTCAATTGGACCCATGCGAGTAGCATCTGGCTAATTTTGAACACTGGTTGAGAGTACTGTATGTCCCAGAGGTGTGCTTCATTTGCGCTTTGAAAATGGGCTTTTAGTATTGCAACTCCATCCATCTGGGATAAATTGCCAACTGAAATTAGGCAAGCATTGTGGCATTTAGATAGCTAATGAAGACATTATTTTCTAAGAAGGCTTCCCCTGAAGCGTGACCCAGTCATTTTATGGAATATAAACTGTATGAATCGTTTCACGGTATTACCTTTAGTTTAGTGAGCTGGTAACCTTTTATATTTTATCTTTATTCTTATCTAATTGTACAGTGCTTGGGTAGCTTAGGTCTTTGAAGTGGTTTTAACATCTGCAGATAAATAGCAAACAGATAGCATGAATACGACAGGCTCTGGGGGCATTTCCGTTCCAGTAATTCTGTTTTTAAAACTTTGTTTTAATATTTAGGTTATAATTAGGAAGGAAGGAACTAATGGGAAATAAGGTGGAGATGTGAAGTAGGGGGAGGGAAAGTAAGAGAAGTTGTGTTGTGCTGGCAGATGGAGGTACAACAGAGTACCGGTAGATCCTACAGGTAACTCATCGTCAAGGAATGGGAATGCATCTATAATGCATTTCCGGCACTTGTTTAAAACATTTTTGTTTAGACAAGCCTACCTAGACGTGTAGAATGTGGATGTATTTTTAAAATCTGATTTTAGTTGATTGCTGATTTTATCTTTTGAATGTTTTAAATAGTTGTTTTCTTGGTATTCACTGATAATTTTGTCGTTTCATTCTCTTTGTAAACAGCTTTGAGGTTTTGCAGCCAAGCGATGTAGGTATTTTATTAAATAAATAAAACAAATAAAACAAATAATATAACCCTGTCTGCTGGATCCTGTCCCCTTGCTATACTATAAGAGTAGATACCAGGCAGCCCCCCCCAGATGTGTTGGACCCCAACCACCTCCCCAGCGGCCCCAGCCAGCTTGGGGTGGTCACGCAGAGACCTATTGGAGTAACATTTACCATTTGTTCCTGTAGGTGAGCAGATGTGGGTGCCTTCCCTTTCTAATATGCCCCCCAAATGTTACATATTCTGATATCTTCCTGCTATTAGTGCCTTTATTCCCCCCAATCACCTTCAGTTGCAGACATTTCCCTCTTTTATTCCTTGCTGTTTTGAACCCAGAAGCTGCTCAAAGTGGCTCATAGCATCATAAAGATACATAGCCAAAGCAATCAAATCAATTAAAGACGATGCAAACCTTCCTCGGGTGTGTGTGTGTGTTCACATTGCTGCCTTAAAATGCAGTGCAGTTGCCCCCCCTCCATCCTGTGTGTTTCATAGCCTCCCGCCACCCCAGCTGTTCACATCAGCACAGCTTAATTAGTGTCAAATTCATTTCTGTTTGTGTATATCCCAGGGAACGTTGAAGGACAGGGCTGTCTTTACCATCTGCAAAGATGTTTCACACCTTGGCTGGAGGTGAATTAGGAACCGCTTAAGGACTCCATTCGGTGTGGTTTGAGAAACAACACATCCAACAGTAGCATTTTATACAAAGCACAGGATACGTAAGCATAAATTGATTAAAAACCCAGAAGCGGAAGGGCAGTGAATGCACAGTAGATAGGACTGTGTGAACACGGGGGGCCTCTAGGGGCACTTTGGAAGATGGCCGACAATACCATCTCTCCGGCTCACACGAGGTAATTAAGAGGCTGACGATGGGAGTAAATCAGCCTCCCTGGATCTCCCCAGGGGATGGGGAGACGCTGCCTCGTGCGCAGTTGCCAATAAATCACCCCCGAGTTCGAAAGAAGGAGGGGGTGGGGACACTGGACGGAAAGCCCTCGAGTGAGTTTTTGGATCTCCTGGACGCTACTTCTAATGGCGATCCTGGTTGCATTGCTCAAGATAAATAATTTGAGAAGAGTAAATGCACATGTTTCGAGCGAAGGAAAGGCTGTACTGATTGCTAATTAAATCGACCACTGAGAAGCTGAGTGACGGGTTGGACTGAACAGAAGACTACATCAAAGAATCACAGCTATGTCGGTATGTTGAAACGGATCGGAAAGGGGGGGACTTTTCTCTTTTTAAATATGATTTACCTAACAACCCCCCCCAAGAAGAACCGCCACATGATTGATAGCAAGTGAGATGGGAAAATAAACTGTGTGGAAACAAAATTATTAACCAAAGGCCTTGTTTTGCGGAAGATCTGGAAACGAAACGAAAGGCTTTTGGTGTGACGCAGTTCTAATTGGGAACCGCCATTATGAGACAGACTTGGTTGCAAGATTTACAGTCAAAGGGGGAGAGGTGCTACGGTTTTGTTATCATATCTGAATTCCAAGGTTGAATTGGCAACAACTCCCCTGGAAAGGCTGATTTATGG
Organism: Podarcis filfolensis; assembly: GCF_964270895.1. NCBI lineage: Eukaryota > Metazoa > Chordata > Lepidosauria > Squamata > Lacertidae > Podarcis > Podarcis filfolensis. Next base: position 54,447,049 of record NC_139611.1, on the reverse strand, counting down.
AGCAACTGGTTTGGAAAGTTAATGAGCAGACACTTAGGCTGCATTTTATGGGAACTGTTGAAATGACGCGTACCGTTTGAACAGGACTTTTGGATCAGCGTGAAAACCCACACAGGACTATAATAATGTTTGCTTCAACTCGCTTGTGGAGATAACTCAGAGGTTATTAAGAAGAAAAATGATAACAACAAGGAGATTGGAAGATGGGATTTGTAAAGGATAACAACAAAGAGATGGAAAGATGGGACTTGTGAACATCAAAGCAGCAGAAATATGAGATGATTGGACCCTTTCTGAACTCGAAGCATGGGTACCCCCCAAAAAAATTTAAAATTCGGCTAAATATTTGGAGTTTATTATGTATTGGTATAATTTGGAATTAATGTGATATGATTGGTTTGTTAATTGGAAATTTAATAAAAATTATTTATAAAAAAAGGACTGTGTGAACACATCTGGAGCCCCCATCCTCCCCAAAAAGCTTTCCAAAAAGGAGCAAGCTTTGCCTATATGTGAAGCAACTGACTGAGCCTCCCTAGCAGGGAGGGTGTTCCATACCCAGCATCTGAAAGGCCCTGCTTCTGATCAGCTTCTGATAATAGTCTCTGAACACGGAGCATGATGCAAGGTCTCTGGTGGAGGACCTGAGTGTGCCATCAGACAGAGGGCCTTCTCAGTAGTGGCACCCTCCCTGTGGAATGCCCTCCCATCAGATGTCAAGGAAATAAATAACTATCTGACTTTTAGAAGACATCTGAAGGCAGCCCTGTTTAGGGAAGTTTTTAATGTTTGATGTTTTATCATGTTTTTAATATTATGTTGGGAGCCGCCCAGAGTGGCTGGGCAGGGTATAAATAGTAAATTGCTATTATATTATATTATATTATATTATATTATATTATATTATATTATATTATATTATTATATTATATTATATTATATTATATTATATTATATTATATTATATTATTATATTATTATATAGTGGTACCTCAGGTTAAGTACTTAATTCGTTCCGGAGGTCCATACTTAACCTGAAACTGTTCTTAACCTGAAGCACCACTTTAGCTAATGGGGCCTCCTGTTGCTGCTGCGCCGCCGGAGCACAATTTCTGTTCTCATCCTAAAGCAAAGTTCTTAACCTGAAGCACTATTTCTGGGTTAGCGGAGTCTGTAACCTGAAGCATATATAACCTGAGGTACCACTGTATTTATTATATTATATTATATTATATTATTATATTAATCAGGCTCATCCACTTCCCTTATCTTCTCCAGTCCCAGTGGTCACCTGGATGACCGAGAGGCAGTTCAGGCCACGGTGAAAACAAAACAAAGGGTGGAGCAGTTCTAAATCATTTACACAGGATATAAAATAAATGCTTGCTCTCATTTTTATTAGTAATAAATATGATAATATTTCTTGAGACTATTCATATCCTTATGACTAATTTCAGTAGTATCATCGCCCGCACGGCCGTTGCTGAACTAACTGTATAATTCAAACGTTAAGCTTGTGTGCATAGCAAAACACGAATGTGTATCGCCCAGCAACAGTGTTGCATTCACACGATGTTCACATACGGAAACCATACAAACACACTGCACATAATATGGTGAGGCTGCGTTGCCGTACCGTCAAAGTACATGAGCGAACGTTCATAGAGAGTCAGAGATGCTTGGTTAACGGAAGAACTTTGCAAGTCTTTGTTCAGAATTGTGTGGCGTTGAACAGGAAATGCATATATTGTTAAGAATTACATTAAAATTATGCAAGGTAACCGAGGCCCCTTTCAGACCATCATGCCCCAGCAATTTGTATCAGCTTCCTGAGGCTCACCCTGCTGTCAGGTTAATGAAGCAAAGCCCACTTGACGAAGCTATTGAGGTGGTTGGTTAACAGGTGACTCTCAATGGGTCAGGGCACTTGGCTGTTAACCCAAAGGTTGGTGGTTTGAGCCCACCCAGGGACGGCTGTGGGCAGGATTTCTACATTACAAGGGAGTTGGACAAGATGACCCTTGGGGTCTCTTCCAGCTCTACAGTTCTTTGAGTCCATGACTTTGGTATGCGGTAGCTGCAGACAGAGCTTCTGAATAGATTGCTGCCCTCCATGAGAACTTTTGGCAGTAGCTTCCTTGGACTTTGCCTGGGGTCCAGATGATGTTTCAGTGGCATGAGTTGAGCATGCTCACTCCCCAAGGCCTGGGGAAGAGGCTCTTGTTGGTGCAGACTCCAGCAGCATGGGCCTTATGCACAACAGCATCACAATGAGGGCTGGTAGAGGAATCCAGCTGGCTTCACATTTTAATATCTGCATGCCCCAAATATTGGAGAGAGTGCCTCATTCCCTACAAACTCTCTTGTGTTAAGACTGGCAAAGGGGGTCCTCTTGGTTGCCACCAGAAGTTTGAGGGGGTGGCCCAGGAGAGGGCCTTTTTGGTGGCAGCCCCTAGGTTATGGAATTCCCTCCCCAAAGAGGTGTGTCTGGCAGCTTCACTGTATAGCACTTTGCAATTGCTGGAGACACACTTCTTTGACATAAGAACACAAGAAGAGTCCTGCTGGACTTAGTCCAGTGGCCCGTCTAGTCCAGCATCCTGTTCTCACAGTGGCCACCCAGATCTTGGGTGCAAGAACAGTCACCTCTGCCCTTGTGGATTCCAGCAGCTGGCATTCAGAACCATACAGCCTCCAACCATGAAGCAGAGCAGAGCCATTGCAGCTAGTAGCCATTGATAGTCTTCTCCTCCATGAATTATCTAATTCTTTTTTAAAGCCATCCAAGTTGATGGCCATCACTGCCTCCTGTGGAGCCAGTTCCACAGTTTAACCCTGCACTATAGTTCATAGTTTAACTATGTGTGTAGCAAAACTACAGTTTAAACTGTAGTTTAACTATGACACATGAGATGTGTGTTTTCGGGACCAGCCCAATTCCTAGAACTGTAATTTGTTTTAACCGCTTTTAATTAGGGTAGGGCATTTAATCGTTATCTTCATCTATCTGGTTTTCCATTTTCAAAACAGTACATGAACCCAAAGTGTGCTCTCCTCCCAAGTTCACACACCTTTAAAATTTGCAATACAGCTCTTTGAGTAATGTGTAGAAAAATGTGCATATTAAAGGAAAAATTGTAAGAAAAATATATATTAACTAAATAGCATTCAAAAATGCAACAGCAGAGCACACATAAACCTGCTCCTTCTTGCTGTGCCCCCTTTTTTGGCCACTTCTGGTTCGCTATGTAAAATGTGTAAAAAAGATCAGGAGTGAGACTGACTGCTAGTGACTGGACAGAGTGAAAATGTGCTAGTTTGCCTAAATGACCAGTTTAAGGGATTATGTCAGATTTAACGAGAAATTGGCAGGCATTATTGACTCTAGCAAAGATGAAGGGTTAATTAAAACCTATTGAGTTTTTGCACTGTTTTGTAGTCAGGTTTGTTGAGGACAACTCAGTCTATTATGTGGTGTTATGGTTAAGAGTGTCAGACTAGGAACTGAGAGACCAGGATTAAAATACCCACTCGGGCCATGGCTCTTACTGGGTGACCTTAGAAGCCAGTCACTGCTTCCCAGTCTAATCTACCTCACAGGGCTGTTGCCGGGATTAAACAAGGTCCTTCTGCTAGCCAGCCAGGGTGGAAACCGGCAACTAAAGTGAAGGAGTTTGGCCTTGGGCAGTTGCACATTTGCATTCAAACGTCTCTGCTTCTTTTGATCTCCTAGGACCACTCCAAGGAACAGAACTCCTCCAGTTTTCCAGCAGTAACGAAGGACAGCAAGATGGACCCCAGGTGTAAAGCAGTGGATGAAGACCAGGTAAGAGGCAGAGCAGAAGGTGTGCTTCAAATGGTTGGAGGTGAAGAGCCAATTGCAGAAGGATTTGGAGACACCCCAAAAAGCATCTCAAGAAGGGCATGTTTAATCAGTCACATGTCACAGGAGTCGGTGGTAACTGCTCAGACTTCCTTTTCAGGTGCCTTTGCAAAGGTATTGTAAATTTCATTCAGGATGATTTGTGCTCTTGACGCTATCTGTGGCGTCTTAGGCATTCCAGCGTAGGGTTAGCAGACCTCCAGGCTTGACCTCCAGTCAAGGTGAAGTGGCAGGTACGGGGCTTGACCTGAAGTCAAGGTGAAGTGGCAGGTACGGGGCTTGAATCTCCAGGGGGGCTAGGCTGCCTTTAATAAACAATAATATATATATATATATATATATATATATATATATATATATATATATATATAAATATAAATATTAAGAAGACTGTACATGCAGCTTGCAGGCATCAGCCTGGTATCAGCTGGCTGCAAATTATTGCATAGAGACACTCTGGGCAGAGTGTGCAGAAGGCCTGCCTGGAGGCACAGTCTTTTCCCATGAGTCAAAACCACAATGGTTTTCTCTTGTCTTCCACACATTTAATTATGACTTGGGCATTTTTGCCTTTCGTGGTGAGCTGCTTCAAGATGGCTTCCAAATGTGGACCGTTTAACCCGATGGTTGCTGTTCTGTTCTGAACCTAGAAGCAGAAGAGCAACTCTGCACTCAGACATACATCACCCTGTGGCAGAGGGGGCAGTCTGCACATGTTGGAGGGGGGCAGTGATTATGTGGGTGAGGAAAGGGTTAAATATTCCCATCCATCCTCACTGGAGTCGCAGTCACGATTCCACCCCACACACTGCAATTTAGGAGGAGAAAGAGGTGTTATCAACCTAGCACCCACAAGTGCCATGGGGCCTGTAAAAGCCTTCCTTGAAACCCCCAGGCAAGAGGCTTCCATTTAAAAGCAGGGTTAGTCTCTATCCCTCCTAGAAAGAAAGTTAGGAATCAAAATGTGCAGGTACCCATCTAAACAATTTCTGTGAAAGGATCGAGCCTGGTTGCTTCCGCATGTGTGGGGTTTTTTTTGCCAGTGAGTGAAGTCAGAGGTGTGATTAATGAATGAGTTTTTTGGACACCATGCAATAAGAACCCACAGTGTCTGAAAGAGCTGCTGTTTTCCCCTGCCCTTTAATTCACTTTTCCTGTTCCTGTCTTATTTTCTGGGCAGAAATTCAACAAGTTAAGACTTTTCTCCATTATGAGAAAAGCTTCAATATGGTTGCATGCTAATTTTGTGTTATGCCATGCTCCCCATTGCAGCCATTTTCTGATTGGCACTCTCTCAAAAATCAAAATGTGTCACTGGCTCAAAAAAACGTTGACAATCCCTCATATAAAATGTTTTGAAGGACAGGGGAGAAGGGACACTCTTTTTCCATCCTGGTTATATTCTAGGGATGAGGAAAAATCCAATTCAATTTGCATGTAAAGATGAATCTATTTAATTCACACTTGCTGAAACAAGTTGTGAACCAAAACACAGCCATCCATTGATATTTGCACTCCCCCATAATTTTGCAATGCAGTCCTTGAGCCAAATAACGTGTACAGGCAACTCTCAACTGACTCAAGAGTTATGTTCTGGGGATCGTGTGTAAAGTCAAATTTGTGTATTAGTCAAAGCAAATTGTGTTCAATGGTGGATGGGATTCCCAAAGTCATTTTCCCTGCAACCCCGCCCCTTTTACATTCCCTATAATTTTTTCCTTTATTCTCTCCCCCCAAATGCGTAAAGCCAAATATGCACAATTTAAATGCACGTAAGTTGTGCGTTACCTGTACAAATATTCATACATTCTATGATTCTTTGATTAGGGTAAAATGCTCATAAAATGCGTACAAGATAAGATACAAAAATGCATTTCGTTAGGGGAAATTCCACACAAAAGGTGTATATTAGGAGAAATTCACATTAAAACACTGAAGTGCATGAGGACACGCTCTCTCTCTCTCTCTCTCTCTCTCAGCAATGTGGAAATGTCAAGAACTTAACTTGCCACATGCCCGAGAGAGAGAGAGAGAGAGAGAGAGAGAGAGAGAGAGAAGGGATTGTGGAGACTGCCACAGCTGCTGCCATCACCTCATAAGGAAGAAGATGCCTATTTCCATTTCTCTGTTTATCATTTTCTCCATAAAAATGGAAATAGCAACAAAGCATTATAGAATTTTAGAGTTGGAAGGAACCCAGAGGGACATCCAGCCCCTTCCAATGCTAAGATCTTACTTTCCTACTGGATGGAGTTTTGTTCTGCTGCCAAGCACCCACTCTTTTTAAAAGTTGGGGAGAGGGTAAGAGGGCAGGCGTTGTGGTGAATGCTGCCGTCGAATTGCAGTTGTTTTTGTGGGCTGAGGTCAGTACTATAATGCAGTGCATTGTTTTGTTTTCTTTGAAAAAGAAGCAGCTTTAAACAGGCAAGAGTAGGATTTAATAAATTCTAGGCTGTTGGGTTTTTCGTTGTTTCGTTTTATGTTCATTATTGTGTGAAACACTCCTCAATCCATTGCTTACTTTCTTCCTCCCTTGCTAATATTCTTCTGTACTCCAAGTCCCTTTCATGGTTTTGTGACAGAGCACCTTGCATGCAGAAGGTCCCACATTCAGTCCTTGATGACATCTCCCTCTCTGCCTGAAACCCCAGAGAGCCACTATTGCATTTGTATCTCCCCCTTTCTCCAAGGATCTCAAAATGGTGTGCATAGTTTTCCTCCCCCCCCCCCCCGCATTTTATCTTCACAACCACCTTGTGAGGTAGCTTAGGCTGAGACGCAACGATTGGCACGAGAGCTTCATGGCTGACTTAGGGATTTAAACCTGGGTCTCCCAAGTCCTAGTCTGACACTCTAATTTATGCCGCTATACAAATGTATGGTGCAACTTAATTTGGAATACGGTGTACAGTTTTGGTTGCCTCACTTCAAAAAGGATATTGCAGAGTAGAAAGAGGCACTTTGATGGCATGGCTGTCAGCGTTTTGCTACTTCTGCAGAGTCAAGGCAGTGCCAACCCAGAGGTTAGATTATTGTGTCTGTCTTGAAATCCAGCCAGCTCCACAAAATGAAAACCAGAAAAACCCGCCTGATAGATTTTGAGTAGCAGCTCCAAGCAAGACAGACTTCCAGTCTTTGGAGGATCCCTGGAAACAACCCAGGGCTTGTTTTCAGGTGTCAAGCAATTCAAAACAACTTTCAAAGACAGAAACAAGGTGGCTCCAGAAAGATATATAGTTATGACTCCTCATAAATAAATACGACGTCTCGGGTATCAAAAGACCGGATAAAGAGGAATTGGAAAAAGGGAAAGCAAAATGAGCAATTCCCCTGTAAGGAAAGCATACAACATTTGGGGCTTTTTAGTTTTAGAGAAAAGGTAAGAGGTGACATGACAGAAGTTTATAAAATCATGCATGGCATGGAGAAAGGAAGCAGATATTTATTTATTTATTGAGCTAGATGGACCAATGGTGAGACTCTATGTATATAGGCAGCTTCCTAAATACAGTTTAAAGATGAGGAACCCTAATAAGAGAGATCTGAAGGGGTCATGGAGTTGCCCGTCAATTCGGAGTACCTGGACACCAGGTAGATTGAGTAGACACAGATGTCTGTCACCTGGTCACAGTCCTCTTCACAATGGTGGCATGTGCTCTATTTCAGTGGATATTACAGATCTTATTCCTAAATGTTCATCTACGTGTATGCCCATTTTATGCAAACCTGTGTCCTCTTTCGCCCCTCTCATTTGGCAATGGGTAAGTGGCCATCCTAACTTGGAAAGAGGGAGAAAAGGGGAATGTGATGATTTGACAGCATCTGGATTTGTGAGAACAAGCCAGTGAGTGGGTGGTATGAGGCCTGGGAAGACTGTCTCCCTGTGAAAGCAACCCAGGTGAGTGACATAAATACAGTCAATAATCATCGTGGGAGAAAACCATCGGTCTCAGCAGACCTAGAATATAATAGGCCTGCTTGCTTTTCCATTCCCCCGGGTGGCATTAGATTAAATTGTCACTTGTTAGGCAACCACCCAGAAGAAACTGAGGTGCTTATTAGTACCTCTAACTTGAATTTGTTTAACACATATCAAGCCAACCTATCGTCTTCTTTAGAGAACGTAACCATTTTAGGGTTGCCATATGTCCGGGGAAAACCCAGACATGTCCTCTTTTGAGGGCCAACATGCCCATCTGGGCATATTTTTACATTTTAAAGGAAATGTCCAGGGTTTTTTTTTTTTAGGGGGTGTGTGCTCAGGCTGTCCTCTTTTTTGCTCTTCAAGATCTGGCAACCCTACCATTGCTGACAAGCAAGAGGGAATCCTTTGAACACAACTTGCCTTTTGCAAGGTTTTGATGTGGTTCTGTACAATATTCTCGGGCAGTGCCAGATTTACATATAAGCTAAACAAGCTATAGGTTAGGGCCCCACTCTCTTGGGGCCCCCCAAAAAATTTAAAGGAAAAAAACCTGGATGTACATTTCCAAAATATAAGATAAAAAACAAGTAAAATAAAACCTATGTTTTGTGTTGTGTAGGCTCCTGTGATGTAAGTAATGAGCCTTGCCTGCTAACCTGCTCCCTAAAATATCACTGGTTTGCTAATTTCTATATATAGGGTGCCTACATTCTGCATGGACTGGTTGTATGGCAACATGTGCAAATAGCTTTAGATACCTATTAGGTCCGTAAATTACCATATAGCATATATTCAACACAAAAAACAGTGACAATTTGTTGTTGACAAAGGACAGCTGGACATATAAAGGGCCCCATTACCTTGAGTAGCTTAAGGCCTCATCAAACCTAAATCTGGCCCTGTTCTCGGGAGTTAATTGGAGAAATATTTATTTCTTTAGAACATTTTGGGCCAGCCAAAAAGTCTCCCAGAGTGACTTACATACAGTCACTTCAAAGAAGACCATCCCTGCCTGCAAGCTTGCAACCTGAAAAACACCCACAACACCCACAGGGAAGGGGACAGGGAAGGGAGGGAGGGGTGTGTGCGAAATCACACTCAATTCCTCTTCACAGGGAACTCTAGGAATAGATAGGAGATCAGTAAATTCAAGCGTGTACTGAACACAGCTTTCCAAATCTGAGCATATCAAAGGGCTTTGCCCAACTCCTAGCAGAAATGAAGACTAGCTCCAGGTAATCCCTGTGAAGGAGGACACCCGTTAATAAGCAGCAGCCACAGTTGAAAGAGCCAGCCTCACTTGCTTCCATGGCCAGGACAAAATTTGATACAGACCCACTTTAAACAGTCACAGTGGTATCATGGTGCTTTAAATGTATGGTGTGGATGTGGTCTTGATGTCCCACCGTTTGGTGGTGTGTGCCTTTGCATCTCTTAACCATGCCCCCCTCCCCTCTTGAAGGAGGTTCCAGCCTTTTTGCCTTTGAGGTTTCACCCATTTAGCGTGCGCATAGCCACAATTACTTTTCCTCCGCTTTTCCCTGCGAGGTTCGTACATTAAAGCTCCCTGACTGAGTGCCGCCCGCCCCCCCCCCCGTTTTGTTTTTGCTCTGGAGCTTCCCCCATGAAAAGCTGCTCTTTAAAGCTCAATCAGAGCACAATTTGAAGAAAACTCAAACTGGTGTTTGGCTCAGGGCAAAGGAAAAAAAAAATGCTTTACATGGACCTTTTAAGTGTGGGCTTGTTCCTGGAAAGAGTGGGGCGAAAGGGCGATAAGCCCTGACTTAAGGAGGCAGGGTCTGAATTTCTCCGGCAAGGTTGAGCTGAGTCCTCCATTACCAGTATATGGGGCAGGTGGGAAATATGTTGTTGGAATAGCAATAGGAAAGATGCGGGGGTTTTGGCACAGAAACTGCTTTGGTCACCCTGTAGGATGACCTCTATCAGGAGAGAGGCATGGAAAATGCATCTCTGTTATTTCTCCTCAAGCTCTCAGCAGCTTTCAATATCATTAACCATAGTATCCTTCTGGAGCAGCTGTCCGAGTTACTGCTGGGTGGCACCACTCTGCGGCAGTGGTTCCGGTAGTACATGGATGGACCAGAGGGTGTTGCTTGGGGAGTGTTCTTCAGCCCTGTGGAGCCTTCACTATGGGCGTCATCAGGGTTCAATTTAATCCCCTATGCTGTTTAACATCTACATGAAACTTCTGACTGGAGTTATCCACAGTTTTGGAGTACTTTGTCAGCAACATGCTGATGACACACAACTCTGCTTCGCCTTTACACCTGCAGGTGAGGTAGTGGGTGTGATTGTCTTGACATTGGTAATGGACTGGATTGTCTTGTCTTCGTAATGGATTGGATAAGAGTCAACAAACTGAATCTCAAATCAGATAAGACCGAGACACTGTTAGTGGGCGGTTCCCTAGACGGAATGGCAGAGCAGTTGCCTGCTTTTGATGGAGCTACACTTCCTCTGAAGGAGTGGATACATAGCTTGGGGAAACTCCTGGGTCCTTTGCTGTTGCCTGAGGCTCAGGTGGCCTTAGTGGCATGGAGTGTCTTCCACCAGCTTCGGCTGGTGGCCCAGCTGCACCCCTATCTGGACAGGGATAGCCTAACCTACGTTGTCTGTGCTCGGTAACCTCTAGGTTAGATTAGTGCAATGTGTTATATGTAGAGCTGCCTCTGAAGATGGTTCTGAAACTTCAGCTAGTGCAGAATTTGGTGGCAGGCTGCTCACCAGGGCAGGACGGTTTGAACATATTACACCAATCCCGGTCTAACTGTTTTTGACCTATAAAGCCTTAAATGCCTCAGGACAGGAGCTTAATACCTCAAGGACTGCCTCTCTCCATATGAACTTACCCAGACCCTGAGATTATCCTTTGAGGCCCTTCTTCATGTGTCTCCTCCATGAGAGGTCCAGAAGGTGGCAACACAAGAACGAGATTTTTCTGCAGTGGCTCCTCATTTGTGGATGGCTGTCACCAGGGAGGTTTGGCTAGTGCCTTCATTTTGTTGTTGTTGTTGTTAAAGATTTTATTGATTTTCCATTTTCAAAACAAATATTCAATATCAATGCTAAACATTAGTTTTTCACACACACACCCCGTTGACTTCCCTCAGCTTCCATTTCTGGTTTATTACATCAAAAGATACGTTCTGCTGTTTATATACAATACTATGTTATCACACTGTTATATTCTTGGTTTATGTAAATAAAATTGTAAATTTTTATTTAAATCCTGCCAATGAGTCCATTTTTTTTTTTGGGTGTTTCTGCAAATATATTGTAAAAGGTTCCCATTCTTTCTCAAAGTCCCTGTTGTCCTTTTCTCAAAGTGTGTCTGTTAACTTTGCTAACTCTGAGTAGTTCATCAATTTTTCTTGCCATTGTTCTTTAGATGGTACTTCTCCACTCTTCCAGTTTTGTGCTATTAGAATTCTTGCTGCTACATAAATAATGTCCATTTTTCTTTCGGCTGCTCTTGTCCTAAAATACCTGACAAAAAAGCTTCTGGTTTTTAAACAAATGTTATTTTAAACATTCTTTTCAATTTGTTGTATATCATCCCCCCCCCTTTTTTATAATCTTGCAATCCCACCACATATGATAAAATGTACCTTCCCCTTCTTTACACTTCCAACAGTTCTTTTGTTCTGTTTTATACATTTTTGCCAATTTTACTGGTGTGATATACCACCTGTACATCATTTTCATGTAATTCTCCTTCAACAATATACAATCGGTAAATTTCAAATTCACTTTCCAAAGCCTTATCCAGTCCTCAAATTGTATGTTGTGACCTACATCCTGTGCCCACTTAATCATTACTGGTTTGACTTCCTCATCTTTGGTTTCCCATTCCAACAGTATATTATACACCTTTTTTTAATAGTTTTGAATTATTGTCTATAATATCCTTTTGGAATTTTGAAACCATGTAAGTAAATCCTTTCTTATTATCTTCTTTGAAAATTTCATTTAGTTGTCTGTGTTGCAACCAACTCTGGAGATTTTCCTTTATCTCATCATAGCCTTTCAATTTTAACTTTCCTTGTTCTGTTAGTAATTCTCTGTAAGTTAGCCATGTTTCTTTCATTGTTGATGTTTTAACTGCTAATGCTTCAATAGGTGATAGCCACCACAGAGTTTTGGGTTCCAGTAATTCTTTATATTTTTCCCATACCTTTATTAAAGATTTTCTTATATGATTATGGAATCCTTTGTGTACTTTAGCTTTTCCATACCACAGATATGCATGCCAGCCAAATCTGTTATCATGTCCTTCCAACTCTATTGCCTCTTTTCCCCCAATTTTATCCAATCCTGAATCCAAGTAAGGGATGCTGCTTCATAGTAAATTTTAAAATCTGGAAGGAAAAGTCTCATCTTTCTTTTAAGTCTGTAAGTATTTTATGATTTATCCATGGCCTTTTCCCACTCCAGATAAATTTTGAGATATCTTTTTGCCATTTTTTGAAACAGGCATGATTACTTATTATTGGTAATGTCTGAAATAGGAATAACATTTTTGGTAATACATTCATTTTGATTGCTGCAATTCTTCCTAAAAGGGAAAGATTCATCCTGTTCCATATGTCTAGATTCCTTTTTATTTCATTCCATTTTTTTTTCATAATTATCTTTGTAAATATTAATGTTCTTTGACGTCAACCATATTCCTAAATATTTTACCTTTTTGTGGGTTTCTGTGTCTATAGATTCTGATAACTCCTTTTCTCTTTCTTTAAGGTTTTTAACTAACAGTTTAGTTTTGCTTTTGTTGTTTGAATCCTGCCACCTGTCCAAAATTGAATTTTTTCTAGGACTCTAGGGAGAGAGTTCTTTGGGTCTTCTACTATAATAACCAAGTCATCAGTGAAAGTTTTCAGTTTATGCTAATTTTTCTTTATTCTTATTCCTGCCGCCTCTTTGTCAACTCTAATGTTTCTTGCTAATACCTCCAGGACCAGAATGAACAAAAGTGGTGATAATGGACATCCTTGTCTAGTTCCTTTTTGTATTTTACATTGGTTTGTTATCACCTGATCAATGATTAATTTTGCATTCTGTTCTGCATATACAGCTTGGATTCCCTTATTGAATTTTTCTCCAAATTCCATTTCTTCAAGAACTCTTTTCATAAAGTCCCAAGAAACACAATCAAATGCTTTTTCTGCATCTATAAACACCAATGCCACTTGCTTTTCATTTTGGACTTCCAGGTATTCAATTATATTTAAAACATTCCTAATATTATCTTTCATTTGTCTACCTGGAAGAAATCCTGCTTGATCTTGATGTATATATTCTTCCAAAACTATTTTTATTCTATTGGCTAAGATATATGCAAACAGTTTGTAATCATTATTTAATAATGAAATGGGCCTATAATTTTTAACTAAAGTTATATCTGAATCTTGTTTTGGAATTAATGTTATAAACGCCTCTTTCCATGTTTCTGGTAATTCCCCTGTTTTTAAAATCTCATTCATCATATCCTTTAAGGGATGCCTTCATTATACACCTTTAGGCGCCAGGCGAAAATGTTCCTTTGGCTGATTGACATCTGATGCCCTTTTAAATGTGTTGTGGGAAAGGGGATTATTGTGTTGATTTTGTTCATATTTTTATTATGTATTTTACATTGTAATTTTATGTTGTGAACCACCCTGAGATCTGTGAATAAAGTGTATTATGCAAATGTTAATAATAATAATAATAATAATAATAATAATAATAATAATAATAAAACAAACAAACAAACAATAGCTAGACCAATTCTTCCTCTGCCCTTCCCTCCTGGGGATTTTAGTCAGCATTCTGATACCACTTGCCACCTAACAGCTATCAGGACCCTTAACAAACTACAGCTCCCAGAATTCTTTGGGGGAAGCTGTTACTGTTTCAAGTAATAATAATAATAATAATAATAATAATAATAATAATAATAATATCTTTATTGTCATTGCCCCCTCTCAGGGACAACGAAATTACTTGACTGCTCCATAAAAACACTAATTAAAACAATACAGTATAGCACCATAATGCTTGTAAATGCATGGGGTGAATGTGGCTTTGAAATGTCATGACTTATCTGAGTCCCAGGAGGAGGTGGATAATTAGCAAGACGGAGTGATGCTTTTTGTAGCAACCTCTCAGCTCTTGTAAGCATCTAGTTCTTCCTCCAAAATACCAGACTTCTCAAGATGCGACTGTCAAGATAACCAACCCAGGTTCATAGCATTATTCTCCTCCAATTTAAAAATGTACAGGTTTCTGCTTGATTCTTGTCTGCACCAGTTGTCATAGTATCTGTCCCTGCAGCCTGGGTGGAACCTGGCTGAAACTGATCCTTATCTCCCCAGATTGAGAAAGGCACTTTGAGGGAAACACTGTTATGAAGCAGGTGGAGGGGGTGTTAGCAAGCTCAGTGTTAGGTGATGTGGCTGCTTTCTAGGCAGAAATGTTATCACCCCGAATTCCATTGCGGCTTCAGAAGGCAGCCTTCTTCAAACTAGAATGACAGCTACGTTTAAAATGACTTATTCCAGGGTGGTGCAGTAGTTGGTGTGTTGAGGTACCAACACAGCAACAAAGCTCACTGGGTGTCAAGGCTTGAGTCAGGCGTAGGTAGGGCAGCAAGAAAAAACAACAAATCACCTAAGGCCGGTGAAGATAAATCTTTATTCAAGGAAACAAACCACAGTTCAGGCCTAGTGGTCTCGGCAACTCTTCCTAGGAGGTCTTGCCCCAATGAAGCAGTTGTGAGGACTGAAGGTCCCTGCTTTCCAATCCCTCTCTAACTCTCCTCTTTTTCCAGGTTTTCCCCATGCAGACTCAAACTGCGGCCAGCTAATCTCTGTTCTGCTCTTTCATTTCTCTGTGTGTTCCTGGATAAGAGGGGGAAGGGGAGCTGGTTGCAACAGGAGGGGGAGACTCCCTGGATTCTTCAGCAGCCTCTTGACCGCCCTCCTCTCCAGCCTCTGCTCCAGCCTCAGAGTCTGAACTGCACTCTGCCACAGACCGTTTCTGCTCACAGAACCCTGTTGCCCCTCCAGCTTCTAACACCTCCTTCCCCAGCCTTCTCCCTCTGGCCACTCATCATTGTCCCACCACCAATCCCCTCACTCAGAGCCTTCTTCCCCTGGGGCTTCCCTAGGGGGGTGTCCCTGGCAGGTGCCTCCCACCACTCCTCAGCATCCAGTCATTCCATGACACTGAGTGACCTTGGGCCAATCACTCACTCTCAGCCTAATGTACCTCACACTATTAAATGAGAGGGAATTAAACTAAATGAGGATGGGGGGAACCATGTACACCACTTTGAGCTGCGTATCTGGCTGTGTTGCACGTATGAGCGGGGGTAGGGGGCAGTTGCCCCTCGATTTGCGGCAGATCAATTAAAAACACTTAACTAATTGAGGTTCTGTATCCTGGCTACACCCATGGTTACACATCTGCAGCATCTCACCAAGGCCTGAGGCATGGCTTGGTCCCTGCTGCAAGAGCATTATTGCAGGACTGCAAGAACATTTCTCAGTAGGTCTCGTTTTAGGTCATGACTTAGGTCAAGTCTGCACCTCACCTCAGGCACTGGCAGTTCTTGTACCAGATTCTCCTTTGCTCATTAAATGTGGCAATGTGGTTCTCTGTGAATCCAGAGCAACCTGCGTTTCTTACTCCCTCTTTATCAACCAAATGAAGCGTGCTAATCCTTGCTAGATTTCCATGTGAGATTTCGGGAGATGTTCATTCTTCTTGGGAAGTTCCTGCTGACTAAACATTGGACGCTCTAATATCAATAGGATAGCACTCAAAACTCTTGTTCTGTCATTGCATCATGGGTAGCATATCATTGGGCATTTTGGGTGTGCAAGTTCATAGTCCTGGCTTTACTTGTTGCTTTTTCTTTAAACTGCATCAAGTGCCTAGTACTCAATGACTGGCCTGAAAATGTGTAGGCCCAGTGGTGGCCAAACTTGGCCCTCCAGCTGTTCTGGGACTACAATTCCCATCATCCATGGCCACTGGTCCTGTTAGTTAGGGATGATGGGAGTTGTAGTCCAAAAAGAGTTGGAGGGCAGAGTTTGGCCACTGCTGGTGTAGGCAATGCCTGCAGTCCAGTCTGTGCTGCTACAGCAGAGACAGCTGGTAGGTTGAGGTTGGTCAGGGCAATACGGAGAGTTGGGGGGGAGGAGTGTGAAATGTGGTTGGGGGACGCTAGTTGAGGGGGAGCTAAAAGTAGGGGGTGAGGGAACAACTGGGGACTAAGTGGGAGTTGAGCGAGAGGGGATGGAAATTTCCCCTGAAGAAGGGGCCGTAGGTTAAAGTGGTGGGGAAGGGGGCTTTGGTGTCTGGGAAGGATACTGGAGGGTAGGTGTGGGGCTCTAGGTGGCCTTTCTCTCCCCCCCCCCCCACTGGGTGATCTTAGTACATTGAAATTTCTTGTTGTGTTTTTTGAAATACAGTCATACCTCAGGATAAATACGCTTCGGGTTGAGCACTTTCGGGTTGCCCTCCGCGGTGACCTGGAAGTAATGGAGCGCATTACTTCCAGGTTTCGCCGCTCGTGCATGCACAGACGGTCAAAATGATGTCACGCGTATGCACGGAAGCGGCAAAACATGACCCGTGCACGCGCAGACGTGCTGTTGCATCTTACGTTCCATTCGGGATGTGAACGGGGCTCCGGAACGGATCCCGTTCGCATCTTGAGGTACCACTGTATGTAACTCAGTTGTCAGCTGTCTTGGAAGGTTTGGTATGGCAAAGAGGGTGTCAGAGCAACTTATGGAGTGTGGTAAGTGGGCATTAATGGGGTTGAGGTGGTGAGGGGGTAATCTCTGTGCATTGAAAGGAGAGTTTGAAAATGCAAGAGAAGCATTGCTGGGTTTCAAATATTCCTGCTCTCAAGCCTTTAGTACAGAGATTGGCAAAGAGAACTGAAGGTGAACAGATTGCGAGGCACCATGAGAGGAAAGATAGGAGGCGTGATAAAGGATTGGGAGATGGTAAGCCAGCTATGCAGGGCAGCTGGAGTTGAAACATGAGGGCCAGCTTGGCCCCATGACAGTGCCCAGCCCATGGGGAATTTTGTGGGTGCTCAGGCACCCAGGGCCCCAGTGAGCCGGCACCTATGAGTTGAAGCAAGGGGGATTGGCTTGGAAATGAGCAGGGAGAAGCTTGCATTACAGGAAGGAGCGCATTAGAAGGAATCCCGTGGTGCACTTCTCTTTTTATGTGCGGGATTAATCTATTTGTATTTATAAAAATGAGTTATGTAAGGGTAATAGTTTCTTATGTGGGAATGTTATTAAATGCACTAATGATGCTGATTGCACTTTGATGTTTGATTAAGTTTGATGAATTTATTTGCTTAAATACACATTACTCCGTTAAAGTAATAATGGATTGGCCTGGAAGTGGAGACTGGCCTTTGCCATCAAGGCAGACAAGGTGGCTCCTGCAGGGCTGGTGGCAGACAGGGGTCAAACCAATTAGCATTATTAAGCCCAGCTGTACACGATATCCAGTATTTTCCTTAAACTTATCAATCGTAGTGATTTTGTTATTTCTTTTATTGAACAAGGCACTGCCAACCATGTGTGCCATTGTAATGGATTGCTGTGAAGTAATTTCTGAACCAGGTAAATTAATTTTTAGCCCACCAAGCCCCTCCCAGCCTGTCCTGTATTTTGCCCGACCAAAGGTGGCAACCCTATATGCAGAGGTTCTGTAGGTGGTTCTCCACCCTGCTCCTGCCAGCCTGGTAGAAAGTTGATCCTCTACAATGTACAGAATAGGCCTGTGATCTGCTTAGTTGGTGCAATAGAGCAGCTGAAGAATGGGGTTGTGTTTGTGCTGTGTGGAAGCAATCCACTCAGGACGGAAGGCCCCATCTACACAATAAATTTACAGCAGTATCGTGCCACTTTACAGCTGTGGAAAACAAACCTGCTGGGTGTGGAGAGTGCAGCTGAATGGGACCCCACTGTGGGAAGCCTGGGGAAGGAAAATCCCTTGCCCCAAATAGCAAGTCTAGACTGAGAGATGAGGATGATGCTCCACCTGCTCTGCTGTCGCCTTTGCTCTTCAGATCCAAGGTGCAAAGGGGAATCATTGGTGGATCAAGACAGGGCTGAGGATGTGCTAGGAGGGGATTATCTATTCATTTAATACATTTATATCTCACCTTTCCTTCAAGGAGCTCAAGGTGGCAAACATGGTTCTCCCTTTCCCCATTTTAACCCCACAACTACCCTGTGAAGTAGGTCAGGCTGAGAGGGGGAGTGACTGGCCCAAGGTCACCCAGTGAGCTTCATGGTCAAGCAGCGATTTGAACCCTGGTCTCCCAGATCCTAGTCCGACACTCTTAACCTGTATACCACCACTGGCTCTCTGGTTATGGGGAGGGAGAGGGAGACATCCATGGACTTGGTGCCTGTCAGGCTGCCTTGGGACTGCAGTGTGTTTTTGCTGGTCCTCAGCTGTATTGAGGTTCTCCCCACAGAATTGTAGAGTTGGAAGGGACTATGAGGGTCATCTAGTCCAACAGCCTGCAATTCAGGAATTTTTCACCTGATATGGAGCTCATGTTCTGTCCTGGCTTGGTATTCAGACTCATGGCTCAGCTGTTGTGATAATAATCTGTATTCCAAAATTCACTACAGCTCCCAAATATAAGTAGGGTTACAGCTCACAAAGTCAGAAAGCATGGCAGAACTTGAGAGGACTTGGCTAGACAGAAGCAAAGACCCAAGTACGCTCTCTCTCTCTCTCTCTCTCTCTCTCTCTCTTTCACACACACACACCAGGCTCCTCATTTGAAGAGCAGGACAGTCACCTTCGTCAAAGGTGTGGTCAAAGTCCTGAGGGTCAGAGCAAACGCTGTGCCAAGTACTGGCACAGTCCCTCCAGGCCTTGCCGACAGAGGTGGAGACCATGAGGCAGGATCATTGTCAGCTTTCTCCTTCCGTTCCACTCACAGAATCCCAGAAACAGATAGGTAGCCGTGTTGGTCTGCCATAGTCAAAACAAAAAATTTTTTTCTTTCCAGTAGCACCTTAAAGACCAACTAAGTTAGTTCTTGGTATGAACTAACCAACTAACCAACTAACATACCAAGAACTAACTTAGTTGGTCTTTAAGGTGCTACTGGAAAGAAAAAAATTTTTTGTTTAGAATCCCAGAAGTGTAAGTTGGAAGGGACCCCAAGGGTCATCTAGCCCAAACCCGCCTCAATTCAGGAATCCTGCCCACAGCTGTCCCTGGGTGGGCTTGAACCACCAACCTTCTGGTTAACAGCCAAATACGCAACCCATTGCACCACCTGAGGGGTTGGCCCCCATGCTGGCAGAGGTTGGCTCTGGAGCAGCCTTGACCTGCTTGGGATGTTGTGCCTGGGGTATCAGATGACACTGAGTTGGGCTGTCCCTCTGACAACCCTTCCCCCACTCAGCCCTTCCCCCAGGTCCGAGGCCCCCCACAGGTGCTTTGTCCTGCCTCCCGATCCCATAGGCCCCTCCCTGGGCCAGATGCCTCTCTTTCCACCAGTCCTCCTCCCCATCGAAAACTCCTGCCCAGACATTCCCACAGGGTTAAGTCCCAAGCATCTTTCTCATCAGAGGTATCCCTGTGATCTGGGACACCTTCCCATCTGCACCCGCCCCAGAACTCTGTGCATGCCTCAGCAAAATGAAGAAATGAGTGAGAATTAAATCCTGCTGCACTGATTGCAAGCCCCTGGCCCTCCTGGTGACAGGCGTTAGCAGCCAATGCAGAACAGAGCCCCACCCTCTTGGCGATCAGTTGATGAAACTTACAACATCAGTAGGTTAGCAGGTGGACATGGTTTGAAAAATGGCATCATGAGCCAAGATTGGCTCCAAGGCTGAAGGTTGCTCAGCCCTGTCATAGACTGAAAGGACAAAAAAGGGTATTGAATTCTCTCAAATCAGCTTATTTCCTTTTACATAAATACAGCATACTCTGCAACTGAGGCCGGTTGTGCTTTCCAGATGCTCATGTAGTGAAATTTTCTGCCTTAATTAAACCTGACTCACCTTGTTACTTGTGTTTAAAGAATGGAATTAATTTAAAAAAATTAAGAGGTTATGTCATTGAAATCAGTTTCATAATGAGCTTATGACAGTCAGGTGTAAGGTATGATTGATTCTTGCAGGAACGCATCACACCCTGCATTCTGAGCCTGAGATCCTGCAGATGGGACGTTAGTTAGAACTTACCAAGCAACAGATTCATTAGTGATTGGGATCATAATTTCTTATATCACACTGCCAGTGTGAGAGTATGCAATACCATTATGCAATACCATTATTAGTATTATGTTTTATTGATTTTTTTTATAAGTTTGATACTTTTGCATCTTAAGATTTTGTAAGGTGCTTTAAGAGGTTTTGTAAAAAGTGATGAACAAATAATCCTTAAGGGTGGAAGTATTTAATGTTGGCTCTTTCATTTTCTTTTTTCTTTTTTAACTTAAATTTTGTTCATTACATTTTGCAGCAATTTGTTGGGGTTTTTTTGTTTAAGTCCTCATGAAAATTCCCTGGCATTTCAGTGTGAATTTCTCCTAATAAACACTTTTTCGATGCATTTTCAATGTACAGTACACATTTTTGCAAGCGATTTCCCCTAATATAATACATTTTGCTAAACTCTTTTCAGTAATATGTGCATGTTTATGAGTACCCTCCAATGATACGTGCATCTTTAAAAAACAGTGAATGGAAAAAAATGTATTGCAAAATTTGGATAAGAGTGAATTTCAAGGAATAGCTGTGTTATGATTTGCATATTATTCTAGAAAGTGTGAATTTTACAGATTTTGTTTTGAATGTGTACTGAATTGAATGTTTTCTCTATCTCTAATAATGATAATACTATGACCATTACTCCCCAAGGAAGAGCCAGATATTAGCTGGTTCTTCTGAATCATTTCATAGACTCATAGAATTGTAGAATTGGAAGAGACCCCAAGGATCATCTAGTAATCCAACCCTCGACAATGCAGGGTTGCAGTTGTTGCAAGGTATGCGTCTGAACCCACCTGTGTATTTATACACATGCTACCAAGAGGTTTCGCTAGAGTTATGAATATGTGCATACCCTGGAGCTTAATTACAATTTAAGCAGGCAGCAAATTCCGCAGCACCTACACACCTTGATCTAAAGAGTGAAAAGATTCCTAACCATTCCCCAGTAGCCTACAGAAAGTGAGTGTGACCATTTTGCCATAGAACCCACACCAATAGCAAGTTAATAAATGGAGGGGGAAGCGGGTAGCTGCCCTTAAAGCGATGCATGTGTTGGTTCCATGAGAGTGTTGATTTAGGATCATTAACTACGAACTAATGGGATGGAGATGTTCCTTGTTGCAGCTTGGAGAGCAAATTAACTACTGAATTATTATTGGGGGGGGGCGTGTTGTACTAATTTAGCCAATGCATTCTAATGGACAAGGGAGAGGGGCTTTGAGACGAGCACTTCCTATAATCCCAATATTTCCATTGTTCTATTGTCTCTTTCCTGCCCTTTTCTCATTTTGCTTATTCTGCTTAATTAATTTTGGAATTACAGAATGTGTCCACAGCCCTGACTGTTGCTTAACCCCCAAAAATGGCTAAAACCTGAGAGTGCTTCAGGAGAAATCCCATGGCTCTGACCAGCCAGCTGGGGAGGTGAAAAGGCTGCTTGATCTTGCTGAAACCTCTGACTCTTTGCACTCTTTCTGTTCTCTAGGAGCTCGTGGACTGGCGTAAACCTTTGCTGTGGCAAGTGGGCCACTTGGGGGAGAAGTATGATGAATGGGTGCATCAACCAGTGGATCGTCCCATTCGCTTATTCCACTCGGATTTCATTGAATCTCTCTCCAAAACAGCATGGTGAGGCTCTGGGGTGCATCAGATAGCTGGGAGTCCAAATCAGTCCTGGCAGGTGGAGAATACTGGGTGAAGTTGTGTGGGTCATGTTGCGTTTTGGCTGTTGCTGGGCAATCCTCAATAGGTGGGGCGCCAAATTCACTGGTTTGGAAGGGGGCAGAACTGTTACCAGTCAAGAGTTAGCCAAAGTGGTCCCTCCAAACATTGCTGGACGATGACACCCATCATCCTTGGCTGTTCGCCACACTGGCTGGGTCCCCAGTAACATGTATAGGGGACCACATTGGCTCTGCTCTAACCCAATCTAAATAATCCACCCTAGCTAAGGAAGCACCATTCATTCATCACTACAATTGGTTATATGGAATTAGGAGTGGTACTAGAGAAGACATTATTCATCCAACTAGAAATGGTGTGCAGAGTTTTCGCCAGGTGGGAGGAGGACTGCAGCCATTTGTGGGTGAGTGAGTGATCTGGACTGAGACCATGTTATGGAGAAGATTTAGTCCTTTGCCCTCACCATAGTCCTGATATGGATCAGGAGGGCATCATCATCATTTAAACCATGGGTAGGCAATCTAAGGCCTGGGGGCCGGATCTGGGCCAATCGCCTTCTAAATCCGGCCCACGGACGGTCCAGGAATCAGCATGTTTTAACATGAGTAGAATGTGTCCTTTTATTTAAAATGCATCCCTGGGTTATTTGTGGGGCATAGGAATTCGTTCACCCCCCCCCCAAAAAAATAGTCTAGCCCCCCACAAGGTCCGAGGGACAGTGGACTGGCCCCCTGCTGAAAAAGTTTGCTGACCCCTGACTTATTACTTGCTTTTTTTGTTTGTTTACAAAAGCAACTCAAAGCAACTTACAAGAAATAAATAATGCATCCATTAAAACCAGAATAAAACAGAACAAAAACCTAATAACAGGGGGTGGGTGGGTGTGGGGGACTCCCTGGTCCTGAATGGGGTAACTGTGCCCCTGAAGGACCAGGTGCGCAGCCTGGGAATCATTTTGGACTCACAGCTTTCCATGGAGGCGCAGGTTAATTCTGTGTCCAGGGCGGCTGTCTACCAACTCCACCTGGTATACAGGCTGAGACCCTACCTGCCTGCAGACTGTCTTGCCAGAATGGTGCATGCTCTAGTTATCTCCCGCTTGGACTACTGCAATCCACTCTACGTGGGGCCACCTTTGAAGGTGACCCAGAAACTGCAATTAATCTGGAATGCGGCAGCTAGACTGGTGACTGGGAGTGGCCGCCAGGACCACATAACACTGGTCCTGAGAGATCTGCATTGGCTCCCAGTACGTTTCCAAGCACAATTCAAAGTGTTGGTGCTGACGTTTAAAGCCCTAAATGGCCTCGGCCCAGTATACCTGAAGGAGCATCTCCACCCCCATCGTTCAGCCCAGACACTGAGATCCAGCACCGAGGGCCTTCTGGCGGTTCCCTCATTGCGAGAAGTGAGGTTACAGGGAACCAGACAGAGGGCCTTCTCGGTAGTGGCGCCTGCCCTGTGGAACACCCTCCCTTCAGATGTGAAGGAAAGAAGCAGCTATCTTATCTTTAAAAGACATCTGAAGGCAGCCCTGTTTAGGGAAGTTTTTAATATTTAATGCTGTATTGTTTTTAACACTCAAATGGAAGCCGCCCAGAGTGGCTGGGGAAACTCAGCCAGATGGGCGGGATATAAATAAATTATTATTATTATTATTATTATTATTATTATTATTATTATTATTATTATTACCCACTGATGGCTACTGCTTTCTCTCTCTCTCTCTCTCTCTCTCTCTCTCTCTCTCTCTTTTGGGGGGGGGGACAATTGGTTGTGGGGCCTGCGGCTGTGAGAGAGACACCTGCCTCCTCCCTCTCACCAGCTTAGATTTTCCCAGAAATTTGCAGGGCTTCCCAAAGGCTCTTCTTCGCCCACCAGGAGACAGCTGATGTTATGAACCTAAACCAGTTTTTCCCCTCTTCCTTCCAGGTACACAGTCTGTGCCGTCTGGCTTCCGCTGGTGCTTTATCTCAGCTGGCATAGCTACACGTCGCTTGCGAAGGGAGAAACCTGGCTGTTTTCTACCTTCACAACAGGTGCCTATGCTTAATCCATCAGCCTCTTTAAACAAGCTTCTCAGGACACTACAAAGCTCTGAGTGGGGAGAGGCAGGTCTGCACCTGGGCAATGGGGCATTAGGAAAAGGGGCATCTTTCAGCTGGTGTGGCCAGTTTGCGTCTGTGTCAGCTGAGAAGCAATCCTGCCTGGGAGCCCTGTGCCCTGAGCCTGACCCCTCTGTTTTCCATGGAGAGAAAAGGCAGGATGAAGCCTTATTCTTGGCGGGCCAGCAAGACAGTGCATCTGGGCAACTGTGTAATGGGAAATGGAGGAAAGGCCTTCTGGTCGTTGGGAATGGAGAGAAGATAAGCGTATACCCCTTTCATGGGCTGCACACATGCTTCAGCCTTTGAAGCACTTTGTTTTGGGGGTTTTTGAAAGCCCTTTTGTGGAGATCACTGCAGGGGCCCATATTTGCACTCAGTGCAGGCACCATGAGCAGCTGCTAAATCTTTGCCATATGTACGCATGGAGGGGGTGCCCTCTGTGCCTGGTGCACATTAGTTTCTTTCTGTTGGATCAATCCAGGACTGATCCAACACTTTCCCCTTTCAGTGCTCCCAGCACACACGTCCTGAAAGTTTATTGCCGTACCAATAGCACAGGCTGCACAGGCTGAGCTAGTTAAAGTGTACTCAGGCTTTGCTCCAAGGAGGCAACTTTGACTACATTCCTCCTTGTGGCTGGGTGGTGAGCCACAAGGAGGTGAGCCACAAGGAGCCGCTCTGGGTTCTGTCTAACTAGTGCCTACTTAATGGTCCTGAGTCAGCCATGTCTATTAATTTCAGCTGGTCTGCTCCTGAGTATGAGTTACATTGGGTGCAACCCTCTGTATGTGTCCCGAGGCTTCCTTTCCTTGCACCGTGCAGGGAACTTCGTGACCACATGTACCTTTTCTTTTCCCAAGGCGCTCTTGAGTATGCTCAGGCGCTGCCACACATGGCTAATTATTGACTATGTGATTTAATGCAAGACACCCAGAACATAGTGTGCTCGGAGTCTCCCTGCTATGGCACCAGGCAAGCAGGGGAACATCACACAAATTGATTTATTCCACGAGGATTGCAACACAGTGGTACCTCTGGTTACGTACTTAATTCGTTCCAGAGGTCCGTTCTTAACCTGAAGTTGTTCTTAAGCTGAAGCACCACTTTAGCTAATGGGGCCTCCTGCTGCTGCTGCCGCATGATTTCTGTTCACATCCTGAAGCAAAATTCTTAACCTGAGGTACTATTCCTGGGTTAGCAGAGTCTGTAACCTGAAGCGTATGTAACCTGAAGTGTCTGTAACCCGAGGTACCACTGTACAGTGATTGTATCAGAAGCCGTACCTCATGCCACCACCTCAAAATATCGGTGGTTTAAGGAGCGCAGCCTCCAGGCAGGTTTCAGCAACAATAATCAGGAGTCAGGAATGGAGAAAGCAGCTATTGTCCCGAGTAGCTCCCTCCGCCTCCACGCCACCCACAGTGGGCCCTGCACAGAGAAGGGCTTGTGCTGAGCCAGAAGCCTGAATCTCACTCAGTCAGACTCCGGCTTGCGGCACCTGCAGTCTGAGGCGCATGGCCTGCCCCCTTGTTCTCCACTGGCTGGCTGTCTTTTTCCCTCAGGGGTGCCATTCTGTGCCAGCCTAGGCTACTCCTTGGGGAGCGGGGGAGCTTTCTGCTTTCTGCTCCTATCACACTCAGCCAATAATAATGCCAGCAGGCTGGCACAGTGTTAAAACAACATTCGGGACAGATAAAAGAAAGTACCTCTCCACGCGGCACATAGGTAAATTATGGAACTCGCTCCCACATGAGGACAGTGGTGGCCACAAAAGAAGACTAGACAAATTCACAGGGGAAGAGAGGGCTGTCAATGGCTACTAGTCATGATGACTCTGCTCTGTCCCCACGGTCAGAGGCAGTGATGCTTCTGAATACCAATCACAGGAAGGGAGAGGGCTCTTGTGCTTGAATCCTGCTTGCTAGTTTCCCACTGGGGCATCTGCTTAGCCCCTGGGAGAACAGGATGCTGGACTAGATGGGCCATTGGTCTGATCCAGCAGGCTCTTCTTAAATTCTTACATTCTTATTCCTACCTGGATCCTCTGGGGTCTGGTGAGTGGGGTGTTCCCACCCTCAGATTTTTCTCAGAGGGAAAGGTTGGGTGAAAGGATGAGGTCTGTATCTCCCAAAGCTCTTGGAACATGCTGAGGATGTTACCAATTTGTATAACTGGGTTTCTTTTTTTGGGGGGGATCTTTGCCCTCTTTCTGATTTGACTTGGATCACCATGCAATGTGGCCAATGAGATTCAGCTACCTGATGACATTCGAAGCCAGCTCAGAATGAGGGGTTGCTCTCTATCTTCACTCTAGCAACTTTGGATGGGTAGGGGGAACAGTGCACCCACTAGAGTGGGTGGCATCCCCAGCGCACAGAAAAATCAAAATGACAACCCCTGGGCTGGCCAGTGTTGGAAACTAGCTGCTGGGCTGAATGGGGCTGTGTTGGGTGCTGTGTTGATGTCCTTAGAGCAAGTCCTCCTCAAGGAATGAGGAGGTCCAGACTGTAGGGCTTGCTGACCTCTCGTCTTCCTGCTGTGTAGCATATTCCATCCGTGTTCAGAAGACCTGGTTCCCGTTGCTCTTCATTGTGGGGATGTGCATGTGGTCCTTAGTCGAATATATCATCCATCGCTTCATCTTCCACATGAGTCCGCCGGCCAACAACTACTACCTGATCACACTGCATTTCTTGCTCCATGGTCAGCATCATAAGGTAAATGGGCCACCACACGATCTAGTAGCCTCTTGGGGAGAACTTTCCCAAAACTGATTTGGACTGCAACTCCCATCAGCCTTGACCAGGATAACCGTGTTCCCTTGGCCAGCATGACCATTGTGGAGCCTTTCTGACAGGGGCTGATGGGAGCTGTAGTCTGAAACAGCCAGAGGGCACCAGGTTGGGTGAAAGCTACCCTAGATGGATGAGGGTCCCTTTACAAGGTCATATTTTTGGAATGCAAATGCCATGAGGCAGCAGCTGGAAAAAAAGAAGGCTGTCACTCGGAGCAACAGCCTTCCTGAGCACTGAAACTACCTTGTGTGGGAAGGAACTCCAGACTGAATTCAGCTACCCCATGCGAAAGGATGTGGTCTATTTCACAAGGTGAGCCCTTGTCTCTTTCCACGGTATGCGTGGGGAAACCTCTGGGCCAAGGGCTGCAGGAGGCCTGCTAGCATTGTGAATTTGGCACACAAGAGATTTAGCTTTTTTTGAGAACAATCAGAAGTCTATTTTAGGTCTCTTTTTGTTTTCATTTTCTTGTATTTTTACTTTTCTTTTGTATGGGATGGCGTATAAAATGTAATATAGTACACTGATGTATAAATTTGTGAAATGTTTAATGAAGACTTTAAAATAATAATTAATTTTTTTAAAAAAAGAAAGAAATTTGGCACACAAAGGGGTTTCTCTGCTCCCCCTGGCATGCCCACCTGAAGTGACATCGCATGTGGGGGCAGGTAACTCTTGTGTCTATAAAGGAACTATTAGAGCAGAACTTGCCTCTGGTGCCCTGGTGCCAATTGGGAACTTCCAACAGGTGGAGCAGATCCCCAACGGAAGCGGGGCTAACCTTCTGCATCAGATTCAGAGCCAAATGCAAGATCCACTTTGGGCAAGAATCTTCTGTTGCGACCCTGGCTTAAATTAAAGCCATGGCTGCAAAGAAGAAATCAGGAGCACACTCAGAACAATCTCCTGGTCCTTCTTTTGAAGTCAATCCACTTCTAGAACTGGCCTGCTGGCCAGATGCAGTTCCTAAGCGGGCCATAGCTTAGTGGCAGAAGATGTGCTTTACATGCAAAAGGTCCCATCCTCAATCCTCAGCATCACCAGGTAGTGCTGGGGGGAAAGCTCTGTCTGAACCCCTGGAGAGCTTCTGCCAGTCAGTGTAGAGACAAAACCAATGGTCCAACTCTGTATAAGGAAGTTTCTTAGTTGAGGTTAAGGTAGAACTGAGTGGTGTGTGCAAAAGCTCCCAGGTTCAATTCTTGGGATCTTCAGGTCAGGCAAAGAAAGATTACCACTGTACAGAAGGTTGGTGATTTTAGCTCACCCCGGGATGGCTGTGGACAGGATTCCTGCATTGCAGGGGGTTGGACTAGATGACCCTTGGGGTCCCTTCCAACGCTACGATTCTGTGGTCCTGTGGTCCTTTTTAATGTATTTATGTCGCCCGTTCCTCCCCAGCTGGGATTCCAGGAGGCTTACAACATTTATAAACAAGGTTATAAAATAAAAAGTGATGAAAACAAACTTAAGCAAAAAAGAATAATTGAAGTACATTTAGAACAAACAGTTAAAATCCAGTTCGCCCTGACAACTGCATCACCTGCACCTTAGTTTACAAAGGTGTGTCTGAACAGGAAGGTTGCCTGCTGGGAGGGTAACAAAGAGGGAGCAGCTCCAACTTCTCTTGGAAGGGAATTCGGTCACAGGGGAGCAGCAACCGAAAAGTCTCTCTCTCCCTCTTTACACCACCAATTGTGCCTCCAGTGTGGATGGGACTGAGAGAAGGGGCTCGCATGGGGATCTTAGCACCCAGGCAGGATCATAGCAGCAGATACGATATTACAGGTGGCCTGGGCCCAAGCCAGAATGATCCCCATTTGAAACCTTGGGGAGCCGCTCCCAGCCTGCATAGAAAATACTGGGCTTTTGGGGCCAGCAGCCTGACTCTGCATAAGGCAGCTTTCTTATGTTTCTCTCTGGGAGGCAGCAGAAGAAAAATGGTGGGAGCAGCATTCGAGGAATGCGCACAGGCTAGCACTTGAGCATGCATCGTGTGGGTTGGCGCACTTTAAGCCCCCAGGAAATAAGTATGTTTTCCTGCGTTAAAGCAGGGAGTGTTTTCAGTAACACCTCCCCCCTTCCACCCACAAATACCCAGAGTGGCTGCATTTGGATGTCATGATAAACTTTAGTTTATCATGGGAACCATCTGCAGCCCCTGTTCTCTCTTTGACTGGCGTACCTGTGCAGAGGTGTCCAGAAGCTTCTGTTCTGATTAAGCACCACTTGCCATTTTGCCTGAACCCGACAAACTTAAGGTTTGTCTGAAACTGTGGTTCGTTTGAAACAAGCTAACTCCAACACATTAGCTATGAAGCTGCCTTCTTTGAACAAACCATAGTTAGGATTCACCACAGTTTAGGGTTCAGGTGTAATGCTAAACTGCCATGGACTGGCTGGATGCGGAGGAGTGCTGGGAGGAGGCACCAGCGGGGGAATCCCCAAAGGAACTCCCAAGGGAAGAAGGTTCAGAGCCAGGGAACTGGTGGTGGGATGACAATGAGTGGTCAGAGGCAGAAGAGGAAGCAGACTGAGAAGAGGAGGTGTCGGAAGCTGAAGAGGCAACAGGGTTTTGTGAGCAGGATGAGGCTGGGGTAGAAAGCAGTCCAGAATCCAAGGCAGGAGAGGAGGGGGGCCAGCAGATAGAGATGAGGCAAGCTGCTGAAGAATCCAGGGAGTCTCCCATCCTGTTGAGACCATCTCCCCTCCCCCTGAACAGACAGAAAAATGTAGAGGACAGAGCAAGGAGAAGCAAGAGCCTTAGGCTGCTGGGGAAGGAAGCAGGGGAGAAGCCTTAGAGAGCGGTGGGAAGGCAGGGACCTTCAGTCCTCGCAACTGCTTCACTGGGGCAAGTCCTACTGGGAAGACTTTCTGTGAATGCTAGGCCTGCACTGTTTTGGGTTTTTTGAATAAGGAGTAAATTTCATGGACACTGGTGTCTTTTATTGCTGACCTACTCCTGACTCCAGCTTCTGACATAAACTTCAGGTAGTCAAAGACATAAGCAAAAGCTTCAGAAGGTGTGGCTTGTTTTCATTAAACCTAGGAATGAGGGACATGAGGCCCTCCAGACGTTGCTGGACTGCAGCTCCCATCAGCCACAAACTGACATGGCCAGTGGTTGTGATAAACTGCGGTTTACAGTGTCAGCCAAGTCCAGCCATTGGAACTCATTTCTGCTCTTCTGCATCATGAGTATTTTGACTCCAAACCATGGGATGTCCCTCAGCATCAACGGTGTCAGTTAAACTACTAGTAACTAATTCTGCTCCTTGCAATTCTCTTTCAGTCTCCATTTGATGGATCTCGCCTGGTCTTTCCACCTGCACCATCATCCCTGGTCATTGCCTTTTTCTACGTTCTCGCCAGAGTTGTATTTCCTGAAGCATTTGGGACCTCCCTCTTCGTCGGGGGGCTCTTCGGCTACGTTGTCTATGACATGATGCACTATTACTTGCATTATGGGTCACCAAAGAAAGACAGCTACTTGTATGAGATGAAAGCGTACCATGTGAAGCACCATTTTGAACACCAGAACGCAGGTAATGGAGGGGGGATTTTGCCTCCTGAACAGCTGCTACCACAGGAATAGGAGCCTATGCCCCCTCCCCCAGTGTTGTTGGACTACAGCTCCCATCATCCCTAACCACTGGCCTTGCCTGCTACTAGCCACAAGAGTTCTACCTCCACTGTTGGAGACAGTAAATACTTCAAATACCAGCTGCTGGAAACTGCAAGAGGGGAGAGGGCTCTTGGGCTCAGATACCACTTGCTTGGGCTCAGATACCCTTTGGGGAATCTGGTTGGCCACTATGAAAACAAGATGGTGGACTAGATGGGGCACTGGCCTGATCTGGCAGATCACTTCTTGTGAATCCAACAATATCTGGGGGGCCACAAGTTCCCCATCCTGGTCTGAATAGTTTTGGGGTAGTGTTAAGAAAAAGCAGGTACTGTTTTTTAAAAAATGAATCCATAAAATAAAAACAAAATGGAGGGGACTTTTGCTCCCTTCCTGCTGATCTCTCAGGGTTGCTAAATGCCAAAACAAGCTGATGGAGCCTCCAGGTGGCCACTATTTTGTGGGAAGGATTCAAGTGCATTCTGGAACTTTAGGTTTCCACGATTAAAGTGCTCTGTCACCTGAGCACAACAAATCCACTTTAGAAAAGAAGCAGACATGGTGTGGTGTGGTTTGGAATGTGTTGGGGTGAACATTGAAAAAATCTAGGATGCACAGATGATTGATAGGAAGGCTTATAAGCACCACTAAATTAAATCTGGACAAATGCTCATTTTGTCTAACTGCCCTACAATGAAACCTGAATGAATGGTTAATAAAGACCAGCATTAGTCTAACCACTGCATAAGCTTTGTGCAAGCAAATCAGGAAGACTGCTGCATAAACAGGGCAACTGGAAACCGGAAGAGCCCTGACAGAAGCCTACAATGCCTTGACTTAACTCTACACCTCTATGTCTTCCCTGTTTCAGGCTTTGGCATCACCAGCAAATTCTGGGACCATCCGTTTCAGACGCTGATCCCAGAGGAAACCCCTGAGAAGGAAGACTAGCACCCGTTACTCTCCTGCATGGTCTTTGGCTCCTGTTTTGCTTTCCTCTTGCAAGCCTCGGATGCCGCCCCCTGGGACTCTGCAGAGCTTGGAAGCCTGGGACCTGAGGAGAGAGGGGACTGTCCTTCTGCTGTGCTGCTTCTTTGTAACATGGTTCTGCTGTGCAGGTGACCTTCTGGGAGGAGCCCTGCAAAGACTAATGGAGAGGGAAGACCAAGGTGGTGTTGCTGAGTGTCTTAGGCAGGATGCAGTGGCAAGGGGCAAACTCTGCCCAGCTCAGCACCTTGAGATCAAAGTAGAACTCTGGTTTTAGACACGTGTAAGAATTTCATTGTTGAGCACATGCCACAGCTGACTTGGAGGACTGGTATCCTGTGATGTGTTGAGCGGTAGGCAAACTGCTCTGGCTCTTAGTATTCCTGATATCTAGCATGGTGTTTGGGTGGTGGGTGCAGGATTGCATAATGGTGCAACCCTGTTGGCATCCTTTCTGTGTAGACAATGGGCAGTGGTCTAAATCCAGCTTGTTGCATGCTACCTATTTGGCTGACCTCTCCAGGGGAATCACTAGGGGGAAAGACTGCTGATTTCCCACAAGCTGGCACCAGGTGTGCAGAATGGCCACCCCTTTTATGCTCAGTGTGATTCTGATCTCTTTAGAGCAGAGCCCTGTGGGTTCTGGATTTGCTATGCAAGTGGCTGGATACAAGCCACCGGAGCTAGAAGTTATTTAAGAGGTCATCAAGTGTATCTCCCTGTCCAAAGACGGAGGATCTGGCACCAAAGAGTCCCTGACTGGTCCCTATTCCATTACTAATGCAACTTCTCAACCCAGAATTTGGGGGTGAAGTGAGATTGTAGTACATAGCCTGATTTGGAACTGCTTGAGTTTGGGGACTGACTTGGTTGCAGACTGAAGTTGGTAGGCAGAGGTGGGATTTTAAAGCAAAACCAGCCAAGCAAGAAAACAGAAAGAAGGGCGAGCCCCTTTCAGAAAAATGACGGATAAATTGCCACAAATTGCATATTGCAGAAAATCATTTATGCAAAAAACAGTCCTGCTTGAGTCAAATGCAAAAAGCCAACATCTGTCCAAAAAGACGCTGCCTAGGAATCCTCAAAAGATCATATTGGGTCAACTGACTTCAGCTTTGCTTTGTATACACTATAGTATTCACAATCTGATTAATCTGCAAAACCACATTGGGCTGTCAATGAGCTGTATTCTGAACCCACTGATGTGCCTTACTTCTCCTCCTTTGATGGGATGGCAGCCTTTCACTTGATGTGCCATGTACCTTAACCGTGACATTTGAGAAACTGTCAGTGATCCATAATTGTTATACACAAAGTGCAATAAAATAAAATACTTAGTCCAGTGTAGGGATAATTGCAGGCAATAATTACAGAAACGAAGAGCAATATTGCTTTTTGTATAACTCTACAGTATGTCATTTTTGCAACATTAACTGGCCTGCTGTTTATTGTAAAAGGGGAGGTGGTTTTTCCCAGAGGCAGTGATGAAGCATTTGTTCATCCTTTGTTCATCGTCCACCCTTTGGGAAGAAGACTTACCGTAGTTGGACTCTCTCCGTATCAGGCACACAGTTTGCATTCCCAGATCCACTTGTCCTTGCCAGCAGCATTCTCATCCCACCTGGTTTGTGGTTGGGATCGAACCACAATTGAAGTGGATTTGCCACTTTTGCACAACAAACCTCCAAATTTTGTGCAACAAACCTCCCCAAAATTGGGTGATTTTTTTGTGGGGGGGGGGGTTTGCAATAAGGAAAGTAACAGAATACAATGCTGAATGTCGATAAACATTCCTTGATGAAAAGTTGTACAACCTCCCTGCAAACAAATCAGGATGAATGCATAGTAAGCAGGTGGTCTGGAAGGTGACCTAAGATATGATGACCTCCAGGAGTGTTCCCCGAAGGTCCAACTTGCCATGCAGCAGGCTAGCCCTGGTCTAATCCTGCTTGTTATGTTTTTCTATGCAAGGTGAAGCTGCTGTAAGCATCTTGGACTATGCTTTGGTGTTGTGGCCTCCTGTTCCCTTGTCGTTTTTGCCAGTGACTCCAGGAGCCAGAAGGTGGTGACCTCCAGCCACAGGATTGGGGTGGGATGGTTATGTCAAGAGAGCAGAGTTGGCAGGGTTCTTCTGGGAGACACCCTCCAGGACTAGGATGCTCTCCTGCACCTGATTCCAAGACCCTTCTTCTGCTGGAAGGTGAGCGGGCAGAGTGCTGTCCCTCTACAAATAGTCTAACTGCACAGTAGTTCAGGGAGGTCACTGTTGGTATCTTCTGGCTCCTCTGGAAGAGGCAATGTCTGCTGGTCTCTCCCCCTTTAGCCTTTGAGGGCTTATACACACTTCCTGTTCCTGCATGCTTTCCAGGCATAGTCTGCACTTTAAAGCTCTGTGTGCGAGTGCTCTTTTTGTTGGTTTGTTGCTCTGGAGCTTTCTCCATGAAAACCTGCTCTTTAGCACTGAATCGGAGCAAACAACAGTCTGCGGGAAAAACAAATTCTTGTTTGTTGCACTTCAGCTTTGAAGAGCAGTTTTTGCTGGGGAAGCTTGGTGGGGGGAGAGAGAAAGGAGTGCTCAGACATGGAGCTTTAAAGTGTGGACCTCTGCCTGAAAAAAGTGGGGCAAAAGGTAAGCATGGATGAACCTTGAGTCATCATTTTGCTCTCCCTCTCTCCCCTGCCAGAGCACAACAAAATTATGTCAAATGTGGTCCTTCGTGCTGATAAAGAGGGAGGGCAATGGCAGCCACTTGCTAGATGATGTGCCAAATTGTGGTCCCTTCTTCTCTTCCTCTTTTTACCTCTGGTGCTGCTTTCATGTGTTCAATGGCCTTGTGAGGTTCTGTAGTGTCTACACACAACACGAGACAGGAGAGGCTCCTTCCCCTTGTTCCACTGTGAAGCTTATGGGGCTATAATCAGAGGGAGAACATTGCACAGATGGGGCTACTGCAGGAAAAAGTTTTGCTCTCTCCCTGACTGCCACTGTTTGGAGCGTCCTTGGAAAGGAGGACACAGAGAAGGACTTTAGACTTACGATGTCAGGTTCTGGACAAGTTCATATGGGGGAAGGTGGTCCTTTAGGTATCCTGAGCCATATTAGGCCTCTAGATCCCCAACTCTCCGGTGAGATTCCACCATCCCCATAAGAGGGCGAACTCCAAGCCCAGCAGCATCTGTTAGGCCATGATGGCTTTTCCAAGGCAACACGCAGCTGTCCTTACAAGGCCTCTGCAGATTACACCCCTTCCTCCTTCCAGGCAATGTTCATATTCCAAGTGCTTACTATGCACTTGTTGCGTTTCAAGGGCGAGGTGTTCTTAATCTGTGTTTGCCCTGCATTATCCAAAGCACATTACGCATCCAGATATAAGATACTTCTGTTCAATGTGTTGTTTGTCAAACCGGCTTCATACCAGTTGGAGTCCACAAACGGTTGTTAATTTGTCTCTAGCCAAGGTGCAAACACTTTTGTATTGGGTAAAGACATCAATGATACGGGACGCGGGTGGCGCTGTGGGTAAAACCTCAGCGCCTAGGACTTGCCGATCGCATGGTCGGCAGTTCGAATCCCCGCGGCGGGGTGCGCTCCCATTGCTCGGTCCCAGTGCCTGCCAACCTAGCAGTTCGAAAGCACCCCTGGGTGCAAGTAGATAAATAGGGACCACTTACTAGCAGGAAGGTAAACAGTGTTTCCGTGTGCGGCTCTGGCTCGCCAGAGTAGCTTCGTCACGCTGGCCACGTGACCCGGAAGTGTCTGTGGACAGCGCTGGCTCCTGGCCTCTAGAGTGAGATGAGCGCACAACCCTAGAGTCTGTCAAGACTGGCCCGTACGGGCAGGGGTACCTTTACCTTTTAAAGACATCAAAGGAATCAAAGCTGTGCTGATGTGAACATCTGGAGGGTGGTAAAGCTGCTTAATGCACTGGGAACGGGGGAAAGAACCTCACTACATTACAAGTCAGTAATATGAACACACCCTGAGTCTGTGGTGATCTCTCTCTCTCTCTCTCTCTCTCTCTCTCTCTCTCTCTCTCTCTCTTACTGGGTCCCAGTCTTGAGTAATTAGATTGTGGAAGACTTCAGGTTCTGGGGCCACCACCAGCTTCCCCTCTCCAGCCCACAATCACAAATACAAGTGAGCTTCTCCACCACTGTTTCATCTCTCCACTCCCAAACCTATGTTTGGTCAGGTCAATTTTAACGGTGTGTCAGCTTTTCTATGCTACCCTGTCCTTTTGCCTGAAAGAATTTATGCAAACCTCGACTAACCTGGAGTTTTGGCCTTCCAGTAAAGGCAATGGCAAAGAGATGCCCACTGGGTTGTGGATTTTGTCACTGTTTTTGGTTATACCCAAACTTCTGATTTCTCTTGCCCTCCCTCCATGTTTGCTGCAGGAATTTTTTTTAAAAATAAATAAATAAGGATGAAGTTATATAAAATTGTAGACGTAAGATAATTGTACATAGATATGATGTATATGTTGAAAAAATTAAACCATTTGAAGTGTTGACGTGTGTGGTGGCAGCATGATTGAGACATTTGCTTCTGGAAGAGGGGAGGTGGGGGAAGGCGCAGCAGAGCAATTGTGGCTGCCGTGTTGTGGGTCTGTTGTAGCTTTTGGAAGCAGAATCACCTAGAAGAGAGCCTTGCAGCAGCTTGCCATGAGGCTGTCGCAGTGGCCAGCTGCTGCAGTCTCCCCAAGCAAAGAGGGTAGGAGGGGGGACTGTTGGCCACCTCTCATCTCCCTTTTCTCAGAGACCCCAGTGTAGAGGTGGTAGCTGTGACTTCTGACATTGCACCCCTGCTCAGGGTTGCAGGCTGGGTTCAGGTGGCTATGGGCAGGCCATAGCCCAGAGGTCAGCAAACTTTTTCAGCAGGGGGCTGGTCCACTGTCCCTCAGACCTTGTGGGAGGCTGGACTATATTTTTTGGGGGGAGAATGAATAAATTCCTATGCCCCACAAATAACCCAGAGATGCATTTTAAATAAAACGACACATTCTAATGTAAAAACACGCTGATTCCCAGACTGTCTGCGGGCCAGATTTAGAAGACGATTGGGCCGGATCCAGCCCCGGGGCCTTAGTTTGCCTACCCATGCCGTAGCCCATGGTAGAACACCTCCTCTGCATGCAGAAGATCCCAGGTTCAACCCAACACCTCTTCCATGTAGGGCAGGGAACGCCCCTGGCCTGAAACCCTTCTCATATATTCTCAAGTTGCCTCCCTCTGGCATTGGCCTATCACTGGGCAACCTGCTGCCAGAAGCATGTTTGGCTTTTCTTTCTCCATCCGGAAATGCCTCTTGCTTGCCTAGAAGGAGTGAGAGAGTGTGCAGTGTCTTGTTCCTGCATGCCTGGAATGTAATCACCTGGACAAAGGTAAGAGTTGCATCCATTGCTTTGCCCATCTTGCCTATGGCTCCACCCACAGTGAGGATGTGCCCCTCAGAATATTGGCCAAGAATGAATGCTGTCTTCAGGCTCAATAATGTTTCTGACTCCGAGTTCAGACGATACTGAACTAGCTGTTCTATAGAGCAGCTTCCCATGTTCCTATTGAGTATACATCACTTAGAGGCCTTTTGCTCCAACAAGTGGAGGACACAAGTGGTGCCAGGTGTGCAGAGGCAAATGCACCCCCCCCCCCGCCAACAAGTGGTAGTTGATTCTGGGAAGCAAAATGCACTTTTAATAACAGGTAGACCAGTGATACGATCCTAGAACTGTAGTGTTGGAAGACAGCCAAAGGGTCATCCGGTCCAACCCCCTACATGATTGAAGCAGCCTTTCTCAACCTGTGGGTCCCCAGATGTTGTTGAACTACAACTCCCATCACCCCTAGCTAGCAAGGCCAGAGCTCAGGGATGATGGGAGTTGTAGTCCAACAACATCTGGGGACCCACAGGTTGAGAACTGCTGGGTTAAAGCATCAAGAAAATGGCGTCCTAGGATTTCCCTGCCCTCAGAGGCAGCCCACCTCTTTGCTTGCTCTGGATAGAACCTCAGGTGCCTCCAAGCACTCCACACACCCTTCCCAGCTGAAATGGGCCAAACATCTGTATTATCTGTAGAACAAGTTTGCTTTAGCCATGACAGAAAGACCCGACTTCCACACCCCTGAGTCTTTATGGAAGGCAAAGCAGCCCTTACTGGTTGAAGCATCAGCCACTGTTTGAGAAGTGGCTCCCCTGCTCAGTTTCCCATCCTATCCGAGTTCCTGTTTGTTTCCTCATTTAACTCAGTTCTCTCCCCCCCGCCCTGCTTTGGACATAGTGGAAGAAGTTTCTTCAGACAAAAAAAAAGTTTCTTTTTTCTTTAAAAAAAAAGCACCTAGTTGTATGATTTGAGGGGAGAGGAGTCCCCCCCCCCCCCCGAAGCAACCGGAGAACAAACTGGTAGGCTTTTGCCACATTGGTGCAGAGTGATGGACTAGGACCTGCAAGATCAGGCTTCAAATCCCTCCTCAGCTCACTGGGACAGTCGCTGTCTCTTTGCCTAGCCTACCTCACAAGGTTGTTTGGAGGATTCAAAGGGGGAGAGGAAAACTAATGGGTGCTGCCTCCTTGAGTTCCTTGGAGGAAAGAAATCGAATCGATAAATAAACAGCACACACACAAAAACTCCACTTGCTTTCTACAATGATAGCTAGTTTTAAAACCTTGAGAGTAAGACCATCCAACACAGTGGAGTTGCATAGGACTGGGAATTCTAATCTGTGGCAGCCATGGTGAAAACTGAAGCGGGATGGGCTTTATTCCAGGTCAATGAATCCAGAGCACTTTGGTCTTTGGTACTGTCCATGGCTGCAGGATGTGATTCCTGATAAATCGGCTTGCCCCAAGAGAATGGAGCCCTCAAGGAGGTGGGCAGCCCACCCCTCTTCTGCCCCATATTAAATATCTCCTCCTGGACATATTTGGTCTGTCTTACTTTAAGCACCTTTCTGGAAACAAGCCTGGCCTTATATATGCAGTCCATAACAATTTATACACGTACATGCATAAAATTTTGTATACATGCAAAACCAGTTTGTTGGCTCTTTAATTTTGCTCAAGCAGCTTATTTTACACAGAACTTGCTGAGATTTGGCATCTCAGCCTACGCCGAGGCGCAAGATTGAGCAACGACTGGGCAAAGTTGTAGAATGAGGCATAGGAGGAAAAAGGTCCTCAAACTAAAACAAGAACCCAAAATTAATAGTAGGGAAGAAGTGGGGGGACTTTTGCAGCCCGAGGGCCACATTCTATTATGTGCAACCTTCTGGGGGCCACAGGCCAGTGGTGGGAGGAGCCAGAAGCAAAAGTGGGTGGGGCAAATGGTACCTTTGTGCAGTAGGATGCTTTCTACACACACACACACACACACACACACACACACACACACACACACACACTGCAATGTGTGGGAGGAGGAAGATGTAGGACATTACCATGGGGTGGTTTCTGCGCAAGGGGGGGTACTACAAGAGAAGAGGAGAGGAGGCATGGACATGGGGGTGAGATAGGGGTGCAAAGTGGGGCTGTGGAATAGAATGGGGTTGGGAAATTGAGGAGGTAGACTGGAATAATCTATGGGCAAAAAACACTTAAAATAGATGTCTGTCATCACCAAAACTCTTAAGATGGAGTGGAAGAGTGAATGAAAAGAAGAGGAAATACAGATCATGCATAGAATGATTTAGTGCTGTCTATGCCAACCTGATACCCTTCTGCTGAGATGCCTGGGACTGATGGGAACTGTAGAGCAAAGTATCCGCAGGAAAACAGGTTGCTGATTTAGTGTTTTCAAGTGTTTGTGTAGAGCAGGTGCCGGTTCTTCCTGGAAGTGCCACATGGAAAGAAGGGAGTTTTTCCTTTTCGTCTCAAGGCCGTGCCTAATCAATAGCTCTGAAATACTCTCTTCTGTTTATTTTGCACAACTTCACCTTTGACCCTGGGACTCTACGTGGGATCTAGAGCTGAGCTCCAGCTCAAATTAAGCCTGGGGTGACCCAACCTGTGTGTGTCCCCGAAGCATGTCCAAAGCCTGTCATTTGGAGGATGCAGTTTGCCCAGCCACCCACCTCTCACACAAGGAGGATTGCCAATCCTCAGCAGGCGGCTGCACTAGGGGCAGATACTCCAAAGCGAATTCCCCTGTGTCAAAGTTCACCCTAACTGCTTCTGGACAAGGCATTTGTTTGGGGAGTAGTGTAAACCTTTGTTTTCTGCCTTTCCACTGACTCCTGTTGAGTGAACTTTATTTATACCTGCGTTTTTAGTGGTGTCTGCAAGTATGTTTCACCAGCTAGGAGAGGTTAGGATGTGATGGTATCTCTAGGTGTCCCGGTTGCATCGTAAAGCCATGTACATAGAATACGACACCATCTTGTGGCGACTCCTTGTAAGTACTGTTATTAGGTCAATTGATTGTGGCAAAGGGGGTTGAAATTACAGTACAACACCCTGACTACAGAATCAAGAACTGAAACCATTCTATGGGGGGCTCCTGCTAAAACGCTGAGGCCAAAGGCAGCTTCGCTAATAACATTTGTCAATTTGAGAGAGTTTGACAAAGGACTGTTAGGAGCACAGACAGCTAACCCTATATGAAGTGTCACACCCCGTATTAAGATTAGCACTACTGTTGATGGATTGTAGCATCTGACAGGTCCCCACCCCCATGAAACACAGAGCCATCCTTCAAAATTCACACATCTCTGAATTTTGCAATGCAGCTGTTCCACTGAGTAAGGTGTACGGAAGCGCACCTCCTAAGGTAAAGTGTACATAAAATGTCGGAAGTCTGAGCATCTCTGACTTAAAGGCCCTCCTGTGCCCATATATAGTCTTGTGGGTTTCCATAAGATGTAGCTCAGAGGGGTTGCCTGCTCCCCCCCTCCCCGCTGAGTTTTAGAAGGGGAACACTGAGGATGACGAGAAGGGGGAAGCTGAAAACCAGGGCTTGAAATCCCCTGGACTGATTTTAAGGAGGTAGGGAGGCAGGTATGGGTTAACTGAGGAAAGACTGAGGACCAGCCTCCACTGCCTATTTCTCACATTTTAAAAGAAGGCTGTAAAAACCCACCTTTTATCAAAAACTTTTGATGAGCAGGGTATGGGGGTATCCCTTGTACACCCAGTAGATCCCTGTGGTCTGTGGGAGAGTTTCTTCAGCAAGTTCCAAACATCTCAGAAGCCCCCTCTGCAGTAACTCAGAGCAAGGCTTTCAGTGTGGCTGCTCCCATTCAGTGCAAGAGCATTTCTGCCCAGTTATGACAAGAGCTCACTCTCTGCACTTTCTGGAAATGGCTGAAGGCATTTTTGTTCTGACAGGCGTTCCCAGCTTGATAAAGGTAAAGGTACCTCTGCCCATACGGGCCAGTCGTGTCCGACTCTAGGGTTGTGCGCTCATCTCACTTAAGAGGCCGGGAGCCAGCGCTGTCCGAAGTCACTTCCGGGTCACGTGGCCAGCGTGCCGAAGCTGCAGCTGGCGAGCCAGCACCAGCGCAGCACACGGAAACGTCATTTACCTTCCCGCTATAAAGCGGTACCTATTTATCTACTTGCACTTAGGGGTGCTTTCGAACTGCTAGGTGGGCAGGAGCTGGGACCGAAAGATGGGAGCGCACCCCACCGCGGGGATTCCAACCGCCGACCATACGATCGGCAAGTCCTAGGCACTGAGGTTTTACCCACAGCGCCACCCGCGTCCCCTCCCAGCTTGATAGATGGATCTTTACCACATGTGTCTGTTTGTCAGAGTTTTAGTCGTGTTTTAAATGTATTAGTTGTTGTTTTTAAGTGCTTTTTATCACCCTGTGTGTAAATCACCTTGAGATGGTTTAGAAGCCTAGTAACACGTCACTGGTAATAATGATGATGATGATGATGATGATGATGATGATGATGTATGGCTAAGGCAGTATTGCTTTCTGCTAGTAGTTTTAAGGTTATTGTTTCTACTTGTAGTGCTAGCTTACAGGCACTTCCAGGCTTTTGCTATTTTTAGGTGGGCATTAACCACAGCCTGGAAAATCCCGGTTGCACAATTAAAGTTGCTTTGGAGCTCTTGCATAACAAACCACCTTCTGCAAATATCACACCTGAATATCACACCAGGGCAGAAGCTTAATAAACAAGCTGTCTGGAAAGGACACATTTTTGCTTCGAAAGATTTTAGGAAACAAGTTTGCATTTGAAAACATTGTAGCCACTTTGTGATGGATTTCCTGAAAAAGCACGAGTACTGCACAGTGGTACCTCAGGTTACATAGGCTTCAGGTCACATACACTTCAGGTTACAGACTCCGCTAACCCAGAAATAGTGCTTCAGGTTAAGAACTTTGCTTCAGGATGAGAACAGAAATCGTGCTCCGGCAGCACGGCAGCAGCGGGAGGCCCCATTAGCTAAAGTGGTGCTTCAGGTTAAGAACAGTTTCAGGTTAAGAACAGACCTCCAGAATGAATTAAGTACTTAACCCGAGGTACCACTGTATACACCTCTCGCCAATAAAATAAAGTCAGTTGAATTTCTGTGTCCAAAGCACGTGGCCTTCCCCTTTTGAGAACTGAAAGTAAAACAGCAGCTCAACCAACGGGAAGGTGTCCCACCCGCCTTCCTAAAGTGCTCGATCCTCCTTCGACAGGAAGTGAGGCCAACTTCTGGGAAACGGGAAGTTGAGAGTTCAGCAGTTGGAGCTAACTCTTGATCGCAGGGCAAGAAGAAAGGGGGGATCCGGAGACCACCGATAAACAGGTAAGCAGGAGCTGGGCGGAGGAGGGCAAGAAATCCTGCTCCCCTGCAAGGGCTGAAATGGGCACTCGGGGCTATATTTAGAGGATTGGGAGACCTCACACAATACACCAAGTAAAAGAGAGAAAGTTTTACCACCAGCCCTCTCCCCCCGCCCCTCTTCTTCCCCAACCTTATGCTGTATATAACATGAATGTCTCACACTGTGTGTAACTGATCAGTAGAAAAGACTCTACGAACTGAAAATAGAGACAATGCACGTACCTTTGTAAGCCAAGAAAATCTTTAATAAAAATTGCTTAAAATAAAACAAAATAGGGGATGGGAAGGAGAGATTAGTGGACCAGGTGCTGGTCTTTCTGAATTCATAAAAAGTGCATTTGTTTTATTTTATTTGTCCCTTGCATTTATATACCACCTTTTCCTCCAGTGTGGTGCACATGGTTCTCCTTCTCCCTATTTTATCTTTACAATAACCCTGCGAGGTAGCTTAGGCTGGGAGGCAGTGATAGGCCCAAAGTCAACTAGTGAGCTTCATGGCTGAGTGTGTGTCTGTGTGCAATTAAAGCGGAGAACAGCTGAGTGTGTGCCAATCTTTAACTGCTTTCTGCTTTTCGCTTCTCCCCAATGCTCTGGCCGCAGCTGAATTTCACTCTGACCATGGATGGCATCTGGCCTCAGGCTGCAAAAGGGAATTAAAAGTAAAGCCAGTCCACGGATGAGGCTAGCTGAAGCATCTGCCTCGTAAGAGGCAGCGTCCTTGCAGAACTCGCTTCTCTCTCTCACTGACTTTGGCAAGAGAGGGAGGGAATGTTCCAGCTTGTGGTATAAATGGGGAGGGGGAGGGGGTGACACATTCCCATTTTGCGTCAGGTGGTGAAAGGAGATGGGCCACCCATGATCTAACAGCTGTGGGGTGGAGTCCTCCCCATCCCCTCTGGGCATGCTGGATCTCTGCTTTGTACAAATGCAGGGGCACATATTGGGGACTGCAGTTAATCCCCATGAGATTCCATCAGGTGGAAATCAAAGAGGGATACAGTGGTACCTCGGGTTAAGAACTTAATTCGTTCTGGAGGTCCATTCTTAACCTGAAACTGTTCTTAACCTGAGGTACTATTTCTGTGTTAGCGGAGTCTGTAACCTGAAGCGTCTGTAACCTGAAGCGTATGTAACCCGAGGTACCACTGTAGTCTGTTGTGAGCTTCCAGGCATGTGAGGGCCAACTTAGGAGGGTAATAGCGATGCTCAGTGCAGCTCTGTGCCACTTTTCCATGCCGCTGACTGAAATATTTTGCAAACGAGGCCTTGGCACCAAGCTTACGTTTAACTTTAAAAAACAAAACAAAAAACACCGTACCGGATTTCTTCCTGGAAAGGGTAGGTCTGGATCAAATTGCGGTGAAGATGCCAGTGTGGTTGCATCTATTTCCATAAACCACCATGTGTACATTTTTTGTCCTCTTTTTATTAATTGTTATGGTAATGTACATAGGTACCCTAGAACAGTGCTCAGCTTCAAAATGCAGAAGAGAATTCCCCAGAGCATGTTCCACCCCTTTAAAAAATATTATTTGGATGATGATGATATATTTATTTATACCCTGCCTTTTCCCCTGATGGGAGTCAAGGTTGCTTACAGATAAAAACATAGTAATATCAATCATTTGAAAACAATTAAATATTGATAGAGTTAAAACTATATACACATATAAAATCTGTTTAAAATATCACCAAAGAAACAGCAAGGCACCAGCCCTCTATCTAAAATCAGTCAATTCCCAAAGGAATTGGAACAAAAAAAATCTTCCCCTGCCGGTGGATGGACAGCAAGGAGGGAGCCAGTCCAGCTTTTCTGGAGTCTGGGAGTAGCCACTGATAAGGCCCTATCCCATGTCCCCACTAAGCATCCCTGTGAGGGTGGCAGGACTGAGAGAATAGCCCTCCCTGAAGATCTCAGGGCCCGGGCAGGTTTGTATGAGTAAATGCCTTTCAGATAACATGTACAGAGCATGTGTTGAGTACAATTATCTAACAACGAAGTAAAGTGGAAATAGGGCAGGAGCAGAGAAAGCTCCGCAAGGCACACCCCTCCTTTGGCAATCTTCACAGAACTCTAGCCCAATGGTTGCCATCAATTTGATTTGAATTAATTTTATAATGAAATGATTTTAGAATGTTGTATTATTGTTGTTAGCCGCCCTGAGCCCGGCTTCGGCTGGGGATGGCGGGATATAAATACAATTTTTTATTATTATTATTATTATTATTATTATTATTATTATTTACCTTTAAATTTGAAACCAGTTCAACTTCCCACTAAAGAATTCTGGTAACTTGCTGTTTTGTGAAGATGCAAGGGATTTTCTGACAAGGCTTGGGCAGCAACCATTTTCATAGTTGCTGTTTGGAATCCATCATGTGGCTGGCCCTACCATCAGGCAGGGTAAGTTGGCTGCTTCAGGCAGCAGAACTTGGGTGTCATGAATGGGCAGCAAGTTGTCGAGCCATGTAATTTAATTTATCAGGGTTGTACTTTTAGGTCCAGGAATAGAGAGAGGTGTGGTTGCCACTTCGGCCAGCAAAATACCTTGGGCTGGCCCCAGGTCTCAAGCTGGTTTAAGGCCACATTCACTCTGTACATTTAAAGTGCTATCTTGTTGGCATCCATCTATCTTAAGAGACAATGGAGTTCACTTCCGGGAGTGACGCACCCTTAACAAACTACAGTACCCAGAATTCTTTGGGGGAAGCCAAGTCTGTTTAAAGTGGTATCATTGCACTTTATATAATGCAGACACTTTCAACAAGCAAGTCTCCACTGGATGGTGGGGATCATGAGCTGTCTTGTGTTGCCCAGCAAATC
This sequence comes from Podarcis filfolensis, assembly GCF_964270895.1. NCBI lineage: Eukaryota > Metazoa > Chordata > Lepidosauria > Squamata > Lacertidae > Podarcis > Podarcis filfolensis. The sequence goes on along the minus strand of NC_139611.1, from coordinate 54,402,154 downwards.
CCGAGGGAAGCACCTGTGTTCTGCTTTGCTCACCATGTCCTTCCTTTCCCGCAGTTATGGATACCATCCAGGCCATTCTGAAAGTTTCGGTCACCATCTTTAACCAATGTGAGAAAATGACGGATTGCAATAAGCACAGAGAGCGCCTTGTTGAGCGCATTAAGACCCTCCAGCGGCAGGTTGAGCGCTTGCACCAGGTCTGCACCAGCTTCTCCGATGACCTGGTATTGATGCTGAAACAGACGCTGAACGTCCTGGAAAAGGCCCAGACAAAGCTTTGCGAGTATGGTGACATGCCCCAGTTGCAGCGGTTCTTGAAGGCTAGCAGAATGCTGAAGGACTTTGAAAGAATGAACATAGACATCAGCGATGCCGGTCATGACCTAATGAGGCAACTAGAGATCGAGAAGCTATTAGATGACCGTCGAGACCTCTTGAAATTTAAGAAGCCTCTTGTGAACCAGGAAGGCAAACAGGATCTTGTGGAGGACTGTGTATCTTTGAAGGAGATGAACAAAGGTGCTCCCGATCCTCTGCCTTTGAGAACAGTGGAGTGGGAAAGGGAACAAACAGACCAGCATTGGCGGGGCGGGGGGGCGGACAGCGATGGTGGCAGCCACCAGCCAGGGGCTTGTCCTTAGGGAGGGATATTTGAGTGGCGGCATGATTTAAGTCACTAGTCTTCAACCTTTTTAGACTCAGGACCTGCTTCTCCCCTAAGAATTATGGGAAGTGTTGTTTGTTAAAGATGCAGAGAGTTCTTGGGAGCCCCCTCCCCCCAGTTCCCTCACAGTTACAGTTCAGAGTGGTTTAACAATCAATCCTTCTTCCCACTGAACTTGGGAAATTGTAGTCTGTAGTTTTGTGAGGGGAACAAACATCTCTCAGCACCCTTAACAAACCACAGCTCCTGGGATTCTTTGGGGGGAGCTGCAACTAAAATGCATGGTGTTAATGTGGACTAATTCAGGCATCAAAAGTCGCCTAGGTGCCCCACTGGCTTCTGGGTGTTTCAGTGTATACAGTAGCTTCCCCCCCCTGGGATAACCACAACCTTATGCTGTGCTCTGTGGCCACCCTGTACCCCAAGAACAAGGAAATACATTTGGCTCATTATCATTTCATTGCTGTGCTCTGTAGGAGTGTTTCCTTGTTGGGGCCTTGCTAGGTACTCAAATGACTCCGGGCACAAATTAAGATGGCAGGTAGCTGGATTCTCACCAACACTGCACCTTGTTAACACACTCAGGCGCCATGTAACCATTTTTTTTTAATCACTAAAAAGGCTGGAAAGTGGCAGAAGATCTACGGCTCACTGCAAAAGATTCTGGGTTTGAGCCCCTTCTAGTGCTGCTGTTTCTGAGCTTTTCCATTGAAGCCTTTTGGAACCAGAAGTACCTGGCAAGATATAGAGATAACTCACATACCTTGTTTTCCCCGACACCTTCCAAGCTCCCAAGAAGCAGCTTTTGAAGTGAGTGTCTTAAAATCATTCCCAAGCTAATCTCTCAGTTATGGGGGCCAAATGTACTTGCCTTAATTAGAGAGCAGGAGGCCCAGACACATGTCCGAGCCAATTTCAGAGCAAAGCGTGCAACCAGATCAGGCAAGCTTCTCAAAGCCACAACTGTCCTTTATTGCTACACCACTTCAGCTTCAAAGCTTATTATTCTGGCTCGTTAACCAACATTAGAAATGAACAAGCATTCGAAGGCCCACTGCATGATCCTTTATAGATGGGAGGGCATTCCACAGGGTGGGTGCGACTACTGAGAAGGCCCTCTGCCTGTTTCCCTGTGCCCTCACTTCTTGCAATGAGGGAACCACCAGAAGGCCCCTCAGAATTGGATCTCAGTGGGGGTGGAGGTACACAATGAAGGTTCTGGTACTGGTCTTGCTGCACTCCAAGGAGCCTGGCTTAAATACAGTTGAAAAGGGAGGGGTAGATGACACACAGCTGGCTCAAACATCTCTCCTCCAGAGGAGGCTGACAGCAGCAAAAGGCGAATGTTGGGGGAAACAATGACGGCAAGTCTTTCCTCCCCAGCCCTCCTGGAAGTACCAGCTGTCGGTGCAGTTTCTTTTCTTCTGAAATACTGTACTGAAACTTGAATATTGCCAGCTCACCATGTGGGGATCTCCAAGTGACTGCGGGCCTCCCTCCCTATTCTGATTTGTTTCCATGGGCTTCTTTCTAACCCCCTTCCTTTCTCTCCAGGCCAGGATGCTGCTGCTTCCATGGAAATCACTGAAATACCCAAAAGCCAGATCACCAATGTGACCACCCTGGCGGAGGGTGAGAGCTACACCCTGTGCAGTGGAAAGTACAATTATTGCTCTGTGGCCATCAAAGTCTTCAAGAACCCTTTGAATGAGAACAAACCACAGTGAGTGCCTCTCTTTGATCCTCTTCTTGAGTGATGGGTACAAGTGGCCACCTCTGTATTGCAAAGCTAACCTAACCACCCTCACAGAGGGAACTGACGGAGAGACTTTCGGCTCCATCACAGAGACTGATCTTTCTGTTGCTTCCTCCAGGGATGTGAGGAGCATCTTTGAGACCGAAATCAAAACTATGAAGAAGTTTGAGTCTCCCCACATTGTCCGTCTGTATGGGATTTGCATAGATGAGAGTGGTAAGACCTTTGCTCTTGTGTGTGTATATGTGTGTTGGGGGGGGGATAAGAATTCATCCTTCCACTGTGGTTAATGCATGTCTGTCTTTAACTTTCTTTATGTGGTTTTTACTGTAGGGTTTTATGTATTTTTTTTGTTGTAAACTGCTTTGTATTTTTCACGAAATAGCAGTCTCTAAAATATATTTTATAAATAAATGAAACAGAAGAAAGAATACATATATGCTTTTGGTACAGTGCTGTGCCTCACCCTCAACTTCACAGGAGCTAAGTTTTATTTCAAATAGCACCAGGTCTTCCACTTAGCCTCTCCTGACCAGGAATATGTGCTCTCCACTCTGTTTTCATGAATGTGTCAAGGAGCTGAAAACTGTTTGGTAGCAGAGCACAAAAGACAAGGACAGCCACCAACTGAAATGGAGCAGCGATTCATCAGTTGTCTTCTTTGCCATAGGCTTCCCTCCTGAATACTCCATCATCACGGAATATTGTGAAAAGGGTACCCTGAGGCAAGTGCTGAAAAAGGAGCCTAACTTACCCTGGGACATTCGCTTGGAAATGGCAAAGGATGCTGCCATCGGCCTGTACAGGTACACTGAGCCTGGCTAGAAGGGGGAAAGGGCTCTGCCATTGTGTTTGCACAGCACCCTCCCACTCTCCCTCCAATAAGTGGCAGTGACTCTGCTGCCTGGAGGTCAGGGACACACAGTGTTGGCTTTTCCTCCCCTCTTGGCTCTTTTTGACTGCAGGTTGCATCAGACGGGAGACAAGCCTCAGGTGCATTACTGCATCAACAGCACCAGGTTCCTGGTTGACAAAAACTACTGTGTAAAGGTGAGAGCTGTGTAAAGGTGTCGTGGCTTCAAAGAAGGCTTAGAAAGGCATATCTGCCTTGCACACTTTCAGTGGCTTAAGGATCATTTTCACCCTCCAAGGAAGTCTGGAAACTGGAGACCTGCAGGGAGGGGCTGATTATTGGACAGGTCTGCCCAATATATTCCATACCCACCTTCAAATGTCTGTATCTCTAGCTGTGTGTGTGTGTGTTGCATTCCTGACCCTACAGAGCTAGAGTCATAGATTTGGAGGGTCCCCCAAAGGTCATCTATTCCAACCCACTACTGCTGTGGGTACCAGCCTCCCTGGTAAGCAGCTATCCAGCCACCCCCTTCTGAGGCACACTCTTCCACCCACAAAACAGCTCGTCCTGTCAGGATGCTCTCTTCAACGTTTAGCCTTAACCCCATTTTCTTGATCGCACGACATTCTCTCTGCTCTTCTCAGCTCTCTGGGTTTGAACTGAGTCAGACCGTCTCTTCCATCAGACGGAAGCCCAAGGAGAAACCCAAAAAAGAGGTCAGTGCTTCAGCCTACATCTGCCCCGAGGGCCTGCGGTCAGTGGAGCATCAATACAACCTGGCCAGCGAAATATACAGGTATTTTATCGCAAAGTACTGCCACACCCCATTTTTATTTATCAGGGGCATCTTCATTCCATTCTTTAGCCAAAGAAGCTGCTTTACAAAATCCCATAGTAAGGCAACCCCTGGACAACTCATGGGCTGGGTGGGCAGAACCAGCCCATGTCTCCTGCATGTGTTAATTAAATGAGATGCATGTCATGGCATCATAAAGTTTCTAATTACTTCTGCACAGGGCTGGCATCAAGGGCTGGTGTTGTTGGGCACCTGCCAAGGTCTGAGTTCCTGTAGGGGCACCACTGCCACCTCCTGGCCCTGCTTCCCTTCCCCTTGCTATCGCTGCCAGTTCACCTGCCCTCTCTGAGCAGCTGGCAAGAGGGTGGAGGTGGGACAGAATCCTAGAGAGCCCAAAATATTATTTCATTGAGGAGGGGACAAGTAATTAAAAGAGGGAAGAAGAATGGGGGAAGTGTATGGAGTGGAGTGTAAGGAAATATATCAAAGTTCTGATTTTCCTTATGATGCTTCTTCTCAAATGTGAAATTCCTTTTAAAAAACCCAACTCATATTTTTGGCACCCCCTAAGTATGTGCTTAGTTTGCCTGTTGGGTAATCCAGCACTGGAAGCGGGGCTACCTCTAATGGCTTCTTGCCTGCTCTCCGCCCCCAGCAAAACAGCAACCACCACCCTGCAGCTGGCCTGCCTCCTACTCTGGCTGCCTCTTGTGGAGGGGAGGGGATGTGCCATGCACAGCGATGCCATGTGATGTGTGTGCTGTTTCACAGAACCATCACTGGGGAGATGGGAAAGTCAAGCTGGGGAGCTACCAACCAGTCTGACAGATGCTGCTTTCAACCAAATTCCAGAACAGCCAGCGGGGTTGACATTTTGTCCACTGTTTCCTCTGGAAAAAGGCCTTCACCATGTCCCTTGGTTGTGCCTATCATCATCATCATTTTTCATTTGTATACCATCTTTCTATATTAAAATACTCAAGGCGGTTTACAGAATGAAGGAACAAAAAATGTACATCTTATAACTATCTAATGCAGGCTTCCTCAACCTCAGCCCTCCTGATGTTTTTGGCCTACAACTCCCATGATCCCTAGCTAGCAGGACCAGTGGTCAGGGATGCTGGGAATTGTAGCCTCAAAACATCTAGAGGGCCGAGGTTGAGGAAGCCTGATGTAATGCAATACAAAAATGTGATAATAAAACAAAACTTTAAAATACGCAACCTACATCAAAAAGTAATATTCAACAATCATTAGAATAGTATAAAATAATATCAACATATACCGGTAAAAGTTAAACAGAAATCCACAGAACGGTTACAATAAATAACTATAATCAATAAAACAACGGTAAGCCACAGTACATAAAATAATGCAATACAAATTGAAAGGCAGAGACTAGAGGGTGGAGCAAGGCAGGTGGAAGGAGGCCTTGCCTGACGAAGTCTCTCCCCTCACAGTTCTTCCTTCAGGACCGGCCCTCTTATGAGGACTCGTAGGGCCGGAGGGTCAGGCAAGGCAGGTGGAAGGATCTTCCTGTCCACCTGGAAATGGATAGGCCTCCATGCAGGACCGGCCTGCTCAGGAGGCGAGGTGAGGCAGTGGCCTCAGGGCAGACGGCTCTGGACAGCTGGGAGGGGCAGCAGACTCTTTTCCACTGGCCACCCCTTTCGCAGCAGTGTCCTGGGCCAGCCCTGCTTCCATGAAGAGTGGCTGACCTGGTGAACTTTGCTACCTTCCAGCTGTGGGGGTTCTGTGACATCGCAGTCCCTAGGCATGGCTGAAAGCAGGCAGAGAGCCCACCTGCCATCTGCCGGCCATAGCCTTGGGGGTACAGGTCAAGCATATCATTGCATTCACACCACAGACGTGTTTGCTTCGTTTCAGCTTTGGGATTGTCCTGTGGGAGATCGCAACTTGCAAGATCCCATTTGAAGGTGAGGCATGGGTGGGGGCAGGGTTGGGCTCGTTCTTTTGGGAAAGGATCAGCAGGCAGGCTCTGCAGACTTAGGAGGGCAACTGAGACTACAATCCGAAGCTGCTAGGGGAGGGGGGCTGTTTTTCAGAAGCCGTCCGAGATTCCTTGCACTTCCCTTTACATGCAAATATTACAGACTGGCAAAGTGTAATTCCTGGTGAAATAGATGTAACTGCTCAGCTTCAATCTGGTAAAGCTCCAGGCTCCTCCTCTATCCTACCTGGTCAGTTAAAATCTATCCTAAAGTGCTGAGCACCTATTACCGTACTTTCAGTTCTTGGATTATATTTGGATTAAAGCTATAATAATCCCTGTTTAAAAAGCTCAAAGAAAAAGTAGATAGACTTAGCAGGATTAATTTTAGCAGCCTCCTTTCAGTTATAGAGATGTGCTGGGTTTTTAATCCAAACTTTTCTGACTTGGGTTGAAGACAACCATCTCCCAGGGGAGAAACAGATTCATCTCAGAGCAGGTCAGTGTATTATTTGTTGCAGTGTATTAGCCCACATTGCAGAGAGAGATACATACCTCATTTCCTGGCAGTAGGTTTTTCTCTTACTTCCATTGATTTTAAGTCAGCTTTGGACTTGGTTCCAAAGGAACTGTTATGATTCAAATTCAGTAAAATCCTCTGTGGTGAGCTGAGCCTAGGGATAGATGAATATGTCAGTTCCTTCTTCTCTCACTATCTATTTCCACCTCCCCACCCCCAAAGTTCAGTTCACATTTCTGCATCACTGTGCTTTTTTCTTTCTTTTAAAAGTCCTCATGAAAATCCATCAGCATTTCAGTTCACAGTATACACATTTTGTATGCATTTTTGCCCAGTATGCACATTTTTGCAAGCATTTCTCCCCCAATACATTTTCACTAATAAATGAATTTTATACACTTTCCTCACACATTTCCTCCACTTTCCTCTCCTTCCTTGGAGGTTTTAAAGCAGAGGTTAGATGGTCATTTGTCATGGATGCTTTAGCTGAGATTCCTGCATTGCTAGGGCTTGGACTAGATGACCCTTGAGGTACCTTCCAACTCTACAATTCCGTGATTTTTTGTACGCATTATTTGGTTGTAGAACTGCATCAAAAAATTCAGAGAGGTGTTAATTTCAAAGGATGGTTATGTCAGTTTTAGTCCGCATAGACTCTTTGAGATTAATGGACGTGACTAACAGGTTTATTAATGTCAATAGGTCTACTTTGAGTAGAACTCAGTTGGCTCCAGCCCTAAAATCCTAAGCAAACTGAATTTCTCCCACATCCCTTACTGAGCCATGTGTCCATCCTGCTACTACCTTGAGGAAGTAGGACTCCAAACCTTTGCATGTACATTAGTCAGAATGCCCCTTTTATGTTGGTGGAGGAGACAGGAGGCAGGCAGTGTCACTGTGCTTGTTGGGATGGCACCAAGAGAGCTGGGAAGCCACTGGCGCCAACCTGGAGTCGCCTTGCTTCGCCCCATCCTCATGCAGATTAACACAGTGCTGTTGCTGCTGGGAGGACACTGCTGCTTCCAGCCATGCATTCCAAGAGTCACCACTAGAGCACAGGTCTCTGTGTGGTTCTGTATCATTTCCTGACCTGCTTTTCCACTGCAACTCTCTTCCCCAGCTGCTTGTCTTCTTATGAAATCTCAGACAAGGGAAGATACACATCTAGATCCCAGTGGGTGTGTGGAAAGGATTGGAGCAGAATAGGGGCTGGCAGAGAACTGCTTATGTACTTACCCTGTCACTTCTCCTTTGAAACTTGAATGCCCTCCCACAGCAGCTTTTCTTAACAGTTTTGCTCCCTGCCTTTGCAATCAGTGTTCATTGGGGCCTAAGAGCAAGGAGTAGGGTTGTATATCTCTCTGTGTGTCCACATGGAGCCACCCAGGCCCAGATTCCTATCCCTGGCTGGATCTACACAGATATAAAAAATGCTATGGGAGAAAAACGCACACTCTCTGTATAGAGCTCCCAATGGAATTTGCCATTGACTTTGGATTGCAGCTCTACAGCCCCATCTGGTGTCACAATTTTATAGCGCACTTATAACATTATAATTGTAGCTGTGTAGCTGAGTCTCCTGTGATTATTAACTCAGGTTGCACTGCAAAGGAGATCCGTGATAAGGTTTGCAATCAGGAGCAAGAACCTCTGGGAGACGACTGCCCCCCACGTCTGCGGGACGTCATCAACAAATGCCGGGATTTCGACCCTTCCCAGCGGCCAACTGCTGAAGGTATCGGTGACATGCCTTGGGGACCAGAGCTGTGGGCATGGTGGCTAAAGGGATCCAAACCATCATACCCTCTCCTTCCACAAGCAAAAGTGGCATAGGTAGCCACTCCCTGCCCTCCCCTTGTTTGGCCTCACTATTTGGAATGTTCCATTCTTTTATTTTCTTTTAAAAAAGGTAACTCGTAACTTATGCACATTTAACTTGCCCGTACTCAGCTTTAAGCACGTGGCAAACAAACGGGGGGGGGGGGGGACTTAAGGAAAAAAGACTTTGGCAATCCCACTTGCCATTGAATGCAGTGTGTTTTGACTATACACAATTTTTGCTATCCCCGAAATGTAACCCCCATGAAAGATGAGAGTTGTCTATACTATCAAACAAGCAGCAGACAACAATAGCATACAGAAAAGGGAAACGAAAAGCAAGCAACATGTCCCCACTCAGTAAAAAAGCAAACAAGCAGGCAAAACAACAGGACCTACCTGTGTGCCCTGCAATGGTCTAAGACAAATGCATTATACATCTGAAAACTAACTGTGTTAACAAAAAAAAATACTAGAGGCAATACACCTAGAATTAAGACACCAGGCCCCTCCAAAACAACACAACAATCTTGAAATTAGGGGTTGCTGGAATGATTTAAAACAGGGATGCAGGAAGGGGAGGTATGGGGAAGTCGCTGAAAGAAGGTTTTAGGAAAGAAAGGTTAAGAAATTATACGTGTTTATATGTTTGTTTGTTTATGTATTGTGTTGTATTGTCTTTAATATGTGTTGAAAAACCAATAAAAAATTTATTAAAAAAAAAACAAAAACAAAACAACACAACAATAAGCAACCATGGTGGTGGTAGTTTCCCCCTGGGTAAGAATTAATAAAGGAAATAAAAGGGTAACCAATCCTCATGGAACTTGTCTCTATCAAGTTTCACCCCTCACGACTTTACAGTGTTGCTTTAACTTGCAGTTCTGCAAAAGTAATTGATAAGTAACTCATCCACAAAAATGCAATCTCCATTTGAGCAGCCACCCAAAGGTGAAGTGTTAACGATTAAAATATTACACTTTTATTAACTCCATTCTGAAAACCAGCTTGCCTTTGTTTTTGCAGCGATTGTGAACCAACTCATTGTTCGTGACCTTTTGAAGGAGTGAGAGCCTGACCACATGAAGAGGGACCTGGAATACAAGAACTTGTTCTCAGCACAATCTTGCAGGGCCACCCTGAGCATCAGCACAAAGCCAAGCACATTTTCTTTTTCAACCTGGAGTGCCTGTGCACATGGCCAATGGGCATGCGCCTACAGCCCTTGGTCAAATTGGCGCACTGTCATAACTTGTTAACTTGGGCCTGGTTCACACGCAATGCTGTTTAACTGTGGTTTGTTTACTGCTAGCAAACCACAGTCTCGATCCATGGTCTGCTATTATCTTATAAACCTTGGTTTGTCCTCACTATGGCTTAGTGTTACAGGTGAACCCAGAATCCTTCCTTAGCCATGATTTTTTTAACCACCCTATCCCAGATGCTCATCAGATTCAGCAGCAGTAAGTTTTATTATATGGTCACAGACCTGGAAAATTAATCCTTACAAAGGCATGAGACAAGAGCTGCTGGAAAACAAAACAAACTATGGGAAAAGGACAGCTGGTGGTTCACTCAGGGCTTCTTGTGTATATGACTTTGCATTATACTATTTGCACATTATACAAATTGTGGCTTAGTGTTATATGTGAGCATAGCCTTAGTAAGCTTCAATGCACTGTTGCTTCTTACAAGCCAGCTCAAATATTTCTTCTGGCGGAAATGGTTGCCCCACCCCAGTGGAAATCAATGCATGTTTTTAGATCTATTAATTAACACAATAAGAATTCCAGACCCAATGCTTCATTCTTCAAACTTAACTAGAAGTATTGTGAGGTGTTCTGTAATTCAATAAAATTATACTGAACCCATAGTAGGAATTATTGTGTGTTCTTCTGACCACAATTTAAAGAAGGATGATATGGAGCCAGAAAAAGCATGTAAGAGGGCAATCAAAATACTGTCCTATGAGAAAAGACTAAAATGAGTTGGGGGTGGTTGACCTTGAGCTGGCCTCCCGTGCAAATTTTTCTGCCACTCCCCCCCTCCCAACCTATTTTTGGCATCAGCGACAACAATAAAAATAAAATAGATGCAGTAGCACTGGAGTGGATAGAGCCCAGTGCTCTGATGGAGATGCTGCAATGATGGGTGCCAATCTGAACTTTTTCTTTGGTTTATTTATGGCATCAGTGCAGTGGGCATAACTTGATATAAAACCCCCCATTATGAACTGTAGTGATTCTGTTACTATTCCTTCCCTTAAACATGTCCTGGAATGCATGAGTAAGTACCCTGAAATCTTAACACTTAATCTAAAGATCAGCACACTAATCTATGCTACCAGCAAAGTTTGATTATCATCTTCTGTAGGAAAAAATGGAGTTCTGCAGACAAAGGAATCTTCTTCCAGAGGGAAAGTCATGATTCAAGAAGCATGCAAGATAATTGGTTAGCTGTTTATCACTAAAGTCATGTCCTGTCAGCTTCAAACTTAGCAAGGTAAACAGAATAGCAAACAGAAATAAACAAAGGTACAAAATGGTATAAAGATGTTATAGCACACGCCCATCTGGGAAGACCCCTCCCTTCTCCATATGGTAATATTGACCCAATATTTTGCAGGTTTTCCATCGTTGGGTTGCTCACATGCTTCAGCTGGACCCTGTTTTTGCTTTAAAATCTCAAGGACCGGTTTCAAGTCTCGCTGGACCAAGTAATTGGGGCGGCGGGGGGGAGACCGTAGCCTTGCTGGTACAGGCTATAATTGATCGGGAACTTGACAGGTTCAGCTTGGTTCTGAACAGATAATAATACCCTTCCGCTCCCTTTTCTCATGTTACTTCTAGTGTGGGTTTGTGGCATTAATATCTGAGCCAGAAGAAGGGCCGACATTTATCTTTGCTTGTACACTACAATGCACTGCGGTGAACTATGGTAAAATTCTGCGTTTTCCCCATTGTATGCTGTGAAGAGCTGTCACTTGACGCTTCGGGTCAAAAACCGGAAGTCCCGCCCCGCCTATGGCTATTGCAGTTGTCCGTCTTTGAACCCTTTCTGCGCATGCACCTTGCCAATTACGACTTCAACTTTTCCCTTCCGCTCGCAGAGGGCGGTGCCCTTCAGAAGCGTTTCCCTCCCTCTCCAAAATTGACAGACGTATAGCCCAATGGAAATGCGACGTACGCTCCGCTCTGTCCCAATAGGAGCCAAAGCCTGCTTTCGCGCTCGGCCTTTCGCGGCTGAACGAGCGACCAATAGGGGCCGCGGGAGCTGGAGGCGGAGCAGCAGCAGCGGCGGGGCGCTCGAGCGACTGCAGTTGAGGGAGAGTCAGGCCCGGACGCTTGGGTCCCTTCCCTCCCCTCTGAGGGGAGGACATGTCCCACCAGGAAGCGATGGACGTGGACTTCGCGCCGGCGGCCGAGGAGCCCGAGTCGCCAGCCGCCGCCGCCGCCGCCGCCGCCAGCCGCTTTCAGGAACCGGCCGCGGCAGACGGGGACGCCTCGACGTCCGGGGCGCCTCGGCCGGCGGCTTCTCGCTCTTCATGGGGCGCCTTCGTTGGGGAGCGCGAGCCGCGGAGGCCGCCGCCGCCTCGAGCCAGGAGGAACCCGCCTCGGCAGCAGCAGCAGCAGGCACCGCGCGCCGCCTCAGCCGCCGCCTCCTCCTCCTCCTCCTCCCAACGGGCCTCCCGAGCCAGGTGAGGAAGGGCGGGGGAAGGGCTCGGATCCTGTGGGGAGCTTCTCAGAGTGACCGTGGGGCCTGAGAGAGTACGAAGGGCTGGGGGAGGGGAGCCCCTCGGAAACGGGGCTGGGCGTGGTGGGCCCCGCGGAGGTCGGAGCGAGGCAGCGAGGGAAAGTGCTGGAGGCAGCTGCGGTTTGTAAACAAGAGGCCTTTCGCGTTCCCTACCCTGGGGAAGGAAGGCTGTTAGGCTTCTCGGGCGCAGGTGGCTGTCAGAACGGAGGAGGAGGAGGCGGGTCCTCGGGAGCCAGGGAGTGGATTCTGGGGTGGGTGAAGGGAATGGGGGCCTTTCGCAGGGGTTGTGGATTTTGTGAATCTTGCGGGGTGGGGTGGTGGAGCTACCTGTGGGTCATGGGTGTGGGTATGTGAGTGAGTGGAGGGGGTACCTGTCAGAGCAAGGAGGGTTGCTAAGCGAGGGAAGTCACCTGTCAAAAGTGTGTGAGTGTGTGATGGTCATATAAGGAGCTTCTCAGAGCCAGGGGATGGATAATAGGTGTGTGCGTGAAGGAGTATCTGTCACAGTGGGGGAGGAGAGATCCTGGGGGAACACATGTCAGAATGGGGGTGGCGGCGTGGAGCCTGCAGGGTTGGTTCTTGGAGCAGCAGATGGGTTCTGCTAGGATATGTGAAGGTGGTGTCTGTTGGAGCACATGCTGAAGGCAGCTGGTATTTGTAAATAAGAGACCCCTCACATTTTTCTCTCTGTGTTACTGAAGGGGAATGGGCTACACCACTGTCATAGTGCAGTGGCAGAGCACATAGGCATAGGCAGGATTTTTTTGAGGGGGGGTGTCTTTTTGTTGGGGGGGCAGAACGGAGTTATCTGCAATGCAAATGGTCAGTTAAGTATTTCTATTTATTTACTTGATGTAGTGGGGGACAGCTGCCCCCTGCACCCCCCCGGCTATGCCCATGGTAGAGCATGTGCTTTGTTGTGATAGAAATTGTGATAGCCAGGTGCATTTTCCTACTGGCGTGGGTCCAACTGCAACCACGTGGATGCCAGGTTGGTAACTAATATCTTCATCTGGCTGGCTTCAACAGCTTTCTTAAGTAGTAGGTCAGTAGAAGAGCTTGCTTATTGCATTTATATCCCATCCTTTTCTCCAAGGAGTACATGGTTCACCCCTCTCCTACAGTGACCCTGTGAGGTAGGTTAAGAGGCTGTGACTGGCCCAAGGTCACCCAGGGAGCTTCATGACTGAGTGGGGATTTGAACCTTCATCTCCCAGGTCTTAGTTCAACACTCTAGCCACACTGGCTTCCTTGAGTCCTCCTGCTATGGGGCAGCTATATAAAATAAGTAGACTTCTGAAAGGTTTAGAAAGGAGGTACCAGGTGGGGTTGAATCCTTGGTACGCACTGTTGGCTCCTATTGGGGGTCAATGTTGCAGTGGGGGAAGGGGGCTTCTCAGACCCAGAGAAGGGGATATTGAGTGTTTGTGAAGGGAAGCTGCTGCCTGTGAGGAATGGATACTGCAGATGGGGGCCTGTTCCAGTGGGGGTCAGATCCTGCAAAGTTGGTCCCTGACAGAGTGTATGCGAGGGGTGGATCTTGGGTGTGTGTGAGGTGAGCATCTGTCAGTGGGAGGGTTGATCTTCCAAGGAGGTTCCTATTGGGATCATGTCAGAAGCAGATCCTGGAGGCAGCTGATATTTGTAAGCTGGCTTCTAGATAAACTCATGTGATAGGCTTGGTGGTGGAGCTTGTGCTTTGCATGCAGTTTGCTTGTTTCATGTGTTCTCTACCCAGCTCTCAGAGTAGCTTTCAGTTAAAAAAAAAAACTCCAGCCCCTGCCCTCAGAATTTACCATCTAAAGACTTAGCACCAAAAAGAAAGGGATGGGGAAGCAAACCCAAATACCCATTTTGTACAAGGACCTGCTGGGATGGGAGATAGTTGAGGGAGAGAAGATGCATTTCACAGAATTGGGTGGAAGGATGAGCATTTGTTGTAGGAATTTGTTGAGCTACACTTGGCTACAGAGTTGCTAGCTCAACTTGCAATGTTCATGTTGATGGAAGATAGCACATTATGAAAAGTTGGTTTAGAATCTAATGAAAAGTTCTGGCTTCTGAGGCAGAGGGGGAGAGACAGATGTGTAAATTATTGAACTTTGTGGGTTGGAAATGGGTGGGTCATGTTCTTCTTTCCATCTTACATTTTCTAATGAAAATTAATGCTTTGAATGTTCAGGTCCACAGCACCATTAGACAGTTATTTCCAGATCAACAGGACACAAGCGACGGCAGCATCACACATCCTAGCAGGTCACAGTGGGAACAGCTCAGATGAAACTGTGGTTCTAAGTGATTCTGAGAGTAACAGCAGCAGCAGCTCCACTGAGGAGGAAGAGGAGACAGTGGGTGCCCTTGAGGAGGCACCTGGGCCAGCCAACTTGGGAGGTTTGTATTGGTTCTTTAAAGGGGCCTAAAATTTCAGAAATGGTTCATGATGCATTGCCTACCTTTGACACAACCATCTATTTGTTTACAGTCATACCTCGGATTGTGAACGCTGCGGGTTGTGCGTTTTTGGGTTGCGGACCGCGCCAAACCCGGAAGTACCAGAATGGTTTACTTCCGGGTTTTGGTACTCGCGCATGCACAGAAGCACAAAATGACATCATGCGCAGAAGCGCCGAATCACGTCACGCACGTGCGCAGATGCGGCGCTGCAGGTCGCAAATGTGCCTCCCGCACGGATCACGTTTGCAACCCGACAGATGACTGTATTTATTACCTTCTGCTTAGGGCAGCTTACTTCAGAGTGTATGATATTTGTCTTTTCATAACAACTCTGAGAGGTAGGCTAGGTTGGGAGAGGATGACTTGGGCCGGACCGTATCGTTTATTTCATGACCGCAGAGACTTGAACCAAGGCCAGACTTTGCCAGTGTATCCTGCTGTCTTTGAATAATTGAAAGCTGTTTTCTGATCTTTGTACAAACCTTGCTAAATGTCAAACTGAGGTTCTGTTATGCAAATAAGCATGCTTATTATTATTTAATTTATTTCACACATACACAAAAAGGGTTTCACAGAGGAATTTTGAGAAGGGGTTTATAGGGGAGATTCAGGTACCATATACATTTTATTTGTGCATGGTACTCCCTTTTCTGAACAGCAAGAGAAGGTTGGAGGTTTTTAAAAAAAGAGCAGATGAGGATAGTAAAATTACAGGACCAAAGGTGGGCCATCTTGGGAAATGAGGGAAGAAAGGAAGGTTGGAGCAAGCCAGTTGTGAACATAGGTGGAAGGGGTTTGTGCTGGGAAGCCACCACTGGAATTTGCAGAGGGTGTCTTGCTGGCTGAGTTATTTTACTATTATCTGCCAAGTTATTTTTTTAAAAATTACCTCCTGTTAACATAGTTTGAAGGATTATCTTGGTGAAAAAGCTGCTCTTTTCTCTTTTTTTCTTAGACAGCAGTGGCTTTGTGTTCACTTTGAACTTCCCTTTTAAATGCTAACAATTTGTTACTGAGTTTTTGTTTATGTGGCACTAATTACAACCTGTCCCCATCTCTTCCTATATCAATTATTCCTTTGTTTCTCCCCTGCAGTTTCTGATGCAACCCAAATGGAGCCTCGTGGAGAGGATTCTGTTGGGCCAGAGCATCCTGATGCTAGAGGTGCCACTGCCCTCCAGAAGAAGGTACAAATGATTGGGCGTGTGCTGTGGGTGATGTTCAGCCAATTAAGATAAACCAAGATTGCATTTGCTTTACCTTTTCCATGTTCTCTTGTTTCAGACAACTCCATTAAAGAGAACTCACCTAGCTGCTCCTCTGGCTCCTCTGGGTGAGGAAGAGGAGAGTGGTGATACCTGTGCCATCTGCTTTGAAGAGTGGACAAATGCTGGGGAGCACCGTCTTTCTGCACTGCGGTGTGGGCATCTCTTTGGCTATAGCTGCATTGAGAGGTGGCTGAAGGGACAAGTGGGCAAATGCCCACAGGTAAAAGCTTGGAAGGGTATTTTGTTTCTTCTGTCTGATGCGTAACCTAAATCTTCCTCTCTGAAACCCATTTATTCTTTTCCTGTCCTTGGTAAAATTTGTGGGCAACAGTTCTCTCCACGTTATTTTCCTTTTTCCAATTCTCCCTTTCTGCATTACTTTCCATGCCATCTTCCTGTAAGCTCTTCCTCTTTTGGCTTGCCTTCTGTAGACCTTCTTGTGTTTTTCTTTGCACTCCCCTGAGCTGTGTTCCATTTTTTGGATGCCTTCTTCCTTGTTTTGGCACTCAAACACTTTAGTGGCACAGCACGTTAGCCAGCGTTGAGCACAGCAGGACTCCTCAAATCTGGGCTCTAGGAGTTGCAACAAGTTGTCCTTCCCTTTGGTCAAACTCTTCCTGTGAGGAGAGTATTTTTATCAGCATTTGCCAACTTGGTGCCCTCCATATGTTTTGGACTGCAAATCCCCTATCAGTGCCAGCTAGCACAGATGTGCTGGTTAAGTCTGAATGAAGTTATGTAATCCAAAACTTCTGGAGGACACCAAGTTGGCAGCAGCTGCTGTACGTCATATTTGGTGACAGAGCAGTGGTAGAACTTCCACCTGAGACAATGGGATTTTTGAGGGGGGTTAGTAAGGTGCTGTTTACCTTTTTAAGTTGTTGTCTTTGCTTTGTTGGCTAAGTTCAGGATTTTGCCTGGGATCAGTCAGGTCAACAAGACTACCTGTTGGCACAAGGAAACTTTGAGAAGAGATGCTTGGGCATGATGTTGAGCAGGTCACTTTTGCATGTTTGGGGGAGTCCCACTGATTGTTCTGGAGAACTACTTGAGATAAGGGGAGTCTCTCAGCAAGCCAACACTGTACATTCACCCCTGCTTTTGCAAAGAGATCTATTTGAAAAGCAGTATCACCACTTGGTTTGTGTAGCAGTCATGAGAAATTAATAGCAGCACAGTAAATGTCCTTCATAACCAATAAATTGGCTTATGTTCACATTTTTTCATTTTTTAGTGTAATAAGAAAGCCAAGCGCTCGGATATAGTAGTCCTTTATGCTCGTACCCTGAAAGCGCTTGACACCAGTGAACAGGAACACATGAAAAGGTATATACTCACAACTTTCCTCCTATAAGTTTGAGGGTAGCAGTATCTGGCATAAACACCTGTCTTGGCAAACTATCACTATGCCTCAGCTGAGTCCGATGAGCATCTGTGTGATTGGAGAAGATACTTGTGTCCTAACACCAGGCTTTAGTTCAAGGGCTTGCTTTGTTAGACTTGTATTAGGTAGGTATGATAGGTACAGTGTTTGGATGTCCCTGTGAAGATATATGCCTGCTTCTGTAACTTTTTCTTTTTTTACTAGTATATATATTTAAGATAAAATGAATGCATTTTCTATTGAATCTCTCATGGTTATTCTGAAATTGAAGTATTACTATTTAAATGTCTCTTTCTAAATTCAAGAGACTGTTATTATGTCTCTAAAAGTTTTTGGGCAGGCAGGAAAATGGAATAGAAAACTAATTCTACTCATCAGTGGGAGAGAGATGGGTTGGCTCATGAGCTTCCTTAATTGCATCTGTTGTACTTTCCTCCTGCAGCTCTTTAGAGAAGGAGCAAATGCTACGAAGGAAGGCAGAGCTGGAATCCGCACAGAGCCGCCTCCAGCTGCAGGTCTTGACAGATGAATGCAGTAAACTTCGGCAGCAAGTTCAGGTAGGTTTAGCTGTATCCTGTTCATGCAGAACCTTCTAAATCCCCTTCCCATGTACAAGAAAATGAAATGCGCTATCTTCATGGCCTTTTCTCTCACTCTCTGCTAATGATGGACAGGATAATAGGACACCCCAGTTCACTGACGCCAACTCTAGGGGGCCTGGGTGGCATGGCACCCACATTGTGGGGCTCCAATGCAACCTCTGAGGCGACGTCCGAGGTCCTGCCAGGCTTCCAAACGTGATTTCTGGTAGAAACGTTCCGCTGATGTAACATGATGTCATGGTGTAACGTTATGTCGTGGGTGCCATTGGGCACCCAAAATCTGGGGCCCAGATCGTCACCCTGGCCCAGTTTCATTCCTTGATTTGAGTTTGTATGTCAAAGCTTGTGATTTGGGGAAAGGAGTCACAAAAACATTCCAAATCAAAACTCTAATCTGGTAAATTTTATATACCCTCAGTGAATTTGTATAACTCAGAAAACTTCCAGAGCAGTATTCCAGAGCACAAAAAAATCTGAATGGGGACCCACACAAGACATCCCCTAACATACCCCCAGAGCCAACCTCTCAGAAAAGTTCTGAGACAGCGCTCTTCTTTGTCCCAGCCTGCATCCTCCAGACACTCATCACATCAATACATGGAGAGGAAACAGACACAGGAAGGAATAGAAATTGGATCTTGCAGCAAATAGTGAAAAAACTAAGGCAAGCTCAGCTAAGGAACCACCTTGCAGAATGAAAAGTGGCAAGTTGAAGGGTAGGATATCCCAGCTATATTTTAGCTGGGGGATGAGATGGTTGGGCATTAGAAGGGCTCTACAAGCAAAAAATAGCCAAGTTGTATACGAAAGCAGTAAAGAAACAACAACCCAGAACAAGTTGCTCCTGACTTTTACTACTGTTCTGCCCGTGGAAACATCCAGTGCTCTCAGCTCTGCACATGCTTTCTTTGCCTCATTTTTCCTGCTTTCCATTCTATAGGAATTAAAGGCCCTGATGGCTCGCCACAACACCCTTTCCTCTCAGCAGCCCAGCAACTCTCGCTCATGCTTTCCAGGCTGCCTCTCCTCCAGCCAGGGCCAGCACAAGTACCACTTTGAGAGGGCCACCCTAGTGTCTCAGGTGGGCAACTGCCGGGTTATGGCATACTGCGACCCACTGAGCTGCCTTGTAGTGTCACAGCCATCTCCACAAAGCACCCTCATTCCTGGTGAGTTGCCTGTTGAAGCAAGTCCCTAAGTTTTATGATGGAAATGGTTTTTTCCACTGCCTTGGTCAATCAAGAGGACAGACATTGCAGCATTTGGACTCTAGCAGGGTGGGCTTTCTGCTGATCAGTTTGCTTTGTGTCTCAGGCTGTGGAATTAAGATGATGAGTGCTGTCAACTCAAAGAGCAGCCAATATGTCCCCATCCACAGCAAGCAGATCCGGGGCTTGGCTTTCAGCAACCGTGCAGATGGCTTGCTCTTATCTGCTGCTTTAGACCATACCCTCAAGCTTACCAGGTGAGTAGTGATGGTTATGATGCCTGCTTCCTTTCTCTGTGGTCCAGGAGATTGTGTAAGGATCTTATTCTGGAAATATTGCCTGGCTCCTGCAGAGCAGCTTTGTCTGAACTGTGCTGTTCTGCCCACAACTGGGTATTTGCTGGATAGCGTGGGCCATGTGCAGAAGTGCCAAGGTCCTCAATGGGAGACCGCTTTGATATGTAAAGCTCTGCTAACTTTCCCTCAGCTTGACTACAAACACCGTTGTGCAGACATACAATACTGGTCGACCTGTCTGGAGCTGCAGCTGGTGCCTGGATGACACCAACTATGTCTATGCTGGCTTGGTCAACGGCTCTGTCTTGGTGTATGACCTGCGGGACACAAGCTCTCATGTCCAGGAGCTTGCTCCACAGAAGTCCAGGTATTGCTTTCCTGCTTTATACAGTTAGGTTGTCCTTTGAGCATATGAATTAAGACTGTAGAGGACTTGGAAGCAGATGAAGGATGATCAGCGCCTGTAGAACTTTAAAATTTGCACACCATGTATATCTTTCCTGGCACAGAATTTGCAGAACACTAACTTTTACTCTGATTGCTGGTTACCTCCCCACTGTAACCCAGAATGAAGACCTTTGAGCTTGGGAGAGTGGCCTAATGGCAGAGGTTTAGCCTGATAAACTTGTCTGGGACCCATTTCCAGTCCTTAATGCATTGCACTAAGACTTCTCAGAATGTGTATTTTTCAATCAGTTCTGTGGATGAGGAATAGGAATGAACATTGGGTGAGGTAAGCCCTGGAGAGATTATCATACTTGCAACGTTGCATGCAGTGATTGACTTCTACCTTGTTCTTTTCTGGTGTTGTGAACAGTCATGGTGATGTGGAGCTCAATTTGTTTCTTACTCAGAAGTCAATTGTGCAGTGTTCAGTAGTGCTTTCTCAGAGGTAAATATTAATAGGATTTCAGTCATAGCACCAGTTCTTTTGGCTAATGGTATGTAGAAGTGAGAGTGATTCTCCAGTTCTCTTTGAAATCCTTCCTTACTCATGCTCGTTCAGACTCACAACAGCAAATGAGTAGGGAAAGTGGAATGCTTTGACATTGTTGGTTATTGCTCTTTCCTCTGTCCCTCACAGGTGCCCTGTGGTGTCCTTATCATATCTTCCCCGAATGGCCTCTGCCTCACTGCCCTATGGTGGACTGGTATCTGGGACACTGGAGGGAGCCTGCTTTTGGGAACAGAAGGCCAGTGGCTCTTACCGGCCTCACCATCTCCTCCTGGAGCCTGGAGGTTGCATTGACCTTCAGACAGAGGCCAGCACACGGCACTGCCTTGCAACATTCAGACCCAGTAAGTTGTGATGTGTAGACATCAGGGCAGGGCTATTTTTATGCAGTGTTGGGATTCCTTTCACCCTAAATGTGGACACAGTTACAACTGTGTGGACAGAAACCACTTACCATGTTTGTTGTTGGTGTCTCTCTTGCACACACATTAAAAGAGAAGAGGATACCTCTGGCCTGCATCTAAAATGCTGCACCAGTTATTCTGTACCCCAGTCTTCCCAAATCTTTTCAAGATGATGGGGCACAGAGGGTGCAGTCTCCCATCCCCAAATACAATATGAATCTTTTACCGGGGGCATTATTTCCACCCTGGTGAAGGGTAAGTGCCAACTACTTCAGGAGTCTATCCCTCCCTAGAACTTTGCAGCTCCCAAGAGGGACCTGCTGTGCAGTATGAGCACTCCTGCTTCCGTAGGATGACATGCAAGGAAGGGATTGTGAGTGAGTAGTATCCTAAGGAAATGGGGTAGTTGCCATGAGCGGTGAGTGAAGCGGTCAGGCAATGGCCTCTGGGCTGCACCAGAGTGTTTTGTCTTGATACCTTCCTATGATACCTTGATACCTACCTGTCCCCTGGAAAGCTCTTCACTTTCATCCCACAGATAGAAACAATAACTGTTTACGGTGTGTGGTGATGGAGCTGACCTCTACTCAGCTGACTGATGGGACTGAGGATGTGATCTGTTCATGTCGTCCAGTTCAAACTCTTACTGCGGGTCCATCGTGCAAACTCCTGACCAAAAATGCCATCTTCCAGAGTCCTGAAGATGATGGCAGTATTCTTGTGTGTGCTGGCGATGAAGCATCAAACTCTGCCATGGTACCATTTTTTGTTCTTTGTTGTAGGAGTAGGACGTTGTGTCCGGCTCTGTGTTAATAGTCTAAAATGCTGGAAGCTTTGATGGTGGTTAGGGTACTTGAGTAATTGTTTTCCTATGTTTTTAAGGCTATGCAGCTTCAAAGAGCTTAATGCCAGGTTGGTCATTGAGAAAAGACTTGAGCCCTTGTTCTAGTGAAAATTCTGTTTTGAGACACTGGTATAGCCTGTATCTGCCTCTTTGGAGCATTTCCTCATGGCAGTCACAGTGCCATTTCCATTATATGGACATGAGGCTCTCTTGTCCTCCCTCTTCTCACTTTCCTTGAGGCTTGACTCTGGGTATGGACATGCGTGTTTTCTGTGCCAGGGCTGCAACCACTCCTCCTTGTACACAGGGAGCGCCAAAGAGGGATGTCCTCAGCATTACACCACTAATCACTTGCTCACTCTGGATACCCAAAATGTCTGGTGCTGCTTGCCAATGTACGGGAAAGTAACAGTTTAATACTTTTGTAACTGGTCTCCTTGCTACATCCCAACTAGTAACAGCTAGAGTTGTATTTTTATGCAACAGGATTCCTGATAAGCTGTGACTCTATTTGTTTATCCTGCAGCTCTGGGATGCAGGGAGTGGCTCCCTGCTGCAGAAACTCCCTGCTGACCTTCCTGTGTTAGATGTCTGCCCTTATGAGGTGAACCGCAACAGCTTCTTGGCTACCTTGACAGAAAAGATGGTGAAGATCTACAAGTGGCAATGACTGTCTGCTGCATGCTGCCCCAATGAGCTACTCTCTGAACTGAGCCAATTTCCCACAAGCCAGCTCTGCTGCTAACTGGATTCTAGCTGCCTTGAGTGCACCATGCCAACATTAATGCACAAGCAAAATCTTGCTCCTTAGAACAGCTCTCTCCCATGTCCAGCCCACACATTTGTTCCTTTTTAAATTTATGGATTTTTGTTTCCACCTCATCTTAAAGGAAACCACTTTTACCTTATTGTGGACCCTGTGCTTTTCTGGCTTTACTGCCTAGGCAGATTATGGGGCCCTTCTGAGAAAAAATTTGGCTGCCAGTTTATATTTCCTGGAAATTTACCATTGACCTTGGATGAAGATCATGATCTCTACTCTTCTTGTGATTTTGGAGGCTTGTCGCATGGGCAATACTCCTTTGGCAGAAGACTGCTTAAATTTCTGTTTCAGCCCATCTCATAAAGAAGATGGGACCTTGTCTGAAGTGAGCTGTTCAAGTTATATCTCTGGACCATGACTGGGCTTGGTAAAAGGTGGTGGTGAAGCCTGGTGGGAATTGGCTGCTAAAAGACATTGTGAATAAGAAAATATAATTGTGGCCTGATGAAGAATGGGCAACTTCAGGTATAAATATGTTCCTGTAGGACTTCCTATAGACCTCCATTGAGAACTGGGCAGAGTGCTGTGCCTGACAGATCATTGGAAGTTGAAACATGAAGCAATTTCAGAACTCTACCAACTCTATTGACAGAAGAAAACCATTTGCTGGGACCATTGGTGATTCATCTTCTGCTATAAATTAAAATAGGATCAAATATTTCATGTATGTGTTCTTGCCCAAGGCTAGCAATCAAGACAGTGATGCAAATTGCAAGACCAATATTAGGGTTGTTTTTTTTTACTTTACCTGAAGCCAGCAGAAATCACACCATTGTGTACTGCCTGAACTGATGGGTTGCTATACAGAATTACAGAACAACATTTCTAAAGTTTAACTGTATGACCCATCTGTCTAAAAATGTACATGTTTCCATTGAACTGTGCTTTGTGTGTGTGAGATACTACTTTTATATGCAGCAGGAAGAATAAAGAATGTTTAATATATACAAGAGGAAGAATATAGAATGTTTAATATCTTCAGCTTTCTCCAAATGGCAAAACCCTCCATTGCAATGCTAAGTTGCTGCTTGCAGTGCCTGACAAGCAACCTGCAATGTTTGAGATATAAATATAGGATCCTCTAAATGCCAAATAAGTCCTGAAGTTTTGGTTAGTGGATCCAGTATCTTGTGGTAATTATGATATATGATTGGGATATTTCCATGTAGCAAGGTAATCATGTAGCAAGCTAATCTACCAGAGTTTGGAACAACTGTGAAACTTACCTAGTTTGCTGAAAGGTGACTGCATAGTCTCCACTCTAAATGACAGAGTGAATTCAATGTTTATCTTGGGTGAAAGGCAGGTGTGGTGGTGTTTCAGGGTCTCTCTCCTAACAGTCCTGTTATTGTATATCTGGGTGAGGAAGGGCAGCAGCGAAGTTGGAACTGTGCTGGTGCAATGGTAAAGCCAATTGAGTGTCTGAAACCACTCGTCATTTGGAATTCGAGGTACACTGAACACATCTTTTAATTACAGTGGTATCTCGGGTTACAAATGCTTCGGGTTACAAACTCCGCTAACCTGGAAGTAGTACCTCGGGTTGAGAACTTTGCCCCAGGATGAGAACGGAAATCGTGCGGTGGCAGCGGGAGGCCCCATTAGTGAAAGTGCTCCTCAGATTAAGAAAGTTTGGGGTTAAGAATGGACCTCTGGAATGAATTAAGTTTGTAACCCAAGGTACCACTGTACTATGTAGTAGTCATACTCTTGACCATTAAAGTGTTGATACAGGAATTCAGCTCAGTTTTTGTGTTGCTGAGTTTCTAAAGCATAACTGCTGGCCTAAGCCTCAAAGAGGCTTACTTACAAATAAAGATAGTTTAATCTCTAATAATATAATTTACCAACAACAAGGGTTGTTGCAGTAACTGCAGTAACACCACGTTCTTTCCTTTCTCTGTAACGTGTGGGTGGCTTCAGTATCTTTACCTATGTAGAGAAGTCAGGTAGACGGGATAACATTTATTATTACTATGACTACTATTGTGTTCCTGTTATTTATTATTATTATGTGTGTTTATATCCCACATTTTTCTACAAGCTCATGGTGGTCTACATAGTTCTTCCCCTCTACATTTTATCCTCACAACATCTCCCTGAAGTAGGTTAGGCTGAGAGTGAGTGTCCAAGATTGCCATCTGAGCTTCCTCGGTGACTGGGGATTTCAACCCTGGTCTCTGAGACTAAATACACTAGCTCTATATAGCAAGGTAGCATACAAAATAGAGTAAAAGCAACTAAAAGCTGTTAAAACCAACAAAAACTAATAGAATATGAATTTTTATAAACGGTACAGAATGGCCAACCTTTGCAGAATCATATCCTGGCTGGGAAGGTGTTTGCTGCATTTGCCACAGGTTATGGCATTTGCATGACGTGAGCAAAGAATGTGTGCAAAAACTACTCCCACGGCACTTAAAGAACAGATAAGAAGGAAGTTTCATTGAGCCTTAGGCAATGACATTTGCTGGGCACACAGTCCTGCTTGCACAGAAAATAAGATTACTGTGTGTACACACACACACACAGTATATACAGTAATCTTAACTTGATAAAAATAAGTGGCCTGGCTGTTATGGGCAAGAAAGAATTTCCTAAAAATTAGAATAACTTTAGGGGAAAGTTAGAGGGTCGGGGTGTATGACGAGAGAGAGAGGCGACAGAAGAAAGCGCCATTCCGGTTCTTTTCCCTGAAAGACCTGCCAGTAGGTGTCGCACGGCTCTCCGACAAACAACCCTTTCCTCTGGCTAGGTGGTGACGTCACCTGCCCTGCTCTGCTCGCCGCGGCGACGTCGCCGCCGTCCTTACGCACTCCGAGAGGCGGTGGGCGTGACTGCCAGTGCCGTTGGCGTTGCGCGCGCAGGCTGCGGCGGGCGGGGCCTAAGGCAGCGAGGCCGGGCCGGGCCGAGCGGAGCTGAGGAGAGGAGTCGCATCCAAGATGGCGCCGTGCGGACGTGTCCCGGCCCGGAGACGCGGGCCGGGCCCTCTCCTCGCCGCCCCTTTCCTCTGGCTGCTCGTGGCTCTCGGGTCAGCCCGGGCACAGCAGCAAGGCGGGGCAGCGGCGGTCGGGGCCGCCCAGGGGTTCCCGGGGCAGCAGCCGGCGGCCGTAGCGGGATTGGGGGGCCAGCCGCTGCCTCAGTTGGGGCTGGGAGCACTCCCGGGAGGCGGCGGAGGCGGAGCTGGGGGTGGCCGTCTGCCCCGCGGGGGCTCCTCGGCGGGAGGCGGCTGGAAGCTGGCGGACGAGCCGGTGTGCCGCGAAGACGTGACCCGCGTCTGCCCCAAGCACAGCTGGGCCAACAACCTGGCCGTCCTCGAGTGCCTGCAGGACGTGCGGGAGGTGAGCGGGGCGGGGAGCCCCTCCTAGCTGGTGGGGAAACTGAGGTCGGGGGAGGGGGGAGGGCTTCGGGGCAGTGGACCCCCATGGAGCAACTTTTTTGCGGCGGGCGGCTGCAGGGAGAGGCCAGCCCAGGTGCGGAGCAATGCACATAGCCTCTCCTGGCAATTTTAGGAAACCTGCATCTGACCCAGGTTTACCTCTGTCCTCCGTCACTCTCCGGTGTAACCAAGAAGTGGCGTCCAGGATGGAGGTCTGCGGCCAGGACCATGCGCGCATGCATAGCTCCTCCTGGCCCCAGTTGCCAAGAGTTAGGGAGCAAGTGCAGCCCCTTCGCCAGTAGCTCCCTTTCCCTTCTGGCGCAGGAGCAAATCCTTGTTTTCAAGGGAAAAGGCCGAAGGGCTGCACGGGAAAGCGAGGACACTTCTGTGGGCAGAACCCGTTTTCTGGCTCAGGCAGGCCTGCCGACAGCGGTGTTGCCCATTCCTGGCATTCATAGTTTAAAAGAAAACGGGGAAAGGAGCAGAGAGAGAGAGAGAGAGAACGTTGCTGTTTCAGGGAATTGGCCCAGGTGAATATACTTAACATGATAGTCCCCCCCCCATTGTGATGTTCTTGAAGATAAAGCTTATGCTGGGTACTTTTTGAGTAGGGATTGTCTTTCGGTCACACCCTCGTGGCTGGTTGAGTTGTGTTAAACTGAATCAATCCTGCTATTTCTATTCCAACAGAGGTAGACAGCTTGATCCTATAATTCAGGATTGGCAAAACTCCTTACCTGGCTGCTTGCGACAAGAATCTCCTCTGTCCATGGAGGGAGGCTTTTGTAAATACAAGAGCTTTCTTTTTCTTTCATGCACTGTGCCACAAATGACTAATATAGGTAGGTGTGTGTGCGGTCAGGCTAGTAACACTTGTGGCTTTTAATCATAAGTCAACTACAGGTTCACTTTAGCAGCTGTAGAGCAAATAATAGTTTGCAATTTGAGACGCGTATGGGAAAAGTAATTGATCTCTTGCCATAGTGAGTATGACATTTTGTGTTGGGTCATTTGTGGGTCTGTTTTCAATATCAACATGTAATATGCCTATTCTTGAAGCAACCTTAGGTTGACAATCTGTTTCCAGCTTCAGACTAGCTAGCTTGGCAGGAATGTATGAATTCAGAGTTACTGCTGATAGAAATTGTTGTAAGTTTAGCTTGAGTTACTAGATTGTTACACAAGTTATTGCTTGTAAACAAAAAAATTGGAACTGAGGAAGCTGCCTTATACTGAGTCAGATCATTGCTCTGTCTAGCTCAGTAGTGTCTACATTGACTGGCAGTGGGGTCTTGCAGGTTTTCATATAGAGGACATTTCCAGACCTACCTGGAGTTGCTGAGGACTGACCTTGCAAACTGTAGCACACAAAACAGATGCTTTACCATTGCCTTATGGCCTGTCCTGTAGGCTGTTCAACTTGAAATTCTTATCTGTGTTTCTATGGTTCAATATGGGATGTACAAGTCTCAGAAATGACATAACAACTGCTCATTGTCATTCTTTGAGATACCTTCTCTGAATAGAAATTAACCAAGTTTATTTTAGGTCTCTGTCTGGCTATTTCTGTGTGTTTTCATAAGAAGTGGGGAAATTTTTAGGAAGCTCTAAGTTGGACATCCTGAGAACCCTAGATCCCAGTGCAACCTAAGTCAGTACAGGAGTGTTTCCCACAATCTTGTAAAGACTGTACAGTGGTACCTCAGGTTACAAACACTTCGGGTTACAGACTCCACTAACCCGGAAGTAGTACCTCTGGTTAAGAACTTTACCTCAGGATGAGAACAGAAATCACGTGATGGCGGTGCAGCAACAGCGAGAGGCCCCATTAGATAAGTGGTACCTCAGGTTAAGAACGGACCTCCAGAACGAATTAAGTTCTTAACCAGAGGTACCACTGGACTCAGATACACTGTCCCAGCACATTAGAGCTACATTGGGCAGTTCTGGCAATGCAACTGATTCTGGGAGAAGTCCAAGAAAGAGCATATCAGTTGAACCTTCCAACCCTGGTGAGAAAATGTGCATAGAAATTTGCTGCAAGCAGAAAAGGTTGGTTGTGAGATTTTGGGGGGATATATTTTAAAAGTGAACCCTCCACCAATATTTTAATGAAAGTATGTAAAACACTTATTTTGTGATTAAACTGTTTATAAACTTTTCTAAATAAATGACTGAAACATAGTTTGTTCTTTAAAGTGAGATTGTTTACTTATTTAAATTAAAAGATAAAGAGCCCTAACAGTCATCTGATGCTGTGACCTTAACATTGGATTTTTGAATTCATTGTTTAGTATTGCATTTATAGATGGGTAAGTTCCTGGATTCAGAAAGTGTTTCACTTTCTGGCTGAGCCAAACTAAGTGAAGGCCATGTGAACGAATCACCATTTCCACTCATTCCCTCTTTGCTTGGTTTGTGATATGCAGTATTGCAGGGGTCAGGAGTTCTGTGTCACATTTGTGTATCCCTCCAACATCGTTCCTCGCTTGAACTTAAGCAATTAGACTGCATTGCAGGGTTGGATTGAGACACAGGAAGCATGCACAACCACTGATCTAATGGCCCAGCATACTGTTTTGATGCTGAGGAGTAGAAACGGGGTCCCATATACACCCCTCTGTGTGCAGGTGCTGTGCCTGAACAAGTATGAATTATGTCTGGATGGTTTCCTATCTCTTGGTGTCATTGCTTGGAGTGCAGTTCAGAAACTGAACTTTGTGAGTTGACATTCATTGTCAATATATCTTCAGCATGAACAAGCATAATGCAGAATGTGGTGTGTATGCCTCTCTAGATTGTGGCCTGTTTCTTACAATGTTTGTAGAGCTTTCAGGTATTTAAAGCACTTCACATTTATTAACTTGTAATCCTTACAACAACCTTGTAATATTACAGTATTATTATCCTCTTTAAAGCAGATTGGTGGTGGGGGTGAAGTAGGTGACTAAGGCTGGGAGACTGGCTTGTTTAAGGCCACCTAGTGAGGTTATTCCAGAGGAGAGAATTGAACTAGGGATACTTGATTACTGATAGCTCAGTCTCTTAGTCATTATGCCTAACTAATTGTAGCTGACACTTGTCGAGTATTGTACAAGTGTGCCCTTTAGTTCTCTGTATGAATGTGCATTAAGATGTAGCAGTATCAGAGAAGTAAAGTTTTGTAAGCCACAGACATAACACTAGTTCTCCACAGTCAAAACTCCTAGAGGGTGCTGCAGCCTTCATTGGAGGGGTGTGCAGAGTCAAAGTGCTTGCTCGTGTATGTCACAATATGTTATGTACTGATAATGGGTACATAATTTAGCTAAATAGACAATTTTGTTGCTAAATTAATACTGTGATTTGTTGATTATATTATAGGGATGTCCACACACTCACCAGCAGCCACCTGCAATATAGAGATATACTCACCTTCCTTAAAGAATGGTTGCATGGGTTACTAAAATGTACTTGAAAAGTTTTGTTAGACACATGGAGTTACTACATCCACATGATCACACTGGGGATTTCAGATTCCTACATCTGAGTAATTGCCTTCCTTTTAAATTTACAATTTTCTGATTTACCTGTATATTCTACTGAATTCAGTAATGCTTACTCCAGATTGGTGTGCATAGTTTGTAAAACATTGTAGCTTCAATTCAGTAACATATTTTTGCAATTTATATTGTTCCCACTCTGTGCTACATTGTACAAATTTGTTTTATCATTTGTTCAGCAATCCTATACTGTATACACATGACTATGTCTAAGGCCCATTGAACTAACTGGGACTTCCAACTGGGTTGTGCTGTAATCATTTTAATTTCATACCCTTAATTTAAGGGGTGGGAACTAGGAACCCTTTTTCTATGGCATAAAAACATTTAAAATGTTACATTCCTTTCTCACTTTCTTGTCTTGTATCATCAGTTAAAAATCCAATAGGTAGTGTAGCAGTGAGAAATTAATGTAAGCAAACTTGAGTTGGCAGTGTAGTGGTATGGCAGAATGGAATGTCTAGGCATACTTTTTTAATAACAGTACAAAGCTGAAAATGAATGAACTGCAGCTAAAATCTTGTATTCATTTTTCACATGGTCTCATCCTCATTTGAAGACTGCAAAAAACAAAGCCATGCTTCCCCTGCCTGCCCCCCTAATATTCTTAAGAGGGTCTCTTCTCCAGTCTTTAGAGAGTGGCTGGAAGTGGGGAGGCAGAAAAAAGGTCCTTTCCTTCCACTCTGCAGTTTTAATCTGAAATTTTAGGAGCAGTACTGCACCCCGAGCTCAAAAACTGCTCATTCTAATGAAATTCCATTTTGCAAAACATGCCTAGAACAATGGGAGGTTCGAACGCTGTTCGCATCATCAAATTCTGTTGAATTGGAATGTCACCCAGAGGGTTCAGTTTTTTAGCCTAAGTGTTTCTTGTGCTGCTATCTGATTTGTGTGTGTTAAGAGCTGTCAAGTTGCTTTAAATTCAGTAGATAACCTAATATGTGTAATATTTGTGATGGGTGTAGACTGTTTTTGACAACATCTGTTATCTTCATAGAGCCGCCACCGTTCTGTGGTGTGCAGGATCCTGCTTTGTCTGGAATTTGAAGTATTTGTCACATACTGACCTAGTTTATTTAGAAAATGGATAAGCCACTTAATCAAAAAGTGTTCTCTGGGTTTGGGTGTAATGTTCCTGGTCCAACAAAGTATAGCCTGCTGGAGTGGAAAAGAGCAACAAACTTAAATAAGTGCTTCCTTATCACAACCTCCAGTGGAGACTGTTTTGTTAAATCACAGTTTCTCCATTACATTGCAACAGGAAGACTGGTTTTAACAAACCAGAAAAACTGTTTTGCAGCTGGGAATGAGAGAGGAGGATATGGGGGAAGGAATGCTCTTGCTCATTGCTTGTTCCAAGAACATGGACCAAAAAGTGTTAAGTGTGAGCTGGGTCAGTGTGCCTTTTGCTTGGATGCTGTCTTGTACCTTCTTGTGGAACAGAGTGCTTTTTTTGCCCACTTCTGCCAATAAGTAACAGAACCTTTCAGAAAGGTGCCCAGAAAATTTATTAGTCCATTAGAAACATTACCCATGCTATTGGCATGTACCTCTGGACTGCAAAGCATCTTGAACAGTGAGTCTGATATGTTTTGTCTTAAAGGAGTTGTACATATTTATTTATACTGAGAAACAATTGTCCAAAGAGAAAGATAAAACAACAAGCTCAAATCATTTTTTTATTTTTTATTGATTACACTTTATAGCCCACCTTTCCCCCCAAGAAGTTCGTGGTGCACATAGTTTTCCCTCCCCAACTTATCCACACAATAAATTTGTGAGGTAGGTTAGACTGAGATACAGTGACTGGCCCAAGGTCACCCAATGAAATTCATGGCCAAGTAGGGATTTGAACTCTGGTCTCCCATGTCATAGTTCAACACTCTAACCATTATAATACACTTGCCCTTAAAAGAAGGCAGGTCCTTCTTTTAGGTCCCACTGCATTCAGGTAAGTGTGAGGACTGCTGCCTCAGAGTAAGTCCTCAATGAGACTTACTTCTGAATAGACATATTATATATGTGTAAGTCTTGTTACCAGATGGACAATGAACTGATGAAAGGTGAATGTGAAAATAGAACGTTAGTAAAATTTGCAAGTGTCACGTAACTTCAAGAAAAAAGGTGAATATTTTGCAGTGATTCTCAGTTAGTTTAGCTTAAAGTAATTTGCAGTAACAAAGTTGTTGATGACAACAATTTGTAGGTCACTATTTGATCTTAATTTAATGAACCTGCTGAGCCTGAAACCCTTGATTTCATTTGTGTCCATGAAGTTATGGGTAGAGTGGATGACTTGTAAATACCACCTTTATCCCAGTTACAGATAGGTAGCCGTGTTGGTCTGCCATAGTCAAAACAAAAAAATTTTTTTCCTTCCAGTAGCACCTTAAAGACCAACTAAGTTAGTTCTTGGTATGAGCTTTCGTGTGCATGCACACTTCTTCAGAAGAAGTGTGCATGCACACGAAAGCTCATACCAAGAACTAACTTAGTTGGTCTTTAAGGTGCTACTGGAAGGAATTTTTTGTTTTTGTTTTGACCTTTATCCCAGAAGGGGATGGAGTAACAAAACATCAGTGCTCAACAGGATTGCTGTCCTTGGGTAGATTAGGAGCAGAACATTGCATTAATGATAAATTAGCAGAGTTTTGTCTTCTGTCCCCTGCAACTCTTCTCTGTGCTAAAATGTGCTATTATGCCTCTTGCATATTGCAATAACTTTTCTGGGTTTCAAAGTAAACCTACATATGTTGTTATTACAAAATGGAATGTGACTGCTTTAGTGAACTAACCAATTAAGTGTTGATCAAGACTTTTAAAGCATTAACATTGTAAGAATAACAAAGAAAATCACAGATAGGTAGCCGTGTTGGTCTGCCATAGTCAAAATAAAAAAAATTTTTCCCTTCCAGTAGCACCTTAAAGACCAACTAAGTTAGTTCTTGGTATGAGCTTTCGTGTGCATGCACACTTCTTCAGATAGAAAATCACCAATGAGTTGGATACTTATGCTAATTCCAAAAAAACAAAGACTGTTGTTACTGCCTTCCTACATAACACTAAACAACAGTTTGTTTAAGAGTTGTCTCATAGATGAGCAAACAAGTCATGTCTTGCTTTTCCAGAGCTTGGTTTATTTTCCTGCCACTGTTGCTTTTGTAGCTTGGTGAGTGTTTGGGGTTGGATGGCTAAACCAACCACTCAAAGTAGTTGACAGTTTTAAAAAATGGCTTATGATCCAATATGATACAAAAAGAAAAATAATGAGGAAGAAAGAAGAAAATAAGCAAATTCAAGCACCAGAGCTTTCGTAATGGTACATAATGAAGTTTCATGCAGAGAGGTGGTATGTAGGAGACAGTTCAGGAGTGTGGGAGGTAGAGCCAAATGGCTGCTGATCCCAGCCTGGCTGTTGTGCCAAGATGGTATGTCTAAAAAAAGCTACATGGAAAACTTTATGTATGTATATGTTTAATAGGGGATTCCAGCAAGTGTTTGCACGTGTGCCTGGTGTTCTTGAATTGATATCGTGTTTAACTGTTCTTGCATTGATATCATGTTTAACTGTTGTGTCATTGTAAAATGTTTTGAATGCCTATATTCTTTTGCCTGTGCCTTTTGCAATAAGACAGGCATGATAACTTCCTGTCAGTATGAAAATTTAAGTGAGCAGATGGTGCCTGGAGATTTGCAGCAGTGTCACTAGAAGAGTTTCAGTCATTAAGCAGTTAGTATAGCTGTTTAACTCATTAGTTAAGGCTCATTAATGGGTAGTTGCCAATAAAAATGTAGTAAGCAGGTAGTTTACCTATTTCCAGCAGAGTCTGGACAAGATTCTCATGTTCACACTTGTATAGCTTGAGTAAGAAGCATGAACTGAAGCAAATAGGGATTGATGTACTCTGAGGATGTGTCTTAAGCCTTTGGAGGAAGGGAAGCTGTTTAGAGTGGCCTTCTTCCCTAGGCCCCTGCACTGCAGTTTGATTAGTTAAGGTAGATAATCCCCACCCCTGCATCTCTCTAACCACAGAGTAATAGATTGCTGTGGTGATGAGTCATGCTTGTGTTTTAACTGCTGTTACTTGAATGCTCTGGCAGTTCTATTCCTTTTCACTTACCTAGTTTGAACTGTGTTAAAACTGTGTTTGCTTTCATGCTCTGAATGAATCTTCTAGAAAACTCATTGTACTTGTTTTTCCCCTCAGTATGTTGCAGGTTCCACGGAATCTGAGCTGAACAGATACTTCAGGGAAACGCAGTAAAAGTAACGGATTTGGATTCCACCTTTGTGCAGGAATTGTACAGAGAAATAGTGTTCTTCCTTAACCAAACTTTTACTAGGTGCACATGATTTCTTAGAACAGTTGTGCCTGTTAGAAATTATTCATATGCAGGCTGAGAACAAGTGGGATAAGAAAGGTTGTTTCTCAACATTCTGTGTCCTTGGTCTTCATGGCCTTCAGTGTGTTGGTGGTGAAGCTGATTCACTTTCTTGGGATAGGTGGTTGTGGTTGGAAGTGATCTCTATGTTCTTCCCAATCATAACTCTGGCAAAGTGGGATTTGTCATGACAGGGGTCCCCAGAGTGTCTTTATTAATTTCTTTAGAAATTTTTATAGATTTCCTTAGAAGAATTTACATGGCTTAATAAGAAAACTCTTAAGCTGCCAACATTGCCACTATTTTTGTATGTGCAAATGCTACGGGATATCTGTTTAAAAAATGGTAGCTGTCACCTGCCTGACATTGTGGCTTGGAGTTGGTGAGTAGGATATTTGCGGTTTTAGCAACAGCACAGGAGAACTAGAATGAGAATGTTGAAGGTATAAGCAGCGTTCAAAATTAGCTAGGTGCTAGTTGCATTTTAAGACAGGCTGCTGGCCTTTTGCGAGGCAATGAAGATGTCCGGGTGCCAGGTTTGGTGCCTAACATCTCCATCTGGCTGGCTGGCATGAGCAATCAGTTGGTCTGCAGAGCAGCAGGCCTGCTGCACAAATCAGCTAATCTGTGGGGTAGCAGTGTCCCATAGATCACCTGGCTTACACAGCACAAAAGAGGCATACCTTTTGGTACTGTGAGCCAGGTGAATCTCCTCACCTGGCCAGCTGCTCCAGCTCCTCAGCCTCCAGTGGCTCCACTTCATCCAGGAGGCTTGTATTCTTGACTCCCTCTACTGCTGAATAGTCTGCTGGCACTAGGCTGCTTCCTGTTGTGTTGTTTTCGCTCAACAGAGGCTGCTTGGGCCTGGCCTTGTTTGGGCAAGCCCTGCAGCAGACAGTTGCTCCTGGTGGTGGCAGGGGATGGCAGCAAAGTCAGCCAAGAAACCTTTTAGGGCTGCCGCCTGGTGCTCCACTGGCACTGTGGATGTGGAGCTGCTTGTTCTGCTTCTCCAGCTGCCTCTCCAGCTCCTGCACTTGGGCATCGGGTTCACATTGGAGTTAATGTCCTCCATGGTGCCCCATGACTCTACCCAACCCCGTGACCCTCTCTGCTGCTTCCTTCTCGTCCCCCTATTCTTCCTCCCTCCCTTTCTCACCATTGCCTTCTGTACTCTTCTACTCCAACAGTTTCAGAGTTAAGGCTAGGGGGGGACTTAGTTTCAAATTGTTTGTTTTGCCTATTAGTTCTGTTTTGTGACGTTGCAGGTGGAGCAGAGGCCTAGGCCTTCCTTGAGGGATTTCTTGTAGATCTCTGTTTTCTCTTTGACCCAATGCTTTATTCTCTTTCTTAGGTTAGATCTGGTACGAAAACATTTACAGTGGTACCTCGGGTTAAGAACTTAATTTGTTCTGGAGGTCCGTTCTTAACCTGAAACTGTTCTTAACCTGAGGTACCACTTTATCTAATGGGGCCTCCTGCTGCTGCTACGCCGCTGCACGATTTCTGTTCTTATCCTGAAGCAAAGTTCTTAACCTGAGGTGCTATTTCTGGGTTCTGTAACCTGAAGTGTCTGTAACCCAAGGTGCCACTGTATTTGAACCAGAACAAAGAAGCAAGCAATTTTGGGCACATGGTGATCTTAAGTGCGTAGGCTTTTGCTGGCAGATGCTTAGCCTGTCTTGTGTCAAGTAAATATATATCTCCTATTTCAGATCTGGTGTTGAGCATACTTTGCAAGTTTCCATTTTAGTTTAAAGAAAAATCTCCCTGCTATTTGATGTCCCTAAAGTCTATGGATCAACTTTTGTGAAACCCCAAGTTTCTGATCTTTTCAGAATTAAATACATACTGTTTTATAGAAAACATTTTAATAAAAACAAGCAAGGCTGAAAAGTGCCCAGATGATATGGAAATAACTCATTTTGTAGTGATTATGTAAAGAGGGAGGAAAAGGCTATCTGAGATGAATGGGGAGGAGATTCTCACCTATTTTACATGTAGGATAACTGCTGGGTGTTCTGATTCTGCCCTGTGCTGTGTTAATGTCCTTTGTGGAGAAATCCTCATATGTGTGAGAGCAAAGGTCCTGCTGCTTTTGTTCTGTGAGTCAGTTCATAGTTCTATGTTAGCACTGAGGCAGGAGGCAGAAAATTGTATCAGCTATTTCTGGAAGGTAGGATGAGGGGAGCAAGGAGTCCAGCTTAAAGATGGCATGAAATGTTGCATTTGTGTACTGTATGTGTGTTAAACTTTAGTTCCACCAAAGAGAGTAAGAGAGATTCTCTCATAAAGTTAAGAGACATAATACATTTATTTGGGTATGTGTGTGACTCTGCAGGGTGGCATTGCATCCTGGCGCCCTTGCGCCTTAGGGAGAATAAATGGAACCAGGCTGTAAACTGTTCTACCCTTTTGCATTAGCTTCTCATCATCAGAGCTATAATTTATTGTTCACTGATCTGTGTCTTCAATTAACCAATATTGACACAGCTGAACCTTCCATTAAGGAATGAATATTCACTGAGAAGCTTGAATGTGGCAACTACTGGGCTAGTTTGGATTATCTCCATATCTGTAAGCCTCCACTGGCCCTGTTTAGCAGCTGTGTAACCAAACCAATGATCTGAACCATACTGTGATGCTCAGTCAAATGACAGATTTCTAATAGTACAGGTATAAGCCCATGCATTTACAGACAAATGTGTGTTTTGGGGGCTCATCTGCTGTAAGCATTGGTTGGAAGAAAAATATCAAAATATAGGCCTTATTATAGGGAAGGCATCTGAGAGTGAGCAGTCATATTGGATGGTGCTGCTCATGTTCTTGTGGAAGGACACAATCTTCTTCTGAAGCTTAGGTGGGCATCCTATCTTGTTGAGCAGTGTGAAGAGTCCTTTTTGGCTGACGAGGTCAAAGACCTTTGTCAGGTCTATGAAGACTATATACAAGGGCATCTCTATTTTCAGCATTTTTCCTGCAGCTGGCGCAGTAAGAAAATCATGTCAAAGCCCCATTGTGACTTTGGATAGACCCTAGTATGATGATGTGTGGAATAATGCTGTTTGCCCATATACATAAAGAACGAATTCAAAGTGTAGGTGCAAAAGGCAGCTAGAATTAGGGTGTGGAATGCAGGACCTAGAAAACGGGTACAAACTAGGTGGGCTTTTTTATTTTTTTTATTTTTTTTGGCGATTCCTTGTGTGCCTGTGCACAGTCAAAAACTTTTGAGTGTTGGCTTGCAATTCTTGAACTGTTTGATCTATTAATATGTCTAACCCAATATGCTGTCGTGTGTTGTGCTGTTGCCTCCAGATGCAAAATGGACATTGTGGCCTTTTCACTATTATTTTGCTCTTAAACTTTCTAAAGACATCTTTTTTAAAAAAGGCAAATGAGAATAAATTAAATGCCAGCATCTGTATTGTATTTGTAGAAGCACTTTGGTGTCCATCTAAGTAAGTTTCCAAATGAGAGTACCTTTGGGAAATGTGCAGGTTAAGTCACATAGGAAGCTCCTTGATCTCAGTCTTGTCCATACTGACTGGCAGCAGCAATATTTCAGACCAGGAGTTTTCCCAGACCTACCATATAATAATGGGGAAAAAATGTTTTCACCTTTGATGCACAGTGGAGAGCATACTTGACTGTAGACAGATTGCTCTCATGTATAAACATGCAGCCACCAACAGTAAGGAGGAGAGCACAATTGTTTGATGGCTAAGATGTGAGGTATACAATATGATCCTCAAACTTTGATTATATAAATGACAACCGGGGGGGGGGGGGAGTGCATCATGGATTACTGCAAACTGATGCAAAAGTAATACATGTTGCAAACTGAACAAGTGCATAGATGCTTTCAACATTACTGCCATAACTTTCAACATTACTGCCATTGTGGTCAGAACAACAAACCTGTCATATGTTAATGTTACCGTTGCCTTTGGCTTACTAATGACATTGATATTCTGACCACAATAATTTCACACGCTCTTGAAGAAGGAATGCAAAATGCAGTCAGTTAGGAAACCTGCAAAGGTTGAGCAGGCAGAACAGTGCAATACTGAGTTGGTCTATGTACAGGGATTTTATAACTCACAGCAAATCTTAATGATATATGTGGTTGTTTGG
Organism: Podarcis filfolensis; assembly: GCF_964270895.1. Lineage (NCBI taxonomy): Eukaryota > Metazoa > Chordata > Lepidosauria > Squamata > Lacertidae > Podarcis > Podarcis filfolensis. The sequence continues at coordinate 54,364,364 of NC_139611.1, read as the reverse complement.
ATTTGAGAGTTTTTGTTTGAGGAATATAAGTGATATGATCATGTATCCTCACAATTCCAGCTAATGAATGAGTTGAGAATCCAAGTATCTTCCAAAGTGAAAGTATTGACTACTAATGTCTCTCCTTTTTTGCTGAAGGATGCACTTGCACGGACCTTTTGTTGAGTGTGCGGTGCAGGTTGTCATGACTATTTGGGCACTTTTCAGTGATTGATGGATCCACTGATTTCTGTACAAAGTGTGCTGTGCAGAGGTGTTGAACAGGACAAGATCGGTCATTTCTGAGTTAGTTAGATATATTGACAGTTTCTCCGGTAAGATGGCAGCTGACAGGCATGATATGCAAGCACTTGTTAAGACATAGCTGCTACTTACTTGACAAATTTGTGGTTACTGTGCTCAGCAGAACTCAGCAAGAGGCTTCCCCCTTGTGTTGGCTTAAATTTATTAAACATTTATACACAGTTAAATAATATTTGTATTTTGAAAAGCAGTTCACAAACTAGGATAACAGTGAAACTCATAACATGCAATCTATGAGCAAGATGAAGGCAGCACAGGAGCAAAGTCATATAATGATCAAAGGCCAGTAGAAGCAAAAGTGTTAGTTAGCAGGGAAGATATTGTGTGGTGTTTTCTTGGCAGAGGATCCACAAAATTGGGTCTGCAACAGGGGAGGTCCTACTTCTAGTGGATGTTAGCCTTGTGCAGTGGAATTCATTAGAATATCTTATGTACTGGTGGATTTGTATGGGAGAAGATGTTCTCTGACAAAATCAGATTAAATCCAATTGACATCTAGTGCTAATATTTCAAAACAGGTTATATATGTGCACCTGGATCTACATGTGAATATCTGTCTATACCTGCTAACATGCAGGCTGCCACTAGCTAATGTTTCTAAATCATTTTGAAAAAGCAGCTCTGGTGCTGGCCAGCTCTTCTATCTTTTTAGCAGAATCACGGTAGATGCTAATGGCTTTGGGTTTTCTCTCTTTCCCTGTAACACTGTGGCTGGTTTAGCTTGATGGGCCATCTAGAGTAGTTTGCTTTGTATGTCTCTTTCTGCACAATTCATGCTCTCTAATTATGCTGTGGGTTGCTAATAGAGTTTAATAGACTTCAGCTGCCTGTTGGTTCCTGCATGATTATTCTTTGTAGTTCAGGGTGCTGGGGTTCTCTTGGAACTGCACTATGATGTTGATCAGGACTGCTGCTCATTGGCCAAAGACTCTGGGTTGATTGAAGGAAGGAGTCCAGATAGTATACTTGCATGCTTTCAGTTCCACTGACTGACAACTACTGTGTGCTGAACCCATGGGGTTCATATTTAAACCACAGTAAGAGTAAATGTATGTAACTAATGTCAAGCCAAGAAGTATATCTTACTGGTGAGGGGGTAGTATTAGGGGGCAGGAGGGAGGGAGCTGCTTGGCATCCATGTTGTTGTATCTCCTGAAATTCTAACCAGAATAGAATATAGAATTGTAGATTTGGAAGGGCTCATGGGGCTCATGTAATCCAGCTGCTTGCAATGCAGGAATCTTTTGCCCAACATGGTGCTTTAACCCTGTCTCATGCTCTACCAACTGAACTATCATAGCATAGTCCTTTGGGATTCCTGCTAACTGAGCTCTTTTTAAAAGTTCTGTTCACTTTTTTAAAAAATGAAGCAAATGGCTTATCTCAAAGCAGTTACAGATGTTGCAGTTCTTAGTAGGAGGGAGCCAATCCAGGTGGACTTGTACAATGAAAATGCTGACCGAGGAAAAAAATTCCTCCCTCTAGCTCAAATGTATGAAAAATCTCGTTTCATAGCAAGACTTTGCAAAGGAAAGCCAGAGCAAGACATTACTAAAAGCAAAAGCATAATTAGTTATGCTCAGTGTAACAGCCGTGAAAACTGTGCTGGGGACACTTTTCAACTTCAGTCTTCTTGCTTGCATGAGTCTACTCTGTTCCTCCTACTAAAGGAGTGTCAGTGCTAATGCTGGGGCTGATGGGAGTTGTAGTCCAAACATCTGAGGGTACCAAGCAGGCAAAGACCGGTCTATGCTTAAATGAAATGATCTGGTAGGGCTTTGAGACCAGTAAAAGGTGAACAGGAACTTCAGTTGGAATTTCCAGTATTTGCGGATATTTGAAGAGTAGCTAGTTCTAAGGTCTCTAAAACAGTAGTTATTGCTGTAAATAGATGGTAGGGAGCAATCAGTGGGATATAAGTATATGTTATAGTCTGTCTTTCCTTGTGCAGTCTAAGGCAGTTAACACAATAATAAAACGCCACAAACAAAAAACACCATTAACAATGAACCACTTAGAATAGCTCAATTGGGAGTGTGGCGCTAATTATGCTGCGGTTGCAGGTTTGATCCCTGAAAGGGCAGCTGCATATTCCTGCATTGCAGGGGGGGTTGGGCTAGATGATCTTCGGGGTCTCCTCCAACACTCTGATTCTAAAAAACGGCAGCAATAACAATGGAATAGATTTGTACGAGTATAATAAGGCTGAGCTGTACGACCCATCCTTGGGAAAAGGTATTGACACAGCAGCGGAAGGCTGATGAGAGCTCCCTAGGCAGGGAGTTCTGAGTCTAGGCACAACAACAAAGAAATGTGGACTTGGAGCAGACAAGAGGGTCCCTCTGTCGATGATCTTAATGAGCCAGGCAGGCTCACATATGGAGAGGAGGTCCTTCAGATATCTTGCTCATAAATCAGAAGACTTTAAAGGTCACACATAACCAGCCTTTTCAGTTAGCCTGGAAACAAATAAGAGAGCTGGTGCAGCAGTTTCAACAGTGAGGTTAATCAGCTACCTGGCTGCCACGTTTTGAACAAGCTACAGCTGCTGGACACTTTCAAAAGCAGTCCCACATACAATGTATTTTCTTTGCATGCAGACCACCAATACAACGGTCCATTAATTTCAATGCGTTTACCCTGAATATTATTTTGTAAGGTTTAAAAACCAAATTCTAGTTATTTTTTAAATAGCCCATTCAAGTCTGAAATCGGCCTTAATAGTAGTTAATGGGTGTTGAGAAGGTACTGAGATGAGAGTAAGCGTCAAAGTTTTAAAAGTATGGGCAACCTACTTCCACCATCTGCTTTCACAAGGGATGATTATTGTTGTGCCATCTAAGGGACTACCATGCCTCTACCCACTACTTCATTAGTGTTCCAGTAGTGTAAGGTGCTCACAAACAAATTAGTTGGGTTGTTCTTGGCACTTAAATGAAATGTGAACCCTTTTAGACATAGGCAAGGCAAGTGTTGCTTCAGCATTGTGAGATTTTCTAGAATCCTGTGGCTTCTGGCCACATGAAGTCTCAGCTGAGGGTCCCTCTGGGACTTCCACCAGAAGGTTGCCAAGCTGTTATTGCATTACCTTGTGCTCTGCTTCCTTTGTGGCCTTGGCTGAATTTTTGGGGGCAATTTGGACAATGACTTTTTGTTGGAAGTGCCTTGTCAGTCACTTGGACGTGGGTAGCTTGCGTCAAAGTCTCTTTTCTAATTAAACTTTGCTTTTTAAAATATTTGATTTAGGCTGGCTTTTAAACTAATTAATTTTAAAAATAAAGTCTGGTGGCATCTTAAAGGCTAATGGAATAATAAAAGCTTTCATGAACAATCTACCAACTGAGGATAACATTTCACACATGTGCTGGAGCGGGCCATGGCCCGCAAAAGCTTCTGCCACATAGATTCTGTTGGTCTTTGCAATGCCACAATAGGCGAACACACCTGCCTTTTGATAATCTGTCACTATGATTAATTTAACGTAGGCTTAATGAATGCAACAGCTCAATGACTGCATCTTTTGGGTGATCTTGAAGGAAGCGGACCACAGCCTTCTGCTGTGGAGAACTTAGTAGCAAGCAAGCAAGCTGCTACTTGTTGCTGGAAGGGATAAGTATTCTTCCTTTTCAACAAATTTACCAAAATGTTACCTATTTGTAATAGGGCATAAAGGTTGCCAGCCTGTCCCCAGAAGTGCCCTAACCCATAAAAGTATGCCAAAATACAGTCATACCTCCGTTTACGTAACACCCTGGTTATGTAAACTTCGGAAGTATTTTACCGGGTTTCGCCGCATGCGCAGAAGCAACCCTCAGGTTGCGGAACATCAGGATTCGACTGGACCTCCGGAATGGATCCTGTCCGCAACCGGAGGTACCACTGTATCTTGTGTAAATTAATGTGCCTGTTTATTCTAGTTGGGGGTTTATTGGGACAGGGACGCGGGTGGCGCTGTGGGTTAAACCTCAGAGCCTAGGACTTGCCGATCAGAAGGTCGGTGGTTCGAATCCCCACGATGGGGTGAGCTCCCGTTGCTCGGTCCCTGCTCCTGCCAACCTAGCAGTTCGAAAGCACGTCCAGCTGCAAGTAGATAAATAAGAACCGCTCCAGCAGGAAGGTAAATGGCGTTTCCGTGCGCTGCTCTGGTTCACCAGAAGCGGCTTAGTCATGCTGGCCACATGACCCTGAAGCTGTACGCTGGCTCCCTTGGCCAATAAAGTAAGATGAGCGCCACAACCCCAGAGTTGGCCACGACTGGACCTAATGGTCAGGGGTCCCTTTACCTTTACCTAATGCATGAGACATTCTAAATTTCAAAGAAAATAATTCAGCCATCTGTATTAAGGAAGATGAACTATGATTCCAGTTGAACGCTGCCAACTTCTGTTATTTTTATTTATCAGAAGGAAAGAAGACAGTTTCTAATTTTGAATGTGTAGGTCATAGAATCATAGGGTTGGAAGGGACCACAAGGGTTTTCTAATCCAACCACCTGCAATGCAGGAATCTTTTGCCCAATGTGGAGCTTGAACACATTATCCTGAGATATCCATGCTCTACCAACTGAGCTATCCTGGGTTATGTGAAACATTTTTATCCTGTTGTTCACCCAAAAAGGTTTCTAGAGCTGCTTATAGATCTGTAAAAAAGACACATTTACAGTCTAAAAGGTCTGGTGCTAGAAAAAAAAATTACGTGGAGGAATGTTAGGAAGACTGAAGCTCAGGTTCAGGGGTGACGAACCTTTTTCATCCAGAGAGACACATTCCCTAGGGGATATATGCCAGTGGTGGGTAGAATCAGAGGCAAAAGTGGGCATATCAATGGGTTTTTGTATCATAGGGAACAGCACAAAAGCCACCCACTCTTGCATTTCTCTGCAAAACTCATTGGTGAGCCATAATGCTTTAGAACAGGGATGTCCCAACAGGTCTATCACGGTCTACTTGTAGATCCCCGGGAGGTTTTGGTCAATCGTGAATCCGGCCCCGGCCCCTCGCCCTGCCCTCCATTGTTGCACAATCTTCAGAACGGAAGACGTCCTCCCTAAAAAAAGCTCAACTTCGACCTGAACCCCCCAAAAAGGGGTTTGATCACTGCCAGTTTTTAATTCTGTGAGTAGATCGCAGATTCTGGGGACTTGGCCACCCCTGCTTTAGAGGAACAATGTGAGTTCATGATTCCTTCTTGAGACCATTGCTATGTGACTTCAGTAAAGCTACTAGGATCAGTAAGCATGCATTGCTTTGGGGCTTGAAGAGTCATCCAAGTTGCATCTCAGTTAATGTAAAATCAGTAGAGGACATTTGGCTTCATTCTTCCTTGCCCTTGCTTTTCTTGAAGGAAATCCCACCATTTTTAAACAAAATTGGGGAGGGGGCACTAAAATTTGTTTATGGCCTCTCTGCTTTGTCGTCTTGTCCCCCTTTTCCTTGAGTGTTACAGTTCGAATAACCTAAATCCCCAGCTGTGCATACCATGATGGTGATGGACATTTTAGGAAGCAAATTTGACGGCATCTTTTATTGGGATCCAGGAAAAATCCATTGTGGCTTGCTCTCATTATGAATATAGGGCAATCTTTATTGCAGTTCAAGGCTACAGGAGCAGGTCCCATTCACTAGATCAGCATTGCTCAAGCTTTGCATACCTGAAGCATAAATCTTTTATTAGAATTAAAACTGGAAGCACATTTACATTCCCAAAAAGTATAAGAACTGACTAAATCAGTTAGAATAAAGGCAGTTCATAATCTTAAAGTATGCTAATGTTTAATGCTTTGCCAGAAGAAGTTTTTATTTGACCAAGAAAATGATATTGTCACAGGAAGTCAAAGTTGAAGAAAAGATATTGAAAGATAAAAGGGGAAAAATATTTACTTTCATTATTATCATTGTGGGTGTGGGTGTGTGGGTGTCTGCACATATGTGTGTTTTTGTATGGAATGTTTGAGAGGAAATAAGACGGTAAATAACAAATAACAAACTAAATATTGATGTATGTGGTTTTTATATCTTGATTGTATTTGGTGGTAGTGTGGTTGTATTGTTTTTTGTGGCGTGGAATCATTCAATAAAAATTATTTTTTAAAAAAGAGAAAATGATATTGTCTTCAACGCAATCCAAATTTCAATGCCAGAAATGTTTGCCAGCTTAATTGTCATGTTCAATCAGAAACAGAAATTAAGCAGGCATTTTAGCAACTCCACTTACATGTCCCTTGTGAAGAAAACATGAGCTGGTGTTTAGACTAACTCACCTTACCTTGGCAGGGCTAGAAACGTTCTGGGTGCTTGGTTGCTCATGCCCTTCCATTGCTGATGCGGATGACTATAAATTTTAAATATGCACCTAGACCACTGAACAAGATCTTAGGGCTAAATATAGGTATCTGTTCCATTGTTAAAATTTATTGCCGGTTTGGGGTATATGGCCAGTCAAGATGTATGAACAAAATTATGCTGATATTTTAAAAAAGAAAAAGCTTAGCTTGGCCGTGTATCCTAGTAGACCGTGTTAGATACTGAGATAGGAATGTTAGGAGTCATGTGGCTACTAGGACTAGGTTGTGGGTGCCAAAACAAAATGTCTAGGTGCCATTTTTTGTTGTTGTTGCCCTCTTACCAAACCAGGCACCCTGCAAAAAACAACAACAAAAAACTGCAAGGAGAATCGGGGTTGCAGGGTAGCATGGCAGCAAAAGATGCATTTTTTGCTACCGCTCTACCCCACCAAACACCTGATTCACCTGGCTGCGCGACAGCAAAATAAAGACACAGCAAAGACACTTTGCTGTTGCACTGCTGGGCAAATCTGGTGTTTGGTGGGGGTAGCGCTGTGCAGAAAAAGACGTGCATCTTTTGCTGCCGCTGTGCCTAGCAGACCAGCCGCTGTGCCCAGCAGACCAGATGACTGCAGCCAGGCAGGTGGAGATGTTAGGCACCAAGGGTGGCTCCTGGACATCTTCATTCAGTTGCAAAAGGCCGGCTAATTTCGAACACTGCTAGTAGATAAGAAGCCACATGGCTAAAATGCTTTGTTGCTGCCTTGCTTGGAAGAAGCAAAAAACAATTCAGTAGGACCACTGTGGAACAGAGCAGCACTCTTTTTGTACACTCTCTGTGCTAAATAGGCTTATGGCAAACTGTTTTCAGAGAAGTGGACTCCTTTGTCGTTTAAAAATACCACATCCTGTTTGCTGGGATATGGATCTCATTGAAAGGCTATATAAAGCTTGTCTCTTTCCACCCACTGTGTAGACTGTAGAAAATGAAATGGTCTTCTCCTTTTTTCTTCCCCCCCAGAGCCTTAGCTGGTGTAATAAAATAGTGTATTGCTTTTAGCTATAGTGATATTGCTCAATAGTGATACTGAGTGATACTGATATTTATACTTAAGCTTTTACTGTTTGTAAGTTGTTATGGATGACCTCTGCCTGAAAATGTGTCATATATATCTTCATTTGTTTTTTGTTGATGCAGAAAGGGATTGGAGCCTGTTTCCTGGTGAGGGTACTGGGAGGATAAGCAATGAGACAAAAATATTGTGCATTGAGGCACATAACACATCACTCTACTTGTGTGATTGTTTGCTTACTTTATTTAAAAATCATGTTATTACTGTTATTTTGGTCTCACTTTTCAGACCCACAATTACTGTCGGCCAAAGATAACATTTTTTAAAAAAAATCAGGCCTTTCCATCTGGCTTAGAAACTAGAAAGACAAAAGACACACAAGGAAGGTAGTGGAGAGAAAAGGTAGAGAAAGGAGATCAAATTAATAACAAAGCAGGCACTTTTATCCAGCTTGGGTGGGGCAGGTCTTCCCTGGCTTGAAAGCAGCCGGTGGCTCCCGACCCTTTGGCTGTTGGATGGGGCCATGAGAGTGTCCTTTGCCTTTGCTAACTTCTCCAGTCCCAGGGCAAGAAGCTGTTGAAGCTGCTCCTTCTCTGGCTGACATCTAGGGCCAGGTTCCTCTTCCCCTTGTCAAGATCCTTTCTCGGAACTGGGGGTACAGCCTGAGTGGCCCTCGGTCCTCTGACTTGGTAGCAGAGGCATGAGTGTGCTTCCATTCACCTCTGCAGCCACAGTGCATAAATATCCTGGAGGGCTACATAAGAATTCTTAAAATGCAGGATGTGACCTGAGTCTCTTGCTGAAAATTACACAAGGGTCAGGGTGTTCCAAGATATTGCTGCTGGGTCTCGCCCACTGAGGCAAATACTGATATCACATGGCTGTTTGCAAGAAGTAACAAGCAGTTGTGAAGGCACAGTGGTTGAACTCAACCTGAAGGACCTTTGCCAAGGAAGCTCAGAGAACAAGCAACCGAGGTCAGGTTGAGGGGAAATGCAGAGAGAGGCTCACTGAACCCTTTGCTGCTCCCATTGTGAAGCTGACGCCTGTGCATCTACAGTTTTGCAGAATCAAGGCTGTTGTGGAGTAGCAGTCAGCTTTCCGACTAGGAGCCAGAATGAGTTCCACTGGAGCTAGCAGCAAGGTGGCTTGGGGTGCGGGGAGCTATGAGGCTGGAGGGACTGAGTGGTTTTTCTGGCTTTTTGATTAGGGATGGGTATAACTATCAGTATTTCAGAAATATATGGAGTCATTTGTGCACATGATGCTTCGTAGTGTTATAAACAAAGAAGTCCCTACCCACCAAAAGCTAGTGAATGTGAGCAGATGAGCTTACATGTACTTGAGCATAGTTAAATCTAAACACATTACAGTGGTACCTCTGGTTGTGAATGGGATCCGTTCCGGAGTCCCGTTCGCAACCTGAAAGGAACGCAACCCACGTCTGTTCATCTGCGTATGCGCGGGTCGCGATTCGCAGCTTCTGTGCATACGCGTGATGTCATTTTGCGCATCTGTGCATGTGCGAGTGGCGAAACCCGGAAGTAATCCTTTTCCGGTACTTCCGGGTTGCCGCGGGATGCAACCTGAAAAAACATATCATGAAGCAAATGTCACAAGAGGTATCACTGTACAAAAAAGATTGGTTTTGCAGAAGGATTTGAAGGGTTAATGGTGTAAATATGGCACTTTGTGATGTGCAAGCAGGGAGTTAAGTGGAAAAGTAGCAGCCAGAGGAGTTCTGATGGACGTTCTGGTTGAGCAGAGACTTTTATGGCTGTGAGTGGTAGTTTTCAGGCAGGCCTGGGTGGAGGGCAATTAATACGGCCTCTTTTTATTCCGTTCTACTCTGTCTCGGCGGAGACTTGATAACTTCTGGACTTTTGCTCCAAAGGGAGCAAAATAAAATTTATGAGGGTTTTGTTAGCACTTTTCTTCAAAATTGTAATTCCTAATTGTGAACTGTGACCCATGGACAGGATAAAAAAATTCTGGATGGCCTATGATCTGAAGAGGTCATGAGAAATATTTCATGAATTAAATTCTACTTGCTTTAGTTTGATGGAACCTCTAGTGTGCCTTATAAATCTCTGGCTTGTCTACACTTCATTGCTTTATGAAATAACACTATTGCAAAAGCAATACAAGACCACTGTTCCAAAAAAGCAAAACATCCCATGACTGCTGCCTTTCAGTCGAGGCCATTTCCCTGGGCAGCAGAGATTGATTAGATTAGATAAATTTGCCTTTAATCTGTGAGTTGACAATCTCTTGTGGTCTGATTTCATCATTTATTTAATAACGCACATTATTCTGAAACAATAGTTTGTGCCTGTTCGTGTGGAAGGAATACAGTGCAACATGACCTGCTCAGAATTAATGTCCCTTTCTTTCTTTTTCCAGCCGGACAATGAAATCTCATCAGACTGCAACCACGTAAGTGTGCTTTTTTTCTGTAGGGTTGGCACTTGATTCTTTATTGATTCAGTGATTTATATTCTGACTTTTTCAAGGTGGCTTAGAATAAATATAACATCTAAAACTAATATCTTAAAAAAAACCTTAAAAGAGCAGCACCTCACAACTTATAATTAGACGAGTAGAAAGCCATATGCCAAAGAGAAAATACAGTTTAAAATCCTAATAAAACCAGATATTTAAAGCCCTTTTAAAGAAAACAGGGAGGGAGCTGTAAGTGGCATTTATTATTACTTTGCAACATTTGCTTCTGGCAAATTGGCTCCTTTCAGGGATCCTAGGCCAACTCCTTTTAAGTAGTAAAGGCTCCTGTTTGTTTATTTCTCTGTGATCTATATAGACAATTTAGATTTTTTTGTGACCATCTTGGTAGGAACATAAGTACTAAATCCAGTCAAGTAGGATAGTATGATGTTTGGGCTTATGTTTGCACAGAAGAATGCCTTAATTAAAATGATACTATTCAGTGGCACCCCAGCTTGTTAAACTGGTGCTGATATTACAATCTTTTTGGTGCAAAGTTAAGATTTCCTTTTTTGCCCAGGCATTTTAAAGTGACTTTATCTGTCTTAGGTCTCATTTTTGCATTTTAGCTGCTGCCTTTTTAGTTTTTACTTTAGAGTGGATTATATTTCCCTGTTGTTGTATTTTAATATTGTTATACATCACCCTTTAGATGAAGGATGGTTAACTTAAAAAATAAATAAAGTAAAGTAAAAAGTGGACTGGAGGACATTGTGTTAATAGGATGACTCTTTCAATGAATTGGGTAGACAGGGCATTTTAAGTCTCTTTCTTCCTGTTCCACTCATCTACCTGAAACAGCTATTCACCGACACATATCTCTACCTATATCTATATCCCTGGGGTACCAGGCATGCTTACCAGGGTCTGTTTTTCGTTTTGGACAATGAGGCACATCAGAGATGGTGGCAGCTTTATGATACATGGTTTATTTACACATATATACAATCTTAGCCTAGATGGAGGGAGTTCAGAGCATTTACATCCCAAGACGGTCCTGTTCCTTCCATTACTGCAGCCTTGAATTCAAAGAGCTCCCAAACATTGTGTCTGACCCTTTCTGCATCATAAAACAAGACTGTCATCCATTTTTTTTTGCGCTCCCCCTCCCCCAAGCTTGTAAAACAGACACCTTTTTCCTGTTCACTTCTAACAGGCAAACTATAATCCTAAACCAAAACTATTGGTCTTTTGTCTTACTAATGATCCCCTCCTGTTTGTGGCTGGCACAGCTTTTGCTTTGCTGATGGCCAGTCTTGATGGGTCACGACTGTCTTTGTTTCTTAAAGATGATTCCTTGATCAGGATAAAATCAAGTTTAGCATGTATTTTTACACTGCTAAATTCAGTGTCAGGCACCTTCTGTTAATTCTTCAAATATTGGTTGAATTCTAACATTCTAGCCTATAACAATCAAAATACGCACACACACACACACACACACAAACTGAAGGGTACAGATAGGTTATTTAACTTTCTCTGCAGTGGAATGCTCTCATGGCATGGCATGGAGAAGACTGATTGGCCTGATTGTCATAAGCACAGAAGCCCAAGCTCCACTAATTATGGTTCTGTTTGTTTTGAGATGCTTCATGATTATGAGCCATAGAAGTAAGCTCTCGTTTGATTTTTTTTAAAAAATGAGACTTACACCCCACATGCTTCCCTAAGTTCTGTATTCTCCATATGTCAGAGCATCAGTATATTCATGTGTTCCTGAAAATCACATGAAAACTGCTGTGCAGGAAATGAGTTGGTTGGCTTGTGTTCACATAGATTTAAATTTTAACCTGCACAAATCAGCCTCAAAACCACAATAAAGATATCATTAGTTTGTTTTAAGTCTGGCTCATGAAAGATTCCTGCAGTTGAAAAATAACAGTATTGTGTTTCTTTCCTCCCAGCTGTTATGGAACTACAAGTTGAACCTGACTACAGATCCAAAATTTGAATCAGTGGCTAGAGAGGTTTGCAAGTCTACCATATCAGAGGTAAGGCTGAGGAAGATTAGGTGGTGGGCAGTAATCTTAATTTTATTTCTAAATAAGAAAGAATTGAAGTCTTGTTGAAATGAATATATCAAAAGGGTTTTTAATAGAGAATTATTAATATGTTTTAAATAGCGCATAACAGAACAGCAGCAAACCGTGAGATCTTTCGTTCAGTACTTTTCTAAGGCTATTTTAATTGATGGAATGGGTGGACCACCAACCTTTACTGTAGATCTAGACCATCTTGTACTTGCTAGCAAGAAAGGTACACTAGAGAAATATATTTTGGAAGAGTAACAGGTGATGTCTGTGGATCAAAGTACCAACTGGTAAGGCAACTGCATCCTCTCCTGGGAGTTTCAGGATTCAGGAAAATGTCTAGAATTGTTCATTCATCCTCTGAAAACTCTATAAAATGTAGTCTCTAAGGTGGCGTTGTAACACTGTTACTGTGCTCATAAATTCTAAAGTTAAAAAAAGTAATACTATGTTTACTTGAAGAGCTTCAGTCATTCACAGTTTCATAATTGTTTGTATAATTGCTGGAAGTGTTTGCCTTCAGGTCATTAGCGCACTGATGCATTTTCCAGTAAAACACTTTTCTGAATATTGCTCCATTGAGGCAGTTTTCCGAGCACTATTTTTCTGAGGGCTACTCATAGCTTTCCTTCTCTCCTGATTCAAGGTAGTGATGGCAAGACTTGGAAATCTTCATACATAGCCATATTTAAAGGAAAAAATAAATCTGGAGGGATATTGCTTACCAGTGAGGCTTTGTCACTTGTACCTAGTGTAGGACCTTTTGGCTAGGTTGAGAGGAATGGAATTTAGAATGTAGCATAAATCTGTGAAGGGTTCATTTCCAAAGTCAAGGGTTGAAACAAATGGACTAGATATAATTGGGATATTCTGGTTGTGTAGTGGTTGGGACCCTGCATAAATGACAAATAAAACAAGTGTTTCTGCAGGTATTTGTGATTTGCTCTAGTTATTTCAAGGTTAAGTTGAGAAGGTTGTTCTGTTTGACAAGCAGTTCATCCTAGTGCTTCCTCCCTTATACTCTTTCCTTTTGTGTGCCATACCATAAATTCAGCTTTAGGTCAACAGTACCTTAAAAACAAAAAACAACAACAGGCAGCATTGTGTTGACGGCAAATGCAATTAGATTTCTTCAATATTAGGCAAGCACTAAAACGTGGCTATGCTCCTTATTGGCTTTTCTGCCCCCTTTTTAGCTATCTTGAGAGAGATATCTCCATGGTTGTAAAGTACAGAAGCAGCCCTTTCTCTCTCCCAAAATCATACCCCTTGAACTTACACACCTTGGATAGGACCAAATACACATGAGTTCTGTTGCTATTAAATAATGAAGTGGTAAATAAAATTAAATGGCTCAAACAAAAAACTTCAGAATCAGCAAATAAACCAGGCAAAATGCTAGCATGGTTACTTAAAAAGAAACAAAAAGACAAAACAATGAGTGGTATAATAGATAAAGGAGAAATTACAAATGACCCTGAAAAAATCAAAAAAAGTTTTGTAAATTACTATAAAAATTTATACAAAGCAGAAAAGATTGAGGAAACTAAAATAGAAAAAATTCTCATAAACAACAGAGTGCCAAAAATAAAAGCAAGATTGATTATAAATGGTGAAACATCAGAAGCCTTTAGAATCTCTATCCCTCCTATTTATCACAGTCCTAGAAGTATATTTAAACGCAATAAGAGAAGATCCTAGGATAGACCGTCTTGGGCAAAGAGCTTATAAGGTTAGGGCCTTTGCAGACAACCTAATAATCACAATGGAAAACCCACTAGTGAGTATTTGAGCAACATTGGAAAAAATGAAGGAATTTGGACAACTATTAGGATTCAAAATTAATGCAGTGGTACCTTGGTTTGCATACGTCTTGATTTCATTCATTCTGGATTACAAACACGTCAAACCCAGAAGTGCGTGTCCCAGTTAGCAACCTCTTTTTGGATTACAATCCATTTTTTTTGGATTACAAAAAAAAATTTTTAGAGGCCCCATTGGTGAAAGCGCGCCTTGGGTTACAACCTGTTTGGGTTTACAAACGGACCTCCAGAATGGATTATGGTTGTAAACCGAAGTACCACTATAATGAGAAAACAAAACTCATGGTGAAAACTCTAGATATACAAGAAAGCAGATTTAGAAGCAGAGATAGGACTTAAAGTAACAAATAGAGCAAAATATTTAGGAATTTGGATTACTATGAAAAATATTAATTTATATAGAAGATAATTATGTAAAGGTATGCAAAGAAATTAAAAAAGATTTAGAGATCTGAAGTAAATTAAACTTTGGCTGTGGGGAAGAATATCTTCAATCAAAATGGTCGTCTTACCAAAAATGAGGATCCATTCCGATCCTCAATGGCCTCAACTGCTTTAAAGAAGGGCACAGATTCTTGGCTAAATACATATGGCAGGGCAAAAAAACCCAGAATTAAATTTAAATTACTAACAGAAGTCAAAGATAGAACAGGGTTTAGAATGCCAGATCCTAGGATTTATTATGAAACTGCTTGCCTGGTTTGGCTCAAGGATTGAATGATATTAAAGAATACCAAATTATTGGACATTGAGGGCTGGGATAACATAGTAGGTTGGCATGGTTATTCGGGCTACAATAAAATTAAAATTCATAAGGCATTTTTAAATCACATTATTAGGAAAGCTTTATATGAAGTATGAAACAAAGGCACAGGAATAAGCTGGTTGCAATTCTTCTTCTTCTTCTTCTTCTTCTTATTTATTTGTTTTTTTATATAAATATTTATTCAATTTTTCCAGTTTTATACAAAGACAAAAAGAAAAAGAAAAAGAAAAATATTAAAAACAAATCAATTTCAATATCAATTTTTCAATAACATGTTTCTTTGACTTCCTCATACCTCCCCTTCTTGTTTTCTAGTTCAAATTATTCCAGCAAATCCTAATCTCTTAACATTCCTTTTAACTAACACCTTTTTTTCCAATCAACTTTTTAAATTTTATAACTTAAACGATATTAATCCCAGTTTTTTTTATCATAACAGCTAGAGACCACATAAGTTCAATCCAGCATCTTTCAAAGTTCATTAATTTTGCAATATTTCTGTAAATAGTCCTTAAATTTCTTCCAATCTTCTTCTGCCGACTCTTCTCCCTGGTCGCGGATTCTGCCAGTCATTTCTGCCAGTCCCATACAGTCAATCAACTTCATCTGCCATTCTTCCAGAGTGGGTAGATCTTGCGTCTTCCAGTGCTTTGCTATAAGTATTCTTGCTGCTGTTGTAGCATACATAAAGAAAGTTCTGTCCTTCTTTGGCACCAACTGGCCGACTATGCCCAAGAGAAAAGCTTCTGGTTTCTTAAAGAAGGTATACTTAAATACCTTTTTCATTTCATTATAAATCATTTCCCAGAAAGCCTTAATCTTTGGGCACGTCCACCAAAGGTGAAAGAATGTACCTTCAGTCTCTTTACATTTCCAACATTTATTATCAGGCAAATGATATATTTTTGCAAGCTTGACTGGTGTCATGTACCACCTGTATATCATTTTCATAATATTCTCTTTTAAGGCATTACATGCCGTAAATTTCATACCGGTGGTCCATAACTGTTCCCAGTCAGCAAACATAATGTTATGTCTAACATCTTGTGCCCATTTAATCATAGCTGACTTAACCGTTTCATCCTGTGTATTCCATTTCAGCAGCAAGTTATACATTTTTGACATAATCTTAGTTTTAGGTTCTAGCACTTCTGTTTCTAGTTTAGATTTTTCCACCTGGAAGCCAATTTTCTTGTCCAAATTGTAAGCCTCCATTATCTGAAAATAATGAAGCCAGTCTCGCACTTTGTTTTTTAATTTCTCAAAGCTCTGCAATTTCAATCTGTCTCCTTCTTGTTCCAAAATTTCCCAATATTTCGGCCATTTGGCCTCCATATTGAGCTTTTTCTGGGCTTTCGCTTCCATTGGTGACAACCACCTTGGGGTCTTATTTTCCAATAAATCTTTATATCTGATCCAGACATTAAACAAAGATCTCCTAACAATGTGATTTTTAAATGCTTTATGTGCTTTAACCTTGTCATACCACAAATATGCATGCCATCCAAAAACGTTGTTAAAACCTTCTAAGTCCAAAATGTCTGTGTTTTCAAGAAGCAGCCAGTCTTTCAACCAGCAGAATGCTGCTGATTCATAGTAAAGTTTGAAGTCTGGCAGGGCAAAACCACCCCTTTCTTTTGCATCAGTTAAAATCTTATGTTTTATCCTGGGCTTCTTGCCCTGCCAGACAAATTTAGAAATGTCTTTCTGCCACTTCTTAAAACAATCCATCTTGTCCACAATTTGCAATGTTTGAAACAAAAATAACATTTTAGGCAATACATTCATCTTTATAGCTGCAATTCGACCCATCAAGGAAAGCTTCAAATTTGACCATATTTCAAGATCTTTTTTCACTTCTAACCAGCATTTCTCATAATTATTTTTAAATAAATTCCCATTTTTAGCTGTCATATTAATCCCCAAATATTTCACTTTCTTCACCACAGTCAAACCTGTTTCATTCTGAAATTTCTCTTTTTCAAACAATGTCAGATTTTTCTCTAAAACCTTAGTTTTGGACTTGTTCAGTTTAAATCCTGCCACCTGACCAAATTCTTGAATTAATTCTAAAACTCTTTTGGTACTAGATTCTGGCTCCTGTAACGTCAAAACTAGGTCATCTGCAAATGCTCTCAATTTATACTGTTTGGCTCCGACCTGTATGCCTTTAACCAACCGGTCCCTTCTAATCATATTCTTATTATTATTTATTTGTACCCTTCCCATCTGGCTGGGTTTCCCAAGCCACTCTATGCGGCTTCCAACAAAGATTGAAAATACATTAAAATGTCACACATTAAAAACTTCCCTAAACAGGGCTGTCTTCAGATGTCTTCTGAATGCCAAGTAGTTGTTTATCTCTTTGACATCTGATGGGAGGGCATTCCACAGGGCAGGGGCCACTACCGAAAAGGCCCTCTGCCTGGTTCCCTATAGCTTTGCTTCTCGCAGTGAGGGAACTGCTAGAAGGCCCTCTGTGCTGGACCTCAGTGTCCGGGCAGAACAATGGGTGTGGAGATGCTCCTTCAGGTATACTGGGCCGAAGCTGTTTAGGACTTTAAAGGTTAGCACGAACACTTTAATTGTGCTCAGAAACGTGCTGGGAGGCAATGTAAGTCTTTCAGGACTGGTGTTGTATGATATCGGTGGCTGCTCCCAGTCACCATTCTAGCTGCCACATTCTGGATTAGTTGTAGTTTCTGGGTCACCTTCAAAGGTAGCCCCACATAGAGCGCATTGCAGTAGGATATTGCAGCGGGAGATAACTAGAGCATATACCACTTTGGCGAGACAGTACCACCAACTGAATGCAATCTTTGAAAAATATAAAAAAACCAATGGATATGATATTAAATCTCAGAATTAGATAAAGAATTGATCACAAATGATGAAAAAAATCTGTCCAAAATGTATGAATTATTATTAAATTGGCACAAAGGATGAAGAAGTTAAAGAGGTTATGGTTAAGTGGGCCCAAGATTTTGGTTATTCAATTGAATGAGAAAAATGGGAAAATTTATGGGAAAGAACATAAAGTTTACAGCATATTACACAATAAAGGAATGTTTTTTAAAAAATGATGTACAGATAGTATCTCACACCCTTGAAATTGGCTAAAATATATAAAAAATACCAGCGGAAAGTGTTGGATGTGCAATCACAATGAAGGGAACTTTCTCCATATGTGGTGGACATACCCTAAAATAAATAAGAAATTGACACAGTATTTACGATGAACTAAAGAAAATGCTAAGATTTACTTTCCCAAAGAAACCAGGAATGTTTTTATTGAGCCTAATAACAACAGACATCCCAAAAGATAATAAAGGAATATTTTTGTATTCAGTTACTAAGCCAGAATAGTAATTGCTAAACATTGGAAAAGTACTATAATACCAGCGAAAGAAGAATGGATTTTGAAATTAATAGAATACCTCGAACTGACTAAACTTACAGGTCTAATAAGAAACTATTCAAATAAGAGAATAAGGAGAGAGTGGGAAGTCTTTGTAAATTATATGAAGAGAACCTATTCCCAGAATTATACTTGGCTTAGCTTAGAATAAAAATCTGATAGGTTATAAAAATGTTTCTCCAAAATTTAATCATTACAGATAACCAGTGATATGAGAAGAATGAACCACATGGAGTTAATTGGAAGTCATCTTTTTTCTTAACCCCATTTCTTTTTAGCTTCTTTCTTGAAGTGAATATTTTCTTTTTCTTAGGAGAATATAATGTCTATATTCTTGTCTGTAGTTTTTGTTATCATCACTGTATTTATGTGGGTTTTTTTGCTTTGTATGTTTCTGGTTTGGTATTACATGTTCATTTTATTTATTGTTTATTTGTATGATGCGTAAGTGTACATAAAGTATTTAAGAAAGAGAGAGAGGGGGAGCAATGTCTCAGTGCTCAGATTCCAAGCATAGTGACCTAGCTTTTTTCAGACCTAGTTGCATTCTGTAAACAGGTGACCAGTGGGGATGATCTTGAAATTTATTTGCTTTTTTAAAAAAATGCTATGTTGCCTATTTCTCCAAAGAAACTCAAACATAATCTCATCCACTCAAATTAATGTTAACAATATTCAACCTGTTTAACTAGTTCCAGCAGCATAAGAGTAACATTGAGCTGAGCCAGCAGCAAATGAATAATTACCCAAAGTTCTTTTTGTCGTGTGTGTTTTTTTCTACTCACATGTGCAATGAAAAGAACTCAGTGCTTTTAAGGATTTTCTCCAAAATTTGGGGGTGGGTGGGAACTGTTGGTAGATTGTCACAGTAGGATGGGGAAATCCCAACCCAGATTGTCATTCAGCCAGAAGCTTACTGAATTACCTTGGCCAGTCACATGGTCTAGTTCTGAGCTACCTCATAAAGTTGCTGTGAAGATCAAAAGAGGGAACTGTCTTAAGCTTCCTGGAGGAAAGAAAGGACATAAATGTAATAAATTTGATGGATTGTGTAAACTTGACTTAAAGCTTGATCCTCTGAAAAAGCACACAGTACCTCAGTTCCTGCTCTATTTAAGACCATGCTCAGAATATTGGTTTCCAATACCAGCCCTGAGCAGCTTTTCTCAATTTCATATCTATTTGTCTTTATCATGCTGATATTTCATAGGAGAAAACTGCAGACTGCACTTCATTCTCTGATTTAAAAAGCCATGTGTAATTACCCCTCATACATGAGAGATTGCAGGAATGCTGCTATGTCACTTGCAGCTATTTCTGAATGTGGAAGATCGACTTTTATTATTGGATTAAGCTACTACAGCCATGTGGTTACATTGGCTACCAGAAGATTAAATTCAAAACAGCTTTCAAGTAACTGAATGATACAGGCCCTGGCTACATTTGAGACTGACTCCTGACTGCCCTTGAGCACCGTATTTTGTATGTAGAGTCTAACAATGACATCTTAAGTTATTGAGTGATTACAGCTTGCTTTCATGGTCCTTTTAGTGTGGAGCTTGCAAAATTTATGTTCATTTTTGCTTTTAGGGTGAGGTGTGAGGGTTGACACCCCACATTTTCCATTCTCCAGGAACCTTTAGGGAATAAACAGTTGGCTCTCCTTTTCCATCCCCTTTTCTGAAAATTGGTGTCATTGTTTTTATAAAATCTCTCTATATTGAGAAACACCCTGAGTAGGCAGTAAATAAAATGATCTGCAAATGCCAAATGAAATACAGGCTTCTTTTTATCATGGGTCTTTCTGGACAGATCAAAGAGTGTGCTGATGAGCCTGTTGGGAAAGGTTACTTGGTGTCCTGCTTGGTAGATCACAGAGGAAACATCACTGAATACCAGTGTCACCAGTACATCACCAAAATGACAGCCATAATTTTCAGTGATTACCGCCTGATCTGTGGCTTCATGGATGACTGCAGAAGTGATATTAACATCCTGAAGTGTGGCAGCATTCGTCTTGGAGAAAAGGTAATTCTGTTACAAAGTGATTCCATGTCCATTAAATTGGAGGTGGGAGGGAAGAGGATATTGTCTCATTAGAATCAATGTTGCTCTGAAGAAGCCAGTTGAAGTGTGACCACGTTCTATGGTCAGCATTTTAAATTACTATCCTATCTCCCTGTGATTTTATACCAGTGCTAGGCAGAAGGAATGTTTCTTGTGTGAGTGAATCTGGGCTGTCCTCTGGAAGGGGCACACCCTGGGAAAGTGCTTTTAGCCTTTGGTAGATTGAGGGTACCTTCAAATTTAGGTCAACTGCATGCTCTTTCAGGCTCAGGTATTTTATTGAGATACAGTGGTGTTTTCAGCTGCAGACTTTCTTGGGCCGGGTGGAGGACAGAAATTAAGGACCACAGGTGTACTGAACTGAATCATGTTCTTTCAACGTAAGACATGCTTCTGTAGGCTCCTAATGCAACATGCAGAAAAGAGCTAAATGGAAGTGTGTCTTGCTACTGCTTAGCTTCTTTCTCTTCTTTCAGGATGTCCATTCTCAAGGAGAGGTGGTGGCCTGCCTGGAGAAAGGATTGGTAAAGGAGGCAGAAGAGATTGAGCCACGAATAAAGGTCTCAGACTTGTGCAAAAAGGCTATTCTCCGAGTAGCTGAGCTGTCCTCGGATGATTTCCACTTGGATCGGCACTTATATTTTGCCTGCCGGGATGACCGGGAACGCTTCTGTGAGAACGTAAGTTGCTGCTTGACATCGTCCTTCCCGTTGGACTAGCATCCATCTCCCCACCCATTCTCCTCTTGCCTTGTCATTCAGTAAATGCTCCTACATGTAACAAATTAAGGAATACAAGAACAGATCTCTCAAAGGTGCACTACAGATAATATAGGCAATATATTGAACTCATTTCAGTAATATGCATGGAAGTGTTAGTCATGAGCATGCACAACATAGATAAATGACAGAGGACTTGTAAATCACAAAATGTTGGCCTATGATAAAATGTAGCCAGTGTGATGTAGAGAATGGAATGCTGAAGTTGGACTGAAGAGACGTGCATATGTGGAGAAGACCCATGGAAATTAATGGGTCCATTACTTTCAGCTGGTTTGCTCTGAATAAAACTTGGTGGGATACAAAACCTGGGTTTTAATAGCCACTTAGCTATCACTCTCATTGAGTGGCCTTAAAGAAATAATTTTGCCTAACCTATTTAATGGTTTTGTTAGGGTAACATGGGGATAATTGCATGTACCTTTGCTTTGAGGTCCTTGAAGAAAAAGGAGGCTATGAATGTGTTAATGTTTTTTTAAAAAAATTATGGATACCAGGATCCTCCTAATACGTTTCCATATGACGTTCATGACCAATATTGTTGCTTTGTTTCACAGACTCAGGCTGGGGAAGGCAGGGTGTACAAGTGTCTCTTTAACCACAAGTTTGAAGACTCTATGAGTGAAAAGGTATGCGCCTCTTTCACCTGGCCATTCCACTATCCTTCTTGACCCCAAAGCTCCTGCTTCTTGGTCGCCTCATTTATTTACAGCATGCAATGGATAAGAAACAAATTAAAACACAATATGGTGTATTATCTGAGGGTTGGTCTGCTCCTGCCTCATCAGGGTGTGGTGGGTGGAAGAGCACATGGAATCCTGTGTATAGGCTCAGAGCTGTGTTTTTAAAGGCAGCCGTAACTCTGTCTGTGACCTGTTGATGAACTTCCCATCTCTCAGTTACAGAGTTGCCTTGTGTGGTAGCAGTTAAATTGCATCAATAAGAATTAACATCTCTGAGGAGGGAGAGCTGCTTTGTTACCTTCTCTAAAGGCATGCATGTTTTTCTTTGAGATATGTTGTTACATTCCTGAGAGACAGCGTTTTGAGTAAAGTGCAGACAAAGCATTTTATTGATCATTATTCCAGTTGTAATGCCCCATTGCTTCCTCAACTCTTTGAGCAGTATATGAGCAATAAATAGCAAATTGAAATGACAAGCTATGCTTGTGGTTGAAATGCTTTAAGAACTCTGCACTTTTGCTACCCACGATTATTTCCCTTCCTCCTGCTGTAGGTTGCCTTGGATTTTCTAGAAATAGTGATGCATTTGAAACTAGCAGCAATGTATTCTATTTCTAGCAGTGGCTTGTTCTGAAAATTCAAGGCCAGCGGATTTTCTGTTCTACTCCTTTTGTCCACTGTGAGCCAAATTACCTCTGGGTGACAAAAGAATGCTCCCTTGATGTTCCCTTGATCAGTAGCACAAGATATTTGATTGTTTTCCTCAGTGTCGTGATGCATTGACGACCAGGCAAAAGCTGATTGCACAAGATTACAAAGTCAGTTACTCATTGGCAAAGTCCTGCAAAAGTGATTTAAAGAAGTACCACTGTAATGTAGAGAACCTTCCTCGTTCCCGAGAGGCCCGACTATCCTACCTGCTAATGTGTTTAGAATCTGCTGTGCATAGAGGTAAGATATATTTTTCCCTTATTCCTCCAATTGCTTATATCTGATAAATAATTTGTGAAATGAAAAGTTGTGTAATGTGAGATTTTCAGGGCTTTATTGAAAGAAAATGGACATGGCAAAAGAATGTTTTTGGAGAATGTCTTTGAGCATTAGGATTCTGCTAGTGATCCATTACTCCATAGTTCTGCATCCCTGTCTCCCTTGTGCAACACCTTCTCTGTCTGTCCTTGCTTCCCTCTCCTCCCCCTGAGCCTTGACACTTGATGTTTCAGCTTGCCACCTTTGCTTCTTTGCATGAGGCTGGTTCTAGGTCAGACAGTTAAGTGAAGCATGTTAAGGGGCTCACCTGTCTTATGTCAGCAGACCATTCACAGTTGCCCAGGAGAAAGAAGGTCTAGCTGTTCTGTTGTATTCTCTATCTTGCCGTTCCATAATACAACATGGGCTTAGTTCTCATGGAGAGCGATGACAGCTGTGACTGCTGTTGCAGGTGGCGGCTCACTTGATGGCATGCTCCCCTGTGAAAATAAATTCCTATACCTAGAAAAAGAGCGTGCCACGGTTAGAATTCTTCTTTCAGACATGTCAGTTTTCCTTTATGCAGAGAACATTTCATATGGAGGATCATTCATCATGTGAGCCCCATCTGCAGTCTGAAGTGGCACAGCCCAAGCACAGATTTACCACAGCCATCAGAACTACTAGGCCTTACCCAGATTCTAATCAGAATGCTACACTTGCATGATTAATCCCATCTCTCTGGAGAGCAACAGAGCAAGTCAGCTTTCTTTGATGTGTTCCTAGCATGCATTTCTTCTAGGTCAGAAGAAAACAACAGTAGCCGCTGAGGGCATGCTTAGCCCTTACACTATCAGGCCAGTCTTAAACGATTCCGCTTCAATACTTTTGGCACCTGCAAAAGTTTTGGGGTATTCAAATGCTTACTTTCCAGTCAGTGCATGTCCTGGAACTTCTGCTGAATCCCAGAACTTTTCATACCAAAAATGTTGTTGGTGGGGTTTGTTTTTGTACTGGGTTTGTTGTTCTATAGCTCCTCCAGACAGCAATAATGTGGCATTGCAGAACAACTAATAAAGCAGAATAAATCCACCACTAAAGCATCTTTATGGTTCCAAGAACATGCTGCAGAATTCACTGACAACACGTGTCCATAATACCAGACCATTGATCCAGCTAGTTCACTATTATCTGCACACAGCTGGCTCCCCAGGGTACCCAGTGACATCAGTCTATTAAATGTAACTTGTTAGCATTTGCAGAAGGACAGACCTCTAAACTATAAAAGCTATAGCTATTATATAACACCAACTTCATATTTTCAAAGTTAAATTTGAATCTAATTGATTTACACCTGAGCCAACATATACATTATTTAGGCTGTAACAGACTAACTCCCTTTGGTGCAGAGGTGGATATCCTTTTTATTGTTGAGGGCCAAGTGTAGTGGCAGGTTCTCCATTCTAGTAGGTGTGCCTGGAGCCAATGATGGTTGGGGCCATTCACACAAACATAGACACACTCCATGGGAAAGACAAACACAGGGAGAGTTTACCCTCCTTCCATGTGCCGTCGTCATCATCACAATCATGCTTTTCCCAGCTTGCAAAGCAATTGTGTTGGTAATAAGGGGCAGAGGGAGTGTGAATTACATGGAGAAGACATTGTATGGGCTTGTGGGAGCATGAATTTGGGGAGGCAGCAATTTGAGGAAGGGAGTGAAATGGAATGTGGCTGTATGGAAAACTCTGAGGGCTCCGGGTTTGCTGACATGTGCTTTGAAGACTGTTTCTGTCTGTAGTGTCAAGCATAGCTTAGTGCATTCCACTGTTGTCCTCTAGAAGCCTGATAGGTCAGGCAGATCTGAGTGTGAGAATGGCAGAACAGGCTCCTTTTCCAAAGCACAAGGCCATGTCTGCAGGCTGTTCTGCGCTGAATAGCCCTTAGCCAAGGGAGAAGCCATCTCATGCCTTTGAGCATTCTCTGAATGGGTAATATTGTGGACAACCTATTTGCTTAGTTACTTCTCTGCTGTGACGGCCCACACTCAAGTCTTTACACCAGGGAGCTTTTGAGCAATTCACTAAAGATGTTAAAGTTAATGTTCATAGTTTTTATTCTTTCCAAGGAAAAGTAAATGTTAGTATCTTTCTGCTTGACATAGCTGAGGAGAAGTGTGGGACTCCCCTTGAGTTCCCCCCTGGCTTGATGGTTTGGCATTGAGATTCCATTCAAACCGGTCAGGTAGCCTTGGGGGAATATCCAGTAAAGCTGGGTGTTTTTCTCTAGTTGTGGTTCATTTTCTGCAAACTCGGCATGTTGCATTTGGCAGTGTGTGATCTTGATAGTCTCTGTTTTCAGGTTATGGTGTTCTTTCCCCCCACCTGCAGAGCTCTAAAAGCATTATTAAACACAGGGGTGGGCAACCTTTTTTTAAAAAAAATAATCAAGTCCTGCATTTCCTCATAAATAATATGTTGGAAGCCGCATGCTGGTGGTTGGTGGAGTTGATGATCAGCAGAGGCAAAGACAACATGTTCTGGACTGCTAATCCAGAGTAAAGACTGCCCTTGCTTCAATTTTATCATAGCTACTGCAGATTAGAATCCTATGCAGGTCTTTTCAGAAATAAACCCCACTAAGTTTGATGGGGATACTCATTTATACAACTTTCCCCCTTAAACCATGCAACCAGGAAAAAAGCAGTGTGTGTGTGTGTGTGTGTGTGCGCGCGCGCACACACACACACACACACACACACACACAATATCAGTTTATCAAATAGAATCCTGCGCCTTTCATTTGCATTGAAACTACATAAAAAGAAAAGGAAACACCCTTTTAAGAGCCAGGGAAAGGAAGGAGGAAATGAACCAGAAGGAAGGCAACAACTCTGATCAAATGAAAGGGTAGGACAGCTTCAGGAGAAATTGGGGGCTGCATAAAATGGCCCTCAGACAGATGATTGTTCACCAGTGAATAGATGGATAGGCAACTAGTGGTCCAGAAGGACCTGTTTTTTCTACCTGCTGTGGTTTGTTAAACCTACTGCTAAGGCATCTTTCTCTAAATCAGAACAGTTATTATCCATTTATGAAGTAGTCTAGAAATGTGTGGCAGCATTATTTTATATACGCAGGGCAGGCTTAAAAGGCAGTGGGTGCCACCACCAGCACCCTGCTAGTCCTGAGATAGAAAATATTTGTGTTGAGTGTCATTTTTTTCTGACTTCTCTGCTGAAGAAAGTCAAAATCAATATAATCAAGATACGGTACTCAGAAATGAGAATATTTTCTCTTTGTATCTTTTGCTTCTGACTAAAGGAAGGATGACAAGCTGCACACATCACTGAAGACCTATCATTGATCCCTGGAAGTCTTGTTCAGCTCCTTTTCTCTCCCTGGCCTTCCCCTTCACTGCTTTGGCAATTTATTCCATTGCTGCTCACATGCTTCAAGTACAGTGTATCCAATAGATTAAAACTGGTGTTCTTGTGAAGGATATTGTGCACATGTGCACAGAGGAGGCACAGTCTTGATTGCAATGCACACTCCAGTGCAACCTGGTGTTTTCTCTGATTGCCTGTGAAGAAATAGAATGCAACCCTGTGATAAGGAGAGGCTGCAAAATAGCTCTGAAATGGTAGAGCTAATGGCAGTAGTGCTTGTGGCTCTTTAGGGATTCCAGCTGCCTGGCACTATCTTCCTTCCCAGTTAGCTCTGGATTTCTGCATAGAATTTGTTTTCTTGGTGTGTCATTTGATGTAATATTTAAAAGCAGAATGGCACTGGTCACACTGGTGGGGCTGCATTGCACATGTGGCATGTACCTTGGCTATGTTCAGTGTCCCTTGGGCTGATGTCTTATAACCTGTATCTACTACGGTGTGCCTTAGGTCGGCAAGTGAGCAGTGAATGCCAGGGAGAAATGTTGGACTACCGGCGCATGTTGATGGAAGATTTTTCACTGAGCCCAGAGATCATCCTCGGTTGCCGCAGTGAGATTGAGCACCACTGCTCAGGACTGCATCGGAAGGGCCGCACCCTGCATTGCCTGATGAAAGTTGTGCGAGGAGAGAAGGGGAACTTGGGAGTCAGCTGCCAGCAGTCGGTAAGGTTGTCATGGGGAGCCTTTTCATGACAGTCTCAACCCCCACATCTGAAATCTTGTTCATTTTTGCCCAGCTGGTTTTAATGTTTTGAACCAGAGCCAATAAGTCAGGCTCTGGTTCAAAACATTACATCTCAGGCATCACTCAGAGAATCCAAAGTTTCAGCTTGGGCCTCCTAAATAAATGCTTCTCAGAGCACCTGGCTGCCTATATGTGTTCCCCATCCAAAGCGATGCTTCTCAAGGTTTCATGGAGGAGTTTTTCAGTGGCCAGTGGCCATAACAGCCACAGGGAACTTTGGTGTTAAAAGTAGCCCTACCTCTTGAGTACCAGATGCTAGGAATAAACATGTGCAGGCCATAGTCAACAGCTTTCAGAAGCCTATAGGTTGTGAATGTTGGAAACAGAGTACATGACTACATCAGCAGTCTTCAACCTTGAGGCTTCTGGGTGTTCTGGGCTAAAATTCACACCAGCCTCAGTCATTATGGCCATGTAGATGGCACCTGTAGCCCAAAATATCTAGAATGCACCAGGCTGGAGAGGTCTCTTCTAGATGGTCCTTGGTCTGACCCAGCAAAGTAATACTTCTGTTTTGAATACCTGAATCATTTCCCTGGGAGAACAGAATGTGTGGCAATGGACTCTACATTACTGGGAGCAGAAGAATTTGCTTGTGTGTCCTGCCCACTATTTTAGCTTTTGTGGGCTGATGCTGAAGTAAGACCTGAGTTGGGATGCAGGTGGGAGCCGCAGGGAGGCTTTGCCCTCAAAGCCCCAACATCCATTTAGGGGAATCCCAAAGAAACAGTTGGCTAGAGCTGATTAAAAAGCTCTATCAACTACTTGTAAAAAGGCTTTTCGGGTAGCTTCAGGCTATTAAACTCAGAAGCTGTTATGTTATTCCAGGCTAACCCACCTTCTTTGTAAAGTAGCCAAGAGGAATGTAATGGGCATAACATATTAATTCAAGCAAAGCTTTTGACCTAATCCCATGTGACTTCTTAAGTTCTTCAGGGGGAAACATGAACTGGAACAACTTAGTGTAAGGAGTTGGATACGCATGGTGATAGAAGAAAATTGGATTGAACTAGGAGACCAGTGACTATTTCTCTCCAGCTCTTAGGCTTCTCATAATATATGCACAATTCATTTTGCATGCATTGGAAGTGTTGTATGCATTTGGGAGGAATTTGGAGTAGCTTCATATTAATTACTTTCCCTAAAACAAATCTAAGTGTAAAAAAAAGAAAAGCCTTTATCTTATAACATGGGATGGTCAGAACATATTTGCATTCTTCTGAAAATATACTGCTGAGGCGGACAAGAATGTACAGTGGCTGCTCAGTCCCTATCCCATTGCATAAAAACAGATTCACTCTTTCCCTTCCATGGGCACCAGTCACTGCACAGAGGCAAAACTTGTGTGTTGAATAGTAAGATTCTAGCCCTTATTGTTGTAGATGAAAAACTGAAGATGCAGAGTCAGTGTGTACTTAAAACTAAGAAACCAGAAGGAGATTGGGACAAAGTGGCCGATTCCACTAGTTTAGCCTGGGCTACCCAATGCAGCACCTGTGGACACCAACTTTTAATTTTTTTAATGATGTTTCTGGCTGCTGTGTGTAGGGGGCCTACTTTTTTGTCTTATTTGGTGGGGTATAGGTGATTTGCTTGTTGGGTTTTTTGGGTGGGGATGTTTCTGAGTATTGCTAGCTTTTCTTTGATATAATGGGTACTTTTGTTGCCTATGACAATACTTTAAAAGGTGCCTCTGGGCCCATAAACATTGGGACCTTTGTATAGACATAGGACTTTTTTACTTGGCCCTGTTCTCTGCTTCACTTCATGGCTTCTGATAATCCATCCCATGCCTTACTTGCCAATGCTGCCGATCTTTCTCCTCAAAATCTCATTTTTCCTCTGAATGATTTATTCAGGTTTCACTGTTGGGTACCATTTTTGAAGTAGTATTGTGCAGGAGCTATGTTCACCCTCCTACCACATCCTTGTTTTTATGTAATTGGTGTCCTAATCTTGACTGCTGCCAATAGCAAATGCACTAAAAAGCTTGACAGCCTTATAGTTTGGAGGCTGGGGGAGCCCAAGCACATGATTAATGACATTGACACTCTCACCCCCCCCAAAAAAAACCCTTTCCTTTTTCTCAATGCTGATCCCAGCATAGCTCACTGATGATTGCCTGAGACAAAATCAGAAAGCCCATCAGGCCATGTGCTTGCTTGTTCTTTTATATTGGAGATGGCTTGGTGTGATTGTCAGGCTAGATTCCAGGCATCTTCCACCTCAAATGATGAGAGCAGGATAATTGTTTCCCAGGCAGGAACAGATTGTTAGAACATGGCTATTTCCCCCAGGCAGCTTAGCCTCAATTCAGCATTATGACTGCTTTGATGTGTATACTTACACAGTGAAGTTGGGGCTTTGATGCTACGAAACACTCCTCTAGACTTGACACCACTTTACTTGATAGGCTTTGAGGGGGGCATTGCAACACGTGCTGGTGGGGAAAGGCTAAAGTACGGTTGTACTGTTGCGTGATGCAACCTGGCAGTTTGGCTTCTTGGAAAGAGCTTTGCTTGCAAAGAAATGGGAAGTGCCCCGATATCTGCAAATGCTGCCCTGTGGTTCTGTCAAGGGGAGCAAAAAGAAGCAAAAAGGCTCTGTGGTCTGTGATGGCTCCATGGCCACATGAATAAATGGCTTTGCCCCATGCCCCCCACCCCCAGCATTTCACTAGATTCATCTCAGTTGAGGTTAAGATCTGTGATGTAAACGGATTCCTAAATTTGAAATTGGCTTAATTCCCAAGCTACGGGCTCCACTAGGAAACAATCAGTGCAGAAATCTGCCCATTCTCTGCTCCTCCAACTTTGTAGAGCTTAATTTCCAAGAGTGAGTGTTACATGTTGAAGGAATTCTTAAGCTCCATTGGCTTTTTCTCAGGCCTTTGTGGTGAGATGCCATTTAGTTCTGCTGCTTTATGCTGCTGCTGCTGCTTTAGCAAAAAAACAAAACAACCTGTGTTGCATAAGTCTACCTGCGCTGCTCAAGTCATGCTTCAGTGGAGTCTGAATCCTTGAAAGACCACTTCTCTGCTAGTATACCTTTATGAGCATGATGCTCAACTCAGTCTCAGCAGTTGCCTCTTCACCGCCCACATACCACAAATAAAAGCACTAGGCACATGTTCCTAGCCCCAGGCTGTCCTTTGTTACATCAGGCCCCTGTGCCATTTTCTCAGGAAGGCCCCTGTTGCTCATGTACATACCAGAGGTTCTGGGTTTGGGAGATTAGATTCTCCTGCTCCTGCTGCTCTCTTGGCTCTCCTCCCCTTCAGTTTTAGTGGCAAGAAGGCCTGGTGATGTGGCTGGCTGCACAATTCAGCTCTGTGTACTGTCATTTGGATACTGAAAATAGAACAGGGAAGTCCCCAGAGTTGCAAAATGTGTGGATTGCCCCATGCTGCAGGGATGACCTGACACCTTGGCTTTCTCAGTCATGCCTGCAGTTTCTGGATGCAGATGAGGTGACAGCAACATAAAAACTCTGGTTCTGGCTGAGTCATACACAAGGGAGAATGCTCTTCCATTTGGCACATCTTAGCTGTTTGCCATTAACTGGTCTTGGTCTTGGAAGATAAATCATTTGTTCAAAGGCTGCTTTTCCTTGGCAAACGGTTAGCCCTTTTTGTGTGGGAGGGAGCAGTTCACATCCATGGGAATGTTTGAAAGATGTTCTCCACTTCAGGAGCTGGTACTGAAATGAGATGGGAAGGGGGCAGAATCCCTTGAGGTTAGCTTTGCAGTTCTGCCAGCAACAGAAGCCAGGAAACCACCTTCCTGAACTACTCTGCCATTGTTGTTAAACTCTTCCCCCCTCTTCTCTTTCCTCCTCCAGCTTCAAACTCTAATCCAGGAGGCAGACCCTGGTGCTGATTACCGCATTGACAGAGCATTGAACGAAGCCTGCGAATCAGTGATACAAACAGCCTGCAAGCACATCCGTGCTGGAGACCCCATGTAGGTGATGGAGATCCCCTGCTTTTGCTACAGTTTACTGCTGTTTTAGCTTGGGCTGAAAGAAGCCTGTTAAACCTGGGGGAAGAGATGGACTCAGATGTTCTCTTACATAAAGAGAGATGTTGACTTGGGGTGAAAGGGTTTCTTGTGGGCATACAGGCAGACTTTTATTATGCAACAGCTTCTCATCACCCTTACAAATGCAAGCTGTGGGAAAGTACAGGCCAAAGGTAGACCACTATGGAGAAGCACATGTGCTTTAAAGCATGCAGTTACTCAGCTCCCCCTTTCTACAAATACCTCCTTCCCCTCCCACCAGTGAGATGCTCCTTGTTGCAATGTCTGGTATGAAGGCTCCTGAAGATTGCATATATCAATATAACATGACTTTCTTTCCATAGGATTCTCTCTTGCCTCATGGAGCATTTGTATACAGAGAAGATGGTGGAAGATTGTGAGCACAGGCTCCTGGAGCTCCAGTACTTCATCTCACGGGACTGGAAGTGAGTGCTGGGCATGGGGACCCTCAGGGGCCCTGCAGTTCTGTTGCAGGACTTTCTAGCAGCGGCAGTTGGGTCAAAAAGGTCTTGTACTGTGGGGTCATGGGTGGCTTTAATTCTCTAGTCACTAGCTAGAGGTTCAGAAAGAGTTATTTTCATTCACAACTTGGAGAACTTGATGTTTATACACAACCATTATTCCCCAAATTTCTGTCAATGCCTGCTACAGGAGGGGGAGACAAATTAAAGTAGAGGTTCTGGCCTGGGCATAACCTTCAAGAGCTGCCTCATAATGAATGTGCACCACAGGATAATGCCCTCTCACCCCAAATTTCAGCCTCCGCCTAACTATGGAGGGTGTCTCCGTGTAAGCATTGTGTCAAAAGTAAAGTTTCCTGTACTTACGTATTATTAATAGTGTTTTATGAACTGTCAGCTCATTAAGAAAAAATTGTGGTGATGTACAACACCATCAAGTTATAATTATGTTTAAACATCATACGATTATAAAAACATGAAATACAGAACAAATGGCTTAATGCTAACTGACATTCTCTAAACACACTTAAGGCCTTTGTGATTACAGTAGGAACAGCGTTCTAAAGTACTGGTGCCACTATGCTTTTTAAAAACTTTAGTTTGCACAGAAACCAAATTGAAAGTATGATAACTGTTGGATAGTTAGGAGGGCTTCTCCAGCTGATCACAGTTAGCTGGCTGGTATAAGAGCATAGGGCCTGTTTCTCATGAGGACATATTTCTTTCTAGTGTAGGGTTTAAATTGTTTTTGCTCCTTAAGAACAAAATTCTTATGTACGTTCACATTCTTATGTGTACCAATGCACTTTAACATTTGCATCAAATTTTATAGCCCCAAGTGGCTTACAGAAAATCTTCATAATCATATTAAAATCTCAAACTGCAAAACTGCTACACAGTTGGAATTGGTTGCAGTAAAAAACCACATATTTTATTGGCGAGACTTTAAATATTTCTCAATTTTATTACTCAGGTGAATCGCAACTTGTGTGCATTTAACTTGTGCAGTTGATGGCTGACCAGTTGAAATTGCACAAATTAAATGCATGGACGTCTGAGAACACTCTTTTTGCACATTGTTTTCCCAGCACAAAAAGAGCTTTTAAGCTCTCAGACTTGCTTACTGGGCTCTGGGAGGATCTTGAATAATCTCAGACAGTCCCATGAGATCTTGTGGAAAACTCTTTGCTTTGCCTGCGGGCGGGGGTGTTATAAGACTCATTCAGTACAAGAGCTCCAGAAGGTAAGGATAGTCATGTGGGAGAGATTTGACTATACGTGTTTTTGAGTATATGCACTGTCCCTGGAACATAACCCCTGTGCAAGTTGCGAGTGACCTGTATGGCTAAATGGAAATTGCACCTATTAAGGTTTTCATTTCTGATTTACTACATTCTAGAGGTGAAATGTTGTGTTGAAGTGAAATGCTGTTAATCTTAGGTGTGTGAAGAAAGGGCATTTTAGAACCTCATGTTGGCTTCACTGATTCTTCTACTTTGACAGACTGGATCTTGTGCTCTACCGCAAGTGCCAGGGAGATGCATCCCGACTTTGCCATACACGCGGCTGGAATGAGACGAGTGAGATGATTCCTCCTGGGGCCATCTTCTCCTGCCTGTACAGACATGCCTATCGTACAGAGGAACAGGGGAGGAGGGTAGGCACCAGTCAGTTGCTTTAGCAGTCCTCCTTTATTGGAAAATGAATGTGATTTGGGGGCATGTGCTAGTTTATCTGTGGCTTCAAATGTAAGCTTTGAATATCTCTTAAGGCAGCAGAGAAACTGAGCAGGTTATACTGGGGGAAAGCATGGAGGCAAGCCAACTATAGTCCACTCTACAGGTCACCTGGATGCTTTGTGACAACTAAGTACTGTATTTTTCGTCCCATAGGACGCACCTAGTTTTTTTGGGGGGAAATAAAGGAAATTCCCCCCCCTTTATTTCCCCCCCAAAAGCAGGTTGGAGAAACCGAACCAGGTCGAGGAACAGCGGGATGGCGGCGCTGCGCCTCCCCGCTGTCCCCCGAGCTTGTGGGGCTGGCCGATGTCTGCCCGGCGCGAGGGGCGCTCTGATTCAGGGCGAACTGCCCGCCGGGCGGCAGGCTGCTATCCGCAGCGTGGGGAGCCCTGCGGGGAACTCCTGCAGGGCTCCCCACGCTGCGGATGTATGCCCGGCGTGAGGGGCGCTCTGCTTCAGGGCGCCTCGCATGCCGGGTGGCAGGCTGCTATCCGCAGCCTAGACATCCCTGCGGGACCTCCTGCAGGGCTGCCTAGGCTGCGGATGTCTTCCTGAAGCCTGGAGAGCGAGAGGGGTCGGTGCGCACCGACCCCTCCTGCTCTCCAAGCTTCAGCGAAAGCCTGCATTCGCCCCATAGGATGCACCCAGATTTCCCCTTCATTTTTGGAGGGGAAAAAGTGCGTCCTATAGGGCGAAAAATACGGTAGGTATAACAAATGGAGACCCTGTGCTTCTGTTTTAACCCTCTGAGATTGGGGTTTAATGTTTGAGCCTCTGGAGACTCAAACAGGAGTGCAGGAATTCCCCTAAAAGCCTTTTGGAAGAAGCCTGAGGAAACATTTTTGTAGCTAAGGTATGTGGTCTTGCCTCTGCTTTTTGTAGCTGAGGTCAGTGCTGAATATAGTGGGAAATCTCTTCATATGAAGGGTGGGGAAACAAAATAGGTGGCTTGTTGCATGAATGGCTGGTGAAGTTGTGACCACCAGACAGATAATCAGTATCCTGTAGGTGGTAATTAGAGTGTGGTTGGTGATGAGCTGAGCTGCACAATCAGGAATTCACGTGATTGCAGTTTTTGCTGGGTTGAGTCATTTCAGACTTGGGGGCTGTGGGAAGAAAAAGGGAGTCCATGTGTGAATGCTTCCCCCATGTAAACTTTCTCCACAGGCAGAACTAGCATGTTGGGGAGAAGTGGGGAGTTCTCAAACATCATCTCCCACCACAGCCTGAAATAGTGAAACCTTGAAAAAGGTGCACTGCATGACTTCCTGGCCTTGTATTCCAGCTTAAAAACTTAAGCTGGGGAGGAGACGACAGTCTGCTGCCTCTTCCTCTGCCGCCTAAGTGATAGCCACATACCTTTTTGCCTTCCCACCTTCTGAAGGAAGAAGGTGGCTGGTTGCAGCTGTGTGCCTGCTCAGGAAAGAACTGTTGAACAGACTTGGCAGCTGCTCAGTTGCTCTGCAAGTCATTCTCCTTGTGGAGGAGAAAAATGGAGTAGTGCCTTTCTCCTTTTTTCTGCCAATATGAATTATGGTGGGTCTCCACTTGCTATGTCTAATTAATTTTTAGGTTTCAGTAGTAAAATCTGTGCAGGATGCCATGCACAGCTGCCTGTCCCTGGCACCGTTTTCAGAGTACCAAGAATTTTAAATCCCCAAAGAGTCCTTGCCATGCTCTAGCAGATCCTTCTGACTTCTGCTAGCCTGGAGATTTGAGGTTATCCCTACCAATCTAGCACTAGGCTTGTTTGTCTGTATTTTATTGGCTGCTTCTCTTAAACAGCAAGCCAGCCCCTCCACACACGTGATGCCACGGTATCTCGTTCACTTTTTGACAACTTGTTTAGACTTGTCCTTCAATTAGACACCTTCTGTCTGGATGTGGGGACTTGTCCATCTAAGCTGCAGGGAAGGTTAAAAAAATGAGGGGAGGGGCCTGCATGGGAGGCCTGCTCTGGGCCTGTGTGGGAGGTGACCAAGCATAGCATAAAGAGAACTTTACTTTTACTAATGCTGGAAAGAGCACCTTCCTTCCCAGATCTGAGCAGTTGGGGTTGTTCATCTGGAACAAATTTGTACACTTGTTCTTGGCAGCTATCCCGGGAATGCAGGGCAGAAGTACAACGAATTCTACACCAGCGTGCCTTGGATGTAAAACTGGATCCAGCTCTCCAGGACAAGTGCATGATAGATCTGGGGAAGTGGTGCAGTGAGAAAACAGAGACTGGACAGGTATCTTAAAAATTTAAACCAATAATCTCATGTTGAAATTGTTCTATAAGTTAGAAAGCAAAACACATTCTCTTTAAATGCCCTGGTTCTGCTTTTTCTCCATAAACATTTCTGAATATTAAAAAAATTTAATGTCCAAAAGTTTCTGTATTGCATTTTGTGCTTCGATTTAGCTAAATTAGTGAAGGGAAGGCACTAAACCCATGTGTGCATCAGGAGAAAGCAAAGCATTGTTTGTCCCAATTTATCTAACCTAGAGCAACCCAGAGTGGTGACTTGCTGATCCCAGGGGTTATGTTGCATTGCAGTGTCTCTAAACACCACTTTTAAAGTCCGTAGCAGAAGTGTGGTGTTGGTTGGGGTGAAACGAAAGATGTCCCAGAGACATAGCAAGGTGCATTTGGGTGGCTTTCAAGGGATTAATGAGATGAACCCATTTGTTCTGTGTTAAGATTCTTTGTGTCTCCTTTAGGAACTTGAATGTCTCCAGGACCATCTGGATGACTTGGCGGCTGAATGCAGAGACATTGTTGGAAACCTTACAGAGCTGGAGTCTGAAGTAAGTAAGCTTTGTCTGGAAGGGAAAGCTCCAGTATTTAGTTGTTAGACTTGCACCATGTGAATGGCTTGCTGATTTGTGGGTTGCCCTCCCAAGTATCTTCAAAAGGGTGCCATTTTCATGTATTTGAGTCATCTAAGAAAGAAGGTAAAGTATCAGATCTTAATTGGTTGCCCAGATAAAGTAACTCAAGCCTGATATCATTAGAAAGAAGGAGTATTCATGTAAATGAGTCTTTCTTTCTTTCTTTCTTTCTTTCTTTCTTTCTTTCTTTCTTTCTTTCTTTCTTTCTTTCAGCTGTATGTGTAAAAGTTGTGCCTTTCTATGGCAGGTATCATTTCCTTAAAATGGCTGTGTTTTGGTCAACTCTAGTTAGCTTTTATTTGGGGCAGCAAACTTTAAGGCAGCCTTCCCCACCCTGGCCCCCTCCAGATGCTTTGGGCTTCACCTCTCATCACCCTCAGCCAGCACAGCTGGAAAAGCTGCTTTAAGCGATATTTTTTGCAACCTGTTCCTGCTCTCAATGACTTCTTACAGTAGCTGTTCTTGTCAACAGAAGTCTTCCTAGCTTGTCTCTAGGGATGCTCACATCCCAGGAGACTTTCACACACTGATGTACAAACATAACATAAGCAACAGTGTGAACTGTCAGAAAAACTGGGTGTGGCCTTGGGTGGACTTATTGCTTTCTCTCTCCC
The DNA here is from genome assembly GCF_964270895.1 of Podarcis filfolensis. Taxonomy (NCBI): domain Eukaryota; kingdom Metazoa; phylum Chordata; class Lepidosauria; order Squamata; family Lacertidae; genus Podarcis; species Podarcis filfolensis. The sequence goes on along the minus strand of NC_139611.1, from coordinate 54,327,745 downwards.
TCTTGTAGGATATTCAGATAGAAGCCTTGATGATGCGAGCATGTGAGCCAATTATCCAGACCTTCTGCCATGTAAGTAACTCTTACTCATACTTGTTCTAATTTGGATAAGGATTGAGTGTGGAGTTCCTCCATTAGTATCAGTTGAGGGGAGGAAGACCATAGCCATGTGCATGCCTTGTAGTTCCCTCTTCATGTTAAGCATACCTTACTGGAATGTCCATAATTCTCAAGGGCACAACCAGCCTTCTTGCATCCCCAGTTCCCTGCTCAGAACTTAGCCTTAATTACAGTGCTGGTTTGGATACCCAAAAGTCATAGCAAGCAGGTGCAAGACTGCATGTGTGCTGTGATTCCATTGGTGCACAGAATGGGACAGTGGTAATTCAGTTTTCTGGCCTTTTTCTTCTTCCATTTTCTAAAAGCAAATATCTGGTTTCGCTTGAAACTCTTTAGCTGGTGCCTGCTGAAATATCTGAATATAAAGGGTGGGTGAAACAATTTCCAGTAGTCATGTGCAGGACTTTTCATTGTTAGTTTATTGATGCTCATCGTGCACAAAACCAGAATAAATTATACAGAGTAGGAGCGAGTATGTAGAATTCAGCTATTGTTGCATAGTCTTTGTATATCTCTGGCATACCAGCCGGGGTTAAATTGCAAAATGTGTTGATGGCATTTAATAGATTGTGTTGCATTTTTGGGTCCAGTGGGGGCATGTGCAGCTGTAAAGCAACTTGAGAGCTCTGGGGCTAACAGGCCCTGACTAGTCATTTTAACAATCAGGTTTCAAATGTAAGCCAGAGAGGTGCAATTACCTTCTCCAGCTTTAAATCATGGGTCCCGTTGCTTCCTCAACTGAGGTACAGAGACTTCCAGGAAGGGAGTTGGTTCCCGACAGGTTGTCATTAGTCTGTCTGTCTGTCCCATCCCCCCCAATATCCCATTCAGGAAGTGGCAGACAACCAGATTGACTCAGGAGACCTCATGGAGTGCCTCATTCAGAACAAACACCAGAAGGAGATGAATGAAAAGTGTGCAATTGGAGTCACACACTTCCAGCTGGTGAGTGTGGCTGGTTCTCCAGCATCCCCTAGTTTGACTGAGTCTGGGAGCCAGACAGCCATTATCCCTTTTCGCTCTGGAAGGCCAAAGGCATTTTCCTGTCTGCTGGAATTTGAACTGTTATGGCATAGTCCCCTTTTCAGTGCTGCCTTGGCTTATTTGCCACAAATAAGCTTCCGGATGTTGACTACTTTGTGCCTTTAGCCACGTTCCTTCCAAATCTGCCATTCTCATTTTGTAGTTGGAGGCAGGCAGTGCATGTGGTTGGACCCATAGTGATTTGGATGGCCGTTGCATTCAACCTTAGCCTCACTAGAAGGGATAACTTGAACTGAAGCTCAAAGGTGGCAAGGCAAGAAGCAGGGCAGAGAGATGCCATTGACTGGGGCTGCAGTAGCAGATATTCTTTGAAAGACTTCCTGTGCCTGACCTTGAGAGGAGCCTGTTTGCTTTTCTTTCTTTAGGTTCAGATGAAAGATTTCAGATTCTCCTACAAATTTAAAATGGCCTGCAAAGAGGATGTCCTGAAGCTGTGCCCCAACATCAAGAAAAAGTATGTGTGTGTGTGTCAGAATTTTGGCCTCATGGCTTTTGAATGCTAGAAAAACATTTGTCTCTTAATCAGAAAGTGGGTGATACCCAAGAGTTTTACACTAAGATAGCCTGGTGTTATAACACTTCTGTCCTCTTCAGGGTGGATGTGGTGATCTGCCTGAGCACCATTGTACGCAACGACACGCTGAGAGATGCAAAGGAGCACCAGGTCTCCATGAAGTGCCGCAAGCAGCTACGTGTTGAGGAGCTGGAAATGGTAAAAGTTGCCCTCTTGTTACTCTGAGGCTTTGCAAAGGCTTCTGTGGAGGGTTGCATCAGCTTGCGCTACCCTGAAAATATTTGGCTGCCCCTCAGTGCTAGTTTCCTTCTCTCTAATTACCATTTCTTATATTCTAAATCGGGCTTATAGCAGGCTTCTTTGCAAATGTTGGCTTTTCCTGGCACCTTGCCACAAGAAGGCAGTTTTTGCTGAGCCAAAGCCAGCCCCAGCTGTTGGGGTTTAAGACTCTTGTTCAACCAGCTCCCTTGGACCAATAGAACTGCAAGCACCTTCTCTCTCTCTCTCTCTCTCTCTCTCTCTCTCTCTCTCTCTCTCTCTCTGTGTGTGTGTGTGTGTGTGTTTTAAGGGATTTTTTCCAGAGCTCTCCTGGGCAGCCAAACTGAAGACTGCATTGCACAAGTGTGTTATATTTTGATTCATAGCTTTGGCCTCAAATAGCTGAAAGACTGCCTCTTCCCAGTCGACCTTCTAGGGCAGCTTTTCTCAACCCTGGATCTTCAGATGTTCTTGAACTACAATTCTCATCATCCCTGACCACTGGCCATGCTGGCTAGGAGTGATGGGAGTTGTAGTCCAACAAAATCTAGGGACCCAAGGTTGAGAAAAGCTGTTCTAGGGTTTTCAGACCTGTAGAGGGTAGTTCCATCACCCTCAGAAGTTGAGGGAATGGCAGCCTGGGAGAGGGTTTTCTCTGTGACAGCCCCTACATTGCGGAAGTCCCTCCCTACAGAAGTATCTCTAGCATCTTCATCGCATAGCTGAAGACATATCTCTTTCATCCTGGCCTTTGTTTTGTGGGGCCTCTTTTGCTGAATTTAAAGCGTTCTGTTCCACTTGGAAAGGTTTTGCTTGCTTTATAATTATAACAGCTTTATAAATTTATATTATTGTTGTAATCCACTGTGCAGCATGAGGGTGAAGAAGAATGAGTAAAGAGATCCTATTAAATAAATATATAACCTCAAGAGTGCTGATGGTTGCCTGCAGAAAGCTTCCTAGTTAGAAGATAAACACTTGGTTCTCTCGTGGGCTTTTTACTTTTTTTAATTGGTTTTGTTTGCTTTGGATGTTCAAGCTTTCCACCTTCCCTTTGAGTCTGAATCCTTTTTCAATGTGATTCATCTTGCAGACTGAGGATATCCGCCTGGAACCAGACCTTCATGAGGCCTGCAAATCGGACATCAGGGACTACTGCCAGAACGTCCCCTATGGCAATGCTCAGGTGATCTGCCTTTTCAGTGCTCTCTCTCTCTCTCTCTCTCTCTCTCTCTCTCTCGATGTTTCTGCCTAGCAAGAAAGGCTTTGACCGGAATACATTCTGCATCAAAGCCCATTTCAGTCTGCTTTGATTTACAAACCTTTTGCTTGTACTCTGACTCACAGCCAAGTCCACTGGATGGGCTGATCAACTTCCTAAGCACCACTGGCAAGTGTTTCTCCAGCACGACAGAGCACTTCTCCATGGGCTCAATTTTCCTCTAGCTCTTCCTTAGTCAGTGGCTACAAAATATCCCACCCTTCCAAAGGAGGCCAGTTTACATTGAAACTACCAGGTTGACTGTTGAAGAAAGAGCTTTTACTCGCTGAGTTGAACTTTCAGCCACTAAACCTTTTCCCCCCCTAGGCTAAGTGAACACAGTGACTTCCATCTTATGAGTTGGCTTTTAATATAATTTATTTTGGTACTTCTAAACCCTCCTCAATTTAGCATCCTCCTTAGAATACTTCACCCAAAATGTGCTGTGGGTGAGACCTCCTCAATGCCACTATTGCTCCTGTTTTAGATGAGGTGCTGCTTAAAATAATGCAGGGGTTTGGCTATTTTGTTCCATAGCCTTTGCTTTGTTATTTTAAAGCCTTTGAGTCATTTACTTACTCCCAGATTAGCAATGCTGCCATCTAGCGTCCAGTTACCCTTGAGATGTTCTATTTATTTAACTGCAGATTATTGAGTGTCTTAAGGAAAACAAGAAGCAACTCAGCACTCGCTGCCATCAGAAAGTCTTCAAACTCCAGGAGACGGAGATGATGGATCCAGAACTGGATTATACTCTCATGCGTGTTTGCAAGCAAATGATCAAGGTAAGGATGGCTGGTTGATGAGGGGAGGCTTAGAATCAGGCCACATCATGTTGCTTTCAGTGTAACATTTCCCCTCCATGCAAGAGTACATGTAGCTGACATTGCCTTGAAATAGGAATCCACATGGATTTTTGTAGGAAGATTTTTGGACATTTAAACTGGGTTTCTGCCTGCTGCTGCTCATGAAGACTTCTCAGTTTTGTTGATTTCCATATTTATTTGTCTGCAAAGGCAAAATCTTGCATTGGGAATTGGCCCATCTTGTACACACACCCAGAGGCCATTTCTGCATGGCATGGGATGATTTGTTAATATTCACAATATTCTATGGTGCAAACCAAATCTGACCATTTTTAGTGTACAAGCTTGACTCTTCATTCTGGAAAGATTTAAACTGTTCTAATCTTAAAACATCTTCTGCCCTCAAGTATATATTTTTAAATATATTTAAACTGTGAATATGCAGTTGATATTCCACCATATTCTAATCTTCTACCAGATATTCAAGCATATCTGGTGAAAGATCAGAGAAGTAAAACTGAAATGGCAAAGTGTCAGATCCTGGTTGAGAGGCAAGCTTTTTCTCTCTCCTCTGCTGTAACTTCTGTAGAACTTCAGTCTTTCTCAGAACTTTAGGCAGGTGCATGCCCTAAAGGCCTGATACCAAGGGGGATACAGCAAAAAAGCTCTTGGAAGTGCAGCGGCTCTTTGATTTCTCTTCACACTACTCAGACCAGCAAGAGGCTCATGTGGAATTATAGCTGAGCGAAGCCCCACTTTTCCCATCTTCCTGTCCTGTTCTTGGTTCAGTGTGTTTCTAAACTTTCTCTGCAAAAGTACATTGATTTAGAGGTGCCGTTCCCACCACCTCTCCTGACATTAATAGGCACGGGTATTAACACAACACCTTTTAAGAATTCATTCAGTGCCAAGCAACCTCTGAGTTAGCCTGGAAGTGCAGTGGTGCCTGACTTGTGCCTCTTCAGCACTTTGCATTCAGGCAACACGAGTCCTGGCTTAAGATGGGAAGTGCTGTTGCTCTCCCCTTGCTGACTTGTTGGTGCTTTCTCTCCCTCTGTCAGAGATTCTGTCCAGAAGCAGATGCGAAGAACATGCTGCAGTGTTTGAAACAGAACAAAAACAGCGAAATGATGGATCCCAAATGCAAGCAAATGATTACCAAGCGCCAGATTACACAGAACACAGGTAATGGTGGGGGTTTTCTTGGAATTGGGCCTGGGGTCTGCACTTAAGGGCTGTAATCTTTATTACCTGAAATGTCTGATATATCCCATCTGGACTACTGTAATGTGCTCTACGTGGAGCTGCCTTTAAAATGTGCTCAGAAATTTCAGCTGGCCCAAAGAGCTGCAGCCAGACTGTTGGCCAGGATTAGATATACGGAGCAAATGATTTCCTTTTTAAAGCATTTCCAATGGCTACTGGTCTGTTAACAGGAACAATTCAAAGTGCTGGTTATGACTTTATAAAGCTCTATACAGCTTAGATCCAGGCTATCTGAAAGATCATATTCCCTCATACAAACCTACCTGGGCCCTGAGATCTTCGGGGGAGGTCCTTCACTCAGTCACACCACCCTCACGGCATGTTTGCCGGGCACACAAGATAGGACCTTCTTGGTAGCTGCTCCCAGACATTGGAACTCTCTTCCCAGAGACGTTAGACTGGCTCCTTCCTGGTTGCCCTTCTGCTAGCAGGTGAATACTTTTGTATTCCAACAGGCTTTTAGGAACTGACCTTTTTTAAGGAAAGGGCTGGTGCTATGATATTTTATGGTTGTTATTTTTACAGGTAACTCACATCTTATGCTTATTTTACTTACACGATTGTAGCTTTGTGGGCGGGTAGTAAATAAATAAATGGAGAGCCAAGGAAACCCACTCTCCATTTATCTATTTCCTCCCCACACATGTGCATAGCTGTGATCACAGGCTTATCCTGCTTTGGGAAGGCTGTGGGAGGGCTCTGGCAGCATCCCAAGTTCAGCCTGCCAGACTAGACTGTCTTCTTTGCTTTGTTTGTGTGGCATAAATGTTATGTATATTCAGGTCTGCTGTAGGTATAATCCCCTCCAAGGCAAGCTTTTCTTGAGTGTTAAAATAATTTGTCCTCTCCTTGCACAACCCCGTGCCTTCACCATTCAGCATTTCCTGTTTGAAAAGTGGTGGGATTTTTTTTTTTTTTTGGTCTTACAAAAACATCTGATTTTAAGTTATTACTTATACTTGAAACAGAAGAGGAGATTCCCTAGCCCAATAGTAAAGTTCATACTGTGCATACAAAAAGTGTCAGGTTCAGTTCATCTCCAGTTAAAAGGATCTCTGAAAGAGCTTGATATAACCCTGAATTTTTAAAAATTGCCACCTAATGCAGAGATTTAGCTATGCTATAACTATGTATGTTTTCAGGTGTATGTTCCTCAGCTTTTGCTGAATAAAGAAATTTTTTTTAAGAACACCCCTTTTCCCCCTCCCCTGGGTTATTTTCCCATGGCATCGGGTTAACCACATCAGTCACCCACCCTTTGATAATTTCTACAGACATTATGAGAACAGCCTGGAAGCAGCACCTGCACTGCTCTATTTATATGCAATACTGGGCAGAACAAAACAAAGTTGGAAACCAGCGTGGTTTGGATAGTTGCGTTTAAATTTTGATATCCCTAACCCTGTGTGCATCATCAGTTGATAGCCACCACAGAAGGCTTTCATATCACCTCATCCATGACACCTGGCAATGATTTAGCATTGGCATGCCCTCCCTATCACAAGCAGGACCTACAAACCACAATCCATACCTAAATGTTATGTATGAACCAGGGATAGTAGTTTGTTGTGACCCTAACAAACCATAGTGTAAAGCTAAAGCTTGTTCTTGGCTTCCTTGTTCTTTTGCATCCTTTGAGCAGAACAAACAACATTGCTGATGTGGATATGATGCTAAGCCAGGGTTTGTTGCTTGCACTAGGGGAGGAGGGAAGCAGGAGCAATCTCCATATTAATGGTCAACCATGACCATGAGAGCTGGGAACCAGGTAAGCTGAATTCCACAGCTTGTTCCTTTTTTCTATGCTCCCACAGGATTGTGGGCATCTGCCGAGCCTTGTGTGTATGTAGCTGGTTTCCCGAGAGCCAAGGCCTTGCAACTTGGCTACATTACGGGCAACTCAGACAGAAAGAACTCCAGTGCTAGACTGCTTAGTAAAAGTGGCTCAGTTCTGCAGCTGGCGCCTCATTCCAGCAGCCACTCTTCATGACTAATTTTACTCCTTTCTTCCTTTGTAGATTACCGCCTGAATCCAGTGCTCAGGAAGGCCTGCAAAGCTGACATCCCCAAGTTCTGCCAGAGCATTCTGACCAAGGCCAAGGATGATTCCGAGCTTGAAGGGCAGGTCATATCCTGCTTGAAGCTGAAATACGCAGACCAGGTAACTTATGGGGCATGTGTTTCATAAGGACCTAGGGCCAGAAGGCCCCCAAAGTGAATTGTTCTGCTATGTGGCGTGTGCCAGTCAACAAGCATGTTTAAAATACAGGCAGGTCTCAGAAGCTTAGGCCCAGTTATACAGGTTCTCTGGGAATTTGTAACAGTGATCTCATTTAGTCAACCTAAACTTAAAAGTTACGTTTATTTAACTTCAAATTTAAAAAGTGTGCTGTGTAAATTTTACATGCTGAATAACTAAAGAATTTTTCCAGCAACCAAGCATTTGAAATGAATGTTGATTATGAGAGAAAAATCAATAAAACCCACTTAATAAGACATTTTAAGATGGGACAATTGAAAACATGCAGTTCCATACACGGTTTAATGTTTGTAAATAATAGAGTGTTTAACATTAATTTTATCAAGTCCTAAAAGTTAACCACTTATATTTGGAAAAAGTTGTAACTATATTGAAATCGCACAATTCATTATGTTATTAGCTTATTTTTTGGAACAGTGAATTTTTGGTAATCCATCTGGTGTCACTGATCAGCCTAAGTGGTGCAATCATTATGTTAAAAGGAGTGATGTGTAAAGCAGCCACTGAGAGTTGAGAAGGCTTCTTCTTGGACCTGCAGACAGAAAGTAGAGGTGATCATTGAGCTGCTGGTAGCCTTCCTCTGCTTATCTTATCTCTTTATCAGCTAAATGGCCCTGCTCTTTTCCCTCATGAATATATTGAGGGATATTAGGAGACAGAATATGAGCATAGGTAAACAATGAAGGAGGACTTATCTCTGCCTTATCACCCTGGAAGCATTCAGAATTCCCAGCTGTCAGAGGCTCACTTGCATGGAGCTTCTTCCGGTGTGGTGAATGTAACACATAATTACCCTCTTTGATCAGATTGCTTTGGCTTGCTGTATTCTTGCATCTTGAATTGAATTGCAGGTTTTGTCTAAGTGCTGCCTCATCTGATGTTTTCCCATATGAAGAATTCTCCCTATAGAAAAAAGCCATATACGAAGCTGCCTTTTGCTGTCAAAGATTGACTTTAAGAGATTTTTAGTGCTAAAAAATGCACCAAAAATACATGATTGCTCAAGTTAGTTAAGATAAGTGGTTAATGGTTAGTAGTTAAGATTTGTGCTGAATGTGCATTAATGATTCTGCGGCATGACTGTTCTTGTTCTCACCCTTAAACAGCGTCTCTCTCCTGACTGTGAAGATCAGATTCGAGTGATTATCGAGGAATCCGCTCTTGATTACCGGTTAGATCCTCAGTTGCAGATGCACTGCTCAGAAGAGGTAGGAGCTTTCAAATTCAATCCTCCTTCACACTATATATGTTGGCAAGTTCTCATGAGCTCCTGGTAATACAGTTTGAACTATGGCGGTCTTGATTGAATCCCCCAGTAGTTTAAAATCACCTTGTGGTTGTCACCTTTAGTGGCATTTGCAATTTGCAGAGAATAGATTTGCTCCAAGAGCAGCTTATAGAGCAAAGCATTATGGGAACCCAGCTTAGCATCTTACACAAAAATCGTTCGTATTTCATATGGAATCATCCTGTCCAGAGTTAAGTTGATATGTAAAGTTCCTCCCCTTGGTCCTTTTCATGCTATGAGGAATAGTGTGTGGGAGACTCCTTGTTTCATCGTAACTGATATTTAAGGACCTCTTTGAGAACAAGCCTCCCATGAATTTGGAAAGGAACAGGAAGCTTAAAAGCAGGAGTAGACGGCCCCTAATAGTATTGCCTTGCTGAGCAAAGACTATTATAATAGAAGCATAGAATCCTGCTCTTGCAGGGTGGAGAGTAGGTGCTGCTTGTCACCTCTGCTCATTTCCAGAAATTGTTCCAGGCTCTGCCAGCTGGAATTTAGCTTAAGTCAGGGAATAGCTTCCAGCCTTGGCCTTAGGCAACATCCACAGTAGAGGACCTCTGGATAATGTTGCTAATCCTTTGGGCTATGTTACACTATAAGCCTTTCCTCAGTAATAAAGGGCTAACATATACTGAACCGGAAAGTAAGGTTGCATTTGTTTCCCTTGCTAGATTCCATGTTTTGGACCTTTTTGTCACATAAATTTGTTCTATCTCCCTCCAAAAGGAGGCTAATTTGTTGGCCTGTGGTACTATAACCTAATGTATTTTATGTTTTTAAAGATTTCTAGCTTGTGCGCTGAGGAAGCAGCAGCCCAGGAGCAGACAGGACAAGTGGAAGAATGCCTGAAAGTGAATCTGCTAAAGATCAAAGCAGACATGTGCAAGAAGGTAAAGAACTAGGTGTGCTTCTGTGCTAATGGCAAGGGGGAGAATGCTAGATTGTGTACAGCTCAATCTGTTGGTATTCTCCTCACTTCGGAACTTCTTCGGCACTACAGCTTTGTTCTCTAGCTTGGATGTTCCAAGGATTCCTAGGGCTGGTTGTGATTTGCTTTCCCCTCTGTCACTGCTCCTCAGTCCACTTCAGTCAGCCAAAGGAAGGCATCTATTCCTTCCCCTTTGCATTTTTCTGTTGCCACACTTCAGCACATCCCTTTCAAATTCCGACCTGGCAACAGTCATCAATGCCTTCATAACTTTGAGTAGACTACTATAGATGTGCTCCATTTGAAAGCAACTGGAGTCTTCCACACTGCAAAAAAAATCTTACTTTGTTTGAGAACTGCTCAGGGCTATAAAGCAGGGTTTAAGTATTCCAAGTATAATAAAGCAGCAGGAGGATGAGCAAGTTAAGATGAAATATGCAAATCATTATATTGAGGGTGCATTGCAATTTTCTGCCCTTCTAGGAGGTGCTCAACATGTTGAAGGAGAGTAAAGCTGATATCTTTGTGGACCCCGTCCTTCATACGGCCTGTGCCCTTGACATCAAGCACCACTGTGCTGCCATCCCACCAGGAAGAGGGCGACGTAAGTCTTACAGCTTGCTAAGAAGCCCAGGAAGCATCTCTGCCACCAGTGGTGCTACTTCCACAGAGTCAATCGTTTTTAGTCTTCTGTTCCTGCTCTTGGTATTGAACAAGTCTAGGCACAATTGCACTCTAAACAACTTTGCTTAGGATAGATTTGTACACTTCCTAGAGGTGTGAAGGACTAGTGGATAGAATCCCCCCACCAGTGGTAAAAATCAAGATACTTGGGGGAAAACAGAGGAACTTTCATGCAACTTTCATCATCATTGTTTAGATTAATGAGTAAAATCCTTTCTAAGCAATACGTATTTTCTAAAAATATATTTAAAATATGTTAAACACTGGGGTCACCAATGTAGTGCCCGCATCCACCCCTGATGATTTTGCCTGGTGCCCATGAAATCTCTGAGCCCCCCAGTGCTTTCCCACCCCCTCCCAATGAAGTGGTGTGATGGTCATAACCTGTTTTGTCACCTTGAGAAACGCAGAATAGCAAGAGGGTGGGAAGATCAAGATCATGATGATCTGAGAAAAACTGTGCCTTCAATCATTTGTAACACTCTTTCCTCTGTTCTGCAGAGATGTCTTGTCTGATGGAGGCCCTGGAGGACAAGCGTGTGAGGTTGCAGCCTGAGTGTAAGAAGCGCCTTAATGACCGCATTGAAATGTGGAGCTACGCTGCCAAGGTGAGCAAAGCTGCTCACTTTATTCCTCCAGGAAGACCTCTTCTGGGTGCCTAGGGGTTGTTGGGGATATGAGGGAATTGGAACAGATGGAAGGTTCCAGCACGATGCATGTGTTGGTGCTGAAGGCTGTGAACACATGATGGAATGCTGCTACCGTAATGACAATCCTTGACACAATATGCTAGATTGGTCTTGGAAGCGAGTCTGAGTTACCGGCATGGAGAGCCTTAATATGCATGTCGAGCATGGCTCCTCACCACTTCTGTGCAATTCTAAATTCCATCTGTAGAAAGCTATCCTTGCCAGGGCAAGTGCAGCACAAAATGTAACAGTTGCTGTTACAGAGCAGGGCCCCATCTCTTGATATCTGAGCTCCTGACCTCTGAAATGGGGAGAGAGAGAGAGAAATTTGGAAGGCAATACCATCCTGCTGTTGGACAAGCATGTAGCACCCTAGTGGGGAATCCCCACTCCTCCTCTCCAGAGACCTTGCTGCACATACCCTGGCTTGTGTTTGCACACTCTGCTGAGGAGAGATTGGTTACAGAAAGAACATCCTGAATCTCAAGGGAAAAGCTTGCAGTTGAAAGGATATAAGGAGCATAGGACTCCTCTTGCTACTTCACAGCTGTTGATCATTTTGTGTTCAATACCATGTGAGGGAGGGATAGGATCAGATACTTTAAAAAATCATTTATTAATGGAATTTATAAAGCTAACCCATTACACAAAATCTTTGATTGATGCCCAAAACAAGCACAATTAAAGTACAATATAAAGTGATAAACTAAAACTTAAACTAAAAACACAAAACACAGTTTTTACAGCCAAGAAGACTAGTCCATAAAACAAGTTACTTCAAAGGCCCCTAGGTGAATAGAAAGGTCTTCACCTGGCTCTGAAAAGATCACAAAGCTGGTGCCAGGTGATTTTCTTTAGAAGGTGTGTTTCTTCACCCAGGTGCCACTACTGAAAATGCCATCTCCCTGCCCTACTTTGTTCGTTTATTTTTATTTGAAAGAATTTACAAGCTGTTTAATATATATTTTAAATTTCTTAAGCCTGTGAAGAAGAAAAGAAGCTTCAGATAAGCACCTATGAGAGAAGGAGCTGGCAGAACACCAGCATAACATGGACAAACGACCTAGCCCAGTTTATGGTCCTGCAACCCTATTCTGGTCTATACAGGGTTGTAACAAATCGGGTGGTTTTAGAGAAGATTTGTTTGAAGCACTGACCTAAATTTCATCTGTACATTGTAGACATCTGTTACGATTGGTTTGGGAGCTGACTCTTCTTCCTCCTTGCCTGCCAGGTTGCCCCAGCGGAAGGCTTTTCTGATCTTGCCATGCAAGTGATGACCTCTCCATCCAAGAACTACATCCTCTCAGTGATCAGTGTGGGCATCTGCATCCTGTTCCTGATTGGCCTGATGTGTGGGCGTATCACGAAGCGAGTGACACGAGAGCTGAAGGACAGGTAGAGCCTGCCTTGGTAGTCAAAGGGAAGAAGGAAGGAAAGAAGGCTTGCCTGCCTGCCCGTTGCCCAGTTTGTACAGCCCTCCTCTGTATAGTCTCCCCTCCCACCTCTCCGGAGAGTACAAACATTAGAACAGCAGCCCGTGCCAGCTGAGTGTCCCATCTCGTCCATGGCTTCTCCACCCTCGGAACGAGTTGGCACGTGCAGCCTTGGCGGTCCAGCCAGCAGCTTCGTTACCCTGTCGTTAGCGACTGTTGTTTGCCTGCCTGTAGACAAGTTTTTTCTCTTTCTCTTTCTCTCTTTCTCATACTGTCGGAACTGCCTTCACTCCCCAGACAGACTGACAACCTGCAGCTCAAGAGGTTTTTAAAGCAAATTTTTAAAGATCTGTTCCAGACATAGTGTTGGACAGTAGGTCTTGGTGTGGAAGTGTTTGTGCTCCTTGGCTTAGGCAGGAGGACCGAGGGGAAGGGACATCACCCACCATTCACAGCTGGCCTTGCTTTGGACATCTGGCTCACCCTGGAACAAGCATCTCCAGCACATAATCAGTCAGCAAGAGTTGCCTCCAGAGGCCCGTCATCATCTCTACTGTTTTTGTGCTTTTGTTACTGTATTCTGTTGTACTTCTTTTTTTCTTTTTGTGGCTTGTTCCTCCGTTTTTGCCAAAAGGCAATGCCTTCCATACTTCTCCACCCCCACTCCAATCTTTGGGGTTAATAAAATATTGACCAGATTAAAGAAACTTCAGTGGTCTTACAGGCACCCCCTGCAATACCATTCTGTATCTCAAGGGAAGCCTTTGGACAAGCTACGGTGGAGCTGTGGTCTTGGGTAGTAAGGCTGTGGTTTTGGAAGAAAACGAGGATTTGGGTCCTTCCCAAAGGGGTTAGACCCATAGGGTTCTTATTTACAAGTTACTGAAGTTTCTTCCCTGAACTGTCAGGGAGGGTGTAAGACTTTTCTGCTGTCAAGAATCCATCTAAAGAGATCATCAGCCATTTGGGAAGTGGGGAAGCTGGCAGGGCTCCCTACACTAAGCAAGGACGGGGGAGGGGAGGGGGGGATAGCTTTCTGAGAGTTGGATGGGAGAGGTATCTTTGCTGAAGTGATGCTTTTAGTAACAGTACCTGTTTGCAATGAGCAGGAGTGTGCTCCTTGTCTGTTGATTGGAGAGCACAGGGAGGAACTCGAAGAAGAGGAAATACGCATGTGCAGGCTCCTTGTGTATAGTAGGATATCTATCAGCCTGTTAGACATGGTTGCCTGTATGCTTTAGAGGGCTAAATCATGAGTCTGCCTGACTCAAGGCTTGAGTGCAACATCTTCTTCCCCTCCCTGCCACTTTTCCTGCTTTGCTGCAACTGCTCAGTCAGATGTCAACTTCTCAGCATTCTGCATTAACGTCACAAAAGCGAGGGGCTTTTGGCAATGGGACCAGCTGATCTTAATGATGATGTGGACACTCAGCCATACCACTACTGTGAATATTTTCTGCTGCTCTTGAAGTGTTGGTAAAAGGCACAAAAGTTTTTAGCTTTAGGAAACCTTTATTTTTCATCCTACTGGAAAGCAGGTCGTTCAGAGTGTGGCTTTGTATTCCTGAGGATGGCAAACTGGAAAAGCTTGTGCAAGAATCTCACCCCACCCCTGAGGCCCACTGACTGTTTCAGGCCTCCAAAATTAAGGAGAGATGATTAGGGAAATCAGAGATCAGTGGGCAAGCCTGTGTGTACTGAAGGGTTTTTTTGGACTGTGGCCACTAGATTGGATTTCCTTCCCCTGCTTCTGATATTACTGAATCTATGAATGGTGACATTGGAAAGGGGTGTGTGCCATAGTTCCCCAACTAGTGCATGCTCAGTGCATTCCAAAGCCTCTATTCCCTCCCCCTCCCTTTCAACCACACCTGGATGCCCTTCAGTATTGTGTTAATCTGTGTTTTAACTCTGAGACAAGGCATAGACTTCTTTATCCTAAGGAATCCACCTTGACTCTGAAATGGGGTGGCGATGGTGGAGGATGCTCCCAGGGCAACTCAAGTCACTTGCAAGAGAGGCAGCCAGCAGATTAATTGCAGGGTGATTAGAGCTGCCATTCATACTGTAGGAGGCAAGGAATAACCTTGGTCATATCATCTTCCGAATCCTACACAATGTTGGGAAGAAACTGGTACTTGCATATGGTGACCCTGCAGCAAATGCTGTGAAAGGAGAGGATGCCCCCACCATCCTGGCTAGCACATGCATTCAAATAAGATGCACAACGTATTATTCTTACATTGCTTCCCTTCAGCCAACTACAACGCCTTCCCTCGATCCTAGTGTGAGTGCCCCATTGGTTAATGAAAGAAAAATGCTCTCCTGAGTAAATTCCCATAATCAGCAGCAGTGGTTTTTGCAGGCATATAGTGATGCTACCGAAGAGGAGGAGCTTGTGCGAGATGCACGTGAGGGGACTAGTTGCCTGGGAAGAGACAGACTGCCGAAGGCATTAGCCAGCCAGTCACTCCATTCTCTCAGTGGCCTTGAGTGAGCCATTGTTTTAAAAAGAGACGAGTAGCAGTCTCTTGAGTTCCAAGCACTGCAGGTCTCTGTCTCAGCATCACCTAAGCCTCCATGCAGTCTCCTCAGACCCTGTCAGTTTCAGTCTGACAGCTAAGTATTCCTGCTTTGCGGTTTATTTGAGGGACGACTGTTTACAAAAATGATCCTTCATCTAAAGTGGCATTGTATTGTAAGTGTTGTGCTTGCCACTTCCTCCTCAGAATACGTGCAACTGCTTGAGGAAGATGGAAGGGGCTGTGCTGCAGTTTGAATGTTGGAAAAGTACTTAGGAATTGGGAGCTTGTTTTTCTGCTTCTTCCCTATAAGGTTCCCTGTTTGAACTTGTAGTACTTGCTGTCTTCACCACTGTGGCCTCTACTGTCTTGTAACACGAGCTCCTCCAGCTTCTGGACCCTGTGCTGCTGCTGCTTCTCCTTCCTTGTGTCTCATCTAAAGCTGTGCTGATGCTGTTCTCTTGGCTCTCATCTCAAGGAAGGTCCCCTGTTTTGATGCATTGGAGATGGAAGTACGCGGGTTGGGCACTGCTCTATGCATAACAGGATTAGAGTTCCTACAGAAAAGCCCTGGTGGAGCCTAAGGAGCAGGGATTTCTAGGCTTTTAGTGGTGGCTCTTAGATGTAGCCTAGGGTATTCTCTTGTCCCAAAGTAAGCTAAGGAACTTGTTGAATTGGAAAACTGAAGGATCACACATCCTTTTCCGCTTCATAGTTTGTACAACTGGATTGATAAGTTACACTCTTCCTACATACACACTACAGGTGCATCCAGAGCGTTAATACTAACAAACTGGAAGAGTGCTGGGTGGAGGGAACTGTCTTTAGGAAGTGGTGCCATCCAGCATATGGTACCAGCACTGTCCTGGCCCCCGGCTTGTGCTGACACCTGTTATCATATTGCTAGTCCTTCTGGACAGCTGTGACCAGCATGATAATTGGTTCCATTTCTGTGTAGATTCTGAACATCAGGTGCACTGCTTCTCCATCCGACACTTGCAGACTCCTCCATCCAGAGGCTCCCTAGCTGGCGCAAAGAGAATTAAATGACTTATCTCAAGGTTCTTGGAAATGCATCACAGGCAGGCTGCAATTTCCCTTCAGGTATGCTTTGGAACTCAATATAAGTGGTGTTTGATTGAAGAATAGGCGTGTTTTGTGTTTGAGAGAAGCAAAATGCAGGTGCACAGAACAACTCAGGGTGGCATAAAAGGGTTCGTATTCAGTGCCCCTCCTGCAGCTTGCAAAACCAGCCCTTTGGAGAGACAGTAAATTGGTAGATGATACAGCTAATGTTGGCTGACCCTTAGTCCTTTTAAAAAATGTAACATTAACAAATGTTTTTTTTTGTAAATTGTTTTTCCTTTCTATGTACAAAATCTTGGCTGTTCTTTCTTTTTACATGTTCATGCTGTGTAATTTTGAATTGTTAACGGAGATTCTGAACATAATGTGCATTTTTTTCTGTACAGATGAAATGGGAGAATTTAATAAAAAAGAGTCTGCAGGTTTTTACTTGTTTTCCTTGTGTCTCCATCAACTGTGAATAAAAAGGGAATCTCCCTCCCCAAGTCATGCCAGACAAACTGTATCTCCTTTTCTTTTTAATCCAGAAAAACTTTTGACAAAAACTCATGTGGTACCTTTGTTGACAAGATGGTAAAATGTGGGCTGGATTATAATTGTTGTTGAATGGATCCACAGCTGGTTGAGCGACCATATCCAACGGGTGTTCATTGATGGCTCTATCTACCAAGAAAGAGGTCTCAATTGTCAGGGCTGTATTCCTGGGCTGTTAAACACCTTTATAAATTACTTTGGTTCAGGGGGTGTTTATCAAGATTTGCAGATGGCATGAGACTGAGACTAATTATAGCTCTCACTTTAAAAGATAGAATCAAAATTCAAAATGATCTTGAGAGGCTGGAACACTAGGCTACAAACAACTGAGATTCAACTGAGATAAACATCAAATCCTGCATTTAGGTACCAAAAAAGAGCCAGATTTAGGTTGGGGTGGGGACCTAGCTTGGCAGTTGGGCATGTGAGAATTTAAGTTTCTTAGTCAATCACAAGCTAAACATGGACCTACAGTGCATTTTTGCTGATATATAAGCAAACACAATCTTCAGCTTAACACAAGCATGGTGTCCACAACATGGGGAGTAAAAGTTCTGCTCTGATTGCTGGTCAAGCCACATCTGGAGTACTGTTTCAGTTCTGGGTGTCACATTTAAACTACATTTACCATCTTGAATTTTTAGCCTCCCTTTCCACCAAGGAGCTCAGGGCAGCAGACATGGTTGCTCCTTCCCCTATTTTATCTTCATAATAACTATATGACGTAGGTGAGACTGGGATATAGTGGCTGACCCAGGGTGGGGATCTGGCCCTACCCACCACTGACATGTGGCCCTCAAAAGGTTGCCCAGAAGAGAGCGTAGTTCAGGCTGAAAAAGGTTCCCCACTCCTGTAGGTGCAAACAAATCTTGCTTTGGAGCAAATTTCATGATGCCTGTCAGCCACCACACTTCTTGGTCTGCCTTATGTCAGTTTTCATGAACTATCCCTGACCCAGATGGGAATTCCCTGTTGCCCAAAGTGATGGTTTCTCTAAGAGTAATGCCACGAGCCACTGTGTCTCACTGATGCAGTGTGGGGTAGGCATACTTGGCTTTGTTGAAATATTACACGATGAGGGGAAGAGGCATTTGGATTGGATCTGCATCAACAGTAGGCTCAAGTGTTGGGGAATGGGAGGGGACACTGGAACAGTGGTAACCCAATAAAAGCAGTTACAGATAGGTAGCCGTGTTGGTCTGCCATAGTCAAAACAAAAATAAAAATAAAAATAAAAGCAGAGCGCTTCAAAACTGGTATGCCTGTCTGTGGCAAAGAGCTAGCCCAGGATGGAGAAGATGTGGTATTTTTCTTCTGGGCCAACCTTTGTTTTTTGTGCAATTGGGAGAATGTAGAGCTTAGCTGTTCAATGGTGAGTTCCTAAACTGGAGGAAGAGGGTATTGTTCTATGTGAATTTGGGGCTTTATGAGAATACATTCCCTCCAACTTAATCATGCAAAGCTACCCAATTTGGCTTTTTGGTTGTTGGTTTTTAACCTAGTGCACTACTAAAAATTAATCTTCAACTTTCTTCATATGAAAACTGCTGAGCTCTTGGTCTTGCACCTAAGGACCCTGTGTGTTTCATCTAAAAAGATACAACGGCGTACAGATGGATGCATTTTAAATGGGGATGGAGCAGTGGTCAACCATTGCATGATTCTTTGTCCCAGCAGTAGGAGCTTGCTTCAGCTCACAATAGACTGGAGTCTCCTTTGTTCGCCACCCCCCAACATTTCGTCTGAACACTGTCCCAAGATGCAGGCAACTTTAGGGGCGAGGGAGGCGGCACTTTCTCCGCTCTGGAGCAGTGGCGTAGCGTGGGTTGTCAGTACCCGGGGCAAGGCAAGTAATTTGCGCCCCCTAACCCGTGGATTTGTGCCCCCCTAACCCGTGGATTTGCCCAAACCCCAGATGTTGCGCCTGGTGCGGCCGGCCCCCCCTGCACCCCCCACGCTACGCCACTGCTCTGGAGGAACCAGGAGCCTCTTATCCAGCTGAGGATGGCGACCCTGCTGTGCTTTAGAGATTGCCCGCAACTTTATGCCATTTTTGGAGCCTACGAGTTTACAAAAACGGATAGCAACATTACAGCGGAGAACAATCACATTACTTACTTTTTTAAAAAATGTGAACAGTCAGTGACAACCAAAGTCGAGCTTTCGTTCATTTATTACATTAACATATTTCCTTTCCTGCAAGTTGCTAGGGCGCAGGGTGCAGGCACTCCTCCCCGTTTTCTTCTCCCTAACAACCCTGCGAGGTAGGCTGGGGTGAGAGACCCACCACTGAGCAGCTTCATAGGTCAGCGGGTTTCACCATGTGCAACGGTTCCACCACTCCGGCAGAAGCCTTACGAACGATCCCGCCAACAACAGTGACTCGATCGGTCCCTCGTTGCTTCCCAAAGCGTTTTTAACATTTATTTATTTATTGCACTTGCAGGTATGCAAAAATTAATGCAGGCTTAAAGCAAAGTATTTTTTTTAATAAAGTAGCGGGAAGCTGCCTCGAGAATATGCGCCCCCCCTCCCCGTAGCACTGGCAGGTCCTTGGCGAGCAGCGCGCACAAAACTCCCACTATCCAAAAAACTGCGTCCAGGATAAGCGGAGCAGCACTGACGCTGCCACAGCCGAGAAACTGCACACTGCGCCTGCGCGTCGCAGAAGCCTCTCTTTCCCATCCCCGCCTGTCTGTCTCGGACTAGCATGCAAAGATAGCGGAGTGCGCTTGCGCCGACTCCGTAACCCCACCCGCCGATTCTGATTGGCCGCGCGCGGCTGATGTACGGCACCGGGTGCGCTGCTGTCGCGCGGTTCGGCCGTAAAGCGCAGGCGGGAAATCAAGGAAAGGAAGGGAGAAGGTCGCGCTCCGGAGGGGAAGCCGACGTAGGTGAGGCGGCCCTTGAGTCGGCCCAGGCCTCGCCTGCCTCCCTTTCCCCTGAGCCATGTTGGGCGGGGCATGCAAATAAGCCCTGCGTGGGCGGGGCCGGCGCATGCAAACGAAGGCTGTGGAGGCGGGGCCGTTGCATGCAAATATGGCCCCAGGGTGGGCTGGTGGGTTGAGGCAGGTGTGCCCTTTGCTGCTGGGGCAGAGCAGTCTTGCCCTCTCCCCACCTACAGAAATCTAGGCCTACCTTGCAAGGTGGTTGTTGCTGGGCGTAACTCTGGAGTTCTTGAATGACTGATAAATTCCTCTTCGAATGTTAAGTTGTTGTTGTTTTGATTGTTAGATACTTCAGGGTGAGGAGAGTGTTGGACTGAGACTGATGAAGAAGACCCTGGTTCGAATCCCTCCTGCCACCAAGCTCCCTGGGTGACCTTGGAGCACTCACAAACTCCCAGCCTCACCTACCACGCAGGGTTTGTTGTGAGGACAAAAGAGGAGGAGTGCCACACATTGCCGCCTTGGGCTCTTTTGAGGAAAGGTGGAACGTGAGTGTATGTGTCAATAGCTGGCCTGGAGCGTTTGCCCTCTAGTTAAAGAATCCTGGAGATGGAAGGATCCAAACTCCTGCTGTTGCAGGGAACCTGTTATTTCAGCTTCCCTGTTTGGTGGCCATCCAGCCTCTGTTAAAAAATCTCTCGTGAAAAAGTCCACCACTTTCCGAGACAATCTGTTCCATTGTTGGACAGCTTGTACAGCCAGGAAATTCTTCCTCATGTTTAGGTGAAATTGCCATTCTTGCAATTTGAACTTGTGAGTCAAATCTTTCCCTCTAGAACAAATCAGAATAAATTTGCTCCTTCACCTCTGTAGCAGCTGTTCAAACATTTGAAGATTGCTATCATATTGCCCCTTAGTAGTCTCAGTGCTAAATAAAATACACAACTCTTGCATCCTTCTTCATAGGGCTTTGAACATTTTTGTTCCATGTCCCTCCCCAATGTTCTAGCTTGTTGATAGTCTTTTATTATTTCTGGTTGCTCTGTATCTTTTCTAGGTCAGCAATCTGCTTCGTGCTCCAGATGTGGTCGTATCAGTGCTGAAAAGTGGGGTATGTTTATTTATTTCACCCAAGCCCTGGAATATTCTTTTCTCAGTGGCATAACTTGACATGAAATTGTGTTGGAGCACAAAGGTTCTCCTTTGCCTGTGCCTTTGGTGTGGCATGTGAAGTGTATAATATCTCACGTGGGGTGGAAAGGGTTGGGTTGAGAAAGATAGTACTGGGTTTTCTAGATGTTGCTTGTGGGGCTGCATTTAACGGTCTGCAGTCTCCTGTCTTTGTGTTCTTGACTTTGGCAGAAACAGCTTTTCTGTAACTAGTTCTTCTCCATTGCCTTTTTTAAAACAGCATTTTTGCCTTTCAAATCTCAGTGTATGATTTCCCGATAGCCTGCTTAAATTTTAACTGAACAAAAGCGAGAATGTAAAAATTAAAAACATAACTTTATTTTTTATCATTTCCATGTTATGCTCTACTATTCAAGTACTAGGTAACAGTGGTTCGGTATGTTCAGTATTAAAAAGCATTTGTTCTGTATGTGCTGTAACCGATTTAATTAATGGACCATGGCAACACAGTTCCCCACCCAGCCCAAAAAGACCTTTTGTTTGCACTCTGTTGATGCTAAATACAAATTCAGTATTTTATGTCAAGCAATTCAGCATTTGAACAGAGTTGGACTTCCTGCCTGGTTTTTATTAATTAATTAATTATAATTCTATAATTCTGCCAGTGTTGTTATGCAAAATAAAATAAAAAATCCATGCATCATTGGCTTTCTCTCACATATTTTTCAGTGATGTTCAGTTTGTGACAGTGTGTCCTTCGCAATGATCATCTTTTGCAGCAGGACCTGAAATCACCTCTGCCTAAGGCTATGGGTGGCTATTGTCTGTCTGAGTTTACAGAACCTGGCTGGGGGAACTTTTGCTCCATGTCAGTTACCTCTGTATAAGTCAAGGAGATTGTGATGCTGGCTGATGTCGTTTTAAGCCATGATACAGTTTTGCAGATTGATTTGCATAATAATGTTATGTTTTCCAGAAATAGCAACTCTTGGGATTTATCTGTGGGGCTCGGAAAGGGCTAAAGGACCCTCATCAAGATGTTCCTCCGGCTCTTGTCTGATGTCCGGTGGCAAAGAGCTAGCCCAGGATGGAGAAGCATGACCAGCTCCCGGCACAGTAGCACAACTGGAGCAGAACCTCACCTGACCCCTCTGCCATCACATGCACAGGTGGTTATCTGTGGGGGTGGAATCATGGGCACATCAGTGGCATATCACCTCTCCAAACTCGGGTGGAAGGACATCGTCTTACTGGAGCAGGGCAGGTAAATAGTTTTTCCCCCCCTTTGCAAAAGAAAATAGGTGTTTGATGCAGCAAGTAATGCTGTGTGGTGGAACTTGGAAGGTCTTGTAGCAAAGGTAAAGTGTCCACACACCTGTTAGCTAACTGTAAGATTCAAGCTGAGAATTTATCTACATCTTCCGAAAAGGCATTTGTATTTTCTGGAACTGTACTGCTTCAGGTTAGGACCAATATTCAGATGTTCTCCTCACTTAAAAAACCAAACAGGAACAGGAACA
Source organism: Podarcis filfolensis (assembly GCF_964270895.1). Lineage (NCBI taxonomy): Eukaryota > Metazoa > Chordata > Lepidosauria > Squamata > Lacertidae > Podarcis > Podarcis filfolensis. The sequence continues at coordinate 54,305,511 of NC_139611.1, read as the reverse complement.
GAACCTCCCCTTGCATGTAGAAACCCAGCATGGTGGGGAGATGACTAGACTCAGCTAGAACCCTTCTCTGACATTCTTGTTTTCCACAGGCAGTGGTTCTTGTTCAGTAATATCTTCCCTACATCTGATAGCTTTCTTATGCAGCATCTTATCTTTGGAATTCGTTTCAAGTTGCTTTGTCTTTGCCTTTCATGGGGATGAGAAATTTGTGTTCCTCCAGTTGTTGTTGGACTCCAACTTGCATCAGTCCTAGGAAGCATGGCCAATAGTTAGGGTGATGGGAGCTGCAGTCCCAGCAACATCTGGAGGGTTAAAACCTACCTTTTCTGTTTTCCTTGCTTCTGTTTGACTCAACATCTCATACCTTGTTTCGTTTCCTTTGCTTCTGCTTCTCCCTGCAATGGGGGTATCTTTAAAGACTGTCTGGCTGGTTGAAAATACAGCTGCTGGGCTACTAATTGGGACCAAAAGTTGGGAATGTTTTTAGCTGGTGGCTTGGTGCTTTCTTTAAAAGCCTGTCGTGGCTTGGGACCTGTGTACCTGAGACAGCACCAGTTCTCACATAAACCTACCCATGTGTTGGGATCCTGGGGGGAGGCTACGGGAATGCTGACAGTCTGGGGGTTTTGTTCCTGAGCAGTTGGGATGCTTATAAAATTAAATACAATTGCACCTGCTAATACTGGTTTAACAGGCTTCATTGCTACCAGCACAGAGTCAAAGTTTCTGTAGAATTTCTGCATGCTTATTAAAATCATAGGGTGTAGACTCATGGTTATTAAGCTCTGTCTTCTTACACTTGTAATCAGGGTAGTAAAATTTTCTATTTTTTCAGTGCATACTTAAGATTGCCTTTGAAGCTCTGATCTCTGCTGATTTGGTGTATGGATTCCTGGCATGGTTGTTATTCCAGGTTAATTAACTTTTAGTACATTGGTGTGATCTCACTTGTGTGACAACAGGGTACGCAAGGGTGATCAGAATGAAATGCTTGTCATAAGAACATAAAAAGAACCTGCTGGATCAGGCCAATGACCCATCTAGTCCAGCATCCTGTTTTCACAGTGGTAATCCAGATGCCAATGAGATGCCTGCAAGCAGGGCTGGAACATAACAGTACTCTCCTCTCCGTGGTTTCCAGCAACTGGTATTCAGGAGCATTATTGTCCCCGACCATGGAGGCAGAGCATAGCCATCATGACTAGTAGCCTTCAATAACCCTTTCTTCTATGAATGTCCCATGTCTTTAAAGTATCCTCAGTAGTGTTAGATGCTGGTTTGGCTTTAGAGGACAGCATTGTGTATGTTGTCTGAGTTAGTCTTTAAGACTCAAAGAAGCCCTGCCAGAAACCAGCCGGTTCCTTTACATTTCTTTTGCCAAGGAATGCTGTCTTGACCCTGTGTGTTGGCATTGCCGTGTCAGCAGCAAGCAAGGGCAAATGTTTGCTATTCCTTTGGCTCTGGTGGCAGAAATTGCCTCCTTGCACTTGGGCTCTCCTTGTGAAATCTGGAATGGAAGGCAAAGCAAAGCGTGCCTCTTGTCAACACACAGCTAAAAATATCCCCTCCCATATCTTAGTGGCACACTTGGGCTTTGCGTGCTCAGCACCCAAATTGGGTTTCACAAGCTCCATCCTTTGTAAAACCAATACACATTTGCTGACTGTGCCTCACTTCTTCAGAGGAGCGCTTTTTGATTTTGTTGTGTGCTGGGAAGAACATGGAGGAAAGCAAGGAAAAGGAGATTGGGATCTACTTAGTGACACTTTATTTCACTTCATACAAACTTAGCACTTCATATGGAATTTAAAAAGAAGCTCCTGTTTTATGACTGACCATCTAAGTAAAGATGAGGTGTTCCTGGCAATCTTGAAACTGTGTGCTGTGAGAGTATGTGATTGCTTTTCGATACTTCCAATTGGTTTTTAAATGTCTTAAATACATTTTTTTAATTGTATTGTATTGTTTTATCACTGATGCATTTGCCACACTGGGCTCCTTTGGGAGGAAGGGTGGGATGTAAAAATAATAGCTAAATAAAGAGGATGGGGCTTGAGGATCTATCTAAATGCAGAGCTTTAGGTTAGTGCCTTCCTAAAAGTGCCTTCCTAAAAGTGAATAATTATGACAGGTTTTCCAATAGAAACCGGCCCAAAGAAACAGAGCCTTTCAGTTGCCTTTCTTCTAGCCCCTGGCAGTGATGTCATCCAGTCCAGGTCCCCAAAAGAAGAGGAGTAGAAATATCAGGCTCACAGTTGCTGGTAGGGTTATGTAATCTATCTGTTTCCAGACAGGAAGTAGCTTCTACTGGCTTTGGTGGTCTGTGATCCCAGTGTACAAGCCATGCCACCTTTGTAACACTTGCTGGTGGCAATGTGGGGAGGTCTCCTGGGGGAAAATATTTTTCCTTTCTCCAGGATGCTGCCCATAATCCCCACTAAGTGCTACAAGTTTCCTGACTGTGGGCTCAAGAAACTGCCTTCTGGGTGTACCCACAGAGTCTTAGGAAGTACAGGCAATTGTATAAGGTGCAAAAGGCCCCACTCTTTAATTGGTGGAAAGCCTTGCCTGCTCCTCCTCTTCCCTGCCTGATTCCATAGGAAATGACTCCCTGGGCCGTTTGCATCTAAATGTCCTAGGTTCAGTCTTTAGATAGGGTTGGGAAAAGCTCCATCTGGAAACCTGGAGTGCCAACCACACTTAGCTGGTGGGCCAATTGGCCTGACTCTGGGTATGGCAGCTCCATGCTTTCTTAGGGAGCCCTCTGCCACTGACTCATGACCTCTCCTCTTGGGCCAAACAAGCTTCCAGAGTCCCCACAGACCCTCCTGGGTTTCCCTCTTTCAGGCTAGCTGCTGGTTCCACGAGATTTTGTGCGGGCATCGTAAGCACAGCGCGGCACCTGTCCATCGAGCTGAAGATGGCTGACTACTCCAACAAGCTGTATCAGCAACTCGAGCAAGAGACTGGGGTAAAAACGGGTAAGGAGGGGGTCACCTCACTGAGCTTTGTGGCTGAGCAGGGGGTGGGGGAGTCAAACATTAAGCAATTCGCCATCCTGGCATTCTGCAGAAGGGTTGCAGATATTAGCCACCATTTGCACCCATCTGAAATGAACCCTTTCTGGGGCTTTCCTGTACCCTGACAGAGGGTGCCTGTACTTGTTCCAGGTTACGTGAGGACTGGCTCTATCTCTCTAGCTCAGACGCAAGACCGGCTGATCTCCCTGAAGCGCATAGCCTCACGGCTCAAGTAAGTGTAAGAGGAACGAGAAGGAGGAGCACCAGGCATGGGCCAGCCTTTCTGGAGTAACTTGTAATCAGGGCTTGGCCAGTTGGTGCTGGTCTATGTGACAGGGCCTTTTCAGTGGTGGTTCCCTGGTTGTGGAATGCCTTCCCTAGCAAAGGTGCTCCTCCTCTGTCATTATTAACTTTAAGGAGGAATTTGAAAACATTCCTGTTTCCCAAGGCTTCTGGTGGCTGAAGAACGCTGTTCAGGCACCTCATATCATTGGATGAATGAATGTTTTTAACTGCTTTTAGAATGTTTTTTTTAAAAAACTGTAACTGATTTTCAGTGTTTTTAATGGTAATTGTCTTTAAAATATTTGCTTTCTTTGCCACCCTGGGCTCCTTGGGGGAGGAAGAGTGGGATGTAAATTCAATAAATATAAATAATAGCGACTGGCCTTTGCTGTGTGTTTTCTCCAACAGGGTCATGGGAATCCCATGTGAGCTCATCCCGCCCAAGAGAGTGACACAGCTCCACCCGCTTCTCAATATCCACGACTTGGTGGGGGCCATGTACCTCCCAGAGGATGCTGTCGTTTCATCAGCCGATGTGAGCCTCGCCTTGGCCAGCGCTGCCTCTTTGAATGGTACGGCCCGGCCATGTCCTTTTGTCGGCAATACCACTTGAGTACGAACCTCATTGGGAGAGACATTGCTGAATTGTCTGCTGCTTACATTTCTAATTTGCAAAGTAGATTACAGCCTTTAGCGCATCCTTCCCCAACTCCAGATATTTTGGACTACAGCTGATGGGAGTTGTAGTCCAAAATATTTGGAGGGCAATTGGTTGGTGACTGGAGCTTTAGTGTGTATTCCCTTGCAGGCATCCTATATGGAAGCCTTCCCCGACCTGGTGCTCCTCACGTGTTTTGGAGCAGCCATGCTGGCTATAGCGGATATGAGTTGTAGTCCAAAACCACTGGAGGGCAGCAGGTTTGGGGGAAAGTGCAGTGTGAAGTAGGTCTCTGCTCCCATTTTTCTGAAGAGAGAATTGAGACTGAGGGCCGAACTACGTGTAACCAAGAACTTCGGCTGCTGCAGAAACTGACAGCTTCACGTCAAGGTCCTCCCTCTCACATCTCAAGAGGAGGAGCTGCAGTTCAGAAGCAGAGCTCATGTTTTGCATGCAGAAGGTCCAGGTTCAATCCCTGACATTTTCAGGAGGACTGGGAAATCCTGGAAAGCCGCTGCCTGCCAGTGTAGACAAGAATGAGCTGCTAGGTGTACCAAAGGGCTGACTCTGTATAAGGCAGCTTCTTGTGTTCCTGGAAAACGGGCCTTCATAACGACATCAGCTCAAGTTGAGCTACACAGTGCAGAGGCCGAGGGGAGAGCTCAACATGGGACTGGTCCTTTGGGTCATATCACTCTGCTCTTTGTAGCACGTATCTCAGCTTTACGACTGCCATCCTACACAACCCTTGCCTGGTGTGCAAGTCTCACTGAATTCAACAGGGCTGCTGTGTAAACACATAGGAATTGTTTGCAAGAAAGAGTGACTTGCCACTAGCCACACAGCGAGAGTGTGACAGAGTCCTCTTTCCCACCCACTATGCCACACTTACTTTCAGCTTGTGTGAATGCTCTTGCATGGTCTACTCTTCCGTCCCGCTAGAATCCTCATGGTCCACTGGAACATGTTAAATGTGCAAAGCAAAGTTGTATCCTTCGGAGCTCTTCCACAGTGGAGGCATGATTAACCCACTCTGTTAACCTTGACGCATACCCACGAAGCTGCCTTATGTCAGTTTGGGCCATTGCTCTGTGCCGCATAGGATCATTTCTTGCCATAGGAAGGCACAACCTTGTGCCATCTTAAAGTGTTTGACTACAATTTATACAGTGCATTTTCCACAAATGCTTGTGGTTCACATTTTTTTAAAAAAATCTAAGTACAGTAGTACAGTGGTGCCCCGCAAGACGAATGCCTCGCAAGACGGAAAACCCGCTAGACGAAAGGGTTTTCCGTTTTGGAGGTGCTTCGCAAAACGAATTTCCTATGGGCTTGCTTCGCAAGACAAAAATGTCTTGCGAGTTCCTGCGGGGGTTTTTTTCCTTCCCCCCCCCCTTTTTCCCAAGCCGCTAAGCCGCTTATCAGCTGATCCGCTAAGCCGCTAAGCCGCTTATCAGCTGATCCGCTAAGCCCGCTAAGCCGCTAATAGCGCTAATCCGCTAATCCGCTAATGGGCTTGCTTCGCAAGACGAAAAAAACGCAAGACGAAGAGACTCGCGGAACGGATTCTTTTCGTCTTGCGAGGCACCACTGTACAATAATGATACCTTATAAAAAGTATATTACCACTACAAATGTAGCACAACCCTCCCACCAATTACTAGTTCATTTAACATATTTCAATATTTAAGTGAACATAAATCTCACCAGTAGGTCAAGTAAAAATAACCAATAATTTCACATTCAAAAGTTGCCCGAAAGTTGCTGGTTAGTACCTAGCAACCCCCATCTCCCAGTCCTTTATACCACAAGTCCAAAAGGCCAGAAACTTCCCTTGGCCTTCCCCTTGAAGTAGTTGGCCATGCTCCCTGGGACTGGTGGAAGCTGTACTCCCAGCACCTCTGCATTGCACCAGGTTGCCTGTCCCATGTCTGCTCTGGCCTATAGCAGCTCCCCAGCCAACTAGGATCCTTTTGAACATGCAAGAGATTGAATGTGCAAACAAAGCAAGTGCTTGAGCTCGGGTCAAGTTAAAAAAAACAACCCTCCTCTAAGGACATATGAAGTTGGCTTTTTTTGAGTCAGAGCAACGTCAACCAAATCCAGTGTTTTTTACAAGAATCCTCCCAGAAATTGACCAGTGGTCCAATGTCAGCACCCTGCTCTGCCTTCTGCCCACCCCCTGCTTTAGTCCCATCTATGTTACGCTGATTGCTTCTGGGGTACAGCAGTCTGCTGCTTAATTTCTCAGCTCATCTGTGAGCATGCTGGCCTAATTGAGACTCTTGATTTGTGCTTCCTGTAGCGATTCCACTTTGGCCAGGGCCAGGCAGGGGGCAAGAGAGGTGACAGGTCCAATGGACCTACTTTGCAAGCAGCTTTTCTTTGGAGCGGGGAGCAATTGGAGGGGGTTGGACTGGATGACCCTTTAAGTCTCTTCCAACTCTACAGTTCTACAATTCTAATTTCTGGCTCCCTTTTCCGCTTTCTCCACCCAGGTGCCCAGATCCATGAGCGGACGAGTGTTATCCACGTCTTGTGCCAAAAGGGTTGTGTGGCTGGAGTGGAGACTGACAGAGGGATGATCGAGTGCCAGTATTTTGTTAACTGTGCTGGGCAGGTCAGGTGCCAATTCTTTTGTGTAGCTGCCGTTGCCGGCATGTGTGTGCATTGACTCAACTGCTGTGAATGAACTTAGATATCTTCTGATGCTTCTTTTTCAAGAGATTCTGGGGAATACTTTCCAAATTAGCAAAAAGTTGTTCTCTCAAAAAGGCAAGCCTTTTGTGCTGGCATACATACACCCACACCCACACACCCACACCCTCAGGCTTACAGGGCTTTGTGTTCAAACTAGAAAATGGTTATTGTCGGGTGTTTCCTTCCATGCTGCACCACATGTCTAGTGTGAACTGAGTCAGGGCAAACCTGGCTTCCTATGCTGACTGTGGGATTGGTGGGAGGGAAGGATCCTGCACTCCCAAGTTGAGTATTTTAGTCTGGGCTATATGTAGTCAGTGCTTACAATTGGAATTGTGAGCTGCAGAATCAGCTAGTTTAGTTAATGGTGAATAATTTATTTTTCCTCTAATTGTAGAGAAGGGCAAGGCACTAGTGCCAGCCTTTGCCAAGCGGGTGCCCTCTAGATGTTTGCACAGGATCTCCTTGCCCCATCTCATCCGGCACCTTTTCTGTCTCACTTCCCTATCCCCTTCCCTGCAGCGTTACCTGGCATGTGATCCCATTAAGCTACATGGTGGTGCAACCTGCCTTCTGCTTGAGCGCTAACTTCCCTGCCTTGGTTTCAGTGGGCTTACGAGCTGGGCCTTTCCAACGAGGAACCGGTCAGCATCCCTCTGCACGCTTGCGAGCACTTCTACCTCCTGACCCGGCCCTTGAAGACACCGCTGGAGAGCAGCACGCCAAGTAAGGACCCTCCCTCTGCACCCTCTCATGGACCCCTTTGCCTTCCACGCAGGCACTCAGTGTCAGTGTCATTGCTCAGTTGCAGTGCACAAATCCTGGATGGATGCAGGACAAGGAGGGGGTCTGGGAAAGGCCTTTGGCTGAGACAGAAGACAGCCCACGTCAGCCAGCCAGTGGGCTGTATTGGGTCAGGAAGACCCATGGGTGTTTGGCTGCTTTTAAGGAATTGGGGAGCAAATGAACAAGGAGGCATTGGGTTCAAAAGTTGTGCTTTGTAGTTCTCTCTGGGCAGCTGTGGCATGTGGGGCTGCCTTTGCTTGCCCAGTGGCTCTTAAGCAGTTTTTGTAAATCGGGTGGGGAACGTTTTTGGCCTGAGAGCCACTTTCCTTCTGGGCAACCTTCCGGGAGCTGCATACAGAGTGGTGGGTGTGGCAAGAGTGGGCGTGGCCAGACACACACCATCCAGCCAAGTCAGAGGTGCCATGACAGTTATAGGGCGCATGTTGGCCAGGCAACATCATGAGAGGGGGACACACCAGGGCCAGATACAGGGGACTAGAAGGCTGCATTTGGCCCCTTGGCCTGAGGTTCCCTACCCCTATTGTAAGCAGAGGATAGCACACAGCTCGGCAGCTGCAGAAGAAAGGGGAGGAAGTTTTCAGGGCTGGTTGGGATGCCACAATCAGCTAAAGCATTGGTTTTGATAGCCCCTTGCAAACAGCCTGCCTTGTTCTAGCTGCTACACCAGAGGAAAGACTTTTGGTCATATTTATAAAAGCCCAAGAATCAGTGCCTGTGCCTTCCCAAAGCAGGCAGGAGCTCTAGCTTTCTTCCCTGACTGAGCTTGCAGGGAGCTTTCTGCCTGCATCCAAACAATCACTTCTTTCCCTTCCTGCCATCCCCCCCCCCAGCTATTGTGGACCCTGATGGGAGGATCTACATCCGCAGCTGGCAGGGGGGCATCCTTTCAGGTGGCTTTGAGAAGAACCCCAAGCCGATCTTCACAGAGGGCCGGAACCAGCTGGAGATACAGAACCTGCAAGAGGACTGGGATCACTTTGGTATGTTGGGTGGACCAGGAAAGGGTGTGTGTGTGTCCCCAAGTCCTCCAGATGCACATTTCCTAATATGAGACATCTAGACGTTGGCTTGAGCAAAGCATTGTGCAAGTGAGTGAGTGCCTGGCTTGGTGAGTGACACCTGCACTTCCTCTTTGCTTATAGAGTTAGTTTATAAAGTTCTCCTCCCTTTCCTTGCCTTGGCTGGCCCACTCTGGGCACACTGTTGATTGGTGCTGTGACCAAAATGTTTTATTCTGGGCTCTGAACAAGTGCTACAAGCAACAGAGTCAACATTTGTGGGCTGCTGTGGTTGTAAACTTGGAACTTTCTTGATGGTGATGGGGTGGGGGCAATAAGGGTTTGGGTATGCTGCCCATCCCTCCAAATAGTGATTGTTTATTCTGTCTCATCTTGGGGAGTAGAGCCACTTCTGAGTGCCCTTCTGCGGAGGATGCCAGATCTGGAGGCGCTGGAGATCGTGCAGCTGGTGAATTGCCCAGAATCTTTCACTCCAGACATGCGGTGCATCATGGGAGAGTCACCCAATGTGCAGGGCTACTTTGTCCTGGCAGGGATGAACTCGGCTGGCACGTCTTTTGGTGGAGGAGCAGGCAAGTAAGTGGCTCACCCCTCTCTGCATGGGAGAGGCAGAGGGCCAGGGATGTGGGCACCGCTTGTAGAACTCTATACGCACCAGCTTCCTGTAGGTGCATTTAAAGTCTGTGTGCTGCTTCTCTAAGGCAAAGTTATGCCAGGGCCCTGCAGTTTCCAGCAGAAGGGGCTGCTCAGCTGCTCCTTGTCTGCTGCTAGTTTCTGCGCATGCTGGCACATCCCTCTCTGTCCTCCATCTGGGCAACTGCAAGGCATTATCAGAATTCAAGGGCACATCTCAAACCAGGCAAAAAGATTCAAGGAGGTGCAAAGCAGGTGCAGTAAGGGCTGTAGCTGGTAATGGGATATGGTCAGGGAGGAGACTTGGGGGCCAAATAGGGAGATTTTGAGGGCTGCATTTGGCTCCCAGGCTTGAGGTTCCCAATCCTTGAGCTAATGGATGTTCCTTGCAACATCCAGAGTTGCTGTGACCTTTCTGGTTTGGGCAAAGGGATTTTGTGTTTTGCTCTCGCTTGAGCAAGGAGGGATTGCAGGCAATAATGTGTCCCCACTGTAGCTCTATCTCCTACTTGTTATCTCTGGGTGTAATTACCGCCCCCCCACCACCTTGTCACAAGCACAGTCTGTTAACTGTCTGCTCTCCTGCACTATTTAACCTTCTGGGCCTGCTTGTCTCCCTCCTTGGCCAGGTACATGGCTGAATGGATGGTGAACGGCTACCCCTCTGACAACGTGTGGCCCCTGGACCTGAAGCGCTTTGGGGCTCTGCAGAGCAGCCGCACCTTCCTCCGCCACCGCGTCATGGAAGTGATGCGTAAGTAGCCTGCGGCTGGACTCGCTTGCGCCCCACGTTAAATCAGGGCTGTGTAGGGTGTTCTTTCTGGACTAGGAAGGTGATGGATTTGTGTCCCTTCCAGCGCTTTGATTCTGTGATTCTGTGGCCCCTCCAGCCCTGATTTATGACCTGAAAGTTCCCCGCTGGGATTTCCAGACCGGCAGGCAGCTGCGCACATCACCCCTCTATGACCGGCTGGATGCACAAGGAGCCAGGTGGATGGAGAAGCATGGCTTTGAGAGGGCCAAGTACTTTGTTCCGCCTGGGAAAGGTGAGAGCGCTGTCCTCCATATGCAGCCCTTGGAGCACGGGGTGCCAGCATATAGTTGTTTTGACCCAAGTCTTGTGCTTCCTCATCTTCAGACTTGCTGGCCCTGGATCAGAGCAAGACCTTCTACAAGCCAGACTGGTTTGACATTGTGGGGGCAGAGGTCAAGTGCTGCAAGGAAGCCGTCTGCGTTATTGACATGTCCTCGTTCACCAAGTTTGAAATAAGTGTAAGTGTGGTTGTGAGAGGGACGTGGACCAGCACTGTGGGCCTGGCACCTGCTTCTGTAGCTTGCTTGGGTGTCTAGAAACCCCCAAAGTTTGTTCAGTTGATACAGAGCTGTCGTTATTTTATAAAAAGCGACTTTTAGCTGAACCATACAGATGAAAATGGCAACAGCAATTAAACACTCTTGGGCAGACCAAAGCCTTTATGGCAAAAATGGGGCAGCTGTGGCCCTCCAGATATTTTTGGGCTACAACTCCCATCATCATCTTTCTGACCACTGGCAGTGCAGATGGGAGTTGGAGTCCAGCCACATCTGGAGGACCACAGTTAACCCAGCCCTGCCTTAAAAGGCTCACGGGAATAAATAAAAGTATTGTGGAGAGGCACTAAGAGAGACCCCTGATAGGACCATTCCAGAGGGTGGGTGCCGCCATGGAGAAAGGTCTTCCTCCATGTATCAGCCAAAACTTGCAAGATGGACATTTTGTGAACTTTGGCACTGAGCTTTTCCTCAATGCTTCTGAGCTTCTAAGCCTTTATGATTCAAGCTGTATCTCTCCAGGCAGCTGGAATGAATCTTACAGAGAGAAATGCACCTTGGTTTGGAGGGGGCTCAGGCTGTAAGCAAGCAAAGGGTTGCCCGTGTAATGTTCATAGCTATTAAGGCCTGGAAACTTGCCTTTTTGTGTGTGTTTTAGGAAGGTGAGTTTTGTGGCAAGGCATTAACTAAAGTAGCAAAGTGGCTAAGAAAATGTGTAATTTAGGGTAAATACAGTAAGAAATGCATACACTGAGGAATGCAGGCTTACTTGTGTCAAGAGCTGAAAGCCATTTCAAAAAGGGATGGACAAATCCTGCTTCTGCTGCTGTCTCTGATTTCTTTCTCCTTTCCCACCTCCCCATGCTGCAGTCCACAGGGGATCAGGCCCTGGACGTCTTGCAGTATCTCTTCTCCAATGACCTGGATGTGCCTGTGGGGCACATAGTGCACACAGGGATGCTCAATCACAACGGAGGATACGAGAACGACTGCAGCATCGTCCGCCTAAACAAGCGCAGGTAAGCTTATTCGGACTCATCCTTTTGCCTGCTCTTGCTTCTGCTTTGAAGACTCACCTTCCACATTGCGCAATGCTTCTGTTAGTGCTGTGCCTCGAAGAGGAGGATACAAGAAGAGCAGATCTTCCCAGATTTGATTTGGAGGGGGGATACATTATGTTTTGTGAAGGAGGGCTTCCTTTATTCTGTCCTGAATATACAGTGAATCAGTTTCATGACAGACACAAGAAATTGCTACTTTATATGCTTTCCCCCACTTCTTGAAGTGTTACGTTCACCGCCTTTGTTTATTTGCAATATCTATTTTTGTGGAAGTCCCATTGGCCCCCAACCAGCCTGGCCATTGGTCAGGGATAATTGAAATTGTAGTCCAGTAACAGGTGGAAGCCCAAAGGCTGCCCGTCCCTACTCTAGAGTCTATATTCCACAGATTATTATTTTTAATGTTTCTATATCCCACCTTCAAGAAGCTCAAAGTGGTGTACTTGGTTCTAGGCTTTAATTTGCTTCTCAAATGAAGGGCTGAATTGAGCAAAGTGCTACAGGCTTGCCTTTGAGTTTGGTAAATATTTGGCCTGCATTCAGGGAAGCCTCTGATGCCAAATTTCACTGCCTGGGAGGCTGGTGGTCTCATTCTTCACGCCAAGAGAGTACAAGACAGGGCCCTCAAAGTTGCAGGAAAACCATTTGGATTATAGGATGTGAATTGTTGTTTCACATTAGTTATGGGAATACTTTGTGCTCCAGTGCCTCTGCAGCTCAGGTACAGCTTTGTATGCTTCAAGGGGCACCTTTCAGGGCCATGTTGGAGGATGGAACGCCTCCCAGGTTGAATGCAGTTGCAAGAACCTGAGAGCCTGGACTCAGTCCAGTGTGGTCGCAAATCCCAACAGGCTTTGCTTCAAGCCCTCTGTGGGTGTGGACAGGTCCACCATGCCACGATACCTTCCCACTACCTGGCCCCTGCCTTGTGCTTAACCTTCTCCATTGTACTTTGCATTCCAGCTTCTTCATGATTTCCCCCACAGACCAGCAAGTCCATTGCTGGTCCTGGTTGAAGAAGCACATGCCTGTTGACAGCAACCTGTTCTTGGAAGACGTAACCTGGAAGTACACAGGTGAGGCAGGAGGGAATATTGTGCCTGCAGATGCTGGCACAGCTGGAGCGGCTGCAGATGCTCCTTCAGCAAGAAGTCGTGTTTTCAGTTGCTCTGGAGCCCCATGCTGGCTGCAATCCAAAACAAAGGGAGGGCAACCGGTTGGGGGAAGTTGCTGTAAAAATATGAATGTGGCAAATAGGTTTTTGCAAATGTATTATCCAGGTATTCTCACAGGCAATGCAGGTTTGGTTGTGGCTCCCTATTGGCATCTGATCAGTGACAGATCCAAGCTTGGTGCTATGTAGTGTAGGAAATGCTCCCTGGGCTTATATGCGAAGTTCATTTTGAAATATAGGCTCCCATTTCACATCTTCTCTTAGAATCCTCTACCTCTTAGAAGATGATTTACCCCTTGCTTTCACTACTGAGGGTGGAACTATGCTCTCACCTGGTGCCACCATCAAAAAAGGCAGCCCGGTGTTTCCCCACATCCCCCTATCATTGGCTGCCAGGGTACGAAGAGTTGCACACCACAGTTATGTCATGGCAAGGGTGCCTGAAGAGAGGGGAGGGTGGCTGTGGTTGAACTTGGTATGGGGTTTCCATCTTCAGTAGCAGTGCCATGTCAAGATTAGTGTGCAGTTCCTCTGGTAGCAAAGGTAGGTTTGTGGTCACCAGATGGGGGCACTTTAGTGCTAGTGTTAATGAGCCTCCCTGCTTTAAATGAGTCAAATGTGTTAATCCTTGGTTGTTCCTCGGATCCACAGATGCATTTTTTTCCATACACAATATTGGGCAGGGGTGGGAAACTTGTGCCTCTCTAGATGTTGTTGGAGCCCAGCTCCCATCATCCCTGACCATTGGACTTGGATGGTGGGGGTTAATGGGAGCTGGAAGGCCACTATTTCTGAAGCACTCCTTCGGGGTTTCACAGTCCATCTGTACATCCCTCCCTGTATGGTGGGTTTCACTTTCCGCAGCAGAACTTGATTTCATGCCTACTGTGATTTCCAAACTATCTTCCTCCTCTGTCAACTATGGCCCTGAGCTGTGCCAAGGAAATCTGAGGGGTGGAGTTGACTTGGGTGGGATCTTCCCTTTCATTCTTCAGATTGCTCAGAGGAAGAAACCCTTGTGCTTTTCTCTACCCAGCATTGAATCTGATTGGCCCCCGCGCTGTGGACGTCCTGTCAGAGCTGTCCTATGCTCCAATGACCCCAGAGCACTTTCCATCCCTCTTTTGCAAGGTACGTCACGTGTTTTTCAGCTTATTTTAGAAATCTGCTTACTCCTCATACAAAGGTAACCGGTTCACACAATGGCCTGGTTCACACACGGTACTAAGGTGTGGTTTGTTTAACACGAGTTAGCCAGGAGTTGTCCCACAATGCAACAAACCATGGCTTGTTAAAGCTTGGTTTGTTTTCAGACCTCTCCTGCATTGTGCCTTTGTAGTTTGGGTCAGAGTGGCCAGTCAAACCACGGTAGAGGAAAGGTGCTGGATTAGCATGTTAATACCAAGCTGTAGTTAAAACAAACCAAGGTTCATAAGCCAACAACAAACAATGACTCTAGCTGCTGGGCAGCATTCACACATAACACTAAGCTGTGGTTTAATAAGCCATAGTTTATTAAAATGTTGTGTAGCATTATTTGTAAACTCAGAGGTCCTGTTTTGTGTATATCTCTGCCACTACCCTCAGGTTTGTCACCTAAGACCACACATAAGGCAGAATGGCTGGGGTCGTGTTAATGTTGTGTCTCAAAGTGGCTTTATGTGATGCTCTGGTTTTCAAACTGTCCTGGAGAAGTCTGGCTTTCTTCCAGCTTTTTATGGATTTGTGATGTGTAGCCAAGATTGTTGTTGTTGTTCATTGCCTGCCCTTCTCCCTAAGGTCCTAGGTCGGGTTACAACATTAAAATACAATATTAAGATTGCTGCTGGGCATACTCTTGGTTTGCATGGGGTGGTGGTGGTGAGTCCAAGCAGTTCTAGACAGTGCCTTGTGCAACCTGAGAGTAGGTCATTGAATTCAGCATACAGTCTGTGGTGCAAACATGGGGGCAGGGCTTCACTCAAAGTTGGAAGAAAGCTCCTTAAAGATAGGACACTTTGTAGACTGATGTCTTTGTGGCAGGCCTCATACAGAGTTCAAATCTTGGCCAATTTGCAGGGCACAGGTTGTGCGTTTACTAGGCAAAGTGTCCTGCCATGTCTTCATCTTGCTGAATATTGCAATGATTACATTGCAGGGTGTTTCTTGCCTGTTCTGTAGCAGTTCTCCGATCAGAGAATATCTGTGGGTTGAGGACAGGGGTGGATGCATTTATGAAGGGTGCCTTAATTATTCTCTGTGCTGCTGCAATAACATCTGGAGGACACCCTTCTGGCTACCTTTGTCCAGCAGCATTCAAAGTGCTTTACATTCTTGGTAATACAACAGGCCTATAGGAAACTCTTTAAGGCAGGGAGAGGGCAGTTGAGGCTGAGAGAGATCAGCTGGCCTAAAGCCAACTAAGTTTTTATAGCCAAGGTGAGATTTGAACTAGGCCTTCCCTGATATGTAGCTCTCTTTTCTTTTATCCACCGTGCTTCATAAACAGTCTTCCTCGCTACATTGGCTCGTTTCATGCTTCAAAACACGACCCTCCTTCCAGCACCAGAAGGAATGTTCATTCTGTAAGGCTGGTTGGAAAACCTACAGTGGGACCTCTGATGCTCTCAATGTCAGTGAGCCAGTGAGGATATATCCTCCTAATTATACCCTGGTGGTGGTGCCGATCACAAACTGGCTGCCCACAAACAAATTGTAAGAGACGCTTTTGTACACTGCAGAAACAGGGAGTGGTTTGGAATGCCCTGAGTCGTTCTGTCCAGCGTGTAAAGCTTGGGAATTTATTTTTTCAAGTTTTTTATGGGTGTAACTTTTTTTTTTAAGTGTTCCTCTCCTCTCTCCAGCATATACATGAACCTTCTGTCCCCAGACAGAGAATCTTGTGTCCAGTCCTTGTGAATGGAGAATGTTATCGTGGAAATGGGCCTGACCTCTGGACCCCACCCTCAAAAATGAATCTCCAAATGCAGGGGTGGCTAACTGGTTTTTTTTAGCATGAGGGTCACATTTGCCATTTGAGGGGTTGCATGCACACATACAGCCCCCACTCCTGGACTGATCCATGCTAATCAGCTGTAGGAGGCAGTCATCACCTCCTTTCTGCTCATCAAATGATCAATCTGATGGTGGGCAGTGATGATTAAACGGGGGGGGGGGGGAACCATGTAAGCTACCTTCAGCTCCTTGCAGAAAAAGGTGGGATATAAATGCAACAAAATAAATAAATAAAAAACACCCAGGAACCAGAAGTCAGGCGCTTGAGGAGTCTTTTCTTGCAAGTTCCCAGCTGCTTGTGCTCATTGCAGAAGTGTTTTTTTGAAAGATTGTATAATGTTTATTCTACCGTGTCATCTCTGCTTGCTTCTCTGGTGCTTAAGCTTCTTGACTGTCTCCTTCCTCTCAGTGGAGAGAGAGAACAGTTGCTCCCTCTCTTCTTGTCCTGGGTTGCCCATGTGCTTTTGCCAGCTTCCATTTTCTTCCTTTGCTTCCTGTTTCCTACAGGAGATGAGCGTGGGCTACGCCAACGGCATCCGTGTCATGAGCATGACGCACACCGGAGAACCGGGATTCATGCTCTACATCCCCATTGAGGTGAGAGGTGTTTTGTTGTCTTAAGACCAAAACTTTGATTTGCAGGACTGAGGAGAACCTCTTCTCCCTTTTTCCACGGGATGGTATATAAAGATCCAGAGTAAAAGACTTGGCTTAGAAGTACAAGATAATAATATCCATGCTGTCTTCTCAAGCTCACCAGTTTGTCCCACTGTGTGTCTCAAAAAGGAGATCTACCTGTTGGGGCCTAACTTTCCTTGCTTTCAGACCACATTGTGAGCAGGACAGAATCCAGTCAGAATAGGCCCATGTGAATTGCACTTTGCTAGAACGGGCAAAAGGTCCATCTAAACCAAGCTACCTAAATATACTCAGCTTATAGGTAGGACATGTTGTTTGCCTTCAATATCAAACAGTGTCAGAGGTACTCTGCCTTTTAATTAGAAAGGCACCATTCAGTTTGTCAAACTGTTGTTTTTATCCATTGATAGACAAATTAACAGAGAGTAGCTAATAGCTAATAATCTGTGAAGTGTGCCTTGCACTATCAGACCAAGGCAACTGTGAGCTGGCTGGGTCTGCTGGAAGATCTAAATCAAAGCATCTGGAAGGCACCAGGTTGGGGGAGGCATTGCTACCACTTATTTTGTAAGGAAGAAACCCTTTTTTTAAAATCCCCAAAAGGGGCATAACTTGGCATTAAATTCTGCCTGCAAAAGCCACTACAGGCAGCTTTTGGAATTGGCCACAGGGAAAATGCAATCAGATTCTTACACTAAACAACTACCTAGAGCAGGCATAGGCAAACTCTGGCCCTCCAGATGTTTTGAGACTACAATTCCCATCATCCCTGACCACTGGTCTTGTTTGCTAGGAATAATGGGAATTGTAATTCCAAAACATCTGGAGGGCCGGAGTTCGCTTATGCCTGACCTAGAGTGGTGAGCAATCTCTTTCTCCTAGGACATAGTTACAACAAGCCGCTTTTTGTAAGGCAACATAGCTTCAGTTTGTAGTTTGGTGACAGCAAAATGTGGAAGCTGAAGCTGCTGGGCAAAGTTTGGATGAGCAAACAAATCATGGTTTGATAAGCCATAGTTTAATAAACCACGGTCAAGCGTTATGTGCAAACCAGGCTATTCAATGCTGTTTGCTGGGCTTGGTTGGTGGGACGTTGTCATCCGCAGCTTTCTGCAGTTGTCCAAGGGCTGCTGCCATTTTTCACTCTAGAGTTGCAGATGCCAAATGTTGTATTCAAATGCCTCTGTACTGTTTTTCCAAACCCTCCCCTTGCAGTATGCTCTGCACGTGTACAACGAGGTGATGAGCGTGGGGCAGAAGTACGGGATCCGGAATTCTGGCTACTACGCCCTCCGCAGCTTGCGCATCGAGAAGTTCTTTGCCTTCTGGGGCCAAGATCTGGATGCTTTCACCACGCCGCTGGAATGTGGGCGCGAGTTCCGGGTTAAACTAGAGAAGGTGTGAAAGAGAGCTGGGCCATGGGGGGTGTCTGTTTGTGTGTGGCACAGAAAAGGCAGGCTGCCTTGAAATGAGCGCAGCACAACCTCCCTGCAGTGTGGGCATCATGTTTGCCTTGGGGCTGGGGGAAGTGGATTCAAACCCCATCCTAGCCATCAGTTTCCTGGGTGGCACAGGGCAAGTCACTAATTGGTGGGCTTCAGCTTCTCTTCTGTTTTGCTGCAACAGCAACGTAGGAGGTGGAAGGTACCCCAAGGGTCATCTAGTCCAAGCCTGTGCAATGCAGGAATCTCTTGGTTCCTTGTAGATAAGTTCCCCATAGAATATAAAGCAGGAGCTGTCCCTTTGTCCAGCCCTGACTGATGCTTCCCCCCCGCTCTCTCTCTGCAGGGCACTGACTTCATAGGGCGGGAGGCGCTGATGCAGCAGAAGCAGGAAGGGGTCTACAAGCGCTTCATCATGTTCGTCCTTGAAGACCACGACACAGACTTGGACCTGTGGCCTTGGTGGGGGGAGCCCATCTACCGGAATGGCCAGTATGCCGGCAAAACCACCAGCAGTGCCTATAGCTACACACTGGAGCGGCACGTCTGCCTGGGTTTCGTCCTGAACGTGGACCCAGAGACTGGTGAGGAGCAGCCGGTGACACCCGACTTCGTCAACCAGGGCGAATACGAGATTGATATCGCAGGGCAGCGCTTCCAGGCCAAGGCCAAGCTTTATCCCTTCAGCTCCCTCTTCACGACCCGCCGGCGCAAGGATGAAATGGAGTTCAGTGGCTTCCAGGGGAAATAACTCAGTGCTGCATCTTTCAGACTTTTTAACGCTGCTGCTCGTTGGGCCTTTGTATAGCCCTTCTGGTCTGTTACATTTTGTATATCATAACACTCCCCCCCCCTTTTCCTCTCCTCTCCTTCCATACATATCTCTTCTTTTCTGCTCATCCTGGTTGTTTTCCAACATTGGCTGAAGCCACCAAGCTCCAGGCCAAAAGGGCTCTGTTGCGTCCTGAGCTCCAGCCTCCGCTTGTCCAATCAACAAGGACTCCTGTGCCCTGAGAACATGGGCTGTGGCCTGGTGGGACCTCTTGCGCTTGGAAGCAGCCTCGGGCCCTTGGGATCTTTCCTCTCTTGCAATGTGCCACATCACCCCAGGGCCCATCAGGCAACACCCAGTGGCCAGCCATTGTCCTTTGCAGTTTTCTTCCTTGTGCTGCCTGTTGGAGAGGCCAGCAGGCACTGTAAGGTATCATCGAGTTTTTCTCCACATTAGCAGTGTGTGTGAGCTGTGTGGTGAGCTGCACCACACAGGGTCAGCATCCTACAGAAAATTTGGCTTCCCTGGAATGGAGCTCCCTGGGTGACTCCTCAGTGTCTATGGATTGTGTGGCTGAGGGTACTTGCTTCTGGGTTTGCAGAATCCCCCTTCCCTTCTGCTTTGTTCTTCTTTGTGTTCAGTCTTGGATTGGTTGGTTGGTTGTGCAATATATGGTGTTCAAAACCCTCACCTGTGCCACTTAGGGGCTGACCAGCCTTTAGTCAACAGGCCTCTAGTTGCTTAGAGGTTGGGGCTGAGGGCTGTGGTTGTAAGCTGCACCATCTTAACAATGGCTGAGCCATGGGTTGTGTCTTGGCTTTGTGTTGGCACCCCCCCCCCATCCAAGTCCTGTGGGTAAGTGGTTGATCACCTTTGCTTGGCCGCAGAATGGCTCTCCTCCTTCCCAGCACTTGCCTCCTCTGCAGCTGCTGAGAACAGAATCTTGCATGCCATCTTTCACAAGGAGGGCTGTCCCATTTCAGGCTTTAGGGAGTGTTTGTGTTGGGTGGAGGGAAGAGCCTCAGCCTTCTCACTGTCATGGAAATGATTTGAGGCTGGGGTTTCTTTAAGCCAGTGGAATATGCCCTGAAAGGCAGGCATGCCATGCCGAAGAGTGTGACCTCTGGCCACTTGCAGCAGTCCAGTTAGCTGTCAGTGCAAACAAGAAAAAGGAAACTGATCTTGAGGAAAGAGGCAGAGCATCTGTGCCTTGCAAATTCTCCCAGCAATACAGATCGGTGGGATTTCATGCTGCCACGGTTCCCTTTGAAAAATCCTTTAGACTATCTCCCTGTGGCTGCTTTGTGTCTTTCCCTTCCTCCCTTTTTTCTACATGCCAGGCAACTCTTCTCTCCTCCTGTCTGAGTTGCTTGACGTATCGTAATGTTGCTGACCATTACCCATGCAATGTTTTTCAGTGCTGCTGCCCTTTCCGAGGGCAAATGCCTGAGGTCCCTGCTCCCATACTCCAAGGTTGCCAGTCAGCAAAAAAAATTCTAGATAGGGTCTTCTGTGTAGATGTCTCTTGAATAGAGTTCCTTGTAGCACTGATCCTGAGGCCTTGGGCCCATCAGAAATAGCTCCTCACACAAGGAGAGGCAGAACTGAACATTTCCCACAGCAGGCCTCAGCTGCTGGGAGAGGAGACTGCGAGACTGTATTACCAAGACACTCAGGCAGGACCCCCCAAAACAGCAGAACAGATAGCGAGGCTTCCTCAGCATCTGCCCCAGGAAGTGTGTGAGATGCAGCTGAAGCCGGCTGGACCAAAGACCAGACGGTCCCTTTGCTCTCCCCCTTCTAATTGTGTTGCTTCCCATTTATTTTTCATAAATGGATGGGGGGCTTTTACAGTGAGCTTAAAAGGACTTGCTACTTGCTGTGTGTATGACCATCCCACTTGGGCTTCTGGGAGCTTCTCAAGCCTCCCCTCCCCACGCTGTTTCCCAAACATGCAGAAGTTTTAAAGTCCCTCCCACATCACTGTCAACTCTCGTAAACAGCAGGGTTGGTTTTGTTGCTAAATTTCTGGCCAGATGCAAGTAAATGGTACAGGGGCCTCCTTACCTCCAGCTACCTTTGCACCAAAGACAAAAGTTTTGCGGGTGGAATTCATAGCAGGCAGGCAAGGCAGGAAGGCAGAGCAGAGGTCCTTGAGCATTTGATGCTGTGCATGAAGGCCATCCTTGTGATACCTGCCAAGGTCCTACCCAGAGAAGCCTCCACAATCCTGCAGAGTTTGGGTCTTCTGCCTTTTCTAAAATAATGTTTTGAGGGATTCCTTATCTAACAGTCTCTCTCTCGCACTCACTCCTGGTTCTTCCCTCCCTGCTCCTAGAATCACTCTTTCAATACTCACTCCCTTTTCATTCTCAGATGCACTTTAAACACATTTGTTCATTTTGACCTTGATTGCCAGCCCTCTGTGATCATTCCTTCATGGAATCAACTCCAAAACTAGCAGAGGTTTTTTTTGGTTTTTTTTAAGCATCATTATTAAATTAAGAGCACTTGCCAGCATCTCTTCTGTGGAACAGGCACCAGAGATCTGGAAGCTGAGCGAACCTTCCCCTTCACTCTGGAGTGCCTTACGCCTCATGAATGTTACCTAACGGAGGGAGCAGAGTCATGCCTCAGCTCCGTCCTGTATCAAAAACTCTGCTGCTTGGCTGCAGCAGGCCACCATGGCAGGATTCTTGGGATGCTTTGGAGCC
This sequence comes from Podarcis filfolensis, assembly GCF_964270895.1. Lineage (NCBI taxonomy): Eukaryota > Metazoa > Chordata > Lepidosauria > Squamata > Lacertidae > Podarcis > Podarcis filfolensis. The sequence goes on along the minus strand of NC_139611.1, from coordinate 54,284,282 downwards.
TTCTGACCCTCTCTGAGTGTCGCTGGCATCGACTGCTGTTGCTGCGCCTGCACCTCTGCAGAGAGTGTATATCTGTCTGGACTGGAAAACCAGGACGTTGGGAGATGCCCTGCTCCTCTTCCAGTGGAAGTTCCCAAGGACTCCTGGTCCAAAGCGCACAAAGGCGGGGGAGCAGCTTCCTTTCCTGTCCCAACCGGGAAGCCTGCATCTTCATCATGCAGCATTTCTGCAGATATATTTCCTGTCCCACTTTGGTTTTCAATGCTACCTGGTTTGTATATCAATAAAGAGTTGTTTTAACTACTGTTGCTGCAGAGTCTGTGACTTCTTCCCCAGGCCCATCCAGGAGGCTGGCTGAGTTCTGAACTTGAACTCCCCAGCCTTTCTCAGTTTGCTGTCTGTGAGAGAAAGATTTCTGAGCCCAGTCTAATGCAGCAACCCCAACCTAGTACCCTCCAGTCTTTTTGGACTATGGCTCCCATCAACCCCAGTGATGGGAAGGCTGTTCTGATGCCCCCAACCCTAGTTGAGCAGCTTTTATTGGGGATTACTGGCTAGCTGCGTGTGGGACAATGAGAAGTGGAGTTTGGGGGGCCTCCACTTTGACTCTTGCCTGGGCCATAACTTCACCAGACCTTTAGCAAGCCAGTCCCTCTTAACCTCAGCCCAGAGGGACTTAATATCCCTTTAGTAACATTGGTGCCCATCCTTACACCCTCACATGGGCCACCACCCTTTGTTTTAACTTTTGCTCCAGCCACACATGATGTAGCAAGGGGTTGCCAAACCATGCAAGGAATCTGCACCTCACAGCAGCTTTGCCTGCATGTGAATCAGATTGCATGTGTGGCATCCGGAACTGATGTTTAAGGTAGCAGTAGGTGCTCCTTCAATGAACTCTATCTTGATACTTGTAACTGAAAACAAGAGCATAAGAAGAGCCTACTGGATGAAGCCAGTGGCCCATCTTGTTCAGCATCATAATGACCAACCAGATGTCTGTGGGAAAGCTTTGAGCAGGATCCAAGCACAAGAGCCCTCTCCCCTTCTGTGGTTTCCAGCAACTGGTACTCGGAAGCATTGCAGTTGTTCATGGAATATCTTCAGGTCACAGCCATTTGCGGTGGGTGAGAGGGAGGGCAGAGGGAGACTTCAGAGGGTTGGCACTGGGTGTGCCTTATAAACCAGTGGTGTCCCGATACACCTGCAGTGCACAATGCAAGCCACTTGGAGGGCCATTTAATGGTTTTGTTATTTAAGAAAGGTAATACTCTCATTCTGCGAACCTCTCTTTCCCCTACAGGGACTGGACTGGAGAAGAGTGGGATTTGGTCTTTGTTTAGAAATTGGGGGGGCAGGAGCTCTAGGCATCCTGTCCCTTTCCCCTAACTGTCCTGGGGTTAATGCTGACCTTTGCTTTTGTGTAATTTTTAGATTTCCAACCTGATTTCTTAAAAACCATATGACTATTACTAGTAAAACAAAAAACCTCCAAAAGCTTCCATCAACAGGTAACTCTCAACATGGGACAATTCCTCTTTATCTGTCCCTTGGAACCCCCCCCCCCCAATTGGCCCTTCTCGGTACCCTCCTTCAATGTTTTTGCCTGGTCACTGTCCACCTCCCAACTCTTCTGGGCTTAGTCTGACTTGTACTTACTTGTGTTTTAAAACATGTAAGAAAGAGAGAGAGAAGCAACCACAAACAACTAGAAATGCTTTGTAATGCTGGAAGGCACAGGCTAAGAACTACATCTTGCAAAGCACCCAGGTCCGTCTCTCGAGTCCAGGCATCTCTTGCCTACAGTTCTCCCCTAGCATTGCAAAGGATGCTTCTGTGCTGGTGCCATTCTTCAGACTTTGGTTATTTGCCTTTTGATTTCTGGGGACAGAGCCTCTTCCGCGACTCTTTTTGGTAAAACTGGAGGAACCGCCCTCTATTTTTTCCGTAACCGGCTCCTGCAGTGGTGGGAAGGCACTCTTGCTGCGGCCACGGGGCACCCCTGTTAATATTGGTGGGTTTGATCCCTTTGCCCAGTCAGGACTGAAAGATGGGGCTGCACTTCCAAGCACAGATGCCCAGCTTCTGCCAGCTGTATCTGGGAACTGTGTTGTGCCTTCCTTGCTCTGTCCCCCCAAGATGGGGGCACTGCCCATATAGTGACAGAGATGGGAGACGGGATCAGTCCAGCATGGAGTCTTCCTCCAAGGGGCACAGAGGGGTGGATACATCCAGAAGGGTGGCTTTTTGGCCCCTTTTGTAGCAGACTAGTGCATTTCGGAGGAGGCCAGACTTGCATCCTCCACAGCTGCTGATGCTCTTCTATGGGGCTGGTGAGGATGGGGCTCAGAATTCGTACTGGGAAACGAAGACTGTGATCTTGAAGATGTGTTTCCCCAGGAGGGTCTTCCGGGCAAACTCGCTCATCTCCAGCTCCACCTCCAGTGTCGTCGGCCCCACAGCTGGCCGGGTGAGCACCAGCTCCCCTGTGTGCTGGTCCAAGCGCTGCACAACCAGCTTCCCCTGGCTGTTGCCCCCTAAGATGCTGAAGCGCAGGCTGTCTCCCACAAAGCGGCTGGTGGACATCTTGAAGAGGACCCTGGGCACAGTGCGGTTGGACGGGAGAGGCAAGTAATGGAACGAGATGGAGTTGGCTGCCCTCCGACAGGCGTTGTTCTCCATGGGACAAGGGCTGCGCTCGCACTGCCTAGGAGAGGACGTAGAAGAGGCACTCAGGCAGGGCCAGTTGGAGACATTTTGCCCCATCAAAGGAGGGGGTCCCCAACATTCCCTATACCACCCAGGAACAGCTTTATTGCACAGAGCCAGACCTTTGATTCATCTAGCCTGGTACTGTGTCCTGAGCCTGGTGGCAGCCCATCCTGACCTGCTCCACTACAGGAGATGCTGAGGACTAAACCTGGGACCTTCTGCATGCAAAGTCATGGCCTGACCCACTGAGCTACTGGGATGAGTGGACCAAACATTAGGAATAACTTTGATGCAAGAGCTGTTGACAGTGGAATGGACTACTGTGGGAAATGGTAGACTCTCCTTCATAGGAGGTTTATAAGCAGAGGTTGGATCTGTCAGGGATTCTTCAGCTGTGATCCCTGCATTGCAGGGGGTTGAACTGGGTGCACCTCCCAACTCTACTATCCTACTTTAATGGATGCCAGTCTAAATAACAAATTGGGGTGCTTGCACTCAGTGAGAAGGTAATAGGTGAGTCCTGCTGACTTTGTGGAGCCTCTGATTGGCTTAATAAGTGGTTCTGTAAATAGAAAATAGGAGGGGCGTCTTTAGACTCCAGCCCCCATCCGCTACACTGCCTCCAGAATATATTCCTCAGCCTTTCAAATGTGGCAATGAGGCTTGCGGGGGAGGAGGGAACTTCCAGCCGTGCCAGTGCAAGCCCCTCCTTCCTCCATAAGGCTCAATGCTATACCGGGGTTCCTAGAATTGTAGAACTATAGAGTTGGAAGGGACCACGAGGGTCATCTAGTCCAACCCTGGGCAATGCAAGAATCCTTTGACCAGCAAGGGCACAACCCCACGACTCTGAGATTAAGCGTCTCATGCTCTGCCGACTGAGCTATTCCAGACTCTTGGTTTTTGTTTGGCCAGGAGAGAGAGAGAGAGAGAATGAAGGGAAGAAAGCATTGGGAGATTGTTGGGAGACTGTATAAGAGCATAAGGCAAGCCTGCTGGACCAGCCCAATGGCCCCTGCTCTCAGGGGCCAACCACAGGGGCCTCAGCACAAAAACGCTCCTCCACCCCACATCAGGGCTTCCAGCAACTGGTATTCAGAAGCTTTATAGCCACCCTGGTGGATAGCCTTATCCCCCATTAATTTGTCTAACCCTCTCTTAAAGATGTCTAGGTTGGTGGCCACCACTGCCTCCTGTGGGAGTGAGTTCCACAGTTTAACTATGTGTGATACAACAATGTACTCACATCAGCTCAAATCAAGTCTCTGGTCAGCCAATTCCCACAGCATCTCAATCCATACGGCATGCAAAGTGGGATGGCCACCATCTCTGTTCTGGCTCATCTTGGTGCTCAAGGGGCAGAAGAGTGAAGGGAAGCTCTAGGGGGCATTGGGGTGAAGGCTCTGGGAGGCTACGAGGTGCTTCTGCCCAGCGCTGCAGACAGGGAGTTGAGCAGTTGCTGGCAAAGGCTACTGCTTCCATCCTGAGTGAACTCTACTTACATGGCTGAAGTCTTGACGTAGCTGATATTGAGTTGGGCCTTAGGGCATTCGGGCCACACACAGCGGAAGCCCCCAAAGACGTTGATGCAGGTCTGTCCCTGGCTGCAGTTGTGCTGGTTCTCTGCGCACTCGTCCACATCTTGCAAACACAATAGGGAGAGTTTGTTTGACGCCTGCCCTCCTTCAGCCTCCTAGAACACACAGCTCAGGGCGGTTCCTCTCCCGGCTGACCCCCAATTATTCTCTCTCACCCCACCCCCCGCAAAGGCACTCACCGTTGCATGAATTGGTGTCACCTTGGAGCTGGTAGCCATGGGGACAAGTGCACCGATAGGCTCCGGGCAGGTTCACACATTTGTGAAGGCAGATGCGGGTGTGCCGGCTGGTCTGGAAGAGCTTGCACTCATCGATATCTGGAGGGGAGGCAGCAAGAAGTCTGCTGAGTGACCCTAGACCCTCCAAGGGCAGAGCAAAACGGGACTTCCAGCAACTGCTCAGCACTTCTGGAGATCAATGCCCAGGTGAAGGCAAACTCACCAAGCAAGGAAGGGCTACAACCAATGATTACTTGGGGGGGGGGCAGTTTGGCTGAGAGGCAGCCTGTAGACAGGCAGCTGGAGTTGTTTGCTTCAAGGATCAGACCCCATGAGCACAAATTGCCCCTCTGCACACTAGCACAAGCTGCAATGTGGGGTGTCCACTGAGGTCCACTGAACTGGAGAAAAGGCACTCTATTGGGGCAGAGCTAAATTGAGGCATGATCTTGTGGCTGTTGCTTCCTGGGAATCTGATACAGCGCTTGATAAAGAGCCCTGAAGCTGGATCAGACCAAAGGCCTGCTAGGCCAGCATCCTGCATCCACAGTGGCCAGCTAGATGCTTTCAGGAAGCCCATCAGCAAGGCTTGGAGGCTATTAGCCCCCTCCTTTTCTGCTCTCCTGCCACTAACGTTATTTGTTTCCCATCAGGGGAGGCTAATAAGGGTCTGATTGCATCACCGGGAGATGACAGCCCCCTCCACCCCATTTTTAAGTCAAGTCTTTGGCCTATGCTCTATAGATATAGTAAGGGAAAGTGTTCAGGCACTAAAAAGCCACAGCTGCCCTTGCCCAGAGTACTGCCTGCTGGTCATAACAATGGGCATTTGGGTAGTGCAGAGTAATTGGGCTGGTGCCTGAATCATGAGGATGGTGCGATCCAGGCAGAAAACTCCCAAGGTGAGAATGCAAAAAGGTAAAAAGGAACCCCCACTGGGTCAGATTAAGGGGCTCCATCTTGTTCTGCCTTCCCCCCAAGCTGCTTCCCGTCCAGAAGCTTCAGTTCCCATCAACCCAGCCCAGCAAACATCTGGAGGGCATCAGGCTGGGGAAGGGATGCTCTAGTTCAAACGGAGATCCATTTAGAGCAGCATCCTGATCTAGACCAGCCTATAGCTCACTGGCAGAGCATCTGCCTTCCCAGGTTCAATTTCCAGCAGCGTCTCCAGGCATCGTTGGACAGACTCCTTGCCTGAAATCTTGGAGAGAAGTGGCTAGTCACTGAGCTAGATGGACCAAGGGTCTAACTCGGTATAAGGTATAAGGCTTCCTATGTTCCCTGAGATAGTCTCCAGGAAGACCACAAGGAGCCAGGCATGCAGGCAACAGGTGGGTTTGTCCCCAGTGCTATGTGGCATTCAGCCCAGGACAGATATATGTACAAAAGATTCCCTGCAGGAAGAAAGACCGAAGATCCCTGGCTTGCGTGTGGGAAGATGGTGAGGGGAGGAAATCCCTTTGTTTCGGGGAAGCATGAGACACCATCTCTGTTGACCTGCCAAGCCCTCTTCCCCCTTACCTTGGCAGAGTCCTCCTGCCTGCATCTGGAAGCCAGGGTCGCAACTGCACTGGCGTGAGCCCAGGTAATTCTCAGCGCAACGGGGCTGTCGGCTAAAGGACGAGTTGCTGAGCGTCGCCCAATCTGTGGTTGAGAGGCAGCTGTCAGTTCTTTGCACCAATGCCCAATAGAGTAAAGGAGCAGGGGATGGAGACCCCCAGCCGAGTCACACGGCGCAGGCCTCTTATGAACCCCACATGCTCAGCCTAACCAAGCCGATGTGGAAACATCTCCAGGCACCCACCTCTCCTTTTCCCAGTCCCCAGGGTCTTTGCTTCCCTTTTCCGCCATGAGGACAGGGGTACCGCAGCCCCCTGCTACTTACAGGAGTACAGTGGGGCTTGGCAGGTGCTGCCTGACCAACCACTGGGGCACAAGCAGCTGTAGCGGTGGATGCCATCCACGCAGGTCCCACCATTGGCACAGGGGTTGCTGGCACACTCGTTGATGCCTGAGTTGAGGGAAGGGGGAAACTGAATTACACTCAAACAGCCATCATTTTGGACCAGCGGAGGGGAAATGGAGAACCTCTGAGCCCATGCTGCTCATCAGAATTGGTTTTCAGTACAGTGGTACCTCGGGTTAAGTACTTAATTCGTTCCTGAGGTCCATTCTTAACCTGAAACTGTTCTTAACCTGAAGCACCACTTTAGCTAATGGGGCCTCCTGCTGCCGCCGCGCTGCTGGAACACGATTTCTGTTCTCATCCTGAAGCAAAGTTCTTAACCTGAGGTACTATTTCTGGGTTAGCGGAGTCTGTAACCTGAAGTGTCTGTAACCCGAGGTACCACTGTACAGGAATGGAGCCGAGCTCACAGTCCTTCCATGTAAACACCAATTCCTTGTTGGTTCCTTCACTTGGGAAGCCATGTTATGGTTACAACAAAATTGCAGGCCCAATTGGGAAAACTGGCCAGAGATCAACCTGTAGGTCTATCAGCAGGAGTGGGGGCTGTTAGGAGGTGCCCCCCCATTTTTATGATACCCGGCAGTCTCAAGCTATTCCTTCTACCAGCCAGACATACTCACCTTTGCAGACAGGCTGCTGTCCGCTCCACTTGTGGTTCTCCTGGCACACCCGTGTCTCAGCACCCACCAGGAGGAAACCAGCATCACAGACAAAATGTACCTCGTGACCCACGGACGTCCTCTTTCCCAGCCTCCGGCCGTTCAAGGGTGCTGGCAGGGGGGTACAGCTCTCTGTTGGCAGATCAGAAAAGATGGGAGAGTGAGTCTCCCCATGGCTCCTTTCCCCAGGCTCTTTTCCTGTCCTAGACTGTGGTTGTTGTTTTCTTCTATACATTAAGTAGCAAAATGCCGCTTGAATGAAATAGTGTTATAGCCAAGGCTGGGGCTGTCATAGGCAAACCAGGCAGCTGCCCAGGGCACAGACCTCAGAGGAGCTCAGTACTGACCTCTGAGGGGCACGGTATAATACAGATCTGTTTTTATTATATCTTATACATTTCTGATAATATTTTGCTTTTATTTTATATTGTGAAGAGTTTTATCGTTTCTGAAGTAAGTCATACATTAGAATTGTTTTTCATGTAGATATGAAACAGACCACAGTTGACTGGAGGTCACACACACAGTGAAAAGTGAGGTTTTGATGTGCCTGAAATTGAAACTTTTAAGAGACTTAACGTCACAATTCACAATAAATTCCAACTTTAGTATTTGAAAAAGATAATCAAAGATCGTTGCATTACTTATTCTTTCAATTAAAAATAAATTCAGCAGTTTCAAGTTTTGTGCTTTTCATTTTCTTCTTCAAAACATCTGTTTTTGAAAACTGAAATTGGCACGGGGTGTGTGTTGTGTGCAAGTAGTTAGCTTTGCCCAGGGTGCAAAATAGTCTGGCATCAGCAGTGGGTGTAGCATTACAACATTATCTTTATATGTTTTTAGCTTTTTGCTTTTTATCTGGGTTGCTTTACTTTGTGTAAGCTGAGTCTGGTCCAGGATGGGATATAAATAAATATAAAAATAATAGTAATAGATGAGTTTTTAAAAACCCTGAGTTGTATGCAACTTAATAATAATAATAATTTTGAAATTGATATCCCGCCCATCCTGCTAGGTTTTCCCAGCCACTCTGGGCCTCTTACAACATATATAAAAACACAACAAAGCATCAACTTGATTCTACTTACAGTGCACCCACTGAAGTTAATGAACCCAAATTAATCATGTCTATTAAATTCAATGGGTCGACTATGAGTAGAGCTACCACTGGAAACAATTCCCCCTTTTCAGTCCTCATTTTTAAAGAGTTGATTAGATGCAGCGAAAAGCCATCCCCTAGACATTTAAAAAACAAAACAAAACAGCCTCAGGGTTGCCCTGTGTCCTGCACACATCATGTGCACACACAGACAGCCTTCTGCTTCTGCACTCTGTGCTTCTCTCTCCTTTTACCATTGTGCTTGGCTGCCTGCTGGTGGAGACTGCCTTGCAAAACGGCCAGCTGCTTCTTGAAGTTGCGCAGGCTCTGCAGCTGGGCAGCCTCATGCGAAGACAGCAGCTTCTGCATCTGCCGGATGGCACTGGAAACTTGCTGGTCACTTAGGCAGCCCTGCAGGGGGTGAGAAGGTACAAAGCAGCTTTGGCAGGGAAGTGGAAGGAACAGCCCACAGGTATCACCCACAAAGGCTCGTGGCAAATTGTAACTGATGCTGCGCGCACACCCACAAACACCCACCCACCACCGCTGCAGAGGCTCCATCCCTTGTTCATTTTGGCTGCCCTTTTCTGAACCCTTTTCACCTCCACAATATCCTTTTGGAGGTGAGTACAGAATATTTAGATCAGTGGTGGCCAAACTTGCCCCTCCAGCTGTTTTGGGACTACAATTCCCATCATTCCTGACCATTGGTCCTGTTAACTAGGGATGATGGGAGTTGTAGTCCAAAAACAGCTAGAGGGGCAAGTTTGGCCACCACAGGTCTAGATGGTGCCTCCAGGCCCACAATGCACACTATAGGCAAGATCAGGCCTCTGCATCCAAGGCATGCAATCTGGCCCAGAAAAACACTTCTATGACATTCCTGTTCTAAGTCTCCACACTGCCCATTGCTGAAGTTTCATACACCAGCCTGTCTAAGTTGAGGGTGTTGAGAAAATATTCTGCTTACAACCTTTAGCCATGCTGGATGGGGGCGATGGAAATTAGAGCCCCAAATATCTGGTGGGCACCAGGCTGGGAAATCAGGGAGGGATTTCATCCACCCACTCATCCATCCATCCATCCATCCATCCATCCATCCATCCATCTACCCATCCATTACATTTATATCCCACCTTTCCTCCAGGAAGCTTAAGGTAGCCTACATACTTCTCTTACCCATTTTGTCATCACAACAAGTGGTTGCTTGGCTTGACAAGAGCTTTAGCTTTGAACTCCACTCTTTCGTCTATCAGGGTCCACTTCTATGGACCAAGCACACCTGGGCTCTGCACCCAAACCTACAGGCACCATCCCCTGCCTCCTACTGGTTCCATACCACCAGCCCTCCCAGGTTCAGGATTCAGCATCATTTATCTTACCTGGGAGTTGCTATGAGGCAACTGTAGGATACCCAGGGCCACTACAGCCATTATCTGGGGCAGCATCTTCTTTCCGGCTTTGGAGCAGGTTCAGCAGTTAGGAAAAGGACAGTGGATTCTCTGCAAAGCTTCCTCAGCTATCTTTGGTCAGCAAAAAGAAGGAAGGGGAGTCTGTGAGAGGGCAGCTAGTGTTCCACTCGCATAAGGCAGGCCTTCCTGGTGTCTTTCCAAGGAAGGAGGTGAGAGGTATTCTCAGAGCACCGCAAACCTCAATATTCCCGTTCCCAAACTGTTAGCCACCCAGCTCCACAAAGACATTCTGGCAGCAGTGCAAACGGAGATTGCCAGCTGACCAGGATTTATGAGCCTGGCCTGCCCCTGTACCTTAATTAGCACAGAAAAAAAGCAGTGTCACCTGCTGCTATCTAAAAACTATCACCAACAGCAGTCTTTCCATCAGGCTGCAGAGCGAAGGGTGAAGAGGAAAGCAGGGCTACTTTGTCAGCTCTGCTGAGAGACTTTCCTTGACTGTCAACAGATAGTAGCCATTCCATCAGGCGAGAAAGCCAAGGGAGAGAACGGATGCAGGGCAACAGACAAGGCTTTCCCCGGAGAAACCTGGCAACTGTAGTCTATCAAAGGTGTGTGTGCTCTTGGCTCTTTCCTTCATCTGTCTCCCCGCAGGAGCCGTTCCATCCGGCTTCAGCAGAGGGAGAGGCAGGAAGCAGGATACTCCATCGGCTCTAACATGAGACCAACTCTTTTGTCTCCTCTTCTGGTTGAACTGTTCCCATCTCAGCTGGTCCTTATCTGAATTCTCTAGCTTTAAGAATGGGTGCTTTGGTTTGCTTCCCGACCCCGCCAAATCCATTTTGTTTCTTGTGTCTCTGAGACGGTAAGCCGAAGGACAGGGGCTCTTTTGTTTGGTTTGCCAAACAAACATCCTTAAAGGTAGCAACCCTAGAGCGGAAAGCCATTGACTCGGCCCCACCAGCACCCCGAGGAAATGGATGGTGCGAAGGTGCTCTGTTTACAGGCTTAGCCATCCTGGTGCCCAGCAGACGATTCAGACTGTAACTGCCTTCAGCCCCAGCATCATAGGGCCATGTCAGCCGACACCTCTGGAGGGCACCCGGTTGGGGAAGGCTGCTCTGCTAGAATCCTTGCGATTTAACGCCTTCAGGGTTACAGTTTCCAGACTTCCCAGAGGGGACAGCATAACTCCTGAATCTCTTTTCAAGCCTGCAACGTGCACAAGAGCCTGGCTAGGCACTAGGAAACTGCTTTGCACTGAGGCAGACCAACGGTCCGCCTAACTCAGTATTGCCAACACTGACCGGCAGCAGCTCTTCAGGCAGAGGACATTCCCAGCCTACGGATAGAACCCGGGACCTTCTGCTCCACCCCTTGGCTACAATCCTAACCCCAAAGCGCATCCGGGACGCCCATGCCTTCTACCAAGTGAGGCTGCTGGTCCACCTAGCAGCTCAGCATTGCCTACAACTGACCTGCAGCGGTATCCCCAGACTTCCCTGGAGACGATGCCGCTGGACCCGGGGCGTTCTGCGTGCAAAGCAGATGTCCCGCCACTGCGCCCCAGCCTTTCTCCAAGCTGAAGGACAGGGAGGAAGGCGCTTCTCCCCACCCCCACTTCAGGGAGGCTGGGAGTCTCGGCGCCGAGCCGCTTTGCTGGCACAGACGCGCGCCCCTCGCCAGACCCTCTGGGCGCCCGGAGTCCCGCGAAAAGCAGCAGCCGAGCCAGCCCGCTTCGGGGGGAGGCGGGGAGGCCGCTGCCGCCTTTGCTTGCAGCGCGTGGGACCAGGCAGACCCTCCCCAGGAACCGAGACCCCCCCTCCCCTCCCCTTCCAAGCCTGCCTCCCCACGCGTCTCTCTCCCTAAAGGCACCTCGAGGAAAAGTTGCGCCGACCTGCGGGGCGGCTTCCCTGGAAGGCGCGGCCGTCGGAGCAGCAGCAGCAGCAGCAGATGGAGCCTCACCGGGTGCGCGCAGGAGAGCAGCCCCTCGGCCGCCTTGCAGACTGGGAGCGGGTCGCCCTTGCCCGCCCTGGCCGAGGCGGGGCGAGAGGTTGGCCTCGTTGGCACCAGCTCAACGGGCACGCCGGAGGCCTCGCGCGGCCCGGATTGGGCGGCGGCGGCAGAGGGCTGGCGAGGGGAGCCCGGGCGGGTCAGCCGCGTGCCCAGAAGATGCCCGCGGCCGCCTCCCCTTCCCCCTCGGCGGGAGAAAGCGTCAGGAGTGCCAACTTGGCCCCGCGACTATGGGTGCTCGGGGCCGTGGGTGCCATGCAGCGTGCATGGTCCTGGCACCGAAATTCATGGGGAATTTTGTGGGTGCTCGGGCACCCAGGGCCCCAGGGAGTTGGCACCTATGGGAAGCGGATTGAGTGGGTGACCTCAGCTGGGGCGCTCCTTTCTCTCCCAGAGCTTCTAGGTCAGGGGTCAGCAAACTTTTTCAGCAGGGGGCCTGTCCACTGTCCCTCAGACCTTGTGGGGGGCCAGACTGTATTTTGAAAAATAAAATAAAAATGAACGAATTCCTATGCCCCGCAAATAACCCAGAGATACATTTTAAATAAAAGCACACATTCTGCTCTTGTAAAAACACGCTGAACTGGGACACACCGGTGCAAGCTGGGGATGGGGAAGGAGATGTTGGTGTAGGAAGTACTCACGGGGTGACAGAGGAGGACGAGGGGCTGGGGGTCAGTGCATAGGAAACAGAGCAGAAGGACGCAACCCCAGAGCCAGAGGGGCCCCTGTCTCCAAGAACACACCAGGCGTTGAGGAGGAGGGAACACTCCAGGAGGCTGAGTCAGGCAAGGGCCCACAGCCCTGCTCACTGGGCCAGGTGGGGCTTACTAGCTCTGGAAGCAGGTGTGTGATTCCTTAGCTGGAGTAGGTGCAGGACAGGTGAGGATCACCTGCCTCATCAAGCCCAGATGCTGCAATCACCATGGAAAGTATTAAAGGGCAGCAGAGCTGAGGGGATGTGTCTGCTCAACTGCCCATGTCGATGGACCTCAGCTTGGATGCAGCAGGATCTCTGCAGGACTGTGCTTCAATTTTGGACCTTGGACATGTGGAGTGACCCTGGACTGGGGACTTGGCATACTGACTTGCTGCCAGGTAGTTCAGGGGTCCAGAACAGCATTCCACAAATGGGGAGCCACCACTGAAAAGGCCTGGTCTTGTGCTGCCACTGTCCACACCTCCTTTGGAGAAGGGCTTCAGACGATGAACACAGGGCCTGGTTTGGTTCGTGTGGGGAGAGGTGGCACTGGGGTCCTGAGCCACATAAGGCTTTTAAGGCAAAGATGGCACTTTGAATTGGGTACAGAAACTAAGTTGAGGCTCTTGTGTAGAAATAAAAAGTGGTACGCAGGGCTGTTTCTCCTGCTTCTCCAGGAACTGCAGCTGATAAAGGCTCTCTGACAACTAGGTGAAAAGTCTGTGCATGAGGCAGTTTTGAAGCAAACTCAGATGCTCTTGATCTGCTGGGGCTTTGGGCAGGGATCAAGAGTGAAACCTCAAGGAGCCCCTGTGCTTATGTACCTTCCCCTGGGAAGTGCAGACAGCCAAGGCTTCCTGACTACCAGGCTTTGCAGGAAAGCCTTTGAATGTGTTGGAGTTTGATAAATATGCTGCAGCGGTGAGCAGGAAGAAATAAGATTGTTGAAGGGATAAGCCATGCAGAATGTCCCAGATTCAATCCCCAGTGTCTTCATGCAGGGCTGAGAGAGACACCTGGACAGAGTCGTACCTAGGCTCCCTGGTTCCCTTGGCTGCATCTTATGATAAATATATTAATAATGATCCCCAGCAGCACCCCCAGGTAGGGCTGGGACTGGGAGAGGGCCCTGATACCCTGGAGAACAGCTGCCAATTCCTGTAGACAATTGCTACCTGCTTCCCTATGTTTTTTAGTTCTAAATGAACCTTTGCAGCCTTGGAGCATGGGCTGAGAAGCAAAAAAAAGAAGAAAAGAAAAAAAGCAGCTTGGCTCAGGTTTGCAACTGATCGAATCAGTGGAACATCCTGGAAAGCAAGGAAAGGGCCAGTAGGGGCTGGAGCAAGCCAGCTGCAAAAGCAAAGGAGCCCCATGGAATGCAGGCTGGTGCGAGGAAAGCGGAGCCTCTTTGCCCGCCCTTTCCGCCAGGCTGGGTCGGGAGAAACCACAGCTAGAAAGCGGCACTGTGTCCTCGGGAACAAGTTCCCAGAAATATACTCGGAAATTACAGGGGGCTGCAGTGCAAGTAGGGAGCTTCCAAGACCAGCAGGAAAGATCTATATCTGCTTGAGAGGTGGTTATTCCTTTTGCCAGAAATGCATGCGTGCACACAGGCAGGTCTATATGCCGAAAGAGCAGAACCCAGCCTATAAGAGGGGAAGATCTGTGATCAGATTGCCCCATCTAATCAAGCCATTGCTTTATCACTGTCAGTGGCGGGTAAAGAAACTTTGCACAACTATGTCAAATACCAAACGAAACAACAAAGAGAACCCTAGCAATCAAATTACTAGTGGCTGCATTGTGCTATAAAATGCCAGGCACAGAGAACAAAATTATAAGCTTGCTAAAATTAGTCCCAGAATGCTGAGCTATCCTGGAAGTCAGAGTATACCTTTTGGGCATGGCATTCTTTGAGAGTTTCTCTCCTCTGACACTTACACACCTAGAATCAGGCCCATGCAGAGCAAAGGACAGCCGGGTACACTTGTCCCCGGCTCCAGAGGGCCAAACTACTGGGGGGGGGGCACCAGCAGCCTGTTGGACTTGCGCTGTCATGCCAAGAACAAGACTTCTTCCCTGGGCCCCAGACAAGCTCTGCATGGGCTTGCTTAGAACCCAAGATGCAGCAAAACCAAGGTGGGAACCTCAAGAAATGTGGGGTGCAGTTGGATTGTTTGCTGACACTCTGCATTAATGAGCATAAAGCGGGGAGGCAGGGGGCCTTCAGGGGTGTGACAGGCAAGTTCTGTTGGGGCAGCCCATTTCTGCAAAGATACAACTATAGGAGTATATACAGTGGTACCTCGGGTTACAGACGCTTCAGGTTACAGACTCCGCTAACCCAGAAATAGTGCTTCAGGTTAAGAACTTTGCTTCAGGATGAGAACAGAAATCGTGCTCTGGCAACGCGGCAGCAGCAGGAGGCCCCATTAGCTAAAGTGGTGCTTCAGATTAAGAACAGTTTCAGGTTAAGAACGGACCTCCAGAACGAATTAAGTACTTAACCCGAGGTACCACTGTACTTGTAGGTCCTATGTGGATTTGCTGTCTGGTCCAGGCGTGGAAGGAATTGTCCTCCCTCTGCAACCGGCTACACTGGTGCCTTGATTCCTGAGGGAAAGACTGTGAGGAAGTCATGCCAGGTTTATTCTGGGTCAGCTGTCATGGCCTGACCCAGACATTCCCACAATTTGGAATTTAGTAGGGGCCCTATGAAGAACCCAGCTCCTCACCGTCACCGCAAAATACCAATTTGCAAAGTTCCCTGAGGAGACAAAACAGGATGCTAAACAAGTTTTGCACCAATAATGCAGATAAACCCAGAGAGTTGTATCTGGTGTTGGTCATACTCGGAGTGAGCCCACCTTCAAATATATAAAGAGCTGTCACATGGAAGATGGAGCAGTCTTGTTTTTTCTTGCTCCAGAGGGGAGGACAAATTACAAGAAAGCATTCAAATTACAAGAAAGGAGATTCCGACTAAACATTGGGATAAACTTTCTGAGGGTAGCCGCCACTGGACAGTAGAATGGACTCCCTTGGAAGATGGTGGACTGCCCTTCATTGGAGGTTTTAAAGCAGAAGTTGGATTGCCATCTGTCCGGGATTCTCTAGTCATGATTCCTGCATTGCAGGGGGTTGGACTAGATGACCCTTGGCTCCCTTCCAACCCTACAATTCTTTGATTCTATGAAACTGTTAATTGTTAGAATTAATGTGCAGTGATATCATTATGATTATATGAACTGTCATTGTAGACAATGTATTTTCCGTGAAGTGCTTTGAGCAGAAATGTATATGTGGAACACCAGGCATGTAAACAAATTGTCTGTGATTAACTCACAACCACCACGAAAGGTCTTTCAAAAACTGATGTATGCACACAAACTAAAGTATCTTAGTTTCTGGAAAACATTCTAATGGAATGCAATTTTGAGGGTGGCATTCTGTCTTCGCATTTGCCCTGTCTCAGTTTGAGGCAATAAGAGATTTAATCTTCTTGGCGCATTCTGAAGGGAACTAATCTTCAAATATCTGAAGGAAGAGGAGTTCCTGTGAGTGGGCCAGCTGAATGGGGAAAGAACCAGAGGAACAGCACCCGTAGAGATGGCTTAATTTCTACCACCACTACTCCCAGTATGGAGAGGTTTCTGAAACATTTAACAAACCATCAAATGAGGTACAGGCATTCTGGGGGAGAGAGCAAGCAAGCAGAGCATTCTATGCAGACAGAGCCTGCGTAATCCCTTGTTTACCAGTTTGAATTCCATCTATCTCTCATGGCCTCCAAGGCAAGGTTACATAATATAGGGGGAAAGGAGGGCATCCCTGTGGGGTAACGAGCAGTATGTAAGCCTTGTTAAATAAATAGATAGATATACAGTAGTACCTTGGGTTAAGAACTTAATTCGTTCTGGAGGTCCGTTCTTAACCTGAAACTGTTCTTAACCTGAAGCACCACTTTAGCTAATGGGGCCTCCTGCTGCTGCTGTGCCGCCAGAGCATGATTTCTGTTCTCATCCTGAAGCAAAGTTCTTAACCTGAGGTAATATTTCTGGGTTAGCGGAGTCTGTAACCTGAAGCGTCTGTAACATGAGGTACCACTGTATATTAATATCTGTGGAGATGGAAGGGAATGAACCACAATGGTTATTGAAAACAAAGCTGGTTCTTTGTGCATGGTCTTGCTCCAGCCTAAATTACTCTCGGGAGATGCATCCTTTTTAATATTGCCATGTCCAAAGTGGGGACTTGGAGGGCTCTGCAAAATCACACACAAGCGTCTCAGAGCTGCCGCACTGAGCAAGCCTTGCCCCCTCAAGCAAGGCGGAGAACTTAAATATCTTCACATGCCAGGTCCACGTGGGCCATGTGCTGGAGGAGGATGCCCCATACTTTGGGTCTATAGATATGTTGGATCTTCTGAATAAGGCCGAGGTTTGCTGAAAGTGACGTTTAGCATGACAAGTGCTGCAATGGGGAAAAGAAACCCTGCATCATGCATAATTTTACGAACAAGGGTTTGATCTGGAGGTCAGATCTTGCAGGTGTCCTCCTGATTCTTCCCTTGTACCAATTTCTGCACACTTTGGCGTGTTACACAGCACAGGGTGTGTGTCTGCTGTGGGAGAAAGAGAGAGAAATTGGGTTCATATTACATCCGAAGTGGTGGCTGTGGTCACTCTGTTTCCACTCTGGCTTCCTCACAGTTCTCTGTTGGCAGACAGTGGCGCATCCACAAGTCCATCCCTGCCCATTACTAGTTTGCTTCAGCTGTGGATGACCACTGTGGGAGAGGCATCTGCACTTGATGTTTCTTCCAAGTCAGAGGTGAGGTTTGTGCCTTGACTTCACTTGCAACATGAACAGTCCGTTTACAGAAGAGCCTCTTCATGTCATTAAGAAAAATCTCTCTTTCTGTGCTAAGAGTGCCCATTTCTTTTCCTCTTTGTGTAAATGAAATGGAGAAAAAACTGCAGAAGGCTGTGGTTGAAAACATGTAAGTGTGAAGGAATCAGGTTAAAAGTACTTTCTTTCCCTGTTCTAGAATATTTCAGCATTTTGGAGCAAATTCTGAAAGAACAAAGCCTCAAACAAGCAAAAATGTGACCCTGCAAGATTCCAGAATACTGGGGCAGAGCCAGCTGTGGTAGAATGATAGAACAGTAGAGTTGGAAGGCACCCTAAGAGTCATCCAGTCCACCCCCCCTGCAATGCAGGAATCCTGGCCACAGTCATCCCTGGGTGGGCTCGAACCACCAACCTTCTGGTTAACAGCCAGACCCAATGACCCATTGTGCCACAGCAGATGAGCACCTTTTTGACTATGGTCTGTGGCATCACCAACCAATATCCTTTTCTCACAACCCCAGAGTAGCTGTGCAACTGTTTAAAAAAATAAGTGTAGCTAGGGTAAGGAGAGGGATAAATGTATGTGCATGTATGTTTTTATATACCAATTAAAAACAACATATCAGTCAACCAGCCTGAACGGATAGGAAAAGGGGAACCCTGATTCTTGATCCAGTATTGAGCTTGCTGGCCTGTACATGTGCAAGGAAAGTTGGGAAGCCAGGTTCATGCTGAGGTTGAGGAATCCGCTGTGACCACAGTGAAGAATGCAATATTTATCTTCATCCTGTATTTGTTTTCAGAGTTTCAGCCTCCAGCGGGGTTATGTAAAAGCAAAGCCCTACATTCTCCAATGCAAGCATGACCCAAATTCTAGTTTCAAGATCCTGGGACACAGCACAGACATTTTCAGCAGCTTGGGGGGGAAATGCTATAAACGAACGTTTTGAAGGGAGCCCGCAATACAGTAAGGTCAGTGTTTGTTCACAGGCTAAAGCATCCAGAGCCCTTTTCACAGCTCTCGTATTCAGCTTCCCAGCAAGTGTAAATATCATTTCTATGAAAAAGGGCAGTCATTAAGCTGCAGGATTTGTTCAAGGCAAGGAGAAGATTTAGGACGGGGATATTTGGGGTGTGTCGAAACAGATTGAATCTCACCCACAAATTAGTGACAGTCTCATAGAAGCAAGACTCAAGTTGTCTTGCTTGACTCAATTAAAGTGGATTTGGCGCTCTTGGACAACAAAGCCACTTATAAAAACAAACAGACTTTTTTTGGGGGGGGGTAAGGAAAATGATGGGGAAATGCACTGGAATATGTGGGATAACAGTTGCTTGATGCAGTGTTGTAGAAACGGGTTGTCTGGAAGTGATGTGAATCTGGATTATACCAGTGTTCCGAAGCATTAAATATTAGAAACTTATCCAGTGCTTCCGAATGAGCAGCCCTGCTCTGAATTTTACATCTGCTTTCACCCTGAAGTATCTCTCGCAGGGAGTGCCTTACTCCTGCTCTGGCCTCTGCAGCCTCCATGGAAATTAGGCCAATCTGGGCATTGCCCCCCTGCTGTGCCTCTGGAGAGCCAGGCCGGAATGCAATCCCTGGACTTTTTGTACTGAAACACAGAAATTCCTTTTCTCCATGGAAAAACCAAGGAGGATGAGTGCTCCTGCCAAACGCAAGGTGGGCTATGGCAGAGCAGAATGCAGAAATCAGCCACTGTCTCAGTGGCCCTCGGAGCTCAATGATTTTGGGGAACCTGGCTGTTTTGTGGTGTCTCCCTTGAGGGCAATGTTGACTCAGGAGTTCAGGGACCTTCTGGAAAGCATCCCAGGGAATCCTGGAACTTGCCTACTGAGTTCTGGAACCTCAACTCTGTTCCTGGGCTGCAAGTTCACCAGATGACTCTTGCTGTGCCCTCTGATGCTCACCTAGGGGGATTCATGATACAGGGTATTTAAGAGGATGACTTGTGAGATCTTGCCCCAGTGCCTAGAAACCATTAGCCAAGGCCCTGACATGGATGCCAGAGTCTAAGGAGCTGAAGGAAAAATATAACTTCTGGGTGACAGGACTCTCCTTGTGCAACTCCCTGCCCCCAGAGACCACCTAGGCATCTCAGTCCAGATCCTTGCAGGGATCTATTTCTTGGATAATTCAGCATTTGACATATGAAGGTGCTGGTGGATCTCCCCACAACCACCTTGTTCTGAAAGTTCCAGCCAAGGTCCAGTTTCCCTTCCACATCTGTGACATCCAGAGAGATGGTGACTGTTTTGTTATTTCCTTGGAGATTGACACATACCACTGAGCCAAAATGAACTGGTGGGTATGCCTGCGTGTGCGGCAGGGTCATGCCGTGAGAGCCGAGTTATGCCTGATAGGGCAGAGTCATGATTGATTATGTGGAATCACAGCAGGCCAAGCAAAGCACAGTCAGTCAGGACCCTGGACAGGTCCCAGTGGGCGGGGCTGGCTGGAACTTATGAAGGAGAAGTGATGTCTCAGCAGCATTCAGAGGCCTTTCGAAGGTTGGTTGGCTGGTTGGGAACTGCTGCTAACCTCTGATTAGCTGTTTACATTGCCCAGTTCTACAGTTGCTGGCTCCAATTGCAGAATCATAGAATTGTAAGGTTGGAAGTGATGACCCCAAAGGCCCATCTAGTTCAACTCCCTACAATGCTGGTATCACAGGTAAAGAATACGTAACAGATGGTCACCCATCCTAAGGGTCTTCCCCCCGTTGAAAGTTCTTCCTAATGTTTAGTTGAGATCTCCTTTCTTGTAATTTGAATCCATTGCTTTGGGTCTTACCCTCTGGAGGAGCAGAAAGCAATCTTGCTCCATCCTTATCTCCATTTTTTTTTAAAAAATAGTTTTTATTAAGTTTTTTTTTGTGCTACAAAGCAAACAGATAAACAGGGAAAGGTACATCTATTGTCTCCACTTTCAATTCATAGTCTTTTTCACAGTTCGTTTACATTTGGTGAGAGACACTTTTGTCATAGACATCTTGCAGTTGCGGGAGGGGAGGGAGATGGGGATATTGTTCTTTCGTTCTATTGCCTATAGGTAAAAGATAAATGACCCCTGGACTATGGGGAGTTGCGCTCATCTCACTGGGACACAGGTGGCACTGTGGTCTAAACCACTGAGTCTCTTGGGCCTGCTGATCAGAAGATCGACAGTTCGAATCAGCACAATGGGGTGAGCTGCTGTTGCTTTGTTTCAGCTTCTGCCAACCTAGCAGTTTGAAACCACACCAGCGCAAGTAGATAAATAGGTACTGCTGTGGTGGGAAGGTAAACAGCATTTCCGTGCGCTCTGATTTCCACCACGGTGTTCCGTTGCACCAGAAGCGGTTTAGTCATGCTCGCCACATAACCTGGAAAGCTGTCTGTGGACAAACACTGGCTCCCTCAGCCTGAAAGCGAGATGATCTATTGCCTATTATTAGCGATGGTGTGTGTGTGTCAGCATTACATTTCCATTCTGAGAGCTTCCTGGTAGGTTCATGTGCAGTGCCTGTCTAATGCTGAAGTCCAGTGCCATTCTCTGCTAGTTCAGCAGATGGCACTCTAACGCTGCAGTTTGGAGACTCCTCAGCATTTTATGTTAGGCATTGTTTCAGATGCTTGCTCAGATTCTAGTGGCCTGAACATCACCTTATTCTGTATACAACAATAATGTCTCACTTTAAAAGTAAAAAAAGACCCTACAACTTGAAGAAAGATAATGCACGCTCTTTTGTAAATCAAGAAAATCAGATAGATAGATAGATAGATAGATAGATAGATAGATAGATGATAGATAGATGATAGATAGATGATAGATAGATGATAGATAGACAGACAGACTATCCAAAATGTTTTGCTTTTGCAAGCATTCAGAGCACTTCATAAAATTTAAAAGGGGTTCTGGGGTTTTGACATCCTGAATTCTTTCAATTTGTCTTCAGTCAGTGAGGCATTCACCCAAGAATCTTGAAGGACAAATCCCAGAAGTTTGCTTTCACCACCTGGTCCTGCTGGCCAGGGCCGATGGGCGGGGGAAGTGGATCAAGTCAGTGACCTCTCACCTGGAAGCTTATTTTCTTTTAAGCTGAACTTCTCCCTGTAGCAGAGTAGGAACTGGGAAGGACCCAAGCCCTTTGATCAATCCCACACCATATGGTAGACTTTATAGAAGAGGAATTCAATTTAAGAGGAAAATTCAAAGCAATTGTGTATTAAACAGCAGGAAGTGGAGCTCAGTTCGCTCTTTTGTCTAAAATGTCTGAATTAGGAACAAGATCATTTAAGTTTAGCAGATGTTCGGTAGTTTCTCAGTCAGCAATTCCACACATTTGGCTTCCCTCATAGAGCTGCTCTATATAGATATGATCTTTATGACCCTAATTTTTTTTTTTTAAACTTGCAGTCACAAAAGCAGAAATAGTTCTCAGGGCTATCTAAGATCTTGCTAAATCTTTGGAGAGATACTCAGTTCAAAGATTAAATCATAACAGAAACCCTAGCACTTAAAACACTTTGCCATTATAAATGCCTCAAAGCAGATAATTTATGAAAAGAAGTGCTACTAATTTTTTAAAAAGAAAATGGAATAGAGAGCCAGGCCAAGTCTATCATCATCATCATCAAACCTTTTATTGGCACCACATACAAACATCCATAGTAAATCAATACAGAATTACCACCTCCCCCATGTCACAGAACATTTGTCAAATGGAAGGAGGCAAAAAAGTCTAACATTACAACTCTAGGTCTCCAGGTCTGCAATGTGTTTCTGCAACAAAAAAACCAAATAAAGATATTTAGCCAGTAACTTGGTGAGCTCCTGATCATTCCCCAATAATAGAAAATGTATGACCTCCAACGCTGGTTTCTATTTAGGGATGCAGAGTTGATCTAGAGACTGCTGGCGGAGATCAGCATATAGTTTACATTTAAGAACCATATGAGTAAGAGTTTCCAGCAGGTGGTCTTCACATGGGCAAATTCTTTCTCCTTCCACCACTCCCAAGAACCTACCCCAAAGGAGGTTTGATGGGTTTGAATTAAATCTGGCCAGCTAAAATGCTCTTCTTTCTTGGGGGATAAGCAGAAATTCAAGATAATTAGTTTCATGTGCCCAAGAAAGTTGAAAGTAAAGAGGGGAACATGTTTTCTCTGCTGCTGCTGTTAGTTCCTGGGCCAGGTCTATGTCTGAGATTCTAGGAAAACTGTGGCCAACCCAACATTCATTGTATCCATGGTGTATCAGACAAGATTGAAAAGATGTGTAAAGTATATGAAGAGCTACAGAAATTTGAGAAGGGGCATAAGATGTTGAATACAAGGCCCCTTGCCAACATTAATTAAATGCTTCCCCTTAAGCAGCTCTGCTTTTTTATTGCTTCATGTTGAGCATGACAGGATTGCAGGGGATGAATAGCTTGCCATGTTCTCCCTCAGTAGCCTCCCTTAATTGCCCCTTATTGTCAGTTCCTCTTCCCACACAGTGGGAGCCTTTAATTACTGGGGTGTTTTTATTCATTCTTTTTTCTTTTTATAACGAAAACTAAAAGTTTGCTATACAAGAAAAACAGAAAACCCAATGAAAGGAAATAAGATGTTTTACATATGTTTTTTGTTGTTCGCCACCCTGGACTGCTTTGGGAAGGTGGGAGGGATATTAATGTAATAATAAATAGAAAGAAACAAGAGAGCACAAACCAGGAACAGGAAGTGATAAGAAGGGGCAATTAACAGGCTTTCCTCCAGTAATTTCTCTGCTACATTTGACCAGAAGCAATAAATGGGGCAGAATTAGCAAACAGTAGACTTTTAATTAAAGTCACAAGAGCTCTGAAAAGCCTCAATAGTGCATTGCCCATGAACACGGTGGTTGACACTGTCCGTTTGCATTTCTTAGTACAGAAAGTATTGATCTGTTGTGTAGAGATCTTTCCTATTCTACTTAAATCAAGAGGGTTCTGGAAACTTCTCTGTGTGAAAGAAACAAGCAGAAGGTTTATGATGTTTGGGTTATACCTTCAGAAAAGCTGAGTACAACTGGTTCTGTTATCTCTTCTGTCAAGTTCATGCTGGCTATAAAAGTAAGACCAGAAGGAGCCTGTGTTTCTCTTTCTCTTTATATCTCTCTTCCTTCTGGTGTGGTGTTCTGTATATAGGGTTAAAGTTTAGTCTTATTATAAGTTATTGTAAGTTTAAGTTACATCTGCTACAACTGGATTTCTTATGGACAATACCAACCCTGAATGTATTGGACTTGTGACCATTATGCTCATTTGCCTTCAGTATCAGTAAAGCTCTGCTGCATGAAATGTAATTGCCTCTGGTCTATTTTTTTTTTTTTGAATCCTGCAACATGTTTAAGTTTTTACTACGCTAACTATACGTTGGAGTTCTGCTCTGGATCAATATTGAGTAGAATTCCATGACAGACACAATTACCTTTTAAATGTTAGAAAACACCACAAATCAGATCTCAGGGGAAAAGTACACATGAGAACAATGCTGAAAACATTAGGATGCAACACAGGTTGCTGACAACTTTGCCTGGATTCTCCATAAAAAGTGAGTGAAAAAGTGATGGCAATTTGAAATTAAACTACTAGTGGGGAAGAAACCACAAAGCAGATAACCTCATTGGCTTAGCCTAAGGGAATCAAGAATAAGAGCTGAACATTCATAACCAGATGGATATTTTTTTTTTAATGCTTCTTGAGAATTTATGCCTGCAATTATGGTTTTATGAACTGGGAACTGGATTTGGACTGAATGTTCTCCTTATCATGACTATATTTTGGAGTTAATCCTGTGGTCTGTCTGGGAAATACAGTTGCCTTTTATTTCTTTTTAGAATTATTCTATGGCGTCAACAGAGATAGGCGTGACATATGACCTACCCCTTTGAGAATTTTGATTCACAAAGTGCCATATTTTAGGATGAAATGCATACCTTTAGATAAATGTGTTTATGAATACAAATCTTGTTACAAAATAGATACGCGTTTATATATGGATGTTTGTGCAGGGTTTGGCCCATCCCTGGAGGGAGGCAAGTCCAGAGTGGTGATGCATGCAGGGGTGCAACAGGCAGCTCCCTCTGGGTGCAGGTGATTCTGGCATATCTCTGCACTGGGAATAACTGAAAAACCCAATCACAGTTAATGTAGAGCTGCAACAGAATTACCTTCCTCACCCCAAAACTGACTGAAAGGAGTAGGAAAAGATGCAGAGACATTGTGGGCAGCTTCCTCCTTTTGGGCTGATCATAGAATCATAGAATCATAGAATCATAGAGTTGGAAGAGACCACAAGGGCCATCGAGTCCAACCCCCTGCCAAGCAGGAAACACCATCAGAGCACTCCTGACATATGGTTGTCAAGCCTCTGCTTAAAGACCTCCAAAGAAGGAGACTCCACCACACTCCTTGGCAGCAAATTCCACTGTCGAACAGCTCTTACTGTCAGGAAGTTCTTCCTAATGTTTCATTTATATTTAATGATTTGATTTTCCACAACATATATTCTTTCCTGTCATATCACAAAGTTTGGGCATTACTGTTGTAGATGGATTGGAACCAGTAAGCGTGCATGGCAGTCCAGACGTCAGTTGTGATTTGGCAGTTAAGATGTCAATCTGGAGTAGGGGGAGTTGTCCTGAGACTACTGATGATGACCCAAAGTGGCAGCAGCTCATAGCGAAGGAGCCTACAGCCCCAGCTAGCATGACTTGTGCTGGCTAGGAAGGATGGGAGTCGTCCAGAGGGCCCTACGTTGGGGAAGGCTGACCTACACAGAACCACCCCTCATCTCTTCGCAAGGCTTTTGGTGTGCATCTCTTATATCTCACGGAGTACCACTGGGCCCCTAAAAATGCTCCCCCCTCCCCTCGGGCTGCTTTCGCTGTTCTACGCTTTTGAATCACAACATTCTGCAGTCTGAGTACTGCAAAAACATGGTTGCCCTGCAAGAGAAGCACAATGTCAAGAAGAGACCATCCTGACCAGCTGCAACAAATGCCTTGCGAACTGCGGCTGTCTGGATGTGTGGTGAGGCCGCTGGATCTTCTGTACGGAGAACAGTAGGGATGGTTACTGATATGGATGGCTTTAGAAGAGGTTGAGACAAATTCAGAGAGGAGAAGGTTATTGAGAGCTACTAGCCAGGAGGTCTGTGCTCTGCCTCCACAGCTGGAAACATTAGGTAAAGGTAAAGGCTCCTGGACAGTTAAGCCCAGTCAAAGCGACTGTGGGGGGTTGTGTTGACCTCGCTTCAGCTTTCTGGGTCATGTAGCCAGCATGACGAAACCACTTCTGGTGCAACAGAACACCATGATGGAAGCTGGAGCGCATGGAAATGCTGTTTACCTTCCCGCCACAGCGGTACCTATTTATCTACTTGCACTGGCATGCTTTTGAACTGCTAGGGTGGCAGGAGCCGGGAACTCACACCATCATGGGGATTTGAACCTCTCCAACCTTTTGATCAGCAAGCCCAAGAGGCTCAGTGGTTTAGACCACAGCGCCAACCGCTTCCCTCAAGGTTGGAAGCATTAATGCTTCTGAATACCAGTTGCTGGAGGGGAGAGGGTTCTTTTTACTTGGATCCTGCTTGTAGGTTTCTTTAGGGCATCTGGAATCCACTGTGGGAACAGAGCGCTGGACTAGGCAGGACATTGGCCTGATCCAGCAGGTTCTCCATATGTGAACAGGATGATCCCAAACAACACAGGCTGTGGTCATCTGAGGTTTGTTAGGACTCATTGTGCCAGTTGCTCTAAACAAACATGGACGGCCACAGTGGCACAGACCCAGTCTTCTTGCGCCCAATTTACGTCTGTGATGCTTTTCCTGTGGGAAACTATTGCATGATGACTCCAACAACTGGTAGACAACAGTTCTTGTACACCTGGAGGGTTGTGCAATTTGCCTTGAGCTGTTGCTCCCCACTGGTGGCTGTAACTGGACTGCTAGCATTGACTGTGCAACACAGCTCAGCCGATTGCTCAAATGAAACCCTCCTTAGCGAGAGCCAATTAATCAGCTGTGGAAGAACAACCTGGTGGAATCCTGCCAGTACATTGTCATGAATACCCAGCCTTAATAACACTGAGCAGCAAACACAGATTATATCAGCTTTAATTACATAGTGCACCTAGAACAAGCCGCTAAACCACAAATAGAAACAGGGTAGAGCTGACAATCAATATTGTTGGCAGCATTAACAGAACAGGAATTTCTCATAAAGATTCCTTTACAGCAGGGTCTGGTGCTTGAAAATCTCAGGAGAGATGAGTCATAACTTACACGCACTTGTTTTGTGAGCTAATGT
Organism: Podarcis filfolensis; assembly: GCF_964270895.1. Lineage (NCBI taxonomy): Eukaryota > Metazoa > Chordata > Lepidosauria > Squamata > Lacertidae > Podarcis > Podarcis filfolensis. The sequence goes on along the minus strand of NC_139611.1, from coordinate 54,257,706 downwards.
GCTGTGGTCCCGTCTCACAGATGTGAGAAATCTGTGGATACATGCACAGGACTGTTTCAGGTGTCAGGGCCGCACTTCTGAATCCTCCTCCCCCTTCGCTTTGCTTCCAGACCAGCTTTCTTTCCCCTGACATGTTAAGTCTCTAGGTATAGGACCAACTTTTAGTTATTCCAGTGGGGGAAACAGCATTTTCATGTGAATTACTCCTAATCAACACATTTCTGTATGCAGTGTTGACTAACGTACAGGTTTGGGGTTTTTTTGCAAGCTGTGTCCTCTGATACAATGCATTTCTCTGTGTTATTTTTTACAAATATCTTCATTTTTTATGCACACTTTCCTCTAAGATGTGAATTTTTGCAAATATAGTTTGGGGAACTGCAGTGGAAAATTCAGATAAGTGTGCATTTTGAAGGAGGTGTTTCAGTCAGCATACAGTGGTACCTCGGGTTAAGTACTTAATTTGTTCCGGAGGTCCATTCTTAACCTGAAACTGTTCTTAACCTGAAGCACCACTCTAGCTAATGGGGCCTCCTGCTGCGGCTGCGCCGCCAGAGCCTGATTTCTGTTCTTATCCTGAAGCAAAGTTCTTAACCTGAAGCACTATTTCTGGGTTAGCGGAGTCTGTAACCTGAAGCGTATGTAACCCGAGGTACCACTGTATTGTTTCAGAAAAAGCAAAATTGATGGCTTTGGCTGTAAATACCTAGAGAATCAAACATCTCCCCCATCCCTGATCACCTCCATTTGTAACTGACCACTCAGAAGGAATGAAAGCTGGCTGCAAAGGAGTTAGCAGACTCTTCTTTGGGTGCCTCCTCTCCCCATTTTGCTTAGTTTCTTTCATTCAGCCTTGGCTAAGCTGGCGCCCTCCAGACCCCAGCATGACGGTATGGTGCTGGGGCTGATGGGAATTGTAGTCCAAAACATCTGGAGCGTACCAGGTTGGCGAAGGTGGCTTTTGTTCTTTCCCTCACGTTCTGTTGAGACAAATTAATGAGACAAATTATTACAATTGTTTGCACGTGATTTGTATGTGATGTGCATGTGAATTGCCATGGGGTTTGGCTTCCCACCAAAGCCAGAGGCAGGATTTAGTGAGAGCAGGGCTGGCAAGTTCCAGCATGCAGGGCGATTCTCTTTCTTCATTCCTGCCCTTGCATGGTGCTAGAGCCCTTGCCTTTGGCAGATGGATGCACCTGAGTGCTTCAACTGATCAGCACTATGCCCAGAGCAGGCTCCTATTGAACACTGATCTCTCTCTCTCTCTCTTTTAATGCTTTATTAATTTTAAAAACCTAACAAAACAAATACGAAACAAAACAAAGCAATATGCATCAATCAACAAAAGGCAATCCAGTAATTAACACTCCATACACCATACATACACATTGAAAAAGAAAATATTAACTTCATCTATTGCTAACACAACATTGAACACTGATCTCGAAGGGCAAGACAGTAGCTCTGAAGGAAGGAGATGGACCACGTGCCCTTCTTTTTTATAATCTTCTTTTTCATTTTCAACTTTTACAATAATTTTAGCCATTCCCCGCCACCCAAAGTCTTTACAAATCCAATTTACATTCCTCTCGACTTCCCTCCCCTCCTTTCTGTGGTTATTTATTTCATATATTTTTATTACTGCATATCCAATTCAAATATATTTATGATTTTTCCCTTTCCCAACCTTAATTATCTCTTACTGCACGTGTTTATATCAATCCTGCTAATGTTTTAATTTGTTTACAATATGTCCTCAAATATTCAATGAATTTACAATAAAAAGTCTCACTTCTTGATTTCTTATTCTTCTGGTGAGTTTTGCCATTTCAGCACATTCCATTAATTATAATTTCCAGTCTTCCTTAGTTGGAACTGTTTCTTCCTTCCATCCTTGGGCATAAATCATTCAAGTAGCCCTGGTAGCATACACAAACAATTATTATTTTTTGTGGTCAGTAGGTACTTCCCCACCAATTATACATAAAAGAAAAGCTTCTGGTTTTTCACAAAAGTATTTTTTTCCCAACTCATTATAAATAATTTCCCAGAAAGCTTTTGCTGTCTTACATGACCACTATATATGGAGAAAAGTACCTTCTTTTTCTTTATATTTCCAGCAGCTATCTGATTCCGACTCATATATTCTTGCAAGTTTACTAGGAGCCAGATACATCATTTAAAAATCTTTTTCATTTAACACATAATATGCTGTAAATTTCAAATCTACATTCCACAATCTTTCCCATGCTGCCATTTCAATGTTATATCCTATATCCATTGCCCAGGGCCCAAGTGCCCTTCTTGACAGAGAACAGTCCTCCATCTCAAAGGCAGTGAGAGAACAGCCCTCTGAGTGAAGGGCTGTTAGGCCCAAGATCCATTTGAAAGATAAAGAGCCATCACAAGGGAGAAATGCAGGCACCTTGACTCATCCTTCAGTGTCACCTGCACAATGCGCTGAGCAGGCAGCATACAAGCAGAAGGGCCCATAAACAAGTTTAGACCCTGCACACAAGTCACTTGGTTATTTAAGCAGAGATTGGACGGTCATCTGTCATGGATGCTTCAGCTGAGATTCCTGCATTGCAGGGGGTTGGACTAGATAACCCTTGGTATCCCTTCCAACTCTACGATTCTATGATTCTATGGTTGCAGTCCTCCCAATTATGGGGAGATGTATTTATGTTTTTTAATATATGATACTTATTCGATGATCACTGCAGATGGTGACAGCAGTCACAAAATTAAAGTTACCTGCTTCTTGGGATAAAAGCAATGACAAACCTAGACAGCATCTTAAAAAGCAGAGACATCACCTTGCCAACAAAGGTCCGTATAGTTAAAGCTATGGTTTTCCCAGTAGTGATGTATGGAAGTGAGAGCTGGACCATAAAGAAGGCTGATCGCCGAAGAATTGATGCTTTTGAATTATGGTGCTGGAGGAGACTCTTGAGAGTCCCATGGACAGCGAGAAGATCAAACCTATCCGTTCTGAAGGAAATCAGCCCTGAGTGCTCGCTGGAAGGACAGATCGTGAAGCTGAGGCTCCAATACGTTGGCCACCTCATGAGAAGAGAAGACTCCCTGGAAAAGACCCTGATGTTGGGAAAGATGGAGGGCACAAGGAGAAGGGGACAGCAGAGGACTAGATGGTTGGACAGTGTTCTCAAAGCTACCAGCATGAGTTTGACCAAACTGTGGGAGGCAGTGGAAGACAGGAGTGCCTGGCGTGCTCTGGTCCATGGGGTCATGAAGAGTCGGACATGGCACCTACAGTATATCCAAATTTTATGCAAACTGGTATTCTCTTCTGACAATTTTTTTTGGGGGGTGGAGAGAATTTGCTGTGTAATTGGCCACCATAGTAAAGGTAAAGGGACCCCTGACCATTACGTCCAGTCGTGGCCAACTCTGGGGTTGCGGCGCTCATCTCGCTTTACTGGCTGAGGGAGCCAGTGTACAGCTTCCGGGTCATGTGGCCAGCATGACGAAGCCGCTTCTGGCGAAGCAGAGTAGCGCACGGAAACACTGTTTCCACCCTAGAGGCAAGTTAATAATGGTCTAAGGCTTCTCCACCTAATGTCCTTTCAAGGGACTGTAGTGTGAATCCAGATCTGACTTTCTGTCCATTTTTATCATTCAAAGTGAGTTTGTAAGCGGAGGAACCAGCAAGGGTTGGCTATCCTGAGGGTATCTCAGGACACGGCTGATATTTAGGCAACTGGGAGCTGTTTTCATTAGGGCTGATTCCAGATTAGAAGAATCCTTCTCCACCCTAGACCACATTGCTGGAAGCCCTGTTGTGCCTTGCCTGAGATTGATATCATCTATCAATTACTCGGCGTGTCTTAGAACACAGCCTCCGAAACAGAGCTCAGCAGCCACTCCTTTTCTTGTTACATTACCATGTAAATCCAAATTCTTAGCAACATCTTCTTGTATGCAGATCGAGTGTTGCAAACGTTCTTCTTGAAGTCTTCAGAAGTGGGGCCCTGCTGGAATCTGCAATGGTACTGGGGCCAAGGGGCATTGCTGAAGAGCTAGGAAGAAGCTCAAAGGCCTGGCAGGGTGTGTGTGTCTTGTGCAGAGGGAGGATGCAGGGATCCGATACACACAACACATGGTTCCTGCAAGTAACCCTGCCAGTTGCTTTTCTGTGTGTGAGGCTTCTGCGATCCCATGGAAGGTTTCCTGACCCCAACACCAACAAAAAGAACTGTGTGTATATCAGAGCCCTGTAATTCATTATGTGCTGGGGTGGGTAACCTAGAATTTTAAAAAATCATAGACTCATAGAACTGTAGAGTTGGAAGGGATCCTGAGGGTAATCTAGTCCAACCCCCTGCAATGCAGGAATCACAGCTAAAAAACAGGTGGCCATTAAACCACTATTAAAAAACCTCCAAGGAAGGACAGTCCCCCATCTATTGAGATAATCCAGTCTACTGAGAGCCAGCGTGGTGTAGTGGTTAAGAGCGGTGGACTCTTAATCTGGTGAACCGGGTTCGTGTCTCCGCTTCTCCACATGCAGCTGCTGGGTGACCTTGGGCCAGTCACACTTCTCTGAAGTCTCTCAACCTCACTCACCTCACAGGGTGTTCATTTTAGGGGAGGAAGGGAAAGGAGAATGTTAGCCGCTTTGAGACTCCTTCGGGTAGTGATAAAGCGGGATATCAAATCCAAACTCCACTGCTGCTTCTTCTTCTTCTTCTTCTTCTTCTTCTTCTTCTTCTTCTTCTTCTGTCGAACAACTCTTTCCATCAGAAAGTTATTCCTAATGTATGGTCAGACTGTCCTTTCTTGTCATTGGCTTGGGTTCTGTCCTCCAGAGCAGCAGAAAACAAGCTGCCTTCATCTTCCATGTCACAGGCCTTTAGATGTTTGAAGATGGGTTTCATATCACCTCTCAGTTTCTGCTTCTACAGGCTAAACATACACAAATCCCTCAGCCATTTCTCATAAGGCTTGGTTTCCAGACCCTATATCATCTTGGTCACCCTCCTTTGTACATTTTCCAGCTTGTCAATATCCTTCTTAAACTGTGGTGCCCAGAACTGGACACAGGACTCCAGGTGGGGTCTGACCAAGGCAAAAGAGAGCAGGACTATTACTTCCATGGATCTGGACACTTTACCTGAGCTCCATTCCTCCAGGGGCTATATGCTGGCAATGAGTGGTCCACTGTTGCTGATGGACAGAGGTAATAATATATTTTTTTGAATTAACTAACCTGGGATAAAGACTGCTCTGCTTCCATTTCCAGCATAAAGGTAAAGGTAAAGGGCCCCCTGACTGTTAGGTCCAGTTGCGGACGACTCTAGGGTTGCTGCGCTCATCTCGCTTTATTGGCCGAGGGAGCCGGCGTACAGCTTCCAGGTCATGTGGCCAGCAGGACTAAGCCACTTCTGGCGAACCAGAGCAGCGCACAGAAATGCCATTTACCTTCCCACCGGAGCGGTACCTATTTATCTATTTGCACTTGATGTGCTTTCGAACTGCTAGGTTGGCAGGAGCAGGGACCGAGCAACGGGAGCTCACCCTGTCATGAGGATTCAAACCGCTGACCTTCTGATTGGCAAGCCCTAGGCTCTGTGGTTTAGACCACAGCGCCACCCACATCCAGCATAGCTACCACTTATTAGAATTCTCATATACACCTCTCTACTTTGTAAGCCAGCCCTACTCAGGGTTTGATGGGAATGTTCTTAACTATGTACATAGTAATGTTTTTAGGACAGAAGACCAACACAGCTCCTGTTTTGGAAAACAAGCAAAATCAATTATGTTCTGACTTCTATGTGCTATGCACATACAGAAGACAGAAACCCTGCAATTTGTTCTCAGACAGCTGGCAGGGTACAGTTGCCCCCAGGAAAAGAAGTAAAAAACAAACAGACTTCAATTTATTTTAAACATTGCCCCTTCCAAATGTTTTTAAAGCTACATCAAAAGAGGAAGAAACATATTTAAAAGACAGGAAAAATAAGGAGGAAACGAACTGGAAGGAAAGAACTCAGATGGGATGGAGGAACAGGGGAAACTTCAGGGCCCCAGTAAGAGGTGGTCAGGGCTGCATGAGGGCTTCAGCCTGTGCATCGTGCAGCAACTGCAAGGGCCACATTCTCCTCAGAGCATTCTTCTGGGGGGCCACCTGCCTGGGGTGGTGAGCAAAGTCAGAGGCAACAGTGGGCAGAGCAATGGCTGTCAATGTTACCTTCCCACAGTGGAATGGCTTCTACACCCTCTCTGTCCTCTATCCATGCAAGCAAGAGGCATGATCAGAGTTCAATTATGCATTTCATGCAGGTGGAAATGCTCAGATGTGGAGCAGGACCAGTGAGGGTGAACTAGCAGTGGTATAGGTAAGACTGCAGGAGTAGGATACCAAAGATGCTACAGCCTTTTCTGCTCCCTTGACCTGGGGAGAATGCAGATAATTTTGTCAAAGAGCACAAGCCCCTCTCCCAGAACCCGTGTCCTCAAGTTTCACTGGGCCAAAGAAATGTACACTTTAAAGCAGCTGGTGTCTGGATATGCTTCTGTGTTCCCAGGGAAGTGAAGGTGCCACTGCTTAGTAGTAGACCACATGCTTTATGTGCAAAAAATGTCACAGGCTCAGTCTCTGATGTCTCCAGGTAAACAGTGGTGGCAGGGGGGCATCCAGGACCACCTACAGGAAGAAGATTATTTATTAGGAAGTGAACTGTGCCTAGGGATGTGCCTATCTGTCCATTATTATTTTCCCAACCTTAAGTTCAGTTCTCCACACCAGTTTGTGAATTTTCCCTTCAAAGGTCCTCGTGGAAACCCACCAGCATTGAAATGCAAATTTCTCAACATGCACACATGTTTGTAGGCAGTCTTGCTTGATATACACATTTCTTCAAAGCTGTTGCCCCTATAATAACACATTTTGGTGCTGTTTCCACCGATCTGTGCATTTTTATGTACACTGTACCCTAGGACATGCATTTCTGGGAACATTACTTGCCTGGAGAGCTGCATTGCAAAATTCAGAGAAGTGCTGCTTTCCAGGGATGGTTGTGGTTTGGTTTGTGTGTTACTTTGGAAACTGCAAATTAGGTAAGTTTGCCCTTAAATGTGACCTGGGTTGTGTTTCTCCTCCTTCCCAAACTGTGCTGTAATTGTACACAGGAGGTTTAGCAATGCATTGGCCAAGCAGATGTTTGTCTCTTGTGTTACAGGTGCCCTTGAGAACAGCACCATCTTCCTCAGACCCTGGAAAGCTGCTGCCAGATTGCCAAATAAGACTCTATGCTTGACTTGATGGACCAGGCTTTTTGACTCTGCATGATAGCTTCACCCAAAACATCACAAAGGAACCTGGGTGCCAACATGTTTTCAGCCAGCTTTGGAGGCAATAGCTTCATAAAACCACCTGCAGAAACTTTTTATCATGTGGCCCAATCTTCTGAGCAAACACACTCCATGTCCACTAGCACTGCTCTCCAGATACTTATCTGAAGCCTGAGAAAAAGGCCTCAGAGGCTTCTCTGGGTGCTCAAAGCTGTTTCTTCTCCTCCTCCTCCTCATTAACCAGATGACTCACTGCTCTGAATTCAAACCTGAGCTATGTACTCAAGTAAAAGCTATGGGACATCATAAAATCCACACCCTTAAAAATAAAATTATCCATTTGAGATTACCATTCCAGGATGGCTTTACTAACCACTAAAATTACTAACCACTAAAAATGCGTCACAGTGTTGCATTAGGATTTTATAAAGCTGAGTGCACAACAGGCACTATGTGTGCGAGTGTGGTGCAATGGACACAAGAGATGTGGGTTCAAATGCTCACCCAGCCATAAAACTCACCCAGTGAGCTTGGGCCAACTTCTCCTTCCCTAACTCCCTAACTTAGCTCACAGGGTCACTGAGAGTATAAGGTTACACCGGGTTAGGGATTGGCAGAGCTGTCCATTTTGTGCTTCTCTGAGTGTCTAACTTTCCCACTCTTAGGTTCAGTTGTCCTCATTTCCATGAGAGTTTGCCATTTTTTTCTTTAAAAGTCCTCAGGATTATGATTCATCAGCATTTTAACGTAAATTGCTCCTAAAAAACGTATGCTTGTAGGCACTGGCGGAGGAAGAGGAGTGTGGGGGGAGTGGCAGAGCGATACCTAGGGTGCCAACATGGCTACTCCCCTGCCCACGCTGGGCGCCCCCGGGATGCATGCCAGTCCTGCTCCCGTCTGCTCTCCATCCCCCGGTGCTGGAGCATGAAGCTCCGCCACTGTTTGTAGGGCATTTTGCCTAACAGGCGCATATATTTGCAAGGCAAATAATGAATTTTTGTATGTTATTTTCAATATATGCATTTTATAGGCACTTTACTCCAGTATGTCCATTTTTGTACATATTACTAGGCCGGAGAATAGCATCGAAAAATTGGGTGACGTGTGAATTTTGAGACAGCAAGGTATTTTGTTTCATGTATTGTTTCAGAAAGTGCAGATTAGATAGAGTCATCTTTAAATGCAAACTGAATCATTTCCCCTTCCCACAGAATTTCTGTACCACTTAATTGTAAATAAATAAGCTGTGTGTGTGTGTGTGTGTGTGTATTCCAAAGAATTTCTCTCCCATCGCAACAACATGCTGAACAAGTGGAAAACCCAAACTTACAGAGCATTAAAGGCTGCCCCCCCCCCGGAAACACCATGGTGCCTTATGAGGAATAAGTATTACGGAAAAGGGATGCAAGTAGCGGGTCTATTTCCAGTTCATGTCAGTCTTCCATGTGCTAATTCATTAATCTGCCCCATCCCAATTCCACATCAATCTGCATTTATTGTTTTAACATATGTTTATTGATTTTTGAACATACAGCTGTAAAAAGTAAATAAGATATACAGATCAATAAAAAGAGAGTAGGAAACCATAACTCTGTGACTGAGTGAAGCACAGAGGTTTTTTTGTAACGTATTTAATATTAAGAAATAAATATGGAGTGATGGGTCAGAGTGAAATCAGATCAGGAGCCATCAACAAGAAAATTAATTGGCTGAGGTGGTTTGAAACAGGCAAGAGAAGAATCCATCAAGGGGAAGTCATGTACCCACTCTATAGTGATGTAAGAGTCATTGGACTCTTGCGTAATACACTATTTTTGGTTACAAAAGACATGAATGGGAACCATGCTTTGTCAAAACAATCTTATTTAGCCAAGCCTCAGACAACTCTGTGGTAGTGAGGCAAATGTTCCAGTAATGTGATTTCCGATACCTTCTGTAGCTATACACTATGCCTTAAAACAAACAATCGAGCACAACATTTTCATAGATTTGTTGAGAACTGCCTTTTTATGTTGTGAACCACCTGAGATCTACAGATGAAGGGTGGTATACAAATGTAGTAGTAGTAACAGTAGTAGTAGTAGTAGTAGTAGTAGTAGTAGTAGTAGTAAAAATAAAATAAAATAAAATAAAACCATAGAATCTTAGAGTTGGGACACCAATGGTCATTAAGTCATTTAGTCCAACCCCCTGCATGTGGGAATCTCAACTAAAGCATTCATGTCAGATAGCCATCCAATCTCTGCTTAAAAACCTCCAGTGAAGGAGATAAGCACTTTTTAATGTGTTTCAATCTAAAACAACACTTCCAGGGGATTTTAAATGCACCAAATAAGTTAATAATAAACTGCATTGCAAAATCCAGATAAATGCAAATTTTGAAAGAGTGACTGTACTGCAGTTCTCATTTTGCTTAATAAACTTTGAATTTGATAGCTTTGCCGTTAAATGCAAACTGTGTTGAATTTATCCCCTAACTTCACCCACCACCCCCAGTCTGTGGACCCGGCAGCAGATTATCCATATGGGTTTGTGGTAGAAAAACTGTTCTGCTACCCTGCTTTGAAGTAAAATCTCATGACAAAGGCCTGAAATGTCTTTTTTTTAAAAAAACACACACACAAAAACCACCCATAATTGTGCAGGCTGTCAAAGTAGCACTTTGAAACAGAACCAGTTCTGTATTTGGTCCTGAGCACTGACAGGATCGGTCCTCTGAGTCAAAATCTTTGGCTTCAGCAAGAGAGGAGGTGTTTGCAGCAGGGCTGTGCAATAATTATTCAATAATTTGAAATAATGGGGCAATTATGATGACAAAACCGTTTGTGCACTTCACACACCCTCTTTGTTGACTTTTCAGACTGTCTGCACCAGACAATAAAGGTTGTGCTTTAAATGCTGCCCCTCCTCCTCTCTCTTTTTGCCTCTTCTGAGCAGTCAATAGATAGAGGTCAAAATGTTATCTGAATCTGGGAGGAACATGGATGTACTTTTTGCCTGGCAAAAAACAAAATGGTAGAAATGAATCTTGCTTACTCAGAACCTCAGGCCTGAGGTAAAATACAATATGGCACCCCTCTCATTTCATGCTGATTGGGCAAATCAGGATGCTGGAGACAGGGATCATGCTGAGACCCTGCTGTAAAAATAGTAATCGGTATTTGACCCTCCGTGGATTGCTACACCGTTGTCAGTGACCCTCTAATATGCCCTTCTCCTCCCCTCACCCACCAAAAACTCAAATTCTCCATGTTGTGTCCAAATTCAGAGCTTGCAAGATGGGGAAGCAACAAGAAGAAATGTTTAGCCCACAAAAATGGTAAGTGTTATGTTGTGAAGTTCTCACCCTGGGCCAGCAGGGGGATACTGTAGATAGTTTTCACTCAGGTCCACATACACAAATAAGGGATTGAAAGTGACGTTCAGTGATTGGATAATTACAGAAAGTGGTTACTGTTGCGTTGTAGTGGAGCTCTATATAAGCAAGCTGGCTGAACCCTTCAGTTCAGTTCAGTTCAGTTCTGGCCTGTGAATAAACAAGAGTTGTTTGAAGAATCGCTGTGTCGTTTGATATGTTCACCCACAACTTAACAGTAAGAGATGAGGGGACAATTTAGGGGGCATCTGAGTGGCCATGACCAGACCCTTCATTGAGGGCCACTCATTTTGGTGCACAAATCAGCATATTCATACATCTAATAAGGATACTAGGCACTTTCCAATTAACCTAAGCTCTTGAAAAGACATTTGGAAGGGTAAGACATCGGCAAGGCCAAAAAACTGCCCATGTGGCAGCGGCATCTGTTACTGTATATTAATTAAATTAAAATAAAAGCAGTGTTCCTGGATAATCCAAATTCAGCGCCAAGAAAAGCTGGATTCCACAGCCTATATTCATCATGCAAATTGAACACATCTGCATTGTTTACTTCATGTGTCTTACCATTTTCACTCCTTTGCATAATTTTTGTTATTTCTAGAGAGGCAGAAGGCACTGGAGCCTGCCAACAGTTGCTAGAAACCTCCGGGAATCTCTTCCACCTACTTTCCTGGCTTCTGAGATTTCAGCAGCTGCCACCCACACAACCAAAAACTAGTAACTTACTTTAAGAAACGAAAGAAAAGGAAAGGAAAGAAACAGTGGATATTTCCAAGAAGTTCAATTCTGTGCTGCTTCTGTGCTTTCAAAGAATGACAGCATGCCATGCTATGGATGCTGGGAGTGCTATTTATTTAGGTAGATTTATGTACCACTTGAAAAATATAGCCAAGCGGTTTACATAAAATGGTGTAAAATATTCATTAGAAATAGCAATAAAAACAGACATTATAGACGTAATAAAATGATCAAAATATAGATAAAATAAACCGCTGTGTGTGTGTGTGTGTGTGTGTGTGTGTGTGTGTGTATGCACACACAAAATTATATGACTGGGTTGGCTTTCCTGAAGTTTTTAGCAGGTGTCAAAAACCACACAGTGAAAGTGCCTGCCTGCTATTCGCTGCAGACAATCAGTGCTGCCACACTAAAAAGATGTGTTCCCCTCCGCCAAGCCGTGGGGGCTCAAAATTAACAAGATCCATAATGGAAACGATCCATTTGGGGCCACCAAATTTCAGCTTCACTCAGTGCGCCATATTACCAAAGATTACCAAAGTCTTCCCCTGAGCGTTCCCATCGCCTACAAGCAACAATAGCTCATGAAATGGATTCAGGCAGGAAGACAACATTTGCCTTGCTCTTGTGGCATCATCTATTATCAACTGCTGCGTACAATCTGTTAACTCAGCCCCAAGTCAGTCCCTTCTAAAAGCCTGGGGGAGTAAAAATGTTTTTAACTGGTGTTCAAAGCTGGCCAATGATGACATCATTGTATCTCAGGAGGGAGGGGATTCCATAGCCAAGGTGCCATCATGGAAAAGGCCCTGTTCCAGGTCACTGAAAGAGAAACCTTGCCTATGAAAAGGATTTTTCCTGCAGAACTTGCTATGCAGACAGCCTGATAAAGCTTTCGTCTAGATCAGGGGTAGTCAACCTTTTTATACCTACCGCCCACTAATGCATCTTTCTTGATGGTAAAATTTCCTTAGAGCCCCCCACTGCTCAATGGAAGGAGGATTCAGCTTGTGCTGTAGAGCCCCCTACCGCCCACCTAGAATCCTGAAACGCCCACTGGTGGGCGGTAGGGACCAGGTTGACAACCCCTGGTCTAGATGCAACCTGTTGCCTCAGATGGATAAAACTCAAACAAGTGGTAATATACAATTATCTATACGTTATTGGATTCCATTCATGTGATATTGCTACATGCCCTATAACTGGCTCAGGTGTGGCTGATTTTACTCTCACTTGAGGACTCCAATACATGTTATCATATTGTTCTGATCTGCATGCTGTCCTAGATGCTTCCCGTCATACCCTGCGTGTGAACCACAGGGGCATCGCTTGAGGCAAAAAGGGAAATGTTGCTATGCTATGCTGCACCACCTGCCCCCACAGTTGGCCAAGCCACCATGCCACTCACCTGTGACAGCTCCGCCTGTGCCGCCTCTCTGCTGGCACAGAAGCAGCACTGGCATAAGGACCTATTTCCAGTAATTTATTATTTATTTATTATTATTATTAAGATCACACACTGTGAGATTCCTCCCGAAATTGATGCCAGTGATGGTGCAGCTTGCCCCCACTTTATGAGTGGGCCAGACCCTGGTGAATCCATCCATTTATGCTCTCTCTTTCTCCTCTCCCTTCTCTTTTGTTAATAGAGTAATTTCCTTTCGATGCTAATCAGGAATGAGGGAGAGTACTCTTTCTCAACACTCTTGATTGCACTGCACAGATGAGCAAAGGCAGGTACCCAGAAATTGCTACAGCAGTAAAACCAGCTCTGCCCTGGTCTGCCCACCAGTTTCCAACTGAGCCTCTGTTGCATGATCACCCACATGACAGTTAAGGCTGCAATGGAGCTCAAAGGGCACCCCGAGCATTGCTTACAGAAAGAGGCTGAATTGAAAGATGCCAGGGCTGTTCCTCAGACTCCAAAGAACCTCCAGCTCTAAATACGTGGGCATTTGGGTTTGAAATGCTGGTCAGGCTGTGATGTGTTTTGTGAAAGCACCAATAGCAGGAAAGGCAGCAGGAGCGACAAAAACCTGACTGAGTCTGAATGGCAACCTGTTCACCCGAGAGAACCATATTTGGCATTTTGTTGTCAAAATGAATGCTGATATTTGGGAATATCGTTGATGATATATGACAGTGGATGACATGAGAGTGCTGCAACTCTTTTGCAATTGACTTGCAACATTGACTTGAAGGCCTTCAAAATGGCTGCATGTAATGCTGAGCCTTGGAAAACAGCCACTCTCTAGCCAGAGTGCCCTCACTTTCCCCCATGGCATGTGCTGTGCATGCATGTTGTCGCCTTCCTTTATACACGGCTTGTTTGAGACATGCTTATGGTAGATGGTGGCCAATGGATTTTGGGGTCTCTTTATTTGTGATGCATAAGCAGCCAGGCCCAGGTGCTAATGGTTGATGTGTGGCTTCAAGGCCCTTGCTCTCCCTTCTTAGGGTTCCTTAAGCAGGACTTGCATTTTGGGCGTCACATGGCAGGACAGAGTCACAAGCAAGGTGTGCTCTACCAAGCCCACATTCCCAGTATGTTTGCACTCCTGTCTCAGCCACGTTGTATGCTGGCTTGGTCATGTACACAGAATGGAAGATGGCAGGATCCCCAAGGATGTGCTCTATGGGGAGCTGGCTTCAGGCACCAGGCCAGTTGGCAGACCAACTCTACATTACAAAGATGTTTGTAAAGGAGACATGGAGGATGGTAACCCCACACTGTGGCTCTCCCTTGCAGATGACCGCAGTACCTGGAGACAGTCAAGTTGTGCATCCACAGCAGTGACCAGAGGAGGAATGACCACTGTGAGGAGTGCGGAGGGTAGAAACACCATGGTGCATCTGCAGCAACACAACAGGACACCTTCATTTGCCCCAGCTGCAACAAAACATGTCTCTCCCATATCGGTCTCTACAGCCACAGCAAGTGCTGTAACTCTCCAACGGTTTGACTTCAAAAGCATGTTCCTCCATTGTCTCCCAAGACAGATGGTTGTCAAAAATAACAACAACGTTTTCTGTTGTATTGTAATTCTATTTAAATCATAGCAAAGCCTTTATCATATAAATCACATATACAAAGTTTCTGCAGTTTGGTGTCTTCTTTTTTGGTCACCCCAACTGAACCTTTTCTTGCTCCCAAAAGCTTGCAAAGATGCTTCCCAGCTTGCTGGCCTGTGGCCTTAGTCCTGGGCAGGCCTGCTAGCCTGTTCCTTGTAATGGCCAGCTGGGAGGCTTCCTCACGTGCAACTTGCCTTGCTTGTCATCTGTATGCGCTTTCTGGGTCAAAGAAGGGGGGATTTTGCACATTCTAAAGCTGGTGTGGAGCCTGGAGCCAACCAACCAATCAGCCAATAGACCAAAAATCAGCAGCACGCAGTATGCAAGAATCTCAGAGCAAAACAGAATGTGAAGTGCAATGTCAGAGCCAACATATTAACACTACAATAATATTAGGTTAGTCTGTGATGATGCTCATCCCATTTTCAGGTGGTGAGCTGTTCTCTTGTGCTCTCAGCCACTGTCAGTGAGATTCTTGGGTTTTTATCTTCCATCAGTGATATTTAACATAAAACTGAACTGACCTTCCTGGTAGTTTGGTCAATAAGTGTCAGCAACAGAACTCCAGCATAGAAACTGGAGAACAGGAGGACATATGCTATAGGCCAGTGGTGTCAGTTTTGATGAATGAATGAATTAAACCAAATAGTTTTAATTGGATTTTGGATAAATGTGCAACTGATTGTTACTGTTGTGCAAGGTATTGTGTCATTATCTTCCTTAGTGGGTTGTGCAAACCGCTGTTCCGAAGATTGCTTTTTATATGGTTGGGTAGGGGGCACTGAGAATGAGACTTTCCGGTATAGGGCAGTATAGAAATAAAATAATAATAACCACCACCACCACCACTGGGGGAATTGCCCTACAAAAGTTTGGGAACCACCACTATAGATTCTACCTCCTGGTTGCTACAGGGGCACAATACTCTTAAGCAAAGACGGGTGCCAGCATACAGTTTATACTGATATCAATGTTATCCTGGGGGTCTGTCTGGCAATCTCTTTGCACGCCAAGCTGCCAAGAGGATGCTCCCATGTGGCTCTGTTTCCCCTTTGTCCCCATGTCCTCCTACACTCTGCTGCTTCTTGTCCTCCACCCAGGCTCATCCCTTGCCTTGACTTCGCCCATTGTCACTTCCACCCCCAGATGCTGGGGATTAACAGCTGCTAAAGTCAGATGTCACAAACACAAAAGATTCCTGAAGTCCCACCCTTTCCGCATATGATCCCAGCAATAATTGGACCAGCTCACGCTATTCTGCTTCTGTATATCACAGACCAGGATTGCTGCAGGGCAGAAATGTATCCATGGTGGTGACATAGTTTGAAGGCGATGTCAGGTACAATTGCATCACTGTGTGCTCAGCTCGGTCGCACTAAAGACCATGGAGCCGTGCTAAATTATATCCCTCTTCAAGTTCAGCTGATAATAATCATTTTAGTAGGGGGGTGAGTTGGAAAGGGGAATATATTTCCTGAGAACTATTATGATTATGTTTCCCCCCAACATTTTTTTCATGAATGTTGCTGCAGGAGTGGCACGAACCTATCCCCCCCACAAGATACCACCTTTTTCTCCTTTCTGACTTCATCATGTTGGAAATCCCAGCCTATCAAGAAGCACATAGTGAAAAGAATGATGCCGCTTGCTGTAGGCATATTATTATTATTATTAGGTTTTTCAAATTACAGTTTTACAGTTGCATATCCAACATACAACATGAACATGAAGACAAGATTCCATAGAATTTCCTGGACTTACACCCTCCCCTTTGTGGGTCCTATTGTCAGTACAGTGGAACCTCGGGTTGCGAACGTGATCTGTGCACGAGGCACGTTCGCAACCCACAGGGTTCACAACCCGCAGCCCTGCGTCTGCGCATGCACGTGATGCGATTTGGTGTTTCTGCGCATGTGCGAGCGCCGAAACCCAGAAATAACCCGTTCCGGTACTTCCAGGTTCGGCGTGGTCCGTAACCTGAAAACGCACAACCCACAGCGTTCGCAACCCGAGGTATGACTGTAATTTCTTCCTACATCTTTTATAATAATCCAAATCTTTTACATCTCTATTATATCCAAAATTCACCATTAAACTACAAACGTTGTTGCTGTGGGCACAGGAACTGAGAGTAAGTAAAATACAGCAATGTTAATTATCAGGGAAACATTTCTGCAAGCACCAGAAAATGCCAGGAAAGGCATTTTTGACTCTGCTGAAAATGTACGCTGCCCCTGTTCTGAAACACACACACCCTTGTGTACTGAATGAAGGAGGCACGTCTGCATGTTATGTGCTTGTCCAATACTTATTTATTACATTTCTATATCACCCATTGCCTGCCTCCCCAGTTCATCCTCACAACAACCCTGTGAGGTAGGTCAGGCTGAGAGACGATGACTGGCCCAAGGCCACCTAGTGAGCTTCAGGGCTGAGGGGGGATTCGAACCCTGGTCTCTCAGGTCCTAGTCCTACACTTTAACTATTACACCACATTGAGCTCTCTTTATCCATGGTAGAGCCCCAGAGGGATTTCTAGCACCAGGAATGTGTTCTGGAACATGTCAAATAAGAAAAAAAAGTCTCAGTAAAGATCCAACATTTGATGACTGTGGGCATTCACACGCTGATGCTGAATAACTGGAAGATTTATTGTGACTAACAGAAGCCCTCCCTCTTTTTAGGTAGTTGTCAAATTCCTGATGCATCTTTGGAGCTTTTGGATAGTCCACAGGGGTGGATATTTACTATAATCTATAAAATAATTCTAACCTTCACCACTGCAATAATAATAATAATAATAATAATAATAACAATAATAATAATAATAATAATAATAATAATAATAATAATTTATTTATACCCCGCCCATCTGGCTGGTTTCCCCAGCTACTCTGGGCGGCTCCCAACAGAATACTAAAAACACGATAAAAGATCAGACATTAAGAACTTCCCTGAACAGGGCTGCTTTCAGATAAACTTCATCATTTATAGGTAGGTGAAGGGTGCATAAAGAAAGACATATGCAATTTGAGCAGTGCACATTTTGTTCAGACATGTAATAATTCCTCCTTAAAACTGAGATCAGGAGAAACCAGTTCAGGTTCATTTTCAGCAGAAGCTAGCTGTCCACAGAACTGATGGGCTTATCCCTGCAATGTTACAAACATTTCTGGAGCACTTTTTCAACTGTAAACAAACAAACAAACAAACAAACAAACAAACAAGACTTATAAAATTATATGATAAAATAAACTGTCAAACAAACTTTTAAATGCATATATGTAGAAATAGTGGCTTAGACATCCTAAGGGCAGAAACACTTACCTGAAGCAGAGCAAATACAAAATCAGGGTTTGAGTCATTCAGCAGATAGCTCTGTTGGTTAGAGCGTGGTGCTGATAATGCCAAGGTTGCAAGTTTGATCCCTGTATGGGACAGCTGCATATTCCTGCATTGCAGAGGGTTGGACTAGATGATCCTCAGGGTCCCTTCCAACTCTATGATTCAGAATCAAGTATTTGCCATTGGCAGCCAGAAATGGAAGGAACCTGTGTCTCCCTCTTTGCTGTCCTTCTGCCAGAAGTTTTCATTTCAACAGGCCTTTGGGAACTGACTGGAAAGGGCTTTTAATAATGCTGTTCTGTCTGCATATTAATATATTATTATTATCATCATCATCATCATCATCATCATCATTATTTTATGAGTTTAATTACTTTTTAATGATGATTTTTATATGTTTTAGCTTTTTGTATTTTATTTGTATGGGTTTCATTTTGGAAGCTGCCTTCTGGAGTCCCATTTTGGGGAAAATACAAGATTTAAACAACAACAATAAATAACTAATAATAATGAAAAATGGCAAGATCTCCTTTCAGATAGGAGTGGCAGAGAAACAACCCTTCAAAGCGCTGCGGCTAAAGCTTTAATTCACTACTGAAGATTGATTTTTCCCAATTAATTCCAGCATCAAGTGATTCATTATATGAATAAACTGATTAAATCTGGGATTGGTTTTGATGTAAGAGTCCAGAGTCCATTGCAGTGTTTGCTTGGGAGCAAATTGGCATGTCTCTGAAGTGGCTTCACACCTCTGGCAAGGGTTTATGCAAGAAAGCTTGATTCAAATCATTTCCTTCCAGGAAAGGCAGAGATATGCCTCTTGTTAATCTAGGAACCACCTTTATAGATGAAAGCTGTTCTGTACTCTGAAAATGATAGCCGCACCTCACTGTATTGCAGCCAATTGTCCTGATTGCGCATCCTCACAGTGGCCACTGAGATGCCTCCAGGAAGCCCATAAGGAGGGAGTGAGCACAATAGCCCTCAATAGCTGGTGTTCAGCCTCTGATCTGACAACCATCATGTTTAGTCACCACTGAACCTTCAGAACATCAGAAGCACCGTTCTGGATCAGGTCAAAGAGGGCCCATCTAGCCTGGAATTCTCTTCTCATGGTGGCCAAGCAGATGTCCCAATGGGAACCCACCTGAGATCAACAGCACCCTCCCCACTTGTGATTCTCAGCTGCTGCTATTCAGAGGCACACTGCCAGTGGAGGCAGAACTAGCCGTTGTGGCTAGTAGCCATTGCTAGTTGTATCCTCCATGAATCTGCATGATCCTCTTTTAAATACATCCATGTAGGTGGCCATAACTGCCTCCTGTGGAAGAGAGTTCCATAGTTTACCGTATTTTTCGTCCCATAGGATGCTCTGTCCCATAGGACGCACCTGGTTTTTTTGGGGGGGAAATAAAGGAAATTTTTTTTTCCTTTATTTCCCCCCAAAAAAGCAGGTCGGAGAAACTGAACCAGGTCGAGGAACAGCAGGATGGCGGCGCTGCGCCTCCCTGCTGTCCCCCGAGCTTGTGGGGCTGGCCGATGTCTGCCCAGCACGAGGGGCGCTCTGATTCAGGGAACCCTGCCCGCTGGGTGGCAGGCTGCTATCCGCAGCATGGGGAGCCCTGCAGGGAACTCCTGCAGGACTCCCCATGCTGCGGATGTGTTCCCGAAGCGCTGGGCGCCCTGAAAGCAGAGCGCCCGATGCTCCGGGAAGCAGGCTGCTATCCGCAGCCTAGACATCCCTGCAGGACCTCCCACAGGGCTGCCTAGGCTGCGGATGTGTTCCCGAAGCGCCGGGCGCTCTGCTTTCAGCGCGCCCGGCGCTCCGGGAAGCAGGCTACTATCCGCAGCCTAGACAGCCCTGCGGGACTTCCCGCAGGGCTGCCTAGGCTGCGGATGTCTTCCTGAAGCCTGGAGAGTGAGAGGGGTCGGTGCGCACCGACCCCTCTCGCTCTCCAAGCTTCAGCGAAAGCCTGCATTCACCCCATAGGACGCACCCAGATTTCCCCTTCATTTTTGGAGGGGAAAAAGTGCGTCCTATAGGGCGAAAAATACGGTAACTATGCACTGTGTGAAGAAGTTTTTTGTTTGTTTGTTTGTTTTTAAATCTGTCCCGATTCTTCCATTGAAAGTGTGTGGCCTCTGATCCTGAAGGTAGCATACAAGCGATCATAATTAGTAGCCATTGATAACTTTATCCTCCATTAACTTATCTCATGTTCTTTTGAAGCCATCCTTGGTATGGTCAATTGCTTCAATTGTCTGGCCTCACAATGGACTTTTGTTGATCCAATTAGAGACTTGTATACAATTAATGACAAACCTAGACAGCATCTTAAAAAGCAGAGACATCACCTTGCCAACAAAGGTCCGTATAGTTAAAGCTATGGTTTTCCTAGTAGTGATGTATGGAAGTGAGAGCTGGACCATAAAGAAGGCTGATCGCCGAAGAATTGATGCTTTTGTTTGTTTTTTTTTTTAAAGATTTTTATTAAAGTTTTACAAGAAAAGAAAAATAGAAATTCACAGAATAAAAAACCATAAATTACAGAAAAAAGAAACACGCAAAAAAGAAAAAAAGGAAAAAAATACAGAAAGAAAAGCACAGCTAATTAAGAAAAATTACATTTAAACAAAGAAAAAATAAAACCATTCCATTTTTCCAATAGCCTCAATTTCATATGCTTATGTTCTTGACCTCCTCGCACCTTCCCCTTTTTGTATTCCCATTCAAATATTTAATTCAGCAAATTCTTACCCTTTGTCAAATGTTTAAACTTTGTACCATAACATATACTATATCCCTATTTTTCAACCAATTATCAATACCTTTTTTGCATAGTCTTAATAACTTTTATCACTAATTACCACTTATTACCCATCCAAGCACATTTTTAACACTCATTGATTTTATAATATTTCTGAAGGTAGTCTTTGAATTTCTTCCAGTCTTCTTCCACCAACTCTTCTCCCAGGTCTCGGATTCTGTCAGTCATTTCCGCCAATTCCATATAGTCTATCAGCTTCATCTGCCATTCTTCCAGGGTGGGTAGCTCTTGTGTCTTCCAATACTTTGCGATGAGAATTCTTGCTGCTGTTGTTGCGTACATAAAGAAATTTCTATCTTTCTTTGGCACCAATTGGCCCACCATGCCCAAGAGAAAGGCCTCTGGCTTCTTAAGGAATGTATATCTAAAGATTTTTTTCATTTCGTTATATATCATCTCCCAGAAAGCCTTAATCTTTGGGCATGTCCACCAAAGGTGAAAGAATGTTCCTTCACTTTCTTTACACTTCCAACATTTATTGTCAGGCAAATGGTAGATTTTTGCAAGCTTGACTGGTGTCATGTACCACCTGTATATCATTTTCATAATATTCTCTCTTAGGGCATTACATGCCGTAAATTTCATACCTGTGGTCCACAACCGTTCCCAGTCAGCAAACATGATGTTATGACCAACATCTTGTGCCCATTTAATCATAGCAGATTTAACTGTTTCATCCTGCGTATTCCATTTTAGCAGCAAGTTATACATTCTTGAAAGTATTTTAGTTTTGGGTTCTAACAACTCAGTTTCCAATTTTGATTTTTCCACCTGGAAACCTATTTTTTTATCCATGTTATAGGCTTCTCTTATTTGAAAATAGTGCAGCCAATCTCGCACCTTATCTTTTAATTTCTCAAAACTCTGCAATTTCAATTTATCCCCTTCTTGTTCCAGTATTTCCCAATATTTCGGCCATTTG
This sequence comes from Podarcis filfolensis, assembly GCF_964270895.1. Lineage (NCBI taxonomy): Eukaryota > Metazoa > Chordata > Lepidosauria > Squamata > Lacertidae > Podarcis > Podarcis filfolensis. The sequence continues at coordinate 54,236,099 of NC_139611.1, read as the reverse complement.
GCCTCCATATTGGACTTTTTAAGTGCCTTTGCCTCCATTGGTGACAACCACCTTGGGGTTTTGTTCTCCAATAAGTCTTTATATCTTGACCAGACATTAAACAATGCTTTCCTGACAATATGATTTTTAAATGCTTTATGAGCTTTGACCCTGTCGTACCACAGATATGCATGCCACCCAAAGACATTATTAAAACCTTCTAAATCCAAAATGTCAGTGTTTTCAAGAAGCAGCCATTCTTTCAGCCAGCAAAATGCGGCCGATTCATAATAGAGTTTCAGGTCTGGCAGGGCGAAGCCACCTCTTTCTCTTACATCGGTTAGTATTTTAAATTTTATTCTAGGCTTCTTGCCCTGCCAGACAAATCTAGAAATATCCTTCTGCCACTTCTTGAAACAGTCCATCTTGTCCACAATTTGCAAAGATTGAAACAAAAATAACATCCTTGGCAATACATTCATCTTTATAGCCGCAATTCTTCCCAACAAGGAAAGCTTCAAGTTTGACCATATCTCTAGATCTTTCTTCACTTCTAGCCAACATTTCTCATAGTTTTCTTTAAACAAGTTTAAATTCTTAGCAGTCATATTAACCCCCAAATATTTAACCTTCTTTACTATTGTTAGGCCTGTCTCCTTCTGAAACCTGTCTTTCTCAATCGGTGTTAAATTTTTCTCAAGAACTTTTGTTTTAGATTTATTCAGCTTAAAACCAGCCATCTGCCCAAATTCTTGGATCACTTCCAAAACTCTTTTCGAACTAGATTCTGGCTCCTGTAATGTTAAAACTAAGTCATCTGCAAAAGCTTTCAATTTATATTGCTTAGCTCCGACCTGAATGCCTTTTATCAAACGGTCCCTTCTAATCATGTTCAATAATACCTCCAGGACTGTGATGAATAACAATGGGGAAATTGGGCAGCCTTGTCGTGTACCTTTCTCTATCTTAAATCCCTCTGTCACCATATTGTTCACAATTAATTTAGCCTTTTGTTCTGAGTAAATTGCACTTATACCATTTTCAAACCCTTGACCCACCCCCATCCCCTGAAGATTTTTCTTCATAAAACTCCAAGAGATGTTGTCAAAGGCTTTCTCCGCATCTATAAAGATTAAAACTGCTTTGGTGTTTATATTCACTTGCAACTTCTCCAAGATGTTGATTATGTTCCTTGTATTGTCCGACAAGTGTCTACCCGGGAGAAAGCCCGCTTGGTCCTTATGAATCTCTTCCAGTAGTACTTTCTTTAATCTATTTGCCAAAATGTCCGCAAATATTTTGTAATCCACATTAAGAAGGGATATGGGGCAGTAGTTCTTAAGTTGCGTCTTTTCAGACTCAGTTTTTGGTATAAGTGTAATATAAGCTTCCTGCCACGACTCCGGCGCCTTTTCCCCCTCTAGTATCTCATTGCATACCTCCATTAGTGGTCGAATTAACCAATCTTTCAAAACTCTATAGTATTTGGAGGTTAAGCCGTCTGGTCCTGGAGATTTGCCCAACTGCATGTTCCGAATGGCACCCTCCACTTCCTGTTCTGTAATTTTGTCACTCAACATTATCCTCTTTTCTTGAGAGATTTTTTGTAATCCGTTTTTCCTCAGAAATTGGTCTAATTCGACCTCTTTCTGTGGCCCTTGTGTATAAAGTTGTTTGAAAAATCTCTGGAAGCAGTTTCTAATTTCCAATGGGTTCTGTATAATCTTTCCATTTACTTCCAAATTTGTTATGGTGTTTAGTTTCTGTCTTTTCTTCATCTGCCATGCAAGCAGTTTCCCACATTTGTTAGCCGATTCAAAAGACTTTTGTCTCATCTGTTTGATTTTCCATTCCACTTCCTGATTTATCATTCTCATATATTGTACTTGATATAACTTAATTTCTCTCAGAATCTCTTGGGATTTTGGTTTCGCTCTTAATCTTTTCTCTCCTTCTTTTATTTTTTCCAAAATTTTATCTTTTTTCTCATTTTGAGTTCTCTTCTTTATTGCATTCTGTTGAATCAAAAACCCTCGCATGACCGCTTTGCTTGCGTCCCAGACTGTTCTTTTTTCCACCGTAGTGTTTAAATTTATCTCAAAGTAGTCTCTCAATGTTTTTTGGGCCTTCTTAATCACCTCCTGGTTTCTAAACAGGGTGTCATTCATCCTCCATCTGAAGGAGCCGATTGGCATTAGTTTCATCTCCATCTTTATTGCATTATGGTCGGAGCAAGTTTTGGGGCAGATTTCCACTTTTCGAATCTTGGGTGCCAGTCCTCTAGTTATCCATATTTGATCAATTCTTGTCCATGTCATATTGGCTTCAGAGAAGAATGTTCCCTCTCTTCCAAGGGGGTTCTTAGTTCTCCAAGTGTCAATCAAATCCATATTGTCAGTCAATTCAAAGAAAGTTTTAGGTAGTCTTCCATCTTTAGTTACCACCTGTCTTTGTGACTTATCCATGTTAGTAGATACCACTCCATTCATATCTCCCATCAAAATGATGTTATAGTCCATATAGTCCAACAATGTCTCGTGCAATTTCTTAAAAAATTCAGATTTCCCCTCATTTGGTGCATATATTCCTAAAATCAAATATTTTTCACCTTGTAGTTGAATCTCAATTGCAATAAACCTTCCTTGTTCATCTTTAAAAACAAATTTCGGTGATAGGCTCTCTTTAGCGTATATAACAACTCCTCTCTTTTTGACTTTGTCCGATGAAATAAATTCTTGACCCAGTCTTTTATTAATGAGAACTTTCCTGTGGAGCCTTACCACATGAGTTTCCTGCAAACAAATTAGATCCAATTGGTCCTTTTTCGATATATGAAATACTTTCCTCCTCTTCTCCGGCGAGTTAAAACCGTGAATGTTCCAGCTTAATAATTGCAGAGACATGGTGTGTTTATTTTAATTTCCTCCAGCCGCTCCCAAGAGCTCGTCAAGTTCTTGCGGTGGTATCTTCTTTTTTGATTTGTCAAATTCCAAAGGTGGTGGTGCTATGCCAGCTCCTGGTCTCAAGGCTTTTGGCAGATCTGTCGCTTCCTTTTGTAGATCTTCTTCAAAATCTCTCAGAAATTTTTCCTTATCTTCCACTGATCTGATTCTGAACTTTTTCCCCTTAAATGTAAAGGACAGTCCCTGGGGGAACTCCCATCTGAAAACAATAGTATTCTTTCTCAACAAGGCCACCAAGTCTCCGTAGTTAGTTCTCAAATCCAAAAGGTGTTTCGGAATATCTTTAAAAATCTCCGCTCTGGTCTCATTAATCTCTAGGGTCTTCTGGAAGTGAGCACTCAATATTTTGTCTCGTTCCTCTTTCGATCGGAGGGTCACCAAACAGTCTCTCACCCTGTTTTTCCTCCCTCCTCTTCCAAGTCTGAAGGCGCTCACTATCTTAAAATCTTTATCCAGCTCCAAGTTCCAGAATTTCTGAAATTCCTGTGAAAGATAGTCATTCAAATTATCTCTCTCAAGTTCTGGCACCGCCCTGATCCTCAGGTTTGTCTGTCTCTCTCTCAATTCAACCATAGACAATAAGGCCTGGTGGTCCCCAATCTGTTTACGTATTGGTTTGATTTCTTCCTCCACAGCCACAGCTTTTTCTTTTGCCTCCTCGGCTATTTTCCTAGTAGTCGCAGATTCCTCCAACAATTTTTCTATAGCTTTGGTATTTGAATTAATACTGGCTGTGTTCCCTTTAATTTCAGCTGACTGATCTGAGACCTGTTTACTTAGGCCTTCCAATTTTTCATAAATTTTATTCAACACAGATGTAAATTCCCCTTCTGAGGCCATTCCTTTTGGCTCAATTTGCCCTGGGTCTTCCTCCTGAGTCACAGGGAGGCCAGGCACAGATGCCCTACGTTGCTGGGAGATTGAAGTAGATTGTTGGACTTTGACCTTGGATCTTGTTGCTCTTTGTTCAGTCATTCCCCTTTATCTTCAGTCAAGGTCAATTCCCACAGGCAAGCCTTGTAGTGGGAAGTCCCCAAAGTTGACAGTGGAAAATTCCTCCAATCAGGTATTAACTTCAATAGTCCTCTAGGGGGATACAGTGGCTGCCATAAAATTCTCAATAGCCAGACAAACAAATCTTTTTGTAGCTTTCCGTATCCCCTCTTTAATTGAAACTAAGTATTCAGATCAGTAAAACTCAGAAATGTATCTTCTTGCAGAGTTAGATCAAATATTTACTGTATCCACAGTCAATGCGAGCTCAAATGTAGCAAACCTCATTAATCTGACAGACCGTTCCCATGAGAGTTCAAATAAAAAGTCTTTTTAAATTCCCAGAAGATCCCCAGAAGAAATACAGTCACTTTCTCAACTTCCCCTGCAGGGGAGTTCTCTCTTTTGGTGCTTAGAGTTAAAGTTGAACGATCCACATTAAAGTAATAGCACAGAAAGGTCTTTGCTTTGATCTTTTACAAAGCGGAAAGGCGGACTTCCTGTTTACACCTTTCCGCTTCGGAGCCCAAATTCAGTCGTTTTTGTTCTCAAATCCAAATTTCTTAAGTCCCCCTACTCACGGGTGTTCTCTTTTAGAGCCGAATTTCACAGGAAAAAGGTCAGCGCTCTCCGGCAACAGCTACGCGGCTTCGCTCTGTAGATGCAGCAATCGACCCGTAGCACCGCGCCGCTCCCGCTGCACACCGGAACCCCTTTCGGGGCTCCCTCGCAAAAACGGGGGGCGCAAAAGGTGCCTGCTGGGTCCCACGCTCGCAGGCTCTTTCTGCCTGCGATTTCAGATCGGGTCCCCGCTTCGCCGTAGCGGAACAGACCCACTTTCTACAGGGCTTCTCCTCCTACTCAGAAGGAGACCGCCATTGCCGTTGGCGCCGCCTCCGGAAGTCAAGAATTGATGCTTTTGAATTATGGTGCTGGAGGAGACTCTTGAGAGTCTCATGGACTGCAAGAAGATCAAACCTATCCATTCTTAAGGAAATCAGCCCTGAGTGCTCACTGGAAGGACAGATCGTGAAGCTGAGGCTCCAATACTTTGGCCACCTCATGAGAAGAGAAGACTCCCTGGAAAAGTCCCTGGTGTTGGGAAAGATGGAGGGCACAAGGAGAAAGGGACGACAGAGGACAAGATGGTTGGACAGTGTTCTCGAAGCTACCAGCATGAGTTTGACCAAACTGCGGGAGGCAGTGGAAGACAGGAGTGCCTGGATACAACTAGCAATGGCTACTAGCCACAACGGCTAGTTCTGCCTCCACTGGCAGTGTGCTCTGGTCCATGGGGTCACGAAGAGTCGGACACGACTAAACGACTAAACAACAACAACAACAATACAATTAAGTCAGGCTCAAAATAGACCCACTGAGATAAATAGAGCTAAGTTAGCCTTCAGCTACTTAAAGTTGGGTTGAGTACAACCCCAGGGTGAACATTTAAGAATACACATTGCCTATCTTCTCTGTTAACAATGGAAAACAAGCCTTATCATAGAATCACAGAATTGTGGAGTTGGAAGGGACCCCATGGGCCCATCTAGTCCAACCCCCTGCAATGCAGCAATCGACTGGTTCTCTGTGCACAATGGAAACACCTATCAATACCGCCAATGTTATTCAAGGATGGAGCTGAGTGAGAGCAGGAATTTTATGAATGGGAGGCCATTGAAAACGATTAAGTATAAAAATGGACGCATCCTTGAGTAGAACATCATTCTCACCAACTCTAAGAAACCATGCCAGAACATAAGAAGAGCCTGCTGGATCAGGCCAAAGGGAGCCAGCATCCTGTTCTCACAGGGGCCACACAAACTGCCCAATGGGAAACCCTCAGTCAGGACCTGCGCACAAGAGTCCTCTTCCCTCCTGGGGTCTCCAACAACAGGCATTCAGAAGCAGAGCAGAACCATCATGGCTAATAGCTCTCTCCTCCATAGATCTATCTGATCCTCTTTTAAAGCCATCCAAGTTGCAGCCCATCACTGTCTCCATAGATCCATAGTTTAACTCTGTGTGGAAAAGTCCTTCTGTCTTTCCTGAATTTCTAACCTTCAGCTTCATTTGACAAGAAAAACTTGTCTCTACCCACTTTCCCCAGGCCATGTTAAGTAGTTGCATTACTAAGTGAATGCTCCAAACACTGGCAGGCAAGATAGATAGATTTTTTTCTGAAACCTGTTGTTGTTAAAATTCAACATCAATGAAAACAACAGACAGATAAACAAAGATGCATGAATTGGGGAAAAAATTATGCTAATCTCTGTTTTTGACAAATTTCTAAAAACAGCCTGACTAACTTCATTCAATCAGATTAGACATTTCTCCAAATTCTGCAGTATTGGTTCATGTAAAATGCATATTGTAGGGGACATGCATTGGAAAGCAAACTAAAATGCTTATTTTAGAGAAAGAATATATACAAGATATATACAGTGATTTGCATCACTCCACCCTGGCCTTCTGCCCAAGCTGGTTGCAGCCGCAGGGCTGTGTGTGTGAATGTGGGCCTGCTACGCTTTTAAGTCAGATGTCCCCTGGCTGTAATTTGGATGATACAGACAGCCTATGCTTCTGACCTGCCAACATCCAGCCCTAGAGCCTTGACATGACCATAACATTGAGAGCAGGAATGGGCAACCCTTTTCCCATCAAGAACTGAATTCTCTTGCGTTTGGGACATGAGAAGAGAGATCAGTGGTGACTTATTCAAGCTCGGGAGCTCAAAGCTTGACAACAGAGACAAGATCACGAAAGGCATTTTTGTGACAAGCCAAGTGAGTGCTGTTTTGGAGTGATCTAAGCCAGCATGACAAAACCTGTGAGCACCAAAAGAGCACAGGCAAACAGCGAGCCCCATCTGTAGTTGGGAATTTTGCATAAGGACCAGAGAATGTGCAGAATTCCATTGAGATATGAACATTCCCCAAAACCTGTTGGAGATTATGTAAAGTGACTGGGAAATGTGCACATTCTCCACGAGGCCTGCGGAATGGGCACAATGGCCAGTTGTTATGCACATTAACCACTCAACTTGCATTCCTCTTTTTGTGTATAAATACGTGGTGTCTGTCTCCAGCCTTAAGGAAGGCATTGCCTTTTGGCACCACTAGATGGCAATTCATACCCGTCAGAACACACTGCGATATTTGGGAAGTGCAAACCCCTGACTCTTTGCAGTTTACACAGCCTGTCTCAAAGCACTTCATTTCTTTTAGTTTAGGAGCAACCCTGGGTTAACTGTAATTTTTGTTAGAGGAAAATGCAAATAATTTCCACATGACAAGAAGAAATATTATTAAAGCTAAACTGTGTTTTGGACTCTTGACACATCCTTGACAATTTGAATCTGGGAGCGTGACTTCTCCATCCCTTCCACCAGGGAGCCTCCACTGCGTTATGGAGTTCCAACACCCCCCCCCCCCGGGATGGGGCTGTAATCCACATGCTAGAGGCCTTGGCCAATTTGCTGTTTTGAGCTTGCGTTGCTAGGAAACCAGAAAGGGGTCTGAAACATGTGGGCTTACTTTAGCATTTGTCTCCTTTCCACGTAAAAGGGGTTGGTTTGCTCCTCCTGCTCCAAAATCAGAGGAGAAAGCTGGAAGACATTCAAAAGGCCAATTAGTAGGACTGTCCGCTGATTAGAGAAATCTCGCGGCCTGGCGTGACCCCTGCTTTCTCCGAAGCTCATTTGGAAGGCCTCCCGGGATAGCGTGCACTGGAACACAACCAAGCCACTCTTTTGCAAGTTTACTCAGAGTAAGCCCACTGCGTTCCATGGAGCTGTCTCCCAAATAATTCTGCAGTAGATTGCAATCTTAATTAATTGCAGGATTTTAATTTGAATAATCAGCTGATGAAGCCTGCATACAAATAAAAAGAGTTGCACCATTCTTTATTGAAAACTTGTATTGAATCCAGACTGATTCCTACTCTGAAATAAACTGGGATTTAAGTAAATTCAGTGAGGTGCAAAATTCAAAGGGCAATTACGTTCCAATGTGTGCATTAGTCTGGGAGATGCACACTAAGTTTGTTCGCTTGAAAATCCGGATCCAACTGGAATTCTGCTTCATCTCTAGCAGTCTCCTTGCAGAAGCTAAGCAGGACTAGGTCTGTTTAGTGCCTGGATAGCAGATCAGGCCTGGTAACTACGGTACGCCTCTCTGTGTTCTATGTCGGAAGAAAGGCAGGATTAAAATGTGCATACCTTAAAGAGCAAGGCTGTGCCTGCTGTGGTGTGCACCCACCCCCAGTGGTGATTGTGGTGTGCTTGGAGGGGGTGGCTTGAGCAGATGGGAAACCCTGTTAACTTTTAGCAGGTCCTGCTCCGACCCTTGGGCCTCTCACAGAACTAAAGCGCTTGCAACCATTTCCTGACCGCGAGGCCATCAGAAGCGGATCATGATGTCTGCTCAAGGTTTACAGCTTTAAAAACAGTTAAACCATGGAATGCACTCCCCCAACGGGCAGTGATGGCTGCTATCTGGATGGCTTTAAAGGAGAAATATAGACAAGTTTATGGAGGAGATGGTTATTGATGGCAACTAGCCACGATGGCTAATGCCTCTGAATAGCAGTTGCTGGGGAGAGGCCAGTTGGGCTCAAGTCCTGCTTTTTTTAGGCTTCCCATAATAGGCATCTGGTTGGCCACCCTGAAAACAGTCTTGGGCTAGACTGACCTTTGGCCTGTTCCAGCTGCAGGCCTCTTCTTATGCTCCTGTGATTGTGCCCACTTTTTCTCTATGTGCCAAAGAGCTGGCATGAAGAGAGGGAGAGTGGCCATATTAACTAAGGGCAGGCACTACAGAAACAACAGCTGTGCTCACTCATGTCTTCCTTGTGGGTTTCCCATTGGTGCACCTAGTTAGCTACTGTGAGAACAGGATGCTTGACTTTTGTAGGTGTGATGGGATGTTGAGCTGCTTGTGCGTAAAGTTCCTAATCCCTCAGTGTTTGGCTAAGTCCACAAACCACTGTCTGTAACGGAGCGCCATAAGCATGGCCCCGTCAGTCGCTGGCAGAATCCGACAGTGGGCGTTTACGGAATTTCTTCCAGCATAACAGCTCCTTAACGGAAACACGTCTTCTGGACTCTCTACGTGACAATTTCCGGCGAGGAGTGGGTGTCCCTAATGGAGGTCCTGAAACCTCCTCGCTGTTCTCGCTGGAATTGTCTCTGAGCCAATCTTCTGACTCGTCTTCCCTTGGAGCTCTTTCTCGCCCCCTGCTGGTTCCCTCCTCCGCTGATAAGTCTCTCTCAACCTCTGGGAGCCCCTCCACCACCTGTTCTTCCGATGACAGTTCCCTGACATCCACCTCCCCTCCAGGGCCCCCTCCACCCCCTCCCCTCCCTTCCTCTGCTGGAGGCGAGGGAGCAAAACCCCTGAAAGAACTTCCCTCATCTTCCGAAGTCTCGAACATTTTCCTCCACCGGTTGCTGTTTTGGGTTTCTAAGTACTCATCCTCCTCGGAATCTATTCCTTCTTCCCACTCTGACCCCGTGAATCCTTCCAATTCCTCCTCCTCGTCGGTGGTGCCAAAGTACTCTCTCCGGAACCTCGCTACTGACTGAGGTTTCCTGGGGAACCTTTGATGGAACGCTTCGAGCAAGACCTCGTCATTGACTTCCTCTGCCGGCACCCAGGTGTTTTCTGACTCCGGTTCCCCTTCCCACGCTACCAAATACTCCACCTGATTACCCTTCCACCTGGAGTCGAGGATTTCCGCCACATGGTTGCTGCTTTCCCTCTCTTCTAAGACAGGTCCCTGTGGGAAAACCCCTTCTTTTCCCCCCCTATACGGTGACAGTAATGACCTGTGGAACACTGGATGCAGTTTCATGTGGTTCGGTAACCGGAGTCTGAAAGCTATGGGGTTAACCTGTTGAATGACCTCAAATGGTCCCAATCTTTTGGGTCTTAATTTCTTGCAACCCCCCTTGAACGGCAGTCCTTGGGTGGACAGCCACACCTGATCCCCCACCCTTATGGTTTCACCTTCCCTTCTGTTCTTGTCTGCCTGCTTCTTATATTGTTCTTTGGCCCTTTCTAAGTTGAGTTGGAGTTGACGATGGATCGCTTCCATTTCTTCTACAAAAAGTTCTGCGGCTGGGACGCTCCATCTCTCCCCTCCTCCCCCTGGAAATGCCCTGGGGTGGCACCCATAATTAGCCAAAAAGGGGCTCATCCCGGTGGACACATTCTCCGCATTATTGTAGGCAAATTCCGCCAGCGCCAACTTTTCCACCCAATCGTTCTCTCTGTCATTGACATAACACCTCAGATATTGTTGGAGGATACTGTTTGCTCTTTCCGCCTGCCCGTTGGTTTCTGGGTGCCGGGCAGTCGAAAAATTGACCTCCACGTGCAGTAAGCTCATGAGCTTCCTCCAGAACCTGGACGTGAATTGTTTGCCCCGGTCTGAGACCACCCTCAAGGGGGCGCCATGCAGTCTAAAAATATGTTCTACAAACAATTTAGCTGTCTCTTCCGCCGTGACTGCATGTGAGCAAGCTACAAAGTGGCCCATCTTAGTTAACAGGTCTACTACTACCAGTATGGCGGTTTTCCCCTTGGATTTCGGCAGATCAGTCATAAAATCTATCGATACCGCCTCCCATGGCCTCTCTGGTGTGGGCAACGGTTCTAACAACCCCGCCGGCGCCCGCCTTTCTCCCTTGGCTCGCTGGCATTGGTCACACCCTCTTACATACTCCCTTACATCTTCCCTCACCCTGGGCCACCAAAATTCCCTGGTAACCAACCACATGGTTTTGTGTTGCCCAAAATGCCCTGCTGTAGGGCTGTCGTGCATCTGTTTGAGTACTCTCCCTCTCAATTCCCCTTCGGGTATATATAGTGCCCCTTTGTAATACAATGCCCCGTTTCTTTCTTCAAAACCTCCGGAGTTTTCTCCCTCCCTCCTTAGACCTTGGAGCTTATTCTGGGCGTATTCATCATTCTGCGTCTCCTCTACCAGTTCCCTTTGCCCCACCAACGCCGCCCCACACACCCAGTGGTCCTCTGGGATGATATGTCTCTCTTCGGGTGCTCCCTCCCCCTCCAAATACTCTGGTTTGCGTGAGAGAGCGTCCGCCCTGACGTTTTCCGGGCCTGGCACATAGCAAATTTCAAAATAAAATTTGGAGAACTCCTGTGCCCATCTCACTTGCCGTTGGTTGAGCACTCGTGCCGTTCTCCAGTACTCTAAATTCTTGTGGTCTGTGCATACTTGCACCTTGTGTTGTGCACCAATTAGTAAGTGTCTCCATTTCCGGAACGCTTCGCTTCGTGAATGGCGAGTAGTTCTCGGTCATATACCGTGTAGTTCTTCTCGGATTTGTTTAACTTCCGCGAGAAGAAGGCACACGGTCTCCACTCCGACTTATCCTTCCCCGGCTGAAGAAGCACCGCCCCCACCGCCCGGTCTGAGGCGTCAGTTTCCACTCTCATGGGTTTTTGTAAATCCACATGCAGGAGCTGTTCTTCCGAAGCGAAGGCCTTTTTCAATTCTTCGAATGCTTGCTCCGCTTCTGCCGTCCAAACAAATTTCTTCTTGCTGCTGAGACAGTCCGTGATGGGAGCCGTTAAATGGGCAAAGTTCTTGATGAACTTCCGATAAAAGTTCCCAAACCCTAAGAATCTTTGCACATCCTTTTTCGTTTTCGGTCTCTTCCATTCCAGTACCGCCTGGACCTTGCCTGGATCCATGGCTAACCCCTTGTCTGACAAGCGGTACCCCAGGAATTCCACCTCCTTGGTGTGAAACTGACACTTCTCTAATTTCACCCACAGTTGGTTTGCTTGCAGTCGGCTCAACACTTCTCTGACGTCCTTTACATGCTGCTCCTCATTCTCTGAATAGACTAATACGTCATCTAGGAAGGCCACACAATTCTTGTAGAGCAGAGGCCCCAGCACGTGGTTCATGAACGATTGAAAACATGCTGAGCCTGCTTGTAATCCAAAGGGCATAACGAGATATTCGAAAGCCCCTAGGGGGGTGAACATCGTTGTCTTCCATTCATCCCCCTCCCTTATCCGTATCAGGTTGTATGCCCCCCTTAAGTCCAGTTTAGTGAAATTTTTTCCCTTCCTCACCCGGGTCAAAATGTCATCAATCCTGGGCATGGGAAAGGCCACTGGTTCCGACACTGCATTTATGCTCCGGAAGTCCACTACAAGTCTAGGTTTATTCGTGTTTTTTTTGTCCACAAAAAACACTGGGCTGCCCCCCACCGCTCTGGACTCTCTGATGAAACCTCTCTTCAGGTTTTTGTCAATAAACTCCCTCAACTCCTGCATTTCCCTGTCTGACATGGCATACAGCTTGCCCACAGGGAGCTGGGCTCCAGGGACTAGATTGATCTGGCAGTCAAAGGGTCTATGCGGTGGTAGTTTGTCTGCTTCCCTTTCGCTGAAGACATTGCTCAGGTCAGCGTATTGTTTGGGCACCTTTCCTTTGTCCATTACTTCTGTTCCTGCTAGAAAGGCCTTTGCCCCTTCTGCAGCCTTGCCCTCTTTGCAATGTTCTAGGCAATGTGCTGACCCAAAGGAGACCACTCTCTGATGCCAACCCACTAGCGGATCATGCAACGCTAGCCAGCTCATCCCCAAAATAATGGGAGCCCCTCCCAAGGTGGCCACATGGAACGCTATTCTTTCGGTGTGCCTGGCTACCCTCATTACCATTGGGACGGTCTGTAAGCTGACTCCTCCTCCCAACAGCTCTCTCCCATCGATCGTGGTCACCTGCAAGGGGTTGCTTAAAGGGATAGTCTGTATCTGGTGTTCTGCTGCAAACTCCTTGCTCATAAAATTACAGGAGCTGCCTGAGTCCAATAGCGCCCTTATCTTTAAGGGATGTCCGTTTGGCAGCTCTAGCAACACCTCTATCACTAGGGCTGGTCTCGGAGGTTCTGGCGTGGGCACTTTTACTGCTCCTTGGCCTGACTGCTGTGCCCTGATGGTGGCAGTCAGGCGCTGGCTTTTACTTGGTCCTGTCCTTCCTCCTCCTTCCCCCCAACAGCTCCTGCCATCCCTTGCCATTCCTTTCTTTGTGGACAGACTCTGGCAAAATGACCTGGCTGCTGGCAGAGATAACATTTCTTGGGGCTCTTCCCCTCCTTCTTCCGCCCTTCACTGGGATTTGAAACTGCCCGCGCGCGCGCTGTTCCAACTTCCATCGGCTCTGCGGGCGGGAAAGCTGGCTCCGGAATCTCTGGAATGCGGAAATCTCTCCAACGCTCCCCTTTCCCTTCCCGCTTCTCCAAGGCTCTGGCCTCCTGGCGTGCTCCAATGGTCAGCGCTGATTTGGTCAGCTGGTCCATAGACTCCGCCCTGGGCGCCCGGGAAAGTTCATCTTTCACAGCCGAGGAAAGTCCCTCTTCGAAAAGCATTTGAATGGGTTCCGCTGACAGATCCCACCCCAATTTGTGTATCAACATAGTAAACTCAGTCCAGTACTCACGGACAGATCGGCTCCCCTGTTTACAAGCCATCAACTGTCTGCGCACCACTCCCTGTTCAATGTCGCTGGAAAACATCAGGTCCATGGCGCGAAAAAACTTCCGTGCGTCTTTCAAGACTTCATTATGCCCTGCCATCAGGGGTCTAACCCAGTCTTTCGCCCCTCCTTCGAGATGGCTAATCACAAACGCCACTCGCGATTCCTCATCGGGAAAGTCATCAAACTGCAGATTAAGAGCATACTGCATCTCTGTCCTAAAGGCTTGATAGTTCCTGGGATCCCCCCCAAACTTCTGCACCAATCCTGGCATCTTTCTTGCTTGTGGGGGGGCCTTTGCCTTTTCTGCATCCTGAGCCCTCCTCTCATCGAGCCTCGCCGTTTGCAGCGCTAGCTGGACCTCCAACACCCGGTACCTTTCTTCGAGGCTTGGACCGGCTCCAGCTCCTCCTGCTTCTCCGGTTCCGGCTGGGTTGCTCATGATGCCTTCTCTGCACAAGCTGCTTTCAGGGACTGTCGGATTGCTGTGATGGGATGTTGAGCTGCTTGTGCGTAAAGTTCCTAATCCCTCAGTGTTTGGCTAAGTCCACAAACCACTGTCTGTAACGGAGCGCCATAAGCATGGCCCCGTCAGTCGCTGGCAGAATCCGACAGTGGGCGTTTACGGAATTTCTTCCAGCATAACAGCTCCTTAACGGAAACACGTCTTCTGGACTCTCTACGTGACAATTTCCGGCGAGGAGTGGGTGTTCCTAATGGAGGTCCTGAAACCTCCTCGCTGTTCTCGCTGGAATTGTCTCTGAGCCAATCTTCTGACTCGTCTTCCCTTGGAGCTCTTTCTCGCCCCCTGCTGGTTCCCTCCTCCGCTGATAAGTCTCTCTCAACCTCTGGGAGCCCCTCCACCACCTGTTCTTCCGATGACAGTTCCCTGACAGTAGGGCTTTGGCATGATCCAGCTACAAGACTCTTCTCCTTTTCTCATATTCTGGCCAGGCTGTTTTGTTTTTGGTCAGTTGGCAACTCCAGTTCTTTCCTCCTGCCCTCCTGGTACCCTCCTGATGTGTTGGCCTACAACATCCATCATTGTTGATGTGAGTTGCAATCCAAAACATCTGGGGACTACTGGGTTGAGGGAGGCTGGGCTAGAGTCACAGAACCGAGGTTCTGACCCTTAAGCACAGTGACTGCTAATATCCTGCAGCTCCTGGTTTCAGCTCTTAAGTTTCACATAAATGCTTGATTTCTGTGGTAGAAAGGAGATATGCTTTATGGAAGTCCCCATTGAGTTGTCCTTTTCACATGCTACAACTTTTTCCCACACCCAGTAAGTTGAAGGCGGAGGTTTCAGTGAATTATGAAGACTCGGGGGGGGGGGGAGTATTTGGAATGGTGCCATGGCCAGGTCAGGCTTAACAGAGAATTTGGGCTGCTTTCCACCTGGCGCTGGGCGACAATGTTAAATTGTCTTGGTCATCACTGGATTAAAACAAATAGGCTTCTCGTCACATTTAACTTTTTTTGGAAAATAGCATTTCCCCTAAAAGATATGTAAGTCACACAGTAACTTTATTTCCCATTAATTAGCAGAAATTACACTTTATGGGTCAGAGCCTTGCGAAGCCTCAGAAGGCTCCAGGTGCCTGCAGCAGCTGTCAGCTTTTACAGAAGTTACTGGACCCTTCTAGAGAGATCCATCACTCAGCAACTCACTCTTTTGTGCAGTGTGTGCCACTTCTTTGATGACCATCCGTTATGCATACAGAAGGTTCCAGGTTCAATCCCCTGTGGCATCTCCAGAAACGGATGGGAAGGTCCCCAGCCTGGAACTCTGGAAAACCACTGCTGGTCCATGCAGACAACACTGAAGAATGCATCCAACAAGCTGCAAGGCAGCATCCTTTGCTCCTGTGTTGTACCTCTGTGTTGGCCACAGAAGCCAGGCACAGCCATGGAGAGCAACAAGAACATTGGTGGTGGTGGGGTGGATGTTTTAAAAAACATGGGAGACCCACTTCACTTCTACATCTACTGCTTTCATGGATGTCCAAGTCAGAATTATCTATCATCAAGAGAAGTCGCACCCTAGTATTTCTGTGTGAGTTACTGTTCTGAGCAGGAGGAAACCTGCTGAAATAGGTGACCTCCATGAGAGGACAATGGTGTCCACTCTGCTCGCCACTGATGCTCACTCTGCATCAAGAATGAGTGAGGATCCAGCCATGCTTGTTGCAGTAGCACAGCAGAGACACCTGGTCCAGAGGAAGAGACTGGAAGGACAGAGAGGTACATCCTGCAGAGACACAGTGGTCAGCCTCTTTGAGGGCGGGAGGTGCTTCCCTCCCCCCTTTTCCAATAAACCATTTCTCATAGCAGCGAGGGAATGACTGACCTAGATCTGTGCTATCTGGCAGCTTGAGTCTAGTAATGTTTGATTCACCAAACAATAGGCGGTTGAAACTTGTCTCCAGGAGATTGATGGAGAGTGGTTTGGCTTTGATTGGTCTCCTCCTCCTCTCCTATGTTACTTCACCACCCTAATCCCTTTACACCTTTGTGTCTCCCATGTTCCCTATTTGTTCTGCCACCAGCTCCCCCTCACTGGATGCAGCACTCTTCGTTCCAGAAGCGGTCCAGCCCTGTTTGTGAGATAGGATTGTGCGCTTCTGACATGAGCAGAATTGTTTTAGGAAAAACCACAGGTTTTGCTTAGGGCAGGGCTGTGGGATTCTGGCCCACACAGATCCATTGCACAATGACCTGGAACCATTCCCATCTATTTAGTTGCCTCGTGATGCTTATCTGACTTTCATAGAGCTGTGCTTTGGCACTGTGCACTAGTGACAACTCTGGCTTCCTGTGCGCATCCTCTTGCAAGAGCTTTTCTGTCTGTTCCATTTTGGCCTCAGCCCAAAGCACCAAGAGGAGCTGTGCCTTACACGCATGCAGGCAGAACCTGAGTTTGTTATAATCTGGCACTGAGGCTACCCTTCAGCTGCTGTATTTGGCTGGGTGCTGGTGGTGATGCTGCACAGAGGACACAAATTTGCATGAAATTTGTATATGCTAACTGATAAGCAGAACGTGTAAGTACGATAGTTTTAAGTAAATTTAAACACAACGTGTAAGTACGATAGTTTTAAGGTAAAACGTTTAAGTACAGGAATAATGTAGTTTCAAATATGCAGTGATACAGTATAGAGGTACATGAAATACCAGTACACAACAATTATTTTGTACAAGTCTCAATGGCAGTCAAAAGGAGTCCATATTAGTAAATTTAAATAATATCAACTTCAAATTGTTATTCTTAGCAGAATATACACGTTTTTCTTTTCAACTCTCGAGTAGGAATTATTCCTTATATTGAAACTTGTGGCCTGAGCTCTTGGTATATCCTTTTTAGTGTATTTCCAACAAGAACTCCAATTTCTTTAACTGATAAGCAGAGCCATAAATTTAGAAATTATGCTCAGTAAAAAAACAACCCCATAAACAGTTAAAACAAATATTTTAAATGTTATAAAACAATTAAAATAACACTAAGCTAAAACCCAGATCAAAACACATGACAACTGTCAGAGCTGCCCAAGGTCCCAGCTCACAAAGGACCAACGCTGCTTCGTTGTTAAGTACAAAAGTCTTTATTGAAGTTCAGTTTCACTTCCAGAGCCGCAGCGCGCAGCTCTACGTCTCAACTGTCAGACCGCTGATGATCCCTCTGAATCTCCTCCCCCCGTACACCAGTTTAAGACCCTCGCCTTGCTCCACCTTTTCCGCTGCTCTTTCCTCCTCTGGGTCCGCCTGCCCGCCGGAGTCTCGCCCTTTCTAGCCTCTTCTGACGCTGATTCTCCTGAGCCTTCTCCCTCCCTCCGGTGGGCTTTAGGAGCTGGTTCCCCATCCGGGTCTCCTGCTGTCCCCCGCGCCTGTACATTTGAACTTGGTGCGCGCGCCCAGCCAGCAGCTTTCCTCCTGACCGTTTCACTGCTGCTGTCACTGCTTCCCCCTTCGGGGGGGCTAGCTGCAACTGACCTCCCCTCCATTCCCCCACTCTCCAATGGAGGCGTGGTCAGCCCTGACTCACCTCCTCTCCCCGCTGGAGGGGACGCTGGCCCTGACACATGTGACTCTTCCCCCCCACTACGCTCTGGTGGGGAAACTGGTCCCGATCCCCCACTGCTGCTTTGGGGTTCCCCTCTGGCTCCTTGTTTCTGGTGCGTCCCCCCTGGGACCCCCCTTGCTCTGACCATCGGCGCCCCCTTCTGGGAATCTTCTGATTCGCTGGAGAAGCTCATGGAATCTCTCGGGCCACTGTCATACTCCCCTACGCTTCCCTCGGATTCTTCCCCTTCGCTCTCCAATTCCTCTCTCCCCAGTGCTCCTGCTCCTGATTCCCTGACAACAACATTCACCATATCTAGGAAGTCTTGCCCAAGCAAAGATATCATCAGCAGGCACAGAAGAATATAGTGAAAGTGATTGCCTTCAGTCAATAGGCAGAGAGTTCCAAAGTGTAGGTGTTGCCAGTAAAAGATCAGTGACTTACAATTGTGGAATGGGTAGTATGTGGCACCTGTACCAGTGGAGTTCCACAGAACAATGCCGCTGAGTGGGTGAATATGGCTCAGTAGCAAACTGGCAACCAGGGCAGGTCTCTGAGCAGAAGTGTTTTACGCTGACAAGGCCTCGCTCCCATCAGCAACCGTGCTGCAGCATTCTCTAACTGCAGCTTCCAGATCTGGTGCAAGGGAAGCTCCACATAGAGTGCACTGTAGTGATCCAGTTACAGATAGGTAGCCGTGTTGGTCTGCCATAGTCAAAACAAAAAAATTTTTTTCCTTCCAGTAGCACCTTAAAGACCAACTAAGTTAGTTCTTGGTATGAGCTTTCGTGTGCATGCACACTTCTTCAGATACACTGAAACAGAAGTTGCCAGATCCTTCTATATAGTGAGAAGGTGGGGAGGTGTATTACTCAGAAGGGTGGTGGGAATGGGTGATTGGCAGATAGCTGTGATGAGCCTGTTGACGGCTCTTAACGACTGCAATAGGTCTTACAGGAAAAAGCAAGGGGTGAGAAGGTGAAAAATGGCTTTGTCATATATAATGAGATAAGAATCCAATGTCTTTGTTCAGACCAGGTCTCTCCATGGTTTTAAGTTTGGTAATGAGTTGCAATTCAGCAGCTTCTCTTTCCAGTCTATTTCTGAAATTCCTTTGTAGTAATACGGCTACTTTGAGATCTTGTATAGAATGTCCTGGGAGATTGAAGTGTTCTCCTACTGGTTTCTCTGTCTTGTGATTCTTGTTGTGATTCTTGTAGTGATCCAGTTTTGAAGTACCGATGAATGAACTACGGTGACCAACTTACCTGGCCCAGGAGCAGTTGCAGCTGTTGCTCGAGGCACAGCTGGTAAGAGGCACTTCTATCCACTGAGGCTCCCTAGACTTCATGTGACAGGGCTGGATCCAGAAGCACCTCAAATCAGTGAATCTGCTCCTTCAGGGGAAGTGCAACCCCCTCCAGGATAGGCCAGATGGGGCTCTCCAGACACTGCTGGCCTACAACCCCCATCATCCCTGACCCCTGGCTGTGCTGGCTGGGATCGGGCCTGGCGTGACCACGAGCCTTTTGCAGATATTAATATTGCGCAGTTTGAAGCGACTGGAAGCATAAGAACGGACTCCTTTTGGAAGAAACCATTATCCAGGTGCATAAAATATATTATTCAAACTTTTACTTGCAGAACTTCCTTCATAACAGAATTAAAGCATCAAATATACACCCAAAAAGATAAGACGTTGTGTGGTGGGGAGAAGCACCATTTTCTGGTTTGCCCCAGGCAGCAAAAATTCTTGGGCTGGCCCTGGCTGGGACGAGTCTAGCAGCATCTGGAGGGGACCCAGGTGGTTCCCCCTTGCCTAGAGAGGAGGCTGGTCCTCAAGAACCCAACTAGAATTCGCCATCTGGGTTGGAGCTGTCATGGCACAATTTCGGGCCACCCTGATTCTCACCGGTAGTGGCTCCTGATGGGCTGTGTTACTGTGTAATGACCCCAAGAGCTGGAAGATAGCAGACTTCTGTACTTGGGAATCATGGGGCTGGAAAATTGAAGACTTGGGTGTTCGCTGTCCCTAGCTCCTGCCTTGCTTCCAGAAGGTCCCCAAATCAAACCCTGACTGTATGAGTGGGCAGCATGTAGCTAGAGAGAGACAAAAAGCCCTGCCTGGCAAAAGGTATCTTCATGCTTGTGTTGGCTTCATGGTATGTGGACTCCCCAACACCAAAGGGAAGCTTTGATCCTTCCTTTTTTTTTTTAAAGTAATTTTTTATTAGAGGTTTTTATAACAATAACAAACATATAACAAATACATAAACAGACAAAAACAAAAACAAAACAAAAAACATGTACCATTTCATATCTTAATTTCTTATACCTTTCTTCCCCGACTTCCTCATGCCTCCCTTTTCTGTATTCCAAATTCTTATCAATTACTCAGCAAATCTTCCCTTATTTTAGTTTAAATTTAATCTATTCTTCCTTATTCTCCTTGTCTTAACCCTTGCTAATAGTAACCATTTACTTTCCAGTCCAACATCATTCTAACTTTCATTAATTTTGTAATATTTCTTTAAATAGTCCTTGAACTTTTTCCATTCTTCTTGCGCTGCTTCTCTTCCCTGGTTTCGGATTCTGCTCGTCATTTCTGCCAGGCCCATATAGTCTATCACCTTCATCTGCCATTCTTCCAGTGTGGGTAGTTCTTGTGTCTTCCAGTACTTCGCAATAAGCATTCTAGCTGCTGTTGTAGCGTACAAAAAGAAAGTTATATCCATCTTTAACACCCCCTGTCCGACAATACCCAAGAGAAAGGCCTCTGGTTTCTTAGGGAAAGTATATTTAAATACCTTTTTAAGTTCATTATAGATCATTTCCCAGAATGCCTTAATCTTCGGGCACGTCCACCAAAGGTGAAAAAATGTACCCTCCTTTTCTTTACATTTCCAACATTTATTATCAGGCAAGTGGTAAATCTTTGCAAGCTTGACTGGGGTTATGTACCACCTATATATCATTTTCATAATGTTTTCTCTTAGAGCATTACATGCCGTAAATTTCATCCCGGTGGTCCACAACTTTTCCCAATCAGCAAACAAAATATTATGACCAATGTCCTGAGCCCATTTAATCATAGCTGATTTAACCGTTTCGTCTTGTGTATTCCATTTCAGCAGCAAGTTGTACATTTTTGACAAATTCTTAGTACTGGGTTCTAACAATTCTGTCTCCAATTTTGATTTTTCCACCTGGAAGCCAATTTTACTGTCCAATTTAAACGCTTCATTTATTTGATGATAGTGCAGCCAATCTCTCACCTTCCCTTTTAATTTCTCAAAACTCTGCAATCTCAATTTGTCCCCTTCCTTTTCCAAAATTTCCCAGTATCTTGGCCACTTCGACTCCATGTTTAACTTTTTAACTGCCTTAGCTTCCATTGGCGACAGCCACCTTGGAGTTTTATTTTCCAGCAGATCTTTATATCTAATCCAAACATTTAATAATGCTTTTCTGACAATATGGTTTTTAAAACTTTTGTGTGCTTTAACCTTGTCATACCACAAATATGCATGCCACCCAAAAATGTTATTAAAACCTTCCAAATCCAAAATGTCTGTGTTTTCAAGAAGTAGCCATTCTTTCAGCCAGCAGAAAGCTGCCGCTTCATAGTAGAGTTTAAAGTCTGGCAGGGCAAACCCCCCTCTTTCCTTTGAGTCCGTTAATATCTTAAATTTAATTCTGGGCCTCTTGCCCTGCCAGACAAATTTAGATATATCTTTTTGCCACTTCTTGAAACAGTCCATTTTTTCCATTATTTGCAATGCTTGGAACAAAAACAACATTCTTGGCAATACATTCATTTTTATAACTGCGATTCGACCTAACAAGGAAAGCTTTAAGTTTGACCAAATCTCCAAATCTTTTTTCACTTCTGTCCAAGTTTTTTCATAATTATCTTTAAATAGGTTCACATTCTTAGCTGTCATGTTTATACCCAGAAGCTTTGATCCTTCCTGTACCATGCCCAGCATTTGTGTGTGGGCAGCTGCTTGCCTGATGAAGGCACTGATCAGGGCAAAGTTTCCTTCTTTTTTAAATTTTTCTTTATTTATTTTTAATCTACCAAAACTAAAATAGAGTAAATTTACATGAAAAAAGGAAAAAGAAAAACGTATGTTTTCATAAACACTCAAAACAACTCAAAACTAAACAATACATAAAATAAACCCAACTTCCCTTCACCCGTGTGTGACTTCCTTCTTTTACATTTGTTGCCTTTCGTTGCGCTCAACTGTTGTTATTTATTTCTATTTCTATTTTGCTTATTGTTACCCTTTCCCTTATCCTTGCGTCGTTCTTATTCTTCTATCGATATTTCTGTTCCAAACTAATGTTTCTTTATATATTCTCTTATGCAACTCCATTCTTTCTTTGTTTTTTTGGTTTGATTTCCCTCTTATTACTGCAGTCAATTTTGCCATATTTATGAATTCACAGAATTTGCTCTGCCATTCTCTTATTGAGGGTACCTGTTCCCCTTTCCAATTTTTTGCAATCAGTGTCCTGGCAGCTGCCGTTGCGTACAGTAGTACCTTGGGTTAAGAACTTAATTCGTTCCGGAGGTCCGTTCTTAACCTGAAGTACCACTTTAGCTAATGGGGCCTCCCGCTGCCGCTGTCATGCAATTTCTGTTCTCATCCTGAAGCAAAGTTATTAACCCGAGGTACTATTTCTGGGTTAGTGGAGTCTGTAACCTGAAGCGTCTGTAACCTGAGGTACCACTGTATAAGAATATATTTACCATATTCTTGGGGATGTCTTCTATTATTAAACCCAGAAGATATGCTTCCATTTTTTTCTTAACTTTTTAAATATCTTTTTAAATTCTTCATGTATCTTATTCCAAAATTGTTTTGTGTTTTTACACCCTCACCAAATATGGTACATTCTTCCTACTTCCCTTCCACATCTCCAGCATACATTGGATTTTTGTTTAAAAAATTCTGGCTAATTTGTCCGGTGTTAAATACCATCAGTATATCATTTTCATTAGGTTCTCTCTCATCGTATAACACGCTGTAAATTTTATATCTTGTTTCCATAGCTTCTCCCATTGCTCCATTTGTATTGAATGTCCAAAATCTTAGGCCCATTTTATCATAACCCCTTTGATTTCTTCACCCAATCAGGGCAAAGTTTCATGGGGCAGCTGTCAAAAATACTTGAGATGACAATCAGGTAGAAGGAAACGTGGAGTGAAATGTACAGAGGCCAGGACACATGTGAGCCAAATACCTATTTAAAGTAGTCTGTGCCACAAGCATCATGAAGAAATTCGAGTCATCCACAGAGAAGAAATCCAGAGGGGAAACGTCTTCATGCTGTTGGGTGCAGAGACCCTCACCCCCTCCTCCCTGAACCCTGAGCTTGAATTGAATAAACTAACATTTAGCTGAAAGCGTGCCAGATGTTCACACTAAAATGCCAGTTATCCAATTTTCTTTGGAAAAGTAAATCTCCTCTTGCATTTCCACCCATGCTGTGTTATGTGAGGTTACACCAGAGAACGACTCAGAGGGATGCAGTGTGCCATATTGTCAGCAGTGCAATGGAGCAGCTGACATATTTTGAAGGGAAACAACAGCAGCAAGAAAAATACATTTCTTAATCAGGCTGTCAGGCACCTATAAATGCTTTCTATTGTAATGAGTTTGGGCTAAGTAGGTTTCTGGGGTCCCCTCCAAGTCTGTGGTTTTATAATTGTAAAATGGGATTTCTGCATAGGTAGGGACTGCCGAAATCATCAAACCAGTTTCTTTGTTCGGTAAATAGCCTAGCTGGGTCTGCTGAGTATCTGCTTTGTTATGTAAACTGTGGCCAAACTGTTGCCTCAGAAACTAACTACTGTAGTTGAAGATCCTTCTAAGGTGAGCAGAAGGGGGCATGTCTTGTCCCCCTCCTTGATAGGAGCTCTGAGTGTGTGTGGGAGAGAATAAAGACCAGGCAATACTGGGATTAGAGCTAGAAAGAGGGAGAGACCTGCCTTGCTCTCTGTGAGAATCCAAGGCTCTGGCGTTGGCGTTCCACCTGGAAAACTAATGGAGGGGCAAGACCAGTTGGAGTGTTAGTGATGTCTTGTCCCCAGTATTAGTCCCACCAGTGAGTCACTTAGATTGTCCCTCTCTATAAAGGTAAAGGTAAAGGGACCCCTGACCGTTAGGTCCAGTCACGAACGACTCTGGGGTTGCTGCGCTCATCTCGCTTTACTGGCAGACAGTTTTTCTGGGTCGTGTGGCCAGCTTGACTAAGCCACTTCTGGCGAAACCAGAGCAGATGGAAACGGCGCTTACCTTCCCGCCTGAGCGGTACCTATTCATCTACATGCACTTCGACATGCTTTCAAACTGCTAGGTTGGCAGGAGCTGGGATGGAGCAATGGGAGCTCACCCTGTCACGGGGATTCGAACCGCCGACCTTCCGATCGGCAAGCCCTAGGCTCAGTGGTTTAGACCACAGCACCACCCGCATCCCTCTGTCCCTCTCTCTATATACTGCTTAATACAATAAAAAAATTCTATCTGGTTTACAGAAAGACAATAAAAAAATGCAACAACATTCAATAAAATTCCCTGAAAACCAAATTAAATAATAATTTTAAAAAATCACCTGTAAATCACCTGTAGAACTGAGCAGGGTACAAAACCAAAATAACAATAACATTTAAGAATCAGAGTCCAGGAAAGCTTAGGTAAACATACACATTTTAAAGAGATGTTTGAAGGCCATTACTGTCTCCGCCTCACCTATTACCCAGGTGGGAGTCCATAATGGAAATCAGCACACAGATCCTTGTTTTCTTAAAAAACCCCAAACACTTTTTATTGGGTTTTATAAACAGGGATCATAGGAATAATGAATGATACAAATAAATAGACCAAATATTCTCATGTCATTGGTACATCACTAATTCAATGCACAAATTCTTGGTTCATGGGGTGGCTTAAATAAAATAAAAACAGGATAAAAAGGGGAAACAGGATAGAACAGAGTTAACAGGTAGCATTCAACATCACATAGCTAAAACACGTAATCAGAAGCCCTTGTGGTTGTGCTTAGAATAAGTATCAGTACTAATCATTTTTCCTCTTAGGTGATCAGTGAAGTAGTATAAAGAGTATATTGATGATTGTAGGAGACGGGTTCAAAGTGAAGATATTAATTTATGTTTAAATTTAAATTTAGATCAACCAGACTGAGCCAAATGTTGAAGGCGGGGATTGTTCATTTTCTGGAATACTGGCATATGTTATGAAATAAAACAACACTGGAGTAAAGCCATTGTTCTTGATCTGTCCACATGTCAACTGTAGTTTATTTGTTAATCTCTCAGGGAAAGTCTTTTCCCAAACTGTTTTGTACCAACTGTCTAACATTGTGCCAGAAAGGCTGGATTTTTGTACATTCCCACCACAGTGGAATGGTCTCCCTTCCTTCCTTGGAGGTATTTTGGACATCTGCCATGGATGCTTTAGCTGAGATAAAATATAGTTCCAGGTTTGGGATGCCTCAGCTTCCTTCCACTGTGGGGAAGTACAGGAGTTTGGTTTTTATTCTGGGTCTTTTGCAGGAAAAAATAAATGATTTTTCTCTCTCTGCCACCTTTGCATCTGGCTGAGTGGGATCCAAATTGTGAGTGACTGGAATAGAAACAGTAGTTTTAGTAGGATCATACCATTGCTAATCTGGGAGGGTAAAATGGGTTTTGGCTCCATTTTTTCCAAATTTTGGATGATTTTCTGCTATACAAGGGGATAGAGTCTGTTCAGGGTTCTTGTTATAATTATTCCTAAATATCTAAGTACTGTGTGACAGAGTCTAATGCCTGTGAGTTCTGTCAATACTTTTTGGATCTTAAAGCTTCAGATTTTGAGAGGTCAACCTGCAGGCCTGATAGCGGTTGCCGATTTACTACCAGGCCAAGTTCAAATGTTATATAAAGTCCTTAACAACTTGGGACCAGTTTGCCTGCGAGAGCACCTTAAATCATATTTGCCCTCTCAACTGCAGAGCTGGCACTGATACAGGTTCATTTGTAGGAAATCAATCTTTTCGTATGTCAGCACTCACACTTTGACACCTTCACTGTACTCTTTCCAACAGCTGCTAAAAAACATTTTTGTTTTGACAAGCCTACCCAGACATTTAAAAATCCTGCTATGTGCTTTAATCTGCTTTCAGCTTATTGTTGACTTTAATTATTTTTGTTGAATGTTTCAAATAGCTGCTTTTACAGGTACTTTTATTGTGTTATTCTTTTTTCATAAACTGCTTTGTTTGTTTTTGCAATCAAATGACATATAAATTTTATGAAACAGATAAATGAAATTACCCTCATCCCCTCACTGCTCCTTCAACACCACATCCCCACCTACCTGCCACCCTGTTGCCAGTCCCTTTCCCCCCCACAGTTCACCCTGGATTTCCCCTCCCCCACATTTCACCCCAAACCTTGTCACTCCCCATCCTGCTACAACATACCCTCCAACATTTCTCCGATGAAAATAGGGACGTCCCATTCCATAATGATAATTTTACTATTTATAGCCCACACATCTTACTGGGTTGCCCCAACCACTCTGGGCAGCTTCTAAACATATATAAAAACATAATAAAACATTTTTTAAAAAACACTTCCCTATACAGGATTGCCTTCAGATGGCTCGGTGGTTGAATAACTCCATACCCTCCAACATTTCTCCAATAAAAATAGGGTCATCCTAAGGAAAAGTGGGACCAAATCAGAAACCGGCTTCTCTAAATCAGGGACATCCCTGGAAAATAGGGACACTTGGAGGGTCTGCTACAGCTGGCGCCTATCCCAAGATCCCATTGCTGCTGCCACTCATGAAGGAGAGGGGAATGTAGAGAAGAAAGTCTTTCTCCCCTTTGCTCTGTGCCACTGATAGATGCAAGGAGAATGGGAGGACCTCCTGGTCTTTGTTGCCCTCTCCTCTGTGAGTGGCAGCAACAGTAGGATACAGTGGTACCTCAGGTTACATATGCTTCAGGTTACAGATTCTGCTAACCCAGAAATATTACCTCTGGTTAAGAACTTTGCTTCAGGATGAGAACAGAAATTGTGCTCCGGCAGCGTGGCGGCAGCGGGAGGCCCCATTAGCTAAAGTGGCACTTCAGGTTAAGAACAGTTTCAGGTTAAGAACAGACCTCCGGAACGAATTAAGTACTTAACTCGAGGTACCACTGTATTAGGTTTGGAGTTAGGGGTGAACTGTGGGCGATGGTGACGGCAGGGAACATGTGAAGGCTTGCCTGGGCCACCCACCTGGCTGCCTGCTCACTCTCTTCACCTGCCCACCTGCTTGGGCATGCATGCAAGCAAGCAAACAGGTGGGCGGTAGCAATGGCAACATGGGGAACCTGAGAAGGCCTGCCTGGGCCACCCACCCACCGACCCACTTGCTTCCTTGCTCTGCTTGCTTTGCTGGCTCGCTGGCTCTGCCTGCTGTTGCCCCACTGCCGTTTGCTTAGCTGCCTGCACCTTTGACCAGTGCAATGTAGCAGCGCATGAACATCCCATCGTTTATAATAGCAAGCAGATTTCTACCCTGAGTTTCTGTTGATGCAGCTTGCAACATTTATCGGACAGGCTCAGATACAGGGAAAGCTTCACGCTTCAAGCAGGCTTTTTACAGCAAACAGGTATCAGGAAGAGCATAAAGATCCCCATGCAGAGATAGAGCGCTTTTGCTTGACAAGGTTAGGAATCTCATGCTTGGCCCCCAATGCCAAAATATGCATTTTTATATTGCCTCAGCAAAGCAGTGGCAGTATAAAAATGCATGTGCATTTTGTACCCTTTTTTATTTGGCGAATTGCATTGCCAGATTTGAGGACGTGCAGATTTTGAACAATAGGTTCATCTTTGTTCAGGACATAGTGAATTCAGTAGGTTCACATTAAAATGGAAGCTGAACCAGTTTCTCCTAGACATCAGCTTCTGCCCTGTGTGGCTTGAGGGAATTAGATACACAGAGGAGAATTTTTTTATGGAAAAATGGTTTAAATTGGCACTTTTATTTAAGGAGGAAAAAGGAGGTAAGAAGAACCTTGATATGGAACTGCCTGCCCCACATTAAGCATACCTTTAGTTGGGTCCTAATTTCCTGTTGGATAGTTCAGTTGGTTAGAGTGTGGTGCTGATAAGAGCCAGGTTGCAGGTTTGATCCCCATAAGACCAGCTGCATATTCTTGCATTGCGGAGAGTTGGACTAGAGACCCACAGGGCCTCTTCCAACTCTATGATTCTATGGTTGCTAATTTCATTTCAGCTTAACTGCAGCTCACTTTCACTGTCTGGGGCATGCACCTAGCATGTGTATCCGATGGGGTAATGCTGCTTCAAATGTTTCAACAGCCTGGCCCACATTATGCCTTCTGGCTTTGCTATTCATGAGAAAACATGTCCGCTCCAAACCCATGTGGATAAAATCTCTCCCACACCCTGTAATCTCTCTGTCCCTTTATTGTATTTTAGGTGTACTTGCATTTGAAGGACCCAATATAATAATACACTGACATGGATTAAGATGCCATCGGTAATCTGGCATATCTGATGCAGTAGATTACGCCTTTGATTCCCAGAATTTTATTGATTGAAAAGCACCTACGGACACCCGCAACACCTCAAATGTTGGGAAGTTCTTGAGTGGCTTTATCTTTCGAGCGCATCTTTGGAATATGTTGTTAATCTCACGTAGGCCTCAAGTGTACAAATAGAGACAAGCTGTGTGCTTTGAGCCAAGGACAAAGTCTAATATCTGGTAGCTTTGATATTTCTGTCAATGGACATAAGTTCATATGTTTAGAGAAAATTGGAAAATGTTTATTGAATATATGGGAAATAACCGTGTACAGCTGAAAACGCTGGAAGCATTAAGATAAATTCAACAGTGTAAATAAGTTTTGATTGATGTAATAATGGAATACCGAATCGTATAGTTTTTGTAAAATATGCAGGGTTTTACGATACATAAAGTGTAACATGGAAAGAGAAGAAGGGAAGTCATTGATATCATAAGGATGTAAAAAAGGAGTACTTTAAACTGTAAAACAGAAAATTCAGTAAAAATTACATGAAAAAAGACATTTTCATCTATGAATGAATAGTCCCATGTCCAGAATGTCCTGGGTAACATATTCCTTCCCACATGGTAGGCAGTAGACAGAACAGACAGCTGTGCAGGGCAGACTTACCTCAACTGACTTCCAGCAACACTAGCTGGGACTGATGGGAGTTGTAGTCCAAAATATCTGGAGGGCACCAGGTTGGGGAAGGCTGTTGGAGGGTGCCAGCGCAGCAGGGGCTCCTGGCTAATTAAGAAAGTGCTTTGTGTGGAACACAATCCTCCCTTATTCCAGGCTTCATTGTAATCCAAATTAAAAGTCAGTGTGGTGTAGAGGTTGGATAAGGACCTGGGAGGCCAGGGTGCAAAAAACCCTTAGCCATGAGTATTGGGGGGGATAGGACACTGGACCAGTCACTGCTTTGTAGGGGTTGCTTGGCTCCTTGGTATACACCAGAGCTCACGGTAATGACACAAACTAGGGAGATGGCTTGAATGCAAACGGAGGAAAACTCCAGACGAATGCAATCCAACACTGGGGGCTGCTCATTATCGAGCTCATTCAATGGCAGTGAAGGAGACATAGAAGGCATACTTTGCTTCCTCCATTGCACCTAGGGTTGCCACCTTTGATCAGGGCAAAATACAGGACAGGTCAGGGGGTGGGGATTAGAGGGGCGCGCGCGTGCACACACACACACACACACACACACACACTCATGGCACCAAATCCCCTCTCCCCTTTGTGGAAGGGGGTTCCCCGCATTCGGCCTCCCTCCTCCCTCACAACCCTGGCCTGGCCCTGCTCTTCCCCTCAACTCACGTACTGAAGATGGGCAGGGGCCATGGGTACATGGCTGGCTGCCATGGGTGACTTGAGCTGCACCTCTAGCCTCTCATCCATGCTGGCATCAGAAGAGACTTGAGCTCGGAGGAAGTAGAAGGAAGGGGGAGAGGTCAGGAGAGGTTGGGGTGGCAGAGAGGACCTAGCAGAGGTGGGCCCTCACCATGCTGGACTAGTGGGCAGCATCTGAGGAAGAGCACAAGAGAGGGGGAAGGAAGGGGGGATGGGGGGAGAGAGGAGGTTGCTCCCTCTCCCTTCTCTCTAATTTCACTTTCTCCTATTGTCTGGGCTCCGCATCAGCCATTCCAACAGTGACGCAACTGCCATTTTGGGCCAGCCAAGCTCAAATATGAGAAAAATGCATGCTATTTGAAGCCCAAATGAGACAGGAGCTCATTAGGGCTTCAAAAATAGAGATATTCTGTAATTCCAGGGACTGGTGACAACCCTAATTGCATCCTCAGTGTGTGCTATGGGGCCTTTTACAGTCTGGCCTGAAAGAGATGGTTCACTTTGACTCGTTTGCAAAGCATTTTGAGGATAAAATTGCTTGCATCTGTGGGGACCGTGACAGAGGTTAGCAGATGAATCTCAAGAGGTATCCAGAGCTTTGGCTGGTCCTGTTATGTTGGATGAGTTTCTGTTAATAAGGTTCAAGGATGCGAACAAGTTGTTTGGTATGGTCTAGGCAGCCACCTGTGCTCTTGGCCCTCATGGTTGATAAAAACTAACAGGGAGGGGGCAGCTGGCTGGGCCAGGCAGGTGACTAATGCTTCCTTGCAAGAGGGGGTGGTCCCTGTTTGCTTGAAGGAGGCAGTGGCAAAACCACTCCTCAGGAAACTCTCTCTGGATTTGGAAAATCAAAGTAATTCCTGCCAGTTGCTAAGCTCCCTTTCCTGGACAAGTGGTTGTGGGCCAGATCCAGGCTTTCTTGAAACCAATTTTACAGATTTACTGGTGAGGAGTACCCAGCACTGCCCAGAAATTTATATGAAAGCTCTGATACTGACAACATGGGGAGAGGAGCTAGATAAACATGCAGACGCCTCCCTTGCAATGGAAAAGTGTTCTCAGTGCTATTAAGCTAATAAGCAGGAGGAGGGCAGAGTGCTGGATTTAAGCCCTGCTTCCCTCAGCCATCTCTCCCCTTCTGACAAAAGAGCAGGTTTTTGGCTTCTGAAAAGAGGGCTTCCCAGGTGGCTCCCTTGGCTCTTAGCCCATGGCTTCCAGTGCGGTAGCCAGAAAAATCGCTTTGGAGGAGAACACGGTGTCCTCCTGCACCAACGCCTAGCACTTGTCTTGCAGCGAGCGCACAGACCAGCCCTCGCAAGGGCTTTAAAGTCCAGCCAATTGCCTTGTGAAAACAAAATTGATGGGGTTAACGTAATGTTTTTTGGACCGACTTCTGAAAAGTGCCACCGCAGCGTGAGAAACCCAGGGGTTGGTTTGCGCTGCTCACGAATTCAAGCTCGAGCCTGGCACCTGGCTGTCATGCCATCGTCACGCACACCAACAGAAAAATCTGCCGGTGAGTGCCAATGGGAATGTAGCTAAGATGGTGCAAGTTATGGCACAGGCAACAGCACCAGGTTCAGGGAAAATGCAAATAAATATTTATGATGCTGCCCTCCAAGAACCAATCCGATGTGGCCAGAGGATGCTCAGAGACCACTAGAGATGGGGGGAGATATTCAATTCAGTATGCGTTTAAAAATAGATCTCTCAGATATGGACTTTCTTAAATAATATGAGTAACCAAACATAGCCATCCTTTGAAAGTCATGCTTATTCAAATTTTGCACGTAGTTAAAACTATGGAACTCACTCCCATGGGAAGTAGGGATGGCCACCAGCTTTAAAAGATGATTAGACAAATTCATGGAGGAGAAGGCTATCAATATTACTAGCCACAAAGGCTATGTTCCGTCTCCACTGTCAGAGCTACCTTCTTCCGAATACCAGTTGCTGTGCAGCACAGAGGCACAGAGTGCTGTTGAGCTGAGGTCCAGCTGGTGGGTTTCCATGAGATGGGGCTTTTTAGTAGTGGTGCTGATGTTTCAGAACTCCAGGATGCACCTTCAGTCCCCCCTCTGTGAGCCTATAGATGGTTAAAACCCTTCTTGTTGAAATGTGTTTTTTAATGCAGTTTCACAGGGTTTTATTTTATGGCGGTGCTATATTTAGTAAGTTAGTTTTTGTTTTCTTAAAACTGATTTTCTTGCTTTTTGTTTTGCAATGATGCCTTCTGTATGTGGCTGAAAAGCGGCATGTAAATATTTGAATAGAATGAAACCACATGGAAGAGAAAAGGGTGTGTGAGTAATTTTTCAGATGCTTTGCTGTCTATGATTTCTATTTGAGATACTGGTATTTCCCCCCTGGTCTGACATGCCTTTTGAATTCCTTCTTGCAAAATGAGTGGCTCTCATAAATTAAAAACTCCTGTGGGCCAAAATTAGTTAAGGATTTCATTCTTCCATTATACATATTTTTGGGCGTGTTCTCTACATATCTGTTGGTGAGAACATGTCATGGGTTTCAAATTTATTTGGGACTGGGGGGCTGAGACACCGAGCTACATCTTGGAAACTTAACCCACAAGCAAAGGGAGGAGGGTGATCTCTTTGTAGGCAGTCCTTTAAACATCTGCACTCTTCTCTGTGTCATTACCTAAAAGGGGTCACTCCAATCTCTGGCCAAAGGAGATTCCACTGTAGAAATGCCTTCATGTGATCACAAGTGTCAACGGAAGAGCTTCCAAATGCCTGCAAGTGTTGGGACTAGTAGTAGACATTAGCTCCAGGAAGGAGGGGACCATTTCACACTGACTGCCAGCAGACCCCACCCTTGATTTCAGCAGAAAATTCACGATAGAGCTCTGTTCTCCTGGGACTCAGCTAGACTGGTAAAGAAAAAGTGATTTATATGTGTTGTATTGTGCCACCGGATGACGCTGTAGACTCCCGTTTTTCCCTACCTGTTTTCCCTGTTTAAAATTACAACGTTTTAAACTGAAACACTTTTTTGATGTGTCTTGATCCGGCCCTGGACCTGGTATTCTTCAGCACTGTATCAGTGTCTTAGATGATGGGATGTAGGGATCTTTATCAGATGACATTAAACTGGCAGGGGGAGTTTATCCTTCAAAAGTTGGCGAATGCTCCATCATTGGAGGTTTTTAAACTGGTTGGATGGCCATCTCTCAGGGATTCTTTAGCTGCAATTCCTGGACTATATGGAGGCAGTGGAAGATAGGAGTGCCTGGCGTGCTCTGGTCCATGGGGTCACGAAGAGTCGGACATGACTAAATGACTAAACAACAACAACAACAAATGAGAAGATGGGCATAAAATTCCAAATGAGACTGGGAAATGGACAAAAAGTAACAAGATGAAAGGCAGACAAAGACAAAGGCACTGGGGCAAACACATGCATGCATGTACACATGTGCACACACACAGAGAGAGTATCATGTTCCCACTCCTGTTGGAGAAGTGCCATACCCCCAATAATTATGCAAGATGATCTACACAAGGCCATTTTTATTATTCCAGCCACAGCTGAAGTCCATGGTGCCTTGAGCCTTCATGGTGGTCGCATTCCACATGTAGAACGCCACCACCGAGAAGGCCCTATATTGAGTCTTCCCTTGGAGTAACAAGAACAGCCTCCCTGGCTAATGTTAAACCCCAAGGAGGGCAGAACAGAAAGAGGCGGTTCTTCAGGTAGTTTTTGGAAGTGGGGTGAAATTCTGAAATGTTTTGTGCCAACAAGTGAGAAGATGCTCAGCACAGTGTCAAGGGCTGGTGGCACTGCTTCTCCTCTTCTGATCTGTCTGTAGTGTGTTACCCATCAAGCAAGGCAGGCAAGCAGTTTCAGCACCACAGAAAGCTGAAAGTCAGCAAGTTGCCCATTGCCTCTCCATTCACTCCAGTCCTCCTAAGCTTGAATCTACCCCCATCACTTGAGTAGTGTGAACCTGAAGGGGTTAACCCCATGGTTTGAAGCTGATCACTTCTTTGTGTGACCTCTTGCCTGGCCCTGGGCAACTCACATTCAGGGGAAGATGTTTGTGGCATCCTGGCTCAGCTTCTGCAGGCTCCTGACCAGGTTCAGTGTTAGGACCCCATCCTGATTCCTTAGCTTGGTGCTACAGCAGCCCCAAACTTGGCCAGCTCGTCTCCCCCTGGCTCTGAGCTCCATCCCCTTAATCATTTTGCTAGCCCTTTTCTTTCAAAAAGTTTTATTAAGACTTTTCACAATACAATAAAAAGCAAACTCAATAAAAATAAGAAAAAGAAAGAATAAGAAAAAAGAAAAGATAGAAGAATAAAAATATCATAACTTTTATCGCATACAGAGAACGGTGTACCCTCCCAGCTCTCACCTGGGAGCATCCCTTTCTTTCTCCAGCCTCCCACCCTGGGAGATCGCCCTTTCCCTGCCTCTCACACAGGGTTCCTCACCAAGTATCCATAGCTGCATCTGCTTGCAATTCTTACATTTTGGTCGCCCTTTTCTGAGCCTTTTCCAACTCAATCATATCCTTTCTCACATATCCCCCCCCCCCATGACTGTTTCCCTAAACTCCTCTCACTGGCTTTCAGTCCACTCGCAGATCCTGCTTGAGCTTCTTGCCTTCACTTTAAAACTCTGATATAGTCTTGCACAACTTATATCTCTGCACTTATTTCCCAACACGATCCTGTGAACATCACTCCTCCAACTCCAACACCCTCAGCCTTTCCAAGGCCTCTTGTTCCCTGGGGGCGCTGGGGGGGGAATGCTACCCATTTCTCCATGATGCCCCTTAAGCCTAGAAGTGCTCCCCTGAATAAGCCAGGGGACCCTCCCTTATTTTGAGTAAGTCCTTCCTCAAAACTCATCTTTTGTGGGAAACTCTTGGCTCACCTGTATGTCTTACTGCAGCACCCTCCAGATGTTGTCGGACTTGAGCTCCCATCAGCCCCAGCTGGCATGGCCGATGGCCAGGGATGACGATGGGAATTGTAGGTCCAGCAATATCTGGAAGGCGCCATGTTGCCTACCTATGCTCTATAGATCATTTGAAGTAAACTAGAGTACATGCATTTTAAATGATCACATATTCTTCCCCCTGCCTCCATTTCCCCCTTTCTCTTTCTTTCCCTATGACTGTTTTAGACTGTAAGGTCCTTGGGGGCAGGGACCTCTCATACATATAGCACCATGCACAGAGATGGCTAGACATATTCAAAGGCAGGTTAGAATTTCGAGAGTCACATGTCTAATTTGCAGGTCATCTTTTAACAACAAAATCCAGGTTGGGAATGTGAACATGAAAGATACAGCTATCAGTGACTACTAGCCATGGTGTCTATGCTCTGCCTCCATGGTTAGAGGCAGTGATACTTCTGAAAACCAGTTGCTGGAAACTGCAGGGTGTGTGCATGCACACATAGTCTTGCACTCTAGTCCAACGTGCAAGATTCCCACAGGTATCTGGTTGGCCACTGTGAGAACAGGATGCTGGACTAGGTGGGCCACTGGCCTGATCCAGCAGGCTCCTCTGATGTTCTTAACATTCACATTTTCTGTTATTGTTGCAAAAACTGTGTTCCATTTCTGATGCGTGCTTCACATGCCCAGCACTGGTCTTCTGTGGGCAAACATGAGAACAGCATCAACCAACGCAGAGGAAGTGGTTAGCTGAGGCTGAGAAATATGTGACTCCTCCTTTTTGGTCCAGATATGACAGCCCTGGTGTTATGCAAGGTCACAATGGCCTGACTGTGCACTGGGCCATCTTATGATGCTGCAGCCAATCAAAACTGGGGACGAGGGTGGGACTAAAAATAACTTTTAAGGAAATCAACCCACAGTCCTGACCACTCGCTAGACATGCCGAATATTGTTTCCCTTGGGTTATTCTGCCCTGAGGTTACTCCGTGTCAAATGGCAGTATTTGGGAGCATGGACAGTCGAGCGCGATCAAAGTCGAGTGCAGGAAGGGGTCGGGAAAGTTCTGCCTATAAAAGCATTCCCAATAGTATCAGAAAACTAAACAAAAATGAGCTTTGCGATTTGAAAGAGCAGCGTCAAAGCATGTCAATGTTCATTGATTATCTCTTCAAAGGTTACCCTAAAGCAATCTGATCCTTGTATTAATCTCGGAAGTATGAAGTAGGTTGGTATGGTTAAAAAGGTGAACTGAATGAAATCCTTAAGCACCCCTAAAATACTCTCTCACACACTGCAGAATAGGATCCTGTTGACTGGGTAAAGGCAGGATTTATACAAGGTCAGGTCAGTGCAGGGGCTTCTCGTTTATTGCCAATCACAGGCCCAGTGATGCAAGTGACCATTCCCCTCTGGGTCTGAATTGGGCTCTGAGGCCTACACTCAACTGGTTTGTGCTGCAGGCATTCCTTTTTTAGTATTAATGACCTGGTGATGCTCAAAATGTGCTACCTGAGGATTTTTGCTTTGTATTCTGACATTAATTCAAGCTGGTGATGCAAAATAACACCACATGGGAAAGAAGTGTGAATGGTTAACTTAGCAAAGTGAAACTTACAGAATTCTTCACCTACCTTACATTTTAAAAATGCAGCAAAACATTTTGAACAGAGATAGATTGTCTGGTGGAAATGTCTCTCTCTCCCCCTCCCCACCCCCGGCAAGCAATCTCACTGCCAATGTTTTGTCCATAGCTATCTTTATTGGGTAGTATTAATCCTACTCTCTGTTGGATGGATTATGTAATAAAATTAGTGCTTCAAGGAAGCCAAAGCACAAAAAGCCAACATTTTGACACATAAAATAAGGACAATGGTGGATGAAAACCAGACTTTGGCAGCGACCATCTCCTGGCCAACTGATACGAACCCCCTGACATTTTTGATGCATCGTGCACATAAATCAAGAGCCCTGCTTAAGTAATTCAGTCAAAAGGAAAGTGAAATGCAGAATGCAAGTGTGTTCACAGAAAGCAAATGGCTTCTAATGCAGGCTGTTTCCCCTTGTATGTGTGTGGTAAATTTAATTTGATGACAAAAGGCGCTATTCTGGTCTGAGTGATTAGCGCAAGGAGGGTTGTTTGCTTGCCGCCTTCAATGGGTTTTGCAAAAGCTACGTACCCTGCACAATCTCCATTTGCAAAGCCAAGAGGCCCCCATGAAATGTGTTCAGTGTTGTAAACAAACATTTCCCTGGTAATCTGCAGTATGCTATTACTGAGCTGGCAGCCCGCCAGATAGCAGAGATTCATGTCAAGAATTTTTTATGAAGAAAAAAAGGAGCACGAGAAAGAACAGAAAATTAAACAACTGCATGGCCGTGTTTATGATCAGCTAAAAAGCCTTTTCCGTGTTTTTAAAAACACATATGCATCCATCATAGAACTCCTGTGGCCAAATAAGATTATTCAATTGCTTTCTCTTCCTCAGGGAATATTAAACAGTTGAAACAGGATTTCCCAGTTTTTTCTTTTTTCTTTTAAATGGATGAATTCTCCACATTTGCAGTTTGGATTTTGAGGTCGATATTTGGCTTTCAGAACCTATACCCCCAGAATTTTAACTCAGCCATATTCTGAGAGTGCGTCTTGGTTTGTTTATCCAAAAAGAAGTCACAAGACAAAGTTTCTAAAAGTGACAAGACATGAAAGGGGAAGCTTTAAACCACTTCTCATTTGCCACAGTTGACTTGTGCTGATTCAATTTGTCCAGATAGAAAGAAAATGCTCCCTAAATTCAAGGGTAGGAATCTTTTTCAGGTTTCAAGTTTTCAAGCGTGCAAGAACCTTTTCTGAGTTTCACACTGAGCTCCAGCAATTTGGATTCCCGTCAAGGGTTCTACGGGGGTTATTGGGAGAGCCTCTATATTACCCTGTGCAGGGAATCAACACAGCTGCCCCTTAATGAGTGGATGTGAACAAGGCACAAGTTTGTGGCTTTTGCCACATTTGTTCACACCTGACATTTTCAAGGCTGCTCTGGCTGGGGTTGATGGAAGCTGTTTCCCAAGACACCTGGAGGGCACCAGGTTGGAAAAGGGTGCAACATCTTGAGTGCGCCCTCCTGGACCGTTGGCCTGACCAGCGGGCTCTTCTTAAGGTCTTATGTTCACATCCCAAAATATGAGGAATAATAATAATAAATAATAGTCATTTTAGCCATGATGAACTGGAGCAAGCTTACTGAGGTTTTGGTAGCAAGCACATTAGATCTACTGCAATAGCATGACTGAGTTTTACATGCAAGTGACTTATCATCCAAGTGCCAGTCATGAAACCCACCTAGATCTTCTGTTCTTCTGGGAGGAATATTATAAGGAAAGGTAAGAAAGAGGTCTCAGGGTTTCTGCTGGTGTTGCTCCCTCCAGCTAAGAGGCGAAAGTGTTCAAAAAGACTTGCTCCGTGAACCTATAACTGAGCAAGGAAGCAAGTAGATGGTGCTGCAACTTCACCACAACCAGTTTGAGTTGACAGTGGGATCCAGGAGTGGGTGTCAGTTTTGGTTTGTCTTTCCCCAACCTTAAATTCATTTCTTTAAAATTCCATAGCACTTTGCTCCCACCCCCTCCTAAAAGTCCTCAGGAAAATTCACCACCATTTTTATATGCAATTTCCCAAATCAATTCCTCCTAATTTTTTTTGTGTTACTGGCACAAATATGTGCATTTTTTAATGCCCACTTCACCCTCATATGTGCATTTTTGTGCACACGACTTGGCTGGAGAATTGCATTGCAATAGTCAGAGAAGTGAGAATGTCAAAGAACGCCTATATTTTGGTTTGCATATTGTTTCAGAAAGTGCAAATTAAGTGGGTTCACCATTAAATGTGAACTACATCAATTTTATCTCCATCTGCAATAGTGGGAAACTCTGAGAATCAAACTTGATTCAGAATCCAAGCATGTAGAATGGTGGCGCCCCAACATTTTGGGGCCAGTAAATATTTAAGAGTCCAGTGTTCAAAAAATTTACTCCACTCACCAGGTGGGAGGGGGAATCAGTTGGAAGCATAATAAAATCTGGATGTATCTCAGGCCACTAACTTCACTCCATTCAGGCTGTGAAAGAATCCTGTGGACAGAACCTATTTGGAGGAAACCCATCCATACACCCACACATCCCATGTGGAGATTAGCAACAAAAATATTGGCCGACAATGGATTTTTAAAAAAGTGCTTAGCTTGATGCGGAGGACTTCCTTGATTCTTTCTGTGCTCAAAGAGGACATTTTTAGACAAACTGCAGTGACACCAAATTCCTTAATAATCAGTTTTCATGCTCCATAATCAGTTTTCATGCTGCCTTCCACAGACATTTCTACAACGCAGGTTGACTAAGGGAGAGATGAGGGTTTGGAGTTGTCATGCGACTATGTTTTTACTGGCTAGATCAGGCCAGAGGCTCATCCAGTCCAGAATCCTGTTTTCACAGTGGCCAACCAGCTGCCCCAAAGGGAGTCCTGCAAGCAGGACTTGAGAACAAGGGTACTCTCCCTTCCTGTGGTTTCCAGTGACTATTATTCAGGAGATTTTCTGTTTCTAACTGTAGAGGCAGAACATACGTAGCCCTTGTGGCTAATAGCCATCATTAGCCCTCTCCATGAATCTGTGTGATCCTGTTTTAAAGCCATCCAAGTTGTTGGTCATCACTGCCTCCTGTGGGCTCCATAGTTTGTGCTGTGTGGAGAAGGACTTCTTTTTCATCTGTCCTGAATCTTCCAACATTCAGCTTCATTGAATGTCCATGAGTTCTAGTGTTATGAGAGAGTGCTCTCAGACAGAAGACAGTCCTCTATCTGAAGAGCTGTCAGGAGAAGTCCTCTATCTGAAGGTGCACCCTCTCTGAAGACTCTGTCTGGTCCAAGTCCTGATTAAAGGTAAAGAACCACCACTGCTATGGTTGATAGGTGACTTCAGGGGCCCTCCTTTCTCTTCAAACAAGGCTTCACTTGGATAGTCCTTCAAATGGAGTACTGTCCTCTATACAATAGGCTATGCAGCCCCCCAACCTGCTGATTCTATGTGCCAATGATACACACCCCATTTCCCTTCTCACTTGAAGAATGCCTGACCACATTTGGTCCAGTGGCACATTAGAAGCCAGAGCAGATGTGGATCATCCAGGATAATAATTACACCATCTCCTGTGCTGTG
This sequence comes from Podarcis filfolensis, assembly GCF_964270895.1. Lineage (NCBI taxonomy): Eukaryota > Metazoa > Chordata > Lepidosauria > Squamata > Lacertidae > Podarcis > Podarcis filfolensis. Next base: position 54,196,494 of record NC_139611.1, on the reverse strand, counting down.
GGTTTTTCCTTTTGCTTTAAATACATAAACACTGTAGTTCCAGGAGAGCGCAAATCAGGATAGGATTGTGGTGTTTGGGGGTGTTTGGTGGCGGTGGCGGCGGAGAGCCATAATCCTCGCCCCCCACTGCATCGTTTCCCCCAATTACAAGGGTTCCTCAAACTGCTAGTTGCCACGTGGGGAAAATACGTTGGCACCATTTGGAAACTGATATGTTTTACCCTACTGGATAAATAGCCACAGTGGGAGGAAATGAGAGGAATGGTATGTGCATGTGAGGTCTAAATCTTGGGATCAGTTTACCTGTGAGATCGCCTTCCCCCATATATACCTACTTGACTGCTTTGATTGGTGGAACTGGCTTTGTTACAGGTGCCATATAATACCTGTTCCACATATGTAAGAAATCAGTCTTTCAGTGTGGCAGCAGCTACACTTTGGAACTCCCTGCCTATTGATCTCAGGCAGGGGTCTTCACTGCTGTCTTTTCAGCTCCTGCTACAAACCTTCTTGTTTAGGCAAGCCTGCCCAGATGCTTAGAAAGCCGGCACAAGTTTTAATATGTTTTTAGTCTATTGTCATTTCAACTTTTTGAAAGTTTTTCTTTTTGAAAAATGTTTTATCTTTCCTCTAAACTGCTTGCAGGGTGTGTGTGTGTTTGTTACAATCAAGCGCTGTATAATTTTTTATGAAATAAGTCACCCTTTCCAACCAAAACTACTCTGATCTGATTTTGGGCACATATATATTCAAATGTTTTTACTCCAATGTATGGGTCACTTTTCTTCTGGAAAGTGACTTCTCCCCACATTAACGAAAACTCTGTAAAAAGACAACAGATGCAGGAAGAAGGGTTTTTTTTAAAACAAACAAACAAACAAACATTGGGCTGCTAATTTATATACAGCTATATATTTAATTGTTGAGAACCTGCTTTACATCTAGTTGCATCCTTGGCTAGGTTGTCATCTATTGCAACCCCTGCCAGCCCCATAAATTATCAGCCCCTTCCAACATTGTGACCAGGAAGAAGGAATGGATAATCTCCCTTGGGCAAAAACTCTTAAAAAGGAAAAAAAAGAGGGAGGGGGAGATTGCTCCAGAGCTGTGGCTCAGTGGTTAGAGCATCTGCTTTGCATGCACAAGTCCCCAGGTTTGATTCCCCAGCATATCCAGGTAGGGCTGGGAAGATTCCTGTCCAAAATCCTGGAGAGCTGCAGCCTGTCAATGTAGAGAAAACTGAGCTCAGTAGACCAGCAGGCTGACTCTGTGCTAAGCGGCTTCCTGTGTTTATAACGCCAACCCTGGTTTTCTTGTTGCAAGTTGTGCGCTCAGTAACTGTAACAAACTGCAGACGTTCACATTATATAATCTTGGGGCACGACCAAGTTCAACGCACAGATTTTAACGGCGCGATCTGGGAATAGTGAGGCCATAAAAGTTTAGTAGGAGTTGAGAGAGCCAACTAAATGAATTAGAAGTCTGAACTGTTAGCCCTGATAGAGAAATTGCAGCATTAACAAGAGCCCTGGGACAGGGGATGTACTCGGCGTTTCACGAGATCTGCTGTTAAAATGACGTCTCCCTGGTGGTTCCTATGTGCATGTACAGAGATGAATTCTGGAAGAGTGGCAGTAAAATTGAGCAAAGGGCTGCGGTTCACCCAAGACTTTCTTTTTGTATCCAAAGAGAGGCAAATGATCAGTGACCTTGTGATCACTATTTTCCGAGCGTATGCATGCAAAGGTCAACATGTAAACGTCAGAAGGGCCTGCTGGGTCAAGCCAATGGCCCATCTAGTCCACATCCCTCACAGTAAGCCCACAAGCACAACAAGAGCACAAAAGCACTCTCCCCTCCTGGTATTCGTAAGTATAACTGCCTCTGACTGTGGAGGGAGAGCATAGCCATGGTGGCCAGTAGCCATCAATAGCCCTCTTTTCCATGAATGTGTCCAATCCGCTCTTAAAGCCATCCATGGCGGTAGCCATCACTGGCTCCTGCAGGAGTGTGTTTCGTAGTTTAACTGTGCTCCTTGCATAGACATTAAACCATGCTGTTTTTGTGGAGCAGTGAGCAAGCTTTTAAATATGTGCCTGTTGTGGTAGGAATACAGATGCTCAAATCCTCAAGACAGAGTAATCATGTGCCTGCATGTGCTGGTCAGATAACCTTTTGCATCTGGTCCACCAAAAGGTGTTCACAGAGCAAACCACACTGAAGGCCTGGCTTACAGATGCAGTAGGGATGAGGTGGTAGAATAGACTGGACCTGTTCAGACTGTAGTTGTGCAACCAGCATTTTGAATGTATATTCAAATGATTTTATTCCAATGTATGGGTCACTTTTCTTCTGGAAAGTGACTTCTCCCCACATTAAAGAAAACTCTTTGTAAAAAGACAACAGATGCAGGAAGAAGGGATTTTTTAAAAAACAAACAAACATGGGTGACTCCCTGCAATTTTGAAGTGGTGTATTACACTCCACCCAGGGGTGGAGGAAGGGGGGTGCGGGGGGTGCGGGGGGTGCGGTCCGCCCCAGGTGTCACCACTGAGGGGGGGTGACAAAATGCCAGGAGGTACTTACTGTGCAGCCTGCAGCGCACCCGAGCCACGCGTATCTCCTGGGAGAGACACAGTGGCATGGGTGCGTGCAGGCTCCACGCTGCCCAAACAATTTGCCCGTTGCCTTCCCCCCCCCAGCTGTAGGGTGGCTGAGTGGGAGGAGGGAGGCAGACTCTGGAGGCCCCGCAGTGTGCCCCGTCCCTATGGGCAGCTCGCCGCGCCCCTGGGCACGCCGCCGCAGGCCCCCTAGCGGCTTCCTCTGCTGCTGACTCCACCATGCTGGAATCTATCTACTTCATCCTCCTTTATCTGTAGGCTCTGTGCAAAATTTGAAGCAATGTGTGGAGACCAGGGAGCAGATGGATGGGGCCAGGGGGTGCAATATGACTCCTCCTGCTCAAACACTGTCATACCCAGATTTGTCTTGCCTCTGTGGAATTAGCATTGCTGTTATGAACCTGGGCTAGGAACTTACACTATTATTCTATTACCTTGAAATAGGGACTCTTCCCTCAGTCATGTACAATTCTATTGGTACAGAGTGTGTGGCAGAGACTTTATTTTACCACCTGGAAATCCAACCAATACATACCGCCCCCTCCTCAATATGGAGCCTCTTTGCTGAGCAAATCCCCAGTTCTCTCCTTTGCCCAGAAGAGGGAGCCAAGCCTCTAGCGGTTGTGCCATCCCGCAGCGGGGATGCTGGAATCGTTTCAGCTTGGTATCATTGCACACAATGTGACTGGCTGTATTATTTAATATTCTTTATTGCAACTTCAAAGAACAGAATGGGAGAAAGGAGCATCGGCTAAACTGCACTTAAACAATCCATCAAGATTACAAAATCGCAAGTGGAACATTTTCAGCAAAAGGCTTGTTCCAGTAGACTAGACATTCCGCTTCGCAGTGTCGCTCTTAAAACTGCAAGGGCTTTCTCTATTGCATGAAATCTCACCAGACGCTTAAGGTTTGCCATATGCAAATCACCATATGTACAGCAGTGTAATGCTTCTGAGTCTGACAATAGGCACCAAGAATGAGTAGTTTTATAAGAGAAGCTTTTTTGAGAGGAGCCTCTAAGACCCTCTGCTAGAACTGCAATTCAAGACCTAAGGAAATGCCCAGGCCATGTGACTCCAGGGCAAGTCCTCAAATTTCTCCCTTAATGATAAGGGAGTGTCAACAAATCACAATCTCTATCACTGCAAGCAGCACAGATCCTTTCCAGGTAGCCAAAATATTCAGGCCAGCAATTTCCATCACTTTCTGGGAGTTACAGATAGGTAGCCGTGTTGGTCTGCCATAGTCAAAACAAAAAATTTTTTTTCCTTCCGGGAGCACCTTAAAGACCAACTAAGTTAGTTCTTGGTATGAGCTTTCGTGTGCATGCACACTTCTTCAGATACACTGAAACAGAAGTTGCCAGATCCTTCTATATAGTGAGAAGGTGGGGAGGGGTATTACTCAGAAGGGTGGTGGGAATGGGTGGTTGGCAGATAGCTGTGATGAGCCTGTTGACGACTCTTAACGACTGCAATAGGTCTTACAGGAAAAAGCAAGGGGTGAGAAGGTGAAAAATGGCTTTGTCATGTATAATGAGATAAGAATCCAATGTCTTTGTTCAGACCAGGTCTCTCCATGGTTTTAAGTTTGGTAATGAGTTGCAATTCAGCAGCTTCTCTTTCCAGTCTATTTCTGAAATTCCTTTGTAGTAATACAGCTACTTTGAGATCTTGTATAGAATGTCCTGGGAGATTGAAGTGTTCTCCTACCGGTTTCTCTGTCTTTCTGGGAGTTAGTGAGTGAAAACAGTTCTCTCATATATTTGCTTGCTCAAGATGTTGGGAGAAATTGCAATATTTTTTGGGGTGCTGTCTTAATGAGATGGACAAAGGAGGAAAGGATTTCATCATCTTTCTTTTAGCTAAAAAGGGGAGAAAAACCTTTCCAAGCATCAGGTCGATGGCAATCCTCATGCACCATGGCATACTGTCATTATGAGAGACAGTGGTGGCTGGTGCTCATTGGTAGGACAGAAGGCAGGGAGATGAACAGAAGGGGGCACCAGTGCCAACTAGTTTTGTCTCCCTGTCCCTGAGACTAAGGAGGAAGAAGCTGACAGCAGGGATGAGGGAGAAATTCAACTCAGTTCTCATTCAAAGGTGAATCCACCTGATTCACACTTTCCAAAACAATAGGTGAACTGAAGCACAGTTGCCCTTTGAATTTCGCAACTCTCTGAATTTTGCAGTGCATTCTCTAGCCAAATACTGTGTACAAAAATGCATATAATGGCATATGTGCATTGTATTGGGGGGATCGCTTTGCAAACATGTACTGGTATATTAGGCAAAACTGCAATAAAATGTGTGTATGAAGAGAAATTCACATTAAAATGCTAATGATTTTTTTGTGTGAGAACATCTTTAGAAAATGTGGAAATGCGGAGAACTTAAGATGGGGAAAATGAGAAAAACTGAATAGTGTGATATGCCCTGGACTGGTTGTAGGCAGGGACGTGGAGTCTGGCTGGTGACATGCTGAGGTTGGTGGGGCAGGGCTAATGGACCAGCCTCCACTGCTGAGACAGATTGTTGGTTGGGGAAAAAATGTATAGTCACACTCACTGGGGCTTCACTCCAACTCCCCCAAGCATCGAAGAAATGTCCTGAGAGCTGGCAGGGTTATGCTGCCCAAACCCCCACTTTCCCCATGATGTATGCCCTCCCCATGGCACCCAGCCACTGTTGGAGTGCCAGGGACTGGACTGAACAGGAGGAATGGGAAATGAGTCCTTGGTCTGATCAGCTCCTCTCAGAAGAGAAGGAGTGGGAAGTTTTGCCCCCCCCCCTCCCGTCTCCAGCAGTTTCAGGAGGAGAGGGAGACAGGGATGATGTACTGCTGAATGAGGAAATGCCCAGTTACGAGATAGTGGAGGAGGAGGGGGAATTTAGAGAGCAGACAGCAGAGACCTCCCTGGAGAGTATGGGAGACCCTCCTAGTTCAAGAACAGAGAATGCGGAGGGATGTGACTCCTGTGACTTCCCGTAGGTTTCCAGGATGTTGTGGGAGACCGAAGAGGAGGGGCTCAGAGTAGCCAACAAGGTCTCCTATGTGTGGAGACATGGATCTTTTGTCTTGCAACCAGATGACTGAATAAAAAGCCGTGCAATATGAACTGTTTGTTCTTCTTGCCTCCGAGGCTACTGGGGGAGGAGAGGATACTGCACGCCTGACACGGGGCTATGCACACACCCTGATACGAGTGCATAGAGTTCCTCCACTATGGGTGGGAAGGGAGATCTGGGGTTATCAAGATAATCTCTAAGGTGGAGTAGCTCTACGCATCTATATGTTTACATCTGTATGTGCGTAGGATCCCTTCTAGATGTGCCACTGGGACACCAAACATATGGACGTAGGAAGCTGACTTAAATTTCTATACATCCCTTCATCCAAAGAGGACAGCTTACAATATAAAAACACAAAGATGCATAGCATAATGACAAACAAAAGCAATACCTGTCCCACCCCCACAGTTATTGTTCTAGGACCAATCAGACTGCTGCCTTTTGGATCCTATTGTTCTAGGACCAATCAGACTGCTACAGTTTGGATCCTATTCAACTCAGTACATAACATATACCAAGGAAGACCACTGGTCTACATTCTGCACTGACCGGCAGTCGCTCTCCAGGGACAGGTGTCTCCCACTGGGGATCAAGCTGGAGACCTTCTGCACACAAAGAACATTTTGTAACACTGGGTGCAAACAGGGCGGAGCTGTGCGGAACCCTCACTCCCCTCACAGGTTGCCTTCCGTCTCTGGACTGCGCCCTGCTCTCATCTCTGCGGCTTCTGTTTTTGGGGTTTGATAGCAAAAGGCTCCCGTGATGTGGGAAAAAGAGCACAACGGGATTAATGCCCTGGTGAAAACTTGCAAGCTGTACCTAACCTTTCACCCAGAAAAAGTCTGACGGTCCAAACTTTTATGTGACGGTTTGCCAACTCACAACTGAACTTTGCCAGCATCAAGAATCATTTAAATTCCTCACAGAATGCGGGAAACAGATGAAGTGTCTGCAAAAAAGAAAAGAAAAGAAAAGAAAAGGTCTCCTCTCTTATTTTGGTGACTTTACAGTGGATTGAAAAGTCAAGTTTCGCAGTTTTACTAGTTTGTCAAAAACATGGAAATGCTAAAAACCTGTGGCCAGTTTGCCAGGTCCATGCCGGTGAAATTATCTCAATGATGCTTTCCCTAACTTGTTTGTCATTGCATGAGGTTGTACTTGACTCTTCTGATTTCAGATTCTGAAGCTGGTTTTTGTTTTTTGTTGTTGTTTTTTTGCAAATATTTGGTGATAAATAGGATGTCCCTATTTTCATTGGAAAAATGTTCAAGGGTATGCCATGAAACAACTTTAAGCAGTCTTGGCTCCCCGCCTCTCCGAATTCGGGGAGCTGTAGTTTGTTAAGGATGCTGAGAGTTCTTAAGAGGTTCCTATTCCCCTCCCAGAGCTACAGTTCCCAGGGTCTCCTGTGAAGAGGGGTTGACTTCTAAGCCACTCTGGGAACTATAGCTCTTGGAAAGGAACAAGCAGCTCCCAACAACTCAGCACCCTTAATAATCAACTGCTACCCAGAATTCTTTTGGGGGCAAGCTATGACTGCTTAAAGGGTATCACAGTGCTTTAAATGTGTGGTGTTAATGTGACCATGGAGCGATTTCCCACATGTTGTACATAACAACAAAGTTGTTTCCTTTTATTCTCTCTCTCTCTCTCTCTCTCTCTCTCTGTGTGTGTATGTGTGTGTGTGAGAGAGAGAGGGGTGGGGATGGGGGGTGGGGATTCAGATGGACAAATCTGTCCAAATTTGTTGTTCTGGTTTTGTCAGTTTTCCAACCTCCAGTTTGTCCCAGTTTGTGATTATTATTTTTTAAAGTAACATGCAAGCCAATTGAATTTGTCATCTCTGGCATGGTTGTGCAGCTGACATAGGTGTTAGCTGGGGACAGAGTAGGAGCTTCACTGTAGTGCAGAAAATCAGAGCCCAGCAGGGCCTTGACTGGGTCCTACAGGGAGCCCCTCTCATATATTATTATTAAAATGGTAAAGAACCCCTGATAGTTAAGTCCAGTCGCAGACGACTCTGGGGTTGTGGCACTCATCTCGCTTTACAGGCCGAGGGAGCTGGCGTTTGTCCGCAGACAGTTTTTCCAGGTCATGTGGCCAGCATGACTAAGCCGCTTCTGGCAAAACCAGAGCAGCGCACGGAAACAGTGTTTACCTTGCTGCCAGAGTGGTACATATTTATCTACTTGCACTTTGACGTGCTTTTGAACTGCTAGGTGGGCAGGAGCTGGGACCAAGCAACGGGAGCTCACCTCATAGCGGGAATTCAAACTGCCGACCTTCTGATCGGCAAGCCCAAGAGGCTTAGTGGTTTAGACCACAGCACCACCCATGTCCCCTAATATTATTATTATATATGATATATAATATATTATTCTTCCTAATATAAACCCCAGTCCTCTTTCTTTCTCTTTATAATTTGAAAAGGTAGACAGTCTTGGTTGTAAGAGGCTTGATGATTTTCAGAAGAAAACCTTCTTCATCTTCCTTTCCTCCCAATAAGTCAAGACAGTTCCAGGCTCCAGTTGCTGGTGTGTGTAAGGGGTGTCTCTGTTTGTGGGTGTGTCTGTGTGGGTGGGATGCAAGATTCTCTTTTTTCTTCAAGGCTGTGAAGTACATTGGAAGCTCATTCTTTCCCTCAAAGAATTCTGGGCACTGTAGTTTACCCCTTACAGAGCTGCAATACTCAGCAACCCTTCACAAACTACAGTGCCCAGAATTATTGGAGGGAAAGAATGGGCTTCCAATGTACTTTGAAGGCATATAATGCGTACCCAGCCTTAGGCTTGCCAAAAACTCTCCCTCCTACATGTTTACAAGCTCAGCCAGGTTTGAAACTCCCAGTCATTAAGGCTGTCAGGGCATTTTGATAAATTGCCTCAACTAGATTGTAATTCTGGCAATGAAAGCGGTGAGTTTGCGGTGAATTATTGTTTTGTTTTTTTTCCTTCCCAAAGCTCCCGTGAACTGATTGGGTGGCTAAACACTCAGGTAATCTCAGCAAGTGCCTTTTGAGCCCAGATCAGAGGAAAGGAGGTGCATCAGTGAGCACAAGAAGTCCTGGCCATAATCATGGCAATATTAAGTGGTGGCTTGACAAGGCTTTCATCCACAGAGCAAACAAATCTGGCTGCTTTCCTCACAGCTTTGCTGCTTCTGGTTTCGGGGGTCTTAACTGACACAGAAACATAAGAAGCGAGCCATACCATTGATCCATCAAGCTTGTACTGTCTACACTGACTGGCAATGGCTCTCCAGGGTTTCAGACAGGGGACATTGCCAGACTCTACCTGGAAAACCAGGGACATTCTGCATGCCAAGCAAATGCCCTACAGCCTGAGGGGGGGAAGTGCCATGAGAGCGAGAGAGAGAGAACACCTAGCTCCAAGTGTGATTTGCAGAACTGGGGCCAGTGGCAGACTTTGAGCTCTTTCAGTGGCGCCCTGTGCAATGCTAAAATTTGGTGCCCCTGCCTCTCTCACTCCATTCCAACATCATGGTTGTGGCGCCCCCTGCAGCATGGTGCCCAGTGCAGCCGAACCAGCCCTGCTACCCTAAAACTGCCTTTGCTGGAGTTGTGGAATGGAAGGAAAGGCTGCCTTGGTCCTGACCCTTGGCCAAGAAAATAGAAACTGCTGTTTGTGTGTGTGTGTGTGTGTGTGTGTGTGTGTGTGTGTTTTCTTTTATGAATGAATGAGTAAAATGGGGGTGAAATGAAATGAATTTTTTTGAATGAAATGGTGTCTCCTCCATCATATCAAATTAGGCCAACTGTGTGTGTGTTTGGGGGGGGGTGGATTGGCAGTCTATGCCAGGGGTGGCTCATCCTGTTTTGCCTCCTAAGGATGCTGCCCCGCACCCCGTACCCGCAGAAGCCTCACTTACCAGGGTTGCCTGGTGGAGGTGGTGGCAGCAGCAGTGGCAAGGGTGCTTGCAGGGGTCCTCATGGGTGGAGTGGCCCTCACAGATGCCCTTAAGTCCCCATGGCAGTGGTGGGCATAAAAGGGGTGAAATATATTCCTGCCATGTTAGCTGCTCTGAGGGCAGCATCTTCCATGTCAAAGTGTTCTTCTCCAGGGCCTAATGTTAGTGTCATTTTACCCCCCCCCCACCACCACCTCAAGGCAGCCTATGGAATATGTGAAGAGATCAGAAAGTGCCTCTGAGCATGTGCAGAGTGCATTTCCCTCACCCCTCTCTAAAACAGGGACCGCAAACCCCTTTCAGCCTGAGGGCCACATTCAGCCTTGACCAACCTTTGGGGGGCCAGGTGGCCATGGTGGGCGTGGCCAAACCATACTTCTATGCACAGAGGAGCACAGCTCCCTCACCAGCTGATTTGTGCATCTAAACTTCAAAGGGTGGGGACTATCATCTCCTCCCCTTTTACCAAGTAATGGATCTGATGACAAGAGATGGAGCAGTTGCTCAACCCCCCCACTAGGACACTGGTCTGGGCAGAGAGGTTTAAACCTCTGCATCCTCTTCAGCACAGCGTTCCCTTTTTCCTGTTGCAAAACTCAATGGGGTCTTGGCCAGAAAGAAAGGCTGGGGTGGGGCAGGAGCTGCATCAGACCCCTAGGTCTGCATTTGGCTGCCCCTGCTCTAGACCTACAGGGCTTAGGGGAAAGGGTTGCAGGATGGAACTCATGGCTTCCAGGCCAGCAGGAAACAGATCTTTGCAGCGAGGTCCTCTTAATTGTTTCATACGAAATGTCCTTAGTACGTCTAAATATATGCAACCCTTGGCCAGACGGAGGCCTGGGAGGTGATAATAGCATCTAATTTGTGCCGCTTGTGCATAATTAGAGAGATTTAGGTAAAAATAATCTCCGTTCGACAGCAGATACGATTGCAACAGCTTGTCAGCCCAGAGCTAGTTCTCTTTTTCTTGGAACACAAAAGTTGATGTGAAATTGAGAGGGCCGTGGTGCAGATGCCGGCGCGCCTGGCTGAGTGTCACACTGCTTGGCTTGACCATCTCTTCCAGCCTTGGCTGTGTTCTAGGAAAGAGCCACTTCCAGCTAATTGTGTTTCAGTGGCTATTCAGGGTGATGCACGGAGAACGGTTTTCTGCAGAGAGGGCCTTAGCTTAGAGTCCAGTCTTTGGTGTCTTCAACTGGGTCTGAGAGACAACCTTCTCTGAAACCCCAGAGAGCGGCTGCTGGTCAGTGTAAACCAGTGGTTCCCACAGTGAGTGGTACCACCTTCTGGAGGCACTGGAATTACTTAGGGGGTGCTAAGAGGCAAGGGGGCAGCCAGGGAAGTGGGGGACTGGAGATGTAAATGACTTTCAGACTTTGAAAAGCTGGTATCTCTGGATCAAGTTCATCAGTTTTGCTGAATTAAGTAACTGGATTCTGAATAAATGTGTCATTAATTGTTCCTCTTTTGAATTTTATTCTGTTCTTGTCTTCCTTAGTGGTCAAGCAAACCACTGATCTGAATAACACTTTTATAGGGTAGGGGGCACTAAGTATGAGTTTATGGAACCAAGTGGGTGATGACACAAATTTTTTTGACGACCACTAACTTGGGGGGTGAGGCAGCTCCCCTCGTCCACCAGCAGAGGTTCAAATGGTGACTTCAGAAGGGATTGAGGAAGTCACAGAGGTTTTGCAGGAACAAAATTTCCACCACAAGGCTTCCTGTTTGCAAGAAGGCTTGGAAGTAGCCGGTGAACTTGCTTGCTGGGATCCTTCAGACCATCCTGCTGGACAGGGGAATGTTAGGACGGGTCACAGATGCCCGGTGTCCACAGGGACATTGTGGATCAGGATGCATTTTAAAGACATTTTTATTTCCGAGAATTTTTTTATATTTTTTTTTGGTCCACCAAACCTGGGCTCCCTTGGGAGGAAGGGCAAAATAAAAATGAAATAAATACTATTTCTAAAAAGCAGTACTTTTAAATGCTCTTAAACCATAGCAGGACTAAAATGGAAATGAAGTGAACTTGGCAAACCCATTTAATAGTTATGCCTCTCTTGTCTGTATGTGTGTGTGTTGTGTCCTTCTTTGTTTTCCCTGCGTAATCCAACATTTTGGTCCATTTTTACAATACTGCTGCTCTCTTTGCTTTTCACAGCGAAGCCTTTCTTCTGCATGTGGCTGTTCACAATTTTGCAAGAAGACAGAGAAGGGAGGGTGGGGTGAGGGAAGTTGTTGGGTTTGTTGTCATGTTACAGTGGCTGTTTCTGTCCGGGATGTCATTCACACGCAGATACTGACTTTAAACCTTTTGTTTTGTTTCCTGCCCTAAATAAATAAAATGGCTGACCCATAGTAACAGTATCCACTGTGCAAGAGGCAACAATGCCGCTGCCCGAAGAATAGTTCTCTCAACTTCAGAAAGCTAATGGCATAAATTGCATATTTAGCACTCATTTCCATGTTATCTGAGTCAGAAAAAATCTGTTTGCATGCCCCCAGGAGTGGTTTGGGGTGATATAGCAGCATTTGGTTCTTTCCTGCTGTTTTCATGGGGGAATCATGGGGGAACAGTAGCAGGCATGTGCAGGAAGAGTGGGTGAGTAGCAACATTGCCCAGTGACATTCATGGTTCTGTCACACTGGTGTGCATTAAATTTAGCACAGTGTGCAGGTATATTGGTTGAAGAGCCACATTTCCATAATGCACCAGGTACTGCAGTGTGAAAGGAACCTTAGCAACTGGGATAGAATTGCTGGCAACGTAACCTGGAAAACTAACACAATACTCTCCATGTCTGAATGCACCCTACAAGCATTTTCAGACCATATTCAACACTTTTCCAGAAGATATTCAACACTCTTAAACAACAAACAATGAATTCTACTGATGGCTCCAAATTCTGTATATCATTTGTATCAACAGAGGAACCTGCCTCGTTTAGATTCACACTGTTGGTCACCACAGCTCTGCATTGTCTATTCTGACTGGAAACAGCTCTCCATGGAGAAGCCATGTTGCTGAAACTTAAGGGGCACCGAACCTGGTCAGTGGCTGGATGGGCAACTGTCTGGGACCACTTGCACACTGCCTTGGGTTCCATGATGGGGAAAAAGACAGGATATATATCTGTAAGAAGACAAGATTGCCCGGATTGACCCTGAGATCTTCTGCAGGCAAAGCAGAAGAAAAGTACTGAGCGATCGTCTTTTACCAGCCTCGACTTAAAAGGATGCCTTTGAATACATTGCCCTCCTTTTCTTTTCTTTCCCAGACAAATGGTTGATTTCTCGGAAGAACCTCAAAATGAGGAGAGAAGATATTAGAACTTGTTGAAAGACGACAGCCAGAAACATGCCGTCATTTTGTGGTCATGAATTTCTCTTCGGAAAAATCCTCACATTAGATACACCTTTTCATCTGGGAGTGGAAATCTCAGGAACCCATCACACACACACACACACACCGCCTGCACAGACAATATTTACAACCGCTGTGTGGGTGCCTCAGGCTGGGAAGAGTGCAAGGCATCTGCCACACCTTAGGGAAATGCCACTGAAGAATGGGGTGCTGTCATTCTAAGCTGGTGGAAACACGCGTGAAAATGCTGGAAGAAGCACAGGATTTATAGTGTCCATGGCACTGGGAATTTTGGATTTCTTCTTAACCCTTTGTTGCTGTGGAGAAAATATAAGTTAAACAACTCTACAACTCTTAGTGAAAAGGTGCAAAGAGAATCCTCTCTTGGGGATTGCAACACACACACACCCAACAACAACTTTCCTGGAGGAGCGGGACATGCATGGCAAGGAAGTTGAAAATAGTGGAAACATGACGACTTCTTCTTCTTCTTCTTCTTCTTCTTCTTCTTCTTCTTCTTCTTCTTCCAGTGGTATCTCAGGTTACAAACACTTTGGGTTACAGGCTCTGCTAACCCGGAAGTAGTACCTCAGGTTAAGAACTTTACCTCAGGATGAGAACAGAAATTGTGTGCTGGCGGCAGCAGGAGGCCCCATTAGCTAAAGTGGTACCTCAGGTTAAGAATGATTTCAGGTTAAGAACGGACCTCTGGAATGAATTAAGTTTGTAACCAGAGGTACCACTGTAGTATTATTATTATTATTATTATTATTATTATTATTATTATTATTAATGATATTTGTATCCCATTTTTCTTCCAAGGAGCTGAAAGAGGAACAGTTGCTGAAGTAATTAGGCTGAATTAGGTGCTTTCAGAAGCAGGCCTCATATCACACATGCAGCATTCAGATCTGATTTTATTTGTCTATGCATTGGCCCGTTAGCTTTCACACACTCCATTTTTTGCAGTCATGGACTTCCATTGCTATCCTGCTGCTTGCCATCCAAACTGGCGGGTGGAACCTGATGGGAATGTATTTGGGCTGTCTTTTCTGTCCCTTCCCTCAATCCATACCTGTCAACTGTCCCGATTTTCCAGGGACATCCTGGAATTATAGAAGCCACTCTGGCTTTTAATTGGATCCCGGAATGTCCTGTCCCCCCCCCCATGCCACCACCGGGCTTGGGGAGGAGGGTGAGCAAGTGTGGTTGCTTGCAGTTGCGCTGCACTTTTGTGCGAGTCAGCTGACTCCCCCGAGACTGCGGCACCAGAAGACGCACATCCTTATTTTCATTAGTGGACTGTTGGAGGGTCTGCCTCAATCACTCCCCATCCTCAGGCTCAGCTTCCTTTCCCCATTCTGGACATGTGTGCAGTTATCTCTGTATCTATGCATATATACCTTTTTTTAGTTTAAAAAACAAAACCCAAGAAAGTACACAAAAGCTCAAAAGTAAATATTAAGAACATGAGGAGAGTTCTGCTGGATCAGGCCAATTGGCCCATCTAGCCCAACATCCTGTTCTCAAAGTGGCCGACTAGTTGCCTGTGTGAAGCCCGCAAGCAGGATCCAAGCACAACAGCACAATCTCCTCCTGTGGTTCCAGCAACTGGTGCTCAAAAGCATTGCTGCCTCCAACCATGGAGACAGAGCACAGCCACCATGGCTAGTAGCGACTGATAGCCTTCTCCTCCATGAATTTGCCCAATCCTCTTTTAAAGCCAGCCAATGCCACCTTCTTTTAAAGACATTGCCACCCTCTTCACAAGGGACAAAAGAGAGACTTGTGCTTATTAGGGGGAGGGGGTTGGAAGATTGGGGTGTTTTTTTAGGTGGGGAGAGGAGAGTGTCCCAGGGCAAGCTGAACCCTTGCAGTTGCCCAGTCTTGTGCTCAATTGCTGCTTACAGGATTCCTACAGGCATCTGGTTGGCCACTGTGAGGACAGAATGCTACGCTAGATGGGCTTGATCCAGCAGGTCCTTCTGATGTTCTTATGTTAATGCACTGTGTTCTGTCACTGGGTTTGTTCATCATTACATGCTGTCATGTTCCCCACATGAGGAAATATTGACAACTTGGGAAATGCCTGATGATTGAGAGAACAAAGTGTTTTATGGAAAGCAAGGCAGGCAGAATTAGGGCAATAGTTGCATCAAGCAGAGCAGATAAAATCGGGACAAAATTTGTCCCAGGCGATGGGTGGGAAGTGTTATCACTATTACTGTAAGTGAGGGCTTAAATCGACTTCCTTTCAACACTAAGGACCAATTTAATATATTGATCCCTGGCATTTCACAATCACCTGCCTGAGTCTGCGTAGTTGCATTTTGCAAAACTTGTCTAATTTTATAATGACACGATTGGGCTCCATTGATTTCCAGTGGGATTATATTTATTGACATCCAGCCTTTCCCCCAGAACTGGGGTTCAAGGTTCATATGGGAGAATATGGTCCTTCAGATAGCCTGGACCTGAGCCGTTTAGGGCTTTATAGGTCATAAACAGCACTTCAAATTGCGCCAGGAAACAGGCCAGGATAAAACTAAGCATGTGCTTAAGTCTTCCATTGAAATGGATGAAACTTAGAAGTATGTCACTTAAACTGTATTTATTATTTTTTTCTTGCATTTTATGGAGAAACCTCACCTAAGCGTATTAGCCTACTGCCGTTCAACACGTATCTGGGAATTGTTGACAATTACTGTATTTTTCGCTCTATAAGACACACTTTTTCCCTCCTAAAAAGTAAGGGGAAGTGTGTGTGCGTCTTATGGAGCGAATGCAGGCTGCGTGGCTATCCCAGAAGCCAAATCCCTCTTGCTGTTCTGGCTTCTGGGATTCAGAATACCTTTTTTCTTGTTTTCCTCCTCCAAAAACTAGATGCGTCCTATGGTCTGGTGCATCTTTTAGAGCGAAAAATACGGTAGGTTGTGATGGCCTGTTGTTCAACAACAAGAAATCTGTGATTCCTGCATTCCTTCCTGTTAGCTATACATGGGATTGCAGCCCCAGTACTTTCTCCCTTCCACCCCTTGTAGTAAACGAAACAATGAGCGGTGCTTTCATTGCTGCAGTGTTTACAAAACTCAACCACTGAGCAAAGAGGAAAAAGAAAAGAAAAGAAAAGAAAATACCTCTTTATCATTGTGGTTTGCATTGTGGTGTACATGTGCCTGGGGGGAACAAACTGTATGAACATGACTCACAGTCCATTTGGAGAATTCATGATCATGATCTTTGGCTTAAACCCACACATAATTTTGTCAGGTTGCAGCTGATTTGCACCCATCTTCTGCAAAGGCGAGCGGGAGTCGGGGTCTGTGCAGATCTGCTGATGTTTCCACTTTGATGGAGAAAACGCCCACTCACAAGGCAGACCTTGGCTGGGGTGGCCACTTAAACACCCCCCCAATGAGGAAATGCATCACCCAACAAGAGGACAAAAAAGGAAAACACTTTGCATACAAGTTGCCTATGTTAATCTATAGGTATAGGAGCAAATATAGAAATAATTACTACTATTTAACTAGAAATACAATATATCCTGCCATAGTGCAAAAGACTGACCAGGCATGACACAAGAATAGGGTCAGAGCATAACCAGTTAGGGCCTAACTGCATGTTACATAACTACTGCTTTGGGGTTTTTTTTAAAATTAAATATCAAGCATAGGGAATGGGGTGCAGTTTTGGTTTGTGTAGGAGGTTTAAGCTTGGCAGCCACCATTTTCATTAAAATCCGTGTGTCACATGGATTTTAAGAAAAAACTCTGCTGTCGAAATTTGGCAAGGGGTAGGAAGAGAGAATCAGGATAGCATTGTCTCAACAATGAGATGAACAGAAGAAAGGCCGTAGCTCAAGGGTAGAGCATCTGCTTTGCCCCAGGTTCAAGCCCTGGTGTCTCCCAGCAGCTGAGGAAAAGACTCCTGTCCAGAACCCTGGAGTGCTGCTGCTACTCAATGAAAACAATCCTGAGCTAGATGGATGGATCATCTAAGGAGGCTTTCTTCCTGTGTTCATGCAGAGCATGCAGAAGGTTCCAGGTTCAATCCCTTGCTTCTCCAGGTATAACTCAGTGTGAACAACACTGTGAGTTAGATGAACCAATGGTCTGACTCAGTATTAGGCAGCTTCCTATGTAAGATGCTGCGTACCATTTGTGTTCGCAGTCAGGGTTGATTGTCTGCTCCTTCTTAATTCAAATGTTTGGAGCGGGGGACACCATACTCAGAGCTGTGTCTTGGTCTATGACCTTGGTACTGGGTTTTGGCCTCCATTGATGGTTCAGAGTTTCTTGTTCCAAACACTGAACAGCCCACTTGTTTGTTTTCCAACTTGATTTTATGCATCATTTTGGCACAGAAAAAGACCAACTGTTATGTGAGATTTGGAGAAAAACGTTCATGTGATGGATAGCTGCTGAACGACCCCAGCGGTGCTCTCCTATCTGCGGGGGAGGAGTTTGGCATTTGGTTCTGATAGCCAAAGAATACATTCTCCCCTTGAATTAAAATTAGAGCCAGGGATCCAAAACCGTTTCTTTTTTTAAAGAGACAACTTCCAGAAGGGCAAGTCCATATTTGTTGCTTACAGCAGAAACAGCAACAGTGACTTCTGGTACCTTAAGGATTAGCGGATTCGTTTGGTCAGAAGGTTTTGTAATCTACAGGTGTCTGATGAAGTGGATTCCATCTGTGAAAGCTCTTACAACACTACAGCCATGTCTGAATGTCACACTAAGTCAAACCACAACACATACAAATGTGTTGGCTCCCGATGAAGAGATCACAACTGCTTTCTCCACAGACTTTTTATTTGTTTGTTTTGCATTTCTATCCCACCTTTACCTCAAGGAGCTCTAGGTGGCATGCATAGACCCCCCCATTTTGCCTATAAAACAACCCTGTAAGGTAGGATAGGCTGAGAGTGAATGACCACTGAGCCTTGGGCTTGCCGATCAGAAGGTCGGCGGTTCGAATCCCTGTGACGGGGTGAGCTCCTGTTGCTCAGTCCCTGCTCCTGCCAACCTAGCAGTTCAAAAGCACCCCAAAAAGTGCAAGTAGATTAATAGGTATTGCTCCGGCATGAAGGTAAATGGTGTTTCCATGCACTGCTCTGGTGTCAGTGTTCCGTTGCGCCAGAAGCGGCTTAGTCATGCTGGCCACATGACCTGGAAAAATATCTGCGGAGCGGAGAAACGCCAGCTCCCTGCCTGTAAAGTGAGATGAGCACCGCAACCCCAGAGTCATTTGCGACTGGACTTAACTGTCAGGGATCCCTTTACCTTTACCTTTACCTTCCAGGTCCTAGTCCGACACTAACCACTACACCACACTCGCTTCACATTTCACTGAACCCAGGGTCATGGTTAAGGTCTCTCCTCCTTGACCACAATTTGCCATCAAGTTTGTCCTATTGTTATGGGTCGTGGTAAAGAACTGGAGACCTTTCGCATGACCCAGATTTGGATGTCACAAAGAGTGGTTTTTTAAAACTTCAGGTGGTTTTTTAAATTTATTGTGGGTGTGTTCTTGAAAGTACATTAGTAGTGAATTTATTCCTCTTTCTGAGTTGTCCTGCAATGCTTCCCCACTGCTACCAGGTTATTCCTGTTGGGAGGGGCTGTAGCACAGCAGAAGCGGGACAAGAATAAATCTCTCCTGGTGAAGTCACCCTGGGGAGGAGAGAGAATGGTCTGAGTTCTGACCATTTCAACAGGAAAAGATAACCAATTGGGTCTTCTGTTAACATGCAAATCTTATCTAGTTTGATAAGAAGAACTCCTTCTTGGCTTCTTACATCAACATGCATTTCAGTGGGTGTGGGGCAGGCAGGACACAGGAAGCAGGGTTTTTTTGGTCATTTATAGAAAGAAGACTTCCCTATTTTTCCTTCTCTGCGTGATGCACCTTGCCTCATGTTATCTCTCTCTACAGTTGGATGGGTTCCCCCCCCCCCAAAGTTAAGGGAGTGAAAAGTGAGCATGCTGCTGATTTTGTCTGAGTCATCTTCCTTTTTAGAGATTTTCATTCACTGACATTTGTACTGCAGGGAAATGGGTTGCAAACATGACTTTGGGGAAAGTGTGCTATGTAAAGAAATAGGGTGCACTTAAGAAGAGAGCAATGTACAAAAGTAGTTCATTGGAAGTGATGGTGAGAAGGACACACATCATTTTTAAAATAGGGGAAAAGATGTCAAAGGGATATTTTGATATCTCAAAAATTGTTTCCAAGACAATTGACATGGAGTGGGTTAGAGGACATTCTGCCCACCTGTGTTCTTGGAAAATTTCAGTATGTTCATGCCAACTATATTACAACAATTAATTCAGTGTTTGCCTGAATGTTTTCCCATCTAAAGACCCTTCCTACATAAATATTGCTGTGAGCATACCCACAATCATCTACTCTGATTAACTCATGGTTTTGAGTCCAAAAACAAAACACTTTAGGGTGTCTTGAAAATACAATGCCTAGTTATGTCTGATACACTACATATTTTGGAAATGTGTTAGTCTGTTTGTGGGTTTGGACACCTCTTAAGATATCATAACCAAATTTTGCATGATGTTTCCTGGAATCAAGGAACAGGCTTTCATCTATGTTTTAATGCAATCTGACACCATTCTGAATCAAGATTTATTCATTATTACATTTATATCTCACCTTTTTATCCTCCAAGGATCTAAAGCTGGTATACATGACCTATTCCACCCTCACAACAAGCCTCTGAGGTAGGTTAGGCTAAGAGATGGTGAGTGGTCTGAGGTCACCTAGTGAGCTTCATGGCTGAGTGGGGATTCAAAACCTGCTCTCCCAGGTCCTAGTTCACCACCAAATTCTGCATGATAGTTCCTGAAATCAAGGAGCAGGTTCTCATCTATTATTGTTATCTATTGATAATTTGATTTTTTTATCTTTTTTGTAAAATGCTTTGAGGGTTGTTTTTTGTTTTTTTGTTACAATCAAGTGGGGTCTAAATTTCATTAAATGAATGATGAATGAAATGCAAAACAAATGAATCTCTCTCCCATTTCCAGGCAGGGGGAAGCACAGTTTTCTCCCTCCCTCCCCAACATAACTGCAAAGGCAAATTGGAATTTGCTGCCAGGTGGTCACAATATCCAGGAGCCTGCAAGTCAAGGAGAGTGAAGTCACTTTCATTTTAGGTGTCATGTTCAAAGCAGTTCTCGGCATCTTGCTGATCTGTGACTTGTGGGTGGGGAATGAAAGAACTGCTTGCAATGGGGAAAGTATTGAATCTGACGTATGCAAGCTGCAGACAGGCTGTTTCACACAAGCAAGTCATCCCCTTATGCTTTGCCATTCTGTGGGCATGCACAGGTGAATTCACTGAAGTTTTTAGATTTGCAGATAACTTCTGCTTCTGGTGCTGCATCTAAAACTCTGGGGGCAGGCTTCCCCAACCTGTTGACCTCCAGTTGTGTTGGACCACAAGTCCCATAAGTGTTGCTGGGGGGGTATGTGTGTGATGGGAGTTGTAGTCCAGAGCATCTGAAGGGCACCAGGGAGGCAAAGGTTGCTCTGTGTAGGAAAGAACAAAAGAAGGAACTGAAATTGACAGATTAATTCATCCTTAATGTAGGGAAAGGCAGCTTCCTGTGTTCCCAGATGGCACAATTTCCATCTTCACCCCTGACCACAGTGACTTACAAGCCAAGGTTAACTGCAGCCAATAAGTCCAGAGAACTGAAGAAAGTAAGAGAAGGCAAGGCACACACTGCCCTCATCTAATTTAGAAGCTCAAATGTTGCAGCTCTTTTATTGAAGCACAAATAAGGAACTATCGGCACCCACCCTCGAGTGTCAGCCTTTTTCAGTTCCTTTTCTAAATGTCTGTCTTTGGACAAAAGCAATCCAGTGAGAACATCTAACCCAGAACTTATCCACAGTGGGATCAGATGAGTCACTCTTCTGCTCGGAAACTTTACTGGAATGCCTTTCTGTCCATTTTCAGTAACTAGGGCATGCACCCAGTGTTCCTCTTTATCTTCAGAACACACACACACACACACACACACACACACACACACACACACACACAGGTCTCCTTTTCCATCATGATTTTCACAGAGAACTTTCCAGACTATTGAGAGTGAAGCATCTACTGTACTTTCTCATTTTGTAATAATAAACTGAGGTACTGGGGAGGGGCAACGGGAGGGAGTAGAGTCAGAGAAGTGGATAAACAGATAATTTAATAAATTTAAAAATTGTCCAGTAGCAACCTTAGAGACCAGCTAAGTTTGTTCTGGGTATAAGCTTTAGTGTACATGCACACTTCTTCAGAAACACATGAAAGCTTATACCCAAACTTAGTTGGTCTCTAAGGTGCTACTGGACAATTTTTTAATTTATTTCGACTGCATCAGACCAACACGGCTACCTACCCAAATCTAGATAATTTGATGTGTGTGTTAGAAAAGAGAATTACAGATTCAATTTTCAAATACAACAATTTCACTACACTCTAGCACAAATACAAACTATCTTAATACAGTTTAATACACAACACCCAACTTTCCCCCACTCCTAAAAACCAGTTGATCCTGATACCCTATAGAAATGACTTTACTATAGTCCATAAATCGGCAGGTGCCTTCATTCAACATTTTAAAAAATATTAAGTTAATAGTAACTAAATTAGGGGTAGCCAATGAAGACCAATCAGTAATAATCAAAGAGCAGATAAATAAAATATAATTTATCATTCTGGCCATATTTATCTATTTAAAGCATTTTCATTTAAAGCACTTTACATTTTAGGAAATCCCAAAATGGTGTACAAACAATGATAAAAGACATCATAAGCAATAAAAAGCCACAATATAAAACCCAATATTAGAACACCCTTCAAAATCAGCAGTGTGCCCCAACCCAGCTTAATGGCTAGAGAATGCATCATACAGTGACCCCAATGCCCAGTCACAGAAGGACAACCAAGATTCCATTTATGTATTTATCTATTTATTTCATAATACAGTGGTACCTCGGTTTAAAAACAGCCCTGTTTATGAACGATTCAGTATACAAACAATGCAAAACCAGAAGTAGTGTCCCGGTTGCAAACTTTATCTCGGGCTACGAACGGTGGAAGGGCACTGATGGCAGGAGGCCTCATTAGGGAAAGCGTGCTTCGGTTTAAGAACGTTTTCGGTGTAAGAACGGACTTCCGGAACAGATTAAGTTCATAAAACGAGGTACCACTGTACCTTAATTTAGTAACTGCACAGACTTCACATTGTTGGGCTCCAGCTAAAGAAGCATTGCCTAGCTAGGTGCACAAATCAGTATCAAACTGCTGTGATCCTGTATCTGATGAAATGGTGTGGAATGGTCTCCAAAGCAAAACTTAGGAGGGATGGCTGAGGGAGCTGAGTTTGTTTAGCCTGGAGAAGAGGAGATTGGGAGGGGTGATAGGATAGCCACCTTCAAATATCTGAAGGGCTGTCCCATGGAAGACGGAACAAGCTTGTCTCTGGTGCTCCAGGGGGTAGGACCCAAACCAGTGAATTCAAATGACAAATAAACATTAGGAAGAACTTTATGATGGTAAGAGTTGCTCAACATTGGAGCAGACTCCCTCAGAGAGTGGTGGCCTCTCCTTCGCTGGAGGCTTGTTTTTTAAAAAACAACAACAACACAGAGGCTAGGTAACTCTGTGAGGATTCTTAAACTGTGATTTCTGCATTGCAGCGGGTTGGACTAGATGACTGTTGGGATCTCTTCCACCCTCATAGTTCTGTGATTCTGTGGGGATTTGTCAGTGCGATTGCACCACGGCAACCTCTCCACTACCATGCCCTTCTCCATCCCAGGAAGCTGCAGCAACGCTCCAGACCCCCCCCCCCGCTGACCTCTACCATAAAAAGGTGGACTTCCCTCCATTCAGTTTAGCACATCTCATATCATAAACAGAATGGTTGGCTCCCTCAAGTGTAGG
This sequence comes from Podarcis filfolensis, assembly GCF_964270895.1. Classification (NCBI taxonomy): domain Eukaryota; kingdom Metazoa; phylum Chordata; class Lepidosauria; order Squamata; family Lacertidae; genus Podarcis; species Podarcis filfolensis. Next base: position 54,173,535 of record NC_139611.1, on the reverse strand, counting down.
GCAGTCCACTGCCCACTTGACAGTTATGGACTTCTAAACTTCTATTTTATGCTGTTGTTTAATTTCTTTATGGATTTGGATTATCAGTGAACAATACTGAACATATGAACTAATAAACAGTCATCAAAAGGAATGCAAAGCTTGGCAAATGCAGAAAGTAGGTATCAGCTGAAGGTTGCGACCACTTATGTTGCGATATGGACAATCAGATAAAAGTATTGTTCTATAACGTTACTTTTAAACTTCTCAATGAGCCGGTGACTCTACAATCAATTCAGAGCACAAAACAATGCTGGCTTCTTCCTTTAACTACCTCCTGTAAAGCCCTCAGCTTATTAGGGGTCACGGCGAGGTTTTGACCCTGGAATAGCAAGAGCCAGTTATGCAGACGGCTGCTGCTGCTGCTGCTGTGTCTGCTCTTCCTTACAACTCTGGGAGCATTCCCTTCCCTCACACCAAGTGTGTGGCTGAGGCACACGGCTTTTGACACCCTGAAATGCACAAGGAAGTGGAGTGGCGGGTAGCAGCAAGACATCCTTGTGACTTCTTCACCCAGAGGATCATAGGATCCTAGAACTGTGGTGCTGGAAAGGATCTAAAGGGGCCAGCTAGTCCAACCCCCTGCAATGCAGGAATCACAGCTAATTGCAGGATTCCCAAGACTCCCTGTGCCCTTTTCCAGCTCCAGGGCTGCATTCACTTCTGGGTAAAAGGTTGGTAAGGAGGCACTCAGCTCTGGGAAGCAGGCACAAGGGCTCTGGCAGGGTGCTAGAGCCTTCCAACCTCCTTCCCAAAGCTGGGAAAGCACTAACTAGGCTTTAGGAAAATGGAGGAAGTACTCTAAGACCCTGTCAGAGCCTCATGCCTACTTCCCAAAACCCAGTGCCTCACTTACCAGGCTTTGAAATGGTGCCCCATTGGCTCAGCGCCCAATGCGTGCCCACTGCTTGCACAGCTCTAAATCTGCTCCTGCTCTTATAGTTATTTACACTTCCAGCAACCCCTGCTGCCCCCTTGCCCACCTAGGTAATCCCCTCACCTCCCAGCGGGTGGTGCCACCCACTTTGGAAAGCACTGTTCTATTGGGTCTCTTCTTCCTTTCCTTTCCTTTAAACAAAAAAGCCCCAGATGCTGCAACCTCTCCTCTTGAGGGATTCGTTCTGTGGAAATGCCCGACATGAGTTTTCCAGGCTAAGATCCACAAAGGCCACCATGGAACAAAAGAGGTGAGATGGGGATGAATGCCAGCCAAAGATGACAGAGGCACGGGGCGGTGGGGAGGTGGGGCACAGAGAACAGCTTTGGCAACTACGGCGGCTATCAATCACCGTGTTGAGATGTTTGAGGCTGCCAATGTTTCTGCAAAATTCCTTCCCTCTGCTGGAGCCCTGGAGTCAGCAACATTGGCTGGGAAAAGAAGCCAAAACTCTCCCCTTAGAGGAGTCAACCGTCTCCCGGCTCCAAGACAGGGTGCTGGCATGGAAAAGGAGCTTCACAATCCCCATTGACTGGCAACAAGCCCAAGCAAATTTGCACATCGCAGTCATTCCTCCGGGGGAATCTCTGGCTCATGCATTCATTTATTTGCGTGTATATTTGGTTACTAAGGTCAGAGCTGTGTCATCTTGAAGGGTTCCAAGTGGGCATTTGGCTGTGCTCCCCCCGCCCACCTCCACCCCTGGACCACAACTTTTCTGCAACCCTGTTAATAATAGACATGCACTTTGCTTTAGTTGAACTAAATATAGATTTGACTGAAACTTCATTGCAGGAGGCAGGGGGAAAAGTCAAGCCAGCTTGCTCTAATTGAGCTTCTTCAAGCTGGTGCCCTCCAGATGTTTTGGATTACCAGTATGGTAATCAGCTTGGGGAAGACTGTTCGAAAGGAAAAACAGCCATACTCCTGGTTCTGTAGTATTATTTCAATTGCTTTGACCATTGTGTGCCCCCTCCTGGAGAGATCCAGAGGGTGGCAACACAAGAATGAGTCTGTTCTGTGATGGCTCCCCATGTGTGGAATGTTCTCCCCAAGGAAGCTCACCTGGTACCATCATTATGTATATTTAGGTGCCAGGCAAAAGCTTTCAACTATAACCAGGCCTTTGGCCTTTCAAGATCTATGGCCTTTTAGAGGGGAGTGAGATGTTTTTAATGTATTTCTTTCCCCCCTTGGTTATTATTATTATTATTGATTAAATTAATGGTTTTCTGTGGGGGTTTTTGGTCTGTCTGTTTGGTTGGCTTTAAGTCACATTGGGTTGCCCTAGGCAAGATAAAGCGACTAACAACTTCAAAAAATGATGATCATCATCTTCATGGAGGAGAAGACTATCAATGGCTCTTAGTCACAGGGGTGTACCATGGTCCCAGGCACCCAGTTTTGAGGGGGTGTGGACCAGGTGCCCCCACGCAGGTGTTGGCTTCTGCGGGGATCTCCATCCCGCCCAGCCGCATCCTGGTAGGCCCCATCCCCAGCTCCCTGTCCTTCCCTGCCTGCCTGCCACCAGGGGTCTCTTTCCCAAGACTATATAGAGATGCCAGGGATTGAACATGGAGCCTTGTGCATGCAAAGCAGAGCGCTGCATTGGGTTGGTCCACTGCATAACAGAAGTACCTTAAGCAAACTAACTGCTCTGCCGCTGCTGTTGAGCTTGAATGCGGCTGGCAGAGCCTTTCAATAATTTCTCCATTTGTTCTGTTCCTTTGGCCGCCAGGCTTAGCCTCATTGCTTTGCTCTCCTCCTCCCCATACAACATACTGTTTTATTGCCAGTACTTGCAGTGAAGGTGGATATGGACCATTGCACGCACTCCTCTGCAGCTGAGTTTTCCATACAATCTCTGTTTTTACCATCCTCCTGTGCCCCATAAACAGAGGGATAATGTTCCTGCCAACTTAATCTGTGTAACTACAGCTATAATGGGATCCTGGGAGATAATCAATAAATCTCTAGGCAAGGTCTTGTTTTAAAATTTATTGTCATTATTTCTTTTATTATTATCATCAAGTGAATTCTGGTGCATCATCAAGAGTTGTTTGGCCGTCCTGGAGATTGTCCTCCGCTCCCCCAATTGACAGCCGGAGAAACATATCCATTGTGTTAAGCCAAGCCTTGTTCTTGCAGGGTGTTGGTAGACATGAAGGGGGAGTGGGATGGGAGCATGCCTGCCCTGCTCCCAAATGATTTTAGGTTTAGAAAGTGTCTTGGCTCCCCCCCCCCCCAGAAACCACACATATGACAACCCTGGAGAGCCAACATACTGGGTGACCTTAGGCTAGTCACTGTATCACTTGTCTCCCAGGGGGCTATTGTGAGGATAAATTGGAGGGTGGGGATAAAGAAACATGTACACCACCTTGAGCTCCTTGGAAGAAATGCGGGGTTAAAAATTGAAAGAATAAATAAAATAAGTAATAACTTTATTAAAGCAGACAAATGTTACAGAAAAATAAAATGGAAAGCATTGAAAAACACAAAAAGCGTCTTTCTTTCTTTTTAAAAGAAAACATTGAAACTTTGGCCTGCTCCATGACACCAGGCCCCTCACTTGAGATCAAACCCTGGGAATCACGGAATTGCAGAGTTGGAAGGGACCACAAGTGTCATCTAGTCCAACCTTCTGCAGTGCAGGAATCATTTTGCCCAATGTGGGTTTCACAATCCTGAGATTAAGAGTTTCATGCTCTACTATCTGGGCTATGGAAAAAGTGGGCGTGAACATGGGCAACTCAGCCTGCTTAGGGGTATCTGGTTCCTAGCTTGGAAGATTACTCAACTGTTTACATTGAGCAGAGAGTATGTCGCAAGCCGCCCTGGAGAGTTTCCGAGGGCCAGGCAGCAACACACTCATGTGGGGATGGTGTACTTCTCTTGGATTCCCTGCAGGTCCCATGAAAGAACAACATGGGGTGGGGTGACTGGAACCCAAGGAGATGCTTTGAGGCTTCCCCAAGAACTGCCTTGTCTATCCCCCATGTAATCAGTACGTTGAAAGGCAGGGTAGAAATGATTGATTTGGTAAAGTCTCTGCCCTGCAGGCTCAGAGTTACTTAGCTACAACGTTAGGCCACAGAGTGAATCACAGAAAACAGAAGCAAGGCTGTGCCATGCTTCTTACATTAACCAAGAGAAGCACCTCCCAGGAAGCCTAAGCAGATAAAACTAGTGCTAATACAAAGCATTATTTGGCACACAAGAGTGTTTTGCAAACACCCAGCAGGTTAGATTGCTGCAGCTGGCTCATCTGCTCAGATAAGTGTGCAAGTGGTCTAGATGTGTCAGGAGTGGGATGGGTGGTATCTGGGGACTCACAGAAGAGCACAGGATGCAGCAGTGGCTGCCATCTTTCATTTTCCCTAGCACCAAACTGCTCACACATAGATCAGTGGGATGTAGTAGAACCTGAACAGGTTCTTATTATCCAAATCCTTCCGATGAGAGAGGCAACCTAAAGGGTTCATTGATGGGAAGAGATGGATCTTTTGGATCATCACTTAGACTGCAATCCAAGGGACCAGTATAACCTGACATGGTGCCCTCCGTCAGACTCATGAGACACCATCAGTCCCTTCAGACAGCATGGTGGTGTGTCCTGTTCTGGACCTTCAGAGGAGCCCACAGGGAGAGTGAACAACTTGTTCCAGCAAAGGCTAGAGTTGGACTGAGGCCTTTGGGGCCTGTACCTCTGGTCCACCACTCCTAGGCTCAGCCTCCTCTTTGAGAACTACCACCGTTAAAGGACCAAGCCCCTGAACTGCCGATGAGCACGTCTTCTGTGCCCCCTGGCCTGGCGCACTCCCTGGTGAGGTAGGTTGGCACTAGGCTCCTTGAGCCCAGGTGAAGCTGCCTGCCAGGGTCCTGACTCTAGCTCTATGGGTCCCAGTGCTCTGGAATCTTGCCATAAGAACAAAAGGAGAGCCTGCTCTGGCTCCATAGCCAATGATTCCACAGCCCAGAACTCTTGGTTGCTGCTAGACTCTGGGGTCATGGCAACACTGTGACAGGAGTGCTGTCCAAAACATCTGGAGGGCACCAGGTTGGGTAAGGGGGCAGTGAGTCCCATTTAGCTCAGTGGGGTTGCTTCCAAGTAGACATGCCACAACTTTATGTGCACCCCTCTACTTCCTGGTGATCACAATCTAGTTTAGAGTTAGCGTGCTCCACCAGACAGATTCCAATGGGTTGAACTGTGCTCGAAGTTGTGTTGGAGGAGAGCCAGTGTTTGCAAGCAACTTCCCACGTGCAAATCCCTCATTGACTGTAGAGAAGTGGTTTGCCTTGCCCAGATGTGATCCGTGGAATTTGTGTGTGTAGGTGGAGGCCTCCTCAGTGGGGAAATACTAAGTTATTTCCACCAGACTGAAAACAATGGTTTAACTGCTGTTATGAAAAGAAGAAAAAAGAGAGAGGATTAAGTCACTGGAAAAGGACCCATGGTTCTGGCTTTCTTGTGAGAAAGAGGTGGCAAGGCAGCCATTTGGGGATGTTTTCCTTCCTTCCTCTAGGGATCTCAGAATGCCACAACTGGAGAAGAGAAGAGAAGAGAAGAGAAGAGAAGAGAAGAGAAGAGAAGAGAAGAGAAGAGAAGAGGGCTGCATTTATGCAAGGTGACCAAGACGATTTGAAGAACCACACTGGAAGAGCTCTGCTGGTTCAAACCAAGGGTCCATCAGGTTTACTATCCTGCCTTCAGTATGGATGGGGAATGCATTCAATTTAGAGCACATTTAAAAGCCAATTTATCAAATGCACACTTTCCGAAACAACGTGTGAATCAAAACACAGCTCTCCTATGAAATTAGCGCTTATCTGAATTTTGTGATGCAATTCTCCAACTGAACAGTGTTTACAAAAATGCACATATTGGAGGAAATGTGCACTAAAATTAAGGCAGTAGCAAAAATAACATGCAGAAATGCAACATATTGGGGGAAATTGCTTGCAAGCATGGGCATATTAGTTAAAACTGAATATAAAATGTGTTTGTTAAGAGAAATTTGCACTAAAATGCAGGTGAATTTTCATGAGGTTTTAAAATACTCCCTCCCACCCATAAATTTCAGATAACTGGAATTTAAGGTTGGAAAAATGAGAAACTGGGAGAACTAAAATGGACAGATCATTCCACCTTTACCCACAGTAGTGGCCAACCAGATACCTCAAAATGTGACCAAGTAGAGCAGGAAGGCCTTCACCTCTCTTGTTGTTTGCTTCTGGTGCCTGGCACTTGGAGGTATACTGTGAATGAACGTGGCAGTTCTATTTAGCCTTCAAAGCTAATAGCTGTCAATAGGCAGCCATCCACCCTCTGATTCGCTGGCACAGGATAGCGTTCTATCCTGTGGCAGCAAATTCCATAATTATGTGCTTGATGAAAAGCAGTCATGGAGATGAAGGCAACTCTAGCACTTTCCTCAGAGCAGGAGCAATGATGTTACCTGCTGAAACACCAGGACCCTCTTTGCTCTGGTGAGTGAATGAGATGCATTGCGAGCCTCTGCCCCCAAGATCGTTTGGTTGGGGACTGCTCAGAAGTGACACATGAACCCAGTGTGCCAGCATTTGCCCAGGATTTCCCCCTTCTTTCCCGCAGAAGAAATGCTTCCAGTGCTTTCATGCCAGCTTGGCTCTCTTCCGGCATTGGAGTATGCGGAGGATGAAGTTTAGGTGAAAGATTGCAGGGGAGGGAAATTGAAGGATGCGGGGGAGGGTTCAGCATTCCTCACACTTTTTGGTCAGATCCTCCCCATCCCTTCAATCTAATTCATGAACAAAGCACGCCTGGTTTGGCCTTAATTGTTCTCTGCTCTCCAAAACCGTGGCTCCTCTTTGTGGACATTTTTATTCAAATAAATAAATAAGCACCCTGAAGGTGTGATCAAGGGATGAATAAAAAGCATTGGCTTCTTATGGGAAATCTGAGAGGTGACATGACAGCCATCTTCAAATATCTGAAGGGCCGTCACGTGGATGATAGAGCAAACTTGCTTTCTGCTCAGAGAGTAGGACCCAAACTGATGGATTCAAATGACATGGAAGGAGATTCCGACTAAACCTTAGGAAGAACTTTCTGAATATAAGAGTTGTTAGACAGTGGAATGGACTCTCTTGAAAGGTGGTGGACTCTCCTTCACTGGAGGTATTTAAGCAGAGGTTGGATGGTCACCTGTCAGGGATTCTTTAGCTGTGATTCCTGCATTGCAGGGGGTTGGACTAGATGACCCTCAGGGTCCCTTAAAACTCTATAATTCAATGATATTTTACCAAATGCCACATTACCCCCATGGCTCTCCTCTAGCTTCATTGCACAGGCCTGCCCTACACATTTATAGCTGGAGGGCACAGAGACCATGGCAGATCTTGTCCAGAAATCCAGAGAAAGATTTCTGAATATTTTTTGTCGGTTGAATTTGCAGTCCTGGTGTTTGTCATCTCTCTCTCTCTCTCTCTCTCTCTCTCTCTCTCTCTCTCCCAAGGTTGGGAAATATCTTGGCTCTCATCTTTCCTGTTATGATACATAACTGATCTGTGGTCAGAGCCCTCAAGTTCACAACCTGTTCTGTAAAAAAAGGAAAGAAAAGCAAAAGGAGCAAACTTTTCCCTTGCAACTTCTGCTGCAACATTATGTAAAAATCGCAAACCTCTTTTCCTGGGGAGGGGTTCTGGTTTGCGACGATTTCTGAAAAGAGGAAGCCATCGCTCTTTATCCTGGTTGACCCAAATGTGCAACGCTTCCTGTGGAGAGACCCACAGCAAAATCAAAGGAGGGCAGCTCTTTTCTGCGGTCGATTGCTTCCTATCACACATTCTATGGAGAAAGGAAGACAATGACCATTTATTATAAAACCAGCACCTTCTGAGGCTGCTTATCTGATGCATCAATTAAAAGAAAGAAGCCCGGGTAGTAAGACCACCCCCACCAGGGGTTATCTATCCTCCACATCTGCAAAGTTCCATAGCCGAAAGTGATGGCAGAAACAGTTTTAACATAATTAGCAAGACAAAAACGAATGAGAGAGGAGGCTGTGTAAGGAGGGGGCAGACAGCAGAGGAAATCTTAACTGTACACGGCAGGAGGTCAAATCGAGCAAACCTAGAAGTCTCAACTTTGAGACAAACAGCTTGATCAGGGCTGGGCAATCTAAAATTAGACCCCAGTCAGCAACAGCATTCAGGGGAACAGGAATATCAGTCAGAGACTGTTACATAAACAAGCCACAAAATAGGTGCAGTCCCACATCTGACAGTGCCTGTTCAGTGACCACACGGTGTGTGTGTTTGGGGTGGGTGTGTGGGTGTGTATGACTGACAAGACCTATGTTAATGTGGCAATGATCACTGAAAGCTTTAAAATTTGAAAAGCAAAACAAAACTCCCAATTACTCTTGAGACAAATTATAGATAAAGGTATCATAGAACATTCATTATGGTCAACTTTTAATACAACTGGAGTAGAGAATATTACTTAATACGTTATATCAGCACTACATTGTAAATACGTGAATACAGGTCATAAGCAAAAAAGAAACAAGCTGTTATCTTCATATGTGATGCACTTATGTGAATAGAAATAGCCCCAAACAATAAAATATATTCTAAAAATGAAATAAAAGAAATAGCCAAAACAAGCAAACCCTAAAAAGCGTACTGTAGGATATCATGGTAGGAGAGATATATGTTGGACTGATGATAGACAGTTCACTGATAAATAATGGTACAGCAATCAGTCATTTACGAGTCAATTCTCTGGTGCTCTGTTTAAAGCAATAAACTTTTTTGAGCCTTTTTGGACACAAAGTTCTCAATCAAATCACTGTAATCCAAACCTCTCCCAATTTTATGTTCAGCTGAAATCATGTCTAATCCTAGTACAGGCCCTTGCAACATAGAAGAGCACAGATAAAGCTTTATGAATTTCAGCTTTGAAAATGACCTCTCACCAGTTGCAACTATAACATGTACAGTGAGAACAATGTGAAGTACTACACATAAATTGGGGTATTTACCTTAAATATTATACTCATAAATACATTGAAGGACTGTCAAAGCTGTGCATTTTTCTTGAGCTTCATTCTTTAACTTGTCATCTTTCTTTGCTCAAAATGAGAAGGCAGTTAATTGCATGCAACCTCTACTTTTGGTACTCTGTTTGCAACAATAAATATCAAATGCATGACAGAAATGCAGAAATAGCCTCTTCCCAAAAATCCAGTGCTGCACATCCCAGTCAGAAGAAAATGGTGCAATTACATGCATTACTCAGAAGCAAGTCTTACTACATTCAGAATTACAGTTTTCTTTGGGCATAGATGTTTGCATTGGTATGTGGCATTAAAAGCTCAAAAACTTTTGTGTCCAGATTTTCACTTTTTGAAATATGGCAACCCTACTGGTGGCAGGACTGGAGATCCAGCCTTCCCCCAGCCTTATTCTGTCCAACAACTGAATTGTCTTCCAGTGCCGTCTGAACCCATTTCTTCTTCAGCTTCTAGTCAGATTCAGTGGAAAATGATCCACTCTGCTGAGTTTTTATCGTGAAACAAGAGCTTCTTTTCTGTTTTCCCTTCTTGCTAGAATGAAATGGCAGCCTCCTCCTCCTGATGCCTCGAATGAACAGGGCAGCTGGCCTTGTGCAGGAAAGGGCCATAAGGGCAGCTCTTGGCTGAGGAACTGGCATACTAGCGATGTGCATGGGTCTGGCTTAAGGCAGAGGGGCAGGAGGAGGGCTTCTGCTTGTGTTACTGTAGGGAAGGTTTGCTTGCCTGTTATGCTGCTGGGTTTAAAGGCAAGGCAGACTGAGACTGACTGATGATAAAGGAGGCAGGCAGGATTTTGTACCACTTTTGGAGCACCCAAAGTGTGGGAACCTGTATGGTGGCTCAGTTTGCCCACCCCAAAAGCCACCCCTGCCTCTTGTGGAAGCAAATTCTATGGTTTAGCTATATGCACAGAGTCCCTCAAAATTTATTCTATCCTGTGTGTGTTTAGGATGGCGGCCTGTGTATAACATTATAGTGCTGAAAATAATATTTACCAAACTAGTGCCCTCCAGCTGTTTTGAAATAGAATCATAGACTCGTAGAGTTGGGAGGGAGCCAAGGGAATCTCAGCTGAAGCATCCATGACAGATGGCCATCCAACCTCTACTTTAAAAACTCCACTGTCGAACAGGTCCCATCAGTACAACTACCATCAGTTCCAGTCCACACAGCTATGCTGACTAGGGCAGAGGGAAGTTGTAGTGCAGAACATCTGGAGGCCACAGGTTGATGAAGAGTGCCGTAGAGTTGGTGGCAGCATCAGACAGTATTCCCCGCCTTGCCTGCTTCCTCTGCAATTATTCCTTATGTTCTTCCATGGAAACGCTTTTTTTGCTTCTTCTTTGCCTTGCTGATCTAAGACCATTTAATATATCAGTTGGAAATCCATCACGGTCATGCTGGCATTTATCCGTCTCAGAAGCAAATGGAGGGGTGTGCCTTTGGGGGTGAGGTCAAGCTGTTGGAAGGTTGCATCGCCTGCTGTGGCTGTAAGTAACATAAGAACATAAGAAGAGCCCTGCTGGATCAGGCCAGTGGCCCATCCAGTCCAACATCCTCCTCCTCTTCCTCCTTCTCCATGAATTTGTGTAATCCTCTTTTAAAACCATCCAAGTTGGTAACCATCATTGCCACCTGCAGGAGGGAGTTCCACATGGCCTCTCCTCCTCTCGGAGGGGAGGTGTTGTGGGCGGGAGCGATTTCTGCATCACGCAGGGGGCATTATGCCCCCTGCCCCACTCACCTGGCTGGCGTGCCACGCCCACAGGTAGGCACCCAACCGGGTGGCTTGGTGGAGGTGTGGTTTGCTGTTTAAGATACAGCCGCGCCAGCCATTCTGCCCATTTCTTCACCTTTTCACCGCGAATCACCCACCCACCACTCCCTTAGGGCTTAGCTTTTCTCTTGACCTTGCTATGGACCTATGGTTGGTCGCCCAGGGGGCCTGGTAGAAATTTTTCCAACTGACATTAGGCCTTTTGGTTTTTTCGCCTACCTCGTAGCAATCGTCACAACTTCCTTGGTATTTGGCGGTTAGGCATTGGAATGTGTTGTTGGTGTGTGGAAGGGCAAGGTGTGGCCATCGCCTACCCCTTCAAATTTGGGTATTCCGTTAAAGGAATCTGGCGGTCGTGGATCCTGTCCGATGTCTGTGTGGCGGGAGGCCATGGCACGACCCTCGGTGACATCAGGGGAGAGCTTATAGTTGTATTAGCATCAACAGGCTCCCCCTACTGGTGAATAACCCCTCTTTAGGCTCACCCCTCTCCGAGTGGGTGGAGTCAATCTTCCGTGGTCCAATGCCTAAGCCAATGCCTTCTCACTTGCTGTAATCAATAAAGTTGTGACCTTTTGTTGCCCATTATATACACTGTGTCCACATGTTTTTATTCCTCAAAGCGGGGATCGGGTCCTCGAACCACAATTTAACTTTGTGCTGCATGCAGAAGTCTTTCTTTTATCTGTCCTGAATCTTCCAACATTCAGCTTCATGGGATGTCCACAAGTTCTAGTGTTATGAGAGAGGGAGGGAAAACTTTCCCCAAGCAACTTTCTGCACGCCATGCACCATTTTATAAACTAAAATGTGAGGTGTAGGTGACCTGATTGGAACCATCGCCTTCCTTGATGGAGAGAGGAAGACGCCCTGTTGCAATACCGAGTTATGTTTTGGAATAATCATTATTGGGAGGAAACCAGCCCCTGCCGATCACTTTTCAATTAACAAAGGGTGCACAACAGGACAGGAAAATCTAACACCAAAGGAGTGCTCTGCATGTGCTCATCCTTGCACAGGGGAACCGTCAGGCTCAGCAAGTGCAGTCCAGCAAATCAAAGCTCCGCAGAGAAGGATAAGACTGAGTTTATGGTATCCTGGAGATGCCGGCACCTGGGCCTTGCATCACTCGCGGCCCGGCTCAGGCAGCTGCTTTTACTCGGCAGTCAATTAAGCAAAATTGTCAGGAGCAAATGAAGGATCTGCATCCTGGCAGCAGCGGCGTCCAAGTGCTTGTGGTGAAGAGCTGGCAGAGCAGGGGTGCAGGATGCTGTGGAAGGTACAATTATCCTTTCAGCCGGTGTCAATTAAAACCTGCACCTTCTCCACACATCTGTTTATGTTCCTAAGCCCCTGTCATCACTCTCTCGGCATAATAAGAATTTGGACACTGATCAAATCCCTCTTTCTCTGGAAGAATAAACACTGCTGTTCTTCTTGCTACCAACTCCCCAAGTAGAACTGTTTGCGATAAAGTGGAGCAGGGGGAGAGATTATTCCTTCAAAATCAAAATTGGATTTTTAATTTTTTTTTAAAAGCAGACAACACCGCAGGGTTTATGTGCGTGTGTTTTGATGTTTTTGTGTTTTAAATTTTGATTTTGTGTATGATTTTTGGATGGCTTTTATCTCTTTTACATAATGTTCATTCTTTAGATATACCGTATTTTTCCGTCTATAAGACGCCCCCATGTATAAGATGCTCTCTATTTTGGGGGACTCAGATTTAAGAAAATGGGGGGAGATGACCCAGAGTATAAGATGCCCCCTAATTTTTGACATTATTTTTTAGGGGGGAAACCTATTCTTATACACAGAAAAATACGGTAGTTATATTACTTAATATTGGTATTGTCATTGGCCTTTATGGGCATAAGTTTAAGCAATAAAATCATAAAAAGTCATCCAAATGCATTGATAATCCAAACACATAGCCACCATTTAATAAATCAGGCAACTTTAGCTTTAGCTTTAAAGATCTCTGCTAAATACCCTGAAACAATCTTGGTAGTTTCAGGAGTATCATCCCTCAACAAATATTGGATTGATAGAATCATATTATTATTCTACTTAATAGAATAATAGAATTGTAGAATTGGAGGAATCCCAATGGTCATTTAGTCCACCCCACCCCCAGATGATGAGGATTATTATGATTAGGAACATTTTGGTGGTAGTAGTACTGTTTGGTTTGAATGTAGAGTTGGTATTGTATTTTTATATGATTCCATTTTTTTTGGAAATTGTAAACTGCTTAGAGATTTTTGTTGAAATGTGAAGTGGTATATAAATTAATGAAACAAATAAATTATAAATTAACTAACTAAATCTACTATATATTTTAGAAGTTACCTGTCTGTTTTCTATCCATTTGGACACCTCTTAAATTATCATAAATAACATGATGATTTCTGAGACCAAGGAACAGATATTCATCTATGTTTGGCTACATGCAAACACCGTTTTAAATGAAGACGGAGGACTAGGCATTTCAAAATGGCACTTAGTATGAAGCTGCTAATAAATTATATTTAACATCTGCTTTTTGATATAACCTCATTTAAAATGAAATCAGAATCTAATAGAAACAACGTCTAAACATAGCAATATCAAAACTGAGCCTCTATCAAAACACACTGAGTTCAAGACTAATTTTTTTACATAAAAAATAACCACAGATTATTTGAACCATTTCAAACATGTCACAAGAAGTCATGGTAAGTTACAAATATTTGTGACTGTCAAACTGACAGTTTGGTTTGCTTTTCCTTCAGCGCTGGCTCAAGGCATTTTGCTTGCTGGGGCAAGATGGCGTCCCTCCTGTCTCATGTTCAGGAGCTGACCAGACTAAAGCATGTGTGGTTGGAGTGATACATTAGGATGTGGGAGACGAGAAATCCCTACTCAGCCATGAAGCTCACTGGGTGACCTTGGGCCAGTCACCATTATTTGCCTAACCTACCTCACAGGGTTATTATGAGAATAACATGGGGGAGGGGGAGCTGTGTATGCCATCCTGAACTCCTTGGAAATGTGGGATATCACCATCACCATCACCATCATCATCATCATCAACAACAACAACATAATTTCAGCACTGGGGATGGGACAGCATTCTCCACAGCCACTGAGGATGGCCAGCTGGCTTACAAGATACAGTGCAGGCTGCGTGGCACACGCAGAGCTGTCCTCCATCACCTTTCTGCCACATCCTACCCTTCAGTATCAGTTGCCTGAGGAGGTGGCTGCACCTTGCCTGATGGTATGTCTTGGTCTGTTTCCATTGTAGAGAAATTCTGCTCCACTGAGGGCTTAGGTTACAGGTGTTCCTGCCCTCTCAGCCTAGTTGGGCCTCCTGGATGCAGAAGCTAATGCCCGGTGGCTCAGGGTTGAGCCTGATGGATGGAGTGGAGCAGAACAAATAGCAAATGCTCTCAAGCCAAAGAACAAATAGCCCACCCCTTTGATTCTGCCATCTCCCATAACTGGAGCTGGCAGACAGTCCTGAACTCTGTAGTCATTTCAGAGCCTCAGTACATGTCAGTTAAAGAGCATCAGACCACCTTCTCTCCTAAACTGGGCATATGTCTGTGTCACCTTTCAGCCAGAAGGAGTCTATAGCATCCAAGCTCTGCTGCTGTTGACACTTCGATGATTGTTATTTTGGCAACTAGCACCACGACTTTGCTTTGCTAAAACTTGTTGCTGATACTGGTGTAAAATTCATTGGACTGGTGCTATTCAATGGTCTTTGTTACAGGATTCTAATCAGCCATCTCTGTTTTTGTTGGAAGCTGCAGCAGTCAGTTCCCTGGGGGGGGGGGACCTCCCCCCCATATCCTAAGCCTGACATCTAAATTCTACCAGGACAGAACAGCCCCAACAATTGTAAAATTATCAGCACAAAGAATACATTCAACTTCCTTGGTGAAGTCTGGCAGTTCAGAGACACGTAAATTGGTCCAAAAACAATTATAGATCGAGACACTCTGCCAATTGTTATAAAATCCCCCAAACCTTGGAAGACATATTTTGCCATTAGCAATATTTTTGTGGAACAATGAGGATCTGAAAATTACAGAACATATTCTTGGAAGAAGAATGAGAGAGAGAGAGAGAGAAAGAGAGAGAGAGAGAGAGAGGGAGAGAGAGGGAGAGTCCTTTATTTTCAAGGGAAAGTACTGGAGTTAGTTTAACTTCGTAAAAATTCACACATAGACACCATTAAAAAAGAAAAAGAAAAATGGCTGTAGGGAGAAAGGCAGGACCTAACAGGAAGCCTAATTCAACTGTTCTACCTACTGTCTTCTCAAAATAAGGAAGCTTCATTTGTGGCTGGTTCAAAAGAAATAAAGGCATATTATAAGCAGTCAGGAGTGCCAGCTTGGCCCTGTGACTGTGGGTGCCTGGGGCTGTGGGTGCCATGCAGTGTGCATGGTCCTGGCACCAAAATTTGTGGGTGCCTGGCCCCTTCATGGGGAATTTTGTGGTGCTCGTGCACCCAGTGCCCCAGGGAGTTGGCACCTAAGTAAGCAGTACAACTAAGCAGGTTCAAAATTGCTATCTATATATTAAATTAAAATATATTATATTGCCAGTGTTGAAAAGTCACTAAAAACTTGCCCCAGAATCATTGTGGACCACGTGCAGCAAAACTACGGTAATCCCGGCTTCAGTTGTAACTCTTGTAGCAGAGTATTAACAGTGCTAAGGATTGGCATCTAGCAGCAGACACCAGTTGAGGAGAGACTCCAGGTTCTTTCAAGGTTTGGCTCTCACTGTTTCCCATACAGTGAGCCTAGTGTTGCTTTGTTTGAGCAGCTTTTGCCAAATATTTTCAAACATGATGGCAAGCTAAGACAGAGTCTGCTACCCAATGATGCACGTTTCCCTGAATTTGAGAAATGGGATCTCTTGGCAGAACACATGGAATTCAGCTTCCCTCTTTGCAGAGATTAATGGGGTGTGAAACTCAATTAATGCTTTGTTTTGTTTCTCATTCAAATTCGTTTTTGAAACCTTCACTCATTAGAAGGGCATTCATTTTGGCATGAAATTTTGTGCTTCTTGGTCGTTCCAATTCATTTTCATCCCCATTGATTTTGATAGGAGAGCCAGCTCCATTTTTGCTGCCCATAACTTCAACGTTTTCAGTCCAATTGACATGACATTTTGTCACAATCATCTCAGGGGCAGCACCTGCAAAATTTCAGGCAGGCAAGGAAAAGGGCAACTAAATTATAAGCAAGTGTCTTTTTGACAAACAAGTCGCTTAATTTAAACTATTAGGCAAGGCAGAGAAGTATCGTGTGAGCAGATCTCGATAATGCTCCAAGGCAGCAGAGGTTTCGAGTGGCACAGGAGCTGGCAGGCAGACAGTCCTGGGTGAGTTTTAAGCAGAAGACTTTGGCAAAGTAGAAGAGCAACCAGATGGATAGAAGATGATAAGATAAGATAAGATAAGATAAGATAATAAGATAAGGTAAACTTTATTCGCATTAGCCAACGGCCATAGCAACATAAAACAAGCAATATGTACAAATAAAATATATACAAATAAAAAAGACAGCAATGGGTAAAAAGGGCAATCAGATGCCAAAGATTATCGTTCAGATAGTGGCCCTTAATCTCACTGCACCCTCGATAAACCTAGCAACCTTTGCTGTTGTCTGATCATATTGATCTTATAAAAGAAAGAACAATGTGGCCTCAGATGGGCGGCCTGGGATGGTAGGTAAGAGTGGGGTAATGATCTCATTCCTCAGAACTTTATAAAGGGGACAGGACAGCAGAACATGAGCCACTGTTTCCAAATTACCATCTCCACAGGGGCAGAGTCGTTTCTCAGTTGGAATCTTTTGGTATCTGCCCTCAAGTACGGCAGAGGGCATCACATCCAATCTGGCCAGTGTGAAGGCACATCTGTATTTTGGGATAGTTAATTTATACAGATATGGTGCCAGGGAATCAAACTGGGAAGGGGGGGAAAAGGCATACCAAGGGCAGAATTTCTTTATAATGGAAGATGGATAGAAGTTGAACTGGAAAAGAGGCTCATGCATATGTATGTGCTTGGGAGGGGACAAAGAGGCAGAGAGCTGGCCTTCTTACTGCAAAAGGGCCTATAAGAAAGGACCCACAAATCATACTGAGAACTTGGAGAAAGTGGATAGTGGAAAACTTCTCTCCTTCTCTCGTGACACTAGAGACATCTAGTGAAGCTGAATGTTGGAAGATGCAGACAAAAGACAGTAATGCTTCATGCAGCACATAGCTAAACTATGGAACTTGCTCCCTCAGCAGGCCACCAACTTAGATGGCTTTGAAGGTGGATTGGACAAATTCATGGAGGATATGGCTATCAATGGCTTAGCCACAGTGGCTTTGCTCCGCCTCCACTGTCAAGTGCTCTTGTGCTCTGCTCAGGTTCTGCTTGCACAGGCAACTGGCTGGCCACTGTGAGAACAGGATGCCATTGGCCTAATCCAACAGGCTCTTCTTATGTTCTCATGGGTTTCAGCCCCAAAGGTTTAGTCCTGGCTGCACCCTATTTCCTTCACACCAAGCTTTGGACCCATCAGTCCCAGAGCATCCTGGCATCTGGAAGAAGAGAGGAGGAAGTGGTTACTCGATTCCCTTGCAGAGCCAGGAGGCAGAGCAAACAGCTAAAATGCAAGCACCTCCTCTGGGGTTTCAGTAACCCAAGTTGTTTTAAATGTCTGTTGATTCTGTGCTCAAATAATGCAAACTATTCTGAATGGCATGTAAGCTATGAAAACAGGGGTTTAAATAACTTGGCAGGACGTTTGTGTGTGTGCGGCTTTCATGGGTTGGAGTAAAGTTTCACAACTGGTCAGGCCAGAATCATGTCCAATAGATACAGGCTGCTGGGCTGTTTGTTTATTTATTTTGGTAAAATAGAACAGGGCAGGAGGTCGGTGAAAATTCCGTGGTTGAGCCATAAAGCCTAATCCACTCAAGTGAAGATGGCGTATTGCCAGCCACTAAGGCTCTCTTCCTCAGCCTGGTGCCCTTCGAATGTTTTGGACTACAACTCCCATCAGCCCCAGCTAGTGCATGCTGGCTGGGGCTGATGGGAGTTGTAGTCCAAAACATCTGGAGGGCAGCAGGTTAGGGAAGACTGATGTGAAGTCTGAACGAGGAAAGTGTAGCACAGCCAGTTGGCATAAGTAGCTTTTTGTGGAATTCCACAGTGGAGAAGGAAAAGCCACTGCAGGATCAATTCCATCCTTTTTCTCTATGCTCAGTGGTTTCTGTGGGTGTAGCTTTCTCTGCTGGATTTGCCCCCCTCTCCTTCCTAGGCAGCTACTCCTGCCCACTCCCTGAAATGTCTTACATTGTTTACCAGTTTTCAATTGTACAGATCAGGAGCAGAGCTTCAGTCCTCCTTCTGACCTGAAATTCAAACTTTCCAGGTGTTAGCAGGTGCTTGCAAGGAAGTCCATGGCAGTTACATTTCTGTAGTCATCTTGGTCATACAAAGTTAATTATGTTTTATATCAGAGACCCAAAAGAAATAAAGAAGAATTTTTCCTACTGCAGTTTTGCAAATTGGGCTCCCTAAGATATGCATCTTTATACACATACTGATTCAGTTCTTTTGATTTGAGAACTGCTCCACAAAATTTGAAGACGTGTGAATTTTGAAGAATATCTGTGCATCATTTCATGCATCGTTTTGGTAAGCACAAATTTGACTCTCATTTTAATGCAAACCAAACTGAAGCTGTTAATTTCACATCTGCATGTGTTCATCCATATGTCTGTTGCATCCCATTTCTTCATGAATCTGTATCTTAAAAAAAAATGCCTGCATGAATGTTTAGATTTAAGTACCTATTTAAATACATGTTTAGGAACATAAGAAGTTGCCTTATTCCAAGAACTGTGCGAAAGGAAGTGTGGAAGCTGAAGTCCTGATGTACACATTCATCTAGGAAGTGCAGATCAGGTCAAGTTTGTACTAAAACTGCCAAAGATCAAATTCCTCAAACATTTGTAATCTAACCAAGCTCTCAGAGCTTCTTAACCCAGCCTAAAATACAAATGCTTACAGATCTTGCCAGCTAAGCTCTCCTTTTTATTCTTGCTCCCTCAGGATTATAGTGAGATTTTATTGGTCAGCACCCCCCCCGGCCCCTATTGACTTGGGTATTCGATGCAGAAACTTGTAACTGAGTTATTTGCTTTGCTGTTTGTAAGTATCTGTTCATTTCCAGGAGTTTAAACATCAGCTAAGATGTGTGTGTTTCTCTTTTTTAAAAATGTCCATAAAGAGTACTCCTTTCCCTGAAATTTGGCTAAGTTGTGATCCCTTGTAGCATTATTTGGATGGAAAACATCAAAGTTACAAGCAGAAGAAGGGTGTCAGGGATTCCAGTAAATTAATCAGAAATGAAAACAATTGGAAATGATGTCAACCTGTTAAATTTGCCAGAAATGTGATTCTAATAAAAAAATGACATTAGTCAATGTCAGTGATGCTGATGAGTGTGCACTGGAGAAGGGTAGCTGGGAGAGAGGGAGAGTGGTCTGTGGGAATCTGTATCAGCCAGGAGGCAAGAATCAGAGGCCAGGAAAGCTTCAGAGCTGGGGGAAGAGGAGGAAGAGGCAGGCCAGGGAAGTGAAGGGCAAGGTGTTTCCCCACGCTCTCCTGCAACACTGTCTCCCAGAACCAAGAGGGGATGGATACAGGAAGAGAATAAGCTTCTGTGCAGGCGTAACCTCCAGTTACATGTGTGCTCCACATTTCTAAGCTCAGGTCCATGATTTCCAGGTCCAGGTCTGACAGCAGGATACATGCCTAACCCTCTTTGCAAAGGTTTTGCTTTCTGCATTTGCCATTGAGCAGGGCAGGGAGAGAGTGGGAATTATGGAAGCGGAAGGAGAACATCAGAGAGAGAGAGAGAGAGAGAGAGAGAGAGAGAGAGAAAGAGAGAGAGAGAGAGAGAGAGAGAGAGATGCAATTAATGATGATGATGATGATTAAAAACCCACAATCTCTATTCAAGTCACAGAGGAAAGAACTGAATTTCCTGACAAACCAATCACACCAGAGTTTCTCATTGAAATCCCTTTGTTTCAAAATGACCACTTAAAGGACGGAGTGTCCTATGGGGTTGAAATATTCACTCCTAGTTTCTAAATACTGCCCTTTCTGATGTCTGATTTGTGTCTGTTTATTCTTTTGTTTAGAGACTGGCTTTTTTGTTTTACCTGGAATGCAAAAGGGAGTATGCCCCCCCCAATAATTAACCATTGCTGCATATGGCCTATGGGCGCAAAACAGTAGGCCACCCCTGCTGTAAAGCTCTGTGTGCATACTGATATGATGGTGCTGCTGATGATTTGCCGTTTCTGTCCTGTGGGGTAACAAACTCACAGCAAAACCACTCTGAAGGAAAACACAACTGCTCTTGGATTTCTGAACTGAGGGTGGGAGGGAACAGCCCGAACAAGGTCGTGGTGGGGATGGTTCAGTTGGCAACTTGATCAGAAAGGGCAAGGAAGGTTTACCTGTTGCTGACTTGCCAGACCTGAAAGGCATTACCGAGGAACCCAAAAGAAGCCACAATCTTCTGAAAAGTCTGCCACCTGGTGTCAGTTTGAGAGATATTGGAATTCAACAATGCCAATATTAAGTGAGGTTTTGGTGCCATTGGCAGGGTCTGGGCAAGCAAAGAGGCAAACCTGGCAACTACCCAGGGTGCTACCATCCTCCAGAACACAACCGCAGAGCCACTGTGCAAAAAGCATCCCCACTTGCCAGGAGGTGACTCATGCTTCCTGCTCTTGGTAGTAATGCTACACTAAAGTGACACTGATTGCTCCTCTCTTTCTGCTCTGGCACACTCCCTTCAACTCCTGGCCTTGCCTGTGCTCAGACTCTGACATATATTCACCATCCCTGCTCAGGGGACAAAATAGAGAGCTAGCCATTATACAAAGCACAGCAGGAGCTTAATGGCAGATGGGTTTTCAAAAACCCCAACAAGTGTCAGAATGAGTGGCAAGCCCCAGGAAGCGTGCTATTTGGCTGAAGTGAAACTGCCCTCCCCTTTGCCTATGCTTTGAGGTGGGTGAGTGGAAGATGCCCTGTCCTGTTGGCAGTGAGAAGGGAGTGCAACTCTGTGTTACCTGGGCCACATTAGGATACTTGCATCTCCTCCCATGGAGTTCTGAATGCATTTTATAGCATGGTGTGGAACAAGGAAATCTAGGCCAGCCCTCACCAGTCTGGTGCCCTCACAGATCTATAGGAAGACAGAGATGTAGAAAACTGCATTATACCAAATCAGACCATTGGCCCATCGAGCTCACTATTGCTGACACTGACCTGGCAGTATTTCACATAGGAACCTTCTACATGCAAAGCAAGAGCTATGCCACTAAACTACAAGGACCCTTCCCTACCAGCTGCCTGGGACTGGTGAGAGTTGAAGTCCAGAACATCTGGAGGGTACCAGGTTAGTGAAGGATGCCCTAGATAGCCCAGTGACTTAGGGTGCAATCAGACATGGGAAATATTGTGTTAGTTTTCCTGATGATAATGTGAATGTCTTGTTTTCTTATGTTCCTTTCACACTGCTGCACCTGTTGCATTGTGGAGCTGTGGCTTTCTGATAAGCATACTGGCATGTTGCACTGAATTCTGTTCACACCAGTGGGGGTGTGAACGTCACTGGACAACATTGCGACTTCCTGACTTTTTCTGTACATGCCTGCATCTGTTCCCCCATGATTCCCCCCTGAAAATGGCAGAAAAGAACAGTATGCCATTCTACCACCCCAAATTTCTTCACTTCACTCCCATAATTTTCTGGGTTAAGGGGGCTGCCAATGGATTTTCTCCTACAGTCAAATAACATGGAAATTAAGGGTAAACTTGCCCTATATTCCATTAATTTTCTAAAAGGGGATTTTACAATATGCAAAAGCTCATATATAATGCAGACATTGAGAGTTAGAGAAACGGTGGGGAAATTAGAACTAATTGCTGTGTGAACACAGCCTTTGCCTCTTCCAGTGTTGTGCTGCAACTTGGTACTTGTGCAGCAAGAGAAGTGGTTTAAAGGGATTAACATTGTGTTGAGGGGAGGAGATTTCACACCTCTGCCCCAGTTTTGTGATGTTTCAGATCAACACTGAAGATATAATTCTCCCCCCCCCTTTTTCTTTTACTTTGCACCCATGCAGACCATGTCAGGATCTGCTCCTTCCCTCTGCCCAAGTTCAAGTATACTGTTCGTTTAATAGCTCTGTTACTCTGAATTACAAAATTCTTCTTCTGCCCCCTGGGTTGATAAAACAGGGCACCTGAAGGAAATCTGTTCCTCTTTGCTCAAAATGGGGAACATCTTTATTAGGGATGCCAGTGGTTTTGTTTCTAAACACATCAAGGCTGCTGGATAACCTTAATTAAATACCACAGAAAATTGGGGGTGGCTTCTTGCATGTGGAGCTGACGGCATAATTACAAGGACAAAACTAAGCTCCTCTTAGGAGCGATTCCACTTTGTATGCAAATTCTCTGCTGCCAAACCTCATCAGAAATGTTCCCACCCAAAACAGTCTAAAGCACAGCAGTGGAAAGTCACTACGTCTCCAGTTGCACTAAGAAGGTGAAGACAGACGGGCTGGAGACTGACAACATAAACACAATTTTGATTTTAAGAGGAAGTCTGTTGCCTGCCTCACACCTGGATGACGGCTGCTTCAGACAGATCTATACCAGTTAGAGAAACGAGCCATTCTCACAGCTATACTACACTCACTGGTGACAAAGTCATGGCACCATGAACCACGTCCATGTAGCCCCAGCTCCAACTTTCCCTTTGTCAGGAACTCTCAAAGAACAGCCTTTGCCAGCTTTCTTTCTTTCTTTCTTTCTTTCTTTCTTTCTTTCTTTCTTTCTTTCTTTCTTTCAAGTTCTATGGTTCTCTCCAGGCATTTTGGACTCTAAGTCCCATCAGCCTCAGCCAACATGACCTTGAGAAACTTGCAGCAGAATCACAGCTGCAGAAAGGCAGGCTCCATCTAGGCCTTTGAGTTCTTATGTGGAGGTTGTGGAGCATGGGCAGTACTCCACATCACATAAGGCCCAAGGAAGCCCAAGCTGCAAGATATTATGGGGACAGGAGCAGGATTTTTTCCCAACACAAATGGCAGCTTTGGGACAAGAACTGGGGAGGAAAGGATTAACACACACCCGAGCTGCAGTCACAGGAAGTATCAAGCTCTCCCTCAGTGGCTTCTATTTGCATTTTTCTTTTTTAAAAAAGCACATGTTAAATACAAAGATGTATGCAATGGCTTTTGGATAGTGGATGAGATTGTTTTAGGATGCAAAACTTGATCTGGATGCTTGAGATCCTCCTGCTCCTTTTGTTGAACTCCTGCAGCCGTTCAATGTGCTTCCCAAACTGCGGTTGCAAATCTTCTATGAAGAAAAGGTGTTGACCATGAAAACTCTGACATTGAGAGCCGCTGGATTACATGGGGAGAGGAGCTAGATAAACATGTATTGTTAAATTATGGCCAACTTGAATGGCCTTAAAAGGGGATTGGGCAAATTGCTGGAGGATAAAGCTACCCATGGTTACTAGCCGCTGCCAGAGGCAGTAATGTTTCTGAACACCAGTTGCTGGAAACCACAGGAGGAAGAGTGTCCTTGTGCTTGGATCCACTTGTGGGCTTCCTAGAAGAGGCATCTGGTTGGCCACTGTGAGAGCAGGAGGCTGGATTAGACGAGCCACTGGTCTGATCCAGCAGACTCTTCTTATGTTCTTATGCCCTTATGTTATGTGATTATGTACATGCTCCCTTGCGATGGAGAGTTTTGCTTAGTGCTATTAAGCTAAGAAGGAGAGGCAGAGTGCTGGAGTTAAGCCCCCACTCCCTGCAGGCCAGCTAGCCCATTCTGACCAAAGAGCAAGATTTTAGCTTTTAAAGACTGGGTTCTCCAAGAGCAGATCCCTTGGCTCTTAGCCCATGGCTTCCAGTGCGGCTGGCAGAAGAACCCTTTGGAGGAGAACACGGTGTCCTCCTGCACCAATGCCTGGCACCTGTCTTGCAGATAGTGTCCAAATCGGTTCTCGCAAGGGCTTTAAAGTCCAGCCAATTGCTTCATAAAAATTTAATTGATGGGGTTACCGTAACTTTTTTCTGACCCACTTCTGAAAAGTGCCAAGGCAGCGTGAGAAACCCAGGGGTTGGTTTGCGTTGCTCATGCACCTGGGCTCAGCCCTGGAACGTGGCTGGAACCATGGCATCACTGTGTACACCAGCACCAAACTCGGCTGGTGAGTGCCAATGAGAAGGCAGCTGAGACAGGGCAGGGTGTGGCAAGGGAGATATTGCCATGTTTGAGGGAATGCCAAGGTTTGCAGCAAAGCAAACAAATCTTTATGATCCCCCTTATCCCTGAGAACCAGTCTGATGAGGTCCAAGGATTCTCAGAGCCCACCTGGGATGGCTAAGAAAGTCAGTTCAGTATGCATTTCAAATGAATCTCTTCCGTTCAGACTTTCTGAGACAATATGAGAACCAAAACCCAGAATTTTTCAGAATTTGCACTTATCTGAAATTTGCAACGTGCTTCACCAACCAAGCGGTGTTTACAAAATGCATATATTATGGAGATGTGCATAAAAAGGAAGCTACTGATAAAAAAATTGAATACAAAAATGCATTATATTGCGTGCAAAAATATGTGTTTTAGTCAAAACTAAATATACAAATGTGTTAGGAGAAATTTGTGCTAAAATGCAGATTAATTTTGTGAGTATTTTTTTTTAAATTGCAAATTTCTGCAAAATGTGGGGAACTGAATTTAATATGGGGAAAATGAGAGACTGAAGGAGGAGTGAAACTGACAGATCCTTCCATCCCCAGGGACCACAGAATGCTGAGTTTGGGTGGATGCGGAATGGGAGGGTGGGGAAAAAATGTATCCTGAAAGAATGCTTCATTGATTGGCTGGCTGGCTAGCTGGCTGGAACATTGATCCTTTGTACTCTTTACTGCAATATTTTGTTGCAGACTAGTTGCTTTCTAGACTAATAGTGAACTCTGATCATGGTTCCATGCAGAAAGAGGAGGTATCACCAGGCTTGGGGGAGCCTTGTAGATCTTGCCTGTTTTCACACACTAACAACACATCCTGTGGAGTTTTATCCATTATATTTTATCTGCACAATCTGAATGAATTTCAGCAAGCAAAAAACAAAACAAAAAAGTTTTGAAAAACATGACTTTTGAGCCATCTGGCCCCCAAAAGGCAACTAAGCATTCCATTTTCAGGAGCCATTTGGCGCCTAGTTTATGTAACTTGAGTTTCTAACACTGGCTGCACTGCTCTGGCTGGAGATCATGTGAACTGCTTGCTGAGCAAAACATATGGCGACTGCCAGCAAGTTGGCAAAAGCAGTTCTGGTCCCTCTTGTCTTTAGAAATCAAGTAGAGAAATCTTTATATGGATTTGCAAACCCAAAGGGGTTCTTCCTCTTTCTCTACAACACAACCTAAAGTGGTATTTTAGTTATTCCCATCTTCTGAGGGGATCATGGGATTTGTAACTCTGGGCACAACCAAAAGATCTCAGCAGCCTTACCAAACTGCAGTTCCCAGCAGCTGTGCCAGAGAAGCTGCAAGTATAGGTCTTTGCAGAGGAGCTGGTTTCCTCCTTGCCCTCTCCTCTAACCACCTCCTCAGCTGGGTTTCTTTTGCAGGCGAAGAATGTTTTAGCAAATGTGATCAGTTTGTTTGCAAGGCAGGCCTTCCTCAGTGCCTGGTAATTAAGGGATTATCATCATAACAGCGCTGGTGGAGATGTTGAGCCTTAGGATTTAAGCAGACCAAGCCCACTGATTTCTTTTCAGCTGTGCTCTCAATTAGCACAATTCCACTCATGCTCTCTCTGTCACAAAGGAGGCTTTTGTCTCCCTGAAGCTTCTCGATACCTTAATCCTACTGCTTCCAGTAATGCAGGTTGTACTCCCCAGGTAATGCTACCACTGAGTGGGGAAGAGTGCAAGCATAAATATTGGCTTTTTGAGAAACCCATGTGGGACAGTCACTCGGCAAAGAACAAATCAAGCAGCAACCAGGTTAGAGTGCACTGCTGCTGCATATATGTTTCAATAATAAAAGAACAGCCCTGTTGGATTATAGAAAAGTCTCCCCTAGCCCAAGACCCTCTTCCCAGGGGCAGAGGAAGGGGGGGTGCAGTGGGTGTGGTCCACCCCAGGTGTCACCATTGAGGGGAGGGTGGCAAAATGCCAGGTGGCACTCACTGCGGGGCCTGCAGCATGCCTGAGCCACGAGTCTCTCCTGGGAGAGACACGGTAGCTTGGGTGTGCGTGGGCTCTGCACTGCCCAAATGGTCAGCCCGCTGCCTCCCCCCCCCCCCCAGCTGTAGGGTGGCTGAGTGGGAGGAGACAGGCAGACTCCGGAAGCCCCACGGTGCACCCCACCCCTATGGGCAGCTCCCCCTGCCCTTGCCCCGCCCCTATGGGTGGCTTGCCCCACCCCTGGGCACACCGTCCCAGACGCCCGAGCGGCTTCCTCCGCCACTGCCTCTTCCCAACCCTGGTGAGCCAAATGCAAGAAGGGAATTCTCTTCCCTGATTTTGATTCTCTAGCAGCAGGCATTCAGTGGTAGACTGCCTGGAGTGCCTTGGAGAAAATGGTGGGATATAAATGCAAGAAATCAATAAATCCATCATACAACTAAAAGCGCCTGTCAGGACAAACTACTAACATAGCAGTAAAAGTACAAGAATGAAATGAAGCAATTTGTAATATTCCAGTAGACAAGGAGGGTCCACCTTAGTGAGCAGGGAAAGCAAGGTGTGTGTGTGTGGGGGGGGTGCCTTCAAAAGGTAATTGAAAATGCTTCCCCTATGGCAGGGCAAGGGTGGAAGCCAGTTAATGGAAAGTGCAAGAGTAGAGAATGTTCTTGTGCTCAGGTCCTGCTTGTGGGCTTCCCATGAGGGCATCTGGTTGGCCACTGTGAGAACAAGAAGCTGGACTAGGTGGGCCATTTCTTATGTTCTTATGGCAGCAAAACCACCACAGGCCAGTTTAACAAGTCTGAATGTAAACAGAGTGACACCTCCGACTCAGGAACTTGCTGTGATGTTTTGCTGCTTCTTTGACAGGACCCTTCATGCATCATAAAAGATGTAACGTTCACTTATTCTCTCCAGCAACATAGGCAGATGTTTTGAGTCAATGTGGCTTGTTCATCCACTTTTTACACTCCACAGGGTGGCCATCTTCTCAGGCGGGGCTCTGCTACCACTGGCCATTCTGCAGGATAAAGATAAATGCCAAAGGTCCAGCATTTCACTCTAACCCCATTGCCTATGTTAGGGATCTTAGCATCCACTGAATTTCTGCCTGTTGTTTGCTCTTTTTAAAGGCACATGAGCCTTGCCAGGAAAACAGAGGCGGCAGCCCTCTGCCAGTATCTATTTTGTAAACCTCTTGTTTTAGGCTGTGGGACTATGGCTGGCTCATTCGTTTTGCACTCATTTCCTGTTTCAAAGCCATCTGTGACTTTGAGATAAGATCTCTCAAGCTGGCGGACTTCCTCTTTAGGGCTCCAACATCTGGTTTCAAAATGGCCACCCAAGATCATAGCAGGAGCTGGCTTTGGGCGTGACCAGCGTAAGGACACAAGCCACAAAACACCCACTCAGAGATAGTAGCCACAATTTTCTTTTTTCTTTTAATGTCACAGTTGCAATGTGGCTGAAAAGCAAGGGGACGGGAATGTGGGGGCAAAGGTCCACAGCAAGGAGCAAAACATTTGGGTTCAGTTCTGGTTCAGGTTCATCAGCATTTCTGACTGGTTCAGATACTTGACTGGTTTAAATGGACCTACTCTGAGCATGTCTTGGTTTTATACAACTGACTAGTTTTGAAAAATTACTCAGTAACTGGTTCAGGCACCGACCTGTTTCATAGAATCATAGAACCTTAGAGTTGGAAAGAAACTCAAGTGTCATCTAGTTCAACACCCTGCTGTGCAAGAATTGTGGCTAAAGAATCCCTGACAGGTGGTTTAAAAACCTCCAATGAAAGAAAATCCACCACCTTCTGAGAGAGACCGTTCCACTGTCCAGCAGCTCTAACTGTCAGAAACTTATTCCTAATGATTCGTTGGAATCTCCTTCCTTGTAATTTGAATCCATTGGTTCAGGTCCTACCCTTTGGATCAGAAAAAAAGCAAACTTGTTCCAACTGGCATGGACTGATGCACTCTGAACAACTTCCAAGTTTTGACCCACCAAAATTGAAGGCAAACCCTGCGCCCAGCAGTGTATTTTGTTTTGCCAATCCCAGGAAGGTAGCAAAAGTATAATGTTTCCTGCATGGCTGGTGGACTGCCTTTGCTGCCACTGTTTTGATTCAAACTGTCCCTCCATGGCTGCTATTACAGGCACATGGATGCTTCTCCCTTCCTGACCTGCATCTCTGATGTCACATCAAGTATGGCCCTTATAGATGTCAAGTTCAGTTCAAATTCATAGGGGTGGGGGGAACAATATAATCTCCAAACAGTTTTTTTTTAGTTTTGATTCAAGTTCTGTTACCCCTTTTCTTCACCTTTGCAGGGCAGGCATACCTGAATCTTCTGGGCCTTTTACTGGCACTGAGATGGGGAAGGCTTCATCTGCTGAACAACCACCTGCCATGCAGGTGTTCGGGTCGTGAGGGCCTTGTCAGAAAAAAGGCCAACTGAGCCAGGTTCCTACTCTCCAGATTCTAATATGTTTTAGTGATTGGAAAGTATGGGATGAAGGGTGACATCTTCAGAATTCAATTATCTGGAGTAAAATGTTATTTTTGTGTGTGTGTTATGCCTTAAAGTACAATTGGGATGGCATTCAATAGGAAAGAACTTGTCGGCTGTCAGAGTTAACAGATGTTGAAATAGCATTGCTAACTTATGGGGGGGGGGAGAACAGTTCTGCTGTTTATATTTGTTTGTTTTTGGCCTTGGGGGAAGTTGCTAGAAATGATCTACGTGGGGTTTCCTGCTATGTCACGAGTCAATGGCAGTTGTCCTTCGCAGCCCTCCACGGATTGCAAGGAAGTTCAGGCAGGGGAAAAGGAGGATTTCTGAGGCATAAATCCTTGCGATGCTCCTCAGTGGGATCTGGGGAGTTCACTGCATCCTGCAGTGCCATGCAATCCTGTGTCTGCCAACTTGAAAGGCAGAGCGGGAGCGACTTGGGAGTGTGTCCCTGCCATGGATGAGCCTCCATTACCGGCATGATTTGTGGATGGTTCCTCCTTAATTTGGACAATTGGCTTTAATCAAGAGGCTCTCCTGGACTGACATATGCTAATGGGCTGCAATAAATCAGCTGCTGAAAGGAGTGTGCTTGGCTCTCTGAAGGTATTTGAATGTTTTTCTGAAGCTTGAGAATCTTGACTTCCGGTTAGCGCCGGCGCTTAATGGCGGATCTCAACCGGAGCTCCGGGAGAGATCTGCTTCGTGGGTTCGGGTCCTGTCAGCTACGGCGAAGCGGGGACCCTTAAAAATCACAGGCGCGTTGCCTGTGAACTGGAGACTCGGCGGGCACCTTTGCGCCCCCCCGACGCTGCGAAATAGCCTTTTTAAAGGCTCCGGAGGAGCGGAGGGGTCTTGGAGCGGTGCTGAGAGTCGTCTTCACCCAGCCTGCGAAGCGAAGCCGCGTCGCCATTAGCGGAGAGCGCTGACTTCTTCCCGGGAAATTGGATTAAAAGAACAACTATCCGTGAGTAGGATTGACCGCTAAAATATAACTGGACACTAAAAGTAAAGAAATTGGGCACCGAGACGGACAAGCACTAAAAAGGAAGTCTGCTTTCCGTTCTGTAGCAAGATCAAAGCGAAAGGCACTCTAGCTGTAACTGCTTGAGAGGAAACTTGCGGGATTTAAGAAATCCACCACCAAAGCAAAGAACTCCCCCCCCCGAAGGCAGGAGGGGGGGGAAGAAGATTTTAAAAGTGTTTCCCTGCCAATTTAAAAGAATTGGATTAAGTATCGCTGCTCTTTAACCTGGGATCGGACTGCCGGAGAAAAGGAACCGGCTAAGGACTGTTGCTATAAGAAGTTAAAAAATATCTCAAATTGACTTTGGTTACTTCCAATTTGAAACACTGTTTCTGTGGTATTACAAAGTTACTTACAGGACACTATTGACTGGGATCCCCTTGAAAAAGGAAAGAAAAATTGAAAGGGACTAGGAAACTTTTATTCCTTCTTTTTTGAAGAGTGTGGGATTACTTTGAGAAGTATAGAACTGACTCTACGCCCCCTAGAGGACCTACAAATTGTTTCAGCAACAAGTGGAGTTTAAAATTTGAGAACTTTGTTTGTGAGTTTCAAAGTCTGGGAATGACCTTGACTAAAAGACTTTGTTATGGCAGATGGTAAAGAGAAAGGGGAGTTACAAGAAACAACCTTGAGATCTGGCAGACAATACAAAATTGACACTTACATGCAAAGAAGGGCTTCTGTAACAGGAGCCTCTGGAACTATAGTGGCTGCAAAGCCAAAAGCGAAAGCAATGTCTACAGAAGAATCATTTGCCAAGGTATTGGAGAAGATAAATGACTCTTTGGAGGAACTAAAAAAGCAAGGTGCGGAGACTAAATTGCAAGTTGCTGAAACTAAAGTACAAGTTGCTGAAACAAATAAAAAAATTGAAGAAATCTCTGGGAAAATTGACCTAAATACTAAAAGTATAACTGACCTAGGGAGTAAAGTGAACTCAAATGCAGAAGCAATTGGGAAATTATTGGAAGATTCATCTATAACACGAAAGATAGCCGAGGAAGCTAAGGAAATTGCAACTGCTGCGGAGGAAAAATTTCCACCAGTTTACAAGAAATTGGATGAATATGAACTGGCACTCTCTATGCAGGATATGCAACGCAAGGAGAGGAACCTGAGGATCAGACTTGTGCCGGAAAAGGAAGGAGAGAACTTGGTGGATGATTTGACAAAAGAATTTTCTGATTTTTGGAAGCAGGAGCTGAAGAAAGAAGATTTTAAGATAGAAAGTGCATTTAGATTGGGAATAAGACAGAAGAGAAATCGACCCAGAGATTGTCTTATTACCTTAAGATCAAAGGAGGAGCGAGATAAAATATTGAACCTGCACTACCAAACAGCCCTTCGAATTGAAGATTTTTTTATTGAGATCTTTAAAGACATCCCTAAGAGTATCTTGGACGCAAGAGGACACTATAAAGACCTGGTGACACTGCTGAAGAAGAACTACATACCATTCAGGTGGGAATTTCCCCAAGGCTTGTCTTTTAAATATAAGGGAAAGAAGAGAAGAATAAAGACTGTAAGTGATAAAGACAAGTTCTTGGGAGAACACGAAGAAGACCTACAGAAAGAGACATTTCCAGGACAAGGGCATCCATCACTGGACACGAACACGGTACCACCGACAGATGAGGAACAAAAACAGGGAGCTGTAGGAGGAAGGAGTAAATAATCCCATCATGGCTCTGCAACTTCTAACCTGGAATTGTAATGGCTTAAATATTCCCAGGAAGAGAAAAAATATATTTCATGCCTTAAAGAAAGACCAATTGGACTTGATTTGCCTACAAGAGACCCACGTGACAAGAGCACACAGAAAATTATTAATAAATAAAAGACTGGGACAGGAATTTATATCTTCAGACAGAGTAAAAAAGAGAGGAGTGGTGATCTATGCAAAAGAAAAATTGCAACCGAAACAAATTTTTAAAGATGATCAAGGAAGATATTTGGCAATTGAAATTCAATCCCAAGGAGAGAAGTATTTGATAGTGGGAATCTATGCACCAAACGAAGGGAAAGCTGAATTTTTTAAGAAGTTGCATGAAACTTTGATGGATCATATGGATTACAACTTAATTTTGATGGGAGATATGAATGGAGTGGTTTCAACAAATATGGACAAGGCACAAAGACAGGTAATAACAAAAGATGGAAGACTACCAAAGACTTTTTTTGAAATGACTGACAATATGGACTTGATTGACATTTGGAGAACAAAACACCCATTAGAAAGAGAGGGAACCTTCTTTTCTGAAGCCAAAATGACATGGACAAGGATTGACCAAATCTGGGTGACTAGCAGTATGGCTCCGAATATAAAAAAAGTAGAAATCTGCCCAAAAACTTTCTCCGACCATAATGCTGTAAAGATGGTGATGAGGCAAACAACAACTGGTTCCTTCAGATGGAGAATGAATGACACCTTATTTAGAGACGAGGAGATCTGTAAGAAGGCCCAAAAAACCTTGAAAGACTATTTTGAAATCAACTTAAGGTCTGAAGTAGAAAAAAGAATAGTATGGGACGCAAGCAAAGCCGTGATGAGAGGGTTTTTGATTCAGCAAAATACTTTAAAGAAGAGAAAGCAAAATGAGAAAAAGGAGAGAATTTTGGAAAAGATAAAAGAAGGGGAAAAACAATTAAGATCGAAGCCAAAATCCCAAGAGATTCTAAGAGAAATCAAATTTCATCAAACACAATATATGGAACTGATGAATCAAGAATTAGAGTGGAGAATTAAACAAATGAGACAAAAGACTTTTGAATCTGCTGATAAATGTGGCAAGTTACTGGCTTGGCAAATAAAGAAGAGACAAAAACTCAACACGGTAACAAATATAGAAGTGGAAGGAAAAAACATAAGCAACCCAGTGGAAATTAGGAACTGTTTTCAGAACTACTTTAGACAACTTTACACACAAGGGCCGCAAAAAGAAATGGACATACAACAGTTCCTCGAGGAAAATGGGCTGAAAAAGGTTTCGCATGAAAGTAAGATAATATTGAACCAGGAGATATCAGCACAAGAAATAGAAGATGCCATTCAAGGCATGACGCTGGGCAAATCCCCTGGACCGGATGGACTGACTTCCAAATACTACAAAGTTTTGAAGGAAGGGTTGATACAACCTTTGAAGGAAGTCTGCAATGAGATTATGGAGGGGAAAAGGGCACCCGATACGTGGAGAGAGGCTTACATTACACTTATACCAAAGACAGAGACTGAAAAGACCCAACTTAAAAACTACCGACCCATCTCGTTATTGAATGTGGATTACAAAATCTTTGCTGATATTTTGGCAAAAAGACTGAAGAGAGTTTTGATGGAGGAGATTCACGGGGACCAAGCGGGCTTTCTCCCAAAAAGGCACTTGTCGAACAATGTAAGGAATATAATTGACATTTTGGAAAAGCTGGAAGTGAACATAAACACTAAAGCTGTTTTGATATTTGTGGATGCCGAGAAAGCCTTTGACAACATTTCTTGGAGTTTTATGTTGAAGAACCTCCGGGGGATGGGGGTAGGCCAAGGGTTTGAAAATGGTATAGGTGCAATATACTCTGAACAGAAAGCCAAACTAATTGTAAATAATGTGGTTACAGAAGAGTTCAAGATTGAAAAAGGGACACGTCAGGGGTGCCCTATCTCCCCATTACTTTTTATATCGGTCCTGGAGGTTTTGCTTAATATGATTAGGAGGGACCAGTTGGTTAAAGGGATTCAGGTCGGAGCTAAACAATATAAACTGAGAGCATTTGCAGATGACTTAGTACTTACATTGCAAGAGCCAGAAGCTAGCACGAAAAGAGTTTTGGAAATAATTCAAGAGTTTGGTCAAATGGCAGGATTTAAATTGAATAAGTCTAAGACAAAGGTTTTGGAGAAAAATTTGACACAGATAGAAAAGGAAAGGTTCCAGAATGAGACAGGGTTGACTGTGGTTAAAAAAGTGAAATATTTGGGTATAAATATGACAGCTAAAAATGTGAATTTGTTTAAAGATAATTATGAAAAAACTTGGAGAGAAGTGAAAAAAGATTTGGAGATTTGGTCCAACTTGAAGCTTTCCTTGTTAGGCCGTATTGCAGCTATAAAGATGAATGTATTGCCAAGAATGTTGTTTTTGTTCCAAGCATTGCAAATAATTGATAAAATGGATTGTTTCAAGAGGTGGCAAAAAGACATATCTAAATTTGTCTGGCAGGGCAAAAAGCCCAGAATTAAATTTAAGATACTAACGGATTCAAAGGAAAGAGGGGGGTTTGCCCTGCCAGACTTTAAACTTTACTATGAAGCGGCAGCTTTCTGCTGGCTGAAAGAATGGCTACTTCTTGAAAACACAGACATTTTGGATTTGGAAGGTTTTAATAACATTTTTGGGTGGCATGCATATTTGTGGTATGACAAGGTTAAAGCACATAAAAGTTTTAAAAATCATATTGTCAGAAAAGCACTACTAAATGTCTGGGACAGATATAAAGACTTGCTGGAAAATAAAACTCCAAGGTGGCTGTCGCCAATGGAAGCTAAGGCAGTTAAAAAGTTAAATATGGAGTCCAAGTGGCCAAGATACTGGGAAATTTTGGAAAAGGAAGGGGACAAATTGAGATTGCAGAGTTTTGAGAAATTAAAAGGGAAGGTGAGAGATTGGTTCCACTACCATCAAATTAATGAAGCGTTTAAACTGGACAGTAAAATTGGCTTCCAGGTGGAAAAATCAAAATTGGAGACAGAACTGTTAGAACCCAGTACTAAGAATTTGTCCAAAATGTACAATTTGCTGCTGAAATGGAATACACAAGATGAAACGGTTAAATCGGTCATGATTAAATGGGCTCAGGACATTGGTCATAATATTTTGTTTGCTGACTGGGAAAAGTTGTGGACCACCGGGATAAAATTTACGGCATGCAACGCCTTAAGAGAAAACATTATGAAAATGATATATAGGTGGTACATAACCCCAGTCAAGCTTGCAAAGATTTACCATGTGCCTGACAATAAATGTTGGAAATGTAAAGAAACTGAAGGTACATTTTTTCATCTTTGGTGGACCTGCCCGAAGATTAAGGCATTCTGGGAAATGATCTATAATGAACTTAAAAAGGTATTTAAATATACTTTCCCCAAGAAACCAGAGGCCTTTCTCTTGGGTATTGTCGGCCAAGGGGTGTTAAAGACGGATATAACTTTCTTTATGTATGCTACAACAGCAGCTAGAATACTCATTGCGAAGTACTGGAAGACGCAAGAACTACCCACACTGGAAGAATGGCAGATGAAGGTGATAGACTATATGGGCCTGGCAGAAATGACGAGCAGAATCCGAAACCAGGGAAGAGAAGCAGCGCAAGAAGAATGGAAGAAATTCAAGGACTATTTAAAGAAATATTACAAAGTTAATGAAAGTTAGAATGATGTTGGACTGGAAAGTAAATGGTTACTATTAGTAATGGTTAAGACAAGGAAAATAAGGAAGAATAGTCTAAATTTAAATTAAAATAAGGGAAGATTTGCTGAACAATCGATAAGAATTTGGAATACAGAAAGGGGAAGCATGAGGAAGTCGGGGAAGATAGGATATGAAATTAGGATATGAAATGATACATGTTTTTTGTTTTGTTTTTGTTTTTGTATGTTTATGTTTGCTGTATGGTGTTTATATGGAAAAATAAAAATATTTAAAAAAAAAGAGAATCTTTACAACAGTCAAGAAAGGAAGGGGGAAGTAAAGGTGCGTTGTGCTTTGTTATGGTTTTCAAATGGTCTTTCCTTTTCTTGTCCTTCCCTGCACAATGAAAGAGACATATGTAGTTGTTGCATTGTTACTCTGCCTGACACTTTGAAAAAGAGGGGAGAGGCTTTTGATTTATGATCAAGAATGAATTTAATAAGGTTTTGCTATGCCCACCCCTTCGATTGAGGCTGAATGGATTTTATCAACAATCATTTCTGGACAGGCGTGTTGTCACAAGAATACGGGGGGGGGGGTAGTGGGAGAGAATGATCTACAGCCCAACATATGTGGAAAAGAGGCTGAATTTGAGAAAAGATCTTGCTCTTAACTGTATGCTGAGAAAGAACTCCAGAGAGGAATTTAATAGCAGAAACCTGGAAGTGCACCCTGTGAGTTATTTATGGCTGCAGCTCTTTGCTAATCTGTAAACAGCGGAAGGAATGGAATGTGGCCTTGTACCATCCAGATAAACACCGCAAAGAACTGAACAATGGAAGATAGTAATGAACTCTCAGAACACCAGGTCTGGAACAAAATGTATGTGAAGGACTAAACACGTGAAATGGATTTTATATTTATAAGACATAACAGAGGTGCTGTTTGTAAGGAGGAAAAAGTGGTCAGCTGGAAGAATGGTTTAACGGCAAGTGATGGATGACAACTGGACACTAAATAAGAAATGATGCGGCTGTGGGGCGAAATGATGGACATATGTTGCAACAGGAGCAGGAAAACTGATTCTAATAAATTGTATTAAATTAAAGTAATTCTGTATCATTTTTTTTAAAAGAAAGAAATTATCTACATGGAAAATGAAGAGCCCCCAAAATACAAAAGCATCTCAATTGTACTAATGAAGAAAAAACAAAAACCAACAACAACATGGAAATTTAATCAGCACATACAATATCACAAAATAAGAACAAAATGTTACGAGTTTGCAAAGTCAGTCTGGATGATGTCTTCATTCTTGGGATCCTGTATCTGTGGGAATAGAATGTATGGTAGCAAGCTTGCCAGACCAGTCCCTTGTCTACGTAATGGCTTCAACTGACTAGCTAAGCACCACAATTAGCATAACCAAAGAAGTTGTTCTACGCCCTAGAACAAATGGGTGGTCCTTCCTGCACCCTCACGTTGCTGTTAGTTAAGAGAGCAAAAGCCAGAGAGTTGTGTGTAAGCAGGACGAGAAATAGGCTGGAAGCTGGAGACACAGAGACATGCTTGCTCTGTGAAGGATCCAAATATCTTATTAATGGAGAATCAAGGTCTTTGGGGGTGTGGATGCTGTCAGCCCCTCCCTCCTATTCTCAGGTTGTGTATATGTGTAAATAAAATCATATATCCTCCACTAATCACAGACTCTTCATTCCGAGGAAACTGAGCCTGCAACTGAACCTGAGCCTGGAACCCCAGAGTCTCTCACCACTTGGAGATGTTGCTTGTGTATAACACAAATAAACCAGGAATATGTGAAATATTCAAATGAATCCTGGATCAAGAACCAAAAGTGTTTCTTGTCCAAGCCAAAGCAGAATCTCACTAACGCACCCTCGTCCAAAACAGAAGTGCTTCAGAGCACTTAAGAAATAGAGACGTTGGGAAAATGCTACAGACAGGTTCCTGCAAAACCTGGAAACAAAAAAACCTCCCAAGCTTGGAAAATGTCAGAGTGGGGAGAGAGGCGGGGAGATTTTATGTGGTTGACAGGTCTAGCATCTGAGCAAAGGGATTGGCTTTAGCAGGACTCCCCAGCCACAGTGCCTTGGAAACAGGATGTTGAAGCAATGATGTTGCCTTGTTCTTATCTGTCTTGTGCCCTTTGCTTGATCATCTCATGGTGCTCTTGCTTGGGAAATGCTGGACATTCAAGGCCTTTTGCCTCTGGGCCACCTGCTCACGCATCCACTCCCATCAAATCAACTATGCACTTGGTTTCTCTGACATTTTGTGTCAACTGAGCAGAGCTCAAGCCTGAGGCAGCTTTTAAAAATCATAACTCCCTTATCTCTCCCCACATCCTCTAAAATGTTGCTGATTACTTTCCTAGGAGCACCTCTATGATATATGACTCTTCGTAAAAATTCTCACATAGACACCATTAAAAAAGAAAAAGAAAAATGGCTGTAGGGAGAAAGGCAGGACCTAACAGGAAGCCTAATTCAACTGTTCTACCTACTGTCTTCTCAAAATAAGGAGAGAGTGTTTTGGGTATGGTGGTTCTGTGGAAGTACCAATAATGATTGTAGGTTTCAACCACACTGTATTGTTTACAGAGCACTTAAGTATTCCAAAAGGCAATGCTTAGAGCTTAATTTATGACCCAAGTTCTTGTTCTGCTTGCCAGATAATTTAAGGCTTAGGCAAAATTCCCCTCACTTTCCTGAAAATATCCCTCCCCTGATGTAATCTCAGAGCCTTTGTCTATAATCTTTGAGAACTCTCAGAGAACAGGTGAGGTCCCTGAAAACTGGAGGTGGGCACATGTTGTCCCCATCTTCAAAAGGGGGAGGGGGAGAAGACCCAGGTAACTACTGACTGGTGAGCTTGACGTCAGTAACAGAAAAGGTCCTAGTATGCAAAACTAAATAGTCATTCTGAGAGTACTTTGAAAAGGATGCTGTGATTACCAGCATGGGTTTCTCAAAAACAAGTCATGCCAGAAGAATCTCATTTTTTAAATATAGTTACAAGCTCGGTGGATCAGGGGAATATTGTGGACATAGTGTATTTTGATTTCAGTATGGCTTTTGACAAAATTCCTCATGATAGCATTGCTGAGAAGCTGGTAAAATGTGGGATGGACAAGGTAACTATTAGGTGGATTTGTAGCTGGTTGACTGACCAAACCCAAAGAGTGATAACTAATGGTTCCTCCTCATTCTGGAACAAAGTGGTAAGTGGGGTGCCTCAGGGCTCCCTCCTTGGCCAGTGATTGTTCAACATCTTTATAAATGTTTTAGATGAAGGAATTGAAGGGATGCTCATCCAATCTGCAGTTGACACTAAACTGGGAGGGGTAGCTAATGCTGCAGAAGACAGAATTGGAATTCAAGAAGACTTTAACAGATTGGAGAATGGGCCAAAATCAACAAAATGGATTTTTCTAGGGGCAAATGTAAGGTTCTACAGTTAGCCAGGAAGAGCCAGCTGTGCAAACATAAGATAAGGGACCTAATATTATTATTAAGTTTCCATTTTATAACAATTATGACACATTCTTATTATCCACTTTATACTTTTGCTCTTATGAGCTTGTCGACTTCCCTCCCTCCTGCCTCTTGGTTTTCAACATTAATATTATATATCATAGCATTTGTATATTTTCCAATTTATGTTTCACTAAATAAAAAATCCCAACTTATAAATAAATATAAAAAGGTAATAACAATTGTCATTACAAGTCTTCTTACAACCCTGCTAGAGTTGTTAGTTGTTTACAATGATCCTTCAAATATTATATAAATTTACTCCAGTCTTTTTGGAACGCTTGATCATTTAAATTGAGAATGTGGAACATGTGCAGAGGAGGGTGACCAAGAGGCTCAAGGGTCTGGAAACCAAGCCTTATGAGGGACAGTTGAAGAAGTTGGGTATGCTTAGCCTGGAAAAGAAGAAACTGAGAGGAGATAGGATAAAGATCTTCAAATACCCAAAGGGCTGTTACACAGAAGATGGAGCAAGCTTGTTTTTTCCTGCTCTGGAGGGCAGGACTCGAACCACTGGATTCAAGTTACAAGAAAAAGGGTTCTGACTAAACATCAGGAAGAACTTTCTGACGGCAAGAGCTGTTCAACAGTGGAATGGACTCCCCCAGAAGGTGTTGGATTCTCCTTCATTTGAAGTTTTTAAGCAAAAGTTGGACGGCCATCTGTCATGGATGCTTTAGTTGAGATTACTGCATTACATGAAGTTAGACTAGATGACCCTTGGGGTCCTTTCCAGCTCTGCGGTTTTATGATTCTATTATTGAATGTATGTGAATATCATGTGCTACTAATGGTACTGCATTTGAACTTCCATTTGGATTTTGTTTTTTCATTTTAAATTATTTTGTTTTTGTCACCACATGTTCATATTATTACTGTGGATCTGGCATTCAGAAATAATGACAACAGCTAAACACTGTTGCACAGGTCACATCTATGTGCCCAAAGGGGTTCTGATTGCAAACAGAGTATCCACTCAGACATTAACTGGGGCTGAAACTTTTAAGTGGCTAGTAGGCGAAAGGTGAAATTATTGGGTGTTTTCAGAAACGTTCCCCCAAAGGTTAAGAGAAAACAGAGTCGGCTTGACATGGTAGGTCAGAATGTCAGTGTCTGGGCTAGGACATTCTTCCATTGTTTGGAGACACTGGTTTTGTGCAGCTGGAACATATCCCCAGAGGCTGTGGTCCAGCGTCGTGGCTCGTGGTGAAGGCTGAGCTGTAGGAACAATAGGACTTCTATGAGAAAGTTTGAGCACACTCAGCTAATGTGGGTCTCAAGGGATTATGGGAAGCGTAGTTCCTGAGTTCGAGAAGTCTGGGACATTTTGCACACTCCTCCCTCTCAGGATTTGGGGGTATTCTAGAGTATGCTTGGTATGCGAGTTGCTCAACATGTTTGAAGCGGGGCTTTGTAATTGAGTCTCTGCTGGGTGAACATTTGTTTGCCAAGGTAGCTGATAGTATGTGGGGGGCAGAAGGGGAATGGGTCACGGTCACAGGAATGACAAAGGGAAAACTTTGCAAGAAGAGTTTAAAAACAACAATAACAACATTTTATTAGTTTTATAATGACAGTAACATTAACAAAAATAAATAGGGCAGTTATGTTACAATGCAGTTTAGACATCCCAGTAGGTTTCACTGTGATATATGTAACTTATGTCAGTTGTGGGTGTCCAGTCTAATCCAGTGTATCCTACCACAGCTAACTGAGGTGGGGGCGTCCAGCCTTGTTCCTTTTGTGAAATAGAGGCAAGTAAAGAAGCCTTCTCTTTCTGAAAAGTGTCTTTTGTGCTTTAATTTGGTTTGTTAGTTTCTCCATCAAGAACACCGTCCATATTTGTCTGCGCCAATCCTCTCCCAGGCTGTAATCCACTATAGTGATGATTATTCTAGCCACCACAAAGAAGATCTTTGTGTAAGATGAGATTTAAGGAGGAACATGATGGTGGTGTTTTGAGAGCTCATGTGCATTCAAATCCCAAATCCCAAATGACATATATTTGAGCTGTTTCTGTTTACCAGGACAGTCACACTTTACGTAACATAAGACGAGCCTGCTAGATCAGATCAACAACCCACTTAGTCCAGCATCCTCTTCTCACAGAGGCCAACCAAATGCAAGCAGGACACAGACACAAGAGCATGCTCTCCTGCTGTGGTTTCTAGAAAGTGGTATTCAGAAGCATTGCTGCCTCCAACTGTGGTGGCACAGCACAGCTATCATGGCAACTAACCATGGATAGTCCTCAACTCCATGCATTTGTCTAATCATCTTTTAAAGCCATCTGGGTGGGTGGCCATCTCTGCCTCCTGTGGAAGAGAGTTCCATAGTTTAACGATGTGCTGCATGAAGAAATCATTTCTTTTCTGTGTTCTGAATCTTTCAGCCTTCAGCTTCTTTTAGATAGTGGTGATAGTGTGGGTGACTTCAGAAATGCTGTTCCTGAGAACCTTTTTATTTGCCATTCTGGGTTGCTTTCTGACAATCAGTTTATTCAACATGCATTCTGATTTATTTGCACAAAGTCTGATGGAGGTTTAGGCCCAGGGGCCCCTAACCCACTCCTACCCTGCCCCCGAAATGCCTCATTTTAGTGGTTTTTGCTTGGCGCTGTGGGTTAAACCACAGACCCTAGGACTTGCCGATCAGAAGGTCGGCAGTTTGAATCCCCGTGACGGGGTGAGCTCCCGTTGTTCGGTCCCTGCTCCTGCCAACCTAGCAGTTCGAAAGTACGTCAAAGTGCAAGTAGATAAATAGGTACCACTCTGGTGGGAAGGTAAACAGCGTTTCCGTGTGCTGCTCTGGATCGTCAGAAGCAGCTTAGTCATGCTGGCCACATGACCTGGAAGCTGTACGCCGGCTCCCTCGGCCAGTAAAGTGAGATGAGCGCCGCAACCCCAGAGTCGGTCATGACTGGACCTAATGGTCAGGGGTCCCTTTACCTTTTTACAAGAGGAATAGAATAGCTCATCAACAAGCCAAGGGACTCAAACCCCAAAGTGACCCAATCCTTTTTTTTTTTAAGGTACCAAGGGTATTTTGTGTGGCATTCTGGCTTCCGTCTGTCTGAGGCCCCTCCCTTCGTTTACTTTCCTTCATTGACTGAGCACTTGCACCAGGTTTGGGGAAGTGAACAATGCCCCTTGAATGCAAAGTTTCTCTCTGAGAAGCAGACATGACCCCTTAACAACAGCAATGTAAACAGAACCCAGTCCAAGGCAAAGATCTCTGATATACCTCGAGGCTGTTACCACAACAATTGTATTTACTCACTTTCCCAATAAATCCTTAACACAGGAGCAAGTACAAGCTTGACTAGTTAAACAAACCTTAAGTTTATTTGCAGACCTGCATGTGGAGAATACACATAAAGGGACCAAACATCTTTCCAACTGTTGGGTACTGACCACAGCAGTCTTGACCTCCTGTGTTTCCTGAACTTGCTATGTCATTGTCATTGGTTGCAAAGCATGTGCCTGCTAAGTGAGTTGTCTGGCTGTTGGAGGAGATTAAGAGCAGGACAACTGTGGCTGGGCCAGCAAACATCAGTGACCACATTGGGTCAGCTAAAAATCCCAGTTGGTGACACATACTCACAAGACTGCTGCCTTCAGATGACAGGGCCTATCATGTATCAAATGAAGTTAATCTGCTTTTAGTGTTGCATTTTAATGCTGTAATCCTCCCTGGGGTGAAGGGTGGGTTATAGATAGATACAGGCAGTGACCGATTTATGCACATCCGACTGACATACAACTGCATATGTGCGCATCGCAGCGACCTGGAAGTGGCTGGAAAGGGGAGCAGAAAGCAAGTGCTCTGCATCTTCCTTTAAGATATGTGCTATGATATCCTTCTTTTTTAAAGGATGTAGCCTGGGGCCTTCAAATGCATTATATGGTCCTCTTGTTAACCAGCTGAATTATTTTTTTTCTTTATTTTATGTTGGGTCAAGATGCAGATCAGTGACTAGTGAAATATTACTACTACCACTACTGGCCTTTTTTGGCAAAAGTTAAAACAGTCATAAAATCTGGCTGAGTCTGGAATAACCTTGTGAAGTGAAAGGATATGAAAGAAGGATTTATATCTAGATGTTAGGATAGAGATGATAAAGAAAACAGGAAAACAGGAAGACACAATGAGTGATAAAGGAGGTGCTGTGGGATTGGTGGAAGTCAATGTCTTGTTGTTTTAGTGTTTATAATATTAACTTGTAAGATATGGATTTGTTTTGTTTGTTTTGTTTAGTTTTTGAATGTTATTTTTCTGTGTTGTGTATTGTTATTTTTTTATATCTTTCGTGTTGTTGTTGCTGTGTGGAAAGTACTAATAAAATTCATTAAAAAAATAAAAATAAAACAGCCATAAAATAATAAAATCATATGAAGTCATCCAAAAACACTGATAATCCAAACACATTAAATATATAAAAGACTAGATAGCCACCACTGAATAAATCAGGCAACTTTAGATCTAGCTTTTATTTTATTTTGACAAAGTAATAATCATAAATAAATAAGAATAAAAATGTGCACCCCACCATCGAGACTATTCCATTGTAACTATCCAACCTCCCAAAATTCCAACACCTCTAGCAATGGTTTGACCCCATTGCAACACCTCTAGCAATGGTTTGACCCCTATTTAAAAATAGCTACATTATGGACAATACAAAATTCCATAAGTTTTAACCCCACTCTGTTAGTTAATCTATCCTTAGAAGAGTGGGGAACAGACAGAGGTGTAGGTATTATATCTATTCCTTCAAAGCCCAATTGGGATACAATATTTTGGTTGTTGGCCCTAATTCATGCATTTAAATCACCTGTAATAATAAATTGGGCAGATGGAAGTGTTTTGGATAGAGAGAACATAATATCTGACAACTTGTCCCAATTAGCAGTTGGAATGAAATATTGTAAATGACCATCTATTATTGTTTCCATTGATGTTTTGCTGACTTTACTGCAATTTTGTACGAAAAGTAGGTTGTCAAATACCACCAGTTATTCCATATGGCCAAGACTGCACTTGTACAAGAGGCAGCCTTTGCAAATTGGATTATGGGGTCATGTGATAGCAAATGCAGAGGCAGAGCATAGCCATCGTGGCTAGTAGCCATTGATAGCCTTCTCCTCCATGAATCTAATCCTCTTTTAAAGCCATCCAAGTTGGCGGCCATCACTGCCTCCTGTGGGAGTGAGTTCCACAGCTTAACTATGTGCTTTCTAACAAATGCAGGGCATATTTTACTCCCCTGGCCAGCAAGTACTTTAACTGGAAGGGCACTCTGCGAAGCTGGGGAACTGAAGCTAACTGAGGCTTTCCGTGTGGCTCCAGTGGAATGTGAAGCCCTGTCCAACTGCCAGCCTTCTTTGTAATTCCACCAACCACACAGGTAAAGTAGATTTGGATTGGGTTGCAGCAGTCAGAAGAGACACTCCACATTCCTTATCCTTTATGAGCCCAACATTTTCCTTCAGCAAAGTTTTGCCAAGTTAGGCCTTTATTTTTTAAAACAACCTGGAGGGGGCGGGAATCCTGTTTCGTAGGTGCTCCAATTAACTCTCCCAGAAATTGCATGGTTTATCAAAACTGGATATCTTAAAGAGCCACTTTCAGCAATATAACAAGGAGTGCCTTATGAAGGGAAAGAGGACTGTGAAAAACCCCCACAAAGCTTTCCTTCTCCACAAAGACTGACTCTTTGTTTATTTCTTTAGTGTGGGTGGCAGCTTGCCCAAGTAAACACAATGCTACATAAACACAAGAGATTGGTATTTATGATATTACATCAACATCCTGCAAATGGGGATTAATTGTTGTGGCTAATAATACCCAGCAGCAGGAGAGAGGGAGCCATGTTGTGTTACCCCAAGTGGAAAATAAAAATAACTTTTCAATAAAGTTATAAAAATAAAGTTC
Source organism: Podarcis filfolensis (assembly GCF_964270895.1). Classification (NCBI taxonomy): domain Eukaryota; kingdom Metazoa; phylum Chordata; class Lepidosauria; order Squamata; family Lacertidae; genus Podarcis; species Podarcis filfolensis. The sequence goes on along the minus strand of NC_139611.1, from coordinate 54,128,978 downwards.
AGACCTGAGGTGTGGCCTAAAACAGCAAGACCACCATTTCTCACTACAAATGCCACAGAAGTGCCTTGGAGATGACATGCGCTCCAAAGTCATCTGGCCCAAATGGCTAGGGAGACCTCCTTGGAGGAAAGGGCTTTGGTCCCTGCAGAGAAGTCCAGTCCAGGGAGACTTACAGGAGGCCAAAGGCAGCTGAAACAAGAGCCCACTTGGGGGGATTCTTTTCCTGGTCCCCACAAGAACCTCTTTGACTCCATCTTAATCCCTGCCTTGATCCCTTAGTCTTCCCCATTGTCCATGTAAGTCTCAAGAGTGGCAGCAGCCATGGACCTGGCAGGAAACCTGGAGCACCCATGTGGCTGCCAGGTGACTCTCTCCAGGATGGAGAAGACCAAGCTGCACGTAGTTATACAGAAGAGAGAAGGCAGGGCAAGAACTGGCTGTTGTTGCCTAAATCTCCCAGACACCTCTGGACCTTTCCTGAGTTAAGAGTTCCCTCTGGAGCTCAGTAACCAGCAGTTCTTTTGCTCCATTTCTTCCTGGCTCAGCTCCTACTCCATGTATAGCTCTGGCGTACCCACCAGGTCAAGGGCCACAAACACCAGAATTTTTCCTGCACAACCTTCATTCATAAAACTATGCTTAAACAGCTCTGCCCCAAAATGGATTTAGGACCAGGTGTGAGGCCGGTGGCCCCTGGGTGGCCCCAGTTCAGGAGGACTGCACACAGCCCTACTTTTAGCTCAGTCACTTAGCTATTTTACAGAGGAGAGTCCTGTGAAGGAGTTCTCTGAAGGGCTGTTGGGTCCAAGTCCAAAGATAAATGCCCCCAAAATAAGAGCAGGTGGGGTGCAGGGGCTTGAAGTTGCCCAAGAGCAGCACCTGAACAGCGGACCAAGCAGGCAGACAGGTCACAGTGAGATGGTATTGTGTTTTTATTCAAACTGTAGTATTTCTAAATTTGCATCTCTATGTATGCTCTATGTAATGTCATGCAGATCTGCACCTTTATTCTGCCCTCTCTCTTGTTCCTATATTTCCTTCCTTTGGGGGGGGGAGTGCAATGTGGGAGATACCAGGGGGGTTCTTCGTGATGAGACTGCATGTGTATAGAGGGGGTGTTATTTTGAATCCTCCCCACCAGAAAAATCTTGCAAGCAGAAAGCTAGTTGGAAAACTAGAGCAAGGAGGTTATGGACCATACCTAAGTGATTTTTCACTTAGAGGTTCTTTTTTGTTTGTGTTTTGTTTTTGCACTAAAATGTAAGGTTCTTCTCAACTTCAGTCTGAAGCTGCACGTTCTACCACAAAGGACTCTTCCACTTTGTTCTACTGCATTAGGAGGCTAGTACTCAGCTTTAGCTCCAGTGCAGTGCTCTGGAACTCAGGGGAAAAGTTACAAGTTATGCCAGAGTTTGGAAAGCTATGTAAGACACAATTTATTCAGCTCATCCAGACTGTTGGTTATATATCATGCAGTAGGGAGGTGCAGGGGCTATTGGTGACGTCTGTGCTGGATGGATTACGTTTTTAATTTGTGGGAGGTGACTCTGGAACAGGCGTCGCTGGAATAAGATTAAAAGTGCTAACAATCCATGCCGAGGAGTGATGTGTAGCCAAGGAAACTTGTCTTTCTTCTTACACACACAGACAATAATCTTGTAGTACCTTAAAGATGTCCACTTTGTCTTCATAGGTCAGAGAGCCACTTGAGATGTGACTCAGAACTGTAGTTGCAAAGGTGGCCTACGTAGTTCTCTTCCCCATTTTATCCTCACAACAGTCCTGCGACTGTTAGGCTGAGAGTGAGTGACTGTCCTAGGGTCACCCAGGGACTTGCATGGCTGAGTGAAGATTTGGTCTCGCCCAGGTCCAAATCCAGCACTCTGACCACTGCACCACACTGGCTCTCCACCCATAGTCCTTCATTACAAAACAGAGAGTTAATCCATTGGAATATTCCATAAAGTTGACAGAAAGGAGAGTCAATCTGATCTAGCTTTAATTCTTCAAAGCCATCCAATATTGATCTTTGTCAGATCAGAGTCTGGTGAGGAACTCATCATCATCTGATGACACACAAAGGCAGATATATTTTTAATTAATGCTTATGTAAGCAAGCTAGCTTCAGATTATGACTAAACAAGGAGCCCTTTCTAATCAACTGGATTTGACTCCAAACAGTCTCACTGAAGTATTCTTACAAAGTTCATATTAATAAAGCTCAACAGTTGGGAGGCCTAGATATTGCATTGCAACATGCCTTGCCTCTTTCCTCCCTTGAAAAATAACGAGCACAGAGGTCAAGCTGGTGTTTGAATTCCATATTATGAACTATATCACAAAACTGAGACAAATTGAGGCAAATTGGCAAAAGCGCAATTCCCCTGCAAACCTGCATGTTGTTATACTTTCACCTAATACCTCGTTTGTTTCTCTTTAACCAAGTGCCCTAAAATATATTCCAAAGATACATACGTTGAATACAACAGATACTTCTTTTCCATTCTAACTGCCCCCTGGATATTTGCATGGCAGCTGTGCTCTGCCTCCATGGCACATCAAGTACCTCTCTCAGTTCAGATGGAACAGAGAGAAAGAGTTGGGTGCCATCTGCATACTGGTGACGCTTCACTCCATATCTCCCAATTGCAGCTCACAGTGGCTTCACATGGGGAGGCAAGATGGAACCCTGCAGGACACTACAGTGGTACCTCGGGTTAAGTACTTAATTTGTTCCGGAGGTCTGTTCTTAACCTGAAACTGTTCTTAACCTGAAGCACCACTTTAGCTAATGGGGCCTCCTGCTGCTGCCATGCCGCCGGAGCACGATTTCTCTTCTCATCCTAAAGCAAAGTTCTTAACCTAAAGCACTATTTCTGGGTTAGCGGAGTCTGTAACCTGAAGCGTATGTAACCTGAGGTACCACTGTACAGGACAATTTCCATGGCACTGGAGAATACCCCTGCCATAAATACCTTCTAGAAATGGCTCTGGAGCAGAACCACCGAAGGACACAGTGCATAGTTAAACTATGGAACTCTCTCCCACAGGAGGCAACTTGGATGGCTTTAAAAGATGATTAGACCAATTTATGAAGGATAAGGCTACCAGCGGCTACTAGGCATGCTGGCTATCCTCTGGTCAGAGGCAGCAATGCTTCTGAAACCCAGTTTCAGGAAACTGCAGGAGGGCAGAGTGCTCTTTTGCTCAGGTCCCGATTGTAGGTTTCCCATAACCATCTGGTTGGCCACTGTGAGAACAGGATGCTGGACTAGATGGGCTACTGGCCTGAGCCCACTCAGCCAACTAAACAGTCTGTGATGGCGACTCTGCATTGAGGCCAAATGTTGCCAGTCAGCAAAGTGTGACGAAGCTTTGGAGTGCATTAGCCATTCATCCACAACCACAGGCATCTAATGAGTATTGTTTATGTGCCATCAGCAGTGGGGCATGCTCAGGCTTGAAAGACAAGTACACTGACCTTCCCTTCATAATCGTTTACACTCCTTGTTTCAAGGACTCCACCTCAATTATTCTTATGAGTCACTTTATCTTGAAGGAGGGAGAGAATTTTTTATAAAAAAAACTGAGGAACTTCTCAGGTTCCCAAACATAGGACAGAGTCCTTGAGATGAAAGGAGTCTGTGCCATGGTGAAAGGAATGATAAGCATCACATCACAATGTGAAAGCATGGAAACTGTGAGAGTGGCAAAAGTCAGATAATGGTCAGCATTTGTACCGTGCTTTTGCATGTCCAAAGCACTTCTGCGACACTTATCTTGATGACAACAACCTTGAAAGGTGGGCTATCATTTTTATATGACATGCTGCAGATAAGGGTGGGGGTCTTGAGGCTGATAAATTGTAATCTTCCTACTGTATGTCACAGGTCAGATCTGAGTCAGGGGCTTCATGGTTCATAGCTAAGGTGCTTTTGGCTCTGAGGCAGTGGCTCCCAAACATTTTTGCCCATGGACCACTTGAAAATTGCTGGGGGTCTAATACTCCAAGCGAACCACTTGATTTTTCTGCCTGTAATAGCATTGAATTCAATTTGCAATTCAATGAAATACAATGTAAGAAATAAAAGAAGCAATAAAAGTACACTGAATAATCAATATCAGTATTCAGTTTGATGGATGTGCTGTCTTCCATTGTTAACCACAAATCCACGGACATGCTACAGACTACCTGAATGAAGTTCACAGACCACCATCTGGAAACCTCTGCTCTGAAATATTTCAGTGAATTTCAGTCCAATTCTTCATGCCTCTTGTATTCAATGAGCTGAGCTCCAAGCTATGTATGATTCAGTGCTAGAATTATCATTTGTGGGGAATGGAGTAGAGGAGCCTAATTCTCCCACTTTTTGGTTGTTGTTGTTGACATCCTTTTTCAGAAGGTTGTAGGTGGAGAGTCAGGGATAGGGCTAGTGGCTTTCATTAGGGCCTAACTACTCTTCACACCCACACACCAAACAACTAGTTTTGAACCCTTATGGTCCAACTAACACATTACATTAGAACAAAATAAATGAGACAAAGATGTGACAATTTCATTATAAATCAGAAAGCTTTTATGGAAAACTGTGAAAAACAATTTGAAGCTGGCTTCCGGTTCCTGTCCCGTGCCATGGGGATGGCTCTCTCAACATTGGAGGCTGAAAAAGGGGGTGGAAGGGGTTACACCATCCCTTATAATGGGCACGGGAGGTACTGGTGGTCGCCTAAATGGCTCACCCCTCACGGATCAGCATGGGGACAGGTGCAGGCACTGGGTGCTACGCACTTTGCCTGACCCTAACCCTAACCCCCCCCCCCCAAAATTGCCATTGGATGCAGAGGTTCTCCTTATAGTTGGGTTTTAATTGGCATTAAGAATGGGCATGCACCGGAGGAGATGGACGTTGTAACTGCAATCAATCAGCTGCATGGAACTGAGATTTGAAATTGGGAGAAGATTTTATCCTGTACTGGAGGTGGATGGAGGGGGGGGGCTCTCTGCTATATTTTATGGGAGTTTTTACATTTATTATTCCACAACCCTCTCATAATATTGAATTTTAAGATATACAAGTCAGGATGTTTTGTTGTACAGTGAAACATTGAGAGTTAAAGAAGATGTAAAGCTGTGTGCGGCTTGAAAGGAGTAAAGGGGGGGCGAGAACCTGGTTGTTTTGTTTGGAAGGATGTTGCGGGGAGTTAGAGCCTACCCCCCCAAAAAAAAAGACTGAAAGAGATCATGGAGATGTTGAGATATAACCATATAACCTGGGTTGTTGTTGCTTTTAAAGCAAAATGCTATGGTAGCAGCAAAAGGAAAGTGGTGTGAGGGCTTTTTGGATGTTGGAAGAAGAATAGTACTGTCTTTCCCCTTCCTTCTGAGCCAGAGGCAGACATGGCGAATCTCTGGAACTTGTAGATTCTCAGTCTCAGTAGAAGGGAGGGATCATCTGTTGTCAATTTGGAACTGCTTGAGTATTATGGGAAGGAGGTGAGCTGGAGAAAGAAGAGGGTTTAACCTTGAAGTTGCAGCTCTGCCCCAACCAGGCTGCAATACAACAGTGGGAGTAAGGAGATAGCCCCAAAGGCCACAGGAAAAAGGAAAACGTAAGAGAGACATGTAAGACCAAGAGACTAACAGTTGACTTTTGGATGTAGCACACGCAAGAATGGAAAGAGCTATGGTTCTTCACTTGAAGCCTTTTTTTTGGAAGTTAAATAATATAATAACATGAACAGAAATCATTAAGAGTGCAGCTGTTAATTATGTAATAATTTTTGGAAAATTGAATGTAATAGAAATAAATAAGAATATGAAACACAGTATTATTAGATCATAAAGATCCATCAGGAATGGTACGTGGGAAGTCTCTTAACAAAATTGTATTAATTTGGAATGAATCTGTGTAATTTGGTTTATATTGGAAAATCAATAAAAATAATTGGCACTGAAGCAGGAGTCTGGTGTGCCTACTGAGAAGTAGGTTCCACTGAGTTCAATGGGGCTTACTCCCGAGTAAATGTGTACAGTACTGCAGCTTTAGATGATACTGATGATGCTGAGGCTGATATTTGTTAGCCACTTTGCTCACAGAGGGACCCAAAGCAACATACATTATAACCAATTAAGAACACCCAATAAATATCTAAAAACACAGCTATACAGATAAAAGGCAGATTATACTCTACTAAAGGAGACCACAGTGCTACCCTTCAAATTAAGGGCCAAAAGCCTGAGTAAAGAGAAAAGTATTTACCTGGCATTTTAAAATAGAAACAGACGGTGCTAGGCATACTGTACCTCCCTGGAGAGAGAGCATTCTATGAACTTTCCTTATAATTTTGATGAAATGTTGAAAATGCACATTTGTTAGTGTGAATGCACACTATCCACCCACCAACCCACTTTGCTGCATATTTAACTTCTATCATTTCTACTTCTGGTTAATATTTATTTATTGCATGTATAGCCCACCTTTTGTCCAGGGAGCTCAAGGTGGTATACACAATACTTCCCCTCCTCATTTAATCCCCACAGCAACCCTGTGAGGTAGGTTAGGCTGCGAGATGGGAAGTGGCCCAGTGAGCTTCATAGCTGAGTGGGGACTTCAACTCTGGTCTCCCAGGTCCTGGTCCAACACTCTAACCACTACACGAGCCTGACAGATAGGTGATTTGAGACCAGGAAAGAATGCCAGAAACAAGCCAAACAGGAATGAGCATGCTCAGTAGTTACAGAATGCTGTTTGGCTATTGAGAGAAAACATGGAAAACTGGGAGGAGCAACTGAATGGAATGCAGAATGCCACATTTCAGAAAAAGTATTTCCAAAGGACTATAGCTAGAACATTGTTGGCAAGAGTTTTCTATTTTGTAGGTGGATATGCATTCACCCCTTTCTCTTTTTACAAGTACTGTGGTACTTCGGGTTACAGGCGCTTCAGGTTACACACTCCGCTAACCCAGAAATAGTACCTTGGGTTAAGAACTTTGCTTGAGGATGAGAACAGAAATCGTGCTCTGGCGGAACGGCAGCAGTGGGAGGCCCCATTAGCTAAAGTGGTACCTCAGGTTAAGGACAGTTTCAGGTTAAGAACGGACCTCCGGAATGAATTAAATTCTTAACCCGAGGTACCACTGTATACTCATTAAGAGATTCCCTGTTTTACTCAAATATTGGTCTAGATCAGTGGTTTTCAACCTTTTTGAATCCATGGCTCCTTGACCAACTACATTCTTTCTGCAGCCCCCCTGTGGGGCTCAGGAGCCCAGTTATGTCGCCCCTTGCCTGGCAGCCTCTCACCCTTTACCAAACATTCCCCCTTGTGGAGGGTTCCCTCAGGCTCCTCTCTTCTCCCCTCTCCTTGGGAGTCCTCTGGGCAACCACTGCTGCCACCCCTGGTCTCTGAGCTGTCCCCCCCCCACCCCAAAGAAAGGTGCCTCTTCACACTGCCCCACAGGGGCCAGGGAAGAGGATGCCCCCAGCCTTAGTGGCCCAAAGGAGACTGGCCAAAGTTGAATGTGAGGCCAGCACCTTACCTTAGGAGGCAGCAGTGGCAGCAGCAGTCACTGCCAGGCTTGCATGGCAGAAAGGCTCCCCATCAGCACTGGGCACTCAGCTCCCAGGCAGGCATGGCACACAGCAAGCACAAGAAAGGCCAGGGCAGCACCCACTTGTCAATCCATTCCCAGCAGCAAGGGCTGGCAAACTGACTGGCTGGGCTCCCTCACCCACTTGCTTGCTTACTCCAAGGCTGCCTCAGCTCCTGGCAACCAGCACCCCCTGGCCAGCCACAAAGGTACCATTCGCCTGCAGAGCTTGTAGCCAGGGCTGCTGTAACAAACAGCTGTGCAAGCCTTTGGGAGGCAGAGAAACGAGAGGTCATCAGAGGAGAGAGGGAAGGAAAGAGGGACAGAGGCCTGTATTGCCTGCGGCATCCCTGACCACCATTCAAGGCACCCCAGGGTGCTACGACACACTGGCTGAAAACCATTGGTCTATATATCTTCATTAATGGCATGAGCAAGCTTCATGAATGCACATACTTCAAATTCAGTAGATGGTATCAGGAGGGGGAGGAACGGCAGGTTGCAGGTGGCAGCTCGCTGTTCCTTGATCTTGTCTGCATCAAGACTGTAAGGCCTATGTGAAACTTTATAGCAGGAGTAGTCAACATGTTGCCCTCCACATGCTGTGGCCTACAACTAGCATCATACCTGACCAAGTTGTTTTTCTTTCTTTTTTTGCTTCCTGTTTGTTTGTTTTTTAAAAAGAAAAGAGAATCTGCTGCCCTTTAAACTATGCTAAGGTAAAGGGACCCCTGACCATTAGGTCCAGTCGCAGACGACTCTGGGGTTGCAGCGCTCATCTCACTTTACTGGCCGAGTGAGCCGGCGTACAGCTTTCGGGTCATGTGGCCAGCATGACTAAGCCACTTCTGGCAAACCAGAGCAGCGCATGGTAATGTCGTTTGCCTTCCCACCGGAACGGTAACTATTTATCTACTTGCACTTTGACGTGCTTTCGAACTGCTAGGTTGGCAGGAGCAGGAACTGAGCAATGGGAGCTCACCCTGTTGCAGGGATTCGAACCACCGACCTTCTGATCGGCAAGCCCTAGGCTCTGTGGTTTAACCCACAGCGCCACCCACTAAACTATGCTAGTCTACTGCAAAAAAGAAAAAAAAGAGTCTTGTGGCACTAGGAAGATGAACACAATTATTATGACACAAAATTTCATGGACCAGAGTCAACTTTCATTAGTCCACAGAATTTTATGCCCTGATACGTGACCTTGATCTAGAATGGGACAAGCACAACTTTCCCCCCTTCTTTCTGATCTTTCTGTGGCTTTCAATACCATTGATCATTGTATCCTTTTGGATTGGCTCCTTGGGATGGGAATCCCCCCCCCCCCAATTTTACAGTGATTCTGATTCTACCTACGGAGCAGAGTTTAGAGCATGGTGCTTTTCATACCTCTGGAAGATGTGCTATGGGGTGCCGCTGGGCACCATTTCCCCCCAGTGTTATTTAACACCTACATGAAACAGTTGGAAGCAGTCACTGAGGGATCGGGGGCAAGTAGCCATCATTATGCTGATGATACCCAACTCTGTTTCTCCATAATATCTGAATCAGGAGCGGCTGCGCAGGCCCTGGATTGGTGTGTGGATGCAGTGTTGGGATTGTTGAGGGAAAATAAGCTGAGCCTGAATTCTGGCAAGACAGAGGCTCTTAGGATGAGTGGTCTTATGCTTGAGAAATTCATCCATCTCCTGTTCTGGATAGGGTTGCACTCTCACTGAAGGAGCAGGTCCATAGCTTTGAGGTGCTCCTGGATCCTGCTTTCACAGGCTATGACCAATTCTGGCACTGGAAACTTCAAGACTAGCCTAGTGCAATGTACTCTGTGATGGAACTTATTTTACACTTGGTCCAGAAACAGCAGTTAATACAGAATGCTGCTGCACACTTGCTTACAGGAGTGTGTGTCTCTCAGCATATTAAACTTGTGCTCAAAAATCTGCTCCGGCTGCCAGTTTGCCACCAGGCTGAATTCAAGATGTTACTACTGATAAAGCCTTTAATAGCTTGTGGCTAGTTTACTTAAGGGTTCGCCTTGCCCCATATGTACGGATTCAATCTGCAGAACTTTCACGCCTACAAGTGTTATGTAATCTCCGTCACAAGTCATGCCTTTAGTGTGGCAGCACCTGTACTTTGGAACTCCCTGACTCTTGACATTAGGCAGGCATCATTATTGCATTCTTTCAGATACCTGCTGAAAGTTGTCTTGTTTTGGTGGACCTATTCAGGTATATAATTGGTTATACGTTTTGTTGTGTTTCGTTGTTTTAGATGTTTTTAACTAGTTTTTAAATGTGTTTTTATTTTATATTTAGTTGTGGGTGTTGTTGTTTTTTTTATTACAGATGTGTTTGCCACCCAGAGTTCCTTTGGGAGGAGGAGCAGGATAGAAATTTGATAAGAAATGATAAATAAAATAAATGCATTGGCCTTTAAGGTCTTCACAGGAAAGTACTGATTAATAAAAGATTGGGTCAAGAGTTTATTTCATCGGACAAGGTTAAAAAGAGAGGAGTTGTTATTTATGCCAAAGAGAGCCTATCACTGAAATTTGTTTTTAAAGATGAACAAGGAAGATTTGTGGCAATTGAGATTCAATCACAAGGAAAAAAAATTCTGATTGTAGGAGTTTATGCACCAAATGAGGGGAAATCTGAATTCTTCAGGAAATTGCATGAGACATTGCTTGACTACATGGACTACAACATTATTATGATGGGAGATATGAATGGAGTGGTATCTACAAATATGGATAAGTCGCAGAGACAGGTTGTAACTAAAGATGGCAGACTACCAAAAACCTTTTTTGAACTGACTGACAATATGGACTTGATTGACATTTGGAGAACCAAGAACCCCCTTGGAAGAGAGGGAACATTCTTCTCTGAAGCCAACATGACATGGACAAGAATTGACCAAATATGGATAACTAGAGGACTGGCACCTAAGACTCGAAAAGTGGAAATTTGCCCAAAAACTTGCTCCGACCATAATGCGGTGAAGATGGAGATGAAACTAACACCAATCGGTTCCTTCAGATGGAGGATGAATGACACCTTATTTAGAGATCAAGAGGTTACCAAGAAGGCCCAAAAAATCTTGAGAGATTATTTTGAGATAAATTTGAATACCATGGTTGAAAAAAGAGTAATCTGGGACGCAAGCAAAGCGGTCATGAGAGGGTTTCTGATTCAACAGAACGCAATAAAGAAGAGAATTCAAAATGAGAAAAAATATAAAATCTTGGAAAGAATAAAAGAAGGAGAGAAGAAATTAAGAGCGAAACCAAAGTCGCAAGAGATTCTGAGAGAAATAAAGCTATATCAAGTACAATACATGAAAATGATAAATCAGGAAGTAGAATGGAAAATTAAGCAGATGAGACAAAAGACATTTGAATCGGCTAATAAATGCGGGAAACTGCTAGCCTGGCAGATGAAAAAAAGACAAAAATTAAACACCATCACAAATTTGGATGTGGAAGGAAAGAACATACAGAATCCATTGGAGATTAGAAAGTGGTTCCAGAGATATTTTAAACAACTATACACACAAGGGCCACAGAAAGAGACTGATTTAGACCAATTTTTAAGAACAAATGGATTATAAAAAATCTCTCAAGAAAATAAGATAATGTTGAATCACAAAATTACAGAACAGGAGGTTGAAGGTGCCATCCAGAACATGCAGTTGGGTAAATCTCCAGGGCTGGATGGTCTAACCTCCAAATACTATAGATCTCTGAAAGACTGGTTAATTCAGCCGCTAAAGGAGGTCTGTAATGAAATTTTGGAGGGGAAAAAGGCGCCAGTCGTGGAAGGAAGCTTACATTACACTTATACCGAAAACTGAGTCTGAAAAGACACAACTTAAGAACTACCGCCCCATATCCCTGCTTAATGTGGATTACAAAATTTTTGCTGATATCTTGGCTAATAGATTAAAAAAGGTATTAGTTGAAGAGATACATAAAGATCAAGCCGGCTTTCTCCCAGGTAGACATTTGTCTGACAATACGAGGAATATAATTAACATTTTGGAGAAGCTGCAAGTGAACATCAATACCAAAGCAGTTTTAATTTTTATAGATGCGGAAAAAGCTTTTGATAATATTTCTTGGAATTTTATGAAGAAGAATCTTCAGGGAATGGGGGTGGGCCAAGGATTTGAAAATGGTATAAGTGCAATTTACTCAGAACAAAAGGCTAAGTTAATAGTTAATAATGTGATGACAGAGGAATTTAAGATAGAGAAAGGGACACGACAAGGCAGCCCAATTTCCCCATTGCTTTTTATTTCGGTTCTGGAGGTTTTGCTGAATATGATTAGAAGGGACCGTCTGATTAAAGGTATTCAGGTCGGAGCTAAACAATATAAATTGAAAGCTTTTGCAGATGACCTAGTTTTGACGTTACAGGAGCCAGAATCTAGTACAAAAAGAGTATTAGAATTGATTCAAGAATTTGGTCATGTGGCAGGATTTAAGCTGAACAAGTCAAAAACTAAAGTGCTTGAGAAAAACTTAACACCGATTGAGAAAGAGAGGTTTCAGAAGGAGACTGGTTTAACATTAGTTAAGAAAGTAAAATATTTGGGGGTTAATATGACTGCTAAGAACTTAAACTTATTTAAAGATAACTATGAGAAATGTTGGATAGAAGTGAAAAAAGACTTGGAAATATGGTCAAATTTGAAGCTTTCCTTGTTGGGTCGAATTGCAGCTATAAAGATGAATGTATTGCCAAAAATGTTATTTCTGTTTCAATCATTGCAAATATTGGACAAGATGGACTGTTTCAAGAAGTGGCAGAGAGACATTTCCAGATTTGTCTGGCAGGGCAAGAAGCCTAGAATAAAATTTAAAATATTAACTGACGCAAAGGAAAGAGGTGGATTTGCCCTGCCAGACCTTAAACTTTACTATGAATCAGCAGCATTCTGCTGGTTGAAAGACTGGCTGCTTCTTGAGAACACAGACATTTTGGACCTAGAAGGATTTAACAACGTTTTTGGTTGGCATGCATATTTGTGGTATGACAAGGTTAAAGCACATAAAGCATTTAAAAACCATATTGTCAGAAAAGCATTGTTCAATGTCTGGATAAGATACAAAGATTTACTGGAAAATAAAACCCCAAGGTGGTTGTCACCAATGGAAGCGAAGGCTCAGAAAAAGCTCAATATGGAGGTCAAATGGCCGAAATATTGGGAAATATTGGAACAAGAAGGAGACAAACTGAAATTACAGAGTTTTGAGAAATTAAAAGATAAAGTGTGAGACTGGCTTCATTATTATCAAATAAGAGAGGCCTATCATTTGGATAAAAAAATTGGCTTCCAGGTGGAAAAATCAAAATTGGAAACAGAACTGTTAGATCCCAAAACTAAGATACTTTCAAGAATGTATAACTTGCTGTTAAAATGGAATACGCAGGATGAAACGGTTAAATCTGCTATGATTAAATGGGCACAAGATGTTGGTCATAACATCATGTTTGCTGACTGGGAACGGTTGTGGACCACAGGTATGAAATTTACGGCATGTAATGCCCTAAGAGAGAATATTATGAAAATGATATACAGGTGGTACATGACACCAGTCAAGCTTGCAAAAATCTACCATTTGCCTGACAATAAATGTTGGAAGTGTAAAGAAAGTGAAGGAACATTCTTTCACCTTTGGTGGACATGCCCAAAGATTAAGGCTTTCTGGGAGATGATATATAACGAAATGAAAAAAAAATTTAGATATACATTCCTTAAGAAGCCAGAGGCCTTTCTCTTGGGCATGGTGGGCCAATTGGTGCCAAAGAAAGATAGAAATTTCTTTATGTACGCAACAACAGCAGCAAGAATTCTCATCGCAAAGTATTGGAAGACACAAGAGCTACCCACCCTGGAAGAATGGCAGATGAAGCTGATAGACTATATGGAATTGGCGGAAATGACTGACAGAATCCGAGACCTGGGAGAAGAGTTGGTGGAAGAAGACTGGAAGAAATTCAAAGACTATCTTCAGAAATACTATAAAATTAATGAGTGTTAAAATTGTGCTTGGATGGGTAATAAGTGGTAATTAGTGATAAAAGTTATTAAGATTATGCAAAAAAGGTATTGATAATTGGTTGAAAAATATGGATATAGTATATGTTATGGTACAAAGTTTAAACATTTGATAAAGGGTAAGAATTTGCTGAATTAAATATTTGAATGGGAATACAAAAAGGGGAAGGTGCGAGGAGGTCAAGAACATAAGCATATGAAATTGAGGTTATTGGAAAAATGGAATGGTTTTATTTTTTCTTTGTTTAAATTTAATTTTTCTTAATTAGTTGTGTTTTTCTTTCTGTATTTTTTTTCTTTTGTGTGCTTCTTTTTTCTGTAATTTATGGTTTTTTATTCTGTGAATCTCTATTTTTCTTTTTTGTAAAACTTTAATAAAAATCTTATAAAAAAAAACAAAGATTAAGGCTTTCTGGGAGATGATCTATAATGAAATGAAAAAGGTATTTAAATATACCTTCCTGAAGAAACCAGAGGCCTTTCTCCTGGGCATAGTCGGCCAATTGGTGCCAAAGAAGGATAGAACTTTCTTTATGTATGCAACAACAGCAGCAAGAATACTTATTGCAAAGTATTGGAAGACACAAGAGTTACCCACCCTGGAAGAGTGGCAGATGAAGGTGACGGATTATATGGAATTGGCGGAAATGACTGGCAGAATCCGAGACCTGGGAGAAGAGTTGGCGGAAGAAGACTGGAAGAAATTTAAAGACTATCTTCAGAAATACCGTAAAATTAATGAATGTTAAAATGATGTTGGATTGAAAATAAGTGGCATTAGCAACAAAGTTAATAAGAATATGCAAAAATGAATTGATAATGGATGAAAATATAGAGTTATAATATGTTAGGATACAGAGTTAAGATAAACGAAAGAGGGTAAGGATTTGCTGATTTGATTATTTAAATGGGAATACAAAAAGAGGAGGTGTGAGGAGGCCAAGGAAATAAGCTAATGAGTTCAAAGTTACAAAAAACGGATTTGTTTTTAATTCTTTTTTAGCTATTTGTCTTTTGTATTTTGTATTTTTATTCTTCTTTTTTCTTTTTCATGTATTTTTCTATGTTCTCTTTTTTGTATCTTTTTCTTTTTATATGACCTTTTTTATTTTGTAAACTTATGTTTTTGTAAAACTTCAATAAATATCTTTTTTTTTTAAAAAAAAAACTAAGGTGCCACGAGGTTTGGTGCAAATGGTGCCTTGTGCTGCTGGTGGGCAGGAGTGTGCTGGAGGAACAAGTAGCCTGCCTTGTTGCAGTTTGGGGCAAGCATTAAACTGCAGGTATGAAATGTTGCATGTGTGAAAGAGAGTGGTATGTGAATGGCCTCTGTGGGTACTTTGTGAGAGCAGGAGGAACAAGAGGATGTGTGGCAGAACAGCCGAAGATTGACACAGAAATAAATCTCACACCCATGAATTTATATGGGGGTCCTTTTTTGTCAGTTCCTCTGCAAAGTTCCTCCTCACTCTCTGGGCTGGAATTGGAGCTGGATTGCTGCCTGACATGCCCTACTTTCAAACAGATTATTTAAAATGTCACAACAACTGGGATTTTAAATGTTCTCATGAAATGGGTCAATGTTTTAGATCCAGAAAGAGTCACAACAGTGGCAGAGGTGGCTTTGGACCTCCAGCCCTATGTGGTGGCTCCTCATTCTTACTGGATGGCCTCCAAACTGTTTGTGCTCACCTTTTGAACTCAGCCCTGGCAAATGTCAGAGATGGAATGTGAGGACAAACCAACTAGGGCAGGGAGGCATCGACTTGGAATTCTATGTGGTCAACTGAATTTTGCATTCCCCCCGTCTCTTGACACTGACACATCACTAGACAAATATTATTTTCACGGAAAGGATGCCCATTTTATTACACAGAGAGATGCATTGCACAGCTGAAGGCAGCGCCCAGCCCATGAAGGGGAGATCTAGGCAGGATGCCAGTGCTTTGCAAACAGACAAATTTACGAGCTTTCAGGTACAAACAAGAGTGAATTGTTTTGAAGGTCTGGACTTTTAATATAGCTCTGGAGATACCATCAACCCACACATGCCAAAAGAACACCCTTTCTACCTTGGAGCAAAATGCAAAGCAGTACAGGGACAGCCCAACCTAATAGCCTCCAGTCTTCTGGTGCCCTCCAGATGTTTGGGGCAACAACGGCTCCCCACGCTGGCTAGGACTGCCCCCGGGGGGGGGGGAGTTGTACTGCACAGCTCCCATCAACCCCAGCCAGCACACTCATGCTCCCTTCTTCAGTCATAAGAACATAAGATAGCCTGCTGGATCAGGTCAATGTCTCACCTAGCCCAACGCCCTGTTTCCACAGTGGACAGCCACATGCCTGTGGGAAACCAGAACCTGAGCATAAGATCACTTTCCCCTCCTGTGGCTTCCAGCTCATAGCTGTCAATTTTTCCCTTTTCTTGCGAGGAATCCTATTCGGAATAAGGGAATTTTCCTTAAAAAATGGGAACAGTTGACAGCTATGTTCCAGCTACTGATATTCAGGAGCATTACTGCCTCTGTCAGTGGAGGCAAAGCACAGCCATTGTGGATAGTGGCCAGTGATAGCCTTACCCTCTCCATAAATTAGTCCAATCCTCTGTTAAATCCATCAAAGCTGGTGGCCATCATTGCCTTCTGTGGGAGTGAGTACCATAGTTTAACTCTGCACAGCCCAAATAAGTCATTTGTTTTATCAGCCCTGAATCTTCCAACTTTCCGTTTCATTGAATGTCCATGAATTCTGGGGAATAAGAAAAAAATCCCAGTATCATGCAGCCGTTCTCTCAAGGACTGATGGGGGCTGTAATCCAAAACACATAGAGGGCAGGGATTGGCACAGGCTGAGGGATCAGAATATGTGTTTACAGATATCTCGAAATGCACCTCTCTCTTTTTGAAACTGCTCTGAGTTTGCTTCATTGGGGTCTTCTTGGAATCTAATAATATTTGAAGCACCCCCATTACTCCCCCACCCCCAGTTATGTACCCTCTGATCCATCAGTTTCTTTTCCAAGTTGGCTAACCCTTGCTTTTTGATATGGTATTTAAAGGCTGCCAGAGTAGATTAAAAAGTGTTTATAAAAACATCAGCATAGTAATAAAACAAAACAGCAGAACAGTTAAAAAGTGTCAGCATTAATAGGGTGAGATCTGACAGGCGCTATGCTTTTTTTAATTTTGAAAATTTTAGGATGCCTGGGCAATAAAGAAAGTCTTTTGCCATCAAACAAACATTAGTCTTGACGCCAGATGGATCTGCTTGGGGCGAATATTCCCTATCAATATAGGGGAGGGGGTCACAGCTGAAAATACCCTATACCATGTCCCAATGAGACAGGGAATGCACAGAAGATCCTCTGGGGATGAGTTGGTCAGAATCAAGGGGTAGGAGGTATTTTGCTTGGTCTCTGGGATTCGCTGGGTTGACCACTTACGTATTGATACAACAGGAGGCAGATTTGCATAAAATTTGTCTGTGCTAAGAGCCAGGCTGACCCAAGGAACATTTGGCTCAACTCAGAACCAGCCCCAAATCAATTTGTGTGGTGAGGCTAATGTTTAGAGGTGGTGGGTTTTTTTTAAGGGTTCTGATGGTAAGCAGAGGAGCTCATCCTGCTCTGTTTGGCTGCACCTGTGTGTTCTCCTGCTGGGAATAGGCAGGTACAATCAAAGCTCCTTCTTCTCATATGATACCAGACTGCCCCACATCATTCCAGGAGGCCTGACCTGAGTAAGATCTGTATAGAGGTGTCCTCATCTGACCTGTCATAAACCCACCTGTTGGCCTACTCCAACCACTATACTGCATCCTAACTCTATTGACAAGAAAAAGACAGGCAGTTAGGCTCCAGCTACTTATAGCTTTCCCAGCCAATCCAGAGGCTTCATACAACTGCTGGCCCACTGCATTGGCTGCTATGACACCTGTCTAGCCCCTCCTGTGCAGCTGCACCATTGCCAGGTTGCTCACCTGACCACTGGCTGGAAAGGCCCCAGGATATAAACCCTGAAGTCCTGTTAATGTGCTGCTGTCAGCCCTGCAGGAAGCACAGCTTAACCTTGCAGTTGAAATTTGAGCATCAAGCCAAGTCTCTAAAACTCAATTGTTTGTTTTGGGCTGCGGTTTACAATCCCCGACAAGCAATAACCTATGGCAAGCTCTGAATGCCATCCCTGTTGATGGATGTTGGAGGGTGAAAAATACACAGTAATTTCTTGCAATTATCTTCAATTTTAGGATTACAGACATTTGTGACTCATAGGAAGGGTAGACTATAGAGTATCTTTGTTTTACTATGTGGCTCATACCTGAAGATCCAGGAATGCAAGATAGTGCACAGGTTGGCTGTGAAGTTTGGCTGCAAAGAAGCGTCAGAGTGTGAGATGACTGAGTTTGATAGCAAATTCCTGTTGCACTTACTTATCTTCGTTTTTATCCCAATCTCCTTCCAAAGACATCAGGCCAGTGTACATGGGTCCCCATCCCCATGTGAATGGGTCACCGAGTGAGTTTCATGACTAAACATCCATTTGAACCCAAGTCTTCCCAGTCCTGTTCCAGCACTTTGCGCAAGCCTTCACCAGCTTGGCACTCTCCAGATGTTTTGAATTAAAACTCATCAGCCGCAGCCAGCATGGCTGTGTGGTAGTCCAAAACATCTGGAGAGTGCCAGGTTGGCAAAGGCTGTTCAATGGACCAGACTTATTGTGCAGTGGTGAAAGAGTTACAGCCTCCAGGCCAAACTCCACAGCAAGCTGATGGCAGCCTGCAGGCCAAGTATGGGGTTTGCAAGGTACTTAAAAGGGGCCTTGCTAGGTCAGGCCAATGGCCCACTAGTCCAGCATCCTGTCCTCATAGGGGCCAACCAAATGCCTGTGGTTTATAGGTACTTCACAGTCTTTCCTAATTTTGCAGGTCCAGAGAGGTAGCAGAAAACAAGAAGGGTTATTGAGCCCCTGCTGGGCCACCATGCACCTGCTGGTGGGCTGCCTTTGATTTATGGAGACCTGCTGTGCCATGATGGTCCCTGGGCAGTGCTGGAAGTCGTCGTGGGAAGCAACCCCTCTGCCATTGGTAGGCAAGGGCAAATGGGGCCTTCACTGAGAAGACTTTGAAGTTCCTCAACACCTTCTAACAGTATATAGAAGCAGCTTCTGGTTATGTGAGAGCACCAGGAAAAAAGAAGCGGGAGCAATTTCGGCATTTTCTTTAGGGCATCTCTTACCCGGGTGGCCACGTGCCCTGCTGGACAAAGTCTTAAGTGAAGTGCAGAAGCTCCTGAGATAGACAAGAAGGAGCTGGAGGAGAGCAAATCGCAGAAGGGACACAGAGGGATAATTGGAGTGAGTGTGTGTGGTGCAGGGGAAGCTGGACAAATTTGAAATCAGAGAAGTCTTAGCACAATATTTAATTGCTGGTTTCTCAGGTTTGTTTCACTTTGAGGGGCCAGGCACTGGTGACTAGGGTTGGTTTATTTCAGGAGTGGGGAACCTTTTCTGGCCAAAGGGCCAGAATGCTCTCTCTCCCCACCCTGATGCTCCAAAGGTGACTGTTGTCGGTTAGGTGGTATCACGATATACTTTATTTCAAAGCCCTAATTCTCGAGAGCAAGCCAACCATCTTGCTTACTGGGCTTTTGGAAGGAGGTGTGAGGTATCCTGTGACCTTCCCAGAGCCCAGTAAGTAGCCCTCCACCTCACGGGAGTTCTGGGGTTTCTTGACTTTTAGTGATTTTGCATGTGGATCCCTGGAACAGAACCCTCACATAAGCAGCAGGCCCATTGTACAGAATATTGCCTCCCTCCTTAAAGGGAAAGGGACCCCTGACCATTAGGTCCAGTCGTGGCCGACTCTGGGGTTGCGCGCTCATCTCGCTTAATTGGCCAAGGGAGCCGGCATACAGCTTCTGGGTCATGTGGCCAGCATGACTAAGCCGCTTCTTATGAACCAGAGCAGCGCACGGAAACGCCGTTTACCTTCCCGCCTATTTATCTACTTGCACTTTGACGTGCTTTCGAACTGCTAGGTTGACAGAAGCAGGGACCGAGCAACGGGAGCTCCCCCCATTGCGGGGATTCGAACCGCTGACCTTCTGATCGGCAAGTCCTAGGCTCTGTGGTTTAACCCACAGTGCCACCTGTGCCTCCCTGCTTAATAGTAAGCAAAATAGTAAGCAAAATGGGGCAAAGGGGGCCTGTGGCCACCAATATCCCAGCTGCTCAGACCCAGGAGTTTTTATTGTGGGTCAGGCGCATCACCTGGCCTATTGTAGGGTAGGCCATTGCCTAGCAAGGTTCAGGTCCCCAGTTTTTGACACCCACACCATGCTTGAGCTGTGTTGCAAGAGAGGCCACTGATCCCCTGATATGTGTCTCCTTGAAGTTTCCTTCTTCTTCGTCCTCATTTTCTGCTCCTGTCCTTCCCAGGATCCTGCCTCCCTCCCTGGCTGGCTATGCTCTTAACACTGTTATGAACAGACTCCCATTCTTGGCAGTGAAGTTGTCCTCTTTGCTTCCTGGCTGGCAAACAGCAGCATCATTGCACTCAAGGAGTTTGAGCCATGAGTCAAACGTCATTGCTCCTCTCTAAAGGGTGCAAATCCATGTGTGTGTTTGTGTATCTGAGAGAGAAGGAGGGGGAGGGGAGAGAGCGTCAGAGAAGCAGCAGCGAGTTTCACTGAGCTACTACTGGTGGGAAATTGGAAGCCAAGTGAATTAGATTCAAAGTAGGTAATTATGTATGATTAATTTACTGAGTAATGATTGCACCTGGTACAGAGGCTTTATGAACTTTCATGCCACAGCATGTGATTAG
Organism: Podarcis filfolensis; assembly: GCF_964270895.1. Lineage (NCBI taxonomy): Eukaryota > Metazoa > Chordata > Lepidosauria > Squamata > Lacertidae > Podarcis > Podarcis filfolensis. The sequence goes on along the minus strand of NC_139611.1, from coordinate 54,108,500 downwards.
CAACAAATCGGGTCAGTGTTTCTTCACAGGCTGTTGTTTACTTTGGAGTCCCAGTCACAAAGTGAGGCATGTGCTCCCCCTATAAGTTCATCACCATGACATTCTAGCTTTCTACCCACCATTTACTGAACTCCTAATGGTGGGGAATGCAGGGACAGAGTCAGGGTTGTGTACATGCAGCATTTCTGCAAGAATGACTGGCATGCATAGGTGTTGCAAAGTTCAGATGAATCCCAGTTTCTTTCTGGCCTCCACTCACCACAACAGTGAAGGTGCTTTTGAGAATTGGTGGGCAATGGCTGCCAACACCTTGCACATCAGAGAGTGGAGTAAATCAGTTTCCAACCGTGCTTTGAAAAACTCCTTGCTCCACACCACAAATATCAAAACCAGAATAAACTATGCAAAATCAGAGAAATTAAAGAAATTCACACCATATGTACAGGCTTCAGAATTCACTCTTCTTGGCACATAATTTGGATTTCCTGGGCATAGCATTTACATTTTTGAAAGGCATGACTCCGCTATAGCGAAGCACATTTAACTTTCCTATTGAAATAAAGTGATTATCTTTGGCTGGATTGTGTGTCCTTAATTTTTTTATATCCTTATGGGACTTCGGTTTTGTTTTTTGGTGACTGTTAGGAATGAGGTGGGGGAAATGCATTGTTCTGCAAAAATCATGTCTGTCTGAATAGTGCTCTGCTGTCCATTGAATGTCTCCAAAAAACTTAGTCACAATGCACACAATTCTCAACCCTTGGTTATTGGTTAAAATAGTCTACTGCCTGCTTGCGAGAGCCCCCCTCCTTTTTATCCACACTAATTAGCCGTGATATCAGTCCAGAGTGGCCACATGCCCTCCTTTACAGAGGACAGCCCTCTATTTAAAGGAATGTTTGGTCCAAGTCCAGTTTAAAGGTAAAAAGAACTCTAAGTAGGGAGAGCAGAAGAGGCCTTGAAGCTGCCCATCAACTGGGACAGCAGATGGAGCAGACAGGTAGGTCACTGGCTCACCATCTGCTCCACCATCTGCTCACTATGGTGAGAAGGAGGGATGGGGAAGAAATTTAATGAGAACCTACCTAATTCTCATTAGGTGGACATCATTGTCATATATAGGTAAAACTACAACTGACCTATGTACACATTTTTAGAAACCACAAATGGGTGATTTTGACAAAAGAAAGTGCAGCATCCTGTTAATAAACACTTCTGAGAACCACAGCCTATTGGCCCTGCCAATAATTGCTGTTGAGATGCCAAATGATCCAACAATGCTACCAAAAAGGATGAACTTCTGGGTGTGCACACTGAGCACATTAGTGTCACGTGGCCTCAAATGGAAGGATAGTCCCAGCATCTCTCAGTTCCAGTGAATGAAGCTCTTCTTTGAGCTTCATCCCCAAAGTTCTATAACCGCCACCTTGGAAACAGCATCACCCCCCCCCCGAGCAACTGCTGAAGGCAGAAGCTGAAATGTTTTGTTTTAATAATCTAAATTTTCTGTTTTGTTAGTCATTTTCACTTTTGTGAACATCATATTATAAGCATATTATGTGGTGCTAAATAATACTAAATAAATCTTGGTTGACTTGCATGCAAAAACTGTGCCAGATGATGAATGTATCAAGCTGCCTTCCAGGCATGCCAATGTGGTTATGTGAATTGGTCATGAATGCTCACCAGGTTCCTTCTAATATAACATGGAATCTCTTTGAGTAAGTCATTTTTTGGCATAGATTTCTAATTGATGATAATCTTCTTAGTTCTGATAACATCCTAGTCCATTTGTGCCAAGGTACCTCCCTGTGCATCACCCAAAAAGAGGACAAAGATGTTGCATGTAGATTTCCATACACTAATTTATATGTATGCAAATTTATAAATAATTGCTATAATTTAAATAGAAATGTAATACTTCTCATGGGATCAAAGGACTTGCCAATTTTAGTTCTCTAAGTTTCTCATTTCTCCAATCTTAAGTTCAGTCCTTCACATTTCACAGCAGAAGAGAGCATGAAAGGATATTGTTAGGAAAGTCTTCTTACTCAAAGATTATGTCAATAATGTCTGTGTAGGAAAAAATTAGCCTTGAGCTAGCCTGATATTATTGTTGTTGTTGTTGTTGTTGTTGTTGTTGTTGTTGTTGTTGTTTATTATTAAATTTGTACACTGCCCTTCATCATCAGATCTCAGGGTGGTTCACAACATAAAAATACAAGATAACTAACACAAAATACATAATAAAAGCAAGAAATAGAGAGTAGGCATCACAGTCTTCTCACTAAATCAGGCATCCAGCTCTAATAATGCAGGCATACCTTTCCCCTGAAAATGTGACTTAATTTCTATGCATGCATAAAGCTAAGGTGATGGAATGATTCTGTATAAGCCAGTGTAATTTATAGACCCGTGGAGTCCCCTTCTGTGGGTTCCCCAACAGCTGCTGCATTTGCCAAAATAAAGCTGACTCAAGCATCACAATCACGTGGTTATTAAAGAAATCTAAAATAGTTAGCAGAGCATGGAGTACAATGGCCAAGTCATCTCTGTCCAAAAGGGGTCATAGCTGGTGAACTTCCCAGAGCTGGGAAAAGGCATTCCTAGCCACTCAGGCCACCTGAGCCTCCAGTGATAGTGCTAAACCCAGGAGCATCTCCCAGACTGCAAACCTGCTCCTTCCAAGGGAGTGTAATCCTGTCCAGGGCAGGCCACCTCCCTACCTCCTGGATATGAGAACCTGGAACACATCACACCTCTTCTTTTCAGAATTCAAATTCAGTTTACTGGGCCACCAGGCACTAATCTAACACCTCAGCTACCTCTCCCCATATTGATGACACTTCATCTATATGCAAGTAACAACACCCTCCACGGGACATACCAGGAGAGGTGGTCCTGTAGGTATGAGGGTCCTAGGCCATATAGGGCTTTAAAGGTTAAAACCAGCACCTTAAACCTGATCCTGTACTCCACCAGGAGCCAGTGCAGCTGGTATAGCACTGGATGAATGTGATCCCACGGCAAGGAGCCCGTAAGGAGTCTCACCGCGGCATTCTGCACCCGCTGGAGTTTCTGGGTCAGTTTCAAGTGCAGCCCCACGCAGAGTGAGTCACAATAATCAAGCCTGGAGGTGACCGCTGCATGGATCACAGTGGCGAGGTCAAGGTGAGAGAGGTAGGGGACCAACTGCTTAGATTGGCGGAGTAGCCTTCCATGACTACATTCTGGAAATGGACCTGGAGACGTGAAGTACCAACCCCCACCTCCCTGAGATGCCCTGGAAGGATGCTGTGGTAAAAAGTATCAAAAGCCACGAGATCAAGGAGATCAAGGAGCCTGAGCGGGGTCACACTCCATCTCTCCTGAGAAATGTCATAAACTGTTGAATGGTTTCTTTAAATGTAAAGGTTTATCATTGTTCCACCCGATGTGTATGTCTTTAAGGGGCCAGAGCAAGGACCAGAGCAAGATAACAAGACCCAGCTTTACAGCTGTGAAACATAGCAGGTGCTGCTGAGTTGTTTTTGATTAAGGTGTGTCAGCATTTGGGATTAGTATATAAGGAGCAGCACCTAGCTCTCCCATTACCCTGGGGGATGGGTTGGTGGTTGGGTCTGGTTTGGTTGTTAATGTATTTAGCGTAAAATGAGTTTTTCTTTTTCTTATTAAAACCTTGTTTAAGTTATTTTTGAGTCCTTTTTTTTTTTTAATGCATGGTCTCCCCAGCAAGCTCTCTGCAGCGCTACCAAACTGCAAACAGCCAACATCTTTGGTTATGGGCCCAGCTGCTGAGTGGATGACTGCATGTTTTTGGACTCTGAGAAAGGTTTGAAAACTCCTTCTCCTGTTAGCGTAGTTCTGTGGGTCTGGAAGAGTTCCAGAATGGTTGACCGGGTTCCTGAAGCTGAGAAGGCTCTGGTCTTCCCACAGCTAACAGATGAGAACTATAGTTTATGGTCTTTTCGGGTGGAGGCGCTTTTGACCTCTAGAGAAGTATGGACCTATGTAACTGATGACCCTCCTGACCCTGTGACTAATGCTTGGTCGAAAGGAGATGCAAAAGCCAGGGCGATAATTAATTTGGCAGTCAGCGACCAGCAAGTAGTCTATATAAGAAATAAGAAAACTGCCAAAGAAATGTGGGACAGTCTTGCAGCAGTGCATGTTAGAAAAGTCAGCATCTGCATTGACGTTTTTCAAGCAGTTGTACCAGACGAAGTTGCAGCCTGGTGGTGATTTGGCAGCACACTTGAGACGTCTGGAGGCAATATGCGGCGAATTAATTCAAAGGGACATGGACATACCTGATATTCAGTATGTTTTTATCATTCTTTGTTCCCTTAATGAGGACTTCGATGGTATAGCTAGCCAGATATCTGCTGTTCCACCAGCACAATTAACTGTGGAAGGGGTGACAGCAAGATTAATGGGCGAGTTGGACAGAAGGGAGGCTTGTGCCATAAGCACTCCTATTTCCAGAAGTAATGAGGAACACCATATGCAAACTTGTGGTGATACGACTGCATTTAAAGCTGCCAAGCGTTGTTGGTTCTGCAATAAGCAAGGACATTTTGCAAAGGACTGCAGAGCCAAAAGAAAGCAAAGTACTCCCAAGCCAGTTTCTGTTCGTCAGTCACGGTTGTCATCTCAGCAGCCAACATCGCACCGTAAAGACAGAAACGAGCCGCGAGCTTTTCATGCTCGGACAACAGATCGTAAAAGAATTAAAGATGCCAAGTGGAAGTCTTTTATTATCGACTCAGGAGCATCTCAGCATGTTTGCAATGATCGAAGCTTGTTTATTTCTTTCGAAGAGGAAATTGGTAATGTACATTTAGCCAATTCACAAGTCTTGCAGTCGCTTGGCAGGGGTACCGTTAAACTTGACTCTTTAAACATTACAATAGCGAACTGCATTTACTGCCCGTCAGTGGACAATTTATTGTCAGTAAGGTGCTTTGCTCGTCAAGGCATAACTGTGCGTTTCTTAAAGTCAATGTGTGAGTTTTTTTGATGGGAACAAACGTCTATTATATGCCCGGGAATCTGATGGTTTATATAGACTGTATTTTCGCACCTACTCACAATTGCCTATAAACTGCAGAGCAGCACAGTCAAGCCAGGGGTTGAGGAATGTAAGGCCTCATTCCGGGTGTGTCCATGAGGCACACAGAATTCTGGGACACCTGAATTTTGCTGATGTAATTAAGACAAAGAATATTGTTAATGGCCTCAACTTAAAACCATGTAAATTCTTTATGCAATGTCTATCCTGTTGCAAGAATAAGATTAAGGTTGCACGCAAGGGTAGGTGCTCAGATAGGGAAGTAACTGAGCCATTTGAGCGTGTACATTGTGATTTAGTTGGGCCACTTCCACCATCATTAGGAGGTTCTAAGTACTGGCTTACTCTGATAGACCAGTATAGTAGATATTGTTGGACTTATGCAATAGCTGAGAAGTCCCAAGCATTTGAGAAGTACAAAGTTTTTTGCAACTGGGTAAAAACGCACTTTAACAAACCAATTAAGAACCTGTTTTCTGACCGGGGCCTGGATGCGCAGGGGACTACTCATGAGTTATCTTGCCCCCGAAGTCCCAGGCAAAATGGGCTTGTTGAAGTTGTGCAGCGTGACCTACAGGCAGGGGTTAAAACGTATCTGCACGATGCTAATCTGCCCAAAGACTTTTGGGCTGAAGCGCTTAATGCGTTTTGTTATGTTAGAAATCGCAGTTATCATTCCGGTTTAGCTGTCACCCCCTATGAGAAGCTGTTTAAAAAACGCCCTAATCTGAAATACCTACGCATTTGGGGTTCAGATGTAATTATGCATTATCCCGCTAAGCAGAAATTGGGTGAACGTAGTGTCCAGGGGAAATTAATGGGCTACCAGCAGGAGGCGTGCAAAATTTACATACCAGCAACTGGCAAATTTCATATTACCAGAAGCATGATACAAACTGTAAATTAGAATGGAGTTGCTGTCTTCCAAGATACTGATGGTATAGATAATACTGAGGAAGAAGAGGAAGAAGCAGCAGCAGCAGGAAATGGTGCTTCTGAATTAATGGAAAAAGACAAAAAGTCTGTTGAATCTGATTTGTTTGATGATTTAAAGTCACAGGCACCCAAGGGGAGGTTAGATTCTCTTGAGTTTTCTGACCGTGAGCTTAGCCTACAGGCATCTCTTCAATCTGACAATGATTTACAACCTGAAACTAGTGGTTCACTTAGTCCCATTAAGTCTGAGGAGTCTGACTCTCCTTCCGGACTGAGACGTTCAGATAGAAAGAGACAGAAGCCACAACGTTTTGCAGATGAACATTTTAATACTGTGTATGCCAATAAGGCAGTTTTTGAGCCAAAAAGCTACAATGATGTTCAGAAATTACCTAAGCAACAAGCTGCAAATTGGTATAAAGCTATGAACTCTGAGATAGCTTCTTTAAAAGAGCATAACACTTGGTCTCTTGTACCACAAACCCCAGATATGAGACTTATTGATTCAAAATGGGTTTATAGAGTTAAAATGAATGACAAAAATGAAGTTGTAAGGTACAAAGCAAGATTAGTTGCTAGGGGTTTTCAACAAATTCCAGGCGAAGATTATGATTTGTGTTATTCACCAAGCGTAAAATATGAAACAGTTAAGCTTTTGTTAAAAGATGCATCACAACGTGGACATTCTGTTTATCACCTAGATATAAAAACTGCATATTTGTTTGCACATTTAAAAGAACAATTTTTTATGCGTGTTCCTGAAGGAATAGAGGCCACTGAAGGTTTGGTATGCAGATTAAATAAATCCCTTTATGGTCTGCACCAAAGTGGAAGGAATTGGCACCAAACTTTAGCAAAAGAATTGCTGGATATTGGTTTTTCACAAGGAAAGGCAGACAACTGTGTGTTTATAAAGGAAAGGGCAAACTCTGTAACAAAAATATGTGTGTATGTAGATGACGTGTTAATTTCTACAAAAACTAAACAGGAATATGAACTGGTAGTATCACAGTTACAGAAGAAATTTGATGTGGTGGAATTAGGCATAGCTAAAAATTACTTATCCATGCAAATTGAGAAAGGCAAAAATGGATCTTTTCTGGTTCATCAAACTGCAAAAATTGATGATCTTGTTGAAATGCTATGTTTAGAAAATGCAAATGGGAAGGAAACGCCTATGGTGTGTGGTTTCACCTTTACAGGTGAAGATAAGCCATTTCCTAACAAAACTGTATCGTTCTGCTATAGGCAAGCTAAATTTCATTCAAAGAATCTCAAGACCAGATATAACTTATGCTTTTCACTTTCTGGCAAAATTTGTGGAAAAGCCTACTACACAATGTTTCTCTGCTCTTAAGAGGGTGGTAATGTACCTTAAACACACCAAACATTATACCGTATTTTTCCCTCTATAACACGCAGATTTTTTCTCCTAAAAAGGAAGGGGAAATGTCTGTGCGTGTTATTGAGCGAATGTGTGGTCCCTGGAGCCAAATGGCAAAAAAAATCAGGCAAAAATCAAATCGCGCGTCTCGGAGAAGGGAAACCTGAAAAGAGGAAGTGGCTGCTTTCCTGCATTCTGCCTCAGGGTCTTACTGCCCACCCTCCTCTGTTTCCTTGCTGTGTTTGCTCAAACGGAACAAAGAGCAGGGAAAGCCCCTCCCCTCTGTGCTCCGGTGCTGCTGAAAACATGCAGGAGGGAGAGAGAGAGAGAGAGAGAGAGAGAGAGAGAGAGAGAGAGAGAGAGAGCTGGCTGGCTTGGGTGGGTAGGTGAGGGAAAACTTTTGCCTTCCTTTCCTCCCTCCCGTTATACCCCTCTCCTGCATTCTTAGCCAGCTGCTTCTCTGCACACCCCTCTCGTGCTCCTTGTCCATTCTGTATTTTTCCTTCCTTCCCCACTTAAAATGTGGTTAAAAAGCATGGATCCACATGGATCCTCAGGATCTTTGCATTGGGTCACCCCAAATTCACCATCAGATCACATAGCATGTCCATGGCTACAGCCTGCCCCCCAAAAATCACACACGCACTGTTGCCTGGGGCTGCAATGGTGCAAAAATGTGGTTAAAAAGCATGGATCCACATGGATCCTCAGGATCTTTGCATTGGGTCACCCCAAATTCACCATCAGATCACATAGCATGTCCATGGCTACAGCCTGCCCCCCCCAAATCATGCACCCACTGTTGCCTGGGGCTGCAATGGTGCAAAAACGTGGTTACAAAACATGGATCCTCAGGATCTTTGCATTGGGTCACCCCAAATTCACCATCAGATCACATAGCATGTCCATGGCTACAGCCTGCCCCCCCCAAAATCACACACCCACTGTTGCCTGGGGCTGCAATGGTGCAAAAACGTGGTTACAAAGCATGGATCCACAGGGATTCTCAGGATTTTTGCATTGGGTCACCCCAAATTCACCATCAGATCACATGTCTGTGGCCACAGCATGAAGCACAAAAATGATACATCCACTGTTTCATTCAGAATGTTTTTTCCCTTGTTTTCCTCCTCTAAAAACGATGTGCGTGTTATGGTCAGGTGCGTGTTATCGAGCGAAAAATACGGTAGGTTGCAGTTTACAACATGTATTGACAAAGGTTTTGAAATTTTCTGCGATGCATCTCATGCAGTGGAACAAAATAATTGCAGGGGTGTGTCTGGTATGGTGTTTTGTTATAACGGTTGTCCATTTGAATGGAAGTCCCAGACACAAACCATTATTTGTCTCTCCACAACAGAGAGTGAATTATGTGCATGCGTTCAGGCCACTCGTGATGTAGAATGGTATCTGCAAGTATTTGCAGACCTACAGATGCAAGTAACACTACCAGTAAAAGTTTACCTTGATTCCCAGAGCGGACTTGCTATCCTGTGTTCAGAGACCAATACGCAGCGCACTAGAGTCTTAAGGTTACGTTTACAGTTTGTAAAGAAACTAATTGCTGACGAAATGATTGTATTTGAATATGTTCCAGGTGACAGTCAAATTGCGGACATTTTTACTAAAGCACTTCCAAAGGTTACACATGAAAGACATGTGCAAAGTATGCTTTATGTTTTTGTTCCACAATGATGAACCGCAGGGGAAATGTTGAATGGTTTCTTTAAATGTAAAGGTTCATCATTGTTCCACCCGATGTGTATGTCTTTAAGGGGCCAGAGCAAGGACCAGAGCAAGATAACGAGACCCAGCTTTACAGCTATGAAACATAGCAGATGCTGCTGAGTTGTATTTGATTAAGGTGTGTCAGCATTTGGGTGTAGTATATAAGGAGCAGCACCTAGCTCTCCCATTACCCTGGGGGATGGGTTGGTGGTTGGGTCTGGTTTGGTTGTTAATGTATTTAGTGTAAAAGGAGTTTTTCTTTTTCTTATTAAAACCTTGTTTAAGTTATTTTTGAGTCCTTTTTTTTTTTTTAATGCATGGTCTCCCCAGCAAGCTCTCTGCAGCGCTACCATACTGCAAACAGCCAACATAAACAAGGGGGACCAAGGCACTTTCAGTGTCATGACCAGGCCTGAAGCCAGACTGAATGGATCCAAGTAATCAACCAAAAATGGTTTCACTTTTTATTTATTTGATTCATTTATTAAATTTATTAGCCACCTTCCTTTTTGCCATGGCAACTCAAAGCGATCCAAGCATGTCTGAAGCTGCACTGCCACCACCTTCTAAAGCACCTTGTCCAGAAAGGGGATATTTGCCACTGGATAACAGTTGTTTGACACTTCTGGGTGTCCAGGGAGGTATTCTTAAGGAGGGGGTGCACCACACCTCCTTCAAAGCAGAAAGGTACCTTCCCACCGCCCAATTAAGCATTAATCACTCCTGGGAACTGACTAGTCAATGTACTTTGTAGTCAGAAGGTGCTACATTCAGGAAAGACTTTTCTCTGCCTGAAATCCTGCTCCCAGTCAAAGTGGGCAGCACTGGACTCAAGAGGTGGCATCAAGGCTTGGCATCTGCCCAGGGCCCATAGGGGGCTCACTGACAAGAGACCCCTGGATTGGCTGCAGCAAGTAGGTAGGCACACTGAGAGAAGGAGAGAGCGCCATGGTGGGTGTCTGCAGTGACCTTATTCAGCACCTCTGAATGGACGGACAAATAAGATAGGTGTTACGTAAGTTTCCATGTTGTCATTACGTAAAGGCATATACACAAATCTCTATAGCTAAGCACCCATGTAGAAGTCATATTGCTGCATGCTTTATCACTGGTTTTCAGCAGTATCTCTTTCATCTATATTACTCTATTGTGAAAGAAGGGTTGCCCTCATATCGCTTGGTGGTATTGCAACAGCAGGTGCTTTGCCTGAACAATTCCTGCATAATAATTGCAAAGCCTGGATGCATATACTCAACCTCTTTCACCTCATAGGTGCTTGTGTGTGCGTGACAGGTGGGCACTGCAAAACAGCTGTATCCTTTCTTAGGAGCAGGAGAGACCCCAAAGACCATCTTACCAGAATTGTGATTTAAGATTTCTGGTACAGTGGTACCTCGGGTTAAGAACTTACCGTGTTTTTCGCTCTATAACACGCACCTGACCATAACACGCACATAGTTTTTAGAGGAGGAAAACAAGAAAAAAATATTCTAAACGAAACAGTGGATGTATGATTTTTGTGGTTCATGCTGTGGCCACAGACATGTGCTCTGACGGTGAGTTTGGGGTAGCCCAATGCAAAAATCCTGAGGATCCATGCTTTGTAACCACGTTTTTGCACCACTGCGGCCCCAGGCAACAGTGGGTGCATGATTTTTTGGGTGCAAGCTGTGGCCATGGACATGCTATGTGATCTGATGGTGAATTTGGGGTGACCCAGTGCAAAAATCCTGAGGATCCATGTGGATCCGTGCTTTGCTTCTTTAAAGCAAGCAGGCTCTCTGTCCCTCTCTCCTCCCCACTCAGCGGCTCTTCTCTCGCTTTGCTGTTTCAAAGCGAGCCACGGAGGAAGGAAGGAAGGCGAACCATGAATCCTCTGCTCACAACTGCAGCAGATCCCCCCGCCATCCGTAGGCATTCGCTCCATAACACGCACAGACATTTCCCCTTACTTTCTAGGAGGAAAAAGTGAGTGTTATGGTGCAAAAAATACGGTAATTCGTTCTGGAGGTCTGTTCTTAACCTGAAGCACTACTTTAGCTAATGGGGCCTCCTGCTGCTGGTGTGCCGCCGCTGCATGATTTCTGTTCTCATCCTGAAGCAAAGTTCTTAACCCGAGGTAATATTTCTGGGTTTAGTGGAGTCTGTAACCTGAAGCGTACGTAACCCGAGGTGCCACTGTACTGCTCCAACATCCTAATTCTAATGTAAAATCAATTTCAAGCTTGCAATTTGCAACACACCAAACCTGTGGCAGATGTTTGATTGATAAATGGAGCATTTTCAGCACACTCAGCTGATCGTGTCTCTGGTCACAGAAAACCCTGCTGGAATTAACAGCAGCCCACTTCTGACACTCAGCAAGGAGGTAATGAATGAAAAGGGCCCCCCTGTTCATATTGCCTTACAGTTGTTTCATCCGCTTGTATGGACAGGGGAGAAAGGGGCTCAAATAAACAATGAGGCAATTGCTGCCATACCATGGACCATGTTTTCTAAAGATCTGGGGTGTAAAATTGGGCTCGGATTTCCCCGTTGGAACAGAACATCCTTTGCCATTCTAGGCAAATGGGTGATTTCTGAATTGTGCTCAGATCAACTGGGAATTGGGTTGGCAAGTATTGAGAATAATTGAAGGATGTTAAAAAAAACAAACCCCAAAAGCTTACCTTGTGGTTCCCCTACCCCCTGAAGCTGTGATTCATGGGCATTTTTGCAGTGAATATGGGCACTTAGGAAGCCGTCCTCTTCCAAGACAGACTATCTGTCAACCTAGCTCAGTAATGTCTACACCAGCCGGCAACAACTCTCTAGGGTTTTAGACAAGGAACCTTTGCCAGTCCTACTTGGAGATGCTGGGAATTGAACCTGGGACGTTTTGCATGCACTGAGCTACAACCCTTTCAAAGTGCTGGCTGGGAATTGCCATCTAAGATAGAGGCAACCTTTATTCCAAGCACAAGACACAGCAGAGCACTGCTTGCAAATTCAAGTACCATCTTCTACAAAAACACCAGAGGACAAATGAGGGCTTTTGATCTGAATGCAGGGGGGAAACCACATAAACTATTCACAAGAAACAAGAGCAAACAAATCAAAGTCTGCTTGGGTGTGTGGTCTTCTGGTCACATCTCTCAGCAGTCTAGGAACATTTCAGTGAGAGTAAGGCATGGAATGGCTTTTGGGCATGTGCTTACAAGACAGCTGGTTTGGGGTGCCTGATCTGCTGCACACTGGCAATGCATGTGCAGAATATTAATCTCTGTTTATATTCGAAGCCACAGGGCAATATCTCGGGGAACCCTAGTGTCCATAAGTGACCAGGACACTGAGTCAGAGGCTGCAGTGTCACAAGTTAAAGGAGCCACTCTGAGCCTTATGATGGCAGTCAGGGGACCACTGACCTGGGTATTAGCAGGCAGGAGCCCATTGAACCTGATGCCATAACACAAGGGCCTGTGAAACTGGAGCCAGGGTGCCTTCCCCTGAGCTTGGGGAACCAAGTGCCTTCCAGGCAGGAGTGTCTGTCTTCAGGCCAGAGCATTGGCTCTTTAAGAGACTCTAATTCTCCAAGAGGGGCAGAGCCTAGGAGATGCGGACTGGAGGCAGAGACTCCAAAGGCCTCAGTTCCCCTCCAACCTTTGTTCAAGCAAGCTGCTCATCTGGAGCTCTCCATGGTGTTGCCTTATCCCATGGACATCTCCATGAGTCCAGAACAGAACAACAATACAGCAGAGCATAGCAAGCTGTATACATGCATAATGTGAGCCAAGTAATTATGAACTTCAGCAACATTTTTGTTGAGCTGGGCTGGCCCTGCCTGGTGGGTCATGTGACCTGCAGCCCTGCCCTTAGCACTCTAGCCCTGATCCAGCCTGATCCAGCCTGGGAGCTGCACACATGCAAGGGAGCATGGGCAGACACCACTGTTGCCAGAGGCACTTCTTTGGCTAGCATGTCCTTTACTGCACTACAAATGAAGTTAAGAAAAAGCATCCTAGCCAAGACATGCCAGCAACACCTTTATGTGGCTATTGTAACAGTTCTGATTGTCGTGCTAAGAACTAAGTTTGGCTTTTCACAGGTGCAGGTAAAAAGGGCTAAAGAAACTTGCAAAACCAGACTTCAAATGAACAAAAATAAAGCACGAATAAGCCCCACTGAAATTAATGATTATCCATCATATTCCAAATGCATGGATATATTCATTTAACACAAATGCTGAAAACTCCACAACCCTGATTTCTGGAATTTTGCAAGAATTAGACCTTGCACAAATTTTTGTTTATTTGTTTAAAATTATTAGTTATCTAGGTTTTGTTTTTTTTTTTTTGCTAAGGCAACTCATAACAACTTACAAAAACACACGCATACCTACATTAAAACCGGTGTGTGTGTGTGTGTGTTACATGAAAGCATCCCATCCAGTTTGAAAGGCCATAGATAGTTAAAAGCCGAAGGCCTGGTTAAAAAGGATGATTTTGCCTGGCACCTGAAGATATTTAACAATGGTGCTAGTTGAACCTCCCAGGGAGAGCATTCCGCAAACAGGGAGCCACCACTGAAAAGGCCTGTTCTCATGATGCCACCGTCCAGACCTCCCATGGAGAGGGCACACAAAGCAGGGCCTCAGATTATGATTGCAGGGTCCAGGCTGGGGGCCCCTGGTTCATATCCTGAGAAAGGACTGAGTGGACTTTCCAGGGAACAGCCCACCTCAATGTCACCAGACACCCCAAACACCATGTCACAACAGACTGGTATCACCCCAGCACTGTCTCCTTCCAGCAAAGTCTTCCCTCTCTGAGGAGGGACCTGGGACTAGATCAGACAGTGAGCTGGCCAGTTGGCTCTGCCTTCAACACCAAGGATGTGGAGATGACTACAGTAGTGTGAAGAGACCTAGCAAGCCCAACCAAGGAGTGCTTGTCCACACCAACCATATGAATGAATGTGCCCACCCTGCTTTTCCAAATCAGAGCTTTGCAGGCATGTCAAGTGCTGGGACAACAGAGCTTATGCCTAGCCATGCACTTAGACCACTACTACTCCTGTGACGTAAATGTCTTGCAGCCTGACTTATGCATTGTACTGGCCTATGCATTAAAGCCTTTGGCAAAAACAGAGTCGAGAGTCCACATACTGCATCTGCCAGTGAAAACCTGGACAGAGCGTAGGATGCAAACCCCATTTGCACAATGTTTGTTGTTATGCCAGAGGTTACTTTCCAGCCTGCAGCCATGAAAGTAGCAAATAAATATATTACAGTTGAGAGTTCGAAGTGGATAGGATCAAGGCAGTCAAAGCAATCAAGGTTGAAAGGTTAATTGCCACAAAAAGAATCAACGCTTTAAACCTGCAATGGGGCAGAGTAAACACCAACACAATGAGCTTGAGCCAGGAAGATCCTGAGAAAATGATTCATTTACCCTGCCATTAATCACTGCAACGATTCATTCCAGACCAGCCTCCATCATGGGAATCCGCAGCCCATAATAACCACTCCGTTGCCTGCAGCAGTATGTGAGTCAGATGCTTTCTGAGCAAAAGAGACTAAAAAGAGATCTTTTCAGCACCCACTGGAGGGATGAGTGTTTTAATTTCCTGATGGATTCCGGAGGGGCTGCCACGCCTAGTGATTGCATCTGCATTGTTGTGAGAAAAAGATACATCATAATGCCACCAAGCCAAAGGAGCACTGAACAAACATGCCATATTGCTGTGGAACATCTGTGGCCCGCTGTGCACACTGAAATATTTCCATTAAAACCAATACCCAAAACCACTTGCAAAACCCCAAAGTGGCAATGGTGGTGGTGAGGGTCCCCCAGAGGTACCCAGGGGACAGGTGGCGTTGGTAAACATGCCAAGTTCAGCCATTCACACTTCCAGCGCCTCCTTGCTGTTTCAAAACAAGTTTAACAAGGATCTAAGTCAGCACCTGCTTATCTCTAAACCAGCCCATAAAAAACAATGGTTAAAACAATACATGCAATTAACTAATTCCAAAGCATACGTGCAGGGTAACCAGGAGATCACATCTCACAGAGAGCTGGAAAGGAATCAAAAGCAATCAAATTCAACCCTTTACAACAAGAGGATGCCCAGCAGTGGTGCAGTTAGGGCTGGATCTCAGGACTGAATTTTGAAGCCCCCTCCAGCCCAGAGAGCCCCAAAATAACTATCTAGAGTGCAGCAGTTGATGGGGGAAGAGACAAACAGGCCCAGTAGCAGCACCTGGGCTGACATGGAATCATAGAATTGTAGAGCTGGAAGGGGCCACCAAGGGCCATCTAGTCCAACCCCCTGCAATGCAGGATTCACAGCTAAAGAATCCCTGACAGGTGACCATCCAACCTCTATTTAAAAAGAAAAGAAAAGTGGGGACATGATGAGGTCCACCAAGGCTGATGCTGGTTGCCACAGAATACTTTTTTCTTATTTAAAAATATTTTATAGTTGGGAGCAGCCAGTCAAGCATATGCATGGTTACCTCTCCCCCTCCCCCAAACATATATTATCATTTTCCAAGACAAACTGGTGCTTGTTCTAAAACATATGTGTTTTGCTGCAGAGCAGCAAAAGCAAATTCCATTTTACACCTATACTCACAATGGTGATATGATTTTAAAATGCAAAACGGCACTTTCTCAGGGGGTGCTTTTTTTAAAAAAAAGGTGGCTGGGCAGACTGTTCTTATTTGACTGTCTTTCTAACATAGCCTATAAAAGCAGTTGTAAAGCATGCAAAGGCGCTGTGGGAGGGCAGAAATGCTAAATATCTAAAAGCAAAGCCTGGCTCTGCAGCTGTCTGGGGCTGGGAGTTGTAGTCCAAAGCATCTGGAGGGCACCAGCTTGGGAAAGACAGCTGTAGAGTCAAGTCAGAAAGGAGTTGCTATGAAATGCGATGAAGAAACTGACGTACACTCTCTCTCTCTCTTAGCAGTTTTGCCAAAGTCTGTTTGAATGTCCAGATGCATAGTTAACTTGGTGGTGCACGCATCCTGACTTCCCCCGCTTCCTCAAACATCGTTACAAGCTTCAGCTGGAGTTATAGGGGATGTGCCTTTCTGCCAAGCTATGTCCCTGCTTAGAAAGCCCCTGCAAATCCCATAAACTTATTCCGTGGGGTTTACACATCTTTGAGTGCTGTGTTCAGGAGTTCTGGCTTCCTTACAACGCACCCCCCCTCCCAAGAACAACAGTCCCCTGTTCTTTCAGTCCCCCTTTAAAAACTGTAACTATGTGCATTGAGTTTTTCTGCATGATCAATCAGAGCACAGCACTACCACATTTTGTCCATTATAAAATAGTACGGCTAAGTGAGCACAATAGCCAGTGCTTTTTTCTGGTGGTACTTAAGGGTATGCAGTACAGGCATCTTTCCCCCCCCCCCAAATGTTAAATCGGGTCCTCCCTTAAAGAGGGCACGTGTTGCGGTGAGACCTGGCAACCAAACCCTGTGTTGTGGGTGGGTTCAATTGATTAGCCACAACACCCAATTGGTAGGTCCCTTGATGCTGGGTTTAATCAGGCCAATGGGACACAAGCTAAATGGATCAAGGGACCTATATATACCTATGCACGTGACCCAGAGCTTCCTTTTTTGGCGCATGCATTCAGAACACCCACTCACCTCTCCCTATACTTAGGGTTAGGGTTGCTATGCCGTCGTGTGTCGTCTGTCATTGGGACAGGGGCACGGCAGGAATTTTCCCCACTTGGCTGATTGGCTGTTGCCATTTGGGTTTTGCCTGCCACGCAGCAAATCGTCACAACTTGTAAGGTTGCGGATAGGCTCTGGTTCAGGTGAAAGGGATGGGAGAACGCTCTCACCATCCCTATCTGAAGAGTATTCCGTTAAAGGAATCCAGGGACTCGATGGTTTGGTCAACCCCTGTGAGGGGGTTGTGCCCGTGCCTGAGTCCAGGGAGGCATTTTGGTGGCGGAGATAGCCTGTTCCCGGCTTTCCACTTATCCAGGTGTTCACCCTAGGCTGACCTATGCTGGTGCCTTGGGTCAACGTTACCTGCAACAGTGCAGGGAGCTAGTCGAACCTAGGCAATCATTCACTTGCTATAATCAGTAAAGCTGTGGCCTAAATTCTGCCAAAAACCAAACCAAAATTTGAGTCTTGTCTGAATTTATTTAAGGGGGAGGTTAAAGGTCTAAACACATAGAAGTGTGGCACTTACTGTAACAACTTCAGGGTGGGAAACTGCACCTTTTTTTTTTTTAAAGTGCACTGACAATAGCCATTCAGTATTTAATGGTTACAAGTATAAATACCAGGTTGTGTAACATGGGGATGGGTGGGTGTTGGTTTACATGCCATTCACATTCTTTAAAAATAGTGATGGGAGCCACTCCCTGCAGATCAGTTCAGAGCGATTGGATCAATACTGATAAGCTTCATTGATATGCATTTAGAACAGGCATGGGGAACCAAGTTGAGCCTGAAGACCATATTCCTCTGTTGGCAATCTTCCAGGTACCACGTGACAGTGATGGGCAGAGCCAGAGGCAAAAGTGGATGTAGAAAGAAGTAGAAAAGGCAGAGGAGGTGTGGCCTGGGCCAAGGGGTGTGGTCCTTAGGAGTTGGACAGAGAGACCTCTGTTGCCTTTGCAGAATTCAGCGGGGGGGGGGGGGGATGATAGGGGAAAAAACCAGACCAAGGACACAGGAGGAGGAAGCAGACAGTCAGGACCACCCCCTGGACTGGTTCTAAGTAAGAAAGCAGGCAGGTGGGGGCTGACTGAGCTTGGAGAAGTGCCCTATTTGCCCTAATGGACCAGCATCCAGGAGAGAGACATTTCTATCCCACTCTTACAATGCAGAACCTAGGATCATTCAATGAGGCTGATTGACAGGAATGCTAAAAGATTCCGGACATAAACAACTACGTATTAGCACAATGCATATTTAAAACTATGGCACTCACTGTCACAAGACATGGCAACGATCACCAGCTTTAGTTGACTATAAAAGAGGATTAGAGGAGTTGGTGGAGGGAATATTACTGGATATTATGACAATAGGATCCCCAGGATCCAAGGCAGCTTGCCTCTGAATACCAGTTGTTCACTAGTGGGAGACAGATGTTGCCCTCCAACTGCAGAGACAGAGCATTGCCACCATGGCTAGAAGCTATTGATAGTCTTCTCCTCCATGAATTTGTCTAATCCTCTTTTGAAGCTATCCAGGTTAATGGTCATCACTGCCTCCTGTGGGAGCAACCTCCATCGTTTAATTCTGCCCTGCAGGAAGAAGTACTGGTACTTTTTTTTCCTGTCCTTTCTTTTTATCTGCTGCCCCTCCTTCTTTCAAGGAGGTGGTCAATAGTACCAATACTACCACAGTGAGCAGATGCCTCACAAGCTACACAACCTTCATTCTTTTGGGTGTCAAATGCAGACTAGGGTTCTATATCTTAAAAGGCTTTTGGAGAAGATGAATCCCCTGCTGTTTTATGTGCTGATTGCACATTTACTGTGATTGTTTCCATAACTGTGGTTTTTTAATTTAGAAATGTTAGTTGCTAGTTGTTTACTTCACTGCTCATCTTGGTTTGCTACCATTGTTGTTCTGATGCCGTAAGTTACTCTGGGTGCATTTTAAAACTATTACCCATACATTTGCTATATAAAAAAGATAAACACAACCCTCTCTTGCCCCCTTCCCAGCTCCAGCTGCTCATCCGACTATGAAGGAAATGCTAACGGGGCACTGCAGGAGGTCAAAAAGAGGTGAGATGTTGTTGTAGCACCCAGAACTGGACACAGTACTCCAGGTGGGGTCTGAGCAGGGCAGAAGAGAGTGGTTCTATGGCTTCCTTTGATCTGGAAACTATACTTCTGTTGATGTAGCTTAGAATTGCATTAGCTTTCTTTACTGCTGAATTACACTGTTGACTCATGTTAAGCTTGTGGTCTACTGAGACCCCAGATCCTTTGTACATGTACAAGCCAGGAGTTCCCCATCCTATATTTGTGTATCTGATTATTCCTGCCTAAGTGTAGAAACTCAATGAAATCCATTTTGTTCATTTGGGCCCATTTCTCCAACCTGTTAAGGTAATCTTGAATCATGATTCTATCTTCTGCAGTACGAACTATGCCTCCCAGTTTGGAGTCATCTGTCAATTTAGTGAGCATCCCCTCAATTGCTTCATCCAAGTCATTTATAAAGAGTTGAAAAATACTGGGCTCAAGGCAGAACCCTGTGGCACTGCACAAGTGTTTCCTTGAGGGTAGGGCAGATCTCTGTTCCAAGTTCACTGCAAGAAGTGTGCAGCAATTATCAGTTCCATAACTATTATTATTAAACTGGTCACCCAAAAAGGCTCTGGACTTGCAGTTCTCAAACCTTCTACAACTGAAGGATTCTTCAAACATGTAATCCAGGGGTTCCAGCACCTTCTCAGAGTTTGGTTTCCTTGGAATGAAGGTCAGTGGAGACTGTGTTTTTAGGATGCAGGTTTTATTTAGACATATATACAACTTGAGCATAGGGTGGAGAGGCTTGCAGCATTAACTCCCAAAAAGTTCTTGCTTCTCCATTAGTCACAGATTTGGATCCAGCACAGAGCAAGCATGTCACTGTGTCTCTAACTTCCAGTCTGCTCTTGGCTTCCTCAAACACTACTCTGGCTATTGTTCTTCTACCCATTTGCCCTATGGCACAGAGCAACTTCTTGGGTTATGCTAATCATGTTGCTTAAATAGTCGGCCGAAACCATTAGGGACTGCTTTGGCAAGCTTCCACTTATACATTCTACCCCCAGAAGTACAAGATTCCAAGAGCTGGAAGGGTCTCAGGGCATCATCCAGACTGACCCCACTCAAACTTGTAACAATATTTCTAATCCACACTTTCCCATAAAACTATATTAAGGGGGCATGCAATGTATAGGAATAAACCCAGCAAACCCTACTGACACAGAAGTGTAACATGAGGCAGGGGGAAGGTTGAACATCCCAGGAATAGGTGGTGCTGTCAGGTCCAGGCAAAGCAATGCCCTGGTTTGAAACAGGACACATCTCATAGGGAAAACAAACTATGGAAAAGCTGGCAAGGAAAGAGGTTAGGTGAGGTAGCGGAGATTGCCAGAGGCACTTTGGAAAAGCAGGTTGCTCTTGATTTTGCTGCTGCCGCAATTGGCAGGGAGTCAGGCTGAGCCGTCCTTCGCACAACAGTCCAGCACAATCAACACGACACAACAGATTAGCACAAAGACAGGATAATCCTCAGCAATTGAGTTGAGCAGGCATGGCGGTCTGTTGCTTGCACAGTTCTTAAAGCGATCTTGCAAATTAATTTAGCTGAACTTAAAACGTCACCTTCTCTTGTAGGTTTCAGGAACAAACAGGATGTGACATGGGATCCCCTGACTCCTTTCCCTTTCCCCTTTCTTTCTTTCTAATTAAAAGAACCTTACTAAGTGGAATACCATTTCCTCCTTAACCCTTTCCTTGCCTGCTATTTGTCCACAAAAGTCAAGCCCCCCTCCCGCTGCAAATGTATGCATCTGTGAACCCCTTGAAGTAAGGAAGAGTCTGAACTGTGGCCATGAAGTCTTTTTAAACTTGATTAATCATCCCCCTGGCCCTTGCAGATAATAAAATAAAATACAGAATAGCAGAATAAGCTCACAAGAGATTCTTTTCACAGTTAAGGACCATGATTACAGCAGTAGACAATGCTATTGACAAAGTGGAGTTGTTTTAGTAAACACACACAATACAGCAGCCTGCTGTTCCATATATTGAATATTAAGTGGTACAAAGGTGCAGCTTTGAATATTAGTTGTGACTGCTTAACCTTTTAAAAATACAATAATGTTGTTATAACATGGATCAGAAAGTCACCCCTCTTTCTTTAAAAAGGGATTTGCATCCTTTGATTTCAGTGGATTGTGTCCATTGTTGGCCATGCTCAAGAAGAGGAGACCCACTGAAAGTAATGGGCAAGACTCACGCAGGTTCACACATTTTAGTGGGTCCACTTTAAGTAAAAGTGAATTGGATACAACCCAATAACAATACTCAAAGTGCAGATCCAGTAAGTTGGCTAGTGATGTAGGAGATTCCCTGAGGAACAATCAACATGGGGTCTGAAATATGGTGAGTGTGGCAGTGTGGCACCTTCACTTCTTCTCCATAAATGGTGCCTTTGAAGCAGCCTCACAAGGAAGACTCCCAATTTTATCATCATGCCAAGTAGGTGCCATTTTGTGCAAACAGATACATATTGTGGTATGATACATGTGCAATTCACAAAACAATAAAGGGTGGAGGTGGAACACTTTGGTATGAGACAAAGGTTTGGTTGTGAGGAAGGCAGAAGAATAGAAGCATAACCCAGGTAATACATGTTGGTTTTTTGGTTTGGTTAAAATAATAAATACTAGATATGGTAAAATAAAAGGAGAATTCCTTGGATGCCTAGATCCAGGTTTCAGGCAAGTACTCTTTGGTAAGACAGCCCCCACAGAAATTTAAAATCAGAAAAAACAAAGTAAAGCATGGAAATAAAGGCTGTTAGACCTTTAAAATATCCCCTTCTAAATTGCTTCCAGATTACCCCACTTCCCTTAGCACACGTTTAAAATGATTTACTTACAAACTCTTCAAAGGTTGGATTCATGTGCTTTTACATACGGCAGCAAGAAAACAGGTAGTATAACTTAGGTTCTAAAATGTTTAGAGTTTGTAAATTTGTATAGAAACACAAAGATGGCTTGCTTAAGCCACACAGTCTAAATCTGGAGCATCCAGATTATATTTCCTTAGTTGGTGGAAATGGGAAGAACAGAGGCTTGATAACCATTCCTCCCAATGTGAGAGGGAGTGACCTAACAAAGCTGGGAAGAACAGATTACTCTGTGGTCTCAACCCCTTCATGCATTAATTAGAGTTAAGTATGTTGGGTATTTGAGACTATCCCACAAGACAAGCTACTGTTAGTAAGTGGGCAATTTGATCTGGGAGTAACTGTACTTTTTTTAAAAAATCAGGTTTGCAGATGGGAGGGCTACATGTAAATGATGAGGACTAGTGACCCCTCTCATAAGATTCAGCTAGTGTGCCGCTTGCGCTCTTTCCTAGAAAAGATCATTTGACTACTATATTGCTGCCCTCTGGACCTCTTGCAGAGGAGACACACAAAGAGGCTCCCCAGATGATGATGGCAGGGTCCAGGTTGGTTCATATGGGGAGAACCAGTCCTTGAAGTATTGCAGTCCTGAGCCATTTAAGGCTTAATAGGTCAAAACCAGCACTTTGAATTGGGCCCTGAAACTGATTGTCAGCCAGGGTATTCAGGCCAGGATTGGCATTATATACCCAAAGCATCTTGCCCTCAATGAGCGACCTTCCCTCTGAATTCTGCACCAGCATTTGGCTTATACTCATTATTTGGCTGGAGAGCTGCTTTGCAAAATTTGGAGAAGTGTGAATTTTGAAGGATGTTCTTTTTCAGGAAGTGTGCATTGGGTC
This sequence comes from Podarcis filfolensis, assembly GCF_964270895.1. Classification (NCBI taxonomy): domain Eukaryota; kingdom Metazoa; phylum Chordata; class Lepidosauria; order Squamata; family Lacertidae; genus Podarcis; species Podarcis filfolensis. Next base: position 54,085,885 of record NC_139611.1, on the reverse strand, counting down.
AAGTCATGTTACAATGAACCAATCTGAATTTCTCCTCCATCTCTACAATTACATATAAAAAGAGAGGGAGAAGCAGTTTGAACGTTAACTACAAGAAGTGGCGGGGTCAGATACACAGGCGCCTGGGTCAACTGTTGGCCACGACGTCAGTGAACTTGGCTGCCAGTCAGCCCAGCTCAGGGTCAAAGCAGCTGTGACGGTGGTGGCCATGTTTGTTTAATTGCCTCTCTTCATAGTTAAAACCTCTCCCTCTCCCTCTCCAATCATAAGTTTTACAACAGAAGGGGAGTGTGATTGAGAGGAATCTAGCCTTTCCCTGTATGAACTCCTCATGCCCCATTAACTCAAATACTTTTATCCTAGCCTGATTCATTTCCAGTGGGAGCCAAGTGGGAGAAAGTTGTGAAATGGGGAGGCAGTGAAGGCAGGGGAGCAGGCCCGGTCCTACTGTTAGGCAGAATGAGGCAGGTTCTGGTGGGCCGGGCAGCATATCCCACCTCTGTCCCTGAGTCTCCTAAAACAGTGGTTCTCTAACTCCCCCCATGACCAGATTGCTGAAGGTCTTGTCTGACCACTTGACTATTTTTCTGCTGTAATTGTATTGCTCCACGCTGTTTTTAAAATTGTATTTTTATTGCTTCTTCTATTCCTTTTACATTGTATTTTATTGTATTACAATTTGCATCCCACATAATTCAAATTGTAATGCAATAAAATGCATCATAAGAAACACAAGAAGTAATCCAACTACAATTAAAAATCAACATGAATATTTGATCGGCCATCTCCTTTCTTCAGCCACAAATTTACAGACACACTGTGGACCACCCAAATGAAGCTCATGGGCCACTGGTGACCTGCAGATCACACTTTGGGAACCCCTGTCCTAAGATAGCCTGCTGCCCCCAGGGGCGGTGGAGGATGCTATCCTATCACCAGCGTTGAAATCACAATGCCAGCCCCATTGGATCCTATGTTAGGAACGGGAGGCAGTAGCGGAGCTTCATGCTCTGGCACCAGGGGGCAGGGAGCAGGTGGGGCAGGGCTGGCGTGTGTCCTGGGGGCGTGGGGCGTCGCTGGGGGGGGCAGCTGCGATGGCACCCTGGGGATTGTGCTGCTGGGGGCGGTGCACTCCCCCCGCGCTCCTCTTCCTCTGCCAGTGACGGGATGGCCACCATCTTGTTCTTTGCCTCAGGCACCAACATGTCTTGGGCCGGCCCTGCAGGGGAGAGTTCCGCTCCCCACACCCCAGCACCCATTTCAGTGTTAAAATCAGACCCACCCCCACTTTACATGTGAGCAGGGTAAACACATTAGAGCAGTGTTTCCCAACCTTGTGCCTCCAGCTGTTTTTGGACTACAATTCCCATCATCCCTTGCCACTGGTCTTGCTAGTCAGGGATGATGGGAGTTGTAGTTCAAAAACAGCTGGAGGCACAAGGTTGGGAAACACTGCATTAGAGCATTGGGACCTATCTAATTCTTGGGCTGCATGCACTCGGCACATTATTCACTTCATTTTCCCCTGTCAATTTCCACATTATATGTGAGCTTCCACACAATGTATAGTGGAATATAATGCAAGTTTTGGTTTTTTGTTCCTATGTTATTAGCCTTCGGGAAAAACCCACCTGCAAAGAACACAGAAATGAGTACTATACTTCCAATACTGTAGGTTCTGCAACATTTCTGAAAATGGCTTTTACGTTGAGTGAAAGCTCAAATATAATGCTGAAATTAACAGTTAGGGAAATGACATGAAACTAGAATAAACTTACATGTGAATGCAGCCTTAGAGACTATCACTGCATTTAGCTCAGAACTGCCTATAGCAGCCCACACCAAGATGGTACCCTCCTAGAAGCCTCATCCAGCACAGCCATAATGGCTGGTAATGGTTAGAGTTGTAATTCAAAACATCTGGAAAGCACCAAGCTGGTGACGTCTGGCCTATAGGAACTAGCTACAGCTCTCCAGGGATTCAGAGAGATTCCTCACCCCACCCCACCCCACCCCACCCAGCTTAGAGATGCTGGGAATATCTGGGTGCAAATGGTGCTCTGCTACTGAGCTACCGTTATATGACTAAACTATCATGGCTAACTACATCACATCCTGTTTGGCCTTCCCCCTAGGAGGAAAGGTTGCAGCATTCGGGAGATTTTAGTTTAGAGAAAAGGCGAGTAAGAGGTGATAAGACAGAAATTTATAAAATTATGTATGGCTTGAAGAAAGTGGCTAGAGAAAAGTTTTTGTCCCTCTCTCTTAACACTAAACTCATGGGCATCTAATAATAATAATAATAATAATAACAACAACTTTATTTATATCCCACCCTCCCCAGCTGAAGCCGGGCTCAGAGAGGCTAACAACAGTAAAAGTAACACAGTTTACATAAAATCACAATCAATTAATTGAAATACATTCTAAAATCAATTCATTCTAAAATAAATTCAAAATCAAATTAATGGCAACCATTGGGCTAGAGTTCTATGAGGATTACCAAAGGAGGGGGTCAGACTGTGCCTTGGCCAAAGGCCTGGTGGAACAGCTCTGTCTTGTAGGCCCTGCAGAAAGATGTCAAGTCCCACAGGGCCGTAGTCTGAATGTTGGAAAAATCGGGATAGATTGAAAACAAGGACTTCATCACACAGCACAGAGATAAGATATAGAACTCAGGAAGCAGTGATAGCCATCAATTTGGATGGCTTTAGAAGAGGATTAGACAAATTCATGGAGGAGGATAAGGCTACTAACAGGACAGCTATGCTTGCCTCTGAATACCAGTTGCTGGAAAGCACAGGAGGGGAGAGGGCTCTTGCGCTTGAATCCTACTTGCTGGTTTCCCACAGGCATCTGGTTGACCAGGATGCTGGGCTACATGGGCCATTGGCCTGATCCAGCAGGCTCTTATGTTCTTATGTTCAGTAGGCACCTGGTTTTGACAGTCCTAACCACGCTTACCTGGGAGTAATCACCACTGAATTCAGTAGAACTTACTTCTGAGCAGGCATGGCTAAAGATCACACTGTCTAATCCAAATATTTTTGATGAGAAGAGACCGTGAGAAAGAAAGAGAGAACTATTCATGAGACAAGGATGGTAAAACTGACAACTATTTCCTGCAACACAAACATTTTAGAGAGGAGACCACCAATGTCTTGCTCTGTACATTTTTGCTGCAGTACTACCTGCTGGGTTCACAAATAAACCTGTCAGCATATCTCTGTCCTCAGTTTTTCACTTTGCTCTCCCTCTGAGCATTTCAGTTGCATCATCCACTGAGGGGAGATGAGCCAGGCACTTTCGTCTAGGGATGATGGTGATGGGCAGGACAGAGCCTATAAAGAAGCACTAGAGTGAAGTTCCAGTTACTGATTAACAAAGAGCAACTGGGCTTCTACCTTGACCTTTTTATTTTCATTTGAGCAAACAAGACTTTTCCGGACATTTGTAAACTGCCCAAGTTACATATTCTTTGCACTGCAGACAGGGCCAGATTTAGGTTTGATGAGACCCTAAACTACTGAAGGTAATGGGGCCCTTTATATGTCCAACTGTCCTTTATCAACAACAAATGGTCACTGTTTTTTGTGTTGAATATTTTAGGGAGCAGGCTAGCAGGCGGGGCCCATTACTTACATCTTAGAACAAAACACTATTGCTGTATGTTATGTTACGTTTTATTTTATTTGTTTTTTATCTTATATTTTGGAAATGTACACCCAGTTTTTTTCTTTTTTGGGGGGCCCCCAAGAGAGTGGGGCCCTAAGCTATAGCTTGTTTAGCTTATACATAAATCCGGCACTGACTGCAGAGGTGAAGCTTTCCCGCTCGCTCTGATCAAATATATTTGGAACGCATTTTAAACATTCGTTAGAAGCAAGGATCCAACCCACGCCTCACAGTTCCTCTTCACCCACTATACATCATTCTCTCTCCAGACATTCTCTTGCACAAACCCCATTCATAATTCATACTTGAGATGTAAATAATGCCACATTGCAAAAGCAAAACAAAACAGTGCAACTTCTCTGTGACGTCTAGGAATGCAGGGAATGGTCATCTGAAGGGAGAGTCCAAAATGCTCGTGATCCACAGATGCGAGAGCATGTGAGCGCTTTGTGGGGGGAATTTGAAATGTAGAGATCAGGAGGCTGACTGCTTTTAGCAGTCACTGGGAATCTGATAAGAAGTTCTACACACACACACACACACACACACACACACACACACATATCCCTTCTATCCTCCATCCAGGCAACTGAAAGGCATTATCAGAGTTCAGGGACACATTCCAGGCAGGCAAAAACATTTGTGGTGGGTGCAACAGGAGAGGGGGATTGTCCTGGGGGGGGGGGGACTCCTGAGAGTCAGGCAGAAAGGCTTATACCCCCAGGACCTCTTGTTTCATGTCTGCCCCAGCAGTACCTTCTTTAAAATTTATATTTTATTTTGCTGTGACTGCAAACTGTGCCTTGAGGCAAGTTTCTGTACTTTAAAAAAACCATATACTAGAGGCTGCTACCCCTGCTCACTCTGCTCGCTGAGCACACCTACCCCATTGCCAACAGCCCTCTCCCCACATACCTAAACAAATCCCTTCATTTCACCAGTCACACCTCACCTATTCCTACCCGCTCACCCCAAGCCTCTCCCCTCACAGCTTACCACCCTTCCACCATTTTAAAGGAAGGTGGTGGTGCTTCACAAAGCAGTACTCAGAAGTACAATAAACACTATTGAGTTCAATGGGATTTGTCTCTGGGTAGGTGTGTCTATAGATGCACCTTAAGTGAAATGTGCTGTTGTAGATCCCAAGGAAAGAAATCTTTAAAACTTTTCGACCTGGCAGGCAGGGCACTATTGGTGTCAATGGGGTTATACTGCTAATCTGGGCTAAAGGTTTATTATTTTCTTGCAGATGAGCTGTCATATAAATCCAGTTATCACTCTGAATCATGAAAATGTCAGATGCTGCGTAAACAAGGTGAAAATATAGCTAGTGCCTTTGCCAGTGATCCTTTATTGTGAGAGGTAATTATTTGGATTAATTACAGACTCCTTTAGGGTGCATTATGTCTCTGCATACATGGAAGCATTTGGAATACAGAGGAAGGGGGGAGAGAATCTGGCTTTTCTTGTTTCCTGGCTTGTTAAAAAAGTCTTAGCATTTGCCGACACAAACTGAGCCTAACCAAACCTGCATCTCATTTAGCCACCAATCCTTCCACACAATTCTCTTGAATACATTGAACTTGAATATAGTGCTTTGCATCTAATTTACTGTGAAGATTTGCCAATTTTTTTAAAATAAATGTTTATTAAAATTTTCCATCTTAATAAAAAAATCAAAAAAACAAAAAACAAAAATAAAATTAAATTAAAAAACACATAAAGTTTACAATCCGTATTTTCAATGACATATTTCCCTGACTTCCCCACACCTCCCCTTCTTATATTCCAATTCAAATTGTTAGTTCAACAAGTTCTTATCCCCAATTTTTAACCTTTTTATATTTAGTTCATTTTAAAGAAAAAACCAATTTTAACTTTTAAACATCCATATTTGTACATCAGTGCTCATTCTTAAAACCTTTTTCTAAAGTCGACCCAAATTCCCTTCCATGAATTCCCCAATTTTCTTACTAATAACAAAACAAAATAAAAAAACAGATTATAATTATACACCCTTTGGATTCCCAAACCCCACCACCCCCTTTCCCGGTTTCGATCCCCAACGGATGTCCATCAGTCTTAATCTACTATCAGCCTGGAGACCTCACGTCCGAGGCTCTTAATTCTCTCTCAATTCCTCTCTGCCGGTTTTTTTGATAGTCTTTAGTATTAAACACCAGATTTCGGAGAAGCTCTGTCCCCATAAGGTCCATGTTTCTTCCAGCCAGACCTCCATACTTAAAAGTGGAGCCCAAATCTTGTTTCTTACTCCTTTTAAGTCCAATTGTCCCGAAAGCTCCAACTTCCACCTTAATCAAATTTGTAATCCATAGGTCTTCAGATCTCCACATAAGGAGATCTCTCCATTCTTCAATCTCCAATTCAAACCAGATTTTCATCATCCAGTACTTATTTTCCTTTGTAACCATCATGTCAGGCCTCTGGCTCGATTTCTTATTTTCCTTTGTAACCATCATGTCAGGCCTCTGGCTCTCCTTTGTCATCTGCAAAATTACAGCTCCTCCTTCCTTTTCTTCAGAAACAACATATGTCTCCTTCTCCACACTCTCAAAACTCTCAAGTTTCTCTTTTTGTCCAGCTGCATGGGCTTCCTGAGTCAAATCCTTATCAAATTCAATGATATTATTTACTGTTAAGTTCAGAGTTGCAACATTTGTAGCCAAAACATCCATTTGGCCTTGTAGCTTTCCCAAGAGAACAAAAACTCTGTCCAACCCAGCTTGAATTTTCCCTCCTCCAGCCATTCTTGTAATGTCCCAAATCCCCCTCTAGAGGGATTTTGGTAACTTAATATTCTTTCCAGTTCAAATCCAAAAATCAAGTTAGTTTGTATCAGTTCTTCCTTGTTTTCAACAAAATATAACCAAATTGCAACAAATATATCCAGCAGAGACAGCAGAAACAAAATTCTCTTTTTCCTTCTTGACAGCTATTTTTGACAGCTGTCAAACTCTTCTATATCTCCTCAACAGGCTCTCTCACGGATCACTCCCGGGTCCGGGGGGGGTGGCACTTCAGCTCTCAAAATTAGCTCTTATCCTCCGATAAAATTATTTATGCTTATACTGCCAAATCGTGAAATTAATATCTTTTACCCAATGAAGAAAAAGAAATTCTCTCGACCTTAGTTAACTAGTCCTTGCTTTAAATTATTTACAAGACGGGGAGGCGGACTTCCTGTTTGCACCTTCCCCGATCGTGCCAAATTCAACAAAAAAATTTCCTTTACAAGTCCAATTTCCGTACTACTCACGGGTTGTTACTTTTAGGATCCAATTGTTCACAAGAAGAAGTCAGCGCTCTCCGACCATGGCATGCGGCTTCACTCCGCAGGAGGAGCAGTCGACTCTCAGCACCGCGCCGCTCACCCCGTCCCCCGTTCCGAAGCCTTTAAAAAGGCTCCTTCGCAGGTCGGGGGGCGCAAATGGTGCCCGCCGAGTCACCAGGTTCACAGGCTTCAGCGCCTGTGATTTCTGAGGGTCCCCGCGTCGCCGCAGCGGCCAGACCCAGCTCCTGCGAAGCCGATTCCCTCCGGAGCTCGGAGGGAATCCACCATTAGCTGATCGCGCTAACCCGGAAGTCAGATTTGCCAATTTTTTGCTCCAGTGAAAATCTGCTCAAATTGACAGGTTAAAATCTAAATGACTTCATTGTTCCCTCCAGTCCAACTCAGATCTTGTTTATTTTCAGGGTCCCACAGGCACATTTATACGCACATGGGGCTACATTAAGACATAATCCCATTGGAAATATGGCCTAGGCAAAGGTTGGAGATCCTTTTAAAAGTCACGTTTGAACTTCTCCACTTATCTTGAAGTTTTGAATCAGATGGTCTTTTCTGAAGAATGTAGGATGGGTTACCCCTGCTTTGACAACAAGACATGTGAAAAGGATCTACAGTTTAGTAGATCACAAACCACATTAGGATGTAATGTTATGCCCTGTGAATCAAGCAAAAGGTTAATCCAGCCCACCACCCCAGGATTCAGCCAGAGTGGGCCCCTAGATTACTGCAGGTCAGATCAGATCCACCAGAGCTGTCAGAAGGAAGGTGGTCTATTGCGGGGGGGGGGGGGGATAGAAGGAGACACACAGGTAGCCTCCCTCTGTGCCCAACCACATCTTTAATTTGGTTTTAAAGCCCTGAATCAATCTGGGACCTGTATCCATGTCAGACCTTCATCATCAGGGGTTGGATTAGGGATGCACTGAACTGAGCTCCATGCACAGCCTCATGTTCACCCACTCCTGGTCTTTTCAGCAGCTGGAGAAAACATATTTCAAATGGATCCAGGTCACCCAAATGAAGATGGACAGCTGCTATTCCACCCAGTGTCTTTGTGTTTATGGGTCAGCAGCTGATGTTCATTTAAGTGGATAGTCCCCTTACTGACTAAGCATGGACTGAATGCTTACATAACAGGGATTTTGTAGGTGGATTTCCTGCATCAATAACACGAGCATTGCACTTGATGACCTCTGAGTTGCCAACTAACTCAGTGATCCTAAAAGGAAGTGATGCACTGTTCCTTTTTTATTTCTAGGTGTTCTGTCTGCACAATTTGTTATCGCTTTCGTTTTCTTCAGCCAATGTGTGTGTTTTTCCATTACCCATTAAATGATGCTGGTGTGCATCATTTAAACAATGCAAAAAGAAGAAGAAGCAGTAATGGTGTGATCATACATATGATTTATATTATTTTTACAGAGTTTTGCTAATGCCTATGTGTGCTTGTGTGCATTGAAAGAAAGAAAACAAATGTTGTTATTGTATCTAAGGCTGTCTTTTTGCAGGGTGTTGCAATGATGGGCATTAGAACCATGACATACACAAAGGTATTGATTTGTTGGCACATCAAGATAGAAAGAACCTCTGAAGAGGGGATGTAACTCAATGGCAGAGCATATTCTTTGCATCCCAGGCTCAACAATAAAAAGGTAAAGGTAAAGGACCCCTGACAGTTAAGTCCAGTCGCAGACGACTCTAGGGTTGCGGCGTTCATCTCATTTTACAGGCCGAGGGAGCTGACATTTGTCCGCAGACAGTTTCTCCGGGGCATGTGGGCAGCATGACTAAGCCACTTCTGGCACAACGGAACACCAAAACCAGAGCAGCACACGGAAACACCATTTACCTTCCCGCTGGAGCAGTACCTATTAATCTACTTGCACTTTTTGGCGTGCTTTCAAACTGCTAGGTGGGCAGAAGCTGGGACTGAGCAACAGGAGCTCACCCCATTGCAGGGATTTGAACCGCCAACCTTCTGATTGGCAAGCCCAAGAGGCTCAGTGGTTTAGACCACAGCGCCACCCACGTCCCTAGGCTCAACAATAGTGTAGTATTAAATTCAGAAGTACAAGCTCCACAGCCACACCGCTTCTATGATTAGATGCAATGCATTGTTTGCGGGATGCTCTCCCCAGGGAGGTCAATCTGGTGTCTTCACTGCATCTCTTTAGACACTAGGGGAAAACATTTATCTTCTCCCAGGACTTTGGCTTTGGCTAATTAAACCATCAGTGGCCTTTTAAATTGGGATGTGAGGAATTGCTTTGTTTGTTATCATGTTATGTATTTTTGTGTTTTTATACTGTTAACTGCCATTTGATCCTCAGATGAAGGGCAGTATATAATTTTTTTTAAAAAATAATAAATATAGCTCTCCATATGTTGCGTTTCAACTAGAGCTACTATTTTCTGTGCATGAACATGGGCAAGTGATTTGGATTGCTCCAATATCTTCTTTTAGAGTGACTTAAGTTGTGTTTCCCTGACGTTCCATTGCACGTAACAGCCTTTGCACACCATTCTGTTGAAACTGACGCCCCTTGCGTCTTCAGTGTTACCTATATGATTTGCTTTCGAGCATACAGTGGCTAAAAAGCTCCTTTCATGCTGATTGGGAGGTTGTAGGATCCTGGGGACAAGTACAGGGACCCTGCTGCAGAAATAGTAATAAGCCTTTGATTCCCCATGACCCTGGACTACTGAACCACTGAGTTTCAATCCCTAGTATCTCTAGGTAGGGCTGGGAGAGATCCCTGCCTGAAATCCTGCCTAAGAGCCACTGCTGGTCAGTATATGCCAGCCTTTGCCAAGCTGGTGTCTATAATCTCAGTAGAATCTTGAGGCTGCTAGCAGCCATCTGGAAGAGCCAATGGCAAATTTGTAGTCCAGGTCAGGCTGACGTCAGAGCCCAAAGCAGCGAACAAAGATGAAAGGGGTCAGAGAGCTGCACACCATTGTATCAGGCAAATGCCTAGATTCCCAAAGAGGTGAGGTGTAGGACTCTTTGACAAGTTGCACAAAATTGCAAAGACAACCTTGAAGCAGCAGTTTTATAAAGGGTCTCCAGATCACCTAGCACTGCTGGGTAGATGAGCCACAATACCCTCGTTGACCATTATCTGAGTGGTGGTACTGAGCAGCAACATTCAAGCTAGGAGCTTTTCTGCTGAGGTCTAGTTGCCAGTAGTAGCAGTGCTAATGATAATTAATAACATCATGCCCTCCAACATTCTTCATGAAAACAGGGACATTCTATTCATGCAGAATGTGGGAGGGTATGTCATATTGATTAAACTAGCTGATATGATTGAAGAAGAGATGTGTTTGAGATGTCCTGTCTTTACTTGCCTGATTTGCCTCTTTTGGACCTGTACATGGTATGTTTCAATTAAAAACATAAACACAAAAGTTCTGCAAAAGTCTTCCTGCATTTATGAAAAACTTGGGGCTTAGCCTGGTACACCTACAATCATTTACCATCACTGATATTAACAAAGCCAAACCTGCCGAGCCCAAAGTCAGCAAAGCTAGCAAGACAAATGACACAACATTTGCCTCTGGAGAGTCCATGAACCTCAGGCTGACCCTATTGTAAGCACCCTGGAGGGCCACAGTCACCCCAGGATGTCACAACTGAACGAACCAGTCCCACCCACAGGGCCATTAAACAGGGCAGACAGTGCTCTGGGTGCTATTGAGACACAGACAGAGTGAGCCATACGTGCGAGTGATAAAAGAGGCACCATGAGGACACGAGAAGATGTGTTTGCAGTGGCTTCTAGACACTGCAAAGGCAGATTCACATGTTACATTATGCTTGGGCCAAATTGTCTCATGAGAATAATTTTCTGGTGATTTTTCTAAGATATGCCCCTCCATCTGTCCTCAAAACTGCTGGGGAACATCAGCTTCCTACTGGAGAATATTTGATGAAATACCCCTCACCAACTTGGATGGACTAGACAAATTCATGGAGGACAAAGCTATTAATGGCTACTAAACCATCTAAATCCTTTATTTCAGCCCTGGTTAGGGAAAATTCATTAAAAATAATACCTAAATGGTTTTTAACCCCAGTAAATCTAAATCACATGCTTTATGCATGCTCCTTTTGTTGGCCGGGTTTGCAATATGAAAGGTTCTTACTTCCATATGTGGTGGGATTGTGTGCATATAAGCAAATTTTGGGATTCAGTGGATTTTGAACTCAGCATCATCACCAGACAAAATATCTATAGAGCTCCAAGGTTGTGTTTACTGATATTCTGCTTTTCATTTTAAAAAAATCAGAGCAGATTACAGCAGTTATACATAAAACCATACAATTAAAACCATATAAAATCAGAGATCGACTAATTATTATGGCAAATGTTTCCACTGGTGTGTCAGCCAAGGCTAGACTATGGAAGTTGCCCTCTCATTTGCAGGGTTCCTTTGTCATCAAGCAAGAGGAAAAAGTGCAGAGTGTTTCCGAAACTCCTCCACCCCCAGACTACCTGAAAATTGCTGAGGGCCTTGGCGGACCATTTAAGGGTTTTTGTGCCTGTTGTAGCAATTGTAATGCACTGTGCTAGATGCTGTATGATTTTAAATTATATTTTTATTGCCTCTTTTATTTCCTTTATGTTTCATTTCATATTATTGTATTGCGATTTGAATGCCATAGAATTCAAGATGTAATGCAATAAGTTCTATCACCTATACATTTTGGAAAGCGGTTTGTCTGTCCCTTTTTCTCTTTAGGTTTTTCTGCCTCTTGCAATATCATCACCAAACCTGGCACAATGGTTCCTGAGGTGAGGGAGGTGAACTGTGTCAACATTAAGGTGACAGATGCCATTTTTAATCAAGATGATGGTGGACCAAAGCATCACTTTGGCACAATTTTTTGACATAAGCTTGGCTTCCTCTCAAGATTTTATCACCAAGCTTCACATGAGAGTTCCTGAGATGTATGTGTCGTGGTGGTGGTGATTTCATCACTATTTGGATGCTGGGCACCATTTTGAACCAAGACCGTGGACCCAAACATCACTTTGGTGTGATGTCACATGTTGGGGTTTTTTACGTAGATTCAGCATATCCTCCAACATGTTGAGCCCCAAAACTGGGATGTGCATCTTCCCAGCTGCACTCCTGTGCAAGTCACATTACCAGCATAAGAACAAGGAGCCCAATATTGTGTGTTTTCGGGCTCCTTGCTCTCTCATGAGGTCACAATCTTGCATATTTTTGGGAGCTGTACTGACAGCATGGCACCCCAAAACAGGACGTCCTGATTTAATCAGGGCAAATGAGGGGTATGGATTCAGCCACCTCTCCGGATATCTTCACCAAACTCAAAATGAGGGTTCCTGGGGTGGGGATGAGGGTCTGTGTCAATGTCTTGGTACCAAGCCCCATTCTGAATCAAGATGGCAGGCTGATACATGACTTTCGCACAACTTCACCTGATATTTCGCATGGTCGGTCCAAAGCTCACAAATTACACTATCTATTTGAGATATCTATACAGTGGTACCTTGGTTAATGAACTTAATCCATTCCAGAAGTCCGGTCTTAAACCAAAGCGGTCTTAAACCAAGGCATGCTTTCCCATAGAAAGTAATGGAAAATGGATTAATCTGTTCTAGATGATGAAAAGCAACCCTTAAAACAACAATTTCACATGAGTTTTACTATCTAACAAGACCATTTCTGGATTAGAGTTAGGGTTAATTTTAGAACTGGGTTAGGGTTAGGGTCAGGATTAGAATTAGGGTCAAGGTTAGGATCAGTGTTGTTTTATGTTTTCTAGTGATTTTGATTCATTTCCAGTTGGTTTGCTGGGGAGCACCTGGCTGCACCTGGTGGTGCAGGGGCTCTAAGTTGCAGTTTCCAGGCTGCCTCCATCTTCCCCAATCCCAGGAAGTATTCAGCCTGACTGTGTGCAAGCTAGAGAGGGGCAGGGATCTCTCAGCTGTGAAGGGAGGCTTCACACTGCCTATCAGAGCAGCCCTAAACCCAACTCCTACTTGCATACAAGCAGGAGGGGGCAGGGATCCCTCCTTCTCTGCCTTCCATGCCTGACCCACCGTGCACTGCTTTCCCACCACCACTGCTGAAGAACCAGTAACTCACGGGGCTGCCCAGGCCCATGGAGAAAGGAGAGAGAAGCCCCGGAGGACAGAGAAACGTGGCGGTACCCCCGAACGTCCATTCATATACCAAACAAAAAACAAAAAACCCGCAACCCAGAACACTCATTTCCAGGTTTGAAGAGGTCGTAATCCAAAATGTTTGTTAACTAGGCTGTTCATAACCCGAGGTACCACTCTATAAGATTTCTGCATTGTAGGGAGTTGGGCTAGATGATGCTTGAGGTCCCTCCCAACTCTACATTTCTATGATTTCAACAACACAGCCTTTTTTGGTTTCTAAAAAGTCCCAGGCAGTGCCAGGCACTCCCCACTAATAAGAAACAAAAGAAGCAATAAAAAAAATTACAATTGAAAATCTACTTTATGCAATTGATGGACCTGTGGTGTCCATCCTGCTCACCTTCTGCATGGACTGCTGGGTTCTAAAGAATGACCACATGCCCTTCTTGACAGACACACTATGGACCACTTGAACGGAATGGCCACAAACCACTGGTGCTCCACAGACCACATTTTGGGAAACTGCATCAGGGGACACCTCTTATTGGCCTGGTCCTCATGCATGTTTGTATCTCATCTGTCAGTGCTTGGAAGGCTGAATGTGTGAACCGACTCTCGATTGGAAAGTATTAGTGGAACTGAGTAATGTGGCCTTTTTTGTGCATTTGGATGGATGTATCATCAACTGAATTTGCAGCCATCATTCACTGTTTATTACAGATGATGTGTGAACCAGCAGTAAATCATTGAGGGTGGAGGTGGTCAGCTCTCCACTCTCATGACACCAAGGCTTGATTTACACATCACTGCAAAGCCTCTTAACCAGCTTAATCTCCCTTTGGAGATTAATGATAATACTTCAGAGGAACTGAGCTTCTTCAATTGCCACCGATGATCCAGGGACCATTGCCTTGGCACCTTCTGATATCAAGCCCGATGCTGCCACAGGCATAATGAGAATGTTTTGCAATCACTTTCAATCACTTTGCACTAATTAATAGGAAAAGGAGCCTGCCAGCTTTGATGACAGTTCTCATGGCAAAGGTGCTGTAGTGAAATTACTGTCTCCCCTCTCCATGATTCATCCATACTCCTGACTCCATAGAAGATATTCTGCTTGACTTCATTTCTCAATAGTTTCTGAGCATAACTCATGGGGCAGATTGCCAAATCTCACTCACTTTGCAGGCTGATCCCCCACTAGTCACTTGGGCGTTGATCTGCCCTGTAAGGAAGTAAATCCTGACACACAACAAATGCACTGACTTAGCATGATCAGGTGGGTGGGCTGATATGAAAAACACAGCCCAAGTGGGTGGCAGGAACCCAGCCCCTAGTAATACACCCAGTGGGAATGTCCCATGCATGATTCCATTTCTTCTGTGTTATGGTTATTCTGTAGAAGTGCCTATGGGATTATGTCATAGAATCATAGAATTGCAGAGTTGGAAAGGACCCAAAAGGTCAACTAGTCCAACCCCCCTTGGCCATCAAACCTCTGCTTGGAAGCTTCCAATGAAGGAGACTCCACCACCTTCTGAGGCAGTCCATTCCAGTGACAAACTGCTCTTACCCTCAGAAAGTTCTTCCTAAGGTTCAGCCAAAATCTCCTTTCTTGTTATTTGATCTCCTTTCTTGAAATTTGTCTGGATACACAAAATATCTTTACACACAAACTGCCCTCACATGGCACAGCCAAAGTCTTATACTATACCAGCACAAGAGGTAGTGTATCAGGGAACTGACATCGGAGCGAGAGGCGGAGGCAAGGCTCCCAAGCGATGCTGGAGAAGGGCCCAGCAGGGAGAGAGGCAACTCATCGGCTGGGGAAGGAAATCAACGTAACACCAGGGATAAAGGGGGGCAGATGGGGGAATCGGCGAGGGGGCTCCAGGACTCCTCGTCGGAGACCAGCGGGGAGAGCACGGGTCCTCCGCTACCCACACCCACCCTGCGCAGAAGACTTCCGTGCAGGGAAAGTAGGCGTAGACTTGGCGTCAAAGAACTTCTTTGCTGGAAGAAGTTCAAGAAACGCCCACTGACGGATTCTGCTAGCCACGAAGTGAAGGGCTGTCCAGACAGAAAAGGTTTAACCAGGCAACCTAGCCAGGAGTGGCGGCAACTTACGCACGAGCAACCCCTATAACCATTACATAGTGACAGCAACCAATACGGATGGTTTTAAAAGAGGATTAGATAAATTCATGGAGGAGAAGGCTATTGATGGCTACTAGCCATGATGGCTATGATCTGTCTCTAGCATCGGAGGCCATATATGCCTCTGAAAGCCACTTCCTGGGAATCAACTGCAAGAAGTCCCCCCAACACAATCTTCTTGTTGTTATTCCTCTAACATTTGGCCCAGGCAAACATTGCTACAACTTTAATTACTTTACTGTCTTCATACCAAAATCTGTATGTTTTCGTATATGGTGTATTTGTATATAATGGTGTAATGTGGGATAACTATTTGCCAGAACCTTTTCTTACTTGCAAGGCAAAATATTTCAATTGCTGTTACAAAGCTGTAAAATACATTTAAGAGGAAAAAGGAAAACTCTCCCAGCTATTCCAAGAGGCACAGTTTGTTGGTACTGGCCTTGGATGATGGGTTGTGAGGCAAAACCACAGAAGGCATAAACAAATTCATTTATTTTAAATTTATTTTCTTTAACCAAGTTTAACACCACCTGACTGAAAGCAAAGCTCAAAGGGGTTTCAAAAACATGAAATAAGACATTACATTTATCAATAAAGACACATATTTTAAAATATTCAAGGATGGTTAAAATTAGCAATAGCTAATAAGCCTGCATGTAACATGTAACTTCTATGTGAGTTGGACAGGCTTGCCTAAGCAAAAATATTTTAAGTAGGTACGAAAAAGAGTACAGTATTGTGAAGGCTCCTGCCTAATGTCAATAGGCTGGGAGTTTCAAAGCTTTACACTATGTCTGTTGAGAGCAGCCTTCTCCAATCTATTGTTCACTACGTAGTTCTGTTGCACTGTCCTTCACCTAGTTTCACTTAAATGTTTGAGTGGCCATCCATAGGTTCAGGCTGCGGACATATTAATAGAAATGTGTGTGGATAGCGCTGGCTGAGAAAGATGGGAGTTGCAGTCCAAAGGGGTCCATAGGGCACCAGTCTTGCAAAGGCTGACTTGTGCTATTTGAGTTTCAAATCATCCTTGATTGCTGCACAATGAGCTTTGCACCCCCTCCTGGCCCTTCTTTGCCCTCATTGCATCCAGGTGAGTTTTTATGCATCTTGTGACACTGCTGACATCACATTGCACCCCTCCATTACCGCAACAGCCTATCGATGCTACAAAACTATAATCAATTTACACCATTTTTAGTGCCACGAATCTTGGAGTAGTAGTTGGGTGAGAATGTTCTGTTTGCCTTCCCTGTGAAGAAGGAATTACCGTTAAACCTGTTTTTTAGTCTGCAGTAGAGATATACCTTCTGACCCTTTCCTTCCCATTTTTGTGTGTATATCAACCAGCTAAGGTAGCTGACAACAACCTCAGGCTGGTCGATGAAGAAACAAGGCAAGAAATGGCTTTGCTGCCAACAGCAAAGTTTCTGTTTTCCCACTTGGGCCAAGTCTGGATTGCGCAGAAGAATTGTGGGTTTGTCAGGGTAGACACAAGTCAAGCAACAAGCCACAAAGAGGAAAGCAGAAGGAGTGAGGCATGAAATCTTCCCCAAAATGAAGCCTTTTACAATGCCAGAGTGGTGGCTTTTAGGGAACCCATGCCCTCCATCACCTTGTCTGCTAAGTAGCCCCTCATGCAAGGGTTAAGGAGCCTTTCTCAGCTAGAGGGCTGCATGGGAGCCACATGGGAGGTGGGGCCAGAGGCAAGAACAAGCAAAACCTCCTTTGTGCAGGAGGCCACGTGAGTCCAGTCAAGCAAAAGTCATATTTTGCAAACCAACACATCCATATCTCAATCCAGGGGAGCAAGAGGCATCAACACTGCCCAAATGGAAATAGCAAATATAAGGAGGGCTCCTGGGCTGTTCTAGACCACCAGGGCCATCAGGCAGATTTGGTCCTTACTCCTGTGTGGTGTCTTCCAGCACATTAGAGAATGCCTCCCTGTCACATCTATGGATGTTTGTGTGGAGTGCTGCTCTTGGAAACAACAGTTCAGTGAGGCAAAACCTCAGCGATGAGCCTGCCTCAAATTCTGCAATGAACCTACTTCTGTGATGAATCTGCCCTGACCCCTTTTTTGCTCTTCTGGTGTTGGTTCCCCCCTTCTTCTATTTTGATTTGATTTTAATACCTGGGTTTTATTGCTTATATTGAAGGGTTCAGGTACCCTGGAACTAAGTTCTTCAGAGCTTTGTAAATGAATACAAGGACCTTGACGCGGGCAGTGCAACTGATGTGTCTCTATGCTAGGTCTCCAACGAACTTCAGAAGCTCTTTGGGGGTGGGGCAGATTGAGAGGGACCATAGTTATTGCCTGACAGCTGGCCCCATGCAACCAAGTCCACCCTCTGATTCATTTATATATATCCCCTTTTTGGCACCCGGATTGGAAACTGTTGCCCAGCAAGGCCCAGCAATTTCTGTTGCCGAGGCAAAACTGAGGGAACCTGAACGCCTCACCAGGATGAAGGCAGGCGTCACTGGGAGGGTGGCTTAAGCATGAAATCTCTCTCTCCCTTGCCCTGGAGCAACCACAAGAAGTGTCTGCCGGCTGGGATGCCTGGCAGGGAATTGCATACAAGTGAATCAGGAGGAGAGATATGGAAATACCCAGCAAACACTCAGACAGAGGAGGATCTTCTCCTTTCCTGGAGACGCACTGTCTTTTTGCTCTGACACTACCAGCTCCAGCTCAGAGGGGAATCATGTGAAACCTCCTACATGTTTTCCTTCCCTGAGTTTCACACCCATCTGAGTTTCACCTTGACTGCATCCCAAAGCTCTGGCCTATATGCTGAGGTTTGCTGCCCTAAGAGGGCAGGACAGGGACAGCCAGGCTGCGTTGTAGGAGGTTGGCTAGATGACCATTTGGCCCCTTCCAGCTCTACAATTATGTTATTCTATGAGTAGATCAGGGACAAAACTTGGTGATAAGGTTTGCCCAACAGGTACTGGTGCACTGGTGTCACACAAGCTCAAAGCTCTGATATCAAGCTGGACAGCAAAGAAACCCTGGTAAATTCGTGCCTCATTTTCACAGACAGAAGATGAGCAAGGATACCTGTGTCTAGAGTCCTGGAAGAGCAACAGGGGAGAAATGTGTTTCACAATTTATTTTATTAGCACTGTTATAGGTGTCACATAATGCCCGTTCCACATTTGTAAGAACTCAATCTCTTAGTGTGACAGCACCTACACTTTGGAACTCCCTGCCTGTTGATATCAGGCAGGTGCCTTCACTGTACTCTTTTCAGTGCCTGCTAAAAGCTTTTTTGTTTAGACAAGCCTACCCAGATGGCTACTAAGGATGGCTGCTTAGGAAGGTGCAATTTTGATAGACTGGGCTTTAAATGGAGACCAAATCAAATTTATCTACCCTCCCTATTCTGGACTGGTACCTGGAGGGTGGGTTTGTAGGTGCTGGATTCTGCAACACAGCATTGCTGCAATAATAGTACATTGTGGTAGATTTATACTAAACCACCCACACTTCATTTCACTTTATTAGTTGTTCTGCAATGCTTCCCCCTTGTTGTCTCACTATTGCCATCTGTACAGGCACTCTTGCATTATAGCACAACTAAAGTGTGATAAAATAATAAAATAAATTAACCAGAAGATTTGTGCTATTAACAAGGTACAGGATTTCCACAGAGAGTTACGGAGTGTACACCAACTGGACATGAAGCAGTATGTCTGCCCTGAGACCTTTGCAAACACAAACTGTATTGAAACTGTGATTGTGTCTACCGGCCCCAATACCATCATGAGCTCCAGTCATCACAAATGCACATGGATGTCTGAAGGTGCCCTGAATGATCAGCAGTGCTGGTGGGGGCTGATGGGAATTGTAGTCCAAAACATCTGAAAGTCAGCAGGTTGAAGAAGACTGGTCTGTGCTTTCCAGGCTATGAGGAACTATCATAAGGAGGAAGTGAGAGTTAGACTGCACAGCCCAGCCACAGGAGATCATTGGCTGCATTCTAGGGTTCACTGGCAGTTTACGCAGAGCAATGAAGAAGCCTAAAAGTGCTGGCTGTGCATAGCATCCTTTATGGACAGAGTGTGCGCTAGAATATTAGTGGGCAGACACTGCTTGTTGGAAGAATTTGCTTTTTGTACCAGAATTCTAAGCATAAGAGCCAACTCCAGGGGGCTGTGGGTGCTTGGGGGGCTGGGCACCCACAAAGTCAATGGGAAAAGCCAGCAGGTGGCAGTGGCACTGCCTCAAGTTCAGCTCCACCCTCTGCAGCCAGCCAGCGAGGCACCCTCCCCATGGAAAAGGGTGCCTCGCTGGCTGCGGAAAGGAGGAGGAAGAGGAGCTGCCACCACCGCAACACAGACGTCAGTTGTCACAAGCACATGCCTGCACATCACGCGTGTGACGGTCACCCACAATCCATGAGAGATGGCACCCTTGATTCCAAGATCCACTAACCAGAGGCAGGGGCAAAAGACATATACTTAGATTTAAAGAGCAGAGTGCCTCTGAGCATATACTAAGCAGAGGAATTTCTTTTGTAGACTGGAACTGAATTCACACGGTCCTTTTGCACAACAGCCCACTCCTTCTGGATAAAGGTAAAGGTAAAGGTACCCCTGCCCGTACAGGCCAGTCGTGTCCGACTCTAGGGTTGTGCGCCCATCTCACTTAAGAGGCCGGGGCCCAGCGCTGTCCGCAGACACTTCTGGGTCACGTGGCCAGCGTGACAAGCTGCACCTGGCAAGCCAGCGCAGCACACGGAAACACCGTTTACCTTCCCGCTAGTAAGAGGTCCCTATTTATCTACTTGCACCCGGGGGTGCTTTCGAACTGCTAGGTTGGCTCCTTTCAAACTCCTTCTGGATAGCTTTCTTCATTTCAGCCACCTGATTTAGCTGGAGATAGTCATTTTCTTGTGACTGTTGTTAAACAGCAACTGGGAGTCTAAAAGCCTTGTCAGTCTTCTGCAAATCAGCCAGAGATCCACCAAAAGATATTAGTCTACTTTTGCGCATCCCTGCACTAGAAAACCCACTTATCCTTGGCAAATGAGTCGACTGTGGCCACGTGCACTCCATACATTTAAAGCACCATGAGAATTCTGGGAGATATAATTCGTTAAAGGTGCTGGGAATAGTTAGGAGACCCCCGTTCCCCTCCTAGCTGTTTAAGAATAAAACCCATTTTCCCAGGAAAATCTGAAAATTGTTGCTCTGTGGGTTGAATAGGGGTCTCTGAACAACTCTCAGCACCATTAACAAACTATAGGTTCCACAATCCAGTTAAAAGTGGTGAAACACTGCTTTAAGCATAAGGTGTGAATGTGATCCTTGAAAGGGTTCACTGGAAGTAGGTATGCCTGTAAAATATGGTCCTAGCAAAGAAAGGAGTGTTGAGTTTGTGTTTGTCTGTCATCTGAGCCATGAACTGGGTGGCCTTAAGAGGATGTAGATAGACAGACGAAAAGATAGAAAGACAGATAGATTCAGATATCTCTCTCACACACTATTTCTCCTTGCCTCTGTTCCCTATTTGTGCACAATGACTCAGACCTCTTTACTGGTGACTCAGGAATGCACACAGACCGGCACTTCTCCATGTGACCAGCAACAGGAAGGCAGGCACAGAGCAGGTGGCCTTGTCCACACAGTGGCACTCTGTGACCCCACACTCTTTGGGCACACTACTTCTGTGGGTGCAAATGCTGGGACCTGGGAGGATCGCACCTTGTTTCAGCTTCTTCCTCCACTCCAAGGGCCTCACTAGAAGGGGAGAAGAGTTCTGGCCCTAATTTGTAGAAGCAAGAGGTAACAAGGTTTCTATTTGGAAACATGGCCAAGGTGTGGCCTCAAGGCACAGTGGGCCCCCACCTTGTCAAAACTAAGCAGGTCCAGATCTGATCAGTGGGTTAATGGGGGACTACCAGGAAATCACCTGTAGGTTGCCTTAATGGAAGAGAGCTGAGACATGAAACATAAGAAAAATCACATTAGATTCCTTTGTTTATTTATTACTACACTTCTATCCGGCCTTTCCTCCAACCAGCTTGAGGCAACATAGATGGTTTTTTTCACACACACATCAACTTATCTTCACAACAACCCTTTCAGGTAGGTTAGATTGAGAGATAGTGGTTGGTGCAAGGTTGAGCTTCATGGCTAAGTGGGGGGTTTGAAGCTAGGCCTTCACAGGTTAACACTCAGGAGCTGGAAGCTCCCACACCTTGTGGTGTGAGGGAATGCACTTTGCACCTGCTTGGAGATGCGTTAATCTTTTCTGACTTCATGGGTTCCACAAATTAAGCTCTGCACAACTCTCAGTTCTCGTCCCAGTTGCACTTGACAGGGTGTCAAAAGTTTTCTGCATTGCATTGTGGGTAGCCTCTCGAGAAAGTCTTGCATTTGTTAGGATCTGATCCAAACTGGCTGGCCACTGCTGTTCGCCTCAGTGGTTGTCTGTTCCCTGTTCCCAGAATCAGCTGTAAAAAAGTTATTACTTTTATCTTATTCCTTCTCAGACCTGCATCCCACCCTTCATCAACGTTCCCAGAGCAGCTGTGCTGATTCCTCCCTGAGCACCACCTCCCTACTCTTGACTCTCTTGTGGACATGAGTTGACATACTATACAACAAGTATAATAATGATCATGACATAGTGGGTGTTATCTAGGTAAATGATTTTAAAAAACAACAGCAACCTACAGTTTTCAATAAATAAAATGAATGTTGAAACATTTCAGGGAACGTGCCTGCAGCACAGCTATATCTCCATGGCTGACATGTAGCCAAGATACTGGGCTCTAGGGAAATTAAACAAGATGCAGTGGAAAGTGGAATAAATCTTCCCCTTTAAAACATCAGGGTGTTCCCACCTAGCCTACCAATCAGAGAATCCATTTTCCAGGGGCCCAAATACACCCCTTTGCGAGCAGCCCTTTTTAAAACCAAATTGCTCAAATTATCTCTTCGTGGCTTCTGGCCACATTTGTAACATGTGGGTGGGAAAGCTGTCACATAAGGGGGGGGGGGAATATTCAACAGAAAAGAAATTTTTTTTTTGCAGAAACAGCTGAGTCATTCCTTAGCAGTTAAGATAGATTCAGCTCCATGATGGGTAAGAGGCCATTGGGTCATGTCTGGCTTCAGTCCCACTATTTCTGCTGCCACCAAGTCATATTAAAAAAATTGAGTAGAAATTAAGCTCACAATGGCATCTTTTTCTCTTGAGGGTTGACCTTGTTTTGCACATGTGTGACTTTAACTGAAAGTGCCAAATTGAATATAATGAACTCCTTTTGCTATTATTAAACAGTATGGAAAATAGCAAGAGTAGCCTCCTCCTCCTCCACTGCCCATTCTACCAACTTACTCCTCTTTGTTCTGGACATTTCTTCTCGCACACCATAGTTTGGAAACCAACAGTATCAGTAGATGTTGGGCAAGATCTTCCCCAGATGGGTTGAAGTTCCCAGAGTACCTGAATGCTAAAGTCTATCCCCTTCCCCAAGGCAAAGGTTAGCTGGCTGCAAGAGAACGAAAGCTCTTCAAGTCTGCTGGTGGCACAAATGTGAAAGGAAGTCCAACCACTATAGAGGATGAGATCATGGTTCCTACAAGTGCCTTGGTAGTGTGGAGTAATGGATGCAAAGATTAAGTGCAGCTTTCTGAGCTAACACTAGCAGGCCCATGGCTACCTCTTAAGAACATATGAAGAGCCTGCTGCATCAAGCCAATGGCCCATTTAGTCTAGCACCCTGTTCTCACAGTGGCCAACCAGATGCCTGTGGGAAACCAGAGCACCAGACCACACTCCCCTCCTGTGGTTCCCAGCAATTGGTATTCAGAAGTATTGCTGCCTCTGGCTGCACAGGCAAAGCATAGCCTTCATGGCTATTAGCTGTCAATAGCCTTTTCCTCCATGACTTTGTCCGATCCTTCTTTAAAGCCATCCAGGTTGGTGGCCATCATTGCCTCCTGTGGGAATGAGTTCCACAGTTTAACTATCCACTGTGTCAAAAAGGACTTTCTTTTGTCTGTCCCAAATGTCCCAACTTTCAGCTTTATTAAAGCCTTCAAGTTCTAGTGTTATAAAGGAAGGAGAAAAACTTTTCCCTGTCCACTTTCTCCATGCCATGTATCATTTACAAACTTCTATTCTGTCACCACTTACTCGCTTTTCTCTAAACTTTCCCTTACTTCTGCTGCTGGGGAGATCTCCTGGTGGAAAAGGGGCCATACACCTGTGTAACCTTAGTCTACAGTGGTCTGGCGAGCAGAGAAAATGTAGCCAGTCGTTTCCCTTCTATTATTTTTAGGGTAGCCTAGTATTCTACCTTACTTAGAATGAGCCTCTCTTTATAGGTAGAGGACAGTTCTCTTTTTGAGGGTAAAAAGGTAAAGGTAAAGGACCCCTAACAGTTAAGTCCAATTATGAACGACTCTGGGGTTGCGGCGCTCATCTTGCTTTACAAGCCAAGGGAACCGGCGTTTGTCTGCAGACAGTTTTCTGGGTCATGTGGCCAGCATGACTAAGCCACTTTTGGCTCAATGGAACACCGAAACCAGAGCAGCGCACAGAAACGCCGTTTACCTTCCTGCCAGAGCAGTACTTATTTATCTACTTGCACTTTTTTGCTTGCTTTTGAACTGCTAGGTTAGCAGGAGCTGGGACCAAGCAACGGGAGCTCACCCCATCACGGGGATTTGAACCGCCGACCTTCTGATCGACAAGCCCAAGAGGCTCAGTGGTTTAGACCACAGTGCCACCCGCGTCCATCTTTCTGGGGGTATCCTCTCTTATTTGAGGGGCTATGCAGTCCAAGTCTGATTTAAATATAAAGAACCATAAAACCCAGTGTGGTGTAGTGGTTCAAGTGTCAAACTAGGACCTGAGAAACCTGGGTTCCAATCCTACTTGGCCACTGGGTTACTGTCTCTAAGCTTAACCTACCTCACAGGGTTGTTGTGGGGATTAAGTGAGGAGAGGCAGAACTCTGATTTCCACCTTGAACTCCTTGGAGAAAAGGTGGAATATTAATTAATTAATTAAGCTGGATAGTTCAGTTGGTTAGAGCATGGTGCTGATAATGCCAAGGTTTCAGGTTTGATCTCTGTACAGGACAGCTGCATATTCCTGCATTGCAGGAGGTTGGACCGGATGATCCTTAGGGTCCCTTCCAAGTCTACAGTTCTAGGATTCTAACTGGGAGAGTAGGTGCAGCCTTGAAGCACTTTAGGGGGTTCCAGCTCCTATGACTGGACAGCAGATGGAGCAGGTGTTTCTTCCTTTCTATAGTGAGATGTATTTCTACTGAGATCAAAGTCAATATTTCTAACTTTGTAGTTATAAATGTAAATTAGCATGTGCAAATGTCATGCAGACCTGGATCACCTTTTGCCCTCTTTTTTTAGATGATGCATAAGTGGTTCCCTTAATAATTCTGCACAGAGGGGGGGGGGTTGTCTCTTGGCAGAGAGAAGCCCTCTGCTCTTGAGCCCTCTCCTCTCCAGATTGCCACCATCGATGTTTGCCTGCAGACATCTCCAGTTTGCCTTATAAATAGATGCTTGTCAAGATCCAGTTTTCACTCTGCATTCCAGCAATGCAGTTTCTGGGGAGCTCTTTCTTGCAGACTGTCTGGGGCCATGGAAGCGCCTCTGCTAACTAGTTATGAAGATCAAGGCAAATTAAAGGAACTGGCTCAGATGTTAATCACAGGGAAACTGCACACACATAACCAAAGGGAAAGGAAACTCTCTCCAATAACCCCAGAGCCTAGATCAAATCCTCCACTCCAGGGCTTGCTTTCACTCAGGATTCACTGGAGGCCAGGGATCCTGAAACAATGCACTAAACAAGACAGCAATACCTCTGACTATGTGCAGAGGGTCTTCCTCTCTCCACTGAAGGTCAAACTTGAAGAGAGATCTGCGAATAGGGTGATTTTGATTATTGATTTTTTTTATAAAAAATGTGGGTAGCTAAAGCACCCACAGCAGCTGGGTGTGTGTGTGAGAGAGAGATTTTGGTTCATGGCACTACCCTAAGGGACTTTAACCCTTTTCTCCCATCCTATTCTGCCACTTAAAGTTCACCCACACTTTACCCTGGTTGAAATTCTGGAGAGCTAGTACCAGTCAGAGCACAGGATGGATGGTGACAAACAGATTGAGGTTGAATCCTGACAAGAGAGAAGTACTGCTTTGGGGGGGGCAGGGTGTGGGTGGGTGTGGGGGACTTCCTGGTCCTGAATGGGGTAACTGTGCCTCTAAAGGACCAGGTATGCAGCCTCAGAGTCATTTTGGATTCACAGCTGTCCATGGAGGCACAGATCAATTCTGTGTCCAGGGCAACTGTCTACCAGCTCCATCTGGTATGTCAGCTGACAACTTACTTGCCCGTAGACTGTTTCACCAGAGTGGTACATGTTCTGGTTATCTCCCGCTTGGACTATTGCAATGTGTTCTACATGGGGCTACCTTTGAAGGCGGCTCATAAACTACAACTAATCCAGAATGCAGCAGCTAGACTGGTGACTTGAAGTGACCACCAGGACCATATAACACTGACCAGACTAAGGGATCTTCACTGGCTCCCAGGACGTTTCTGAGCACAATTCAAAGTGTTGGTGCTGACCTTTAAAGCCCTAAATGGCCTTGGCCTAGAATATCTGAAGAAGTATCTCCACCCCTATCATTCAGCCTGGACACAGTGGTTCTCCTCTGAGGGTCTTCTGGCGGTTCCCTCACTGCAAGAAGTGAAGTTACAGGAAACCAGGTGGAGGGCCTTCTTGGCAGTGGCACCCTCCCTGTGGAACACCCTCCCATCAGATGTCAAGAAGATAAAGAACTTGCAACTTTTAGAAGACATCTGAAGGCAGCCCTGTATTAGGAAATTTTCAATGTTTGATGTTTTATTATGTTTTATATATACTGGAAGCCTCCCAGAGTGGCTGGGGAAACCCAATCAAATGTTTGTCATTTTCTTATAGAATCATAGAATTGTAGGGTTGGAAGGGACCACAAGGATCACAGGTAGGGTATAAATAATAAAATTATTATTGTTAGTAGTAGTAGTAGTCCATATGGGTCGGTCTGGATGATACCTGCGGGTCCCTTCCAAACCTGTGATCCTGAAGAAACCAGAGGCCTTTCTCCTGGGCATGGTAGGCCAATTGGTGTCAAGGAAAGATAGGACATTCTTTATGTATGCTACAACAGCAGCAATAGTTCTTTTAGCAAAGTATTGGAAGACACAAGAACTACCCACGCTGGAAGAGTGGCAGACGAAGGTGATAGACTATATGGGACTGGCTGAGATGACTGGCAGAATCCGCGACCAAGGAAAAGAGACGGTGGAAGAAGATTGGAAGAAATTTAAAGTTTATCTTAAGAACTGTTGTAAAATTAATGAGTGCTAAAATGTCATGGGTAATGTAAAACAGAATTGCAGTGACAAATAATTGGGTAACAGAAAAGGGATTAAAGAAAGTGAATTATAAGTAATTGAAATTAGGGGTTGCTGGAAAAGTTTAAAACAGGGATGCAGAAAAGGGAGGTATGGGGAAGTCGTTGAAACAAGGTTTAGGAAAAAAGGTTATGAAATTATACGTGTTTATATGTTTGTTTGTTTATGTATTGTCAGTTGTATTGTGTTTTAATATATGTTGGAAAATTAATAAAAATTTATATAATAAAAAAAACAAAAACAAACCTGTGATCCTGTATCTGTGTGGTTAGAATCTTTAAGAGGAAACCTGATGAAAATCGAGGTGATTTTAATCTGTTTTAGTATTTTAACTTACGTATGTTTTAAAGTATGGCTGTAATTTTTTCTTGTTTTATGTTTTTGTAAACCACTTTGAGAGTCCTTTTAAAAAATTGCTTTCAATCAAGCAGTATATAAATTTTATGAAATAAATAAATAAAACCAGCCAGACCAGTACCTTTGTTAAGACAGCAGCCTTAGCTGGCCAGTTAAGTATTGACATTTACATGTCCAAAGAGGTTGCCCTGTTGCCATAGAAACAAACAGGTGGGCCTTTTCTCACCTCACCTAGCTGGATGCCACAACATCCTAGGCTTGAGAACAATAGGCTTGCGGGCGTGTATGATAGAGTTTCAGCTGCTGCTGGGAGCTGGAGGCACAGAAGCTTCTTTTGCTCTGTGCTGGACCCAAATCTGTGGCTTGGGGACTTCCCTGGAACCTAATGGGGAGGCAAGATCTGTGAAGTGCTAATGCTGTGAGCCCCTCCATCCTCTGGTTAGGTTATATATATGTGTGTGTAAATAAAACCATATATCCAAAAGACCCTACACATTCCAAGGAAACAAAGCCCATGATAAGTGCAGGAACCCCTGGAGACTGCTGCCATTTGGAGCCTGGAGCTTGCAACATGACTGTGCTCAATGAACTGGTGCTTTGAATCAGTATGAGTCCACTTCCTGTGCTCGCATTTCAGAGGGGCTGGTTGCAAAGGGCCTAAGAAAAGCCTGCTGGATCAAGCCAATGGCCCATCTAGTCCACTATCCTGTTCTCACTGTGGTCAGCCAGATGCCTCAATGGGAGATCAGCAAGCAAGATTCGAGCAATACTAGTATTAGTATTCAGTATAGCTAGTATTCAGAAGCATTGCTGCTTCCAACTGGTGGCAGCACAGCTTAGCCATCATGACTAGTAGCCAGCAATAGCCCTCTTCTAGATGAATTTGTCTAATCCCCTTGTGGGAGCGAGTTCCATAGCTGAACTCTGTACTGCAGCAGTACACAAATCGGGAGCTGCCTAATATTAGCCTGATGGCTGCTCCCTAATCCCAAGAAACCTCAGTCAGCCTTTGCCAATCTGGTGGCCTCCAGATCTCACCAGCCCCATAGCCAGCACAATCATTGGGAGTTGTAGCTCAAAACATCTGGAGGGCACCAGGTTGGTGAAGGCTGATCCTCAGGCTACTCACCCATATCTAGATTTAGTCAGCTCAAGAAGGTTTGACTACTCCCTAACCCCAAACCCCTTGTATCTCAGAAATTAAGCATGGTGTACAGTCATTTAAACCACCAGGTTTCCCCTGCAGAGTCCATAGAAGCAGATATCAGCAAAGGAACAATACCTCACACCCTTCTTTCTAGGCATTTTGGTGCAGAAAGTGCTGCTTTAAACCTGCCACAGCATCCACAGTGGGCAGAAGTCATGTGAACTGATGTACAATCCTGGATGAAGTGTTGCAAATGACGTCTCACCTGGGCAAAGTGGAGTCAGCTGCCTTGTTTGTTTACCTGTACTTATGTTGCAATTTATAACCCACCAAATCACCCTAAGCACACATTCTCTTGGCATCTAACAGTAAACAATATAGTATTACCATAAAAACTACTATAACAGCAATAAAACCCATAATGGCAATGCATATTAGGTATAAAGCATTAAAATTACACATGTAGAGCTGCAAAAGATGTGCTTGCGGTTTGTGTATTTTGCTACTTTTTTCTGTTCCATTCTATATGGAAGGGAAAGAGGAGGAAATTGGTCTTCCTTTTGTCTTCCCTTCCCTTTCCTGTCCCTAATTCCTGCTTCTTGCCCAGAACCACTGAAGGAGGAGAAGGGACAGAGAATCAGCCATCCCTTGCCAGAATCTAGAATGGCATGTCTAAATCCAGTGCCTCCTCTGAGCAGAGTTGCTCTCTATTCCACCCATCTGCAGTGACTTCTTCCAAGCCCACACCCCTTCCACTGTTTGTTGCAACCAGGACATCTGCATGTTTAGCAACAATTTAAATCTTCTGCTACACTCTTGGACAGGAATCAGAAGTAAGCAGTGGGCCCCGTAGCTAAGACCAAGCTGTGGTGAGAGAGCCTGGTCTGGTACGCTAAAGTTTTGTTTGTTTGTTTGCTTGCTTGCTTGCTACCTTGCTTAGTTAGTTAGTGCATTTGTATATTTATTCTCCAAGGAGCTCAATTTGGCATACTCCAACAACAAACCATTGCAGTAGGCTGAGAGGCAGAGTCTGGCCTACTGCCACTTGTTCCTTTGGAGACAAGCAATGTTCTCCACTTGTGAACACTATTGTAGAGGGTGTTGGTACCCTCAATATTATGTAGACAATAACTCCCTTGATCCCCTGCCAGCAATGGCTGTTGGCTGGAGCTGATAGTTATAGTGCAAAACAATTGGAGGCTGCTAAATGAGCATGAGTCCTGCTGGACCAGAGCAGTGGCCCATCCAGTCCCCTATCCTAGTCTCACAAAAATGCCTGAATGGGAATCCCAAAAGAAGGACCTGAGCGCAAGAGCCCTCTCTCCTCCTGTGCCTTCCAGCAACTGGTATTCAGAAGCATTGCTGCCTCTGACCATGGAGCCAGCGCACAGCCATCATGGCTTGTATCCATGGATAGCCTTTTCCTCCATGAATTTGTCCAGTCCTCTTTTAAAGCCACTCAAGTTGAAAGCCATCCCTGCTCCTGTGGAAATAAGTTCCACAGTTTAACTATATGTGGAGGGAAGAAGGGCTTTTTAAAAATCTGTCCTGAATCTTCCAACATTCAGCTTCATTGGATGTCTGTGAGTTCTAGTGCTAAGAGAAGGGTGGAAACCTTTCTCTAATGCATTCTTTTTTATCAGCTTCTGTTACGTCACCTCTCACTTGTCTTTTCTCTAAACTAAGCTTGGCAAAGGCTGCATCCGTTGGCCTTGCTTTGTTCTCCCCCACCCTCTTTGCCATGCACATGTGCATAAAACAGGAAAGGGCAGCAAGCGCAGCAGCAGCTGCTTGCATGGATGGTTTGCAAAATGCATGCAAACACAATTTTTTGTGCCCAACGAGAAAGGAGGAAGCGAGGAGGAACTGGAGCACAGTGAAACCGCTGGCTGCAGAGCAAGAGCAGCAGAGTGGAGTCACTCTGACTCTGTGGGCTGAACTTGTTGACACCACCCTTTTCCCACTCTTTGTTTGTAAACCACCCCCCTCCTCATAATATAGATTGGTAGGTGGAAAGATAGACACATATTTTATTTATTGTTGTAAAAATGTATATACCGCTTGATTGTAGAAAACAGAGCAGTTTACAAAAAGAATAAAAGAGCAAGGTTAACATTCAAAGATATTAAAAACCAGCAATAAACTAAAACTCATCAGCATTCTACACATCTGGGTAGGCTTATTTTTTAAAAAACAATTATTCTAGCAGGCTCCAAAAAGAGTACCGTGAAGACACCTGCCTGATGTCAATTGGCAGGGAGTTTCAGAGTGTAGGTGCTGTCACACTAACAGATTGACTTCTTACAAATGCAGTGTGGATATTATGTGCTACCTGTAACAGTGCCAAACCCACAGATTGAAGAAGTTGAGAGGGCATATATTTGTTGTTGTTTAGTCGTTTAGTCGTGTCCAACTCTTCATGACCCCATGGACCAGAGCACGCCAGGCACCCCTGTCTTCCACTGCCTCCCGCAGTTTGGTCAAACTCATGCTGGTACCTTCGAGAACACTGTTCAACCATCTCGTCCTCTGTTGTCCCCTTCTCCTTGTGCCCTCCATCTTTCCCAACATCAGGGTCTTTTCCAGGGAGTCTTCTCTTCTCATGAGGTGGCCAGAGTATTGGAGCCTCAGCTTCACGATCTGTCCTTCCAGTGAGCACTCAGGGCTGATTTCCTTAAGAATGGATAGGTTTGAACTTCTTGCAGTCCATGGGACTCTCAAGAGTCTCCTCCAGCACCATAATTCAAAAGCATCAGTTCTTCGGCGATCAGCCTTCTTTATGGTCCAGCTCTCACTTCCATACATCACTACTGGGAAAACCATAGCTTTAACTATACGGACCTTGGTCGGCGAGGTGATGTCTCTGCTTTTTAAGATGCTGTCTAGGTTTGTCATTGCTTTTCTCCCAAGAAGCAGGCGTCTTATAATTTCGTGGCTGCTGTTACCATCTGAGGGCATATATGAGGTAAGGCAATCTTGCAAGTACACCAGTCCCAAGTTTTTATGATAATAGATAGATAGATGATAGATAGATAGATAGATAGATAGATAGATAGATAGATAGATAGATGATAGATAGAGATAGATAGATAGATAGATAGATAGATAGATAGATAGATAGATGATAGATAGATAGATAGATAGATGATAGATAGAGATAGATAGATAGATAGATAGATAGATAGATAGATAGATAGATAGATGATAGATAGATAGATAGATAGATAGATAGATGATAGATAGATAGATAGATGATAGATAGATAGATGATAGATAGATAGATGATAGATAGATATGATAGATATGATAGATGATAGATAGATAGATAGATAGATAGATGATAGATAGATAGATGATAGATAGATGATAGATAGATAGATAGATGATAGATAGATAGATAGATAGATAGATGATAGATAGATGATAGATAGATAGATATAGATAGATAGATAGATAGATGATAGATATAGATAGATAGATAGATAGATAGATAGATAGATGATAGATAGATAGATAGATATAGATAGATATAGATATGCATGCACACTAAGAGCAATAAGACAACTTTCTCTTCCTTGGGGGAGTACTAATCAGTTATCTCTCCTATGGAGCTAGAACAAGTAGAGTGAATAATCCAAGCATGAGAGGAGAAAAACCAGGAGGTAGTTTGTTCTACTGTCAAACAGCTCTTACCACAAAGAAAGTTCTTCCTAAAGTTGAGTTGGAATCTCCTTTTTTGTTATTTGAATTTGTTGGTTTGTTCCTACCCTCTAGAGCAGCAGAGAGAAAAAAAGGAGGGTTTTTTCAAGATTTCATTAATGAAATTCTGTCTGGTGTAACGTATTTCAAAGAAACAATTTCATGCTCTTATCAAACTCCAGGAGGTGAGGAGGCAGATATATTCCCTCTCCTGGAGGTACAGAAGATATACATGGTATGTACTTGTGTGTTTATTTGCTAAGAAGGGCCAATGGGAGCAGCAGTCTGAAACCTCTGGAGAGCACCAGGTTGGTGAAGGCTGGCTACTAGCCACGAGGTAGTCCTTTTGATATCTGTTTTTGCCTCAAGTCTGGAATCAGCTCCTTCTTCCCCTGACCTGGCAAAAGCTCTCTGGCTTCACCCTCTGACTCATCCTGCTCAGATATTTGCAAAGCCACAAGCTGGCAATGTGGGGGGCATCCACTAGAACTCTTTCCTCAAAAGACAGCAAGATTAGCAAAAATGCACAGAATAAATATAAACATTCTGATGGCAAGAACTATTTGACAGCGGAAAGGACAACCTCAGAAGGTGGTGGAGTCTCCTTCATTGAAGGCTTTTAAGCAGAGGTTGGATGGTCAGCTGTCAGGGATTATTGAGCTGTGATTCCTGCACTGTGGGGGTTGGATTAGATGACCCCTAGGTGCCTTCCAGCTCTAAAATTCTATGATTCTGTGATTCTATGTATAACTGAGGGTGCTTCTAGACAGCAGACTCAGCACTGCTCAGGCAGGCAATTTTTGTGCAGCACCATCCCTTTTGATTTCCCTATTTAATCTTGATCTACCATTTCTGCAGAAAATCCAGCAAATTAAAAAATGTGTGGAAACATTAGATGTGGATTAAATGTGAGGGTGGGGAAACAGTCTAGCTCCCATCATCCCTAACTGGCTGGAGGGCCACAGGTTAAATACTGCCCTGGCTCTCACTTCTCCGAGGACATCCCCCCTCCAACAATGATTGTTGGTTGGCATTAAAAGGTCATATGTTTGGGGGTTCGCCTAAACAAGTAATATTTTAGAGCTGGGGTGGGGCAGCGGCATTCACATAATGCTTAGCCCTGCTTGTTCAGTCACCAACCTTCCCATATTGATAAAACAGGGTCCCAAGTAGGGGTTTCTATCCATGTTCAAAAGCATGTGAGAGGGGAAAAAACCCCAACGTCTGCAGGTCTTCCTGCTCAGCAAAGGACAGTCGGTCTGATTCACAGAAAGATGGGTGTGTAGGGGGATGTTGGATATGGGGGCCTGCCCCTCTTTTTTAAAAAAATGATGCACTCAGACAAATGCCTGAAACGGACCAGGGTGAGAAACAAAAGAATCCTTGACAGATAGTCCTCTAACCTCTGCTTAAAAACCTCCAACAAAGAGGAGTCCCAAGGTAGTCTGTTCCACTGCTGAACAGCTCTTACTGTCAGAAAGCCCTTCCTGAGGTTTCATCAGAATCTCCTTTCTGGTCATTTGAATCCTCTGGTTTGGCTCCTCCGCTCTGGAGCAGCAGAAAACATGCTTGCTCCATCTTCCATGGGGCAGCCCTTCAGATATTCACTGGTTTAGACCCCTCCTCCCCCGTCCCCACCCTCCTCCACTTGAACGAGTCAAGCTGGCAAGGGGGTGACTTTCTGATGACCTCTCATTTTATTGGCAAGACTTTTACTCTGGGCCAAAGAGTGCAGAGGGAGTGTCAAGGTTAGTGGGGAGGAGCCTGAGCCAGCCAGTCTCCCTCCAATCCTATTGCCTTGGATTTTTTTTTTTTAATTAAGTTGGCAGCCTGGATCCTCGGGGAGACCAGCTGGCTGCCATGCAAGCCAAATAAGATAGGGATGACGCTGGCTGAAAACGCAAATCAGGCACCAGCTACTCCCCCAGCATCCACCCTTTGTGAGGCAAAGGGCTTGATTTGGGGTGGTTGGGGTTTTTTGCTGCAAACAGGAGACATCCATGCTTGGACTCACCCCCCCCCAATTACTCCTGCTTTTCCATCTCTGTGCTAATCACTGGGCTCAGCCTTGCACCTGGGCATAGGCCCTGTCTGGGAAGGTGGCATCACCCAGCCACCGAGGGAAGCTGAGAAAGACCAGTATCTTTAGTCATAAATATGAAAAACGAGAAAAACTGGAATCCGGGCTGCACAGTGGAGGTGGGGGTTAGGAAGAGGCAGACAAGCCGTGGCAAGCAGTGAGCATCACCCAAAAGGGAGAGAGGGCTGGGAGGGAGGACCCAGGTCAGATCAGGAAGCAGGAGCCCTGGGTGCTTCGGAAAGGGGGTTTGCAAGCAGCAGCCCTGGGTCGCTTTCTCCTCCCTTCCCTGATAATGCCAGATCTGGGGGGAGGGGTGACAAGACTTCTCCTACTTCCTGGGGGGTGGGGGGCAAGTTGACTCTCCAAGGCTGTTCTCAGCCAGGTTCCTGGTTCAGCAACAAATGACAGCCTAGCAATGGATAATTAGTTGTGATTTCTGCATAGTAGGGGCTTAGACTAGATGACCCTTGGGGTCCCTTCCAACTCTATCATTCTATGTTTCTATAAGCCTCAGGAGCCTGGGACCTGGTTTCATTTCCCCACTAACTCTGACAGGTAACCAGAGATGAGCAAACCTGTCAGTTTCTTATTTTTCAGTTTACCACATTTTCACAACAATTTGCCATGAAAAAAGGTCCTCACTACAATTGGCCAGCATATTAGTGCACATTTCTGCTAGCATTGATTGATTGATTTAACAGGGTGCAACCTGACAGGAGTAAACATGGACCACTGATATCAAATTGTTTGGGAAACAGCCTTACTACAAAAGCTAACCAATAGACTGAAACTGACACAGGGACAAATAGAAGTGGACACCTTCACTTTAGTATAGCTCCCCTTTATCATATCCACAGCCCAAAAAGACAACAACAAGAATCCCCCGACAGCATAAGAATCAATATGGTTCCTGTGGCATAGAGGAATGTTTTCTGATCTTCTCTTGCTATACCTGTGTCCGTTATCCCTAGCAGAAAAGCTTCTGTATTTTTCATAAAGTTATACTTAACCATTTTTTGAAGCTCGTCATACACTGTGTTCCAGAAGCTTTTGATTTTTTCACAGGTCCAGCAAACATGTATAAGCAAGGATCCTAATTGCTAAAAATTGGAAAAAAGAATCTGTGCCAACAAAAAAGGAATGGCAGGACAGAGTATATTGAACTGGCTAGATTAACAAAGATAATTAGAGATCACACGAGATAAGAGTTTTAAAAAGCATGGGGAAAATGCAGAAAATACTAAAATACATATCTGGACTTGTTTCGATTAATGTCTACAGGAGACTTTGTGGATATTTAAGTTATAATTAGAAAAATCTTAATAATTATTCATAAAGGAAACAGTTCATAAGAAGTAAATATGGAGGCCAGATACAGGATAAAGGAAGTCTTTTATTTGGCTGTTTATATTGTTGTATGTTATGCTTACTGTATGTTATGTTCACGTTTAATGAGGGTAGATTTGTGTATTGGGGGTGGGGGGTTATGTTATGTTGTAAATAAAATTCCAATAAAATTAAAAATATTAAAAGAATCAATATGGCTAACTTGACCCCCCCCACACACACACATGAACAAATCTTACTGCAGCCAACCAAAGACAACCAACCGTCCTCTAGGCCACCAAGGAAATATAACAAGTGAATAGAAAGAGAACCTACCCAAATGACACTGACACTAAACCCCACACATACACTAAGTAAAAGAATATAAGCTTTACCACACTGCCCCCTCTCCCCCCTCTTTTATTCTATTGCATATAACACTAATGTCTCACAACAAATGTAACAGATCTGTAGAAAACACAACCTGAAAAAGAAACAATGCACATACTTTTGTAAACTAAGAAAAGCTTTAATAAAAAATATTTTTTTAAAAACAACAGGGTGTGTGCACCACCAAATTGCAATTAAAACTTCAAAGTAGTTTACAAAAAATATAAAATATCCAAGGATAGATTGTTTTCAATATCAAAGGCTGGCTGCCAATAAACACATTTTTGTATGTCGTTTTGTCTAATATACACATTTTTGCAAGCAGCTTCCCCTGATATATTGTATTTTTGTATGACATTGTCACAAATGCTTTGATACACCCTAATGTATGCCCCTATTTTTTTAGTGGTAGAACTGCATCACAAGAGATGGGCAGACTTACAATGATTGCTGGGTTTCAGTTCATGTGTTGTTTTGGGAAATGCTAATTATGTAGGTTTTCATCAAAAGGTGAACTGTTAGAATTTCTCCTTCATCCCTGGTCCCTACAGCTCTCCCTCCTTTATATTTGCTCTGGACTTAGACCATTCAGCCCTTCAGGAAGAGGAGTGTCCTCTATAAAATATCATCAGCATGCAGATGACACCCAGCTCTACCTCTCTTTCAAATCAGAACCAGTGAAGGCAGTGAAGGTCTTGTGTGAGTGCCTGGAGGCGGTTGGAGGTTGGATGGCGGCTAACAGATTGAGGTTGAATCCTCAGAAGACAGAAGTACTGTTTTTGGGGGACAGGAGGTGGGCGGGTGTGGAGGATTTCCTGGTTCTGAATGGGGTAACTGTGCCCCTGAAGGACCATGTGCGCAGCCTGGGAGTCATTTTGGACTCACAGCTGTCCATGGAGGCACAGGTCAAATCTGTGTCCAGGGCAGCTGTTTACCAGCTCCATCTGGTACGCAAGCTGAGACCCTATCTGCCTGCGGACTGCCTTGCCAGAGTGGTGCATGCTCTGGTTATCTCCCGCTTGGACTACTGCAATGCGCTCTACATGGGGTTACCTTTGAAGGTGACCCGGAAACTACAACTAATCCAGAACGCGGCAGTTAGACTGGTGACTGGGAGTGGCCGCAGAGACCACATAACACCGGTCCTGAAAGACCTACATTGGCTCCCAGTACGTTTCCGAGCACAATTCAAAGTGTTGGTGCTGACCTTTAAAGCCCTAAACGGCCTTGGTCCAGTATATCTGAAGGAGCGTCTCCACCCCTATCGTTCTACCCGGACACTGAGGTCCAGCACCGAGGGCCTTCTGGTGGTTCCCTCACTGCGAGAAGCCAAGTTACAGGGAACCAGGCAGAGGGCCTTCTCAGTAGTGGCGCCTTCCCTGTGGAACGCCCTCCCACCAGATGTCAAAGAGAACAACAACTACCAGACTTTCAGAAGACATCTGAAGGCAGCCCTGTTTAGGGAAGCTTTTAATGTTTGATGTATTATAGTATTTTAATATTTTTTTGGAAGCCGCCCAGAGTGGCTGGGGAAGCCCAGCCAGATGGGCGGAGTATAAATAATAAATTATTATTATTATTATTATTATTATTATTATTATTATTATTCAGGGCAAATGGCCACCCTAGCCATGCCTTTCACCAAGAGGGTCTTGCTTTGGTTTTCCTCCTCCCTTAAGAATGGGTTGTCCTTGACCACTTTTTCTGCCATGAGCAGAATGCTGAGGACCATTGAGAAAGCATGTGATGGTTCATGAAATGCTGCTTTCTGCTCATACTGAATAAAGTGAGTCGTTCCTGCCCCCAGTGAGAAAAACCCACAGCGGAAGATGCAAGTGATGCAACTTTCTGGCTGTGACTGTGTGTCAGGGCCTTTACACCCACTTCACCAGCCCACAAGAATCCTTACTTGCCTGTGGGAGTCATTTAGGGGCCAAAGAAGAAAAGCAAACAGCAACCCTGGAGGATTTATTCTTACTTGGCTCCAGCAACCAGGCAAGTGAATGTTCACAGGCCTATTGTAAATCCAAAAGCCATGGGCTGCTGGTTTAGGAGACATGTTCTCATTCAACTCTCCCAAGATGTTCTGAAATCAGAATGGATACCCTTGCAGGAGCTTTGAAGTCTCCCTGCTCAGATTCATCTTCATTGTGATTCCAACAGGCTTCCAAAGTGGTTGAAAAGTGTGAGGCCACCTAAGGAGGAGCCAATCAGTCAGTTCTGGTTTCTCTCACATTCTTGTTTTTCTCATGTTAAGTTCAGTCACCCACATATCCACACCAGTTTAAAATTTAGGGTTGTGTTGTTGTTTTTTAAGTCATAATGAAAATTCATTGGCATTTTAGTGCAAATCTCTCTTAATGCACACATTTTTGTATGCAGCTTTTTCCCTAGCATACACATTTTTGCACAGCACATTTATCCTAAATATTGATATTTCCCCATCAATATAATGGATGTTGGTCTGTTATTTTTACTAATATATGCATTCTTGTGTATGCATTTTTTTCACACATTCCTTGGCTGGAGAACTGCATTGCAAAATTCAGAGAAGTGCAAATTTCAAAGGATGGCTATGTTTCAGCATGCATAGTGTTTCAGAAAGCGTGGATTAGGTCAGTTAACCTTTAAATGCAAATACGATCTCTTTCTCATTCCTAGTGGGGACCTTAAAGTTGTCCATGCACCTGGACAGCAGACTGAGCAGGTCACCTGAGAACAATCCTTCCCACCAGGGTGAGATGAACTATGTTTCTGAGGAACTTACAGTAGTTCTTTCCAAATTTGCATCTATTAATATAAATTAACATGTGCAGCATTTATGTGCCTCTTGTGGTCACCCTGGCAGTCATGTGCATGGACCTGCCAATAACCCTCCAAGGGAAAGAAGACCAAAAACTGCCACCAAGACAGCTGGCAACTCAGCAACTCTTCATTCAAAAAGAAAGAAAGAATTGAATTGAAGGCCCTGCAACACTATTGGCCAGATTAAAACAGCCTAGGCCATAGGCCACAGAGTGCTGCTGTGTAAAAAGGGCAGCAGGGGTAGCAGCTGGAGTTGCCCATATATGGGGTGGGCTGGAACTTCTGCTGGAGCTGTTTGAGGGTTTATTTTGTTTTTTGCAGAACTTCCTGGGCAGTTTTGTTCCTTGGCAACCCCACACAGGGCTTCAGGAACTGGGTTTTTGTCTGGGCAGCTTCCTTCTCTCTCTCTCCCCCCCCCCCACACTCTTGGCTGTTTGATGCAATGGCGGAAGTTGTGTTGCACACCCCCTAGAAAAAGCAGTGAGCAAAGATCATCAGGCAACTGTCGGCTGGCACCAGAGCCTGCCTCAGCCCTAGCATTCAGTGAGCCCCGACCAACTCCCTGAAACTCCCTCCATAGATGCTTTGACATCACTTGCTACTCCTTCTGCAAAACCCATTTCTCCTAGGAAGCCCTTGGCATCTGCATCTTTGTGAGATTTTCCCTGCCACCCCGCCTCACCAGATAGCTGACCCTAGTGTTACTGGAACTGGGGGGGGGAGGGTTTCTCCCCTTTCAGTAACTCTTAATGCAGGCCTCCCCAACCTAGTGCCCTCCAGATGGTAGCTAGCCCTAGTGGTAAGGACTGTAGGAAGCTGCCTTCTACTGATTCAGACAATTGAATCCATCTACCTCAGTCTTGTCTACACTGGCTGGCAGCAGCTTTCCAGGGGTACAGGCAGAGAGTCTCTCCCAGCCCTACCTGGAGATGTCAGTGGGGACTGAATCTAGGACCTTCACTATGCTAGGCAGATGTTCTACCATTAAGAGAGGAAGCTACAGGTGAGGATCTCTCCCTTTTAAGCAACTCTTAATGCCACCTTCCCTAACCTGATGCCCTCCAGAACCCTTGGACTAACAATGCCATTGCAAGGCCAATGACATCAAGGGACACAGGTTAGCAAAGTCTTAAAGGCAGAGGACTTCACCCCCAACAACAGGTGGGGATTTGGCTTGGGCAGCTCTGTCCTTCCTTAGTCCTCTGCACCCAACTTCAGGAGGAGGACATTCCTGCTGGAGAAGTGACTGCTGTCCCCAAAAGAACCTAATTTAGAAATTAAGCCACGATTTTAGTGCAGCTGTGCTTCTTCAGTGCTTTTTCTCACCATAAAGCAAAATGTAGCAACAAAGGTAGAAGCTGATTGTGGTCTTTCTTTTTTCAATTTTCAGTTTGATTTCAACAAATTTTGTAACAAAAAATACATCTGATTTGCAAGCATCAACTCATATAGAAATCAAACCACTATCTTCCCTCTGTTTTATATAGCATTTTTGAAAACAGAGTCACACAGAGAAATCCTAGCCCTAGACAAGCAGCAGCAGGGTCTGACTGCTGTGCCAGCCTGGAGTTGGCACAGATTGTGCCCAATGCCATCAAGCAATGGCAGTGAAGCCACGGTTGGATCCAGTGGATTCCAGGTTGGCACAAGCCCCTCTGTGCTCCCTGGATGCTTTCTGATGTTCAGCAGGTCAAATGGAGAATTATGCACCGGAGGAGTGATACCAACATTATTAAATTTAATTTACAATGTTACATAACAGCAAAAAAATACATTGTGCATGTTTTACTATAAATAGAGAGAGAACAAAAATAAACTAGTGCAAATGTATCCATCTGTATACTTAAGACAAAATTGTATATGGATGTAATTCATGATCTTTCCAACTTGGGTCATGTTTCATGCAAAAACAACAAAAACAGCCCCCTCTCCGAGTTTGAAAACTTTTTTTTATCCTGCCAATTCCAGTGCAGATAAA
Source organism: Podarcis filfolensis (assembly GCF_964270895.1). Classification (NCBI taxonomy): domain Eukaryota; kingdom Metazoa; phylum Chordata; class Lepidosauria; order Squamata; family Lacertidae; genus Podarcis; species Podarcis filfolensis. The sequence goes on along the minus strand of NC_139611.1, from coordinate 54,045,360 downwards.
GTCCACCACAATTCATACTCCATACCACAGGAGATGAGATTGTGGCTGAGAAAGCCTGCATTACACCAGCCCTGCAAAGTGCCCTGGTGTTATACTGATTTTGCTAGGAGAGGGACTTAGAGCAGTGTACAACAACCCTGCAGTGCAGTTCAGTGTTGTCATTCAGTCTCCCAATCTGTGCTTTATAAAGAGAAACTGGGGGCTGGGGGCTCATTTTGAACTTGATTGTGGCAGCAATACCATGACTTAACGGAGAGGTGAAGGGAGCAAGAGAAATAGAGCATTTTAGTTGCAGGTGAAAGATACCAGCTGGCACCAGATCTATATGTTTCATTATTTAGCTAGAGCTGGGAAAGATCCCAGTTCTGATATCTTGGCGAACCACTGCCACTCAGTGTAGGCAGTACTGAGCTGGATGGATCAGCTGTATGGCCTGATCCTGCAAGGTGCTTTCTATTGCCAGTTCACTGCAAATGCGAGTTGCAAAGCGAGCCTGCTCTTTCAGCCTGCTCTCGGTTTTTTTGAAATGTGAAATAATGGAACTTCTGCCTGGAATTCATGCAGTGGGGCCCTCTGATCCCTTTGCACTAGTCCCGGATGTCCCCGTGGGTTGGATGTGGTCACTTAGCATCACAGGCAAATACTTCTCTGTGTGTGAGTTGAGGCACGTTCCCCTCTATTTCACATGTTGCAGAAAAGGAACATTTACATCCAAAACATATTCTAAACTCCTGGCTCAGATAAACCCACTTGTATTTAACAAACTGAATGCTAATGGGGGGGGGATGGAGATTTTGTGTGTGCGTGTGTGTACAGAAATCAACTAGAAAATTCAGCACATAATCTAGCAAAAATCAAGCACTTTTAAAGTCCCCAGTCTGAAAGTCTGGAGAAGCTTCTGCCTACAAGCATAGACTAGCTTTCCTTAACCTGGTGCCTTTTAAGATTTCTGCACTACAATGTAGCCCCAAATATCTGGAAAGCACGTGGTTGGGAAGAGTGATATAGACAATACTGAGGCACGTGAAGTAATTGGTCTGACTAAGGTTTTTACCTGTGTCCTTGTCTTTATTAGAACCAAAATGTAGGAATACTAGAGGAAACTACAGACTACATAATCCCACTCAGTCCAAAAATATTTTGGGAAAGATTTATTGACTACTGCATGTGATGATCCATAGGTGCTTAGATTTACTGTATTAGCTACAAAATAATGAATTGCTTTGTACTGGGAATCCCCATTAACTTTGCCAGTAGATGATTGTATGAAAGTATTTAGAAAGTGCCCTTGTAAACCAAAGCGGCATATTCATAAGGCATCAAGGAGAGAGAATTCATACTCAAACAGATTAACTGAAATATGTATTTCATTTATAGTGCTTTAAAATACTAGACTGGCAGAACAGTGTTCAGCATTATACAGTACATTATTCCCTCTTATGTAAAGGTCATGTACACTTGTACCACTTGAGTTTATGTTCTTTGATTATGTACATAGCTTTAAAATGTGTGTGTGTGTGTGTGTGTGTGTGTGTGTGTGTATGTGTGTGTATATATATATATATATATATATATATATATATATATATATGTGCTAAATTCAAATTCAGTCTTCTTCAGTCTGGTGCCTCCTGATGTTATGTACTACAGCTCCCATCAGCCCTGGCCAAAGCCAAGGATAATGTTCTTTGTTCTCCAAATGCTGCTCTGTACACACAAAACTCGAGGAACAGCTAGCAAAGCTGCCCTTTCTGACTTCTGTTATTCCACATTAAAGGGCATTTTCAGGTTGCCCAGATGAGGATGGGGGCATGGGAAAGCACACTTGTCCTTCCTTCAAGGTAGATAGCAAGACTCTTCACACGACTCCATTCACTCTCTCCTCTCTGCCCTTTCCAAAGCAGCCAAGGAAGTCAAACCATCACAGCAGCCACAAACATCTCAAGGAATGTTTCCCAAACTTTTGATTGCCCAGGAGCAACCCTTGTTCCTAATTTAAACCTCAAGGTACATTGCACGCTGTACTCAATAAGATGTGTACAGATGGGACCCACAACAATACACTTGCAGGGTGGAGTGCTCATGTGCAGCTTGCTTACCAGCCAGCCGCCAGGCCCTTCCTGAGAGGACTCCATTCCATTCCCTCCACCACCCACTCAGTTTTTGCTCCCAATAGACACTGGGCATTTTGTGGCTGTCGGGCACACCCAATCCTATTTTGGAGAGTCTCAACCCCCGTAGTTTTTTTTTTCTCCTCCAATTTTTTTGGTACTTTTTCAAACCTTGGGAACCTACTGAGACCTCCCCTCAAGTGCCTGGGTAGTGCTATTCCAGCTTCATAAGGACCAGCACCCAGAGATTGGATTTGCAATTACTGGTAGTTTATACCAGATCTTCTCAAGTAGCTTCCAGGACGCTGGGCCATCAGCCACCCCACCTCCCATCAGTTGTAGGATAGCCAAGTCAGTCAGGGATGGGACTATATCATGTGCAGTATGAGTGAGTTCCAGTGCCATTTGCTATCCCTTCCCTTGTAGCTGCTCCCCCTATACTGGTAAAAAGGGAGGGGTCAGTGCAGCATGATGACCTTCTCAATATGATGGTGGTGATGGTGCCTTTGATCCCCCCTCCCCAATACACTGCTTGGGACCTGCACAACCCTCCCTTGCCATCTGACAATCTAGAAGTGTCACAGAGCTTCACAAATGAATTTATTTGCAGCTCGTTTGCATGCCCAGCTCTCTCTTTGCAGTGGGCAAGTGAAGCACAGAGATCTGAGCCACCAAAAGGCAGCGAAATGTGATCAGCTTCATAGTACTGCCTTACGATGGCGAGAACGGCAGAGAGATTCGGGAATATAAGGAGAAAAACAGTTTAGGAACAGAGGCTGATCTCTGTCTCTCTGCTAGTGGCACTTTTTGCTCTCTCTTTTTGCTGAGGAGCCAGTGGTTAGGAGAATGCAGCCTAATGATACAGGAAATGGACAGAGTTGCTCAAATAAGCCACTAAACCAGGAAGGAACAGGGACGGGTGATCTGAGAGTTTTGGGTGCTGATCCCAGTAAAGGTAGCTAAACTCGCTTCTCTGCATTTAACTGCCACCTTGCAAAAGAGACTAGAAAAAGAAACACAGTGTATTCAGGTCTCAAGACATTTTTCGTTTTTACCTAAAAGCTGCAGTGGGCTCAGAGCACAATTGGATAAGCAGCACTGAGAAAGAGCTTGTAGCACTCATCAAACACACCCTGCCCCAAAGGCCCAAGTAAGCTTCCGTTGCGGTGCTAATAGCAGCTTTAGGCATCAGGGAGGGGTGATTTAGAGCAGGGAGATGACTGCCACTGTTCTGACCAAAGCTTTGGGCACCAGGGAGGGGGCATCAGAACAGGGAAAGGACACAAAGCAAAAGGACTCTCCCTCCCTTCCACCAGGATGGACTTTGGCAATATGGCACCCTGTGCAAGGTCAAAAATTGGCATGCACACCCCAAATAATTCATTTTGGTATAAGTTGCTTTTTAAATTTTGTGCCCCCTCGGCTCTGCGCCCTGTGTAAGGGAACCATCCGCACGGCCCTAAATCCAGCACTGCCTCCCCAGTGCCACTCCTCCAAGCAAACTCAAAGCCTCCCACATAATAACCTGGCCACAGATCTTGGCTGCTGTGGCCACAGTCTCTATCATAGAAAGTTATGAGTGCACAAATTATTTTTGCTGAGGGAGCCCTGCCCACACAACTCTGCGTAGCCTCGGAGAAATGACTCTTGCCGGGGATCCTTTCTTGGTCTCCTGGAGGGAATTCCCACCACAGCCAAGTGGCTGTTTGCAAGTCTGCTCTGATTCCCAACATCATCATCACCATGATGATGATGTACCTGTGCAGTCTCTCCCCTACCCCTTTTGATAAAAAACATTTTGACAAACACCAATAGCCCAGGTTAAAGTTGCAATACTAGCATGCTTACTCAGAAGAAATGGGTGTCATGCTACACAACTGAGCAAAAGAAATCTGGTTCTAAACCATCCTCCTCCCCTCCCTCAAAATATTATTTTTAAAATAAATAGACTGCCCTTATCATACTGCCAAATGTAGTAAGAAGCGGGGGAGGGAGAGCACCCACCCTCAACTTAATTTACACGACTAAAGTTAAAGTAGCATTTCCCATAAGCGTCACAGCCAAAACAGAGGTGATGTTGGGGAGAAATTATTCTGTAAAATATAATTTAATATTTTTCATTTAAAGTGTGTTCAAAATGTATGGTGAATTGTTAAAGAAAAAGTTTACCATGTCTGTGTTACCTTCTACAAAGCATTATCACTGGATTACCTGCATCCCTGCCTCTGTGGCCTGAAACACTGAGTATTTGGCTCAATTCATTAGATGCAAGTTAAAATCTCATTTAAAAAGGCACCTTCTAATCAAAGCTGGATCCTGTTGAACAGGTGCAAGCCTCTTCTACCAGCACATCTGCAGCCCCAAACCAAAGCGCATTCAGCAAGTCCAACCATGTTCAGTAAAGCTTACTCCCATGCAAGCATGCAGGGGCATGGATCCTTAACAGTACAACCCTAGGCATGCCTACTTAGGAGTAAGCTACACTGAGTGCCATGGGATTTATTCTGAAGTAAGAATACACAAGATTTTGTCCAAGAGCATTTTTCTGTCCAATCCCATCCCCTGCCCACTATAGCATACAGATAAAATAATCTGGTATTACATGCTTTTGACAGTCAGTTAAGAAACAGTCATGTGAAACCCCTTTGCTCACATGCAGTCCCAAAATAATAGAAGCCACGCAGACAAAAAGGGTTATGGCAGAATATTTTACATTTTATTTATGACTTTTAAAACCAGGATATTTAAAGTCCTGGATCTTTGTTTAGCTCCAAAAATACACCATATATAAAAACACATTGATTTCCAGGTATTCACACTTAAAAGAAGACAAACTCTTAAACATTTTTACTACCTGATACTAAGAGGATTCAGAATTGGCACTTAGGTAAAAATTCAGTGCTGTTTCTTTGGAGAAGCACCAGCTGGCTAAAAGTGCTTACTGGGACTTGGGATCCTAAGTGGGGGGCACAGACAAAACAGAACCGCCTCCCCTTCACTCTCCAAAGAATGGAAACTTCGCACAGACAGAACTCGGTGCAGCTGGGACCCCAGAGCCCCACCTCTACACCTCCAAGTCAACAACAAGTGTGCCAGACTCACTCTCTCTACCTGCCTTCAGGTGGGAATCCCAGGCAGGTCATACTTGCTGGAATTACAGAAGCAACTCCAAAGTTGGCTTTCACTGTCAAGGAAGCCAGCGGGATTATTACTTTTTCTTTTCAAAGAGACAGGACACCACTAGTTCCAGCTGGTGAGATGGCAAGGATCGAAGCAATAAAATACAAAATATTAATAATAATAACATTAATAAAAAGAAGGGTCAGCAGACACCGAGGGGACCCCTTCTTGGCTTTCACAGTACAGAAGGCACAGGTGGGATGAAGGAAAGGAGGGAGAGAACTTGGGAGGGTCAATACCCGCATCCAGAGGTCCTTCAGTTTGGGGGTTTGCCACCAATAGCATACAGTGCAGGCCAAAAATGCTGCTCTTCGCTTGGGTAGGAAAGACCCCTCCCATCCCAAAGCTGCCTTCTGGGGTGACCGTTTCCCTTTGAGTCCCGAATTTCAGTCCAGGGTGGGGTTGAACAACGTGGTAATGGAGAGAAATCATGCGCCCCTATCCTTTCCCCAACCTGCCTCTCAGCCTTATTAAGGTGGAGGTGGATGGGGAATTCTTTTTGAAAAGTAGCAGCAGCAGAATCCCCCATTGCACACTGCTTCCCTCCTCACCCCGAGAGACTCCCCAACCACCGAAGCATCAACAGGCGCGTCAGTAAAACGTCTCTGCTCCTTCCATTCCGCCACAAACTCGCTCCAGTCCGATTTCTGGAAGCTTGAGAGACCGCCGAGTTTGCACCAGGCAGCCCAGGATCTGCCAGGCACTGACATTCCGGGGCGGCGGGGGCGCACCCGATTTCAAAACACCACCTGGCAAGTCCTGGGAAGAGTTCAGATTTCAGGAGAAAGACCCTACCAGGCTGTTGTCGGGGGCCGCCTCCCCGTCTAAGGCACAAAAGTCCCTGCGCATTTGGCTCTGCACCCTGCAAATGGGGCCAGACTGAGGGATATATATATATATTTTTAGTCCCAACGTAGGTAAGGGGTTGATTTTCTCACGCGCCCCCGGTGTGCGCCCCGGCACCTACTTGCGGGCAAGAAGGGCTCCCACCATAGTCTGCGCGCCGCAGCTTCCCCGGGCGAGCGCTTCAGAGCCCTCGCTGCTGGCAAGAAACAGAGAGAGAGAGAAGCTTGGAGAGAGCACTTAGCGAGCTGCCCTTCTCGGCGGCAGCGGCGGCGCGGGTCGGAGTCCGGCTCCGTCGGGGCGCGCGCTCAGGCGCAGCTGCCCATGGCCTTGACGAGCGAGCTCTCGGGCAGCTGTCGGAAGATGCCGCGCAGGGTCTCCAGCTCTCGGCTGAGCTGCTCGACGCGCTTGCGGAGCCGCTCGTTGTCGTTGCTCAGCTCCAGCACCTTCTGCTGCGTCTCGGCGTTGCGCTGCTTGGCTTTGTCGCGGCTCTTGCGCACGGCGATGTTGTTGCGCTCGCGGCGCACGCGGTACTCGCTGCTGCTCTTGTCCAGCAGCTTCTTGGACTTGCCCGACGACGCCGCGGACCCGCCGCCGCCGCCCGCCACGTGGAGCCGGTGGTGCGGGTGGTGGGCTCCGCCGTGGGGGCTGGGCGCCGGCGTGGGGGGCGGCGTAGGCTGCCCGCCGGGCTGCAGATGCACCGTGGTCTGGGCGCAGTGCGCCACCTGGTACTGGAGGTGGCTGCAGTTGGGCCCGGCCGGCGGCGGGTAGAGGGCGGCCAGCGCCGCCGCCTCGTCGTCCTCGTGGGGCTCCTGCTTGATGAGCAGCGGGCGCAGGCCGGGCAGCGCCGGTCCCCCGGCCAGGCGCTCGTAGGCCGCGCCGGCCTCCAGCTTGTCCGCGTAGCCGTAGAGCGGGCCGCCTTGCGGGAAGCCGACGCCCGGCATCCCGGCTCCGACGCCGTACTCCAGACCGGCCTTGGCGGCGCGCTCCTGCTTGTTGTGCTGGAAGAGGTCGGCCAGGAACTCGTCGTTGAAGGCGCCCGGGTCGATGTAGGCGCTCAGGTCGATGGAGTTCTCGTGCTCGCAGATGTCGGGCAGCTCCGAGGCCGCGTAGCCGTAGGCGCCGGCGGCGGGCAGGTGCGGGTGCGCCCCGGCGGGCGAAGCGGGCTGGTGGCGCTGCTGCTGCTGCTGCTGCGCGGGCTGCCGGGCGTGCGGCTGGAGGGCGCTGCTCTGGGGGGGCCGCGAGTCCGCCTCGTAGAAGTTGCCCGACTCCATGGAGTAGCTAAAGCGGGCCGCCGCGGCGCATGGTGGGGGACCCGCTGGCTCCAGGCTGAGGCTGCACCGACTCTGCCGCTTGCACGGATGAGTCCTTCCTACTCTCTTCGGCTCTCGGCTTGCTCCCGGGCTGCCTCCTCCAGCCCTCGGCCTCCTATTTATACCCCCTGCTTCGCAGGCAGAGCCGGGCATCGCCCTCTAGTGTCCAACCTCCTGGGAACTTTGACCGGCCTCGCCTCCTTTCGGCGGAGCTCGGAGCCCCGACGGGGCCTCCCCGGCTGCCCTGCCTGCCTGCTTGCTTGCCCGCCCACCGCCTCCTCCTCCGGGCTGCCTGCCTGGACGGGACGGACGCCAGCGCCCTGCAGAGGGACGCGCACCTGCCTGCCTGCCTCTGAGGACCCAGGAGCGGCTTCATAGTGCACATCGGAGCCGGATCGTTTGCTTCCTCCCACCCCGCGTAACACACATACACACGTTAATCGCAACACGGTTCCTGTCCCTTTCGTGTCAGTTGTACGCTGCAGCACACTCACTAAGGGAAATGGATTTTTGGAGTCTAACTACTACACTAAACGCGTGTTAACTAAGCGCCACCCCCAGCACGTTCTCTGTATATCAGTTCATTCTGAGAAGCACCTTTGAGGAGAAGGAATTTAAAGGAGAGAAGCAGTGCGCGTGTGTTGGGAGACCGCGGGCGCGATTACCTTTCTGCTGGCTCCAACTGCCCTCCCTTTCCTCAAAAAAGTGCTCCTGTTGTCACGATTCTTCGGGCATCACTAAAATCTCCCCACCCCATCTTGCCCCACTTTATACAGACAGGCATTTGCTTCTGTTCTGATTTGCAAAGCGGGGGAAAGGCAACCCAGGCACCCAGGCACCGAATCCATTCCACAGTGCAAGTATAACCATGCAGCTTGGATCTCGGCCAAAATGCCTTTTTATTTTCTAAATTGCCAGGCAGATTAATACTGTCCAAAGGCTTTAACAACCTGGAAACTCAGATAAGGAGCTCTCTGAAGTGCCCAGGGAAGTCCAAGGTACTTTCAGTGTGCATTCCAAGAGAGGTGTGTGTATGTATGGCTATGTGTGTGTGTGTGTGTGTGTGTGTCTGTGCACACCTGCCTGGAGAGAGAGAGAGATACCTTCTGCCCTTTTCAGAAACGCTTTCCTTGTAGTTACAGCCTTTGCAGTTGCAAACATCACCATCAACAACAAATAATAACTGAGGTGTAGTAGAGGAACATCCCCCAACCTGGTGCTGTCCAGGGGATTTGGATTTGGATTAGGTATGGGAAGACTCAAGACAAGGATTGAAGAGATGGGGCTTCAATTCCCCCTCATTCACTTAGGGATGAAGGTCGTTGGAAGGACAGGAGGAAGGACCATATTCACTTTCATGAGCTGCTAGGAGGAAAGAACAAGTAGAAATGTGATAGATATAAAATAAAATGATTTATCAATTTGGACCACCCTTTCTACCTTGCAGCCTGAACCTAAATGCATTTACTGAGACTGCAGCCTTAACCCCCCACACCAGGGATAAGCCCAATGGAATTCAGTCGGCCTTACTTTTGAGTAGGCATGGCTATGGTTGCACTGTTACTCCCAAAGAAGCATGCTTAGAATTGCAGTCATTTTGCAACTTAATTTTGGTTGTTTACTTTGAAATAAGTCCTATGGAGTTTATTATTTGTTAGTTTGTTGCATTTATGTTTACATCCAGACAGTTCAAGGTGGCATATGTAGTTCTTCCTCATTTTATCCTCACAACAACCCTGTGAGGTAGCTTAGGCTGAGAGACAGCGACTGGTCCAGGGTCACCCTTGGAGCTTCACAGCCTAGTGGGGACATAAACCCTGGTCTCCCAGGTCCAACATGCTAGCAAACTGCACCACACTGAGTCTTTTTGCAACAGCACAATGAGAGTGTTTTGGACCTCGCTTGGCCTATCCAGAGCAGGGGGAACCAGCATGGTACCCTCCAGTTTTGTTGGATTCCAACCTACATCATCCCCAGCCATTGATTAGGGCTAATGGAAATGGGGAGGGGGGCACCATGTTGGCTACCTCTAATCAAGAAAGCCAAAGCATTCTGAAATCTCATGCCTAGTCCAGCAGTCTATTTGTGAGATGTACGTTCCTAAATGGAATGCCTCCCTTGTGGAATTGCAAATTAGCAACTGGGATAGACAGACCCACCTACCCTCAAAGCCTTTCCTCCCTCAGATTGTACTTCCAGACAACTTCAAGACTTCCCTCTATTCTTTTCTTCATGCTGATCAGGGCTGAGCTGTAGAAGGCAGCCTGAAGCAGGTCCAGATCAAAGAGCAACAAGGAACTCAGTCCCACAGGAGGCAGTGATGGCCCCTAACTTTAAAAGATTGAAGTCATGGAAATGAGGTCTATCATCCAGCAATGGTGGATATGCTCTACCTCCATGGTTGCAGGCAATAATGCTTCTGAATACCATTCGCTGGAAACCACAGGTGGGAAGAGTGCTCTTGTGTTCATTTCCTGCTTCTGCACTTCCCACAGGTACCTGGTGGGCCACTGTGAGTAAAGGATGCGGAACTAGATGGGCCACTGGTCAGATCTAGCAGCTTGTCTTACATTCCCATGAGGATCAGAAGAGAGGAATGACACATGTAGACCTTGTGGCTCAAGCAGAATTTGGCTAGAAACCCTTTCATGATCATTCATAAGCCAAAGGAGGAGAGGAGAGTTGGATGGATTCAGTTCTGAAGGTTCTTAGCTGAGGAGTTGCAGTGACTTGGCTCACCACTTGGGGCAGCAGTCAGCAGTTCCTGAGAAAGCGCACTTGTCAGATTTTGGTACCCAATGCAGTACTTTCTGGACACGTACAGGTGCCTGATGCTCAGTCCAGCAACAACAAATAGGGTAACAGATACATGCTTTCACCAGACATAGTCTTGGTTTCAATCTCCTGTTAAAATAACCAGGTAGCAGGCAATGTGTAAAAGACCTCTACCCATGTTCCTGGAGGGTTGCTGCTAGTCAGAGCAAATGATTCTGGGGTTGCCTACCCCTGCCAAAATGGAATGGGTGTATGTTTTAGCTGCTGCACCTATCTAAAAGGCTCCAAACATGATCAGACTCATCTGTCAAATATGATGAGGGCCTCGCCTCATCCACACTGGAGTTTGATGTGAATTTGCAGCTGTTTGTGTCCCTGTGCTGCTGGATCCCGCCCGCCCCCCGCCAGTGTCTATTAATTTTTATTCATTTATTGCATTTATATCCCACCTTTTCTCCAAGGAGCTCAAGGTGGCATACATGGTTCTCTTCCTCTTCATTTTATCCTCACAACAACCCTTTGAGGTAGGTTAGGCTCAGAGACTGTGATTGGCCCAGTGAGCTTCATGGCCAAGTGGGGATTTGAACTCTGGCCTCCCAGGTCATAGCCTCACCTCAGACCCTGAATCAGAAGTAATATTTGTAAAACTGAAGTTTAAGTCCTCCCACTGACCTAAGCTTGGGAAAGTAAAATAGCAACACCTCTTCTTTTTCCTTCCCCACACAGGTGCATGGAACTGACTGATATCATAGCCAGCCAAGAGGGGATTAACCCTACCAAATTTTAGAAAGGCAGATCCATGGGTTTCTGTGCTAGTCAAGAATAGATGACAAGGTAAAAGGTTATTTGCCTATTTAAAAGTTGTTTTTTTTACTTAACTTTAATTGTACATCACTTAGAAAATCTATATTATGAGGTGTAAAATAAATATGAATATTATTACTTATTAGGCTAGGAGAGGATCAAATGAATAATGATTTAACAGGCTTTATTTGGAAGTGTGTTAACTAAATGCTTGGCAAGCAACAGATACGTGGCTGACACCACTGAGTAAGTTATGCCTCTTTCCCAGAAGAGGCACATACAAGCCCTGGGTCTGGGTTTGTTGCTCCATTTGCTTCAAAGTCTGTCTGAAGAGCTGTGTACATTTATTTTCTCTGGCTTATTTCCCCCTAAGGCAAGAAGATGAACACCATCTGCCATGATGTTGTCAGATTTCCATCCCATACAACTAGTGTGCAAGAGAAAACTGTGTGGCCATGGTTTTAAATGGACATCCTTAATTTGTAAGGAGAACACATGGCACCCCGATTTGCTTTGCTGCCACCACAGGGATCTTTACAACCATTTGCTACATGTGTGTCTAAGAACCCATGTCTGAATGCATTTACACACAGCACCTTGCATGAGAGGTCAGATCTTTGCTGGAGTCTATTGCTCTGAGAACATACCTGAAATATCCTGTACCCAAAAATGTACTCTTACCCAGAACTATTCCATGGGGAAGTTATTTTAAAGCAATAACAAAGGAATTGATAATAAAATAGTGTGGTGCAGCATTTATATTAAAAAGCACAGGAGTATTTAACTAATATCGCAACTCATTTAAACTCCTAGTCTAAGGGAAATAAGAGTTACTACACTTTTAGAGGAAAATAAAGTGGAGGGCTTACAGGATTCCATAGTTTGCAAAACATTACCTATCCAGGCTACGATGAACTATTCCTGCAGCTATGTGGGTGCGAGGATGTGAGAGACCAAGACTAGAAGCAGGATCAGGAATATGGTGCCTTTGTGATTTCAGTTCTTTGGGAAATCTCTCTGAACTTTCATTCCACCACCCAATGGAATCCTAACCAGGCTTCTTGATCCAGCACTGACATCAGTGTGGAGTTGCATGGAAAGTTTTTTTTTAAAAAAATATTTTATTAAGGGTTTTCTTGTTTTACAGTGTAAGTGTAATGCCTCGTATTTTTTTTTCTTCCATGTAACAATTTTACAAATCTGTTTCATTTGATGAGGCATTAGGGAGAGAAGAAAAAAAAGAAAAGAAAAAGAAAAGAAAAAAAAAGAAAGGGGGTGGAGGGAGGGGAGATGGATGGGGGTGGGGTCGGGTAGCGGTGTTTCTGTTATGCTTAATGTATGTAGAGTTTGGTGTCAGCGTGCTTGTGTTGTTCACTTGTGTTCCTTTGGTGGTGAGAGAGGTTGGGGTTGGCCTAGGGTGTGATTGTTTGTTTGTGATTGGCTGTGGTGATCTTTGTTTTCGTGTGTGAGTGAGGTGGGTGGGTGTTTTGGATCAGGTTAGCCATATTGATTTGTATGCTGTTGGTGGATTATTGTCGTTGTCCTGTTGGGCTGTGTATGTGATAAAGGGGAGCCATACCGGGGTGAAGGTGTCTTCTTCTGTTTGTCCCCGTGTCAGTTTCAGTTTATTAGTTAATTTTTCTAGTAGGGCTGTTTCCCATACTATTTGGTACCATTGGTCCATGCTTACTCCTGACAGGTCTCTCCAGTGTCTGGTTATGGTGTTTAGTTGCATGGAAAGTTGAAGGGGTCTGGGAATCTCTAGTTGGGCATGCACAAGTGAGGGACAATGAGGGGTTTGCTGATATGTACGTAGGTGTGCACAGGGCCAGCCCACCTATGAGGCAAGGTGAAATGACCACCTCAGGTGGCAAAGTCCATAGAAGCAGCAGATCCTGATGTTGATCTTTCTCGCCCTCCCCCTGTCACGGTCTGGTTCACGGGCAATCAAAGTCCTGGCAGGGGACGTCAGGACCAGGGGCAAGATAGCAGGGTGGGAGCAGGATCAGGGGTCCAGAAGCCAGGAGTCAGGAAGCCAAGAGTCCAAGGGTCAGAGAGCCAGGAGTCAAGAAGCTGAGGGTCAGGAAGCAGGGAGTCATGAAGTTAAGGGTCCAAGGATCAAGAAGCAGGGAGTAAAGAAGCCGAGGTTCAAGGATCAGGAAGCAAGAAGCCAAACACAGCAAGGCAGGAAGTGTGTTGTTGTGGCAAAGAGCTGAAGGGAAATGCTGACCTTATACCCCTTCCCAGCTCTTGCCACCAGGTGCTGTGAGTTACCAATCAACCTCACCTGTGAGGCCATGCCTTGCCTCTTCAGAACAAACTTAGGAAGGCCCCAGTCCTGCAAAGTCCTATTGGTCACAGGGCCTGGCTCCTGCATGCACACCTGACACCCCCTTGTTCCTGGTGTAGATCTTCCCTGGCACCTTCTTCCCTGGCAGGGAGAGGGGATGCCATTTGGGGGGGGGCAGCTCAGGTGCCAAAAAGTCTTGAGACTGCTCTGGGTGTGCACAAAGCAGGGTGTGTGAGTATCTCTTCAAGATAATCTCTTGAACAGATTTCCTACTAGGCAGCAAATATTCTGCATGGCCTGCCAGGACACCTGGAATGAGATGCTATTGTTCTACTCATCCCACATTTACATATCTATATTTGACCCAGGAAGCCTATCTTGGGAAGTTAAGATAAGGGTCTTATGTTGGGAACTCTGCATCCAGGGACCTTTTTTGCCATTATCATCGTTTCAGTGATTGAATCATCAAGGTTCCTGTCATACAATAACTTGCTAGAGAGGGTCAGAAAAGAAGTAGGAGTGGTGGGGTGCAATTACCAGAGTCTGCTGCTGTTCATGTCAATTTATGGTCTGGTTACAAACATCAAACGACAGCCAATATAACACCATGTTTAGCTTTCACAAAGGCATCTGGCTTCACTGTCAAAAGTACACATTGGCATTCTGGTGCAGCATCAGAGATTGAGAGCCTCAAAGTGAACTTGAAACATGCCATTCTTCTATCCCTAGAGATGCAACTGCCCAGAATATTTTACCTAAAAAACAGATAATTTTTTTCATCTATAAGACGCCCCCATGTATAAGACACCCCCAATTTTTGGGAACTCAGATTTAAGAAAATGGGGGAAGATGTAACCGTGTATAAGACGCCCCCTAATTTTTGACATTCTTTCTAAGGGAAAAAAACCTAGTCTCATACATGGAAAAATACGGTAATTTGCAAGGTATCAGCAACCTCACTCCACCATCAGACCAATCACCCTTAAAAGAACAAAATGGTCTGTCACAGGTCAGGTGCAAAACAGAGCAGGAAAGTGGTTGTGTTTAGAAGACAATGGTGGTGGTTCTTATAAGAATGTATTATTAATCTTTTGTTGGAAGCCACCCAGAGTGGCTGGGGAAACTCAGCCAGATGGGTGGGGTATAAATATATTATTATTATTATTATTATTATTATTATTATTATTATTATTATTATATACACCATCTTTCATTTTGAGAAGAAATACCAAGGTGGTTTACAAATGAAACACCACAATAAAACTAATTCAATAAAACCAAGTTAACATATCAACCACAATAAAACAACATCAAACTATCAGGAATAGCGGGAACTGGTGTTAATGCACAGGAAAATGCTTTGCTAAACAGGTACATTTTCAGTTATTGGCAGGAATCATTATCACTGGAGCTCACCTGATCTCCATGGGAAAATCATTCCACAAGGTAAGTGTCAGCATGGAAATGTGTTGGGGTTTTTACCCCTACCCCATGAACAAAAAGCAAACAAACCCCAGTGCTCTCAAGACAGTTATATACAAGTTGGAACTCTAGGTTTAATAAGGAAGGAGAAACAAAATTCTTTACACATTTATCGATTCCAACTGGAAAATGTGCAACAGGAATCTCTGCATAATGCTATTCTCTGCAAAATGCACTTCTCTTCCCAAACTGCGACTTGCATGGATGGGGAGAGTTGTTTTTTTTTTAAGAGGTCACTGGAATGACAGCTGAGAGTTTATACTACCTCAGGTTAATCCATTATCCCATGCAGAAGTTACATTTAAGATATACATGCTCCTGCTTAGCTGTGGGTGAAGGGGTACCTGAGAGCATCTGAAATGGGGGTGGCTAGCCATTTTTGGCCAAAGGAGTCACAACCACTCTTGGCCAACCCTCTGGGAACAGTATGCCAGCAGTGGGTGCAGCCCCCCCTGCACTGTTACATGCACATCCAGGACAACCTATTCAGGGTGCTGGGTTCAGCAGACAGTTTTAAACCTCTCGATCCACCCCTGCACAGTGTTTGCTTTAACATGGTTTTCTTTTTGTAGCCACCACCACTGCTGGCCCAGGAAAATATGCTTGGTGCCCTGGATCAGGCCCCAGACCCCAGGTGAGCCACGAAAGGAGTCGTGGAACGTATTAATAAAGTGGCTGCCTCTTAAGGAAGGTTTTGTGGGCATTATAGGTGCCCCAGAACTTAATACTTCACCCAGGTGCTTGGGAGACCACCCTTTGCTTGTATTTCAACTCTTCTGCCTCCAATATATTATTTAATATATTTATATCTCACCTTTCCTTCAAGGAGCTCAAGGTGGCATACATAGTTCTCCTCCTCTCCCATTTAATCCTCACAACAATCCTGTGAGGTAGGTTAGGCTGAGAGACTGAGACTGGTTCAAGATCATCCAATGAGCTTCATGGCTGAGTCGGTATTTGAACCCTGATCTCCCAGGTCTAGTCCCACACTATGCAGCCACAGCAGTTGCTAGTGTAACCATGGCTTGGAGAAAGTGGATAGAGAAAACATCTCTTTCCCTCTCTCATGACACTAGAGACAACCAGCGAAACTGAATGTTGGAAGATGTAGACAAAACAGTAATGCTTCATGCAGCACATGGTTAAACTATAGAACTCGCTCCCTCAGGAGGCAGTGATGGCCACAAACTTGGATGGCTTTAAAGGCGGATTGGACAAATTCATGGAGGATGAGGCTATCAGTGGCTACTAGCCACAGTGGCTATGCTCTGCCTCCACTGTCAGAAGAAGTAATGCTTATGAATATCAGTCGTTGGAAACTGCAGGAAGGGAGAGTGCATTTGGATTTCCACAGGCATCTGGGTGGCCACTGTAAGAACAGGATGTTCAACTAGATGAGCTATTGGCCTGATCCAGCAGGCTCTTCTTATGTTATTTTCTTATTTTCTTACGTACTGTTCTCCAAGTGGGCCACAGCAAGTAAGCTTAAGTGCAGTTCAGAGGGTGTGAAGTCTTCTCACCAGGACAGATATTTCATAGCTGGCTCCCTCATCACTCAGCCATAGGAGCCTGGTGGCAAAAAGAGGGAATTATTGGAAGTGCCAAGATGGTGATCCCTCCTCACCAGCTTCCCAGATGTTCCATCTGCTAATGCTAGTGTTACTGCCATTGTGATTAATAAATACAAAAGAGACCTCATAGAGGACCACCAGAGACCCCATGAGATGCAGCTCAAGATGATGAGCAAAAGTGACAGCACCCAGTAAACCAACCAGAGGAGCCAGAACAGCAGCCTCCTGCAGCTCATCAGGGGTCTGTTTCATGAACTGAGTTGCACAGCCCCCATCCATTCTAAAGGAAGGTAGGAAGGAAAGAACGGTTCTGTAACTTGATCAAATAACTTGAAGGGGTCCCAGACCAAAGGTGGAGAACCTCAGGTCCAGGTTCCAAATGTGGCCCTCCAGTCCTCTGTATCTGGTCCTTGAAACTCTCTTAAGCTATGCTCACCCTTCTTTGCACTCTGGCTGGACTGTGCCTTTGAGCTCTGCTGTTGCCTCTTGCTTGTCTGGATGGAGAATAGAGGCAGATGGTGCATAGAATCTAGACCACTGTACAAAGGTACAATTTAAATTTGTTGCTCCACCCCCCTTTGCCTCTGAACCCACCCCCCACAGGCATGTTGCCTAGAAGGGAATGTGTCCCCTAGGCTAATAATGTGCCCTCCATTTAGACCAATGAAGAGGCATCTCTGTGGCACAATTCAACTCATTTCTTGAGATCTTTCTAGGTGGGATTTTTTCCCAGAAAGAAAAAAAGTTTGGAGGACTGGAATTTGGGGATATTGTTTATCAGTGGAAGCTGGTCATAGAATCATAGAATCATAGAGTTGGAAGAGACCACAAGGGCCATCGAGTCCAACCCCCTGCCAAGCAGGAAACACCATCAGAGCACTCCTGACATATGATTGTCAAGCCTCTGAAAATGAAAATCCTCATTACAAGTCTCCAAATGTATTGCCAGGTAATGAGACTAGACATAGATGCTAAATTCAGAGAGAAGCAACAAATAAAAAAGCTACAGAAACTGCAGTGTTTCTGGAACTCATATAGTTCTTAACATGCAATCAGTCAGATTGGCAGCCTCTGTAGGCGGTCCCCAAATGGGACAACAGACCACCAATTTTACTCCTCAAGTAAGTTATTAGGAAAATAGCAGAGACTGATGAAAACCAAAGTATCTCCAGCTCAGGCTTAGCAACCTGTTAAGGATACAGCTAAATCCCAAGCCTCCTTACTCTTCAGTCCCATTCTGGTCTGTTGGGGCAAATGGGGCACTGCCCCAGTAACTTCCTCACCTCATCCAGCCTCCACCTGCCTGCCTTCTTACTTACAAACAAATCCAAGGGATGGCACTACCTATCAGCCTCCTCCTCTGTTGAACTCCCCGCTCCAGTGGGCATCAGTCACCAAAGTGGCTTACTACAGTGCAGGTGACAAAGTCCTACAAGCCCAACATTTATCAGATGCATGAAGTGTAATCCAAAACTTGCAGGGTATATATGGTCACATGTTTCACCCCATTCTGACTGCAAAACTGAACTTGCAAAAAACAATATGCTCTCTATTATTCCATGTGCTTGGCTTGGTTTCCCTGCTGGCAAGTTCTGATCTATCAAGCAGCCTTCTGGAAACAGTTGAAGCTTTCTCTCCCCCAACCCTCCAGCCCTGCCTCAGTCTAAGAATCTTGCTTAATAGCTAGATTTGTTTACTATGAATCACAGGGTACCTTTCCTTACTATTATGTGTATTATGGAGAATGTTTTATAAATGCCCTAATAATTACGGGTGTGGGTTTTTGTCCTGCGGTTAATGAACTCCTTGGAAATGTGCTCCAGCCTCCACTAAGCTGTCAAAAACCCTCACAGCTTTTGGAGTAAAGAACAGGCGTGGCACTCAGTAAAGCCCAGGCATGAGAAAAAAGCATCACTCATTTCCAAATGGATGCCACTTTTTCTAATTCAGACTTGCTTGGAGGCTTTGAAAATCCTGTAGCAATCTTAAGGACGGCATCCATCATTCCTTCCTAGAGGAACTCGGTTGAGTGCCAATTAGTCTGGAAGTGCAACAGTCTTCCACCTCTCCCCAAAATAAGGGTGTGGGTCTTACATACTTGGGGAATCTCCTAGGTATGAAGAAGAATAGCAGATTTTAAATTAAAAGAAATATCCTCCCTGTGAAGTGTCCTGATGCCAGGAGAATTTACTATCTAACACGTGCCAATATAGGTGGATGCAGTTGATAAATTATGCAACAGCGGACTAAGTTATTTAAATACAATTAATCACAAATACACCCTTTTTGAGCCCCTTCAGTGATTGATACAGGATTAGATGACATGCCCTGAGATATTCAAGCACTGGCGGAGGAACAGGGGTGGGGGGTGGGGAGCGCACTGCCCCTGGAGGCACGATCCCGGTGGGGTACCATTGTGGCTACCCCGCCCCCCCCGCGCTGGGTGCCACGCCCTGCAGGTGGCACGCCACACCCCCAGGACGCGCACCATGCCCCTGCAGGAAGCACGTCATGCCCCCGGGATGCATGCCAGCCACGCCCCCGCCTCTTCTCCGCCCCCCGCCAGAGCTTGAAGTTCCGCCACTGTATTCAAGGTGTAATTTTTGAAGCACACTGATAAGAAATGAAACACTTTATGCCAAAGTCTTCCCTTACAGACAGTCAAATGCAGATTTAAGATATATTAAAGCTGCAAAATGTATTCCTTTAGATAGTCTGAAAAATTTCTCCACCTTGTGTGCTAAACTGCCATTAATAGCCCTTTCCTCCATGATAGACTTTTTGTCATGAATTTGTCTAATCCTCTTTTAAAGCCATCCAAGCCTCTTGTGGGAGAGAGTTCCATAGCTTAACTACGTGCTGCATTAAAAAGTCATTTCTTTTATCTGTCTAGAATCCTCCACAACCCAGCTCATAGGAGCCAAGTCTTAAGGGCCAAGATCCCTTCTCCCCCATAAAATATTTGAAGGGTCTCTCCCCCCTCAAGTTGATGGGCATTGCTATTCAAATGTGTGTGTGTGTGTGCTGCGTCTTGTGATTATTTTATTTAAGTTGGCACCCCTGGTCCAGCTTCATTAAAAGGTAAAGGGACCCCTGACCATTAGGTCCAGTCGTGACCGACTTTGGGGTTGCGGCACTCATCTCGCTTTACTGGCCAAAGGAGCTGGCGTACAGCTTCCGGGTCATGTGGCTAGCATGACTAAGCCGCTTCTGGTGAACCAGAGCAGCGCACGGAAACACCGTTTACCTTCCCGCCGGAGCGGTACCTATTTATCTACTTGCACTTTGACATGCTTTCAAACTGCTAGGTGGGCAGGAGCAGGGACCGAGCAACGGGAGCTCACCCCGTCGTGGGGATTCGAACCACAACCTTCTGATCGGCAAGTCCTAGGTTCTGTGGTTTAACCCACAGCGCCACCCACGTCCCTTGGTCCAGCTTCATTAGATGTTGACAAATTCTTATTTTATGAAAGAGAAAAAACTGTTCACTATCCACTTTTTCCACACCCTGCATAATTTTATAAACTTCTGTCATGCTGCCTCTCACTGGCCTATTCTCCCCAAGTGAAAAACGCTGCAACTTTTCCTCATAAGGGAATTGCTTCATCCCCATGATCATTCTAGTTTCCCTCATCTGAACCTTTTACAACTCTGCAATATGCTTTTTTTAAGTGAGGCGACCAGAATGGTACAATGCATTCCAAATGTGGTTGCACCATAGATTTGTATAGCAGCATGATATCAGTAGTTCCTGCCCTCCCCCTAATTCCTTTCCTAATGTTCCCTAGCATAAAGGGAAAGGGAAAGGTACCCCTGACCGTTAGGTCCAGTCGTGGACGACTCTGGGGTTGTGGTGCTCATCTCACTCTATAGGCTGAGGGAGCCGGCGTACAGCTGTACGGCGTACAGTACATGTGGCCAGCATGACTAAGCCGCTTCTGGTGAACCAAAGCAGCGCACGCAAATGCCATTTACCTTCCCGCCGGAGCGGTACCTATTTATCTACTTGCACTTTGACGTGCTTTCGAATTGCTAGGTTGACAGGAGCAGGGACCGAGCAATGGGAGCTCACCCCGTCATGGGGATTTGAACTGCCGACCTTCTGATCGGCAAGCCCTAGGCTCAGTGGTTTAACCCACAGCACCACCCGCATCCCTAGCATAGAACTTGCCCTTTTTATTTAATGGATTTATCGCATTGACATGTAGATCTCACCTTTTCCCCTCAAGGAGCTC
The DNA here is from genome assembly GCF_964270895.1 of Podarcis filfolensis. Classification (NCBI taxonomy): domain Eukaryota; kingdom Metazoa; phylum Chordata; class Lepidosauria; order Squamata; family Lacertidae; genus Podarcis; species Podarcis filfolensis. The sequence continues at coordinate 54,024,756 of NC_139611.1, read as the reverse complement.
AAGAAGGTGGCGTACATGATTCTCTCCGTTATTTAATCTCCACAGTATCCCAATGTGATACATTGAGAGGCAGTAACTGGCAGAAGGACATCCTCTGAGCTTCATGTCTGAGTGGGAATTTGAACCCTGGTTTCCCAGTTCTTAGTCCAGTACATAGTCCAGTACTAAGGCAGTGCTGCCACACGCTGGATCACCATCTTAATCAATGTATCCATTACAACCCCAAGGTATCATTCCTGGTCAGGTCCATGAGCGAACAGTATATGTGAAATTGAGATTATTATGATTTTTTTTTTTGCCCCAAATGTGCATCAGTTTATGCAATTTATTTATTTTTTAAATTGAATTGCATTTGCTATTTTTCTGTCCGTTCAGCCAGCTTGGAGAGGTGCTTTCGGAGCTCTTCGCAACCCCTTTTTGTCTTAACCACCCTGGTTTAACCACCATCAACAAACTTGGCCGTCTCCTCGGTCCACCGCGAACTCTAGATTGTTCTACCTGAATCTAGACCTCCTAACGCCAGTAGTTAGGCCCCATTAGGCAGTACGACTGGGGGCCTATAGGAAACATCCAGGAACACTTTTATATTGAAAGTTACTTCAAAAGTTGCCTTTGAAGGGGTGTGGGGATAAAAAAATGCAAAAGAATCCCGAACACCTTCAACCATCCCGCCTACTTCTTTTACACAAGAAAAAAAACAGGAGGCGATGCATATGATTGGCTTCAGAACCTGCCACTCCAAGCACCTAGGTCTTGGATTGACGCCTGGGGATGACAGTCCCTGGAAACGCGATCTTCTATTGGTCACGATAGCTGCCAATCCGATTAAAGGGGCCGCTTCAACTCTGAGGTAGCCCGAAGCCTGATTGGTTGGGTCCGGTTTCGCAATCGCCTCTCTCCCTCTCTTGCCCCCCCCCCCGCGTTTGGAAAGAATCGAGAGAGAGAAAGAGAAAAGCGAGTCGGGCCTGGCCGGGCTCGCGCCTCCCCCCCTCCCCGCGCAGCCCCCTGGATCGATACCTGGGCCAGGTACGGCACGAGACTGGGCGGGGCCGGGGAGAACGTCTTCCTTCCCTATGGGGCAGTAGGAAAAGGGGGCATGGAGGGGGGCAGGCATGGCGGGAAGAAGGAGACACGAGAGGGCCCCCCCCTCAGAAAGGCTTCTATCACCCTCCTCCCCCCACTTGTTGTGGGGAATTATAAACGGGACGGAAAAGGGGTTGGGGAGACGCCTATGGGGCAGATTGGGGGCGGTGCCAAACGCGGCTAGAGGGGTGAGAGCTCCCCCTCCCAAGGAATGTGTTTGTTTATATGTGTATATTTACTTCACCAATATAGGGCCGACCGCAGAGCAGGGAGTTGTCACGGTGGCTCGCGAAGGCCCAGAAACGTGTGGGGTGGTGTGTGTGTGTGGGGTGGTGGTGGTGGTAATAGTGATGTGGGGTAAAGAGGAGGGGGGTTCGTGGTGTGGAGGGGGAGAGTTTCCCATGTTTTTCTGTATGGGGCAGGAGGGAGTGGGGAGCGGGGGCTGGAGGGTTAGGGGGGGCCTCTAAGGTAGGAGCATCTGTGCCCCATAGCCGGGGCGAGAGGCGCGTGGCTTCCCCACGGAGGGGGACCCGCCGGCCGTGCCGAGGAGCGCGTGTCTGGAGCGCGTCTCTCTCTCTCTCTCTCTGAAGTATGATGCAACCTTCGAGCAACTCTGCCTTCGTCCCTGCTGAGATGAGGTCATGTCTTGGCACATGGGAAATCCCCCAGGGGAGGGAGGGAGCGGGAGAGAGAGCGAGAGAGTGCCTGAGTCCACCCTTCTTAGCCTGCCTAAAGGGTCTTTCTTAGGCTGCACCTTCTTTCCAGGCTCTGAGCTGCAAAGCTGCAGGCTTCCCTTAATAACCTGTTCTGTTTTTTTAGAGAAGCTCCCAGGACATTTGATTCCGAATGCAGCTGGTTTGGGCCGCTCGTTCCTTGCCCCTACTTGTGTTGAGGCGAGCCTTCTCCTTTTTTTTTAAAACCCACATGAAACAAATCCAGCTCAGGGCAAACTTAACAGAAGAGCGATCACAAGCGTTTCCCACAATTCTCTCTTCTCCACGTTTCAGTTTCCGTACACATCGGCACAAGTCTGGGCTTTGCTGTTCGTAGGTCAGCCTGTGCACCTACCTCCTCTGTGCTCTCAGGAGTTTCAGGAAATGGTAATTGTCATGTTGCTAAAGAGTTGTTCAACATGTAAGGACACTGAGCATTGAGGCTAGGGCTCCTATCTGTGGTTAGATGAAGGCAAAAGTGAAAACTGTTTCCCAAGTTAGGGGAAACGTAAAAAATAATAATTAAATTTGACATGTATTCTAGGATTATTATAACATTCTTGGTTTCAAAACTAGCTGCTTTTTCTGCCAGGGAGTCTGCAGCCAGTGATCTTTGAAATAACTTGCATTGCTAAAATCCTATGCCCAGCCTAATGCATTGCTAAAATATTGTCCCCAACCTGATATCCTCCAGACATTTTGGATTACGATTTCATTAGCTCCAGCCAGCATGCCAGTGCTAGCCGGGGATGATGGAAGTTGTAATCCAGGACATCTGGAGAGCACCAGGCTGGGGAAGTCTGCTCTGTAAAATAAAATCCATGTTGTGCATACAAGTCCTATAGATTCTGAGGGAAGTTGTGACTTTTCCCTGTATGTGTCTCAGGTCTTACACTTTTGGAAACCTCTGTGAAATCCTGCAATGTACTTTTAAATGTATTAAGATCTGCCACTCAGGATACAACATTACTTTGCCTGAGATACTACTTTTAAAATGGGGACAATTAGAAGCAAGGGTGAACACATTAAAGGACACATTGTCTTTAAGAGGGATTGCCACTTTTCCTATTCTCACTACCAGCCACACCCTCATGATAGAAAAGTTGCTGCTGTGTACAAGTATGTATTGATTTGTAAGTATGGAGCACCTGTGCTTTGGCATAGTTTTTTGTGCTTTATTTTGTGCTTTGGCATAGTTTACCCACCTCCTTTGGCATTTCAGTGTCACATTTAAGTGCTTTTTTATGTAACTTGAAACTGTAGCCAAATATTTTACCATCCCTTGATTCAAATTTGTTAGAGCTACGAAGGTCCTGGGGGGGGGGGGCAGTGCTAGTTTGTGGGCTGCCAGTCAGTTTTTTCTGGGCTCACCAAGTGGTCACCACTGAAGTTTTATTTGCTACATTTATATCCTGCCTTTACTCCAAGCTGCTCAGTGCAGTGTTCATAGTTCTTGGATTGTGTGCAACTAAGTTTTAGGAGTAAATCCACTGAAATATTTAGGCTCCTGGTGAAAATGTTTCTCTTCAACCAGTCGTTTGGCTGATTAACATTCTGTGGCCTTTTAAATGTGTCTGGGGGGTGTTATTGTAGAGACCTAGAGACTTCATATTTGACTTTCCAGACTTTGTTGAGCATTGAATGGTATGGCTTCTCTCCTTCGTTAGGGCTTAGAGAGCAATATTCAGTTCTCACAAAAAAATAAAAATAAAATGGAGAGCCCTGTTCCAGTGAGGCAGCCATGGTATTAGCCAGCTATGATTGGTGGGATGGAGCTTTTAGCAACAGGTATAGCAGCAGCAAGAGAGGTACCTTTACCTGACTCCCATATCCTTTCTGCCATGTATCCTAATCAATATTATTATTTCTCAATAGTCTCCTGCCAACTAGAGTGAAGTAGCTGAGTATGACAGGGTGTGATACCCCAGGGAAACAGGTCTGGCTGGCCCCATTATATATGTCCTGCTATCTTGGGGAAAACATGTTTTTTGTGGGGAGGCTGACTTGAGATCATCTGCTGCTGTGGATATTTCTCTTTCTTGCATTTTATTATGTTTGGATTGTTTTTAAAAATGTATACCTCTCTTTTCTGTTATTAGACTTCAATAAGAATAAAACAAAAGGTGGCAGTAGGCATGGGGTGCTCTGTGACAAACCTGAGGCTCAGGGCTTCTACTGCACTTGTGTGTCATTTGCTGGGAATTAGCTCACTTCCTATCTTCAGCATGCACAGTTTATCTCAAGTGCCATATGCTGTTCTTCATCACCCTCACAACATCATTACTGTAGATAACTGCGGCAACCATAGCTATTGAAAGATAGGGTGGATGGCTGGAGTCCTGATTAACAGCCAGGAGACTGAGAGGTGTTGAGTGGAGAGATGTGTAAGAAGGAAAAGGAATGGTTTTCTGTATATATTTATTTGTATTGATGGTTTTATTGTGTATTTCTGTAACATTTGTTGTGTTATTGGTGGACTTCTTGGGCCACAGTCATTTGAAAGGTGCCCATCAAACTAGTATCCAGAGCATATCCCCCTCCGTGAAAACTACCTTGATCACTTGCAAACCTTATGTCCAGTGCATAGCCTACACTCTACAGACTTGGTAAAAGAAATAGATGCGTCTGCATTATCTGATGCTGCAGTACACCATTAAGACTACCATGCTGAGTGGCAAAAGCAAGCTTACTATAACTGCTTGCATACCTTTTCTTTTAAATTGGTGTAAATGTTTATCTTAAATCTGTTCTTATGATACTGATGTAGGACCAGTTATGCTAGTATGTTTTTCTTGCAGACAATATCAGAAAATTGCTTTATTCTCTTGTGTGGCCATCCCAGGGGGTTTTCTCATTAGAAGATGGTTTAAGACACTCAGCATTTCTGCTTTATTCAGTTTTTCTGATTCTGTCTCTCCCCGCCTCCCTTCTTCCCATCTTTAACTTCAGTATTTTCTTTAATTTTTCAAACAAAAAACTTTAGCAGCTTGGTCTGAAAATTATGCTAAAATAAACTGTAAACGACACACCATTGAAGTATAAGTTGGATTTTTAAAAATAATGTTGCTGTAATAAGGAAATGAACTTGAAATCTGCCTTGGCTACTTCCTTGTAACAAATGGTTGTGCCTGCTTATACCTTTCTAAGAGGCTAATTTGAGCAAGAGGAAGCAAGTGTTGCAATTGTGAGTTAACAAGGTAGCTGGAAATCTGCCTCTGTGTATTTGGATCATTCTCTTGAAGAGCTTTTTCCAGAGTGTAAGGTCCAGAACTCCTCACAGCAGAATTCATTTTACAAGAAAGAAATGGCATCTCTTTTTGTGTGTCTTCCTCATTACTCTGTTCAGCCTTCAGTTTCCATGGGGACAGTGCTGTGGGGAAAACTTCCAGCATAGTATGACCACACCTTTTGGGTGCATCCTATTCTTTTCTTTACAATTGCAGCAAGGCAAATGAGGCTCAGTGTTCTATTCTGAAAATACCTTATCTGGCTTTGGGTATCGGGTGATGGCAGTATTGCCTCTTGCTGATGTACTTAAACATCTTGGCTCTGTCATTAAACTTTATACCCAATAGGTTTCTTCACTTAAGCTGAAGGAAAGAGGCTCTTCTGTTTGTCCATCCTGACAAATTATTTTGGGAATTGGTCACACCTTGCTTGTGTTTTTTAAGTTGTTGCCGTACAGCGCAGTTCTATGCATGTCTACTCAGTAGCAGAGCCTTTGAACTCCTAGGTAGGTGTTCGTAGGATTTCAGCCTCGGTGTTGGTCTTTTAAGCCTTCAAAGGGGTCCATATGCTGTTGGCATTGACCTTCCTATGTTTGATTTGCTTTGGCTAGATTCCTCTGTAGCCAAATTTCTCTAGGTTTCCAGTATTTTATCCCTATATTAGATTAATTATAGCATCCCTGTGTACTGAATAAAAATATCAAATGTATAACAGAATAATGGGAAAATGTTTGCATGCCAGTTAAAAACTTACAATTTCCCACAGGCCTTTTGAGATTTAATTACCTGGACAAGTTTTGGATATTTGTGCTGTAGCTGACTGGCTGTTTTTATCTCTTTTGACTTGCTGTAGATTTTGCTTTTATATTTTATGAATGTATCCTGCTCTGGCATCAGATGGGTGGTTTTTTTTTTTTAATAAAAAAAAGAGAGGTTAATTTTACCTCCCAAGGTCTAGGGCCCCTGCTCAAAGCAGTGTATCTGAAAAGAGGAAACACTTTCTAGGCTTCGGGAAGGGCTGGGCATGTGCTACATTGAGAGATTCTAGACTGGAGCTAGTGGAAGTTGTGGGCCTTTTGCAATGGCAACCTCTCTGTGTGACACCTTCCCAAAAAAAGATTTGGCCGGCTACCTCACTCATTGCATTTAGAAAGCGGGTCAGGTCCTTTCTTTTTATTTCCTTTTTTAAGGACAGCTTTTATGAATTAAGTGTGTTATTGAAGCTGATTGTTGTATTTGCTATGTGTTTTATAGAGCCATGTTTGGCTAAGAGGCAAAGAGTGAATGTAATAAGGGTGTTTGGCAGCCCAGGATGCAAATACCGTATATTTCGCTCTATAAGACGCACTAGACCACAAGACGCACCTAGTCTTTGGAGAAGGAAAACAAGAAAAAAAATATCTGAATCTCAGAAGCCAGAACAGCAAGAGGGATCGCTGCGCAGTGAAAGCAGCAATCCCTCTTGCTGTTCTGGCTTCTGTGATAGCTGCGCAGCCTGCATTCGTTCCATAAGACGCACACACATTTCCCCTTACTTTTTGGGAGGGAAAAAGTGAGTCTTATAGAGCAAAAAATACGGTAATTCATTCTATGTATTAGAGAGGAATAATTAGAAATTGCAATATTTGGATGAGATTTCCGACTAAATATTAGGAAGGATTTTCTGACAGTAAGAGCTGAATTTCCGACTAAATATTAGGAAGGATTTTCTGACAGTAAGAGCTGCTTGACAGTGGAAAAGATTCCCTTGGATGGTAGTGGACTCTCTTTCCTTGGAGGTTTTTAAGCATTGTTGGATGGCCATATGTCATGTTAAGTTGTGATTCTTGCATTGCAGGGGGGTTGGACTAGATGATTCTTGGGGTCCCTTGCAATTCTACAATTCCATGAATCTATATATTTAGGGATGCAATTCCTTGCTTACTTCCTGTTATGAAAGTGCACATTTCAGTATGGTAGTTCATAATAAAGGTTCAAGCATTAAACATATGTAAAATCCAAACATTAGGTAGAATTTTGAAAATAAAAAGTTCATTGTTGGCTTATCTGCAGTTGTGAAGGTTAATCACATATGCAGCTGCCCCTACATTGCTTGGGATATAAATTTCTGTACTTTAAGCTTTCATGATGCGCAGGCTTTGAGACTTTCATTTGCCACTGAGGGCATGTTCTTGCCCTCTGGTGAGTGTCATGAGCCCTGGACTTCTGCCCAAACCTGGACTTGCAGAATGGTGGTGAGAATCCACACATTAGTGTGGGAATAGTCCATGGTTGGGAGGAGGATGGGGGCCTACAAAGCATTATAAATCCCATAGCAGCATAGTGCTGAACAGACAAGCCCCTGCTATTCCTTTTCATAATTGCCCCTGGGAAGTGGTGGTCCAGGAGCTGCACTAGGTATATATGGAGACATTATGGAGATAGAAAAGAAAAGCCTCTGTACTCACTTACAAGTGAGTAAATATACTTGTTTGCATGACTCCTGTATTCAATTCAACCTGGAAAGATTTGAGCAAAGTGTGTCTAAAAGTACAGCAAATGTAGAGCAAATGTTAGACAGTAAGACCAGTTGCCAAGACAGGGTTGTGAAATTGGAAGCTTTTTAAGACCTGGCTAGACATTTGTCCACTAGGGATGTCTTTATGATAGCTCAATACATCCAGGCATGTTGCCGGGAGGTTGCCTAAGGGTGAGGCAATAAGGCAAGTCAAATAGCTGTAAAGGCCCTCAGCAAAAGGCATAGAAATAAAAACTGCATTTATTCCAGAGTCCAGACATGTTTTGACAACTGTAATTCTGAAACTACCAGTCCGTAGGAACACCATATTCTTCATTGTGTACATATACATATGTCCGCATGCCTGTCAAGAACACCAACCTATGCCCTTAAAGCAGAATAATTCAAATGCAAATTTGCTAATATCCAAAGACTTCAGGACTGTCTTGCAACATAATCTTCTGCATATCTATTCAGAAGTAAGGTTCATTGAGCAAAATAGTACTCTCATCCAAGTGTTTGATGGATTGCACAGCATTTTTTGCTTTTTCTGCTAATTTGATGGACATCTAATTGTCTGTGTATGTGTGCCGACACATACATACATAGATGAATATGAATAGTAACAGTGATCTGTTAAATTAAGAATTCTAAAGTATTGGAAAAGGAGAGAGATGTCCAATAGGGCTGTGCAAAACAATATTTGTTGCAATATCTGAAAAGTGAGTACAGAACCCTAGTCTCGAAATACATTCGGAGTAAAGAATATAGTATCCCTGTACTGCTGTGATCTTTTGTAGGCTGTAGTATCGGACACTCCTTCCCTCAGTAATGCAACTTCTGCTGCTGAGTACACAGCACACCAAGTACAAGCAGATCTGGCTTACTGAACACAATGCATTCCCTGGGAATCATTAGTTAGGCGAATGTTTGCATTAAGAAGTCCACAATTTTCATTATTTCTTATGGAAATATTTCTAATGTGGGATTGGTCCAATATCTTTTCACTCCCTCTTTCCATGACTGATGCTGACCAGCAAAACACAAATAAACAAGAAAGTTGGCTGTTTGGTTATGTGAATCTGCAAAATGTATAGCAAAGTTTGGGTGTAATTTTTTAAAAATACAACACACCATCATTGTCTGTCACACTTGCACAACCACATTCCCTAGTAGAGTTGTCAGGCTGGATCAGGCTACAAGTCCATCTAGTTCAGCATCTTGATTCTGGGAAGCAGGACAGTAGCCCTTCTGCATTCTTAACCCCTAGCAATTAGTATTCAAAAACACAGTGCCTTTGAAGCACCTGGTCTAGTAGCCATTGATAGGCTTGGCCTCTGTTTCATTTGTCCTTTTAAAGGAATCTTAGCTAGTCGCCAAAGCAGCATGGCTGGCAGTTTTGCCTGTAATGCCAGAATTTTTTATAACACTGGATGTGCATTGGAATTCACAACTGGGTTACAGTTCGAACAGTGGCATGTATTTGATAAACGTTCAAGTTCTTGAGTTACTGCATGTTGAACTTGGGTCACAGGTCTAACAAAGTTGAAGATTTTTGGTAGAGGGTGTAGCCTCTGCAACTTTCCTACACAAGAAACAGGGCTGTTCAGGACCCACTTCAGAAAACTCATTCTTTATTTATTTTTTATCAGATCTGTTTTTGTTTCCATTTGAACTGGTTTGTTTGTTTTTTTTGAATGAGGAATACCCCCCCCCCAATTTGCTTTATTTAAGGCGAAATTTGATGATAAAGGGTTCCAGGGGGCATCACATATCCCTAAGTTGATTTTTGTAAAAAAAAATAAATCAAGATCAAGGCATTGAGGTTGGCTCATGGTTGGTGATTGGCATACTGGAGTGGGAAAGGATGCGACTTATTTGCATGAAGAATCGCCTATGTGTTTTTTCTATGCAGTCTTCTAATGCAGATGACAAAGACAATTCTATGGGTGTGCCATTGGAAATTTCCCAACACTTTCTTTTTCATTCTAGGTTTAACTTGTGATTGATCCACGTGAAGATTTAAGAAACATCCTGGCAATCTAGAACACCTTACTTTCTCTAATAAATCATACTGTGGGTTTAAAGAAGAGCCTGTCCAAATGAGCAAGACATCACAGCAGAACACAACTGCAGAAAGCAACGGAGTAAGTGTCATCTACACCCAAGCACAAGCGAGTGGGTTGCAGCAGGTTCCTCAGTTGGTGCCTATTAGTCCTGGAGGTGGAGGCAAAGCTACGCCTCCCAGTAAGCAGGGCAAGAAGAATTCCACAATTGATAGAAACAGTGATGAGTACCGCCAGCGCAGGGAGCGCAACAACATGGCGGTGAAAAAGAGTCGTTTGAAAAGCAAGCAGAAGGCCCAGGATACTCTGCAGAGGGTCAACCAGCTCAAAGAGGAGAATGAACGCTTGGAGGCTAAAATCAAGCTCCTGACAAAGGAACTGAGTGTACTCAAAGACTTGTTTCTTGAACACGCTCACAACTTCACAGACAGTGTGCAACCTCTTGGCACAGAAAGCACTGCCACAAATTCAGATGGCTCTGGACAGTAGGTGCCCTTTCTCAGCTCATGGGCAGAACAGTATGGACACAGCCCTCCTTACACAAGTCAGGTGCAGCAGCAGAGAAACTTCTCTAAACTTTGTAACATCTGTCATTTTGTGGCTTGTTCTGTTTTTCTAAATAGTAGGCTTAACACTGAAAGGTTGTTTCAAGTAAACTGCAAACTGTTTATTACTAAGTATTTGTTTTTCATTAAGTGTTAATGTATTTTCTGCTCTGGCATTTTTGACTAATTGAAATGATAAAAATGAACAAACACCCCCAAAATTTACATCAGTAAACATTGGCCCGCAGTACTTGGGCAACTATAATTAAATGATTAGTTGTTTAATGTATTCTGAGTGGTTTAAATTGTGCTGATTAATTGGGCTGCAGTTCTTAAATGTTTTTAGTATAACAACTTTCAGAAATCTTGTTTGAAATGGCAGGTGACACATAAGGGTCATCCCCTCTCCTGCACTCCACTTTTGCAGGAAGGAAGCCTCTTTCTGAGGTGGTGCCTGCTACGACCCTTAACAGTCATAATCTGAAGTATGGAGAATCTAAAGAGTGTTGATATGCAGAATCATAGAGATTTACAACTGTTATTAAGTTGTGATTTGTGATTAAATCAACACAGGGTTTTTTCAGCAGGGTCACTGAAACAATCAAATACCCAGTGTAGAGATTGACTATTTTAAAATGATTGGTGCAAAAGCTGGTTTAAAGCATATTTATTTCTTCATTGCTTATTTTTTGTGGTGTGAGGTTCACTGAAGCAACCTGTTTTTGATTGTCAGGGTGGGATGTTTCAAACATGTAGCATAAAGCCTTGCTGGATACAGCTCCCATAGTCTTATGGGTTATGTTCAGTAACAGTGCCTCAGAAACAGTAAGGCTTGCTAAGGCTCAGATGACGACCACATTTTGTAGGCTTGTCAGGCATTATTAGTCTGTGGTCTGAATGCAGGTCCAAGCCTCTCCCTAACATTGCTACCAACAGTGGGAGTGAAGTAGCATTGCCTAGCTGCAAGCTGATCACCATTTTAATTGCCTACAATGCCGACAGTGTCAGCCTTTCTGGCATTGTGAGAAATCTTGTCCCTCCATATAAGTCTTTGGCTGAGAGGACCAGAGCAGTTGTCAGCATTGATGAGGCCAAGGTAGCTGGTAGTGCCAGTGGGCTTGAAGAGTTCTAATGTCAGCCCTAGGAGTGGATTTCAAGATCACTCTCTTCAGTTCCCATCACTGTGTGTAGAAGGGAATGACTTCACAGGGAAATGGTGTATATTTAAATATGGATTGCCCTGTCTGAGGTTTGCAGCTGATGACAATGTAGGAGCTTGGGGCCTGACAAGTATTGTGGCTCGCAGCCCCTTTTGTGACAAATGGCAATGAATGGTAAGTGCAGGAGACTGGGTTATGATAAAGGGTTGTGCAGAAGGAGGGCCATTCAAAAACTAAATGAGATGGGCATTTCAAACCCCCTGACCTCCTTTATCCAGGGACTTCTGCATCCTAATACTAGAACTGCACTGCTGTCAAGATGCAAGGGAGCTTCATACTAATTAACTGGGGCTGAAAGAAACATGAAGCGCTGGCCTTTGATACAAGGTTAGTTGACCTGGCTGTTCACTGCCCTGTGACCCAAATTACTGTATTTTTCGCTCTATAACACGCACCAGACCATAACACGCACGTAGTTTTTAAAGGAGGAAAACAAGAAAAAAAAATATTCTAAACGAAATAGTGGATATATGATTTTTGTGGTTCATGCTGTGGCCACAGACATGTGATCTGACAGTGAGTTTGGAGTAGCCCGATGCAAAAATCCTGAGGATCCATGCTTTGTAACCACGGAGGAGGGAAGGAAGGGGAACCATGGATCCTCTGCTCACGACTGCAGCAGATCCCCCCCGCCACCTGCAGGCATTCGCTCCATAACACGCACAGACATTTCCCCTTACTTTCTAGGAGGAAAAAAGTGAGTGTTATGGTGCAGAAAATACGGTAGTTGGTTATTCTGCAGCCAGGACTTTTTCAAAAAACAAGCCTTGTAACAGGGTCCACAAAATTAATTCCTTGCTTATTGGCATTCCTTTGAGGGTGGGTGGGTGGGTGGAGAACCTTAGTTTTTTATATACACTTTTCCAGTGCTGGTGATAAGCCCCCTTATTTTATCTTTGTGGTGTATAGGAAACTTAACACATTAAAAAGAGCAGGGAAGTTGATATAACCTTTAATTTATTTTCCCTCAACTATTTTCATTCATAGTATGTTTGCATATTGGATTAGCAAAAAATACTTTTATACCTCCCCTTCCTTTGCAGTCATTGTGTTGTACATGTATTTAGAAAGACTGAGTCAAGAACTCAGTGATGATAGACAAGAATAATTAAAAAGAAGACTTTACAAAATCATGCTCGTGTGTACTTGTGGAAATTTCTCTTGAAAGAGCTAGTCACAGAAGGCCAAGTAAAGTAGCTGGTGGGGAAGATTCAGTGCTTGATGGAGCAGGGAGGGGAGCAGGTTAGCAGATTACTTTCTTGGTCATACTAGAAATCTTGTTCAGTATGCATGAGCCGCTACTTACATGATCAAAAGCTAGGAGAACACAATATCTGTCTAGAAGCAAACAGAGCAGGGTCCATGCCTCATCTTTTTCTTCACATACACGTGACATAGAAAGGAGCTCTCACTTTGGAAGCCAGTATAGTGTAAATGGACAGAATGCTGCATGTTGGATTCCTGTTTGGCTCAGAAGCTGATTGGGTGGCTGCGAGCAAGTTGTTGCTTAGCTTATTACTAAGGGTTGTGCCACACTCCACTCACCATCCCTCCTCCCATTCCCCTCACACTAACCCCACACTAGAGCTTCCCCTTCCAAGCCCATACAACTAAACATGCTTTTCACCTTGCACCAAATTTTCAGATGCCCCTTGTCTTCTGTAGCCTTGCTTTGTAACGTTTTCACCTTGACTCCAAGTTTCCTTCCTCTCCTTTTGTCAACTTCCCCATGTACAGAAGCTAACACCAAAAAACCTTCCTTAACACCCCTCTAGCTGTACTCTAACCTTGCTTTAATCTGCCACTCCCCCTACCCACTTCTCTGCCATTAAAAAAAATCACCCCTTTCTCCCTGTTTTTACCCCATCCCTGCTTTATTCAAATTTCTGCTTAAAAATTGTAGTTTAAAACTACAATTTTCCTTTGCTGTCCTGCAACCTGCCTTCTCTTTCTTCTCCTCCCTTCATGCAAATCCAGGATTGTAATGGGGCACTACATATCCTCCAACAGGGGATGCGTATTGACACCTTTACATTTTTATGTATATGGGAAGATAAATTAACCATTATGTTTCAGGAGACATATAACCATATTCTGAATCAAATACCTGTTTATGAAATAAAATGCTGCAATAAAAAGGACACCTGTGTGATTAAATAACTTTACAACTGAGTGAAGGAGTAATTCCTATAAAGTGTTGACAGGGTGCTAAACTCTCCCTCGCTGATGCTTGGGCTGATGGAACAGAATGACGTAAGTTCATGCTGAACTGTGAAATCAGGCTAGCTAGAGGCTGCACTCATGACTTCATGTACCTGGGAGTAAGCCTCATTGAATTCAGCAGGACAACTTCTGAGTACAGTAGACATGGTGAGACTTGCTGCCATGGGTGGCTTGCAATGGGTTAGCTGCCACTTCATTAACTTTATCATTAAGCTGTGACAAGACTGCTTTTGCTACTAAAGTCCAGCAGGGCTACCCCTCTGGGAATTAATTTAACTTTGAAACACACTGGGAAGGTAATGGATGTGTAAACATCTGCTGATTGCTGAAATATATATGTCTGTTGTGCACCGTGAAATTCTGTATATTTCTGCATCAATGGAGGAAAAGCTGAAGAAACTTGTGCAAAATGAACCAACTGCAGCAGAACCAAAAATGAGGCATGTTCCTACATCCCTAACTGATGTCCTGCTCTTTTTCTCTTGTAGGATGAGGGGTAGGACAGCAATTTGGCAGATAAAGTGGTTTTCTACCTGCAATTCCCTGTTGCAGTAATGAGTTCAGGGCTACACACTTCCTTGGCTAAGGAGAGGAAAAGATGTGTTTTTTGGAGGTGGATATTGGTGCCAATAACTTGGAGATGACCTCTGCTTAAGTCTTGCTTCCTGCTAACCATGAAGGGCTAGCCTTTTGTGTGTGGGGTGTGTGTGTGAGAGAGGAAGTCCTTTCCCCATTGACATAATTTCCTGAGTTACCAGAGGAAGTGTTCCCCAAAATTTAAAGACTGCCCCACCTTGGACCCTCCAAAGAAGAGGCCTACAGAGGTTGCTGTTGATAGGTCTATATTAGCTCCAGTGTGTTCAGTGTTAGGGGACCACAGATGGTGTAATTAACTTGCCCCAGAACAGTAAATATTGATCTTAAGAGGAATAACTGGGGAAAAAAATAGTTGGCAGCCCAGCCTTCCGCAATACTGCAAAGAGAATTCCAGAGAAAGAAATGGAAGTAGTGGTTTTAAGGCAAAGCTTTTATTTCTGCATTTATTAGGCCAATAGTACATTATATTAGGCCAATACAGTCATACCTCGGGTTGAAGTAGCTTTGGGTTGAGCGTTTTTGGGTTGCGCTCTGTGACAACTTGGAAGTAACAGAGCGTGTTACTTCCAGGTTTCACTGCTCACGCATGCGCAGACGCTCAAAATGACGTCATGCACATGTGCAGAAGCGGTGAATCGCGACCTGCACAAGCACAGACACAGGTTGTCTTCGTTTCAGGATGCGAACAGGGCTCCGGGACGGATCCCGTTCGCATCCAGAGATACCACTGTATAATGCTCTGCCTTAAATCAGAAGAGAAATTTGTCATCTGTTTAAAAATTAGCTTTAAGATTACAAAGCCTCCCAAACAGGGGCTATGTCCATCATTCAAAAAGATCCTTTGAATCAGTAGGGTTGGACTGCTTGCAGAGAAGCAAGAAACGGTTAGGCTAAGGCTATGATCAGCTTAAGGCATTGTTGCTTACAATATTTTTTCATTTGGCACGTGATGAAGGGCTTTTCCCTTTGCCATAAAGTAGCTGCTTTACCCCACTGGAACACCTGCAAAACTGGACACATTTCCTTAGATGCTACAGTGCCAGCAAGAGGGTAACCAATATCCTAGCGGTTACACAGAGGCGGAAGCAAAGGATTTGGTAACCCCATGAGCTTCAGCCATAAATGATTCAATCTCCTCCACAGTCCGGGGGACGCAGGTCAGCAGCTCCATTCCGTTAGCTGTCACAGCAATGTCGTCCTCAATTCGTACCTGGGAAAAAACAAGCATCTGGTTGAGCATTCAGGAAGAAGGGAGCGATGGCCTGGCTTGCATGAGGCCCACCAGTTGGAGAGGATGACTTTGGGAGCTCAAAACAACTACAGAGCTATAGATTCCCCTTCCCCTTCCCTTTCTAAGCCACCATAAAATGCCTGTAACATTCTGGATATGCTTTTCTTTCCAGGGTAAGAGCCCACATTGAGGAACTGGAGCCTATGCCCCCTTCTCAGGTAGTTCAATACTGTTGATCATCTGGGGAGGGAGAGCCATATTCAGCCCCCCCCCCAGCTGCCACAATGAAGTCAACTGGATATGTGAGTTCACAGTCCTTTGCTCCCTCTCACTTGCGCACCTGTTTCTTCCAAACGGGTCATGGCACAAGCATTTTGTGCCTCTCACATCAGCCAGGGAGGAAAGGGGTATGTGGCAGCATGGCTTATCTAATTTGCTGGCATGGAGGTGCAACGCTGAACAAAACCTGAGAGCCGACTGAGGGAAGACTTGCTGCGGCTCTGGCAAAACCTACGCAGGACAGAGAACCCCTCCCACCTTGCCTCCATAAACTGCTCAACATGGGCACATCCTCCTCGCACCATCTCCCACCCCTCAGCCAGATCCAGCACACTCCCTCTTTGCAGACCATTACTCAAGAATCCAGATCTTCATCTTGCTCTGCTTCACTGCAGATTTGTGAAGCTCTGTTCACCAATTTAATGCTCTCTGACTGTCTCTCTCTCTTTAAAAAAATGAACCATGACAGCGGATGCCTTACAGCTGATAGTGTTACCAAGAACTTTGAAACCTTTCCCATTTTCACTGGGTGCGCATGAAAAGGCCGGACCATTTTCTGTTCTGTTCTAATCTTCTCTGCCAGTTAAATATGCAGACTCAAGTCATTATCCCTTATCTTATCAGAAAGAAAGGTAAGTCTCCAAGCTGCAATAAAAGCAATTTTAGCAAGGTGTCAAATCCAAAGGAACACAAAACCCAGTGACTCCCACCATACAAGCGCTTTAATTGTTTCTGACCTCTGGGCATTTTAATCTAAAAATAATGCTAGTTTAACATTTGTCCTCCTGCTTGCAAAATAATCCATTTGTTCAAACAGAGCGAGTCATCGAGCCCTATTAAAGCGTTCAAAGAGGTATTTGCCAGATTATCTTCTTTATTTGACATTAATTTAAGTGTATTACAGAACTGAATTAAATAAACTTTCCAGAATTCACACCCAGGAGGGTGACAGCTGTCTGGTTTCCTCTACGTTTTCTGCTCAAAACCTTCCTGAAAGAGACATATTCATTGCCCCAAAGAGAAGGCAATTTCTCAAGGCTTGCTTCTTCTGATAGCATAATGGCAACAGGCAAGCCACAAAAGTAGCCATATTTAATAGGGCTGTTTCGGCTGATGTAAACTGCTAGGTCCCATGGAAGAAATGATGGCCAGCAGACACAAAACTTGGGGTTGACTGCAATCCTCTTAGACAACACGCACTGTGGACAGATTTGCACCTGTGAAAAATGTCTTACACCTGCAAAATTGCACAAATGCAGTTTCAAAATTGTAGAAATTTTTGTAGAAGCAAGAGTTGGTGGGACTGACTTTTTTAAAATTAAACTCTTAACTGCAATTTATTGCAAGCATTTTAACACAAGTGAATCCCCAAGAAAACTATAAAGGCACAGGTTACAGGCTCTGTCATGGGTTATATAGTTCTGTTAGGTATCTTGCCTCTTATTTTTAAGGCACATCCCTCAAACAACTCCTGGCTCACGAGCCCAATGACCTAAGCAGCTTCAGGGAGAAGCCAGAGATTACAGTACAATCACATCTTACACAGGCCTTCGGTTCCAAGGGTTATGCATACACACAAAAATGTGCATGCTCAAACCCTTGGAACTGTCCCTGTGTGAGCATCCTTACTCTTCCAGAGCTAGTGTGCCAAGAGGACCTTGCCTGGTAAGCAAGTAAGAGAGGTTTCGTGCTGGGGAAACCCTGTGTGCAATTTCAACCAGCCGGCCTTCAGCTGCTTAAGTTAAAGCTGTGGAAGATGCAATCAAGCCACACTTGCTCCTATCAACCGCAGTGATGCAGCTATGCGCAGCCCACGAGGTGCACCTCAGGTGTTCCAGCCGCACAGCCTGCTGGGGGCTCCCTGACCTCTCCTGCTGCAACACGGCTTCTTGGAGCACCAATATCCTTGGGCTAGCCCTCCTCCCAGCCTCCCATGCCCCACAGCAAGCCCCCACCTCTTCCTCCATGCCTTCACACCAGGCCTCTCAACCCTTCAGGCTGTCGCTGCAGAATTAGCTGGTACGTCAAAAGTTGCATTTAAAAAAGAGAGGAGGGTGTCAGGCCCTCGGATCCTGGCTGGCCTGCATGCGCTGATAAAGAAAGAACAGTGCAAAGCAAAGATGACCTCTCCAACCCAGCGGGGGGAGAGAATCCAGCAGCAGAAGGTAAAGTCCCACACGGCTTGATAAGATTGTATGCTCTGCACACAGGGCTTACAAAGCGCTGAGGCCAAAGCCAGGACCGAGTGACTCAGAGAGCTGGCTGTTAAGGGAACAAGGGAGCTTCGGTGTATAAAGGTAGCGAGAGGAACTCAGCTTCAGCAAAGGGGCCTGAATTCCCCGTTCCCTTTGACGGGGTGAAATCATTGGGGGGATTTCAGGCAGGGGGAACACTTTCCTTCTCTGTGGGCTCATTTCTTGCAGGTCCACCCCATTCCCGCAACGCTACATTCTGCTCCCAGAAAGTATCAAGGCTGCACAAAATGAGGAAAGGGATCTTCCATTCTGAATATAATTGAGTACCAACTCTTGGATGTTTCCCACAGTTTGGCAGAAATCGCTGAATTCCTTCAGAAAATGGGTCCAGTTCCAAGTATCAGTCATAGTGCCCATAGTGATCCTTCATTGCTTAGGATCATGGGCAACTTGAAGGTTCATCCATCTCCACATGGGCCTCCCTGTACGTATATTTTCACAATGGAGGGTCTCCTTTGGCTGACCCTGTAACCTAAGGTGAAGGAAGGGGTGGCTAACTGGTTTGTGGGGGAGGCTCCCACATCCCCCCCCGATTGCCCCTGAGGGGGGATGGGCTGTGGTCTGGACGACTCCCCCCTCATACTGATGTGTTTTCTTTTTTCACTCCCCTTCCATGGTTGCTAACTATGCAGTTAAAGTAAAATTTACTTTGAACCTTAATTGCAGAAGGAACTCTGCTATTTGGGACACAATAGGCCAAAGACACTTTATCCATGAAACTGGTGCCTGTGATGTTGAAATCTCCTGCTACGGGAGGCCTAGGAATGAGAGGTTCTGCTACAACAGTTGCTTGTGTCAGGAGGAAAACATACTAAGTAACTGATCCATTCAGATGCCCAGCAAAGCCCAGCGGCTAAGAAGCTGAGCTATGAATCCAGACACCCCTGGTTCAAATCGCACCTCAGACATACATTTTTGAAAACCCACTTTCTGTCTCAGGTTCCCTGTCTGTGATGTGGGCGCAACAGCAGCCGAAGGATTAGCTTGAAGGGTTGCTGTAAGCTTTGCACAGTACCTAAGGATGCAAGGTCCCTTTCCACACGAGGCAAGACATCCAGTGGCAGAGATCTCTGCCCTAAGAGGCGCTAGAAGCAAGTAACTCACCCCTCCAAAACCCCGAAAGCGTTGCAGAACTTCGTTATTGATGAAGCAAGCCTGGGCAGGGTCAGCCAGGGCCTGGTCCAAGAGGTGGTCGATGAAGTAGATGCCAGGCTCCACTGTCAGCACCATGCCTTGGTCAAGGAGGCGGGCAGTTCGCAGGCTCCGCAGCCCCGGAAGGTCAATGCGTTCCACACCCTAGAAAAGTGCGGCATAATGGTTAGAGTGTTTGACCAGAACCTAGGAGAGCAGGGTTCAAATCCCAACTCAGCCATGAAGCTCACTGGGTGACCTTGGGCCAGTTGCTGCCTCTTAGCCTAACCTCCCTCACAGGGTTGTTGTGAGAATGAAACAGGGAACGGAGAACTATTTACTCCACCCTGAGAAACTTGGAGGAAAAGGTGGGATATAAATGAAATAAATACACATTCACCCTGATATGGTTAAATTGGAGCACTGTGTTCAGACACAGTCTGTCGTGCTTCTCTCATTTCTTTACCGGCAGAATAGAATTTCTTTCCCAACTTAAAACGTTCCTAACATTTAACAGGAAGAAAAACTAGCTGCGGCTGTTTGACACCCACACATCCAAGGCCTGAACTGTTTGGATGAACAGAGGTGGTGGGAAATGCCCAGCGAGAATGAGAAGGAGCATGTCTAACTTCCTGGCTGCCCCTTGGGCTCCCAGCCCCATCCCACCCAGGAATACATTGAAGAGCTAAGAGTGCCTAATCTCGTGGATTAATGAAGTCCATGATCCGGAAAGGATTAAATTAGCAGCTGGACCCCTGGGCCACCAGCCTTTTTTAATCTGAAAAATAAACTTGAAGATGCTTGGAACACAAAACCAAACACAACCAGGTTCTCTTGGGTCCATTGCTCGCAAGCGTTCCCCAGTGAATCAGTTTCTACTAACTGGATATGAAGGCAGGGCTGGGCCAATGCAAAAGCAGAATCCCCAGAAGAGTGCAGAAGGAGGAATGCAATTACTGCTCCCCCTGCCCCAGAATCAGTTGGCCTGCGTTCCACTCTCTTAAGAAAGCAGGGCAGAATGGGTGTGTGTGTGTAACGAAGGATGGCAACTGGCAAAGCCCTTGAAGAGAGGACCCTAGGAAGGGGCATGGAAAAGGCTGCTTCTTCAGCTTTAAGTCTGCAATCTCACATACGCCTTGGTACGTGGAAGCAGGTAGTTACGTCTTTGGAAATTCCTCCTCTGGGAAGCCCATCTGGCTGACTCTCCCTCTTCAAAACACTTACAAGGATATGACCTTTCCCAGCAAGGCTTCAGAACAGGGGTTGTAAAAACCACAGGCCCTTGAGGGGTAAGTGTGACCCTCCAGGCCTCTCCACTGGATCTTTGGAGCATCTCCTGCACCCATTTGCACCCTCCCTGTATGCTTTTTTGCCTGGTTGTGTCCTTGAGTCCTTGCTTTTGCTTGCCTCAGTGGAGGACAGAGCAGGGTATACATTGTGTAGAAACTAGCTTACTGTACAAAGGCAGAATTGACATTCGTTGCTCTGTCCACTTCTGCCTCTGGCTCTGGGGAGGCTGCCCAGAAGGTGGTGTGTGGCTCTTGAGCTGAAAGACTATTCTCCATCCCTGGAGAAGTAGTGATCTGACTTTCCTGCCTTGCTTGGGGGTTGCCTTCTGGCAGGTTCTGCAATTAATTTGTGGCTGTTGCTTATGTTTTAGTTTGTGGCTTCTACGATAGGATTTTAAAGCCCAATAATGGGCTGGCAAAGCACTATGCATGTTTGCATAAACAAGTAAACACAGACAGCTGTTTGGAGGTGGTGGGACACGTGGAAGAAGGGGGACAGAGGCATGCCGACTTGATTGTTTCCAGATCTTTTGACTCCCTTTTGCAATCCTGGTGATTTAACTGGCACCCTTGGAGACGCTCCGATACTGACCTCTGGGTAGCCTCCCACATCATGCACGTCGATCCCAAGGAGGTGTCCAAGCCCGTGGGGCATAAATAACGCGCCCAGATGAACCTTCACCATGTCATCAACGTTGCCTCGGAGGATGCCAATTTTTGTGAGCTCTTCCAGATGGATTCGGTCAGCCAGACGGTGCATGTCAGGCCAGGAGACTCCTTGAGGGGAGCAGAGAAAAATGGCTGCCATTAACTATTATTTAGATGCTTATCCTCCTCTTTTAAATAGAAAATCAGGGCGGGGGGGGGGGGGGACACACAGCAGCAGAAGTGCACCCACCCAATGCCAGAGTTTTCATTTTAATACAAATGATGCTTTAAAGAATAAAGAAATGTTACTCAGCAAACAAACAAAAGAAAAACGGGAAATAAAGACATATACAGCGGTATCTCGGGTTAAGTACTTAACTCGTTCCGGAGATCCGTACTTAACCTGAAACTGTTCTTAACCTGAAACACCACTTTAGCTAATGGGGCCTCTTGCTGCTGACACGCCGCCAGAGCACAATTTCTGTTCTCATCCTGAAGCAAAGTTCTTAACCTGAAGCACTATTTCTGGGTTAGCAGAGTCTGTAACCTGAAGCGTATGTAACCTGAAGCGTATGTAACCCAAGGTCCCACTGTAACATTTTTTCCTTTAAAGTAAAAGAGATACTAGACGCCTTTGCTTTTAAGAGCAAAGGTGGGGAGTCTTTGGCCCTCCAGATGTTGCTGACCTACAACTCCTATCATCCCTGCTGGCTGGGGCTGATGGGAATTGGGGTCCCAAGAAGGCCAAGGGTTCCTCACTAATGCTTTAACATGTCTCACATGAACAGCTAATTGACGCAACTGCACCTTCACAGTCTTTGTGGGGTGTTAATGTGCCCCACACATCACTTGGGAATGATGGATCCAATTCTACATTGGACTTGGGATTGGGAGATCAGGACATAAACTTAACCCTAAAGCTCACTAGGAGCACTTGGGCCAGAGACGATCCTTTCAGTCAAAAAAAGCAATAAATCAGATGACAAAGTGAATTAATGCCACCAGCATGTGACTTATTCCTCATCCTAAGAAAGAATAATTGTTTGAGTTTTTCTCTGTGTCCATCTTCCTGCTAATTTCCCCAGAGGGTTCACAATTTAATGAAGTCTTTCCCTCACCCACTCTCACCTCCACAACTCGGCCGACCCCTTGTTTGAAGGAGCACAGAAATCTCACATCCTCTCTCAAGCCAACAGGCCTATTTGCTTGCCCAGCCCAGCCCAACCTTGTGGAGAACAATTTCCACCCTCCACCTGAATTCTCACTGCCCAAGAGGAGACATCTCCCTACCCAACCCCGACCCATAAACACTAGCAAATCCACAAAGCTATCACCACTTTTGTTATGTGTTTTATATTGTATTTGACTGATCTTCTTATTTAAGATTCAAATAGATCACCCACTCACTCACTTCTTTCCTCTCAAGTCATTTGAACAAACACAGCCTGTTTTGTGAATGTCCAGGCCAGCCATTCCCAATCTGGCGCCCTCCAAATGTTTTGGATTGCAACTCCCATCAGCCCCAGCCTGCAGAGCTCTATGCATGATGCTGGGGCTAATGGGAGCACAGCAATGCCAGATGAGGCTGATGGGAGCTATAGTCCAAAATATCTGGAGTCTACCGGGTTGGCAAAGCCTATCAACACTAATGGGTCCACCTTCCATCTCTCCCTGTTTGCTCTCCACCTCCCTGAGGCCATTCAGATTCCCCCAAATGCCCCTGGGGTGAGATCTTTCACCCCAGAACATCATCCTGCCAGGTGACAGGAAGACTTTTGACTGGCATGCAGTACAGATGTGTAACAAAATGTTAACACCTGCAAGCTTCTTTTCTCTGCAGTGAGCAGCTGGGAATACCTGCAGTTTTGGCTGGCTGCCCATCACTTTCCCTCTGACTGAAGCCCCTCTCAGCAGCAGATACCCTTCCCCCTACCCAGAGCAAACTTCATTTGGCCGACTGACCATTTAACCAAAACCTCAAGAACTGTGATACTCATGCTACAAAGGCGCTCCAAAATCTGCTGGTTGACTACTTTTAAATGAGCTGCAGTGACACAGAGCACATTGCTCCCTTGGTGGCGGGCACTGCACAGTCTTGCAGTGCATCTTTCGCACTGGCTGCCGTCACGCTGCTCCCTTCCCTGCCCCCCCCCACATGGGGCGTTGAGTCACTCCCAACAGGACCGTTTGCCAAACTAAGGTAACTGGGGTGAAGGTTTAGCAGCTAACGCTTTCCTTGTTCGGATTTGGCACACTCGTGTACGAGTCAGCAGTTTTTGCATCCAAGAGGCCCTCCCAGTTTACATTTGCTTTACCCCCCTCAGTGGGGGAGAAAGCCTTGGGGGATGGGGGTATATCTTGTCTGAATTATGTTAACTTTAAAAAAAAGGAAACACACACACAATGTGCTGAAAATAATCAGAAGGGAGGAACACTCCCCTAGCTCAGCACCAATAAAAAATTACCCTTGTCCTACCTCTCTGGAATAAAGGCCAGTAACAGATTATCCTTTTTTGCGGTGTGTGGTGTGTGGGCAACACAGCTGTTCAACATCCACAGAATCACAGAGCTGGAAGGGACCACCAAAGGTCATGTAGTCCAACCCCCAGCAATGGCAGGAATAGCAGCTAAAGAATCCTTGACAGATGGCCACCCAACCTCTGTTTTAAAACCTCAAAGGAAGGAGAGTTCAGCGTCTTCCAAGGTAGTCCTTTAAACTGTTTAAAGTTAGCTGATTTCTGATTTTCACATTTTTATATTTGTTTTGTTGTTTAGTTTAATGTACAGCTGTTGTAAACTGCTCTGATTTTTGTTAAGAATAGCAATATATAAATAGTTTTATCAAATGAATAAATGAATGCAACAAAAAACCCATTACACAGACACAATAAGATTTAGTGAAAACAGTATGTAGGTGTCCGTATGGAAGGGTTCTAGGATGTTAGCTATTCTGGAATCAATACTTTTATATATATATAAAGGGAGCACCTGAGAATGAAGACTGTGGGGCAATAACTTCATCTGAGATGGGAGGCTCTGTCTACTCCTATTATGCAGAGAGGCAGAGGCCCCTCACCCATATACTTTTGGAAATCGCAGAATCATAGACTTGTAGAGTTGGGATGCACCCAAGGGTCATCTAGTCCAACCCCTGGCAATGCAGGAATCATAGCTAAATAACATTTGACAGCCCAACCTCTGTTTAAAAACGTCCTCTTCACCAGGCTAAACGTACCCAAATTCCCTCGACTGTTCCTCATAAGGCTTGGTTTCCAGACCCTTGATCATCTTGGTCGCCCTCCTTTGCACATGTTCCAGCTTGTCAATATCCTTCTTAAACTGTGGTGCCCAGAAATGGACACAGGACTCCAGGTCTGGCCTGACCAAGGCAGAACAGAATGGCGCTATTACTTCCCTTGAACTGGACACTAGAGTTCCGTTGATGCAGCCTAGAACTGCAATAACTTTTTTTTGCTGCTGCATCACACTGTTGACTCATGCTAAGGTTGTGGTCTACTAAGACCCCTTGATCCTTTTCACATGTACTAATAATTTGGCTAAAAGTGTGAAAATCAGAGGAAGGTTGTTTTTGTTTTTTTTTAATCTCATTATGCTCCCATATATCACACAATGCTAAGAAATGAGGAAGTGGCCCAAGTCTGGATCAGTTTGCTTTGATCTTCACAAAATGAAGTCGCACTTTGGTGCTGAAATTGAAAGTATGATCAAAGAATCCCAGTGACTGGAGCTGGCATCACCCTGGAAAATAAGAGTTCCTTGAGAGCCTCCCCCCACCCCCGAAAAAAATAAAAAACTTTGCAGACCAGAACGTGAGAAGAATTCAGAAGAGGGTCTAATTAACACCAGCTTTTTACATGAGAGGCCCTGATGTCACATTAAAAGTGAGGCTGAGGCCAAAAAGACTTTGCAGAAGTTGCACATCTCCTTTCCTTTTACTGGCTACCCATTTTCATTAAGGAGGTGCTCAGAGACACATTAATATATTATGCTCTGAGAGATGTCAGATTTTTCATCCTTCCCACCAAACCCATCCACCCCTCTAAATTAAAAGGTTCAGGGTCCTAAAGTCAGAGAAAACTCCTCATTATTTTTGCATGCAACTCAGGAATATTCAGCTTTAATCAGAGAAGCAATTTTAGGCCC
The DNA here is from genome assembly GCF_964270895.1 of Podarcis filfolensis. Lineage (NCBI taxonomy): Eukaryota > Metazoa > Chordata > Lepidosauria > Squamata > Lacertidae > Podarcis > Podarcis filfolensis. Next base: position 53,999,588 of record NC_139611.1, on the reverse strand, counting down.
CTTATAAGACTAATCCCCCTCTCCCAAGGCACAGGATACTTTCACAAGGAAAAATCTTCTTAACTGCCTGCATTCCCGATGACTAAAGGAATCATCGGCAGATACTCCTTTGAAACAGGACAGGCTCCAGAGGGTGGTGTGGTCAGGCGTTTGCTGCCCCCCCCAACTCCCCACTTTGCACCTGAGATGGTCAGAGGCAGCAGAGGCAAATCCTTAGTCTCCATACTACACACTTCTTTCAGGTTAAGGTGTCCGGCTGGCAAAGGCTGCTCTAACCACTACACCACACTGTCTCACATTGATGAAACGCTCCCCAGGTTTTAGTGAATTGCTCTCCACTGGGCTGCTTATAGATCCACCCCCCCGACCCAACTGGAACCTTGGAAAATGCAACCTGCTCCCCAATACTGGGAGGTTCATCAGCCAGCCAGCCAGCCAGCTGTCAGCCACTCAAGGGCCAGGTTTACATAGTCTGATTGGAGAACCCTTGGACTTTGGACCGCTGTCGCATGAGACGTCTGTCCAAAGGGGAAATCTGCTGATGAGGCGTCTGCTTCATTCTTAATTCACTGCCAAATGAGATACGGTGCGATGTAGGTCAGTGAACCAATAGATGACCTTCTCACCCAATGAGCATGGCTCACTATGGTTCCACTGCTTCTTCCTGAGCATCGATGGAAGCGCAATGTGCCTGGACATGACACACCTTCTAGGGTCTCCCCACCCAGCTCTCCCTCTCTCCCTATAACAAGGACTGCTTGGCTGCCACAACGTTGACCGTAGCCTTGGGCAAACAAGGTAACTGCGCTTGACACAGGAATATGGATTAGTTAGCAAAGAGATTACGGCATCAGAAGCCATTCAGCATTATAGCGGGCTAGCACAGCGAAGGCAGATTTCAACATGACTTTCAGGCTGCAGGAGAAGGAGCAAGGTGGTACTGCAGGGGCCCTGCCGCTGACTAAAATACCAACTCCAGCAGGCTCCTCCCTCAGCTGTTATCCTTTCTGTCAGAGTACAGGAAGAGAGAGAAAAGCCAGCAGAGCCTTTCCATCAACTCTGCAACGTCTGACTCCTCGTCTCCTTGGAATCTGTCCAATCCAGCTGGCCAGCAACTCTGTGCTATGAAGTAGTGCAGAGTTTACCTGTTTTCCTCCTCCCTCCTAAACCTTCTTGTCCCCTTTTGTGCTGTGTCTTTCATATTGTAAGCCCAAGAGCAGGGACTGCCTTCTCACAAACAATTTGTAAATGTTTTTTTCCTGCTAAAGAGGGAGATAAAAAATGCTCTAAACAAAGAAACACCTTAGGAAAGGGCTCTGAAGGCAAGCGAACAGAGGAGACTGTCTCATCCCAAAGACTTGGAGACCCCTCACCCCGCTTAACAGCAGCGTCGAGGAGACTAACAGACCCGATTCATGCAGCACAAACCACAAGCATAGGGATGGGGAACCCCAGGCCTTCCAGGCCTCTCAGTATGGGCCCCAAGATTCTCCCCACGCCAATGGCCCATCTAGTCCAGCATCCTATTCTCACAGCAGCCAATTGGATGCCTCAATGGAAAACTAGCAAGCAGTAATCGAGCACAAAAGCATTCAGAAGCACATTTGTCCGGTCCTATTATCAGCACATGGAAGGAGGAATCGCAATTCTAATTGGAACTGGGGCTGGAGAGGGAAAGGTGGGAATTCCCTACCCCCCCCAATCCAGTGTACTGCTTCCAGGCGATGCACTGAGCATCATGCGCAAACCTGGCCATGAAACTCTTTTTGCCAATCTGTTTCTCTAGATGCGCAGCTGCCAGTAACATAATTTAATTTTTTTTAATAAATAAATAAATGCTGGCTGGGTGGAAAAACAGCAACGACATCTGAGCATATTTGGAAGCCCTTTCACATTTTTTCATACTTTGTGGAAGCAAACAGCATCCATCAGCGCAACAGCCGCCTTTTGCCCAGCGAGTGTCCAAGTGCCATGTCAGTTCAGCTGGGACTTTGGGGCACACGAGGCTATAAATAAATGGAGGAGAGATAGGGAGAGGCGACCTGTTGCCAAGTTGGCTCTGCTCGCTCCTTTCCTCAGGAGGCGTTTGAAAGACAAAATAGTTTTTAATTGGAACGTGGGCGGTGTGTGTGTGTGTGGGGGGGAGGGGGTGTGTGAATGCTCTCTTACCGGGAGATCTGGTTTGATACAATAGGAAACCGCAAAGCAAGAAGAATGGGATTATAATGTTCATTAAAAAATGGTACATATGGGTGGGGAAAAGCAAGGACGAGATACAAACCCACCTTCTACCAAGTAAAGGTAAAGGTAAAGGTAAAGGGACCCCTGACCACTAGGTCCAGTCGTGACTGACTCTGGGGTTGCGGCACTCATCTCGCTTTATTGGCCGAGGGAACCGGCGTACGGCTTCCGGGTCATGTGGCCAGCATGACTAAGCCGCTTCTGGCGAACCAGAGCAGTGCACGGAAACCCCGTTTACCTTCCCACCAGAGCGGTACCTACTTGCACTTTGATGTGCTTTCGAACTGCTAGGTGGGCAGGAGCAGGGACTGAACAACGGGAGCTCACCCCGTCACGGGGATTCGAACCGCCGACCTTCTGATCAGCAAGCCCAAGGCTCAGTGGTTTAACCCACAGCGCCACCCGCGTCATTCCTAATTTATTTAACACGTTTTTATCCTGCTCGTCAGCTTAAAAAAAATTAATTAAATAAAGGCTAGCAGAGTAGCTGGGAGATCACTACAACTCCCATGTGGCTTGGCTGGTGGTAGTTGTACTCCAAAACATCTGGAGGGAACCAGGTGGGGGAAAGGCTGTTTGTTGAAGAGCCACAAGGAGGCCCCAGCAGGCCTGGCCTGTAACCTGGAATCTGGAATAAGATCACAGAGAACTGCCTTGGTGGATCAGGCCAAAGGCCCATCTAGTCCAACATCCTGTTCTGATAGCAGCAGACCAGATGCCCCCTATAGGAAGCCTGCAAGCAGGATCCGACTGAAAGGATCCTCTCCCAACTTGCCATTCCCGCCAACCGGCATTAAGAGGCATACTGCCTCCAATAGCAGAGGTAAAAATATGTCTCGGAATCCTTTACCACAGACCAGGGTTCCTCAGGCTGACCTCTAGGTGGAATGTCAAAAAGGCCCTCTTTTAATTTTTTTAAAATAATTAAAATTAAATAACAGTCATTATTGGTGCCATTCCATGCCACATCCACACCGGACATTTAAAGTGCTACAACACTTTAAACAGTCAGGGTGTCCCCCAAAGAATCCTGGGAACTGTAGTTTGTAAAAGGTGCTGTGAGTTGTTAGGAATTGTTGTTCCGCTCCCCAGAGCTACTATTCCCCAGAGTTCCCTAGGAAGAGCAATTGATGCTAGGGAGGGAGCTAGGTATGTTTAGCCTGGAAAAGAGGAGACTGAAAGGAGACATGAGAGCCATCTTCAAATATCTAAAGGGCTCTCACCTGGAAGGTGGAGCAGGCTCCAGAGGGCAAGCTCCAAATCAATGGATTCAAGTTAAAGGAAAGGAGTTTCACCCTAGACATCAGAAAGAACTTTCTGACAGCAAGAGCTGTTCGACAGTGGAACCAACTGCCTTGGAAGGCCAGGCTTCCTCAACCTTGGCCCTCCAGATGTTTTGAGACTACAGTTCCCATCATCCTTGATCACTGGTCCTGCTAGCTAGGGATTGTGGGAGTTGTAGGCCAAAAACATCTGGGGGACCGAGTTTGAGAACCCCTGTGGTGGACTCTTGGGCCCCTTCCAACTCTACAATTCTCCAATTCTATTACTGTTAAACCATTCTGGAAATGTAGATCTGGGGAGGGGAATAAGGGTCTCCTAACAATTCTCAGCACCCTTAACAAACTACAGCTCCCAGAATTCTTTGGGGGAAGGTGTGACTGTTTAAAGCAGCATCACTCCGTGTATCATTCAGTCCCAGCAGAGCTAAGCAAATCTGCCGCAGATTTTAAGCAGTGGAGGGAAGAGGTGAAAAGATTCCTGATTAATGGAAGGCAGGGGATATGCAGAGGGGCTTGTCTGTCTGCTAGCAGTGGCACAAAAGGGGCAGCCCATCTCCTCAACCTGGGGCCACTGTGTGAAGCATGACCAGCCCATTCCAAACCACGAGGGCTAAACATCACCCCCAGCGAGTCTAAGGTGCACCATACGCACAGAAGCCTCTGGCAGGGCGACCTCCACAGAGGCTCCTTCTGTTCTTTTGATGTATTCTCTCCCCCCCCCCTTCTTTTTACCTGGCTTGACGGCGCTTAGCACAGCCCGGTTTGACTTCAGCACAGCTTCGTAGATCGCCCGCTGGTCAGGGGTGAACTTCCCATTTGCTGGAAACGTGCAGGTGATGTCTGAGCCGTAGCAATAGTACTCGCCTCCCATGTCAAAGAGGCTGTAGGGAAGAGAGAAGTTGAGCACCTGGGAGAAAATGGCATTAAGGACAGGAAGACTCCCTCCCCCCTAAGCTCAACTTGGACCTGGATTCAAGGTTCAGCAGCACCTGAAAGTTAATCTCTATGTACTAGGCGATCTTCCCCATCATCAAAATTATTTATTTTTTAAATAAGATCTCTACATCGCTTGATTGTTAAAAAAAACCTCAAAGTAGTTTGCAAAATAGATAAAATTATAAAATTATCAGTAAGAAAGGCTTGGCTACACAAGAATGTTTTGAGCAGGCGCCAAAAAGTTACATTGAAGGCACCTGCCTGATATCAATAGGCAGGGAGTTCCAAAGTGTAGGGGCTGCCACACTGAACAATCGAGTTCTTGCAAATGCAGAACGAGGGCTATGTGACACCTGTAATAGTGTCAGTTCTGCCAGTTTTACTCATCCCTCAGCCTAAGCGACTTCCCAGGAAGGTTGTAAGAATAAAATGGGAGCAGGAGCCTGGTCAGTCACCCTGAACTCCTTGGAGGAACCCGCTGCAGAAATCGAAGGAAGACAGACAAGCTGATTCCTAACAGCAACATAAAACAAAGGGCTGGGCCGATGACACGAAAGGTCTGATTGCAGCTCAGTGGCAGAGAATCTGCTTTACATGCAGAAGGTCACAGGTTCAATTCCCAGCATCTTCAGGAACAGATGGGAATGACCCCCATTTGAAATCCCAGAAAGTTGCTACCAGTCAGTGTAGACAATACTGAGCTAGATGGACCAACCGTTGGATTCAGCATAAGTTTCCCATATTCCCCGTAGCAGACCCTGCAATGCACCCGGATGCCAGCTCTGTCTCCATATCCACTATTACAGGCCCCCAACAACACCAGAGCCTCATTTGCCTGCTCATCCCCCAAGGTAAGATCTGCCACCACCGGCTGCCTGCTGGCAACCAACAGACCAGTCTGAATGGATACGAATCTGGCATCTTAAAGTCATTGTGTGCCGGCCTTTGGGAGGATGGCTCAAGTGGATTCTGTTGACAGCTCAGAGCAGGCATAGGCAAACTCCGGCCCTCCAGATGTTTGGGACTACAATTCCCACCATCCCTAGCTTACAGGACCAGTGGTCAGGGATGATGGGAATTGTAGTCCCAAACATCTGGAGTTTGCCTATGCCTGGCTTAGAGTCTCTTAAATCCAGACTGAAATGGAAACAGGGTTCCCTTCCTATTATACGTCAGGAGCTAAATTTGTTTGAACAACAGTAGGGATACCAGTGACTTCTGATGAGAACAGTGACTTATTCTCTTCTCTCATAGGAAGAGAGCTGTTCCAACAGTGGAATGGACTCCCTGAGAAGGTGGTGAACTACCTTCAACCAAGCAGAGGCTGGATGGCCATCTGCCAGGGATCCTTGAGCTGTGATTCCTGCATTGCAGGGGGTTGGGATAGATGACCCTTGGGGATCCCATCCAACTCTACGGCTCTATGATTCTATGAGGCCAGCTGGTGATCTTGCATCAAACAGATTTCTTCAGACTCCCAGGACCGGCCAGGCCCATCCTCCTTCCTCCCTGGGTCTCTCGTGCCTGACTCCCAGCACCAGGTGGGGACACGTCGTTCCCAGTGTGCTGATCAAACAAGCGGCGATTAAAAGAAGCAGGGCAAAAGCCAGCCTTTGGAGTATGGACTTTTACTGTAAATAGCGTCACACCCACCACATGTACAGGAAAGGTCAGTGTGCCTCCCGTTTTGTCTCAGTGAGTAAGGCAGCCGGCATCGGACAGCACATGGAGCAACTGATTGCATTTTCTTAAAACAGTGCACAAGCTCTCCTTGCCCGCAGAGGACGACTTCAATGTTGTTGCTTAACTTTGCCAGCTAAGGATCCACATGGCCTGGGCCCTTGGGGAGCAATGTCAAGACTGGACTGGCAATGGCCCACCTTTCCCACAGATTGTCCAAAGTGCGACCCAGGTGCCGGGGGATGCAGCCCTCACAAGCCAAGGATACTTCCTGCCGGTTGGGGAAGTTGTACTGGCTTTTAAACACAAGCCAGCTTTTCAACAGCTCACAGTCAACCCCTGAGAGGCCTGGCTGATGTGCAGAGGCAGCTGTGTTTCCTGCACTGGAGTGGGTTGGACTACTTGTCCCTTTTAGTCCCTTCCAATTACATTTCAGTGCTTCTATGGTTCCAGCTCCTTGGGTGCTGACTGTCAGCCGGCCAGCCCCCCAGAATCAGCCACTCCTGAACTGGGAAGTACAGTGGTACCTCGGGTTACAGCACTTCAGGTTACAGACTCCGCTAACCCAGAAATATTACCTCAGGTTAAGAACTTTGCTTCAGGATGAGAACAGAAATTGCGCAGCAGCAGCAGTGCGGCGGCAGCAGGAGGCCCCATTAGCTAAAGTGGTACCTCAGGTTAAGAACAGTTTCAGGTTAAGAACGGACCTCCAGAATGAAGTAAGTTCTTAACCCGAGGTACCACTGTAATTACAAGTGCCTGCAAAGCCAAAGGACGCACGATGGGAGGAGTCTGACTGCTGCATCTCTGCACGAGACAGTTCTGAACCCGCTTCAGTTCTGTCAGACTCCGCTGGGGGCAGATCACTCTGGGCACGGCCTCTGCAGTTGCTCCCAGCGCAGAGGCACAGAGAGGTTTGCTGCTCTCAGAGGTGGCTGTCTTGCTGCCTGCTCCTTCCAGTGAGAAGGCACACCCACGTTACCAAACTCTGGCAGAGACACAGCTGGTGATGCCAAGCCTCTGCTGCAAGAATCCTGATCGGAGCAGGATCTGGATCTCCCTCAAGTGGAGGGACAGGTGGGGTCAGGCAAGGCCGAGCCTGGACTGTCAGGCCCTACAGCATTCCAGCTGCCACCATCTCTGACAGAGAGCCCAGGCTCAGAGACTTGGAAGCCTGAGAGAGTGCCAGAACACGAAGGAACATAAGGACATAAGAAGAGCCTGCTGGATCAGGCCAGTGGCCCATCTGGCCCAGCATCCTGTTCTTATAGTGGCCAACCAGAGCCCTCTGGGAAACTGGCAAGCAGGACCCGAGCACAAGGGCACTCTTCCTGCCTTCGGTTTGCAGCAGCTGGCACTCAGAATCATTGCTGCCTCCCACTGCTAAGCAGCCATTATGACTAGCAGCCATTGAAAGCCGCCTCCTCTATGAATCTGTGTAATCCTCTTTTAAAGCCACCCAGGCTGGTAGCCATCACAGCCTCCTGTGGAAGGGAGTTCCGCAGGTTAACTATGCGCTTCATGAAGAAGGGCTTTCCTTTATTTGTCCTGAATCTTCTAGCATTCAGCTTTCATGTTCCCTGTTATGTTCATGTTATGAAGAGGGAGGAAAACTTTTCCCCAGCCACTTTGCAGCCTTTCCTCATGTTCCCTGATGGAACAAATTTATTATCTGCTTCTCCAAGATGTAGGGCCAGAATCAGTATTTTTAAACCACAAGAAATGAAATTAGGAAGGACTTCCAAGAGCTGTTCTCACTTGGAAACTGATAGACTCTCCTTGGTTTCTGAACAGGGGGTGGGTGATCACTTATCGGCAATGCAGTAACAGTGGGTTGTGAGTGGGTTGAATTAGACGACCTTCTAGTTCTTATGACTCCAAAAACTAGATCCAGGGGAAAGGTGAGACAATATCACATTTTTGTCTGGATTTCATACATTCAAGTCACCAATGTCAAGCAACTAACTGCACTGACTCACACAGCTGCAGTATTCTTTTACCCTACTAATCAGCAGAAATGGTTCCCAGTGGGGAAAAGTCATGACACAAAAGGAAAAATAGATGGGTAGAGAGAAGAAAATAAGCTAACTCTAGCACCTAAAGTTCCTAAAGTTAAGCAGTAGTTCTTACAATGACCACTGGAATGGAAATAGAACAGACTGTGTGTGTGAGAGAGAGAGAGAGGGGGGGCTGGGGCTGGGGGCTCTCTGACTGTCCTCTGGTTAGTTTACAGAATCAGGCCCTGCAGGCACAGTCAAAATTCTGTTCCCCGTCTGCATTCTTTTGCTGCTCCAAGGCCACTGGTAGTTAATTTTTAATACCGGGGAAGTAGGCAAAGCTCTGAGAAGCCATTTTACTGGCCCAGGGAGACATGCAATGCTGAAGTCTGAGTCAGGCCATCAGCGCACCCTGTGCTGTACGGCCACCTCTGACTCACAGCCCCTCTCCAAGGTCTCGGGAGACAGCCATGATCTTTGCTCGGCAATCTACTTTTCCCCTTTCATCCACACGAGAGGCATCCCAGGGAACTGCGTTAGAAGTTTATAAAATTATGCCTGGCATGGACAAAGCGGGTAGAGAACATTTTAGTGCAGTGGTACCTCGGGTTAAGAACTTAATTCGTTCCGGAGGTCCATTCTTAACCTGAAACTGTTCTTAACCTGAAGCACCACTTTAGCTAATGGGGCCTCCTGCTGCCGCAGCACTGCCGGAGCACAATTTCTGTTCTCATCCTGAAGCAAAGTTCTTAACCCAAGGTACTATTTCTGGGTTAGCGGAGTCTGTAACCTGAAGCGTCTGTAACCCGAGGTACCACTGTAGTAAGGCCAGCAAGAGTCAACAGGACAGAGGTTTATTTTTTCTCCCTCTCTCATAATACTAGAACTGGCGGGCATCCAACAAAGCTGAGATGTGGGGAAATTCGGGAAAGATAAAAGAAAGTACTTCCTTCCTGCAGTGCATTGTTAAACTATGGAACTCACTTCCACAGGAGGCCGTGAGGGCCACCAACTTGGATGGCCTTAAAAGAGGATTGGATAAATTCCTGGAGGAAAAGGCTACTAGATGGCTAATAGCCATGGCGGCTCCACAGTTGGAGGTAGCAGTGCTTCTGAAGGCCAGTTGCTGAAAGCCGCAGGAGGGGAGAGGGATTTCTGATCAGGTCTCCCATTGAGGCATCTGGTTGGCCACTGTGAGAACAGGATGCTGGACTAGATGGGCCATGGGCCTGATCCTGCAGGCTCTTTTTATGTTCTGAATGAAGCACTCTTCCAGTTGCAGGGCATGTGCAGAACTACCGTATTTTTCGCTCTATAGGACGCACTTTTTCCCCTCCAAAAATGAAGGGGAAATGTGTGTGCGTCCTATGGAGCGAATGCAGGCTCCCTGGCTTCAGCAATAGCAAGGCAAAGCCTCCGAAGCCTGCGCTCCGGAGGCTTTGCGTTGCTTCCGCTGAAGCCAGGAGAGTCTGCACTTTGAGGCTGGCGGTGGGGAAAGCAGCGCTTCCCCCATCGCCAGCCCCAGAGATCGGGGGGCAGCGGGAAGGCGAGCGATGCCTTCCCGCTACTCTCCAACCCGGGTTTGAGGCTGGCGGTGGGGAAAGCAGCGCTTCCCCCATCGCCAGCCCCAGAGATCGGGGGGCAGCGGGAAGGCGAGCGATGCCTTCCCGCTACTCTCCAACCCGGGTTTGAGGCTGGCGGTGGGGAAAGCAGCGCTTCCCCCATCGCCAGCCCCAGAGATCGGGGGGCAGCGGGAAGGCGAGCGATGCCTTCCCGCTACTCTCCAACCCGGGTTGAGGCTGGCGGTGGGGAAAGCAGCGCTTCCCCCATCGCCAGCCCCAGAGATCGGGGGGCAGCGGGAAGGCGTGCGACGCCTTCCCGCTACTCTCCAACCCGGGTTTGAGGCTGGCGGTGGGGAAAGCAGCGCTTCCCCCATCGCCAGCCCCAGAGATTGGGGGGCAGCGGAAAGGCAGCGATGCCTTCCCGCTACTCTCCAACCCCGGTTTGAGGCTGGCGGTGGGGAAAGCAGCGCTTCCCCCATCGCCAGCCCCAGAGATCGGGGGGCAGCGGGAAGGCGTGCGATGCCTTCCCGCTACTCTCCAACCCGGGTTTGAGGCTGGCGGTGGGGAAAGCAGCGCTTCCCCCATCGCCAGCCCCAGAGATCGGGGGGCAGCGGGAAGGCGAGCGATGCCTTCCCGCTACTCTCCAACCCGGGTTTGAGGCTGGCGGTGGGGAAAGCAGCGCTTTCCCCATCGCCAGCCCCAGAGATTGGGGGGCAGCGGGAAGGCGTGCAACGCCAACCCGCTACTCTCCAACCCGGGTTTGAGGCTGGCGGTGGGGAAAGCAGCGCTTCCCCCATCGCCAGCCCCAGAGATTGGGGGGCAGCGGAAAGGCAGCGATGCCTTCCCGCTACTCTCCAACCCCGGTTTGAGGCTGGCGGTGGGGAAAGCAGCGCTTCCCCCATCGCCAGCCCCAGAGATCGGGGGGCAGCGGGAAGGCGTGCGACGCCTTCCCGCTACTCTCCAACCCGGGTTTGAGGCTGGCGGTGGGGAAAGCAGCACTTCCCCCATCGCCAGCCCCAGAGATCGGGGGGCAGCGGGAAGGCGAGCGATGCCTTCCCGCTACTCTCCAACCCGGGTTTGAGGCTGGCGGTGGGGAAAGCAGCGCTTCCCCCATCGCCAGACCCAGAGATTGGGGGGCAGCGGGAAGGCAGCGATGCCTTCCCGCTACTCTCCAACCCGGGTTTTAGGCTGGCGGTGGGGAAAGCAGCGCTTCCCCCATCGCCAGCCCCAGAGATTGGGGGGCAGCGGGAAGGCAGCGATGCCTTCCCGCTACTCTCCAACCCGGGTTTGAGGCTGGCGGTGGGGAAAGCAGCGCTTCCCCCATCGCCAGCCCCAGAGATTGGGGGGCAGCGGGAAGGCGTGCGACGCCTTCCCGCTACTCTCCAACCCTCCTGTGGGCTTTTGGGGGAGATGGGGGAATTCCCCCACCTCCCGCAAAAGCAGGCAAAAGCCGCGTGCTCTTTAAAGGGGCTCCGTGGCTTCTGCTGGCTTTTCTAGGAGGTGGGGGAATTCCCCCACCTCGCAGAAAAGCCTGCAAGAGCCGTGCAGCCTTTAAAGAGCGCACAGCTCTTGGGGGCTTTTCCCCAAGGAGGGAGAAGGGACGGACTGGCCGAGTCCGTCCCTTCTCCCTCCTGTGGGCTTTTGCGGGAGATGGGGGAATTCCCCCACCTCCCGCAAAAGCAGGCAAAAGCCGTGCGCTCTTTAAAGGAGCTCCGCGGCTTTGCTGGCTTTTCTAGGAATTCCCCCACCTCCCCGCAGGAGCTGCGCAGCCTTTAAAGAGCGAGCGGTTCTTGGGGGCTTTTCCCCAAGGAGGGAGAAGGCACTGACGGGCCGTTTCAGTCCCTTCTCCCTCCTGGTCGAAAAGCCCGCAGGAGTCACGCGGGGCTCCTGTGGGCTTTTGCGGGAGGTGGGGGAATTCCGCCACCTCCCGCAAAAGCAGGGAGAAGGTCTTGGAGTAGCGCACAGGCTGCGTGCAGCCTGTCCACTGCTCCCAGAGCTGGGGGGGGGGGGAAATCATATTTTTCCTTGATTTCCCCCCTGAAAACTACGTGCGTCCTATGGTCCGGTGCGTCCAATCGTGCGAAAAATACGGTACTTAAAACTTTCCTGGCAACCCACACATCAGCCAGGAGCACCCTCTCTCTGCAACCCAGGGGCATGTCTAGGGTTTTTCTTCCAGCTGGCAGCTGTACAACAGACAGTATCTCACTGCTAACTACTCAAGCGACCTAAGTCAATGGCTGTTTTGATTTAAATGTCTTTAGATCAGCCCTTTGCCAGGCTGGTGCCCTCCAGATGTTTTGGACTACATCGGGCTGCAGAGGGTTATTGGGAGGTGTCACACAAAACATCTGGAGGGCACCAGCTTGGCAAAGGGTGCTTTAAATAGTATCTTACGAGTATGAAATAATTAGCTTTTTTCCAATTCAGGGAACAGACAAATATCATTCTTCAAGGGTTTTTTAAATGGCCCTCTAATTAACAGATAACAGAAGAGAGAAATTTGCTGAAGCATTTGCTATTTTAAACAGATGGAAATTCAAAAGGTGGAGGAAAAGGAGATAAGTTGATTTTATTTTATTTTTGCTAGCAAAGAAACTGTGACAGAAATTCACTTTAGAAACGAATTGTGTGTTTTTAATGGAAGGTGTCTCTGCATCTTTCATCACAAGATGGCACTATTAACTAGAAAGACTTGGCAAATTTCTTGTGAGTGACTGAATTTTCATATTTGGATACAGAGAACTCAGAAGCCCTTTTCTCTTTGCAGATCAAGACACGTCAGTGACAGCAAAGACCGCAACTTTTATAAGCAGCTGCCATTAAAATAAGGACTGCGGTGACGCTCTGGATGTTAAATTGTAATACATTTTAATTGAGTGTGGCAATTTTAACTGCATAGCGCACAAATTACAATAGTAGGTGTTTTAATGTAGTTTGGCAGTTTCTTCTTGCTTTGCTGTGTTTATACATATTTGTAGTTTGTGCTGAAACTGAAATTGCAATGGTAAGTGGCCAATGCAAATAAGTGTCAGTCTATACCTCTTCAGGCATTTGAGTGAACATGTGGGGGCTTAAATTCTATCTCATTCTCTAGAGTGTGGCAGTTCATGTATTCTGTGCATCTGAATGGAACTATCCCAGCCCTTTTCCAAGAGAGCCACCAGCATGGTGTAGTGATTAGAGTACCGGACTAGGACCTGGGAGAGACTAGGGTTCAAATCCCCCACTCCGCCATGAAGCTCACTGGGTGGCCTTGGGCAAGTGACTGCCTCTCAGCCTAACCTACATCACAGGATTGTTGGGGGGGAGGAGTTAAATAAGCGGGGGGAGGAACAATGTACACCCCCTTGAGTTCCTTGGAGAAAAAGGTAGGGTGTCTGTGTAACAACAGCACACTACCATTTGTAACAAAAGGAAGACAACCAAAGACTCACGGGAGGAACATTCTTTCTTTGTCCTGTCTCAAATCTGGTACCCTCCAGATCTTGTTGGACTACAGTTCCCATCATTCCTGACCATTGGCCGTGCTGGCTGGGACAGATGAGTTGTCCAACACCTGCAACTGCAGGCTGCAGAAGGCTTATCTAGCTTTCGTCTTTGCAAACCAACCAACCCAAGAATTTAAAACAGGGGTCAGCAAACTTTTTCAGCAGGGGGCCAGTCCACTGTCCCTCATACCTTGTGGGGGGGCCGGACTATATTTGGAAAAAAATAATAATGAACGATTTCCTGTGCCCCACAAATAACCCAGAGATGCATTTCAAATAAAAACACACATTCTACTCATGTAAAAACACCAGGCAAGCCCCACAAATAACCCAGAGATGCATTTTAAATAAAAGGACACATTCTATTCATGTAAAAACACATTGATTCCCAGACCGCCCGTGGGCCAGTACCGGGCCTTAGTTTGCCTACCCATGATTTAAAAGTTTCCTCTCTTTTTGGCGACAATCTAGCAGACTGCATGGACTCAGGGTTTTACTCAGGGCTCGCCCCCCCGGCTGGAACTCACTGGAATTAGAGTTTCGCCACCTCTTTGGTGAGTTCTGGCACCCCCATAGTCATGGCATGGTGGCACGTCATCCGAGGGTGTGTTCCAGAGGCGATTGGTGTGGCTGGGTGGCAGCAGAGGGTGAGCAGGTGAAGAAGAGAAGCACCCCCCTTTAAAAAGCCCTGAATATACATATAGTTTTTCAGTTTTAGCAAACCATTCAATGAATTTTAAAGTGTTCTGCACAATCAGTTTGCAAGATCCTCTGAGCCGCGTAACAAAAACGGCTTGACAGAAACAGGAAAATAAAGACTGAAAGGATACTTTAGAAATGGGAGTACGAGATATTAAAATGGAAACCTTTGCACTTCAAATGTGTAACCTTTGCTTGAGGTAAGAAGAGCTTAAATTCCTAATGGAATGCGGCTAATCTGGTACAAGCAGAAAATCGGATTTTTATCCAGTTTATTGAGCACATTTTAATGTTTTTCCTTATCAATTTGAAATTTCGCAGGCATGAAAAATCCACAGGCAGAGAAATTTTAATCAATACGACCAGAATCTACAGGTATCTTTTTATGTAACTGAAAGCTAACTGTTTTGTATCGCAACTACAGTTACTATTAGCTGCCTCTGATGTCTTTTGCAACAGAAAGGTGGGAGTAAAAAAATATGTATGCATGTATGCATGTTATTTAATTTTATTTATTTATGTTTATATCCTGATCGTCCCTTCAAAAGAGCCCAGGGTGGCAAACAAGAAGTGATAAAACAATAAAAATGTATGCAAACTGGGATAAAGATCTCAACTTAAAAGGATTGTTGAAAGAGGAAGCTGGAAAGGCAACAGAGAGGGTGCCTGTCTAATATTCACGGGGAAGGAACTGAAGAGAGTTGGGCCACTACAGCAAAGGCTTGATTCCTACATTGTGCAGAATGGACCTCACAATAAGATGGTGCCTGCAGAGTGCTGTGATCAACTGGGTCTATAAGGGGTGAGGTGATCTTTCTATTATTATTATTATTATTATTATTATTATTATTATTATTATTATTATTATTTTGCAAGGCTGCTTGGAAGCAAGAGATACCTCCAACATCTCCCAGGAAAATGCAAAACCAAGCAGTGAGTGCAATGATATAAACCAGAACTACGCCTTTTAAAAAAGGCTTTTAACATGAGCAAATATACCTAACTGATGCTTCATATACAATGTCTGAACATCATCTGAGGCAGTTTTGAGGGAGGTGGGAGAGAACACCTAAGATCCTATTAAACGGCGAAAATGACATTCTCACTTTTTAATGCAACGTCGCCACCATCTGGACAAACAGATCCTAGCACCAAATGTTTTCAAACCGTTCCCCTGAACGTATGGTGTGCATGTCTCAAGATCTGGCAGTAATATGTCACCCTGTGTGACCACGCCCGAAACACTGGACCAGAAGGACATTTCCTTGGCAACAGAAGCAACCACTTTTGAAAAGGGAAAGGTTCTATAGTTATTAAAAAGCCTTCTGGAGTTTAGCAAGTGGCAAATGAATTTGACTGCAGAGGGATCCTATTCCCAAGTGACACCCACTGGCTAGGATATGATCACCTGTAAAGCCCTTTGAATCATCAGCATACACATGACCGCTGATGATCTATGGTGGAGTAACTATGCCCGGCGAAACACTCATGTCCATTAAGTGGGGAAATGTGGTGTATTGCTCTTTATGAGGACCTGAGTGTAGCCACAGGGAGCCCAGCCACTTACAGGGAAAGAAAGCCCCCTGCTGCCACTCACCCCCCTTTCTGACCACAGGAGTGGAGCTGGCAAGGGCTGGAGCTGGGATTTCTCCCTCCTGCCCCTGTATAGTGTAGACCTAACGTTTATACTTTTATACTGTTATACACACTAGGAAAGCAAAATAAAAATAAAATGTGCAACTTGCTTTATTGGTGTATTAGCTTTCTTGCAGGGGTCTGGAACCGACCCTGTTATATCTCTAAGGTATGCCTGTATATACAGTTATTATTTCAAGATTAACTGCTTGGGGCTAGAAAACCTGCCAAGTTTAGCTAACACAATGTTGGATTTTATCTACAAGGTATTTATCAAAAGAATGAACAACATCTGATAAAAAAAGGCAAAGAAGCAACATCTTAAAAAAAGAGCTGCTCTCCTTCCCTTTGGGCAATCCAGCTTTTCATCTCACTCTGCATTTTGCACTGTGCAAAAAAAAAAAAAAAAAAAAAAAAGGGTGGAGTGCGGTGGGGGGAGAAAGAAGCTCTTATTTCATCTGCGGTTAGTGAAATCGTTTACTCCCTCTCTCTCCTCTTGCTAGTGCTTCCTAGGACTCAGTGAAACTGGCTGGTCCCTTGAATTACCTGGCCTACGGCTGCATCCCTACCTCCCCTGGCCACTGGATTGCTTTGGTGGAATCAGGCAGAGAGAGCTGCCACACCCTCTTTTCTCAGTGCCGTGGAGGGTTCGTTTTGGAGGAATATATGGTGCTGGGGAGCCTTATAAAGCAGAGCAGGTGGGTAGCATTTGTGCTGGTGGAAAGAGATCTATCTTGTGACTCTGTTCAGAAATACAGCCTGCGCACTGGTGAGAGGGAACAGAAGGATCAAACTCAACCTTACAGATTCCTCTGGCATACTGCAACCCGAGGTATATGGGGGCAGTCTCTTTTAGAAAGGAAGACCAAAAAAACCCCCCACGCAAGCAAGGAGCTCTGCAACTCATATTTCAAAAAGCAACAAGATTTTGCTTAGGGGGTTCTTACAACGGCGCCAGGTACATCTATGTAGCGTGCCTGAGGAACGCGATGTTCAAAGAGGATCAGAAAGAGTACAAGGCTCCTACGTGACTCCTTTTGTATTGCAGTAGTTCTCCCGCCCATTGCCTTTTTTTTTTTTTTTTTTTGCTAGGCTCTTAGAAGATCTGTGCATCGAAACTGAAAAACCACAGGGACAAAATTTTTGCAACGGGCACAGCATATCCCACTTATGACAGTGCAAGAGAGAGAAATGATTTCTGGGGAGGGCAGAAAGGCAGAGACCCGAGTAATACGTCACAGAAATATGCAGTGGGTGATCTCGATGACAACTGGGGAACGTTCATTTGGGCAGCCAGCACACAATTCTTTCCCCTTGGACTTTACCAGGGAAGCGTGGCTTTACATTACGCCGAAACTGTGTGGCAAGCCAGCACTTCTTGGGATTCTCCGACAGAGGGCTCCCCTGAGCTATATATACAACAAAAAGGCTGAGCAAAATTCCAAACAAGGTATATTCAGCAGACACTAACTTTGTTACAGCTTTACGGGTGCAGATGTGCAAATGACATGATTACTGCTGGGAGATACAGCTATCTGGACTAACAAACTAGCCTTACAAGCAAAGCAACTATTAAATGAGAGTCTTAACACACAAACATAGAAGTTAGTATTCTGAGAAGCAACTTGGAAATGTAAAGAGAACTGGAAATCTTTTGCATGCAGCTGAGTTAGACTTCGAAGCTGCATTGGTAGAGAAAGGAGACTTCATAGAAGTGAGGGCTGACTCTGCAGCCAGGTGAAAACATCTGGCTGGCAGGTGGGGGGGGGGAGGAGGGAGGGTAGATGAAACCAGCAACTAATGTCTGAATGGTGCAGTTAGGTGTTTTTTTTAAGTGTTGGCCCGTGTGCGTGCATGTGCGAGGGCATTTGATGCTCTGCTTCAGTCAGCAAATCGTCTTGGGCCAACAGTGATGGAAGTCAACATGCAGTTCAACCCCAAACAAACAGACTACAGATCAGAAACCAAGCCTGGATTCATGAACATTTGATTTAAGAAAATGTGGCAAGCACATCCTCCAATCACTATTGAGATCTGGACCAAAAATGAATCAATCCTCTAGCTAGAAATTTCCAAGCATCCACTGCAAATCCCATCCACATATGAACAAAATCCATCTTCTGCCCAGCCTTCTGCCCAAAGAAAATGGTCCAATAGCTAACAATTACGCTGTTATTTTATTTTAAATTATTGGCTTTGGGTTTAAATACTAAACAGTTCCAAAACTGGGGGTTTATTGTGTTTTTGTTGTGTAAGCCATCTTGGCTGTGAGTCCTGGAAGACCTGCTCCCTGCCTTGCAGGCTTTTACCCACCTGGTCTGGGAGGACAGAGCCCCGACTGACTCCAGCTACAAAAACTGAGGCTGCAGAAGAAGCCAGAGACCCTCCTGGCTGTTTCCTATCGTAGACCCGGGTCATCAAGCCTGAGCTTCCACAGCCACCGCCTGCCATGAACCACCATTGGCAGAATTGGCAGCAACAGCAGCAGATACGTTCTATTATGCTGCGTTAAATGTGCATTTTACATTTGTCTTCCTTTACTAATGTCTTCTTTCAAAATGTTTAATGTACTGTTTTTGTTAACTTTGCTGTGTCAAATGTGCACTCTGTAGTTGACATCTCTCAAAAAGTTTTATTTTGAAACCTTTAAGATAATATTTTAGTCTCCTGTTAATTATGTTGCTTTGAATGTATACTTTATACCTGACTTTCTTCGGTGATGTTTTATTCTGGATTATTTTATTTGATGTTCTAAAGTAGACGGTAAACTGCTTTGAGATATTTTTTTTTTTGAAAATACAAAGTGGCATGAATAATAAACAACTACCTGGCTACAGGTGGGGGTCGGGGCAGACAGAAGAAAACAAAATGAATACAAAGGAGGTTGAATACTAAGCGAGTCTCTGCCCCACCCCTAAGATTGCAGATTGCTGAGGATCTAGGTTCTTTACCAACTTGGCTTAAGAAATAATTAAGATGACCTCGCCACCCCAATTTCTTTCTTTGTTCTTGTATGTTATTGAAGTGTATGCCCTTTATTAAATAAATAAAAAATAAGTAGAAGGAAAAAGAACTAGGTACCTGGACTCTTTGGTGCCAGGACAGGCATCATCATCATCATCATCATCATCATCATCGTTATTATTATTATTAAGAATGGTAGACATAGTTCTATCACAGAGGAATCTTTTACTCACCACAAGTCTCCATCTTCAATGGTTTTCTCATTTGGAGCGCCAGCATGTCCGTAGTGCAGAACTGAGCTATTATGCCCACTGAAACAGCAAAAATAATGATATATATATGAATCAATAGTCTTAAATACAGAGAAAGGAAACATAATCCAGTGTATGGGGGAGAAAATCTGCCCATGTTAACAAGCAAGCATTTCTGCATACAGAGTAGCTCAGTCTTCCCCATCCTGTTCTGGCTGGGGCAGAAGGGAGATGTTTGGTTTGATGCTGGCTCAACTTACACTGCCATGCCTTCAGGGCTGGATTTAGGTTTGATGGGGCCCTAAGCTACTGAAGGTAATGGGGCCCTTTATATGTCCAGCTGTCCTTTGTCAACAACAAATTGTCCCTGTTTTTTTTGTGTTGAATATATGCTATATGGCAGGGGTCAGCTAACTTTTTCAGCAGGGGGCCAGTCCACTGTCCCTCAGACCATGTGGGGGGCCAGACTATATTTTGAAAAAAATATATATGAACGAATTCCTATGCCCCACAAATAACCCAGAGATGCATTTTAAATAAAAGGACACATTCTACTCATATAAAAACACGCTGATTCCGGAACCGTCCACAGGCCAGATTTAGAAGGCGATTGGGCCAGATCCGGCCCCTGGGCCTTAGTTTGCCTACCCATGCTATATGGTAATTTATGGACCTAATAGGTATCTAAAGCCATTTTATTGGTTTTTTTATCTTATATTTTGGAAATGTAGATCCAGGTGTGTTTTTTTCCTTTAAAATTTTTTGGGGCCCCCAAGAGAGTGGGGCCCTAAGCTATAGTTTGTTTAGCTTATACGTAAATCTGGCACTGCATGCCTTAAACCAGTTTCTTATGCATAGCCCTGCTCCCTGGGTGCTCTTTTCTTGCTTTGAAAATGGGGTTAAATTTGAGGTGAAGGGGGAGGGGAAATGAAAAACAGAACCGCCTAAGAAATGAGAGGGAGAGAGAGAGAGAGAGAGAGAGGGAGTGTTTCCTGCTGTGTTGGGAATTCTCTTTGCAGCACAAAGTGTCACCAGCAGTAGTACAAGTCAAATACATTGTCATATTTGGTCTCTTTACCTTTTTTGTGGAGCACACAAAAAGGCTAGCTTTGACCAAAGGAGTCAGAAAAGTACTTTTGTTCTTACAACCCGTGCAAAAGTGCTGAATCAGACGGAAGGCAGGAAGAGGGACATGGGTGTTTGCCCCTCACTTCTGAAGGTTCCTGTGATCCACTCAGTGACCTAGTTTTGGTTCCGGCTCTTTTTACTCCGTCTATTGATATTCCTTGAGGTCCAAACGTTAAGTTAAAAGGAAGGAACAAAACTCACTCGGCTCTGCAGATTTTCTCGTTGCTATTCTCAGCTATAAGCTCTCTGTCCTTTTAAAGAAATGCTCAAATAATGAAAAAAGGCTCATTCAAAGCCCCGAACCGCACACCTCAAGATTTCTCACAGTACCCATCTGGCCTCTCAACCTCAGCTGTTAGGTCACATCAAACCTTTTGAACCTAGAATCCAATTTGCTACTCGGTTCAAGAAGAAAACTTCAGCAATTTGGACAAAACCCAGAGGGGTGGTTCTATTCCAGCAGAAGGGAGGGCCCTCTGGCGCTTCAGAAGAATCGCATGCAAACCGTGCGGCATGAACGTTTTGTGGGCCAGATTCAACTTCACCAGCTGATTTGAAGGAGTGGGTGCTGGGCTGGCTCTTGAAAGCTCACGACAAAATGCGCCTGCTACTTCAAAGTGACCAGATTGTGTGCAAAATGAGAGAATGAGCCACGAAAGATGTGGGATTGAGAAAACATTGCATCACCCCCTGTGATGGTTCTAGGGGTTGCTCGTGCGTAAGCCGGTGCAAAACCCGGTTGTATTGCCTGAGTGAACCTTTTCTGTCCGGACAGCCACTCACCCGTGGCTGTCTCAATCGCTGGCAGAATCCGTCAGTGGGCGTTTCTTAAACTTCTTCCAGCAAAGAAGCTCTTTGACGCCTAGTCTCCTCCTACTCTCTCTGCGCGAAAGCCTTCTGCACAAGGAGGGCGTAGGCAGCGGAGGACCTCTACTCTCCCCGCTGGTCCCCGGCAAAGAGTCATGGGACCGCCTCGCCGCTTCCCCCATCTGCCCCCCTTCTCCACTGGTGCTACGCTGATTCTCTTCCCCAGAAGATGGGCTGCCTCTCCCCATCCCGGGATGCTCTCTGGAATCCCTCTGGATTTTGCTCTCTCCTTCCAGCACTGATGGCAGTTCCCTGACACCCCCCTTCCAACTTTCAGGCATAGATTTATATGAAGATGTTAGCTCTGGGCACTTATCACAGACTAAAACAGCCAGAAGCAATACTTAGTTTGCATATGCTGCAAAAAGAGAAATTGCAATCTGGAGGGGTAGGAGATGAGTCCTCTTCAGTCATTCAAAAGAATTTGTGGGCTCAAACTGGGCACCCACCCCAACACCCCCATGCATGGGCTTTTAATTGAAAGCTTTGTTGTACAGGCTGCTGGAGTTTTTAAAAAGTATTTTAAAATTTGCTGTTTGATTAATTTGTTTTTTTTACACACACACACACATGCTTGCCCTTTTAAGGAATGGCAGCCTGGTTGCAAACATCCCCCCTTTCTGAGATCCGGCTGGAGTCTACTTTGTCTGTCTTTCCTCTTCCACCAGGCCTTTGGAATCAACTGTCCCCTGTGCCTACTCTCTCGGCTTCCATTTGTGGAAGAACCAGAGAAAGTAGGATTCTTTCCAATGGCTTTAATATTCAGATTGGTGCGATATGTATGCAAATAGCTGGCTCGAAGAACAGCAGGCAATGCACACAGTTAATCCAAGGATACACAGAATGATCCAATTACTCAAAGCCTGGACAACTGACCCAACACTGACACACCCCTTGCAATCCCATATAAATGAATGGGGTGGGCTCAGCTTTGTGAATCCAGCAGTTGTGACCTGCCTTGAGACCACTGGTGAGGAGGGGCAGAATATAAATCCTAGAAAGAAAATAAATGAAATGGCATTTGGTTCAATGTGCTGTTTTATGCTCATACATGTACATTGTGTGTCACCTTGACATCTTTTTGATGGAGGGAGGTAGAAACGTATTTTAAATAAAGCATGCTAACAAACACACACTAGTAAGGCCGTACAGAAACAGTCTGAACTAGAGGCATAGATTGAATTATTTTCTTTTTGTGTGTGAGAGTCCTGCTCATCTCTTTTAGAGCTCATTTAAAGTACTGCAACTGACCTTTAGCATCTACTTATTGAGTTTTAAAATGCACCTTGTTTATTAAAAAGGATAATAATTACTTCTTACTGAATACGATATGATCAGGACTTTCCCTAGGCTTAGGATAGTGTACCGATATGGCAAATTTACAAATAATTAAATAATTTAGAAGGGACGTGGGTGGTGCTGTGAGTTAAACCACAGAGCCTAGGACTTGCCGACCAGAAGGTCGGCGGTTCGAATCCCCGCGATGGGGTGAGCTCCCGTTGTTCGGTCCCAGCTCCTGCCAACCTAGCAGTTCGAAAGCACATCAAAGTGCAAGTGGATAAATAGGTACCGCTATGGTGGGAAGGTAAACGGCGTTTCCGTGTGCTGCTCTGGTTCACCAGAAGCGGCTTAGTCATGCTGGCCACATGACCCGGGAGCCTCGGCCAATAAAGCGAGATGAGCGTCGCAACCCCAGAGTCGGCCACGACTGGACCTAATGGTCAGGGGGCCCTTTACCTTTACCTTAAATAATTTAGAAAGTACACAAAACAAAGCTTGAGAGTCACAGGAAACACAGGAAACTGCCTTATATTGAGTCAGCATCAAGCTCAGTACTGTCTACCCTGATCAGAAGGAATTTCCCACAGTTTAAGGCTGGGGGGTCTTTCCTGAAGAAGCCGGGGATTGGACCTTTTGCATGCAAAGCAGGTGATACAGGACTTGGCTGCAGGAGAACCAGGAAGCTCGTTTGGAGATCCTTGACGCATCACTCTCTCTTAGGGAGTTTTTGCAATCAACACAGCGAATGTAATTCTCTCGCTAATATGCCTGATTTGATCTTTTGAATAATTTTGTTATGGTGGGTCTAATGCAAAAACAAACAAAAAAACCAGAAATAATTAATGCAAATCACATCTCTACCTATCTGGATTTATAATTTGAAATGAGCCGACACACTCACGTTCCTGAGCTGGTATGAGTTATTACTTAGTATGAAAGTTCAGGGCTCTCCTCTTGCCGGAGAGACCTCTCACAAATTAAAGTGAGATGGGAGGGGGGATGAGGAGAGTGAAAAATATTCTTTGGTGAAAGATCACAAAGCGGGGGCCAGTGATGTTACCTTGGAGATGCATGGAATTCAAAAAGAATGCCTTGCTTGCGAAAGCAACCTCCGTTTTGCAGAAGCAAGCAAGGTAGAAGCAAGACTAAGGTAAGAAATAATTGTAACCCACCCTGTGTTCTTGTTACAGGGAGGGAGAAACATCTAAGTAGCAAAATAAATTAAGTATGTTAGCAATTAAATCATGAGCTAGATTAAACCTTAAGGGCATAATAATTGCATTGTTGGTTAAGACCCTAATGCTTGGCCAGGTCATCTCTCTGAATCCAACTGTGGCCCACTGGTTTGGTTCAAACACAACACAGGCCAAGCCATGGTTTGTTTGGTAGAAGTGTGGTTTGTTTGACTGTCCAAAGCCAATCCAGCAGACTAACCAGCGTTTCTTTTCTGGAAACAAAAACTGGTGTGAAGTTCTTGACCAGGCATAGGCAAACTTGGCCCTCCAGATGTTTTAGGACTACAACTCCCACCATCCCTGACCACTGGTCCTGTTAGCTAGGGATGATGGGAGTTGTAGTCCCCAAATATCTGGAGGGCTGAGTTTGCCTATGCCTGTTCTTGACTCACAAACTATGAATTGCTTCGACGATGCTTTGGTGCTATTGCTTGCTTAACCATGGTCTGTGCATCCCCAGACACTTATCAGGCTACAGGGACAACACAAGAACAGCTGGGAAACAAACCAAGCTCAGCAGGAACAAGCACCATGGTTTGTTTTGCTTGTACGTGAGATGATGTGCAGCTTGTTTGACAAACCCTGGCTGTGTAGTGCATTATTGTGTTTTTATATATGTTGTAACCCGCCCAGAGTGCCTGGAGCAACCGTTAGATGGGCGGGGTACAAATAATAAAATAATAATAATTATTCAGACAAAATGCTCATCTTCATCTTGTGTGAAGATCAATCTTTCTTTCATATACATCTATATCTATGTATATCTATATACAGTGCCTTTTTCTTCTAAAAAAAAAAGTTTATTGGTACTCTCATTTTGACCCCAGAAAATCACCATTTCATAGTTCAAATCAGGAAAAATAAATATAGTAAATGGACCAAAATACAAAGATTCACAAAATGTTTAGGGGTATGCGTACCCCTGCATCCCCCCAGAAAAAAGCACTGTCTGTCTCTCTCTCTGTCTCGATCGCAGGAGTCAGCAGTGGATCAGCCTCACCCTGGCGAAACCCCTTCATGATCATGGTATATAGGAGCAAATTAATTTTATTGCCCCATGTGAGGATCAAATGAATTATATTTATTATTGCGTCTACATCCCACTTTTTCTCCAAGAAACTCACGGTGCTGGAGATTATTGTCTCCCTCTCTATTTTTATCCTCATCATCACCCTTTGAGGGATCTTAGGCTAAGAAGGAGTGACTGGCTGAAGGTGAGATTCATGGCTGTGTGGGGATTCGAACCCTGGACTCCCAAGTCATAGTCCAACACTCTAACCACTACACCACACTAGTTTTCTAATGACCTCTGGGTTATAATACTGATGTGCTGCTTGCTGCACTAATGCTCATGCTTTTTGCCCTGGTGTGAACATCACTTAGACAATTACTAATCAAGGATTAGGAAATGAAGAGAAAATTAAAAATGTCAGCTTGCATTACAAGCAGATTTCCAGGGGGAGAGTGGTGTAAATGGAATGGACGGCTGGCGATCCCGCCTGGCTGCATACAAAGCAGGGCTGTAATGCAGTTCAGCGAGAATTTTAATTGCACAATTATCACAATATCAAATATTTTCGAACTGATTACATCAACGCGAAAAGAAAAAAATAAATTATCTTTGTTTTTACTCAACTGTCCTTTGGGCACTCTGTGCTCTCTCTCCCCCCTATCACTGATTTTCTTGACGGTTAAAAAGGTATGGAATTCTAAAGGCAATTGCAAAAACCTCAGATGCAAAAGGGCAATTTTGTAAAGATCTATAGATAGAGATGCACAGTCTCATGAACAGAGAATCTGAGGATAAGACCTACACTCCAAAGGTGGACAGCCAGATGGTGGTGGTGTTACCTGTGTTACCTGTAGTCCTCCAAGTGAATGTTAAACTACAATTGTTGGACTAAAGACCTAAAGAACTCTGGACCAATGACATGAAAGGCTGACTTTCCCTCCACTGCCTGGGATTAAGACCAACAAATGGAACCCAGATAGACTTACTACAAAGTGATGATTATTGGCTTGTGGTCTATAGAAATGCTCTCTCTATCAGCTCTCTGTCCATTTGGTAGTGGGGAGATCTAGAGTGTGGGTTTCTGGCACTGGGCAAACAGGACAGATTAGGGATTCTGCTGGTTTACTGCCTGCCTCACAGTCTCCCTGCCTGAGCTGACAGAGCTGGTCTCATGAGGTGGTGTTGAGGACTCGCAGGCTGGTGGTTATGGGGAATTCAACATCCCTGCCTAGGCTCTGGGTTGGCTCAAGACTTCATGGCTGCCATGACAACCATGGGGTTGTCCCAATATGTCACCACTGGACCTTGTTTTCTCAACTGGGCAGGAAGAGGGTGCTCTGAACGAGGGGGATATTGACACCAGTCCCTTGTCGTGGTCAGATTGCTTCCTGTTGAGATTTAGGCTTTCAGCACCTTTCCTCCTTGGCAGAGATGGAGGACCTATTAGCATGGTCTCCCCTGAGAGGCTGATGGCTTCAATGAGTTTCCAGGAGACTCTGGGAGATTCTCTGGCTGAAATTACCAGTGCTCCTGTCAAAGCCTGAATGACCTCTGGAACATCTGAATGGCTCGGGTCATTGATACGATCGCCCTAGAGTGCCCACTCCCCCTTTGTGGAGCCCACTTGACTCCCTGATATATCCCTCAAATGTAATAACTTGGCTTATTTTAGCACCAGCAAATCCAATGTGAGCTGGGTGGAGTGGGGAGAACCTGCCTGTCACTTATCAACACTAAGAGGATGCTTTTTATATATATATAATAAGTTAATCAATTAATCACCGATTAAATATGTATGAAGGAACTTAAGTGCTGATGGCACCATTCAACCATCCATGCATGTCTCTTTATTCTGCTGGGCTGTTAGAGAGTCTTCTGAAAATCATATCGAACTTCCATTTCCTTCTTTCCAGAACTATTGATTAGCAAGATGTTATTTTTATTGAACCAACTTGGCGGTTTAATGATGACACTGCGGAGTTCCGCTGAGCATTTTGCCTGGAAGTTGGAAAACTATGAAAAAGATGGCCTGTCAAGAACCAAGATGCACAGTCAGCCAACCCCAACCTGGTGCCCTCCAATTGTTATGGCCTTCCACATCCACCAAGCATAGCCAGTTAGCAATGTGGAAGCGACCCCCACCCATCATATCCTCACAATTTAAAAGGCCACAGATTGTTTAATAAGCCTGGGAGAAGGGATTTTTTTGCCTGGCGCCTAAAGATATGTAACGAAGGCGCCAGATGAACCTCCCTGGGGAGAGCATCCCACAAGCAGAAAATAACAACAACATGGGAACACAGCCAGAAGTTTTAGAGTAAAAGGGCGAAAGCCACGCAGAGCAAATTTCACTTATCCAGAGGCATCTCTTATCTGGACATGGCTTCTAACCTGAAGTGTTCTCTCTCCCCCCCCCCACCCCCTCGCCACCCCACAGTCTCTTTTTCAAAAGGTCAGGTTCATGCTTCTGATTAAATATTAGCAAGGAAGAAGCAACATCAGCAGAGCTGTGAACTCTGAGAGAAAGAGTGAAAAACGCGACATTAGTGGGCAAGATGAAGCTGTAACAAATAGGCTTACTGCAGGAGGAAAATCCTACAGTGAACATTAAGGCACCATGAAGCAGAACAAACCACTTCAAGTGTGACTCGGAGAGAGAATAGGCTTTGTCCAAAAGGGGCCTCTCCCACACCTTTGCATGCAAGAGAGAGGGAGAGCAGTCAAAGTGAGGAGAAAGAGGTTGTGGGGAAGTATCATTTCGTGTGTCCTGTTAGCACCTGACCCCTTTCAGTGAAGTGAACTTTGTTAAATTAGAGTAAGGATGGTCTGCAGCCAAAGGGCAACCAAAATGGCCGAGGGGATGAATCACCTCCCCCATGAGGAAAGATTGCAGCATTTGGGGTTTTTAGTTTAAAGAAAAGGTGAAGAAGAGGCAACATGGCAGAAGTTTATAAAATTATACGTGAATAGAGAAATGTTTTTCTCCCTGTCTCATAATGCTGTAACTTGGGGACGTCCAATGAAGATGAACACTGGAAGATTCAAAACTGATAAAAGAGAGTTCTCTATGCAGTATACATGGTTAAACTGTGGAACTCATCTCCACAGGAGGCAGTGATGGCCACCGACCTAGAGGATTAGGCAAATTCATAGCCACAATGGCTATGCTGACTCCACTGTCAGAGGCATTATGCCTCTGAGTAACAGTTGCTGGAAACCATAGGCAAAAATAAAAATAAAAAGCCATGGCTTGTTTGCTTGCCTGTGAGATGACACGTTGCTTGTTGAACTAAACCATGGTTAAGGTTATGTATGTGCACAGTCAAAGCCAAATCAAATGCAGCCACCAAGAAGACCCACCATTCAATGCTATGGGCCTTACTTCACCCTCAAGATGCATGCCAGTTTAGCCATGGGACTTTCTTCCTAAAATATCTGTGGTTAAATAAAGCAGAGTTTACTGAATGCTTCTAAATGTCTTTCTGAAGTGACTTGAGCTTGATAGTGATACTGATACAACTCAATGGGAAATGAAGACTGGGGTGGCTTACCTGCCACAGATGCAGGTGTAGGAAGTGTGTCGCATGCCGCCGCGTTTGTAGCAGTAGTGCTGAAACAGGCTGCAAAACAAAGGAGACAGAAGTTAATCAATTGTTGAGGACCAAGCAAAAAATGCAACAAACAATGCAACGTTGAAAGAACCAGGACTTATTTGTTCTCTGCTGTCCGGTTCAGACATCAACTCATCATCCCATCTCCATTTTGAGCTCGCTAGGTGCCTGAAGAAAATGGTAGAGAAACAACTAGAAGAGGAATAGCAAAGAAAGTCTATTTAAGCTCCAGCGGGAGCAAATCCACCCCCTAACCTTCTAAGTTTACCTGTCACTGGAGCTAAACATTTAACAATTCAAGAGATGACCAAAAGCCGACTGTTCCCCACCCCCCACCGCCAGGTTGTTGCTTTGGAAAGTAAGAAGCTCCCTCCCTCTCCCTCTTTTTGTTCCCAAACCCTGAAGTTTCTTTGACGACAGGTGAGAGTGGGAGGAAAGGGGAAGTTGCAAGAGTCCATTGCAGGAAGCAATCTCTCTCTCAAAAGACTTCCTGAAGCAAAGAACTGCCCGTCTCTTCACGTGACGATAAAGGCATCCTGCAGGAGGAGCTCTTCCGCCTTCCCAAGAGCTCCAGCATCCCCTAGGACATGATGGATGCTCTGCCATCAGGCAAGGACAGATGCACCCAAAGTACAATTAATATAGGATTAACTGCTTTAAGAGTCAAGCACATATTAGAGCCCCTTTCAGTCTTGGTGAAATATACTCTAATTACAATCCAATTCCCTTTTAATACTGAAAGGATTGGGGGGAGGGGGGAAGACCTCATTTGTTGTAATATTAAAATCATTTCATTAACAAGGAGTGATAATGGAACCCATTCAGATTTCAGAGACGTTCGCAAGTCTTTGGCAGCTGCTGCGACAAATGCAAGCTATTAGACGGACATTTAAGATATTGCTTTAGCTACACACCCGGTTAGATATATCTAACCGCTTAATGAGACATTAGGATGGACAGTCCCAACACTATTATGCACATATCAAGGAGATGAATGTGCCACATTTCACAGGTTGCTGAACCTCACAAACGTTTTTTGGGGAAACCTGACAGGCATCTGCCCAGGATGTTATAGGCAAAGCATGCTGTGCTTCTAGATGAACTTTCTGTTACAGGATCATAGCCATGAACAGCCGGGTCCAAAAGGAGCACTGCTAAGATATCATTAATCGACAAAACTCTGCAATAGGAATGAAAAGAAAATGGAAACGCCACCAGCATGAAAACAGGAACCGGAAGCTACTAGATACCTTATTAATATTAATAACATCCATAATTAAAAAGTAGTAGTGCTTCCGACATGTCTCCTTAGCAACACAAAGGAAGAAAAGTTCACCCTGGCTATATCTGATCAATAGCCAATGTGTGCTGAGGGTGACACCCCTTAATACAGGAAGGTTATATTGATTAACTTAAAAGGAGGGTCCGATTTTATACAGGCTCTGCCTACGATTCCTAATCATTTCCTTGGAAGAGGCAGGAGTTAGGAAAATGAAAGCATTTCATAAGTCTACTGGAGACATGGATTCCAAAAATAATAGTAGTAATAATAATAATAAATCAAAGGAAGTTATCATGGTGAGTAGCCTGGCTCGGATAGTGTGCTACAAATGGAAACAGCTAGCTAAATTTAGAGCCCAGATCTTAAGAAAACTCTAGAGATCAATTTGGAGCAAGCGTGTCAACAAGTTAAGCTCTTAACAAGCATTTGGGTCGACAGTGCAATGCTTCAAAAGTGCGAGGCGCAACAAAGCTTTGGTACGTCATCCACAATGTTCTGAGGGACTGGGATGTTCTGAAGTATTTTAGAAGCATGTTAAAATTAAAGGCATCTTACAGCACAAGGAACACTTGGCAACCTTGAACTTAAAAATATTAAAATCTGAATTATTTTTCCTGGTATTCTCATGGTGAACCAGCTCTGAAGACACAAGCTATGATAGCCATAGTATGATGAGGAGACTTAATGTATTTGCTTCTGAACAGCACACTTACAAGCACCCTCTTTTGTGGCCCAGTCTAATGTCCTTGGATGGTAAGAATATTTGTTTGATGGTCGTTCTCCCGCCTCATGTGAAAATCCTGTCCCTCTTACACCCTTGGAGGTCACCATGACCTTTATTTGGGTGTTATAGAAGCGTAGGTGTTCCAGTTGTGAGGAGTGGGGCATGCAGATGAGCCTGCTGGCTGTTCACCTCCATCACCATCACCCTCTGGGAGTTGAAATGCAACTGCCTGGAGCAGAGAAATCTCTTGTACTTCTGTGATGTCAAACCATGGAAAACTGGGGAGCAGTGAGGGAGCTCACAAGAGCAGAGGTTGGCTCCTCATGTCACACAGTTACTCTCCAACTTGCGGAGCATGAAGCCAGCACACTCATCCCAGTAAGCACCCCTCAGACGTGCACTTTCCACATCTCAGTAGGGCTCACATTACAGCATTTGGTCCTGCACTGATGTTAACAGCAGCCACTGTTCTGATATATCCAGGGCTGACATGACAGTGCCCAACCTCAACTACAAGCTTGAACATGAATCCAACCATGGCTAGAATAAGCTGGATGCAGATTTAAGGCAACTCTCAAAGAGGAAGAGAGGAGGATTTACACATGATAGAAAAACATGAGGGGGTGAAGGACTCAGCCACATGTTCCGAATGGCCCAGTTCATGAGTAACACTAAGCCATGGTTTGTTTTGCCTAAGTGTGGCTTTTCTTAACTTTTGAACCCAGCCAAGCAGACTAACCATGGTTTCTTGTTAGCTTGTAAACCATGGCTTGCTTTAACTATGGTTTGGCATTATGTCCAAACCCAACAGCCTTGCTTAACATGGTTTGTTTGACCAGCCCAAGCAATCCCCAAGCCAAGGAGGCCTGAGTGGCTGGGAGACAAACCACAAACTACAAACCACGGCTTAGCCAATGTCCCATCCACAATTTTATGTCTGTACTGGCCTACATGAAAGATGGTTAGCAATTATAGGGAAACTGTAGTTAAAGAAGGGATGGGGCATAAACCTTCAAACCCAAGCAATAGAAACCAGTGCAATTTCCCCTTCTTTTCTACAAAACACACAGAAACTAGAGAGACATTCTCTGAGAGACAAAGCTTAATTGGAAAACGGACAGGTGCCACAGGGGGGTGGGGGAAGAATGGCAGCTCGGAGTTAATAAATTAAAAGGAAAACAAAACACATCCCAGGGACATCTATCAAGGGTGATTTACGGACAACAAAATCAACAGATCGTTTAAGCTTAAGAGAGGGGAGAGGTGGGTGAGGCATAATTGGCATTTTAATTGTTTAAGAAGATTGTAAATCATCTTCTCTAGTCAAACAGCAAGATCCCCCAATACCACAGATAGCATCACTTGATGGATCCTTCTATCAGTTCAGCCCTTGCCAACTTGGTTCCTTCCATATGTTTTGGCTGATGGGGGCTGTATTCCAAAACAGCTGGAGGTCACTTAAGTTGCCAAAGGCTGCAGTGACATTCTCTCATCCATCCAGGTGGGTATATTCCAAACTAGAGTGTTTAGTAAAGTGGGTGTACTGTCTGCCAATGTGTGGGGTGCTAAAATAAGCCACAGCAGGAGTGTGTCTCCAAATATAATGAATCATAGAATCATAGAGTTGGAAGAGACCACAAGGGCCATCGAGTCCAACCCCCTGCCAAGCAGGAAACACCATCAGCATAATGGTCACCTTGTTGGCTTGCATGAAAAGCTGGGTTTAGGGGGCATCGCTTCCCCGCAAAAAAATCACAGATAGGTGAGTAAACAAGTGCATTGTCCACATACTGGCACAGAATATGAGCAGAAGACAGTAGAAAACAGGTTGGCATTTAAGCGGAAGGTAAGCTGGCATCCTTGCTACTGTGGGTGGAAATTGGTCTTGGACGTACCCTCCAAATGCACAGCTAATAATTATATAAACTGCAAGGAAGAACGTCCTGTCTTGGTTTAAGCAGGGGTAGCTTACGGGTTTCATAATGGTAAGTGTGTCAGACTAAGACCTGGGAGACAAGGGTTCAAATCTCTACTTAGCCATGAAGCTGCTCTCTGGGTGACTTTGGGCCAGTCACTGTCTCTCAGCCTAACCACCTCACAGGGTTGTTGTGAGGATTAAATGAGGAGGAGAACCATGTTGGGTAACTGTGGCTTAAACGATCACTGGGAGTCAGAAATCTACTTCTGAGGAAGAAGACCTATGATCCTTTAAGGTGCGAGGCAGAATCGGCTCTTTGAGGACGTGGTTCATCTGAGTCCCTTCCCCCACCCCCACAACATTTTTTCCATAGGTTTCTGCTTGTTATATAGCAATGACACAGAACCACAAGTACTATGAAATAAGATTGAGACCACACCAAAAGGTCTTAAGGCCCACAGCTCTGCTTCTTCATTAGTTTTTAAATACTGTAATTTTGGATCTCAATTGGCATATTTTATACTGATTTTTTTTGTTTATTCATAACTATTTATTAACATGTAATTAATGAGGTCTAAATCCTTTGATGACAGAATGATTAAATTGTATGTTAACTAATCCTTCTTTTAATTATGATGCTGCCAGGAACCCATTTGTGGATATATATATAAAGGAGACATTTATAGGCATCCATTCTTTAAATAAGCAGTATGTTAAGCCAATAATTAGAAGAAATAGTGATTTCAATTATATTTTAATTACTGTTACACATAAAACATGCCTTAATAGATGTAGCATAATACATACTCTCCCTTTATGAATCACTAGTAATTCCTTTTGGGGTGTGATCCAAATAAAGGCATTTTAATACCCATATGCACTGATACAGACGAATGCAGTGAATATTGTCAGCTTCGCCTGCTGCAATGAATAAAAGATACTTAATCCTCAAACGAAGCTGCTTCTCAAAGCAAGCCATTCTCTTACAACACTAGAACCCAGAGCCATTCATTGGAGCTGAATGTTGGAAAATGCAGGAAAGACAAAATAAAGCACTTTTCTTCATGCAGCACATACCATATTTTTCGCTCCATAGGGCGCACCGGCCCACAGGGCGCACCTAGGTTTTTTTTTTGGGGGGACAAAGAAAATTCCCCCCCCAGGCGCGGGGCTGGGGTGGGGGAAGCCCAAGCTTCCCCCGACCCCAGCCCCCAGAACAGGCTGCTATCCGCAAGCCTAGGGAGCCCGCGGGAAGTCACGCCGGTCTCCCCAGGCTTGCGGATATCTGCCCGAAGGTTTCGGGATGCAGGCATCTCTCTTCGGGATGCAGGCAACTCCGCAAACCAGGTCGGGGAATAGCGGGATGGCGGCGCTCCGTCTCCCCGCTGTCCCCCGAGCTTGTGGGGCTGCCAGATATCTGCACGAAGCTCCAGGCCTGATATCTGCACAGCGTGCCCCAGGCTTTGGGATGTATGCTGCTATCCGCAAGCCTTAGGAGCTCGACGGGAATTCCCGCGGAGCTCCCAAGGCTTGCAGATAGCTTCCTGAAGCCTGGAGAGCGAGAGGGGTCCGTGCGCACTGACCCCTCTCGCTCTCCAGGCTTCAGCGAAAGTCTGCATTCGCCTCATAGGACACACACACATTTCCCTTTCATTTTTGGAGGGGAAAAAGTGTGTCCTATAGGGCGAAAAATACGGTAGTTAAACTATGAGATTCACTCCCATGTGGAGGAACAGTTTGCAAACCTGCTTGAAATCCTGATTTTAAGCCCTGGTTTAAAATTAACCATGGCTAGGTTCAGTGCAGATAGGAAGCTGCCTTGTCCCAAGTCAGACTTTTATGTATTTATTTCATAAAGATTCATATGCCACTTGATTGTAGAAAAAAAACAACCTCAAAGACGCCTGGTCTATCTGGCTCAGTACTATCTATTCGAAAGGTAGCCACTGTTGGACTACAACTCCCATCATATTTGACCACTGGCCACGCTGGCTGGGGCTGATGGGAGTTGTAGTCCAACACCATCTGGACGGCACCACATTGGCTACCCTTGTTATGCTGTCCGGCAGCAGCGCTCCATGGTTTCAGACAGCGATCTTTTCCAGCCCTGCATGGAGATGCATGCAAAGGAGGTGCCTCGAGCTACAGGTCCATCTCTAATGCAACACTCTAATACCATAGTGAATGCTGCAAAAGGAGCAGATTTGGGAGTGTGTGCACACACAGGAGACAGGGGAGCATGAAAGAGTGTGTAGCCTTGCATGAGCCATGTGGTATGCCCACTTTCTAAACCACACCCTGGAGACTGGGAAATCTTGATGTCTGCATTAGTCTAGGGGAAAAGGGCAGAAAGTGCAAACTTTTTTTTTTTTTTTGGCAACGTGCAGCCACAGTTCAAAACAGCACTTGGAGGGGGCAGTTTAGTTTGCCAAGCAGAATCCCCCAGACTTAATCTCTCTCTCTTTTGACCTCCTGCACATAATATGATGCGCATTCATGCCATGTGACAGTCTCATGCTCAGGTGAACACTGTGCGGAAGTGCCACATCACCACTGTCCTTACGGTTAGGGCTATCCCAAAATCAGGGGACCTCAGAAGTCCACTGCTTAAGGACTGAGCCTGTCTGGGCATCTGCCTTGAGTAAAATGCCAAACAGGAATGGGTACAACCTTTTCCTATTCACCGACATTGCACTGTGGGGCAGGGAAATATGCCAGATCAGACCAGGGCTTCATCTAGTCCAGCATCTAGTTTCTAACAGCACCTAGGAAATGGGCACCCCCAGAATATTTTGAGGTTGCATGTACAGTGGTACCTTTGGTTAGGTACTTAATTCGTTCCGGAGGTCCGTTCTTAACCTGAAACTGTTTTTAACCTGAAGCACCACTTTAGCTAATGGGGCCTCCTGCTGCCGCCGCGCTGCCAGAGCACGATTTCTGTTCTCATCCTGAAGAAAAGTTCTTAACCTGAGGTACTATTTCTGGGTTAAAGGAGTCTGTAACCTGAAGCGTCTGTAACCCGAGGTACCACTGTATATGTACCATCTTGCCCATTTCTTAAGATCAGTGGGATGTCCCACCCAGGGTGGAGGCACGACCCACGGTGGCATATCCAGCTGTGTTGGAGCACACCCACTGAAATGAAGAGGCCCAAGTTAGCCATGCCCATTTCAATAGGCCTGTTCTTAGTACTGTCTTAGTTGGATACTACCCAGGTTTTCTTCACTGGCTGCCCCAACAAGGTCATGTACCCCATGAAGTCAGGTTCCCCTCCCTCCCTCCCTCCCTCCTTCCTCTGGCTATCTTTCGCTGACTAGTGAAGACATTTTTATTCTGGCACAGGGCGGGGGGGGGGGAGCTAAAACTTCTGGATGCACATATTAAAATGCATAGCAAACTGACAGAGTAAGATTTATACTGTATATATTTCACATCAGTCTGTGTCAATGGCAAGTTATCTGATGCATGCATGTTACTCTGGTTAACTCTATAGACTTTGGGTAATTGGCCTGTAGGCAGCGTACACACAATAAAACTGAATTATTCTTGCAGGCTTTTGCCCTTGTTTCCTTAAAGGCTGTGTATGATTTGTGGCTTCTGGCTGTACTGTATTTTTACAAAATGTATTAAGAACATTAAGAGCACAGGAACCAACTTCCCACCACCACTCACATAAATCCTTACCACCACCACCACCTTAAAGACTATTTCAAGGATTGCCAACTTGGAGCCCAGCAGTACCTCCTATGGTGCCTGCAAAAAGGTCTCAGTAAATATCCCCTCAAAAA
The DNA here is from genome assembly GCF_964270895.1 of Podarcis filfolensis. NCBI lineage: Eukaryota > Metazoa > Chordata > Lepidosauria > Squamata > Lacertidae > Podarcis > Podarcis filfolensis. The sequence goes on along the minus strand of NC_139611.1, from coordinate 53,964,003 downwards.
TAAACAAGACTGGAGGAAGCATGCCCACCCATTTGGGGCTCCTGTCACCTTTTCTGCTTTTTCAGACGCACCGCCATTTTGTGTTATATCCACCCCACAGCAGGCATTTATGACACACACCCCAGAGCTGACATTTAGTGACTGATGGTGCTCACAGGACTTTCTCAAAACTCCAAATGTACCCGCTAGTCCTCAAAACACTGGTGATCCCTGGACTCCTTCAACAATGGGAAAGAGAGAGAAATGGAAAGTGGAAGAAGACAGAGTGCAAGAGAGAGAAAAGGTGAGCAGGGCTGTTCCATTGACAGCCTTTGCACATCCCTCACCTGTCACCTGGAGGCAGCTGTTGCACCAGGCTACCTGGGCTGCCTCCATCCCAGCTGGCCATGATCAAACTCCCCACCCACCCCACCCTCAATTTTGCTTTCCCCTCTAACTCCTCTTTTACTTTTGTGTTGTGTCTTTTAGACTGCAAGCCTGCGGGCGGGGACTGACTTACAGCTGCTCTGGGAATCTTTTCGGCTAAAGAGCGGGGCGAAAATGCTCTAAATAAAACAAGATGAACGAAGGAGCTATGAGAGGCATCAATGAGATGGCAATACAATGTGGAGAAACAAAAGAATAATCTGGCGCTGCACCATCTGTCCGATGGAACAAAACACTTCTCTGCTTCTCCCCCCATTCTGTCATCTCTGCCGCTATCAGAATTATTGATGGAATATTTAACTTATCCATTCAGTTTCCAAAACAGAACTCTTTCCCAATAAAAGTAATGCCAAGAATGGAAGCCTCTGAGACTTCTTTTTTCCTTCTTCCCAGAGTAATAATGTTCATTTTAACCTTGATGGGGGACTTAACTAATTTATGAGGTAATTTCAGTAATAACCATACATTAATTTTACATCTCCTTTTCTCCTGTTTGGATAGGTTTGGGCCACTAGGAATTATGTAAAGACAGACAATAGGCTGCTAGGGATTTCAAGTGAGTAATGCACTGTGTTTAAAACCTTTCAATCAAATTAATAATGCGCAGAGCTATCCACTGTGTAATTGCTTCTAATATATTCAGATTCAGAAGTCAGCATTAATAGACTATATAGATGGTATTTTTCCTGCAGGAAATTATACTGGTTTAATTTCACATTCTCACTATAAATCCCAGGCCAACATGGTCCCTCTGCAACCTCTGGGTCACAATCAAAAATCAGCATTTCATGAGCACAGTCCTAATAATAATTTTATAATGCCATTCTCGACAAGAGTGGAGATATGGGATTCTGAGATTATGAGGGCAGAAAAAGTTGAATAGTGAAGTGGGGACAGAAATGGGCCTTCTGAGGTGAGAGAAACAGTTTAGAAGCAAGTGCTATAGAGCTTAAGATATACAGTGTGGATGAGAGGGAAAGGGTTTGCATATCTCTGTTCAGGAATGGAGTTCATTGAATGACCTACTTTGTAGGGTTGTTGTGCATGGAGGAAAAGAGAAAATTATCCCCCACATAGTGCCTTGAAAGAAGGGTGGGATGCAATCAAGGAACTTTTGGGAGACAGGCGAGGTCTGCCTTCAGCCATCAGTTCAAAACACTGAACTGTAGGTAGGATTTTTATATACCTATTTGGTTAAGTGTAATAAAATGTTGGTATGTCTGAGTGAAAATTTCAAATATGAAACTACTCTAATTTCCAGTGATCAATTTGCACAGGTTTTGCAAATGACACCCTTAAGCAATCATCTAAGCCTATATCAAGGTTGATGGTGAATTTGCAAGTAAAGTATACAATTCAAGCATGTCAAATTTTTATTTTCTTCCCAGTTCGAACTTGTGGCTCAACCTCATTTGTTTATTAAAACATTCATAGACCACCATTCATTAAAATAGCACAGATAAAATCAATACAACAAAACAGTTGAATGCTAAAAAAACCCACAAATACTAGAGATAGCCAGAATTTCCAAGAGAGCTGGTACTAAACATAAGAGATCTGTATTATTTTTAAAAAAAGAATCTGGACAAAAGTCCCTCCTTAAAGACTCACTTTTTGTTTTTATTTTCTCACAACAATGCACATTTCCAAATGCATGAACACAAGGGCCCGCACAATTCTGCTCATGCATAATCCATCCTTTAAATATTATACATTACTACTATGGGTATTTTTGGTTTCCTGGGACAGCCCAACACTCTTGATAAATTATAGTTATTAAATGTATTTCTAAATGCTGCCAGCACCAGCATGGCTACTTATATTACACTGCAGTTCCAGTGTCAAGATTTTACTGCAATCAGTGATTTGAGACTTGACAAGATGAAACTGGAACTTGTATGCCTATAGCATAAAATTGTACGAGTCATCCCTTGCACTGTACTTGATAAAGTGTCAGAAGAGATTTTCGTAGGTTGCCTTACTATCCTTCAGTTGTTTCAATGCATTTGGGGAAAAAGAAAGAAGAAAGCTTCCATCACCAGTACAGAAGAGTTGGCCAACTATGGCTGTTTAAACCATTCTGGACTCTTCCAGTTCTCAAAGTTGATGTTGCACCGCCAGACCCAAGAAGTCTCTATATTAAGGTATCTGCCACATATCCTAATCAGGCCTTCATCCCCAACAAGACCATAGGAGATGTTCTGGAAACAGTGGGGGCTTCTCTGTGCTGACATGTATTTTAAACAAATACCTAAAAATAGACACATACAGTGTTCAAACAAGACCTATTTTGTACTTCAGCATCGTTCTGAAGTACTGAAAAGCATCCATTGAGCAGGTCCAACGAGTACGTTTTCAGGACAGCGTCTTCATGTTCAACCTGAAAAGGCAATCCCCTTATCCGCAGTTTGATCATTTGGGTGTCAACATTTCCCAAAAAGAAAGTAGCAAATTCTAATGGAGAGATGTTTCCATCATTTGAAAAGGAGACAACCATCCATATCCTGTCAAGGTTTAGTGTATCATGGGAGAAGAGGACCAATCTAGAAGGGACGTAACACCAACAAGACTATTGCAGGGTCCAGCTAGCTCTGATGTCACTAAGAATGTCACCTCCCAGTTCTCTCCAGTCATGAAGAAAAGCAAATATCCTTCAACTCACTTAAGGATATACTTCAACTATGGTGTTTAGCAGTGGGTAACCTTTTCCCCATTGAGGGATGGATTCCCTTGGAGGGCTGCAGGTAAAGGTGGATGAGGCTAGGAATGGAAGAGGATGGAGCCAAACTACTCTCTGTTTCCATCTTACACAAGCACATGTCCGTCCACCCACATCTCATCTCCCTTTTCTCCCTCACTCTGCTTTTGTCTCTCCCAGGAAGAACTTGCCACCTTGTCCTTAAGAACATAAGAATAGTCTGTTGAATCAGGCTAGGGGCCCATCTAGTCCAGCATCCTGTTCTCACCGTGACCAACCAGATGCCTGTGGGAAACCCTCAAGCAGGACCCGAGAACAAGACCAGTCTCTACTCCCGTGGCCTCCAGCAGCAGATACTCAGAAGCATCGCTGCCACCAACTGTGGTGGCAGAACACAGCCATCATGGCTGGTGGCTGCCTCCTGTGGGAGCATGTTCAACTATGCACTGCATGAAGAAGTACCTTCTTGTATCTGTCTTCCTTCCCTTTCCCCGGAGGCCCAACCTTCAAATGCAGCAGCTATAATATATATTTTACATCAACATCTTAGAGGTTTTTCATGATTAAGAAGTATACAAATTTTGTTAAATGGATAAAATGGAAAAAGTGGCTCCCTTGTGCATGGGGAGTTTGGGAAGGCAGAGCAATGTGGCCAATGGGCATTGGGTGTTGTGAGGATCTCTTTCATTGCTGCCTTTAAGTAAGAGAAAGGAGCTGTGCACTTCTGGGTAAATAATAAATTACTGTTCCAGGAGTGGGAGAAAAGAAAGCACTTCAAGAACACAACTGGCCTGCGAGGTCCTCCAATCTCTCTGCCTACATCTTAGGAGCCCTGGACATACAGAATGAGTGAAAGGCTGCCCAGAGGATTACACCATTTGCCACAAATTACCTCTTTATGGAAGAATCAATTTTATAGTCTTCTGAATCTCAAACACTTGGTGCTTCAATACAATGGAATTACTCTTTGGAAAGCCAGACCCAAGACAGATGACTCTGGAGAGCTCACAGACAGGCCGAGGGAGCTGTCAGCCATTAAGACCATCACCTACGGAGAGCTCATGCATCATAGGGAAAAAGTTTGGCGATGGAAAAGATGCAATCAGTCATTAACACCAGGCAGCTCAGAATGACATCTGGACGGCCTTAATACGCAATTCATCTTTGAGCACTTAGCCCAAACTCAAAGCCAATGAATGTACAACAGAAGCAAACAAGTACATCATTATGGGAGTTAGAGCTATTGGCTTTCTGATTTTAGCACTTTCTTCTTTAGCAGTTTTGACTGGAACCCACATGGATACCTAGCTAACTACTCAGATCATTGTGAGGGGTGGGGAGACATATGAGTGATGATTTCCAACATATTTTTCAAGTACACCTATGAACCTTACAATGCAACAGGTCCAAATGGAAAACGCAATCTCTCAATTTTCTTCTTGTATGACTATCCCAACATAATTCTCCATGACATCTTATGCAAGTTGCCTATTCAGAAGTAAGCCTCACTGGTAGTGTCTAAACATGCTCCAAACTTGGGTGTTGCTGTTGGGATTCTTAGATTTCTAACAAATTTCTTAGTTGCTGGGATAATATATTCAGTCAACAAGAGCTAACTAGATCTAGATATGCACAGAGCCACCTCAGACTTGCAAATCAGAAGGCATGGCTTTCAAGCTACTTAAAGGTTATTTGCTGTAGTTCCTAATACTTAAAATAAATTTCAAAAGTTTTACTTGCTGATATGGAAAGTAAAATAGTACTATAGGCCTGCATTCTATGTAATAAGAATATTTGCTCTCAGAATGCTGAGAGAGTTTAGCCAGGAGCAGAAAAGACAGTTGAAAAACAGTCAGTAGGATTTTTGTTCAGGACCCTATATATTCTTCTCAGAGACTGTCCCACAAAGTTTCCAACAGTTGAGGGTGGGGGGTGGGTTTGCATATAACTTCTCTACTTCCCCACTCAATCCAATGGATGTAGTTTTAAGCATTCTTTACATGCAGTAAGTTTGTTTGGATTCTGAATAATTAAAAATAAATATGTTCTTTCATCAAGCCAAAGAGTTACACAAAGACTGCCAGGAGATGTGAATATACATATTTATAAATGCCTGTCACACCAGCTAGGAAAATCCACTTACCCTCACTAGATCTTATGATCTGATCAGAATTGCATATCTTCGTGTTCAGAGAAAAATATTATAATTAATATTTTAAAATGAGCTTAACATCACACTGTCTATTTTAAGTAAACAGTAATTATAATGTTTGCTAATCGAGTTTCCTGTGCAATAGCTCAAGTGGCAATTTGTCCCTGAGAAGTTACGGAAACAAAATTAGGAAAACAGAATTTCGGGGTGGGGGAAAAAGCAACAATGATTAGTTTGCACATTCTGCTAACCCAGCCAGCCTTCCTCCAAATCTTGATGGGCTCATTCTATCAATTGAAGCCAGCACAGCCAACACTCAGGAGAATGATGGCAGTTGGAGCCCCAATCATCTGGAGGGCACCACCTGTGGGGAAGGCTGACCTATAGCTTCCCAGGGAAGGGAGAGAAGGGGGAAACTAGCCCAGACCAGATTATGTACACACCACCATATACTTTGGCTCCAGTGTGCTCCCACTGGTGTTTGAAACAGAGGACAATGAAGCCATTAGCCACATTCCATCTTTATCCTGCAGCTTCTGTTTGATGCAATTTCCCTCAAACCAGCTTCCATCTAATTTGAAAACCGAAGCTGCGGTCAACCACATGGAAGTACACAGTGTGTACAGTTTGGACAGCCGTAACGCATGCGCAGGTGACAGCTTTGGCGAATTGTCATTTGGCCAGGGGTGGGACAATGTGACTTTAAGAGGACTTGGCGATTGTGAATTTAAAAAGGCCAAAGAACTGAAATCACTGGCTAGAGAAGAGCAACTGTGGTGAAGAGAAGAACTCACAGGAGATAGCCTTGGTGGGACCTTGCAAGCCAAAACTCAGTGGGGAGTTCCCGAGGGAGCGATGGAACTGCTGGACCAGAGAGAGAGCTTTGGCAAGGGTCCTGAATAGACACCTGTCTCTAATGGCAAGCAGACAGCTCAAAGATTTCATGCAGAGTCCTCAGCTCTTGGGTTGGCAAAATGGCTTAGGTATCTGGGCAATAGGTTTTGAATATATAGTTGTAGTGTATGTGAAATGCTGGACCAGAGGGAGAGCTTCAGCAGGGGTCCTGAATAGAAGCCGAAGTGCCTCCAGAGGCAAGTGGAGAACTGGATGGCTTCATGTATAGGACTCCTTGTTTGGCCTTGGTGAGAATTAACCAGGATGGAGGGTCACAGAGTAATCTGCAATGGGTCTTGGATAGAGGGAGGAACTGAACCTCTCAAAACTGCCCTTTTGAAAGCCAGCCGCCTGGTCTAGTAAACATCCTGATTTAAATCAATAGCAGCCTAATTTAAAGTATCCTTTAAAGCTAGCACAACTACTTGTTTTATTAAATTGATATTTCAAAATAACATACCTTTTGCTTTGCTTTGTTCACTTTGAAAAGCATTTTCTGCATGCTGAAATTACAGGCTTCTGGTGGGGGGGGGGCTGAGCTTTATGGCCGACTGGTAATATAAATAGATGGTGGAAAGGGTTGGGCAATAAATAAGTAAATAACAGTAGAGGTTTTTAAAAAACAAATTGGTGATAGTGTTGGTAGGTTAGCAATAGATGGGAATCCTCCAGGCTGGGATAATACAGAGGAAAAATCCTCCCCAAGGGGTTTTTGAAATATTTTTCCTTAATGTGGCATGCAACAGTTTTGGTGGTGGATAGGAAGCAGGGTATGCCATTGTGTTCCTTCTGCTGATTCCCATTTTCCTTTTCCTACTTGGGATGCTCACCCTTTCTATGCCAATTCCAGACATTCAGGGATTATGCGCCTTAACCAGTGACACCACAATATGCCAGTGCCACTGAAGAAAGCCAGTGCAGGGTGAAGACAATGCTTCCTGGACTGGTTATGTGGGACGATCCTAGCCAGACTAATCCACTGCTGCCTTCACTCTGAATTGGCAGACACCATCTTTCAATGCAATTCTCAAAAGGGGCAAAAGGGATTGTTGCTACTGCCACAAATGCATTCATAAAAATCTCCCCCTACCCTCTGGCTCTTTGGCTCAGCCCTAGCTTTGATCTCCCTGATTAGATGCAAAGAGTGCAAATGGATTTTCAGTCAGCAACTGTATAGAACGGCTATTATTAATAGCTGCTACAGTACCACGGCAGCAACCGGGGGGTGGGGGTGGAGTCGTCGTCCTTGATTTAGACTAGATTACGTGAAAACTAGCAGAGAGACCTTCCAATAACTTTTAAAAATTCAATTCTGAAGGCGAGCTTCTTTTGCTGTCACAACTGGTTAGGCACAATCACAAGACTGTTCGCTGCAAAATGACATATTTTGCTAAATGCATATGTAACACATATAGCTTTGCACAGGGAGAAATAGGTCAATTTTGCTATTTGCAATATAATCACTAGCAAGACACTCTGAAAAGGAGTGATTAGAGACTGCAACGGATTAAAAAAACAACAACCGTAAGAGGTCACAAACAAAAAAAGAGCTAAAATCCACAATGTATATTAATGTGCAACATCCTGGAGTCTCTTTCTCCCTTACCAACTTTCTCACTTTGCTATAACTGACTACGAAATAGCATTTTTACTAGGAACAAGCTTTGAGGAATTTAATACCTGTCATATCAATGCACATTATAGAAGGAGTGGGGAATCTTTTTCAACCTGTGGGACACCTTCCCTTCTGGCCAACCTTGCAAGGGGCACATGCCAGTGATGGGTGAAGCCAGAGGGTTTTGGGGTTTGCTTTTTTTTACCTTTGGACAGTAAGCTAGTTCCTACACATACCACCCATCCAGGCAAGCAAGCAAGCAAGAGGCATTATCAGGGTTGAAGGACACATCCCAGCCAGTCAAAAACACTCAAGGCAGGTGCAAAGCAGGGCTAGTGGAGGTGGGGAGGTGGCCTGGAAGGAGTCCCAAGGGCAGCTTCATTTGGTTGGCCCCTAGGCTTGAGGTATCCCCTCTCACATTAGAGAACCCAAAGAACAGATAAAGCCTGCCAGAGGGAAAGTAATAAATAGCAAGTCATGATGCATCGCATGAAAGTAGAGCAGGGTTGGAGAGAGGAAATGGCATAGATGATTACAAACACAGAAGCTTAGGGGTGAGGACTCCAAGGAGTTAAGTCAGAAGAGGTTGGTTTTGAGTTGAAGATGTACTAATCAAGCGAATTTCTGCAAAATTGCCTAAATTCACAAACTTTCAGTTGAATACGGGAGCTGAATTCCCTTCATGAAGGATTCAGATGTGCACACAAAAGGGATAACTATCCTTTCTATTCAAACAGCTAAAAGCTGCAAACGCCCAGGGCACCATTGGAGCAGGACACTGGGGCAGAAATCTAGAGCCCCACTGAGACAGATGAGCAGGAGGTGCCCAAAATGTGCAACAGGACTGGCTTGCTACGTTTTGAAACAACACACATTACTATCTAAAGAGCCTCCCACCCCAGGTAGAACTTTGGATAAACTGTATTGAGAGTCTTGTTTGGTCTGACTGGCAGGATATAAAGTTTAATAAAACGTAATAAAGCGATGACTGCCCTTTTTATTATGTGAAGTTGCAAGATATTGCCTGACCTCCGTAGGACTCACAGATAATCTTTAAATGCTTCCTTGATTAAAAAAGAAGTAGGAAGCGAATCCCACATCATCTGGGTTAAGACTGCAACCTTAATTTTACAAATCCATGATCCAAGCTCACCTGCATTGCGAACTCCCCAGCTTAGTGTTCATTCTGTCTCTGCACTTATTTGACATTCAGAGACTCCAAGATGAGAAGATCATCTCAGGCCTAGTCACTTGTGGCGTTTGCTCAGGCAAATCGGAGGAATATCCAAAGGCAATAGGTGTTACGAAAAAGGGGTATGCCCTCCAAGGCACCCATGGCAAGCTGCCCTCTCCCCCTTGGCATGTTACCACTTGCCCCACATCCTGATGTCATTACACATGTTTCCTGGCTCTTCCAAATGCATGCAGAAAATTTATTGGCCTTTTTCTAGTCAGATGGTCCTTATAACATTTGCCATTCCAGGCTTGAAAAGAAAAGATGGAGCTTTCTTTAAAACACAGGCAAGGGTGGGGCAGGGAAGTTTAGTAAAAATGTCTGCAGACTAGTAAGTTGCTGACTTATTTGCAAAGCTGTTCCCCTGAACACATAAGGTTTATATATTACCCCTGCCAAAGTTTGTGCCTTGCCACCATCTAGCTATTTCTAAATCATCTAACGTTCCCCCCTCTCTCTATATAAACGCCCAGGGAGGGAAAAAGAAATAAGTTGATTCTTGTGGATTTTTCCTGGTAACAAAGATGTTCCATCATTGCTTTCTCCACGTAAACACTCTAATATTCTGAACATTATTTTCACTTTAGGGATCTGAATTGGCTATTAACAGAGTAAACATCAGAACACCCAGCATTTCAAGGCTTTATAGCCCATGAATGGAATATTCCAAATTGCAAAATAATGACGGGGATCCTGGAAACTAACAAAACCCCAGCATTTTCCTTGGATAGAAAATCAGAGGGAAGGACAGAAGAAGCCACAGAAACACAGTCAAAGGCTCTCCTCTCACAAAAGTCTGTTTGCGAGAATAAAGATGTATTATGCAAATGCCACCTCTTCAGCATTCATGATATTCACACAAATTCACTCAGTACATACAGAACCCCTTTGTTGCCCACAACAAAATCAGTTCTACCTCAACCATAATTAATTATTGCAGTGCATGAATGCAAAATAAAAAAATAAAAAATAAAAATGCAAGGAAAAATAATGTTTGAGGCATTGCAAAGGATTTGAGAGGGCCAATGACTCACATGGAAAGCAAGGACAGGCTAGAGTGTGTGTGTGTGTGTGTGTGAGTCTGTTAAACACCTCTTCAGCTATTTACTGAAAAACCTATTTCTTTGGACTGGAAAACTGAAGATATCATGTACATGTTACTGAAAAACCAATCGCTTAAGAACAATGCTTGACAAAAATGGCCCACTTACTCTGTGGATGCTTACTCCTGAACAAGTGCTCTTTAGACAAAAACTGGCAATCATTTCCCATGGATGACGACAACTAAAGGAACAGATTGCACCATCCAGCCCTCTTATACGGAACATGAAGTAGCTTTCAGCTATAGAACAGCTCTATACGCCACAAAGCGAGACGGTTGCCTATTCCTCTAACCCACTGCATTGTGATTTGGGGGTCATCTTTTATGGATGCTGACCAGAGTGCCAGTGTTGTGCGGCGGATAGTGAGACCAGGGTTCAAACCCCCACTCAGCTATGAAGCTCACTGAGCAGCTGAGGCAAGACAGGGCAAACTCGTTTACACAACACATGAAAACAGCAGTGGAGGACCAGTGGCCCGAAGCCACACCCATCTGCCCATCGTCTGATGCCCTATGATAGGCATAGGCAAACTCGGCCCTCCAGATGTTTTGGGACTACAATTCCCATCATCCCTGAACACTGGTCCTGTTAGCTAGGGATGATGGGAGTTGTAGTCCCAAAACATCTGGAGGGCCGAGTTTGCCTATGCCTGCCCTATGAAGTCAGGTGTGGGACAGGGAAAGCCGCAGCTGCAAATAGCACCCGATTTGAGCCGCCAATGCTCCCTTGCGGCAGCGACAGCTTTACCTTTGAGGCTATTCAAATTTAGCAACTTAACCTGACAAGCTGCTTTCGTCAGGGAGAGGATACGTTGGGGAGCTCCTGATCCCTGATGAAAGCAACTCCACAGGGAAAGGCACCACATCAAAACCACATTCAAAAGGTTAAGCCTCAGCTGCAAAGGAACAATTGGGAGTGCGCATATTCAATCCCTTTGCAGCCATAGTTTTATCTTTCCTGGCATCCAGGACCATGTTTTCTGGCGAATCCGTGATGCTTTAGGGCAGGGTTTCCCAAACTTGGGTCTCTAAGCTAGGGATGATGGGAGTCATAGTCCAAAAACAGCTGGAGACCCAAGTTTGGGAAACCCTGCTTTAGGGATTTCCCTTAGAACCGTATTGACAAGATGCTGGGCAAAAAAGAGAGATGGGGGAGGGGCAGATCACTGCTGCGGCTCTCAACCCCACAGGGGCATGGAGTGGTGGCTGCATCTGACACGGTGGTGTAATATGTCAGGGTAGTTTCAGCCCATCCCATGGTTCATTCATTGGCCACCCAGCATGTTGCTGGGCAATCACTAATATAAATTGATAATCAGGGCTTATATTATATCCAGAGAGGCAACGACTGTTAGGAGGGAGGCTTGGAGATCAGAAGAGGAAGAAGAGAAGAGTTTGGATTTGATATCCCGCTTTATCTACCTGAAGGAGTCTCAAAGCGGCTAACCTTCTCCTTTCCCTTCCTCCCCCACAACAAACACTCTGTGAGGTGAGTGGGGCTGAGAGACTTCAGAGAAGTGTGACTAGCCCAAGTTCACCCAGCAGCTGCATGTGGAAGAGCGGAGACGCGAACCTGGTTCACCAGATTACGAGTCTACCACTCTTAACCACTACACCACACTGGCTCTTCCTACCAGCAAGACTTTAACTAGGGGTTGTTGTAGCATCCTCCTCTGTTCCAAGAAGAAAGGGGTCCAAACTAGAATATAGTTGGCCTTGAGATAAGCAGACGACAATTCAAAGCAGCCTGAGCAAAGGAGGAGGGTCAGGCATGCTCTGTGCTGAAAACATTCTGCATGTAGAAATGCTGAGTTCTGCAACATCTGGAATTCTGCAACCACATTAAAGCACATTTCCATAATGCAATCATTTTGCACATTTAGTTTGCTTCTTCTGCCAATCACCTTTTGGGCCAAAGTGCTACAACACAGAGCTGAAGCTCCAGAAATCTTACTTGTTTGCTGTCTGGCTTTGGAGATTTCACCATCCACACACTTTCAGACTATAAGAGCGAGAAAGATGTTCTTCAATAATTATACATACGCAGATGTTCTCAAGTCACTGAAAGAACACTGAACGCCTGTCCTTTTGCAACTGTGAGATTGGGGGAAATTCCTGAATGAACAGAGCTCTGTGAGCATTGGTGTTAATCTGCATTGAATGGGAAAGGCAGATAACTACTCAGCCACAGGGCCACACACCAGAATGCTGGCTGTTTGCAGTATGGTAGCGCTGCAGAGAGCTTGCTGGGGAGACCATGCAAAAAAAAGGACTCAAAAATAACTTAAACAAGGTTTTATAAGGTTTAATAAGAAAAACAAAAACTCCTTTTACACTAAATACATTAACAACCAAACCAGACCCAACCACCAACCCATCCCCCAGGGTAATGGGAGAGCTAGGTGCTGCTCCTTATATACTACACCCAAATGCTGACACACCTTAATCAAATACAACTCAGCAGCACCTGCTATGTTTCACAGCTGTAAAGCTGGGTCTCGTTATCTTGCTCTGGCCCTTGCTCTGGCCCCTTAAAGACATACACATCGGGTGGAACAATGATGAACCTTTACATTTAAAGAAACCATTCAACACAGAAAGCCAAAGCATGTGTGCATCATGTTGGATTGTCCGGTCAATATAACTAATGTGCTAGGCAAGTTGGGAGGATAAGCTCTGAGTGTCCAGTTGGAAACTCCGTATTCTGACTGAGCAAAAGGCAAAATCTCATTTCCTCTATTTGCTTGTGTGCTCTCTCCCCACCATGTGGAGCAAATATGCAGTCTTTATGAACGTCCTCCAGCAAACACTAGCATGTATGATACAGGCATTTCAATTGTCTCCAGCTGAACTCGCATCTGGGGCATCAAGGCTCTCAAGATCTACATCAGCAGGACCTATCGCTCACTTTCAAAACCCAGCCCTTAAATCCAAGACACCACCTCAGCAGAGCGCAACAGCTAATTGGGGAGCCATTGCCGTTCCCCTGGGAGGAATCCTTTCTCTTCAAAAGCAGACAGACAGATTGTAAAGCCAGCGCTGAAAATCAAAAGGAAGTCACTCCTCATTATCGGCTTAAGAATTTCTCCGGTTCTCAGCAGAGAAGCTATTTCACTGCCGCTTGATCTCAAAAGCCACCAGCAATGTCTTCAGGCACACGCGACGTAGCACAACAGCTAAGGCTCATTTTCTTTCTAGCTCCTAAAGCCAGATGAATTTACATCTGCAGCCCATTTGAAATAGTCATAATAACTGGGGGGTGGGGAGTGGGCACTGCCAAAAAAGGCAATTAATCAACCTGGGAACTGTCCCAGGTTCAAATGAGAGGAAAAATATGTAAAACCAGCTTGACACAACCCCTGAGTTAAAAACAACAACAACAACAACAGGGCGGGGGAAGCTGCTACTTGATCCCAGCATAAAATGCAGGGTAATAATATATGTGTGTTTGTGTGTGCAATTTTTGGAGACCGATAGGGAGTTATTGTGATGCGTCAGCCTGGATTTATCAATGGAAGCAAATCGGAACCAGTAGCACAATGCGGTTCTTTTTAAAAAAAAAAGAGAAATGAGATGCCTGTATGAAGAGAAATGTTCCTGCTCCTACACTGACTCTTACTCCCAATACATAGAGGGCACTAGGATAGCAAATGCAGGCGTAGGAGAATCAGGTGTACCCTTATTTTAGGGAGTCATCCGTGTCTTTAATTAATTAAAGTTTTTAATGACATGATTCCCAGTGCCATTCACAATAAGGAGAAAATTATAATTATAGGAAGGAGAAAAATACAAATAATACTCCAATAAAATCCAAAACTGTACAACCTCCCTCCGCCCAACACAAAAAACCTACAAGCAACTTCACAGTGCCACATTTTGAGCTCAAATCATCTCATAAAAGCTAAAAACCATAGGGAGAAAACAGAGACAATGCAGCATCATCAGTCTTCCATACTGTTAATTAAGAAAGAAGAGAGTTGAAGAACGATGCAGGTAGTGCTTTTCAAGTATCCACCGCAGAAAGCACAAAGATGCCCATAGGATTTTTTTTTTGGAGGGGTGGTTAGCTAGGAATATAAGAAGAGCCTGCTGGATCAGGCCAATGATCCATCTAGTCCAGCATCTTGTTCTCACAGTAGCCAACCAGATGCCCCTGTGGGAAACCCACAAGCAGGACCTGAGCACAAGTGCTCTCGCCCCTCCCCACCATGCGCAGTTTCCAGTAGTTGGTGTTCAGAAACATTACAATCCAGCTAACTCCCCCTGCCCACCTGGCTGTGCAGTGAAAACTCCTGAGGCAGTGCCCAATTGGCAGAACCTGAAGGCGGTCACTTCACTGTAGAAAGGGATGGGAACCATCACCAATCAGGATTTCCATCCCTGGGCTGGAGCGTTTCACACGATGAACCTGCCCCCTTCAGACTCTGCTAATCACAAATCTGGGATGGAACTGTCAGCACATGTTATTCAGGGAGCAGAGCCAGCCCCACAAGCTCCCTCACATGCCTTGTCATATATGCCTACAGGGCTTCTGTCACACCAGCACCCATTAAACCAGTTCCTCACACAAAAGCATGTATATATCCCAACATTTCAACAAGAGATGCGCAAAAGCCAATCAATCAGTTTCTGTTCCGTGTCAGTTTTGCCAATACATCTGCATGAGATTTGCATTTAAATAAGTTCCGAGAAAAAGGGTGTTTGCAGCACCTATTTAAATACTTCTTCCCTGCCCTGCCTTGCACACCAACACATGTAGACTGAGGCTCTTATGGGTACATAGGAAAGGGATCCCGATTCGGACAGGTGCAGGTTTGCCAAAGGACATGGAATTCAGGAGATATGATTCAGAAGTTCAGGAATCGGGAAAGACGTTTGGGACTGGGTGGAAGCAACTAAGATGTCCCAACAGCTTCCATACCCCAACCACCAAGCTTTTAAAAAGATGAGGCATGGTGCACATGTTGGGATTGCAAACACACATTCCTCTGGGGTGGGTGGCTCTGCTCCCATCTGTGAGGTGACGATTAGTTCTGCCCCCTTCCGTTCAGCCTCCTCCTCCTAAGTTATCTTCCCCCCTTGCCCTCAGCCTCCTCAGCATCCACTGAGACTCTGATCTGCTGGGAGGTAGAGAGGAAGAGCTGGTATCCCTGCTCCCAAAGTTGCTGAAGTTGAGGCACACGAGGGAAAGACCCCTCCCCCCCAAAAAACCTATTTCCCACTATTTTGCCTCTCCCCCCATTTCTTCCTCCTCCTCCTCCTGTGTTGGGGCCTGCCAAACTGATCCCGACTCCAGCCGAGCTGCAGGGCTCATTACATTTTCTTTGATAATGCGCAAGCTTTAAAGGTATTCTGATACAGTTTTTGTTTAACTGCTATGTAAAATTCAAGAAGTACAAAATACGACAGATCACTAGATTAGGATCTAGAGATCAGGTCAATTTTTACAGCACTTTAAAGACTAAGATCCTCAAGCAACCTCTAATTGCAATATGGTAATGAAAGGAGCCCAACAATATCAGGAGGCAAAAGGTTTTGATATTTTGGAGAAGGGAGGGTGAGGGATAGAATCACAGAACTGTAGAGTTGGAAGGGACCCATCTAGTCCAACCCCCTGAAATGCAGGAATATGCAACTGTTTCATATGGGGATCGAACCTGCAACCTTGGTGTCATCAGCACCACACTCTAACCAACTGAGCTATCAATCAATGGCACAATTTGGGAATGGAGAATGTGATTTAGTAACAGCGCAGCCTCTTTTGCAAAATGAGATTTAAAATGCCAATTGACAACATAAAAAGAGCCTTGCAGATGGATGGACTCACAGAGTCCAGCATCCTGTCCTCACAGTGGTCAACTAGAAGCCAGGAAGAGAAGCCCGCAAGCAGGACCGGAGCATAACAGCATCTCCCTCTGTTTCCCAGCAACTGGTATTCAGAAATATACTTCCACTGACAGTGGCGGTAGTACATAGTCATCACTGGCAAATTGTTATAATGGTGACAGAGAAAGCTGGGTGATCCCCTCCCCCGGCTCCATTTCCAAAGCCATACGAAAGAAACTTGGTTTGACAATAAAATAATACAAAATAGTAATAAATGCTGGAGATAGCACTGACCTCCAAATTCAGGGAAGGCTTTCAAGGTTGCCCTGGAGAGTGAATACTCCATGACTTGCCCTAAGTGTTTTACTCCACCTATCTCTTGTAGAAGACAAAGTGCTTTGTCTGCTGCTACCGAGAATGAAAGCAAAGAGTAGCCCTCCCCCCTTTAATCTTCCACACATTTTTTTTTTTAAAAATTTTTTTACAAGGCCAACAGGCTCAGTTCCATCTGAAACAGCTTATCTTTTGTTTGAGAAAAGCTGTAAGATGAAGCGTGCGCGAGAGAAAATTAAGACGTTGATCGTGAACCAAGCAAGGAAGTTCACTCGGCAGCGCAACTGAATTGGATCAAACCCAACCTCTACAAAAGGAGCTTTTCTCTCAAGAACCTGTCAGATTCAGAAGAGATTTCTTTACTACCACAGCCGGCATTGTCATCGGCCCGCTAATGCAAACAGGTGGCTTTCTATTCTCTGCTACAAGCCAAGAGGACAGAGAGGCAGAGAGATGTAGGTCAACGTGACAGTGCCACAACAGAGGGAGAGTTATTTGAAGCTCTGCCATAACAGCATCACACACACACACCCCACACACCCAGAGCCCCCTCAAGGGATCACAATGACCTTTATTGAGTTTTGTTAAAATGTAGGAAATGTACGATCATCTCAAGGAACAACACAAAGACACACAAATGGAAGAGAAATCCACTAGGGATTCCTCAAGCCGTACCGGGAGAGAAAAAGAAGGTAACAGTCGACATAGAGTCACCTGAGTGGAGGTCATTGGTCTGTGCATGCTGGCAGGTCCCATGAAGGTCTAATACTGTAAAAGTGGGGCTGGAGAGTGGAAAAGAATGGCAATATATCTCACATTTGACAACCAATACACCCATTGGGTTTCAGATAGTACATGGGTAAAGGTAAAGGGAGCCCTGACCATTAGGTCCAGTCGTGGCCGACTCTGGGGTTGTGGCGCTCATCTCGCTTTATTGGCCAAGGGAGCCGGTGTACAGCTTCCGGGTCATGTGGCCAGTATGACTAAGCCACTTCTGGCGAACCAGAGCAGCGCATGGAAACGCTGTTTACCTTCCCACCGGAGTGGTACCTATTTATCTACTTGCACTTTGACGTGCTTTCGAACTGCTAGGTTGGCAGGAACAGGGACCGAGCAATGGGAGCTCACCCCGTCGCGGGGATTCGAACCGCCGACCTTTTGATCGGCAAGTCCTAGGCTCTGTGGTTTAACCCACAGCACCACCAGCATCCCTTCAGTACATGGGTAGAAGAGTCTAAAAAGCCCAAGGCACAAATTTTCACAACCCTCTAGTGGCTATGGTGACTAATTTACCAGAAGTAATGTATTCAGCATTAACTCTGGAAGTACCACATGTGGAGTACCGAGTACAGTTCTGGTCGCCTCCCCTCCAAAAGAATATGGTAGAGTTGGAAAAGGGTCAGAAAAGGGCAACTGAAGCAATCGGGGGGATGGAGCAACTGCCCTATGAGGAAATGTTGCAGAGTTTGGGACTTTATAGTTTTAAAGCGGCGAGCAGGAGATGACATGATAGAAGCTTATAAAATTATGCATGGCATGGAGAAAGTGGACCAAGAAGTGTTTTACTCCCTCGATCATAAACAACTCACTAAAGAAGCTGAATATTGGAAAATTCAGGGCAGATAAAAGAAAGGACTTCACACAGCGCATAGTCAAACTGCAGATCTCTCTCCCCCAGGAGGCAGGGATGGCCACCAACTTGGACGGCCTTAAAAAATGATTTAGACAAATTCATGGAGTGGGGGTGCTATTGATGACTACTAGCCACGATGGCTATGCTCTACCTCCACAGTTGGAGCCAGCAATGCTTCTGAATAGCAGTGGCTGGAAACCACGAGAGGGGAGAAGGCTTGGGTCCTGCTTTTGGTCTTCCCACAGGCATATGGTTGGCCACTGTGAGAACAAGATGCTGGACTAGATGGGCTGTTTTCCTGATCCAGCAGCCTATTCTTAGGTTCTTAAATTGTTTTCCTGGCACTGTGGCTAGGATATCAGCCTACACTGCTACTCTGACCTCCCTGCCCACATGCCATGCATGCAAAGCTCTGCCCTACGCAGCAGAGAGCACAACTATGCTTGCTCAGGGGCAGCCCAGAGACTGCAGAACCCCACTGGCATACGTTAAAGACCAATTCATTTACAAGCGTTTTTATACTGCCCTTCAAATATATTCCCAGAGTGCTTCATAAAGCAAATAAATCGACCAATTTAA
Organism: Podarcis filfolensis; assembly: GCF_964270895.1. Taxonomy (NCBI): domain Eukaryota; kingdom Metazoa; phylum Chordata; class Lepidosauria; order Squamata; family Lacertidae; genus Podarcis; species Podarcis filfolensis. Next base: position 53,945,511 of record NC_139611.1, on the reverse strand, counting down.
ATGCACGTACAGAAAATATTTAGTAAGATAAAAGCCACAAAAAATATAAAAGCAACATAAAACAGTCAGCAGGATTAGATATACATCTAACAAGCTTGGGGGAAATAAAATGGTATCTGGCTGGGACAATAGCCGTAGCCAGGCCCTGCCTCATTGTTCTGGGAAGAGCTTTCCAGAACTGGGGCATCCCAATGAGAAGGCCCTGTCCCTTGCCTCACCACACAAAGAAAGGCCTCCACTGAAGATTTCAGGGTACATGTAGGGGTGTACGTAGACAAGAAGGCCTTCAAGTACCCTGGTCCTAAGGTGTGGAGGGCTTTATATGTCAACACCAGCTCAGACTGGGAATCTCTTAGCAAAGAAATAACACCTTAATGCCCATTTGGGTATCCACATCCTGCATGAACTGCAGTTTCTGAGCAGTCTACAAGGTCAGCCCCATATAGTGTGAACTACAGTAGCCTACCCTGGAGGTTAGCAGAGCATGGATAACCAAGACCAGGATGCCTCTGTCCAGGTAGGGTTGCACCTGGCATATCTGCCCAAGCTGGTAAAAGGCACTCACAATACCAATATAAATCAAGGAGCACCTCCAAACCTGTTCCTTTATTGGGAGAACAACCCTGTCAAGCACAGGATGAACAATGCTTCCTCAGGCAGATGAACCACTGACTCTTCTCTGGTTTGAGCTTTAGCTGTTGGCCCTCGTCTGGTCACCAATTTAGCACATCCACCATTTCAACTTCAGTTTAATGAAAAGGAGAAAGAACTGGGCTTCCTCTGCATATTGACGGCACCTCGTCCCAAATTTCCAAATGAGCTTACTTAGTGGTTTCAAACAGATGTTAACTACAGGTGTTAAAAAGCATGGGGGATGAAAGATGCAATGCCATAGCATTAATTCCAAGGAGTTTACCCTCTTTGGTGTTTCTTCCTTTGAAGTCAACTCATTGCTGGTGACCCAATCAACCTTTAAATGCCTTCTAGGACCAAGTGTTCCAGATGTCCCCGAGGGACAGCAAAGCTCTTCAAACCAAGACTGCCTAAGTGGATGAGGCAGAACCCTTTGGCTGCTCACATGTTCTTCAGCAGAGAATGGGACAAGGCAGAGGGTGTGTGTGTGTACATCATATATTTTGGAAAATTGTTTTCCATTTGTTTGTTTGTGCATTCAGATGCCTCTTGAGATATCACTGCCAAAAATTGGCACAAGGATTCCTGAGGTGAGGTGGCAGTCTTCATTGACGCTTATATGCTGGGAACCATTTTGAATCAAGAGGGCAGACCAGAATGTGACTTTGGAGGGACTTCATCTGTTTTTTTGACATAGGCTCATCTGCCTCTTGAGGTATCTTTGCTGAACTTGGCATGAGGGATCCCAGTGTGGGGTGGCAGACTGTGCTTCTGTTTGCATGCTGGGTGCCATTTTTATTCAAACTGGCGTACTGAAATGTGATTTTGGCATAACTTTGACTATTTCTCAGCATAGGTTCAGCCACTTCTTGAGATCTCACTACATTCGGCACAAGGGTTCCTGAGATGGAGGCAGCGGTCTTCATTGATGTTTGGATGCCGGGCGTCATCTTGAATCAAGATGGCAGAACAAAATGTGACTTTGGAATGACTTCCCCTGATTTTTGCTGTGATGGGTCTAGACACAAATATTAAACTATCCATTTAAAAATCATGACATCTTTTTGGTTTCTAGAAATTGCTAGATAGTGCTGGGCTCTCCCCACTAGTGAAGGTAGTTAGAGAGAGATATGGAAATATAGACAGATATAAGGAATAAAAATAAAAAATAGAACCAGCTTAATCACAAAGCGCTTGTACATGCAAGGATTAAAATTGGTATTCGTGCCAGCAGGTATGGAAACAGACTGTTAGAGATACTGGGTTAAAATTTGTTCCTGACATTTATAATATTCAGTGTTTAAAAAAAGGGGGAAGAAAGAATGAAGGAAAAAATAAGAACCTCACCGAAAAGAATAATTGCTCCCACAGGGACCAATCCACAGGTCAAAGGGGGGCTTTTTTGCACTTGACTGCAACAGAGTCTTGACGGAGATTTTCAGTAAAACCTGAACTTCAGCTTGCAGCATAATTAAGGTTTGCCCTCGTGTGCACAGCTGAAGGAAAAAGTGCTACTTCAGTAGCTTGGAACAGCTGTCCCCACAAGCGAGAGGGAAGTCTGTCTATTCCAGGGAAGGGAGAACAGAATGAAAATAAATGGATTTTTAATTCAACTATTTTTTAAAAAGAATAAAGTGGAACTAATTTTCATTCTTGTCATGCAGAGCTTGGAGGCACAAAAGGGGAGGGCTTTGCCCCGAGAAATAATTAATTACCTGAAATTTCATTAGTTATGCTTATTAGTAAACTCAGAAGTTTAACACAGAGACTTATGCTACGCAGAAGACAAAGACGACGAAACTGCAATCGCCAGGCACAGGCTCTCCAAGCTCGGCTCTGCCAACTGCCATTCCCTTCACCCCACTGGAGCTCTTCCATAAACCATATCCTACCGAAATTAGTGGGGGGGGGGGGTAGTGGTTGAAGGCTCACATCCAAAGTCTCTACTCCAGATTGAATATTTAATCTTCTGCCCCATCTTTGGTGGAAGATTCCGGACACATAAAAGCAAGCAGTGCAGAGTTGAACTATGGGACGCACTCCCACAGGAGTCAGTCATGGCCAACACCCTGGATGGCTTTGAAAGGGGATAGGACACATACATGAAGGAGGGGGCTATCAATGGCTACTAGCCACAGTGGCTGTGCTCTGCCTCCACAGCTGGAGACAGTAATGCTTCTGAATAGCAGTTGCTGGAAATGGCAGAGGGCTCTTGTGTCTGGGTCCTGCTGGTGGGTTTCCCACAGGCATCTGGTTGGCCACTGCGAGAATAGGGTGCTGGACTGGACGGGTCATTGGCCTGATGCAACAGGGCTCTACTTATGTTCGAAAGTATTAATAAGTTGCTTACGTTCAATTGTGATAATTCCTTGCTTTCAAATAAAAGGTGATAATTTCTATGTTTTAAATGGGCATTTGAATTCCCCACAGCATGTCACACCCTACTCCCCTAAATACCTGAAGGAGCATCTTCACCCCCATCGTTCTGCCTCGACACTGAGGTCCAGCTCCGAGGGCCTTCTGGCAGTTCCCTCACTGCAAGAAGCGAAGCTACAGGGAACCAGGCAGAGGGCCTTCTCGGTAGTGGCACCCGCCCTGTGGAACGCCCTCCCACCAGATGTCAAAGAAATAAACAACTATCTGATGTTGAAAAGACATCTGAAGGCAGCCCTGTTTAGGGAAACTTTTAATATTTGATGAATCATTGTATTTTAATATTCTGCTGGAAGCCGCCCAGAGTGGTTGGGGAAACCCAGTCAGATGGGCGGGGTATAAATAATAATAATAATAATAATAATAATAATAATAATAATAATAATACTGTAACTCCTTTTAGGCAACTGTCATATAGATGGACCTGGTTTGCACAGCATGGTAAGCCATACTACAGTTGTTAACTCATGGTTAGTGAGGAGGTAACTTAGCATGTTCCCTGGACAAAATAGGACGAGGGAGAAGCAAAGCAGCTGAAAGCTCTTCCTCTCTGGGAGCCAGCAGGTTCTTGTCGTCACAGTATGGAGAATTTTGGAGGTGGTCATTTCTGCCTGGCTGGCACCCTGAAGGAGGACATTCCAGCTTGCGATATTTTCCTGTGGTATCAACTTGTGGCTTATGAAGCCATCACCTTACCATGGAACCTATGTGTTCACTTGGTGAATGGAAAGGCTAGAATGACTTATATGGATAATTCAAAGCTACAGTTAAAAGAGTCAAAGTGTGGTAGGAAAATGTTGATGGAGTTACCAGATAAACCATACAAACCACAAGTTTTTTAGGAAGAAGGGAAAGGGTCAGTTAGTGAGAAAAGGAACCTTGCTCAGTTTCTTTTATCACTTTCCAGGAAAGATTTGAAGTTAAGGTAGCAACATCTGACAGCTTGTTATTAATGGACAAAATTAATATTCTAGACATCCCACTCGGGAGCTGTCGACATTCGTGCCCACAGAGCTCAATTATGCAGCATCTGTGGTCGCGGGAAGAAGGAGGTCGACGTGTGGAAACTGTTGAATTCCCCAGCTGCTGAGCAGGTAGAGCGCAATGTCATCGAAGGCTCATCTGGGGCACATCTTGGCTTTCACCTGTCTGAAGGGACAGGAGGTGGAAAAGAACACACCGCCAGCGAGGAGGCTACACAGCTGGTTGTCTTTCCCAAGAAAGAGAAGAGCCACTCAGCTGCAAAATTCATTTTTGTTAGTAAAACAAAATCAGGCCCATAAATATAGAACTGTGGAGTTGGAAGGGACTCCAAGGGTCATCTAGTCCAAGCCCACACGGTGCAGGAACTCCAACTAAAGACTCACCAGCAGATGGCCATCCAACCTCTGTCTAAAACCTTCCAAGGAAGGAGAGTCCATCAACTTCTGAGGTAGGTTGTTCCAACTGACTCACAATTTTTACCGTCAGAAGGTTCATCCTAATGTTTACTGTATGTTGCAGTTTCATGTATTGACCTAGGAAAAGTGGAGGAAAAAGTGAATGGGAAAACCTGGACTAGTTGCAGCTCAATGCCTGGAGGGCAGGACACAAATACAGCCCCAAGGGCTACTAGAGGGCTTTGATGCCGATTCTGTGGGATGCGCAATAGTCGGTGGGGTATGCAATAGAAAATTATTATTATATCATTAGTATTGCAATGCACTCCAAGTTCAAGTTTACCATTTCCAATTAATGCATTAGCTGAGCCCGATTTCCCCGAGGTGAAGAAAAGGCAATATTGGAGGATATAAAAAGGCAGCGGCAATTCCTTTAGGTTCTGCTGGCTGCACTTGTTTATTTTCAAGATTGGCTTTAACCATTTGGGCATGGCGTTTTATCTGTTCGTTGGGCTTGTAAGCCACCACGACACCCCCCAGGTGGGCTAAGAGGCAAGGCAGCCATTTCAAACTAAAATCAATATGTTCTCGGTTGAAGTTCAGAGAGCCTTGTGCTGCTGGCAACCTCTGGAACATCCTAAGCAAGCACAGAGAGAATAGTTCCAGCATGGAATATCAAAGATGCTTCCCTCTTTAAAAACTCTGTACGCTAACACACACACAAAACAGGGCAATGGAGGTGGCGGTGAAGGCGGCTCCAGCGGCAGCAGGTCCATTGTAGGATCCCAGCAGCTTATAAGTAACCTGGGAACATGGAGCAACCCAGTCAGATGGGTGGGGTATGCCATATTTACTCAACTGTAATACACACCTTTTTTTGGCCAAATTACTTCGCAAAAATTAGGGTGTGCATTAGATTTGATGGTGCATTAGATTTGCATAAATACGTTAAGTTGCTGTTGTTGTTGTTGTTACAACCCAAAAATGGGGGGGGGGGAATCTAAGGCGTTTCACAAAGTAATTGCAAGATTACAAAAGATAAGTCCACCCACTTCTAGCATTCCTGAGACAATGATACTCAAAAGGCCGATGAAAACAGCCACAAAGCTCATCGGGTGACTTAACCAAACTCACAGGGTTGTTTGCATGGAAAAAATTGGGAGATGGGGGAGCAGAAGCCACTTACACTGCCTTGCGCTCCATGGAGGAAAGATGTAAATAAATAAAACAACATTTTCTTTTTCATTTCCTCCATTGTTGTTCTTGCTTTTTAAAAGGATTTTGTTTTCCCAATAAGCAGCAACATAGAATATTCATATTCTGTATAAAGGCCTCTTCTTCAACCCGGTTTATATGGAAGGCTTAGCTCTCTCTTTCTTGGATAGTCGGAATGTCAGAGTTCAGGTGGAGGAATGGGAACCCAGACGCTTGTTGTCTATATCCTGCTTCTGCCCCCCACCAGTTTTGTGAAGTTCACTTTCTTGCGCAAATGGCAGGAGACACAAAGTCAACTTGCACCTTTCCTGAAATCTTTGAGGCAAAAGGGGATATCAGAAGGCTCCCACCAGTGACGCCCTTGAAAATAAATTTTCACTTCTTTGCCTCAGAGGAGAATGTCGAGAACTGGAGGGTGAGGGAGGTTTCGGCAGCCCCAGAAGAAGGGGAAAGGCACTTAGAAAGTGGAGGGGTTGTGAAAAGTGCATCTGAAACTTTCTGCCATCAACAGATTAAGGGCACTGAGTGGCAGGAAATAAGCATATCCTTCTTGAGCCCAAAGAAAGAATCTACCGTTTAGTAGCATGGATTCCCAGAGTCTCCTAAATGGAAATCATGCATGGAACCCATTTCAAAAAGGAAGTGGGGAAAATAGAAGGACTAGCCATTTAAGACCACAGCCATATTTAAATCTCTAATTTTCCCCAGAATGTTGATTACAAATTAAATCCCAACTCAACACACATCGTCCCTGTGAAGGTACAATGGGACATCTTTGGCCACATCAGGAACTATTATAAAAAGAATGTCCCTTGCTGCTCACTATAGCAAAAAACAAAGAGTCTATTTCTGCCCCCTCCCATTCACTTCTGAATATGAAAAGGTTATTTCTGATTTTGACTGGGATTCATAGCATTTGAAAATCAGAAGACTATCCCGAAGATGGATTTTTTTGCCCTCTAGCTTAAAACATGGAAATAAATATTTGAATAACTTAAATAGCAATATCTGCTACGAGATAGGCAGTCATAAATCCAGAACATAATCAGGAAGGTGGGGGGAAAGAGATTGGCTTCAGCTATTCACTCTTGGATGTGCACAATCTTCATTTTATTTTTGTGCCCTTGAAAAAAGGGATAAATGAAAAGGTGTGAGCCGTAATCCGTGAGAGCTCCACAGATACGGAAATTTAACACTGACAGATATGACAGAGACTCATCTGATAGCCTAAGCCCTGCTTCAGAAATCAGGGAGAGGACAATGAACTGAATACCGAATAAAGAGCCAAATCTGACCTCTCCAGCGGTGAAGATGCAGCCAGTGGGGCGGGGGACTGAGCCATGCAACAAATATCAAAAGCTAAAGAAGGGCGGCGGTGTTAGTGGGGCTCTGCATTAACATCACTGCCACTCTAAGTAAGTCACAGCTAAGTCCTTCTGGCTTCGGAATTCTTTTATCCCACTTACACTATTGATTTTCAAAAGGCTGGGATAGATGGCTGCCCTGGAATCAGATTAAGGCGAGAAAAGGGGGGACGGATGGACCCAAAGGAATTAAATTCTGGGAAGGGAGGGTAGAGAGGGAAAACTGTTGGGAGATTAAAAGAGAGAGAGAGAGAGAGAGAGAGAGAGAGAGAGAGAGAGAGAGAGAGAGAGGACTTTCCAGACACAGAGTGGGATATGAATAATACACTCAGGAACGAAGGGAGATTTCCCACCTGCCTTTCCGAGGAGCTGGTCGTGCTTCCATGACCCTGAAGCATTAGAGGAAGTCAGACCAGGCAAATGAAACAGCATCAAAGAAGGATAACACTGGACACTTTGGGAAGGCCACAGGTACAATGGAGAGAGTTGTGTTTTATGAATCAGAGAGGAGATTCCCCAAGGCATCTCCAAAGGGGCTTGCATCTGTTGGGGGCTACTGAACATCGCTCTCATTCCTCAGTGGAGAGCCTTGATCAAAAACAAGATGCAAAAGGAGAGAGGAGCTTACTTCGTGCATTGGACCCCAGAGAAGATAATCTCTAGCACTTCTGCCCAGATCCATGGGAAATCTACCCCAATACAGCAGAGTAAAGGGTGCAGGGGAACTCCAACATCCCAATACTCTGCCTCAACAAGTGGACTTTGCCAGCTCTGTGCTGGCTTCCATCAAGAAGGAACTGACGCAGTCTTGGTGGCTGATCTCACAGGTTCTTCAAAAGGCTTAAAGGGCACTTGGTGGTCACAGAAAATCCTCCAGCTCAACACACACAAGGCTCCAGCCAGCTTTTCCCTCCCAAGCACCAGCTCTCTTGGACTACCATCATGAAGTTTCAGCTGCCTGGCTAGTGTGAAAGTACCCCAATATGTAGCCAAGCATCGCTGGGTGGGAGCCACAGCCTTGCGCAGCATCCACTTTTCCACAAAAACAATTTGCCGTCCCTTAAGAGTCAAACAAACCTTTTATTAAAGGGGGATAATAGTAGTAATAAAAAGCTGTAAAAGGCACGAAGGCTGGATGCACGCACAGTTAAGCCTTATGATATTCCTCCACTCTATTGATCTGACATTATTTATGGCAACTTTACTGGGCAGAATATCGTCAGCCTCTTCCCAAATTGAGTTTTCGGAGACTGCAATAAGGAGGATGAGGCTCTTCCTGGATTCAGCCGTGTCACACGCAGAGATGGCTGGATTCTCCAGGCGTCTTCTCAGAACACCCCGGAAATGAACTAATTTGTTTCCCCAAAATAACTGGAGATAAATTTGATTTCCTGAGCTAATCTGAAGGACTCAGGAAGTGAGCACATGACCTGAACCCATGAGCCAGTGTTGAGAGCACCCTTCCTTTATTAGTTATTATTTCTTATATTTATATCCCTCCCCTTGTCCCAAAGGAGCAGACTAGGAAAGGTCTCTACTGAAAAGGCCCATTGAAAGAGGAAAGTCTTCAGTAGGCACCCAAATGAAAACAGAGATGAGGACTGCCTAATTTTCAAGCAGAGGGAATTCCAAAGGGTTGAGGCCACAACACCAAAGGTCTGATAGCTACTCATTCATTGGATATTTTTCAACAGAGGTTGGATAGCCACCTGTCAGGGATTCTTTAGCAGCGATTCCTGCATTATAGTGGGTTGGACTAGATGAGCATCTGTATCATCCAGGACCATGCAGGTTTTCTGTCCCATAATTATCTCCAATGGATTTCCCAAGCTATTCCATGTTCCCACAGGCAAAGAAGGAAACGTCACAAGCAACTTACAAGGAAGTCATATTCTCAGCTTCTCTTGATGCTGCTTTAAAGTTTTCAGTACTAATCTTTACAAGGTTGGCAAGAACCATTTGGGGCTTTAAAGGAATGCAACAATAGCTTCCAAGAGGCTTTGCAATGCTAATCCACCTCCTCTAAATATTGCATTTCTCTTTCTACTTAAAGAAAAAGTGACTGAGGCCCATTAACCAAATGTTGGTTCTGCACCATCCTCCCCATCTTTCTTCTCCAGCACACGAAAGCAAATATGCCATGGGATGCGCATCGAACTGACCCATTTTGCCTTGCACTGCCAAACACATGTCAAGTACACTTGATGATACTAAAAAATGCCCCAATGGGACCTTTTAATTCATTTTAATGCGACTCCTATGCCAATGCCACTTGATTGAAATTATGAATCAAGTGTTAATTACCTCATTAAAAAGGCAACATATTTTATGGCATGATGGGGAAAGTGAGATTAGAATAGAAGGAGCCTAATGACAAATGTGAATGCTAGGCAAATTTAATCTCCCTTCAAAACAAAGAGGCTACGTTTAGCTGCAAGGGATCAAACTGATGCTTAAATAACGTTGATGAAACTTCTAAAAGCGAACTCAGGTGGTGACAGCCAATGGCTTTGTAGCCAAATCAGGGGCCACAGAGAAACACAAGGGAGGTATCAGTCAGCATCCTTGGCGGAACCCCAAGGTTCACAGATGTACAAAAATGGAGGATGGAGGTAAAATCCAACCCACAGCCACACGTGTACTGAGCATGCTCAGTAAACACAGAATGCTGAATGTCATTTGGAAAAGAAAAATGGGACGGCTATCCTGGAGCACGAGACACCTGGCTGGCTGGCACCCTGAAGATCTGCACACCTGCAACATCTTGTGGAGATCCCCCATTAACACAGACCGCTTTAAGAAAAGTCCCAGTGTGAGAATATATTGTTACAAAAGCCCAGCACCAGTCCCTCTCTCTCTGCCAAGCCGTGGCAAAAGTGCATGGGATCTCAGGCACCCACACAGGGTCTGTGTCCCTCTGGAGAATAGAAGACATGGTGGAGGCTGTCGTGCTTTAAGAAATAGGGTCTGTTCGCCTATTTACACCCTCAGTCTGCATGGAGGGGGTCCAGATCTTAAGATAATGGCCCAAAGCATTGCAGGCAGTCCTTCCTTCTCCCCCACCAAGATGGATCCAGCGGCGGAGCATATGCCCACGCTGCCCAGGATGGGGGCGCTCCCGAGAAGGGCGGGGCACACTACCGAGAGGGGTGGGGCATGGAGGGTGCCCTCCCAGGCACGGGATAGCTGCTTGGGTGCATGGAGCAGTGCCCGCGCCCTGCAGCCAGCGGAGGAGCAAGCTCCCAATGGCAGACATTCGGCGCGCCACCCACCCACGACTGCCAAATGTCACCCCCCTCAGCGAAGACACCTGGGGCGGACCACCCCCCACCGCACCCCCTTCCTCCACCCGGATGGATCTCCCCTCCTCTTCTTCCCAGAAGCCCCTTGTCCTCCCCCAGAGCAGTTACCCTGGTAAACTTCCAAATTTCCAGTCACTGGTCACACCTGGAGCAAGGAGTTGTTGATGACTGTCAATGGCTCTCTATTGAAATCCTAACAGCTCTGCTCATCCCTCAGCCAGCCAGACTGGTTTGCATAAGGCAACCGAGAATTCCTTTGCAGCTTATATTCTTTCTTCATAAAACACCATTCATACAAGGACATCCTCTTGCAGAATTAAATAAAAAGTAAAATAAAAGAGATGCCTTAGTTTGCTTAATAAGAAAACACGGAGTTTTAAGGAAAGACACCCTATGCATATGAAACCCTATTAACACCAGTGTGCTAAAAGAGGCTTAATTGGTAGCATTTATTCCATAATTATAAAATTGGATAATAAAGTTGGAACATTTATGAGGAAATGGGCCAGAGATCTATAAGAGGAGTGGACTATGGAAGAGCAGAAATGGATTTAGGTTAAATTACCACCACCAAGTATATAAAAGGAGTTTTAAAGTAAGATTCAATATCAACAGTATTTGACCCCAGGTAGACTTAATAGGATATATTCAACAACACAGGATAAATGTGTTCTGCAGCTGCTTGGTAATGCAAATATAGGACTACTATTTGAAATCTTATTTCAGAAATGACTGGACGTCTATTACAAAATGACCCTAAAATACTAGTACTGAATTCAGTATCTGGAAGGTATAGTGTTAGATCCAAGTGGTTGGCGCCATTCCCACAGAGAGCAGCAGAGGTGGGCAAACTTCATGCTAATCAGATCCACTTTGCTTTATAGTAGAGTCCCAAGATCTACCAACTGGAGCCACGTGTAAATGACAGAGTATTAGGAGTAAATAGTCTATGATTCTATGATGAGCATGTAGCAAAGAGGAAGTTCAAACACCAATCACAGTGAAGCCTGGCTGGACATTCACCGCTGCACACATGCTTTTCTCAGGATGCAAAGCCATATGGGCAAAGGAAGGGATGGAGGAATCTAAAGACTCATTAGGGAAAGCAACACAAACAAACGGAAATCGAAATGCATAAACAAAACCACCAATATTTGCTCCAGCTGTAGCAGAGACATTTCACCAAACACTCCAGGACATTTTATGGCCCCCATAAACACTCATGTACGTAGGAGGCATAGCTGTGATATTCATACACATAAAAGCTGCTTTATTGGATGCTATCAAGCAATAATAATGGCTATTAGGTATAGTTTCTGTAAATTACATAAAAGTCTGCAAAGAGAATTATACTGCTTTAAAACCATACCTAAAAGCAATTGCCATCTAATAGCACAGAGGAAATGTGGGAAATGCCTTCTATATAATAAAATATGTCTAGCCCCAGCCTCGAAATGAGCACGTGCAATTGCCATTAAATCAGTGTCGCTCAGAGTTATCTGGGGGCATTTCCTGCTAACAGAGATGCTTTTCCATAGTTTTGTCACGTTGAAAAGGTACTCACCTCTCCAGCTCATATTCCTTCATGCCTATTTTGACGGCCTTCATTACCTGTTGTCAGAAACATAGGACACACCCTAAGAAATTTGTATCAGACGAACCTTAAACACGACAATTTTGTGTTTATCTTGGGAGCTACCACGATTTGATGTATAATGCACTTAAATAGCACCCCCTGGACATAGCAAAGAACATGAATGTACTAGAAGTGTGTGATGATCACATCCTGGATCCAAAAAATTCTGTCCCCAAGGTGGAGCTGAATGCACATCCCCACAGCACTTCCCTACCCATGTCCCCCCCCCCACCTTAGGGTAATAAATATCTGATGAGGGTTCAAGTGGTGATCTGAATATGTGAACCTACCCCTCCATGTGAGAAGGCCACGCAGATGCCTTAGGAAATGTGCTGAAGGCTTCTACGGAACACAGGAGCACATTTGCAGCATGTTGAGTAAGCCTGAGCCTACAAGGTCTACTCTTGAGAAGAAAGGACCATAATGATCAAGGGGATGCAGCAAATCTCCTTTGAGGAAAGGCTGCAGATTTTTGGACTTTTATGAATCACATGGAGAAAGTGGCAATATATATACAGTGGTACCTTGGCTCCCGAACAAATCAGCTCCTGAATGCCGCAACTTGGAAGTAACTGTTCCGGTTTGCAAACGTTTTTTGGAAGCCTAATGTCTGTTTTGGCTGTTGGCATTGTTTCTGGGGCCAATCAGAAGCCACGTCTTGCTTTGCGAACGTTTTGGAGGTCAAAGGGACTTCCAGAACGGATTGAGTTTGAGAACCAAGGTACCACTGTATATATATTTAACCCTCTCTCGTAACACTAGAACTTGTGGTCACCCCATGAAGCTGAATATTGGAAGATTCAGGACAGATAAAAGGAAGGACTTCTTCATGCAGCAGAGTTAACCTATGGAGCTCACTCCCACAGAAGGCAGTGATGGCCACCAACTCTGCCGAGTTTAAAATAGTGTTGGACAAATTTATGGAGGGTAAGGCAACCAATGTCCACTACCCATAATAGCTATGTTCTCTTTCTACTGTTAGACGCAATACACCTCGGAATACCAGTTGCTGGGAATTGCAGGTGGGCAGATTGTTGCTGTGCTCATGTCTTGCTTGCAGGTTCCCTACAGGCATTTTACTGCACACTGTAAGAACAGGCTGCTGGACAAGAGAGGCTACTGGCCTGATCCAGCAGGGCCCTTATGTTCCTATGTGTTCCAGCATGATAAGTGAAGACATTTTGTTCCCTGGGCATCAACAGCAAGTTCAAGGGCAAAGCAATGTGTATTATTAGGATTCTATTAGAAGGAACATTATCCTCCTAATTCTGTCCCAGCTCTTCCATTAGTTTATTACTAAGCAATTCAAGTAGCTGGGAACATTTTCTGAAAAGCCACCGTTACACAAAGAGCAGAAAAAATTATTATCTGTAAGAGATCCATTACCTCTTTATGAGCTTCACTGGAAATTTTATTGGTATAGCGCAGGACTTCCAACTCCATGTCCGTCTTAATCACACGGCTTCAAAAGGAAAGGAGAAGAGGAGAATCAGGTTAGTAATTCCCCCTACAGCTCAGCAGTGATTAAGTTGAGAGCACAAAGAATAACCAGGTAACCTAATTGGCAAACCTGCCGCCGACCAGATGCGTTTCAAAAGCAAGAGGCTATTACGAGATTGCAGCAAATAAAGGACATCAGGAAATAAAAGGTATGTGTGGCATTCAATTTACTCAAAGTAGGATGAGCTGAAAAAGCACCTGCAAGGTTGGTATAAGATATCAAGTTCGATCACCCTAACTGCAGCCCCTAGACCATAGGGGTGCAAGCAGCTAGAGTCTGTGGACAAGAAGGAGAAGATCTAGGGCAGCCTTCCCCAACCTGATGCCTTCCAGATGTTTTAGACTACAACTACCATCAGCCAGCCAGCACAACAGAAAAGCCCAGCTGGCTTAAACTGATGGGAGATGCAGGCCAAAACATCTGGAAGGCATCAGGTTGGGGAAGGCTGGTCAGTGAACTTGGCCATGGCTGAAGGCAGGAGACCAGTCAGGCTAGTGCCTGCCATTGTTAAAATTATTTCAGAGAAACCTGAAGCACTTTCTCAGGTCCATTTAACAGAATCATTGGGCTCTGAGTGTGAATAAATCCTGAGTTTATACTCTTGATTTGTAAATTTATCACATCAGTACACTGTGGGAATTCTACTTCAGTTTGGTTTTTAAAACAGGCCAGGCAAGACAGGGTCAGACACAAGTTAGACGAGGGTGCTGTTCACTGTTTCCAGAAACTCTCTTCTCATTGTGAGACTTTTGTGGGTGGGCTGAGATGGAGGGAGGAAAGAAAATGAATCAATACTGTTCTATATATATTAGTAATTTTGTATTAATGTGACATTTTTATATGTAACTGTGAATTTTTGTAATATTTTGTTTAAGTTGTCTGTTGTTGCTTCAGTTTTCCATACACCACTTAGAGATATTTTTAATATATCAAGAGGTTAGAAATTAAATAATCAAATCAAAAATGACCATGGATCCCCCATGCTGTGTCTAGTTCAGCTTACAGTGTCAGTATAAGTTAAGGATGAAGGAGCCGGATAATGAACTAACGGAATTGTATTGAAGAGCTCAAACACATTTCAAGCTTGAAAAACTTTAGTCCTGGGAAGTAAAAAACCTTTCACAAGACGCTATCTATTTATTTGTTAATAACACTTCTATACTGTCTCCCATGTCAAGTCAGGGACAGCTGGCTGCTTTCAAGGCATACTTAACGGTGCACAGAATTCCCTCACTCTGTAAAGTGCAAAGCAGGTTGGTTTATTCTAGACCTTCCTGTTCACATCTACCACGCCCACCCCCATTAGACACCCTGAGAAAGTTGACAGAAAAAAACTCCCCTCCCCACTCTTATAACACTAGAACTCATGAGCATCCACTGAAGCTGCAAGTTGGAGATTCAGGACAGACAAGAAGCAAAACATCTTGTCCCAGGCCAGACATGCTTTATTGACCTTGCTTTGCCTCGACCTGCCATGAACAGGCAATCCCTCTGCCTGCATTTACTGCACAGGGTACACAATTGTGGGGTCAGACAGTCCTCTGAAGATATGCATGTTTTATTGAGCCAACCCTGCACTCTTTACCAAGCACAAGTCACAGGCTCACAGCATGGCAGCTTCCTGCCATTTCTCAAGTTATAGAAAGGGGAGTCCGAGGCACAGTAGCAGAATATGAATGAATCCTTGCCTAAAGCTATGAAGTCCTTTGGGTTGCTGAAGCTTGTTTCGCAAAGGTAGCAGACGGAGAAGGTGGGCGGGGGAGTGGGGAGAGAAAATATCCCCGCACACTGTTTTGGCTCAGAGCTGTATTAAATTTATGAACCCCTGGATGAAGAGTTTAGCAAAAATCGAAAGCTTGCACGTCTTCAGGCAGGAGCTGGGGTGCAGCATAAAAGCTAAGGAAATGGTGCTTGGGATCAAGGCGGCCTAGCGCAGATCGCACCTCTGCCATGAACTCCTGGTGGCCACCCAGAATGCTGTTTAGTGGCTGCCTCTAGAGTGCTTGGCTAGGTCAGCCTTTATGAATTGGAAGCCCTCCAGTTGTTCTAAACAGTCAAGGCTGAGTGGGGCTGATGGGAGTTGCAGTCCAAAGCATCTGGAGGGTGCCAGGGTGGGGGAAGGCTGCTCAAGATCCAGGTTTGCAAACCTGTTTGATCACAAAACCATGGTTTGTATCAATTGACATGCACAGTGAAACCATGGCTGGCAGAGGATTTCCCAGCTTTTCCGACTGGAGTCTTTCCCAGTTCTTATTGGAGATGAACCTGGGACTGAACCTGGGCTGGGGCATTCTGCATGCAGGACAAGTGTTGTGCTCACCAAAACTTGCTCTTCCTTTTTTAAGGAGCAGGCAAGCACAGCCTTAATCTGATCACCTCCCATGATGGGACTTGAAATTGCATCTCCCATTTTCAGTAACCAGGACACTAGAAGTTGATTCCGAGAGACTGCTTCCTGTGCTGGCATACGGGTCACTGTTCGGAGCATGTCTCTTGACCAGAGGGAGGCAAGTTCAAAGCCATAAATCCTGCAGACACACAAAGACCGTCTCTGCACTAGAAAGGTGCTTTGGGGCTAACAAGAACATTTCATTCGTTCCCTAGAAGGCACGAGCAGTTCTTTCACCAAAGTTTGGAGCAGCTACTTTTAAAGTCACCTTGCCTTAAATAGCATCCAAGATAAAGAACGTAAGAGCCTGAGGACTCAGGCCAATGGCCCATCTAGTTCAGCATCCTGTTCTCACAGTGGCCAAGGAGAGACCTGTGGGAAACCTGTAAGCAGGACTTGAGCACAACAGCAATTCTCCCTTCCTGTGTTTTCCTGCAGCTGGTATTCAGAAGCATTTCTGCCTCCAACTATGGAGGTAGAAAACAGCCTTATCCCCCAGAAATTTGCCCAATGCTCTATATTAAAACCATCCAAGTTGGTGGCCATCACTGCCTCCTGTGGGAGCAAGTTCCAGTTTCAAATGCATATATTAGTCAGAATAGAATGCAGAAATTCTTTAAGGAAAACTTCTGTATATTAAGAGAAATATATTAAGAGTTCTAGCATCATGAAAAAGACGGGAAGTCGTTTCTCTATCCACTTCCTCCGTGCCATGTATAATTTTATAAAGTCCCAAAATGCTGCAAACCTTTCCTCATATGGAAATGGATTCTGCCATTTTGAACATACCAGCGTTCTTATGGTACCCTAATCTGAGTTGTGAATGTTTTAACAGAGTCTGAACTGCAGCCTTCCAAAATGTGCGCCCTCCACGTGCTGTTGGACTCCCATCAGCACAGACGATTGGCCATGTTGACTGGGAGGTGGAGCCCAACAACATCTGGAGAATCTTCCGTAAGGAAAGGATGCTCTTCTACAGGGTAGCCAATGTGGGTACCACCTATCATTACAGTACTGTGTCAAACTTTCTGGCACTGTCTGCCCCCCATCTCTCTCTCTCTCTCTCTCTCTCTCTCTCTCTCTCTCTCTCTCTCTCTCTTACACACACACACACACATTTCAAAACTGTGACCATGGTGCTAGCAGAGCATTCATGCATCCAAAGATGTCCATTACATCCCAGCTTAGCTCTGATTGCTTTAGTTTACTAGACCATTTTGAAACATGTTATCCACTAACAATGCAAAAGAACTAGCATAAAAACTCCCTGATTTAGACAATACAAGAACTACAAACAAAGCCCCAACCATATTGAAATCAGTAGGAGAGTGCCACAAGAAAATCAGAACCAAACAAGTTCATAAGTACTTTCTGTGAGAGGAAATGATCAGCCCAAACTTGACTTAGCAGCCAGCTGATCTGGTCTAAATAAAGCGTCACGCAAAAGACCAGGCCAGGTGTAGAGTCTCAACCCCACCTGAGCCAGGGTAGCTGTCTTGCAAAATCAAGAAGTAAACTATCCTTGGCACCTGCACAAAGAATACATGGGGGAGAGCTGGCCAAAAAAACAAAAACAAGAACTCATAACATCCTCCCTCTTCTCTAAAATGTGCAAAAATGGAAACACTTGATGCAACGTTAAAAGGTTTCCAACAAGCCTTTTAAGTAAATATCTTTCCCAGCCTCCATCTGTATTAGAACAGCTTTTAGATGCTTTATCTTTTATGTGTTTGCTGCCCTGGGCTCCTGTGGGAGGAAGGGCAAGATATAAATCTAACACATACATATAGACATACATATATAAATAATACTGCACATTTCTCCATCCCTCTTTCTTATCAATCCCTGCTTTGGGGTGGGGAATGGAAGGATGCAAAAATGCCCACAACAACTGCATGCATTTCCATTTACTACCCTTGCATTTCTAGTGAAACAGGGAATGCAGAGATGCAGACTTGCAGAACTTACATGATCCAGTTTCTGGGCTATGTGTCCTGTAGTCTCCCTGATTGCTAGGTTTCCCATGTCCCAACCTTAAGGATGGGATGCCTTATTTGGAACTGGCTGCCTCTTTCTAAAAACTTTCTCCTTGGCACACCTTATTCTCAGATCTTTTAGGGGGCAGATATAATACGTCCCTGCAAATAACAGGTGCTAGCTTTACACGCTCTTTTTAAGTGCGGTTTATACCAGGGGAGCTAAAGAAACTCTCTCTGCGTCCCATTGTACATTATTTGGCTGGCTACTCTTCAAAATCTCCACTGGTCATTTTAACGGAGGGCTCCAATTTTTCAAATTGCAAAGCTCGCAATAAAATTCCTAAATATAGCAATCCCACTTAAGAAATCTGATTGCTTCTTTTATTTTTTTTCCCCTATTATGATCTTACACATTTTATATCCTGTAACATTTTTTATTTTATTTGTGCCTGGTGGGCCATAAATAAATCATGTTTGCCACTGAATATCCCTTGGTTACAGGTTCTGGCTTGGCCTGCCTTTAATCATCTCATGCCTCACTTAAATATTTTATAAAAACCTAAAGACAGAAGAGAGATTTTATTGGCACATTTTAACTACAAAGCTTTCGGTGGCAGATTTGCTAGAGTTTCCTTTGCAGGCAGATGTTGCCCCTGCAATCATATATATTGAGGTGGAAGCGTTCATCAATGTAGTTATTACCAGGGGGTTAGAGGAAGCATAGTCAATCCTGTCATGAGACCGTTTCCAAGCCAACAGTCATAATCAGTTTTACCAAGGCTGTTATTTTCTCCTCTGTGTTACTGGTCAGTTGACTCAAAACAAATCATTTTGAAGGGTTACAAGTAACAGCAAGGCATACTGGACACCTGAATTTCCTTTGCCGCTGCTGCTTTGACTTGTAACTGAATGTTGCATTTCGCTTTACGCTGTTTCAATACGATTGTTTAATTCTTGGTTTGAAATGTGCATGGTTTCACCCAGGAACCTTTGATAGAATTATAAACACTTTTAATGAAATAAATACTACTACTCCTGTTTCCGAGGGAACAGCTGGTTCTGTGATGCTTTTATTGTTATAGTCGTTATAGTCTGTGTTTTAATGGATCTTCTTAGATTATGTTAATTCTATTAGTGCTTTAGTACATTTTAATGGTTGTCTTTTCTATGTTTTTAGCTTGTTCTGTTTTATCTGTGCAAGCTGCCTTGAGTCCTGGACAGGGCAAAAGGCAAGATATAAAAAAATATAATAATACCATACAGATGGGTTGAAATGAATGTTTAAAGGCATAACTGGGGAGGAGGCATCTGCAGGACCCCCTCCCTCCATCCCCTGCACCTGCCTGAAGCGGCTTGCTCCATTCCCAACCATCCCATTTTGAGCAGGAAGGCCTGTAAGCGTGTTCAGCTGAATGTGATTTCAAGTCTCCTCATCACTGGGAACCTTGGGCTAGTAGCAAACGGACAGGCAGCACAAATCCCACAAGCAAGGTTTTATATACTGGGGGTTGTTTTCCCCCACAAGAAACTTAGCTGCCAGGTTCTCCACCAGCTGCAGCCTCTGAACCAAATGCAAGGGGAGCCCCACACAGAGAGCACTGCAATAATTCAAACACCCTTCAGACCTGCCAGGGCAATATGAGATGGCTGAGGGGTGGAATAGACATACACACTCCCTGCCCTCAATCTAAGCCCTCACAGATTCTCTTAAACTTATGGACATATATGTTACACCTGAGAAGAGGGGGGTGTCCTAGCTGCTTTCAAACACACCTGGAGGATCCCATGTTGACAAAGGCCAATCTCATTCCTTCTCCAGGCCTCAGTAAATTGGCTTGTGGCATCTCCATTTCCAACAAGAGGGCTTTTATAACCCCCCACAGCACGGAAGAGTCGTAACATCCACCTTATTGAAAATGAGTTTTAAAATTAAGAAACGTCGCTGTGGCGCAACACACTTTAGGACTTGGGTTCTTCTCGGTTTCGCTCCTGCTAATGTCAGGCACCATTGACATTCAAGTGTAATTAAAGAGAACATCCATAAATTTGCCAACGGAATGCATTAGAATTAATGCTTTTAAAATGAATCCCAAAAGGAGGCAATAATCGCCTGACATTTATATAACATTACCCATTCTGCCAGACATTCAATTAATTCTTCTTTGGGTAGTCTCTGCAATAGTATCATAATTAATGTATTTGTATTTGAACCTACACAACCGCTAACACTAAAGAATTTTGCAAGAATTATTTCAGTGGCATTCAGATCCTTTTCTTCCTTGTGGTATTACATCATGGCTGCAGTCCACTTGGGGGCTGTAGAAGGGCCTTCACCATAGGCTGTGCCTTGACAGTGGCCCAGGCATCAGGAATTTGGCACACAGCAACCCAGGAAGAGGGTGTTCTCGGTCTCATCTGAACCCAGGCTTGTGGTTTGTCTTAATCCAGACAAACCCCGAGCTGTAAACTGAAGGGCAAACCTTGTTTGCCACTCACAGCTTCTCTGGAGTGAGGCAAACCCCAAGCCCAGATTTGGACAACATGCTAAGCCATATCCCAAACATGGGATTTACTGCATTAGTTTTCCTGGTTATCATGCTAGTGCTTCTGCTCCTTTTTCTAGCACCCCTTTCACACAACAGCCCTTGTCGTGTTATGGAACTGTGGCTTTTTCACTGATATGCTGACACGACACATTAATTTCATTCATACCAGTGGGTGTGGTGTGGCATGACAACGACCAACATAGACAACATTGCTCCTCCACCCCAACATTTCCACAAATGCTCCCATGAAAACAGAAGGGAAGAAGTGTGTGCTAGTATAATTGCCCCAATTTTTGTGACTTTACTCCCACTATTTTCTGGGCTGATGTGGTTGCAAACTGATTTTTTTCATGAAATCAAATAACTTGGAAACGAGTGCAGAACTTCCACTCCATTCCACCAGATGTCCAGATGTGACTTTTACGTCATGTGGAAGCTCAAATGTAATGCAAAAATTAACAGTTAGGGAAATGTCAGGGGAATGGGATAAAACGCTCTGTGATTGCAGCCATGGTCTCACACAGAATGTTGGGACAAGCTTTGGAAAACAAATGTGAAAAGACAACATACCATTCAGCAATTTCCGGATGAAGAACTGCGTTGTTAACCACAAATCTAAAAACGAGAGAGAGAGAGATAACAAAAATTAGCTTGAAACTCTAGACACTGGGTGGGTGTCCAACTCTGGCATCCAATGAAATGTGAGCATGCTTAAAGGGGATTGTTAAATGAAGGAGAGCCCAAGTCAGTGCAAACAGGAACAGAACAGAAGGAGCAAACAGTCTTTAGTGTGTTGTGGATTTCTGAGGTAATATTTATTGAGACTTTTCAGGGCCCCATAGGAGCTACTGGAGGGCATATTGGTGCCCAACGCGGCCTCTGAGATAAAGGGGGAAAGGAAGTTAGAGCGAAAGCAGGCAGCCGTGATTTCAGGTAAAATGAAGATGTATTCATATATTTTCATACAGCAAAGCAAGAGAGAGAGAGAAAGAGAAATAAAGGTGATGAATAAGCACCCACAAGAGAGATAGTGGCCACTTTGCCAGGAGATGTAGCAACCCAGGACTTTCTGTGGTGGCATTCAAAATTCAAGGCTCTCCCTCCACCAACATGGACTGGAGAAACGTACAGTATTACAGTTTCTAAGATACCATTGCATGCTTGAATTCAAGCTCTGCAAAGTTCTGAACAGATATTTCACATTCTTAGGAGCCAGCATCCAATTTCTGGATGCAAGTGGGATTTTTCCAGCCTCGCTGCTCAACACCTCTGCTGCAAGGTGTTCTGTTTTAGCCTGTGTTCCATCTCAACACCTCACCACATGAGAAAATGAAGCCAGCAAGCCACACAATTCAGGCCCTCTACAGAACTCAGTCAGGCACCAGGAGGAAAAAAGCAGCTCGGCTAATGAGATTTGCCTGCTTTGAACACGAATGAAACACTTTCCTTTCCAGTAGGTAGGTTTAGGGACTATTATTCCTGCTATGCTTCAGCACAAAAGAAAAGGGGGGGGGGGGAGAGGATGCAAAAGCTAGTTAAGCATAAAGGCAACCTAGTACAAAACCCATTGATGAACAAAATGGTACATTTAGTCTATGAAGTTCAGTGAACAAAAGCCTGGATTCCATTTTGAGTTGGAGCGTCCCACCATGATCTTAATGAGAGACGAAGGAAACCAGGAGATACAGGCAGGTGAGCTGCACACAGAATAGCAGGGTGTAATTCTGGCATCAAGATCAATACCAGAGAATTGAACATTTAAGAGATCATTGAGAGAGCATGCCAACTGAAAGCTGGGAAAAGGGAAAACAGTGGTGACCTCACAGCTATCTGGCTCTCCTGTTCAAGGGAACAGCTTGGCATTGTTCAGGTGACAGTGCAGGTTGGAGAAAAATCCTCACAGTACACCAAAGGGGGAAAGACCTACTATCTCTGGCTCCTTTCCTGTGACCAGGGATCACTGTTCTGAATTTACGAAACCCACAAGACAGAAGAAACCTCCTTACTTATGGCACACTGGCCAGATTCAGATAGCCACCTTCTCCCCCATAAGAACATATGAAGACCCTGCTGGATCAGGTCAGTGGGCCGCCTAGTCCAGAATCCTGTTCTCACAGCGGCCAACAATAAATCTGCAACCAGGATTCAAGCACAAGAGAAGAAGAAGAGTTTGGATTTGATATCCCACTTTATCACTACCCGAAGGAGTCTCAAAGCGGCTAACATTCTCCTTTCCCTTCCTCCCACACAACAAACACTCTGTGAGGTGAGTGGGCCTGAAAGACTTCAAAGAAGTGTGACGAGCCCAAGGTCACCCAGCAGTTGCATGTTCACTCTCTCCTTCTGCCATTTCCAGGAACTGGTATTCAGAAGCGTTGCGTGCGAGAGAGGAAGCACGTGTGGATGTGAGTGAGAGAGAGAATGTGCATGCATGCAGGGGCCTGTATCTCTCTTCCTTCCCTCTGCCTTTGTTTGCCTGGCCTGAGCCTCACTGTGTGCGTGCACACACATGGCAACTTACCCTCACGCAGAAAAGAATGAAAGGTCAAAGACCACCAGCAATCCAGAAGCTGTTCAACCAGAGGTTGAAAAAGGGAACCGCAGGATAGCAAGCAGCACAAGAAGAGACAGATTTCGACAGAAGACAGGGTGAGAGAGCCTGGAAAGCAGAGAATAAAGTTCAGCTCTTGAGAGAAGTTCTGAGACATGGCAAGGGTGGAAGAGGGCAAGGCTTCGCAGGGTAGGACAAAAAATAAAATGGGGACGGCCATGTCAGTTGTAGTCAAAAAGGATCTGCTGAGACCAATGTTGAAATAAAACTTTTGCAAAAGCCCAAATAGGTCTTTTGCAGCACTGTGAAGGGGCACTGTCTACTTCTTCCCTCAATCCCCTTAAGAAGGAACAAGGAACAGAGAAGAACACATCCTGTTCTTTTTAGTGGGACTGGGCACTGCAGCCACAAGAACCAAATTGCCCAAAGCCTCAGCTCCTTGCAAAAAGTCAATTAAATAATCCGAGACAAATCCCTCACCTGAGAGGGAGCCCAAGAAGGAAAAACACAAAAGCTGCCTTCTCTAACTTAGTGCCCTCCAGATGTTTTGGACTACAACTCCCATCAGCCCCAGCTTCACTTGGCTGTGCTGTCTTGGGCTGATGGGAGTTGCAGTCCAAATTTTCCACAGGTTGCAGAAAGTTGAATTGAAGCCCACTGAACAAAACGCTGAATAGTATTTTTAACAAGAGGATGAATTTGGGAGTAGAAGAATGGAAAGTGATGTTATTCACCCTAACACCACATGAGAATAGTTACACCAATTTGTATTTTTGGCTGCCTTCAGCAAACAAGAATGGCATCCTTATCTGTGATTCCTACATCGCAGGGGGTCAGACTAGATGCTCCCTTGGGTGCCTTCTGACTCTACAATTCTATGATTCTATTATTCATTGCCCTTCGCATGTCACAAAAAGCCTTGGGAAGTGCTTTAAATAAAAGAAGAATGAAGGGGATAGAAAAAACTCTTTGCTTCTTTTAAAAAAATGCAGATCAGTGCATCTATTTCCTTTTCTTTCTTTCTTTACATAAAAAAATGACAGTTCGGGAGCACAGCGCTTTTGCACAGCGGACAAAGCAACAAGTTTTCTCTCAGCAGCAAAAGTTGAGAGTGGATTCTAAGCTTCCTCCCTTGTAGCTTCATTAGTTGCAAAGTACTCAGTGTCAACTCTCTCCAAGGCAGTCAAAGGAATTATATGCCTTAAATGACAAAGCTGACAGTCTGTTGAGAGGCCAATGCCAAGACTGGGAGAGATAAAGTGGGGTGGCGAGAGGAGAGGAGAGAAGCACTCTAACAAGCGATTAAGGGCATCAATTCTGTCATGCAAAAAGCAGCAGGGCGCTCAGTACTACACCAGTGGGTATCCCGCTCCTGACATAAGTGATCTACAGCTGTCAAACAGCAGTGAGAAGATCAGTTTTTTCTGCCCTGCAAACCCATGGAGAGGAAGGCAGTGGACAGCTGGAAGTCTCTTTCCAATAAGCTAAAGATCAAAGGGCGAAGTCACACTCTTCCAAGAGGCGCTTGGGCAGGAGGGAAGAATGGCAGGTAGCACATGGAAATGGAAGCTACCACCATCATCTCCAGAATGACCCACAGAATATGGAATTCTGGGTGTGTCAAAATAGTGCATCAAAGCTGCCAAAACTCCAGGAAGTTCCTCCCATAGGCACACTTCATGCCCAGAATTGCAAAAGTTACACACATAAGCTTTTTGAGAACAAGCTTTTGAAAAGTTCAGATGTTTGTCCCAGCTTTAGTTTTAAAATTAACAAGTTTCTGCCCTGCTGTCCGTGATGGTGTTGTTTTGTATGCGCTGCCTCCACAGTCCGAGGCCGTAAATGCTTCTGAACACCAGTTGCTGGGAACCACAGGAGGGGGGAGCAATCTTATGCTCAGGCCTTGTTTGGGGGTTTCCCCACAGGCATCTGGTTGGCCACTATGAGAACAGGATGCTGGACTAGATAGGCTATTGGCCTGAAGCAGAAGGCTCTTCTTATGTTCTTATGCGTGATGTGAGCATAATACTTGATAATGTTGCCGTGCAGGGGGGCCTAAATTTGTTGAGGCCAAAGTCCACATTACTGCCTAGGAGGAGCCTGGGTGGGGGTTATAAAAAAACCAGGAGTGGGAGAGCAGATTCAGCCATAGGCCGAAGCCTAATTAGTCTATTGCAGTGCTTCACATAACTGGCTAACTACTATCCTGGGACATATTGTCATGTCAAACATGTATTTCTTGTGGTCAGGTGCCTATGCAACAACTTAAACGATATACAACAAATCACTTTTCAAATGCAAGTACAATGAATATAAAACACAAATAAAAAAAATTATGTATATAAAACACAATATTCAACTACTTTTACACAGAGTAGACTCTTTAGACTTGTTCATTTCAGTGGGCTACTCTACTCTGAGTAAATGTTGGTTGAATACCACCCACAGTATATAAAGCCAGAATAAAATACATCATTGTTCATATAATCAAGCCGCCATGACCGACTTACAGTCTATACATCAGGCCATCTTCTAATGGACACCTGATCATTTCTCCCACTGGTTATACGGTGTTCAAATCATTCGCTGGTTAACAATTTGTTTGACACACAAACCCACAAGGTAACTTACTGGCTGATTCCTTCAAACGAAGCTTCCCTGGTAACACTTCCGCTGTCAGTGTTAACTCCTCTCTGGAGAAGAAAGGCAAAAGTATTTGAACTATGACTATCAACAAAAGAACAGCTGCTTCAGTCTTAAAATTACAAAAGAGGCATCTTATGCTGCAAGGCAGCCTTCCCAAACAAGAGACCCTTCAGATGTTCTGACTACAACTCCCATCCCCCCGGCCCATCCCCTTTTGGCACCGAAAATGGCATGCATGTCAGAGTGAGCGCATGTGCTGATCATGTGCAAGTGAGAAGTTGCCTGTAGCTCAAACCACCCAAAGGGTTGTAGGTAGGCTATGATAAGTTATTCTGGTCACAGAGGGCATGTGCTGAAGGGTACCTAAGCCTATGTCTTGATTAGTGACTAGGAACCAAGTACAGGCCATATTGATTTCCCAAATGTAAGAATGGTTGGAAACCAAAGATGTGGGAATAGGCCATGTAAATTAAGCAACTTTCTATCTTGGTCACTCTTCCAGAACACCCAGGAGACAGTGGTTTTCATATGTTCAAAAAGCACAGTGTACAAAGGGCTTTCCATTCCTGGATTGCATACAATTCTCAGCCACCATCACCACCCTTTGAAGGTTGTGAGACTGCCCTCATTAAGTTCCATGGAATTTGAACCTGGCTCCCAGTCAAACCAGGTTAACTTGGGAAACTCCCCTTCCTCCAGTCTTACCCAACAACCTGAGCTTCTTCTAAAATCAAGCCTGACAGTGAGCAATAACTACCACTGAATAATGTTCCCAAACCTGTTAACACACAGGCCAGAAATGGCCATTAGGAGCCATTTCCATCTGGCTACAGGTGAGGCTGGCTGGTACCCGACCTTGGCTGTTGTCCTCTTCCCTCCCCCATTTTCTTTATGGACTGTGTCTTTTAAGAGTGCCTCAATAATAATAAATTAACAAACTTTTATTTGAAAACAGCAACACTCCTTCTATTACAGAAGACTAGATTATTGCATTTAGTAAGATCCCCAGATGTTAGTGGACAACAATTCTTGCTGAGTCTGATGGGAGTTTGGGAGCCCAACAGTAGGTGAGGACCCCAAGTTGAGAAAGGCTGCTCTAGTCTGCAAGTAAGTTTCTCCAAAGTCAATACTTTCTAAGAACACAAGATGTCACTTACCAGAGTAAGAAGAACTGAAGGGTTCTTTGAAGCCAGAACACTGGAAATCTGCAAAGTAAGAAGAATCATTGTGATCAGTTGATCGCCCACCAGCATTGGCCACTGAGGAAGCTTCACAATGGTGCCAACTTGCAGGAGCTCTACTATCCATGCCCAACCACCTACTGTGCCCTATTCACACTCACACTACTTCTGCAGACCATTCCCACATTCTATCTAGTCACCTGCTGTCATGATTATACTCCTTCAGCAACCGATCCCATCAAATCCCTGGGACGACCATTTTAACTTTCTAAGAAGATGGAATGTTCATAAACATTTCTTAGCATCTCAACAGATAGGTCAATGGATAGGAAGGCACTGCATATTTATTTTGTGGTTTATATCCTGCCCTTTTTTATACCACAGTCATACGCAAGGTGGTGTATAGGATAAAAAGAAAAAAACACACTTATATACAATTCTGAAAACAAACAGTCAGCAAAAAAAAAAAAAACAGCACACCAGGAACAGCAGATATATACACATGTCCAACCAATGACTGCAGTTAAGAAAAGGCCCAATGAAATTATTTTTGTGCTGCTTTCCCAACAAAGCTGAGCTCAAAGCCATTCACAGCAAAGTTGTTATTAAAAAAGACAAATGACATTTCCCTCCACATAATTATACGTACACAAGACGCAGCAGCATCTCAGCAAAGCAAACACAAACCATTCAGCATTCACTAACCATTAACGCAGTGTAACACAAACTCCTAATTCAACAAAAAAGGGGCTGGGGAATCCATTATGCACATTAAGCATCAAAAGCCTTTCTAACTAGACTGGCAGGTCTTCAGAGCCCATTTTTAAAATTCAATAAATCTGGAGGATCTCAGCAAGGCAAGCCTGAAGACTAGAGGCAGGGCCAAAGCTCTGCAGAAGAGTGTCTGCCTTGATAGCAGAAGGCCCCGGGTTCAAATCCTGGCAGCATCTCCAGGTAGTGTTGGGACAGACTCCCTGCCTGAAATCCTGGAGAGCAGCGGCCAGTCAGTGTAGACAATACTGAGCTAGATCGACTCACTATAAAGCAGCTTCCTAGATTCCTATGTAGAGGCTGTATCAGAGATGGAAAGCTATTCCAGTATCTGTGGAATGGAAACAAGTTTAAAGGACTTCACGGCAGCAGATCCCCCAGAAAGTATTTCTGCAGCTCTGGCAACAGCCACTGGATTTCCAAAGCATAAAGGAAAGCCGCATCTCTTTAATTCCACCCACCCCCAGCCTGGTCCCACACAACAGTTTAAGCACGGAATCAGGGTAAGCACAGCATTTGCTGATGACACTCTGACAAATTGTCAATATAGCTGATACTAAGCAACAACGCACAAATTTCTGGCCGGGAATCACTTGTCATCCACTCTTGCAGATAAGAAGCCCTTAACTAGCACTTCTGTATTCGACACATGAAGCCTGATAACAAGAAACCACGATTCCAATCCAGATATGTCAAGCAGCAAACCTCCTCAGTAGCTGCAGCAGAGGGAGTGAATAGATTAGCGCAATGCTATTTCAGAGGGATACTCATCTCAAGAATCAAACTGCGTTTCAAATGCCAGCCCCCCAAATATGATTTTTTTAATAGAATGGGACACACCAGGGTTAGGGCCCTGAAGAACGAGAGAAATTGTTTGTTTTGAAATCTCATTCTGTGCCCCACAACGATCACAGACAAAACGTAGGTAGGAAGAACCCAGAACACACGAAGGGGGCATAAGGAGAACACAGCAATTGCTTGGCTAGATAGAAAAGGGCAGATGCAGTATATGATATTAATAAACATCTTTATAGGGCTTTAGGAAAGTGCTCAAAGCATGTCACGTGCATGCAGGTTTTTTACAGTCTTCCTTTTTCAGGCCAAAGAGGTTGCCCAAGGCAAGTTCACATCAAGACGCAACAACTGAACTGAGGCTTACTGGTTCACAGACTCTCTGCCACAACAAGCTTGCACTATTGCCATCAAAAGCAGCTTCATAGGAACACATAGGAAGCTGCCTAATACTGACCACTGGTCCATTTAGCTCAGTATTGTCTACATTGACTGGCAGCAGCTCTCCAGGGTTTCAGGCAGCAGTCTCTCTCAACCCTACCTGGGGATGCCAGGGACTGAACATCTTGCAAGACAGATGTTCTACCACTGAGCTACGGCTCTGCCCCATGTGATCGCTTAGGGCCATAGCTCAGGGCAGAGCTCAGTGCTTTGCAGGCTGAAGGTTACAGGTTCAAGCCTTGGCATATCCACGTAGGGCTGGGGAAAAGACCCCTGCCAGAAACCCGGGAAAGCCGATTGCCAGTACGACAGCTTTTGTTGTGAACCACTCTGAGATCTACAGATGAAGGGCGGTATACAAATTTAATAAATAACAGGCTCTGTCAGCCTTGCTCCAGATATTCTGGGCCGGCGTTTAGAGCAAATGGGAGTTGTAGCCCAATATGTCTGGAGGTTGGCAAAGGTTGGTGCAGACAGCACTGAGCTCAGATACTCCAAGAGGTCTGACTCTGTTTAAGGCAGCTTCAGAGGGGAAACGGCATGAAAAGTATCAATAAAACACTGGTGTCAAGACATGTTTGTTGAGCCCATGTGAACACCACATCCAATGGGTACTAGTGCTCAACCCCAAAAAAGTAGGTGGTGGCGATAAGGGTACCCAGGAGGAGACACAGACTCTCGGAAACCAGAGCCCCATGGAATAAAGGAAGCTACCTTACACTGAGTCAGGTCATTGGTCCACCCAAACCACCATTATTTACACCAGGGTTCCCCAAACTTGTAGTCCAAAAGCAAACTTGGAGACCCAACTCCTATCATCCCTACCTAGCAGGACCACTGGTCAGGGATGATGGGAACTGTAGTTCAAAAACAGCTAGAGACCCAAGTTTAAGAAACCCTGATAGGCAGCAGCTGTCCAGGGTTTCAGGCAGAGTCTCTTCCAGCCCGACCTGGAGATGCCATTTAAGACTGAACTTGGGGACACTCTGTATATAAAAAACAGATGATCTACCACAGAGGTACACTGGCCCTTCCCAGCCAGTCCTGTGCACCAAGAGTGTTTGGGGTATCTCTTTGCACAAACTGCAAACCTCTCACGCAACAAAGCAAACCATTTCCATAAAAGAGAAATCTTTCAAAAGCAAGTAGGGAAATAGCAAAGCGGGTTTGTGGGTGAAAGGGGGAGAGATTAAAAAATATATATTCTAACACACTTCCTCAAGGAGTTAGTGGGATCCCAGACAGTGACTGCAACAAAGACCACTTTCCAACTGCTTCTCTTCAAACTGGAAAGGCTAATACTTATCTACCCAATATTTTTGCCCCTCAAAAAAGCTTCACAAGATCTTGGCAAAGGCAAAACACTCACCTCATCTGTATACCGAACTTCATTGACAGCATACTTCTGCCTGAAGAATTCAGGAGGCTGGATCCTTCAGAATGCAAAGAGACAACTGGTTATTTTGCAAGTAAGAGAACAGCTTGATATATTATTATCAGCTTTATGTTACTGTACCCCCTTTTCTTTTTACAAGACAGATTCAATGCACAAAAGAAGAAAATGAAGGACAATGAATGCTACAGATATGAAAACCCAAAGAGCAAACACACATCACCACCAGTTTTGGGTTACAATATATACTTTTTTTTTTTTTTTTGCCTAGTCAAGAACAGCAATTTGGTATATTATCATATGGTACAGGCCTTCCTAGGACCCTAAACCCTATTTTTAAGAAACAGTATCTAAATAGGGGTAAGACGCACAGGACATTTTTAAAGGGATCAGTAACACTAGGCATCCACATTTGAACAAAGTCTGAAGTTACCACATTTTTCTATATTCCATGGTTAGGCATGGTATTTATTAGGACCAACCAAAATGTCCCAAAATGCAAAGCTAACTTAAAAAAAAAAGTGTGTACTGAGTTTTCAGAAATAACACTATATAAACAAAATAAATAGTAAGGAAACAAAGAACAACTGTGTGGAGTACATTATTACAGCTGGGGTAAAATGAACAGAAGGTTCAGTAGACTTGCAGACATATAATAAGATTCTGCAAAACCAAGTTTTGGAAGCAGGAGTTACAATTTGGAAGAAAGGCAGCCTTGGCACATGTGTCATTGAGGGTTGATGCAGAATGCTAGTGTTCTTGATAAAGCATATTAACAGAAGCCATACAACATCAAAATGCTCTCATTTTGAAATCCCTCTTAAAACACTTCCTGTGATGGGTTAGATGCTCAGGCAAGGCAATGCCCCATGCCCTCCCATTCACCCCTAGAGAGACCCCATGCAGCCTTCCCAATGTCTTCCAATTTCGAGTCTGGCTGCAACCAGCAGTAGAGCAAGCAACTCTTTGTGAACAAGGGTGGGATTTAAGGGATGTGAGTCGCTTACGGTGGCCAGGAAAGCTAATACTGGGTCCAAGATCAGCAACTGGCTGGCTATTGGAGACAGGTCCATGAATATAAACTGCCAACAAAGTGCAAGTTTTTCGCATCCTCATCACATATGAAGAAAGGTACCCTTGCCACCCCAGGGTGTCCAGCATTGTGGCGAGGCGTGTTCCAGAATATGTGACAACATAGCAAGGGTCCAACGCCAACGTAGTAAAAGCTTGTTCTGAGCAAACTTTTTAGTTTCAAAAGACCAGTGAAGGAAGAAGAAAAAGTCTGGCTTGGTACTGAAGCCACAAAGTCTCATTTTAGTCACAAGATGGAGTTGTTGTAGTTCAGTGGCAGAGCACACAGACAGTAAGAAAGGTGGGAGACTCAGGGAGAGCTACTGCCAGTCAGTGTTGACAGTAATGCAGTAGATGGGCCAAAGGTCTGACATATTCCTGAATTTCAAACATACACAAATGCCTTTGCCAAAGCCCTCCAGGTCAGCTTCTGCCTCGTGCCGTGTGGCAGAAGGGCGAGCATTGCAGACTGAAAAGACATCTGAAGAGGAATAGCTACCCAAAGCTGAGGAAGTGAGAAAAATTGCATCCAGGTATCTTCATTCTGACACACACAACCTAATTGTAATAATACACCCAACTGCCTACCCCCATCCCGACATTATGAGCTATGTTGTTTTCTTTTTAAAAAAGGGCAAGCGTAAAAAGTTGAAGAGCAAATGGGTTCTTTTAAATGCCAATTATTATTTTTTAAAAGTCATTTAAATGTCATCTTGTCAACCAAATATGATAGGGGAGCAACCTGTTTTAAAAAGGCGGCTATAAAAGCTGCTTAACGTAAGCACCGTTACAAGAAACATTAAAAGAGAAAGCAGGTCATTATCCACACTTGTTTCCTTTATGGCACCAATAGCCTTTAATCAAATCCACCCTTCAGCACTGTACAGACACTTGCTCTTTGGGATGCACAGAGCAGATCAGCCAGGAGATTAGCCACTTCACTTGGGCAAGAGGGAATCACTGATAAGGCCAGCTGGTTAAATTCATGGGAGAAATGATAGCAGTCTCCAAATACGCCATAGAGGTTTCCTGTTACTCCATAAGGGAGAGTGAGAAGATCCCACTTCCCTACAGACCCTCTTGTGTGCTAAGATGGGCAGAGGGGGCCTTGTTGGTTGCTCCACTGCCCTCAGGGCATTCTCTGTGGCAGCCCCTGAGTTGTGGAGCTCCCCACAGGGCTGTGTTTTGCACCCTTAATGTGCAGCGCTGAGTGCTGGAGACACATCTCTTTACTCTCACCTTGGACCTGTGAGTTGTGTGTTTTCCAGGACCCACCTTCTTCCGGCGACCGCAATTTGTTTTAACTGTTTTTAATTCTGAAATTTAAATGGTTGTCACCAGCCCTGGAGCCTGCTGGGTGGAGGCAGTCATTATGGTGATGAAAGAACTAATGGGTGGAAATTGCAGGGTAGCAGTGTAAACAGCAGTAGAAACCTCCTAAGGATAACAGCAGTTTTGACAGTGGAGCAGGTAGATTGCACTGGGAGGTGGTGGGCTCTCCTTTACTGGTGGCATTTAAGCAGAGGAGGGATGGTGATGCTACAGTTACACCTGCATTGCAGAGTCTGCAGAGGGCACAGGGGATTGGCATAGATGACCTCCATAGTCTAAGGTTACCAGATTTTTTTCAATGAATCCAGGGACACTTTTCAACTTCCTACTAAACAGATGGATTTTGTCAGGGACTGATTTGTAAATCTGGGGACTGTCCCCAGGAAACGGGGACGTTTGGTAACCTTACCATAGTCCCTTCCAGCTCCATGATTCTAAAAGGAAAGGAGAAAAGGCAGCAGAACAATACAAGGGGGACTAAGCACATCTCTGTGTTTAAGGCCCAGCATCCAGGAAATCCATATCCTGCAACAAGTGAAGTCTGCACAGACACATTATACAAACAGGTCAGTTTGCACACGTGCTATTTTTGTACAATTTATCCTGCAGAGTTTTTAGAGTTTTGCATAATTCATTTTAGTTTTGCTAGCCTTGCAGCTGGGCAAGAAGCCATGAAGGGCAGAGCATTCTTGCCTCAGACAACCTCTCTGGCTCCTGAAATTCCAGCATGCATATCCATGTGTATTTTTCAAGTGCATCTCCAGAGGCAGAGGGCCAGAAACTTGCTTTTTTTAAAAATGGGAAGTCAAGTTCTCAAGGAAACTGATTTTAACCCACTTTCACAATCTGCAATCCTGTGCAGTTGTAGCTTATTTATATCTAGTTGCTGACTACTGCTGTTTCCCCTCCCAAAAAAATCAATAAGTAAATTTAAATCCAACAAGTGTTGTACAGCACCACAGGAAAAAGGAGGATTGCCGCCATTTTGCTCAGAACACTGAACATTTTAGAGAAGGCTTGTTTTGCAAGAGTGACCAACAGCCCAATGAAGGCCCTCCATGTAAAAACTGATCTGAATATAGGAGTGTAGCAAAAAGAGGTGCAGATAAGATTTTCATTACAGCAAACCAAAGAGTCCACTAATGCACTGCTCAGAAAAGAGAGAGACTAAATTAACGCCCCGTCACGCAGGCTGAAAACAGAAGCCTTTCAAGCAGTCTGACCACCTGCATGTTTTTAATGAATATGTAATAAGGCCAAATTACAGCCGTCACTTATAATCTTGAATCCCTTTGGCTGGGGAAAAATATACGTTGTCATACACCTAGCACATCTTAAATGCAATGAGCAGAGATAGCTTTTGAAGTCAGCAACCGTCCTAAAAGTAGCATTAAAATGTCATAGAGTGGGACTAAAGACATTCAGTGGCTACAGACAATTAAAACTGGTGATGCATCCTTTGTCCCATTTACTTACTATGCAAAAGCCCTGCAATACAACTGTTTCAAGAACCGGTGGGCGGGGGCGGCTGGGCAACCATAGCATTTGTTAAAACAGAATTTAATGCTGATGGAAAAGAATTGGTGGGATGTGCAAGAGAAAGTTTTTGCAATACCCCCCCCCCAAGTATAAAGATTCCTGTTCAGAATTGTCGATGCTGAACAGACAAAGTTCCACGAAGGTTGTCAGTTTTGTAATAAAAAGGGCAAGATTATGTTGTTTAGGGGTGCACACTGGAGCAGGGGTGAGGAACTTTTCTGGTCTGGATGCCCAGATCTTTATGCCCCACCTCACCGTATGGGCCAACTGTTACAGGGGATCAGGGGGAAACCACCTGCCAATTGTTTGGCATCAGGTGATTGATAAGCTGCCGAAGCTGACCCCCACAGGGGTGTGGGGACCAGCCTGCTTCTCCAGCACATTCCCCACAGGAAATGTGCTGGCAAACCAGGACCCAGGAGGACTGAACTCTTGAGACTTCAGGGATATGAGCAGGATTTAACGCCTACTCATCAGCTGATGAGCGAGGGTTAAATAGTGCCACTCTGGCTGTGTGCCAGTGGAATGCTGTGGAATGCGGCCAAAGAAAAATGGATCGCTCATCAGCTGACCTCACTCAGCGGCATTGGCGGATTGACAAGGTGGGTGATGTTTTGGGGAAATGGCCTTGCAGGCAAAAATGGACCCCTTGGCAGTTCTCCACTCCCGCACTAGCATCTATTTCTAGGCATTTGGCCAATGGTACAACAATCTATTATTGCCAATGACCAATATTCAAAAAGAAACTTTGTATAACTTTGTATAACTATATAAAACAGCTTTGGACGAAACAAAATAGAGAAGCATAACAACAATATTATACAGTACTAATAACTACATCTTACTGCACAAAACAACATGCACAGAAACAAAACTCCAAGTTTGCTAAAATTAGTCCCTGGAGAGTTTTACAGGCGGCGACACAATGTGTTGTGCATTCTGATCTGAAAAGACTAGGAAAGAATAAAATGCATCTGATCATCCTGAGGCTTTCTGTAGAACTGGTTCAATAAAAATCTGAGGTATAATACAATAATATAATAAAAAAGAACAATACATAAGGAGGTGAGTTATTGATTCTACTTCTCCAGATTCACAGCGATATACAGTGGTACCTTGGGTTACAGATGCTTCAGGTTACAGACTCCACTAACCCAGAAATAGTACCTCAGGTTAAGAACTTTGCTTCAGGATGAGAATAGAAATTATGCGGTGTCGGCGCGGCAGCAGCGGGAGGCCCCATAAGCTAAAGTGGTGCTTCAGGTTAAGAACAGTTTCAGGTTAAGAAAGGACCTCCAGAACGAATTAAGTTCTTAACCCAAGGTACCACTATATAAGCTGACCATAGTGGATCTCCAGAATTGCTGATGAGAAAACATTTGAGCACCCCAAAGTAAAGGCTCTGTGATGTCTTTGAACAGAGAGCATGTAAAGATAGCTTGCTGGTTAAGAGGGTTGAGGCGCTCTGTCGATTAGCATGTTATTCGAGGCGAAACCTAGATGATATCAGTGTTTAAAATCCGCATTACATTCCTTAAGTATTGCTCTGGCCAATTCCTATCCAATAGGGATAAGGTAACCCATGGAACAAACCAGATACCAACAGTGGGGAATCTCATCCTCCCCACCCCCGCATTTGGGCCAAATCATGCCCACCCAAACATCATCTATGAAATGGGCTGCAGGAAGCTTTGCGGGTATCACTGACCAGATGATCAGTGGCACTTGCAATGCTGCTTTGCAAGCACAGATCAGCTGATCACTGCAACTTGCAAAACTCTGGATGCCAGGCCAGCCGATGGTTAGAGCTTGGAAACAGCAGCACTTTTGCCCACATGGATGGATTTCAAACTATACAAGCATTATGATGTCAGGTGATTAACAGGGCTTGATCCTGCACCTGTGACCTGTGCCATCTAAACATTCTGCCTCTCCCCCTCCCCGCTATAGAACTACTTTTCTCATTTGCAAATTGAATCCATTTTGGCTTGCGAATGAACTTATCAAACTTGGCCCATGGGGTTTGGGGAGAAAGGAGGAGCTGGCTTGCCCGCCCGCCCAAGTTCCCCACTCCTGCTGTAAGTCTGCTGCTGCAAACGCATTGTGGCACCACATGAGCACAGCTCCTGCACCACTGCTCCCCTCCATATATCTAACTGGTGTGAACATACACACATTGCACCTTCCAGAAACAACACTAGGAAGTCATTTGTTTGCACCAAAGGAAACTGGCAGAAGCATCTGACAGGTGTTGGTTCCTTGGACACGAATTATTAAGCACGGGTAGATATGGGAGGTGGGTGTATAACTTTTGCAGGCTCGTTTGGAAAATGCTAAATGACATAGCAAGTCCAGCCTGCTGCTCCCCCACCTCTCACAGAGGCTGCCTTGGAAGCTTTGTAAATGCAAGGCATTGGAAACCCGGATGTCCATCTATGTCTGGAAAGAGCTATGGATCTCGATTATGGTGGGAATTTGCTTACACTGTATTCTGGGCTACAAGGTACATGTTTCGCAACAGGGCTTGGTCACTGGTGGCCCTCCAGATGTTGCCCTAAGCCCATCACTGTTAAAAATAATAACACCTAGCACGGGGATCTGATTTTTAAAATCTCAAGGCAAAATGGATTAGATCTGTGTATGAGAAAAATAGTTCTTTATAGCAAAAAATAAAAAGAGGCAACCTCTTTAAGCCTGCGTGGGCATGGGCCACAGGAGGGATCATCTGAGTGGCATCTTCCTCTCTTATACAGGAAAGAAGGTATCTTGGTGCTTCCTGCCTGCATGGAGTGGTGGCTCAAGTTCTGGATGATGTCCTGGGAGATCAGAGTGCAATTCCCCTCGGCCACCAGAGTCCCTAGTCACTGTGCCTCAGCCTACTGGAACTGACAGGCCTTTTGGGAGGAGAAGGTGAAGTACTCCCTTGAACTCCTTAGAAGAAAGGTGGAATACTAATGCAGTAAATTTAAAAAGTAGCCTCTTTAAAAAAAAAAACCTGTAATAAGCGTATTAAAAATAATTTTCAAAACATGAAAAAAATCTGCAACCCCATTAAAAAATTTGGGGGCCTCTTTCCAGTCAACATTTTGATTGATGCGAGTGAACAACTATGCACCACAGCCTCATAGCTCTCATCTAATTTTCTTTAGATATATTTCCTCACACAGCAAGCATCTTTCACACACACAACACACACACGGTGTGGGGAGCAATCCACAGACACTAGGAACAGCTCATCAACATCTTAATTTTTCATGAGTGAAAATGTACAAGGAAGAAGCTTCAACGCAAAGGGAAGGGAAGGTTATGGTAATTCGCCGCGCCAAGCTGGAAGCCATCAACGAGGCATGAAAAATTGGAGCAAGACGAAAGGGACGTTTAAAAGCTGTCAAGATGCTCGCCAACACACTCGCTCCTCGTTACACTAACATCAGATGCACAGATGGCAAAGTGTTAACTAAACAAGAGGGTGTCAAACCCATCCAGCACGTGCAACGCGGGAGACTTTAGGAGGCACTAACAGATGTTTCTGACAGTGCCAAATATTTAAAAACAACCTCTGTCATGTAGAGCAATGCAACTTTTATAAAAAAAATTCCCAGAGTGGGGGGGGGGAGAGAGAGAGAGAGAAAAGATCTGCAGAAGAATGACGCCCCCACTAAATTGTGTTGTTCCACGAGTCATTTCTCACGTTGAAGATGCACCTCCATTTGCAGAAATCGGCAGCCAACGGCTCTTCAGCGGAAAGCTCTAAGCGGTGGCTGTTGGCTGCAATAGCCCAATAAAAAGCTTATTTGGGTCGCCCCATCTAGTCACGGTCAAAAATGGATCGCTTAGGCTGCTGCAGAAAGATGGGAGGCTGTGGGTTCCACCAGAATGAAATGTGTTGCTTCAGAGAGAGAGAGCTTAGTGCCTTTATATGTGAGTGCAGATGGCACACCTGTGCCCCACACAGTTCTCTAAAAAAGGAATACAAGGCTTAGTGGCACAGCCGAAACCTGATTACGAGTATAATGTGCCGCGTCGCAGAATGTCACGAAAGCGTGAGCCAAGAACAGCGAAAGGAGGGAGTCTTGGCAGCCGACTGTTCTCCCCTGCCATCGCAACCAAATATCCTTCAGCCAGCATGTCTCCCCTCTCCAACGGTGGCGCTTAAAACAACTAAACATATTTAAAAGTCATTGTGGGAGGGGGGGCAGAGAGACAGAGAGCATGGTTCCTCATTCTGCCATTCTTACCAAGGCACCTTCATTTTTCTTGTTTCCTCACTGTTCTTCTCAGTATCTTTTCCACAGAATCATAGAATTGGAAGGACCCAACCCCCACAAGTGCCAACTAGTACGACCCCCTGGAAGCTAAGGAGCAAGAACGGATATGCTTTGGTAAAAGAGAGAATGAATCTCTTGGGCAGTCCAAACTCAATACTGAGTTCCAACAACCAGGATGAGAGCTTGCTCTGGATCTGGGCCCCTCTCAGTTGACTGATGAGAAAGAAGTATCACATTGTTCAGGGTGGGTGGGGGGGTGAACTCATCAGTGCTTCTAAGATTAGGAGTGCATCTGACATAGGTATGCTTGGCAGTGGCCTTTGGTATGCAAGTTGTAACAGTATGAATGCTTTACGTTATGAGTGGTTGACAGTAATGTCTGTGGTACACTAAATGGTTGTAGTTGGTTGTGTGAAAGGAGTGGTGTGTGAGATTGAGAGAGTGATAGTATTGACTGAAATTTTACATTATATAGTGGAGCCTTGGTTCTCGAACGTAATTCGTTCCACAAGTCCATTTGACTCCCCAAATGTTTGAAAACCAAGGCGTGGCTTCCTATTGGCACAGGTGCCCCAGAAACAATAGCCGACAACCGCATTGGATGTTCAGCTTCCAAAAAAACATTCAAAAACCAGAACACTTACTTCCAGGTTTTCGGCATTCGGGAGCCGATTTGTTTGTCAACTAAGCCGTTCGAGAACCAAGGTTCCACGGAACTGCCTTGCAGGGCTCTCTGATTTTATTTATTTCAATATTATGTTTACAGACATGGGTATCGCCTATGTATTTTGCTATGTGACTCATTTGACATAGTCTCATAACATTTATTGTACTGCAAACTGCTTCACGGCATTTCAGATATTAAGTGGGCTACAAATGGACGTAACAACAACATCATCAAGAGTGAGATTGGTGCTGAGCTGTTGCCACATCTCCTGTTCACTTATTCAATGCTTGACCCAAGAGTAAATGTGGGCCAAAAATTTACAGTATTTCAGAAGCACTTTTTTTTGAGGGGGGGGAGACTGCTGAGAGCTGGCCTGGGAGGCCTCCCTCTCTATTCTCTTTTCCTTCCCTTTCATGGCAGGTGTAAGGTTGGATGCCAATATTCATTCACACCAGGACATTCCAGGCCAATGATATCCCCCTGTAAAGCAATTACATTGTTTTGCCATATGTGGCACACAGACCAGCTGCTGTACAGTACGTTTTGCTTCAGAAAATCACGTTAATCAATACACCAACTCATTCTGTCAGTTATAATTAAGGCAAGGTAAATGGCAGGTGCAACATTAATCAACAAAACGGAAGCCTACAAGCACCAGATGTAGGGATCTGGCTTAAACCTTAACATCAGGGATTCACATTTATAATCCACCTAATTTCCAAGAGATTGGTGTTAGTGACAGCAAACTCAAGTAATAGAAGACAAGAGCTGCAATCCAGCAACCCATTCCGGTTGCCTTCTTCATTTCCACTAGTCACACACTATTGTCCAGAAGCAACAGTAAACTATGTTTTACCATTATGTCAACAGGTCTGAACTTATGCTTCCTCCCTCCAACACAGCTGCAAAAGGAGCTTGGAAGTTTTTCTTCCTATATTTCAGGCATGTCCAACTTCCAAGAGACTGCGATCTACTCCCACTATATAAAAAAAAACTGACAGTGATCTACCCATTGTATTGACCAAAGTTGTTGAGCTTTCCTTGTAGCTGAATCATAGGAGAAACCCAAGTTTTAAACTCATGCACAAAACACTGGTGTTCTGGGCACCACAGCGTAAGGCTATTGATAAGCTGAAAGGTGTGCAGAGGAGGGCCACCAAGATGATCAAAGGTCTAGAAACCAAGCCTTATGAAGAATGGAGTTGAGTATGTTCAGCCTGGAGAAGACTGAAATATATGAATACATCTTCAAATGTATGGTGGAAGATGGCGCAAACTTGTTTCCAGCTGCTCCAGAGGGGTGGACCCAAATCAGTGGATTCAAAAGTCAAGAAAGGTGATTCCAACTTAACGTTAAGAAGGACTTTCTGACAGTAAGAGCCATTTGACAGTGGAATGAAGTCCCTCGGGAGGTTGTGGACTCTCCTTCCTGGGAGGCTTTTAAATAGAGGTTGGGTGGCCATCTGTCAGAGATGCTTTAGCTGTGATTCCTGCATTGCAAGAGGTTGGACCAGATGACCCATGAGGTCCCTTCCAACTCTACAATTTTATCGTTCTATTATTCTGATGTTAAGTCCCCAAAGAAATCACCGTGTAGAGGAGGTACCCGTATGCGTACATAGGCCAGGTCACCCCACAGAATTTACTGGGAAAGCTTGCTGGATATTTCAGTATCAGACCAATTTCTGAATCAAGGTGGCAGGATGCATTAACTGAAACACACACACCTTTACAGGGTAAGGTTTGTGTTTCACTTCAATTCCTACATTGCACTTTCCTCTCTCAGCACAACTCACATTATATGCCCCTTTCCCAGGTATTATTATTTCAATAATTATTTTATATTGCATTAGCCTCCTAGAAGCCCACTGGCACAGAGACAAAATTATCTTCATGGGGGAAATGTATTGCAGCTGGCGAGGAGAAGATAATTACAATATTCATAATCAAATTTGTAATCTAACACTGTGTCCATCTGTAAGCAAGTTCTATTTTAATACAGATCACTGCTTTTTGAGAGCAACTGAGTGCAGCAACAGAAAGAGAAGATTAACACCCCTGCTGTCCATGAAGCAACATTTGAACAGCCAGACCGATCTGCATAAAAGTCTACAGCAAGATGGGAGTTTTTATGGCGTCTGATTTGTTAAGGAATTGTACATAAAAGCATCCGTTAAGTGGGTGTTAAAACAACTTGAAGGAAGGCTTTAAAATCTTAAAAACACACTGTATCAAAATAAACAAGGAGTCAAAATTCATGAGGAATTCTTGTTATGGAGCTCTTTCACTGAGACAAGACTTCCTGTGGCAGGGTACAGTGGCCATGGCTCAACTCAGGTATTAGGTCACAAACCATGGCTTATGCTAGCCACTGGCCTGGTTCGTACTACACAGTAAGCCAAACCATAGCTTACCTGAACTGCACAGACATCCTGATTCCTGGAAAGAAACTGAGAGGCACCACAGACATCTTTGCTCCTGTGCCACGCTAAGCTAAGCCAAGGTTTGTCTTAGCATATCGTCGAAATGTAGGCATGTTTGAAGAGCGAGTTTAATCACAAGCCCAGGTTGGGACAGAACACTAAGCCAAATCTTAGCTTGGCACTGTGTGGGAGCAAAAAGGACCAAGAAGGATCAATGAAGCCTTGGGCTCAGTGGCGTAGCGTGGGTTGTCAGCACCCGGGGCAAGGCAAGTAATTTGCGCCCCCTAACCCGTGGATTTGCGCCCCCTAACCCGTGGATTTGCGCCCCCTAACCCATGGATTTGCCCTAACCCCAGATGTTGCGCCCGGTGCGGCCCGCCCCCCCTGCACCCCCCACGCTACGCCACTGCTTGGGCTCCTATCTGGGAGCCCGCATGTTCATGTCAACAAGAAGAGCCTGCTGGATTATGCCAAAGGGAGCCCACTTAATCCAGCATTATGTTCTTGCAGTGACCAACCAGATGCCTGTGGGAAACCGGCAAGCAGGACCCGAGCACAAGAGCACAATCCCCTCCTGTTGTTTCCAGCAAGCAGTATTCTAAAGTATTGATGCCTCCATTGGTGGGGGCACAGCATAGCCATCAATAACCCTCTCTTCCATGAATCTGTCCAATCCTCTCTTAAAGCCATCCACGTTGATGGCCATCAATGCTTCCTGCAGGAGCACGTTCCATACTTTCACAATGTGCTGCATGAAGATGTCCTTTATTTTATGTGCCCTGAATCTTCCAACAATCAGCTTCACCGGATGTCCATGAGTTCTAAAGGTGGTCTTGCTAAGTCCTAGTTGGGCTTGCCATGCTGCGCAACCAGGCTGCAGTTTAGAATACAAATCCTGGTTTGAACCTCCCAGAGTTCAACAGGCAAACCCTGTTTGGGTTGGGGCTGCTTGACTGCTTTTCATTTTTCATCCTCTCCACTTTCACCAGTTCCTTCACATGCTCCCACCTCCGCAGCGTGGCAGACTCTGGAGGTGGAGAAAGAGCCATAACTTTGGCCTGTCAGTTCAGCAGGGTTTCTAAACTTGGTTTCAGTGGCTAGAGGCAAACCATGATTTGTTGATG
The DNA here is from genome assembly GCF_964270895.1 of Podarcis filfolensis. NCBI lineage: Eukaryota > Metazoa > Chordata > Lepidosauria > Squamata > Lacertidae > Podarcis > Podarcis filfolensis. Next base: position 53,902,935 of record NC_139611.1, on the reverse strand, counting down.
CAGACATTACCTGGGGGGGGGGGTCACATCACTGACAGTGTGAAAGGGTTTTACATGTAGACAAATGTACACACCCAGGGGTCTTCCATACAAGGGGCAAGCCTGGGCAAAACAAGGAACCAGTGATGTGACTCCCATGTAGACGCCTACAGTCTGATACAGATTTGTTCAGAGAATGTCCATTTCAGTTTCTAAATTTTTCCATCTAAAGTTCACCCCAGTTTGGATTTTTTTTTACAGCCCCCACAAAAATGTGCACACATTTTTATTTTTGTATACATCCCCCCCCAATACTCATATTTTTTGGTTGAAGAGTAGCACTGCAAAATTTGAAGCACAAATTTCTAAGGTTTCATTGCAATGAAGACCTGAGAAATGTTGCTGTGATCCCTAGACACAGGATGCCAAGTGCACAGCCAAGAGGAGGTGTCCACTTCCTGTGTCAGCCCCTCTCTACTGCTGTCTCTTCAATACAAGGTGGGAATAAATACATTTTAAGGTGTTGCTGTGAAGATTTCTAAGTGTTATAGCATCATTATTACTCCATATGTTTTATTTAACCAACAGAAAGCCATCATCTTTATGAAGGCATCTGCAAGGGTGATGTTTCCTTTCTATTGCAGATTTTTAACTGTAGGCTATCATTTCGGTCTTGCATAAAGTTCTATTATGGCTTTCTTCAAATATTATGCCTATTTTGGGTTTTTACTGTTGTGTGCTTCTTCAGAGCAGTGTGTGAGAGAGAAGGGGGGGTGGGGGGAGGGAGGGAAAGAAATATTTAAAGTGTGGGCGGAAGATTGATGAGATCCAGTGCTCTGGAATGCATCCACTACACCAGTGGTTTTTTCACACTGTGCCCTGGAGGGTTCCACAGAAGTTTGTCACCATCAGCCATTCAATGAAATGGTCAATTATGGCAAAAAAGCTTCCCCAAGAGGGACCTTCCCTTGCCCACAACTATTTATTAAAATCACTTGTTAGCTGGCCTTTTCACATAGTGGCATATATATGTGTGTGTGTGTGTGTGTGTGTGTGTGTGTGTGTGTGTGTATTTCATCCTCTCCAAAACGACAATAGGGGAGGAGAGTTACCAAACAACCTAGCCATGATGGCTACATATTACCTCTGGGATCAGGGGCACAATGCCTCAAACATCAGCTGCTGGGAAACAGGAGACTGCTATTGCAATGAGGTCTTACTTGTGGTTTTCCCAAAGGATCTACACGGCCAGTGAGAGAACAGGATGCTGGACTGGTTGGGCCTTTGACCTGATCCAGCCACAGTGCTCTTCCAACCTTCATGATCTCAGGGGGAACATCATTCAACAACCAATGCAATCAATGTAAAGATTCAGGAGTATTAGGGCTTCTACTATGGAGTTCTCCAAGTCACGGGTTGGCAATGTGACACCCTCAGGCTGGAGGGGTACTGCTTCCAGGGGTTCATCTTGTAGCCTTGCATCTGGAACTGGCCCTAGGGGCAAGGCCTCCAATTTCTAAGCATAAATTGAGCCCAGAAGCATCTTGACAGTGAATGTAATTGGACCAAGTCCAGCTGGATGGGTTCTCTACATGCCATATCCTTAAAGTGGCACACAATTGCATTTTGTGAATTTTGGACTGGTTGAAAGAGAACTCTCTTTTTGGCATCAGGTTAAAACCATCCTGTTATCTCAGGCAGTTGATGAAATACAATGAGCTGGGTGCTATTGTCTGCATGTTGGGGATCTCTCTTTCCCCATCAAGTTGCTGCTAATATAAAAATTATTTTCCTGTGGTGGCTAGTGCCCATTAAAACTGGTAGGGCAGAAGTCAGGGAGACCAACAGTAGGTGGCGCCAGAGCCATCTCATTCTAGTTTAGTGCTCATCCTCTTCCCTGGTAAGCTCTACAAGAGCAACACTGAGACTAAGGAAGAGGCAGACAGGCAGGATCAGTCCCTGAACTGGTTGTAAGTAAAAAGGAGGGGGGGGGCTGACGAGGCTAGCCTCTGAAGTTGTCCAATTTGTAGATGGTGCTGATTTTTGTTTTATTACAATCGTTAATTGCTTTTGCCTGCAGTTTTAAGGTTTTGCTTTCAAATTTGTTGTAAGGCACCTAGAGACAGGCTGGTATTCCACATCAAACAAACTAAATAAGTAGCAAAACAAAATGCTGCGACTGAGTGCCAGTCCAAAACAGACCAAGGCCAGTCAATCCGCCCCTAGCATGAAGCACCATCTGGAGAAGTACAGCTTAGATTCCTATTCGAAATCTTTCGTGCCAGAAATTTCTCCAACACTCAAGCTTGGAGAAGACAAAAGGCAGAAGTGGGAGTCAGACGAGAGGTAGGTTCTCTGCTAACAGAGGCGGGCCTTCTTACAACAAAGGCAACCACAAAGCAATCTTGGAGCCAAGATAGTGCCAAGACAATCACGCTCTCCATGCAGAGACAGAAACCCTCCCTGGCCATATGGTCGCTCCGAAACACTTTGCCATGCAGGAACGGCTGCAGACGTATCTTTGGGCTGGAATTAGTGTTTAAAGAAGAGTAATTGCTCCAATTAGAAGCTATCCAAGCCAAGAGAAATAGAGAAAGTATTAAATTAGAAACAATCCCAGATTCCAAAAACAGCGCAGAGGCCAAAAAATTGTGACTTGTTAGGCACAGTGTACATATAATTATGATGCAGAGAGAATGCATTACTATTGATGTGAGTCCAAGCTCCCAAAGAGCTATTGATAGTTTCACTAAGAAAGCAAAGAGAAAGGCAAGAATTTGGGGCTGGACATGAACAAGGAGGCTGACAAGCGTAGGTGGGGGAGAGGAGAAAGAGAGGCCAGCTTGCAGACCACACTTAGGAAAGAAAAGATGCCTCAGGGTCTCTCTGCAGCTAGCCCTTGCTGGCATCTATCTGTCTGGAGAGGCAATGGAGTGTGTCTTCAGGGTGAAGTCTATTCACCAGGTAAGCAGCAATGAAGTGACCTCCCTGGGGCGCAAGCCTTGACAATGTGTATGGAGGTCCTGGGCTGCCCAGATGACGACCCCCTCTCAGCCATGCTCATGTGGTCCAAAGGAAAGCAGAGCAATACATTTGGCTCCAGCTTGGCTGCAGAAGTTGCTGGAAGGAGGAGTACAATGAGCCATCCAACCATCTTAGGGACCGGATTTGTGTTGGGTTTATTCCTTAGCCTTTTCTTCTCCCTAAGATGTCCCACAAGCAGTTTGTTCCTCTGGGTTTGCTCAAGCCTTTCTCATGAATGAGGATAGCCACAAGGCAGTGGAGGTTTAGGATCAGTTTCCCTTCTCCTAGGTGGGCTACCTTCCCAGGTTGACGAGTCCTGCCTGCCCCTCACTTCCCTCTACAGCATGTGCAGGAACTGCCTTCTGGACCACTGGAGTCACTATTGGTCTTGTCCGCTCAATCTGCCAGAGCCTGTGTCTTTGCACACAGAGGAAGTCCTCAACTCACTGAGGGATTAAGACCCATTGGCTATCCTCACCTGGTTTAGCTGGCCTGTAGAAGCTGGGGTGTGGCCATTGTTGTATTCTGACAACTTCTAGGAGCCACAGGTGAGAGCGGAGTGCAGGGTGGGGAACAAAAGTGGACAAACTGCCCCAGAAGGAACATGACATGTCCCCCACCAGAGGTTTTACCCCTCCCCTAGCACCCCATACACCCCAGCACTACTGACTTAATAAAGACCCCATTTATTCTACACAGGTTTTAACAATCCTAGAAACCACCAACCTTCACCACTCACAGATTTAGGATCACTGTTTGCCCTACCCTCTCATGCCTTAGAAAGGCAGCCAAAGCTGGCAGTAGAGGAGGGGAAATGTGAATCGCCCTGTGATCTTTGGATGAAGGTCGGAATACAAATTTAATAAATACTGCATAAATAAAATGAAACTCCAAAGTTGACACTAACAGATACATAATGGAAAAATCCTGGTGCGTTTCTGAAAATAAAAAAGAGTATACCTTTCAACTGGCAGACTAATGATTGACAATGATGTTGATGGTTTGTAATTTTACTGCTGATTTTAATGTTGCTCCACCACAATTATATATATTTTTAATGTTGGCGGTATAGACATTTTTGAAAACTAATAATAATAATAAATACAGTTAATAAAAACCATTAGCGTTCATCTCACAGTTTAATGTTTCATCCAAAAAAAACTTATTCTACCCGTTGCTGCCTGCGTAGAAATAATAATGCAGCAAACAACCACAGACCCTTCAGTAAAAGGTTGCTTCTGCCACTCATTTCTAAAGAAGCTTTATGCACCTTTTAAAATTTGGAATAAAGTCACGAGGCAAGCAAGGTCTGCCCCTGCTTGGAGGCCTTGCCCACTGGCCTTGGTGGGATCCACCGGACAACAACTTGATCTGACTTGTGTGCAGTAGACAATGGCTTTTATTGCCAGATGGAAATGAATCTTATGTTCAAATCTTTCTTTGGTCCATCCCCAAATGAAGGAAGGAAGGAAGAAGGAAGAGATCTTACTTTCCCATCCAAACTGCGTAGCTGTCGGGGAGTCTCGGGATGAAGAGGATGGAGTTTCCACTGTCAACCTCAACTGCTCCGTAGCAGTCTGCCTCAGTCACTCCAAAAGTCCAGTGGAAGTAGGATTCCTAGAACCAAGGAATTTAAAAGCATTCCATTATGCCAGTTCTCCACTCTTGCCTAATATTTTTTTTAAGGGTATTTGGAAAGATGTTAAGGTCAATACAGATTAGCACTACCTGTGGCAAAGGGACCCACTGGGTTGAAAGGTTTCGAACATAATGCAAAACACCTTCCAAATCACCTCTATCATCACTTTTAAAAAGGCAATCTGATTACATGGATATATTTGCCAAAAAAGTGGGGGGAACTAACAAAAATTAAAATGCTGAGCACCCTGAACTTCAAGACATTTATTCAGAAGTGTAGTGATTCAATGGAACTCTGATCCCATTGGAGAGGACAGAGAAGTAACAAGAGCAAGGGTTCACTAATGTGACACTCCCAGGAAGGAGTGCCTGTGAGTACGTCCTTCGATGTCCACAGAAGGTTTCAGTAAACACCCGTCCCAAAATCAAAAATGATATGATTATTTATATAGTGCCCTTTGTCAGAAAACCACAGGGAGGTTTACAACATTACACGCAAATGCCAGCACGTAATAGAATACCTAGACAATATAAAGATCAAATCAGTTGTAGAAATACAATTATAATAAGAAATACATAATAATATACAGGAGTTCATAATACACAGATTTTCTTAGCAGCAAAATAAGGGAGAAACCTCTGTGATCCTGCTCAGTTCCTGTCTGCACTAACTTGGCCTCTCCAAAATGGAGCAACCCCACTTAAACATGCCCACACATTTAAGTGCACATCAGGATGGATGCCCTCCAGATGTCTTGCAACTCCTATCAGCCCCAGAGAGTGATTGGCTGTGCTAGCCAATGTGCTAGTATGACAGGAGGTAGAGCCCAAGCAGCCTGGAGGGTACCACATTAGGGGAAGGCTCATTTGTCCTTCCATGATAGGAACCCTTTGGCTGTACACCGACAGTCTGAGGATTCTACATCTTCCTTCCTTCTAACTGTGAGTGCTGCACTCCACCAGCACCAACTACACTAACAGAATTGCTTTTGGAGGATCAAATTGCAACTACCTATTTCTATGGGCAGGGCAAACTCTCCATTCTCTTTCTTGCCCCACCATAAGACTCCCATCAACTGAAGAGGGTCTTCAGGAATACATAAAGCAGGAGTCCCCTTTCTACTGATTGCAGTGGGAGCTGACTGGCAGCTTAAGGGGCAAGCTTAAAATTGTGGATCTTTAAGGGTATTGCTGCTAAATCATAAATCCTGACTCCTCAGGCAACGCCTATTGACAGTGGCTGATGATTGGATAAGAGGATTACAGTCTCATACTGAATCAAGACCCAAGACCAATGAGAAGTTGCAACGGGGCATCTTGCCTAACCAAATGCCCACACTAAACCTCTGAGCAAGTTGATCTCATCTGGCTTTCCGTCAGCTACCTTGAATACGTGCCTGACTGCACCCCACTGAGAAGGAAACATGAACTGCACAAATTACTTAAGTTTAACAACGGTCCATAAGAGGCACAACCTTTGCCCATTTTGTGCCTCAATCAACCCTGCCTACATGACTGTAAAACAGATAACCATCCTGGATTAAACTGAGAGCAAAACTGAACTACAACCTCATCCCCACCTCTAAGAGGCTGAGAAATCTCACTTGCACTGTGTTAGAAGAGACCAGGGGAAATAGGTTAACAAGAACAAGCATGCTGGGGCAAGAGATTCTGCAAGCTCTCTGGTCTTTTCTTGTGGGTTAAGACACAGACAGGAAGCAGCTATAGAGCAAGTCCCTAGGGGGAGGGTGGTGATATCTCAAGGACTCCCAGAGACATGGATATACCCAAGCTGGGTGGTCAACAGCTCCTGGAAAGGGAATCAGTGAGGCAGAGGGGAAAGAGCCCACCATGAGCCAGCCCACATGGGACAGTGTTTCTGATGCATTGAATTAACTGATGCAGGACAGCAAGAGCCATGTGAAATAATTCGTGGTAAACACTGCAGAAGAAGGCCTGGGCTGATCAAGCATTTGCTGTATTAACCAATGAAAAGTTCAAAAGGGTGGAGGGAGAAAGGAAATCAGAAGCCCACTAGCTGACTCCAAGCACACCAGTGTTTCAGGAAAGATAACGATCAAGAACGTAAGAACATAAGGAGAGCCTGCTGGATCAGGCCAATGGCCCATATAGTTTAGCATCCTGTTCTCACTTAAGGTGGCCACCCAGATGCCCCTATGGGGAACCCATAAGCAGGACCTGAGGCAGAGTCTTTGGGAACTGACTGTTTTTGAAGAAAGGCCTGGCGATATGATGTTCTTATTATTGTTGCCTGTGTTTTTACTGGATTTTTAAAATTTTATTTTAATTCTATTCAAGTCTAATTACATTTTCATGATTGCCCTTCCTAGGTTTTTAGCTTTTTCTATTTTATTTGGGTAAGCCAGCTTGAGTCCCAGACTGGGGAAAAGGTGAGATATAAATAAATAAATTTAAACAACAAGAACAACTTATAGGCATGTGATGTGTGTGTTTTTCCACTGGTGGACAGTAGCCAGCAACTAATAAAAGGGGCTGAGATCTGAGCTAAAAGAGATAAGTCTGTTGTTTGCTCATGCTAAATCTTACCTGCCGAAACACAACGCCTGTGTCAGTGCAGTATCTGTTGGTCTGCTCCCCGCCTTGCAGGAGGACAATGGATTTCTTTGGCACATCCTTGTTTGATCTCAGCCGCTCGCACAAGCGAGTTCTGTTCAGGGCAAAGAGCGCTGCTGGAACCTTCAAGGTTTCGTTCCCCAGCCAAAAAGACGGCCTGGAAAGAGGAAGGAAACATTAGCTTCTGCAACAAGAGCAGCCCTCCCCCTAACCTGGGGCCTTCCAGGTGTTTTGGACTACAATTCCAGTCGGGAGTCATCAGCAGTCGGATGGCACCCAATCCCAAAACCCTTGATGACCTCCCCCAGCAAATGTTAAGCAGCACAGCGAAGGAGATGAAACCTTAACAGGACCCAGTAGGCTCTCCACCCATCTTGCACCACCTTCAGCGATCAACCAACCAGATAGAACAGTCCATGGCAAAACAGGGTGTCCAAGCCCCACACTGGCCAGTCACTCCAGAAAGATACCACGGCACTGGAAGCCACCAAGAAAGTCAACAGGAATGCATGTGCCCTGCCCAGTTCCGACCACAGTCATTCCAATTCCCAAGTTGGCCTTATACCCAGATGGCAAAATCTCACCCTGGGCTTGAATTGCCACCAGTGGCTCTATTTAAAACAATACGTTAGATTAACTAAGTGGCCTGTAAGCATCTCAAAGGGACTCACATCAGAAGGTGACACACACATTCCTGCATGGCAGGGGGCTGGACTAGAGGACTCCTTGGGTCTCTTCCAACTCTACAATTCTATGATTCTACGTACTACATCTGACTTGAGCAGCACTTCCACTTCCAATTCCATTCCATCTCATCGCCTCTTCACTTATTGACGGGCGGATTGTGCTACACAGATGCTGCCCTTGACATCTGGAACCTTATTTCTGTGCTTTTGTTCCATTGTCTTCCCAGAGGCAAAAATCAAGTTTGCACATTCATTTCTGCATAATGCATTCTGCTTTTGCTAGCTGTTGGCTGTGTGCACGCCTGGAGCAGGCCTCTGGAGAATAAGCATTACGCCCACTTGGTAGACGAGTAAAGGATGGATCCATGAAGCCAAACTTCCAATTGCCCACACAGTCCTACTTCCACCGACAGATCAGTAATGATCAACTTTAGCACCAGCCAACAAACATCTCACATTCTCAGGTTCAACTTAGTTTAGCTGAGCTACATGGAATGGGCCCCTCCAGCAACTCAAGAGTAGAAAATAAGGAACAAACATAGTGGTTATGCCTTCAGCCACAAGCTGTTACTATGCTCAGCTGTTGCTAAGATGTAGATATATATTTTCTATCAACCTGCATTAACCTGAGCGTGCTCAGTGAAATGTTCCCTCATGTATTAATTATTATATGGCTTTCTCAGAAAACGGAAAACGTGCAAAAGAAGGTAACCTTTGCTTCGTAGCTGGCAAAGAGCAAACTTCAGCGCGGTTTCAGCATCAAAAGTCCAAAATGCACAATTCCTGCAGCCAACGCAGCATAAAGGAACTTTTAATCTGTAACACCTGGAGACAATTCGGGAAAGCCAAAGGTCAAACTTCTTCAGTGCGCAAAAATGGTGTGCGCGTGAGGGAGAGCTCTGTGTGCGACTGAGGCACAGACAGAGAGTGCTGTGTCTGCATGTGTGTTGAGTGACTGTGGCGAATGTAAACACCTGTATACACACATGCACGTAAGTGTGTTCACCACACCCACTGTTAGTGTGTGGCCCTCGGAAGGGTGGCTGACTCCTAATTTGGCCCTCAGACTGTAAGAAGGTTAGCCCCTGCCCTGTTCTAAAGCCCTGGTTGGCAGCTTATTTTTGCTAAAAGGCCAGCAACGTTGGTTCTTACTTGTCCTGAGATTCAAGCCAAAGGACTCTGTGGCATCTCTTTCCTCCCTGGTGTGGACAGCAAGAAAAGCCCTTGCAAAGCCTATCCTCCAAGCAAGCAAGGTCCACACATTGCCACCTTCCCACCCTGCCTCAGCTTCTGCGGAGTGAATGGCTGTATTACATAACCAGGGAAGTGCATCGCCAACACCTCTCGCCATCCACACTGGGAAGGGTTTTTGCTCATGTGAACATAGAAGCGACTGTGGTTGCAGAAGAAGTTCTCAAGATCAAGGGGCCGTGGAGGGAGAGGAGGGGTAGACAGATTCCGTTCCAGCTGCCCATCCCAAACCTAAGGCAAATTCTCAAGAATTCATCTAAGAAAGCAAAGATCCTGTTCTATCACCTTCCTGCCCTTCCCATGATTAGGTGGCAACCACATCTATTTATGACTTGTTAAGGCAAGCATGGTTGAGCAATGAAATGTCATCTGGCAAGAGTCGCCCCTGTAGAATCCCTGGGAGAGCCAGACAGTGACCGTCTTGCCAGGACTGGTTGCATATAAGCCACTAAGTAGCAGGGTAGACAAACTCTACTATTTATATATAGTACATCTGTAGAGTTGGGAGGGACACAGAGGATCATCTAGTCCAACCCCTATAATGCAGGAGTAGCAGCTTCAGAATCTGTTGGGAATTCTTTAGCTGTGATTTCTGCATTGCAGAGGGGTTGGATTAATGACCCTTGAGGGATTCCACACGAACTCTACAATTCTACATTTCTCTTTATAATAAAAGTCAACCTTGTCAGAGTTCAAGCATGTTGGGGGAAGGGGAACCACTTGTGGCTTACAGAATTTTAAAGAAGTTACAAGGCACATTTGACCCAATTCAGACATAACACTACTACTGCTCCAATAAACTATGGCTTGTTGGAGTAGGGAAAAGGAAGAGCTCAAACGTTGCTAACTTATTTTCCTTCCTCCTCACCTTCAGCTTGAAAAGAGGCATCCTGATTTGTTAAACCAAGATTTCCCATGACATCCAACCCAGGAAACTGTGGGTTAAAGGCTTTCTCTAACCAAGATTGCTGCTCCAACTTTGCATGGAGCTCTTAAACCACAATTCTCTTATCAGTTCTTATCCCACTTGAACAGGACATGGGGTTTTGGAGACAGAGTATTCCCTCTGATCTGGGCAATGGAGTTAAACCAGGGGTAGGCAACCTAAGGCCCGTGGGCCGGATCTTGGCAAATTGCCTTCTCAATTCGGATGGTCCGGGAATCAGTGTGTTTTTACATGAGTAGAATGTGTGTTTTTATTTAAAATGCATCTCTGGGTTATTCATGGGGCATAGGAATTCATTCATTTTCTTATTCAAAATATAGTCTGGCCAACCACATGCTCTGAGGGATGGTGGATCGGCCCACGGCTGAAAAAGGTTGCTGACCTCTGAGTTAAAGGCTACATTTCTATTTACAGGAGCAGCAATGGGGGGAATCTATGACTTTTGAAGTTAATCATGATAAAACATGATAAATGCCACAGTTACCATATTCTTCCGTGTACAAGAAGAGGCTTTTTAATTAAAAGAAAGTGCTAAAAATTTGATGGGACGGGCGACTGGTGGCTGCTGTGAGCAGGAGATTGTCATCGGCATTTGGGCGGGTGATTGGTGACTGCAACAATGTCTCCTGGCGATTGGCTGCTACGGCAATAGGGCGTGTGATTGTCGGCTGCTGGTGGCGAGCGGGCTCACAATTGGTGGCTTTGTGGATACACCCCCAAAAGCTCAACAAGTCTGGGCAACCCCCCCCCAAAAAAAGCTGAACAACACGCAGTAATTTCCCTCCATTTCCTCAGTTTTGTATCCCAAAAAGTAAGGGTTGTGTTATACACGGGGGCGTGTTATACAGTGGTACCTTGGGTTACATATGCTTCAGGTTACATACGCTTCAGGTTACAGACTCCGCTAACCCAGAAATAGTACCTTGGGTTAAGAACTTTGCTTCAGGATAAGAACAGAAATCGTGCTCCGGCAGCGCAGCGGCACCAGGAGGCCCATTAGCTAAGTGTGGTGCTTCAGGTTAAGAACAGTTTTAGGTTAAGAACGGACCTACAGAACGAATCAAGTACATGGAAAAATATGGTAAGTCATATATATGCTTATTGTTGCTTGCTACTAGACCAAGGATCATGGTTGGGCCTGTCTACCCACTGCAGCAAAGATACCAGAGTTTTGTTGCCCTAAGAAGCCCAGGAACTTATCAAATGGAATCAACTTATATTTGTTCAAGGATTAGCAAGTCTGCCTAGGAATTGCCACCCTGTGGTTCACCACAGAAACCCACTGAGCCCAGCTGAGCAATCTTTTATTTTCTCACACCCTCCCCACTCCCAGAACTCTGCAGTTTGAAAGCAAAAAATAGCTCTCACTGCCATCTAAAAAGGCATAGACTTTTTACCTCTTAGGTGCTTGCCACTCCAAGGTAAACACTGTTGCCTTTTAAATAAATTGTCCTGTAATCATGAGCACCTTGCTCCTAGAAAGGGCTCAGCCCTCTGTGCATGTTTTACACTGAAGTCCTCCAGTACCTTTGCCGGGGATTACTTTCAAATCAGAGAATTGTAGAGTTGGAAGGAACTCAAAGGGTCATCTAATTCAACCCCTGGCAATGCAGAAAGAAGCATACACAGGGCTTGCATTTAAGCAAGCAAACCTTGCTGGAGTGGTGGGTTATGCCAACCATGGAGTTGGATATGCCTCCCTCCCAATGATAAGGTAGTCGAACCAGAGAAGAAAAGGGGTTGGCAGAGAATGTAAAAAGCCACCTCCCCACCATCTGCCCTGGCCAGTGTGAGCCCAGAAGGGCTTTGGAAGTGGCAGCTCTTCCATCAGTGACTCTCCAAGGAAGTAATTCTATTTAGTACCTTGGCCAGTGTCGAGAAAGGACCATAAATATATCTGCCTCTGGTCTCCAAGCAGATATAATTCTGGAGCAGGCTGCATGACCACAGGCTTCAGATGGTGTTCCTAACTTGTTTAGAGATTCAGCATAATTACATTTTTGTTATGTTTAGAGCAACCGGTTAGCATGCATTCTTGCTCAGGAAATACATGAACTGCAACATGGGAAAGTTCACCGACGTAACAGATTTTAAATCACCAAAATAGAAGGCAAATTTTATTCAACCTTCCCCAAGAACAAGGCTTCGCTACACAATAGCAGAAAGACAAGCAAATCCATTGGGGCTGGCCTCTCACATCATTTCTCTCAAATATTGTGTTGAATTTAAGAGTCTGATTGGGCCATTCTCCCTCATCCCCAAACGGGTGAGCCAGCTTATAAAAGGAAGGGTTTTTAAAAAATAATGTCTGGCCTTTGCATTAGCAATGCAAGAGAAACAACAACACCTGACCTAGTCCTTGGAAAGTGAACTCTGTTATCTACCAAAGGCAGCACAAGTTGGAAACAGAAAGCAATGATAAACTACAGCTCCCATCAGCCTCCTGGACCACTGGGCATGCTGGCTGCCAGGTGTGCTGGGAGCAGGAGTCCAGCAACATCAAAAGGGGCTCACGTCCCCCTACCCTCACCCCAATTTACAACTGCAGCTGTGAATATTTCAGAGGAAAGGCAAGATAAAAATGTAAAGGGATAGAAGAAGAGGGCTCTGCTTTGAAGAGGATTTCAGCCGCCCCTCCTTGGGAACAAACAGCAGCGGAAAGATACAGCAACTGCCTGAAGCAAATAAGCAACTTCACACACAAAAAACCCTAGCCCTGACCTTTCGCCTTTAAGACCAGCATGATCTTAAGCTTTGTGTAGGCTAAGCCTATGAAAAATAGGGAGGCAAGAAAATATTCCTCTCCTTATTTTCTCTGTGTTGGTCCGCTGAGAAAGTCACAGGAACAAGGGCATTAGGAAAAGTTGGCAAGCCTATTTCTAAGGGTCGGGAGTGAAAAATTGGGGTGGAAGTGCCTCATTGGTCTGCCAAGTAGATCTAAACGCTGGTGCCCAAACCCTATGTTACTAGGTCTATTTGCTTGGCATTGACCACCCACATGGTTACTTTCATTTGTTTTGGGACTGGGATTCCTTAAAATGTATCACTGAATTGCGAATTTTCTGAAATATGTTGGGCCTTCAATAAACTATGTTTCTAACACCTAGAGAAAAATCCCCTTTCCTCTTTTTTTTGGGGGGGGGGTGCTCCATCCTTGGGTAAAAAAACACAGATTTCATGGTACATGGGAAACAGGAACTAGGTAGTTTGTAGATTTTTTTGTAAACCACTTTGCGGTTGTTTCTACAATCAAGCAGTGCATAAATTTTAGGAAATAAATAAACACACACAAAGCTGTATGCAGTCTCACTCCTTGACCTTTTTCCCACCCACATCCTCAACAGGAAGATTCTGACCTCTCTGATGGGTTAAGATCATTATGTGCAGTACTTTGATCAATTCAGGAGGCGCTGTATTAATGCCAAGAGGAATGCCTAAACTTTAACAAAGTCCTGATCACACCAAAGCAAGTCCCTCTTTTCATGCCACTGCAATTGCAATGGAGAAAAGGAATACTACACAATGAATGGATGAGCATATTAAACGTAGTTACAGTTTCCTCCAAGCTTCACATCCCAAGATCTGTGGGGCACAGTAGGAGGCAGCATGCTCTTCTACCAGAAATCTATTCAGCTCTCTCAAGTCTCTTTGCAAAACACTTCGCAAATCCCACAATGTGAGCTTAATGCGCTCTTCTAGTGACATGCTTTGCAAACCTACTGAAAAATAACAAGGTCAGGACTTTGATCGTCTTCATCAAGAATCCTAGTTTTGTATGGACAAAACTCAGATTCCCTTAATCAAAAGCCTTAAGACTGACAAGGTCATTTTTTACAGTATGAGGTTTAACATTACAGCAGTAATGAATAGATCTGTGGCACCCGCGATGAAGCACAAAGGAAGCACGACTGATTTTTAATAGGATTTTGAGAGTCTAACAGTTGCTTTGAAAAAATGTTTGGGGTAGGAAAGCAACCATTTTTTTTATTAAATGGGGAAAATGAAATGGAAGCAGAAAGCAATTGTTTACACAGAAACACTGTTGCTGCAATTCAAAAATCACTCACAGCCCAAGAGATATGCCTGCATATGCCTTACTCTCCCTCAGCCTTCCCCAACCTGATGCCCTCCAGATATTTTGGACTGTAATTCCTATCAGGCCCAACTAGCACAGACATGCTGGCTGCTGATGGGAGTTGCAATCTGAAACATGGAGGGCACCACATTGGGGAAAGCTGTTCCATCTGAGCCTAGAAGGACATTGTTAGTTGTGTTGATACACTGGGATGTGTGTGCATCAAGCAAACACAAGAGAGCCAATCCTAGAATCAAGAGGTGCTGCATTGGGTCACCAATATCTTCCTTCAAGGCAGGGGTGGCTAGCCTGTGTACCTACATATGTTCTTGGACTCTGGGGCTGACTGGAGTTGTGAGTCCACCCCTGCTTTAATCGATGGGTCAGGAGGAATCTTGCAGATGTGCACCAGGTCAGCAGGATTCAGGGAAAGTACAGCAGAAAGGGCAAGGGGTGTGCCAAACTTGGCCAAAGACAAGCCTGGAAGAAACCATGGCCAGGCAGATCCCTTAATTTTAAAATGCATCCCTATTCCACAGCTATATGGAACACACTGCACCTCACACGTGGAGACCAGTTCTCATCCCATGGATCACTATGTGAGTTTTTCTTTGTTACAATATTCTCTGGACTTTCTTAATCACCCAAATCAATTCCGGCTGAGAGTCCCTTAAAAAAAACTGCCCTAGAACAAGAGCATAGGAAGATCCTTTATTCAGAGTCAGACCATTAGTCCATTTAGCTCTGTACTGTGTACACTGGCCGGTTATGGAGCTCCAGGATTTCAGACAAAATCTCTCTCAGCCCTACGTGGAGATGCTAGGGACTGAACATGGTATTTTCTGCATACAAATTTCTGCCACTGAATTTAACCTAGAGATCTTGTTGCTTGTACAGAATAGCTGGAACTCAAACACATTTAGCAACATTTACTGTTTGGGATAGCCACACATCATATTTTTAGGCCTGGGAGTGGTGGTTAAAACAAAAAAGAACTCTCACACACACAAATACTTGGAAAAGCCACACCCAACGTCTCCCCAAGAAATAAAGACAACTGCAGATTATGCCCCTTGATACAAATACTGAATCTGAAAGGAAGTACTAAAGTCCAGTTCAAACTGTTAACATCAAAATAAGGACACCCACATATCCTCATAAGGAACTAGCAACAGCTCTCCAAGACTTCAGGCAGGGATCTTTCCCAACCACACCTGGAGATGCAGGGCATTGACCCTGGGACCTTTTGCACACAAAGCAGCACTGACCTTTGGCTCCCCTCCACCCCTTTTGACATTCCTGTGCATTATCCATACTAACTTCTGAAGTGAAAGCAATGAAAGGTCAGTACAAAGCTGCCCATAGTAGGGTTATAAACAGATGGAAAAGGGAATAGAACAAGAGCATTTAATAAAATACTATAAACTTCACAGAGGTTTTCACAGAAGAGCCTACAGCTGCAAGCACACATTTAAAGCGCATTCTATCACAACCCAGGATTCCTGGGAACTGTAGTTAAGGGTGGCAGAAACTGCAACTCTCCAAGGGTCAAATTACATTTCCCAAGGTTCTGGGTCTGTGTGATTTAAACGTATGGCATATACACTGCCTAAAGCTCACTCAGCCACGCTTGCTGCCTATATGAATAGAGAGATAGGGCGAGGAGAATAGAGAAAGCCAGGGGGAGCCGTGGCATTGGCTGCCCGTGCACCCGCAGCCACGGGCGACGTGCACGTCAGGAGACACCCCATTCCCACTAACTCGTAGGAGAGGTCGCAGAGGGGGCGTAAACCGGAGGGAATCTGGAACACGTGTTCACGCTTCGCAGCAGCATTTCAAAGAAGGAATGCCCCGCAAGAGGCAAAGAGAGTGCTGCTTATTCCTCCCTCCAGCTCCTGCAAGGAATCTTGCAAGCCAGCCAGCCACCCTCTTGCCTCCGGCCAGCCGTCGGTGCTGCCTGCCTGCTTTGCTCCGCAGCCTGCCAAGCAACAGCAGCAGAAGCAGCGCCTTTCTTACCCCTCGGACGCAGCCATGTTGCTTCGTCGGACTCGGTCTGTCATGTGACCGCCACTGCCCTTGTCAGCCACTAAAAAAAGGGAAACCAGGAAGGGGCGGGGCAAAGGGTGGGGTTTGGTTGCTCCTGGCGACGAGGAACTCTTTGGCCAGCGGGGAGGGGGCGCTGCGTTCTCTTTATGTTTCTAGCCCCTCTGGAGCAAGTTGGCTGGCTCTTCTCTGGGGAGGAGAGAAACGGCCCAGGTGCCACTGCTTGCCAGGGCTTTTAGCCTACCCACAACCTGTTCTCAGTACCAAATATGATGATGGGTGGGGTGTTTCTAGCTCATAGAACTGTAGAGCTAGAAGGGACCACGAGGGTCATCTAGTCCAACCCCCTGCAATGCAGGAATCTTTTGCCCAACGTGGGGCTCAAACCCACGACCCTGAGATTAAGAGTCTCCTGCTCAACCAAAGGGGAACTGTCACGCTTTGTTGTCATTTTTGCAATGGCCAGGAGGTGTGATGTTATAGTGCTGAAATTTTGTGGTTTTTATATGTTGTTACATTTGCTATTATGGTGCTGTTTTGTTATGTTAATTAAAAAATTGTTGTTGTGATGGTTGATTTTGAGATGCATCCCTGCTTTCTGTGTTGTCAGCCGCTTTGAGAATGAGTGAGGTAACCCCACAGCAGATTTCTTTCTGATATAAATTGTCACCTGCCATTGCACCATAATTATTTCTTAATATTGAAGATGAAGAAGATAATGTAAACAACGTATGTACTTCACTCAGTCACAGTCATGGTTACAGTTTTCTCAGTTTTCTTTTGTTTATCTGTACAGTGGTACCTCAGGTTAAGTACTTAATTCGTTCCGGAGGTCCGTACTTAACCTGAAACTGTTCTTAACCTGAAGCACCACTTTAGCCAATGGGGCCTCCTGCTGCTGCCGCGCCGCTGGAGTATGATTTCTGTTCTCATCCTGAAGCAGAGTTCTTAACCTGAAGCACTATTTCTGGGTTAGTGGAGTCTGTAACTTGAAGCGTATGTAACCTGAAGCGTATATAACCCAAGGTACCACTGTACATCCTATTGACTTTTTGCAGCTGTATTCTTAAAAAATAAATAAATAAATGTATGTTGTTGTTGTTTTAAAAAAATAACACCAAAAAAGGTTTGCTGGGCTGGAGGTCACTTTGTCAAGATATATATGCTGCATTCTCTTCAATCTGTAAATATATACAGTTGCACAACACAAACAAAATGTCACATTTGTTTTGCAGGCAAGAAAGGTCCAGGTTCAATCCCCAGCATCTCCAGGTAAGACTCGTGGGAAATGCTGCCTGAAATTTTGGAGGGCCATTGTCAGTCAGCATAGTATTTAGCTAAATGAACCAACGGCTTGATGCACTGTAAAGGCAGTTCCTTAAACTCTTACTGAAGCAAATTATTCCTGTCCCTGTAAAACTTGCAATTGCTTGCTATTCCCTGAACTAGGGTGAGTCTCATTTCAATGGGAATCACTACAGAATATTACAAGAGCAGCAGAGATATTTCCATAGACACAGGGTGCATCATCACTAGAAGTGTTAGTTGAGAGGCTCTGCCACTCAGCGCAGAGCAGGGGTGGTGAACTCTTTGGCCCAAGGGCCATATTCCCTTCTAGGTAACCTTCTGAAGGCCACATACCAGTGGCAAGAAGGGACAGAAACAAAATAGGATGGAACAACAAATGCAAATTCTACCTTAGTACAGTAGGCTAGTGTCTACACTCACACACTCCTATCTATCCTCTTCTCTGCCAGGAAAAAAACAAGAAAGTGCAAAGTAGAGTTGGTGACAGGTGTGTCCTGGTGCTGAAGAGGATGTGTAGCCTAGTGAGAGCCCCATGGGCTGGAGAGAGAAAAATGGAAATCCGCATTTGGCCCCTAGGCAGATCTTGAGGCACAGGAGTTGGTCAGGTGCCTGTGTGGAGGAAATTATTTAAAAAGCATCTCCCTCGCCCACCCAACTTCTTCCCCAAAAAGGCAACTGGGGGTGATTCAGGACAGTGTTTTGGTACTAGAGACAAGTATCAGAAAATCAGCACTGTCATAGTGAACAAGGGCAGTTTGAGCATGTTCTGGTATGAGGAGCAAATTGATCCCGCACAGTTCCTGCTTTTTAGATCAAAAGAGAAGTAAAAATAATTCAGTCGAATGTTTACACCCTTGCAACATCTGGTTATTTGTCTAAGAATAACTGCAACTCAAACACACTCAGTAGCGGTTATTATCTGGAGAGACCTGCATGTTTTTCCAATTAGGACAAATTGCAGCTTGTGTAGGCGAGGGGAGTTCAGAGGAAAACAGCTTGTTGGTGGAGAGTATTACTACCTGCACACACACTGTATCCCATTCCAGATCTGGACTGCTTCCAACATATATAAAAACATAAAAAAACATTAAGCATTAAAAAAACCTTCCCTATACAGGGCTCCCTTCAGATGTCTTCTAAAGGTTGTATGGTTACTTATCTACTTGGCTCGGGGCTCACATAACTCCATACCCTCCAACATCTCTCCAATGAAAATAGGGACATCCTAAGGAAAAGCGGGATATTCTGGGATCAAATCAGAAACGGGACTGCTTCTGTAAATCCGGGACTGTTCCTGGAAAATAGCAGAACTTGGAGGGTCTGGATTTAACCAGCAGTCCCAGGCAGAGCCAACCTGCCCATGAGGCTCAATGAGGCAGTCACCTCAGGCTTCAGGCTGGAGACAGCTGGGGGGGGGGCAGCAGATCTGGGCACCCGAGGAGTATGCCACTTGGGGTACCAAAGCATCCTGTGCTCTCCCTGACCAAAGAAAGGTCTTGGTAGTTATAGCTCCTGCACCATCAAACAAATAAGCAAACAAACATTACTTCAAAAAATATTGTGTCAGCAACATAAAGGGAGAGATACCCATTTAAAAGTAACCTTATAAAGAAAATGTGGGGTTTTTTATTTAAAAGTCCATCTATTATCTGCCCAGGAGACAGCAACAACAATAGCTGTGGTTTGCTGAGCTTGTACAAGGAAGTGGTTTAATCTCTGCCAAATTTACAGAACTGCTTTTCCCTTTTATGTCTTGCTGGTTAAGCAAAAGTTAATCTATTTTCCGATTCACCGACATCAGCCAGAAACAAAGCACTTGCTGTTCCCAACACACCCACTTTAAATCCAAATGTTGTGTTTCTTTGCTGCTTGTTTTCTTTTGGTGGCTTGCGGCACCTGGCCTGGGCATTTTCTCACATGGCATTAGGCTTAAATTTTATTGTGCATAATAGAAATAGAAATACTTTATTGTCACTGTACCATTTGTTTACAGTGAGATTAAACGAGCCCCCCTCCCCCCTCCACAGTCTCTCAGTCCTTGTTACACTCTGTGTGCTGTCATACGACCACCAACCCGAACATCAGCAATGCAATGTTGCTGTCTTCCACTCAGCAGCCTCATGGCCCACAGGTAGAAACTGTTCTTTAACCTGTTGGTGTGGCTTATCACGCTTCTATATCTCCTGCCTGAGGGCAGGAGATTAAAAAGATGCTGGCCAAGGTATGAGTCATCCCTGAGAATGTTCCTCGCTCTTCTGAGGCAACGGTCTCCTGCGATAACATCTAGCAGACTCAGGGGACAGCCCACGATATCATGTGCTGTCTTCACCACCCTCTGTAGGGACTTTCTGTCCATGGCTGTCAAACCAGCATACCACACTGTAATACAGTATGAGAGAATACTTTCTATCGTGGACTGGCAGAAGGAAATCATCAGTTGCTGTCTAACATTGTTCTTTCGCAAGACCCTAAGGAAATGAAGTCTCTGTTGGGCCTGCCTAACCACCTGGGCTGTATTGACCTTCCAAGTAAGGTCTTCACTAAGATGGACTCTCAGGAATGTAAAGGAAGAGACTCTCTCCACACAGCCCCCCATGATATACAACGGGGCTAGCTCCCCTCACTTCCTCCGAAAGTCCAACACCATCTCCTTTGTCTTGCCAATGTTTAGGTGCAGATTGTTCTCTGAGCACCATGTGGATACCTTTTAAACCTCCCCCTGTATGCAGATTCGTCTATAAGAGCCTTTTGCTAACCTGGTGTCTTCCAGATGTTTTGGTCTGCAACTCACATCAGCCCCAGCCAGCGCAATGTATAACGCAGGCTGATCCTGTGCCTGATTGCTCGTTATAGGCACACATTTAATTGCTGTGGTCATATTTTAACAATCAGGTTGATTGCAGGATTCTTTTCGTATTGTACCTTTCAACAATTCATATGTATGAGTGAAGAGTGGATTTAATTAAAAACGGTGCAGAGGGAGATAAGTGAATGAATGAATAAGTAAATATTTGTTGCTCATTAATTAATGCAGTTACAAGGGTCTGGTCTTGGGTACGTAATTCTCAACACTAGACTGTGGCAATGCACTGAGGGGGTGGCTGCTCCAGCTGGTGCAGAAAAAAAGAGGCTAGACAGCTGATGGGGACAAATGGGCGAGAGTATGTGATACCTCTGCTAAAACATCTGCCCTTGCTGCCCATATGCTACTGGACCAACTTCAAGGCTCTTGCGTTAATATACAAAGCCCCAAACAACCTGGATCCATGATCCTTTACGGACCACCTGAGCCCTTATTTCCCAGCTCAGTCACTGAGATAATCCAGAGGAGTGCTGATAATTCTCTCCCATGTTACCGAGTCCCCACTGGCTTCAACTAGAAGTTGGGCTTTGGGGATTCATCTATACTGTTGCTTAATCATAGAATCATAGAATTGTAGAGTTGGAAGGGACGCTGAGGACCATGTAGTCCAACACCCTGCAATGCAAGGAATATGCAGCCCTGCATCATTGGCATTCTCAGCATCACAGTCTAACTTACTGAGCTAACCAGGCTGACAGTGAGCTTCCTGTACCCCTATTCATTCTTCATTATGCCTCAGATATTCTCCTCCAAATCGCTCGCATCCCACGCTTTCCCCTTCCCTTGGTCTGGATTGTCTCATACTAAGGATGTTCTGAAAAGGAGAGGGCATGAGAAAATCCAGACTGAGGGAGGGGAAAGTGTGGGATGGCAGGGATTTAGAGGAGAACATCAAATAAGCAATGGAGAATTAATGGAGATGCAGAAAGCTCCCTATCCACATTAAAGGACAGTGTGTATGAGCACCATTTGTCCCCGATCCCATGCTGTAGAATACTGCTCACCAGAGATTTGGAAGGCATTGCCGCTTGCTGATTTCCCAACATCTCTCATAGACCTTTTTATGCCAACAAGCCTAGTCAGCCTTTCTAATAGGAGCCATTCAGTTTTATGATTATTCTGTGTTGTTTTTATGATATTTTATGTTTCATTGCCCTTGTATATATTATTGTACTCTGCCTTGATATTTTATGTGAGTTGGTGGCATATCAAAAAAAAAAAAATGTGTGAAAATAAAATAAATAGCATGAAGCAACTCTCCAAATACTGCCACGAATAAATAGACATGTTAGTGCCCAGAGTGTGGTTCTCCAAGTAAATGCCACCACTAGTTATCAAAGGTGCAAAGTTAGCCGGAGATGCCCATCTGTGCAGAGAACACAAGCACAGGAGACGAACCCTGCTGAATCAGGCCAGGGGCTCATCCAGTCTAGCATCCATCCATCCTGTTCTTTCTGAGGCCAACAACCAAATGCCCAATGGGAAACCCACAAGCAGGACCTGAGAACAAGAGCACTCTCCCCTCCTGCAATTTCCAGCAATAGGTAAAACCTGCACAGAATTATGCACATATAAATGCCGTTGATTGTGGTAGCAGTTAAGGATGAGATCCCTTATTTGCATGTTGAATGCTCCAGATAAAGCAATTCTAGGCATGTGTGCATCATGCAAGGCTGGATCCAGTAAGTATTTGCAATTGTTCATCTCAAGGCTCAGAAATCATTTGGCAGGAATCTTTCCTTGGCAAGGGTCCCCCAGTAATTGACAACAAAGTTCTTAGATCAAGGCAGATGCTTCCTCTGAATAGGCCGCAGGTGATGAGGAACAGCATCTGTACAATTAAGGAGCAAAGAGGTCCAGAGAATGTCATACAAAGATTAAACAGTTATTCATGTCCTGTCAGCTCTGAGGCTGCTTGGCAATCAAGAGGGGGAAATTAATTTTTAAAAGTCCTAGAAGGACTGTATAAATCAGAGCAAATAGAAAATACAAGGGATGATAAAGCAACTTAATATATTTATATACCACTTTTTCCAAGTCAGTGAAACCCTTCTTCACTAACTAACTGTAGTTCTCGAGCTTGTGCAAGAGAACACAGGTTTGCTGCAAGGGGATGGATAGTGTGCTCCTGTAGGCCCAATTTATTATCCACCCTCAGAGAAGGGGGAGGCTGCCTACAGCCTCTCTGCATGTCACTGGTTTGACCTTGCCCCCTTCCAGTCAGCTTCCACTGGGAGCAGGGAATCCTGCATCACCTCTGCATCAGATAAGATTTGATTTAGATTGAAGGCAAAGGCACAAAGTGGTGCCTGTGTCTCTGCATAGATCATTGCTCTGGTCCATCTCTAGCTCAAAGTTGTAATTATGGGACATGAAAGACTGGAAACCAGCCACCTATGATTAGCAAGCACAAGCTGGCCTGTTGTGGACCTGGAAGAGCACACTTGGATTTTCAATCGCTCCTCAATCTTCAACTTGACCCACGTTTAGCAAAGTCATACATTCCAATCTTGGGCACTTTTGCAAAGGCACACATATTAATATGCTATCAAAAAAAGAAATAAACGATTGCTGAAGGACCGAGACATGTCCTACATCTAGCTGGTCAAGTGGCCACAAGTCAAGCCTTTTAATTTAAAATGGGGGAGGAAAAAGCTTTTTCATCCAAACTGACTGAACAAAAGCGGTTGCCTTTGGCCTCTTAATCATGAAGCAATTTTACACTAAATGTATTCTACTGCATTGATTGTTGGGATCGTGAAATATGACCACGCTTTCCCCAAAGCCTAAATTATTATAAATGACAAGGGATATAAAGCAGTGTTACCATTGTCTTATTACTCACCCGGATGAGTCTGGTTTCAGTTTCAAAAATCGAAATGCCCACTACATCCAAGATTTGAGCACCCAAGACAGCTCCTCACCGCATTGATTGTTTATTATGAATGCTTATTTTTCTTCTTATTGAAACTCTTTCTATTTATATTTTACTGCACAGGAGGAGGGATCCTCTCAAGAGGAGAGCGCTTCGTAAATTATTTCCCAAAGTTGCTTGGAATTTTTGTACAAAGAGTATTATCTATTGCGGAGACTATACTGATGTTTCCCTGGCACCACCGGGTAGCTTTAGAAAATCAATTGTATATAAATTATAATACACTATATCCTTGAAGTAGAAAGGGACCCTTCAATGATTTCCCATAATTTCTTCAGAAGCTGAACTGGCTTTTTCTATGGGTGAGAGTTCAAAGCTTCAAAAGTCTGCTGCCTCTACATAAGCTGGCTGTACTGAGCCAACTTGATTTTAATGGTCAGTTGCCATCAGTGATCTCCAAAGCTTTGTATATAGTATTCTGGGCAACTTTCCAGGGGCCACAGGCCAGGGATCAGCAGGGCCAGAGAGAAAAGTAGGGAGAGCAACAAATACAAGTCTTACTTTTGCACAGTGGGCTAGCTTCTACATGCACTCACACACACCCCTTTCTGTCCTCTGTCCAGGCAGTGGGAGCTATGGCTTGGAGCTTCCCTAGAACCCAAATGGGGAAGCAAGATCTGTGGGGTGTTAATGCTCATCCTGTGCTCAGGTTGTATATATGTGTAAAGAATACCATATATCCTGAAGACAGCACAGTCTCTGTTGACCTTGAAGTCTGGGAAAGGGTAGGCACCCCTCATGTCTCTTGCTGCTGAGAGATTGGGGTGCCTGCAACATGCCAGCAGGGCATATTTGTCTTGTCCCTCAGTGCAGAGACAGGTGAGGAGGAAGATCCCTGATGCTTCCAAAATCTTCGGGAAGAGAAGATCAATGTGGCCAGCCAACCAGGCAGGAGGGATTTTTAAGAGAGTTCTAGGCCACCATTCCAAAACCAAGCTGGTCCTCATGGCAGCAAGCCAAATGAAGACAGGATAATTATGGGACCAAGTACAAACAGCAGCCCGGTGACTGAAGCAAGCCTTCTGCTCTCCTTATCTCCCATTGTTCCTCCCCTCCCCACCCCAGTGTACGGCAATGAAGTGAGAGCCTGGTTGCCATGGATCCTTGATTGCTACAATATGTGAGCCCCTCTAATGCATCTGAGCCTCGCCATAAGCCATGGATGCTCCTGGCCCTTGATGAATACGAGGGGCACATTTCTCAGCTCCTGACTGCCACATATTAGAACACAACTTCTCATTAATGTAACTTGAGCACCTAATCCCCTTTTCATCTGATGGAAAAAATTTTAACCCAGCTGCCTCCCGACTTCAATTTAGAAACAAAGTGGCAAGCAACTGCCCATAAGACGGTCTAATCATATTTTATATTTTCCTGACCGGAGCAGCCATTCCACCTTGGTCCAAAGCAATTATGCCTCCCTGTATCTCTCTGCAATTGTCCCTTGAGACAAATGGTAATGCGAGGAGGCAGCCTGCAAAGCATCAGAGAGGACGGTGTACAACATCTGGTACGAGGTGCTGTGACTAACAAAAATCCTTCTGGATCGGAAAATTCAATTCCCCCCCCCCCCTTTAGCAAATTTCCTTAGATAACTTACCATTCCTCAAGCTAAACCATGGAAATTGCACTGTGGGGAAGGGCAGATGGAAGAAAAGCTGAGCGGGTCTCTGTTGCAAAGTGGGGAGTGAAAAGGTCCTGGGACTGGATTTGTGCAATGACCACATGTTGGTTTCGATCAAGTCAATCTTTTATTTTTATTTATTTATTGTATATTTTCTTTCCCCCTTTTTACTGCTTTTCCTCAATTGATCACAGCACTGTTTAAAATAATTCAAGCAACAGGAAAGCAATGTGTGACACATTCAGAACCAGGAACAACACCACAAAGCTATAAACTTAAACACTAAAACAGCAGAGTGTGGAAACTCAACAAAATGTAATAAAATATACGTCATTAAACATACCTAAAAACACTTGAGAATTGATTTTAGAAGTGTTTTCCTAGTACCTGAACAATAGCAAAGTAGATGAACTCTCTTGGCACAGAAGTTTGCTTTATTTTATTACAACCACACACCCTATTTCTTCCATCATGGAACCCAGGGTGGAATCCCAGGGGGTAACCCATTGAGGCCCAGGCCTCCTGCCCTGGCTCCATCCTTTGGATGCAGTACCTGCACTCTCGACTCAAGAAAACATGAAAGCATTATCTAAGAAATCTGCACATGGTCTAAGCATCCACTCAAGATACATGATACATGGTTCAGAAGTTTAAAACCTGAGTTCTAGGATGTATGGTGAGGCACTGGCAAAGACATTGTCCCAATGTTTGACACACCCCTCCTGCTCTACTTTTAAAGGGTGG
This sequence comes from Podarcis filfolensis, assembly GCF_964270895.1. NCBI lineage: Eukaryota > Metazoa > Chordata > Lepidosauria > Squamata > Lacertidae > Podarcis > Podarcis filfolensis. Next base: position 53,877,224 of record NC_139611.1, on the reverse strand, counting down.
GGCAGGACCAGTCACTTGCACAGTTCTCCTCCCAAGTGAGAAGACTGGGGGACCTGATCTGTTTGTGGCACTGCACATAGTGGCACATCCTTGGTGAAGAGATCTGAATCCAGGCCTCTGACTCTCCTTCCACCTCTTCTTCAGTTTTCCAGCTACCTCCTTGGCTACTGCTGGAGCTTCTCTCAGTGGAGACAGGTTGAGAGCCTGGAGGCTCCCTCTCCCTTACTGTGACACCCTTCAGCACCCTCTTCGCTGCTTGAGATGTCCCCACCCCAGCCTTGAGATCCTCCTCCTCTGGCAGGTCCTGCCATCCCCAGCCTGTCTCAATTGATGCCAAAGGACTCAAGACACCTGTTGAGTCCAGGTGGTGACTTTGTCTGCCTTCAAACCACACCCCAGGATCAAGTGTTATAAATGCCCTTGCTCTGGTTGCCAAACTTCTCACCTATGCTGGTGGATATACCAGAAGGAGACTTTCACCAAATGACCAATATTGGGACAGGTGTTCCTTTAGGTACCTGGAGCCCCAAGACTCATAGGGCTTCATAGGTAAGCACCAGATTCATTTTCAGGGCATCTTCAATGTCTGAATCAGAGGTTCCCAAACTTTCTACACCCAGGGCCCACTTGGGACAGTTGTAAATTGCTGTGACCACTGATCACAAAATGATGATCGACCACTCTCAGAACTGTAGAAGGTGGAGCCAGTTTCCCCGCCAGCTGGCTTCCTGATGGAAAGGGCCACTCCCTAAGTCTTTCATGCCTACAAGGGAAAACATATGAGGACCTCATCTATTTTTCTCTGCAAGTGGAAAAGAGGGACCAATTTTGACTGAGAAATCAGTCAGTGCAGAAAGGGTTAATCAACCCCACCTCTTGCTCTGATCAAATGTTCAACCCACCACAGGCAAACAACAACAACCTAAGTTGGAGAGGCAGAGCTCACATTTCCTGCATCTCCTCTGAACTGCCCCTGAATTTCTTTAAAACACAGAAGTATGGGAACCTGCTTGGTGACTGTCTTATGCTGCTGTTTGTTTGTTTGTTTGTTTGTTTGTTTGTTTGTTTGTTTGTTGTTAATTAACTGGCTAAATTTACTTGTCTGCATCAACACTTTGTAAAATGTGGGAAGTCTCCACTTTGGAAAAGGCTTTTCCCACTGCTTCAAAATCCTCTTTAAAATCCTGGCATCCAAGTTGAGAGAGGCAGCTGATCCCAGCCTCTCCATCTCCCCCCCACCCCACTCCCCAATAACCTGCCATCAGTTCTGTGCCAACTTCGGATGCTAGGAGAGCAGCATGGTGGCGGCCTATTGAGAGGATTAATTTGATTAGGGTGGGGAAAGATTTGGAAGGGAACCTGAGACAACATTTGCAATTTCAAATTTCACTTTTTCACTCTGTGTGTGCCATTCCAAAGCATCTTCCATTTCATGTGGCATCTGTCGCACACGTTGATTTAAAATAATTCAGAGAAGGTTGTCCATCTGTCCCCTACCCTTTCAAATATGGCAATGCCTGCCAGGTGCCATTCCCCCACTTTGAGCTTTGACAAGTGCAGTTTGTTTACTTTTGTGTGAGCAGGAGCATCCCTTGAACTGCTCTCTGGCGCCATTCCATGCCATTTCCTCCCTTGCCCAAAAGAGTGAATTTGTTTGTTTGCAGAAGACATGCTTACTTCTGTGGCCTGGCTTTCCTTGATAAAAGCTGTCTCTTTGAAGTGGGTGCCAACAAACAACAAGGGACCCAAAGGAGCTGGTGTCGTCCAGCAGGCAATTAGAACAGGCAGGAGATTATGGAACATGCAAGTTCCATAAGGACTCAGCAGGTGGGTATGGATAAGGCAGAGAAAGCCCACCAACACCACCAGCCCCTGACTATAAACACCGGCAGTGGCAAAACTGGCTGCCCTGAACCCTTGTTATCTTGCATGCTTGACCCAGCAAGATCACCACGGATTTCACCCCCATTACCCCTTTTGTTAGGGTAATGGTGCACAGGGAATACCACACCAGTAATTTCATGAACATAAGAAGAGTCTGCTGGATTAAACCAAAGGGGGACTCATCTAGTCAGTGGCGTAGCGTGGGTTGTCAGCACCCGGGGCAAGGCAAGTAATTTGCGCCCCCTAACCCGTGGATTTGTGCCCCCTAACCCTAACCCCCAGATGTTGCGCCCGGTGCGGCCAGCCCCCCTGCACCCCCCACGCTACGCCACTGCATCTAGTGCAGCACCCTGTTCTCACTATGGGCAACCAAATGCCTAATATGGGAAACCCACAAGCAGGACCCAAAACGCAAGAGCATTCTTCCCTCCTGTGGTTACCAGCACCTGGTAGGCAGAGGCATAAGGTCTCTGACAGTGGAGTCACAGCATAGCCATCATGGCTAGAAGCCACTGATAGTCTTCTCCTCCACAAATTTGTCTAATCCTCTTTTAAAGCCTTCTAAGTTGATGGCCAACACTGCCATATATATGCCACCATATATAGCTAGGCAGAAGGTATCTGATCAGGGGTGTCTGATGTCACGGGGTGGAACTCTTTTCAGCCAACTGGTTTAGTCCCTCCCCTGGATCCATCTCTCCACTCCCTAACCTACTGGCCTCCTTCCCCAGCTCTGGCATGTATTGGGGTATCTAATTCACACCCCCACCATCCTACTAGGACCCTCTCAAGGGATATCCAGCTGCAGTTACCTGAGCTCCTCTAATCTCCCAGCATTCAGCTTTATTGGATGCCCCTGAGTTCTAGTGATATTAGAGGGAGAAAAATTGTCCACGTTTCCCACACCTTGTGTAATCTGGAAGCCCCTACCGTTAATTGTCTGCAGACATGTCCCCTCCAATGTATTTAGAGTTGTCTTCAACTGGTCCAGATGTGAGAGCCACCTCTTACTCCCAAGCTGCAACATGGGACTCCCTTTCATGTTTTCACTTTTGATTTATAATAGTGCTAACAGTGCACAGCCTTAATCCTAAAATGGCAATTCACTGAGCAATATGTATACTGTTATCTCAGCATTGCTACTCAATGAAAACCGGTGCTGCGATATGGCAAGAGAAAGGCATGAGCATGTGTTTGGCCAGAAATAGGTATCTTTTTTTTTTTTTTTTTGAAATGGCTTGTGCCTTTTTCCTGCCACGTAGCACCACTTGTACATCAACAGAAGTCTAGTGTCCAGGTCAAGGGAAGTAATAGTTCTGCTCTATTCTGCCTGGGTCAGACCCCACCTGAAGTCCTGTGTCCAGTTCTGGGCACCACAGGTGAAGGATAATAAATAATAATAATAATAATAATAATAATAATAATAATAATAATAATAATTTATTTATATCCCGCCCAGCTGGCTGAGTTTCCCCAGCCACCCTGGGCAGCTTCCAATCAAGTGTTAAAAACAATGCAGCATTAAGTATTAAAAACTTCCCTAAACAGGGCTGCCTTCAGATGTCTTTTAAAAAGAAGATAACTGCTTATTTCCTTTGAAGCACGTGAACGTAAGCAGGTACTTGCTTGGTGTTAAATAAGGATCAGGCAGACTCAGCAATGGAGAATAAGAAGGTGAAGTTTATTGCCAGGCAATAAGGACCCAGTTTGGAATCTCTTCCGAAAGGAACTGGGACCCCGATTGACAGAAATCCAGAGGTCTTATACCTGAGCAGATCACAGCAAATCATAGATCATGAGACAACAATGAGACAGTCACGATATTGTCAGCCAAAATTAGCCAATTAGCAAGCTTCTTGCCATGCTACCAGCTCCTGGTCAAGCACTGGTCAAGCACGGAGTTCTAGTTCTGCTTTCCGATGCTTGCAGTGACGCTCTGTCTAACCTCTCCCCTAGTTATAACAGGACAGGGAGTTTGGAGATTTTGCGGTTTTGCTCTTCCTGTTCTGTGGATTAATTTAGCCTGTATCTGAGGGGATTTTGTACCAGAATCTCTGATTCACGTCTTCCCCTTGTCCAGGGTACACAGATGTTTGTAGGGGAAAGGTCGGCTCCTAATTTTGCTGTTTCAAGCAATATGCAGTTAGCTAAGGCACAGTTTCCCTTTGATTCAAAATGGATTATAAAATACTGTAAGCCCTGATTATGTGTGAGCATATATGAATATATTGATTACTGATAACTGATTATATGGATAGCATAGGGGTAGCCCTTCTTCCTTGCCTCACCTTCACATCTGAAGGGAGGGCGTTCCACAGGGCAGGCACCACTACCGAGAAGGCCCTCTGTCTGGTTCCCTGTAACCTCACTTCTCGCAATGAGGGAACCGCCAGAAGGCCCTCTCAGTGTCCCGGCTGAACAATAGAGGTGGAGACGCTCCTTCAGGTATACTGGGCCGAGGCCGTTTAGGGGTTTAAAGGTCAGCACCAACACTTTGAATTGTGCTCGGAAATGTACTGGGAGCCAATGCAGATCTCTCAGGACTGGTGTTATGTGGTCCCGGCGGCCACTCCCAGTCACCAGTCTAGCTGGAATGTGGGCAGGAGAGGGCAACCAAACCTTATGAGGAACAGTTGAGTGAGTAGGAGATATTTAGCCTGGAGAAGAGAAAACTGAGCAGTGATATTGTAGTCACCGTCAATGTCCATCACATGGAAGGTGGAGCAAGCTTCTTTTCCGCTGCTCCAGATGGTAAGACCTGAGACAAATGACAAGAAAAGAGAGTCCAACTAAACAATATGAAGAACTTTCTGATGGTAAGAGCTCTTAAACGGTGAAATCAACAACCTTGGAAGGTGGTGGACTCTCCTTCACTGGAAGTTTTAAAAAAGAGGTGGGGAGGGAATCAGGGATTCTTCAGCTGTGAGTCCTGCCTTGCAGGGGACTGGACTAGGTCATCCTTGGGACCCTTCCAGCTCCACAATTCTATGATTCTATGGAAATTGATAAAGTGAACGTTTCATCAGAAGAGTGTGTCTTAGTCCAGACATGCATGCAGTGTTCTGTAGGTCTGGTTAGCCAAAGCTGAAATCCAACATGATGGAAACAGCTTTGCTGATAACCACCTGGTGTGGCCTTGTGACACACTTATCCTGACCTACTAGTTGAAGACGTATGAGGCAACAGATTAAATACACTTTTTAAAAAAGCTTATCAAGTTTTTAATGGTATTTCTCTTTATTGCTAGCTGTTGATTCAGTCTGTCTTAGCATTTTAGCATTGGATTTGTTTTCATTAGCCAGCCAAATCATACTCAAAGTAGGCCTGCTGAAACGAATAGACTTACTTAAGAAAAGAAGTTACTTAAGAAAACAAAGAACAACCAGCAAAGAATGGAATTTGGGGGAGGTATCCAGCTGCCCTTGTAAGCCAATATTTAAGAGCAGACCCCGACAACAGCAATGTAGCAATGATCTGCTGCACCTGAACTAAAGGTTCCATATTTTTAAAAACAAAGAGCAGAAAAGTATGGCTTCTTTCAAGGGAAACAGCTCAGGGGACCTGCCAGGTGTTTATGAACTAGATGTGTGAACTTTTGAACTGCATTTCTTGGTTGCCGCATGTATATATGAAACAGTTACAAATGATACCAGCTTTGAAAGCCACATTTCAAAATTTGCAGATGAGATCAAATTACAGCAAATCAACCCCCATCTCTTACAGTCTGGAGGTGTTAGATTGATTATTATGCTCTGGGACTAATAGTTGGCAATTGCAGATAAATGAAGACTTTAAAGTCTCAGAGCTGGGAAGCAACAGAAGGAATAGCTATTATATGAAAAGCTGTGGCAGCAATTCTTCCCGGGGAAGATGAATGAGAATCACAATGGGGATATCGTGCCGGTTTGCCAGCATGCATTCAGAAATGAAAAATTCAAACAAGATCAGATTGCTAAAGGGTATGGTAAATAAAGATAAACACACTGGCAATTTTGCTGAAGGCCGCTGGCTGGGTGTCATGGACACTCTGAAGAGTTGTGTGTGTTGCAGGAAAGTATTCCCAAGGTGAGTGTTAGTGGAAGAAGGCTGGAGTGAACTTGAGGGTTAGCATGTATCTCTAGCATGTGCAGAGGGCATAATTTTCTCTAATGCTGGAGCAAGTCTGAGCAAGGCAGAAAGGTTTCATGAATAAATAAAAATCCCATCCCATTAAAGAAAATGGCAGAAAATCTGGTGAAAACCCACTTTCTTAAGTCTCAATGAACTTAAGAAAGACAATGTTGTATAGCGGTTAGAGTGTCAGATTTGGGGAACCAGGCTTCAAATCTCAACTCTCCATGATGTTCATTAAGGGACCTGGGGCCAGTTACAGTCTCTCAGCCTAATCTACTTCACGGGATTATTGTGAGCATAATCTGGAGAGGGCAAGAAACATATACACCTCCTTTGAGGACAGGTGGGATATAAACACAGTAAATATAGAAATAAATAATCCCCTTAGAGTTGAAAGACAAACAGAGTGAACATATTCTGGAATGCCCCCCTTTGGGCAAGTCTTGAAACATGCAAAGGAGCCCCACTAGAGTGGATTGAACCTGTCAAAGTTCAGGCAGATCCACGCAGGGAACCTTTTAACATTTAGTTATTTTAATGAAAAAACCCACCCCACTCTGACTTTTATATTTTCCGCCAGAACTGGTTGCAAATTGCATGCACAATCTGCTTCATTTTTTGGGGTATACACAAGGCCAACACACAGCCTTAGTAGACATTGCCCTTTTCCTCCAGTAAATCGAAATGCATGCTGGAACGGCTATGTGACACTACAACCCAAATGACTTTTACAAAAAAAGGTTATTCTCATTAAACCATAAACTCTTCCACAAGTCATGGTTTCTCCAAGACTGTTCCTATCTTTAGTGGTGATTATGCTGTGCATGTTCGCCGAAAGCAGTAACACAGCAGCAATCAAAATATTTCCTCCTTAATTGAGACCTGTCTCTGCTCCCTCACAAAAGTGAAAATGCTTTTGCTGAAGAGTTGACCGAGCAAGAAATAACACACACAAATGGAATCTGAATCAGAGATTACCTGCATTGGGGGGGGGGGGGAGAGCAAAAGAGTTTCCAAGCAGGAACCAGGAACCACATTTACGGGGGGGGGGGCTGTTTTAAAGGTTGCAAACTTTTGCAGTGATGGCCACCAGTTTGGAGGGTTTCAAAAGGTCATTAGACAAATTCATGGAGGCTGAGGCCATTCAATGGCTATTAGTGTGGATGACGATATGTCATCTCTGGTACCAAAGGTGGTATGCTTCTGCTGGGGAGCTGGGCATGTTTAGCCTGGAGAAGAGGAGGTTAAGGGGTGATATGATAGCCATGTTCAAATATATAAAAGGATGTCACATAGAGGAGGGAGAAAGGTTGTTTTCTGCTGCTCCAGAGAAGCGGACACGGAGCAATGGATCCAAACTACAAGAAAGAAGATTCCACCTAAACATTAGGAAGAACTTCCTGACAGTAAGAGCTGTTCGACAGTGGAATTTGCTGCCAAGGAGTGTGGTGGAGTCTCCTTCTTTGGAGGTCTTTAAGCAGAGGCTTGACAACCATATGTCAGGAGTGCTCTGATGGTGTTTCCTGCTTGGCAGGGGGTTGGACTCGATGGCCCTTGTGGTCTCTTCCAACTCTATGATTCTATGATTCTATGAATGGGGAGAGCACTCTGGTGCATATGCGCTGCTTCTGGGCTTACACAGCAAACAAATGAACATTGCATTGTTGCCAGCATTTTGTTTTCAAGTCCTCAACCATTAAACAAGCTGCTGTTTGTTAACAACAACAACAATCAATTTTTCATATTTGTACCATGTTATGTTCCCATTTCTTTTCTTTTTCTCTTCTGGAGGCAGCAGCCATTTTGTGTTAGGCCACACCCCTGGCAGTAGTTATCTTGTGACTGGTGCCCTCGGCGCTTTTTCAGAATTCTAAATGTTCCCCCAGACCCCAAAAGGTTTGCTACTGTGGGCCTAAGGGATGGCAAGACTGCATTTTGCAAAGGGCCTGTGGAGAGCGGAGGTCTTGGAGGTGGTGATTATATAATTTGGGAACAGGTGGGTTCCTTTTGTAGGTGGAATGGTTGTGGAGATATGTGGGTGGTTAGCTGCTACATTTTGATTTGTGGGCAGGTATGTACTTCAGCATCTTATTGGTTTGTCTGTGTCATTTGTTCTGTTATATTTTTCTTGCCTCTGTTTCCTTTTTTTCCACATCAAAAGCTGGACAGCAGGAACAACGGTAATAATGTTCTATGCACTTGTTCCCTAATGCTGCCACTTGCTTCCCTTTTCTATGAAAATATCAAGACTATTTCATTGCTTTAATAAGAACTTCAGAGATACCATTTGCACAACGGAATACAAGCTGGAATCTCGGAAGATTGACTTCATATTTTTGCAAAGAGCAGAAGGTAAGTAAGGCAAGGCAGGGAATATGCACGCTGAACATAACTGACTCATGCATTATCTTATCCAGACTAATGTAAATGGGAAAGCACCCTCTGCATCCTTGCTCTGTGCCTGGTCCAATTTGTATTGCCATCTCTGCAGTGTCTTTCGAAAGGTGCTGTGATGAGGTAATTACTAAGCCAATCAAATGGATGAGGAAGACTTTCAATATCACCAGAAGAAACTGGTGGGCCTTGTTTATTGCTTGCATATATTGTCAACCAGCAGAATACCAGGCTCTGCACACACAGATTGCATTCTTTGTGAGATCCCAGCAAGACCAGCCCAATGCCTTTTGCTGCCAGAGGCAGAAAAGCAAATAACACTACCCCTTTCCCCATCCTGCCTGTCTGCTATGTCAAGTCAAGGTTGAGTGTACCCAGAACCAGCCAAGCTACTTTTGCATCCGAAACGGGGGGGGGGGGGGTAGTATGATTATTTATTTTAAAATATTTCTTTACCACACTTCATGAATATAGAATGATAGGAGTGGAGGCGATAGGATGACTGGGAATATCTACAAATATCTGATTTGTAGATCTTGGATACGGAAGCCACTCCCTCAAGTAACCAGGTCCCAAGTTGTTTATTATAAAGTTGTTTATTTATATGCACCACCTTTAACTCCAAGGAGCTTAAAGTGGTGGGCATGGTTCTCCTCTTCCCCATTTCATCCTCACAGCAACCCTGTGAGGTAGGTTAGGATGAGAGATGGTGACTGGCCCAAGGTCATCCAATCAGCTTCATGGCCAAGTGAGGATTCGAATCCTGGTCTCTCAGGTCCTAGTCCAACGCTCTAACCATTGCATCACACTAGGAGCTTATAAATCAACATACATTCCTCCCTCCTTGAAATTTAAGTTTGGGGAAGAAGGAGAGCAACAGAGAAGACTGGGATGGCTGGGGCCAACATGAGCCACTTAAAGATGAAAGTTTCCTGAAAGAGAAGGTTGGCTCAGCTTGTGATTGATCAACTTGTCTGAGAGCTTGTTTCCAGATTCCAGAGTTTAGGAATTTGGCTTCATCCTGACCCTTAGATTGCTTTGCATTGCAAGCAGCATGCAATCCCTCTCCGCACACTGCAGGGACTGGCGATGTGACAGAAAATATCCCTCAATTTGTTTTATATGCAGGCAGTTCTGGTGCTCCTAATCTCCCTTTGGGTTCCTGCAAACAGGGAAGAGAACATATGAGCAGCATTTATTTAGCAAGAAAGTAAGTTCTCTCTTGATATGCATAAGTCCCCAGGTTTGCATTGGCTGAGGCAATGTGAACATTCCTTTCCTGCACGTATAACACACCTTTCTCTAAAAATAATCACTGTGGTGTGAACTCAATAAAACAACGGTAAAATCATAACTGGTGACCTAAGGAAGCACTTCGGTGGAAGTTGCAAAAGCAGCAGCAAACAATCCCTTGTTGCAAGCAAAATCCATGGAAATGACTTTGCTATTTGCAGGGAAATGAGCTGCAATGGGGCCTGGCCAAATCCCTTGGGGAGGTTGTGGGTGCCACAGCTATCAAGGCCCTGTTGCTTGTGCTCAGCTACCACACCTCTGACAGCAGGGCCTCTGAAATGGAGCAACATGCCCAAGTGGGTTCCTATAGGGGGAGGTGGTTACTGAGATAGTCAGGTCCTATAAGAATGTGAAGAAAAGTACCTGTGCATTTTGCCTCGTGTCTCAAGTTCTGCAAATGCTAGAAACCTAGGACTTACCAGTGCATCCTCTTGGCCTGTTGCTTTCCCCCTGGGGAAACTGCTCTTTAGCGCTCAGTCGGAGCAAACGGCAACTGGGTTTTCCGCAGATTACCATTTGTTTTGACTTAAAGCTTGTGGGTTTTCCCTGGGAAAGGAGAAGACTGCTTGGACCTGTGCTTTCTAGGCACAGGACAAATGAAAGTGTGGATGAGCCCTTACTCCCTATTTAAAAAGGAAGTTAGGAATCTGTGGAACAGAGGGCAATGCCCCACTTGTGTCCCCCCACGTTCCCACCTTCATGTGAGCTTGGGGACCTTATGTTTGCCTCCTAGTGTGCCATTCTGCCCTTATTTGAGCAGTAAATGGGGCTTTTATTCAGCTGGAACTTGCCAAAACTCAGTTTCTGCACCTCTCAGGTGGGCGCCATTGCCATTATAAAAGAACAAGGTGAGTAGTCATGGTGAGTCCCGTCACCTCTTTTTCTAGAAAAATAGCATTGCTTTTCATGCGGAAGGATGAAGATTCAGTCTCCGATCAAAGATCTCAGATACCAGAGTTGCAAGAGATCCTGGGAAGCTGCTCTCAATCAAAGGAGACAAATCTGGTTCAGGTGATGGTAGAATAAGATAGTTTCTCATTCGTGCCACTATAAAGAATTGTGCTGTAGAACACAGCCCTTGAGTGGGCTTTGCCCATCTGCATATCTCAGATTTTTAAGTGTTTGCTCCTCCATAATTGTACTCTTGAATACGTTTAAGTGCCCATGACAACAAACTACACAGAGATTTGGATGGAGTTGTTCTTTATGTAAGCGCGCATGGGGAGAGTAGCAGCATAGAATATCCACACAATGGAAAGATATTTCAAATGCTGGATGACAAAGCATCTGGGTCTTCAGCACAAAGGATAACCTTGCCATATCAATCTGCATAGTCAGTCCCATCTGCTAAAGTGACTTTCCATTTGTCCTATAAATAAATCATTGCAGCTCACAAGACTCATCCAATGAGACAAAGAAGGTGCCTGGTCCTCATAGCAAGGAAAGGGCAAAAGTGGGAGTTGTTGTGGAAGCCCATAGAGGTACAGATCTAGCAATCCAATCCTACCTGTGCAATTGTTGTCTAGCAGCAGGAGGAAGGCATGTTGATGGGGCACAAGGCTTCCAGCACCCACACAGAGCAGAGTTGTGTCATACAACTCCAATGCTGTACCCCAACACTGGGCCTGGGGGACACGGTGGTGCTTTGGGGGAATCATGAGAAGCTAAATTCACATGCTCTGTCCCCAGCTTCTATGGATGCAGTTCTGAGACAGAGAGAGACTGTCCTGGCTGCCATCCCAAAACACAACAGAGGTTCTTATGTGTAAGAAAAACAGCTTTCTTTGAGGCTTACAATGATTCAGATCCATCTACAGTACACATTGCCAAAGGCATGACTAAGAGTTCAAGAATGACATCAGGGATCCAAGCCAGGATGACAGCTGCAAAGATGCAAGGGGATTTGGGAAAGGCTCAGTTGTACCTGTGTTAGCTTTTTGATGTTAGCTAACATGTTGTATGCTCACTGGAAGGACAGTTCGTGAAGCTGAGGCTCCAATACTTTGGCTACCTCATGAGAAGAGAAGACTCCCTGGAAAAGACCCTGATGTTGGGAAAGATGGAGGGCACAAGGAGAAGGGGACAGCAGAGGACGAGATGGTTGGGCAGTGTTCTCGAAGCGACTAACATTACTTTGACCAAACTGTGGGAGGCAGTGGAAGACAGGAGTGCCTGGCGTGCTCTGGTCCATAGGGTCACGAAGAGTCGGACACGACTAAACAACAAAAACAACAACATGATGTACCCTCTCTGCTATTTCACCTTGCTGAAACCTTAAATAAAACCCTCAGTGTCTCCCCTTCCCAACCCACTCAAACACCTCCAATTGTTTTAAACCTGCCTTCTCTTTTGCTTCCCTAGTGTGCCCTGACTTCATGCAAATCCAAGATTGTGATGCAGCACAACAAGCACTCCAGTGCAGACTGTGTGAAGACAATTTAGTGTAAATACAGTATAGAGAGGAAAAAGCAAAAGTGGGGGTGGTGAAATTCCAGCTTGCAAGCATAACTAGGCTCCCACTTTGGCATGTATGAGGCCATTTTGTTCAAGCCACACCACCTACCCTTCCCCTGGCACCATATGTGATGTGAGTCTGGTAAAGGTAGGGCTTTGGGGGAAAAGGGAGCTTTGCAGACATCACCAATCATCTAACTGGCAGTGCCAGCAAAGCCCCTTGAACAGCCCCAGTGTAAAAGTTTGAGTGTCTGTGGCTGAGGGTTACAGTTTGGAGAAATAACTCTGTGCATACTGCCCAACTTTTTCATACCCCAAACCAAGATGCGCATATTCCAAGATATGTTCCTGGCCCCCCAAAGTGCTTTTCCAGGGCAAGAGTGCAGCACGAGAGAACGCAAGATCATGGCAGCCAAAATGGCCGCCGTGATCTTGTGGAGAAAAATGGGGTGCCTTTTTCCCCCCGAGGCACTTGGCAGATATGTCTGTGGTGTGACTTCATTAACCACCACAGATCAGAGGCTTTCCTCCATCTATCCTTATGAATCTCAGCCAGCAGAAGGACCCATTTCCCCCAGTTCACTCTTGATAGTCTAGATAGATCCCTTGTTTCCATGTCTATGTGTCACACAAAAAGATGGAGCTTTCCATGCCTCAGGCTTTGTAGCCAAAACAGAACCTTTGAAGGAAGTCAAATGTCTCTGCAAAATAGGCAGGAAATTAACCAGTGTTCCTGGGATGACTCAGCCTCTACTGCCCAGAATAACTTCTCTGTGTTATACTTTGCAGATGAAAAGTTAGTGCAGAAGAATGGTTTCTTCATCACTGCCATAGCATTCTTCTGCTTGTCTTTCTCTTCCAGATTCTGTGTAGCAACCAGAGCGGACTTGTTTGCAGGATATCCAACTGCTCTGCTGGTTCATCAACCTTCTCCATTAATTCCATGAGTGGAAGTCAGCACAATGACTCCCACTAGTGCAAAGGGGCTTCCCCCAGCTCCCCCCAACATACCCCCCTGCACCTCTCCCAAATCTGCTCTGGAGGGCTGAGAGAACCCCCAGAAGATAAGGGAGTGGGGGAGGAGAGGAGAGGGAAGATGGTTCTGTCAGGCCAGCAGAAATGAGCACCCTACCAGACATATCTCCTTGGTGCTACATTGAATTCCACCCAGTGCATTTTTGCTTCAAGGAAGAGGTACTTGCCAAAATAATGGGTCCAGCTTTGGGATTCTGCAGCTTGGTGCATTGTGCCAAAGGTGAACTGCTCTGGAAGTTGTACGTATGTCACCTTGGCACTCAAGATAACCCTATAATTAATTGCTATGGCTATGAGCTCATATATATATGCCTACTTTGATACACTAATTGACCTGTTTTGATGGCACACTTATCTGTGGGTCTGAGATACTGGACTCTGAGCCCAGACAGGGGAAACATTGTTAATGTTTTGAGTACTGGCCACCTGTGTTCCCATCTAGTTAGGCCATGTGATGTACAGTATACCGCTTCAAGGCACCTGGCAGATCTTGAACCCCTCTCCCCTAGCTCTGGATTCTGCGTTCAGTTCACAACACTTGGTGGAGTGGAGATTAGGCACGCTTTGCTCCTCTGCCTCAGGCTGTCTTGGGCTGGCCATGACTGCAGCCTGTGGGGCTCTTGAGAGACTCATACCTTTTGCCTTGCTGAGTGAAAGAGAGCAAATGGGGGAGGTTTATCATACACCTTAGAGAGCCATCCCATCCTGGGATGAATTTCACCTGAAAGCTCACAAGTCAGACAGGCCTGAGGTAAGGCATCAGCAGGGGAGCCATCAAAGTTACGGAATCACTTTTCCTGAAGATTTGAAGAGGAGACTGGGTGATGGACTTGGGCATCTGATGGTGGTGAGGATAACTGAAGCCAATATGTTCCCCTTGCAGCTGGATAGGTGTGAGGTCCCTTCCAGCTCATGACTTCCACATTCCGTATTTCACTCATATTTCACAAAAGAAGCTCACAGCATGAGCACACACAGCAAACATTTATAATTAACACACAGAAATACATTGTGAGCTGTTGGAGATTTCACAACAGCTGTCCTTTATTCAAGCATTGGATCACAGGGTTTTTAGGGTAAAGGATGTAGTTCTGAAACTATATATCATTTCAAGAATATTATTCACAGAGTGGCTAAACAATGATGCAACAGTTTACAATCTATACCCCATAAAGCCAAGAAGCCCCTGATGACACAATAATGACCAGTAACACAATCGTTTGTGTATTTACTCTGAAAACAACTCCTGCTTTGATGAATAAAGCTTACTCCCTTGTAGGGCTGCAGACACTGTTTCTCAATAGGATTCTTTTTTTTTGGGGGGGGGGATGACTATTATTTATTTAACCTGGAAAAGGAACCCTTTGCCAACCTGGTGCCCTCCAAATGTTTTGGGCTACAATTCCCATCAGCCCCAGCATCATGCTGATGGGAGTTGTAGTTCAAGGCATCTGGAATGTGCTGGGTTGGTTAAGGTTGGCCCAAACCATCCTAGTCACTGGAATAAATATGAAAACGTGATGTTCATACATCTCATATTCAAAATATAGGGTTAAAATTGGAGCTCCAAATGCTTAAGCTATTTCCTGGTACTGTAAACCCCTAAAACTGAAATTTAGCACACATATAGTTGGAGGCTCGTTGTTGATTACAGGGTGGGAAACCTGTGGCCCTCCAGGTGTTGTGGGATTACCATGCCCATCACCACCCCATTGCCCAATGCTGGCTGGGGTCGAGAGGGTTTGGAGTCCAACAATATCCAGAGGGCTGCCGGTTCCCCAGTCCTGATTTACAAAAGGAGTCCAAATTAGAAGCCCTTTCCATGAGTGTCCCTGCAGACACTTGATGGATCCACAGAGAAGGGAATAGGGATGTGTGTCAATATATTGCCTTGATCCACTTCCATCCTCTGCATGTTTGATGGAAGGAGTGAAGGGGTTAGTCATCACATGGTGGAGTCAACCTCTGGAGGGCTCTACATGTGTTGACTTTGCCCTTGGAAGCCTTGTAAGAAGCTGCTGCAGGAGAAGGACTGTGAGCAACATCATGGGACAGGTGTTTCTAGGACTAAGGTGAAGCTGTGAAGCTGCCTGTTATTTTTTGCTATTGGATGCTGCATGTTGCTTAAGTAATCTTGTTATATTTATAGTGCTGAAATTGTGGTTCCTTGTATCTTATTAAATTTTCCCTCTGCTATGTTATTGTGAAATTGCTTTTGTAGTGTTTGTTTGAAGTGTGTCCCTGTTTCTTTGCAGTAGCTGCTCAGAGCATCGTGTGTGTGTGTGTGTAAAAGCAGCATACAAAATGAAAATGAGTGACTAAGCTCACCATTAAGACCTTCTTCCAAATATGCAGAGGTCAAGGGGCTGAGTACATTGGCATTGGGCGATGGGGGCCGGCAGGCACAGACCTCGCCCCCATCTCTCACATAGCAAGTAAACATACGAGGAAAGAGCTGGAGATGTTTGCAAATCTCTCTCCAGGTGGCTAGAAATACCCCTTCCAAATGGTTTTGGCACTTCCATAATGCTAAGATTTTGGAATGAGCATAGCTCAGGATGCATTGATTAAAAGGAGAGTCTGAAAACCAGATATTTCGGGACATGACAGTAAAAACTGGAGGAGGTGAAGCCCAATCCAGCATTCCAGCAGAATGCAAGCCAAAGTTGCTCAAAGGATGGAAGGTCAGTCTGTTGGAATTTTGTTGCTTCATAGAAGAGGGACTTCTGTGAGTTTGCAGATTGGTCATGATGCTGCTTACATCAATCAGTAATGTGAGGTCAGGAGGTTGCATGATAAATTTGGCTGCCAGTGTATTATTGGAATCAACTTGGCATGGCCCACAGTGGCAAGGATCTTACAGGAGGATGGAAGATGTCTCCATGTGCTGTGGGGGTCCGTTCAATATGCACCCCCCCCTCAGATCTGCCCATTGTGATGATTGATCATATGTATTCAGCATGAATGTTGAAATGGAAGGGAAAGTGAGGCGAGGCTGTCAGTCACCACTGCTGCATTCAGCCAGGACAAGTAAGAGTCACAGTCTGGCTTTAAATTAGAGAGGAAGACAAGCATTCTCTAGAACTGCCTGAAATGCAGCAGCAAAACATACAAATGAATTCTGAAAAGCTATTTTCCTTAATAATGAGCCATCAGTTCATCAGGACAAGCTTTTACAGTTCTCTACTAAGAATTAAGCAAAAAAACAAAAGAATGAGGAAAAAATAGGCATGGCTAGAAGAAGCCAGTTACAACAAATTGCTGTGCAGATAAAGGTTTATATATATAAAAAATAGAATATGTGTATGTGTGTGAATGTGTGTGAGAGAGAAAGTGGGTTTTTTATATTTTAAGCAAACTGTCTGCTTTCGAAAGATCTGCCAAGGGCATAAATTAAACCAGACACTTTTGGGAATAAAATGCAATACAAATGACATGTGTCTCCTTGAAGGCTGGCAAAACAGTAGATAAAATAGAGACATTTTAATGCAAACATATCTAAACAATTTATGGCATCCAGGCTGAAAATGTAAGTGATCAAAAAATTTTCTTTTTGCGTGCCGCACATCAGAATGAGCCCAAGTGAGTTGGTGGAGGAAGCCAGTGGAGATAACCGTGGTCTGCATGTCTTTGTGAAATTATTCTGCACCTCTGCACCACTGTCAAATAGCAGGAGAAACACCTCTGCACACTTTGACAGTTTATTATACCATTTACTAAGTTTTCCTATGAAGCGTGCAAGTTTTCCATGAGTCACATTAATGAGACTCCACTGTCCTTGCTTGCTTAGTGACTGTAGCCTTCTTCGGGTTCTATGCCCCTCACATGGTGAGTGGTGGTGGTGGCGAAAGAGTGCAATATCTGCACCTCCTCTATTGCATCACTCTGCCCTTCCCCATTTCCCTTCACACACTACAGGGCAGCATAGGAAGCTGCCTTATAGCCAAGTCAGACCACTGGTCCATCTCGCTCAGTATCATCTGCAATGAATGGCAACATCTCCTTAGGTTTCAGGCAGGGGGCTCTCCCAGCCCTATCTGGAGATGTCATTGAGGATTGAAACCAGGAGCTTTGCATGCTGTCAGGAATGAGCCAGCTCCTAGTGTAACTTTACAACCTGCTGCAGAACAGAGAGAGTTAGATCTGACACAGGCCGAACAGCGCACAGTGCAACTCCCCTGCCCCTTGGAATGCCAGTTGCAGAGGAAATGACTGAGAGCAGGCTGGAACCCAGCCAAAGCTTTCAGGAAGTTCAGACAGGTGCGAATAGGAAAGGAGACAGTTCATCAGAGCAAGAAGAGGTGGGAGCTTATCCAATCAGTCCGAGGAGTCGATGAATGGGAGTGTTGCTTGATAGGAAGCAAAACAAGAGACGTAAGGGGTGAAAGTTCAATATCTTCTGTCTACATCGGAAGCAGTCTTCAGAAGGGTTATCTCAAGTAATGATGCCGGAGGCTTTGTTAGAGCAGTTTTTGCAATAAATCCTCCTTTTTAATTACCTACACTTACTGTGTTATCAAGCTGGGAACCTGGACTCCTGACACATGCCAATTGTGTGTTTTACCTGTTGGAGTTTGGTATATATGTTGCATCTGTTGGGAATTGCAGATGAGATACCCACACAGCGGACGTTGCTCCCAGTTCCACTCACCACACAGAAGCTGAGAAAGGTTCAGATCATTTACAGTAGCAGAAGATAACTCTCAGTAAAACAATTCTAGACATAAATATATACAGCTTGTAGGCTTTTGCAGATACAGATATATACAGATGCATACAGGTACAAAGTATCTCTGTTGCTTTAAAAAAGTCCATCAATTCAAGATGTAACACCGAATAAATAACACTGACTGGTTAACCAACTAACCAACAGACAAACAGCAGACTCACAGACTGACACACAGAATTGACATATATTAATCACAGATATAGTAGGGGCACTGGGCCATTACTATAGCACAGGCATAGGCAAACTTGGCCCTCCAGATGTTTTGAGACTATAACATCCCTAGCTAACAGGACCAGTGGTCAGGGATTATGGGAGTTGTAGTCCTAAAACATCTGGAGAGCCGAGTTTGCCTATGCTGGCTATAGCAACTGGCTTGGTTGACTTTATACCTGCGATTTATGCTCATGAAGGAAATTAATCCCTTCTTGTGTTGAGTTACTCCAACACAATGTGCGGAAAGGAAGGGAATGGAGGGGGGTGGAAATATAAGGAAAGGTTGCCGTATTTGGGACTTTAGAGAAAAGTCAAGTAGTTCAAGTTATGATAGAAGTGTAATTATGCATGGCATGGCATGGAGAAAGCTGATAAACGTGTTTCTCCCTCATAACACTAGAACTTGTGGACATTCAGTGAAACTGAACCCTGGAAGATCCAAGGCAGATAAAAGAAAGGTAGTTAAACAATAGAAGTTATTCTCACAGGAGGCAGTGACGGCCATCCACTTGGATGGCTTTAGAAGAGGAGTAGACAAATTCATGGAGGAGAAGGCCATCAATAGCTACTAGTCGTATGACTTGGCTGGTGAAACAGATACAGTGACGTGAACTGCTTTAAAACCAAGGTCAAGCCCTGGTTTCAACATGGCAGGACCCTACGCAAAATGAAGGATCTCGACTACAGACTTAGAAATTATCTCAAATTTAGCATGTTGCAATCCTTACATTCCATGACATGCTGATTCCTCAGGAAACACTTTGAAAGCCAGTGGCGTTTCCTCCTGTCAGCATTCGATGACTATAATTAGCATTTGGTAGCTGACAGCTTATGGGGTCTTGTTTCCATTTTGGCAGGTGTCAGGGACAATCAAGGGATGCCAACGAGACTAAAGCATTCACACTTCACATTTTGAATTATTATTATTACCATTCATTATTTCTTTCCTGCCCTTCCTCCTGTAGGCTTTAATACAGCATCACAAATGCATTTCCTTACAATAGCATCTTCAGTTTGCATCCAAATGTCATCAACGCAGGGAGTGAACTCACTTCCTTGGAGAGGGCATCCCACAGCTGGAGCACTGTCACAACAAAGCCTAGCTTCAAGTCACTACCCTGTGAGCCATATCAATTGGGGGCATCCCCAATGGGGTCTCAACACTGATCTTAACGTGCAGGTCCAGTAGAAATGGCAGGAGATGTTTCTTAAAATGTGTGGGCAGGCAGTTAGGGACTGTGCCGTATGCCAGCCCCTCCTTCTACCTGGGGAATTGTGGTTGTTCTATCAGCCACCCCTTGGGTCTCCGGCTGATGCTAGGTCAGCTCTGAATAAGACCTCCCTCAGCCATGATCTGCGTGTGGACAAGGAGTTCAATCTGGTCTGTATCACTGAGACCTGGGTGGATGTGCCCTAGAACAACATTGCCCACTTTGCCAACAATTTGCAACCAGTTAAAAGTAGCGTTTGACAGTCAGTAGTGCAACTGCTATGAAGCAGAAGTTGCATTGGGATGTTGTACGGAAGAATAATGTGTGTAGCTGTCTATGTAGGCAGGTGTCAAGACACAATGGAAAGTGACATGGAGGGGGGAATTATTCCAACTATTACATGGATTAGCTACAGTAAATGGGAGTCGGGAAGATTGAGATAGGGGCTGCGAGTGTCTGACACATATTAGCAGCAATGTGTAAATCTTTGAAAGATGTAGGAGATAATGTCGGTAGCTAACACTAAAGTGCCTATAGTGTGGGAATATGAAAACATTAAACACCAAGAGTAAGAACCCAGAGGGGACAGGTGTGAGTTAGTGGATAGACTTGAAGCAGTAGACTCTGAGTCCAGCTCTGCCTGTAACATTTCTCCCCAGGCCATCAACCATCCAGTTACTGCATTTTGCACCAGCTTGAGCTTCCAAACCAGACCCAAGGGCAGCCGCACACAGAGCGCATTTCAGTAATCAAGGTTAGCGGTGCATGGACTACAGTGGTCAGGCTATCCCTAGCCAGGAACAGCCATAGTTGGCAAACCAGATCAAGCTGGTAAAAGGCACTCCTAGCTGCAAATGACACTTCGACCTCTAGTGACAAATGTATGACATTATGAGAAGCACGATAGGTTCCCACCCTATCCCAGCTGCAGCGATAAATGTAGGACAAGGAGGCACTCAGTGTGACATGCTGCATATTTCAAGAAATTAGCCTTGCAAAGGCAGTGGTGCTAGGCATGAATTTGGAAAAGTGAGTGCTCTTCAAGAGGACTCCCATAGCCACGCCCCTTCTAAGAGTCTACAAACAAAATGAATTTTTGACCAGAAAATACATTATACAGTAGCGTTAATACCAAGCTAGAGACTTCTCAACATCATCAGTCTAGCCTGATTAAGAGTTCTAGTGGATGCAACAGCTTGCTCACTATTTTGTGAAGTCTTGGTTGGTCGTAAAAAATAGTTTCTGAACTTTTCTCTAAACTAAAAAGTCCCAAACACTGTAAATATTCTTCATAAGGGAATTTCAGTGCATCTTCTACAAGGGAGGCAGAAGGAAAGAATGATTTATTTCTAACCTACTATCTGACACTATGGGTCTTATGTAAGATACAACCCACTTGCCAGTTTTAACAGCTAGGGATAGGGTTAGAAGTTAGAAAACCAACATTTTATTTGGCCACACTTCTAGGTTTTGTGCAGTATTTTAACTAAATCTGACTTATTGGCTAATTAAGTTGGAGTAGATTGTAATCAATTTTATGTCACTCTCATGTCAATACCTTGGTCCTCTCAGCCAAGTTACAGAAGCAGAATGCTAACTGTCCTCAAACATTGGGCGCACGCAGGTTGGAAGCTGGCAGAGCGGTAACTCATTACCCCAATGAGATGTCTTTCCCAGAAGAGTCCAGCCATTCTCTAAGTTGGACCATGATGGTACCTATTGGTTTCCTGGGTGTTTTAGAGCTGATGAAGCTGCAGTGATGCAGCTGTAGCAAATTGTCCACTCATCAAATTTGGCTTA
Organism: Podarcis filfolensis; assembly: GCF_964270895.1. NCBI lineage: Eukaryota > Metazoa > Chordata > Lepidosauria > Squamata > Lacertidae > Podarcis > Podarcis filfolensis. The sequence goes on along the minus strand of NC_139611.1, from coordinate 53,856,098 downwards.
CCTTAGGATCCTCCTGGGATGCGGGTGGCGCTGTGGTCTAAACCACTGAGCCTAGGGCTTGCTGATTGGAAGGTCTGCGGTTCAAATTCCCGCGACGGGGTGAGCTCCCATTGCTCGGTCCCAGCTCCTGCCAACCTAGCAGTTCGAAAACACGTCAAAGTGCAAGTAGATAAATAGGTACCGCTCTGGCGGGAAGGTAAACAGCATTTCCGTGTGCTGCTCTGGTTTCACCAGAAGCGGCTTAGTCATGCTGGCCACATAACCCAGAAAAACTGTCTGCAGACAAATGTCAGCTCCCTCGGCCAGTAAAGTGAGATGAGCACCGCAACCCCAGAGTCGTTTGCGACTGGACTTAACTGTCAGGGGTCCTTTACCTTTACCTTTACCTTTTAGGGTTCTCCTAGGTTGCCAGAGTAAGAGGAGGGGAAGAGATTATACAAATTGCCCCAGAGACATTGTATCATGGCTCTTCATAAGTTTATCACTGTTCCTTTAATGGCAAGATGAGATATGGTGGACGAATCTCTGTAAAAGGCAGCTCCACCTCTACTGCTAATTTCCCCTTCACAATGTGCATCTTGCAGAGGATTGCTTGGGCTGTGTTTGAGGGAGCATCCTTCATTCACAGCAGGTAATGGTGAGGTGCCACAGAGCCTTGGGTGACCAGAGTGTGCACCCTTAAATGTGTTCCTGAGTCCTCTGCATAGAGGTGACATGACAGATGTGGCAGGGATGATCTTGGCAGATAGATAGGTCCAAGTTTTTCCTAAAGGCTGGTATTTAGGCAGAGCCTTTGGGAGAGATTTTGTTTTAGCTCTTCGTGCCTATGAAAGAGTTAATGCATCTGCCAGCCCATAATTCCTGGCTCTATTGAGTGTGGGAGGGGGCTGGAAGAGTAGCAATCACACAATCTCAGAGACCATCACATTGAATATGCACCGAACGCTTTAGGCAAGGCTTAACTGATCTCTGAGAAGTCTCTCATTGCCCGGCAATAGAATTTCATTACTCCCCAATCAAACTTTAGAATCAGCCAAACTGTGAACATTTGAAAAGGGCTCTCTGCCAGGAACCAGCCTGGCTTACTCTCATCCCAGCAGGACCGGCCCTGTCATTAGGCAGAGTGAAGCTGCTGCCAAGGGCAGCAGATGCTGATTTCGCCACAGGAGGCAGCAGCATGATACTGGAGGGCAGAAACTCCATTTTTGTGTCCGCCCCCACTGCATAACATTTCCTCTCAGAAGAAGGGAAGTGCCACAAACACTTTTCCCATGGGACCTGGCACACATGTCCTCCACTGTCCTGAGAAAACCACTTAATTCCTATTTTATTTTATTCTTTGATAGATTTACAAAAAGAAAAACACACACCAATATATTTTAGAAAAGGTCAAGATTATTATTATTTTTTATTTTTTTATTTGATTTTTAAAAATACAAACATACAACAAAAAAAACAAATCAGAATAACATATTGAGGTTACTCTGAATCTCCTGACTTCCCCCCAGCCCTTCCATGTGTCCTAATGGTAATACTTACAACTGCATATTGAGGGCACAAGGAGAAGGGGATGACAGAGGACAAGATGATTGGACAGTGTTCTCGAAGCTACCAACATGAATTGGGCTGGGCCTCTGCAGCAGCAGCCTCTCGTCCTCCTCGCCCATTCTGCAACAGCCACTACAAACTTCCCAAGGGAGGAGGCCAACAACAGTGGCCATGGAGAGCTATGGAGAGGCAACAGGATGCTCCTTTGCTGCCAACGTTGCTCGGGACAAGCACCTTCTCCTCCTCCTCCCTGAGCTTGGCAGCGGCAGCATTGGCAGGAGAAATAGGGGCATTCTGGGATCAAATCAGAAGCTGGGATAGCTTTTGTAATTCTGGGACTATCCTTAGAAGATTGGGACATTTGGAGGGTATGCTGGTTGGCCACTGTCAGAAGAGGACAAGAACTGGCGTGGTTCCGCAATTTCTTCTGATGTTTTTCTGAACCCGAAGCAGAGGTCAAAGCAGAGAGAACACAGAGTGAATCAGAAACAGCATGGATTTGGGGTTTTTTAAAACCCATATTTACAGATACAAGGAAAATATTGGGAGTGGCGCACGCACCTAGTAACCTCTGGTGTCACTGCCTTACTACTGTAAGGTGCCAGCTTACATTGCTCAAGAGATTAATTTTGAATCCATCTTAATTATGCAAGTTCTTATGTAACAGGTCACTGTTTCCTCTTCCACTAAAAGTTTTGCAATAACTTTTTGGAAACCCGCTGTTGCTGTTGTTGTTTTTTTGGGAGGGGGGATACTCCCTTAGCTATGAATATGCAAATATCCCTTTGGGAAGCAAAACTGAGTGTGTGCGTGCGGAAGACACTTGTTAAAGAAATTAACACCTCCAACAACAGTGTACAAGCTGGGAAAAGAGGAAGAAGCTGATCTGCTGAGCCTCTCACTCGACGACCCAGATACATTCTCATCATGCTCTATCATATGCATAATAATGCCCTTTAAAAAAAAAGAAGAGTGTTTTCATTTAGTTTCAAAGGGAAATGCATGTTGGCAAGGCTGGTTGTGCTTTGTGCCAAAAATCAGATGTCTATGCTCCAAACATATTATGCAAACACACATGCATTGACTTGATTTGCATAATGCCTTCTGATTACATCCCCCCCCCCCTTATTTTTGCAGAATTCTGAATATATCAACAAGGACTGGTGTGTCCTGTAGAGGTCTGGAGCATGATGTCGGTCATGTTCTCAGTCTGGCTGAGAGAAAGTGTCTGGAGGGGAGGAGACATCTCCTGAGGGGACCTGATCATGCCCCCCTCCAACCCAGCACTCTCTTCAGGCCTTTACCTGATTCCTATGCAGTTTTCACCACATCAAACCCATAGGAACCAGCAGCTGCAGAATCAGGCCATGGGCCTTTAAGAAGCAGGTGGCCCCTCAGAGGGGGTGGGGTTAACAGGAGGTCCAGATCTGCCACAGAATCATAGAACTGTAGAGTTGGAGGTGACCCTGAGGAGCATCTAATCATTTTTCATACGGTTTCAGCAAGCAACTGAGACAACAGTTATTCTGGGTGAGTTTCCAACCAGCGGCTCCCACTGTGACCAGCCTGGGTTCTGACTAGGGATAGGGGGAGAAATTCATTTCAGTTCATATGTGTTGAATTGGCACTTTCTGAAACAGTATGAGAACCAAAACACAGCCATCCACTGAAATTCACACTTATCTGAATTTTGCAATGCTCTTGTTCAGCCCAACAATGTTTACAGAAAAGCATATATTAGCGGAAAGAGGGCATAAACCAACACAGTGAAAAGTAGCATACAATAATCCATTGTATTAGTGGAAATTGCTTTGCAAAAACGTGTATGCTAGTCAACACTATATACAAAAATGTGTTTATTATGAGAAATTTGGACTGAAATGCTTGGGATAGTTCAGCTGGTAGAGCATGAGACTGAAGGCAGCCCTGTTTAGGGAAGCTTTTAATGTTTGATGTATTTTAATATTTTTTTGGAAGCCGCCCAGAGTGGCTGGGGAAACCCAGCCAGATGGGCGGGGTATAAATAATAAATTATTATTATTATTATTTATTAATCTCAGGGTCGTGGGTGTGAGCCCCACACTGGACACAAAGGTTTCTGCATTGCAGGGGGTTGACCGAGATGACCCTCGTAGTCCCTTCCAACTCTACATTTCCATGATAATGAATAATTTTCATGAGGATTTCAAAAAAGAGAGAGAATTTGCAAATTAGTGTGGAGATTTAGGGAACTGCATTTGCAACTGAAAAAATGAGAAACCGAGGGAACCTAAATTGACAGATCCTACCAGCCCTGCTTCCGAGTAACTGCATGGGATTGCAGCCTTGGAAGTGACTTGCTACTAAACATTTGCAGAAACTGGGAAAGAAAAACAATAGCAGGAGAGACTGTGGGACAGGCCAGGAAATTGGAGTCTACTGTTTAAATATCAACAGGACACGGTGACCCTGTGCAAGCAGATATGCGCTGAGCTACTTTAAAATTGCTTTATTAACCACACTCACCTTGGAGACTTGTCTTTGTTTCTCAAGGTGGTGAGCAAATAATAATTTGAAGATAGAACCATAACGGTTTGCATTACACCAAAGTTGGTATTAGAAGGGCAAAGATGGGCTGCCCTAAAAAATTGAAGCTGTGATTTCAGAAACTGGGGTATTATGAGCACTTCATCTGGTAGGACTCAGTGACTGCTTAATTGTTACATGAATCTGCACCTTATATTTGCTCTGGAAGGTTGTTGTAATCTGCAGAGCTCTGAATAAGTGAAACCTCAAAAGCATCAACTAGAGCAAAATGGCTGGAATCTCCTTCACCCATGATGAAGATGGCAAGAGGGGAGAGGGACATAGTTAAAGGATGAAAAGGCACACACCACCAAATGTTGGGACATCAAGACCACATCCACACCATACATTTAAAGCGCTATAGTACCACTGCGACTGTTTAAAGTGGTATCACGGTGCTTTAAATGGATGGTGGGTGGCCTTAATCAGTTATCTCTGAGTCTTCATTCTGCAATTTATTACACCAACTGAGGATGAGCACATGCACTCTTGGTTGCTGGGTGAAGATTTTTAGCCCAGAGAACTAACTCTCTCTCTCTCTCTCTCTCTCTCTCTCTCTCTCTCTCTCTCTCTCTCATTCCACAAGGGTCCACACACATAGAAGCCCACTACCATAAACATGCAGACCAAATGCACACCATACATTAAAAACAGTATCATATCACTTTAAACTTGTCATAACTTCCCCCAAAGAATTCTGGGAGCTGTGGTTTGTTAAGGGGGCTGAGAATTGTTAGGAGACACCCCTATTCCCCTCAGAGAGCTCAATTTCAAGTGTGGTTTAGCGATTATTCATTGTTCACAGGGAACTCTGGGAAATGTAACTCTGTGAGGGGAATAAGAGTCTCCTAACAACTCTCGCAGCGTTTTAAATGTCAGGTGTGAATGTGACCCCTGAGAAAAAAGGTGGTTTGATTCTGCCACTGCAATCTAGTGTTGCTTCTTGCTCCACCCCATTTAGAGCCAGTAGTGACATTGCACAGACACACACACACACACAGTTTCGTGTTCAAATAATGATCATGCACCAAGTGGGGGCAAGGGAACAAATAGTTGGCATTTGTGCAGAGAAAGCTTTAAGGTCTGATTTTGCCTCTACCCCTTTCCTTTGGGTCCTCATTCTTTCTTGTTAGTTCACAGATGGCCATGAATTTTTATAGGAAGCCAAACCTCAGAGATCAAGACTGTGACAAGAAGACTGAACGTCCTTGGAGATTATGATGAGGCAGACATAGCAACCAATTGTTCACGTGGTTTCTCGATTCATTTGCAAATGTCAATCTTATCAATTCAAAAGCTGTTTTGTTTTTTTAAAAAAGGCAGTTCACTGTAATCAAATGTGGGAGTTTGCAGTGCCCACTCCGGCCATGAAACACGGCAGGCTTTCCCTCCTTACTTATAATTATGTGTGGCAGCCTCCACCAAAGCTAGTGACCTCCCTCCAGGTATTTTGGACTGCAGTTCCCAAACATCTGGAGGGCACCACTAAATTGATCAGTTTGACTCAATTTCTCAGCATGGGGCAGTGAGCAGCTGAATGCTTGACCTGTTAGGGAAGAGCCGTAGCTCAGTGGCAGAACAGCTGCTTTGCATGAAGAAGGTCCCGGTTCGTTCCCCAACATCTCCATGTAGAGCTTGGGGGAGACCTCTTCCTGAAACCCTGGAAAGTTGCTGACAATCAGTATAGACCAAGGGTGGGGAACCCTTTACACTCCATGGACCAATTTGTAAAGTGGGCAGGACTACCTACGTGTCACTCAGCTGCCATCACAATGATGTCAGGAGATTCGGTGCTTTGGAGTCCCAATGTCAGGACTTCAAAGCACCCCACACAGCCCAGGCATTGGTTCTCCATGGGGAATTCCAACACTCGTTTGATCCATAAGAACAGAAGAAAACCCTGCTGAATCAGGCCAACGGCACATCTAGGCCAGCATCCTGGTGGCCAACTAGATGCCTGTGCAAACAGGACCAGAGTGCAAGACGTGTCCCCTCCTGTGGCTTCCAGCAACTGGTATGCAGAGGCAGCAACCATGGAGGCAGCACATAGCCATTGTGGCACATAGCCACTGACAGCTTTATCTTCCATGAATTCACCGAATATTCTTTTGAAGTCATTCAAGCTGGAGGCCACCACTGTCTCCTGTGAGAGGGCGTTCCACAGTGTTATGAAAGAGGGAAAAGAACTTTTGTCTATCTGCTTTGTCTGTGCCCTGCATAATTATATAAACTTCTAAATAATAATAATAATAATAATAATAATAATAATAATAATAATAATATATTACTTATTCCCCACCCATCTGGCTGGGTTTCCCCAGCCACTCTGGGCAGCTTCCAACAAGAGATTAGAAATACATTAAAACATCAGTCATTAAAAACTTCCCTAAACAGGGCTGCCTTCAGATGGCTTCTAAAAGTCAGATAGTTGTTTATTTCTTTGACATCTGGTGGGAGGGTGTTCCACAGGGTGGGCGCCACTACCGAGAAGGCCCCCTGCCAGGTTCCCTGTAACTTTGCTTCTCACAGTGAGGGAACCGCCAGAAGGCCCTTAGCACTGGACCTCAGTGTCGGGGCAGAATGATGGGGGTGGAGACTGTCAGCATCGCCCTTGAGCCAGTGTCACCAACTGGACTCATCCACTTCAGCCCCGACTGGGCTAGGCGAGCTGGGTAGCACTTCCAGAGACCACCTTCTGCACAGGAACAGGTCAAAGTGCTGTGGACTCACAGCTTAGAGTTGTGAGCACCGGATTCACTCCAACAAGAAGACAGTCGTCGCACAGCAGAGTACAGCAGAGTATAGCAGAGTATAAATGACTCGGAGAGCAGCTCTGTAGAATATCTTCTTTATTCTATCTACAACTATTATACAACTATATACAGAGCTTAATGAGGTCTAAGCATAAATGAATGCTGCACTACACTGAGTGTCTGCAGCTGCTCTTAGCAGCAACCTTATCTCTACACATGATCTGTAACACTCAGTCTCTCTCTCTCCGACACACTGACTGACTGACTGACTGACTGACTGATGTTAGGCTGGAGCGGAATAAGTAGAGAGCAGAACACCGCCCCTCCTCTCTGGAAAATCACCAGACTCATCAGGAGATTCTTGGATATGGGAGGGGTGAAATCTCCTCATTATGTTTTTTACTTGTCTTTTCTCTAAAGTAACAAGTCCCAAATGCTGCAACTTTCCTCAAAGGAGTCCCTCCATCCCCTAATCACTTTGCTTGCCCTTATTAGTACCTTTTCCAACTCTACAGTAACCTTTTGGAGGGGAGGGGACCAAAACTGCACACAGCATTCCACTGCGGTCGCATCATTGATTTGTATAATGGCATTATGATATCTGCAGTTTTATTTTTAATTCCTTTCCTAATGTTCCCTAGCATGCAATTTGCCTTTTTCACAATCGCTGCACACTGGGTCGACATCTCCATTGAGTTAGCTGCTGTGACTGTAAGGTCTCGTTCCTGGTCAGACACTGCTATTTCAGACCCAACGAGTGTATATGTGGAATTTAGATTCCCGCCCACCCCCGACATGCATCACTTTATATTTGTTTACACTGAATTGCATTTACCATTTTCAGAGATCCTTTTGAAGCTCTCTGCAACCTCTTTTTGTTTTAACAACCTGGAACATTTTAGTACATACCCTCCAAAATTTCTCTGATGGAAATAGGGATGTCCCAGTCCATAATGATAATTTTACTATTTATACCCCACCCATCTGATTGGGTTGCCCCAGCCACTCTGGGCAGCTTCAAACATATATTTAAAAACATAATAAAAATTAAACATTTAAAAACTTCCCTATATAGGATGGCTCGGGGGTTGGATAACTCCGTACCCTCCAACATTTCTCCAATGAAAATATTATTTATTGAATTTATATACCGCCCTATACCTGGAGGTCTCAGGGCAGTTCACAAAATAAAATCAAGATATAAGACCACAAAATACCTAATAAAAATAAAAACAACAACCCAATAGCCCCCCTAAGGAAAAATGGGACATTCTGGGATTAAATCAGAAACTGGGATGGCTTCTCTAAATCAGGGACGTCCCTGGAAAATAGAGACACTTGGAGGGTCTGTTAGCATCCTCAGCAAAATTGACCACCTCATTGCTCACACCTAACTCTAGATATGAGCAAGTTAAAAAGCTCAGGATTCAGAGGACTTTGGCTGTGTAGCCCATCAGCAGTAGAGTCAAAGCCTGCTTTCTCTGCCCAATGCACAAACAGGGGCACACTGGTTCCCACTTGTGCATTGACAGCCACGACTCTACCTGATGTCACATGCAATGTCAAATGTTTAGTAGGTGGGTGTTATTTGGGGGAAATGGCCTCATGGGCCAAATTTCAACATCAATAAAACAGTTGAATGAGCTCAAAGCAAAAAGAAGGAAATAAAAATATATATCTGGGAAATCAATGGAAAAACCCCTGCCAGAAGTAAAATATCCAATGGCAGTATAACAGTGCAATAGTATAATGGTGTTGTTCTTTCTTGAAAGTCATGGTTTTCAGAACGTATTTCTAAAATAGGGTCTTTTTTGAAAATGGTGGGAATTCCTGCAGCCAGCCAGAAATGGCTTGTTCCACCACCAGCATCTCCAATGGCCTTTAGCGGGGGGGGGGGGGGCATGGAAAGACAAGGAAGATGAGGGAGGAGATCCCACAGATCCATGGGAAATCTCAAGAAACACGTCCATAAACAGTTTGAAAACTGGTTCATGAAGTGGAGCAAATTTGTCTTTGGATTCTCTGTGCACCAGGCAATTTCGGATTTTCACAAGGAAAAATTCCCCGCAGCAGCAGAACATAGTGAAAAGCTCCCAGACACAGATGAATCAATGGGAACACAAGCGGCAGAAAATCCACATTAAGCCAAGGCATGGATGGGCCCTGGTTTGCACATAATCATAGATAGCTGCTGTTAGCTGGTTGCATTGGATATTGTTTAGATAGTTGCCATGGAGACTTCCAATTACAAGCTTTACACAGCTTTGTCCCTTTATACACTATGCTTAAGAAGGTCTTTATTTAGGGATCCCGGGCCATTAGGTTCAAAATTATGAAAAAGGTGTAGAAATTAGCCGTAGTCTAATGTGCAGAAATACCTGGCTGTAAAAATCAGCAGCCAGGTTCCAACACTTCTCCACTGCTTGTTGTTAGCAAATATTAAAGTACAAAGAAATCCAGCCACACCCTTTCCAATAAAACTGACTTTTAGTTTGGAAAGATGAAGAAGACATGTGAGGCAATGTGGCACCTACTGAGAACTTTATATTGTGTTTCATTTATACTAGTTGAGTGATCATTGCAAAAGCTAGATCATGGACCACCAATATTTTCTTCCAAAGACTCCCCTAAGCCTACTCAAGAAGCCTACACACGTCATGATGTCTACAATATATTTCCAAAATTGGATGCAATATGCCTCTTAATTGGAGGTAGAATTGAAGGTAGTATGCTGGAACCCAACAGGCAGAGAGTGTTCTGGCGCATAGGACGGATCATTTTCCAATAGTAACATTGCAAAATATATTAAGAAATCAGAAATCGAAATGTAAACAGGATGCAGTGAATTTGGGGAAGTCTCTCTGCTTTCCTGTTCATAAGGAAGTCTGTCCTGCTGCCGCAGCTCTAATTTTCAGGAAGTCCCTTTTCATATTTAGGCAAATCATGCTTTACCTCTATTTTGACCCACCCAATACAAAGTGCTGTGTCTACAAAACCTCCAGCGCCAGATCAGGCTGAGGAACAGCTTGTGCAGCACCACTTTGCATGCCTGATTCTCCATCCAGATAGGCACGTGTTCATGGAAGCCTGCCTCTGTGTCCACATGTTCCCATCCTTCATTGGTGCCAGAGTGGCAAAATGGCAGCCTTCAGAACTGGCTTTCCGAAGCGTGAAAATGATTAATTTCTTTGCTTTGCAAATTGAAATTTCTATATTTATTAAAATGTATATCCTTCCCCACATGGCAACCAATCTCAGGGCAGGTGTCAGGGACTGGCTGGATGAGGAAGAGAGGTGGGAGCTGCCCGCCCAAGAGCGCCCCCCCACATGGCACAGATGACGATGACTTAGATACCAGACCCTGGTGGTGGGATACTGAAGAGCAGTCTGCAGAAGGGATGAGCTGGGAGGTGCTAGGAGAAGGGGATTTGTGTGATTAAGGGGAGTCAGGAGAAGGAGGGCCTTCCAGGACAGGGCTAGAGGCTGAGAGTCACAGTGTGAGCACAGACACAGATAGAAAGGAGTCAGAGGTTGGCCCTGCTAACCAACACTAATGCTAACACAGCAACCGGACAGTCCCAGTCCTGCTGGCTCACCTCCTCTTCTGACACCCCGCTTGAGGAGAGTTGTTCATGTTGCTGAGCAATGGGCCAGACAGACCTAGAGGTGGAGCTTGCCCCCTTGTTGCAGCCTTCACTTGCTTGGGAGAAATCTAGAGTAAAAGGCTAGAAGGGGAATGGCAGAGTCAGTGGTCAGTTTCAGCAATGTCTCAGCTGGATTAAGGCAAACCAGAGGACTCCACTGTGTTGTTATTTTCTGTTAAGAAAGAGCTAATTGCATTCCATGCCTTCCATGTGCGTGCCTGCCCTGTGGTTGACCTGGCTTGTTGACAGCTCCTTGACAGTGGGCCGGATTAAAATAAAACAACAAACATACAGCAAAGTGAGTCAACATAATAATAAAACCCTATCCTACCCAAATCTTGCAATCTGCTTCCCACAGTAATGTCAGGTGCGATTGCATGAGTCAGACCATCAGACTATGCCATTTAGGTCTGATGCGGCTTTATTATTTTGAGACACATTTGGTTATATTTGTGGAGTAGCCCCCCAAAAGGGTGTGTCACAGGAAACTATTTTCTATACTGAGTCAGACCAGGAGTTTATCTGGCTCAGTCAACATTGATTGGCAGCAGCTCTCCAGAATTTCAGACAGGTAATCTCCCCCAGTTCAACCAGGAAATGTTGAGGACTGGATCAGGGACCTTCCGTATGCAAAGCAGATGCCCTATCATTGAGCTACAGCAAATGGATGTGTCCACCCATGCCAGATCTTAAACCCACTGCCAGCCCCACACTGCAGGCACACAATTACACCAGGATTGGGGCAAGCACAAGTTACTTCCCATCTGCTGTACGCAAGAGGAGAGCAAGAACTAGGCAGGGCATTTCATCTCGCTCTGCAAACCCCATGCTCAATGCAAAACAATGGAGACTTGAATTTGGTGGAGCTGCCACAGTCACACCAGTGGTGGAGCTCAGGGCCAGCAGGTTCCAGGCTATAGGATTGCTTTGGCCTGGCTGCAATCACATATACTTACCTAGGAGCATGTTGAACTCATGGTGAACTCAGTGGGGCTTACATAGGATTGCGCTGCATTTTTCATAGAATCCTACAATTGTAGAGTTGGAAGGGATCCCAAGAATCATCTCGTCCAACCCTCCTATAATACAGGAATCACAGCTCAAGAAACTCTGGCAGATGGCCATCCAACCTCTGTTAAAAAACATCCAGTGAAGGAGACTCTGTCACCTTCTGATGGAGTCTATTCCACTGTCCAACAGCTCTTATAGTCAGAAAGTTATTCCCGCTGTTTAGCTGGAATCCCCATTCCTGTCATCTGAATCCACTGGTTTGGGGCCTCCTCTCTGGAGCAGCAGAAAACAAGCCTGCTCCATTTATCATGTGATATTTGAAGGTGGTTATCATATCACCTCTCAGTCTTCTCTTCTCCAGGCTAAACATACTCAACTCTCTCAATCGGTCCTCATCTCAGATCCAGATAGTGAATATTTAAATATACTATGTTGCATAGCCATTTATCAAATGCAGACCTTGCTCTTTTTCTAAACATCCCACCCTTTCAACAGCATTCATAATTCAAAATATGAAAAAAATGATTTACAGAATGAAAATGGCTGCAAGACCATTTATATCTGGGATGGAGTTTGGAAATTGACAATTAGGAGGAGCTGCTGAATTTGTTGCATTCTGGGGGGTTGTAATTTTTTTTTTTTTTTTGCTGTTTATTGTCACTTACTGCTTTATAGTTTTATTTTTTCATCACATATTTATGCAAACCCTTGAGTCTGGGCAAAGCGATATAAAAATATTTGAAATAAATAAGCAAACAACTTTGAATTTTTACACGTACGGAACTTGGTTTGAGAATCCCACCTCCCCATCCCTCCCTCCCTCCCCGATCTTCCTTTCTATTCTTCTCCACTTACTGGCCAACTATCCCCAAAGCAGATCCTATGTATGTTTAATTTATTATTTTCTCCATGGAGACGCACAACACAGCTGACCTTTCCAGATTCAATAAAAGTGGATTCTGCTGCGGGTCTCCTGTCAACTGCTGCAATAAGCAGCAGAGGGTTCTAATATGCAGAGTTTGGGGAGGGGGGACCATAGCAACAACCACCCCCCCATAACGTTAAAAATAATCATTTTGGAAAGGGTCGTGCATGAAATCATTTTCAGCAAGGGCAGATCAGGCCATGGTTGAAGAACTTGCAATGCAGCACATACATAAAGACGAATTAGCTCCATTCAGGTATTTGAGCAATCAGGAAACAGCACATGGGAGTGGGGAGGGCATGGGTTGAGTATGCTGACTCCATCCCATCGATCTCCACAAATTAGAAGGTAGCTGTTGGCAGCAGGGAACCTCCAGTCTTTGTGGGGTCCTCAAACTCACTCAGGGAGCCTGCTTGAGAGTTCTAGTCTCTAGGAGCCAGTGTTGCATCGTGGTTTGGGAGACAGACTAGGACGTGGGAGACCAGGGTTCAAAGCCCCACTCAACCATGAAGCTCACTGGGTGACCTTAGGGGCCAGTCGCTGCTTCTCGTCTTAACCCATCCTGAAGGAGTGTCTCCTCCCCCATCGTTCTGCCCAGACACAGAGGTCCAGTGCCAAGGGCCTTCTGGCGGTTCCCTCACTGCAAGAAGCCAAGTTACAGGGAACCAGGCAGAGGGCCTTCTCAGTAGTGGCACCCGCCCTGTGGAACACCCTCCCACCAGATGACAAAGAGAACAACAACTACCAGACTTTTAGAAGACATTTGAAGGCAGCCCTGTTTAGGGAAGCTTTTAATGTTTAACAGACTATTGTATTTTAATATTTTGTTGGAAGCCACCCAGAGTGGCTGGGGGAACCCAGCGAGATGAGCAGGGTATAAATAAGTGAGATGAGCAGGGTATAAATATGCGCAGCTCTGGAAAAGGCATTTCCCTTCTTCTCCAATGTACTCAGCATCATATACCAGATGGTATATGCACACTAATCTTCAAGCATTACACAGCAAGAAGCATGAGACATCATAGAGCTAATCTACGTATTTATTTACACACTATGTACAGACAAAGAATTATGGCGTTATCTCTCATCAGTTCCGGGAGAGAAAAGCAAAAGTACAGTCCAACAGTACCCACAATGGAAGAGAGATAAGGTCGTCTTCTGTTCCCATGGTATCCCAGACAAGCATGTGAATCACACCAATCACATCTGCAGCATAGGATGCATGAAATACTAACATTGGCTGCCATGCTTACTAGAGGCTGATGGGAGCTGGAAGCATCTGGCAACATCTGGATGGCACCAGGTTCTGATTACCTGCCTTGAACTCTACTTTTGACCTTGTGTCCTATTAAGTTTTTATATTTCTTTATTTTAAATAATTTTATACCATCTTTCATAAAAATATCTCAAGGCAGTTCACAATAAAACAGGAAAAATATAATAAAAAGAATAACTACAGCAGCAACAAAGGCCCTATCTGCACTATACATTTAAAGCACTTTAAACAGTCATCATTTCCCCCAAGGAATGCTGGGAATTGTAGTTTGTTAAGAGTGCTGAGAGTTGTTAGGAGACATCCTATTCCCCCCATGAGCTACCATTTCCAGAGTTCCATGAGAAGAGTTATTGGCTATTAAACTACTCTGCTAACTGTAGCACTGTGAGGGGAGTTTAGCACCTCTCAGTACCCTTAGCAAACTACAGCTCCCAGGATTCTATGGTGGAAACCATGACTGTTTAATGTGTTGTTTATGAACATTAACATTCCATTAACATACAGCAAGGCAGAGTACACAAGAGAAAATCAACAAAATAATAATTTAAAAATCACCCCCAAAATTATGAAATATCAAGAAATACTGATTAAAGAAAATGTTATATTGTAAAGGCCTGTCTAAACAAATATGTAAAGGTAAAGGGACCCCTGACCATTAGGTCCAGTCGTACCCGACTCTGGGGTTGCGGCGCTCATCTCGCTTTATTGGCCGAGGGAGCCGGCGTACAACTTCTGGGTCATGTGGCCAGCATGACTAAGCCGCTTCTGGCGAACCAGAGCAGCGCACGGAAACGCCGTTTACCTTCCCGCCGGAGCGGTACCTATTTATCTACTTGCACTTTGACGTGCTTTCGAACCGCTAGGTTGGCAGGAGCTGGGACCGAGCAATGGGAACTCACCCCGTCGCGGGGATTCGAACTGCCGACCTTCTGATCAGCAAGTCCTAGGCTTTGTGGTTTAACCCACAGCACCACCTGCTGCTTTAAATGCTGCTTTAAATGTATCATGCAGACGGAGCCAAAGTCAAAATGAACCCCTATGCTGGTATTAATGGCCAAAGCAGACTGTTAGCTGTATTGATTCTCAAGGGGGAAATGGGAAATAAAAGTTTGCAATAAAACACACATACACAACACATTTTGTGATGCCGGACATTTTGCTAACAATACCAACAACAAGGAGAACAAGAATGTATGGCAAGAGATGGAGCAGAGAATATATGTGCACGGAACTTTCCAATAAGCAGTGAAATGCTTACAGGTTTGTAGGCACATTAAGATGCTGTCTTTGGCAGCTTGACAAAAGGCAAAGGTTTGGCATGCTGCATTTTCTGCAGAAAATTTTTCTTTTTTTGCTCATCTCAACAGCTTACTGCATAATGGCTAATGGGTGGAAAGCAGGTCTGGGAAGAGAGGCAGCTAGCAGGATGCTGCAGCAAAGAGCCTCACCGTGTGTGGCTCATATAATGGCATCCAAATGTCTTTTTGGGTGTGGCCCCAGGCCAATTGTTAGACTCTACTGGTTCAGAGCCATGGAGGAAAGGGGCTGGTCAATTGAAAGGCAGCATTCATGAAAAGGAATTGATGTGATCATATGATGCATGAGAGAGATGGACAACAGACCCACAAATAGTTGGTGATGGGGAGGGGCTGTACCTTAGGGATATAGGACCTGCTTCGCATTCCAAAGATCCAAATTTCAATATAAACATAAGCAGAAACTGCTGGATCATGCCCAAGGGAGCTCATTTAGTCCAGCATCCTGTTCTCACAGTGGCCAACCAGATGCCTCAATGGGAATCCCGCGAGCAGGATTTGAGCTCAAGAGACCGTCCCTATCCTGTAGTTTCCAGCAACTGGTATTCTGAGGCATTACTGCCTATAGCCATCAGTAGCCCTCTCCTCCTCCATGAATTTGTCTCATCATCTTTTAAAGCCACCCAAGTTGATAGACATCACTGCCTCCTGTGAGAGTGAGTTCCATAGTTTTACTATGTGCCGTGTGAAGAACTATTCTCCATAGGTACAGTCAGAAAAGACTCCTCTCTGAAATCCCAGAGGGCTGCTGCTACCCCATAAACTCATACCCTGTTTTTTGTGCTTGAATTCCCTGGATTCCTGCTTTACAGTTGTGCCTTGGTTCTCAAACCCCTTGGTACTCGTACGTTTTGGGTCCCAAATGCCAAAAACCTGGAAGTAATTGTTCCAGTTTTCAAACGTTTTTTGGAAGCAGGACATCCGACGCAGCTTACGCTTGAGTGCAGGAAGCTCCTGCAGCCAATCGGAAGCAGCTCCTTGGTTTTTGAACATTTCAGAAGTTAAATGAACTTCCGGAATGGATTATTCTCAAGAACCAGGTTACAGCTGTATTTATTTTCAAATGTTTTTATGCTTTGTTGGTTTCAACCTATATTTTTGTTTTAATGACGTTGCTTGTTTAGAGATTTTTCAAAAAGTCTAAAGTGGTTTATATTTTTTTTAAAAAATGATGTAAATGAATAGAGTGGCCATCCTGGTTGGAGCTGATGAAGATTTGTAGTCCAAAACACCTGAAAAGCACCAATTTGGGGAAGGCTGGTTGTAGGCAATGCTTAGGAAACAGGGCGACTGGCCTGATTCAGCCAAAGCAGCTTGCTCCCTGTCACATGCTGATAAATGGTTACATCCTGAAATCAACCACAGCTGGCAAATGTGCCAATGTTTCAAAAGACTAACCCGGAGAAAACATGGCATGAAAGTTTCCAAAAGGAGGCGTTTTGAGAGGAAAGTTGTATCAGCACTGCTGGTCAGGGATCTGCTCCTGACTCCTGTGATATTGAAACAAGCACCCAACTAGCATTTTTGCCCTCTACAGACTTTCTAATGAGCTGTCTGCCACCACTACCACTGCCCCATCTCTCTGAAACACATTCATTAGAGATAATCCAGTTCCTAACAAGGGCTCCTGGCACATCCCGTTACCTATTCTTCATTGGGGTGGGTGGGAGATTAAAAACTGAACAGAATAAAGCAGACCTTCAATAGAGTCTACTCAAATATCAGGGTGGTGGATTAGAAAGATGTTCAGAGACACCAGCTGGATGGAAGCTCAGCTGAGCAGCCATGACTCTATTGGCTTCTAATCAGCTGCCAGGAAAGAGGACAAAGGCCTGAATGTTAAGAGCAGCCTTTAAAGGCATTCGAACATTAAATACATAAATAAATCAGGGCTGAGCCACATCTGAAAGAAGACAATGGCAAGCAAATGAAATGTGGAGCAAGAGAGACAGAAATCCTGCAATGGGTGAAATCATTTTATGTGAGTCTTTGTCTCTGTATCCAGGAATCAGACAATGGTCGCCTTTTTGTGGGGGGAGATAATTGAGCCCAACACATTTTAGAGTTCTGGTGCTGAGACCTCATTCTCATCTGTCTCCCAAATGGTCCTTTGAAGTTGGCTTGATCATGGCAAGCCAGCCTGCAATTGCTCAGCTTGCATTCTCGAAGAGTCTGAGCAGTTAAGTTGCAAAGCGAAACACGGGCAGGCAGGTAACACAACTGGGAGATTGAGTTTGTCATGCTTCATGCCTCCAGATATATTGTCTTCCTGTTTTTGCTCTAAAATGAAAGGGGAAAAACACACACCCCAAAATGCTAGGCAGAGCAGCTAGAAATGGATGCCTCAGGATCGCTGGCCTCCCAAGCCCCTTAGGGCAAGCCATGACTACTCTGACAGGGTGAGAGTTTGCTGGGCCAGTGAAGCAGTGCTTCTGGGCCAATGAGCTGCTGTGGGAGGCATGGGGTTCCTCTGGCTCATGAGAAGATGCCCAGGAGCGTCTTGTTGTGGTTCCAGAGGCCCAGGTCCTAATGGAGGCTGTTCTGTAGACTATCAACTTCAGGCTCTGTGGTCTCCCCATCTCCAGCAGCACTCTCAGAACCACCATGAATGTAGCCCAGGCCCTTAGCTGCAGCCTCTGACTCTGTGGTCATATCCACACCAGTGCTATGATAGCACTTATGGCTTCCCACAAAGAATTCTGGAAGCTGTAGTTTGCTAAGGGTGCTGAGAATTCTTAGAAGGCCCGTATTCCCCCCAGAAAGCTGCAATTCCTAGAGTTGCCTGTGAAGAAGGATTGAGTGTTAAACCACTCTGGGACTGAGTACAAACGTACCTTGGAAGTCAAAAGGAATCCATTCCAGAAGTCCATTCGACTTCCAAAACATTCAGAAACCAAGGCACAGCTTCCGAATCAGAAGCTGTGAAAGATGCATCAGACATCCAGGTTCTAAAGAACATTCACAAACTGGACCATTCCCTTCCAGGTTTGCAGCGTTCGGGAGCCAAAAAGTTCAACTCACAAGGCATTCATCAACCAAAGTACAGATGTAATCTCCACAGATGATCATGTGTACAGTGGTGCCCCGCAAGACGAATGCCTCGCAAGACGGAAAACTCGCTAGACGAAAGGGTTTTCCGTTTTGGAGTTGCTTCGCAAAACGAATTTCCTATGGGCTTGCTTCACAAGAAGAAAATGTCTTGCGAGTTCCTGCGGGGTTTTTTTCCTCCCCCCTTTTTCTAAGCCGCTAAGCCGCTTATCCGCTAAGCCGCTAAAAGCCGCTAAAAGCCGCTAATAGCGCTAATAGCACTAATCCGCTAATCCGTCAATGGGCTTGCTTCACAAGACGAAAAAACTGCTAGACGAAGAGACTCGCAGAACGGATTCTTTTCGTCTTGCGAGGCACCACTGTATTACCCACTGTATTACCCTTAGAAAGGGGTTGGGCCAGATAATCCCTGAGGCATCTTCCAACTCTATGATGATGCTTCAAAATGTGGTCCTCCAACCTTGCTGCATTTGGGGGCCCTCATGTTGCTGAATGGAGACCTGGACTCTTGCCTCAGAGTCCTGCCCTGATTTGGATGCTTATTACTCATTCAAGAGGAGAGAGAGAGAAAGTGTCCCCCTCCAGAAGACCTGTTTATTCAGGCCCCGGGCTTCCCCAAAAGCTTCAGTTTCAGAGGGGCTAATAAGAGTAATGAAGAGATAGCAGCTAATAAATTGTAATTAATATTTAAAAGTGAAGTGTCACCCAGTGTGGGAGGCATCAATTAACACATAGCAGAGCTCCAGCCAGGCTGCTAAGAACCTTGGGATACAGGAGGGAGCCAGAAAACACAGCCCTCTAAATATAGAAGATGCTGGACAGGATCCAGCAAGCTACTTTAGGCCTCCTTTGAGGAGCTTTCTGTGGTGGAGGAACAAGGCTGTTAGGGATTAGTAGGGCTCTGAAGAGTGTGGCAGAGCCAGGGGACCAGAGGAGAGACCCAGGAGAGGGGGCACTGATTTGTGGGCTGTCACACAACCTGCAAGGGGGGAGGGAGAGTCAGGGCAGTCCAAGGCCGAGGAAGACACATAGGATGTGGCCATGGAAGGAGAGACAGTCCCACCAGCGATCTACGAGTTAGTAGATCCCGCACCTTCTCCTATCCCACTGTATCCTAGAACCAGAAGGGGCTTCTATATACCCTCCTAGAGGGTATATTATATACCCTTCTAGAGGAGGCAATATAAGCCAGAGGAGGGGGAGCCCCTCGCCCAGTTACTGCAACTGCTCCATAGGGCCCAGACCCGTGGACAGCTGTCTAGAGGCTAGAAGCATGTGTGTGTGTAAGTGTTTCTCTTGCTAATAACAATAATTCAAATATTTGTACCCCGTCCATCTGACTGGGCTGTGGCAGCCGCTCTGGGCTGCTTCCAACAAATATAATAACAGCATAATAAAACATCAAACATTAAAAACATCCTTATATAGGGCTGCATTCAGATGTCTTCTGAAAGTTGTATAATTGTTTATCTCCTTGACATTTGATGGGAGGGCATTCCAAAGGGTGGGCGCCACTACCAAGAAGGCCCTATCAGTGTCTTCCTTATCTGGGACATTCCATGACAAAGCCCATAGTGTGCCATTCCTACATTTGGGCACTACATTTGGGAACACACATGGGAATTGCTGTTTGAGAAACACAAGTCCCACCTCCCTCACCCTCATCTCCAAAGTTCTGCAGCCTTAGTCTGCAATCCTAAGGACACTTTTCCGGGGCTAAGTCCCATTGGACTCCGTGGTGCTTGCTTCTGAGTGGACATGCTTAGGATTGTCCTGTTGGTTGCCTGTTACTTTGGATCTAGTCCATTATCTCAGCCATGTGTCAGCTAGGGATGGGTGCACCTGCAAATGTTAGTCACAATTTCTCATTTTTCAAATCTGTTCACCACATTTCTCCATCAATTTGTATTTAAAAAGTAAAAAGGTCTCTGGAAAACTTATCAGCTTTAGTGCATATTAATAAACTTTTATAGGCAGTTTCTCTCCAAATATGCACATTATTTGTGTATAAATTGCCCCTAATATAATGTGTGCTATTTTCCCTGCTATTTTCATTAATATACACACATTTTTGTTCACATTTGTTAATTGGAGAACTCCACTGCAAAAATCAGAGAAGTATGGGTTTTAAAACACAGCTGCATTTCAGTTCACATATTGTTTTGGGAAATGCAAAGCAGATTATCTATTTATTTAACATCCCCAGAGGGTGATGAGGAATTCTCTTGCAGTCCCAAAATGATACAACCCCCCAGCTGTCAGCCTTTTGGCTCAATTCTGACTGCTGAAGCCCAAAAACCTTTCAGTGGAATTTATATTGGATGCTAGCAATATGGAAGACAATAAATGAATAAATAGACCCGATTGACAATTCATTATAATAATCTAATCTAATCTGCTCTTGCTTTGGATAAAGAATTGATTCTATATTTATTATTAGCCACCAAGGTTGTTATCACAAGAAAATGTAAATATTTAAAGAGATTAAGGAAGGATTTATGGTGTATTCAAATCTGGTCCATAGCTATCACCAAAAAATTAAGTAAAAAATAAGGTATATTAGAGGACAAAAAAAGATTTGTCTTCAAATAAGAGGCAAAACAGTATTTTATACGTTAATGGTAATAAAAATGTTTAAATGCTTCCAGTGAAATATGCTATTATTGGGAATTCTTAGTAACTTCAAGTCTGTGTGAGAATAATATTATGAGTTTTTGGGTGCCAGCTTCCCCTAAATTCTTGGGTTCAGTAGATGTTAGAAGTTAATCAAGAGTTAACCAGGATGCCAGACTCCTAACCTCTGGACTCAGCTTCTCATGTTCAGGAGATTGCCTGGGAGATGAGCCATTAAGAAAACAAAGGAAAGGTGATGGGCCATTAAGAAAACCAAGGAGAATGGGTTATGTGTCAGACAGCAGCTGGGTGGGACCACCCTCAACTCAGAGTTAGTTAGAAGACAAAGCCAGAGTTTCAAGTAGAGTTTTGGGGGACTGTGATGTGACCTAGAAGGGAAAAGGTCGCAGGCTAGTACAGGCAGCAAGCTGGAGAGAGAGTCAGAGCATAGTGGCTGATTACTGTTTAAATCCAAAACTATGGAAGAAACAAAACCCTCTTGGGGTGTTAATGCTGTGAGCACCTCCATTGTTGGCTCAGGTTGTATATATGTGTAAATACAGTGGTACCTCTGGCTACGAAGTTAATTTGTTCTGGAGGTCCGTTCTTAACCTGAAACCATTCTTAACCTGAGGTACTACTTTAGCTAATGGGGCCTCCCATGGCCGCCGCACCGCCGCCACACGATTTCTGTTCTCATCCTGAGGTAAAGTTCTTAACCCGAGGTACTACTTCTGGGTTAGCGGAGTCTGTAACCCAAGGTGTTTGTAATCCGAGGTACCACTGTAAACCATATATCATGAAGACACCACAGTCTCCACTGTGCCTCATTTCCAAAAGGAAACATGGACCCTGGGTAAGTGCATTGAACCCCTGGAATCTTACACTGCTGGGAGATTGGGGTGGTGTGCAACAATATCATAAGACCTTGAGAACAATACCCTGATATTTATAAATAAAACAAATATTCTTTGAAAATGTTACTACCCCAGCACTACTTCTTCTTCTTCTTCTTCTTCTTCTTCTTCTTCTTCTTCTTCTTCTTCTTCTTCTTCTTCTTCTTTCTAGGGGTGGTGAATGAAACGGTCCTAATTTGTATGTGTGTTTAATTTTCATTCAATTGTATTTTTTTCTTTTCTTCTTATATGTCAATGAAGTATATGGTCTTCATTAAATAAATAAAAAGATTTTTTTTAAATAATAATAATAATAATAGTAATCTGTCCTTGCATCTAGGTTCTGTCTCTAAACAGATAGCAGGAGAGGGAAGTATGGGTGTAAGGGGGGTGTCGGTGCAGCAAAAGAACAAATCTAGTCTCCAGAATCCCCCTTTGTGGGATCTGTCATGCATCAGGCACTTGCAAAGGCGAGGAGAGCAGCAGAGTAGGGCTAGACTGCCTTTGTGCACCAGTCAAAGCTTTGCACAGGAAGGCAATAATTGAAACAAAAAAAAATCCACACAGACACACTTCCAGATGCCACATTTAAATTGTTTCCGATTAAAACCTTGCACAATCACATTTTGCAAGATTGTGTGGTGCGATGTACTCATCCTGCTCCTGTTGTAGTTTTTCTTTTCCTGGAAGGTGACCTCATGTGGCCAGATTTATATTTCACTGTGATTTTTTTTGATGACTGTAAGAAATATAAGTTGCTAAAGCGGACATGGGGAAGGGGAGATCCACCTGACTCTCCCTCTCCCTCTCTCTGGCATCTTCTCAAGGAAGCTGAACTCTGGACCTCAGGAGCAGGAAGTGCAGATGTGCTTGTTGGTTTGTGCTGAGATTTGTGCATTCTCTCAAATAGGGCACCATGAGGACCCCCCCTGCCAGCAGTCAACAATGCAATATCTGTTTAAATTAGACATACCAGAAACACATCCAGAGCAGCAGCAAAAGATGACAGAGAAACATTTATTAAGTTAAAGAACTATTGCAAGGAAAAAAGAAAGATTTTTATTTTTTTAAAAAACAACATTATAACGCTATGGCAGCTGAGATCACACATTGATAAAAAAGGGGGGGAATGTGCCATCCTCCCAAAAGGGGGGCACCTATTTGCATCAAATTTGCATATGCTAATTTACTATTCCTCTGTTGTTTTTGATGGCTTTAATCTGTGGGGGTTTTTTTTGATATTGTGTGTTCCATTCTAATTTTTGTTTTTGTTTTTCTCCCTCCTAAGTAGCTCTGAATGTGCAGTGAACAAAAGTGTGGAGTAGAAATAACAACAACAACAACAACAACAACAACAACAACAACAACAACAACAACAACAATAATAATACATTATTGTTATTGTTATTGTTACATTTTTAAAAAATGGGTCTTTGGAGTCCTGACATCAAAGAAATGAATAAAAATGGGAAGGTTAAGGGTCTCTTCATTTGTGAAATTTTGGGGTGTTGTTAATTTTCAGGATGCTTCACACATCAAGCTGGCACCAAACAGGCAGGTGGTCCAGCTGCTAATCAGGCAAAGTCAGGAAGACTCTATTTATTTTTCACAGGTTTGTTATTTTTAATTAGAAACTTCTAATCCATTCTCCAAGGGGCTCAAGGACTACAACCCCCCTTATCTCTGACCACTGGCCATGCTGGCCGGGATGGGTAGAAGCTACAAGTCCAGCAACATCTGGAAGGCATCACAGTGGCAACAGCTAGCAAAGAGACTAAAAGACTGCAGTCACTTGTTCAAAAGAGTCTACGCTAATGTATTCGCTAGGTAGCCAGAGACAACCACTCTCTCTGCCTCTCACCTGTAGTATGGCAATCATAATGCTAACCTACTTACACCACAGGCTTGTTGCAAGGATTACTAGAAGGCAATGTCTGTCAAGCCTTGTGCAGGTGCATACGTTTCACCAAACAGAGAAACTTTCCTGTACCATGGACAGCAACCGATTGGAAGCACCTTTTTGTTCTTCTAGGCAGGCCATGTGAGCAGAACATGAAATCACTAGCTGAAGAGCCAAATGTCCTGTAGACAGATGTGAGAGCCTGTTCTCCATATTGATCCTTTGGCTAACAAAACTATCTACGGTCTTTTGATCTGGTGATGGTGGTGAGGTTATATTATAAACTTCCTTGTGATCGTCAGATGAAGAGTGGTATAGAAAACAAGTAAGTAAAAGTAAGTAAGATCCACCCTCTCACGAGGCAGCCAGTATTCTGCCCCCTGCCAAAGAATTTTGTTTTCATGCCCAGAGCCTGACATTTCCCCACTACTTGTGAAACCAGCATGCAGAGATGAAATGGAATGCTTCCACAGATGTAAGAGAATCTTTAAAACTGTACTCCCTCTGTGCAATATTATTTCCAGGGAAAGGCATTTCCAGATATCTAATACTTATTGATTTCTGGTGTTTTTTAAAAACACTCTGTTGTTACTTTCCTTCTTGCATCTTTCCTGTTCCTATGAAAGGAAATATGGAAGCTTCTGGTGGGGATGGAGCAACTGAGAGTGCAAGTCTTTGCCATCTTGCGCACACAAAGCATGGGAACCATGGGAAATGTGAAGAATCATTGAAGAATATGGTGTGTGGGGTGGGTGGAGAGGGAGAGAAACACATCTCCCATTGGCTTGCTTGGGTGAGATTAATTAAAATGTTCCCCCCACACCCCCTTGCAATTCCTACAATCTGTTGCCTGCCTCTTCTTGGTGTGCTGATTTCCATTCAGAAGAATGGTATTCTCTAATGAAATACAGTTTTCCCAGAGAGAACAGACTTCTATGACATTAGAAAAAAATAAATCAGTTCATTTTGTTCTGGCAAGTCTGTGAAAGGTGACTGTGCAGGCATTTCTCCCTCTATGAATCAGAGACTTCTGTTCTTATTGAAATGCGGTTCCTATCAATATTTGATGCAATGGTGTTATCAGTGCAAAAGGCCTGCACTCTGAGAGTGGATGGCTGCATTGAGAGAGATGACATGGGCAGCAACACATCTCTGCTTGTTCCAGAGCTTGAGGTTCAATGACCTCAAGCATGGCAGACCACCCTTTTGTCACTTCGTGTTCACTAGCAGTGGGTGCTACAGATCAGGCCCCCACAATTTGTGACGCACCAAGCTGAATGCATCTCACAGCCCTATACTGTGACCTGTCCAATGCTTAGCATATACTGTTTTTGGAGCCTCACATGGGAAGCAAAGCCAAGAATCATAGACTCATAGAATCGTAGGGTTGGAAGGGACCCTGAGGATCATCTAGTCCAACTCCTTGCAATGCATGAATATGCAGCTGTCCCATACAGGGATCAAACTTGCAGCCTTGGCATTATGAGACCATGCTCTAACCAACTGAGCTATCCAGGCTGACATAAAGAGGCATCCTGAAATCTGGTGAGAGGTCCTGACCCACTCCTTTCCTGGGTGAACCTGTCAGTTTTTGGTTTCTCTGTTTCCCATTCCCCCCCCCCATCTTCATTTTAATTCTCCACATTTCCAGGTTAGTTTGTCTATATATATATCTGTCTGTCTGTTTATCCATGTATCTAGTGTGCCATTCAGATTCATCAGGATTTTAGTGCAAATTTCTCCTAATATACACATCTGTATGTAATTTTGTCTAATATACATATTTTTCCAAAGCAATATTCCAGAATATTGTGCAATTGTGTATGTCATTTTCATTAATATAGGCATTCCAGTGCAAAACAACAACAACAAAACAACCTATATTTAGATGAGTACCTAATAAGAAGATCCATAAAAACAGCTATACCAAAAGGAATTATTTGAAAATAGGAAATATGGCAAGAGGGTGCAAACTATGCCCTCGCTCAGGGCACCATATTACCAAAGTCTGGCTTCTTGTTCTTGGAGGCCTCTGGCATTTTGGGCTTGGGGGTTTCTGGTTCATTGCACCATTGGTCTCTCAACCTCAGAGTCTGGGCGATTGCTTAACTTCAAAGAAAATATTGTAGAGTTGGAAAATGTTCACAAATAGACAGCCAACATGAGGAAAGGTTACATTATTTGGGACTTTTTAGTTTAGAGAAAAAGAAAGGAAGAGGTGACATGACCTGGCATCTTGTTCATGGGGATTCAGCACAGTTCCACAGTAGAAATAATTATTCAGACTGGAAAGACAATCTTCAGCTGCGCCAAACATTTCAAACACTTCCTTTTCAACCATTGGTTGGGTGAGTGGCAGTGGCAGATCACACAGAGGCAGGAATATCCCCTCTTGAACTTTTGGAAGTGGGTTGCTTGCTGACTTTACCTTTTTTTGGAGAACCCTGGGGTTTTCCATTTGCTTCTTGCTTTTTAACTTTTAAACAAGGCCCCCTGCTGTCCACAGCTGTGCAAAGCTCTCTCCAGACACAGTAAAGTAAGTGGCAACCCTCTTATGAACATTTCAGATAAATCCTCCCCCACTTCCCAAAGTATCAGAGAACTGACCCCCACTTTTTTAAAGGGAGAAATTTTTCAGGAAACCTGGGTAGCAGGGAAGATCTCAGTCCAGCCTTTATTTCAGTGTGCGCGCACTAAACTGCAAAATGGGTGAGACATTCAGTTCAGTTCCATAAGGGTTTTTTGTTTGTTTGTTTTGTTATACTAAAAGACAAATGTCATTGTTCCAAAACCAGGAGCATCTATCTAGCACTGTATCTCAGTTGATCAAAGAGTCTTGCTCACCTTTGGTAGAGGAAACTGGACAGGGCGACCCTTTGGTTCTTCCTGCTGCTGTGCTCCTTCAAAGTGTGCCATTGAGCAAAGTTGGTGCTGACATAAGGATAGGGTAGCTGAGCTGAAAACAGCTGCCCTTTAGAGGGGAAAGACACTTTACTAGGCACATGAGCAGTATGGAGGGAAATAGAAAAAGCAACATTATTTGGTGAATTTAGAACATTGCTAAACTGAAGCACAGTGGCTGAATTCAGATGTAATAATGAATGTCGTTATGAGGATGTTCTTGTGGTGAGTCTCTGGTTCATATGCGCCAAGTTTCCAGATCAAATTTGAAGCAAAGGATAGCTGCCTTGTTGTCTGAATGCTGAGTGCTGCTTTGTGCAAACTATAGTTTGTAATGAAAGTACAATGTGACATGACAATTTGGTTCTAGTTTAGGGTCCTGGTTTGACTGCATACTGGTAGTTCGGGAACTTATACTGCCTTGGGCTTCTGACTTTTTCTGAACATTTAACATTGGCAACGAAGGTGGGATCGATGAGCTTCCGCTGGCTGCCAGAGGCCCAAGACCGCATCACAGCACTTCGGCAGAATTCAAAGAATTTGTAACCAAGAATGGAATACGCCACATTCATTCCGCTCTTTTTCACCCAGCCACTAATAGCCAAGCTGAATGCATGGTCCTTACTACCAAAGATGTGCTTAGGTGTATTGTGCATGGAGACTGGACTCTCCAGTTCTTATTGGCTCAACACATCACCCCAAGTGCAGTGACTGGCCAGAGCTTATGGGGAGGAGGCTCACTACCCTCCTTGATCGTATGCACCCTGGGGACACTGTGTACGTCCAAAACTATGGGCCCGGATAGGGTTGGGTCTCTGGTATCATTGCCCACTGTACAGGTTCGGTTTCCTATGAGGATAGGGTTGGAGGGGGGACTGGTTTGGAAGAGACATCTCGACCAGATCAGAGTCAGGGCACCTCCGAACACGGAACTTCAAGCGGAGCCAGAGGACAGAGAAATGGGTACTTTGGGAGATTCTGTGCGCAGGCCACGGTGGGAACCAGATGGGTTGATGGTGAGTGAGTTACCCCAGCAGGGCGACTTCAGGCCGGAATCCTCAGTGGCTCCATCGTCAGTGACCCCTTCAGAGCTGGCCTTGCTGACCGCCCCACTTAGACCGTGGGTACCGGAGAAACCTCCTGGGTCACCCACTTAGACACAGGAACCACGATGGTCCCAGCGGGAGTGGGAAAGGCCAGCACACCTTGATGACTATGTTTGTTCCTTTTGTTAGGAAGTTGGGGGAGGAGTGTTATGTATTGGGTTTAACACATTTTGTTACAAGCCGCGTTCTAACCAATCGTATAAGCGTTGGTAGACAAACGTTCTAATGGCAAGTAAGCACATGCATTTTCAACTGTCAACAGTCAGTTCATGCTCGGGTTCATTATTGTGTTGTCCAGTCAGTTTGGTTCTCGTGTTCCTATGAGTGAGCTGTTGTCACTGACAAATGTTGAATAAACTTTGTTGAGGAACTTATACTGCCTTGGGCTTCTGACTTTTTCTGAACATTTAACACCTTCATTTGCAAGGAATCGTACAAAACAAAGTGGCACTAGTAAAGAAAACTTCCAGGGTGGCAACAGAAAGGAAACTTCAAATGCTTTAGCAGTTCATCAAAACTATCCAGCAATATCAAGTTATAGGAAAACTGGTGCTATTAACAGTGATCCTTCTAGTTGGTTAATTGGTTCAGCAACTTCCATGCACATGATGTGTGATGCTAATTATTTCCACCAAGAGTTAATGATAACTAATCACAGGCAGCTACAGGAGAGCTATGAGATTCAGGTGAGGGTCAGATGCCTTGTCAATCCCAGCAGGTATATAAGAGATATATAAGAGGACTACCCGGCCTGCTCAGGCCTACAGTAGATCACTGCCAGTTTTTAACTCTGTGAGTAGATCGCAGTCTCTTGGGAGTTGGCCACCCCTGGACTACATGACCCTCATAGTCCCTTCCAACTCTAAAATTCTATGATTCTAAAGAAGGTCACTCTTCGAACTTCCTCCTTTTGCTCTGTTATTTTGAAGGGGGGGCACCTCATGATGATGGGGAGTGTGTGTGTGTGTGTGTGTGTCGGATGCTTCAGGATTCCCAAGGGTACCATTGCATCCAAGGTCACCCCACTGGTGGCCTCAGACTTAGCTCTTTGCTCAGACAACTCTCTTCAAAGCTCAGCCAACAGGGCCATGGGGAGCTGTCCAGGGTCCTGACCTGCTTAGAGAAACTTGCCTCGACCTTCTCGTCTCACCAGACTTGACATGCTTGACCTGTTTCTTGCTTCCACTTCCCCTGTGAGCTCCAAGTGCCAGAAGAGCAGAACAGGCACCATGTTAGGGAAAGCTGCTCTAGTGCTTAGGACAGAAACATGGCCAGTTCAGGCCAAAACAACAGCTCTTCTCCCCTTATTGGGAAGGTTTCTGCTACAAACGGTCATTAACGGCTTGTGTCTGAGATGCTGCTGAAAGGCACTTTTTTATTTTTACCTTGCACACCCTTCGCATTTCATTACGTTTCTTCCTGTCAGATTATTATGAGTGACACAGAACTGCTGATGTAATAATGTAGAGATGTGGGGGAGAAAAACACCAGGTTCCTTTACCTTCCAACTGTCCTTGTAACCTGAATATTCCAAGGAAAGAGGAAGGTGGAGGTGACATACCAAATGCCTGTAACAGAGGCTATTTGTGTCATCAGACTTCTTTCACATATTATAAAGGGTTCCTGGAGATGAACATGAAGTGACATGGATTGCCATAGGACTAGGCAATCTGCTCCTCCATCACTTCAGAATCACAGACGTGGGAAGGACCATGGAAGTCAACCATTCCAGCCTTGTGTTCCATGCAGGATCTGCAACTGCAGCATCCTTTACATCAGGATGTGTGTGTGTCTCCAAGGTTCATCTTGTAATGGGGCAAGGCTTTCCAAACTATGGGAATTCATAGTCTGAACTCCTGCAGCACAGAGAGATAACATCTTTCTTTCCTGCCTTCTTTTAGTCAGACTCAGGGGAATAAGCAAACCAAACTGGCATTTATTTTTGTGGCTGAGTGAAACAGTTTGACAATCCAGGGAAGATGAATAGCAGCGCCAACATGATTCATTTCTTTCTACATGTGTCACACATTGGGTGTGTGTATGTGTGAGTGTGTTGTGAAATATAGTCTATTTTCCCATTTGTAATAGAACCATAGCATTAGAGAACATAAGAAGAAGTGGCTGAATCAGGCTAGTGGCCCATTTATGTGGTCCACCATCCTGTTCTAATAGTGACCATCCTAATGTCTATAGGAAGCCTGAAAGAAGGACCAGAGCTCAGTAGCACTCTCCACACTTGTGATTTTCATTGACCGGCATCCAGAGGCATACTTGTTCCAATAGCGGAGGTGAAACATAGCTATCATGGAGAGTAGGAGGGCCAGCTCAAGGCAGTTTGGCACCAGAGGTGAACAGCAAAATAGCACCTCCATCCTCACCAGGAAAAAGGGGTAAGTAAAGATCTACATCACCAAGGAGAGGAGGATAAAAACTTACACTGGGATATGATGCCGCTGTGTTGCCTCACCGAGGCTCATGGCTGGGCCAGCTCTGGCTAGTGGGAGAGACTTATCTTCCGTAAAATTGTCTAATCCTCTTTTAAAGCTATCCAGACATTAAACTAATTGATGTAGTTCCCAAGTGCCCCTCTGGATCCCTCTTTTAATAACTGGTGTTACATTGACCACTTTACAGTCCTTAGGTACATAGACTGATCTTAGGGGAAAGTTGCATCTTTTTGGTACTAGACCAGCAATTTCACATTTGAGATCTTTAAGAACTCTCAGGTGGATGCCACCTGAACCCTGCAATTTGTTGGTTATTATTTTGTTTCTAAGCCCTAGAACTTCATTTCTCATCACCAGGATTTGCCTCAGTTTCCCCTGAGAAAGTTAGCCCATGCACAGGGATGTGCCTTGTATCTTGCTAGTCAAAGACAGATGCAAAAACAGCCGTGTCCAGGCTGAGCACACCCGGCTCTAACAATCTTTCCTCAATCTTTGTTGCACTCCTTTGGACACAATCCAGTCAATATCCTTCCTATTGTGTGGTGTCCAGAAATGGGCACAGGACTTCAGGTGGGCAATGTCTATTTACTTCCAAGCTCTCCTCCCCCCCCCCACCTCCTGGCATGTGGAGTTTATTCTCTATCTGGCTTTGTAAGAACCTGTTATTTCTTAGCCCATTAACCTTTCCCTTTGTTTCCCTTTGTTTCTATTTTCAAATTTTATTTTATTTTTTTCTCCACCAGCCAACTGGCAAAAATATGTTTAGGTTCCTCAGGGTGCAAAGCTTGCAGCTCCATCTCTAATGCTTGGTATATTTGGAAATTATTGTTTGAAAAGTTTACTTGCTAACTTCATCAGAAGTATGATTGTATGTGCTAGCTGCTAACAAAGTTAGATGTATTGCATTTTATGTTCTGAAAGTGGAAAATGCAATTTAGGGCAGCGGTCCTAGAATCAAAGAATTGTAGGGTTGGAAGGGAATCCAAGGGTCATGGGTCATGGCCTGAATGGGTCAATGACCCATTGACAAAAAGATTATTCCATCTACTGCACCTTCAGCTTGGGGACGCGGGCGGTGCTGTGGGTTAAATCACAGAGCCTAGGACTTGCCGATCAGAAGGTCGGCGGTTCGAATCCCTGCAACGGGGTGAGCTCCCATTGCTCGGTCCCAGCTCCTGCCAACCTAGCAGTTTGAAAGCACGTCAAAGTGAAAGTAGATAAATAGGTACCGCTCCAGCGGGAAGGTAAATGGCGTTTCCGTGCGCTGCTCTGGTTCGCCAGAAGCGGCTTAGTCATGCTGGCCACATGACCTGGAAGCTGTATGCTGGCCCCCTCGGCCAATAAAGCGAGATGAGCACCACAATCCCAGAGTCGGCCACAAATGGACCTAATGGTCAGGGGTCCCTTTACCTTTACCTTTACACCTTCAGCTCCCTTCAGACTATTGTCTGCTTCTGCTGCAGCTTGCTGGCCTCCTTTTGGGGCATCTGGTTGGCCACTGTGAGAACACAATGTTGGACTAGATGGGCTGTTGGCCTGATCCAGCAGAGCTCTTCTTGTGGACTAGGTGTCAGGGAGAATTTGGAGGAACAAGTGACAGAAGAGGCGGAGCAGGGGCTCGGGGATGCTGTGGAGCTCTTCAACCACCCAGAGACAGAGGAAGTGGAAGAGAGGGCGGAGATTAGCCAGGAGGAGGAAGGGCTCAGGGATGCTGCAGAGCCCTTCAACTGCCCAGAGGCTCAGGAAGGGAGCTCAGACTCTGGAAGGGAAGGGGCTTTCAAATCAGCACAGATAAGGAGGGAAATGAAACATAAGGATCAAAGACATCTCGCGCAATTCCCACGCCTACTTTGTTGATGCGGGAATCGAAGGAAGCCACTCCCCGAATCTGATTCAATGGGTTCAGACGCGTAATCCTGAACTGTAGCTGTTTCTTGAACATATGTGATAAAGATGGTAAATATCAAGCTGACTGTGCCAGGGTGTTAATGTGAAGGGGAGACACCACCTTTACACTAGGTGACAGCGAAGTCAGCACTGTGTGGCTGCACCAGAGAAGGCCATCTGGGACTCCTGCACTGACTGGGCTTGATGGGTAATGGGAGTCCAGAAATCTGGAGAGTAGCAGGTCAGTGGAGGCTGGTGCAGATGTTGATGATGAGCTAGATGGACCTGTGGCACCTTCCCATGGACCACTGGTTCTCTCAGCTGCTTGGCCACAGCTGTTGCAACTTGGACCCCAGCGGTGGTGAACTTTGGGCACTCCAATTTCAGCGGCGTCCTATGTGACGCTAAAATTCAGCGTGCCTCTACCTCTTGCACTCTGTTCTACAGCATTGTTGTGGCTCCCCCTGCAGTGCCAAGTGCAGCTGAACCAGCCGCCTCTGACCCCAGAGCCATGGCCAGTTGCTACAGAACTTCGTTGCCTGCCTAAGGCTGGCTACCACTTCAAGCACCTCTCATTTGGGCCTAACTCTTCCAAAACTGGGATATATGCTCTTAAGTTTTGGTCTTGATGGATGAAGTCCTTGCAGGGTTTCCCACCCCCTTCTTCATATCTTTCTTTGTGGGAGCATTACACGGATGAGGCTCCAAATGGCAACTTTTAACATGAGCGAGATCAGAAGAGCAGGGGGGAATTCAATGAAATTCTGTCTGCTTAAAAGGAGATGCAGGATGCTACAGAAGCCCTTGAGACTAATGATCACATTCCACTCCTCAGTTTCTGTCTGAGCATTTTCTCTGCATTAAATAGGAGTGGGCAGGAGGTTGCGTCCTATCAATATTTCAAGCTTAGTTATCAGATCCAGAGGAATCCAAGCCTTTTCTGTTCCAGCACTGCGTTCTTGGGTCTCAGATTTTGTTTTGACATATTATCCCTTTTCTGTGCATTTCTGAGTGCCTAATGTTTTATTAAGTGTTATGTCAGATGGACGGGTATTTTAATATTTATTAATTTAATGAAGAACCAACCAGGTTTTTGTCTTTCCCCCAATTAGAATAAAGAGCCACCCTTATCTGCTATTGGTGGGTTGCTGATGTGGTGGGTGAAGGTGATGAAGAGAGGCACTATGTGCTCCACCACTCCTAAAAAAGAGGTTATGGTTAGTTTTACTTGTATCATGCATGAAGAAAAAAACTGCCCCAAGAATATGGATGTCACCACCAAATAGCATCTTCCTGGCCCTTACAGAGGAAAAAATCATTTTAATGATTTTGTCTCTCAGTATTTCCTAATCCTTGCATACACATGGGACACCTGTGGCTGCTCAGATGCTGATGAATTCCAACTTGCATCAGCCCAATGGTCTCAGATAGGATGGGGACTGTAGTCCAACAACATCTGGAGGGCCACAGGCTCCCCATTCTTGTGCTGGCAGACCCTTTTATGTTGGCTGCAATATGTAGGTAACCACTTGGGTCAGTGCCATTCCTGTCCCTATGATGGGAGAAATCCCCCCCCCCCTTTAGAGGAAGAAGTCTTGAAGGACCTCCACCAAAAGAGAGGGGATGAGAAAGGCTTCCTTCAGTCCAATGGACCAATCAGCAGGCAACTAGGGGTGGTAGCACCCCTCTTCCTTCAACACATCGTTTGGCCCCCCTATCCACCCTCAGGTAGTGTGGACTATGTAGGAGATTCGGAGGCGTTTTTAAACAGAGTTTGGATGGCCATCTGACAAGGATTCTTTAGATGGAGTTCCTGCATTGCAAGGGGTTGGATGATGTGGGGTACCTGCCAAGTCTATGATTCTATTATTACCAGCAACTGGTATTCAGAGGCACATTGCCTCTGCAGGAGGGCAGTGCTATGTATGCTTAGATAGCTTGTCCTGTAGGTTGCAATCCTTCCACCGTGCCTACAGTCAGATTCAACTGCCATAGCTCAGTTGGCTTCTGTATGTGGAATGGGAAGGGGCACCATCTTGCCCTTTGCCTCAGGCATCAAAATATCTCGAGCCGGCCCTGAAAGTTGCCCTGTGTGAAGTTCAGATGCATTTTTACTTTTTGCTAAAGCAACGCAGAGCTCCCGCTGAGAAACAGGAGAACAGCTCACCATGCCAGGAATGGATTTCTTAAAAAAACAAAAAAAGGTCCACCCATTCAGATGAAAGCTGTTGCTATAGATCAAGGGCAGAAAGGAGGACTTGATGTACTCAGAAACTCGTAGAAGACTTCTGAGCACAGTTTCAATGATGCAACACATTTGTGGATCACCTATGCACATGTTGAGGCTTCCAGGCCCTCTCTGTGGATCAGCCTCCACCAACCTGGTACCCTCTAGATATTTCAGACTACCACCAGCCCTGGCTGAAGCTGAATCACTGGTGAGGGCTGCCTTGGAGGCAATGCTGCTCCTGGGGAATCCAGTGGTGGCAGGAGGGGGCTGCTTCAGGGCATTCTCCCTATTTCAAGCCAAAACCAGAAACCCATGATTAGAATCTTGCATAGTTTTTGATTTGCTGATGTGCAACCCCAAAGGATTGCTTTGATGATGAAGACGAAGTGATCCAGGAGGCCCCCAATGTAAATCCCCCTCCACCCCAATTCTGCAAGGGGAGACAGACAAGCGTACCATTCTTTTATTTCCCTGGTGGTCCTTTTGCAAAGTTATGATGGCATAATTCTTCCGCCTGTCTCCACAAAAGATTTGCACTGGGTGTGCGTGCATTAAAATGTCCACTTAAATCCAAGCAAGTCCCATTGGTTTTGATAGGGCTAGACGAGACTAAAAGGATTATGGACAGCAGCCAGTTTTATTACGTGATCTGATAATAATTCTGTTCTCCTTTGCTTTGTCTGTCCCCTGTATCCCACCTCACCCTGCTCTCAGTTCCTCCTAAAGGAGACTCTCTTCTGCATCCCTTATGGAAGCAAATGCAAACACAGCAGTGGTGGAACGATGGGAAAGTCATCAGGAAGCAAAGTAGTGATCGATCTACAATTACCGCTGGGTCTGGCAACAGGGGAAGCAAGACTAAAAATGGCAAAGAGGAAGAAGGGGGGGAATCAAGCTGGGGGGGGATAAATAAGGGAAACCAGGAGACTGATGCAACTCTGAAAGCTGCTACAGGATGGACCAATGGTCTGAATATTCATAAAGGAGCTTCCTATGGCCATCACTGCTATGTTGTGGCCTACCCTGGCTGGCTGGCTGGCTGGCGGTTAGGCTAAAAATGCCACTCTAAGCTCCTTGACAAAAGGGCATGATACAAGGCTAACAAACAAACAAACAAATGTCAGGGTGATAGCGGCTTTAAAAGTGTTTTTAACTGGATAGTGCATGGATTGATAATATTTTTAAAATTTGGAGACTACACTGAAGTACATTTGAGCAGAGTGATAAATGAAAAATATGATCAGTGCATACACACATGCCACATAAATGCCATTTTCTATCAAATCAATGTGGATTATTAATAGGGATATAGGAAGCTGCCTTATACCAAGTCAGACCATTTATTCACCTGGCTGACTACTGTCTACAGCAGGGGTCAGCAAACTTTTTCAGCAGGGAGCCAGTCCACTGTCCCTCAGAAGTTGTGGGGGGCCAGACTATATTTTGAAAAATAAAAATAAAAATGAACGAATCCCTATGCTCCACAAATAACCTAGGGGTGCATTTTAAATAAAAGCACACATTCTACTCATGTCAAAACACCAGGCAGCTCCCACAAATAACCCAGAGATGCGTTTTAAATAAAAGGACACACTCTACTCATGTAAAAACAGACTGATTCCCGGATCGTCTGTGGGCCGGATTTAGAAAGTGATTGGGCCGGATCCAGCCCCCAGGCCTTAGTTTGCCTACCCATGGTCTACAGTGACTGACAGTGGCTCTCCAGAATTTCAGACAGGGAGTCTGTTCCAACCCTTCCTGGAGGAACCCTTCCCTTGGGGATTGAAACTGGGACCTTCTGCTTGAAAATATATTGCAGATTATTAATATGTTGCATACTGCAATCTAATGAAGATATTTTACTGTTCAATATGTTCCCAGCAGGTACCTGCCATCTATAGTGGCAAGCAAGATTCTAAGGATGGTGCAGGAGAGCAAGTTCATTGCAGCTGCACCCTGGGTACCAGCCAGCTCCTGTCAGATCCCTTTGCTGGGACCCCTGACTTGCAGAAGCTGCAGAATGTGGCACCAGGGCCAGCTTCTGTACGGATGACAGGCCAGGGACCCAGCTCCAGTGGGAGAAGCTGATGGGCACTTCATGTAGCCATGTTGCACAGTGTTGGCTGGTTGGGGCATCCAATGTGCGTGTGACAGAAAGAGGTCATGTGATTGCTTCAGCATGCATGCCCTGCCACACGGACCATGCCGCTCTCAGCAGCTTTGCAGTGGCAAAGTTAAATGTGGGTGGGCACATATGGAACCCCATGTTCACTTTCTGTCACACAGGCTGAGCAGAGGTACCAAAACACCCAGCCCACACGTATTTGATGCACCTGTTCAGTTGCGTAGAGTGACCTCAGGTTTTGTCGGTAACATGCACTGCAGGATAGAGATAATCCATTTATTTGGCATCCCGAGAGCAATCAGCCCATGTGCTCCAAGCTGAACTGATCCTACAAGGCATATTTCACTGTGTGAGGCCTTGTATTAAAGATGAGACATGAATCAAAGTCTCCTTTAAACAAACTTATTTACTTTATGACATGTTTTCCTAAAGCAGCTCCTGCAGAAAAAACTGATAGGACCCTCCATAATCCACAGACCAGTTAAGTGACAGGTCTGTTGTTTCATCAAGGCCATGTTGAACGCAAAGGATATGGGCTGTAGCTTCTTGGTAGAGCATCTGCTTTGCACGCAGAAGGTCCAGGTTCAACCCCCAGCATCTCCAGGTCGGGTGGGAACATCCCCAGTTTGAAACCCTGGAGAGCTGCTGCCAGTCAGTGGACAATATGGAGGCAGGTGCTCCAAAGGTCTGTCTCAATGAGATTCCTATACAGTGGTACCTCGGGTTAAGAACTTAATTTGTTCCGGAGGTCCGTTCTTAACCTGAAGTACCACTTTAGCTAATGGGGCTCCCACTGCCGCCACGCTGCTGCCATGTGATTTCTGTTCTCATCCTGAAGCAAAGTTCTTAACCCGAGGTACTCTTTCTGGGTTAGTGGAATCTGTAACCTGAAGCATCTGTAACCCGAGGTACCACTGTAATGCTGTAGCATTGGGGACTGCAAAATGATGCTTCTGGTGTGAACAGACTTGCTTGTGCATCTTATCTACTGGGTTATAATTCTCCATTGCTACCTGTCCCTGCCAAATGCAACCTGCAAAGGATATGGAAATATCAGGACTATGAAACGCTGCAGTTAAGGCAAGGAGGCTGCTTTTTTTTCTTCTTCTTTACATGATCTGCCAGTGACATTATATAAGAACGTAAGGAGAGCCCTGTTAGGTCAGGCTAAAGGCTCATCTAGTCCAGCATCCTGTTCTCACAGTGGCCAACCAGATGCCCCTTCAGGGAAGCCCACAAGCAGGACCAGAGCACAGCGACATGTTCTCCACTAACTGGCATTATTCAGAGGCATATTGCCTTCAACAGTGGAAGTACAACACAGCTGTAGTGGCTAGTAGCAACTGAGAGTCTCCTCCGCCACCTCCTACGTGAATGTGTCTGAGCCCCTTTTAAAGTCATCCAAGTTGGTGGCCATTGACGCAATATTGTGGGAGTGAATTTTGGAACAGGACTGTGTGGAAAAGTACTTTGGTTCATCTGTCCTGGATCTTCTAACAATCAGCTTCACTGAGTGCAGGATGGTGGGGCAGGGCAGGGAGGTGGGAAGAGAAATCATTACAGAACTTAATAGACTGCCAGATGAAAATTTGTCAGACAGGGTTCGTGATCGGCATCTCCATCCCTCTCCCTGCACATGCTAGCAGGGGTCACGATCCAATGGAATTTGGGAGCTCACTGATAGGTAAGCTCTGTATGCTGCCCATTCTTACCCACTAAATGTCACCCTAAAGCTGGCACCTAAAGCAGCTGCTTCCACCTTCATTGCTGCCTGGGTCCGTGGTTATTCATTTGCAGCGAGGGGCATCCCAGCTGAACTTGGATCCTGCCCTTAGTCCCCACTCTTTTGGGGCTGGCAGGGGCCACTCAATGGTGGTGAGAGAAAGTTGCTCTGTTCATAGTGAGAAGTAGCTGCTGTCATTATTATTTCACAACCCCCAGGGCTCAGCTGCATCCTACTACCCCAATGAAAAAGCCCTTTGGGGGGTGTCCCCTTGGGGGCTGTTATAATAAGGCAGGCCTTAGACCACACATCCCAACCCAGCTGCATTCACTCAGCCAACAAGAAACATTACAAGCAGCACAAACACCTGCAGGCAGATATCACACAGGTCAAGCAACTGTTGTAGTGCAAACACATGCACTTGTTCCCAGGGAGAGTGGACCAAGCCAGGACCAGGGCAGTGCACAGCCAGCCCTTCCCTGTTTGTCTGTAGGTCTGTGGGTTTGCCTGCTGTGTTCCTATTATGGGAAAGGCTGTAGCTCAGTGGTAGAGCATCTGCTGTGCATGAAGAAGAGCCCAAGTCCTGTCCCTGGCATCTCCAACTGGGGGTACCCCTTGTCTGAAAGCTTGGAAAGCTGCTGCCAGTCCCTACAGACAATACTGGCTGACTCTGTATAAGGCTGCATCCAGTGTAGTTACACTGCTGGTGAGTTGACTGCCTGGAAAACGAAGTTGCTTTTCTGTAAAAGGGAGAAGAAAGTCTGTCAACAGGAGCTGCCCATTCTCGATTTGCTTCCTCCAACTTGCCTCCTTCCATCTCTCTCTC
Organism: Podarcis filfolensis; assembly: GCF_964270895.1. Lineage (NCBI taxonomy): Eukaryota > Metazoa > Chordata > Lepidosauria > Squamata > Lacertidae > Podarcis > Podarcis filfolensis. Next base: position 53,817,358 of record NC_139611.1, on the reverse strand, counting down.
AGCCCTACAAATCTGGCCTCTGCCTTTTGTTTCTGCTGCCTTTGCCTTTTCTTTTCAAGGCAGCTAGTCTTGCCTCCGCCCTTTGGGCTGTTACTCACCAACACCCCCCCCCTCAAGGGACAGATCCGGCCTTATTTGGTTTCATAACAATAAATCAAAATTTAGTTAACCGTTAAACTGGGAGGTGATATTGCGAGGAGAGTTATGTCTGGAATAAAGCACAGCCCATTTGCTGAGGTTTTTCTGCTCCCAGCAAAGACATATTTTTCTGCCCAGGTAACCAGAAACAAACTGCAAATCCACCTGGGATTGCCTTCCTTGGGATTTTAAAATGTTTCTTCCATCAATGGATTCTGGGTTATTTTATTCGGAAACCGAGTGGTGAGCCAGGCAAGCAAGGCTACAGATTTTTATTTTTTTAAAGAACAGAACACAAACAAAACCAGCAACATATAAATGATACCACCTCCCATCAAAATTAATTTCCTCTATGGGGAATTAATAATTCAGTAGTTTCTTATATACTGTGTCCCAGGGGAGATGGGGGTGGGGACTACACTACAGTATACACACACACATATACATATTTTAAATGTATTTTTTCTTAATAAACAACCACCCCGCTTTGATCAAAGTTAATTTTCCTGGCCCATAATACATAAAAACAGTTCAAGCCCTGTTAATATCTTTTTTGTAATAAGCAAGCCTCCCTCTTTTGATCAAAATTCATTAGATCCTGCTGTAGCCAGTGCGTTGGAGAGTGTGATGCTTCACTCTAAACACTGAAATGTAGATGTACAGATAGAATCTGCACATCACTCCGTATGTTAATCCCTCTTTCTTTCTGGATACAGGCAGATATTACCTTTGCACCTGCCTAGCTGAAGCCTCTTTATGGAGTCACACGGACTCAGAGGACAAACTTTGCCTGCATATTAACTTCTCCCAGCCCCCCTCCCCGGAATTAACGCCCCTTTCTAATATCTAGTTAAGTTCTTGGCAACTTTGGGTTGAGCAAGACCTAGTGTGTGTGTGCAAGCGTCTTCTTGTGTGTGCAAAACTTTAGAAGAGGAGGGGAAATGCTGCGTCTATTTCTCCCGCCGCTCCCCGCCCCCAAGCAGGGCGCTGTCCGAGGTTCTCCCCGCAGGGAACAAGCCTGCTGCCCCGCGTGCCCTGTTCGTCGGAGGGGCGCGTTGCGCGGCGGATTTCTCCACACCTGCTCCTCAGAGGGGCGCGGTGGCGGTCGGGCAGCGGGGTGGGGAGTGCAGACTTGCCTTCGTCAGATTTGCATGAAGAAGGCAGGCAAGGAAGTCGCTTTCCAGGCGCGGTGCTGCACCATCTTAACCATCCTGGGCCCCGGAGGACACCGAGCCGCATCCCAAAAGCAGGGGCTTGTATTTTTTTGCGGGGAGGTGGGTCTCAGCGTCAGCCCTATCTTTTCCCTCCCTCCCTCTGGGTGCGGGGGGGGCGGGTTTGGCAGCTTTCCTACCATGTTGCTATGGCGGAGACGAAGAGGAGAGGGGGGAGGAGGAAGCCTCGCCTCGGTTCTGCCCTGCAGGCGGGGGGGAGCATCACTTCGCCGGGAGCCGCGGAGAAGGAGCAAGAGCAGGAGGAGGAGGAGACGGGGCGGGCGCAAAGGAGGCGGCGGCGGCGGCGCCGAGGAAGGGAGGGACGGCGGGCAGCCCAACCCAGCTCGGGCTCCGCTCCGTTCCATGCGCGCCCGGGTCTCCCGCGGAGTTTCCCCACTCGCTGAGCACCCGGAGGCCGGGCAAGGAGGAGGAGGGAAAGCAACGCGCTGCCCGACGGAGCCAGACCAGGTTGTTGCTGCCGCTCCGCGAAGACGTCCGGGCGCTCGCCGGAGATGCGCGGTTGAGCGCGGGGCTTGCGCGAACAGCGGAGGCGCACAGCTCAGGTCAGTGGCAGGTCCGGGTCGCGGGGCTTTGGGTGCATGGAGGCGCACGCGGACTTCGGGGCAAGTCCCGCGGAGTGTCGTGGAGCTTGGTTCCGGGAAGCGCGCAGTCGGGCGGGCAGGTAGACGCGCAAGCCCGATCCTCTGCCTATACGAGGTATGCTTCTCTATCTTGAAAAGGATAAGGCTGCGAGCCGGTACCCACTTACTTGGGAGCAAGCCCTTTTGAATTCAGCAGGTTGCGTTACGAGCCCCGTGGGTTTTACTCCCGCGTAAACCACACGTAAGATCCAGCCGGGAAAGGAGAGGTAACGGGACTCATGCTTAGGAGCGAGTCGCGCCACCTGACGCCGGGATCCCTCCGGGATTTGGTGGGTGGGGGGGGGGGGAGCAACATTGTACGAGTCCAGAGGCTTGATTCTTCTTTACCCTCTCCCTCTTCTTATTTCTTCCCTGCCCTCAGGGGCTTCTTGGCTCGGGGCTGGGCGGGCGGGGAGAAGTTTCTGCAGCTAACGCTTGAGCTTCCAGGGTGCCCCGCGGCTCCCTCGCGCAACTTTTTTTTTGCCGGAAGGCAGAAGCGCGCGAAGTGCGCGCAAGGCGTTTTTTGCGCTTGGGCGCCTTGCTTGTTTGTGTGTGTGCCGGGGGGGGGGGGTGTTTCCGGGCCGGGAAGTGTGTGTTTCCCACATGCATTTCTGTCGTAAGTTCTGTGCGGGGTGAGGGCAGGTTGCACCAAGCGTTGAAAGGAGCTGGACGGGGCAAGGAATTTGTTTGAAAAGAAAGTTTGCAACGGGAGCTGGGAAGGTCAGAGTGCCATCTACGCATGCTCAGGGACTTTGCGACCATAAATGTTGGTGATCGCTTTATCTCGAGATGTACCGAGCCTCTAGCTCAGAAGGGTCCGATCCATGCCTGCTGTGTGTCCGAGTCTGTGGTGGGGAGGAGCTGGTGTTCGGCAACCCGAAAATCTGTAAAATGGGGATGTTGCTTGATGTCTCCAGGAAATATCCAGGCCTTGGATGAATATTCCTATCCAGCATCTGAGGGGAAGGCTCCCATTCCGGAGTGTTTTCTCATAGGATAGAAATTCATTCCCACCGCCCAAACGGAGGACGCAATGCACTCAGATGCTACCCAGTACACAAATTTTTGGAGGGTTTCTTCAAAAGGGCTTATGTCCCATCATCAGGATACTTGGCACCTGTATAATAATTACAGGTAGCTATTTTGCTTCGTTGTGGAAAGGGTTGAAAAGATGGGGGCAAAAGTTTGTTAGGAACAATAAAAATGTGAGAAAGTAATGGCATTTATGTATTGCACTTTAGAATGTACAGTGACTGTGATCTTGTCATCCTTACAACACTCCTGTTAGGTAGGTCAGTGTCATTAACCCCATGCTGCAGATGAGGATGGCTTGTCCCAAGGCCACCCACTGTAGTCTCTTCCCAAGTTGATGCTCTCCAGATGTTTGAAACCACAACTCCCATCAGCCCCCAGGCAGCATTGCCCTGTTCACTGGAAGTTGCAGTTCCAGGCATCTGGAAGTTGAGGAAAATTGAACTAGTGAATTCTTGATGGAGAGTAAAGATTTGAAGCATGCGCTCTTCCCCATTCATCCCTCAGCCTCTTGGCTACTTTGCATATATAGGACCTGCCAGCTAACAGCTGGATCCTAGCTGCATTTTCTTAGAAGTAAACCCAGCTGTATTCCAGCACACATGCCATCTCCATGGCTGAGCTTTTCATTCCTAGCCTGTAACCATTCCGAATAAGGCATTCCATTGCAACTGTCAGCCTTTTGAAATTCACAGCGCGCTTCAATGCAAGGATTCAAAATATATGGGTTCCTGTAAGATGCTTTTTGCAAAAGGGGTATGTCAGAACTTTTAAGGGGTCAGGGCACAACTGGATGGGTGCTGTTTCTCCACCAAACCCAGGGAAATGAATGGGAGATGGGCACAGTGCTCTTGCATAGCTTTCACTCATTTCCATAGGGCTGGCATGGGAGAACTTGGGGGAGGGGGAGCCTCACCTGACTTTATCCTTCCTTTTAAAGTAACTTCCTTGAATGTGTATTTGCACATTGCAGTCTCTCCTATCCTATAGGTAGATTTTTTTTCCCCATGAAAAATATGGGCCTAAATCAATACACATTATTTGCAAATACATGTCCCTGATTCCCAGCTGACTTCCCCCCCTTTTTTCCTTCAAGAAAAGTTGCTTTAGGATGGGGCAATTTAGAGGAAAGGATTGAGGGAAGGGTTGCTCAAACCCTTTCCTCCACCTCTCTGCTTTGGGTGCAAACAATGTGTTTGGTCTGCATGTAGACTTGGAAAAGAGATGAGGTGGGGAAAGGGTTGTAGTGTTCCCTCCTTTTGATCCCTCCACACTCCAAAAAATTTTGTGTGTGCATTTCATAAGGAGCTGGCTTTCCACTGGCTAACTAGAGGAGAGTTCAGCAGGTTGATTTCAGGAATGTATCTCACCACTGGAAGCTCAAAGCACATAAATCGTCTCTTTTGAGAACAAAGTAGTGTAAAAAATTTTTATATGATCTGGGTACGTTTATGAAAGGTATTGTGGAGCAAAATGTACAGGGCGTCCAGCCCGGGTGTGCTGCTGGAGCGGATGAGAGTTGCAATGTATTTATTTATTTAATTACGTCTATATCCCTCCTTTTCCTCCCAGGAACTCAAGGCGACACAAACAAATTCTTGCTCTCCCTGCTTACCGGTAATCCCCACAACAACCCTGTGAGGTAGGTTAGGCTGAGAGTGAGTGACTAGCTCAAAGTCATGCAGTGAGCTTCATGGCTGAGTGGGGGTTTGACCCCTAGTCTCCTGGGTCCTGGACTGGCATTCAGTCCAAAACAGCTGGAGGACACCAGGTTGAGGAAGGCTGTGATAGACTGACAAGGTAGGGCATGGTGTTGGTGCAGCAAGCATCGTTGGTCCAATAATTTTAGCAGCTTGGAATATAGCTGAATATCCCCCCCCCCTGCATCCCATAAAGCCCATACTTAAAACAGTCTTGCTGCATCATTCAGACTCCTGTCCTTGCCTTCAGCTATCTCACCATGTCCTCACCCATTGCAGCCTTCACCCTAAAAGATGGCTAGGCTGGCCCTAACCACAGCATTTCTTGTGAGTGGAACTTGAGTGCTTTTATTTGGGGTGCTCTTCTGTTTCTTTGGTGACCACATGTAAGGCAAGGATGGGCAAAAAGTTAAAGTCCTACTTAATTCACTCTTCCAGAAATAAAAAATAAAAAATGCAGCCATCCTTTGAAACTCACACTCCTCTAAACTTCATAATGCAGTTCTTCAGCCCCCCCAAAATGTGTATTGTAGTGAAAAGTATGCACAAAAATGCATGAATTAGTGAAAAAATAAAGTATAATGGGCAGTGGATTACGGGAGGAAATCACTGCAAAAATGTGTGCATTAGACAAAATTACATACACCCGTCTGTTTATATTAGGAAAAATCCACACTTAAATCCTGACAAATCTTCATGAGATGATGATGATTTAATTGCAAATTGCTGCAAAATGTGGAGAACTGAATTTAAGATTGGGGGAAAGAATGAAAAATGGAAAGAATCAAAACGGACAAATCCTAAAATGCTGGTGAATTTTTATGAAGGCTTAAAACGAATATAACAAATAGATGCAGAAATAGGGCAAACTGAACTGAAGACAGAAAATGAGATGCCCTAATGGACATGTCTGCCTACCCCTCAGGGACGCCTGCCTCAGCTCTATGTTCAATATGCAGAGGGGCAGCTCAAGTGTATGGAAAAGGCTCGCCTCATAAAAGGGAGCATTACTGCAGTGTTACCCTTTGTACACCAGAGCCCGCTTGCATCTGATGCATGAAGTTACATCAGTTTTGTTTTTTAGATCTGTGGGGTTTTTAGAGGCTTTTATTGATTGTGTTTATTGTAATTGGTTTTAGCATTTCTATTGTATCTGTAACTTGCTTTGACTCATTTCCATGAGTCAAGGTACACACACACAGTTTTGAATAAAAAATATTGAATAAAAAACATCCAATCGTTTACTATCAGGGTGTGCTGATTTCATCAACATAATGTTTTTCTCCCCAGAGATATCTAGGGATGGAGATGGATAGTGGGCAAACTGAGCAGATAATCAAAAAACTAGGATGGCACTTGTTCCTCAAGTGTCTTGGTGGAGAGATTCTGTAATTGATACTTAGGGTTAGTTGAACATCTCATAAGAGTTTCCTAGCCTGAGTCATGTGGAGTCTGTCTCATCTAATCTCCCTAGTTGCATGTTTACATGGGCCCCTCGCATTTATGTCTCGTTTGTTCATTTTGTCATGCCAATTAATTCTACTATGTACATTTGACATCTCTCCTGTCTTTTATCCAGCGTGAACAGTGCTTGTGCATGACACAGATAATAGAGCAGATGCATAGCTTTGTTGCAACCTGAGATGAGAGCGCTGCACTGATCCGGCATCGAAAACAAGAGCAGTTGTGTCCAAAGGATGGTGCAAAATATATTTATTTGTTACAAAGCCCAGTGTGTTTAAATAATGTGGCTCTGTCTCAGACCTTTCCTTCCTTTCATCCTAAAAACATCTTCACTGTCAAGTTTTCTATATGTAAAAAATACTACAGTGGTACCTCGGGTTAAGAACTTAATTCGTTCTGGAGGTCCGTTCTTAACCTGAAACTATTCTTAACCTGAGACACCACTTTAGCTAATGGGGCCTCCTGCTATCGCCGTGCCGCCGCCATGAGATTTCTGTTCTCATCCTGAAGCAAATTTCTTAACCCGAGGTAATATTTCTGGGTTAGCAGAGTCTGTAACCTGAAGCGTCTGTAATCTGAGGTACCACTGTATTCTTTTTCTCTAGCAGGGACAACCAATGTAGCCCTCTGCATATGTTGTACAACCAGCACAGCCCATTGTCAGGGAGGATGATGGGAGTTGTAGTTCAGTAGCGTCAGGAGGTGGAGACAGCAGCATAGCTAGCCGCTTGGGTGCATGGTGTGGCGCATGCATCCAGCAGCCGGCAGCAGGGCGAGCTGCCCATGGGGGCGGGGCGAGCCAAGGCTGCGTGGAGCCTCTCCACAGCCTCCCCCTCAGCTGTAGGGAAGCTGAGGTGGTGGTCAGACTCAAGCCCCGCACTGCTGGAAAAAGCAGCATGGAGTTTGCAGGTAGTCCGCCCGCTGCCTCCCCCTCAGGAGAGATGCATGGCTCAGGCATGCTGCAGACCCCCATGCCACTGGGTGGAGGAGGCACTTTGGCTACACCCATGAGGCTTGGTGAGGTAGCTACCTCAGGCTGGGGACAGCTGAGAGGAACAGCAGAAGACTGTGCCGCTTGCCACCTCCTGCCTTTGCTGCTGTTGCCACCTCTTCCTCTTCTGGCCACTGTCGTCTGTTCTTCTCTGGCTTCCTTTTTTCTCCCTCACCACATTCAGCAAACCAGGCCTTCCTCAGGCTACTTCCAGCCACCTCAGCCAGAGGAGATGTATGGGGTGGGGGTGGGGGTGCTATTTCCTGTTTCACCTCAAGTGGCAAAACGTCCTGGGCCAGCCCTGGTTGGCTTTTCCTGTTCTGTAGCATCTTTGGATAGAACTCCTCTTCTTTGTATTGTGATAGATAGTGGTGATGGATTAGTTTGAAATGTGTGGCATTTGGATTATCAGGGAAGTGATGAGTGGGATCTGCAATGGGACGTTGCAGTGCAACCCCCCTCCTACAAGTCAGCCAGCCACTCTTTCCCTTGCCCCAAATTCTATTTTCCTTTCCCAACTGCCATTCTACATCCCATGGCATTCCACACTCTGTTCCTCCCATCTGCTACATGGCTACTTTTAAAGTGTACTACTGAAAGAGCCAGATGGGGTCAGAGGGTTGCCATACAAAGGTTTCTCTCTGCTTTCCTTTAATGCCACCTTAAAGGCATGCCCCAATAGGAAACCTTATTTAAAGTGCAGGTATAAGTAACACGGGTCTAACAAAGAACTTTTAATAGTGCTGTGCTCTTTTTATTATTTGTATCTTAATAAATATGCTTTTATATTGTTTTAATCCTATTGGAGTTCAATTACTTTTGAACAATTATAAATATAGAAAACGGTGAGGCAGTTCCCAGGGGCAATGTGAGGCAATGTGTTTTTTGAGGGGGCTGAGCCCCCTCAATATTCAGGCTCTGCCCCAGCCTCCTTGCGGCATTGTGCACACGTGAGGGCATCGCATGATGTCGTACGCATGACGTAATGACGTCACATGGCATTGCACATTCCCCCACTCCCAATTCTATTAAGAAGTTGGCACCTCAGTATGGAACCCTGCATTATGGGGTGGGTGGGATTTCAGGGGCTTTTGGATACACTTTCTCTTTTTCGTTTGCTCTGAAACAATAGAGTCGCACTGACTTCCTCTGTCAGGGTGAAAGAGCCTATTGACTAGATGCACAGTAAATTTTTGTTTAACAGTTTCCCGAACTTCTGAGAGCCAAGGCATAGCTTTCCTACCTGCTTTGAATAATAAAAAAATGGGGGGGGGGAGAGGAGCCCATTGTTGCAGGGCCAAGGCTTTGCTTTAATTGTTAGCTGTGATTCAGTCAGACACAATGGGCAGCCTCCTCTAAGGCAAACCCTCCAAGTGTCCCTGTTTTCCAGGGACAGTCTCAGATTTACAGAATCCACTTTCTGATTTGATCCCGGAATGACCCACTTTTCCTTAGGATGTCCCTATTTTCATCAGGGAAATATTGGATGGTATGGTAAGACATCCCTATTTTTATTAGAGTTATGTTAGTGGAAATGGAGTTCTCTGACCCCCAAGCCTTCTGAAGGCAGCCCTTCAGCCCTTTTAATGTTTAATTTGTTAATATGTTTCTATATATGCTGGAATACCCCACCCATCTGACTGGGGCAACCAAGTCAAATGGGTGGGGTATTATTATTATTATTATTATTATTATTATTATTATTAATAATAATATTGGATAGGACATTCCTATTTTCATAGGAGAAATGTTGGAAGGTATGCTAAGGGCAGGTACACAATCAGCCGGGTCTTTGCAACAGGGCCAACTGAATGATATAACCACAAAGATTTTAGCAGGGCTGCCTGCCCTGGGAGAAGGCTGGCTGGAAGGAATCCAGGCCAGAATTGGGTCTTTGTTCAAAGAGGCAGTGTGCCAGTTTGGGTGTGCGTGTGGTGCTCTGGGCTCGCGGGACCATTTAATTATTTAATCTCTTGATTTCTCATGGCACACCGGCCATTCTCTCATGCCACGCTAGAGTATGCACTCGCTAGCACGCAGCCGGGGGAATCACTGACCTAAGCAAAGCTCTCCTAAATTAGAACAGTCCTGGCCAAATCCTTGTTATTTATTGGTGGCGCTGCCATTTGATGAAAGGATCTCATTTTGTTCGACAACCACCTTCTCATCAATTCCCTTCATGTCTGTGGGATTTGCTCTTTATTCCAGGAGAAGGCCTTGAAAAGCTCTCTGTGCTGGAGAATAAGCTCTTTGGAATTCATGGGTTTCCAAATTAAACTTTGGCTGACACCTGCTACCTCGCCCAGGAGAGGAGAATGTCACTGTGAGCGTGAGACAGACTGGGTCTCTCTTTCCTAGCAAAGTGCTTTTTAAAAAAAGAAAATTAGGTAATTATTCAAAGCAGAATACATACAGTAAATGTTTGAGGCCTAGAAACCAAACACAAGATTTAACAGCTGTTTCAAGAAGAAAGCGAGTTGGGGAATGCTTGGAACAATTAACCTTCCTGGATGCCTTATGCAGAGATGCCTAATCGATAGTAATCCAATAAGCTAAGTAAAATCAAACTTATTACAATGTATGTATAAATGAATATTGGCAGCCCGTCCTTTGTCTTGTCTCTCCGACATGTGAAAATTTAGTACGCCTTAGTTCCCACAAGCTCTGAAAGAATTTAGACAGCACCATAACATAAGGTCGAAGCTTAATTATTTACGGGTGGGCATCAATCAGCTCGTATGGATGATTTATTTATACATTGCCAGGGCCATAAAGAGAAATGGTGAATTCTGATTTTGCCTTCTTGTTGGAGCAAGGAGGGGCGAGTTCCTTGGCCTTTGGAAAGTGGTGGAAGTTATTATTATTGTGTTGTTGTTGTTGTTGTTGTTGTTGTTGTTATTAAAATACGTATACCACTGTATATCCATAGATCTCAAGGTACTTCATAACATAAAATTACAAAATAATAATAATAAAACACATAATAAAAATAGAAACAAAAACAAACCAATAATCGTCCCACTTTAGGATCCCAATATGAGGGCATGAGGGTTAAATCCTGCCTCTGCCGCCCTCAAAGCAAATATTGAAAGCAACTTACAAGGTGGCCAGCTGTTTATCCAAGAAATAATAAAGACTCCTTAGAATCCTAGGATTAAAGAGTTCAAAGGGACCCCAAGGGCCATCAAGTTCAACCTCGTGCGATTCACGAATCACAGCTAAAGAATCCCTGACAACTTTTGATTAAAAAACCTCCAGCAAAGGAGAGTCCACCACCTTCCGAAGTAGTCCATTCCGCTGTTGAATAGTTCTTACCCTCTAAAAACTCTACCTAATGTTCAGTCAGAATCTCCTTTCTTGTATTTTGAATCCCTTTGTCTGGGTCCTATTCTTTTGCAGAAGCAGAAAACAAACTTGCTCCTTCTTCCATGTGACAGCCCTTTAGAAATGTGAAGATGGCTGGCATATCACTTCTCAGTCTTCTCTTCTGTGGGCTAAACATACCCACCTCCCTCAACCGTTCCTTATTAGGCTGTTTTCAGACTCTTGATCATCTTGGTCTCAGGGTGGTTTAAGAAACAATTTCCAGAGTGTTTTAATAATCACTCCCTCTTCCAAGAAAAATCTGGGAACTGCAACTCTGTGAAGAGAATAGGGGGTCCCCTAATAACTCCCAGCATCTTGAACAAGCTACAGTTTTTGAGAAGGTGATGACTGTTCAAGTGGAATTTTAGTGCTTTAAGTGCATGGTGCAGATGTGACTCAAGTTGTGGAAGGCTAGATGACACAAGGAAGGGAGGAAGAGGAGATACAGGGGTGCTCTGTTGTTGTAGCCCCACATTTGCCAGAATGTGTCATTGTTCAACCCCTATCACCAGAATATACCTAAACAGGAGCAGCACAGTGTCTAAAGCCTTATGCAACTCCTTTAAGAAACCCAAGAAGCTGCTCCGTAAAGAACATCAGAGCATTGCTGGAAATCAGCTTCGAAAGACTGACCTGGGGTTTTCTTTGTCAAGAGGTGAAGACACAGCCAGCCTTTTCCATCTCACAATTAACACCCCCAAATCAATGGCTAGCCTGCTTTTTATGCTTGCCTTGGTCGTAAGCAGGAAGGCTCTGTAAAAAAACACACCTTTGTAGCTATCTGGTGAGAAAACAGCATGTAATAAGCTGGCTTGGCCTTAGAACTGTCTTTTGTGCAGGGAAGGCTAATCTGGCCAGGCCTGAAGCTGCTGAATCCCACCACAATTTGTTGATTACCTGGGTGGAAGGGTACCCCCATGAGATAGTCTTTAGTTTTTGCTTTGGGATCATAATCAGTCGTTTGAATGAGGTTGACATAGAAAGCTGCCTGGTATCCAGGCAGAACATTGGTCTTACACATAGCTGTCAACCGTCCCTTATTTGGCGGGAAACTCCCTTATCCCAGCGCCGTGTCCTACTGCTGTCCTTTGTTGATGATGTCGCTTAAATTTCCCTGGTTTCAAAGGAAGCAGCTCCTCTCCTTCCCTCCCTGCCGGCCAGGGAGGAGGGAGGCTCCAACTGTGTTGTTTGGCTGCCCGGCCCGCCCCCTCTGGCCTCCTCTCACCAGCCTTGGCCCCTGGGAGCTCCTCCCCACCGGGACTGGCGGGAGCCTCGGGCCCTTCCGCCGTCATCCTCCTCACAGCCGCCGAACTGAGTGTCTCTGCCTGGGGCCTCCCCTCTGCCTGTCGCCACCACTGCTGCTCCCGCTAGGCCGTACTGCGGCTAGGCCGTACTGCGGCTGCGCCGCCGAAGGACCCGAATGAGATGGGCAGCCTGGCGCGGCCTATGAATTGCTGAAGAGCCTTGAGAGGAGAGCGAGGGCAACCATAGAGAAAGCAGTTCAGGGAGAGGAGGCGGAGGCACGGGCAAGTGTTCCAAGGGCTAACCATAGAGGGGGAAAGCGGAGGAAGGACCGCAAGCGCTTCTCCCATAGATTTGTAGTGGTAGACTACCATAGATGGTCTGATCTGTGGGTTTACTTCAGGCACTATTCCCGCCCCCTTCGTCCCGCCCCGCCTGATGGAACTGAGAGCTGCAGATGAAGCACGAGAGAAAAGATACAGAACTGCAGAAGCATCTTCGTAGCTTGGACTTCGTTTTGCACGAAAAGTGGTTGCTGCTTGTAGTTATTTAATTGCAGTGTTTCATCAGCTGGTGTCTTGAGCAGCAACCTCTGGAAATGAAGGGCTAAAAACCAGCGCTGCTCTCCAAAATTATCTGGTCCCTTTTAACTTTGTATTTTAGCTGGTTGACTAAAATCCCTTATTTTGGCTGCTGATCCCTTATTTTCGAGGCTGCTGGTCCCTTATTTTCAAATCTGTAAGTTGACAGCTATGGTCTTACATAGCGTAAGAAGATAAGAAAAGCCCTGCAGGCTTAGGCCAATGGTGCATCTATTCCAACATCCTGCTCTCCCAGTGGCCAACCAGATGCCTGTGGGAAACCTGCAAGCATTCTCTCTTCCTCTGGTCTCCAGCAACAGGTATCCAGAAACCCTACTGCATCCAACTGTGGAGGCAGAGCATGACCACCGCGGCTAGTAGCCATCGATAGCCTTATTCTCCTCCATGAATTTGTCCAATCCGCTTTTGAAGCCACCCAAGTGGTTGGCCATCACTGCCTCCTGTGGGAGTGAGTTCCACAGTTTAACTATGGTCTACATCAAGAAGTCCTTTCTTCTGTCTGTCCCGAATCTTCCAGTGTTCAGCTTCACTGGATGTCCATGAGTTCTAGTGTTAGCACACTGACTGGGAAAGGCTGCCAGGATTGCAGATGGAGATATGCCCAGCCCTATATGGAGGTGCTGGAAATGGAACCTGAGACCTTCTACACTAAGGTTACCAGATTTTTTTTCAATGAATCCAGGGAAACTTTTCAACTTCCTACTAAACAGATGGATTTTGTCAGGGGACTGATTTGTAAATCCGGGGACTGTCCCTGGGAAACTGGGACGTTTGGTAACCTTATTCTACACACAAAGCAGGTGCTCTGTCCCTGGGCTGCAGTCCTTCAAGCTAAAAATATGTAAGATTCCAGGCCTCATGGGCCTGAATAAAGAACATGAGAAGGTGTTTTATACTGCATCAGAGCATTGGGGTCCCTCTAGTTTGATCTTGTCTATCTTGGCTGGAGGCATCTCTCCAGAATTTCAAGCAGGGAGACTGTTCCAGCCCTACCGGGGATTGAACTTGGAACCTTTTGCATGCAAAGTGGGTGCTCTTCCATTGAACTACAACCCATTTGCTCTTAACATGGAATATAAGACATCAAAATACATTTCCTCCAGTGAACACTATGTGAATATTGACTTTCCTTTAATCCCATTAAGCTCCATTGTTTGTCCTTGCTGCTGCTGATACTTTGGTGTGATTTCACCCCTGGCTACCCCTCCATCCTTTTTTCCTGGTTTCCTTTGCATTTACATGGGAGGAAGCCCCATTTAGCTCAGTGGGACGACCCTCTGATTCACCTTGTGTAGGCTTGTCTTTGGTGGTCACAGGTGTGATCCTAACCAGCCAGAGACCATGCAGTAAATGGGGTGGCATTACAATGCTATATATCCAATCAGATTTGGCTGTGTGATGATGTCATTGAGGACAAGTGAAGGCAACTGAGAGTTAGCAACAGAGCAAGTGAGAGAAAAGCAAAGGAACGGATAAACATTTTTACAAGGCGGTGGAAAAATCATTTTAAAAGAGGGGGGGTTGTTTTGGCAGCCCCCGAAATGTTGAAAAACGTCTTCCCTGCCTTCAAACCTTCTGAGGGTGTGATGGGAAGATCTCAAGAGCCACTTCCCCACTTCCCCCAAAACATTTTCTTTTAGGAGTGTCACTGGGTGTAATTACAGCGCGGGATTCACCCAACTATCCTCAGTCAATTCGAAATGTGAGCTGCATCTTATTTATTTCCTTGAGCTCCAGAAATGTCAAGATTAAATTAGCTGTGGAGGAGAATGAAACGTGAAGAAAAACCAGGGCAGGAAAGAGGGGGAGACGCCAAAGAGGGAAGCTAGGAAGAGGATCTACAAAGAGAAGGCAGCACAAGGCACTTGGGTCTGCGCCTCATTTTTACAGCATTGTAAAGCTGGGAGGGATCCCGCGTGTCGTTTCACCCAACAAAACGCTCATTGCAGGATCGCCGTACATGTCATAATCTCAGGGATGGCCAAAATTGCCATTCAGTATGTTGTCCTCCAGGATTTTTTTTTTAAAAAAACAACAACCACCAAAAACCAAAGATTAATGTGGAAATGGGATGGAACAGATTTATGATGATTTGTCTATCTCTGGTTCTAAGGAATGTACAAGAGCAAAGCCCAACACAAGAAGTCTAACTCAGCACTGCATGAAGAAGGACTTCCTTTTCTCTGACCTGAATCTTTCAGCATTCAGCCTCATTGGATAGTTCCCAAATTCTAGCATTATGAGAGAAGGAGAAAAACTTCTCTCTATCCGTTTTCTCCATGCCATGCACAATCTTAGAAACTTACATCACCTTTTACCTTTTCTCTAAACCGAAAGGTCCCAAACGCTGCAGCATTTCTTCATGGGCGAGTTGCTCCCCGCCCCCCCATCCATCAATCATTTTGATTGCTCTTCTCTGAGCCTTTTCCAACCCTACAATATCCGATGCTATACCACAGAGCTACGCCCCTTCTCCAAAACATACAGACGGGTGCCCTGTCCTGTTTCACCACCTGAGGTGGAATGGGAAGCTGGCACTGGCCTGGTGGAATGCTCTGTCACAAGAGACCAGGACCCTGCGGGATTTGACATCTTTCCGCAGGGCCTGCAAGACAGAGCTGTTCCGCCAGGCCTCTGGTCCGGGCCCAGTCTGACCCCTTCTTTCCATGAAACCCTGTATATAAGTGGCCCTTTCTATTGGCCCATATGGGAGCAGCATGGGTGACTGGGCCTGCAAATATTTAATATTCCTACCTTCATGGCTGTGATTCGTGGGTTGGCCACTTAATTTTATTTTGATTTTACTGTGATTTTGAGCTGTGTTTTAATCAATTGTTTGATTTTGTGTTTTTAATGTATTATATACCGTATTTTTTGCTCTATAAGACTCACTTTTTCCCTCCTAAAAAGTAAGGGGAAATGTGTGTGTCTTATGGAGCGAATGCAGGCTGCGCAGCTATCCCAGAAGCCAGAACAGCAAGAGGGATCGCTGCAACATCGCTGTTGTTCTGGCTTCTGAGATTCAGAATATTTTTTTTCTTGTTTTCCTCCTCCAAAAACTAGGTGCGTCTTATGGTCTGGTGCGTCTTATAGAGCGAAAAATACGGTATTTGGTGTTAGCCGCACTGAACCCGGCCTTGGCCGGGGAGGGCAAGGTATAAATAAAATTTATTTTTATTATTGTTATCAATCTGCCACCACATATTGCATGCTGTACGTCAAAAGCCCCTCTTGTGTTCCCACCAAAGCCTTGCTTATTGGAGTCACACAGCTGAAGCTTCTGGATTACAGTGAGTTCTTGCAAGAGCCCCATAAGATCACGAGAGCCCTGCAGGATTGTCTGGAGGCTTCTCAGCAATCTCATGTGGCTCCTGCCTCACGGACAGGATGGCCCTGCGCCTCCTCCATCCTGCAAGGAACAAAGGGCGCGTCCCCCTTTTCTGTCCTGTTCTGCTAGTGACATGACGCTGTTCAAAGCAGGCATCAGGCAAAGCAAGGCTCAAGATGGCAGATTCTGCAGATTAGTCATGGCCCAAACAGAGGATTTCACACCTCCTGCCGAACAGGCGTTAAGGGATGAAACACCACCAAGTGATTAGTGCTGTTCTAATTGAGTGGAATAATAAATGTGCGAGCATTAGTCACCGGGAGGAACTGGCATTTCTGTCTGCCTTCGGATGAGCAGAGAAGTATATTCCAGTCAAGCTGATTTTTCCAGCATCAGCAAAGGTTTGGGCAAGGGGAGCCCACTGAGAGGGAATGTGTAAGGTTGCACGGCAGGTCTGCTGCAGGATTTGCCTCCTGGGGCAAAGATAACCCTGGCTATGTACTTTAGGGCAGCAATTCCCAACCTGCTCCCTCCAGTTGTTTTGGGCTACAGTTCCCACCAGCCGCCGGGCAGCACAGCCATGCTGAAGATGTGAAAGCCCAAATCGTAGTTGGGGTTAAAGGCACATATAAACCGCACTCCAAGTGTCCCCACCAGCTGATGGTCAGTGGAAGGGAGGAAGAAAAGCATCAGGGTGAGAAGGCTTCCTGCCATCATTCCGTGGGGGGGGGGAGACCATAGCTCAGTGGCAGAGCATCTGTTTTGCATGCAGAAGGTGCCAGGTTCAATCCCCGGTGTCTCCAGGTAGAGCTGGGAAACTCCTGTCTGAAACCCCGGAGAGCTGCTGCCGGTTAGTGTAGAGACTGTTCTGAGCTAGATGGACCAAGAGTCTGACTCAGTAGGAGGCAGCTTCCTATGTTCCCCAGTAGGAATTGAGTCCTCTGCCTCTATGCTATTCTTCAGGAAGTTGGTATCGTATTATGGGTTGTATATATACACACACATTCATTACAAATTCCATTTTATTTATATTGAAAGCCACTCAGGGGAGGGGGAGTATTTTTGAAGGTTGTACAAAAAGGAAAATAAGGATTTTCCGTTAGACTAGAGCAATTTCTTGGAGATGTGTCCCAGCTTTCTGTACAAGTATTGCAATTTGAGGAAGAGCTTTAAGCTCCAGAAATGATGGACCATCACTACTGTATTTTAATATTTTGTTGGAAGCCACCCAGAGTGGCTGGGGAAACCAAGCCAGACGGGCAGCGTATACATACATTATTATTATTATTATTATTATTATTATTATTATTATTATTATTCCTGCTGGGATGGGCTGCACTTCACTCTCCCTCTGCCCGGCTCCTCCTTCCCACCTCTTTTCGAGAAATTAACACATCTGATTGGATTTCTGGCAAGTCCCAAGGAAAAACTGTCTGGGAGGCTTGTCTACATGTATATAAAAAGAAAAGCCCTGGATTGATCTGAGAACTTGGCATATTTAACAAACCTTTCAGCGCCATTTTTCAGATCAGTGATAATTTGATGCCCTGGATGGGTGCCTCAAGCCAAGCTTGTGTCAAAATGATATGAACCAGCCAGTTTTCTGACAAGGTTTATAGCCAAAAGGGCCATTAAATATGCCAAATTGATAACTCCACTACACCTTTCACAACACTTCATTTGAAATGGTTATCTCAGGCCTAGTTCTCATAGAGGCTATAAAACTTGCCGTAACGATACTTAATAATTTTGATCTTTGCCAGTTCCGATGCAAAAGGACCTGATCCGCCCCTTTGGGTCATTTTACTCAGGGTAGACCCATGGAATATGAATAGACCTAAGTTAGCCATGTTCATTAAGAACTTAAGAAGAGCCTGCTGGATCAGGGCAATGGCCCATCTAGTCCGGCATTCTGTTCTCACAGTGGCCAACCAGATGCCTGTGGGAAACCCACAAGCAGGATTCCAGCATTTTCCAGGAACCTGTTGATTTCAATGGGTCTACTCTGTGTAGCACTAACATTGGAAACAACATTTTGGACTTGTGTGCAAACCGGCACTCGGCCGTCCCACCGAATTTTGCAGTTGTGCAAACATTGTGACACAATTCAAGTGCATCAAAATGCATTTTAAAGTACAAACGTTGTTGAGAAAAAGATACATTTAGAAATGTGTACTTGGAAAGAACGTGCAGTTGGAATTAAATATTTAAATGTAATTTTCTGTGCGGTTGTTGCTTTAAATGGCAGATTAATGTAGGAATGGGATGGGGGAATAAAGTGTATATGATATTACGGAGCAAGTCAAACAAACTGCAATTCTGACACACGGCTGCATTAGAAGGAAGCAGGAAAAAGAAGTCATATCTACAGGATGCTGTTGAAATAAAACGACATTCACTGACTAAGCTAAGAGATGCTGGAGGAATAATATGAAGAAGCAGAATTACAAAGGTCTGTCAAATTAGAATTATTTAATTTCCTTTACTACAAAGAAGGCACAAAGATTACAATCATCAACAGGGCCTGTTTTTCCTTCTTCCCTACACCCATGGGAAAGCATATATTCATTATAGCATCCTTCACCATACTGTTGCCTTCCAGCTCATTTTCAAAAGGGCAGCAGATTGGCGGAGGCTGCCTTGGCGTAGGAGTCCTCCCGAAACGCAAACGTGAGAGAAGGGAGCATCAGATAACTGCTGCATCCCTTCTTGTCATAGGACCCCATTCACCCTCCGCCATCACTTCTGCAGCTTCTGCCTCTGGACAAATCAATAACTGGCCTTATGCCGACACTCGGTGCCACAGAAATCAAGGGAAGAGCCTAATGAGACCTCCTGCTGCATCCCAGCCAATTCTATGGCCTGCTGGGTTAGTCTACTTACAAATATATAGAGGCAGGGGGCAGGTGTTATCAAACTGTGGTTTGTGGACTATGATCTTCACTTAGAGGGTCTGCGGATTTGCAGTTAAAGATGGGAGGTGGCACATCCATTGCATTCGGTATTCATATAGTCCCCCCAGTATAATTTTTATTGAGGGAGGTCAAACAAAGCAATATAGGTGACATTCCATGGATGGTGCATTTATGCAAAAATGCATATGCAGTCGTACCTTGGAAGTCGAACGGAATTCGTTCATTGCATGAAGCTCCTGCAGCCAATCAGAAGCCCCGTCGGACATTTGGGTTCCAAAGAATGTTCGCAAACTGGAACACTCACTTCCAGGTTTGCGGCAATCGGGAGCCAAAACGTTCGACTTGCAAGGCATTCGGGATCTAAAGTATGACTGTACTCAAACCAGCCCCTTGGAATAGCCTCCACACGAGCAATCTTACCTTTTGAAGTCAGTGCGCCAAACGGGTCTAACCCACTTGCCCAAACTCTCTGTCTTGCTTCCTGGGCTCTGGGAGGTTCTTATGAGAGTTTAAAAGCCTTTTCTGTGCTGGGAGAACCCTGCTTTTAAGCTCTCTGCTTTCCTTGCATTTAATTTGTGTGATTTCAACCAGCCAGCCTTCAACTGCATAAATCTGAAATCGCACATATTAAATGCACATAAGTTGCAGGTTAACCTGTACAACAAAAATAATAGAAATACAAATACCAAGAAGAGCAGTGCAGTAATACTTGGAAAAGACATAAATCAGGTCGGTAGAGTAGTTAAAGACCATTAGGGAATGCAAAGATCACATTGTACCACGGAGAGGGGGGTCCTGAGTATCTGTATTGTGTATATGAAATCCATATTGATTTTTAATTGTATTTGTATTGCTTCATTTATTTTTTATCTTGCATTTTATTGAATTCAAACTTTAATGCAATAAAACAGAATTTTTAAAAATACTCTACGATTGCTACAACAGGCAGAAAAATCAATAAATGGTCTGGCAAGACATGCAGTATTTTTCATGGGGTCAAGCAGATGTTTCCCTCTAAGCGAATAACACAGATATAAGCACTAAACTTGCGCTATATTCCACTACATTTCTGGAATTTGCTTTTAAATCATGTGAAAGTTTGACTATAATGTGGAAATTAAGTTAGGGAAATGGAACAAACTGAGTCGAATCAAAGTACCCCTCTTTTTCTTGCTGAGGAGCACTATTGTGGGGGGTTGGACTAGATGACTCTTGGGGTCCCTTCCAATTCTACAATTCTATGATTGTATGATCGTGGACTTCATGAAATCTAGCTAGCTCAAAGACTGAAGAACCTTCTTAACCTCCCAAACAGGTGGCGTTCTCTTCTTGCAGAAATGTGCTTGTGAAGCTAACTGGAGATTATTTTAGAAGGCTGAAACAAAGATCACCCCTTGACTGCCACATGCTGCCCCCTCAGGCAGGGAGGAACGGTGGGGTCTAAGCGGAACAAAAGATCAGATTTACAAATCTATGTAGCCATTTTCCTTCAATGTAACCCCTAACACCCCAGCATGACACAGACTTGGAAAAAGAAGAGATTATTTGCTATGAGATGCCCTGAGGGCTCTTGTGAACCATGTTGGCAGGCTATTAATCCCCCAAACAGATAAATAAACATTTGCCAACAGAACACACTTTTGCAAAGGACACATATACTGAGGAGAAGAAAATCCCTTCTACGGTCAAATAGATGATACATGATAGTTGCCAGCCTGACAGCCATCAGTTTCTGTGTTGAACGACTATGTTCTAAAGTACTGTGTGGCTTCATAAGAGAGATTTCAAAAGGTCTCCGAAATAAGATGCCTTAGGTGAAGGTGGCTTGGGTTTCCCCCGACACCTGGCATCATCCAAGAGGAATGGGTTAATTTTGAACCCCACTTTCTGGAAGCCATAAGAGGGGAGAGGGCTCTTGTGCTTGAATCCTGCTCACAGGTTTCCCATGGGCATCTGGTAGGCCACTGTGAGAATAGGATGCTGGACTAGATGGACTTGATCCAGCCACCAACTCTTCTTATGTTCTTATGCAGTGCTGGATTTACATATAAGCTAAACAAGCTATAGCTTAGGGCTCCACTCTCTTGGGGGCCCCCAAAAAAAATTAAAGAAAAAAGCACCTGGATGTATATTTCCAAAATATAAGATAGAAAATAAAACCTACATAGAGCAGCAGTGTTTTGTGTTGTGTAGGCTCCTGTGATGTAAGTAATGGGTCCTGCCTGCTAACCTGCTCCCTAAAATATGACTGGTTTGCTCATTTCTATATATAGGGTGCCTACATTCTGCATGGACTGGTTACATGGCATATATTCAACACAAAAAACAGCGGCAATTTGTTGATGACAAAGGACAGCTGGACATATAAAGGGCCCCATTACCTTCAGTAGCTTAGGGCCTCATCAGACCTAGATCTGGCCCCGTTCTTATGTTAATGTTGGGGATAGAGTGGCTAAGCAAAAAGATTCTTATTAGCCCAAGTTCACCCACTTAGCTTCATCGCTGCACAGGAATTCGAACTCAGATCCCTTAAGTCCAAGCTGATACACCCCACTGGCAGGACCCCACAAGTGGTGTAAGAGGGACTTGGTGGTTGGAACGTTGCTTGGAAGCAGCTGCATTCCTGCCTTCCTTTCCTTTGGCAAGAAGCAGCAGGCTGATGTTCTGAGGATCTGCCATTTCCCACGAGTGATAAAATAATTAATTTAGGAAAGGACAATAATTTGACACAACAAAAAGGGAGAAATGGGAAGGTGGAATCCAGGCCAATAAAAGCGTTTGCGCCTCGAGGCCCCACCAGAGCCAAGATGTTGCCGTGAGTCCCTTCTTTGTGCTGGGATTTAGAAGTGTAATTATATTTTTTCCCTTTTCATTTAGCCAGGTGCTGGGAAAGAAAACAAAAGACTTTTTCATAACACAGCTGCTTGGATTCCAGGGAGCAAAGCAATATTGACTTGGTTGCTCAAGATGGAAGATTCCTTTAGAACTAAGTCTGGGGGTTTGTCGCAAGAGAGGACCCCCAGAATAAGGGGAAGAGCAAGAGGCGAGGCACAGATTGTGGATAGATTGCAATCCTGGACATGAGATGGATTTGGCATGAGTCTGACAAGGCAGAGAGAGTAAAGGATGCAAGCAGCGAATGAAGAATACCTGAGATTTTTGTGGGGTAGTCAGTGTTTAATTCTGAAGGTGTTAAGTTTGCTGTTTTCAATATGATTTTACTGCACCTTTCTTTCTAGATCCTATGTTTTGTGTGGGGGTCATTTAATTTTGCTGCGTAGTTTTGATACATTTTTCTGTATTGCTTAGGACTACTTTTGTTATGAGACGCAGGTGGCGCTGTGGGTTAAACCACAGAGCCTAGGACTTGCCGGTCAGAAGGTCAGCGGCTTGAATCCCTGTGACGGGGTGAGCTCCCGTTGCTCGGTCCCTGCTCCTGCCAACCTAGCAGTTCGAAAGCACGTCAAAGTGCGAGTAGATAAATAGGTACCACTCCAGCGGGAAGGTAAATGGCGTTTCCGTGCACTGCTCTGGTTTGCCAGAAGTGGCTTAGTCATGCTGGCCACATGACCCGGAAGCTGTACGTCGGCTCCCTCGGCCAGTAAAGTGAGATGAGCGCCGCAACCCCAGAGTCGGTCACGACTGGGCCTAATGGTCAGGGGTCCCTTTACTTTTAATGGTCAGGGTTACCTTACTTTTGTTATATTCTTGTAATCAGTGCTTTTTTATATAAAAATAATGTTTATGGGTACTTTCATTTTGACTCAAGAAAATCACCATTTTATAGTTCAAATCGGGAAAAATAAATACAGTAAATGGACAAAGATACAAAGATTCACAAGATATGCGTACCCCTGCGCACCCCCGGAAAAAAACACTGCTTGTAATTATGTAAATTCTTTCATGTTGTAAGCTGCCTTGGGCATGATTTTAAGTATGGAAATGTGTCATTCAAATAAATGATGATGGTGATGAAGGATAGAGTAAGGTGTCTGTCTGTCTGACGATGGGCTAAGCCCCTAAAAGTGTCACCCTCCCCGCCCCACTCTAGTGCAATTCCGAAGCCTGTCAAGAGGAAGCTGTGAACGATATTTCAATCCAGATGCACCTGTAACAGATTCCATTCAAATTCCATCCAAAAGTGAGTTAAGGTTTCATCCTGCCGTTCCCTGAATATGCTAAGTGTGCCTTCCCCAGGGCTTGGCTGCCATCCAGTCCTTGGCAATTTATAGCTCTCCTCGCTGGTTCTGGCAGCGACCTTGGCACCACAGCACCGTCTAGGCTTTTCTGTGAGCTCCCACACGGTTCTTGTTCGCATTCTTTGATGGAAATTTCAGCAGAGAATCCCCTCTTGATTAGGCAGCCTGCAACTAATATGATGACATCCCCTGTTAAATAAACAGCAAACTCCTCAGGCTACGAGAACCGAGAACAAGACTGGAGAATTATTCATTTTTTCTCTCTCACAGTCCAACAAGTCTTATGTCAGGTAATGAAATAATGAAGCGTGGTGGTTAAGTGACAAAAAATTACAACCTATCTCTGAATTATGAAACGCTTCTGTAAAAGAGCATTTAAATTATACCCGGCTGCAGCATTTTCCTATTGAAAATGCTACAATGGAGCTATAATTTTGACCTCCCATCAACTGCTGTGGCTAAATTTGCCAGAAATGAATGAAGAGGTTTCGGGGGGGGGGGGGGATTGATAAATCACAATGTATTATTTGTCTTGTTTATTTACCTGGCACTGTAAGCTGTGGGTCTGCTGGAGAACTGAAGTTAACACGACCTCTTTGAAACTCCAGACTAGACTGTAAAATTAAATGAACTGGCAGGGGCTGTTGGAGGTTGTAATCCAAAAGATCTAGAGGACACCAGGCTGGTGAGAATGGTTCAAAAACTATGTCCCGGTGGGGCAAGAGTGTGTGAATGATGATCACACCTGTTCAGCTCTTTCTCCTAGACTGCACAGCAGCCATCACAGGTAGGCCAGTTGTCGGAAAGCAAAGAGGGCAAGGAAAGTAATTCTTTGGGGGTTGCTTGTGACCCCTCACCTGGAAAATATCCCCCAGTGCTCCATCCCCCAGGAACAGCAGCACTGAAAAGCTAGCTCACTGCACAGTAAAGTGCAGTTGTGACTTCAGCAGCCAGCAGTCCAACCCTGTATTTTTCTCCCCACTCCTCTGTTTGTCTATTTTTCTGCTCGTTATGGCAAACAAAGCTCCCACTCGTAGCAGGCAGTGGGGCAGGGCAGTTGTTCTCACCTGACCTCTGTTTGCTCATGTCACTGCTGCATATCAGGACATTGAGGGGAAAAGCCAGTGGCAAAGGTCAGTGTGGGGGCAAACCCACCATCTGCTGTAGCCACCGGTGTGTTTGCACCACACCCACCCCATCATGACTTCTCATTGCATGCAGTGGAGATGTTGGTGGCCAGAGGTCAGGCATGTGCTGCCACTCCACCCTACCATCCACTACCACATGCCATACAGTGAGGTGAAGCAAAGTGACTTGCACAGCGCCACAAGAGAGACAGAGGGCATGAACTGGTATTTGAGTTCTTCCCAGTCTTCATGCATCAAACCAGATGTCTGCTGGTTTTATTAATTGCAGCTTAGAAGGGCCCTCATGCAAATGCACACGAGTGCAACTGTAGAGGCCTGGCTAATGCATTGAAGAAATGGAAATACAAATTGGCCCCACCCCATAGCTTGACCAATCATGGCTGGGAATGGCTAGGAGCTAGGTGGAGCCAGATCTAAAGGAAAGTGTAGACTGGCACACCCTGGCCAGCTTCTGTTTGGACTCTTTTGTTTTGGGCTCCTCAGAAATACCTCAAGGCAAGAAGTGGGTGGGAGGTGCACCGGCCCACAATGGCACCCACCAGAGAGCAGGGACATAGGAAGGCGGTGGGGCGGACCGACCCGGGTGCCCTCACTGAGGGGGGGGGTGACATTTGGCATGCCGCCCACCTGCGACTCCCAAGCCTACCCTGAGCTGTCAGGGTAAGGGGGAGGAGCTGTGCCACTTTGCCAGTGGCACTCCCCCCTTCATTTTGACAGCTTGGGGGAGGCGTGGGAGTCGCAGGTGAGTAGCGTGCCAAATTTCCACCATGGTCGGATTGCTGTGCCCCTGTGAGCAGCTTGCTCTGCCCCTGGCTGCGGGGCACGCACACTCCTCTGGCACTGGAGCGGCTATCCCACACCTGGGAGGGCACCCTCTGTACCACACCCCCCCCTTGGGAGCTCGCCCACCCTGGGCAGCACAGGCATATGCTCCACCGCTGCCTGAGAGGTGCCTGAACTGCGCTGCAGCATGCTCTGGCTGGGGGAAAAAGCACTGCTCATTAGAAATGTGATCTGAATATCCTCCCTAGATATCTTGGTATTATATTATTAAACGTTGATCAAGTCTTGGAATAAGGGGCTCAGAGGAAGGAAGGTGACTTGCATGACCTGTTCTAGGAATAGAGGCCATCCGACTGTTGTTTAGGAAAACTGTGGTTTTATTCAGTGTGGCAAAGCACTTGTACTTGGCACCATCTGCATAATCCTGCTCCACCTCACTTCAGATAGAGAAGGATTTTGGGAAGACGCCAGCAGCAGAGTGGCTGAGATTGGCTGATTTTGTCACATCAGCTGTGTGGTGGGGACCTGTGGGCTCCCAAAGGTAGCAACAGGATCCCCCAAGTTATACCCACATGTGTTCAAGCCAACTGGATTGTTGCTCTCGGGGACCCTGAGGAATATGAGCGAATTGTTATTTACCGTTGATATGCCAGGCAGTGTGCTCTGGGCTTCCTGTGCAGCTGTCCAGCAGGCAATGGGATTCTGCCGCGGAGTTGGCTGGATTCCACTCCATTTCTAAGGATAGCAAGGGATGTTTTGCTGGGGCGGAGGGGCGGAGGGGGAGGGATGTTGCATCCAAACAGGTTCTGGAATCCAAGTTCCCAAAACATTAGTCAGTTGTCCTACAGAGATAGCACATGTCCTCAACAGGAAAGAGGGCTCCATCTGCTGCTTTTTCACCCTTGAAAAGCCTGGATGTTTTCGGAAGATACAGTTCAATGGGCTTTTGTGTGTCATACATCTGTGGAATGCTGCTTGAGGGCCTCCCCCCAAACTCTGCCATTGGGTGAGTCCAGATATTAAGCTTTTCTAGGCAAACCAGTCCCACCATTTAGTTGACTGTGTGTGTGTGTGTGTGTGTGTGTGTGAGAGAGAGAGAGAGAGAGAGAGAGAGAGAGAGAGAGAGAGTTATTCATGCCCCCAAAAGAGCTCGTAGACCCAGTGGGACAACCCAAATATCACAAAAGTGTGGCAGCATCTACACTTTGGAACTCCTGGCCTATTGACATCAGGCAGCCACCTTCACTGTAGTCTCATAAGGCTGTGGCTTATGGGAGTTGTAGTCCACCACATTGGGAGGGCATCATGTAAGCTATCCCTGCTTGTTGGGAAAGCTGCATTAACCATATTCACACTTAAAAACAAAAACCTTGCAGCAGAGGAGGGGGAAAAAGGTATTCTTAACATATTCTTATGAAAGCATCCTGCTCCCCTTCCACTCTTTAAAATAAAGGTATTCAGTGTTTCACCGGTCTCGTCACACTTTTTATATGCAAGCACGTTCCACCTTCCTCTTCCTGCCCCACCTGATGCTCCTCTCTGGCTGCCACTCGTCTTTGCTTGAGGTGCAAAGTGGAGGTTTTTGTTAGAGGATGGAGGATGGAGAATGAAGTGGTTGCCTAGCAACCAGGGGTAGGGGGCCGTGTGTTTACAGAGCTGGACAGGATCCAAGATCTGGGCACCCTGTCTTTTACCCAGCTGGGAAAGTATCCCCAGCTTTTCACCTCCCCTGCCCCTGTTCCATTTAGGGTTTCTGCAGTCGATGGCTTAAGCATTCTGATTTCGCATTACTGTCACATGGTCTGCAACGTACTGTGAATTTAGGCTAGGGGTCCTTAATATTTGGTAGTATTCAAATAAGATACTGATTTGCCAGAAGCCTGACATTCGGTATGGAAACATAGGCACACGAAGATCTGTTTCAATATTCCTGAGCTGCTCACAGAAAAGTGAATCATTCATCTGAATATGTAAAAGTTATCCTGGTATTTGACATTTTCTGGAATATTGTACAGATTCCTTACCAAGTGATGTGCATCACAATTTGGCATCCCCATGACTGAAACAGCTTTCCCTGTCTGCCCTCATCCCTGATCTCTTGGACTGGGAAAATCTGAAGGCGGATTCTAAGTAGGTTTTTTTTTGGGGGGGATATTTATATTTTAAGTTTCCAGTAGATACAAAACAAGAACAGCTTAAAAGAACAGCTTAAAAAGAGAATGGGGAGGGGGGGAGTCCTAGGCATGAATAACAAGTGCAGTTATCTGTGGGTTGAACATCAGCTTCCAGATTAAGAAAAAAAGCATGAAAATCTTTCCTGTGTGAAGCAGAGTGTGAAGTTATCATTTAACCATCAAGTGTAAGTCCAAATTTGCCGGACTAGTGATGATGGCCGTCTTGAGAATGAGTGTTTTGCTGGATAAAAGAAGGGTGCTGCACCACAGATCCTGACGATTCTTTTTTTTAATTGTTATTTATTGTTATTTTTAATGTTTTTTTTTGTTTTTTGTTTTTTAAAAGAGCCTAGTGATATCTTAATGAGTGGTTCTACCTATCTAGTGTAAGATCCTGGACTGATTCTAAGTACTTTTGCCTCAATGTGTTTCGGTCCTTCATGCAACTGGGAACCCTGATAGTTTATCCAAACTGGTACCCATTTGTTCCAGTCAATGTTCATGGGAGAAGGAGGCATCTCCTAGGGCATGGTTATGGTTGTCTTATTCTCAGCTTCATGAAGAACCTGCCAGGCATGTTGACAAATCTTTTTGAGACTAAGGAACACGTTTACAGTTTGCTGGCCATTTGAAGTTCATGCAGCTGGTGATGCACAAGGCCAACACATGCACACTCATTCTCCCTGGTATTCATTCACCCACACCCATACATAAATGTCCCTCACATACAACACACACAAGAAGCATACAGACAAACTGGTGCATGTGCGGTGGAAGGCAACCAAGATGATCAAGGGTCTGGAAACTAGGCCCCAAGAGGAAGGGTTGAGGGAGTTAGGGATGTTTAGCCTGGAGCAGAGGAGACAGAGAAGTGACATGATAGCCATCTTTAAATATCTGAAGGGCTGTCACATGAAAGATGGAGCAAGCTTGTTTTCTGCTGCTCCAGAGGGTAGGACTCAGACCAATGGATTCATGTAGCAAGAAAGCATATTGCATTTAAACACGAGGAAGAACTTACTGAGCGTAAGAGCTGTTCGACAATGGAATGGACTCCCTCAGAAGGTTGTGGACTCTCCTTCAGTGGAGGTTTTTAAACAGAGGTTGGATGGCCCTCTGTCAGGGATTCTTTAGCTGGATTCCATTTGTGGAATGCTGCACCCGGGGAAACATACCTGGTGCCATCAGTATCAGATTTCATACGACAGGCTAAAACCGTATTCATTCCCCATGCTTCTGGTTGCAAACATGGATCATGCTTCTGTACAGTTTCTGGCCTGATTCATAGCATTCATTTTTTAGTAGAGTGGGATAGGATTTGTCCTTTTTATACTTCTTGCTCGATGAGCACCCATGGAATTCTTTTCTATTGTGTTTTGGCTATGTATTTAATTTTTAAATGATTGCCAAGCCCTTTTGTATTTTATGGATTCGTAAGTCACTTGGAGACATCTTCTTGTAGAGATGAAATAATAATAATGGTAAAAATAATAGTAATAGACAGTCACTGGAGTACTAGACACATACTAAAGACTGTGATACGAAAGACCTCCCCACTGAGCATTCAGTGTTTTTATTCATCCCATAATAACTCTGCTAACCTACCTGACTCTAGGAATCATTTCAAGGCAAGTCTTGCCTGTCTTCCTGGTACTTGATTCATATTCGGAGGCAGAGTATAAATTGTGGCTATTGAAAAGAGACTGGTGGAAGGAGAAAGGATCCAGTCTAGGATGGCAAAGTGGACCTGCCTCATAATCCCTCTTCGATGTTTGTGCTAATGATGTATTGATTATTGATTAGAAGGTCATGGAAGTGTATTCCTTTAATCCAGTTGGTGGGTCTTCCATTTCCAAACATCTCTTTTACATATTTCCCTCTTTCTCTCCCAGTTCTTTAATATCAACAAGCTGCTTCATATTTTACACCTGGGAGGGAAAAAAATTCCTGAGTATCAAATGCACTCACGCATAGAGCAATTTGTTAATGTTGTGCTGATTTTATTAATATTACATTGAACAGCTTGGCTGTGCCCAGTGGAATGTTTGACTTTTCCTTTTTAAACAGCAGACCTCTGAGCCAAATGGCAAATTGCTTTTCACGCCCCTCCTTTGAAATTTCATAAGAACAGAAGAAGAGGCTGGATACTGGATCAGGCCAAAGGTCCATCCAGTCCAGCATCCTGTTCTCACAGTGACTAGCCAGATGTCTATGGGGAACTCACACGCAGTTTCAAACAACTGATATTAATAAACATTACTTCCCCTGACTGTGGGGACAGAGCAAAGCCACTGTGTCTAGTAGCTATCAATAGCCTTACCCTCCCATAACTAAACAGTTCTTACATCTGGCACCGTGGTCTGTGGAGAGCTGGCCTTAAATATACAAGCATTTGAAGTTTTTGTGTTTGTTTGTACACATAGTAATAGTTTTGTGCTTCTTTAGATCCAGATGATAGTATCTTGGGTGAACTATAATCTAAAGACCTTCAGTTTTCATTTTGTAATAAAGAGTAAGTTTCTAGCATTTGTAGAACCTGAGATATGATGAAACACATACAGGCACTATTATTTTCAATTTTTTTTTGTGAGAAATTAGTCTGCCCTCAGCTTTCATTGTTTTACTCCCACCACCACCTCACCACCACCAAAAAATCTCTATGGGTAGTATTTAAGTTTGTAACAGATCTGAAGGAATGGAGAAATAAAGTATGGCATTGGACTTCCCCACACTCCCTTGACCAGTGGGTGTAGAAGGTTATTTGAGTAAGTAACAGCCACAGGTAACTGATCTGCCTGGAAAATAGCAATTTGGATGAGGCCTAATGTCACTAGGGATGACGGAGGAAATTGATTTCTGTGGATTCTAATACAAAGTGACATCCTAAGTTTTTGTGTGGATCAGAACTCATTTATCAGATTTCACTCTTTCCAAATGTTCCAACACCATTCTTGGCTGAAAACACTCTTATACTGAGAGAAAATATGGTTAGAAATTTATATTTTGAGAGAAAGTATTTTTTAAAAAAATACATATTAATGTAATATTGAAATGCAAGTTGGGTGTGTGGCTTATATATATATATAAACAAATAAATACATTGCAGATTCATACAGAAATGGAATGGCAAGGGCTTATGAGTGTGAAGACATGAGGAGGTGATGTAGCAAAAAAAATATAAATAAAAAATCCATCCCTAAATGTCTTCGGTGGGGAGCGTGTCTCATCTCCCCACAGCAGAAGACACCCTGTTCTTAGAGTGGCTGACCAGATGCCCCAATGGGAAGCAGAACCCGAGTGCAACAGCATTCCTCGCCCAATCAGGTTTCTAGCAACTGTTATTCAGAAACATTACTGCCTCCAAAAGTGGAAGCAGAGCATATCCATCATGGCTAACAGCCACCAATAGCCCTCTCCTCCTCCATGAATTTGTCTAATCCTCTTTTAAAGCCATTTAGGTGGTGGCTATCATTGCCTCTTGTGGGAGTGAGTTCCATAGTTCCATTGCTACTTTGCATTCCAATCTTTAATTCTACGTTCTTTGCACAAGAGGGGAATGAGGTCAGCCACTGCTTCATGATCCATTCCGTGGCCTTGGCAGGATCCATGCCTTCTGAAACTGAAGTCGTTTAGATGTTTTAATCTGTCTGTTCCCTGCATTCCAGCCCCTTTTCTGGACTGTGTTTTTCTTCCCTAGCACACAGGGATGCAACCCCCCCCCAACAATTCTGTACTCCGTGCCTGCGTGCAAATTAAGGGTTGAGTTGTGCCAAATTGTTCCTCCAGCTTGTTCCGCACTCTTTACATTTCCTCCGTGTTTCCCAGCAAAATGAAATCATTAAATACACAGCGCAAATTACTAAACCTGTTCCATAATCACACACACACACATAATTGACAGGGTAAGAAGCTCAGATTGCAGCAAGGCATGCAGCAAAATGTTTCTGGCTCAGTCTTCTCCTCTCCCCCCCCCTCCCCCAAGTTTAAAGGTCAACAAGAATATTTTTCTATAATTTGACAGGCACACGAGAAGTAACGCGACTCATTTGTGGTCAGGTAATTCACAAAGAAATCTATAAATCAAGCTAAGAGGAATATTAGATCATGCTCATATCTGAACCCATCTGGCTCGGTTCAAGAAAGAAATCAATAAGAGACAGGACGCTCGGAATTACCAATGATTTATGCCCTTGCATCCTGGGAGAGGAACATTTGCAGTTTGAGAGTCTCCTCCACTGAGGGATGGCCTCTTTGCCCATGCAGTCATTTGGGGGAAGGAAATATTTTCAAAGGCACCAGTGATGCCATGTGACATCCCAAGTGGTGTGCCCCAGGAGCTCCAACAACGTTGCAGAGGATTTTTGGATACTCCTCTCAGATCATGTGGCACAGCCATTTGGACAGCATAATGTCTTGGGACTGTCCCTGCAACTACGCTCACAGGGACAGGGTGTGGGTGGGTGCAACAGTAACTGTGCGGTCTCTTACAGCAGGGGTCAGCAAACTTTTTAGGAGGGGGCTGGTTCACCACCCCTCAGACCTTTTGGTGGGCCGGACTGCACGCATGCGGCAGCGGGGGGCTTCTCTTCCCCCCAGTGGCGTAGCGTGGGGGGTGCAGGGGGGCGGGCCGCACCGGGCGCAACATCTGGGGTTAGGGCAAATCCATGGGTTAGGGGGCGCAAATCCACGGGTTAGGGGGCGCAAATCCACAGGTTAGGGGGCGCAAATTACTTGCCTTGCCCCGGGTGCTGACAACCGACGCTACGCCACTGCTTCCCCCTCTCTCCCAGACCCTCCCCTCCCCCTGCTTTCCTACCTCCTCCACCCCTCTACCTGCAGTTGGGAGCTGGCAGTGGTGGTGTCGCCTCTCCTTTCCAGGCCAGCTTTCCCGGGTGCCAGGCACGGGGCCAGCAGGCGCTCCAGGCTCCAACCGAAGCCCCGTGGCATGCCCATCATGATGCCCACAGTGCGGCCATGGAGAGGCCGACGGACAGGTGGTAAGTCTGGGCTGTGCCTCAGTGCGTGGGTGTCAAGTCTTCAGATTGGCTGGGACCAATCAAAGCCCAGCTCCCTTCCGCAGGGCGGGAAAAAGCCAGGAGGGAGGAGGGAGGAGGCACTGCTGCAGTGTGTGTGGGGGGGGGGGGGAATTGCGCCCGGAAAAAAACCAAAAAAATAATAACGATCACATTGATTCAAGCGGTGATTCCAGGACTGTCTGTGGGCCGGATCCAGAGGGCAATTGGGCCTGATCTGGCCCACGGACCTTAGTTTGCCAACCCATGTATTACAGCTTCTGGAAGGGCTGAGCTTGCCACTCTCTTTCTTCAGCCCTAAACGTCTCTGAGAGTGGCTAACAAATATTTAGAGTGGGGTGGGGTCCTTCCCTCAGGTTTACAATCTGAAAAGACATGACACAAAAAGAAAGTGAATGTGGAGGGAGGAGGAGATAAGCAAATACTGAATGTGTGTAGAAGCTTACTAGGACCAGGCCACCAATAAGGTGAGGTGAGGTGGTCACCTTAAGCAGCAGTTGTGACCACCAGCTGTTCCTCTCTGGCTCTTTTAACTCTCCTGCTGCCGTCAGGGCAGACGGGGTCTGTGGAGCAGGAGGCTGTGGCAGCAGGAGGACTGTGGAGGAGATGATGGCACAAGCTGGGTGGAGCAGTGGAGGAAGAGGTAGTGTCAGGGGGCTGCAGAAGAGAAAGAGGAGGAGGGTGGCATTTCCCCCCCCCCCACTCAAGTGGTAAAACAACCTGGGCCAGCCCTGATGCTTACCCATTTGCAAAACAAGGAAGTAGTTTTTCTCAGTGCAGAATTATGCAGACTCATCCTTAACATGCTGCTCTCACTATGGTTGGATTCTAGGTCCACAAAGGTAGGTGTGGTTACTTGATACACATCTGAAAGCCTCTGGGAGGAGGTGTGTGATTCCTCAGCTGGAGTAGGCTCAGGACAGGTGAGGGTCGTCTGCCTCATCAAGCCCAGATGCTGCAATCAGCATGCAAAGTATAAAAGTGCAGTGGAGCTGAGGGGCTGTGTCTGCTCAATTAGCCATGTTGATGGATCTTGACCTGGACCTCCATGGGAATGTGCTTTGGGTTTGACTCTGGACTGTATCCTGACTGCTGGACTTTGCTACTTAAATTGACCCTGAACATTGTTTCCTGACCTTTGGACTTTGCTTGTGTGGATCAACCCTCAGACTTTGAACTTGGCATGCTGACTTGCTTCCAGGTAGGCCAGGAATTCAGGAAAACATGTCACAGATGAATGAAGAAGGAAGTGGCAATTGCATTCTTGATATTTGCCCCCTCACAATGTCATTGGGCAGGTGTGGACACAACCCCTATTGCTATGGCCACTTCCATCCATTTTCACATCGGGGCATAATGCAGAATCAATTTCCATTCGGCTTTTATTTATGGAATGAAATTAGCTCATGAAAAAGAGCTTATCAAGGGCATAAAATATGCAAGAGACCCAGGTTATGTGTGGACTAGGTAGGAAAACCAAGATCTCAACATGCATTGAATGCAGAATATCATGTCTTGTGTATGTAGTCTCAGGTTAGGTTTCTTTAGGTACAAATTCATCTAATGACCAGCTGGGGTTCAAGTAGAAAAGGGGTCAAAAAGTGCTAGTCTTTCAGCCTGGACCAGTGCAGCCACACTGGCTTCCCATATCTCCTCTGTTGCAGCCCATATGCCTTTGTGTGAGGCTGGTTCCCCTCTTTCTTGCCTTGCAGGTCACGCCAAGGCATCGGCAGAGGTGGGAAAGGAGGCTGTCTGACAAGAGCTTGGCACTTACAAATCTATGGTGTGACCACATTTGCAATACAATAGCTCTGTTCACCCCACTTTGAAAATGATACTGTAGCATGGAAAAGATTCAGAAGAGGGAAACCAAAATGATCAAGGGTTAGGGTTTTCAGTTTAGGGAAAAGGTGAGCATGGCATGGAGAAAGTGGATGGAGATACCACAGGAGGGAAGAGTGGTCCTGCGCTCAGGTCCTGCTTGTGAATTTCCCACAGGCCTCTGGTTGGCCACTCTTAGAACAGGATGCTAGACCAGATGGGCCACTGGCCTGATTCAGCAGGGTCTTACTATGTTCTTATCTTACATATTATTCATTCATTCATGTATTTAATGTATTTATATCCCACCTTTCTCCCAAGTTGGGATTCAGGCTTAAGTTGTGATGTGTTTATGCGACTATTCAAATATATCTGAGATGAGATGTGATATCACTGGTGGGGAGAGGGGGCAGAGAAAGAGAACACCCTAATTTTGTGGCAGGGTTAGTTAGAAAATGTGGTTGGCAGCTGTTCCTGCATCCTGAGATGAGACATTTTTACAACGTATTCGCAGGGAAATAAATTTAAAGAGCAGTTTTTGATTACAGTTGCTGGAGAACAGACCATTTCTGCTGTGCCATTCTTTTCTGAATGACTCGGTGCTCTTGGGGCCAAACTGGAATGTGACTGGGGAGTTCTGTGACTAGAACTCCTGAGCAGAGGAGGAGGAAAACTCATCCAGTTGCCATTTTAATACAAACTTAGAGAATTTGCATTTCCTGAACCAATATACAAACTGAAACACAGCTTTCCTTTCACATCCCCACTTCTCTGAATTCTGTAAGGTTGCAAAACTGTGTAGTGAAATGTGCATGTAAGAGTGGCTATATTAGTAAAAAAGAAAAAAAGCAGAAAAATGCATTTTATGCTTGCAAAAAAGCATTTATTAGGCAAACACCCACAAAATACATACACGTTTTAAAGCAAACTCTGTTTTCAAAAAACTTTCCAATTGATTTAGAAATGGGACAGACTTAAGAGTGGGAAAATGAGAAGCTGAAAGAAACTGAAATTGACAGATTCATCCTTCCTGAAATGGATAGGTTCATCCATGCCTAGCTGTAAGTTTTTGTCCCACTTATAAATGGATCTGGCTCACAGAACAGAGCAATGGAGTTTAAACCTTTCTGTCTTCCATTTTCCCAATGAAAACTCGCTCCCCACAACCGGCTATTTGTTATAGGGACATCATACCTATGGGGGGGGGGGGAGTGCAGACATTTTAGAAAAAGGTGAGTGAAGACTCTGAAATTATACACGGCGTAGAGAAAGTGAATAAGGAGATATCCCCTCACCCCAGTCCTAGAATCCCAGAGTCATTCAGTGATTCTGGTTAGGCAAAAGGAATCACCTATTCACACATTGCATAGTTTAAACTGTGACATTTGCTACCACAAGAGGTGGCAATGGCCATCCATTTGGATGGCTTTAAATGGGGATGAGACAAATTTGTGGCTACTAGTCATAATGGGTATAACCCAATCCCAGTTTCAGAGTTGGTATGGTGTGAATGCTTGTTGCTGGGGGTTCTGCTATTGCCCTTCATGTTTTGCTTGTGGGTTTCTTTAGGGACAGGGTGAGGAAAGCCAGGACCACAGGTCAAATATGAGGTCCTCCAGGCTTTTCTGTGTGGCCCACAGGCTTTCCCCCAGGCCACACCCCTCATCAGCCCCTCTCTGTGCCCATCTTTAGTGCTGGAACTGTGCTAATTCAGGCCTGAGGGAGGATGTGGGCAGCTACTTCTGTGTGTCTTTATATGCAGAAACCTTGTCCTTTTGTGTGGCTGAAATGAAGCACGTTGTACAAAGGCACATCCCTTGCTTAGCCCTGGGGATGGAAGGAGCTGTCCATTTTGGTCCTCTTTATTTCTCGTTCTTCCAATCTTAAACGCAGTTCTCTGCATTTCTGCAACAATCTGTTGGTATCTTTAAAAAAAAAGAAACCTCAGAAAATTCTTCAGAATTTCAGTATGAATTTCTCCCAGGGAGCACATTTTTAATTCAGCTTAACTGATATATACGGTTTTGCAAATGATTTTCCCTAACAGGACAATTTTTTGCATGTTGTTTTCACCAATAAATGCATTCTTAGGTACACTTTCTCCTAATATAAGCATTTTTTATAAATAGTGTTTGGCTGGAGAAGAGCACCACAACATTCAGATAAGTGCAGATTTCGAAGGCTGGATGTGTATATTATTTCACAAAGTGCAAATCTGATAGATTGAGCTTTGTATGTGAACGGAATCAAACTTATGTCCACTTTTGCCTCTGGAGCCACACACCACTGCTGTGTGATTCTTGGAAGGATGCTCACAAAGAACCATTGGACTGAAAATGGCCTCGGCCCAGTATACCTGAAGGAGCATCTCTACCCCCATCGTTCTGCCCAGATCCTGAGGTCCAGCGCCAAGGGCCTTCCGGCGGTTCCCTCATTGTGAGAAGTGAAGTTACAGGAAACCAGGCAGAGGGCCTTCTCGGTAGTTGTACCTGCCCTGTAGAACGCCCTCCCATCAGATGTCAAAGAAATAAACAACTATCAGACTTTTAGAAGACATCTGAAAGCAGCCCTGTTTAGGGAAGCTTTTAATATTTGATTAATTATTGTATTTTAATATTTTGTTGGAAGCCACCCAGAGTGACTGGGGAAACCCATCCAGATGGGTGGGATATAAATTATTATTATTATTATTATTATTATTATTATTATTATTATTATTATTATTTATTAATGGTTCCCCTTCTGTGCCATATGAGTATGTGACTGGCCACTGTCAAAGCAAAATGCTGAACTAGATGGTGGGCCTTTGCTCTTAGAAAGCTGGACTTACTTGGATCCTTGCAGTATATTGGCTTTTTTTCTTTCAGTTCTTTTTTTTTTTTTTTACTTCAGAGTTGCTTAAAAAAGGAATCAGTTTCTATAGGGTGGCAAGGTCAGATTCACACACACACACACACACACACACACACACACACACACACACCCCACTTCAAGCAAAGGGCCCTCCTCCCCAATAGCACAACCCTTCTCAGTTTTAGTTTGCAGGGCACCTAAGAAGGCCACAGGCAGTGTGAACCAATTCACGATTTTCATGTCTTGCTTGTTCCAGGTTAAAGGGGAACCATGGAAGCTACTTTGTCTGAGACAGGGATGGAGAAAACTGCCGGTTTTGCTCTTTCTTGCTTTCTCGTTTTTCCAAGCTTCTATTCAGTTCATATTCCAACTTTAATTTGCTTTTTTTTTTAAAAAAAAGTCCTCACAGAAATTCACCAGCATTTTTTAAGTGTGCCTTTCTCTCAGCAAGACACATTTACTGCTTTCCTACAATCATGCAACACACAAATTTTGTGAAATAAATAAGCTTTCTGTGCAACTTGGCCTATGTTCCCTAACAGCGAAAGTTTTTGTATGTTAGTTTTGCTAATATAAGAATTATATGTACACTTGCCCCAGTATACACATTTTCTGGTCGGAGAACTGCTTTGCAACATTCAGAGTAGAGAGGCTATGGGAGGAAAGCTGGATTTTGGTTTTGGGAAGTACAAATTAGTTAGACTTACATTAAAATAACCTTTTGGGGGGAAGGTGGAGGAGAGGGTAATGGCAGAACAACCGCCTGTGTTTCTGGATGACAAATGATATCTGGATCCAGTTCAATCTGGGTTTGGGCCTAGTTTCTGGACTGAATCCCCCTTGTTCACACTGATGGATGAAGAAGAGTTTGAAGAAGAGTTTGGATTTGATATCCCGCTTTATCACTACCCGAAGGAGTCTCAAAGCTGCTTTGACCATCCTTGGTGACCTCTCTCCTCCTACATTGGGAGAGGGAACACTGGGAGTGTGACCCTGCCAATCTCTCAGCAGCCTTTGATACCATTGACCATTATATCCTCTCCTGTATGGAATGGGTATTGGAAACACTACTCCAGTGGTTCCATTGAGTGGTTCCAGTAGCACTATTCTAGAGTGGTTCCAATGGCATGGTTAAGTCCAGAGAGTATCTTTGGGGGAGTACTGTTTGACCCCTTGGCACTATGAGGTTTTGCAGAGCACTAATTTGCCCCCCATATTATATAACATCTATATGAAGCCATTTGGAGTGATCACAGTGGAAGAACACTGCCATCGCATACAGCTGTTTCATCTGAATCAGGAGAGGCTGTGCAAACTTTGGATAGGTACCTTGATGTAGGGGTCATAGCTATCAACGTTTCCCCTTTTTAAAGGGAAATTCCCTTATTTCGAATAGCATTCCTCACAAGAAAAGGGAAAATTGACAGCTATGGTAGGGGTGCTCTGGGCAAGGATCAATAAACTGAGTTTGAACCCTGGGAAGACAGAGGCTCTCTGGGTAGCTGGTTCCTGTGTCTGGAAGATAGGCTGGCTGCCTGTTCTGGTTGAGGTTGCACTCCTTCTCAAGGTTCAGGTAGATAGCTTAAGGTAACTCCTTGATACATCTTTGTCATTAGAGGCGGAAATGACCTCTGTTTGTAGGAGTGCCTTTTATGGGCATCTGGTACACCAGCCAGACCATATCTGCGTCAGGATCATGTTTTAAGGTTGCACATTGCCCTGATATATTATGATATGGCAGCACCGAAATACTTTTATGAATAGAAATAAGTGTCAAATAAAACTGAATACTTTTTCCAAGCCCCCCCCCCAAAAAAAACCAGGAAGCTAGCACCATGTAGAAATCCATTAACCTAAATTTTTACATGTCTGCCTGCGATTTGGGGTTGGGTCTTTTCCAGATGCAGGGCTAACAGTGTAAATATAACGATCACACAAGGCCGGCCAGCCTCCACAGTTTGCCATTATTGGTTTCCCTAATCCCCACACCTGAAAAATGTACAGTCCAAATTTAATCCTACCCCATGTCATATCAGACACTGAAGCCTTTTGATCCGCTTCAGAACATACAGGATTTATTTGAAAGCTTTTTGACATACGCTTCACATCTCTCAACTTAATAAAAAAATCTCCAGCTGGCCTCACGTTCAGCCTTCCCAAGAGGCAAAATGAAAAATGCCAAATTGCCTTGGCATATTCTGGTCATGCCCAGGAGACGAAGGCAAAAATGGACTGGCAGAGGGTGAGAAATTATTCCAAACATTTAGCGTACGCAGGAGGAGGGTGTCTATGAGCTATCATGACAGGGGGAGACAGACAGACACTTGGGAGGAGAGAGTATTCACATTGTGAAAAAAAGGGGGAAGCTGTAAGAAAAATAACAACAGAACTCTCCCTTTTAAGAAGTGTAAGTTGAAAAAGGAATTAATTCTGATATAATAGTTACTATTTTAGCCTGGTTTGGGAGTTAAAGAGCTTCATTTAACAATTTGATTGTAACTAATAAATAGTGCCCAGGTTTTCTTCTTTCCTCTTCCCTTCCCTTCCTTTTTACCTTTTGTGCCATTCACTTCAGATTGTTAGCTGTTTTCTCATTGACATTTATAAGCTACTGCCTGGGAGCTACTTAAAAGCTACTGTTCTCAATAACCAGGCCTATGCCTTTAAAACTGGGGGTGGTGGTATTATTTTGTTATGTTATGTATTTTTATACTGTAAACCACCTTGTGATCCTCAGATGAAGTTTATATAAACTTAAATCATCATCAATGGGCCTTTGGTCTGATTCAGCAAGGCTACTTACCTTCATGAGTTACATGACTCATGATGAAACTCATGGGGCTAAATCCTTGAAGGGCTGTTCTCTGTAAACCTTTCAGGTATAAGAAGGAAGTGTTTCTCCAGTCTCTCTTAGTGTTTAAGAACATAAGAAGAGCCTGCTGGATCAGGCCAATGGTCCATGTAGTCCAGCATCCTGCTCTCACAGTGGCCAACCAGATGCCTGTGGGAAAGCTGCAAGCAGGATTCGAGCCCCAGAGCATTCTACCCTGGCACTCAGAAACATCGCTGCCTCCAAGTGTGGAAGCAGAGCACAGCCATCCTGGCTAGTAGCCATCAATAGCGCCCTCCCCCCCAAATGAATTTGTCTCATCCTCTTCTAAAGCCATCCACATTGGTGGCCATCACTGCCTCCTGTAGGAGCAAGTTCTATAGTTTAAGTCTGCACTGTGCAAATAAGTCCTTTCTTGTATCTGTCCTGATTCTTCCAACATTCAGCTTCGTTTAATGTTTGTGTAATGTGAGTGCATGGAGGGGGAGGGGGAGGGGGGGAGAGAGAGAATACATCATCTTTCAGATGTTTGGGAAATAATGGCCATGTCTTTTCCTCATACCTCTTAGGATCAAGATAATTTTTTTTCAGAACACACAAAAAATGTGCTTGAATACAAATGTGGTTCACCTAGAGAGATTTTTTTAAAATGCAATTCCATTTCCTTGGACTCTTGGGATATTTCCAACATATTCTGTCAGGCATGGAAGCTCCAAGTGTCTCTTTCCTCAAAGTTTATAGAAATTTCTCAATTTGTTTCCAGTGTAATGAATACTGACTGACTCTTGAAACGACACCCAGTTCCCTGAGACAGGAGAAGGGCAAGATGAATTAAAGAAACATCCGTATGTACTGCTCATTTCCTGTAGAGGAGATGATGATCCTGGAAATGAATTGTGCACTTTCCCTCTAGCCCCAGTGCCCAAAACAATCTGTGTGCATCTTTACAACCACATAAAGCCCTTTTCTCTGTGATGCCGCCAGTTGTATTATAAATACATTGGGGATGCAAGCATGCAAGGATTTGCGGCTTGGGCTGATTGTATATCTCTCTCTCTCACACACACACACATATCTACACATACTTTTGTTGGTCAGCTCAGGGTATAAATTTTTATTAGGTCTCTTCTTAAGAATATATTATGGGCTCTGCTTGATCCTATTATTATGAACCCCTTAAGAACAGTGTCATAAAGATGTAACATGCTTCTCTCTGCCCCCTCTCCTGTCAGTTCACACCAAGGACGCCATCCATCAGAAGGTTTTCCAGGACAGTCCCCACTGATATGAATGAAGTTCTGCAAGAGGTGTGCAGATCCCATTTATTTCAATGGCAATTGTGCAGGAAAGCTATCTAGTGCACTGTATGCTAACATCGTAACTATTTTCTTACCTTTTCTGCCCAGAGAGATGTGAGTTAAGGAACTTGGCATGGCTGTGGAATTGTTTCGGATCTGAAATGAATCAGAGGTGCTTTGTAGAAAGCCGAGCAGAGATGAAGTGGCTGGAACAGAAGGGCTCAGAAATCGAAGCTTTGTTGCTCTGCAAACCATCTGCATTTTAGATGCTGCCCTTTACCTTACCTCTGCCTATTTTGTCAAGATTTCCAGTGGACTGACTCTGGAGTCTTTTCCTAATAAAGATACCAAGAAGTGGGGAGGGGGACTGGAGGCAAGTGAGAGCAAGCCAGGAGTCAACAGACTAATGTCTGACATTACCTACATCTTTACGCCCTATAGATATTGCTGAACTTCAGCTCCCATCAGCACCTGCTGATGTGACCAATGGTCAGCGATGATGGGAGTTGCAGTTCAGCATGATCTGGGGGACCACAGTTTAGCATTATCGCAATTGGGCATACAATATGAAGCTTACCTGAACTTTTGAGGGCAGGATTTGGCATAGTGATAAAGCAGGAAGGGCTGTTTGCCATGGAGGGTGAGGGATAGCGTATGAAAACCTCCTGTTGCAGCACGCTGATTTGAGGAAGTAGTTGCTAGGTTTAGAACCAACAAGTGGATTCTGCCAGTTGTAGCTTCTGCCATTGCAGTTTTGACCTGCTATTCTGTTCTGCTGGTTCCCTGGACTCACAAAGTGGAAGCATTAAACAAAGTGGAATCGTTAAACAAAGCTGCTTTCAAATCACTAAACTGGTCAGGACCCTGGACAGTTCCCAAGGGTCCCCTTGGCAAATTTTACATATTGATTTGAGCCAACCATTTAATTCATATATGGAGAATAAATGATGTCAAAATTCACAGGAGATAATTTTAAGGGTGTTTTGTTTTTGTTTTTAGTCCAGGGGGCGGGGAGGCACTTCCTTCAGCTCTGCCGTTGCAGATGCCACTGCTGCGGTGAGCTCTCACTGCTGTCACATTCAAGGAAGAATAATTTGGTGGCCCTCAATTGGAATGGGATGCTATTTCCCCGACGGAGAGGTCATCCTTTCCATCTTGTTCAGCCGGTGGTATTTGCTCAGAGCACAGAGATTGGCAGGCTCTTTCCTAATGACAAGGTCTCTCTGCCCTGGAGGGCAGCATCATTATATCTTTGTCAGGCAGCTCTTTTATAAAGGTTTGCCTGTTTTTAAGGGTCGCTATGTATGAAAGGTATATGAAAATATACCAATGAACTTTGGCCCTTCCAACAGCAAAACAAATCTATGTGTTGCAATAAGGTGAGATGAAGAGGAAGTTGGGTTTTTTTCTCCATAGAACTAAAGGTGCTAATTAATTAGTATTTTAATTAACTAAAACTTGAATGAGAGCTGTGCAGGAGAATGGGGCTTGTGCAGGAGAATTTAGAGGGAGGGAGCATCTGTCATCTCAGATGCTGAGGGACAGCTGTACCCCTCCAGATGTTGTTGGACTCCAACTTTCATTAGCCCCGTCAGCGTGGAAAATAGTCAAGGATTATGGGTGCTGTCCAGCAACATCTGGAGAGCTACAGATGCCTCCCTACCACCCACACACTGCAAGATTGTGCCCTTCAGTTGCTTAATTAGTGGCTACCAATTTAAATAATTATGAGCTAAATTCAACTGGTTGGGCCCATGAGTTTTGAGCTTCACTTTTTATACCTGAAGTTCTGGTGCATTGCAATAATAGGGAGCAATATTCAATATGGCTTTCCCTTCTTGTCCATGGTTCTGTTCAGAAAGCACATTGAATGATGGTTTTCACAACTGAACAATAGTGAACCAGCTGCTTTTCTGCTTTTGTTTCCCATCTTCTCAGTTCACTCCTTTCCCTGTAGCACAGCAGCCTCTGGACTTTAGGTAAAGGTCACAGCTGTGGTTTGCCGGTCCAGATACCATACAAACCATGGTTAAGCTTCTCTAATTGTGGTTTGTCATGATGTATGATGAGTCCAAGGGCTCTGTAAATGGCAAGGTATCTTACCATTTACTTTTTATGTCTCAGAAAGGCACCAGTATTGAGGTATTAATAATATATATGTGTGTTTGCATTTTTAAAAGTAAGCGAATTGATTAATCAGTAAAATACAAGTGTTCAAAACTAAAAGCTCCATTTTTTCCCCTTGCATGAAATCTTTCGTCCACTATTTTTGCACTTCTGGGAGACTCATTAATGAAATATAAAAACTGGTATCTGGGGGCTCATGGTTGGTTTATTTTGGAATGTGGACAAAAATTCACACTCTTCAAAAGCCGATAATTCTATTTGCTAGTTTTGTCTATACTGTATGCTCCAGGATAGGTGCTGCCGTCCTCATTGCGCATTTATAGTGATGACAGTTTCCAGATCGTTTCGTTGGCAAGCTGTGGCTGAATTTTCCTTCAGGGCTTCCTCCCCATCCTCTGCAACTGTCAGGGAACA
The DNA here is from genome assembly GCF_964270895.1 of Podarcis filfolensis. Classification (NCBI taxonomy): domain Eukaryota; kingdom Metazoa; phylum Chordata; class Lepidosauria; order Squamata; family Lacertidae; genus Podarcis; species Podarcis filfolensis. The sequence continues at coordinate 53,774,048 of NC_139611.1, read as the reverse complement.
GGAGGGGCTTGACAGCTTCTGCTAGGCAGGGACCAGAAAGCCTACATGATATTTTCCCTCACACTTTGCTCTCTTGCAGAGGCAGTTTGAGAAATGACTAGGATCAAATCTGCACCAAGCATTTAAAGCAGTGATGCCCCTTGAACAGTCATGGAAACTTCTGGGAGCGTTGGTTTGTTTAGGGTGCTGGGAAGACTGGCTCTGGGAGGTCAGCACCCTGAACAAGCTACAGTTCCCAGGATTCTCCATGACTGTTAAAGGGGTACAAGAGTCCTTTAAATGTATGGTGTGAATGTGACCCAAGGAGGGGAGGGCCAAGGATGCAATCCTCACTCCCCACAGTTGCCTTCTGCCCAAGACACCCCACATTTTCCTGGTGTTATAGGACTAGGTGACACTTCAAGGGAGGGTCTCCCGTTTGCCGGAGCTTACCACAGCAGGGCATCAACAGCTAGAAAATTCCGAAGGGCAAGTTTGCAGTCTAAGATCCGAACAGTATCCAGCTGTGAGGAAGCAAAGCACAAGTTCTCCAGCTCAGGAGCTTTGAGGTCAGAAGTTGAAGCAGGCAGAGTATGCAACTCTGCTTTGACCAGGTGAGGTAAACAAACAAACAAACAAACAGATAGGCTCCAGCACTTAATTCCAGGCCTGGCCAATCCAGTGTGGTGTAGTGGTTAAGAGCGATAGACTCGTAATCTGGTGAACCGGGTTCGCGTCTCCGCTCCTCCACATGCAGCTGCTGGGTGACCTTGGGCTAGTCACACTTCTTTGAAGTCTCTCAGCCCCACTGACCTCACAGAGTGTTTGTTGTGGGGGAGGAAGGGAAAGGAGAATGTTAGCCGCTTTGAGACTCCTTCAGGTAGTGATAAAGCGGGATATCAAATCCTCCTCCTCCTCCTCTTCTTTTTCTTCTTCTTCTTCTTCTTCTTCTTCTTCTTCTTCTTCTTCTTCTTCTTCTTCTTCTTCTTCTACTGTCTGCCAATTACAGGGCTGGATCTGTACATCGCTGTTCCCCTTTATGCCTGAAGAAGTCTTTCAGAGGCCTGCGCAGTCCATGATGTAAGTCACCCAAGGGCTTCTGGCTGTGGGACCCAAGTCCTGCCCTCTGTTCCATTGTGAATTTGCCAGAGAATAAAGCTCCTGGCCCTGCCTTTCAGCATGGTATTGCAGTGACCAGCTCATCAGTGGCCAGGTGACTTACTTGACCCTTGTGTCAGGTAAGGCTCCATCTGCCTGTCTCTGGTAAAGCTGGCTCACAGCCCCAGAAAACAATCAAAACAGAAGTGGCTAAGGGGTGTGGCACAGAGTAAATCAGAAAAAAAATTGGCCTCCCACAGCCATGGTCCAGATAACGTGCTGCATTTGTTCTGCATGGCATGGAGAAAGTGGATAGGGGAAAGGGTTTTCTTTCTCCTTATAACACTAGAACTCATGAACATCCAATGAAACTGGATGTTGGAAGATTCAGGACAGATAAAAAGAAATGCTGCTTCACATGGAACATTGTTACACTGTGGAACTCAGCACCACAAGAGACAGCGATGGCCACCAACTTAGATGGCTTTAAGAGAAGATTTGCAAATTCATGGAGGAGAGGTGTGTAGATGGCTACTAGCCACAATGGCTTTTCGCTGCTTCCACAGTTGGAGACAACAATGCTTCTGAAAACCAGTTGCTGGAACTCACAGGAGGGTAGAATGTTCTTGTGTACAAATACTGCTTGTGTATTTCACATAGACACATGGTTGGCGACAGAGAACAGGATGCTATGCTAGATGGGCAATTGGCCTGATCCATTGGCCTGGCTCTGTGTTCTAATATTCACAGCCTTTTTAAAATGAAAAAAGAAAGCTATTCTAAGCCCAATAGAACTGTGCATGCTTTATTGCAGCTTTATTGCAGGCAATGCAGTAGGAATTGGAGGGTGAGATTTGTTATGTTTGTATTTGAATGTGAACCTAACAAATTCATGCCTCCGCCCCCCCCCCTAAAAAAGGTAAACCGAAATTCAACTATGCTTTCTCTGACTTTTGCAATTCAGGTCTCCAACCAAAAAAAATGTGCACAAAAAGTGTGTATCTTGGTGAATCTAATAATGGCATTGTGGGGAAAATTATTTCAAAAATATCAAACAAAATGGCAAATATTCCCCCCTTTAAAAATGTGCATTAAAATGGGTCTGATTTTTTTGTGCTGAGGGTTTTGTTTTCTTTTTTTAAGCAACACCCTCTAAACAGATGCAAAAATGGGGTGGACTAAAGGCTGGGGAAATGAAGAAGAGAGAGGGAGAGAAACCAAATGGACAGATTGGTCCATCCTTAATTGTGCATTGCATGTGCCTGTCTACCTGGCACATCAGAAGATGCAGCCATCCAGTTCAAGGGGGATTGGGTGGGCAGATGAATATTGCAGTGCACATCTGCACCCACCAGTGGCTCCATGTGTGGCAATCTTCCAGCTGCAGGTCTTCCTTGGAAGAAAGGGCATGGTGGAACATGACCTGTTTGTCCTCCTCTAGTTCTCCTCTGACTGCCACTCTAACTGCGTAGCTAGAAGTCTGTGAAGTTGAGTTGCTGTTTGCTCAGTTTCCTGGGATTTGCATGTGGCTGTGACTCTGCATATAGTGGGCTTAGCAATGGGATGCAGAGTCACACGGCTCCTTGAGCGCCTGGCTGTAAAGTGAGTGTTCAGCTCACCTTCTTTTCTTTGTCCTCCACCATTAATTAAATCTGCTCTTTCCTCCTGGGTGACAATTAAACATCTGCAGGATGTGGGGAATTTTAGCACCGGGCAGGGAAGGAGAACTCTTTGCCTCTTTCTGTTCTTAGCATAATTGCTTGCTTTTTAATGAGGAAGGTGGGTTTTTTTAAAAAAACAAACCCAAATGCCTAGCTATTGCCGCTTCTGCATGCAGGATTATTTGCATATCACTTCATCAAGTTAAAAAGGGTGTGAAAATGCCACACTCTTTTTCTACCCCTCTGCTTGGTTTTAATGAAGGATAAAGTTTCTCACTAATGACGGTAGGGAAATTAGTTTCAAATCCCCAAGGACTCATGAAAGAAGCACCAAGGATATCAAAAGGACAAAGAGAAGAGAAAGGAGTGGGGGTGGGAAATCGAGACACCAAATCTCATGAAGGCCTTTGGGCGTTGTCATCCAAGAGACGGCTAAGTTTTCCATTTAGTATAAGTATCAGGGAACTCTATGAGGCTGCTCCGAAGGGAATACTGATGACGAACTGACCAATAAGTGATGCTCAGAAAAGCACCATATGTAATCAATCTCCAGCGTTGTTGATATAAAAATGGCAGTGTTTTTCTCCTTATCTTGTATTCAGAAGAAACATGAGTTCTGACAATCTAATATTTTGTTTGTTTACAGTAGGGTCATTTCTAACTTAACTAGGGGCCAAGCCTGACATCACCCCATTCACACAATTAGAAATACTCTTTAAGAGTAAATGGCCAGCATAGGACCCTCCAATCCACATCAGGATCCTGTCTGGATTGGGAGGAACAAGGGGCTGCTCACTTTTTCCCCACCATGCTGTCATTTTTGTTTGGTTTCAATCAAGGTATTGCATTTTGTGTTTCTTTCAGGATTTTCTTTTTTTCCTACATTCTGTTTAATTCTACCCCTTCCTGCTCACCCAATGGTCCATCTGATGATGAAGGGAAGTTTAAACCTCTCCACACACCCCAGTGCCATGCCTACTCTTCATTTCTGCCACTATTGAGAGCCAGTGTGGTTTGAGAGCCAGTGTGGTGTAGTGGTTAAGAGCTGTAGACTTGTAATCTGGTGAACTGGGTTTGTGTCTCCGCTCCTCCATATGCAGCTGCTGGGTGACCATGCGCCAGTCACACTCCTTTGAAGTATCTCAGCCCCACTCACCTCACAGAGTGTTTGTTGTGTGGGAGGAAGGGAAAGGAGATTGTTAGCCGCTTTGAGACTCCTTAAGGTAGTGATAAAGCGGGATATCAAATCCAAACTCTTCTTCTTCTTCTATTGGCAAGGTCTTGAGGAGGTAGGGAAAAACTGGTGACGGGGAAGGATCTGATCCGCTCGCCCCAGGCTGAGGCTTAGCCATCACTGATATACAAAATTATGAGCAGGGGTGGTTCCTGTCTATCTCAGGAGGCAATGGAAGAGTGTGCCTTTGGGGGTAAAGTCAAACCATTGGAGAATTAAGGTGTGTGCAGCAGGTGCAGAGACTGATACAGGAGAGACAAGTTTTATTGGAGTTGGGGCAGATGAAGGTGTCCGGTTTTGCTGCTACAGGTGCATCGTGGCATTTCTTCTCTCTGCACTCCTCCCAGCAGTCATTCTTCCTGTGGTCACTGCTGTGCATACATGACCTTGCCATCTGTCTTCAGGCACTGTGATCATCTGTAAGGTGTTTCCACATGATGGGGTTAATATTGTCAGCCTTTATGTCACATTTGCAGACATCTTTGTAATGCAGAGCTGGTCTGCCAACATGCCTAGTGCCTGAAGCCAGCTCCCCGTAGAGCATATCCTTGGGGATCCTGTCATCTTCCATTCTGTGTGCACGGCCAAGCTAATGTAGAAATCACTGAGACAGAAGTACAGACATGCTGGGAATGTGGGCTTGGGAGAGCATATCTTTGTTTGAGACTCTGTCCTGCCATGTGATGCCCAAAACCTTTCTGACACAGTGTATATGGAAGCTCATGGTGGGTGTAAGTTGCCTATGGCTCACTTCCATAAAGCAGAGTGCTCAACACACAAGCCTGGTGGACCTTCATCTTTGGTCCAATATATCTGAAGGAGCGTCTCCACCCCCATCGTTCTACCCGACACTGAGGTCCAGCGCCAAGGGCCTTCTGGCAGTTACCTCACTGTGAAAAGCCAAGTTACAGGGAACCAGGCAGAGGGCCTTCTCGATAGTGGCACCCGCCCTGTGGAACACCCTCCCACCAGATGTCAAAAACAACAACAACTACCAGACTTTTAGACGACATCTGAAGACAGCCCTGTTTAGGGAAGCTTTTAATGTTTGATGTATTACTTTATTTTAATATTTTGTTGGAAGCTACCCAGAGTGGCTGGGGAAGCCCAGCCAGATGGGTGGGGTATAAATAATAATAATAATAATAATAATAATAATAATAATAATAATAATAATTATTATTATTATTATTATTATTATTAATTGATATTGGCCCTGGGGCTATAAGGTCATAGAATTGTAGAGTTGGAAAGGGTCCCAACAGTCATCCAGTTCAATCCCCTGCAATACTGGAATCACGGCTAAAGAATTCCTGATAGATGGACATCCACCCTCTGTTTAAAACCTCCCGTGGAGGAGAGTCCACCACCTTCTTAGGTGCACTAGTTCACTGTGGTTTTGTGGATGCAATCTAATGTGTTGATCTGAATGCATAACATCCTGGTTTGCTCTGAGCTCTCCATTGAGAAAGCCTCCTGTTTGGAAATTGGGGGTATGGTGCCTTCCACCTCGCTCTCTCTCTTCCCACTCTATGTGACAATGCTTCCTATGCAAGAGGGGTCACTGCAGTTTATTCTTGAAGGAATCGTTTCAACCCTTGTCTATGCTGCGTGGTGGGTGTGCAAGGGTTCTTGATATATCAGCTACATATAAATGCCTTTTGAAGATCACACTCAGGGAAAGGTTTTCAAGCACAGTTGCAAAGATGGATAAATAGAGGGTCAGATTCAAAAGCAAAACACACACACACCCCTACCTACCTGCTGTGCTCAGTAGGAATATTATACCTAGTTATGTGGTGGAATCTCAGCACGATTCTCCAGCCACTCCCTGATGTATGCAGGAAGCTATCTTCAGGATAAAGCTGTAATTTCCACCCCAGGGTGCATGCCTGACTCCAGTCATTGTTACCCTCTGAAAAAGGGTACTCAGCTAGCACACTGCTATCTGCAGCCACAGGAGTTCCTTTAATAGCATCTCTGATTTGTGGTATTAAACAATGTGCAGCAACTCACAATGCCCAGCTGCTGGATATCCAGGTTGGTCCACTTCACAATGCATTACCAAAGGCTGATAAACGGAGAAAACTGACAGATGAGTGGAGTAGACAAGCTTCCTACAGGAGCAGACATTGAGGGTGTGACTGGATTCTTCTGCAGGGCAGAGCCCCGGGGAGCAGAGAAATGCTGAAAGCTCCAAGTCAGGTCATAAGAACTTAAACCTACTGGATCAGGCAAATGGCCTGTCTAGTCCAGCATCCTGTTCTTGCAGTGACCAACCAGATACTTGTGGGAAGCCTGCAAGCTGGACAGAAGCACAACAGTGCGCTCTCCACCTGTGATTCCTTGCCCCATGTGGTTGAACATGGCCTTGTCTCTCCTTCCCCTTGAATATCTTGGTTGCCCTTTTTTGAACCTTTCCCCAGCTCTGCAACATCCTTTTTGAGGTCCCCTTCTTTGGGGGGAGAACTGGGTCAAAACTAACAAAATGAATTTCAGTAGGGACACATGTAAGGTTCTGCCCTTAGGTGGGAATAATCAGGTGCATAATTATAAGGTGCGGGACACCTGGCTTGCCGATAGTACATGTGAAAAGTATCCAGGTGTCTTAGTAGACCAGAACCTTAACATGAGTCAACACTGTGATGCAGCAGCCAAAAAAAGCTAATGCTATTCTAGGCTGCTTCTGCAGGGGGAGTTACCGGTAGATACTATAGATATTAGTTCCAATTAACCCCCATTTGGTTGTTTGAAAATAATGTGTAGGATACCTATATCCAGAAACATGGGGCTAAATAATGCTCTTCCCAGTAAGAGAGTGCCAGCAGAAATTTTAAAAGGCACAAGAACCAGTGGCATGGTGAAACATGGGAAATACAGGTTGTTAGACCCTTTTAAAATACCCCATTTAAAAACACTTCCATTGCTTTCCCCCACTCTCCTTCCCTAGCAGTGAACAGACCACACAATTTAGTAAGTTTAAATGGCTTTTTTACAAAACCTCTTCAAAGATTCCTGCATTACAGGGGGTTGGACTAGATGACCCTCGCAGTCCCTTCCACTCTGTGATTCTATGAAATGCCATATTCTTGTTTTTTTATCCATGCTGGATATTTTCTGCTCAGGTAATACAATGATACAAAAATCTTGGGTGCGCAGTGTGGTAAAACCACACCTCTTGGTCTGATCCACCAGGTTTCTTCTTTTTATCACTATTATTTATTGAATTTATATGCCGCCCTATACCCAGGGGTCTCAGGGCAGTATATTCTGCTCTAAGCCTCAGGGGTCATAGTTAGGGTTTAAACATTTCCCCTCCAAATGACACACACTGTGCTCTGCCCCAGACTATCCTCAGGCTAACTTGGACTCTGTGGAGTATCCAAGTCAGCTTGCTGAAACTTTTACATCGGTCCTTGAACAATTGGCAGGAAGGATGGGGTGGCAGTTAATTCTAACGTAATTTTTTGTCCAGGGCTGACCTCAGGCATTTTTCTGAGCAGAAAATGACACTTGCAACCTCTCCCCCTAAACGCATCAAGGTTTCCAAGGCCAGCCAAGTTGCTTTGGCATCTGAGACAGAAAATCCCACAAGTGCCTCTCCTGAGCTGAGAAAATGCAATAGCAATAAACCAAATAGCTAACTGTTCATGGCACCCCAAATCAGCATCTGTCTCACTCTCCCTAATGGTAGGGTCAGTCTTTTTTTTTTTTAGCGGTGTATGTCTCTCACTCCTTTTGACTGAGCACAATCAGCAACAGAGTGCAGCTGAAATAATTTTGAATTCCCTATTACCGAAGCCAGCAGCAGTCACTGTCCTATGATTCATGGGAAGCAGAAGTTTGATCTGAGTGGTGGGAAGAACTGAGACTGCTGCACTGATTTTAAAAATAACCTATGGCTGTAGATCACTTGTTAATTATAGAATAATGCACTGAAAGGCTTAAATTTAGCCTCTCCTGGGAACTTTCCAGCGTATGTGATGTAAGCACGATAAAGTCACGCAAGCTCAGCTTACGTTCAGATTTTGGTTGGTGCCAAGTGAGCAGTTGAATCAGAAGCCCCTCACAGCACAATAATGTTGCATGAAACCTTGGAGAGCCACTACCAGTCCCTGTAGACAATACTGAGCTAGATGAACCAAAGGTCTGAGTCTGTATAAGCCAGCTTCCTATGTTCTGTGACAGCAAATTTATTTACTTACTAAATTTATTTACTTATCATTCAAAAAGTCATGGTTCCATAACACAACCGGTACTGCAGTGTGAAAATGATGTTAGAAAATAGGACAGAAGCGTTTGCATAATAATCAGGAAAACTAGTGCAATATTTCCCATATCTGTGTGCACTCTTGGTAGAGACATGCACTAGTAGCTGAAACTCGCATGCAACTTGCCAATAGGACCGAGCAGCACAGACAACTCCCATGAGAAACAGGACTAGCGCCTCAGGCAGCCTAGGAAACAACTGAAAACCAGATGTAGTGTGTGCTGTGTAGAGGGAACTTGCAGAGTTGCTGTGTGCTTGGAAGAGCAGTAATGCATTGTGCATAGTGATAGTGGGGAAAATTCAGTTCAATTCACATTTTAATGTGAGCCTACCTAATATGCACTTACTGAAACTATACCCAAACCAAAATGCCATGACCTTTTGTGATCACACCCACCCCAAGGAAGACTTGAGACAGTGCTTTAAGTTGGGGGGAAAGGGTTATATTTACTATATATAACATTAAGGGGAAATTGAGGATCTGCAGATAAAACCCATCAACCCAATTTGTTCCAATGCAACCAAACCAAACCAAACAAAGTCCAAGCAGGAAAGTTCCCCACTTAGAGGGGAATCATCTCCTTCCCAACTCATGAGGTGATGAAAGTGCCCTGCAGTAAAGATTGGAAGGAGTTATTCCTCCTTGCTACATCAACACTGGACAAGCTCACCTCGGCCCCACTGGTTTGGCATTTACCCCTATGTACATGCCCGGTTCCTTCTGAGTTTCAGATACCTGGTCAAAGCAGTCTTACTTCCGGAAGTCTTTGTGCTCTGAATGTTCCTCAGATTTTTACTTGCTCTTTCTTGGAGATTTTGAAATTATTCAGGTTTAAGATTTTTGAGGTTTGATTTACACACACACACACACACACACACACAGAGAGAGAGAGAGAGAGAGAGAGAGAGAGAGAGAGAGAGGAGGGGGAGAGGGAGAGGGAGGGAGGGAGAGAGAATGTGTGTCTCTGAGGGTAAATGAACTATCACGAGGGCCTCCTCTGCCAATCTCAGCACCCAAGAAGGTCTGTAGGGAAGGGGGAGATTTTTCAGGTATTTGGGGTCTGAGTTGTATGGGGCTTTCAAATCAGTGTAACTGTTTGAAAATAAGGGTTATGAGATATAAGTGGAACCACAGTTAATAATCTGGTCGCTACATTTTGCACCAGCTGGAGTTTCTGAGATAAATGTCTCATCTCAGAGCTTTAAAAATGTGTGTGTGTTTAAAGAATAATAATTCTATGGGCTTATTATTATCAGTGCAGCCATAAGCAGCAGCTCCCCACCAGGTTTTTTGCTGAAAAGAAATTGAGTGTGCAACAAGTCTTTCATCATAATCACCTTGGCAATGCAAAGTAATTCATAAAAGAAGTAGGGATGTATTGAGATCCAATATTGTTTTAGTCTCGATCAATATTAATAATTGTTTTGCATTTTTAGAGTGCAGTATACAACTGAAAAATGTGCAAAGACCAGCCAGCGGTTGCCAGCACAATAAATCCTCTTATTATACTTAAAGGCACCATAATTTAACTTTCAAATGTTTCTATAAAAAAATATTACAGAAGATGCCATTGATCTGTAGAAGAAAATTGTTATCTTTTATTTATTTGCAAAATGTTAGGCCCTGCTTTAATTATACATGAGCTAAAAAGGTCAGTAACTATTTTATTAAGATCTGCAAAGTGGAACTTGAGAGCTTCATACAAATAATATTTCTGCAGCGCCAGCCTGTGAGGGTCTGCCAAACCTTCCGCTGCTTATGAAGGCAGAAGGTTATGCACACATTAGCAAAGGTTAACTCTGGAGTACCAAGGGGAGTGAGACCTTTCACGTCCCTGACAACAGAAATTGCATTAGAGTTTTCAGATGGGGATTTTTCAATTTGCAATTATGGAAAAATTCTTTACAGAGATGAGCCTTTGCTTGAAAATGCATGAGGAGAATGGGTACTTCAAAGGTTAAGATTCAGCAACTTTCGCTAGTGCTTCAAACTTCAGAAGTTTTATATCGGGCTATTTCCTCACACTCCGTTTCAGGCATGCCAGCTTGCCCCCGTGACTGAGGGGACTGGCACTGCACGATGTGCTTGGGGGGGGGCAAGTTCCTGCCCCCCCCCATGATGATGCCCCTGCTCTGCTTTCAAGGGATGTTGCTGGTTGGCTTCTGAAAGGGCAAAGGCAAAGGCAGACCCAATCGGAGGACAGTTAGTCACAGTTATACCCTGTTGAAATCCATAAATTAGGATGTGTAATGGCTAGGGCTTGGTCTTGTTTTCCATTTCAGTGGCCGTGTGGCGTGAAAATGGCCTCCAAAGATTGTGATCCTTTCTTGGCTTTGTTAGATTCTAACCTTCTTTCGTGGGGAGTGGTGTACAACTACTGTTGAAAAAATATATGTGCAAAAATAGGTGGGTTGGTCCATAAGGAGGATTCCAAAATGCAGCTCTTTTCACAAAGCCAATTGCAGACAATAGCCCAGCCCCCAAGAAGAGAATTTGATGTGGCTTCATATGTGATATAATATACTGGGTACTTGTATACATTTAACATTTCCTTCATGCTTTAGAGACCTTAGTATCATGGTTTGTTAGGGGCATTGCCATATCTATTTCTTTTATTATTTCTTTATTGCCTTTACAGTGGTACCTCTGGTTACAAGCTTAATTTGTTCCAGAGGTCCGTTCTTAACCTGAAACCGTTCTTAACCTGAGGCGCGTTTTCACTAATGGGGCCTCCCGCTGCCGCTGTGCCGCCAGCTCACAATTTCTGTTCTCCTCCTGAGGTAAAGTTCTTAACCCGAGGTACTACTTCTGGGTTAGCAGAGTCTGTAACCCGAAGTGTTTGTAACCTGAGGTGTTTGCAACCTGAGGTACCACTGTATTAGCCCACTTTTTTCTCCAAGGAGCTCAGTGTGGCATGGATGGATCTTCCTCTCCTCATTTAATCCCCACAACAATCCTGTGAGGGAGGTTAGGTTAAGAGGCAGTGATTGACTTGCAAGGTCACCCAGTGAACTTCAGGGTTGAGTGGGGATTTGAACCCTGGTCTCCCAAGACCTAGTTCAGCACTCTAACCACTACGCTACACTGGCTATATATCTGACGGTCTGCCTGTAACATAGGCACAGTTATTCCACTGAATGTTACTCAAGCAGGAGGAAGTGAGTGCTAAACGTGTACAAGTACTCGTGCTTCAGACTGCCAGTCTCTGTCTCTGTTCCTTATTAACTCGTGGGTGGCTGATGTGTGAAAGGCAGAGTGTGTTTTCCAGAGCTCTTTTTAATTGGAGGTTTCACGTTAACAGCTCAAATGAAGATTAGCGGGGGATAGCTCATCTCAGAATAATGCATGCGAATTGAAAATCACCTTGACAAAACAGATGGAGCTCTCAGTCATTAGGGAGAGAGTGTTTGTGCTGTTTCAGTGACAGGCAAATTACTCACCATGACTTTAAAGATTAAGAGGACTAGTATTGGGTGAAAGCAGCCTTGATGCATTTGGGTATGAAAGTTGCTAAAATAATGCAAGGAATTGTACTTTTCCTGCTGGTGCCTATTGTGTCGCTTTCTTGAAGCTTAGGAAAGCTGTTGCCTTCCCTCTGGTCACATCCCACTTCCTCTCTTGAAGTAGGATAACATAGTGCAAAGGAATATAGGAATATATCAGATAAGATATAGGGTTATATCTGCTTGGAGCAGCCTATGTTTCCTCCTTATCTGTATTTTCTTCAGGATAGTGCAAGGGGCAGGGGTTTTGGGGGAGGTGTCCAGTGTGGAGCAAGCCGATCAGGCACTGTTAGTATTGTAATGTTAGTATTGTAATGTCTCATTCTCACATTGCATAATGTTGTGGGTTGCCTTTAATTACTTAATTGATGTATGAGTATGGGAACTATTTAAATCTCTCCTCTCTCTCTCTCTGCTCCTCTGCTGAAGAAGATGGATATGAGAGTCGTCTTGTTGTTTTGTTATTTGCTTTATAAATAAAACCTTTGATGTTACTATTCCAACCACAGTTGCTTCTGCTGCATTCTGCTGTAAAGGACTGAGTTTACTATCTGCAAACGGGCATTTAATGCTTATAGGCATGTGTGTCCTGTGTCCAGGGGCAGGGCCAGCCGCCTGCAGAGTGGGGCAAAGTGGGGCAGGATGCTCCATAGGGCCTTGGAGGAGTCTGCCTGCCTCCTCCCACTCAGCCACCCTACATGTGAGGGGGAGGCGGCTGGCAGACCATTTGGGGCAGCGTGGAGCCTGCAGGTGCCCAAGCCACTGTGTCACTCCCAGGAGAGACGCGCGGTGAGTGCTGCCCGGCATTTTGTCAGCCCCCTCAGTAGTGACACCTGGGGCTGACCGCCCCCACCGCCCCCCCTTCCTTCATCCCTGGGGTTGTCACGATTTGAGACCTGCCTTCCTTTGTAGTTGGTCGCAGTACTTTGAAGATGCTGTCGTAGCATTGCAGGTCCACTTGGAAGAGGATGAGCCAGCAGTGAATCTCCTCGAATAAACGATCTGCTGTTCCTTTCCAAAGGATAGGATTGAGAATGCTTTGAACTATGCTTTATATTGACAGGGCTGCACTTTAGCTGTCTCAACCCTCTTCTATACATGTTGTGCACATGTTTAAATTTAGGAAAGAGTTGTGCAACAAAGTCCCGAGACTAAGATTGCAGGCCACGAATCAGTGTAATTATTTGCTCTGGGTGGGGCAAAGTTGCTTCAGGAAGTTGCAGTGCCAAACTTGGATGGCATTAAAAGAGGATTAGGCACATTCACGGAGATTAAGGCTATCAGTAGCTGCTAACCACAGTGCTCATCCTCTGCTGTTGAAGGCAATGTGCCTTTGAATGCCGTTGTGAAGAGAACTGTTGAACTCCGGTCCTGCTTGTGTTCTTTCCACAGGAATCTGGCTGACCACTGAGAGAACAGGATGTTGAATTAGATGAGCCACTGGCCTGATCCAGCAGGATATTCTTCTTATGCTCTTATGGTGATTAGGGGCAGGGATGCTGGCTCCTGGCTTCTCTGCTAAGCATATCAATGTGTTTTTATGGGGAGACCATGAAAGGGTGCAACATGAACAATTATTTTTTCACATCATAGATTGAAGGTTTTGGTGCAACAATAATCTTTATTACTTTCAGTTGTGACATCTACAGGTTATGTAAGCTTGGGAGCAAAAGGTGTGCACGACCCTCTTACCTACTACAACTGCTTAACACAAAGACTACATGGAATAGTCAGAGGCATTTTTTTGTAGCACACCATCTGTTCACTTAGGTCACTGGGCAAGCTTATTTGGGCTTAGTTTCACACCACTGCTAAGTCCTTAGGAGCACTGAAAACACAAGGCACTTTGGTTTCAAGAGAATGGGGTGCACGTTGTGTACAATAGAACTTCACAGAAAACACAAGTTACACAGAAAAAAATCCTTTGCCCATGTAAGTGCACAGAAAATAGTAGATCTAGCTGAAATGCAACACCTAGAGAGCTGTACTGACCATTGCAATGCATCTCTAATTATTATATAATTAAAAGATTATTGCAAAATCTTAAAAAGTTGTATAATGTTGGGAGGAGTGTGGCTGCGAGCAGGCATGGCTGTGACATCATAAAGGGATCCTGCACTTCTGAATTTGCCATTTCACTTCTCTTCTCAACTGAAGAATGTTACTGAGAGTCCAGACTAACTCAGGGCTCCCCAGAACACAGTTTGAAAGCCACAACTGCAGACCTCAGTGACCCACCTTAACCATAATTTGTGGACTCTGGAAACAAACTCTCATAATTCCAAGAACAGTTTTGGAACATTTGCAATTCAGATATGCCCTAGAATGGTTCTAGCATTTGTTTATGCCCAAAAGGTTTTTCAAGCATGGAAATGTCCCAATATGTGCCATTCTTATTTTCCTATAATAAATGCAAACTCAACCCTAAAACCCTGGAAGCTACTACTGCAAGATTAATTTCCGTTAAACACAGACAACAGACAATGAAATAACATTCTGATAACATCTATCCTGAACTATGCCCCCAAATGAATAGTGCATTCTTGTTTAATGTGGACAAACAAGAGCAATAAATGTAGATACTTTATTTTCTTATGAGTATAATATTGAGTACAAAAAAGCTGTAAATTCCTCCTGCAGCTGGGTCGTCCCTTTTTATTACTGTTTAAAACAAGCCTTGGGATTCCCACCCCCAAACTCCAAAATGTCACTGGTTGCTTCCATGGCCAGCATTAGAGGTGAGTGGGGTTAGGCAATAGCTGTGATTCTTGCATTGCAGGGAGTAGGGCTAAATTACCCTTGGGAGTCATAGAATTTTACAATTTTTTGATTCTATTAACTGCTGGGTCTGGAAGACTTTTGAGCAGACCCACTTCCGATCCTCCTCCCTATCTGTCCTCTTATATATTATAACTGAGATGTGTTGCCTATGAGTAGAAGGTTTTGCCCAGGTGCTCTTCCCTCTGACCTCCTCATGTTTAGAGGCTGGCTGTCCTAAGTGAAAGCACTTTGTTGTACTTTATCCATCTACCCACCCATAGCCAGGGACACAATGGAACCAGGATGGCGAGGGCCCAAGAGTTCATGAAGTTCTCTAGCGGACTATGGTTTCCTGTTCCTAAATGGTTGCAATGAGCTTCCAATCCCAATATGGCAATTCTCAGCAAGGTGAGAGTCTCGATCCTGTCCCTCTGCTAGGACAACAAAGAACAGATATGAACTTCCTATGCCTAGAGATGTATATGCAATATTTATTAGTTTTGTCTAAACTGGGGCTGGGGAATCTGATTCAGCCCAAGGGCTACAACATCACGTTTGAAAAATGTTTAACTAAAAGAAAAGCACAACCTTGCAACAAAACGGTATTTGTCTCAATGAAGGACAGGCTGTAAACTGTTTAAATAAATAAGCAAACTCAACCCTACAGCCACCAGAATTATAAAGAAAAAATAAAGCAGCATGAGAATGGAAACTTTTCTAACAGGGAAAGGAATAATTGGGGAAATTGGAGGACAGGTTTTGGGTATGGCGCTAGGAGAGATATAGAGTCTTAGTGAGTGTATGCTTCTCTTTTCCTGCCCTCCCAACCCACAGGTGGCCTTGGAATGGAAAGGCAGCTGAGATAATGACCCTAATCTCTGCTTTGGAGACGGAGCACATTTTCTTCTTTCCCTGGTCCCAAACTGGATTGATTTGAGGACGTCAATGATGAAGCTGACCTGCATGTTCTCCTTCATCCTGCTGTTTGGAGCAGCTGGGCTGGTTGTCTTCATCCACCTGCAGGATCCAGAAGAAATTGTTCATCAGCAAACACCAGGTTAGACTTTGGTTTTAACATATTATCTTCTTATGTTCCCCCCACCCCCATCTGAATTGTTTGTTTGGACAAAATCATTCTCATTGGTGAGAAATGCTCATGGTGACCAAGAGGTCTGTATTTGTCTGTTGGAAATGTTCATATTGTCAAGTGAAGGAAGGTTTCTCTCCACCCCCCCTCTAGTTAAATATGCCTGCAGCGAGTTTTCATGGAGGGAGAAGGTGCTTCAGAAAAGCACTGTCTGAAGTGCCTCCCCCTCCTTTAAAAGGAATTGGGAATTGGAGTGAGCTGCGAAGGAAGGGGCGGGCAAGTGGTGAGGGGATTTGCAAGAAGGTGGGTGAGATGTCAAGGGAGGGGGTTGCTCAGGCATGGGGGGAAATTGGTTGGCAGTGGGGTTGGTAGGTAGGCAGGGTTGGTGAATGGAATGAGCAGGGTCTGCAGCCCCTTGTTCAGTATAAAAATGAAAACAGAAAAAATCAACACAGCTTGGTTCTCACTTGAAACACTAGGTTCTGCCACTTATGCACTTCCAAAGCACACAATTGTTCTCCATCAAGTGATAAAGGAGGCTGATGTGTATGAAGAGATCCAGCTATCCCCTTGTATCCCTCCTTCGTAGCTGAACAGATTTGCACCACTTCCGGATTGCACCTGAACAGCTGCCTTAAAACTAGATGCGTCCACATTCTCCATGCATCCCACCTCCTCAAAAGTAGAGCAGAATTATACGCTGGAGGAGAGAGTCATTGCTCATTGTTAATGCATTCAGTCCAGTTTAATTTGGGATAGTGTAGCTTATAAAACAAGGTTAATAAAAGATGGTCTGCTTCCTTCACATTCTCTGTCTGCTCTAGAAAGTGTTCTTTATTGTTTTTAGCCTGAGCAACCATGATACAAAACCCTTGATGTACTACTTAAGCCAGAATAAAACGAGAGTCATAAAACTTTAAGTAATGCTTACATTACTTTCCGTCAGCAAAGTGCTCCTGACAGTAGCTGTTTGTGTTGATTTGTTACCATTCATTTATCCTTTCCCCGTGCTTCACACTGCAACCTAATTGTAATCCTGTACTGAGAAAGCAATATCAAAGTAATTTTCCACAACATTAGTTACAATTTTCTTCTGATCTTTCAAGTGAAACAATCCCATCCTGTTGGCTTCTCTGAGCATATAAACCTTGATTACATTTATCTGTTGGAAACGAAGGCTTACTATATAGATAGATAGATATTCCCCAGAATGGCGGTGGTTGTACTTAGAGCCTCAGCCCGCCCCCTTTTCTGGTAGTTGACAAACATCCTGATACTTAGATGATGGTACCTGATATTCACTTTTAAACAGGAACAGTTTTTGATGGACAGCACTTTGCAAAGAACAAAACAGATTTTGTGAATGTCTGCATTAACTGTGGAACGTATATTGTTGGCTATGACAAGCGTAGTAGCTTCACCGAGAGCAGATACTTGTAGGGATGTTATTACAAAGGAATGGCGCAATGAAAATTTATAGGGCTGCTCTGAATGCTCTGCATTTCCAGTATTTGCTTCAGAAGCAATATATTGGAGGCAGCTAAAAAGGCTGCCACATCCCACTCCTACCTTTCCTTCTGAATATTTGTATCCTACTGTCCTGCTTTTCTGGGCTTGTTCACATGTTACACCTACAGAGGTGCGAGCTGTTTCTACACACGTGCAAATGTTTGTGTGAAACATTGATTTGTACAGCTCAGCTATTGCATGCACAGACTGTGCACCCATTGAGTGGAATGTTTAAGAACCCCAGCTGTCCTTTCCTGCCAGTGGCTGCTGCCCTTTCTTGGCCATGAAGGCTCTTAGCTTCTTTCTCCACCCCGTTGCTGAATCAAAGGGGCTGTGGGCTTGTTCAGTTTAGATACAGTGCTGTGACATTATCAGCAAAATCTTGGGGAACGCCAACAGGATTAAGTGGTTGCGTTGGCAAATGAGGTGAAGGACTATGAGGTGAGGAAGGAGGAAAATGGCTTCAATGAGAAGTGCTGTACAAAACCTATGTACATGTCTTTGTAGTTGAGGACATGAGAGAGGAGCGGCAGGGGGTGGGAGGTGCTTTTCAACATGAAGCAAGGTAAGGCAGCCTTTCCAGGGCTTTCCTAGAAATTAGTTTTGACACTGGTATATATGAGATGGTAATGGAAGTGAGGGGAGTGAGAAAGTAGCATCATTGTGACATTGTGCATTCAGAAGTGGGGAATATTGTGTCAGTTTTCTTGGTGATAATGCAAGCACTTTGCTGATGTTCCTTTCACACTGCAGCACCTGTTGCATTATGGAATGGTGGGGTTTTTTTGACTGATACACTGGCATGTTGCATGGGTGTAATGCAAAGCAACACCAAATGTCACTGTAGAACATTGCTGCTCTCGCTCTTCCCACATAGGTCTGCTTCTGTTCCTCCATTGATTCTCCCATGAAAACAGTAGGAAAGAACTGAATGTGGCTTTACCACCCCACAATTTTCCAGTTTAAGGGGGCTGCAAATGTTTGGGTTTGTTTTTTTCTGGAATCAACTTATGCAGAAATGAATGCTCAATGTAAGCTAGATCCCATTAGTTTTCTGGAATTGTCTTTTAAATCTTGTGAAAGCTCAAATACAATCTGGAAATTAGACATTTGGTAAACCTTAGGGAAATGGATTAAATTGTTATGTGAATGCAGCCAGATTTCTGTAAATTCTCCTACTTGCATTGGGAGTCCTTCAGGCCAATGCATAACTACCAGTGTCTGTTCTTAAATTTAAAACTGGGGGTTTAAGTCTGTATCTTCAGTGGTGCCTTTCCTTAAAAAAAGAGGAAACTTTCCTTCCTTTTTCCTTATTTTCTCCATACATTATTTATTATATTTCCTAAGGTTTCGATTCCACTTTCTTCCATCATGGAACCCAAGGTGGTATGCTGGTGGTTCCCAGGCAGTCCTCCATCTATATTAGTGAGCAGACCCTGACCTGCTTAGCTTTAGCAGCATGGTGGCCTCATATGGCTTCAGAAGACCTGTAGGGACAGTGTCATGCATTGGTTAGTGTGTTGGAGACTCTAGCTCAGTGTCAAGCTTCAGGGAATTGGCTTCCTTCCCTGCTTTGGCAGTAGATAAGCAGAATAAAAGGAAAGGAGCCTCTTACCAGTTAGAAACTTTAATGATCACAGCGAGAGAACAAAGAATTGCTCAGTGTCTATGCCTATATGTATGCGTATGCCAAATTTGCATGCAGCAAATTAGACATTGGCTAGATGGTGGGAAATGTCTAAAAAGTTGTCTAAGGCTGGACAGTTTTAAAAAAACTCTTTTCTAAGGAGCAATGAAAGGGCAATTAAGCAAAGTCAGGGTGGGGAGGCAATGAAGTGACAAAGAGGTCTCTGGGGGGGGGGGAGAGAGATCAATAGGTGCAGGCAGATTTCCCTCTAAGGTTGAGGGAGAGAGGCAGGAGAATAAGAGGAGTCAGGAGCAAACATTTGTCCATGCAACCTACTTGCAGTGCTAAGGAATGCTGTGTTCAGGTTAATACCTGTTTTCTAAGGCAAATAGTCTAAGGTTGGGGGGAGAAATTTACCAAACAAATTTGCCCTTCCTGTAATGTTTCACAAACTGAAACACAGTGAATCTTCAAAATTTGCCCTTCTCCAAATGTTGTGATTCAGTTCCAAACAATGTGTAGAGAAATGTGTTTGTGTACATGTATACCCACACACCCACACCCACTCACACACAATTCTGGGAATATTATATATTACTGGGAGTAACGTTCAAAAATGCATCATATCATCAGAGGAGAATCTTTGCAAAAAATGGCCATATTGGGTAACATTTTCTACAATTCAATAATCTGCATATTAGCAGAAATGTGAGAGTAAAATGCTGGCAGATTTTTGTAACGACTTCTTTTTTTAAAAATAATAATTGTGAACTGATGAGGAATTGTGGCAAGGCCCTGCGACAGGGTGAACTCCCATTGTTCGGTCCCAGCTCCTGCTGACCTAGCAGTTTGAAAGCACGCAGTGCAAGTAGATAAATAGGTACGGCTCCAGCGGGAAAGTAAACTGTGTTTCCATGCCCTGCTCTGGCTTCGGCAGAAAACGACTTAGTCATGCTGGCCACATGACCCGGAAAAACTGTCTGCGGAAGTGGACAAACTCTGGCTCCCTCAGCCTGTAAAGTGAGATGCGCGCCGCAACCCCAGAGTCATTCGCGAGTGGACTTAACTGTCAGGGGTCCCTTTACCTTTACCTTTATCTTTAAACATAGATTGTGGAGTGGAATGAGAATCCCTTTCGCATCCCATTAGTGTGGGAGTGGGATTTTCCACATCTGTGTTCCTCCAAGAAAAAGATGTACTTGGTTTGACACGGGCTTGGGGCCTTTTCATCAGGTGCCGTCTGCTGCCAATCAGAGAGTGGGGAGGAGCTTGCCTTCTAAGCTAACTCCACACCCTAAACATTGCAGTTTTCTCTTTGCTGCACCCTCCCCTATGCAGTAGATGCTCTGTTCATCACCTGTTCAAGGGTGAAGCAGGAATCTTGGCAGGAGTCCCTTCAATTGGCCTTGGCCTCTTCTTTTTTGCCTACTTCCTACTGCTGGGAGTCTTGTTTGGAGTGGCATTGTTCAACTGGTTCAGATGGTGGTTAGTATGGGAAGTCAGGGTAAGAGTTAGGGAGTAATCAAATGAGGCAGTGTTGGGTTAAGGGCCCTCTTGTCACCTTTTGTCATCGGGGTGCCCTTATTCTTGACATGCGTTCTGCGGTGAATGCTAAAACAGTGATGCCACAGTGCCTTCCAAGGCCAGATTCCCAGGGTGTTTGGAGCAAGGAGGAAGGGTTCCTGCCAATCCTTTCTTCTAACATCACAGGTAAAGCCAGTCAATCTGCCCATGACTCATAAGGGAATTTAACCCTCCGTTATTTTGATTTGGTTAATTTGCTTATTGGTTTCATTATCTTTCAATAGATACACCCTTTCCCCAAATTGCTGGTGTGTGAATTTTCTCACAGGTGTGTTGGTAAAGTAGGAGAACCTGGAAACAGACACATTCTTTTTTTAAAAAAAATAATTTTTATTAACTGGCCAATCACATCAAATTAAATCACATCACATAAATTCCAAATTACAAAGCCAAATTTTTAAATTTTGTTGGGGGAACCCATACTTCAAGATCCAAAGGGGGATTCAGATCATCTTCTTATTACTGCGTTAATGTCCAAATCAGTCCCAATCAGTCCAAACAAAATTCATAATTCTATTCAGTCTTATCTTGGTGGGAAACAGACACATTCACCCATCCCTGCCAGGACAACATGGAAGCTTTAGCTTCAGAGTGCATATTTTTCTTCCAATGTTTTCTGGAACAAATCATGTGAAAATCCATCACAGAAATTGTTCTATAGTTAATCCCATTGAATGCACGCTGTAAATCCTTAGGGTTAAACCCATATTCTCCTTTGTAAACATTTGGTAGAATGGGCTGTTTATTCGTTGATGCATTAGACAGCTATTTCCTTCTGTGTTGCTCATTCTGATTCGAAAATAGTGGTAAGGACATGGATAGGAACTTCTGCAAAATAGTTTTCAGGTAAGGTGGAAAGCTTGTTCTATTAGGAGTATTAAATGTTGCAGCTCGCACATCTCCTAACAAGGTATTTATATAAGGACATCTTCTGCACCATGGGAGTTTTGGTGCCCAAAGATTTTACATTTATAGCATAATACTTGGTAATTGCCTGCACTGTTCTCATCCAGGTGTCACGAAACCAGCTAGCACTCTGGACTGGTCATGATTATTGCACTCAGCAGTGAAATCTCTCAGAATAATGACTATCCCATTATAAACAGGGGGAATTTATAATGAGTCAATCAACACCTCTCCCTTGCCAGCCAGGACTGACCCCTTTAGCACACAGACCTGACATGACTGCTGTGCTTAGAGCAATCTGAACAAGTCAAAGCCCCACTAAAGGAAAGTGAAGAGTTGATGCAAATAATGAAAAGGTGGTCAGCCAGAAACTTTGTCTCACTTTTTAAAGGTTTATTGAGACTCTCATCTGTCTCGGGTCTCAGCAGGGATCAAGTTCCGAACTCAGCTGGGTTTGCATTTTGATGTGAGCCTACTTGGTGCTTCCTAAAACAACATCTAAACTGAAATTCAGCTCTCTGTTGAAACTCAAATTCCAAATCTTATGATGCATTTCTTGGCCAAGAAGCTGTGCAGGAGAATGTGCACAATAGGCAATGTATGCAGAAAAATGCTTATCATGCTGAAAATAATATACTGATTGTTGGCTGGTTATAGGGATCATGCAACTCCCTTGCTATAACAGCCCCAACGGTTAGCAGTCTGTTTCCGGGCATGATTCAAAATGCTGGTTATCACCTATAAAGCTATATGTAGCTGAAGTCCAAGCTATCTGGAAGACTGTATACAAATCTGCCCATGTTTTGAGATCTTTATGGCAGGCCCTTCTCTTGGTCAGATATTGCAGCCAAGGCTTTGTCAGCTTTATCCATAAAGTTACAATGCAGGAAAAATGCACAGCTTTCCATGTTCCCAGCATCAGCCTGCATTTTGGTTTTTTGAAGTACTGAGTCAGCTTTCAAGATACATATTAAAATTATATATCTGTGAGCTTGCAGGAAACAAACAATAAACTCAAATAACAATGATTAGCAAATAGTTTGAGCAGGAAACGTACACATCCTATGTTGACTGAACCATAATTCAGAACCCCTATTCATGAGCGGTTGTTTGCACATATGAGTCCCCTTGCAAGCAGCCATGCTTAGTGTGTGGAGCTAGCAGGGTGATCTGATGATACCAGGGGTGGGATGAGGAGTGTGGGCCCACTCTGGTTTGAAATTTTGAGTGCTCTGCACATGAGTAATGCACAAATAGGGCTTATCTCTAGCTAGGATAGCAGCTTTTGCAAAACAGAACGATATCTCTTCAGCAGACAGTAAGAGTGTGCCCACTTGATGCAACTTCTACACAGCATAAAACAACCTTTGATTGGAATGGATCCCACACTTTGTTTGCCCATCAAAAATCTCCAGCATCCTGTGTAAGCCTTTCAAAGCAAGCCAGACGAAAACTTCTGGCTTTAGGTCAGCCTCAGGTCAGAAGGTTAAAACCCTTAAATGTCAAGTATAATCTTGATACATGTCTAAAGAATATAAATCTAGGTTCAGGTGCCTATCTCTGCCCAGTCTTAGATTTGTGTGTGTTTATTTTTCTTTTTGGTTGCCTGTTTATGAATCAATAACTTTAGAGGTGTTTTAAAGTCCATGGAGGTTGAATTTTGTTATCAAAAACCGTGCGCTGTCCTGTCTCTTCCCACCCCCAACTCACTGGCTTTGTACAGAATACTGTACTGTAAGAGATTATGAGAGGAACACCTTGGGGGGGGTCTGAATTACTATTTAAAAAGTTGATTAGAGAGGACTTTTGGTTGACTTTATATCCCACTCTCCCTTCTGCCCACAAGGAGCCCAGAGTGGCAGACACAGAGTTGAAAAAGAAAACATTCTAAACCAGTTAAAACATTCTTCCATTCAGTGGCAACTCATGGCCAGGCCTGAACCCACATTGGAGTTGTTAGGTTGTGGGTGAACATATCAGACGACACAGCGATTCTTCAAACAGCTCTTGTTTATTCACAGGCCAGAACAGAACTGAACTGAAGGGCTCAGCCAGCCTGCTTATATAGAGCTCCAGTACAGCGTAACTGTAACCACTTTCTGTAACCATCCAATCACTGAACGTCACTTTCAATCCCTTATTTGCATATGTGGACATGAGTAAAAACTATCTACAGTATCCCCCTGCTGGCCCAGGGTGAGAACTTCAGTACATAACAGGAGTGGAATTAAATAATCCATGTAAATTAAGAATGCCTGCAGCAGCCCCACTACAACTTTCTCCACCACCATCACTCTAAAGGGAGTATTTGCGACTAGTCAATAGTTATTACAGTCCAAGGTGTCCAGGGCCAGTTGCTTTAGAACTGGCAGTGCCACCATTTCATGCAAGCAGGGACCACTCTCAAGCAATGAAGCATTAATCATGCTCTGGAACCAACCAGTCAACCTCCCACTGCTAGCCAGGAGGGACAGGGAGCAGGGGAGCATGTGGTTGGGCACGTAGCCTCCAGCACGGTGTCCACATCAGCTGACTGCATCTGCTGAAACTGATCCCACAATACATCACCGACTCTGACATTGGCTACATCACCTGGAACTGCAGCAACAGGTCATCCAGAAGTCCGATGACTTTATCCTCAAAGTGTGTAGCCATATAATTTTTTATGAAACAAACAGTGAGCATAAGAACATAACACGAGTCTGCTGGATCAGGCCAATGGACCATCTAGTCCAGCATCTTGTTCTCGCAATGGTCAACCAGATGCCCTGTTGGGAAACCCTCAAGCTAGACATGAGCACAAGAGTACTCTCTGCCCAGATGCAATTGCTGGCAACTGGGATAGAGCTGAGAGGCCTCCTTCCTGTAACAGAAGCTCACTGCATTCTGGTGGACAGTGTGCCTGTGCCCACACTGCAAGCAGACCTCGCCCAGGTATTATGCTGCCTGAAGTAAAGGACCAGATGGTGCCCCTTCCCATTATGTGCACAGCGTCCACCAGAGCTGTCAGTTGAACCTTCCTTCAACATTGATGAGGGAACAACATTCTCCACTGTACCTGAGGGCAGAAGGCTACCAAAGGAGGTATATGGTGGGGGGCTGCTGCTGCTACCCCCAGCTTCTGCCACCTGAGGCAGAGGACTCAGTCTGTCTAACAGTAGAGTCCATCCTGAATTTCAGCTGTAAATCTGTATTCCCTCTGTGGGTACACAATCTGTGGGGACTGCTATTAGAATGTAAGGTCCTTCATCCTATGTCTGTTCAATCAGCCTAGTTTGGTCTGCCTATGAGAGAGAGGGAGAAACAGGGCAGGGAGATTGTACTGAGCCAGGTGACCAGAGATCGGCTCCCTTGCATTTTGCTCCTCTCAGCTTATCAGAGCTGCTTGAGCATCAAGATCTGCATCAGCGCCACTCTGCGATTCCTTGCAATTACTTATTCCAAACACATGCACACATCATGTTAGGTACAAATTACAGAGTGGTGTACACAACTCGGCGATAACTGCTCATCTCCATAATGCTCTCCCACTCTACAATGCACAGCTTGTTATCTTTACAAGGAACTTAAAAAAGGAAAGAAAAAAAACATTGACAAAGCAATTGAGGATAAATGGGAAAGCTATATGCGGTTTAGAAGAAAGCTTGTACCCTTTTAAGCTATCAAAAATAAAGGTAACATCATGTGCTGGCGCTAATGCCAACAATGCAAGTGACACTATCCAGAATGTTCTAAGATACAATAAGAAAGCAATCACTTTTTTATACACAAATCTTGTTTGTGAAACAGCAACATAAGGCAAGTTTTGGGTAGGTCACGTGATTATTCTTCAAGCACAAATGAAAATCTGCAGGATTAACAGTGTCCCAGAAGTGAGCATACAGACCCATCACAAACAGATACAATGCAAATAGTTCTGGGCATTCAGATGGCAGCTTAACAGCAAACACTTAGCCCAGGGTTTTAAAAACTTATTTAGGGAACCCTGGCCTCATCAGCTGGACTAACTCCACATTGTTGAAGACTCTGTTGAAGAGTCTGCTGCACATAAAGTCCATTTGGGGCACTGACCAGACCTTCTGGGTCTCACTTAACCTGGAGAAAACTTAAGAGTGTGCCTTAGATGTTCTGCCCTGACCCCAGTTGAGAATTGACTGGCGGACACAACAGATGTCTGAGAGTGGCTTAGAAGATGGATGTCAGGCAGCATCTGGATGTCAGGCTTACACCTGGATGTCAGGCTTATAGGACCTTGAACAGCTCCTACCACATGATTTGCTTGAATGGAGATCAAACTTAGGCCTTTTATTGGTGGGGGGGGGGGGTTACCCTTCCAAGGCTCTGCCTCCTTCCTGAAAAGAGGAAAGTCTTAAAGTCATAGTCCTCTTGCATGGAGCTTAGCATTCCATCACATCTCAGTTGCTTGCAAGTTGCATGTGCTGGTGAGCAGCCCAGGGGAACAAGAGACCCCCGGTGCAAAGAGGTCTGCTTCCTCAGAGAAATCTGGTTCAATGTGGTACTGTCTCCTGGTTTCCCAGTTTGGAGGTCTCTGGCTCAAAGTGATCTTTGCTGATCAGCTCAGCATCGGTGTTCAGCATTCAGCTGTTGTTTCCCCGTCTTGTGTGCCAGCATCTTAGCTGCTGCTCTGTACTGGGGTCATGATACTGGAACGCATACAATACTGTATTGAACTTATAGTGACTGGGAATTTGTCTTTTTGGAGAGATTGTCCACCTACCTTTAAAAAAACAACTTGAGGGACATCCTTGTTGTTCCACTGCTTATGAATGCTGAAAGTGGCAGCATTTGTACACAATAATTTATATTGGAGGGCCCTGTTTCCCCTCACAGAGCTACAATTCCCAGAGTTCCAGGTGAAAAGGGATTGATTGTTAAACCGCTGTGGAAATTGCAACTCTCTGAGGGCGAGATAGGAGTCACCAGACAGCTCTCAGCACCTGTAAGAAACCACAGCTCCCAGAATTCATTGTGGGAAGCCATGGCTTAAAGTAGCATTGTAGCACTTTAAATGTATGGTGTGAATGAGGCCCTGGTCTAACGGTGCTCCTTTCTGCAGCATTTTATGCCAGTCGTCAGCTGAAGCGCTGTTGTTGAAAGGCCTGGCGTAAGTTTCATTTGAGGCTTCCCTGCACATTTTTCTCCTTTCCCTGACAGTGCCCTTTGTCTTTTCGACAGAGATTTGTTAAAGAGGTGTTTGTTTTCTTCAGACAATTCTATTTTTAAAACCTTCAGAGGCTGACACCTCTTTGTTGTTCCTGGCAAAATCAAAAGCAGCATGCCGTCAGGCAGCTCTATTTCTGATCGGGCACTAGGCAAGATATCACAGAGAAGAGAAACAAGAGTGCTGTGATGTGTCAAGAAAGATCAACCGTCTTGACTTAGAGGCTTAAAGGAAACATCCGCCTCAAAAAAAGCACCTGCCTTCCTCGCCCTTTCATACTGGTAGTCAAGAGACCTGTGGGGCATTTCTCCTTTTCCGTCTAAAATGCTGGACAAGACCCCTTCACTGGATGAGGAGATAGTATGGATGTAGGAGGCAGGAAATGTGATGAAACTAATACAGTGTTACCTCAGGTTACGAACATAATTTGTTCCGGAGGTCCGTTCTTAATCTGAAACCATTCGTAACCTGAGGTACCACTTTAGCTAATCGGGCCTCCCGCTGCCGCCACACCGCCACCCCACAATTTCTGTTCTCATCCTGAGGTAAAGTTATTAACCCGAGGTACTACTTCTGGGTTAGTGGAGTCTGTAACCCGAAGTGTTTATAACCTGAGGTGTTTGTAACCCGAGGTACCACTGTATAGGCAACTCCCAATTGCCATGGGGGTTACATTCCAAGGCCCCGCGCATTTAAGCGAAATCATGTGTGTTTGAAACACCATTGAAAAAGCCTGCAAACACCTGGTTATGATGTGAATGTGGCCTTAGTCAGGCCCACTAGCCCATCTAGTACACTATTGTCTATGCTAATTGGCAGCATCTCTCCAGGGTTTCAGGCAGGAGTCGCTCCCAGCCCTACCTAGAGATGCCATGGATTGAAGCTGTGACTTTCTGCATGCAAAGCAGATGCTCTACCACTGAGCCATGGCCCTTCCCCAATTATAGGGTTGTAGGCCATCTAAGAATTGATGTTTTTGAATTATGGTGCTGGAGGAGACTCTTGAGAGTCCCATGGACTGCAAGAAGATCAAACCTCTCCATTCTGAAGGAAATCAGCCCTGAGTGCTCACTGGAAGGACAGATCATGAAGGTGAGGCTCCAATACTTTGGCCACCTCATGAGAAGAGAAGACTCCCTGGAAAAGACCCTGATGTTGGGAAAGATGGAGGGCACAAGGAGAAGGGGACGACAGAGGACGAGATGGTTGGATAGTGTTCTCGAAGCTACCAGCATGAGTTTGACCAAACTGTGGGAGGCAGTGGAAGACAGAAGTGCCTGGTGTGCTCTGGTCCATGGGGTCACAAAGAGTCGGACACAACTAAACGACTAAACAACAACAAGGCCATCTAATGCTCAGTGCAGGAGATCCCCCACAGATAGCTTCCCCACCTCTGCTTGAGGAGAAACTTTGCATTTATTCAACATTGCTGCATCAGTTAAATTCAAGAAGAGACTTCTTTTAACCTGAGGCCATGTGCATACAGAGATGGGTAAAGACTGCTGGGGGCTGGTTGGGGTGGGTGGAGAAAGATGCAAGTGAACAGAGTGAAGGAAGAGCTACAGCAAAGTTGTGCGTGCTCTGGTTCCAGAATTAATTTGAGTTAAACTGAAAAGAGTTGAATTCAGAGCCAAGACCACCAGAGGAACAATAAGGAATGGATCAGGGGGCATTGGCTTACCCTTGGCCCTTGTTACCAGTAAATGATTTCCAGTATATCTTGTTTTATGGCTGTGCTAGTTGGGGCTGATGGGGTTGGACTAGATGATCCTCAGGGTCCCTTCCAACTCTACAATTCTGTGGTTCTGTGATTCTATGTACATGAAAATGTACTGTTTAATGGAGCTGTCGCTTCAGCACAACAATTTGTCAGGGGACAGCCCCAAATAAGTAAAGTACCCATATCCACCGAGGTAACCTTTGTGTATGTTCATGCTCAGGTTCTTAATCAACAGCTTTTTAAAAAATCTAATTAGCTAGTTAAGCTTGTTTGATGGCTTCAATTTATTTTGTTCGGGATATGGTTATTACCTTGTAAACAGGAGGCAATCTCTAGGAGTTACATAATTAACACTGGGAGAGAGACCTTTGCGCATATGTAAGATGGAGCTGGATTTCTTTTCTTGATGGAAACTAGGGGTGGCAGGATCTCCTAGTGCCTCATTTCCCCAATCTTAAATTCAGTTCTCAAATCTGCAGCAATTTGCATTAGAGAAACGGAATTGTAAAATTCAGATGAGGGCAAATTTTGAAGGATGGCTACATCTACTGAGGACAAACCTGATTCAGAAAAAGGAGCACAGTTATATTTCATTTTTCACATTTCCCTGACTTCGCAATAGTTATCATTTAAAAAATGTGTATTTTAGGATAAAATGCATGCAAAAATGTATATTTTGTGAAATAACTTTAAAAAGAAAGTTAAATTGTGGGCAGTTCTATATATTTTTAAATGCAGATTGATGCAGGAATGTATGGGCAGACTTACAGATAAAATGTGGAAAAGTCATGGTCTAGAAAACAACAGATCCATCCCTACTATACACTTTATGAAATGGATATTTCACTCCATTTTCTCACCTAATAAACCACTCTGTGTGAAGTGGCTCTAAGGATAGTTCCCGCAAGTGTTTTAACACTTCAGGGCAGCATGACAGAATATAAGTGTGGACCTTGGGCCCCTGTCACAGGAAACCTGAGTGAGAGAGTACGTGCAATTCATCTGTCTACATTCTGCACCCTGAATTAATTCAGATAATAGATTTGATACCCACCTTTGCACAAGCCACAAGGCTGTTTACTACAGACAAGTAGATAAAAATCCATAAAATCACACAAAAACACATAACTCACCACTAAAAACAACTACTAGCAGCAGCAGCAGCAAGAACAACAACAATCAGGTCTCTCCTTCAAATACCTGCCGATAAAGCCACCCAAAACACGCCAAATGCACCTCAGAGATCAGGCCAGATGCACCTCACTAGGGACAGAGTCCCACATTTGAGGAGCCACCACTGAAAAGGCCCTTACTGGGGGGCACACACCATATACTTCTGAAAAAGAGATAGGACAAAGTGGGACGTGCCATTCTGGTCCCACTGGCCACCCCATCCATGTGAAAAGGGCACCTACATCAGCCACCACTGCCCTCACTCACAGAGAGTTATTTCCATGGGAGCATCCAACTCCTGGCATTCAGTGAAATATTGGGTACATGTTCAATGTATGAGTGGCTAATGTAATACAGACAGAAACCAACCAGGAAGAGCAAACAGTGTCTTGAGCATTCCCAGCTTGTGTTTTAATTGCATTCCCAGCTTTTTGACCCTCTAGGAGCTCTTGGAAGCAGGAGTCCTAAAGAAGGTATTGGCTGGATCTTAGATTACAGCTGAGACAAAAGTGTATATTGTATAGATCGGGATCGGGCCGGTATAATTAAATTTTGAGCCCATCGCTGTTTCTCCTCTTTTCTTCGTACTTCAAATGTGGTGGGATATTGGCAGTGCCATGACTAATGTGAGGAGTAAATCAAGTGTGATTCAAGCTTTGAAGTCAGAGATGGGAGAAAGAGCAAAATTCGGCTTGGTTTTCTCCTGCATAAATTCTATAATTTCATGGAAGAAGGAAACCGTGTGACTGATTTCCCTTCAGAAGATAAGCGTGCTTCAGATGCACAAGAGCTTCAGATGCTGTTATCCTTCCCGAATAAACAATGAAAAGCTCACTTCACAGTGGAGGGGAATATTTCCATAGATTGGGATAATCTATTTCCCCTCTTAATGCCTCAGTTGTGGCTTTTGGGGACAGGAAACATCTTGTTCTCAGCACGCGGTGTTCCTTCTCCTCTCCTCCTTCTCCAGTGCATGTGAAAGTACCACATATCAGGGTACGAAGCTGTGCCCGGTTTGCACATGTGGAAATGAAGCAATAAAAATATTACTTAGTTTTTACCACTTGGCACAGTTAAATGGTTCTCCAAGGGGTGGAAATTCCTGGACTTGGAAGACTAGCATTTCAAAGAGAGAGCAAGGTTAGAACTCTTCTCCTTTGCACGCTCTCTCGCTCTCACTATATGTGTGTGTGCGCGTGCGCATGCGCACACGCATGCACACATATGTACAAATAGTGGCACTTGATTATGCAATCCCACACTCATAAATGGTATACTGACAACTGCTGTCATTTTCAGGCTATGTACCAAGGCACACTAGTGAGTTGCAAGAGAATTGTCATTATCTTATGAATCGAATATGGAGGAGGAGCCTGTGCCTTGCTTCTCTGCCTAACTCAGTGCTCTGGTCTTGACTCCTTCTAAGCATCCTGTACTGGGATAGGTACTTCTGCCTATCTCTGCTTCACTTGCAATTGGATTATACCATTTCTAAATGTACAGATACAGCAGTTAGCTAGAAGAGACAGTCAGTCGCATCTCTGCATAGGTCAGTGCACTGAATGCATACCCAAATCATGCAGAAATGCAGGTGGCTGCCTCGTTGGAGGGCAAGGACTCTTTCTATGACCCTCTAAAAACAAGCCTTTTAATGTGTAAGACTGAATATGTCTTTCCAGTTTTAATTGATGGGGGGACATGCTTCAGCTTGCCAGATGTTTGCAAAACACAAATGGAATAAGCTGCTTGATCAGTATACATATTTTAACTCAAGAAGGAATTTTGTCCCAGGCCTAGTTGGTCTGTGGGCTTCTGTGTTTTTTTTGTGTGTGTTCTAAAAGCCCTCTTATTATGGCTCATTGACTCCCAGCATCTTGCCCTTAATATGACAGGGATCGCTAGTCTGGCCCCTATTTATTCAATCCACTCTAAGCACATGGACAGATGGATCTCGATGATTCTCTGCATTCAGAGAATCTTGGCTGGTTAACATCCCATTCCCCATTTTTACCTATAACTTGAATTATCCTCCTACCCTTAAAATAATTGCTCCAGTGCCCTAACAAATCATGGCCGCAATTGAAGTTCTTACCCCATTAGAAGAGGCAATGACACTAGGTGGACCCTCAAATAACCTGCATGCAGGAGGAACATCAGAAGAGGCCTTCTGGGTCAGGCTGGTGGCCCATCTAGTTCAGCATCCTATTCTCACAGTGGCCAACCAGAAGCCAGTAAGAAACCCACAAGCAGGACCTCAGCATGAGAGCATTGTCCCTGCCTGTGGTCTCCAGCAACTGATACTGAGAAGGATGCTTCCTCTGGCCTCCATGAGAACATAAGAACTTGCTGGATCAGGCCAAATCCAGCTTCACATTCTGTTCTCACAGTGGCCAAAAAGACGGGCATCATACAAGTGGGACTCGAGCACAAGAGCACTCTCCCCTCCTTTGGTTTCCGGCAACTGGGATCTAAAGGCATAGTGACGCAAACCACAAGGAATGACCCTAGGCACTGCCGCATCATCACCCCTTACCACATGTTTTCCACATGTTAAACGGGAGTCAGTTTCTTTCCCCTAGCCCTCGCTCCCAGCGACATCGCAGGTATGAATACGATACAGATTATAAACTCCCTTTGCACATTAGCATTCTTACAGAAAATGATAAATATTAATAATAATGGTGATGATGCCCTTTATTTCCACTGGGCCTCAATTAAGAAGTGAAGCCGAGCGCCTTTGGAGTGCAAGCGACAGGAGCACAATTGAAATATACTGAATATATAATAGGATCTGTGGATTCCAAACTAGAGGAGGAAGAATGTCGCAGGCATTAAAACTGTTTTGTGTCTCCAAGATTCACACGCTATAGAAAGTAATTGGATCATTATATTGCTGGGGACATTTATTGCCTGCTAAGATTGAGGTTGGCTGTGTTGAAATTTGCATTGGTTCCACTTCTCCTCCTACTGTCATCATTTCATCACCCGTGGGAACTTTTAGCAATACAGTTTTCTGGGCCCACGGTCTGTTAACATTAATTCAGGGATTGCAACTATTAGGCTTCTGTAGCCTAATTTAATTAGGTGGGTTTTTCCCCCTCCCGGTTTTAGTCATTGATTTAGTTTTCTTTTAAACATATTTTAATGTGTCTGGCAAATCTAATCTCTATGGATGTGTGTGTTTTATTTTAAAAAAACATTTTTCTTCGTGAAAAACAAATATTCACAAAAACATTCATTATAGAGTAACAAAGACTGAGGAATATAATGCATGGTGCTTGCAGAGGTGTTTAGGGGATGGATGGATTTGCTCATTTCTATTCCGTGTCCATTTCATCTGCACTCAATCATAGCGCTGTTCTGGGTTTTGTAGATTTATTTATTTTTTTAAGGCAAGAAAACAAGCGTTTATATTGTATACATTTTATACCCATTCTTCCCATAAAATACATGCTGTTGTATATATCCTCCCCACAAAACGTGTACTTTGATGCATTTTTGGAACCCAAACTGTTTTGCAAAATTCAGAGACATGAATGATCTGATGGATAGTTGCATTCCAATATATATTTAAGCCCGGGCCTGGCAAATTAAGTTGGTTCACTCAAGAATGCAGACTGAATGAATTTATCCAGCTTCCCTAGAGTGTATCTTGAACCCTGATATTGCAGAGAGATTAAGCACACATGGAGAACAGAGTGAACAGATGCCAGTGGATTCCCGCAAGAGACATGTGCCTGTGGCCCTTTTCAGTGGCTCTGCAGAATTCTCAACATTTGCAGTGGGTAGGGGCTGCCCACATCTGAAACCAACTGGCCACCTAAGAGTTGGCTGCAGCAAAGCATTGCTCAGTGTTTTCAAGAATGCCATTTTGTAGATAGCAGGGTACCTGTTCATTTCATGATGGTGTTGTTCAACAGCAAGCTCTCCTAGCTCTGCAGCAGTCCAGGACAAGCCTTGCGGCAATCCTGCAAAGCTGCTCTCTCCAGCTATCTGGTATAACTGCAGGCATCCCTAAACACGATCTGAAGCATAAGCTGCCATCATTGCATTTCAGAAGAAAATTCAAAGGGAAGTACTGTTCAATAAATCCTACATGTACATAATCAACCCTTTTCCTCACACATGCATCAGATGCCACTGCAGTGTAACTTGTTAATGAGGTTTACATACAAGCCCACTTGAAATGAATGGAGTGGTCTGGTTCTCGGGAGCATGCAGTCCTGCTGGAAACAATGATGATCCAACCTTGGAAAGGAAATTTGTAAATGTGGTTCATTTCCCTCCCAGGCTGGACATAGGTTTTTAAGAAAGACGACGATGATGATGATTATACCCCGCCCATCTTGCTGGGTTTCCCCAGCCACTCTGGGCGGCTCCCAACAGAATATTAAAAACACGATAAAACATCAAACATTAAAAACTTCCCTAAACAGGGCTGCCTTTAGATATCTTCTAAAAGTCAGATAGTTGTTTATTTCCTAGACATCTGATGGGAGAGCATTTCACAGGGTGGGCACGACCGAGAAGGCCCTCTGCCAGTTTGAGGAGTGACTGAAGAGAAGGATCATTTCCCAGCGTCCATATTTCTTGTCTCCAACTGTTGCCTCTGGTCAAACAGGCTGGCCAGGATGTGCTGAGATGATGGGGGTGGGAAGCCATGATTGTTTAAGGTGTTATTGTAGCACATTGAATGCATGGTGGGAATGTGGCCTAAGAGAGAGAGCAGAGGGTAGGACTCTGCACCCATGGGCACCAACTCTTAGGGGCCCAGCTCTTTTGCCCCCTCCAGTAATTTCTTTGGGGGCTGCTCCCCCCAATGTTCAGAATGACCAGGGGGTGGAGGAGGCCAGGCATGGATCCAGGTGTGGCATGGCTTCAGTGGCCGGCTCCTCCTGCTGCACGGAGGAGAAGGGGAGGAAGCAGCCCCCAGCCAGTGGCAGTACCAGGAGAAGGAAGAGGAGACTCATCCTGGAGCCAAGTGGGGCACGGCATGATGTGGCTTCAGTGACTGGCTCCTCCTGCTGCTGCAGCATAAGGGAGGAAGCAGTCCCCAGCCAATGGCAGCGGGAGGAGGAGGCCAAGAGTGAGAGAGCAGGAGCTGCCAGCCATTGAAGCCCCACTGCCACTGTGTTTGGCTCCACCCCTGGCTCCTCCCAACATCCTGACATCACGTGTATGTCATGGCCCCCCAATCTTCTGTGCAAGTTTGCACCTCAGTCTAAGAGCAGGTTGGCTTCTTCATGCATGAGCTCGCCAGAGGCAAGAAGCAAACAGAACCACCCACCCCACTGATGGCCTGACACCTTTCCTTTTTTCTAGAGAAGTGGAAACTTCCCAGCAAACTGCTGTGCTGCCTGGTGTGGTGAGCATAGGATGGCTCTAATGTGACACCAGTAGAGACACTCCTCTGTCTTAAGTGCTATCCAGCCCAGGAATGGGTTAAAAAACCTTGAGGGGAGAGCCAGCAGGGAAGGCAAAGTGTATGGGGGTGCAGGAGAGAGAGCGAGAGAGAGCTAGCTTTAGATCGAAAGGTCCATATTAACAAGGCTATTGTATAGCAGTCAGAATCCAATGAACAAAATTGGTCCAAAATTTACTAGTCACCCCTGGGGTGATGTAAGAGCAATTCAAGCATAAGAAGATAGTTACTGCAGCAGCAATAATATGTGAGGGTTTGTGGGCTTTTTAATGGAAGATTTATTTTAACAACATCGTCATTTTGAAAACATATTGACTGAGATGCCTCTTAAGAGTGATATTTTTTGCAAAGTGCAGATATATGGGGAGTAGGGGTCCCCTTCCTTGCCCTATTTATACTATATTTAGAAGCATCGTGAGAAAATTGACATAATAATGATAGCGAAACAGTAGTGACTTCAGCATTTTTTATATCTCTGAGCTCCCTGGACATGGCAGGTTACAAATGATGACCACATAAAGAAAGAAACTGTTCTGGAACTTTAATCAGAACTGTGGACGGGGGATGGAGGTGGGGTGGAATTTAATTCAGTTTGCATTAAGAGGCAAATCCACCTAATTCATGCGTTCCAAAACAATGTGCTAACTGAAACACAGTGCTCCCTTGAAATTCACACTTCTCCAAATTTTGCAATGCAGTTCTGTAACCAAAAAGGGTACAAAGTATGTTTATTATATGTGAAAAAGCAATTAATCACCATTCCTATATATGAAAATGAACGCAAATGTCAGCAGGAAAGGAGAGGTCTTCTGCATTGCTCCAGCAATGGATTCAAATAACTAGAAGGGAGATTCCAACAAAACACCAGAAAGAACTTTTTGACAGTAAGAGCTGTTTGACGTCGGAATGGACCACCTCATAAGGTGATGGAGTCTCTTTCCCTGGAGGTTTCTAAACAGAGGGTAGATCGCCATCTGTCAGCAACTCTTTAGCTGGGATTCCTGCATTGCAGGGGGTTAGACCAGATGACCCTTTGGATCCCTTCCAACTTTACAATTCTCTGATTATATTATTATTTCAGGATGGTGGCAGAATGGAAATGGTTAAACTCCAACCCACATATTGTAAGCTTAGCAGGGGGCCCCTCGGGGTTGTTTCATAACCCTCAGAAGCTCAAGGGGTGGTGACCCAGCAGATGGTCTTCTCAGTGGTGGCCCAGAACTCCCTCCATACAGAGGTGTATCTTGCACCTTCATTATACAGCTTCCAGGGAATGCTGCAAAAGCACCTCTTTGCCCTAGCTTTTGACACTTGAGAGGTATGTTTTTAGGACCCACCTTATTTCTGTGATTATAAGTTCTTCTAAACTGTTGGTCCTGAGGGAGGAGGCAGGTAACTTTCCCTGCCTCTAATATTACATGTCATACAATAAAGGCTGTATTATCTGGGCTGTGTCCACTCATCTCAGCATCCTCTCTGTTAAAAGGTTTTTTCTTGGTTTTTGTAATGCTTCAAACACCTGCAAAACCTGCTTAAAGCCAGAATTAAAGTTGCACCTTGGCTGTGGAACTCCCTCCCCACAGGGGGACAGGTGGTGCTGACATTGTCCGTCTTTTCTTACTGGCTGAAAATGTTCCCATCCACCCAAGCATTTTGGGAGTGGGGTTCTGGATTTAAGAGTGTATCTGTGAATAGATGGCACTCGGCCTGCTCTATTAAGTATTCTAATTGCTGCATTTTACTTATTTTAGCGGTTTTATTGTTTAAAATGTATTTTATTGTAAGTCGTGCTGTGATCATATTTTGATGAAGGGAGGGATAGAAATTGCTTTTATAAATAAGTAAGCGCATCATCGTGGTGCAGTGCTGGTAATCTAAGCTATCGCCTCCACGCCCTTACTGTGCAGGATAATATATTACAGCGATGATACCTTTAAACACATCTTAACTAGAATCAGATCAGGGCTGTTCACATGCTGCGCTGCATTCAGACACAAGGTGTCTGTACACATGTACAGAAGTTTGTGTGAATGATTGTATATGTAGTGAATTTCTTCCTATATATAGCTAAATGTAAGGCTGTCGTCGCACAGCCCCCATTGGAGGATCTGAAGCATCTCATCACAATCCTGGATTTGTTTGAAGTCGGGGAGCGGGGGACAGGAGTAAAGGAGAAGGCTGGTTTTAAAAGGGTGGTTTTAAACAACAGCAGAGGTTTGAATAAAGCAAGGATAGAGGGACGCAGAGGGGCTGTGAGGATCTGGAAGGAACTGTGATGAGATGTGGAGGTCTGTGCATGTGGGATTGGCAGGGAGTAAGAGCAGGGGCAGCATAAACATAAGCAAGTGGATGAAACTCCTCAAAAATGTGGACTGCAGATTGGATGTACAGCTACCCACATGTAGTATGTACCTATCTACGATTGTGAGGAGCCTTCTGCTATAACATTTTAGAATAGTGGGGTGGTTGGCTTTTTACTACAACATGAGTCTATTTCACATGCGTTTTTAATGTACTGTATTGTTTTCTTCTGTAACACTCACTACTTTCCACTTACATGGGGTGTGGTTTTCGTGCTCTTTGGGGACCCTTTCCTCTTTCTATACATATTTGATTGCTCATCAGCGCCTTGCCTGGTCCATGGCTAACAGTATGCGCCCATCCCCATAATTCATTGCTACCCAAGTCAGAGGTCATGCACCATTGAAGTTCATTACCATCCCTCCACCAAAGGATTTTGTTGTATATTTTTCTGAACAGTTACTGCATATTTTATATCTAGATCACGCCTCTGGTGGCATTTTTTTCTTTTGGTTATTTTATATTTGATGCTTGATATCTGGCAGCATCTACTGGTTGGTGGCTTACTGCTTCTTCCCTGGCCTCAAAGCAACTCACACCAGGTTGCCTCCCCCTTCTGTCTCTCTGCAACTCACTTGATGCTTCATGTTGAGCCCCAGCAGAGCATCCTTTGGCTGATCTGGAAGAGCATGGTGTTGTGGTTGCTAGGAGACTGCAGGTGGTGTTCCCCAGTCATCTCCAAGCTGACCACAATCTGGTGGGGAAGATGCCTTGGAACTGCTCATCAACTGCATCCCAGCCTCTTCCTCCCCCAGAGAAGCAAAATGCTAGCCCGGCCAGGCTGTTCTTCAGAGGAGATGCCAGCCACCTGGCTCACTTTGGCACCCCCTGTTGGAGACAGATGCCCAGGCTCAGCTGTTTGATGAATGAGATAGTTCTACAAAGGGTTTCAAGCAATAGGAGACTCAAGCCTATGAGGTATTCACAGTGTCCCCAGTACACATTTAATTATTACAGGATGGATTCTGTAATTCACTTTGTCTGGATTTGTCTGCTCAAAACGTTCTAACTTTTAAATACTGGGTCTTGAAGGAGAGAAGAGTTTGGATTTGATATCCTGCTTTATCACTACCCAAAGGAGTCTCAAAGCGGCTAACATTCTCCTTTCCCTTCCTCCCCCACAACAAACGCTCTGTGAGGTGAGTGGGGCTGAGAGACTTCAAAGAAGTGTGACTGGCGCATGGTCACCCAGCAGCTGCATGTGGAGGAGTGGAAACGCGAACCTGGTTCCCCCAGATTACAAGTCTATCGCTCTTAACCACTACACCACACTGGCTCTCAAGTGCATAAGAAGACTTAGGAGCAGGAATCGTGTAACATGGCAGAACCATGAAGCACACCTGAGAATCAGGATAAAAGATCTTGGCAAAATGATTACAGAGCAACATTAATTTCCCAGAACTGTATAGTCTAAAATAATGTTAGAATCAAATAAACTGGATGTACAGTTGCCACAGTTTCTGGCTCTGCATGCAGGACAGAGGGAAGGCAAATGTTCAACAGGTGCAGCTTTCCCTTGTGCTGCCTCTCCATGCTTTATGCTGAACCTCATTACATCAGTGCTGAAGGCACAGAACTTGTCAGAAAAAATGGCGACATCCCTCCAGTTGCCCCTTAACCAAACAACAGGCTCTCACATGCATTGACAGTATTAACAATTCATAAATGCACCAAGGAGAAATAAAAGGCTTTAGCAGCTCTGCTGAGTCTTGGAGGCATTGATTAAGCCCTGGACGTGCTGGTCTGTCATTATAGCAGTTACTCAATAAGCTCAGGGTTTGTCTGTCTCTTCCCTTTGTCATTGTCCTGGCTGCCCCGCTCCATCTCAGGCTGGCAGCAATTCCGGAAAATGAACTGCCGCTATGGGATAATCAATTAATAAAGCCGTGGACTGCTTGACCGAGCCTTCTAATGAATGCTAACATGAAAACACTGGTCTGACAAGCTGCAGGCCATGGTGTGTTATGCACTCACTACTTTATGAGCTTGTGGGGGGTGGGGGTGGGAGGACGGCAGTTGCGGCGGAGGCACAATGAGAAAAGGCTGCCTCGGATGGTGGGCTTTGCCTGGAGATAAGAGTGGCAGAGTAGGAGACAGGGTTGGCCTGGTGGTGTAAGTGGTTAAAATTTCTGAATAGGACCAGGGAGAGACCAGGGTTCAAATCCCTACTCAGCCACAAAGCTCAGCTTGGGCAAGCCATTGTCTTTCAGCCTAACCTACCTCACAGGGGATTAAATATGGGTATTAAATGAGGGGGAGAAACATACAACCACTTTGAGCTTCTTGAAGAAGAAGGTGGAATACAATGTGATAAATAAATAAAAATAAAAGCACACTTGCTATGGAAGCAGGCAGTTAGATAACCTGCTCCCAAGCTGCTTAGAACTTCAAAGGACATCAACAACACTTCAAATTCAGGGACATGCCTCTTCCAGTTGAGTTTTTGTGTTTTATTTTATTGATTTTCCAGCTAGTGGGTTTGGAGGAGCCAAGGCTGTGCTTGGTGTGGCAGTGCCCCATTTTCCCAAATGAACTACTTTCCACCAGTAAAGAACGCATTGGCAGATTGTGCTCCATGTTGAGTTGAGTTGTATCTGTGCTCTTGTTTTATTATTTAAAATTTCTCCTCCCATCCCAGTGACCAAATAAGCTATTCAAGGGTTATTGTTGTTGTTGATGATGATGATGATGATGACGACAGCAACAACATACTATCCTCGGCAGCTGAAACCTATGCAAAACCGTCACAATAACACTAGAAAATAAAGTGAAATTCACAAATAATTAGCATTTGCTGGGTTTAATCAATCAAGCATAAATTTGCCCCAAGTAATTGTGCAGTGATTTAAAAACATATTAATATTAA
This sequence comes from Podarcis filfolensis, assembly GCF_964270895.1. Lineage (NCBI taxonomy): Eukaryota > Metazoa > Chordata > Lepidosauria > Squamata > Lacertidae > Podarcis > Podarcis filfolensis. The sequence goes on along the minus strand of NC_139611.1, from coordinate 53,734,105 downwards.
TGCAGCTACTTATGATAATAACTGCAGGTATCTTGGAGGAGCATCTTAGGAACCCAGAAAGCTGCTCTATACAGTTTCAGATTGTTGTTGCAACTAGCTCAGCACTGTCTAAGCTGACTGCCAGCCATGGCTCTCCAGCGTTCCAAGCAGGGAGCATTTCCTGCCCTACCTGGAGATAGCAGAGAATTAGGCTTCAGGGCATTGAGACCTGCAAGGCTTCTTTTTCAAGCACAGTATGTTTGCTGGGGGAATGGGCTGAGAGGCGAGGGATTTTGGGTGGGGGTGTTGTTTTGTTTGAAAAATGAGAAAGTACCGGGTTTTCTTAGGCAAGAAAATGAACTGGGCTCATTCAGCTATTTTGTAGAATAAATTGCAAGAATCGATCAATCAATCAATCAATCAATCAATCAATGAACACTGGGACAACAGACAGCCCTATCGGAAGGGCACATACATCCCACAATGTCAGAAACAGGCCCATTATCATGTAGCATTGTCTGCCTTCCCCACTCAGGTATACGCCAGGCAAACCTGCTGCAATGCCAGAAAAGGTCTTTGTGTTGTTTTCTTTCTGGGTATGCAATTTACTTACCTGTCCGAATACATTATTTGGACTGACTTATGCATTGGCAGAAAGTGGTGTGTTTCCCCCCCCTAAAAGAAATAAAATATATTAGTAAATCCAATTTTGGATTTTCTGCGTGTACACAAAGTGGACTGCTGGAAAGTCGCCTTTTGATTTTAATTGAAATTGATTTTTTAATATCATTGCCACCTCTCTGGAGTTTATGGAACTCTATGATTGACGCAGCTGTGGCCCATCTTTCATTCATCTCTCAGATCCCAGATTTGCAAAGTGTTGATTCATGAATATTTGTGAAATCTAGATGCAGAGGTAATAGTGTTTCCTTCTCCACAAATGAGGTGAGTTTCTGTTACATTCACAATATTCTTTCTTCATCTGATGCATTTACGAAATGGCCACAACTGAAGATTAGGTCTTGGATGGCATGGAGTGTGGTATTTTAAAAGGGTTCTCAGGGGCTACTTTTCTTCTTAACAGCAAATAATAATAGTGCTACTTGTCAACATATTTTAAACCCTTCCATCTACAGCAAAGGGACTTGAGCCTTTCATATGCAAACCTGAGGAAGATTATGATGATGAAACAAAGGCAGAATCTCTAAGTGACCATTGCAAAATTGACCGTTTAATGCTTTATAATCAATCACACAGAGCCTAGTTAAACTATGGAACTCGCTTCCACAGGAGGAAGTAATGGCCACCAATTGTTGTTGTTGTTTAGTTGTTTAGTCATGTCCGACATAATGTGTCTGAATATTAACTCCTGGAAGCTACAGGAGGGGAGAGTTCCTATTTCCCTCATGCCCTGCTTGTGGGCTTCCCAAAGGCATCTGTTTAGCCACTGCGAGAACAGGATGCTGGACTAGATGGGCCGCCGGCCTGATCCATGGAAATTTGCATTTAGAGATGTCTTTAAATGCATATTTTTTCTTTAAATGTATATTTTGTCTTCCCCGCGCAGAGCTACAATTCCCAGAGTGGTTTAACAGAGTTCTTCACAGAGAACTCTGGGAATTGTAGCTCTGTGAGGGGAATAGGGGTCTCAGCATTCCTAGGATTCTTTGGACGGGGGAGTCATGACTGTGCAAAGTGGTACCACAGAGCTTTAAATGTATAGTGCAGATGGGGTTGAATTGTCTACACCTCCAGAGCCTCTCATCTGGGCAGATTCCTAGACACTGAAAGAGGGCTGGAGTCTAATGCAACCTATGCAAAAGGTTATGTTGCATTAATCCTAGAATGGAGTAGAAGTTTTAGCAAATGTCTCAGGGGTGCTCCACTGTGCTGCTTTCAATTTTGTGCATAACTCTTCATTCCCTTTCATTCTTAGGAGGTGGAGGTCAGGGAGAAGAGCTCCATACGCCATAGCCAAATTTACATTTTGATAACTTTTTTAAGTTGAGAATTGTACTGGAATATTTGGAAATGTGAGAGTCACCCATAACTAAGTTCTGTCAATCCAAAGGTGGCCGGATATGGTCATTCTGTGTTGGACTTCATTGTGGGAGATTTGCAGTCAAACCTAACAATGCAAGTTAGTATGTGAAGGAGGTAAGGACTGCAGAGTTCTAAATTACTGGAGTAGACTCTGTGATGTCACAACCCCTTTTCTCCAAGGACGGAGGAAGTGGGACTTGTTTCCTGTTCCTTGCCCCCCACCCCACCCTTGGGATGGAGTTAGGCATGCCTTAACTTAGCTTTGTGCCTCAGATATGTATCAGAGGCTGAATTACTGTGTACTTTTCCAGAGCATTTACTTGTGTTTTATCATTGCTCCTAAGGAAAATGCAAGCCTGAGACCTAGTAGCTATAAGTAAAGAAATTTAAACTTACGTACCTTGCAGTATGTTGTCTGTTTTATTGAAAAAGGGGAGAGGGAGCCAGCTGCCTTAAGGAGCTGGAACATAATAAAAAGATGGTTTAAAACCCTATTCTTATGCTTTACCAAATCTGCCTAATGGTCATATTTAAACTCTACTACTGAGGCTCTTTATGTGCGAGCCCTGTGTTTCAAAAACAGGCACAAGCTAAACCCCTCACATGAGTCCGTAGAGGATCAAATATAATTAATATATCCTCTTGCTGATAGCCATCATTCACAGATACTGACTTCCTCGGTCATCCTTAGGGGAGTCAAAGTGGGATACTACAGAGACAGTTTGACACTTACCTCACATGATGTTACTTCTCCAAGATGATTTTGTTAAAATACATAACCACCTCTGGAAGTGCGACTTCAATGTGCCAAAATGCCCAGAAATTGGAAACAGAATGTAAATACTTCCTTTATTCTTGCTTTAACAATGTCTCTGGGTCTGACTCATGTTCTTAAAACACACCATTTATCAGTGGTAGCCAATCTGGTACCCTACAGATGCTGGCTGGACTACACCTCCCATCATCCCTGACCACTGACCTTGTTGGCTGGGGCTGATGGGAGTTCGAGTCCAACAACATCTAGTGGGCCACCATGTTTGCTATTCTTGCCTTAGATGTAATTGTTTTAGAAGTAGGCAACCGCTCTCTTTTGCCCTAATACTCATACAAGGGGGCCAGGAAATTATATGCCGCCCAACACTTGAAACTGACAAGTATCTCGTTGCTCAGTCTTGCACAATTACTTCTAGGCCATTTTGCACATCTCTTATCGCATCTGAAAGCAACACAGTTATTTTTCTTCTTGTATCTTTTTAGCTCTGATCACTGACAGGTCTGCTGCACGTGAAACGTAACAGTGGAGATAAAACATGTCAGTCATTCCCTTAGTGAGCGATTACTCAATGAATGGAATCATTTGGTGTAACTAAAGAAAAAAAGGCATTCTGCTCTAAAACTGGAGGGATTTCCTCCTCCTCCCACCTCTCCCCAAGCTCCCCAAACTTCTAATTGATTCAACAAAGCTTTCAAGGCTGTGAGAAGTATGTCTGCCCACTGATCAAGCTACCATTTCAGCTCCAGAAGTTTGTGAAAACAGTTCATTTTTTGACCCCCTTGAAGTAGTCTTTCACCCCACATGATTAATCTCAGGTAAAGGAGAGCAGGGATGGGCTGGCTACGTGTGTCAACTTATATGTAGATTTCCATGAGTTGCGGCATAAACCTTTGCAGTGGGAGAGCCTGCTGTGCTCAAGAAGGCTCTCTAGCTATGCTTACGCGTAATCCCAATTATGATTTGCAGCATCAGGGCCCCCTGCTTAACATCTCTTAAGTGAGAGGATCAAATCCTGTGTGGTACTGTGTGCCTCAATCTTTCATAAGGGTTTAAAATCCATTTTAAAGACCTTTAGCCCTGCCCCCAAATTGTTTCAACAATGGATCACGGTGAGGGAGCTGGCCCCTGGGGTGGACACAGCGCAAAATGCCCTGATCTGGGGGCCACAGGTCAAGGCTGCAGGGTGGATCAAGGGGGATCTGCCTGCACAGCCCTTGTAGACAAGGTAGTCCATTGGTCTGCGGCATTACATGTTGCTCACCACATATTCTACTCAAGAACTATGTTGCCAAATGAGTGGAAAGATGGGTATTTTTTATATATAAAAAAAATCCTCTGTAGTTTATCTTTACTTTTTTATTAAATAATTTCACTTGATGCTTATTTTTTAATGTCCATTTCTTTTGTGGCTTCTCCAAAGCAGTAAACAAACTGGAAAACCCCTCTGAATATTGACTCGTAGTTTGGTGCAATGCCAGCTTGGAATCTATTCTTGCGCCTGCCCCCTTCTCCTCTAGATTCTCACATTTTTTTCAGCAGCTTATATTCTTCATGTGTTTTGTGTTTTTTGTGGGTGATGCTTGCAGCCCCTCTAGTTATATGCCCAGTCAAGCCCTTCCCACCCCAATCCACTCAGCAGATTTCAGCCTCCTCTGTGATTAAAGTTACATAAGAACTGCTACTGTGAAACCGGCCATCATCAGGCTGGGGAAAGTGTGCTTCTCAACCTGCTCTCTATTTAGCCCCTCATTTCTCCCACAAGCTGGAATGGGAACTTGCTTTAAACAACAACAACAACAACAACAACACATTTACATCATCATTGCCTACTGCGCTTGCTCTCTGTTGGGGATTAATCCATAGAGTTGATATCCGTTGTCGGGTTTCATTAAGGTGTGAGAATCCATTTATTACAAAGGAATATATTTTCTGGAAGGGATTGGTGATAGCTATTATGGCTTGGCCTCCTCCCTACCTCTTGGATGCATGATGCTTTCTGACCACTGGCTTCTCGTCTCATTCCCATTGTCTTTGTATTGTTACTTAATTACTTAATTAAAATCAATCCCACCCTACCTTCCTCCAAGAGGGGCCCAAGGGGACAAACAACAGAGCAAGAAAATTAATGAAATGTTTCAGAACACCCCGAAACATTTAAAAACAATTACATATCCAGACTGTATGGCTTAAGCCATCTCTGTGTTTCTAGACAAATAATTTAGAAACATTTCTCATTTTGGAACCTAAATTTTACTGCCTGTGTTTTTCTGACTGCTGTATGGAAATGCCCATGAATCTCACCTTTGAAGAGTTTCTAAGAAAACCATTTTTAATTTACAAAGTGTGTGGTTTATTTCTGTGCTAAGGGAAGTGGGGAACTTTGGAAGCAATTTAGAAGGGGGTATTTTAAAGGTCTAACAACCTATATTTCCACCCTTTGCTTTGCTGCATATTTTAAAATCTTTGCCCCAGACTTGGATCTTAGGCATCCAGGAATTCTCCTTTATGTATACATGTTTTTCTTTTAACCAAAATTCCAACAACACAGAGGATGCCCTTGTACTCTGTTCCTTTTTTCATGTTTACCAAAGGAAGCTGTTGGGCCACTGTGAAAACAGGATGCTGAACTAGATAGGTCCCCTTTGGCTGATCCAGCAGAGCTGTTCTTAGGTTCTTATGTTCAGCACCAAACTAATGAAACAATTCAGCAACTAGAATAAAAACATCCTCAACATTTAGTAGCAGGTTCTATGATTTGCGGTGAATTACACATTAGATTTTCTCCAGCCTGTGAAGATGCAGATCCTGTTCTTGAGATGCCACTGCATGTCCCGTCGTATTTTTTCCCTCTTTGCAAGATGATGTGTAGCGCTGTGCTCTCAAGGTCTAGGGAGTCCAAGGAAGGGTTAAAAAGAAGCTTGTCCCTCCTCATCCTCCCCCACTTATTTTGTTAGCATGAATCTTGTTCACGGAAGAACTGTCAAGTCAGGCAGCAGCAGAAGCTTGCTTTGGTCCCTAGATAATCCCCAACTGCTGTTCTCCATGTATCCTGCCTGACAGCAGCAAGATGAAAATCGAAATGAATCGCTCAACAAATGAGACACTTTTCGGCTTCGACTTTCCAAATGTGACAGTGGCGTTTGTTTTCTCTGTCAGCAGTATTTAAAGACTTTCACAAGCTCAAGCTGGTGTCAAGAAGGGGCTTTGGTAAGAGGGGTGCCAGGGTGAGGCTGTGTGTGACTGAAACACTGCAATCCAGAGTGCGCGTCCACACTTTAAACTGCTCTCCGGCATCACTGACTTTCAAGGATCCATGTAAGAAAGCCTCCAACTCTCCAGCCTTCTCTCTGAAGCACCTTTCCTCATTATGCAGTGTGGGCTTTTCTAGTTGCTAGTCTGGGGGCTGAGCAGGAAGTTTGTGTGGAGCCTCTGATTGGTCTTGAGACTCCTCCTTTCTGCCCAATCCATCCTGCTGGGAGTCCTGTTCTTGGAGTGGCATTTTTTATCGGTTCAAATTGGCTCTCAATCTGGGCAAGAAAGACATGTTAATATCTGTTGGGGTCAATGGCTGAGACATTGCATTAAGGGCCTGCTTTGTCACCCTACATTGCTTGGTAATGGGTCCTTTGGGGTCCACCTTTAGGCTTGGCAGGCTCACTGGAGTGACCACCAACCCACTTTTCAGGTTCACAAATCCAAGATGCTCATAGCAAGGAGGAATAATTCCTTCTAATCCTTTTTTGTGGGGCCACAGGTGGAGTCTGTAAACATGCCCCGGAGTGGGAAGGGATCCAGTCTCTTCCACCTTAGGGAACTTTCCTACCTGGACTATGTTTCAATTCATCTAATTACTTTTGTTTGGTTGTTTGCAGATCCTCTGTGCTGTTATATTTGAATAAATATAACTTTTCCCACCACAGTTATGGTTTCTTGAGTCTTTAACACTTGGCAAGTGTGAATTTCAATGGATAGCTGTGTTTCAGTTTGTGTATTGGTTCAGGAAGTGTGAATTAGGTAGGTCTGCATTAACAAATTTTAATTTGAACTTAATTTGCATTTGAAAACAGAAAAAATATATTTTCCCTATGCTTAAGTAAATGTTGGGAGTAAAGCAACAATGCTTGCAATAAGCTGCCTGCGCAAGCAGGGAGGGAGTGGGTAATAGATGGAGAGGCAATCTGTTCTTGCTCCTCACTGATTCCTTCTCTTTTATTAAGTACCGTATTTTTCGCTCTATAGGACGCACCTTTTCCCCTCCAAAAATTAAGGGGAAATGTATGTGCTTCCTATGGAGCGAATGCAGGCTCCTTGGCTTCAGCGATAGCAACGCAAAGCCTCCGAAGCGCAGAGGGAGCGCTCCCTCCGTGCTCCAGAGGCTTCGCGTTGCCTCTCACTCTCCAGGCTTCAGGGATAGCCCCCTGAAGCCTTTGGAGCGCAGCGCGAGTTCCCGCTGAGCTCCGCAGGCTTCGGGTTCCTTTTGCTGAAGCCGGGAGAGCAAGACTCTCCTGGCTTCAGCAGAGAGGGAGAGCTGTGCAGCGCCCCTTCAGCCAAGCGAGAGGAGAAATGGAAGGGGCTCCGTTTCTCCTGCCGCTTCGCTGAAGGGACGCTGAGCAGAGAGGGGGAGATTTTTTTTTCTTGTTCTCCCCTCTAAAACAAGGTGCGTCCTATGGTCGGGTGCGTCCTATAGAGCGAAAAATACGCTACTTGTTGGTAAAGGCGATAATTTCCCTTAAGACTTTATTTCCTTCCTGCTTCTTCTCCAAGGCCACGTAGGATGAGCTAGCATGTGCTACTGTTAACTTGTTGGCTCCATCTTGGCCACATGTGAAACCTAGACTTAGAATGATTTTGTAAACCTTAAACTATCATTATCACTTAACCTTAAGTTAATGACTTGCAAACCTTAAGTTATCTTTATCTCTTCAGCCAGCAGCCTTTCCAAACCATTTCTTTTTGCACACCACAGCAATATATTTACCAAACTCCAACACTGACATCTCTCATTCTACCATCTGCAAAGCCTCATTGGAATGATGCTTTGGTGTGTGTGTGGAAATGGTAGCAGCAGCGGAAACAAGGTAAAATAAAAAAGGTGGACAGCTGTTGTATGGCTCCCACAAACTTACTAAAAATAAAAAAGAGTTCCTTCTGAACCCCCACCCCCTTTCCCCCTTTAATTCCCTCCCAGTTTAATTCAACCCAGAAGTTCTCAAGTGATAATTACTCTCCCTCCTCATATTGCTACTTGCTTCCATATGCATGCAAAAAGGAAGGGAAAGGGTTTGCTTTTCTAAATTCCCCTGAGTCACCCGAAAACAGTGCTACTGTTTTCTTTTGAAAAACCAAAAGAATAACACACACACAGAGAGAGAGAGAGAGAGAGAGAGAGAGAGAGAGAGAGAGAGAGAGAGAACAGTGCTTCTAGTATTGGAATACAAAATATTCCAAAATATTCTAGTATTGGAATACAAAATATTGCTTTGTAATTTAAGTCTATCAAATCAGCACTACCGTCTTACATTTTCCCTTGGGTATCTAATATCCAATATGTCCCAAACTTCTCCCACTGTCTGTTAAGCATGATGAGTGTCTTTCCCTTTATACGGAAAGACCAAACATCTTACAACATTTCTCTCTTGAAAGGTTTCTATGGCTCTTCCACTATTTAGTTATTAAGATCTAAATAGCTGGGGCAACCCAGTCAGATGGACTATGTATGTATGTATGAAGAAAGAAAGAAAGAAAGAAAGAAAGAAAGAAAGAAATGTGCTCAAACTCAGAACTGATGTTGTTAACTGTTTTCTTAACTGACCTTCCCAAAGTATTCAGTAAAACTTTTAGAAGCAATAATCTCCATAACTCTCCCATCAGCACCTGAATCTTTCTCTTTCTCTCACTTGGATCCTTGAATCCTCAGTAACTTTACATTCCCACCAAATATGATGGAAGTGTGTCAGAATTGTGGGTGTGCCTTTCAGGTGATCCAGGCTGCCTAAGGGTGTTTCACCAAAAAATTGACCAGAATTGTCTGCTTCACTCCCAAACTCCCATAGATCCCCTTGTTACCCATCTTGAACACCCATAGAGAAGCTCCTTTTGCTTGTTTTCACACATATGAAATAAAACATCCATTGGTGAAGATGCTGCATATTCAGGCAAAAGACCAAGCAGTTGGGGATCCTCAGACATACAGTATTACGTTGTGTAGGTGATTGTTCATTTCGAAGCATCACCTAAACCAGACAGAGACAAAACTCGTTTGGCAGCTTCCCAATATCAGCAGTTGCCATGAGGCTAATTAACTCACTCACCTGTAGATTTCTCAATTCATAACCTGCCAAGTTTCCCAGCCAGCTGCAGAGAACCTTGCTCATAAAAAAAACCAAGGTCAACAAGTTGGATGTGATTGCTATACAGGTCCAGAGAAGCACAGGATCGCTTTATTGTTTGGAGCCTAGTGAGAAAACTTGTGATGAGCAGAAGGATGTCTTTAAAAATCTATTTATAAAAACAACAACAATACAATACAATATGTGAAAGCTGAAAAGGGGGAGAATACAAGAAAAGGGCATGCACAATATGCAAGGTGCATCATGATTTCCTCAAGGGATAAAAAGTTCAATAGTTCATGTTACATATATTAAAGTTGTCAAATGCTCACAGCTGCCATAAAAGCCACTCCCATGCCCATGAAGCTTTTTAAATATTCCACACACCAAAATCACCCCCCAGTTTCAGGTGGTTTGACAAACACACACCCTATTTGGGCCAAAAAGGTCTTATTGGAGAATGTTTAGCTCTGCCTTAGCCCAAAGGCTCTTTTCTGTATGTGATATGAAATGGCTGCCCCTTTGGAAAGTGAAAATATGTAGAGATTGGTTGGCATTCTTGCCTGCAACCTGGTTCATGATGTTATTCAGCAGCATACGGGAATACATGTTTATCTGACTCATTAGCTCGGTGCTCTCAAAGATGCTGCTTTCTCTAAGTAATGCGTTTATTGTCTCTCGAGCTGCTGTTAGAGATGTTTAAAAAGAACAGAAGCACAAGCAGAAGCACACTCTTTGGCCAGTGTTTTAATAATTTGAACATTAGTGTGAGTTATTAAAGAAGATAATGAACATCAGTTGCGCAAAGAAGGGTGAAGAGAAGTCATTCTGCATGGAAGATAACAAGGAGGCTTTAGAACAGTTCTGTCCCTGCCTCCCTGATTTTTTCCCCCTTTGATGTGTGGCTTGTGAAAAACTTTGCATGAAAAGAGAGAACGTTATAAATGAGCTCCTGCCTCGAATCCATACATCAAATGCATCTTCCTCTCATTTCTTCATATTCAAAGGAAGAGACTGTGTGTGTGTGTGTGTGTGTGTGTGTGTGTGTGTGTGTTTGCAAGGCTTTGTGCATCTCTCCCCCCCCCCCCATTCCCAATATTTCTGCTGTTGAGCTGGTAGCCTTATTGTTTCCTTATTCAGGAGAGGAGGGGTGCATTCCCAATGCAGAATTCTAAAGATACTAGGTCACTGGGCAGAAGCAGGAAAGTGGTGGCCATGAAAGGGCACTGATAGGACCAACCTCTTGGTGAAGTGTTGACTCACCCAAGGCCCTTGTAGAGGTTAGGTGCCCCAAGAAGGGAGAGCAGGAGAGAGCCTAAGGATGTCTACCAACAACCAGCACCTGGACAGCAGATTGAGCAGGCTCTTGGGTTCCCCTGCTCACCGTCTGCCCCACTACTGTGAGATGTACCACACTTCTGTTTAAACCAGGCATGTCCAAAGTCCATTTCAGGGGCCTAATCCAGCCTGCTGGTTGGTTTAATCCGACCCCTGTGGCAGTTTATATCCTGGGGTAAGATAATAAAAAAAAGCTCAACAACTTCAATCCTTGGAAAAGGTTGACAACTTTGGTCGGCCCTCATGGCCCTTCACTTCATCAAATCTGGCCCTCTTTGGAAAAAAGTTTGGACACCACTGATAATAGAAATTACTTCTAATTTGCATCTATACATGTATATTTGCATATGCAGATTTTATGGAAATTTGTGCCCTCTTTTGACGTCTTCTTTGATAAGGCATTTCCTTGTCTTAGAAGGCAATGTTGCCGTAGCTATCACAAAGGGACCTCACACTTCTGAATTTGCCACTACACTCCTGGGAATAATGGAAGGAGAATCTGAAGGGGGTTGAAGGCAAACGAGGTACAATTGTGGGCCTCAAGTACAATTTCGGTTTTGTTGGTGTTTTAATTTCTGTTCCACTTCAAAATGCCAGAAGTTAAGCTAGTCAGGTTTTTTTGTTTCCAGAATCAAAGCCACACTGAATGAGATAGCTGGGATGTGCTAAAAATAGGACCCCCACCCTCTCCCTACCAGACCTTTTGGCCTCTTCCCCCTGCACCACAGGGCCTAATTACCAGCCCAGCTCTACATGCATCATCTGTTCCTGGAGAAAGTTTCACTCTCTTGCATTGATATAACAGCTCTTTGAATTTGGCACCTGCCATTTGGAAACCCTCCTCTAAGCCTCAATATTTGTGGATCTCAAAATGCTAAGCAGATCGATAAGATCTGAGGCTTTGGTTCAAGAGGAATAGAGGAAAGGGTGCTCCAGCATTAATTGAGTCATATGATGGACAGCTAATCATTGCGCATGCAGTGCTCAGAATTCCACAGATAAGCTCATCTTGTTTTCCAGCTAATCCAGAAGAGAGATGTTGCATCAGAAAGCCTCCTCTTCAGCATGGCCTCATTCATCAACTAATATTTGGATAGATGGAACTGAAACAAATTGCACCAACCCCATTTCTCTTCTACCGCCCCCATCCCCCAATTATCATTTGTGAGTGTAGCTCCAGATCTTGGGTTGTATTCAACTATGTCCTGCACAGAGCAGACCCACTGAAATGCTTTAAATAAAGTTTTTTGTATTAATGTTAAATCAAAATTACAAACAAACAAAAGTATAATAAAAGTTACAAAACAAGAGCAGTAGAGAGTTTGCATATAAATAGAATGCAGATAATGCAGAAAAGTAAGACCAGCGTAACACGTCACGAAAGCCAAATTTTGCAATTTGGGGGTGGGGGGAGAGAGTTTTGTATATCTGAATTTGACACATAGGAAATGAAATCCCACAAATGGCATAGAAATTATCTGGGTGTCCTGTAGCCTTAGAAATATGTAATTTGTGAGTTATTTTCCCTGTAGTAGCCAGAGTTGACATATTATTGTACCACAACAAGGCCCATTGGAAGTAATGAACCTAAAGCGGTTCGTGTCCATTAATTTTAATGGCTCTACTCTAAGTAGGACCAGCATTGAATACTATCTATTATCTCAGGACTCGAATAATTATGCAATATTTACCAGATATTTTCTGTGTTTGATAACATATGGAGTAGACATATAATTCTGTTTAGTATTGACATATTTAATAGCTGGCAAGCAATTACATTTATTTTCTAGCAGGGTTATAATTTTTGCTCCCAGCTTCAGGATTGGCCTATGAAACAGGGCACAGCTTTCATTCTCCCCCCTCCCCCCCAAAAAAGAGGAGTTAGACATTTTGGGAGCTGAGAAATTGAGAGTGGTGTGATTGGTCTAGCTTGGGTGGGGTCATTTACCAGAGCAATTGTGTAGCATCTGTGTTTCTTTTTAGGTGATTTTAAATCTGTCACATGGTAACCCAACTCTCAGGTAGGAGTGGACAGAGCAGGCCAAGTCTATTCTGTGTCTGTTCCACAGGCACTCAATCTTAGCTTCTTACTGTCCCATTTTTTGTTCAAAGAATCATAGAATTGCAAAGTTGAAAAAGACCTTCAGAGTCATCTAGTCCAATCCCCTGAAATGCAGGAATCCTGCCAACAGCTGTCTGTGGGTAGGCTCAGACCACCAACCTTTTGATTAACATCCCCAATGCACTGGCCCATTGTGCCCCTGGCGGTTCCAATCTCCAATGGAATTCCCCAAAAAATCAGCATGTAAATTGTATGAATTTTGCATTCTTTTTGCACACACTTTTCATAAAATACAGATTTTTCCCCCAATGGTTCTCCCATTTCCAATTTTATTACACATACACACAAACTACATATTAGTGAAAGTAGCAAACAAAAATGTTCTATATTAGGAAAAAATTGTATACAAACATGTTTACAGTGGTACCTCAGGTTAAGTACTTAATTCGTTCCGGAGGTCCGTTCTTAACCTGAAACTGTTCTTAACCTGAAGCACCACTTTAGCTAATGGGGCCTCCTGCTGCTGCTGCACCACCGGAGCACAATTTCTGTTCTCATCCTGAAGCCAAGTTCTTAACCCAAGGTACTATTTCTGGGTTAGCGGAGTCTGTAACTTGAAGCGTATGTAACCTGAGGTACCACTGTATTAGGATACATTTGCATGAACATGCACAGGAGGGCCCCACATAAGAGTGGCCCTCTGTGCATGAACTGCCTTCCCTACTGTGGCATGACATATCCCCTAACTGAGACCAGAGACTCAAAGAAGAACCTGGCCAAATCTCCATCAGTCGTCTCTCAAAATAAGCCCTTTATATTGGCATCAGTAAGAAAAAGGGTCGATCCACTTTGTTGCAAATATAGTGCTTGGGAAAAAAATCTGGCTCCTACCATTTCTGTTGCAGCAGTTAAAAGAGAGAAAGAGAGTCTGTTTTATTTGCCATCAGGCTATAAACAAGGAAATACGATTCTGTACCAGTCACATTGCTATAGGTTATACATAATCTTAAATTATTCACTCCCATTTAGGATTATTTTTTTAAAAAAAAGAAAATGCTACCCAAGCATAGCGCAGTTACCATAGCAATAATTTTTTAGGAGGGGGATACATTTTCCATGAGAACATCCTCAGGAGATTTCCCTTTGGCTCTTGGGCTGCTCATTAAAGCCAGGAGCAGGAGTTATGGGGCTCTACTTAGCCACATCTTTCTGGATCCTGACTCGCTCGACAGGAACACTCCATCTTTGGGCAGAAGCAAAAGGGCAAGGAGGGAATAAGGGGCACTTCTGCACCACTGTTTTTTGGCAGACACGACCAGATCCGGGGCCAGAATTGCTGGAATGAGCCCATTGAGATGCTGGCAGCGTGTCATTGTCAGAAGAAGAGGCAGCAGACTTTGGCACATAACACACTGGGCTTGGGAGACTGAGGGGAGCCTGAGGAGAGGAAGGCCACAGTCACACCACACATTTAAAGTGCTACAATGCTGCTTTATAAACAGACATGGCCTTCCCCCAAAGAATTCTGGGAGCTGGAGCTTGTTAAGAGTGCTGAGAGGAGGCGGCTTCCCATTCCCCTCACAGAGCCACAATTCCCAGAGTTCCACCATCACAAGTGTGTTTTTGTGCTCATGCCCTGCTTCAGGATTTCACACAGGCATCTGTGAGGACAGGGGACTGGATTGGCTTCCAACCTAGATGACTTTAAAAAGATTAGACAAATTCATGGAGGAGATGGCTACTGAAGGCCACTAGCCCTGATGGTTGTGCTCTGCCTCCAGAGCTGGAGTCAGTAATGCTTCTGAATACCAATTGCTGGAAACCACAGGAGGAGAGACTGCTATTGAGGCCAAACTAGATATTATGTTGTTTTTATCAGGGCTTGGGACCTGCAAGGGAAGAAGCAGGCCAAGTCATGCAGAAATAGATGGAAGTCAGATCCAGCCAAATATGTCTAGTCCAACCCAATGCAATGCAGGAAGCATAGCTAAAGATTCTATGGCAGATGCCCATTCAGCCTCTGTGAAAAATGTTCAATGAAGAAGAGTCCACCACTTTCAAAGGATTCTGTTCCACTGTTGAAGTACTCTTACCCTTAGGAAGTTCTTCCTAATGTTTAGTCGGAATCTCCTTTGTTGTAACTTGAATTCATAGGTTCAGGTCCTACTCTCTGTAGCAGCATGGTCTCTCTTCCATGTGAAAGCCCTTTAAATATTCGAAAATGGCTATCGTATCACCTCTCATCCCTCTCTTCTCCACACTAAACATACCCAACCTCCTCAACCATTCCTCACAAGGCTTGGTTTCCAGACCCTTTGTGTTGTAAGGCTATGGCAATGTAGGTCAAGACAGGTCCTATTATGGCAAGTTAGGTCTGGTCAATGAGGTCAGCCCAAAGACAGCAGGGTTGACGTATGATAAGTCAGGGGAGGCAAAGTTTCAGTACAGGCTTTGTCAAGGCAGGTCGCAAATCAGGACCATGGTTAGCTCCAAGTCACTGAACTCTAGAAAAGGATCATCTCAGCAAACAACCACACCTTAACAAGTCCTGTAACTCCATGTTTCCCTTTGGGTGTTACAGTTAGACTGTCACTCACCCTGCTTTATCTGTGTTTCAGATAAGCAAATAAATGCATCAACAGAGCTCTTGTCATTGTGAATAGTTTGACACTTGGGCTGAATGGTCTGTTCCATATCCTGGATGGCTTACTCTTCTCCAGAGTTCTGTGAAGTTGACTCAGGTGATTTTTGCTGAGGAATAACTTTTAGGATTAGTCCAGCAAGGCTCATTAGTTTTGTTTTTAAGTGGTATGTTCTGATGTAGAACTGATGGATGGTTGTGATGACTGCAACTGTGAATATTATATGTTGCAGAAATTATCCAATATTTGGAAAAGCTCATCAAAGCAAGAGTTTGAAAGAAGATGTGTGGTTGGTGTGTGTGTGTGTGTGTGTGTGTGTGTGTGTGTGTAAGATAGACAGACAGAGGGGGGGACAGAACTGCTATTGGAGTTACTAGGAAAATGGCTTTTCAGAAGGCCTGCTTGTAACTAGGGGTGGAGGAGAAATACAATTCAAGTCACACTTAAAGGCAAACTTACCCAATTCAGACTTTTCAAAGCAATATTCAAACCCAGTGCAACCATCCTTTGAAATTTGCACATCTCTGAATTTTGCAATGCAGTTCTCCAGTTAGGTAATGTGTACAAAAATCCATATAATAATGTACATTCTGTATAAAAATGCGCTAGTGAAAATAACAAAAATTGCATTATTTTAGGGGAAATTGCTTTGCAAAAAAATGTGTATATTATGAAAAGTTGCAGAGAAAAATAGATATATTAGGAGAAATTCACCCTAACATTCTGAAGAATTTGAATGAGGACATTAAAAAATTGTTTTATCATAAACTGATACGGAAATGTGGAAAAATGAGAAATAGAGAAACTGAAATAAACAGATTAATCCAGCCCTACCCATAACACCGAGAAAGGAGGTGAGGGTGAATTGGGAAAGAGCATGCTTGGTTTTCTGAATTGTTCTCTGCCCACACCCAGTCCCAGAAATCATATCCATGAAATGATCCCATATTGCATCAAGCAGCTTGATCTCTTTAAAACATGTCAAGTGGCTATGAAACAGCACAAAATCTGCATCCAAAACCCAACAAGTGCAGCTCTATGTAGCTTTGCTGGGGTGGTGGGTGAACTGCAATCTATTTAAGGAGGATGTGGGCTAATTAAGGATATAATCTCACTAACAAAACTCATTTTAAAGGGTTTAGCATGTAACATAACCAGGAGGGGACTCAAGCAGCTGGGTATGAGAGGTGAGTCTCAATGGAAACAAACAGAAATACAAAAATTAGTGTGATTAAATACAGGGGGAAAGGTAGCTTTAAAAATGTTCCAATTGCATAAGCCCCAGCTAGGCAGTCTGATTTGCCACTCCCCCTTAAAAAAAATTCCCACATCTTTTTCTGATACCCCCAAGACCTTTGCCAATTTGGGTGGTCATAGCAAAAAAAAAGTCATAAAATAAAATAGAACAGATTGATAGTTTGATGAGTGGAGAGAGGGCAGTAACGTCTTTATAAATGACTCAGATGAAGGAATTTAGGGGATGCTTATCAAATTTGCAGATGACACCAAACTGGGAGGGGTTGCTAATGCCACAGAAGACAGAATCAGAATTCAAAATGAACTTAACAGATTGGAGAACTGGGCACAAGCTAACAAAATGAATTTCAATAGGGACAAATGTAAGGTTCTGCACTTGGGCAGGAAGAACCAGATGCACAAATACAGGATGGGGGGCCCCTGGCTTACTAGCAGTACATGTGAAAAGGATCTAGGGATCTTGGTGGACCACAAGCTTAACATGAGTCAACAGTGAGATGCAGCAGCAAAAAAACACAAGTTAACGCTATCCTAGGCTGCATCAACCGAAGTACAGTGTCCAGATCAATGGAAAGTATTAGCACCACTCTATTCTGCTTTGGTCAGACCACACCTGGAACACTGTGTCCAATTCTGGGCACCACAATATAAGAAGGATGTTGACAAGCTGGAACGTGTGCAGAGGAGGGCAACCAAGATGATCAAGGGTCTGGAAACTAAACCTTACGAGGAGCATTTGAAGGAGCTGGGTATGTTTAGCCTGGAAAAGAGGAGACTGAGAGGAGATATGATAGCCATCTTCAAATATATTAAAGGCTGTCACATGGAAGAGGGAGCATGCTTGTTTTCTCCTGCTGTGGAGGGAAGGACTCGAACCAATGGCTTCAAGTTGCAAGAAAGGAGATTCTGACTAAACATTTGGAAAAGCTTTCTGACAGTAAGAGCTGTTTGGCAGTGGAACAGATTCCCACAAGAGGTGGTGGACTCTCCTTCCTTGGAGGTTTTTAAACAGAGGTTGGATGGCCATCTGTCATGGATGCTTTAGCTGAGATTCCTGCATTGCAGGGGGTTGGACTAGATGACTCTAGATTCTATGAGGATGGGTGTGCACATGTGAGTGCCTGCCAACAGTGTGTCTGTGTACACCCCAAACCGCACTGCTGCAACTGTTTGTATGCGACCCCTGAGAAGCTTGGCTGAGGGTGAATGTGGCCCTTGGGTGAGGATAGTATGACCATCCCTGCCAGAGTTAAGAATGTTGTATGTACCACTGCAGAAGCATTGTGGTCACTGCTATGTAAATATACATACGGTATACCCAATAATTGTGCAGAGGTTTACGATTTAAACCTTCATGTCTATTTATGTGGTACATTTTCTGCATTTTGGGGGACTGCCAACTGGAAATGCTCACCAGGAAGTTTTTGTTCTTTTTTTTTTTTAAGGATTGTTGCTTACTATTATTCTCCTCCTCCTCCTCCTCCTCCTCCTCCTGCTTTTCAAAACCCATCACTCCAAAGATGCAGCATGAAATTTATGAGCTGGAGAGGGCATATCTGTGAATATTTTACTGTGTGGACGTGATTGGTTGGAAAAGTTATGTATGTCCAGGATGCAAAAAAAGTTTTATGGTCTGTATCTGGCACAGTTCGCTCATTATATCACATCCATTTTTTTCTGTTGAGTTCTTTGCTGAAGATTCATTTCAAGAGCAGCAGTTTATGGCAGCACCTGTGGAACATTCAGCATTATGGGGGTCTGCTTTGAATGCTGTAGTGAAGAGAGGTAGAAAATACGTTTTTTGGAGGAGGGAGTTGTCCATATGGAAATAAAACTCTCTACCACATGACACACACTCATCTTAACGCTTTACAGGGCACGGTCATTAGAATTAATGACCACCTGAGCTAATTCAAGTCTCCGTCCATTTCCTCTCCCAGCTTCCAGAACCAGCAGGGAGAGGTGTGTTGGGTTCATTGCTGAGACAATGAGAGCTAGACTCTGGCTGCCCCACTAGCCTGGGACAGAGTAATGGGCCGGGAGCATACAGAAAGGAAGTGTAGTGTATTAGCTGGCCACAAGACCTAGGAGACCAGGGTTCAAATCCTCAATCAGCCATCAAACTGACTGGGTGACCTTGGGACAGTCACTGCATCTCTCACCCTGATCTACCTCACAGAGTGGTTGTGGGAAAATAAATGGGGAGGAGGAAAACCATGAAGCCCACCTTGAACCCCTTGGAGGAAAGGTGGGATAGGAATGCAACAAATCAATGAAGACAGAGCAAAGCAGTTGTCTGGAGAGAGTTTAGAACTGTTGAAGAAGAGAAGGGTGAAGGGTGATGAAATACCCCTCCATCTGACCTATGATCAACAGAATCTGTTGCAAACACAACCAAAGTTTGTTTATTTTAGGGGTGGGGGATATTTTTTTTGATGAAGTGTCTTTTACCCATAGATAAGCTAACCATCATCATCATCATCATTTTATTTGTATGCTGCCTTTCCATAGCAGAAACTATGCTGAAGGAGGCTTACAACATGACAAGATTTACATAATTACAAACATAACAGAAGCCATAATAAATAAATAAAACGCATCAAAAAGTACACAACCAAATGGAAACAATTTCCACGTAAATCATACGATCTAAAACTAAAGATACAACAATAATATCAATAACAGCAACAAGCTCTCTCAACCCCCCCATAAACAATACTCCTGCCCAAGCTTTTGTAGCTGGAGTCAGTCAGCACTCCACTCTCCCAGGCCAGATGGGGAAAAGTCATCAAGGCAGGGTGGAGGTCTTCCAGGGCTCACAACCAAGATGGTCTCATTTAAAACAACACAGATAAAAATTAAGAACAATTTAAAAGAGGAGCCCTCTCTGCTGAGCAGCAGCCACAGTCCTTGTGAAGCCTTTCAAGCCCTGCCCCAAGTCAGGTGGAATCCGAGAGTCAGAGCCAAAAGTTGCAGCACCATTGCATGACATCTCTTTCTTTATTTCTCTCTGCCACCCCTTTCCCAAGCCCCACACTGTCTCAGTTGGCCATTACCACTGCCACCCCAAATATAATTAAATGCTCTGGTTATAATAAGCTCCAAAGCTCCTAACAACTGAAGGTTGCCACAGATTAGAGAGCAAATTTTGGTGTCCCTTTACAATTCCAAATATCTCAGGAACATGCCCTCTTAATGACACTGTCCTTTGCCTGGTTCATCCAGCAAGGGAACCCCAAAAAACTGTGGCTCTGAGTGGGACCCCAGCAACACCAGCAACACCTGTAGAACTCCTTCCCAATGAGGCTCTACAAAAGCAAGAGCCAGAGACTTGCTTCTGTGGGGTAAAGCTTTAAATTGGGAATGAACAGGGAAATCTAATTCAGTTAAACAAAACTGTATTATTTCGGGGAGGGTTGCTTTGTTCCCCATCAAAACATTTGGGCACAATGGTCTATCGGTAACCATGGTGGGCACACTCCCCCCCATCCCAGCACATGCATCTTTATGGTTGACAGAACAAATTTCATGTGCAAACTTTATCTTTCCTCCCCAAAATAGAATGTTGAGGCTAAATATTTGAATTTTGCTGCATTATGGCTTTGAAGTTCAGCAGTAATGAGTGCAATCAGGTGCCAAGTGATTCAGCTCCTGGGGGAGCCATAATCTAGCATGTACAGTGGCAAGGCTCCAAAGAACTGAATCTATAATACAATTAGTATAAACCCACATTTTTAGCACAACGTAGTAATTATGCAATTTGCTCAATTGGCTTAGCAGAGAGAGCTTCCCATAAAACACTTTTAAAAGCAGCCTAATTTGATCAAAATTAGAACTGAATTATCTTTGCATGTAGCTGTTCAACATTTGATTTGCTGGAAAATACAAATCACCCTCACAAAGAGGGTGGTTATTTGGAAGGATGTTGCTGCAACATGATTTACAAATTACGGGAAAATAAACAGAGAAATGGCGTGATACCACTGGTGTGCTCTCCCTTTGTACACAACATAAACACACACTCTGCCTAGCTTTGTGTCTAATAATAGATCAGTTAAGAGCCATTACAATATTGGCTAACCTTATTGCAGGGGGTGGGGAAAGCTCAGTGGGAGGGTGCACAGCCTCCAGACAGAAGGTGTCAGATCCAAATTCCCGAATTTCTCCAGCTAAAAAAAGAAGACAAACCGAGATGCTTGAGAAATGTGTGCTAGTGATGAACCAATGGCCTGAGTTCAATATAGGTTTGGTAGCCAGATTGTTGACTGGAGTAGGGTGATCTGAACAAATAGCACCAATTCTGGCATGACTACGCTGGCTACCAATTAGTTTCTGGGCTCAATTCAGTGCTGGCTTTGACCTTATTCAGCTGAGGACCCCAGGACCCCAAGGACCACCTTCCCAGACATGATCCAACCTGGACTCTCATCATCATCATCTGATGCCCTTCTTCATGAGCCTCCTACATGGGAGGTGGAAGGTAGCAACCCAAGATTCAGATTTTCAGAGGAGGCTCCCCACTTGCAGAATGCTCCCCCCAGGGAGGCATGCCTGGTGCCATCTTTATATACTTGTAGGCACCAGACATTGACTTTTTCCTTTATTTGGGATATTAAACCTTAGTTTGAAGGGTGGTTCTGTGGCCTCTTTTAGTAGATCTTGATCTGTTTCATCTGTGTTTTTAGAGTTTTATCCAATGTTTGTAACTGGTTTTAATGTAAGTTGCTTTGGGCCCACAGTGAGAAAGCCACTTCCGAGCTGGAGGTGGGGTCGCAGGCCCACGCCCTCCCCACACACGCGGGGGCTGGTTTACAGCCCCCGCGAGAATGAGGGAATCCTCGGGCGCGTCAGCTCCCTGCCTAGCCAATAGGCTGGGCAGGGAGGCGTAGCCTGGGCTATTTATCCCCGGCGCGCCCGAGGACCACCCTCTTTTCACCTCTCCAGCTGACCAGGTTTCCTACCCGTACCGCTCCTCTGACCTTGCTATGGACCTCAGTTGGTCGCCGTCAAGGGGCCTGGTAGGAATTTTTCCACTTGGCGAATTGGCACCGGCCATTTGGTTTTTTCGCCTACCTCATACCAAACGTCACAACTTTCCCGGTATTGGCGGTTAGGCATTGGCAGGGGTATTGTTATGCAAATGAAGTGGGGGGGGGAGGAAGCGCCATCACCTTCCCCAAGCAAAGGGTAGTCCGGTAAAGGATTCCGGGGAGGCGTTGCCCTGTCCGAAGCCTATGGAGGTGTGGGCCTAAGGCACGCCCCCTGTTGACGTACTTCAGCAGGACTTCCCCCGCTGGTGGTTAACCCTCACCGGTCTTCATGCAATTGGGCTGAAGCCGGTTAGTCGATAGGAACCAATGCCTAAGCCAATACCTCTCAATTCCTGTAATCAATAAAGTTGTGGCCTTTTATGCCCATTAACCTTGAATAAAGTGTCCTGTGTCTTTATTTCACAAGGGGGGAGGGGGACTTGCCACGCAAAAATGACTTAACAAAAAAAAAAAAAAGATGGTTTCCGCTGGAGTTGGGAAGACTGCTCTGGGCTCCTGTCAGAGTGAATAGGGACAGGAGATAAATTCAATTCAGTATACATAAAGCTGAATCTATCAAATTTGCAGTTTCTAAAACAATATGCAAACCAAAACACAGCCATCCTCCAAAATGCACACTTAATCTGAATTTTGCAATTCAATTCTCCAACCAATGTTTACAAAAATGCATAGTTTACGGGAAAGTGTGCATAAAAATGAAGATATTCATGGACATACAAAAATGTGTTATATTAGGGGAAATTGCCTGAGCCACATTCAACCTGTAATAGATTGTTTTGTGAGGGTCTCCCTTTTTTTACAATAAATATTGGGGTTCCCCTGAGCCTATTGATACCTCTGCTTGATACAGGTCTATTGATACAGGTCGTGCCATTTTGGATACTTAATGGTCCATACTCAGATAATTAATCATGGAGCTCAACTTCTTTCATTCTTCCTACCTGGTCAAAAATCCTTCCTTCTTTTGCAGTGGCAGCCCAGAGCTCGACGGAGCAAGCTCCATATGGTTTCAAAAGTGCTCCTCCTCCCGAGAGCATTTCAATTTCATCTCGGATTGCACACAGCTCCTTATGGAAGATAATAAGATGTGCAGCGGCCTGGCTGCCTTCTGTGTTTCATGCTTCTTTATTCCTTAATGCACAGGTGTGTGTCTTTTGCCCATGTGGAGATGGAATGTCAAAGAGGCCCTGCATCCATGAGTTAACTTAGAGAAGGGGATGCCTGGGGACTCGTGGGATGTGGTGGTTGCTAAGACAACCGCCACACTGCTGCTTACGAAGTCCGTGATCGTGCAACTCATCCTGTCATTTGCTCACCGGTTACTCATTTATTTGAACAGGGAGGAAGAGTGGGACCCCTCCTGTGCCCCACATGACAATACCTGGCACAAGCAGGTAGCAATTGCTAGTGCCGAGGGATAAATGGATGCCTCATCTGGTCAGGAGGAATAGAAATCCCAGGTGCTGCCTCCTGCAGGGTGCCCAGGTACAAATGGCAGACTTTTAAAAGTGCATATTGGGTGTTGGGGGCACTGGACAGGCAAGGCTTGTCCTTTTCCATCTCATTGGTACAGGGCAGGAAAAGGATATTGCTGGGAAACAGAGGCATGACGCAATCTGTTTCTCAAAGCAGAATAAAATCAAGGGGCAGCCAATGTGAATACTCCAGATGTAATTGGAAAGGGATGATGGGAATTGAGGTCCAACATTCAACTGGAGGGCCCTGCATTGCCTACTTCTGGATTAGATTGAGCATCCTGAGTTGAACAGTGGCCACTCAGGTGCCTTTGGGAGGAGCAATAGCAGGGCAGAAAGGCAAGAGGCCCTCCTATTGTTTCACACATGACACTCAAAGGTGTACCTCCCTTGAACATGGAGGTTCTACATAGCTAGCTATCATGTCAAATAACCGCTGATATCTGCCTCTTCCTGCATCATTTTCTTCCTGCATCCTTTTAAAAACAAACAAAATGCCCATCTTCACATCTTGTGGTTGAATTTTGGTGGTGTTTGTTTTATTTTATCTGCTGCTGGTGTTCTTAGTTATTTGTGTGTGTGTTTTGTTTTGTTGTTATTTTGGGCCTTATTTGTTTTTGCAAACAACGTGAGGATCCACCTGAAAAGTGGGTAATTAAAAACATGAAACAAATACAATGGTAAGGAGTAAATTTCATATCTTCCAAGTGGATGATGCATTGCATGAAGGAGGGGAGGGTGGTACATCGGGGGGGGGGCATTGTTTGTGAAATGACATGGGGAAAGGAAGGAAAGAGGAATATCTGTGGCTATTCAGTTGTGGCAGGGGAACAGTGATATACTAAGAATTACCTGCTCATTTCTTTTGGCTTGTTTGCTTCATTTCTATCCTGCCTTTCTTCTATTGAAGAACTGAAGGTGGCCTACAGAGGGGAGGGCTAGGTTTCTTTTTGGGGAAGATGTTTACTCCCTGCAAAATAAGAATCCTTTCGCCCCACCACCTCTTTTCTGTGGAGCAAGAGAACTTTGCAAAACAACATAACATAATTTTGCAGGACCTCGCAAAGTGTTTGTGCATTCACATTTGCCTTTTCTAGCTTACAGAGGTTGCCGATGAGGGGTCTTCCTTGAATCCTAAAAGCATTTAGGGGCAGCCCCGTGCTCGCTCCCAGTGGCAGGGAGCTCTCTGACACCAGCTTCTAGCCAGGCAGATCTTCCAAGAATGTTTGTAATCAAGAAATTTCACCTGGCTTTCTGAGGCAATATTTGCTTTGCTCCCACACTCCCTTGAAAGGTTGAAAAAACTGCTGTGTGAAATTTTGAAACAGGACGTCTCCCATTTGGACAGAGACTAGGCATGGCCGCACATTGCTTCAACTAAAGGGCTGCAACATCCAGGCCAGTTTCTAACACACTGCCTTCTGCTATATAGGTGGCTGATTTAAGCATTTGGCCAGCTATGCAATCAGTCTATTCACTTGGTTTACACAGGAGGGTTCCCATCTCATTCCCACACTAATCTGCATTAAAACTCACATTTGAATTGCATATATCTTAAATGTGTTTTCTCTCAAACCACACATTTCTAAATGTATTTGCTTTCACAATATGCTTTCCAAAGTGCATTTGGCTTGACAGTCTGCTTGGCATGTTTTTATATGCCTCCATATGTCTACAATGTTACGAATGATGCTTTTATTGTTTAAGTGTATTGGATTTACGAAGTGTTCCGTACATGCTTCTGTACTGAACAGGGGCATCTGCCTAGAGGAAGAGTGGCTCAAAGTCATTTCTAATAAAAAATATATAAACTCTACAATTCTATTATTATATGAGTGCCCACTTGCTTGCCCAATCCCAACACTCCATGCTAAGAGCTATGTCCACCCCACTCTTCAAAAGGGAGGTGCAAGGTGTGTGTCACTGGTTGGATCAACATATTAGCTTGCACTTAGCCATGCAGTTATACCTCTTGTGTACCTACCGCTCCATGTAACCTGACCTTGCCTGCACACCCAATTTGCCTGATGCATTAAACTATGGAAACGGAGTCCATAGTTCAAGTTCCTCATCCAGCAGTAAGGGCTGGGAAAGCCACTTCCGGACCTGGCTTCACGCCCACCCCACGTGAGCAGGGGCTGAAACCAGGGGAGCAGGGGAATCCCGGCCGCGTCGTCCACCCAGCCAGCCAATCGGGTGGCTGGGGGGGCGTGGCCTGCCCTATTTAGGGCAGGCATGGCCGGGGCTTGCCCTCTTTTGCCGGCTAGCCCTCACGTCCCCAGAGAATGAAGGGTGGTCCGGTAAAGGACTCCGGGGGGCGTGGCTCTGTCCAAAGCCTATGGAGGTGTGGGCCTAAGGCACGCCCCCAAGCGGTGACCCGGGGGAGCTCCTAGTTGACATGCCTCGGCAGGAGACTCCCCCACTATGGTGTTAACCCTTCCCGTGTCTCCAGCAAATGGGCTGGAGCCGGATAGTCGATAGGACCAATGCCTAAGCCAATGCCTCTCATTCGTGAATTCAATAAAGTTGTGGCCTAATTCGCCCATTTAACCTTAAATTCTGGTGTCTGGTGTCTTTATTTATCCTTGGTGGGGGGCGGGAACTCGCCACGCAAAAGCTGGGCTATACTGGCGGAAACTGTGATCAGAAACCATTAAAGGGCAAAGGGCTGCTGACGAAAGGTGTAGATCTCACCTTTCAGGACCTCACAAGCTTTCATCCCCAAGGATAACCCATCCTCAGGTGTTTTGGGATGACTTGTAAAGGGCACCCGCGCCTTGTTCCTCATTCCGTCTTGCATCATAATAAGACAGCCTCCATGCGTTTGAGGGATAATTAGTCCAAACCAGACGCGTCTGCGTTGCCGCTGATAACAAGCATCTGCAAAGGGAAGACTGAAAGGGTGTCATGGATTAGAGCTGTAAAATCCTTGTAGCAACAAGACTGCTCCTCTTAATCCAGAGCTTGCGTTTGCAGATCATGAGCAAGGAGGGAGGCAATAAGCAAGGACTTTGCTTCTTCCCATGCTTTTGTTTGGACAGCGACAAAATGTGTCCTCTCATCCGCCCCCCCACGCCCCGCCCATGAGGAACAGCCAAAGAGATTTGCTCCCCTCATTATGATGCCCCTCTGCAACGTTCCACCTGCTTATTTTCCTTACAATGCAAGTGAAGCTTATGGGGGATATAATACGAGGGTAACATGCTTTGCATTATGAATGATGCATCATCAGGTGCAGCTCTGAAGTTTGAACAGTCCCAGTGACCTTGTTTCTATCTCCCCCTTATTAGCCTTGAAGAATATGCTATCGGGGTGGGACGTGGATGTGCAGGGGCCTAATTTGCCACAAGTGCACATGGAAAGAGAGCTGGAATTCTTCCCCCAGCCCTTGAAAAATTCCAACCTGTGAATCTGGATCATGGATACCTATGGAGGTGGATACCATTGCTTATAAGAAACTGTCTTATACTGAGGGATGGACAAAAGTGTAGTTCTGTCCTGTTCCAGTTCCTCATAGATGCAAAAGTGGGTCTATGATGCCCTATCTATCTATCATCTATATCCATCCATCCTTTGGTCCATTGAGCTCAGCATAGTGTACCCTGAGTGGTAGTGGCTCTCTGGAGTTTTCAGACAGCAGTCTCTCCCAGCCCTAGCTGTGGATGCCAGGGTTTGAACCTAGGGCCTTCTGCATGCAAGACAGATGCTCAGCACTGAGACACGACCCTTCCCCCCCCCATGGGAAAGGTTGTGCACAGACTGCAGCTCACCTTTCTCCTGATACGGTTGTTAAATGGTAACCCTCACAATTGTAATCACCCTCCGCCGCTCTGGCAGCAAGCCCTGTTTATTAATAAGCAATACAGCAAACATGGTTCCTGCCGGTGCTTGGAATAAATAGGCTGCTTTCAAAGTGAATAAAGGATGCCTTCTGTGCCCCTGAACCATGTGACTGGTTTCCCAGAGGAGCAAGCTCTGCTCCTTCTACCTGGCTGGAAATGTGACGGTGATGCATGTTGTCACGGATGGTATTAATGACTGTCTATTTTTGTATAAAGACAATGGCTGAGCCTCTCCTTACCTGCCCCTCGAGAATTTGGTCTTGGCCTGCTTTCTTTTCCAACAGACACAGCAAAACACGGTATCCCGATTCCCTCTCTCGTTTTGTAGGTGTATAAAGCAAACCAGATGCAGCTTGATGCAATTTGTGTTTATTAGCAAGTTTCCTACCTTCCTAATTTGTTATGCTTAACATTCCGCCGTGGAGCAGGAGGCCTAATGCAAGCTGGCACTGCGCGATCCATTTAAGATACACCGTCACGTCTTGCAAATACCCTTGACTGGCAGCTTTACAAAGAAAATAAGAGCAGAATAGAAAAAGCAGCATCCACCTGAAATTCCTCCCCTCCCGCCTCTGAAATGAAGTGAAATGAAATGTTTGGCACAAGAATCATAGAAGTTGGAAAGGACCCCGAGGCTCATCTAGTTCAACCCCCTGCAGTGCAGGAATCACAGCTAAAGAAGCCCTGGCATCCAATCCATGTTGAAAATGCTCCAATAAAGGAGAGTCTATCACCTTCCAAAGCAGTCCATTCCACTGTCAAACAGCTCTGAAACTACTTCCTAATGTTTAGCTGGAATCGCCTTTCTCGTCATTGGAATCCATTGGTTTGGGTCCTATCCCTTGGAGCAGCAGGAAACAAGCTTGCGTCATCTTCCACGTGGCAGCCTTGTCATCTCCAGGCTAAGCATACCCATCGCCCGCAGCCATTCCTCATATGGCTTATTTTCCAGGCCATTGATTGTCTTGGTGTGAAAGGTATGGTGTAAACCAATGATGATGATCATCAATAATAATAATAATAATAATAATAATAATAATAATAATAATAATAATTTATTTATTTAAACCCCACCCATCTGGCTGGGCTTCCCCAGCCACTCTGGGTGGCTTCCAAAAAAAGATTAAAATAAAGTAATGCATCAAACATTAAAAGCTTCCCTAAACAGGGCTGCCTTCAGATGTTGTCTAAAAGTCTGGTAGTTGTTGTTCTCTTTGACATCTGGTGGGAGGGCGTTCCACAGGGTAGGCACCACTACTGAGAAGGCCCTCTGCCTGGTTCCCTGTAACTTGGCTTCTCGCAATGAGGGAACCACCAGAAGGCCCTCGGCGCTGGACCTCAGTGTCCGGGTAGAACGATGGGTATGGAGACGCTCCTTCAGATATACTGGACCGAGGCCATTTAGGGCTTTAAAGGTCAGCACCAACACTTTGAATTGTGAATAATAATAATAATAATAATAATAATAATAATAATAATTGATAATAATAATATAATAAGAACAATATATTTGTACCCCACCCATCTGGCTGGGTTCCCCAACCACTCTGGGTGGCTCCCAACAGAATATTAAAACAGAATATTAAAACAGAATAAAACATATCAAACATTTAAAACTTCCCTAAATTTCTCCTTCAGCATCAGTGGTGAAATTAGCAAGGTCCCTAAATCGGAATACCAACTCAAAATTGTTTTCTTATACCCCCTCGCTTCTTCCTTTCTCAGGTTTTAATCTCCCAACCAACTACTTACTTGGTGGTAGAAGTGGTGTCAGTGGCCGCCTCGTTGCTGCCCTTCTCCTACTCTGAGGCAGCTGTGCCAAGGGTGGGAGGAGCTCACCTCCTCCTCCTTGCTCCACTTCTCTGTGATAACACTAGAACTTGTGGTTCCCCATGAAGCCGAATATTGGGAGAATAAGAACAGGCAAAAGAAAGTACTTCTTCACTCACTACATCATTACACTATGGAACTCACTCCCAGAAGCTTTAAAAGAGGATTGGACAAATTCATGGAGGAGAGGGCTTTCAGTGGCTACTAGCCATGATGGATATGGTCTACCTCCACAGTTGGAGGAAGCAATGCTTCTGAATACCAATTGCTGGAACCATAGAAGGGGAAAGCGCTATTGTGCTCCAATCCTGTTTGTGGGTATTCCCACAGGCATCTGGTTGGCCGTTGTGAGAAGAGGACGCATGACTAGATGGTCCATTGATCTGATCCTGCAGGCTTCTCATGCTCTTATGTTCTCTTCTTTCCCTTTCTTGATACTTGGTGCCTTGCTAGACTAGCATTCCAGGTGCCTGGAATCCTGTGACTTGCAAGTCCTCACCTGGGGGAGCATTTGCCCAACTCATCACTAATTGAAATGACTAGGAACCAGGCAAGTAGATGGCAGCAAAATGAAAGAGTATGATCCGCCCAGCACCTCTGAGATGACTGGACACTACAGAGGATGCAAACAGCTTAATCCACATGGAAATCCTTGTTCGTTGCATTAATTATTATGAGGTTTGTGCTGGAGGGGTGGGCTCAAGCCCCGTCTCCCAATCTTATTTTCATTAGCAAGCCCATTGTAATAATCTCCTGCCTGTGCACCCCTTAAGATGACCTGCTTTTCACCCAGACATGTTCTTAAGTGGTCAGAGATGAGAATGCCTCTTTCCTTTGTTCGGGGAATTAAGTCTGTTCCCTCTTGCTAAAGTGCTTTCCTGTCAATCTCATCCATTTGAAGGGAAAAGGGGTCATGAAAATTCATATCCGTCTTGGGTTATCCTCTGTACTGGATGACATTTATCTCCGCCGGGTCAGTTGAGAAACAAGTTGATATGAAAGTGAAATAATGTTAGGAGCTTCAGGAAGGGCAAAGGGAAAAAAACTGCAAAGGGAATAAGATAGCGGAAATGATTCTGTTAAGAAAATGCTGCTCAGAGGCATCTATCTTTGGGGAACTGTTATGTTATGAGGAACAAAGGAGCTTAAAAATGCAATTAACGGTCCCTGCGATCCCACTGTTGCAAGGAATAAAACTTTTGGAAGCATGAGAAAGTATTGCAGCCACCCACTGAATCTTGCTGACCTTGATGAACACGACTTGGAAAGGCAGCATGTAACCCAGGCATATTGTCAGCTGAGCCTCAGAAGCCTGGTGAGGTGGATGGCAGCTGTGGGTGGGGCTGGAAGATAAGAAGAGCCTGCTGGCCAATGAACCATCTAGTTCAGCATCCTGTTATCACAGTGGCCAACCAGATGCCCCAATGGGAAACCAGCAAGCTGGACTAAAACACAAGAGCACTCTCCCCTCCTGCAGTTCCCAGCAACTGGTATTCAGAAGCATTTACTGCCTCCAGCCATGGAGGCAAAGTCACCAGAGCTAGTAGCTATAGATAGTCTACTGCATCACTGTGGGAGGGTGTGATGCCCACCACTTTGAAGGAACCCCTCCTAAAGATGCTCACTCCAAATCTAGAATGGTTGGCTAGCTATCACCCAGTTGCCAACATTCTTTTGGGGGGTAAAGTGGTCAAGAGCACAATGGCCATCCAAGTTTAGATGTACCTAGATGAAGCAGGTTCTCTAGACCCATTTGGTATGACTTTAGGCCTGGGTGTGGTACCAAGACAGTCTTTGTCACCCTGAAAGATTATCTTTATTGGGTGAGAGGTAAGGGAAGTACTACCTTGTTGCTTCTCCTTGAGCTCTATGTGGTCTTCAGTACCATCTTCCTGGAATGACTCCAAGTAATGAAGACCATATAGAGCTCAAGGCAATGTTTTGCAGTGGTTCCACTCCTACCTGCAGGGCTGTTAACAGAGAATAGCATTTGTGGACTACTCTTAGGGTGAATAGCATTTATGCCATGGGGTCCCTAAGGGTTTGATCTTGTCTCCCATGCTGTTTAACATCTATATGAAGCCAGTGGGAAGAGCCGTCTGGAGTTTTGGAGCATGGGGGCATCAATATGCAGGTGATACCCAGTTTGATCTCTCCATTCCATCTGAATCAGGATACCATCTGTTCAGATGCCATGCTAGGGTCTAGAGGTAGTGATAGGATGGATAAGGCCAATGAACTGAAGCCGGATCCTGACAATGATACAGTACATGTGAGTCAAAGTCCTGTTGCAGCTTATGCACAATGACTGTAGAATGCAGAACATTAAGTTGATTTATACACATGGTCCAAAACCTGCTTGAGATTATGTACAATGACTGGGAAATGTGCACACTTCCCTCTTCAAGGGGAGATGATGTGCATATTCTCCATGAGGCCCAGGTAATGTGCATATTGCCAATCATTTTGCACATCAAGCACTCATCTTACATTCCCCTTAACATA
Organism: Podarcis filfolensis; assembly: GCF_964270895.1. Classification (NCBI taxonomy): domain Eukaryota; kingdom Metazoa; phylum Chordata; class Lepidosauria; order Squamata; family Lacertidae; genus Podarcis; species Podarcis filfolensis. The sequence continues at coordinate 53,702,977 of NC_139611.1, read as the reverse complement.
TACAGAAACATATATATTAGGATAAATGTGCACTAAAAGGCTGATGAATTTCAGTGATGACTTTTTTTAAAAAATTCAAACTGATTCACAAATGGAGCAAACTGAATCTAAGGCTGGAAAAAGAAAAAATGGAGAGGAACTGATATCAATAGATTTGTTCATTCCTGCCAAAGAGGAAACCCTACTCCTGGTGAAGATGAACCTTGAAAATGCAAATGAGTGATCCCTTCTGGGTGGCCTTGAGTAAGCACTGCATTGCAAAGGAGCTAAAACAACTGAACAAAGAAAGAACAAAGAAACAATATATGTTTTACAGGAAGCCAATCTTGTGCCAATGTATTTTCATAGGCAGTGTCGTCAAGAGACTTTAGAAGACAATCTGTCATCTGCCTATCATAGCATGGGATTTTCACTCCTTCTTGCAGGTTGCTGTGACTACATTAATCACACTATTTTCTTTAGGAGTCCCCAGGAGTCTAATTTCAACTCGGATCCTTTCCCTTCTCTGCTGTGGTTCTGAATGACTTCATTCTTCTGCTTCTAGCACTGGCAATTTTGCATATTAGAGAAAGAAGCAGCAGAAAGCAGCATTTAAGGGACTACACAAAAGGAGGCAAAGAAAAAGCGGGCCATGTCTCTCACCCTCATTCATAGAGCGAAATTAACACACAAGACACAATGCGTCCTCTACCAAGAAGGTCACCCACTTCCTTCCCACCAAGCTAACTATGGTCCCCTGGATGGTGCGCAATCCACTGAGGTCAATCCTGCCAAGCCAAACTCCAGTGCAAGGAAGGAGAATTACACAACTTGATGTATCAAGCAATTAGCTGTGGGGAATAAGGGTTCATGCCACAAGACATGTGCAACTCCAGCATTGTGACCCTCTACAATAACAAAGGTGACCACCATGACCATGGGATCTCCCTGCTGAGCATGGTGGAGAAAGCCTTCACCTGTGTAGTTCTCAACAGATTACAGCCATTCACTGACAGGATCTATCCTGAGTCACAATGCAGCTTTAAAGCTCAGAGGTCAACAGTCAATATGATTTTCTCACTGTGTCAGCTTGTACATCACTTCATAGACCTGATGAAGGGCCCCCGTGGGCCATTTTGACAAGTGGGTGGGGCTTTCCACCTTCCAATCACATGGCATCATGGTGACATCAGAGGAAGTGTTTTCCTTGGCCTACATGATTTCAAATCAAACTGTTCAGGCAAATGCACAAGGGTTTAGAGGTGCTGCCACCTGCACACCCCACTTTTGGCAAGGAGTTGTATCTTCATCTGCCCCACACCTGACATTATATAGGGGGAAATGGCCTTGTGGGTTTATGCTGGGCCTAATTAGCCTCATGAGCCAAAGGTTCCTTCCTGTTGTTTTACCTGGAGAAGACTCCCAAAGTTTGCTTTAAATGTTGCTTCGGGTGAACTTTCAGTGGTAATGGGCTCAGTGAGCATCACAGTCAGGCAAACAAATAAAAACAAAATCCCTAACCCTCACTGATCTGAACTTTGCTTTGCTTCCAATAATGTCCATGGCAAGCCTGAGCTGGTTCTGCTACCTGAACAAACCCTTCCAGGTTCATGTGGACAGTAAAGGTAAAGCCCAGCTGTGGGCTATTAATTCAAAGCTGGCATTGGGAGAAAAAGGTTACTGGTAAGCGAAGCACATGCTCACATTTTCACAAAGTGAATGCTTAGCTGTGGATGCCTTCTGGCTCTGCAATGTGCTGATATTTTATGGAAAGTAAATAAAATGGCCTGCTATTTTTGTTCGGTTACCAAGAAGCAGTCCGTTCTCCATCTTCGATAGGCTTTAGCTTATGATTGTTGTGATTATCCAGTGTTTTTCTGCGTCCTGTATTACTGGAATCACTCCCCCACCCTCTGATTTACCAAAGAGCACTTGAGGGTTCTTTTCTATGGATTTTCACAGGCATTTCTTCTTGCGATTGTTTTTTTCGGTGTCAGGTCAATTCACATGACTTACTAACTCTGACAGTGTCACTTTCCATTATGGGCAACCCACCAAGTGGCTGCTTTTGCACATGTTCCATATGGGTCATTTTAAATAAAAATTGACATCCTCAGCAAATCAAGCCGAGTGACATGAAAACAGCCGCTGAAAGGCCCTGGTTATAGGCACGAAGCAATTTCAGACAGCAGGAGCCAGGAGGAGAAAGGACGGCGAGAGAAAAAAGAACAGAGGGAATTTTCACTTAGTGGTGCTGGACTCCCCTACTGTTCCTAGAGTGGGAAATATAGAAACAAAAAGGCCAGCCTCGCACGGGGTCACCGCCAGCCACAAAAGCCATCCATTAAAAGAAAAAATCAGCCCAAATTGTTAATCTTTAATACCTCAGGAAACTGCTTTCAGAATCAGATCAAGCAGATCCAAATTGAATAGTGAACAAGCCAGGTTGTTTTCAAGGCTCCCCCAAACCCAGTAGTTTTGTGGCAAATTCAAAAGTGCAGGGTCTCTTCATGATAGTCACAGCCACACCCCCTTATACAACTTTCTAAGATTATGCAATGAACTTATAATTATACAGTAATTATACTTAGGGATGGATTGTGGTTGATGAATGCCGATCTCCATGTGTTGCATTTCAGCTAAATCTACTATTTTCTGTGTGCACGTACGTGGGTAAATGATTTGGAGTGACTTGTGTTTACTGTGAAGTTCCATTGCATGTAACCAGGGGACCAACTTGGAGAAAATATTGAAGACAATGTTGGGGGGAGGTGACCAGACAAGGACGGTGATATGGGGGCAAGGAGGGACAGCAGAAAAGAAACTTGAAAGTAAATGGCTCATATAACATGTCACATGTGATTGGAATTGCAAATGTGGGAGGGGTTTAATTAAGAGGAGCCTCCAGCTGGGACTGTCAATGGGAGCTTTTCTTGCTGTTGGAAACAGTGCTTTTTCGGGGGGGGGGTGTCAGGAGCTTGTCTTACACTCAAGTAGGACAGTGGCAGAGACACATGCCCAACTTGCATGTTCTCTCCCTCCTGGTCGTTCGTTTGGGAGCTTCAAAAGCTTTCTTCTGCCCGAACATCACAGAGACCAATGCCAACGGATATCAGCACACTTAGGGATCCGCAGAGCGCAGTTTGCATAACAGACCTCAGCAACTCAGCATTTTGGCTAATCTACTTTATTTACATATAAACACGCCCAGAACACTGCAACATGGCTCCCTCTCTCTCTAGCATCAGATAGCAAAGAGAATGAACAAAGGACAATAGTCCCACTTCACGGAACACAGTAACATAAACATCCTGTCTCCATCACTTCCCACACTGTGGAGTCAAAACATACACCGTCATGTGATAGACAACAATCCCACTGAAATCACGGAGCAGGAATTCTAACAGGTGACACAGGGGTACGCATACCCCTAAACATTTTGTGAATCTTTGTACTTTTGTCCATTTACTGTATTTGGTTTCCCTGATTTGAACTGTAAAACTGTGATTTTCTTGAGTCAAAATGAGAGTACCTCTAAACATTTTTTTAGAGGGGGGAAAAAGCACTGGTTGGAAATATGTGTGGCAGACAGACTGCATTATACCTCTGACTACCAGTTGCTGGAAAAGAGGCAAATAGACCAGAGAGGCTGGCAGTGGTGGCTTGTTCCCATTGAGACTGGCAGGGAAGAAGCCAAGGAGGCCCAAGCAGCAGGTGGAACCAGAATCAGTGACAGGTGAAGTCAACTCATTCTCATTTTGTCCCTCTCTCCCCTTCTGAGTTATTCAAGGGCAACCTTGAGACTACAGAGGAAGAAGCTGACAGGCAACCACTCTGCTACCGGAAGGTAAGCAGGCGGGGGCTGACTGAGAGCAGAATAAGGTTGGTGGTGCAGTACCAGAATTGTTCTAATGGACAGCTTCCACTGGAAGCTGGAGAAGGAGAAACACTTGCTTGGAGTGGTTTGTTGTGTTGGTTGGAAGTGAAGGGGAGAGAAGAAAAGGGGACTGGGGAAATACACGGACTGGGGGGGGGGGGAAAGAGGCCCAAGATGCTCTGGATTTCCCCGTTCAACTGAATTAAGTGGTCACGTGAATGGCTGTCTCTCTGCATTGTGCTTCTCTTCTTTAACTGTCAAAAGAGTTTTCTACAGATGCTTTTGGTTAGAGCTGAAGCACATTGCCCCCAAGGAAATGAAAACTCTGAATCTTCCTCTCTGAATATTCCTCAAATATTCTCTAGGTGTGTAGATATTCTGAGGATACTAGATATTCATCATTTGACCTCAGAAGATTTCAAAGTGATAGTCCATTGATGAGAGTATATGATGGGTTAATTGCAACAGAATTTGGCAAACTGCACATTAACTTCATTCATTCATTTGTCCAGTCAGAACAGTTAAGTTTCAATGTAGTTTTGGAATTTGAGTATAGAGCTCCTGCATAACATTCCTTTACACCTTGTTGTAAAGCTTTTGAAAAGTTAGGGGCAATATCTGGGGCAAAATACCCTAGGGGCAAAATACCCTTTCCATCCCACACACAGCAGATACATATAAAAATTAGTCATCTGTTGCACCTCCAGCAATTTAATTCACTGGAAACCCATCAATACTGTATCTAGTACCCTTCATAATTCTGATTTAATAAGGTTGTGTTTATGTCATACCTTTCCTAAGTGCTCAAAGCACCTCACAGTCACAAACATTATCACAATAAACTTCAGCCTCATATTAGTATCTCTGCAGTGAAAGACCCATCGTGATGGCGTGTGAGGAAGGTCAATATATTGCAGGAATCCATGTAGATCTCCGTGTCCTTTCATGTCCCTTTTGCTTGAGAGCCTGGTCTTGGTGTCCCCCAGTGTATAGAAAGAGCTCCAACTTTTGACTTTCAACTGAGCTTCAGATTGCAGCCCATCCACTTTGTCCTATAAAAATTCCAAGGTGACCCTTGCTTGAGCAAAGCATTAGGGAGGATATAAGAGATCTAAGATGCAAAAATAGTTTCAGTTAAACTACTGACATTTCTTCGGAGATGTTGGAAGGACAACATGCATCCTCTTCAGCCATAACTAGTGCCTTCTAATTGACTTTCATTTTGAACTTATTTAGATGCTGGTGGCCACCAGTGCTTTAACTTGCTGTTTCTAATAAATACAGTGTAGGCGAATGAACAGATTGACTGCAAAGGCTGTTGCAACCAACTCTGGTGGTAAGTGCTGGAACAGAATGTTTTTCTACATCCAGCCAAGGATTCCAGCCACCTCTACATTCTAATCAGAATGTGCTGCATACCAGGTTTTGATTTAGCTAGGTTTGCAAATGGTCTTCCTCTTCTGTCCCTCCGAAGTTATTTTTGCTTGCTTTAGAAATTATCAAGAATTTACCTGCAATATGAATCAGTTGATAGCTCTGAATCTCCTTGCCAGGCATTTTTACCGATTAAAGTAAGGACAGTTTCTATTTAAGGCTTGCTTTTATATCCTGTTATCAAAATGATGGATTTGTTGCAAGCAAACAGACAAGACTTGGCAAGAAAGAGACATATTTTGCAACAGGCTGAGCTCTGTTAAAGAAGGAAAAGTTGGTGCATGTTTTACCACATGCTGCTGCTGGAAGCAACTTTTTTAAAGAACACAAGAAACAAAGTTTGTATCTCTTGTCATTGAACAAACTTTCTAAAAATGAAGAAGCTGAATATAGCCTTGAACCATTGGAGCACTTAAGCAACACCATATTAGTAATAGCAGTATTTAAGATTTATATATGGCCATTTTTCAAAAGACTACAGGGCAGTTTGCAACACAGAACTTACTAAACAGTATAGTATAAATGCATATCATAAGATCCAGCTGGAAAGTCTGAAAGCTGGTTGTAATGGCTTTAGGTGTTGCTTGTGCGTAAGTTGCCGCCGCTCTGGGCTAGGTTGGCTGGTTAAACCATTTCTCGCTGGACAGCCATCCACTCCGTGGCTGTTCAGTCGCTGGCAGCATCCGTCAGTGGGCATTTCTTAAACCTTTTCCAACATAAAAGTTGTTTGACGCCCAGTCTCCTCCTACTCTCCCTGCGCGGAAGTCTTCTGCGCAGGGAGGGCGTGGGTAGCGGAGGACCTGTGCTCTCCCCGCTGGTGTCCAGTGAAGAGTCCCGGAGCCTGCTCTCTGCTTCCCCCATTGGCCCCCCTCTATCCCTGGTGTTGCGCTGATTTTCTTCCCCAACAGGAGACCTGCCTCTCTCCCTGCTTGGCCCCTCTCCAGCATTGCTGTGGAGCCTCGCCTCCTCCTCTAGTTCCGATGGCAGTTCCCTGACACTGGTGTATAGCCTCTGCTGCTGGAAGGCCCTCTGTTCTTCTGAGGTCACTTGGGCGTTCATAGAAACAAAGCCGGGTCTCAGAGTGCAACCCCATTCAGAAAAAGTTGAAAAAACACCTCCCTGGACAAACAATAATCCGCCAACAGTATGCCCAGGAATCACTGAGCTTCTTGGGCTTGCTGATCGGAAGGTCAGTGGTTTGAATACCCGTGATGGGGTGAGCTCCCATTGTTCTGTCCCAGCTCCTGCCAACCTAGCAGTTCGAAACCACACCAGCGCAAGTAGATAAATAGGTACCACTGTGGCGGGAAGGTAAACACCATTTCTGTGCGCTCTGGTTTCCATCATGGTGTTCCATTGCACCTTAAGTGGTTTAGTCATGCTGGCCACATGTCCCAGAAAGCTGTCTGTAGACATACACTGGCTCCCTTGCCTGAAAGCGAGATAAGCGCCACAACCCCATCGTCACCTTTGACTGGACGTAACCCTCCAGGGGTCCTTTACTTTTTACCTTATGCCCAGGATTGTCAGCTTAGCTTCAGTTGATTGGCCCTCATCCCAATCATTTTGAAATAGAGACAGGCACCCTCAAATGTCCACCCGTTGCTTTGCCGACTGCAGAATTGGCGTGAACTGAATATCCATCACTGGACACAAAGAATATCATTGGGAATGTGCAATAAACAGATCTGGATGAGGGGAGAGAGAAGCTGAAATAAGGCTGCATGTTCATGGTCTTATGCTCTGCACTATCTGCATCCATTGTTTCGCCTTTTCATTGGTTAGTTCTGCTTCAGTGCTTCCATTGGCAGAGCAGGCTGGTGTCAAGCAAAAAAATTCCCCTGATAGGTACGCTGAAGATACAAGAAGAACCAAATTCATGTGATCCAGTCAAGCAGTAAAGACCACCATGTTTGTGCCTGCTAAAAGTTAAGCCAATATCTTCCTTTGCGAGATTTGAACTTCTTAATGTGTAGCTTAGCAGGGGTTTGGGGTCATTGTGGGGTGAGGCATCTATGGTGTCTTTAGGATATATTGTTTTATTTGCACATATACAGAACCTAAGCATAATATGGAGGGGCTCGCAGCATTAACAACCCAACAGATCTTACTTCTCCATCAGGCACAACTTTGGATCCAGCACAGAGCAAGCATGTCTCTGGGTCCCCAGCCTCCAGCCTGCTTCCATCTCTGCTCACCTATGCAACTCTGGCTATTGTTCTGCCTAGCAGCTAGGTGAGGGAGGAAAGACACATCCATTTGTTTTACATCACAGTGTAACTTCTTTTGCTACGCTAATCATCAGCCCAAACCATTACCTAGACAAAGGGACAGATTTTGCAAGCTGGCTCTCATACATTCTACCCGCACAGATACAGGATCCCAAGAACTGGAAGCGACTCAGGGCATCATCCAGACTGACCCTCAAACTTGTAACAATACTGAGCCAGATGGACCAAGGGTGTGATTTGGTATAAGAAGTTTTCTGTGTCTCTCCCAAGACACATTACTTAGTAATGAAGGGTGGAATGGAGTGAGGGGAATTGCTTCTATTGTTTGAAATATCAGAGACCTTCTTTTCTTTTCTTTTCCTAGGTTCACTGTAGTGGTGAACCAAATTGTGCAATTTAGTTCTGCCAGGGAGAATGAGAAAGCTGGCGGATGGATGGCTGTACCTTACAGCAGGATTTTGACTAAATGGCCTTTGAGCCCCTCCAACCCCATGGTTCTATAAAAGACACTGAAATATTAATGCCATATCTACTGCCTGTTTCTCTTCTTTATTGCAGAGTCTGTCAATAGTTGCATATGGAATTGCAGAGACTCTGCCTGGCTAAAAATAGTTTTATGGAGAATTATTCTGACCCTAGCAACACTGAAAGCCAACAAACTGGCTCTCAACATGCAAAGCAGGAACCCTGAGAGATTTTTATCTGAAATTTCTAAGCTGTTTGGTACCTGTGATGGCATCTCCATCCCCAGCAGGTAGAAAGAGCAGATGGCAAGCAGTCAACAGCTTTAGCTATTCTAAATTAAATGAATCAAGATTCCACTTGCTCCAAGTAAGTGAGTGGTTAATCACATCCGTAACTTTAGGTCGCTGACAGATAATGCACATTTTGGTAATAAGCAAGCCCAGGAATGCTGCAGGATATGAAAATCAGTTTGAAATTCAGGAGGAGTGGTCAGCATAGCATCTGGAAACTCTCCCAGCTGAAGGTGCTATGTGCAAAAAATTGAGTCCAGAAGAAAGTAAAGAGGAAGGGGGTTTGTTGTATTTTTGCAGCAGAGCATGCTGGATAAGGTGGTAAAACTTCATTATTGTCCCTTGTCCATCGAAGTGCGGGAATCTGAGTGGTGATGTGGTCACAAAGCTGGTATTACCCTGCCTTTTGTACCCTTGGCCTCTGCATCCTTTCTCTTTCCATCCCTGGCCTCTGTCCCTGGTTCCTCTGATCCTGCACTGTCAGACCATTCTAAACCAGGCAATATCTGTCCTGGTTATTGCTCCCTCCCGAATGTCCGTATTGACTCCCAATCATTTGTTTTCAGGCCTGTTCCACAACAATATTTGCCCTTTTCATTACAGGAAGTGTGAAGATAATTAAGCATGCAAGTAGGCCTGAGAAGAAAGAGGGAGTTGGAAAATGGCTGCTGGTGTCACAAAGCCACTCAGGTGGAAGGATGATTTGGAGGGGCTTCCTCCTAGATGAAAGATGGCAAGTTCTCCTCCAATGCAGCCCTCTCTCACCTTTCCGATGGCACCTAAAGGTTTTTCTGCCTTTTGTGTAATACCACAATTGGGACCACCCAAGGAAGCTGAGTGTTGCAGGATTCAGGGCAGACAAAAGGAAGTACTTCTTCACACAGCACATAATTAAACCGGAAGTTGCTACATAAGACATGGTGAGAACCATCTACTTGGGTGGCTTTAAAAGAGGGTTAGACAATATCATGGAGGAAAAGGCTATCAAATGGCTACTATGCATGATGGCTATATATTACTTCTAGCATCAGTACCAGTTGCTGGGGAGATTGCTGTACTCAGACCAGCTTTCAGGTTCCCCATAGGGGCATCTGGTTGACCACAGCAAGAACAGGGTGCTGGTCTCGATGGACCTTTGGCCTGATCCAGAGGGGTTCTTCTGATGTTCTTGCTAACAAAGCAATTCAGCAGGAAAAAGTAAAGCAGTCAAACCTTCTCACAGAAATATGGGACAGGAATAATTCAGGGAAGTTCATGAAGTAGGATAGGAACATAAGAAGCTGTCTTGTACCATCAGACCATGGTCTATCTAGCTCAGTATTGTCTACACTGAACTGGCAGCTGTCAAAGAACGGGGCTCTCTGACAGGCAGGACAGAGACAGAGACAGTGGAAGAACAGAGGGGAGTCCTAAGAGAAGGGGGGGAGCAATTAGCCACAGGAATTTGACCTTTGTACTCGGGACACAGGTGGCACTGTGGTCTAAACCACTGAGCCTAGGGCTTGCCGATCAGAAGGTCGGCAGTTCGAATCCCCATGACAGGGTGAGCTCCCGTTGTTCAGTCCCAGCTCTTGCACATCTAGCAGTTCGAAAGCACGTCAAAGTGCAAGTAGATAAGTAGGTACTGCTTTGGCGGGAAGGTAATCGCCGTTTCCATGCTCTGCTCTGGTGCTCCAGAAGCCACTTAGTCATGCTGGCCACATGACCCAGAAGCTGTCTGCTGACAAACCCCAGCTCCCTTGGCCTATAGAGCGAGATGAGCGCCGCAACCCCAGAGTTGTCCGCAACTGGAGTACCTTTACCTTTACCTTTACACACAGAGGAAGGAGAAACACAGAGAGCAGGAATACAGCTGCAGAGCTCAGATAGTAACGCAAACACAGATATAGTGGGAGTACAATTTCCCAGATCTCGTAGAATCATGAGATTAAATGAGAAGCAAGAAACTACCCGGAAGAGAAGGTGGCATTTTTCCTGTTGGGGGAAAGGGGGCGGAGCTTAGTTCCTGTGCAACTGTGTCATCAGAGGAAGACTGAAATTAGTGTAGCTCCAACCAGGGCTTTTTAAAGTGCCAGTAAATCTGAAATAATTAACTGCCAGAGCCATCTTGTGGGGGGGGGGGGAGACCCAAGCCTTACAGCAGCAGTTCTCCAGGATTTCTGACAATAGTCTCTCCCATCCCGATCTGGAGATGCTGGGGACTAAAATTGTGGCCTTCTGCTTGCAAGACAGATGCTCTACCACTGAGCTATGGCCCTTGCTGGCACGACACCTAGAGGTGCGCTGCAGCATCGGCTCTGATATGCACTTCCTTGTGGAAACTCAGCAGCCCTGTAATTTTCAGTTTGCACAATCACCATCATAATGAGCATATAGTATTCTGCTAGATTGATATCTTGCCCTGTGGCCAAATAGGCAGCTCATAATTAGCACTTTAGAGTGATGAAAGTAGATCATGGATGCTCCATCTAACACTTGTAAATAATCCTGTAGGACAAGCCAGTATTCTTATTCCGTATTGTGTGGGTGCAGACTGGGGAGATGGATGGTGGGGTGCCATCGTGGCTGCCCCCCACCCGCACTGGGCAGCACGCCATGCCCCCAGGACGTGCATCACACCTCTGTGGGTGGTGTGCCACACCCCCGGGACACGTGCCAGCTGTGCCCCCACCTGCTCTCTGCCCCCCCCCCAGTGCCGGAGCATGAAGCTCCGCCACTGGGTCCCCTACTGGTTGTATGGTTCAGGCAAGATTTGACTCTGGGGCTTCCTTGTTCACAACTGAGTTATCTTAGCTGCCGCGCTACAATGGAATAACATCATAGAATGGGCAGGACTTAAAGGTGAAAGAGAATAATATTTTTGAAAGTTCCTTTCTGTGAAATAAACTCCTCCACAGTAGAAATTCGGCACAGAGGAAGCAGGCAGGGCTATAATCTAGCCCAGGGGTCAGCAAACCTCTTCAGGAGGGGGCCGGTCCACTGTCCCTCAGACCTTGTGGGGGGCCACACTATATTTTGTGGGGGGGGAATGAGTGAATTCCTATGTCCCACAAATAACCCAGAGATGAATTTTAAATAAAAGCACACATTCTCCTCATGTAAAAACACCAGGCAGCCCCCACAAATAACCCAGAGATGCATTTTAAACAAAAGCACACATTCAACTCATGTAAAAACACACTGATTCCCGGACCGTCCGCAGGCCGGATTTAGAAGGCGATTGGACTGGATCCGGCCCCCGGGCCTTAGTTTGCCTACTCATGATCTAGCCTAAACTGCATGAGTTACAAGCTTCAGTATATATTTTTTAAAAAACCCAAACCAATCAATTCTTAAGCAACAGGCATGCATATAAGAAAATGTGACTAGGAATGAATCACATCCCTCCCCTATGCACACTTTTTTTAAAAAAAATCAGAAAACAAATGTCATCCATCTAATCTAGACTCAGAAATCTCCTGAGCATGGAAGTATTTTGAGAATTCACTGTTACAACTCCCTCTCTTGCAGTCAGACTTGTAAGCTGTGTTGGGCATCTTTTCACATGGAGTGGGATTAGCCCAGGAAACTCAAATGTTCCCTTTCCCAGTCAGCAACAATCATAAAACGCAGTTACAAGGAGTATGCAATTGTCATGAGAGAGAGATGCTTCACTTGCGTCTGAAAATCAGGCTGGTTTTTGTCAGGTTTCCCCACCGGGCTCTCAAATCACTAGTGTGGTGTGTTTTCTGCCCTCGTTTTTGTTAAACATCCCCACAACTGAAGTGCAAAAGCTTGGAAGTCATAGACAAAGACAAGGGGTGAATTTCCACGTGGCCAGAATTGGAGCAATTACTCAATGTGAAAAGATACATCAGGATGATATGCTCTTAGAAGTTAAATCCAGCTCACACAGCATATTTTACACAGCCCATGAGTTAAACCATTCCTGTATGTAACGATGGGCACCAAATTGGAGGGCTTTAACAGTAGATTAGACAAATTCATAGAGGATAGGGTTATCAGTGGCTATCCACTGTCAGAGGCAGCATGCCTCTATATACTGTATGTCATTTGCTGGGAATCCTTGTGGACTTCCCATACGCATCTAGTCAGTCATTGAGAAAAAGGGTGTTTAGAAAGGGGTGGTCTTATGGCCATCTTCCATACATTCAAGAATCCCATTTGCACATCTGTTTGGGGGTACACCATTGGGTTTTGTGTAAAGAGGACCCCTGAACGACTGAAGGTTCAGGGGGGAGTGGGTGCAATCTCATTTGGCTGGGACTGATGGGATTTGAAGTCCAAAACATCTAGAAGGCACCAGGTTGTAGAAAGCTGCAATTCAGCTTCCACTGCCCAGTGCAATGTTTTAGTGAAGGGGAATGATTTCACCATGAAGAGGAACTGTGTATTTCTGCTCATGCCTGCTTTGTGCCATGGAATATGAAGGCTGGAACTCACTACCATAAATGCTCCTTAAAAAGCTGTTGTCTGTTTCCAGCTCAAAGATACATGGCTGTAGAGGAGAGCCGGTGTGGTCTGGTGGGTAAAGTGCCAGGACCTAGGAGACCAGGGTTCAAACCACGGCTTGGCCATGAAGCTCACTGAGTGACCTTGGGCCAGTCACTAACTCTCAAGCTAACCTGCCTCACAGGGTTGTTGTGGGGATTAAATGAGGAGAAACTGAAGCATATACACCACCTTGTGGAGTAAAAAAAAGCTGGGTACAAATGCAATAAATAAATAAAGCCAATTGTATTAACTCATCCCCAAGAAAGAAGGTTGAAAGAAAAAGACAGATCAGAACTCAGGAGCACTACTTGGTTTTTGTGATAGATGATAGATGATAGATAGACAGATAGATAGATAGATAGATAGATGATAGATAGATAGATATAGATAGATAGATAGATAGATAGATAGATAGATAGATAGATAGATGATAGATAGATAGATAGATGATAGATAGATAGATGATAGATAGATAGATGATAGATGATAGAGAGAGAGTGTGCTTTTTTCAGGGGGGTCTGCAGGGTGTACGCATACCCCTAAACATTTTGTGAATCTTTGTACTTTTGTCCATTTACTGTATTTCTTTTTCCCAATTTGAACTATAAAATGGTGATTTCTTGAGTCAAAATGAGAGTACCCCTAAACAATTTTTTTAGAAAAAAAAGCACTGGATAGATAGATGATGATAGATAGATAGATAGATAGATAGATAGATAGATAGATGATTGATAGATAGATAGATAGATAGATAGATGATAGATGATAGATAGATAGATAGATAGATAGATAGATAGATAGATAGATAGATAGATGATAGATAGATAGATAGATGATAGATAGATAGATGATAGATAGATGATAGATAGATGTGTTTGTGTGTGTGTGTGTGAGAGAGAGAGAGAGAGAGAGAGAGAGAGAGAGATGTTGATGGTAGATGATAGATAGATAGATGATAGATAGATAGATAGATAGATAGATAGATAGATGATAGATAGATGATAGAGATAGCTAGATATTCCAGTCATCTCTGTCAGAGTCATTTGGGATCTTGATCAATCAAATTCAGACTTAGACGAAGGTCTGGAAAGGGAGTTACTGCATTATAAACAATGCTTGATATCTGCAATTATACATGAGGGGAACCAACAGTTTTCTTTGCATTTGTTTTCAAAGTCTTCCTGCTTTCTCTTCTTTCTCTTGTAATGAGGAAGCTCCTGAAGGATGGAAACAGAGCATCCCCCGCCTTGAATGCTTTTAGCCTGTCACTTTGCTTTAAGCTCAAGAGCCATTTGAATAGCTTCAAAACTTTTATTTCCTGAATATTTTAGTCCTCTCCTACATTGGGAGCTTTGTAGACAATTCAAAGAGGAAGATGTTATCAGCTTTGCTATAGCATCCGTTACATTAACTCCAACAGAACAGTGAAAGTAATGCGTTCAAAAGACACAGGAGAGGTGATGATGCTGGGGATAACTTCCAGGTGCTCCAAGTAAAGAGGGGCCAATTTGCCATTTAGATGCTAATAAGCAGCAGCAGGTGAGATAGGATGACTAGCAGTATGATAGCAATGGAGAAGATGATGATGACTGGACCCCAACAGAGTTGGTTGCAAATGACCTCTTGAATATTTCCATCCTATCTGAGGGCAGTGAAAGTGCAGAGAGCAGGGGGACCCCTGTATGCAGGCTGGAGCTGGGGATTGGCAGGCACCCTCATTACATTGTTACATTGCATTGGTGTGTTTTTTTCAGTCCAGCAAACCTATCAGGTTATATAATTTAATGCTAAGCACATTTTTGTATAGGCAAGGCCTTCCAGATATGTCGAACATCGACTTGTGTTTCTGTCTGGCTTTTAGCTTATACCTTGCATGCAGAAGGTCTCTGGTTCAATCTGCACCATCTCCAGTTGGTCCGAGAGGCACCGCCATACAGTGAAGACACAGTTAGACTAGATAGACCAATCATCTCACTTGGTAGAAAGCAGCTTCTTGTGCTCCTATACTATCCAGGGCTCAGGAAAAGGGACCACAAAGGAGTATCACTCCATTTTATTGTCAAGATTTGTTATTATAAGTAATACAAGAATCTACAATGTGTAATTCAATAAAGTTAAAGCAAGTGGGAAACCAGCCATAAACAGTAGCACTAAGCAAGCCAGTATCATTTGTCATAGTTACACTAATCGTCTATATCATTTTTGAAATATCTGAGATGATGTCTCCTCTTGCTGCAGCATTACTGAGGCTTCTGTTTCCATCAGGAGCAGATGGACAATTTTGTTTTGAATTGGCCAGAATATAAACCAGCCTTCTTCAAGCTAGTGCCTTCCAGATGTTTTGGACTACAGCGCCCACCATTCCCAGCCGAAACAGCTAGGGGAGTGTCCCAAGGGACAGATAGAGAAGTCTAGAGGATTGCAGGCATGAGTTTCCCCAACCCATGTTGTAAAAAATGACACAACATGTTTGAGGAGGTGCACTCATCCTCCCCTGTGGGGAGGAGACCTCATTATTGCTTTAAGCTGGTATCTGATATCGTATTTTCAACTAAGGAATCAGAAGCAAGCAATTTGTTGCATTAACCTGAGAAATCCTGGTGTTATTCATGGAATTCATTTTTATTGGGGATTTTGTATGTGTTTGTAAAACATTTGTGTTGCTGGCCTGTTTATATACTGCTTGCATAGGTTTCAGTCTCTCTATTGATAGTGTGGATTGCTGGGAGACTCGATGAATCTTTGTATGCCACATGGAACATAGAAGTACAGATGGCAGGAACATGTGTTCTAGCTCAGTCATGGACATCAGCAGTGAGTCACCTACTCAAGCCTTGGATTGCTGCTTTGGAGACATGAATGGCTTTTTGTGGTCACGTGGCCTCACACTGCAGCACTTTCCCCATTAAACCAGACCCCTCCTTGTCCTCCTTGTTTTCTTTATGCAATGTGATTGCGCTATTGTTGTTAGTATAAAAGAGGCAACTTCCCACCACCACTAGCCTTGCGGTTTGGAACAGCTTGTACCCCCTCCTCCACTCTCCAGGATATCGTCACATAAGCAGGAATGGCTGTCCTGGCTCCCACTAGATAAGGAACTTGAACTCAGATTGCATTTTCTACTCAAAGCTTTAATGCTTGAGTCAGTCTGGTACATGGGCAAGCCATGCATCATATGCATGAAAGGTGTGGTGCATGGCTAAGCAACCTAAGATGTTGATCCAGCAGTCAACACACACCTTGGAATGCTGTTATAAAGGGGTGGAGGAAGGCATGCTTTAGCCCAGCAAGCAGGACACATCCTTAAAGCGGACGAGCAAAAGAAAATTCTTCTAGTAAGTCATCTGTTTACATATTGGCACAAACATCTCTAGGTGACAGAGGAGGGGACAGTGCCAGATCTGATTTAGACTTGCCACCTACCACCTCCTCTATAGGTAGGAGCTCACCAGCAAGAAGGGGAGGCCCATTAGCAGGAGTGGACAAAAAGGATGGTCCACCAAGGCAGGAGATGTAGTAGGGGTTTGGGCAGGATGTTGCTGACCCAGCAGCAGTCTCTAGGATCAAGCTTGCTACCCACTGAGTCCTCAGACAACTCAGTTTCCTCACAGGGCCCAGGTGCAGCCTGTTGGGTCCCTCCCTGGTCTAATTCCTCAAACTCTTCCCACTCACTATCCTAGACGGACCTGTCTCTCCAGGATGTCTCCATGGGACTCATGAAAATGGCATAGGATGGACTTGCACCAGAGCAGCAGCTTACATATAGAGAGCATCAGGTCTGAAGCAATCCAGCCTCGGAACCATGGACAGCTCCCTAGTGGCCACAGAAGCAATTCTATTCATTTGAAAACGTGACTGCACACATTTTATTATGCATGGCTGTTGCAAGGGACACCGCCGTTATGATGGTTTATATATGTGCTCCAAGAGCCACTTCATACATTACATTTGGACCATTTCATTGGTTTTAGGGTGTGTGTTTGTGTGTTTCTGTTTCCGTTTCTGCAAGCAAGCAACCAAACTGCAGAGCCACAAATGTTCTGCAAGGGCAGTGTCTGGATTCATTTAAGTCAAATGACAATGGATACAGTGTGCTCTCCTTCTGAATGTGGCTTAATAGTTGCAAACAACAGTGACTTTAAAAACAGATACTGCTTCTAACACTGGCATCTATCAAAAGGAGAAATACAAGGACTTACATCTTCTATTAGGTTAGGGACTGAAGTGTTGGAGGAAAGATCAGCCCAGAGAGATGGTGTTTAAAAATACATCATTAATATCTTTTATGCAAAGTTGATGCAACCCATAATTTATGCTGCCTTCGCTCTCTGAGGTACTTCTTTTACCTTGAGTGTCTGACACTCTTTGAGTAAGCAAATAACTTTTCACCATTCCACTGTCAACAGTTCAGTTCAACATGAATACCAAATGAGGGAAATAACATTTCTGCATAACTTGAATTCAAAATCAGAAAATATTGGGTATATTGCAGTAGGCAAGATTCCTGCATAAGGTCTCTTAGAATGAGCAGGGACTGGAAACTGGTAAGAATTCTTCAGTGGCAAAGTGCCAGTCAGATTCTAACTATTTTTCCCTGTTTAGTTGCATTGTTTTTAAAAAAATTATTATTCTGAGAGATCCATTTTGGGAACAACATTCAAAATGTTGAACGTATTTCAATGTGAAAAATTGAATGTTCACTTTGAATCATTAATTGGATATTTCCTGGTAGTGCCAAGGTTGGCAATTGCCAGATTTTGGAAGGGGCAACTCTTGGAACATGGGACCAAAAGAAGGGGCAGATGGCTTTAAATAAAAATCTTACAAATATGCTAAAAATTGCAAGAGAACAAAAAGGGGGAGGAAACCACAGACAACTTCACATCAGAATATGGCACTGCTTAATTACACATATGACCAAGTCAGACAACAGGGAGTTTTCTACAGCATATAAAACCTTTTGGCTGGTTCGATTTCTGATATTGAGCTATTTTTCTTTTATTGTTTTGGGACAGGCTAAGTATCTCACATAGGGAATGATATCCTGCTTTGGCTGTGTTCTTTAATGGTGTTTTATTTACCTGTTAAAAAAAATTAATAGCATTCTGATCACTGTAAGTTACATGGAGTTTGAAACTCAAAAGATTCAGGGGCTCTACAATTGTGGAGTAAGCTAGTAAGTGCTGGGGCACAGCTGGTCTCATCTGTACAGAACAAAGGCATCTGAACAAGAGCCACACTTTATATATAAAATTGTGATTCACCTCTAAACTTTGCAAATGTCTTTAAGGAAGATGGTGGATCACAAGGGTAAAGCAAAGGATATAACATTCTATGGAAATTTTAATGTCAGGTGAACATATCCCTTTTTAATCAGGTCTTTGGCTATTAACAATCAATGGCCTTTTTTGCATGGGTGGAATGTTTGTTGTTATCCTGGTTTTAATATATGTATGGGGGAGTTCTTGAAATATTGTAAGTCACTTTGAGTTGCTATGGCAAAAAAGTGACTAATAGATTTAATAATTGATAATGATGATGATGTTGAAATAAAATTCAATATAAGGGGGAGCAATAAAAGCACAATTAAAAAGTGTGCAGTATCAAGCACACAGGCTTACATTTGCTACAGCAGGCGGGGGGGGGGATTAAGTGGTCTGCCGAGACTCTCAGCAATCTTTTCCATAGGAAAAAGAAGTTTGAGGGCCACTCTCCTTTGTCTATAGAATCTGTGGAGGTGGTGGTGGGGAGAAGGTTCTTTTAGCAAGGCCAGAGTTTACACTGTTGCATTCTCAATTCTTCCTACCTTGTCCCTTCCTTGAGAGAATTTACATGCACCTATAACTCCATTGCTGCTTGAAGCGTGGCGATGAATACAAACCTGCAAGACGAACGGGTGATTTGTTTTCACCCATAAATTGCATTTCCCTTAGAAGTTTCATATTTACCAAGTCAAAAGATGGTGCTGTTAATCATTCACTTTGTAGATGTTCTGGAGTAATTCTGTTGCTAGGGAGCTGATCTCGGTGAAGATTTTCAGGGTGCTTTTTCCCATGTGAGAAGATAAGGCAGTGCATAGAGCATGAGAAATTCCGTATGAGACCAAATGACATGGCCAGTAGTGGCCTGTGGGGCACCATAGGGGAAGCACTGATGTTCTTCAAACAAAGTGTGTCATTATTTATACAGAGCTGATACACACCCCTAACTCTTATATTCTGTACAGCCACACATTCTTGGCATGGGGAAAGCCAGCATCACAAATGTCTGTGTTAATGTATTTATATCCAGCCTTTCATCCATTGTAGCGCAAGGTGATGTACTTGGCCCCTCTCATTTTATCCTCACAATAAGGTAGTGTAGGGTTAGACATTAGGTTAGGAAAAGAGACTGTCCCAGGGTCCTTGGAGCCAAGTAGAGACCTGAACCTGGGTCTTCCCCAAGCTTTGAATGATTTCATAAGCACATATTCTAAAACAAGGAACAAAGAAGGTTACAGAGGGAGATGGTGGAGGAGAGAAGAGGGTAAGGAATATGGGAAGCACAGTTTCCTGTACTTAAACATGATCACAGGTAAGATGGCTGAGGGTCAAGTTGCTAACATTCCAGATATTGAAATTCTTTGCTGAAAACATGACAAGCAACTTCAAGAGACTGCAAATTTGACTTGAGGTATAGGTGGACTTGACCCTTTCCCCCTTCCCCAAATTGGGCTCTACTAATTGGTTTTCCAACCACCAGGGGAGGAAAAAAACTTTCTCTTCTGGCCACATGGGTTGAAAGAATAGACTGGGAAGGCCAAATTTGATTTGAGTTCGAGGAATGGCAGATATGGAAAGGGTAAAGTACCTCCTCCCCTCAGTAACCCGCTCCTCTGAACAAATTTGCAGCCTCCTTTGGATACTTTTCATTTTAAGAAAAATCTTGGGAGACTGTTATGCATTGTAATTTCTTGTTTGAGCCAAAGGGGTTAAGCCTCATGGGAAAATGTGAATTTTGAGAAGGAATGTGAAAGGAGAAGGAAAGCACTCATATGGGTATTCAGGAAGAGAGTTCCATGCAGAACTACATGACCGAAAAATCTGCACCAAATTGAGATAAATGATGCCAGCAGTCACAGATACGCCACTGAGTCACCTTGCAACCTTTCTGAGCACTCAAATATGAGTGCTGATTTTTTTTATATTAAAAAAACCTCTTCTTGTAAAGCATAAAGACCACGAGTCTCCTCAACTCCATTACAAAAAAAGGTGTTAGATTACAGAAAGGGTATTAAAACATAGCATCATTCCTTGGGATCAGACGAAACTGGGATCTCTGCTCTGTAATAATTTGGCACCTGCACATTTTGAAAAGAAGCAATCCTTAGTACCATTGAATTCAATTCGGTCCAATATAACAAACTACCCAATTAACTTCTCAGCATCACAAAATTCTCCCTGCCCCATCCCAAAGAACCCATTTAATTCAAAGTTGTTGGGTGAAGGAGATCACCATCAAAGGCAGCCCTTTAAAGACCATATTCAACATGTTACACAACTTCCAAGAGCAAATTATCTTGGTTCTCCCAGTTCTTAGAAAATACAAGATGGCATTTTTTTAATACACTAAAGCAAGGGGACAGATTCCTCCCCCCAACAGCATATGTTACAATATTCACCAGCTGGTGAGAAAGCATCCCAAAATGTGGCCATAGGTGGCCATGTCTCTTCCTAGCTGTGCTTTCCTGCAGCTGTCTTTCCATTGGCTCAGACATTTTGAATTTATTTTTGTAGTCACTGCAGATAATAGAATCACAGAAGTGTAGAGTTGGAAAGGACCCCTAGAGTCATCTAGTCCAACCCCCTGCAATGCAAGAATCACAATTAAAGAATCCATGACAGATGGCCATCCAACGTCTGTTGAAAAACCTCCCATGAAAGAGTCCCCCTTTGTCTTTTCTATAAAAAAGGATAAACAAACACATGAATAAACATGTATGTATAAAGAACATGCATGTATACATGCATGTATACATACAAGACTGGCAGGTTGCCTAGAACATGGATAAATAGCAGAAAACCATCTGAATCAACTGTTGATTCACTGGGGAGCACATCTGTCATGCCAACTGGGGAACCACAATGTAGTCAGGACCACTCTGTGGGTGAAGAGACTCCTGGTCCTTCTCTTGTCTTGTCACATTTCCCATTTATCCCTCTGGTGCACAGGTGACAATGTATTCAGGGTGAGCAGCTATACCAAATGCAACATCTGTGTGAGCTTTCTTTTTAATTTGGAAGGAAATCGTGGTGTAAACTGAGATCTATTGAGTATACAGAAGAGCTGCAAAATATATGCACCTGTGCCCATGTTTTGGGGTGTATGGGGTATTAAGGGGCAGGCAATGCCTCTGGTGGGGGACACATCATGCTCTTTCTGGGGTAGTTTGTCCACCTTTGGTTTTCATCCTGCACTCAGCTCTTACGTGAGGCTCCTAGAAGCGGTCAGCATGCAACTGCCATTACACCCTAGGAAAGGCTTTGACTGGCTGGCTAAATCAGGTGAGGGTTGCTAATGGGTCTCAAACCCACAGTGAGTTAGGGACTTCCCCTGCATGTTAATACAGGCTCTGGTGGATTGAGCAGATGAGACCAATAGCGGGTCCAAGGATCTAGAAGGTGATTTCTGCATGTGCTGTAGAGCAGAGCTTTCCAAACTGTGTGTTGCAGAACGTTAGTGTGTTGGCTGCAGTGTGTAGGTGTGTTGTGCAAACACTCCCCACGTTCCTCCTGGGGCTGGAAAGGAGTTAGTTTAACCTCTGGTTTGCTAGTAAAACTGAATTACTGTGTCGTGAAATAATGCATGTCTAAAAAGTGTGTCACCAACATGAAAAGTCTGGAAAGCTCTGCTGTAGAGAGAAGTGAGGGACAGATGGGGCTTGTCATCCTGGGAAGGTAGCCCATCTAAGAATAGGAAAACTCTGGTCCTAAACCTTGTGGGATATCTTCAGGAGAAGAAAAGGATAAGGGGTAAACCCTACACAAATCCACAATGGAGTCCCTAAGACAATTGGATGGTGCCATGTACACCTCCTTCCAGCAACTCCTGCAGCCAGGCTGGTGCCAAACATATTGCTCTGCTTTCCTTTGAACCACATCAGAGAGGCTGAGAGGGGGGGCCTCTGGGCAGCTCAGGACTTCCATACACACTGCTCAGATTTGGTGCTGCTAGTTCAGGGGTTTGACTTCACCTCCGGAGGCACACTCCATTGTCTCTCAAGACAGACGAAAGTCAACAACCAACAATATTTTTTTTTAATAATATTTATTAAAATTTCAAAGAATTACAAAAATAAAAGAAAATAAAACAAAAATGCAAAATACAGAAAAATACAGAAAAGTAAGACAATTAAAAACAAGACAATTTTTCCACATCTTATCTTTCATTTGCTTGTTTCCTTGACCTCCTCACACCTCCCTTTTTTGTATTCCAGTTCAATTAGTTAATTCAGCAAATCCTTTCCATCTTTGTTTTTATCTTAATAAATTATCTTAGTATATTGTGACTTTACATTCTCACCTGTTAACAATCCATTTTTACATACTCCTTTATCACATTACTGCTAAAACCACATAACTTCATTCCAGCAATCCTTCTAACATTCCTTAATTTTACAATGTTTCAATAGATAGTCTTTCAATTTCTTCCAACTTTCTTCTACCGATTCTTCTCCCTGGTCTCGGATTCTGCCAGTCATTTCCGCCAGTTCCATATAGTCCATCACCTTCATCTGCCATTCTTCCCAGGTGGGTAGATCTTGTGTCTTCCAATACTTTGCGATAAGTATTCTTGCTGCTGCTGTAGCATACATAAAAAAAATTCTATCCTTCTTTAACACCGATTGGCCGACCATGCCCAGGAGAAAGGCCTCTGGTTTCTTCAGAAAGGTATATTTAAATACCTTTTTCATTTCATTGTAGATCATCTCCCAGAAAGTCTTAATCCTTGGGCATGTCCACCAAAGGTGAAAGAATGTACCTTTGGTCTCTTTACATTTCCAACATTTATTATCGGGCAAATGATAGATTTCTGCAAGCTTGACTGGTGTCATGTACCACCTGTATATCATTTTCATTATATTCTCTCTTAAGGCATTACATGCCGTAAACTTCATACCTGTGGGCCATAACCGTTCCCAGTCAGCCAACATAATGTTGTGTCCAACATCTTGTGCCCATTTAATCATAGCAGATTTCACCGTTTCATCCTGAGTATTCCATTTCAGCAGCAGATTATACATCTTTGACAGAATCTTAGTTTTGGGATCTAACAGTTCTGTTTCCAATTTTGATTTTTCCACCTGGAAGCCAATTTTCTTGTCCAAATTGTATGCCTCCATTATTTGATAATAATGAAGCCAATCTCGCACTTTATTTTTTAGTTTTTCAAAGCTCTGCAAACAACCAACAATAACAGTGCCCACATTCACCTAACATATGCATTTTAATATTTGGTTGAAAAACTGTGCTACAAAATCTAGTGAATTGTGGATGTTGAAAGATAGTGGAGTTTCTGTTCATGTATTGTCTTGGGAAGTACAAATTAGGTAAGTTCATATTTAAACAATAACCTAACCAAATGCTGCAGCCCAACCTGCCCTAGCGCTGTCCCCCTAAACAGGAACAGCCAACAGTTTTACAGGCAACTGACAATCAAATTTATATTCAGAAGTGAGGAAGGAAGGAAATAACCAGTTGCTGATGGCTTTAGGGCAACTTTCAGACTGCGAAATATGTAAACTGCTAAACAGACTCTCCGCAGGAACTATAGCATTATCTTTTCCAAATTAGCAGACTTTGCCATTGCAGCTCTTTGGTATTTTAGATTTAATTAAGACCATCACAAAGAAGACACTAAAGCATTCCAGATCTAAAGCATTTTGAAATGTGGCAAAAAGAGAGAGGATAAAACAAACCATCGTTTCTTTTATGTCTATTGATGCCACAGTCAAAGCCACAAATGCTTTTGTGTGTAGCTTTTCTTCTCTTCACAGTTTTAAAATCTGGGGAATCCCATATCTTACATCAGGCTTCTCTCCCCTTTGTTGGCGCGATAGCAAGAAATGGATCACACAGCGCTCACTTTCAAAGTCTGTTGTGTCTCCTTTATGTTAATTTGCTGTTGAATTTCAATGCCTGGAGCCAGAAGGCCTGAGGCAGTATAGACTTTAGCACTGAATAAAAACCTATCATTTTTTTTTCTTTGACGTGAACTCCCTGAGGTTCAAAACATTCGTTTATTTTTAAGCCACTATTCCCTGTGTTCCCACAGCATAGTGATATTGGAAATAGTCACCATCTATCAGGAAAGGGGCATAATCCACCAGGGACTGTTCTCTTGCACTGTTCCACAATTGTTGTTGTTGTGAGGCGAGAAGAAATGAGCCAAAATTGCTCCCAGTCCCCTCCCCCCCCCCCCGCCCAGAAGTGCCCAAATCACAGGCTTTGCCAGTGATTTCTAATTTGCAATACCAACCCTTGCTCTCACTCAGGGTGGACAAATCTGTCAATTTTGGTTTGTGTCAGCTGCTCCTCTGAATCAGAGAATGGTAGAGTTGGAATGGGCCAAAAGAGCCATCTAGTCCAACTGCCTGCAACGCAGGAATCACAGCCAATCACACTCTTAACTTAGATTCACCCCATTCCTGAAGCCATTTCATTCTGACTTTTGTCCAGTGGTTGATAACTGTTCTGGATCTAAACCTCAACAGTGTTGTGGCAGGGAGTGTGGAATGTGGGCTCCAAGGGTTGGAGAGCCCCTGGATAAGACCATCCTCCATGGGACCCCCATCCCTCAGGGTTGTTGATATTTTCACACACCCACACCCACACCCATTGCAAGAATCTCCTGATCTGATGTTTTGAGAAAGCAGGGGGCTCTTTTCTTCTTCCACTCCTGACTGACTGCCTGACTCTGCTTGTGGAGAGAGTCTTATCTATGTAGTGACTAGATGGCTGAATGGGAGATATAACACTCATGCAAGCCAGTAGTTCTTTAGTTTGTAGTGTTGTTGTTGTGTAGTCATTTAGTCGTGTCCAACTCTTCGTGACCCCATGGACCAGAGCACACCAGGCACTCCTGTCTTCCACTGCCTCCCACAGTTTGGTCAAACTCATGCTGGTAGCTTCGAGAACACTGTCCAACCATCTTGTCCTCTGTCGTCCCCTTCTCCTTGTGCCCTCCATCTTTCCCAACATCAGGGTCTTTTCCAGGGAGTCTTCTCTTCTCATGATTGGAGCCTCAGCTTCACGATCTGTCCTTCCAGTGAGCACTCAGGGCTGATTTCCTTAAGAATGGAAAGGTTTGATCTTCTTGCAGTCCATGGGACTCTCAAGAGTCTCCTCCAGCACCATAATTCAAAAGCATCAATTCTTCTGCGATCAGCCTTCTTTATGGTCCAGCTCTCACTTCCATACATCACTACTGGGAAAACCACAGCTTTAACTATACGGACCTTTGTTGGCAAGGTGATTTCTCTGCTTTTGTTGTAGCTATTAGAAATAAAAGGAGTTATGCTTCACAGTTAACTTCCGCGTTATTTATACTCTGCATGAGTCTGGTGCTCACAATGCACAGTTGTGGGTCCAGTGCACTGGGACCTGTTTTCCAGAATTGGAAGGTCTCTGAAAGTGATCCAGTCGCCTAGCCCAGTCAGGGCAGAACCAGTTATTGAGCCCAGTCACTGACACTGGCTGAAAGGTGTACTGACAAGGATGTCTATCTCCTCACTGCAGCATTCAGCAGTGCTCTTGTCCACTGCACCATGGTCCCTTGGCTGATGCAGCCACTGGCCCTGGAAAAGTGGTGAAGTAGTGAGAGACTAAGTTTTTCCCCAGTGACAACTAAATCTTAATGAGGATGTTGAAGCTGAGAGGTGATATCTTTGTTGGGAGAAGGGATGCAACTCTGTTAGTTCTCCTTGCCTCTCACAATTATTATTATTTTTACCACAATATCCTCCTGGATCAGCTGCAAGGGTTGAAAGTTGAAGGCCCAGTATGACAAGGGTTCTATTCATTCTTCATTCATTTTATTTTTTATGTTCCTTTTCCATTATTTTTTTTAAAAGTCAAACTCAAAGCGGCTTACAACAAAGTAAACAGAAATATATTTCAAAACCAAAGAGTGCAAAAACAATTTATATCATAACAAAACAACAAAATAGCAAATATAATAACATACAAAAAAACAAGATTTTGGTACTACAGTATCTTGGCTGTGAATCCTGGAAGACCTGCTCCCTGTTCTGAAGGCCTGTTTCCACCTGGCCTGAGATTGACTCCAGCTACAAGAGAAGAAGCCAGAGACCACCTTGGCTGTCTCTTAGTGCAGACCCAGGATATCAAGCCTGAGCTTCCACAGCCGCTGCCTGCCATGTATGCCTGCCATTGGCAGGATTAGTAGCAACAGCAGGAGATATGTTCTATGCTTATGGTAATATTTTATTTTCTTGCTAATTATGTTATGTTGTTTTATATGTACATTTTATATTTGACTTTCTTTTGAAATGTTTAAGATAATTTTCAGTTAACTTTGCTGTGTTAAATGTGCATTCTGTAGTTGACCTCCTTTGTAATGTTCTATTTTGAAATCTTTAAGATAACGTTTTAGTTTCCTGTTAATTATGTTGTTTTGAATGTATGTTTTATATTTGACTTTCTTAAGTAATGTTTAATTTGATGTTCTGAGACTTTTTTTCTTTAAAATATAAAGCAGTGTATAAATTAATAATAGTAGCAGTAATAATAATGACAATATAACAAGATTACATAAACATTGTCCAGCATCCAGCAGCAAAAATAACAGGGGAGCTAAACAGTTTCACCATGGCCCTAGGAACACTCCTCCCATGATGTTACTCAACTATTTTTACCCCCAAATGCCAGCTTCACTGGGTAGTAATGGGGGGTGTTATTGATTGGAACTAATTAGTGGAGTTCCCCAGGAGTCAGTCTTGTCCCCTCACCATGCTTTTTAACTTCTATTTAAGAGCTTATAGCCCATGTGTCTAAGCAGAGCCCGCCCATTTGGAGCAGTAATTTAAGGTGAGGATTGTATCACAAAATTCAGAGAACTATAAAATCTGAAAGCTAACTCCCGTCTGGTTGTTGTATTCATCCAGGAGGTGCCAATTAGGCTAACCCACTTTTATCCCTAATAGAACGCCATTAAGACTTCACAAGAACAGTTTTTAAAACCATCTTCTAAACTGTGGACCAAACAAAATTCTCCTCCACCCTTAATTTAAAGCAATCGCGCATATGCACAATCAGCAAGTTGGATGAAGCCATGAGACATGGAAAAAAAGGGGGCTCTCCCTGCTGCATCCAGGTTAAACGGAATATCTAACACTGCTTTGCTTTGGAGGGGCAGAAAGAGGTGGTGTTGGTCATATTAATTCAAAATGAGCAGAGAGTGGGGTGGACTGCTGACACTCATGTTGAAGTACAGCTGCACCTGTTGTTGCTCTTTTAGAAAGAAAGCAGCAGTGCAAAAGCATAAGCATGTGAGAAGAGCCTGCTGGATCACCTCCATGAATTTATCTAATCCTCTTTTAAAGCCATCCAACTTGGGGGCCACTCCTGCCTCCTGTGGAGGAGAGAGCTATTGATGGCTCCTAGTCATAATCTATACTCTGCCGCCACAGGTGGAAGCAATAAAGCTTCTAAATACCAGCTGCTGGAAGCCACAGGAGGGGAGAGTAGTCTTGTGCTCAGGTCCTGCTTGTGGGCTTCCCAGTGTGGTATCTGGTTGGCCACTGTGAGGACAGGAAGCTGGACTAGATGCAACAGTGGCCTGGTCCAGCAAGGCTTTTCTTATGCTCTTATGAGAACCTTCTAGCCATTTGGAGCACAAAGACAGTAGCAGAATTAAGAAAAAGAAGCCAAATGCTGCAACGCCCACCTTCTATCCTCCCTCCTCCTGCATTAACTCAGAAACCATTAGGAGTGTGAGCCTGATGAGATATGGTGACAGCAGCCTTGCCCATTTGCGTAATGAGATGCCACTAGGGAGGGGATCACAAAACACAAGCTTTGAAGAGAGACACCTGCCAGACATTATTAAACATTTTCTTTTGACTGCTGTCTGAAGAACCTCCCCTATTTCTTCATGCAATGAAAATTTAAAAGAATGTGATTAACCTTCGCTGTGTCATTAATAGAATAGCTAATCTGGGAGGAGGTACTGATGAGTTTCCACAAAGCTGCCTCACCTTCCCTAGCCATTGGGCATTTTCTATTGACGGATGTCTGTAATAAAAGAGAAAATGCTTTAAAATCCAGTGGATATGTTTCACGTGCACGTGAGAGCTCTTTTCCACTCGTCACATAGAAGAATGACAGCAAATCGCTATCTGTAGATAACAGGTTGGAGAGCAGCGTCTAGACATATTCTGTGAACTAACCCAGAAAAACCAAGGTCACCTCAACCAGGGCATTCAGCTGATGAATAATACAAGGCTCAATATAAGTCCTTTTTGGAAAAAAAGCATCTGCACTCCATTTAATATATACCAGATCTGAGGCAACCCAGCAACAACAACAACGAAAATGTTTGTCTAAATATGAAATCACAAAACTGACATTTCAGATCCACATTTTTTCAAATTCTTAAGAATGGGAGAGTTATGTTTTGAAGAATGATGGGATTGGTAGATGGTTCACTGCAGCCTCCCCTAATCCTGGTGTCTTCCAGATGTTTTAGTCTACAACTCCCATCACCCAGCTGTGCTGGCTGGGGCTGATAGTTGTTGTAATCCAAAACATCTAGAGGGCATCAGATTGGAGGAGAGGCTGGTCTAGCCGCCGAAGTCTTAGCTTGCCAAGACAACCATCTTGTTAGCAGTGCCTTATCTGAGTGATGCTGATTCCCCAATTGCCATCTTGACAAATATTTTTATTGGTTACACAGCTATTACAATTAGAAGTCAGAGGAGTATCCATCAGGTGGCAGCATTAAGGAAAGCTGCAGAATAATTTATGATGCTCTCCCAGAGTACATTATAATGCTGAAATATTTCCAGAGGTATGCCATCCATTACTCTGGTACTAATGCAACCCACTGATCGCTATAAATCATGAGCTGGTGTTAATGAAAGTTTTTGCAGGCCATATAACTACATGGAAATAAATGACACAGGTATGTTTCAGGTACATAAACTAATTGCAATAGCTTTCCCTTTTCCCCATGCCATCTCTCCTTTGGAGCCAAAGTAATGATCTGTGTTATCACTAAAGTGCCGCCACTAAATCTTTTGAAATGTCAGACGAGAGCTAATATTTACATCAGAATAATAACTACAATTACTTACCCACTTTCCAATTCATTTGGAGTCAATTATTCCTTAGTGCAGTACGAAATCAAGCTTTACTGGAATACTGGAATGAGTTTAATTAATCCTGTTCCACATAGGGCAGGCTGATAAATGAAATTCAGCTGGTAATTTGAGAGCTTGGGGGGAAAGTATGATATGAAGGGGTGCCCCGAGTGATTGACAGTTTAATTCATTACTGAGAACAGCTCTTTTTCTGAGTGTGGCATTTATCCCACTTAACGATTTTAACTGGGGGAAAGATCTTGGTTCCTAGAAGACTTGTCCTGCTCGATTTTTATGGACTTCCCTTTTGTCATCTCCTATTATTTATTAAACACTGCTGGCTTTCTCCTTTCATAAAAATGTGGATTAAAGGAAGGACTGTAAAATATCAGAAGTTGTGTTGCAAAGTTTTTAAGGATCTGAGGAATATGATAGATTTATCGAGTGGCTCTTTCTCCTGGCTGATATATTTTCATCATCAGGGAGGGGAGAGGGGATAATTGGATTTAAATGTCAAGTTGCTCCCTTGATAGAACTGAAGCTTCACGTCTATTTTCTCAGCTACTGGGGTCATGTGAGAGGGAGGTGTTGCATTTTTGTTTTGACTTACGTTTATGAAAATTGGAACCACTTATTGCTCAAGAAGATGGGAAGCAATGCCCTCCCCAGCTGTGCTGAATCCAACATTATAACCTCAAGGCGTCACACACCATCACAATTGGAATCACCTCACCTTGAACTTGAACTTTGGTTTGTCTTTCTATCTACTCTAAGGATGCAGCTACATATTGCACTGATGGTGTCATAATCAAGCACATTGTGAGTTATTTGAAATTAAATACTAAGTGTGGGGTGGAAGGGATTTAATCTTTTCATCTCAGCTGTGAACTTGGGAACTCTACCATCAGCATGGCAACCAGCATTACATAAAAATAAGGACTTCTTCTCACACCCCATAGTGAAACTATGGAACTCACTCCCACAGGAGGAAGTGATGGGCACCAGCTTGGATGGCTTTAAAAGAGGATTGGACAAATTCATGGAGGAAAAGGGCTATCTATGGCTACTAGCCATGATGGCTATGCTCTGCTTCCACAGTGAGAAGCAATAACGCTACTGAAAATTGGTTGCTGGAAAATGTTCAGGTCTTGCTTCCAGGTTTCCCTCAGGCATTTTGGAGGATGGCCAGTTTGGCTTGGAGTCTGAAACCAAATAAGCTTCAGGAAAAATGAAGCTTCAATTCTCCCCATTAACTATTATGGGGAATAAAAAAATGGCTATATAGATTTTTCTTTTTGACAGAAGTGGATTGAATTTTCAGGCATAGTAGCCCCTCCAAAGTGGATAGAGCTTGCCAAACCACAGATAAACCAAACCAGGAACTTTTGTGCTAGGGATCTGGCCCACACAGTTTTGCAGGGAATTGGTCTGAAAATTGCATAAATGCAAAAGGTAAGAAAACCGTCAAACTGCAGACAACTAGTTGCAGACAACTAGTTGCAGACAACTAGATTCGGTGGGTTTTTATGTTAGATACTTCAATGTCTAACCCCTGCCCCCAGAAATCTTTTTTAAAAATGGGAGGGGAAAGAATTTGATAGAAATTTCAGGTGTAGTCCCTCTTCTCAGGAACTGAATCATGCTTCTTCTAGGATACTTACCCGCTGCAGCCAGTGAAAAGAATGAGCATTCTTCAAAACCAAACCAGAAAGACTTCACAGCTTTGACTGAATGGATGGGAACTAAAAGCAATCAGTCATTTTAAATTGGCAGACTTGCTCTCCAGCAGAATTACCCACATGGCCAGGGTGTACCTCATCCACTTCCCTTTGTATTGAACCCCACCCCCACCCATCCCCCCAAAAAGTCAATGACATCTCATTTTTTGAATATCCCAGCAAGCCCCTCCCTCTGCAGAAACTTTACTCTGGCATGCAATTCATGTGCAGGTCAAGAGCAGGAAGATCCATTATGTGTCGTTAGTAGGAAGGGCAAGTTCAGTCTATGAAGGACTTAAAAAAAAACTAATCGTGTTTACCAGTCTGTCCTTTATTGAGGTGTCCCAAATGAAGTGCATGGTTGAGGGAGGCATGTTGTACATCTGCTAACCCTGACCTTTATCTTACAACAAGCCCCCGTGAAATGGATTCACAGGTCATTCTTATAGCTACATTTTTGAGTCTATTGCAGGGCATAATGTCAGTCAGGTGTTTATTATAGTCAACCGACCATTCAGATACAAAGTATAAAATAAAACACATGAGTTCAGTGCTAGATTTCCCCACCTCCCCCTGTGTGCCCCTGGTTTCTACAGGGGAGAAGCCCCCAGAGAAGTGAAGGGGGGGAAGAAAGGGGAAATCGTTCCATCATGCAAGCAAAGATCCTTGCAGCGGTGGTGCAAACTGCTTAGCGCTACACTGAATTCTTCCCATAGCCTCAATAAAACCAATTACTAAAAAAATGGCAACCCGCTATCTAACAATCACAGGAAATGATAGAGAAGCGACAACATTCAGATCTCTCTCTTCCCCCCCCCCAAAAAAGAGGGTACTCTGAAGGGTCTCTAAAGATTGACCAGGAAACCATCTCATCTGACAATCTGTTACACATTCTCTAACCTCCTGAGGAAAAACTGCAGTAACTGAAGAAGGTACTTTGACCTCTGAGTGGCTCCATGGACAGTATCTGTCTTCAATGTGAGCTCTAGCAAATCTCCAATCGAAACGCTTTGAAGGGAAAATAAGGGCTTGCAGTACGAATTAAAAGTTTGTTGAAGGAAGGCAGGAAATTTTAAAAAAAAAGCATATCCTTTTCCAACTTTCACTCTTTGGTTCATGGGAAGTTTATTTTTGCAAGAAACCAGATACAGAGATCCTCTGATGCTCTGTAGCCACAAGTCTTCATTCACAAGTCTGTTGCACCCTGTTGCTGCATTAATATGCAAATTTTCTAAAAGAAAAAAAACCAGCATGCAAAATCATATCTAAATGCATGTATTGTTTTTATTTCTAAACATATTTTATCATAAAACCCACATACTCATTTTTCTTTTTGAGCTAAAAAATCCACTACAAAATTCAGAGAATGGAAACACATGGAGTGTGCCCTGATTTTGTATGTTACTACAGGAAGTTTAGAGAAAGTCAGTTTATTCTGGAGCTTGATCCCTCAGGAATCTCTACCTGCTTAGCCTTCTGCCTATGGCTGATTGACAGAGCAGGAGCTTCTGTCTGCTCCATGGCCAGCTCAAGCAACTCACCTCAAGGACCCTGTGCTGGAAAAGACATGCCATAGGCATGCCTGTGAATCTCTCTACCCACCCGCCATTCCCCAGGCCACCTACACCTTTCCACCTAGGGACTTGTTTCCTCTTCTCTCCACGAGACCTGCCTCTGCAGAAGAGTGAACATTGGCTCTGACATCTTTCCCCAGTTGCTTCTGTGCCTTTGATCAGGCAAAATGGATATCTGGTCTCAAGCTTTTCTCCCTTGAAATTAGCAGGAAACCTCTGTAGCAGAGCAAGTCAACAGACATCTAAGGAACAACAAACTCATTTAACTCTAATTTCATGCTTGCCCCTTCTAGGCGGCTCATTAAACAACTGCACGGTGTCTCAACTTCTTAGGTTTAGCAAGAACATCTGTGTAGCTCAGAGTAAAGGTCATTTTGCAGGTCATCTTTGCTCTGAAAGCTGTCTCTGATGCGGCCAGCTGTTCTGTTTCATTTCCCCCAAACTCAGAATCTGTGGCCTTGGTGTTGTCATTGCCATGCATATTTGTTCCCCGGAATCACTTCCAGAGTGGTTTGTCACTGAGTTCCATGTCAGGATCGTGTTTGTGAACTGTACAGACTTCCCTTGGGTCAGTGCTTTGGCCAGAATCGTCTCCATTTTCATATTAATAAGGCACCAAGGCATCCTCAAATGGGGATGTAAAATATTCATGTATTCAGTATGTATTGTTCAGCTGTTTATTACAAATGATGGTTCTTCTGTCCCAAACGTCATCTTCTCTGGAGGTGGTAAATGTGATCAGACGGCTTAATAATCAACCCAGACTTAATTCCAATAAGACTGATCAGTCGGGGAGTTTCTGTTTGTTTATTTGTTAGGCAGCAAATACTGCACAGCATTAAACCTTTAACACATGCACACACCCTGAAAATAGTGCTTACACATCAACCCTTTTAAAAGTAACTGCCTTGGGAATTCTGCACTGATTATACTGCAAGTGCAATTACTGTTCAGCTAGATCCTCTTGGAAGAATTAAAGGTCACCCTCCTGGTATAAGACACTGTTCCATCTGTTCAGCAGCAGGTTGTGCAATATCTGGCTGGAGGCTAATGGGAGCATGTGGTTCTTGATGATCTCTGAAAGGCAAGATGACCAAGCCAGCCTTCGCTAACCTGGTGCCCTCCAAATATTTTGGACTACAACTACCACCAGTCCCCAGCCAACAGATGGAGGGCAACAAACTGGGGAAGGCTAGTATATGGGATTATACAGTCACAATAATCTGAGAGGGGCAAATGCCAAGGTGGCAATAACTAGACATAGTATGTAACCATTTAGCATTGTCAGCATGAGGAAAAGAAGGGCAAGCAGCATGGGCCATGGCAAAATTGTAGGTGTCTGTGTGCTGGTTTGCATGTAGTGCTAAGCCAGAGAGGAGGTTCAGCTTGCTGCAGTCCTCTTCTGGTCCCTCTGCTGCTGTGCTGCTGAGAGCTAAGACATAGGACTCAACTACATTAGCAAAGAAAAAGTGCTTTATATGAGTTATAACATTGTGATGGCGCTCTGGAGTCCTGTCTTTCGCCAATGGGATTTGCCTCTATGAAGTTTACACCACGTTTAAGTGAATTGCATTTTTGATATGTTTAGATCCAGCCATAGTTTGGTTTTGCGTGTCCTGTAAACCTGGGCTTGTGGTTTGCCTCACTCCAGACAAACCATGAGCTATAACCAATGTATGTTCTTGGGTTTACAACTCATGGTTTGTTTGAAGGACAACTCTCTGTCAAACCAAGGCTTAGCTTACAGCAGCATTGGAGAAGGAGTGCAGTGGCTGTGATGTCTCTGAGAACCCTCACACTCATGCATTCATGCTAAGCCATAGTTATATCCAAATTCACTCTGTGTGTCTTGCATGGCATGACATGTACACCTGCTAACCTTTTTGAGGTAGAAGAATATTTATTGCAAGGTGACTTCATTGCATGTATAAACTGAACATTAGATCATAAGACGAGCCTGCTGGATCAGACCAGTGGCCCCATCTAATCCAGCATCTTGTTCTCACAGTGACCAACCAGATGCCCATGGGAAGCCTTCAAGCAGGAGCCAAGCACAAGAGCCCCCTCCTGCCCTACAGGTTTCATCAACTGGTATTCATAAACGATCCTGTCTCCAACTGTAGAGACAGAACATAACTATAATGGCTAATAACCACTGATTGCCTTACCCTCCAGGAATTTGTCTAATCCTCTTTTAAAGCTATCCAAGTCTGTGGCCATCCATATGTCCTGTGAAAGGCCCCCAGGCGGCAAACACACAAGCTGCAACATCCTGAAAACATATAAAGTCAGTCCTTTTGCAGGATACCAAGAGGGAACACTTTCAGAAAGTATTTCTGAGAGCCTTCAGTTCAGGACATAAAATGAGAGCCATATTTTTGTCAGCTTGTATTTTTCTCTTGAAACATTCAAATCCAGTGATGGAGAGTTTTTCCCTGAACACCATTTCCCTGTTTTTCATCCAAGTCCTGAATGCTGACCAGAGCTCACAAAGAGGTGTGCAAAGGCCCTCTGCCTGGTTTTTGTAGTTTTGGAGGTGGTCCAGAATACACAGTTTGGGGAGTGAAGGGGCTACAGAATCCCTGATCTCATAAGAACAAGAAACTCCCAAATGGATGGAACGAAAGCTGTCTGCTGTTGCATCATCAGGGAGAGCATGGAGGACTTACAAAGCAGCTCTGCATAGGATTTTGGTGCACAATCTCAGAGGTTGCCCCATTCCCCTACTCCCAAGGCTCGGGGCTTCTCTGAGCTGTGTCCTTGCCAATAGCACAGGGACTGCATCATCCGAGCCGGCCCTGCCATTAGGCAGAGTGAGGCGGCTGCCTCATGCAGCAGATGCATGGAGTGGTGGTCAGTGCCATTAGGGTTGCCCTGTGCTCCCTAAACTAGCCTGCTACCCTCAGTGATGGCAGAGGACACCACCAAGTAGTATTCAGCTGCTAGTCTGATTGGCTACCACACATGAAATAGGGAGGGCATCATCTTGTCCTTTGTTTCAGGGAGCAAAATTTCTTCCTGTGCTGCATTCCCTGGAACTTTAAAAGCCAGACTCTGAGGGCACATCATAAAGTGAAATTGATTTTCAGTTGAAATGGTGCTAAACATATGTTTTTTGGCTCAATTCTAGTTAAAATCAACTTTAACAAGTTCATGTGACAGATGAGAATTATTATTCGCTTTTAATAAAGCTCATCCCACCCCAATGACTCTTCCCATGATTTCTTGGCATTTCTAGTAGAAATGTTCACTTGATGCATCAAATTGCCCTCTGATGTCCTCACCCTTAATTGGCTTCTTGTCTTATCACACAGCCAAGCCTGATTGGTTATGTAGGGTTGTGACATCATCTCAGTCAATATGTGATCCCTCCTTGAGTCGGATCATTAATGGGGCAAACCCAGGAAAGAGCAGCAACATAGAAAAGAAACTGTTGCTGAAACATCATCCAAAGAAAACAAGAGCAGCAAATGAATATTTGCAAAGCAGGAATTTCACACCTCCCTGTCTCTCCCTCAGTAATTAGCTTCTAACCAGTAAATGAAAGTAAAAAATGTCTGTTGCAGTCCCAGTTTTAGCTGCAAGTGGAGGATGGGAAAAGGGGAGAGCTGGCCTTTGAACATGGATCAGTGCTCAAAGATGTGTTGAAGGCATCTCCATCACATCTTCTGTGCCTTCTTTGTTGCTCTGGAGAGAGGCCGCTCAAAGCCTTTGCGTGGAAGATCCAAACCACAAAGGTAATAGACAAGGCCTGATGACCTGAGAGGGTGTCGTCAGTCTTCACACACACGCACAGAGAGAGAGAGAGAGAACGAGAGAACCAGAGAGAGTTAAGCTGAAGAGGCTCCAGCAGCATTACCATGGATATGCTCCCACTTCTTGCCATTCAAAAGCTAAAGGTCAAAATAGTGTATTTAATGCCAAATGGGTTTTGCATCTGAATATTTCTCCACAGTATCTGGAGATGCTTCTCTTTTTTTAAAAAAAGAAAAAGTTCTTTTGAGTAATGCTTAATGAATTTTTAAAATGTGTTATTGCTGGAAGCTCATACCAATTTATTTTCGTTGCTCTCGCTATTAGCATGTGTCATGGTCTCTCTGTTTCAAACCGATGTTAAGTTTGTTTGACTGTGCTGGTATCTTGGCTGTGGTTCAGTTACTCTTATCTCTATGAGGGGATGAGGGACCAGGCCAAGCTTGGAGTAGCCTGAGCAGTGGATAAGGAATATTGCTGGCTAGATAGCTTGAGGGCTGACACACTTTTGGGGTCATTAAAAACATTTAGAACTTGATATGATCTGAAGGTGCCCATGAGTCCTTCCTGAAGCTGAGTCATAGAATTGTAGACTTGGAAGGGATCTCCAAAAGTCATCTAGTCCAACCCCACCTGCAATGCAGCTAAAGAATCCCTGACTGATGGTCATCTAACCTCTGTTTAAAAACCTCTGATGAAAGACAGTCCACACCACCTTCCAATGTAGTCCATTCCACTGCTGAACAGCTCTTACCATCAGAAAGTTCTTCCTAAGGTTTAGCTAGAATCTCATATGAACCACATGCATGCTGTCTTGGGTCCACGGTGGGAAAAAAAGCAGGACATGAATGTCAGGATAAAAAATAACATGCACCTCTAACTTGAACCAGGGGTACTTTTGCTGCACACCTTGCTAGGATGGACAATGCAATGGAATTCTTTTTGGGAAGCTGGACTCCATCATCCCTGGCTTTATGTGGTGGGTTTTATATTCCAGTGCCACCCATTATCCCAACCTCATCAGTTTGATCACTGTAGCCCATGCATTAGTAACCTCAAGGCTGGATTACTGCAATATGTGTGGGGATGCTGTTGGGCCTGGTTCGGAAACTTCAGCTGGTGCAGAATGTAGCGACCAGGTTGCTAATGGGGACATCTGGTCAAGAAAACATGTGACACCATTGTTAAAATATCTGCACTAGCTGCCCATCTACCACTGAGCCAGGTTTGAGGTCCTTGCATTAATTTACAAAGCTCCGAACAACTTAGATCCATTATATTTCAGAGACCACCTGAAGCCTTATATCCCAGCTTGATCACTGAAGTTCCAGACTTAGCTTTGGGTCCAGCACAGAGCAAGATGTGCCTCTGTGTCTCCATCTTCCAGCATCAGCCAGAACACACACTTTGCCTATTGTCCTCCATCCTATAGCCCTCCTAGAGTATTGTATTGTATTGTATTGTATTGTATTGTATTGTATTGTATTGTATTGATCTTTATTACGGCCATTGGCCCATCACTCCCTCCTAGAGTGACCGTTCTCAGAGTGTTTTAACAATCAATCCCTCTTCACAAGAAACTCTGTGAGGGGAAAGGGCCTCTGAACACCTCTTAGCACCTGTAACAATCTACACTTCCCATGAGTCTTGGGAGAAGCCATGACTGTTTAAAGTGGTTCCATAGTGCTTTAAATGTATGGTGTGAGTGTGGCATTAGCTGAGTATCACCCATTGACTCTAACATGTGAACACTCCTTCTAATAGGTTAGCTCTGAACGTGGTTGCATACTTGTAAACTCAGATGCAATTAACAACTTTTAGTTTAATTAAAATTATTCATATACTTAAGTATGAGAATATTGAATGTCTGGAAGTATTTCCTGAAAGCTTTCAATTTCCAAAAGAACTTAGGAACCTGCCATACTGAGTCAGACCACTGGTTCTCCTAGCTCAGTAATGTTGACAAGGACTGGCAGCAAATCTTCAGGTTTCCAGACAATGCACCTTCCTAAACATTTTTTTAAAAAACTAAATCAGAATAAAGAAACACAAGTAGTATTTCTGTTAGTTCAGACTGGATAAATGAACCCTGTTTCTGAACTGCAGAAAAATCCAGATATGGCACGATTTAAAACACTGGAAGAACAGACTTCCCTAACTTGGTGTCCTTCAGTTGTTTGGAACTACAACTCCCACCAGCCCCAGCCAGCACAGCTGAGCTTCTCTGGGCTGATGGGAATTGTAGTCTGACTCAGCTGGAGGGCACCAGGTTAGAGAAGGCTGCTCTAGGTTTGTAACTGGAGAGAGCAAGCATTAGAGACTGCGGGTGTGCTTCTCTGAGACTGGTTAATGAAGTCTGCCAGGTAATCTCTTGCTAAAACAATTAACCTGTCAGCCTAGGTAACACAGTTGAAATTCCACTGATGAGAGGTGTTTTCAAAATGTGCTTCAAAGTTCTGTATTCATTATGGTGCATTTGCTGTAATGTCAAAGGGGTGGGGGGGGGGAACTGACATGGGAGAAGACACAAGCATACTGCAATGAAAAGTCAAAAAGAAAGAAAACAACAACACACTACATCTATTCCACATTCCATGCATAGCACTCAGTATACATGTCACATTTTCTGCTAAAAATATCTAGTTGCCGAACAGTGCTTCTTGAAAAATGATTCTTCAGTTTATCCCAGAGTATCCCCCTAAATCTCACCCAACTTCCTGCTGAAACCTTTTTGCCCCCCAGCTATGAATATCTGAAATGCCCCTTGTGCCCTTTAGGCAAAGACACAGTGGCTTAGCAGTTGTTCTTTGTGAACCATGAATCCAAGCCTTGTTCTCTTCTGTTTTCCAGTCTTGAATTTCCCTTATCTAAACACAGATGCTTTCCTGCCCTGTGGAAATCCTGCACTCTCCATTCTGTGTGAAACTGCCCCCCCATCTGCATAGTGTATTTAAAGCAGTATCGTGACACTATGAACGTTTTCCCAAAAAATCCTGGGAGGTGTAGATTGTTATAGGGCACTGAGAGTTCTTAGGAGACTCCTGCTCCCCTCATTGGGCAATGATTCCCAGAGTTATCTGTGAAGAGGAACAGGCAGCTAAACCACTCTGGAAAACCACCCTTTCCAGACCTCATTGCGGTGCCCCTTTTTATCAGAGCATTTCCCATTTACACATGGAGGGGCTACATCTGGAAAGGGCTGTTTCCGCCTTCTCTCCAAGGGTCTTTTTGTTTTGTTTTGTTTTAAGCACATCAAAGTCAATGTTTTTTGTGTGTTTTTTTTTAAATCATTTGCAAAGTGCAGCTCAGTAACAAAATACCTGCTAAAAATAATCCCACCTGAAGTGCTGGTTTGAGTGGCTTGCACCGTCAGGACACCTTTAATCTGCCCCTCTCTCTCCATACATACACATAGACATACAGCTGCTCTGCCACAGAAGAGAGCACACTTGTCACATCAGTTGAGCATCACTCAAGGTGATGGCGAGGCTGTGAACTTTGAGCAAATTGGTAGCTGCCCAAGACCAATTCCAGATGCCTGGAAACTGCAGGCAGTTGACTTTTCTTCAATGAAGAGAGCAACCTGCAAGAGCTTCTAATCCCAAACGGTTCATCTTATTTTTTTCCATAGGAGGAGATGATTCTTTCAAAGACAGAAAAAAATGGTCTTCTGTACTCATTTTGTAGTGTGGTGCTTGCTGCCCTGTCGACTTCGAGAGCAATCCTGCCCATCCTGCTCACGGGTTGGGGGGGGGGGTTTAAGTGCTCCATCGACTTTTCATTCATTCTGATGTCAAGAGCCCCAGTCAGCCCCAATGGAAACCTGTGCGGCTGCCTTAAAGACAGATGTGCATCTACCCCAGGCCTGGGATTTGACTCCAGGTATCAGGTGATTTTGGCAGGTGACAGAGGTGACATCTATGATGCATTAGCTGAACGGAGACTAGCAGTTAGGATGCAGCTGGATTGCTTTGCTTTTGAAAGTTGGAATGTGGAGTGGGGAGGTCTGGTAAGATGGGGTGAAGGTGACAGAGGAGGAAAACACAATTCTGTTGCTTCACTGAGCAGAGAGCTTTTAAGTCCACCTCCCCTTTCTGGAGCATACAATAATTGCAGTTTGCTGGAGAAGCAGGAAAAAGAGATAAATTAGAAGTAAGTGCTACTGCAAAGGCAAAAGAAAAAAGGAGGCAGCTTTCATGTGCCAGGCTCTAATTCATCAGGAAAACAATATGCAAGAAAAAGTCTTCTCCCAACATGACAAAAGCCACAAATACATTTCCACTGCATTCTCAATTTAGAAAAATGTTAGTATTAATGTTGTTATTATTCTGCAAATGATACCATAGTGCCAATTAGTTAGCCAGCTTTTGCGTTTTTATCCTACCCTTCCCTCACAGAGTGCAGGGGTGGCTTATAAAGTTCCTCTTTCTCCCCCCCCCCCCCCGCAACCACCCATTCAGTTAGCACAATCCTGAAAGGTATAAGAATTGTGCAGGCAAGAGGATGGCTGACTGCCATTTCTACACATTTCCCCACATAGGCTCAATGTGACACAGTCCCTTTTGTAGGCTTCCAGACTGCAGAGAGAGAAAGCTTAGGTGCTCAGACTCT
This sequence comes from Podarcis filfolensis, assembly GCF_964270895.1. Classification (NCBI taxonomy): domain Eukaryota; kingdom Metazoa; phylum Chordata; class Lepidosauria; order Squamata; family Lacertidae; genus Podarcis; species Podarcis filfolensis. Next base: position 53,662,191 of record NC_139611.1, on the reverse strand, counting down.
GAATGCACAGAGGGGAGTCCAGAGGTGCAATTCCACTTCCTCTTCCATCCGTCCATCTCTATACTGTATGTTAATACTGCTGCTGTGACTGGCCTGAGGTCACCCAATGAGTTTCAAAGCATAGTGGGGATCTGAACATGGTTCTTTCTCCCGTAGTTTCCAGCAGCTGGCATTCAGAAGCACACAGCCTCTGAACATGGAGATAAAGTATAGCAGTTATGGCTAGTAGCCAATGAAAGCCTTCCCCTCCATGAATTTCTCTAATCTTCCATTATAGCTATCCAGGATGGTGGCCATCCCTGCCTCCTGTGGCAGTGAGTTCCGTAGTTTAACCATTCACTGTGTGGAGATGTTATTTCTTTTATCTGCCCTGAAACTTCCAACGTTCAGCTTCAATGGATGTCCATGTTATGTGTTATGAGAAAGGGAGCAAAACTTTTCTCTGTCGACTTCCTCTATGCCAGGCATGTCCCAAGTCCGGCCCGGGGCCCCCCAGGCAATTTTGAAAAAGCAATCTCCTGCTGCACCCGAGCACCTGCCCACCAAAGCCATTTCCTTTTTGTGGGCTCGTCACGAGTTCTCCTCTCTGCACGGGGGGCGTGGCAAGCCCCCGCGCCATTAGGGAGTCCCCGGCTGCATCACTCCTTGGGTCGACCAATCTGGTTGGCTGGGGGGGGGGGCAGGCATGGCTAAATAAATAAATAAATAAATACTACAGTACACGTTCGGGACGTTGATGCTGCAGCGATGGCGGTGGCAAAGCGGCGGCCGCCACCTTGATCCAGTGCCGGATTTATGTATAGGCTAAGTAGGCTGAAGCCTAGGGCCTCTAAATCTAGGGGGCTCGCCAGCCAGCCCACTCCCCAGCGGGCAGTCTCCCCTCTCCCAAAATTGCAAACCCAAGACTTCATGTGAGGGCAGGACAACTTGGGCCTCTAAATCTAGGGGGCCTCACCAGCTTGCCCTCTCCCCAGTGCCGCAGTCTCTCCTCTCCCAAAATTGTAAACCCAAGCATTCATGCAAGGGCAGGGCAACTCGGGCCCAGCAACTATGAGACTAGAGGCCGCCAATGGGGCCCAATTTGAAGCAGTGGGGTGCAACTTGATTTTTTTTTTGTAGGGCCCCAGTTCACAGCCAAAGTCTGCAAAATCTTAGATATAAATAAAATCCATCTAGATTGCCCTGGTGCAGGGGCCCCCTTAGGAGCGGCATGCAGGGCCCAATTTGGCCAAATTGTTCCAATTGCCTTAAGGTCAGCCCTGATGAGACTGTGCAAGGGTTGGACTGGCAAGCCCTGCACCTTCTAGGTCCCTGGTGTCACCATTCAGAGTACAGACGCAAGGACTCAGTCAGCTTGTCTAGCGGTTATTTTGCTTTATTAGCAGTCCGCAGTTACACATGTTAGAACATTTTTGTGCAACTCGTAGTTAGAGCAAAATATGAACCAAGAAAATGCCACACACACCCCTTTGCTACAAACTTTAACTGCTGACCTTCATTACCCTTAATTCCTGGAGCCAAACTTTGCTGATTTCTCTATTGAAGACCATTCTCTTCCAACAAGCCTTTTAAGTGGTAGTATTTCACCCAGTCAACATCTGTTCCGGAAGTGTTTTCCTATGTGGAATTATTGTTATATAGGGAATTGTTGTTAATTGTTTCATATATGGGACCACCTTTCATAATTTTCACACGGTTTAATGGCTGTAACTGTTTTACTATTGAATATCCATTATTGTGACTTGCCCTAGGACCTTATGGTAAAGGGTGGGTAAATATTTTAAAGAAAAGAAAAGAAAAGAAACAACACAAAAGCATTACCATAACAACATGTGTAAGAATATATATGAAAATTCTGCATTTTAGGCAAGCTCTTCATAGGCATTTGGTTTCTTCAGAGTCTACTCGGATGCATCAGCCCTCTTGGGGCTTCTGATGCAATGGATTAACTTCTTTATGTACTTAGAGCTTCAAAATAAATGCATCAATAATGTAGTCAAAGAAAGTTCATAGCTCTTTTTGCCTCTTGGGCAGTGGGAAAGATATCCCATCGCCCCCACATCTAGAGGACTATAGCAATGATGTGTGATGCACTTAACTTTGCTTTTTCTTTGTTAAAGTGACCTTTTGCAATCATCCAATGCATGGGGACCCCTCTGGATTCAATTCTTGTACATATTGCTATGGGAATGCTATTGTGTTGTGTCAAGCGAGGAGATAACCATCTCAGTCTAAGCTTTTGTGTAACGTAAGTAGCAGCAAGTACTTCCAGCATTGCTGGAAGTTCCAAGAAACCAAAATATACTGTGATATATGAATGGATTCCCCCCTCATTTGTTAATGAATTATTCATATTTATTTTCATTCTAATAATGTTGAGTAACGTATAATACACAAGTGTACCAAATTTGGTTAAAATCATTGCAGTTTTTAATGGTTCAGTCTGCCATCTTGATTCAAAATGGCATCCAGAATTTCCTCCTCGTTCTCAGGAACCATCTCTATGACAGGAACTGGAGACTTTTAACCCCATGCCTTCAGAACCCCACTAGAGCACTTCTGCAGACCCTCTGGATTGCCTGGGGAGTTTGGTCCACTCATGAGGAGCAGTTTACTCCTGAGTAGCTCTTATTCCCAATGGGCACTCTGGCATCCAGCAGCTGACCCAGCCTTCACCTTTCAGAGCTTGCACTCTCCCAAACTTGATGGTGGCTCAGCCTGCACCTTCAAGGCTGGCAGAGCCCTCTGTGTCTTGTGGAGAAGGTTGAGGTACCATTACCCCTGAAGGCCCCAGCTCCCTCTGCTCTTTATCTCTGCCCACAGACAATATGCTCCTCTGTAGCATTTGCTTTGAAGAGTATCAGGTCCTTCTCTCAGTAGGATTCTCCTGAAGGGGCATGAAATTTGTGATAACTTAAAAGTTGTCCAAAGCAGTGCACTTAGGAAAGTTTCAGTCTGCCATCTTGATTCAAAATTGCATCTGATTGTTTCCACACATAGACCAAAGCCTTCTCCTCGATCTCCACAACTGTCATGCCAAATTTGGTGTCTTCAGAGGTATCCAAAGTGGTGAGGTCTGGAATGGTTTAGTCCATCATCTTGATTCAAAATGGTGTTTAATGTAATTGTATCCAAACATAGACAAGAATCTGCTCCTCAGTCTCAGGAACCATCATACCAAATTTGCTGACTGTATCTGAAGAGGTGACTGAAAGCATAATTGTATATACCTAGATAAGAACATAAGGCCTGCTGGATCAGGCCAAAGGAGGCCCATCTAGTCCAGCATCCTGTTCTCATAGTGGCCAACCAGATGCCTGTGGGGAACCCACAAGCAGGTTTCTAGCACCTCAGTTATTCAGAAGCATTGTTGTCTCCAACTGTGCTAGCGCCAACTGTGGAGGCCAGTAGCCACTGCTATCCCTCTTCTCCATGAACTCACTTAATCCTCTTTTAAAGCCATCTAGTTTGGTGGCCATCACTGCCTCCTGTGGGAGCCAGTTCTCTAGTTTAAATATGTATTGCAATAAGAAGTACTTTCTTTTATCTGTCCTGAATTTTCCAATATTCAGCTTCATTCGATGTCCACAAGTTCTAACTGATCCTCACTTCCCTTTTTTCTTCTAAACTAAAAAGCCCCAGATGTTGTTCTTCATATGCAAGCTCCTCCGAACCCTGGACCATTTTTCATGGCCATTTTCAGAACTTTCCCAGCTCCACAGCTCACTTGTGGGTCAGAGTTTGACATACCGTGTTACCTCTGGTTACGTATTTAATTCATTCTGGAGGTCCGTTCTTAACCTGAAACTGTTCTTAACCTGAAGGACCACTTTAGCTAATGGGCCTCCTGCTGCTGCTGCGCCGCCAGAGCACGATTTCTGTTCTCATCCTGAAGCAAAGTTCTTAACCTGAAGCACTATTTCTGGGTTAGTGGAATCTGCAACCTGAAGCGTATGTAACCTGAAGCGTATGTAACCCAAGGTACCACTGTACACACCCAGTGGAAGTCCACTGAGCCAAAAATATGACCTAGTGTTTGTTGCTTTCCTACTTGTTCTCCCCTATAAACATCCAGTGTCATGCTGAGTTGTATCCAATTATTAACCTCCATACAACCCCCCCCCCCCAAATCCTGAAACAGAGTATAGATTGCAAAACGGTGGATTGACTCATCTCCCCAGGAGCAGGAAAATCCAGCTGCCATGTAAAAGTAGATCATCCCCAACTTGTTTTCCCTTGTTGGATCAGGATCTGTCATTTGGCACTGCGAATTGCCTCTCCTCCCCTACCACGAATATTAATAACATCATAATCTTCATTAGTATGCAAATCTTTGCCATCTGACAACCTTCTCTTTTCTTTTAGTAGCTCCTTTGTTGTTCCAACTGCATGAATTTCATTATGGAACTAGATTATTATCTAGCGCCGTGTGGGTGAAGGAGGGAGGAACCGAGAGCGAGAAAAGGAATGTCATGGAAATTTCAATTTGTGCTTTTAATAATGTATCCAGTTACACATTGCAGGGCTGTTTGTTGTTTTTCCCCCTTCGCAACAGGTGGGCCCAATAGAAATTGGGGAGGGGTGTGTGGCATATGCATATATATGTGCACAGAGATGCAAAACGTTTCCTTTTTGTATTATTGTGAGACATACACAGGCCGATTCTCTCAAGATAGTCTCCTGCAGGAGTCTCATTGAAATTAATAGGTCATAATTTCCAACAAGTCTTTTGTAGGTGAAAATGGAAGCGTCCTGGATTCCCAAGCATTTGGCTCATTAAAACTGAAAATGTCACTCCAAATATCCTTCACCTCCTTGTAGGAAGGAATAATGGATTGGTCACTCTGTGTCCTGTCTGTCTCACTTCGGCATGTACAAATTCCTGGGTCCATTCCATCACAGTTCTGTAGTTATCTGTCATTTTAAAACCCAACAAATGCACACACAGAGAAAAAGACTACTTTTATTATCACAAGGTGGTCTGAGGCCTGCTTTTTTGGGGGTTTTTTTTTAAGGTTTACATTTTTAAAAAAGTTTCCATTTAAAAGTTCAACCAATCTGCATGTCAATGCAGTCAGACTTCTGTGTGCAATTGATTGCTTGATTTGGCCCATGGGGAGGAATTTAAGACTGACCTTTTCTGCAAACTGAGAGGAATGGAGGATTTTTGACAAAGCATCCAAACCACTTGCAGCCACTGGCAGAGCAACGGGGGGGGCGAGGGGAGCGTACCGCCCCTGGCACCATCGAGGAGGGGGGTACCGCCCCCTCCGGACATGCGCCATGCACCTCCCCATCATGCCGGGCACCATGCCCTCAGGACATATGCCAAGCCCCCAGGACGTGCGCCAGCCAAACCCCCGCCTGCTCTCCGCCCCCAGTGCTGGAGCATGCAGCTTCGCCACTGCTTGTAGCCTAACATCTGACTTGCAATATTAACAGAAACCCACATTTCAGGGCTGCTGTAACTTTCCTTCTCCCCACCTCTTGTATTCCCAATGTGCAACAGGAATGTCAACCCCCTGGGCAATACTGCAAGGTTGTTTTAAATCACTCAGAATCTGACTTGCAGTATTCCTAAACAAATCTTTCCCGCGCACCAACCTGCAGGTCTTTTATATACCAATCTCTCTCAACCACATCACCTTCCAACCTTATGATGGAAGAAGGTCTTTTGGGCATAAAGGTACAGAAGGGTGGTTTATATGGGGAGTGTTTGATTTGAAATTTGCATTTGCCTTTAAACAAACAAGCAAATCCCATTAAACATTCATGGCACCACCAGCAAGATTTGTTAGGGCTCTGGTGTTCCATTAAAAACCTGTCGTGCAGCTTCACCCCACTCACCCTCCTCTGTCTTCAGATTTCCTGCTTTTAGCCCCTTCAGTGGTGAGGCTTCTTGCAGCTACATTTCTTCTCCTAAGGCTTTCTAAGTATTTCCCACTAATGGCTTTAGATTTCCACGTTTTGTTCCTTTCTCTTGCTGGAAAGATTCACCACTGAGGATTAGATGAGATGCTTTGATCAGCCTTGACCACTGCTTGGCCAGCAGGGGTGCTCATATGTCCTGCCGTGGTTTTCATCCCTGACATTTGCAGTAGGCTTTTGTTTTTGTTTTGTTTTTAATACTATTTAATAAATTTCCCATTTTAACAATCCAATAAAAGCCACATTAAAAACATTATAAATTGTAATATAATCAAACAGTCCAAATTTTATGCCAAATTATAAATCTTTGGTTGCAGTAGGCTTTTGGTGGGGCTGCTCCTTCAGATTGTAGAAGAAAGACTTACGATTTTCCATAAATAAATATTTTTGCCTTTCCACTGAAGTGCATTCTGAACATTGCCATCAGTGTGATGGTTCGTCTATCAAGCTCATTCAAATCAGCATCAGATCAATTAATTAATTATACAGAGCTGGGACTGCCCAGGTGTTAATAAATGTTATTAGCAACTACATAGAGACTCATCAAATTGTGTGACTGGATGGAAGTAGCTGTTATCAGAGGAGGAACTTGATCCCTTTCATCCTGCAGCTAGTGTGGGCACCAGGGATATTGCTTCCTCAACCATGGCACTGAAACTGTGTCCTCCAAGGTGGCACAATGTGGCACACACAGCTCATCTGCTACCTGTTTCCTAGGATTAGCCCTCTGAGGTGGCTACCTCACAATGCCCAGTGTTAGGGTTGGCCTGATTCTCACATGCCAAGGCCCCTTCCACCTGCTAATTCTCCCCTGCATGCACCCCCACTCCATCCTGTCATTTACCTTATCTTAGTAAACATGAATTTGTAACGCATACACGTGATAAGATATCATGCATTCAATTACTTGTTTGGTTCCCCCCACAAAATTTATTCACCACTTGACTGTTAAAACAAACAAACCCTGAAAGCAGTTTACCAAAAAGAAAAAAGGGGGGGGTTAACAATTAAGACTCAAAATGTTAAAATAGCAATAAACTAAAAACAGTTTAACACCAGCTTTCTCAACATCTGGACCATCTTATGTAAACTTTTTTTATATTTAGCTGGTGCCGAAAAGGCTACAGTGAAGCCGCCTGCCTGATATCAATAGGCAGGGAGTTCCAAAGTGTAGGTGCCGCCACACTAAAAGATCAAATTCTTACAATTGTGGAACAGGTCTTGTGTGGCACCTGTAACAGGGCCAGTCCCACAGTTTGAAGTCGCCACATGGGCATATTTGGGGTAAGACAATATTGTAGGTGAACTGGTCCCAACTTGTTAAGGGTTTTATTTGCTAATAGTAACTTCCTGAGCATGGCCCGGTAGCAAAACAGCAACCGGTGCTGATCTCTGAGCACAGGTGTTATATGCTAGCAGGGTCTCACTTCTGTCAGCAATCATGCTGCAGCATTCTGCATCAACTGCAGCTCCCAGATCAAGCACATAATTCTGCTCTTAGGCTGCAATTCTGTACACTGTGACTTGGTAATGTGTTCCACTGAACACAGCAGGACTTAAATTACTGGAATCGCTCTGCTATTTTCTTGTCAATGGCTAAGCCAGGTGACAAAATAGAAAACTATCCCTTTCATTTTGTAATTAAAGTAGATTTTAATGATGGAGAAAGGAATTTCATGCCAAGGGTATCATTTTAATATGTGGGGGAAGGGACATTCTCATCTGACGAAAGAGGTCTATATTTAACAACTATTACACATCACCTTTTCAATAAAACCTTGGTATTAATATCCTGCAGTCTGAAAGTATGATCATGTTTCACATTTTTAATATCTAAAAGTTTATTAATGAAATTGTTAATTATTCAGAGACCGTTATCGGCTGGATTTGTAAGGCCAGGCAGAGGACTCGTGCGGAATTCTGAAAAGGCATTGTTCCTAGCACATTTTAAAACAACTTAAATAGGAGTTGGCAGAGAGCTGAAAAGGATATAGACATGTACGCTTTCGTGTCATTCCATAGCACCAAATTAAGCTGAAATACTTTATTGTTCATTCCAGAAACATTTGCCCCAGTCAGGAAATTGTGCTCAAGTGCAGGAGTTCTGGTGCATGCAAAAGAGTTCCCTCTGGAGAACACGCTGAAGTTTGGTCTGCCCATTTAAACCAGGAGTGGGGAATCTTTTTTTGCTCTAAGGACCATTCTCCCTTATGGAAAACCTTCTTGGGTTGCATGCCAGTGGTGGGCGAGGCCAATGGCAAAAGTGGGCGGAATAACAAATATGATTCTTACCTTTGTATGGGAGGTTACATTCCAGCCAAGCAAAAGTCAGAGGTTTCTGCACATGGAAAGATACACCTGATTTAAACCAAGGGTTGAATGTATTTTTTGTAAAAAAAAAAAATTATTATGAGCAACATTTATTAGCTGCCACACAATTTCTCTGAATGTTGCAGAGATTTAAACAGTAAAAGTGTAATCAATTACTAAAACAGAGTGGGAAAATCTGATAAAACTATAATTGGTTTGGTCTATGGCCTTGGACAAGCTGGAGAGTAGATTTTCACTCCATGCCTGTTGGGAGTGCACATATAACTTTGAGCCTCCTCCTCTTTCTCCTGGATCCAGGTGCTGACTTTCCTTTTTAAATTGTGAGTTTCTAAAGAATCCCTTACTTTTGGCATTGTGATCCAGGTAGCATAATAGGTGGGAAGAGATCCTGTGAGATCACCATGAAGTGGGTTTTCTGATGGCTATTGGGAGGCAGATTAAGTTTACAAGGAAGTAACTAGGAGAGGCTGTAAAAAAGGATGTGGCAGAAAGTTAAAGGAAGGGGTTACTTCAGCAGATGGCACATTTCACTTCACAATAAAAAGAGAATATAAATCTCCTGGATTTATAAATCCACAGCATCTTAAAAAGCAGAGACATCACCTTGCCAACAAAGGTCCGTATAGTTAAAGCTATGGTTTTCTCAGTAGTGATGTATGGAAGTGAGAACTGAACCATAAAGAAGGCTGATCGCCGAAGAATTGATGCTTTTGAATTATGGTGCTGGAGGAGACTCTTGACAGTCCCATGGACTGCAAGAAGATCAAACGTATCCATTCTTCAGGAAATCAGCCCTGAGTGCTCACTGGAAGTTCAGGTCGTGAAGCTGAGGCCCCAATACTTTGGCCACCTCATGAGAAGAGAAGACTCCCTGGAAAAGACCCTGATGTTGGGAAAGGTTGAGGGCACAAGGAGAAGGGGACGACAGAGGACAAGATGGTTGGATAGTGTTCTCGAAGCTACAAACATGAGTTTGACCAAGCTGCAGGAGGCAGTGGAAGATGACAGTGTCTGGCGTGCTCTGGTCCACGGGGTCACAAAGAGTCGGACACAACTAAACAACTAAACAACAACAAATCTCCTGGGAACACTTAACTGATATATGCTCTGGTGTAGATATCAGATATAGTTGAGCAAACGGTCTTCAGTTTTGCTTTGTGACTTGAAAATTTGGATTTCTGGGGTGAGACCCTGCCCTCTCCATTTCCTTCATCTTACCATTTGGCGGCTATTCATAGCCATCTTTCTCCCTTCCAAGTCCGTTTCCTTCCTACTTTGTAGTCCTTTCTCCCTTCCTTCATTCCTTGCATAAGAACATCAGAAGAGCCTGCTGGGTCAGGCTCATGGCCCACCTAGTCCAGCATCCTGTTCTCACAGTGGCCAAGCAGATGCCTCACTGGAAAGACAGCAAGCAGCTCCCAAGTACAAGAGTGCGCTCCCTTCTTGTGGTCTCTAGCAACTGATATTCAGAAGCATTGCTGCCTCTTACCATGGAGGCAGAGCATAGCCACAATTGACTAGCCACCATTGTGGCTAGTAGCTTTAAGTGGTCCCAGCCTTGGCAGCCATTGTTCCTCTCCTCTATTCCCCTTTAAGAGATCCCGGCCAATTAGGGATCTTTTACTAGAACACAGCCAATTAGGGAACACAGAACTAAGTAACCCATCAGGTTTTTCTCTTTGCTGGCACCATGAAAAACAGATGAACCCCACCTTCATCTCTTAGAAGGTGGAGAAAGGAGCAAGCTGGGGGGAAAGGTCTGTTTGTTTATTGTTTAGTCGTTTAGTTGTGTCCGACTCTTTGTGACCCCATGGACCAGAGCACTCCAGGCACTCCTGTCTTCCACTGCCTCCCGCAGTTTGGTCAAACTCATGCTGGTAGCTTCGAGAACACTGTGCAACCATCTCGTCCTCTGCCGTCCCCTTCTCCTTGTGCCCTCACTCTTTCCCAACATCAGGGTCTTTTCCAGGGAGTCTTCTCTTCTCATGAGATGGCCAAAGTATTGGGGCCTCAGCTTCACGATCTGTCCTTCCAGAAAGGTCCAGAACGGTGTTACCCTGAACTTAACCCTGACCAACAGAGAATAACTCTTTGGTAAAGCTGAAAGTGGAGGGAACCCTTGAGGGGAAGCACATTTGTGGTAGCAAGAGACATGAAAACAGAGTGTAGTGAGACACATACACCAGACTTTAAGAATATTGATTTCAGAAACTCAGGGAGGAAAAACCTGAATAGGAAGTTTTGAAGGTGAAAAGAGTTTGAGTGGAAAGGCAGGTTTTGAAATACCCATGGCACAAACAGAAAATATCCCATTGAGAAGGGAAAATGGGACACACTTGAACAAGCTGGTGTGGTTGTGCAGAGAGTTCTCTGATGAGCTGAAATGGAAGGAAAGGCATAGAACCAAGAGCAGCACAATGGAGATGGCTGAACCTGTAATGATGGAGGGTAATGCAGTATAGAGGCCTGAATGAGCTGTGTGAGATGTTAAAAGCCACAAAAGGGGCTTCTTTGGCTATGATCTCAGCAAGAGGAAGAGCAAGAAAGGGCTGTAGCCACTCCTCAGGGAAGATGGTGAAGTATTAACAGGTGGCAGAGAGAAGGCAGAACTATCCTGTTTTGCCTTGATCTTCTCTCACAAGGGGAACTGTGTTCGGCCTGGAAATAGTAGCACAAATGATATACAGGGAGGCTTGCAGCTAAGGATGAGGGAGAAATTCAATTCAGTTCACATTTAAAGGCTGGGTTACTGTAATGCGCTCTATGTCAGGCTGCCCTTGGGTCTGGTTCAGAAGCTCCAGTTGGTACAGGATGAGACAACCAGGTTAGTGATGGGGACATCTGGCCAAGAGCGTGTGACACCATTGTTAAACCTTCTGCAATGGCTGCCCACTTACTGCTGAGGCAGGTTCAAGGTCCTTGTATTAATTTACAAAGTCCAGAAATAACTTAGGTCCAGGGTACCACAGGCAATGCCTGAATCCCTTTATCCCAGCTCAGTCATCATCTGCAGGGCATCATTGGTTGTGCCCTGGGCTGGCAAGGCACACTTAAGAACAACAATAATAATAATTTATTATTTATACCCCTCCCATCTGGCTGGGTTTCCCCAGCCACTCTGGGAGGCTTCCGACAAAATATTAAAATACAACAAGATATTGAGCTTTCAGTCATCAGCCCAGTCTCGTGGGATATTCTACCAACATAGATCCAGCAGGCACCTTCTGTTTTAACTTTTAAATGCCTGCTGGAAACTATTCTATTCTGCCAGGTCTCTGCAGGCAATTAAGAATACATCTTTCCACTGTGGTTAATTGATGTCTGTTTTTTTAACCTTTTAATATGGTTTTTACCATATTTTTGTATTTTTATTGTAAACTGCCTTCATATTCTTTATGAAATAGTGGTCTATAAATACTTTTTTTAATAACTAAATAAATGTGAAACTTTCAAACACAGCCATCCATTGAAATTCACATTTCTCCAGGTTTTGCAAGGGAATTCTCCAACCAAGTAATGTTTACCAAAAAAATGCATATGCTAGGGGGAAGCTTGCATAAAAACACATGTATTAGTGAAAGTAACATACAAAAATATGTGTTATATTAGGGAACGTGGCATGCAAAAATGTATATTAGGAGACATTTGCATGAAAATGCAGCTTGGAACTTGTGAGAGTGCACCTCATTATATTCTAACCTGCTGGTGTCTTAAGATCTTCTATAGAGGCCCTTCTCCAGATACCTCCTTTAACAGAGGCACGTTATGTAGTTACATCAGCCCATCAGCTGAGGAGCCCATAGTGCCCTGGTGGTTTGAATTTAAACTGCTAAAGTGGAGGGGGAAGCATCCATTTTAGCAATGGTTTCACTGCTAATAACCTCTTTGTAGTGGGCAGTGGGAGCACACTTTTCTCCAACAAAGGAACAAACAGGAGCTCACTTCAGGCTCCCCATTGTTCCTTTGTAGCCACGTTGGTATCTACACCATACCTGACATCACCTGGTGCCAGGTATGGGGCAGATGGTCATGCTTTGGGGAAAATGGACTTGTGGGCCAAATGGGGACCTCTGCTTGGCCAGGTCCCCCACCCCTGCCTGAAGAGGTGAAGGCATGGAGTTTAGGCTTCTGTCTTAAATATGGCACAGTCACAGCACAGAGGTTACATTTTGGGGATTGTGTATATATGCAAAAATGTGTGTATACTTGAATCGCCACTGTGGGAGCCTCCTTACCTTCTGTGCATAAGATGTGATTGTACTGTATTAACTGCAGGAACTGCTCAACATTGCTCATTCTTGCATCAAGAAGTTCCTCTCCATGTCTTATTATCTTAATTCTACCCGCAAATAAATTGTTTTCTAACCATAAAGTATTCTCCACTTCAAACCTTGCCACTCAGATGTACCATTTTCTCACATCTTCCTATTAAGTAAATCCAGATATTTTGTCAGATGGAAGTCAAACAAAAAGAAATGTATACATTCCCTTTGTTCTGATACTCATTAAGGAAAGAGCTGTCATTAGGCAGATCTATTTAAAGCTGGCATGGAAATGTGTTTGGACTTTGATTATGGCAATTAAAAAAAAACGCGGCTATTCATAGGCAGTGGGTTTCATTATTTAACAAACATTCCCCATTCCTGGAACACATTTTTACTAAGGGAGACTGTTAAATTAGGTGATAAAAGGTTACTTTTGTCTTTGAAGTTGAAATATGTAACCATTATTTCTTATCTGTCTTGAATTAGAAAGGCTTCCGTACCGTATATTTTAAAGCGCTCATTATCAAAATTCCCCAGACTTCATAAAACAAACAAATGCTTCACTTCTTGGCCTTGTTTAATCCCAACTTGATGATTTATTTTGTTTTGGGGATTTTTTTGGCTGAGGGGGGGTGCAGCTGGAGAGGCGGGGGAGATGACTTTTTGAAGTTTGACAGGGAAAAATATCTTTTCATTTCAAAATTGCACAAAGTGAGGTTGGGAAACTGTAACAGCTTCCTTTTCATACCATGAGAAATGGGGACAGTTGCCAAGGATATATTTTAACAGAATCCGTACATAAAAAGGGAAGACAAGCAGGGCTCTCTAGTTTGTTTAAACTCAACAAGGCTGGGATGGAATTGAAAATTACCAGCTAGGTCAAGTGCCTGATGCAACTATTCTAGATGTCAGTCCATCACCTGCCTGCCTCTGAATTTGCCCCGGAGAATAAAGACAACTGGTGATAGCTGGCCATGTGCTGGGACCTAGAGTTTGTTCTGCCAGTCAACTAGATTTGTCTCTGGAATGAAGACTCTGGTACAGGAGAGGGAAGCGACACAGAGATGCCAAAGTGAGATGTTTATGCCAGATTACATGGAATGAAGGGGGTTCTACTGGATTCTAAAGCCAGGGTAGGAATTGGATATTGTTGGTATGCAGCTCCCATCATCCCTGACCACTGGTCAATCTGGCTGGGGGTTGGGATTGAACAACATCTGGAGGGCACCAGGTTGGAGGAGGCTGATTAAGAGTCTGGTGTGTGTGTGTGTGTGTGAAGAGTTGTGTTTGGCAGAGACTGAAAGATGTGTTTTGGCAAAAACTCCAAGTTCCTCCTAGGAGAGGTTGGTGGGGCAGGGTGAAAAAGGGTGCTGTGTGGTAAGGAAAAGAATGGAAGCCCAGAGCTCCAGGGGCTGAAAGGAGGGTGCAGGTTAGGCAATGGAGGAGAAGGCTTGAAGTGAATGAAGGAAGAAGGCAATGAAAAGAGATATGTGGCAGGGCAGAGTTAAACTACGGCACTCGCTCTCACAGGTGTCAGTGGATTAAAAGAGGATTAAACAAATTCCTGGAGGAGACGGCTGTTGATGCCTATGAGCCATGATGGCTGCTCTCTGCCTCCACAGCTGGAGGAAGCAATGCTTCTAGATACTGACTTAGTGAAGCCAGGGAGTTCATACGCATGCAACCTGAAGCTGCTCCCATTGGCCCTTAGAACCCAGCTTGACTTGGAAATGTAATGGGTAAAGGAGGAGGAGGCGGAAGCTAAGAAAGTGACTAATGATCACTTCCTGGTGCCAAACAACTGCCTTAGAATTGGCCACGCAGGCCACAAAAGGACAATGATCCACACATAAGGATCACACACAAGCATACTTTCAGCCAGGCTCTCTTGGGCAGGTTGACTTGGAAGCAAGACCCACAGTGCTCCTAGGGACTGACTCCCAGACGAGGATGCCAGCCTCAAAGTGCATGGGTGGCGACTAACAAATTGAGGTTGAATCCTGACAAGACAGAAGTATGGTTTTGGGGGTACAGGCGGCAGGTGGGTGTGGGGGACTCCCTGGTCCTGAATGGGGCAACTGTGCCCCTGAAGGACCAGGTGTGCAGCCTGGGAGTCATTTTGGATTCACAGCTGTCCATGGAGGTGCAGATCAATTCTGTGTCCAGGGCAGCTGTCTATCAGCTCCATCTGGTACACAGGCTGAGACCCTACCTGCCTGCGGACTGTCTCCCCAGAGTGGTGCATGCTCTAGTTCTCTCCCACTTGGATTACTGCAATACACTCTACATGGGGCTACCTTTGAAGGTGACCCAGAAACTACAATTAATCCAGAATGCGGCAGCTAGACTGGTGACTGGGAGCGGCCGCCAAGATCACATAACACTGGTCCTGAAAGACCCACATTGGCTCTCAGTATGTTTCTGAGCACAATTCAAAGTGTTGGTGCTGACCTTTAAAGCCCTAAACAGCCTCGGCCCAGTATACCTGAAGGAGCATCGCCACCCCCATTGTTCTGCCCAGACATAGGGGTGGGGCAAGGGCAGGGCAGGGCAAGCCACCCATAGGGGCCTCTGGAGTCTGCCTGCCTCCTCCCACTCAGCTGCCCTACAGCTGGGGGGGGGAGGCAGCGGGCAGACTGTTTGGGCAGCACTCCCAAGCCACCGCGTCTCTCCAGGGAGACACGCATGGCTCAGGAGCACTGCAGGCCCTGTGGTGAGTGCCACCTGGCATTTTGTCCCCCCCCCCCCTCAGTGGTGACACCCGGGGTGGCCCGCACCTACTGCACCTACCGCACCCCCTTCCTCCACCCCTGCACTGAGGTCCACCTCCGAGGGCCTTCTGGTAGTTCCCTCACTGCGAGAAGTGAGGTTACAGGGAACCAGGCAGAAGGCCCTCTCAGTAGTGGCACTCACCCTGTGGAATGCCTTCCCATCAGATGTCAAGAAAATAAACAACAACTTAGGGAAGTTTTTATGTTTGATCTTTTATTGTGTTTTTAATGTTCTGTTGGGAGCCGCCCAGAGTGGCTGGGGAAACCCAGCCAGATGGGTGGGGTATAAATAATAAAATTATTATTATTTATTTACAAGGCAACCTTAAGCATGGCTATTTGGAAGTAAACCACCTTGAATTTACAGCCTAGCAAGTTAGCATAGCAATTGTGGGCGAGCTGAGGGGATATACATGAGAGTGAGTGTTATGCGATCCTACAAACTCCTGATTGACTTTTATCCTGGATATAGGACAGACATAGCTATGCTGCCAGAGCTGGTTGCCTCTGTCATTGCAGCATTGTTTTATGACAGCCAGGGGTGTTGTTGAGACTGGGCTGGGGCAGGGGAGTGCTGAATCTGCAGGAGACCCTGGATCTTCGGTCCCTGTCCCCTTGGTAAGCATGAAAAAAATGTTGCTTTTTTACTGTGCACATAGAGCTGCCTGGCACACTCACTGCACAATGCAGGGCATCACCCACCTTAATTTTTCAGAGGTGTACATTTAAAGCTATCCAATATAGGTGCACATTTAGATCAGCTTGCACCATTTTATGCAAATTTGTGTCATGGGCCTATGCCTTGAGCCCTCAAAGTGCCCTGCAGTCCTGCTGCTAATTATAAGGTGGCAACAAGAATCAAGGAGCTGTTCTTGGGGCTGAGCATCTGAAAAATTTGCATTGGTATAAATTAAGCAGCCAATTCTCTGGCTGCAGGATTTCAGCACTTTAATATTCTACGAGGAAATATTCTGCTAATGTCATATTATGCAAATAAAGCCACATTTACATGGACGTGGTGCCTTTTCCTATATTTGTGAACATTGTTTAGTTCTTTAAAGCAGGCAAAATTAAAACAATTTGCAACTCGTTTTTTATTGCTGTTGAAGTACAACATTGCTCTTAAATAGACCATTATAGCAAAGATTATAGTGTGGTGAAGATTTATTGTTTGCAATAGGATCCAATGCAAGAGTCACATCTTAATTATTTCTCTTTTTGTTTTAAAGTGCAGAAAATTCTCCAAGCCCAACATATTTCATCAACAGGGTGACTTTTTTGCTCTCAGAATAAATTAAATAAATCAGCACAAATGTGCTTGCTTTGTGTAAATGTCTCCCCATGCTAATCTTGATTTTTGAGGTTTTGTAGTATGGGGATGGAGGGCAGGAAGTTTTCCGTTTCTATTTTCCATGCAGGAAGTAAATGTATAGAGGTTTACATAAAACAACAGGTGATATGAGTGTTGGTTAAGGGGTTGTAGCTAAAGGATATCATGGAAATACATGCATTATGAGGGGTGGGTTAAATGACGCCCTTAGATAGTGAAAGCATCCACGACAGGACCATTTGGTCATGCTTACTAGCCCGACTCCTGACAATGGCACTCCTGACAGAGACAATTTTGAGGGGTAGGGGGAGCAGGGGGGAGCCCCAATGCTCTGGCAGAAGTCCTCGCTCAGGCTTCTGTTGATGGGACTAGTGAGTTGAATCTGGCCCTCTATGTGTCCACATTGGTATGTGCACAGGGCCCCTTCATACTGCTTCTGAATGGGCAGCCTGTACTTCTCACTGCAAGCTGCTCCTGCTGGAAGAAAGTAAGCATCTTCACATTCCTTCCTTCTGATAGTTTAGCAACAGTAATTAAGTGACCCAGCGGCTCTGTACCTGCCTAGTAAGCTTTTTATAATGTTGAGCCCACATTTTGTCTTCTAACTTTCTTTACAGAGATTCAATTGACTTTTGAAAAAGAAAAGCTAAGTGTCCAGGCCTCCTGCTGCTTATGAACACAAAAGGGAACTAGAAATCTACCCCAAAATGAACTGAATTCACCCACAAATTAGGGGAACTATTTCAGCAATTTCTTAGCTAGTTCAACAAGCCTTGTTCTACGACAATGGCCCTCCAGTAGAGAAGATCTCCACAATGTCCAATAACCACATTAACTTCCACCTCAAGTTGAGTATTATTTGATTTGCAAATGACATAAATTTGCATATGACTCAAAGAAGTGTGAATTACCCTCTCCCAGACCAACTCCTAAAGCAGTGATGGAGAGCTTCAAACCCAGGGGCCAAATATCTCTATCTGGCCCTTGGGATTCTTCCTAGGACACACCTCCTTACTGGTCTTACTTTACAGCCTCTTTGAGGGTTTTTTCCTGACTGGAAATGGGACCTTGGACTCTGATAATGCCTCTGGCTTGGCTGGAGAGAGGTACAAGAAGGGTGTATGAGAGAAAAGAAATTGACCTACTCTGCAAAGGTAAAAATCTACATTCCGCTCACTTTTGCCTTCCTCTCTTCCTACCACTGGCATGTGGCCCTCATAAGGTTGACCAGGAGGGTGAGCTACTGTTGCTCGGTCCCAGCTCCTGCCAACCTAGCAGTTTGAAAGCACGCCCCCCAAAATAGTACAAGTAGATAAATAGGTACCGCTCTGACGGGAAGGGAAACGGCATTTCCGTGCGCTGCTCTGGTTCGCCAGAAGCCGCTTAGTCATGCTGGCCACATGACCCGGAAGCTGTCTGCTGACAAAGCTGGCTCCCTTGGCCTATAGAGTGAGATGAGCACTGCAACCCCAGAGTCGTCCGCGACTGGATTTAACTGTCAGGGGTCCTTTACCTTTACCTTTTTACAAAGGTAAAAATCTACATTCTGCTCACTTTTGGCTTCCTCTCTTACTACCACTGGCATGTGGCCCTCATAAGGTTGCCTAGGAGGGATTGTGGCCCTCAGGCTAAAAAAAAAACAACCCTGCCTTAAAGTCACAGGCATTGTTATGGGACCCTGAGCAGTTTGCACTGTTCCCTCCGTTGTTGTTTTTTAATGCTGTTCTTTCTTTTTTTTTTTACAAAAAGAATCACATTCCTTCCAGGGCAACTGGGAACACTGCACAATTATATAAAAATTACCTCCTCCACCCCAGATAACCTCTAGTCATCTAAATTAGCATATGTATGTTTTATGCAAATTTGTGCCATGGACTTGTGGCTTTTAATTCCTTGAGAGAAGAAGTCAATAGTCATAGCTTTTGTAGCCTGGAAAAAGAAAGGATTTGGTGGGAAATGCCATTTCATTGATGGCTCAGTTCATATTACAGGAAGGGAAAATGGATGTGAAGGCTCATTCTGTGTTTCAAAGGCAACATGTTTAAGGAGATTATACTCCTTGGCATCACACTTCAAAGAGAAGTCTGCCTTCAGAGCCTGTATTTATGACCCGAAGCACCTTATAGATTTTCCTGCCTTCGGTTGTCGCTGAATTGACTTGTCACCCAACTATTCTGACCTCCCCCCTTGTTATGGTTTCTACTTTGTCTATTAGGCACTTGAGAGAGGACAGCTGAGGATGATGAACCATTCAGAATGGAGTGAAGGCAGCAAGCAGGTCAGCATTAGAGGCACAGCTCAGCTGCATCTAATTCCTCTATGTGCCACATTTGAAGGCACATAGGTTTGCCTGCATGAGTTTCATGTCCAAGGACTCGCCTTCTGCATCCTCGATGCCCACCCTGTTCCCCAGACCAGTCTTCTTCAACCTGCTCCCCACCAAATTTTGGACCACCACTCCAACTCCCACCAGCCTCAGCCAGCATGGCCAATGGTCAGGGATGATGGGAGTTGTGGTCTAAAACATATTGAACTCACCAGGTTGGCAAAAGCTGCACTGGACAGTAACCTGGGAGTAGGGCTGCAGGAGAAATTAATCCTGTTTGCATTTTAACGAGAAGCAATATAATTTGCACTTCTAAACCCAATACACCAAGTGAAGCACAAATATCCATAGAAATGTGCATTTATTTGAATTTTTCAATGCAATTTGATGTCAAAATATCTCTTTAAAGGTACATTAGAATACATTTATTGGGAATATCATTTAAAATGCTTTATATTTTGGGAAATTGCTTGTAAAGATGTGTGTTTTAGTATCCAGTGCATACAAAAATGAGCACATTAGGAGAAATTTATACTAAAAATCTTTGCAAACGACTGTGGAAATATGCAGAACTGAATTTAAGACTGGGGGAACTGAAGTGATAGATTTGTCCATTCCTAAATAGAAGGACTAACCAATCCCTTTCTGGCTCTTTGGTCAGCATCACAGTGATGGGACATGGGCCCTTTGGCTTTTCAAGAGACCACTTATAAAATAAAATAAAAGAAATATGTGGGACATCTCACTGTCTTACAGCTTTGAAAATATTATTCTTTTCTGTAGAAGCAAAACCATCTATAAACTCTGTGCTCCCACCTTGAATAAATTTGCTTGGATTGCCAGCAGCCAGAACAACTTCCCCCGGGGGCAGATCCAGCCTGCAGCCTGACAGCTGGCCATCTCTGTCAAATCCAAAAGCAGCTGGATATTTTGACTTGATGCAGAGCTTGACATGTTGCAATATATTATTTATATGTTGGTCGGCTAAGTGCATATCCTACCTTTCCATTCATATATGTGGAGAAGCAGCTTCTAGACTAACTACTTGCTCACGTTATGCGTAACCCAAAAGGTAACCGGGTTGGATGGGCTGCAGGTGAGTAAGGGTGGGGCTGTTGAGAGACTTCAAGCTTCCAGACTCCTCCTGATGACTTATAAAGACTCAGCAGCTTATACACCATCTTGCACTCACGCATACACACCACACAAAAACCTACATGTGCATATCCACAGTACACACACCACTTCCTCATTGCAGGACTGGGCTGAAATTTTGTATGGGGGCTGGTGACTCACCTGAAGTGACTTGGTGGGGTGGATCCGACCCACTAGCCCTGGATTTGGCACCCCTGCTGTAGAGTAAGGAATTTGCAGGCTCTTGTGAGCTCTGTATGAAGGAGCTGTGTTGCAACATTCTGCCTGGTAGTGGAT
This sequence comes from Podarcis filfolensis, assembly GCF_964270895.1. Classification (NCBI taxonomy): domain Eukaryota; kingdom Metazoa; phylum Chordata; class Lepidosauria; order Squamata; family Lacertidae; genus Podarcis; species Podarcis filfolensis. The sequence continues at coordinate 53,641,809 of NC_139611.1, read as the reverse complement.
TTGCAGACTAGGATGTGCCTGCAAGTTTGCAACAGCCATTTGATTATGACTATCTGGTTGCAACCCAAATATTTTCAACATAGACTCTTTCAATTTTCCACCAAACCAAGAGAGACAAGGCATTGGAAGTTCTTTCTAGCTGTCTTCCCTGCCTTGGGCCTTGTTTCATTCAATCTTCTCCCACCCTCAGAGTAGGATCCTGTTCACTGTCTAAGCAGGTGGAATGGACACAAGAAAAGTGCATGCAATATTGTCTTGCCCCGTAGTAGAACCAAGCTGCACACTTGAAATAGTTATCTAATAATTCAGTGAGCAGAGATGCATTTCAAACTGCTGACTGTCCAACTCCAGAAGTGGCTAGATGTATCTTTTCCAGAAAATAAAACAGAACATTAAGTATTCATGCAGCAGAGCTCTTTAGGAGCACAGTTTACTCTTGTGTGCTCAAAGAGCATGTTGAATAAGGTCAGTGCTGTTGAGCCACATCTGGAATTACAACCATCAGGACTGAACCCTGGTAAAATCAGAGAGCTCCAGGAGCAGCACACCCAATAGACAAAGCAGTCTACAGAACAATGATAGGCTGGGATTAATGTTATAGAGACATCACCTTGCCAACAAAGGTCCATATAGTTAAAGCTATGGTTTTCCCAGTAGTGATGTAAGGAAGTGAGAGCTGGACCATAAAGAAGGCTGATCACTGAAGAATTGATGCTTTTGAATTATGGTGCTGGAGGAGACTCTTGAGAGTCCCATGGATAGCGAGAAGATCAAACCTATCCATTCTGAAGGAAATCAGCCCTGAGTGCTCACTGGAAGGACAGATCGTGAAGCTGAGGCTCCAATACTTTGGCCACCTCGTGAGAAGAGAAGACTCCCTGGAAAACACCCTGATGTTGGGAAAGATGGAGGGCACAAGGAGAAGGGGACGACAGAGGACATGATGGTTGGACAGTGTTCTCGAAGCTACCTGCATGAGTTTGACCAAACTGCAGGAGGCAGTGGAAGACAGGAGTGCCTGGCGTGACCATGGGGTCACAAAGAGTCGGGCATGACTAAATGACTAAACAACAATGTTATAGAATTATGCAGTGTAAACTGAGCAGCTGGCCCCTTAGCACATTCACATTCACCAGGCCTCATGGAGAATGTGCCCATAATCCATCCATGAGAGGGGATTGTGAAGAATTAAAAGTAGTATTTACTTACAGTAGCAAAATGAAGGTAGGTTAACACTATCTAAGTTACAAAAGTACAAAATCTAAGTTCAAAATGGTGTCTGAGCTGCAGAGCTCACACATGCACATGTGGTCAGCTTGGAAGCAAGCTAAAGAGAGAGCAGTGCCCAGGCAGGAATGAAGTTTGTAGTGTTACAGCTTCCTGCTGAGGCAGACAAAGGAAGTGCTCTCACAGAGCTCTCTAGCAAATTTTACAGGAAAGTTCTGTAAGCCTCAGTCCCTTTATCTGCCTATCTAGCAAAACATGAATTGTTGGTTTGACTGCAATAATGCTCCACAGCCACGCCATGGCTGCTGTAGCAATGCACCTCTCCTGACATGCAACTGGTCAGCTGAAGGCATGAGCAGGCAGGGGCCCTGGCCTCTGAACATGAGAAGAGTTTGCTGCATCAGGCCAATGGATCATCTAGCCTAGCGTCCTGCTTTCATAGTGGCCAACCAAATGCTTGTGGGAAACCCATAAACAAGATTTGAGCACAATAAGCACACTCTCCCCTCCTGTGGTTTCCAGCAGCTGATATTCAGAAGCATTACTGCCTCCAGCAGTGGTGGTAGAAAATAGCCATCGTGGCTAAGTAGCCATCAATAGCTCTCTCCTCCACGAATTTGTCTAACCTTCTTTTAAAGCATCTAGGTCGATAACCATCAGTTCCTCCAGTGGAAGTGCGTTCCGTTGTTTAATTATGCACTGCATGAATAAGTCCTTTCTCTTATCTGTCCTGAATCTTCCAACTTCCAGCTTCATTGGATGCCCATGCTTTCTAGTGTTATGAGAAAGGGAGAAAAACTTTTATCTGTCCACTTTCTTCATGACACAAGTAATTTTGTAAACTTGTATCATGTTACCTTTTCTCTAAACTAAAAAGTCCCCAACACAGCTGGCTCCAGATCCAGTAAAGCAGATTCTGCATGTTGGGGGCTGGAATAAATCCCCCTCAAAAAAAAATAATAATAATTCTGTCTCTGCTCCTGTGGCTATAATGGCAGCCTGGCACACAGCAATTAAGTGGGTGAGACTCTCCTTCCAGGAAAAGCTTCCCTTGTTTAATGTGAGATGGGTGACTGAGAACTGAACATGCTGGAAGGGAGTCTCCTGGAAGGGAAAGTGTCACATTTTACAGAAAAGAGAGTTTGTGACGCCTTCTCTGTGTTCCTTTCGAGATTCATTTCATATTGTTCTGACAGCTGTGGGACTGGGTGTGCTTCAAAGGAAATGGGAGAGTCATTCATATCACAGTGTCCCTCTGTTGCGGCACAGACATACAAACAGAGACACACACAGCTCTGCAAAGATGGCTCTCCATGAAACCAGGCTGACACAATATTTACTAAGCAATTCCTAATTTTCAGGATTTGAGCTGAAAATTTCACGGTGGAAGGCGAAGCAAAATATGCACATCACTTTGGATTTCCACTCCCTCCCTCTCTGGGCAGAACAGCTCAGTCAGTGTGATATACATTTATTTTAAACATTTCTTGCCTGCAACTTCACAGCAGGCTACAACTAAATTTTGTTGATTGGCAAACAGCGGGTTGAGGGGGGAGGGAGATCAGCAGGTGGAGTGCTGATAGTTACACCTGTTGGGTTTCTGCCTATCACCCAGCAGCTAACGGCATAAAGCCATGGTGGCAACCAAAACCTCCACAAATGAGAGCTTTAAATGGTGTTCAAAAAGTCTGTCCTCTCCAAGGTGGAGGCCCTATGCTGTGTCCTTTATCTTCAGAGATTAGGCAAGGGTACCAGGGATTAGAGCTGGGGAAGAAATTTGATTTTGTTTATGTTTTAATAAGAAATGAACTAATTTGCACTTCTTGAACAAATACATGAACCCAGCTATCCTTCAAAATCCTTCTCTGAATTTTGTAATCCAATCACCAGATGTGTACAGAAATGCATATATTAGGGGAAAGTGTGAGTGAAAATGCATCTATTATTGAAAATAGCACCAAAAATGTGTTATAATAGGGGAAATTGCTTGCAAATATGTGTATAGGAGTCAACACTTCATACATTACTGTTTATTAAAATAGATTCACACAAATGACTGCAGAAATGTGAGGAAGTGAATTTCAGGTGGGAAAAATGAGAAACTGAGAGAAACTAAAATTGCCCATCCCTGCCAGGAACAGGGGCTTTGACTGCCAGCCTAGGAGAAGGAAGAGTGAGGCCATGGCATCAAATATGTCATGCAGCTCCCAGTGGATACATAGCCCCCCCCCCATACACACACATCTTGCCCAAGAGATGTTGCCTAGGCTCATGCACTTCCCCCATCACACACACACTAGCCATCATGGGATGACTTGTTCATGTGTTTCTAAGTCACATGCTTTGTTATCTTGTTCACAGAGTGATATTAGTTCTATACAGAGGTGTAGTGGTCCAGCATCCCGGGCAGTGGGAGGGAATCCAAGACCCATGAAAGGGGAGCTTTTTTTAGCCACTAAGAAAAAGGTCATCTCACTCTTTGTTCTAATTGGAGCCAATCAGAGTGAGTCAGCCAGTGAGGGTTGGCTCCTAGGGTCACTCTGGAGAAAGCATGTGGGAACACTGGAAGCTCAAGGTGCTTCACTTTCAAGAGAACGGTGTGCAAGTTCTGGACGTACAGTTGAATTTCAAGGAAAGCACAACCACAACCCAACTCTGAAAGAAGATATTTGAGCACACCATTCGCCCGTGTTTGTGCACAGAAAATATAAGATCAACTGAAAGGCGACACGTGGAGGTTTGCACTGATCACTGCAATGTACTCCTGATTATTTTTATTGTGTAATTATAAGGTGAATGGGTATGGCTATGAGGGGTGCGTCTGTGATGATCAGGAGGGGATCCTGCTAAATTTGCCACTATACTACTGGTCTCTTGCCACCAGTTGTGTCCCAGTCTTGCAGCAGCCTGGCTAAGCACAGTTCCTGGGAGTTCTGAACCTGTACCTCCAGCCAGTTTTGTTTTGCATTGTTAGGAATACCAGGCTTTGAGAGGAAGCTGGTGTTGCTTCTTTTTTAAAGCTGGGTGCTCTTTTTTTATGCTAAAGATTCATTCCTAGCTCACACCAATTGATTCATATTACATTCCTCGTCGTCATCATCATCATCATCATCATCATCTGTTTATTCATAGCCCACTTTCCCACAAGATTGTGCCCAAAACAACTTGCAACATAGTAGATGAACAATAACAGTTCGAAAAGAAAAGCATGTTAGGAACATTAGAAACAATCGTAACGTCAATAAGTAAATACCCAAAAAAAATCAATTCATACAACATTGTGGAAAACAATACTCAGAAGCTAATTTAACAGCTTATAGCTAAACATGTTATACTAGCGGCATGAAAGATGGCTATACTTTGAGGAAACTAAAAGTACAATATTGTAGAAATGTTAAAGCAGCTTATAAAGAAAACAAAGGCATTAAAGACTTTTTGTAAAGAAAGAACATATATGAGTACGTGATTACATTGCAATATAATTTTATTTTATTTTATTTTTGGTAAACCACTTAGGGAGCAATTCAATGCACAAGAAGCTGGCATAAAGCACGCCGCTGTGAATTAAGCCAGGGTAAAGTTACACTAGATGCAAACCAGAGCCAGCAGGGTGTAGTGTTTAGATTAGAGAGTGTTGGGCTGAGACCTGGGAGACAAGGGCTCAAATCTCCACTCAGCTGGGTGGCCTTGGGCCAGTCACTGCTTCCCAATCTAACCTATCTTGCAGAGTGGTTGTGGGAATTAAATGAGATGGGGAAACAGCATGTTTTCCTTAGAGGAAAAGGTTGGATAAAAAATACAATAAGCCTGATACAGTAGCGGGGTGGTGGCGGCTGCTGCTCTGCCAGGCAGAGGGGAAACAAGCCTTTAAAACTGTGTTATGTGTTGGGTTGCTGGGTCACGTGACTGATCTGAATGCGCTTAGGATCCAGCCTAAGTTCCCTCAAACCTCCCCCCCCCCAGTCCCACCACGTCCCCTGAATTCCCCTTCTTTGGGGGCTTACTCTGGACAAGCAAGATACATTGGCATGTCTTCAGCTGAGCCAGGAATCAGCCATCTGAGCTGGAGATCCACTGCACCCCAAGATGCTCCTTCTGGCAGATCAGGCCACAGGATCACTTCCTTCAAGGCTCTACTTACAACCAAGCAATATAAAAATGTTGTTAAATGAATACATGCATATTTTTAAAAACATACTTATTTAGGGGAAAAAAGTCACACCTGTTGCATCGCCCAGCACAGTCCTGTGGCCCCGAGAAAGTTGCCCATTGGAGAACTGAACTGAAAAAGGTCCCCCAACCCGGCTTGCCTCTTTCAGACATCAAAGAGGTCACCAGGGTTGCCACCTCTTTGCACTGGCCCTGCTCCTGCACCTTTAACTGCAGCCTTCCACACAGGCTGCTTCTTAGGAAGAAAAACTAGAGAACGTGGACAGCTCATTGGGCAAACCTGTAAGAATTTCAAAAAAATAATTACAGTATTTACATCAAATCAAAATTCCCCGGCTGCCTTTTAATGGGCATATTTACAAAGCCATGAATAATAATAAAGTTATCTGTAATGATGTTTGGAAGTGATGTCTTTAGCGTTTGGAGATTTGTCTATTATATCTCCTAATAGATTAAGTCTAAGCCACGCTCTGGTTTGAGGCAGCCAGAAAAGGGGGTTTAACTGTAAGTAGATTCTGTGATGCATTTTTGGGGTGGTGGGAGGGGTGCACATGATAAGAGGCTGATTGGCTGTTACATTTGGGTGGGGAAAGGTATTTCTTTTTTGCACTGTTTTCTTGGCTGGTGTCCTGTTAGTGCTTTTGCTTTTCCTATCTCCAAGTGTATGAGGTGTAACCCTCAGTAACTTGGCAGGCAATTTAGAAGGGTTTCTTAGTTATTTACTCCATTGTTGCTCCTCCCTTCCACCCGAAACCTTAAAGCCATGTAAATAGTTCCTCCCTCTTTCTTCTCGGCAACCCTGTGAGGTAGGCTAGGCTAAGAGATATTGACTGGACCTCCCTGGTCCTAGCCCAACACTCCTTCCCATGAAAAAGCTGTTCACTTCGATTTCCAAACTCCTCGCATCCCAGCAGGGAGATAAACTAGACTAGAATCTTTATTTCTGTTGGGCTGGTTTTCTCCATGTTTGAAGGTTTGATAGCCATCCTCTGTCATCCCTCCCACATTCTCAGAAACAGCAGCGCAATGTATTTAAGCAACATGGCACAAATCCTGAGCGTTGAATTATTTCACCCAAACATTTCTTTGCTTTCAAAGCAAGCACCATGGATAATAAGCAAGACAACCATGAAAAAATATAACAAATTGTATTGCAAATGGAAGAAGATGCACGCATGATGGAGAAAAATGGGCTTCTTTTGAGAGGCTCCAAATGAGCTGAGCGCCATTATCCCACCATTCCCTTTTCAGCATTAATCAGCCCCCATCACCTGTTTGTTTTCGCTGCTTTCTTTCATGTGGGTTTTGTTTTTCCTCCCACCCATCTGGCTTTTAATGGCAAGAATGTTATTTTCCGCACACTGCAGCGATGTGTCAAGCATGTGCCTGACTCAACGTGCTCACAGAAACCTGGGCAGATCTTGTGCAGCCCTGTTAAGGAACCAGCAGCCGTTGCATCAACTCTCCATTCCACAAGGAGGACTGTATCCAGACCACAGACACCCCACTCTCTTGATCTTTCCCCTACGAAACAACTGACTTTTCCTTTTCTCTGAAGTCTCTTCCAGACATGAATGGGTGAATCTGACCATTTTGAATTTTCTCAGTTCCTCATTTTTCAGATCTGAAGTTCAGTTCTCCACATGTCCACATCAGTTTAAAATCATTATGTTTTTAATTCCTCATGAATATTCAGCAGCATTTCAATTCACATATCTCCTAATGTACATTTTTATGTAGTTTTGACTGATATGCACTTTTTTTGCAAAGCAATTTCTCCTAATATAAGGCATTTTATAGATTTCCACATATATGCATTTTATGCACACTTTGCCCTCATACTGTTTATGCATTTTGCACCCTTTTTAATGGTTAGAGAACTGCGTCACAAAATTAGGAGAAATGTAAATTCCAAAGGATTACTGTATTCCAGTTTCTGTATTGTGTTGGGAAATGCAAATAAGGTAGTTTTTTCATGAAGATTCTAGAGGCCAAGCCTTATGAGGAATTGTTGAGATAGTTTGGGATATTTAGCCTGGATAAATAAAGACTGAAAGGTGATGTGATAGCCATCTACAAATATCTGAAGAGCTGTCATATGCAGGAAGGAGTAAGCTTATTTTCTCCAGTTCCAGAGAGTAGGACCAATGGATTCAAATCAAAAGAAGGAAGATTTCAACTAACATGAGGAAGAACTTTCTGGTGGAAAGATCTGTTCAACAGTGGAACGGACTACCTCAGAAGGTGGCAGACTCTCCTTCACTGGAAGTTTTTAAACAGAGGTTGGATGGCCATCTATCAGGAATTCTTTAGCTGGGATTCCTGCATTGAAGGGATTGGACTACATTACCATTGCAGACACTTCCAACTCTACAGCTCTATGGTTTTATGAAGCCCCTACTTCTTCCAAGACCACAGTCACCACAGGCAGTTGTGGGATTGTTGTTAAAATAGTTGTGCTCACCACCACCGCAAAAGGCAACAAACACTGAAAACTGGAGTGATGGCTCCCAGATTCACCCTATGTTTACAGAGCTCATCCACGCTATACATTCAAAGCAGTATCATACCACTTTGAACTGTCATAGCTTCCCCCAAAGAATCATGGGAACTGTAGCTCTTTTTGGGTGCTGAGAGTTCTGAGGAGACCCCTGCTCCAGCCCCCTCACAATATTACAATTCATGGTTTGTATCTGACTAGACTATTCATCACAGTTTTTAAGATTTTAGAATTAACATAATCCTCTTAGCTGATTGTATTTTTTTATTTTTTTATTTATTTGTGCATTTATATTCCACCTTACCTCCAGGCATGTCAAGGATGGCATACATAGTTCTCCCCCATTTTATCCTCACAATGGCCCTGTGCCATTGATTAGGGGTTGAGAGGTACAAGGTCACTGAGTGGGCATAATGGCTGAGTAGGGATTTGAACCTTGGTCTCCCGAGTCCTTGTCCAGCATTCTAACCCCTACACTGTACTATCGGGGTTGCTATTTTTCTTATTGTGCCAGGAACAATCTTCTTCTATGTATTGTATTTATAACAGAGGGGTTGGGCTGCTTTGAGATCCGGTGGTGCCTTTAAATTTATGGTATTTGTGATTCTATACATTTTTGTAAGGCGCCTACAGTTTCCTGCAGAGGTGACACATGAATCCGATAAATAATAATTAAATAATAATAACATTCCCACTTTCACTGATGCAAATTGTTCCCTTTTTAGCAATGCTCTCAGCAGTACAGAAGCAAGACTTCATTTGTACCACGGACAGCTCCATGCAGTGCTCAGGCTGGAGAGACTCCATAGAAAGCAAATCCCTGATGTTGTTTCAGCACCAGTCGTCCTCCAAATGAGCCTTAAATGGGAGCTGCAGATCTATCTCAGTTACTAGCTCTGCCTTCGGTGTCAGGAGTCTCTTCATTCAAAGGAGTCCAGTCTGCTTTAGCAGTTATTGAGTCCCGCAGAGCAGAAGAGACTGTGGTTCCACTAGGGCTTCTGAGCTGCAATGCTGTCAGATAGAGAAGGGCAGGACTGCACCCTTGATCTGGAGAGGCACTGACGCAAGGGTTAGGGTTCTTGCACAAATGCTCCTCATCATGCCACTTTTCCATAGCTAAAACTATTCTCTAGGTAGCTTACTACATAAATGGATTTACATAATTACAAAAATATGACAAAAGTAGTCATAGCCAATCAATAAAAACATATTGGAATGTACACAACAAAATTAAACAATCCCCATATAAGTCATAAGGAGGTTTAAAAACAGAGATTCAAAAAAGTAATATCAATAACAGCAAAATTAATATATCCAGAATTAAATCTTGACCACAACAAAAAATGCTAAACAACACTCCATGCGAAGAGTCTGTATTGATGGACTTGCAGCAAAGATGGTCATCACCTTTGGCTTTTTGCAGCTGGAGTTAATCAATCAATTGCCTCACTGGTTATGTACATCTGAAGCAAATTCCCCCTTTCATTCTGAATCCCCAGCCTTATCCCCTGAAGGTGGGGAGCTTCACCCCAGGGCCATGGCACTAAGCAGGTGTTGTAGGTTTTTACATTATTTCAGAAGTAATTGTTAGACAAAAGAAATATGTCAGTCTTCTGTCAGAAGTGTAACTTCTCTCAAACCACACTGCTCTCATAAAAACCTATCCCTGTCTGAGAGCCCAAATGGATGGGTCCCTTCTTGCCTAATCATACTTTCCAGACAATATTCATGTTTTTAATCATGTTAACAATGACTCCTTTTTGCTCTCAATGGACTTTTAAAAGCTTTTATGCCAGTTTGCCTTTCAGTGTTACCATAGAAGAGTTATGCAGGGAGGGCATGGAAGTATGCAAACGTTGTCCATTTTTCTGAGTCATTACCGCTGCAGCAGCAGCCATTAGGAACGGCTGTGAAACTATTAAATAAGGTTTATATTTATCTCCTGCATCTAAAGGATTCTGGTGGATGTATTTGTTTATTGCTCAGCTACACTTTAAGGGCCAATGTTCCGGAAGATTCATTTTATATTCAGATCACTCACTGGGGCTCCTGCCATTTTCCATCAATTTCAGTGGCAATACCCCAGCAATTAGCGTGGTACGATGGAGTCACGCATGTAATGTGAATGCTTTACCCCTTAATATATTCAGAGTAGTTAAAGATGAGGAAAAGGCTAGATTTCTTTTTAAAAAATAAAAATAAAAATTAACATAACCTTTTGGTGATATGAGGATCCAAGCCTGCTTTCTGCGGTGTGATCCCACCCTGTAGGATATTTCTTGCAACCACAGCAGCAGATTGTGTGGATCTCACCTGTTCAGCTGACACTGGAAATGCCAGCGCCAGGTGCAAAAAACAAACAAACTGCAGGGGGTCATTAAAGTCCACCAAAATGAGTTATCCAAGCCCCAAAATTGGTTCGGTTTTTGTTCTGAGCCAGAGGTGAACTTCTGAATCCCTCCCTACCACTTGCTACTTTCACCTTTGCCCAAATGTGACCCTCCAGACGCCTCTATCCAGCCCACAGGACTCTCCTTTTGCAACATACACCAAGATCACACCCCTCACTAGCCCTGCTGCAAATTTTTGCCCATCACTGTCTCCTCTTTAACTACCGGTATGTGCTGTGTGGCATATGTTTGGCTCCGAGTTCAACTCCAGGAGGTTTTGCTCATTCAGCTGACACCACTACAGGTGTGTGATCTTGTGCACTGATTTCATTAAACAGTGACAAACAGACATTGATGCTAAGCATGGCCATCTAAAAAAATAAAATGCATTAGTCTGTCCATGTTCACCATCCCACTATCTACTGAGCTCCTCAGATGATGATTTTCACTTTCACACCAATTTTTTATTGACTGAAATACACTTTCTTGTGTGCAGGCAGAAACCTGGCCACATTAAAACCTCATGAGAGAGTTAGGAAAAATTAGTTTCTAATAGTATTCTTTGTCCTCATCTCAATTTCACATAAAAGCAGGCAACCTAAAATGAATGTTGTCAGGCTACACTCCCAAGGCAGCTCTTAAGCAGTATAGAGGTTGAAATGTGCTGGTGTGTATGTGTGCAAATTATTTTGATCAGACTTTCTTCTACCTACTCAAGAAGTGATTCAGACTCCCCAAAAGGTCCATGCATCTATAAATGTTGCTTTCCATTTTATCCCTGTTTGAGGATGAAAGTTTTCAGCTACTTAAACTCAACCTAAAGACCAATTGTTCCGCACCTACATATGAGCTCTATCTTTGAAGATATAATGTTCTCTCCAATAAGACCTCTCAATGCTTGGCGTAACATTTGTTCATTTATTCTTAAACGAAATTCTGCTGGCTAGTCTGAACATGGCAGAGGTGAGAAGAAGGAAGGAGGGAAAGCATGCAGTATGGATATTTGGGTCCAAATTAAGAATGGGGAATAAATTTGATTCAACTTTCATTTAAATGGGAACTTACCTAATTCGCACTTTGCGAAAGCATGCACAAACTGAAGCAGAGCCATACTTCTCTGAATTTTGCAGCATAGGTTCTCCAGCCAAGTAGTGTGTACAAAAATGCAAGTATTTGAGGAATATGTGCATGTGTTGGTTTTTTTAAAAAAAAACTCATAAAAATGCATTATGTTATGGAAAATGGGTTTGTAAATGCTGTATATTAGGGGAAATTGCATGCAAACATGTATATTAATTTCCATGAGATTTTTTTTTAAAGTCAAACTGATGTGGAAATGTGGAGTACAGGATTTAAGACCGGAAAAATGAGAAACTGAAATAAGACGGGTTTGCCCATCCCAAATCCAAATCTAGCATTGTCTTCTGGACTGAAGAGCTAAGAACTCACAAGAAATGGCCCTGTATTTGAAAGGTCTGTATGTAGAAATCTCTTGACTGTAGCATCCTGTAGTCACCCCTGTGGCCCCTCCCACCACTGGCATGTCGCCCCTGGAAAGTTGTGCAATAGGGAATACTGTAAAAGGTCTCCCCCCCCCCCCCGCCCACTGCTGTATTGGAAATGGATGAAATTCTTCTTATACGGCTGAGCTGGGTTTGGGAAATAGCCCTAGGCTGTGTGCCACTAGCCATTCCTTCCCTTGAGCCAAGCTGTTTAAGCTTAATTGGAATGAGCGGCACTCTTGCAGCATTTCTCTGCAGTAAACATTTAGGAACAGCCGAGTCGCCCCTTTCAGCTTGACTCATTCATTTCCTTCGTGAACTTGATCACTGAACCCAAGTAGAAGTGTGAGGAGCGGAACCGGCTCTTTGCAGTCAGTAATTCCAAAGGTGATAGGATCCCTTCATCCTCCTGCTGGAGCGGGAGCTTGTAATGGGATTTGAGGCCTTTAATCTATCAGGTCAGTGGTTCAGATCCAAGGCAAGCCTGCAGTAACTGCCAGCCATTATCACCCAATAGCTCCTGCAGAAAGTTATTTCGGTCTCTTCTGCAAGTACCTTCTGAGAGGAGATGGGGGAGCTCTGCTGAACCACACACCCCACCCTCTCCTTGTGAAGAGAAACACCCCCAGTGGTTGATCACTCTTCCATCCACTTTGAAATCTCCCAGCATTGCTGCCTTTTTCTGGTCAGACTCACTTGGATTGTCTTTTCTAACTGCTGGTCTTAGACATGAAGGGAAGTTCTGCAAACGCTGGACAGCTGGCAGCAATGTGCTTTGCCATGGAAGCCTCTCCAGTAAAATGGGTCTGAAGAAACAGATGGTGGGAAAGAACCTCCTCTTCCTGAGGCCCCAGAGAGGCCCTGACAGTCAGAGCCACAGTTGTGGCTTCTGTGAGTTGAAGGGTGTAAGAAGAGCCCTGCAGGATAAGGCCCATGGTACATCTAGTCTAGCATTGTGTTCTCACAGTGGCCAAGCAGATGCCTGGATGGGAAGCCCAGAAACAGGGTCTGAGCATAACAACACTCTCCACGCCTGTGGTTTCCAGCAAGTGGTATTCAGAAGCATTTCTGCCTTTAACTGTGGAGGCAGAGCGAGGTCATGATGGCTAGCAGCCATTGATAGCCTCACCCTCCATGGGTTTATCTAACCCTCTTTTAAAGCCATCCAAGTTGGTGGCCATTATTGCCTCCTGTGGGAGTGAGTTCCTAACTATGCACTGCCTGAAGAAGGACCTTCTTTAATCTGTCCTGAATCTTCTAACTTTCAGCTTCATTGGATGTGCCTTACTTCTAATGTTATGGGGGCAGGAGGGGTTTTTCTATCCACTTTCTCCATGCCGTGCATAATTTGTTGAATTTTAAACTCCCTTAAATCCATTTGTGACTGGTGCCAATTGGAACTGGTGGGGTGGAAGGCAGGAAGACCAAGAACAGATTAAACCTTATGACTGCGTATGACATGAGTTTGCATCTGAATCACCTGTGATATTGCATAGGGTTGTAGGGTGCATCTCTACCCCTTCATCAGCACCACCACTTTAAACATCCTCAAGTAGGTGACTGGTGTAATTGTGGCAACCCAGGATACATATTTGGTGGGGCATTTTCTGTATTAGAGCAATGGGCTTTAAATTCTATTCCAGGAACCACTGGGTTCTTTGAGAGCTCTGCAATGAAAATATCAGTAATGGTGGACAAACTGTTGAAAGACTGCTGGTCTTCATTACTGATCATTCCTTATAATGCATACAGAAAGCAGCTGAGGCTAAATAGGCATAACTGTGACGCTTCTATGAACAGAGCATGTACATTCCAGAACTTTTCCCAGCATGCTCTGCAAGCCGCAGGGGTTCTGTAGCAGATACATCAATGTGGAAAGGGATCTCTGCAACTAGAAAGTTTGAGAACCACCCGATTGCGTCATTTTGCCACAAGCAAAGATCAGGTTTGATAATTTGGGGTGCATACAAGCTTTTGTTGTGCCTTTGATCTTTTCATGGTGGGGGTGTTGAGGGTGGGGGTGTTGAGCTGTCACTCTTTCTTCTCTCATTTGTTGCTGTTCAATGTGTTACTGAACAACAAATGATCGAATTGCCATTCTCTGCATAAACCATGTCCTCCACTAATTAAAGGCAAAGGTATCATTTGTCTTGTGTTCAAGGTGAAGAATGCCAGTTATTTTATCTGAATGTGCAGCAAAGTTGAGTGATTACGGCAGCCCCACCACCATTTGCCCCCAGTCTGGAAGAGGAAGATTTCCAAACTGAAACCCCCTTGATGTCATATTGCAAATCAGAAGAAGTCCCAGGAATCTTTTGTTCAAGCAGAACCAAAGAAGGAGCAATAGCCAAAGTGGAGATAAATGCAAAGGTGATAAGGAATTAATGGCACATGAAAGCATGCCTCTTTGCTCTGTGACACGAGCCTTAAATCAAGGGCATCAGTCAGGCATATTGCTGGGGAAAAAGAAGGGGGTGATATTTTGAAAGAGAGAAGCATCTAGGGAAGGAATCTGGAGACATGGAGGATGATCATAGCTCAGAAAGCTACACATGACTAGATTGACTCATGACCCAGAAACGGAATGGGGAAACCTGACCTAGGTGGGTTATACCAGTGACATTGTCCCTTAAAAAGTGTGTGGGGGGGTATTTTTTCTTTACTACTGATTGTCAGAAATGCAAATGGAAAAATAACTGTCCTGAATTTTATCTGTCCTGAATATTTTATCTGTCCTGAATCTTCCAATATTCAGTCTTCATTGGATGTTTACAGGTTTTCGTGTTATGGGAAGGAGGAAAAAAAATTTCTCTACCCACTTTCTCCATGCCACACATAATTTTATAAACTTCTATCATGTTACCTCTTACGTTTTCTCTCCCAGAAGTAAAAAGCATGGAGACTTCCTGTAGCTTGGGTTTTATATATATATATATATATATATATATATATATATATATATATATAAAGACATTGAAAGAAAGGGCCTCAAATACCCTCTGAGTCTAAACAAAATATATAGTGACTTTTCTTCTCAATGTTTGGTGTTTTACTCCACCCATTCAGCCAGAAGGATTCCTGTGCCCCCCCCCACCCCCATGATTTAGGCCAGGCATAGGCAAACTCCAGCGCTCCAGATGTTTGGGACTACAATTCCCATCATCCCTGACCACTGTTCCTGTTAGCTAGGGATGATGGGAATTGTAGTCGGGCGTTTGCCTATGCCTGGTTTAGGCATTTCTCTGGATTACCTCTTCCAACTCAGCTCAGATGGGTGGCTACCTGGGGAAATGCAGATGCAGATTGTCATGCAAATTTATTTTTTTAAAAAATAAATGAGTAAATCATAAACTGATGCGGAAATAGGGAAAACTGAACGTTACATTGGAAAGATGACAAGCAGAGAACAGCTAAACTTGGCAGATTTGTCCATCCTTATCCACACTCCAAACTGAGTTCTGAAATGAAGTCATGGTTATCATTGCCATCTATGAGGAGCAAATATATTTCCTAAAAGGATGTATGTCATGTTCATTCTGGTTATTTCCTCAATGCTAGCTCGTCTGGCTCTGTGGAAATGGAAGGCAAAAACCATGCCTTCCTGGTTAAGCCTCAGTGTAGCTCTGCAAACTACAGTGGTCCCAGAGGATAATACCGACCCCGGCACTGAAATTATTTTTAGTAACTTTAATACTTCCTTCTCTAGACACCTCCACAGGGTACAGCTGGGAAAAGAACAAAGTCAGTTCACTCTCTTTTTGGATTCATTATTTCCATTTTCAAATAAGTATCTTGTTGCATTCTCCGGGGCAGCTGACAGCAAGAGCCAAAAGCTACAGCTTGAATTTCTCATAAGAGGGGAGATCAATAACCGGGCTGTGACTTAGACACGAGGCACGTAAGCAACCGCTGGATTTCAGGCTAGTATTTTTGGACAAATTCTATACACTCTTTGTGCAGAATGGATGAGCAGAAAGACCCATTCATAGAATCATAGAATCTTAGAGTTGGAAGGGACACCAAGATCATCTAGTCCAACCCCCTGCAATGCAGGAACCTCAGCTAAAGCATCCATGACAGATGGCCATCCAACCTCTCTTTCAAAACCTCCAAGGAAGGAGAGTCCACCACCTCTTGTGGGAGTCTGTTCCACTGTTGAACAGTTCTTACTGTCAGAAAGTTTTTCCGAATCCACCTAACGGTAACCTCGTTCAACCCACATTTTACCAGCAAGAATATCATGGCGGATTTGTCAAAAGCCTTACTGAAATCAAGATACACCATGTCCACATTTCCCTGATCCACCAAGTTTGTAATTCCATGAAGAAGAAGAAATCAGATTGGTCTGGCATGACTTATTTTTGAGAAACCTATGCTGGGTTTTAGTAATCACAGCATCATTTGCTAAATGCTCACAGACCGACAGTTGAATTATCTGTTCTAGGACCTTCCCTGGTATCGATGTCAAGCTCACCAGTTGGTAGTTACCTGGGTCTTCCTTTCCCCCTTTTTGAAGATGGGGACAACATTTGCCCACCTCCAGTCTGTAGGGACCTCACCTGTTCTCCAAGAATTCTCAAAGATAATAAACAAAGGCTCTGAAATTACATCCACAAGCTCCTTTAGTACCCTTGGATGCAGCTCATCAGGCCCTGGAGATTTGAATCCATTTAAAGTAGCTAGGTGTTCCCTTACTACCTCTTTTCCTATCTTGGTCTGCAGCTCCCTCCTTACATCATTTATTCTGTTATCATCAGGTTGGGCATCACTTTCCTTTTGGGTGAAGATAGAGGCAAAGTAGGCGTTGAGTAGTTCCGCCTTATTCCTGTCACCCAATAGCATTTCTTTTTTTTTCCTTTCTTTTTTTTTAAATAAATTTTCCAACATATATTAAAACACAATACAACTGACAACACATAAACAAACAAACATATAAACACGTATAATTTCATAACCTCTTTTTCTTAAACCTTATTTCAACGACTTCCCCATACCTCCCTTTTCTGCATCCCTGTTTTAAACTTTTCCAGCAACCCCTAATTTCAATTATTTATAATTCACTTTCTTTAATCCTTTTTCTCTTACCCAATTATTTGTCACTGCAATTCTGTTTTACGTTACCCATGACATTTTAGCACTCATTAATTTTACAACAGTTCTTAAGATAAACTTTAAATTTCTTCCAATCTTCTTCCACCGTCTCTTTTCCTTGGTCGCGGATTCTGCCAGTCATCTCAGCCAGTCCCATATAGTCTATCACCTTTGTCTGCCACTCTTCCAGCGTGGGTAGTTCTTGTGTCTTCCAATACTTTGCTAGAAGAACTCTTGCTGCTGTTGTAGCATACATAAAGAACGTCCTATCTTTCCTTGGCACCAATTGGCCTACCATGCCCAGGAGAAAGGCCTCTGGTTTCTTATGAAAGGTACACTTAAGTACCTTCTTAATTAATGCTCTTCCTCTTACTTTGGACATAGTCAAATAAACCTTTTTATTATTTTTGACCTCTCTTGCAAGCCTGAGCTCCTTCTGAGCTTTAGCCAGCCTAACTGCCACCCTGCAACTGTTGGCTACTCATGTATATTCTTCCTTTGTGATTTCCCCTTTCTTAAATTTCTTATACATGCCCTTAACTCTCAGTTCATCTGTAACCTCTTTATGAAGCTACACCCATTTCCTCAGATGCCTCCCACTTTTCTTTCTCGTTGGTATTGGGCCTTCAATATTATATAAACTCTCATCCTTCTTGGACTCCCTTCTCACTGAGTATTTCTGACCATGGGATCACATCCAGTAGCTCCTTCAGCTTTTCGAAATTAGCCTTCTTAAAGTCCAGAGTTCATGTTCAACTACACTCAGTTTTGCATGTCAAGGCCCCCAAGCCACCCCCAGGAGAATAAAGGCACAAGGACACAGAAATTTAGGTTAAATGTTATTGGGCAAAATTTAGGCCACAACTTTATTGGTTACAGAATGTGAGCGGTATTGGCTTAGGCATTGGCATCAATAGACTATATCTGACTCCTGCCTGCCTTGCAGGAAGTCTGGTAAGGGTAAACCTCCAGTAGGGGGAGCCCCGCCGATGTGGATTGACTCGAGCATCCCCTGGGTTCCTGATGGGGTCGTGGCATGGCCCTAGCCCCTCCCCGGGCTTCAGACAAGATCCACACCCCTGGATTCCTTTAGCGGAAAACCCTTAAGTATGGAGGGGCAGGTGTTGGCCTCCCCTCCCCAACACATCACTATTTCAATGCCTAACCGCCAAACCTTACAAAGTTGTGATGATTGCTACGAGGTAGGCGAAAACCAAGTGGCTGGTGCCAATTTGCCAAGTGGAAAAAAGTCCTACCAGGCCCCTCAATGGCGACCAACCAAAGTCCATAGCAAGGCCAATGATGCAACCTGGAAAAAAGGGAGGGAGGGCAGGAGATCTGTGGCGCGAGGCTAAAAGAGGAAGTCTCAGAGTCGTGCTGAGGCTTAAATTGTCCCAGGCCACGCCCCCAGGTGAGCTGATTGGCTACCTGGCATCCTGACGTGACCAGGGTCTCCCCCAGCATGACGCGGGACACCGTCCCGCCCTGACGCTGAGGGGAGTGGCTAGGGGGCTGGACCGCAACCCGGCCCCACCAGAAAGTGGACCTGATTTCCCTTGCCTCTGTATCTTGAAACCCAGGAGAACATGATTACTTCCTCCCAAGTTTCTGAGTGCTGCCACTTCATCATTCGTTTGCTGCTTTTCCACAGAATTTGTACCCAAAAAGACTCTCAATATGTCAAATGAGCAAGAATATAAACATTACAATTCAAAATATCTCTTTGGAACAATTGCAAATAATCGTAACTTCAAGAATCAAAATACATCATTAGAAAGGTTAAATCATTGTATTTTTAAATTAGGGCAGATAAACTAACCCTAAATAACAGCCTAAGACTTAACAGGATAGAGAGCAAAGCCTGGTGCAGAAATACAGCGGTATTATGTGGGGCCAGTGGGGTGAAATCCTTTAACAGGGTGCTGCCATAGAAATGGACAGTGCTTGTCCTACCATTAGGCAGAATGAGGCAGATGCCAGAGGGAGGTGGCAGCAACCAGCCCAGCCATTCTTCTCTATCAGAGATCAGAGTCCTGTCATGTCCCACCTAAGCTAGCTTGCATCCCTCAGGTGCACTAGAGGGTGCTATGCCATTGCCATTCTTGACGTGAGATGAACCTTCCCATCCTGTCGGCCTCTGTACCTGGAATGTGAGCCTAGCAAATTTACACCCCCAGTGCCACTGCATGGGAAAGGATGCACAGCTATCCTTTCAAATCTGCACTTCTCCGAGTGTTGTGTTGCAAAACAGGTGTACAAAAAAAAGTTTTTAACAGAAGAAAGAATGCACGGAAATGCTTGTATTAGTGAAAATAATGTGCAAAGGCGGTAATATTAGGGGAAACTTCATAGAATAAGTGGTCCCATTGGGTGAAATACACACAAAGATCTATACAGATTTTCACGTGGACTAGATTTTAAAAGTTAACTGATGTGCAGATGGGGAGAACCGAAGAGAAGACTGGAAAAATGAGGAACTGAGAACACCAAAATGGACAGAAACCTCCTTCCCTGGCTACCCCAGGCATGGATCCTTTAAATCTCCAGCTGAAACAAGGGTGATGGGCAGACATGGTCCTCTGTGGCCTTTCCATATAGGTCCCTCTTCACCTGTTGTGTCAAACAGGCTTCCAGGTGTGCTGCATGTGAGGCAGGCGGCTAGAAGCATGATGCACCACACCAAAATCGCCAAATGGGGAAAAGGAGGTGCAATGAAAGAACACTTTCCATGCAGCTTGTTATAAGGCTTAAATATCCACCTTTCCACAGGAAAAGATTCTGGAGGAAATTCTCTCTCTCTCTCTCTCTCTCTCTCTCTCTCTCTCTCTCTCTCTCTTCCCACCTGCTATTGGGAGCATGGAAGCAGCATTCAAGTACTGAAGTGCCATCTCTGAGGTGCCGTTTTCCTTTCCCTGTTAATTGCAGGCAGCAGAGGCTTGTGCCGTAGTTTGAAATTAAAAAGAAGGTCATGACATTCTAGGGGGCTTTTTGCCATTTATGAAACTGTCACAGGCCTTTCAAAAGTCAGATACTTGAGTCACCAGGGGGGAAGAAAGCAAAATGTGTATGGGGCTTCTGGGGGAGATTGCCTTAATTTTTTATTCATGGTTGAAGTCTTTTATGGCACACTTTGAGACCACTGAATGGTACCCACAAACGTCAGTAATTGATCCATATAGTCCGGGCTCTCTGACGACTTGCACAGTGTGCAATGCATAGAAAGCCGCTTCCGTGCCTGTGATTACGTTGCTGCCTCCATGCAGAAATCATGTAATGAGGAATCCATGCTGTGAACATCCAACTCTTTCATTGACTGGGATGGCTCTGTTACATTTTTTTAAAAAGTGACAAATTTGCAGAGAAAGTGTCAAAGCATCCCTCAGCCACAATGCCTGGCAGTTGTCCATGTTGCTATTTGTTAGCAAGCTCTGTGTGGATAAATGGCAGAGGAATCCCGTGAGTTGAAGCTGCATTTTCTTCCGTAAGGGTAATGAAGCAAATCATATTTGGAAGGAGGAGGGGGAAAGCAAACTCAAGTTCAAGTGCTTAGTTAAAAATATGGATGGTAAAGAAATTCAAATCTGTTTGCATTCACTCACTTTCAAAAGCAATGTGCAAACTGAAACACAGCCACCCTTAAAAATGTGCACATCTCCACATTTTGCAATGCAGTTATCCAGCCAACTAACGTGTACATGAATGAACATACAAAGGAAACTGTGCATTAAAATGCATATGTTAGCAAAAATAGCATGCAAAAATGCATTATATTAGGGGAAGTAAGCTTTACAAAAAGTATCAGTTGGGCAAAAATTGCATAGATGGATGATAGATTAATAATAATAATAATAATTTATTTATATCCCACCCATCTGGCTGGCTTTCCCCAGCCACTCTGGGCGGCTTCCAACAGAATATTAAAATACAATAGTCTATTAACCATTAAAAGCTTCCCTAAACAGGGCTGCCTTCAGATGTCTTCTAAAAGTCTGGTGGTTGTTTTTCTCTTTGACATCTGATGGGAGGGCGTTCCACAGGGCAGGTGCCACTACCAAGAAGGCCCTCTGCCTGATTCCCTGTAACCTCACTTCTCGCAGCGAGGGAACCGCCAGAAGGCCCTCCGCAGATGATAGATATATAAAGACATTAATACTAAATTGCTGATTAATTTTCATGAGGACTTTTAAAAATGAAAAATCATAAACTGGTGTGCAAATGTGGAGAACCAAATACTGGAAAAATGAGAAGTCAAGAGAAATTAAAATTGACAGTTTTGCCCATTCCCATTTAGTTGCAAGTTCTTCTAATGCTCATCTAAACTGGAAAAGTTCAAGGACAGGAGACTTCCCAAATGGCTGGTCTCTCAGTTCCAGTGATTTATTGGCCCTGCATCCATTTCCTTCCCTCCTCTGCCGCAGACTGATGGAACGGTTACAGTGAGGAAGAGCCTCCTGCCCCCCCCCCCCAAGGAACTGTTATGACATCGCCTTCTGGGCCAGGGATTGTTTAGAACAGAGGAGGTGGCTATTCAAGGATCTTAAAATGTTACGGCTGTTTGAACAGAGAAAGCACACTTTAATACGGGCCAAAGGTTTATTTTCATCAATGCATGCATTTCCTGACTTTTAAGCGGAACCAGCCTGTTCTTCAAACTATCCCAGACCTGACCTGGCTATCAAAACCTTGGAGGCCCACCCTGAATCCTGATTTGTATGCTTTTCACCTCTATATATTTGGGGATTTGGGTGCTTTGGGATTTTTTGTTTTCTTTCAGACATCCGCAACAGCCATTGTAGTCATCCATTCCTTGAAAATGAAGTGTGTTTGTGTGGGCATTTCAACTGTTTTGTTGTTGTTGTTGTTGTTGTTGCTTCTTTGTTTTTGTTTTGCCCTCTCTTTTCACATCCACAGGAACAGAAATAACAAATCAATCACCCGGAGTAATTCCAGAATATGTACAGGAAACAAGCACAAAATTCAGACAAACATTTTGACCTTTGCTGTTGGAAGCCCATTTTCTCCATTTATGTCCAACTGCTCACTTAGCACACCCACTTTGCTTCTATCCTGCTTTTCTTTAAATATGTGTGGTGAATATTTGGGGGAGAAGGATCTGAACATTGGCTGGTCCTAAATACGACATCTAAAAAGCTCTCTCTCACACACACACAGTATATATATCCTCTTTCAAGCCCCACCCCCCCCAGGTTAATACACTGTTTGCTTATAACAGCAAGTCACAGCAATAAGTTTTACTTACTAACTAACTTTGAAAGATTATTTGTGGCTGTGCTTTCACAAAAAGGATTATTATCAAAAATTTACAGGATATTGACAGAGTTGCAGGGTATTGATCTTCTGTAGACATCAAATGGGAAAATAATTCTAGGCATGAACCTCTAATGTATGGTGGTTGCATATCTGTATTGATGGGTTTCATTATTCTATTGAAACCAGTTCTGGAGAAAATTCCTCAAAGCTGTTATATCTGTGGTATCATACACCATTAAGAATTCAGTTCATATCAGTCAGTTCATAATGACAGATCTGCAATTCTATCAAGGCAGACTTGAAGCTTATCCAATGGTCACATGAAGACAGTAGGTTGGATCCAGGCTAGGAGAGTTACACATGGCTCCTACTTTGTTGTTGTTGTTTAGTCGTTTAGTCGTGTCCGACTCTTCGTGACCCCATGGACCAGAGCACGCCAGGCACTTCTGTCTTCCACTGCCTCCCGCAGTTTGGTCAAACTCATGCTGGTAGCTTCGATAACACAGTCCAACCACCTCGTCCCCTGTTGTCCCCTTCTCCTTGTGCCCTCCATCTTTCCCAACATCAGGGTCTTTTCCAGGGAGTCTTCTCTTCTCATGAGGTGGCCAAAGTATTGGAGTCTCAGCTTCAGGATCTGTCCTTCCAGTGAGCACTTAGGGCTGAATTCCTTAAGAATGGAGAGGTTTGATCTTCTGGCAGTCCATGGGACTCTCCAACACCATAATTCAAATACATCAATTCTTTGGCAATCAGCCTTCTTTATGGTCCAGCTCTCACTTCCATACATCACTACTGGGAAAACCATAGCTTTAACTATACGGCTCCTACTAGAATCAGTGAAACTTATTTAGTCATGATTAACCACATTTATTTCAATGACACCTGGGGACAAACCTGGTCTGGACCTGATTCACTGAGAAATTCTGGAGAGAGATAGCTGTAAGTACAAAACAGAGACTGATCCATTGTATGCCAGCTCCAAGGGTCCTTTGGGGGTTCCCTCACTGCGAGAAGTGAAGCTACAGGGAACCAGGCAGAGAGCCTTCTCGGTAGTGGTGCCTGCCCTGTGGAACGCCCTCCCATCAGATGTTAAAGAAATAAACAACTACCTGACGTTTAGAAGACATCTGAAGGCAGCCCTGTTTAGGGAAGTTTTTAATGTTTGACGTTTTATCGCTTTTTTATTATTAATAATATTCTGCTGGGAGCCGCCCAGAGTGACTGGGGAAACCCAGCCAGATGGGCAGGGTATAAATTATTATTATTATTATTATTATTATTATTATTATTATTATTATTATTTGCATTACCAAGTTCTGGGGCAGGGTGCCACTAAATATACCATTACCTGGAGATGGAGGTGGTTGCCCCCATGTCCTGCTTGTGGGCTATCAGAGAAAACTGATTGGGCACTGTGATTGGCCAGAGATTGGCTGGCCATCTGTCAAGAATTCTTTAGCTGGGATTCCTGCATTTCAGCAGCTGGACTACATGACCCTTTGGTTCCCTTCCAACTCTACAATTCTTTGAACATCACTGGGATACTAACAGTATTTATTTTAAGACCCCAGCCCACTCCCCCACCCTAACCCTTGGATCATTGCTAAATATTGCTGGCATATTAAGAAAAGATAATTGCAATTTGATCATTCTGCAACTCCATATGCATCCTAACTAAATTTGCTGTGCTTGATTAGCTTTTTTAAAAAGGGGGGGGGAGAGCTACATTTTAGAACAGATTGTGTTCACTGTATACTGAAGAATTCAATATAACTTTTAAAAAAAGAAAGAAAGAAATCCAACTACATTAATCCTTTACAGCAAAAACAATCACCCCTTGTTGCCTGATTTGCGTGGGTTATGGGCAAGAGGAGGTGTGATTGTTTTCCAGAAGGGAAATCCTAGAACTCAGCTAGGATCTAATTTCCCTGCAAGGCAGCATTAAGCAGCTCTCATTTTCCTTGGAGAACTTTCACCAACATCCAGCTTATTTTCTTTGGGAAGGAAGATGCTTTGAGAGTTGATGCTATTATAGTCTCAGAAATAGCGTGTGCTATTAAGCAAGTACCACTTAAATCCTAGGCTGGGCGAAAAGCCAGCTTCTGGGCTTTAATCATCCTGAGCACACCTGCAGCACATAATAATGAGATGTAAAGTCACCCCAAACAATAAACAGGAAGTTTAGGAAATGGGGACTGAGGTAGATGGGGAGCCGCTTGTCTGGAAGCAATTATTTTACGACAGCACGGAAACGATATCCGGAGCACTTTGTATTGCAATGAGATGTAGCCCTGGGTTGTGGGATTAAAGCTGTCATTTTCTAAAATGGCACCTTGCCTGTAGACTGGAGTATCCATCTGCAATAACTGTCCATCTTCTAGCTGCACCCAATTAATAGCTGTTCTTAATGCAAATGTGAGCCCCAGGTTCACGGTATCTGCATATTACAGCAACTCCCCCAAACCACTTCGTAACCAAATGCCACCAATTTGTAGAGAACATTCCAAAATTCTCCGCATACAGATCTCTTCCTAGATTTTGGAGTTGTGAATTGAAAAGCAGGCTTGGTCAATTAGGAATTTTCCACTGTTATTATTTCAACAGATATCAATATTGAATTAGAAAGTTTGCACTGAAAACCAGGTGAAAACAGTGCTTTTTTCTGGGGGAATGCAGGGGAACGTATACCCCTAAACATTTTGTGAATCTTTGTACTTTTGTCCATTTACTGTATTTATTTTTCCTGATTTGAACTATAAAATAGTTATTTTCTAGAGTCAAAATGAGAGTACTCCTAAACATTTTTTTAAGAAGAAAAAAAGCACTGGGCTGTGGTAAATTGTGAATTGACAGACTTTTGGACCCACTTCTTTGTGTTAAGGGCCTATCTTTGTACCTAATTACTGGAATTCATGTTTCACAAGTCTAATTTATGTGGTCTCAGAAAGACCACAAAGAAATGAGGCAAATTGAATTAAAGCTAAACTCTTGCTGCTGTAAGGCTCGCAACCTCCTCTGTTTAATATCTTCCTCCCGCAAAAAGGTTAAGAATTATTTCTTCCGTAATTTAAGCATCAGTTTACCTTAAAAATGGAGCCTCATCTTGAGGAGTCGTCTGCAATTTCCATCCTGAGTTCAGCAGGGGATACAATTGATCTGCTCAGCTGTAAGAGAAAGTGGGGTCAATAAACCCTACAGGAGACCGTTTCAGTGGCCAGCAGGACAGGGCTCCTATGACTTTGGCTCCAGAATACTTTAGCAACTGAAATCCATCAAAAAAACACAAAGGGTTGGGCAAGAAATAGGATTGAGTGAGACAGAAGATGCCAGCAGGTTATGTAAAAAGGTAAAGGGACCCCTGACCATTAGGTCCAGTCGTGACCGACTCTGGGGTTGCAGCACTCATCTCGCTTTATTGGCCGAGGGAGCCGGCGTACAGCTTCCAGGTCATGTGGCCAGCATGACTAAGCTGCTTCTGGCGAACCAGAGCAGCGCACGGAAACACCGTTTACCTTCCCGCCAGAGCGGTACCTATTTATCTACTTGCACTTTGACGTGCTTTCGAACTGCTAGGTTGGCAGGAGCAGGGACCGATCAAAGGGAGCTCACCCCATCACGGGGATTCGAACCACCGACCTTCTGATCAGCAAGTCCTAGGCTCTGTGGTTTAACCCACAGCGCCACCTGCATCATAAAATGGTTGCAATGCATTGTGGGTGTTCTGAAGCTTCAGTGGGGGACTTGGTGAAAACCACTCCATCTTCTTGTGTTCCAGATCTGCCAAATCCAAACTTTGAACTTTGGACAAAAATGATTGTTAAATGTGTTTTCTGTGGGACATGCAAAATGAAGTAATTATTCAAGCAGTGCATAGTTAAATTATAGAACTCACTCCTCCAGGAGGCACCAATGACCATCAACTTGGATGGCTTTAAAAGCAGATCAGACAATGGCCATGATCTGCCTCCACTGTCAGAGGTAGTCTATCTCTGAGTACCATCCCTGTCAGCAACTGGAGGAGAGAGCATTCATACTCAAATCATGCTTGAGAGTTTCCCTGTGGCATCTGGGTGGCCATTGCGAGATGCTGGACAAGATGGGTCACTGGCCTGCTTCGGCAAGATGTTCTTACGTTCTTATGTTCCCCAATATCCCAGTTGCATGGGAAGCAAATCTCCAGACTATGTGAAAAAGGCTGATTATTCAGCTCCTCCTTGGCAACACTCAAATTTCTGCCTTTAATTGTAGTTTGAATGTTTCCTTTCTTTTTCCTTTTCTTTTAAATGACAAAGAGAGGTAGCAAACATGTCATAACAATCTTAGCATTAAGAATAAACGACGACGGGTGGAGGGGGACAAAGACACATTTTCAATGATTTATTATTAAATTCTTCACTAAAAAACCAGTAAGTTGAATTTTCCTATTAACGCAATTGAGAATGTAATGAGCTTCTTAATTTATGACTTCAGTAAGTTTCTCTGATTTGAATTATAAAACTATCATGCATGCAACATTCTAATTGCCCGAGTGTGTCTGAAGATGACAGTTTGTTTGGTTTTCATTCCGGCATCTAATCTAAATAAATTAACAAATAGCAGACAGTCTCTGCCGCAAGTCATTGTGATATGTGAATAAATGGGTTTGCTTTTTTTTTTTAATGGATAGATTTTAAGTTATTAAAATAAGAATAGTAAACGTACCTCTTTCTTAGACCTCAGAGAGTTGTTTTTCTTCATGGATGACAGCCTTGGCATTGTTTTTAGCCACAGGGGTATCCCTAAATCAAAATAGATGAGGAGCATTTTGCAGGAGGTTTCACCCCAAACGGCAGAAGTTGTCCTTCTGCACCCCACTTCAGAAGACCTTAAACAGAACGCAAAAGGAAGCTCACCTGATCCAACGTCCTGTTCTCACCATGGACATCCAGGGGCCTGTGAGAAACTCACAAGCAGGATCGGAGAAAGATGGCCCTAAGCAGCAGCCATAGGTGTGGTGGTGCTGTTGATGAATGAAGAAGTGGAAGAGAAGGGGGATGGAGATTTACTCAGAACAACGCTATTATTCCATGGGGCTGCATTCCCAAGCCTCTCTCTGTAAATACTGGATAAAAGCAGATGGTAAGGACTTTTCCTTGTCTTATCCATTCCTGCCATGGGGGTTGGTTCCTAAGCTGCCCAACACCAGATTGGGGGCCATCAGTGCCTCCTGTGGGAGCAAGAGCCCTACTGGAGTCAGGGCCAGTCTTAGCATTAGGCATATTGTGACAAGCGCCTCAGGTGGAAGAAGCTTGGGGTGGGGCAATGACAGCTGCCCCCTGACTCCTCCTCCTGCTGAGTTCCTGGCCATTCCCCTCTGTTGGAAGAGATGTGTTGCACAGTCTGCCCTCCCTCAGTCTTCTTGTGATACAATTTTCTAGTACTGAAGTAAGATTCAATTGTCATCTCAATCAGCTTCTGTACACGGAATAGAGGAAGCCATCTTTTTTGGATTTGTTTTACAGTGGTACCTCAGGTTACATACGCTTCAGGTTACAGACTCCGCTAACCCAGAAATAGTGCTTCAGGTTAAGAACTTTGCTGCAGGATGAGAACAGAAATCGTGCTCCGGCGGCGTGGCAGCAGCAGGAAGCCCCATTAGCTAAAGTGGTGCTTCAGGTTAAGAACAGTTTCAGGTTAAGAACGGACCTCTGGAACGAATTAAGTACTTAACCCGAGGTAGCACTGTATTGTAATGTAGCATAAAAAAAAAACCATCCTTATTTTTCCATTTCAAAAATATATATGGGGTGGGTGTGTCATCTTGTCCTTTGCCTCAGATGGGGAAATGGCTTGGTGTGGCCCTGCATGGATACGGCCAAATGTCCATCTAGTCCAGCATCCTGCTTTTCAAAATGGCCAGCTTGATGCTTCTGGGAAACTCACAAGTAGGGAAGGAGGGCAGTTACCTTACTGAGGGCAACAGGCCCTTCCCTGTTGTACATCTTCAAGCATCCGGTGTTCTGAGGTCTGTGCCATCTTTGAACAAGGGCACCTCAATTAGCAAAAAGCTTGTTGGCAGCTATTTGGGCTAATAGCTTGTGCATAGACCCCTCTTCCTCCCTCGGTTTGCCTCATCAGCTCTTAAGCTGGTGATAGTCTTGTGACAGTTTCATGGCTGCTCTTGTAATCCCCTCTAATTTCCCTCAGGGTTCAGTCAAGAAGGAACAATATGAACACAGCTTTAGACCAAATGAACACATTTATCCATCAAAATGGATGCAGCAGACCCTCAAAGTTTCCCTATTTTTCAGGGACAGTCCCGGATTTACAGAAACTGTACACCTGCTTGCTGGGGCTGATGGGAGTTGTAGTCCAAAACATCTGGAAGGCACCAAGTTGGCAAAGGCGGCTTTAATGCTTCTGAGATTACTCCAAGACCCCCTCTGCCCCATCACTTTCCACAGCTAAGCTTCTGGTGCTGCTGATCCGAATAGGTCTTTCCTTGCCACAGACCAATGACTGTCCCTTTTTTAGAGGACAGTATAATGGCATTTGTCAAGAGCAAACTGTGGTGAATATCAGGCCTCCTGCCCCTACGTAGGCAGAGAGCGAGCCGGCAACCTGAGGTGGCCAGATCAGAGGGAGAGGAAACCACTGTGTCTAACAATGCAATTTGTCACTGCCTAGACTCGCCGGCGATGTGGGATTATAAAAGAGTACATCCAAAAGGTTAAGGATTTGTCTGCAGCATTGGAAAGTGATATCAAATTGAGATCGCTTGGGGGAAATAAACATTCACTGCTGTGAGGAAAAGGAGCAGGCTTTTTGCTACCGCCAGTTACATCACCACTTGTCCTTGTTATGAGTGTCTATCTGCATACCCACAGTTGAATGCTTGGGGAAGGACTGATCTGGTGTCCGTGGGTGGCCTGCGCTTGGCTTGTGGAGCATCATGGGAGGCCAGGAAGAGCCTCTTTCAAATCTCATCTCAGACACAAGGAGGGATGAACGGATCTGCCAATTTCCATTTCTCATCAGTTTGCAATTTGTTTATTCAAAAAATGTCCCCAGGGTTCAGTTTGCAGAACTGGCACTGTTGTAGGTGCCACATAATTCTCATGTCACACTTGTGAGAAATCAACCTTTTTCTGTGGCAACATCTATACTTTGGAACTCCCTGCCTATTGACACCACGCAGGCACTTTCACTGTACTCTTTTCTGCGCCTGCTAAAAATGTTTCTGTTTAGGCAAGCTTACCCAGATATGTGTTTTAATCTCTTTTTGGTTTATGATTGATTTTAAGTATTTGTTCAGTGTTTAAAATAGCTAATTTAACTTTTTTTACTGAGATATCGAATTGTTTTATTCTATTTGTAAACTGTTTTGAGATTTGTTTTTTTATATATATATATAAAAGAGCAGAATATAAATTTTATAGAATACTAATAAATAAATAAATAAATAAATAAATAAATAAATAAATAATGATAGTCTTTTAGAGCACTTTTTTTCCTAATACAGTGGTACCTCTGGTTGCGAACGGGATCCATTCCAGAGGCCCGTTCGCAACATGAAAAGAACACAACCTCGAGCAGCGCATCTGCGCACACGCTGGTAGTGGTTTGCCGCTTCTGCACATGTGCATGAAGTCATTTTGCACTTCTATGCATGCACGAATGGCAAAACCCGGAAGTAACCCTTTCCGGTACTTCTGGGTCACCACGGGACGTAACCTGAAAGAATGTAACATGAAGTGGACGTAACATGAGGTATGGCTGTAGTTGCCATGTTGCCAAATGTACATACATGTTCCAGCAAGTTCTGCTAAAATACTGCATTTTGTGTGTTACAGTAATGTGCATTTTTGTCCACATTACTTGGCTGGAGAACTATTTCTAAGTTTGGAGACGTGCACGTTTTAAAGGACGGCTGTGCTTCTGTTTGCATGTTGTTTCAGACTGTGGTAATTAGGCAAGCTCACCTATAAATGCGAACCGAATCCAATTTCTACCCCAGACCTACCTGTGAGATGCATCTGTCGCACTCATTATTGACTTTCAGGAGGAATCTGAAAAACATTCCTGCCTACCTAGTCATTTGATGCCTGGATGATACTGTTCTTGGCAACCCTGAAATTACTGGATGAGAGAGCAGTTTTAACGTATTCTTAACATATTCTTAGTATTCTGTTTTTGGAATGTTTTTCATTATGTTGTTATTGATATGTTTGCCACCCTGGGGTCCTTTGGGAGGAAGGGTGAGGTATAAAATTTTAGTTGGTTACAATTAGTTACAGTGGTACCTCAGTTTTCAAACATCTCCGTTGACAAACATTTCAGTTTTCGAATGCCATAAACCCAGAAGTAAATGCTTCAGTTTTCAAACATGCCTCAGAAGTTGAACATGCCACACAGCTCCCCCTGAATGCAAGACCCTGAGGCCTAGCTGTCAGCTATTGAGTTTTCGGTTTTCAAATGTTTCAGAACTCGAACAGTCTTCCAGAATGGATTACATTCAAAAACCGAGGTACCACTGTAGTTAGTTAGTTAGTTTAAAAATATTTCCACACCGCTATCCATTAAAAATATCACTGTGGATTACAACAATAGTACATGAAACCATACTATAAAAACCATATTAAATAGTTAAAATAAGAGATTGACTAACTATTATGGAAAGGTCTTCTCAACTGCATGCATAAGCCTGACAGAATATAAATGTTTTCAGCAGGAATTTAAATGTTGGAATAGAAGGTGCCTGCTGAATCTCTATTGACAGAGCATACCTTCTAACATATTGAGTCCCAAAATCAGAACACACGTCTTCCTGCCCATGCTCCTGCACAAGTCATGTGACCAGCGCAAGATCACAGACCCCAGAAGTTGTGCTTTCTCTCAGGGCCACACTGGCATGGCACTGCACAATACACTTTTTTTGAAGAGGAGCACTTTTTCGGGGTGAGATCTCGGCACAAAACTGTGCAAGATCACAGCACCCAAAATGGCTGTGGTGCTCTCATGTGAGGAAACAGAATTTTTTCCATTTTTCCCCAGGATACTTGTGGGGTATAATAGAGCATTCCACAATACTGGGCACTTTCCCCTAGTAGACACACCTCTGTACACATTTTTTTCATTGCAAAACTAGTTTGTGAAAGCCATAGAACTTTGAACGATATCTGAATTTTGGTTTAGGTATGGTTTTGGGAAGTGCGAATTAGGTAAGCTTGCGTTTTAATGCAAACCAAATTCATCTCTATGAGCCACGTGCTGATGAGGAAGCTTTAGCCAATCTCCTATCTCTCAGCCTGAGCCTAGGCCATCTGAACTATTATTTTTTAAATTGAGCATCATTACATTTTTACCCTGCAATTCCATCAAGGAGCTCAGCCTTTCGCTCATAGACTCCCTCCACTACTTTATCCTCACGACAACAATATAAGTCAGTCAGAAAGACTATGGCTGGCCAAGGCCACGCAGTCGACTTACTGGCTAAGCAGGGATTTGAACCCAGGTCCCCTCTGCTGTAAGTCCAACAAGCCTGTGTACTGTAAGAGCTCTCTTGAGGCAGAGAGAGCAACAATAGTGGTCTTCCTTACAGCACTGTTGTGAAGATTGCTTAGATAACGTACCTGAAACACTAGGTATGTCTGTGGCCAGGGAGGCCTTCTAAACTTGGAGGAATTGGTATGGTTTGTGGGGATTGCTGAATGCAGCAGAATGGCGATCCCCCTCTACTTGCGATACAAAAATTTTATTTTATTTATATATTTTAAAAGCTCATAGTTGGCTGTACGGGTAAGCTGAGCTGTCGTCAGCATTTTCCTTTTTATATCCACCTAATGACATTTTAAAGAGCTGTAGATCTGCAAAAATCAATAAAGAAATAATGGGCTACAAGTGAAAGCATAAACCCACTTGGCGCCTTCAGATGCAGGCCGTTAAAGTAATTTGAGCACATTACCAAAAGTTGACTGTAACCGCAGATCAAAACTCAATGCAATTCATCCCGCCTGGGGGGCGAGGGGCAGTTGTCGTTTTTTCCTATGGACAGCACCGCTGCTAAGCTGCCTTTTCTGTTGGAAGTGTTGGGATGCAGCTCAGCTTGTATTAAGGCTGGTGGGTTTGCATGGGCGAAAGGTGGATAGCGAGTGGAACCTCCAAGCTTCCTAGACCTAACCAGTGCTGACCTTCCTTCTGAAGTTAGACTGCTCAGGACTGCTGACCTCATTTCTACCTCCTCCCTTCTTTGTCCTACCACAAGAGAGGAGACATCTCTGTTGAGATCAGGGACCAAACATAGTCCCCTGCTTCGCCAACTTAGACAGAACTAGGAACTCTTTGCATAACTCTTAGGTCAGCTACCAGGGCTGGGCCTGTTGTCTAGGGAAAAATTCTTCTTATACTAAGTTGTGGCACTTTTGAGGATCTGCCTCAGTGGGATTTACCCCCTCCTGTAACCCCTCAACTGAACCATCAATCAATCAACAAAGCAGGCATTTCTTTATATTTGGGAATATCCAGGATAACAAGGTCAAATAGATTTGTGACAACTAAGGAATATGTAGAGCCTGGAATGATGCATGACAGCAATGCATTGGACATGGAGCTGCTTTTGAAGACAGCCCAGAAACTAGGAATAGCCAAATCTCTTGATTTTGGTTTATGACAGTTCCTCGTTTTTCAAGTGGAAATTCATAGGAATTTCTGTGTCTCACAAGGCTTTCAAGAGCATTGTGCTCAGACTCACTCTCCAGGTGAATTACCCATTCAGTCAATAAGAGACATCAAGATAGATATATACCGGTAAGTGTTCAAGGTGGCCAAACTCATAACAGCAGTACTGTCAGGGTTCAGCCCTGCCTAGACTTCAAACTACCTCGTGAGCCTTTCATGGGCAAAAGGCAGCATAGAAATAAATACCAGGCAACTCTCAATTTACACAGGGGTTATGGTTTCGGGATAGTGCATAAGTCCAAAATCATGTTTGGTCAAAACACATTGGGTTCAGTGGCGGGTGGGATTGCCAAATGTGTGGTTTTTTTCCTTGATGCCCAACCCTTGTTTGCCCACTTTTATTTTATTTTTTAAATTTGCCAAATTCATAAAGCTGAATGTGCACAAGTTAAATGTGCATTAAGTTGTGAGTTGCCTGATTAACGAATAAGAAACAGAAGCAGGTGGCAAGGGATGGACCTCCAGCATCTATATCAGTTCCCAATCTGAGCTGCTTCACTGCTAAAGCAACGTCTCATTCAGAGTTTCTCCATGCCACACTTTCCAGTTGACACTTCCTTCATTTGGTGAAGCTGCCTGTGGTCTTTGCAAACATGCCATAATAAATTTGCTAGTCTTTATGATGCTACAAGATTATTATTTTTGTTTTGCTGCAAAAATAGTTTTATTGAGCCAGTGTGGTGTAGTGGTTAAGAGCGGTGGACTCGTAATCTGGTGAACCGGGTTCGCATCCCCGCTCCTCCACATGCAGCTGCTGGGTGACCTTGGGCTAGTCACACTTCTCTGAAGTCTCTCAGCCCCACTCACCTCACAGAGTGTTTGTTGTGGGGGAGGAAGGGAAAGGAGATTTTTAGCCGCTTTGAGACGCCTTAGGGAAGTGATAAAGTGG
Organism: Podarcis filfolensis; assembly: GCF_964270895.1. Taxonomy (NCBI): domain Eukaryota; kingdom Metazoa; phylum Chordata; class Lepidosauria; order Squamata; family Lacertidae; genus Podarcis; species Podarcis filfolensis. Next base: position 53,608,053 of record NC_139611.1, on the reverse strand, counting down.
GATATCAAATCCAAACTACTCCTCCTCCTCCTCCTCTTCTTCTTCTTCTTCTTCTTGCTTTTAGTTTGCTAAATTTGAAATCTTTTCTATTTTATCTTTTTTCTTCTCTTATCTTATTGTACATCACTTCGGTAACTTTCCCTGTGAAGCAGTTTATCAATCTGCAAAGATGACAAATACCTCATAACTGAATTTTATGGGGAGGGGAATATATTCCATTTGGAACACTCATCCTCATGTTACCCAGAAAGCAGAATTCTTTCCATTTTGATTCTAGTTCTATGTCTATGAAAACTTACTTTATGCTGGATTTGAAAGCTGCTCTGCAACATTAAACAAGAAAAGTTCTAAAAACTGGCACCAAAACCAAGTATTCTACCAAGCAGAGAGAAGATTTGGAGTCTTTTCCCCAAGACCACAGTTGGGGAAAGAAATGTGCCTGTTTCATAGATATAGCTGAAGAAGTCATAAACTATCAGTCCAAGCTAACAGCTAAGCTGGTTTTGGAAAACAAAGATGCTCATTTGATTTCAGTTAAGAAGGAGCAGGAATTGTTCTCTTAGGAGAATTGCAAAGAAAATTCATGCTTTGTACAATCACTTTCTCATTTCCTGTGATCAAAATATTTAAATTTAAATTGGTGGGGAGGGGACAAATTATTTCTTCCTTGTATGCAAATCCTGTACATCTTGATGTATGTGGGGGCCTCCTATTTAAGGCATTCTCCAGGAGCTTTCTAGGAATACTGACACATATAAACAAGGCTTTCCCTCAGTGATTTCCAGCTTTTAGTTTGCAGAGCTTGGCAATCATGTCTGAAGTTCCTGACAGTCATTACCAGGCTCACCCATGTGGCATTTGCCCAACACATTGCTGTCAACTGGATGGTTATTACCGTCTTCTTAATGTAGGGGAAATGAGGAAAATTTGACATCTTTTTGCTACTAAATTTCTATATTTGAATTTGCCATAACTCAGATGCAAGGAGAACTAGCAAATACATTAACAAAGAGGTTGGTCACAGTTTTACTATCTCTGTATCACATGTTTAGAATGGTACTTTCCAACAACAATCAAGTTATTCTTCTAGCAATTTACCGTATTTTTCGCTCTATAACACGCACCAGACCATAACACGCACGTAGTTTTTAGAGGAGGAAAACAAGAAAAAAAATATTCTAAACGAAACAGTGGATGTATGATTTTTGTGGTTCAGGCTGTGGCCACAGACATGTGATCTGACAGTGAGTTTGGAGTAGCCCAATGCAAAAATCCTGAGGTTCCATGTGGATCCATGCTTTGTAACCACGTTTTTGCACCACTGCGACCCCAGGCAACAGTGGGTGCATGATTTTTTTGGTGCAAGATGTAGCCATGGACATGCTATGTGATCTGATGGTGAATTTGGGGTGACCCAGTGCAAAAATCCTGAGGATCCATGTGGATCCGTGCTTTGTAACCACGTTTTAAGTGGGGAGGGAAGGAAAAGCACTCAAGGGACAAGGAGCACACATGGGGTGTGTGGAGAAGGATGCTGCTAATAATGCTATTTAGCGAGCTGAGTGGGGAGGAGAGAGGGACAGAGAGCCTGCTTGCTTTAAAGGAGCCAACCGGACAGGAGCCGCTTACACTCGTGTTAGCGGCTCCTCTCCTCTCCCGCTTTGCTCCTTTAAAGCAAGCAGGCTCTCTGTCCCTCTCTCCTCCCCACTCAGCGGCTCTTCTCCCGCTTTGCTGTTTCAAAGCAAGCCACGGAGGAGGGAAGGAAGGGGAACCATGGATCCTCTGCTCACAACTGCAGCAGATCCCCCCTGCCACCCATAGGCATTCGCTCCATAACACGCACAGACATTTCCCCTTACTTTCTAGGAGGAAAAAAGTGAGTGTTATGGTGCAAAAAATACGGTAAATAGCACTGGCAATGAACATGACTGCACATGTGCCCCAACTCCCCCAAAATTCAGGACAGATAAAAGAAAGTCTGTCTTCAAGCAGTGCATAGTCATGGAACTGGATCCCACCAGAGGCAATGATGGCCACCAACTTGGATGGCTTTTAAAGAGGACCGGACAAATTCATGGAGGCTGTCAGTGGCTACTAGCTATGATGAAAGCTATGCCATTGTGCACTGTGGAAGGCAGTATGTCTCTGACGACCAGTTGCTGGAAACCAGAGGAGATGAGAATGCTGTTGCGCTTGAGTCCTGCTCTCGGGTTTCTCACAGACCTGTGGTTGGCTACTGTGAGGACAGAATGTTGGCCTGATCTAACAGGATCTTCTTATGTTCTTAGAAAGATCGACTTCAGCCAGTATAGCCCTGTATGTAGCAACACAGTCATATAAAAACTTTATTAGGCCTAGTCTAGACAGGTTCAGATTCATTCAGTGTAGACACGTAACTCATCTCATAATACAGTGGAACCTTGGGTTACGTACCATCCTTCTTACGAACACTTCGGGTAACAAGCTCTGCCAACCCGGAAGTAGGTCTCCTGGTGGTGAACTTTGCCTCAGGATGTGAGCAGAAGCCATGCGCTGGTGGCGCGGTGGCAGCAGGAGGTGAAAGCACGCCTCAGGTTAAGAACGGTTTCAGGTTAAGAATGGACCTCCGGAACAAATTAAGTTCGTAACCACTGTAAAAACTTTAGGTGGCAGAGAGAAAGTTTCAATGTTCCTCTTAGAACAGGAAGTTCTCCATGCATAAATAATAGCATTCCAGGTAGAAGCACATCATGGTAAACTGCTTTGATGTTATTTTTATGAATTTGGGTCTAAGAGAGAGGGGGGGAGCGTAGCTAGGCTTTGGTATAAAACCAAAGAAACAAACATTGATATGCAAACATCCGTAATTAAAATACACATTACAGCAATCCCCTTAGAATGCTAAAATATAAACATCCATAATTAAAATATGTAGTGAAACAATCCCGTTAAAACAAGACAGCAATTAAATTATTTACATTATTTATATAAATGATTTACACAAGGGGTTTAAAGATATTCTTCTGAAGGACTATGAGGTGAAATGTACACACATACAAAAAACGTTCTGAAAATGCTTTTTTAAAAGTGTTTTTTAAAATACATTGAATTTTCCATAAGGCTTACCATCTAGTGTCACATTGTATATTGCACTTATAACACATTTAAAACGTTTTATTTGCAGCTCTATAGCTGAGTCCTGAGTTTCACAGCTCTTACATTCAGAGCAATACACTTATTCACTTTTTGCACACCCATTTCAATACCATTTTATACATCGTGTGAGCAGTGTACATCTCCCTTGCGTTCCCTGAAATTTTATTTATTTATGTATTTCACAAGCTTTATATACTGCTTGATTACATTAAAAAAAAACAACAACCTCGAAGTGCTTTACAGAAACTGCTCTACCCAGGTATTACGAATTACTCCAGGAGTGGGGAAGCTTTGGCCCTCCAGAGATGTTGCTGAACTACAACTCCCATCAGCCCCTGCAGTAAGCATGTTTTCATTGTGATTATCATAGATGATGATGATAGATAGATAGATAGATAGATAGATAGATAGACCATTAGCATTTAATTGCACTTTAATTATGTTTGTTTTATTTGTCTTTACCTATAAGCTTCCTTGAGTCCCTGTCTAGGGTAAAAGTAAGATATGAATAAATATACAGTGGTACCTTGGTGCTCGAATGGCTTAGTTGTCGAACAAATCGGCTCCCAAACGCCGCAAACCCGGAAATAAGTGTTCTGGTTTGCCAACATTTTTGGGAAGCCAAACATCCGATGCAACTTCCGCTTGAGTGCAGGAAGCTCTTGCAGCCAATCGGAAGCTGCACCTTGGTTTTCGAACCATTTCAGGAGTCAAATGGACTCCCGAAACAGATTAAGTTCGAGAACCAAGGCACCACTGTAATAATAACAACAACATCTGGAGGGCCAGACATTCCCCACACCTTCTCCACCCCGAGTCAAATCCTGCCAACACTCATTTATTTATTTTACAGACTGCTTTACATCCTGAAGCTATGGAAGCAGTATACAAAAAGATTATAATCATAAATATAATAAAGATTAATGAGGACAAAACATCAAAATTGCAAGGTCTAAAATAGCAACACCCATCTCTACAAATGCTAAGAATAATAAAACTACTTCTAACATAAGAACATTAGGAGAGCCCGCTGGATCAGCCCAAAGGGGGCCCATCGAGTCCAGCATCCTGTTCTGACAGTGGCCAACCAAATGTCTCCATGGGAAACCCGCAAGCAGACCCAAGCACAAGAGCCCTCTCCCCTCCTGTGACTTCCAGCAACTGGTATTCAGAAACATTGCTGCCTTGCTATAGAGGCAGAGCATAGTTGTTGATGCTAGTACCTGTTGATCGCCTTTTATTCCATGATTCTACCCAATCCTCTTTAAAGCCATCCATACTGGTGTCCATCACTGCCTCCTGTGGGAGCGAGTTCCCTAGTTTAATTATGCACTAAGTGAAGAATGACTTTCTTTTATCTGTCCTGTCTTTTATCTTTCACATCAACAGTTGTACAATTGATATTCAGTAAGTGGCTGGGTCACACTTCAGGGAAATCCTGTTTAAGCAACCTTCTTCAGTAGGTGCCGAAACATCACATTTATGCCCACATGCACCAGCACGATGCGCTCAGCTCCCTCCTTCCTCCCTTGCAGAGGATGCTCTGAAGTGCCCCATTAAAAGCATTCAGCTGAACATGCTTAGAATCAGATAGCAAAGCTGGTTCCTGGTCATGGGGAAGCTTGTAAGTGTGGTCAGCCAGGACTTAGATGCTTTCTTCTGAGGGGTGGGACTAGTCCTGCACCACCTATTCCTGTTGTCATTGCTTGCTCAGGCATCATGCTCAGATCCAATACTGTACAGTCCTCACTCACCCCTTTCTGCAGACATTTTGGCACCTGAGGTGAACCACAAAATGATGCCCCCCTCCCCACCAGGGAAGAAGGGGTGCGTGAAGATCTACATCAGGAACAAGAGGGGAAGAAAGATCGACGACATCTTTGTGGATCCTGTGGGTCCTGCTACCTGAGGCCCTGCCTTTCTCGCTTTGATATGGTTTGTTTGCTTCCAGAGCAACCAACCCATGCCTCCACCAACTTGGGGGGCATTAAAAGAAAACTGGACAAATTCATGAAGAAGAAGAAGAAGAAGAAGAAGAAGAAGAAGAAGAATAGTAGTAGTAGTAGTAGTAGTAGTAGTAGTAGTTTGGATTTGATATCCCGCCTTTCACTCCCTTTAAGGAGTCTCAAAGCGGCTAACATTCTCCTTTCCCTTCCTCCCCCACAACAAACACTCTGTGAGGTGAGTGGGGCTGAGAGACTTCAGAGAAGTGTGACTAGCCCAAGGTCACCCAGCAGCTGCATGTGGAGGAGTGGAGACGCGAACCCGGTTCCCCAGGTTACAAGACTACCACTCTTAACCACTACACCACACTGGAAGGAATGGTCGCTATCAGTGACTATTAGCCATGGTGACTATGCTCAGCCTCCAATGTCAGAGGCAGCAATGCTGTCTTAAGCCTTCTTGTAGGCATCTGGTTGGCCAGACTAGATGCCAGACTAGATGGGCCAGTGGCCAGATCCAGTAGGGTCATCTTATGTTCCTGTGTTCTCCTTGTCGCTGTATGTTAGACATTCCAGAGCAGCTGAAGCCAAGGCAACATGGTACATTTGTTTTCAATGTGCTATGGCCACAAGGTAACAAGACCACAACTTGTGTTGGGTCAAAGAGGGGGGGAAACGACTGGGGGGGGGGGAGTACATCGCAAAGATGTGGACTGTATTGACTGGCAAATGCAAGAGAAAATATTTATCAATAAACCTAATTGATGCACTGTAAGTAAAGGAACATTATAGATTAAATGTGTTGGGAACAGAACATGAAGGTTAGTCTATCACAATTCGACTCACTGTCTAATTCTGATCCCTCTAACAACATCAAAATTAACCTGTGTGTATCCTTTACTGTATATCAGAAAGCATAAAGTAGGGCAGCAACCCATTTTACTCTGCAACTTGGGCCAAAGATAGAGTTCTACTTATTTCTTAAAACCGGAACATTCACACTGTCCCTGAAAGCAATCAATTCTGAGCTGGCTGCTAAGTCAACCGTTGCAAACCAGTGAAAATGGTGAGCACACCCTCCAAGAGATTATTGGCTTGTACTCAACATTGCAAGTAACCCTAATCAAGGAAAAACTGAGGGTTGATAGAAGGAGGATATCCATTTTCCTATTATTATTATTCATATTAATATTATTAAATTTATTACCAGCAGGTCTCAAGTTGGGTTACAACAATTGAAAATTGAAAACAGTTGGAACAGAATACAGTCACCAAGGATTGGGTGGCTACTGAAAACACATCTTAGACTGATAACCAGACACAGCTCCTTATGTACACAAGAAACAGGCATCTTGTTGCTGGCAAAGAGAGAACAGACTCAGCAAATCTCTATTTGACTATATTAAACCCAGAAACCTTAGCACAGTCTCTGCCAACCATCAGCTCCCATCAACTACAGCCAGCACTGCCTTGCTGATGCCAAGCATTCTGCATGAGGGATTCCCTCCTGCAAAGCTCGACAGAGATGCAAAGTGATATTGTTGAAAAACTGATACAGATAGGCGTTGATTGACTTCTCTGAGCTGCAAGCTTAGGGGGCTTGTGATGCATACCTAAAAGGAGAATGAGAGCTTTACAAGTCCCATATTCTTCTCTGACTTGGATTAAAATCTGAGCCTTAGAAGAATACCCAATTTGCCCTCCAAGCCACCAAACCTCACTCTCCAGCCATGGCTGGCCTTACCATTAGGAGGAGTGAGGCATCCCTGGAGAACCCTTGAAAGGGAGGTAGATCGCTGGAGAATACTTGAAGGGGAGAGAGCCCCACCCTGCATTCTAAGTCATCCTGGCTGACCTGTACCATCTATTTTTAAATAAATCCCAGGCACTAATTGTCTCTCAGAAATAGCTCAGACACAACTCCTCCCTCCAGAAGATTTTGTAAGTCTTCAGAGAGTCTGAGTTCTGACTGAGCAGCAGTCGGTTTCCAGGACTTGGTCAAAAAGTAGAGTTGCATTTAAAAACACTCTGTACGTATGCGCAGGATGTTGTTTTAAATTCCAGGCAGTAGACAAGTGTTCTGAAAGAGAATACTGCTTGATTCATACCACACCAGGGCATTACAAGCTGAGCAAATCCGTATTTCAAACAAGGTTATAATGAGGTTTGGAAACTTGTATTTTAAAACAAAACAAAAAATGCTCGCCATGTCCTGCCACAGACACCTGGGCAGCAGAGCTGTGATACACCAAGGTCTCTCTTCCTCAGTGCTGGGCTCCAGGTTTGCAACCATACATTATTAGGTAGGTACCAAAAAGTGTTTGCCTCATGAGCACCACGTTGCCACAATCAGCCTTAAGGTTTAATCAATATTCCATTGCATACCACGAGGAGGTATTTTTAAAAAGCAACAATATTGAATTGCCTTGTGTAAAATACACACGCGACTAATGGAGTGCTTCATCTTTTAAAGAAATATCTCTGCCTAGGAAGAATGTCTGACTGGTAATATAGTGTAGCAATGCAAATGGCATTCGGGAGTAGCATGCAAGAACAGAGCTTCTGCAGGTAGGAGCAGTACAAACAGCCATTACCATAATTACCATACGGTGACCAACATAATAAAATGTGAAAGCCATGTTACTTTTCTATAATGTGGAGGGGCGGGGAGCCTTCACAGGCACTCGGAGACTAAATTTTACAGGCTTTTGGCTGTGAAATGGGCATAGGCTTTCATCCGCAACAACCTATTTAATCAGATGTGAAGTTGTAACTGGGGGAAGTTTGTGTGCTTGCCATTTATAGAGTATCTCAGAGCAGGAATGGACAAGATTTTTTCCATCAATAATTGCTTGGTGATAAGTAGTGGAGAGAGGGACACAGTTTTCTTTCTCTCTAAAATGGGTCCTATCATTTTCCCATATTGCCTATGTGAGAGGTAGAGAATTCATAGTGTTTTCATGTCAGAGAGGGAACCTTTGAACTGGCCAGGACTTCCAAATTCACAGCTCCTTCCTCAAAGAAGGAGAATCCGAGAGTGACTGTCTGAACTATGGGTAGGCAAACTAAGGCCCGGGGGCCGTATCCAGCCCAATCGCCTTCTAAATCTGCCCCGCGGACAGTCCGGGAATCAGCGTGTTTTTACATGAGTAGAATGTGTCCTTTTATTTAAAATGCATCTCTGGATTATTTGTGGGGCATAGGAATTCGTTCATTTTTTTTCCAAAATATAGTCTGGCCCCCCACAAGGTCTGAGGGACAGTGGACCGGCCCCCTGCTGAAAAAGTTTGCTGACCCCTGGTCTAAACCATGGTGTATAAATACAGTTGCTCTAGAGAAAATGCTGTGCTGGCTGGTGCTGATGAGGAGTCATAGTCCAAAACCGCTGGAGGGCACCAAGTTGGCGAAAGCTGGTCCATTTCTCTCTTCCTAGCAAGTGACAGTCCCACGGGTGCTTAAGCAAGGGGCAGGTGCTTTCAGCTGGACTTATTCACAAACAGATGGGCACAGGCATGTAAAATATTCTTGTGATTACATAGCCGAAGGAGTCTTAATGGGGAAAATCTATCACACACCAAAGGCTGATAGCTTTGAATTCCCCCCAGTATTCTCCTTTGCAATGGCAAAAAAGGATGCATGTTTCACACTTGGCTGAGGAAGCTAGGGCTGGATTCTGCCTCTCTTCATCTCACAGCTCTGGCCCAGCCTCCTTCTTTATCTCTGCATCTGTCTAGGCTCTACTTTGACGGGCAGTTGCATCCCCCTGAAATGGATTGCTTGCAGCAGGTGAACTGGATGGCAGTGGGCCTTGGAGGCAGGTACCTGCTTGGTACTTGTCAGTCCAAGGGACTGACATTTGCAGAGCAGAGGCACCAATGCAGGGGGAAGGCAGCCAGGAGGATGAGGATGCCTCCCAGAAGAGGCCTCGGAGCTGCCACCTTGGTGATGGAGGCCTGCCTGGTGATGTGCCTCTTGGCCCCAGCAGATGTTTGGGAAAATAATGGCATCTGACTAGTTTGCATTCCAGCTAGCTTTGGCGTTCAGGGGAGGCTCGCACCACCCGGCTCATCTCGCTTTCTCCATGGCAGAATACCAGCCAACTCAGCTATGCAAGCAAACACCTGCAAAAGGCTTAGGCACCAGAAGGCAGGTGCTGCCAGTCAGAGTAGGCGATGCTGCACTAGATGTGCAAAAATAATATTGTCTGACCTGGTGTAAGATAGCACCTCACATTTCTATAAGCCAAAGTACTGGTGCAGAGCAGCTTCAGGAGACAGTGGTTTGTAGAGCGGGTGGAGGAACAGAGTATTAACCCTTCCTTGTCTGCTTGTCTGCTACTACTAGGAACCAGCAGATAGAAGGAAAGCCTGCAGCAGCCAGGAAGTCTTGCCGGAGGCCAAAGGCAGTGGCGGAGCAACATGCTGCAGCCCCCGGAGCGAAGAACAGGCGAGGGTGTGGCTGGCAAGAGTCCCAGGGGAGTGCCACGTCATCTGGGGACGTGGCAAGCGGCACAAGGGCGTGGCACATCGCCTGCAGGGGCGTGGTACATGTCCGGGATTGCACGGCGTGCGGCGTACGTCCCGGGAGGGCGCGGCATGCGGTGCACATCCCGGGGGGAGGCCGTGATGGCATCCTTTCCCCAAATGTTGCCTGGGGGGTTGCGCTCCCCTGCCTCCCCTCCGTTCGTACGCCAGTGGGCAAAGGGAGGACTTTATGCCACCATTGCTCCCTATATCTCCAAACTCTGCTGGAAAGCCTAAAGTACATTGCCTTCAAGCTGACTCCTAGTATAGACCACAAGCATCTGGGGCCCATGAGAGGTTTTCAGCACTCTCCATGAGGACGGGATACTGCCAATGGGCCAGTAAGCAGTGGGGCAGAGCTCCCCTAGTAAGTAATATAAAGACATAACTAAATCTTTCCAGTCTTGCTGCAGACCCAGGTCTGAAACAGAAACAGCCTTGGTCTGTTTAGTGGGTGACTTATGCTGGGGAATTCATGCAGGTGGGGAGTCTGACCCTTTTGGTTCTCCTGGGGCTCTCAACAACTTTGACAGCATCAACCCTTTGGATCTTTTTCTTGTATCCTTTTGTCTGGTTTGGGACTGGGAAGCATAGTGTTACGGTGGCTCCGATCCTTCTTGGAAAACTGGTCTCAGAAGGCCGTGCTGATGAGTATCTGCTGGACTACAGAAAGTAGGGGGTATTGGATGCCCAGAACCAAAAGGTGGTGGCAGACGTAGCTTTTATACTCGCTTCTCTGTGCAGCTCCTTTCCTGGCAAGAAGCCAGGCTCATGAGTCCACCCATTATGCCTGCCTGTACCAAGAAGGACCAAAGGGGAGGATTTGCTTCCCCACCCTTCCAAGCTGTGCCGCCACAAGCCAGTCTAGGCTCTGCACAGGTTCCAGTTAAGACCGACGGTTGGGTCATAAAAATAGTAATAACCCGAAGGAAGGCTGGTGCCTTGTTAGAGTCATGCTTTCTCAGAAGGCTGTCTTTCTGCAAATATCAAATGTGACAGTGGAGAATAACTGAAATGTGTTAAGTACAAACCCCAAGTACGGTAAGTGCTGACAGAGCTTGAACGCTAATGATGCTAATTAGTGATATTCCCAGAGAAAGGGCCATGGTGGGACTGGGGGACAGAAGAGCCTCAGACTGGCTTTTCAGCTCTCACTGCAGAATTCTTAGTAAATATCAATTAAGTCTAGGAAATGTCACTCTCTCATTAGGATGCCTAAAAATGTAAGCAAGAAAAACAAACTAGCTGTGGTATCTGCCAGGAAGCTTGTCAAAGTCTTTTAATTAAACTTGCCCATGTATGTTTTGAGTAGTCCATCTTTAACTTGTGTCATGTATGAAATACGCTCTGTTTTCAGGCAGAAAATAGCCATTTTGATGGGACTGAAACTTTTCTTTCCCCTGTTAATCACATTGGTGAGCCCAGCCAATCAAGGATCACACCATGAATAAGATTGTTGTTGCTATTATTATTAATTACTCGCCCTTCCCCCTAGGGTCCCAGGGTGGGTTACAACATTTAAACACAATATTAAATAAATTATGTTAATAGTATTATAATACTGATTACTAATCAGAGTCGAATGCCTAATGGCATGATTGGGTGTAATTAAGTGCAAGGGAAATTTAACTGATTTCCCCTCCAAGAAATGCTAAGAACAACATCAGTGGAGCACCCATTTCCAGCTTTAGTTTGTTCACCAGCTGCAACCAGTTAGTCTTACCACAGTGGACCATGCATTCGTAACCTCACATTTAGATGGTTGCAATGCACTATATGAGGGGCTACTTCTTGCATCTGGTTTAGAAGCTGCAGCTAGCTCATATGCAACTGCTAGAAGCCCAGGGGGTGCCCAGTTTCTCACACATTGCTTTACTGTTGAAAGAACTGCACTGGTTGCCTGTCAGATATGGAGCCTGCTTCAGAGCTTTGCGGTTGAAATCTAAGGCCCTAAGCAACTTGGGACCACTGCTTCCCTCAGCACACACCAAGATGATCTTAAGATTATCCAAAGAGACATTGTTGGTCAGTCTACAACAGAAGTATATCGTCTCAGTGAGAGCACTCTGGGATACCCTTGAGAAGAAAAGTCAGTAACCAGTTTTAAACGGGTTGATGGGGCTGATGTGAATTGTAGTTAAGCAAAAGTTGGATGGTCCTAGTTTAGCTATCCCTGGATGAAAGAGTCCTTCCTTGGGAAGGACCTCCATCCAGGAGGCTGGGCTGGCAGGATCTTTCTTCTCCATTGCCCCTGTGGTCATATGTGCCACTGCTTGCCACTGAGCCTAATACTTAAGTCATATTTGATGCCCTTTGCTGGTGCTGCTGAAAGCCCTTTGTAGCATACCCCCTGTCAGTGGATTTGACCAGCAGGACTGGTACCCTCCCACCAGCTCTTTGCCTTCCCTTGTGTGAGGGTTGAAGAGGAAAAAGAGAGAAGAAGGAACACAAACTTTTGTGGCTGGTTCATATGTAACTTCAAGCTATGGTTTGGCACTACGTGAACAGGCTTTGTGCCTCCATCATCCCCGCAACTGCTCCCATTTCCTCCATCACTTCTGGTTTAGCAGTAAACTATATTTTCTTATTACAACCAACCCACAAAACTAAGCTTTACACAAGAGATAATCTGTCTGCAAACCAAGCCTGCAGACAACACCTAATCTTGCTTTGTGGGTAAACTATGGTTTGTAGAAATCATAACTTGCACAGTTTGGCTGAAGTAGCAGCTGGTGGTTTGTCACTAAATTGGAAGGACATCAAAACATGAAATGGAAGCTGGAGGTGAATAAACTGAAGGCTAATTCACAAAGCACTTACCATATTTTTCCATGTATAAGACATAGGTTTTTTTCCCTAAAAAATAATGTCAAAAATTAGGGGGTGTCTTATACGCAGATACATCTCCCCCATTTCCTTAAATCTGAGTCCTCAAAAATAGGGGGCATCTTATACATGGGGACATCTTATAGATGGAAAAATACAGTAATTGTGGTTCAGTGTTACTTCTGAATAGGTAAAGAAGAAGAAATGAGTACCCTGTTTCAGAAAAAAGAAACCAGATCTTGGGTTTGAAAAGGTTTGACTTATTGCACTGTGCTCACTGTTGCAACTTAACAAAATATTTCCTGGGAGGTTAGTCCCATCCACTCAATTGAGCTTGGTCCCAAGAAGGATGCTTTGGACTGTACCCTAAATATTATTATTCCTGCCCTCTCCACTTTTCATCAGCAGAAAATGCTCCTAGATTCCAATTCAAATGTTAAGTAAACTCTATTAAAGAAAGAAAAAAGATCCTCCCCAGCGTTTCTCACAGGAAGAATGCAATAAAAAGGAAAGCCTCTGTGAGAATTACCAAAAAAAGGAAGCTGTAAAAGCCTTGAGTAAACAGCAAACATTAATAACTTGCTCTGAAAGGAAAACAGCCGCAGATTACATCTGCTGGACAAGAAGTTCTTTGGGGCCAGCAAACGTGTTTCAGGACTTCCTCAACACTGCTGCTGCTTCTGCACAGGGGAATAAAAGGCCTCCTCATCTGTGATCATCTTGCACTGTTAATGTAATGTATGCACAGGCTCAGTGACCATAAATGTCTTAGGGGGCGGTGGGAAAATCCCATCATAGAATCTTAAAATAAAAGGGTTCAATTGCGACATGCAAAGGACCCAAACTATAGACCTGTTTTGCGACACCCACCAAGCCGTAGGAAGTTGGTGGCTGCTGGAAAGAGAATACTTCCTCAGAGTAGACCCCTTGAAATTGATGGGCCATGGCTGGAAGCAGTAATGCAGCTGAACCACTTTCTGGAAGCCACAGGAGGGGAGAGTGTCCTTGTCCTCCAGTTCTGTTTGCAGGCTTCGCTTTATGGCATCTGGACTAGATGGACCACTGGCCTGATCCAGAAGGCTGTTCTGGTGTTCTCGTGTTCAGTGGAAGCTGGCTTCCATCGGTTTCTCCGGAGGCATTTTTATCATTATTTTAAAGACACATTGTGAAACAGCCTCTCCATGGAATTGTCACTGGCCACTTGAAATGACACTGAAGGGTGGAGGAGATGCAGAAAGCACTTTTTCCCCTTTCCTCTGATGAAAGCTCTGTGCAGGGCCCTTCTGGATCTATTAACCTTCCTTGCTTCAGTCCATTAATTTCCTCTGATGCATCAAAAGTGGGCAGCATGCTGGTGGTCGTGACTGCTGTTTCTCTTATCAGCAGAGTGGAGGGCTTGCTTGCCAAGGACTAAACTGACAGGTCAAACACAAACCAAGTCAGAGTTGGTCATTAATCAAACCTGCTTTCCAGCATGTTCAGGTCCAAAGGCTGTCGAGTCAGTACCTGGTTGCATGGAAAGGACAAGGTTCTGGCATGACTGTTCCCTCAGACCAAAGACAAGCAGAACCGGGGGAGATATACCAGGCAGTGACACACAACTGGCTCTCCAGTAGGAACTGATAAGAGCATAAGAAGAGTTTGCTGGATCAGGCCAATGGCCCATCTAGTTCAGCATCCTGTTCTCTGGGTGGCCAACCAGATGCTTGTGAGAAACCTGCAAGCAGGATTCAAGCACAAGAGGCCTCTTCCCTCCTGTGTCTTCCAGCAACCTGCATTCAGAAGCAGCTGGTCAGGATCATCACTGGCGCAGGGGGATTCTGGGAACAGTGGCAAACTTTGGTCTTTGAAGTAACTTGTGTGTGGACAAAATTTGGTCCCACCACCACCTCTCACCTTCCTTTTTACTCAATTCACTAAGTTATTGTTGCAGAGCTCTGCATCCCCCTCTGGTGTTGGTTCCCAGTGCAGCAGAACTGGTAAAGGGACCCCTGACCATTAGGTCCAGTCGTGACCGACTCTGGGGCTACGGCGCTCATCTTGCTTTATTGGCCAAGGGGGCCAGTGTACAACAGAACTGTACAGCGTACAGCAGAACTGGTAGCACTTCCCAAAAGCTGCCTCTGTTGGAGGTTCTCTGCTCCCTCCTCCAACCAGTGCACAGGAAGCCTGATGTGCCACACCCCTGCTCCATTCCTTACCTCACATGATAACTACAACCTTATCCAAACCATTCTCACCTTTCCACAGTCTTCAAACATTCCTCAAACCTGGAATGGGGCAGTGGCATCATGCTGGCCTCCAACGTTTTAAAGCTTCAGGGTATTGTTATTTTAAAAAAAAACAGAAAACAAAACCACAATGCTTTTTTTCCCCCTTTAAGCAACAAAGTACAGTTTCCTTCCTGCTGCGGGACTGTTTGTTAAAAGAAACCAGCCTTTCTTTTTTTCGAAGGGGCATGCTGTGATATGCTAGAGAAATTCAGAACTAGGGGGGAAATGCAATCTATTTGAGTTTAAGTTAACTTCTATTGATGTCACCTTGTTTTACTTTAATTCTGTTAAGCCTTTCTTTTGTGAGGGTGGCCACATACACAGCCTACATTTAAAGCACATTTAAAGCACATCACTCCCCCCCCCCAAATAATGATGGGAACTGTAGTTTGCTAATGGTTCAGGGAACAGTACTCTGTAAGGGACAAATTAATGGGATTCTTTGGAGGAAGAAATATGCTTTGAGAGTGTGGTAGATAAAAATAAGATGAAAATAAATCTGACTCCACTGTGGAACTTGGGGATGGAAGCATCTCCTGAGACATCTAATGGAAGCCCATCTCATTGTCCCACCAATGGGTTTAGCCTTCCTGAAGCAGCATGCCATTAATGGAATTCCTTCCCCTTGGAAGTATGGGTGATGGCTTCATTGCTGGGGGGTTCCATCACCGCCCGAAATATGTACTTTTTGGCCCAGATCTTTGATGAAAACTGGAAAGACCTGCTGCAAAGGAATTTACCCATTTGCTCTGACAAGGTGGTTGTTTAAATTCCGTGTTTGTATCAATTATTTAAATGGTTGTTTTATTAATATGCATCATTATTGCTGAAATGGGAATATTATAAGGTACCCCAGGAACCTGACTTATGGATGGCACTTTAGAAATGGAACAAATGAATAAACACATTGAAGACATCCATGGTAAAGGATGGAGACACCCATCCTCAAAACAAATGCCTCAGAATGTCATCCACTCCAGAATGGGTGGCTGTCTTCAGGCAAACAAGGCTGTTATTGAAAAAAGCTGTCAAGAAACCTGAGTGGCCAAAAAGTAGAGCACCATCTACTACACTGGCTCCCAGTACGTTTCCAAGCACAATTCAAAGTTTTGGTGCTGGCCTTTAAAGCCCTAAACAGCCTTGGCCGAGTATACCTGAAGGAGCATCTCCACCCCCATCGTTCTACCTGGACACTGAGGTCCAGCTCTGAGGGCCTTCTGGTATTTCCCTCATTGCAAGAAGCCAGGTTACAGGGAACCAGGCAGAGGGCCTTCTTGGTAGTGGCGCCTGCCCTGTGAAGCACCCTCCCACCAGATGTCAAGTAAATAAACAACTACCTGACTTTTAGAAGACATCTGAAGCAGTGGTGGAGCTTCATGCTCTGCCACCAGGGGGCGGAGAGCAGGTGGGGGCAGGGCTGGCATGTGTTCCGGGGACGGGGCACATGTCCTGGGGTGGGGCGCACCGCCTGCAGGGGCATGGCGCGCATCCTGGTGGCGGGGCACGCCACCTGCAGGGCCGTGGCACCAGCACGGGCAGTGGGCAGCTGCGATCACGCTGCCAGGGGTGGTGTGCTCCCCCCGCACTCCTCTTTCTCCACCAGTGATCTGAAGGCAGCCCTGTTTAGGGAAGTTTGTTTGATGTTTTATCATGTTTTTAATATTCTGTTAGGAGCCACCTAGAGTGGCTGGGGAAACCCAGCCAGATGGATGGGGTATAAATAATAAATTAGTAGTAGTAGTAGTAGTAGTAGTAGTAGTAGTAGTAGTAGTAGTATATCTGTGGGTAATTTTCAGTAGATAGCCAGAGTTTCTGACTCCCAGAAACTTATGCACACTAAAATGCTGCTGGGTTTTTGTGAGGACTTTCCACACACACACACACACACACACTCATGCAGAAACGTGGCAGACTGAACTTAAAGAGTCAAAAAATTAGGAACCAAGAGAAACGAAGATTGACAGATTTGTCCCTCCCTCCCAGGGGGGCTCTCAGCATGGCGGCATCACCTGACACCCAGCGCACAAGGCAGACCGGCTGCTTTGCGTGGGAGCCGCATATGTGTCGCGATGCTTAATTCCAGACTCTGTGGTTGTGGAGGGGTGCAAGAAGTGGAAATAAGATCAGAAAGTATCTGTCTCATGTAATGCAACACTGGGTGCAGCTCCCGATTTGTAGCCACACCCTAGGGTCATCCAGATTCATGTGGCTTTGGAGGGTGTGATCTGCCACTGGTCGGGTTTCACACCCACAGCAGCAAGACCAAAGAAAAGTGCCTCCAATTAAAAAACGTCTGATAGGACTGAGCTGCAGCCTAGCTCTTCCATCAATAGGCTATCATGCTGTTGTGCAACAGCGCGTTGACCCACGGTTCTCCTTGTCAAAAGTCTAGAGATTGCAAAGCCCCATTAATTAAACTGAAGCTTGCTCAGGCAGCACTGACAGTGACAAGTGGCCGTATCCTTACCAGAGAGATGCATAAAGAAGCCAGCCAGATTGCATAATCCTCAAGCAATTTAAGTCACACATTCTCTCCATCTCTCTCTATCTCTTCCTGCATTCACTTCCAAGCAGCAAATAAGGGATCTTGGCTTTGTTAGCACGCTCAATGCCTGCACTGTAATAGACTAGCAGCCAGCGAAGCCGAAGAAGTAGAGGAGCGTTGCCTTGTGTGATGCTGCCACTGCGTGATAGACATTTGTTGGCACAATATTATCCCATTCATATACAGGGGAGTTTGCGTCTTTGAATGGCCCTGGATGATGATCCAGACTCTGGGATAATTGGGTGCAGGTAGGATGGAAATGCTGTTTGCAAAGAGCTGCAAAATGACAAGAGGCTGGGTGAGAAATATGCTTGCAAAACAAGGGGCTTTCTTGCATTTGGAAGCCTCGGGGGTTGGTGCAGCACGCCATGCAGGGCAGGAAAGAGGCTCCCCCAGTGCCTTTGGTCATCCCCCCCCCCAAAAAAATGCTTCCCTTTCGTGCTAATAAGAGCTTTCCTCCCACAGCTAAAAGTAGTGGAGGGACTGGTAGCACTGGCGGAAGAAGAAGACTGAAGGGGGAGAGCACCGCCCCAGCAGTGCAATCCCAGTGGGGTGCCATTGTGGCTGCACCCCCACCCACACTGGGCACCAGGCCCCTGCAGGCAACGTGCCCATGACGCACATCAGCCCCGCCCCGCCTGCTCTCCCACCCCCACCCCCACCCCACCCCGATGCTGGAGCATGAGGCTCCGCCACTGGCTGGCAGCAATATGGATGCAACAGAGGGGGGGAAGGTGGAGGGGCCTGGATCTGCAGAATCCACTGAGAAGTCTTTCACCCTTTGTACTGATTGGAGCCAATCAGAGTGAAAGGAGATGAGTTGGCCACTGAGGATTGGCTCCTAGGGTCACTCTGGAGAAGGCGCTGAGGAATTGTTCTGTATACGATACGATAATCTTTTTTGTCATCGTCCCATACAGAACAACGAAATTGAAAAAATCTACATCATACATTCAAAAACCAACAAGCCTGCTATCCTAGCTATCCCAGCCTGGTTAACCCCCTAAAAACTCTGATACACCATAATTAAATACAATATTCTCCCACAGAAACTACCTTACACTGTGTTTAAAACCAAAACTGCATTTGGATAAGAACTAAAAAAAAAAGCTAAGCATTTTGGAACACTGGAAACAGAAAGTGGCTTCCATTTCAAAAAGAGTGCACACAAGTTGTATTACTTACAATGCAACTTCAAGGAAAACACAACTTAAGTCACTCCGAAGGAAAATATTGGAGCACCTTTCCCCAGGTACCTGCACAGAAAATGGTAGATCTAGCTGAAAGGCAGCACATGGAGATCTGCACTGATTGTTTCAGTGCATCCCTAGTTATCATTGCATACTCTTAAAAGGGGCTGTGGCTGTGAGGGGGCGTGGCAGTGACTGTCCTGAAGGGACTCTGCAGGGCTGAAATGGCCACTAAACAACTGGTCACCAATCCCATGCTGTGGAATACTCTTCCAGCAGAGATTCAGCAGGAATGCTTGAAGCTCATTTTTAGATGTGTCTTAGAAACCTCTTTTATGCTTTTCATGATGAACCAGTTGTCTTTTGATTAATTTGTATTGCATGGCAAGTCCCTCCCCCCATGTGAAATGAAAACACCGGACACATTATTTAAGGTTAATGGGCGTAAAAGACCACAACTTTATCGATTACAGGAATTAGAAGGTATTGGCCTTAGGCACTGGCTCATATCGACTACCCGGCATGGAGACCGGGAAGGGTTATCCACCAGCCGTGGGAGTCCTGTTGAAGTACGCCAACTAGGATCCCACGGGTGTCACCGCTCGGGGGCGTGCCGGAGGCCCTCACCTCCCTAGGTTTTGGACAAGGCAATGCCCCCCGGAGTCCTTTACCGGACTACCCTTTTCCATTGGGGGAAGGTGATGGCATTTCATTCATTTGCATAACAATTACCCCTGCCAATGCCTAACCGCCAATACCGAGGAAGTTGTGACGTTTGCTACGAGGTAGGCGAAAAAACCAAAAGGCTGGAAGTGCGCCAAGTTGGAAAAATTCCTACCAGGCCCCTTGCGGCGACCAACCGTAGTTCATAGCAAGGTCAGAGCTAGCTAAGCCTAAAGGATGGGTGGGATGAGAAAACCGGGCAGCTGGAACAGGGCAAAGAGGGGGGTCCCCGGGCGCGCCTGGCCTTAAATGGGCTAAGCCACGCCTCCCCAGCCCGCTGATTGGCGGGCAGGGTCGCAGGCATGCCCGGGGATTCCCTCGTTCTCGCGGGGGCTAAAGGCCAGCCCCCGCGGGTGTGGGAGGGGGTGGGCCCGCAACCCCACCTCCTCCCAAGCTCGGAAGTGGCTTTGTTTTTATGATATTTTATTATTTCATTGCCCTTGCATACTTTCTTGCACACTGCCTTGATCTTTTATATGAGGGAGCAATCTGTAAATATAGATATATGAACAGATAATAGACTTAATTGTGAATGAGTTTCGATTCAGTGCTGTGCTATGCTGTCCACACAGCCTATTTAGGGAAGTTTTTAATGACTGATTTTTTAAATATATTTTTAATCTTTTGTTGGAAGCAGCCCAGAGTGGCTGGGGAAGCCCAGCCAGATGGGCGGGGTATGTATGTATGTATGTATGTATGTATAAATAAATAAATAAATAAATAGGAAATTTGTAAAGTAATAATAACAACAATTCAAAATTTAATTTAATTTGAAGGGGGGGATTGATACACCTCATTGACACATTGACACAGCAAAAAGAAGTTGTGCATTTCTTAGGGTCTCTTTGTAATTAGATGTGCTTGTTATTGCTGGGACCTCCGGTTTCCTTTTTCACCTGTCAGTTACCCACCCTATAGGTCTGTTATGGGGTGGGCACTTCCAGAGTGTATCATGTCCTCTAATTGCGAACTCTTATCGAAGGCAAAATGAGGCGACTGAGAAACAAGAGGAAGGTAGCAGTGTGATCAGGGCACCCACACTGTTTGTGGAAGTGCAAAAATATATTTTTTATAAAATATATTTTTAAAAAATATATTCTACTTTAAAAGGGGGGGGTAGCCTAATACAGGACTGAGCATGCTCAGAAACCACAGAATGTTGACTGTCAGCTGAAAAATAAAATCAAAAGTGGGGCTGCAGGAGGAAGAGAGGGATACTCCTGCTCTAAGGGAATGGTAAGCTGGAATCCTGACCAGACGCACTCTGATTAGGCATGAGAAAACACTGCCGCATTTTGTTGCAGGTTCCTGCTTGTAATAGTACTTTTCTTTCTTTGTTTAGGTCTGAGATATAACATGGGATCACAGCAACCCAAAAAAGTAAGTTGCCTCTTTTGAAATCTTTTTAGGGAAGCTGCATAATCTGAATCGTATCTGAATTACAGGGTGTTTGGAGATGTGCGCGATGGCCTTAGAGACGACTGATGATTGGAGGAAGAGAGATTGAAGAAGGCAGGAGGCGTCACAATTCCCCAGAATACAGATGTTCTTATTAAATTCTCTCAATTTGTTAGGCCAGTGCAATGCAGCTTTGTTGGTAGCTTGTTAGGATGGATAAATCTGATGCACTTTGCCTGGGAACATTTTGCATATCCACATTATGCATCAAACTGAACTAATAAAAACCTACTTTTAAGTCGCTTAGAAGTGCCAGCATGAAAAACCTTGGTGAAATTGCTCCATCTAGTGGCTCTTAGTTATTTGCAACGGCATGAGCTGTCCTGTAAAAACCCCTTTGACATTTATGGGAGTGTTGCGCAGATTTTACCGGCACAGGGAAAAATTCAGTCGCAGATATCTGCTGATCATGACATGCTAGCGGTGGGTTTATAAGCAGAGTCATGATATATTGCAAACCTGAATGCTCCTGAACTCTGCATAATGACCAGCTTATGGTGTCAGTAGATGTCAATTTGGTTAAAAGCCCGTCTGCACAGATGGCTCACATCTTTCTAGAGCAATAAACTGGAAATGCATGGGAGCCCTGGCAGAGTGAGCGATTCAAGAAAAATCAAATGAAACAAGGCACAGGAGAGGGACCAGACTGCACATGTAAGCCTGCAATCCTATGCCCCAACCCTTGCCAACCTCCAGATGTTTTGACTATGACTGCCATCGACCTGACAGCTGCTGTACACACACATAGCCCCATTACTGCTGTGTTGTCCACGTTTATTAAATACCCACAGACCTTCAAGCTCCATAAAACAACTGAGTCCATACAACTGAAGGGGAAAGAATCTTTCAAAAATACAAGAAAACCACACTGCAGTTGCAACCCTAAAAAGGAAGGAGAACCACCAAGGGGAGCTGAGCCTGTTTTCAGAGCCCTGCTGGGTCTTGTTGGCAAGGTGGGCAGGAGGGCAGAGGTCCTCCATCCATTTACACTCCCCTGCTCAACCTACTGTCAAAATTGTAAACCATTTGTCTTGGATTATTTAATTGTGGTTCCTCCATTGCAGGGGGTTGCACTAGATGTCCTTTGGGATCCCTTCCAACTCGACGATTAGTAGCAGTTTCTAACTCTTCACTGTGCACACAAACAAGCACGGTTCTCATATGCAATGCTATTCAATCTTCCTTCCAAAATTGCTGAGGAGAGTAAGCCCAATAGAATTCGGCTGGTCTTAGTAGGCATGTCTAGGATTTCAGAAGGCAATAGCTCAGCCTAGTGGTCCCGCTTTCACCCTCATCCCACAGTGAAGGTATCTGGGCAACTTTGAATATCTGAGTCATGGTCCAGAGCTCCGCATATGCAAAGGCTTCCCATTTTGTTACACGAGAGGTATATTCTCCATGCACAAAGTCACTTTCCACTGAGTTGAGTGCAGCCCTCCTTACTGAACAGAATGAATGGCAGCAGGCACATGTGGTAAGAGCAGGCATATTCTCCATGCACAAAGTCACTTTCCACTGAGTTGAGTGCAGCCCTCCTTACTGAACAGAATGAATGGCAGCAGGCACATGTGGTAAGAGCAGGCATAGGCAAACTCAGCCCTCCAGATGTTTTGAGACTACAACTCCCATCATCCCTGTTAGCTAGGGATGGTGGGAGTTGTAGTCCCAAAACTTCTGGAGGACCAACTTTGCCTATGCCTGGGTAAGAGCCACCAAATCATGGTGAGGTTTCTCTAGTCTTACTGAAGGTGCTTCATCCAAGCAGGAAACCCCACATTCACCTTATAATTAGAAATAAATAGAAGGAGCACCATATCATCCAGCTAGTACTTGCTTGTGTTTGGGAGGGGATGTCCTTCAGTCTGTATCTTCAAGGTGAGGCTGTCCTGAATGCTGCCTGTGGGGTGCTGAAGTGCTCTGGAGGACAGAGCTTGGATTTTTTTGCAAGCAGAGCAGTGGGTGTGGTTGTTTTTTATCTACAAGTTAAAGGAAGCTTTTCAGTTGATTTTTTGTATTTAAAAAATCTGCGGCTACTCAGCTGGAACAAAGTAAAAATTTAAAAATTACCAAGAGCTCCTTGATGGTCCACCAGGAGCATTTAGACAGCCTCACTTCTCACAGAGCCCATGGACCAAGAGTAGAGAAACACAGAGACACAGAAAAACATAGAAATCTAGTGTACAAAACAGTAGAAAGTATAGAAAAACAGAGTTGGAGGCTCATCTGACTCAGAGTGCTTCATTGACATTGCTGTTTGACATTGCTGTAGGAATGAAATTACCCCATTCGCCTCATCATTCAGCCCCAATACAAAGTGGTTCTATACTGCTAGTACCGTATTTACCGTATTTTTCCGTGTATTAGACAAGCGTTTTTTACTCAAAAATCATGTCAAAAAACTGGGGTCGTCCTATACACAAATAATGATATAGGGAGGAAGCTGTGCGAGGCCCACGCTCTAGGGAGCTTCCCGCCCGCAGTGGTGTGGGAGGAGCGGTTGCCCACTTTGCCAACCCCCAGCAATGGCCCTGCTGGGGTGATGGCGCGTGTGCAATTCCCCCTTAAAAAAGCTCAACAACTTTAAATTTAGCCCCCTTATACATGGGGGTATCATATACATGGAAAAGTATGGTATTTCCACTTCAGCACTGAATCAGTGTCAAAGCATACCTTGGGATACAACTGTGAGCAGGTGGTACCCTCTAGAGGAAAACCTTTTGCGGTCACACATAAACTTACTTATTTATTGAATTTCTATACTGCCCTTCATCTGAGGATCACAGGGCAGTTTATAGTATAAAACCAGGAGGAGAATCTAACATAGTAAGAAACAAAATATATAAAAAACCCCAAAGCTGTTTCCTAGCTGAGTCTTTCTGGTTTGCCCCTAGAAGTGATGCTCAAGTTAAGAAGAATACATTCAGAAGCAGAAAGGTGAAAAATAATTACTGCAGCGCCAAAGCTGCGTGCAAGACAATGCATTTCCTTCCATAGTTAAGCTGAGCTAAAACGGTACAAATAGCATGAGCCATTAAACACTGCAAGCTGTCCATGGTGATGAATGCTCTCTCATTTAGTAATTTCTTGGGCCTTTTCTTCCATTAGGACTGCACATCCAGCAACAATCAGGACGGGAAAATGCCTCTGTATGCTGCTGACAAATTCCCAATCGCGAACCAGAAGGCTTCGCTACACCCCGTGCCCAATGGAGCTGCCCTGGAAGAAGGCGCAAGCAGAAAGCAGAACATCCTGGTGGTGATTAAAGACCATTCCCAAAAAAGCGCAGGAGCTAATTCTGCCCGGACTCATAAACGGAGGAGGAGGTTTGTGATCAAAAAGAGCCCCATCCTGATAGCCGTGAACAGCTCCTTCCACAACCTGCCCATTTTGAAATCGGAGGACAGGAACGACGTCAAGTGGAAAAGCCTCTACAAGACCCAAAGAGAGCGAAAGCAGATCATGAGAGAGACTTGCTCGAAATACAAGAGCAACAACAAAAGGATCATCACACCTTATCACGTTTCCAGGATCTTCGTTGAAGATAAGTACCGAATTTTATACTGCGAGGTTCCCAAGGCCGGTTGCTCCAACTGGAAAAGGGTACTCATGGTCCTTAATGGGCTGGCCTCCTCGACCAAGGTCATACAACACAACACGGTGCATTATGGGAATTATCTGAAAAGGCTGGATGGGTTTGATCGCAAAGGGATCAACCACAGGCTGAACACTTACACGAAGATGCTCTTTGTCCGTGAACCTTTTGAAAAATTGGTCTCGGCGTTTCGAGACAAGTTTGAGCATCCCAACAATTACTACCACCCGGTTTTTGGCAGACCCATCATTTCAAGGTACCGTGTCAATGCCACGAAGGAGGCACTGAGGACAGGTTCTGGGGTAACCTTTAAAGAGTTCATTCAATATCTTCTTGATGTCCACCGGCCTGTGGGCATGGATATTCACTGGGACCATGTCAACAGGCTCTGCAGCCCGTGCTTGATAGACTATGATTTTATTGGTAAATTTGAAACCATGGAGGAAGATGCTAACTTCTTTTTGCATTTAATAAATGCGCCACAAAATTTGACTTTTCCTAGGTTTAAAGACAGGCATTCTGATGAAGAGAGAACAACCACCCAAATTACACAGCAATATTTCAAACAGCTCTCCCCTTCTCAAAGGCAACGTAGCTACGATTTCTATTACATGGATTATCTGATGTTTAACTACTCAAAGCCTTTTGAAGATCTGTATTGACAGTGGCAGAGGCACTGGGAGCTGCTGTTGTGGTTCCTCATATGCAAGTCTGTGTAAAATAAGTTCCAAATAAACTGTACCCATTGGCAAATAAGCTAAGGACATATCTACACCACAGGTACCTACACTGGTCACACAGGGAAACCTGGGAAGTGTGTTCAGAGAGGGTGGGAAATAGGGACTGTCGACAGCAGGGACCCCAGACTACAATTCCCAGGATTCTTTGTGGCAGAAGTCAGGGAAGTTAACCTGTTATAACACCAAGACAGGTTTCTAATGTAGAACCACCCTAAATTTACTCCCACATTCAGGACAATCGTTGCTACACTCTGGAAGCACAACGTGCCCTTATGTTTTTCAAGAATCATCAACCTTGCAGTAATACTCCTATCCATGTTGTTGGCTTTTTAAAAAATGATTTTGGAATTAATAAATATAAAGAAAAATTGTCACCTTCAACTTATTCTTCAGTCTGCAAAGCTTGATGGCACATGCTAGGCAGAGCTATGGAACAATCGCAGCATAAAAAAAGAAAGAACGATAGAACATAGCTAACAATTAGGGAAGGAAGACAAATCAGATTTAAATGGGTTTACACAAAGAATTTAGAGGTTCTGATCCGATCAAGATTTGTCCCCCAAACCACCTCTTGCATCAAGCACTCACCTATATCCAAGCCACTAGTGCATTGTTGGGTTGTGAAGTGCATTTTTTATATATATAAAAAAAACTCTGGCTAATTATATGCAAAATTATACAGAAAATTATATACATATGGAAGAGTCACATTCCACGTGGTGCTATATTATCTGCAGCATAATTTGATAAGTATCCATACATAAGTATATTTATATAGTAGTATGTTTATGTGCCGGTTGCTATAGGAAATGTGTATATACATATCATATTATATGTATAATAATGCATATAGAATCATAGAATTGTAGAGTTGGAAGGGACACTGAGGATCATCTAGTCCAACCCTCTGCAATGCAGGAATATACAGCTGTCCCATATGGGGAGCAAACCTGCAACCTTGGTATTATCAGCACCGCAGCCTAACCAAATGAGCTATCCAGGCTCAGTTTTTTAACCAGTGATCATTGTTCATATCTTTAATGGAACCAGTAAAACAATTTGTTCGCTTTTCCTTGACATGAAGAAGCAAGACAAAAATTAGAAAAAAATATCTGTGGATAAGCTTGATTCAGACATTTTCAAATAATTCCACCCCTGCTTGCAATTGGTTATATATACACTCCTTAATTGTCTCCATCCCATTATAATTTTATCTATTATTTCCCCCTTTGGTATATTTCTACACCTTATGGCAGGGCTTTCACACATGGGGTTGTGGGAGGGGGGAGGTTCCAACAAGAGTGTAGGTGTTTGTTTGCATCACACAGATACAGAATGAGAAGGAGAAAATATAGATGATTTTGTGATACCCTTTCTTGAGAAGACAGAGAAATAGGATTTTACAAAAATATGGTTAGTAAAAAATTGCTTTATGGAGCTGTTTCCAGTTGCCTTCTGGGAGTACAGAGGGTGAAGGGAAATCTTTCCATATTAAAGTGTGATTTCAAGGATGCACGAATGGAAGGCAACTAATATTTAATGAACACATGAGTGCAAAATTAAGCCAGATGTTACAATTTGCAGGATATGAATACATTCTCTTCCATCTACAGCTCCCTTATGGCACATTCATCTGCAAGAAAATGAAACACAGCACATTTACATCTTTATGCACACTATTAAAATTCTTTTAATCCTTGGCATTAACATAAATCTTTAGTTTAGTCTATGTAGTCTCAGGGAATATCAAATGTTGCCTTTAAAGTAGCAAATAAATTTAGATTCCACTTCCTGCCCATCAGGGTCCTTTATTTTTAATGGTTGCAAACAGTTTATTGCCCCCTTACAAGCCTCAGAGCACAGTTCAAGGTGTCACTTTTGTCTTATAAAGCCGGAAGAGATTTGGCGAAAGCCTCTTAGCACATCTGGGTTGCACACCCACCTAACACCCTGGTTAAATCAAAAGCACGTGATGACTACAGATGGCTGGATCTGTCAATTTTGGTTACTCTCAGTTTCTCATTTTTCCGATCTTCTGTTCAGTTTGCCACATCTCTGCTGCGGTTTGCAATTTAAGAAACAAACAGTCCGCTGACAAAAATTCACCAGCATTTTAGTGTGCCTATTTGCAAATTTGCCTAATGCAAATTTGCCTAATAAACACATTTTTGGCAAGACATTTCCCTAATATAATGCATTTTTAGGAGTTCCTATTTCCAGGTCCCAGATGCTTCTAGACTAATTCTAGACCCTCTTGGACAAAGATGACTTTACTCCTGTATCCCATGTTATAGCTGCCATACGTCCATTACCAGGATTTCAAAGGCAGAATTGACACCTGGGGGGGATTTCCAAAATGTGGAGCTTTGTCCTGTATCTTAGACTACTGCAGTGCCCTCTGTGTGGGGCTTCCCTTGGAAACTGTTTGGAAGCAGCTGTTGTTGCCGAATGCAGTAGCCAAGATTTTGACAGGGATGGATGCAAGAATGCATATGACGTCTGGACTGAAGAAACTGCACTGGCTGCCTATTAGCTTCCAGTCCTAATTCAAAGTGCTCACATGGATGTTGAAAGCCCTTAAAAAAATCTGGGCTCCAAATATATGAAAGAGCATCTCCTTCCTTATAGACCAGCCCAGGAATTAAGATCAGTAGAAGAGGACCTCCAGGTGGTTCCGATGTTTTCAAATTTGGGGGGAAGAGTGTTGTGAGGGGGCCTTCTGGGTGATGGCCTCAAAAATGCACATCTCTCACCATCACTTTGCAGCAGGAGCTGGGAACTGGGACCTGGCTTCTTATTTCCACCCCCCACACATGCTAACTTTGACAGGTGGGCAGAGCTGCCCATCCATCAGAATTCAGAAGGGTTTGCTGTAACTGTCAATACAGCAAATTCTTTCTGAAGCCCATTTACAGGAGCAGTTTGAGTCCCAACCGAGGCTGAAAATCCAGCAGAGCTCTCTTAATGCTCCTCAAACAATCCAGAGAAAGAGAAATGAACCCCTTTAGAAGACGTTTGTTGTTGTTACGAAAAGAAGTTCTCTAATAAAGCAGCAACAGGACTGAAGAAAGGAAGTTGTGTTTGAGTAGTGATTTGAGTCATGGGCTGATCCTTCCAGGTGCTGAGTACCTTCAAGTCTCTTCATGTTGGGAAGAGAGAGAAGCTCTGCAACCTGCAGAGCTGGGCCCTCAGGGGAGCAAAGAAACATGAAGACATACAGTGTGGAGGATTTGTTTTAATGGGAAGAGCTTTCATGCAGACGCTGATTTCTACATCCCAAAGTTGTGTTACTTGAAACATAAAAGAGCGCAGGGACCCTCTACTGAAGCAGTAGCCACAATAGTCTTCTAAAACAGGATGTTTTATGCATGTGATTATATGTTTTTATCCATATATTTTTTTTACCTACTTTAGGAGATTCAGTTAGGATTGCATGAATTTAAACTAAATATATTATGCTGATTGCTGACACTTGTGGAAAGAGATTTCTCTTACTCTTTTTGCTGTGCCAGCTCCAGGTTGGAGCAGCAGAAAGGCCGGGATGTTTGAATACTCCTCCATGGAGTAGATAGGGATGAAGGATCTGGCAATTTCCGATATCTCAGTTTTCCATTTTCCCCAATTTAAATTCCATTCTACACATTTGCTCATTAAAAAAAAACAACCTCATGAAAATTCATCAGCATTTTTGTGCAAATTTCCCCGAATAAAAGCATTTTTGCATGCAGTTTTGCTTCTGCAAGTAATCTATTCTATTACTTTCCTTAATATATTCATTTTATGCACGCTACTCACTAATATATGCATTTGTGTAAACATTGTGTAAACATTACACAAAACATTGTGTAAACACTGTATTGAAAAATTTCGATAAGTGCAAATTTCAATCGATTGTTGTGTCTCGGTTCCCACGTTGTTTTGGAAAGTGAGAATTGGATATATCGACTTTTAAATGAGAACTGAATCAAATTTCACCACCATCTCTAACCCTGTATAAATTGAATATAAGCACACTGGATGGAGGAATCTAGGGTGCGACCTATTGACTCCCATTTTGTACATGCAGAAAAACGAGAGGGTTTCACACAGACCATTCCTTCCCCCCATCTTTCAAATGGGGCTGCCGTTGCCAGGGCAGCCAGGTTCTGCCTTAATTTTGTGTATCCCCTTGGTTGCAAAAGGTTCCAAAGGTGAGCAAGGAAGGATCTGCCTCAGCCTTTGCCAAGTACCCAGAGGGTAGTAGGTTGCTGAAGACTGAGCTAGCTGCTGCACAGAGCAAATCTGCTTGTCAGTTCCGCACCAAAACTCTCCACTGACATGGTCAAGAGAACTTCCTGATCAAAATCCCTGAGCTTTCATCATTTCTATTGCCACTGGCACCTGGCCTTGCTTTCTGGAAAGCTGCCTTAACAGCCCTTTTATCTCACAATATACCTTTCCAACGGCACCTTTTTATCTCTGTGAAAATACATTTCGGTCCCTGGTTCCTGTCCTTGTTCTGAGATGGTCAATTTATCATGAATGCAAGGGAAACTAAAATGAGCATTGAGATGTTTTTGGCATGATATATTCCACAGTGAAAAATAATGTACACCCAGGACTTACTGAGGCACAGGTCCACACGTTAAAGCAGGGATCGGCAACCTAAGGCCCATGGGCCACAAGCGGTCCATGGGAGTCGTTCAACCGGCCCATGGACCCCTGCCACCTGCTTGGGAACCCCCGCTGCCTGCTCGGTCGGCTCCCATGCGCCACGCAAAACCGGTGCAGAGCAGAGCGGGGACCACCTTCTACGATGCTGGCCGGCTTCCCATTGGCTGCAGGAAGCTCCTGCAGCCAATGAGAAGCTGCGCACGCCTCCTCTGTGCCAGAAGGAGCACCGGAAATAGCATTTGCGCATGCATTCATGCACACGTACTCTGGCCCACCGTGGAGTCTGCAGGACCGTGAACCGGCCCAAGCCACAGAAACTTTGCCGACCGCTGCATTAAGGCTTTGTGTCCAAGCATTCTTTTTTTCCCCTTTTGCTGCAGAGCTTTCCACACACAAAACTCACTCTTTAACATGGAGCTTTAAGGCATGGGATGTGCCTGGAAAGCATGGAGGACAGGTAAGTGTGGCCGAGCCCTTGGTGTGTTAGTCCTCAACAGTTTGAAAGACCCAGCAACTGGAGGAGAGAATAATGCAAAGAACTCGCTGCCAGGAGATGTCGTTCCTAAAACTGTTGATCATTAGCCAAACGGCATAGATCAAGATCTTTTTAACCAGCAGCGCTGCAGTAACTGGAGAGGGCGACTAAAGTCAGCGATCACAATTTTTCCTGTAATTACTGCATAATGAAACTAATTTCTTTTCACCCCAGATGCCTTTCACCTCTTGCCAGCAGCACATTCCTGTAGAATATGAATGCTAATAATGAAGTGGCTGGAGACAGGCAGTGCTTTCAGATTGGAGGGCCTGACTTTTTAATAGTGTTCTGAGTGTGATGCCAAGAATGCAGGGATCGTGCTACTACTGTCCCTCGCAGGATCGTTTGGGGTGGGGAGAAACAGGTCACAAAATGAATTTAGGGCTCTGCGGCATTTTTCTATATGTTCCTTTTCATCTCTGATTTTGCATTGCAGCGAAGGAAAGGATAACGTTCGTTCTGAGCCTCCCTATTAGATGTTCTCTCTCTCCTAATTGCAGTGTCTTGGGAACTCCTTTCAATGATGAGCCAGGAGTTCTCTTCAGATTAAATGAATTGAAAATGGGAAGATGTATATCATGCCTCGCTTCTTAAAATCAGAGAACTGTAGAGTTGGAAAAGGTCCCAAGGGTTAATCTAGTCCAAACCACTGCAATGCAGGAATCACAGCTCAAAACCCCACCAACAGATGGCCATCCAACCTCTGTTCAAAAACCTCCTAGGAAGAAGAGTCCACCACCTTCTGCTCCACTGTTGAACAGCTCTTACTGTCAGGCAGTTCTTCCTAATGTTTAGTCAGAATCTCCTTTCTTATCATTTGAACCAATTGGTCTGGGTTCTCCTCTCTGGAGCAGCAGAAAACAAGCTTGCTCCATCTTCCATGGGACAGCCCCTTTAGCTATTTCTTTAATTTTTTAATTTATTATTTATACCCTGCCCATCTGTCTGGGCTTCCCCAGCCACTCTGGGCAGCTTCCAAAAAAATATTAAAATACTGTAATACATCAAACATTAAAAGCTTCCCTAAACAGGGCTGCCTGAAAAGTCTGGTAGTTGTTGTTCTCTTTGACATCTGGTGGGAGGGCGTTCCACAGGGCGGGTGCCACTACCGAGAAGGCCCTCTGCCTGGTTCCCTGTAACTTCTTGCAGTGAGGGAACCGCCAGAAGGCCCTCAGTGCTGGACTTCAGTGTCCGGGTAGAACAAAGGGGGTCGAGACACTCCTTCAGGTATACTGGGCCGAGGCCATCACATCATTTCTCAGTCTTCTCTTCTCCAGGCTAAACATACCCAAATCCCTCAACTGTTCTGCATAAGGCTTTCTTTCCAGAACCTTTATCATCCTGGTCACCCTCTACTGCACACATTCCGGCTTGTCAATATCCTTCTTAAATCAGTGGCGATGGAATTTGTTTTCTGCCACCATTCAATATCCCAACATACCCACTGGGACTGACAAGTTTTTACCAAGGAATTCTTTTAAGGTCTGCTGACCCAAATCTAGTGATGCTCAGAGAATCCCCACCCCCCAGCTCAATTTTTCCACCTAGCCTGAGGTTCTATATGACCTTCTCTTGCTGATAAATGCACATTGATTCAGCTGTCCAGCTGTCCAGCATTGATTTAGCCCCTCTTCTCTTTCCCAATTTCCTGCCTTCCTTCAGACCAGCCTTTGCTAACCTGATTACCTCCAGATGTTTTGGACTCCAACTCCCAACAGCCCCAGACAGCATGCCCATGCTCCCATCAGACATGCCGGCTGAGGCTCATGGGAGTTGTAGTCCAAATCATCTGGAGGTCACCAAGTTAGCAAAGACTGATACATGTGGAGGTTGACGCAGCTTTCAGCTTGCGCCTTTTTCTCCATTATTGATATGCAGGAGTGTCAGTGTTGATTGATTAAAATGCCACCGGAAGAGGAATCTTTATGTGTGGGTTTTATTAACAGACTTCTGCAAAGATGCAGCCATTTGTAATTGAGTTTGATCTCTTGCATTGAACTCAAGAAAACTAGGGATTAGCCAAAAGAAATTCAGCGCAAGTTTCTGCTTGAAATTAGTGATTTCATGGTGCTGAGGTGTAACTCCCCCAGGCCCCTAATTTCTACCTTTTTTATGGCTGTTCTCCCATGTTCATAGCCAATTTTCCCCCGCCTGGTTCATTCCTCCAGAAGTGATCCCAGCTAATCAGGGATCATATACAGGATGCCATGATGTTATGCTTCTGTGTAGTCGGAATAATATTTGACTGTTTCCAGATACCAATAGAAACAAAATGAGCTTGGGTATATTGAGGACAATACAGTCCACAAAGGTCACATAAATGATCCAAGCCAATAAAGGATCCCTGAAGAATCATTTGTGTCCAGCTCTTTCACAAAGATCCCTGAGAAAAAGTAACGACAGAGGAGCCCTATTTCTATTATTATTCTACTGAATATTTTCACAAAATGCCCCCTACTTTGCTCAGCTTTAATAAAATCTTTCCTAAAGCGTTTTGAACCAGTGCATTTCTAATCCCTTTTTAGAGATAAGAATAGTTTACAAAAACTTCTAAGTGGAGTTGAGCCCGCTCCAAAGCAATTATACACATGTTCTAAATATGCACTTACAGAGATGGGGCAAAAGTGTAAACAGAAGTTTTTCCAGTTATGAATGAAAAAAGTTAATGGGAAACAGCGAAAAAATTAGAAGTAATGAATATAATGGGGGGGTGCGTTTAACTGTTTTCAGTGTACAAATAGCAGGTTTTAAAATTTTTCAGATGTTATAAAAATAAAATTTAAAACATCCCAAAGTTAGATGGCAATGTATACAATCAAAATAATGTTGTGTTTAATGTAAGGTTAAGATGGATGAAGCCACCCTAGAGGATGGAGGGACACCATAGCCAAAGGAATGTTCCACTCTGTGGGGCTGGTGGCAAGGCGGACCAGGGTTGGATCTTTGCCAGAAGATGACACTCCAGCAGGGGCTTCACTGACAAGAGCTCCCTGGGCTGCCTCCCCATTTGTAGCCTGCTTATTGTTCACTCACCTCTCACTCTGGTGTGTGAGTCACTGAGAGGGAGAAGGAGTGTGATTTGGAATACAGTCGTACCTTGGAAGTCGAACAGAATCCGTTCCGGAAGTCCGTTCGACTACCAAAACTTTCGGAAATCAAAGCGCAGCTTGTGATTGGCTGCAGGAAGGTCCTGCAGCCAATCGGAAGCCGTGGAAGCCACGCCGGATGTTCGGCTTCCAAAAATCGTTTGAAAACCAGGACACTCACTTCCAGATGTCAATTGTTCAGGAGCCGATTTGTTCGGGAGCCAAGGGATTTGAGATACAAGGTGTGATTGTACTGTGTCCAGTTATGGTCACTTCAAAAAGAATATTGTAAAATTGGGAAAAGGTTCAGAAAAGGGCCACCCAAACAATCAAGGGGATAGAGAGAATCCCTGTGAGGAAAGGTGGGAGTGTTTGTGACATTTTAATTTAGAGAAAAAGGGAGGAAGAGGCAACAAGAGAGAAGAGTGTAAAATCATGCATGGCATCATAGCTGGCTCAAGACATTTTGCTGCTTAAAGCAAAACAAAATCTATCTTTCTTTCTTTCTCCCTCTCTCTCTCTCTCTCTCTCTCTGTCTGTCTGTCTCTCTCTCTCTCTCTCTCTCTCTCACACACACACACACACTGCTGCTGCCGCCTCCTTCTCTGCCTCTCACTCCCCTGCCACCACCCAGCTTACTCCTCCTCTGTCCTCAGCAACACCTGAAACTACTGGAGGCAGCAGGGGGAAGCCCCAGTGTGCTGAAGGCAGCAGGGAAGAAAAGAAGGAGGCCAGAAAGGAGCAGGTGGCAGCAGATGATGGAGGAGGTGGGCAACAAGTGCAAGAGTTGCCAAGAGGAGTGTTCCTGGAGTACCCAGGGGTACTCCAACCTGCTGTCTCCAACCTGCCTTGCCAAGCCTCATGGGTGGGCAGGCCCTGGATGGCACGGAGAAAGTGGATAGAGTGCTAAGCATTTGGGTGCTTCGCTTTCAAGAGAACAGGGTGCAGGTTCTGCTACATGCCATGGAACTTTGTGGAAAACACAGCTTAAGTCGTTCAAAAAGAATATATTGGAGCACCGCAAATCATTGGCCCATGTCTTGTTCTTGTTTTTATTATGTATTTTGTGGTGTTATTCTGTGTTTTTATACTGTGAACCACCCTGAGATCTTCAGACAAAGGGTGGTTTACAAATTTAATTAATTAATAAACAAACAAACAATAATAATAATAATAAATGCTTATGTAGGAAACAGTAGATCTAGCTGAAAGGCAACACATGGAGATCTGCATTGATCATTGAAATGTATCTGTTGTTGTTGTTGATGTTGTATAATTCTAAGATGATTGCATAATTTTAGAACGCTGTGCAATCTTAGAAGAGGACATGGCTGTGACTATCATGAAGGGGCTATGCACTTCTGAATTTGCCAC
The DNA here is from genome assembly GCF_964270895.1 of Podarcis filfolensis. Lineage (NCBI taxonomy): Eukaryota > Metazoa > Chordata > Lepidosauria > Squamata > Lacertidae > Podarcis > Podarcis filfolensis. Next base: position 53,573,457 of record NC_139611.1, on the reverse strand, counting down.
AACACCTCTGCAGGTGGGTCATTTGGTGTTCACTGCCTGTACCTACATTTGAGGATAATTTTGGAGCCCAGGGCAAGGAGCAGGAAAGGTCTTCCCGCCGCAGAGAAAGCCAACTCAGGTAAATTGTACCACAGCAAAGCTGCCTGTTCTGTGGAATTATTATCCAAAATGGTTCCTCTGTGGAGAAAGGATTTTTGCTTGTCCTGGGTTTCAAAGCGCATCTCTTCTTGCTCTCCCTGATAATTTATGGAAAGACTAATAGACCAAGATCTATGCCACAATAAATCTGTTAGTTCTTAAGGTCTCACAAGACTGGGTTTGACTTCTTCCTTGGTTTGCCTCAGAAACCAGGAAAAGCAGGTGAGAGAAGTGAATGGAGAGCAAGGAGCCTCGATTCCAACCCTCCATTCCTTCCCCAGGAGTTGGAGGGCTGTGGCAGCAGCTGAAGCTTTTCCTCCTACATCCTCCACTAGACTTCCTTGCCTGAGGGAACTGCTGCTCTTGTCTTCTCCCTGTTTCCATGGCACTGCCAGAGCCTTCCGGCTGAGTCCGTGCTGTGTCTGAGGGGCCTCTCGCAGCTCTCCGGCAGCTTCCCAGGCAGAGCTTTTTGTGCGTCTGTGTGGTTGTTATTGTCCTTCGGTCTCTTCATCTCCCTGTCAACACCTGAAAGAGCACCTGGATTGCTCTGTGTTTCTGACAGCAGCAGCCATAGATCCCCCAGATTAAAACAACAGGGGGCGAGTTGGGTAATAGGAACCCGCAATATGATGCGACCATTTCAGAGATCAAAAATGCTGGTGACTGTGGACAGGGGAGAAGACACTCTGTAAATTGTTGTTATTTCTTGCATTTATATCCTACCTTTTCCCACAGGGATCTCAAGGTGGTTCTCCCCCTACTCAGTGAATCTGCACAACAACCCTGTGTGGTAGGTTAGGCTCAGAGGCAGTGACTGGCTCAAGGTCAGCCTTTCTCAACCTTGGGTCTCCAGATGTTTTTGGCCTACAACTCCCATCATCCCTGACCACTGGTCCTGTGAGCTAGGGATCATGGGAGTTGTAGGCCAAAAACATCTGGGGACTCAAGGTTGAGAACCACTGCTCAAGGTCACCTCATGAGCTACATGGCTGGGCAGCAACTTGAACCCTGGTCTCCCAGGTCCTAGTCCAACAATCTAACCACTATGCCGCACTGCCTCTCTAGGGATGGGTGAAACTGTTTTGGTTTATCTCCGTTATTCTACTTTATATTTGGTTCACCACATTGTCACATCAGTTGTGAACTTTCAAAAAAAACCTCACAAAAATTCACGTGCAATTTTCGTGCCAATTTGTAGCATCACAGAATCATAGAATTGTAGAGCTGGAAGGGTCCCAAGGGTCATCTAGCTCAACCCCCTGCTTTGCAGGAATCTCAGCTACTCGTACTATTTATTTATTCAGACATTCGTTTTATTTACATCCTGCCCTTCAACCTGGGGGTTCCCATGGCGGCACACAACAATTAATCAAATGCACACATCAATACGAAGACCATGAAGCCGACAACTCAAATAAAACAGAAATTAAAACATTCAAACAGCAAGTCAAAAGGGAATCCAACAACAGCTTAGGGTTCACACATACTTGCATGCAATTTTGCCTAGCTATGGGGTGCCCCCTGCTCGCTCCACTTGCCATACCCCACCCCTCCTCTTCCTCCTTTTCATTTCACCCCCACCAATGATATCAGTGCCATCTTTTCTTCCTCCTCTTTCCCTTTGCCCAAGCTTCCCCCAAACCACCTCAGCTCCAAGGGGAAGGAAAAGAAATCACTCCATCAATTGCTCTTTCACAGTTCCTGGAGAAGCGCTTGATCTGCTCCCAAGCCAGAATTTTCCCTCTTGGGGAAGTGTTGCTTGCAAATAAACGACCTGAAGATTGTTTTTAGGTCATCCCCCACACACCTCCACCACAATTGACTGGATAGTCTCTCTTACCAAACACCAAAGAAATCCCTTACTATGATATTAGGGATCAAAAAAGGAAGCAGATTTCTAAGGAAGGAAGGAGTATTAAGACATTCTAGTGTTAAACATGAAGCAATAGTGGCATCCAGTGGCACAGTTTCATTCATAAAACACCACACAAAACACTCGAAATGGTACATTTTATTGCGCCACCTGTTCCGATAAGGCCATTGGTTCATGAGCTGGCCTGGGTACTATTCACCTGAATCCCTGAAGAAACATTTTGCCTTAACGACTTAACTATTAATGGGTCTCGAAGGGGAGATGTGGGCCTCCTGATAAAGACACATGTCGTGATGCTCACTGCTTGTGCCACCACAGCTGTTTAGCCATCAAGATAACTGCAGCCCACCAGATATATACAGGCCTCGCTAGGTGTTTGGTTATGGTGAACCTCTTCTTTTGCTTCCTTCTTTGTTTGACAGAAATAGGGTGCTGCCTGTCAGGCAAGGCTGGTGTGGGCTGTGCTCAGCTTTCAAGCCCAAGGCCCAGCTGGTGTTCCAACCCAGCTGTTGTTAGACTACAACTCCCATTATCCCCAGCTATCAGGAACAGTGGTCAGGGATGATGGGAGTTGTAGTCCAATAACAGCTAAGGACCCATGTTTGAGAACCACTGCTATAAGGCCTATGAGGAGCCAGTGTGACCAAGAGGCTCCAGATCTTGGCCTGGGAGGAGCTTGTGAGAAAATGATGATGATCACACGTAGGCTGCATTCGCATAGCAGTTTATTCTGTTTCCCCAACATTTCCCTAACCGTTAGTTTCCGTATCACGTTTCACGCAATGTAAAAGCCGCTCCTGGAAATCTAGCAAAATGGAGTGGGCATTCAGCATGAACTTGTGTGTTAATTGCTTCCAGAAAGTATTTCCTTATTTCGTAAGGTTTAGACACTGCTCAATTGTAAAGAAAAACCATCAAAGCAGTTTACAAATATTTACAATAAAATTATCAATACAAAAAAATTAACAGTAGTTCAAAACTTTCAAAATGTTAAAATAACTGTAGACTAAAAATAGGTTAAAACCTACACCAACATTCTAAACATCTGGACTGGCTTGTTGAAACAAGAATGTTTTTAGCCAGCACCAAAAGAGTACAGTGAAGCATGCCTGACGTCGATAGGCAGGGAGTTCCAAAGTGTAGATGCAAAGTGTAGCTGCTACTACACTAAAATATTGTGTTCAATGGCACTGATAGCAGTGCTAATTACATTGATTGAAGTGGTCAAGTTGGTGTATATAAGGTGATCTTGTAGGTAAACTAGTCCCAAATTGTTAAGGGCTTTAAATACAAAGCCCAGTAGCAAATGGGCAGCCAGTGCAGAACTCTGGGTGAATGGGTGAATATTTAGTGCAGCCCTACACTGCATGCTTACATTCCTGCCGCTCACGCAGCCGCTCCTCTAGATCTCTGCAAATCAGAGCACGTCAGGAAATTAACTTCCGTTGAAACAGTGTCTGAGCCAGTGTTTTAATAAAATGTTGGACTTTCTTTGCCACTAATGTCCACAAGATGGCAGCAGATACATTGTCAGTGCTTGTAAGAAGTGGATGAGCAATAGAAGAAAAATGGTCAGGTTAAAAGTACCTCCCTGAATTTTCATGTAGAGGAGGATTTTTTTTTTCCCATTTTTAGATTTAATATCTCTAATCAGGGACAACAAGGCTTCCCTTCCTGATATTGCTAAGGACCTGTCACAGAGGTTGGTTAACCTACGTCCATTTCTTGATTGTCACTTAAAGGCATCCAGTCACTGAAATAAAGAAGCAAACATCTCTACTCCTAGCTCTTGTGAGAATGGCTTAGGCCTTAAGATTAGATAGAGAATGGAGGCTTATTATTGTTACTCCGCAGCTTCTTGAGAAATGCTCCTGTTCCATGTGCTTTCCCTCAAACCAGCTTCTATCCGATTTGAAAATGCAAGGCGCAGTTAATCTGAGGTGTGTACAGTTCAGGCAGTCATCGCACATGCCCAGATAACACTTCAGTTAATTGGAATTTTACATGGGGAAACCAATCAGGTAATGGGCACTGGGTGAAGACATCCCCTCTCTCCCTGAGCAAGCTGGGTCAAGAAGGTCAAAAAAAACAGTGTTAAACTTGCATTAGATGCTGAAGATATGTTCTCTCCTCCAAATCGGTCTTCATGATCTAAGCAACTGATGTCAACTTCAGTCAATTTTACTGGCACATTCCAGCAGATTATAAATACAGTGGTACCTCGGGTTACATATGCTTCAGGTTACATACGCTTCAAGTTACAGACTCCGCTAACCCAGAAATAGTGCTTCAGGTTAAGAACTTTGCTTCAGGATAAGAACAGAAATCGGGCTCCGGCGGCGTGGCAGCAGCAGGAGGCCCCGTTAGCTAAAGTGGTGCTTCAGGTTAGGAACAGTTTCAGGTTAAGAATGGACCTCCGGAACGAATTAAGTACTTAACCTGAGGTACCACTGTAATGCTGAACTCATCCTTGTGATCCACTATAGACCTATAAAAGATTATTAATAAAGAACCAAAATGGACCAAGGATGGAAAGGTCCTTGCTGAAACAACTGACATGGGATTCACTCTTACTAATTTGGGTGATGGAGTAAAGACCCTCATAGAGGGGAAGCAGAAATACAAGAAGCTAAGGAAGACTAAGGAACAATTAATTCAGAAATAAGCTGGAGTGAAATTGAACATGCAGGTGGTGGTTGTTGTTGTCACTATCACAATCATCTGTAACATGCCACATAACATGTTCTCTGGTGGCTTGCAAGAAATGAAAGAACAGAATACAATATTGAAATACAATAACAGAACAAATAAATAGCAGCGCAAAAACTTTCAAATCCTGCAATCCTCCAGTCCCTGGGAAGCATATTTTCCTCTCCAAAGGCCAACAGAGAGACCCGATGTGAAACACTGCTCTCCTCACTGCAATGGAAACTACCTGTTCTAAATGGGAGGGGATATAGTAAATAAAATAAGTGCTCTGTGTTATGTTGTGGGTGAACATATCAGATGACACAGCGATTCTTCAAACAGCTCTTGTTTATTCACAGGCCAGAACGGAACTGAACTGAAGGGTTCAGCCAGCCTGCTTATATAGAGCTCCACTAGAATGCAACAGTAACCATTTTCTGTAACTATCCAATCACTGAACGTCACTTTCGATCCCTTATTTGCATATGTGGACCTGAACTATCTACAGTATCCCCCTGCTGGCCCAGGGTGAGAACTTCAGTACATAACACTCTGCTCTTACTGCCTCTCTGCCAGCAGCACCCCAACAGGGGATTGGCCAATGAAGTTCCACCACCTTAGGTTCCCCGTCCTCTACTCTTCAGGATTGGATCATAATCCTCAGAGTAAAATACAAAACCAGTTATATATCAGACACATCAAGAGCCCAGGCAGGCATAGGCAAACTTGAGCCTCGAGATGTTTTTGGCCTACAACTCCCATGATCACCATTTAAAAAGAAAACATCCTCCAATTTTTCAACTCCACTTTTTGGAAATTAGTTCCGATTTGGTTGCCCTGTATTTCTGGCCAGCTGTCTCCCAAAATGAGACCACGAAGCTGTCATAAGGCACTTAATGAAGCCAGAATTCTGGCTTAACACTTATAAAGGCAGCCTCACTTAGTGGATTCCAGGGATTAACTTTTATAATTCTACAGGATGGGGATGGAAGTGCCACCATTCCTATTTACAAGACGGGAAATGGAAACCATCCTTGTAATGATTCCCCCTTTACTCAAAGGGTAACATAATCCCAAATTGTGCTGAATTCCTACTACACAGAGTAGAAGATTTGAAAGCAATAAAAAGAACAAGTTGGATTTGGTGTGGGCTTCTGCATCACAAATAATTGCTTTATTTCGAATCATTTTGTCGTCAAATGTTCTGTGCTTCTGTGCTGCCTTTCTTGATCTGAAGGCTGCCTTCAGTTCTGTAAATGAGGAAAGACTGCGCTCCAAGCTTCTAAACACCAACTTGGATACTTGATGTTGGAGCTGACTTTAAACTGCTGCTGTTGTAAGGCAGCAAATGGGCTTCACAGGTGGTGAAGTGGGGTGCTTATTTCGTACTCTCAAACTAACAAACCTTTTGGAAGCGAAAGACGCAAACGTGCCTCCCGTTTTAACCCAGAAATTAAGAAGAGTCAGCTATCAGAAGTTTGGGAAACATTGCGAAGGTGCACTGAAAAGCAGCGTGACATCTGCTATGAATACAAACCATATTATAGGCTGGGAAGGCAAAAGGTTTAAAGGGCAACCTAATCGCATTCCTTATTTTCAAAGGTATGAAAACAAATGCAAATGAGCCAGATGATCGTGTGCCAATTTGAAAAGTCATCCAAGTTTGCAAGAAAATGGTCTTGAAGATGTCCTCCACTGATTCTCTCTCTCCACCAGATGTCACACTTTTCTTTTTTGCCTTTCTTTCAAACTCGATCATTTGCTTTTGCCTGCATATCCCATTCGTAGAAGGAAGGGGACAATCCTTTTGACTCCACCTGATATCTCTTTGCGCCGGCAAGTACTTGAAATCAGCCGTCATTGTGTTCCAGCCTCACATAGCACCCCAAACACCACAAGAGCAATTCGTGAAGGGGAAGGTTTTCCAGCTGAGGAAAAAAGGGGGGAGCAAAGGATTGTGCTAAACAATGATCTGGAGAGAGAGAAAATGAGTGGTGAAACTTCTTAAAAGGCCATCCCCGGAATCTGCCCAATTTCATTACTGCCGGAGAAGCTGTCCAGCAGGGCAGCAGAATCACAAATGCAGGAGGGATTTTGTAACTTCATCCAAGGGAACAAAGAAAGGAACTAATGTGGTATTTTATGAAAGAGGATATTTTGTTCTGATACCTCAAATGAAGCCAAGAAAGGGGGGAGAGTTGGTTTTCTTGAGCTGAAGCCCCTTTCCAGGTGTGGGGTATTTTATTTGCTCCTGACCTGTTTCTGGGCAGTAAAATGAGGATGGGATGAGAGGGGATGCGGTTAAAACCATAGAGACCCAATCCAGAAAAGTTTATTTGTGCACTGACTAAGGGTGGCATTCAGCGCTAGTCCTACTCAGAGGAGACCCACTGAGGTTAATGGCAGTGACTTGTATTAATCTCAGTGGGTTTACTCTGTGTAGGGATTAATTGCATAAGAACAGAAGAAGAACCTGCAGGGCAATGGTCCATCTAGCATCCTGTGCTAACAGTGGCCAACCAGATGCCTCAGTGGGAAATCTGCAAACAAAGCCTGAGCACAAGAGTTCTCTGCCCTCCTGTGGTCTCCAGCAACTGGCGTTGGGCGGCATTAGTGCGTCCGACCTTGGAGACAGGACATAGACACTGCAGGTAGCAGCCATCAATAGCTTTATCCTCTGTGTACTTGTCCAGTCCTCTTTTAAAGGCAGCCAAGTTGGTAGCCATCAGTGTTTTCTGTGGGAGTCAGTTCCATGGCTTGAACTATGTGCTGCATGTAGAAATACTTTTCCTTATCTGTATTGAAGACAACCCTTAGTCACAGCTTCCTTAAGAATATTAGGAATCTTGCTGGATTGGACCAAAGGCCTCTTTAACCCAGCATCCTGTAAACCACAATAGGCCTACTAGGAGAGAACTGTGCACAGTATGACATGGAAATCTCCTCCCATCGGTATTTTTGTGAAGGCTGATGTAAAGTCTCATTGCCTTGGCTGGAATGGGATGTCCGTCAATGAGCACTGATTCCCTCCACCTTTGTTCAATGAGGCTTAATCTCCAGTACAGTGATACCTCTGGATGTGAACGAGATCCGTTCCGGAGCCCTGTTCACATCCTGAGCAGAATGCAACCCACGTCTGCGCGTCTGCACATGCACAGGTCGCGATTCACCACTTCTGCGCATGCGCGTGATGTCATTTTGAGCATCTGCGCTCAACCTGAAGCTACTTTAACCCGAGGTATGACTGTAGTCCTTTTTAGGACCGGCTCTAGGCAAAGTGTGATCTTATGCAGAGCATTCTCTGTGGTGGCCCCTAAGCTGTAGAACTCCCTTCCCACAGAAGTGCATCTGGCACCTTCAATATACATCTTCCGGATGATTCTGAAGACGCAACTCTTTATACACCTGGCTTTTAACACTAGAGGCGTGTCTTTTTATCACTGTAAGTTGTTTTCAATGGTTTGTAAAGTTGTTTCATTTTGTTGGTTATTTAATAAAATGTAAGGTGGGTTAAACCACTGAGCCTAGGGCTTGCCAATCAGAAGGTCGGCGGTTCGAATCCCTGCGATGGGGTGAGCTCCCGTTGCTCGGTCCCTGCTCCTGCCAACCTAGCAGTTTGAAAGCACGTCAAAAGTGCAAGTAGATAAATAGGTACCGCTCCGGTGGGAAGGTAAACGGCGTTTCCATGTGCTGCTCTGGTACGCCAGAAGTGGCTTAGGCATGCTGGCCACATGACCCAGAAGCTGTACACTGACTCCCTCAACTAGTAAAGCGAGATGAGCACTGCAACCCAAGAGTCGTCTGCGACTGGACCTAACGGTCAGGGGTTCCTTTACCTTTACCTTTAAGGTAAGGTAAAAGGTAAAGGACCCCTGGACAGTTAAGTCCAGTCAAAGGCAACACTGGGGTTGTGGCGCTCATCTTGCTTTCAAGCCGAGGGAGCTGGCGTTTGTCCACAGACAGCTTTCCAGGTCATGTGGCCAGCACTTCTGACATACTGGAACACCATGACAGAAACCAGAGCGCACAGAAATGCCATTTACCTTCCTGCCACAGCCGCTTGATTGTATGAGAAACCTCACAGCAATTTACAAAACGGGTAAAGCAATAGAATTGTCACTAAGAACAATTTACAACAATAATTTAAAACATACAAAAAGTTAAAGCACCACAATAGACAAACAAACTAAAACTCGCATCAGCTTTCTGAACATCTGGGTAGACTTGTCCGAACAAGAGCATCTTCAGCAGGAACCAAAAAAGGATACAGTGTAGGCTCCTGCCTGATATCAATAGGCAGGGAGTTCCAAAGTGTTGGTGCTGCCACACCAAATAATCAAGTTCTTACAAATGCTGTGCAGGTATTATGTGGCCCCTGTAAAAGTGCCAAATCCGCCAATCAAAGTGGTCAAGTGAGCGCATGTGGAGTAAGGTGATCTCATGGGTCCCAAGACTTTATATACTAATAGTAACACCGTGAACTTGACCCAGCAGCAAACTGGCAACCAGCACAGATCTCTGAGCAGGGGCGTTATATGCTGCCAAGGCCCCACTTCTGCCAGCAATTGTGCTGCAGCATTCTGCACTGTCTGCAGCTTTAATGCTGCAACCTGCCCTGGGACTTTAGGGTGAGGGGGTGAGTCATAAAGTAATCATAATAATCTTTACTCAGAGATGTGGTCCAATCCATTCAATCAGGCTAACTCCCAGGTAAAGCTGCATCAGCTTGGGGCCCTTAAGGATGACCTTAAGGCAAGCATGAATAAGACTCTGCTGGTTCCCTCCTCATTTCCTGGTTTCTAACTTCACATGCTTCCCTTCCCAGTTATCTGACAATGACCTATTTTTAGACACACATCACCATGACTGGGAATGTCACTTGATAGAATACCATCCTGAAGATTCAAGTCTGTCACAGATAAACACGCACAGCAGACTGGTACGCGGAAGTTGCCTCTGAGACCTGCTTCCCTGTCCGTTCCAGGATGCAGGAGATGAAAATCATTTCAAATGAACAGCGACTGGTCCCTGTCATGTCTCTTGAGTGAAGACTGAACATTATATTTTAAAAAAAACAAAACCAAGAAAAAGAAAAGATGAGCTTTTTTCAAACTGACAGTCTAAGGAAGGTAGCCGAGGAGCAGGAGAAAGCCAGACCTTTTTCTCAACGTGGCTTGATATTGATGCTTTCCTCTGTCTCCATCCTCCACTCCTTGCAAGCTGCAGGTCACCAGAGTGTGTGAAATGCCATCAGATTCATCTAAAACAGACACACTCATACACACACACACACACACACAGAGAGAGAGAGAGAGAGAGAGAGACAGAGACAGAGACAGAGACAGAGAGACAGAGATTCCATTTTAAAATATGTTAAATACGTTAGTATTTTACATGGAGATTGTCTTTTTCTGCAGAATCAGTGTCCTACTATAGCAATAGTGAATCCTACAATGGACAAATTGCTTTATCATGTACAGAGCAAGATCTGGCTGTTTGCTACCATTAAGAGTTTTCCCTGTCTCTCTACTTTGTCACTTGCCATCCAAGGCCAGCTTGCCAGAGGCTCTGGTGGTTCTGACCTCAACAAGGCAATTTTCTCACTGTCTGCTTCAAAACATTACTCTCCCCCTTCCCCTCTCACACACAAATATTGAAAGCTTTGATATATCTGCAAGTTCCATCTCTCTAAATATGATGTGTTTGCCATCAAGGAGGAGATTTTCCCCATTTGCCTTGCCCCACCCTCCAGCCTGAAGCGAATTGCTTAATATATATGACATAAATGTTTATGCATGTTAAACATACTGTTCGTTGCTGATCATCTTTTTATTTTAGTTTATTTTGCCGTGATATTATATGACTTACTATGTATTGCTACTGCATTATTGTAATTTCGCAGACTTCGTGTGCATCGCTTTGAGCACAGTTTTACTTGTGGGAATTGAGGTATGTTGATAAATTAACCATTTATTTAGTTATTTCATCACATTTACACCCCACATTTTACTCCAAAGAGCTCAAGGACATACATGGTTCTCCTCATCTTCACAACAACCCTGTGAGGTAGGTTAGGCTGAGAAGCAGTGAGTAGCCCAAGGTCTCCCAGTCAACTTCATGGCCAAGTGAGGATTTGAACCCTGGTCTCCGAGTGCATAGTCCATCACTCTAAGCACTACACCACAGTAGTTCTCAGTGACAAAAAAAAGTGTGGGGCATATCAGGATGTGGCTCTTCAAGGAACCTTTGAGAGCTTAAAGGTAGCTCCAAATTGTTCCATTCCAAGACGGGTTTTCTGGCAGCAAGGGATGAGCAAGCAGTGAGCAGATGAGTTCCCTCAGTGTGAGAAGTGAGGTTACAGGGAACCAGGCAGAGGCCCTTCTCGGTAGTGGCACCTGCCCTGTGGAACGCCCTCCCATCAGATGTCAAAGAAATAAATAACTATCTGACTTTTAGAAGACATCTGAAGGCAGCACTGTTCATGAAAGTTTTTAATGTCTGATGTTTTATTGTGTTTTTAATATTCTGTTGGGAGCCACCCAGAGTGACTGGGGAAACCCAGCCATTTGGGTGGGGTATGAAGAAGAAGAAGAAGAAGAAGAAAAGAAGAAGAAGAAGAAGAAGAAGAAGAAGAAGAAGAAGAAGAAGAAGAAGAAGAAGAAGAAGAAGAAGAAGTTGTTGTTGTTGCATGTGGCCATTGACCAAATCCCATGTGGGTGGCCAGGGTGCAGAAACAGTGTAAAAGGAGTGGCGGAAAGACAGAAAAGTCCATATGTTGCATTTTGAACACTAAATGTCTTTCATTAAATCTTTCTTTCTTTCTTTCTTTCTTTCTTTCTTTCTTTCTTTCTTTCTTTCTTTCGAATAGCTTTGGTTAGAGTGTGGTCTAGCCAGTGCTTTTTCTGGGGACACAGGGGTATGCATATCCCCCAAAAAACATTTTGTGAATCTTTGTACTTTTCTCCATTTACTGTATTTATGTTTCCCAATTTGAACTATAAAATGGTGATTTTCTTGAGTCAAAATGAGAGTAGCCCCCAAAAAACATTTTTTTAAGAAAAAAAGCACTGGGGGTAACTGTATATTCCTGCATTCCAGAGGGTTGAGCTGGATGATCTTCAGGGTCCCTTCTAAATCTACAGTTCTATGGTTCCATGAGCCCTGGTCCTCTGGAGCCATACCCAGCTTGCTCTTTTATCAGTTACATGTGTTAAAGCATCTTAAACCGATGGAGAGGGAGGGAGAAATGCAAACAACTTCACAATTCACAATTGTGGTGGCTGAGGACAGAGCATCTATTTCTGGGAAGCCAAGTGTCAGTACAGCTCGAGCAGCCCTCCCGAGAAATTCAACAGTTGAAAGAGGTTCAGTGCACTTTGCAATGCAGCGTGAAAACCCAGAGCTGGCTGCTGTGGCGTTGAGGTTGCTGGATGTTTTCAGCCTTTTTTGCAGGCTTTATTTGGGTCCTGAGGTCTCTTCGCTGTTTCCCTGCTTCCGTGGAGATCATAGGAGAAGGAAAAGAGAGCTTTCTATTAATTACAAAATGGAGAGTTTCTAAAATTAATTTTATAAAAAAAAAGTTTTAATGAGCAACGCATTCTACATAGCTAGCAAGCCATTGTCACTCAGTAAAAGCCCCTCTCATTCTAAGCAATGGAGAGCGCTTATAAATAACCCCTTGAACGCGTGTTGAGGGAGGGGCTATTTTTGAAGAGCAGCGCAAAACTGATATACAGGAAAATAATAAGACTCCAGATTAGCTGAATGTTGGGAGATTCAGGACAGACAAAGGGGAAAATGCTTCTTCATATGGCACTTAGTCAAAATATGGAATTCGCTCCCACGGTATACAGTGATGGCTCCCATATTGGACTGCTTTAAAAGGGAATTAAACAAATTTGTAGATGAGGAGGCAATCGATGGTTACTAGGCTGTAATTTCTGCATTTCAGAAGGTTAGACTAGATGGCCCTTGGGGTTCCTTCCAACTGTACAATTGTATGATGGGTATATATAGTCTCCGGTATCAGAGGTCTCTGAACACCAGTTGTGAGGGACCACAAGTGGAAGAGGGCTATTCCATTCATGCCCTGTTTGTGGGCTACCCAAAGGCATTTGAGTAGCTAATGTGACAGCAGAATGCTGGACTTGGGTTATGGTTTTCATGATCACATTTCTCTTTCTTGCAAGGAGCTCAAGCTTGGCATACATCTGGCTTAGGCTGCGAGACGATGACTGACCAAAGGTCTCTTCAGAAGGCTCTGGTTGCCAGGTGAACAGCCTGAAGATTCAGGAAGTTGATACGCTTTCACCTGGTGTCTGGGGGCCAAGTACCACTTATTGTATGGTCCAAGCAGTGTGTGTGCCACCAGCCTGAGACGGATGAGCCAGTTGTATCAGTGATGTTGTGTTTGGGAGGGATTGGATTCCTCCAGAATGGGTCACCAAAACCCAAGCACATGTCATGTGAATGTGGTGTCATGCTTACAGTGTTGGATTGGAGCATGGTTCAAATCCCCACTCACAGAGCTATGGCTCCCCAGGCAGTTTAATGGTCAATCCCAAGGAAAGGTAGATCCGTGAAGGGACTAGGAACCTCTGAACAATTCTCAGCACCCTTAACAGAAACACAGCTCTCATAATTCTTTGAGAGGTGTGATACTGCTTTCAATATAGAGAGCAGATGAGGTTCTGGGTTGCAGACTGAGCAGGCAAACAGGTCACCTGGGCTCAGTTTTCTCCACAAAGATGAGCTTTTTATTTAAATTATAGCAGTGATTTCCAAATTTGCAACTAACTCTGTAGATAAATTGGCATATGCATGTTCCATGCATTCTTGGGGGGCAATGAGTAAGCTGCTACCCTGACAGTTTCTGAATGATGAAATTGTCAAGCACACTTGCTTTTCTGGTATAGACATCGCTAGCTATAATGGAGGGGGGGTTGTGTTGTCCCCTCCTTTCCTTCCTCGAGTGCTTTCTAATTAATGAAACCCAACAATAGAGCTTTTGCTGTATATTTTAATGAGAGGTCACAGGCAGATGACCCATTCTGCTGCGGAACAACTGCACTTATCAATTAAAAATAACAAAAAAGAAAGATTCCTTCCTATCCCCCGGAGGCTGGTGCCTTGATCAGAAGGAAGATAGTGGCAAGGGGCGAAACAGCAGGAGACCCTCGTTCTCAGCCGGAGCCGAACCTTCGTAGTGCCATCTCGGGCACAATTACTGCCACCATCAGGTATAACTGCTAAAGTATTCCTCCCTGAGCAGGTAATTTAATCTAAGCAAATCAGCTTGACCTACAAGTGACCCCTGGATTCTGACTCTCCACACTGCTCCTGTCCGCAAAAGCCAAGATTCTGAGTTAGGAGAGCCACCCACTAAGGCTTTGTTGTGGCCTCAAAAGGTGGACTCGGGGCTTGATTTCAGTCCAGGCTGGCCCACAAGGGAATGGACCCATTTTTGCTATTCTTGAAATACCAGGGTTCTCTCTCAAATACATGGAATAAATTGTTGTTTCATTGGGACGGTAGGCCATTTCAGCACTGGCTTCTTTTGGATGAGAGACAATGGTGGTCTCACCATGGGTGAGGTCCTCTCAGCTCAATTGAGGTCTCAGTCCCAGTCACCCACATCCAGTGGTTCAGTGGCCCATTCAGAAGTGCAGAGTCTTTTCATGATAGTCACAACTACACCTCCTCACAACCACACACCCCTTCCAAGATTATGCTGTACAGTACTGTATTAATAATTGGGGACATGCTGCAATGATCAGTGCAGACATCAATCTGTTGCCTTCCAGCGAGATCTACTATTTTCTGTACCTGGGCAGATGATTCAGAGTGCTGTAATATCTTCTTCTGGAGTGACTTAAATTGTGCTTTCCTTGAAGCTCCATTACAAATAACAGAATTTGCATGCCATTCTTTCGAAACCGAAGCACCTTCTCTCCCGAGTGTTCCCATATGCTTAGCTTTGGCGCATACAAAACCATTCCTCGTTGTTGTTCTTCCTGAGTCCCTTTTCAAGGGTGACCCTAAGAGCCAATCCTCCGTGACTGATTCACCTCCACTCACTCTGATTGGCTCTCATCAGGGCAAAGGGTGGGAAGACTTCTTCTTGGTGACTTTTAATGCTGCCTTGGTTGGCTCTAGGACACTGAAGACGGGGACCCTGCTACAGAAATAGTTATAGGACCTTGGCCCCCTGTAGACCAGACCACTACGCTTCTGCCTCCACCTTCAAGGGCCTGATTTGGCCCATAAGGTTGGGGGAGGGGGAGGGACATAACTCAATGGTAGAGCCCCAGCTTTGCATACAGACAGTCCCAGGTTCAATCTTTGGCAACTCCAGGTAGGACTGCGAATGTCCCTTGCCCGAAATCCTGGTGAGTCACAGCTAGGGATAGGGGAAGAAATTTTAGTCAGTTCACATTTATAAGTGAGTGCACATTCTCACCTATAGCACATACTGAAACAACATGCAAACTGAAACACAAGCATCCTTAAAAATGGGCACATTTCTGAATTTTGCAATGCCGTTCTTCAGCCAAGTAACAGATACAAAAATGTATCCACTGAGGTAGAATGTGCATACGAATGCTTACATTAGTGAGACTAACAGACAAAAATGCCTTATATTAAAGGAATTGCTTTTCAAAAGTGTATATATTAAGAGAGGTTAGCACTGAAATTCTGTTGCATTTTCATGTGAACTTTTTTAAAAAATAAAGTAATCACAAACCAATGTGGAATTGTGGAGAACCAAACTTACGATTCAAAAATGATAAACGGAGAGAAACCAAAATTTGCATATCCTCTCATCCCTAGCCACTGCCATTGAGTATAGACAATGTAGTTGCAATTCAGACTCAAGTGAATTGAGTTGAATTTCTTGATGAATTGCAATTCTAATGTTTCACACTGGCGCTTCCATTTAAATTCTAAGCAAAGCTTCCTTCAGATCAGTGGTAAAGTGTCTGGGAAGACTGAAATGTTCTCTTACTGGTTTATTAATATTGCCATTTCCTGGTGTCCAGTAAGAAGGAAAATGGAACCTCCATTCATCAATTTGTTCATTCATTCGTTTGTTCGTTCATTCATTCGTTCATTCATTCATAATTACAACCCCAGACCCTCCAAGTGTCCCTGTTTTTCAGGGACAGTCCCATATTTACAGAAGCCATCCCAGTTTCTGATTTAACCCCGGAATGTCCGGCTTTTCCTTAGGGCAACCCTATTTTCATCGGAGAAATGTTGGAGGGTATGGAGTTATGCAACCCCCGAAACAAGGAGATAAGTAACCGTAAAACCTTTAGAAGACATCTGAAGGCAGCCCTGTATAGGGATTTTTTTTTTTCATGCTTAATGTTTTATTATGTTTTTATATATGTTGGAAGCCACCCAGAGTGGCTGGGGCAACCCAGTCGGATGGGTGGGCTATAAATAATAAAATTATTATTGTGGTTATTATGGAATAGGGCGTCCATATTTAGATTGGAGAAATGTTGGAGGATATGCCCCACTTTTCACCAGCAGGTCCCAGGGCGCGTTGCAACAATTTAAAATTAAAGCAGATCATAATCACGGGAACAGGGTGGGTCTTTTCAACAAAGGAACCCTGACTCCAGCCTGTTCACCCCTGGGCAGCTCCAAGCGTCTGTCAGCAAGGAACATACAACAACACCGCGAGATGACTGTCTTGGCACAACTGCAAAGAAAATAAGGCGTTATTGATGGAAAACAGACAACATTCTAATGCGATACTTGCTCATTTTAAACGTACCTTATACATAAAGGAAGCTCTTTGTGTCAGAAAATCAATTTCCATTCGTATCCAACAGGAAGTCAAAGGAGCAGAATGTTAAACTGAGTAATAGTTCACCGCATATTAAGTTTTGCCTCCGCCACAGAGAAGGGAACTAGTATAATGTTGCTAAAATGGACATAAACATTAACGGGTAATTGTTACCATAAACTTTGTTTAATAAGCGGGCTGTATTGCACCCAGTAGCACCAAATCATTTTTATTTCAAGCTAAATTTACCTGCTCTGTTTATAGACTATTACTGAGCTCCACATTTCAAGCATTGATTACCGAGTTAATGCAGAATATTAAAATGGTTTCTTGTTTGAATAACCTTCCAGGTAGATGGCTTTGATTGACAAGAACGCCCAGAGAGTGACATGAGAGTAAATATATATGTATATAAAGGGCTAGAAAAAAAGCTAGGCAAGCAGGCAGGGGAGGGCAGGGGGAGGCAGACTACTCGTCTGCAAGACATGATGACCTTTATGTTTTTTTCTCTCTCTGTGCTTGGCTCCCAAAGAACGCTAAATAAAACCAGGTACATGGAGCCAGGTAAGAAATCCATGTGCATATTTACAAATACGTGCAGGCAAGAGAAAATGAAGAGTTTGCTCTCAGATGCATACATATTAACAAACAATAGATACTTACATGTCTTGTGTGCAAAAAAATAAAAATTGTGTGCATTTTTGGAAATATTTATTAAGCGACAACATGAACAGAGTCTGATGCTTACAAGCCTTGTTTTGCTCTAGACCGTTGGCTCCCAAAATGGGTGATGCTGCCCCCTAGGGGGTGATGGGATTACCTAGGGGTCTGTGCTAAGAGGTGAGTGGGAAGCAGGGGGGCAGTGAAGGTGTGAATGACTATCAGACTTTGAAAAGCTGGCAGCACTGGATCAAGTTCATTCATTTTGCTGAATTAATTAAACGAAATCACTTTAATTGAAATTTGAATAAATGTGCAACTAATTGTTAACTGTTGTATTATTTATTTATTAATATTTATTAGATTTCTATACCACCCTTCAGCATAAGATCTCAGGGCAGTTCACAGAGTAAAATACAAGATAAAAACATGACTAACTGGTTTTCGTGTGGGCACAGCTAAACCCTGATGCCTACAGACACAAAAACACTGGCCTGAAGTTTATGCGGTTTGGACACTGCATGGCCTCTTCTACTTTGCATTGGCTTCTTTGTGATGTTTAGATGTTTGCTATCCATCGCAGAGGTGCCTTTGGCTGTTCTGAAGTGTGGCAGATGTTGTCAGGGGTTGGTTCTCTAAAGCATGATGCCACACTTCGTAGCGTTGGTGTAGCCTGCAACATACATACTTTTATTTTCTTATTAGTAGTAAATTTCTATACTGCCTTTCCTCTGAGGATAACAGGGCAGTTTACAATATAAAACACAAATACCGGTATATCACATAGTAACAAAAAAAAATACCCGCCCCCTTCAGTTTAAAAGGCCATGGATTGTTTAATTAGCGAAAGGCCTGGGAGAAGAACAACGTTTTTGCCTGGCGCCTAAAGATATGTAATAAAGGCACCAGGTGAGCCTCCCTGAGGGAGAGCATTCCACAAGCAGGGAGTCACCACAGAAAAGCCCCTTCCCACTGGTTTCCCCAATATCTCGACTATTTTCATGAATATATCCTTTGAAAACTGTGAAGAATCCTATTAGGCACTTTAATATTTTCATCACCTCCATTTTGGTTCTGTAAGTCTTTTGTTACTTAAATTGGTTGTACTGTTCTCCATTTTTTACAATGTGCTTTATTCCTTCTAATCTGTACTCATTTTTAAAAAAATTGTTTACTGGTAGATCTTATATTGCTACTGATAAAATATTTTGCAGCTGAGAAATGTTTAAAACGAGCAAACCCCACTCCTAGCTGCCTGTTCTGTAATATTCAGAGCATCCTCTGCCAGCAACCCATCTACAAATTTATTGCGTCTGCTGGGGCAGATTGATAGGAGTTATAGTCCAAGACATCTGGATGGATCAAGTCTGGGGAAAGCTACACCAGTCCCAAATCCTCAGCAGGAACGGCCAATTCTAAGCATTCAAAGTGGAAAGGGAACCTACTTTTGCAGAAGTTCTTAACAAGTAACACAGAGGGATTCGTTTTCCTTTTTTTGGTCCTTCTGCTATGTCTTCTTTCAGATCTTTGTAAGAAGAAGCAAAGCATACAACTCACTTCAGATGTGAATCCAGCAGGGAACCAGCGTCTGCCTACATGGGATTTTACACATAATTTGGCTAAGTCAGCAATCCAGCTGCAGACTCAGGCTTCGAAGGAAACCATGTCGATTTGTGAGAATCCCTGGAGGACACAAGTGTCTACAGCAGAGCAATGACTAGATCACACCCTCCATGTTTGCACTTATTTGATTGTGAAGATGTGTGTATGTTGTGCAAGTATATTTGTCTATAATCACATATGTTTTTAATTATCACAACTCTTAATTTGATTAACACAGGACTCAGATGAGGCTTCCATTAAAAGTCACTCATAGGAATAGAAACTTTGGGGCTGCATTAACAATTGCAGATCAAAGAACATGGAGCAGTTTCAATTCAGTACAAGGCCAGGAGCAGCCAAGATCACGGGCACTAAAGTACAATGCCCAGCAGAGTAATAGAATTGTAGAGTTGGAAGAGACCCCAAGGGTCATCTAGTCCAACCCCCTGCATTGCAGGAATCACTGTTCAATAATCCCTGAAGGATGGTCATCTGACCTCTGTTCAAAAACCTCCAAGGAATGAGAGTCCAACCACTTTCTGAGGCAGATCGTTCCATTGTCAAACAGCTCTTACCATCCGAAAGTTATTCCTGATATTTAGCCAGAATCTCCTTCTTTGTTATTTGAATTCATTGGTCCATGTCCTACCCACTGGAACAACAGTAGTCAAGTTTGCTCCCTCTTCCATGGGACTGGAGGGCTAGAGCAGATCCATGTGAGGATGAAAACACAGGCAGAAGCTGAGCCTCTGGTGGGACCAGATGCAGAAATGGACAAGGCAACAGGTGTAGTACCTTTTGTACAGTAGGTTACATTCCAGCTATGCAGAAATCAGAGGTTTCTACATATCTCTCCAACCTTCATCCAAAGAGGCATCATCATCACAATTCAAGGACACTTTGCAGCCAAGGAAAAGCATGGCGTGGAGCAGGGCCCTTAAGGGGGCATAGCCTGGAAAGGGGTGTGGCATGGCAAGAGTTGCCAAGGGCCCCATTTGTGTAGAGTTGCGGTTACTCCATCTCAAAAAAGAAAGATGGCACGGAGGCAGACAAAAAATGCAGGAAGAAAAAAGCAATCAAAATGGTCAGGGTTCAGAGCACCTTTTTTCCACTAGAAGGGATGAATGATCAGTCTGTTTCCGGTCCACGCAGATTTGCATGAGGCCATTCATAACTCCATTCCAACCCATGTCCATATTAAGTTCAGATTTATTTTTTAAAAGCCATATGGATGTTCATATGCATTATTATCTGTATGAATTCGTGTATGCTTGCTTATTTATTTACTTCCCCATTTGCTGCGTTTTTGAGCTGAGAACTCAGAGGAAACTGAAAATTCAGAGAAGGGCAAAATCCAAAGGATAATTGTGTTTTGATCAGTGTATTAGTCCAGAAGGTGCATATTAGGTCTGCTAGGCACAAGGAAAGTCTAAAGGATTTGGGGCTTTCTAGTTTGTTTGTTTTTAGAAAGAGAACTACGAGGGCAGAATAGAAGTCTGCGAAAATTTGGGTAATAGTATGGAGCAGACAGGATAATTAACACTATAGTTTTGGGATCAGCCAATAAAACAGATTAGTGGTACTTCACACAAGAATTCATGGCACAAGATGTGATGAAGGCCATTAGCTTAGATCAGGGGTGCCTAAGCTGCAGCCCTCTGTATGTTGTTGGACTCCAACTCCCATCAGCATGGCTCAATGGTCAGGGATGAAGTGAGATGCAGCCTAACAACATCTGAGGCTGCAGGTTTCCCACACGCAGTTCAGGTGGCTTTGAGGAAGCGATGAGGCACATTTGCAGAAAGGGAGATCTGTCAAAGGTCATTAGCCATGCCGTCTAGAGAGATTCTCTACTGTTAGAGGCCTTAGACCTCTGGCTCCCAGGTACTGGGGACAAATGGCAGAGGAAAGCCCATCACTGCTTTCCCTTGCATAGAGAATTTTAATGGGCATCTGAGTGGCTGCTCCTGGAAAGAGAATTTATTTATAAAAATATTTGTACTGTGCTATTCATAAAATAAAATAAAAAGCAAAGTGGTTTACAAACATATGTATACATGATATAAAAACGATGCAAACATTTAAAATCAGAGTGCAACTAACTATTACATATACTGGCCTCATCCTGTCCTTAAAGTCAAACATTACATTACACTGAAATAACTTACTTACAGCAATTCCATAGCCTCATACAAGTGCAAAAAAACTTTGGAATGAAAAAAACATCTACACTGAAAGATGTTCCTATGATAACATCTTTCATGGTGATATTCTGCTGCTAAGATCACAAGTTTCAAGTCATTGTGAATTTGCATGTATTTTCTAAAGGACATAACAGTTCTGCTCGGAAGTAACGCTTCTTTTTAAAATGGTTTCTTTTTTCATGGTTGCGACATAATATTTTTCCTTTGTACAGTTTTTAAATAGTTGGGCTTTAAATTAAACTCTGGTAGAGGGGGAGGGGGGAACCTACAGCACTTTGAGAAAGATTTTATTTTTCAGGGTCACAAGTACCACAGTGCGATTTCTTTCTTAAAACAATGACACTTTAGTATCTCTGTAGTTCTATGAATACTTTTGAAGTGTCATATTAAAACCAATCTCTTGGCCTTCAGGCAAAGAGAAGCAATTAGTCTTCGAGTTGTGAATAAATAAAAATCCATTTATATACCCGTCCTTGACATGTACCTTGCAAATCTTAGAAACTTCATCTAGTGGGAAAAGAAAATGTTACCGACAGAAAACAGCAATACTGAATCACATTGCAACGCTGCTTCCTGGTCTCATTTAGTTTGTATTGCATCTTTTAAGTATTAATTCATATGTATGTATTCGCACGTACTGAAACCCAGCCACAGAAAGACCCAGACAGGACTCAGAAGAAAGGAAAATCACAGAATAATATATAGACTTGTATTGCAGGAAAATATGCATCATCAGATCATAAGAAGCTGTCTTGTACTGAGCCAGACCATGGTCCATCTAGCCCAGTGCTGTCTACACTGGCCGCCAGCAGCTCTGCAGGGCTTGAGGCAGAGGTCATTCCCAGCCCTGCCTGCAGATGCCATCAGAGAATGGACCTAGGACTTGATTCAAGCAGAGCTGGCAAACTACCATTTTTTCTGAGCAACTTTCTTTCTTTTTCTTTTTTTTTAAAAAAAAACCCCACTCCTTTATTGTGCATCTGGTTTGTTGCAAATACCTAAGCAATTTTGCATAACACATATTTTTCCAAACCAACTGCTCCTGTGTCCAAAAGCTGTTTATGTTCACTTGATTCTAAGTGAGATCAACTCGCCCAGAGGGTTAAAATACTGTTTTATTGCTAGTTTGTACGACAGAGGCAAATGTAATTTTTGGAAGTGGCATATATAGGCAGAGACGTGTCATTGGAAGCAAATCTCTTTTCCATCGCTGCCTCCTTTTTTTGTGCCGATGGCGACTGCTTGTAAAGTTTAAATCTCAGTGTGGCTTTTTGGTAGCCGCCCTTTCAATCTGGCTGTTCAGATAAGTAGCCTGAAGTAGAAGCCAAACTGGCCCAAGGCCATTTTCTCTATGTTAGGTAAAAGTAAAGGGACCCCTGACCATTAGGTCCAGTCGTGACTGACTCTGGGGTTGCGGCGCTCATCTTGCTTTATTGGCCGAGGGAGCCGGCGTACATCTTCTGGGTCATGTGGCCAGCATGACTAAGCCGCTTCTGGCAAACCAGAGCAGTGCATGGAAAGGCCGTTTACCTTCCCGCTGGAGAGGTACCTATTTATCTACTTGCACTTTGACGTGCTTTCGAACTGCTAGGTTGGCAGGAGCAGGGACCGAGCAACGGGAGCTCACCCCGTCGCGGGGATTCAAACTGCCGACCTTCTGATCGGCAAGTCCTAGGCTTTGTGGTTTAACCCACAACGCCACCCGTGTCCCTTTCTCTATGTTACCCATAGGTATAAAGGAAACTTACCTTAGAGTGAATCACAGCATGGGGCAATCCAGCTCAATAGTTTTTACAGCCTTGGCCAACCCAGAACCCTCCAGATATATTGGAATACAGCTCATGCTGGGGCAGGGGCTGCTGGGAGTTGTAGTCCAAAACATCTGGAGGGTGCCAGGGGTGGCCAAGGCTGGTCTCCAATGGTTAGCAGAGGCTTTCCAGGATTTCATAGAAGGAACATCCCCATCCCTACCCTGGGGATCAAGCGTGGGACCATCCAAAGCAGATGTTCCTCTAACAACTGAGCTTTGCCATCTCAAACTTAGAAAAGACCCAGAAAGGCCAAATCAGCAACCAAGAATCTGCTGGCAAGCAGGATGCTGTTCAGAATGCAGTTCATGTTTCAGAATGGATCCTGCCTTCGAGTGCTGCGTTTTTTTTCTTTTTAAGTCATGCCTCTAGGGCAGGAATGGGGAACCTTTGGCCTGCCAGATGTTGTTGGACTTCAACTCCCATCAGTCCCAGCCAGCATGGTCGGCGTTCAGGGATGATGGGAGTTGTAGTCCAACCATCTGGAGGGCAAGGCCACCGGTCCTCTTCATAGGGTCAGTGGGCAACTGATGACCACTGACTGTCTCCCTGAGCAGAACCAAACTGGGAAATCTTGAGCTGGATGCAAATCTCTCCACTGACCTAGTTCTTTTTTTTCTTTTCTTCTTCCCCCCCATTTCAGAAGCTGAACTAAAAAAAAATCCATAAATTAAGGAAATTAACTGATGGAGCCTCCGGCATCTTTGTAAGCTATTTAAATCTTTAAATTTACAACATCTTCTGCATATATCAAGTAATTGAACTAACTGCAGGGATGTAACTTTAATGAGAAAATTTCCCTCTTCTCCTGTAGTTTGTACTTGGGAAATAAATAAATAAATAAATTCCCCTTAGGAAAAAAAACTTTCTGTTTATCCTTGTTACAGAAGATAACTTTTTTTAAAAAAGCCAAAAAAACCACAAAAACCCTGAACCCTCAGTTTTAAAGAGGCTTTGCGTCTTTTCCTTTGTATCCCTTGGTAATGAGGAGAAGCATCAGGAAAACCAAGTTTGGGGAGACCAAAATTATGTGGCCTTGACTTTTGATGGAAAAGTTAGAAACAGGAAAGGTGATTCTCATTTTCCTTAGCCGTTTCAGAACAATAGCAATGATGGCGGGGGGCGGGGGGGGGGAGAAATTGCGTATTTTTCTGCAGTTGCTCCTCCTTGTGGCTAGTAGGCACTAAAGTTTAAACTTAGTTTAAATCCAACAGACATATTTCTTAAAATTTATTTATAACAGTATTTTTATACCGCAATGTAATAAAAAATAAAAAGGTTTACAGCGATAAAAACATTAAACCATACAATAAAACCATAAAAAATTAAAAGCAGACATCAATTAACCATTGTGGAAGAATGTGTTCTTAATTGCCTGCATAGGCCTGGCAGAATAGGCCCAGCAGGCATTTAAAAGTTGGCACAGAAGGTGCCTGCCCAATCTCTAGTGGCAGGGTGTTCCACAGGACTGGGTTGATGACACTAAAGGCTCGGTTATTCATTGTTGTCAAGTCAGCCTTGCCAACTCAGACCCTCTGGCAGATGATCTCAGTGATCGAGCAGGGATAAAAGGGATCAGGCGATCTCTGAGGTACCCAGGACCCAAGTTGTTTGGGGCTTTGTAAATTAATACAAGAACCTTAGACTCTGAACATACAGTAAGGTTGCAAATTCCATGCGTTTAATATGTGCATATTCAGCTTTACGCGCCTGCCAAAAAATTTAAAACGGGGTGGAAAGGGGGCAGAGTTCCAGAAAAAATTACTTTTGGCAATCCACGTACCATCGAACCTGATGATACACAAGTTTGGCTTTAGGCATGATCCCTAGAGTATAAACCCCGTGTAAGTTGAGGGCTTACTGTACAGTGGTACCTCTGGTTACGAACTTAATTCGTTCCGGAGCTCAGTTCTTAAGCTGAAACCATTGTTATCCTGAGGCACAGTTTCACTAATGGGGCCTCCCGCTGTGCGTGCACCTCCGGTGCGCGATTTCCATTCACATCCTGGGGCAAAGTTCACAACTGGGAGCAGCTACTTCTGGGTTAGCGGAGCTTGTAACCTGAAGCGTTCGTAAGCAGAAGTGTTCGTACCCAGAAGCGTTCGTAACCAGAGGTACCACTGTACTCAAAAAAAGATTTGGAAAGTGAGAATAAAATTTGGAAAGTAAGACTGGGGAAGGTGGTGGCAGTCAGTAGTATAAAATCTCAAGAGAAGGAATAGTTTCCTTGGGATCAACATCCCAGGTAAGAACTGCTACAGAACTCCCTGGAATTGCAGAGAGGAACACAGGGGAGACTTAACATACTTGAAGGTGGAGGCGATGCAATGTGCTCCAATAGACCAGAACTGTTCCCAAGCTTTGTCCTCCAGATGTTTTCGACTACAATTCCCATCAGCCTCAGTATGGAAAACATCAGCCAGGGTCAGATGAACACACACACACACACACACACACACACAAATGGATGTTTTTCTTAAAGTTATCTGCCCCCATATTTTAATTACTATAAGTGAATAATTGAGGTCTCCTAGTTATGTCTGTCAATTTCTTGAACTGCTGTATTCTATAACACTGACACACATTTTAATGTCCTTAGTGCAGATTTTACAGTAAAGCTAAAAAGGATATTCTGGAGAAATTGTACTAATAATGGAGACTTGCAGTTAACCATTGTAATTTGAGAGGGCAAGGAAGGGTGGGGACGCACGTCTCCCATCAGTTCGGCTTGGTCTAATTGGAATGTGTGCGCATGGAAAAGTGGTTAATGGGAACTTCTGGAGGGGGGGCGGGGCAGTGGAGAATGATGTGCGTTTTAGTTTGGATGATTGGCCGACAGGGATCCTATTTGTTCCTTCCAGGAGAGGAAATAAACGTCTGCAGTTGCAACTGATCACTGGCAAGAAAGGCTGGAGGGATGGCGCTCATATCTGTGAAATTGACAACGTACAGGCTATCAAATAGGAACTTCCCAGGCCAACCCCCTCTATCAAGAAATGCCTCTCCAATAATTTGGAAGGGGGGAGAAGCCCGGGGTAAGATTAGTCTTTTTGCCTGGCTTGAGTGCAATCCCGCGCACGTCGAAGCCGATGGAGAGTCCATTCTTTCCTTCCTCGGGAGCACATTGAGGAGTTTGGGAGGCCATGAATGTTAGGAATAAAGCAAGGCAGGCAGGCAGGCAGAAAGTTGCTCCTGCCAGCAAGCCAGCCAAGGGGAGGCAAGCGCGCTCCTCATTGGGGCGCCGAGGGCTGGAGGCGGTTTCCCCCGGAGGGAGCGCGCTGCACAAACGCTTGGCCCGCAATCCGACCTGCTTTTGTTCAAAGTTTATGGCAAAGGCTGGAGGCGCAGGGAGGAGGCGGAGAGAGAAAGCTTCCAGCAGGCGGGGGGGGGCAGAGGGAGGAGGCCCGGCCAGGCTGCTGCGGCCGGGCCGGAGGAAGCAGGAGCGCCCCTGGAGCTGCTCGCCTGCCTGGGCAAAGCCTCGGTGGTGGCGGCGGCGGCAGACATCTCCATCTCTCGCCGTGCGCCATCAATGGAAATGGCGCATTTGGCCCGAGGCGGCCTGCCAGGGCGCTTTTCTCCCGCCGCACAATGCCTGGCCGCGGACGTCATTCGCTTCCAGTGGCCTGCGGGGCATTGGGGGAGCGTTTGCAAGCCGAGGCGCGGGGGGGGGGGGTCGGGAGGAGAGAATAAAACAAAATCGGATCCCCAAAGAAGAGCAGAGAGGAGTCATCGAAAAGGGGAGGGAGGAAGGCTTATTCTGCTTGGCTCTCCGTTTGAGCCCCTCGATCGCTGAGCTCGTCTTGTAATTAAAAGAAGGGGGGGAGAACCCGTCTCCAAAACTTGCTCCAGTTTATCAACAAGTGCAGCAGCGGCCCGGGTGCTCCCCTCGTTGTAACGAGGGAGGACTCCAACGATGTGCAAAACGTGCCCTGCCTGACTTATTTGGGAGCTGCAAATTTATGCCTAGTTGGGAAATGCCCCGGGAAATATTACATCAGACCAAATGACAGTGATTAAAATCAGCTTTGCGCTCCCCCTCGCGCGCGCTCCCTCCCTTTCGCGCCCCCACCCCCACCTTTTCCTTCTTTTGCACTAAAGTCTCTCTGGAAGGGACGTGGCCCTGAGGACTCCGGCGGCGCCAAACCGTTATCCTCCCCCCCACCCCACCCCCAGCCAAGAAAGACGAAGAGGCAGGACCGTTAGCAAAAAAAAGAGGCGAGATTTCGACACAGGACCCAAAGCTTGGTGCTCGCGAGGAGAAGGGGGGGGGGAAGCAATTTTGCAGGGGGAAGTCGGTGCGACGGGGAGGAGGCAGATTTGCAACAGGATTTTTTTTCTTTTTAAAAATTAAAGCAAGACGCAGAAAGAGTTAATTTTAAAAAAATAATAACAACAACAAATCCGGCGGTGGGGAGGGCAGATTTTGCAGAAGGTTGGGGCCAAGATCGGCTTTTCCTGCGAAACTAGCCCAGGCGAGAGGAGAGCGAAAAGGGCTGAGCTAATTGCAGCCTAACGTGGCGGCGGAGCCGGAGGCGTTTTTTCAGAGCCCAGAGCGAGAAGCCGCTGCTGCCGCCGCCGTCTCCCTTTCGCGGTTTCCTTTCTCTCTCTCTCTCCCCCTTCTTTTTTCCCTCCCTTTCCCCCCTCCTCTCCCCGCGTTATTTAGAGAGGAGATTATTGCCTTTCTTCTCCCGAGCAGCCTCGGCTCCTCTGTTTTAAGGCTCTTCTCTCCCCGATCCCCCCCTCCTCCTCCGCCACCCCGCTTTCCTCCCCTCCCCGCGCAGACGAGGCAAAACAAACAGAAAAGAAGAAAAGAGAGAGAGGAGAAGAAGAAGAAGAAGCCTGGGCAAATAGATCTACAACAATATTGCATCGCGGCGGCGGCAGGGTCGGAGGCAGCTCAGCCAGAGGAACCTACAAAGGCGCCCCGAGCCCCCTCCGCCTCGCCAAGCGAGCGGCGCGCAGCGCGGAGGACGGGGGGCTTGGCCCAGCTCGTCGGCGTTTCTTCTTCGCCGCCTGCGCTCAAGGTAAGGCGGGCGACCCGGGCTGGCGGGGGAAGGCGGGCGAGCGGGCTCCTCCTGCTTCTCTCTCTCCCTCTCTCTGCTTCCTCCTTTGGTTTGCACCGTGCGCGCCTTCCAAAGCAGGGGATCCCCCCTCCCCAAGTGGTTCTTGCAACTCAACTCGGATCTTGGGTCTTGTGTGTGCAGCTGCCTTTTTTAAAGCTACAGTGACACTTCCAGCCAAACCCTTCCTTTTGCACCGTGTGTGTGTGTGTGTGTGTGTGTGTGTGTGCACGCGTGTGCACGCATGGCTCCGTGCGCGCACTTGTTCCGCGCGGCCGCGCGTATGTGTGTAGCTTTGCCTTTTATTATTTTTTTCTCCCGTTAAAAAAAAAAAAGGCAGGAGGCAGCAGCGACGATGGCCAGCTTGGCTGGAGCCCCCTCGCCCCAGGCTGCTCGCCTCTCGCTGCTGCCCTCCTAGCATCAAGCTGGAGAAGCGGGAAGAGGGGTGGAAAGGGGGAGGGGGAGGTGGAAAGGATCCGGGGCCAAGGGAGCTGCGGCTGGCGTGGAGGGAAGCGCGCGGCGCTCGCTGGGGCCCCCGCGGCGTTTGAATGGTACATGCACGAGCGAGCGCGCCTTGACAGCCGCCGTGGCTTTGGAAGGGGGGGTCGGTGGTTGGGGTGACGATGAGGGGCGCCAGAAAGGGCTGCCGGCTGCTTTGGGGGTGAGTGCCGCGCGGGGCGGGGGGGCAGCATTGGTGCTCCTGGTGCTTTCCGTTTTCTCCCCGGCTGGGGGAAAAGGGGGGCGTCCCTTCTTTAGGAAGCCCCCTTCCCCGAGGGCTGGTTCTGCACAAAAGGCCAAAGAAATGGTGAGGATGATGAAGGAAAAGCGCTTGGGGGGAGCGGGTGAGAGGGGGAGCCAAAGCCCCAGGCAGGCAGGCAGGCAGGCGGGCTGTGAATGAAAGTCTGGCGCCAGCGATTAGGAGAGGGCGGCGAGCCGAGCCGGCTTGGCCCAGGACTGCCGGCGATCGTCGGTTTGCGCTGTCGGTACACGCCGCGCGCGGGGCTCCCCAAGCCCTGCTCTGGGGCTGGAGCTCCCCTTTCTAGAGGGGGGGGACACTACTCTCTCCTTCTTCCATCTGCCTGCTTTGCTGCTTCTGTGAAAGAAGAAGAAAAGGCGCCATGTTGCTCTTTTAATTTAATTTTATTCTTTGATTTTTGTTTGTTTGTTTGGGGAGGGGGGCTGCTTCCCGCTACTGCTAGGAGCTTTTCTTTGGCAAAGCCAAAAGTTTGGAGCGAGCCTCCCTGAATGCTGTTTAGAGGATGACCAGCACTCAAAAAGGAGACCGGCGCGGGGTGTTTGCACGCTGGCGAGTAGATGGGGATGCCTGCTTGAGTTTGTGCAGAGATTTAGTCTTAAAGACCCCCAGGCTGCTCTCTGATACAGAACTTAACCTGGGGCCCATTCAACATAATGGGATGGCCCTCCACGTGAGCCTACAGAAGACTGCACTTTCAATATAGAGGGAAGTTTCAGCTGGGACCTGTGCAACTTATTCCTGCGGAGGAAAGTGCAGGCTTGTGTGTTGTGTTGTGTTTGTTTGTGTGCACACATAGGATGGAGGGACAGAAAGCACCTCGCAGACCAAGTTCTGTGCTTAAGTGAGCTGGGAAATTTTTAAAGGAAGTCACTTCCTAGCAATAGCTCTGGCTGAACTCTCCATCTACTCCCATAAAAAAACCTAGGCAGATATTGATAGGAGGCCATGAACTTGCACCCTGCCACACTCCTAATGACCAGATTACACCTCAGCTGTCAACTCCCTGGTTGTGCAGTTGTTCCACCCCCTGCATCCCTGGGTTTTTAAAGGCTCCCAACTGTGGAGAGCTGAGCATCATTTGCACAGACAAAGGTGTCCAGGCCTTCCATGTCTTAACCCACGGGCACATTTTCTGTGGAAAGGTTAAAAGGCTTTTGCAAAAGGGAGGGGAGCACTAATATTCTCCAAAGGCTCTTGAGGACAAGGACTTTGGGGGGCAGAAAAGGTGCTGTGAAAAATGCTTATATCCAGGTGCTGCCCTAGACCTGCCTTTGATCAAGAGAGCCCAATGAAGGGATGGTCCAGAGAGCAGGTTTTAGGTTTGACCTGATAAAAGGCAGGAGGTGCAGCCCAGGAAGGTCTCCTGCACAAGCTCCCTTGATTCATTCCAGGGGGACTCCTGCAGACTTCCCTGCTGGACTCAACTCCTTAGCCACAGAGTAGTTTGGATGCACTTGAAGCTTTTGATAAGCGGCTGGCTGGCTGAAAGGAAGATGTCCCTTTTGCATCCTAGAGAAGGGCAGGGGGGGGAGTATATTGCACTGTTTCAAGGCATCTCTTAAAAACCCGCAGTTTTCATTTCATCTCTTAAATGGGCATGAAGGAATTAAACTGCATGAGTGAATAACAGCATTAGTTTCAATTAATTTTTTTTATCCTGGCAACAATAAACTTTAGAAACAAAAGCGTTTTTACATCCTTAATTAGTCTGGCTTCCCATCTGTAGGCTTTTAAGTGTCTGTGTGCCTTGATTTAAACTTTGTCCCTCTTTTGGAGCTCCTTTCTTTGCCTGCTTTCCCCCTTTTTTGTTTTGTTTTTAATCCCTGCATACCATTTGATGTAGTTTCCTATTGTTTGCAACCTCTCACCTTCCCTCCCTTGGCCTTTGCCTGCTTTGCCTTTTAGTTTCTGCAGTTGCTTTCAGGTATACAGATATATATATTTCTCCCCTTCCCCTCCAAAAAAACACAACCCACCCCATCATCAGCAGTATTGGTTACTATGGCCCCCCAGGGTGTGTATGTACAAAAAAGGGAAAGTTTTATCCATCCCAAACTTATTTTGCACTTTTGAAGTCTTTTTTTTTTTTTAGGAGGATTTCAAATTGTAGCATCTAGAGTGTATATTAAATGAATAATATTCCTGTAGGCTTGTGTGTGTGAGAGAGAGAATGAAGACAGAGGCAACACCCTGGAAATTTCTGCAGTCTTTCAGCATTCTCTGCCCCAGGGTGATAGCCCTGGGCATGGAGTTGAATGGAGCTCTTACAACTGCCTTCTGTTTACCTTTTATGGTTAAAATAACAGCTTAGCAAAGAAGCAACTTCATGGGGAAGCGATTCGGTGAAATCATTGCAAGCTGTAGCAGCCTAGCTAGTTTAATCACCCCTAGAGAGCGGAACAACTGTGAGCTCAATGGGACACAAAATCATTTTGTGTGTAAATGAGCATAGGATGGTGGTTATTTCACTTTCCACGGGCAAATAGTTTTTACAAGCAGCACTTAGGCAGTTAGCACAGGAAGGCGGGAAGAAATAAGCTGCCTTTTGGAAGATCCTGGTGAGAGATGCTAGAAAGCTACTCTGCACACCAACATGGAGGCAGTTTGGGTATCAGGTCTGTTGGTTGTTGGCATCATCCAATGAGATTTCTTTTGAATGAGAGCATTGCAAGACTGCCCATTCATTTCGAGCAGGGCTGGCGCAGGAGAATTTCCCAGTGAATCAGTGTCTCTGCCTTCAGCAAACTCCCAGAGATCCTCCTCCTGTGTAGACAAACCACACAGTGATAATTTGAACTAATACAGTGTGCTTAGTTTACACACACACACACACACACACACACACACACACACACACACTTCTTAATTACTCTGTAAAAACTTTCACTTGAGACTGCCTCAGAATATGTCAAAAGTTCATTTCAGAAGCAGTAAACCAAAAGACAGTTTGATTCTTTCAGTGCATTCTTTAGATACAAATACAAAAATATTTACCTTTTCTCTGAATACTTTTTGATGGTGTAGATACAGTGCTTGAGAAAAATGTCATCTTAAGTGAATGAGAGCAAAAGAGTCAGTTGCACGTTTACAGTTCAGCTCATAATATCCATCTTCTGTGACAAAAACAAACAAACACCTGGGTGGTGTTTTTGTAATCTGCGTACCCATCTTTCTAGTCCACTCTGAATTCAGATCTGGGTCCCCATTAGATTTGGATTAGCATCTGCTCAATTTTGTGGACTGCAGACTTGAATAATTTTTTTTCTGCATCTAACAAGTGAGAGACAGCAACCGTGCACAGAGGTAATTCAAAAAGCCATGCAAGGGAATAGTATAAATTGCTAGATTGCACAGTTGACATCCAGGATGAGAAATTAATTTTGTAGCCCTATGCAGAATTGCTGGAAAGTGAGCCCCATTGGAAACAGATGGACTTACTTCTGAGTAAAATTGCTTGTGATGGAGCTGTGAGCCTGCAGTCCTAATCCCTCTTACCAAGGTTATGCCTCATAGAGTGGAACTTGATTCCAAGGAGAGAGATTTTGGATGAGGGACCCTCAGACAGAGATGTTGCTGTCGTAGGTTAGCTAGAACACTTGGACTACACTCTTGTTTCTGTAAATTCAATGGGAATCCTGCTTCTGCAAATCGGAACAGCCTGCGCCTTCTGCCTTTATCTAGCGGCTGTCATTTCTTGCCAGAAGTCTCTATTGCAAGATAAAACCTTTGCAAAGTAAGAATTGAAGGGCTTTCTCTGTGCTAAGATTTCATTCTGAAGGAGGAAGAAGGCAGAACGGTGATTATTCACGAGGGAAATTGCTGCCTTTAGTTATAGGGACTTCCTAGGCAGCTCCTGTAACACTATTATTAGGGGATAATAGGCTAGCTGGGGTCAGAACAAAGAGAGGCAGCGGTGACATCAAGCTTCTAGCTGGAGACCCCCAAAAATTTAAACCCGGGAATCTAGTACGTATAAGAGCTTATTGTGTTTTTTGGTGTTGGGATAATTTGTAGGCATCTGGGGAGATGGGGCATCTACAAGCAGGAGGAAATGGCAGAAGACAATGGGGCTGACACTCTTAAATTATTTGTTGAAAGCAAGTAGTTCTGTTGATGATGTGAAATATTTGCTTAAGATGGCTCAGGGCAAGAACCAAGAGTCATTTGCTCTTGTAAAGAATTCAGCCCC
This sequence comes from Podarcis filfolensis, assembly GCF_964270895.1. Taxonomy (NCBI): domain Eukaryota; kingdom Metazoa; phylum Chordata; class Lepidosauria; order Squamata; family Lacertidae; genus Podarcis; species Podarcis filfolensis. The sequence goes on along the minus strand of NC_139611.1, from coordinate 53,540,681 downwards.
TCTCCTTGAAGGTGGTGCTATTGTCAAAATGCTAATGATAATTTCCTGCCAACTGGCTGAAGTTTCTGGGACAGCACTAATCTTTGGGGTAGCGCTCAGGTTAGATGTCCGTTCTGCACTTCTGCGTGTCAAGACAGAAAAGGATGTGGATCCGTAATGGGGTGATGTATTTCTGGTGGCAGAGTGGCAAAACAGTCAATTAAACGTGGAGATTATATTCTTTGTACCGATGTCCCAAAATTACTTTTCAGTCGGTTTCTATGCAATTCGGAAAAGCAAATGTTTTCTGCCTGTTTGGGGTGATTTTGTTCAAGCTAGTTGTATTGTTGCGATGATGTTAAAAAGGGAGACTTTGGATTCTGAGAAGTACGGTCAAAGGAGTCTGTAAGAAATGGAAATTCACTGTGAATATTGCATAGGGTGTGCCTGTCGGATGTTAGCAGAATATAGATGCTCTGTGTTGTGACTGCAAATAAAAATACCAAGTCAATTAAATTATTCTCTGAAATGTTTTATAGCTGTAATATTTGGCATATTTTGCTGTAATGAGTGGGCGGGGGTGTGTGTTTAGAAATGAAGTTTATAGGCTGTGCCACTTGGAATGCCTTGCAAGATTTTGTGTTGGTTGCCTGTATGTGCGACAGTATTGTTTCATCCAGATTATTATTTATTAATTTATATAGCACTTATGTGTCGGAATAGCTTCTAAGCATTAAAGCAAACTGAAGTACCTACTGTCTGTCAAAGTTTAAAATCTGATTGTTATTCTCTCGAAGGCTGAGGGCAATCAAATTTCTTGATATTTTCATAGAAATCTGAATTTTAGTGAATAAATTTATGGAAAGAAAGTTTTGAGTTTAAACTCCTTTTTTAAAAAAGAAAGAAAGAAAGAACTGACTATAAACAGGATTGTTGTCTGTATGCCTAGATAGGTCTGTAATATATGACTTCAGCTGAGAACACAAGATATTTGGAAATGGTATACAGAGGGTAACAGTGGTCACTTTTTAAATGACGTTTTTTGTTCTAGCCTCCTCTTCAGCTAGAAGGCTTTTCCTCTAGATAAAAAATAGGTATTAGTAGTTGTGTTGTGTAGGTAGTTTTTTTTAAAAAAAATGTTCTATGTTTGATGCGAATTTTACTACATGTCTAAATGAAATGCCTTAGGTACTGAGGAAGTCACTAATTTAGAGGTGTCTCGTTACTGAGACAAACTTGCAAAAACCCCTGAATCCCAATTCACAAATTGGTTATTCGTTTGTCAGGGGATATTTCACATCTAACACATAAGCCCGCGACCTTTAATTAGAATTTTGCAGTTTGTTTTATGCCCCTTGAGGCTGACACCTTGAAAAAGATCCCCCCCACCCCGCTTGATTTCTTATTGCTAATAAGCATCTTTTCTCTTTGCCCGCTGGTCCTTTGAAGAGTATGATGCAAATACACTTAATTACGAAGGTGGCAATAATTTGTTAGCTGAATATGTGATCAGGCAGATGCAAAAATGATCTTATTAGATCTGTGATCTCATTGGAATCAAGGTAAAGCACAGCTGTGCTTAAGAGGATTTTTCTTCTTCTCTTTTTTCTGTCGGGGGCTTCTAGGAGGAAGGCAGAGCGATGTCCCGGCTGTCTTTAACACGGTCTCCGGTTTCTCCATTGGCTGCCCAAGGAATCCCTCTCCCAGCTCAGCTCACCAAATCCAACGCCCCCGTGCACATTGATGTAGGAGGACACATGTACACCAGTAGCCTGGCCACCTTGACAAAGTACCCAGATTCCAGGTAAGGTCAACACTTTTTCTGGCAGCATCCAACGCATGGAACTTAACGCTCTTTGATAGCGGGAATTCAGCCGTAAGACGAGTAGAATCGGAGACTGTGAAATGCTTGTGCTGTTTCCAGATTGAACCCTCCGATACATTCCCCGCCTTCTGTCTTGCAACGTTGTGTTTGAAGCACCTGTTGCAATTGCTGTCCGCCCTCGCCAGTACCGCTGCTTTGTAGCTAAATAAATGTGCCCGTTGAAAGGTGATTTTAACCCAGGTGTGTGCACACTCTTGGCAGCCCCAAAGAGAGTTCGCAAAGAGTTTTCCGGTTGTGCCTTTTCAGTGAATTTGTCACTGGTGGGAATTTGCTCGCTTGTTCTCCAGTCAGTTTTGTTTTGAAATTGTTTCGATGGAGCTTAATTTGCAAGTCTGTTTCATCTACAGTAATCCTGAGCTCAGAAACAGAAAAAAGGAAGTGCAGCTGAAAGAAATTGTATTCATATGCGAATTAATGTGCTCAAGGTTGACTTGAGAGACAGTAATTTGTTGACAGTTCTCCACTGTATTGTCATTTCTTGGTTCTTCCAGTTTATTTGGAAATAAGTCCCATTTAGGTGCAATCTTTGCCTCTAAGCACTTTCTTACAGACACACAAGTCCGAAAGAAATTAATAAGCAAACGTGCAACATTGTACTGTTTGCTGGTGCCTTTCAGGGCAAACATCTTCTTTGAAGCTGCACATAAGTTTGTTGCTGCACATATCTGAATTGTGTACCATTCTAGCAGTTAGATGCTAAAGACCCATGTATCTTGTGAAGCTTGTTGTTAAGATGCTGAGTTTCTGGAGAAGAGGCTGTCCTGGGAAGGTGTTTGGATTAAGTTTTAGGGGTCCCCCCCAAAAAAACCTGAATGATGGATAGGATTTAATTTTTATGTGCATCAGAATATGTTGGCTTCAGATAGATGGGGGTGGGTTGCAATTCACTGGTCCAATTGTGTGGTGTAATGGCAATTAACAGAGGCTTGGTTCATACTTTATAATGATTCAGAGACTCACAGTTGAAAAGAGAGGAAGCTACATATGCAAAACTTTCAAAGCCCTCATTATAAAAGAAGATCCTTCAGGTCTCAAAATTGGTACCAGGTCTGCAGACTGAGGGATAAATCTGTTAGAAAGATTCCTACACAAGCCCAGTGCATGGTTTCTATGCTGTTGAGAAAATCCTCAATTGCTTTTTGTAGGTTCATTGTGCAAGAACTTTCCAGTGAATGTCTTCCTGGGTCTGTCGATTTGACTCCATGTTTGCCTCGGCTGTCAGAGGTTCTGCTTCACACATTATAAGTGTGCACCTAAACATGCAGCGTATGGGTGAGACAGGCACATGATTGCTCACGTAGATCACATAGGTTCACTGCTCAGAGGGCCAGGATTGCCTGCAGCTTCCCTGTCACTGTCAAGAGTACACTTGGTAGCAAACCTGGGTTTGTTTTGGTGCGTAATGTATTGGAGCCCCTCAGTGCAGGTCTTGATGGGCTACAACTCCCATCATCTGTGGCTATTGGCCATGCTGGCTGGGGTTGATGGGAACTGGAGTCCCAACAACATTTGAAAGGGCACAGGTACCCCGTCTCTGCCTAAGCAGCTAAAGTCTGGCGGTGAGATAATACATGTATAATACATGTTTTTACTTTACTTCTACAATATGGAAATATGATTTCTCCTCAGAAGGATAAAGTGTTTGCTGAAAGCTCAAATTTTTTGTGCAATTTCTTTTTGAATTTGAGTTTTTTGCATTAATTCTGGCAAACCTCTAGACCCAAAGTAGAGATATCCTGCACCATGGCTGTGATTTCGTTCCGGGTTAGATGAAGTGGAATATTTTAATGACCTGTAGGAAAGAATCATGGCCTGAAATATTTATCATTTAAACTACGAAGATGATTAATTACGCTCCCCTGCTGTCTGATTTCTAAGGGGATGTTTATTTGAAGGTGCTGATTTGAAGTTTATTGCGACAGCATCGGCCCAGTGCATAAATAGGCTTAATATAACAATGCAAGTGAGAGATTTGGGTTGTGAAGCTTTCAAACTGGGTTCTTCAAAAACTCTTCTGTGTGGGGGTAGCAGACCCACAGGTCATATCTGCCCCCTACAAACGTGCCTCCCACGTTTGCCTTTTTTGCAAAGAAAAGAATTTTATTTTTGTTGTTGATCTGTGTTCAGCTTGCTCCTCTTCCTCATCCTTTGCTAGCTGTTGTTGGTCATTCTTGGGTGTCCAAAACACCTCATGTCTCTAAATCAGTTGCCTCTTTTTCCCTTTCAAGGGGGCCTTTTTCTCCCTCTGGGGTGCTGCTATTGTAGGAAGGTCTTAGGAAGAAGGGCTCCTTTCTGTTTCCCAAGATGGTGGAGCCTCAGAAGAGGGAGGAAAGGTAAAGCGAGGACTTCTTTCCACCCCTGAACTCCATTCTGCTTCTTTGCTAATTAGCAAAAGAGTGCTGGGGTCTGAATATTGTGTGTTCGTCTGAATGTGTGTATGCACATCTGTGCGAAGGAGGCATACAGCCCTCACGGTTGGCCAGTCCTCGTTGTGGTCCTTGGGTCAGTAAAGGTTGGCCACTCCTGATATAAGTGGCCACATTCACATAATAAAGTGCTGTGATATCACTTTAAACCGTCACGGCTTCCCCCAGAGAATTCTGGGAGCTAGAGTTTGTTAAGGATGCTGAGAGTTGTTAGGAGACCCCTATACCCCCCACAGAGCTACAGTTCCCAGAATGGCTTAACAATCAGGCCCTCTTCCCAGGGAACTCTGGGGATTTTAGCTCTGAGAGAAGGAATAGGTGGCCTCCCAACAACTCTCAGCCACCTTAACAAACTACGGCTCCCAGGATCCTTTGGGGGGAAGCCATTGCTCTTTAAAGTGATAGGACACTGTTTGAAATGTATAGTGCATTTCAGTGGGGCCTCATAGGGCAGCCTTTGTCAACCTGACACCCTCCAGATGCCTTGGACCACAACTCCCATCATTCCCAGCCATGAGGAGACCAGGAAGATAGAAGGGAGCTTGGCCCATGTCGACTATGGTTGGTCTCCTACCAAGTCATACTGAGGGTAGTGGGGATGTGGGGTGTATTGCAGGACATGCTTTTAATTCATGGTGCTAGTAAGGGCCAACTGTGTCCTGCCTGAACTCTACATGTGCTCTGGAACACTTCTGTAGCTCTATGGAAGCACATGCCTCACCTAAAAAAGGGATATTGCAGAGTTGAAAAAGGTTCAAAGGGCAACCCAAATGATGAAGGTGAATGAATGAAAAAAATTAAAATAAAGGTGATGGAGTGACTCCCTTATAAAGATAGGTTGCAGCATTTGGGACTTTTTAGTTTAGAGAAAAGGCGAGGAAGAGGCGACCTGGTAGACGGTTATGAAATTGTGTATGGCACTGAGAAAGTGGATAGAGAAAAGTTCTTCTCCCTCATAACACAAGGACTTGTGGACATCCAACGAAGGTGAATGTTGGAAGATAAAGGACAGAGAAAAGAAAGTACTACTTCACACTGCGCAAACTATGGAACTGGCTCCCTCGGGAGGCAGTGGCCACCATCTTGGATGGCTTTAAACAGGATTAGACAAATGCATGGAAGCCGGAGCCACCAGTGGCTACTAGCCATGATGGTTATGCTCTACCTCTGCAGTTGGAGACATCAATGCCTCTGAATACCAGCAGCTCTGAAACCGCAGGTGGAGAAAGGGATCTTGTTCTCGGGTACTTTTTGTGGGTTTCCCTCAGGCATCTGGTTGGCCACTATAGGAACAGGATGCTGGACTAGAGTAGATGGGCCAGCCCTGATCAGCAGGAATGTTCTTGTGTTCTTATGCTTGGTTGTACAGAAGGTCCAAGGTTCAGTCTCCATCATCTCCCTGTAGAGCTGAAGAAGGCATTTTCTTGGAGGGCGGTTGCTTGTCAGTGTGGTCAGTCCTGAGCCTAATGGGCCCATGGTCTGATTTAGTGTAAGGCAGCCTCCGGGATTCCCATAATCCCCGGCAGAATGCAGTCCATGTCCATTAGCTGCAAAGCCAATGTTGGAAGAATTGCTTGAAGGCAGAAGGTTTGGAAGCCGCTGATATTATGTACGCAGAAGTTCAGAGAAAGTGCTGCAGCCCCAAACATCTGTTTCATGATTAAAGGAAAAAGCGGGAGTGGGGAGAAAGGAGGGAAAATAACAACTGGAAATATTTAAAGTATTATCCACACTGGAATTGTTGAAGAGAAACGAGTATGAAACATGGAAAAATGAGACTTGAGGAAAATTAATTCCTAAGTTTAATTTAGGTGTGGTGAATCATAGAATTGAAGAGTTGGAAGGGAATCCCAAGGATCATCTAGTCCAACTCCTTGCAATGAAAGAATCACAACTAATAAGTTTACAGTACAAACCTCTGGGGGAGGACCAGTCAAAGAGGATGATCTGTTTGTCTGAATATCACAGTCAAAAAAATGGCAACAGGGAGCGGGACTTAGGGCATGCTGAATTTTTCAATTTTCAAATTCCAAAAACTAGGGGTTCTAAAACGTAATATGACTTGGGAATTCAAAAGATATTTTGATTACATTAATTTTAATTTAGCTTTGCTTGATAAGTAAAATGTGTGTAAAATTGCATAGAAATCATTAAAAATGATAGCCAAGAACTTGCAGTATTATATTATATTATATTATATTATATTATATTATATTATATTATATTATATTATATTATATATATTATATTATATTATATTATATTATATTATATTATATTATATTATATTATATTATATTATATTATATTATATTATTATATTATATTATATTATATTATATTATATTATATTATATTATATTATAATTTAGCATTACCTGAAATTTTCAAAAGGTATCATGAAAATGCTTTGGTTTTCCAAGAGCAGTTAATATGCTTTTCAATCAAACATAGATTTACCAAGCTAAATGTTGTCCAATCACAACAATAATAGCAGATTTGAATAGCCAGACTCCTCACTGAAGAAATTTGCAAAAATAAAATTTCATCCCCTAAAATGACACACCCTAGCAGGACACTGTATCTTAATATTCATAGGTAGCAGCAGGAAGGGCATTTGCAGGGCCAAATTGGTGGTGGCAGTGCAGGGGGGGCTTAACCCTTCCACTGATTCTTCCCTAGAGGCTCTCCCCCCTTTTTTTCTTGGTTCCAAAGTGGGAACTGGGCCGAGTTTTTGAGTAGAGGGAGAGAGGTTTAGGAGGAATCACAGGGCACTGATACTCCCTTCCTGTCTTCACATGATGGCTAACTGGCAGACTTACTGACAATGTAATTTGATGTTTGCACTAAGTGTAGCACCTGTGACATCACCTTACCCCATATGTTCCCAATTAACCTCTTCAAGCAGTTGTACTGGAACTGAAATAGGTGCCACAAAATACCCATTCTGCATTTGTAAAAACTTTGGAACTCCCTGCCTAGTAACATCAAGCAAGTGCTTTAATGTACTCTTGTCATGACCTGCTAAAAGCTTTTTCATTTAGAGAAGCGTACGGAGGTGTTCAGAAAGTTGATGCAAGCGTCAGTCTTTTTTAGTCTGTTGTAATCTTAACTTCTTGAAAGTTTTTAATTACTGCTGTTAGTTTTTTCTTATTGATTATTTTATTGTTTTATCTTTTTTTTTTTGTAAGCTGCTGCTTTGATGGTTAACCGCCACCCCCTCCATTAAGCAGTGTATAAATTTTTATGAAATAAATAATAATAACCTCTTAGGATATTTGTGAGATAACGTTATCTCAGGAAACAAACCTTCAAGGCAGGTCAGACTTCTTACGCTTGTGTCGGGTTTGATGTGGGCTTGTCCCAGCGAGCTCTGCATTCAAATCCATCCTTGGGCAAGCCACACTCTCTCACCCTAGCCTACCTTGCAGGGTTGCTGTGAGAAGAAAATGAGATCCCTCCAGCAATCCAGATCTTGCTGGATTTCCAAGCCCCACCATCCCTGACCATTGACCACGATGGCTGGAACGTATGAGAGTTGGAATCCAACAAGGTTGGGAGGGCCACAGGTTCCTCACCCCTGGTATAAAGCACCTTCTCAGTGGTGACTCCCCTCTTGTAGAATGTTTTCCCCAAGGATGCTCTCCTGGTGCCCTCTTTGTCTAGTTTAGGCACCAGGCAAAAACTTCCCTGTTTACCTGGGCGTTTGTTTTGGCCCTTAAGTGAAGGGGCTTTTATGTGAATGTGGTCTTTTTTGGTGGGACAGGATCTTCTAGACCTGCCTTTTGTTTGTATAGATGTGTTTGTTTGGATTTTTTTAGGCTTTTAATATTTATTGCTTTTAATATTTCTGTTGTGATTGTACGTTGCTTAGAGTTGTCTTGGAGTAATGCAACGAAAAGATATTCTTAATGATGATCATAACAACAACCAATGCAATAAAAATAGTAACGCATAAAGAACATTGAACCCAATTGGCAGCTCTGTCGTTAAAACTCCAGAGGCAGGGGTGCTTGAAGTTAATAAGCAAAAGGTGAGAGAGAGAAAATGGGGAAGGAGCAGCGATTTGAGGATAATTCAAAAGGAGAGGGCAGTGACTCTTTAGCCAAATAAGGAAGAGGAGGGGAAATGTACAGTGGATATAAGAGCCAGCAAATTGGAGAAGTGAAAACGTTCTAGGTGCAAAGTACCATCTAACCAAGGTAGCGTGGGAAATCTCATTAGTGAGGTAGACCAAGAGGTAAAGAATGGGTTAGGAGCTGGTGAGAGAGGAAGAGCCAGAGATTTTGCCTATTCCAGAGGGGAGCATATGTTTGTATCCTCTTTCAGTGGCTCATAGAGGCATTGATACACTTCCCAGGTGCAAGGATAAGAAGAACCACTTAGCAGTCTCCCTTAGAATTAGGTAGCCAAAATACACCAGGAGTCTCTTGACTTCTTGCCCTGATCATCTAAAGGTGAAAGCCAACTTGGACTTCAAGGCAAAGGAATCTCCTCTGTGACAGGGAGCTGAGAGGAACCTATTCTTTACTGGGTCCCCTTGAGCCTTAACTGATTAAGTATAAAATTGATAAGTACTGAGGGGGGCAAAGGAGAATTAGGGGTACAGGGAGGTGGAGCAAAGCCAGTATGGTGTAGTGGTTAGAGTGTGGGACTAGGGAGACCAGGGTTCAAATCCCCACTCAGCTATGAAGCTCGCTGGGCTGACCTTGGGCCAGTCACTGTCTTTCATCTTGACCTAGCTCACAGGGTTGCTGTGGGGATTAAATGAGGAGGAGGAGAATCATGTACACTACCCTGCACACTTTGGAGGGAGAAAGGTGACACATAAATGCAGTACAGTGGTACCTCGGGTTACAGACGCTTCAGGTTACAGACTCCGCTAACCCAGAAATAGTACCTCTGGTTAAGAACTTTGCTTCAGGATGAGAACAGAAATCGTGCAGTGGCAGCAGTAGAAGGCCCTATTAGCTAAAGTGGTGCTTCAGGTTAAGAACAGTTTCAGGTTAAGAACAGACCCCCAGAACAAATTAAGTTCTTAACCTGAGGTACCACTGTAAACAAACAAACAAACTGCTTGCGGTTTAGAAGGACTCAACATGGTTTTAAGTTTGGGGTTTGGTCCTCCAGAGTTTGGAAATACGAGAGAAGGGGTTTTCCTAGAACAGGGGTGGAGGGAGAGAGGACTTGCAGGACTTCAGGCTTCTCCTGGGTGGTGATCACAAAGGTGTGTGGTATGCAAATAGGGTCTTCAGGCAAGCATCTTCTCTTAGGAAGCAACAATGCTCCTGAATACCAGTTGCTGGAAACCACAGGACGGGGAGAGGTTTCTTGAGCTTGAATCCTTGCACATTCCTCACAGGTTGGCCACTGTGAGAACAGGATGCTGGAATAGATGGGGCATTTACCTGACCCAGCAGGCTCTTCTTCTGTTCTCCGCCAGAGCTCTATGACAGCCAGTTAGCAGATACACACTTTGGCTGGCTTTGTATCAGGAACCAGGGAGGGAGGGAGACCTCAGCTTATCCTGAGGTTTTCTCATACCTCTTGGCACAACAGGCGAGAGTCACTCCTGTTAACAACGCAGAACCTTTGGACCTCCAGATGTTGTTGGACTACAACTCCCATCATCCTTGGCTGTTCTTGCTGAGGTTGATGGGCATTGTAGTTCAGTAACAGCAAGAGGGCCAGTGGCTCCCCACACTCATTCTAAAGAATGGTCTTGCCTAAATGGTCCCCTAAACCTTGGCTTGGTTCACCTTCCTAGATAAATAATGTAGCTGTTAGAGGATATTTACAATGTCACTGATACTAAGCTTCTTAGCAACACCTTTCATGACCAAGATGGAAGCCAACTCATTTTTATTGAGACCTACAGTGGGTTTAAATGACAAGAAAGGAGATTTTTTTACTAAAGGGTAGGAAGAACTTTCTGGCTGTCAGAGCTGTTCAACAGTGTATCGGACTCCTTCAGAAGGCAGTGGACTCTCCTTCATCGGAGGTTTTTAAGCAGAGGTTGCGTGGCCGTCTGTCGGGGAATCTTCAGGTGTGGTTCCTGCATTGTAGGGGGTTGGACTAGATGACCCAGGAGGTCCCTTCTCACTCAACGATTCAATGATTCTGTCACCAGCTTTTGCAGACTGAAAGAAAGGTAACAATGCTTAAGGTTCCTATGTGGTTGGTGAAGGCGTCTGTTTGAAGAAATAAGGTGGGAGGGATTCTCCTTACTTTTTTAAGTTCTTACGCACATGCGCTTAATTGGGCAATAAGGAAAAAGCCCTCTGGGAAGTAAAACTGGAATACATGCAGGTCTTGATCCAGGTCCAGGGCACTTAACTTTCCTCCCGCATCCCCACCTACATTGCTCGCCATCTCTATTATAACCTAAATTTCAGTTAGAGTGCCTTGACAGTTAAAAATATCCAGCCTGAACTACTTGTAATTAAGCCCTGCTGAGTTGAGTGGGATTTTTATTTTCCCCACTGGGGACAGATGCATTGCCTGTAGCTGCAGTCCTTATATATACTCATCCAGGAATAACTCTTACTGAACTCCTTGGGTCTTACTTACAAGTAAACTTGCAGAGGACAGGAAACTATCTTTCCAGTAAAGTCCCAAGTAAATCTTGGGTTTTTGGATTTATCAAAACCCTTAAAAGAGATGGCTTGCTCCTGGTCTTGAAAGGTGTTTTACGTCCAATAATTTTATTTAGTATTTAATATTTTTTAAGCATGTGTAACTGAAATAATTGCCCATCCTTCCCTTCATTACCTCTATCTCCACCTCTCTCCCCTTTCTCTATTGTTTCCCTTGTGTCAAATTTTAGGTTGTAGGCCCTTTGGAGCTGGGACCTGACTTGTGTACTCTGTCAGGCATTGTGCACAACAATGGCAATGTATAGTAAATTATAATGTAGGGCTGTATGCAGCTATGTTCAACTCAGGGTAGACCTGCTGGAATTACGGAACCAATGTTATTCATGTCCGTTGCTTTCAATGGATCTACCCTGAGTAGGCCTGGCCATAGATACAACCCAGTCATTCCCAAATCCCTCTAAATGGCAAACTCATGAAATTCTGTTTTTAAAGAATTCATCAGCCTGAAAGCGAATGGTGAGCTAAGGTAGTATGTATGTATGTATGTATAAATAAATAAATAAATATTGTTTTAAAGAACAATAACTGTTAACAACAACATTAAATCTTACATGTATTACCTTTCGTACAAAGACAGCATTTTTACGTCACAGTAAACAATGGTTAGTAGTTTACCATCAAAGCGAAAGACTATGACTCCTGGCTTAGCATTACATCTGAACCAGGGGTTGTGCTTTGTTTTTCTTCTGCCAAACCACAACATTAAGCCAAGGTTTATATTTGGCTTGCCAGTCATGATTTATCTGAGCAAATGGTTTGTTGCTCTCGGAAAGGATCTCTGTGTTTGGTGTATCCCATTGACCACAGTTTACTGTGATGGGCACTAATGGTTTACTGTGATGGGCACCTATCCTGTAATGGTTGCCCAGCCCCAGTGTGACCCTATGCATGTTTACTTAAAAGTAACTCCCACTCTGCGCAGTGCAGCTTATTTCCAGGAGTGTGCATGCAGGATTGCAGCAAGAAATCGGACTTCTCTCTCACATCTGCTTCACTCTGTTTCCTGTGTCTTCTGCCTCTCATAATGATTTATAAAGCACAGGCAATTGGCCCCTTATACTTTATTGATCCATTCATAATGCCTTCAGAGATGTTAGTTAGTCCATAATCTCAATGTTATTATTGTTGCAAATCTCAATGTTATTGTCAGATGTTTGCTGCAAATATAATGTTTAGAGTGCTGAGGGCCTTTCTCCATTTTACCTGATTTTTGTTAATCAGATCTTCCAGTTGTTACCTGTTATTAGATCATACAGCATAAAGGCACTACCACTTGGCGTATCAGGATGAAATTCCCCTAACCAACCTCACATATTTAGTCCATCATCCCCTGAAAATTAACCCAATCTTCTGGGGTTTGGAGGTGAGGGCGGGAGGAGTCAAATTTCTGAAAATATATGGAAATAGAACCACAATTCAGCAAAACAAAGCAATTAATAAACAGGCAGTAAAGATCAATAACAGCAGTCTCCAGTTATGCACCGCCCTGAGATCTTCACATGAAGGGTGGTATATAAATTAAATAAAATCATGTTCCCAAACAGGTTTTTGCTAATTTCCTCAAAATTGAGAGTGAGCTACTCTACAGAAGAGGGTGTACTGCCTGGTAACCCATAATTGATGGCTCTGGAATATTCAAAACACATTTTGGATGTGAATGAACAGGTCCATCCCTCAGTCTGTTCCCCATAACGTACCATCTTTGTCGGGCTGTTTTGCCAAAACACGCCAGGTTGGCTTATCATACTTCGCCAGGAATGAATTAATTGTGTCACAATCAAAGCACAGTTTGGCAGGTTTGACCAGATTTTTAAAGAAGCTAGTTCCATTGCATTAATAGCAAGTGAAGCTACTTTTCATGTCAAGAATGCCAAGCGTACCATCATAAGGGACCACTGGCCCTCCAGATGTTGTTAGACTCCATCTGGCCACTGCTGAGCACGAACGACAACTGGGGGCCCACAAGTTTAAACCTCTGGTCCAAGCCATCGCTTCTTCCGATTCAGCCACATGTGTGTGTCAGAACACCAGAAACTAAGAATCTGGTGGAAGATTCAGGGCAGATGAAAGAAAGTACTACTTCATTCAATGAAGAATTAAAACTACGGAACTGCCTCCCACAGGAGGCAGTGCTGGCCACCAATATAGTGGAGGAGGAGGCTATCAACAGTTACTAGCCACGATAGCTGTGCTCTGTCTCCACAGCCGGAGGCAGTAAATGCTTCTGAAAACCTGTTGCTGGAAACTACAGGAAGGGAAAGTACTATTGTGCTCACATCCTGCTTGTGGGCTTCCCTCAGTGATCTGGTTGGCCACTGTGAGAACAGGATGCTGGACTAGATGGGCCACTGGCCTAATCTGGCAGGCTCCTCCCTACGATATTATCCATCAGTCAACATTCTGGCCTGCTTCACACATCACATTAAACCATGGTTTAAAACAAGCTATGATTTAATGTGAAGGGGGAGCGTACTGATATGCACTGCTCAGAAGCTCCCACAGCACGTCTCCCCAGTTGCTGCTGTGCGGTGGATGAAACAAGCCACAATCTGGCATGTTGTGTCATCCATGCTTGTGGTTTGTGTCACTCCAAATAAACCACAGAGTTTGTTCTCAGCTTGCCGTTCATTGTTTCATCCAAGCAAAGCACAAGCCCGGGTTTGGACAGCAGAATAAGGTTTGTTTTGTCTGTAGTATGGCAGCAGCATCAGGGGAGCAGCACTGTGGGAACTTTTGAGCAGCCTGCACCAGTGCACAGCTCATTCATGATCAACTAATAGTTTGTTTTCAGCTATGGTTTAATGTGAAATTCCCAAGATGATCTTAGTTGAGCCATAGCTAAATCTACCCCCATCTCCAAGGTGGAGATGATAATATGGATCTGCCTTACAAGACTGTTTTAAAGTTTTACCTAGATAAAGGGCATGAACCACCTTGAGCTCTCAAAAATGCTATGTAAAGATTGTAATTTGCTACATTGGTTATTCCTTTATTCTACAACTCTGTATTACTTTTTCCTCTGTTACATATTTTTTGTATCTTTGTGTTCTTTTATAATAATTATTATGTGCTATATAAATAATAATTGTAACATAAAGCACCAGTGCTGAAATTTCAACATTTCTGCTTTCCTCATTTAAAGTGGTGGCTATCAAAGTTTCTACCTTTGGGAAACATTTCTCCATTTACCTGTCAGCCAGGTAAATGGGTCTGCTGTAGGACCATGGATGGTGCAGAGGTTTCTAGGGTTAGGATGGGTCCTACCACTAGGCAGATTGAAGTTACTGCCTCGGGGTATGAAGGGGACGGAAGCGGTAGCCCCCCTGCCCAGGCATTCTTCCTGAGCTGGTCCCACCTGTGGCTGTTTCCCTTTGAAGGGGGTCAGAGCTGTATGCGCTGTTATGTGCAGACTGCCTTTGTTCTGCCCCTATGTTATCCTGATGTCCTCAGATGTAGTGCAAAAAGCTGTCCTATCACCAGCAGTTGAAGTAAGAGTTAACTCCCAGTCCACTTGGCTTCTGCAGATGGAATGGGGACGAGGCATCATGCAGCCATGTAGTGGAAGATTCAACAGTGCAGAGTCCCTTTGTGATAGTCACAGCCACACACCCTCATAACCACACCCGCTTCTAAGATTATACAATCTTCTCATTGTTGTTGTCTTATCTGTCTTGGGAGACAATAGAGACGCTGGCTTCTCCATGTCTACAGAATGGAAGATAGCAGGCTCCCCAAGGATGTGCTCTATGGGGAGCTGGCTTCAGGCACCAGACCCATTGGCAGACCAATTCTGTGTTACAAAGATGTCTGCAGATAAGATGAGACAACCTTCTAAGATTATACAATAGTAATAATTTGGGGTGCATTGCAGTGATCAATGTAGATCTCCATGTGTGGCCACTCAGCTAGATATACCATTTTCTGTGCATGTACATAAGCAAATGTTTTGGAGTCCTCCCATATCTAACTTCGGAGCGACTTAAGTTGTGTTTTCCTTGAAGTCCCTTTGTACTTTACAGAATTTGCACACCATTTTCTTGAATCTGAAGCCCTTATGTTTTTAGTGTTCCTAAATGCTCCGTGTTGGAGCATACATAGCTTTCCTCCTCGGTGTACTTCTCCAGAGTGACCCTAGTAGACCATCCTCAGCAGCTGACACATCTGCTTTCACCTTGAGTGCCTCCAATCAGCACAAAGGGTGAGAAGAGTTCTTTGTGGCTAAAAAGCACCCCTTTCATGCTGATTGAGTGGCACTAGGATGCTGGAGACAGGGAGCCTGCTGCAGAAACACACACACACACCTGGGCAACTGTACCTCTGGAGCCATGTTGTCTTTCTCTAAATCCAGCTACCTCTATTCTAGAACACACATTTGGTTTGCACAAGGTATCGTGCTCCCCAGTCTGAACTGAAGGTACGTCAACATTCCGCAAGCTTTCTGCAACTGCAGAATCCAGGAGACCCTCATAAGTTTCTGAGGAACCCCAGGGTCCCCCTGCCACCCCGTACTATGGTTTGAAGACCTTTGTTTTAAAAAGCAGTATCACATCTGGGGGGAAGGGGGTTTCACCATGCTTTCCACAAGGATCTAGTTAAAATGATTGAGCTCCATTCCGCTTGAGGCATCATCCAGGCCACCAGGAGCCCACACCTAAGCAAACCCCATGGAAATGAGTGGAGATTACCTGGGGAAGGGCTGTAGCTTAGTTGGTAGAGCACCTGCTTTGCATACAGAATGTCTGAGGTCCAGCTTCTGGCAGCATCTCTAGGTATGGCTGGGAAGACTTCTTTTTCTGAACCACTGGAGAGCTGCTGCCCACCTGCGTAGACAATGCTGAGCTGGGAGGGCCAAGCATCAGACTCCTTTTAAGGCAACTCCTATGTTCACAAGAGGGTTCCCATTCATTCCTCCCTTGCTAAACTTGTGCACATTCATTATCCAGGTACCATTCATTTCAGTGGTGCGCACAAAGAGGTTCCAAGAGCTAGTTCTGGCTTCTCTCTGAGCTCAGCTCTCCCAAGAGTGTCGTTCTAGAGTTGCCAGGCTAATGCTGTGTTTTACAAGGCAACACATCAGAGCGTTGGTGTCTCAGAGCCGTCTCCTCTGGGTTTCTCATTCATGTTTTCACCCTTCCTAACACAAAAGAGGCCATATTACACATTGACACCTGGGTGGAGATTTACATGACAGACTGTGATTGCTCTGAGAGAGAAAAAACCTGCGAAGGCTCTAGCAGCATCAAAGGCGACATTTTTAAATAAAAAATAAAAAACCCAAACCCCACAAACAACTCAGCGCATATTACGAACACACTCTCACACATATGATAATTTATCTAGGTGGATAAATTCACTGGTGGCAGTTGCTAAATAATTGCAGACATGCTCTGTGTTTGTGTTGCTGTTTTATTATCACATATTCCTAATGTTTTTTAAACCAATCTGTAGCCTGCGAATGGGACGGGAGGGACTTGGAAACCTCTGCAGCCACGGCAGCCAGCTTTCTGAATCTTGATTGCAGTGCGGTGTAACAAGTTTAAGTTGAAAGGCTTTATTTTTCATTTTTAAATCGTGATGCATCTCTCACACATGCACGCACAACTCCCGTTTCTTAGAATGTGCTTTTCTTGAGGAAGCCATGTTCTGTTTCAATACAGAAGGGGCTGCGGAGGACTCGATCCAATTCAAGTTGAGGGAGAAAGCCTTTAGGGGAGTTCTCATGTAAAGGTCAGCGATGTAAAGAGTTTCCTAGAGGACAATAGGAACAAAACATGGACGGGGTGGGCAGGCAGTTAGGCAAAAGGGTAGAAGGGGAAATACAGAAAACCTCAATTTTTTTCAGTTAAAAAAACCACACTTTGCATTTCAGTTGCTTAGTAGCATCACCTGGAAATACTTAAGTAACGTATATACCTGTGCAATTAGTATCTGAGAACTCCAGAAATATGAAGACAAATTAAATGACAAAAAAACCCACCCCGTTAAGTGCAGAGTTAAAAGCATGAGATTAGGACAATTTGAGTGCTGCAAAGGCAGGCCGTGCTGAATGGAGCAATTCCTGCCCCCGGGGCCAAAGATGGCCGCCCTTGCTCTGTGCTGCAACACAAGGAAATCGGTGGAATGAGGGCCTCTGGAGAAGCGAGGAGAGACCAGCTTAGCCATCATAACAAACATGTGATTTCACACACACTCACACACCATTTGTTTAAACCCAGTTGGCGGGGGGGGGGGGACACAAACACACAGGCACATCACAGTGCATTGGATTTTGAGTTTCTGCTGTTCAAAGGTCAGAGAAAGGTAACGTGGCTCAGTTTCAGATTTATATTATTTTGGCAATAAAGTCGCACTGTCAGACTCGTGCGTTTCGTTGTGGAACTGGTTTTCTAGACTGCAGATCTGTTAATTTTAGGTCTGGGGTTGTGGCTTCTAAGGCAGCCTTGCAAATCAGACTTCCCCAACCTGGTGCCCTCCACACAGCCAGAGGGCACCAGTTTGTGACATATGCTGTAGATAAGCCCACAAAAATGGCTAGCTTCAATTGCAGACAATTTACTCAGAAGGAAATTCCATTGTATTCAGCAGGACTTGAGCACTGGGCATGGGGACGCTTTCCTCTCCCTTTTTCTGGCAGATGGGCAAGGGCTTGCAGGAAGAGAGGGGCTGATGCTGCTTAGTCAGCTGGTCCTTCGTTCCTGATGCGTCGTCATCTTGGCCCAGGAGACTGGTGCCTGTGGCTGGAAGTTTCCAGCAGTCTGCACTACGGCCATGTCCATGCCTGGTTGCAGCCCTTCTGGGCCTCCTGAGGCAGCAGGAGGTAGCCACTGTCAATGGGATCAACTTCTCTCTGCCTCTGCAGCTTCTCCTGGATTTCAAAGGGCAGCTTCTGCTGTGCCAACACCACTACCCCCAGGCTGAGGCCTGTGAGTGGCGCATGTGCATCTGCTTCTGCCTGCCTTGTTGTCTCCCATGTCCATCTAGGATCTAGGCATCCCAGTCAATGCTCCCCACTGCCATCAAATTCCTCACCTGCCCTTCATGCCAAGCCAGGGCAGCTTTCAACAATTAAAGCACAATGTTAAGAACAGTGGGTCCCAAAATGGGCAGTGGGATTACCCAGGGCTGCTGGGTAGTGAACCAGTATGATCCCCAATCTGTCCTGATTACCCAGTGCCACACCACATCCCTACTGTGTTCCAGCATCACACCTGAACAGAAAATGCCATCCTATGCAGGAGCCACAATTGGCACTCACCAGCCCTGCTTGCTTAGTTTCCCACCATCCCTTATTGAGCATGAAAGCGCTAAAGGGGCTTTAGCTTGTGTTCAAGTGAATGTGTGGCAAAGTCAATGGGGTGATGTACACCAAGTTAGCGAAATAAATATATATGTATAAGTTGTTGGGGGGTTGTCCTTCCATGTATGGCTCCATATTTGATGGTTTGTGTCTTCAGGTAACCGCCAGAAAGCATCTACGCTGTGCAGGGTGGATAAAAATCAATGTTTTAAAAATAAATTTTAAAAATCAGATTTTTTTATTATTTAAATCTGATAAATCAGATTTTTTTTTTATTTAAATCGGATTTTTAAAATAAAATGCTTTTGGAGGAAAAATCTTTCTAAAGATAGTTTTCTATTTAAGTTACATTATAGTCCAAAAGCTATTCCTCAGGAAATAAAGGATTTGTTTAATTGTTTTCATGTATGCTAAAACTCAGTTCGTAAGTTTTTGGGGTTTTTAAAATCGTTTAACCACATCAGTTAACAAACATGGATACATATGCTATAATGTTATTGTTTTAGTTAAATAAATGGTTTAAATTTTTATTAAGGAAATGATTGCTTTTCTCCTTCCAATAAAGAACAGCAGAAAAGTTGTCCAAATCTAAACAATAATTTCATAATTACCTGTCTTTGTATGTCTGATAGTATAACCAAATCAGTAATTTTTGATATACCAGAAGTGAGTGTTCTGGTTTTCGAATGTTCTTTTGGAAGCCGAATGTCCAACGGGGCTTCTGCAACTTCTGATTGGCTGCAGGAGCTTCAAACGTTTTGGAAGTTGAACGGATTCTGTTCGACTTCCAAGGTATGACTGTATTCCAGCTTTGATGGTATGACTGTATTCCGGCAGAATGTTGTTTGACCTAGCCAACCTACCTATACAGGCTCTGTCCTTGTCTCAGGGATAAAAGCCAAATCCCTAACAGTCCGTCACACTCTAAGCCAGGTGACCAAGCTATGGAACCTTGGTCCAGCTATGCAGATAGGGGGGTGGGGCTATGCAGATAGGGCGTGTCTCACTTCTCAAAAGGTTCCCACCAAAGCCCCTTTCACCCCTTTTGCCACTGCTGCCTGTTCTCCTCTCCAAGGGTGTGAGCAATGTTGAGAATCAGAGGAAGGATAATCCTGCTCCCGCCCTTGGTTTCCATTGACGTCTCCTCCTGTGCAGTGCTGGGGATTGGGTGCATAGTGAAAGGGACATTGAATGGGCAGTAGTGGAAGTGGCAAAGAACGCAGGGTGGTGCTTGCCCAAGAGCCCTGCTTCCCTCCCCACCCCCAAAACAATCTAGAACTGATGCTTCTGGTGGAAGCAGATCAGGTGGGGGGTTTTTTTGTATAGCAGGCAAAGCCAGCTGAAAGTGTTTTGTCGGTGTGTTTGCTTACAACAGTCGGTTTCTGCTCAAAAGGAAAGGGCTTCTCCCTTATTGATTTTTTTCTTTTAATCCTTGCATCTGGCAGTCTCCTGGAGGAGGTATAAAGAGAGAGAAAGATAAGGTGCACTTTGCTGGAAATCATGTCCCGAGGTCACTGTAAAAATGCAAGAGACGCAGCGTTACCTCTTGATAGTTGGGCTTTGAATGTGTTTTGCAGCAAGACTGTCTCCTCCACAAGTTGGTTTTTTGATAATGCACAGAGCCCTTCTGAGTGCAAAGTGTGGGTGGGGATTGTGAAACAGAAAGCGGTGCAGACTCTTGCAGCGTTTGTGAGACATGAGCATCTGGGTTCTTGATGTGAGATGACACAAATAAACCCATGCCGGTCCAGACCGTGGGTCTGCCTGTTCCAGCACTCTGCTTTCAGGCAGAGCAGGCCGGATGCCTCTGGGCCCCCCAGCTACACTATACATTTAAAGCAGCATGACACCGCTTTAAACAGTCATGGCTTCCCCTGAAGAATCCTGGGAGATGTAGTTCATTAAGGGTGCTGAGAGTTGTGAGGTGATCCATGTTCACCCATTCCTCATACAGAGCTGCATTTCCCAAAGTTGTATAAAAACAAATCTCTCTTCCTAGGCGATTGTAACTCTGTGAGGGGAATAGGGGTTCCCTAATGTGTCTCAACACCCATCACAAACTACAAGATTCCTTGAGGGAAGCCATGTAAATTTATCAGCGATGATTTTATTGTTTTATCTTTTTTGTAATCTGCTTTGAGTTTTTCAGGTGGTATGTACATTTTAATAAATAAATAAATGCCTGTTTAACGTGGTGTGATACTGCTTTCAATGTGCGATGGAGACCGGGGCTGGGAATTGCACAGAGAGGCAGCGTATGAGTGCAGCCATCTTCCCCCGTTATTTGAGGTAGCCTTTCTGCCCAGTAGCCCTTGAAAGCTTGAATTTGCCTAATCTCCCTTTAAAACAATTGAACCTGACAGCCATTGCTACCGAAACGCTTTAGCCCAGGAATGAAAGAGCCTTTTCTGCCCTGGGGGCTACATATCTAAGGTGGGCATGTCCAAGAAGAAGTGAACATGGCTATACTCTCAAGCCATGTTCGTGTGGACATACAGTTCATATACATACACATTCAGATGATACCTATATACACAGTCTTGCTCACATACAATCTCCTCCCTCCGCCCAGCCAAAAAGAACCTTCGCTTTCTTTTCAACCCTGGTTGCTTGAGAGGGAAGGGGCAGTCATAACTTGGTGACAGAGCATCTGGCTGGGAATAATGGGAGCCGTTGTCCAATGACAAGACTGCCATGGAGACATAGAGGAAAGTAGAATGTTTTAGAGGTGCAATGTGGAACTTCTGTGCTACTGCTTCAAAAGAGGGGAAATCTGAAGAGAGAGCAATGAAATAGCAATGGGATTGAAGCAAGAAGGGGGACTGTTTGAGTTACGATTTTCAAACGGATGAATAGTGTGGGCTGATCCTTCCAGGTGCTGAGTGCCTTCAAGTCTCTTCATACCGGGAAGAGAGAGGAGCTCTTCCCCCTGCAGAGCTAGGCCCTTAGGGGAGCCAAGGAACACGAAGATGTTGGTTGAGGGATTTGTTTTAATGGGAAGAGCTTTCGCTCAGACACCAGTTTCTACATCCCAAATTTGTGTTACTTGAAACATAAAAGAGCGCAGGGTCCCTCTGCAGCAGCAGCAGCCACAATAGTCTTATGAAACAGGATGTTTTATAGATGTGATTATATATTTTTTAATATTTTACCTGCTTATGTGATATTCAAATAGGACTGAGTAAATCCTCATGGAAACAGGCGTACTTGTGCACAGGGCCCCCATGTCTACGTGCGGTTTCTGCTGCTCGGGCAGAGCTCATCTAAAGGCAACTTCCGTGCCACTGTGTGGGGTGAAAAGATGGGCCCAGACAGAGCTGTGATGGCTAAGGCAACATGCATAGGTGGCATCAACCTTTTGAGATGGAGGGAACAAGCCTGGGATACTGAGCACTCCCCCAAAATGGGAACAGTTGGCAATCCCTGGCCACAGAAGGGATGACTCATTTTATTTATGAACATAAGGAGAGCCTGCTAGATCATGTCAGTGGCCCACGTAGTCCAGCATCTTGTTCTCACAGTGGCCAACCAGACGCCTGTGGGAAACCCACAAGTAGGAGCAGAGCCCAAGAGAACTCTCCCCACCTGTGGTTTCCATCAAGTGGAGAAGCATTGCTGACTCCAACCGTGAAGGCAGAGCATAGCTAGTAGCTGTTGATAGCCTCCTCCATGAATTTGGCCTATCCTCCTCCCAAGCCCTCCAAGTTGGTGGCCATCGCTGCTTCCGGAGGGAGTAATTTCCACAGTCTGCCATGCATCATTTTATAAACGTCCATCATTTCACTTCTTGTTCACCTTTTCTCTAAACTCAGGAAGCATGTGGTGTGGGTCCAGAGAGCAGTGTGTCCTGGGGAAAATCCAGATATAGAGGCCTAGAGGGCCTGAGGTTCCCCAGTCCTGTTTTGCCCCCTTCTGACCTGCTACCCAACCACCGTCCTCTCTGTCTCTCACATTCCAGATTCTCTCCCCCCCCCCCCGCCTTGGAGTTTTGTTACCATCTGCAGTACATGTGTTTAGAGTAGGGATAGGTGGATCAGTTTGTTTGTGATCTGTGCTCGGTTTTGTACCTGCTCATCCATAAGTCCCGCATTAATCTGCAAAGGAACCCGCACGATAATGTGTATTAAAATACACATTTTAGCTCCATGCATATGTTTTTGAATGTATTTTATTCTAAAACTACACAGTTCAGTGCTTTTATGAACAAAGAACTGTATTGCAAAATTCAGAGGAGTGTGAAAATCTGAAGAATAATGAATTGGATCAGCTTCTGTTGGAATTTCTCAAACATTCTGTTTTGGCATGTGGATTTCTTTCTTGAACATATGAAACTGCCCTGCTGAGTTACACTAGCCCAGGTACTCTTATCCAAACCTGCATTGTTTAAGGAAACACAGCTTTCTGCAGCTCTCAGCCAGGGGGTTTCTTTCGTAGCCCTACCTGGATTGAACTCGGAGCAAAGTCTATTCCCTAGTACTTGAACTTTGCCATATTAGATGCTTCAATAAATGTGCTAAGTGTCCGTTTTGCAGATAGAAGTGGTTAAGTGGGCATATATGGAGAAAGGCAATCCCACATGAAACTGTATTGATAAAAGGTGTTCTGAGCATGAACATGTGATGTTTCTGTTGCCATTGAGTAGCCAGAGCCTATGCCAGCCTTCCCATCCTGATGCCCTCCAGATGTTTTGGACTGCATCTCCCATCAGCCCCTGCCTGCACGGCTGTGTGATGCTGAGGGTTGATGAGAGAGCCCCAAAGGCTGTGTCTTCCCCAGGTTTGGGGCCTGAGTCCTGACCCTTCTTATTAGATAAATCAAGCTCTCTTTATGACGCATGCATACATCTGTCTCCTTTCCCTCAAAGGAATGGCCTCTCAAAAGTGGCCTATTACGAATGATTAGTATGTTTGATGGTTCCCATCTGTTGTCCACTGTCTCCGTGCTGATAGAATTGTGGGATATTTTTCTGCTATTTATTTATCAAAACGTTTCTCAACCTCTTTGCATGTCAAGTTTTAAGGATTGTGTTCAGTAACTCTAAAAGCATAAGCAATTTAAAATTCAATAAAGGATTTTTAAAAACGTAGCTGTTGACCCATAGCAGAATTAAGGTCACAACAGCCCACTAAAATTCAGCACTCTCGAAGGCCCTGGAAACATAAATATGTTCTTAAGAGGCACAGCAATGCCATCAGTGTTTCAGTTTATTAGAATGCCACCTCCCCGCCCACCCAAAAATGTGGCCAGAGTATCTCACAGTTTATCAAATGAACAATCTGTATAAGAATTCAAAGCACATTAGGAAAAACTATAAATAAGTACCAAAAATAATAATCCATAGTGTTGTGTAAAACAATACAGATAAACTAAGCTAACTGAATAGCTTAAATACAAAGAAGCCAATGTAACCAAATAACTGAAGCTAAACAGAATATGAAAAAGGAAGCCTAGCATAGGATGCTCCACTCTGTTCCAGATGCTGCACCACTATCAAGTGGTTTGGTTCCGAGACTCCTCATATTCAGTATCCAAGGACCTCACCCCATCTTCCACCTGGGGTAGTGCAGACACACACACCCTGGCTTTTACCATGCAGCAGCCAGCAACTTTCCTTCCACACTCTCCCACCAAGCGACACACATCGAACCAAGCTGGGGGTTGTCATGAGTCTCAAGGTGTCTCCTGGCTCAGGAGTGGAGTGCCACGCAGTGACGGGTATGGAGGGGTAACTGGAAGATGACATGGGAGGGGCTGAGAGTGGGGTACAAAGGCTGGAGGAGGTGGATACTGTCCCCTCTCAGGATGTGGCTACCCCTGCTGGGGAAGCAGGACTCCCATCTCCCCTCTTCTGTCCTGGAGAGAGGAGAGCACTAATAGAATCCAAGGGGCAGTGGGAGGCATCAGTCCACCACTAGGGATGGAGAGTCAGAAGGGAGGGGCACACCCTGGTCACCCAGGACCCAGCTGTACTCCCATTGCTGTGAACAGGCACATCCTCCCTGATGCAATGAGCACCTGCGCATGCGCAATCTCACAAGGCCTAAGAGTCTTGTGAGTAAGCACAGCTTGGCTTGGCTTTCAAAGCTTGGCAGGTGGGTGTGTCAACCCATTGGAACAGCTTCATTGCTTCTGTGCCGTTCTCAACTCCTTGACCTGATCTTAAATTTAGACCGCTGCTGCTTGTCCAGCTAGCCTCACCTCTGCCTGTTGTCGAGGCAGAGCATAGCGGCTGCTGTGATCCATTGCCCATTGCTGAGCCGAGATGTCTTCTCTGCGTCTCTCGAGATCTCTCCCTTTTTCTCAAGTCAGTGCTTCCGTCATCTTGGTGGGAGCTAGGGCAAGGGCTGTGAAAATGGGCTCAGGGTAGTGCCTCACTCTAATGGCGACCTCGAAGTGGCAACCTCAGAATGGCATTTCACAGCAGGGATTCTCCACCCACCTACCCACAAGCCAACCACTGCCTGTACTGTGCAGCTGGAGCTTGTAAGAAGAAGACTCACCAGGATGCAACAAGGGGGGCATACAGATGGGGGAATCTTGTGTTAGTTTTCCCGGTTTTAATGCTAGTGCTTCTGTCCCATTTTCTAATGTCCTTTTCACACTGCCGTACCTGTTGTGTTATGGAACTGTGGCTTTTTGAACGCTATACCAGCATGCCATGCTAAATTTCATCCGCACCAGTGGCTGTGATGTGACACAACAATGAGCATCACTGAACTGCATCACTATTCTCCCACCCCTTCCGTACAGGCCTGCTGCATGATTTCCCCCATGAAAACAGCAGGACAGAACTGCCTCTCTGATATACTGCCCCAAATTTTGTCACTTTAACTCGTGCGATTTTCTGGGTAAAGGGAGCTGCAAACAGGTATTTTTTCTTTCTTTCTGGAATCAAATATCATGGGAATGAGCACGAAACAAGCACTGTATTCCGTTAATTTTCCAGAAGTGGCTTTTGCATCGTGCGAGAGCTCGGCTGTGATATGGAAGTGAACAGTTAGGGAAACATTGGGGAAATGGAATAAACGTTTGTGTGAATGCAGCCGCGGTGTCTTCCAGCAGGGCTGGTGCACTCTGCCTTGTAAGTTCTTTCATTGCAGGGCCTGCTCACCCCAAGCCAAGCCCCACCTCTGCCATCCAAAAGTACTTTAATAGTAGAGGCCTGCCCTGTTTGATAGCTGGCAAACGTTTTTGTCCAAATTTCCCACTTGATTTGAGTTGGATCAGCATTTGTATCAGTCATGGAAAAAACCCTAATTGGATTCATTATTCAAATTCAGGAGCGCACTGCGTATACTTCTCAATTCTCTTTCATCCCCTCATCCGTTGTTCCTGGAAGTTTGACACACACACACACACACACACACACACACACACATGCATGCATGGGGAACTTTAAAAGAGATTTCTCAGCACAGCCTCTCTTTGGTACATTGACTTTTAAAAATATGTCTTGATTGCGTACAGCCAGCTCCCATCTTTGGCAAAAAAAATAATATATATATATTCTCATCTGCACTGAAAAATATAAAAGTATTAAATCTCGGCGGTAGAAATAGATCCAGTCATTCCTCCAGGTGCTTAATAGTTAGTGGATGTAATATCCATCAAAAGCGCTGAAG
The DNA here is from genome assembly GCF_964270895.1 of Podarcis filfolensis. Taxonomy (NCBI): domain Eukaryota; kingdom Metazoa; phylum Chordata; class Lepidosauria; order Squamata; family Lacertidae; genus Podarcis; species Podarcis filfolensis. The sequence continues at coordinate 53,514,816 of NC_139611.1, read as the reverse complement.
AAGTAACATGCTCCTGTGGCACTCCAGCATCAAAGTCAAAAGGTAGGAACAGAGTGTTATTACAGAAATTAGAGATGGAGAAAGCCTATTATCTTGTGGGACCAGTCAGGATTGCAGTGGCTCTTAGAACGCAGTCTCTGCTCCTCTGCATCAGCCCACGCTGTCATATCTGACTCCACGCGTTCCAAGGTCTTGGGTAAGAGAATTTTCACCTTCCCAGTCCCCATCTGCCTCTAGATATGTGTGAAAAGGAAGTAAGCAACCCCTTTATGCAAGGGCAGCCGACATGGTGCCCACCAGATGTTGCGGGAAGCCATCGCTGTTCAAAGTGGAACAATACTGGTTTAAATGTGTGGGGCGGGTGAGGACTTTCTCTTAGGTATATGTGCAAGGAAAGGGAGTTTTTGACTGTCAGGGTGAAAGTGGGGCGTAATTTATTCAGTGGGAGAAAGCCCCATTAAGTGCAAAGTTTGTGCATAAGGTTGGGATAATTTTAAAGTTCCTAAAGCAAGGAAATGCAAATTGAAACCATTCCTGCCCTTGGGGGGCGGGGGGCAACCAGAGAAGCCTTAACCTTGCACGGTGACACACAGGAGTGAAAGAATCCAGAGCACTTTATATCCTACCATTAATTGGATCACTACAATTAAAGGTCACAAATCAGGAAATAAGGTCATGGTTTGAAAGTAGGCAAACCCCACGCTATTACTGCCTGATAATTTCAGCCGAAGCACACATGGCACACTCACATATTCATGTTTGTTTGACATCTGCCCTTAATTTTATCAAGGGGTCCTTTTATTTATGTAAGCAATTTGTATTCCACTCCTCTTCAGCAGACCTCAGTGCAGATGAGCAGGGTTTGGGGGGGGGGGGAAAGCCGCACAAAAATCTAAGCATAAAATCACAATATAGCAATCAGTCTAAATAACTCTAGTGCCCTGCATATGGCCAGAGATATCTAGGGTGGGGAAAACTCCACTTGCGTTTCCTGGCTTTCAAGAGAATAAGTGATCAGGGGCCACTTTTCGTGGCTCCGATGTCTGGGGAGGTGGGGAGCACGTAGCAGGTACACAATCCATACCTGAGCCCTTTGCCAAAGAGGAAGGCGAGATACATCACTTTAAAATGTTTAGGTTACACCTGGCAATAGTTACGCGCAAAATAGACTCATAGAAATTGATGGATAGGACTATGCCACATCCATAGCATATGCTTAAAGTTCTATGATACCAGACTTTCACCTCACCTCTACAGCCCCCAATAATTCTGTGTGGGAATGTTCAGGGTGGCAGGAGAGGATATACTGTTTATTAATATCCTTCCTAACTTGCGCTAGCAAGTTCCTTTACTTAGCAGAGTTTACATTCCCCTTCTCGTGCACAGCAGAAAACTAGTTGCAAACCCGTGTGAGTTTCTTAAGACAATACACAATTCAATCTGGCTTGTCCAGATTGAAATGTGTTCTAATATTTTCCTGGTAACACCCCTTGAATCCCTCCTAAAAGAATAAAGACACCACAGTCTTATTCATAAGCAATAAAAAGAAAGTTTACTCATGACCAGGCAGAGCACAGTGTGATCCCTGAAGGCAGCCTTAAGGCTTAAAGTTACAAATGTATAAAAACAGGTTTACCCCATATGGGAGATGACCTGAGGGACTGCTTGGCTGGCAGCCAGCAGTTCATTCCAGGAAGTTCGCAGGACAAAAAGAAGATGGAAAAGAGGGAGAGTGGCAGCATGCCTTGGCCTTTTACCAGGTCTGGAAAGGTCACGCCCACCCACTAATCACATGCAAGGAAGGATGCGCCAGGCCAGGAAGAACAGGAAGTTTTGACTGGCTGGACCAAACATCCCCTTGCTTGTCCACTCTAGGAAAACAAGGAATGTTGTATTTGACTGCTCCCAGTGGATTGCATCCCACATTCTGTAGTTCATTAAGGGTGCTGAGAGTTGCTTTTGAGACCCCTACTCCCCACAGAACTACAGTTCTCAAGAACAGTTTAACAATCAGTCCTTTTCCCAAGGAACTTGTAAGGCTTTTTCAACGTATGGTGCCAGTGTGACCTAACTCAGGTCCATTCATTTCAATGGCTCTGCTGTGAATATAATTTGGGTGGCTACAGCCCTGCAAATCTGAATAACTATTTGGGGAAGGGCTGCAGCTCAGTGGTAGAGCACCTGCATTGCATGCAGAAAGTCCCAGGTTCAATCCCCAATGGCATCTCCTGATAGGGCTGGAAGAGACCCCTGTCTGAAACCCAGGAGAGCCTCTGCCAGTCTGTGTAGACTATGAGTAGGCAACCTAAGGCCCGTGGGCCGGATGCGGCCCAATTGCCTTCTCAATCCGGCCTGCGGACGGTCCAGGAATCAGTGTGTTCTTACATGAGTAGAATGTGTGCTTTTATTTAAAATGCATCTCTTGGTTATTTCTGGGGCATAGGAATTTGTTCATCCCCCCCCAAAAAAATATAGTCTGGCCCACCACATGGTCTGAGGGACCCACGGCTGAAAAGGGTTGCTGACCCCTGGTGTAGACAATACTGAGCTAGATGGACATATAGTCTGAGTCACTATAAAGCAGCTTCCTACATTCCTAAGAGCAGGCAGCTGGGTCTGGATTGCTTTTGGGTGCAAGCAGACTCATCATTCACACAGTCGCTGGTCCTTAAATCTGATGGAATCGTGCACCCCCTTCATTTATTTTGTTGGTTAGGCATGCCTCGTACTTAACGATTTGCAGGCTGCGGTAAGATTCAGAAAAGAATGTTTCATGCAAGCAGTTTGGAGCACCTTTCTTGGCCCCAGGAAAGCCCTGTGGCCATTTCTTCGGCGTAGCTGGGAGCAGGCGTTGTTGGGAAAGTCTCGATAACTGATAAAACTGCTGCTGCTTCCTCGCTGGTTTCCTTGAGGCAATTCGCCTACCCTTGATCAGCACCAGGTTTGGGTTGGTTTTTTGTTGTTGTTTGTTTGTTTGTTTGTTTTTTACTGAGCAACTGGAGGTTTCAGAGATATGAATGAGAGACTTGGGGATTTGAGAGAAGAAGGCCAGGGGCGGAACCGCTGCTTCTGTCATTCCAGTTCCACCACCTTATGAAAGTTGGGTTAACCGTTTTTGGAGACAGAGAGCTGAGGCCCAAACCATTTCTCATGCAGCCTGGCGGTGTTGTCGTCGTCATTATTATTATTATTGTCATCATCATCATTTGCCCAACTAAGGTCCCAAAACGGGTTGCATCCATTATAACACAATTACAATTACTGGGTTGCAAAAATACACATCTTAGGCATCAAATTATTATTCTTTATTTATTTATATCCCGCCTTTTTCCCAGATGAGGACTCTGGGCTGTTTTGCCACTTCAAAATCCCTTCAAGAGTTTAGGGAAGCTTTTAATGTTTAATAGGCTATTGTATTTTAGTGTTTTGTTGGAAGCCGCCCAGAGTGGCTGGGGAAACCCAGCCAGATGGGTGGGGTATAAATATTATTATTATTATTATTATTATTATTATTATTATTATTATTCTAGTTCTCGGGGCACATCTCTCCAACAATACTGTGCTGCTGACCTGACTTTGCCGGTTCATTCACAGGCTGTGGTGTTTCCCCTCTTCCGTCAAGCCTTTGAGGAGAGCTTTCAAAGGCCGTGAAGCTCTTTATTTGTTGGGAAGGGAACAAGGAAACTCATTCCTGCATTGCTTAGAACACACTATTTTTCTCCCTCTCCTCACACGCTCTGCTGTGGAATCTCTCAGCACAGCGCTGGAAGGTAAGAGGAAATAATGCTACATCGCTCAAGCAGTCTTCTGTGGCTGTGAAATTTGTGAGCGGCCACAAAGGACAGAATGAGATGATCGGGTCGAGTGGAGGAGCATTTGTTTCCACAGTCCTACAATATTTGGTCCATCCCTTGCTGGTGTGAGAGGCAGTGTGGCATATAGAAGGTTAGAGTCTCAGGCTCTTGGAAGCCAGAGTTGAAATCTCCACTTGGCTGTGAACCTCCCTGGGTGGCCTTGGACCAGTCACCATCTCCCAGCCTAAGCTACCTCACAAAGTTGTTGTGAAAAATGGAGGTGGGGGGACCACATATGCCTCCATTTTCAGCTTCTTGGAAGAAAGATGGGATAGAAATGTAACAACAACAACAGCAACAAGCATGATATAGCTGTTGGGCCAGCCTTGTGTGGCTCTCAGATGACAATGGGGAAAAAAACCCTGTGTTTCTTTTCCCTGGCTTGAGGGGGGTGCGCTTTTCCTCCCACTGAGATCTTCTTTCCAGCTTGGCGATGTCCTGATTTCCTACCTCTGCTGCTTGAGCTCCACGTCTGAGCCGAAGAGCAAAGCACAATTGACAGACTCCATATCAAGTGCCGAGAAGGCCTCAGAGATCTTGTCAACTTCGCTTTGCCCTTCCTGTTGTGTCTGGGATCAAACAGCCGGAGTGTGGAGAAAAGCACCGCGGAGCAGGGGGAAAGTGGAGCGACAGAGCCATGCGAGAGCCCTGCGCTCGGGGCGCCCAGACAAATAAGAATCCAAAAGGACACCTTTCAGGGCATATTTTCCATAAATGCACAATTACGAAACAATTTGACACGGGGCAAGGGAACTGTCTACAGCATCCATTTTTAATGAGTGTAAACAGATAAATTATAAATAGCACAAATATTACGGAACAGTTAAATATTAATTGCTAAAATTAATGTTCTCGGTGCTTTCTTCTCCAGATGCCGACTTAAGCACTGCTGCCATTCCAGCAAACTGAGAAGCTGCTAGTAAAAGTGAGCAATTTGAGCAGGCTATTGGGGTGGGGGCACGAGGGGAGGACCAGAAAGGAATGGTGGTTTAGGGTTGCCTTTTCCTGACACATCATAGAATCATAGAATCATAGAGTTGGAAGAGACCACAAGGGCCATCGAGTCCAACCCCCTGCCAAGCAGGAAACACCATCAGAGCACTCCTGACATATGGTTGTCAAGCCTCTGCTTAAAGACCTCCAAAGAAGGAGACGCCACCACACTCCTTGGCAGCAAATTCCACTGTCGAACAGCTCTTACTGTCAGGAAGTTCTTCCTAATGTTTAGGTGGAATCTTCTTTCTTGTAGTTTGGATCCATTGCTCCGTGTCCGCTTCTCTGGAGCAGCAGAAAACAACCTTTCTCCCTCCTCTATGTGACATCCTTTTATATATTTGAACATGGCTATCATATCACCCCTTAACCTCCTCTTCTCCAGGCTAAACATGCCCAGCTCCCTTAGCCGTTCCTCATAAGGCATCGTTTCCAGGCCTTTGACCATTTTGGTTGCCCTCCTCTGGACACGTTCCAGTTTGTCAGTGTCCTTCTTGAACTGTGGTGCCCAGAACTGGACACAGTACTCCAGGTGAGGTCTGACCAGAGCAGAATACAGTGGCACTATTACTTCCCTTGATCTAGATGCTATACTCCTATTGATGCAGCCCAGAATTGCATTGGCTTTTTTAGCTGCCGCGTCACACTGTTGGCTCATGTCAAGTTTGTGGTCAACCAAGACTCCTAGATCCTTTTCACATGTAGTGCTCTCAAGCCAGGTGTCACCCATCTTGTATTTGTGCCTCTCATTTTTTTTGCCCAAGTGCAATACTTTACATTTCCCCCTGTTAAAATTCATCTTGGCCCAGTTCTCTAATCTGTCAAGGTCGTTTTGAACATCTCCCTGATGTTTCATCAGGGAGAGCTGAAACATTTCCAGGCACCCAACCCCCCCCCTCCCCACAGAGGTGATGCTGGAGTTTAGGAATGCAAAGATAATATTTGTCCTCCGCTTTGTCTGGCAAGTAAAATTGTGATGTCCTCAAGGGATTTTCTTGTTATAATTCTGGTGTAGATAAAAGAACCTAAGGAAAGCCTGCTGGATCAGGCCAATGGGCAATCTCATCCAGCATCCATGTTTCACAAGAGCACTGTCTCCTCCTGCATTTCCAGAAGCTGATATTCTGAAGCATCCCCTGCCTTCGACTGTGGAGGCTAGTAGCCATTGGTAGTCATAAATGTCGAAGTGGACGGCCAGCACAAAATATTTTTCCACCCTCACTATAGCATGACTTTAGAGGTGTGACACAACAGCCTCAGGGCTATATCAGATTCGGGCGGGGGGGTATATACCTGTCTGAGCACACACTGATTCATTGCTCGGCACCCGTAAAACAGTCACCAGCTGACTGCTTGAGCATAAGAAGAGTCTGCATTACTTCTGAGTAAGGCCTGCCCCAAATGCAGATCAGCTTCCAGAGACACTTATCAAGTAGTAAAACTTCACCTCTCTGACTTTTATTGCGTGGTGCTGTTAATATGGCCATTCACACAACTGCTAAGATCACATTGTAATGAGTGCGATATAAATTCCCAAAATAAACATTAAATTAAAACCTTTGCACACTGGCAAGTCAAGTTGAAGACGTGTGCAGTCTCTCTCAGTTTGGCATAATTGCTCTTCAGTTATTATCTACTTAATTTATCCCCAATTTGTTAGTCCGGCTGGGGGCTGGGCCATGAATTCTTGCCCCCAATCACTAGATATCTTTTTCAGGCCCATCTCTGGCTCCAGAGGTTCCAAGCAGGCATTGACCCCACATTTTAAATTAACACCTTCACAACTGTAAGGGCTTAAGACTTTGGATTTTAACATCAAAAGCGAGAGTTCTTTAGATATTGGATTCTACTCTGTTCTTGGCCAGTTACTGCATAAATACAGCTCTGAGTTCCTCCCTGATAATCCTAACCTTATATAGCCACGATCAGATAAACTGAGCTTCAGGAAATAGGGTTTATTGTGTGTGTTTTACCCATTGCTAGTTAGAGAACAGGGGCCGTATCATCCAGCCCTTTCAGATCAAACAGTCATGTAAAGATTCCCTTTTCCTACTTCCTATCTCCATAGCATTGAAGGCATACAATTCCACACGGCCACATGTGGTTTTCCTAAATCTTACACTCTATAGCTGCAGTAAGTTGCTTTTTTGGCAGCTGAGGCCGTCTGGATTTGATTTTACATCTATATTCTGCTGGCTACTTTGTAGTTGCAAGCGTTATCGTATATTCCAACAATCTGCAACCTAGTTTACATACAAGAAATGTTTGCCATAAATAACTAAGTCCATTGTTTGTGGCAGAATTTAAACCCATCAAATAACTTGCAGTTTTGTATCCAAAATACTTTGCCTCTTCAATCATCCCACTCAAGAAGTGCATATTAAGAAAGGGAATACTTTGTCCTCTGTTCTAGTCATTTGCAAACTGCTTCCACTTTTCATAATGGTTGCTTATTATGTTTGCCGTTTTATATCCTGGATGGAATTTGGCCAAAGGTGTCTATTTAAACGCCAAAAGGAGCGTGCCCAACCAATCTACTGAATGGGAACGTACAACATTTCCCCATATGTTCGTTAACTCAACTTCGGCTGTAATTATTGGTCACATTTTTTTGGATGACCTCTCTATGGAGAAGCAAAAACCTGATTGGCAACTGAGGCAATATGAGAAAGAAGAGAAGTCCCTGATGGATCCTGCCAGTTTATTTTTTTATAAAAACCCATGATTAGTGGTAAAAGTTCAACCGTGGCTCTCTTTTGTCTTCAGATATTCAGGATGTTATGTACTGAGTTGAATAGGATCCAAACTGCAGCAGTCTGATTGGTCCTAGAACAATAGGATCCAAAAGGCAGCAGTCTGATTGGTCCTAGAACAATAGGATTCAGAATGCAGCAGTCTGATTGGTCCTAGAACAATGCAGCAGTATGATTGGTTGGCAGGAACTACCCAATCATGCTCCAGATAGAAGTGAATCCACAACCTGATTGGCTTACAGTAGAATTCCGGAATTAGCCAATCATGTGCAGCCCATTGTGTAAATAATGTATATAAAGCAGATACCTTGAGGGGACTTTCATTCATTCCTCCTCACCACTATGAGCTGAATAAAGAGCATGAAATCACTTTGCGACTCTGAGTATATTTCACAGGAGGACAGGAAGAAATAAGGGGTTCCAGGGGTGACTGCAGAATCTGCAATGCAAGATACAACCACAGCATCTCTCACCAATTCTTGTCAGAATACCTTCAGTGAAAGGATGCTGTCCACCACTGAAGGCAAATCTGTTCCACTCCTAAACAGCTCTTACCATAGCATTGACATTTCACCAAAATTCACTTATCTCAAATTTCTGTCTACTGGCAGTCCTGCCCTGCAGAGCAAGACAAGGCTGCTGGATCAGGCAAAAGGGCTAGTCCAGCATCCTATTCTTGCAGTGTCCGCCTAGATGCCCAGGGGAAACCTCAAGGAGGTTTCAAGCACAAGGGCCCTCCTGCCATTTCCAGCAACTGGTATTCAGAAGCATTGCTGCTTCCAGCCATGGAGGCAGAGCATAACAATTGTGGCTGAAAGCCATTGATAACCTTCTCCTCCATATATTTGTCCAGTTCTGCCTTTAGTTGGGAGCCGCCCAGAGTGGCTGGGGAAACCCAGCCAGATGGGCGGGATATAAATATATTATTATTATTATTATTATTATTATTATTATTATTATTATTATTATTGATTATTTCTATAGCAGCCAGGACCCACCATTGGGCTTTGGGCTACCTTCAGTTGGGCCTCAGTGCTCCTGCCTGCCTAAGGCCTGCCCTTTAGCTGCACCAGATGGGACCAGTTCCAGGAAAGGCATCACCTTGTATGCTGAGCAAAGGTGGCCAGGAGAGACATAAATATTTCGGGAGGGAGGGGGTGAGAAGGGAAAGAAGGTCTTCCTCAGGAGAAAGGGCTGGAGGATGTATTGAAAAAAAATGAGAAAGTGAGCCAGAAGGATATTATTTAATAATTACTAATACTATGTAGTTGAGTTTGACCAAACTGGGGGAGGCAGTGGAAGACAGGAGTGCCTGGCATGCTCTGGTACATGGGGTCACGAAGAGTCGGACATGACTAAACGACCAACAACAATACTATGTAGTAATAATAAGCTGATATTAAAAAATATAATAAACAAATTGGGAAGAGGATGAAGGAAGGGGATAAAAGAAGAATGCTGTTGTAGGAGAAAGAAGTGAATGTAAAAGAAGGAGGGATGAAAGAAGCTTAATAAGATTCTTTCATAAGGGAATAGGTTGTCTGTTGAGTGTGAAAAGGAGAAGGGGAGAAGAAATTACAGGCAATGGGGAAAAATACTTTGGAGAGACGTGTGGAGCTGGGAAGGGGAAAGTATGATTTAACAATTTCCAAAGGTGGATAGGATACCAAATGAAAATGGTGTCAGTCAGTGACAGCTGATTGTGCCCAACGCTGCCTCCACCTGCCACCATTTTGAAACTGCCTCTTCCTCAACATTTATGATAGGCGGGCCTCAAGTGGGTGGAGAAGCTCTCTTTCAATGGTATTGGATACCCTGGGCAGTTTGTGTCATCCGTCAATTTGGAAAACATTCCCCGTGCATTCCCTGTGCTGTCAGGTGGGAGCTCACGGAACACAGTGCCCTTTCATAGAAAAAGAAAGAAGCAAATCTCCACACAGGGAACACACAACATTTCAAAGAGAAGGCTAGACCAGAAGAATCTGTGGCACCTCCTTTTCTCGGTGCAGGAATCCTGCCTCTCACATGGCACAGTGCAATGCAGGCACAAACAAAGCTGCTGTGTTTGCTGATGATGGGGAAGGGTTTGTGGGAAGTGCATCGACTCTAGTACGTCGCAGGTGACGAAAATAGGTGCCCTTGTGTGTTTGCAGTAACTCTTTACTCTCACACAATGTGACTCACTGCCTAACACCTCCCATGCCAAGCTAGGAAGAGCCTCACATCCAGATTGCCTTGCTCACTTGTTGCTGATGCTTGATGGGTTTTTCCTAGTTTCTTATTGTAATGGTGTTCATATAGATGTTCTTGGGGGGTGCAGGGTGGGTGAGTTATTGGGAATTAGCTTCTGGTCGCCTCACCTCCAAGCAGATACTGCAGGACTGGAAAAGGTTGAAAAAAGGGCACCCAACATGATCAAGTAGGTGGGGCAACTTGCCCCATGAGGAAATGTTTCCGTTTGGGGACTTTTTGGTTTAGAGAGAAGGCAAGTAAGAAGTTTGTAAAATTAGACATGGCATGGAGAAAGTGGATATAGCCCCCCCCCCCCTTTGCAAAGGGCATGTATTGAAGCTGAATATTGGAAGATTCAGGACAGGAAAATTTCTTTTTTTCCCTCAGTGCACAGTTAAACTATGGAACTCACTCCCACAGGAGGCATTAATAGACACCAGCTTGGATGGGTTTAAGAGGATGAAACAAATTCATGGAGGAAAGGGCTATCTATGCCTACTAACTTGTAACTGAGGATCGTTAAAGGTTTTTGGAAATAACTGATCACAGATATGGAGGTTGAAGTGAGGATGATTGAGCTCACCTGCATGGAATTTCTGGGCTCCGTGGCTTTAATACTGAGTTAGCAGGGATCTGGGGCAGGGCATTCTCAGTGGTGGTGCTGTATCGTTAGAGTTCCCCTTCCATCTTTGGGGTGGCCTTCATTTCTACTTAGGTTGTGTTTCGATCAACCCTAACATTCTTGTTCCACTGCCAAGCTTTGGCTTGATTTTTTTTCTTCTGGTTCTTCTGTGTTTTGAGATTATTTTGATTGCAATGTTCTTAATCCTAATTTACTTTGAAAGTCGCCTGGTGAGAGCTCGGCCCTAAAAGGCAGGACTAAAAATAATAATAATCTAGACAGAATACTTTTGTTTTACTTGGTTCTTCAGCATACAGTTGAGGATTTTTTGCAGTGAAACCGAATTCATAGAATCGTAGAGTTGGAAAGGACTCAAGGAGTCATCTAGTCCAACCCCCTTTCTTGAAGGAATCGCCACTAAAGATGATACAATGCCCACAGCTGTGACCTTCCAGTTTGCCCTGTTTGGTTATTGGGTGTTTCGTCTGAAGTCATAAGAGGCCATCACCTTGCTGAAGCTAAGCAGGTCTGGATGTGGTCAGTGCCGGGGTGGGAGACTGCCTGAGAGCCCCCTGGGGTCCATGCTGGAAGAAAGGTAGGAAAGTGTAAGAAAACGTAAGAAAATAACTAAATAAAAATATAAGTTTCCTGTCCACCCAATAACGACTTGACTGGAAAGCTTTCAGCCATTAGTCCTTGCAGAAGGTAAATCTTGTCACTTTCTGAGTGTCCTTGGCCATGGTTTTTTGGGGGGCAGGAGTTTGACAGGACTGAGTTTACCCTTTTAAATTAAATAATTATTATTATTTTGTTTGGGGAGCTAGAACAGATATAAACCCAGTGCCTGAGCAAAAAATCCACCTATAGTTGTAATCAATAAAGTTGTGGCCATTTCTAATCCAGATCATTGTCTGCTTGAGTCGATTAATCACATCTTACATTTAGCCACTTCCCAGCGGGTGGGGAGTGGTACTGCGACTGGGCCTGCAGTAAACAAGCAAACTTGATGGTGGATTCCCCCCACCTTTTTTTCCAGAAAAAAAACACTGGCCTTGCCCCATTTCAGGCTGTGTGCAGTCAGTCGGTAGGTTGCCTTGAAGAAAAACCAGGAGGAAGGAAACATCTGGAGATGCATGGCAAAAGGAGGCAGGAAAAGGCAGGCACAGAACACCAGCAGAACAGCTCGCCCACATTCATAATTAAAGTCGTAACTTTATGGGAGTCCCAGCAAACATCTAATCTACTTTCATCACTACTGTAAATGTTCTTGAAAGCTACAGCATTGCTCAATTAATTCAGTACAAGATTGAGCACAAGTCTTATCAGTGTATCCCCCACTAATTGATTCCAGTTTTAACCAAAAGGAAGAAAGAGTCAGTGGAATTCCAGTTCCAGTCATGCACAGAGTGCCCAGATGCAGTTAACCCTTTCCTGACTCCCAAGATCTAAGGCAGTGGTTCTCAAACTTTTTTCTCTGGGCTACACTTTCAGAATAAAGAGTTACTTGCACCACACCTTTTTTTTATTGGTAAGAAGTACATTGGAAAACAAAAAGCAACAACTCATAGTAGTTGCTTGATTTATAACATAGAAAGTAGAAAACAATGGACATGAATCACTCTCAAAATATAATTATAAACAAGCCTCTGACATACATACCTTTACGTATGTATATAAATTCAGTGCAAGGTGTAAGGTTCCACACTGAAATGTTTAACTGTTTCTTTGGTTGTCTTTGAATCTTCCCTCCACACTTGCCATCCTCTCTTGCCACACCCTTTGAGAACCACTGATCTAAGAGGAGGCTGGGGTTCAGTCTTCATGTTGCTAAAACAACAGAGAAGAGTCTTTGGGGATGCAAAGTACTGGTACTTCTTGGATATTTCTGAATGTGAAGATCATTTGTTGGCTAAGTTCTTTACCTAAAAAATAATGCTGTTTTGTTTTGTGTTTTGTTTTGTTTTGTTTTGCTTTGACAATGTCATCCCAAGTCAGCAGAGCAATAGACCTATGGCCTAAGGGCTTCCCCTGAGCTGAGAATCAGACAGAAAGAAAACGATCTTGAGAAAATAAGGATGGCTCCAGAAACATTCTCCGTAGGCAGCACATCAAGCACTGGTGACATAATTCTCGTCTTGAAACCTGTGTGCGCATGCTGGGAACTCCCAACGTTCCCGGGGTTGTGAATGCAAGTCACAGGCAAGCCATCCACACAAGCTGTTGTGACGGAAGGCCGCCTTGCCGAGTGTGGAGCTGCCCACGTTCCAAGGTGCCATAGCAATTGCTGACCCCGGCTTGTGTAAGAGGAGAAATTGCCACCGAGCTGCGGAAGGGCTGTAGCTCAGTGGCAGAGCAACCGCTTTGTATGCAGAACCTCCCAGGTTCAATCCCCGACATCTTCAGGTAGGGCTGGGAGAGAATCTCATCTGGGACTCTGGAGAACCACAATTCTGAACTGGGCGAACTCGTACCTGTGTTCCATGTAGCATGTGAATGTGCCTGACATTCTATACAGGCAGCAAACATTTTCTGTGCGGGTTCCGCCCCTGGGTACCATGCACATAAGCCCGCCCCGTTCTGCCCTTTTCCAGGTCCAAAAGTACCAATGCATTTGCAGTCACACATCAATTAGGAGCAAAGTAGTCGCTACCTGTATTCCTTAACTGAGTTGCTTTATTTGATACCGTTTCATAATAGCTGTGGCTTAGTGGTTGTGGTGGCGAAGAGAGGGAAGCAGGAGAGAAACAGGCTGTGCACTGGGGTTTACAAATACATATTGGACAAGTATCTAATTAATTCAAATGCAAAACAATTCCATGTATGTGTCACCTGCCTCGGTTCTGGGGTGGTGGATCCGTAAACAAGACAGGGAGTGACCAGCCGCAAATGGTCGGTTCCAGAGAAGGGTGGGACCTTCCGTTGGCGTTCAGCAGGGAATTGTGTGAGCTCCAGCAACTTCAGCTATCTCTGTAATTAATCCAGAAGAGAGTAGATGGCACACTAATGAAATCTGCAGATGATTACTAAATTAGAAGGAACTGGAAACACCAGATTTAGGAGCGATAGTGGAAAGAAAATTATACATGAAGTGGGAGACCAGCGCAACATCAAAAAGAGCCTTTTCCGATCTGGGCCATGCAGGGAGGCAGGCAGCTGCCTGTCCCCAAACTACGCGAGTGGAAAAATCACACCCAAACCCCAGCGATTCTGGTGGGACCTTTGTCCCTTAGGAGGGGAAAGAGAAGGAGCTAGAGGGATTCCTTCTGCAAGGAAGGCAGTGTAGTCTGAGAAGAGGGCTCTTTTTAGGATTCAAAGCACGCTTTGCAGCAGCGCGACTGACAGGAGAGGATGACAGATTCTTTGAGGGTGTGCTTTTGCAAAAGTGAATACTTTGGGGCTGTCTGGGTCATGGCTGTGGTGCAGAATTCGGCGGCCAGGTTGCTCACTGGGATGTGACAGTTTGAACATATTGTGCTGATCCTGACCCAACTGCACCAGCTGCCAGTTAGTTTCCGGGCCTAATTCAAAGTGCTGGTTTTTACCTATAAAGCCTTAAACAGCTCAGGACCTCGATACCTCAAGGACCGCCTCTCTCCATATGAATTGACCCAGACACTGTGATCATCAGCTGAGGCTCTTCTTTGGGTGCCTCTCTCACGAGAGGTCTGGAGGGTGGCAGGCCTTTTCTGCAGTGGATCCCCTTTTGTGGAATGCTTTCCCCAGGAAGGCTCTCCTGGCACCTTTATTACATATCTTTAGGCGCCAGGCAAAAACATTTATCTTCAACCAGGCATTTGGCTGATTAATATTCTGTAGTGCTTTAAATGTATCTGTGGAAGGGGGGTATTGTTTTATTTTTGTTTTATTATAATATTTTATGGTTTTAATTTGTATTTTTATATCGTGAATTGCCCTGTGATCTTACTACCACTACTAGGTAAAGCTAAGGGACCCCTGACCATTAAGTCCAGTTGTGGACAACTCTGGGGTTGCGGTGCTCATCTTGCTTTACTGGCCGAGGGAGCCGGCGTTTGTCCACAGACAGCTTCTGGGTCATGTGGCCAGCATGACTAAACCGCTTCTGGCGAAACCAGAGCAGCGCACGGAAATGCCACTTACCTTCCGGCCACAGCATACTACTACTAAAAATAATAATCATAATTTTGTGGGTAATGGGCAGCCTTCCCCTTGTGGGAAATTTGGGTTAATCTTTGGGGTTACCCTAATAATGAACTCACCATAACAAAGATAGTGTTGGTTAAATGGGGGAGTGTGCTATACACAGTTTACTGTGCATTGTGAACTCTATTTCTGTCAGCTCCTGTCTTGGAGTTTGAGGTTGGACTAAGCCACCCTTGGCCAGCCTAGTGCCCCTCAGGCGTTTTGGACTATAATTCTTGTCAGGTCCAGCATCCAAAATATCTGAAAGGAACCCTGATGGCAAAGGGTGGGCCAGGTGACCATAAAAGAGCCTTCTGAGATTCAGCAACAGATCTGCTAAACTACTGTCTTAAGATTCTGTGATTCTCGCAAGATCATGTGACCATCTACTCCCATTTTGTGCCCACCCCTTTTGCTTTTTCTCCCCCTCCCAGAATAAGCCGTCTGTTTAATGGCACGGAACCTATTGTGTTGGACAGTTTAAAACAACATTATTTCATTGATCGAGATGGTGAAATTTTCAGATACATCTTAAGCTTCTTAAGAACGTCAAAACTGCTGCTCCCAGAAGACTTTAAGGTAAGACAGGCCAGAAACCTGTAATCAGTTTGTTCTCTTATTAAGCCATTTATTTCAGAGTGAGTTTGTATTCTCCGGTGTACTTTCCCCCACTATGCTGAGGCTGGAAAAACACTGCCTGCATGCATCTGTGGTCTCCTCCCCTTTCCATCCCTTTCAGTTTTGGGAACTAACTGTGGTTTACTCTCGGTATGCACCAATGTTTAGGTTAGCCATAGTTTGCTGTAAACCAGATTGGAACAGGGTTTCCAAACATAGTTAGGAAACTGTGGGGTTTTGTCTGCACATGACCCAGATGTTGCTGGTGTTATTGTTAAAGGGACTGCTTTGCCAAGCCCGACTTATGTTCGGTTTCCTTGGGACTGATGTTGTTGGAGCAACAGGAACTTGCATGCTCTGGCAGAGGGTGCCCTTTCTGTTCATTAAGGTGCTTGTCAGATGCTAGGCTGCAGATGCAACAGCTTAAGAAACAGGCCCACTAGTTGTCATAGATACCAGAAAGGGAAAGGGAAAGGATAGGCAAAGCCCCAGGCAGGATCAGTTTTCCTAAGCCAATTTTACTTCCTCATTTTTAGCTTATTTATCAGGATCTAACAACAATTAAGAAGAATCACAAGAAGCTGGCTACATACTACCTTTTTTTAGTGGTTTTGCTTTGATGGAATTCAGAATGTGCGTAGCCTGATCTAGAACCAACTTCAAATCACCTAGAAAGGTCTTGGTGATTAATGCCTCTGTGTAAAAAAAAACCCCAGTGAATTGATAATACATCTGGATTTTTCTGTTTGACAAGTGCCACCAAGCCTCTCACATTCCCTTTCACACACAATGCTCCATCCATACAAATTCCAGTACAAGAATCACATGAAATCTTTTTTTTCTTTCCCCCAAATACTCAGACAAGGGTTGGAAAATATATTGTCCTCTGGTATGTTTTGCTAGCTTGTTGCAAAGCAGGAACTGTGTAATTATTTCATCATTGTGAATGAATCTGACAGAGGCAAGCAATTGTGCTTTTCCAATTATGCCAGTAGATTCATAAACTTGAATGGCAAATTCAGAATTCCTCATACTTTTGGAAACACAGTTCTCAATATTAGCTGACATATCAACTATTCTTCTGCAAATTGTCTCATCAGACAAAAGGAATTTCCATAACTTGTCATTCAGCATCATCACCAAACAATTTTTTCCACAATCAAGCTGCAGGCAAGCTTAATCAATTTTTCAGCTATTACTGTTATGTAGTTTTGTCTGGTGAGCAATCAAGTCAGCCACTTGGTAAGGTATAATTTACATCTTATCTGAGACTTTTACTCATTTTTTAAAAATAATAATAATAATAATACGGTCGTTGGCATTTCTTCTGTTCCAAAGGCCTTTCAAACTATTGATGAAATATTTGCCAGATTTCCATGTTTTAACAACAGGTGTATTTTCATATTGTTTGGGGCCATATTGGAATTGGAAAGCTTCTCACCACAGATCAAACACATAGGCTGAGGGACATTTTCATGTGAAACTGAGACTCAGATAGCTCTCCACATATTGCCGACCAACTTTTTTTTGGAGGTTTGCTTGGGCCTGCTACTGGTGTTGAATTAAACGAGTCTTCTCCAGCACTCTGTTTGAACGGCAGTTCTGGATCACAACTAGGATTGCCCTCAGTATCACTTGATGTTCTTGCTCTCATTTTGCAAAGGTACCTATCCATATTCTGCAAATAATTTTTTCCCCTTTTGATACTGTACTATCTTATGCTACACTATGCTACACTGAAATGTTTAAATGTTTCCTTGATTGTCCTTGATTCTTCCTGCCCCACCAATGTGACATACAGCACCCTTTGAGAACCACTGTCCTAGAGAGATGGTATCTGCAGTAGGATCGTGCAGAAAGCAGTTATCCATTGGATATATAAGGAGTGAGGCAATCGTTGAGGCATCAAGGTCCCAGTCTATGCCAGCACTTTGAATCCAGCCCAGTAGCTAATTGGCAGCCAGTAGTTTCTGAAACATTAGAGAGTTAAACAATACAAAAAGAGAACATGCAGTTATACCTTAGAAGTGGTGGAAAGTTTATATCCAGCTAGTCAGGCCAATAATACTCCCCCTCCAGCACCCTGGACAGCTTTCCCAAGAACACTGGGGGAGGGGGAGAGTGAGAGACCTTCCTCCTTGCCTCTTAACTGCAGAGTGACCTGAGGGCTGCTACTGCTGCTCCCACCACCAGCTCAGATGGGTAAGGGGCTTTTACAGAGGAGGGGCTTTGTGGGGAATCGGAGGAGCTGAGGTTGCTGAAAGGGAGGGAGAGGAAGGTGAGTGTGGGACTTCCAAAGTCAGATAAGCCCCCCCCCCAAAAAAAAAACCTCAGCTATTTTTCATTGTTTTGGAAGTCACCTGTCTCCACACAGAATTGGGTTGCCTCAGGCAGGGAGCCAAGCTGCACAGTTACGTGCTCGTTCCCCATGGCTCCGATGATCCATATGAGTTTGTTTGTTTGTTGCATTTATATCCCACCTTTTTCTCCAAGGAGGCCAAGGGGGCTTACATGCTTCATCAAGCCCACACCTCAATTAATCCTCACCACGATCCTGTGAGGTAGTTTAGGCTGAGAAGTGGCGACTGCCCCCAAGGTCACCCAGTGACCTTCATAGCCGAATGGGGATTTGAACCCTGGTCTCCGAGATCCTAGTCTGGCGCTCTTAACCACTACACCACACTGGCTCTATTTTAGAAATCTGCCTGTACTTAGAAGTTCAGGAGAGAATTAAAAAACGCTGAGACCAGAGGGCTGCAGAAGTATTTTTGTGCTGGCTGGGAGGCAGAACGGTGCAAACAACACAGGAAGTTGTCGATCCTCAGATTTCGGCAGGACCGCTTCCAAATATATACTTTGAGAATTTCTGCCTCTGAGGATTGCAATTTTTAAGTGTTGTTTTCAGGCTGAGCTACGGAGGCAGCTGCATATGTGTTCCTAGCTAGCGAGTCTCTATTATCGCATCTGACTGGTGTGTTTACAGTGAATATTAACTACAGTTCCAGTTGCTAATAAGATGAGACTTGAAAGTGCTCTACCTTTGACAGCCTTCCCCCACCCCTTGAGAGCACCTTTTCCTAATATCTAATACAGTTTTCATGGGCTTGTGAATTGTAAATACAGCAGCAATTACTGGCTCGGGTCCTTCCTGTCGCTCACTGCTGTCGCTCCATTGAGTCAGAGGAGTGCAAAGTTGTTTCATGTAGCAAGCAGAAGGTATGGGGTGCAGGCTTGGCTCTATAGGCTTCCTCTGTTCCCCCACCCCCTGCAATTCACCTATCATGCGCCAGTCACTCTACATGCGCTGAGACCCAGGCACAAGCCTGCCTGTGCAGAAAGAGTATTGTTAAGTGCCATCCCAGCCACCGAGTTGTAAGAGGCTACAGGAGTTCCAAGCACTTCCCCCAGGGTTTGGTTTCCTTGGAACGAAGGTCAGCGGAGACTGGTTTCTTTAGGACGCATGGTTTTATTTCCACATACAGTGGTACCTCAGGTTAAGTACTTAATTCGTTCCGGAGGTCCGTTCTTAACCTGAAACTGTTCTTAACCTGAAGCACCGCTTTAGCTAATGGGGCCTCCTGCTGCCACCGCGCCGCCGGAGCACGATTTCTGTTCTTATCCTGAAGCAAAGTTCTTAACCTGAGGTAATATTTCTGGGTTAATGGAGCCTGTAACCTGAAGCATATGTAACCTGAAGCGTATGTAACCCAAGGTACATAACCTATGCATTGGATGGAGAAGCTGACAGCATTGAAACCACAACAGATCTTGCTTCTCCATTTGATTTCCAGAGAAGCCCCAAAGCTCAGCTTAGGCCTACCACAGAGCAGGACATGTCTCTGTGTCTCCAGCATCCAGCTTTCTACTCTCACACACAACAACTTATCTAGCTATTGTTCTTCTACAGGCCAGCCGGGTGGGGAAGGCCCAACCCTTTATTTCTCTGACAACGGAACTCACTTAAGATGCAGAAGTTGGGTACTTAGCTTGACATAAGAAGAGCCTGCTGGATCAGGCCAACGGCCCATCTAGTCTAGCATCCTGTTCCCACAGTGACCAATTAGATGACTGTGGGAAACCTACAATTAGGACTGGAGCGCAAGACCAGTCTCCTTTCCTGTGGTTTCCAGCAACTGGTATTCAGAAGCATTGCTGTCTCCAACCATGGAGGCAGAACATAGCCATCATGGGTGGTAGCCACTGATAGCCTTCTCCATGAATTTGTCTAATCCTCTTTTAATGCCGTCTAGGTTGGTGGCCATTGCTGCCTCCTGGGGGAAATGAGTTCCATAGTTTAGCTATGCACTGCATGAAGAAATAGACAAAGAGATGGGTTTGACCAGTCCAACAGGTTCCCTCTTATACAATCTAGCCTCAGAGATACAGGATTGCAGGTTTGGAAGGGACCCAGGGTTTCATCCAGGCTGACCCCCCCCCCAATTGATAATGTCTACTCTGAAGAAGAAGGTCTGTCCCGGACCTACAAACACCCACAGAACAGCTTCCCTATAGAGATTGCATGATGCCTCCAGGTACATTTGCCCTCACACATGGACATCCTAGGAGTCCAAGACAAATGAATATGGGGCTGCCATACTCTTGTGGGGCTTCCATTCATTTCAGAGAACATACTGGTGCATCCAGCCCAATTGGGCCACCCTTAGTAGCCCCCATTATCTGTTGCTCAAAGCAGCTGTTTTTCTTAGCCTCCTGAACAGGGATGTCTCTGGGCAGGTAGCCCAATCCCAAGAGCAACCTAAAGCCACAGGAGTCCCATAGCCCACACTAAGGACTGGTGGCTGTCTGCATATTACAGTGGCCAAATCTGCCTGGCCACCCTCTTGTATTCAAGATTCAGTCATTTTTAGTGTAACTGATGGAGCAAGCCTGGGCATCTGTTTCTTACACAAGATCCATTCAGGTTTTCATCTGTACATGAGAGGGCTTAAATTTGGGGCAGGAGAGGTGGCAGCCAAGGTCTCCAGGTGCCTTGATACTTGTGCCTGTTGAGTGTGAAGGAATATCTTTGCAGGGTTCCTTAGCTGCACTAAGAAACCCTGCACAGACCTTCGTGCTAAACACAGGAAGGCGTAAAGCAAGAACATCTCTCAGCCAAGAGCCATATTCAGGGGAGCACCATTGGCACTGCTGAGAAGGCTGGAATGGAGGGGCTCCGGATGCCTGTAGCAGCTGATAGAGCTACTACAGTCAAGCAGAGGCTTCTGTGAATGTGTGCTTCGTATGCAGACTCCTGAACATTGTTAATGTTAGCAGCCACTGAACACATCTCAGCCAGTTGGACTCTGTTAGTCGACGGAGTCTGTGGGTTGCCATTTGCCCCTTGCAGGGAGCTGCAAAGAAGGTGCTTCAGGTTTCCTTGCCATTTCTTTCCATGTCAGCACTTTTCCAGGCTGGAGTCTGTCATTTTCTGCCCTAAGTCATCAGTACAAAGTGGGAGTGAAATCATCCCTGTATCAGATGAGCAGCATCAGATTAGCAGGGGTGTTAGCAAACTCCCAGGCGCAGCAAGGCTGGGAACAAAATCTCACACCTGCCTTTCAAGGCTGTCTTGGGTGCTGCCCTGTCAACATGGACAAAAGGCCCTTCTCTTGGGTGAAAATTAAAAGTCACTGGTGTGATAATCAGGCATCCGGCTCCTTTTCTGAGCAGTGGGTGTGGCATTAGGCCTCAATGGGCCCATCACTAGGGCATGTGGGGCTCCTCAAGGGAGGGTGTAAAGTTCCAGGCCTCACCACCCTTCAAACCTCAGATTAATGGGGCATTTGAAGAAGGGTCTGCTCAAAGGACCTAGCTACAGCTAGGTACATATGGAGAAAGGGAATCCTTCAGGAACCAAGGTCTCTGTGGGTCAAAGCAAGTTCTTTGAAGAGGGGCCAGAAACAAATTGGGAGCAGCTTTGAAAACTTTGCATTACTGGGAGAGGCTGCAACTCTTTTGCGCGATCAGTAGGTGAAAACTTTTGAAGGTATACTGAAGGGGTTTGTGGGGGTGGGCATGAATTGGCAGACTATTCAACCAAGAAACACCACCTTCAAGGAAAGCGTCATATGTATATATGCTCTCAAAAGGAATGTTGAAAAAGATCAAAATGAGAAAGTCATAGAATTGTAGAGTTGGAAGGGACCCCAAGGTCCAGCCCCCTACAATGCAGGAATCTCACCTAAAGCTTCCATGACAGATGGCCAGTCAACCTGCTTTAAAACCTCCAGTGAAGGAGAGTCCACAGCCTCCTGAGGGAGACTGTTCCACTGTCAAAATCTCTTACTATCAGAAAGTTCTTCCTGATGTTTAGTTGATATCTCCTTTCTTTTCATTGGTTCGAGTCCTGCCCTCCAGAGCAGGAGAAAACAAGCTTGCTCCATCTTCCATGGCTGTCACATTTCTTCTCAGTCTCCTCTTTTCCAGACAAAACATACCCAGCTCCTTCAACCACTCCTCATTAGGCTTGGTTTCCAGACCCTTGATTATCTTGGTTGCCATCCTCTGATTTTCCAGCTTGTCAATATCCTTATTAAATTGTGATAACCCAGAACAGGACACAGTATTCCATGTATGGTCTGACCAAGGCAGAATAGAGTGGTACTATGGATTCCCTTGATCTGGACACTATACTTCTGTTGATGCAGCCTAGAATAGCATTAGCATTTTTTGCTTCTGCATCACACTGTTGACTCATGTTAAACTGGTGATCCACCAAGACCCCTAGATCCTTTCACCTGTACTACTAGTAAGCCAGGTGTCTCCCATCTTATATTTGTGCAGCTGGTTCTTCCTGCCTAAGTGCAGAACCTTCCTTCTCATTTTCTACCAGGACCCTAAGATTGGCAGGGTCTTAACAGGATCCCAGAATGTAATATATCTGATGCAAAAAGAAAAGCCACCAGAAATAATTTGCACATTTTTCTTTACCCCAGAGAATGAAGGAAAAGCCAAGTTTTAAGACAGGCTTCTGCTAACTTAAAGCAGGCTTCTCTCAACACACTCAAAAGGAAGTCGGATGCTACATTGGACTAATGATAAGCGTTGCAGTCCAAAACTTCTGGAGGGGTTAAAAGAAGGCCCAGTGAGCCCCAGTGAGATCTTTGGCTTTGCAACTGACTCTTATCATTGTAGATATTTAGATGAGACTTCCTGTACTCTGTGGGTGTGGTTAAGTCAAGCTTCATTCAAGTTTTTGTCGTGCCGTAGGGCTGGCTGCCAAGTATTTGAGGAACATTGTGAAATGCTTTGCCTGAACACTGTCCTGTAGTGGGGAATTCCAAAGGATGGCTTTTTTTGCAGTCAGCTTGCTTGCCAGATTTCCATGGGCGGATGAGTGTTCTTTTTCCATGAGAGCTCATTTAGCATAGTAACCAAAACACACACAGCTAAGAACCAGGAAGTTTCAAATCACACCTCTACAATGAACCTCCTTTCAGCAGCTTCCCTTTCCCCCAGCCTCAGCCCCCAACATTCAGGGCATAGTAGCACCTTCCCTTAGGGGGATTGTAAAAAGATCTTGAGAGAAACTGTATTGAATTGTGCTTGTAGCCGTGAAGACTGTGACGTGAAATCGTCAGTTGTTCAGGGAATGATTGCTGTCCATCTTCTGTGAGGAAAGGAGAGTTGCCAGTTTGGTTGGGATTGAAATATTTTACTACGAACAGAACTGAAAAGAGGTTCCCCTGGGACCCAAGGAATTGAAAGGATGGCACTCAGAGGCAAGGAAGTACTTATGGTCAGGAGAGGGGTGTGTATGTTGTTGAGGGAAGGAGAGAGGAGTGCTGGGGAAGTTGATCAAGAGAAAGGGTGGCTCAGGAGAGTGGGACAATTTAGGAAGGGGCCTGAGGACACAAGAGATTGTGGAAACTTAAGAGTTTTTGAAAGGAGAAGCCAAGGTGCAAATTGAACAGGAGACTATTAGGGAGCTGTGTGTTGTTGCCAGGAAAGATGCAGGCAGGCAAGGGGGAACTAAGGGGGCTTAGGGTGGCTGGGTTTGGAGTCTAGATCTTGAATTCCATATGTTGACTTGAACTGAGCAGCCAGCTCCTTGGCTTCAGACATCCAGTGTGTTGCATTGGAATAGTCTTTATTAAGCACTGTTATTCCTGCTACGGGTACAGTAGTCCCTTAAGGTCCTCCCATTTCCATGGTTTTCAGAGCTGCAGTGTGCATTCAAGCAGGGGCACCATCTAGCTCAAATGGTTACAGAAAGGGCTGGGGCAAGGATAGCCTTCAGGCAGGCTGTTTCAAGCAGGGCTGTGCTTACCTCAATCCTCTCCTCTACCTCAAGACCCAGGTACTTCCCTTGGAGCACAAGAAGGAGGCAGGTCCTCCCTGGTGGAAACGATGCATTTCCCAGCACTTTTTCCTGTGTGGGTAACCCTTCCTGGTGAACTTTTCTTTCCACTAAAATCCCCACGATGACGGATTCCATGCTGTGATTGAGCTTTTACCTCAGTTTAATAGCAGCATGGTGGAGGGGGGTCGTTTCTGTCAGGTTTGTAGGATGGGATTTTTCTTCTCCCTGCAGCCCCCCTTGTGCTGCTCAGATGACTGAGGAACAACTGAGAGTGGTGGGAAAAGGCTGGACTGCCAGAAAATAACATTTCTGGGAAAACCGCCCCTTCTTCTCACTGCTTGGCTGATCTGTGAAGAGGGTATTGTGATACCCGTAAGATCAGGAAGTGGACAGAAGCAGCCTCCAGGATTCAGATTGCACAGTTCTGAACTAGAGATGGAGGCAAGGCTTTTTTTTGGAGACTGTGCACATTGACCAGAAAATGTACAAAATTCAGTTGAGATATGCACATTCCCCAAAGCCCTTTGGAGATTACATGCATAATTTCCCCTTCACAGACAGATTATGTGTATAGACAGGGTCAGCAAACTTTTTCAGCAGGGGGCAGGTCCACTGTCCCTCAGACCTTGTGGGGGGCCAGACTATATTTTTTGGGTGGTGGGGAATGAACGAATTCCTATGCCCCACAAATAACCCAGAGATGCATTTTAAATAAAAGGACACATTCTACTCATGTAAAAACATGCTGATTCCCGGACTGTCCATGGGCCGGATTTAGAAGGCGATTGAGCCGGATCTGGCCCCCGGGCCTTAGTTTGCCTACCCATGTGTATAGATATAGATACAGCCGTACCTTGGATCCTGAACACCCTGGTACTCAGACGTTTTGGCTCCCAAACGCAGAAACCCGGAAGTGAGTGTCCCGGTTTGCGAACATTCTTTTGGAAGCGGAACGTCCGATGGGGCTTCCGCAGCTTCTGATTGGCTGCAGGAGCTTCCTGCAGCCAATCAGAAGCCATAATTTAGTTTTTGAACGTTTTGGAAGTCGAACAGACTTCTGGAACGGATTCCGTTTGACTTCCAAGGTACGACTGTATAGATATAGATTTGGATTTAGATATATGAAATCCATAAGTGCTGAGATACGTAAGCTCTCTTTCTCTCCTTTTTTAAAAGGATTTTAATCTTTTATACGAAGAGGCCAAGTACTACCAGCTGCAGCCGATGATCAAGGAGCTGGAGCGATGGAAACAGGAGAAGGAACAAAGGAAGCACTTCCAGCCCTGTGACTGCTTGGTTGTAAGGGTGACTCCGGATCTCGGGGAAAGGATTGCACTGAGCGGAGAGAAGGCATTGATTGAGGAGATCTTCCCAGAGACAGGGGACGTCATGTGCAACTCGGTCAACGCAGGCTGGAACCAAGACCCCACCCACGTCATTAGGTTTCCTTTGAACGGATACTGTCGGTTGAATTCGGTGCAGGTAATGGGCCTCATCCGTTCTATCATTTTCTTTTCACGTTCAGTACTAAGCAGATGAGTCCCTTCTGCCCAATTGCCTCTGTGTCACTGGAAGAAGGAGGCATTTTTTGCCTGGTGAGATCATGGGCGTTTTTCCTCTCTCTCCCTTTCCCTTTTCCCTTAAGTCTAAGTTGTTGGTGGGGGAGAGAAAGAGAGATTTAGATTTTTGTGTGTGTTAGCACCATGCTGATCTCATAATGGCGTTAGGCTGACAAATGCTAATTTTTTTTCATCAGCTCATACCCCGCAGTCCTTTCTTCCCTCCAAAGTGCCCCTAGGAAGAAAAAAAGAGTGTACCAAAACTACAAAAAAAGAAGAAGAAGAGGGGAAAGGAGGAAAGGAAGGAGGGGGAGCCGTTTCTCCATGCCACTTTATAGAAAACGCAACAATGTGTAAATGCATAATTTATGTCCCACTCATAATTAAATGATAGAGCCTCCGGGATGGACTTAAAAAAATGATCTCTGCACTTTTTTTCCCCTCCAAGAGGATGTTCTATAAAAATTGCCCAGAGTATTTTAAACAAAATGTGTTCCACTTTATACTCAAAGGTTTTTATGGGGGTTTGATTGAGTTAGTTATTTTTTTCCCCTTTTCTTTTCTTTTTATTTTTTATTTAAGATTTTAAAATTAACATATGAAACAAGGAAAGGCGGATAGGTAGGATGCGGGAAATGTAAGTTTGTGATTTGGCAAACCCCTCTGAGCGGCTTTCTTCCCCCCACCCCAAATAGGGGAGCTTGCCCATGGGAGGGCTACCCTACAGCGGACCTTGGCACTGAGCAGCCTTGATGGTTTGACACTCATTAGCGAGGACCAGAGCAATGAGGGCATTTTCATTGGGAGAGTTGAGCATCCAGCTGCCTGTCTCAGGATGTTTGGCAGGGGGGCACGGGCGGGGGGAGTGGAGCGTGGAGAGGCCTCCATTGGCAGAGGATGTTTTGGGCAGAGCAAATGGGCTTCAGGCTACAGCGAGAAACCAAGTGAAGTCAGTTGCAAAACATGTCACTGTGGCACTTTGGGTGGTTGGAATTTTATTGCTCTGAATACCTGGCCCAGGTGAAGAGCAGCATGCAGTTCAAAAAGCTGGCTTATGGCCTTTAAAAAATAAAATAAAATAAAAAACATTGTGGTTTTGTCAACCCAAACAAGGCACATCGTTTCTCCAGTCTGTTATCCTTTATGCAAGAGCAGGGATTGCCAACATGGCACCCACAGAAGCCTTCACTGGCACCCATAGGCCCCCCTCCCCCCACAGAAAACACCTTTGAAAGAAGTGTTTTATTGCAGCCAATAGAATAGGTGGGTGGGGATGGTGCTCACAACAGCTTCTCCAGCTTACAGCTGTACCCAAATGCCCCAAAAGGTTGGCAACCTCTTGGGCTAGACCATGATAGTGAGGTCTCTCTTCAACAAGTTGTAGGGCAGAGCTTGTTCTTTTATACCCCGGGGTTGTTCCCTGCCCCATCTAAATCTAAATGGCTTAAAATTCATTTCAGGTTAACAAACATCCCAGCCCTCCACAGTGACAGAGTTTTCAGTGTTAATCTCTGGCTTGCTGATATTCACTCCTATTTTGATGGTTAGGCAGTGGATTTGAAACTGTGACAGCAATCTGTCCTCGAGGTTCAGGACAGCCTTTGCCCACACAGTGCCCTCCAGATGTTTCGGGTTGCAATTTGGCTGACAGAAGTTGCTGTCAAAAACATCTGGAAGGTGCCAGGTGTTGGCAAAGGCTGGTCTAGAATTCTGAAGGTCCACATTCTGCATCTGGATACTTGCTTAATTCTGAATTCCATTTTACGATTTTTAATTGGAGGGGCGGGCGGTAACCAGACAGGCTTGAATTCATAACTGGAGAGAGAGGACTCGCCCCACATCCTAGTCACAAATGCTTTCTCAGAAAATGGAATCGTTAAGCCCTGTACGACCTTTTTAAAATGCACGGCTCTTGAACGAGAACAGAGGATGGAGTTCGTGCTGTTCTGTTTAATGAAGACGCCCAACACCCTCTGCTATGTATAGACTCTTTCTCGACGACACCTGCAAATTTTGTCTGCTGCAAACATCAGGTGTTGCAAATTGTGGTGTCGCAGAAGCGGGTGCTTGCGAGCTTGTTGTCCATTTTAGCTGGAAAATAATTCAGGATATATGTTACATTATCCCGTGATGCATTTCAAAGACTATTTTCAGTGGCAAAGTGGCAGGCACGCCTTACAGAACATTGCAGGGCAGTGAACTAGAAAGCAGGCATTTTCTGCCATTTGCCCTTCCCTGTAGGATGCCCTTCCTTCTGATAGAGGCAACGTCCATCAGTTGTGTCCCACATCATGTGAAGACATATCTCTTGGCACAGACTTTCCCTGGCCAATGAGATTCAACCTTGTTATTTGTGAATTCCTATTTTTACGTCTTTTTTTATAACAGAAAATAGAAGTGCTTTTAAGTAAATAAATAAAACCAACAAGTTTTGCGACAACGTTGATGAGGTAAACTCACCACAGCAAAGGTCGGTCCAGGTTTTAGACCTGGGGGACATTTTGAAACAGTGCTGTAGGCGCCAATCACAAAATGGCTGCCGTGGGGGACATGGCATAACACAAAACCAGAGAAATTCTATTTCCATGCTAGAAAAGACTTAACCTGTAGGGTTTTATATTCCACCTCTTTCTCCAAAGAGCTCAAGTTGACGTGCACAATTCTTGCTCTCCTCATTTAATCTGCACAACAACAGTGAGAGGTGAGCTATGCTGAGAGGCAGTGACTGGTCCAAAATCATCCAGTGACCGAGTAGGAATTTGAACCCTGGCCTCCCAGGTCCTAGTCTGACATTCTAACCACTATACTACACTACTCTTAAGAATTATGGGGTCAGGGCTTCACACTTTTGTTCCTAATTCATGACTTATTGTCCTCAACATTGCTAATGTTAATGGCTGGAAAGGACCTTTTTTCTTTTTCTTTTTTGGTGCAACATGCATCCCTCCCATTGTAGGTTTTCTGTTAAAATCACAGATACCAAAAACGCCATTTTTCCTTGCAAAAACATAACGACCGTAAGCATCGGTACAACAGATAGCAAATTCAGCCATATAACACTGTGGTTGAAAAGGCCAAGGCCTCCCCCAGTTTATGACAAGAGATGTTCTGTTTCCAAAACTTGGGAAATCAGGCTCAGCTCGCCACAGAGATGATCACTTTTAGAGTGTTTCCTTCTGGGTAGCAGCACACTTCAAGAAGGCTTTGAACAAATTGGGAGAGGAGAGCTATGAGAATGATTCTAAAGGGATCTGTCTTGAAGGCAGTTTCCGGGAGGGAAGACTGGCAGAATTGGAGATGTTTAGCCTCAGAGAAACAACGGGAGACGTCTCAGTTCTGAACACTGTGAACTTGGAAATTGCTCCCATTGATTTCAGTGAAACATGCGTCAAGGGGAAGCGTGCTCTGGGTTGCTTGCAGCCTAAAAGTGTGGCAAGGGAAGGGCACATAAGAAGAGGCTGCTGGATCAGGCCAAATGACCCTGCAGTTGAGCATCCTGTTCTCACATTGCCCAACCAGATGCTTCTTCTGGGAAACCCACAAGCAGGACCCAATCAGAAGAGCACTGCCCACTCCTGTGGTTTGCAGCAGCTAGTATTCAGAAGCATATCTGTCTGTCTGTGGTCACAAAACATGAATTAAAGTATTCAAATGCCCTGAGTTGCTGAATCAGCCAGATTCATTCATAGGCCACGGTGGGGGTGGGGGAGGTCCTCAACCATGTTCTTGCTTACAAATGAAATAAAATCAGACCAAACAGGTACGGAATCATTCTTCTTTCTTTCACATCTAAGGACTCTCAGCTTACCAAGTAGTAAGGTGGGCCACGTCTAATTTTCTCCAAAACTGTGTGATGGTCATTCCAGGTGCTTTAAGCAGGTGCACTGTTATCTCTTCTCCCCACCCCTCCTTTCATTTTTTTTTTATCTTTACCCAAAAAAGGGTATTCTTTCTTTCTAGGCCTTCTACTCGTTCTCCCTCGGGTCCTTTCACATTCTTGCATTGCAAAGTGATACAAGATCAGGGCAGAAGTCGGGGAACGAGGCTGATGTTTGCCTCCTCGAACACCAAGCCAGTGTGCCTGTCCCAGGGCCAGTCAGTGCTCGCAGGGTTCAAGAGACGCCATGAGAAGAGATCAAAGCTCAGCTTTGCCTTGCATGACTTGGGAAGCCCAAGTGGCTGGCGGAAAGGAGGCCTGTCTGTTGCCTACCAAAAGAAAGTGAAACGGAGACTTTGGAATTGAAAGCAGGAGGGAGAAAGGAAAGGATGGAGGAGTTCACCAAAATATTTATAATCACCTCAGGCAAACCATATAATCTGTGCTTTGTAAGGGGATTCGGTAGGTCTAGGATTCTGGGGAGAGCACTGAACCTATGAATTTAAGAAGAGTCCTGCTGGATCAGGCCAATGGCCAGTCTAATCCAGCACCCTGTTCTCTCAGCAGTCAGCCAGATGCCTGTTGGAAACTTGCAGTCGCTAACCTTACATCAGCTGGGAGCCTACAGCTTCCTTGGCCGTCCTTCCCTGGATGGAGGATAGAGGGGCATGCCAGTGCGTACAAAAGCTAGCCTGCTCTACTAAGGGACATGTTTTTTCATTGCCCAGCCCTCAAGTGCAAAAAGGTTCCCAGCCGTCCTGCTTTAGTATATTGGCAGCCAGGGCAGAGTTGGGGAGGCATGGAATGAGGTGTATCGCTTTTGACACAACGACAGCTTGTATTACTTGATAATCCCCTTGTCGTGTGTCGCTACGTTGCTTATGAATTTTGTATTCTGGAGTAACTGAATTGCCTCGTTTGTTCTTAAGTTGTTAAACCAAGCATTTATTTATATGCCTGTTGTAGCATTTTATTGTCAGAGAATGTTCATCTTGCTTGGCTGTCCTTTGAAACAGTGACATTTGCGCATCGTATTATATTTCTTCATTCAGCACATAGTTTAACGATGGGACCCAGTGGAGGGAGCAATGGCCACCAAAAGAGGGTTAGATGAATCCATGGAGGAGAGGGCTATTGATATCTACTAGCCACGATTGATATCTACTGCCTCCACGGTCGGAGGCAGAAATGTTTTTGAATACCAGTTACTGGGGACCACAAGAGGGGAGAGGGCTCTTGTGCTGGGGTTCTGATTGTGGGATTCCCAATGGGGCACCTAGTTGGCCACTGTAAGAACAGGATGCTGAACTAGATGGGCCTTTGGCCTGATCCAGCAGGCTCTTCTCATGGATGCATGGGGGAAACACCCAGTTTGGAGCCAAGTAGGAGCTTGCAGTTCTGCTGGGCCATGGAGGTGTCCTTGAACCCCTTCAAAGCTCAGGTTGATATCACAAACCAGGTGGCATCCCAGAGGTGGAGTGCTGAGCAGCCATTAGCAGTGAGGACTTACTTTAGGTGCCTGAAGGGCACAGGCAGGAATATAAACACAGGCACATTAACAGCACACATACACCCTGAATACCCCAACCTGTTTGGTAGGAAAATCCCTTAGCGGCCAGAATGGTTACACCAGTAAAGAAGATGCTCATAACAGCCTGCTGCTTTTTCTCCCCCCATCTAGCACAGCATATTAATGATGAGTTATGGCCTCATTTTATGATGACTGAAGCCCCAACGTTGCTTTTCCTTAAGAGGTAGCATCAATATCACTACCAGCCAGTATTTTACTCCATAATGTACTGAACTGCCCTGCAGAGTGCTTGTTTGTTTGATTAATATTTGGGTTTTTCTGCAGAGGTTTGCTGTAAGCAAGACTTTAATCACGCTGCAGTCATTTAGGAATAAGTTATAGAATTATCGCTGCATAATATGCTGGGAGATCCTGAAAAGACCAGAAATGTATCATGCAGAGTCTAGCTGGCTCTCGGGGGCCCTTTTCACCACCTCTGGACCACAAGACCAAAATACTTTGCAGGGCAACACGCACAAATGAAATAGTCCAGATAGCGTCCATCTGCAGGAAGCTGAGATGGCTTTGAAAAAGGAAAGCCAGTGAGTAGGGCTGGATACAGAAGGCATGAGCTCAAGTGCATCTTCAGCTGTGGACAAAATGGATAGCATTTTATAAGTCAGACTCCCTCACTGAGCATCACTTTCCTCCTACAGTTGGCCTGTTTCACAGGGTTGTCGTCTGGCTGGACTAGGAAACATTGTGCATAGAAGGCCATGGGGAGACCAACCTGGCCCCACCCATTAGCCAGTGGAGCTCTAGGGCTGCTTTCCTCCTCCCACCCCATTCCTATTTCCTTTTGTGTCGAGTCTCTTAGATTGTGTGTATGTAGCCAGTGACAGCATTTGGAAGAAATTCAGGTAATTTCTTCAAAGTTAGGTAATAATACAAACCTTTAGCCACAGGGTGAAAGTTGAGCTACAAATCGCCTTTGTCTAACATTTTACTCCAGTGGCAACTTTACTGTATAATGTGGGGCTTTCCTAAGGGTGAAATTAGATGTGATGTGCAAGCTCCAAACATGGAGCTTTCAAAAAGCGGCTGTGCAGAGTGTTGCATCCAACTTATCTCACGCCTTCCCCAAAAATGCTATTAGCCACAGGCTGCTTCTCTTCAATGTGTGAACTGCCCCATCTCGTCTAGAGGCAGCACCCAGGGCAATTTTGATCAGATCTTATTTAATATTGGTTGTGACTGTCACTAGCTCTCTAAAGCAGGCTTTGCCAACCTGGTGCCCCCTGGATCTTTTAGGCTACAATTCCCATCAGCCTCAACTGTCACAGTTGTTTGCCTTGGGCCGACCATTTTCTGTTTTCAGAGTCTAAGGCTGCATTCACATGGCAGTTTTATACTATTTCCTCACCATTTCCCTAACTGTTAATTTCTGAATTATATTTGCACTTTCGCAATACAAGCCACTTCCGGAAAACTAATGGGATTTAGGGCAAGCTTAGCACTCATTTCCATGTTACTTGATTCCTATATATATATATATATATATATATATATATATATATATATGCTTGGAGCCCCTTTAACCCAGAATATCATGGGAGTAAAGTGATGAAATTTAGGGCCGTATAGCAGCATACAGTTTTTCTCCCTGCTGCTTTAATGGGGGAAAAGAAGCACATGGCTGTGTGGAAAGGGTTGGGGGAGCAGCGACATTGTCCAATGTGGTTTGCTGTTGTGCCCCCCCCCCCCACGCCCACTGATGTGAATGAAATTGAGCTCAACATGCTGGTGTATCGGTAAAAAAAAAATATCATAACACAATTCACAATTTCAAAACACACCAAGTACTGCGGTGTGAAAGGACCACAGGACCGAAGCACTAGCATGTTAATCAGGAAAACGAATGCAATGTTCCCCATGCCTGAAATGCACCCCTAGTTGACACGCGCAGAGTCCTCTATGTGGGGCTGCACAGAGACTTCAGCAAAGAAATAACTGTGCGCTAGCTGTCGCCCATTAACCTCATTGCGTGTCCTGGCTCCTACGGGTGGATATAGGACTCGTACTTTCAGTTCAGTTCAGTGGGATTCCTTTGGTCCTTTCAGAGTCATGAGCACATGTGATACGGAGCCTTCTCCAATATTAACTGGTGCTTTCCCCCTCAGGTGCTTGAACGGTTGTTCCAGAAGGGCTTCAACGTGGCGGCGTCCTGCGGAGGAGGCGTGGATTCCTCTCAGTTCAGCGAATATGTACTATGTCGTGAGGACAGGAGACTGC
The DNA here is from genome assembly GCF_964270895.1 of Podarcis filfolensis. NCBI lineage: Eukaryota > Metazoa > Chordata > Lepidosauria > Squamata > Lacertidae > Podarcis > Podarcis filfolensis. The sequence goes on along the minus strand of NC_139611.1, from coordinate 53,482,043 downwards.
AGCCCAACACCACAATCAGGATAAAGCAAGAGCCCCTGGACTAAAGACACCCCCTTCCCCCCTTCCTTTGTGAACGTAGAAGTGTTTTTAATAGTCTCGTGTGGAAACACTAAGGATTTGCAAGACAGTATTAACCTGGGCGACGTTGCCCGAGCGGTATCTCTCTGAAACTACCTGTCACCATTGCCAGCCATGAACTCTTTATCTGGAAGCAAAAAGACAGCATACAAAATAATAATAATAATGATAATAATGATAATAGTTTCATTTGTTTTATTAGTCAACTGCTGGGCGGCATGCCCAGCGTCGTGAAGTTTTGTGGGATTGTCCTCTCGGCAGGAAAGCGTGCGGAATGGAGACAAAGCTTCAGTGAAGAACTGGCCTTTGATTGGACTTTGGTAGAAGGACCAATTTAACGCAATTCGAATATGCCCATTGAAGGAGTGCACCATCCGACTTTCTGGGGGACCTTCTCCTCCTCCTCCTCCCTTGGTGGGATCAAGGACATGGGAGCTGCCCAAAGGGAGACGGTATCGTGCCAAGTGTCTTCCCCGCCCCCCTGCCCCCGATGAATCCCATGTCCTATCCTGTCTGACAGGCTTTTGCATCACCATTTGTCCACCCCTGTTACCCTTCTGTGGTTGCCTTTGCGCATTGTATCAAATGGCTTATTTTTCTACGACGCTTCCAGTTGTCTGTGTACAGAAGCCACCCAAACCAGGGACCAATTTGTATTCTTCTGGTGCTGAATGAACTGTTTGCAAATTCTTTTCAGTCCCGCACAACCCACCTTTGAGATAAATGCAGTGGTTTGACGTTTGCTGCCTTGTCTGCCCACAACTGACGAGATTGAATTGCAGCAAAACATTTGCAAAAAAAAATAAAATCGGAAATGGAGACTCAAATCAAGTTCCTAAATAAGATTGTTCAGCATTAAACAGGCACTGCCATGGAACTTGAGTTAAGGTTGTGGCGTTCTTTCATTCATCTCAGATTTTAAGTTTTGGGGTCACCCAGAAAGTGGAAATGGGCCATGCAGCTGCTACAACCTTTCTTTCCTCACTTAAAACCCAATGTTATTGTTGCTTTGAGAATATATAGGACACAAACAGAACACCTTTTCTGCCTGATTGAATCAGACCATTGTCTCATGAGCTCATTTCTCTGTGTGATGCATTGCAACAGTCTTCACCAATCTGGTACCCTTCAGATGCCAGCCATCCAGCAATGTTGATGGGAGTCGTTACCCAAAGGACGGGGAACCTAGTAACCTCCAAATGTTGTTGGACTTCAACTCCCAGCATCCCTGATGTTGGCTGTACTGGCTGGGGCTCATGGGGTTGGGGTCCAAAAACAGTTGGCAAGGGAGCACAGCTTTTCTGTTCCTGCATTATAATATTTTTTTAAAAAAACTAATGTTATTAATGTTGTTTGGGACTCCAGGTTCAGAAGATGTTAGCTTTCCATCACTCAGCAGAAATTGCATTTCAGCATTGCAGATCTGATGACAGAAGCATGACAAATGAATGTGCAGTCAACATGTGGGTGAGGAAAGCAGAATCACACCCATTGGCCCCACCCCTGACTTCCACTCACTGATTGTGGCTCATGAGGACTGTATATCCTGCACAGGCTTAATTTAAAAGACAGCAGGCGGATCCCACAGCTGTGATCCTATTGATCGTATCCTGATTGCACAGGGCTCTATAATGGCGGGATTGGCGTTGCACTGGCAGATTAACTAAAAAAAGTAATTGGAATTGCAACACCCATGGAAACATTACAGGAGCTCCAGTGTCAGCAGACAACAGGAGGGTGGCTGAGTCCAAATCCCTCACAGTCCCACAGTCACGCTCTTGACTTATGGGAGGAAGGGTGAATGATGAAGATAGCAATGTGAAGCATTTTTCTGCTTGAACCTGGCAAAGCATTGGATAAGGTGGTGGAACCACCTTGGCATCTCATCCATACGCCTTAGGATTGCACAGCAAGTGACATTGTTCATAGGACACATTCGAACCACATGATCAAAGCAGTATGAAGCTACTTTAAACCATCACGGCTTCCCCCAAATAATTATGAGAGCTTTGGTTTGTTAAGGGTGCTGAGAGTTGCAGGGAGACCCTATTCGCCTCTCAGAGCTATAGTTCTGGGAGTTCCCTGTGAAGATGAATGGATGGATGTTTAAGCCACTCTGGGAACTGTAACTTTCTGAGGGGAATAGGGGTTTGCTAACAACTCTTAGCCACCCTTACCAAATTATAACTCTCAGAATTCATGATTGTTTAAAATGGTATCGCAGTGCTTTAAATCTATACTGCGAATGTGGCCATAGAGTGAATTGGGGACTGAGAATTGCCTGCTCAAGGCCCCCTAACCTCTTCCCTTCCCAGAACTACAGATCCCAGGATTACCTGCTGAGAGGAAGCAGCCATTTAACCTTTTGCAGCTTGTAGCACAAATGTACCCTGCCTATGGTACGCTGATTCCATTCAGAAGAAAATACAAAAGTACTCATAAGTCACAAATATCAAATTACATCTTTTCTGTAATATGCACAGAAAAAAGGTGTTCTGATGCAGTAGACAGGGCTGTAGCCAACCAAATTCTACTCGCTGATGAGCCTGTTATTCATGTCAATCAATTTCAATGAGTCTACAGTGGTACCTCTGTAGGAACTTAATTCGTTTCAGAGGTCCATTCTTAAGCTGAAACCGTTCTTATCCTGAGGTGCGCTTTCGCTAATGGGGCCTCCCGCTGCTCGTGCGCCTCTGGTGTGCGATTTCCGTTCGCATCCTGGGGCAAAGTTCACAACTTCCAGGTTAGCGGAATTCGTAATGTAAGGTTACCAGACGTCCCCATTTCCCAGGGACAGTCCCCGGATTTACTAATCAGTCCCCATACAAAATCCATTGAAGTTGAAAAGTGTACCCGGATTCATTGAAAAAAATCTGGTAACCTTATCGTAACCTAAAGCATTCATAACCAGAAGTGTTTGAACCAGAGGTACCACTGTACTCTGAAGAGTATTAATATTTGATACACCCCTGATTGTTATGATTCTGTCCTTGGAAGTTGAAGGATATGTTGTAACAAGCTGCCAGGAACCTACTCAGGACTCACTGGAATAAACAGGCATTGCTCCAGAGCTCAGTTGAGCTCTTGGATAAATCCCTCCTGTTGATTTCAGGGATGCTTCTACAGAACTGAAGCAAGGAGGTGCCAGTTCTTTGTACAGCGTTGGGTTGCCAGCTGCACTTTTAAGAGCAGTAGTTATAATATCAATCTCTCTATCTCCATCCTGTGAAAAGCCTCACCTGTTAATTTCTGTGGATCCAGTTGTTGTTAAAAGACACAAGAACAGAACAGACCTGGGGGTGGGAGTGGGGTAGGTCAGTTGACAACTGTAGGTGGGTATTCTGAACACCAAGTCTTATTGATGCAGCTAAAGTTGAGTCTCCAGATCCAGTCATCTCTTTTTTCCAAATCTCCCCAGAAGCTATTATTGGTCTACGTTACCTATGCAGAACAATTGCTGCACCTGCAGAGAAACCTGCCACTGTAAAATGCATTTAATTAACATCTTTTCTACTTTTATGGCACTCTGAATTAAAAAAAAGACTACGTCCTAAGGCCATCATTTTTGTATGTAAGATGCCTGTTGAATTGTATAGTACTGTATACACTTAATATTGTATAACTTCCCTTGCCCTTACCTCAAGATTTTTGCAAAACTGAAGATCATTCTGTGAGTTTATAAACAATTTCTTTGCTGTTTATTATGTCACAGACATTCCTATAAAGTCAAAGATCAAATATGCAGAAATCTTATTTTACTTTTACACATTTGTCAGCAAACCAGGAATTCAGCTTCTTTCACCTCGGTACCATCCGCTGAAAGTTTCCCTCCCTGGAAACGAGAAGAGTAACTGCTGTTGCACATTCCCTGTTCATTTCCAGTGATGCTTGAGTAAGAGAATCTGGGAGATCATCCCCTCTGTCTTTGTACAAAACTGAGGAAAGCTTCAACTGTCAGTAACCCTTTCCCTAGAAAATTACAGTTGTTCATTTTTTAATGGCAGATTCTTCCATTTGAGGGTTTTTCCCCCAGTATACATTCTGAATAATGTATCCTGTTTGGGAAACTAAAAAGTTGTAGAAGCTACATGATTTATGTCCCTCAACACAGAAATTTGGGACATCGGGGGGTTTAAACAAAAGGATATGTACTCAAAACTTCCAGAGAGGTAGCCCTTGCAGCAAAACAACAACAGAGAGTCTTGTGGCATCTCAAAGATGGTATGAGCTGCTATTGCTTTTAGTTATTACATTTGTGTCCCACTTTTCCAATAAGGATCTCCCCCTCCCCATTTTTATCACAACAGCCCTGTGAGGTCAGACCAGGTCACCCAGTGGTCTTGTGCCAGACTGAGGATTTGAACCCTGGGCTCCCAGATCCTAACCCAGCATTCTAACCACTACACCACAGTGGTGTAGTGGATCAGAGTCCACTTCAGACTCAAGGTAATACCCCATGCGTCTAATAAAGTGGACTCTGGTCCACAAAAAGCTTTAGGCCAACAGAAATTTGTCTGAACAATCCTTATTGAATAAGTGAGGGTTTTCATTGAGGAACTTTCTTTGCATCTACAGGTGAATTTCTGTCAAGACTAGTATGCAATTTGTGCAGCGGTGATGGTGGTGGGGAGTCAGAATTGTTGCACTATATTCCATTCAAGTCCTGGGCACAAACTCCTGTGAAAATGTTGAGGCAGCAGTAAAAAAAAGATGAAGTATGACGTGGGGGCGTGGGAGAGAGAGAGACCAAATGGGATGGATCCTGTCAGCTGAGCCAGAAGCAGAACTAAGGCTGGAAAATCATAACCTGCCCGAGTTTAGCCAACAAGCCCATGCTTTATTTGGTTACTTAGGCCAGCTCCATATGATCTCCCAAACAGGCACGGGATCCATCAGAATCTTGCAGAATCTTAGCTCTGTATTTGCTTATAGATGCAACAGGGAAGATACGTATGACCATGTGTGAAGATCTGTTTTTCTGGGTGTACAAGCGCTGAGAATCTGCTCCCAATTACAGCTCCCAACATGAGATGCGCATCCAACCTCGTCATGCCTTTCTCACCATTTAGGTAAAATGCCATGTGTGAAGTGGCCCCAAGCCTTCATACTTTTCTCAGAAGGCCCTTTCAAAATATTTGCAGCCCTACTTTATTTCATTTTGATGTCCGCAGGGTTTTTTGGGGGTGTTTTTTTCAAAAAAAAAAGTATTTCCATGAATCAGCTTCAGTTACTTGTTCAGTTTGGGGAAGGTGGCACCATAAATGGTTCCAGCCGATGGAAAAGTTTGAGCCATGACATCATGGCACTTACTTGCAAAACAGCAGTTTAAAAGGGGGGGACGCCATGTGGAAACAATCACTGCGCTGGGAGACGGAGGCCCTCCCTGGAAAAGAAAACTTAACATTGGGACGTCTTTTTTCACTTAGAAATTTCAGGTTGCCGAATTAAAGTTTGTTTCAGTTGCATGTGATTTTTTTAAAAAAAATAATGTGCATTTTAGAACAGCAATATCAGTGGCAGCTGCCCCCGTCCTTTTCTTCCTCTCCATTGTTACACCGCAGCAGACTGTGCCCTACAAAACAAAGAGAACCGCCAGGCTGCATCTCTAGCCCAACTGGTGCTCAGAGAGCAGAGGCATCTGAGTTTGAAGGCAAACAAAGAGTAATTGAATCCGACTTGAACCATGCAGATTGGATGCCTTTTTTTGCTGAGCACGAGGTCCGAAAAACAGGTATTCCACCCCCCACCCACCCCCACTTCCCTAGGTCCTGTTCTTCAAGCTGTTGCAACAGAATGAGCACCTCGTATGAGCTCTTTGGGTGGCATGTGTGAAGATCTGTTTTTCTGGGTGTACAAGCGCTGAGAATCTGCTTGGGTGGCACTTTGGCACTTAGGAGTACCAGCGATGTGCTGTATTATTCGAGAGGAACGGTCCCTTGCACTGGTGTGACGGATATTGGACACTGCTTTCTCCATATGCACAGAAGCATAGCCAGCTCCTGTCTTTGGGGGGGGTCTTGGGGGAAGACACCCTCCACGGACGCCCTTCCCTCAACAAGGTCTGCCTCCTCACTGCCATGATCATTCTCTGTTGCTGCCCCTCCTCTTGCTCATTGCTACTGCCTGGCTGGGCAGAGAGCTAGTGAACAGGGCAGGGTGCGGCCTCCACTCCTCCCTCCCAGCGCCAAGCCTTATCTGAGCCAGAGCGAGAGGCAGGTGAACAAGCAAGTAGGTTGCAGTGGTGAAGAAAAGGAGTAGAACCAGGTTGGCAGTGGGGCTCTTCTCAATGGTCCAGCTGCCGGGGTGTGCCACCAACCACCTACCCACCCACCCAGCCTGACCATGTTACCCCTGCGTAGCTGTCTTGGGCAAGAGCATCACTCTTCCCCATTCCCCTCATCTTAAGGAAAAGGAAACATTTTGCTGGGCATCTTGGGAAAATCTGCTTTAAGCCAGAAACGGCGGGAGTTAATTGGCTGCGTAAACAGCATCCATGTTTGTTGACAGCTTTACGGCATGTTTGGCAAGAGCAATGGCAGAACGTTCAGAGCTCCGAGTTATTAATACATCTTTGTGGGTATTCTGTTAATATTTTAACACGAAATGTTTTTGATCATTGCTTATGACTACACGACAATGTGAAGCGAGTCACTTCCGATGAATTATTTGTCACTCCAGTGTGTTCTTTCAGTAAACTGTTTTATTTCTTTGCCAAACATGTACAGACAAGGCGTTTTAAGTTTAGTCCAAATGGAGGCATTTCCAGTAATGTAAAGGAAACAAACATTAAGACAACTTAAAACTAATAAACAGAAGGAGTTTGTAAACGCTATGTACAAACAATCAATATATTTAAAGGAGAATTTTGTATTTCCTGGTCATAGGAAGTGTCATTTGGGCAAATAGACGTTTCTTCTATTTTTCCCTTTTTTTGTTGCTTGTCATCTGTTTGTTTCAAGCTGTAACACAAAAAAACCCCCTACTTTCTCCACAGCCCTCCTGAAAATTAATAATGATGGGGGCCAGTGCATCTTGCTATTGAGGGCATCCCACAACCTGGGAACCGCAATCAAAAAGGCCCTGTGAACCATCAATCTTATCCAGCAGGGCTCTTTCTATGCCCTTTAGTAGTTAATAATGTTATTTTTAATTTATTCATTACCTGCTCTCCACCCTAAGGTCCCAGAGCATGTTACAGTATTAAAACACTATGTTAAAAGCAATTTAAAGCAATTTACAGCCATCAAAATAAGGTGCATCCTAAAAACATACACCTCAAGTGTCAAAAGCCAGGGTAAAGAAGTGCAGCTTCAGCATCCTCCAGAGCTGTACCATGAAGGTGTTGGTCGCAGCTCTGCGGGGAGGGAGTTCCACAGCTTAGGAGCCACCACAGAGAAGGCCCTTTCCCAGGAGACCACCCACCCTGCCTACGAGGGCAGAGGAACTACCCCTGCGGATTTCAGCACATGAGAGTGTCTGCAGGGAGTAAGGAGTTATTTGAGGTACTGCAGAACTACCAGCCCTGTGCCGCAGCCCCCTGAAATGTTCTCCCCACCCCCCATCATTTATCTTTCAGTCATAGTCCCCATAGTCATTCTTAGCCAGCCAGCAAAGGGCTGGGTTGGTGCTGCCCTCAGTAGGTTACCAGCCAAAGCTCTGCACAAGATGGAGCCTTGTGGGCTGGGCTGGCTTCATACATGCCCTCCAACATTCCCCTGATGAAAAGCAGTATGCACATCTTTTGATGCCACACTGTCATACAAGTCAGCTGACGCGTGCGAGAGCACAGCACCACTGCAAGCGTATCCCCAGGACATTGCAGGATCAAATCAGAAGTCCGGGTGGCTTCTGTAATTCTGGGAATCTCCCCCGAAAATAGAGGTGGTTGGAGGGTATGGCTGTACAACCCTCATTGGCCGCATCCCAGCAAGCCCCATCCAGTTTTTGGGCAACACAGCCTCATCCCTCTTCTTCTCACCTGAGGAGGTGAAAAACCAGTTGCATTGTGTCCAGTGGAGAAGCGATGGCTGCAGTTTGGAAGGAAAGGTGAGTGGAGCTCTATTGGCCTTCAGAGGGGCTCCACTATCAACAGTTAGTTAATGAATAATAGAAATTCTGCACACAACAAATGCTGATTTCTGTAGCTGGAAATCCTTGTGCCTCCTGTGATTTCACCCGATAAAAACCACATGCTTTCAAGCTTACCGGTATATTTGCAGGACCAGGAGAAGAAGGAGGAGGAGGAGGAGATTCTTGGGAAACTGAAATCTGTGATTAATGACAGGTTTTGGCTTCCTGCATAGTTGTATCTCTCACCAACTTAGCCATCCCTCCCAGTGGTTGTTTGCACCAGCATTCTCTGAGCTGCTAGCCCTGGATTTTAATGAAGGGTCCACCCTAGATTATGGGCTATGGGGAACATTCCCACAAATTAATCTGAATGAGCCATCCAGGCACACTTTCAGTTAATCAAGTGTGCCCTGCATTTCTGCTTTTAAAAGCAGATCTCAATGCTGCAGCTTGGAAGATTCCAATAACACAAGAGCTCAAACTGGAAGGGGTGCACACATTGACTGTGCAGGTCCAATGTGCAGGAACATTATGAAGAGGGGCACCCGTTTCCATTCCTCCTCCTCAGTTTGAGCATTAGAGAGCTTCTGAAACCCCTCCTTCCTTCTGTTGCCTTGTTCTCCATAGATCCCAATTGTGTTGCTGCTTTCAGAAGACACAGCACCAGGGAATAATACTATTTTTAAAAATCCTATTCATTTGACTAACCAGCTGCTCCAAATGTGCAAAAGGCTGAGTAGCTTTGGAGAACAATTGGTCACGACTCAAGGTAATTCAGCTGGGACGTGGAAGCACACATTTCATGCGCTTAGGATTTCATTCGGCATATGAGCACCAAGCTGCGCCTGCAGAAGTCCCCAGTGGAAGTCCCCTGTTGCGGGACCTCCTTTGGCTCTCTGGAAGAAAAAGAAGAGTCAAGGAGAGGATGCTTATCAGAAATCATATCAGCTATGAAAATAGACTTCATTCCGGCTAAGTGTCAAATTGGCTAGCGATAAATAGATATTTTAATTTATATGCAGCTCTTGGAGATAATTTTTTTCAGTGATTTTTTAAAAAAATGCATTATTTGCAATTGTAACTTTTTCAACTGTTTTGAAAGTTGCATTCTAATGTAACATGCCCTAGAACCTTAGGTTGAAAGGCAGGAAATACATACATACATACATACAGTCATACCTTGGGATAAATATGCTTCAGGATAAGTATTTTCGGGTTGCGCTCAGCGGCGACCCAGAAGTAACGGAGCACGTTACTTCCGGGTTTCGTCACTCGCACATGCACAGATGGTCAAAATGACGTCACGCGCATGCACGGAAGCGGCGAAACACGACCCGCGCATGCGCAGACGCACTGTTCTGTTCAGGATATGAACGGGGCTCTGGAACGGGTCCTGTCTGCATCCCGAGGTACCACTGTACCAGAATAAAACCACACAAGAATGAAATACTGCACTGGCCCGAATATAACCCACACTTTTCCCCCAAATTCCGACTGTGAAAAGTTAAAGTGTGGCTTATATTCACGACCTTACGGTATGCAGCCAGGAGTGCAGCAAAGTGGTGCCCGCTCTGCATGTAGTCCCCTGTCCTCTCCCCCAAGGCTGGGAAGGGACAGAGTGAGGAAGGGGAAAGGCCTCTGGCAACCCAGCACAGCTCCCCGTCCCCATCCAGTATGAAGCCAGGAGCAGCGAGGAAGGGAGTGGCTTATATTTAGGTTCTCCCCCCCTCCAATTTTAAAGGTGTGGCTTATGTTCGGGAGCAGATGGTATTTGGGCCAATACAGTAGCTGGATAAAATGAAACATTAAAAATGTCTCATGTGAGGGGAAAGCCAGAAGTGAGCAGATGAAGCTCCCAGATCAGACCACAGGTCCATCTGAGTGATGCCTGGAGACTTTGAGGAAGGGCCAGAGGTCAGTTTGTGAAGCATGTGCTGTGCGTGCAGATGGTCCCAGGTTCAGCCTCAGGCATCTCCAAGGAGAGCTGGGACAGCCCCCCATCTGTAAGCCCAGAGATCCACCACCAGTCAGCTTCTGATGTCCCTCTTGACACTGACTGGCCAGCGCCTCTCCAGGGTTTCAGGCATGGAGATGTCAGGGATGGAATCTGTAACCTAAGATCTTTGCCTGGCACCCAAAAGTACACAGCATGTGTCAGGTGGGCCTCTCCTGAGTCCCTGGCCTAACGCTATAACCACTAAGCAGCACTGCCTCACTGTCGAGCTTGTCACAGCGGAGAAAAATCACGGTTTGCATGAAACACTGAAAACTGCTGCTGCTGGGTTAGTGCAGCAGAGTCGTCCCCCCCCCCCCCCGGAAAGGATTAAAGCACAATCCACATCCTGATTTTATAGGCTAGTGGGGGCAGGGAAAATGGGGAGGGAGAGAAGGTGCTGTACATAAATGAAGAGGTTTTGATTGCGGTTGTCGTAATAGCTTGGCTGGATGGGTTTATGAGTCCAGAAGAAAGCCTGACTTCACCCTCGGGGCTTTGGAGACAAAGGCCTAATGCGGTGCCAGATTAAAGCAATCTAGCTGGAGGCCACGCAACAATCCACAGCTGGTAGATGGACAGAAAAGAGGGGGGGAGAGAGAGAGAGAATATGAATCAGGCATGGGAGGAATCGCCCAGCACTGCTCCAACATTATCCTCTGAAGCTAAACAATGCTTCTGTGCGTCGGGTTGGCCCTTTACAGAAAGGCATTTTGCTTTTTACCCTGGTATTATTTTATTATTGCATTTATATCCCACTTTTCCACCACAGAGACCAAGGTGGGAAACACCTCTCCAACAACGCAGCAAGGTAGGTTAGGCTGAGATATGGTGACTGGCCCAAAGCCCCCCGGTTTGCTTCATGGCTACATGGGGATTTGATCCCTGATCTCCCAGGATCTTGTCCCAACGTTCTAACCACTACCCCGTCACCCTCTCAGACTGTCTCAGGGTCAGGGTAACACCCAGTTACATTAAAATCAGTCCAACTGGCAGCATTGGAAGTGGTTCGAGGAGATTTCGTGTGGTCTGAACACTCATTTATTATACTTTATTTTTTATAACAAAACATACATGAACAAGCATTCAACATATAATTAGGGATGGAAAGATATGCAGTTTGTGTTCTCTTAGTTTCCCAATCTTGAATTCAGTTCTCCACATTTTGCAGCAATCTTGAATTTATTTTTTAGAAAATGATCCTCATAAAAATTCATCAGCACCTTAGTGCAAATTTCTACTAATAAACACATTTTTGTGTGCAGTTTTGAATAATGTACACATTTTTGCAAGCAATTTCCCCTAATGCAATGCATTTCTGTGCATTATTTGTGCCAATGTAGTCGTTTTTATGTACACTTTCCTTACTACATGCCTTTTTGTAGGCATTGTATGGCTGGAGAACTGCATCACAAAATTTAGATAAGTGCAAGTTTCGAAGGAAGTTTGCGTTTCAGTTCTCATCTTGCTTTGGAAAGTGGAAATTTATTAGATATGGCTTCAAATGAGACCTGAATCGAATTCCTCCTCCATCTATCCATTCAATACAGTTGTCATATTTGAAAACAAAAAACAAAACCCCACCTATATCATTAGTTCCCTTTAGTTCTATATGCATAAATGTATATGAAATCCATTATAAAGTTCCTTTTATTACACCCATTTCTCTCCTTTATCACACCTCATTGAACAGGTTTCACAGGGTTCTGGGGATGATACAAGAACCTGCAGAACCTATTTCCCACAGCGGCCAAGAGCAAGAAGTGGACACATAAGCATAAGCAACTCGCTTTCAACTCTATTGGTGGTGAGGAAATGGCTCCCTCTTTTTCATTTTGCCTCCAAATCCAGCAGTAAGCAGGTTGCTCCATTCTTTGATCTTCATGAATCAGGATAATTATTGGCTCAAGGATCTGCACACAGAACAGGGTCCTGTCTAGCCAGGCAGCCTGAAAAAGAGCAAAACTATTTTAATGCATAGTTGCATATTTTCATCCGGTTTTTAATGTGGTGTTACATTGATATTTTGCATTGTATTACATGCACACCAATCTGGGACCCAATAGGATGAAGGACAGTCTAAAAGTATAGTGAGTTAATTTATAGATTGGATGGAGCAGGTTGTTGTCCATGAAAACAAATAGCCTTTTTTTAGTCTTTCAGGTGCTTGAGATTCTGTGTAGTCTTCTTTCAATTCTCAAAGGTTTAAGAACATACGAAGAGCCCTTTTGGATCAGGCCAATGTCCCATCTAGTCCAGCACCCAGCTCTCACAGTGGCCAACCTGATGCCTCTTCTGGGAAGCCCAGAACTGGAGCATGATAGCATTAAAAAAAGAAAAGGGAAACGCCATCCAACTTCTTTTGAACAATGTATTTGCCCCTGGAATGAATTCCTTGCAGTCTTCTATATTGTAAGCAATTGCTCTATGCAGGGCTGGCCTGAGGCTGGCCTGGAAGGTGCAGCTAGTACAAAATGTGGCAGCTCAACTGCTCACTGGGGCAGAATGTTTCTATCATGTTGCACTTCTACTGAAAGAATCAAACGAGCTGGCAGTTAGATACCAAGATGCTGGTATTGGCATGCAAAGTCCCACACAGCTTGGAACCAGATTACCTAATCGATCATCACACGCCCCTTATATACCCAACTGATCACTGTGTGCTGCCAGAGAGGGCTTCCTGCAGATACCATCTCATCAGAAGGTCCATTCTGTACAATACAGGAACCTGGACATAAGAACATAAGAAGAACCTCATCAGGCCATCTTGTCTAGCATCCTACTCCCACAGTGGACAACTAGTTGCCTCTTTGGGGAAACCCACAAACCAAACTCTGTTGTTTCCAGCAGCTGCTATTCGGAAGCATTGTTGCCTCTGACCATAGAGGTAGAGCAGAGCTATCACAGGCATCATCACAAGCATGGAGGCACCGACTGCCCACTGGAATGTCCTCTTCTTACATATCATACATGCCCTGTTTCAATTATATTTCTGCCTATTGAAGATCTTCTGTTTCCAACATGCCTTTTAAATGGAGGATTGTGAATCCAAGTCCATATACAGTGGTGCCTCTGGTTACGAACTTAATTCGTTCCAGAGGTCCGTTCTTAACCTCAAACCGTTCTTAACCTGAGGTATCACTTTAGCTAATGGGGCCTCCCGCTGCCGCTGTGCCGCCAGTGAGTGATTTCTGTTCTCATCCTGGGGCAAAGTTCTTAACCTGAGGTACTACTTCCAGGTTAGTGGAGTCTGTAACCAGAAGTGTTTGTAATCCGAGTTGTTTGTAACCCGAGGTACCACTGTATGTACTGTTCCTATGTATGTTTTTATGGTCAGTGGCTTTTTTTAATTGTTAAATTGCTTTGTGACATTTTATGGGAAGCAGTTTATATATGAAATAAATGAATTGAAATGAACTAATATAATTTTAACGATCCAGAAAAAAACAAACCTAGTTTTAAAACTGTCAAGAAAAGCAAGCTAAAGCAATGGTTTGTGAAAATACATACATGCATGTGTATCCATTTTTCATTAAATGCATGTCACTGTTTTTTTCTGTTACCATAGCAAGTAATAAGAGCAAATATATATATTGAAAGCAAATGACTGTAAACTGTTAACGTTCCATTATTTCATGCCCTGCTGCTGTGCTGAGTGTTTGATGGGATCAGATGTGGAGAATATATCCCACCCTTTCTTTAAAACCTCAGTGGAACCTTGAGAGACAGGACTTGATCCTGAGTGGCCACCATCTCGGCCACTATGACACAATTTTCTCACAAATTCCCTTTCATTTCAGTGGGGTCTCCACCAAAAAACTTCCCTGCTGACTGCATACTCCAAGGAAAGGAAAGGAAAGGAAAAGGAAACCTCTCAAAATCGGCAAGCTGGGGAGCAGAACATTTTTAGTGAAAGTAGACTTGCTCTGTGACTGATAGAAATGATAAAGACTTGATCAAAATTTCATGGGCATTAGTATGGTGCCCTGCATCTCTGCTGAAGCCAAGAGTTTGGCTCTGAGAATGTGTAAGATGAATGGAATAAGTGTCATATTCTGACTGGCAAGGTAAAAAAACTTAACCTGAAACTTAGCCTTAACAATGGTCAAAATGTGCGTTTCTCCTTTTAGGAAGCCAAATTACCTCTAACTGCTCCATGGTTGCAAAATATTTTGATTAATCCAGAACGGCTGGGCTCTTTTCATATGGTTAAATGAATGTGCATTACTTTCACTTTCCACCTCTGAGAAGAAAGGGAGAAAAATCTATGGTTTAAAAAATAATAAATTAGAGAACTGTGGAAATATGCTGCAAGATTCTTCTTTCAGGAAAAACAAAAGGCGAGGGCAAACAGGAGGCTGCAGTTAATATTTTATCCATCCTTCCTTTACCAGAAAGAAAGTCAGTCTTGACATCTATCCTTTGAACACAATCTTGAACTGAGGCTATTGCTTCTCTGTGACCCAGAGAGACAAGGCAATAATGATAAAACAGACTGGCTTGTTTCTTTCCAAGCTGCGTGGCCCATTCTCATGGCAGATTTACCACTTCCAGCAAGAGCCCAAAAGCAAGAAGCGTGCAGCCAAGATGCAGAGATACCTCCCTGGATCTTGGTTGTCATGTAGCGGTTGAAGTTCAGCCCTGCCTTGCCGCATACAGAATGTAGTATTGGCAGGAGGGGTGAGCGAGAGAGGGAGGGAGGGAGACGGAGAGAAGGTAAGTATTCCTGACATATGGAGGCCATGAGGGGAAAGGTAGATGGCAGAAAGTTACAGAGAGCATTATCACTTCATCTTCCCATACGCCCAGGTGGAAGGAGGGCAGGCCAGTGGGATTGCTTGTCTGGACCCATAAAAGATGCAAAGGTACAGGGAAGACAGATGAAAGCTCACACAAGTTCAAGGGGCCTCCAGTCTGCAGATCCACAGACGAAAAAGACAATAGGACGGCAGGTGGGGGAATGTAAGAAGAGCCTGTTGGGTCAGGCCAATGTTTCCACATCCTGTTTCCACAGTAGCCAAGCAGGACCTGGGCACTGTGGTGTCCAGCAACTGGGATTCAGAAGCATTTATTGTGTGCTCGCTTCGGTAGTACATATACTAAAATTGGAACGATACAGAGATGATTAGCATGGCCCATGCGCAAGGATAACACGCAAATTCGTGAAGCATTCCTTATTTTTGCTCAGAAATAAACAAGCAGATACTGTCTTTTTCAGTAGAATCTTTATTGAAAGTTTAATTATTATTTTTTTAAAAAAGAACCATTTATTGCCTCTGACTATGGAACGAAGCAGGGATGCGGGTGGCGCTGTGGGTAAAACCTCAGTGCCTAGGACTTGCCTATCGCATGGTCGGCGGTTCAAATCCCCGCGGCGGGGTGAGCTCCCGTCTTTCGGTCCCATCTCCTGCCCACCTAGCAGTTCGAAAGCACCCCTAAGTGCAAGTAGATAAATAGGTACCGCTTTATAGTGGGAAGGTAAATGGCATTCCCGTGTGCTGCGCTGGTGCTGGTGCGCCAGAGCAGCTTCGTCCCGCTGGCCATGTGACCCAGAAGTGTCTCCGGACAGCGCTGGCCCCCGGCCTCTTAAGTGAGATGGGCGCACAACCAACCCTAGAGTCGGACACGACTGGCCCGTACGGGCAGGGGTACCTTTACCTTATGGAACGAAGCAGAGCATAACCATTGTGGCTAGTAGCAGATTCAACTGCGTACTGAAGACCTTATTTGCACATTCAGGGCTCGTCCACACTTCCGCTTCTCCTGATGCTTTTCTCCAGGAAAAATCTGCTGAATTGGAGCAAAGATCAGTAGGGTTTTCTGCGCAGTGACGTTTGCTCCAATTCAGCAATAAAGAGGGGGGGGTTTGCCAGGGAAAGTGGTGGGTCAAATGGAAAACCACTCAGACCTGTGCCTAGAAAGGATGGGACAAGTGGGACCCATGTTTTCTAGGCAGAGGACAAGCAGAAGTATGGATGAGCCTCTAGTTTGTGATTCAGAAGTTCCATGAATGTCTTCCACATTGTCAGATTAGTGTGACTTTTTAGGACAATTCAGATAAGGCCTGGGACTTTTATCAATCAGAATAAGAAGCAATCTTGGCTCCAGGCTTGGGGGAGGGTTGTGGGGCAAGGCACCTTCCATGGGTTGCCTTGCCTCACTGAATCTGCCTGCTCACTGCAGTAGGCCCAGGGAGCTCTTCATGTGAGGCTATCCTTGATGACGGTGTGGAAACTTCAGGATGAATCAAAGCCATGCTCACAGCCAGCTCCTTCGATTTCAGTGGGTCTGCTCTGAGTATGACTTAATTGGATACAAACTTTCAAAGAGGGCAGCACGCAGCAGCCCAATTATTATCTGAGGCCAGTGGTCAGGAGCTCATGGCTCCCATGAGCCCATGTTGCAGGACTGGCACTCCTTGCCCACCTGTTTGCAGTCTCAGTTTGAGGTGCTGGTTTTTGGCTTTTAAAAGTGTAAGCAGCTTGAGGTTCTGTTCACTTAAGGGATGAGCTCCTCCCAGGCAATCCGCCTTAGATCAGGGATGATGGTTGTGGGGCACGCATGATTATTATTATACATTTATTTATACCCCACCTTTTTCTCTGACAGGGACTCAAGGCAGCTTGCAGATAAAATAGGAACGGCTAAAAACATGGGGGTGGGGTGGGAAACAACCATCAAAAAAACATTTAAGAATTTATAGAATTAAAACTATATCTATCTATCTATCTATCTATATGAGATCTATTGAAAAACATGCAGGTAATTACAATATAAACAGCATGGCACCAGCCCTTTAATTAAAAGCAGTCAGTTCCCAAAGCTTGTAGGAATAAGAAGGCCAGCAGAAGGACAGCAAGGAGGGAGCCACTCTAACTTCTCTAGGGAGGGAGTTCCAAAGCCTGGGAGCAAATACCAGGAAGAAACTTAATGGGTCCAAACCAAAGATGGAAACACTTCTCTTTTGGGATGCATTTGCAGCAGTGTAAGATCAGTTTTAAGCTACGTTGTTTATGGGATTTAGGGTATTGCTTGAACTTAATTTTTATTTATTATTATTATTATTATTTCATTTTTTACTTATTCCCAACCTTTTTTAAAAAGGCAGACTAGAAATGGAAGTTAATTATGACTGAAAGCACTTTGACAGTGTGATCGAGGCGTGTCTACTCAAGAAGTAATTCCTAGGGTAACTCCCAGACAAGTGTGCCTAGGATTGCAACCCCAGTAACTTCAGAGAGGTAGTGCCCAGATTGCAAAACGCTCAGCTCATAAAAGAAATAACAATTGGAAGAACGCAGGGTATGGTATGTTAATTAGCAGATTCTGCAGACAACGGAGATGATTCCAGGTGATATTTTTGTAACATTCTCTTTTGAATGGAAAAAAATGCAAATCTCGGTTAGCAGTACTTATGTACAAAACTGGTTCAGTGTGCAAGCCTGTCCTTTCCTGTTGCATTGACTCCTCTACTGTGAGCAACTGCTCCTAAAGACTCTATTTTGGCACACGCTCTCTTACTACACCCTCTTGGATGCAAATCCACCTTGCTTCCTCTAGGCATAGGAACACACCCATCGCCCTGCAGTTAAATGATCATGGGGGGGGGACTGATTTGCACGAGTATTTACAAGTGCCTTAAATACCAACACCGTTGCAACATTTCACAGATGTGCTGCAGTCATTTTTAATGTTATGAAATGTGGAGAAGGCTAGGCGTACTGGAGCCACAAACGCACACAAAGAAAGAGAGAAATCCCTCATTAAATTTGTTCTGGAACACTTTTCTGTTCGTATCACATGATGCGGTTCCGCCGGAGTTGATGCAGCAAGAGAGTATTCCAGAGTGTTGCTTGCATGTGAAAGACAGATGCGAAGTCTGACTACAACAGAGGCAATGTGTTTCACAAAGCAACTTCAGCCCAATGAACCTTCACCTGGAAGGATGTGCTCTATTGTGTCTTAAAAAATCATTGCCAAAATTGCCTGCAGGGCCCAGAAACAAAAGCGAAAACCAGCTGATGAGCTGAACTCTAAAGGAACACTAGCAGGACTAAAATCTTGAATTTCTTTGAGGCAGGGGCAAGTCCAAATCCAAATCCAAATCTCATTTCACTTACAGTCCACCAACCAGAAACAAAATGTAATAGTTACAGAATATTGAAAAGTACTTTAAAAGGCAGGAGGAATTAAAAAGCAAATTGTCAAAGTGAAATTGCTGCTTTTAGGAATTTTTGCAGCTTGCTATGCAATTTAAAAAATAAATAAATACAGATTTTCTAAGATAACCTTTGTCAAAACTCCTGAAGCTTTCTTACTGGGTATTGTAGGTCAAGATTTACCAAAAGACATGACAACAACAGCCAGAATGCTACTAGCTCAAAGATGGAATAGCGACGAAATACCAACGAAAGAACAATGGCAAGAAAAGTTAATGGAATACGCAGAAATGGCGAAGTTAACTGACAGACTTAAAGATAAAGACAATAATGACTTTAAAAAGGATTGGGAACCATTTAAGATATATGTACAGAAGCAATGCATTGAAATCAGCTCACTTGCAGGATTTGAGTAATACACTCACAATGAGCAAATGCAAACAGTAAACACAAATAGGGACTAAGAGGTTAAGAATACATTAGGAAATAAACTTATTTTAGCATAGAAGGTACACAAAATTATATGCAGAACAGAAATTATATACTCTAAACCAGAAAGGGAAGTCGGAGAAAGTCGGGGGGGGGGGGTTAAATTGAAAATGTAGAATGTAATCTGAATTTTCTGAATATGTTAAAATTTGATGAAAAATCTCAATAAAAATTATTTGCAAAAAAGAAAAAGAAATAAAATTACAGATTTTCTCTAATATGGGAGAATCTGTCAATTTCTGTTTCTCATTTTTCCAATATTAAGTTCAGTTCTCCACATTTCCACATCTTTTTTTAAAAAAAGTGCTCTTGAAAATTCATCAGCATTTTAGTGCAAATTTCTACTAATATGCACATTTTTGTATGCAATTTTGCCTAAATCACACATTTTTGCAAAGCATTCATTTGCAGGGCAGTTATATGGCAATATGCATTCATCCCTATTTGCTTGTGCAGTGTTTATGCATATTCATGTTAATCATTTATTAATCCCACACTTTCCAGTACTCATCGCTATCACTTTCTAACCACAAAAACTATGTGTTTTCCCCCGAACATGAAGATTTGTTGCACTAAGGGATACATGTGCTTTAATACATTTTAATTGTGCAAACCTAAATTCCAGTTTGCCATTGAATCCCTCCTGCAAAACACTGGCAGCTGTAGGCACCCTGGCTCCAGTGTCATCTGAATCACCCTTGTGGGAAATCATTTGTTAAATATTTATTTTACTACTTAAATCATTTAAGAGATTAAATAACATCAAGGCTTAGATGTATCAAATTATTTTGAATTGCTCCCCAATGACATGTATTATTTTTTTCTGATTTATTTGTCACTTGCTCCATAAGGAGTAAGGGACTAAAATGTATGGCACTTTAGCTGAAGAATGCAACACTCTTGTTCCATATTTCTGCATTTCTCTCATCACTACTGACCCATTTGTTCTCTGCTTTCTCAGGATGTAGCATCCATTGGATGACTACAATTTTGGCTACCAAGGGCAGAAACTGATTATTATTATTATTATTATTATTATTATTATTATTAATGTATTTATTTATTTATACCTCACCCATCTGATTCAAGAAATCATGCCCTTGAAAATATAACTTTGA
Source organism: Podarcis filfolensis (assembly GCF_964270895.1). Classification (NCBI taxonomy): domain Eukaryota; kingdom Metazoa; phylum Chordata; class Lepidosauria; order Squamata; family Lacertidae; genus Podarcis; species Podarcis filfolensis. The sequence continues at coordinate 53,462,136 of NC_139611.1, read as the reverse complement.
AATACTTAGGTCTCACTTTCAGAACAACAGTTAATACATTTGATACCATTTAATTGTTGTGTGTGTTTTAGCAGAAGTGTGCTGCCTAGACAAAGAGCTATATCCTTCAAGATGAGTTGTGTTATTCTGGAGTGAACATGAAGACAGTTGGAGGTGTTCCTTCTCCCTTTGTCTTTCTAGCCCCTTCCACAAAGACCTTCTAACACCATTAAGAGGAAAGGAACAGCATTCTCAGAACTGTATTAACTAGGGACAGCCCCCTTTTCTGGATTAAGAGGGTCAAGTCACTTTAAAATACTTAGGTGTAGGTAGGTAGGTAGGTAGGTAAGCTCAAAGGGACCACTTGGGCCTAGTGGATGCCAGCTTGCTTGGTGAGCAGTAAGAAGCTATGAGATATAAGAAGGCTTCCTTCAAAAAGTGGAAGTTCACATTTAAAGTCAAATCTATCAAATCCACACTGGGTTAGGGGGGCATCCTGTTTCACCACCTGAGGCAAAATGGGAATTTTTGACTCCCACCCTCCCAAAACTAATAGATTTCCATTTTCCGAAACAATATGAAAACTCAAACACAAACAACTTATGAAATTTGCACTTCCGAATTTTGTGATGCAGTTCTCCAACCAAATTATTTTTTTACAAAAAGGCATATTTTAGTGGAAAGTGTGCATAAGAAAGAATATATAAGTGAACATAACTTACAAAAATGCATTATATTGGGAGAAATTGCTTGCAAAAATGTGTGGATTATTCAAAACTGCAGACAAAAGCATGTTTATTTCCAATAAAATGCTGAAGATTTTTTATGATGATTTTTTTAAAAAATGGAAATTGTCGCAGAAATGTGGAGAACCGAATTTCAGGTTGGAAAAAATGTGAATCTGTAAGAACCAATACAGACAGATCTTTCCATCCCTAGTTGCTGTTATGCACACTGGAAATTGTACAACACTGAATTTCCCTGGGTTGTTCCCTGAAGGAAGTTTTCAACATTCTCAATCAGATCCTGAAACTAGACATTGGAGTTATTTTCAGGTCTGCACCTGTTTATTTGTTTGTTTGCTTGCTTGCTTGCTTCTAAAACATATATCCCACCCATTGTCACAAGACCCCCCAAGGGAGGTTACAACATATAATACATGATAAAACACGCAATTAACAAATGAAATGAAAATCTGCTGGTTTCCCACCACCCAGACCAAACTTACAGTGTTAAAAAGGCTAAACAGAAAGGTAGGCTTAAATTTAAATTGATTTCTTTATGTCTCCATTTGCTCGTGCAATTTCAAGTGTGTTTGTGCTCCAAGATTTGCCCTTTGCAAACCTCCATTCGTACATCTGCACAATATAAATCTCACATTGTTGCAGTCATATTTCACCTGGTAGACAGCTTCAAACTCTTCAAGTATTAATGAGGCTCTACTCATTTTGGAGTGCTGATCATGCCAAAAAAAAAAATTACATTTAATCTTACTGGATTGTGCTAATCAATCTACACTTTTCTCTTTTTCAACGCTATTTTCTTGCCCATTTCAATCCTGTTCAGGCACGCTGCACAGTGATGCTTATCTCCCCAGCCACCCATGGGCATAATCCAACAGAGTTAAGTTTGTGAAAAAGCCCACTGGGTTTCCGTGAGCTAAAGCCCATTTACCTCTATGCTGGATTGCAGTGAATGAGTCCAGTGTTCCCCACCACTATGACTCTCATTGGGTTGTTCCACCTTGGAATATTTCCCTGTGGAATTGCGGGCACTCAATGAAGCTGAATGTTGGAAGATTCTGGGTGGATCAAAGAAAGTCCTAGTTAGTTAACCCATGGAACTTGCTCCCACAGGAGAAAGCAATGGCCACCAATCCAGATGTCTTTAAAAAGAGGACTGGGTAAATGCATGGAGAAGCAAGCTATCAACTAGCCATGATGGCTATGCTCTGTCTCCACTGCCAGAGAAGACCAGTTGTTGGGAATCGCAGGAGGAAGAGGCTATTCTTACACTCAAGTCCTGCTTGAGGGTTTTCCACAAGCAACTGGTTGACCACAGCGTGAACAGGATGCTGGACTAGATGGACCTGATCTAGCAGGCTCAGCTTATGTCCAAAGGTCCACAGGCCATCTCCTGCAAACTAACTGCTTTTCTGCTTGATGAAAGAGTTTGGTGAGCAGATTTCCAAGGGTACCATTGGCACTTCATCCACCACAGCAACTGATACTGTATATCCTGATATCTGCAGCCCCGGGAGGCTCTTGGGGGCAGCTTCTGCAGAGCCCTTTGACTGCCTTTGAAAGGAACCTTCAGAGGAGACATTGAGCTGCTAATGAAAGGGCTGCTTCTAGTCGCTGTCTCTCTCGCTCATGGAGGTTTCTCTGAAAGCAAGACAAATGAAGAGCATCACGGCTCCAAAGCCTGCAGGCAAAAGGAAAGAAGATGGACTACCCTGGGCTTTCAAATTTCCACTAGGTCTCGCATCGGAAGATGGCTGACAATAACATCTCTCCGACCCACACGAGGTAATTTGGAGGCTATGATGGGGGTAATTAGCCTCCTTAACCCCCCAGGATTATGGGGGGGACGGCCCTTGCCTGCTGTGCCCTATACCACCCCCGAATTTGTGGGGGTGGGGCACTAGGCACAAAGCCCTCCTGTGGGATTCCGGCACTCCTGGACGCCGTCCCTGATTCGCGCCGCTAGTTGCAAGCATCTTCAAAAGAAACAATTTGGACGAGATAAATTGCACATGCTTCAAGGAAAAAGGGGAGTAAAGACTGCTGACAGAAGAGATCTCTGATAACAAGACAGGAATAAAATATGAGAAGATACGTCAAGATACGGTATGACAAATGACTGAGGGGGGAGGGGGGGAAACCTGCCTTCCTTTTTCTTATGTGATTTAACAAGAATCCCCTCCCCTAATGAGTCAGAAACTAAGGACTTAAGCTGTGGATTTAAGGCTGTGTGGAGATAAACTTTCGAACCAAAGCAATGTTTCAAGATGAAGCTGGAAAGCTAAGAGTTTTGGAATGACGCAGTTAAAAAAGCCGTCGCCATTTTGGGAGGCATTGTTGGAGCTCTTGGGTCTGGGAGGAGAAAGAGAGAAATAGAGTTGTTTACATATCGTGGATCAACTCCTCGGTGGGACTTAAGAGCGACAAATGCCAAATTTATGATGGAAAGAGCGATGCTATCTACGAAGGAGATATATGGAAACCATCTGGACTTTGTGGAGGAACGGGAAATCCACACAGGATTATTATTTTGCTTATCGGCTTAAGGAGACTAACAGAAGAGATCGTAAAGGAAAAATAGAAATTATATGAACAAGATATGATGTGGAAACACCAAGATAAGACTGGATAGAATTATGAACTTTGTCTGGACTGATTGGGACTGATTTGGACATTAACGCAGTAATAAGAAGATGATTTGAATCCCCCTTTGGATCTTGAAGTATGGGTTCCCCCAACAAAATTTAAAAATTTGGCTTTGTAATTTGGAATTATGTGATGTGATTTAATTTGATGTGATTGGCCAGTTAATAAAAATTATTTAAAAAAAAAACAAATTTCCAGATTTCTATGCTCATCTCATGATTTAAAAGGGTTCACTCAGAAACACACTGGAGCCATAAGGCTCTCCCTCATCCAGCCTAGGTCTAAAAGCCAGTCTTCCTTGGCAGGAGCTTACAGCTGGTGGCAGATGGGCAAAACCAGCTCTTAAAAAGCAAAGAGGAGGAAAGAACTGAAATTATTGGGATGGTAAACCATCCATCTTTTTTTATTTTAAAAAAATCACTGCCAAAGCACGGCAACATTCAGCAAGGAGTGCTGCCTCTTCCATGGAACACCAGCATGTGGGGTTCTTCTGGAGTGTGGGGTTACCCTTGTTCCAGGGGGCTATGGGCAAAACTTTGAAGGGATCTCATCCTTCAGTGGGGGTTAAGCCTTCTCTGGGTGATAGCTCCACCAGCTCCAGAAAGAAGAGCACCCAGATCTGAGCCAAAGGGGAGCCACCAAACTATCTTCTGCCTGAGGGAGAAGCTCTGGAGCGGTGAGCATGTATCCTATGGAGCAGGAAACTCAATCTTCCAGAGTCTGCCACCTTCTATGAGATTGGCTTCAGAATTAGAGGTGGGCAGTTTCCGTTAAAAGGGCAGTGCATCAGGAAAGAAGCCCACTGTGGTTTTAACCAGTGAGGTGGTGAATGTCAGCCAGCGAGCCAACCTATGCACTGCACACCTCATTTCTATCCTAAGGGAGGGAAAACACCAATGCTTGCAATAAGCTAGCTGCTTCAGAAAGACAACCAACCAGTTCTTCCTCCTGATTCCTTCTCTTTTAGTAAGAACTTGTTGGTAAAATAAATCACTTCCTTCCAGGCTTTACTTCCTTCCTGCTTCTTCTCCCAGTCCAGGCAGTATATGCTAGTGTTAACTTCTCAGCCTCATCTTGGCCACATGTAAAACCTAGGCTTAGACTGGCTTTGTTTGCCATGACTAATTAACCTGACGTTATCCCTCCAACCAGCAGTTTTACCAGACTCTTTCTTTTTGCACACTGCTGCAGAATATAGTTACTAAACACCAGCAGGAATGACCAGCAGTCAAAGACACTCCCTTACACAAGGAAAGGGGATAAATTGGTGCTGTTCTTGTTTTAATACAAACCTACCCAAGTTGGATTACAAGAATCAATATTTGCACCAAGAGGTAGCTATCGTTTGAAATCTGCACTTTTCTAAATTTTGTGATGCAGTTTTCCAACCCAAAATTGCATTATATGTGTGGAATTTACACACACACACACACACACACACACACACACACACACACACATTAGGTGAAACAAAGCATTAAAAATTAATTGCATGAGAGGAACCCCCTCATCTGGCAGCTGTCACTCACCTCCCTGGAATTACTGGGCACCTTTGGCAACCAGGCAAGTAGTTAAATCCAAGGCTGGTCTAGACAAGAGACAGACAACTCTGTTGCTTTCTATGGCTATCTTTATACCCTTTTCACAAAAATTCTGCGCTTATGGCGTCTGAAGGAAAAGAGTTAAATTTTCACCAGTGTGTGAAGACATCAGCTCATGAACTACAATTCTAGTTTTTCACACACGAATTGTTTAAATATGTTATTCAGTGTTATCTTGAGGCACCGACATAAAGTGTGTAGGTAAGAACACTCGGAAATGGAGCCCAAAATAGAGGCTGTTCTCAAGTGATTTTGTTTAAGATGCAAATGGCATATGGAAGTCTGTGACTTGTACAAGTAAATGCCTATAATGCAGGTTGCCAAGCTTATACGATGAAGCCTTTCCCCACCTGAAATCCTCCATATCTTTTGGACTGAAACTCTCATCAGACCCACCCAGCACAGCCACACAGCCAGGACAGGTGCAATCCGAATCTTCAGGAGGACAGGAAGTCTGAGGATGGGTCAAATCTCAGCAGTGTTATTTGTTCATTTATCAAATGTATATCCTACCCTTCCACAGGCGGCAAGGGTGGCACGGAAGAAGTGACAAAACAATAAAAACGTCTTGAAAACAATTCCAATACAGATGCAGAGTGGGATAAGGGTCCCAGCTTAAAAAACATGGTTGGAAGAGGGCAGTCAGTGTAGACAATACCAAACTAGATGGGCCAGTGGTCTGACTTAGTAGAAGGTAGTTTCCTATACTCCTACAGAAGCCAGTGTGGTGTAGTGGTTAGAGTGCCAGGCAGATGAACTGAGAAACTAGTGTCCAAATCCCTGTTCATCCATGAAGCTTGCTTGGTGACCTAGGGGGCCAGCCACTGCTTCTCAGCCTAACCTACCTCACAGGGTTGTTGTGAGGATAAAATGGGGTGGTGGAGGAGAACTGTGTTGTGTTTTGGGGAGGAAAGGTGGGATATAAATGTAACTAATGAATGAATGTTTTGCAAAGGTTGAGCTTGTGGGAAGTATTTCCATTTCATCAGCTCTTGAGCCCGGGTAATCCAACAGGTGCTATATCCACATTTCTCTAAGATGAAAGGGTCATTCAAAGAGCCAGGAGTGCCTATTGCAATCTCAGTGCTAGCACTCGTCATCTGTTTGGGGTCAAGATGGAGGGGAGGACACAATCTATTGTGTGTGTGCTTAATATGTCCCAACTTAAAACAAAAAACAACACACACACACCCCAATTCCCCTCCACACTCTTCCCCATCTCCACACGCCAAATAAATTATTTGGTTCTATGGAAAAGCACTTGATCAGGGCAGTGTTTACACAGCTTTGGATTGTGGACTGTTTTTGTTTTTCCAGTTCTGGAAGAACATTTATGCTGCACCCTTTCAAAGGCACAATCAGGAATGACAATCTGCAGCAGTAGGATGGTGAATGAACCGTAGGATATATCACGCATATCCCATTGCCTCTGGCTCCCCCAGCCTCTGGTACAAGCAAGTTGTGACTTATTTCAACCATACATACTATTTATTGCTTGCTTTGTGTCTACTTACCTGCATGTGAAGAGGAAGAGGAGGGGGAGGGATTAAAGGATATTGTAGTTGGAAAAGGTTCAGAAAAGGGCAAACAAAACAATCAACTGGATGGAAAGGCTGCAGTGTTTGGGAATTTGGGAACTGGCAAGTAAAAGACAACATGATGGAAGTTTATAAAATTATGCATGGCTTGGAGAAAGTGGAGAGAAAGGAGTTTCCTCACACTCTCATAACACCAGAACCCATGGACATCCAGTAAAGCTGAACATTGGAAGATTCAGAATAGATAAAATAAAGTCCTTCTTCACACTGTGCATAGTTAAACTATGGAATTCGCTCCCACAGGAGGCAGTGATGGCCACCAACTTAGATGGTTTTGAAAGAGGATTAGACAAATCCATGGAGGACAAGGTTATCTATGACTACTAGCCAAGATGGCTATGTTCTACTTCCACTGTCACAGGCATCTGGTCAACCACTGTGAGAAAAGGATGCTGGACGAGATGGTCCTGATCCAGCAAGCTCATCTTATGTTCTTAAAGGAGGAAGAAGTGGCACTGCTCTTTGAACTCACCCCCAACCTATTCCCTTTGTTGCTTGAGGGTGGTTCTCTGCTGCACCAACCTGCATCCTCTAGGTATGCATGAGCTGAAGAGGAAGATGTTGGTTTCCAGAAGTACCAAAATAAACAACCCATGCACTTAGAGCACCAGCAAGTTCTCTTCATTCCAATGGGCTTCTATGAAAGAGGAGGTGTCCAGCAGTTCAGAGGCAAGAAGTAGTTATTAATTTGGAGGGGGAACAGACATGAAAATCCTTCTTCCAATATTTAACATGATGACAAGCTTAATGAATAACAGATCTGATGCATACCTCACTGTATAGGTAAAGGGAACTTCAGTTTTTCATTTTCTGCAAGTTCGCCCCACCATGTAAACATTCTTCACCCTCGATTAAAATTACTCATGGTGCAGTTCTACAGGCTCTTCTAGATTGGCACCCCGGAGCTGAATCCTGATTCACAAACAAAACAAAGCATCTAATTACTGGAGCTTCGTCATTCTACTACTGCTAGCCTTTATTAGCATAAGTGAAAACAGTAAAATCATACAAAGTCATCCAAATACCAGTACATTGATAATCTAAACACATACAATATATAAAAGACTAGATAAGCCACCATTGAATAAATCAGGCAACTTTAGATTTAGCTTTAAAGATCTCGGCTAAGTACCCTGAAACAATCTTGGTAGTTTCGGGAGTATCATCCCTCAACAAATACTGGATTACAGACTTGTCTTCTGAGGGAGGGAAGTAGACATTTACCAAAATTACTTGTTGGTTATTCATAGTTAAAAGGTAAGCCTGGGCTAATAGAGGATAAGTGCCAAGAGGAGTTGTTTCAAATGGCAGACCAGATCTGATTAAGATCAATAGGCCAGCTTTGTGGCAGCCTTTGGAGAATTGTCTATGAGCGGGTAAGTTATATGAAGAAAACCCCAATATGGGCACCTGCTTATTGCCAATCAGGTTTGATCCAAAGGTCTATGACCATCCAGAAGGACATAGTCTTTTAGATGAGAGGCACTAGGGAGGGTTGGGGTAAGTTCCATATCCTCTGAATTCAGGTCTATCAGTGGGGTTTGAAATTTCCAGTTCAGTTGCGGGGATTCTTGGTTTTCAAGGAATAAAAATTTGGCACCATTGCTTTGACCAGTTTGATTTCCCTCAATTATTGAGGGTATTAAGTTAAGTGTATTATCTTTAGAGCTGAGAAAGATGTTGTTCTCAGTTTGAAGGGCACTGCTGAGATGTTCCGTTTAATATTTGAGTCACAGATTGGTCGAATCATAGATGGCTTTAGAGGGTTTGGAGATTTTTCTTTACTCATGGGTAGGCTTGCCTTTAACAGGTCATGTTTATAATTCTCTGCTGTTCCTACTCAGAAAGGGTCTGTGAAGGTTCTTGGAGATTTTCTTCCAGGGTCTCATGTTCCAAAGGCATGTTTATCCCCAGGCCTGGGTCATCTGGTTGACCTGCCCAGGGAGCATCATCCTTTTGGACAATTTTTATAGCACTCACCTTATCCCCGTTAGTAGTTTCTGGAGAGTCATCTTTGTCCCTTTCAGATAGAATCGCAAAGCGGTTGGAAATAGAAGTCTGTGGTGGGTAAAAGTCTTCAATTCTTAGCTGTTTAGCAGCAGGAAGGATGTAATCATCACAAACTTTCAGGCGTTTTAATTTAGCTTTAGTTTTGCAACGATTTAATCCATGTCAGTCCCAGGGCAATGCATTTTTAAGGTTTGCCCATTTTTGTTGCAGCTCAATGTCATTATTTTTTGCAGTTTCATTACTCGAGGTAGTATCTGGATATCCAATGGTTTCAGTCATTGGGTAGATTATATTCACATTTGTAATCACTGGGCCTCTCCTATCTAAATTGGCCACCAGAGTAATTTCCTTTTGTGTTGATCCAAATTCCTCCTCATCTAGGTATCTCATTTCTGTCCAGAGCTCAGGATTTGTCATCTGCTGAATTGTTTATGTTGCAGGAGGAAGTAAGTTTTCCTATTTTTTACTTCATACATTATTTTTTGATAACAGATTTATCTCTGCCATAACCCTTTGCTGTGCTGGGTCATTTTGGTGAATGATCTGGCCATTCACTGTACCATCATCCATCTCATCTCTGGGTTTGACTTTCCTGGGACTTGTTCTCCCTTTCCCATTTTTTATCTCCTTTATCACTTGTAACTTAAATTCCTTTAATTTTAATTTTAAGCCCATTGCTTCTTCTGCACTGCACGAATTAAGTTCTGTTAAACAGCTTCTCAAACGGGTGAGCTCCCGTTTCTCTGTCCTAGCTCCTGCCATCCTAGCAGTTCAAAAGCACACCACTGCAAGTAGATAAATAGGTACCACTGCGGCAGGAAGGTAAACAGCATTTCCATGCACTCTAGCACTCATCATGGTCCTCCGTGCGCCAGTAGCAGTTTAGTCCTGCTGGCCACATGACCCGAAAAACTGTCTGTGGACAAACGCCAGCTCCCTCGGCCTGAAAGCGAGATGAGCGCCATAACACCATTGTCACCTTTGAATGGTCTTAACTGTCCAGAGGTCCTTTACCTTTTACCTTTACCTTAAGTCCTGTTAAATAGCTTCTCAATAAGTCTAGCCTTTCCAGGATTTCTATTTGGGCCATGGTTGGCAAAATCAAATATTGACACATTAAGGCTTTCTCTCCTGAAGTAAAATTTTCTATCCACTTGATAGAAAAGTATTGTGTGGAGTATTGTGGGTGGTGTGTAGGTGGTATCTTCCATTCTGGTTTTGATGTCTCTTGGGCAAGGATTCTTGGGTCCAATTCAAATCTATAAGGTTTTCCTCACTTTGGTTTGGAAAAATCTTTATCTTTGCACTCGACAGCCACATCACCGCTGACATGGGCACTGATCTAGCAGACTTCACCAACCTGGTGCCCTCCAGATGTTTTGGACCACAGCTCCCTTTGGCCCTCAACCTGCATGACCAGGTTGGCTAAGGCTGTGCTGTAGTATGATGAAGAAGGGTCTTTGATCTGAGAACAGAAGGATGCTCTGGGCCAGCCAGACTGCCTCAAAGGAGACAGACACCTGTCCCTAATATAAGAGGAGAGTATCCACTCAATAGTTTCTCAGATTGATTCTCCCTTGGTGTCCCAGTCCATACATGGGTAGTCACTTGACTCTACATCTCCAGTCAGAAAAATCACCATGGCTGACCATGAGCTTGCTGGTGCCCTTCAAGGGAAAGGCCACAGCTGAGTGGTAGAACATCTGCATTGCATCCAGAAGATCCCAGGTGCAATTCCCAATGGCATCTCCAGGTCAGGTGAGCAGAGAACCCTTCTTGAAACCCCAGAAAGCTGCTGCCAGCCAGTGTAGGCAAGACTAAGATAGATGGACCCAATTGTCTAACTTGGTTATAAGGCAGCTTACTATGCTCCCACTGTCCAGCTCTGCTTCCCCGCCCAACACTTCAGCAGACGACAACAATTCTCACACAACACAGCAGCCCAGAGCATCTGAGTTTCTCAAGTATGAAAAATCCATGCCAGACATGGTCACTGCAGACAGAGGGAGAAAATGTCACCGTTAATCATTAAGAATAATGCCCTCCTCGAGCTCCCCACATCTCCTGTGGCAGTGGCTTCATTGTTTGTCATCTTGCCAAGGCGCTGGGGGGCTGGCAGGACCGTTTGTGCAGAAGGACGCTTGCCACAGCCGGCTCTAAATGGAGGCCATCCGACTGCCAAACAGGGATGAAGAAATCTGCCCATCCCAATTTTTCATTTTGCCAAATTTATGTTCAGTTCACCACAATTCTGCAGCAGTTTATTGTCTTTCTTTTTAAAAGGTTCGATTTTTTTTAAAAAAAAATCCCCAGTATTTTAGTGTGCAAAGTTTTTCTTCCTCTCTCATAACACTGGAACTCATGGACATCCAATGAAGCTGAACGTTGGAAGATTCAGGACAGATAAAAGAAAGCCCTTGTTTACACAGAGCATCATTAACCTGTGGAACTCACTCCCACAGGAGGCAGTGAGGGCCACCAAGTTGGAAGGTTTTAAAAGAGGGCTGCACACATTCCTGGGGGATAAGACAACCTTCTGTTTCTGAGTACCAGTTGTTGGAAACCACAGGAGGGGAGAGGGCTCTTATGCTAGACTCCTGCTTGTGGACTCCTCATTGGTGTCAGGAGTTCAGCCTACACTTGAGTAGGACCCTGGCAGAGACACATGCCTGACTGGTATGTTCCCTCCCTCCTGGTCAATCGTTCGGGAGCTTCATAAGCTTTCTTCTGCCCAAACATCACAGCGACCGATGCCAACAGACATCGGCACACTTAGGGATCTGCAGAGTTTGCGCATCATGCGCGTGACAGACCTCAGCAACTCAGCATTTTGGCTAATCTACTTTATTTACATATAAACACACTCAGAGCACTGCAACATGGCTCCCTCTCCCTCTAGCATCAGACAGCAAAGAGAAAAGAACAAAGGACAATAGTCCCACTTCACTACACGGTAACACAAACATCCTGTCTCTGTCACTTCCCACTCTGTGGAGTCAAAATACATACTGTCATGTGAAAGACAAAAATCCCATGATTGCAATCAAAGATCAGGAATTCTAACAGTTGAGGCATCTGGTCGACCACTGTGAGAACATGGTGCTGAACTGGATGGGCCCCCTTTGGCCTCATCCAGCAGACTGTTCCTAGGTACTTTACCTAATGCACACATCTTTGTAAGCAATTCCCCCTAATACAGTGTATTTGTGTGTGTTATTTTCACTAACAATACAAAACACACCACTAACAAGGTATGCACCTTTTCCCCCCGACCACCCTAATATATACATTTTGTGCACATTTTTTAGGTTGGAGAATTGCAGGTTTTGAAGGCTTCCTGCATTTCAGTTCATGTATTGGTTCCAGAAGTGCAAAGTTCACAATAAAATGTGAACTGAACTGAATCTGCCCCCCCCACTCCCATCCCTATTGGTGAGTACTAAATACGAGACTTCCTCAGTGATCGCTGAGGCTTATCCACACTTACCCTTTGCCCCACTCTTTCTAGGCGCAGGTCTGTGCTTAGAAGCCCCATGTCCAAGTGTTCTTTCTGTGCCCCAGCGCTATCCACGCAAAAACTTGCTGTTTAAAGGTAAAGCACAATGAATGGCGTTTCAGGTGTTTCACGGATTGCTGCTTGTTCCAGTTGAGCTTTAAAGAGCAGGTTTTTGCAGGAAAAGCTCCAGAGCAAGGAGGGGGAGGCAGGGAGGATGCTCCAACATGGAAGTTTAAAACTTGGACCATGCCTGGAAAGAGCAGAGGAAAGCTAAGTGTGGCAAGCCCTGAAAAATGTCTGTTGCCAACAACAGAGGCACCAGACAGTCTGCAAAGCTAAACCTTGTTGGTTTGGGGAAGTGGCTGAGCATCTGCTTTGTGTGTGGAAGGTCCTGGGTTCAGTTCCTGGCAGCATCTCCTGGTAGGTCTAGGAATGCCCCGTTTGTAACCCTGAAGAGTAAATGTCTGCCAGTAAACGTTGACTGTACAATGTCCATTGGGTAGCCAAGTCAACTTTCTGTGTTGGATGTTTCAAGAAGGCCTCGACCGGATGTTTCAAATCATAAAGATGAATTAGCTGCACAGTAAAGATTGTGATTCAGTCTTTCCAATAAAATAGAATAAAATAAAAATCAGACAGAATCTGAAAGGGGGAGAAAAGGAGCAATGGCAGGTTTAATCATTTCTCTCTGCCTCAGATCTTCTTCACATGTAAAGGGCAATTATTAATTAGTTGTCTGTGACAAGTTGTTAATGTCACTCTCCTTTTAAGTGCTGGTGTTAGAATCCCAGATCTGTAATAACTATGGGTTTGACCCGGGTTACCCCATTGTATGGCTCATGTGGTAGAGCAGGTAATGGTGACTGGCTCCATCTAATGCTGTGACTGACCGGTGGACATTATTATTATTATTATTATTATTATTATTATTATTATTATTATTCTGCTCAAGGCAGCTTATACAGACTAAAAACATATGAAAGATAATAGTTAAAACACAATTAAACTTTAATAGAAGTAAAACAATGTAAAAAGAATCTATTGAAAATACTGATAGTAAAAACAGCACAGTACTATTAAAAACTCTTTCCTTAAAAAAACACAAAAAACACACATTCAGTTCCCAAAGCCCTGTCAGAATAAAGCAGCCTTCACCTGCCAGCAAGACAACAAGCAAGTATGGCTGTTCTGGCGGGGACTGATGGAGCTTCTGGTTCAAAACATGTGGATGGGACCAGGTTGGCAAAGGCTGATTTAGATGCTGCAGAAATATAGTTATCAACAATTCTCCACTTATCCCCCCAAATGTTAAGATGCACATAGAGTTATTTCCTATTAAAGAACAACAATAACAACAAACAGAACATCCTTACAATGATTTGCCTGCGCAGGCAATCACGGAGGCTGCTACTTCTATTTAAAACCAGGCACACTTGTATTGCACCAACTTACCAAAGTATATAAAAATGGTTTCCATTTAAGAATAACAGACTGAGAGGTTTGGCAAGGGAATCGAGGACAGGCAGAAGATTTAGACAAAACCAGATTCTCCTTCCTGAGGACATCTCCACGGCTATTTCATATACTTCAAGTAGTAATTAACAACAGAAAGGTTTGGAACCCAAGACTGAGGCTCGGGCGTTTGAGAAAGAGCTAACAGATGTCCTTCAGAATTCCTCCTGGCCCTAAGAGCAGAGCTGCAGTAATTTACTTGATATGGTGTTTATTTAGCTGCTGCAGACATATAGAGTTATCATAATCATGAACAGGCTATATTAGGCATAAGAAATGCTGGGCAGACCATTGTCCAAACGGTATCATGTAAGGAATGCATTAAGGCAAGCATCTGCAGAAGAGCTCTCCAATACCTACCTGAAACACACACAGAGAGAAGGGGGGGGGGAGAAACACAGATATAATGTGCCACAGATAATTTGAATGATTTGGGGATATTTTTTAAAAGAATAATTGTGTCTCAATTTTTGTGTGTGTGTGTGTGTGTGTGTGTGTGTGTGTGAGAGAGAGAGAGAGAGAGAGAGAGAGAGAGAGAGAGAGAGAGAGAGAGATTTGAATCAAATCACTAAATCCTGGCATAGCTCAGTAAGCTCTCAGTGCAGCATAGCTGCCTCCCCACCACCTTTGAAAAATGAAAGAATTAGATTCAAAAACAAACAACTTCAATTTAACACCAAACTACAGGATCACCAATCTTAAAAATGTCAGATTGTAATGGATCTTAATACCCATATAAAACACAGGCGTGCTCACACGCAGGAAGGGAAAAAAGCAGCCACATTGTTCCTTTGGTAATCTATAGCAACCTCACAGAATTTCAGTGAAGGGGAAAGCAGGGAAAAACACCTTATTACTTCTAACTCCTGCGAGCCATTTTGGTCTCCAAAGGTTTTAGACAGCCGGAGGCCATGTGTCTGCAGTGTTTCGGGAAATGACTTGCCTTCGCACGAACACTGCTCTGTTCTGAAGCACTCCTGCCCCCCAGCCATCCCCCGCTCTGCTCCCGGTTAACTCTTCCTTACCTGCATCGCATCATCATCATGCCAGCTGCCTTGTTGGTTTTGTAGGATTTCAACATGGTTTAACATGGAGAGAAAGGCAGCCCTCCCTCATTCTCTCTCTCGCTCTTCCCATTCCTATTTCAGAGATACAAATCAACACAGAGGATGCACCTCTCAGGGAAATGCCCCTCCAATATTTTGACTATACTAACAAAGTTTCCATACATCTTGGAAGTGAAGAAGAGTTTGGATTTGATATCCCGCCTTTCACTCCCTTTAAGGAGTCTCAAAGCGGCTAACATTCTCCTTTCCCTTCCTCCCCCACAACAAACACTCTGTGAGGTGAGTGGGGCTGAGAGACTTCAGAGAAGTGTGACTAGCCCAAGGTCACCCAGCAGCTGCATGTGGAGGAGTGGAGACACGAACCTGGTTCCCCAGATTACGAGACTATCGTTCTTAACCACTACACCACACTGGCTCTCAGGTTGTGGGTTTTTTTAAAAAAAATCTAAGTAGAAATTGGGGGCGGGGCTGTAATTAAGTACAGTGGTACCTCGGGCTACAGATGCTTCAGGTTACACGATTTCGAGTTGCGCACCGCTCCAAACCCGGAAGTACCATAACGGCTTACTTCTGGGTTTCAGCGCTCATGCAGAAGCACTAAATTGCAAATTGTGACCTGCGCGTGCGCAGACGTGGCGCTGTGGGTTGCGAATGGTGCAGGTTGCGAACGTGCCTCTCGCACAGATCACGTTCGCAACCCGAGGTTCCACTGTAGAAGCATTATCACCAGGCAGATGAGGAAGGGGGAAAGCGACAGATTTCTAGAGGGAAATGTATTCAGCAATATTTTGTCTAGTTCTTTCATTAAAAGATAGTGTTTTAGGAGACTGAGCTATGAACTGGCAAACCTCTCTACCTCCCTCTCCGCCATCTGCAGGGTTGTTGTAAGGATACGTGAGATATGTAAAGCACTTTTTATAGAACTATGATTTAATTTTTCACGTTTGACTATAGTCCAGTTCCAAAATAACATCCCCTAATTGCTTAAATGCGGGGAGAAGTGGACATCCCACAACGAGAGATGTAGGAAATCTAGAGAATGCAGGAAGGGAAACAGCCTATCCAGAGGCGGATTTTGGGAGTGCAACTGGTTCAGCCGCAATGTGCGTGGAGTCTCGGGGGCACCGCAGGGGGTGCTGCAGCTCTGATGTAGAATGGAAGGTGAGAGGCAGGGGACACCAAATTTTGGTGTCACTCAGTGCGCCACTGAAATTTGAGACCCTGAGGTCCGCCACTGGCTTTCTTCTCCTTTATTGAATCATAGAATCATAGAATCATAGAGTTGGAAGAGACCACAAGGGCCATCGAGTCCAACCCCCTGCCAAGCAGGAAACACCATCAGAGCACTCCTGACATATGGTTGTCAAGCCTCTGCTTAAAGACCTCCAAAGAAGGAGACTCCACCACACTCCTTGGCAGCAAATTCCACTGTCGAACAGCTCTTAGTCAGGAAGTTCTTCCTAATGTTTAGGTGGAATCTTCTTTCTTGTAGTTTGGATCCATTGCTCCGTATCCGCTTCTCTGGAGCAGCAGAAAACAACCTTTCTCCCTCCTCTATGTGACATCCTTTTATATATTTGAACATGGCTATCATATCACCCCTTAACCTCCTCTTCTCCAGGCTAAACATGCCCAGCTCCCTTAGCCGTTCCTCATAAGGCATCGTTTCCAGGCCTTTGACCATTTTGGTTGCCCTCCTCTGGACAAGTTCCAGTTTGTCAGTGTCCTTCTTGAACTGTGGTGCCCAGAACTGGACACAGTACTCCAGGTGAGGTCTGACCAGAGCAAAATACAGTGGCACTATTACTTCCCTTGATCTAGATGCTATACTCCTATTGATGCAGCCCAGAATTGCATTGGCTTTTTTAGCTGCCGCGTCACACTGTTGGCTCATGTCAAGTTTGTGGTCAACCAAGACTCCTAGATCCTTTTCACATGTACTGCTCTCAAGCCAGGTGTCACCCATCTTGTATTTGTGCCTCTCATTTTTTTTGCCCAAGTGCAATACTTTACATTTCTCCCTGTTAAAATTCATCTTGTTTGTTTTGGCCCAGTTCTCTAATCTGTCAAGGTCGTTTTGAAGTGTGATCCTGTCCTCTGGGGTGTTAGCCACCCCTCCCAGTTTGGTGTCATCTGCAAATTTGATCAGGATGCCCTTGAGTCCATCATCCAAGTTGTTGATAAAGATGTTGAATAAGACCCGGCCCAAGACAGAACCCTGTGGCACCCCACTAGTCACTCTTCTCCAGGATGAAGAGGAACCATTGATGAGCACCCTTTGGGTTCGGTCAGTCAGCCAGTTACAAATCCACTGAGTGGTAGCATATTGTTCCCCTTTCAAAGGAGAAAGTGAAGAGGCCTTATCTAGGGACTCATCCACACTGTTGTTTAATGTGGATAGGGAGCTTCCTGTACTTCTATTAATTCTCTGTTGCCCACATTACATTCTTCCTCCAAATCACTGCCATCCCACATTTCCCCCTTCATCAGTCTGGGTTGCCTCATACTCTCTTATTGTTAGAGTATCCCTGGTACGAGTAAAACCAGACTGAGGGAGGGGAAAGTGTGAGAATGCAGTGATTTGGAGGAGAACGTCGTATGGGCAATGGAGAATTAATGGCGGTACAGGGAGATCCCTATCCACATTAAATGCAAGTGTGGATGAGCCTGAAGGCTGGTCAAAGTGCACAAGAAATACAGGCAGTCTCTATGGCAGTGGCCATAGCACTAGGCTCACCAGTGAAGAAGTGTCCAATCCATTTTAGGATCCAGTGCTATGTTGGAATGCTGGGCATGCAGTTGAAAACACATTCTGCAACATGAAAAGGCATCCTTCCTGGGCACCTTCTCAGTTGTTTGAAGCAGCAAAATGTCCCCCAAACAGCCCCAAGAACAGATACAGTATCCTCACTTTCTCCCCCCAACTGCAGGGGTGTGCGGGTGTACGTGTTCAGATACTGTATCAGTTTCACAGCTCTTTAAAACCTCTGGAAAAGTCTAAGTCAAGGTCACAGCCAACAGACTAAAAGATGTGTGTGACAGGCCACAATGTTTCTTGGTGTCAAAGCAAACAGCACTAAGACAGAAATAAAACCCAGCACTTCTGAATGAAAAGAAGTGAGGAAAAAACAGAGAAATGAGTTTAGCGGCTAAGTGGTTAATGCAATTCCTAAGTGTTCAACAATCATTGCAATTTAGTGCCATTTCGATTATTACACAATAAACAGACCATGTTGTCTGGAAGCAAATTTTTATGAGAATAGCTGAAGGGCCTGCAACTTATTTAGCTGCTGAAACTCCAAAGGAAGGAACAATTCTGGATGCTAAGACTACAGATCAAAAATGCCCAGGTACAAGAGAGAGGTGACTGTGGGGTCAGTACTATGGTAACCAGCCACCCAAAACCTTTTTTTAAAAAAAAATTAAGTGAGTAGTTAAGATGCTCTTTGCATTCAGCCATTTTAACAAATGAGGTTACACATTCTGTACCGCAAAATATGTGGCAAAGCTGTGAGTTTTTGACAAGAACATCACATACATGGTACATTCAACCTGTGAAAACATGTAAAGTTCTGATTTAATAACAAAAAATGCACATTTCATTAAGGGGCACTGGTAACCAGCTAAGAATTCCTAAATGTGATGAATGGAGAAAATGAGTTTTAGGATTAATTCCATTCCATTTATTTTAGAAGCAAATGCATAGTCCAGTACGCAGGCAGATGACAAATAAGAGAAAACAATGCCAACACATAGCCAAACTTGTGTGTATACTGCAAGTCTGTATAACGTAAATGTGAGTATGAGGTGTAACAGCAACTGGGTTCTGCAGCAGAAGTAGTATGTCTACCATCAAAATTCTTTAAGGCAAAGAATGGGGGTGGAATTGGGATTTGAAGATTAGAACATAAGATGAGCTCTGCTGGATCAGGCCAAAGGGGGCCCATCTAGTCCAGCATCCTGTTCTCACAGTGGCCAACCAGATGCCCCAATGAGGAGCCCACAAGCAGGACTCTAGCACAAGAGCCCTCTCCCCTCCTGTGGTTTCCAGCAACTGGTATTCAGAAACATTTCTGCCTCCAACTGTGGAGGCAGGGCACAGCAGTCACGGCTATCAGCCATCAGTAGCCTTCCTTCTCCTCTATGAATTTCTCTTGTCTTCCATTATAGCTATCCAGGTCGGTGGCCATCACTGCAAAGGCAGTTTTAGGATGGTGCACCTGTTGCAACTGGGTGCCTTGCTGCAGGGGGCACCACAATAATGCTGTAGAACGGAGTGAGAGAGGTGGGGAGGCTACCAAATTTTAGCATTACGCAAGGCACTGCTGAAATCTGAGAGCCCAAAGCCCACCACTGATCACTGCCTCCTGTGGGAGCGAGCTTCATAGTTTAATGATGCACTGCATGAAGTAGGGCTTTCTTTTTGACTGTCCTAAATCGTCCAACATTCAGCTTCATCGAATGTCTGTGAGTTACCAGGAAGGGGGAAAACACCTTTTCTCTCTCTACTTTCACCATGCCATGCATCATTTTATAAACTTCTATCATGTCACCTATAATGAATGACAGGGTAATGAAAAGAGGTCATGGGCTCATTCCAATGAAGGAAAGCCTGCAGCAACACTCTTTTTGTGATTTCACCCAACCATCATTTACCCTACTTGACAATACCTGCACCCTCCCAAGCTGCAGGTCTGAAGGCCATGCGATAGAGGTTTACTGAAGCTAAGCAGGTCTGCGTCTGGTCAGTGCCAAAACAGGAGATCACCTGGGGCCCCTTGCCTCCATTCCCACTCTATATTGCCTGGAGTTTCATCAAGGAAGGAAAATGGGATAGAAATGTAACAAATCGTAAATACATAGCTTGTTTTGGGAATGGCTTAGAAGGCGAAATGACAAAAAGCCAATTCGTGCCTTCAATAGCAATCACCTAATAGAAAACACCCAGGCCGTAATACGCTCCTCTAGTTCTAGAATGGCTCTCAAGATTAGGTAAGTGCCTTAGGTCATGAGAGGCAGTGAGCCATTAGGACCAATGAGAGCAATTTCAAATTATTATGTGATAACTGCAATTATCATGTGAATACCATAACATATCTATTAGCAACGTGAAATCTCCTTAAATCAAGATGGCATTTAAGAAACCCGGTTATTTTCTGCAGGTCCAGATGCTATTAAAAGTATGGCACCCCAGGAAACTAGACGTGAAGATTTTTTAAAAGACGGTTCGATGGGCACATGTGCCATAGGGCTTTCCCAAAACAAACAAAAGCAAGGATCTGTCCAATAGACATGCAGCTGTTAATCATTTGCTGCTTGCCACAAATCAGTCTTCCTCGGCCTGCTGATATTTTGGACTACAATTACCAACAGCCCCAGGAAACATGGTTTGTATAATGCTGGAGCTGATGGGAGTTGTAGTGCAGAACATCGGGATTGTTCCGGGATTGTTGGGACAGGCAGCTAGCAAGACAGAATCCTTCCTCAAAGTGATGCTTCTGTTGCAATATCATTGCCTTCTCCCAGAACTCAAGACGTAATATTTTGTGGCCAGGAACACTTTCCAAACTGGCAAACCTAATGATACTTGGAGTGGTGGTGGGTGGGTGGAATATCATGATTGACTGTTGTCACAGGACAATTATCAGTTATGAATATAGGAGCAACCTTGCTAGATCAAACCAAAGGCCTATCTAGCCCAGTATCCTGACTCTCACTCCATAGTGGCATACCAAACACTTCTGGGAAGCTATTCATATTATAGAATCATAATATTATAGCTCCCGTTGGGAGGATGGAGCTGTGCTCACCACTCAGCCTGACCTGGGACCCTAAACTCTCCTGCTGCAATGGAGGACCCTATCCTACCACCAGTGCTGAGGTCACGTTCAACCACCAGTCCAGTCATCTTCTGCATACGGAGTGGGGAGGAGGGCACCATCTTGTCCTCTGGCTTGAGCACAAAATATCACAGACCAGACCTGCCCACTGTGACACCATCCTCTGTGAAACTTTGTAAAATGATAAGTAAAAAGACCATTGGTCCATCTACTACAGGAGTCTAGAGTACGAATTCATATTTGAGAGGAAAATAAGTCAAAATGCATGTTTTAAATATGGGTTTCCTTGCAGATTTCTTTTTAAAAAATTCGTGGATTAATGTGGATCCAGAAGTGACGTATGTATGAGCACACGTGAATGGAAGCCCAGTGACCTCCTGCCCATCATTCTGCTCATGGAGCGGGTGGCTAAAGGGTCAACAGCTTAGAAAGCCATATCACAGGATGGGGCTCTGCTCACAGGCAAATTCTTCCATCAGCACTTCAGTTTTTCCAAGCTGAACTTTACCAGCTAATCATCACCTTTGCTAACTGAACAGAGAAAATCATTTACTTTGGTTCAATTTGCTTGTTTCAATTTTTCCTTTGAAAATTAATCCAACTCCTACACATCACCTGCATCATATTGAATGCAACTTCTTGAATGCCAAGAGTGTAAAATAAAAGAACTGGAGCCTTCGCTGTTTTGAAAACCTCCAGTCTACAAATTAGTTTACATTTAATTAGATAGCAGTGAACAGCTCTCTCTCTCTCTCTCTCTCTATATATATATATATTAAAAAAAATTACTAACAGAAACAAAATGGCATTACAACATAAAACAAATATATTTGTACACTGCTATCAGCATCCCTTAATAATTCAATTTTTCTATTCTGAAAGTTTGCTAATATGCAGAGGACCACACCATTCATTCTTCATGTCCAAGAAAGATTTGGACTTGCATTTTTGGATTCTGTGGTCTCCCAAGGTGCATGGCAAACCACTTTTGAAACTGAAGGGTTCCTAAAGGCAGTTTGCAGAGCAGCAGAGCAATCAGTTGTTCAAAGACAAAAGGTCAAAAGTACTCTTGCACTCAACAGGAGGGACAGTTGCTCAATGGGAGAGCACATGCTTGCTGTGCAGGTGGTCCCAGGCGGTCTCTGTGGCAGGGAACATGCCCGCTAAACAGCAGGCGCACCTTCACTTAAAGGACCTTACACAGTGGACAGAAAGAGGCCTTCTGCCTGGGACCAGCTAGAGAGTCACTCCCAGCTTTTTAGAGAGCACACGGTCTAGGCAGACCAACAGTTGGAGCTCCATATAAAGAAACCCTGCTCAAAGAATGCACGAGAGCAGCAAGTGAGGCAGGGGACTAGAGGTACATGTGCTGGCCCCACCCCAGAATCATCCCAGTTCTTAGCCGCTCCACCTTCTGGTCTTCCCTTACTGAGCAGGAAGATCTGAAGGGTCTCTAAGCTAGTGAAGCCATCTAGGCATCACACACACAAACACCTTGCAAAAAAAAATTAGGGCAAAGAGGGCACAGATTTTCATAACGCATATCCTGATTTATATGTCTAGGTGATGTACACAACATGCATTTTAAGCAAACACCTGCAAAAAAAGAACTGCAGTTCACCACACATGGAGCTATAGTTCCCAGCACCCTTATTAAACTACAGTTCCCAATGTTCTTTCTTGGGGGAGGGGTTCACATCTGCTTTAAATGTGTACACACCCTTAGAAATAATGTATCTGTATAAATAATGTAATACTTTCCTGCCGCACCCCTGCAGTGCGGGAGGTTGTGGCCTGGTAACTTGCTGTGTTCCTGTTCAGTCTGCTCTCCTGGTGCTCCTTGCTGAAAGGCAGCTTCCAGGCCACCCCTGTAGGTCCTGCCTCCTTGGGGTTCTTTAAACTAGACTTGGACCAGACAGTCCTGCAAACAGAGGGTGGCTTCAAAGAGAGATCTGCGATACGGGACATTTGGCTCCGTAGTTGTAAGGCACGCTTGACAGAAGTCACTTCAAGTCTTCCTACAATCAGGAAGAAAGCATAGAATCCTAGAATTGTAACGTTGGGAGGGATCCCAACAGTAATCTAGTCCAACCCCCTGTAATGCAGGAATCACAGCTGAAAGAACCCCTGACAGAGAGCCATCCAATCTCTGTTGAAAGATCTCCAAGGAAGGGGAGTCCACCACCTTCCAAGGTCATCTGTTCCCCTGTTGAACAGCTCTTATCACCAGAAAGTTCTTCTTAATGATCACAGTGGTGTTGCTAAGCAAATTCAGGAGACAGGCCCCTCTGGCCCTATTTGTTTTATGCCAGGTAGCTAACATGGCTGCCTCCAGATGTTGTGGGGCTCCAACTCCCACCAGCCCCAGCCAGTATGGCCAAAGGTCGATGGGAGTTGTAGCCCAACAACAAACAAATGGAGGGCACAGAGTTGGCCATGACTCCTTTAAGCAGCCATCCATTCTTTGAATGCTTAAACATGGATTAAGGTGGCTTCATATGTTCATAAGTGAGTTTCTAGATACATGAAGACTGTCTTTGGATACCATTCTCTGTGAAACCTTGCAAAATGATAAGAACATAGAAACACAGAAAGCTGCCTTACACCGAATCAAACCATTGGTCCATCTAGTACTGTCTACACTGACTGTCAACAACCGATGTCAAGATGGCTGCCACCCTAAGTTTTGATCCTCTGCTCGTGCTTTTCAGAACTGCTTCCCTCCATACACTTGGTCATGGAACACTTTGGTTCCTGCTATCATTAAATCAGTCTTTTTTGGTCTCTTCTCTGATAATAGAATAAGTGGGCATTCAAAATTGAGGTTACCTAAGAAGGTTTGGACATAATTATTTCCTTTTCTGGGTTCAAAGGGTTTTTTTCCAAACAAACTGGATCACTTTTAAATACTTCATAAAGCTATCACCAGCCAAATCATTTTATAGAAGCCAACAAATAAGGGGTTTTTTTTAATCACCTTCAAAAGAATTAGAATGTAATCATTTAACGTGTTCCTGTCATACAGCCTTGTCCAATGAAGAGGAAAAAATATATCAGGAGAGGCAGCAGTTGCAAGATGGGCTTCCTAGTAATTAAAAAATCTGCGAGTAAAATAGAAAATATTCACTGCAAAATATAATTTCTACTTCCTGTAATAAGGTGTAAGAAAAATTAAAATGCTCTGATCATTAAAATAGATACAGAAACAGATTTCAACACCCTCCCCCCCCCAAAGCTGGGCATAGATCTCTTTTAATGCAATAAAACAGCATTGCAAATCATAAAACCTAAAAAGGATTGTCAAATGCACAAACTTTTTTTAAAAAATGTAGGTTTTTTATTTTATTTTATTATTAGATGTTATTCTTAACTTGTTAAGATTGATCAAATAGAAAGCTCCGAATAGAGGGGGGGAAATTAAGCCAACTAGAAAAGTGTGACTTGGGTTTAATATTTTATAATTGCCAAGGGACATACTGAGATCAATGAATTTTTGCCCAAGATGAACGTCAGAAAGAGATGTACTTCAGTCTTTTAGGGAACATTGGTCTATTTAATTCTTCTGTCTGATGCATGTGAAATATGCGTGCCTTGGCCTTATTTTGGCCCTCGAGGCTACGCCTGAGGTAAGCATTACCACTTTTAATAGGCCGCCATCTGAGGGAATGGCAAGGGATCCAATAACCCATCGACTCTAATGGATTTTCCTGTTTATTCACTTCCACCTTTCCCCCCCCTTTGCAGCTAATTTTAGTTTTGCATGCTGAGTTGCTTCACTTTAAATTAAATGAATAGAAACAAAGGGGGAAAGACTGTGCAGCTAATAAACCATGATTATTTGTGAAGTTCTTCTCAACAGGATCCCCCATATACCAAGGTATATCATTTGTGAATAGAGCCACTGCTGTGCTTTTCCACTTGTTGTCAAAATTAACCGAGCTGCTTTCAAATCAAGTGCAGAAAAGTAGGTTATGGTAAACTCTCGTTTATATTGTGCTGCAATTAGCTTCTAAGAGAGGACCAAGCCATCCATAATATTTTTAGGCCCCTGAAAAGAGAGGGAGGGGGGAAAGACCACAAACTATTACAACATATACTATCACACATATACATGTATGCATCCAGGTCCATGTACATGTCAGTGAGTATAAACATCACATTTATAGTCCAAGACGAAACGTTGCTTGATGAAGAAAAACAAACAATGTTGATTAGATAAGACACAGTTAACGCTTGGGGGAAAAACAGATTTCCAGGATTTAAGATATTCTGAATCATGGATTGAGGCAGGTATAACCATGGTTAGTATTCCTTGGCCATGGTTAACAGATCAGGCCTTCCTCTCCCACAACCTCTCCTCTCTGCCATACAAATTCGCTTTACCAGCTTAACCATGCTCAGTTGTTACATCTGCACAGACATTGGCTTGAAGTGGATACAACACTGCCCTTTCTCCTTATGTGTGCTTAGAAAATCAGGAAGGCCAGACAAGCTGGAGGCTTCTAACTATGGTTGAAAACTATGGTTTGGTGCTAGATGTAGTTAGCAGAAGCACCATCAACTATACTTAGCTCCAAAAAAGAAAGGAGGAATTCTCACACTAAAGAGAGAAGGTACACATAAGTCAGCAAGGCACTCCTGATCACTGAATCATATTCAGGAAATCATGGGTACATTTGCAATGAACCATTAATCATAGAATTGTAGAGTTGGAAGGGTACCCCATGAGTCATCTAGTCCAACCCCCTACAATGCCAGAATCACACCTAAATAATCCCTGACAGGTGGCAATGCAACTTCTGTTTAAAAACCTCCACTGAAGAAGAGTCCATCCCACTGTTCAACAGCTCTTACCACTAGAAAATTCTTCCTAAAATTTATTTGGAGTATTCTTTCTTGTCATTTGAATCCATTGGCTCTGGTCCTACCCTTTGGAGCAGCAGAAAACAAGCTTTCTGCTTGTAATCCCCCATGCTACAGCCCTTCAGATAAGTAAAGATAGCTCTCATATCACCTCTCCGTCTCCTCTTCTCCTGGCTAAACACCGCCTCTCTCCATACCTACCTAGACCCTGAGATCACCTTCTGAGGCCCTTCTTCATGTGCCTCTTCCACGACAGGTCCAGAGGGTGGCAAAACAAAAATGGGTCTTTTCTGCAGCAGCTCCCCATTTGTAGAATGCTCTCCTCAGGGAGGTTTGGCTGGTGCCTTCATTATACACCTTTAGGTGCCTTGAGAAAGCATTCCTTTTTAACCAGGCCTTTGGCTGATTGATATCTAATGAACTTTAAAAATGTGTTGTGGAAGGGGGGAATAATTGAGTTGGTTTTGGTTTTATTTATTATGTATTTTGTGGGTTTTTTATATTGTAATTCTGTGTTGTGAACTGCCCTGAGATCTATGGGTATAGGGTGGTTTACAAATTTAATAAATAATAAAATAATAATATTCCTTTTTCAATAATATATATCATCTCTGCATGATATGTAGGGATGCTGACGTTCAGGAATGCATTCATGATTTGGTCCTTGAAACGATTTTCCTGATAGCAGCTTACTTATTGGTGTTGAACAGTAGGTGCTCTTGCTCACTAGGTCTCAAGCAACTGCTGTTTTTCCAAACTGATAACTTATATTGACCTTGGGTCTCATTACAACAATGCTTCCATCTTAAGCTTGAGATGTCATTGCTTGCGTGGGGTGATTCCCGCCTGAGACAAGTGAAAAGATTTAAACTTACTGCTTACTTACAGCCACCCATGTATCAAAAAAAATATGTCAGCTTGTGCCTGAGAAGGCAGCCATGTCGTAATGAGACTCAGGGTAAAAATAAGTCATCTGCTGAAGGTTACAGTTACAAATCCATTTTTAAAAAATCAAAATTGAAACTCTTGGGCATTTCAATTCAGAGCAAGGGATACCTGCATGGGTGAAGACTGGCTTCCTCTTGCAAAGGCTGGGTGACAGAGCCGGCGGTGTAGATTTCACTCTGAGAATGACCAAGTACTGCATAACTGCACCTTCCATGTGGCAATAAAGGCAGTGAAGAAGTCTTAGTTTGCTGCTTCTATTGCATCCTCAAGGAATAATCTGGCAGAGTTTTTTGGGTTGTCTGCAACCTGTTCTCTCCCTGGAGGTAACAGAAGGATGCTGTGACCATCTAGCTCATCATTTTGAAAATAAAGTCACTCAACTCCACAGCAATTTTGATGCTACCATTATGGCTATAGTCCCAAATGTGGTGTCCAGTGTTACCTTTCTGCTGATTTTTTGTGGGGTCACTTTCCATTTATGCAGCCTGTTGACATGGGCAAGGTGCTTGTGTGGATGTGCCTGACTACTTGCCTTCTTGATTTCTGCCCATCATGGTTGGTGAAATTGAGCCAGAGGGGGTTCAGGGTGACCAGGTGGGTTCAGGGTGAGGGGAATGTGCCTTTCTGTGAGCAGGTGGTGCCTGACACCTTAAAGGCGGTGATGGTGTGGGCACTTTTGGGGGGGAAAGGCAGCCCTGGACTCACCTTTCTGGGGAAGTGTTTGTGAGGGTAGTGGTGGAGCTGTTGCAGATATTCCTGGATGAAACTGATTATCTAGATCCATTCCAGTCTGGCTCCAGGCCTACATTTGGACCAAATACACCTGGGATGCCCTGATGGATGATCTTTATAGAGAGAGGCAGAAAGAGGGAGTGCAACACTGTTCAATCTCTCAGTGGCTTTTGATACCATGGTGTCCTTCTGGGTCAGCTCTGAAGAATGATTCCATTCTTACCTCCAGGTTCATGTCCAGAAAGTAATATTGGGAGGTTGCCCCCTGGCCGCGCCGCAGTTTAACCGGCCTGCGGCCATGCACCCGGCCATGCCTATCAGACAGCTGGAGGCGTGATGGGGTCAGGAATCCCCATGACGTGGGCGGCATCCCTCTGCCCCAAGTCAGGTCACTGGAGGTCCCGGATGCTGGTCCGCAACACCTCCCCATCACCCCAGGGAAGGGGAGCGGATGTGCTATTCAACATCTACAGGAAGCCATTGGGATCAGTCATTACGAGTCTTGAAGTGCCAGAAATGTGGAGGACTGGATTTCAGACTGGAAAAATGAGAAGCAGTGAAGCCAAAATGGGAAGTTTCCTCCATTGCTTCTGAACAAGGCTCATTGTTAACTAAGGCTCCAATCCTAAGCATGCTTGAATTGGGGTGTGTGGAATTAATATGATGTTCTTCTGAGTAAAAACAAATAGTTTAAATTTTCAGGGTAAAGTATAAATGGATATCCGAAACAGACTTTGGAGCAGCCAAATTGTTTCCCAATTAAAACTGGAATTCCTGTGTTCATATATGGCTGTGCAAGGCATCTCTGAGGAAGTGGTAAGACAGAAATATAAAGAAATCAATAAGATTATATTTACAGGCAGTTAAGAACATCCACCTGTTATGATGTGTGTGTTTTTTGCAAGCGCATGTTAAATCTGAATTATTTCTCAGCCAAAAGCCACCGTTAAGTCTGCTGAATCCGAGGCTATAAACTGTTTTCTCTTTTTTAAAATTCCATATCATGTTTGCAGACCTGGATGCTAAACTCCCAGACACCAGTGAGCAAAGAAAAATGGGAACAACAGTCTGAAGTTGGGATTGATTTACTTCATTAGCTGGGATTACAAGTTTAACTTACAAACCAGAGGTCAAAATTTCTCATTAACAAGGGGGCCATGGATGGCTGCAGGGCTTGGTTCAAGAGGAGACCACTCTTATTACTAACTACACATTTCAATCTGTCTTTGATGTTCTCCTTCTACCCTCCTCCCTTTTATTTTTTGGCAGAGGAGTTGATTTTAATTGTAGCTATACAACACAGCTCAGTATGCCTGAGAGCCACCCTCCACATCTGCAGTGTGTGCTGTTCTAGTGATATTGGGTGCAGTCCATCGCTCTGGGCTAGTTTTAATGGCTCCCCTTTTCATACAAGGCTCAGATTGTTTTCCACGTGATTCCGGTTAATTTAGCTGCAGGAAAGGGCATCAGTTTTCCTTGTGAGTTTCTGATCCATACTCCTCAACTAGGGGAAATGTATTAAAAGAAGAGAAATGATCACAAAAACGAGAGAGATTTGCTTCTAACTTCTGAAAGGAAAACACCAGCAAGCTATCTCATTTCCCCAGCACTCCAAAGTGGGGGAAAATAATATGGTTTAAATAGCTTGTTTTTACATCATCAACGTATATTTTGATGTATCTTTTTTATTAGGTGAAATGCTGCAGTGAGGCTCTTAACTATACTTACAGCTTTCCTCTATAATCTTAAGGTTAGAGCAGGAACAAAGGGAACCAAACTCACGTGGGGGGGCAGCTGTTTTTCATCACCTCTGGACACAGGCTAAGATTTCGAAGTGCATTTTACAGAACAGCAAGAAACAGGGAAATAGAATAGAACAACCCTGCAATCCTATACATGTCTCATGAGAAGTAAGCCCTGTTACCTTCAGCGGGACTTACTCCCCAGGTAAGTGCGGGTAGGATTGCAGCCTAAAAACCTTCCTCCCTTAAAAAAAAAAATAGATGGAAGCTGAAAACTGAGGTTTCTTTCACACTGAATACAGTATTATTATTCTTTACGAGACCAAAAGGCAACAACAGAGAAACTATTGAGCAATCTATATATTGCTGTGGCTACAGCTACTTTAATAAGCAGGTATCTTCCTCTCATGATTTGGGCACCAAGACATTTCCAGATGATTGCAGAGTATGTGTGCGTTGGGTTTGCAATTGCATTTTTGCTCAGTTGCTACTCATTTGTCCTAATCATCTTCCCTGAAGGCAGTGCTTCCGCTGGAGGAATCACATTTTCCCGGCACACCAATCGATATATGTTGATACTAAGAAAGGGCAGCTCTTACCCCAACAATGAATGGAGCCCCATATATCACTATTGCAAACATTCTGTGGAATGGACATGTGTGACTCTGCCCCATACACCCAGCTAGAGGGAGCCTGTGATATCCCATTGGCAATGAGGGAGGGGCACAGTTCCTCTTCCCTGTTCCCACAACACTCATTGACTTCCTTCCCCGCCCCAGTGGCCATTTTATTTCACATTTCACTATTTTGCTTAAGCTAATGCAAGGGTTAAGGGCTCTCAATGTACCTTTCCAACAAAAGCAATTATCTTTTGACTTTTTTTAAAAAAACCAAACAGCCTAGAGACCTTGGTTGAATAGGCAATAGCCAACTGTAAGAAATAAATAAAAACAAGCACCACCAAGCATACGTCCTGTCTCTACAGCAATTATCCCTTTGTTTTTTCAAACCAAGTGAAGGAATTGTCTTGTTATTTTAGGATTCTCAAATCTTGTGCACTCTCCATCTTGTGCCTTGTGGCACTTACCTTCCACAGTTTGTAAACTGCTTTAATTTAAGCATCTAAATCGAGTGGGAAAACTTTTTCAACCTGATAGCCACATTCCCTTCTGGGCAGCCACATGCTGGTGGCGGGTGGGTCCAGAGGGAAAAGTGGGTGGAGCAAATTAATATGAAATTTTCTTTGTACAGTAGGGTAGATTCTGTGCACACCCCTGCCCTTCTCTATCCTCCATCCAAACAAGAAAGAGGCCTTATTAGATTTCAAGGACACCTCTCATTGAGGTGAAAATATTTAGGGTGCAAAGCAGACAGTGGTATAGCAGGGGTGGTTGCCCTGGGCATGAAATTGTTAGGGGCACAAAATTTCAACACCCAGTGCTGCCTCAATACAGCTGCACACTTCCATTGCTGGGCTTCACTGAAAATGGCTTCTCCATGCGAACCAGGAAGTGACTTCTCCTGACAACGGAACAACCCTGCTTTCCTTATATCTGTGGCTGCCCCCCAAGGATCCTGGGAATTGTTAGGAAACCCCTATTCTCCTCACAGAGCTACAATTCTCAGAATTCTCTAGGAAGAGGGATTGACTGTTAGACCACTCTGGAAACTGTAGATCTTTGAGGGAAAGAGGGGGGTCTCTTAACAGCTCTCAACGCCTTCAACAAACTACAGCTCCCAGGGTTCTTTGACTGAACTCGTGACTGCTTAAAGTGGTACAATTCTGCTTTAAATGTAGGTTGTGGGGGTGGGGATAAAGGTTGTCATCACACCAATGCCACAGATACACCTTGTGCTTTCCATTCAGCATCAGATATCCTGCTTCAGTTGCCCCTGACAACTAGAAATCAGGCAGTATCTTCCAATGATGGTGGCACCATGCAATACTCTCCCCAGCGAGACCTGCCCAATACTGTGTGTGCTTTTCAGATGCCCGTGGACCATTTATTAAATCTACAAACTCAATGTACACAGAAAGTTTGGCAATCACATGTTTTTTGTTGCCTTTTGTTTCTTTATTTTACCTTTTCCTGCACCTCACTCTTTTTGTCCCTGACGTTAGGCTATTTTGGTGCCAAAATTATTATTATTATTATTATTATTATTATTATTATTATTATTATTAACAGACACATCACATGGAAAGAAAGAAAGAAAGAAAGAAAGAAAGAAAGAAAGAAAGAAAGAAAGAAATGCTTAAATGAGACATGTTTTCTTTAAACTATAATTATGGTAATTCAGTCTAAGTGTTGATGATTTGGAGAAGCTTTAAGATTCTAAAGACGAGATATCCAGACATTTTTTATTTGAACATCCCCAATGGGTTCCCAAGGTAGAACACTTATATTAAAGGTTAGGCGTTTGGAAGAGGATTAGCAGTGCTTAGCCAACTGATACGCTGAAATCAGAGTGTGCCTTTGTATAGACCTCTGTCATAGGAAAAAGGAAATTGGGTTGGATCTGCTTTGCCAAAAGAGATAAAAAGCATGTCTGAGTTGAAAGGCGTAATAGTAGTAAAAAAAGGAAACTCGGCTCCAGAATGAAACAAGAGAACTGGCTGCCTTGGCACTGTCCTTCTGCACTGCTTCGTGGTGAAACTAACCCTTTCAAAAAATTGAATTCTGTAATTTGCATGTTACATTATTATAATTCATATTATTACTAAAAGGGCAGCTGAAGAACAAGGAAGTTGCAAATCTCCCCTTTTTCTTCCCCTTTATCTGCGTGAAGATTCATTTCCAAACCTCCCTTTCTTCTTCTGTATGTCGCCTGCCTTTTGTTGTTGTTTTGTTTTGTTTTGCTAAAGAGTAACTTTTTCTATTAATGCTGCTCAGAAATAAGGATGCTTGAACGAAACAAAAAGAAAGAAAGAAAAGAAGCACCCAAAAAAACTCTGTCAGGCGCAAAAGGAGATGGCTTTCAAGAGATTATTTTACATATTTACATATTTTACCTTAAGCATTTTGTAGTCACTGCCTACTGGTGAATCTATCCGGTTTTTACACACACTTTCAAAATGAAGCTTTCTTTCTTTCCTTTTCTTTTTTTGCTTTTGAGTCTCTGGCAAAGGGAGGAAATGAATTCCAAGTTTTTTCACTTCATTTTCACATCCTCACATTTCCTTATTTCACATGATTTAAAACAAAATGCCCGTAGCGCTATTTTTCCTTTCTCAAGAGCAAAGTGAATGTGACTTTTCTAAGGGGGTCACAGGATGCCTGTAAGGCCTGTGGGTGTTGCTGGACGGCTGCCTGCTCTCAGCTTAACTGAAGGGCTTGTCAGAGTTTTCATCTCCTAAGAAATTAGCTGCAGGCGCTGGCCAGGAGCGGGAGAAGGCAGCATTATGAATCCCACGCTGCTTCTTTCCCACTGACATCAAATCCTGAGGTTTTTAAATTAATCCCACACAAAGGCAACCCTTCATTTTGGTGCCACTTTGAAATTAGACTGGAGTAATGACCTTCTTAAGGCATCTCCTTCTTAAGATAACCGCCTGTTTAAAAGGACAGGTAGCCACTGAATGCTTTCTGGGCTCTTGAGATCTGAGAGGAATGCTTTTTTAGCGCTGGGGGGGGGGCAGGGGCAGTAGCGATTCAGGGGCAAAAAAAGGCTCACCCTGCCAAAAGCAAGGTAGCCAATAGGCAGCCCAGTGCCAGCATCTGAGAGTTCATCTTAAGATCCCAAAGGAAACAAAGACACTTTTTGAAATTTGCAGCTCCCCAGTTAGTTAGAAGGCAGGAAATGGATCCTTCCACGAGGAAGGGGCCTGACCACTTCCAGAACAGCAGTAAAGATTCACATTGTTCAGCTTGCAAATGCGGTCCTCTCATCACAAAGTGCTTTCATGCAAGAACAAAAGGGAAGTTAAGCATCAATAGCAATACTATAAATCATTTCATTGTAAAAATGAAAATGGGTGCAGGTCTGAATATTTGTCTTTATTTAAAGCTGGCCTACCTTTTTAGGTGTGCATATAACAGACCCTCCAAGTGTCCCTATTTTCCAGGGACAGTCCCGGATTTACAGAAGCAGTCCTGGTTTCTGATTTGATTCCAGAATGCCCCACTTTTCTTTTGGATGTCCCTACAGTGGTACCTCGGGTTAAGTACTTAATTCGTTCTGGAGGTCCGTTCTTAACCTGAAACTGTTCTTAACCTGAAGCACCACTTTAGCTAATGGGGCCTCCTGCTGCCGCCACGCCGCCAGAGCACAATTTCTGTTCTCATCCTGAAGCAAAGTTCTTAACCTGAAGCACTATTTCTGGGTTAGCGGAGTCTGTAACCTGAAGCGTATGTAACCCGAGGTACCACTGTATTTTTATTGGAGAAATCTTGGGGGGTATGGAATTATACGACCCCCCCACCCCCCGAGCCAAGGAGATAAGTAACTATACAACCTTTAGGAGACATCTGAAGGCAGACCTGTATAGGGGATAAATTTAATGTTTAATGTTTTATTATGTTTTTATATGTGTTTTTATGTTTTATATACAAGTCAGATAGGCAGGGTATAAATAATAAAACTGTTGTTGTTGTTGTTGAAGAAGAATAGGGTGTCCCAATTTTCACCAGAGGGTATGCTACTGGAATAGGGCCATGCAATGGCAGGAGGTGCCTCAATGTTTAGTTTTTCTAAAGTTCTACGTGAAACGAATTAATGTAATTGTTCCTGCCCTTCCACCTTAGGGTATTGTATCATAAGCCTGCATGCATTCACCACAGGCAAACTTGCTTTTCATTAAAATAATAAATAGGTTTCAATCCAGAGATGGTATCTCTGCCACACAGTCAGAAAAGATGGCTGTTACAGAAAGGTGAGGAAAAAGAAAACTAAAGCAAGCTTTTTTCATAGAATTTTGGTTTCCATACTTTTAAGTCAACATCCTCCTCCCTCTCCACACCCCACAATATCTTTACTTCACTCCCAGGGCAAAGGCAGCTCTATGGCACAAACCTCAAGGGTAGGAATGTGAATGAGGCTTTAAATTTTACCAAATAAACCATGGTGGAAAATGACTTTTTGCCAATTTCCCCCAAAATATTATGTCCCCAATAGCAAAGAACAAAGTAGAGGATATGGGGTAGGCTGGGTGTTTCCCGCCTATCTCCAAGGCCTCCCTGGCATTGCTTGAGATGCTGTGATGTCACAGAAGCCTGTAGGTCAAAGCTGCTGCCAGTTTCAATTTATTTAGATAAGGCCCTCTGGCAGTTGGCTGAGCTGCAGTGATGCCATGGGATACTCACAAATATTTCAACAGCTCTGGAGTAAAATGTGAGCACAAAGGACCTAGGAACAGGGGGTAGGGCTTTGTGGTGTCATTCATAAGCATTACTGCCTCCAGCTGTGGAGGCAGATCATAGCCACTGTGACTAGTAGCTATTCAAAGCCTCTATAGTAACATCCAATGAAGCTGAATGTTAGAAGATTCAAAATAGATAAAAGAAAGTCCATCTTCATGCATAGTTAAATTTCGGAACTTGCTCCCACAGGAGGTAGTGATGCTTCTGAATACCAGTTGCTGGAAACCACAGGAGGGAGAGTTCTCTTGTGCTCAGGTCCTCCTCCTTTTTTCCCATTGTGAGAACAGGATGCTGGACTAGATGGGCCACTGGCCTGATCCAGCAGGCTCTTCTTATTTCTTATGCTTTGGCCCCACCTACCAGTGGCCTAGGGACGCGGGTGGCGCTGTGGGTTAAACCACAGAGCCTAGGGCTTGCCAATCAGAAGGTCGGCGGTTCGAATCCCCGTGACGGGGTGAGCTCCCGTTGCTCGGTCCCTGCTCCTGCCAACCTAGCAGTTCGAAAGCACATCAAAGTGCAAGTAGATAAATAGGTACCGCTCTGGCGGGAAGGTAAACGGCTTTTCTGTGTGCTGCTCTAGTTCACCAGAAGCAGCTTAGTCGTGCTGGCCACATGACCCGGAAGTTGTATGCCGGCTTCCTCGGCCAATAAAGTGAGATGAGTGCCTCAACCCCAGAGTCGGCCACGACTGGACCTAATGGTCAGGGGTCCCTTTACCTTTACCTTTACCAGTGGCCTACTGCCCCAGAAGGTGAGCTATGAGGGGAATGTTAACTAAGGCTGAAAAAGGTTCCCCACTTCCAGGCTACAGTATAGTTTTAGCGGAAGCTAAATCACTAGCAATATACAAGGATGAGGTAGATCACTAACCTCAGTTGAGAACCGTGAGCTGAACAAGGGTCAAATACACTATATGAGGCAGCTGGTGGTGTGGGTTGAGAGCTACATAATAAATTACCTTTCCCTGGATTTGAGTTGTATCTACAACAGTTTCTAAATGTGCAAGAGTGCTTGATATCATCCAAGTGAGCTTTGCATTCCATAACGTCTCACTTTTGAGAGTTCAATTTGCCCAAAACACATCCACATCATGGTTCATCACTAAGTTTCAGAAAAGTCACATGGTGTCTGATTAGCTATATCAGTGGTATTTATTAAAGTTGTCCTGGGGAAAGTAATAGTCACAATGCCAGAGGGACATAGATCATAGAAATGTAGAGTTGGAAGGGACCCCAGAAGTCATCTAATCCAGCCCCCTGTGGGGCTCCACATCCATAGCTCTTATAGAACAACAAAACAGGCCACCCAAGACTGGTCTTTTATTTCAGGAATGTGTGCCTGACACAGTAATAGTGCATTCATGATAGATTTATAATGCTTTAGTTTGGTTTTGCAAGGTTCCCCAGTGCTATCTCATTACAGTGGTACCTTGGTTCTCAAACTTAATCTGTTCCGGGAGTCTTTTTGACTCCCGAAACTGTTCGAAAACCAAGGCGCAGCTTCTGATTGGCTGCAGGAGGTTCCTGCAGTCAAGTGGAAGCTGCATCGGACGTTTGGCTACTGAAAAACGTTTGCAAACCAGAACACTTACTTCCAGGTTTGCGGCATTCGGGAGCCAAGGCGTTCATGAACCAAGGAACCACTGTCCTACTATTTAGAGGGGCTGTAGTGCAACAAAGGAGGGGCAAAAATAAAGCAGAACATTTGTGGTATAAAGAATTGCGGCATTTCAGCAGGAAGTTGTAGGATCTGCACTGATTGGAAGTGAAGCAGTGTAAAAGCCCCAAAACTTTTGCAGGCGGACACAGTATTTGATGCAGGATCAGCACCAGAAGCATCACGAGCACATATCACCACAAATGTGCAATTAAAAAGGACATCTGGAGGGGTTCATAGTTCAACCTAAAAGTAACCCCTTATTCCTATAGATGCTGTGTATAAACCTATTTCCCTGTAGTTGAAAAAAGAAGAGAAGGCTTTGAAAGCAAAATTAAAAGTGCTGGCCTCTTGCTTCAATGGTCCCTTTGTATTTTCGTTGAGTGCTGTTTGTATCAACAGGCATGGCTTCATGAATGAGAAAATGACAGAAAAATCGCTTGTTGGGTAAGGCCATTGCTAGGGGTGGGCATCTGCTCTGTGCATACCCTAAATCATGAGGAAAATCAGGGTGATTGCAGTTGTGTTTCATGTCACCAAGCTGGATTGCACTGTTTACAAGGCAGCTCAGGGGGTGAGCAACTTTTGTAGCTCTGTTACCTCAGTTTTACCATAAAGGCACGTCCATAAGAACATAAGAAAAACCTGCATCTGGCCCAGCATCCTTCTCACAGTGGCCAACCAGATGTCTGTGGGAAACACACAAGCAGGACCTGAACATGGGCACTCTCCCCTCCTGAAATTTCTAGCAATTGGTATTCAGAAGCATTTCTGCCTCCAATTGTGTAGGGCTATTAGCTACTGATAGTCTTATCCTCCATAAATTTGTCCAGTCCTCTTTTAAAGCCATACAAGTTAGTGGACCCCGATGCCTCCTGTGGGAGAGAGTTCCAGAGTTCAACTGTGTACTTTCTTTTATCTGTCTTGAATCTTCCAACATTCAGCTTCACTGGATGTCCTCAAGTTTTAATGTTATGAGAGAGAGAGGGAAAAAATATTATCCACTTTCTCTACCCCGTGCATTATTTCATAAACTTCTATCATGTCACCTCTTAGAATTTCCCACCCCCCTTTTTTCCCTGAGAAATTAAACCTGGAGCTTGATAGCACTTGAGAGGGGAGGGATGGAAAGGGTGACCTTTCATTTTGATGAGCTGGTCTAGTTTTTAATCATAGTGACTTCATTTCTGAGTACATTCCAATTGCAGTTATTTTGGGGGGGCAATGTTTGGGGGGCCACGGGTTGTCGCTCTCCCCTGAGTTTTGGCTCTGAGAGCAGGGCATGAGCAACAGAGCTGGAGCAATTTTCAACCACACTGTATATGAATATGGGGGAAGGAGTTTGCCATTTTTAGATTCCCCGTTATAATCAATAGGGGCAAAACAGTGCTTTGGACTTAATATATCAGATTTCAATCCCAATAATGAAGTGAATCAGAACCTCACAGTCTAGCTTAACTCCATTCAATAACTTCAAGGGGGCTTCTCTGAGTATGACATACAGTATAGCTAGATAGATCTCATATGATTTCACACTATTTTGGAGGTTTTTAAGCAGAGGGTGGATGGCCATCTGTCATGGATGCTTTAGTTTAGATTCCTGCACTGCAGAGGGCTGGACCACTAGGTATCTTTTCCAACTCTATGATTCTATGAATGCAAATTCAGGTCACTTTATTAGTCAACAAACAGAGAAGAACAGGGTCGAGAGTCTTGATTTGCCAGCATCTTTCAGGTTCTTGCACTTTGAAAACATGATGAGTTGAAACTGAGTAGTCAAATCTTTTCATGGCATCAAGATGTGATGGTGGGAAACAATTTACCTTTGGACATTCTGCCTGTAACTCAGTTATCAAAAGCACAAGAGCTGCTGGAAGAAAAGTCAGCATCCATAGAACAAAAAGTGCATAAACTCTGAAAATGTAATGTAAAGACAGGAATTTCAATGTAAAGACAGGAATGAAATACTACATATGTTGTCTGTATCTGTTTCATGGTCCTGTTTGCCTCCATATGAAGAATGCTGTGCAGCTTTTCGTCCAAACCAAATTCTCAATAAAAACATTTCCTGCATATTTTCTCCCCACTGCCATGTTTAGGACATTTTTTCAGATCAAAGATTATGATTTCAAGCTAATTGTGAAACTTTTATCCTGGATGTGCAATGCACAGCTGGACAGCATGGAGCCAGCTCTGCCTAAAAATTAGCAAAGGCAGCCAACTATTACATGAGGCACATTAATTTAAAATACAGTACTTCACAATCAATACTAATCACGACCTTTTCTCCCCACTTCCAATTCAGATTTCAAACTGTTCTTATAACTTTTCTCTCTCTCTCGAGGTAACAAACCAGCAGCACCTGAATTCATTACAACCTCATTAATTATGCTGCTTATATAAAGGGGAAGAGACTTCAATCAGATGTGGTAACCTTCTAAAGTACCTGGGCAGTCACTTCCCAGAAAATCAACCCCAAGAATCACACATCATCTATCCTCTTAG
This sequence comes from Podarcis filfolensis, assembly GCF_964270895.1. Lineage (NCBI taxonomy): Eukaryota > Metazoa > Chordata > Lepidosauria > Squamata > Lacertidae > Podarcis > Podarcis filfolensis. The sequence goes on along the minus strand of NC_139611.1, from coordinate 53,423,838 downwards.
AAATGGCTTTTCAATTATTTAGCATAAATGAACAAAACTGCAGCTGATTAGGACAACTAAAGATTATTATGCTTATTTTTGAAGTGGCAAAGACATGATGAGATTGAGGTGGAATAATTTTGCAGAGTGGATACTTTTCACTAATGCATCATGGGTGACGACTGATTTTTGCCATGCCAGGGAGATTGTTTGGGGATCAAGGTCAACCTGCATGTGACAAAAACGTATTGCTGTCTGGGATTTCCATCTAAATGCTTTTGGCTCTGACTATTCATTTATTGTGGTGTTGCCCAACTGGAGAAAAATGTGGCTAGCCATAAACTCAGGGTTGTCTAGCTAGATAACCTTCAATCGCACCTTTAGCTGTGATTCCTGCATCACACTAGAATCACTGACAGGTGGCTGCCCAACCTCTGTTTAAAAACCTCATATGAAGGAGAGTCCACCACCTTCTGAGGTACTCCAGTCCACTGTCAAACAGCCCTTACCATCATAAAGGTCTTCATATTTTTTATAGTCAGAATCTCCTTTCTTGAAATTTGATTCCATTGGTTCAGGTCCTACCCTCTGGAGCAGGAGAAAACAAGTTTGCTCCATCTTCCATGTGACAGCCTTTCAGATATCTGAAGATAGCTGTCTTGTCACCTATCAGTCTTCTCTTCTCCAGGCTAAACATACTCAACCCCTTCAACTGTTCCTCATAATGTTTGGTTTCCAGACCCTGTATCATCTTGGTAACCCTCCTCTGCACACGATCCAGTTTGACAATATCCTTCTTAAATTTTGGTGCCAAGAACTGGACACAGGACTTCAGTTGGGGTCTGGCCAAGGTAGAATAGAGCAGATTTATTACTTCCCTAGATCGGAGCATTATACTTCTATTAATGCAGCCTAGGATAGCATCCCCCCCCCCCCGATGCATTACTCTTTTGACTGTGATGTTAAGCTTGTGGTCTACTAAGACACCTAGATCCTTTTTCACATGTACTACTGATATAGAAAAGTTGGCCCGGAAACATCACATTGCCATAAGAAAAACATGTGGAACCCTTTGAAATAATTGAATGATGCTGTTTTGAATGAAAACGGGTGGATGGCTAAATCTGGGGACTCTCTTCTTCTGTAGTTTATATACTTTCACATAGTGTAAAATGTGCCCAATACGGGGACACAAAGGTTTGAAGTTCCTGAAATGTAGTTTCAGTGACAAGATGAAGAAATCAGAACATATTGGGAAATGTCACATTTACATTTTAATTAAAAAATCTGAACTAGGGTTTTTGTGTTTTTTTTTCATTCTTTCGTTCTGGTAGAAACTCAACATTTAGCCAAATCAAAACTGCACCACGACTTGGGATGTATGCTAAGAAAGAAATACCTTTCAGAACAACCCCCCCACAGTTTTGTTTAAGTGGGGTGGCCAGTCTACTCTGCTCTGACCACTCACCCAGTCCGATAAATTTCTATAATGACTTATCCATTTTAGATTTCCCATCTGCAAGTTCTTACTGTCAGTATGAATTATTCTCTATGATGCGATTCTCCCATCAACTGAGACAAAGTATGCCTGTTGTAGTGTTCTGTTAACATGACATGCTTCTCATATATCTGTATTCCAAATGTCAAGATGATGGGCTACAGCCAGCCAGAAGTGTTCCATTATCAAGATTTAGGGGAACAATTCACGCTGAAAGAGTGGGGTAGGTAAAACCATTTTGTTTGATCTGCCATCTCTAGCGCAGTGTCAGTTCTGAACAAGTTCTTTATGTGATGGAAGCTTTCCTTGCAAGTAGACTCAAAGGTGTTTAGGAGAATTTATCTGAGGTGGTTTGACTGGTCTGTTTAAGGTGATGTTCATTCCAAGAAGGGTACCTTCATCCTGGAAGGCATTTTTTTCCCAAGAGGAAAATAATGTTGGTAGGTTGATAGATTTATTTAAATATCTATGAACTGTATTTCCATAGAAAAACAACAAGGAGGCTACAACAAGAAAACACAATACTACAGTCATAACACCACTTAAAAGCATTTAGAGCATATTATTAAAAATGATAAACACTACAATTCTCAAGATGTTCACAACCATGCTCAGCTTACTTAATTGAACCATCCCATGGAGAAGTAACTGTTGCTTGGCAGATCTTGTACTTTAGCAAGATTTATAGACCACTTAATAATAAGAAGAATTCTAAGTGGTTTACATAAAACAATATAAAATATTCATTAAAAGCAGTGATAAATACAAAATTTTAAAACTGCAGACATAATAAAAGTATCAAAATATAGACAAAAAAATCAATCACTTTAAAAGCAAATGTACATAATAGAATTACATGTCAAGGTAGGCATGTCTAGACAAAAAAAAGGTTCAAGCAGGTATCAAAAACAGTACAATAAAGGCACTTGCCTAATATCAATGGGTAGGGAGTTCCAGAGAGTAAGTCCTGCCACACTAAAGGATTGCCTTTATTATAACATCACAAGGAATATAAAGTTACAATCCTGATCTGAGTGGCTCCTACTAAATATACAACCTACTTTCAAACAAAAGAAGAGTGCCACCAAATTACATTAAGGTGAACTTCCAAGCTTTGATGAATGTTAGCTTTCATGCCTGAAGAATAGCGATCCCATTTGCAGATGAATTCCACACACACATCCAAAAGAGAGAGAGATTTTTCACACTCTTGAGTTTCCAGACTTCATCTGGGGCTGCCAGCATGCACTAAATTTCAGACATTCACTGTAACGTACATGTTAATTAGTTGGATCGAAGGACGAGAATGTTAGATTAGATGTTTATACCCTGCTTTTATATTACAATAAGGCACAAAATGCCTTACAATACAAAACAGAAATACAATATAAAATACTGAATGCAATATAAAATATAATACACAATAGACTAAAGATTCCCGCTTACTGGCGGGAAGGTAAACGGCGTTTCCGTGTGCTGCGCTGGCTCGCCAGATGCAGCTTGTCACGCTGGCCACGTGACCCGGAAGTGTCTCCGGACAGCGCTGGCCCCCGGCCTCTTGAGTGAGATGGGCGCACAACCCCAGAGTCTGTCAAGACTGGTCCGTACGGGCAGGGGTACCTTTACCTTTACCTTTAAAGATTACATAGTAAATACAATAATGTCAAGAACAATTATCTTCCAGCTCCCCCACAAGACCTCCCCAAATACTTTCTCCCCCACCCAAAGTCAGCATTAGCCCCACACATCTGGGGGTCTCCCAGGCCACCCATCTAATGTTCCAGGTGATCACCCTTGGTCAAGAACCTCCATGCAATCTGAGAGAAACTGTATTATAGCAGTCTCCCCCAACCTGAACCACAACTCGTATCAGCCCCAGCACCATGTAATTGTGCTGGCTGGGGCTGATGGGAGTTGTGGTCCAAAACATCTAGAAGGTACCATATTGCAGGAGGCTGCCTTATAGCATTGCAAAGGATGCTGGGATGCCCCCAGCCTTGTCCTATGCCATGATAACACAGGGTAAAGGTTTTCACTGTCTCCATTTTCAGATAAATCACAGGTGTATTCTGTTACACACATGCATTCCACTTCTGGGCAGTGAGAAGTTTTAGTGGTGCCGTTTCCTTGGAATGGAGCTCACTGGAAACTGATGGTGCTTCTATGAAAAAGGGTTTTATTTATGCATAAATACATAGTACGGATCAGATTATGGCATTAACACTCCAGTACAGTGGTACCTTGGGTTAAGTACTTAATTCGTTCTGGAGGTCTGTTCTTAACCTGAAACTGTTCTTAACCTGAAGCACCACTTTAGCTAATGGGGCCTCCTGCTGCCGCTGCGCAGCCGGAGCACGATTTCTGTTCTCATCCTGAAGCAAAGTTCTTAACCTGAGGTACTATTTCTGGGTTAGCAGAGTCTGTAACCTGAAGCGTATGTAACCCAAGGTACCACTGTAGTTACTTCTTTCCCCATTACATTTTAGGAGGCCACCAGCACCGTCAGATACTTCCAGGGATCAACTAAGTCTACTGTATTTCTTTGTTCATCTCAGAATTACAGGGTTAGCTTGTCCCCTCCCCCTGGCCAGGCGAGGGACAAAAGGATGAGTCTTCCTCTCTGCACAAACACACATACACCTCTCTCCTCCAATCCCAAGGGTACAAACTGAAATAATAACCACAAGCTAACACTGGGCATGCCTGGGCACTTAATTGTCAGTGCAGTTCCCACACTCTTGCTGCATCTAGATATTTTACAGTCAAAAGTCACTGGGTTAGAAAAGATCCTCTTCTCATTCAGACATTTGGGATGTGAGACAAGAACTTCAGTTCACATCTTTAGGCAAACTAGTACGCCAGCCAAAAGATACCCTTTGAAATTTGCAGTTCCCTGAATATTGCAACACAGTTCTCCAACCAAGAAACGCATGCCAGAAAACATATGTTGGGGGAGATTAACAAACACAAATGCATATGTTTGTGAAACTAACATACTAAAAATGCAATATGTTAAGGAAACATTGTCTGCAAATATGTGCAGGGGAGCAAAACCCAAACTGATGCAGAAATGGGTTGAGAATTTCAGAGCAGAAAAACGAAAAACTGAGGAAAATAATAATTGACAAGTTCATCCATCTGTGTAATCAGATCCACCCTCAGACCCACAACACTACAATTAATCCTTTCGCAGGCACCTATGATCAGCAGAAGGGCTCAAGTGTGTCCATTTCCTTCTGGGGAAAGTTTTCACTCCACTGCCTTGAAGATGTCCCAAGTGCCCACAGCCTCATCTCAGTTCCCAGGTCAATCTTCTGGGTCCAGAATATTAGAAACACTGTAAAAAAGGGAATAAGGGAATAGGTTTATTTAAAATAAAAGGCAATGTTAAATTTAGAACTGCGGATAGAAGATTAGAAAACGGAAGATTTGCGGATGAGCTGAAGGAAGTCAAAATTACGTATCTGTGATAATATTGAAAATGTATGTTTAAATTTTGTATTGGAAATTGAATAAAAATAATTTAAAAAAAATCTTCTGGGTCCAGAAGGCAATTACCTCTCTGCATGTATGTCGTTTGGTATTTCGTCTTATCTGATAGCCAGGGGGGCTGCTGCAGTGCTGTCATGTTCTCCAGGCTTCTGGGTTAAGAAGCAGTCTTGGGAAAGTCAGCTCCCAGGTACCTCCCAGCCAATAGTTCCTGCTTTGAAACTTGGTCACAGCATGGGAAGGCAAGTCTCATATACATGTGAAGTATTAGAGCATGCTTTTCGACATATAAAGCTTGGGACCCAGATATCTGGAAGTCCACTTGCTCCCTTATAGACCTGCCCAGCCCCTGGAGGCACTGGGGGATGCTCTTCTCATGGTGACGCAGTTCTCTCAGGTACAGCATGTGGTGACTCGTGAGAGGGTGTTCTCAATAGTAACAAGCACATCAACTTTGGAATGCCCTCTTCTTTCAGGTGTGAGCAGCACCACCATTGATGACAATTAACCACCAAGGATTTGACTAAGATGGTGCCCCTGGCTTGGTTGATGTGGTTATATTGCTAGTACACTGTCTGTTTTTACACTGAATTGAATTTACACTTATTTATTTCATTTATTTATTTCATAAAATTTATACAATGCCTGATTGTAGAAAGAAAACCTCAAAGCAGTATACCAAAAGATAAAATAAGAAAAGCAAGAAAGATTTACAGCCATACTTTTAAAAACGCAGAAAAGTTATTACTAAAACAGATTAAAATTACCTCAGCTTTCTAAGCATCTGGGTAGCCTTGTCTAAACAAGAATGTTTCAGCAGGCACCAGGAAGGGTAAAGTGAAGGTACCTGCTGGACTTCAACAGGCAAGGAGTTCCAAAGTGAAATACGATTTTCTTGTATTGTTTTCATGGGGGTTTTTTTGCTCTAGAATGGTGTAAACCAGGCTTCCTCAACCTCAGCCCTCCAGATGTTTTTGAGACTACAATTCCCATCATCCCTGACCACTGGTCCTGCTAGCTAGGGATCATGGGAGTTGTAGGCCAAAGACATCTGGGGGGCCGAGGTTGAGGAAGCCTGGTGTAAACAGTGAGTAGCATATTAGGGTGAAGGGCGGAGGGAGGACAAGGAGATTCTTCAACTCCCACAGCTCTGCTGCCATCACCAGAAAATGGCAGCCGCCTCTTTGGGCACCCTGGCTCCAGCAAGTTGAGTTTCCAGAGATATTCAGGCCAACTCCTCAAAGAGAGGCTTCCTAATGGCTCCAAGCAGCTCGTTTGCAGCACTTATTTATTTTTTTCATTTTCACTGGAAAAGAGCATAAATGAATAAGCAAGCCTATCTCCCTCCCTCGCTGTCAGGAAGAAGAAAAGCCCATCCTTCCTTACATAGGGAAGTGACACTGTGGATTAGCCCCATAGCCTAAGAAGAAATCCTCCTTGGCTGACATCACTACTCCACATAAAGCAGGCTGCAGTGCCGCTGTCTTTTTGATCAGGGGGAGGGGGCAATCCCCCCACCAAGACCTCTCTTTCCCTGACAGACTGCTTGTCCTTTTTAATGCTACATGAGAGCACCAGCCGGAGTTTTCCTCCCCTCGGAGCTAGTGGCACTGATTAGAGAGGCTGGTGGATGCCTGGGGGAGACTCACTTCTCTGGCCAAAGCAACTCACTCTGTCAGGCTCCCTTCCCTTTTCACCTTATTATTATTATTATTATTATTATTATTATTATTATTATATTATTATTATTATTATTATTATTATTATTATTATTATTATTATTTTATTATTATTATTATTATTATTATTATTATTATTATTATTAATTGAATTTATATACCGCCCTATACCCGGAGGTCTCCTTTACAGGTGGGGCTCCCCCTCACAGGTCTCCATTGCTCGGCTGACCCTGCAACACCAGTTCTCCTAAATAAGCATCCTCTCTGTGCGTCTCAGGTCCTCTCCTTAAACCGCTGCCCAGTTTTGTCCCATCCAATCTGGGAGCATCCTCTTTGACTGCAAGACTTGGAGACCAGCAAGGTCAATATGTTAACCTTCCAACAGATCTTGCTTGCCCACTAGATTTCCAGGAGACGCCCAAAGTCCAGCACAGAGCAAATGTTTATTTTGACTCACCAGCATCCAGCATCAGCCAAACTCTCTCTCTCTCTCTCTCTCTCTCTCTCTCTCTCTCTCTCTCTCTGTCACACACACACACACACACACACACACACACACACACACACTGCTCACATACACAGTCCCTCTTGACCTATTGTTCTGTCTCCTGGGATAATGTGGCATCAAGCCAGCTGAGGTGAGAAAAGGCTCACCCATGTGTCTCTATGGCAACCTCTTTAGGCTTGTGAATCACAGGGCTTAACTGGCCAGCCAAAGACATTAACAAGGAACTGGACTGGCCGATTTCCTCTTATAGATTCTAGCCCATATACACAGGATCGCAGCTTTGGAAGGAACACAGGGTATCATGCAGACTGATCCTCCAAGCTCACATCAATATACTTCCAGATGCTGGCAGGATGCTCAGATTGTTATGTAAGCGAGCAGGATAGTGGTAGAGAGAATCTCGTGTCTTGGCAAATTTGATGTCTGTTTGCTTCTTTTCTTCTTCCCTTCCCATCCCCTTTTCCTTTCATGTCAGGTCTTTTTAAATTGCAAGCCTGAGGGCAAGGACTATGTTATCTTTTATTTATTTGTAAGCTTCTCTAACTGTATGCTTTGAATGAATGAGTAAACAAACACCAAGTTACTTCTCCCAATCTGCAGTTCCTCACCACAGAAAGAGCAATTCTATACATTTCACTTCTCAAACTGTCTAGCTTTCCCCCTTATATGGGACCAAGAAAGCAGCTGCAATTGAATTAAATAAGTTAATCAACTAAAGTGATAGTTGATTAACTGATGAAGCTGATGTTAAATGGTGAGGGAATGTTTTAATCAGTGTGCGGGTACAAATTAAAAATACCCTTTAATTTTCTGAGATTTTAATCCATCTGAATTACTTTAGCAAGAAATAAAGAGGGAGGAATTATAAACAGCTATTTCCAACTTGTATTTATTAAATTGCAAGTTACCTTTCGCATACATCCATATTTCAAACCAGGCAACTTCATTTAGGGTTTTCTTCTTGTTTTGTAAGATGCAGAGCCATTTCAAAATGATTGATTGATTAATCAATGACTTGATTGCACAGCAGATGATTAATCAGTTAAAGTTATTTCATTCTGCTCACTTTCCACATGGATGTTCTCTTTGCACAACAGAGCCCTGGCCAACAATGCCTAGTTGTTGTTTTTATCCAGTGTTTCTTGAGAACTTGTTCCCTACTGAGGCAGCTATGACCTTATCTAGTGAAAACCAGCTTCAAATCCTCATGCATAAGAACACAAGAAGAACCTGCTGGATCAGACCAATGGTCAATCTAGTCCAGGGGTCGGCAAACTACGGTCCCCGGGCCAGATCAGGCCCACCTGGGTCCTAAATCTGGCCCACAATGCGAAGCCGGAACCCACCGCGATTCTGAGTCTCCCGGCGATGGCGATGGGAGGAAGAGGCTGAGCGATGGCAGCTCTGCCAATCAAACGCCGCACCTAGTTTACCTCAGCGTGGTGTGGGGACGTCTCTGCCAATCAAACGCTGCACCTGGTTTACCTCAGCCACATTTGATTGGCAAAGACATCCCCGCACCATACTGAGGTAAACTAGGCGTGGCATTTGATTGGCAGAGCCGCCACCACTCGGCCTCTTTCTCCCACCACCGCCGCCGCCACCACCACCCTGGTGCTCCTGTGGGCCAGAGAGTGGAGTGGACGAGCTCACTCTGCCTAGCCACTTCACAAGAAGAAGCAGCAGGTGGCGGTGGCGGTGGCCCCTGGGAAGGTAAGTGCAGCGCCTTCTTTCTCTAGGCGGGGAGGAAGCCCGTTTTGTGCCACCACCACCAGCGAATGAGGCAGGCGGCAAACTGAGAAGGCTGCTGGGGCTTGGGGTGTGCAGTGTGCATAGGAATTCAGAGAGAGAGAGAGAGAGAGAGAGAGAGAGAGAGTGTCCGGCCCTCCACAAGGTCTGAGGGACAGTGGAACGGCCCCCTGCGGAAAAAGTTTGCTGACCCCTGATCTAGTCCAACATCCTGATCTCACAGTGGTCAACCAGATGCCTGTGGAAAACCCACAAGCAGGACCCAAGCACATGAGCTCTCTCCCTTCCTGCAATTTCCAACAACGGGTGCTCAGAAGCATTAATGTCTCTGGGCATGGAGGCAGAGGATAGCCATTGTGGCTAATAGGCATTGATAACTTTATCCATGAATTTCTCCAGTCCCTTTTAAGCCATCCATGCTTGTGGCCATCACTTCCTCCTGTTTAAGAGATGGAGTGAGGATTAAATCTGTGGATTAAAATACACCTCCTATCCCACGTGTATAAGAGAAATATGAAAAGTAAGGGGGCTGTGAAGCCTTTTTAGCAGGGTAAAACACTTCTATGTTTTGCATCTTACTAAAGCTTAGGAATAAGGCAATTACACCTCTTTATCCCATTTATTTGTGCTCTCCTGACCTGCCCCTCTTCCCCTCAATTGCAGAGAATGAACCACATGTTTTTGTAAGATAAACAACAACAACAACAAAGGTTTATCTGCATTTCAATGCAGGCAGCAAATACAATACAGGTAAGAAAACCTCTCAGGTACAAAATACTAAAGTACTGAATTTGTTGTGTGTATCTGGAGCTTCAAGACACACACCTGATTAGCTTGGAAGCATGGTGGAGAGACAATCTCCTCAGAAGCAGGAAGAAGTATAAAAGATTATCTGCTTTGTTGCAGAATTCTCCTTTGTTACAGAATTCCTGCCCAGAGGAGGAAGGGGAAGTGACCACACAGAGGATCCTCTCTAGGAAGCTTAAGAACTCTCCATGTAGTAGCCCTGTGCCTGTCTAGCAAAACAAGCATTTGTGATTTGGCTGCAAACCCCACTTCATGTGGGAGTGAGTTCCATAGTTTAACTATGTGCTGTGTGAAGAAGTCCTTTATTTTATCTGTCCTGAATCTTCCAACGTTCAGCTTCATTGGATGTCCACGAGTTGTAGTGTTATGAGAGATAAAAACTTTTCTCTACCCACTTCCTGCATGCCATGCATAATTTCATAAACCTCTGTCATTTCACCTCTTTTGGGCTTTTTCTCTAAACTGGAAGGTCCTATATGCTGCAGCCTTTCTGCACAGGGGAATTGCTCTGCTCCCTTGATCAGTTGACCTTGCCTGATCTTGCGAAGCTCATAACTTCTTGGCCTGACCTACTGCTCTTGAGGAAAAGCTTGTAACTCTGGGGTAGAGCATCTCCTATACATGTAGAAGGTGCCAGAATTGATCCCTGACATCTTCAGGAAGGACTGGGAAAGCCCCCCTCACCTACTGCCAGTCAGTGTAGACAATACTGTGTCAGATGGCACCAGGGTCTGACTCTGTGTTCAGTAGCTTTTTCTGGTTATACTGGGGCAGAGCTTTGCCTTCAGAAAGTCCCAGGTTCCTTCCCTGGATTCTTCAGGTAGGAATGCCTGGCACCCTGAAGAGAGGCTGCCAGTCAGTGTAAGCAATACTGAACTAGATGGGTTGGTTTATGTCACAGGGTGACAGAAGAGGAATGGCACTTTCAGATATTGCAGGACATGCTACTTCTTTCCTGTGGATAATTTTGCTTCTTCCTATTCCCTGAAACTAAAACATGGATGTTGTTGTTGTTGTTTAATAAAAGTGTTTGCTCTTTGCTAAGCTTCAGCTGCAAATTCCAACAAAACCCCTATGCCAAGTAGCTGGACAGAGCCAGGCTGAGAGATTGGGTAGCCCTTCCTTTGATATCCTAGCAACTTGCCTCTGCCTGGAGGCAAGAGGTAGTTTTATCCCAGATGTCCACCACCACCCCAATACACACACACACATACCCTGGGGGGAATGGACCAGACTGTGGATCCACCATGAAGAAACGGCATTTTAAAACGTTTGCCAATCGAGAGAAATCGCAGGGAGAAATCTTATTCCCTCCCGAAGTATAACAACTTCTGGCATAGGAGATCGACTCTAAAACGCTGTTTCTAACCTCATGCAAGCACATTTGATCTGTATCCTTTCATGGCGATGCCTTAAGAAAGAAATGCTGGAAGAAGCAGAGAAAGAAATCCTCTCCACCCGTGCCCTGCTTCTGGGTTGTAGGTCAACTCTGCTGTGCAGTCAGATGGGATCAGCTCCTCTTGCCGCCGTCTCCACCAGAAGAAGGAGCCCACATGGCCTTGGCCAATAAAAGGAAATGATTAAGATCACTGAACCCCTGTCAGAATGCTTTGCGCTCTGCAGCACCGAAGCAGAAAGACAAGAGACAGACCTGCTGCTCCAAAGGGGAAGGAAAGGAGGCACGGGCTGGCACTAGGCTAGGGTCATGGGATTGTAGAGTTGGAGGGGACACAAAGGGTATGCTAGCCCAACCTCTGCGATGCAAAAAATCACAGCTAAAGAATCCCCCTGGACAGTTTCTAGCACAGTAAACTGACCATTGCGCCTAGTCAGAGTAGCACTATGCAAAAACTGCTCCTTACTTACTCAGAAGTAAACTCCATAAAGGGTTGCCATACGTCTGGAATTTCCAGGACATAGTCAGGAATTGGCTGTCGGAAAATGTTCGGGCAGAAATCACTGAAATATCCAGGAAAATCTGGACTCTTCTTTTTTTTTTTTTTGAGATTTTGCAGAAAAAGTTCAACAACTTTGGGCAAAACTTTTTTTAAAAAAGCTTAGCAACTTTGCACCCCTCTGGATATTCACATTTTGAAATATGGCAACCCTACGTAAAGTCCCACGGAGCCTCACATAAATATGAAGCAAGGCACACCCTCGGAGGAGGGGGAAAATGCAGATTATGAGGCAAAACAGTTGCTGATTTATTTTGCAAAATTTCAATCAACCAATCAATCTTTATTATGGTCCAGAGACCCAACAGATCATTACAAAGTAATACACAATTCAGACAGCCTACCTCCTAGTTAAACCACCATTTTGTTCAGATTTAAAGATAGGGAATCACTGGTTCTTGCAACCACTGATAAAAACTTCGCCACTGCTAATGTTGTAGCGTTTGTCCGGTCTTCCAATAGGAACCTGACATAGTGAGCCTCTGATTTTCCCTGGAAAGGTACCAGCAAGGGTAATATCAGTTCAGCCCTGGCTTGCTTGTATTTCGCAAAAATTATAAAACACTTCACAACCCAAGATTACCAAAGTAATGAGATAAAATGCAAAATAAACCAAAAGCATCAGGCAGGATTCAACTAATGAGTCCTATCAGCAGAAGCCTGCACAAGCTTTACACCCTCTGCTGCCCCCACTCCAGTTTATTTACTTATTTATTTATTACCCACCCTTCACCCCAAAGCACTTCTTTTCATCTGTTCTGAATCTTCAAACATTCAGCTTCATTGGAGGCCCACAAGTTCTTGTGGTTATGAAAGAGGGAGAAAAAATTTTCTCCACCCACTTTTTCCAAGCGAGGCATCATTTCATAAACTTCTATCACATCACTTCTTAGTCAACTTTTCTCTGAACCAAAAAGTCCCAAACACTGAAACCTTTCCTCAGAGGGGAGTCACACCACAACGTTGATCATTTCTGGCAAGGAGTATGTCACTGCAATTATGCATGTTGTTGCCGGGATTCCAAAGGATGGTGGAATGTTGGGGATGGATAGATGAGAGGTAACTGATGGTCAGCATCTTCTCTGAATGTTCTGTGGGCCAAATTAGATGGGACATGTGGTTTCCTCTGATGCTTGCTGTTCTTTTTCTTTTTCTTTAATTAAAAGCAGCCTTGGATACAAAAGTGGTCACAAGAGGGACGGTTTAACCTTTACAAAGCATCCATAATCTTGCTCTGCAATTAGACACCCAGAGGGACACTATTTCAGTAGGTGGGGATGAGATCCTCAGCACAGTTTAAAAGTTTCCTCTTCAATATATCAGAGACCAAATTCATCGAATCATAGAATTGGAGAGTTGGAAGGGACCCTGTGGATCATCTAATCCAACCTCCTAGAAAACAGGAATATGCAGTAGTCCCATACATGGATTGAACCTACAACCTTGACATTATCAGCACCATGCTCTAACTAAGCTTGTTGTTGTTTAGTGGTTTAGTCATGTCCGACTCTTCGTGACCCCCTGGACCAGAGCATGCCAGGCACTCCTGTCTTCCACTGCCTCCCGCAGTTAGGCCAAACTCATGCTGGTAGCTTCGAGAACACTGTCCAACCATCTCATCCTCTGTCGTCCCCTTCTCCTTGTGCCCTCCATCTTTCCCAACATCAGGGTCTTTTCCAGGGAGTCTTCTCTTCTCATGAGGTGGCCAAAGTATTGGAGCCTCAGCTTCACGATCTGTCCTTCCAGTGAGCACTCAGGGCTGATTTCCTTCAGAATGGATAGGTTTGATCTTCTTGCAGTCCATGGGACTCTCAAGAGTCTCCTCCAGCACCATGATTCAAAAGCATCAATTCTTCGGCGATCAGCCTTCTTCATGGTCCAGCTCTCACTTCCATACATCACTACTGGGAAAACCATAACTATACAGACCTTTGTTGGCAAGGTGATGTCTCTGCTTTTTAAGACGCTGTCTAGGTTTGTCATTGCTTTTCTCCCAAGAAGCAGGCGTCTTTTAATTTTGTGACTGCTGTCACCATCTGCAGTGATCATGGAGCCCAAGAAAGTAAAATCTCTCACTGCCTCCATTTCTTCCCCTTCTATTTGCCAGGAGGTGATGGGACCAGTGGCCATGCTCTAACTAAGCTATCCAGGCTGATTGCAGGGAAATGGTATCCTTTAAGCTGATGCATTGCATTTACTGCTCAGAATAATTTCCAGCTTAGTTCTACCAACTCTGATGGACAGCAGCTGTTCAAGGTTTCAGGCATGACCTTCTGCATGCAGAACCGACTGCTTGAATCGTTCCTTGACTTGCAGAGAAGCTCCCAGTTCCGAAGGCAGAATGAGTTTTTTTGCCCAGTTCCATCTAAAGGAATCCCACTCCCTAAGAGGAGGATGCAAACGGCTTCTCTGAGCCCTGACGAGAGGCAGGATATCAAGGCCATGCCTTGCTGCAGCTTTTATTTTGCAGGCACAAAAGGGGGGATTGAAGTCTGGGTTAAGGGATTCGGTTTGAAAAGCTGCTGCACTCCCTTTATGTGAGGAGTTCATTGTCTTTATATCTGCAGCACTCGTCTTCTGCGGATGGCAATTCAATGAACTAGCCCCGGAGCTGCAGATTGGAGCTCAGCATTCAAAAGCCATCTGTGCCGGCAAGTACCAGAAGCAAGGCCTTCTCTGGGCTGCCGGAGAGTTAAGCCAACTGTTATCCTCTCAGATACTGTCTTACATATGCTGGGTTTCTAGTCAGCCTCACCCAGTCATTGCCTGTGGAGCTGGACTGGTATATGCACCAGATTCATAAGAGCATAAGAAGAGCCTGCTGGATCAGGCCAAGGCCCATCGAGCCCAGCATCTTGTTCTCACAGTGGCCAACCAGATGCCTGTGGGAAACCCAATAGCAGGACTCCAGCGAAACAGCACTCTCCCTTCCTGTGTTTTCCAGCAGCTGGTATTCAGAAACAATACTGCCTCTGATGGGAGGCTGAGCATAGGCACGGTGAATAGCAGCCATTGGTTATATTGTCCTCCATGAAAATGGCCAATCTTGTTTTAGAGCAATCCAAGTTGGTGGCCATCTCTGGCTCCTGTGGGAGTGGGTTCCATAGTTTAACTATGAGCTGGGTGCAGAGGTGTCTTCTTTTGTCTGTCTTGAATCTTCCAGTGTTCAGTTTCATTCTATGTGGGGGGTTTGGGCGCCTGGAAAAGTTGGCAAGGCAAGGCAACAAATGAATGAAATGGTGCACAATCAAGAACCTTGTGAAAGGCTGCAGGTAGGGATGGAAGGATCTATACATTTCAGTTTTCTCAGTTTCCCCCCTTTTTTTTTCATTCTTAAATTCAAGTCCTCCACATTTCTGCAGCGATTTGCATTTTCTTGGTTTTTTTAATCTTGTGAAAATTGTTCAGCATTTTAGTGCAAATCTCTCCCAATAAACACATTTGTAATTTATCCTAATATGCTTTTTTTGTATGCTTTTTTCATTAATACACCCCTTTTTATGCACACCTTCCCCTAATCTATACATTTCTGCAAATGTTGGATGGTTGGAGAACTGCATGCAAAATTTAGATAAGTGTGAATTTTGATGGATGGCTATGTTTTGGTTCCCATATTATTTCAGAAAGTGCAAAGGTGATAGATAGACATGTCTATAAATGTGAACTGAATAGAATTTCTCCCTGCATCCATCCCTGGCTATAAAGTGTTCAGGCAGGGCAAGGAATAAGCACACCATGATGTAGTGGTTAGAGTGTTGGACTAGGACCTGGGAGAGAACAGGGTTCAAATCTTCACTTGACCATGAAGCTCACTGGGTGACCTTGGGCTGATCACGGCCTCTCAGCCTAACCTACCTCACAGGATTGTAAGGTAAAGGTAAAGGGACCCCTGACCATTAGGTCCAGTCATGGCCGACTCTGGGGTTGTGGTGCTCATCTCGCTTTATTGGCCAAGGGAGCCGGCATAGAGCTTCCAGGTCATGTGGCCAGCATGACTAAGCTGCTTCTGGCGAACCAGAGCAGCGCATGGAAACGCCGTTTACCTTCCCGCCGGAGCAGTACCTATTTATCTACTTGCACTTTGACATGCTTTCAAACTGCTAGGTTGGCAGGAACAGGGACTGAGCAACGGGAGCTCATCCCGTCGTGGGGATTCGAACCGCCAACCTTCTGATCTGCAAGTCCAAGGCTCTGTGGTTTAACCCACAGCGCCACCCACGTCCCCACAGGATTGTAGTGGAGATTAAATGAGGGGGGGGGAAACATGTGAGTCACCTTGAGTTCCTTGCAGAAAAAGGTGGGATATGAATACAATCAATCCAATTTTCAGCCCAAAAATCCCTCTGAATGTTCCTTTTGACATTTCTCAAAAGCTGGGAAAATGGTGTGGAAGCAAACTCCGCCTTAGCCTCTCACCCAGAAAAGTAGAACTTTCAGAGCAAACTTTCCAAAATATATCACAGTGAATTTGCTTAGCATGGAAGATGAAGAAATGTTTGGGGGTAGTACTCTGCTTCCCCACCCCCCATGCTAGATAACAATCCAATGTACCCCTGGGCAGGTTACCTTCTCTCTGAACAGAGGTGTGATAAGCTATAATGGCTGCCCCTTTTGCCTTTATTATTAGAAAATACCCCATTGTAATATGAAAAGGACTGTATTCCATATTAATGCCTAATGTGCAGTTCCAAGCAAAGCAAAACGAATTATGTGAAGAAAGAAGCCCAAGCTGTACTGTAGGCTGGCGGTGGGATCAATTACCATAACCCCCCGTGAATACAGAGTATTTTCTGCCTTCCCAGAAGCAATAGATCTTTGCACTAAAGATTCTCACCTCAACCCTACTGTTATACATCATCTGCAAAACATGCCGCTAATGTAAGCATCTTAAAAAACACTTACATGTACACAAGTAAATACTGGAAGGAAAAACAGGGAACAAACCAAAAAACAACAACAGCTGATGTCTGTGACAGATCAAGAAAAGTCTAACTTTTCAAATATGAAGAATGAACTTCGGCAATAGGACAGGCTAAATCTTCACCCTGTCCTCGGAATTTGTAGTCAGTGCATCCGATTCATTCTGCCTAAAGTGCCAGCGTTGCAGAGCAAGGACCGAGGCATCAGCCCATCTCATTAACACCAAGCCTGGGTTTCTGGCACTTAAAATCCTGCAAAAGACTTCAAAGGCTGTTCACCTCTTTTAGCAGGTCTGAGCGGCTGATGTGCCACAAGTAGGTTTAACAAAGGGACAACGGAGAGGAGGGTAAAAGCATGCTGGGTTAGGGGGGTTTTTTAGGCATGCATAAAGGTGATTTATAAAAAGGTAAAGGGACCCCTGACCATTAGGTCCAGTCGTGGCCGACTCTGGGCTTGCGGCGCTCATCTCGCTTTATTGGTCGAGGGAGCCAGCGTACAGCTTCTGGGTCATGTGGCCAGCATGACTAAGCCGCTTCCGGCGAACCAGAGCTGCGCATGGAAACGCCGTTTACCTTCCTGCCGGAGCGGTACCTATCTATCTACTTGCACTTTGAAGTGCTTTCGAACTGCTAGGTTGGCAGGAGCAGGGACCGGGCAACGGGAGCTCACCCCGTCACGGGGATTCGAACCGCCGACCTTCTGATCGGCAAGTCCTAGGCTCTGTGGTTTAACCCACTGCGCCACCCGCGTCCCACAAGGTGGTTTATATGTACACCTAAAAAGGTAAACTCTGAATGCAACATCCCACATGTACCATATTTCAGTCAGGAGGCAGGGAGCGACCATCTTCAGGTCAAGATCATCCACCTAGACTACCCAAGTCATCCCTGTTCTGAAACCAGGGTGAACACCAGATTTGGGGGGAGGGGGGATGTAAGCTTGTTCTGCTGCTGTTTCACATGGCTTCTCTAATTTCAGCATGAAAAATGTTTATATTATGCTAAAAAAATAAAATAAAAGCAACCCAAGAAGCCTCAGGGAATAAAATAGCAAAAACACAATATGGGTAATACATCTGTAGAAAAGATGGCCAAACTGCGGCCCATAAATCACAGCTGGCTACTAGGAATGTTTTAAGGAATTAAAGAGTAGTAGCCCGAGTCCCTGGTATGCACAGAGGCTACAGCGGAAACTTGTTTAATTACTTTTATTTATACAGGTATAAATAAGGTGTGGCTCCCAGACCCTAACCAGACTGAGATCTGCTTAGCTTTAGAGAGATAGTAGCCCCATGCAACTTCAGACCACATCCTGTGGCAAATTTTGGATACCAGTAATTATTAAATGCAGTCGTCTTAAAAACTGTTTTAAAATTTGCTCCTCTTTCCCTCCAAACACTTCTCTCAGGAACACTGACAGAAAATACAGATGTCCCACAAGGTAAATTCCAGCAAGATTCCCATGCCCTGGCCTTATAGTTTAGTACACCTTATTAGAAAAAAAACAGGCTCGTTGTGTTTCAAGGTTCCCCACTCACAACTATCCTACTTGCAGCTATCCTGGGGGCAGTGGGGGGAGGAAGAAAGGAAAATTAGGTAGTTTTGTGGTATCAAGCCCTATGCAAGATTTTGGAGGGGGACGCGGGTGGCGCTGTGGGTTAAACCACAGAGCCTAGGACTTGCTGATCAGAAGGTCGGTGGTTCGAATCCCTGTGACGGGGTGAGCTCCCGTTGCTCGGTCCCTGCTCCTACCAACCTAGCAGTTCGAAAGCACGTCAAAGTGCAAGTAGATAAATAGGTACCGCTCTGGCGGGAAGGTAAACGGCATTACCATGCGCTGCTCTGGTTCGCCAGAAGCGGCTTAGTCATGCTGGCCACATGACCCGGAAGCTCTATGCCGGCTCCCTCGGCCAATAAAGTGAGATGAGCGCTGCAACCCCAGAGTCGGCCACGACTGGACCTAATGGTCAGGGGTCCCTTTACCTGTACCTTTAAGATTTTGGAGGGCAGTAAAATAAAAGCAGCTGCTGTTCTGCTTTGAGCACTGGCTTCTGCACCATGGAAGTGTGACGTAGCTTTCATGGCACCCTGGACAGCTACAATGGTTCATAAGAACAGAGCTTGGATGTTGCTTCAGCAGCAGCCACCCTCAACCTGAGCCTTAAATAGGAGCTGGCACCTCCTTCTGTGGGAGGAGCCTCTTTAAAGGGGCCCTGTCTGCTTTAGCAGCCATTGGCTCCAATGGGGTGGAGGAGGCTGTGGGTTCCATTAGAGCTTCTGAACTGGAGATCAATTCAACCTCTGCAGACTGGAGAGGCAGGCACACAATGGACTCCTCTTGTGCCAGTGCCCATGGTTCAATATGTGTAGCCGGGGCCAGCAATTTCTTCTCTCCCTACACCTTGGAGTCTCTGGCTCCATCATCTGGAGAAGGGGAGCCTGGCCACAGGGTCATGACATCTGCTTCTGTTTTGTCAACTCTCAGCCACATGGGAATTGTGGCGTGTGGCTCTGCAGGCTCCTGGGGGCTGGCCACCCTGAGCTCTCAGGCAGCGCAAAGGTCTGCTCGTGCCCTTCCCTTTGCCAACTCATATTAGGTTTTTAGCTCAAATATCTTTGGCTCTTTTCCAGATTAAATGCCAGTTAGACAGACCTGCCCGCTTACCCTTTCGAGGAAGATAGCAACAGTGGTGAGCTGTAATCATTTACAAAGGTCATGATCGGAAGCTAGCCCGTAAGCAGTCATTTAAAATTCGATTGATCCCTATTTGTAGGCAGGGAAGGAAAATGGACATTTCAGCTGTATTGTAATTATGAGGCTTCCAGGCAGCTGTAAATAGATGTGTGAATCCCTGGCACTGTCCAACACCTGCGAGAAGAAATTATTGCCATCCTCTAACATAGAGATGAGAAAAGGTTGGAGATAAAAACGGCATATAAAAAAGATGAATCATCTTTTCTGCTAATTTGCCACAGTCACCAGCCTCAGAAGGTTATCACAATTATCCCAAGTCAGCTGAACAGCTAAGCCAGGGCCAAGTGCCTTGGAACCATCTCAGAAGAGTGGGGAAGAGAGTGTGCATAGAAGAAGAGTTTTAATTTCCTGGGAGGTGAGGGTCAGAAACACAGTATGAAAAGTGAAAACATTGACAGGCCCTGAGTGGAAGTGGTTCTGGCACGATTCACCCAACTTGGGTCATGCCCAGCTCTTACAAAACACAGCATGGGTGGGCAAGAGGAGTGGGGAGGGAGACCCTCAGCCTCTACTTCTTTTCTTTACATAGACCACTGATGGTCAGCGGGGTGACTTCCAGTTTTACAGCCCTACCTGGAGAAAAAAATGACTGGTGGAAGGGAGCAGGAGCAGGAGAAGATTTGGGTTGCCCTCCCATTGCTAGATATCATACATTAGATGACAGCACAGCTGGCTATTCCATGAAGCGGTCTGAAGCACGTTACCTCAGCATGGCACCCTGAGAAGAGGGAATGGAGAAGCCACCACCCAAAGCAGTGAGGTGAAAAAAGAGGTTAGTTGGGGAGCTGCACACCCTGCTGCCTCACAGCTAATGGCACCACTCCCCATAGCATCACGCCTCCCCACTTCACAAGAGCAACCAGCACCCAGCACTTGCCACTGCGGGACACTCACCACCACTGGGTATTTGCCGCCTTGTGCTTCTCTACTTTGGCAGCTGCAGCGGTGCAGTCATGGAGGGCGGTAGCAGTACACTCCTTTACTTACCTCTGGGCCTCCATCTTCCTCCTGCTCATTCTCTTCAGGGCAGCCCAGGGTTGAGTAGAGGAGTGTACCAATAATATCCATGAGCACACTGCCAGCAGGATCAAGGAGCGAAAGGCAGCAAGTGGCAGTGTGTTCCCGGCGGTGGCAAGTGCCAGGTGGCAGGTTAGCAGAGGACAGGAGGTGTGGGGCAGTGCTGGAGGGGTTGCCTCTAGCTGCAACATGGCTTCAACCCAGCCCCAGAAGGGCCATTGGCTTGATCCAGCAGGCTCTTATGTTCTTAAGATTGCTTGTGCAACTGTGCCAGCCTAGATATACTCTAGTTTATCCCCATTCCTCCCCTTCCTTTACCTCCTATTCCACATCCCCTTGAACTGTGGCCTTGTTGACATTGTCCCTGCCTCTGTGAGGGCTGCTCCTTGCAGCGCTTCTTGCACAGATGCAACATAAGTTTGTAAAGCAAGCACCAGCTAAATTCACTTTTGAATATGTTTTCACAGCCAGAATTAATAGGTTGACCTGTGAAAGGAATACACCTATTAGGAGACGTTTACTGAACCAAAACAGGTAACTAATTGAAAGAACCCCCTTAAATAAATGTAGTACCTGTTAACAACACACAACAGATAGAATAAATTATCTGAGTAATGATGTTCTGTAATTAGCAGGTTTTAACTATTAAAACAAGAGCTACTATATCAGCCAGTGCGATAGACTGACTTGACTATCAGCTTGGCTACAGGAATGTGATCCTGCCCCTCCCCTGAGCTCCTGTTTCAGAGTCAGCGAAAAAGTGAAGCAAACTCTCACTAGGTTCCTAGTCTTTGAACAACTGCACATTAAATATGAAAACGTGAATCACCGCTCCCAATAAAATCAGGAAATAGATTGTGCATTTCTGTACCATCATCTCAAAGCACCCCTCCATCCCTACCACACCACAGTTTGCACAGGGCTGACCCAAGACCTTTTGGCACCTGAGGAAGACCCCCAAAATGGGGCTCCCCCCTCCCACCAGGGAAAAAGGGGTCAGGGAAGATCTACATCAGGAATAGGGGGGGGGGAGAAAGATTGACATTGGGATCTGCTGTGCCAGTCACCTCACCTTGCCTCATAGGTAGGCCAGCTCTGAGTTTGCTCTCTGACCAGCTTTCTAGCCATACGGAAATAATGTTTCCCCTTTTCTTCCTAATGTAACACTAATGTCTCAAAAAATGAAACTGATACTGTATGTAGAATATGTAATTTGAAAAAAGAGACACTGTACATACTTTTGTAAACCAAGAAATCTTTAATAAAAAAGATGTTTTTAAAAAGGGGGGGGGAGAAATCGAGTTTGTTTTTAACTTATCTAAGCACTGCCTTCCACTCAGCATCACTTTCACAGTTCTGCCCATCACTAAAAAAAAAAATGGGTACCGAATTTCTGTAATTTAAACTGTGATAGCCTACCTTTCAATCAAATTTATGCAGGCACCTTACAGATGACACTGAAAATAGACTTCCCCAACAGCCCAGCCAGCAGTGAGGCCTTTCCAGAGAAGAGGGATGGGGCTGATGGGAGTTGTAGTCAAAAACATCAGGATCACACCAGTTCAGGGGAAGCTGTTTTTAAGTACATGCTGTAAGGTGCCTGGATAATATTTTATTGAAAGGTGGTATATAGACTTTTAGAATTTATAAATAAACAAATCATTCTCATGCTAATCGGCCCCATGGCAGTAGTAATTTTAATACAAAATTATTATTTCAACATTATGCTTTTATTTTATTTTTATTTTTTAAAGTTTAAAAGCTGGACTGAGTGACTTAGGGCCAGTTCACCATCTCTCAGCCCAGCCTACCTCACAGGATTGTTGTGAAGATTAAATAGGGCAAGGGAGAACCGTCACCTTGAGCTCCCTGAAAGAAAACAGTGATTGGTTAAGGGGAGCTGGCTTCTTCCTTTCCAAGCTTGGGATTCATCTTTAATCCCAAACCACAACATGGAATCCACTTCAAAAAACAATCACTCCCAGATATTCTGACATGACAGCATATCTCCAATTGCCTCTTTCTCTCTTATGCAGAGAGCAGAGCCAGTCTCTTTTTAAAGGGCTGTGCTGAAGAGATTTTGGCATATATAATTTTTTTAAAATGGATTAAAATATTCATTGTGAAGTAAGAAACACACTTCGTTTTTACATACACGTGTACAGTGGAATGATATTATTATTGTATTATTGCAGTTTTGATTGATGTGAACCACTTTGGTATTCCCTGAATGAAATGTGTAATAGTAATAATAATAATGATAATGATAAGAATAATAATAGATATTTCCTCCTGTACAAAAGAGGGAAATGCCCCTTTTAAAATGGTGTCACTGCCATCTGCAGTTTTTATATGTAGTTGTATTTTTAAAATAAAATAATGAGTTGGTCAATTTTTTAAAGATACAGTCTGCATCTGTACGACAATTGTTTTAAGTAAGTTTTTTTATTATTTGTTTACTTGTTATTTGCTGACAGGCTTCCTTGAGGAGGAAGAGTGGGATATGAATTTGGTAACTAAATAATAAATAACACATTTAAAAAATTGATTAATTCCCCCCCCCAAGTTGGTTAAAAAATTGCAACCCCAGTAAAACACAAGCAACCCAATATCCTGATGCTTTAGCCTTGACTTCCCCCATTCAATATGCACAGACTTTATGTAGCATACAGATGGCAGAATTCAGCAGAAGGAAGTCATACTGGAATCAATCAGATTGTGCAGATAAACCCCTTTTTTTTACTCCCAAGTCCTGTTGAATCCGTTGTGCAATTCAGGATTTTTCTGCGAACTTGAGTTCAATTGATTTCAATTAAAACTTTGCATCATGACTAATGCTTGGCAGACTGTAAGAGAATAATCATGTTTCCCCATTCCTAGTAGGTTAAATCTTGGGCTATACCAGGTGAGACTCTGTCCCCGGGCAAAACTTGCATGCTCTGTGACATTGTGCATCTGAAGGCTCCATAATAAACACACACACATACAAATAAAATCTTCCTCCAACCCCAACAATCAAAAGCATGACAGCTGCTGAAATCTCGATGGCATGCCGAGAGTTTTCCTCTTCAGTGATTGGGAAAGCAAATCCCCAGAGAGAAAAGAACGAAAGTGCATTGAGATCTACGAAGGTTTAATATGGGAAACGACAGAGGTTCTCAATTTAGCAGTAATTCTAGAATATATCTCTTCCATCTCACACATACACAATCTAATTACAATATATCACTTTTTGTTTTATTTATTTTTTATCTCATAGAATTGCACTTCTGCATACATTCAACATAGCTATGGCACAAGCTGCTTTGACAAGAACATTCTCTAACAATCTCTCTCTCTTGTGTTTTCTTTCATGATCTAGAGCAGTGGTTCCCAATTGGTGGATCACTAAAGGCATGTTTGAGTTAAAAGTGGGTCATGGGTCTGAAAAGGTTTAAGATGCCTAAATGTAAGATAGGCATTCACTATCACTTCTGTATCCAAACTCTTGACTGGAAACAAAAACATGCTTAGAACATCTGTCTCTGCCCCCCCCCCCCCGTTTTAAGAAGGTCTACCGTTTCCCCCCTTTTCTTTTTTTGGGGCGGTGGGGTGTGTGGCTGAGGAAATAAGAAGGGGAGAAGGAAGTTCTATCATTTCCTAATCTTAAATTGGTTTTCTTAGCCACGGTTCTTGTTTTATTTGGGTGTGAATGGACCTTTTCTCGTACGCTTTTGTCATTAGTCACCCCCCAAAAAATCTCTCTGAGACGGGGAAGCTATGATGCTGAGGAATCTTTTCTCTCTTTCTCTTTTACTTTTAAGTTTGTGTCTCCAAGCAATTACAGAGACAATCCCATTGTGCTTCTTCTCAGACGCTTCCTCTCGCTCCTCATTATCATGCAAAACAAATGATTGCATCATGTAAAGACATGCACACAGAATCTGCCCATCCACACGCCAGCGGTCTGTTTCCCAGAGCGGCTGCTCACACTTCTGCACAATAAGGCATCCTAATCGTAAATGGCTTGACAGCTTGGCAAAGAACATGCTCGGTGTATAATTATTAGAGGCCACTGGGTCCAAATCTCAGTTTGCTGAGATCAAAAATCGAATGCTTTTCTCCCCTTACAACTGATGGACTAAGACAGCCTATGCTAACCGCATGCCCTCCAGATGCTTTAGCGTGCTGGCTGCGGATGATGGGAGCTGTAGTCCTAAACATCTGGAGGGTGCCAGGTTAGCAAAAAATGTGGCCGTAGTCCCAGTTCCCACTCACAGCAGCCCTCCTGCAAAGTCTTGGCCTCTGCAAAGATTCCTGTGTGGGAAGGACTTCCCATTCTGCCCCACAAGCCAGCCCTGGGCCTCTGTGGCTCCTTCTGGGATGCTGCAGGCTGCTTTTCCCACCGCCTGCTCTGAGTCCTGGGAGTGCCTCGCGGGAGCACTCATGTAAATAAAGACGATAATGTCAGAGGCAGCCCTCAGCCAAGGCAAGAGCCGCCCTCTCACCCAAACACGGCTATAACAATGCCGCCTTGCGAAGGTTGTTTCTATGACAAATAGGAAGTTTTCAAACTTTAAAAAATGATGATGGTAGTTCTGGAAATATCAGGCCCATGGAGGTCGTTCCTCCACCCGCACCTCCGGCATCGCAGCCAAAGACACAGCCCCAGACACACACACCTCTAGCTCTCAAAACATGATGATTGCTTGGCGCGCTTGTGCTTTCCCCGTTTTTAAAACCACCTTCAGGCAGAGACTGGGCTGGGAACATTTCAGCCCCCAGGGGGTTGTTTCACAAAGTAATGAGCATCTGAATATTGTTTGGAAGCCTCCGCTAGGGCAGACTTGCTTCCTAGCAAAAGTGTCTGCTCCCAAGGAGCTCTGCTCTGCCTCCTCCTCTTTCCTGTACTTAAAATGTGAGATCAACAAGGCTTTGCAGACCTTCTGTTCTCTTGCTTGGAAGGGCAGGGCTGTATGACACCATCACACGGAGGTCAAAGGCTTTATTAGGCTATTTGGGAGGCTCTCCCTTCAAAACCTGGGGCTTGGGGAATGAAGCAGTTTAGCAGATTAGGTTCTGAGAATCCCCAGACTGGCTGTGTTTGGCAACTTTAACAAGTTTGTCTCACCTATGTTTTATTGATGGCTGCTTTCCTAAAGCCACACCCAAGGTCTCAATTTTGTCATCGTTTACCTTTGACAAATTTTGAAAGAAAAAGATTAATAGCTGGGCTGCAAAGTTTCAATGGCTGAGTTAGGTAAATTTATCAAGTGAAGTTCTGTCTGATTTCCAGCAGTGTTAGCATGTTTGAATCACTGTTAATCCTGCTTTTAATTGGTAGTGATGTGAGTTCAGAGCTGGTGTTGGTTGTTGTTGTTCTTGTTTGGCAGCAGCATTTTACAGCTGTGTTGCATGACCCAAGTCAACAAAGCCAAAGAACTATTCTGCCAGGCCTATGCAGACAATTAAGAGCACATCTCCCACAATGGTTTATTGATGCTTGTTTTTTACTTTTTTGCATTTAAATTGTTTTTAATTTTTTAATGCTTTGATTGTATGGTTTTTTATCTTTTTAATGCTGTAAATTACTTTGCTTTGTGTGATTTAGTAATGTAGAAATAATTTTATAAATAAATAAACTACAACTCCCAACTCTGGAGATATCTTTAACCTAAAAGGGAATGGGAAAGCACAGATCTCCAGAAACTCAATCAGCTGAGGACCTAGTGGATCCACGGGTAGTGCAGTTCTGCCCCATCCCATAATGCTCAGGGAGGCACTCTGTGATGGGACCATCACTATCAATAGCTTATTTACCAACTGCACATTACGCAGGAGAAATGGTGGCCTCCACAGATGCAGAATCACCACCACAAGCACCAACAAAGTCGCAGCAGAGCAACCCCTCTGGCCTAATCCTAACCCCTTCCAAGAGAAGTGATCGGGGGTTAGGATCAAAGTCTAACAACAGCAGCTAAAATCAGCCTATCCACAGAATAAAACAGACCCAGGATCGTTCAAAAGCTGGCCAGAATAAAAACGCAATTAAGGTTCTCCTGAAAACCAACAGAGCAGGAGCCAGACATATCTCCAAGGGGGGAGATTTCAAAAGTGATGGGGCCAGTGCAGAAAGGGCCCTGTCCCTGATACTTACCCACTTAACAACTCTTCCTGCAGGACCAGAAAGCAGGGCTTCAGAATCTGATGACAAGGCTTGGGGAGATAGATATGAGTGCATGTTGTCCTTCAGATGAACTGCTCCTCAACCATTTCCTTCGAAGCACGGCAAGGCAGTAGTTGCATTGCAAATTTCAAAGAGCTCATTATATATCTCTAAATAATTCCCAAATCGCTTGAGAATCCCAAACAACCTTTTAAACTGCTTGTCTGAGCCAGACGCTCAAGAGCAAAGCAACTACTTTGCATGCAGAAGATCCTGGGTTTCTGCCCAAATCTTTAATGCTTAGATCAGGCCTGAGCAGTTTGTTCATGCTGGTGCTGCCATCTCTGCGACCTCAGAGACGGAGGGGGAGTCAGTGCCCACTTGGCTTCCAAGTTGACATCAAACACCTTTTCCGAAAGAGAGGGCTCACGTATTTCATATCTGAAGTGCTTTCCACACTTTTGAGTAGGTAGCACAGTTCACCCAGTTAAAGAAATATTTGTTCATCAGCTCTTTAAGGTAGCTTTAGTGGATTAATCAATGAATTAATCTACTGAATCTGCATATGCATCTGAGCAAATTTCTTTGTTTTAAAGTGGTGTAGGCGGGTCCCACACGCTCCAACAACTTGGCTTCTAAAATATTAGCTATGTTGACATAAAAACGGCAGAAAAGGCAGGGAGCCCCAGGCAAATGAAGTGTATAACAAGAGGCAAAGCATCTGTATTTGAAACTCCCTGATGAAGGACCTGAGATGTCCCAAATGCCTGGGATATTACACTTTCTCTTCTACCCCTTTGCTTTCTGATATAAAAACTACCGGGACTTTCTTTTTTATTTCTGTTCTCTGCCTCCCAAGGGACCTCTGTGTCTTGCTTGGGGCTGGAGACAGGTCCAGGCAATGGCTGAGTTTTACATTTTCACAACTAAGAGATCAGCCATAATTTGCTTCTTTGTCCCAGTGATTGTAGACACAACCTGAAATCTCTACTAAGCCTTGGGGAGCCTAGTGCAATTAAGGCAGCAATCCTATAGGCCAGGGGGAGGGGATCTTTTTCGGTAGCATTCCCCTCTGGGCAACCTTGGGGGGGCACGTGTCAGTTGTGGGTGGGGCCAGAAGCAAAAGTGGGCAGGACAACAGATGTCAATATTACCTTTGCACAGTCACTCACCACTTGATTGATCATCCATCCAGAAAAGTACAGTGGTACCTCGGGTTACAGATGCTTCAGGTTACATACGCTTCAGGTTACAGACTCTGCTAACCAGAAATAGTACCTCAGGTTAAGAACTTTACTTCAGGATGAGAACAGAAATCATGCTCCGGCGGCGTGGTGGCAGCAGGAGGCCCCATTAGCTAAAGTGGTGCTTCAGGTTAAGAACAGTTTCAGGTTAAGAACGGACCTCCGGAACGAATTAAGTACTTAACCCGAGGTACCACTGTAAAAGCCATGATCAGAATTCAAGGACAGGCAAAAGCACTCAGGGAGAATGAAAGGTGTTAAGTTGTGGATGAACATATCAGACAACACAGCGATTCTTCAAACAGCTCTTGCTTATTCACAGGCCAGAACAGAACTGAACTGTAGGGTTCAGCCAGCCTGCTTATATAGAGCTCCACTAGAACGCAACAGTAACCATTTTCTGTAACCATCCAATCACTGAACGTCACTTTCGATACCTTATTTGCATATGTGGACCTGAGTGAAAACTATCTACAGTATCCCCCTGCTGGTCCAGGGTGAGTACATAACAAAAGGTGTTGCCTAGATGTTGAGACACAACACAAATACCTGGGAGTAGGCCCCATTGAGTTCACTGGGCCTTACATCCGAGTAGATATACATAGGCCTGGGCTGTTAAGAGTGTGAACGTGGCCTGGATAGATCAGTTTGTTAGAGCATGGTGCTGAAAACGCCAAGGTTGCAGGTTCGATCCCCATATGGGACAGCTGCATATTTGTCTCTCCACTGCAGGGAGACAGAAGATCCTCAAGGTGCCTTCCAGCTCTATGATTCTGTGATTCTGTGTCAACTCTGAAGTATGCCCTATGGACCTCAGAGGGTCTTACTCTCAGGTAAGTGGGTTTAGCACTGCAGTCTTCACCTCCAATCTCCTCATATTCTCCATTGTAAGACCGTGACTAAACAAAGACTAAAAGAAAGTGCTTATTCACGTAGCTCATCATTAAACTATGGAACTCACTCCCACTGGAGGCAGTGATTAGACAAATTTCCACATCCTGCCACATGGACTGAGGTATGGTTCCTTGATCCTGCAACCCTTTTCTGGGAGGATTGTGATGGTGTGTTTGTGATTCCTGCATTGCAGGGGGTTGGACTAGATGACCCCTTGGGGACAATTCTCTGATGTTATGATTGTCTGATATGGATGGTCAAGCTGTCTACAGGAGGAGCAATTTCAAAAAGTTTTCACAGGGTCATGCACCTCAGGAAAGCCCGGTCCTTCTTGGAGATGACGCAAACAGGCACCAACCAAATCAGTGTTCTCAACTTGCACGCCTATGCTCTTTAGTTTCAGGAAGAGCTTGCAAACTAAGGTTGTTTTGAGATGTCAGTACGCTAGATCTGTTGCACTTTAAAAACAGAGAAAGGAGCCAGGAAACACACAGTCTCTTAAGCAGATGCTTGTTTCGAACAGGAGAGCTTCTTTTCCTTTTACTGGGAGGTTTGGGTGTGTGGCAGTTGGAAGCCTTGATTTATTGTGTCATTATTTATGTCTGAAAATAAATGAGGCATAAGCCTAAAAACATGAAAAAAGAAAATTAGATTCTACCTAGATTCTCTGACTTTTCTGTAGTGTATTTACATGAAATGTACAATTTTCTGTTGTGTTTTTTTGTCCGTGACACGGGGGCTGTGCCTTTGTTGACCGTGTCTGTCCGCCAGGTCTGGGTGCTTGTTTCCACTGGCTTGTCATGTTCACTAATTAGAGAGCTGCTGCATGATTCACCTTGTTAATTAGAGGGACTCGCACACACAAAGCCCCTTCGGGCAGTGCGAAAAAAGAGCCTCGCACCAGTGCCCTGAGAAAGCTGCAGCCTGTGAAGTAATTCTTCTCATCTACCTTCTATTTTTTATTTGAAATGAATAAATCATTGAGATTTTCCTTGTGGAGTGAGAATGCAAGAATTCACATCTTTGTAAGATGTAAATTATATGTGATCAATAGAAGGATGACTACTATATTGTACTTAACAAGCCTCCCTAATTTGCTGCTTGTCAGTCTATGAAAAATTACTTGAAATATTTTGTCCCGATACTGAGGGTGATTTCCCCACTACCACCCTATCTTGTCTGCCCCCCCTTTTTCTGCCCTTGATGTATAAAAGAAATGAGTGATAGCCCGTTTCATATAGTTGAATCTGAACTAGAAATTATGTAGATTATTTAAAACTCAGGCTAGCTTTGCATTCCAGGGAAGCAGTGGGCATTTTGCAAACTGGGACCCCACTCCGAGGCAACACTCACCCAGCTCCTTGTTTGTGGCGTAAAGGGGTGGGGGAGGCTGTGTGTGTGTGTGTGTGTGTGTGTGTGTGTGTGTGTGTGAATTTTTGCCTTGTCTCTGCTCTACTTTTGCCATGTCTTGCCAGGTCCTCCAAAATCAAACGTACTGAATGCAATAAATTAAAATTGTTTTTCTCCTGCCACCGTGACTTGATCAAACCATCATCCAGACTGCTAAGGAGCGTGTGGCACTAAAAACGGCGCTTGCCACATTTCCCATCTGTTTAGGAGGCTCTCAGAAATGAGCTTCTGTGGCTTTCTCTATAACTATTTGATTAAAATTACTTAATAAAGCCAAATGATTTTTAGTGAATTGCTACACTTTTGTCATTTATGCAAATGAGGTTTGACGCTTAGAAACTCAAGCAGTCCATAAGAATAGAACAGAATTGGGAATAACAATAAACCAAACCCTTCCAGTCTTGAAGGAACTGGGCAATAATAGTTTTTCACTGGGAAGTCAAAGCCTTTATGCTCAACTCAGGCCCACGTTGCACTGGCATGTTGATGGAAAGTAGGGCAGGGAGCGTTGAAGCCCCACAAGGGCAGCAGGTGCAGCCCAGCAGCAAAGGGCGGGGAGGCCCAATCTTAAAGAGGCAGAATCCACGGGAAAAAATATAATTAGAAAACTGGAAAATATAATTGACGTGTTATTGAAAGAATATCCCTCCCTCATAACAGCAGAACTAGCGGACATCCGATGAAGCTGTATGTTTCCGATGAAGCTGTATGTATTCAGGACAAATAAAAGGAATGTCCTTCTTCATGCAACGCATAGTTAACCTGCGGAACTCCCTCCCACAAGAGGCAGTGATGGCCACCAGCTTAGGTGGCTTTAAAAAAGGATTGCACAGATTCATAGAGGAGAAGGCTTTCAATGGCTACTAGAGTGGGAGGCAGCAATGCTTCTGAGCGCCAGCTGCTGCAAACCACAGGCGGGGAGAGTGCCCTTGTGCTCAGGTCCTGCTTCAGAGGCAGATTTAGGGGAGCACAACCAGTTTGGTCACACTGGGAGTGGAACCTCAGGGGCACCACTGCAACGATGGTGTGCAATAGAAGGCAAGAGGCACCAAATTTTGGCGTCACAAAGGGCACTGCTGAAATTCCCAACCCCAAAGCCCGCCACTGCCTGCTTAATGGCTTCCTACAGGCATCTGGTTGGCCACCATGTGAACAGGATGCTGGACTAGATGGGCCTGATTCAGCTTGGGCTGAGACCCCTTTCAGGGACCTGCCTCCCCAGTAACATCCACGTGCATCCAAAACACGCATGAGCAAAAGAAAACAAACCAGCAATGTGCTCATGTGGTGGAAGAATGGGAGTGGAGGAGAGAGAGAAACATTGCAGCTGGCAACTGGCCCAGAAGCAGGGAAATCAAGCTGGCTGCATCTGCATCTGGAATGAGGCTCACCTAAGGCCACTTTGGGGGTCCCATCTTGCGTTTGCTCAAACTTCCCTGAAGACCCTCTGGAAGGAAGCAAGAAGAGGCTGTTGGCAGCCTGCTCATTCGCTTGCACTCTGAGTTCCTTGGCTGCATTTAGACTCTGCTTTTTGCCCTTTTGTTTTCAGTGTCCCTAAATGCTTCACTTCAGAACATACAGTGGCTAAGAAGCTCCCCTTTCATGCTGATCGGGTAGCTCTAGGATGCTAGAGGCACAGACTCTGAGGCAGAAATAGCAAGGGGACTTCAACACCCCATGACTCTGGGCCACGACACCGCTGGTTGTGAGTGCAGTAAAGCCACTTCTGACCTCGGGAGGAGGTGTGTTGCGGGCTTCATGCCCCCTGGAAGCCAGCCCCTGCGCTATCTAGGGAATCCTCGGGCCACGTCATCCCCTGGCCAGCCAATCGGCTGGCTCAGGGGGTGTGGTTTGCCTCATTTAAGGCAAGCGCAGCCAGGGATCTCCCTCTTTGGCTGCTCAGCTGCTCTGGTTTTCCCACCCGCCCTCCCTTCAACCTTGTTCCCCTTCTGACCTTGCTATGGACCTCAGTTGGTCGCCGTTAAGGGGCCTGGTAGGAATTTTTTCCACTTGGCAAACTGGCACCGGCCATTTGGTTTTTTGCCTACCTTGGTGGTTAGGCATTGGTATGGGTATTGTTATGTAGATGGGGGGAGGAGAGCCATCACCTCCCCCAGATATTGAAGGGTAGTCCGGTAAAGGATTCCGGGGGGCTTGGCCTTGTCCGAAGCCTATGGAGGTCAAGGCCTAAAGCACAGCCCCGAGTGGTGACCCCGGGGGAGTCCCTAGTTGATGTGCATCAGCAGGGCTCCCCCTGCTGGTGTTAACCCTTCCCGGTCTTCAAGCAAACAGGCTGAAGCCGGATAGTCAGATAGGACCAATGCCTAAGCCAATACCACTCATCACCTGTAACCAATAAAGTCGTAGCCCATTAACCTAAAATAACGGTGTCATGTGTCTATTCCTACTGGTGGGAGGCAGGAACTCGACACGCCAACCAGCCTGCAAAAGTTAACATTCACATTTGTTCCTCTGCCCATTTTTGCCTCTGGCATCCTGAAAGTTTGCCCAGATGAGAATCAGATTGGATAATGTTCCCCATCGCTACACTAAAAAGGTAAAGGTAAAAGGACCCCTGACCATTAGGTCCAGTCACGGACAACTCTGGGGTTGCGGCGCTCATTTTGCTTTATTGGCCGAGGCAGCTGGCATACAGCTTCTTGCTTCCTTCACGGTATGGTTTCAATAACTTTCCCCTCCAATCCCTCTTTGTGAAGATCTGACCCTTTTCGGCAGACCCAGCCCTCGCCATTTTGCCATGCCTCCGTTAACATCACCACAGCAGAGGAGATAATCGGCCAGCAAGTGAGCAGTGATCTGCCATATGCACCAAGGCAGCGTTCTGCAAACCACCTGTCAGAACCTCTTATTATTTCGACGGCCATCTCAGGAGGGACTTGGCTTCTCAAAGCGTGGTGCTGACACACTGGCAACGAAGTCCCTCTCAGATGACAGGCAGCCGTAACAGGGAAAATATCCTGGGAGAAAAACATCAGATAAGATGACTGACAATTTCAAGGGGTAGAGACCTTCTCTCTCTCTCTCTCTCTCTCTCTCTCTGTATTGTTGTCTGTTGTCTCAGCACCTCCGACAAAAAAAGGCTTACTTCCGACAAAAGGCCTCCAACACAGATGACAAATTAACACCCATTTAAACTGCCCACACTACGTCAATGTTCAAACTAAATCCCACTGTAGAAAAGAGTGCTTTATTGTGAGATTTGAAATGTGCATCCCAGAACCATGTCCAACAATGGATAAACATTTAACACAACAAGCCTATCCATGCCTACCTGGGAGTAAATCTCCTTGTGCATGGTGGGACGTACTTCTTTTCGCAATGCTCTCTTTGCAGTTCAGGTATATGGTTAACCTTTCATGGTTTCATGTTCCTGAGTCAGATCAAGGCATTCTGAAGACGATCCAGGAGTGCCCATCTTTCATAAAAGTCTCCGCTTTTCCATGAAGTTAAATGCATGACCATCTCCCTCATTATTATTTTTTTCTGAGAAAGGAAACAAAGCATAGCTGACTGGGGAAATGCCCAGAAGGGGAGAAGGTGGAGAGGATAGAGGGATGGACAGTTGTAATCCCAGTGAATGATTTCCCCAGAGCACTCCCAACACAGTCATTTGTGGGTGGGATGCTAAAGTCAACATGTGGGTCATCATTTTCCTCTGAGTTTTCTGGCCATGAGCAGACAGTGTAGACTATTAGATGGATCTGCTTCTTTCCCAATCATTCTTTCTCCAAACAAACACTTCCATATCGTAGCTCTTTCTCACTTTTGGGAGGAGGAGTCCTTCCAGAACGGGGTGGGTGAGAAAAAAAAATGTGACTTCACCAGTTGTTGTTTTTTAATGAAGGTGAAATCATATAGCATGAAAGCCCCTGGATCTATTTGTCTGAATTTTGGCAGGTTTCTCACCCAGAGGTACCTCCTTTGTGTCCCCAGTTTTCAAACTGATTTCCCCACCTCCCACAAAGAAAAACCACCACCAGGAGAGGGAATGTGATTTCCTCTTTCCCCATACCATGAGGTCTGCCCTTGTGGAAGAACTCACCAGTTTCGGTGTAAATTATTTATTTTTGTCATGTTCCATCTTGCAACTATATTGTGCATTGCACCTTTAAAAAGGACAAGGATGATGAGACAGAAACTGAAGTGAAATGTTTAAGTAACCATTTTATGGTACAGGCAGTCATTAAATGGTCACTTAAGATCAATTGTGTAGCAAAGTACCTGACAGAAATCCAAAAGTCATCTTCCTGCCTATAGCTATTTTCTGAAACATGTGAAATATATAATGGCACTCAAGGTTGAAGAAGCATGCCCTCAGTTATTCAAAAGAAATTCTACTAGATGGAAGTAAAATGATAAAATTCTTGATTCTACAAGAGGCAGAATCACACTTTAGCAGAATGTCACTTGAGTCAGCATGAACAGGCAGGTCAAGAAGTCTGGATCCAGGCTGTCTGCATTGTGAACCACACGATGTTCATCAGTTTCTAGTCCTCATGGTCATGAAGAAAACCTTTAAACATGTGCCCAGCCCATATTATATTTGTAGCAGTTTTTATCTAAACTTTGCAGACTTCAAATATATTTGCATCTTACAGCAGCCCCATCTTAAATTTTTGTGTTGGTGCTGAGATGTCAAAGACATCCCTACTGTAACAACATCCGCAACACTGGTCACATTCACATCATACATTTAAAACGCTGTGGTACTCAGCTACTGCTTCCCACAAAGAATTCTGGGAGCTGTAGTTTGTTTAAGGTGCTGAAAGTCATTAGGCTGCTATTCCCCTCCCAGAGCTCCATTCCTCAGAGTTCCCCATGAAGAGCAATTGATTGAAAAGTGATCCCGACATTAATTTTCACTGGAAACACACACACACACATATATATGAAATTAAATCCAACTTCCAAAATGATCCAAGTTATTTCAAAACAATAAAGTAGCATTTATTTAATTAAAAAAAACCATCAACTGTGATTCTCCGAAAACATAAGGAATTATTTCTGCATCAATCATAGTTCAAAATGTTAGGTTTGGGGTTTGGGCTTCCTTTTATTCAGACTTCAATTCAGGCTATAAAGTAAGACATATGTTAGAAATTTAATAAATGTTAAAGCTAAATGATATGTAATACAATTTACAACGGCCCTATCAATCTCACCTTCATTTCATACATATTTCTTATTAACAGAACATTTTCTATCCTGACTGTCTCCCTGAATACAATTAGCACCTGATTTCAGATTTATGTTCAGTGCAATTTCCCATTTTGTATCTCTGACACCTCCCTAAAGCCTACTTGACTTGTCTGACACATTTTGCCAGATATTATGAGCGCTTTTTTTTTTTTTTTTGCAGGATGAATATTTCTTAATCTTACCTTTTGGGGGAGTCAATAGATTTTCATGTGATTTGACATGCGTATACAGCCTTTAGCCATCCCGGGGGCAGAGGGTGGGAACCTTAAAATGCAAAGCCTCTGATGGCATGTCAGAAAGAAAAGATGGAGAACAGCCCCCCCAGGAAGTGCTCCTGCACAGATTCATGTTCTTGTGCTCCTCTCGCTCAGCGGGATGGGAGAGCGACATGACAGGACTCTTCAAATACCTGAAGGTGCTGTCACAAAGATGGGGGGCGGGACTGTTGCTGAGAGAACAGCACCATCACTACAGGGCTTAAATCATGGGGCTGAGTGCGTAGATTCCAGCTGAACATTCGGAGAAGTTTCCTGATGTTAAGAATGGTTTGACAATAGAACCAATTAGCAGGTCCAGAGGGCTCCCACACTGGAGGTCTTCAAGAAGGCACAGGGCACCCACCTCTTGGTATATGTGCCACAAATCCCATGGAGATGCCATGGAGAAGCTGGTCAGATAACAGAATCATAGAATTGTAGAGTGGGAAAGAACACCAAGGGTCATCTAGTCCAACCCTTTGCAATGCAAGAATCACAACTAAAGAATCCCCAGGCCACGCCCCTCCTCCAAATCTTCCCTGCACCTTCCTAAATTCACATTTATCCAAACTCTGATGCAGTTTGCCAACTAAACAATGTTGACAGAAATGCACATTTTCATAGCTGTCAACCTTCCATTTTTTGCGGGAAATTCCCTTATTCCAGCGCCCTTTCCTGCTGCTTCCTGCTGCTATCCCAGATTGTTAGATACTATCCCCGGGATAGGTGAGGCTGCTGATCCCTTATTTTCAAATCTGAAAGTTGACAGCTGTGCACATTTTAGCGGTAAAGGTAAAGGGAGCCCTGACCATTAGGTCCAGTCGTGACCAACTCTGAGGTTGTGGCGCTCATCTCGCTTTATTGGCCAAGGGAGCCGGCATACAGCTTCCAGGTCATGTGGCCAGCATGACTAAGCTGCTTCTGGCGAACCAGAGCAGCACACGGAAACGCCGTTTACCTTCCCGCCAGAGCGGTACCTATTTATCTACTTGCACTTTGACTTGCTTTCGAACTGCTAGGTTGGCAGGAGCAGGGACCAAGCAACGGGAGCTCACCCTGTCGCGGGGATTCGAACCGCCGACTTTCTGATCAGCAAGTCCTAGGCTCTGTGGTTTAACCCACAGCGCCACCCACGTCCCTATTTTATTTTATTTATTTATTATTTTATTTTATTTTAGCAATAACTGTGCATAAAAATGAAGATGTTACTGAAAATAACATGCAGAAATGCATTACGTTTTGCTTGGATTTTAAAAAATGAGGATTTTTTTAAAAAAATAAATTCAAATTGCTTCAGAAACGTAGAGAACTGGATTTAAAGATTGGGAAAAATGAGAAATGGAGAGAACTGAAATACACAGATCCTTCCATCCTTAGTCACACAATAAGTTGCCAGCCTCTTATACGGTCTGCATGAGGAACTCCTCAGGCAGCAAGAGAAACAAATGTCAACAGGGAAGGCTGAAATTCTGGATCTCGCTCTTTTATTTGTGATGAAGAGAAAAGGCTTGAGGTTTTTCTGAGAGCAGGGCTGAGCAGGGAACATGCCCCCCCTCCTCCACACTGAGTGGGCAGAGGAACACAAGATGAGTGAGGTGTGTCCCAACCGCCCCGGGTGACGTCACATGACTCAGAGTGCCTGGAGGAACTGGGGGCAGATGAAAGCTGGCAGCCGTGCGCAGCCTGGAGCAGAGATTGCTGGCAGACAGGGATTGCCATCAAGCCAGCTCAGTGCCAGAATAAAAGCCCCCCTGCTCCCCAGCCAACCCATGGGGCTGTTTTCCTCCCTTTCCTGTGTGGCAGAGGGGGCTGGGGAAAGAATGAAGGGTCATGGGCTGTCAGTCCCCAACGCAGTTCTTGACCCTTTTTCTCAAGGGTAGGAAAAGGCAAGAAAACACACAGCACCTGGGCTACATTCAGTGTTTGTTCTGGATTTTAGCCCAAAGATGTGGAAAATACAGGCATGGTGTCAAAGGGCCACCGGCCACAACCCCTGTCCTTGCCTTTAAGCAAAAGTCAGGGACCTCAGGCCGGGGGGGGGGGTTGAAAGCGGCCCTCAAGCCTTCTCTATCAGGCCCTCATGATTCTCCACAAGCAACACCCCTTCCACAGAATAGGGGCAGCCACACTGAAAGCCCTGCTCTGAGTTAGTGTACCACATGTTTGTGATATTTTGGTACCAAAATAATAATGTGCTCAGAGATCCCAAGGCTTTAGGTAAAGGTAAAGGGACCCCTGACCATTAGGTCCAGTCGTGGTCGACTCTGGGGTTGCGGCACTCATCTCGCTTTATTGGCCGAGGGAGCTGGCGTACAGCTTCCGGGTCATGTGGCCAGCATGACTAAGCTGCTTCTGGCGAACCAGAGCAGCGCATGGTAATGCCGTTTACCTTCCCGCCGGAGCGGTACCTATTTATATACTTGCACTTTGACGTGCTTTCGAACTGCTAGGTTGGCAGGAGCAGGGACAGAGCAACGGGAGCTCACCCCGTCACAGGGATTCGAACCGCCGACCTTCTGATTGGCAAGTCCTACATTTGTGCCTCGGTTGCTGCCTTTGATGTAACCCAAAATAGAGTACATTGTCACAGGTAGGTTAAGAAGGCCATTATTAAAATCCGGGGGGGGACTATTTTTATTGATATCCAAACTTATAGAAATCATGATAGCAGGTGTGAGCATTGTTTTTAATCGTATAACTTGCTTGTCTGTTATTCTACATGGTGCTTTTGCAACAAGTCTCATATTTACCACCAACCCCCACCCCCATGGGATAGGAATTTCTTGGAAGCCCTATAGTCCTAATTAACAAATTAAGAGCAATGCTTAAATAAATAAAAATGTTCAAAATATTTGCAGTACTTAGGGTGCCCCGTGTGTGTTCATTGAGCCATTTGACTTGGGGGACATCCAAACTGTCTGGATAATCAGATATCCAGATAATTGGAGCCATTTCTGCACCTGTATTTGGGCTTTCAAAAAGTTAAACCGATGGAGACTGTCTCTTCATCACTTTGAGAGAAACAACTGGCACCTGCAATGACAGTCTATACAAATGTTTTCATTCTTAATCTAAATGCAAAGTACCAGACAAGCAGGCTGCAATGCTTGAGGTTGTAGCACCGGATCAGATGCCCAAAGGGGGCATTCTGTTAAAAAATAAAAAGTCGGATGTGCCCATCTACCAAATGGTTAAACCCACAGACAACCTTGCAAGGTAGTAAGATGCGTTAATCATAGGCACCGACATGACTTTCCAGTAGTGACACAGTTCACCCATGATGCTCAGCCACTGCAAGGATGAGCCAGAGCGAGCCTCAGTCTCAGATACACCAAGTGTGAAAAGAGCTTTTAAGCTCTCTGGATTGCTTGGTGGGCAAGACCTGAAACCCCATATGAAAAATGCAACTGTGCTGTATATGTATCTGTCTTTATTTATTTATTTATGGGGGACGCATTTGAGAACAAGACAGAATTAAGAAACAACTTGCTCTGCCCGCTTCAGAATCACAAAAGGGAGCACTGGGTAGCTTCAGTGCAATTAAAGGAAATAATTGGATAACTAACTAATGTTATGTTGCAATTGGTTGATCAACTACCTGTAAATGTATTTAGCTTTAAAGGCCAATCTGTGGAAATGGGTATTTGAGGAGACACGCAGGGTAGACAAATTTCTCAGCCTGTTTCTCCCACATAACAGCAAGGCCACCACTTGTTACATTTGCAAGGTCCACCCCATGCGATTCCTGCCCATTGTTTGTCCCGATAACATGAATTGTAAAGCTAAAACAAAGAACACTCCGTATGACCCAAACATTGCGACACTGAAAAATGCTAATTTTAATATTTTGTAGTAAGAATTAATTTTTTAATGTTAAGTAATAGGAAAACAAGTGCAATAATGGCACTTCAGATACTCATTTTCACTTTTATTGTTCCAGATGTTATCCTGTTAATTGATACAACTTATTTATTCACAAATAAATTTATTCAGAGCAAAAATATGGATAATCAAATTTGATACATCTTCCTGCCAAAAATATTTTAACTCCACTATACAGGGTTTTTTAAATAAATAAATAAATAGCCACAGCTAACTGAAACAAATCAATCTTAACTGATGGTGTTGGTTGTGATTTCTATAAATCTATTGTTGTTGATGTTCCAGCAAAGGACAATTATGGGGCGAAGCCTCTCATGGTGATCTCAGTTCCTCATGAGATGCTGTCAGGGACTGGAAATCGGAGGAGGAATAGTGGAGACCCTCCCCTGCCCGGAAACTTCTAGAGAAGAGGGAGACGGTATAGATTTACAACAGTGGTTTGCAGAAGGTCACGGTTCTAAGACAGAAGAGGGACAAAGCTGGGAGATAATGGGAGAAGAGAAGAGGGGGGAGCAGAGCCAGAGCAACTGGCTGACACGTTATCATTAGAGAGCATTCCAGACCCCCCCCTTTTCCCAGAACCCGGCGAGCAGTGAAAGTGGGAGAACAGAAAACGAAGAGGCAACTGGCAGCCACCGTAAGAGGGGTAGTGCTTTTGATGACTATGAAGAGAGGGGGAGATTACTTGGAGCAATGCCATTAACCCGAGAGGCAACGTTCCTAAGTCTGTCTCTGTGAACATTGAATAAATACCTTGGAAAGAACCAGTGGCGGAGCTTCATGCTCCAGCACCGGGGAGGTGGAGAGCAGGCAGGGGCAGGGGTGGGGCGTGTCCTGGGGTGGGGCGCGCCACCCGGAGGGGCAGGGCGCACATCCTGGGGGCAGGGCACCCAGCGCAGGGGGGGCAGCCACGATGGAACCCTGCCAGGATAGCGCTGCCAGGGGCAGTGTGGTCCCCCCACACTCCTCTTCCTCCGCCAGCGGTAAGAACTTCTTGTCTATCTATTACTGGAAGCCTGCCGGGATGGGGAGGGATTGCATTCCCTGAAGCCTGACAGATGCTTGGTTTGCACTGTGACATTCAAAGCAAGATGCAACTCTGATCCCGTTGTAATAGAATGAACAACAAAATGGTCATAAGCCAATGGAGAGTGGGAGAACAGCATTCTGCCCTTGAAGCAATTAAGTGACAAGGACTTAACTTCAGCGTCAACTCGCACCCCCAGCAAACTGTTCCTGGACTATACTAATTCAGGTAGGGATGGAGGAGAAAGTCAATTCAGGTCTCCTCTGAAGCCGCATCTCTCAAATGCACATTTTCTAAAACAATATGTGAACTGAAACACAGCCATCCTTCAAAAGTCACACTTTTCCAAATTCTGTGATAGAAAACACTGTTTACAGCAATGCACATTCTAGGGGAACGTGTGCAGGGAAATGAAGATGTTAGTGAAAATAACATACAAAAACAGCCTGGCACCCAGAAATCTCTGTGTAGTCACAACTGGACCCACACCAGTAGCAAAACGTGCCTGGTGCCCAAGGAATTTCAAAAACTGCAACTATCTAAAGGGCTGTCACATGGAAACTTGCTTTCTGCTGCTCCAGAAAGGAGGACTCAAACCAATGGATTCAAGTGATGAGAAATAAGAGTCCAATTAAACATGAAGAACTTTCTGAGGATAAGAGCTGTTTGACAGTGGAATGGACTCTCCTTCATTGGAGGTTTTTAAACAGATGTTAGATGGCCATTTGTCAGGGATTCTTTAGCTGTGAATTCTACATTTGGACTAGAGGAGCCTTTGGGTGCCTTCCAACTCCACAATTGTATGTTTCTACCCTTCCCGACACTGCCCAACAACCCTCATGCAAAAAGAGAGTTCTGTGGTCTTTGTGCATTTTTTTAGAAATCATTTTTTGTTCAAAGCTTACCTGGACTGTTAAGGATAATAAACATGACAGGGTTCCTGTGTCTACAAAGCAAGTGTGCACATGCATAAATTAGATGTGCAGTGTTGTGAATATGTTGCGATATATGCTTTTATCTCAACGCATCTCGGCTTGGGCAGCCACCCAACTGGATTGCTTTCCTGGTGTCTGCTCTGCGCTCCTGCAATGATGCAACATCCTTAATGCAGAATGACACGCTGCTGTCTCCAGCCAGCTGTGGGTTCATGCCAAGTTCTACAGCTACACAACTTCCAATCCACCGCAAAGGAAGATCAGGAGAGACTTCTCTGACTTCGCCCCTCCAAAAACAGGTGAAAAGCTGCAACTAGCAGCAAAAGCATCTGCAGGAGAACTGCCCAACTCAAGACCCTATAGTCAACCAGTCAAAAGAGGCACTGTATCATAATGGTTAGCCTTTTGGAAGGCCAAGTTCGAAGCTTTTTGCTCTGTTGAATTATTTATTCATTCAAACATCTGGCCCTTCAATCCAACCAGAAT
Organism: Podarcis filfolensis; assembly: GCF_964270895.1. Taxonomy (NCBI): domain Eukaryota; kingdom Metazoa; phylum Chordata; class Lepidosauria; order Squamata; family Lacertidae; genus Podarcis; species Podarcis filfolensis. The sequence continues at coordinate 53,381,983 of NC_139611.1, read as the reverse complement.
CCTCAGCCTGACATTCAGGCGGGGGGGGGGGGAATAGAATAGAAATGGATAACACTAGAAACAATAGCGATCTAACTCACAGCAGGGTAGAGAGAGAAAATAAACATAGGATGGAACACTGGGGGAACGGGGCGCACACCTCAACTTAGCAGCTTCCATGGCATTTGGCTTAAGAGACTCACAGTCACATTTTCTTAGGGTAAAGGATAATTTATTACTGGCCAGTCAACAATACTGGTAAGAACATACAAGCATAACAAGAGCCTGCTGGATCAAGCCAGTTGTTGTTGTTGTTGTTGTTTAGTCGTTTAGTTGCGTCCGACTCTTCATGACCCCACAGACCAGAGCATGCCAGGCACTCCTGTCTTCCACTGCCTCCCGCAGCTGGTCAAACTCATGCTGATAGCTTCGAGAACACTGTCCAACCATCTCGTCCTCTGTCATCCCCTTCTCCTTGTGCCCTCTATCTTTCCCAACATCAGGGTCTTTTCCAGGGAGTCTTCTCTTCTCATGAGGTGGCCAAAGTATTGGAGCCTCAGCTTCACGATCTGTCCTTCCAGTGAGCACTCAGGGCTGATTTCCTTAAGGCCAGTTCCCCATCCAAATGCAGCATCTTTCTCTCATATTGGCCAACCAGAGGCCTGTGAGAAGCCTGTAAGTCAGACCCAGGGACTCTCCCACTGCACAATGGTCCAATTCCACCACTCGTTCCTTCATAGCAGAGTCTTCTCCAGTGCCATGACCCTAATTAACCAAAGGCAAAGTAGTCTATGAAGTCTGGGACCATCTCAAGCTATGAGGCTTTTAAAAAAAATTAAAAATCTGCATGAGATCAACCTCAACCCTCATCCCTCCTTCCATCCTCCATTCTTTTACTTTCAACTTTGTGATTCTAATGCCCTAGTTAATGAGCCAATTTAAGGAGCAATCGTTTCCTTAATTCTTTTGTAGATGACTTTTCATCTTTCCCACAAGCTGGAAAGTTTGATTTGAAGTCAATTAAGCCTGGAACATGCAGGGTAGACCATCTACCTCACACTAGTTGAAAGGATAATGCCAATGGATTATTACCATCTGGAAATTTAAGCAACGTATGAACAGCATTAAACCCAAATGAGCAGCGTTTTTTTCTTTCTTGATCTTGGGGCATCTACCAACATCACAAAACTGGCTCGAAATCAGCAAATTGAGGAAATTTGAGGGCTTGATTTGTGACGTGAAAAAAACGGGGATCCATAACACTTATTGATGGGTGGTCTGCCATTATTCTGAAACAAACCTAAAGTAGGAAAAATAATTCCTAATGAGGCAACAACATAAAACCAAACAAAAAAATCAAGAGCAAAACACTTTATGAACTTAAAAATCAGCCCAAAGAAAAATTCAAAATCATGAAGATGTTAACAAAAACAACAACATAAACATTGAGTTGAACCTTATGGTTAAAAAGGACAGAAAGAGACAAGAGTATGTATATCCAAAAAACTAAATACCATATATGAAAACTCTTTAATACCATAACTGAAATAGATAAATCCAAAAACAGAGCATGTATCAAAACAATATATCCATCCGAAGAACCATGCAATATTGTGAATAAGAAGAAACCCTTAAGCACATGAGATGTCCTTTAATCATTTTCTTTAGATAGCTGAAACACCAGCCCTCACATGCCTCCTGCACCAGAGAGTTCCACAGTTCAACTATGCCCTCTGTGAAGTAGTACTTCCTTTTTATCTCTCCTGGAACTTCCAGCATTCATCTCCACTGAATGTCCTCAAGTTCCAGTGTTAAGAGAGAGGGAGAAAAACTCCTCTCTATCCGCACACTCCATGCCATGCATCATTTTGTAAATGGTCAAACTCATATTAGTAGCTTCGAGAACACTGTCCAACCATCTCTTCCTCTGTCGTCCCGTTCTCCTTGTGCCCTCCATCTTTCCCAACATCAGGGTCTTTTCCAGGGAGTCTTCTCTTCTCGTGAGGTGGCCAAAGTATTGGAGCCTCAGCTTCACGATCTGTCCTTCCAGTGAGCACTCAGGGCTGATTTCCTTCAGAATGGATAGGTTTGATCTTCTTGCAGTACATGGGACTCTCAAGAGTCTCCTCCAGCACCATAATTCAAAAGCATCAATTCTAGGTTTGGTTTTTTTGAGAAACCTTAGAAGGTAGGTTTCCTTTATGCTTTTTTGCTGGTGAAAGCTGTGAACATCAAATGATTCACATGAGCCTGTTTCCTGTCACTTGCTGGATCTGCAACTGTGGCTCAATTTTTGCGCCTTGGCAGACCAGGCTAAGAAGGCTGCATCCTTGACCTACCTGTGAGTCAGCATGGATGCATTTACAGTTACATTTACAGTTACCTTGCAACTGCATTTACAGATTTTGGGAGAAAGTGGGAGAAATTGAGCTTCTCAGTTGCATTGGTATTTTTGTTTGTTTATTGGAATAAATAGTCTTATTTGACCATTTCTCAGGTGGGTCGGTGAGGAGAAAAGCTACCCAGGCATCCAAATTGGGGTCCCAGGTTTACCTAGGTAGGGGTTTCAGCTCCAGTGGAGTAGAAGAAATAAAATATCCCCCAGGCATTTGCACTGGCCTACAGTTCTGGCTCAAGAGTTACACTTAACATAAAAGAACTTTGGTGTATACGCCTGCAAAATAGTTGGCTCTGGGCATTTTTCTGCTGAATGCTGACCATGCATGCATAAAATCTCATTTTACATAACAAGTCAGAGAAGAATTGCGGGGGGAGAGGAGAGAGAGAGAGAGAGAGAGAGAGAGAGAGAGAGAGAGAGAGAGAGAGGTGCTTTATACATAATATAGGAGTGCATTATAAGCTGAATAATCAATGCCATGTAATAAAAATTTGGCAATATCATTTTCCATTATATGTAAACTTCACATTTGAAGTGTCAACATAATTGAGCAGCTCTCCAACACTTGGTATGACACTGGTGAGTCACTAACATGTGAGCTCTGCGTCATCAGAAGTTCTGCTGTTTGGAAACAAAAGAAGAGCCCAATAGCAGTATAAAGCCAAAGGCCTATGGCCAACCAAATTGAGCACAATAGCATCCTCCCACTTCTGATATCCAGCAACTGGTATTCAGAGTTATGATGCATAATACACAGCCATTGTGACTACTAGCTCCTGATAGCCTTATATTCCATGAATTTGCCTAGTCTCCTTTAAAGAAGCTACCTTATACACAGTCAAACCATTAGTCCATTTAGATCAGTACTGTCTGCAGTGGCTTTCCAAGGTTTCAGGCAGGAGGTCTCTCCCAGCCCTATGCCTGGAGATTGAACCAGGAACCTTCTGGGTGCAAAACAGATGCTCTACCACTGAGCTACAGTCCTTCACTATGGTCTGTCAGCTAAGCTATGCTCTGCCTCCATGGTTGGACGCAGCAGTGCTTCTGAGTGGCAGCTGCTGCAAACCACAGGAGGGGAGAGTGCTGCTATTCTACTCGGGTCACACTTTCTGAAACAATAAGGTAAAGGTAAAGGAACCCCTGACCATTAGGTCCAGTCGTGACCGACTCTGGGGTTGCGGCGCTCATCTCGCTTTATTGGCCGAGGGAGCCGGCGTACAGCTTCCGGGTCATGTGGCCAGCATGACTAAGCCGCTTCTGGCAAACCAGAGCAGCGCACGGAAACGCCGTTTACCTTCCTGCTGGAGTGGTACCTATTTATCTACTTGCACTTTGACGTGCTTTCGTCAACCCAAAAGCAGCAGTCCTTTGAAATTTGCTCGCCAAATTTTGCCGTGGAGTTCTCTAGCCAAGTGGTATGGGAAATACGTATGAAGCTGCATATATCGGTGAAAACAGCGTACGAAAACGCATGGCCAAATAGGAAGTTGCTTAGCAAAAAGCGTGTGTATTTGGCAAAATTGCACAGAGAGGTGTGTATATTAGGAGAGATTCACACTAAAATGCTGCTGAATTTTCATGAGCACTTTTTTTGGAGTGTGGATCGCAAACTGGTATGGAAAGGTAGAGAAGTGAACTGAAGAGTGGGGAAAGGGCACACTGAGATGAACCAAAATTGACAGATTTGCCCTTCCCTAATGGCCTCATCCAGACCTGATACCACCAGGTAATGAACTTACCGTTTTCCCTGCAGTAGGCATTCTTCCTTCTCCACTTAGTGCTAAATCTGCTGCTGGAAGCTGCTGTCTGAGCAAGTCCTAAGAAGGAGGGATTACGGTTTGATCCAACAGACATTTTACTCTTTTTTTCACCCTAACAAACGCCCTTAGCATAGCAGGAGCCCACAGTGCTCCCCATCAAACTGAAATAAGGTATCGTACTGTATCAGTAACAATTCAGATGTTGTTTTATTGATTAACTTTGCACAACAAAGCTGGTAAAAAAAAACCTACTTAGAATATTAAAAGAAAAACCTATATAACTTTAATAATTAGAGACACCCGCTGCTGAACAACGTTTAGCTTTTTAAAAGTGGCAGCATATCACTTGGATGTTGCATTTTACAAGACAAAGACAAAGGGGGCCCGTCTCCTACCCAAACTAAGCATTGCTGCCGTCAACAACCCAACAAAAGCGAAAAAGAAAGCTACCTAAAATGGAAATGAAAACATAATGTATGGAAATATGCTCTCATAAAATCTCCTTAGGCTTCACATGTATTAATGTATTAGTTTGCAAACATTAAGATCAAAGGCAAAGCAACAAATACATCCTAAAAAGTTTTTAGTCAGATTTTTATTAACGATATACAAGTAGCAAGGCATAAAAAATTAATATGTTCGAGCCTTGAAATGTCAAGTGTAATGATCTCTAGCGCTGCTTACCTCCTTGCTTTTTGTTTCAGTCTAGCTTGCTCTGGGTCTTCTTGCCTAAAGCAACTCTGCATTAAGAGAGAGAGAGAGAGAGAGAGAGAGAGAGAGAGAGAGAGAGAGAAGGGGGAAAAGTTTAACAGATGGTTAAAGAACCCCTCATCTGTTGCAGCAAGTTTAAAAAAAAATATCAACGAGAAGTGAACAGGATAAAGGGTGTCAAAGATGGGGTGGTTAAATTCATAGAAGTGCAATCTTTAGCCTACAGGCCTCACCCAAGACACTGTTAAATATTCAGCTGTAAATAAAATCTACGAGAGACTTAAAGAGAGAACACTTGGGTTATTACTAACGTTAACGTTTCGAGACCCAATTGCATTCTGGATATTTAATGATCATATTTCCTCCTACTCCCAATATTGCGTGTCTTGCAAAGATCCAAGCAAGCAAATTCACTGCAATCATGTAACTGGACTGTTGTTTTTTAGCATATGTGTTTTTTAACATTATGCTGGTGCCTTCTAGACGTTTTGGGCTGCTAGGAATGCTAGGAGCTGTGGTCCAAAATATCTGGAGGACACCAGTTACGGTGCCAAATTCTCACAGAGATGATAAACCCAAGTGCTGCTTTTCAAGCCTGTAAAGTGGCCTATAGCACTCATTTATGGAGTCTGTAAAGCATCATTCCACTTCTGGAGTTGAAATAATGATCTGTGCCTTCTTCTGGCCTGGGGAGGGGAGGTCTGCCATCCAGATTTTGCTAATATTCCCTGTGAGTGCTTACAAAACCCACTGAGGTTCCAGCTCACAAGATCCTGCCCTCCATTTCTCATGGCATACGACCTGTATCCCACAAGCATGCACTGCAAGCCCACAGCTTGGCTATTTCTGCCTTACATATCCCTGTTTCCTATTGTAGCATGTAATTGTAGCATATGCTAAAATGCAAGAGAGTTCCATGCCTTTTCATAGTTGGAGAAACAGCTTTTTTGCCACTGAGCAGAGCTGAGAAACCAATGGTTCGCCAGGATCTTCTTTTAAAAAAATGTTTAAAAAAGGTACCCCTGCCCGTGCGGGCCAGTCGTGTCCGACTCTAGGGTTGTGCGCCCATCCCACTTAAGAGGCCGGGGGCCAGCACTGTCCGGAGACACTTCCGGGTCACGTGGCCAGCGTGACGAAGCTGCTCTGGCGAGCCAGCACCAGTGCAGCACACGGAAACGCCGTTTACCTTCCCGCTATAAAGCGGTACCTATTTATCTACTTGCACTTAATTGTGCTTTTGAACTGCTAGGTGGGCAGGAGCTGGGACCAAAGACGGGAGCTCACCCCGCCGCGGGGATTCGAACCGCCGACCATACGATCGGCAGGTCCTAGGCACTGAGGTTTTACCCACAGCGGCACCCGCGTCCCTAAAAAAAATATATAAAAAAAGATGTTTACCAGGCAAATATTTCTATTACGTTGGTTGTCTGCAGAAAACATGCGGGGTTCTGGAACAAGGCTTGTGAAAGGCAGGCAAAATAAAATGTGTGTGCGTCTGTGTGTCCCCCTTTTTATAATAAATAAATCTATTTTATTTTCAGGATCTCATTTTCTGTTTTCTTCCCCTGCACTCCTGTTAAGAATGTTTGTTCAACGCTGACTAAAGAAAGAAATGAAAGCTGTGTTCTGGGGGGTGGGGGAAGCCCAGGCTCCAAGTCTGCGGCAGACATATCCTCAGGGAGCTGTGAGTAACTCATAATAACACAAATTATTTGGCACATACCACCAAAGCTTGCTGTATTGCTTCTTCGGTGGGGTGACTTTCTCAGTAGGTAGATATTGCATATATGTAAGAACCAACGTGAACCTAAGGAAAAGCCTGCTGGATCAGGCTACTGTCCCGTCTACAGGGGCAGAGAATGGTCTTTCAAATTTCAGTGGCATCCTGTGGAAAGCCAAATGCGGCGGCGGCGGCAGCACCTGCTTCTTACCTTCCTTTCTGCTCAGTTCACTACAACATAGTTGGGGTGCCCTACGGCGCCCCCTAGGTTCTGTGCCTAGTGTGGTGGAACCAGTTGCGCTGCCCTAAATCCGCCTCTGCCATCTGGTCCAGCATCCTGTTCCCACAGTGGCCAACCAGACAGCTCTTCTGGGAAGCCCACAAGGAGGACCCAAATGCAAGACCACTCTCCCTTCTTGTGGCTTCCAGCAACTGGTATTCAACCATGGAGGCAGAGCTTAGCCATCATGGCTAGCAGCCCTTGATAGCTTTATCCTCCATGAATTTGTCTCATCCTCTTTTAAAGCCATCTAGGTTGGTGGCCACCACTGCCTCCTGTGGGAATGAATTTCCTAGGTTAACTATGTGCTGCGTGAAGAATAACTTTATCTTTCCAGAATCTTCCAACATTAATTTCCCCCTGCAATTTGAAAAACAGAATCTCAGCTCCTTGGGCCTTTCCAGATAGGTATTTATTTATTTATTTATTGCTGATGTGTTGGGCAACATGTTCTTGATGCAATAATAGTGCTAGATTTATTCTGGACTGTCCAAACATTATTCTACTTTATTAGTTGTTCTTCAGTGTCTCCTCAATGTTAGAGCCTTATTGCTGCTTGGAGGGGCACACCTGAGCTATAGTTTATTTCAGCCTTCCCCAACCTGGTGCCCTCCAGATGTGTAGTCCAGAATGACCATTGGGCTGGTGGAAGTTGTAGTCCAACACATCTGGAGGGCACCAGGTTGGGGCGTCTGTTGCCCAAGTTAGCCCTCCTCCCTTTGCTCTTGCTTTCAGTATTGCTTCAATCATGGTCATGCTATACATTTTTTTAAAATATTATACCGGGTGATTCAGAAACCCATCTCTCTTACTAAATGAAGTACAGATGCCACTGTAGGTGACATACCTTTGAGAGTCACCATGGTTCCCTACACTTTTAATTTTAAGGCTGTTTCCCCCAATTGATGGCATTAGAACGGCACCCACGGCTGAAACGGTTTACAGTCTTCACTTTTAATTAAATAAGTTAAATTGGCAACATGAAACACTTTTGCTTTTGCATGGCTTTGTTAATAAAAAGTGTAAATTGAAAGCAATATAGCTGAAGGTCAAAGCCCTGGTTCAAAGTCACAGCCACATGACCAAGGAGTGCGCCAAAAGGAATGGAAAGCGCATAGGGGCCGCACACGCAGATTAAAATATTAGGATTGAGGAGAAATAATTAAATGACTAGAAGATCATGTGTTCACTGATGGCTGGCCCCTTTCTAAAAGCAGTTTTGCTTCTCAGACTATACCAAATTTGGCAGATTTTGGATTCAACAACAGGAAGGTTAAATGCTTATTCTAGAAGCAAATGGAAGCCAGTCTACAGGAACGGCTTTTCATTTCTTTATTTACCTAAAACAGAGGTGGGGAATGACTGTCCCAGGGGCCACTTTGCCCACAAAGCCATTTCCCCCAAACCACACTCAATTGTCCACCAGCTAATGTCACTGGATAGCAGCGCTGGTGAACAGAGAGCTCACTCTTGCCGTTGCTCCCTTGCCAACATCTTCCCTGTGAGAAGCGCACTGGTGAAGCGGGACCACTCACCTTTGGGTCACCTGACATTATCATCACATTAGCTGATTAACAAGGCAGGAGGCCCCAGTCACCTGCTAACATTTGCCCACAGGAGAGGCAGGCAATAAAGATCTGACCCCACCCTGACCTAAAATACTGAAATTGCGCTTTTCCAAATTTTGCGACGCAGTTTTCCAACCAAAGAATGTGCACAGAAATGCATCTGTTGGGACAAAGTACCTACAAAGATGCATAAATTGCTGAGGTTGTGGACTCTCCTTTCTTGGAGGTTTTAAAGCAGAGGTTGGATGGTCATCCGTCACGGATGCTTCAGCTGAGATTCCTGCATTGCAGGGGCTGGACTAGATGACCCTTGGTGTCCCTTCCAAGACTACAATTCTATGATTCTATGAGTCTCTAACATACCAAAGTTCATTATATATGGGGAATTTGAATGTTAGGGAAAACATACAGTAAAATATTGAAAAAGAGGACTTTTTTCAAAAAGGACTTTAAATAAAATTATTGCAGAAATGTGAGAGCCGAATTTAAGACTGGAAAAATAAGAAAGTGAGAGAAAGTGAAGCTGACAGATTCATCTTTCCTTATCAAGGATGCCTTTTGTTCTTCTCCCAAGTTCCGCTAACCTCTCCCAGTGTGACTTTTGACCTTTCATAGTCCTAACTTCCCTTTGCTTATATGTCCAAGAATACACTAGTCAAATATACTCGGATTCAACATCTGGAAAAGAACAACAGGTTATAAATAGACACAGATGAAACAGAAATTTTCATCCTTCTCCCTTCAGATCCATTTTCCTTTTGTGTCATGTCTTTTCAGATTGTGAACCTGGAGGCAAGGATTGTCTTGCTTGGGCAGATATGTAAGCTGCTCTGGAAGTTGTTGTTTGGTGCGGTTTGTTTACTGAAGAGTGAGATGAACATTCAATAGATTCGATAGATTTAATAGATGAAGAGATAGGTGAGTGGCTCCCTGTAGGAAAGGGCACTATTATTTTGTGAGCACAAACATATGAAGTTGTTGGGAGGGGTTATGAGGAGATTGAGGACAAGGTGTCATCAGTGCACTGGTGATGCACAGCTGCATTTGTCTTTAAACTACAATTCAAGAGAGGCCCTGCAGGCCTTGAACTCAGAAGTGGGCTGGATGAGAGCAAACAAACTGACTGGCAAGATGGAGGCACTGTGGGTAGGTAATGCCAGAGTCTGGAATTGCCTGCTTCGTATGGGATCCTCCTCCCACTGAAAGAGCAGGCTCATAATCTGGGATTACTCCTAGATCCATTTTTATTCCCATGGGTGGGCTTTGGTAATATGGTAATATGGTGCCCTCAGCGAGGACAAAATTTGGCGGCACCCCCGCCGCCACCCTGGGGGGAAAAATATTAATATTTTCATAATAATCTCTTTTGGTACAGTTGCTTTTTATGAATCTTCTCTGTAAGTATCAATATTTTGTGCCCCCCTTGGCTCGGCACCCTGTACAGGGGAACTGCCTGCACGGCCCTAAATATGGCATGGCCCATGTCAGCAGTGTTATATTTGGCGATTTCCCTTTAAAAATAGCTCAAAAACTTCTTCTTTTTTGCAAATTTTCCAAGAAAGCTCAACAATTTTTACATCCAGATTTGAAATGTGGCAACCCTATGCACTGGTAACCTCCAGACTGTTTGTGGGTCTGTGCTTGATGTTGGTATGGAAGCTGTAGCTAGTGCATAATGTGGCATCTTGGCTGCTCACTAGGGCAGGATATTATCAGGGGGGGCATCAAATGTTGCCAAAAGCCACCCCAAAAAGCCTTGATGGCCAAATGCAGCCCTCATTGGACTATCCTGCTTTAAATGATGGCATTATGCTCTGTTTTAGTGTAAGAGGATCAGTCATGTAAAATTCAAGGAGGAATGTTGCTGTAGAATTGTAGCTATAAAGCATAGCCAAACTTTGCATTTCCTTCCTCTGCTTAAAAGCCAAGCTTTAATTCTAGAAACACAAAGTTTCTCACCCTGAATGCTACAACAGCAGGACAGAGTTGCCTCTATACTACGGCAACACTATTAATAGGATGATTAACATAACTGTGTTATTGGGAACATGAGCCTGTGTTTTTGTAGGAAGCGATCACTCCTGGTTAACATAGCACAGGAGGTGATAGAGTCTTAACAGAAATCTGTCTCTAGCTGAACAGCAGCAGCACCGGCAGCAAAAGCAAGGAAGAATTTTGTGCCACCTCCAAGACTAACAAATCTACAGCTTCTGTGGGCTTTCAGAGCTGGGAATGGGGGAAGAAATTCAGTTCAGTTTGCATTTAAAGGCAACGTCTGCAACAAAAGACGAACCAAAACACAGCCATCCTTCAAAATTCACATGTCTCTGAACTTTGCAGTGCAAAAAAATCCAGCCAAAAAATGAGCACAAAGATGCAAATACAAGGGAAATGTGTGCATATAAATACATTGGTGAAAAAAGCATGGATTATATTAGGGGAAGTTGTTGTGGGTGAGAGGCTGTCAATAAGCAAAGACTGCACTTATACCCAAGAACTGCTGAGAAGAAAGATGGGCTGTATATCTGTTATGAGGTCCTGGAGAGGTTTGAGCTAAGAGTTGTAGGCAGCAGAGGCTGGTCCATTAAAGCAAGTGGGGCACTGCCCCCACAGAACTCAGGGCTACCAAGGGGGGTGTACAGAGAGCACATATGTACTAGGTCCCAAGCCAGCAGGGACCCAGACTCTTAACTTTCATCTAAAAAAAATAATACACATGTTAATTGGACTCTTATTTTAAAAAGTTATAAAGCAAAATGTGCAGGCAAGTCTTAAACTTCTAAGCAGCTTCTGTGAGATAAGCTGGCTTGGCTTCTCCCACCTTTTATTGTTTTTAGCCAATGAGTGAAGTGGAAGCTATTACTGATGAGTGAGTTGTATGGACACCAGGAATGTCTGGGGTCCTAAAGAGCTGGTGATTGTTATTTTTTTACCTGCACTTTTCTTTCTGGCTGGTGGCTTCTGTTTCCTTGTAATCTCCATTTGTGATCAGGTACTGCCTGGGTTTTATTTTTGTACACATGGAAGGTAGCAGGATGCTGGCATAGTTGTATTCTGGTCTTTGACATCTACTGCTTAATCTACTGCTTAATTTACTGCTTAATGGTGGAGTGGAAATCCTTGGCGTTTGCCAAGGGGATCTTTTACATGTCTCCTGAAGACGAAGATGTCAACAATGTGTCTTAGCAGAGAAGAATCTCTTGGGACCGTAAGTGCTAGCATACTGTAGATCTGTGCGGATACTCATAAGCATTACTGTTTATCTGAAGGTACAAACTGTTCCCAAATCTGAAGCACCTGTGGGAAAGGACACTGTGGCCAAGCTCAGGTGTACCATTACATAATCAGCAATAACATGCCTGGTGACTTGTCCTTTTGGGGTTCATTTGGTTGTATTCTGTACTGATTGCACTTGACTGGGACTTAGGAAGCTGCCCTAAACCAAATCACCACCCACACTATGCATTTAAAGCTGTATCATTCCTGCCCTCCCAAGAAACCTGGAAAGTGTAATATGTTGGAGGTGCTGAGAGTTGTTAGGAGACCCCTGTTCCCCTCCCAGAATTACAATTCCTGGAGTTCCCTTGGGACTGACTGTTAAGACACTCTGGGAACGTAGGGTCTCCTAACAACTCTCAGCACTCTTAGCAAATACATTTCCCAGGATTTTTGGGAGGAAGCCTGGATTGCTTAAATTGGTGCTAGGGTATTTTAAATGTATATTGCAACTGTGCCAGAAGTCAGATCATTAATCCACCTAGCCTTAAACTGTCTACATAGTGATTGGCAGTGTCTTTCCCCGGTTTCAGAAAAGGGACATTCCCAGTCCTACTTGGAGATGACAGGGAAATGAAGCTGGGACCTTCTACATGCAAGGCAGATGCTCTTCACCCTGAGCTCTTATCCTGCACCGAATCAATCTTGCACTGCTTAGGTCTCAGATTGTTGCAGCTCTCAAAGCACCAAAACTCTCCTCTCTCCCTTCAGTTGATATACCTACCCATTTTGGTGATCGCTTTATGCACCTGATGAAGTAACCTTGGCCCATGAAAGATTTTGCCAGAAAGGATCTTCAATAGTAAGAAGCCATAAAAGTATTTGTTGCTTTTGCCATGACCAACCACTATGGCTCTGGCATAGCTGTCAACCTTCCCCTTTTTTGTGGGAAATTCCCTTATTTCAGTGCCGTTTCCCGCTACTTCCCACTGCTAGCCCGGATTGTTAGATATCCTGTAGACTGTCCCTGGGAAAGGAGAGGCTGCTGAGCCCTTATTTTCAAGGCTGCTGATCCCTTATTTTCAAATCTGAAAGTTGACAGCTATGTCTGGAACTGGTCACTTGAAGTAGGCCTCAATTCAGTGCACAACAGAGAGGACCCCGAGCATACAAGTTTGGTCAGCTCTGATGTTTTCCCGCCCTCATATACGAGGGTATATTAGTGCTCCAAAAAGTCCCAGGTCCTCCCAGCAGCTGCACAACAAGCAGAGCACAGGCGGCAACTTGCTTTGCAAGCCTCCTTCTCCACAAATTTCCTTAAGCCTGCCCTGGAGGGATCCCCTCTTAAAATGAGGTAGGAGCTCTTCCATCTAAAGAGCTCATTTCATTCCTGAAAGGTAAGGTGTCAAAGGGAAATGTGCCAAGATGAGCAAATGCCTGGAAGCAACTGGTGTACAACTGCCAACAATGTAGGGAGGGCCTTGATCCATCCTCTGCATGAGAGACCACTATGGACAAACCCTGTGTGGGAGCACTGAGAGCCCCATAGGAGGGTCAGAAATGGAATCATCACCTGCCAACCTGCTAGCCAGACCAACTAGCCAGCCTTTATACAAAAAATAAAGGGACCCACACCTGACATTTGAAATGGAGGCAGACAGAACTTGCCAGAACTCAGTTCTGGCACCTCTCAGGTGGGCGCCATTGCCATTATAAGAGAACAAGGGAGGTGTTCATGGTGAGTTCCGGCCGGTGCTTTTCTTCTAGAAAAAAGGTGTTGGTACTCATCATGAAGTAAGTGCCACATTTTTCACCAGTGCTTTTCTTCTAGAACAGAAGCTGCCAGTACTGAGTACCTTTGAGTACTCCCAGAAAAAAGCACTGGTTCCAGCACCTCTTTTTCTACAAATATTTATCTACCATGGAAAAGATGGCTGGCTGACTGGACAGACAGATAGATAAATACGGATGAGTACAGAGAAAAATAGTAAACTAGCAAGGACAATGATCTCTCTTGTTCTGTTCTGCCTGTTTCCTAGCTTGAGATGCAGCAATAAAGACTTTATCCAGTCTTTCAAATGTGGCCACCTCCAAGATTTACTTAATGGCATTATAACATTTGACATTTGATTTTCCTTTCCTAATTTATTTATTTGTTTATAAGTTTTCTTGCTCAGTCCTTCACCATGGGTTCCCGAGGCAGGCTACAACAATCTGAAAACAGATAAAACCAATACAATTATCAAAACAAGCAACGCCATCCAAATTGAACAAACACTGTGGCAAAACACTGGAGAAGCCTGCTCACACAGACGGTTAAGGTACAGATGGATAGATCATGGCAAATGACCTGCCCCTGTTCTTAATCCGCTTTGGGTCAAGTGGAAAATAAAGGCAACCACCTTTGTTTGAACATCTGTAGTTATTGAGGTGTTCGACAAAAACAAAGCAGGCAAGATCATAAAATATAAACAGCTTCCTCCAGAAATATCTGCCAGGAAAATCTACACAGAATGTTAAGCATTTCCATGAAGCTTCTCTTTTATGAAAAGGGCCCAGATAGGGACAATGAGGAAGAATATTCAGGTGAAGTTAATGAAAGCCAACTTTGTCAGGGCCACCCCAAGCCATTTTGCTGCCTGAGGAGAAAGAGAAGATGATACCTCATCCCCCTCCTGGGGACAGAAGGCAACTGAGCTGGCAGCTGAATCTTGCCTCAGGTACTGGTGGCGAAATAAGCATCCTCCATTGTACCTGAGGCAGCAGGACTGAGAAGGCTGTGTGGGAACAGAGAGGAATAACTTGGGACTCAGGACTAACAGCCAACAGGTTGCTGCTCCACTGCCCCAGCAGTTGCTGCCTGATGTGGTTACCTCACTCTGCCTAATGGTAGGACCGGCCCCAACTTTTGTGGGAGGTCACATCGTAAGATGTTAAATAACCCAAAGTGGAAAGGGCTTGCATGGTATGTCCCAATACCACACCTTCTTCTCTAAATCAGGAATGCTCCAGGAGAACAAGCTCCCTAGGGTGTGGAGAGACCCTTGGGGAGTAAGGAATTCACCACCAATCCCAGAAGAAAGCTGAGGTGGCTTCAGAAAGGCTCTGCAGCACTCTCATCCTCCACTGGACATGTATTGCTCCAAAAAGCAAGGCCAGAGAATCACATACTGGATGGAGAACATTTGCCCCCAACCCACCACACTCTTTCCTCCCAACTCAGTGCTACTACATCAGGTGTTGGGAGCTTTTGGCCCTTCAGACATTGCTGAACCTCAGCACCCATCATTCCTAGCCACTGGCCATGATAGCTTGGGCTGATGGAAGTTGTAGTTCAGCAACAACTGGAGGGCCAAAGGCTCCCAACAATTGTGCTTGTATCTACATCTCTTGGCCACCTCTAAAGTGTCTTCTGCCTTCCTGATTCTGCCTGCTCCCTTGAAATCCTCCTGTGTTCTCTGGATAAGGTCACATGACAATGGTTTTTTCCAATATTAGTAGAACCAGTGTGTTTTTTTCGAGAAAAATAGGTGCTGGAACTCACCATGAAGTTATAGTAAGCCACCGGGCGACTCGGGGCAGCCCTGAACAGATGCCGGTTTGACAACAGCCATTTTCACCACCTGAGGAGCTGCTGAAAACTACTGCAAGCTGCTTCCCTAACTGGTTTGGGGGTCGCCACTGGTTCTGGTGCAGGTGAAATAAATGTGTCCCCACCTCCTTTGTTCTCTTAGATTCAGGTGGATAGCTAAGGGAGCTTGCAAACTCACACATGGAGGCATGGCTGAAAAGCTTAAAGTCTACTGCCACTACACAGAGAAAATGAAATATGAATTGGCTCCATTGCTTGACCAATCGTGACTAGGAACAGCTACAAGCTAGGTGGAGACACAGATCTTTAAAAATGTGTAGATTCACACACACTGGCCAGCATCTGTTTTGACTTGAAATATTCATTTTGGGCTTCTCAGAAGTACATAAAGGCAAGAAGCAGGCTGGGGGAGCAGTGGTCTGTGATGCCACCCACCTGAGAGGTGCCAGAACTGCGCTCCAGCGCACTCCGACTGAGTAGAACTATCTGGGGTACAAATGACTGTGTGGTCCTAATTGATCTAGGGAGACCCCCTAGGCTGTCCGTGTCTCATGGGCAAAAATGGTCAGCAATTATAATATGCTTGTGACAATTAGGTAATTGCCTCGCTTTATCAAATGCGATGGATAGGCGCTTCTTAAAATATGGACATTTAACAGAAAACATGCACCTGCACGAATATGGCATATGTGTTACTGTAATAGGTCCATGCCTATCTGAATTAAACCCAGCAGAACACCCTCTGTTCTGCACTATTCAAGTGTGTAGATAAAGAAATGTTGCATCTCTTTCTGTGTTACCCACTGACAATAGGCTCACACTCCACACACAGGCACACAATCTCAGCCACTAAGAGGCTTTTAGAAAGCCCCACATTCCCTTCAACATGCCATGAAAATGGCAAATTTTGATCTGAGCTGGAGGTGGCAGGCTAATAAATATATGGGAGGTTTAAAAACAAATATTTCTTTTTCTGGAGTGCCCATATTTCCTCAACTGGGCTCAGCAGCGGCAAAAGCATCACATGTCTAAAAAATAAAGAGGAATCGGTGAACAGTAGTTTTAAATTGATATATACTTCTGTTATTTTAATGATGTGATTTAAAATGAACTGGCAGTCTTCAGTATCACCCTTGGCTTTATGTCAGCAATGCGTTTGGTTCAGTCAATCACTGACATGGCTGAAAGAGTGAGCTGCCAGTCACCAGCAGGGGGCACTGCAGGGATTTCTTTCTTTAGGCAAGAACACAAAGGAAAGTCTCTTGATTATTATTATTATTCTTTAAATAAGGCAGATTTTGAGCACGATGTGAGTCTCACAACACTCATCCCCTAGCAAAGGAACTTTTCCTCTCCTGAACAGAAATTATTGATATTGGTAGGGGGGTGGGGGTGTTCCAAAAATGCCAATTTTGAGTTCTACATGGTAGAGGTACCTTGTTAGGCTGATGCTACAGCTTAGCGCAGGGAACAGATCATGTTCCTGAGAGCCATTCCTTACCACAGCTCTTCTCAGATTTCTGAGCCACACTGTCTTGTTAAATGTATCTCCTGTTACTTCACAATAGCACATCACTCTCCCAGTTCCCCAAGCCACTGTACTGATCATCACAGAAAATTCAGTGTGTTGCGCATTTCAGATTATTTTAACAGCAACGTCAAGCTATGATCCCTTAAGATTATATCCTGCTATCACTGTTTTCCTGTTTTCTCTGCTGCAGTGGTTTTACTTAAGAAGATGATTATTACTGTTGTTGTTGTTGTTACTATTCTATTTAAATTTATTAGCCGTCCTTCAGCAGCAGTTCCCAGGGTAGATTACAACTATTCAAAGTTCAAAAATTCAAAACAGTTAAAAAGAAATTATGATCACAGGAATAGGGCGGGTCCTGAAAACAAACATCTCAGGGGGCAAAGGGCAAGGTAAGAAGCGTGTTTTCAGCACTCACTGAAAGCTGAAGAGGGAAGGTGCTGGACGTGCTTAGGAGCTGCCACAGAGAAGGCTTTCTCTCGGACCACCACCGCCCCAAACTTCCTGTTTAAAAATAATGTTATTAATGTTATATTATTGCAATTTGTAGCCCAAACCATTCTACATTGAATGAAATAAAGTGGCGGGGGGAGAAAGGGACATGTGAAAGGGGGTGGACAACATAACAAAAAACCTCTATAGATTAAAAAGGGGAAATGTCATCATTTACTGTACGTTGTCACTCAAAAAATGTAAAAGCAAAGCCCACCTCTCAATAAATTGTTTTTTTGATTAACATGTATTGTGTTACTCTTATATGTAAGTTTTATCATTAAGTATAGCTGTCAACTTTCAGATTTGAAAATAAGGACCTGGGACTTTTTGGAGCACTAATATACCCTCGTATATGAGGGCGGGAAAACATCAGGGCTGACCAAGCTTGTATGCTCGGGGTCCTCTCTGTTGTGCACTGAATTGAGGCCTACTTCAAGTGACCAGTTCCAGACATAGCTGTCAACTTTCAGATTTGAAAATAAGGGATCAGCAGCCTTGAAAATAAGGGATCAGGAGCCTCTCCTGTCCCGGGGACAGTCTACGGGATATCTAACAATCTGGGATAGCAGCGGGAAGCAGCGGGAAATGGCACTGGAATAAGGGAATTTCCCACAAAAAAGGGAAGGTTGACAGCTATGTCAGTAAGACAGTTTGCCAGGTTTTCCTTAACCAATCAGTTATGGTAATGGGATCTTTGTTTGTCCACTTTTGTGCAATACACAGTTTTGCTGCTGTTAGCAATGACGTTGGTTGGGCTGAGAGGAAGTGACTGGCTCAAAGGGAGCTTTGTGGCCAAGCATGGATTTGAACCCTGGTCTCCCAGGTCCTAGTCCAACACTCTGACCACTATGCCACACTTGATCTCAGATGTCTGCTGCTGCCTGCAAAGGAACCAGTACCTAACGGGAAGGTTTGTAGATGGCTTATGATTTTTATTTTTGCCTAATTGAATGCATGTTTCTGCAACTTATTATATACACATTTTTTTCCGCCAGGAGAACTGCGTCACAAAATCCAGAGAAGTGTGGCATTTTGAAGAATAGCTGCATTTTGGTTCATGCCTTGTTTTGGGAACTACAGAGCAGGTTCACATAAAAATGCAAATTGAGCTGAATTCCTTCCCCATCCTTAGGAAGGTGGTGACATAACCTTTGGAGTTCCTGCCAAGCGAAGGGCAGGCAACCCATCACACCACAGACTAGTGAGGAGGAGAGAGAGAGAGAGAGAGAGAGAGAGAGAGAGAGAGAGAGAGAGAGAGACTATGCATTATGTCAACCTAGCCCCTTCCTAATCAAGTGCCATGACAGGAGCCAGAATATGCTTGAACATGGAGCATGCAACAGCTAGAGAAATTCAGCAAAAAGAAAGCGGAACCCCTATAAGTAAACTTGTGATTATTGCACATCAGCCCAGGAGGGCAGTTGAGAAGGTATTATTTCTTAATAATAATTCAATTTATGAACTGCCCTTCACTCCAGTGGCGTAGCGTGGGGGGTGCAGGGGGTGCAGGGGGGGCCGGCCGCACCGGGCGCAACATCTGGGGGTTAGGGTTAGGGGGCGCAAATCCACAGGTTAGGGGGCGCAAATCCACGGGTTAGGGGGAGCAAATTACTTGCCTTGCCCCGGGTGCTGACAACCCACGCTACGCCACTGCTTCACTCTAAGATCCCAGGGCGGGCTGCCACAATTTAAAATGCAACATTAAGAGCAATTTTAAACAACTTACAATCACAAAAATAGGGTGGGTCCTAAAAATATGCATCTCAAATGTACTGCCAAAGAATATCATCAAAGAGTAATAATAGTAATCATCCGCCCATGAGGCAAGGTGAGGAGGCCTCCTTGCAGCGCCGGATTTACGTATAAGCTAAACAAGCTATAGCTTAGGGCCCCACTCTCTTGGGAGTCCCCAAAAACCTACATACAGCAACAGTGTTTGTGTGTTGTGTAGGCTCCTGTGATGTAAGTAATGGGCCTCACCTGCTAACCTCCTCCCTAAAAGATCACTAAAATATCATTTCTATATACAGGGTGCCTACATTCTGCATGGAAAGGTTGCATGCCAACATGTGCAAATGGCTTTAGATACCTGTTAGGTCCATAAATTACCATATAGCATATATTCAACACAAAAAAACAGTGACAATTTGTTGTTAACAAAGGACAGCTGGACATATAAAGGCCCCCATTACCTTCAGTAGCTTAGGGCCTCATCAAACCTAAATCCGGTCCTGCCTCCTTGGGTAGCAGACTCTGGAGAGTTGGGGGGGTGGCAGATCTCCATCCACCACTGCCCACTGTCCATTGCTGCTGCCCGCTCCCCTTCAGAAAGAGGGAGGCGCAGCCTTGAGAGAGGTGGCTGGTGGAGAAGGTGCTCAAACTTGTCAGCTCCCTCTCTCATCCCTGCGTCTGTCTCCCTTGGGAGAGGGAGACATAGCTGCTGTGAATGAGACACACACACCCTTACTTAATGGGGTTGGTTCACAGTTGCTGCATTTCCCTCTCTCAGGGAACAGGGAGACAAAGAGATGAGACAGGAGCACTGCAAAGAAGGGGAGGACTGAAGATCAGCCCAGCCTGTAAAGGAGACCTCCAGGTATAGGGTGGTATAAATAATAAATAATAATAATAATAATAATAATAATAATAATAATAATAATAATATACACTTTTACATTCTCAGTGTTCGCTTCTTGGCCAGCACTACGTAAGAAATGGCAACTTACACAAACACATATGCTACTGTTGATAAACAGGCAAGTAAAGCTGTGGTGGCAGGATGCTTCAATTTATTATTTATTAAACTAATAGCAACTGTTCAAAGAAAATTAGACAGAAGGTCCCAAAACCCTCCTGGAACACTTGGTGGAACTGGGCCAGTCAGAACTAACAAGCCTGCCAAAGCATTCCTCATTCTCACTGAAAACATTCTGCTTGGACACACACAACTTTTCAACTGTGGCGTTACAAACTCGGGATGCATTTAATGCAATTTGAGAATCAGAGAGAGAGAGCTCAGGACATTTTGTTGGTTTGGGTGCCTGAAACTGGCACACGCCCAAACGAAGTCGGAACATTTTAAAAGGGTGCTTGTATGGGCAAGAATCAGCTCTTGCAGACAACAGCGGGAAGTCAAGGGTGGGAAGGAAATAAGCTGGTCAGGATATGCTTTGAGGGTGGGGAAGGGTGGTCCCTAGGTCCCTTTGGTCCCTAGGTAACTGGTTCCCTTATCCCCCCTACCCCGAGCCACAATTAGAATGCTTTAACAAGCAATTCTTCTTCGCAGAGAACTCTGGGAATTGTAGCTCTGGGAGGAGAATAGGGGTAGCCTAAAAACACCCTCAATAAAGTATAGCTCCCAGAATTCTTTGGGGGAAGCCATGATTGTTTAAAGTGATATCATACTGTTTTAAATGTAATGCATGAATGTGGCCACTGTCAGAATGAATCGTATGTCAGTATGAATGTCAATGGGCATGGAGAAAACTATTCATACCAGATAGAAATGTTTCAGTAATACATCAACACTTGCAATGAATGAGCAAAAATGAGAAGCAGCAAAAAATACTTTTTTAAAAAAAACCTATAATGCAGATTAAACATGACCATTTAAAATGCACAAATAAAAATGTTTTTACCCAGTGTCCAAAAAATTATAATGTTGGCACCAGTTACACCTGCCTGCAGAGGTCATTCTAGATTTGGAAAGCCATGGCAGCAAAGGTCCTCTCCTATGTAGCTGCATAATATAGATCTTAAAACACAAACATGTTGGTTCCTGAGTGCAGAATGGGGACAGGCAGTAAGCCAAAATTACAAGGAAAACTGGAAGACTCTGCTCTAGCACCAGATCCCTTTGAACATGGAAATGGAAAGAATGTCTGATTGGCCGTGGTGTCCAGCAAGTGATCTTTACTCTCCTGCCCAGGTTGCAATAAAAATATGAGCAAAGACTCAGTCTCAATCAAGAGATAGATTTTGAAATAGTAAAGTTCTACTCTTCCCACTGGGGTGGGGGGTGATAAAACTGTCAGTAATAAAAAGGACAGGAAGCAAAATTATGTTGGAAATGGGTGAGAATGCCGTTTTTTCCAGATGTGGCAAGATCGATAACCATATTGCTTACACACAAAACAAGCTTTGGAGTGCAGTTCTGCCAAGTTTACTGTAGAGATAAGAATGTACAATATTTTACGAAGCAACCTCTATCACGGTAACTTTGAGGCATTTGGCTGGTGGTGACTGCCAAGGAGAAAGGAGCATCTGCTCTCACTTTAGGAGTTTATATTCTGGGTCTGGTGAAAGGAGGCAAAAAAATCTCTGAAAGAGCCTTTGGGGAACACGACTGAGTTTCTCTACATAGCTCTAAAGGGGGGGGGGACTAATATTATAGAAAACTTGAAAGGGACGGCTTCTGAGAGAGGAGCGAATAACATCTTCCTAATACTGAACGTATTGCAAACCTTTGACTAAAACATTAAAGTGGTTCTGTAAAACTAGAGCAATTATTAAATATGAATAGCTTTAAAGATAGAATATAACCCAGCCTTTTTGTTTTCAATTCATTTGATACATCGAAAGAAAAACATGCAGCCTTCTCCCATCTTCTGCCAAGATGTGTAAGGGGAAGTACATTTTATGGAGGAGGAGGGTCGTTAACTTGAGCCTTTTTCCTTAATCAGGCTCGAGATGCCAAATATGGCTAAGAAAATGTTCTGCAGAAATCAGATGGTTGCTTAGCAGTTCCTGAAAAATATGCCGCAACCATTTCTGTTCATGAAGCAGAATTGTTTTTTAAGTGACTAAGTGTGTCGACTAGAAACTTCGGGTCTCTGATTTACAATAAATAGTTGAAAAGAAGACCTTAATCTTTTTTCTTTTCTTTTAAGAATTTAGAAAAATCAGACCGGCTTCCTTGATAATAAATGCCCCAAATGCTGATGGAACCAATAGTGCCCCAATACCTTCCACATTTCAACCTGGAAGAGATCTTGTTCTGCCCTTAGGAGAATCTCAGCTCCACCAGAATCCTCAGCGTGGGGAATGGGCCTCTGTCAAGGGGTCTGAATGGCCTTACCTTACTGCGACAGCAGGTGCTCTGAACAGCTGGCTCTAAGCACCCATTCAGATTGATGCACAATCAAGGACATTGTGGGAAATTTTAAGGGTGGCCAGATCCTGCCCCCTGCTGCTGTTCCATTCACCAGGGTAGAAGAATACAGGTTGTGGTTTTTAAAAAAAAAAACAACTATATTAAAATGCAGTTATTTCTTCATCCCCCTTCACAGCTGCAAGTTCCAAGGACGACTCATAAAAAAATCAAAATTACAATAAAAACATTTTTAAAAATGTGAATTGAAGTGTGAATTTTATAGTCGTGGGCCAATAAAATTCAGTACAAAATAGAAGATAATGTTGCAATTACATAGAAATATCCTTTTTTTTCCCTTCCCCAGCAGCCAGCAAAAAAAATCTCTCCTGATCTACATTGAGATCAGGGGGGAAACTGGAAACTCTCTCGGTGATATAAAAAGACACACAACCTTAAGCAGAATACAAACTTTTCAGGAGATCTTTCCAGAAATCGTCTTAGTAGAGAGATGTGGGGAATACCGCACTAGTTTTCCTGAAGATAATGCAAGCACTTATTTCCCATTTACTAATGTTCTTTTCCCACTGCAGTACCTGTTGCACTATGGAGCTGTTGCTTTTTTAACAATATGGCGCCATGTTGCATTAAATTTCATTCATAGCAAGGGGCGTGGTGTGACACAACAGCAGACCTCATCAGACATGTCACCATCCTTTATGTGCAAGTGAACTTCTGTTCCCCCATAATTCACCCAGGAAAATGGCAGGAAGATCCGCATTCTGGAATACTGCCCTGAATTTCATCACATGGTGTAATCCATGAAAACAACAGGGAAATTACAGCACAAACCCCCCATGATTTCCCAAATTAAGAGGGTTGCAAACACTTTTTCCCCCTTGGAGGCAATCCTTATGGAAATGAGTGCTAAACTGCATTAGATTCCACTGGATTTCCAGCGCAGTGCAGAAGATTGCATAAAAAGTGGAAATTATCAGGTAAGGAAACATTGGGGAAACAGAATTCAAGTGTTGTCTGAATGCAGCAAGAGAACCAAATTGGTACATTTCTTTGAAACAGGGTAGCAAAAGAAAGAGGCTGATCATGGTCTATGTAGGGGTGGAATGACCTCCTTCAGGCAACATCATGGAAGATGAAGGCAGGCATCAGAGTCCATGCCTGAATGCTGCAGCAAGGCTTTTGGGGTATCTGGCTCCACTTCCAGCTCCAAAATATCTCAATGAAACACTGAGTTTGAGGTAAGGAGCTGAATGAGACGCCACAAAACGTTTCCTCTCAACCGATTCCCATCAGCGTCCACTCCTGCTAGTTGCTTTCCAGCAGGTATTGGATGGAACACAGATGCCACCCAGTGGTAGACGCCACTCCAGTGCTTCACCACATGCTGATATATCATCATCGCAACATTTCAACCTAGGGTGAAGCTCACCACAATGCTGGCAAACCTGTTGCCTAAATCTAGGTATCTCCATTCACCTAAGGAGGTCGTCTCAGCTAAAAATGCAACATATAGACCATCAAAATACTGTTAAGTGCCAGCAGCAAGAATCTCCAGGGTTGCCTGTGCTTTCCCAGGGCTCATCTTCCTTGGAACAAAGGTCAGTGGAGAGGGTGGCGTCCTTAGGGAATAGTGTTTCATTTACGCATAGAGGATGAAAGGGCTCACAGCCTTAATACCGCAACAGATCTTGCTTCTCCATTAGGTGTCCAGGGGAGCCTCAAGTCCAGCACAGAGGCAGGAGTAAGGTTTAGTTAATAAAGCTCAATACATGCTTCTGTATCTCCAGCTTCCAGCAACAGCCAAACTCTCACACACTATGGCATGAACAGCACCCCTACGGTTCTCCATCCTAGGATAACATGGCATCCAGCCAGGTGAGAAAGGGCCCATCTATTTTTCTCTCCAGCAACAGGGCAACCTCTTTCTAACCTTAATGGCAGCACTTAACTGGTCAGCTAAGTGCATTACCTGTAAAAAAAGAACTGGTTTGGCTGGTTTCCTCCTTTAGATTCTACCCCACATTGCACAGGGTCAGAAGATTGAAAGGGGTCCTGGGTATCATCTAAACTCACCTTCCCCCAAACTCATAAAATGAGAAGACCTCAAGGAGGTAACTTGCAGAATGAGGGTATAGCTCCCCTCTCCTGCATACTCCATTTCCTCTTAAAATCAGCCCCCCACCCATGATGACCTCATTTATTTCCCAACGTGTTGCTGGGACTGGTGGAAACCCTGTTGCTGCCACTGCGTAACCCATGCTGTTTGCTCATTGTCAAGTTCAACCAATGAAAAATTAACAGAGATGGCTTGCAACTCATCTCCTTACAACCTCATTAATGTTTTCTCATTTGCTTCAGTTGAGAGTAGTCTTCACAGGTATTTGGTATTCCGGTCACCAGGTGCAGGATCCTGTGGCTTTGGGAAGGGTACTCACTTTGTGAGGGCATCTTGCAATGTGTCTGTCCTGACAGGGGTCAGGAGAACTTCAGTAGTGAAAAGCAATTCATTTGAGTGGGTACCTGCTAACCTAGGTACAACCAAAGAAGGTAGTTTCAGTTACACACCAGGCCTGGCCTGTACACCATTAAGCCTGTGGTCCTTGGCTGTGACACAGGACACCGCCAGTGTTGAAGCATGGTTCAGCTGCCCGTCCAGTAGGATTCTGGACCTGGAAGTATGGGAAGCGGGTGGCAAAAACTCTTGGGCCTACTGAATTCCACAGCAATCTTTGACCTGGCTAGCTCCATAAAGCTGCTGCCTTATTCAAGATTCCTCAATCTGTTAATGACCTCTCTACATATTAGCCGTGTGGATGCCAAATCCGTCCTCATAATGATCTCTCCTTAGCAGCTGTGTCAAGGAGGGACTACAGCAGTCCCATACCCCTCAAGTGTCCTGATTAAATCAGGACATGCCGTTTTGGGGGGCCATGCCCTCATGCAACAGCATGGTGTCCAAAAATGCGAGAGATTGCACAAAATCACGGAGTACAAAAACATGTGGACTCTGTGCTCTTGTGCTGCTCATGTAAATCGCACAGCAGCATGGCCCGGAAGTCATGCATCCCAGTTTTTGGCCTGGACATGGTGGAGGATATGCACTTCCTTGGTCCCTTGTGGCTGCTCTTTTTCGTATGTTTACACCCGGGATCCCACTTGTGTCTTCTTGAGAATACATTCTCTGGCCAACGACAGGACTCTCCCTTCTTGACTATTAGTCGGTGATGCAGAAGATCCTTCAGACTAGATGATCATGTAGATGTCAGCTTCTCAGTGCCACTTCCCATGGTTGTCCCTGAGGCTTCGATCCCAGAAGGACAGTGAGGCTCATATAATTAGTATTAGTAGTTCTACTAATATTAGTAATAGTAATATTAAATTTTAAACCTGCCATCACCAACAAGTCTTAGGGCATGTTACAACAACTTAAAATTCAGAATTAAAAACGGTTAAAACTAGTGTTATTTTTCCAGAAAAAGAGGTGCCGGAACTCACCATGAACACATTCCTTTGGTCCTTTAGTATCTCAGATATTTGCGATCTAAGTTGTTTAGGGCTTTAAATGGGAGTGAGGGCCTGGAAATGAATTGGCAACCAATGCAGCAGGTTTAAAGCAAGGATCCTCAAGGCAACCTCAGCCAGTAATCTGGCCACTGCATTTCAGACCAGTAAGTGTTTCTGAGTCATGTTCTGGACCAGTAGATGTTTCTGCGTCATTGCTCAAGGAGATCTCGTTAGAGACTACAAAATCTTTTATGTTGGGGTGGGGAAATGCAACTCCAAAAAACACAATGAGAGATATTGATCAAAGAGTCTGTCTCCTTGGATGGAGCTTACTCCCAAGTAAGCATGGACAGGATCAGGCCACCCATCGGGCACAGCAACCTTCACCCTCCCTTTCTGACCAGCAGACCCCTTTGCCCAAGTGGCTAAGAAAAACCCTGAACTACTTTCAAAGAAAAAGTACGCTATGAAGTAATGAAGAAAATATGCCATAATAAAACCACTACAGGCAAAATAAATTTATACACAACACTACTATTTTTCAAAATCCTTGCTTGGCTTTCGATGCCAGTTTGCCTTCTGGGCACAAACACATTCTTCACACACGCTGGGAATGTTGAGGGAAACTAGTCAGCATTCAGAGGCTTAATACAGATTTCCAGCACTCTGCCCTGGGGGCGCCATCGTCAGACATCCATTTGTCCTCAGGAGGGGTTAGGGGTTGAAATGCAAATTGGCAAAACACTGAATCCTTTGTTAGGATTATCAAGGCAAAGCTTGATCTCTATTGCTGTTTAATAATTCCCCGCAATTTTATGGACTTATTCAAATGCTGCAGAATCGCTTCTTAGTGTTTTGAAGGAGCAAAAACAATGGAAGGAGGGGAACCACATTTGCTCGCTCAAATCTGTTCTCTAGGGGGGTGGGGGGGTGGAAACGACATACACGCTTGACAGCTTATTTACCAAACTCACTAAAGATTTATTGATTTGTCAATCAGTGCCTTGAGCATTTGCTGCTCCCCACAGGAAAATTAATAATTTCTACTGGCATAATATATCCTACATATAAGCTAAGCAAATGCAAGAATCAATTTTGGCTACATTTAAAACATCTAGGAGAAGCAAAATGCTTTCTTTGGGGGGGCGGGTGGAGAAATATGTTAAAAACTGAAAGCTAATGAAGAAGAAATGCCTGTGTTGTTCCCTGAACACAAAATTATTAGGGCAGTACAAGTGAACCCGACAGACTTTTTAAAGACTCTGTTGGAGGCCAGGGCCTTGGAAAATAGATGCCAAATGGGCTTAGATTAATGCTCAATGAAGCTGCCATTCTTATTGCGAGGTGGACCTGCCTCAGAGCCAAGGCAGAGCCAATGGCTGCACATCCTCTTCCATCCAGCGCTGGAAAACCATTCTCATCTTCAAGTCCACATTCTGTCACAGGTTGTCGTGGCCCTCAGTTCCAGACAGAGAACTGGAACTCCCGGCTTGGCATCTACCAAATATTTTAACGCATAAATCAGATCAGTATAAAGGCAAGGCACAGGTTATATGATGCAGCAGGTACAGAAGAGATATAGACACTTCTGGCCTCCCACAACTGTCACTATTGTCTATGGGGATGGACAACATGAAAGCTTGTCACTCTAATGAACTTTTGACATAGATGTTAGCTACAGCTGGGATTACAATAGCTCAGCAATGGAAAGCCTTGAAAAATGCAGTAGAACCTCTACTTACGACCACTTCTACTTGGGCCCAATCCAAGTTGCGACCGCAGCAAACCCGGAAGTAAATACCAGGTTTGCCGTGATTCACGCATGCGTGATTCATGCACGCGCAGAAGCAGCTGCCGCCGAATGCTCCTGCGCACAATGGCGCTTCTACCAGCAACCCGGAGCGACTTACAGACGGACCTCCGGAACTGATTACATCCATAAGTAGAAGTTCCACTGTATACATTTGGCAGTGTGTTATAGAATCAAAGACCTGTAGAGTTGGAAGGGACCATGAGAGTCATGCAGTCCCACCCCCCGCAATGCAGGAATCTTTCACCCAACATGGGGCTCAAACCCACGACCCTGAGATTAAGAGTCTCATGCTCTACCGACTGAGCTATCCCAGCTCCAGTGCTGGTATAAGAACTTATGAACTTTGACTGTTGTGGGAAAAATAACACAGACACTGTGTGTCTCCAGGGGCATGGAGGATCCAGAATGCTTTTATGTCATCTGGTGGGACTTTATTTCCTATGCTTCAGTCTTAGATGCTCAACATTCACCATCCACACCAGCTGGGGAAATATAGATGTCTTGAGTTATATTGATGTGTCACCATTTCTTTCTCTTACTATTTATTGCTTGTTTGCTTTGTATATGGCATGATGCAGTAACCCTGCAGCTTCACTTTTGGGTTGTTAGTAGTAGACATTATGTTACCTTTTTAAAGGTATAGATACATGGCTAAGGGCAAGCTAAGATGTTGATCCAAAAAGTGGCACACACTCTGCACCTTCCTTTTGAAGAGTGGAACAGGCACCCCTCTTAGCATGAAAGCAGCCAGAGCCCCAGGACTGGGCAAGTGAACATGTGGGTTGGGCCTATGAGGTTTGCTTGCAGCAGCTCAGCACTGTGTCGGCTGTGTCTTTGGAGATGGAAACAATGGCAACACCAGCTGAGCATCCGAGTTACTCTCCATCACCTCCTCAGAAGGAGAAGACTTCTCAAACAGGTGCCAAGTGTGACTCCAAAGCAGGAAGTATCTAATGAGGGATGTCCAATGTTACAGAGGCAGAATCTGCCTCTGCCAGCCCACATGGTCCATCCCTTGGATACAGCTCTCCACTCCCTAGACTTCTGGCCCCCCTGGATTTAGGTACTTCTTGGGGTCTTGATTTCATCTCCCCCATCCTGTTCTAACTCCCATTGCTCCTCAAAATCTGACCTCTATGACATCCCCACGGAATTAATGACACAGGTAGCTTTCCAGGGTCCTTGTGCTACTGCTGGGCGGGGCCAGGTGCATATGTAGGTGGAGCAACAAAAATGATTCTAGCCTTTGTAAAGCAGGCTACTCTCCACCCATGGAGAAGTCAGATGTTTCCACACAAACTCACCACTCTAGCCTCCAGCCAGCCAGGCAAAGGCATTATCCCAGCCAAGAAAAAGCACCCCAGGAGAGCACAGAGCAGGCCAGTAAAAAGCAGGGCTTGGGAGAAATGGGTGTGGGCTCCATAGAGAGCATTACCAGGGAGCATTTCAAAGACCACATTCTGGCCCCAGAACTGAGATTTCCCCACTTCTGCTTTAATCCAAACTGCAAAAGGCTCTGCCAGTTCATTAATTTGCAGCGAGTTGAGGTTTGACATGCCAAAAGGATTCAAAAGGAAGGATACAAGAACTCCACTCTCCAGTCACCAACCGAAGCTGAACAAAAATTCTTGGATTTCAGCAGGCTGAGAATGTCCCGAACCCTTCAGTTTCTTCAGAACTGTCAGATCAGCAGTACTGCAGGACACCTTGCCAACTTAGCTAACTAAAATACTTCAACATTCAGCAGAGCAGCAGTGGATTAATACCAGTGTTTGGAGGGACACACTTATGTCATCTCGAATGTCTATGGAGCAAGGATTTTAAATTATAGTAACAAACCCAAATCTACAACCTATGTACTTTTCATAAATCAAGAGCTCTAGCCACACAGACAATGAGTGTGATTTGCTTTAAACTGTTTTTAGTATTGTATTTTTAAATTGTTACCACCACCCTGGGTGAAAGGTGGTTAAGAAATTGAGATGGTGGTGGTGGTGGTGATGGCAACAACAACACAGACAGATGGTAGCAGCAGGCCATGGCACGCTTGCAGTCGCCCCCTCCCCCAGCACAATTACTTTCAGACTTTCCAGAACTTTCTTCAGTTTGGCATCTTCAGCTTTCTCTGTGGAGACAACCTGTCCTGCTGCCCCAACTAGTCAAATCTCTTCTCAAGCAAAGTTCCATCTCCTATTCTGGTCTAGGAAAGACAGGTGGGAGGAGGACAGGATCTAGATTTCATGTGTGTCAAAACTAATTCTTAGAAAATCCTTCGTATTTCCTGAAATTATGAGGGGGGGGAAATCTGAATGTATGGTTTTAAAGGGGGAGATTAAACAGTTTAAAGCTTAAACGTGCACCTCATAATTCCTGTAAAAACACTGCCCTCTGGTGTTGCATCTCAAAATGAAGGAACAGCAAGGTTTTTCTTTTTCTCCTTTCCTGCTTTTCTTTTTTACCTGAAAGAACCACCTCCAGGGTCATATGGCTTGTTTTTCCGATTTGCAAAGACCTGCACACCAGAGGCCCCTGGGCTTTCACTGCCTTGGATGGTTGGTGCTTGAAAAACACCAAGCCAGGTTATTATGAGCTGTCTCAGACAATTTACATCAAAAAAGGAGGAAAAAAACCCTTCTGTACAGGAACTAAATTTAACTGACTCTAAATAGTAAACAGAAGCAAATGATTATTATTGTTAACAGTTCTGGTCGAAGCTTAAAAAAAAAGCCTGTGTTTAACGTATTGTGTCAAAAGAGAGAGGGAAGGCGGAAGGGAGGGAGAGATTTGCTTCTGAAAACATTGCACATTGTGGGCACAGGCCACGAAGCATCATTGCTTCGATGCAGGCCAATTCCACCAGGCTTCCACACATGGCATTTGTACAGGTGGACTTTGTAGATTGTAGACTATCGTAATGGCGACAGTCTTTGCATAAGGGGAATGAATGGCTGAAAATAGTCACCTGTGTAAAGAAATATATCTTAAATTGTTATTTTTACTATAAAAGTTCTATGAATGCCTAAGATATTGGAATATTGGAATATCTAAAATATTGGAAAAGCAACACAATTCCAACAAAAGAAGAATGGTTATTAAAATTAAGTGAGTACCTTGAACTGGCAAAATTAACAGAAATAGTAAGAAACCAACCAAGTGAAAAAATCTGGAGAGAATGGGGTGTCTTTACAAACTATATGAAGAAAGCTGGTTCTCAAAATTATGACTGGCTTAGTCTAGACTAAAAGTTCCACAGGTAATCAAATTGTCTTGCCATAAAGTTCAAAATGATTACAGACAACTTAAGATATGAGATCATATAAACTGTATAGTTGTCGTAGGAAGTCTACTTTTTTCCTTTCCTTTCCTTTCCTTTCCATTTTCTTTTTTGTTGGTATATCTTTGTTCTCTTTAATTTCTTTTTCCACTTTGTATTTTTGTAAGCTTTTTCTTTACCTTTTTCATATATATTATTGTAATGTTAATTTTATAATTCATTTAAATGTATTTTTCTTTGTATGTACGTAATAAATAAATATATTTTTTTAAGAATCTAAAATGGTGTTCTGACAAGCCCAGACAATTTTGAAGATTGACAAAAAATGGATGAGATGCATCAGTTAAAGGTATGGGTCACATTAAATGTGATCAACCTTCAGTTGTGTGTATCTGAAAGGGATGGGTGTGGGGAGTATGTATCAGTCTTCAGGCATTCCCAAAATAGATGCTGGAACATGTGAATGACAAATGTCACATATTCACTGAAATGCATGTGCCTGTGTGCATTACTCCTTGCTTTTTAAACGTTCCCCCAGGGTCACCTATAGTATAGCAGAACATGCTTCTCCATTAGCAAAATGCTCTTAAATTTAATCTAATCACTACATACTATATTTCAAGTGTATAGACTTTCACAATTTTCACTGCATAGTCTTTTGCCCTAGATGCAAGTACCCTCCCAGTGTACCTGTGCCAATGATTTTCATTTAAACATTTGTTTTGCAAATGCTCAGCTTCTTGCTGGTTGATAAAACTATCTTTATTTTCACAGAGATTAGTTACAAAACAAGGAATGCCATGAATGAACCCCGGAACGTTATGAACAGGGTTTGACGGAAAACCTGGGGGAACCTTTGCCTTTAGACGTTATTGCTTTGTCAATATGCAAAACCCATGATTTATAAGTAATGTCTAAGAGACATTTCCACACATCACAGCCTCCAATACCAAACCTCAAACCACCTTTTGCTTCAATAGCACTTTAACAGTTCACCTTCAAGTGCACCCCATTGTGTATGTGCCAGTATCTCTCAGACCTGAGGAGAGCACGCTGTCCTTCCCTGACAGAGTGTGTTCCAACTCAAAGCTCAGTGAAACCACATTCCTCTATTCCATCAGAGCCAATGAATAAAGCAGGCTAAGATCCTTTAAATGAAGAAATGCTCATCACAGAAAGAAAAACTAGCTACTGAGACAGAGCTTCAGCTCACTCTAAGGATTTGAGCTCTTCTCTTATGGAGTCTCCAGATGGTGTCCTGCACAGAGATTGTCCAGGGTGCCATCAGATCCTAAGCTATTTGCCTTGCCTCATCCTAGGCCAAGAATGGGGAGCCTATGGCCCTCTGGATGTTGCCAGACTCCGACTCCCATCAGCCCCATTGACACAGTCAATGGGAAGGGTTGATGGACGTTGTAGGCCAACAACATATGGAGGGCCACATGTTCTCCGTCCCTCTTGTAGACCTCACCCTACTTCTCCTTGTCTTGGTCTGTTTGCCCAAGTCTGAACTCAGAATGCTGGATAGTACTCAAAAATAAGCATTTTCATCTGCTTCATATGTTGTTGTGGGTTGCTGCACAAAGTCTTGTTGGCTGACTGCAGCGTTCAACATCTAAAATTACAATAAACATACCCTTGATAGCACATCAAAGATGTGCAAGTCGAAAAGTATCTGAAAGGAACACTACCTATTGCTTCTTGGGTGGAAAAAAAAGAGCATCCGCAATGTGCAGCCTTAAGCATGATAGTCAGAACAGGAGGGATAAACTGAGTCATTCTCAGAGATCTGTCGGAAGGGAAAGAAGCAGGATCTCACACCAGGAAAAAGAAAGAAAATCTTAAAATAGAACATGAAGGATCTCTCTACGTGATAGATACAGAAGGATCACAGTGCAAAGTCCCTGTTGGTGTTGTCCACTTTTTTATACACTCGTTGCTTTATATTTTTGTTATTACAATATTAAATCTCACTAATGTTTTAACCTACTAAAAACGCCACTGAAGATAAATATCAAATCAGTAGAAGCTGCATGAGACAAAGAAAAAAATACATCAAAGGAGAAAACCTAAAATAAAAATACACAGGGCACAACCTACATGGAACATCTGGTGTGCAAATAATGGCAGGAAGGAGGGCAACAGGTGAAGTGGGGAAAGGAAGGTGCAGCACAATGTCAAGTGGCTTCTCCCTGGGTTTTCGATAGACAGATTTCCTGGGCACATTGTCGTTGGTAGAGGGCAGTGTCACCAACTCTGTCATCAGTGTGTTGCAGTTTGCATAGGTCAATTTCTGTCAACATTATTGTTTTATTGATGTGGCAGCGCTGACTGAAAATTAAAATGGGATTGGATTGAGTGAGCATAGAAAATGGACTAACTTGTACCTGCGTAGGGTTGCATTCATACAGCAGTTTATTCCGTTTCCCTGATGTTTCCCTAACTGTTAATTTCTGCATTGTATTTGTGTTTTCACATGACATAAAAGCCATCTCCAGAAAACTAAGGGAATATAGCACATGTTGAGAGTTCTTTTCTATGTTACTTGATTCCAAAAAAATCTGTTTGCAGCCCCCCCCCAAAAAAAAATTGCAGGAGGAAAGTGGCAAAATTTGGGGTGGTTATACTGGCACACAGTTCTTTCCTGCTGTTTTCATGGGGGACTCATGAAGGAGTCAGATACAGGCATGTGCAGAAAGGGTGGGAGAGCAGCAACTTTGTCCAGTGATGTTCACAGTACTGTCTCACCACACCCACTGATGTGCAGTAGCAAAGCTTTTTTTGGCTCCCAATTGTTGAGCAATAGCAATAGCAATAGCAGAATGACCCTCTCTCTACAACCTTGGTTCAAAATTATACAACTGAAATGAAAAAAGCTTGTGTTAACCAGAATAATATGGTATGTGAGCTCCTTGCATTTCTGATAACAAAAACCTAATTCATGGGCTCAGGAGATGCCTATTGCACCAGGTTCCATTTGATAGATCTCAGGGTTCTAGTAGAAAACAAAAGTAGGTCACACAAACATGAGGTCTGTCCAATCTACCCCTGCCCTAAAACACTTCATGCATCACAAAGCAGTCTGTATCTGTACTGGATTTGAAATTGTTTTTAAGTACGAAAGTGTTTTTTCAGCTTCATTCAAGTGAGGTTTCAATGGGACACAACAAACAACCTTTGGGGGCCAACTGATACCTGAGGGTGGCTTAGTCAATCAGGCTGTGTACACACTCAACCCTTAAAACACATTTGAAACATATTCTTTCCCTCAAAGAATTCTGGGCACTGTAGTTTATCCCTCCCTGAGTTACAATTCCCAGCAACCCTTCATGAACTACGGTGCCCATAATTCTTTGAGGGAAAGGATATGCTTCAAATGTGCTTTAAACGTTGCGTGTGTACACAGCCTCAGTCAGGTTACATCAGCCTAGAGCTGCCAGAAACTTGGATAGCTCCAAAGAGAGTGCTTGCTCTAAACAGGACAGTATCTCCCTATTTGAGTCTTCCCAGGCTTTGAGAAGGACTGTGGAGGCCTTTCTGTCAGTCCTCCCTACACACACACATTCACAGGTATGTTTGAGAGAGGGGGCCTTCTGGGTGGCTGCTCCCAGATTATGGAACTCCTTTCCATGCGAGACCAGACTGGCCCCCTCTCTGCTTTCCCTTTGCTGGCAAGCAAATACATACCTCATGTTACGTTTGCTTCATGTTACGTTTTTTCAGGTTGTGTCCCACAGCGACCCAGAAGTACTGGAAAGGGCTAGGTATTTCTGGGTTTCGCTGCTCACGCATGCACAAACGCACAAAATGACGTGACGCACATGCGCAAAAGCGGCAAATCCCAATCCACACATGTGCAGATACGCCGCTGCAGGTTGCGTTCCTTTCATGTTGCGAATGGGCCTCCCGTTCGCAACCAGAGGTACCACTGTAGTTATTTGTTCAGAAAGGTCTTTCCCACTAACCACCTGTTGTGTTATTCACACAGTGCATAAACTATAGTACTTGCTCCCACAGGAGGCAGTGATGGTAACCAACATGGATAGCTTTAAAAGGGTGTTTAACAAATTCATGAAGGACAAGGCTTTCAATGGTTATGGATCCATAGTTGTAGGCAATAATGCTGCTGGTGGGTGGGTGGGTGGGTGGGTGTGTTTGTGTGTCTGTGCATGCATGAAACAGAGAAAGATTCATCACTGAAACATCAAGTATAGCCTGCTCTTTTTTCACTGCAAAGAAGAATATCAGTGTTAAAGTTAGCCTACTTCCACTTCTTCCACTGAAAATATTTCCTAGATGGTCCATTAGCTATGTACCTCATTTAAAAGACAATGGCAAAACATACACACACGAGCTGTGAATGAACACAAAACACTTCAAAGGCAGTGTGAAATCATATAGCAAACACAACAATAATTATGGTGAAACATATGTAAAAATTGTGCTCATAGTGGACAGTGAGAAGAGTAATGTTGCATTTGATGGAAACCAAGCTGCAGGAGAACAGAAACAGCTCTGCTTAAAGTGAATATGTGACAGAATGGATATTGATAACTTTGTCCCTCCCTAAACTTCTGCGATGCAAAACCAGGACGATTTGATACATCTAAAGTGGGCTTCTGCCTTTGCTGCAGCAGCAGAACATTTTGATAGGGCTGACTGTGAGCATAGTGCAAATCAGAGCATCTCTCTTACCCCTATTGCACTACTCCCACAAGCATGCACAAGCATCCTGAGCTAAGAAAGTATGCCACGTGTTTCAGAGAAAAACAGTATGGCCAATGGATGGATGTGAATGAAATGGGAAGCATGGAAATGACTCTGAAAATATGCCTGTTGTTTGTTATCTTTATAGGCTCTTGTAATTAAGGGAGGAAACATATCGGAAACAATGAACAAGCCACTTATGCTGGGCATGCCTACAATGCAGGATGGCCCTGGTCTGATATGACATTTATCTTCACTCATGAGTAAACACTTGCTAACTCACTAGTGGTTATGCCACTTGTGATTTATCAGTCTACTCACTCCTGAAGATAAATGTCATATCAAACTTCAGTCATCATGTAATCTGGCAACATTAACTCACTGTGTTCTTTCCCTTGTAGGTTCAGATTTCATAATAAATATTAACATTGTCATCTGGTGCCCAGCATAAAGAAGCAGCCTCCCCAGTGCTGCACAGGAAATTAACATTGCTATTTAAGGGGAGGGATACTGTAAACCACTGAGTGGGTACTATAAATGGCAGAGATTTTCAACCTTTTTTAGTCCATGGCTTCCTTAACCAACTACATTCTTTCTGCAGCACCCCTGTTGGGCTCAGCAGCCCTGTTATGCACCCCTTGTCTGCAGAGGTGGCAGCCTCTCACCCTTTTTTGAACACCCTCCCTTGTGGACTGTTTTCTCAGCCTCCTCTCCTCTCCCCTCTGCTTGAGAGTCTTCTGGGTAGCTCCCTGGTCTCTGAGCTGCCCCCCACCGCCCCAAAGAGAGGTGCCTCCCAGAGGCACTATCCGCCTGTGGAGCTTATAGCCAGGGCTGCTGCAATAAACAGCTATGCAAGCCTTGGGGAGGCAGAGACGCAAGAGGGCATCAGAGGAGGGAGGGAAGGAAAGAGGGATGGAAAGAGGGACAGAGGCCAGTGCTGCCCGCAGCACCCTTGACCATCATTCAAGGCACCCCAGGATGTCATGGCACACTGGTTGAAAACCATGGATATGTAGTTTTCCAAAGCATCTGTGACTGCAAGGTAAAACTCCATTCTAACCATCCATTTTGCTTTAATTGTTTCAAGGAATAGTGCCAGCTTTCTCCACTTCCTTTGGGAGGCCGTTCCACACATAACTACATATGCCTCGATTTTCCTTTGCTTAATTTTATTTTAGTATTCCTACACATACTCTCTTGGACCACTCTAAATAATTCATCTCCTTTCTTTGATGTTTAATCCCCTTAAACTATTTGCCATTTTTCATGTTCCCTGTTCAGCCTTTGTTTGGCCAATCTGTGTATGCATTTAATTCCCTTAATGTTCCTTCATAAGTTAGTTCTTTAGTGAAGGCCTCTGTTATTTCCTGTGTTGCACCTCTGCATTGTTGAAATCCTTCTGAAAGTTTAAGAAAACGCAGAATATGCTCAGAAACATTTGTCCTTTTATCTTCAAAAGAATTTGAAACAAAGGAGAGAACACATCCATGTCTCATTGTCATGACCTGGAGGTCATTGTTGTGGAAACAAGGCCAGGAATCTGGAGTAAGAATGGGAATCAATGCCAGGGCTCACTCATGATGTATCTAGTGACTCAAAAGCCCTCACACAAAAACCACTTGCCTTCTTCTGATTCCAGCTCAGAAGTCCGAAAACAAGGTATATAAATTCATTAATTCATTCATTCATTCATTCATTCAATAAATAAAAACAGCAGCAATACTCACAAAACTACAGGATGCCAATGAATTCTGACGAATGTCATGAGTACTCACAAAACAAAACTCAAAACAATCCCCAGAGTTCCTGGGAGGAGGGGATTGATCATTAAACCACTCTGTAAATTATAGCTCTGTAAGGGGAACAGTGGTCTCCAGACAACTCTCAGCACCCTTAACAAACTACACCTCCCAGGATTCTTGGGGGGAAGAAGCCATGACTGTTTAAAGTGGTACGATACTGCTTTGAATGTATAGTACAGATGGAGCCTTACAAGGCATACTTCCAGTGCAGTCTCAATCACTCCCATGCTGGAGGGGTCAACAGCCACAGAACTCAACCATGGCACAGCTCACTACTCTCAAGGAGCAAGAACAATAGCAGTATCAGATCAGAAGCTCTCTACATCTTGCTGAAGCAACAGCTCGTCCTTCTGTGTTCTGGCCTTCACCTTCCACAGTGCTCTGTCCAAGGTCCTAGCAGCTGTTGCTGTGTCCATAATGCTCCTGTAGTGGACTATCTTCAATTAACCACTCCAGCTGTGATCTTTTAATACAGTTTTTATTTGGTCAGGACAACAGTGGCCACTGAGGAACCCACAAATGTAGAGTCCACAGGCCTTTAAGTTACCTAGGTTTATAGAGAGGCATTCCCACGCCTTAGCTTTACTCATATGTAGAAATCAAATCACATTCTCAGAGGGAAAACATGCCTGCATTATCAGAGCTGGAAACCCAATTCAGCTGAAAGGATTTGATGTCTACTTTCTATCAAGGGTTATAGGGCTGAGTTTTTTCCTGCACAAACGTTCTTGACACATACTTCATATAGTCTGCGAATGCAGATTCTCCTAACAATATATATGGGATAATGTTCCTGTGTGTGTCAACTTTTATTGGTCTGTGACTGTAATTAATTAAATGTGTCTATCTATCATGAGTGGCTCTGTCCTAGCAAGTGGATTTGCTACTACTGCCACCAGATTCCATTCTGAGTACTGAGCTGTGATAGGGGTTTTCCTAGAGGCAGGATATGGGGAAGCTAAAAAGCAGCAGAGGTTGTGAGTTGCTGGCTGCCAGAGCCTCTATGTGTGAAAATGCAAATCTAAACCTTGGCCTGAACAAGGCAGATTATGAATCAAAGTTATCTGGAAATACTGAAATTAGAGAAAGGACGGAGGCAAGTGCTTCCTGATCCCCGAAGGTCACCCTTAAATAAAGTTGTCAAAATGGAGAACAACTATGGCAGAAACACTCTGAAATGAAAATATCACTAATAGACAATATCTAAAAGGTCTAAAGTAGCAGTAGCAATTCTCCTTTGAAAAAGCAAAGGCTGTAAAAGCCAGCTGGCCTTCTGCTCAGTGAGCTTCAGGCTAAGAGGACATGGCACTCAGCTCGTCTCCCTGCCCCCCAAACACAGGCCAGCCTGAGGCAAAGCCAGCTGGAATTCTCCTTTGCCGGTCAAGTTGTGAGCATCATATAACTCTTCTCCAAATTTGGTCAGCCTGAAGCCCAGAGAAGAGTCTGTGACACTGGCCACAGAAAATCAACTTGAAAAAAAAAACAAAAACAAAAAACTTATTATTAATGTAAAGTCAAAGGTACAAAGCAACATTAAAAAAAAAATCAAGATTACAAAACAGAAGAGCAGACCAGAGTTTGTATTTTCCAAATAAACAGAGAGCAGATAATGCTGAAAAATAAAAGCAGCTAAACACATCTTGAAAGTCAAATCTCACAATTTAGTGGGGGAGGACAATTTTGTATATCTGAATTTGACACGTAAGGAATGAAATCCCACCAAATGACATAGAAATGGCTCTGCATCTTCCATGCATAATTTGTGAGTTATTTTCCATGCAGCAGCCACAGTCTACATATTCTTGTACCGCAATGAGAGGTTTAAGTCCCATAGTGTCTTCCACTTCTAGGTCAAAGAACTTCTTGCTGCAGCCAGAATCCATGTAAGATATTCCTTAGATTAAGAATTTGCTGCTTGATCATGTTCAAAAGGGCAAGTTGTGGAGAGGCCTGAATGGGGCATTAAAAATGTTGACACTTCTTCAAAAACATCAAAATTTAATGCCCAGCAGCTTTTGGCAACCACCCTTCTCTACACACACCAGCACATCTACTTTGTGTGTGTTCTTCACCCTCTCTCTCAAGGTTAAACTGGTTTTATCAATTTAAAAAGGCACAGGCTGGCAATTTCAAAGGAAATTAGTTATTTCAGCTTCAAAGAGGAACAGCTGCCTCTGGAGGCCAGGTTCAGGGATGGCTTTACTATGTTGTCCTCATGAAGTGACCTGCTTCAGGTGACACCATGAACCCGGGCAGACAGGTGAAGGTGGAAATTTGTGTCTGACCTCTATTTTCAGTGAGCAAAATATCTCAGTCTGACCTCACTTGGCTTAGAGTGCCGGAGGAGGTTGTCATAGGTTGATTTTCTACTGTTCAGCCCTTTGAGACAGACGTACTTGCAGCCATTTTTTGAGATGGTTTAAGCAAAGGATTATAATTTATTTCTGCAACCAAGGACATGAGAACCTCCTGGCCAAATAACAGGAGCTAAGTAATAAGAAGCTTGCATAATAGCTTTTTGAACCTCCCTCCCCCTTAAATGCCATGTAAACTGAAATTCCCTAAAATTCCATTTTGCTTTTTGATTATTATAATTCTGTCCTGGAGGTTTATTCACACTTGCACCCACATGCCTCCTTGTGTTTTTGACTAAGGCTTTTCATTAGTAAAATAATGAAAAAGTAACACATTTTTAAAGGAATTAACGGTGCAGTCCTATGTATGACCACCCAAAAGTAAGCCTCACAGAGTTCAATGGCATTTATACCCAGGTAAGCATGTGTATGACCACAGCCTTGATCAAGAAAAATAGGATATATAAAGTTAATATTAAATAAGAGGCATTGTCATGGCATTTGTTACTCCAGTGATTTGTAATAAGCTCAATTTCTTAATGAAATTGTATGTTGTAGATCAGGGGTAGGCAACCTAAGGCCCAGGGGCCGGATGCGGCCCAATCGCTTTCTCAACCCAGCCCACAGACAGTCCAGGAATCAGCATGTTTTTACATGAGTAGAATGTGTCCTTTTATTTAAAATGCATCTCTGGGTTATTTGTGGGGCATAGGAATTTGTTCATTACTATTATTTTCAAAATGTAGTCCGTACCACCACATGGTCTGAGGGGCGGTGGACCAGCCCACGGCTGAAAAAGGTTGCTGAGCCCTGTTGTAGATCCTCAGCCCTACTGCAGCACATGAGCAGGATTAAGAAGACACCTTCGATGCAAGCTTGGAATAGGTGGAGTTTCTCCTGATATCCTGTGAGCTGGTGTGGTTTGTGTCACTCAAGTTAACAAATTGGTCAGCAATGCAAGACAGTCAACTACTTCACCTTTTAAACAACCAAGTAGAATAGTTTTGGGGAATGTGCTGAATATTGTACCCAGCAATTTCTTTTATCTCCTCTCCTGAGCTCCTGCCCCACAAAAGGGTCTATCATGACAGCATCCACAGAGACCGCTCCCCCCCCCCCCATGGTACCATTGAGTACCATGGGCTAGTCACACTTCTCTGAAGTCTCTCAGCCCCACTCACCTCACAGAGTGTTTGATGTGGGGGAGGAAGGGAAAGGAGAATGTTAGCTGCTTTGAGACAACTCCGAATAGGGATAAAGCGGGATATCAAATCAAAACTCTTCTGCTGCTGCTGCTTGCCCTTGCCTCTGGCCCTGGTTCTCCCTGCTGTATCTGTGTGTTTGCCCAGTCACAACTCCTAATTCCTGGCCTTGCTTTACACTCTTTTTAGTGCTTCTCATCCCAATCAGACTGCTTCATCAGTTCCAGGTGTAGACTTGCAGTTGACTCTATTTCTTGTCCTGCCAGAACTGCATTTCAGTTGTCTCTGACCAGCCACCAATGTCGGCCCCACAATGAAGCTGCGTAGGTTTTTTAAGTGTATGATTTATAATGCTCTTGTGGGGAGCGATATTGTGGGAGGTTTGCAGGTTCAGAATTATTCAGTTCATTTACAGCAATGCCAGCCTTCCATCAAATACTAATTTGGAGATGTGCCGTGTCTGTCTTTCAGAACTCAAGAATCAGTGACCTTTATCTCTGCAGCTCCCTCAGGGATGCACATTTTAATACATAACTGGATGGTATAAATGCAGACATCTTTTTCAGGACTTACAGTCTTATTGAGAATGCTCATACAATTGGCCTTATTAAAAGGCATTGAGATATAAAATGTTTTTAGTAGCAGTGGCAAAACCTGTTGCTTTCGAGCTCATATCAAAGTCCTACTTTCAAGCTGAGTTACCAACATCTGTCTGCAATATTCCTAATGGACTTGATCTGCAGAATACATTGCTCTTGTTGCTTTAAATGTACCTGGGCTGCATTTGTCAGCTTTGGGAGAATACCCGCCCCCCACTTCCATCATGAAACTTGAGTTTACTCACTTAGGTTCCATTCACACTGCAGTTTATTCCATTTCTCTGATGTTTCCCTGTTAATTTCTGCATTATATTTGGGGTTCCAGAAACAAATGCATTATAGTGCCTGATTAACACTCATTTCCATGTTGATTCCAGAAAAGTCCATCAATAGCTCCTTTGCCCTGGAAAATCAAGGCAGTAAACTGACAAATTATGGGGTGATATAGCAGCATACAGTTCTTTCCTGCTGTTTTTGTGGGGAAATCATGGAGGAATAG
Organism: Podarcis filfolensis; assembly: GCF_964270895.1. Lineage (NCBI taxonomy): Eukaryota > Metazoa > Chordata > Lepidosauria > Squamata > Lacertidae > Podarcis > Podarcis filfolensis. Next base: position 53,339,869 of record NC_139611.1, on the reverse strand, counting down.
AAGAACACATGTGCAGAAAAGGTAGGGGTGTAGCAACATTGTCATAGAGCATTTGCGGGGTGGGGGGCAAAATTCCACGGTTGGGAACGTACTAGAAATTTCCCTACTGGAATAAATGGAAATAATTGACTCATTATGTGAATGCTCACCTAATGAACAGTTTCCAGGGAACGCATTGTGTTTGCTAAGTGGAACTTGCCTGCTTTTATGCTGCTATGTTTATTATTTGTTCTAATGATATTTTGTTTTTATATCGTACACTGCTGAAAGATTTTAGAAATATTAAGTGATTTCTAAATACTTCAAAATAAATAAACAGGCACATATAAAGCTGGAGATTTCCTGCCTTATGTTCAATTATACCAGCACTGTGTGAAGTCAAAGCAAGCTGGATAATGCGAAGCGCAAGGCAAACGGCTTCCTTAATGAGCTCCATACCTCACAGAAGAAGAAAAAAAGCACCAATATTTTCATCAGACTGACTTGCCCGGAGTTTCTTCTGCCTTGACTGGTATAAACCCACACAAAATATTTCTTCAAAGGCTTGACCATGTATTAAAGCCCTCTCAGGAAGATGAGCCCAGGGATGCAATCAACACCCCCAGGATCCTTCACCGATCTCTACAGTAGCACCTTCAGCCAGATATCAATATTTTCTTCATAGTAACGAGGAATAAAAACTTGTACCTGACATCTGAACAAAACCTTCTCTTGCTCTCGCTCTTTCTTTCTCCCTCCCCCTCCTTTTTTTTGGCTGTTTTCTGTTTTGCAGGCTTTCATGTTCAAAAAAAGGCACACCAAAAACATTAAAAGCCCCTGAGTTAGGATGCCTTCAATACTGGGGGAGCCTAAAGGCTATCAGCTTCACGATCAAGAAAACACAGCCTTGCCTTGCCTGCCTTATGATCAAATAAACACTCCTACACATTTCCCTTCCATTCAGTCTCAAAATTCAGTGAAATAATGAAGGTTTTATTAAGGAAACCTACGACTAAAAATACACACGTGTGTGTTAGTTCCATGTGTTTTGACTTATATAACAAAAAAATGACAGGGTTGTGGGTGTTTTGCAGCAGTTCTTTGCATGATAAACTGCAGTGTCAGTTTTGTTTATATATTAAAATCTATATACCTCTTGATTGTAAAATAAACTCTCAGAGTGTTTTGCAAAAGGAATAAAACAATGAACTTATCAGTAAAAATAGTTTAAAACAATTACAGTGGTACATCGGGTTACATACGCTTCGGGTTACATATGCTTCAGGTTACAGACTCTGCTAACCCAGAAATATTACCTCGGGTTAAGAACTTTGTTTCAGGATGAGAACAGAAATCGTGCTCTGGCGGCGCGGCAACAGCAGGAGGCCACATTACCTAAAGTGGTGCTTCAGGTTAAGAACAGTTTCAGATTAAGAACGGACCTCCGGAACGAATTAAGTACTTAACCTGAGGTACCACTGTATTTAAAACATTTAAAGAATAAAATAAAACAATAAGATTAAAACAAGTCAGCATTCTACATGTCTGGATAGGCTTGCTTGAACAATCATGTTTTTAGCAGGTGCCAAAAGGCGTACAATGAAGGTACCAACCTCGTGTCAATAGGCAGGGAGTTCCAAAGTGTGGGTGCTTGTTCTGCCCTATGGGTCCAAATACAGACCTAGGCAAAGGATTGACTGATGCCTCAATGGGAACCAGTTGCAGGGATTCCAAAAAGAGATGCGCAAAACGCATGAGTGATCAGTTCTAGTGCTTTATTATAAGGATATACAAGGTGTGACTGGAAAGTTTGGTAAAGGGTCACAGAAATCGGACAGCGAGTAATATTCGAACATACATACCTTACAGGCCTTCAAAGTAGGCCCCCTGTGAGACAATGCACTGTTGACAACGTTCGTAGAACTGCTGGAAACGTCTGGAAAAGCCCTCTTTTTGGACTGCTTTCAGTTCCCTCGTCACAGCAGCTTGAATGTATGAAATGTTGGAAAATCTGCACCCTTTCAGTGCAGATTTCAGTTTTGGAAAAAGAAAGAAAACAGGTGGGGCCAGATCAGGAGAATATGGAGGGTGGGACAACTCAGTAACCTCGGTAACGATTTCACGCAGAATGTGCAATTCTTCTGCCATCATTCGGACGGTCAAATGCCAATCCTGCATCAATAACTCACAAATTCTGTCGACATTTGCCACCATTCTGCTCATCAACGGTCTGCCAGACTGAGAGTCATCTTCAATGGTTTGCCACCCTTCACGGAAACGCTTAAACCACTCATACACCGTCTTTCGAGTTACAGCTTCATCTCCATACACAATTGCGAGCATTTCGTGTGTTTCCGATGCCGACTGTATGTTCGAATATTTCTCGCTGTCCGATTTCTGTGACCATTCACCAAACTTTCCGGTCACACCTTGTACAAAGAGACTTACGATGTGTGATACAGAATTCCTTGGCTCTGCAACCCAGGACAGACATTGAAGCAGCACGCACCATGACTTTGTCCATGATGGACTAACAGTTTATGCATTACTTATACAGAAAACAAGCTACGTAAGCTAGCAGCAATAGTCCAATTAATCACACCTGGCTTAGGGGCCCATCCCGAACTCCCATCCATCTCTCAGATAAGGGAGTAGCTGACAGGCAGGCGGAATGCATGGCTAGAAGCCTCCCCTCTCCCAATAAGCTAAGCCAGCAGCCAAGGCTTCAAAGCTAGCAGATAAGCATATATGATCTCATTTTACACCGTTTGGTTCTACACAGTGCTGCCACATTGAAAGATCAATTTCTTACAAATGAATGGGATCCGTCTATATCAACACTAAAGCAAAGGCATGAGACTGAGACTGAGCCCTCCCCCAAACATCTCCTTGTCCTGACATGAGGCCTGAGAGAGGCCAAGTAAATTAGAATCAAAACAAAATGGGAAACTTTAGGGCTAAGTGGTAAAAGCTTACAGGACCCCTGAGAATAGACTTGCATAATTTCCTACTACCGTTGTGAGTGATAAAATGAAGAATGGTTTCATGTGAATGAACAGTGTGCTGGTTCATGCAACTGAAATCATGCACACTTTGTTGTTCCCCCACTTGGTGCTACTGCTGCACTGCCAGGAAACGCACCATAGTCTAGTTTCTTGCGTCCTCTGAACCTTGGCTTATAATTTGTTTTACTCCAAACAAAACATGAGTGTTTGCTGAGATTGGCTTACCACTCATGATTTGGGAGGAACAAGCTATGAACTCAAGTTCAAATGACCCAACAAGCCAGATATTGGCTTGTTTCCCAGCAGTGTGGCACAAGTGAGGAAGAGGAAAACACATACTATTTCACATTAAACCACTGTTCATGTTAACTATAGTTTAATGCAGGGGTAGGGAACCTCATTAAACTATGTTTTAATGCGACATGTACTCATGCATGCTGCTACAATAGGGGAAGACTTACTTCCCCAATTGACACAAAACTCACATTTCCACAGATTCATCCAGTGCTTGGGAGGAACTAGTTCAATTGAACTAGTTCTAAAATCTCTGAACTATGCCTAAAAGTAGTCCCATAATTGATAGGTGAACTAAAGGTGAATTAAGTTCATTTTGGTATATTTTGTCTGATTCTTAGGTCTTTATATTCATTCCCTTCATTAAAATAATGACGTCAGTCTGACAAAGAAAGTTAGAAAGCAAATTGTGGAGGCAATGTTCTAAGACCTATCTGCTGCTATGGCTGGGATCACTTAAGTGACTAAGTAGCTACTAGCCATGATGACTATGCTCTGCCTCAACAGTTGGAGGCAGCAATGCTCCTGAATACCAGGTGCTGGAAACCACAAGAGGGGAGATTGCTATTGTGCTCGAATCCTGCTTGCTGTGAGCACTGGGCACTGTGAGAACAGGATGCTGGATTAGAAGGGCCATTGGTCTGATCCAGCAGGTTCTCCTTATGTTATTAAAACATTTAAACATTGTTGCTAAGCAATTAGAAAAAAGTTACACGAGGTATTTCCTCTATCTTCCCTGCCAAAGAGATTTGCTCTGTTCCAACAGGAGCAGCTTGCAGTGAGAAGTAAGATACAAGAACTAAGAAAATGATGTCACGTGCCTTTAACAGCTGTGTGACTGGAACAGATTAAACAGGGTATGCACTTTCTAGTATGGAAATACAATTATAGGAAAAGCTTTACCTGTTGACATTCTGTCTGTCAGATATCTTATTACTTGTGTAAGACCCCTGATTTACTTTAGGGCCCCATACATCACCAAAGCAGCTTGTAACATTTTGCATGCTGAAATGTTTTTGCTGGTGATGAATTTTGTTTGAACAAAAGAGATAATTTTGATGAGTTTGAACTGAACTAAAACATTCATTTTGATGAACTTGAACTGAACTAATTTGTTTGCTAAAAGAATGATCAGGATCTAGCTCCTTTTAAAAAAGAGGTTTCCAAACACTGGAAATTTCTTTGCCTCTCCAATCCCTCAGCTGCCGCTCATGTTTTTGACATTTAGGTTGCAAAGCCCTCTAGGCAGGGATCTGTCATTTTTGTTTATGTAGATTCCTGGTGCTATATATATATAAATAAACAGCAGCAACAGCCCCCCTGTTTTTCCATAAGAGGGCTAACAATGCAATCCTATACAAACATACTTGAAAGTAAGTCCCACTGAGGTCAGTAGGCCTTACTTTTTTACCTTTTTAGTAGGCCTTACTACCCAGTAAATATGTAGCTGAACTTACTTGGGTGTAAGCCCTGTTGAACTTAATAAGGTAAAGGTAAAGGGACCCGTGACAGTTAAGTCCAGTCGCGAATGACTCTGGGGTTGTGGCGCTCATCTCGCTTTACAGGCTGAGGGAGCTGGCGTTTGTCCGCTCCGCAGACAGCTTTTCCAGGTCATGTGGCCAGCATAACTAAGCCCATTCTGGCGCAACGGAACACCGACACCAGAGCAGCGCACATAAATGCCATTTACCTTCCTGCCAGAGCAGTACCTATTAATCTACTTGCACTTTTTTGGGGTGCTTTCGACCTGCCAGGTTGGCAAGAGCTGGGACCGAGCAACGGGAGCTCACCCCATCACGGGGATTCAAACTGCCAACCTTTTGACCAGCAAGCCCAAGGCTCAGTGGTTTAGACCACAGCGCCACCTGTATCCCATTTGAACTTAAGAGGATCTACTTATAAGAAATATATGGTGAAGGTTGTGCTGTTAGCCAGCATGGTGTAGTGGTTAAGAGCGGTGGACTCGTATTCTGGTGAACCAGGTTTGCTTCCCCGCTCCTCCACAGGCGGGTGACCTTGGGCTAGTCACACTTCTTTGAAGTCTCTCGGCCTCACTCACCTCACACAGTGTTTGTTGTGGGGGAGGAAGGTAAAGGAGATTGTTAGCTGCTTTGAGACTCCTTAAGGGGAGTGAAAGGTGGGATATCAAGTCCAAACTACTATTCTTCTTCTTCTTCTTCTTCTTCTTCTTCTTCTTTTTCTTCTTCTTCGGACTTTTGGACCAATCTAGGTGTTTCGCACAATTCAGGTAAGAAAATGTCTTCTGAAATATAGGGTGCTGTACATTCTCTTGGAGATGCTGATCTCACATGAAAGAAGGCTCTCAAGAATATGGAGCAGAGTTCACACTAAAAACTAGATGGCAGCACCTACCTGCATATGAAAAATTTAATCTGAGCAAATTCCACTGTTGCATTCTTCAGTACTTACGGAAAAAGCTAAAAATTACCAAATGAAAGTGGTAGAAATTCCTGTGAACCTTTTTTTCAATGCAATAATTTAAATTATTTTAAATGCCACCCTGGTGTCAAACATAGGTGGGCAAATCGAGTAGATTTCAGTTGGACTTTATAATTGATATAACTTTTTTAAAATAAAAAAGTCACGATAAGGCTATAATTCTACCTGGTACACTTATCCGGTAGTAAAACCCTATTTGAAGATGATAATATTGCGCTTTAAGTCTGCTGGGGACAGTTATTTTTGCTTAGGAGGCAAATGACTCTGAGGGTGCTTTCCTATAAATGGGCTTTCTTATATTTTAAATGCAGTGTTAGAAATGGCAGCTATTTCAATAAACCAGCAGTGCTAAAATGCTGGATGGTATATCATATGATTTAGTATGATTTGGTATATAGTTGTATGAATGTCTTCCCATTTTCAAGGCCTTGGTTTGATTCATTCAACATGATGTAAGTTAGAGGTCGGCAACCTTATCCAAGGATGGGCTAGTTGACGCTCCGTCTATCAGATGGGCTGGAGTGTGTGTGCTCGCTCACTCTTCCAGGTCGGAGGAGCACCCGTGCGCGTGCGCACATGCCATTTCCGGTGCTCCTCCGACCCAGAAGTGCGCAGGAAATAGTGTGTGTGCATGCGAAGGGGTGCTTCTCCGTCCCACACGCGTGCACACACGTTATTTCCAGTGCACATCCGGGTCAGAGGAGCGCCCATGCACATGCGCGCAGGTGCCATCAACCCAGAAGTCGGTCCCCGCGCCGCGCCAGTAAGAGTGGACGGCGAGGGGCAACAGGGGGTGGCAGGGATTGCCATGGGCCAGTTAGAGAAGCCTTGTGGGCCGCTACCAGCCCATGGGCTTTAGGTTGCCAACCCCTGATGTAAGTCATGAATACCGTTATGAGTTTTGAGTGGTTAAGCTGAATGCCTAATACCTGTGCCCCTTCTAATTCCTGGATCCAGCAGATTCAATTGCTGGAACAGCAAGGACAGCCTGGTAATCAACTCGGAGAAGAGCCATTAAGAAAGACAAAGGGAAGGTAATGGGCCATTAAGAATGCCAAATGGGAGGGCATCTTAATAACTGCTAATGATTGAAGAGCTTTGTGAACTCAACCCATTCCTGAGCTATCTAAGGTCCTCCTTATTTATGTTAGTCACTCAATTATGATGTCTTGCAATATAATCCTATATGCACGCACTGGCTGTCTATATGTTTCTGGGCCAATTCGAAGTGTTGTTTTTAAGCTATAAAACCCTATATGACACTAATTGCAATACCTGACTCACTGCCTCTGCCAACCGAAATGTACCAGGACCTTATGGCCATCATGTGAACATCATCTGAAGTCTTTGTTTGGATTCACCCTCTTGAATGGGCAAGAAAATAGAAGTGCCAACAGGCCCAACAGAATGGGAATGAATGGCTGATGACATGTATGGAATTGGTTGTAACAGACAAGTTGATGGAGCTAGTCAGAAGAAAGGAAGGCCAGGTAGTGCTGATTTTGCCAAAAGATGGAATTGGGGTTTTTTGAGTTATGGAATGCATGCTAAGGAAATAGGAGATGGAAAAGATTTTTGTTTCTATAGTTATGTCAATAATAATAAATGAATAAAACCTAAGTGCACACATAATAAGTATGACTAACTTGATCTGAAATTTATATTTCGTTATACTCTAAACTTTTCATTATTTTTAGGCAAAAGGTTATACATTGCCTTTACCTTTCTATCACACACACATGCACACCATCAAATTTGGATTGTGAGTACCATCTCTTTTGTTAATATACTGCATGACTCATCCAAGCAACTCAGCCCACACAGACTGTAAAGGGCCTCAGTAAATATCGAACATCTTCTACAACAGTATTATCACTCAGCTCCAGATATTTTGCATGCTTTCCTTACTGAGTACTGAAAAGCAGTAGCCTCTGTCATACTACAGATAAGCTGCATAGGCTTGCTCTTTCAAAATAGAAAGAAATACATATGCCTAGTTGAGGCTGTTTTGTGGTATATGGTGACAGTGATAAGGAAAAATCCTTTCCTGCGGGCAACCTGGGAGGCCAATTAATGATCCAGGTTCGGTGTTCAAACAAAAGAGTGTTTATTACGAATTCCAATGCTACGCAGACTGACCTTACAGAATAAGCAAGGAAAATGCTGTGCCATTACTTGTACTTATAACGCATACATTTTCACACTTTTTCAATGGCTTTCCTACATCTTTTACCTTCTTTGATCCTATGACACACACAAAAGGCTTTCGGCTCCTTCCTCTCCTCCCTGCCTGTGGTAGAGATAAACTCATCTCATTCCCGTTTTATTGCTTTATTGTTTCCTTTCAAAAGCTCACTTTTTGCATTAACTTTCACAGACTTGTTCTAATGCTAAGTCCTTTCTTTAACCCTTTCTTTAAAGGCACTGAACTGTTTTCAGTTTCATCTGACCTCAAACAACTGAAAGGTTTAGGGGTGGGGGAGCAAATTTCAGCAAAGAAAATTGATAGGTTGCTTGACTGAATTTTCTATTCACTGCACTTTCATAAAAAATACAGCAAGGCATATGTAGCATTTTTATGTCTATTATTAAATTTATTAGTCATTTTTTGCCACATGCAACACTTGACAGATATCAGACAATGAAAGTTTTGTTATACAAGCCAAATTTAAGATGTTTCTTCTAGGTTTTTTTACAAACAAAAACTTTGAAAATTCTTAAACATTTACAACACGTGAAGCAGCTTTGCCATGGTGTCCTTCAAATGTTTTAGACTACAAATTCCATCAGCCACAGCAAGCAGAGCAGTGGGGTCGTAGTTTGGGGGCTCTCTGATAACTGGAACTGTGTCACTTTACACCACCTCTTTATGATACACTATTAGTGGGAGAAGGGAAGTACTCATCTGTGAATACAGATCAGCTCTTTCTTCACTGTATCCCCCACTGGTTTTGCTCCTGGTGCCAATGTGGTGTAGTGGTTAACAGAGGTAGTCTCCTAATCTGGTGAACCGGGTTTGTGACTCCGCTCCTCCACATGCAGCTGCTGGGTGACCTTGGGCTAGTCACACTTCTTTGAAGTCTCTCAGCCTCACTCACCTCACAGAGTGTTTGTTGTGGGGGAGGAAGGGAAAAGAGAATGGTAGCTGCTTTGAGACACTACTTAGGGTAGTGATAAAGTGGGATATCAAATCCAAACTCCTCCTCTTCTTCTTCAATGGTGTTCCACTGACATCTAGCAGAAATTCAACCAGCATAACTTAAGGATAGGACCGCACTTACTGTTAAGTAGGAACTAAAAGCAAGAACCTATGGGCAATAGCATGGTAACAAAGTGCAGGATCCCTTTATGAAAGCCACACCCGCATCCACTTCTACAATAATCTTATAATTATACAATAATAATAGTTAGGAATGCACTGCCACTATCAATGCAGATCGCCATGTGTTGCCATTCAACTAGATCTAATATTTTCTATGCACATACACAAATTCTATACACAAATGATTTGGAGTGCTGCAATATCTTATTTCAGAGGGATTTAAGTTGTGTTTTCCTTGAAGTTCCATTGCATGCAGCAGAACTTGCACACCTTTTAAAATGAAGCATCTTGTTTTCAGTGTTCCTAAATGCTTAACTTGCGGGAATACAATTTCCCCCTCCTTTTACTCTGATTGGTTCCAATCAGTATAAACAGTGAGAAGACTAATGAGACTCTTATTTTATGCTAATTGGGCAGCTCTTGGATACTAGAGTCAGTGACCCTGCTGCAGAAATATTAACAGGTCTTCACCTCTGCCCATGGCATGGTTTCAGGGGCCAACCAGATAAATTTTAAGAAGTTATAGAGGTTGATTCCACTTATTTCAATAGCTCAGTGCAAAATTTGCTGAAGAGGAATTTTTAAGAGCCCTGTCCTGAGCATGTTTACTTGTCCCCAAGTACAAGCAACCTTAGGGCTTACTCCTGAGTTAATATAATTACAAGTGCACATAAGCAGAGCCAGAATGAGCATCCATCTAGTTCAACATTGTATTCCCCATAGCAGTTGGACAACAAGATGCTACAGGAAGCCCACTGAGCTCAAAGGCAAAAACCTTCTTCCCCAGCTGTTACTCTCCAGCAGTGCTGTGAGCTCTAAATACACTAAAGATGCAGAATCATGTGGGTTTCATCAAATGTGAGATATTAACCATTCCCCACCCCACAAAGGAATATTTGTTGCAAACAAGAGGCAGATTTACTTTCACAAGTATTGTCTATATGGCATGATGGGTCTGCTCTGCTTACACGGTTAGAGGCAGTGAAAGTTCTGAACACCCATTGCTGGAAACTGCAGGAGGGAAGAGTGCTGCTCTTCTACTCAGGTCCTGATTGTGGAGAGCTGGTTGGCCACTGTGAGAACAGGATGCTGGACTAGATAGGCCTTCTTTGGCCTGATACAGCAGGCTCTTCTTATGTTCTTAGGTTAAAGCTACTACCCTTGGTGGCTGTGAGGCAGCAATGCTTCTGAAAACCAGTTGCTGGAAGGGAGGGTGTTGCTGCACTTGGATCTTCCTTCCAGGCTTTTCATTCAGGCACTGTGACAAGATGCTGGACTAGTTAGACCATTGTCTTAATGCAGCAGCCTCTTCTTCCGTTTCTATAAGGCAGGGGAAACTATGGCAATCGTGGCGTTGCTGGACTGAGCAGCAGGGGCTGATGGGAGCTGCTAAACATGTGGAGGGCCACAGATGTTCCCCCACCCACGATGTGCGGTATTGTAGTCACCCCTCTCTGAAGGAACTTGAGCATGATGGAATTCATGGGATGACAGCCCGGCGGGCGGAGGCCAATCGGCGATCGTTAAGCGTTGGACTCCAACTCCCAGCAGCCCCCTCCGCCCCAGCCGTACTCAGGGATTATAGGAGTTGTAGTCCAGAATCCTCAGAGAGGCCTACAGGCCTGCTATGAAAGGTTCCAATATAGCCCGGAGCCTCTGCAAAGGAGTGTCCCTGTCCCATTCAGTTAACCGCGGAGAAGCCCCCCGCCCCCCCGTCCAGAGCCTCCTTGTCCTGCTGTGGCGCGGCCTAGTCAGGCTTCCTTCGCTCCCGCCCGCGTCATTTCTAGCCTCCCGGCCGCCTCGCGCGCTTTCGCTTTCATCGCGAGATTTGGCGTCTTGTTCCCAACATGCATTTCGCGGCTGAGCTGGTGGAGGTGGAGGAGGAGGAAAGGCGAGTCGGGCGCTTTGACGGAGCGGGCGGCGGCCATGTTGGGAGCGTCGGGGCAGCTGTAGCAGTGGAGGCCTGTGTGGCAGGGCGCTGAGTGGCCTTCCGGGCCCAAGCGAGGGGAAGAGCGAGAGGGAAGCGGCCTGGCCTGTGGCGTGAGGGAAAAGGAGGGAGCGGCGGCGGCTGCGAGGCGGCGGAGGCTCCGTCCGAAGCCGGACCCGACTGGGGTGCTAGAGGGGGGCGTGAGGAAGCCTCGAGCCGGGCCTCTGCTTCAGCCGCCGCCATGAGCGGGGGGACGCCGTATATCGGCAGCAAGATCAGCCTGATCTCCAAGGCCGAGATCCGATATGAGGGCATCCTCTACACCATCGACACCGAGAACTCCACGGTGGCTCTCGCGAAGGGTAAGGCGGCCCGGAAAGGAGAAGGTGGCCGGGGCGGGGGGTCTCGGCCTGCTTGGCGGTTGGTTGGGGGCGGGGCACGAAGAGGCCTCAGCCCCCACTTCTCCCCAGTGGAAGTGGGTGGTCGGTTTCGGGGACCCCAGTAGAAATACAAAAGGCACGCCAAGCCTGCAAGGTAGGCGGGGGGTGGAGGCGGAGCTGGAGGCAAGCAAACACGGAATTAAATAAAGATTCCCGTTGGAGATTCGTTGTTCGAGCTTCAGTCGACTACCCAGGGGAGGGAGGGTTACTGGTTTCCCGCACAAGAGATGGGTGGTTTGTCTTGAGAAGGTAAGTTGAGATGTAAAGGCACACCACTTCTACAAGGGCGGGGTAGAGTTGGGGGGCAAGCAAACCAGGGTTCAAGCAAAGATGCCTGTAGAATTATCTTAATAAAGAGATGTGTTGTGCGAGGTTCAGTTGGAGATCCCCTAGGAGGGTTAGGGTTGCTGGATGTTATTGCAGCGCCCACTCTAAGCTGGATGTCAAGTATAATCTCCAGATGTTTTGGTAGTAGGACTCATCACAGCCGCACTGGCTGGGGCTGACAGGAGTAGTAATCCAAAACAATGAGAGGGTAGCAGATTGTGGAAGGCTGCCCAAAATAAAACAAATGAGGCAAAAGCAACTGCATTGCAAGGCACACTTTGGGAGTAAGTCCCACAGAAGTTGCTGAGGCACATACCTTGGTTAAACATACAGCTGGATGAGGCGGTAAACTGAGTTTGTTAAGTTCTGCTACAGGAGTACACCTCAGGGAATATACTGTATATCTATTCATCCAAGTGAAATCATCCCAGTGAAAAGAATACTGTGCTAAAACTCCCTTTGCTTCTCCCTTATACTTTTAAAACTGCCTCAATAGCAGTACATCAGGGAGCATTTTTTAAAAGTGTCATTTATCTTACACTGCCATGCTGAAGTCTTACTGCCCATTATGCCACCTCAGAACTCTTACCACTTTGGTTCCACCTTGTTCTGCTTACTTTCCATAAACTTGCTTGGAGCATGCTTGTTGACTATTTTTACTGCAATACAAGGTGATGATGCACATGTGCACCCAGATATTTCTACAACTCACATTATTCCCGACCACTAACCCTGCTGGCTGAGGCTGATGAGAATCTGAATGCAACATCTGGAGGGCCACAGGTTAGCACCCTGCCCTAAGAAGACTGTATAATTTTATGCATATTTTTTTCAACTAAGAATGTACAGACATCTTTCAGGAGAGAAGTGGGGGGGGGGTGTCCCTTGGTGCCAGCTATTTAAATGCAAACACCATAGGTTTCACATAGTTCGACAAAAATAAGGAAACCAAAACCAATTTTTGGCCTACAACTCCCATGATCCCTAGCTAGCAGGGCCAGTGGTCAGGGATGCTGGGAATTTTAGTCTCAAAACATCTGGAGGGCCGAAGTTGAGGGAGCCTGATGTAAAGCCAAAATTGCATAGAGTCAAAACACACTGGATTCAGTGGTGGGTGGGATTACCAAAGTCTTTTTTCACAGAAGTCTGCTCTCTTTTTAATTTTAAAAAAATGCCAAGCATGTAAAGCTGAATGTGCACAAGTTCCATCCACATTACTTGTAAGTTGCCTGTGTATTCAAAGAAGTATTTGGCAGAAATGAGAAATGTGGGGTACTTTGGTAAAGTGAAGATTGTTATACAGTGCCTAATACACCTTAACATTTTTCTCAGAGACTGCACATAATCTTAGCCAAAAGGGAAAAATGCATAGAAGTGCCTTTTTTTGTATCTTCATATCAAACAAATCAAACTGAGCCTCATACATTTTCATCTCATTTGTGAACAAAGTGTTTTCTTTCTATTTTCCTTGTCTATTTTCCTGCTTCTGCACTTCAGTACTGCTTACAAGGCACATGAACTAGAAATTCTTAAGATTGTCCCTTGTTCATTATGATCCTTTTCACCTCATTATGCTTAACCTTATGTATGCCTCCGTCCTTTATGCATTATTCCATCCAGCCCTACCTCAGCATAGAACTCACTGAAATTAAACCTGCAAAGCTTTCCATTTTTCTTATGGGCCAAGATGACTTCCTTTGCTTGTGTGTGTGTGTCTACCACTGAACTATGACTCCTCCCTAATTCAGGCTCTGCTTCCCCTCAACACACCTTGCCATAGTAACATTAGTAACTAACTTCGCCAGATGCCCCTTTCTCTGCTCCCTCCTTTTCTGGGCAAGCCGCTGCCCATTCTGCATTATTTAGGCTACCATGCAAAACAGTGCCTTCAGACGATCACCCAGGGAATTTACAGATTGCCTGCTTTTGTGTAAGCTTGTATTAAGTAAATCAAGAAAAATGACTTGCTGACCTTTTAATGCAAATAGACTTGATCTGAATGAATTCAGCTGACTTGAGGGGGGAAAGTGCTCTTTTGAAAGTGTCAGTGTAGTGAACCTAATGAATATTCAGCTGCACTTTGTCACATGATGCGTTAGACCAAACTGATGCAAGCTTTTTATTAGTCTATGTGTAAATATTATGAGAAAGTATTGGATGATGCATGATAAAATTTGTTTGTTTTTTCCTGCAGTTCGTTCTTTTGGTACAGAAGATAGACCAACTGATCGGCCTATACCACCTCGTGACGAAGTATTTGAATACATTATATTCCGTGGCAGTGATATCAAGGATTTAACCGTTTGTGAACCACCCAAACCACAGTGTTCTCTGCCCCAGGATCCAGCTATCGTTCAGGTATAGTCACCATGTAGCAGTTGTAGCTTTAGCTATGTGTAGTTATACACTGTGATCAGTTTTGGTGTGTATATACCTGAAACTGTATGATCTGGATCATCTTATATTGTTTAGGAAAAAAAGTTATTTATATGTGTTCAAGAGATTTTCCACAAAGTTATTAATGACAAAATGTATATTAACATAAGAAGAGCCATGCTGGATCCAACCAAAGGCCCATCTAGTCCAGCATCCTTTTCTCACAGTGGCCAACCAGATTTCCCACTGAGAGGCCTGCAAACAGCACCTGAGCGCAACAGCACTCTCCCAATTGTGATTCCCAGCAGCTGGCATTTAGTAGCTTATTACCTCTATCGCTGGCATCTCTAGCAGCCATTGATTGCCTTATTCACTATGAATTTCTTTAATCCTTTCTTAAAGCCATCCAAATTGATGGACATCACTATTTCTTGTGGGAGTGAATTCCATTGTTTAACTAGCCCCTATGTGAACAAGTACTTTCTTTTGTCTCTCCTGAAACTTCCAGCTTTCAGTTTCATTGAATGGGTCCAGGTTCTAGTATTATGAAAGAGGGATAAAAGCTTCTCATACTTTCTCCATAGCTTGCACAGTCATACTATGTCCAAATTATGCATGATCTTACACATTTCTGTCATGTCCCCTCTTACCTTTTTTCTGTGCTCAAAAGACCCAAATCTCTGGCCTCTTAATCATTTTGATTGCCCTTTTCTGAAACGTTTCCAGCACTACATTACCCTTTTTGAGGTATGGCAACTAGACCCATATGCAGTATTCCAAGTGCAATCTCACAATATATTTGTATGGTTCTATTTTCAATTCCTTTCCTAATGATCCCTAGCATAAAAATTCACCTTTATCACAGCTGCACACTGGGTCAACATCTTCATCACTATCCACTATGACTCCAAGGACTCATTCCTGGTCAGTTGCTGATGGTTCAACCACCATTAGAATATATGTTAAATTAGGGGGGAATTGGAGTTGTTGTTTTTTGTTGGGTTTTTTGCCCCAATATGCATCACTTTACACTGCTTACATTGAATAGCATTTGCCATTTTACTGCCTATTCACCCAATTTGGAGAGATCCTTTTAAAGCAATTCCTGATCCCTTTTTGTTTTAACCCCCAATTTGGTACCATCTGCAAACTTAGCTATGCCACTGCTTACCCCTACTCCGGATCATTTAGGGACGAGTTAAAATGCACAGATCCCAATACCAGTCCTTGGGGGATTCTACTTTCTACATCCGTCCATTGACAGAACTGTCCATTTATTCTTGCTAGTTACTCATCCATAAGAGGACCTCTCCTCCAATTTTATGATTGCTAAGCTTACTCAGGAGCCTTTGATGAAGGACTTAATCAAAAGCTTTTTGAAAGTCTAAAAACAAAACATTAGCTGGATCACCTCTATATGCTTGTTGACTCCCTGAATGAAATCTTAATCAGTTAATGAGACAGAACCTACTCTTGCAGAAGCCATGCTGGTTCTTCAGCAAGACCTGTTCTTTTATATTCTTGGTAATTCTATCTTTTATAATGCTTTCTAACAATTTTCCTAGAACAGACATGCTAACCAGTCTGTAATTTCATAGATCCCTTCTGAATCGCCTTTTAAAATTTGTTATATTGCTCACTTTCCAGTCCTCAAGGTAATAAAGAACTCAAGATTGAAACTGATGATCTTCTAAACCAAAATATGAAACTTGTAGCTCTTGGGAAGATCCTATCCTGATTTGGTAGTTTCTCAGTTTTAATTTTTCAAGCCCTCTCATCACCACTGTTTTCCTCAGTTCCTTAGACTCCTTTTTTGAGAAAGTTTCATTCAGGCACAGGGATTGGCCTACATCTTCTGCTATGAATACAGATGCAAAGAATTTGTTGAGCTTCTCTGCCAAGCTCCTTGAGCTTCTCTGCCAAGCTCCTTGACTTGCTTGTTATCCAGATGTCCAGCTGCCTCCCAGCTGGTCTCTTCTAATGTATGTAAATGATGTGTTGTTGGTAATTGTACTGATGACAACCATTTTGCATGGGGGTTCTGTTCCTAGCCCCCGTGTGCATCAGCGGAGTGCGCATAAGCCCATTCTGGCCCATCTCTGTTCAGCCCTCTACTGGGTACTAAAGGAGCTGTGCATCAGTGGTCACACAACAATTGGACGCACACAAAACATTGTCATTGCCTGTAAGTTTTTAAAGAGACAAGCTCCTCAAGTTTTTTTCTCTTCTCTTTTGCCAGCCTTTGTATTATTTTTGAACAAGACCCTTCATTTTCTGAAGGAAGCTTTCTTGTCTCCAATAGGTTCCTTGACTCTGTTAACCACGCTGCCATCCTTTTGGCCCTGGTTGTATCTTTCCTGGTCTGCAGTATACATTTTATCTCAGCTTCTATTAAGCCTCTTCATTTTCCCTTTCTACTTCCTTTTTACCAGCCCCCTCATTTTGGGGAAGTTTCCTCTTTTACAGTCAAATGCGACTGTGTTTGAATTTCTTGGCAATTGTTCACCTGTTGAATTTTATAGCAGTCAGTTCAACAACAGTTTCATTTTGCAACATGTCCCGGGTACCACTTAATTCCAAAGTTTGCTACCTTTCTGATTGTTTCCATGACCAACTGTTGTACAGCACAATCATTTACACTACCTAGAAATTTTAGCCCATATTTCTAGTAGGATAGGTTCCAATCGTGTTTTCAATAAAAACACCAGCCAGATGGGTGGGGTATAAATATTACTTATTAATAATAAGCAGCAGTCTGTCTTTGATTTTTGCCATTGCATCAAGCATACACTACAGAGGTATTATTATTATTTATACCCTGCCTATCTGGCTGGGTTTCCCCAGCCACTCCCCAGCCACTCTGGGCGGCTTACAACATAACTAAAAACATAATAAAAAATCAATCCTTAAAAACTTCCCTGAACAGGGTTGCCTTCAGATGTCTTCTAAAAGTCAGGTAGTTGTTTATTTCCTTGACATCTGATGGGAGGGTATTCCACAGGGAGGGTGCCACTACTGAGAAGGCCCTCTGCCTGGTTCCCTGTAACTTCGCTTCTTGCAGTGAAGGGACCAGAAGAACTAGTTATTGCATTTTGGATGATCCATGCCATTCTGAGTATTGAAATGGCTATGTTATCTGGAAAATAAGCACACATTTGGTAAATAAATTCATTTTCTTACACCAGTTGGAATGTGTTGTATTTCTCACTTCCTAATGCAACCCAGTTCAAGAAAGGGTCTTGTACTCTGATTTTATTGCTAACTTTATGCAGCATGATAATTGTTTTTTTCTGCTTTGATAGTCTTCCATGAATGTGGTTTTCTTTAGTCCTCTCTAGGATCATCTTCTACTTCTTCATTCCAATCTGTGGGTTCCTACGGTCCTTTTGGCAGGATGCCAGCCTACAGCCAGTTTAGTCCAAGTCCATTAGTGGGCCAGCAATTTGGCGCTGTTGGTGTTGGTATGTTTGCATTTTAAACTTCTTTTCTTGGCAAGCATATAAATGTTAAAATATTTTCAAGTATATACTGTTCCCACCCCATAAGGTAAAATTCACATTTACTGAGCTGATCTAATGAAAGCATGTTCACCCAAGAAGGCCACATTCCCCAGACCACCCTCCTACCTACCCCTCAATAATTTCTCCTTTGCAAGCTTCACTAATGTGGACAGTGTGTTCTTTGGCTGCTGCTATTTTCTTTCTTCTTGTGCAGGACACATTTGTGGCCAAGTACACACACAGTAGTCCATGTTAAACCCATTTTGGTAAATGTTTTCATTTTGGCAGATCTGTTTTATAAGACTGTCAGAGTTGATCGCAGTTCTTTGGGGTACTTGGAATCTTGTTTACAATGAAGATAAAAGGGGTTACCTGTAGGAGCAACATTGGGACATTGATGTAGTTCAACCCAGTGGCAGCTGATGCTCAGGAGCAAAAACTGCAGTCCTTAAACGATACTAAACTGTTAGCACATTTGTAAAGCTAAGCAGGATCTAGTATAGTTTCAAATTGGATGGGGGACTGTGTGCTGAGATTCTTGGTTTACTGTGTTTAAAGCATCTTTGGTGGAAAGATGGTGGGAGGCAAGAGCATATCTGCTTCATTCTTGGATGGACTGAAATTTCCTAGATGCCCAGTGTGAAAATAGTAGTATAGGTGTCTCCCCACTTATGTATGTTTGACTTGTGCTCAATAGCATATATGTGTGGTGCCGGGAAATAATTAAATACGGTATATTGATTTAAACTGCAAAAGAGTATGAAAAGAGCAAAAACAGTGCAAAAAGAATGACAAAACTACAAAAATGTCACAAGAAGAGCGGGGAAATGGCTAGTAATCCCAGTAGCCCTTGCACTGACCTTTGAGGCTTGTGGGGAGTTGGCGTTTGAGAGGGAGGTTTGGAGGGAGCATTTTTAGCAGAGGCGTTTTCAAGCTTTTTAGATGGTGTTACGCACTGTACACAATTTCACATATATGCACTGTCCCTGTGAACGTAACCCCCTTATAAGTAAACTACACTGTCAGGTTCACTTTTCCACATTTATAAATATTGGACTCTGGCCAAATCCAGTAAATTGTAAACATCTGAGTATTGTGACCATTATGCTTTCTCTCTACTAGTTTTGTCTAGTAAGCATTGTCCTGTGGGTGGGAAACAAGAATTTCACCAGGCATGTCACTGGACATCTCAGCATCATGTTCAAGTTTGTAAAGTGGTTTTGTTCAGAAGTTGCTAAGCTGTGGTGTGAACCTAGTAAGAGTTTAAAGTGTGCTCCATGGCTCTGGGAGGTTATCTTGGCTATAGCTTCAGGAAGTTACAATTTTATAGTTGATCATAGCATATTGCTGCTGATGGTCTCCTCTAATCTTTCTTGAAACAACTTTATATGCAGTGTATGTGTTTAGAGAGATACCACATTAGAATAAATAGATCAAAGATTACTTTCAAATAGCTTTGAGGGAGAGGAGCAGCCCAAGTTTAACAAGTCTTATTTGCTTGATGTTATCCGTAGGGAATACGTGAATAGGTACACTGGCCCACTTTGCTGACTGATCGCAATAATAACATAAAGGAGAAGGATAAAACAAGGGCCTAATAGCAAGATAAATGGATTGTTTAAAAACAGTAAAAATATCATGAGACAGACTGCCATAGCTAATTTGTGAATATAATTTGTGTGTAATTTATTTAATATTGTACTTCTGTTGAGAACTTTTTGCCGACTATAAATGCAGTTTTGGAGATGGCAACTAGTAAACTGTAATTTCAGTTCATGCTTCTCAAATTTTGGCCACAAGTGAATTTGGAGATCTATCCCAAGTCTCTTTAACCAACAGCAGCCTTCTTGCCAGCTGAGCTGAAATAGTTACCATACATTTCACATGTGGTTCAGCTGAGTGTGGTGTATTTGTACTTATACTCACCCACTTACTCTGCATATACTTTGACATCTCTGCAGATTTCTGCTGTTAATAAAACACTTTTCTTTATTCAGAAAATTAGCACAGACATGATCACATAATTGTTTGTAGCTTTTGAGAAGTGGTTTTGGTATTTCTTAGCTGCTTTAATAAAATTTTTCATCTTTTATTTGTCACATGAGTTAGTTAACATTTGGGTCAGTTGGCTTTAGTCTAAGAGTGGCAATTTAAATGGTTAGCCCCCTTAGCCTTACAAAGACTCTGTTAACATTTTTAGAACCATGCAGCTTTTCCTGAGGAGTACTTGGTAGTAGTGGCTAAGGGTCACTAATGGAGAACTCTCAGAATCCTTGTATAATTGTTAGAGCTGCTTGAGGCAAAACAGGGTAGCTGAACGTTTTGGTACATTGAAGTTCATTGACAGTGCCGCAAGTGTAGCCTTGCACCACAGGGGCTTGACATCTATTTTCTGACTTCATGCAGGAAGTTCACTGACATCTTTTGGAACTGAAACTTCAGCCAATGCTAACTTGTCCCAAAGCAGCGCAGTTGGTTCCACTTTTACAACTGATGCAAGGTCATTAAAAACACAGCTCTCACAAGGTAAAGGCTGGTGGTGTCAGTCAGATTCTTGATCTTTTTGATTAAGAAGGTGAATGCATTGCCATAGTGTGTTGTTCAATTGTGAAATATATTCTTTTTCTGGTTTACCACAACATGCCTTAGCTGTAATGAACCTCAGTTTCTTGTGCCGCCTCTTCAGCTTTCCTACCATGTTGCAAGAAGGAAGACTTGGTAGCTTTTAATTCTGCTTTCCTTGAATCACTGCTTTATTGTGTTTCCCAAACCAGGTATTGTGATTTATAAAAAAACTAATTGGTTGGAGCAAGCCAACTTCTGAAACCATGATTTGAATGTGTCTTTTTTTGAAATTGGCTAAAGTTTTTAG
The DNA here is from genome assembly GCF_964270895.1 of Podarcis filfolensis. Taxonomy (NCBI): domain Eukaryota; kingdom Metazoa; phylum Chordata; class Lepidosauria; order Squamata; family Lacertidae; genus Podarcis; species Podarcis filfolensis. The sequence goes on along the minus strand of NC_139611.1, from coordinate 53,319,367 downwards.
TAAACTACAAAAAGTTGAGATTCAAGAAAAGTGTGGGGAGGGGAGCTTCCAAAGTCCTCCCTGTTGCATGAAGGATAAGGAGACCACATGTGATACTTCAGTTTGCTGAGCCTGTTGTGATGAACCCTTGTTAGTGTGATATGCAAACATGGCACAGGAGGAATGCACTAGCCAAAGACACAGGGCAACACCTTCCTGCTCATGCATGTATTGCTAAGCCATGATTTAGCATGACATGTGAACCACTCTTCTGCTTCTTTGTGCAGAGTTAGCCTTGTCTCGTATCACTGAAAGTGAGCTTGTGTTCGAAGTTGCTTAAAATAATCTTTTAGGTGTATTCTGCAAGTGGGGACAACAAATCTCAACCGCTGGGGATCATTGTGATTTTTCTTCCAAACAGACTACTATGTGAAGCAAGTGTTTGTTTTTTGGCTTGCAAGCTATGAACCTAGAGCAAAGCCAGAGATTATGGCTTGCCTTTGCTAGGGAGGAACATTGTATGCATTTATAATAAGCCGTTAAACATGGTTTATAGTGGCATCCAAACTGGGCCACTGACTCTTGGACTGAAGCCGATAAATAAAAAGATCTGCCTCACCTAAACAGCTAAATTAGATACTATTTCAATATCTATTTTTTCTGCATCCATACTACTCACTGTTAGTGCTTATTTTATTTTAAGAAATCATGGCATCTAAGGGAGTAGCTGCAGTTCTGGGTGACAGACATTTGCTAATAACTGCATTGGTAAAGATGAGCTGTTTTTCCTTTGAAAATTGAGGGAGAATCAATGTATATATGTGACCTAAGTCTTGGGTTAGTGGAGCTAAAGTTGCAAAAACATTTCCTCTTTGGACATAGTTGTCTTGACTAGGGAAAGCAGATAATTGACTTCAAAGTAATACTTATGCTAAGGTTGGGCATAAGATGTTGTCATTTCTGTTTCAGGTCGCTCAAGTCCTTCGTTAGACCATTTGAGAAAGAGCCCAACCCTGGAGCAGGCAGTACAAACAGCAGGAACCCACTTATCTGCTTCAGCACCAGTTGGGAGAAGGAGTCCTGTTTCAGCCAGACCTCAAGGGTCTGCTAGTCAAAAATCATTGGAAAATCAGGAGCACAGAAGAGGTAGAACTTGGCCTTTGGACCTTGATTATTTTAAGCTCTGTTGATACTTCTTGCCAAAGTGAAAAAGCTGTTCTTTGCAAGTGACTTGGCAATTGCTTTTGTCAAAGTTTGGATTCAAAGTTTGAAACCCATATGTCTATTTTTAAAGTTCAGTGTCTTGAGTGTGAACACTGAAGACACAAATTTGTGAGTCATAAAGCATAATAATAATAATAATAATAATAATAATAATAATAAGTTTATTTATATATACATACATACCCTGCCCATCTGGCTGGGCTTCCCCAGCCACTCTGGGCGGCTTCCAACCAAATATTAAAATACAATAATACATCAAACATTAAAAGCTTCCCTAAACAGGGTTGCCTTCAGATGTCTTCTAAAAGTTTGGTAGTAGTTGTTCTCTTTAACATCTGGTGGGAGGGCATTCCACAGGGTGGACGCCACTACCGAGAATACCCTGCAGTAAAATGGCATGGCTTGCAGTAAGGTGAGGCTTATGCCTGAATGCTTCTATTGTGGGTTGGGGAAATATTTCTGTCAGCATAGGAGTTTCAGCTTGCTTGGCAAGCAGGGCTAACTTGTGGGGGTTTTCCCCACACTCTTCTCAGAGGGCAGTACTGCCCTGATGCAACCCTTAGAGGTTTTTTCCTTACATGCTCGCAGTTAGTATACAGAAAATGAAAAATAACAAAATGTTCTTTGCATTCTTTGTTCTTAGCTGAAGCACACAAGATTTCAAGATCTGAAGCAGAGCATCTGAGAAATGAAAACAAACGTCAAATGGGTAAACTGAATTTGTTTTTGGAAAGGATAAAAACTCTAGTGCTTTTTGAAAGTCACTTTTGTTGAACCAGACCCTATGCTTGAGTTTAATAGGATAATGCAGTTTGTTTCAAACAGCAAAAAGAAGTACCTCCTTTCTCATGCACAGGGGATGGATGAGGTGCAGCATGCACAAGCCCAGCACCTGTCGCTATGTGTTCTCATAATGGGAAACCATTATTTCATTTACTTCTGAACTGAGTCACTGTGACAAATGTTTATGACCCTCTAGCGAAATAGATAAGCAATGGGTTTAAAATAAAAAAAGAAAGGATTTGGTCTTGTGAGATTGATTGTTGCAGGACGTCAGAGCCTTTTAAAGGGTTGGTTTTCACAGTGTACAATGGTACCTCGGTTTTCGAACATAATCTGTTTTGGAAGACTGAGTTCCAAAACGTTTCAAAACCAAAAACCCAAAATGAAAGCCTCAATACGGAAGCCACGTGGCATGTTCGACTTCTGAGGCATGTTCGAAAAGCGAAATGTTAAAAAACGGAGACATTCGAAAACTAAGGTACCACTGTATAGTTAAAAACTATGTTGCCCTGGGTTCCTTTGGGAAGAAAGGCAGGGTATAAGCTTAATAAATAAACAAACTGTAGAATTATACCACAAGATGTAGTGATGGCTGCCAAATTTAAAAGTGGATTAGACAAATTCCTGGAGAGTAAAGATATCGGCAGCTTTAGTACTAGTGGCAGCCTGCCTTTGAATTGCAGTTGCTGGGGGACACAAGCAGGAAGGGACTGTTGCACTTGTGTCCTGTTTTGTGGACTTCTCAGAGGCATATGGTTAAACAGTATGGGAACTGAATGCTGGCCTAGATAAGCCTTTGGCCTGATTCAGCAGAGCTCCTCTTAGGTTATTAGGAGAAGTATATGATGGGGCTTCAAGCTATATAGTGGCAGAAAGTGTAACAATGGAAGATGATATATCTTGATCAGCCGGATGTCTGGTAATCATATCTGCTTGGCAGACGGAAAGCTCTCCATCCGTCCTGTGTATAGTAGTTTTATGTTGCTGCTTACAAGAACAAAACTGAAACTGCAGGTCTTTTGTTTATAGGTCCCTTCAAAACCTATTTTTCCCCAGTTCCAGGTGCACCTTCAGCACGAAGGGGCCGTGGGGGTCACCGGGGAGGCAGAGGAAGATTTGGTATTAGACGGGATGTTCCAATGAAGTTTGAGAAGGACTTTGACTTTGAAAGTGCTAATGCACAATTCAATAAAGAGGAAATAGATCGCGAATTTCACAACAAACTAAAACTGAAAGGTAAGCTGAAATGCTGTTTCAAGGGAATAATGACTGTCTTGTCAACTACAGGTAAACCTGAGCCTTCTATAGACACGGGATATAAATGACTGGTAGTTAATGGAAACGAGATGTAATTTGGAAATCTGACTTCTGTTTCAAACACTTGAATCAAAGTTCTTAAAAAAGGAAAGAAAAACCTTTCGTACTTGTGCTATCTTATACTTCATTTTATGTGGAGTTGTGAGTAGGGTTCTTATTCCTGTAGGGGTTGAGAGTTAAAATAGGCTAATCCTGCAGTGTTTTGAAGTTAAGTTGTATAGGTTCAGATGAAAAGAGAGATTTCACTTAGATGCATTCAAAGTCTATGGGTATAATTCATTGCCTCCTTTTTCTCTGTTGCTTTTCCTCCTCCCTGAGGTGATCAGAAACGTTATGCAAGGGAATGATAAGCAGTGCTGTGTGTATTCCATATTTAGGAAATTAAACTTTTGTTCCCAACCTAGGAAATTCTGAATTCTGCAGTTTATATAGATTCTGTAGATTAACTTCCCCTTTCCTTGCATTTTTATTATTTTCTGTGGCCCTAATTTTACTAGCTATGGTAAGAGGCAAAAAGCTACATAGGTGACTGTACCTCAGCCACAGAAAGTTGTCCACAGTTATCATTCTGACCTTGGAGAGAGTCAGCTGGTGATGCTTTATGCTGCTTTTTAGGTTCCTTTCAAAGAAGCATTTATTTACTCAAACCTTTGGAAGAAACTGAGGTTGTAAATATTTTGCTAGAGCTATTAGTTTATTTTTACATTAATTTTTATTTTTAATTTTTGTTTTGTAGTTTTATTGTATGGTTTTATATTATGTTGCATGGCGCCCCACTATCTTCGGATGATGGATGGTCTAGAACTATAACAATATTAATTATTAATATATGTTCGCAGTTTTAAGGAGTAGAATCTTGCATTTTTAATAGGAAGTACTGAGCTCCCCATCAAATTACCTGGACATTATAAAAAAGCACAATCTGCAGTGGGCTGTAATCCTGCCCTTTGCAGTGTGTTCTGCTGCTAGCCCTACAATTCATGTAATCAAGTATTGCTTGGACAAATTTGCGGCACTTTTTAAAGTTTATGGATGGATGTTCCTGGCAGGATTAAAGTCTTACAAGGAAGGCTTTGCAACAGATATTAAATGAGTGCTTTTAAAAAGTATACTCCCTTTGTGATTTGCCACATTCTCTTCTCTCACTTCTTTAGTTGCTGTAATTGTGCTGCTCTCATCTTGAAGACAACTTGAGTCATCCAAAGTCAGACAGGGAGTGCAGTTTTTTCCTATTTTTACAGCAATGTCTTGTTTGCTGGAGAGGACCAGTAGGAAGGAGAATAGCCAAGAGGGAGAGAGGGGACAGCTGTTGTCTTAACTCATGGCAAGCTATTTTTGTGTGTGCTATTCTATAACATCCTTCTAGGGTAGCATTATACACAAGTCACTTTCTGCTTTTCTTTGAAGATGCATTTTCATTTATTGTTCACTGAGGTTATCCTTTTCCTTTCTTCTCACCCCCTGCCCCCTGGATTCGTTAGAAGATAAACCAGAGAAGCCTGTAAATGGGGAAGATAAAGGTGACTCAGGTGTTGATACCCAGAACAGTGAAGGCAATGCAGATGAAGAGGATCCACTTGGACCCAACTGCTATTATGACAAAACCAAGTCTTTCTTTGATAACATTTCCTGTGATGACAATAGGTACCTGATTTGTTTTTTGGCAGTCCACTGGGCAAGCAGAAAATATAATTTCCAAATGGCAAGATCCATGGATACTAAAATGCAGCATGAAACGCTATACCATATACCTATGTAATGCTGCTACTGCTGCATGCAAAATATTTGGCTTCGTTAACGAAACGAAGTAACAGCTTTGTAATTCAAAGAGGGTTGGATACACTGTAGTTCAGAGAGGTCGAGACTGGCTGCATTTGTGCATAATGATATACCAGGCCTTCTGTGAATGAGAAGTGTGCTGTATTGTTTTTAACACTCGATTGGGAGCCGCCCAGAGTGGCTGGGGAAACTCAGCCAGATGGGCGGGGTAAAATTAATAAATTATTATTATTATATATTATTATACTCTCCCAGTTGATCCTACTTCACTTCTTCCATTTAGCCAGGAAGCCTTGACTTCCCATTACTGTATGTTCAAACCAGGGATCATAGTTTATTGGCTTCCTGATCATGGCTTGTTAGGAAGTAGCAAACCATAATCCATGATCTTGCAAGGACCAGATTTGTTGGTAAAGATGTGGATGTTCAAAAGTGAAAACATTGCGGAATCAATCATATATCCCCTTCCATTTCTGGTGTATCTAAGCTCTTGGCAAAGGTTGAGCCTTCCGTAAGACTTGATTATTTTGGTCTTGGATTGATAGAGGAAAGGGGATATGCTGTAAACCTTTTGTTACTTTTCTATTTGATTTCTTCTTAAGTATCAATCAGGCAGCATTTTTATTTGCATTTATATCAGTAATTTGATAAAGAGGAATCGCCCGTAATTAATTTCACTGAAACTGGATGCAGAGGAGTTGGTATTACTCCCAAAGCATGAAAGGTTCTGTTTTACATGGTGCTCCCTAAGCTAATTTAGTAGGAGCCACTTCAGTGGATCAACATGTCTTAAGGAACAGTAAACTTTCACTAAAAATATATACAAGACAAGACACCAAAAAAAAAAAGTAACAGAGAAAAAGTAATACAGAGTTGCGGAATGAAATAATAACAGCAAAGAAGTGTACCAGATTACACTCTTGCTCCACTGAAAGCAAATTGTATTTAAATACCCCTGCCATAACAAAAAAATGAGAAGCTGGAAGGATATGGGAAGATATCTCCCTGTTCATGTAAGGCAGGCACGTCCAACTCCCAAGAGACTGCAATCTACTCCCCGTATTAAAAAAACTGGCAGTGATCTACCCATTGTCATTGCCAAGAGTTGTTGAGCTTATTTTATTTTATTTCAGGGTGGGGAGACCTTGGCAAATTTATTTTATCCTGTGATCTACCAGTAGATTGCGATCGACCGGTTGAATGTACCTGATGTAAGGGAAACCAATTGGCATTGTAATTAGCAGATTTAGCAGCTCCCCCGGCCACCCATCTGTGTCAGCTCAAGCATTCTGATAAAGCTATGTTCCAGATATTGGTGAACCATGCCTCACATGGTAAAACATCAGGAGATCTCATGAGGCAAGTGATAACTAATCTGACAGCTGCTAGTAACATTAACCAGGAAATTCTTCACTCAGGCAGCCAATGGGTAATTGGGATGATATAACTTGGTTCTGATTTGAGAAACTGTTTTTTCACTCTTGCCATGCTCTCAATGTAAATGTTCCAAAAGTGGAGTTTGGAATGCCACTCCTGCACAGTGATGCTACTGTGCAGTTTCACTGTGTGCATATTAACGTACTAAGCAGCTTGAAAACGTCAAACTGTCTTTGGCATCAATACTTCTTCTGATGAAAACAATAGTGATCTGGAGTTAGTGTTCTTGTCACTTGCATGTTTCAGAGACCGAAGACCAACCTGGGCTGAAGAAAGAAGACTAAATGCAGAGACATTTGGAATTCCATTGCGTCCAAACCGTGGCCGGGGTGGCTACAGAGGTAGAGGAGGTGGAGGAGGAGTTGGTGGCTTCCGGGGTGGAAGAGGACGTGGAGGCACAAGAGGAAATTATGGCGCCCCTCGAGGATTTCGTGGTGGATTCAGAGGTGGACGTGGCGGCAGAGAATTTGCGGATTTTGAATATAGGGTAATTGCTTACAAACTCTGCTGCAGGGATGGGGAACTGGTGGCCTTCTCACTTGAAGTACTTCAACTCCAGGCCCAGCCAGCAATATGATGGAAGCTGTAGTTCATAACTGCCTAAGAAAGCCACAAGTTCCCCACCCTATATCTGTTGCTTATAGCCATAGGCACTGCATTCAATAATTCCAGAAATAAAAATAGCTACAATGCCACACAATCAGAACAAGATACAGCCACTCATTATTTCATTAAAAATACAAAAAGTATGACAAAAACCTTGAAAAAACTGCAATAATAGTACATATGTTTAATACTGGATGAGAGAATCAAAAAACAAATCATCTCATAAAATCTCTTAAATACTGGGCATGAGTTTTCTTTGCAGCCATTCAGATTTAGTTAACCTAAAGTGTAGTTCTTTTTATGCATCAATACACTTATATACATTCTACACAAAAGTATATATGAAGCAAAACTTTCTTGTATATCTTTTTGCCTCCGTTTTTTTATTCTTAGTGTGAATTTCTACACTGCATGCTAGCCATTGAACCACCCTTGGTTAATTTGTTTGGTTGTGGGAGAAAAAGTTGCAGCCACATCTGTAGACGTAGTTTCTTGTTCTAACATGTCAAAGATTTCTGTCGGCATGAAACGTTTTAACAATTGTTCTCTCGAGCATAGCATCTTTGAAGGCATTAAAATAAAATGTTTTCTTGTATATTCTCTTTCCGATGCAATATTTTTATTTCTTTTGGACAACCATATTATCGTTATTTGTGAGGAAGGATTTTTTTTAAAAAATATGTATAAAAAATACCATGTACAGCTGTTCAAAGAAAATATCAGAGTGGTGTGCAACAATTGTACATAAAACCCATATGCAGTAAAAACCGTATAAGAAATCAACTTAATTATTGTGGAGAGATGTATTCTTAATTGCCTGCCTGCATAAGCCTGACAGAGTAGAAAAGCAGAAAAGTTTTCAGCAGGTGTTTAAAAGGCACCTTCTGAATCTCTATTGGCAGAGTATTCCACAACTCTGGCCAATGACACTAAAGGCTTGATTTCTTCTTGTCAATTGAGCCTTGCCAACTTGGGGAACAACCAGTGGCGCTCCTGCAGGTGAGCTCTGTGATTGAGCTGAGATCTGGTGGTCCCTGAGGTACCCTATAGCTGAGTTGGGCTACAGAGGATTCTGCACACAAGAGTAAGCCACTCTTGCAGTGATTTCTAGGTTTACAAGACATTTTGACTTTGCTAACTGGAATTATGACTGATACAATCTAGAGAGATTTGGGCCCCATTTTGAATACTGTTAACGTTGCCTTCTCTAGTTTGAGCCTTTTATCTGTTACTGTTCTTGATTAATTTGACTAAACTGGCATTGGTTGGGAAGTAATTTTTTTCTTTTTTCTTTTTTTAGAAAGACAACAAAGTTGCTGCATAGCTGAAGTTGAACGCAGGTGGACCTGTAGATCTTCATGATCCAGAGAATGTGTCAGTCTTTGCAAAGAATTGTTAATTTGCTGTAAAACTCGTCACCAGCACTGGGGTTTGTTTTTAATTTCAAAGGGGTATGGAGCAGAACTCTTTTTGGAGAAAAAATGGCCATCTTCAAAAACAATGAGCATTAAATATATTTGAGATAGAAGACTTAAGTAATTTCTTACATAGAGTTAAAATATAAAGCAGTACTTCAGTGGAGTTTTTAAGTATTTTTTTCATCACAAAAAGAATTTATCAAATTGTATTTGATTACTACTGCAGGCTGCAAAGACAATTGTATGCAGAAGGCCGTCAGTACTGTGAGTGTGTTGAGCCAGTGAAGGTTGTTTTTGGAAATCCTTTAATCTCCCTTTTGAGATGGTTGTGCTCTTTGTCAAATAGGGTGCTGGGCAATAGAAAACTTGATTTTTGTCAGTCAAAAACAATGTAAACACAGTAAATCCTGTTTCTTAGGCAAAGGAAAACTTTTTATAGTTGTAAAATTCCATGATTATCCCATTGCCAAAGAAACACTAAAGACTTTGTATAGCTGTATAAAAGCAACTAATTTTTTAAGAATAAACATTTTTAAGTCTACAAACCTGCTGGGTTGAAATGCTAAAACACAAACACACCACACACATTAGTTGTTTTGCAGGGGCAGTTCCTCATAGCTGTTCAGCTTTAAACTTGTTTGATTTTTATATTTTGACTAAAAATAAACATTTTAGATGTTCTTCCATTATATAAAAACTGGATAAAATAATTCTCTTGCAAGAAATTCATTTTGTAGGTTTTGGCATATTGCAGGATTTGACCAGATTAATGGGCTTTTTTCAAATGAAGACAAACCTCAACACTCATGTCACAATTCACAGTTCATATTAGTGATAACTCTTGAAGTAAAAATGACCCAGGCACACACAAGTTCTTATGTTTCCTTTGATGTGCCCGGAATAAAAATGACATGTGTCCATGTGTTGATTCTTGAAATGTTGACTCTGTTTTAATGTTGACATACTCAATTTAAAAGTGACTATTTAGTGTTTGCAATTGCTTGAGTTTTGATGAACTGTAGCTTGGAGACATTGACTGCTTATTCTTATCCCAACAGTGATTTGGTATGGAGTAAACTTTTGCCAATTCTGAAATACTAGTTATGACTTTTTTGACATTAAGTTATAATTAGAAACAGTAATTTGGTAACTTGTATTTTGTATGTGTGTATGAAAGCCACAGGAATAAAGGGATCCAAAGATTAAACAATTTTTACCTAATTTGCTGATCTTCTTTTGTTTCTCCTTTATGTTCAGTAGTGATAAAATGTGGATAACTGCACTGTCAGAAAATGGGAATATTTAAGTGATAGAATCATAATTTTATATCTTTTTGTATAGCACTATAAGGAAGTATTTTGTAATTGGTTTACTTACGAGGTCAAGTATTTGGAAGCAGTAGAAGTTAGATACTATTGTTTAGTACTATTTTGCATGTTAACAACAATGCCTTTTTGGGATCCACAAATCATGATACTGAGCAGTTTTGATTTTTTTTTTTAGACAAAAGGCAAGTGCTGTAATGTCGCAATAAGTATGTATACTGTATGAGGTGTCCCAAGTTTATTTAAACCAGGTACGTTGTAAATACCAATGAGACATTCTGTGAAGGTATGAATTCGTCTTATCTACCAATCCTTTGGGTTTACTAGTTGGGGTGTGTTTTTACCCCAGTGAACGGCAGCATGACATACCTTCAGTGTACCTTGCTACAGAAAAATGGGGCTTTTATTTTGAGCCAGAATAAAACAGTTCAATAAAAACTGTCTTTGTGAAAGTTTTTTCTAGCTTATCCTTGTTTTGTAAACCTGCCCTGAATTGGGGGGGGGGGGTCCAATTTAATGGTGCTGATTTTGAGTCCATTGTTTAGTATTGTGCCAGTGTATGGGATAAACCCTGTTATTTCCTTTAAGTGTTCTCTTTCATCATACTGTAACCTTTCAACTCTGGAAAGAAATTGGCAGCGCTTATAATTGCGATAGATAAAAATATATATTTTTTAGCAAATTGGAATTTTAAAAGATTTTAGCTATATATTTTTCTCATAAGATTAATATGGTTTTAAATGACATCTGAATACATACATGATCTAAATCTGAATTTGCAACCTCCTGCAAACTTACTAAATGCAGTTTTTGTAAGGAAAGAATGGGGGGGATAGTACATGTTTTTATATTAAGGCTTGGTACAGAGGGGCAGGGTCATCACAAACTAGAAAAGTTTTGCCATCTTTTATTTCACTGGGATGATCCACGGTCCTTTTAATGCCCAGCATAAACCTGAATTCTGCAGCTTGTTCACTTTGAAATTATTAATATTTATGGAAAAAGCCTGGGCATTTATTTTATATCTCATGGAAAAACACTGTTTTGTCAAGTAATTAGCATCCCTTCCTTCTGAAAATCTCCAGACAGTAATGACAATCCAACCTTACACATATTTATTCAGAATTATGTTACATGTTCTTCATCGGGGCTTATTTCCAAATGAGGCCTGAGGTGGAAGCCTCTGACCTTCATTTAAGTGGTATTGCTTAGTATCTCTGCTTATGTATATGCCTTCTCTATCAGCACACATATTCTATAGTAGAATAAGATCTGTGGGTGCCTGGTCACAGGTTTTTAATGATGCATTAAGGCTGGGGTGAATAACTGGTGGTCATTGATTTAATTTCATTTAGATGGCAAAGGGTAAAGAATGGGGGAGGATGCAAATGGGAGTAGGTTTCAGAAAGAGCCCTGTGTAACTGTCATTCAATACCTTTTAGTCATTGGAGAAGCGAATTGGAATATATGATTGTCCAGCAAATTCATACATTTGAAAACGGTAAACTTGGTTTAAATAAATATGAAAATGGCACTAAGCTAGTACCAGAACACTCAGCGTGGGCTGCTTTTTGTCTAGCAACCTTCGTTCCTCTCAGAATGGAAGGACTGCCCCAGAAGTCACTAAAGATCACTAATTAAGAAAAAAAAGGGGGAATGAAAGCACATTTTAACAGCACTCATAAATTCCACGTGTGCGCGCGGTTTTTAGTTTTGTTAAGAATAGCTAAGATCTTGCGCTATTAAAGAATACAGCTTATCCTAACTAGTGATTTCGTCAGCCTTCTGTAACCTGGTGCCCTTCAGTGTCTTATCTTTTAGCTATTTAAAAGCTTGTGCCACCCAAGAGTTAAATGGGAGTGGGGACCGTGTGCGCCACCCTGAACGCTTGGATAAATAGGATATGTATACTGTAAATGCATGCAGTAAAAAAAGTATATAGCGTCCCCCGGTGTTTAGCTCCTAGCGACGGGTTGGCGAACTAGCTATGTGGCCTTCCCAAGACAGCTGGACTGAAGCTCTATGGCAAGGGGTGCTGGGAATGAGAGTCCAGTGGAGGCAGGAAGCCCCACAGGCGATGCCCATTCCCCCACCCGTCCATCCTGGTCTGCCCGGAGCTCGACCTACTTTCCTCTGCCCCTGCTCAACCCCCTCCCATCCTCCTTGCGCAGGAGGCTTTCGCGAACTGAAGAGCTTTGGCGCACCTCGGCTGCCTTATGCACGTAAACTCTGACGTCGGCCGCCGCGGCTTCCGGGCTTCCCCCGGGCCCCACGTGTTTGTCACGCCGAGGGCCGGGCTGCCCCGTCGCTCTGCCCATGGCGGCTGGCGCTGCTTCTCCGCCTGCTCCTCCGGTGCTCCTGGGCCTGCGCGATGCCGCTGTGCCGCCGACGGGCTCCTGCCAGGGCGGCCTCCTTCAGCTCCACGGGGCGGCGAGCAAAGTCGGCGGCTCTGCGGTGAGGAGGCGGGGGCGGGCTGCGTGGCAGGGACTGGGCGCAGGGCCCTATTCTGAGCCTCCTCGGTGCCTTTGGCGGCGGGGGGGGGGAGGAGAAACCGCCTCCCCCCACCTCTTTCAAAAAAAAGTCCCAAAAATCGTCCCTTCACCTCGGTTCTCATTCCGAGTTTATGCGGGTTTACTCGGAAGTAAAGCCCAGTGTGAGTCCAGGAACCCGCAGGTAGGGTAGCTGTGGCAAAAAAACCGGAATCACTGCTTTAAAAAAGGCTCGGAGGTGGCACGGAAGTGTCTGCTGCAAAGCCGTTCAGTGGCTTTGCAACCAGCTGTGGACGACGTTGCTTGGGCTTTAAACCGCAGTATAGCTGTCAACTTTTCCCTTTTCTTACGAGGAATCCTATTCGGAATAAGGGAATTTCCCTTTAAAAAAGGGAAACGTTGGCAGCTATGAGCCGCAGTCCGAAAGTCAGATTTCTGAATGGGAGGGTCCTATATAGCTTATGCTCTGCGTACCCTAAATATGGTCCCACTTTCAGTCCGGGCATCTCTGACACTGAGTCTGCCTGGAAAGTAACCCCTGTGTTCCTGGGCAGGCTCTGCAAAGCAGCTTTCTGTGTTTCACTTCCTTGAATAGAGTAATGGGATAAGAACCCAAAGGAGGGTTGTGCCAAAGAGGCCTTCTGACTCCTACTCCCCCGCGAGTTCTCCAAGCAGAGCATGAAAGCGATGGCCCTTCCCTCCTGTTGTTCCCTTGCTAACTGCTATTCATACCTGAGCACAAAAGCACTCTCCCCTCAGTAGATTCCAGCATTTGTTGTTACCTCTTAAGCGTAGAGGCAGAGCATAGCCATCACAAGTAGTACCCATCGATAGCCTCTTCCTCCATGAATTTGTCTAATCCTCTTTTAAAGTCATCCAACTTGGTGGCCATCATTGCCTCCTGTAGGAGCAAGTTCTATAGTTTGAACTCTGTGCTGTATGAAGAAGTGCATACTTTTATCTGTCCTGAATCTTCCAACATCCAGCTTCATTGGATGTCTGTAAGTTCTAGTGTTATTAGACAGGGAGAAAAACTTTTCTCTATCCACTTTCTCTATGCCAAGTATAATTTTATAAACTTGTATCATGTCACCTCTTAGTTGCCTTTGCTCTAAACTGAAAAGTTCCAGACTCTGCATCCTTTTTCATAAGAGTCTTTGCACCCCCTTGAGCATTTTGGTTAAAGACTCTGTAGAATGACTGGTAGCCATTGGTAGATGTCTCATTCCTCATGAAGCTGCCTATTCTCCCTTTAAAAGCCATCTAAACCGGTGGCCACTGCCACCTGATGGACTGGTTTGCATGCTACAATAGGACACAGTTCATATTAGACCGTTTTAAATCCTGATTTAATCTTAGACCATGCTTTAATCATAAATGTGCCTCCTCACTGCTACACAAGTCACCACACAGTTCTTGTCTCCCTGCCAGCCAACCCCACATGTACTGTGCCTGTGCAGCTCAAGCAAACCACAGTGCAACTTGTCATGTTGTCTGAACCTAAACCACCGGATTTTTCGCCCTATAGGACGCACCGGCCCATAGGACGCACCTAGATTTGGGGGGGCGGGGAATAAAGGGAAAAAAATTATTTCCCCCCCCCCCCAGGTGCAGGGCTGGGGCGGGGGAAGCCTGAGCTTCCCCCGACCCCAGCCCCCAGAACAGGCTGCCGCCCGCAAGCCTTGCACGCCCGGCGGGACCTCCTGCCGGGCGCGCAAGGCTTGTGGACATCTGCCCGAAGCACGGGGCGTGCTCCGCAGTGCACCCCGTGCTTCGGGCTGCAGGCTGCTGCCCGCAAGCCTTGGGAGCCTGGCGGGCACTCCCGCCGGGCTCCCAAGGCTTGCGGATAGCTTCCTGAAGCCTGGAGAGCGAGAGGGGTCGGTGCGCACCAATGCCTCTCGCTCTCCAGGCTTCAGCGAAAGCCTGCATTTGCCCCATAGGACACACACACATTTCCCCTTCATTTTTGGAGGGGAAAAAGTGTGTCCTATAGGGTGAAAAATACGATATAGTTTGTTTGTTAAACCATAACAGGTTAGCCAGAAATAAAACTGAATACAAAATTTCACTCTGAAATGAAGCATAAGCTTCAGGTTACATGTCACATCATAATGGTGATCCAAGTGGCTTGTTTTGAGACAAACTGTGGCTTATTATGATATCTGAAAAAGACATATGTGGCATAATTGCTGAACCACCACCATACTCATTTTTATTAATGGGTTGTTGTGATGAGTAGAACAAGGGAGTGCTGCAGATCAGAGAGTAGTTTTAAGGGACAAGTGCTGCAATGCCAATGCCAAATCTGAGCCACTTTTGGGAGGGTCTTTTTGCTGAAAACACAATTTAAAAATAATCTACTTCTTTTTCCTTTTTTACCCTAGGACTGTGTCCCTTCAGTCACTCTGGTTCATCCTGCCTGTGAGGTTTGCAAGGCTGGCTTGGCACACATTGTTCAGATCTATTGCCCCCTTGAAGGCTCACTGTTCCACCGCATCATTAACGTGTTTGCTTGCACAATGAAAAGCTGCTGGGGGAACTCCAAAAGGTGTGTGGCAGTTTATTTGCCTTTGCTCTGTGATTGCGGCAGTGCTGAAAGTGGCTCTTGGATGCTAGAGTCATATACTTAAGTAAAAAAATAAATACTTTATAGCATGTTCGAAGCTCTCTCAGCAGTCCTTCCAGCCTTGCAAGGTAAGTCAGTTCTATCCCTTATTGCAGATTAGTGAGAGTGGCATCTGCCCATGGGTAGAGTTCATGCCTTGTATCATGAAAGTTCCTGTTTCGATCCCTGGCACCTCCATGTAGGAAAGTAAATGACTCTTTTCTGAAATGCTGGATTGCCACTGCCAGTCATTGTAAACAATACTGAGAAAGATGGTCTGACCCTAGTACAGTGGTACCTCGGGTTACAGACGCTTCAGGTTGCATACGCTTCAGGTTACAGACTCCACTAATTCAGAAATATTACCTCAGGTTAAGAACTTTGCTTCAGGATGAGAACAGAAATCATGCTCCAGCGGCACAGCAGCAGCAGGAGGGCCCCTTAGCTCAAGTGGTGCTTCAGGTTAAGAACAGTTTCAGGTTAAGAACGGACCTCCGGAACGAATTAAGTACATAACCCGAGGTACCACTGTATAAGGTAAGGTAGCTTTTTGTGTTTCCAAAACCACCTAATGATGGAGAAGGGAATCAAACTATGGACTGCCTGATTCATATTTTAGCCCCCTACACTATGCTAGTTTTAATTCTATGAAACTTGAAAACTTTGACCCACCAACATGACTTCCGTTTCTTTCATCCTGCTTGGCTTGCTGCACATCTAAAGCTGGAAGGTGTTGCGGTCCCAGTATCTGCAAGTGCAAGGAAAAGAAATGCAAGACTGCAAATGGAAGCAGGTATTGTGCACCATCAGGGACATTTTCTTTAGGTCAGAGGTAGTCAACCTTTTTATACCTACCGCCCACTAGCGCATCTTTCCTGATGGTAAAATTTCCTTACCGCCCACCAGTGCTCCATGGAAGGAGGATTCAGCTTGTGCCGTAGAACCCCCTACTGCCCACCTAGAATCCTGAAATGCCCACTAGTGGGCAGTAGGGACCAGGTTGACAACCCCTGCTTTAGGTAATAATAGCATGTGGCCAAAGGTAACTGACATTTGGCCTTGTAGTACCTGAGACTTTTAGAATCTCTTCCCTCTTACAAACATAGCAGCTGCACAATGTTGCCTGCTGCTCCTAAACAGGCATGGATGATTTCCCTCTCACGCCCCTTGGCATCATGGCATGTGTGGGGGGGGAGGAGGTTTAAACCTTCCTGCTCAGCACGCCAGCATGAGGATGAGAATACATGCTCTGCGTATGTTGATCTGTAGAGATCAAGGGGACTCTCTGTGCATGTGTTCAGGGAGAGTGTGCTGTTTAACCCTGCTTATATATTTGTAGCAAAAACTGCAAAGAGTTTTGTTGTACCTTAAAACGAACAAGTTTCTTGTAGCCCAGTTTTGTAAGTATATTATATCTTATCATTGAATTGGCTTAGAAGAGTTTGACAAGTGGCCCTAATAGAGAAATTGACAAACAAAATATGACTAAAGGACAGAGACTTGTTTACAACTGATGTTGTACTTTTATGGATTACATGGAGAAGAAAAACAACCCTGAACTCTCATAATCATCCAAACCTTTTTGGTTGCTCTTGGTTAAATAATATTCTATGCTTTAGACTACTGACGGTCTATTTTTACACTGCATTTTCACTGTATACCTTGATATATTTTGTTGGGGGGGGCATTATTTTCAAAAAAATCAATAAAGCTATCATTAAAAAAACGTAACGAGTTTCTGATGACATCACTTTTTGAGGACTGGAGCCCACCACTGGCACCCATGAAAAAGTGAGTCTTTAAGGTGCAACAAAGCTTTTTGTTGTTGTTTTTCTGCGACAGACTCATGCAGCAGCTACCCCTCTGGAAATTCTTGCTTTATTTTTGTGGGGCTGTACTACTTATAAAATGTCAAATGTCAGCTTCTTTCCAGGACCCTTGATTTGAAACCTGTCTAAGGTTGTGTCCTTGTATTCACAGAAGCAAGAATGTCTGCTTGCAGCCAAGGACTGGTGTGAGGAAGCAGATGACTGGGGAGAAGGCAGTGAAGCGGCTGCTTCTGAATACACTACAGGCCACAGCCGTGACTTGCTTGCAGTGTCAGACTCTTTGCTCAGAGAAGGAGATTGTGCCGCACAGTTTCAGGGTCTCAGCCTGGAAGCACCCCCCAGTGCCTCCCACCCTTTGCACTCCCATAATCCACCTGGGGAAGAGCAAATCATTCCCAGCTGTGTCCCTGAGTTCCAACCTTACTACATCAGTGTTGTGGAAGAAGACGACTTCCTCTGCTATGAAGATACAGGCCATGCCCAAAGACTCTTGAAGGAGTATCAGCAGAGGGAGGGTCTTGATTTGGAACAATTGATGTTGGAAAGGTGAGCCATGGAGTTGGGGCTAGTGTGCAAGTGTTACAGCAGGAAACCGCTAGAAATCTCTGGTTTGGGGAGCTCCCAAACCGGAAAGCCCATTTCAGATTCCCATTCTCTGCTGCAGCAGTATCTTCCATGACTCTTACCCAACAAGTATCGGAGCTCCAAGGTCAGTAAAACCAAAAAGGGGCAGACCAGTCCCTTGACACATCTCCAGATCTCCATGGTCAGTGGCAGTATGCAAGGGATTATGTGTGGGCAAAGTGCTGCTGCTGCACTCATGTCCTGCTTGTGCACTTTCTACAGACACACAGTTGGCCACTGTGAGAACAGGATGCTAGACTAGATGGACCCCCTTTGACCTGATCCAGGTGCATTAGTCATATTCTTGATTCTGAATTTTATAGCCAATATACAAAGAACAATGTGTTGATTGTGAAGGAATTTACAGGCAAAATCGCATCTAAATGTGGCTGGTTTTCTTCTGATTTAATAGTGCCTGGCACCACATAAATGTGGATTTAAAGCAGTTATCTGTAGATTTAGCATCGAAGATGCTTTGGTGCTCCTCACACACACACCCCAAACAGCCACCGTGACTACTAGATAAGTCCATGTCTTCCATGTCTTATTCCTTTTTATAACACTAATCATTGTATTGCAGGACTGAAATTCTATCAGTTTTCAGTCGCAATTCTGTTTTGTGTCACCAGGAGTGCATTTCAGATGTCGTCAAGGGCCTTTAGATAACTCTGTTTCTACCTACTTATAATAGAAATGGTCATTGGATAGAATTTTGTTTTTATCTTCATTGAAAATGTGTCTTGTACTGCACTTCAGCCGCTGAGAGTCTACGCTGATAATGAAACAGCCTTTCCCAGCCTGGTGCTCTCCAGATGTTGTAGACTGCAACTCCCATTAGCTCCAGCCATCACGGATGTATGATGTTGGGGCTGATTGGAGTTGTAGTCCAAAACATCTGGAGGGCAACAGGTTGGGGAATGCTGTTTTACTGCCCCTGCTGGCCAGTGCTCATGTTTTGAAAAAAGGCAACCCAGTGGTCAGTATTAGATAGCTTCTAAATAACATTATTTGGCTTATGCAGCCCAATCCCAGAACAATATCCCATCCACTAGTACAGGTAAACCCTTAGTATTTTTTTCAGTATAATGGTTGGTTTGTGCTGGATGGATGCATGGAAATTAAAGTTGGATGGGACATTTTGGGAAAGGGCCTCCATGGTGGAGGGTCTGCTTTGCAGTTGGGAGTTGCCAGGGTTCAAAACCCAACATCTCCTGGTAAGGCTGAGATCGTTTCCACACCTGAAACCCTGAGAGCCACTGCCAATTTAGACAGTACTGAGCTTGATGCATCAAGCCATCTTCCTAGATTGTTGTGTCTGGTTACTGACACGGCTGCTCAACTAATACCCACTTGATTTATTCATTTTCTGTTAAGTAGAAAAGATTCCACAGTTTGTGCTGTCCTTCTGGTAATTTCACAGTTACTGTAATATTTGCAATTTCTCCCCCCACCCCACATGCTTAGCTACACATCCGATGGTGAGAAGTATGAGAAAAGTGAAGCCGAAAAGAGACACCAGGTGTTCCTTAAGTTCATGAAAAGGATCTCTCTCTGCCCGGAACAGATCTTAAGGTAGGCTGACCATTTCCATTTCTCTGCATTGGAGAATAGGTCTTTAGCAGGAATGAAATTAGCCTGTCTTTATAGACACTTTCTACTATCCTCTTTTAACCATTAGGTATTCCTGGGGTGGCCAGCCTTTATTTATCACCTGCCCTTCAACAGACATTGGGTCAGCAGCCCCACCTTGTAATATCTGCAAAAGCAAGAGAATCTTTGAATTTCAGCTTATGCCCACCTTGGTCAGCATGCTCAAGACAAGAGTTGACGGTATGAAGCCCTTTCATTAGAGAATTTAGTTTGCAATTATTCCCTTGGACATCTGGTTAGTGGAGAAGAGGATGCTGGGCTAGATTAGCCCCCTTTGGTCTGATCCAGCTTCAGGGTTCCTCCAATGTTCCTTTTCTTCATCTCCCGTTCATTTTATGAACTTGCGCACGGCGTATCTTATTTTATTTTTAAATACCTTGAAATGTATGTTCGCAGAAACAAAAAGAACATCTAAGAAACACTTTTCTTCTCTTTTTTTTTGAGGAAAACCGATTGAATTGTGAGAAAACAACAGAGGTATCCAAAGGAGATATTTATTTCTTTAAATGAACGTTCAGAAACATCTCCATAGGAACAAAGGAAGCTGTCTTCTACGGAGTCGGGCTGCTGGTCCAGCTTGCTTTATATTGTTTACACCAGGGTGGCCCAACTTTTCGTACCAAGTGGGCTGCAATAACCTAGGGGCTGTACACTGCCTTGGTGCACGCTTGGGGCAGCTGCTCCCCTAAATCAATAAAAAGCAAACTGAGGTTCTTCCCCCCCCCCAACAAAAGGCCTGTCTATACCCATGGTCGCAAGTGGGACAGGGGAGCCAAAATTTGAATCCCTCCCCAAGGAACTGGGCTTTGGGAAGGAGGTGTGTGGCTCTGGCAGTGTCCTAGAGCCCTGCCACCTTTTTCTCCAAAGCTGGGAAAGTGTTAACTAGGCTTTGGGAAGGAGGATGGAGAACTCACAAGACCCTGTCAGGCCTCCCACACCTCCTTTCCAAAGCCTAGTGCCTCACTTACTCAACTTTGGGGAGGCAGTGTGAGGGCTGCGAGAGGGGGTCATGTGTTGCCGAGGGCCACCAAAAAAGGCCTTGAGGGCCACATGTTGAGCCACTCTGGTCTACACTGACGTGCATCAACTCTCAGGGGTTTCAGGCAGAGATGTTTTCCCAGCCCTACCTGGAACTGCTTGGGAATGAACCAGGGACCTTCCATATGCAAAGCAGATGCTCTGTCACTGAGCTACAGCCTTTCCCCATGTATGGGTGAGTATAATAATATTAATGCTTTTCTTTCCCCCTCACCAGATGTGTCAGTGGAATTTGGAACAGCATTGGTGTATACTTGTGAGAAGAGCTGCTGGCCGGCCAATCAACCAACAGCCTTGGAAGAATTTATTTTTGTACAAGAAGATCCAGATCAGAAATTATTTAAATAGATTTTATTTAATTCCTTGTAGCTGTGTTTTTTTATAAAATAAAATAAAATAAATGCAGTAACAACTTGGTCGAGATGTCAGCTTTCTGTTTAGTCAGTCTGTGATCAGTGAATTGATGAGTAGCGTGGCCAGAACTATAACTCACGCAGAGACAGGGGTTTGTACTCCTCTGGCAATTCTTGCTCTCTTCTACAAGCTTTCACCAACCTGGTGCCCTCCAGACATTCTGGACTGACTGGAGCTGATAGTTGTAGTTTGAAGTGTCTGGAAGGCCCCACGTTGGTGATGTCTGCATTTACATACCACAATTCCTTTTGACTCTGAGTGACATATTTTAACTCAGTGGGGAGGAATGCACCTCTGCTTTCCAAATTCTGGGCAATAATTGACAATGGTTTCTCACTGTAGAGAAATGTAAGAGAGAGGAAATCCCATCATTCAGAACTCATGGACATTAAATGAAGCTGAACGGTGGAAGATTCAAGATGGATAAAATAAAGTCCTCCTTCATGCAGCACACAGTCAAACTATGGAACTCACTCCCACAGGAGACAGTGATGCTCAGATCCTGCTCACATGTGACCCAGTTTTGCTGTAAATTGAAATCCCAATAGTTTAGCTACTCCTAAACTATTGAGAGCCAGTGTGGTGTAGTGGTTAAGAGCAGTAGTCTCGTAATCTGGTGAACCAGGTTCACGTCTCCGCTCCTCCACATGCATCTGCTGGGTGACCTTGGGCTAGTCACACTTCTTTGAAGTCTCTCAGCCCCACTCACCTCACAGAGTGTTTGTTGTGGGGGCGGAAGGGAAAGGAGAATGTTAGCCGCTTTGAGGTAGTGATAAAGCAAGATATCAAATTCAAACTCTTCTTCCTTGATGCAAATGTTTAAGATAGAAGGGAAATAAAAATAGTATATGGAAACTGGAGAGCATCTTAGAAGCTTAGGCATAGTGGACTACCAGCAAGAAAGGCAAGATGAAGGCTGAAAGTAAAATGAGGAAGGGTGTCTAGTTAGAGCATGCAGGCAGGGTGTATGCAGATTATAACTTTAACCTTTTGGTTTTTCAGGGCCCATTTGTGCAGTTTCAGAATAAAATGTTTCTTCAGAATCAATGCTGTAAATGTTCTGGGGTATTCTGCACTCTGATGTTGGGGCAGCAACTACTCTGCCACAGGCAACAAAATGTCTTGTGCACCAGAATTAAGTGGCAAGACCGATGTGGATTGTAGCACCTGAGTGGGATTGCCTACATCTCCCTTTCCATACTATGATGTTCCCATGTGCAAGTTTATTCTGCGAAGGCTTCACCCTCCAGCATTTAACGTTGCCAACTGGTAGCCTATTTATTGCTGCAAGAATCTTAAGTCCACAGGCACGATTTATTTAATTGATTTACTGCAGTCAACTCCCACCTTCCTTTCTCCCCCATCTTAATTTAATCCCCACTACAATGCTGTGAGGTGGGTTAGGCTGAGATGGGAGGCAGGGACTGGCCCAAGGTCACCTAGGGAGCTTCATGGCTGAGTAGGAACCTGGTCTCCTAGGTTCCTAACTATTACGCCACGCTGGTTCTCCACTGCAGCATGGAGATTCGAACCCTGATCTCTCCATCCTTAGGCCGACATTCTAACTACAAGACCACACTGCCTCTAGCTCGGTGCCTTGGTTCGGTGCTGCGTATCGGCTATACGTCCTCCCAGCCGCTAGGAGTCGTCGCTCCGCCGCTGCAGGCGCCGCTCTGGGGCTTCCCGCTCCATGATGGCGAGAGCGCGGCTGCGCCCGACGAGAGGACATGAGGGGAAGGGCCGCGCATGCGCGAAGGCGCTGACTCCGCTTCACTCGGTGCCTTCTTTTTCCCGCCCGCGTCCCTCCGTCGGCCTCTGAGGCAGCGGCGATGGCGGTGGCGGCGGCCGCCCTGCCCGGAGAGCTGGCCCAGGCCGTGGCCGGGGCGCGGCTGCTGGTGGTGGGCGCCGGAGGCATCGGCTGCGAGCTCCTCAAGGATCTGGTGCTCACAGGGTTTGCCAACATCGACGTGGTGAGGAGGCGGCGGGGAAGGCCCTCCGGGGAAGGGAACCAAAAGCAAAGCGGAGCCCGCCCTGGCCGTTATCTCCCGCGGCCGGCTCTTATTGGGTCGCCTCAGCGTCCCCCTCCCCCACCCGAGAGGGGGAGGGGCTTCGGGATGTGACGCCATCACGCTTGTTTGGATTGGGGTTTCGTTGTTGTTTTCATTTCAAAGGCGGGACGCCCCGCGAAGTGGCGCCGCTTCAGCCTCTTGGGTAGCGGAGAGCAGGGCAGATTCCTTCGTTCGTTGCTTTTATATCCCACGTTTTTCTCCAGGCAGCTCAACGTGGCTTCCATGGTTCTCCCCCTCCTCATTTAACCCCCACAGCAACCCTGCGAGGTAGGCTAAGCTTAGAGTGGTACTGGCTGGCCCAAGGTCACCAAGGGAGCTTCATGATGGCCAACCAGGCCCCAGTCCGACCAGGACCCAGTGTTTCTCAAATTTGGGTCTCCAGCTATTGTTGGGACTTACAACTCCCATCATCCCTAGCTAGCAGGACCAGTGGTCAGGGATGTTGGGAGTTGTAGCTCAACAACATCCGAGGACCCAAGTTTAAGAAACACTGCTCTGACCACTGCATGTTGCTACAGATCAGGGATTCTAATAGCTTCCTCTGTGATGAGTGAGGCTTTGTTGATCTGCTGTAGTTCCAGATCCACCAATGGTTGTGACTTGAAATAAGGTAGCTTCTTAGGAGCAGTCTATTGCTGAGTGATCAGTTGCTACAGACACAGTGCAGAGTGAATGTGGTTGTTTATGCTCTGCTTGTGGGTTTTCAAGGGGCACTTGATGGGCTATTTTTGTAGACATAACGTTTGCCAGAATGAGTCTTTGATCAAGCAGTCTTTATAGATGTTCAGGCTTGGCAGATGCTGTTCTTGTGCTGACAGAGAGTACCAGATTGTTAGATAAAATAATGCCGTCTTTGTGAGCTCCAGAACCATCATTATTAATAATAATGATAGTAATTATTAATGTTTATTAAATTTGTATACCACCCTTCAACCATACATCACAGGGCAGTTCACACAATCTGGCTGGCTGCTTCTAGGAACAGGATGCTAGACTTAGATGGGCTCTTGGTTTGATCCACTAATATCAAACCCAATTTATCTGTTACATTTTTATCTCCTCCTTCCTTCAGTGTGGCATGTATGGCTCTGTGTTCCTATTTTATTCTCCCACCAGCCCTGTGAGGTAGGTTAAGCTGAGAGATGGCAGCTGGCCCACACTCAGCCATTCATGGCTAAGTGGAGATTTGAATCACTTAGATTTGAACTTAGTCCTTATCCAACACTCACCGTTATACTGAATTGGTAGTTATGAAGGTTTGTAAAGATTCATGGTGATAAACAAGTCTGTTTGCAGCTATTGACTGATAGTGAAGAATGAATTCAATGGAGTCAATATACCTTCTAGCAGATGTCAGGTTCAAACAATGGGGGGTAACCTTCAGTTGTTGTTATTATTGTCATCTTCCCAGAGGCCTTTGTCTGGGTGCTGCTAAAAAGTTGATGGATTTAAGAGTCTGTCCAGCAAGGCATTTGTTGTGTGTATTTTAAGTCCAGCCTATTAGCTGCTGGGGCGTGAGCGCTTAATGTCCCTGCCCCCAGCACATAGCTCATCCCATCATAAAATATGAAAATGCATTAGGATCTGTGCCTTGAATCCATGTCGGTGGTGCTGGCAAGCAGTAGTTTTGTCATTTTTAGTGTGCAGTCTACAGATAACAGCTTTAATACTAGGGATGTTTGAGGGGAGGTAAAACCATTCAAATTCAACAAGTTCCATTTTAATTCTGCTGGATCACACATTAGTCAAGCCCCTTGGAAAAGCAAAGAGGGAGAGAGGAGTGGGAGGAGACTAACCACTGGTAGCGTGAGAGGAAAGGAATTGGGAGAGAAGCAACTGGAGAAGGTGGTGCCTGTGGCATTCATTCAGAAAATCCAAATGTACACATACACACTTAAGATCCAAAAAGGTTGGTGCTCTCTGCTTTAGTAATTTCACATATATAGTTTTTCAACAATATGGTTGAATTTTCCAGTCACATTTTCAATAGAGTTATCACTCTTCTGTAGTCAGAATAGACCAGAGTACATGGATCAGCATTGCCCACTAGATCAGATTGTCATGTCAGAACTTGACAAATTTCATTTTATGATGCAAATAGAACCAGTTAGGTTGCTAGTTGATTATTCCATGGTAAAGTCTAGGAAATTAAATGCACTATTAAGCCACACTGCATTTTTTCAGAACTGAGGACAAGAAGTATGGCAGAAATGTTGCTTCTGGTTTCAAAATCATTGCTGCCATGTTTCTTTTAACTTTTTTACATCCTCTTGACTACCATAAAACAGACAGTGGAACTCTATTTTAGAATACAGTACACCACTTTGGAATTCAAGAATGGGGTAGTATGGCTAGGTTAGTTCTGTTTTCTGTGATGTGCTGTAAGCTCAATATTTGCCAATGAATTATATGCTGGGAAAACCTGTAGATATACTGCCCGTCCTCCACTTGTATTTTGAAGTGTTATAGTCCTAGAAAAAAAAACTTGATACAAATGCTATTTCTACTGGTTTTAATTAGCCTATAGCTGTAGATCAAATGGGGGCAGCACGTTTTTTAAAGACAATGATTTCTGATAAGGCAAGGTACATTTTTGTTAATCGGAACAAATATGAAGTGTTTGTAATTAATCTATTTCTAGATTGATCTGGATACTATTGATGTCAGCAATCTCAACAGGCAATTCTTGTTTCAGAAGAAGCATGTTGGAAGATCAAAAGCTCAGGTAAGAGGAATTTCAAAGTGCATCTTTCACAATTTAATTTAGTATTGTTTTTGATACAACTTTAGAAGAATACCTATTAGGCATCTGCTAGAATTAAATCTCATGTGATAACTTCAAGAAGTTCACCTTGACTATAATGTTTACTTTATGATATGTTCCTTTATATATTTAATATGTTTGTATCATAATAGGCCATGAAACAGAATTATCTTCAAAGCTCAGAAGATAATTGGGTGCTTGAACTTTTTTTAAAAAATCAATAAGGCTATTTCTAACTCATAGGAGGAGGTTTAAGATGACTAGATTAGTAAAAATTATCTGTATGTGTTCTTGTTGTCTTGCAGGTTGCCAAGGAAAGTGTGTTAAGGTTTCATCCCGGAGCTAACATTATAGCTTATCATGACAGCGTAATGAAGTATGTCTGATTCTTCTTACATTTGGAATTTGTATCTGCTTTGTGAAAAAAAGCCCACAAAAAGTGACATATACCCCAAACAATTATTAGCTATGGGTGCCCACACTGTTAGTCACTAGTGGCTTAGGCACAAGATACAGTGATGGTTTTGAAAGAGGAGGATTAGTCAAATTCATGGAGGATAAGGGTGTCAATGGCTACTAGCCACACTGTGTTCTGCTTTTGCTGCTGAAGGCATTGCTCCTCTGAAAGCCAGTAACTGGAAAGCACAAGTAGGGGAAATTTGCCCTCACGTCCTGCTTGCAGGCTTTCCAGAGGTATCTGGTTGGCCACTGTAGGAACAGGATACTGGATTAGATGGGCCTTTTGTCTAATGCAGCAAAGCTCTTACGTTTTTATGATGGCAGTGGGTGAGGAAGACCATTTTCAAAATGAAAAGCTTTCCTATCTGGCCACCTGGAGACAATTTCTTGCACACCACCACTCACTGAGCAGTCACTCTTTTCACACCAAGTAGTGGCACCCCAGCTACCCTGAGTCTCATGCTGCTTGGGGAGGGAGTTCCAGACACAACAGAGTGAAATACCTTTGTCTGCCCACCTTCCCCTCTTAAGGACTAGCTGCCACTGGGAGAAAGGAGGTTATTTCCACAAGGCTGCCTTTGTTTCTCCCCAAGAACAACTCAAATAACATGAAATTTGGCTTAAGGTGCAGGTAATAAAATAATGGCGTCCACAGTGTTTTAATGAAACAAGACAAAAACAGAATATAGGTACAGCAAGGAAATATTGTTAGCATACAAGGAGCTTCCCAATGAAGCAAAAGAACAAAAAAACAACAACACCATCTTTCCTGACTTAGTCCATTTAGCCACATTAGTACATTCTCCAGCATGTCCCCTTTGCTTTTTGCCCATCCTTTGTGTCATATCTTCCCTTGTCTACTAGCCAAAGCAGGTTTCTGACTAGATATAGCCTTGAGTGTAATTCTTAGCTACAGGCAATGCCAACCTGGCAACCAGCACATTTTCAAACAAACCTACATGCAATAATTGTGTTTAATAAGTTTGGAGCAATTCCTTCACACTTATGTCATTATTTTTTAGAAAGATAGTTGTAGTTCTTAACTCATGTTTACTTAGTTTCCAGCTGTCATGTGTTTAACTTTAGGAATATGTTCTATTGTTGGCCTTCAATATATGCAAAGTTTGAATATATAGGATTGTAATTGACTGTACTAAAATTGTTCACCTTCTAGTCATCGTTCTGTTGGACTGATTAAATTATACACATACCATTGGGAATATGAAATATCAACTTACACAAAATCATAGCTTATGCTTCTGTAACCTCAACCATACATATTTAGAGCAAAAACAAATAATAATTCACTAAATAATCTGACTGGAAATGTCACAGGCAATTTTGTTCTGGGTGGGGAATAGATAAGAAAAAGCAAACTATTTCCATTTGGGTCCTAGGCAGATCTTGCATACATCAAACGTTTACAGAAATGACACAATACCCTGTCAATGAGCCATCAGTGCAGTAATAAAACAATTACTTTTATTTTGCCCCAAACTATTTTTTTCTCCGTGGACACAGAAAATGGCTGTTTTAAAAGTTTTGCTTGTTTTATTTGTGCTGTGTGATGGTTGGTGTAACTAGTGCAACCAGAAAATATTGCGATGTGCCGTT
Organism: Podarcis filfolensis; assembly: GCF_964270895.1. NCBI lineage: Eukaryota > Metazoa > Chordata > Lepidosauria > Squamata > Lacertidae > Podarcis > Podarcis filfolensis. The sequence continues at coordinate 53,291,944 of NC_139611.1, read as the reverse complement.
TGGCAGATGTTGTATTCATGCAGTCATATACACCTGTCACGTCAATATCAACAGGCATTTATTTACTGACCCCCTAAACTGGATCTTGTCTTCTTTTTCTGCAGCCCTGACTATAATGTGGAATTTTTTCGTCAGTTTACCCTAGTTATGAACGCCTTGGATAATAGAGGTATGGTTTTATCTTTGCTATAATGTGAGACAACTGAGACCTGGAGTTTTGAAATGTCTCTGTTCTGACATGAATGTGCTTGAAAACTGAGAGACTGTGCAAGGCTGGATTAGCCTCCCCGTTTCCTAATAGTCTATTGGGACTATTGGGACAAGTGGTATCTTTACAAACTGTACTTTTTAATGCAATCTGAGAAGTCCTATCAAAAATGCTAAATATGTTCTCCCTGCTGTACAGTGACGTTACAGTATTGAACATATCTTATTTGTGTTACCTGAGGAGGAGGAGGGGATAATAAAGTTCGCATTTGAAAATCAGTGTCTCTTCTTCTGTTTACAGCTGCCCGTAACCATGTGAACAGGATGTGTCTGGCAGCTGATGTCCCTCTTATAGAGAGTGGAACTGCAGGCTACCTTGGACAAGTAACAGTTATCAAAAAGGTGTGGCAATGATACTGTGTTTTCATATGCTGTAGTATTATGATCCCTTAAGTGTGGTTTTCAACTAACAATGGAAACACGATTGAAAAAATATTTTCTACCTTTCCCCCTCTGTAGGGAGTGACGGAATGTTATGAATGTCAGCCCAAACCAACCCAGAAGACCTTTCCAGGTTGTACTATTCGCAACACTCCTTCTGAACCAATCCACTGCATTGTGTGGGCAAAGTATTTGTTCAAGTAAGCTAAATTTTTTAACCATAAAGTTCTTCAGTGGTCTGATTTGTGAGCACCAGGGAAAACTGGCTAGATCCAGCTTTTCTGTACCTGATACACTGTGGTGGTTGATTTGCAAAGTGTAGAGGAGTCATGAATTTGATGGCCTTGTGTGTCTGGCAGATTAGTTAGGTGCCAAGATGTACCTATGTGAAATCTAGAACATCAGGCTGGTCTGGTCTGTTGTGTGTAGGTTGCCTTGAGTGCTTGTTCCTATAGAAAGATATCTAATACATTTTGATAATCCATAGAGATCACTCCTTCCTATACCAAGCTCAGGTGGCAAGTGCCAACAGGATTGTAGCAAAAATGGAGTCCCTGAGAAACAAGAGGGGAGTTGTCAGCATGTTTAGAGGGATCCTCAGCATTATGCAGAAGTACAATATAACTTTGATAAAGAAAACTGAAAGGTAAAAACTTAGGAAAAGCAGCCCAGCGAGTACTGAGCATGCTCAGTAGCTTTAGAATAGTAGCAGTTGAAAACGAAATATGAAATGCAGGAGAGAGTGACATGCTCTCCTTTGAGGAGAGTTTGCATACAGAGTTTTATTGCAGTTCCTATTTGTCAGGGCTAGTTAACTTCTCAATTTTGTGTGAATGGTTTGGATGTGAAACATCTGAGCTCTGTTGCAGTGTAAATTGTCTTTTCCCCTAATGTTGTTTTTTTAAAATTACACCCCACTTTCCTTGTGTCTTAAAGCAGTTTGCAAAGAAAAAAAAATAAAGCATGCTATTTGGAGGAGCAACTTAATGGCTAAAACCAAACTTTTATGTTAACAGCTGGACATAGCACTACCATAAATAACTTGCTTTCAAGATTATTCAAGCAAAGACATTTCAGTCTCTAACCACCATTTGTGTTTTAAAATGTAGTCAGCTGTTTGGAGAAGAAGATGCTGATCAAGAAGTGTCTCCTGACAGAGCTGATCCTGAAGCTGCATGTAAGTAAAAAAGAAAAGAAAAGAAAGAAAGACAATTTTGTGCTTCTGTTGGGGAGTCCTTCTATCAGCTGTGCAACTTCTCGTTGGGTATCAGCTGCCACAGAATAATATTTTCCTTGGTCCTCAGCTGCAGAGTTGCAAAGTTCTGTGTATATGCTGCATATAGGAGAACCATCAGTAGTTGGTTAATATTTACTCTTAAATAGCCAACGTTAGTATTGCTTTGAATCCTGCGGTTCATTAATTGAGCCATAACATTCTGAATATTTCAGGTAACATACTGGTTCTTTAATAGACTAGTTTGTTGAAAAAGTAGAAGAAACCTCCTGACTAGGTTTCCCTCTTTTGGTAAAATTGTATCTGTGCCAGGTGAGTGATCTTGATAGCAAATGGAAAATGTCATCTTATTGACAGGGGAGCCAGCAGAAGCTGAGGCCAGAGCAAGAGCATCTAATGAAGATGGTGATATTAAACGTGTTTCAACCAAGGAATGGGCTAAATCAACAGGATATGATTCGGTTAAACTCTTCACTAAGGTATTTGTCTTAAGTCAGTGGCATTTGCAGAAATTTCTTTTTATGCCACTGTTAAGCGGGGGCAGACATGTTGTAAGATCTGCTTTACACTTGCATCTGCTTTTCATCAACTGTTCACATTAGGCAAGCATTGACTATGTGGATATTTCAGTGCCTGGCTATTTGTTTACTCGGGATTTCAACTTAGTTGCTGGTTTTCATAGAATTGTAGAGTTGGAAGGGACCCAAAGGGCCATCTAGTCCAACCCCCTGCAATGAAGGATCATAGTCCGGTTGTATGCTTTTAATGGTGTACATGGCTTGGATATTTTTATTTGAAGTGGTATATAAATTTGACTAAAAAATAAAATAAATACAGCAAGGTGCATTTGGATTTTTCAGCCCGAATCCTCTTGCTGTGCAAATGGCAGAGCGCTAAAACTCAGGACACTGTAGGGTCACTCGTGACCAGCAACACACCTATCCTCCTCTTGTCCCGGTGGTCTTTCATTTGGGTTAGAGATAATGGCTAAATTAGTGACGGGCTGTATGAGGAATGGGAAGGTTGTCAGAAAATAAAAAGGGCACAAGTAATTGGTCAAGGGTCTATATAAATAGCAAACTTCGTGCCCTCCAGATGTTTTAGACTGGCCATTGGTCAGCAGTGATAAGAGTTCTGGTCTGCAACATTTGAAGGGTGCCAGGTTAGCTACTCCTGTTCTGTGGCATCATGAGATATCAGCTAATAAAAGGAGTTGAGTAACAAAAGCTTGCTGCAGACTAGAAGGAGAGGGACAGAGCTTCATCATTCAGCATCCCTCTGCATTTCTATGCTGCGTGCAGAAGGCGGGGTCTTCCCCTGGTCAGTAAGGTTGGCACTATTTACTCCTCAACCAGCCTGCTCAAACACTGGCATGCAATTCCTTCTCTAGTGCTGATATAAAAGGCTGGATTAATTAAATCTTTAGAAATTTCAAACAGAGCAGAGTAGGTCTGCAACTTTGTTCTGAAATGTGTGAATGTTACTTTGCTAAGTTTACTTCTGGTCAAACATGTGCAAGATTTCACTCTGCAGCTTCAAATATGTTTCCAAGAGTTTGGTTGCCAGAATTAAGCATGTTTCAATAAACACAGATATCACCCTGGCCATGTTTCCCCAACCTGCACCTTCCGCGCATTCTAATTGTGTTGCACTTCAGTAAGCAGAGCCCCTAGAATGAATCCTGTAGTGGGAGCAGACTGATCAAAGACTATTGATATTTGTATAAAACAAATATCCTCTCATACAAATACGGGCTCTTGGTGCCTAGATGAATATGCACTGGTGTTCAATATTAAATGTTAGTAGATCTGAAATGTACTCTTGAAAGCACATCAGTTGATAGTAGGCTTCTCTTCTAAATCTTATTTTCTAGCTTTTCAAAGATGACATCAGATATCTGCTAACAATGGATAAGCTCTGGAGGAAAAGGAAACCTCCAGTTCCTCTAGACTGGAATGAAATACAAAATCAGGGTAAGCATATTATTATTTGCCTTTCTTTGATACTTAACAGTTGGACTGTCTACTTTTAAGGTAAACTATGAATTTTATTACTGAACTGCTGCAGAGCTGTTGCAGGTGCTTAGATAAGATATTGATCGATGAAGACATCTGAGTTTATAGTGTGCATCAAGGCTGGCCAATGGGGTGCTCTCCAGATTCTGCTAGTGGCTAGTGGTCAGGGATGATGGGAGTTGTAGTTCAGCAACATCTGGAGGGGACCACATGGCTATCTCTGACCCTGAGGTACTGCAGCTGCACTTCCAAATTTCCTCAGACATTATGCTTTTCACATATTCACTACAAATCCTTGTGATGAAAAATCCAGTAAATCAGTCATTTGTGCTATTGAATTAGCTTCAGGCTTATGTTGGTAGCAGTGGAAGCATTTGCTGACTCCTTAAAGACGTGTGTACAGATGGGAAAACAAAACAAGTTGAATTTGAGGACGATTTTAACAAACAAGTTTCTCGCTTCCTTTCCTTCAAAGAAAACAGCACATCTGATCAACAGAATGAACCTTCCTTGGGCTTGAAAGACCAACAGGTTCTGGATGTCAAGAGCTACGCACGTCTGTTTTCTAAGAGCGTAGAGACTCTGAGAGCTCAACTAGCGGAAAAAGGTGATGGAGCTGAACTTATATGGGACAAGGTGAGTTCAGCAAACGTTTGGGGATGTGTTGCATGCAGAGGAGTAAAAATGTTTGGATTCTATCACAGCACTAATAGTAGATATGCCTAGCACACTAGGGGTAAGTGTTATCAGAATATCTTCTCTACAGAAAATTGGCTGTCTTTGAGCCTTGTAAATGGCATCAGACTGTTGAACAGATTTGTGCCCTCTGTTGGGCTTTGCAAATTGTCAATTTTAGATGCAGCCTCTGTTAGCTATAGATGCAGAGGGAACAAGCTACTGGGCAGGTCTCAAGCAGAAGCCCTATAGAAACAAAGTGCAGTTCTCCATTCTTGTTTTCCTTTCCAAACTATTAGAAGCAGAACAGAATAAAAAGCTACACTAAAAGTGATAAAGCTGCCTAAGGGAAAATGTCAGCAGATAAAATTTGTTTGTTTATATACCATTAATTCGTTTTTAAAAATCAAAACAGTTCACAACAACTACATAAAACCAAACAATAATATTGTATACAAAAATAAAAATCAGAAATCGGATAACTAAAATTAGTCTTTTTATTTAGAAAACTTGGACAAATAAAAAGCTCTTAACATAGCACCTAAACCTTAATAGAGAAGATGCCAGGTGGACCTCTCTAAGGATGACAAGACCCTCTCCCCTGTTAACATTTGCCTTGTTTCCAAAAATCCTTCTGAAAAATTACCTTTGTGCTGGGATTCATATGAGAGCAGGCAGTTTATATGGGATACTGTGAAGGGCTTTAAAGGAGAAGACTTTCACTTTGAATTGGACCTAGAAACTATGTACCCTATGGATGAATGTACCTCTCTCCAAAACTTTATTTTAACAATGAGTGGTGTAGGGCAAATAAAAAATGGGGTGTATAAGTGATACTTCATAGATGAAGAGAGATTCTGTTTAAAGATGTTTTTATATATATAATAATGAACTATCTTTAGAAACTTATCTGTTCCCATGGTTCTTACTGGAAAAGCAGTATAATCAAACTATATCTCAATGGCTCATTGCTGTGATTGAACTACTTGATTTTTACATTCTTGGAGGATTAGTATCTCACCACTTCAAGGGATGGAAATGCTGGACTCATGGCTCAGCTGTCAGTGTGGCCGCAAAATAAAAGATAGTCATATTAAGTTGCATTACAGAACTGTTACTTGGTACTTCTAGCAATTTTAACAATTAGAAGGGTATGTTATATGAGTAATGTGTTAAGGGTTTGAGGTCAAGCTTATTTTATACAGTTATTTTTTTCAAGTTCCAGAAATGCTTCTGTTCACTCTAAAATGATCAGTATTTTCTATTTTACTTCAAAATGACTAACAGGATGATCCTTCTGCAATGGACTTTGTTACTTCTGCTGCGAACCTCAGAATGCATATCTTTAGTATGAACATGAAGAGCAGATTTGATATCAAATGTAAGTGAAAAGCTTATATTTATTTTCTTGAAGGATTTGCTCTGACCTTGTTTTAATATGCTGCATAAACTCCTTATTTCTGCTTCTTCCACAGCAATGGCAGGAAACATCATTCCTGCAATAGCTACCACTAATGCCATAATAGCTGGTCTGATTGTGCTGGAGGGTTTAAAGATTCTCTCAGGAAAAATAGAGCAGTGCAGAGCAGTAAGTGTGGTGTTGATTTCCTCTCTCTTCTCTTTTGCTTGTTCTGCTGGATAACTGATTCCCTTTTTTCTTATCTTCTGAAGATCTTCCTTAATAAACAACCAAACCCAAGGAAGAAGCTACTTGTCCCCTGCGCTTTGGACCCTCCTAATCCCAATTGCTATGTGTGTGCAAGTAAGCCAGAGGTGACAGTGAAACTTGATGTCAACAAAGTCACAGTTTTGACGCTACAAGATAAGGTGAATGAGCCTCTCCCTTCATCCACCTCTTAGGTTTTTCAGTTTAAGCACCGTTCCTAAATCGCTAATCTGCAGACTCTGTTCTGCACCTTAGGCCTTAAAACACAGGTAGGGAACCCCAGGCCCAGGGGCCACGTGCGGCCCTCCAAACATCTCTGCCTGGCCCTTGGAACTCCCCTCAAGCTTTGCCCCTCACTCATCCTGTTTCACACCCACCCTCAGGGTTTCTTCGTAGCTGGAATTTTTCCCTGCACTCTGATGTTGCTTTTTGTTTGACTAAATGGAGAATAGAGAGGTAACTGTGGGTGTGTCCTGTATAAAGGTCACATTTACATTCCTTGCTCCACCCACTTTTTTTCTCTGGCCCCACTCACCACTGGCACATGTCCAGAAAGGGTTTGTGACCCTAAGACTGAAGAAAGCGGGAGGCTCCCACACCCTAGTCAACACACACAGAGATGGGGCTTGAGATTTAACAGATTTCATCTGGCCACAAATGGTAAGTCAGATCAGAAAGACATGGACTGAAAATAGGTTGGGTTGCAACACTACAGATGCAAGGCGAATTTTGTGGCTGGTGCACATCCCTAGTAGAAAGTGTTGTTTAGATCATGTATAAGAAGGGGGTTGGGTGTAAGTCTTGAAAAAGGATTATTGTTTCCGAGTCTTGCTTCTAGATTCCGCCCCCCCTTGCACCCTTTCTTTTTTTTTTAAATAGATTTTTATTAGTTTTCCATACATTCCAATCATTTATCCAAATTTTACCAGATTTTAACAAAATTCATATTTTGGACTTCCTTCAAATTCCCTGACTTCCCTTGCACCCTTTCAGATAGTGAAAGAAAAATTCAATATGGTAGCACCTGATGTCCAGATAGAAGATGGAAAGGGGACTATTCTGATATCCTCCGAAGAAGGAGAAACTGAAGGTATGAAATGAAACTGGTGTGGTCAAAAGTCTGCCTGACATTTAAGGAAGCTCCTGTGCACTGCAGCAAACACACAATGTGCCAACACTGTGTAGCCTTGTGTCTGCCTCTGAGTACTCTGGGCCAGGTGACCCATAGATGTGGACATTATCCAAGCTGTAGTTGGACCCTCATTACTACAGTTCTCAGATTTGGAGGATTTTGTTTGGGTTATACAATGCAATCCTGGCTGCAGTCATGTACAGTGGTGCCTCGGGTTACATATGCTTCAGGTTACAGACTCCGCTAAATCAGAAATAATACCTCGGGTTAAGAACTTTGCTTCAGGATGAGAACAGAAATCGTGTGGCAGCAGCACGGCAGCAGCGGGAGGCCCCATTAGCTAAAGTGGTGCTTCAGGTTAAGAACAGTTTCAGGTTAAGAACAGACCTCCGGAATGAATTAAGTACGTAACCAGAGGTACCACTGTATTATTAGGGGTCCAGCAACAGGTACTAGCAATCAAATATCAGCAAGCTGGAGATATCAGCAAGCTGCTGGAAATGATTCCATAACCCAGCCTCCCAAGCCCGTTGCAGGTTTTTTTAAGTGTAGCTTCTGGCTTTGAAGTGTGCAGCCTTCCATATTTCTGGCAAAGAAAAGAGTATACATGATGTGTAAAATTTTAACATAGATCAATAGGTATTAGCAGCCTTACTTTGCTTGCTTTTCCTTTGCTTTTAAGTGTTTTGAGTTAAGAAAAGCCTTGGGGGCGACTGATGGTTCCACAGAGTACCTGATGCTGCTTTTCTCCTGTTTTCCCCGTGTCCCCCTCAGCAAATAACCACAGGAAGTTGTCAGACTTTGGGATCCGAAATGGTAGTCGGCTGCAAGCAGATGACTTCTTGCAGGACTATACCCTGCTGATCAACGTACTGCACAGGTGAAGGCTATTGATTTCCTAGAGTGCTATCAGAACCAGAAACTGCAACTCTGCCAAAAGAACCTTCAGATTAAATACGTGATATAAGTCTTGCTAATACGGAGACCAGCTCTGCATTTGTGAAAAACACAAAATTGAGAGCCAGTAGTAGCCAGATGCGGGTGGCGCTGTGGTGTAAACCACAGAGCCTAGGGCTTGCCGATTGGAAGGTCGGCGGTTCGAATCCCCGCGACGGGGTGAGCTCCCATTGCTCGGTCCCTGCTCCTGCCAACCTAGCAGTTCGAAAGCACGTCAAAGTGCAAGTAGATAAATAGGTACCACTCCGGTGGGAAGGTAAACAGCGTTTCCGTGCGCTGCTCTGGTTCGCCAGAAGCGGCTTAGTCATGCTGGCCACGTGACCCGGAAGTTGTACGCTGGCTCCCTCGGCCAGTAAAGCGAGATGAGCGCCGCAACCCCAGAGTCGGTCACGACTGGACCTAATGGTCAGGGGTCCCTTTACTTTAGTGTTTAATATGCAAGAATAACTCCCAGGCCCTTCCCATTGGCGCAGCATCCATAACTGCCTTTGAGTGTACTGTGGTGCTTAGGCAAGCAAGGGTTGAATAAGCCAATACCTCAGGTTGAATAAGCCATTTCACAAACTGCCTCTTATTTGGCCATAATAGTGTTTTGGCTCATTTGACCATCATCTGAGTGTTTTTTTCTGCATTTCTTTTTTTTTAAATCAGTGAGGAGCTTGGGAAAGATGTGGAGTTTGAAGTTGTTGGTGATGAAGTTGTTGGTCCCAAACCATCGGAACAGCCAGTCACTAAGAATATCACCAATGGAAGTGATGATGGGGCACAGCCCTCAACATCCACAGGTAAAGACTGGCAGTGGGAGGGAACAGTATCGACATACCTACAGCTGCTTGGAGGTACTGGCAGCCCCTTAAAATTCTAGGACGCAAGATAAACCTTTATAAAGCCTCACAAATTTTCCTGGATCTTGAAAATTCACTTAAGCCCCTACAATTTTTGCTTGAGCTTTTACACATCCAATCAATATATCTTAACTCACTGAGGGACCATGCATATATGGATTGAGCTGGCCCATTATTTTCTAAGATGGCAACTTGCCATCACTCTCAGTATCATTCATTGTCTTGAATATTTGAAAACAGTAATGTGCCTCATTTTAGGTACAAGTGTGGAACATTTAACCTATTTATGTTAAGCCTATATTTAAAACAACAACCCTAGGCTGTACTGCAGTGACTCTTTTCTTTTCCAGCTCAAGAGGAAGATGATGATGTACTGATAGTTGAGACTGAGGAAGGTTCTTCAAGCAATGCTGATGACACAGAAAGCAAGAGCCGGAAAAGGAAGCTTGATGAGAAGGAATACACTGGCACCAAACGGCTGCGCTCAGAACAATTGGCTGAAGAGCAGGATGATGTGATAGCACTAGACTGAGTGCTAGAATGCTCCAACCAGTAGGACGTGCCAATAGGATGATTGCTAGGGTGTGCAAAATGTCCACAACTAGGACTCTGGCTTGCAGTATCTTCCCATTTTCGTTTGGTAGGACTTAGAACTTCTCTAGTAAGATTTAGTAGACATCTAGTTTATAAGCATTGTGGGCATGAAAACGAAGCATGTCTAATTATATAATGCCTGAAAGACGGATTGTTATGGGAAAATAAGACAACTCCTGTTTGCTGAAATGGTTTTATCACTTGGTGACTTCTGAGAGGTTTTTAATTCTTACTGTTTGTTAGCCTAGCCTAGTTCTCGCCATTTTCCACACCCTCAAACCAAAACCTTGAAAGCAAAGATGTGTCACGTTTCAAACAGTCAGCCGGCACAATGTACATTACTGTAAAACAATGTTGATTTGTCAGCTAGTACTGCCTGATGTGTCAGTGTCAGAAACGGATCTTGGTGTACTGTTACAGCTTCAGGTTATTTATATGGGATGTTTTGTAAAACTTTAATGCTACTCTACCATTCATCTGATGGACCAAAACAACAAACAATTTGCTACATTTGTTTGAAAGCCCACCTATATGGAAAGTTGAGGATTTGTAAAGTGTATACAGTCTTCATACTTAAAGCTGTACTAATAATAGTTTTAAGCATCCTACAGGGCTTCTGAAAACATCCTTTGTTGGAATTGAAAAGGGAGGGTTTTTTTTAATAAAACATTTTGTCACTGCAGTTTTTTGACGGTCTTTATTCTTCCACTACCCAGGGGTTGGATTCAACTTCCTAGGTGACAGTTTCATAGCTGTGTAAAGTTTGCCTGGCTATGTTACAAGTGACCAACTACTACAGAGGTCTGTTGTTCTCCTGGACTGAGTCAGGAACACTTAAGAAGTTGACTGTGGCTGGTCTTTGCTGTTCTCTCCACCACCACTACTGCCTGAACCCTTGCTCAGAAGTAGATTTGTAGCAGAAATGAACCAAGGCAGAAGGGCAGGGTGTTCAGTTTAGTGCTCACTACTACCCTGGCACCCACCCTGCCTACTCTGGACCAGGCTTGTGGTTGTCCTTGCAAAGATGTTAGATGGTGTAAAAATAGTTTTCACCTTAAACCTGGATAACTCTCTTTCAGCATCGACTTTAAACACAGTTAACCTAAGTATCCATAATCAAATGGAAGAGTTGGGAAGGATACTATTTTCTGGAAGTACTTCAAAGCAGTCTGATAGCTTACACATTTTTCACAAGTGCTGATGCTTCAAATTCTGTCCTCTGCACCTATTGCATAATATTTGCTTATTGAAACTAAAAAGATCGCCACCTGATGTTGGTGTTCTAACTCTTTAGTTTGACTTCTTTTGATTCTGTTAGAATTGGCAGGTCACCTCCAGGGTCCACGTGTGCCCTTGGTGGCTGAGCCATCCAGATTCTACACACTGAAAAGCTGCATTATGTGACCTATATTAATCATGCAAATAGCAATGATTCCTATCTGCATAACTGTCTTGCATAACTGATACCCTATAACTTGGTCGATCTCCAAGACACCTTTTGGCTATGGGGAAACTGACGAATAGTGTTGTTTCTAATAAGTTGGTCAGAATCATCTTGCTCTGTGCCACAGATTGTCCCTTCAGCGCAGGGTGTGCTATTGCACCCCCCTTCCTGACTGCTGGCCTAACAGATGGCTTCTCAGAGATGAGGTTATTGATGCATTTATTAGCAGTGGCCCAATGGGTGGTCCACAGGATGCTTTTATTATTGGTAGTGGTTTTGTTTTGTTAAGGGATAGCAGGTGTTGGACCCTGCACCCTCCCTGCTTTTGGGCTGCTTATGATTAGTCGGAGAGCTAATCTAGTGGAACAGCTGGCCTGCTGGAGCTGTGAGAATGGAAGTTGCCAAGTGTTCACCGCAGCCGTGAGTTCACTGCATTGCCATTGGTAAGTGATCATTCTGCATCTACAACCCCTCCTTTCCAGTATGTAGATAATTTTGGCAAAGTGCACTGAGTGCAACACAGTAGGTGTTGGGAGTCTGATGCAGCACAGAACCCTGGTGGGGTAGGATCTGCTAACCACTGGCCTGCTGCAGTCTCAGCGCATATTGGCAATGGAAGTCTCAACCCACTAATGGAAGTTTACCTTCCAATGCAAATATCAAGTGGGGCAAAAAAAAGACTGTAGTTTGAGACCTTGCCACCAGGTGTGTGTGTCCCCCCAGTAGCATTGCAAAGTGGCCCCTTTTGCTTCTATAAGTGAGTGGCTGCCACTTCCAAGAAGTAAAGCACAACACTTGGACCAGAACTGTGTTGAAGCTGAAAATGCCCACCTCTCCTAACAACAGGCACCCTAGTCTCTGCTCAGAGGGGTCCAGCAAAGCGCAAGTGCAATGTGAGCCAGTGTGGGTTAGTGGTCAGGGTATCAGACAAGGACTTGGGAGACAAGGGATCACATCCGCACTCAGCCATCAAAATTCACTGGGTGGCTTGGGGCCAGTTACTGTTTCTCAGCCTAACCTACTTTACAGGGTGGTGAGGATAAAATGGGGAGGGGAGGACTGTGTACGTCGAGCTTTACAAAAAAGGTGGAATACAAATGTAATAAAAATAATAAGTAATGAAGCTCTTCTTATTGCACCAAAACTTTCCCAAGGTAATCCTTGCAGTAGATGGGGCCTTCATGAGCATAGATCATGGGTAGGCAAACTAGGGGCCGGATCCGGCCTTCTAAATCCGGCCCAATCCGTCGGTCTGGGAATCAGTGTGTTTTTACTTGAGTAGAATGTGTCCTTTTATTTAAAATGCATCTCTGGGTTATTTGGGGGGCCTGCCTGGTGTTTTTACATGAGTACAGTGTGTACTTTTATTTAAAATGCATCTCTGGGTTATTTGTGGGGCATAGGAATTCGTTGTTCTTTTTTTCCAAAATATAGTCCAGCTCACCACATGGTCTGAGGGACAGTGGACTAGCCCCCTGCTGAAAAGGTTTGCTGACCCCTGGCATAGATATTATTATTTTGATGTATAAAAAGCCGACTCCACTCTGTCTTCCTAAAACACAAGGTCAGACAGGTTGCCTAAGTGTCTCCCATGGAGTTCTCTGGACTTTAGTAACTCTTGTCAGCCACTTGGTGCAGGAACAGATTCACACTCAATGATGGACAAGAGACTAGTTTATTTGGGTGGAGTGATCACTATCTGCACTTCATCTAAGCAAAAGCAGAGCTTTTGTAGTGAACCAGAAGACATCAGCTGGACAGCAGCACCTACTATTCTTGTCAGAATCAATTATTTTAAAACTTGATCCGATCGAAGATCTGTCAGATGCTTAAAAACAACTGTCTGGAGTGATTTTCTTTATTTTGGGATGCTGGAATGTGAAGCTGCTTTTCTGTATTTGTTTTCCTACATAAACAGCACTAAGAGCGCCCTAAATCCCAAGGGATGCTTTTTGTCTCTCTCTTATCTAATCAGAAGTATTTATGAAGCATCAATCATAGCTATATCTTTTGCCTCTTTGTGTGGTTGGCGCTTAGCTCTATCAGTATTCAAATATTGAAGGAATGGTAAGAATTTAAATTGCATTGATGGCTGGTGGGAAGTGAAAAATGGTATGCCAGTTATCGCTGCGGGGTCAGCAAAACAAAATGGCTTGTATATTTTTCAGACCTATGTCAGTTTTGCATCTGCTCCGTGGAGATTGTCCAAGAGGATAAGGGACTCAAGAAGACTCTCATCAGTTTCCTGGGATCTTGGTTTGAAGCATTGGGGCAGGGAATGCTTAGGACCCATTCAGTCCCACAAGGGCTACAGTTTCTTTTGAGCAACTTTCCAGTGGATCACATGCAAGTGGTGGGCAAGACAAGAGACAAAAGTGTGTGGAGCAAAGAATAGAAATGCTATCTTTGTATAATAGGCCACTTCACACACACACACACACACACACACACACACACACAGAGAGAGAGAGAGAGAGAGAGAGAGAGAGAGAGAGAGAGAGAGAGAGAATGAGAATGAACAAACAGTGAATCCAGGCTGTGTTGCCTTAGATTGTGAGTGCCAGATGAAAGCTGAGTGCATAAGTAACTCATTCCCAAGCTGCATTCCACATTCAGGACAGTTTTTGGATTTCTTAAGTACCTCTTCACACAGTACATAGTTGAACTATGGAACTCACTCCCACAGGACCAACTTGGATGGCTTAAAAAGAGGCTTAGACAAAGCGGTTTTTTGGCTTGTGGTGTTAGCCAATGGGGAGAATGGTGATTGTATTATATCAGGCCAACAAACATTGTAAGCACCAAGTTTGAATGCAGCTCATCTACAGCAGAATGAAACTTCGGTTTTGTTGTATACTTAGGCAGCACAAAACAAGGGGGACACATGAAGGGTGGGTTGTGTTTGGTGGGTAACCTGGCCTGCACAACTGTCATCCATTTCACTGCTGGGCTTATGTGGAAGGTATTCCTGATTGCCTCTGCCTGTTAGTTTAAATCGGTCCATCCCAATATCCTTGCCTATCTTTTCTGTGCTTTAGAGTCATCACAGAGAAACCCAAGGCTTTCTGAATGCCTCCTTCTGATGTGGTTTGAGAACTAATAGGTGATGAAGCAACACCTATATAAAATGTCATCTTCAGTCATTGCGTGTAAATAAGTAAATATGGTTGAGTGGGTTGGTGAGTTCAGAATGAGCCAAGTTGCCAGTTGCTAGAGATGTAAAAGAGATGCCATGAGTGTGGAATTCGTGTCACAAAAGTCTCAATGGCTTCCAAAAACAGAAAGTGTCTGCTTTGCAGTAGTGACCTTTGAGGAGCTGGCTCTGCCAGTCTCCTAAACACAGCCTCTTCCCTCTCTCTCTTCTGGTGGCACATGCTCCAAGGCAGTTAAGGAGAAGGCAGGCAGAATTGTAGCTGTATAGGAACAAGCAAATTAAATGTCCTTTGGATGATGAACTATACCCTTGTCTTCCAGAAGAGGGCTTTATTGGATCTGCCCAGAATGTGTGAAGTCACATTTCTTTTACTAAATATTGAAGTTCCTCTTGGTCCACGAAAGAAAAAAATATGTAGCGCTGCTGATATCTAAGTTCCAAAGTTTATTCCAAAGCATTAAATAGATCAATATAATTCTATATTAGCATCAAGTGCCAGGAGCTGAAAAACGGGACTGCTACAGCTGGTGTGGTTTAAAGTAGCCTCAAGGAATAAAAATGCTCTGAGTATATCTTGCAAGAAGGGATGTCTTCATGCCAAGCTCAAAAATTCAACAAGGGAGCCAGCTGTACCTCCAGAGCAGCGCTGCGCAATCTTCTTTAGCTCACGGGCCACAATCCCTTCAAGGCTGTCCCCAGCACTGGCTGGGGGTGGGTGGGTGTTGTGGTCCAACACATCTTGGAGGGCACCAGGTTGCTGAAGGCTGCAGACTAAACCGTTCAACACCACCTTCTTTCCACATGGGACTGGCCTTTCTGAACTTTGCTGTTTCTGGAACCTGCTTCTTAAAATGACCCACTTTGTCCAGACTTTTAAAATTATAAAAAAAAATCTGTATTTACTGAAGCAATCAGAATTTTCAGAACTCCACTCCACTAGTCTTCTATCGTTTCAGCAAGAGACCAAGGCTTCCACTGCATTAACAACAGCAACCCTTGCCTATGAGTCCTGCAGGAAATAAAATGTGTTCTTATACATGGCAGGATGGGAAAGATCCACTGGGCGCTATAATATTTTGGGCTCTGTAGTCTCACACTTCCTGAGGGTATGAGGGTAAAAGAGCAGGACTCTTCATCCAACATCTTTCTCCACTGGGTCCTTGACATTTGTATGTGACCTCTGGGAGGTTTTAAGCTGAGCTCTTCAAGAGCAAACTCACATTCAATGTTTAATTAAGAATGATAACAGGATAAAATGTTATTGGCCTGGTACAGGGGCTGGTCTGGCTACACCGAGTGCAGGCAGCTGAGCAGCCAGCAACCAAATGGCACCATTTGTGCAATATCTTGCTCTGAGCGCCGGTGGGGGGAAGGGGGGCAGTCACTGCATCAGCAATTCCATAAGCAAAACCCCCTGCGGTTTAGGTTCAGAAGAGGAATCCAGGTGCTTCAGTCTGGACTTGGGACCAGACTTTTCAACAATCTGTGCTTACCTTTTGGCATTTATTGCTTCAAAATAATGTATTATTTCCAAAAGAATTGGAACTTGCAAACAGAGTTTATTATTTGCATTAAGAGGCGGCAAATGAATTACTAATATATAGCACATTTTTTTGTGTTATATTCTTATCCTGTCTTTCCAGCAAACGGAACTCAAGGGAACTAACAGCGATAACACACAAATTTAAAAAGTAATATAATTAAATGCCTTTCACTGCCTGAAACTAATACCCTGAGACGACTTAAACCATGAAATTATAAAACAATAACATTCTTTTTAAAGCTCTCAAAATAACAAAGCGGCTGCAATCCTTAGGCTGCAATCTTATAGCCAAGTAGGCTGGGAATAAGTCTCAATTAGCTCCACAGGACTTGCTTTTGAATAGACATGTATAGGCTTGTACTGTAACAGTACTATCTTAGGTACATCCATTCAGAACAAAGCCCCACCGAGCTCAGTTTTTAGGATTCCAACCTAAAAACTATATCATATCTGTATCAATTTCAGCAACATTTGGGGATTTATCCTGGAAGTCTTTTGCAATTCAGTTAGCAAAAAAGGGGTTTGCATGGGGCTAAAACAGAGTGGGAGACCTCTAGATTCCTAAACTGTCTCTGTATATTTGACCTTAGATCTTTGATCTTAAGACTGACATTCTAAAGTTGCGTCCTCTCCAATGTCCCCCCTCTCTCACTTATCTGACCTTGAACCTGAATCTATCCTCCTGACAACAAACAGGCCAGCATGGTTGGCTGCCTTTGTTCAGCTTTGTTAGCTGGCTTGGAACCAGAAACTTTCCTATCTAAGTTATGTACTTCCTATAATAAACAGTTTTGTTATTTTTCTTCAACAAGAGGTTGCAAGTAGTCTCTTTAACCAGATCCCCCAACCGCTACCCTCCACATTCAAGAGGTTTCAGGCAAGTACTTACTGCTTACTGCCAAATAAATATGCATATGATGGGAGAACATTGGACTCAACTGGCAAAAGGATATCTATCTGGGTAGAAGCGGCTGCAAATAGGTTCTCCTTTCAGGTGGGTGCCATTGCCATTCTAAGAGAACAATGGAAGTGTTTGTGGTGAGTTCTGGCACCTCTTTTTCCTAGGCCTAGTGAAAAAACAAAAAAGCTCAGTAGAAAGAAACCAGGCTCACATTTATCTGGGAATGAAGCCTTTTAAATTCGGAGGGATGGGCCCTGCTTTAGTCATGCTTAGTAGACCCACTGAAGTATTGTAAGCATGACTAAGATACGGGTCAGCCCAGCAGGAACATGCTGCAACAGGGACCTGGATTGGGTCCAGGGGCTCGTGAGCATGGCCGGGTTCTAGAAGAGGCAGCCCTATGCGTTGCAGCCCCTCTGGCTCAGTTCACACAATCCGAGGGGCTGGTGTGGGAGTGTGGCAGGGCTGTGGGTTTCCCTTTGCGAGGATCTGGTTGGCCACTGTGAGACCAAGATGCTGGACCAGGCAGACCCATCCACCTGCTGGGCTCCTCTTACATCTGCAACTCGCAACAGCTGCTTCTTCATGTAGCACATAGTTAAACAATGGAACTTGCTCCCACAGGAGACAATGATGGCCACCAACCTGCGTGGTTTTAAAAGAGGATCAGACAAATTCCTGGAGGAGAGAGCTATTGATTACTAGCTGCAATAGCTGTGCTCTGTCAGAGGTAGCAGAGAGCCAGTGTGGTGTAGTGGTTAAGAGTGGTAGACTCGTAATCTGGGGAACTGGGTTCGCGTCTCCGCTCCTCCACATGCAGCTGCTGGGTGACCTTGGGCTAGTCACACTTATTTGAAGTCTCTCAGCCTCACAGAGCACTTGTTGTGAGGGAGGAAGGGAAAGGAGAATGTTAGCCGCTTTGAGACTCCTTAGGGTAGTGATAAAGCAGGATATCAAATCCAAACTCCTCCTCCTCCTCTTCTGAATGCCAGTTGCTGGAGGCCACGGGAGGGGGGAGGGCTCTTGTGCTTGAACCCTGCTTGCTGGTTTCCTACTGGGGCATCCAGTTGGCCCCTGTGAGAACAGAATATTGGCCTGACCTAGCAGACCCCTCTTTTTTTTTTGTTCTTATGAGGTGCTGCTTGCAGGAACTGCTAGCTCCAAGTGGAGGGTGGTTCATGTGCCTGCAGGACGCAGCACACTGTCTTGTGGAGGAATGTGTCCTTCCAGACTGAGCACCAGAAACGGAACTTACATTCTGCCTCCCTAACTCAAGGCTTTTTTCCCCAGCCAGAACTCAGTTCCGGCCCCTCTCAGGTGGGCACCATTGCCATGGTAAAACAAGGGAAAGTTCCTGCACCTTTTCCTAGAAAAACAGCACTGTGTACACTCAATGCTTTTCTGCGGACCTAGTTCACGCATTCAGCCGCTACTGATCAAGGACATACAACTCAGCATAGATAAAGAAAAGGATGGATGTGTGCCTGTGTGAACTGGGAAGGTTGCCGTTCTCACAAACGGAGTCTCCCCATGGGCCCTAACTTATGTGGGGATAACTTGCTGCCATTTAGGACTGTGGATGCAGTGAGAGGGATTCCTGGCAGATGCTCAAAGCAGTAAAAAAGGAAACCATGAGACACACCTTCTGGAGACCTGTATGGGGAAGGGGGCTTTGGTAGGCCAGGCGTGGCCTTGCAGGTCAGCACAAGTGATGGAGGGAATGGCTGGCAGAAGCAGGCCAGTGTGCTTGGAAGCCCCGTCACCATTCCCTCTCTGGCTTTTCCATGGGTCCTCTTGGCACAGGGCGCACAGTCAGGGGTGGGTGGGATAGGCCATGTCCCATGCCATGGGGGGGGGGGGCGGCGGCATTCAATGGGCTCTGGCGAGGCAGCATCCGGGAGCATGGAAGAGTGAGTAGTAGGGCCTTTCCCAAGGTGTGAGCGTGCAGCACAAAGAATCCCCCCTGCTTTTAAGCGTCCTCCCTCCCTGCTAGAGGAGCGCAGTCACATGAAGGGAATGCGGGGGGGGGGCAGCTCCTCCAGCGGCGGCTCCTCCCGCCCGGCGTCCCCCCCCCTCGGGGGCTGACTTGGTTAAAGTCATTGTTTGGCTTCGGCATTAACTACATTCCAGAGGGACGCAGCGCCCCGTCTCCTTCCTCCTCCTCCTCCTCGCATTCCTGCCCCACACAAAGAAGTCCCTCCCTCCCTCGCCGCACAAAGGAGCAGCCCGGCGCTGCCTCGGGCCCTCCCGCCCCGGATCTTGGAGCCCAGCCGGGCGGGGAAGAGCCGAGCCGAGGAGGAGGAGGAGGAGGAGGAGGCCGGCCAGTAAGCCAGCCGGGCAGCCTCGAAGTGCAAATTCCTCCGCCGAGCGCGCCATTGACTGGCCCCAGCAAACTTCGCGCAGGCGGGCGGGGACGCTTCCCCGACAACGCCGCCTCTCCCTCCCTCCCTCCCGCCCCCCACCCGCCGGCCCGCCGGCCGCTCTGCCTGCCTGGCGAGCTTCGGTTCGTGGTGAGAGCCTCGGGGCGGGATGCCCGGGAGGTGACTCTCTTGTAGCCAGAGGCAGCGCTTGCGAGGCGGCACCGGGCGTCGGGCCGCGGCGGCTTCTGCTAAACTTTGCCGTCTGGAGCGCGCGAGGGCGGCGGCGGCGGCGGCGCCTCTCCTCCTCCTCCTCCTCCTCCCGCCGGCATGGAGAGGTACGAGGAGGGCTTGGGGAAAGCCAGCAAGTTGATGGCGGAGCTGGCGCTCTACGACGAGGGGCTCGGCCGCCGCAGGAGAGACCACCAGCCGCCGTCGGAGCTGGACGGGCGGGCCAAGAAGCAGCTGAACGGCGGCGGCGGCTGCACCACGCTGGGCCCGCCGCCGCCGTACCCGTCGGCAGAGGCTCCTCAGTCGTCGTGCCTCCCGCTGCGCTCCCTCAACGGCGGCGCCGAGGACGGCTCGTGTCCGCGCTCCGAAGTAGCGCTGCCTTGCTACAAGCGCTACTCGGCCGAAGGCTACCCGCGCGGCAAAGGAGGCGGCGGCGGGGGAGCCAGCCCGCGGGCCTCGACGTGCTACGGTGGCGGCGGCCCGTTGGCAAGCCCGCGGGGCAGCTTGGTAGCCGGGGCCGTCGAGGCGTCTTCGGCGCTGAGCCCGCGCTCCAGCTACGCCAGCACGGCCAGCGACACGAGCAAGCACTCCAGCCCGCGCGCCAGCCTGACCAGCTCTTCCGACGGCGGCGGGGGTGGCAGCGGGAGTAAGCCGAGCAGCAACCGCACCAGCGGCATCAGCATGGGCTACGACCAGCGGCACATCAGCCCGCGCTCCTCCTTGGCCGGCGCCGTCGAGCTGGAGGTGGCAGCCTCAGCGGCTGGGCGCCACGGATCCGGGGCGGCTACAGCGGCGGCCATGGCGTCGGGGGCCATCGCGGCGGCTCTGGCCAGCCCGCGCTCCAGCATCTCCAGCCACAGCTCGCGCAGCTCCCGGGGCTCGATGGGCGCCTACCCGGAGTTCCAGCTGCCGTCGCCGCGGGCCTCGCTCCTGCCCGAGGAGGGCCTTTTGTTGCTGGCTGAGCAGGCGGCAGCGGATGCCTACCCGAGGCTGCACGCCCAGGCGCCGCCGGTTGCCCTCGGGGGTCCCGACGCCGCCGCCGTCTCGCTGTCCTACGGCTCGCCGGCCGCCAAAGGCGCGGCGGCCGTCTCTAAGTTCCGGCTCCCCTACCAGGTGACGCCGTCGAGGGAGAGCGGGCCCAGCCAGGTAGAGCGGAGGCTGGAGGCGCTCACGTTGGAGCTGGAGAAGGAGCTGGAGATGCACATGAAAAAGGAGTACTTCGGTGAGTGCTTTTGCGGTACAGGACTGCGGGGGGGGGGAGGTCTTCTTGCGACAGTGGCATTGAAGAGGAAGCAGGCAAGAGGCTCTCCAAAGAGTTACAGCTTTAGGAAGTTATTAGGCCATATTTCTATATGGAGCCTGTGTTGCCTACACAGACTGGCAGCATCTCTTCAGGGGTTCAGGCAGGAAGTCTCTCCCAGCCCTACCTGGGAACTGAACCTGGAGTCTTCTGCTTATTTCTTAACGTTTAATTCCCACAACAGTCCTGTGAGGTATGTTAGACTGAGAGGCAGTGACTGGCCCAAAGTCACCCAGGGAGCTTCATGGCTGAGTGGGGATTTGAACCCTGGTCTCCCAGGGCTTAGTATTCCAACACATTAACCACTACACCACACCGGTAGGCCTAGATGCCTTCTGTCTTTGGTCCATCTAATTCAGTATTGACCCTCCAGGGTTGTCCAGGCATGGAATTTTTACCAACCACAGCTGGAGATCCCAGGACTTGAACCCTGAACCTTCTGCATACAAAGCTGGTGCTCTAAATTGTGCTCATTTTTTAAATTTGCTTTTGTGTGTGGGGGTGTAAATCCAGCATAGGGTCTTGCTAGACTCATTTGCAATTCACTCAAATCCTCTTCAATTAAAATAATAAGTGGGTGCCTCCTGAGGGCGGCTTCTGTCGCGCAATCCCAGCCATGTCTAGTCATGGTAATTCTCATTGAGAGCGTGTGGCTGCAAGCATGTTTCTTAATTTCACATTAAGTCAAATGAATCAGTTTGGGGTCATAGTATCATCTGCTGTGTTTGTTCCCTGCCCCATGGTGCTTACAGTCTAGGCTTTGATGCAGCTGGTGTGGCGGGCAGGAAAGGGAGAAGAGGGGAGGATAGCAGAAGGTGAGAGTAAGCAAATGCAAGCTTAGTGCTTAGAAAATGTTTGGAACATGTTGCTCCCATTTCTGACTACCCGCATCCTTGTGTGCCTTGTTCTTGCCCAGGCAAATCTTGCAAGGGCTGCAGAAATTCCTCTTCCTTAATTCTTAGGTGCCGGAAGAAATGACTGTTGCATTCCACTGACTTTCTTCAGGGTTGCTGACTTTATTTACTTATTTGAAATGTTTCACGTTTGTGTTTTGCTGAACAGAGACTGAAGCTACAGTCAGGGTGCAAATAACTACTTGCATGCTTGTCTTTGGGCAAGTAGCAAGCAGATCTTTTGTTAGCTGGATGAGAATTTGTTGTGTCCCCTCCCCCCCCCCCTTTTTTGAGCTGTTGAGGCATAAACATACAAGAGTAGGTCTGCAAAGGCTAACAACCGGCTTCAAGTAAATAAGCTGAGGACTAGGAGCACCCATGATTTATTTGCAAGGATGTGTGATAAGGGATTGATCAAAAGAGGTGCTCCTGTCATCTCCAAAGTTCACCAGGCTTCTAGTCCTTCTGTGGCCAGATGGAGAGGGGATTTTTGTAAAATCCACATTTAGTGGATTCAGTTGATTTCCAAGGAGTTGGAACTCTGCATGACAACCCATATAGCCACAGCATAAATTATTATTGGTGGTAATGGTAGGGGTAGTAGTAGTATCATTATATTTGTTACCTGCCCTTCACCAGTGAGTCCTGGGGGGCAGGGGTTGCAACAATTTAAAATTCAAAATTAAAAGCACATAAAACATGCTACATTCTCAAGAATAGGGTGGGTCCAACTCCTGGAAGCACACATTTCAGGTGTCAAAGGTCAGGGGTAAAGAAGTGCATCTTAAGCATTTGCTGAAAGCTATATAATAATATAAATAGCTATATAAAGCTATTTGCCATCACCTCCTGGCAAATAGAAGGGGAAGAAATGGAAGCAGTGAGAGATTTTACTTTCTTGGGTTCCATGATCACTGCAGATGGTGAAAGCAGTCACAAAATTAAAAGACACCTGCTTCTTGGGAGAAAAGCAATGACAAACCTAGACAGCATCTTAAAAAGTAGAGACATCACCTTGCCAACAAAGGTCCGTATAGTAAAAGCTATGGTTTTCCCAGTAGTGATGTATGGAAGTGAGAGCTGGACCATAAAGAAGGCTGATTGCCGAAGAATTGTTGCTTTTGAATTATGGTGCTGGAGGAGACTTTTGAGAGTCCCATGGACTGCAAGGAAATCAAACCTATCCATTCTTAAGGAAATCATTGGAATAACAGATTGTGAAGCTGAGGCTCCAATACTTTGGCCACCTCATGAGAAGAGAAGAGTCCCTGGAAAAGACCCTGATGTTGGGAAAGATTGAGGGTACAAGGAGAAGGGGACGACAGAGGATGAGATGGTTGGACAGTGTTCTCGAAGCTACCAACATGAGTTTGACCAAACTGCGGGAGGCAGTGGAAGACAAGAGTGCCTGGCGTGCTCTGGTCCATGGGGTCACAAAGAGTCGGACACGACTAAACAACAAACAACAAATATAGTAAAGGTGCCAGGTGACCTCTGCGGGGAAGAAGAAGAAGAGTTTGGATTTGATATCCCACTTTATCACTACCTGAAGGAGTCTCAAAGCGGCTAACATTCTCCTTTCCCTTCCTCCCCCACAACAAACACTCTGTGAGGTGAGTGAGGCTGAGAGACTTCAGAGAAGTGTGACTAGCCCAAGGTCACCCAGCAGCTGCATGTGGAGGAGCGGAGACGCAAACCCAGTTCCCCAGATTACGAGACTACCACTCTTAACCACTACACCACACTAGATTGTGGGGAGGGAATTCCACATTCTAGGGGCTGCTTCAAAGAATGCCCTCTCCTGCGCCACTCCCAAATTTTTGAGCGAGATGGAAGAAATGAACATGTGACCAACGCAGCGAGGCATTCTGGATTCAACAAACAAAATCTCCCCTCTGCCCGCTGCTTAACTTTCAGAACTCTGCTAAAGAACTCTGGTGGGCTCAGAAGCTTGCTCACTATTATAATGTTCTGGTTGGTCGTATTGAAACTTTTCAAAGTAAAAGTGATGGTTGGGCCTTTGGCCTCTTCTTTTGCTTAGCTTAGTTGGTAGTTTTCTTTCTCGCGTGCAAAAATCTTACTTATGTGCTGGGCAGGGGATTGGCAAATGGTGATCTAGGCAATGATATTGCTGCCCCTGCTGTGAAATTGGTGGCAGTGCTTTGTCCCTAACCTGCTGCACTGCTGTGTGAGCTGTGCAGGAGCCACTTTTGGCCTTTGCTATAAGGGGCATGCTGGCTGAAAAGTTGCAGGGCTTCATGCCTGCTTGGTCTGGTTGCCTGTGCTACTGCTGCTCTTCTAAGTGAAGAGTTTCTAACCTGAAGCAAGGTGAGGCTTGGGGCATTTGAGGTGGATTTTGTACTGTAAGCTAACCACACAGTGAATTCTTCATGAGTGCCTGGAGCTTAGGTCCTATACCGAAAGAGGCGTGTCTAAGCCTCTTGGTGAAGTTTTTACATTTTGCTTTAAGGGGGGGGGGCAGGGAGATTCTTTAACATTCACCTGCATGTACTGTGGAGTATTATTTGCAGAAACAGATTTAGAGGGTGTACCTGATCTCAGATAAACCCACCACAGGAAAGAGGCATCCTGGTTCCCAGGAAGAAAAGGGAGGGCAAATGAAGAGAGAATCTAAGGATTAGAAAATGTGACATTAGCAGAGTAGAAAAGTGCAGGCAACACACACCCATTTACAGGGGGGTTACGTCCCGGGTCATTGTGCACATCTGCAGAGTGCATGTAAGCCCACCCCGTTCTGCCCTCTTCAGGTGCCAGACATGGCATGCACGGTGATGCATGCATTGAATGCTACAAACTGAGAGTTGCCTGTACTCTACAGGAGAGAAAATCACATCTTTGGAACCCTAGGGATACCAGAGTGTGGTGTCCAAACAACTCCTCTATCAGTTACAGCTCTTGATGGCGCTCACTGGCAGGTGGGAGAAGTCAGCCTAGCTCAACTCACAGAAATTGTTTAGAAGGGTACATGCCCACTTTGCTTCCTAACTTTCCTTCTAGGAGGGTTTAGAGACCTACCTCTCTCTCTCTTTTCATATAACCCCAGAGTCTGCCCCCCTTCTGGCTTGGGTCCTGGTGCAATTGCTGGCAGTCCCTCCACCTTCCAAGCGCTGGAGCATAAGAGATTTGAAGCAGTGTTTCTCCATGTCCTGCAGCTCTTGAATGAAGATTTCATTCCCTGCTGTTCACAGTGCTAAAGGGGCATAATGCAAGCTTCCCCAACCTAGTCCCCTCCAGGTGTTTTATGATTCATTGATAGACCATTTGTCTCCCCCTTTTCCGCAAAAAAAGAGGCTTCTGGAGTGGCTTGTATACAGTCAGTTAAAGCAAGACAGTCCTTGCCTTGAAGCTTACAATTGAAAAAGAAAACAACACACAAGGGGAAAGGAACAAGGAGGAAGAGGGGAGGGAATCAAACTCAAGCAACAGTTCTTAAGCAGTTGCTCTTACAGCGACCGACTGGCACAGTTCAAGGGTAGGAGGTGCCTGATGAAACAGCTTCCCATCTCCACCACTGAGGCAGCCTGATGGAATGATAGCTTTGGACTACAAACTCCCATCATTCCCAGCCATTAAGGCACGTCTGAGGGGAACTGGTAGTCTTTTAATATCTGGAGGGCACCAGAATGAGGAAGGTTAGCCTAAGGTATGGCTGCAAAATCTGTAGAGCTCTCCCTCTCTCCTTTCGATGAGGAAAGCAACCAAGCAAGAGAAGACTGTCGTGGCCCTGGGGGCCAGAGGCTAGATTAGCTACTCCATGGCAAGTGATGGGGCTGCCTAGACTTGTGAAACATGAGAAGTCATGCAAGGTCTTTCAGCCAGGAATTGGGTAGATCGGGGCTTGAGTTGGAAGGTTTTTTCACTGCAGAAAGAGAAGTATTTGCACATAGATTGCTTAACATCTGGAAGTATAGGCCTGCCTGCATCTCTTAACGTGGTTCATGCGGTGAATTGAGATGTTGCATCTTCTGTGGAAGAGTCTCCCTCTGAATACCAGCTGTGGAGGGTATCTTGTTGTATAGTTTAGATGCAGGGAGAAGCTAAGCCAAAATTTGGCTTAGTGTGTTGTCCAAACCCGGGATCATGGTTAAGCTCTTTCCTCCTTAACTACGAGCTGTAGTCAAAGTTTGTTCTTGGCTGGGAGCAGCTTTCTGGGAGTATGGCATGCTTTTGTGGTCCTGGTAAAGCAAGACTACCTAGGATTACTGTGATGTAGTCACTATGTTACTGATCGTATGAAACAGGTGTTCTTAAAAAATGGATTTTGTTTCTTATGGAAAAATATAGGAGTGGAAAGATTCTCACCCTTCATTGCTGGATTCTGTGCTGAGAGAGCCAGTTCATGTGCTGCCTCCTGCAGCTTCCTGCTGGCTCTTACATATTCTTTTCAACTTGTGCAAGTCTAAGGTTCTTGGAGGAAAGTGCATGGCTGACCCACGTGTACAAACTCAGTCCTTGCCAGTTCCAGCTTGTTAGGCTGGCCAGGTCAGAACTGGCAGAGAGGTCAGGGACAAATAGAAGAGGATGCCTTCACCCTGGTATGGCTCCCCTTTATTACATATGTAGCCCAATAGGACAACAGCAAGAACCCATCAACAGCATACAAATCAATCAGTGTTAGAAACTGAGATATGAAAGCCAGGAGCTAAATGGCACCTTGAACCTAGGTTATGGGCGCAACAACGGAATGTCTAGGCACACTTTTTTTATAAAACAAGAATACAAAGCTGAAAATGAATGAACTGCAGCTAAAATGTTATGTTCATTTTTCACATGGTCTAGTCCTTCCCCTGCCCACCCCCGTAATATTCTTAAGGGGGCCTTTTCTCTAGTCTTCAGAGAGTAGATGTAAGCGGGGAGGCAGAAAAAGGTCCTCCTTTCCTTCCACTCTGCAGTTTTAATCTGAAATCTTAGGTGCAGTACTGCGTCCAGAGCTCAGAAAGTGCTCATGCTAATGAAATTCCCTGTCGCAAAATGCGCCTAGCACAATGGGAGTTTTGAACACTGAAATTGGTATGGCTAATTTGACCCAGCAATCCCCTCCCCCCACAAACAAATCTTAGTGCAGCCAACTAAAGACAACCAGCCATGCCTTGGGCCTCCTCCAACCTCTCTCACCACCAAGGAAATATAATAAACAAATAAAAAAAGAACCTACCCAAGTGCAGCTGACATAAAAACCACATATACACCAAGTATTACCACCCCTCCCCCTTCTCCTTCTGCCCCAACTTTATTCTGTATACAACATTATTAATGTCTCACTTCAAATGTCAAAAAGATTCTACAACCTGAAAAAGAGACAATACATGTTCTTTAATAAAAAATATTTTAAGAACAAAACAAACAAACAAAAACTGGCAGAGAGGGTGACAAATGCTTCCATAAGCAAGGAGGTTCTGCCATCTAGTTTGAAAGCTGAAGTTCATCCTCTGCTTTAAAAAACAAGTCCTTTCTAGTTGGAAAAAAATATATTAATTTCATTCATTCATTCATTCATTCATTCATTCATTCAGCTTATCTCCCTCCCTTTCAAATGGGCAGTAAAAGATCAACCATTATCCATTTTGGGGCAACGTGTATGGACTGTTGACTCAAGTTCAGGATTTTTGGGGTGATGCTACTTCTGTCGACCCATTTCAGTCTGCCATCCAATCCAGTTTTGGGACTGAAATGGCTTTAGTTACCTTGATGCCAGGAATGGCTCAGAGGCTGGAGCACTGAACCTCTCAGCACCTTTCAGAATTGTACACCACCCTTTGCCAATTTGATGCCAACCTGAGGATCTGAACTGCAAATCTTGTCAGACTCTGCTGAGGCAATCTGCTGTAACTTTTTCTCAATTGTCCTGTCAGGCTAAGGGGAACTGTATTACATTGATTTGCTCATAGCAAATGCCTTCCCTTCTCTCCAAGGAACTCAAAAGTTATCCCTCTCAAGTACATCCTCGCAACAATCCTGTGAGGTAGGATAGGCTGAGAGCTAAGGTCACCCAGTGAACTTTGTGACTGACTGGGAAATTGAATGTGGGTCTCTCAAGTTTTAGCTCTAGTTGGTATGCTATTTGCGTTGCTTTCTAAACGTTATTAAATTTGTTTTGGCTGTACTTCTGTGTCGGGCTGCCCTTAGAAGATTGTTCTTTGAGGTCACCTGATGGGTTGGTTTCTGAGGAACTGATTGGAAAGCCAGGGGTGCTTTTCTGCTGTGGCCCCTGATGAAAGGACTCATATATGGAATCCTTTCTGGGAAGTCAAGATGGCTTTTCACTCTGTCAGGGATTCCTCAGTGCGAATATCAGTTGAGAGCAGATAGAATTCCCTGAATGACAGCATCAATTGGCCCCTTAATTATTTGACTAAATGGCCCATGAAACCTAGAATGCCACCTCATAGGTGGTAGTGTGTGTCTCTAGTACTTCACAGTGGTACCATTTGTGAGGTAAGCTGCTCTCCCTACCCTTTCTCCACATCATTTCTGAGGAGGCAGACTATAGGGAGGTGGATGGAAGCCTAGGGCTCACCAACGGCCTCCATCTGTTGTCTTGGCTGTGTACCACTTCAGAATGTAGGTAGGGGCTTGTGTGTTGGGAGGGCTGCCCTGCAGGAAAGGAAAACACCTACCTACCTACACCCCCCCCCCAAATTAGCAGGTCAAAGAGAATTTTCCTCCCTGACATGCTAGTCTTCCATATGAAAGGATTTTAAATACTATTTGGAGGAGCATTCCGTCTTGTGGTTCTCCCCCCACCCCACTTGCTGCCTGAGGTGGTACAGCACAGACACAGGTTTTACCACCTTCGCGAGAATTAGGAAATCAAATGTTCCTTCACCTAATCTTTTAACAATGTTATAAAATGTAATGGGACTATTAGAAGCAACTTTAATTTTCATTGTTTCACAAGATTGGTTGCTTTTGTGGGGAACATGGGTGCCAAGCTTTGTTGATGATTAAAATACTCCCCTCCCCCCGCACCACCATATGGGTAATATTTTAAAAAAATATATGATCAGCTGGATAACTCAGTTGGTTACAGCATGGTGCTGATAATGCCAGGATTGCAGGTTGAATCCCTGTTTGGGACAGCTGCATATTCCTGCATTGCAGGAGGTTGGACTAGATTGTGTGATTCTATGACCCTATGAGTATTTGACTGGTCAGCTGACCAAATCCTTTATAATTGGCCCAATGCCAAGCCCCCCTGCGTGCCCATCACATCTTCCCCTATATTGCTGCAGTTAAAGGAGATTGCTTGGTATTCTAGTTTAGGCTGTAACCCAAGTTCGCATGGGGGCAGTGAGGGCATTCAAGAGCATGCATTCCTTGTTTTTGTGTTTCTAACTGTTCTTAAATGTTTTATATGTAAATTGCCTTGAGATGGTGGTTTAGAAGGCAGTAAATGAAATAATAAACATTAATAAACAAGTGTGAAGAAGCAACAGCCGCAACAGCTGGGGTTGATGGCAGCACAAGAGTTGTAGTCTAAAACCAGAGCACCAGGTGGATGGTGGCTGATCTTTAGAGAGTGCAGGACTTCATGGCAAACAAGTATCTGTGGAAAGTATGCCCTGAAGCTAAGTAGATTGAATGCCATTGTCCCAGGGCAGGGAGAACCTGTTCTCATAATTGCCTCCACATTAATCAGAATGCTATAGCTGTAAAGCTGCAGTATAAACCTGCTTGGGTTTTGGCTTTTCATCAGTTGCGTGACGGACACATGTAGGCTTTCTATACCCATTTGCCCTTGGTGTCTCTAAGTATAATAGTCAAATATTTCCTTGGATGTATATGTCAGCAATAAGCAGCTGTACTTCCTCCCTTCTTCCTGCCTAGTTCTGAGAAGGCAGGAGGTAAGAAAATGGGTGAGGGGTCTAGTGTTCCTAATGTTTACTGTAGGGCTCAATCTGTGTCTTGTAGGTGTGGCCTTTCATGATGGAGAGGAGAAACTCTTGCACATGTAAAGATAGCATGTCAGGGATAATGGGTTCTCCTGGCATGCTAGTCTTCCAGATGAAAGGGCTTTAAATAGGTATTTGGGGGGAACATTCCACAATGTAAGTCTCCACTTGCAATCAGAAGTGGTACAGCCCAAACTCTGGCTTACTGCCTTCGTGAACTAGGAAATTAAATGTTCTTGGTTGCAGTGATGGGTCACAGAGTGGTTCTGTGGCTTGCAAAGTGTGAACTCTTGGTTAACTCTGAAGAATGACTGGTGCAAAATCGGCAATGGGAGAGAGACTGGCAGCCACACTCCTTGCCCCAGGTAGATCTTGCTTAGCTGGCCAGAAAACAATGACTCTGGCAGGCTTTTGGTTTCATGGCTGGTAACTCAGAGCAGAGCTTGTCAATCTGTGGGCTGGGCTTTGCTAACTGTCTGTTACTGGCTGTGTCTCGGCTGGCTGCATGTATCACAAGAATATATCTTGCCAGCCTTGGCATGTTGACTCATCCTCCCTGTAGGTCCATCTCCAGAGATTTCAGTGTTTCCAATTACTGTGCTCTGTGGAAGCCATGCAGCTAATTCTGCAATCAAGCAATATACAAACACTGTTAAATAAGAATTATAAAAGCATTCTGGTAGCATTCTGAGTTTTGTGGGATGCTGCTGGTATTCATTCTGTGTCTGGAAGAGTATCTTGGCACCAGCTATCCTTTCCTTTCCCAAGGGAGGAAATTGCTGGGATGGTTTTCATCTTGCTGCTTCGCGTGCCAGTTTTGTGGAGGAAAATGTTGACCTGATGGTGCAAATGATGCTGTCGTTGTGATCTTCCAAAACAAATCGTAGTATTGGAGAGAACGCTCAACAGTTGTGTGTACTACAGCAAATAAATTAAGTACAGATCCATGGAAGCATTTACTTATTTATTTTCATTTATTTATTTAGGGCTTTTTGAATACAGCCTTCTATTACAGGTAACCTTGAAGCAGCTTACATATACCAGTGCAATATGAATCAAATCATAAAACTGTAGACCCAGAGTTGAAAGTAAACCTGTCTTGACCAACCTGCTGCTCCCATCTGCCAGCCAGTACCCTCAGTCAGCCTCACTGGTCTATTTGTTCCAGTTTCATATCAGCCAACACAAGATTTTGGTTATTTTTTTAAGCAAAGGCTGCTTTTGTTGAAGTTGAAGTATTTTGTTGAAGTATTTTTGTGGTGATCTGACCTTGGTTGACTTGTCTGCGGTTCTTAGGAACATGAGAATCTGCCCTCTAGGCCCATCTGATCCAAGTATCCTGTTCTCACAGTGGCCACCCAGATGCCTATAGGAAGCAGGCAAGCAGGACCTGAGCACAAGAAAGCTCACTCCTCCTGTGGCTTTCTTCCAGCAATGGATTCAGAGCCGTTACTGCCTCTGCCTCTGGATACCCAGCATAGCCATCATGGCTAGCAGCCGTTGATAGCACACTCCTCCATGAATTTATCTAATCCTGTAGAAGCAAATTCCAAAGTTTAACTATGCACTGTGTGAAGAAGTGCTTCCTTTTGTCTGTCCTGAATCTTCCAATATTCAGCTTGATTGGGTATCCACAAATTCTAGCATTATGAGAGAGGGAGAAAAACATTTCTCTGTCCACTTTCTTCGTGCCATGCCTAATTTTATAAACGACTATAACCTCACCTGTTACTCTCCTTTTCTCTAAATTAAGAAGTCCCCAAACGCTGCAACCTTTCTTCCCTATGAAGAAAGTCACTGCATCCCCTTAATCATTCTACTTGCTCATTTCTTAACCTTTTCCAACTCTGCAATATCCATGTTGAGGTTTGGTATCCAGAACTCCACACAATAATCCAAATGCTATTGAACCATAAATTTGACATTGGTAGTCTCCCCCCCATTCCTTTCCTAATGATCTCTAGCTTGGAGTTTGCCTTTTTCACAGCTCCTGCACATTGAGTTTAAAGGTTTAAGGCAGAGTTAACTTATCACATCTTACACTATCCTGTACCTGTATAAACATCCAAAAGTTGTCTTATGGGGAATTAGTCTAATAATCCATCTAGATCAGACTCGCCCACTCTGACTGGCAGCACCTCTCTAAAGCCTTGGGGGCTTTCTCATGCTCTGTCTGCTTGAGAATTTAAAATGGAGATGCTGGGGATTAAACTGGATTATCTGCGTGCAAAGTGTGTTCTCTGCTGGGGAGCTACAGTCTTTCATCACGTCTGCAAACCTGTTTTAGGGGGCTATATTGAAGGTAGGTGTCACTATGGAGAATGCCCTACTCTGCTCCACTATGAGGTGGGTATCTTCAGGCCATGTTAACAAGGCCTCTTATGCAGAGCGGAGACTGGTCTGGTCTGGAGAAGGCATTCACATTGATCCTGAGCTCCTGAGCTGCTGTCATTAAAAGGGTAAAGGGACCCCTGACCATTAGGTCCAGTCGTGGCCGACTCTGGGGTTGCAGCGCTCAGCTCGCTTTATTGGCCGAGGGAGCCAGCGTACAGCTGTACGGCGTACAGTACATGTGGCCAGCATGACTAAGCCACTTCTGGCGAACCAGAGCAGCGCACGGAAATGCCATTTACCTTCCCGCCGGAGCGGTACCTATTTATCTACTTGCACTTTTACATGCTTTTGAACTGCTAGGTTGGCAGGAGCAGGGACCGAGCAATGGGAGCTCACCCCGTCACGGGGATTCGAACCGCCGACCTTCTGATCGGCAAGTCCTAGGCTCTGTGGTTTAACCCACAGCGCCACCCGCGTCCCTTGCTGTCATTACTTTGGTTGAATTAATTCAATATGCTATGTTAAATACTGGGTGTTGGCCTACATATATGGGAGGTAATATCCCAGACCTTTCAAGATACAAGACTTGGATCTGGTCCCACTCTCGCTGCTGTCCTTGCACATGAGAGGATCTTCATAAAGCAGCCTTCCAGCCACCTGTCCTGAGGTTTTGGACTTCAACTCCCATTAGCCCCCATCATGGCCAATGGGCAGGGATGGAGAGAGTTGTTGATTTCAGCATCCGAAGGGCACCAGGTTGGGGAAGGCTGCCATAAGCAATAGTACAGCCCTACCACTCCCCTGGGTGTGTGTACTTAGAACACCAGGCTGCTCCTGTTACAAGGAATGGCAGGCATGCAGGCTTAGTCATGGCCTGGTGTGCTGAATGCAGACCTTCTGTGCCCTATGGGATTCCTCTGTGTGCAAGTGCCATGTCTGTGGTGGACTGGCTCAAACCTACAATGTGCATGTGGTGTGGAAGATCTGGCTTCTCTTACTGGAGTGTGTTCTTCCTGCCAATATCTCATTCCATCTTTTTTTATTAAAAAAAACTGAATTCTATTAGAATGCAGCCAGTAATGGAATTGGTAGTGAGAGCCAACAAACACTGGGAAAAGATGCTATAACCCATCAGGACATTTTTTTAAAAAACACCAAACCGCTAAGCCCAGCCCTATCCCAACAGTCATGTGGTTTCATTTAGCAATCAGCCAAAGCTACTGTGTTTTCTTTGTGTCTTGAAATATCCTTTATCTGAAGAATAACATAACTTGGGATGTTTCAAACATTTGGACTGTCTGCAAGGAAACAGGAGGAGGGCATCTCCCAAGAAGATCATCTGACTGTGTCAGGGTGGTTGTTGAGGTTTTTTTATTTTATTTTTGAAAAATAAAAAACCTAAGTTGTTTGCTTTCCTTGCCTTGCTGGAGCCAGGAAACATCTTTGTCTCCTGGGAACAGTGTGAAGCAGAGGAAAATACATGGGGTGTAACCCAGTTGGAACCCTATTCCAGGAAGCGGAACAGCTGTCAAAGGATTTTAGAATGGTTAAATTTATGTGGGAGCTGATCTAATATGAGGAGTCTGCCCTAGGAATCTGGGCTCAAACCCCCACCCTAGCAAAGGAGCCGTGGGGCATACTTGTCATCAGTAGATGGTAACATGCAGCCTCCCCATAGAATATATGATGATGGGCAGCTGTAAACTAATTGCGGTCTCTGTGCATTGGGCATGCCTTGTGCTTACATATCTGTAGTGTCAAATTTAACAAAGGAGGGGGACAAACAAAGATTTTAAAAAAGACAGGAAGAACATGCCACACAGTGTCAGTTAACACTGAGAATACAAAAGCCATCCGAAATGATACATGTTAAGGTATAAGCACTCTGGATGTCCAAACAGTATATGCACATGAAATTAGTGTTTCTACACTGAAATGTAGCAAGGTTGGTGAGGTGCTCAAACCATTGGTGGTGGATATTTATCCTCCCAGGCTTGAAGCATAAGTCTCTTGGCAACCATAAGGGCTCACAGTGTCCACTTTTGCTGTCCTGCTGTTAATCCCCATACCATAGGAACATAGCTTAAAAGTACACAAACATCTGCAAATACCGAATATTTCACTACTACAAAGTTGATACAGCCCCCCCCCCACTGCCACCATCACAGAGCAAGCAAGTGTTTTATGATAACTCATTGAGGGTTAAAGAAGTAGGAACGTTCATTTGCTGAAATAGTTTGATATTGAGACCATGGGAGGTTGTAGTCCCAAAATACAGAAACCAGACTTGGGCCAGCATCTATGCAGCTCTGCTCAGAGTTTCCCCAAGCTGTCTGTGCTCTCATGAATGAGGGAGGGCTCTGTGTCCACTCAGGGTGTCATAATCTCAAATTACACATTGAGAATGGAGTTGGGAAGGGAAGTAGCTTGTGCCAGAATTAGAGGCTCCAAAGCTGGTTTAGATCCTGATCTGTTCTGTTCTAACTATAACCTCTTTGCAGTTTGGTGGAGCCTGATTATCTGCTTTGAGCTTTTGTGGGGGTTGATGAGGGTAAAGTTGACCAACCTGGGTGGGTGAGTGTAAGTTTGGTAAGACCACCAGCATGGTGTGATTCGCTGCCAGACAGCTGTTCCATCCCCATCAGCTGTGACTTTCAGAAATCCTATGAGTTGCTGGATTTGTTCCATTCATGTTCATGACTTCCCAACTGCATTACAGTGGTACCTCGGGTTAAAAACTTAATTCGTTCTGGAGGTCCATTCTTAACCTGAAACTGTTCTTAACCTGAGGTACCACTTTAGCTAATGGGGCCTCCCGCTGCTGCCGTGCTGCTGCCACACGATTTCTGTTCTCATCCTGAGGTAAAGTTCTTAACCCGAGGTACTATTTGGGTTAGTGGAGTGTGTAACCTGAAGTGTCTGTAACCTGAGGTACCACTGCATCAAGTGTCCAGTCTTGTCCAGGGCAAGTAGCACAGAAGGAGCTTTGACATTGCCCCTAACACAAAACCAGTGGAGGCTGTTCGTGCCTTCACAACAGAGCCAAGCAGTGTGGGATGAAGTGATTCTTACAGAATTGAATACCACTGTATGTGAAATGTACTACCAACTTGGATGGTTGTAAAACAAAATTGGACAAATTCATGCAATGTAAGGCCACCATCAATAGCTGCTACTAACCAGAATGGCTGTGCTCTGCCTCCATAGTAATCAGAGGCAGTAGTAACACTTCAGAGAGAGTGCCAGTTGCTGGAAGTCACAGGAGGGGAGAGGGCTCTCAAATTCAGGTCCTGCTTGCAGGTTTTCAACAGGCATCTTGTGGGACACTGTAGGAACAGGATGCTGGCCTGATCCAGAAGGCTCTTCTTATGTGGTGAGGACTAGCAACGTGGGTGGTTTTTCTGTGAATTTATGCAGGGTGTGTGTGTTAGTGGCTATTGGCTATGATGGCTCAATCCAGCCCTTGCATTCAGTCAGAGGCCCTGTACCTGCTTGCCATATGATGGGCTCAAACAAGATGGCAGCTGCCTTAGTCATGCCCAACTTGTGGGCTTTTCACGGGCAT
Organism: Podarcis filfolensis; assembly: GCF_964270895.1. Classification (NCBI taxonomy): domain Eukaryota; kingdom Metazoa; phylum Chordata; class Lepidosauria; order Squamata; family Lacertidae; genus Podarcis; species Podarcis filfolensis. The sequence continues at coordinate 53,256,543 of NC_139611.1, read as the reverse complement.
CTCAATGGCCACTGCTGGAGAAAGGATGTGCTGTGCTAGATGGTCCTTTTGGCCTGATTCAGCAGGACACCTCTTATGTCATGAGAATGGGGCCCATAGCCTGCAGGCTAAATGAGGCCCTCCAATCTCTCCATCTGGCCCTTGGGACACTCTCTAGGCTACACCCCCCCCAAAGGCCTTGCTGTGCAACTCCCTCGAGTGCCTTTTCCTTTGCTGGAATGTGCCCTTGGCACCCACAACTTCTAGACATTTTGCCCATTCATGCATATAAAGTTAATGGAGAGATAAGTACTCATTTTGTTGCCTCCTGTTCCTGAGCCAGTGTGTGGATGATTTTATTTCATTCCTATGGGGAAGAGCAGGAGGCATCAATGAGGAAATATGAATTGGGTGGGAAGGTTCATTATCTGGTTAGTGTCCTCTCTAGATTTCTTTAGACCTGTTTTAGATCTGGCCTCTTTAGACTCCCTTGAGTAATGGTTTTGTGTGGTGCTTGTGCTGGTGGCTTCGGTGGACATTCTTAGGGCCTTTTCCAGCCTGTGACTCATGGAAATTAATGGACATTATTAACTTGAGTCTGTTAATTTAACTGAGTCTTCTCTAACTTCAGTTAGCATAAGCTACAACCCAGTTATTGGGACTGGGTGGCACTGCGGTCTAAACCACTGATCCTCTTTGGCTTGCTGATCAGAAAGTCGGCAGTTTGAGTCTACACAATGGGGTGAGCTCCCATTGCTCTGTCCTCCCTTCTGCCAATCTAGCAGTTCGAAAGCATACCAGTGCAAGTAGATAAATAGGTACCGCTGTGGCGGGAAGGCAAATGGTGTTTCCTTGTGCTCTGGCTTCCGTCACAGTGTTTTGTTGCGCCAGAACTGGTTTAGTCATGCTGGCCACTTGACCTGGAAATCTGTCCATGGACAAACTCCAGCTCCCTCAGCCTGAAGCGAGATGAGCGCTGCACCCCATAGTCGCCTTTGACTGGACTTAACAGTCCAGGGGTCCTTTACCTTCTTTACCTTACAACCCAGTTACAAGCAAAGATGTACTTGTTCTTGAGTAGTATGATCAATCACATACAGCCTGAGAACATCGGCTTCTGTCTCAGTTTGAAACTGTACTGCACTATGAGGTACCATCCTTTCCTTTAACTGCCTCAATGCTCAGTGGAATGGAGGATTGTGGCCTATAGTCCTGAGATTTAAGGAAGAATTTTAATAGCTCATCCCCAGAAATTCCCAGTTTCCCCACATTTGGGACACCCATGAGAAGCTTCTGCGTCCCCAAGTCTTTCAGTGTTTTATCTGCTCACCATCCCTGTATCTCTGTCAGGAATGCAGTGTTGTGTTACTCAGAAGAAGAAACTTAAGATTGCTCCTGAAGCAAAGTTAGTGCCCGCTTAATATGTATGTATGCTCTGCATTTTATTTCTGTTAAGTATGTTAAGACTCAGAGTCCTATTTAAATTATCAATAAACATTTTATTTATATAACTGTATGTGGTGTTATACAGTATATTGTAGATTTTTAAAGGGCAGGTCCCAGCCACAAGGATTTTACTTTCTTTATCTTGACAGTGTGGGAAGTAGCAAAAGAAGTGGGTTGGGGAGTGGGGAGGCAGAGGAGGAGAGACAAAATAACCAATTTTCTATAAGGGTTATACATGCAAAATAAGTTAAGACCTTTCTCTGTTTAAGTTCAAAAGCTCTTAATAGGGCCAGAAGGTTTCTGCATTAATTCTGAGCTGTAAAAACCTGTTCCCTGGTTCTTTTTTTGTCTAAGTGGGCCTAAATGATTCTGGCAGATTATACTTTTGTAATAGATTTTGAATAATTTCACATTGACTTCCCATGTTGCTTGAAAGATGATGTCCCATTCTTCTGATGAGATGTGTATATGCTTATGAGATTTCAATAGTGCCACTTCTGTCCTTAATTCAGTGGTGGCCCAGTCCATCTATGGCCAAGGGACAGAGGCTGGCATTCTGGGAGGTGAGGGACCTAGCAGTCTTCGTTAAAAAAAATAAATCTGTTCTATTTCTAGTAGTTTAATCCACATTTTATTCCCCCACCCCATCTCTGAGCCCTACAGCAGTTGGGAAATCACCTTGGCTTGAAATGTTTTCAAAGCAGGGGTTGACTTCTGTCACTCTTTTGTATTGGGGGGGGTGGGGGTGGGGGGGAACTTTTGTATTGCTCCACTTACTTGCTTGGCTAGACTCCCAGTGTGCTTTCCAGTACTGTATAAATTCTCTTCAAAGAGAATACCCAAATTCTTGCACATATAGACTTGTTCTATTGTGTGCCCATCTATTTGCCAGTTATGTTTTGGTGAGCAATGTCCAAATAACATTATTTTGGATTCAATATAATTTATCTTCTTTGTAATATACTATAAGCCTTTTTAAGTAGTTTCTTCACACCTAACCAGGTAAGAGATATTAACACTAGTGTCAGGGAACTGCCATCGGAGCTAGAGGCGGAGGGAAGGCTCTAGAGGGGTTGCCGGAGAGGGTCCCAGTAGGGAGAGAGGCAGCTCATCTGCTGGGGAAGGAAATCAGCGTAACACCAGTGGAGAAGGGGGGCAGATGGGGGAATCGGAGAGGAGGCTCCAGGACTCTTCACCGGAGACCAGCGGGGAGAGCACGGGTACGCCACTGCCCACGCCCTCCCTGCGCAGAAGACTTCCGTGCAGGGAGAGTAGGAGGAGACTTGGCGTCAAAGAACTTCTTTGCTGGAAGAGGTTCAAGAAACGCCCACTGACGGATTCTGCCAGCGACTGAGACAGTCACGAAGTGAAGGGCTGTCCAGACAGAAAGGGTTCAACCAGGTAACCTAGCCAGGAGTGGCGGCAACTTACGCACGAGCAACCCCTAGAACCATTACAACTAGTTTATCTGCATACATTAAATTCTAAACCTTTCTGCCGTATGTAACAGGTGAGCCCACATCCTCTGTTTCCAGTATATGGACTATGTCATTTATATAATTATTAAACAGGATAATTGCCATTAGGCAACCTTGTTTTATTCCCCTGATAGACTGTTGTTCAATTTCCCCAAAGTTTCCCAAACTCTTAGGTTTCCACATTATATTTGAACTAACAGGATGTTGCACGTGTTTAGTGCTCATTTCCATGTTATTTGATTCCAGAAAATAACCAATTGCAGTCCTCTTAACCCTGAAAATCATGGGAGTAAAGTAGTGAAATTTGAGGTGATATACCAGCATACAGTTTTTTCCTGCTGTTTTCATGGGTGAACAGAAGCAGCGTGCATGTGTGGAAGGGATGAGGGAGGGTGACCTTTTTCAGTGATGTTCATTATTGTTTCATACCACACCCACTGGTGTGGTGAAATTCAATGTAACATGCTGGCATACTAGTTGAACAGTCCCAGTGTCATATCACAATAGGTACTGCAGTGTGAGAGGAACATTTGTAAACAGGACAGAAGTGCAGAGCATTATCATCAGAAAAACTAATGCAATATTCCCCACATCTAAACGCACCCTTAATTGATTTAGTAGTAAAAGATCCTTCTGTATAGTTGTTGAACTGACACAATATAATGTTTGGTCTATGATTGTGCCTTATTCCAAAGACCGCCTCTGTTTACAGTATAAAATGCTGCCCATAGAACTAAAAAGCTGGAAAACTGCCGTTGCTGTTGTTAAAGCCTATAACATGAATCAGTGTGAATATACAAGTTCTACCATAACCACCATGAGAGGGTTTTCTAATATCACATTTGAGATTACCTCCACCTGATCACTTAGGGAGGGTGTGCAGCAGGGTGGACAGTACACCCCTGTTATATTATTTATAATACACCTTGCTTAAGCTACATAATTTTCATCCTGGCAGCTGTTCAGTGCTGTGTTTTTTGGTGAAATGAATTGAAATTGCCAGTGATCTGCTCCTGTTGGACTAATGGCTTTGGAAGCAGGGGTAATGGGCAACAGATCCTCATGCCACAGTGTTTCCCAGGAGAGAGAGCACTGTCAATGAATTTGCAAAAGGATGGGCAGCATCTAGCTGTGTTTGTGAATGAGCTCTCAAAAGCCAAGGAAATGGACTTCTGCCATCTTTGGAATGAGAACAGGAGAATCAAAGGGGTTGTTTCTCCTGGCTTGAAATGTCAGCAGCAGCAGTCAGTCAGTCACTGATGTGCTCAGATTCTGAAAGAGTGCAGATGGCGGCAGCGAGGTGCCAGAGGACTCTAAAAGAGCTGTTTGCATGGCCAAAAATAAACTTAGTTAATAGGGCGAAAACTTCAGCTGAGGCAGCATTGAGCAGTGCTGCTTGTGCTCCAGTGTAATTGTATGGTGACATTTCCTGGGCTGTTCTACACAGTATGTATTGCGTATTCCTCTTTGGGAATTGTAAACACCTCCTTTTGGAAGATCTCATTTCCATTGCTTCAAAACTACTTGGGTCTTTAAACATGATGGTAGACATGTGTAATGTATTATTATTATTGTTTTCTAAAACTGTAGAGTGGGGCAGTTTCTAGCAATACAGTGGTACCTCGGGTTACATACGCTTCAGGTTACAGACACTTCAGGTTACAGACTCCGCTAACCCAGAAACAGTACCTCGGGTTAAGAACTTTGCTCCAGGATGAGAACAGAAATCGCACAGTGGCGCGGCAGCAGTGGGAGGCCCCATTAGCTAAAGTGGTGTTTCAAGTTAAGAATGGATCTCCGGAACGAATTAAGTACGTAACCAGAGGTACCACTGTACTTCAAATACACCACAATGATGAAACCAACCAGATAAACTATCAGCAACAGCAACATAGGAATACTAAAACCACAGGGTGCTTTTACTATTTTACTCCCAACTTCCTGGAACAAGAAGATTATTTTTACTTGATGGTGGAATCCCTTTAGACTCATCACCATCAGCCCTTCCAGGGTAGGGGAAGGACACTCCACAATTGAAGGGGTGTGTGCACAACAGAGAAAGCTCCTGTATGTATCAGTATATGTGCCAGTTGCATGTGCCAAGCTGTAAAGTGGGTTTCAGCTGCAGTTTACTGAGTTCATGAACATTCAACTTGTGTTGCAGTCAACTGTCAATTACTCTCTTTATAAGAAGAGTCCACTTAGGAACAATGGTGTCAACTGCACAAGTCTGTTGACGCCATACCTGATGGAAACTCCCTAGGGGCTCTTGGGAATCTGTTGGCTTCTTGAGATGGGTTGTTTCTAATAAGCCCACCACTCCTACAGAAAGGAACAGAACCAACCAGTGTCTTGGTAGCTTTTCCCAGTCATGCTTTCCCCAATATTTCTACCTTATATTCCTGCAAATGCCCTCCTCTCCTTCAATATTCTGACTCTCTCTTGGTGTCCCTTACGCCTAGAACTTCTCCCAGGACATCCATGTTCTTCCAACCTTTCTTCAAAGCCACCTCTTCCATCCTTCTTTTGGCAGACTACACCTTTGTCCCTCAGCCTCAGCTGAAATGAAGACCAAGCCGTCTTTGCTGCATCTGCTAATTCCGTCAGTGGCCTCTCCCACAGTTGGAATCTCAAGATAGGGCCAGTTTATGTTAGCCTGAAAAGCTCCATACATAGATAGATGGTGTTGCAAAATGACACAGCTCTGGCTCAGCCCTACTCCCCCATGTCTGTGGCGTGCAAGTTCTGTTTTGAGCAGATACACTGAGCCATGAATCATAGAATTGTAAGGGACTCTAGCCCCCTGCAAATAGATCATATATGCCAGATGGCCATCCAACCTTTGCTTTAAAAACTCCAAGAAAGTAGGGTCCACCACCTCTCATGGGTCCACTGTCAGAACAGCTCTTCCCAGCAGAAAGGTCTTCCTGATGTCAGAATCTCCTATTGTGTAACTTGAAGCCATTGTCAACATCCTTCTTAAATTGTGGCACCCAGAATTGGACACAGTATTCTAGGTGTGGTCTGACCAAGGTAGAAGAGAGTGGTACTATTATTTCCCTTGATCTGAACACTATACACTATACACTACACACTACATCTGTTGATGTAGCCTAGAATAGCATTGGCTTTTTTTTGCTGCTGCATCACATGGTTGACTCACATTAGCTTGTGGTCTACTAAACCTCTGGATCCTTTTCACATTTACTGCTGGCATGCGAGGTGTCCCCCATCTTATTCTTACATTCGTCCGTATTGCAATTCATTTTGTTAGTTGGGGCCCAGTTCTCCAATCTGATTCTGTCTTTAGTGGCATTGGCTACCCCTCTCAGAATTCAATTTTTGGAAATTTAGCTTTTGTGTGTGTTGTCTTTTCTTTTCTTCTTAAGGAACAAGGGGGGGGGGAGCAGTTTCTAGCACTTAATAGTTGCAACGTTCCATGCTGAAATAAATGACTGAAAGCCTGTGTGGGATAGTGCAGTGTTGGGTCCCCATATGTTGTTGGACTACAACTCCCATAATCTCTGACCACGGGCTAAACTGGTTGGGAATGATAGGAGTTGTAGTCCAACAGCTTGTGGGGACCCAAGGTTGGAGAGCACTCATGTAGTGGTTAGTGTCGGACTAGGACCTGGGAGAAACGGGGTTTCAAATCCCTACTTGGCCATGAAGCACCCTAGGTGACCTTGGGCCTTGGGTCACTGCCTCTTAGCTTAACCTACCTCAAAGGGTTGTTGTGGGGATTAAATGAGGAGGGGGAGAACCATGTTGACCACCTTGAGCTCCTTGGAGAAAAAAGGTGGGATCAAAATGCTATTAAATACATAACTCCTGGCACCTATTGAGCAATAAGAACAACTGGCTTCATGGGTTGGTAGTGCCTGCTGGTTAGGCGTTTGCAGCTGTTAGCTGGATTTTTACTGGGCTCTAATTTTCCTTCTCTCTCTTCTCCATAGGCATTTGTATCAAGTGCGGAAAGGGGGTATACGGGGCCAGCCAGGCTTGCCAGGCCATGGGGAACCTCTACCACACCAACTGCTTTACATGCTGCTCTTGTGGTAAGTCGCGTGCTTTTATGGCCTCTTGCAAAAAAATGCCTTAACTTGTGTCCCTGTTGGATTTTGAGGCCTGCCCCTTGGGGTGCCTTCACTGCGTTCATGGCATTTTGATGAATCGAAGGTCTAACTGTAAAATGAAGGCAAAATTTGGAATACTTGGGGAAATCTGCAGGTTATAATGGATTGCAAAAGTAGTGATGCTGTGACTCACCAGAAGTGAGGTGACTGGTGCTCTACTTAACCCACTGTAGAGCAGAATACCTGTGGTGGTCCAATTTCAGCTGGAAAGTGACGCTTCATTTTTATTGCTATGTTTCCAAAGTGTCCAGGCAGGTCTCATCATATGCAGGGGTTACATTCCTGGCTATTGTGTATATAAGCAAAATCATGCAAAGCCAGAATGGCTCCTGGAACTCTACATGTCTAAAGCCTGCATTGAGCAGGCCTTGCCCCCCCATGCAAGATGGGGAGCTTTTTTAAACTGCCCTCCTTGCTTACCAGGAACTGGGAATGTTGTGCAGTAACAGACTTTGGGCTCTCAAATTTCAGCAGCACCTTAAAATTTGACCCTCTCCCTGCTCCCCCTTCTCATGCTCCATGCTACAGCATTGTTGTAGCACCCCCTACAGTGCAATATTCAGTGCGGCTGAACCAATCATGCTACCCTAAAGCCACCTCTGAGTTGCATGAGGACTCTGGAAGGTCCTGTAAGGCTCCAACGAGGTCCTGTGAGATTTTGTGAGATCTCAGATGACCCTTCCAGGGGGGGTTTCCTGTTCTTCTATCCCATATATTTATTTTCCTGCTGTCAGCATAAAGCTGTGATCATTCATGTAAAATCAACCTAAGATGAGATCTACCTGCACAGATACTGGAGAATATTTAAGATGATAAGGGCTTTCTCAAGGGCAGCCTCTCAGTACCTATTTTAATGACTCTTTGACACAAGGGAAAAAAATATATTTATTTTCATGGGCCTTTTAAACTCTGTTTTTAAAATATGTTGGATTTTGCTGGGTGGTTGCTAATGTGGTTGTATAACTTTGTAGGACTTGCATGGCTGCTTGCCATGGTTTGTAGACTTCTCTGATTTAAAATGACTGTATTTATTTATTTAAAATATTTCTATCCCTTTTTATTGGAAAAACAATTTCAGAGTGGCATGCAATAAAACATAGCATATAAGCAACAAAATCAAAATCAAAATAAAATGGCATAAAATAAAGCAGATGTTTTAGTGTTAGTGCTTCTAAAAAAGAATTTTATTTATGTGGATTTGTTGGGGGGGTGTTGTTTGGTAAAAAGATTTAAATAAGTTTTTACAATTAAAAATCCATCCTCGTCTCGTTGATACAGTTTTACAGTGGTACCTTGGTTTATGAACTTAATCCGTTCCGGAAGTCGTTTCTTAAACCAAAGCCGTTCTTAAACTGAGGCGCGCTTTCCCTAATGAGGCCTCCCACCGCTGGTGCTCTTCCACCACTCAGCTTCCGTTCATAGACCGAGGTAAAGTTCACTAACTAGAACACTACTTCCGGTTTTGCGGAGTTTGTATACCGAATAGTACGTAAACAGGGCTGTTCTTAAACCGAGGTACCACTGTACATGGATTTTGTGATTTTTAACTTTTTAAAGCATGTTTTTTCATTAGCCAGAGAGCAGTTGTTACTGAGCATGGATAAATGTCTAATGAGTGAGTGAGTGAATGAATAAACGAATTAATAAATTGAGGCCACCTGTGCACATTGCCTCCACCATATACATCTCCCTAGTTTTGATCAGTGTGGCTTTGTGAACCTGGTGCGCTCCAGCTGTTTTGAACTAGAACTTCCATTAGCCCCAGTCACCATGACCATATGATGCTGCGGCTGATGGGAGTTGTAGAACCTCTGCACATTCCATGAGCACTGGGCTTACTCATGTATATTTGGTGAGGGACTTAATCAAAATCTTATTGGAAGTACTCTGTATAGTGTGTGGAAAAGCCAAAAGAATGACACACATTCCTCCTAGAGGAAAGAAAAATAAGGAAAGGGATGAGTTTTCAGATACCTGAACGGTTGGCAGAAGCCAATAGTAGACCAACGGTTTGCCTAAGATGTTTGTGCTAGTGTTGTGTTTTGATTAGAGTATGGGATATGGTTTTGGGGAGACTTGAGTTCAAATCCTCCTGGTCTGTCATGAAGCCCACTAGGTGATCTTGGGCCAGCCACTCTTTCAGCCTGGCCTGCCTCACAGGGTTGTGAGGAGGATAAAATGAGAGGGCATAGGGAAAGCCATGAACACCACCCTAAGCTCCATGGTGGAAGGAGAGGACATAAATTACCACATTTTTAAAGGTCCTGAGCAACCAGGTGGCTGAATTCTGTTTTTTCTTGCTGCAGGGTCTTGTAGTAAAATTAACCTTGAACTGTTATGACTGCGTTTCAACAGAAGCTGTAATCAGTTTATGCTGTCTCTGTTACAAGGAAATATTTTGCTGTCTTTTATTGATTTTAACTATTGTGTTGCATTTTTGATACCATAATATTTGCGAGCCCCCCCAGGGAATGTTTGTCGATGGGCAGTCATATAAAACTTACGACTATATTTATTTGTTACTGGATGGCTACAGAACTTTTTGTTTATAATGCCCTGGCATAGGGTCTGCTTGGGTGTGATTTGTGGCCCTTCTCTCTCCACATCCAACAATGTTGTGTTAACTATTAATGAAAGGGTAGATGGAAAATACAAAAATTACCCAAGGGAGTGGGTTATTGCCCCCCTCCCCCCATGCATGACCTCCCACTTCCCACTGCCTTGATCATATATTTTTAACATTCCTAGGATGCTTAAAAAAAATAATCCCACATTATGTCAAGCGGTTGTGGGAACTGGAACCGATGTCGGGACGTGGCTGCAGCTGAGTGGCTGATCTGAGAGGCTGGCTTGGCGCAAGGCCTGCTCAAACAGCCACCCTTCCGCCTTCTCCATGAGTTAGCCCAAAGTTAGCTGCAGAGACTTGCCCATGGGGACCTCTGAAAGAGCACTCCTTGACCCTGGCTTTTGGCCTGAGCTCTGCATAGCAGTGTTTTTACTTCTGTTCATTCTTGAAATCACAAAATGGAACAAATGGTTATTTCTGGCTTAATGTTTCAGAGGGCCACAGTCTCCTTAAGAACATTAATGATACACCTTTAGACGCCAGGCAAAAACCAGGCCTTTGGTTGATCTGATTGACACATCCTATACTCTTTTAAAATGTGGCTCTTTTGGGGAGGTGTTATTGGGTTATTGTTTTTATTTTATATATTGTGATCTTTTCTGTGAACCGCCATGAGACCTCCGGGTATAGGGCGATATATAAATTCAATCAATGAGGGAGGGAGGGAGGGAGAGAGAGAGAGAGAGAGAGAGAGAGAGAGAGAGAGAGAGAGAATTTCAACAGAAAGCTAGTTAGCAGAGACATGATTGTAAAAGCACCACCACTGTCCTTTTGTTTTTAAACTGTGTATCTGTTTGCTACCCTTGACTCCTTGGGGAGGAAGGGTGGGGTATAAATTCAGTAAAAAAAGAATTATAATAAGAGAAATATTATCTTAAAGTAGTGATTTCGCCTTGCCCCACCCCCCTTCAACTTTATAAGGGATGTTTTCTATATATATTTGGGCTGAGGGACCCCAAGTTTCTGTCATGCCATCCCTGCATGTTTTCGAGGCTTCAGGATGCCCACTCAGTTCATGTGGGCCTAGCTAGGCCTTTGGAGCATCACTGGCACTCCATATGAACTGAACAAGTAGCTCCACTATGCTCCAATAGTAGGATTAGCAATTACAGTCGTACCTCTGCTTACATTTCCCTCTGGATATGTAAACTTCGGGATATGAACGCAGCAAACCCGGAAGTATTTTTCTGGGTTTTGGTGCGCATGCGCAGAAGCGGTCCACCGGAATGGATCCCATTCGCAACCGGAGGTACCACTGTAGTTTCCAGTGTTTGCTGAAAGTGCAGTTTGAGAGTTTCCATCCTAGAAGTGGGAGGGATGGCACTGTTGTTTGAGGTCTGTTGGACATGACAGCCTCTCAATGCAATTGCTCTGTATTCTGTTGCATTCGATCCTCCATCTCAATCCCGGAGATCCTCTGATGGGGCACTTTGGCCCTTGGGGTTCAGTTGGCCTTCGCTAGGGACTGAGTCTTTAGGGTAACAGTCCCTGCTGCCCTGTGGAACTCGCTGCCTGTAGAGATTTGTCAGGAACCACCCCTCCCTTCTTTTTGGAAGGTAAACGGCATTTCCGTGCACTGCTCTGGTTCACTAGAAGTGGCTTAGTCATTCTGGCCACATGACCCAGAAGCTGTACGCCGGCTCCCTCGGCCAGTAAAGCGAGATGAGCGCCACAACCCCAGAGTCGTCTGCAACTGGACCTAATGGTCAGGGGTCCCTTTACCTTTACCTTTACCACTTAGGCAGGACTGCTCATCATGAACTTTTATTTAAACCAACCAGTATCTACTCATGCTTTTAGTTATGTTTTATAGATATTCATTAACTGATTTTATTGTATCTGGAAAGTCACCTTGGAATATTCTGTACATTTTCAAATTAATACAGTGGTACCTTGGTTTGCAAACAGTCTGGTTTGCATACATTTTGGATTACAAACACGTCAAACCTGGAAGTGCGCATCCCAGTTTGCAAACCTCTTTTGGATTACAACCCATTTTTTTTTGGATTACGAACAAATTTTTTTTGGAGGCCCCATTGGCGAAAGCGTGCCTTGGGTTCAACCTGTTTTGGTTTACAAACAGATCTCTGGAACGGGTTATGGTTGTAAACCAAGGTACCACCGTAAATACATTTTGGGCAGAATCCTGCCCTGTATGTGCTCAGAAAATGTTTCCTATTCAAAGCACTCATATTCAGCCTCCTCGTCCTGCTCATATACTTTCAAGTGCATTTTCAGAGGTCCAAAATCTAAAAACATGCTTTTCTTAAAATAACAATAAAAATAAATAATAGCTGAGTTTCCCAAGAAGCTAAACTTGGGCCCAAGGCCATATTCTGTTGCCGACATACAGCCCGTGCTTGTTGATAGTGTGCAATGCAGCCAACGGATTTCTAAAAGAAATTCTAACTGGTCGTACTTTGTCTCATGAATATAGATAAAATATACAGTAAACATAGTACATTTGAGGTACCTATCTACACATACACAACATGGACACATTTTCCTAAACTTTGAATTGTGAGTGGCATTTCCTTTGTCTTTTTAGGATAATTTCACAAGCCTTTCATATCCCTAATTAAAATATTTGTGTCTTGCTGCTGTCATAGGATGCCTCTCTTTAAAATTTAAAACTGCATTTAAAATGAAATCCGCTGTGTGTGTGTGTGTCTGTGTGTGTACGGGGAGGGGGCTGAAGAGTGGCAGTGCCTCCCTCTCCCATACTTAAATTGTCAGATTCCAGACTGGGGTGAAGTAGAATAGAGTGAGTCAGTGACCTCAGCCAAGAAGAATGTTGCTTATTTACGTAGAGCTCCTGCTATTTTACCAGCGAGCCTTTTATTATGCAAGGACAATGTATGCCAGTTTCTGTATTTATTGGCTAAGTGAAGGCTTGCACATTTTGAGATTTGCATCCTAATAGTTTTAGTAACTAAATATATGCAAGCTCCCTGAAAAATAGCGCTGTGAGATTTTTGTTTTGTATTGCCCCATTTTCTGTGTTAGTCTTTCTTTAAAGGATCTCGGGCAAATATTGGAGACACTCCTTCTACTGCAATAGGGTCTGTTTGAAAGGAAAGAGAGTTACGTGTGTTACGCCCCTCCATTTGTGGGGCTTATGAGGGGGAAACTGTTGGTGGATTGTTCCCTGTCTTTGCAAAATTATTCCTGGGATTCAGCTGCTCTTGGAGCTTTATTTCATTTTGTTTTTAAATAGCGACTTTGCCTCCAGTTCCATCTTTATTAAGCAACAGCAAAGAATTCTAAAATATTTCAGTGTCTTTTGATGCATTGGGGGGGGGGGCGGATGGACTAGAATGCAATCAGTTTTAGTCCAGAAAATGTGAGAGTGTTTGTACAATTATACTCCAGACATTTTTGCCCTCTGTAACAAAAGGTCTTTTCAGCTTTTTTTGGCTTGTTAGTTGAAACTACAATTCCTTTTTAGAAAAAAATAAATAAAGGTATGTTTGTTCCCTCTGGAGTGGAGCCACAGGAACCTTAGCATAACAGAACATGTATGTTTGGGGATCTGATCCTGCATTCCTCCTAGTCAAAAGGGAGTGCAGGTGCAAAAGGGATTCTGTGTTTGGGATCCCACTACGGAGAATATAAATTGGTGCAGCCAGACCTGTGGTATCCACTTAGTGATTTGGGTTTCCAACACTGATGCAACCTGTGAATAGCAACTCCTGCCAAGGTGCAGTATCTCATTTTGAGAGGAATTTTGGCACAGAATTAATTCTCTCTCAACCTTTGTTTCTGGTACTGGGAAGGTTTTTTGTTTGTTTTTTTAAGGGCTGGTGGGGGTGGGGAGTTGAATATGTACAAGGAGACTTGCTTCCTGTAGATATCTTGGTTGTAGGGCAGACCTCCCTGTTGACTGGTTCCTTCAGCTAGAGCTTAGCTTTCAAACTTCCTTACCTTTTGGAGCTTTTTCACCTTTCCCTGGAATCCCTGCATATTCTAGAACAGCCTCTGCCAACCTGTTTCCCTTCAGATCAGGGGTAGGCATCCTAAGGCCCATGGGGGTCGTTTAACTGGCCCACGAGCCACCCCCGAACTGAGCCACCCGGTCAACAAGTTCCCACACGCTGCGCCAAACCAGTGCGGTGTGGGGACTCGCTTCCACAGCGCCGGAAATTGCGTCTGTGCAGGCGCAGATGCCGGAAATCATGGGTGCATGCGCAATCCAGCCCACGGAGAGATCTCTGCTGGAGTGAACTGGCCCAGGCGAGGTAAACTCTGCTTCAGATGTTTTGAACTGCCACTTCCATCTGTTCTAAGAATCTGCTCAGCTCACATGAGGTGCTGTAGGCAAGGCATCTCAACAGGGCATTGTGTGTGCTGCCATTCCGCAGGAGCCCAGCAATACAATGTAATTATAGGTGCAGAATTCAGCTTCTGGAGAATCTCTGCTTTCATTGTAATAAGCAAGTTTCTAATCCTTATGGGCTGTAATGATACACAGTGATGGCCAGAGGTATTTTGCTTCCTGCAGTGAAACCCCAGTTCTCTAACCACAACCTAAGCCAGGGCTAACAGTTTTTTAAACAAACAAACAAACAAACCCCCGAATTAAGTATAAAAATCTGACAGACATAAGAGAAAGAGGGAGTTTTGCCCTTCCAGACCTCCGACTTTATTATGAGGCAGCGTGCATCTACTGGATGAAAGAATGGAAAGAATGGATGAAAGAAGAGATACCAACATTTTAGACTTAGAACGTTTTGATCTATGCTTTGGATGGCATGTATATCTGCATTATGACAAATCAAGGGTGCCCAAAGGTTTCCAAAACCATGTCATATGTGAAGTATATACATGGTTTGGCAGAGACACAAAGATCTTTTAGAGAGAAAACCCCCAAGATGGATATCACCAACTGAGGTGGTCTGAGTGACAAGGTTGAACATGGATGAGAAGTGGGCCACCTTATAGAGTTTAGAGAAGGAGGAGAGAGAAGAGATTTTGGATCATACTATAGATTGATTTCAGTACTTTCAGGTGAACGAGTTATATAAAAGAGACAATAAGAAAAAAAGGTATTTGCGGAAATGAGTTCAGAATTTGAAAAAATTGCAATAGGAAAGGGTGATAAATTAATCTTGAAAATTTATAAACTGCTACTGGAGTGAGAGACCAAAGATGAGATGGTAAAGGTGACAATGACAAAATGGGCCATAGATATTGGTTACAACATAGAATTGTCCTCATTGGAAAAATTATGGGGGGGGGGGAACCATGAATTTCTCTGCCTGTTATCTTATTAAGGAAAACCTACAAAAGATGATGTACTGGTGGTACTTGACACCCAGCAAATTAGTGAAAATTTATTTTAAAAAAGGTCTAATTTATGCTGGAAGTGCCACGAGGTAGAGGGAACCCTGATCAACATGTGGTGGTTGTGTAAATATGCTAGAGAGTAGCAACTCCTGATTTATCTTCCTGCCCTGTGAAGCCACCCAAAGGAGGTCTCCTCAGGCTTCCAGATCTGGAGAGATGCTTGAAAGGTTCCCTACAGAAGTCTCAAATGTGGAGTGAAGTTGGTTTGATTCTTTGTGTAGGGCATGGAATTTCCTTAGTCATCTTGTGAAGCCTGTTAGGGCCGCAGTTTCCTGTCTGGGCTCACCCTGGAGGACCAGAGGCAACACGAGAATCCTCTTACTTTTCTTTCCCACACTCAAAAAATGTTATTCTTGAGGTTAAAGGAGTAAGGAATGCTGGGAATATCCTCCCTATATGAACCATTACTGAAATACTTTGAATTCTGTCTGCATCCTAAAAGGCTTACTCAGACACCCTTAAAATTCATGGGATTGAAAGCAAATACACTTACTTTGGAAGGAGAATGGAGTTTGATTCCCTCCTCCCACTACTTTCATGTTCGGATGTAGAAAGTTGGGAGGAGGAGAGAAAGAGTCAGCAGATACTAAAATTCTTGGTTGGCATCCATCTGTCTCGGGAGACAATGGAGGATTACACCTTTGGAGATGAAGTCAAAGGTTGCTGTGCCTGTAGAGACTGATGTGGGAGAGACATGTTTTGTTGCAGCTGGGGCAAATGAAGGTGACCGGTTGTGCTGCTGCAGATGCACCATGGAAGTTCTTCCATCTGTGTTCCTCCCAGTAGTCATTCCTCTATAACTGCTCACTGCTACACAGTTGACTATTTGTTTTCAAGCCCTGCGGTTGTCTGCAAGGGATTCTCACATGGCGGTGTTGATATTGCCAGCCTTCATGTCATGTTTGCAGGCATCTTTGAATCACAGAGTTGTTCTACCAATGGGCCTGGTGGTCCCTGTGGAGCATTTCCTTGGGGATCCTGCCATCTTCCATTCTGTGAATATTACCAAGCCAGTGTAGACGTCGCTGAAACAAAAGAGTGTGAACATGTTGGGAATGTGGGCTTGGGAGAGCATATCTTTTTTGGAAATTCTGCCCTGCCATGTGATTCCCAAAATCCTCCTGATGCATGTGGAAGGTGTTGAGGTGTTGCTACCAGACTACCAGTGAGATTCATAGCTGAGTTGGGATTTAACCTTGGGCTCCCAGGTCCTAGTTTGACACTTTAACCACTATACCACAGTAGGGGTACCCTAAGTCATCCTAAAGCTGGAGCCCTTCAGATGCTTTTGCATTTACTACTGCACTGCATCTTGGTGAAAGGAGAGTGGGACTGCTTTGTTGCTGCAGATGTGATTTGTAATGTGGGTCCCTCGGTTGTTCAACAACTGATGAATGCTTCTATTTTTATATATAAATATTTATTAGATTTTCCAATTTTATATAAACACAAAAAGAAAAAGAAAAAGAAAATTATTAAAAACAAATCAATTTCAATAGCAATCTTTCAATAACATATTTCTTTGACTTCCTCATACCTCCCCTTCTTGTTCTCTAGTTCAACCTGTTAATTCAGCAAATCCTAATCTCTTAACATTCCTTTTAAAATAAGCCTTATTTTCCGTTCAACTTTTTTTTTTAATTTAATAACTTAAACAATTTTAGTCCCCATTATCTTTATCATAACAGCTAGAGACCACAAAAGTTCAAACCAACATCTTTTCAAAGTTCATTAATTTTGTAATATTTCTGTAAATAGTCCTTAAATTTCTTCCAATCTTCTTCTGCTGACTTTTCTCCCTGGTCGCGGATTCTGCCGGTCATTTCTGCCAGTCCCATACAGTCAATCAACTTCATCTGCCATTCTTCCAGAGTGGGTAGATCTTGAGTCTGGGTAGATCTTGAGTCAATGCTTCTAACCTTTCAGTTGATAAACTCTTGAGCCCCCAACGGGGCAGCTATAACCTTAGTCCCATGCCTGATAATTACACATTTTTGCCTCTTAATAAGCTGTTGTATGTGATGAGCAACTAATGATTTAACAGCACACTGAATGCATTTTTAAAGCACTTCTTAATAGTCCTATAAGGATCCCTCTTTGCCTGTGCCAGTCTTGAATGGAATTTTGCAGCCTGGCATTGCAAAATGAGCTATTGTTCTCCAAGTGCATGGGCAGGTGTGAAATGGAGAGCCACATCCTGGGCATTTCTGAAAACTAGTCCAACCAGGTTGCTGTGCCAGAGGGTTCTATCCAGGTAAAACCACAAGAGGAGGAAGGAAGGAAGCCTTGTGTTAGGGAAATACTCCTGAGGTGAAGGTCCCAAGAAAATCCTGCTGCAAAGAGTAAGGGAAAATGTATTTCATGTTGTGACACTATATCCCTTGCCAGGAGACTGCTGCAGGTTTGTGGCATCTGCCTTATAAAGAGGCAATTCTGCAGTTGTAGAAATTCCTGGTGAAAATTACCACTTTCACAGAATTCCTGACAGATTTAGGCTCTGATACCGGCAGGCAGTGTATTGTGACAAGGAATTGTTTTGAGATCTTTGAAGATACACTTATAAATACTTGCTCACCTATGATAAGACTCTTGTGGACTCTTTTGTGGACTTGTTTCCAGGGCTACTTCAAGTATTGCTGAACTTCTAAACTTCTGAATTTGAACTTCTAAAACTGAATTTGACACCTGGAGGCTTTAGGACAGTACGAAGTACCCACCATCCTACCATCTAGGGCGTCTCATGCAAATTGAGAAAATCTGCATTAACGTACTTCATATATGTGTGCTTCGTGCAATTTGCAGATGAATTGCTCTAGCAGCCTTCTATGGAGGGCCATTTTACTTTTCCCCCCAGGTGTAGGAGTTTAGTGGGGATTTCCTGGAAGACACTCAGAAAAGTATTGAAGGTTATGGAAAAGTGAGGGGAATGGAATCAGGGCAGGATGGTCTAGGAACCCAGGGCATGTATTTAGAAAGCCAGACCACAAAAATTCTCTGTTTTCAGTTGTGCATGGTTTTTTATCAGCAAAAAAACAACAACTTACATTCTCAGATTTTTCTCTAAATCCCATGTGGGTTAGAAACTTGCTTTCTAGGCTGAGAGCATAAAGAACCTGCCAGTTTCCTTAAAAGACTGCATACTTCCTGCTCCATTATACTGATATTGCCTTGGAGATTTCCAGACCCCTTAATCATGGACACCAGCAAATACCTATTTTGCATCAGGAGAGTGAGCAGCAAACTCTGCCTCCCCTCTTTCCATGTTCTGTTATGGATTAAAATTCTTTTTATTGCCAGCATGTAGCCAACTGTACAGTGAATGGAATAGGTGTCTTCAGCTTCAATTCCTAAAGTTTTAAAGTAAAAATCCACTGGCAGAAATACCTGTTCTGTCTTGTTTATTAGATGCCTTAATTTTAGTCAACTGCATGAATTCCTTTTAGGCAAAAGGATTGACTGAGACAGAATTTGCCAACCTGGTGCCCTCCAGATGTTTTGGAACATCTGGACGGTGGCAGGTTGGCAAGGGCTGGGTTGATTCCACTTCCTTCACTTTCTCATCAAGGGAGAATGTTCATTCAGAGATTCTGACTGGGTTGTTCTTTTTTTCATCCAGAATGTATGAGCATGAGTTTCAGTAAATTGAAGCTGTAGAAAGAAGGGAGAATCTCCTTCTACATCCTTGCCCCATTCTTCCTCCCCTTCTGACCAATCCCACCAGGATGTCTCCATGGGGCTCCTGGCAACCACCCCTAGCTAGGCAGTTGTAGTCCAAAACATCTGGAGGGCATCAGGTTGGGGAAGGCTGGCATAAGTGTACAATGATGGGTCCCTGGCTCCAAGGAGCTGTTTCAACCCTAATGTCAACGGTGGGAGAGGATGCAAACACTGAGACTTCTCATCAGAAGTTTAATTTACTTCCTGTGTCAAAGCCCATGCATCTGACAAATGTCTGAATTATCTCTTGATTGTGAAACCTGGGGTGTCCGTGGTTCTTCCAAGTTAATTAATGCCTGATGCAAGCATGTCACCTTTGTGCATTAAAAAGAACAAAACAAAACAGGTTACTCCCCCATCCTACCCCAAAATTTCTTTCTTTCTTTTACCATTGACTTGCAGGTTAGCTCTTGCTCGCTGCTGGCCTCCATCTGGGTGTAGATTCTGAACAAGCTAGTACAAGCTGTTCGTGCTGAAGGGCATGGCAGAGCCTGGGAAAAGGAGCCATTTTTAAGTGAGTGAGAGGGATGCCAAAGCCAGCCCTTCCATCTCCCTTCTCCCCCCTGCCCCTGAAAATAGTCTTTGATGTAGCCCAAATTCCAGCGGCTTCTGTGATAGTTGGCAGAGGATTGCAGAGTACAAGATGACAACAAAAGGCTTTTGGAAGCTGTTGCACTTGGATGCAAAATTAGGGCTTCTGTGTCATCTCAAGAAAGGGGAGGGGAAAGCCCTCCTTTCCTGCCTCCCTTGCTTGTGGTGGGTGTTGGAGAAAGGGGGCAGTTGCAGGCCCAGAAGCTTTTCTGTGTCTTTCTAAAGTTCAGGCTCAGGAGCAGTTGCATAGATTATAATGTTTTAGATTACGTGTATTTTGGGTTTTAGTTTACACATCCACTGCTTCTGTTGTTTGTCTTGAGATTATTATTTTTTTAATCCAGCAACAAAAATTTACAAAACAACTAATAAAAGAACAAGCCTCTCTCCGAGGCATGTGAACAGAAGTGTCCTTGGAAGATCTTACCTTTGTGTTATGTTGTATTGATCAGTAGCTGTTGCAGATTACTGAAGTGTCTCTCCGAATACCTGAGAAAGATGAAAAGAAAGCATAGATGGAGACCAAGGTCCCCTGTGTGTTGACCCTTTCTGCATATTTTGATATCACAGTTGTATTCATCTGGAATTTTTCAAGTGTGCAAAATATTTAACAACCCTTTGTTGGGGCAGTCATTTTGAAAGTGTCTTGTTTTAAATCTTTGAAAAAAGCAGAGTTTGGCTGGGATTGTATTAATTATGCTCTTAAGTAGTTTTGCAAAACAACACATTTTTTTGAGAAATGCAAAACATTTCTGTGGGAAAATGCAGAAGCCCCACATCATCACTACTAATAACACCAATATCTTTCAAGGATGTGTTCACACTGAGCGATATCTCTGTGTGACTTTGCAATAAGGGGGTGAGTGAACAGGCTCATTCACTAATGCATTAATACCCAAATAAGCAGTGATTTAAACCCAAATAAATGGACTTCATCATTTCCTAGATCTGTGG
The DNA here is from genome assembly GCF_964270895.1 of Podarcis filfolensis. Taxonomy (NCBI): domain Eukaryota; kingdom Metazoa; phylum Chordata; class Lepidosauria; order Squamata; family Lacertidae; genus Podarcis; species Podarcis filfolensis. Next base: position 53,236,270 of record NC_139611.1, on the reverse strand, counting down.
TTCCTAATGTGACCCCCATGGTCATCCCAATGCCCTCAAGAGCTTGTTACCTGCCAAGGGCCCCTGCTGCATCCCAATTATTATTTCTAAAATTGAGTGAGTGTTTTGCATGTTAGATTGGAAATGTTGTTTGGGGGGGGCTGCTACCCCCCGTGTTTTACTTGTAATATGTATATGAATGGTTTTGCCTGGTTTTTCTTTTTCTTTGGTGGTGGTGGTGGGAAGTCTGAGCATTTCCCATTTCTTTTCTGTGAAATGGGTACTTTGTTGTGCTCACAAAAGTTTCTTCGGTGTCAAAATGTGCTCCTGGGCCCTAAAAGCTTGGGGAGCCCTGCCCTAGATAAATGGAAGTGCCCCATGGGTACCACTGAAGCAACGACGTTGAGTAAATTATCTCTGCAGTTGCACTTAATTGGGGCTTTCTTCCTAAGATACTCTAGAGAATGTCATCCATAAAATTGTCACTCATCTCCGTTTCTGTTCCTTTTTTTTAACAACTTCTAAGTTGGGGGTATTATGGCTCTGACTGTGCAATCTTTTTAACAGGAAGAAGATTACGAGGGAAAGCCTTCTACAACGTCAATGGAAAAGTCTACTGTGAAGAAGACTTCCTAGTAAGTAAGATTTTAGGGCTTTCTGTGTCTTTTTTGGCAGTGGGGGAGCAGGGGAGGGAAATGACAAAATATGGCAGCCCTCAGCTCAGACATCTGTGGTTAGGAGGGTGGGTGCCAGTCATAACAAAAGGGGAGGCCTGTGAAACTTCCGTTTGTCTGTCATCACTTGGAGCCCCAACGGTGGGGAGCTTAGCACAAGCAAAGGAAAATTTGCAGATTGACAGATGAGTAACCGTTTTATTTAAGCAGCAATTATGGTGTATACAGAAAAGCAAACAATAATGACAAGAATTCCAGAATCTGGCGAGTAGGCTGCTCTCAGCGATGATGCAACATCCCCACATCTGCCATCCTGACCTTGGGCTAGTCCAACAACCTCTCCCTTGGAATGTCTTCTCCCTCCGTTTCATTCTGGGTTTCTGCATTTTGGGGGGCCTCGGGCACTATACCGTCAGTGCAAGGCTGCACCTCATCTTCTTGAATACTATTTTGCAAAGTGGGAATGGGAGAGCAGTCGGCCCCCCAAGTGGGAAATGCCTAGCCTCGCCACCCTCCAGCACCACCCCTATTCTCTTTGTAGACCACATGATTAGTGAATATTATCTTTCTCCTGTCACAGAACATGGGCTGAATCAACTGCATGGTAAATCACCTTTTAGGAGATGTGTGTTGTACAACCATTAATGGATTTTGTGTTTATAATTATTGCTGCTGCTCTTTTGGACTGAATTGTGCTTGTGTCCCTTGTAACTCTTGGCCTTCTGGTGGATTATTAATGCAGAAACAAACAGATAACTTGGAGCACAAAGATTGTTTGTCTTGATTCTTGGCTTTGGCGTCTGCAAACAGTCTATGACTGACTGCATGTCGCCCTCATCCTGCTTCCAGCTTTGGGATGGGAACGGGTGATGGCTGTATTAGGGTGCTGCAAAGGTGTTTGAGATATCAGGTGGGCAGTGAAGAACAAGCCAATGGAAAACAAGCCATGCTTTGCTAAAAGAAACTGCTGTTTCGTTGAATGTTTCATTAGCTTAGTGTTACATATGAACGTGGCTGCTATTGCCTGTTGTGGCTGCTTAGGCAGTTGGACCAGGCCTGGCATTCAGCAAGGGAACTATTCTTTCATTAGAGAGGGAAAAGAATCCCATCTGCCTTCTGCTCTCATAAATAATCCCAACTAGACATTCTTCCTCCATTTTGTCGATAAATTGCAGCGTAATTAGAGGCAAAGGAAATATGGCTTGCTATTTTTAATCAGGAACAACTTGGGTGCTCTCCACCCACTTGCCTTTAAATACCAGGTTAAAGAAAAGCCAAATAACTCACTGTTGATACTGGCAAAAGATTGAGGAGATGTTTTCCACACTGTACTGAAGCAGACAGAGCGTCTGGCAGTGAGGTCCATGGCAGGAGCTGGAGGACTAGAGTTCATTACCAGGCTTTCATGATGCTAGGAATAAAAGCTGCATCTCATTTGCATTTTAAGTTATCAATACAGTCTGAGAGATGTAGTCACCCAATTATAAGTTCGACTTGGAAGCTGTGAGATTGGAAATATCTGCAGAATTGGAGCTTCAATAAACTCTCTTGCCATTGGTCCATCACAAGTGGGACCTGCAATAGAATGTTGCAGCGTGGACTTCAGGGTGCCAGCCGCGTCCCTTTCCAGGCCACTCCCATTCCCCCACCCAATGGTGGGTGTCCCATTGTTTTTTCCCTCTCCTAAAGTTGTATGTCTGGCAACATAGGAGTTCCCCAAAGCCTATTGATACATTCCTTCTTCTGTATATTTTGGCTGCCTGTGGATCAGCATTTGGTGAATTGAGTTCTCTGTTACTATGTAGATTGTTCTGTAGTATGCTTTGGTATCCTCGGAGTCTCATATATTACAGTACTTTGTTTTTAAGCAGCTTTCTTAACAGTTTTCTTCAGGGTTCTAGAGAAGAGTCAGTAAATACCTGGGGCCACATTGGTTGAAGTCTCAAAAATGAAATAATGTTTTTTTGGCATGGCTTCAGGTAGTGTTAAGTAGCTCATGAGTAGGACCTGGGAAACCAGGGTTCAAATTCCCCTCCAGCTGTGAAGCCCACTGTGAAGGTCACTTTGGGCCAGCCACTGTCTCTTAACCTAACTGCCTCACAGGGTTGTTGTTGTGAGGATAAAATGGAGAGAGGGAGAAGTGTGTTTGCTGCCTAGAGATCTTTGGAGAAAAGATGGGATACGGGTGCAATAATAAATAAAGTAAATATATCCCTGTCCAGGAAGGATAAGAAGTGCAGCAAAATTCAACAAGCAGTGTCCACTCCAGCTCTTGGAAGAAGTATGCTAACATACCTCTTTGGCTTTTTGTAAGTCACATCCCAGCTGTGCCGGATTCAGTGTGCTTGGTGGCTGTGCAGCCCACATTGTCCACTTTTTCATAGAGCTGTCATTTGATGACAAAATACACACCTGACCACCAGACAACTTTTTTGAAATGGACCAGAGAATAGACAGCCCCCCCCCCCTAAATAAAAGGCTCAAATCTAAACTTAGCCACTTCTTCCTTGCATCATCCTGTTTTGGATGAGCCTCCATAGCACACCTGTCTCTTTCTCCCAACCTCCACAAGAAACAGCCCTTTTTAAACCTTAAGTGCTGTGTGGTTTCTTTAGAGCCTACTCTTTCTTATGCCGCTTCTTGCCTAAGTACCCTTTGGCCTCCTGCCCTTTTCCTCAACACAAATCCACTCCTTGCTCTGTGTCCTCCTTGCAGGCCCGTGCAGAGCTTGTCTGAGGCCTGGGGTGGAAGTCTTTCAAAACAAAAAAGCAGCTGGCCCCTTTGGGCCACCTTCTCCCAGCCATCTTAGCTTTCTGAGGCTCTGGGCAAGTGTATTTGGATTCTCACCCCACCCCCACCCCACAGGCCTGCCCCCTTGTCTCAGGGGCCTGCTACGTCTTGGCATCTCTACATCATGGGAGCAATTCCTGGTCTTAGCCTGCCCTTGTGTGAGGTTTTAGCCGCAGTCAAACTGGCAACTTTCCCTTCCCTCACAGAAGTCGGACTGCAAAACACTTAGCTTCATAAGCAACTGAACAATTCATGCCATCCATCCAGCTCAGTGTCAGTCTTCATCGCAAGCACACCTATAGCTAAATTCCACACCAGCCATTCACTACTTTCCTGGCTCCTCCGTGTGATGTCAATTCTCTTATAGTTATATTAGGAGTTATGGTAAGGAGCTACAGGCAAATAGCAGCCACACCCCTCTTAACATCATCATCATTAATCAATTGTTTCAAGACAATAAATATATCAAAAGCAATTAAAATCCAGAAAAGTAGCTGATGCATTTAAAACAATACAAAACACAAACTCATGCAAAAACCTCTACTCTTCATCCTTACATACGTCAACATTCCTTTTAAAGTTCTAGTGGATGCAGGAAAAAACATGCTTGTTGAGGTTGCGGCTTTCTGAATATACAGTGCACAGATCAGGTCCAACTTTGCCTGTTGGCCACAGATATACATAATTCAACATTATGTTAAATGCTATTGGGTGACAGAGAAAAGGCGGAACTACTCAACACCTTCTTTGCCTCTGTCTTCACCCAAAAGGAAAGCGATGCCCAATCTCAGGCATCCTCAAACTCAGCCCTCCAGATGTTTTTGGCCTACTACTCCCATGATCCCTAGCTAGCAGGACCAGTGGTCAGGGATGATGGGAATTGTAGTCTCAAAACATCTGGAGGGCCAAGTTTGAGAAAGCCTGTCCAACCTGGTGATAACAGAATAAATGATTTAAGGAGGGAGCTGCAGCCCAAGATAGGAAAAGAGGTAGTAAGGGAACACCTAGCTACTTTAAATGGATTCAAATCTCCAGGGCCTGATGAGCTGCATCCAAGGGTACTAAAGGAGCTTGTGGATGTAATTTCAGAGCCTTTGCCTATTATCTTTGAGAATTCTTAGAGAACAGGTGAGGTCCTTACATACTGGAGGCATGCAAATGCTGTCCCCATCTTCAAAAAGGGGGGAAAGGAAGACCCAGGTAGCTACCGACCAGTGAGCTTGACATTGATACCAGGGAAGGATCTAGAACAGATAATTCAACTGTCGGTCTGTGAGGATTTAGCAAATGATGCTGTGATTACTAAAACCCAGCATAGGTTTCTCAAAAATAAGTCATTCCAGACCAATCTGGTTTCTTTTTTTGATGGAATTACAAACTTGGTGGTTCAGGGAAATGCTGTGGACATAGTGAATCTTGATTTCAGTAAGGCTTTTGACAAAGTCCCCCATGATATTCTCACAAGGATGCTGGTAAAATGTGGGTTGAACGAGGTAAATGTCAAGTGGATTTGTAGCTGGTTGATTGACGGAACCCAAAGAGAACTCATTAATGGTTCCTCATCATCCTGGAAAAAAGTGACAAGTGGGGTGCTGCAGGATTCTGTCCTGGGCCCGTTGTTGTTTAACGTCTTTATAAATGACTTGGGTGAAGGAATTGATGGGATGCTTATCACATTTACAGATGACACCAGACTGGGAGGGTAGCTAATGCCACAGAAGACAGAATCAGAATTCAAAATGACCGTTAACAGATTGAAGAACTGGGTGCAAGCTAACAAGATGAATTTCAATAGGGACAAATGTAAGGTTCTGCACTTAGGCAGGAAGAACCAGATGCACAAATTAGCATGGGGGACACCTGGCTTACTAGCAGTACATGTGAAAAGGATCTAGGGGTCTTGATGGGCCACAAGCTTAACATGAGTCAACAGTGTGATGCAGCAGCAAAAAAAGCTAATGCTATTCTAGGCTGCATCAACAGAAGCTTAGTGTCCAGATCAAGGGAAGTAATAGTAGCACTCTCTTCTACCTTGGTCAGACCACACCTGGAATACTATGTCCAGTTCTGGGCACCATAGTTTAAGTAGGATGTTGACAAGCTGGAATGTGTGCAGAGGAGGGCAACCAAGATGATCAAGGGCCTGGAAACTAAGCCTTCTGAGGAGCTCTTGAAGGAGCTGGGTATGTTTAGCTTGGAAGAGGTGAGACTGGGAGGAGATATGATAGCCATCTTCAAATAACTTATGGGCTGTCACATGGAGGAGGGAGCATGCTTATTTTCTCCTGCTCTGGAGGGTAGGACTTGAACTTTAAGCCGCAAGAAAAGAGATTCCAACTCAACATTTGGAAAAACTTTCTGACAGTAAGAGCTGTTTGGCAGTGGAACAGACTCCCACAAGAGGTGGTAGACTCTCCTTCCTTGGAGGTTTCTAACAGAGGTTGGATGGCCATCTGTCATGAATGCTTTAGCTGAGATTCCTGCATTGCATTGGGGTTGGACTAGATGACCCTTGGGATCCCTTCCAACTCATAAGATTCTACGTATTCTTTCCCCTTCTTTGGCACTACTTAATTTTTATTTTATTTTTACATTGCTATGTCCCATTTAACAAGAATGCCTCATAGGGTGTAAAACAGTGCTAAGGAGAAAGAGAAGTGAGCTCATCTGCAAAAAGAAAAGCAAAAGAAATGAAACTGCAAGAGATCAGATGGGGAGGCACCCTGTGGCTGGAGTAGATAACAGGAGAGCAGCCAACCATGTAGTCAGTTTTTAGATTTTCAGTTCCTTTAGCCTCTGGGCAAAACTGGGAGGTCTGCCTATCAAAGAGTTTTTTAAAAAAGCATAAAGGGGGAATTTCCAGTCACAGAGGAGCTTGCCGATGACTTGTGCAGTGTTAGATCAGCATAATATATTTTTTTTCTGTACTGCAAAAACAAAACAAAAAGTCCAAGTGGGAAAAAGTAATGATGGAGGGCACTGGTTGTAAGAATGCAGAAAACACATGATGGAAAAGGTAGACTGGCCTGAAAAAGATGGGAGTTGTTTCTCTTTATGATGAAGGTATTTATACTCAAAGCTGTGATTATTTTAGCAGAGCTTTTTGCACATTGGACCAAACAGTCCTTTATAAAATTGAGGTCCAAACACAGGGTGAAATGCTGATAAATGTAAGCTGACTGAGGGGACGCTGCCTCTCTGTATTCTTTGGAGCAAAGTCTCATTGGAGATTTCTGCTCAACAGTGAGACAGTCATGGGGTTTTCTTGTGAGAAGTTCTGAATTGGAAAGCACTTTGCATGTGCAAGCCTGCATTATCTGAATCATTATCCTAGGCTAGGTGTGTGGTGGTGTCATTATGGGTTTTGTCAAAGGTCTTTTAAATGCTGACAAAGCCATTCAAATAAATAGTGGTTATGCTGCATCAGGAGCCTCAGAAGGGTTTATTGCTTGCACTCTAAATTTCACTTCACAATTCTTAGATGTGGGATATGTTTGGGGTTGAGGGGTTTATACAAGCCATCACACAAAGAGAGCGAGGGAGAGCATTTTAGGCTTAGGTCTCTAGATCATGGGTAGGCAAACAAAGGCCCGGGGACCGGATCTGGCCCAATCGCCTTCTAAATCCGGACTGCGGATGTTCTGGGAATCTGCGTGTTTTTACATGAGTAGAATGTGTGCTTTTATTTAAAATGCATCTCTGGGTTATTTGTGGGGCATAGGAATTCGTCGTCGTCCAAATATAGTCCAGCCCCCCACAAGGTCTGAGGGACAGTGGACCGGCCCCCTGCTGAAAAAGTTTGCTGACCCCTGGTCTAGATCATCTTCCCCAGCCTGGTGCCCTCCAGCTCTTTTGAACTACCCCTCCCATCAACTCCAGCATCACAGCTATTCCAGCTGGAGCTGTAGGCAGTTGTAGTCCAAATTGGTAGTTCTGGCCTAGGGAGTTGCAGTTCAGAATATCTACAGGGCACCTGGTTGGGGTGGGGGCTGATCTAGAACCCTAGGCAAGGAGGTACAAAGGTTGCATGATAATGAACTGAAAGGGTGTTCTAGAGCATTTTCTCAGAGGAAATCCTGAGGTTAAGATACTTCTCTTTCTAGCCTCTGCCTTTTCTGTTCTTTACTAAATGTATGAAAATCCATGATTGTGTTCTCTCCTTTGTTTTGCTTTTAAAATAAACTTTATTCAACAATCAACATTAACTTACACAACAACCCACTCCAATATACAATATACAACAATACATAAGGATGCATCACTAATCACAAATTTTCCTATGTATGCTTTACAGAAAGAAAAAGAAAAAGAAGAGATTGTGTTCTCCCCTTTGAAGCAACATTTAATAGATGAATAATTCAATTTAAAAAAACAAAACAAAACACCCATAAACAATTCATTCACAAAATGTAGAGGGAAGGAGTATGTCTTCTGTGTATTTTATATTGAGTCTGTTTTAATATTAGACGATTAGATGCCCTGTGTTCATTTCACGTATAAACTCTATCAGATTCTTTTTAGTCTGTTTAAAATACAGTGTGTTCAAAATTAGTACGTATATATTCAAGGCTAAATTTCAAAACAGTGATAGGAAATCCATCCATCCATCCATCCATCCATCCATCAGATTTGTATAATGTTGCTTAGTAACATTGTTGCCTGAGTGGCTTACAGCCTAACACACCGATCCAAAGGCACCCCCCCCATGATAGGCTATTCAGAGTTTGTTTGATTGGAGGTGTCCTTCCAGTCAGCTCTGACAGCTGAGCCACCAAATGGGTACACAGCAGGGAGATGGGTGTTCAATCCAGAACACGACAGAAAATCCCAAAACAGTTGTTGAATTTATGGCTATTTTCTTAAGTCATCTCTTACAAACAACTTCCCCCCCTTCCCCCTCCTTTTACAAACTCAATTATTCCATTAAACACAAAATATGGGCTTAATGCAATTGGTTTAGTCACATAGAAAATAGATTTTGTATCAGCTTCCCTCTTTTCTCCACTAAATAGCATAATTTATGGCCATCCAGGGACCATAAATGATTTCAACCTGCCTCCAAGGCCATTTGATTCTTCAGGAGTTCTGTCCTCTATTAATCAATAAATGGTCCTTTGCCTTTCTTATCAAATGACAGCCAGATGGTTCAGTTAAATTCACAGTGACAGGCTTGGAGAATTAGCTAGGCTTACACCATTCATAATCCTTTGCCGTCTGCCCTTCCCACCTGTTCCTCTTCAGCCCTGAGGTCATGGCCTCATGAAACATGCTGGCCAGATGGTCACCGCTATAGCCAGAAGCCCATGCCTTCTGGAGGCTAGTGCTTCATTTTCCTGGTGGGATAAAAAGGAGGAGAGCAAAACAAGAAGGGAAGACAGCAGAGAAGATCTTGATGATTCCTTAAAAGTGTAGGACAGTTGTGCATTATTGCTTTCAATTTTTCAGGGAAACCTTTTCAATAGACTCATCTGCTGAGGGCCCCCAGAGCACCCTGGTTACTCAGTTCATGCTGGGCTATGGAAAAGTTTGTTGGGCCTCACCTGCCGATAGGCACCCCACAGCTGCCAAGCATGCTCTCCCCACCCCCGGATATTGGATTTGAGTTAAATCCCTGCGCACTGCAGTCTTGAATTCTGGCACACTTTTCAAAAAGAACAGCTTCCCTGGCTAACTTGCAAAGATGTCATGAGGCCAAACACTCCTAAGTTCCTTGGTAGGAAGAAGACTACATCCATTTTAGCATGTAAGACTACATGCTAAAGACTACAGTTGACTAGCTGTCAACTTACAGATTTGAAAATAAGGGACCAGCAGCCTTGAAAATAAGGGACGAGCAGCCAAAATAAGGGACCTGCAGCCTCACCTGTTCCAGGCACTCCAGTCTTCCTGCAGTCTGGTCAAACCCATGCTGGTAGCTCTGAGAACACTGTCCAACCAACTTTGTAACCAGAGGTTCAACTGAATAGAATCTGAATCACATGCACCACAAGGCCTATGCAGCCTCAACTTAAGATGGCTCCCTGGCCTGGCTTTGCACTGCAAAGTTTGCAGCAGCACGTGCAACAAAATGGCGTCCAGCATTCAAAAAAGTCCTCAGCTTGCATTAACTAGCCACACACAAGGCATGCAAGCTCCACCCCCCAGTCGTTCTTAGACTTCTTATTGGGTGAGCAACACAGCCAAGCAACACAGTTGGAGCCTCCCTCCTCCCTGGCCGGCAGGGAGGGAGGGAGAGGAGCTGCTTCCTTTGAAATTTAAGGGACATCATTTAAGGGACATTTAAGGGACATCCATCAATAAGGGACAGCAGCGGGACATGGCCCTGGAATAAGGGACTGTCCCTTCAAATAAGGGACACTTGACAGCTATGGATCTGGTCTAGATCTGTCTTTGTTTTTAAATCCATTCTCCATAACAAGGCCACATATATAAGAGTTACAGCCACAGTTATGTATCTAGAATAAGCAAGTAGGCATTCAAAACTACTTGCTTAATTTACTTTTGATAACATAATTTGGGATTACTTCATGGAATTGTAGAATCCAGCCCCCTGTAATGCAGGAATCTCAGCTAAAGCATCCATGACAGATGGTCATCCAGCCTTTGCTTAAAAACCTCCAAGGAAGGAGAGTCAACCACCTCCCAATAGAGTCTGCTTCACTGTTGAATAGCTCTTATTGTCATAAAGTTCTTCCTGATGTTTATTCAGAATCTCCTTTCTTGTCATTGGTTTGGGTTCTAGCCTCCAGAGCAGGAGAAAACAACCTTGCTTGATCTTCCATGTGACAGCCCTTTAGATATTTGAAGATGGCTGGAATATCTCCTCTCAGATTCCTCTTTTCTAGGCTGAACATATCCAACTCCCTCAGCCATTCCTCATAAGTCTTGGTTTCAGGAATAGTTGAGGGAGTTGGGCATGTTTAGCCTGGTGCAGTGTGTGCACAGAATGGCACAGAATACAGTGCAGAGAAGCAACAGAGTAATAAAGAATAAAAATGGATAATAAGGGATAATTATTCCCTTAAAAACACAGGTGCATGCACACCTGTGTAGAATCTTGGTTCCAAAATCAGCTTTAGGTCAAAAGCAATTTTGATTTGCTGCAATTTTTAAAAGATTTGTGGGGGCTTTAAGTGAATTTGTTTGTTGAAATCCAGCTTGTTGTAGCTTATTTTAAAGTAGCTGCTCTTCTTTTGCATTCTCCTCCTGCATTTTTGTATGTGTTAGTGTGTGCATGCAAGCACCTACACCCACACACCTCTGTATGCACACTGACTAGACGCTTGGCCTCACACCCCTGCCTCCATCATGCTTTCAAGGCCATTTGACGTGGTCTAGACAAGTTCACCTCTTTTCCTGTCCTTGTACTGTGTTCCATGTCTTATCTACAGGATACACTTCAACACCCACACCCCACAGAAGTGATCCCTGCAATAGCCCCAAATTGGTTCAAATAATCAAATGCCGAACTAAGCGGTGGCTTAAGTCAGACCAGTGCATTATTGAAAGGGTAGTGCTGTGCCAATAGTGGAGCACCCCTTTTGCATGGGAGAAGAGGGCAGTCGTGTGGCATCATATTTACATTGGACTGAAGGAAGGTGAGGTAAAGTCCATCCCCTAGCAAATAAGTGTTTAAAGATTAGCTGGCTGGAATTTCACAGAGGTTGTGGTGGGTCAGTCATTTTGGTGTTCAAAGCACTTGTCTGGCACACTCTGCTTACAAATGTATGTTTACATTTTGAGGGAGGCTGAGAAAACATAATCTCTTGTCTTTAACTAGCCTCTCTCATTTTCTGCAACTAAACTCTACCATTTCAATTGCAACAAAACATATCCTCACCCCATATGGGAAGTACTCCTGTTTGGGGTTCCAGGCAGCCTGGAAAGGAGCCTGATGATGCCGGACAAGCCTTCCAAAGAGAGGGAGAGTGTTCAAGGGAAGGGAAGGGGCCCCTGTTTTCTTCTCCACCTCAAGGCCTTCCTGCGCTGTGTGGCAAGAGGGATCAGGCTTTGCTACCTGCCACTCAACATACCTGGTACTTGCTATTGTAAAATTGTGGGATATGAGTGCAAAAGCAAAAATGGTTAATCCCACCCTCTTTCCGTTAGCTGGAAACATTATCAAGTGACATAGGGAGGGGAGATTTTTTTAATAACAAGAAAAATACCAGGGACCTGATACTCTTCCTCTTCCTCCTCCAAGATGCTTACTGTAAGTTGTCAGAGACATCAGCAAGCTAATTCCTTGGCCAAATGTCAACATTCTGTATCTCCTGCAAGCTTCTTGTCGGGCTGTTTGTCTCTTTTTAAAATATTTCTCATTCCTTTTTCTCAAAAAGTTTTGAGAAAATACAGTTACAACTATTTTCTGTCTGTCTGTCTGTCTGTCTGTCTGTCTGTCTGTCTGTCTATCTATCTATCTATCTATCTATCTATCTATCTATCTATCTATCAAATGATAATCTGATTGTAAAATCTGCCCTGGAACAACGGCCATGGCAAGGATGCAACCATAAACACTTATTAGGTACAGTTTGACCAGCCACTGTTTTTGTTTCACCACCACCATTTTACTCTGCTGAATTTAACTCAAGGATGCTCAGTTTTATTAGTTCATTATATGTTACTGTCAGTCTACCCTTTTTTGTGTGTGCAATGTATTTATTATGTATAATCTATTAATGTAAAAGTGTTGCTGCCCATCTCTTCTTCATTTCCAAGCTATATCAGCTACCTTTGGAGTTACCTCCTGTGTGTTTTCAAAGAAACCCCTTAAGCAAAAGTACCAAAAACTTGCTTTTTCAATATCATAATTCTGCATTAAGGGTCAATTTCTGCTTGCAGAATCTCAGAATAATTATTCTCCCTCTGAAGATGAGTGTTTAGAGGGCTTTAGAGTGTTTAGAGCCAGTGTGGTGTAGTGGTTAAGAGCGGTAGACTCGTTCTCTGGTAAACCGGGTTCGTGTCTCCGCTCCTCCACATGCATCTGCTGGGTGACCTTGGGCCAGTCACACTTCTTTGAAGTCTCTCAGCCCCACTCACCTCACAGAGTGTTTGTTGTGGGGGAGGAAGGGAAAGGAGAATGTTAGCCGCTTTGAGACTCCTTAGGGTAGTGATAAAGTGGGATATCAAATCCAAACTCTTCTTCTTCTTTTGCATCCATGTTTCCAGATTGGCAGTTGCCCTTCAAGATTTGGCTGTCTTACCTTATTGTTGGAGTGGGGAGCTTTGGGAGGTAAAACAAAACAAGCAAGAGAGAGGAAGGAAGCAAGTAACCATCTTTCCTTTTCCCTCCCTTTCTTTCTTGAACAGTATTCAGGTTTTCAGCAAACTGCGGACAAGTGCTTCATTTGTGGACACCTCATAATGGAAATGGTAAGAAGAGAGGCTTCTAAAATGTGCAATAATATTAGGCGGGGGTGTGTGGTTTCTATTCCCCTCTTTTACTTCCCCTCCACCCAAACATGTATACACACCTTAAGAAATTTCCTTTCCTTCCTGAAATGCCAACAATACTTCAAGATAGAGTAAGGTGCCTTCATGTTGTTGGGATTTTGGCGGAGGCGGTGAGAGGAGAGACTTCACATATTAAGTGATGGAGTCTTAGCCTGCAGTAACTGACTAGAAAAGAGACCTTGGGGTCACTGTGAAGAGCTCAATGAAAGCAGGGAAACAACACAGCAAGCTGCCTTTATACTGAATCAGACCATTGGTCTAACTCAATATTGCCAACACTGGCTGGCAGTGACTTAGACAGACAGGGAACACCACCAGCTCTACCTGGTAATGTCAGGGACTGAACCTAGGATCTTCTGCATGCTAAGCAGATGTTTCACCACTGTGTTGCTCCTCTTTCCTCAAATGCCAACCCATTTTGTAGTAGCTATTGTGTAGGTAATATACCTCCAAAGGGATGAGAATTGATTTTGGGGCTGTCTTTGTTTCTTTTCCAGATTTTGCAGGCCTTGGGGAAGTCCTACCATCCTGGCTGTTTCCGCTGTGTGGTCTGCAATGAATGTTTAGATGGCGTCCCGTTCACTGTAGATGTGGAGAACAATATTTACTGTGTGAAAGACTATCACACGTGAGAACGCAGAACCTTGTATGTTGGGGGGGACGAGGAAGAGGGGGGACGGACTGTGCATGAGATGAGGAAGGGCTGGTTGTTGCTTTCAGGTATTGCAAAACAGCACCGAGAAGAAAGCATCATCCAGGGTTAAATCAAATTCAAATACCAGGGAGTAAATGGGGCGAAGGGAGAGAAGGCCATGCAATAATTTTGCACATTCCAGCAGATGCTCTTGAATGCCAGGCTGGCATTAAACAAGGAGGTGTCCTGAGCCTTGAGTGCACCCTTTTAAATTAGGGAGAGGCAACATGATATCCTCCGGATGTTATTGGACTACAATGCCCATCCACCACAGACACCATGACCCAGTAGTCAGGGATGATGGGAGTTGTAGTCCAATAGCACCTGGCTGCTCCAGTTTTAAAGGGCTTTTTTACAGTGCCAAAGAGGAGGCAAAGCATCAGTGGTCTTTGAAGGGCTTGATGTATCAGACCTCCAAAGTTGCGGCTCCCTGGGGGGCTCTGTACAATCTCCTTTCAGTCTCTGCTCAGAAAGAACACAATGTCGGTTGCGGGGCAGGTTTTGTGTGGTTTGGGGGAAACTGCCAAACACCAGGTGAGCCAAGTTTACCCCTTCCAAACCAGAGGTTTCCCCACCTCTTCCAGTGTGTGTGCGTTAATTAAAATATTTGGGGCTTTTTAGTTTAGAGAGAAGGCATGCTAGAGGTGTATAATATTATGTGTGGTGTAGAGAAAGTGGTTAGAGAAAAGTTTTTCTCCCTCTCTCACAACACTAGAACTTTTGGGAACGCCCAATGAAGCAGAGTGTTGAAAGACTCGGGACAGAGAAAATGAAACATTGCCTCCCATAATACGTAGTTAAATTATGAAATTCCACCCCTATTCCCTCAAGATGCAGTGATGGCCATCAACTTGAATAGCTTTTAAAAGAGGACTGGCCAATTAATGGAGGTTAAGGCTACTGGTGGCTGGGTCCTGGTTGACCACTCCAAAAACAGCCTGATCCAGCAGTCTGTTACGTTCCTAGCCAGCCTACTCTAAGTTGGGGTCCTCCAGATGTTTTAGAGTGTAACTCTCATCAGCCCCAGCTAGTATGGCCATACAGTACTGGGGCTGATGGGTGTTGTAGCCAAAAGAATCTTGGTTGGGGGAGGCCAGTTTAAACTATTGAACCCAGTGCCTCATAAAAGTTTAGAATGCCAGCCCCTGAAACAGGTGTGGGGAACCTCTGACCCTCCAGGTATTACCATCTTCCTTGCCCATTGGCCATGCTTGCAGGGACTGATGGGAGTTGGTAGTTCAACAACATTTGGCGGGCCCAACACCTGCTTACAGGCTGAGAAATTCTGCTTGCTCTTAGTGATGATACGTTGTGAATTTACTAATAAGGTAAAGGGTGCCTCCTCAACTGGGTATTTGGGACTTGAGCCAAAAGAGAAGACTGCTTGAGCAAGACTTCTGCTATAGGGACCCCAAACTTTAGCTGTAGTTAAAATGCTGTCATATTCTCCCACCCTTCTCTTATAATTATTTTGCTTTCTTTATTAAACAAGAGTGTGACATACTTTCTCTTTTCATACTAGGGTTTTTGCACCAAAATGTGCTTCCTGTAACCAGCCCATTTTACCAGCACAGGTATGGTATTCCATTTGCTTATACTTTGTAGCCTTCCCAATGCCTCCTTAAATTTACCAAGAAGGCGACACTTTAAAAGTGTTGTTTGAACTTTGCTGACATAGAATTAAGATGCTCGCACACATACAGTGAAGATGATGAGATCATTCTAGGGCTACTTTGAAGCAAGCGACATGTGGTTGTCTCAAATGCAGGTTCTTCCACACCCCCTTCTCTGACTCACTCAAAGGTAGGTTAGCAAGGTTTCTAGTAAGATTCACCTGCCTGTTCACGGCAGAGATTATACAGCCTTTTAAGGTGGATCTGCTCCCTTCTGGACTGCAAAGAAAATACGTTGTCTACAGACCTGATGTTCTAACCGCATCTCAACTCAGGATGACTTTGGAACTGTTTAGCAGGGGTCTGTTCTTTAAACAAAAAATGTGCCCTCTTCCTCCATGAGATTTAGCTACTCACCTCCATAAGCATATCAAATTGTTTGAAGCAAAAAGCCCCCAGCTACAACTGACAGCTAGAGAGTATTCATTGAGTTTCTTTTTGTTTATTACATGGTTGTGCAAATGAATACAATGTGCTGAACAGAATTGCTTATTGCTGGTGATGTCGAATGTGTTGACTACAAGGTCCTGACATGCTTTCCTGGCTACCAGTAAATGTGTGCAGCCTAAATAAGTGCACCTGGCTAGCAGTCAACCACATCAACATCCGTTCCATTTTTCTCTAAAAGCCACTTCTGGGTCATTGGCGAAGAGTCAGCAACGTACTGGACACAAACTGTTAGGTGGTTCTCTTAGGTGAGACATGTGAAACAGTATGATAACCTTTCCCTAGACCAGCAGATAAAATATCTGCATGGCACAGAGCTCCTCTCCCCACTCACCCTGA
The DNA here is from genome assembly GCF_964270895.1 of Podarcis filfolensis. Taxonomy (NCBI): domain Eukaryota; kingdom Metazoa; phylum Chordata; class Lepidosauria; order Squamata; family Lacertidae; genus Podarcis; species Podarcis filfolensis. The sequence goes on along the minus strand of NC_139611.1, from coordinate 53,220,218 downwards.
GACTCTAGTATTTGCTCCTGTCCAGATGTGTGTAGCTGTAGGTCCCATTTTCTTTACAACCTGCAGGTGTATGGGCCCCTCCCTTCTTCCCTCTTCAGTGCCCCAACAAAGCTCTAATTCTGCAGGGGGGGCGGAATCTGCACCTCAGCCTTAAGCTGTACACTGTATTTTGCAAGGAATTATCCTTGCCTGACAGAAGAATGGAATAAAATGGAACAATTCTGCTTCCACTAGAGCCAACCTCCAGAAACCCCCTCCCCAAATGAAGCAAAGAGTGGGTGAAGTAGAGAGACGTTTTCTTGTTAAGTTGCAAAAATAAAAAATAAAAATGGGGAGGGGATTCCCTGAGGGCCTATTTCCATTGAGGGGGAAATTATAGAATGCTGCCATACCTTACTTGTTACCTTCCTCAAATCAGGGTTCCGAGGAGACTATCCGGGTGGTGTCGATGGACAGGGATTACCACGTGGAGTGTTACCATTGTGAGGTAAACCTTGGAGCTTCTCTGGTGCTGAATAAGGCAGGCTCTTTGGCCTCGGTCTAAGCCAGCCTTCTCCAACTTGGCGCTTGGGCCTTACCCGCCCGCCATTTTTATTTTTACAGTATTTCGATTAGAAAACATGTCAGGGTGCTTTACAGTAGCTCCTAAAACACAATTAAACAGCAATCTATATCAGGAAAATACTTTACAGCAGTAAAATGCAGCACTGGAAGCAGCAGCAAAAATTCATCAAAGGATAAAAGGCTGAGGAAATGAAATGGGCAGCTTTGCCAGTCACTTAAACATTAAGATAGGGCCAGGTGAGCTTCGCTGGAGAGAGTTCCAGAAGCTGGGAGCCACCACTGAAAAGGCTCTGCGCTGCTTCCACCCTTTAGGTGGCAGGAGAATCTGGAGAAGGGACTACAAGATAGAGCTTGGTGTATGGTTGATGTGGGAGAAGACATCCTCTTAAGTATCCATGCCACAAGCCAGCAAGCGCTGTTGAGAGTTGTAGTCCAAAACACCTGGAGGGCCACCAGGTTGGTGAGGGCTGCCTAAATGTGATTCTTTTCATTAGGAGTTTTCCCCAGCTGTCTAACATGTGCATACTCTTGTTCCTCTTAGGACTGTGGACTCCAGCTCAATGACGAAGAGGGCCGCCGTTGTTATCCTTTAGAGGGGCACTTGCTTTGCCATGGTTGTCACATCAGGCGCCTCAGTATGACAGTGCCACCCCACCCTCCCCCTGGATACCCAATGCACATTACTGAACTCTGAGGTGTTTTGCGCCCCATCAAATTGCAACCAGGAGGGAGGCCGTTGTTGGTGGGAGAAGATTTCCACAGATGACTTGTCAGTTCTTCTTTTAAGAGACAAAGCAGCCAAGTTTATTTATTGCTTCTGAGACTGAAAAGAGAGGTGCGCCTCTCAGAGTGTGTGCCTAAATAATTCCTCCCAAGACACTGGGTACTTGAAAAATGATGCACCACGTGGATGTAACTGTAAAAGTGCAGCGAGAAGTGTTGTTTTCTGTGCTATGCTAGGCAGGGCCATCCGTTCGTCATAGTTTTGTCCCATTGTAGTTTGGGTCCCTGCAAGAATCTTAACCGCTTGCAGCAGTGCTGCAGGAGAAAGCGGATAAATGCTACATTTTTATGCTGGGTCTCATTGCATCTTGGCTTGAGGCGTTTTGAAAAATGACCTCACAATATGAGGGTCTGGGTGGTTGTTGCAGGAGAGGATTGGGTTTTGTTTTGTTTTTTTAGTCATGGTCAGATTTAAACATGACTTAAGAGAAAGAAGTTGTTCTGTGGGGGAGAAATTCATTGTCTTAGCCCATGGTGCTTTCATACAGTGCCAACAAGAGAGATGTGGAAGAAGCTCTTTGTAGAATATTATATGAACTGAACCCACTGAGGAATCATCGATGCAACAAGCATTTTTGCAGGGGGTTTCTTAGATGTTTGGGATCTCTTGTGTGAGAGTTCTGGTGCCCATTATTTTACCAGTTTAGGGATGCAGGCCGGATCCAGTTACAAAATAGTCCAAGACTGCAGGGCAGGTTGAGACCTCATAGCCTCCTTGAGCTGGCAGGCAACTATATAGTTATGGGCATAGTTGCTTATAATAGTACAATTGGTGTGCTGGCAGGGACTAATGGGAGTTGTAGTCTAAAACGTCTGGGAGGAAGGCTGGTGTGATGGGATGCAGAAACCTGAAAGGCTGTCTAAGAGCTGAGATGTTCCCGCCCTGCCTTGTGATTCTCCCTTGCTCATTCGAGCCTAATAAGAGGCAACCAAGGAATGAGAGTCTCCTGTTTTAACATGTCTTTCCTCACAGTGACTTGGCCCTGGCACTCTGGACATCACTGCCTGCTTACTAGTGGCAGATAAACAGCCACTAGGGGTGGCTTCCCAGGTCCTCAAATTCTGGTGTGTGTTTTTTGTTTTTGTTTTGGTCAGTCTCTTAGGCTTTTACACCAGTTTCAGCTAATAACTTCAGTCCTCCTGACTATGCAAAATTCTACTTGTTTTGCAATTGTACTAGATTATATGTTGCCTTTGTTGTGTGTGTGTTTTTAAGGGCAGCAGATTTATGGTGTGGTTTCAGTTGCAGGTGGCAGACATGCTTTTTCCAGAGAGGTCCTTTTGAATTGGTTTGCTCCATGCTGGATTTTTACAGCTTGCCTCTTGATAAGCTCAACTCTGGAGATCAAATTATTAATGACTGAATCCCCAGCATTTTCAAACTGATTTCAGATTATTAGGAAACAAGTGGTCCTTGACAAGCACATAGCAGTTTCCCAAGGAGGCCCTGAGGGGCATTTGCTGCATCTCTCCCCTCATCCCACCCGACTGTTTTTTCAAGCTCAAGTGGGGTCATGCCACATTTAATAAAGGCCATTTAAACATCATGTAATCGCCTAGAATGTCTGGCAAGAGTAGCTTGTTTGGATAGTTCAATAACAAGAACCAATCACCCTGGAAAACAGGGTGGCGGAAGATGGGAGTCACTGATAGATTTGCCAGTGGCATGCTGAAATTTTCATTTTCACCAAATCCACCTTGAAAGGCTTTACCCATCACCTCTCCAGAGACAATTTTATGATGTGCAGACCTACTTGGAGATGTCCTTGGAGGCCAAGCGGAAGTAAAAACGATACTTAATAACAAACACACAGAGTTCCTTGAAATGTGCATATTTTCCTGTTTTGCCTGAGCTCCTACAAAACACCCAGAACTCTGTAGACTCATAAGACTTTATCGACCTTAAGCATGTTTTAACTGGTTTTAACTTTTACATGCGGGGGCCAGATTTCTGTCTGCTGTAAACAGTTGTATGCTCCAGTAATTTCAGCAAAACTAAGAATCTGATCCTTTCGTTTTCAAGCTGTCAGCCACAACAGCCAACAGAACATCAGTGTTATACTTTGAAAGCAAACCAAACCGAACCCCTCAAAGCAGGCTTCACATACCACGTCCGCTCTGGCTGGAGTTGATGGAAGTTCTGGTCCAACAAAACCTAAAAGGCATCAGTCAAGGAAGGTTGCCAAACTGTTTTGCTGGAATTATACAGGGAAAAAATAAATGGCAAAGGAACAGTTTTGAGATTCCCCCCCCCCCGCCCTTTTTATATTATAAAGTATAATGGATTAAAAATATACCTGTTCTCTCTCCAGCAAGGAAGAAATGCTGCCTTTTTGAACTGATGCAGGATAATGCTTGGGCCCTCTTGGTGTTGGAAACAACAGTCTTGATCCAGTGGGACCCAGTGGGTTGTGGAGTCTAGTACATGCCACAACCCGGAGTGATGGATGCTCATCGTATTTGGATCCCTTGTACAGCATGCTTTGTTTTTCGGAGCATCAGAGGTAGCCATTAAAGTACCTTCAGATGCTGTTGGATTGCAACTCTCATCATCCCTGAACATTGGCCATACTAACCTGAGCTGGTGGGAATTGTAGTCCAACAGCATTTGTGTTGGTTATCCCTGCTGTGTACGCTCAACATTGTGCATGCTTTTCTCCTGTGATTCCCTGGATTGGGGCCAGTCCACCTAAAACCAACCTCCTTCCATCATTTACGTTGAACTCTCTTCCTCTCTTCCCACCCTATAACCACAATGGGAGTTGCAGTCCAGAACATTTGAAGGCCGCCAAGTCAGGGAAGTCTGTATTACCCAGTGCCTTGACCATATTAGTGGCAAACCTTTTAATTCATATTCCTGCCTTAATTTTCAGTGAATAGCACAACATCCACGCTATGTACATACACTACTGTTTTTACTGTTCTAAACTGACATCCGTTGGAATGGAGTATTTAATTTCACTTGTTAAAAATGTTTCAGGTCTTTTTTTCTTTTCTTTTTTTTTACGCAGTTCCGTATTGTTGTATAGGTGCTGAACCTTTTTATTTCTAGCGAGACCAAGTTTGCCCTGTCCAGAATGCAGTCATTTTCCATAAACTGTTTTTCCACAGAAAGCGGAATTTGATCACGGCTCAGTGGGCTGTGTCTTGCCAACTTTTTTCTTTCCGTTTTGAAAAACAGAGCTTGTTTAGATTTCCTTAATTATTTTTTGTTAAGAAGAAAGCATCCAGAAAGCTTCCCACAGCGACTCTGAAATGGTGTGCACTGAAATTAGAGTGAAACGTTTTACCTCTTTTCCTTGGAAAGTATAAAAAGAAACTCCCTTCAAGTTGTTGTTTTTTGGGGGGTGCGGATAGCTCAGTGTGCAGGCAGTCCCAGACTTCTCCAGTTGAAAGGAACAGGTAGCAAGTGATACAGAAGGCCTGTGTCTCCCTGTGTCTCTGGAGAATTCCTGCCAGACACTGAACTAGAATAGCCTTTGCCAACCTGGTGCCCTTCAGATGGGAGTTAGGGTCCAATATCTGGAGGGCACCAGAAGGCTGGATTAGAGGGACAAAGAGTTTGAGGCAGCTTTTTATGTTTGCTTCGAGAGAATTCTTATGTAACAGGGATGGAACACTTCTTTCATTTGTGCCATAATATTTATTGGTGATTTTTCCTATTCTTTCTACTTTCAGTTTCATTGCTTAGTCTTTGCATTAATGAAAAAAGCAGGAATTTTGCCTTCCACATTTCTCTCTTGTTGGGAAATGCAAAAGAACAGCCTACTTGGAAGTTCCACCATATCCCTTAAAATTATAAGGTTCCAAAGGAAAGACCAAAGTAGTTTTGAATTTGAATGAAAAGAGAATTGCTTAAAAATAGAGGGTGCACATTCTGAAATTCAGAATTTCATGAAGTCCAAGAATTTAAACCAAAGCTCGAAGAAGGCACACAAAAGCTGCTTTCTCATGCCCTGAGGAAAGTTTGTGATTCATCATGCAACTAATGCCATAACTAGAGTATATAATTTGACTTAAATTAAGTTTTTTTCTTGAGAATTATTTTCATTTTCTTTAAAAGAATATAGTTTTTTTTCCAAGAACTTGGACCAATGTTAATTTTTATTTTGTAGGAAATATATTAAATGCCCAATTTGTATATCGTGTCTAGTTTACATGCTGCAAATATGTTAGTTTAATCTTGTTTGTATATATCATTCTAAAACCTTCGGCCTTTTAGTTAGTACATAGATTGACTTGCCGGGTTTTTGTCTTGTCATTTGGTTTCCTTGATTGTTGAAGAATTAAAGTTGGGAAATGTAGATTTATTTATCTAAAGAAGCTGCTTGCTATCGTCCTAAGTTATTTTAATATTAAAAGTCAGAATTTCATTTAACCTTAGATGTTATAATCTGCTTTTTTTTCAATAAAGACATTTTGTAGTTACTTCTGATTTTATAGTGTGTTACCTAGAAGGAATTGATTGGTTATGGCAACAAACTGCGTGTTTCATGCTATGCTCTTCCACTTTTATTTTTTGAAAAACAAGTAAATGGCAAAGCTGCATCAGGAAGCAGGGTGTTTAAAGTGGAAGAGATGGGGAAAAGATGGTACAAGCCTTTTCTCGCCCACAAATCAACACACACCCCTCCAACAGCTGTCCTTTGTACACTTTTAAATGTGCCAGTGGTTTGGTTTTTTTAAGGGTTACAGTGGCCACTTTCCAGTCGTCACGTATGTAAGCGGATCTTAGAGAGAAATTTTATATTTGTGTTAGAAGATCAGCATTTTCACATCTTGTGTTCTTTTAAGAACTTTATGGTAGATGCCACCTGGACCTGGTGATTTGTTCATTTTTAAATTTGTCAAAAAGATCTGCAGCTTCATCTCTTGTTACCACTATTTATCTCAGTTCTCCAGCTCCCTTCCTTGGGATGATTGAATCAGCAATTTTACTGCTGGCAACTGCTTTTTGAAAGTTGGGAAGAAGAGAGGTTCACCCCACAGGAGACAAAATAGTAATGAGGCCCATTTTTAAGGTGTGGTGTTATGCACCTAAAGACAGAAGTCTAGCAAGTGTTCTTAAAAAAATAAAATAAAAGTTAAATCCAGAATTCATTATCTGAACGGATTCAGAGCTTAAACTGCTAAGCTAGTTATACTGCTTTGACTTTCCTGCATACATCAAAGTCTTCTGTGGAAACCTGGGACTTTAAAAAAAATAAAATCTGGTAGTCATGGTTTAAAATCTACTAAAAGCAGCAGCAGCTTATCCCTAAATCCTCCCTTTTACCTTTATTATCAAAGTGATGCATCTCTGTGGGTGGTATTATTTTGACCCACCTCTGCAAATATCGGTGGGGGAGAGAGGAAATGAGATCATTGCCAGTCATGTAGAGGTGGTGAAGAAAGAGGATTTATTTTTCTGGCTTTAGAAAAGACGTCCTCATTTATAAGAGACTGGAATCTCCAGATCAGCAGGTGATCAGCTAGACTTTTCATCTTTTTTTCCTCCTAGCAATATTGGGTGTGCCCCTTCTGCAAAAGCTTTTCTGCCATTCAAGCCCCCTGATCAATATTTGCTCCAATGGCCTTTGCGGTGCATGAAGTGCTATTGTTCTTTGTGTTTGGAAATGCAGCAATTGCTCAGCTGCTTTTAAAAGTAGCCAGGGAGCAAAAGGAGGAATGTGAAGCACGAAAAACAACTCCTAGAGATGCCTTAAACAAGCAAAGACTTCACACTAATTGGCCCAAAAGGTGCTTTTTTTTCCTTTTTCTTTTGGCAAAAACTCAGGAACAATGAAGTGTCTCCTAATCAAACAACACGATCCGTTAACAGCTCACGGTCCACAAATAGATGCAGGTAAGGTTAAAGATTACATTTAAATGCTGCTTACAATGGCGGCTGGGTTATTCTGCAAGACTTAGGACAGAATCCAGTGAGAAGTCTTGAAATGCACAGCAGCTGTGGCAAACCGAGTGCTTCTGGCTCACTTCAGCGACACTTGTCTTTTTAGAATTTGAAGCAAAATTTAGATCAGGTTCTTTTTGTTTGCACTTCAAAATAATATATCCTGATTTCATTTTCTTTCCTGCAGAATCCAGTGTCGCAGGCATCTTCTTTTACCTATGCCCAGCGTACAGGAGCACCCTAACAGGATTGTGAGAGACTTTCCTGCTGGAAAGGCAAGGTAAGAGCAGTAACAAGTGGTCTTGTTTGGTGACTTTTCAAATCCCTGTCCTCAAACACCTTCAGAATCTCCTCCACCAGATTCTTAGCAGAACCACCAGCCCTGCCTTTGCCAAGTTAATGGATGTTGCAGCCCAAATCACACCAAGGGCCTTAGATAGGGAAGGTGATACAGTGGTACCTCGGGTTACATACACTTCAGGTTACATACGCTTCAGGTTACAGACTCTGCTAACCCAGAAATAGTACCTCGGGTTAAGAACTTTGCTTCAGGATGAGAACAGAAATTGTGCTCCAGCGGCGCAGCAGCAGCAGGAGGCCCCATTAGCTAAAGTGGTGCTTCAGGTTAAGAACAGTTTCAGGTTAAGGACAGACCGCCGGAACGAATTAAGTACTTAACCCGAGGTACCACTGTATTAAAAGTCATGAGGAGCTGATACTATCTGCCCCACTGTGACAAATTTGTTTTTGCAAGGCACCCCCCCCACCCGCCCCGGCCACCAGTTGTTTGATCTTAGCTGGCAGCATCTGGTGCCCAACCTTCTATGCCTCACATGCTGCCCAGCATTGAGAGCTGCTGCCTGGACTTGCCTGCTGAATGCGTGTCTCTCTTTCTTTCCAACATTGACAGACGGCATGATGAGTCGTCTGTGGTAACCCAACCCACCTTCTTCTTAAATGATGTTATTGTTCACAATTATCTTAATTATATGGTAGTTTACTCTAATAACCTTTTTGCTTTAAGCCCTGCCTTGGCGATCTGAGGTTTCTTGGCTGTAGGGAAAAAAATGTGGGTCCCTAAGGAAGCAGTAAAGCACATGGTTCTAGAAGCTTCTATTAAGAATAAGATGGCTGGATCTCTTATTTATTGTGTGGTGCATTCCATCAAACTCCTGCTCTTGAGACCTGGGAGGTTTTGCCACCATCTTCTTTCTCACTATCCCTTTCTCATTCTTTAGCTGCCTGTTTCTTCTGTTCTTCTCTTACCTTTAAAGCCCTATACGGCCTAGGACCCTCATACCTACGGGACCGCCTCTCCTGGTATGTCCCACAGAGGAACTTACGGTCTTCAAACAAAAACATCCTGAAGGTCCCAGGCCACAGAGAGGTTAGGCTGGCCTCAACTAGAGCCAGGGCTTTTTCGGCTGTGGCTCCAATCTGGTGGAACGCTCTGTCACAAGAGACTAGGGCCCTGCGGGACTTGACATCTTTCCGCAGGGCCTGCAAGATGGAGCTGTTCTGCCAGGCCTTTGGTCGGGGTTCAGTCTGACTCCCTCTCCCCTTTCATAAGAACTTGCATGAAAGTGGCCTCCCATTTTTTCTCACAGGCCCATATAAGTTCAGCACAAACAGTTGGGCCTGGTGAGCATTTAAGGTCCCCAACCCTAATCTGCGGGTTGCCATCTGATTGGATTTTATTCTGATCCTGATTTGAGGATGTATTTTAATTGATTGTCTGATACTATGTTAATGTGTTATTCATTTGATGTTAGCCGCTCTGAGCCCAGCTTCGGCTGGGGAGGGCGGGATATAAATAAAATTTATTTTTATTATTCATATTATTATTCCGCAAGTTTCTGAGGTATTGGGGTTCTGAGCCGCATATGGCTTTACAAGTGAATACCAGTGCTTTGAATTGGACTTATGTGTTTGGACCATCCTCCCTGATCAACAATCTGACCACAGAGTTCTTGCTGTGTCTGATGCTGTTTGTCGTCTTCAAAGGCAGCCCCACATTGAAGGCTCCAGGTAGCTGAACAAAACTCCCCAAGCACAACCCTCTGAAAACAACAATCAAAGTGGGACTGGAACTATTGCAAACAGTGCCACCCACCCCAAACATCCACTCCAGTAGAATACGATGGTTAATGGTACCAAATGCTGCTGAGAGATCATGGAGAAATAGCGGGGCATGTTCCCCCGTCCTCCTGACAGAGGTCAGCATACCTATTTACATACAAAGACCACAGGGGCCATCTTAGAGCACTTCTTCCATCTCACTTCCAAAGAAAGGACAGCCTTGCATCTGCCTCCTATATTGTGATAATAATAATAATAATAATAATTATTATTATTATTATTATTATTATTATTATTATTATGTTGTTGTTGTTTATTGTTTATTATTTATACCCCGCCCATCTGGCTGGGCTTCCCCAGCCACTCTGGGTGGCTTCCAAAAGAATATTAAAATACTGTGAAACATCAAACATTAAAAGCTTCCCTAAACATGATGTGTGGCTGCATCATCTTAAAATCAAATAAATCCCCCCTCCTAAATGATTGATTATGCATATACATATTTATGAAGGTTTAATAGATTAATTACTTGAAATTAAATGATACTCATATTTTAAAAAATAGAAGCAAGTGGTGGCTTCAGCTATTACTTTGTCTCTGAAAATAACTTCAGGTGCCTTGTTGGTTCCAAATAATAAACACTGTCTTGTACAACGTATTGTTGCGAGTTTGGGGTGGAGGGTTAGGCTGTATGCCCGAGTCCCTTCTAATTCCTGGATCCAGCAAGGGTTAAAATCATTGGATTCCATTGTTAGCTGGCCAGCTGTCTGATGAAGCTGAATGTTGGAGGATTCAGGACAGATAAAAGAAAGTCCTTCCTCATGCAGGGCATAGCTAAACTACAGGACTCTCTTTTTTTTTATAATATTTTTATTTTTTCCATATAAACATAACATACATAAACATACAAAGACAAAAACAGAACAAAAAACATGTATCATTTCATATCCTAATTTCTTATACCTTTCTTCCCCGACTTCCTCATGCCTCCCTTTTCTGTATTCCAAATTCTTATCGATTGTTCAGCAAATCTTCCCTTATTTTAATTTAAATTTAGACTAGTCTTCCTTATTCTCCTTGTCTTAACCATAGCTAATAGTAACCATTTACTTTCCAGTCCAACATCATTCTAACTTTCATTAATTTTGTAATATTTCTTTAAATAGTCTTTAAATTTTTTCCATTCTTCTTGCGCTGCTTCTCTTCCCTGGTTTCGGATTCTGCTCGTCATTTCTGCCAAGCCCATGTAGTCTATCACCTTCATCTGCCATTCTTCCAGTGTGGGTAGCTCTTGCGTCTTCCAGTACTTCGCAATGAGTATTCTAGCTGCTGTTGTAGCATATAAACTACAGGACTCTCTCCCACAGGAGGCAGCGATGGCTACCAACTTTGAATGGCTTTAAAAGAGGATTAGACAAAATTGTGGAGGCTATATAGATGGCAAGGAACCATGACTGCTATGCTCTGCCTGCACAGCTGGAGGCAGTAATACTTCTGAATATCAGTTTCTAAAAACCACAGGAAGGACAAATGCTCCTTGCACTCATGTACTTGCAAGCTTCTTGTGGGCATCTGGTCAGCTGCTGTGAGAAGAGAATGCTGGCCTAGGTGGGCCACTGGTCTTATGTTCTCATGTTTCTTGATAGCTTGCTTTGCCCCAACGAAAGGCAGCCCAGCAGTTTGCCTTGCGGTCGCCTCTTCCTATGCTTGTGGCATCCATCAGTCTCCCAGTCCTTTTCCTCACTGTCTCTGGGTGACCCCTACTGGAATGATCAGTTAACTCCCATGCAGCAGATACATCCTGCAGCTCTATCTCCCTTCTGCGCTTAGCTCCTTTTCCCCTTGGAATGCTCCTCCTTGTGGCAGGTGGTGGCCTTGTGTAGCTATAAAGCAAGTCTGTCCTGTAGGCTGTACTGTTCTTGGCCCACTGAGATGACTGCAGAACACTGGCCACATACAGTTGCTCAGGGCTGGCCCAAGACGTTTTGCCGCCTAAGGTGAACCACCCAGCCAGGGAACAATGGGAGAATAAGGATTTGCATCGGAGAGGTGGGGGAAGGAAATCAAAACAACTTTACCTGACAGTTGAAGTGGGACTCAGAAGGAAACAGGCCTGCTCTGAATCAAACCAGGTAGGTGCAGAACCCAGGGGACCCAAAGGAAAGCCCCCATTTCCTCCCTGGGGGTGGAAGACCAGCAGCACCTTCTATTCGTCAAGAGGCTTCTGTAGAGGTGGCATGGGGGGGGGGAATAGCCGAGGAGGCAGCAAATCTGGCCTTCAAAGAGTGTGCAGCAGCCATCACACTCGCAGCAGCAGCAGCTAATGCATTCCTTGGAGGCCAGATCTTCTGCTCCATGGATCTGCCACCTGAGGCAATCCTATCACCTAGCCTCATGGCCTGCAGTCACCCTGCAGTCACCTATGCCACCAAGGGCAGGCCACAATTAATCGAGGACCTTCATGTGGCTTTTACCCAGTGTTTTGGGTTCTGTGGGACTATATTTTTCTTCTCAGCAGAAAGGGGGGATGGCTGGCCAGCTAGGGATGTTAAAGAACCTTCTCTGTAATGGACCAAAAACTGTACAACTGTGTCCTATAGATGCATGCCCACTGTCGTCTTGTTTACTTGTTTATTGCCTTCCCTTCTAAGGTCTCGGGTGGGGGGTTTACTGTATTAAAACACCATATTCAAAATGGTTTAAAACACCTTACAACCATAAAAATAAGATGGGTCCTAAAAACAAGTGTCAAAAGCCAGGGTAAAGAGGTTTGTACCAGAAGCTGTATAATGAAGGTGCTGGGTGCACCTCTGTGGGAAGGGGGCGCCACAGATTAGGGGCCGCCACAGAGAAAGTAGCCAGTTACCCAAATTCTAAGCCCCAGAATTGCTTGCAAAGTCCCAGAGCATGCCTGTGTGCTAGCCAAGTAGTTTTTGTTTAATAATTAAAAATAATGACAATTCAATTTATTTGTAGTACAAAATATTTGTACAGTAGTACCTCTGGTTAAGAACTTAATTCGTTCTGGAGGTCTGTTCTTAACCTGGAACTGTTCTTAACCTGAAGCACCACTTTAGCTAATGGAGCCTCCTGCTGCCGCTGCGGTGCTACTGCACGATTTCTGTTCTCATCCTGAAGCAAAGTTTTTAACCTGAGGTAATATTTCTGGGTTAACGGAGTCTGTAACCTGAAGCGTATGTAACCCGAGGTACCACTGTAGTTCACGTTCTTCAGGGAAATTTCAACAATCCTACGATGCTCCAATTTGATATACAGGTAAGGGAAGACTAATAACTAAAGACTACCACAGCCCAGCCCTCCAGATGTTTTAAACTACAACTCCCATCAGCACAAGCAAGCATGGCCACATTGGCTGAAGCTGATGGAAGTTGTAGTCCAAAACAGCTACCGGATGCTAAGTTGGGAAAGGTGGCCTTTGTTCTAGGGTATTACTACTTTACATATAAGCCAATTCAGTGGAAATGTCTAAATTTGAGAGCAGGGCAGGGCATAATGTATAGGAATGAAGTGAAATGTGATTGCCTGATTATGCCTTTTCCATATATATATACCAGAACTGACATTAATTTGAGACTAAAAACTCCTACTTCCCCTTTGCCCTCTGTATTCAGTGATGGCCACTTTTAAATGGCTTTAAAAGGGGACTGGATAAATTCACTGACAAATGGCTTTCCATGGCTACTAGCAAAGATGGCTATATTTTGCCTCCATGGTCAAATGCAGTAATGCTTATACCAGTTGCTGGAAACCACGGGAAGGGGAGGGCACTTGTACCTGAATCCTGCTTGCTAGTTTCCCACAGCCACCTCTTGGCCAGTGTGAGGCCAGGATGCTAGACCAGATAGGCCAGGGGTGGCCAACTCTCAAGTGTCTACGATCTACTCACAGAATTAAAAACTGGCAGTGATCTACCCTCTTTTTTGGGGTTCAGGTCAAAGTTGCTGAACTTTTTTTTAAAACAAGGAAGGCCATTGGTCGTCTGATCCAGCAAAGCATTTCTTATGTTCTTATCTGTAACTTAGAATTAGCTTTTCCTCCATAATATCCATCGTTGTTTCACTGATAGCGAAATCAAATGAATGTTATTGTAAGTTAGCAGCATATACTCCTATAGTACGGTAAACGATGCTGTTTTAGGACTATCAGGAATATATAAGTCAGGAGGTACAAAACAAGCCGCTGAATCAGGCTCAGTCATGGCAAGCCAACAACTGTCAGCTGCTCCCTTTGATCTGGTCCGATCTTTCTTCAGTTCGCTGAAATCTTTCTAAACATTTGCCTTTGATCCCTTTGTAGAATTCTTCAAAGGGCTTCCAAATTAACTAACACATAAGCAACCCTTACACACACAGAAATTGCATCTAGCCTTCGCACATACTTTATTTTCACAGTGCCAGTGGGCAGCTATAATGCTTATCTTAGATGAAAATTTGGGGCAGGGAGACTTTAATGGTGCAGATGCAGCACAGCTGGGATAGCGAGAAAGATTTTTCTGACCTTTTATTGTGTGCACGTTATGTGATTGAAAGGTGCCAAAGAGGAATGTTTTAATTTCATTTGGTGAGGGCATTGAGGACCACCAAGGCTGTTAAACTTAAACTGACCACTTTAAAGTCCTGTTAAGGTACTAGGTCATGGGCATAAATCATCCTTCATAGAAAGGGAGCATCAATATTGCTTAGGAAGGAGAAAATGTGATTTTGAGTGGAAGGGCTGGTTCAATTTTGCCCTTTGTTCCTTAGCAGTCACTTCAAGCAATATCCTTTTATTTGCTTACCATTCTAGTCCTGATTTAGGGTACAACCCTTTACACCCTTACCTGGGAGTAAGTTGCACTGAACACAATAGACCTTACTTCTGAACAGCACTACAGCTCCAGCAAGCATGAGTGGTCAGATATTGGGAGTTTTAGTTCAGCAACATATGGAGGGCTAGGTGCTCCTTTCCCTACAAAGTTGATGTCACCAATCAATCTTTGTCAATAATTTTAATTGCTATTTTAAATGGTCCTGCATTGAGATTTTGGTTTTAATGTTTTGTGCTGGCTCCTTGGGCTTTGAACCAAAAACCTCTACGTTTTTCTTTCATGCATCTGAAGTGGGCTCTAGTCCCCAAAAGCATATGCCATAAAGAGTATTTGAAATTTTAAACCTATCGTTGCATAGGTTGGAAGGACTCTCAATTTAACAGCCTCCAGGTGGATCTTTGTTCAAGCTTCGCCACACTGAATGCCTGCAAAACCACTTGTCTGACTGAACCAAGTGTTTAAATGAGCTTTGTACATCTGTTTGTATTGAGCAGTAAAACTGCCTCACCATCCTTGAGCTGCGGTGTTTGTATAACGCACCCCTTAATCTCCAGCTCTCTTCTCTGCAATTAATTCATGATAGGGGAATGGAGCGTGTCAAACGGAGAAAGACCTTTTTGAGCAGCTATTCTGGAAGAAAAGCAACTTAGATGTGGCTCAAGTCATTTTGAGAGGCTACAAAAAGGAAGTAGGGGCCCAGAAGCCAGCTTTCTCCAATCTGGTACCCTTGAGATGATTTGAACTACAGCTCCCATCGTTCATAGCTGTTAGTCATGCTACCTGGGGCTGATGGGAGATTTAGTCCAACACATCTGGAGGCCACCAGGTTGCAGAGAAGACTCTCTTACCTGCTTTTGCCTCCTCAGCACTTCTGTTGCCTTCAGAAAGGAATTACAAGACCATGTGAGTCAATACACACAAAAATGGGCAGATGTAAATGGCTGGCTCCCCATGAGGTGAGAACAGGATGCTGGACAAGATGGGCCTCCTTTGGCCTGATCCAGCTGCTGCAGGGCTCTTCCCATGTTCTTAATGGCACCACTTTGATAAAATGCCAGAATGGGTCTGAGGGATTCAACCCCAAGCCCCGCTGCAGAATGAGGGCCCATCAAGCAAGACCATGCAACTTTAAACAGTTGTAGTTTGTTAAGGGTGCCGAGAGTTGTTAGGAGACCCCTCTTTGAGTTACAATTAGCAGAGGGTAGTGTGGAGCTGGAAGAGCTTCAGAAAATGGGAACCCAAACAACCAGGGGACTGGAGCAACTGCCCAATGGAGAACAATCATGACACGTGGGGTTTAATTAAGAGAAAAGAGTCATGGGAGGTATGCAAGGCAAGGAAAAGTGGATAGGTAAGTTTTCTCCCCCTCTCATGACAGGAGAACTCATAGGCCTCCAAGGAAGCCAAATGCTGGAAGATTCAGAACAGCGCATAGTGTGCTCCCACAAATCTGCTTGGCTTAAAAAAGAGGATTAGACAATTTCACGAAGGTTAAAGACTCCTGATGGCTGTGTGTATGAGAACCTTCATATATGTATCATGTATCATATTCAGCTCAGGATGAAACCAAAAGGTTAACTATATCATGGGAAAGAGCCAACAAAACCATTAAGTGCTTAGACACCACATTCACACCTCAAAATAAAAGGAGAAAAACACAAAGCAGCCATGTTTGGTTAACTGTGGTATAATCTTGTACAAGTTGGGGTAGGGTGTCTCACAATGGCACCAGCTTCACAAGATACAGTGCAGGCAAAGGTTTTTTTTGCTGCTGCCTGTTGTGCAGCTTCCATCTAGGCAATACAGAGTGGAGCTGGAGCGGGAAGTCAGTGGGTGGGGGAACAGTACCCAACAGTTACAATTCAGCTGCCACGAACAGCAACTAAACAGCATTTTCCAGGTGTCACAAGATTAAAAAAGGTTTTGTTTGCAACAACGCTCAAAAAAGCAACAAGGCTAACCGTTAACAGCTAACAAGTGAAGAGAGGCCAGAACTGGTGAAAAAAGTGCTATTCCGGTTAAGAGTGGTTAATGAAGCACAGACTACAACATCGATCTGGGTGTTTGGCGGTTGGATTGTCGTCGGCACACAGCCCTCCTGCCCTCAGATCAGGCCCGGTGTTTCTTGATGAAGTCGATCAGCCCGTTGGTGGAGGAATCGTGAGATGTCACCGGTGCATCAGATTCCAGTTCTGGCTCAATTTTCTTGGCCAGCTGCTTTCCAAGCTCAACGCTGGTTTTACATACAAAGGGAAGGAAAAGGATGGATTTAGGCTAGAGGCCAAAGGCCTGGCTTAGACACTGGTTATAACCTGGTTTTCCTCCAAGAAGCTTAGGGCAGCATGGGTGCAAATCAGCAAGGCCTGCAACCACACAATCGGTGGTAGGCAGTGCAACCTGAGGTGCACAGGGCAGGCTTTGTGGCTGAGCACAGGATTGATCCGAGGTCTTCCCAGTCCAAATACATGCTAGCTAGCTGTTGAGCCACACTGACGGGAACAGTTTTACTGGCTGAGAAGAAGCAATCCAGAATGTGTATTTTCATGGTTACTAATCTTGATGGATATTGCTCTGCCTTCAGTTTGGAGGCAGTAATGTTCCTGAATACCAGTTGCTGGAAACCACAGGAGGGGAAGAGGGTTTCTTGGGCTCAAATTCTGCTTGCACATTTCCCACAGGTGCCTGGGTGGCCACTGTGAGAACAGGATGTTAGACTGGATGAACCCCCTTTGGCCTGATCCAGCAAGGCTCTTCTTAATAAAGGTGGGATTATTCCCCTTAATAAAGGGGAATAATACATTCCCTTCAGTATGTTTCCAACTATGTATGTTTAATGGGACGCGGGTGGCGCTGTGGGTTAAACCACAGAGCCTAGGACTTGCTGATCAGAAGGTCGGCGGTTCGAATCCCTGGAATGGGGTGAGCTCCCGTTGCTCGGTCCCTGCTCCTGCCAACCTAGCAGTTCGAAAGCACCTCAAAGTGCAAGTAGATAAATAGGTACCACTCCAGCGGGAAGGTAAACGGCGTTTCCGTGTGCTGCTCTGGTTCGCCAGAAGTGGCTTAGTCATGCTGGCCACATGACCCTGAAGCTGTACGCTGGCTCCCTTGGCCAATAAAGCGAGTTGAGCGCCGCAACCCCAGAGTCGGCCACGACTGGACCTAATGGTCAGGGGTCCCTTTACCTTTACCTATGTATGTTTAACTTTTGCTTTTTTGGGTGTTTTTATTTATAAAAGCATAACCAAAAAAAGCAGGAGGCTTTTCAGTAAGTGCAGCTTGGTTGTCTGAAGGGGAAACTTCTCACACAATTGATGGCAGTGAAGATCAGTCCAACCTGTCAAGAACATACCTGCTGATCCTTTAGTAAAGTTGCTACAGCAATAGGCCAAGGTGCAAATAGCTTATTCTTCCACTATGAAACAAGTTTGGCCTAGACTGATCTTGGCTCCTTTCAAGTTAAGTGGGAGTCCAACCCCTAGGAAAGCAGAGACTCATTTTGCAAGGAAAGTCCATATACATGAAAGTAACTTACCCCCACTGGTCATAGCTGTTGATATCCCATACAACTCCTTGAACAAAGATCTTATGTTCATACATCGCTGTAACAGATTAAAGAAGACAGGCAGGATGAATAGTGAATCTTATAGAAGACAAAGTAACCTATGAATACAAATACTCAAGAGTAAGACGTTTACCAATTAAGGCTCCAAGGATGAATGGGTTAAGCTTAGTAAACACAATGGAATTGGTTGGGCGGTTTCCTTCAAAGACCTATAAAGGAAACACAAGAGATAAGCATTTATTATTACACTCTACTCTTCAGACACCTGTCAATAATGCATCTTATTGTTTCACAGCCAAATCATCAGTGAAAAACCGTAAGAGCTACAGGGTGTGCCACTTCTTCAAATCTCCCCTTGAACAAGCTTGTGTCTGAACATTTGTGTCCTTCCGGCTCATAAAAGCAAAAGCTCAAGCACCCATACTCATCCCTTGTTTGGTGCCTGGCTGTCACCAACAGGCTTAGATTTGTAGTGTCCTTGGAGCAGGGACCTGCCTTCCCTGTAAGACTCTAAAGACAATAAATATTTTGATACCACTTCAAAACAGATGACTGTTCAGGCCATAGTGTCAAACTAGTCTTTGCCTGTAGGTGGCTCAGTATCATAAGAACACTAGAACAGCCAGCAGGATCAGACCAATGGCCCACTTAGTCCAGCATCCTATTCTCAGAGTGGCCAACCAGATGCCTGTCGAAAACCAGCAAGCAAGAAGAGTGTTCTCCCCTGCTATGGTTTCCAGCAACTGGTATTCAGAAACATTACTGCCCCTGACAGCTAACAGCCACTGACTGCCTTTTCTATTAATTTGTCCAAAACTGTTTTTTAAAGCCATCTAAAGCTGCTGGCCACCACTGCCTTCTGTGGGAGCAAGTTCCACAATTTAACTCTGAGCTGTGTGAAGAAGTCCTTTCTTTAGGGAAGTTTTTAATCTTTGATGTTTTATCGTGTTTTTAATATTCTGTTGGGAGCTGCCCAGAGTGGTTGGTGAAACCCAGCCAGATGGGCGGAGTATAAATAAATTATTATTATTTCTTTACTGTCCTGAATCTTCCAACATTCTGCTTCATTGGATGGCCCTGAGTTCTGGTGTTATTGAAGGACAGGACTTTTCTCTACCCACTTTCTCCACGGTAGCCATAATTTCATCAACTTCTATCATGTCACCTCTTGCTCACCTTTCCTCTAAGAAGCCCCTAACACAGCAACCTTTCCTCACAGGGGAGTCACCCTGGTTAGCCTTCAGTTTATCCATCCAGTTGCAAAACCATGGTGCAATGCCTGTGACCCACCCAGGTGCTTGAAACGGTGCTGCAACTGAGGTACCTTGTGTGGAAGAATCTTCTCCAGGGCATCCCCGCTCAGCCCAGAAGCCTGCAGCTCTTTACGAGCTTCGTCTGCGGTCTTCCCTTTCATTAAGGCCTCAGTCTGGGCAAGGAAATTGGCCAGAAGGATCTAGCAGGAAAGGGGAGAGAGGTCAGTGTCATTTTCTGTGGTGACCAGGATTAGGACAGAGAGGTTTGCCCTTTCGTATTTTAGATACCCTGCTGCTGATTTTCTCCATCCTTTAAAAAAAAAAATGTTAAAAAAACACATAATAAAATAGATTTGCATATCACAACTGTTCATATTAATATTTTTATTTCTATTACCAAGGACTGGAATACCACGTGGACAAAATTTCCCTACAAAGCAATTCCAGCTTCATTTAAGGAAATTGCACTGAAAGCATTCCAGAAATGGCATGCTTGCCGAATATCAATCCAATTCATACCCCATGGTGTTGGAGGGCTGCAAAATTAAGGGGCACTTCTCGCACATGTGGTAGGAATGCAATGAAGTTGCCACATTCTGGGATTCCAGCTTTACAGAGATCCACAAAATTATTGGCCAACACCTAAAACAAGGAACTATTAATTGGATATTTACTGGTAGTGCCCATGTTGGCAATTGCCAGATTTTGGAAGGTGCCAATTTCAGTTACTATTAAAATATAAATGGTTAGGGCAGGATTGCAAATACTATGATTGAAGGAAGTGAAATCCAAAAAGGAACAAATGAGGATAATTGCCTTTTTAACCGTGATTATTCACCCAACTCCACCCCACCCCCCACTTCCCCAAAACCAGTAATTGATAGCACATCCTGGAACTGGTAAGCTGGTTGACACATCTAGTGTGCTAAAAACATGTATCTCTTGCTGGAGGCCTGTTGCCAAGTTCCTTTACTAGCCACTGCCTCCCTTTAAAGCAAGGAAGATGGAACCTATTCACTTGTGATAGCACATGCTGAAATCCCAGGACCTAGAAACTGGGCTTCATTTCTTACAATGCTCATCTAAGCAAGAAGCTGAGCCAAGCCAGCTATGCTACACAATATGTATGTACGTATACATATTATAGAATTATGCCAAATAGCAATTTTGTTCAATGTACTTGTTTTATACACAGCTATGCTTCAAAACCCTATGCTGGCAGGAGCTAGAGTCCAGGCTGGGCTCAACAGACATGCAAACTGATTCAGTACAATAGAACCTCGACTTACCACTGCCCCTATTCACAAACAATCTAACTCGCGACCGCAGCAAACCCAGAAGTAAATGCTGGGTTTGCCGCGATTCATGCACGCGCAGAAGCCGCCGTCTGCATATGTGCAGAAGCGGCTGTCTGCAGATGCGCAGAACGACACTGCCGGCAAATGCGCATGCGCAGAACGGCACTTCTCCCACGACCTGGATCGACTCACAAGCAGACCTCCGGAACGGATTCCGTACATGAGTAGAGGTTCCACTGTATAAGGGAGCATCTTGAGTTTGTATGTAAGCATCTCCAAATAAGAATCTCTTGTAAGGACCTGCTTTCTCCGTGGTATACAAGTTTTCCCGCATGCAAGAAACTGCTTTGAAGACATGCTACTGGTTGTTGGCCATTCACCTTGTGATGCAGCCCTTTCCTGATAGGATTCTGCGTCTGGACTGGGATGAGGAAGTCACACGGGATCATACGAGTTCCTACCAAAAAAGAAAAAAACTGAGATTTTATTACAGTCTCACTTTGATGCAGTTACTTTACAGAGATCTTTAAGAAAACTTGTTCGACAAGGCTAACCGTAAGAAACTAGTTCTAATTTGCTGCTTTATTTTTAAGTGAGCTGACATCTCCGCTGCTGTAACACACTGACAGTGGCTTATGCAGATGCTTACTTCACATCAAACTGGAGCACTATTACAGTGGTCAGATTAATAAGTGCCTGAGATACATCAACTTGCTCTCTGCTACGCCAAAGGACAGGACGTGAACCAATGTGGTATGCTGGTGGAGGTTACAAAGTCTGGTCAGGACCTGGGAGACCAGGGTTCAGATCCCCAAATCAGCTGTGAAGCTCACTGCATCACCTTGAGCCAGTCAACCCCCTCTCAGGCTAACCTACCTCACAGGGTTGTTGTGAGGGTAATACAGGGAGAGAGGGGGAAGAACTGTGCATGATGCCTTGAGCTTCTGGAAGGAAATGTGGGATATAAGCAATAAAAACCAGGTGAATTTTAAATATGTGTAATTTGCAGATTTCAGGTGAACACAAGAAGACGATCTTTGCTGGGAGTCCTACGTGACCTGCTCCCTGCTTTAACTGGTCTATTACCACCTGGCCACAGGGTGGGTGGGTGGCTGACTGGCTCCTACTACAGAAGCTGGTGCTCAGATTTTTGTTGGGGGTCAAGATTTAATTTTGGAGATGTTTCATACTTGTGTATTTTTATTGTTAGACCTTATTACGACTCATGTGGGGATTGTTTAATTGTATACTTGCTGAGATGTTTTCATTTACTGATCATGACTACATAATCTACTCTCTATGTATATGTGTGTGTGTGTGTATACATCTTTTGATGTTGTAAGCCACCTTGAGCTGGGTTTAACTATGGAAAGCAGGCATGGAAATCAACAACACTGAACAAGTTGTTTGACAGTGGCATAGGCTGTCTGGATATGTGGGTCGCTCTGCTTTAGTGAAAGTTATTAGGTGCAGCCTGGCCAGGCACCTGCCTGGTCGTCCTATACAGTCCTTCCTGGATGAGACACCACCTCCAAGGGCCCTTCCAACTCTGGGATAACTGGCTCTACTAAAATGCTCAGAATATGGGATCCACTTTTCAACATACCTTGATGGATCAGCTGATAGAAAGCGTGCTGCCCATTGGTTCCAGGCTCACCCCACACAATTGGCCCAGTATTGTAATCCACACGAGTGCCCTTCTTGGTGATGTATTTCCCATTGGATTCCATGTCTCCCTAAGTGACAGCAGAAGTTCAGACTTAATACATAAATCATCACCAATTCCATTTATTAGTCACCTTAGAAGTCTCCAAGCTACTTGCAAAAGTGTAACAAAAATAATAATCGGGAAATAAAACTCATTTCAATAAAAGACATATAGTGGTACCTCGGGTTAAGTACTTAATTCGTTCCGGAGGTCTGTTCTTAAGCTGAAACTGTTCTTAATGTGAAGCATCCCTTTGGCTAATGGGGCCTCCTGCTGCCGCTGCACGATTTCTGTTCTCATCCTGAAGCAAAGTTCTTAACCTGAAGCACTATTTCTGGGTTAGCGGAGTCTGTAACCTGAAGCATATGTAACCCGAGGTACCACTGTACAGTAAAACAGCAGCAATGGAACCATATATAGGCATATATAGTACTAGAATCAGCCAGAACAGAGGAGACACACACAGCTAATTGTGCACCACCAGGAGGGTTGGACAGAGGCCTACACTCCGTGCAGCATTGGCAGCCTGTGACCCAACAAGCCACAACTCTTATTTGGTGGAACGACCCACAGACTGCAATTAACATGGATGCTTCTCTGCACCCAATGTGCATTCACGGATCCTCATTCCGCTCTTAAGATTGCAAGCCTGGATTCAGAGAGCAGACCAACCAATAAGGAGCACAAGGGAATGACTCCAAGGACAACGACTACTTACCTGCTGGAAGTATGCTGCAAAGCGGTGCATGTACTGGTCGTAGGGCAGAAGCGCATGGGTCTCAGTCCCAAAGCAGTTGATATACCAGACCCCCAGCATTGCCAGCAACACGGGCACGTTCTTCTCCAGCGGAGTGGTGCGGAAGTGATTGTCCTGTTAGGCAAATGGATGTAAAACACACCCATGTTATAAAAACCAAACTTACAGCACACTTGGGCCATCCTGGAGCCAATGTCAAACACACTCATGAAACTCCAGCTTCTGCAGAGCTGGCTTCCAGCAGTAGAAAGCAGACATTTTTACTTTGAAACCCAACAGTGCACTGGGCAGAGTGGGGATAATACTGGAACCTGTGGACATATTGGAAAATAAGAACCCATTCAGCCAGTGGTGCTTCTACCAGTTCATGTAACTGTGAATGGGAGTTGCATGGATTTTCACTGTGTATGACCAATGCTTGTGATCTACCAAGCCAGAGAGATGACTGATTAAGACTTGGGGGGCGAGGGGATGTTTCTTGCTTGCCCTACATAACCCCAGCTAACAACCAGGTTAAAATCATACGAAGAGCCCTTCTGATCAGGCCGATGACCCATCTAGTCCAGCATTCTCACGGTGGCCATTCTGAGGCCTTAATGGAAAGCTCTCTTGAAGGACCTGAGTTCAAGAGCAGCACTCTCCCCCTCCAGAGGTTCCCAGCGACTGGTGTTCAAAAGTATTACTGCTTCTGGTGCAAAGCATATCAGTATTGGCTAGTAGCTACTGATAGTCCTCTCCTCCATGACTTTGTCCAGTCCTAGTTTAAAGTCACCAAATAGGTGGAGACACAGACACAATCATCTGTGAAGAATAACCAAATACTCACCATCCAATGGGCTCCAGCAAGCAGCTTCTCGAAGTTATCATAACCTAAATAGATTTTTTTTAAAAAAGCAAACACCAGTATTATTAAGTGGAAACGCCTGTGCAAACCACACAACTGCAAAATTCTATTCCTCATTGTTTCGTTTGCTTGCTGGATTTGTCAAACTCAAAAGCAGTTTGTGATCCGAACCCAACGTGCCTGTACAATTTTATTCTACTGAGTCAACACAGCATTCAATTTGGAAAGAAGCGAAGAAGGCTGGTCCTTGCCCCCATTTTCATTAGATTTCTATTCTAGTTTTGAGAACTAGAAACAGCTATCTGCAAAGTTATGAGCCACTCAATTTTTTTAATAAAAAAAAGCAGTTAGCTTTCTAAAATATACTTGATCTTTTCTTTTTTTTAAGCCCCCAAAACCAAAGCTATCAGCCCAGCATAGTAGCAGTAGAAGATATCATGCCAAGAACTCTGGGTACGTACCAATATGTAGAGCAATGGAGAGGCCAATGGCAGACCACAATGAATAACGGCCACCAACCCACTGCAAACAGAAAAGAGGGTAGGGTGAGAGGAAAGTCATTTGAGAAGACCAAGGTATTCTAGGCACAAACCACCAGGGACTCCTCTGCAAAGCACTCCAGCACAGAACCCCAAATTCACTTCAACTGGGTGCTCTCCAGATACTTTGAACTACAACTCTCCTTTAGCCCCACAGCCAGCGTCGCTGATGGGGGAGTTTCTAGCCCAAAATGTCTGGAGAGCAAAGGTGGCTGTAGATTGAGTACATGGCAAAAGCAGGCATTGTAACAACATCTCTATATCACTTGGGGGTGGGGAGTTTACAGGAAAAGTCAGTCAAGTATTTTAAAAAATATATATACTGCTTGATGTAATATAATGTTTTATAAAATAAAACATTAGTTATTGATAGAAAAGAGATATTAAAAATATTCAAAAGATGCAAAAAGTAGCAAAATAAAAATAAAACATGCAAGTTCTGAATGTCTGCATAGGTTTGCCTCAACAAAGTTGTTTTAACAGGCACCGAAAACTGTAGCGATGGCACCTGCCTCAAATCAAAGACAAGGAATTCCAAGGTGCCTGTTATTGTTTGTCACCAGTGGCCATTACAACATAAATCACAAAACAGATGTTTAAAGCAAAATACTATGGGTTGTAGCTACTCAGAGCAGATCACTGAAATTAATGCAGCCACATTAGTCATGCAAACGAATTTCAATAGGTCTACTATGAGTAGAGTGTGCACTAGCTACAACCCTGGAACTTTTGGATTCTTAGGACTTAGAAAAGAGGGATAAGGGGAAGTTTGACCCACCAAACTAGGGGAAAATGAGGCGTCAGTCGAAAGGGAGCGAGTGGGCATTCCCAGCGCCAGGTCTTTCAGGATATGCATTTGGGGCAGAGCTTTGCCGCCTGAGCTTGGGCACCTTAAGGAGGAATCTGGCACATGGGAAGTGGGAAAGGGACACCTTTCTATGGCAGGAGGATGAGGTAAGGAAAAGGTGCAGCCAAATCCTTGGACGGTCATGAACTTTGGATTCTTCACTGCCAGGCAGTTTATGATAAGCTCAAAGATCGAAGTTCAGCCCCAGCACCACTTTCAAGATCTCAAGCAAGGCTGACATTTGACCTTTTTACTGACCTAGATTATATACAGTAGGCTCCCATCAGGCAAAATGTCACAGCTTATAATAACTCATGAAGACCAGAAGCTGGGAGCAGCAAACTATCTCCTATTACCCAGCAGCTGTCTAGACTGAAATGTGTTCAGAGGCCTCCTAGCCTGACCTTTGACAAGTTCCTTAGCAAAAGACCCAAAGAGGCCAGACTTTCTGCAGTGTATTCATGGTGGTGACCCCTAAAATCTGCCCTTCATCAAAGCTCCACCACACTGCAAATATTATCAAAGGGGAGGGGGTCAGCACATCGCTGCTGCTGCTGGTGAACTGACTTTTATTCTATCCCAAACTGAGGGGGGGTCACACCTGGAAGGCATATACAGTTCCTAGGAATTATCAGGTCCTGAGGCAGTGATGTCTACCAACCTGTATGGCTTTAAAGATTGGGCAAAATCATGGAAGCTTTCCTTCCCCCACTTTGTTAACACAAGAAGAAGAAGAGTTTGGATTTGATATCCCGCTTTATCACTACCCGAAGGAGTCTCAAAGCGGCTAACATTCTCCTTTCCCTTCCTCCCCCACAACAAACACTCTGTGAGATGAGTGGGGCTGAGAGACTTCAGAGAAGTGTGACTAGCCCAAGGTCACCCAGCAGCTGCATGTGGAGGAGCGGAGACACGAACCCGGTTCCCCAGATTACGAGACTACCGCTCTTAACCACTACACCACACTGGCTCTGGATGTTTAGGAGAAGACTCTGATCCATTGGTGTGTATCTGTCTGTGTACATGTTAACGTATGTTTGAGCTTTAACAGTTTGTTGTTTTAGTAAACAAAAAACTAAGAATGTAAGAAGAGCTGTCTGGATCAGGTTGATAACCCATTTAGTCCAGCTTCCTATTCTCACAGTGGTCAACCGGATGCCTCTTCTGAGAAGCCCACAAGCAGGAGCCAAGCACAAGACCTCTCCCCCCACCCCCCGTGTTGCTTCCAGCAACTGGTATTCAGAAGCATTGCTGCCTCACAAGAGGTTCCTGGGTGCAGAAGTAGGCTGCATGCAATGATTCCCTGTGTATCCGGAGGAAAACATGTATGTGGGGAGCCTGAATTCTAGAAGAGTGAGAAGCACTGTCCTATTGTCCAATGATAGACTTGCATAGCATGTTTTACTTACGTCCCAAAACTCGAACATGTTCTGAGTGTCAATTCCAAAGTCTTTAACTTTAGGCTAAAAAAGGGGGAAAGGGGTGGGGGGAGAGAGAGAGCAACAGTTAGAGATCAGATTGGTGCTAGGCAGAGAAGCCTGCAAAAGTTACTAGGGCTGTGGCTCAATGGTGGAGCAGCTGCTTTGCATACAGAAGGCCCCAGGTTCAACCCTCAATGGCATCTCCAGTTAGGGTTGGGAAAATACATATTCAAAACACATTCAGTGGCTGAGAAGCCGCAGTAGGAATGTTTATCAAAGCAGAGCTTTCTTGGGAAATCCTCAGCAACACTATTTACATCTATAGGGACAGAGCAACCAATATATTATTGTGGCTGTATTTTTTAAAGAGAGAAGGAAGAACAAGGCCACATTCACACTATACACTTAAAGCATTATACCACTTTAAACAGCCAATGATATCCCCCAAAGAATTCTGGGAGCTGTAGTTTGCTAAGGGTGCTGCTGAGAGTTGTTAGGAGACCCCACCCGCTTCAGCAAGGGGTGCCATTTTGGCAAGTTAAGAACCAGCACATGTAGCATCAATTCACTAAGTACAGTATGTAGAATATTCAAGAGATTCCAATAGTATTGCTTTCTATTTCCATCGTATATTTTCAGCTGTGGGCCAAACAAGAAGTGTCATAGGAGATTTAGGAATGGCAATGGGGGGGAGGGGTCAACCCTTTCCTTCCAGCCATGCAATTTCCTCAAATATGCTACAAACTCGGTAGGGGAAGACCTAAAGTCATCAAAATGTTCCCACATCTTCAAGGCAACAGCTGTTTTGTAAAGCAACAAAAGCAACAGGAGATTTAGCATCACTGATCTCCACATCACATTACTTTGAGCCCAACACTGCTATTGAATTGTTCTAGAAGGGCAAAAAAACTACAGAAACTTATAAACTGAAATACTCACCCCGTTGGTAGACAAGGCAGCAAAGTGCTTGGCCACAGCCGCAGGCTTGAAAGAAAAGGAAGGAAGGAAGATTGTTGGGTAACGAAACAATCAAGATATTCTGAACTGCCACGACAGCCCTGGAAATCATAACTAAAGTTCAGAGACCACCACTGCTGCTCCCCCTCCCCAAGGCTAAATATCCTATCAGGGTTTTTTTTCCATGGAATCTTTATTCAGCAAAAGCATACATCGTTTTAAAAACTCCAACAAAATTTAACTCATCATAAAGCCAGCAGTCTAAAAAAAAGGGAAGTCCTTCATTCCTAAAATCACCACCACAATAAACGTTACTGAAACCACCAGGTGAAAGATGTTAAAACCTAACATACTAAAAACTGTTGCTACCACAAAAATTGGTTTTCTGCCTGTGTGTTCGTTTTTACAGTGTGTCACATGAATCAATGATATCCTGTACCCTACAAAAAGATTCCTGCTATGCTTTACGCAATAGGCCTTGTCCAAAGGGATGCCAGACAGGCTGCCAAGTGTTACCAAGAGCTGGAATAATGAACTGAGTTTGCACTTCAGAGCATTCCCAACACCAAAGGTGCAGCCAGGTGGGAAATCAGGTAGGAGGTGGGCAAACTGCCTTTTCAGAGGGAGAGCATGTCAGTCATTACTGAGCTTCTTATCAAGGAACATCAATAAGCTGAGGAAAGTCAATGTTTCTGAGAACACAACATGAAAGCCACTCCCTCAATTAATATTCAATTAAGATAAACATCCTGCGATAAACATCAACTCAGGTATGTATTCCCCTGGAACAGCATTTGCTGACTGTTCTCCAGAGTAGCTAAGCTTGCTTTAAATATTATTACTAGCTGACCAACTGAGTAGAATTGAGCTCCGGTTTATACATCGCAGGGGTACCCAACATGGTACCCCCTCCCCAAGTCTCTGCACAACAACTCCCATCACTCCTGACCTATGGGGGCTGCAGGAGGTGGGTTGTACTCCAGCAAACCTGGAGGGAACTGTTCCTGCTGCAGAAATGAATTCACCTGTGGAATGAGCACAACCAACTTCCTTCTCACGACTTTACAGCTCACCACCCATGCAGTGATGGCATAAGCACACAGGGGTACTTTTTACCAGCTGCAGCTCATACACCTGTTACAAAAGCACAGCATTGGATCAAACCAACCTGGCATTTAACAGCAACACCACCAGACTTGTTGGGCACAGAGGCAGAGCATAAAGCAATGCCAAGGATCCCCTCCTGGGCATTAAACGGCGTATCAATTAAACAGTGGTATATTAATATTCTATCATTCTAGAAAGCAAGTTTAGGGGTTGAAGATAGTTACATTTGTTTTAAAAAGCACGAAATGGTTTGGTGTGTTTTGTATGCTTATATTGGGAGGAGTATAGATAAAAATATTATAGTGTACCTACTGTAGTGTACCCACTGCTTGCACACTGAGCTTGCCTCGCTTTCAGTCCCCCAGAAGTGCTGGATCCAGCCCTGAACTTTCTGCCTTACTTGCCATGATGATTATTCCAACCCAGATTCCAGCCCTCCAGATTCCATCCTATTGGAACTGGGGTTTTTTTTGGGGGGGTGTGTGTCCTGGTTTCTTCCTAGCGATTTCATCATTTTTAGAATTGGAAGGTGGTGGGGAGGCATTTTGCAAGAGCAACATGTGCCAGTATGAAAAGGCTGTTTAACTGCTCCATACCATGCAGCAATTAACAACCTCTCAACCCCAGCTTCATCTGCAGTTCAGTGTCTGCAGTGTGTCTTTTTTAGACTCCATTAAACAGGCAACTCTGCCCCTCCCATCAGGATAAAGATAGTTATAGCAAAGAAGCAGCACATCCTTTTAGAAGTTGCTGGAGAACGCGGGGCTCCACTTCAGGGAACCTATTCATAGTTCAGGCATCTGCCTTTGAAAAGGCCAAGTCCTGTCTCAAGTAAAACCTGGTTTCAGGCTGCAAAGGAGTTGCCAAATATCAAAGGGGCACTCGCTAGCTTGCCTTTACTCTCATGTTTCCTTGCAGCCCAACTGGCTCCAAAACTTTCCTAGGGAGGAGTCTGCTAAGACACCTCAGGCCTGCGCAGATGGAACGCAGGCTCTCCCTGCAACAACATTTGCAGGCCTGGTGTCTGCCTGAGGGGCATGTGCTCCTTTCTCATGACACAGCAAACTGCCTGCCCTCCATTCCTTCCCCACATTCAGTCATGTCCACCAACAGTCACCTGGCTCCCTCATACACCAGACTACGAGGCAATGGTTTGGGATGCATTTGCAAACCATGGCTGTGGAGGTAACTGTGGTTAGTATTGGTGCAGAGGATCGTAGCTAAATGCCAACTAGGAAGGAAGGATGGGCAAACACATTCTGAAGACTGGCTCCCAGTTTGCAGCTTCAGCTGGAACTTTTGTAGAGGATTCCAGCTACAGTTCTGTGACCACCTGGGCGAAAGCATGTAGCAGTTCGTAGCAGGAATTAAGACAGCAGAAACGGCACCCAACACTCTTGCACCAAAAATGTATTATAGAAGGAGAAGGCTTGCAAACCACAAGTAAAAATTTGCTTCCATGGGACAAGGCAGGAAATGTTTACTGAAGCTGACTCCCGTCTCTTTCTGGGCTACCTTTATATCTACATTAGTCATTTGCCACTTTACAGATTCATTTATTTACACAACTGAGCACATAACCAAGGAACTTTCACTTACATCTTTAGCAGCATTTAGGAACCACTCTTTGGCTGTTTCAGCATTGGTAATAGTTTCTTGGGTGGTAAAAGTCTGTGCACCAAGAGAAGAGGGGGAAAACAGTTAAAGACTTAGACAAGCCACTTAGGCAACTTTTAAGGAACAGAAAGCACAATGAGGAAACTACAGGCAAAGTCCAAGATGCTCCTATCTGCACACCTAGAGCCTTGGCTCACATTTTAGCAGTTCCTAGTTCTTACATACTTCTTTATAAAATATAATTATTTGTATTATCTTTACCTACATTATTATTATCATTTCTAGATCTATATTTTGAAAAGTTTTTTGTCTGCCCATCCACATTCAGATAAAGATATCATAACCAAATCTAGCATGACAATTCCTGTGATTGAGAAGTGGGTTTTCATCTTACGTTTGGATCCAATTGGGTGCCATTTTGAAACAAGATGGCGGACAGAACCTTTAAAAACTCCACCGATTTTTTGGTTTCTTCAAATTCCCAAGCAATGCCAGCTACATAGCCTGCTGGTATCAACATAAACCATCTTGTGCACTTCTTTGCCTTTTTTACTTAATGTTCTCAAGAAGCTGAATTCCATCACATCTGCACTTTCCCCTCAAAATCGCAGCACACACAATCCTAATGACTACCTTTTGAGAATTTAAAAGTCATTTTGAACTCTCACACACTTTGGGTAATAGCCATCAGGACAACGACCTGTGCAAACCCCAATCATTACAATGAGGGCATGCACTGGAGAACATTCAGATTGATGGGGCCCTTCTTATGATTGCTAATTTTAAACTTGCAGGAAGATTTGAAATCACTCAAGCCAATAATTGCTCTGACTGATCTGCTGTGGATCTAAACATGGGGCCCTTTGTTCCCCTTGATTTTCCAGACAGTCCCAATTTGCTCATCAGCAAAAAAATATTTCCCTCTTTATGAAACACGTTGACATGGCCAGTCATGCAGTTCCGTCAATATCACCCTGCTCTATTGGAGTTTATTCAACCATTAAAATGTAGCTTTAAGGACCAACATCACGTCCTCCTCCTCTCCCATCCATCTCCAAAAAATTCTTTCATTATATAACAAAAGACTAGTTTATAAAGCAAGCTTTTTACAAAAATGCTATTCATCCCTTTCCAAACCTAACCAATTGTCTAAAGGCATCCAGGCAAATGAGAGCCATGAGATGCTGGTCTTCTCAACAGCATTCAGGCAGGAAACCTAGATTTATTTCTTTTTCAATAAGTCTTATGCCACATTTTTACCCAAAAGCCGATTTCAGGGTAGTGTGCATAAATACTTAAAACCCACAATACAATATTAAATGCATCAACAAAACCATTGCATAAACATACAACAAAATTCAGAGGAACTGGGGAGTTCCAATTCACAAAACAAAGCCTATAGGTTGAAGTTCTCTTCCCACTTAAGCTTCCTAAACTCTTGCCTGCCTTTTCTTGCATTGCAGGGGGTTGGACTGGATGACCCTTTGAGTCCCTTCCAACTCTATGGTTTCTCAGATAAAATACTGAGGAACCCTAGCAAAGTACAGCTTGCATAAAAAGCCAAGCGTCTGAAAAATCAGTGCATCATCTATCGTGTTTTCCTCCTAGTTCAGCTAAGCCCAAAGCCAGCAGGCTTAACTAAAGCTACTGGCTAACAAATACTTCAATAAACCAAGGGCAAGCTTCTCCCCTGCCTAGGTTGGCATGAGCAAAGGCAATGTGCTGCAGCCTTCCCAACCTGGTGCCCACAATTTGACAACAATTACCATCAACCCCAGGCCATATGATGCTAGGGCAGACTGGGGTAAGCCTGGTCTAGAGAGGTCACCTTTGCATATTTAATCCTCTACTTAGCATGAGCTGCTGATGGATTAAAGGACTTGGGACGTACCTTGGATGCAATGATGAAGAGTGTAGTCTCAGGATTCAGCTCAGCCAGAGTTTTGGCCATGTGGGTACCGTCGATGTTGGAGACAAACCAAACACGAGGACCGCCCTTGGAATATGGCTTGAGGGCTTCTGTCACCATGAGGGGGCCCTAAAGAGAAAAGGCTGTCAGAGCAGCTAAACATTTAGACCAAATGCTTCCTTTGCAAGGAGAAGTCACACAGCAGAACAGCTCACCAAATCTGATCCGCCAATGCCAACGTTGACCACATCAGTGATGGCTTTTCCCGTGTAGCCTTTCCAGTCACCGCTGCGAACTTTCTGCAAGTGCAAAGACAGTACAAAGATGGCCTTTATACAGTGCTTTCCAGTAATTCCAGTGGTTAGAATGTAGGACTAGGACCTGGGAGACTAAATCCCCACTCAGCCATGAAGATGGGACAATCGTTGCCTCTCAGCCTAACCTACCACACAGGGTTACTGTGTGGACACATGGTGAGGAACTGGGTGTTAGATTTCAATTGCTTGGTGGGCCACTTGCTTAATTTAGTGGGGAGGATTCCAGGAGAGAGGGGAATAGGTGAAGACTATCTTGCAACCTGCGTCAGCTGGGTTGTTTCTCTCCCACTTACCAGGCCATCTACCAACTGCCCTGTGGGAAGGAGCCGGGTGACTTTTTAATAAGTTAATATTGTTTGTTTAAAGTTAAAAAATTAAATTTAATACTACTTGTTTTCTGCCTTGGAAGGAATTGTACCCTAGAAGGCAGCATATAAGTAACTGTAATAAATAAAAAACAGCAGAGCATCCAATTCTATTTAAAGTGGCGTTTTCCAACCTTGGTCCCCTCCAGATGTTTTGGACTACAAAGTAGTGTTGGCTGGGGTTCATGGGAGTTGTAGTCCAAAACATCTGGAGGGGAACAGATGATCAGGAACGCTGGTCACATTCCTGAATACGAAGCCCAGTTATATGGACTGTTATATCATACAACCTTTGTTATTTAAATCTATGGAGTTTTGTGTATATATGACAAAGGGTAGCTACATTACTAGAATCTATATTTAAAAAGTTGTTCTCTCAACCCTACAGAGCATGCCAAAAAGTCTACAGCAAGGAATATTTTGCAGAGAGAGAGAACTGGGCTATTTAGGACAGTACTACAGCTCCCATCATTCACACAGGCCATCCAATGATCAGGGATCATGGGAGTTGGGATCCAAAAACAGCTGGGGAACCAACAGTGAAGAGCACTGTTTTATATAGTATATATAACTATATATATGTTATATAGAAGACAATATTTTTGATACACAATGAACATTGATTTGTTCCAACAGAAATACGTAAACAGCTGAGGGACTACTAGTCCACATGACCGCGGACATTATACCTGCCTTATCCACAGAGCACAACCAGCAAATACTTGGATACCTGGCAGAAATTCTTCATTTTCTCCAAAACTTTGTTCACTTCTGGGACTACATCTTTGCCGTCAACTAATATTGGAGTATTTGAGCGATTCCGCAAAGCAATATGGAGCACAGCTCGGTTCTAAAACGAGAAGAGAGGACAAGACAGTTATGGATAGTGCCAAGCAACAATTAGTTACCAAAACCGATAATCTCAGCAGAACTGATTGGCACTGATCTGAAGGAGCAAGACAAACTATTTTCTCTTCTCTTTCTGCTGGTTTTCTTCTATAGTTTGGGACACAACCCACTAGGAACCGCTTCTTCCAGTAGACCACAGTGAATGGGAACTCTGCAATGACCGTAAGAGTCTGGCTACTGGATCAGGCCAGTGGCCCATCTAGTCCAGCATCCTGTTCTCAGAGTGGCCAACCAGATGCTCATTATAGGAAACCCACAAACAAGACCCAAGCACAAGGACATTCTCCCCTCCTGCAGTTTCCAGAAACTTTACAAGTACTGTTTGGTGGCACATATGAGCCGCCCAGGCAAAGGATGTTGGGCACTGAGTCTCTTTTCTAAACCAAAAGGTGCTTGGGCTAAGAGGACCAGAGGAATTTAGATTGCAGCAGCCAGGAAGGAGAAGGAAATGGGACCACTAGTTGCTGATTGCCTTTGGAACCAAGAAGACCCTCCTGTCCTTCACTCAGCCACTCAAACATCTTGTGCATCCACTTGTTTTATATCTCTCAAAGCGGTTTCACAGTAAGGAGTTGAAAATTGTAAAATAATGAAAAATCAAGTACTATAAAACATGCAAATAATATACAGGTGATATAAATGATCTTTTTTAAATATTTTGTGTGTGTGTGTGTGTGTGTGTGTGTGTGTATAAAAACTAAAATAAGCAGTAACAACCACAACTGGGTCAGATGCCACAGACTAGAGTGTAGTCTGGGGTTTCCAAAAAGGCTTCACTAGGCAGAAGTATGGGTGAGGGAAACAGACATTTTTAAACAGCCAAGAACCAATTTGGCGAATAACGGGAGCAAGAAACAGGCTGTAGAAATTATTGTTAAAGGTCAAAAATTATGACAGACTTGCATGTTTACTTCCTACAATTCTTTATTCGTATTGCTTTTCAAAGAAACTAGAGAGTATGGGAAGTATGTGTTTTAGAATACAAAACCCGCTTCTTTGAATGCATGTTCAGTTAGTGAGATGAGATGGGTAGCTTGCCCTAACACAGGTAGGCCGTTAAGCTGGGGCTTATTACTAAACAGCAATGACAAACTTATTTATAACAATCTGATGTTCAACAACAGCAGACAGAGAGGGAGGAAGTGATGGCAGCCCCCTACCCACAGGAAGGGACACACAAGATATCAAGGTTGCTTGGCTAGATGGTCCAGCCACAGGATGCTGGGCTAGATGAGCCACTGGCCTGATCCAGCTGCAGGCTCTTCTGATGCTCTTAAGGGCCAGCCTAGGGAAGGAATTTATTCTGCCACCTGGGGGCAGGCAGGACAGGAAGAGTGATGCTGGAAAGCACTCTGGCACAGTAGTGGCAAGGAGGACCAAGTTACACTCAAGCCCTGTGGGTAGCCCCCCTGCACTGTTCCCTGTGCGTGGATGGAACAGGATTTACTTGTTATGTGTATACTGCATCCCCAACCACAGAAGTCCCTGCAGCA
Source organism: Podarcis filfolensis (assembly GCF_964270895.1). NCBI lineage: Eukaryota > Metazoa > Chordata > Lepidosauria > Squamata > Lacertidae > Podarcis > Podarcis filfolensis. The sequence goes on along the minus strand of NC_139611.1, from coordinate 53,185,168 downwards.
GTGTACAAATACATGAAAAAGAAATCTAAACACACACACACACACACATCGCCACACTTTACCAACACAGGAATTTTCTGTTGCAGCAACAGCTCCAGAAGAGCAACAAAAGCAGAAACAGCCAGAAGTGTTGCAAAAAGCAACAAACAAAACACTCCTTTCTTTCCACCCGATTACACGCACTACTTGGGTGCCACTGAGGAAAATGGCAGCATGCCCCTCACTTTTGCGTTCTGCGTGTCACAGGGCAAATGGACATGCAAAGGGGCATCTGGTAGTCTTGGTACACACACAGCAGAGGCCATCCTTCAGATAGCTCTGCGCACCAAAATAATGAACACCAAAACCACAGAAGGGGAGCTTCAGTTGCCATGAAGAGGAAGTGGCTTTTACACACTTGACACATCTCAGAGAAGTTCCTTAACGTTTAATGGGAAGCAATCATAAAATTCCAACAAAAACTTGGGGGCATTTCTGCTTTGCAGTGGCAAAGAATGTGTGTTGAGAATAATACTTAGTGCCCAGTATGTAACACGCTTCATGTTATGGGTTATTATATTATAACCAATACAATACAGAGCTGATTCAGGAATTACTGAGATAGCAATCCTTCTATCAAGCTCTGCATTATATTGTGGATTTTAGATCCACATGTAGGTGATGGCGGGACTGTCAGAAAAGAGGTTTCTCCAAGGTCAATCAGCAAAGAGAGAGATCCATAGGGGACTTCCTGATTCATTTCACATCCTGTTCGCATCAGGTCAGCTTGATCTGTAACAACTATAAGCTACTATTAGCCCAGAAAGGGGGAGAGAAGATATGAAACCAGTTCAAGATCATAAAAGAGGCATGTCCCCATAGAGATGCAATACACTTTTTGACAGAATGAGACTATTCACACATTTAGCTTCATGTGAAGTTAAAAAAAAAAACCTTTAACACAAAAACAAACTAGATATATTGGAAAAACTATACAATTTATTCATGAATCTGGCAACTGAAAACCAGTCTAATATTTAATCCTTGGACTACATAGCAAAATATCTAGAGGATGGTGGCCAGATCATTGCCTTTATACTCCCCCCAAACCACAAAAACCCCAGCACACACTCTCTGACTCTGATATTCTCCCCCCCCCCCTCTCTCTCTCTCTCTCACACACACACACTATTTTCCAGAAACCCTATACAGCTGCTTGAAGCCCTGCTTTGTGTGCTGGAAACACCTCCTCCCTGTTACTGAGCAGGAACCCACAGACAAAAATAAAAAGTAGGTATACCTCAGTGAAGTTGATCTTTTCTCCAGTGAACATTTGCTCCCTTGCTTTCTCAATGCCCCTTGATTTTGCCTGAAAGTAAAAGTTGACCTTTTAGTAAATATGACTATCAGCTTTCCAAATCCACCAGTCACATAAGAGATGACCCCTCCCTCGCTAACGCCCTCCAGTATGCCAGTAGCTTCCTTTTACACACACACAATGTCATTTTTCTCTGCCTGTTCCTAAAAGATCCTCTAAATCAGGAATGGGGAGCCTCAGCCCCAGGACTAAATGTGGCCCTCCAGGCCCCCTGAATTCTATGGCAGCCACACCACTTACTGACCCAGCTCCTCCCACCCCCCAGTTCAAGTCTGGAATGTGTCCTTCCAACTCTGTGGATGCCCTCTTGGCTTACTTGAATGGAAGCTAGAAAGGGGTGTGTGAATGTGTGTACAAAGTAGTCTATACAAGTGTAAAATCACTCACTGCTCTGCCATTCCTCCCCACCCCTGGCCCGGCCCACCCCTAGCACGTGGCCCCTGGAAGCTTGCCCAGGTTGCTTCAAATCACCTTCAACCTGGAACCCTCCAAATGTTTTTGAACTACACCTTCCATCAGTACTGGTTAGGCCTGGGCTAATGGGAGCAGATATTCTAAGCATTTGGAGGGCACTAGCTTTGGTGTAACATTTGGTGAAGCCTCCCCGTCCAACTGGACTGCAGTTTTCAAGCACAGGGACAAGACGGTTGCCCCTTGCATTTGTTGTCAGGGCAGCTGGGCTCTGCGTAAGCATGCAGGGAGATCCTGGGCTTTATGAAACCACAGCAAACCAAGGCCATGATATGAAACTGGAAATACCCCTTTGCTCACAAACACTATCTTGTTCTGACCGACATTTGTGGGCAAGAGTCCACTTTGTTCTGTATTAAGCTGGAGCTTGGTTTGCTTCAGGTGTTCTGTAAAGCTTCATGTACATTGAAAGTGGCAGACTACCAGCTGCACTACGCTTTTCCTGTTTATTAAAAACATATTTATTTGCATGCCCAGTTTTAATGTTCTTGGTTAGGGCAATAACGAGATTTTGTTTTTCTCAATACATTATATTACTATATCAGCTTCACTGCTGTAAACAGCTTTGGAATTTCTGTAACCAGAAGCTCTAAATAAATAGGATTCGTGTTCAAGGTGAATTACCAGTTCTATCAGCATCTTCATCACTTCCTCTGTAACCAAGTTCTTTGAATAGTCCACCAAGATATCCCCATGGTCACTCTTCAAGGTCAAGCTGCCAAAAGAATTAAAAGCAAGCCATCATGTTATGTGAACATTTTCAGAAACACTGCACCACCACATGGGTGACTTTAAAAAACAAGATTTACTGGAAATTAGCCAACATTGCTTGTTTGTATTCACACGCCCCGGGTCACAAGAGAATGATAAACATTAAGGCAAAGAGCAGCAAGAGACTTCCTCAGCTCGTTTAAAATTGAAAAAGGTACACGACAAGGCTGCCCGATTTCCCCATTACTGTTTATTTCGGTTCTGGAAGTGCTCCTGAATATGATTAGGGGGGACCGGTTGGTGGAAGGGATTCAGGTCGGAGCGAAACAATATAAACTTAAAGCTTTTGCAGATGACCTAGTTCTGACATTACAGGAGCCGGAGTCTAGTTTGAAAAGAGTACTACAACTGATTCAAAACTTTGGTCGAGTGGCAGGATTTAAGTTAAATAAGCAAAAAACTAAAGTTTTGGGGAAAAACGTGACAGATATTGAGTTGGAACAGCTTCAGAAAGAGACAGAACTAAATGTGGTTAAAAAAGTTAAATACCTAGGGGTAAACATAACAGCAAAAAATCTGAGTTTATTTAAAGATAATTATGAAAAATGTTGGTCAGAGATTAAGAGAGACTTGGATAGTTGGTCAAGACTAAAACTCTCTTTGTTAGGCCGAATAGCTGCCATCAAGATGAATGTATTGCCAAAAATGTTATTTTTGTTTCAGACACTGCAGATTGTAGACAAGACAGAGTGCTTCCGGAAGTGGCAGAAAGATATTTCTAAATTTGTCTGGCAGGGCAAAAAGCCCAGAATCAAATTTAAAATATTAACAGATGCGAAAGAAAGAGGGGGCTTTGCCCTGCCAGATTTAAAGTTGTATTATGAAGCTGCAGCTTTCTGCTGGCTAAAAGATTGGTTACTTCTTGAAGATACGGATGTCTTGGATTTGGAAGGTTTTAATAATGCGTTTGGATGGCATGCATATTTATGGTATGATAAAGCTAAGATAAATAAGGCCTTCAAGAACCATATTGTCAGAAAATCAGTCTTTAATGTCTGGACAAAATATAAAGACTTACTGGAGAATAAAACTCCGAGGTGGCTGTCACCCCTGGAGGCTAAGGCTCGGAAAAGAGCCAATATGGAGGCCAACTGGCCAAAATATTGGGAGATAATAGAAAAGGATGGTGACAACTGGAAATTGCAGAGTTTAGAAAAGATGAGAGACAAAGTGCGAGACTGGTTACACTATGCTCAGATTAAAGAAGTGTTTAAAAATGACAAAAAGCTAGGATTCCAAGTGGAAAAGTCAAAGTTAGAAACTGAACTGTTAGAACCTAAGACTAAGGTACTTTCAAGAATGTATAACTTGCTGCTGAAATGGAACACACATGACGAAATGGTAAAATCAACAATGATAAAATGGGCGCAGGATATTGGGTACAATATTATGTTTGAAGATTGGGAAAGGTTGTGGACCTCTGGGCTGAACTTCACTGCATGTAATGCGTTGAAGGAAAATGTGATGAAAATGATGTATAGATGGTACATGACCCCTGTTAAACTGGCTAAAATATACCATTCGTCTGATAGCAAATGTTGGAAATGTAAGGAAAATGAAGGAACATTTTTTCACCTCTGGTGGACCTGCCCTAGAGTGAAGGCCTTTTGGGAGAAGATATATAATGAATTAAAAAAGGTGTTTAAATACACCTTCACTAAGAAATCAGAGGCCTTTCTCCTGGGTATTGTCGGCCAGAGTGTGTTAAAAGAGGACAGAACATTCTTTTTGTACGCAACAACAGCAGCAAGAATATTAATTGCCAAGAATTGGAAAACTCAGGAGCTACCCACTGTGGAAGAATGGCAGATGCAACTGATGGACTATATGCAATTAGCCGAGATGACCGGCAGAATTCGAGACCAGGGAGAAGAAAGGATGGAAGAAGACTGGAGGAAATTTAAGATTTATTTACAAAAATATTGTAATTTGGCTGAGTGCTGAATTGGATGCCAGAGCAGACAATTGTCTACCATTAAATTAGATTTAAGGTTGAATTATATGTCAAACCAAATTAAGATTATTAATTAAGATGAATTAAATGATAATTTGTTTGAAATTAATTTAATAATGATGTAAGTGTATGCGGGAGGTGTGGGGGAGTCCCATGTAACAATTGAGAGATGTTAAATGGACAATGATAAGTGCTTATCTAATATATGCTTTATTTGAAAACTTTAATAAATATATTATAAAAAAAAAAAAAAAAAAGAGACTTCCTCAGCTCACTTCTTGGGCTTCTGGGTAAGATCAAGTGTGGCATCAACCTGCAGTTTCCACTTTGCAACAAAGTCTGCTCGTTCCAGCATAATTTTTGCACCTTTTCATTTTTCCTACTCTCTCCATTTTCTGCTTCTGTAACATCTTCCCTGAAGAAGAGTTCCGAAAAACTCAAAAGCTTGCCACTATTTCGTGACACTTTGGTTGTTCCTAATAAAAGTGTTGTCCAACTCTGGACTTTGGAGCTGCAACTGTAGTGTGTGCCCCTCCCAAAAGATTATTTTCATCAATGCACCCACCCAGGTGAAGGTAAGGGTCACATCTAATGCTAATCGCAGCACAGAAACACGTATGAATATTTTTAATAGGGCGATGGATTTAATTTCTTTTTGTGTGTTTTTAGTTGCATCTTTTATTATTTATGCTGTGAGCTACCTTGCACCCTGCACTGGGAGAAAGGACCGATATAAATTAATAAAGTACAGTAAATAATGATTTGTGAAGGAAGCATGTGGAATAGTAAGGTTTTTATTTTTAAGACAAAGGTAACTCATGGAGAAAGAAGAGTTCATCCCTTCTGCTCATTTACATGCTAATCCTATTTGGGAGTTGTATAATCTAATCCTCAACTGTCTCCAAAATATGTGGGCTTAGCTAGCCAGCCAGCCCAAACATGCCCATTCTGCATCAGAGGCTGGAGAGTTCAGAGTAATATGAGAGAGTTAAACCTTCCCACAGTGTGTACACAGATTTGCAGATTTACAGTGTTCAAAGCTAGCTCAGGAAAACACCAATGGCAATGGCTACAACCCCATATTCTAACACTAGCCTTGGATTGCTGCAATACAGAGGGAGGCAGGCATTGCTAATTACGAAAACGCAAAGTTAAATCTCAGTGGGGCAGGCTGGAAACAAGACACTGGCCATTCTGGAACACAGGGAGGGAGAGGGTGCCCCAGTTTTATTTCCACAGCTGGCTTTGCAGAACCTCCAAGATGTTTTCTGAAGCCTCCCTTGACAGAGCACCTTCTGCTTGAGCGCCCATCCTGCAATGCAGCATCCAAGAATATACAGAGCAGCTACTCAGGTGGAAAGAGATGAGTCACGCAGGCAGCAGCCATGAGTCCACAGAAGCACAGAGTTGGGCCAAGTTCTTGTGTATATTTTGACTCCCCTGATCTGACCAGAACCCTTGTCGCCACAGTTTGAAGGAAAGTAAGAAACACCTTTATGGTGCATTCGGATATGGCCACAACCCACTGCAGGAATTCCCCCCCCACACACACACAGAGACCCTAGGAGAAGTGAAAGATTCTGCCACACCAAGCTAAAAAAGTCCAAATGCCACACACCCCTAGACACACACGCTGAACAGAACTTTCTGTTCATCCTCTTTCACAAGCCCTATTTCAGCTTCCCAGTGGATCATGTCCCTTCTCCCACATGCCACTTTTAATGGGGCTCAAAATCCACTATTTAGCTCCATCTCAGTTCTGCAGAGCTTGCACTGAAATGAATGGAGCTGCACAACTTATTTCAGAGTTGTGTGCAGCAGCGGCAGAGGTTGCTAGAATAAGGCTGTATGTCGGACATTTGGACACATACACACACACAGCCAGATGCCAGGCTAGTTGGATCTACTAGTTTATTAAAACTCCCAAGACCTATCAACCAGAGTCACATGCAAAAGGGCACACTGTTAGAATTAAATAAGCACGTTCTGAACTTAGGAATTCCTTTTCTGAACCTGTTCAGCCGTTCCACACAACAGTCTAATCCTGGTTAGCTGTATTTATGTCAACAGCCTGATTTAGGTGAGGGAATATTGGATTGTGGTTGCTACTGCTAAACAACTGGGAGTCAGAAAGCCTATAGCAAAACAGCCAGAGATCTACCTTCTGCCCACCCCTATCTAAAAAGGTAGAATGCCATGCCTGCTACTGCCAATCAGTTGACACAACTAGGCTAGACCGACTGTAAGTCTGACCCAGTACAAGAAATGATGCTCTTGAGCTGGGTGCTTAGGAACCTGTAATATTTTTCTAGCTTTTACATTAAAATGTTTACATATCACAGAGTGTTTTTTAAAAAAAATATTTCCACCTGCAGTCTAAAGTGATAGTCTATTTTTATTTATTTATACACACACACACACACACACACACACACACTATTTCACAGAACAATAGCATGTAAGTGGTTTACAATAAAAATGGTATAATTGTATTTTAACAAGCAGTTTACAATAATACATAAAGCCATACAATAAAAACAATGGTAATTAAAATAAGACATCAATCAACTCAGTGGAAAGATGAATTCTGAACTGCCCATATATAGTGGAATAGTGAAGTTTTCAGTGTTGCAACTGTTCTGAGGAGTGCAACACTGTCGATGAACGAGGGTTAAAAAGTAGAGAAAAGCATGCCATGTATGAAGCCACAATCAGTGGTATCTAATCCCAAGGGCGGCTTAGCTGGTCACATCTGTCAGCAGATAAAAGTTCATGACAGCCATCTAGAAAGGCCGCGATAGATGGTAGGAAAAGGGAAGTGCAATTAATTTCGTTTTGTTAGGACATCCTTGCTATGCTGAAAAAGAGAAGCAGCACATTGAAAATGGTCTCTGTCTACAACTAGAGCACCATCATGCTGGCCTACCTCTGGTGAACCACTAAATACAAGTCCAAAATAGGAAAGAAACAAGACCCAACAAAAAACAATTTTTTGATTTTGAGCAAATAGAGTTTGGGGACGGGGAGCATAACACACTCTCTGCACAAAAGTCGCTCAGGGAAGTCCCTGCTCCAGAAGCCTTCTCTGTAGACAAGCATCCATTAAGAGTAAGGTCATTTCAGCAGTTGCTGTTTCCTGAAGGCAGGCCATGGGGACTTAGCTTTTCAATGAGTTTAAGAAAGCAGAGAAAGGCTAGAATATCAAACAAGGCCTTTGAGACGCCTAGGGTGTGTGTGTGTTCTGCATGCCCACACAGCTAAGAAAAGTAAACTATAGGTGGAATATAAGAGGAAATCAATCTTTTAGTGTGGCAGGCTCCGCCCTTTGTTTGGACAAGCCTACCCAGATATTTAGAATGTTAACATGTGCTTGAATCTACTTTTAGCTTGTCATGGATTTAAATTATTTTTCAACAGTAACTGTTTTTACATTTTTACTTATTTTATTGTTTTATCCTTGTTGCAAACAGCTTTGGAGGTTTCTTTAAGTGGTATAACAAATTATGTGAAATACCAGCAGGTTGACATCACTCAAACTATCCTTCCCTAACCTAGTGCCCTCCAGATGTTTTGGATTACAATTCCCATGACGGCTGGGATGTGGAACATTTGGTGGCCACCAGGTTAGGGAAGGCAGCTGACTTAAAACAAAAGCCCTATACTGGCACTAATGGGTCAGCAGAAGGGATAGCAGTTCAGTGTGGTTTGAAGATAAAACTGTTTTGGTTTATTTTTCAATTATTCCAGAGTGTATCAACTGCTTTATACAAGCCTCAAATGGTACAGAAGGTGGCTTGAAGACAGAGCATCCTATAAAGCTTTTTCAGCCTCTAGGCAAGCTTCTAGCTCAGCTAGCCACCAATATCACTCTAGCAGCCCAGCTTTTTGCATTACGTTCAGCAGAATTTTATTGGTTCCCCAAAAACACCACACACCCTGAAGGCAGTTGAGAATAATTCCAGGGATGGGCTCATTTCAGCCTTGCAGAGTCTATTTTTACTATCATCCCCATGGTGCACTGATGCATTGTGACAGTTGAAAAGGAAGAATGCATACTCAAAGCCTCTTTAACATAACAAATCTGCATTAAGAGATCCCATGAATGCCCACCTCGCCCAAGAGCACAGATCCCTTCTAGACCAGACAAAGCTCCATCTAGCCTTTGCAAGAATCTGGGCAACCAGCCAGGCAACCAGGTGATCTTAATACTGGGATGGGCAGGAAGCAGAACATGACCCACCTGCTACCTTTCAATGAACAGGATTATTGCACACAAGGCCCCAGAATTTGCAGGAGAGAAATGCCTCCACGGGTGTCTCAGAATGAAGCATTCACACAACATGGACAGATACACATTGACACTCAAGCTTCCAACAGGTACTAAACAGTTACCTGATTAATCCATTGCAATTCACCACCCATCTGCTTGTCTGCAGGAAATAGCTATAGTCTCCCCACCCCGTGCAGAAAACAAGCCAGTGGCAACTACAAGGCTACCAATGGCTAGTAAATCTGATGGACATGCTCTGCCTACACAATCAGAGGCAGTAATGCTTCTGAACACCGCTTGCTGGAAACTGCAGGAGGGGAAAATGCTCTTGTGCTTGAGAGTTTCCCATCAACATCTCAGAGGCCACTGTAAGAACAGGATGCTGGACTAGATGGACCATTGGCCTGATCCTGCCAGGGCTCTTCTTCTGCTCTTAAGGCACAGAATCAGAGGCTACTAGATTCCTACAGTATTTTTTTCCTTTTTAGATCTAAATAAAGGTAAATTACACCTTTGACTTGTCTTGCCTTAAAATATTTACAAGTAACCCCCCCCCCCCAAAAAAATTAAAAATAAACGTTTTCGACTTTGTTGGCATGTAACATTTAGGCAACACCAAGTCCACTTTATTGAGTTTTGTCCTTGATCAAGCATTTTTGTTAACTACTTTTGGCACCTAGAGAAGTTATATGGCATGCATAAAAAGTCAGCTGAATAATGTTACATTAGATTGCTACCAATTTATTGCAGCAGAAAATTTCGTGATGATTCAAAAAAATTCCCCAAGACTCCACCCCAATCACAGTTCCTTACTCTCAGCAAAACTGAGGCACATAAAATCACCCATATTTCCATTTTACAGATGAAGAAACTCATCTGAAATCAAACCTTCTAGCTACCATTAAGCAGGCATTAGGAAACAATGTGGGGCACTGGGTGGGTGGGCTGTTTCTTTAGAACAGTTATATGAGAGATCAAAAATTGATCTGATGCTCAGACGTGTTCACTTTGCAGGGAACTCTACAATAGGAGGAATAATGGCCAGTCTGCCCGCTATCTGCTCTTCAGGTGCGCTGAATGAAATGGAATGGTCAGGCCTCTAAACAAAAGGTTCCCTGAATAGGTGAGCCTGGGAAAAAATCAACCAGCCATTAGAAGAAAATTATTTCCTTCCATTATTTTTAAGGAAACTGTGACAGTTCAGTGGTTCCCAAAATTTTCCTTGAATGGGACTGCACATTCCCAGATTGTGGTTATGAGTCCTGGACTACCTGGGAGGCTAGAGTTCAAAGCTCTGCCGAGTCCTGAACCTCACTGAGTGACCTTGGGTCTGTCACTGACTCTCAGTCCCTAATGTACTCCACAGAGTTGCTTAGAGGATCAAATGGAGGGGAGAACTATATTGTACACCTTAAGCTTCCTAGAAGAAGAAAGAGGAAAATGAATGTAATAAACTATGTTTCACAGAACAGTATAGATCAGAAAATTACCCTTGTCTAATGACCAGTAGGAGGTAAACGCTTTGGTGCAACTGTAAAACCTACCCTAAGGTAGGTTCTTTCTTTTTAAGCTGTTAGGTAACTCTTGCAACAAATGCCAGCCTTATGAAAGTTATGATGAACACACTCAGAGTAACCAAGATATTGCTTTGCATGTCATTTTACTGCTAAGATTTTACAAAAGTTTAAAATGAAAGCTGCCTCATATGTGAGAGACGAAGTGATGATGCTTTAAGTTACAAAAACCTTATATTATGAAGGCTGGGAGGTAAAGGCCAATCGCAGGAGGTGCTTACGATACCAGTTATCACATGCATGATATGTACATCTGTGACACTAATGCAGACACATGTATTTCAGTGCATCCACATGTGGAGAAAAGCAAGCAACGGTGTAAATGCGATTTCAAACAGCGCAGCAATATCCATGCAGCCAGTCATGTGTGATGCATCCTTAGGTGATAGGGCTAGCCATTCAGAGGCAAAAGGCTCATTTAACCAGGCCTCCATCTAGATCCGGGGTCTCCTACCTTCTTAGGCCTGTGGGCACATTTGGCTTTTTGAGCAAGTGCCACTGACCCCACACCCTTCTATCATTTTTCACCCTCCTCACCTGGATCAGCCTCCCCACAGAGAGACAAAAAGCATGTGCACATACGGAGGGCCATCTATATTGGTGTTACTAATATAGTACTTGTGACTATGAGTGTCACCGATAAATCAAGAGGTAGAAAGAGATAAAGCTTATTTGCCTATTATACGAAGCACTATGATGTTTGAGCCTCGTTCCTCTTTGTTGTTTATGGAGTGGAGAAGTCATCTACTTCAATTAATTGCTATGAAATATGGAACCTCTGGGGTTGGAAATATTCCTCTATGTGCAGATTTTATTTGCCTTTTTAATCTGCCTTTGTATTTCATTCTTTATTGCTTTTACTGTGTTGTTCGCATTGAAAACTCCAATAAAAATTATTAAACAAACAAAGTGTGCACACACAGACACAGTCTTTGCTTTTTCAAAGGATGTGTGTAAATGTCAGATCCAGTAAAATTTGGCTGATCCTTCAGGAGCACATACAAGCACATAGAGCTGAAAGGGAAAGTGGGAAAGAGCACCAAGCTCCCCTCCCATATGCTATAAAATAAGGAACATGACCTCTGGATGCTGCTGGGGTCACAGATGACCTGTTTATTGAGCTGCCTTCCATATTTGCAGGGGCATTAGACAATGCGGGTCATTTGTGGATTTGTCTGAAGGAGGCTGGACAACGATGTTAATACAAGTGTCATTCCGCACTTGTCTTATAGCAAGAAGTCCCTTCTTTGTTGTGCAAAAGCTCCAAATCAGCTTTATTTCCACAACCTGATATTTGCCAGGATGTGACTGAATCCCACCTGAATACAGCGAGTCTGGAAGTGCCCTCAGATAAGGAGGCAAAATTTCCACATTAGAGAAAGATGAGGCACTCATATATGCTCTATGTCAGAAATAGACAGCAATCAGATGGAAACCAGGAGTCACACCACTTAATTTCCATTTTAAAGCACAATCATCGCCTAGTCCTCAAGATATAAAGGCAGAAATTCAACCTCAAGGGGAAACATTTACTGATCATTTCACTGTCCTTAGCCATATGACTAAACTTAGGGCAGATTCCACAATGTGCAAAATGTCATCTAATGGTCTGCCACTTATACACAGGTAGCATTATTAATGCCACATTCCTAAAACATTTCCTGGTAATGGGGCTTGCTTAGATAGGATTGTGCTGTATATAAAGGAGTAGAAGCTGAAACAAGGTGACAATGGACAAGAATTTGCTCCCTGTTTTTAAAGAGGAAATGGAAACTAGAAATAATTCTAGTTGCTTGGAAACTATGGCAATGCAATTGACTCTGGTTTTCAACCCACTCCCCAACTCCAAAAAACCCCCAATTGCTAAGTTTCCCTTTGCATTTATTTTGCACATGACAGAATCAGTCTCCTAATTTGGGCTTCATTTGTGGACAAATTGTGAAGCAACCTTGGTTGTGTGCTGCAGCCGTCTTCTGTTACACCAGCCACAGCTCAGCAATGGAGAGCCCACGCTTCCTATGCAAAAGGTCCCAAGTCCAACCCTTTTCAGTAAATTGTCAGATGGCAAGTACGCCAGCCTTCCCCAACCCGGCGCCCTTTCCAACTGTTTTCGACTACAACCCACATCAGCACTGGTATCAAATAGGTGTCCTGGCTGGGGCCGATGGGAGTTGCAGTCCAAAAGATCTAGAGGTTACCTGGCTGAAGGCCTTTTTCTGGCTAAGACTTGATTGCTCAACCGGGGGGGGGGGGGTGACTTACTCTGCCCATAAGTCAAACACATAACAATTTGAAATGAAGCCAAGTAGTTCACCAATCAGTTTCTATTCCTTCCATACCAACTTGCAAAATCTGGCACTGCAGGATCTTAAGTTTCGAGTAATTACAAAATCACAAAAGTGGATTCTTTCAGAGCCACTCCAAAAAAATCTTAAGTTGATTTGTCACAATTTGTTTAGAACCAAATTTCTTAGCTGTCTTTTATTATTGAGAGCTGGACAAAATAATAGCTGTAACCTGGAATTATTTTTTTATGGCAATGCTCATCGCTTCCCCAGCCCCACTCCAATGTCATCCATCATCATTCCAGCTCCTGGCTCCTCAGTATGGAAAAGGTGGAGGAGCCCAATTCTGAGCAACAATCTGGAGCAGGTGAGAAAGACCCGAAAGGTCCACGTGCAGAGCAGAGAGCCGTTTGAGATGCTGAATGAATCTGTTGCACGAGTCAAGCTATAGCACAGACGACGGGCAATGAATGACACGTCCCGTTTCCCACTTCCCCTCCGTGCATTATAATGGGGGTTGGAGCAGTGGGGCAGGAGTTAGGGAGACCAGCATCAAGTGCCAATACTTAACGATTCTAGACTCTGTCCCCAACCTGCTCTTTGCTCAGCTCCATTCGGGCGCCTCTGAGGCGGAGTAATGGGGCAGGCAAAGCCAGCCCTATGGCTGGTTGTTAAGTAAGCAAAAAGGCAACCGGGCAAGCAGGTGGGGGGGGCTAGCCGAGGTCGGTGGGGCAGTGCCCCCCTAGGCCCGGCCTCCCTGGGGTTGTTGGAGGAAGAGGCGAGGCGGCTCGCCGTGACTCAGCAAGAGAAGCCTCCCGCGCAAACGGCCCACAATGCCCCTCTCGCTCTCCCGGCAGCCGCGGCTGTGCCTGTCCGCACGTAGCGCGTTGCAAGGAGGAGTCAAGGGCAAGCAGGCGGGCGGCCACCGGGTGGCCCCGACGGCGCGCCCCCCGTCCTGCCTCGGGGCTACAGAAGATCAGGCGAGCCCGGAGCTGCTTTTGCAGCGCGTCCTGCGACTCGGGGCCCGCTTGCAAGCCACCGCTTCGCGGGCGGAGCTGCCCGGCCATGGCAGGTGCTCCTGCCCCGCGATGGCCGTCGAGAGACAAGTCCCGGCGCGGCCAGAGAGGAGCAGCAGCAGCCCGCCCGTCGGGCCCCGCCGCGTGCGCGTTCGCGGGACCGACCTGAACTTGCTGAAGCGCTGCGGGTCGGCCTGGAAGAGCTGTCGGAGGACGAGCTGGGCGCCGTGGGCCTTGTGCCAGGCGGCCAGTTTCTGGAAGGCGGCGTCGGCGGAGAGAGCCATGATGCCGAGTGGCGGAGCGCGTCGCGGCGGTGGCGGGCTTAGCGAGCGGGAGATGCGGGCGCGGAGATGGAAGCGGAGGCGGAGCAGGAGGAGGCGAGGCGGGAGGAGCAGGCGCTTTTGAGCAGGAGGCGCGGAGGGCGGGCGGACCGGCCCCCTGCCCAGCAGGCTCCGCCCCGTGGCGAGCCGGCCGAGGAGGCCCCGCCCTCGCGGGGAAGACGAGACTGCCGGGCGCGTCTCTGATGGAGTGCCCGCCCGGGCAGCTCATCCTGCCTGGCCGCCTCCGCGGGGAAGGGGCGAGTCCAGGCAGTTCAGAATACCTCCTTCCACAGTGGCTGATTTCTGATTTTAACTTTTTAACGTATGGTTTTTAGGTACAAGTGTTGTAAACCACTCTGATGTTTTGTCTGAAGAGCAGCATATAATTTTTTTTATATATAAATACTAAATAAAATAACAGTGATTCTCAGGGTAGTTGGATCAGGTGGGCAGGGGGAAGCTTGACCACCAGCCTGGTAGCATCTCTGCAGGAGTTGCTCCAAAAATACACACAGTCACAATCTACAGCTACGCACCCACTCACCCACCCCTAGCCAAATCTGCTCCAGCCTTCAACAAAACACACAGGTTCCTAGGTATTAAGTAAAGAGTAACTAGAGATCGCTTCCTACTAGGCAAAGGTTTTAGGGTGGGCACACGCCTTCGTTTCCAATCAGTGCATGCCCTGAAATTTCCTGCTGAAATTCTGCATTTTCCAGGCTGTGACTCCCAAAAAACATGCTCCCTGCCTTACTGGCCCTTTTCCACCTGTCCTGGTAGAGTGGGGCCCCAAGAGGCTGCTGAAGAGGTCAGAGACCATCTTGGCTGTCTCTTAGTGCAGACCCAGGTCATCAGGTCTGAGCTTCCACAGCCGTCAGCCGCCTTAAACCACCATTGGCAGGATTGGCAGCAACAGCAGCAGATATGTTCTATTTTTATTATAATATTTTGTTCTCTTGCTAATTATGCTGTTTTAAATGTGCATTTTATATTTGACTTCCTTTAGTAATATTTTCTCTGGAAATGTTTAAGATAAGCTTGTTGTTCACTTTACTAGCTTAGATGTGTATTCTGTAGTTGACCCCCTTTGCCGTTGATCTCCTTTGTAATGTTTTAATTTGAAATCTTTAAGATAGCATTTTAGTTTCCTGTTAATTACCTTGCTTTGAATAATGTTCTTCAGTAATGTTTTATTCTGGATTGTTTTATTTGATGTTTTAATGTAGATTGTGAACTGCCTTGAGATTATTTTTTTTCCTAAAAAATATCAAGTGGTAAAGAAATGACATTAATAATAATAAGTTAATACCACAAATGTTCCAGATTTTTTACTTTTTTGTGCTGCAGTGCAAGAGTGTCCCTCCAGATGGGAACATAGGGAAGCATTGCAGGACAACTAATAAAACAGAATGATGTGTGGACAGTCCGGTATAAATCCATCACTAATGCACTATTATTGCATCAATGAGATACTGTATTGCTGAATACACACACATGCACACATGGACCCCAACGGCCTGGTGGAGTTGCTCTCAGGTCCCGCTTGTGGGTTTCCCATAAGCATCTGGTTGGCCACTGTGAAAACAGGACCCTTTGGTCTCATTCAGCAGGACTCTTCTCAAGTTCTTATGACTGAAGCTGTGAAAATCAAGTGTCATGGAAACCTGTTTGCTGCCACCTGCTGGATCTGCTTTACTGCAACACCCTCAATTCTTGTGTCTTGGCAAGTACCAGTGGTACCCCGGGTTACATACACTCCAGGTTACATACGCTTCAGGTTACAGACTCCACTAACCCAGAAATAGTACCTCGGGTTAAGAACTTTGCTTCAGGATGAGAACAGAAATTGTGCTCCGGCAGTGCGGCAGCAGCAGGAGGCCCCATTAGCTAAAGTGGTGCTTCAGGTTAAGAACAGTTTCAGGTTAAGAACGGACCTCCGGAACGAATTAAGTACTTAACCCGAGGTACCACTGTAAAGCAAAGTGTGCTTATCCAAGTAAAATATTGTCTCCTGGAGTTACCTGTGAGGGAAGACGAGGATGTGGACTTGCATTTACACATCTAGACATTAGGAGGAAGTGGGGAGTTTTGAACATCATGGTATATGTGTGCTGTTATTTTTGTTTATTTATTCCAATAAATACTGCTTTTTGCTACATCTCATGTGTGGGTAACCTGAGCATCCACAATGAGGTCCCAGGTTTAGCTAGGTGGTGGCTTGACTCAGAATGAAGCAAAAGAAAGGCTTGTAATCTTTAGATTCCCACTAAAACAGCAACAGATTTATGGCCCATGGCACCCTCTGCACAGCTCTTTTGGGGGTCCCTATTTGTTTTCCTAAATAAATGTGACTATGTCAAAAAATATGACTGAGCTAAATGCATAAGAATGAGTTCATTACTAACAAGCTTTTTCTTTTTTCCCCTTTTTACTATAATATTATTAAACAGCACTTTTTGTTTCTAATTAACTATACAGAGAGAAGTAAAAAGAAAACACTCCCCTTGATCCAAAAATGAACTTTATTTAAAGGCCCAACATGAATGAAAATTCAAATATTATTGTCATAGATGGTCATAGATGTCAAATACTTATGAATTATGGTAGAACAGAGGTGCTTATTTTATTCTTGTAAGGGTGCTGGCAATATTGTGCCCTAAGGAGTTAAAATTGAGACATGATTCAGAATTATAAGCCTCATAAGTAAATGGTGTGAGCATGCAGAGAGCGATTGTAGCTACCTCCCCAATATCTCTCTTTGCATTTGATAAGATGATTTCACAACAGTAACTTCAGTCTGGAATATAGACTGCTCGGAGGGCAGGATTCAACTAAACAGTTATGCTAGTGGGAGCCAGGGCAACAAGTCATGCTAGCACAATGGGGCTTTCTGCCTTCTTCCCCTGCACCCTCCAATGGCTGCACAGTGGCAGAGGTGCGGTGTATTGAAAACTCCCAGAACAGTTTGTTGCATGGGGAGAGATTGATCCATTTGGCAAGCAGAAATGATGGGATGATGGTATTAGCAGGACACTGAATTCCACCTATTGGGCTGTAGCCAGTGCTAGTCCTACTCATGAGTAGATAAGTGAATGAGCATGACTAACTTAGGTCCATTAATTTCAATTGAATGCAACCCTTCATTGCCAGGTATGGGATACGTGGAATCACAGCTATTTTATGAAAATACCAAGGAGGAGGAAGAAGAAAGTGGCTTTAGCACCAACAAGGGCGGGGGGGATTTTAAAAACAATAATTTGTCAAGCCATTAAAAAGAAGTAAAAAAATTTAAAAAACAAATTTATTTTACAAACATGAGACTCACAGTGCAGAGACACCGATCCGCCCCCCCCCCCCGCAATTTTACTGTGATTAAGTGACATCAGGGTTTTATTTGCTTTACTTCAATAAAAAATGGGGAAAATAAGCATAATGCATGCCACAGCAGCACACATAATATGTAGTATTTCCCCCCTCCCTCCCTCTCTATGTATACCATTTTTACTATTAAGTGACATCAGGGTAGCAACATTGCATGACGTGGTTGGTGTGAGGATTTTACAGGTGCAGAATTTGCTGCATGCAATATTCTGTTCTGGCCAGCAGATGCCAGTGCAGACTTGGTATCAATACAAAAAAATTCCAACGTGCAAATTCTGTTTTGTACATGTTCTCCGCATATCATAATCTTGTCTGTGTAATGCAGACAATGCAGTCTGTCTAATGGTGTAAGCCTTCTGAATAAATATTCAGTTTTAGGTTCTGTACAGGTTTCAGCACACAGGTGGCTAAACAGGTAAGATTTTTAATTTCCACAATTAAAACAATATACAGTAGTTGTAACTAAAGTCTGATTAGAAAATAATTAATAATACTAATAATGATTGGGAGGTGTTACTGGAGTCTGGAGGGTCATGGGCTGCATGTGGGTGCCTAATGGCTTTGAGGCAACCAGGTCTAGCATATGCCCACTGACATTATTATGCTCTGCAAGAGCTTGGAGCTGCCATAGCCCATCCCAGCATAGATCAGAATCTGCCTCTTGCCTTTTGTAACTCTCAAAGAGTTATTATGGGGTTGGGGAATGCCTTGAGGCCTCTAGGTCTGGCTGAGGGTCAGGGCTGGGCCCAGGGCGTTGCACCACCCTAGGCCAAACTGAAAAGGCCACCGTCCGCCACCTGCCTGCACACACACTGCCCAAAGCAGCCCAGGGAGTAGGAGGTGTGTGACAACAGGCAAATCTGTTTCCTGAGGTGACTGTCTCATCCTGCCTCATGGACAGGCCAGCTCTACTGAGGGTCCTCCTAATAACCGGGTCCCAAACGATTTGCAAGATGAGCACCAGGAGGCTGCGGTACTGGCAGCAACACTCGTACTGTTTCCTAACAGCAAACTAACTGGGTGTCAGGGCCCAAACGGCAAACACATATGCAACAACACAATGGCCATGTTGGCTGGGGATGATGGAGGCACCAGGTAGTGGAAGGCTTCTCTAAGTCGGTACATTAAAAGCATCATAGGAACATCAGAAGCTGCTTTATCTAGCTTCTGACCTTGGTTCAGCTAGCTTCATACTGGCAGTAGTTTTCTACGGTTTTCAGACAGCCCCTACCTGGAGACGATAGGGATTGAACCCTGGGCATTCTGCATGCAAAACGGGCTCTACCACTGAGCTACAGTCCTCTGCCAAAGTGGCAATTAAGAAGTGCCATAGAGAGGCCAGACAAACAGCATGCACTCTTGGGGCCTAACCATGGGTGTAGCAAGTGGGGGGGGGCAGAACCTCAGTTAGCTATGCATTTTTATTGATTTTTTTATTGTTTGGGGGGACAGCTGTCTCTCCCTGCCCCACTTGGCCATGCCCATGGGCCTAACATTTCCAGGACTCCCATGCCACCAACAAAGCCTCTCTCCTCTCTCTCTGACTGAGGGGAATGGAGAAAGGGCTTCCTGCACTTAGGAGGAGCAGGTGTGTGATAAGTAGAGGCTTACTGGGAACATCATTTTGATGCAGCAAGGGAGTGTGAGGTGGGGCAACGATGCTCTTGTATTGGGTCCAGGAAGCACTGTCTCTCTCAAGTGGCATATTTGGGGCCACCAGTTTTCCATGTTCCTGTCACATCCCAAACAGCATCAAGACCACTGCTGGCATTTAATAAAATGCAACCATGTCTCAGTCAGCCAAACAGAAAGCACTTGGCTCCTCCTGAAGTTCAAAAGTCATGCAAATTACTTTCCCAGACGCATCAGGTTGGAAACTGCATTTTTGTGGTTTTGCAAAAGACTTCCTTTCTGCTAATGGTTTCATGATGGAAACCAGCAAAATAACCAAGACTCGAGACATCTGAATTCTTCTTTAGTACATTGTTCTTCTTTAGTACAAATACATCCCATGTCTGCACCCTGATCTGGCTAACATGGGAAGGAAGGAAGGTCACTTGGGATTCAGACCACCACAATCAAAGTACCGCCCTAGACATAAAGCATTGAATTACCACCACCATATTTCTAACAGGCATAGAGATTGTACAGCAACAGTGCGTGATTGTGTTAGGAACACAGGAAGCTGCCGTATACTGAGTCAGACCACTGGTCCATCTAGCCCAGCCTTGTCTAAACTGACTGGCAGAAGCTCTTCAAGTTTCAGGCAGGGAAGATTCACAACCCCACCAGGGGATGCTGCCCCTGGGATTGAACCTGGGGCCTTTTGCATGCAAGGCACATGCTCTGCCACTGAGCTATGGCCCCTTTGCAATGCTGAATGTCTTGTTGGGTCTCTAATTAAGTCCACAATTTGATGGCCAGTATCGCTGTGGGTTAAACCACAGAGCCTAGGACTTGCCGATCAGAAGGTCGGCGGTTTGAATCCCCGCGACAGGGTGAGCTCCCGTTGCTCGGTCCCTGCTCCTGCCAACCTAGCAGTTTGAAAGCACGTCAAGTGCAAGTAGATAAACAGGTACCGCTGCAGCGGGAAGGTAAACAGAGTTTCCGTGCGCTGCTCTGGTTTCGCCAGAAGCAGCTTAGTCATGCTGGCCACATGACCTGGAAGCTGTACGCTGGCTCCCTCGGCCAATAAAGTGAGATGAGCGCCGCAACCCCAGAGTCAGTCATGACTGGACCTAATGGTCAGGGGTCCCTTTACCTTTATCTTTAGCAGGTGCATACGTCCCCATTGAAGCACTGTGATTGGAGGCAGGGAGTGGGGAGAAAATATGTATTTTACTCTTAACCAATTGCACACTTCACAGGTGGAGGGAGTGCGCACGTGCAAGAGAGAGCTATGTGTGTGTGCCTGCATTTGAGTGCCTGAGAGGGCAGGAGTGTGAGAGTTTGGTGTGTTTCCATGCAAAGTGTGTGAATTTGTGAGTTGTTGATATACAGTGTGGGCATGCGTGTGGACTGTTTGGGTAGGGTGTGCGTGTGCATGTGTGTCCCTTTGTGCAGAGACATGTGGCCCTCCCTCCTGTCTTAGATCATGTGCATGCTCCATTTCTTTGTGTCAGTCCATCTCTAAAGGTGAGAGGGGAGGAGACTGGAGAAGATGGCTGGGGTTAGTACGTTGCAGAGGTCAAGTCCTGGAGACCTCTTTGGTGATAAAACAGCAAACTACATCGAGAAGGGACGGAGTAACTGGGCATGTTCAGACAAGAGAAAGAATATGAAGGTTGGATGTATGTTGACAGTTTGCAAATAATAGGTGAAAAAGGAAAAAGGTCAACTGTGGATAAGGCAAGAAAATCAGTGGAAGGAGGTCAGATTTAAATGAAATGTCACTTAAAGCTTCCTGCTTTTAGGAGTGGTTCAGCCCTGGAATAAACAGAGGTTTTCAGTATGGTTGGACAAATATTTACGAGGGATGCTTTTAAGTAGAGGATGTTTTGCCTCGGAGCATGGGATCAACTAAACGTCCTGTTGGATGCCTTCCAGTTCTATCAACCAGGTGTTTATTCTGTTGTTTGGTGGAAAGGAATTAAGAGGCACTCATTTTTCGGTGGAACCTCAGGCCATATATCAATAGAGGAGTAACTAGCACCCAGGGCCAAATCCAGCCCCTACTTGCCATTCCAGAGATATATGGAGAGGGGCCTGCCTATGGCCATGGCTAGCAGCCCTGTTTGGAGAGTGATGTGGGTTTCTAGGCTGCCAGCCATCACTGCCTCCTCAAACATTTTCCTACAGTAAAGCTGACCAGGACAATACTGGATGAATAGTTTGTTATTCATACCCCTAGGGACACAAGTGTGGGTCAGCAGTTTCATCTACCAACAAATAACTATAAACCACTTCTCTGGGGGGGGGGGGGAATGGGGCTTTAGCTGGCCAGGATAGCAGAACAATGGCACACTTCCTGCCCTGATGGCTGGAAAAGATTATTTCTGACATTTACTTTTAACAGACCAGCTGGCTTGTGCAGCAGCATTGTCAAACAGCATTGTTCAGCGATAGCGAGTTAGGCATCCATTCATGAGATTGAGAACTCCCAAACTGCAAGAAATGAATCACTCCCAAAGCATACACCCCCAGAGGAAGCTGTCTGCTGCCTCCCTGCGTGATTATGCTGCTCTGGGCTTGCACCTATCTTCTGGTGGTAGGTGATTCTGCCACATCTCCATAATGGATCCTGCTCTTAGCTACTGGAAGTTTGGGAAGCACTGTGTTGGAAGGATGAGTCCACAAAAGTATAATATGTACAACTGCTTCACACCCCTTTGTAAGTATTATCTCAACATTGCATCTTATCATCTAGTTACTAACATACGACTGTTTTTCCTTTTTCAATATAATGTAACAGAATATCCAAGTACATTTTTGGCACGGTCTATTAGGAACATCCTGGTGCAGGACCGGGCTTGAATCCAGTTTAAAAGTTCGGGGGGCGGGGGAAGGGATGGACAAAAAGTAATGGAGCTGTTTAAGGGGACAGATAATAATAATAATAATAATAATAATAATAATAATAATAATAATAATAATAATATTTGTACCCTGTCCATCTGGCTGGGTTTCCCCAGCCACTCTGGACGGCTTCCAACAAAGATTAAAAACACATCAAAATCTGGCAGGTCCTTTTAAAGACAAAACTGTGAAATGCTTTTAATTAACCCTTATTTTTGGAGTTGTCCTGCAACTTAGGCACATTCAAACATTTTCACTAAGCAACTTCAACAATTCTTAATTATCTTGCCAACAATTAACACAAAAAAGTTGTTAAAAAATAAGGAATAACCCTATATCTTCAATGCCTTGTTTGTCCCTAGTCTCATCAACCAACAACACAACACAAGTACTTTAAACCATTTGCTCCAGAAAAAAATCTACAACTGTTTGAGTCGTGCTGTGGATTTCATTTTGGACTTCAGGGCTAGTATATTTAGCACTTGTGGGAATTGTTTTCACAATTTGTTGCAAATTTTAAAATATTTTCTCATAGAAAATGCAGCTAATTATAAAAAGAAACCACCTGCATCTGCTCCTAATTGTTCACAGCCTGAATCGTCCAAGACAACAACTGATTGACCACTACAAACTGAGTTACTCCAGAAATACATTTCACATAGTATCTGTTATTTTCCACCACTTGGCTACACATTTTTTCCTCTGAATAGTTTCTCCTGTTGATCCTCGCTTTTGTTGCTCCTGAAAATTATCCATTGCACTTTTATGGGCAATTTACTTTGTGTGCCTGGAAAACATTTGCCTGCTTCCCTTCAGAGTCTCCTGCTGAGTCAGAGTTTGCAACAGGATTTTTTTCTGTAATGAAGAAGTAACATCTCTACTAACTGAGTACTCCAGCCACTCCTAAGATTTAAGACAGGAACACTGGAACTTCCATGTATGGCCAAACATTGTAGACGCCTGGGTATGATGAAATTTGAGGCTTTGCAGGTTTAGAGTTACCCAAATCTGTTGGTGCAAGTTAGCTGAATTTCTTGCTGACTTCTCAGTGGTACATTCTCCTTCCAAAACAGCAGTCTACTGATAGTAGACAAAGAGTTAGATCCAATGTTCTCTTCATCAGGGAAGGACGGTGCCACCAGAAGAGGTGCCTTGCACAGAAGAGTTGCTGTTCTGGATTTACTTCCAGCAAACAAACTTATGATGAATGTTTGCTCTGAAGTTACAATGGTAATAATGGTGGCAATGACTTGCGGACCTGCATTTCCTCCAGCCAGGAGAGAATATAGCTTCATATCCTTTGCACCCCCACCTGACAAGACATAAAAAATACACCCCCCATGCCCAATAGTTCCTCAGTCCAGCAAGCAGAAACTCCCAGAATCCCACCTCCTTGAAGAATAATAGCTCTTGAATGAATGTCATAGTCATATAGCAGGTGTTTGTTTGCCATCTCATTTGTCAGGCAGGGAAATTCTGCCTACCTTCTGAGTCCCTCAACAGTGAATTTAGATACTTAAAAACAAACTGACCAGACTTGTCAAAATTCCTTCCATTTTAAGTTCTGCCTCCTGGCCCTTCTCATGTGATGTTTTCATACTAGGCAGATTCCATTGCCAACCCATCCCAAAATATTAGCATTTGTGCCCTTGGGAACTAAAACAAAGGATTTCCTGTTTGTTTTTAATTTTTCTGTAACAAATTTAATTATTTGTTTGAAAAAAAGGACATTCGGGGGGTCCCCCCTCCCTGCCCCCAGCTACAGGCCTATGCAGGACCCAATGACCCAATGCTGGGCTCATCACAAATTCACAACCTGGGCCTCACCCCATTCCACACAAACACATGTTAAGAAATGAAGGAATGTGCATGTTTTATTTCTGAAATGGCATGGCCAGTCCTCTCTCCAACTTTAAAGGCCAAAGCAGAGCACTTCTAGTGCTCAATGGATTTCAGTGTGAGAAAGAATAGCCCAAGCTTAGGCATGTTTACTTGAGCTTAACGAGGCTCATCCCAGGTAAGTGTGCAGAGAAGATGGGAGTCAAAAACATATACGTAAGTCTTTAATTGAAATCAGTGTGCTTTCTGATCCTATGCAGAGTTAGCGGTGTGCCACGGGGGTGAGGTGGGAGATGATTTTTTGTTATATAAAGATGGGATCCAGGTTCTGCAGGTTAGGTGGGTTAAACACGTAAGACTCGCTAGGCAATTTGGCTTCTCTTGACTAGGGCAGCAGCTAAATTTATACCTCATCTCTGCCAATATAACGAGTACCACGTATCTCTTTACTTCTGCTCTCTGCTGCATAGGGGACTTGCTTTCCCAAACAACTCTGGCTTTTATTTTTAAATGGGGGAACAGACACAATTTGCTTTTTGTCCCAACAGCCCTGGGTGCAATCTGCAATCTGTTTTGCACCCAGTATGGTTTAACTAATATATGGAACCAGGGGTGCCAACTTGGATAAAACATGGGGCTGGGGACAGGTAAGCCCTGCATAATCAATCACATGATGCAACACCCACCCACACTATTTGAATGACAATGCCCATTAACTTTGTGGGGGCCCTCAAATATTTTATGGGGGGAAGGGACCTCGGCCCCTAGGAGTTGGCTCCTATGTATGGGGCAATTCTATCCCCAAGTTATACTGGCAGGATATGATTGCTGCTGAGCCCCATATGCCAGAATAACTCCAAGTTATGACAATGTAAGGAAGCTATGCTGATGTTACAGTGCCTAGCTTTACATTTCCCAAAACAGTGATTACTTTGGCTGAAGGCTGTAAGGTACAAAATGACCAATGAAGGGAACTGAGGCAATGGTTAGAGTGCTGGACTATGACCTGGGAGACTAGGGTTTAAATCCCCACTCAGCCATGAATCTCACTGGGTGACCTTGGGCCAGTTATCATCTTAGCCTAACCTGCCTCACAGGTTTGTTGTGAGGATGAAATGGGGAGGAGAACCATATACACCACGTTGATATGCTTGGAATATAAAGGTGGCATATAAATGTAATAAACAAACATAAATAAATCTGTGGCATCAAAGACAATGACCTCAGAGAGCAGCTGTTGCATGAGAGGGATCTGCCCCTGGATGAAACTATTCAGATTTGCAGGTCCTCAGGAACTGTAAAAGCACAGGCCAGAAATATTGTCCATACTCTGCATATTAAGGAGCAGTGTATAAGGAAGCTAGTTTCAAAAGTGGAAATAGCTTCTCTCACTGTGAGAAGAGGCCACCTAAAATTCTGTCAGGGAAAAAGGTAGGGTATAAATAAAAATATAATAAGAATACAAAAGAAAGAACCATGCAAAAAAATGTGGAATGCCGCATGGTCCTAAACCGTTGAGCATGGGGGGGGGCCGGGGAGAGCTGTTTTAACTGTGGGAATAATTTTGCAATGTGTTACCAAGCCAGAGAAAGAAAGAAAAATCAGGTGCACACTGTTGAAGATATTTCAGATGAGTTGTATGTTGATGTAGCAAAAGCAAGAAAGACTAGTGAAAGCGACTGGATCCTCTCTATGCAGGTGAATGAGATATCCATCTCATTTAAACTGAACACTGGCGCTCATGTGAATATTTTATCTGGAAAGGATTACAGTATTAAGGTCTGTCAAGGCCAAAACTGAAACCAGCAAATAACAAGTTACTGGTTATTGTGGAACAAACACTGAGGTGTTCTACCAGAAAGATAATATCTCCAGAACGACTTATAGAGAATGCAGTTCATGCAGCAGAATCAACATATATGTCTATAGTAATAATCCTATGGGTTGGTTTTTTTAAAATCATTTCATTTTTTGTTCACATTTTATAACTTATTCAAGGTTAAAGGCTTGGCAATCTGAGGACTTACTCTGGAGTCACAGGACCCTGGGCCGTTCCTTAGGCCTTGAGTTTCAGTTCCAGCAGAGGGTCTTGGAGACTACTCTGAATAAAGCTTGTTTTATAAAAACTACTCCTAATTCTTTATATCTTTTGTTGACCCAGAAACATTACACAGGTGATGAGCCAAGGACCCTGAATTAGAAGGGAAAGGGCATATGCAGGAGGGGACGGGAAGGTGGGCTGGTTCCAGAAGCCCTGCTACCCAAAGAACCTATGGGACCAGTTAATTCCCTGGTTCTTGTTTCCCCAGTGCAAAAATATTTCAGCCTCCCAGGATGCTGTGTAAAGGAACTGAACTTAAGGCAGAAACCCTTGAACTTCAAAAAGAGACTGCACCTTGAAACTGCTGCAGATTCAGTGCCACCTCTTGTGGACTGAATCAACACAATGTTTTGTTTTTTAATTGTACTAGCTGTTCATTGACACCAATGCCAAAAAGATGTCTGTGTTATCAAGAGGAACTGTTGCTTTGTATGTGTGAATGGCCACTGTCAATAATGTGATTCTCAGCATTTCAAATACTTCCGTTCTTCCTGTCAACAACACCCACATCATACATATATATGAGGCAGAGCTTATGCCGTAATAAATGCAATAGGCATCCTAACCACTTAACTGGGAATAAGTCCCATTGAATGCAATAAGACTAACTTCTGAGTAGGCATGGTTAGGAAAACACTTGTTTAGTTGCCACAAGACCCGTTTTGGGCTGCAATCGCTTATCATGGCTACACCTCTGGAAGATGAGTAATGATAATGTTCACTGAAGATGTTCTGAGCTCTCAAATGGAAGAGTGGGATGCAAGCCGAATCAATAAATCATAATCGTCTGGGTGTGGGAGTTGTCACATTTAATCTGTTTTAATGTTTATATTACATGTTTTTAATGAATAACTACTGTGGAACAGGGTTACTAATGCAAACACAATAAAACGGTGGTTGGCAATAATAATAACCTTATGCCTGAGTAAATGTGTTGTGCAGCCTTATCTGAGAGGAAGCCCTATTAAATGCAATAGGACTTACCCTTCTGAGCAGACATAGTTAGGCCGGCACCTTTAAAATGTCACACCACTTGTTGTTTTCAGTTGCAAGAACGTAACGCGGCCACGCCTCTGGAAGGTAATAATAACAATATCCTTATGCCTGAATAAATGTGTTAGGCATCCTACCCCATTAACCCGGGAGTTAGCCCCGCCGAAATGCAGTAAGACTTACCCCTGACTTACCTTGCTTAGGACCGCGCTTTTAACTTGACACAAGACTCGCTGTTCTTTGCCTCCAGAGATAAGCACGGCCACACCCCCGGAAGATGAATACCTAATTAAAATAAAATAAAAAATACTTGTTACTAATGAATAATGCAGCACTAATACTACTAATAAACAAGACTACGTACCAGGACTAATAAATAATGCAGCGCTGCTCGGCCCCTCCCCCCGCATTCCTCCTCTCGGACCCGCCCCCGAGCCTGTCATTCCCCGCCCAAGCCCCTCCCCCCCGGCGCCCGGCTGAGGAGCCGCCGCCACCGCCGCTCCTGCTGTTGGCGTTTCCGGACTGCCGCCGCCTCCAACCGCCTGCTGCTGCCGCCACCGCCGTCGACGACGCTCCCCGAGCGAAGCGTAGCCCGGCCGGGGCGGGGGAAAGGGCTGCTGCTCGCGGCCGGCTCTCGTCGCTCGGCCTGGGGGAGGCTTGTCAGCCGCGGCGGGCAGGTGAGCGGACCGAGCGGGGAGCCTCCGCCTTCCTCCTTCTCCGGGCCTGGAGCTGCCTCACGGAGGCCGGGCGGGCGGGCGAGAGGGCGCCGTTGTCGTGAGGGAATGAGGGGAGGCCGGGGTGCGGTGGGGGGGGGGCGCAGAGGCGCGCGAACCACGCTGCCCCCTGTGAGGGGGAAAAAGGGGAGGCGCGCGGCAAAAGGCCCCGTGTTTGTCGGGGGGGGGCGGGTGTTTCCTCTTCGAGGGGGGGCAGCGGCTAAGGAGAGGGGGCTGCAGCAGCAGGAGGAGGAAGCGAATGGGGAGGTGGGGGAAACCTTTAGGCAGTCCCTGGGAGGGGGCGCTGTGGGAGCCTAGACCCCCCACACCTATCCTTCTCCCCCCTCGCTTTGGGGGGTTTCAGAGAGAGGGGAAAGCTCTGCAATCCGTGCGGGGGGGCAAGGGGGTGTCGAGGAGTTTCTGGAGCGACCCTCCCACCCCCGCGGTCTCCCGTCCCTTTTTCTCTTATTTATTTATTTTAAGGTGGGCTAATTCCGAGCGGGACTGCGCCTGCGCGAATTCCAATGCATCTTCCTGTGCAGAATAAGTGACCCAGCCCTGCGAAGAAGGCTCCTCTCCGGGCAGCAGCTCTCTCTAGGAGGGAGAAAAGCCAGTGCGTGTGAGGGCAGGCCGTCAGGCTGGATACTAGTGTGCCAGGCCCTCGGAGAGAGAGGGGGGAGGAGGCCTGCTCTAATCTCTCTCTCGCTCCCTGGAGCCAGCCTCCCAGAGCAAAACATGACACCGTCACACAGGCCAAGAAAAGGGCCCCGGGATTCCTGGCTTGGGTGAGGACACCCTCTTCTCTGCCTTACAAGCGCTCTTCCTCTATTTCTCCCTGGCGCTTGTGATCATTTTTGGAAAGCTAGGAACTGGAAATGTTAGCCTGCAAACCCCTTTTTGTCCAACGCTGGCAGGAGCCTCCTCACCCCCGCCCCCTGCGCTTTTAAAGTTGACATGCATTGCAAAGTGTTGTCTAATCCCTTGGTCTTCAGCTGGTTGGCAGGGTTGCAGCCTGACCCTTGCTGCATTGCCACATTACAGATGGTAAAATAAACAAACGCCCCAATGCATGTTTAGCCTAAAGGAGGGTTTGGGGTCTTAAAAGGTTGGGAAGACTGAACTTATGTTGGTAGTTTTGGAACTACTTCTGAATCTGTGGGTTTTAGCAATTCTAGGGTGATCTTTTTTCGGTGTGATGTAGGGATATCTCTTTAATTGGTTGCTGTGGGGATGATGCTGATTGTAATACTGCTGGGTGGTTTTGGCTTATTCTAAAGCTGGGGACATCCCTGAAGGTTTTGTTTGTTGTAGCATCTTATCAATCCCTGGTAAACTGTCTTCAGCTGTGATTTCCTCAGTAACACAATCCCTTGGTGAATGATTTGTTGTTTGAGGTACAAGGGTGAAGTATATGTTTTATTAGAATGGTAAAAGCTTCTTTTACCTAATCACAAAAATATGAACCAATAAAGCTGCTTTGTTGACATTAAAGTTTTTAAAAGTTCTCTTTAGAGAGAGAACCATATTAGTAACAGCTTTTTAGAATGTGATTGAATTTTCATTAATTTCCTTCAAGTATACCAATAAGCGAGATGTAGTTCAGACTACTTTTAGCAAAATTTGTGTTCTTGAACATTAAGAAGCCCCTTAACATAGTAATTCTTGCCATTAAACTGGAAGGCTATCACTGTAGAGTTCTGAATGGTATACTCCATAGTTGTAAAATATGTAATCTCACTTTGTTCTTTATTGAATAAAAGTACTGAAATGCACATGACATCAGATTCTGCAGCTTGCAAACCTAACATATTACTGAGTACTCCCCCTCCCTCACTTGTGAGGGGCTTTAATTTCTTTCTTTGTGTTAATGCATTTTCAATTTTAAAAATTGTCTATAATACAAAATTCTATAGAGTCATGGTTGTGAATTTGCTTCCCCATATCATTTTTGTAGTGCTTCTAAAGTCATTGGTTTCTGATAACATACTAAGTATTCTGCTTTTCCAGATGGATAGTCTCCACACTGTATCTTACAATAACCAAAGTGTTATGCAAATGAATAATGCTAATTTAAAGAAGTGTGGAAACAGATTGTAAATATATACTTGCTTGGCAGATAAGGAATGCTCTTGGAACAGTTTTAAGAAATGAATGGTAGCAGTTCAACAGATTATAATGGCAGTAGAGCAAGTGGCTGTTGAGTTTAGCTCTAAGGAATTAGTATTTTTGTCTATAATGGGATCTGGTTCTTACATTAGCTTCTAAATGAGGCATTGTATGTTTATAGTTGCAGACTAGGCACTTGGAAGCAAGTCTCATAAGTCTTGAGGCATACTTTTGAGTAAATGAGCATAGGGATAGGTTTCACATGGGACTATTTTTCCTTGCTCTTCTCCCTCACAACTGAGAGGGGAAAGGGAAGCAAAACAGACCAATGGCATTGCTTTTCTTTTCTTCTTTAAGAACCCCCCATGCAGTTATTTGAAGGTAATGAGCATTGAACATTGGAGGAAGTTTTTGTACTGAAGGATCTCAAGTACTTTTATATGTGGTAATAATTGGGCATCTAGTCCAAGAAAATCTTTGTACAGTTGGTAAAAATTTAAAGTTGTACCATATGCTTGTAATGAGAGAAACCCCTATCTTCTGTAATGGGGTGATTTTATGATAGTTGGATCTTGATTCTAGATTCTAATTACAAAAGCTGCCACAAAGTTTACCATAAGCCTTTATTGCATGTTGCATGACATTGTGGTTCACTTCTAAAAGTACACTGGGGTTAGTTCTTAATACAGTTGATCTAGTTCGGCAAACTCGCTGCTAGAAAATGGCAGGAGTGAGGCCAAAGGAAGTAATCCCAACTTGATGTAAAGATAGATTAGCATTCAAGATAGTTGTATCAAGGAGATCATGGTTCAAATTCTAGTAGATTTAGGGGGCAGCACTAGGTTCACTCTTTGACTGCTGTGCCGTATCTGTTCCTCCTCCTTGGGGAGGGTGTTCAGTTAGGGGATTTGTTAGGTGTGCCCCCCAACCCCCGTGAGGTGTGCATCCCATCAAAAGTGTGTGCTGTAGCTTGCAGAGAGGAGTATGTATGTGATGGAGGTGTCTGGGTTCACAGCTATAGACAGTGATCTTAATTAAGGTTTTCATTAATCACACACACAGGTATACTAGGAAACAATTCATGGGTCTATATTGCCTCTGGCATGATTTCAGATTGAAGCTTTTCCTCTTTAGAGATTGTTACAAGAATCCATTTCAGCCTGCTGAGTGAGAATGCATCATCTGGGCAGAATGGTTGGCTGTTGTGATTGAGAGCTGTGTGTGACACGTGTGACTGTGTGTGTGTAGTGAAACCAGGTACCCATGTATTCATAAGACTGAACCCCTTCACTTCCTTTTGCATCTGTGTGCTCAGAGTTCATTTGGGAGGAATTGTACATGGACTTAATATAGAGCTCATACCTGGACACTGCATCAACAGTTTCTCTGAGCTCCAAATGTTAAATGTCAGAAATTGTCCAGATGACATAATTCTCCCCCTGCCCTCATAGTGTGAATACAGATGCATATAGTAGGAACCATTGTGACCTTTTCTTTCCATTGTATACCTCATTAGCATGATTCATACTTTCGTCTCCTTCAGTGTACATACAGCTGCAACATGAATCAGTTATTCCTCTATTAACTATATATAAAAATCCCTGTGGGAGCTGTTCATATAGTCATTCCCCTAAGCATTTTACTTCATTAATTCCAATGGGTGGGCTACAAGTGGTAGCCAATGGTTTATTCCTGGCTTACCACTTACGATAAACAACAACTGATTTGTTGATCCCTGTCCTGAAAAAGAAACTGCTTTGACATGCTCAATATTTGCATCTGCATTTTGTCTTTATGTGACTGGCTGAATATATGTGGTTTACATATTGTGTAATACCAACATATTCAAGTTCTTAAAGATGCAGGATTTTTCTTTTATTTGCTCTCAGTTCTGCCTGTTTTGTTCATATGAGGAATGGTACCTAGGCAAGTCTAGTTTAAAGTAAGTGCAGATGCCCCAGAACTGCTGTTAGATCTGATGCAGCTTAGGTAGGAAATGTTTCCTATTGGTTTGCAATCCCTTTATAAAATAACTGTATTTCAGGGGCTTTCGGCTCAGCACTTGTGGGTACCATAGTGCCAAGAAGGCCGCCCTTGCAGTCCACGAGGCAATCTGAAGCATTGATCCAGACATTCACCGAGCTGTTGCCGCCCACCGACCACATGGAGCTGACAGTGGATGCTTCCTTACATGGAAGGCCTGTTTAAAAAAATCTGGTGGGGGAAGAGTGAGCGACCTTGCCTGCCAGCCACATGGTGGTGGGCACTTCTTTTGTTCCATGCAGAGGCAAAAAAACCTAACTAAACAAAAATTGGTGGGGGGGGGGAAAGGAGGGTGCATCAGGAATAGTCCTGTTCACTCAAGTTAGTGTGCTGTTGCTGGCCAGCCTCATTTCACTGGTGGCTGGCACTTCCTTTCCCTGTTGGAGGGACTTCTTTAAAACAAATGCCAGGTGGGGGAAGAACCACATTTCTTCAATTTGCTTGAAGTTGCTGCAACCAATTTTGAGCTAGGAGTGGGCACTTCCTTTCTCTCTGAGGGGCTTAAAAAAGTTGCACAGGAAGGGAAAGGGATGAGTGAACAGGTCTGGTGGCAGGCATATCCTTCACTGTATGTATGTGTGGTCTTTTTGTGTGTGTGAGAGAGAGAGAGGGTGGAGGGGAAGGTGTATATGTGTGGTTTCTGTTACATAGGATAGATTTTTATGCAATGTGTTTGGATGAGGGAGAGATGCAGTTGGGCAGAGGCAAGTTGTGTGTGGCTGTGTAGATGTGAGGGTGAAATGCATGTATATCTATAGTCTGCATGTATATGGTGAGTGCAATGTGTGTGCATGAGAGTGTGGTGTGGTCACCTTGTATACTTTCTCTGGTACTGGGGAATGCTTCTTATTCTTGTTAGACAACAAATTTCTGATGTGATGGTCAAATTGGTTTGATATATCAAACTGTGATGCTTTATCTTTAAATCAAGATTGAGAAGGTGGGAAATTTAAGGATGGTTAATTGACCTTTCTGGGCTTTTTAAAAGCAGTAACTGAGATTAAATGTACAGACATTCTCAAGGAGCTACACCTCACAAGTCTAGTTGTAATTGAATTTTGTTTGCTTCCAAGACACAGATGGAGACAAACAATTATTTTAAGATTTAAAAGAGAAATTTAGATTCCATGGCATGTTGTACACTCTCTTGTCTCACTGTAACTGTCCAACAGGATTTGCAAGTTTTTGAAATGGTAAAGAAGTCTAAAAACCTGAAAAGTGATGTGTGCACATACCACAAGTAGTGATCATTCTTCCAGTCTGACTTCAACTTTGCTTTATTTATTTTTCCTTGCAGCTCAAGTTTAAAAATTCTTTTTTCAAGTTTGATACACTACTAAGAATGTTATTTAAACAAGTAAGTTTTGTTAGAAAGATTGTATACTATAACAGAAAATAGCCTAATATTCCAAGCGGTACTGATTTTACCTTGGTTGCATTTATTGCTTACTCCAGTATATACAATCAGTACTAATGAAAATGTTTTATCCTGAACTGGCCAGTCCCATCTGTAGGGTATCAGGTTACTGCAGCAAAACTATGACTTCTCATCCAACCCAGTCTCTTTTGTGCCTTTATGGAAGCAGTTGATTTTATATTCAGATAAGTTTTTCTCATAATAGATCCACTGAAATTGATGTATTTGAGTTGTATGTCCATTAATTTCAATGAGTCTACTCTGAGTAGAACTAATATTGAATACAACCCAGAAGGTCATAGAATCACAGGTGTCAGAGAGGGGATCTACAGAAACCACTTCTGCCAGGGGGATGCAAACTCACTGCCTCTGCTGACTGACTTGTGCTGCAAGCTATGATTATTGGGTGTTAGACAGTTTCTTGCATGGAGTAGCTCTGCAAGTATGTGGACAGTCACAGTATGCTTACACCACAGGTGTGTATAAAGGCATTATGTTTTTGGCAGTTTTATTTTTGATGCCTTTTGTAGTGATCTAGAATTTGCCTTTTTTCACAGTCTTCATACTGGTTTGACATTTACATTGAGTTATCTACCGTGACCAAAAATCTCTTTCCCAATCAATCATTCATACCCCATCTTAGGAAAAGCTAAGATTGTTATCTTCAATGTACATCACTTTACACTTGTTTGCATTGAACCTCATATGCCATTCATTGCCCATGCGCAGTTTTGGGAGGTACTCTTGGAGTTCTTTGCAACCTGTTATACTTTATACTACCCTGAATAATTTTGTACAGTATCTGTAAATTTGGCTATATCACTGCCATTCCTGGACCATTTACAACGTAGTTAAAAATCACTAGATCTAGGGTAGGTCCTTGGGAAAGCTCCATTTACACCACTTTATTGTGAGAACTTTGTGTTTATTTATTTCTATGCTTTGCTTCATGTTCTTTAACCAGGTACCAAGCCATATCCATAACTTGTAAGTTTACTCAGGAGGCTTTCATGATGGACTTTCTTAGAAGTTTTTTGGAAGTTCAAGTATACAGTGTTGGATCACCCCAATCTATGTTCTTTTGTAGAACTCTATACACTCTAAACCACAGAGCCTAGGGCTTGCCGATCAGAAGGTTGGCGGTTCAAATCCCTGTGACAGGGTGAGCTCCTGTTGCTCGGTCCCTGCTCCTGCCAACCTAGCAGTTTGAAAGAACGTCAAAGTGCAAATAGATAAATAGGCACCACTCCAGCAGGAAGGTAAACGGTGTTTCCGTGCGCTGCTCTGGTTCGTCAGAAGTGGCTTGGTCATGCTGGCCACATGACCCGGAAGCTGTACACCGGCTCCCTTGGCCAATAAAGCAAGATGAGCACCTCAACCCCAGAGCAGTGGCGTAGCGTGGGGGGTGCAGGGGGGGGCCGGCCGCACCGGGTGCAACATCTGGGGGGGGAGCTCGCACTCGCAGCTCTCTGCCCCTACCTGGCTCACTCACTCTCTCTCACTGCAGTGCTGGCTGTGTGAATCTGATCTGAGCCGCCGGGTCGCCGCCCACTGTGGAGGGGGTGGGTGCCAGGCGTGCGGTGCGGAGAGAGAGCGAGGGACTATCTGGGGGAGGGACAGTGCAGCGGCCGCCCAGCGCAGCGCTGAGCGCGGGAGAGAACCACACCAGACCAGGCAGCAGCAAGAAGAAGCTGGCAACGACGGCAGGTTAGGGGTTAGGGGGCGCAAATTACTTGCCTTGCCCCGGGTTAGGGGGCGCAAATTACTTGCCTTGCCCCGGGTGCTGACAACCCACGCTACGTCACTGCCCCAGAGTCATCCACGACTGGACCTAATGGTCAGGGGTCCCTTTACCTTTATACAGGGTTAGTGAGACAGAATTTACCTCTGCTGAACCTATGTTAATCCTTCACATTATTTTGTATGCTTAATAATCATGCTGTCCACCAATTTCCCCACAACTAAGTTGAAATTAACTGGCCTGTCACTTTCTGGAACATCTCCCCCACCCCCAAATCATTTTTTTAAAATGGTTTTACGTTACCTGTTGCTAGCCTCCTGGTACATAGGATGGTTGTAGTAAAAAGTTAAGTTTTGCTTTTTGTTTTGTTTTTAGAAGACTAGTACAGTAATTTCTTATTTAAGTTTATTGAAAACAATTGAGTGGATACAATACAATGCAGACCTGGTAATTTGTTAATTTGTAAATAAGAAAGGAAGGTCATTCTTGTAGCTTGATAATCAAATTCAGGCCTTCCCAGTAGTTCAGGCATCTTTCCTGTTCCTAACTAGAATGGAAACATCAGGATAAGAAAATAAAACTCTGCTTTCTCTCTTACTTAGTAAACCTGAGTCAAACTGCACTGTTTGGTATGGTGATAAGGCAAACATGATGAGTCACAAATCCTTATCTGTGTGGGAAGGTAACATACTTGACCTCTGCTGTTTTGAAATAAAACCGGTGCTTGGTTTTGTGGTTTTAAAAAGGTTTTGATCTGCTAAGTGAAACACTGTGATTTGCAGATGTTGCTGTATATGAAATCTAGTCTAGCCACTAATTATTAATTTTTTTGCTGTTAAAAGAATGTTGCATTCTTGTGGTGAAGGATTGGTATGATGGAGTAAATCTGTAG
The DNA here is from genome assembly GCF_964270895.1 of Podarcis filfolensis. Lineage (NCBI taxonomy): Eukaryota > Metazoa > Chordata > Lepidosauria > Squamata > Lacertidae > Podarcis > Podarcis filfolensis. The sequence goes on along the minus strand of NC_139611.1, from coordinate 53,149,409 downwards.
TCAACACATTGGCAGTTTGGGAGGGATGCACAGTGTTTCTTCTTTGAAGACTGAGCGAAGAAAAATACTTTCCAATTTAGTTCTGGAAATGATATGCCTTTTGCTTGAAAATACAAGGCTAGTCCAGATTTTATGGGCTGCTTGGTCTCTCCTCTCTTTGGTTGTTTCGCTTCAAGGGGAGTCATGACAGAGGTTTATAAAGTTATGCCATTGTTTTTGTCTAGTTTCACTTTTCATATTGTTTGTGGCTGTATTCCTGTACACCCTTACCTGAAAGTAAGTCCCTTGGAACTCACTGGTGCTTGCTTTTCAGTATACATGCATAGAGTTGCACTATTAGCATTGCCTAGGAAGGATGCAGCAAGTCTTGTTTTAGAGTTTTGACGACATTCGGTGATTTCACATTACATATTTTTGAAAAGTTTTTGACTTTTTGCTGTGCATTTGGACATTGCTTGAGATCTTGAAACCACAAACAAGAACTAAAATAAAGATACAAAAACCTAACAGAAACAACCCTCCCCCTGCTAACAAAATACCCCAGACACCCCAGATCTACTTCTCATCAATGGCTGCCTGTCATGATAGCTGCAGCCTTTTGGAACTGGACTCCACCAACTCCCGTCCCCACTCCCTGCATAAGAACGAGACACTGGTAGTACATACACACTATGTTAAGGATGGATAACTCTTGTCCCTCCAGACGTAGATTGATGAGCACCTGTTTTGCATACAGAAGGTCCCAGGTTCAACTCAACTTCTCCAGACAGGACTGGGAATGTCCTCTGTCTTAAAACCTGGAGATCTCCCACCAGTCAGAGTAGATCAGGGGGTAGGCAACCTGTGGCCCATGGGCCACAAGCGGCCCACAGGGGTCGTTTAACTGGCCCACGAGCCGCCCCCAAACCAAGCCACCCTCTTGGTGAGTCCCTGTGCGCTGCACTAAACCAGAGCAGGAACTTGCTTCCGCTGCACTGGAATTTGTGTCTGTGCAGACGCAGATGCTGGAAATCACGGGGGTGCACGTGATGCAGCGCACAGAGGGATTTCCGCTGGAGTGAACTAGCTCAGGTGAGGTAAACCTTGCCGACCCCTGGAGTAGATTGTCTTCTGCAAGATGAACAGTGGTCTGACTTTGTAAAAGACATCTTGCTATGTTCTGTGTTTCAAACTATCAAGCTGTGCCATGGATTGAACAGGAAGTGTGTGCGTGCATGTGCACAGTTTTGCGTCCCTAGCCAATTACTTAAAATGGGGCACATTTGTGCTAAAATGGTAGTTTGCTTCCATTTTGACCTGAAATAGGAAAGTATGGTTCACATGAGTTGTTCCCAGTTCTTTGCGCAGTGGAATCCTATGGGGTGAACAGGAGAAAGTGCGGTGGTCCCTTCTGAGCAATGGATTATTTTTATTTTGCTTATTAACATTCCCACAGGGCTCTTATGTGTTGGATCCTGTGCCAGCACATTTCAGAGTTGCACAATAAATTGCTTAGAATATTATGTGATGCAAATAGTGATGGTTTTACCGGATTCGCCTCCTGCTTTGTAAGAAGAAAGCACACAACTTTTACTCATTTCCAGTAGTTGTGTAGTGTAAGCATTAGCTACATACCGGTACTTTCATTTTGTTGGAACTGAAGAATGGATACTTGCCAGAAAATGACAGCTAGATTATTCAAAATGTAGACATGGGAATGTGGACTTTAATAAAGTGTCCATAATTGCAACAGAGTCCAGAGAGATGAAAGAGGGTATTGTAGGTTGGATTATATTTTGTCAACCAAATCCAGTTTTCTCAACGCATACCAGGAAAACGACTGCTTTTCAGTTATCTCAGTTTCTTAAGTATTTGTTGTGTTAACTTCCCTTTGAGCACATGTATGTATATAGCTATGTGTGGTTTCAGTTTCGACACTGGCACAAGCCATGCAGTCAGTGTTCTTTCTACACCTATGATTTCCATGCTGTTAGTAATTAATATTTCAAACAGAGCAAGCTCTTAGGGGCTTTGACTTGCTACTAATTTGACCTATTGTCTATGCTGGCCTGAGGTTCATGAATCAGAAAAAGATGTGGGAGAGAGAGGGTATGGCAGTGCCATTTAAAAGTCCCTGTATAGGCATCCCTCCACAGTTCTAATGTTTCAGCAAATTGGAAACGTAACATTTCACATTCTTTTGGCTCAACTCAAATCTGTAGAGCTCACGAGAATAGCTGCAGGAATTTGTCCTTCACAGTTACTTTGAACAGAGGAGGCTGTGGGGTTGAGTGGGTGTTGACCCTACCAGCATCTCCCTATCAATCTAGGCTGGGAGGTGCTTGATTTAATAAACATTTTTTTCAGACTTATATGCATACTTATTTGGGAGACAGTTCCACTAAGTTCAGTGAGGCTCATTGCCAAGAAAGGTGTGCACAGGGTCATGCTATTAGTCATAGTGCTTTGTTGACATTTCCCCACTGCCTGTAGAGCAGAAAGACCCCGGCTGGTACTTGAGGATAGGCAACATTGCTGAGAAAGAGGAGGCCATGTCTGGCTGCACTTGTTAGCATATGTACTTAGGAAGCTATCTTATGCCAATCTTAGTAGTGTCTCTACACTGACTGGCAGCATCTCTCCAGATGGGTCTTTCCAAGTCATGCCTGGAAATGCTGGGGATTAAATTTAGGACCTCCATGCAGACCATGCTCTTGTGCAGTCCCCCATGTTACACCTTTAATTTATATATAGTACATCATCCTGGAGGTAGAGAGAAGCAACTAAAGTGGGCTTTAGAAATACTATTTCAGTGTCGTTCACCAGGTACATCTGGGGAACTTCATCAGGACAACATGGAGGCTGCATTAAGTGACTCATCTGCTTGATCACAGTGGGAGGTGGCACAATAGGCATGTTTTAATGCTGAAACAAAATAAATACTTGGTATTCTGTCATCTGGAGCAGTAATTGCATCGTGCTTGGAGCAAAGGTGTGCAGGTCATTAACACCAGAATAGTACCTGTTGAACAGATTATGTAGTGTTGCCACCTTTGTTCCCATGCATTTAACATTTGCACACTAGGCAGAAATCCATCAGATGAAGTGTTCTCTGACGTTACATCACTGCTATGGGGAAAGTTCCATCTGATGAATTTCATTTCATATGAACCTTTGCTCTTAAGGAACTTGGGAGTGCCGTGCAATGGTTATTTAATTTTATATCCTCAACATCACTGTGAGGCCGTGTTCAAAACTTCCATTGTTCTAGGCACATTTTGCAACAGGGAATTTCATTAGCGCGAGCATTTTCTGAGCTCTGGGTGCAGTACTGCGCCTAAGATTTCAGATTAAACCTGCAGAGTGGAAGTAAAGGAGGACCCTTTTCTGCCTCCCCAGTTCCAGCTACTCTCTGAAGACTGGAGAAGAGACCCTCTTAAGATTATTGGGGGGGTGGCAGGGGAAAGACTAGACCATGTGAAAAATGAACATAATATTTTCACTGCAGTTCATTCGTTATAAGCTTTGAAATGGCAACCCTAATTTGATTTACAGTACCTAATTTATGTTTGCTCATTTTGAAGATTCTTTCCCATTTTTAGAGTTTGACTGAAATTGCACATTATAAGGCTGTTTTGTTAAGCCTTGGGTGCCTAATATTGTACCCTCAGAGACATTCCTTTTGGCCCCTGCCAAAGCTCCCCGTCCTTCCCGGTCTCTCAAAACTGAGGTCTTAGGGTTTTTTTAGTATGTTGCCTGTTTATTGGGAGGTGCTGCCTGCTTTTTTTGACTGTGTTTTTCTTTTGGTAGCTGTGTTAAGTACCGTATTTTTCGCCCCATAGGACGCACCGGCCCATAGGACGCACCTAGTTTTTTTGGGGGAAAATAAAGGAAAAAAATTTATTCCCCCCCCCCCCAGGTGCGCTGCGCTAAGCCCGAAGCTTGGGGCGTGCTGAGCTCAGCACGCCCCAAGCTTCTGGGTGCCGGCAAGGTCTCCGCTAGCCGTGGGAGAGCCGCGCAGCTCTCCCAGGGCTAGCGGAGCGCTGCGCTAATCCAGAAGCTTGGGGCGAGCGGAGCTCAGCGCGCCCCAAGCTTCTGGGTGCCGGCAAGGTCTCCGCTAGCCGTGGGAGTGCCGCGCGGCTCTCCCAGGGCTAGCGAAGCGATGCGCTAATCCCGAAGCTTGGGGCGAGCGAGCTCAGCGCGCCCCAAGCTTCTGGGTGCCGGCAAGGTCTCCGCTAGCTGTGGGAGAGCCGCGCGGCTCTCCCAGGGCTAGCGAAGCGATGCGCTAATCCCGAAGCTTGGGGCGAGCGGAGCTCAGCGCGCCCCAAGCTTCTGGGTGCCGGCAAGGTTATTATGTTGTGCCCATTATAGTTCCTTAGATTTCCGAAAGTGCTATGGGGACCAAAAAGGGCAAGGACCCCTGAGTTAAGCTTAAATTCACCCTATATTCAAACAGTTGTCTGGTAGTCATAGATGACAAAGAAATGTACGCAGGTGAGTGCATGGAATTCTAAGGTGGCAGCCACTGAGGGATGAAATGTTTGTAGCAGCTACCTGCAAGATAGCAACAGGAGAACAGGCCTTTTCCGTAATACACCCCCCTAATCTGTGCAATGCTCTCCCCATGGTGTCAATGTTCTTTACAAAGATGAATACTTGGGCGGGGGGACTCATGAAGAGCCAGGCATAAGAACCCCAATAAAGGTACAGTTTTACCTCGGGTTGAACGTGCTTCGGGATGAGCGCGTTTGAGTTGCACTCCGCGGCAACCCGGAAGTAATGGAGCGCATTACTTCTGGGTTTCACTGCTTGTGCATGCGCAGACGCTCAAAATGTCATGCACAGAAACGGCGAAAAGCAACGCGTGCATGCGCAGACGTGCCATCGCTGGTTACGTTTGCTTCTAGATGGGAATGGGGCTCCGGAATGGATCCCGTTCGCATCTAGAGGTACCACTGTAATTGATATGTTGGGCAAGTCACTTCATTTTGCTTCATGTTCATTTTTTAAAATGTATACGTATCCTACTATTGCTGTAAGTCATTGTTGCAATCACTGTATTGCACCAACATAATAGTTGGCAACTACCCAAGCATACAAACTTAAATTAAAATATTTATATTCCTCTCCATGATACTCAAAGCTCTGTGCATTAAAACAGTTTTTAAAAACCACTCCACAGTAAATGATGCATGATGAATTCCTTGTAAGCAAGATAAGCATTGTAGCAACACTGTTATTAAGGGAAAGTTCACAGCTTTTGTCTGTTTTTGTGACTTTTTTGTAAGGCTAAGTTAAACTGGGAATTGCATTGGGGAAACTACCCAAGCTATCAAAGCCAAGTTACTGAACTGGTGGCTTTGAAATGCATACTTTTAGCAACATGTTATGAAGGGTTTGTAAATATTATTTATCTGTGATTTCTTTTAAGCACAAACGGTTCTAGTTTCAAAATAACTTTGTGTGATTGAATAGACCAGTCCAGCTGTCTTGTGTTTATTTTATAAGTTATAATATGGTTGTATTCTGTGCAGAGTCTGTTCTTGGCAAAGGGGTTCAAAAGATCAGCCTAGGAAACTGAAACTTAAAGGGAGAAGAATTGTAGTTACTAGGAAACCTGAAACGTTGCAGAAGTTTCTGCTCTTCTGATTGGTTAAGAAGTTGAGTGGTACAAGGTTGAAATCTTGTATTTTACTCTTTTTTTTTTTTTACTTTGCCAAACCTTTATTAGGTATTACAAGTACAGTAGCGCCTCGGCTACTTCTGGTTCCGAAAGCGGCAAACCCGGAAATGTTTTGCTGCATGCGCAGAAGCGCTCTACCGCTTCAGCGCATGCACAGAAGTGGTCTGTCATTGCGCACGCATGCACAAAAGCGGTCCCTCTGGTTGCGGAAACCTCGGGATCTGACTAGAGCTCCAGAACGGATCCCGTCCACAACCTGAGGTACCACTGTATAGGCCATCATAAAACATCCATATATAAAAAATTTAAATATGTACAAATAGCCATGTAAAATATATAATGACGAGGATTTTCATTGGGATTTCTTCCCACTAAATAGTGCCATTCAGCACTCTAAGAGATGCTATTGGGTATTGTTACTGGCAGCTCTGTCTTGCCAAAAACTTCCCCCCTCAATTTTTGTCATCTGCATATGGCTCATAGGCTGTTGTTTTTAAAGGTGCCAGTGTCATGGGCTTAAACAGCCTTGTTTTGCTTGGAAGATCAAAAAGTTTAATCCTGTCAGCATATTTTGTGCTTTACTAAGCAATAATGGCACAATAGAGACATATGGTTTCAAGCTTCTTGCTTTGAGGTCATCTCAGGTCAGCCCAGACACTAGTAGAACTTCACAGGCATTGCTGGAAAGCTCACACTACTATATTTGTTTTGCCAAACCTGGAGAGAATCATTGACATCTTCTCCTGGAGGGACTTGAAGCTGTCTGGATGCAACACTTCTTAGAAGATATTGGACTTTAAGGAGTCCAGACATCAATAATAGTGTACACTAGATTGAATGGAAAATGAGACCACTTTACACCATTGACAATACAAGTTAACAGTATCTGAGTCAAAATGCGACTTGATTGTCAAGACTCCTGTTCCACCAGCAACATAAGTTTCTATTCTGACCCATATTGGTCGACTACTACTTTTAATAACTCCAGTAGCTCCACTTCTGAATTTATACTATGCAGCACTAGAAATTCCCCACATCTTTGCTTCCCCCCAATATTGGTAGAGCCTCCGAGGAACACATTATCTGATCCTCAAAGTAAAGGTGTAGAAAATCCCATTTTTCTTCTCATAATGGTTTCAAATGCCTTCTTCATTGACTATACCTGCTTTGGAAGAATACACTTCACTCAAGGTTATGGAGGGCAATCTTTACATCTGTAGAAATTTTCCATGTTGATGGGTCTGTCAAAGTTCATAACATAAGGCAACACATGGGCTAATAATGTATTGGCAATATTTATGAAACATTATCAATTGTTTCTTAATTCATAAATAAAAGCCATGTAATTGTTTACTATTAATATTTATTTCTTTGACGGGGACGTCTGTCCATTCGAAAATCCTGTATATCATGCATGGCACTCTGTCTATGGGGAAGGGGGTGTAAAGTTGAATGTCGTTCATTGACATCTGATTGTGATGAAATGCTCTACTCACTCGTGAACCTAGTGGCATTCGAAGGATTAAATCTAGAGTCAGCCTTTTGTTGATCAGATTGCTTCATGTTGTAACACAGGGGATTTTCTTTGTCTCAAAGTTCATAACATAGCAGTCTACTTCATGACTAGAAGACATCTCCTTCCTTGAATCCTCTAGGTTCTGATCCAGGAGTAGCTACCATAGTCTACTGCCTCAGCAGTAAAATTTCCCTTAGAGTAAGAAAACAATTCCATTCCTGTAGTTGCATCATGCTTTTTAGCTTTGTTATCAGATACTTGGTATTGTCTTGTCCACCTTTAATCTTGCCACCAAAGTCAGCTTTGGTTGATCTAGTTTTGACACTGCTCACCACTCTTCCACCAGTGTCAACTGCTCTATCACTCTTGGAGAAGAATCATAGAATTATAGAGTTGGAAGGTCATCTAGTCCAACGCCCTGCAATGCAGGAATCTCAACTGAAGCATCCCTGACAGATGACCACCCAACCTCTGCTTACAAACCTCCAGTGAAGGAGAGTCCACAACCTCCCAAGGGAATCTGTGCTGTTTGCTGGTGCTATCTGCTGGTTTTCCACCAAGGCAATTTTATAGTCAACATGGATTCTCTGCCTCTGCAATCACATTCAGTAGACTTTTAATTGCCCTTGTCTCTCTTTTCTGTGTTGTTAAAGATATCACCTCTGGTTGCACCAGTCTGCATCAGTCCATGATGACACAATACCAGCTTTTTTTTGTTTCTTTTGTTTATTCTGCGCATATTCCATGGTCTACAGATGATGGCAATAATTCTAGAAGTGATAACTCCTCTTCAGGCTCAGGGTCCAATGCTGATCATCCTGTGCTATCATCTTGGAATGAACAATCAGAATTTCCTTAATGTTATATTGGTAGTGGTACAATTCCTTTAGTATAGGAAACATTTGAGAGGATAGGAGGACAATATGAAGTGAAGCCAAACTGCTTTGTTAGCAGCTTTGAAGTGACTTCCCCAGGTAGCGAGCCTGGCAGTGTGTACTGAGGTCTTGGGCTGCAGAGATGACAAAACCCTCTCTTAGCCTCACTGATGTGGTCCAAAGAAAAGCAGAGCAATACATTTGGCACTAGCTTGGCTGTAGGAGTTGCCGAAAGTAAGCATACAAGGCACCATCCAATCATCGTAAGGCCAAATAAACTCTGGATTTGTGTAGCCCTTCTCCCAAAAATATCCTGCAAGGCAGTGGAGGCTTAGGACCAGAGTTTTCACTTCCCTCTTCAGCACATGCAAGGAACTACCTTCTTGACAGTTGGACCCACTATTGATCTTATTCGCTCAATCTGCTGTAGCCTGTCTTCGTATGCAGGGGAAGTCCCTAACTCACTGAGGGTTTTAGACCATCAGCTACCCTCACCTGGTTTAGCTGGCCAGCTGAAGTCGTTTCTGGGGTGTGACCATTGTCACATGCTGACAGCTTCTAGGAGCCACAGGTAAGAGCTGAGTGCAGGGTAGGGACCAAAGGTGGACAAACTACCCCAGTAGAAGCATGGCGTGCCCCCCACCAAAGCTTCTACCCCTCCCCTAGCACCCCATAACCCCTACTTCGTTGTAGGAGTGGTTAACATTTTGCAGCCTGAGTATCACATTCAGTATTGGCAAAACCCTTAGAGGACTGCATGCCAGTAGTGGGTGTGCCCATCCCATACTTTCTTGTGTATACACACACAGCAGGCAGACAACACCCACCCACCCACCCAAGGTTAGGGGATGGACAGGCCTAACACTCAAGGCCTGTGAATGGAAAGTGTCGTTGTCCAGGATATGGTGTAGCTCATTGACGTGTTGGAAAGATTTTTAGCTGGGTGCTGTAGGTGTCTAGTCATGTTCTGTCTCTCCTTTGGTTATTCCTGGATACTAGTCTGTGTTTAATGTCATTTGGTGAAGTGTTGTAGACTAAAATACCTGAAATAAATCCTTAAGTTGCTCGTCTCTGAGCTGGAACAGATGCAGTTATATTGTAGGGTTGTATTTCATTTTTCACTATAGCACTATACTTGTTGATGGTGCTGTATTTCCTGGTTTTCTTTTTATTTATTTATTTATTTATAAATAAATAAATAAATAAATAAATATCTTAATTTATCCTCTTCAATGCTTCTTCTGTTTCTTTGTGCTGAATATTAGAAATAAATGTGTTCAGTTAAATAAACCTTGTCTGCAGGTATTGCCTTGGTGTGCCCTGCTCTTTGGCAGTTCCTCAACTCTTATATGTTTGATGCTCAAGCAATAGGACAAGAACCGCATGAATTTGAAAATAATCTAATTAAAGAAAGAAAAATAAATCATTCTGTATTAGTGCTCTGATGTTTATTTTATTGATCTAATCAGTTAAGACAGATTAAAAAGGTATACCTAGTTAATTAGACTGCAAACCTCTTCTCTCTCCCCGCCTCCCCATACCGGCACTTGTAAACATATAGGTTGTAAGTACAGCCGTACCTTGGTTGACGAATGCCTTGCGACTCGAACATTTTTACTCCCGAATGCCGCAAATGTGGAAGTGAGTTTACGAACGTTCTTTGGAACCCGAACATCCAACATGGCTTAGATGGCATCCAATTGGCTGCAGGAGCTTCCTGCAGCCAATCGGAAGCCATGCGTTGGTTTCCCAATGTTTTGGAAGTCAAACGGACTTCCGGAACAGATTCCGTTTGACTTCCGAGGTACGACTGTATATTCTTAAGAGGCACTCCCCTTTTCTCCCTCCTCTTAGTGAATGTTTGTTCTAAGAACCTTCTACAATGTACACATATATTCTCTAAGCAAAGTGTGGTTTTGGCTTTATTTTTCCCTATATATGTTTTAAAATACAAACGCATTTATTTTTAAATAAATTAATCAAAGTGAAATAGAAGAGGCAGAATGTACCATAACCTTTGACTGTTGATTAATAATAACTATGTTCACTAATTCTGACATCAAAACAATGTTTTTTTACTTCATAAATATTTATTTTATATGCAAACTTAACTGATAATCATCCAAAAGTATATGAGTGATCAAGTAGAATACCTTTAAATGAGTCCCAGTTAAGGAATATTGATTGGAACAGACCATACTGGGCAAATAGCATAGGAGTACCTGTGCTTGCACGTGCTGCAGACAAACTGAAAAGAAGCAAACTGAAAAGAAGCAAGTAAAGTGAGGGGAGGTGAACTCATGTAATTGTGTAGTACACAAATGTTGAGCAAGAATAACTCACTTGATTGGATTTACTTAATAGACTTGTTCAAGAAGCTAAATAGATAATAAAATGTATAGTGCAAAGTCTGTTACCAGGCACCCAACAAATGTGAGGCGTTAGGAATAGCAGATAAACCAGCACACATGAGCACAGATGCAAGTTCATTTCAGAAAGCAATGCAAAGTCCTTTGGGTTAAAAAAGAAGGTGGAACATGGCATAGTCCTGTGATGCATTTTATTGTAGGGCTTTTTTGTTCTGGGCTTTCTGCCAGAAAGGAATCCCAGTGATCAATTCATGAACTCATTAAAGCTTAGACAGTTGAAGTGATGTTACTGTAATAAGTTCTTGGGATAGGGCAGTCTGTAGATTTAAAGATACCCACTCATCAAAGGAAACATTTTCCTTTTCCTGTCCTCATATTTTCTCCCTGTATACTCTAGTCAAGGAGTACCTTGTCTTGGAGTTTTCTTGTTGCTCTGGATACTTTTGGTCTTGCCAAGGAAGGCTTGGGGTTAGTGTGACTCTGACCCCTGTCCTCAGTAAGTAAAAGAACATTGTGTGCCACAAGTAGGCTATTGAAGTGACATCCTCTCACCAAGTTAGTGCCAGAAGAATGCATAGGTAGAAAACAGCTTCTTAGTTCTTTGTGGTTTCATTTTCAGATTCCACTTTGAAACCTGCAGCGTAGACCGGGGTGGGTATCTAGTGTATTTCAGCTAAACCCTTACCGTTGCTTGTCTTTCAGAGGTCACTGCATGTTGGAGGATATACTTCACTGTTCTCTCTATAACAGAGGTAAACCCATTTCTGTTAATCCCATGGAGAGATAGGAGAGGTTGAGTCCAGAGTCTCTGGTTTTCCCATGTGTTCTCTTTCAACTCGTGTCTTTTGACATGAGACATAATAGTCTTTAAAGAGCTGAAAGTGGCTTGAGAGAGAACTCTAGCCGCATTTGCATGTAACAATAAGGCATGAACTCTGCTGATGCACACATCCTGAATGCTGTTTCACTCCTCCCCTGTGTGAATGGCTAAACAAACCAGAATTGATATAGCTCAATGTTGGATCTGAACTGAGATTACGGATCACTAGCCAACCTTAACATATGATTTGCTGTTGGTTTACCACTCCTGGTTTGTTGGGGCAGAGTGAACCACAATCCAGGGTTCAAATGCAACATGATGATTTGTTAACTCATTTGTTTAATGGTTTGTTAACTCATTCATGCCTAGGGGTGGAGCAAAGTGAGAGTGATCAGTCTGTGTGCACTAACATGCATCTTGTGCGCACTATGGTTTATTAAGCCAGGGCTTGTGCACATGTGGCCATTGATTCCCATGATGTGTGTACACATTTATTTTATCCCACCACTGCCTCTAGTCAGACGTTATTAGGCAAGTTTTGGAAACAACTGAAAAGCACAGTGTCTGTTAACCCAAGGTGAAAGCGGGACATAGATGCAGTGATCCCTCTTTGGAATTTCTTTCAGCTTTCTCAAAAAACTAGGGTCTGTCTCCAGCATTTGATTGACCAACCCAATAAAAAATTAAGGGGTGGCTATTTGAGGATAATGGAGCATGTAAACAAGGCTGAGACTCCAACCGTAGCTGTAGAACTGTGGAACAATGTGCATATTGTAGTTTAAAGAGGATAAAAAATAATAAGCCAGTTGTGCAATAACATATCAAAGCCAAATTGAAATACAGAATTTTAATACCAACAGGTACTTTAAAAAGTACATTGTGTTCTAGGGATATGTCTAAAAGATTAACCAAGAAAGGTTGAGTCCTAGGGGCCAAATTTTCTCTGATTTTGATTAGAGCAGTGATACTGGAGAAAGGGGGCATTTAATTCTAACGACTCTGAAACTCTTGTTTGATCATAGGGAGGAGAAATGCAGTAGCTGTCACCTATATTTTCCTTCCTGTAGAGCAAACAGAAACTCTGGTGGGGGATAAGGGAAAACACATGGGGGTGGAGGAACACACCCTGATGCTGGTGCTCGAATATAAAGCAGGCCAGGAAAGGGCTCTGATTCTTGCAGAGTAGGAGCACAATAGGAGAACCATTAATGGATCTCCCACATCCTTTGTCATTATGCTTTCAAGCCAGTGTCAAATGAGAATTTGATACATTTGAATTCCCTAGTTCATTTTAGCAAGTGTCTTAATCAAAAGAAGAGCTTCTGGATCAGGCCAATGGCCCATCTAGCCCAGCATCCTATTCTCAGAGCAACAAACAGATTCCTGTGGGGAAACCTACTAGTAGCTGCTGATAGCCTTGTCCTCTATGAATTTGTCTAATCTTCTTTTAAAGCCTTCCAAGTTGGATGGCCACCAGTGCCTCTTGTGGCAGCAGGTTAGTAGTAGTAGTAGTAGTAGTAGTAGTAGTACCCTGCCAATAGCTTTTCTCCTCCACAATCAGTTTAAAAAGCTTAGACATGCTGTCTAGCAAACAATTTTAGTGAGAGATTCTGGACAATTTTTTGAACCAATGAAATAAAATGTGAAAGCATATGTATATTTATTTGGGGAAGGCAACAAATCAGATTTGCAAAAAAAAAATTAAAATCTAACTTGACTAGTTATGGTTTAACTGCTTGAGCAGTTTTGGGTTTCACAACCTGTGCCGAGTTGCTTGCACAAAAGTTAGTCAGAGAGCATCTTTGATCATATTGGAAACAAGGCAACTTGGGGGTTAGACATTTTGCTGTTCCATATCATCAAGTTTGCCCTTGAGTCACAGGAATAGCAGGGCTGGGGAACCATTGGTTTTCCAGATGTTGCTGAACTGCAACATCAACCCTAGCAAGCATGATCAGTGGCCATGGACAATGGAAGTTATAGTTCAGCAACATATGCAGGGCCATTATGTGTGTCAGTGGTTGTGCTTAAGCCCGTTCTGCCCCTGCCTGTTCTGCCGCCTTCCGGGGCCAAAAGCACCACACATGTTGGTGGTCGCGTGTCAATTGGATGTGCACAAAATGTTCACTGCCTGTACAAAGTATAGAATCCAAGCAATGGCTCCTAATTTTCCTTGTTTCCTTTCACTCAAGTCACTAGTTATGATGTCTTGTGGTTTCCACAATTTAAAGTGCTGAGCAAGTGTGAAATCTTGGTATCTGCTACTTACAAAGCAGGTGACTAGCCTTTATGGTTGCAGACAGGCTTAAGGAGGCCTGGCAGAGTCTGATGCAAAAGAAAAACCAGAAGCCAGAATGAACTGAGTTTCATAGCCATAAAGTGGATGGGACTTCATTCCTTTGTCCAGTAATGGCTGCTAATTTGAGACCCTCTTATCCTTCCTAATCAAACCTTTTTTCGTTAACCATTCTCTTAGCCTGTACCATTATTTTTTTGTTGTTGTTGGAAAAATTATAAACGTCTGTATCATGTGAGCACACTAATTTGAATATGATTGTAGAATTTGGATTGTTTTGGTGCAGAATTTGGAAGAGTGGGGAAATGCAGAATAGATGCAGCCTTGTTTAAAGTGCATCAGTGTAATTGAAACCCCAAAGCTCAGTGTCTTACTTGGTTGGCAACTAATTTTAGAAAGGAGCTGTATTTTTGAATTGGGCAACAGCTGAAGGGTTGACAACATTGTCTCTGCACACTAACACTTGCTGCACAGTCAGAGATGCAGGCAAAGGATGCTACGCCCTTTTTTTCCTCTCTGAGTTTGACTTGGGCAGAGTTTTCTCCTTATTTTGCATACAACTGTTGAAACATGGGCAGGTATCTCTTTCCCATGCCCTGCCTAGTGAAGAGTTTTTGGCAGAGCTGCCCCCCCCCCCCATTCTTATGCACTTCAGCTGCTTTGCTTTCAGTAGCAAAGCACATGACCAGCAATGTCTTGTGATGTATCAGTTTCTGGACTATATACAACATCAGATTGTAGGGTCAGGACTGAATGCTCCCCCACATTAAAAAAAAACACAAAACATTTACACGCACAAAAACGAGACTCATAGAGTTGTGGGTTCAAGGCCCATGCTGGGCAAAAACAATCCTGCTTTGCAGAGAGTTGACCAGATGACCCTTGTGGTCCCTTCCAACTCTATAATTCTATGAAACAAGCCCCCTCAAAGCTAGTACACATACAAAACTAACATGTAAGGCAGAGGTATTTAGTTCCCTTGCCTTTTCCCTCACATGCTAGTTAAGAGTGTACAGGGAGTCTTTGTTCAATATTTAGTTCCTGCTCTGCACTAGTACAGTCAAACAGTTAATATAACATGATTAGTTATGAGCAGCTTCAGTGCATAAGCCCTCTGCTTGTGTTTCCAGTTCACATAGAAGAAACCAGTTAAGGTGTGTGATTAGGGGGATTAGGACCAGGGACTATAAATGGGGAAGCCTGATGGCTGTCAAGTGGCGCTTGATGAATGTGTGTTCTTGATATGAGTTCAGAATGTTCTTGAGTCCTGGCTGCTGACTACTTGAAGTTTGATTCAACTATGATTGCAATCTGTTGAGGGACGCAGACACAAGTAGCATTATTTTGCCTTCCCACTCTTTCTCCCTGCCTTTAAATCTCATTCATAATGCCACACTGTTGAAACTGGCAGAAAAGCCTGCTCTCTTCTAGATTTGGAATATTACTGAAATCTTAAAGAATTTTTTGTACATCAGCTAAGTCACTCTTTGGCTATAATTTAGTAAGCTGGTGATTTTTAGACCTTGCATGAAGCTTTTCTCACGTTCCCTTTTTTAAGCCATGCTGATTCTCACGGGAAGCTTTCTTCCGATGTGTGTTTTGAGTGTGTGGATTCTTTTATTATGTGGAGAAACAGGCCAGAATAGTATGAAAAACCAAGGCCTTCCAAGACATTTTCCAACTTCAACTTGTGTTGCCAGGCTCTTGAAATTTTCTCCAAATGAGTTATGACTGGCATTCCCCACAACTGAGAGTATAATGGAGTGCTTTGAGAGAGTCTTGTGCTCTGTTCAGAATGTTACTCAGCCTTCTAAATGAGTGGAATGCAAGTCCTAGTAAGCTAATGTGTTCACCTCACCTAAGCTGCTCAAAAAATTCAATTTTTGCAAATGAAATTTGTCATTTTTTTACACATATATTCATGGTGTCAGACAAGGAAGCTTGTCTCTATTACTCTCCTCATTCAAATTTTTGTGAAGTTCCAGAAAAATTGAACATTGTGGCCCCTGTATATGGTTTTATATACAAAATATGGTTGAAAGAACTCAGAAGAAACTTAATGGTGGAGAGTCGACATCCATTTTTATTTGCATCTTTATGTTCGGATTTTTAAAAAATCTCTGTATAGAGACTGAGTGCCATTCCATTGCACTTTTCAATTACCAGAGTGCTCATACATGCTATGCATTTTTCAGAGTTCCAAACAATAAAGCTACCCTTTTTTCCTGCAGCAAAAGTGAGTATTCTCTTTCTCCAGGGGTGCTGTGCAGCTTGTTAACAAGAGAGCACGAATATTTCTCCACCCTGAAAGCAAAGCTCTTGCTGTCCATAACATGAGGATAGGATGTTAGCACTACATGCGGTATTGTGAGAGCATTCTGCTAAAGGGAGAAATTTGGAGTTTTGAATGTGTGCAAAAATTTTATAGATGCTCTACAAAGTTGTTGTTTTTTAAAGTCCTAGTGGGTTTATAGTCTAACAGACACAATACAAAAGTCAATGGCTGGGAAGGGTACATGGAGGGAGCTAATTCAAGCATTAATTATTCATAAAAGAGTATGTTAGTGCCCTTAACGAAGTGGGTATCAGAAAGCTTGTGTGCGGGATATTGACTATAGTTGTTGCTGCATCTAATGATTTTGATCCTGATAGTTCTGGGGTTTTTCATAAGGCCCAGGCATTGAGGCTGCTGGAGTCATGAGTCCTCAGACAGAATTAAAAGCATTTTTTTCTGGGCAGTATATTACAGCAGCACCAGAGTAGGATCTTCTGTTGTGGTCTGTTTGGAGATAGGAATGGGATGTGGCTGCTTGGAAAATCAAGAGAGAACGGTTGGAGGACTGGACTTTTGGCAATGGTTTATGCCAACAATGACTTGCTTTTTTACTTGGTAGCCTGCATGGAACTACTGATTTTTATATTAATTAGTTTATTAAACTTATTAGTCACTTGTCACCCAACTGTCTCCAAGCGACTTGCAATAAAGAAAAATATATGCAAATACGTAATTTCACCCTCTTCTTCTTACCAGACCTAAATGGATCAGAATATCAGGCTAGAATAACTCTCAAATGGGCAATTACATCTTTCCTAACTGCCTCAGCCTTTGTTCTAGCGCAGGGCAGTCCAACTTTTCATACCAAGTGGGCTGCAAGAGTACTTTGACACACTGCTTTGTTGTGTGGGGGCTGGGAAAGCACTAACTATGCTTGGTAAGGAGGATGGAAGACCCTAGGACCCTGTCAGAGTCCTCAACCCTGCTTTGGAGTGGGGGTGTACCAAATGTTGCTGAGGGCCACAAAAAAAAGCCTTGAGGGCCACACATTGGACCACCCTGTGCTAGCAGCATAGAACATTGGATGGCAGGAGTTGAGACTTGCTCTGCCCAGCTGTTACTGGAGAAACCAATCCATTAAGTGCCTGGTTCAGGTGATGTAGGATCCAAAGTGTTTTGACTTCGAGATCTTATTTTAGACCCAGTTCATGTGGCTCAGATAATGTTGGCTGGAGGTGGGGGGTTCTGCTCAAACAAGTTGGGATCCAGCCCAAGCCAATGCCTCATAGGAACTTTATGAGTGCATAACACTACGCTTGTACAGCTCCCATTTATTTTGGCTAATGTACAGGAAAAGAAAATGTCTCTTTGTCTTGTTGGCAGAGCATTCATTCTGCATGCTGTTTTCTGTCATGTCTGCAGACCCAAGGCAGGAATGTTTTTGTATAGCTTGATCAAGGAGGGGGTTCAAACTGCACTGGCAGGTGGCTTTTCATAACACGTGTGTGGGAAGCTGTTCATCCTGAGAGCATCTCCTACACCCATCTTCCCTAGGCATGTTCAGGTGATGCCAGTGCCCAGGAGAGGTCTCAGCAGCTCCTAATGGTTCACACACAGAGAAAATTGCTTTTACCATAGTACACTTGGCTGGGTGGGTTTGGAAATTGTGCTTTTCCACCTCTTTTTTTGTTTTTGTTTTGTTTCCTCCTTTCCCCATTATAAAAAAAATGGTGCAGCTTGGATTCTTAGAATAGATGCAGCCAATATTCCCTTGCATTCTTCATCATCTGTAATCTTATGAAGGATTTGAAATTGGTAGAGCATATTCTTCTGCATGTTTTTTTTCTTTTTTACTGTTCTGGACTGCTGGACATGTCAATGGAAAATCCTCTATAAGACATCTGGAATACACCAGGATCCATAAACTTTTGGGGATGAAATATGTTGATTGTTCCCCCTCTTCTGCAGAGGTTTGAGAGTTTTCTGCAGAGGTTTCCAACTTTGCGAGTCCCAACCTAAGCATATAGTGATCTGTCCATGGCATTAAATCAAAGCAGATTCTCCTGCCCACAAATATTCTTTCAGTTATAAAAGTCAGATTGAAATTGTATCTGTTTTTGTTGTTACAGCACCCAATTACCATGCATAGTGTATCAGTAAAACTATGAATTAGAAAATTAGAAGTTTGGTTTTATATCTTTGTGATTTAAATCTAAAGCAGTGGTTTTATTTGCCTTGTGTTGACTCCTTGTTATAGAACACAGTGCTGTGGCCCAGCAACCCTGACGCTCTTACGCTTTACAGAAGTCTTTTCTTTGGCAATTTAAGCCTACCCTAGGCATGCGTGTCTGCTGTCTTCTGGGCTGAGGATAAGCAAGTGTTGATTTTGCTTTGTCGTAGTGTTTGAGAACCCTTTGTTGTCCTAGCAGAGAAGAAATAGTTAAGGTTGTGTGTAACATGTATTTTCTTAAACTGGAACTTCTTATACAGAAACCCAGTTTTCACCAAGCAGACACAATATGGAATTGAATCATGGCTTGGACAATGAGGTGTTTAGAGTCTTTATCCTCAGGCATAATCTTCCATATTGAGGAGTCTTGTACATAATAACAAAAGAGCAGTCTGTTGTTGCAGCAGCAGCAGCAACAACAACAACCACCACCACCACCACCACCACCACCACCTGACTGGGTTGCCCCAGCCAGTCTGGGTGGATAATAATCTCCAGAAACAGGGAATAGGGATGGTGGATAGGGCATGCCTAATTTTAGTAAAACCTGGAAATAGTTCTTAGTAGAAGTCTAAATGAACCACAAAGCACTTATTTATAATTTATTATTAGCAACAAAAAAAATTATTGCTGAACAGCAAAATCTAAAGGTTCACTTTATATGTAAGAACAATTGAGGGATTTGAAGGTAGCTGAAATGAATAATCTGACAAGTCTGCTATATAATTTAGAGGGGAAGATCAATTGTGATCTTGTGTAGAGATTGCTATCCTGTCTGAACAAAATCCCAGGATGATTTACAAAGAATAGATGGGCATTCTTCATCACATTTGGGAAACCTTGATGTCGATGCCTTCCTTTATGACTTGTAATGATAGGATTGATGTTGGCAGCTACCTTTTAATATTTGTCATGAAGTTTATCTATTACAGCCACATGCATATAAGTCCTGTCCCAACTTTTTGGCTATTTGTTTTGTATGGTTGTTTCTAGGCATTTTGTTTGTGGTCGTTGCAGATAAGACCTATTAAGCACTGCTATGCTCGTATTCATAAGGGACGCGGGTGGCGCTGTGGGTAAAACCTCAGCGCCTAGGACTTGCCGATCGCATGGTCGGCGGTTCAAATCCCCACGGCAGGGTGCGCTCTCGTCGTTTGGTCCTAGCGCCTGCCAACCTAGCAGTTCGAAAGCACCCCCCGGTGCAAGTAGATAAATAGGGAACGCTTTCCAGTGGGAAGGTAAACGGCGTTCCGTGTGCTGCGCTGGCTCGCCAGATGCAGGTTGTCACGCTGGCCACGTGACCCGGAAGTGTCTGCGGACAGCGCTGGCTCCCGGCCTATAGAGTGAGATGAGCGCACAACCCTAAAGTCTGGCAAGACTGGCCCGTACGGGCAGGGGTACCTTTACCTTTATGCTCGTATTCATACTTTATTTATTTACTTACTGCTATTTCATTCCTAACCTTGCAAGTACATGCAGAAAATACTGCAAAAATTGTGTGATACATTCTAGATTTTTGTGATTTGTGTCTTTGCTTGATTTTTCTAAATTATTCCAAGTTACATGTATTTTATTACAGTAGCTAAGTGTTAGAAAAACCCATTTGCATCAACGTAATCAGAGGAAGTTGGTTTGGTATAAAAGGCTAACAATTGTAAATGTGAAACAGAAATATATGTGGGCTGAAGAACTGCATGAAAATGAAGAAATAAAAATAACTGGTTCATTTTTAAGATAATGCATTAACAATAGCAGAAACCCCTAGACTGATCAGCTGTGATGATGTGATGTAATGGGATGCTTAGTAACATGCTATTTGTTGAAAGATTTTATGAAGCGATGCCATCCCAAAATGTTGTCAGTTTGCAATAGGGGTTTTCTTATATTGATTACTTTGGGAAGCACGCCACTTAAATAATTTGTTTCTAAAACACTGTGGTGGTTCTGAAGTTATGGAGAACAAATACAAAGAGCCTGAAGGCGCAATTTCTCTCAGTATTTAAGAGGGCTTTAAAAGCCTATATTTTTTCAAAAACTTTTGATTAGGGTGGGTATGCCTAAATTATTTTATTGTGATTTTAATAATTTTAATATTTATTACAGTCGTACCTCGGGTTACAGACACTTCAGGTTGCGTTTTTTTGGGTTACAGACCTGCTGAAACCCGGAAGTACCAGAACAGGTTACTTCTGGGTTTTGGCAGTTGCACATACGCATAAGTGCTGAATTGCAACCCATGCGTGCGTGCGTTCACAACCCGAGCGTCCACTGTACTGACTGACTGTGTTAAAAGGTTGCATGAAATGCATTTGTATTTTAAAATACTGTAAGCCACTTTATTGAG
The DNA here is from genome assembly GCF_964270895.1 of Podarcis filfolensis. NCBI lineage: Eukaryota > Metazoa > Chordata > Lepidosauria > Squamata > Lacertidae > Podarcis > Podarcis filfolensis. The sequence continues at coordinate 53,129,022 of NC_139611.1, read as the reverse complement.
GATTTTCTCAAAAAGCTGAGTATAAATCCATTAAATTAAATTAAATTCAAGTTGGAGTGGAGTATATTATAGATGGCAAAGGGGAGAGTTCATACCTTTCCATTAAAGTGGTTTCGAAAGACTAATGTCAGTAGTGCTGTTGAAAAATCTTCATAAAAGAGCAGCCTTTGGCTATTTGTTGTGAGCATGGCAAGCCAGCAAAAGAAGCAGCTTTTTATCACAATCTTTTAGCTGTCTATAAAATTCATTATTGGAGTTCCCTTCTTTAAAACCAAAACCCCAGCTAAAGGAGGGAGAAATACATATTTTGCAGTATTTGAAGTAATTTAGCCTTCTTTCAACCTCCTCTTTCTTTAGTTGAACTGGAGGAGTAATAAAAAAAAACAACCCACCAATATTTGCTTTGTTTTTGTTTTTAAATTGTGGATCTGTTTGTCAACTTGGGCTCCTTTGGGAGGAAGGGCAAGATATAAATTCAGTAAATAAATAAAGCATTCTGCTGGATCACAGAGTGGCCAAATATTGGCCTGTACCAGCACCTCCACGCTTCCTTTTATCCTTAATCTAATTCTACTCATTTAGTTAGTTAGTTAGTTAGTTAGTTAGTTAGTTAGTTAGTTAGTTAGATTGATATACCACCTTTTTTATAAGATCCCAGGGCGGTTCACAGAATAAAATACAGGATAAAAACATGAAAATAAATAAAACAAAACAGCAAAACAATACCCCCCTCCCACAGACACATTTTAATTGCTGTAGAATATTAATAAGCCAAAGGCCTTGTTGAAGAGGGTTGTTTTTACCGGGCACCTAAAAATATATAATGAAGGTGCCAGGCGAACCTCCCTGGGGAGAACATTCCACAAAGGGAAGCCACTGCAAAAAAAGCCTGTTCTCGTGTTGCCCCACTCCAGACCTCAAATGGAGGAGGCACACAAAGAAGGGCCTCCAGTGATGAACGCCGCGTCTGGGATGGGTTTCTATGGGGAGAGACGGTACTTAAGGTATTGCGGTCCTGAACCATTTAAGGATTTATAGGTCAAAACCAGCACTTTCAATCAGGCCCAGAAACTAATTGGCAGCCAATGCAGTCGGTGCAATATGCTCAGACTGTCTTGTCACTGTGAGCAACCTGGCTGCTGCATTGTGTACTAGCTGAAGCTTTTGAACCATCTGCAGAGGCAGCCCTACTTATAATGTGTTGCAGTAATCCAACCTAGAAGTTACCAGAGCATAGACAATAGAAGTTAGGTTATCCAGGTCCAGATAGGGATGCAGCTGGGCCACCAGCCAAAGCTGATGGAAGGCTCTCTGAACCACTGAGGCCACCTGTTCCTCAAATGACAGCAGAGGATCCAGGAGTACCCCCAAGCTATATACCTGCTCCTTCAGAGGGAATGTAACCCCATCTAGAGCAGGCAACCTCCCTGCCATCTGGTCTGAGGAACCACCCACCAACAGTACTTCAATCTTATCTGGGTTGAGCTTCAATTGTTGGCTCTCATCCAGTCTCTTACCAAGGCAAGACATCAGTTCAGCACATCCACTGCTTTACCCACAGATGTAAGGAGTAATAGAGTTGTGTGTCATCAACATATTGCTGACAGCCCACTGGGGTCTGGATGACCTCACTCAGCAGCATTTTCATGTAAATGTTAAATAGCATCGGGGGTAAAATTGAGCCCTGAGAAACTCCACACTGAAGGCTCCACAGAGTTGAAAAGCACTCCCCAAGTATTACCCTCTGGGAGCGACCATCCAAGTAGGACTGAAACTATGCAGTGGTTGTGTACTTAACAGTACAATAGACAACTGTACAGTATTTTGTTTTAACATCCATTATTATAGCATCCCATTTAAATATACTAAATATATTACAAGTAGATGAATGGTTTAATAAGTAAGCTATGGATTGGTTTGTAAGTGAAAGGGACTGCATGAAAGCACAGAGAAAATAAACATGTTAAGATGTGTTCATAATAGTTTACTTCCAAAGAATCATTCCCAGAGAGTAGGGACTTAGCACTTAAATAAAACAGCTCACTTACCTATAATCTTTTCCTGTTTCCCCCCCTGCTTAGGAATGACCTAGAGGCCTTAAATACATTTCTGCATCCTTTGGGCTCTACAATCGAGAGAAGCTCCCTGAAAGCACTACTCATTAATGTTAAAAGGAAACTACCTCAGCACACGGAAGGAAAGGTGGAAAGACTTGCAATAAAAACAAAACAGTTTTTCTGAATAATGTGTACTTGCAAAGTCTCCAGGAAACAAATTTCCATATTTTTTTTCAGTATTAAGATGGGAAACTCAAACGGATTTGACTGACGGGCTCTGTCAAACCAAGAAGCTGTTAGATCTGCTGATGTGAAGGCTCAGTGGTTCTTCAAAGAAAGACGTCTCTGTTAACAATCACTGTTGAACAGTGATTTTGCTCATCCCCTCCTAATACTATTTGAAGCAGTTTCTAACTATTATATTACTTTGAAAAAAATTAAGTTCCTTCAGTGTAAATTAATGTTAACGTCAGGTGTCAAAAATGTGGTGGCAGGAAAACTGCAACAGATTGTTTTGGTTTTTTTGTTTTGTTTTGCCCCCTGCTTTGAAATTGTATCTTGAGTGCACACAATAGAATGCTAAGTGGAAAATAAAGTATTTTTAAAAAACTATCATAGCTAGCTTTTACAATTATAGTTTGTAATAGCAGCAGTGCTGCATTTGAACACTGAATACTACAAAGACAGTAAACCTGCTGCCTTTCTCACTGCTGACACAAATTACCTATCTTTTTTGTTTTTGAAATGCCTCCTATGAAAATTAAGTGCATACTCTACTACTGCTACACATAGATCTATTTCTAAGGGAGCAATTCAAGAGGAGGGATTGTTAATTCAAGGAACCTTTGGTCAAGTACTTCCTTATGTATTGCTGCAGTGCACAAGAAAGTAAAATGGACTACAAGCGGCGCTTTTTGCTTGGCGGGTCCAAGCAAAAGGTGCAGCAACACCAGCAGTATCAAGTGCCAGAACTAGGCAAGACTCTGAGTGCACCTTTAGCATCTCCAGCCACAACATCCCCTCTGATTTCTCCGGCTGCTGCTGGCGGCTGCAACCATGCGACTCCAATTGCAGACATCCAGCAGGGAATCTCCAAATATCTGGATGCACTCAATGTATTTTGCCGTGCAAGCGCGTTCCTTACAGATCTTTTCAGCAGTGTATTTCGGAACTCGCACTATTCTAAGGCAGCTATGCAACTGAAAGACGTGCAGGAACATGTCATGGAAGCAGCAAGTCGACTCACAGCAGCAATAAAACCAGAAATAGCAAAAATGCTCATGGAACTGAGTGCTGGAGCAGCGAACTTTAAAGATCAAAAGGAATTCAGCCTACAGGACATTGAGGTGAGTTAACACTGATATCACTGATTTCCTATCCATCTCCTTAAATTGCCTGGTATCTGCAAGACCTGCAGAGAAGGTTTAAGCCAGGCATAGGGAACATGTGGTCCTCCCAGATGCTGTTGGACTCCACTTCCTATCAGCTTCAGTGAGCACAGCCAGTGGACAAGTACAGTGGTACCTCTGGTTGCAGATAGGATTTGTTCCGGAGGTCTGGTCGGATCCCAAGGATCCCGAGGACTGCTTCTGCACATGCACGCGTGGCGAAACCCGGTAAAATACTTCCAGGTTTGCCACGCGTGCATCCCGAAGTTTATGTAACCAGAGGGTTAGGTAAACAGAGGTTCAACTGTATTATAGATGTCCAACAGGAGGAGCCCATTCCATTTTTGTGCTGTTTTAGTGAAGATAGAAAAAGTATTAATTATACATCTGCACCTGACTTATTGTCTGCCTAGTGTCTTAAAATGACAGTGATTTTTTTAAAACAAAAAATTGAATTGATATGGCATATTGCAATATCTTATCTAATAATCTGAGGAAAAATCCTCATATACACAAGAGAAGCAGCCGTTTAAATGTACAGTGTTTTGTGGAATCTTAAACACAACTGTGGACTAGAGTCCACTTCATCAGATGACTGGAGTGTGATCTTTTGTTGGCAAGGTATACACACACATAGGTGTAAAGAAAAATGTAAACAGTAAGTTCAGAGGGAAATAAAGTATTTGAGAATTACATTGCAGCTTAAATGTATATAAAATAAGCACAGGTACTGTTCAAAAACCACTATTGATTATTGTGTTCTGATTGGAAAGCCTTTATTGAAGAGTGGTGTAAAAACCCATTTAACCGATATCTAATCTTTGAAGCACCATGGTGAGTATAGCTAAATGTAACTATGGTACTGCAGAGTCCATTCACTTAATGGATAGCTTAGGCATTCAAAGGAGCAATGAGTTTAAAAATATAAACATGGAGATTCAGGATGGAGATTCAGGATGGAGACACACTTTTGGAGGCTTACGCAATCCAATGTATTCCTGAATGCCCTTGGGAAGTTTCTAGTTAGCATGGCTGGCTTCGTCCTGCAGGATTCCATCTTGTCTCCTATGCTGTTTGATATCTATATGAAGCCATTGGGGAAAGCCATCTGGGAATTTGGAATAGAGTGCTTTCAGTATGCTGTGTTTCTCCTAGTCAGGTGAGGTAGTGGAAGTGCTGAGCTGTTGTCTAGAATTTGCAATTGAGTGTTAATAAGCGGAAGCTCAGTCCCAACAAGATAGAGGTGTTGTGGGTATGTGGGGGGTTTTGGTTCAGGGCGGGGGTTTGTGTGTGTGGATTCAACCTGTTATTGATAGAGTCATAATCCTCTAGAAGAGTAGGGTGCCAGGATGCCTTTGGAGGCAGCCTTTGAAAACTGCCTAGAAGCAACAGTCAGCTCAGAATACAGCTGCTAGGAATTTAATTGGGGAAGATCATTCCAATCATATCTGCAAAGTTTTAGAAGGGGATCACTTGCTACATGTCCACCTCTGAGCCAAATTTAGGGCGCTAGTGTTTCGTTTTAAAGCCCCAAACTGTTTGAACCTAGATATCTCAGAGCACTTTCTCCCATATCAACCTACTTGTGCTCTAGCTGATGTGTTTTGAAAAAGGATTTTGTGTTTTTAAGAAAGTGAGCTTGGCTGAATTATCCAGTAGGATTGCCATTGTTAGCTACATCTTGAGGGGTTTTGTGTGTGTGTTCCTGTCACATCGTCTTGCCTTTAAGTATTTCTGCAGTAAGTAAAAAAGACAGGTGTCACTTTATTTTGGTTGCATAGCTGCAGTTGCTTGTGTCACATGTGCTACTTTGCCATCTGTACAGGACATGCATAAGTAGTCAGATGCAGGACATTCTTTTGGCTCAACTAAATATACATACAAGTTTTTCAACCTGATGGTGGGCTTTTGCTGTTAGAGAACATTGTAGAGTTCACTAACAGCTTCATGTCTGAGTGGGGTTTTGAATATGGGTCTTCAGCATTCCAGTCACCACATTGGCACACTCATTTCTCAACTAGAGAGAAGTGATAAACACTGTTAAAAGCAGTTTTTGTCCTGGTAAGCCTCTGTTGTTTCTTAGGGTGTATTTCAATGTGGCATGAGGCAGAAGTATCTCATTTGTACTCACTTGTATCACAACATTTCCATGACTTGTCCAAAGCCTGGAGATGTGTATGTTTTTCTTTCCTTCCCTGTCTGTCTCCACCCCTTGGAGGGGGAAAGTAGTGTTGCAAAATACGGGGAGACGTGCATCTTGCAGCTTTGAATGACAGTCACGAGTGCAAGTCATTCATGCTTCTGACGTGCATGATGTCTAAAGCTGCCCCCAAGAGTGTTCACCTACTTCCCTATTATTTTCTCTTGGTAGCATGTTGTAAGCAAGATGATGACATTCAAAAGCCCTTACAGGGTTGTCTTTTTAAATTGGGGCTGCATGACATGTTATAAAATTTTCAGGTACACAGTATCAGTACTGCCAGTTCCCAGAATGCACAGCACAAAGTTTGAGGCAAGCACTATACCAGTATGCTGCAGGAATCCAGGCCCCAGGATGCATCCATTGCTTACATATGGAGCCAAAAATGTATGTGAACACACATGTGTCACAATTCAGATTGTGTAACAGATAATAAAATTGGCCCTGAGATGGAAAAGAAGCAGAGAGAATTTCATCCTAGTTCTATATTGTTACATTCTAAAACACTCAATGGACACTTTAGCTGGTGTCCACAAATCTGCTTTGTTCAGCAGCACAGGAACACATAAATCTGCCTGGTACTGAGTCAGACCATTGCATTTAGCTCAGTATTCTACTACTGAGAGCAGCTTCCCAACATTTTAGACAGGGGAGACTCCTAGCCCCACATCCCTGCCCCTGAGTTCTTGCTTGTGCTGCAGTTTGGTGGAGGTGAGAAGCAGCAGCAATTTCTTCCATTTGTTGATTATGTTATCCAGGCTTTTGTGTAAATGTGAGAACAACTCCCTTCACCTGTGTTAGGTATGGATGGTGAGCACAGAGGCTGGCTCTTAAGCCATACAAGTCTACACCGCCGCTGCCACCCCCACCCCCTTTAGAAATGTTTTAGAAAGGGAACCAACACAGTAGATTTGTATTTGTACCACTTTTTAGAGTTGTACTTTCTGCAATCTTGCAAAATAGTCTGCGGTACTGCAAAATGTGTTCTTGCTGTTTGCCTTAACCAGTGGCCCCTAGAAGAAAGGAGCTTTTCTGTTGGAGTGTGCTCTGGAGTCTCATCAGTTTCAACTTTTAAAATAAGCTTTACTAATAATTTGAGACAAGTAGCCCTTGGCCTAAATAAACTGAATTCTGTAAGAACCCAGAATCAGAGTGTCATTCTTTCCATAAGAATCGTATTGACAGGCTTAACCATTGCAATATTTTTTTTACGTATGTGTGTGTGTGTATGCTAGCTGAATACTTCTTAAAATAAGGAAACTGCACTGGAGAGGCCAGTCGGCATACCTAAACTGTTCAGTTTAAACTTTGTACAAAGAGGGGAAATGATCGAATCATAAAGGAATGTTGAAGGGAGACTAGATGGAATGGGCAGGGAGGGGGAGCCACTACCACCAGCAGTTCTGCTTAAGTAGAATTAGCTGTTAGCATTTTGACAAACTCAGCCAGTAAATGGATTTATTAAAAGGGGAAACGTATTCTAAAAAGAAGTCGTATATCTATTTGCCTTATTGAAATACTTATTTAAATTTATTTAAAGCATTTTTATCCCCCTCTTCAGCTGCAGAGCAAGTTACAGTTATCAGTGATAATACAGTCTCTGTCCTTGGGTATACAATCTAAAAGGCACAAAAGGAAAAGGAATTGGTAGGGGTGGGGAAACAAGCTCTTAGTTACAGGGAACTGTAATTTACTGGTCTTTTAGATGGAAGGGGCCGTGGAGGCCCATGTCTCCCTCTCTTACAGCCTGTCTGAACGGCTGCTTGTGCATGCTACATACTCCAAAAATGAGGCAAGCAAATGTACTTTACTGCAGTTATTGTGTCTAGTGCATTTAACCACAGAATCCTCAAAATACTGGGTTGTAGCCAACTAAGTTCTACTCAGAGTAGACCCATTGAAATTAATGGACATGACTAACTTAGGTCATTGTGTGGGAGGAGTGGCAACTCAGTTAGATCCCTCAATATGGCACACAGGATGGAGCCTTCAGTGTAAGTAACCACTGCTTCATTTTGTGCTTTTGTTAATTTTTAGATTAGATGTAGGGTAATATTGTATTTGTATGAATGTCAATCAGATATTTTCACATGGGAAAATTTAGTTCAAACACCAGAACGCACTTACAAATAACTGAATGGAAGAATATCCTTTTGTTTTTGTTTTTTCATTTTCATAGGTACTTGGACGATGTTTCTTGACAGTGATGCAGGTTCATTTTCAGTTTTTATCCCAAGCACTGCAGAAGGTCCAACCAGTGGCTCATTCATGTTTTACGGAAGCTGTAGCTCAGGAAAGAAAGAATTCTAATATGGCTGAGACATCCAGTGCAAGTCCCACAATTGAGCTAGAAGAAGCTGTGCGGTCATGGAGAGGAGCGGCTGAGGTAAAGATGTAATTGCTGTGTTGCTGGATCTGGTCAACAGTCCAAAATTCAGTGTTCTGTCTCCACCTAGGTGCTGCTAGGTAGCTCCCAAGCATAGCCTATTTATTTATATTTCATAAAAAATGTATACTGCTTGATTGTAAGAAAAAACCTCAAAGCAGCTTTAAAAAAAACTCAAGGGCTTGAAAGTGGTAACATACATTTAGTTCTGGCAAAGTGGCTTTACTTTTCATAGTGGTGGTAACTTGCAGCTTGTGTGTTGGTAATCTTTTGGTTTCTAAAACTACCAAAAGACTGAAGAATTCTACAGAAAATCAGGCCTTTGGCCACAGAATGATAAGCTAGAGGTTCCAGCAAGCCACCATGAGGTTGGGAGTATAATGTACTCCGTAAAGTCAAGTGGTATCTCTAGCTGCATTAGGGAATGCGCATATATTGGTTGAATTTTGTACATTCTCTTACCTTCATGCATAATTCCCAGCTTACACTCATCTTAACATTTATATGTATTTTTAATGTGTTGGTATCTGTAATTATTTGTTAATTTAATTAAAGTAATCCACATACACAAAGTTCTCCCTCCCACCTCGACAGCAGTGCTGGCTACCATAATGAGGGTTTGTTAACAAGTTTGTTTAAAAGATTGCAGTCCCCCTGCTGCATCTCCCCCTGCAATGAAAAATCAGTCATACAAATCTGATGATTAAATTGAGAACTTTAACTAAATTCTGAACCTAGATTAAATAACCCACTTCCCTTCCTGTTTGCTTTCACCATAGTGACTGTGGGGCTCAAAAGTTTATTTTGCCACTTTTGAGCCACTGCTATTTTGTCTTATCCATTTTTTGTGTCCTCTTTGAAGGCCACATCACGGCTACGAGAAAGGGGTTGTGATGGCTGTTTGGCTGGAATCGAGGTCCAGCAACTCTTCTGCTCCCAGAGTGTGGCAATTCCTGAGCACCAGCTAAAAGAATTGAACTTGAAAATAGACAGTGCTTTGCAGGTTAGTTATATCTTTATATCACCATTTAGGTGAGTATGGAATAAAATATGTAGGACAGTCTGAGGACTTAAGTAGGGTTGCTGCTGAGCAAGTCCTTTTTAATGAGAGCTTCTGTGCCAACAGCAGAGACTGCTGACATTCTGGAAGCTTTAGCTGCCCCCTCAGTTAAGGGAGGGTGTGATTGATCATGGGGAAGATGTTATTTTCTCTTTTAGGTTAGCAAGGTTTTGTGATGATATTGGGTGGTGGTTGTTTTAAATTCAGGTATGTGATGCATTAAACATATATCTATTTAATATCAGGCATATAAAGCTGCATTGGAAAGTTTGGGTCACTGTGAATATGCGATGAAGGCTGGCTTCCACTTGAACCCAAAATCTATTGAAGCCAGTTTGCAGGTAAACACCCCCCCAATCTTCTTCCAGCAAAGATGTTTACTGTAGATAAAGCTGAATTGCTTGCATATGGATTTCTCCCTCACACATTGCTTTGGTGTTCTGTCTCTAAAGGGCTGTTGCAGTGATGCTGAAGCCCAGCAGACTGGCCGGAGACAGACCCCTTCTCAACCCATTCAGTGTGAGCTCCCCACAGTTCCTGTTCAGATAGGTGCCCACTTCCTAAAAGGAATATCCTTTAATGAGTCGGCGGCAGATAACCTGAAGCTCAAAACGGTAAGTACCCCAAATCTGTATCAAACCCAGTAATATTTTCTTTGTTGGTAGCAAGCTCCGTGTTGCTAGATATGCAAAGCAAGCATTTTAAACCTTGTCCCACTTTAGCAAGTTTATTCAGTAAATATTTAGTGTTTTGGTATTTAAAAGATACTGGATTGCAAGCGAAACTGTGTTCCAAAAGCTAATGGTCACATTCAGCCAATTGTAGCCCTTCTGGCTGAAGGGACTAACAGCCCCGGTGATGCATCTTTTCTGCTTTGTGTCTTGTTTCCTTAAAGCTTACTGGTAGCATTCTCCAAAAGTTAGAGGCAGTTTTCTTAAATGCTCCTCCTTCCCCTCCACATGCTGGCTTGTTTTGTGTACAGTGGTACCTCTGGTTGCGAACGGGATCCATTCCGGAGGCCCGTTCGCAACATGAAAAGAGCGCAACCCGCAGCGCTTCTGTGCATGCGCATGATGTCATTTTGCGTTTCTGTGCACGCGTGAGCGGCGAAACCCAGAAGTAGCCCTTTCCAGTACTTCCGGGTCGCTGCTGGATTTAACCTGAAAGAACGTAACCTGAAGCGGACATAACATGAGGTATGACTGTATACATGTTGACTCTGCTTGTCATGAAGTGCCTCCTCACTTCTCTCTGAAGAGGTGAAGAGAGACAGAAGACAGATCCTCACATATGGCCACAACCAAGAGCAAAGTCTCTCCTTGCAAAGTTCTAAGCTGCTGTAACTATGATGATGATGTTGGCACAGTCTTGCTGCACTGGAGTTACCTGTTCCAGAGCATCTAGTTCTTTGTCAGCCACATTTTTTTGCAGTGTATGGAATGGATTGGCCTGGTTTAGTATGGAAAGAAATCGGCCACAGCTCAGTGGCTTGAAAAAAGGGAACTGTGATTCATGATAGAGGATTTGGGCCACTATTTGGTGCAAGAGGTTTCCTGCAAAGATATGTTTTGAACCTTCAGCATGGTGAATTGTTTTATAAAAAGTTAGCTTCAGATAGGATTGTCCTAATTTTGTATCTTTTGCATCACGTCTGGGTAATTTTAATTTTTTTTTTTTTACTATCATTTTATCCCTCTTTTCAGACAGTTGTCTTCCAAAATGACTTATATTGGTTTTAAAAACAGCTGGGATATCTTATTGGGCTTACAAAGGCACACTCAATGGAAGGGAAGGGAAGAGATAGTGTAGGAGGGAGGCCAGTTCTTTAAGGCCAGAAGGAAGTGGGTGAGCTATTTATAATCCAGCTGGGGCCAGGATGACCTTCCCTTGTTCTTCTTCTCTCTCAGTTGGTGACTCTTGTTCCTTTGGCCGATGGTTGGGACCAGAGTGTCCTTTCCAGTTGCTTCTGCAGTCCCAGGACAATTGGCAGCGGGACCCAAATATTCTGTCTGGCAGGGAGGAGGACACAAACTTTTTCTCCGCACTGGATGAGACCAGGCTACTCTCCCCCTTATAATGATGTCCTTTCTGGGAGTTGCAGAGAAGCAACCTCCCAAGGGCCTAGGCCAATAGCAGTGGCCAGAGTGTGTTGCCTTCAACTCTGAAATTCTTGAGCAAGCTGGTAGTTGGGTTAAGACTTTATTTGGTTCTAATATGAAGTTTTAAAAATACACATACATATTTTAACACTGTGAACATCTAAGCTTCCATTCTCCAATATACGGCACATACCATGCATATTAGAAAATCCATGCATCCAATGAAGTGGACAATAATCCATGAAAGCCTATTCTATAATTTAAAAAAAAAATGTTTTAGAGTGCCACAGCACTCTTTGTAATAATAGATCTGATAACCCCAGCCTCTCTTCTTCAGCAGCCTTCCCTTTATTATCATTCCACATAATCTCATGCTACTTCTAATAAGCCATTGGAACCCCAGCCCTGGTTGCTGTGTGTTTCCTCCTGAATTCAGGGAATCTACACAGATATAGTATGAAACAGAGACATCACCATTGGAATGAGGGTGCTGATGACCCTGGAAACAGCAGGCACGGGGGGAAGTGTTGGGCTAGAACCATCATAATTTGAACACTGATTTAAGTAATAACTGCAGTCATCAGTATTTATGTAAGGTGTTTATATATGGCTTAATTACCAAAGTGCCTGCATGCATGGTGGGGGGAGTGGGGAAAGGGTATCATGACTTGCTTGCTTCCTGCATAGCAATCTCGTTTTGTGTTCTTGTTTATGCAGCACACGATGATACAACTAATTAAAGAAGCTGGCTGCCATAATGGAGTGACCCCAAGGGATGACTCTCCTGTGACTGAAGTGCTGAACCAAGTTTGCCCTTCTACATGGCGGGGCGCATGTAAGACGGCTGTACAGTTGTTGTTTGGCCAAGCTGGGCTGGTAAGTAGCCATGAGTGCACAGTATTGATTTTAGAATACTTAAATCGTTCTTTACAGCTCCAAGGATATCTCAGGGCAGCTTCCAAAATATTTGCCCAATATAATCTCGTTCAAGCATAATTTAAGAAACAAAATAGTGTGTTTATCGATTTGGTGCCAAGATTCTTCAGGCAGTCTTTCCTGCCCTCATCCTTGGTCTTCTCTGGTGCTGCCAGGTAGTGAGTCTGCTTTGGTACTCTGAGGCAAGGCAGTCGGGTCAAGCACCTGGAGCTCACTCAGCCCATTATGGTGAGGGGGCATGTCTCCTTTGCTGGCAGCAGGTAGTTGCAAGGCGGCAGCTCCCACTGAGGACCTATAGAGCCATGTAATGGTACTGAGCAGTTGGAGCATACTCAGCTCATGGATGGAAACCATCTTCCTTGGCTAGCGGTTTCCAGGCAGAAGGTCTTCTGAGGCAAAAGAGTCAGGCTGAACAGCTATGTGAGGAGAGTAAAAAGAAGGGGACAGCTGACATGCGACAAATATAATTTAGTTCTGAAAAACATATGGGTCATCATCTATATGTTGGAACCTGTTGCTGATGGTTGCAGTGTAGAGTGCTTCGTTTTGTATGCCAGTCAGTCACCTGTGTCCTTTTCCAGGATACCCCATTCCATACCCCCTCCTTCCCCATCTGCTTTCTTCCTCCTAACAGTCAGTATCCCATGGCCACTGAGCACAACCAACTCATGTTGGGCGTTTTTCATCCCCATCCCCAATAGGCTTTTGTACCTCTACAAACCTTGGGGTTTGCCCCAGCCTACTGATTCCTTCCTCTTGTGCATGGATGGTGCAGATTTGGCTCCATACGGATCCACACTCAATATTTGTATATAAGATGATGCTATTAATTGACCAGCTTCTCCGTGATCCCTTTTGTTTTGGGGAATTTATATTTATTTATATATCACACGAATCACTATCTCCATCTACCTTATCGCACAAGATCCTTGACTCCAATGAATAAGAGGCATTGCAAGGTTTGGGTAGTTTTTCTTTGTCTGCTCAGTCTCAAAGTAACTCTGGTCACTGTAACCAAGAGCTGAGTTGTTGTAGTAACTGGAGTGTTAGGTTTAGATTCAGGGAGGAAATGCCACTCAGAGCTCCTTGGAGGAAGGTATAAGCAATAAAACAAGTGTTTGAGATTTGAAATTGTTGCCTTTATGTAGAAGAAAATGAGAAGTACCAGTGCTTAGTTGAAAAGAAGGAATAAGTGCAAGTAGGGCCTTAGTTGTAGTAGCGGGGGTAAGGGGTGGTTTGCCTCCAGGGGTACCAAGCCAAGAAAGTTAGCTGCTTCACCTGCAGAAATCACTGCAGTGTGTTCTTTTGCTGTCTTTCTGAGAAGAAATCCATGTTGATGGGAAGTCGAGGAATTGGCCCCCCAAATAGTGCTGCTGCTGCTGCTGCTGCTATTTTATGGTCTTGTACTGTGCAACAATTATGATTTCTTTTAAACTGGAATTTTCCATTTTGAAAACACTGCCTGTGCAGACTCTTAAGAAATCTGCTCTTGCCATCAGTCTTCTCATTCACATTTTTGATATGTGATGTTGGCCCAAGTCATGTGATAATGTGACTAGAGCAGGGACTTCAATTAGATGGACAGAAACTGCCACAGACTCCTCTTTTTTGCTGGATAGAAGCAGTGATATCTGCATGTTTATGTTCTACTTGCATTGCTTCTAATTTGGTGTACCGATGAGACATTATCTTCCGTTGTTTAGATTGTCCTCTAGGTGGGTGTTATGGAGGAAACATCTGTAAAGCCAGAACAATGGAAGTCGGGAGTCATTTCCCAGGCTGGGCGTGAGAAATGGCTGTACTGTGAGATTAGCTTGTTTAGATAAATGAAACACAAGGAGTTGGTAACGTGCTTCCTCATCCGTTGAAATGCTGTTGGCATATACTACAATGCCACTTAGAAATCCTGAATATTGAGTGGTATATAACTACCTGAAAATATGGAAAATAAATACCACTGATATATACACTCCCACAATTGAACTTTAAGATCTCAAGGCTTCATTGGGTATGGAGGAGAGCCTTTAAATGTATGGGCATTGTGCAGGCAGTGTTTCCACTAAATCATAGGATAGGACTTCTGAACTCGGCATTTCTCTGTTGTTCTTTATGAGGCCTCAGTGTCTCCCTGTCCTATGCTGATAGCAAGGAAGCTGTTCCTTTTTATAACATTCCAAATTTTGCAGCACCTTAACTATCCAGATAGAATGCAGGATAATCTTATTGTGAAAACTTGTTTTATAATCATAGGTAGTAAATTGAGAGGGTAGAACTATAAAATGGTTTACTAGATATCAAGTAGTTGCAGCTTCCCAAAAGGAGGACAAAAGGAAAGGCCCAGATCATGTGCAGCTGAAAAATCTTTAAATAAGCCTTCCTCTTTTTAGTTAACAGTGGCCTTTTCAGATGTTACACTGTAGGATTTATCAGAGTAAATGTGAAACGATTCTTCTACACCCACGCACCCCGATTAAAATTCCCTACACGTGCCCCTCTTGCTTGCCTAGTGGTTGAATGCAGTAGACTGATGTCCAGCCCCTGTAGCAGTGGGGTGGTGCTTTCGCTAGTTTTAGGGAGTGACGTCTTACTCTATCGCTTACTGCTTTTTTCTTCTTGAATAGGTCGTTGTGGATACAGCACAGATTGAAAACAAAGAAGCATATGCACCACAAATCAGTTTAGAAGGTTCCAGAATTGTGGTTCAAGTCCCATCAACATGGTAATTATGACTTACTACTTCGGAAAACTCAGGCAAGCTTTAAATAAACAAATAAATAGGGACATTAATTTTTGGAATGAAAGTGAGTGTTGTTGACAGGAGATTTGTTATTAAAAATTGTTTCCTTAGGTGCCTGAAAGAAGATCCTGCAACAATGTCTCTGCTGCAGAGAAGCCTGGATCCAGAGAAGACTTTGGGACTAGTGGATGTGCTTTATACTGCAGTGTTTGACTTAAATCGTTGGAAGGAGGGAAGGTAGGTATGATTTGTGCTGCACTCTTACCACATAAGGGTTATGCACAGATGATGCCTCATTCAGGAACACTCGGTCACATGTGACAAGAGAAGATGGCAATGACAAGTTTCAGCCAAGGCTACTAGGTCTTAATGTTGAAGGCTAAGTAGTGGGAATGTACTGGTAGCAGTACCTGGGCATGGCTGGGCATCTGCTGAAGCCCCACTGCCTCAAGGGGACTGAGCTGGGCCACCTCGCAGCCTCAGTGGGTAGATAGGAAGCTGCCATTTTTGACATTCACACAATTTCCCAGAGTGACATATTGTTGGGCATTGTGGGAACAAAAAAAAAAAAGAGAGAAGCAGATTGCATGGCTGCTGCCTGCCACCACTGATAAGGCTGCAAAGGGGAGGCCTTGTGAGATTGAGATGGCACCAGGAACAGGATGGCACTTCACCAGAGGTATTGACCTTACTTGTGAGTATAGAGCAAATCTGCTGCAAAACTTTGTAATGGTGAAATGCTGCTTCTTGTTAGTATGTGCTCACAAAAAGCAGCTATAATGTGAGCAGGCCAGAGCAAACCTGAGAAATTTGCCTTGTTATTATACTGAGTAGGGCAAAGATGAGTAAGCATAGTGCAGTTCTCTTTCCTTTTTAAAGGATAATCCCCTGACCTTCTCTTTTTCAAAGGAAGGAAGGCAGATCAGGGGAATTGGAAAATTTAGGCTGATCAGTGGCTGGAAATAGGTTCCATCAGATTGCCAAATAAATTATAAGCACCTGGAGAAAAATGAGGTCAGTCTATACCTAGATGTGTTTAAGCTCAGATCTTAAGACCTGACCACCAGCGTGTAGTGAGTTCAGTGGACTTTGATGCAAGCTCTTTATGTAATTGAGAAATGTGGCCTGTAAAATAATTGGTGAGACTAGATACACAACTTGCTTGAAAGGCAACATCCAGTCATAAACTGGAAAGAGGCAATGTTAAACACAATTAATTACATAAAATACTGAAGGTTACACAAAAAAATGAAAAATTGGGAGATACTGCTATTTTTAGGATAACCTGATTGCTAGTACTCTAGCAGAATACACTGATCTCCAACAACATATAGTAACATTTTTCACCAGATGCACCTTTTAAGATTACCACCTCTCTAGCCTTCAGTCCTAGGCTGAGGCATAGCTCAATACCCAGTGATACCAAATGTCCAACAACAGGCCTAAATACCTTATCCAGACAGTTATCAGTAAAACAGGAAAGTCTGGCGGCCATGTAAGAGAAAACAGTATTTTATTTACCACCAGACTTTACAAACTTCAGCAACAATAGCAAACGCTTTGCCATTTTTAAAAAAACACAATTCTCTAAAACGATGGAGCAGGATAATGGGGCAAGCACTGCTTGTCTTGCTCCCTTCTGCTTCTGTTAAATTCCTTCACCACCATCTTGCCCACAAAGCCATCTTTGACTAAACATTTGCTTCTCTTTGCCACCCTATTCTTGATCGCCCATCACCTCTCATAATGTTGAATCCAAGCAAGCAACACCCTCTCCCAATAGAAAACTGAGGGAACTCCCCTCTCCAAGCAACAACCTTTGCTGGGAACTAATCAAAAACATAATAATCTCACCCCTATGCACAGGGGAGCTGCCTGTATTCCCTGCTGTTGCCTCACCTCCTTTACCTCACGTGACTATAGACCCAGCAGGCTGGGTGGCTGATGTGTCCTCCTGGCATGGATGGAAGTTGAGCACTGAGCATGCTGCATTGTTTAAACAAAACATTTTCTCAGTTTACTTGGCTGTGTTGTGCTGTTTTCATTGGTAGGTCCATGTTCAGAAGTAGCACTGGGCGATATATCAATATATCGCCCAGGACGGGTATTGGGGGCCGGCGGGGGATCGCAATGACATCTTCACTCAGCGGTATATTGCTGGTGAAAGTCACTGTTTTTGAGTCCCTCTGCCTGCAGTGCCCAGTGCACTGAGGAAGAAACAAACTAGCCGGGAGCTGGAGGCAGAGGGACTCAAGCGGTGGCAGTTTCACCAGCGATATACCACTGGTGAAACTTCCATTGCACTCTGCCCTGGCAGAGGGAGAAACAAGCTGCACTGGTGAGTAGAAGCGGGATCAGGGCTGCTCAGCTGGGAAGCCTGCCCTTTCCATGCTCCTGCTACCGTCTGACTGCCTTGTCTGGGAGGGTGTGCTGCATCTTTCCTCCCAGAAAAACAAAGCCCACCCTTCCGGTAGAAGGCAGCCAGGTGGCAGAGGGGCTCTTTGATGCTACTGGCAGGCCCAGCACTCTCCAGCAGCCCCTTTCCACAAGGCGTGAATAGGATGGCTTTGCGCCCTATTCATGGTAGGTCACCTGCCCCCATGCCACCAAAAACAGTCTGGCCAAGGAGCCCCAAGGTCCTTGCTGCTGTAGCGGGAGTGGCAGGGACACCGGGGCTGGCTCCGCTGGGGGCAGGTGCCCTCCCACCCCCAGCAGAGCCTGGCCAAGGAACCCCGGGCCCCCTGCTGGTTGTGTGTGAGCGGTGCGGACTCAGGGCTCGCTCAGCCAGTTGCAGGAGCCTTTCCGCTCCCCGCCACCACCCCCCGGCTCAGCAGCAGACCATGGCCAGCTGTATTGGCCACAGCCTGCAAGGTGCTAAGGTGAAAGCGCCTCAGCTCCCATGGTGACAGCTGCAGCAGTTTCATCCAACACCTCACAGGCTGGGGCCAATGCAGCTTTTTACAACATCACGGTTTATCGCCAAACCTTGATGTTTGGCTGGCGATATACTGCGATTTTGAGAACCCAACAACGCCCAGCCCTATTCAGAAGCTTAATATTACCCGGACAGATTTATAGTGGTTCATTTCTTGAGGCAACATTTATTTATTTCTTCAAGTATATATAATCCACACTTGTATAACAAGGCAGGATACAACATACAAGAGTACAGTAAGGTTAGTAAAAACATAATTAAGATCAATAAATACTTAACACTCTTACATATTATGGTGAAAAAACTAAGTTATGGGGCAGCTCACACATATCAATAATAAATAAATATTGGACTGTCTAATCCACAGTTTTGTGAAAGCTTTGATTTTTCCTTAGCTTGGTTAACCTTTTATACTGGAGGTTGCCACATCTGGCTCACAAAGTTTTTTGAGCCTCCCCTCAGATTTGTCTTTTTTTTTTTAATGACTGCTGCTATGGGTCCCCCTGCTGTAATGCCATGATGCCAAAACTTTGTTTTGGCATCTTCTAAGATCCCAAATTTTCCATTTCAAAAAAATAAACATTTTTTCCTACATTACCACTTCCATAGGTCCCCTGGTTTGATACAGTGGGTAGTATTCAACTAAGTTTTACTCACAGTAGACCCATGGAAATTAATGAGGTCCATTATTTTCAGTACGTCTAAGCTGAGTACAACTTACTTGAACGCCACCCAATGATGCCCTCAAAGACCCCCACTACCTCTATGTCAATTTTTTTTCAAAAAAGTTATTGATGATGATGTTGTTGCTGCTTTTTAAAATAATAATAATAATAATAATAATAATAATAATAATAATAATAATATTTAATGACTGCTTCCATAGGTACCCCACTGTGATGTCAAACGGTTTTTTGTTGGGTCCCCCTGCTAAAATTTGTCATTTTAAAAATCATCTTACTGGCCACTCTTGCAGGTCCTGCTGTGATTTTGTAATATCAAAGGTTTTGTGACCTTTTTCAAAAAACAGAATGACTCCTTTGTTCACTCCCACTTTGATAAACAGACCTCGGGGTGTTGACCATGGGTCAGTGCAACTCCCAACTCAAAAATGGTTAGGCACCCCTGTTTTATACATCATCATACTTTTCAATACCTCCAGATTGCATGCCTTAGTCCTAATTACTGTAAAGTTGTTTTGAAGTTGGTGAATGTTGCTTTTTTTGCCTGAAATAGAGGGTTCTTTTTGTTAAACAGAGAGCAGGCTTTGCCGTGTATTCAGATCCAGCTTCAGCGTGAGATCTGTGACTTCGGGGGTCACATTGACTTACCATCTGGAAATGGAAGCAAATCAACGGGTGGATTGCAAAGGACTTTCTCGAAGCTGACTTCACGATTTACAAAGAAAACATCCTGTTCCAGTTCAAGCAGCAGTGGAAGTTACTCCATTCCTAGTACACCTTCCAAAAACCTTTTCATAGCTAACAACTCAGAGGATAAAGCAAAAATGCCCAACAATATGGATGCCCGATTGCAGAGTATTCTGAACATTGGTAACTTCCCCAGGGCTGTTGAGTCGGCCCAGGCAACGGCACAGAGTGGAAGCCATCAGGTTGTTAATGGGTTCCTCCTTGACAGGCGTAATGGCAGCAAAGCAGATGACAGCAAGGATGCCAAAGGCATGAATTTACCAACCGACCAAGAAATGCAGGAGGTCATAGATTTCCTCTCTGGTTTCAACATGGGCAAGTCCCAGCAGACCTCTCCACTGGTGAAAAGAAGAAACTCGGTTGCATCGTCTTCGGCAGCAGCAGAGCAGAAGCCAGCCACCGTGCCACAGCAGTCCCAGTCTTCGTCTCACACGCCTTTGCACCATCTCCAGCAAGGGTTGCCACAGCAACAGCAGCAGCAGCAGCCACAAAAGCCCCAGCAGCAGCAGCAGCAACAGCAGCAAATGCATTACTATCAGCACCTGCTGCAGCCCATTGGGTCCCAGCAGCAGCAGCAGCGTCCACCTGGCAAGTGGCCAACCAATTCCAGCCAGCCGTCAGCCCAGACTGTTGGTCCAGGGTTGTCTCATATGCCTCAGTGGAGCAGTCATCCCTTTCCTGATCTGAGCTCTGACCTGTATAGTTTGGGTCTTGTGAACAGTTACATGGACAATGTGATGTCGGAGATGCTGGGGCAGAAGCAGCAAGGACCTAGAAACAACACGTGGCCAAACCGCGACCAAAGTGATGGAATCTTTGGGATGTTGGGAGAGTTTCTACCTTTTGATCCTGCAGGTGTGTGCATGTTAAGTAAATGCAACCTTCTACTACCACATGCTCATTGAGTAATGTGTTTGAATGTGTTGAATGCTGCCCATCTGTAGACACAAACCATTTGTGTCTTCTGCAGGTGATGGGAAAGATTATAGGATTACAAGAGCAAAAACAACAGCAGGGGTACTTTTAAAAAAAGTCTTCCAAATATTGGGTGAGGAGAGATAGTTTTTGAGGGCAGTAATTTTTGAAAATGTCAACTTACTGATAATCTTACTGTTTTATTATTTTTGTAAGTTTTCTACAAACAAGTGGTGTATAAATTTTATGAAATACACAAATGTTAATTTAGTGGGTGGGACCCATGTCCAGATCTTCAAACAGTTGACAAGTCACAAGGAATTTCCCTACTGCATCCTACCCTGACCTCCCAGATGTGTTCTGTGGGGTGGGTAAAAAGGGAAAGTGTGCTCCCTACACCTCTCACTGCCACTTCCTGCCTTCTAGCTCACTTAAATCTGTGGCAACCAATTCCTGTTCCCAAGGTAGCACAATTTAGCCATCCTGCTAGTCAAGTTTTGTTCAACTTAGTAGGACTGAACAGATTTGCCTTGCTGAGGTTTTTCAGAGTATGTTGGGTAGAGGGGGAACATTCCTTTGAACAAAGTCATCTTAACAGCAGGATTTTTGTGCCTCTTAATTTCTTGGATCTGCTTCCTTCAGACATTCTTTAGTCTGTTCCATCTTTATGATGCAGAGCAGTCTCTCTTAGCAATAGTAATGCTAAGCATTGTAATAGCAAAGGCTTTCTTAAATTAGTTTCCCCAAAGGTCTGATGTGCTGCCAAGTTCCATAGCAGTATGATATGTGGAGATGATGGACTTACATATGAATATACATGGGCAGCTTTTTGGCTCCATGTTGTTGGAGACAATGTTGTTGGAGGCAATGACTGACCTGACAGGGGAGCCGAGGTATGGCCTGACTCTTCCTTTGGGTTGTCTCCCTTACTTGTATTCTTCATTTGTTTGATCCTCCTATTGATTTAAGCATACTGAATGGATTTCAGTAGTATTGATCTGTCTTCCTATTTGATGTGCATTCTAAAATAGGATCTAAGCTGATAGATAGATAGATAGATAGATAGATAGATAGATAGATAGATAGATAGCCAGGCACACAGACAGAGCATTTCTTGGGCTTCCTCTGTGCATGATGTCACCACCACCTCTCTACTCTGCTGGTGGCTACAATGTTGGGGGTTTATGTAGCATATTTTGCCTGCCCCCACATAAATCGCTCCCTGGTGAAGTTCTTAATTTTCAGCACTTCAACAGGCATTCCCAACCACTGACTAGCTTCCATTGTGTTTGTATGCATGTGTACACATTCTCATATTCTCTCTGTTTGTCTGTCTGAGGGGTAGATGGCGGATCGTTGCAATGGAAATAGCCAAGTGTGTCAATAGTTGACTGTCAGGTTTCTTTTTTTACTCCCAGTTGGCTCTGATCCAGAGTTTGCTCGTTATGTGGCTGGGGTCAGTCAGGCCATGCAACAAAAAAGGCAAGCACAGCACTTCCGTCGCCCCAGCAACACACGTAGCAACTGGCCTCATCCTGACGACCCGCACAGAACCTGGCCTTTCCCAGAGTATTTCACAGAAGGGTAAGGAGCTATCTGTGGCACCCTTGTGTACCTCCAGCTTTGCAAGCAGCTGTAAAATATAGTAAATTAGGGATTTTTGCTGCATCGGTTACATATCTTGTTTAGACATACCTACCCATATGCTTAGAAAGTTGAGGTAATTTTAATCTGTTTTAGTATTCAAACTTTTTTATGTTTTAAAGTATAGTTGTGAATTTTTCTCAATTTTATTGTTTCAACTTTTTGTAAACCACTTTGAGGGGGTTTTTTTACAATCAAGTAGTGTATAAATTTTAGTGTGTGTATGCGTGACCACTTTGCGTGGTCCCAATTCATATGCAGCTGCCAACACGTGTGCTGCTTTCGTTCCCAGAAGGGGTTGGTGCGGGGGCAGAATGAGCTTACGTGTGCCTTCTGCACACAGTGACCCGGAATGGAACCCCTGTGCAAACAGGGAGTTGCCTGTTTATAATATTTATACTGCAGCTCTTCCAAGTTCAGGACTTCATTTCCATGGTGCATGTTGATATTTTCTGCTTTGGTTCTGAGGCTGTAATGCAAGGGCAGCCAAGGTAGCACCTTTCTGATGTGGTTGGACTCCAGGTCCCATCATTCCTAGCCATTAACTGTGCAGGCTGGAGCTGATGGGAGCTGGAGTCCACAACATCTGCAGGACACCACCTTGGCTGCCGCTGCAGTAATACCAGTTTTAAAGGGTTGTTAAGTGAATATGTACTGGGTCCTTAGAGGGGATATGGATTCCATATGCAGTGCCTGAATAAGCCATGGGATAAATGCTGTAAGATGATGCTGAATTTGTCAGTTTAGTCTTATTTTAGTGTTAGCGTTCATGGAGATTTTTCTTCTTGCCCTATGAAGGTTCAGTAACGTTTAAGAGCAACTAGGGTGGTGAGCCTCCCTGCCACCGCTCACATCTCTACTGTTTGTCTCTTTCTCTTGATTGCTTCCCTGCTCTCATCTCAGGGAGATGGCAAGCAGCTGGTCAGGTACTCAGGGCGACTCTGCCAGCTCCAGTGATGAGACTTCCTCTGCCAATGGAGACAGTCTGTTTTCCATGTTCTCAGGGCCAGATATTGTTGCTGCAGTCAAGCAAAGAAGGTGAGTTGACTTCTTGACAAAGCAGTAGGCAAAATCTTTGGTTTTGCTGGTGGATAAAGATTTTGCCACCTTAACTTGCAAGGGTCAGGCTGTTCCAAAACTTTCCTGTGCCAAGTGTGAGTCACAAGGCCAAGCTAGGTTTGGAAATAAGAAAGAAATCTGAACTACTCTTGGCTGTCTTGCCACCTACATTTTGTTTCTCCTTTAATGTTACCTGAGCTTGCAGTTGTCTCAGCCCTTTGAAAGAAACAAGAAAAGAAACCAGGGCCCAGAGGGTTTGGGGAATATGCTATAATCTTCCATTTCTGGTTGTGGTTCTGACTCCTTTCCCCTTAATTTGTCTTGTGGGATTTATTCCTGCTCATTAGTACATGCCTGCATTGGTGGAAGCTAGGAAAGCCACATGGACGTGCTGCATGTGTTAAGTCTCTGCTATAGTGACAGGCGTGCTTTTTAAAAAATTATTATTATTATTATTATTATTATTATTATTATTATTATAGAAATGAATAATAATAGACATGTGGCAAACAGGTGTTTGAAAATGCAAATGTGGATTGGCTGTGGCTCCCTCTTGAGCACACCCAGCAGCAAGAACCAGATTTGTGGCTGTGAAATAACCATGAAGCTATTAAAAGTGCCCAGTGACAGAAAAGAGGATCCACAATTGAAAGTCCAGTTAATCAGTCCTGCTGATTGAAGAACAAGAAAGCTGATGTCGAATAGAGAAGGCAGACTTCTCTCAACAAGGCCAATGTCACACAGTTTTGACAACAGCATGCCTGGCGTTGAGTCCATGTTCATAAATACTATTCCTCTGAAAACCAAATGCTGCTGAGGCAGAGCTGCTACTGCCAAGGGAGGTTTGTAGCCTTGGTGTCCTGCTTGAAGGCTTCCCCAAGGCATAAGCCAAGCTATTCTTAGGGACAAGAACCCTGTGGTCCCTAATGAATAGTGATTGTGACCATCCTATGGCTATTTGGTCCACAGTTTTTATTGGCTGCAGTATGGCCTAGCTGCTGCTGTGCCATAGACTTCTATCTGCCTTGTTGGCTAGGTGTCTGAAAGTTTACTTTAATCCATAAACCTTTAATTGCCATGAAAGTAGCGAGTTAGATGCAAAGGCCCTTAGTACAGGTGTACTTCAGTTGTAAGACTCCTATTGCCCTCTATTTTGACCATGGAAATACAGCATAAAGTGTTGTCAGAACTGAAGAATATTTTCTCATTTAAGACCCTGCCATGACACTAACCAACCATTTTCTCTCATTGGATAACACAGGAAACACAGCAGTGGGGAGCAAGACCCGAGCACACTTCCTTCCCCACCACTCCTTTCTACAGTGGATGATCATAGTCAGGCAAGTATCAGGCTGTATAGTGCCTCTTTTTGGGTGGCTAATGGTGGAGGGGGCCTCTTTGATGGGATTCCAGGTGGCTTTTCTTTTAAAAAAAACCCCTCAGTAAAAATGTTGCCTGAATTCAGCCCAGTTTTAAATAGTCAATTTCACTATACTTCCAGATTTTAAGGCCAGCAAAACTGCACTGCTTCATTTTTTATTATAGACAACTGAATATGCTCCATGGAATTTATTGGTGACTCCAAAATGTTTCACTTTTACTTTGATCTTATGGGGTGTAGATCCATTGGAGATGCATTTCCCACTCCCCTTCTCTGAAAGCCAGATAATATATTGGGCTGCTGGGAGAACTTCCCAGGTGAACGGTATTGCTCTGTGTGGTGATTGATGTAGGAGGGCTTTGACCTCAACAGGCTGCCAAGCAACATGGCTAGGTGGCTCTTCCTCCTAGGTGGCTAGGCTAGGTGGCTCTTCCTCCTTCCCAAAGGAGTGCTTTTGGAGTGTTGCAGAAATGGCAAAGAGGTGGCACTAACTGCAATAATAGTCCAAGTTCTAACCAGGGTAGGAGGAGGAACTGTGGGAGAGTTTCTTCTTCATTGCTCCCCTTCCATCGGTAAGAGACAAGAATATTGGCTCTTCCTGTTCCTGTATTCTGTGGCTTTAGTGCTCTCTAGGGAAGGCACTAGAGGTGGGGCTATGAGTGGACCCCTTATGTGTGCTGTTGGTCCAGGACGTAGTGGTTTACATGGGACAGAGTTAAACTGCTCCAGTGGGCAAGATTTCTGTAGATGCCCCAGGAGTTCAAGTCATCAGTGGGACAGGTTACCTTGCACTCTGATAATGTTTCTGTGTGACTGTCATTCACTCGTTTGGAAGAAAGTGGTATACTAAGGAACATTTGCAGCAGGGCCAGAAATGGTTCCTGGCAGTGGATGTGCAGGAAGAAAGCTCAGATGTTGTCATTGGTCTCTTGCAGGACAACAAAACCAAAACCTGGCCTCCGAAAGCTCCTTGGCAGCACACACTGCCCAGTCAAAACATGTCTTTGTACCAGATGAGTAGCCCTGCCAGCCAGTGGAATGACACCATGCAGATCCTGCAGTCACCCGTTTGGTCCACAGCCAACGATTGCACACCATCAACAGGGATTTCCTCCACTTTTGCCTATGCGCAGCAGCAGCAGCAGCAATCGCCGCCGCCGCCCTCTCAGCACAAACCGATGAATAAGGGCTTTAAACCTTTTCCAGTCAAGCACGAACGCAGGCCATCTTACATGCATCAGTACTGACGGCTTTTTCTAGCAAGAAATGCCGCAGAGGACCAAAGTCTTTGATGTGACAAACATTTGCTTTGTTTTACAGTTGTGCGGTGGTGGCTGTCTCTTCTGGTGGTTCTGTGGAGTGACAGCTTCTAGTGGTGATTCTCTCTCTCTCTGTAGAGTGCTGAGCAAATGGTGCCAAGGTGTTACATGTACACACAACAGCCCTAAACTGTGATGCTTTCAAAGCGTATATGGACTACCCTGCTAACAAACTGCTACATTATTACCACAGAAAACACTGTATTTTATAGCTATTTTTTCATATAGATTTATAGTTACCATTTCTTGCTAAAACAAATTTGAGTACATTTTTAAGCAAATCTAGCAGTTTTGCTCAACACTCCTTTTCTTTAGATTTCTAATTGACAAGGTAAAAAGTCTTCACTCCGGTGACATCGGCTGCTGTAGCTTTTTTAATGCATCAGTTGTTAACGTGCCACACAAGCTCCTGGTCACAACAGTGGTGCACAGACAACTGCAAAAAGCTTTTTCCAGTTATTTGCTTCATGCAAAGATAGCTGGAACCACTCCAGCCCAGGTAACTTGTGACATAACTTAATGGGCACAATCCACCTGTAACCTGAGCTCAAGATCCATAAAGTAGTTTTGGGTGGATTGTGTTCATCTGTGGCTGACACTACATTAGAATACACAATTTGATACTTTTACATTTGGCCAAAGGCATTATCCATACAGTGCTCCTTAAATGTATGAAAGAATAGTTAAGACTACTTGCAAATATTTAAAGTCTTATTTCAATGCTAGACTTAGTGTGTAAAAACATGAGCTGGCTCAGAAGAGAGAGAACTTAAAAACACTATTTTTTGTAGTGCTAACGATTAAAGTAACTACTTTCAGTCAATATGTGCCATTAAATAAATGAACCTGTGGAATTAGGAAATAACCTTCCAACCAAAGTGGATCTGGGGGAATGACTGGTGCTTAAATTGAAAAAAAATGGTAAATATGTATAGTTATCCCATTGTATATTAATTGAGGTGAGAGAAGTCTTTATAAAAACCTATTTAAATTTTCATATTTCATCTTTGAAAGAGTAATTATAAACCACAATATTTTCTGGTATAAAGGTTTTTGACAGTATTAATATTATTTTTATATTTTCTTAAGTCATATCATTCTAATACATTGACAAGTAAAATGGGTTATTAGTTATAAATGCATATAGTTTTTTGATGAAGATAAAAGCACATTTAAGTTCCCATTTTCTACAAACGAAGTACATGTGTATATTAAAGATACCAAATTATATATAAATATATATAAATAAAATACACAACACTAAACGTTGGGGTGGGCAGAGTCGAGGAACCCCTCCCCCGCCTTCTGCTTGTGTGGTGATGGGCCATCTTGGCAGGCCCAGAATGTTACTATTTGTGCTGGTTGAAGATGCCAATGTTGCCTGTATTTATGATGTTGTCACCATGTTTCCTCAAAACCCGCCCTTACCATGTTTACAGAGTTGTTTGCTGTGCATAACTTTAGTCATGTGCTTTGCACAATCAGTGTGGCTTCTGTCTGTAAATTGTTAATGTTTTGTACCTTCTGCTAAAAATGTTGGTGAATTTAACAAGTGGGGGCTTTTTTTGTTTTGCTTTTTTAGTTTCCTGGAGTACACCATTGAAAACTTATATTGGACCCTACGATCTATTGCAGTTGTATGCACCAATGATTTCAGGTCAAAGTACAGATGTTTGTTGCGTTGACGTTCCCTACAGAGCATCTAAACTGCAGTTGCAAATGAGTGGTAAATACAAGCACTGGCAGTTTCTAAAATTGGAGTGAATTGTGGAAATACAGGTGTGTCAGTTTCTGTCTAGTAGGTGCTACATCATCCTCTGCTTCCAATTATGCTGAACACTGGTAATTTTCCCAAGTTGTTTGCACTTGGCAACCAAATGTTGCCATGTGATGTTTCACACTGCCAAGTGCATGGGGTTTGGTGCTTAGTTAACTTACCCTTATTGCAGTACTTCTGTGACTAGCTAATGCTTTGGAACTGGAATTGTACATTTTGTATTTTAATTTTAAAGCTCCTGTAAGTAAAAATAACCTTATTTGCTTTATTAAAGATATACCTTTAATAGTAGGTTATATCTTGTTAAAATAAGGTTTCTGCTGAAGATAATGAGCACCATCAAGCTGCAAGTTAATTTCAGTGGAGCTTTCCTTGCTACCCCCCAAATTACAACATTCACACAAATAGATACGAGCTGAAATACCCCTAGGTCTGTCCCACTTTGAGGATAAGGCATGATTGTGGAATTACTGAAAAGATGGCACATTCACTCTAGATGCAGCTGGATCGCGGTTGGTACATGAGGGTCTTGTGTGTGTGGTGGTAGGGAAATAAAATCCAGTCTTATTGGACAGAGGCAGGCCCCTTGCAAGGAACTGTTGAATCCAGGCCTTGCAAAAGCAGGCACCATCCCTTTGTTTCAGTACTAATACCCAACACTTTATCATCTCTGTGTAGTCTTCCTCAACCTGGTGACTACAGCTTCCAACATCCCTTCTTATTGGCTGTGTTGGCTTGGGCCTATGGGACTTGGAGACCCAAACAGCTGGAACACACCAGGCTGCAGAGGGCTGCTCTGGAGCTTAGAAGAGCCTTGCAGCACGGAAACAAAACCTTGCTCCTAGATGCCTCCAGGGCAGGAACCGAGTGCTCTCCAGCTCTTTTCCCACTACTGCCAAGACAGTATGATAGAGAACACTGTCTAGAGTGGGGGGCGGCGGCGAATCCTCTCATAAAGACTGTTATATTATCTCACTTTTGATCCCTCATTCTTTTACTTATTTACAAAATGAGGCTCTTGTGCCTTAAAACATTGCTGCATTTGTGAAGCTCCCTCTGCTTGACACGCAACTGATTTCTCCCCTCCCTGTGCCATTAAGGATTAAGTACTTGCTTGAATTTCTCACAAGCATGTGAGTTCCAGCCTGCTATCAAAGTGTAACTTTGATAACAGTGATTTTCATTCAGATGCCTCTTTCAGTGTTAACTTACCAAGTATGAAGTCATAGGCAAGGAGCATGTATTCACAATGCCACATGAAACCAAAAGTCCCTTAGCTCCTGCTCTGATGTGGGTGTAGAACTGATGTGGGATCATTTGCAGAGGTCATTGGAAACCTCACCTACACCATTCCAAAATCAATTTTCTTTGTTGAGCTAGCCTTTAGACTTGGTACCTAGGCCAAGCCAGCCTCAGTCCCTAGCATCCTCTATGCTTGCAGCAGGCATGGCCAAACTTGGCCCTCCAGATGTTTTGGGACTACAACTCCCATCATCCCTAGCTAACAGGACCAGTGGTGAGGGATGATGGGAATTGAAGTCATAAAAAATCTGGAGGGCCAAAGTTTGGCCATGCCTGGCTTACAGTCTTAATACTATCGAGTGTAGGGTATTAAACACATGCTATGTGGACTCATTTTCTGAATGGAAATGTATCTGGATTCCTAACCCAAGCTTTACTACCTAGCAGACATTGTGTATATTGTCTATAGGTCTCGCCCAGCCTGTCTCCAGATGTTTTGGACTAGAACTCTCAACTCCAGCCAGCTCACATGGGCTGGCTGGGACTGATAGGATGGCATTCAGTTGAAAGGCTGCCCCCTAGGC
Source organism: Podarcis filfolensis (assembly GCF_964270895.1). NCBI lineage: Eukaryota > Metazoa > Chordata > Lepidosauria > Squamata > Lacertidae > Podarcis > Podarcis filfolensis. The sequence goes on along the minus strand of NC_139611.1, from coordinate 53,099,873 downwards.
ATTGGTAGCTAGTGTGCTTGGTACCAGAACTATAGCTGGTCCCATAATGCAACAGCACAAGTGGTAAGGGACAGGAATATAGATGTTTGCAAGAACAGCTGTCTATAGTGTGGCAAAGCTTTTTCAGATGTCGGACCTGGAGCAGGAAGGATAAGTCTCTGCTTCAGGAAGGAAATTTTTGACCAGCATTGATGAGTATCTAGAACTCCTGTTGACACTTTGAAGTCTCACTGCCTCATTCAAGGCTTGATATGGGCACTCTATATCCTCAAAACCTATCCAATCTGTCCTGTGTAGCATCTTGTACTGATGTTTCACTTAAGTATGTGGGCATCTATAGCACTTAAGTTCCATACCATGTAAGCAGTAAATGTCTTACCTCGCCAACTATTCTGTTCATTTAAGTCTTCGCTTTCTACCATCTTTCTGCCCTTGTTCTCATCCAAATTTAACAGGCTTAACAGACTTGCGACAAATAGTTTTGGTTTTATTATTAGAAAATTCATGATTCAAAATGGCAGAATGTTATTTGATCCCACTGCCTTAACTAGTCAGGTACTATTGTCTTCTTGCCTCACTCTGCTTTAGAACAGGTCTGATTGCCCAGCTACAATACAGCCTGGGGTAACTCACTGCATTATCAGGTGCAATCGATGTGAATTTAGCAGCAGTTCCAGAAAGTAATGTTTAAAGTTAGAAAGAACATTGAAAATGTATGTTTTAAGTTACAATACCTGGATCTGCTCCACTTGCAGGATACCAAATGATATGGAATTGCTGAAGAGTGCATTCATTCTAGATGCAGCTGTTGTATGGCTGTATCCTACAGCTGTGCTGCAAAGAACTGCACAGCTGCCATGGACAGCCTCCCAGGGCCCCGGGGCCAGTGGCAGAGGCTAGAGAATGCCTTCCTTCATCTCGGAGAGGATTAACAGGTGCTTTGCCTCTGGCTCGAGTGTGTTGTGTAGTGGCCTTCATTGTAAGTTGGGAGTAAAAACAATTTCTAACATGAAAACCCTTTGTATCAATATGCTGTCATTTGTTACCATAGACTGGAAACATAACTTAGAAACTTTTAGTTAATAAGCATGGTTGGGGGAGAGCTCCCATTTTATACTACTCCTGGTCCAGGAGGGCAGGGGTCCATTCCACCAGCAGTGCAAATGTAGTAGGAGAGGCTTTGCACCACCAGCTTCAGTGATAGAACAAGCTGCTGTTACTACTTCACATCAACTCACCATGTTCCTTTTACATTGTATAGCTTTAGGTTTTTTTCTTTTATAAAAGGAGAGAAATCCCCCATGCCAACAGTCCTCTTTTACAATTAAGTGTGCTCTGGCAGCAGCTACTTTGCCTAGTCAGGGGAGATAGCTGGGGCTACAGCAAACAAGGAAAGTAGTTTTAAGCAATAATAAAAGGGAGCTATAAACTGAGCAAGCAAACTCTGGGTGTTTCTGACAGTAAGCTGTTTTGAGAGTGGAATAGACTCCCTCAGGAGGTTGTGGGCTCTCCTTCCTTGGACGTTTTAAAGCAGAGGTTGGATGACCATCTGTCAGGGATGCTTTAGTTGAGATTCCTGCATTGCAGGGGGTTGGACTTGATGACCCTTGAGGTCCCTTCCAACTCTACAATTCTATGATTCTAAGTGAAAAGCAGCAATGCACCAGCTCCTCTGCATTCCAAAGCAGCTGTGGTGCTCTTTCGTCACTCATTCATAAAGTGTTATTACTGAGGCAAGCTTACCCAACCTGCAGCCTTTCAGACAGTTTGAACTTCAGCTCCATGAACCCTGCATAGCACAGATATATTGTCTGGAGCCAATGAGTTTTAGTCCAAAACACCTGGAGGGCATTGGCTGGGGAAAACAACTCATGCTAAGCTACGAAACCAGCTATCCTTTCCCTAAGAATCCATGGGAAAAAACTCAGTTCACTGCCTAGAATCTTTCAGTAAGTACTAGCAAGAAACTTTTAAAACATTGCTAGAACGTTAGCAGTCCAGGAGGGAAAGAAAATAATATTTCATAAAAGCACACTGAGAACTATGGAGATACGGATTGATCTGAAAATATTAAGTGGTTCAAAACAGCCAGTTGAAATATCTTTTATTTTTTCCTCTACTGCATGTATGTATCAGGATCAATATGGTTTTTACTACAGAAAAGGAATACACATTAAAGTAATCAAAGCTTAGCAGTACCCTTTACGAGTGATAATGTTTAATTCCATACAAATAAGAGGCAAAAGGAGGTGTTTTGTCAGTAGGCATGTGACAATTCTCTCTTGCAAGCACTAACAGGTAACTGCATACACCACCACATTGTTATAATCTCTTGCTCTTTTCACCATATCCGGAATAAGATTTTAATGTAAAAATGTTAAGTACCCCTTCTTTACCAACCTTCTTCATGGGTCAGTGGGGTAGAATGTAATGTCACGTGGAGAACTGATGCTCTGAGGCAATGGCAAACGTTGATAATAATACCCATCAACCTTGACCTTTTAAGCAGTGACATTGTAGCTGAAGGAATATGCAGTGCACTATGTCATTTTTCCTTTTGCACCCAAGGTGGGAGGTAAAGCAAATGGCATTTACTAGTTGATGGCAAAGAGGATGAAATGAAGGCAGGAATGTGTTCTGTTAAGCACAATTCAGCTGGCTTTCCATCAGGTGCTGGATTTATTCCTCTCCTTTAAAGAGGAGGGGACTAATGGATCTTCCAGATTCACTCCCCATTTCCTTCAAGGATTCACAAGTGTGCCAAGGAGCACAGTATCAGTCTGCAACAGTCTTCCCTGCATTTGGAGAGGGAGATGCATCTGCAATAGTAGCTAAATAAATCAGGTTTCTGTGCAGTGTGTGCTGGTGTCTGTAACAGAGAAACAGAAGAATGAGATTCCTTAGGGCAACTGAAATAATAGAATTGCTCTGGCAGCCACCATATAAGTGACAGTAGGATTTAGGTCTCTATTTTGCTCACTTTATACTTGAGAAAGCAGGGGGAAGGGAAGAGTTGTTAATTAATATGAAGCCAATAATATTTTTGAATCCTCTTAGCTACTTTCCCCTGTTCCTGATAGTATCTTATTTTTAAATTGAAGGAAATGTGTTTTTTTTTAAATACTAATTAAGTCAATGTTTTGTTGTCGTTTAGTTGTGTCCGACTCTTCGTGACCCCATGGACCAGAGCATGCCAGGCACTCCTGTCTTCCACTGCCTCCCGCAGTTTGGTCAAACTCATGTTGGTAGCTTCGAGAACACTGTCCATGTTTAATGATCACTTAATTCCTGCAAAGGCATAGATGAGTGGGCAATGATGCACACTGGAGCACATCATTCTAACTTTACATTCACACTGATGAAGTCTGAACTAGCAGTGTCTAACCAGGGAAGATCTTGGGGTTGTGGTACACAGCTCTATAAAATCATCAAGCTTGTGCAGTGGCAGCAAAAGGGGGAAATGTTAGGGATTATTAGAAAAAAAATTAAAAATAAAACAGCCACTATTACAATGGCCTTTCAGAAGTCTATGGCTGCCAAGAAGAAGGGGTTGGTACATCTGTAAGTTATTTACTCCCACATTAAATTCAGCAAAATAAACAAGATTTTCATTAATGCCCTGCACAGTCTGGTTGTGTTTGACAGACTAATTGCATTTATTTCAGCAACAATGTGCCTGATTTCAATTCTCCTTCACCTCCCCTGTAAATTTACTCAAGACCAATGAGATTTATTCAAACCCACGTCTCACAATGAGGCACGCAAGCTCTCTAAACAATTACTTGATTGTTTGTTTTAATCAAGTAAATACAAAAATGAAGTCCTGAAAAATGCATAATAGGCGACTCTTAGATTGAATTTACTTACTGCACACATTCTTCAGCTCTTCCTTTATTCTGATATTCCACAATACATCGAATCAGCTGGTCATTTTCTTCAAGCAGCTGAAAAGTCACAACAGCATTGGATCAACTGCATATTACTGAAACTTGTTCAAGAACAACTACTTAAAAATTATACTGGATAATTGTAAGGATGCTTTATAGACTGTGCACTCACGATCAAGGAGGCAGTGTGTGGGTGGGTGGTCAGAGGCTTCAAAGGCACCAGGGAACAATTTTAAGAGTATCATGGTGCCCACAGGTGTCCTACTGATGACCCCTGATTTCAGATTATTAAAGTGGTGGATGAAGAATATCTGGTACTAAAAGAATGTCAACTTCAGTCCTCAACTTACAGACTTAAAGGGTGAGTTTTCTTTTTGGTAGCGTTAAGAGTTTACTGTTACTACAAAAGATATAGGATATTCTAGCAGACTATGCTATTCATTTGTTTTAGTCCTCTTTCTGGCGGTGTACCGCTTTTTACTGTACTTGGTTATGGCCTTTCGCTAAGCAGTCATCGAGGAGAGTGAAGGAGCCGACCTGCACAGAGCCAGTGATTTCGACCAACCCTGAGAATGTACAGAGCGCACTGCCCTTCCTAATGCGCAGGCGGATCAGAGTGGGCGTTCCTTGACCAGGCTCGATGACGTCACGCTCAGCTTTTAAGCAGCCCGGACCATCTTCACGCAGCCTGCAAGAGGCGGGGAATGAAATGGCAAAGACACTTCCGGTTCTAACCGACTAACTAACCCAATACAAAGAACCTGGCCAGGAAACCAGAGAGAGAGAGAGAGGAAGGTAGAGCGGCGCTCCGACGCCTCCCGACGTTCTTGCCTTTCCTATGGCGGCGTACGGGAGTTAAAAAGAGGGCTGCGTGAGCGACGCTCCCCTCCGCTCTCTCTATGGCGCCCGTCCCTTTCGCTCACCCGTTGCAACGTCTCTTGGTTCACCTCCGCCTTGCCTCGGAGTTTCTCCGGCACGAAAACCACCGACATGCCAGCGGAGGGAGCGGCAGCAGCGGCTTCTAAGCCTCACCCGAAAAGTGGGTCGCGACGCAAAGGTTGATGGGAGCAAAAGGACAATACTTTGGCACCGATTGGCTGCCCCTGTGCGGCCTCGGAAGCTCCCTTACATGAATGCAGATCATTAAATGTAGAATAGTCCGTATCCCGGTGTGACTAAGACGCTTCCGAGTTTTTAAAATTCCGACCAGTTAAAGGGGTTAGACTACAGTGAAATAATTTATGTGTGTATATGAGAGAGAAGAGTGTGCCAATCAATTTCTAGCGGGTGACGGAAGAGGGAGGAAAACTTTACTTTCTCCGCGCTATGCATAATTTTGTGGATTTCCATCACGTCAGGCTGCAGCAAAGACCGTGCTAATTAAGGGGCCCGCTCGCCACTCTTCCGAAATCGGCGCTCACTCGCAGCACAGACGCGGCTTCTCCGACTAGCAAAGCCTGCAACGAAAAAATCTCAAGTTAACCCGGGAGCTGCGCAGTGCGCGCCACTCTACATCCTTCCTTCAGTCTATAGTATACGTATCAGAGGAACTCCCTCCCTCTCCCCCGCCGTTCTTCGAAGGCTTCTTAGCAATTGCCCAGTCGGGCCGGTGGAGGCGGGCTCTGAAAACAAATTACGACGGCGGGGCCTCGGTTGTGTTGGGAAGGCGGGCTTTGGGCTGATTGGCGAGCCGGAAGGCTCGAGGGGCGGACGTGATTGGTCAGCGGCACGAAAGGTGGGCGGGGCCAAGTCGAAGTGAGTTGCCAGGGCTCCGGTTGTCAAGCGGCAGCCAATCAGGGTGGGGGATGGGAGCGGGTGGTGGAGGCGGAGAGCGCTGAGAGCCGTTCAGACGGAGGAGCGCGCGGGTAGGAGACAAGCAAGGCCGGCCGAGACGGGCCTCACGTCGGGGTAGGCCGTGGGTAGCCGCAGCAGCCCTCACCCGAAACCTCCCTGGAGCGGCGGCTGGCCCGGGAAGGCCTTCGGGCTGCCACCCGGGGCCGGGCCGGCCTGTTTACATTCCCTCCCCCGAGCAGGTGCTGGCCTGTCCGGCGGTGTGTGCCTTGGAGATCCCGGCCAGGCCTCGCCGGAGGGGAGAGGGCTGTTTCTCCTCCGGGCACCGCATGAGGTGGATGGGTGGGATCTTTCTCTCCCCGGGAAGAGTTGGCTGGCCTAAGAGAAAGGATTTCCTCGGGGCTGAATGGGATCTGCTGCCCACAGCACTTTGCGGGGTGGGGGTGGGAAAGTTCACAAGCTCGGGTGGCTTCCTCGGATTCGAGTCACTTGCTCTAAACACTGGTGGCTGAGAGGTGCTGACTGGGAGAGGGCCGCTGCCTTCGTGCCCTGCTTTGTGGGGTTCTTGGTGGGGGGCGAGATCTGGTTTCTGGGTCTTAAATAGGCCTTTAGCCTGATCCAGTTAACAGGGCACTTCTGAGAAGCTGCTGAGATCACCTCGCCTATGTCACCCATAAAAACTCCATCCTGCCTAACACCTGTAGGGATGCAGTATACACGTATTTATTGTTTCATAAAATTTATGTGCTGCTTGATTATAAAAGCAAAAGCTCGAAGTGTTCTACAAAAAGAATAAAGCGTTGCAGTTATTAGTAAACAGAGGCAATCTTTTAAAACATTGAAAAGTAATTAAGGTTGGCAATAAGCAAAAACAAAAAATAATGATTAAAATATGTGTCAGCATCTTGCATACATGGGTAGGCTTGCTTAAACAGACATGTTATTAGCAGGTGCCAAAAACAGTGCTGTGTAAGTGTGGGCCCTACCACACTAAAATATTGATTTCTTACCAATGTGGAATAAGTATTATATGCCACCTGTAACAGAACCAGTTCATCAGTTCTGTACAATGGGGTAGTAATCCTCAATCTAGAAATTGCATGTGTGGGTGGAAATTTGACAGTAAATTGAGGAGTGGAGCATGCAGACAAGAGTTAACTCCCTCCTGGAGGTAGGCTGTGAACAAAGTGTATTTTTGAAGGCTACCTGTCAGTTTTAGGGATCCTGCTTTCAGGATCAATTTTGTGCCCCACTGTCTGTCTCTGCACTACTCCCAATAGTTGTGCTAGCTGTATCCCAATGCATCTGGATAACACCAAGTTGTCAAAGTCTGCTCTAACTTATTGCTCATTGGTATAATGACAAAAGTACCTTTTATTGTTATTGGAAGATACACAGAAAAGTAGGAGTTCCTGATCACTTACATTCCATGTTTAAAAACAGAATTGGGTTGTATCCAGCCAAGTACTACTTGGAATATATCCAGTACAATTAACATACCTAACTTAGTCATGTTCATCAATTTCAGTGGGTATACTCTGAGGAGGAGTAATACTGTATGCAGCCCAATTCTGGAAATACAGTCATACCTTGGAAGTCGAACTTCTTGAGAGTCGAACGTTTTGGCTCCCAAACGCCACAAACCCAGACGTGAGTATTTCGGTTTGCATCCGACGTGGGTTCTGTGGGTTCTGATTGGCTGCAGGAGCTTCTGGGTTTCCGAACGTTTTGGAAGTCGAACGGATTCCGTTCAACTTCCGAGGTACAACTGTAACTGTTCTAAGTTATTATTAAAAAATGATAAATGAAGAAACCTGCTAAGCTCTATTTTAATGTAGTTTGTTTTTCTGCTGTGTTATCTGAACTGGTTTAAAACGAACACTTTCCTCCTAGGTAACTTTATTGACTACTTCCTGGGATTTTGCTTGCATTCTGGAAGAAATAGGCCACTGAATAAGCCTAGGAGACATCTTTATATTTTAAAAATAAAAGTGCCATCACCTTGACTGCTGCAGGACAGTTCAGAAACTTGAACCTTGTATCTGGGGGGTTGAGCCCCACACATGCTGATGAAAACAGAGCTTTGGGAGAGAAAAGAAGACTGCTTTCTGTAGCTGTGTGAGAATCACTGCAATGGCAGCTGCAGTTGCCACCAAGACAGCTTGGAAGCTGCGTAAGTGAAGTCCACTCTTCTGCGTTTGTAAATGGGATGTGTTCAGTGCCTGCAATTTTGTCTTCCACTCCTGCTTGACAGCTTGGGTTTCAGTGTTCCCCTCATCCTGAGCATCAGACTTGGAGTCAGGTACCTGGTCTAGCTGCTTAGCTGATGACTTAGTGTCTTGTGGAATTATATTTAAAATTTTTTACTATGGCCAGAAGGGCTTACATTCAGGCAAGTGGACATAGAATAATTAGCTTAAAAAGCTACAATACATACCAGATATGTGTACCTGTTCACGTATACCTCATCAGTAAATGCCAGCTTAAATGTATTGATTTTTGTGGGGGGCTGTAATGGGAGAAAGATGTGGTGATAAAATGTGCTCATGTCTGCATTTGCTTTTTTTTGTATAGAGGAAATCACTGCTCACAGCAGCAATGTTTCTTCACTTGTGTTGGGCAAAAGCTCAGGTCGGCTCCTTGCAACTGGTGGAGATGATTGTCGAGTTAATATCTGGTCAATTAACAAGCCGAACTGCATTATGGTAAGGATTGGCTAATTTCTCTTGGCTTGTGGGCAATGTGAGTCAGGGAGCAACCTCTGGCATTAGCTTTAGCCACCTTCCTTTCTATACAGGATCAAACGTGAGAAGGGAGGTTTATTTTAATCTGTGCTTTCGGTAATTTGGCTAAATACACCTAAGTGAGCCAAAGTATAGTGCAGTTAAGGCCAAAGTGCTGAGGGAAGAACAAGTTGCATTGACTGGCGCCTCGTGGATTGTTCCTCCCTCAGTTTGAGGGACAGAGCATGATGGCACCTTCACCCAGCAGTATATTGCAGGCACTGCTGCTCAGGATATACAGTGATACCTCGAGTTACAAATGCTTCACGTTACAAACTCTGCTAACCTGGAAGAGTTACCTCAGGTTGAGAACTTTGCCCCAGGATGAGAACAGAAATCGTGTGCCAGCGGCAGCAGCGAGAGGCCCCATTAGCAAAAGCTAGTTAAGAACAGTTTCAGGTTAAGAATGGACTTCCAGAACGAATTAAGTTCGTAACTAGAGGTACCACTGTACCACCAGGTAAAGGCACCATTGCACTCTGGCCCTCGAAATGGTCCTGGGCGATGTATCAATACATTGCCCAGGCCTAAATATGACATTCTGGTCTCTTCAAAAACCAGGAAGTAGTTGGATCTGACATTAGCAGGGTTTCAGTCAAGTGTCCTTCCTTTGTTTTTCATGCAGATCTGGAGACATTTTCTCCACCACCACCTTGCTCCCTGTATTTTGACCTATGAGGAGCTAAGTTGAGCTATTGAGACTTGTATGAGTGGCTGCCTTGGGAGCTGTGGCTGTAGATCTTACTATGTGTGTAATCCTTTGACTTGGAAGGGCCAAGAAGCTGCAGTAGTCAGTGGCGTAGCGTGGGTTGTCAGCACCCGGGGCAAGGCAAGTAATTTGTGCCCCCTAACCTGTGGATTTGCGCCCCCTAACCCTAACCCCCAGATGTTGCGCCCGGTGCAGCCGGCCCCCCCTGCACCCCCCACGCTACGCCACTGGCAGTAGTATCCCTTTCCACAACAATGGCCAGTTTGAAATAGTTTTTCTTTTGAATGATTTTTCTTCCGATCCAACCCCTGCACTTTTTCAAAAGGGCATTTCTCTCCTCTTCCACCCCTGCCCCTCGTTTTTTGTACGGTAACTTACTAGTGCTGCAGAATTGAATCTAGAGTGGGCATTTTGACTGTTGCAGTACAGAGCATGATGTTCTTTGTACTACCGCATAGTTTGTGGGAAGTTTGTGATGCAGCTTCATTTCATGCTAGCTGATGGAGCTGCAATTCATTATACACATATCTAGAAGTAAGTTGCTGAACTCAGTGGAATTTACTTTTGTCCAGGTAGACATCTAGCCATAAACCTGCATTTCTGGTTGATGTGCTTAGTGCACCATTAAGAAGCACTTAATGTGGTGGCCAAGCTCTATATGGCTCTTGGCCTTTGCTTCAACCCTCCTGCAATGGGGCATGGGATTTCCCACTATTGCAGCAAAGCTCTGTGGGGGAAGTGCTTCTGAGTGTATATTCTGCTGGATTTTATTAGTCAATTAATGACCAGTTGTTGTAACATGAAGACATCTTCACTGGGTGTATAAAGGAGGTCCATATTGGCACCAGGTGACGTGTGTGAGAAAGAGACACTTGAAGGAGGGCCTCTGGTGAACATGGGAAGGAATCAAATTTCTGCTCTTGCTGGAATACTGAAACTTCAGTGCCTGTCCGCGGCTTTGAACGTGGCTTTCACCTAATCATTTCACTACTTGTGGTGTGATGAGTGTAAACATCCTAGCTGTCCTTGTTGTTGCATGCCTTCCTGTGGAGTGGGCCACCTTCAGATGATTCACTGCTGCTTTTTCATTTTGCCCAGAGTCTAACGGGTCACACCACACCCGTGGAGAGTGTGAAGATTAATACAAATGAAGAGCTGATTGTTGCGGGGTCCCAGTCAGGCTCCATTCGGATCTGGGATCTGGAAGCTGCCAAAAGTAGGTTCAGAGCCAATTCTTCTACCACTTTTTAGGTTACCCAGCAGCCCCTTACTTTGCAAAGAGCAGAGAAAGAGAGAGAGAGAGAGCGCAAGCACACAAGGAAGGACGATATGCTCAACTTTGAAAACTGCAGGGGCACCTCTTCCTCCGCCTAGGTGGGGGAGGTGTTGGTACTGTTCAGATGCCAGCCCTATGAATAAGAAGAGCTGTTTTGTTTGCACTCAGATCTTTATAATTTTCCCCAATAATATTTATCCATTTGTGTTATGTTTACAGTGCTTCACCTCAGCAGTCAATCTTTCCTCCATTACTTTCATAGAAAAGCAGGTGTTAATTTGATGTGTTTGGTAGATGCTTGTGATTTCTATTTTAAGAGACTCTACAGAGAAACGTTAAAACATTTGTATGATTTTCTGATTTCATTCTAAACCAGATTATTTTTTTTTAAAGAATTTTACTGAACCATTGAAATAGCAAATCTGATCTGAACTGAAAAACTGTATCAATCCTGCATCTTCTTAGACCATGCTTGCATCTCAATTCCCTGCCCTCCCTTTCCCATCCAGTTCTCCGTACATTAATGGGCCACAAAGCGAATATCTGCAGCCTAGACTTCCATCCTTTTGGAGGCTTTGTAGCTTCAGGATCCATGGACACCAACATTAAGGTAAGACTTTTGAGTCTCCCTCACTCCCTGCATGTGTATTTCAGAACAGCAGGATCCCCAAAGCGCTGCATATCAGTGGATGTAAGGAGCTGTTTTGTATTAAGTCTGAGGAGTTGTTCATGCAGCCCAGCAATATTCTCATGGACCAGAAACCGCTTTCCAGTGGTGTGGGCAGAGCTCTTCCCAGCCCTTTAACTATGAACTGATAGTGCACCCAAGACCTCATTTGTGTGTATTCTGCACTTCAGCTGACATCCTGTTTTTGAAATTCAAATAGTTGCATACTCTTAGAAAATGTCCCTCAACCCCAAGACTTTTTAAATTGGAGACTGGTGCTTTGGAAGATCTTCAAGACACTTCCAAGTTGCCATTGTAAAGCTTTTGTCCGTTTCTTTCATGCAGCTTTGGGACGTGAGAAGGAAGGGCTGCGTCTTCCGATACAAGGTAAGAAGGAAAGCATATTATTTTGTCTGCAGGGCACCCCTCAAATCTCCTTCTGCCTCTGGGAGTTCTTCCATGTCCAGTTGCTACAGTGTTTCAGTTTGGAGAGCTCATTGAGGCAATCCCACCCACAGGTTCTGGGCAGTTTACAAAATTCGCAGCTTCTATTACATAAACAGGGTCTACATTTTTTGGCTGGATAATCCAATTACTGTGGCTGCCAGCCTTCAGGCCCCACCCAACCAAAGGAAGGGCCAGTGGGGAGAGGGGTCCATTGGGTACTGCTTCTTGAAAGTGCCCAGGGAGGCTTGATGCCATTAATCTTGCAAGTTAATATCTTCTCATTCCTTTTGTACTTTGGTACTGACCTTCACATCCACCTTGCATTATTTTTTAAAATAGGGTGCTCCAATTAAATAGCATGCACTCGCTCATTGAACTATAGCACCCCCTGCATCTCTTCCCAAAGTACAACCTCTCCTCCTTCTGTCTTTCTACCTCCCTCTGACTCGTTTCTGTGCTCAACTCAACTTCTATCCTCCAAAGTTCATGGTTTCTTTCCACTGTTGATGGAGCCCTCAGCTGGTCTCTAACATGCCAGCTGCCCCTCACAGCAATTAAGGCTCCCCTCCCTCCTAAAGGAGCCCAAGTACTTGGCAAATCATTAAGCTCTTCCCTATCCAATCTCATTTTCCTTCCTTACTAGAAAGTGATATTTACAATGTTTGAAGCTGTATCTTGGCTATGTCTAAATGTAGCTTTCACCAACCTGGTGCCCTCCAGATGTTTTGCATGCTGGCTGGGGCTGATGGGAGTTGCAGTTCAACACATCTGGAGGGCGCCAGGTTGGCAAAGGGAGTCTAAGGGATTGTATTTTCTCTCTTGCTATATAGTAATTTCACAACAAGACAGGTGTTGTGAGACATGCTCAGCCTTCATGTTTCCTATGTGTGACCCATTATTTCATCCTGGGAGTGCCAAGCTCTGCTAGGAATGAACTGGGTCTGTTTTCCTTTACAGGGTCATACTCAAGCTGTCCGCTGTCTCCGATTCAGCCCTGATGGCAAATGGCTGGCGTCGTCTGCAGACGATCACACAGTGAAGGTACTGGCCTGATTTTGCTAGACCCCTTTGGCACTCACCTTCCTTCTTGTGGCAGTTTTGACTGCTTGCCACACCAAGAGGTGCTCTTTTGTGCCAAACAATCAGGAATGGGGTTGGGCAACCTCAAGACTTTAAGGTTCTTTCTCTATCTAGTTGTGGGACCTGGCTGCTGGGAAGATCATGTTCGAATTCACAGGACACACGGGGCCAGTCAACGTTGTAGAATTCCATCCCAATGAATACCTGTTGGCCTCTGGTAGCTCTGACAGGTAAATTCTTGTTGGGAAATAAGTGGGGGACAATAGCATGTAATGTGGCTCATCTGCAACTTGCAATTATTTGCTGCAGATACTTACATTTTCATTTGTGGAATTGGAATAATTGTTGGTGATGATTGAAACAGCTTACCTTTTGAATTTCCTGTTTAGGGAGGCCCTTCTGGCCTCTTCATTATCCTCTTCTGGAACCTAGAACAAGGTCATACCTGCCTGAATCCTTTGGTAGATGTCATCATGCTAGATTTTGGAGTTTGGTATATGCTGATGGCTCTCAAATCTTCTTTCTCTTCTTCCTTGAACCTTGGTGAGACTATAGAGTCTCTGAAATGATGCTAGATAAATGGGCTGGATGAACTGAAGCAGGTTCAGAGGAGGTGTAGATCAGGGGTCAGCAAACTTTTTCAGCAGGGGGCCGGTCCACTGTCCTTCAGGCCTTGTGGGGGGCCGGACTATATGGGGGGGAATGAACGCATTCCTATGCCCCACAAATAACCCAGAGATGCATTTTAAATAATTTTAAATAATTTTACTCATGTAAAAACACGCTGATTCCTGGACCATCCGCGGGCCAGATTTAGAAGGCGATTGGACAGGATCCTGCCCCCGGGCCTTAGTTTGCCTACCCATGGTGTAGATGAACAGTGGGCCTGTTGAGTTGAGAGTAGGTGTAAAATCTGTCTGAATGGCCTTGCCGCCCCTTCTGAAGGAACAGGTTTGCTGCTCAGGGATTATATTTGACCCAGCATTACTGCCACAGCTGTGCCTTTTCCCAGCTGCACCAGATATATTTGCTGCACCATTTTGTGTAAGATAAAAGATTTGGTCTCTATCATTACAGAAAAGTGTTTTACATAGCTCACAAACTTGGTTCTATTTGGTTTAGAACACAGCAGCTGGGACTGACCTTAGAGAGTGGTTGTTACAGAGCTGCCCTGGTTACCAGTTGGTTTCTGGGCACTTCAGAGTGCTGTGTTTTCCTTTTAAATCCCAAAGTGCCCTAGCCTCTGGACACCTTTGCTCTTAGGTCCCACCATGTGATTTTAAGAACGACAGGAGTTTCTGATGAGGTTGCCATCATTATCACAGATCTATTGGCTGGTCATGGCTAGAGCAAGCTTGTGAGTAACTGAGTGCTCTGTTCCTTGCCTGGAATCCCAGACACTCATCTGCACCAGCTTGTTTTTTGTGCTCCATCCTTATTTTTATTAGGACCACAGACTGTTGCTAGAAACAAAGACCAATGAATAATGAAGTGTTGGATTAACTCCTCCTTGCCTTGGGCCTAGGAGATCACATAGGTGTTTGTTGTTTTTTCTGTCTTGCAGAACAGTCAGGTTCTGGGACTTGGAGAAGTTCCAGGTGGTGAGCTGCATTGAAGAGGAGGCCACTCCTGTCAGGTACATCAGACTTGGGGAGTGATTTGTGTCAAGAGGCATGAGGGCATGTTCTTGCTTTGTGTGACTTTGCTATGGGGATCCCAGACTCTTAATGCTCTTTCAGTTCCAAGCTCTGGTTTGGCCAAGCGGCTGAAGCGAGGAAAGCATGCAGTTAAAGGCTAGCAGAGATTGTGACCATCTCCTGACATAGAATATCAGTGGCACACCTTGTTTTGCACCAGTGTCTGGATGACCTGCACATTCACTTTTCCCCTCTCCCCTTCAGGTGTGTGCTGTTTAACCCCGATGGCTGCTGCTTGTATGCTGGCTGCCATGATACCCTGAGAGTGTATGGCTGGGAGCCTGAGCGCTGTTTTGATGTGGTCTTGGTGAATTGGGGCAAGGTGGCTGATTTGTCTATCTGTAACAATCAACTGGTGAGTGACTGAAGGGGCAGGAAGGGACTTGGGTTTCCTTCTCTGCTAGTGGGTGCAACAAGTGGACATGCCACAAGTTGTGCTTCTGACACTGGCAGTAGCATGGCAGGGCCATTCCTAGTGCACACTTGGCCCCTGACTCTTGCAAATGGACCCTGAGTCATCTCTTCATGTCTCCTGGTAGTTTTCATTTTGAGTTTGCTTCCCGTTCCCCTCACATGGTTGCCAAGGTAGATTCTTGTTGACTTCCCAGAGCACTTTGGCTGCAAACCTGATGTAAAGTTGACTTGCACAGAACATGACTTCGTTTCTGTTCTTCACAGATTGGTGTTTCTTTCACACAAAGCACAGTCTCTTCCTTTGTGGTGGACCTCAGCCGAGTCACAAAATGTGGGCCTGGCACCCGTGGACTGATTCGGGATGACAAGCCTCTCACTCAGCCCTTGCCTGCGGGCTCTTCCCTTCGACGCATCTATGACAGGCCAACGACGACATGCAGCAAACCCCAAAGGCAAGGAAGGAAGACTCCTCCTAGAGGGCGGGAGGTGGCAGCCCGTGTATGCCAAAGGATTTAGAGATGGAAACTGAAAGCAAAGGGATGTTCTCAGTGGTTTCTGTGTGGTCCCCTCCATTGGTTCTGGGGGGGGGGTTTCTAAGAAAAACTTGTTTGCCTATTTTTGTGTGCATGGCTTTAAAAGAGGATTAGCCAAATTCGTGAAAAATAAAGCCATCAATGGCTACTAGCCACGGTGGCAATGTTGTTGGTGGCAGAATGCCTCTGGGAATCCTAAGAGGGGAGAGGGCTGCTCTTGCTCTCGGGTCCTGCTTGTGGACATCCAGTTGGCCATTCAGGGGAAAATAGGACGCTGGGCTTCAGATATAGCTGAAGGAGCATCTCCACCTCCATCGTTCAGCCTGGACACTGAGGTTCTCCTCGGTCTTCTGGCAGTTCCCTCACTGTGAGAAGTGAGGTTACAGGGAACCAGGCAGAGGGCCTTCTTGGTGGTGGCATCCACCCTGTGGAATGCCCTCCCATCAGATGTCATGGAGATAAAGAACTACATAACTTTGTGTAGGGGAGGAAGAGAAAGGAGAATGTTAGCCGCTTTGAGACTCCTTCGGGTAGTGATAAAGCGGTATATCAAATCCAAACTCTTCTTCTTTTAGAAGACACCTGAATGAAAGCAGCTTTGTATTGGCTAGTTTTTAATGTTTGACATTTTTATATGTACTAGAAGCCTCCCAGAATGGCTGGGGAAACCCAGCCAGATGGGCGGGGTATTATTATTATTATTATTATTAGCCCCCATTGGCTTCAGGGCTGTTCTGGTATTCTTATATCTGTGGTTTAATGA
Source organism: Podarcis filfolensis (assembly GCF_964270895.1). NCBI lineage: Eukaryota > Metazoa > Chordata > Lepidosauria > Squamata > Lacertidae > Podarcis > Podarcis filfolensis. Next base: position 53,083,826 of record NC_139611.1, on the reverse strand, counting down.
CAGAATGAAACACAACTCAGAGAGTGAGAGGCGCAGTCCAAGCAGTGAGGACGACAGGGAAGATAAGGAATCCACAGCGGAGATCCAGAACACAGAAGACTACAATGAGATCTTCCAGCCAAAGAATCCCATAAGTGAGTGCTGCTGAAGTAATCTGTGTGATGCCACAAAGCAAACCAAGGTGTCTTGCGCTGTTTTCCCCATTTTGTAATATTCGATTTTTGTGTGGCAATTGTGAACAAGCATGTGACTCTCCCACAGTTGTTTTAATTTATCGTTGCCTCCAAAGACTTTCAAGAGGCAATCTTAGGTTCACAACTTGCTACTGAATATTGTGTTCTGGCATGGTCAGTCATTTAGAGGTAGAGTACTAGCATCTAAGTTTGCAACATGTGTTTGTTAAAGTATTTGCACACCATCCTTTGTACAAATACATCTGAGGGCAATCCACAGTGAGAATTTACATCTGAATATATAACTAACACTGCCCCCACCCCCACCAGCAAAAAAGCCCCACACCAAAACACTGTGATTTGGAGCCATACTTAACTAGCTGAACATAAGTCACATTGAAGTCATTATTAACTTGTCCCATTGATTTCAGTGGAACCTAAGTACAACTAGCTTAGTCTGAATTCTACCCAATATTCCCAGGATGCATTTTTAGCACATGGAATGGTTGTTCCTGTCTCTTGAAAAGAAATGTGGGAAGGAGTGAGGAGGCATAACTGTACCCACTTCTTCCTCAGAGGGAGAAATATTTATTAATCCCTTTACCTGTAATGCAGAAGTGTTACTGCCATAGTGGAAACAATCTGTAGACTCATGAAGGTGACACCACAGGATCCTCTAATTTCTTGTGTAACTTAAATGGAGTGCAAGGTTAGGCGCTTTATTTTTTGTCTTTTTCAGCTCGAACTCCACCCAACAAGAGTGAACCTTTTCCTGCACCTCCAGAGGATGGTGAGCTGGAATTTCTTTTTCAAGTATTGAGAAAGAACCAGAGAAGATCTCCATACATCTACTGTATTGCTGGCTTCACATGGACATTTACAATGTCTATGTTGCTGGGGGAAGTTATGAGTTATCTTTTTCTCGAGTTCGGATTCTTCAGCTTTGCCTCCAAAGGGCAGCATGTCGGCCTTTGGGGCAAAAGAGCCATGGACTGTCTTGGGTGGGAGTGGCAGGAGCCTTTGAGCCCAGGGCCATAGATCCCAGGGTCTTTGACTTCTAGGGCAGAGCTCTCGCCTGCTGCCACTATTTGTGCAGTCTTGATAGTAAGAAAACATAGTTTTTCTTCCCTCCAGAGCCCATGGTTGCCAAAGAAGCCTCAAGGCTCAGTCAAGTGGCAGATATTCCGACTCCGTTGCCAAGCCAAGAGAATGTAAGTGCCTTGCATCCATTGGTGTGCCCTCTCCTATTCCTGCTTCCCCCCCACCCTGGCTCCAGAAATGATGGTGCCTCTATCCCAGGATTTCCCAGCCTTGGGTCTCCAGCTCTTTTGGGATTACAACTCCCATCGTCCCTAGCCTGCAGGACCAGTGGTCGGGGATGATGGGAAATGTAGTCCAAAAACAGTTGGAGGCCCAAGTTTGGGAAACCCTGCTCTAGCAGCATGAAAAAGAGGCAGTGGCCTGTCACTGTGTTCTAAGCAAGGAAGTCCAGACCAGCCATGGCCAACCTCCAGGTGTGTTGGACTACGACTCCCATTATTTGTAAAGGAGTTGTAGTCCAAAACATCTGGAGGGCTCCAGATTGGGAAAGGCTGGGCTCAGTGGAGGATTTTTTAATTACTATCATTTTTTTAATTAAAAAAATTACACACCACTTAATTGCCAAAACCTCTGAGTGGTTTTGAAAGGCCTTCCCCTGCAGATCTTGGTTCTGGTGGTTGGAATTCCCTGCAAGCTTCTTTCTTACAGCCAAATGTGGTGGAGGTGGGGTGGGGGGCAAGATGAGACCCAGGGATTTCCTGAGCAGATCCTATCTTGCACCTGATCCTTAACTTCATTTGAAGTGCTCCAGGTGCCTTGGAGCTGACCACTCAGAAGTTGCCAATAGCCTCTAGTGGGTCTGCTTAGAAAACGAAGGAGGAATGCATCAAGTCCTTTGTTGACATGCCATGGAGGATCAGTGGTGCTCAGTATGTGGTGCTCAGTATAGCCAGGTGGTTGCAAATATGGTATCAAAGCTTACAGCCCAGGTGTGTCTACTCTGTCTCCATCTCCACTTCCCACAGCAGCCTGACCCTATTCAGAGGTCGCCAATAGCATCCTCGACCCCCAAGACCAAGGTTGAGCCATCTGTGATCCCTGCAGCCAGGAATGAGCCTATCGGGCTGAAGGCCTCTGACTTTTTGCCGGTAAGTTTCTTCCCTGTAGAAGAGGGATTGGGAACGACAAGTGGCTGTCACCTGGGCAGGGAGGAAAGTCTAGTGATTTGCCTGTCCTGCACACCCTGCTCTTTGGCTGCTTCAGAAGTTTTTAGCAGGTGTCAAAAAGGGGACAGTGAAGGTGCCTGTTTTATGTCAATAGGCAGGGAGTTCCAAAGTGTGGGTGCTGCTGCAATTTTGTATTGTGGTCCTTGTAACAGTGCCAGTTCCACAGATCAAAGTGGTCAAAAGGTCTCAGATGGGGTAAGCCAATCCCGCAGGTAAACTGGTCCACAAAAGAAGGGATAATGTTTAGATGAAAGGACATCAGAAACTAGCCTTTAGCAAGAGCATGGATGGTAGATCCCCTCCCTGGCTAAACACTTTAGATATTTCTCAGCTAGGGTACAAATAATTTAATTGTATGGCTGGTGATTTGGTTGGGTAGTAAATAGTATGATTGAATCAAGAGAAAAAGTAGAGCCAGCCAGCCATTCTGAACAAATCAAAGGTAGTCTTATCAAGGAGACGGTAGAAAAGAATTCACAGCCCAGCATCCCCATCTTTCCAATTGTAGTGATAGACCTAATATGTTCTATTCTTTTAACAGTAATGTTTCTGCCTCTAGTTGTGTTAAGTAAAACTGTAATAAACTATACAAAAAGGTATAATTTATGTGTTTGTGTGTGTAATACATTACAAATTAGACCATCAATGCCAAGTTCCCTTTCCTTTCTGTCCTTGCAGGCTGTGAACAACCAAAACCTGGCGGAGATTGTGGATGAAGAGGCCATGTCCCAAATCCGGAAGGGACACGAGACCATGTGCGTGGTGCTTACCAGCCGCCACAAGAACTTGGACACCGTGAGGGCCGTGTGGAGCACTGGAGACATCAAAGCAAGTGGCCTTTTCATTGCCTTTGTTAAGCAGCACAGTTCCAGGGGCTTTGGGCTTAGTAGGTCCAGATCTCAAACCTCCCACCACTGTCAGCTTGGATACAAAAAGCTTGAAGTTTCATTGTTATCAGTTGACCAAGGGAGATGCAGATGATGAATGAGCATCTTTTGCTCCAGCTGGGGAGAGGGGCTGCTTTGGGAGCAGGCCCTGTGCCTTTTAAGAAGGCTCCTGTTCTTCCTGCTGACCTTAGGCAGCCAACACATCCCTTTCTTCTGGCCAAAATATTTGAAATTCGGGGTGGGGGTGAGGAATCTGCAGTAGGAATACATTCCACAAGTTGGTTATTATGGTGTAATCAGCAGCATCTCACCTTCCCATGCTGGAAGGAGAGGGCTTCCACACAGTCTTGCTCTGACAAGGAGGTAGCCCAGAACCATTCTCAGCTGTGGGGTGGGTGGCAGGACTGTGACCTGCAAGGAGACCCCGTAACTCAAGATGTGACACAGACTCAGAATAGGCATTCACATTCTCTCTTGTGGATGCCATTCCTACTAGAGGAGGCTGCCTGCTTACTCTCCACTCAGAAGGGGCATTTCCATGGCCACATTATCCCTGTCACTTGCATGAGCCTTGAAGTCCCATAAAGAATTGTGCTAATTTTGGGTGGTCTGTCAAGTGCCTCAGTGGCCTTTAGGGGATGCTCCCTCTCAAGAGGTCTGCTGGCTGCCCCCTGGGGGGCCTTGGTGTGTTCTGGCAGCTTCTCAGCCAGTGCTTGTCTTAGCCTGGAGATGAGCTTCCGGATGAGAAATGGTTCTTACAGCCCCTGAGGCAGGATGTTCCCTGGGTTGAATTCTTCCTGTCTAAGAGAGCATCATCATGGCAGGTGACCCTGTTCCTATTTGCTTGACAAAATATAGCCTGCTGTGTATAAAGAGACTCTTTTGTCCGATGGAAGGGCTGAAACCTGCATGGCTGATCCCCTCTGCCAAAGGCTGTGTACAGATGTAGCTGAAAGCCTTGGAAGACGTCCTTCTTTACCACCACTTGGCTTGCCTTCATGATATCTATCTCTAGGAGACTTGCCCTCATCCTGATTTGCCTCTCCTGCTTTTTCTCAGACATCTGTGGACTCCGCAGTGGCCATCAACGACCTCTCCGTTATGGTGGACCTCCTGAACATCGTCAACCAGAAGGCGTGAGTTCCAGTTTGCTTTCCTGCCTTTAGGGAATGCTTTCTGCCGTGTGGGTCAGGATCCTCTTCCCTTCTTGGGTAACCTATAAGTGCCTCTTCACCTCTTGGAGTGGAGGTTGTGGCCAACAGTTACCCACAGGATCCCAGGCCTTATTTCTTGGCAGCCCCCATGTCCTGCCCCATGAAAACTTATGTGGGACTTGGTGGTGCCACCTGGTGCTTACACCTGCTAGCCCTGTGCTGAGCTTGGAGCCATGGCATAACTCAGATCCCTCATGAGGATTCCCTGGGCCGAGAGTCACCCGCTGTCTCATCCTTTGGCTCCTTTCTGCCTTGGGGTGAGCAAATGAAGCTTCTTTGTCCTGAATGAGGTCCATCTAGCCTGAGACCAGCAGCTACTCTCTGGCTAAGGTCTCTGGAGTGGTCTGCAGGTCAGAGGGGTTTGCTGTTGCAGGGCAGGGGTTGGGGTATCTCTCTGGAGCCTGTATTCTCTTTCCAGGTCTCTTTGGAAGCTGGATCTGTGCACAGTCATCTTGCCTCAGATAGAGAAACTTCTGCAAAGCAAATATGAAAGGTGAGTCTTCTGACAAATGTATGTCCTTGAGTAAGAGTGCCTGATCAATCAAGTGCTTTATTGGCTAGCTGTAGCCAGCAGCTTTTGAGAGTTTTGTCAACTTGCATTTGATGATGGTCCTGATGAAGTGGCAGTAGCTGCTGCACACCTGTGTGTGTTCATGTCTTGTGCATTTTTATTATTCTTGGAGGGAGTGGGGTTGTGACTTGCCCAAGCAGAGAGCAGGCCTGGAGGTGGGCCAGCAGGGAAGCAGGCCTGCCAGCTTTGGGCTTATCACAACTTCACTTTGCAGGTCCTGAACAGAAGGGGACCATTGCCCACTTTGCTGTCACCATGGTCCCAGTGCACTTCTATATTGGTCAGGGTTCCCCCGCTGCCCAAATTTGGTGTCATGTTTGAAGCTTTAAATCATGAGGGGATGTCACCAGCAGAAATAAGGACTGAGAAGGGCCCATCCTAAAGCAGGCTGCCCTACCATCCAACAAGAGAAGTTTGCAGTTCAAGCAGGAGTTTCCTAAGAAAGTTGGATGTTGAGTTTTTTCCTCTTTTGCTTTACTAACCACCAAGCTGTGGTTTTCAGGGAGTGATTCCTCTGCCCCAATATTAAAACCACTTCAAAACCTGAGTAGTTGCAGCATCTATGTGTACATCACTTTGTGTTAACGCTTATATACAATTGTGTCACCCCCTCCAGGGGTGTGTGTGTACACACACAAATTCAGCCCTGGTGGGGTTTTTTTGGAAGTGCTTCAGAAATCCCTGCAGCAGTGTGGTTGCATTTTGAAGAAGGAACTGGGTGAGAAAGAGGTCGTGTGAATATCAGTTGCTTTTAACAGCAGCCTGCTGGGCAGATGCAGGGTGCCCAGCAGAAAAGCCTTCCTGCATCCAGATTTACAAGAAAAGAAACTGGAAGGACAACTGATTTTGCTGTGGCTCTGCCCTTCCTCCTTCACCTGCTTCTCCACTTGCATTTTAGGTTTAGTTGTGAAAACGTTTGTCCTATTCTGATTCTCCTTGTTCTCTTGTCAGTTACGTCCAGACAGGCTGCACTTCTCTGAAGTTGATCCTGCAGAGGTTTCTGCCCCTGATCACAGACATCCTTGCTGCGCCGCCATCCGTGGGGGTGGACATTAGCAGAGAAGAGAGGTAGGGTGGCATCCCTGTTGCTTCCGTTCCTATGTTGCAAATCCTATCAGAACCTTCCCCTGTACCAATTTAGCCTCCTTGCACACCTGAATCCCACAGCTAGCTCGGTCACACTTGCCCCACAGAATCTTGAACAGTTCCAGTTTGTTGCTTTTAGGCCGGAAATATCTGGGCTCCCTCCCACACAACTGCCTCTATCTACTGGGGGGGGGTGCAGAAGGGGAAAATCTCATTTGGCTTCTGCCAGTAAAGCCTGTATGCCTTGCTGCTGTGTGTCCCTGCACTGGCTAGCAATCAGCAGGTATGCGCTGAAAGCTGGACCTTTCTAGTTGTGTGGGTTTTATATTCCCATTGGGCCAAACTCATCACATGCCTTCTCTGTTTTCCAAGAACCTTTTTGTTTGTTTATCTACCATGCTCTTTACTTTTGTTTAGCTGCTGCTTCAAGAGCATGTTCTGAATTTAACAGTTCAGTATTCTTGTTGCGAAATGCAGAAGAGCAGGGCATCTAAATAATATTATTTAGTATTGGTGGATGTTGATCAGTCATGGTAGCTCCTCCGTTCCTTCATCCCAGTCTCTCTTTCCCATTGACAGGCTTCACAAATGCCGCCTGTGCTACAAGCAGCTGAAAAACATCAGCAACATCATCAAGAACAAATCTGGACTCAGTGGCCGCCATGGCAGTGCCTTCCGTGAGCTGCACCTCCTGATGGCTGTCCTTGAGTGATGGGGTGGTGCCCTTCATCCATCCACACATACCGCCTGAGGCTCGTCTTCCCTCCATGGCCTCTCACTCCAGCCACTTCGGGTAGTTTTGTTTGGTGTCCATCTCTCCACAGTTCTCCAGGAGGTAAGGGAGGGGGCTGATGGGTTGGGTGCTCCATGTTCAGTGCCTTACAGGCTACATTGCAAACTGGACTGTCCTGCTGTGGCACAGACCCCCTGCCTTTCTGTGTACATAGCTGCCTTGGGCGGGGGCGCGCGGCAGCAAATGGGAATGCTGTGTTATAATCCAACCATGGACAGCATCTCTAGACCCTGGCAACCAACAGTGCTTGGGACCAACTCCCTAGTGATGAGCCCAGCCCTGCTTCTTTTCCATCCTCACTGTGGTGGGACTTGAGGCAGGAGTGGGTGGGATGGGACCACCTGCCTGTGCAGCTTAGTTTCTTGGGCTGGAGGAGTTGAGCCCCACACTGCTGCCCCCTCTTGTTTTGTTCCATGGTGGAAAGGCTCGATACTGAGGAATGGCCTGCTCTTTCCCCTTCATCTCTTGTTAATACGCTACAGTCTGCTGTTCATAAACTGATAAGTTATGATGAATTTCATTAAAACGTTTGTAACTTTATTTTGAAAAACAGTAGTTCTGTGTCTTTCCCCTTCCATAGCTCATAATTTTGTTTAGGTTACAGATTCATATTCTAACTCCCACAAAAGGAAAGTCTTACAATGCTTTACTTTATATATTATGCCCTTTTCTTCTTTAAAATGAAAGTGACCCTTGGCCCCCAAAGTGACCTAGGAAAAAGCAGAGAGGAAGCGGGTAGCTCCAGCTCTGTTTACCCCAGCAGCCCAGAGACATACCCAGAGGTTTTTCTCCTGGTTTGTGGAGTCAAGTACTGAGGGGGTGAATGCCCTCTGGTGTTGGATGTCCGCTAATGACAAAGTTAAGTCCAATTTGTAGACTAAATCCACCCCAGAGGCAAATTTTATCCACTTGTGTCAAAAGGAAAATGTTATAGCTGTTTATGAAAGCAGAAGGGAGGAAACAGCTTTGTTAAAATGATTTGAATCTGAATTAAGTAGCATCAGATAGACCACAGATTGACTCAGAACAGATTGGGCTGATGAACAAAGGAACAGATACATATCCAAATTGAATCTTTTGGCTCGTGAACACCCTTAGTAAATGCCAGTTTACAACTTGCCATTTTAGTCTGATCTCCCTACATGCTACTTCCTTTGTGTGTTTTGTCTATTTAATTTTATACGCCTGATGGCATGTCTACATTTCATTTAATTCTATAAAGTGCTCGGCCCTAGCACTGTATTGAATTGTTGAGTGGTGTGAGCTTACATTTGGAGTAAGTTTATTATTTGAAAGTGAGAAAACTAGGGATACTCAAGGAATTTGATGTATATATTCCAGAGTGAATTCACTTGGTACACATCATGGGTGGGATCCTTGGAGACCTAAGGTGTGTTTTTTTTCTTTTTTTTTTAAAAAGGCAGACCATAGATCACCTCATAACAATTAAATTTGCAGAGAAATGCATACTTGAGACTTCTAAAAAAATACACATAGAAAAATGAGAGAAAACAGAAGGAACATAGACAAAAGTGACATGGACTGAAAATAAACAGATATATCCTTAAATACAATAATAAAAACAAATAGGAGCAAATAAGTAATTCTGTATGTTACAGGGACAATGATCCCTTCTGTGGAGCTCATTAGAGGATTTCTAATAACCTGGAGTATGCGGGAGGAAAGATGAAATTCAGAGAAAATGCCTTTAGTCCCAGCTATTCTCATAGCTGCTCTGGCCTAGCCAACTACTCATTGTGTGAAGTGAGTACTAGTGTTGCAGGTTAAGCTCTGCCCTAGTCCAGCTGAATTTTGCTTCCACTATTGCTTTTCTGTTACAAGGAAGACCGCTGAGTTGTTCGTTTTATAAAAAGCAGAAACACATGGTGCTTGGAAGCCACATCTTGGTGCAAAGAGTTTATTAAATTAAAAAAATCAATGCAGAGGGCCAAAAGGATGGGAATGGGTCTAGGACTTCCATTCTCCCTTTAAAAATATAGTAAAATTCACCTCATGTCAAATAGGCAGATGAACCATCTCCTGAAGTCCAGTTGCATCCAAGCGCAAGTCCATCCATTGCCAGCAACGGATGAGGTACAACAGGGGGCTGGCATGTCACCTTCTCTCAGGATGGGAGTGTGTCTGATGGAGAGACCCTTCGCAATTCAAGGGCTGGCAGATGGCACCACCCTTCTTTTTGCTGTGGCTTCCCTTTCTTTGTGTCTCCCAAATCAGTGTCTATTAGCCTCTGAGATGGGCAGGAAGATGAGTAGTCTCTTTAAAAAGTATTCATGGTTTCTGAAACGCCTTTTAAAAAAGCATGTTCCTCAAATCAGCTGCTTCACACAGGAATTGGCCTCAGTTTCCCTAAAAAAAAAAAAAAAACCAAGGGAAAATATTAGGGCACTTTGCTTTCTACTCCTACACTGCATTCATGATGAGTGCCAACCATCTCTTTGCTACATGCATAACAGGTCACCCATGAGTGGCAGCTGGCCAGGCTCTAGCCAAAACCTCTGTGCAGAATGTCATGCTAATTAAGTTTAAAAAATACAAAACTAAAAGAATTCACAAATTGTGTTCTATAATCTAATGACAAATGATCCTTCAAGTTATGTTTACTGCATTACTGATTCTTGCACAGGAAGAGTTTCAGAATATGAAGCACTTTCTTAAAGCAACAGAAAAGAGAAGCTGGTCAGGGGTAGGTCAGAAAGCCACCTCTGGTGACAGATTTGGAGATCTGATTTGAGATTTGAGATCTGAAGCAGAAAAGGAATCTATGAAGGAGCAGGCAGTTATGCAGGCACTTTAAGTACAGTATACAATTAGATCAAAGAAGAGTTATCATACAATGCCCAGAGGCTCCATCCCTAGAATGCTAGAGGTTTCGTAATACACCTCCATGGTTACAAGCAATCAAAACATGCTTTAAAAAGTAAAATAAAGGTGGAAACTTAAGTTCTCAAGGTTCAGTGCCACTTCCCAGATTCTGCAGATGTGAAAATGCCATCAACTACAAGCCCTGACCCCCAAGAAAGCAGGAGAGGTTGTGCCCATTCCCTGCCTCCCTGGCCAAAGCATAGCCCTTCACCTTGCTAAGCAGCTTAGTCTCCAGCACCCAGCACCTGCCCACACTCACCTGGAGGCAGACAGAGCTTCTCTTAATTCCAGGCTGAAATCAAATGGGACAACAGGTTTGTTTTGCATCCCCACACTTATAAATTAAGAGGAAAAGCAGCCGGGCATGTACTGCATTAATGAACAATTAGCTGCTTGGTGCTGGGTGACACCATCATGTCTTGATGAGTTTACTCACAGCACCTGGCTGTCCAGCATGGCTGCTGGAACCTTCAATTTGATCCAACAAGAGCAATTCTAATCCTTGAACTTCCTAGAAAAGTTGATGAACATGGAGTGTGCCTGGCAAATGATGGATTTGAGGCTGGAGGCAAAAGGACTATCTCTGTTCTAATTGTAAATGAGGATAGCTGATCTCAAAGCAAAGGTGCATGGAGATGAATGTTGTCTAGAGGGCTCCCTACACTCTGTGCTTCTCCTGGAATACACTTGATGTTCTATGCACCCATCCCTCCCCTGCCATTGTGACCTGATTTGCCCCGGGAAGAGCAGAAAGCCACTACTCATGAACATGAGCAGCCAGAAGATTTTCTAAGCACCCAGCATCCATCCTGGTCCAAATCAATCCCACTCTCTACTGCCACCCCTATCTACAGTATATACAGAATGGAGGGGTGGCTGGAACAGGAGGGTTGTCTGATCTGCTTCCTTGAGGGACGTTTCAAGGCCTATTTGTGTGTCTTGACATCATATGGTAAATGAGACATCAGCCTCCTGTTTACTGCACCCTTCCTGATACCTCTATTATGCTGCTTCTTCCTTCCTCCTACCCCTGGATGATTACACAGCAGCAGTGAGGAGAGGGCTTGCCCTGTTGCAGGCCTCATCTTCAAAATAGTTTTGAAATAGTTAGGCAAATGCACATGCACACACACTCTGAGTGTCCAGAGGCACCAGTTGTGGAATTCAGCTCACCTCTACATGAAAACCCAGAGAGCATCACTGTGTCTCAGAATCTCTGGGAGAGTCAGAGTGCCCTGAGGAGCAAAAGGAAGAGCCGGCTTCTATGCAAGTCTTACCTGACGTCTGGAGTCTTGCCCGGAGTGAACTCGCTCGCCGAGTCCGAGGAGAAGACTGACTTCGGATGCAGGGCTGTGCTGTGACTGATGATGAGTCTGCCTAGAAGAGCCGCCACAGGAGTTTGCAACATTTTATGTTAACTTTGTGGAGGTTTGTGGTTTTATTTTTATATGAGAATGATTTTAGCAGTACATACAACCAATATCACATTTCCAAAATAGAAGCTGTAAAACACCAAAACTGGAATTTCAATAGCAGTAACATACACAATAACTGATTTGGTGTTAAGCCAATATAACCAGGGCCCACCCAAGACATTTTGGCACCTGAGGTAGATCCCAAATGGCGCCAGGGAAGATCTACATCAGGAACAAGGGGGTAAGGAAGATCAGCATTGGGGTTTGCCCCTGTGTATCCTACTGCCTGATGCGGTTGTCTCACCTTGTCTCATGGGTGGGCCGGCCCTCAATATGACATACAAAGTCATAAGAGAATACAGCAAACTTATCAAACTAAAAGTATCATATACTACATCATGATACATTTGTTTTGGCTGATTTCCCCTCATATCTATTTCTGTTTACCTAAGAAATATGAAATCTGAAGTGAAAAAGGCCTTGTAGGTTATTATTTACACTAGATCACCCAACCAGCACCTGCCTGGTGTCCAGATTATACCAAAAGCACTTCCCTGTAGGCAAAGTATGAAGCAAGAATAAGCCCAAAGATACACTCCTGCATAAGAAAGCAGGATGAAACCAATGAGGGCCAGTTACCTCTAAGTGCTCCTGACTGGTCCAGGAGCCCAATTCTGTCCTCCGAGAGCCACAGCCCAGTTCAACAGAGCGAACCCTCTCAGCAAACTTAAGGGAACAGAGTGTCTCACTTGTATTTTTCTCCACAGGAGAGACCTGACCAGGGAAGGAAAAGGGAACATTCATGATTATCCATATTTAAAGCTGAAAGAACCGAGGGAGAAGTGGTGAGCTCCTGCTGATGCCTCCCGCTTATAGATCTATGCTGTTTGTCCCCTTTCCCCAAAGGTGCATGAGATGGAAAGCAGGGAGAGAAACAGAAGGAGTCTTGCTGCCCTTTGCAACTTTGGGTTATGCTGGGTTTTTCTTTTTTTCTTAGGCGGGGGTGGGGAATGCTCCAGGGCTGAGAATACACAGCCAAGCACACAAAACATTTTTTTAAATATCCAAACAGTGCAGGCAGGGAACTTATACCAGTTGTTGCATGCACAACTGCACATGGCAGTCAAAACAGGAGCGGCCTTTTTGCTAAAGTGTTATTCTGGACAATACGATACGATACTATACGATACGATACGATACACTGTGTGTAGATTGCTAACAAAGAATTTTATTTGTGGTGGGGGCTGGAAATAGTTATTTGTTCTATTGTTACTTGATGTATTGCATTTATCAATCTTTTGCAATAACCGTTACTAACTTTAAAATAACAAGCATCTGGACTGCTGAATACGTTTTTATTATTCCATATCCAGATATTATTGAAAATAAATAAAAATATAGCAAAAGAAAACATCCAGGAATGGCATAGCTCTCAAGGAGAAGTAGGTGCATCACACTGCACCAAATACACTGAATATGCAATTCATTATGTGTCACTTGAAAGCCCCCCGCCCCCCATTATGGCTCTTATGGAAGCACCCACCTGGACCATCATGAGGGTCTTGCTGTCACCACTGAGAGAGTCTTGAAGCAGGTAGGTCAGCTTGGAGTTGCGGAATGGCACATGGCCCTGGCGGGAACGCAGGGCATAGATCACATCTCCCAAAGCTGAGAGCGATTTGTTGATGTACTGGGCCTCACGCAGCCTGCTCCCCTCTGCACCAGACCTCCCCACACGCTCAGATCCTGCCAGATCGACCAAATTCAGCTTCCCTAGGAGGAAAGAAGTCAGGCACACTTGAACTACAATCCTGAGCATACTTACTTGCTAATAAATATGTTTAGGAATGAGCTATTAGTATTCAACAAGACTTTGGGTCTTGGCAAACAACAGCCAGAGCCATCGATAAGCACCCTTCTAAGCTCACCAAGAAACCAAAGAGCTTGACTGTATGTAGAAACTGGTGGTCGAGAACCCAAGGGTTCAGCTACTGGTTTGTCCACAACGGTGGCAAACACAATGCAAAGGAACTATCCCTGGCTACCAGCCAAAGTGATGCCCAGTAATGTTTCTTACAATTTATTCTGCTCAATTAAACCTGGTGGCTCACTGCATGGACCTCTCCTGGACCTTGTCTCAAGTATCAACCGGCCTGAGCTACATTGTCATTTGGCTATCATCTACAAAATTAATTGTCATATCTGTTTCCTATGTGATTCACTTACAACCTAGGTTAGGAGACCATGTTTCCTTCATGGTTGACAACAACTAGGAGTAAATTTCTACCAACCTGTGGTTCGTATTCCTGTGCTGTAATCAATTCCCCTCACTGTGATAATCAGGAGGGCGTGAGATCGGGAGCTGTGCTCGTTCAAGTAGGTGCTTTCAGTCACTCGGTTGATATGACCAAATTCAAAGACCTAGAATAAGTGCACAGAGAGAGAGAGATGGTCAAGCCACACCTGTCTTCAGCAGCCAGTTCTCACATAGGCCTCCCTCTCTGACCATCATCCCAGGCACTTGGCGCCCATTCAGAGGGCAGCAGGATGCCTGAGCAGCAGAGAGTGCCTTTGCAGAACTTCCCTGGCACCACATAGTCAGTGGAAGTCCTTAAGATTTGTTACACATGAAAACAGCTGAAAACTCAAAGCCCAAGAAACAGGAAAAAAGATGCAGGCTGCACAGTAAACTCAGCTTCACAGTGCAACGCACACAATACTGCCCACATCACATTTTTATATAATCCTATCCTATAAATCAAAGCAGTTTCTGGTACTTGTGTCATAAAATACTCATTAAAATTCTTCATTTATTCTTCCTGTAAATCTCATTTACAGAAGTGAGCCTTTCTGAACTTCCCTCGCCTGGACCTAGACTGGGGGGTGGTTGACTTGCTATTTAAAGTGAAGCCTCCTTGCCCGTTTTCTAACCTGGTTGATGTCTTCTACACAGTGCACAGGGAACTCTGTCAGGCCTGGCACATAGAGCTGTCCACTACCATCCGGGCACAGTTTGATGTCCAACTTCTCCTGTGGCTCCTTTCCAAGCAGGTCTCTGAAAGAGAGAGGCAAGCAAAATCTTTGTAAGGCTATGTGCTCCAAAAGGACACTTTTCCAGCATAGAAAGATGGGTTAGGGGTGCAGTAGGTGAGAGACAGTTGCCGAAGAAACAGTAACAAATAAGACACCCAATATTTGATTGCTAAAAGAAAACCCCCACATTGGTTCTCTTGCAGCAGGATCAGGTCCCTTAGCTAAAGAGCTGTTTCTTCCTTCCCAAGTTACAAATTGCAGGAGGACAGTGTTCTTCAACCTAAGAGTGTCCAATACCAACACCATTCCAAGTGCTTTGAACAGAGGCAGAGAACAGCTAATGGAGGGAAGGAGGGAAGAACCATGGAACAAGTATTCCTCAGTCAAAGGAAATTTTTTAGCTGAACAAATTCTAACGAGTCACAATGAACTGCCTTGGCTAAGAGTGCAGCTACCCAAGAGGAACTAAATTCTGAAAACAGGTGAACAGAGTTGCCACTGCAAGAGCTAATTCTGTCTCGGGGCTCAGTTCTGAAACTTGCTTCAACACCAGAGCAAGTTTCCAGAGCATCTGAATAGGAATATTAAAACTGCCTATCAGCACATCCATCAACACCACTGGAGCCAGAAGGTTGGACTTTCATGAAGCATTCCCTTGTTATATGGGGCGGGGTCGCTTCTCCTGCAGAAAGCACAAGCTGTTCCACCACTGCCACTGAAATTGTTTACTGGGACATTCAAAACCCTAGGGTTTTGAATCTAGGGACTGAGAAGTCTTTGGCATCCTGCGGTTACCTGAGGGCTTCGTTGTAGATCTCAGCCACACTGACAGTGATCTGGTAGTTCCAGTCGGAGGCTTTTGCCTGCACTTCTGAGAAGAGAAGCTGCAGTGCCCGCTGGTTGATTCCTGGGTTTTCGGGAGTTCCCTGGTGAGGAAAATGGAAGGGACATCATGTTCCTTCAATGAATTAACATTACATAAGAAGAAAGGAACACCAGAAAGAGTGTGTGTGTGTGTGTGTGTGTGTGCGCGCGCACACACACACGCACACACACGCTCATGCCAGGCAGTCCAGCACACCATCACTGACTCTGCAGTGCAGTCATCAATTTCCCTTCCCTCTATCCATCTCCCTGCCATCCCCAGCAGTGGGGGACACACAGTTTTTCTGTAAAAATGCAAAAACAATAAAACCTTATAAAGGCTAAAAGGTAGTATTTTGAACTCTATACCACAAATCCCCCTCAGCAAACATGGAAACACTATACAACACAGTCTGCCCCAAACAGCAGCCAGAAAGCCTAAATAGCAACTGGAGTTTTCAAAAGAATGAAAGGAAATTGGACCACTCCTACCCCTTGAGGCAGAGCAAGTGGGAGCAAAGGATTAACCCTGCTCATCCAGTGAAGGAGGAATCAAGACTGGTGAGAAGGTTCCCTCCTTTTCCAGTTGACCACAGGTAACCAGATTTATTGACTCCTAGTTTTGACACTGCCTTCTAAAAGAAGAGGTAACCCTTTCCTGTATACTCCACCCCTGTAATGAGTAAGAGCAGGAAGGAGTGGGTTTTTTTGTAACCTAAAACTGCACAACGATGCAGCCTGAAAAACCTTTGGAAGAGCATTGAGCAGCTGCAGGGCCACATTTTAGGGACTTGCCAAATGAATATCCCATGGGCCAAGACCTCCTGTGTTGGTGTGAATAACTGGGGATGTTCATAAGGGAAAAGATGCTCCCCAAGATATGTGGGCCCAAGGATACCTTTAAAAGGTGAGAGCCACCACCTTGAACTGAACTTGGAAACACACTCGCAGACATGTAATATGGGCTTTATATTCAGTCCCCACCCCCCAAATAGATAGGCATTTAGCACTAGCTGAACAACCCCACAACAGGGCTTTGGAAACTGCAGAATCAGCAAATCGTTTAAAAAGGAACTGAAAAGCAGCTCACCTCCATTGTGTATGTCTTGCCGGCACCTGTCTGGCCATAGGCGAAAATGCAAACATTGTAACCATCAATGCAGGATGTGATCAGGGCTTGAACTTCCCGGAAGACCTTTAAAAAACAAAGTTTGCGTAAGGCGTTGGCAGAGTACTTTGCTCTGCTGCCATCAGGCTCATACATATTCATGAGACTACTAAGTCCAAACTAAATGAATCACAACCTCTTTACATATAGAGTAAAGGAGGAAGATGAGATACTGCAGCAACAGCAACATGTCTAATTTGCCTGCTGGTAAACACATTCCTACCTAGTTAAGTAACTCAACAAATGAGACGTTTCCCTTTGAGCTACGTTCCTCCTTCTCTCACCCAGCAGACATTCTTGCTAACTTAACAGGAGAACACCGTGACTATACTTACATCTTCCTGTGTTGCTTCAGGAGGGAAAACCTTGTCAAGTTCAAATGATACCAGCTTCCCTCTATGCATCAGATGCAAGATGGCATCATCATCAGGGTCAAATGTCACCGCACTGGCAGCTTCTGGCCCATCGCCATCCTCTTTACATACTGGCCGAACACGACCAAACACACGGATATTGCCTTAAAGGGAAATTATAGCTTTATAAATCTGAGAACAGCTGGCTTCTAGGCTCTTAGGCCACCCCACAGAGAATCACAGTGGCTGGTGGTTATCTCAACTACTAGGCTATATTCCAAAAGAACCATCTTTCCAAATAGCATTTAGGGGCAGGCCAAGGTTCAGAACCTTGTTTTTGGTGAAGGAGAATGTGTGCAAATCCACACTTTGTCTGCCAGACAGCCATCAGCAAAACCACCTGAGCCACAATGAACATCCCTTGCATAAGAGATAGGAAGACGTTTCCACCGCAAAGGCTCCCCCAACTCTCAAGCTGGGAACCCCAGAAAACACCACCTCAGCTTCCTATCAGATAGCCTCAGCCGTCAAGGGGCATCTATGCCATGCCCTCAAGGAACCCATACATAGGGACCCACAGACCTTTCAACCGCACAAGTTCATTGTGACATTTCTTCCGGAGCTGCAGTTCTCTGCGGTATTTCCTCAGGAGCTCCTGATTTGTACTGTTGACCTCTTCAATGGCTTGGCCAATCTTTGAAGAGAGGACAAAAGAGTTAGGGGGAATATGTCACACTCTGCGAGGTGGAGAATCTTACTCCTCCTCATCTCATCCAGATCTTCCCATCTCAACTGAGCCACTCATAATTAAAAAGAACTTTACAACCCATAGGGAAGGTGCAGCACCACACCATTTAGAGGGCGGGAATCAGCCCTGAGATTTGGAAGTAGGACAATCTTGCTGCTGGACTGACCTCAGCTTTGGCACTCTGTAGGGCTTCTTGGAGAAGAACAGGAAATTCTTTGACCTGCCGCTTCAGGCTATTGTAATCATTTGTAAGGGTTCGAAGAGCTGGCTGGAGAGTCAGGAGATTTGTCCTCACTCCTATGGAGATGAATAAATGTACATTAAGGCAACGCTACAGACTCATACATTTTCCCATTTTCATTTGCAAAAAGCATTTCTCCTCCTTAAGCAAAACCATCATAAGGCAGATGCTGGTTCAAATGATCTCTGAACTGAAAGGCAGCTGCTTCTTCAAAAGCCAAACCAGGCCCTTGAGAGAAATGTTTGGCCAGCTTGAAGATACTCACCTGCCAGGTTCTCGTGGACAGCTTTCATTTCTACCTGGGCTCGAGCAAATGCTTCTTCAATGGCTCGATTCTTGTCCTCCTCCATGTTCTGCATCTCCTCCAGCATCTGCTCGTGGGCCCGCTCCAACTCAGACTCATACAACGTAACCTAGGAAACACAGCAAAGGAACCTGTCAGGGTGAAGAGGCCAGGCTACCACTTTCCCTCTCCTCTAGGGCAGGCAAATCTCTCCAATCAGTTCCTCTCTGTTTCACATTTTTCCAATCTTATGTTCAGTTACCCACATTTCTACATGGGTTTGCAGTTTTTTTAAAATAATACAGTGGTACCTCGGGTTAAGAACTTAATTCATTCTGGTGGTCTGTTCTTAACCTGAAACTGTTCTTAACCTGAAGCACCACTTTAGCTAATGGGGCCTCCTGCTGCCGCTGCGCCACCGCTGCACGATTTCTGTTCTCATCCTGAAGCAAAGTTCTTAACCCGAGGTAATATTTCTGGGTTAGCGGAGTCTGTAACCTGAAGCGTATGTAACCTGAGGTACCACTGTAATAATCTTATGAACATTCACCAGCATTTTAACCTGAATTTCTTCTTATGACACACATTTTTGTGTGCAATTTCCCCTAATAAAATTATATTTGTATGTTATTTTCACAGATATATGCATTTGTGTGCAAACATTATCCTAGTATATGATTTTTTGTACACATTACTTGGCTAGAGAACCATATTAAAAATATGAGAATTGTGAATTTCAAAGGACAACTGTTTCAGTTCATGTATGGTTTCAGGAAGCATGAATGTGGTAGGTTTGCCTTTAAATGCAAACTTAATGGAATTTCTCCCCCATCCCTCCTCTAACATCCATCAAAAGAGTGCCTTCTGCTGCTGATAGGAAGGCATTAGGACCCAGGGACAGGTTGCACACCAGGTGAGGCTTGAGAGAGAGAACTGGAAAGAGGGCCCTGGAGCAGCAGGTAAAGAGCCCAGAGAGGAGGAAGAGGATACTGCTGCAGAAGTACAGCAAGAGGGGGACCTAGAAGCTAAATGCATATGTCTCTTGCAAGGGACCAAAAGCAGAGAAGAAAGCACCAACAAATGAAGAAGCATCCTTAGCGCTTCCTGTTCTTTCCACCTGCATCATTTTGAACAAGTTGCCTGAGCTCTGTTTCTCTCTTTTTCCACACTCAGAAAGTGCTCACCTGAGCTCTGAGCTGCACTGCTGCCTTCTGAGAGTTCTGCAGCTGCTGTTCCATCTCTTTCAGCACCTGTCTCTGCATCCCAACTTGGTCTTGCAAGTACTGGTTCCGGGACTGGGCTTCACAGAGGGCCTGCTTGGTCTTTGAGGATTCGACTTCCACGGTCTTGATTACATACTGGGGGAGGAAAAGCAAGAAACACAGCTACAGAAGTGAGACATGGCCACAGTTCATTATAGATGACCCTTTAGGGTCCTTTCCCACTCTACAACTCTACTTGAGGGCAGCTTATGAAAATAAGAGATACTCTGGATCTCTGACTGATGCTCTTCTGGGGACTGATGACTCTTTAAGCAGTTTCACTTTGAGGAAACTCATGGACTTCACAGCAAGCTATTCTGCCTCACCTTAATCTGCTGAGGCTGGGCTTTGAGGCTGGCTATTGTCTCCTGGCTATCCCTCAGTCTGCGGCTGAGCCTTTCCTCCTCCTCTGCCTTCTCTGCTAGGGAGTCTTTCAGCCGGAGCTCCACCTCAGCCAGGCGATTGGTTTTCTGCTCCACTTCTAGGTCCAGCTCCGACAGGCGCCCTTTCACCTCTTCTGCTTCTTGCTTTAGTTGGGCCAGCTTTTCCTGCAACTTCACATTCTCCTGAGTAGTAAACAGGGAGGAATGAATATAGCATATAATGAACATGACTTCAGCTGAGCAGCCTGCAGCCCCACCCCAGCAGAAAGAAGAAACAACTCTTTTTACCTGGCTGTGCTCGCAGTTCACGCATTTCACAGGATGCTTCTTCTTGAGCTCCTGCAGTTGTGCCTCACACATCTTCATCTCTTGTTTCAGACGCACATTTTCTGCAACCAAAAGGTCCCGGTGCTTCTCCAGATCTGTGCCACCCTAAAAAAAGGGCATGGGAGGCAGGCAGGGTGTTAGAGGAACCTATGCGTTATGAGCAATTTTACTACTTTAACTACCAAGTCACCTACTGGACCTGAGGGAAATCACAAGAAAAGCTTGAAAGTTTTCCATTGAAAAAATTAACAGTGGAAATTATTTATTTATTTATTTAAAAAGTTTCCACCCCACCAACTCCCAAAGGTATTTATGTTCAAAAACATGCCATTTGTTTGAGCAGAACAAACAGGCAATATATATGAGTGGATCTGTCCTCCTCTAATAAGTTACCAGGTACAGAAGCACTGTCACCTGTGCCTAATTAATATAAATAAATTCAAAAAACCCTTTTCATTGATAAAGCAAGAGAAGGAATGCTTACTATGAGATCTGACTGGATGTGCAGATAACATCCCACATTCACTCTTAGATCTAATTGGCTTTAATTATAAATTTGTTGCCTCTATTTTTTGTTTGGGTGCAGTCAAATTAGTAAGTATCTAGACTATTAGATGCAGGAACACTATCTTTTGAAGACACCAGGAGACTTCTAGAGGGTCCCAGTCAGAGGAAGGAATATGGCTCAGAGGCAAAGCGCATGCTTTTCTTGCAGAAAGCCATGGCCAGTCATTGTGGACAACACTGAGCTAGATAGACCAATGGGCTGTTGTGGCATAGGCATCTCCCTACATTCCCAGAAAAATGACTCACCGGCTACACTTTGTTTGCAAACTCTCTCAATAAATTTAGCTGAATTGATCTAGCAGTACTATGTGTAGGTGGGTTAATTGCCATTTTCCTTCACACCCACCAGTGCTGGTAACACCCTTATAATTTGTACACTTGGCATTTTGCATTGTCTGGACTATTGCTTTTGTTATTCAATTATTAACATATCTGTAGTGTACTTATTACATATTCATTTTGTTTCCTGCATGTGTTTTTCAATGCTGGGTGCATTTTGGCTCCTGCTGTTTATGGGCAACTCCTCTTCAGCTCTTTTTTCCTTCAGAAAAGCAGACACCAGGCAGGGTCTCTAAGCTTACACTTCTCCCACAGGTGTTTCCAAATGGAGTGGCCCTGCGCTTCCCCACCCCCAGCATCAAGAATAAATTCTTATCAGGCGGAAAGAACTGAACTTGCACAGAAACAAGTCCTGTCTTTATGATGGGGGGCATATCACCACTGGAAATAGGTGTCATCTCCTCAGATGAGATGGTCCTCAGCAAGGTTAAGGGAAGGGTTTGTTAAACAACAACAACAACAACAACAGTAGCATAAAGCAAGGATTATAAACACTAAGGGAAAATCTGCATGATAACAGGATTAACCTTTCCAATGGGAAGGAGGGGGATTTCAGCAAAGTAACTCAAGAGTGGGAGAATCCACAGTACTTCCTGCCTAGGCCAAATCAATAAGCAAAGTGTGATGAACTCAGCTGTTTACAGGAGCATGTTGAATTTCCACAAACATCAGCAAACAGGCTGCTTGCAATGCTTTTTTGGGGAGACCTCAGGAAAAATGGAGGTCAATGTGGGTCAAATTCACCACATTTAACTTGCAAAACTTGTAACCCTGTGCTAAGCCACCTTCAGGGTTTTGCTTCACATATAATTGCAAAAGCCAAGTTGCTCATTCAGAACAATTTTAGTCACATACATGAGCACCATCCCCTAGTTGGGATAAAGAAATCCAAAGCTGTAAACACGTATACACACCTGTACACACACACACACAAGTATTGCTGCCGTAACATGCATTCCTACTCAGAAAGGAGTTCAACAGCAGTTACTTCCTCTGTTTATAGTTTAGCCTACATGTAAATGTTTTCATGATACATGTATTATGGAAGAAAGTCTTTCGGAGATGTTAGCAGTGCAAAGAAGATTATGTAGCTCACCAACACGGAATGGAGCCTGTTCATTTCCTGTGCTTGCTCCAGGAGTTGGTCCTTCAGACTTTCTGTCTACCAACGCAGAAAGGTAACTTTAAATACATATCACTTCCACGTTGGACAGTTAAGTTTCTTAAATTTATAAGACTGACCATCAATAAAACTATACAGGCGGCTTATTTAAAATAATAGAATAATTAAGAATAAATACAATATTTTTCTATAGCAGAAACAGTACAAAACAGTTTGCAGGTTAGCTTTAAACCACACTAAAAGAGAGAGGGAGGGAAAGAGAAAGGCTTATTTAAAACCACACTGAAAAAGTGAATGCTAAGGGTCTTTTTTGAAACACAAGTTCAAAAGGTATTTTCAGTGGTGATTCCCCAGTTGTGGAATGCTTTCCCCAGAGAAACCCTCCTGCAGTCAACACTGTCAGCTCACTGGGTGGAAACATTACTTTTCACTGTTTAAGGATCTTAATTTAATAGTGATGTGGAAAGATTCTGGTCTGTTTTGGTGTTTACCTTTTAGTGGGGTAGGGTAAGATTAATCCTTCTTATTCTTGTTCTAAAACTGCAAGTATCCAAATTTGTGGATGGCATGAACTTATTCAGGATGGTAAAATACTGAGCAGATTGTGAAGTGCTCTTAAAGGTCCATTATAGAGTTTCTTACTAGGGAATTCAAGAAAGTACTACACACAGGTATTGCTTTTGCAGAAAAAACTATCACAAGCACACAGCATGGTCTCTCCATGTTTTTTTTTGGGGGGGGGGTCCTATAATGACGCAATTACTTTACTGAGACAAATCCTGGGATGGGATGACTAATCTAGGATGCCATCCAGGATGAGGCAAGGATTCCACAAGCTGCTCCCAGAAAAATAGCTAGCAGAGATGCATGTTGTCCCGCTACAAGGAGCCTGAATGACAACATACCTGGTTCTGCAGCTGTACAGTCTGACTAAGTTGGCTGCTCTCTTGTGCAGAAAGCTTTTCCTGCAGCAGCAACAACTCTTGCTGCAGCTGCAACTTTTCCTCTTGTAGCTGGGCCAAAGAGTCCACCAACTTCTGTACCATGGGAAGCTGACGTGCCCCCGGCAAGCTGGGCCGTTTCCCACTGAAGAATCTTCCCTCTGCAACAAAGCAGGAAATTATTATCAAGCAGAGCAGGTGCCAGGCAGGGATGAGATGAGAGGAAGATTAGCATGTGATGAAGCAGAGTGCTACACCATGAAGGGCCGTGAACAGTACGAACTGCCAAGCAAGATCTTCTGATGCAAGATGAAATGCACCTGCCAAGCATTATTGCAGGAAGGATTGTTGGTGGGTGTGCGTAGGCCACGGGCTATTTCTCCCACCAAAACTCTGGGCAGAGCCATCAGCCAACAAAGCCTAACATTAGCATGATGACCAAAGAAAGGAATGCTGTGATGCTGCTGAAGTCAAAGAAAAATTACCTTGCATGTTACATATTTACCCTCAGCAGTTGCCAAGAGGTTGGACCAAATTTATATTCTCAAATGGAGAATTGTCCTCTCTTTGGCCTTACAGCTCATGGGGCAACTTGAAATCTGCTTAGCCCCTGGAAGTCACCTAATGTTGTACAACCCTATGCATGGCTACTCAAAAGTAAGCCCTACTAAGTGCAATGGAGATTACTCCCAGATAAGCACAGTTAGTTAGGACTGTTGGCAAAGTCTGCATAACTGCTCATGTATGGTCGTACCTTAGAAGTCGAACAGAATCCGTTCCGGAAGTCCATTTGACTTCCAAAATGTTCGAAACTCCGTCGGACGTTTGGGTTCCAAAAGAACATTCGCAAACTGGAACAATCACTTCCAGGTTTGTGGCATTCGGGAGCCAAAACGTGCGATTTCCAGGACGTTTAGGATCCAAGGTACTTCAAATGAACTGCTACAAAATTCAGACTGCACAACATTTTCCACATGCCCTAGGGGACGCATGTTTTTCTCTCTCCCCACCCTCCTCAAAATAGCTTTTTTCCCTTTTACTGAATATCTAGCTCTGCAGAATGTAAAAATATGATTACTGCTTTGTGACTTTTTAGTTGGGACATAATGAAAAGTGTTACCCCAATGTTTTGATTTTAGAATTATTTTAATGGACAGGCACAGCTACTGTACCTTCCTATCTTTACCTAACAAAAATGAGTATGTCTGAGTGAAACCTGGGTTGTTTCGTATTTTAAGAAAGCATTATTCATTCGCACACAGAAATAATGGCCTCCAATCTTACAAAAAAAGCACAGAGAAACAGCTTTCCAAGCACAGCGACGTAAGTACGCATCTCGGGGAGATGGCATAGTAAGACAGAAAAGACAGAGATGCCACATCACCACTTCTTGCTGCCCAAAACTCCCTGAAGAAGTTTGGCAAGTGGGATGCACACAATGACCACACAAGCATGGAGAAGAGATAAATACCACACTGCCTCTGTGCCCCAGGTGGAGGAGCTCTTCACTCACAGCAGTCTGAATTCCTGTCACCATAAGCAAGAAGAAAGAAGAACACACAGAAGACAGAACCTATGATTCCGCAAAGTCGAAAATACCCAAGTTGTTCTGTGGGCAACTAAAAATAAATACTATCTCCCTCCCTCCACCCAACAGCTGGTTGGTTTGTGAAAGGAGCAGAGAATGGAGAGCAAAAGGGGGTCACTACATATGAGAAATAAACAGCTAATGACAGATGAAGAAATAGCTATCTAAGAAATAGTTATATGATCAACAACTTTAGGATAGCATCACTACACCACATATTATTGGCACCAGCTGTTCAAAAGAAGTTGGCATTGCAGGGTTCCCTTAAAGTCTCTTCTGCTAGTGCTAGATACTACTCGTGTCTGGACCAGGCACATGGCTCTGGAAAGAGCTCCCAGACCCCACTGCCAGATAGCCAGGCTGCTCCAGAGGTTCAGCAGCTCCAGAGGGAGCCGTTTTGTCAGAGGGCAAAAAGCAGCAATGCTGAGCAGCTGGCCTTGCCTTGCAGGCTGGGGCAGGGAGAATTCCTTAGATTACCTTACATAACTTCCTCCATTACTTCTGCAGCCATAGCACACTCAAGATTGGAGACAAAAGATCTGGGTCAGCCTCCTAACAATAGAGGCAATGGCCAAAAGAGGAAAGCATCAAATCTGCCCTTGACTGTTTGAAATGAGGCACACATAGTACTCTTTCAGAGGAGGGATTTATCTTAATACCGTCTTCTAAACTGGGGTTTGTGTGTGAATGCGCATTATAGGCAGGGTCATTCCTTTGCTTCCAAGGAGAGCTCCTGAGCTGTTAACAGCTGTATGACAGATAGACATAGATGAAGTTTTTTACACTTCTGAATCTTTATGCTAGGGAAAGTGGTTTAATTTTTGTTAATTTAACATTTGTCTCAATACAGCCAACCAAAATGCCATTCAATCCCAAATGAATCATCATACTCTCAAAGAACAAACTTGGATGGTCAAGTGCTAATTGCTTTACAGGTAAAACTGGGCCACCAGAGAATAAAAAGTATGCAAGCACCCAACTTTAAAAGACTTTAAATAACAACAATCAGCCCTGGGAGCTTCAGAATATTGGTGGCATAAAGACAAGGAAAAAATAATAAAGCAACAAAAGTTAATGCCTGGAAGAGGAACTTCTGGCTTTGCACTGTACACCAAACAAACGCTAAGGGGGCACTGCAACATTTTGGTACAGCTCATACTCGTATTTATTTCTGACATTCTGCCCTGACTTTCTATATAAAATAGGGCAGAAAGGGCAGAAAGTCTAGGTGGTTACATATATACATAGTACATATAAAAACATCCTGAAAGTGATCATGTTGTTGTTTGGTAAAAGAAACAGAAGTGGAACATTCAGGTGAATCAATATTGAACTGTTATGGAGGGTTGGAATTACAAAATTTTAATTATTTATTGACTTAAGGTAATCACAGGACCATGGCTTGAGTATTAATTGATAAGGCATTTAGTGTATGCCTTCTGTCGGTACAGATATATTTTTACATGCTTATAGAACAGAAAATAGATAGACAAGGACAAGACCTTCATCTCTGCAATGCATGCACTACACTTGCAGGCGCTTCATTAACAGCCATCACATCCAGTCCAAAATAGCCAAGGAATATCCCTGTGTGAAACCATGGAGCATGACTACCAGTCAGTGCAGACAGTATGGAGTCAGGTGGATCCATGGGTCTGATTCAGTATATTATAGGATTATATATCACCCTGAGAGATGTGAAAGGTGATTAAAAACAGCAACAATAACAACGCTGCAGTTTCTGACAGGTAGTCAAATAATATCAAGATAAAATCACACCAATTAAAAACCAGTCAAAATAGTAACAGCAGATTATAATTACCCTGTGCTGCTTTCCCTGCACATGTCTCAAGCAGGTGACATACCCACCGATCACTTCATGATTTCCCATAGGCTGTGCTGAGCCTAGAAGAGACACCTGAGAAAAACCTGGGAACTAATACCTGGGAGGAAACAGATGCATGTCTTACCAACCCTGACCTGGATCTAAAGTCCATTTCAGACCTCCAAGGATAAAAATGAAATGGCTCTAACAAGGCCAACATTCAGAGCTGTCAACTGGTGTGCCAGCCTTTTTTAGAAGGGTCATCTCATAGTCATCATTCCACATCACCTAATTGTATGTCCTGCACCCAATATAATTAATAACTCCTTGCAAATGTTACACTTGTGTGGTTCTATTAAAAGGGAAAGGATGAGTACTCCGGTCCCACTTCAAACATCGAGCAGCAGGTGTAGCTGGCTTGTTAAAA
Organism: Podarcis filfolensis; assembly: GCF_964270895.1. Classification (NCBI taxonomy): domain Eukaryota; kingdom Metazoa; phylum Chordata; class Lepidosauria; order Squamata; family Lacertidae; genus Podarcis; species Podarcis filfolensis. Next base: position 53,057,065 of record NC_139611.1, on the reverse strand, counting down.
CATTCTTTTTCTTTCTACAATACTTTTAAGCGAATGTCTGCAGAAGGATAAACTATTTCAATATGTCCAGCTGCTCATCCAACACTCATTCTGATGCTCATGCACCATTTATTCTACCTTTTTATTTCTACTCTGCCTTTCCCCTGTCAACCACCCTACAGGCTACAGTAAGAGAGAAAGCGGCTAGCCCAAAGTCAAGAAGCAAGCTGCTTGCATAATAGGTGGAGACTTGAATGGAGGCTTCCTGTGTCCACATCTGGCATTCTAACTACTATCCTGTCTGATAAGGAAACAGACAAGCAACCCCCACCAATCTGGTCTCAGTCAAAGGATCTTCTGAAGATGCCACCCAGTTCCACTTTATAAGCTTCTGTGCAGAACTCATTTTCTGCTTACTTATTCTTTCCCCCTCCACCCTGTGCCCCTCACTCACTCTTTTCTGTCTGCAGTGCTCTTCTCCCCTCCTGGTCATAGCTGTGTTGCCATCTTGCTTTAATGCTCTCTCTTCCGTGCAAACTCTCTCCTCACACTCCTTCACTGAAGCACTTTGTTGTGAGGCCTCACAAAGGGGAGAAATGGGACTCGCTGCAACTTCCAAATCAGCACAAAACAGGGAGCACCTCCTCACTCTGATATGTCTGGGCAAGCTCAGGCAATTAAGGCTCAGAAGACCAGAGAAAGGGAAGCCAGAAGAGCTGAACTGTAACTCTCTCCTGGCATCGATTCTTCCTTTTGGAGGGAGGTCAAATAACAAGGGGTATTTAGGGTGCAGTAAGGCACAACATGTGGGGAAAATGTGCCATTAGAAAACTGACAATGTGCATATGTGTTTATTAGGCACTTATATGATAGGTAATGTCACGAGCAGCATGTATACAAATTATATAAGGATGGAATGCACTCCGTTTCTATACTTAAAACAAAATTAGCCAAGCCATATTAAAACACCTTCTTTTTGGCCAGAACCTCCTATTCTTCTTCACCTTCATCTTTGGGCAAACAACACTACATTATATGCTTGTAAATCCCCTTAAAGTACTCCTGGTCTTGCATCTATTAGTTACTACACTAAGGCAAATTCATAAATGAATAATCAATACTGACTCCTGTGGAGAAACCGCCACTAACACAGCACATAGGAGAAAAAAATGCTTTGTGTTCATTTGGCTTTTCTTTTATGGTGTGGCATGTCTGGCAGGGAATTTCTGCAGCTGGAAAATCTACTTTAAAAAAGTCCTTGGCCAGTAAACCACAAGTTCAGCATTGAAAGAAAACGGAGGAGCAAAAATGGGAGTGAAATAGGTGGAGGAAGCCCACACATCACAGTATCCCATATTTAAGCCAGTGATCATGGTTTGTTTCCTCTCAGTGTACGCTGAGAGAAGGAGTGATTTGCTTATGCACAGCAAACCATGGCTTACGGCTTTACACGGTGTGTGAACAAGGTCAATGGCTCAACTTGAAAGAAGGGACTCAAAGTCTCCTCACATACACCATCTTGAATCCCTCCAGCAAAGGGACACAGTTTCAGACTAGCTTCTGCTAGTGCACTGCTGACATAGTTTGGAGTTCAAGTTTCCACTGCAAACTTCACATGGAATGTCCTTTGCCTTTTGCACATGGGCTTTTCCGAAGAATAAGCAGCTGCATATCAAGTGCACGGCATGGAACTTTCAACAGAATTCATAGGGCAATGATGGACTTCCTTTCAGATGAGAGGGCATGGGGAGAGAAAGCCAGTTGCTCTGTTGACCCCCCCCCCAAAAAAAAAATACTGTGAAAAATGTGGAAATTTCGGGTAGTTAAAAAGGCTTTTTAAAAGCAACAACATCAGCTCTTATTCAAATAGTCTCTTTCTCTTTCATATGATAAACAGAGTACTTTTTAAAGTAACATCTTAAAATAATATTATGGCCAGTTACACTACTGCAAAATACTTACTTCCAGAATTCAAAGACAGCACTGTTAGGGGTTTTACCATTCCTACTGTCTTCATCTGTATTTTAACAACATTAGGACCAAACACATAGTTCCTGCAAAAGAGCGGCAGAACTAAACAGCCTCTCAGCACTCTCATTTCTCACTTGCCTCCTAATCAACATACACCATCAAGGGACAATGAACATAAAACCAAAAGCTAAGGAGACAGGGAGGGAGGGGGATGATCACCACACCCTATGTGAGGATTCACAGCAAAAGGAGGAACAGATTTTGCCAATTCGACACTAAACCCTTATTATGACAAATCCTGCAATAAGTCACTGGCTCAGCATTAATATCTACATGAAAACACCCCCTGCTTGTATCCTATCCTATCAACCAGGATGTATATGTTAATAATCAGAGAGAGGCAAGCAGATAAAGACATTGCTATACTGTACACCTAATCCTACTACAGCTGAACTGTCCCTTTCCATACAGACCCCTGCCTCCAAATAAACCCCATAGCAAGCCTCGCAAGAGAGAACCAGGAGGAGGAGGAGGAGGCAGACAGACACCATCACAGGTCTGCTCAGGTCTTGGCCCGCTCAAAACTCCACCCACTTTGTCCTCCCCACCCATGTTCCAAGCAACTAAACAGTCTCCAGTTTCCACATGTGGAAGGTGTGTTTGCTTCTCTTGGTTTCTGTGTTTTGCTTTCTCTTTGAATTAATTATTTTAGCATTCTGTTTCCAATATCCATATGGATCCATTTTTTTCATATATATTTTTAAAGTCATATTTTATTAATGTTGCTTTGGGGACTCCAATCAAAAAGTGATTACAAATTAAATACATTTACATTTTAAATACCTCCTTAACTAACCCATTGGGTTCCAATCTGTTTCCCTCTTTGGGGTTTAGGGTAGCACACATGGCAGAAATCCTGTTTTATTCTGCCAGGGAGCTTAATTAGAAAATTCCTGACTTGCCCCAAGGTGCCAAGTATGCTTCCTGCCCAAACAGATCAGCCCCCAGGCCTCCCCAGTCCAAATCCAACACTCCAGTCACTACTCCTCATCGACTCCCAGACTGTCTTTCCCAAATAACCAAGACGGGCACAGGTTTTGTGCATCTGCTGTACCTGAGTTATCCATGTTGACGTCAGCTTCCTGCTCCAAGATGTCGCAGCAGCTGTCAACAGCTGCCAGCCTCTGTCTTGTGCCCAGCTTGGCGATGGAGCCAACGCTTCCCTCAGTCTTCACCTGGCAACTGGCCTCTCACACCTTGGCTTGTAGAGCCTGCTGGGAAGATAGAAACCCTTGTATGGGAGGCATGCTAATAATACCAACAGCACTAAGACACTCCCAACCCAATACGGAACTATTTGCAAATAATTCATGATTCAAGTGCCTGGGGAATTGTCATCAATTAAAGTTGTTGATGATATCGTACGTCTTCTCTGCCTGACAAATATGACAATGGTGGCTGGTTTTTTTTCTATATTAGATCCACAGTAAGAAAAAATACTATGTTAGCATAGTTATTATGCCACTATAGTTGACAGCCCTTGCTTAGGTCTGGAGTGTTATTTGTTTAATGGGGGTGAGAGGGAATCAAGGCTTGCCCCAAGCTAAATTATTTCTATAGAAATTAATGGAAATCCATGTTGGTTATCAATTGTTTTTAATGGGTCTACTCAGAGTAGAACACTAGCTACAACATCAGGCATGAACTATTGTCTCAACTTGCCATTTGTCAGCACCGAAAGAAAGAACTTTGGCATATCCAATTCTGCCACATGCACATTGTGAAATGCACTCCCATCCCTTGAAGTCTAAAACTTTCCAGGGAGGTGCCTGCTTATTAACAAGAGCAACCCACATTTATCTGCATAGCTACAACTTCCTCTGTGAGGTTTTTTGTGCCAAGAAGAAGAAGAGTTTGGATTTGATATCCCGCTTTATCACTACCCGAAGGAGTCTCAAAGTGGCTAACATTCTCCTTTCCCTTCCTCCCCCACAACAAACACTCTGTGAGGTGAGTGGGGCTGAGAGACTTCAAAGAAGTGTGACTAGCCCAAGGTCACCCAGCAGCTGCATGTGGAGGAGTGGAGACACGAATCGGGTTCACCAGATTACAAGACTACTGCTCTTAACCATTACACCACACACACAGGAGACACATGGGCAGCATTGTACTTTGAGATTGGCTGTCTTGGTTGACAGAAGCATCTGCTGAAGCTGGGCAAAAGGACATGATGGGCACTGAGGAAAGCATTGCCAGGGCGAATTGTCTTTTACTTTGCCCTCTACAATCTGGAAACCCATCAAACAAGCAGATCAGTTGCTGAACACTTTAAAGATGGTCTATAAAGATGGGAAAAAAGTCATATTGAACTTCCCACCACTTTTAAAAACCACCACCACTATCCATTGGATTACGGGGAATCCAGATGTATTGGTCCTATCACTCCCTTTGCTACCATAGCCCAGTGAAGGGGGTGTACAGGATAATTTTCTATGCACTGCATTAGAATAATTTGATGGATGGATGGAAAATCAGCTTAACACCCTTGCAAGAAACATGCCCAACTTCAGCTTCCACATTCTTTTTATTCCCCCTCCCCCTGCACTTTTCCTACTGCAACTCCTGCTTCTTGCAACCTCTTCCCATAAACCAAGGGCCAAACTGCATGCAGCAATCTAGAGACACAGGCCCAGTTACCCAAAATGTTGTTTCTCTTCACAAACACATTCCCTTGCCTGCCAGCCCCCATGCCAATGAAGTGGGCAGCTGCACACTGATATCAGATTGTGCCTTTTCACCTGTCTTTTTTTGAAGTAGAATGATTATGACATTGACCATGAGGAGAAAATTCCTCCACCACATGAAGAGAAGTATGACTTCAGCCATTGTGTTCACCGCTGTCTGTTCACTCTCACTGCCATCTGTTCCAGGATGTTGCTACTGTCAGAAGTGAAGAGCACTCAAGTTCCTTCAGCTACTGTGGCAGTGCAATTCCTCTCCCACTGCTATCTACAGGCTACTACACTACAATAAAAACCAGTTCAAGAATCCACTTATATCACTTATTACATTCCCAATCTACCAATGATTGATGGTGTGTGAGTGTGGGTGTGCAGACTTTTCCCATGTGTTTTATAATTCCTTTCCTGAATGGACAGTGCATCACTCAGAATGGCACAGAAAAAATTACAAGCAATGTTTCCACTGACTCCTTGGAAGAACGCTTTGGCTAGACTTCCTCTTAAACAATAATGTAAAGTATATACTTGGTGGAAGCTCCATTAAGAGCTGGTGCGTGCAATCCCGTAGAGCAAAAACAATACCCTGCTACATTTTTAAGAAAAGGTAGTTCCCTGACAGGTAGTCTTGTTCTTTCATCTCTGACTTTGAAATCCTTCAAGGTCATCCTCACTTGCATGGTCAGGTTTCCACATATACCTGCTCCACACAGAAGATGGGCATACAGTAGCAAAATAGCAACAGCAAGTCCTAGCCTGTTGTTTCACAACAGATTTTTAAAAATAATATATATCTCAGAGGCACATCTGACTAAATCTCACCAAAGACAGTATAGTTAGTGTCAAAAAGCTACCTCCTTCCATGTTTTCTAGTATCTGAAGCTGGCATGCAAGCCCCTCCTCTTTCTGGCAATCTGCCAACATTTCTCTGAAGTTTGCAAATCCTGCGGCTCAAAATAGTCCAGGTCAGTGGAAGAATGGCAAGTTTCCCATTGAAACCCAAGACACAGGCATCTCTCATGAGCTGAAGAGAAGAAGAGATTCAACAAGTCTTTTGTCTCTCTACTGACCCAGCAAGGACACACCAGGCCCACTTTCAAATGCAGGCACTAACTTTAGGAAACTCCACGGAATAAGTTCTCGGATTTCAAGACACAAGAAGGATGCATGAATAATGCATGGAGAAGCACAATACAAATTTCTGTCACAGGAAAAAACAGTGTCTTGTAAATTTTCAGAAACCATTCTAAAGTTCACACGTATCCTTTCTATTATTTATACAACTTATATCTTGCTCTTTCTCCTCAAGAAGCCCCAGGCAGCAAACCTAAGAAGAAAACAGAGTAGTACGGGCTTCCTCAAACTCAGCCCTCCAGATGTTTCGAGACTACAGTTCCCATCATCCCTGACCAATGGTCCTGCTAGCCAGGGATCATGCGAGTTGTAGGCCAAAAACATCTGGAGGGCAGAGTCTGAGGAAGCCTGGAGTAGTAGAAAAGCATTTTTAAAACAGTTAAACATGTTTTTCTAAGAACATTTAGAAAACACAGTTTAACCAGTAATTTCAGGGTTGCATGGGGAAACAAGAATGCTTTTAACTTATTCCTAAAAGTCAACAACACACCTCACCAGGGAGAGCATTCCACAAACGGGAAACAACCACTGAGAAGGCCCTGTCACAATATTTCACAATACTGTAAATTCACAATATATGAGGGTGATACCACATGCACATGAACTTAGCTGCAAGGCTCAAGTTTACAGAAAATTAAATGTTATGAAAAATGCCCTGGTTATAAGCTGAATGAAAAGAAATCTTCTAGGGAATAATATTAGGAGTCAAATGTGCAACATAATGTCAGATATACAAGCACCACAGAAAAAAGAAAATATCTAGTGATAAGACTGGGAGATTTATACAGGTGAAAGTACTTGCTTGTGAATAAAAAATAGAAGCTAATAAAATATGAAAGAATATTTAAAAGTCATGGAAAGCAAGAATAGCAGCAGTGAAGATACTGCTCATACTTAGCATTGGGTTGTATCCAATATAAGTTCCACTCGGAGTAGAGCAATTAAAATTAATGACTATCTTAGGTCAATTTCAATTGGATTCCTCTGAGTATTATTTTTGTTTGTTTGGTTGGTTGGTTTATTATTATCATCATCATCATCATCATCATCATCATCATCATCATCATTATTAATTGTATGCTGCCCTGCACCCAAAGATCTCATGGCAGTTCACAGATGAAATGTTTTAAGATGAGAAAAGGTGATTAAAAAAATCCACAGACAGCAGTAAGACAGCAAGAGTATTTCATAATATTTCACCAGGCGGAAGAACAAATTCCAAGTCATTCATTCTATCATTTATCATCTCAACTGGTGTCATTGTAATAAGATGTACTGTAATAAAAGATTTCCAAGAACTTTCTAATTAACTTAATAGCTGCAAGAATCAAAGGGACTAGCATATGAAAGAACATACATTGCTGAATGGTTAAATGAAATATGGAAAGTGTTGCTTATTGTGAAATTGACATATCTGGTGAAATATAATGAAAGGGTAAAAGGAATATATAAAGTAAGAAGTTATAAAATGAACTGGAACTTGCCTTTTCAAACACATATTTTAACCCAAATGTCTACCTTACTTTCTGAGTTTTATAGTAGGATTGAGGAACCTTTGGTTCACGTCCTATGTGAAGTCATGTAGAAATGCAGCTGGATTGACTGCATGGGGAACTTGATCGTGCAGGTAATCCCTACAAAGAGGAAGGATTGACTACACAACCTATGAGCTGATAGGTGGTGAGTTCAAGTTTACTGGATTGGCTACATAACCTAGTTCCCTGTGAGAAACTTGGATCACGCAGCTAATCCCTGCAAAAAGCAGGACTGAATATTAAGCCTGCAGGATTGGCTGTGCAACCTAGTTTCCAATGAGGAACTCAATCGCCCAGCAGATACCTGCAGAAAGGAGCTTTACTAACACTAGGCTTGGGGCTTGTAAATCAGAGAGCATAGGGCTCTGTAGTTTGCGTTTGGACCACCTAACACCAGCTAATAAACAAGAAGGTGCACTGCAGACCAAAGTCTATAGGCTATCTGCAACACAGTCCCACAGAAAATGCACCACAAAAATCTAATCTGGAGGTCACTGAGGCATGCATGACAGCAAAGAGCGCTATGACCATAAACTATACATAAAACCAGCCTGTGTCTTTGTCTCTCCTGATCCTCTGCTTAATTCAGCACCTGGTTTGCCACACCCACCCAAGCTTCAACAACTGTCCTGACTCCATGCCCCACCTACCTATCTCAACTACTAAGGCTGTGAGAGTAGCTGCTTCTATGAGGCTCACTGAAAGCACAGCCCAAAATAGCAGCAAATGAAGTGATCACTCTATAAAGATGTCGCATCAAGCACCTGGGGAAGACTGAAGAATTTCAGCATTAATTTACAGTAAACATTTTATGTGCATCAGGATGCATTTCAATTAGAAGCAAAGCAAGTTTACAGGGTTCTGAATAAATAAAGCAAAAGGCTGCAGCAAATCAGATGCGAAACTAGATACAGAAAAGAAAATCTCTTTGAAGAACTTTATTTCTTGTTGTGTCTGATCTCAATAATGCTGACAAGACAGGCTGCTGCAATCAGGAGTCATCCAACAGCAGACCGAAGAGTCAGAAGAAATACTGGCAAGGAAAGAAGCCCAACCAGTCCAAGATTGTGTAAGTCAGGCACCTGTGCCAGATCCCCAAAGAAAGCACAGCAGGCAGGAGAATGGGATGGTCCCAACACTTGAGAGGAAGGAAGCTATCATTTGGAAGGCTCGTAAGACTCTGGCTGGCTGGCACCCAGAGACAGCAGAAATGGAAAGGCCTCACACACCAGCCTCCTCACTTCAGTGCTTGCTCATCTTGGCAGCCGTGTCCATTTTCACCAAGACATACGGCGTACTCTTAATCCCAGCAGCACCAGGGCCCAAGACAAGGGACTGTGTGTTTGCACTAATTCCCCTAGGCTCAGGATGAGAACAACCACTGACCTTAACAAGCAGTCTGAGTAAACTCCACTACATCCAGAACAAGCCTGATTATTAGCAAATCAGTTGGGTCAAGGGAGGGGGGGGGGATTTTCGCAGTCAGGGTTTTCCCTAAAACTGATAGGTTGAAATTTTGCTACCTTTAAAAATATTTTAGTTTTCTTACAGTCACTAACTGCCCGTGCAGTGTGCCCCTTACCTGGCCTGCCCCACCTCCCACATCATACCTCCCCCTACCCTTATTTTCATTATAAGGGTTGTATACTAAGTGTTGGGACGCGGGTGGCGCTGTGGGTAAAACCTCAGCGCCTAGGACGTGCCGATCGCATGGTCGGCGGTTCGAATCCCCGCGGCAGGGTGAGCTCCCGTCGTTTGGTCCCAGCTCCTGCCCACCTAGCAGTTCGAAAGCACCCTTAAGTGCAAGTAGATAAATAGGTACCGCTTTATAGCGGGAAGGTAAACGGCGTTTCCGTGTGCTGCTCTGGTGCCGGTTCGCCGGAGCAGCTTCGTCACGCTGGCCACGTGACCCGGAAGTGTCTGCGGACAGCGCTGGCTCCCGGCCTCTAGAGTGAGATGAGCGCACAACCCTAGAGTCTGTCAAGACTGGCCCGTACGGGCAGGGGTACCTTTACCTTTACCTTTATACTAAGTGTATATTGACCTCTAAAACCAAAGGTGTTTCAGGTGAATTTGAACTTTTAATCCCTGATTTATTATATTGTGTATTTTAAGTGGAGGAATGCTATAAAATGCAGTTTTATTATAAATAATTTGCAAACCTGCCACTTTTTGATAGTTTCCAAATAGTTGTTTTAAGTGGGGAGCTGCAGCTAATGGGTCAAACAGCATAATAACCATAATTTCCATAACCATAAATTAATTAGGTGTTCTTTCCCCTTCTTAGTACCTCTAGATTTTTTTTAAAGAATTTAAATTCATAGCCATTTATTCTAACCTTAGCTGTAGAGGGTTGGTAAGTGGGTTTAATTGTATTAGTTATTTGTGGTGCTAGATACAGGAGAAACCTATTTTCTATATAATCAAAGGCTTTAAAGGTATCTATAGCTACCTTTTCCATTGTTGAGAGGAAAAAGCTGCTCATGCTTCTGAGGCACAACAAACCTACATTGGTTTAAGACTCATGCAGGGGAATGCAGCTAATAGGTAATTATCAGCGTTTTTTCCAAATGACATTGCCCCACATTGCTTTAGAGAAGTCATTGAAGCTATAATTGTATAAAATAAATACATGTTTGCTGAATTGATAGGACTCAAATATTACTTCTATCCTTCTTGGGGGGGAGCAGAGAGAGAGAGAGAGAGAGAATTTCTGGGAGATCATAGAACTTTTACAAAATGTCAGTGTCTTAGGCACCCAGTGTGCACGCGCAAACACACAAACACACACACACTGATATGGCTGTTTGGGTGGGGCATGGAAAGTGAAGGAAGGGCCTCTATATATCAGTCTTTAAGGAACAACAATGGGAGAGGGCTATTGTACTCATCTCCTGCTTGGCTTCTCTTAGAGTTCTGGTTGGCCACAATGGAAAATGAGGTGTAAATAATGTTTGGACTTGATTCAACAGTGCTCCTCTTTATGTTCTTATGAGAGGAGACATAGAGGCACATCAGTCTCAGATATACCGTATTTTTTGCTCTATAAGACGCACCAGACAACAAGACGCACCTAGTTTTTGGAGGAGGAAAACAATAAAAAAAATATTCTGAATCTCAAGCCAGAACAGCAAGAGGAATCACTGCGCAGTGAAAGCAGCAATCCCTCTTGCTGTTCTGGCTTCTGTGATAGCTGCGCAGCCTTCATTCGCTCCATAAGACGCACACACATTTCCCCTTACTTTTTAGGAGGGAAAAAGTGAGTCTGATAGAGCAAAAAATACGGTAATTCCTCCTTGCTCCTGGGAAGAGTGATATATTATACACAATGGACACTACTAGATCTGTAGGGCAAACTTAAAAGGGAAAAGCAATAGAAATAAATGTTCTGCTATTCTGTATTATGAAGGTTTGATATTCTGTATTTTTCCACAGAGAAATCCAGGAATTAGTGACCCCACCCAGTAAGATTCCCCTTGTATGGGATAGGTGGGAAACCAAACTGGAAATCAAATTACTACTTTTACGATAGACAATGTGTGCATGTGCCACTGGAAGCTATAAGAGAAACACCCTGACAAACTATTTATTGAAGCACATGAATATGGCAGAAAGGCCATCCCACTAAATAATCACCACAGCTTTTTGCAACCATATATCAGCAGAGATGCCAGCATTAATCAATTAAATTAGTGCAGAGGCCAAGAATCACAATCAACAAACCAATCTGCAGCTTTCAAGAGACACTGAAAGGTACTGGGATAGGAGGCTGGAACAAACTAGTGCAGACATCAGTGACTGCCATCAGTGCTCCATGTTATCAGGTAGAACTGCCAACTTATTAGCATTGTTAATCACCTGGCCGTTTAACTGATTAAAAGTATATTTATATTAATAAAACCTCAATGAAACTGCCTTTGAGGGATCTTGACAGAAGCAAACTATTTATTTTCATCAAACTCTGAGGGAAATGGGATACTCCCCACAACAGTTGCATACCAAAATCACAATGGTTTTGAGAACTAAACGAGGTCAAGAACTCTCAGCATTATGAAATATTCAGGTTTAAAAGACACCTTGACATTGACTGCAATATTCAGTTGCCTTCAATGCTACGAAGAACATAAGCCTTTGTGATGCCACTCTAAAAGTGTCCCTCTTTGCTAGCTTTGGATACAAACTGGAAGGAAAATCCATTAGATTACAAAGAGTGGGATGGGAGAACAAGTTTGTGGGGCATCCATGGCTGAATGGCTTTTCACTGCTGTGAATTCAGTAATATTTGCTCATTGTTATTCCCAGTGATTAACAGGAAGTCAATTTTCAATCTGCAGTTAAAGTTTAGTCAATTAATTGTACTGATTAAATCAATTAAAGTAGGCAATCCTATTATACAGTGGAATCTAACATGCCATGTAGGGACATAACAAGGGGACAGACACTCTCTACCTATTAAACAATTCCCTTTCCCAGGGCTGTTGTGAGGATGAAAAACAGTTTGTGATGCAAGCTAGAAATACAGATAAAAACAATAGCATTACTATAAAGGTGCATGATCAAAAATTCTTGTTTCTAATGCCAGTAGGAATGGAATTAATGCTTTGCTACGTATTATTTTAGTTTAATTGCTTGAAGCATGCTTTAATTGTAAAAAAGTAAGAATTTTTAATATGCCATAAAGGTACAGACAATCTTTGACCTTTCCATTAGGAAAACACAGCCAACCCAATGTCAGATCACTCAACTATTTCCACACATACCAGTCAGACACATGTTGGTCCTATGCATCTTACTCAGTTTCCTCAAGGAGGGAAAAAAGAATGTGACTAATTAAGAAAAAGTGAACACACTTGCAGTGCCTTCTGTTCCTCCCTGCTTCTCTATGAAAGACAGATAAGTGATCCCACAGATCTCTCCTGAGTCCGTAATGGGGACAGTGAAGAAATGCACAACCATAGCGCGCCATCCCTAAACTTGCCTGAAAGGTAGTCTCTGACCTTGAAGCCTTTTGCCCCAATCCCAAATGTCCACAGACCAAATGTGTTTACTCATTAGTGACCAAAGGCCCTCTGTGTATGCTCAGAGGCATTCTAACCTTTACAGCTTCACATGTTTCAGGACTGAGTTCTGGCATTGAAACTTGATTTTGGTGCTAAGCTCTGGAGAACTCTAGCTTAAGCCCTGCACAGAACTAGGATGGAAAAAGATATAGGTAACTGCACAGCTCAAGTGTAATCCTATATTTTCTTCTGGTCCAATTGTACATTCCTCTTTGCCAGAATTTCCGACATATTGTGACATTAGCGGATTGTCATCCTTGCTGTATATGATACGTTTTTAATACTTAAGAGAGGGAACAGGAGAGAATATGGAACATAAGAGTTAGAGATTGAAATATACATGTGAAAATTCTAGACACCCTATTTGCTTATTTCTCTCTCAACTGAGCTTCAGCATCTAGCCCTAGAGCAGCCTTCCCAAACCCTGATACACGCCCCAGATATTTTGGGTCACAACTCTCACAGCACCAGCTCTGCTGGAGTAGACAATATAGGTGAGGCAGATGTAAGTAAGTCCAAAACCTCTGGAGCACATCAAGTTACAGAAGTCTGCCCTAGAGTAATCCCAACGGTAGAGAGGAACCAGAAAAAGGATGCTGTTCTGACTCACCGTGTAGACAGCAAGCTAAACAGCCACCATCAGTTCAATAGGAGCCAGTCCCTTTAAAAATGTATCAAATCAAATGCACTTACCCAGCTTTATCTGCTGCCAGAGATAACAAAAGCACAAGGACAAAGTGAGGCCACGTGCTTTTCTCCAATCTAAGCCAATGATTTATTTTTCCAATGCTGTTAAAATGTAACTTTTCTCTGGAGGAAAGAGTAGGGACAAAAGTCTTCGTCCTCCAGCCTGGCAGTAGCACCTTTGTCTGCCAAGCCCTGGAGTTGCTTAATTGTTGGTGTCTCTTTTAGTCTCTCTTCCTCCGAAACCCTCCACTCATCTGTGGCATCTAGAATGGAATGCCAGAAATGCAGCAGTGCTGGTTACTGAGTCTCTCCTGGCAGAAGCAGCAGCAGTGAGAAAAAGGGTGGAGGAGGCATGGAGGATGATCCAAAAGGCAACACTCACACTGTGTTTGGTAGGAGGTGCCTTCCCCCGCAAGTTTCTTACTCAGGCAGGTCCCAGGTCATGACGTGGGATTCTAAGGCAGGCAGGCATCTGCAAGAAAACAGAACAGGTATTTCAACAGGAGGCACAGTTCCAAAATCCCAGAAGTTAGTAAACAAAGACAAAGATGCACAGATGTCTCGGCTGCTCCAGAATTAAGTGCTACTTTTTTGTATATTGCAAAAGATGCATTTTTAGCACTCAGTGCCTGCCACTAGACACTTTTGTACTTGCAAATGAGTAAGGCTGTTTCCCCACCTTAAAAATGTAGCTAGCAACCTATGTTTCAGGGCGGGATGCTGGTTGCAGCCTTTGTTCACTCTGCGGTGTCTGACCACAAAGGTGCTTGAGATGTCACTCCCGTGAGCAAAGTCAGTGGTTGAACAGGAGGCTTAAAAAACACTCATCGGAACCGTAGCTCGCTGCCCTCTGTGCCCATTCTGCCCACCTACTGGGACTGGTAGTAATCAGAAAGGGCACCTTAACAAGTTCAATTTATCAATTTATAACAAGTTCAATCGTGCAATTTATAATACCAATCGTGCAGAGGCTTCCTTGACGTTCTTTTCCATTTGCAATTCATTGCAGGATTGCTGATTCTCTCCTCTGCAGAATTACTCCATTGACTGACACATTCGGGATCAGAAACGCAAACCTGGGCTCTAGATGTGCCGATTCCCTGTGACAAGCACAAGAGGAGGATCAGCTTCTGCCAGAAGGCATAGGCAGCCCTCTGTCTCCTTAAGCAGGGGAATTTTCAGGCCGACTCCTGGGAGTTTGACTAAAGGAGGGAAGGGGCTGTCCTGCCAGCCTGACATTTACCGAGACAGACGGAGATGTCGACGGAGACTTCCGAAAACAGGAGCCTGCTTCGACTCGGAGACAGCTGAACCCCTCCTGGGTTTCGGGTCAAGCTCTCCCGCCGCCCTCCCTCTCACATTCCAACAGCAAGCCACGCCCCGAAATGGGCAACAAGGGTGCAGCTTATAAAGGTTTGCAGACAAGGTAATCGGGAGATGCCCGGTTCAGACGTGCCAAGAAGCTTGACCGGCTGGCCGGCCGCCGCGGTCACCAACGCCGGAGGAGAGCCAGCACGCCCCGAACGCCGGCGGCGCCCAGAGGCCCGACGAGAAGCACCTCCCTAATTCCTTCGTTGTTCCTGCAGCGGCGAATGCGCGCGGAAACTCCTCCTCGGCGAGCCGCTTCAAACTGGCCACGGCGCTAGTCCCTGGCGTTGCGTCCGGCCGCTAACGAGTCAGGAGCTTCGCCCTTGCCGAGAAGGAAAAGCTAGCGCTCTCTTTAGCCGCCGCCCGCCTCGCTCGGAGCTCCGAGGCAGGCGTGGCCGCGGCTGACTCGCGTCTCGTCAGGATCCTTCGCGCGCACGTGGCCGCCCCTCCCACCCCCTCAGAAGACGTTGTCGTCGTTGGCTTGTCTGCCAGCCGAGAAACAGCGTCCCCGAGCGACCTCCCTCCTAGGCCCACCTTCACCCTGTCAGTTAGAAAAAGGAGGAGAAAAAGGCCCGGCCCGGGACAGGCGCCTCAGGGAGAGATTCCGATGGCAGAGGCATTGCTGTCTAGGCAGCCCATGCTACCGCGCGCGCGCGCTCCCGACAGAGCCAGAGCGGGAGCCGCCGCCGCCGCCCCCTTCGCAAGGAACGAGCGCCTACTTGCCGCTGGTTGCCATGGCAACTCCGCCTGCTCCGGCCTTCCTGAGGAAGCGCCGGGGACGAGCACACGGGCGTGGGGTGGGGTGGTTTTATTTGGAAAAGCAACCTGCAATTTCCCCCTGTGAGTGGGTTGGGCGCGGCGAAAGCCAGCCAAGGCAAGGGTACTTTGGTTCCCCCCGCGCCACCAGTAAATACTGTAACGGCATTCATTTGCCTCAGTGGGAGTGAGGAGCTCCCGCTGTTCTTTCCCCCACCCGAACAGCGGTGCTTTTACTTTCCTGGGCAAATCCTGGCCTCTTTTAGCCACCTTGGGAGTGTGGTGGAATGTTCGGAGGGCCATGTTTATTGTATGATTTTATTTGTTTCATAAAAATGTTAATTGTAAAAAATGCAAAGCAAAATACCCAAAAGGATTAGCAAACAGAATAAAGCAGTAAAATTATCAGTTTAAAACTGCTGTTTCATTCAAAGCTATAACATTCAAAAGATAATTTAAAACAATGATAAGCCCTTTCATCACCATCACCACCACCATTATTTTATTTCTTAAGCACTCCCTCCTGAGAGCCTAGGGCAGCTGGCAAAAACACAGCATTAAAAACAAAAGTAGATCCAGGGTGCTACCAGTAAGAAGGCTTTGTCCCACAGCTCCCAAGCAGGTCCCCCACCCCTGCAGTTGGCAAAACTTGGGTTGGCTGGTTGTGGGGAAGGCAGTCCTTGAAGGAACGTGGCTTAGGCCTTATTTAGGGCTTTGTACAGGCACCACCAGTCACTAGCAGCCAGAGCAGTGCTTTCAGGATTATTATACAGTCAAACCTCGGTTTTCGAACTTAAACCATTCTAGAAGCCCGTTTGGCTTCCGAAAAACATTCAAAAACCGGAACACACACACTTCCAGGTTTTTGACGTTCAGGAGCCGAAAAGTACAGTAACGAAGGCCTTCGGGAGCCGAGGCTTGACTGTAACGTGATCCCAGTATTCTGCACTAGTTGCAACTTCTGAAGTGTTTTCTAGGGAAGTCCAATGTACTGTAGAGCACATGGCAGTAATTCAGGCAAGAGTTTATCAGAGCGTAAACTCATATCCTCCAATATTTCTCCAATGAAAATAGGGAAGTCTCATTCCATAACGATCATTTTACTGTTTATACCCTATACATCTTACTGGGTTGCCCCAGCCACTCTGCAGCTTTCAACATATATAAAAACATAATAAAACATTAAAAAAAATTTTAAAAACCTTCCCTATACAAGATTTCCTTCAGATTGCTCAGAGGTTGGATAACTCTACCCTCCAGCATTTCTCCAATCAAAACAGGGACATCCTAAGAAAAGTGGGACATTCCAGGATGAAATCAGAAACTGGGATGGCTTATCTAAATCAGAAACATGCCTGGAAAATAGGGGCACATGGAGGGTCTGAAAACTACTGTAGCCAAGTTATCACAGTACAAAAAGAGCTGTAGTCTCCCTCCCCAAGGAGAATGGTTTTCTTGAAGGTTAGGTACACCTTCAGAAAGTTAAGAGCTAGACCTTGGCAAACAGGGTGAGCACAACCTCCCTTATCATTAGCTCACCTGATCTGAAGCCAGAGCAAAACTTCTGCTTTAACCTGTCTCCTGCCTGCCTGTTTTTAGAACCAAGTGTTATATGAAATAGACTATAGCCTGACATTGCATATATTTAGTTAATAATATCCTGCCTTTCGTGCGAATCCCAGAATTGGTAATAACAATAACAGTCGTACCTTGGTTTTCGAACAGCTTAGTTCATGAACAACTTGGAACTCAAACATCGCAAACCCAGAAGTAGGTGTTCCAGTTTACAAACGTTGCCTTGGAAGCCGAACGTCCAGCGCAACTTCTGCAGCTTCCGATTGGCTGCAGGATGCTCCTGCAGCCAATCAGAAGCCACACCTTGGTTTCTGAACATTTCCAGAATGCATTCTGTTCGAAAACCAAGGTACGACCGTTAAAAACCCCAACAGTGATAAACAATAAAAGAAAGAAACATCTAACAAACCCAATGAAACAATCAGTTGTAACAGATAATCAGCAGTACATTATAACCACATTATAGTTGCATAGGCATCTAGCTACTCATAAGAGCCTAGGTAAAAAGGTGGGCCTTAGATTGGCTCCAGAATGTCAAGTCAAGTTTATACCATCTGCACCTCCAAAATAAAGGTCCCACCACATAAAGGGCCATTGAAAACACATGGTCCATAACCATGATTTGCATAGGTAGACATTCCTCAAAACAAAAATCGAGATATTCTTGTACCATGTCAGAAACCATTTCCTCAGATTGGGTCATGGCGTCTTCCATGCAGAGTGTGACACATAAGCAGAATCCTCATGTGAAAGATGAGTGCTACTTGTCTTATGTAAGCCACACTGTTTTGCAGATAATTGCCATACACGAATGCACAATTTGAATTCTTACTATAGTCTTCACCAGCCCAGCTGGCTGGGACTGATAAAAGTTATAGTCCTAAATGGAGGCCACTGGGTTGGCGAAGGTTGCACTCAGATGGATATATTTGAATCAACACATGCATTTCATCTAGGAGAGTCTAAAAGCAAGGGCAGCAGCTTAATTCTGGGTAGGATTATGGGTGCCTGATACACTCCCTCACTACTGGCTTTGCAATTAACAGTGACAGATGAGAATCACCACTGCACTGAAACCTGATTACCTGAGAAGGGCAGTAGAGTAGCATGTTGAGATGCTTAGATGGACTGATACTGTACAGGCCAGACTTCCCCTCCACCTCTTTCTGTGTTCAACAGAAATGCTTTCTGTGTTACTGTGTTTGGATTTGGAGCAGTAGATTCCCTGCTTCACTGGCAGTTATGGGGTAGTTTTACAAATATAGGTTAAACATTTGCCTGAGGCAGTAACTAGCTAATGCAGAAGGCACACTAAATATAGACATGTTTTGATTTCTGTCTCCATTGCACTCTGCTGTGCAAATAAAATACGAACTGGCTTTCCTGAACTCAGAAGGTGTTCTCACCATTTGAAGGCTTTCGTTTTTGTTTTTCTAGAGACTTCAATAGCATGAAACAGTCTTCATATGAGTCATCATTTCTTTTAAGAGTCTTCACCACTAAGGCATGTATCAGTTTCATTTTAAATGAACACAAAACCAACATGAACTGGAGTGGACAATCCTCTACTGCCTTGACAGCATTTCCAAGAGACTCTCCAGCGATTAGCCACACAATTTCTTTTTTGTTGAAAGAAATGTATTGTCTTGAATGAAAAGAATCAACTACAAGAAGTTAGCAATTGAGGAATATCAACTAAATACAGACTAAAATAGATCAACAACAATTCAATATGATTGGGGGGGGAATTAATGTTCAAATAAGTGTTTAATTGAGTTCAATATATGATCATGATATAAGCACCTTGGTTATTTATATTGCTATTTCCCTGTCAACATTTCACAGATGATAAGAAAAGCATGAGCAGTAATGGCATGGTGGGGCCAACACAGTTCAGACAATTGAGACTCTTAACATGCTGCAAGCAGCAAACAGGATCTTTACAAGTGGGTGAATGCCATAGATTAGGAGGTAGGCAAACTCCAGGCTTACGTGATCTACTGTTCTTTACTTTGTCCTAGAAGCTCAAGGTCCATGAACCAGAGCTGGATATAAAGTGGTGGCTGGGGGAGGGCGGAGTCAAGCAGCATAGGGTTAAAGAAGAGACCATGCCTCTGAGCACATGATCAATGCAATAACTTGATTTTTAGTACCATAACTCATGACTTGTTACACAAAATCCACTCCTGGTTTCCTCCCCACCCCCTACATCCCAGCAGCTTAATTTAAAGAAGGAGGGAAGCATTTTTGTTGCTGCTAATTGTAAACTCAGATGATTTGCAGCAAATCAGCCCCAGATCAACCAATCTAGATCCCAATCTACCTTCAGCCTACCACTGCAATAGATTAAGTCCATGAAGACAGAAGGCAAAAGCAGTGAGGCAACTCCCAGACTACAATGCTTCAGATACATGTATGTGCTGGAACAATGAATTACAGTGGTACCTCAGGTTACATACGCTTCAGGTTACAGACTCCGCTAACCCAGAAATAGTGCTTCAGGTTAAGAACTTTGCTTCAGGATGAGAACAAAAATCGTGCTCCGGCAGCGTGACAGCAGCGCGAGGCCCCATTAGCTAAAGTGGTGCTTCAGGTTAAGAACAGTTTCCGGTTAAGAACAGACCTCCAGAACGAATTAAGTACTTAACCTGAGGTACCACTGTATGCATTTATACTATTTAATATATACTAGTCCCATATTTGAACTGAGGAAAGCCAAGGCACTGCAAGAGCACAATATATTTCCCTTTAAGAATTCTGCCCAATGATTCAGTGACTGATCTTGACTTCATAGCTGAGAATTCTTAAGCAGAAATAACAGTTGCATTTTAATGATACAAGTACCTTTTGCCATATGCAGAGTGCTTCTCCTTCAACTGCAGCCTTTCTCCTTCCCAGAAGCAGATCTTATGTGAAAGCCCAAGGAATTTTCTAGAAATTAAGCACTGATTCCCCCTTCTGTTGCCAGGAAACTCAGCCACAGAACACAGGCATTCTGTTTTCTTCCACATACCAGCTGATTCCTAGGCCCCCCCCCCTTTTTGCAGCAACTCTTCAAAACAAAGCAGCTTCTTTTTCTCATGACTCTCCCCTCTCTGAACAAGCACTCTGCAATCAACCCAATTTGCACCAAGACTTACCAGGCCTCAGTCCATGCACCTTGACTTGAGCACTGGCGCTGAGTCCTGGAGCATGGGAAGAAAAGTACATCCCAGCACGTGCCAAGTGCCTTTCTGACACTACTGAGCAACTGCAATCTCTTTCTCTCACCCCCCTCATTCAGGAAAAAGTTGAGTGTGGGCCCGCTGTCAAGTGCCTCTGCAACAAACCCACTTCTGGTTTCCTCGCCTTTGCCAGATAACTCCCCTTACTCCAGCAGAATATAAATAATGCCCTTTTATTTTAAATTTTTTAAAAGTACTTACAGCACAGTGAAAGAGGGACTTTTCACTGCTCATATATTATTATGTTTCCCTCCCTCTCTCTGTAATTCAGGCCACTGAGGGAACAGAATGAATATCAATAGCTGGAAGGAACATAGCTGTCAGGTGTCCCTTATTTGAAGGGACAGTCCCTTATTCCAGGGCCATGTCCCGCTGCTGTCCCTTATTGATGGATGTCCCTTAAATGTCCCTTAAATGATGTCCCTTAAATTTCAAAGGGAGCAGCTCCTCTCCCTCCCTCCCTGCCAGCCAGGGAGGAGGGAGGCTCCAACTGTGTTGCTTGGCTGTGTTGCTCACCCAATAAGAAGTCTAAGAACGACTGGGGGTGGTGGAGCTTGCATGCCTTGTGTGTGGCTAGTTAATGCAAGTTGAGGAGGTTTTTGAATGCTGGATGCCATTTTGTTGCACGTGCTGCTGCAAAATTTGCAGTGCAAAGCCAGGCCGGGGAGCCATCTTAAGTTGAGGCTGCATAGGCCTTGTGGTGCATGTGATTCAGATTCTATTCAGTTGAACCTCTGGTTACAAAGTTGGTTGGACAGTGTTCTCGAAGCTACCAGCATGAGTTTGACCAGACTGCAGGAGGACAGGAAGACTGGAGTGCCTGGAACAGGTGAGGCTGCAGGTCCCTTATTTTGGCTGCTGGTCCCTTATTTTCAAGGCTGCTGGTCCCTTATTTTCAAATCTGTAAGTTGACAGCTATGGGAAGGAATGGAGTAGAAATTCATTTGGTTCACTAAAATGAGAAACCTTCCTGATTCTAACTTCCTGAAGCAATAAGTGAACCTGAACATCTGAATTTTTTTAATGATGCAGTTTTCCTACCACAAAAGTCCACACAAAAGGGCATACATTAGTGAAAGTAACTATAAAACTGTATTTGTATTAGGGAAATGTGCTTGCAAAAATGTGCACACTAGGCCAAATTGTGTGCAAAAAATGCATATGTTAGGAGAAACATGCATACAAATTCATACCATTTTCAAAATGTGGACTTTTAAAATAAAAATTTGCAAATAGATGGTGTAATGGGACAAGCTGACCTTAAGGGTGGAAAAATGAGAAGCTGAAATGGACACATCCACCCATCCCTTGGGCAGTCTATCTGTTCCACCTAATAAATATCCTTTTCATTTCCTAGGCATAATAGCATTCTATTCCATAATGGTTTTTCATTTAAATTGATCCCTTGTGTCTATTCCAGAAAGAACAAGCTACATTTGTGCTGTGCTGCGCTGGTCACAATTTTACTGAGACTAGAGACTCAGGTGCCCTATCCACCCAATTAAATTTAGTTATACCATACAGGAGAAAGCCTAGATAAGTTCATTTCTTCTAAGCACACTATGTGAACAGGCACTGCTTGGCAGCTGTGAATTAAATTGAGGGGTAGGGGCAGCCCTGACAGGAATTCTGATGGGGAAAATTTGAGTCCAGAGGAGCTTGCTGCTATGCAAGGGGGACTAAGGAAGGGTGACACCCAGAATATGAAGTGGCAAATGAGTTCATCAGTGCTGACAGTTGTCACTGCTCGTAACAGAATTGAGAGTAATAATCTCAGACATTTTCCTCATTGCTTATAAATACCCACCCCATAGCAGCCGTGTCAGCTGTGTCATGGTAGACCAAAACATCTGGAGGGCACCAGGTTGGGGAAGGCTGCCCTAAAGAATTAAGCCAATGAAACCAGATGACCAGAGGCTATTACCTCCTTCAGGATAGTGAAGAAAATAGCAGCAGTACAATCTCATTAGCAGGGATTTGTATCTTTCCTTTTAAGCCCAAAGCAAATTGAGATACAAGGATTCCTTGCTGCTTAAGATTTCCTTCACCCTCCACTACCCCCCACATGCATTTGAGACATTGTGTGGAAGCAACTATTAAAAGTGCTCCAGAGACACCCTCAGGCCTTGTGCTGTGTCCAGAAGAAGTCTGAGATGCTTGAATGAGCCTGGGACAGTCACAGTGGCAGGAGCACTAAGTGACACTTCCGATTTATTCTCTGACAGATGAAGGGATTCATTAACTGAGATAGAATCATAGCGAACTATCCATTCTGAAAGAGAGCTTAATAATCAGGCTTGGCATTGGAGAATGTCTCCAACTGCCCCAAAAGACCACAAAGTGAATGTGACAAAAGCCTCTTATGCCAAATAAGTTATGTTTCAGCCTAAAACAAGCCATGCTTAAAAGCAATAAATAAATAAATAAAAGCCCTGTTCAGGCATTGGTGCGCTAAATCAGCCAATCTGTAAATTCTGGTCTCACTCAGTTTCTGAATATTCCAATTGTAAGTTCAGTTCATATTTTTGCATCTTTTTGTCAGAATTGTCAGGGCTTTAGTGCTCATTTTTAATGAGCTAATGGACACATTTTTGCATGCCATCTCCCCTTATGTAATACATTTTCCCATTATTTTCACTACGTGTATTTGTATACATTTTTCAGAAATGGAAAATTCAGATAAGTCTGAAGGGTAACTGCATTTCTGCTTACGTAATGTTCTGGGAATTAGGAAGGCTACAATTAAAATGTGACCTGAATTCCCCTCCTTCCCTGCTGCTTGCTGCCTGCATTTCTATCGCCCCCCATAAATTGACAGGTTAACATACAAAGCAGGACGGCTCCTGCATGGAAGTTCCATGTGCATTGCAGAGCTGTGATGGATCCCTGACTCCCCCCACATGTTTACTTACTGAGCTCCTTGGAATAGAATTTGCCATGAGGTAACCAGGCTGAAACAAAGGCGGTGAAGAGGGAAAATCTCGAAGGGCAGGAAATCCACAACTCTGGTCTCTAGTTGGTGCTCAGAAATACCACTTTTCCTTCTCTTCCCCCTTCTAACAATGTATCTTCCACTTTGGAGAAGAGGAGATTATGATAGTCATCTTCAAATATCTGAAGGGCTGTAATGTGGAAGCTTGTTTTCTCCTGCTCCAGAGGGTAGAGTCAAATTACAAGAAAGGAGATTCAGACTAAACATTGGGAAGAACTTTCTAACAATAAGAGCTGTTTGACAGTGAAACACAGAGCTGGCACACCCCATGAGGCAAGGTGAGACCACTGCCTTGGACGGCAGGATCCACAGCAGTAGCAGATCCAGCCTCAAGTGAATGCATTGCCTGCTGCCGCTGTCACAGCAGAAACGAAACATTTCCCCTAGTGAGGAAATAGCAGAAGCTGCCCTCTGGGGTCTTCTGGGGTCTGCACCCACTCAACATGATTCAGAGTGGCCCCTTTCCCACCTCTGCAATGGCCTTTGGTTCCCACTTCATCCACCAAGTAAGGTTGATTTCGTTCCCCTCCCTTGTTCCCAAAGTAGAGAGCCAATGTGGTGTAGTGGTTAAGAGCGGTAGATTTGTAATCTGGTGAACCGGGTTCGCGTCTCCGCTCCTCCACATGCAGCTGCTGGGTGACCTTGGGCCAGTCACACTTCTCTGAAGTCTCTCAACCTCACTCACCTCACAGGGTGTTCGTTTTAGGGGAGGAAGGGAAAGGAGAATGTTAGCCGCTTTGAGACTCCTTTGGGTAGGGATAAAGCAGGATATCAAATCCAAACTCCTCCTCCTCCTCCTCCTCCTCCTCTTCTTCTTCTTCTTTATTCCCTGCTTGTTCCTGATGTAGATCTTCACCCACCGCTTCTTCCATAGAGTGGGAGTGTTTTGTTGTTTGTCTCAGGTGCAAAAACACACAAACAAACAACAAACAAACAAACAAACACAAACACCCACACCCACACACACAAACACCCACCCCCGGTGGAACAGACAACCTTGGAAGTTGATTGGGCTGTCCTTCCTAGGAGGTTTTTACAGTGGCGTAGCGTCGGTTGTCAGCACCCGGGGCAAGGCAAGTAATTTGCGCCCCCTAACCCGTGGATTTGCGCCCCCTAACCCATGGATTTGCCCTAACCCCAGATGTTGCGCCCGGTGCGGCCCGCCCCCCCTGCACCCCCCACGCTACGCCACTGGGTTTTTAAGCAGAGGTTGGATGGCCATCTGTCATAGATTCATTTGTTGTGATTCCTGCATTGCAGGGGGTTGGACTAGATGACCCTTTAGGTACCTTCCATTTCTACAATTCTATGATTCCAAGTAGTTAGGAGAGGAAGAGCCCAGCCATAGCAGCCGAGCCGAATTTATCCATATCACCAGCTCCTTCCTCCAATCCCTTGCTGGTTTCAAACTGTTGGAGGATTTGTGTCCCTGAGCTTCTTTTTTAGTTTCATTTATTTAAATGCCCTGTTCCCAATTGCCCAATTTGTATTTACAGCCGGATGTGATCATATGACATATATATTACGTACAGCCCAAGTCAATCACTGAGATCATTGGGAAAGCACTATTAATGGTTCCCTATAGGCCAGAAGCTCAACTCATGTCCACAGTGAGTCATGCCTTCAGCGTGATGGGCCCAACTCTAGGGAACTCCCTCCCACAAAGTTATAAAGGCACCGCCTCAAATGAGTTTCAGGCACCTGGTCAAACCTTACACCCTGAATGCTTCTCAAATGCTTTACTTTCTAAAATACTGAATTTTATTCAGGTTTTAAATCTTGTATACTGTATTGTAGTGTTGTTAGCCACTTCGGGGTGTAAATGGTGAAATTTGGAATTTAAAATGTGTATTATTAGGAAAAATGTGTACTACATTTTCAGTTTCCCTTCCTTGTCTGCAGAGTTCGCCATGGCACCTCTTTCCTTCATCCTTCCTCCCAGTTCAGCTTTCCTAAGCCACGTGTGTTTGCTGCCCTGCTGTCCGTTTCCCTTTGGCCGAACTCTGCCGTAGCTCACAGTTGTGGCTTTCTCCTCCATCCCTCCTGGAATGTCTGGGGATGCAGCTTAGGGATGGGAAGCTTAGCAGATTTTGTTTGGGGAGGGTGTTTTCCCCATTGCCTGATAAAACTCAGGATACCTCAATTTTCCCCAAGGAACTCATTGCCAGTGTGTAATAGTTAGGCTGGATTTTGCTTGACTGTGTTCCATGAGGAGAAAGAGTCAGGAAAATTGTGGTGGGTCATCGTCAGCCCCCCTCACCCACATCCCACCTCCATTGTCTCTCCAGACGTCTCACCTCTCCTTGTGTGCTGGACACATAGTTCCAAGTGTCGCAGGAGTGTCCAAAGGGCAGAGTTGTGACGTGTTCATGGGAGATTCCTCCAGGAACTTTGAGCCTTTGAGGACTCTCCTCCGACACGTCTTTCCTTCACCCATGGGTAAGTCTAGCTTGCTGCTAAGGAGCAAGCAGAATGCTTTTCAGGCAAATGGCTATAAGAGGGATCCAATTGGTATTTTGCCCAGTTATTATGTCACAGTACTCGCTTGTCCATTCAGAAAGCCCTTCTGCAGTTTCCCAGCACTGGAGCTTCTAGGGACAATGTTAAGTGGAAGGTTACAAATCTCTCCAGCTATGTTCATCTCTCTTTCACCTTTCCCATGCTACCTCGTTTCTTACTGGAGATACCAGGATTTGGACCTGGGCCCTGATGCAAATGCTTTACTACAGTGCAAGAGGTCTTTTTCTTTTATGGTGTACCAATTTAGGCTCCCTTGCTGCCACCTACTGGATAGCTAAATGATTGGCTCAGTAACGCTACTGAGCGTCTTAAAACACATTCCTGTTCCCCTCAGTGCCATTTCAAGCCACATTTGCATTTGTGATGTAGAAATGTCCTCAACTGATCACATTACCTGATTTGTTTCCGCAACCCCCCTAAATTCCAATTAAGTGAAGCAGTCATCTGCATATGTGTTGTCATCTGCACATGTGCAATGGCTGTCTGAGCTGTACACACCTCACCTTGACTTCATCTTGCGTTTTCAAATCTAATCAAAGCTGCTTTGAGGGAAATCGCTTCAAACAGGAGTATTTATTGAGAAACTACATGATAGATATGGATTGGGGCTGACATAATGTGTACACAGCTTTGAACATCAGACTTGGAAGCACACATGAGCTGGAATAAAGGGTAATGTGCACTCAGCCTCAATCCACTTGCTCATTTTCCATTCCATTTGCCCATTTTTTGCCTATGATTCCTATTGCAAGACAATAGTGTTCGCTTGCTGACATGGGGCAGATGTTATCAAGGGAGGCATGTTAATTAGATGTTTTGGTCCATGAGTTAATTTGCAAAAGCTTAACAACAAAAACACCCTTCTGCTAATGGTCTGCTTTTCTGTTTACCCAGGCATTTGGAATGTAATTAACCTTCCTGCAGACACTGCTACTTTACATATGCTGTTTGTTACAATGCTGCTAACATTTTAAATAATTATTGTTGCGCTGTGTTCTTTGCCCCTCAGCTTACATTGCAAGGGAAAGGACGTTAATGAATTCCCCAAAACACAGAAACGACAATAGTCATTTGGACACTGGTAACAGGCTACAAGAAATAAGGACAAGACTAGGAGAAAGAATGCCGGTTTATTAGGTCAAGGCTAGTGTACAGCTCTTGCTACTGCCTGGAGCATGCTGGCTGGGGATGATGGGAGTCCAGAACTCCTGTGAGGCATCAGGATGGCCAAGGCTGGGCTAAGCAAGTTATGCATGTACACTCCAGGGACTGCAATGCATCAGTTAGATGTGGAAATACGACAATCCACCAGATCAATATAGATTTGGGCATTAAAGCATACCATATTTTTCTTCAAATGTTTGTAAGCAGGGCAGGGAGATCAAACAGAGGCAAAGGAACAATTTTCACCACATCCATCAAGGCTAGAATAAAAGGCAATGGCTTTGAAACCCCAGGAAAGTAGACTGGCATTATTAACCTCCTATCTGCACTCGATGAAGTTGCCCGGTGAGGTTGTGGGAATGCCTTATGCAAGTCCTGATTCATGATGGGGAAAGTGTGGGAGAACAGTAGTTCAAGGAGGACGTCACATAGATGAGGGTGAATTAAAAAGAGCACAAGGGGTGCAAAATCCACATTCTGCCAAGGTATGGACAAACCCCCATACCTTGGGGGTGCAAATAATTCTAGACCTTATTTTAAAAGAGATGGATTTCCAGCCATCTTTTCATCTAATAGCACAACGTTGGAGGCTACATTCTGAACGTTGGAAGAGCCCAAGCCTATCCGTATTTTACAGTGATCCATAGTCACTAAAGTGCCTTCCTCAGGCTATGGCCTATGGCAGTGTCCTTCTATGAGAAGCAAGACAGTCAGCTAGTTGGACTTTTCTACTTAGTTTCATCCTTGTCTAGAATCTCTACGGAGAGAATCTCTTCATCACCTTTAGGTGCTGGAGTTATGCAAACCGTAACAGAGTGATCTGAAGATTTTGAGACAATCTTCTCTGTTCTGCTGCAGTCATCTGATTTTGGGGGACCAGCTGGTGAGCTATGAACAGCTGGTGATTTAGGTAGAACTGATCTTCGGGAGCCGGCAGGTGATCTGTGACTGGCTGATGATTTAGGTGGAACTGATTTCTGGGAGCCGGCTGGCGATCTATGACTGGCTGGTGATTTAGGTGGAACTGGAGTGGCACTGGCCTCCTGAAAGACAAAGGTATCATGCTGGTGGTTACCTGAATATGGGGCATGCTTGGTATCTGGAGCAGGGAGATGTCTGGCACAAGTCTGCCTGGAAACAACCCTCACCGATCCAAAAATAATCTATCTTTCTAGTCCCTGATGTGTAGGGACTCTCAGTAGTATTCAAAGAACAAAAGTATATTCTCACCCCATAGCCAAAGTGCTTTTGTTCAGGGTGCTAGCCAGCCAGTTGGGTTACAGGCAGGAAACTAGGAGCTGTTCAGGGCTGAAGAAGCTCTCCCTCTTGACACCCACCATTCAGCATAAGAATTCAGGAAAATTCTGTGCTCCTGGTGTCCACTGAGCTCTTTGGGAGGAAGGGGTTTTAGTTGCTCCCTTTTTGTGTTTTTCAAAAAATGTTTGTATTTCGGCAAACATTTAGGTTCACCCGAGCCCATCGCTACTTCAGTGACCTTGTTTTGCTACCATCCCTGTTGACACTGGGGCACTGAGCTTGCTGCTAGAGGAAGCTATAAATAAATAGGAAGCACCCTATTTATTTATATGCTCTAGTTTCAGCCCGAGCTTTGAAAACATGCCAGTCCAGAGCTCTTGCACAGATTAAGTCTTGCCTAGGGGAAAGGTTTGTTTTGTTTTAAAAAGCTAGGGAAATCAGACACATTGAGCCAAAGGTAACAAAGTCGCAACATCTCTAAATGAGAAGTGGCCTTGGGATGCTGGTGCTACTGAGCGGAATGGTGGCAGGGCAGGGAGATAAGTGTTTAACCATTTCCCTGCTGCTCATTATATTGTTTTTCAGCTCAAAAACAGCCCTCCTTCAGTTGCTCTTCCCCTGTGGGGTCCCAGCTGTAAAAACACCATGGAACTTCCTAACTTGTTAGGTTCTTCTACCCCATTTCCGGAGAGAACTCACAGTTGACATTTGCAGCTACTTTTTCTGTGCATTTACCTGCATAGCTTTCAGCTCTTTCAATTTCCATCTGATATGAGCCAACCGCCCTTTGCCTCCCATCTTTCCTGCAGCGAATAAGGCGGCTTGGAAGAGCTTAGGAGTCCCAGCTCTTGGAGGAATGATGATGCCTTTGCTTTTGTCATCCTTAGTTTTGCTGTTGTTTTTCAGCATTCTCCTAAGAACAGAAAGGGAAAACAGGTATTTTCACACATTGTTCAGGTGTTGGGAATATTAGGTGCCAATGAGCTGCTGAGCCTAAATTTCAACGTGGACTCATGAAACTTTGGACTTGATAGAGAGTATGGCTGTGCACACATAGCAAACATACCAGCACCTGGCTATCCTGAAGCTCACCTGGCCTTCTTCCGCAGCAACTTCTGAGACTCTGGATAATGCACTAAAATTTCATTCAAATCTTTCTTTTCCAAGATGAAAAGGTTAGTAAATCCATGAGCCACAACATTCGCTGTGCGTCGATTTCCACCTCCCACAGCTAGTAAGCTAAGAAAAAGAAAAAGACATCAACTGGGGACTCAATCTGGGGACTCAACATCTACTATTGAATACATTGGGGCACTAAGCTTGGCTCCTGTGCCTTTTTTCTCAGAGTCTCCTGAGGACCTCATTCAGCATCAATGAAATATCTAGCTTCCAGCAAGAGCTTGTATGACTGCACACTCCACAAGATCTTGTGAGATCTCACCAGAAACCGGTGCCCCTGCCAGCACCGCTTCTCCACTGGCAGCAGAGGTGGCGAGATGCCTGTGTGGAACACCACCTCATGGGCTTCTGCTGCTTGAGGCAGTCACCTCACCTTGCCTCATGGGTGGGCTGGCCCTGAACCAAATTGCTCTTCTGCATTTCCATAATGAGAGTTTGGCAGAAGGAGGCATGGGAAATGGGTACAGATTATTGGTAAACTGTATAATTTTTCAGGTGTCATTTTTCAATTCATCATAATTTGCTTTCTGGGTTCTGCACTGTGCATTCTGCGTTCCTCATTAGGTGATGGAATTCTTCAGAGTTTTGAAAACCCTGTTGTCACCGTCTTTATAGATACAGATTTCTCTTTCTGTATTAATTCAGGAGAAGTAAAAACTCTGCAGGAATATGACTCATGGACAATTGAATAATAAGTATAGCCTATTTCATGCGGATTTCTATGTCTCCAAGAGAGAGCTTCAGTTGTTCAGTTAGAATGATCTCATACTTTCCTTTTTTATTAGATGATTTATCTACTTTAATGTGCAATAACTCCACTGAATTTCTCCTATTATTATAGACCCTCCAGTCATTTGTCCATTTTTTGGGGGGGGGGACACTTCATACAATCTTGATTGATTAGGAGTGTATTTGTTAGCCAAAGTATATTTAGCCCCCTCTGTAGTTGAAATCTAGAACAAAATCAGATAGTTGCCATGTACATCTCTTTATATCCATTCAATTTCAAGATTCAAGGGTGGAAAGGATAGTCAAAGTACCTATATTTCTTTGTTATCAGGACTTCTCTTATCATCAGGGAAATCTTTTTCAGTTGAAGGAAAAAAATTACCTGAAAAATCTGCCGATCTCATTTTGGATGATAAGTAAACAAGGCTGTACATGACTAAACTGTTATCTTTCTGAGCCCCTTTCTTCTCCTTCCTGCTGCCAAGCCCAGTTTCCTCCCCACATCGACATTCTCCATCTGTCTGACCTTATTTCTCCAAACACAGATCCAGCTTTCAAAGTCACAAGCACCGTTTTCCCATCAGGTCCTCCGAGCACCTTGACTTGCCCGACTTGAATGATGTACATCTCTCTGCCAATTTCCCCCTGAAGTAACAAGGAGGAAAAGTGTTCTTTGCAGCACCAGGGATCCTTTGCCCTTCAGGTTTCAGACTGACTACCCGAGTTTTAAATGTTGTTCTATTTATTTTTTATTGCTGCTTTCATGTCATAGAATCATAGAATTGTAGAGTTGGAAGGTATCACGGGGGTCATCTAGTCCAAGCCCCTGTCCCTGAGATTGTCTCATGCTCTACCAACTGAGCTATCAGAATAAAACAACAACAACAACTGTAATTTGTTGAGGGTGCTGGGAATTGTTAGCTCTGTAAGGGGTATCACCCATAACAAACTACCATTCCCAGGATTTTTTGGGGGAGGGGGTGAGAGGAAGCCATGACTCTGAATGATGGAGAACAGTACTATCAAGGCATGGTGCAGAAAGGACCGCCAACCACTACAAACATTTTCATAGTCACTGAATCCAAAGTCACTGAAAACTGGGTACTTAAAATGTCATGCAAGTATTCCCACACCTCACCCCTCATTCCACAGTTCAGATCAACCCTACTTTTCACTTCTTAGACAAAGCTGGTTACCTTCTTACAGACGTAATCATTGGGCAGGTACACCACAGATCTGAGCCTTTTCAGCATGTCAAAAATCATTTGCCGGTCACAACCCTGAATGCAAAGGAAGGAAGAATCAGTTGGCTTGTACAAGCATGTCTGGATTTAAAGTAAGCGAATCCCTGAGGGGGTGTGGACCATACCTGAAAAAGAGGCACCTTGCTAACAATGTCATAGTTCACATCAACTGCAATGTCCAACTTCATCTTGTCTGGCAGCTGCATTAGCAATTCCGATTCGTCTGCAGCAAAGGAAGTGTGAGGAAGAGTTTGCCTTTCTTGAAACCGCGGATTAGAGAATAGCCAGCGCACATATTTAAAAACTCAAATAGCAGCTGCTTAGAGTGGATGACTGATAACTAGCGGGATCTCAGGAGTCAGGGAGGAAGGATTAAACCTTTTCCCCCCTGCAGTAGTCCAGACACCAACAAAAAAATCACTCCTCCAAAGCTGCTATTTTCATAGGAGAAAAAGGTCCTATTGGCATCAATGAAACCATAGCAGGGAAGGAAAAGGTTAAATTTCTCACCCTGCTTGTAATTATCAGTCTCTTCCTCCCCACCCCCACACTTGTGGCTGCTACTTGTGTCATTCAATTCACCTGAAATGTAAATATGCATTCAATATTATGGCTAGTTTGGCCCTAAACTGGGGTAGCCAACATGGCACCCTCCAGTGGTTGTTGGACACCACATCCCAGCAGCCCCTGCAGCCAGCCAATAAGTAGTGGACAGGGATGCTGAGAACTGGGGCCAAGCAACATCCAGAGAGCGCCATTTTGGCTAGCCTTGACCTAAGCCGTATTGAACAACCAGAGGAACACCTTACGAAGCCAATATTCAAAGCCCTAGTTCAGTCTTACCCAGCATGCCTTGAGAGTGCCAAGTGTACTCATACCACGTTTTGACTCTATTCTGAACAGATCGGGGGATTTTGTACAAAGCCATGTATCTAATTGTGTTGTCCATACAGCTCCGATAGTATGTCTGTCCAGCGGTGGCAGCCCCAACAACATCTCTCATCTGTGTGAGATAAAGAGAAAACCATTCAGGGAATTTTTGTTCAGCATTGCTTACCTACACCATTGAACTATCTCTGCCTTCCCCAACCTAATGCCTTCAAACTAAAGCTTCCAAGCTTCAGGTGGCTGTGCTGATGGAAGTTGATCATGGGGCAGTGGGGGGTTAGGGAGCACCAGTTCACAGAGGGCTGAGTTACTAATGGGAGTAAGTTATGGTTCCCAGAGTCCCCTGTAAAGAGGGACTGACTGTTAAGCCACTGTGGAAATTGTAACACTGTGAGGGGAATAGGGGCCTCCTAACAACTCTCAGCACTCTTAACAAACTACAATTCCCAGGATTCTTTGGGGGAAGCCATGACTGTTCAAAGCAGTATAATTGTGCTTTGAATGTATAGAGTGAATGTGGCCTGAATTAAACAAACGGCTAGGCAAGTAGCCACAAATTTCTTCAGTCGTGAAATAAAACCAGAACTCATGTTGAGATGTTTTATTGTATGAGATTGTAGGGTAATTTCTTTCTTTCTTTCTTTCTTTCTTTCTTTCTTTCTTTCTTTCTTTCTTTCTTTCTTTCAACTGGAACATGATACCTGAATGGTGGCCATTCACTTTGTAGAGTCGAGAGCCTGGGAATGCCTTGATGTTAACTTTATCCATGAATAGGCTGGGGAAAGTCCCAGTTTCCACACAACAGAGCCCAACACTTTCTAAGCATCTGCTTACATTCTTAAAGAGTTTCCCCTTCCCCAGCATTGTTTTAACAGACTTTTAAAATGTGAATACTCCTCAACTCATGCCAGCCAGGGCAGAAAGTGGGCGAGTCAAAATGCAAATTTTTACTCTGCTGCCTCCAGACTGGTGTAGCAGAGATGCGTGAATAGCACCCATTGCCAATAGCTGGACCCCTCCCCACCCTCTAAAATGCTCTGTTTCAGGGGTTTATTGCTGGCCATCACTGGCAAGGGTATTGCCAATGGTAGCTTCTGCCCGCAGCTTTTGGTGGGCACAGTGGGGACCTCTGCAGTGGCAGAGGCACCCTGTCTGCAGAGTCCACTGCATCCTAAACCTTCACTGCATCCTAACCCCCTCTAGGTTGGCAGAATCAGGGCAGGGGGAGGAACAAGGATTGTTGTGTACTGAAAAGGCATGGATTGTTTTCTTACCTGACCTATCATGACAGAGAAAGCAAAGACACCTGTGAAGTAATTGAGCAGCTGAAAGATGATCTCAAAGAGGGTCTCTGGGTCTGGCAGTCCTCCAATTGTTATCAAAGTCTTGACAGCCCAGTAATAACAGCGGATATAGCTTATAAAAAAAAGATATGAGAGGATAAGAATGCCCAAGCAACTGATCTACTACTGCTTTTATCCTGTAACAATGAATTATACCAGCCTTCCCCTACCTAGTGCCTTCTAGATTTTTTTGCTTGATGGGAATTGTAGTCCAAAACATCTGGAAGGCACCATGTTGGGGGTGGTTGGATTATAGCAATGCAGAAAGGAAATATATAATGAGTACCTGTTTCCTTCCCCATTGTAGACCCAGGCAGTTGAGCCCAACCCCTGAGAGGAGGATGCCCAGTAATATAAACATGAGTTCACATGTAAGCTGAAGAGCAGGTAGGCTGTGATCCTTACCACTCTACAAAGAGGGTGAAGAAAGACGACAATGTTAACAAAATACTCTTTAAGTTGTTCTCTAAAACAATCTCACTTTTCATGTCTGCATTCCCATTTGCAACCTATAGAGCCACTAGTGGTCAATTGTACTTATGTATGGTCTTAGGAAAAAATAGCTTATATTATAGTGATTGTTATATGGTAGTTACACTGGATATGCCAATGGAAAGTAGGCACTTTGGCCCTCCTATTCCATAAGTTTGCCTTCATACAGATTTTCTTTTAGGAGCATCATCTATGTGCAACTTCAAAAATAGTTTTAAAACGTGCAGAGGTGAGAAGGGGCCAGGGGTCAATCAATGATGGTCGCTGGAGGTCTCCCTGTGAAAATGTAGTCGGGGCAGAAGGCAGATTGCCATGAACCTAGTGAGTTCTAGGGAAAAAAAGGCATTGGCCTTATCTAAAAATTTGTCTAACCCCCACCCAGTTTATACCATAACAGATTGGTTAGGCTTTAAAGTGCTACGAGATGCTTGGTTGTTTTCACCTCAACAGCCCAACACAACTGCTGCCCTCTGAAAAAACGTCGCATGCTGTGAATTCTGGAAATAATGGAATTACATTAGACTATGTAGATCAACATGCAGCTTTTCTCTTCAGAAGGTCTCAGGGCTCACCCAGGCTTCTGCTCATCCCACTGCTTTCACCCAGGGAAGCCTGATAGAGCAAATTTGGTTTTCCTCTTAGTGATGCTTGCTCTGTTTTCCACACTAAAGAGTGGGTTTTATTGAGGAAAGCGGTGTGGCAAATGGAAAAACACTTGGATCCATGCTTTCTAGGCACAAGACAAGTTAAGGGTAGGTGATCCCTCAGTTTGGGGGGGGGGGAAATCAGTACAGTGGTACCTCGGGTTACATACACTTCAGGTTACAGACTCCACTAACCCAGAAATAGTGCTTCAGGTTAAGAACTTTGCTTCAGGTTGAGAACAGAAATCGTGCTCCTGCAGCGCGGCGGCAGCAGGAGGCCCCATTAGCTAAAGTGGTGCTTCAGGTTAAGAACAGTTTCAGGTTAAGTACGGACCTCCGGAACGAATTAAGTACTTAACCCGAGGTACCACTGTACAAAGAGAAAGTTATGAAAGGAACTAAAATGCTGCAATGCTCCTGAGTCTCCCCTCTTCCTATAGCAGCTGCATTCAAGAGTGAAGAGGGTCAGCATCAAAAGCTTACCTCACCTGTAAACATATGCCTTGCTCAGAATAGCTTCAAGCCGATTGTTAAACTCAAAGAAGGCCTTGTACTGTGGGACAGAATGAAAAGTACAGATGAGCACCAAGAGCAGTTCAGGGACAAATGGAGAAATATTTCACAATAAAATTAGCTGGAAAAGCTCCCGGCACTTTTTCTTAATTACTGAAATAATGATTTGGTGGGTGTCCCTTCAGCAGCACCTGAATCAAATTCCTTGAAAGTGCTTTGAAGGGAAGGTACCTGAAAGGTCATCAAGATCAACCCACCTCCTGATGCTAGAAATCCACTGCCACAGAATTCCTAGCAGGAGGCTATCCAGCTTCTGTTTTAAAATGTCTAAGAAAGGAGATTCAGGTAGGTAGCCGTGTTGGTCTGATGCAGTCGAAATAAATTAAAAAATTAAAAAATTGTCCAGTAGCACCTTAGAGACCAACTAAGTTTGTTCTGGGTATAAGCTTTCATGTGCATGCACACTTCTTCAGATACCCTGAAGTCACCAGACCCTTATATATAGTGGGAAGGTGGGGTGGGGTTCTTCTTACACATGCTAAAGCTATTTTTGGTCACCTGCATACTATCCCATGCTTTTTCCTGTAGGACTAATGCAGTCATCAACAGGTTTACCATACCCATTGAGTCAATCACCCATCTCCTACGACCCTTCTGAGAAAAACCCCACCCCATACTTAGTTGGTCTCTAAGGTGCTACTGGACAATTTTTTAATTTATTAAGAAAGGAGAGTCTGCCACCTTCCAAGGCAGTCTATGGTAGCAATGGAAGGATCTGCAAATTTAGGATCTCTGGATGAGCCCAAAGTGACAGCCCTTCAAATATTTAAAGGTTTCAATAAATACCTCAAGTGCATTTCCCACTTTCAGCAAGCCCAGCAAAAAAAGGGAAAATGTTCTTCCTCCCCTTCCCTGTTTTGCACATCTACTAAAACACAACAAAAAGAGTTTTGAAAATAGGTTGTAGGAGCGTAACTCGTCCTGACTCACCTTTAAACAGCGAGGCAAGCGCAAGAGAGGATG
Organism: Podarcis filfolensis; assembly: GCF_964270895.1. NCBI lineage: Eukaryota > Metazoa > Chordata > Lepidosauria > Squamata > Lacertidae > Podarcis > Podarcis filfolensis. The sequence goes on along the minus strand of NC_139611.1, from coordinate 53,021,050 downwards.
GAAACCCACTTTGAGGTAAAGAAAATCCAGTGGAAGAAGGCAGATCACATCCATCTGGAAAGAGGCACACAGCCCACCCCCAAAAAAAGATATTAGCAACTTGATCTGCCAACACTATCACTGCATGTAATTTGATGGCACCTTTAAATGGCTTTACAATACTTATTGTGTTTGTCACCTCAGCATCTCTGCTTTTCATGTGCGGAACTGGAGCTAGGAGACAGTGACTTGCCTCTGACCACATAATGGTGTCAGGCAATCCAAGTGGGGCGAATGCTTCCCATCAGAGGCACAAAGAGAGCATTCAGCACCTGTTAAAAGGCCACCGTGCAGGAGCTAAGAAACCAGGGTGGTTTTGAAGGGCAAGGGAAGAGATGCAAGGGGAACAGAGGGATGAGGTAGAGGCCAGGCGTGGTGTAGTGGTTAGAGTGCCAGGATAGGACCTGGGAGACCAGAGCTCAAATCCTCACTTGGCCATGAAGCTCACTGGGTAACCTTAAGCCAGACACTGTCTCTCAGCCTGACTTCCTTCATAGGGCTGTTGTAGTGGTTAGAGTGCCAGGATAGGACCTGGGAGACCAGAGCTCAAATCCTCACTTGGCCATGAAGCTCACTGGGTAACCTTAAGCCAGTCACTGTCTCTCAGCCTGACGTCCTTCATAGGGCTGTTGTGGGGATTAAATGGGAAGGGGGAAGACCACACCACTCTGAGCTACATTAAGGAAAGGTGGGATATAAATGTAATAATAAATAAATGAAACTAGAAGGGAAAGAGGCAAGTTAAAAAGGGACATTTCTGCTGTCTCTGCGAGGACAACAAGGAGGAGGGAAAAACAGGAAGAGGAAAAAGATGGAAGGGCCTGGGGCTCTTAGCCCCAGAGGTGAGCCGGAAAGAGGGAGGGGGTGAAAAGCAGCAAGCAGGAGATGAAACAGTGCAAAGGGACAGCGGAGAGGAAAGATATTCAAGGCAAGAGCCTGGGAAACAGGAAGATGGGAGAAAAGACAGCAGGAGGGACAATGTTGCATGTAAAACAAAACACAGTGGCATCCTGTGATGAAAGAGGCCAGCCAAACTCTTTGAGTAAGGTCCCCATCAGGAGAAACCACCAGGGGCTCAGAGCCCCAGGTGGTTTCTTCTGTACTGAGATCCTTCATCAGGAGATTCCAGATATTTGTCAGGTTCAGCCCTGTCCAGACCTTGAACTTAAAAGTCTCCTCAAAGTAGGACTGTTTGCAACTTTGCAAAGCACATTTGTTTACATAAGTGAATTATATATTAAAAAACCTACCATTTTAATATTTGATTGTGGCATGGATGAGCGCTTCATATAACTAAAATTGCTGTAGTTGAACTAAAATGATGCAACTCTTAATTTCTAGGCACCGATCATTTTACATACGACAGCCTTCCCCAAACAGGTGCCCCTAAACAGCTGGGGAGGGGGCACAATGGAAGTTGTAGTCCAAAACATCTGGAGGGTGCCAGCTGGCAGAATGCTGAATTAAAACAAGTAAGGAAAATGGTACAGACCTTGAAGCGGCCTGACTTCAGATAGTTCTTCCTCATGGCCTTTTTATCAGTCTGGAAGAGGAGGCAAAAGGAGAGGAGGCATCACCACTTGTTTCATAGCGGAAGAAGAGATGCATCCATCAGAGATTTGCAAATAATGGGCAGCCACACAGCCAGGAAAGAAGCAAGGAATGAAAGCCTGTCCACCAACCAAAATTTAAAATATATTATGGGTACCCCCACACTGGCTGTTTCTGTCAGATCCAAAGTGTCCACAGCTAAGAGAGGTCCTTGGACGGTGAAGATAAATAAGCTTGCCCAATGGCAGGGCTGGGGAACCTGTGGCCCTCCAGACATTGTTGGAGCCTAACTCTCATCATCACTGACTATCGGGTGTGCTGGCTGTTGGAAGTAGAGAGTTCAACAACATCTGGAGAGCCACAGGTTCTTCATTTATGGTTTGTGATCTTTAGCCACACAGGGTTTTCACAGAATCACAGGGCTCATCCACATTGGCCTGTGCCTAGAAAGCATGGGTCTGAACAATTTCCCCCTTGCCCCACTATATTCCCAGAGAAAACCTGTTCTTTAGTGATAAATTGGAAACCAACATCAATCCATAGAAAACCCAAATTGCTGTTTGTTCCTAATGAGCACGAAAGAATCGTTTCCCTAGGGGGAAGCAGTGGGACAAGAGGAAGTGTGGATAAGCCCATAGGATTGTAGCACTGGATGGTTCCCAAAGGGTGCTCTAGCCCAACCTCCTGCAAAGCAGGAGTCTCAACTAGAGAATCCCTGAAGGATGGCCATCCTACCTTGGTTTAAAAAACTCAAATGAAGGAAAGCCCACCACCTTCTGAGGTAGTCCAGTCCATTGTGCAACAGCTCTCACCATCATAAAATTCTTCCTACTGTTTAGTTGGTATCTCCTTTCTTGTAATTTGAATCTATTTGTTCAAGCAGCAGAAAACAAGCTTGCTCCATTTTCTGTGTCACAGCCCTTTAGATATTTGAATATGGCTATAATCTCATATAGCTTTCCCCTGGGGAAACCTGTGGTTTAGCACTGAATCAGAACAAACTGCAGTCAGGTTTTCTGCGGATTGCTGTCTGCTCCAATTTAGTGCTAAGGAGTGTGTTTTCTCGGGGAAAGTGGTGGAGCAAAGGAATGGGACAAGCAGGAAAGTGTTCAGATCCATGCTTCCCATGCACAGGACAAGTAGAAGTGTGAAAGGCCCTCAGTCTTCTCTTATCCAGGCTAAACATTCCCAGCTCCCTCAACTGTTCCCCATAAGGCCTGGTTTCCTCATAATGCTTGGCTTTCTCAAGGACTAAAAGGTAAAGGGACCCCTGACCATTAGGTCCAGTCGCAGACGACTCTGGGGTTGCAGCGCTCATCTTGCTTTATTGGCCAAGGGAGCTGGCGTCATGTGGCCAGCATGACTAAGCCACTTCTGGCGAACCAGAGCAGCACATGGAAACGCCGTTTACCTTCCCGCCGGAGCAGTACCTATTTATCTACTTGTACTTTGACATGCTTTCGAACTGCTAGGTTGGCAGGAGCAGGGACCGAGAAACAGAAGCTCACCCTGTCGCGGGGATTCAAACCGCCGACCTTCTGATTGGCAAGTCCTAGGCTCTGTGGTTTAACCCACAGCGCCACCCGCGTCCCTTTTAATCCACAGTGCCACCCGCGTCCCAAAACGTCAGGGGCTAATCCAATAGAACAAAGGCCTTATGGGTGTCACTTACTATGATGTCTCCTCTTTGGACAAATTGCAGGCGGACCTGAAAGATGCTGATATCCAAAATGTAGATGAGGTCACAGAAATAGTCCACAGCCATCCAGTAATAAACATTTGCAGGTGTTTGGAACGGGAAAGCCCAGCGGACTGGAATCAGCCAACAGTTCCAATTCCATGCCAAAACCACAATGAAGAGCCACAAGATGTACATCAGATCTAGAGTGGGAGGGGAAAACCCAGAACAGACTCAGGAGCTCTGCTAGTTGCCAAGAACTTATCCTGCTTCTCTTGTTTAGGGTAACTCAGTGGAATTATAGGAACTGAGCACAGCAGCATGGGGGTCCAAAATAACAGGACCTCAAAATAGAAGGCAAACCAGTTCCTGCGGGATCAGAGAATGAGAACTTTGTTTTAGTAGTTCTCAACCATAAATGTGCTCCATGAATGTTCTCCACTATAGTGCTTTTTTTTGCTATGAATAAAGTTGATTAAGAGATGGAGCCATTCCAGCACCCACCTCTCAGTTTAATCGTGAACTCACTGGGTGGCCTTAGACAAGCATTTATCTCTCAGCCTTAGGTCTCCATCTGAAAATCTGAAAATCTGGGGACATCTACACACTGGCCTAGGGATTCCAGGTAGGGATGGAGCAGGAATTTGATTCTGTTCGCATTTGAATTGTTTGGAATGGATGAAACAATCTATTTCTGGTCTCTGTCAATTTTGAATGCATCTTCACAATTCCACTCCATCCCATTTCCATATTAACCTCCAATATTTTAAAAGAGGTATGTAAATTTGTATTACAATACAAACACATGTGTTATGTCACAAAGCACATATAGAATATTTGTGAATTTCTAAATGTATTTTGTACTAAAATGCACCTTTTAAATGCATTTTGGTATTTTATTTTTTAGCTGAGCACTTTATAGTGCAATTTGAAGGAGTGTGGACTTATCCAAAGGATCATTCAGGAGGTTTGAATGAAGTTGGCTGACTTAAAAATGGAGTTCACTGCTTTATCCCTCTTCAGTGCCTGTTTCCAAAAAGAGATGCTCAGCATCAAGCAACCTGCCCATCAGCCTCTGGCCTGTTCCTGTTAGAATTCCTGCTCCATGATTGCAGTCATGGGATTTTTGTCTATCACATGACGGTGTCTGTTTTGACTCCACAAAGTGGGAAGTGACGGAGACAGGATGTTTGTGTTACTGTGTTCCGTGAAGTGGGACTTTTGTCCTTTGTTCACTCTCTCTGCTGTCTGATGCTAGAGAGAGAGGGAGCCATGTTGCAGTGCTCCAGGTGTGTTTATATGTAAATAAAGTAGATTAGCCAAAATGCTGAGTTGCTGAGGTCTGTTACGCAAGCTGCGAAGACTCTGCGGATCCCTAAGTGTGCCGATGTCTGTTGGCATCGGTCGCTGTAATGTTTGGGCAGAAGAAAGCTGTTGAAGCTCCCAAATGAAAGACCAGGAGGGAGAGAACATGTCAGTCGGGCATGTGTCTCTGCCAGGGTCCTACTCAAGAGTAGGACGAGCTACTGACATGGCCATCCCCCCCCCTGCTTAATATTCTACAGCAGGCTCTTCGGTCAAAAACCCATTCCAGGTACTCACTGGTGAGCGGGTCAATGCTGCTAGGGAACTGGCATTTTCTTGCACGTGGGGGACTTTGCTTCTTTCCACCCTTCTCACTTGCTCCCTCTTTTTCTTCTGGAGGCTTTTCTTTGGAAGGTGCTATGGGAACAAGTGAAAACCAGGCAAACTTTGGAATCAAAACCATTGCTTTTAGCCAGCCTTTGACCATCTTAATTGATACTAGGTGTGCAGAGGCTGCAGTTATTCAACGAGAATAAAAAATCTCTGCACATGCTTGGGCACTGTGGTGCCCTCCAGATGTTTTGGACTGCAACTCCCCTCAGCTCAAGCCAACTGGGGTGGATAGGACCAAGAGTCCAAAATGTCTGGAGGGCATCAGGTTGGGAAATGCTGCTTCTGAGTCTTTAATCATTAGACACAGAAGGCCTCCATGTACTTTGGTGCTCAAGTTACCCATCCTCTGGTGATGGTCATGCCCCCCCCAACTCACACCCAGAGTCAGTTTTTACATGCAGCTGATTTCTGCTTCGCCTAGAAGAACCTGGTATCAAAGGATGGAGAGAGAGTGTGTGTCTGGAAAGTTGCTGCGCCCATTTGCTAATCAGCAAGACCTTTGACATAGCAGCCATCGGGGTCAGCTATCAGGGTCCAGCAAAGCTTATGCTGCGCATCCTAAGGAAGCTGAAGAGAAGCTAAATCCCTGCTGCAAAGTGCTAGTTTGATTGAGTCCAAGCTTTGCAAAGCTTATTTATGCTTCAGTTAAGTAAGTGCACTATGGCTTCAGAAACCTCAAAAGTCATGTTGCAATAAGCAATTGGCAACCCTTGAAAAGGAGCTTGTCAGAAGGTGACAAGGAGCAGAGAGATGTTTCAGAAATAGGTTGAATATCTTTAACCCCCTGCTAGACACAGGACCCCCCCCCCCCGAGAAAGGAGAGCCTTCAAGTTTTGTAATAGATGGTGCTGGTCTCACTTACACGCCACGGGGGTTTCCTCGTCAGAAGAAGCATCTGGGTCAATCAATTTCTCTTTCACTTTCTCTGTTCGGTCTTTAAAGAGACGCACCAGTTCTTGCAGACGGTCATTGATAACTGCACTGTTTTGGCTTGCTGTTGAGCTGCTGCGATCTGGCAAACTATAGTAAAACCAGGCCAGATATTATGAATGAAAACTTTCCCATTGCTTAATGCTATAATCACCAGAAGTGATATTATGAATGAAAACCTTTTCATTGAACAATGCTATATTAATTAATTCTAGGCCCAATTTTAGCAAGTTGTAGTGAAGGAGGGACCATTTCTCCTCATATACACATTTTTTAAATGCCATTGTGCCTAATATACCAATATTTGCAAGCAATTTTCTCTAATATAATACAGTTTCGTATGTTGTTTTCAATAATATATGCATTTTACGCACTTTGCTCTAATATACACATTTTGTACGTACTCATATTTTGATAGGTTTGCAAAATTCAGAGAAGTGAGGATTTAGAAGGTTCACCTCGTTTCAAATTGTGGATTATTTTGGGAATCACGAATTAGGTACATAAATTGTGAACTGAAACCTAATTTCTCCCACATGCCAAGCTGTAGGTCTTCTCCATCTTGGTGCCCTCCAGATGTTTTAGACTACAACTCCCATCAGCCCCGGCCAGTGTGGCTATGCTCCCATCAACTTCAGCATCATATGACTGGGGTGGCTAGCTAGGACCAATAGCTGCTGTAGTTCAAAATATCTGAAGGGCACCACCAAGTTGGGATGGAGGCTATAGGCAGATGAATTATAGGTTTCTTACTGACTGGTGGGTAGCTTTTCAGTGTGGCTTGACTTTCATTCATTACATTCTTTGCTTTGCAGCCTGGAGGGCTGGAGTACACTCTAGCAAAGTCTGTCATGCAGCCTTCTCCTGCAGCCTATTATAAAATAAGGAGGATATGGCTATCAATGACTAGTAGCCATGATTGCTATGCCTCCGAATATCAGTTGCTGGAAGCTACAGAAGGGCAGAGTGTTCTGGAGGTCAGGTCTTCTTTGCCTGTTTCTCACAGAGGCATCTGATTGGCCACTGTGAGAAAACAGGATGCTGGACTAGATGGGCCACTGGCCTCATCCAGCAGGCTCTTCTTATGTTCTTAGGAACTGCTGGACACTTACAAGGGAAAGCATATCTTGCACTTTTTCTAAAAACGCTGCGCTTGTCTTGCTAACCCTACACTGTATCTGATGTTTATGGTCTGCAGACCAAACAAACTAAGCTACTACATGCTAAAGATGCAGTGAGGTCAAACTAGCTCTTGTTTGATGTAAACATACTGCAAAGATAACATGTAAGAACCCCATGTTTGCTGCCCTGACTTTCTTGGAGAAAGGGTAGAATATAAATGCCACGTATAAATGAAAGTCTCTAGTGTTGTACCAAAGTGATCCTTCTCTCTGTGGACTGGCAAGGTCTGGCCAAGCTTTGACTGGTGAAGGGCTTGGAGATGGCACTTTCAGCTCCTCCACACTCTCCTCCTGGGAAGAGCGTTTCCTCCTGAAATGGGGGGAAAGAAAGAGGTCAGGTATTTTTTGGTACACACAATCAGAACATTCTCTTCATTTAAAAAAGTGAGTCCTAAATTTAGTCCACACTGATAGTATCAATGTCTTGCTGTTGCTGCCTTGAAACAGCAGCTTCAGCTGTGAGATTGTCCTTGGCCCTGGTAGCTCAGCTGTGATCACAAACTAATGTTATTTGGAAGACAAAAAATTAAGATTCGGAGAACTAATAAGGTGCAAGCAGATTAAAGGTTGCCCATAAAAGGCACCCCGAGTCTTTAGAAAGAAACCACTGTAACAGAGTGGCAGACAGATTTAGGACACTTGACAGAAAAACAAAATAAATAACAAACAAAGAAGTTAGCAACTAGTTGTTGGCCCATAGGGTAATTCAGCCTTTGCTGGCCTCTTGCCCTCTAGACATTGCAGATTTACAACTCCCATCAGCCTCAGCCAGTGGGAAGATATTGGATCAGCTCCGACATAAGCTTTAAACCCATTTATGCACCCCAGCTGTGTACCCAAAGGTATGCAAATGCTTATCCCAGGTTTGTATCCCAGTTACAAGTCAATGCTCCTCGATAAATCAAGAATCTGCATGGATGCTAAATGACAGGTTTTTGGACTTTAGGTTCTAAAACATTATGGGTGCATACCTCTTGGGAGCCTTGGCTATAACCGGTACAGTGAGGGTTTGGGGTTTCTTTGGTGGTGAGGTCTGAGCACGGCCGGCAAATACTGGCAGCCCTGAAGAGCCATTCTTGGGATTCCTATTCTTGATGTTCACAGTGGGGTATCTCCCTGATGGCCGTCCTTTGGCAAGAAAATATATGAAATGAGCCAGAAGAAAACAAGAAGACAGATAAAACCAGTGGATGCATCACTAGCAGAGGCTCCTCATAGCAAAATGTTCAAGATGTAGGTCCTTTACTGATCAAAAGACACCTGAAACTACAAAATCCTAATTCCCAACTGTATTTTCAGACACCTTCAGTAAACATAGCCACCTCTTAAATGTCCTATCCCAGGTTTATACAGTTTCTTTTCCATGCAATTCAAATTATACTATGGCCAAAGTATATAATAAATTTTGTGGGTTTTTAAAAAAAATAAAACAAAGTTTTTGTGTTATTATTTTTCATGAACCAATTCAAAATATTTTAATTTTTAATACTTTCAACTGATTGTGTTGATTGTACACTGTTCTTGTATACTGTTTGTAATTACATAGTATATAATTGGTTGAAATAAAATAAATAAAATATATTTAATATTTAGAGTATAAATTCTAGTTATAATACCCTGATAAAGTAAATGTTTATATCATCTTGTTGATTCTGTGTTATCATGTTAAACTGTGTCATAGATTCATATTGATACCCTTTTGTATTTAGATAACTATCTTGTAGAACTAACAGGAATAATTAACTGGAAGGTATAAATGCATTCAGATGTACAATTATTGCTATGAAAAGTTTCAAACACCAAGAGGTTTGATTATTCCTTCCTGTAGTGATAGGAAGTACATATTACTTTTCAGAGATAATAACTTAGTGCAAACTCCAAGCAAGCTTTTATGCAATATTTTAAAATATACTTAAAGACCAACTAAGTAAGTTCTTGGTATGAGCTTTCATGTGCATGCACACTTCTTCAGATACCTGAAGATACTTCTTCAGGTATCTGAAGAAGTGTGCATGCACACGAAAGCTCATACCAAGAACTTACTTAGTTGGTCTTTAAGGTGCTACTGGAAGGAAAAAATTTTTTTTGTTTTGACTATGGCAGACCAACACGGCTACCTATCTGTAACTTAAAATATATTGTGAATTATTATTTCTTCAAAATTAATTAACTTAGCTTCTTCAAAAAGCAGCACAGGGCTATTTGCAAAAGAGCTTTCAAACATCCCCCGCACTGTGCTTTGAAGTCCCAACAATGGGACTTCAAAGCACAGTGTCACCTGATGTCACTATGGCTTTAGGTGATTGACAGGTGGACAGCCCCACCCACCTACCTCTCAAAACTGCATTCACCATGCTATACATATTAATGCTCCTTGAATTCATTTCGGACTGTTTTCAATATCAATGGAACAACTGCCCAGTTGTGTTTGGTTTACATTTGCTTTTTAATTTTTAAAATAAAAATATGTATTTTTAAATTGGGGGGCTCCAGAGTTGGCACATAAGCATCTGGATTGCTAGGCAGAAATGGTTCTCCACCCCTACTCTAAAAGGTATACCCAAAAGGGACAGGTCTTGCCTGCCACCTTCAATAGAGCAATTTGTGAAGCAAGGCCATTTGCAACCTTCAGCACAGCAGAGCAACTCTTGGCCTTTTCTCTTTTGATGCAAAACTGAATCACAGCTACACGTCTGGAAGTTATGGCTACTGGATGTACATGTATTGAAGCAGACACAAGAGACACACACAGGCAGACGAAACGAAGGAAGCCTGACACACAAAGCTGCATGCACAAAGCCATGGCAAATGCTACGTTACCCTGGGTGTGAGAAGATGACCCTTCTTCCTTCAAAAAACTGGGGTTCGTCACACCAGCCTTTTGCTTTCTGGCGACAAGGACAGGGATGCGGGAGGTAGCGGCAGTGGTGGAGCGGTAGCTGGGGACGTTGGGCAGCTGCTCGGCTAGGCTTCGACGGGAGGGGGAGGAGCTAGGATGACTGAGTGGCTTGTCATGCACCAGGCGGGCTAACTCAACGTCGCGGTTTTGCTTGGACATGGTGGGGCTAGGCAGCTAGAGGCTCCAAGCAAGGGCCAAGGGGATCTGAAGCTGCAACAAAGCAAACATAAAATCACATGAGAAAAATGGTGTTGCCCAGTTCCAAACCAGCCATTTCGTATGTGTGCGTGTGTGTGTTATACACAACCATCACTGACTACAGTATGATCTCATTTAACTCGTGCAACTTCAATGATACGTGGTTGAAGGTCAGTTGGTTGAAATTCTGCAAGTTAAATTCATGCAAGGTGGAGAACTTTTCCTAGCATGGGAAGAGCTTTTAAGGCTTCCACTTTGGAGGGGGCAAGGACTGCTCAGTATGCTGCTCTGGAAGGCTAGGGATGCTCACACAGGGGATGTTTGAGTATACTAGTTTTCATATACATCTGAAACCCTTATGTACTGAACCAATATGTAAGATGTGATTATATGTTTATAAGTTGGGGTGGAGACCACCCTAAACCCTAGAAATTAATAAATGGTAAGATTTTGTTTATTTGGGATATGAAGGGTATATACAACCTGCAGAGGAATTCCTGGGCTAGGAAAATGACCTGGCCAAGCTAGGGTCATTAAGAAACAATAAAGTGCCATTGAGGGACATTGGCAATGCAAGAGAACTGTCCTCCCCCCCACCCGAAGGTATGAAGACAGACAGGAGATTTGGAAAATTGTCAGGGTAACTGGGCCTTGGATTCCAGCACTGCACTGCTGTGAGGAACAAGTTCCTCTTGAGATGATCCTGCTGTAACATCTAGACTCCATTTGTACTGAAGGTACAAATTTGTGGATAAATCTTATTTCTTAAAGCTACAGCAGCTTCCAACACGTCTTCAATTCTCCAAAGGAGCATAGGCCCTGGTTGAGGGCCAAGACCCCTGGAATCCTGTGCACAGCTTGACAGGGATTGGGGTAGCCTGTAACAATACTGTATTTTGAAGGCGCACAAACATGCAAATGGAGTCACTTCAGGGGCAAATTCTGATGTGGCTGTTACACCACCACTCATTCCCCAAAGAGCTTGTGCAGCTTCATGCTGTTTTACAAACTCAGTCCCCTAAAATGTTCCTTATTGCCCTGTTGGACTTCTTGGTCTCTGTGACCAGCTTTGCAACAGCTGGAGATTTCATGACCATGATGCAACCTTTTTGGTTTATAATTCAACATTCACGTCTGTGTCTGCACACTCAAGAGTCATATGCTTTCAAAAATTGTCCAATACCAACCTTCACCAGCCCAGTGCCACCCAGATGTTTTGGCCCACAAGTCCCATCATCCCTGGCCACTGGCCATACTGGCTGCAGTTGACAGGAGTTGTAGCCCTAAACATCTGGAGGGCATCAGGCTGGTGAAGGCTGCCTTAGGCCAAACACTCTGTGTATGCTCACTGGAAGAGTACAGGACAGCTCTTGCCTGCTCAGAGCTTTGTGTCCACATTGCAGGCCTGCACAGAATTGGACCAGGCGCATTCTATATACAGTACCTTGAGGTGTAACTAAGGCTGCTTCAGTTTCTTCCTCTTCTACCTTAATTTAAAAACAAAAACAAAAAACCCACAACATTATTCTGAAGAACATTTCCTGTTTTGAAAACTCAGGTTCTGTCTAAAACAGACTTTTGTTATGTTGTGACAGTGTGCCCCTTCCCTATTTTATAAAGCCATCTTATGGGGCCATTTTAGGGGACAAAAGACTGGGTATAAAATAGCTTTTATAAATAAATAACCAACCAACCTACCTACCTGTGGTAAAGGGCCTAAGTTGGCATCAAACCCCTTGACTTTGCCTGAAGCAGCTACCACGAAGGTGCAGCTATCAGAGGCACCCCTATAAGGGACAAAAGAGAGACAGTCAGACAGCAATGATTAACAAACCCTGAAGTCCCAGGGATCTTCTTGTCATATTGAAGTTAATGTGTGTTAGAAATGCCCTGGAAGAATAAGGAGATTTACAGAGCAGCTTTCCATCTGAATATCGACTATATAGGCCCACAGCAAAGGTGGCCAGTGCCTGGTTCTTGGCATTCCTACTGAAATATACTCAGAGTCGCAAAGTGATTTCATGCTCTTTATTCAGCTCATAGTGGTGAGGAGGAATGAATGAAAGTCCCCTCAAAGCATCTGCTTTATATACATTATTTACACAATGGGCTGCACATGATTGGCTAATTCCGGAATTCTACTGTAAGCCAATCAGGTTGTGGATTCACTTCTATCTGGAGCATGATTGGGTGGTTCCTGCCAACCAATCATACTGCTGCATTGTTCTAGGACCAATCAGACTGCTGCATTCTGAATCCTATTGTTCTAGGACCAATCAGACTGCTGCCTTTTGGATCCTATTGTTCTAGGACCAATCAGACTGCTGCATTTTGGATCCTATTCAACTCAGTACATAACACCTACTAACAAGGATGACTCTCTCACCTTCTCAGGCTATGTTCATACAATATACTTAAAGCACTATGTTACCACCTTAAACAATCATGGCTTCCCCCAAAGAATTCTGGGAAGTGTAGTTTGTTCAGGGTGCTTGGACTTGTTAGGAGGACTGACTTCCCCTCACAGAGCTACAGTTCCCAGAGTTCTCTGGGTAGAGGGACTACCTATTAAACCACTCTGGGAACTGTTCAGTGAGGGGAATAGGAGCCTCAATACTATTTAAATTTGTAGCATGGTGCTTCAGATGTATGGTGTGAATGTGTTCCCCCCTCTCTGCCTGTCCCCCTCAACACTGTGTCACACACCAGCATGACAAAGAAACTGAACCCAAGACAGGCCTAGCAAAGCAGATCAAGCCTGGCCTCTGCCTCCTCCTTTGTCCACGATTGCACCCCATTCTCTCTTCTATTTAAATGAATTGGTGCTACTCATTCCTATGGGGAGAAGAACAGCAAGAGGTCGTTTCCAACTAAGTTTTACTCAGAGTAGTCAACACGTTCAAAAAATTAACGGAGCTAAGTTAGTCAGGTTTGTTCATTTCAATGGGTCTGCTCTGAGTAGAGATAGCTTTGGAGGATGCAGCCCATAGTAAGGTTACCAGACGTCCCCATTTCCCAGGGACAGCCCCCAGATTTACAAATCAGCCCCCATACAAAAATCAATTGAAGTTGAAAAGTGTCCCCGGATTCATTGAAAAAAATCTGGTAACCTTAGCCCATAGCATTTGTTGACACTGCTGTAGTGAGGACAAAACCTGCCCACCCTCCATGGGCTGCAATGTGTCTCTGTCCACAGCATATACAGAGGCTCATTGCACACACTCAGCAGTCCAAAGAATATGCAAGCTCTTTCTCGGCGTATCCCCACCCCTCACAAAGCAGGCACATTGCTAGTAAACGAAACAAGCACCCTGCTGACTCCTTCAGCCAAAACATCATTCCTTGCCACAGGGTCTGATTGCACAACAAAACACATTAAATCAAATTTGCTCAAACAAAACACTGAGGTTTACAGTTGCGTTCATTAAGGTACTATCTCTCATTCACCGTTTGCAATTCTTTCCTCCACAAGCATGTATAGAGGCACCTGCAACTCAATATAATACCTCATGCAACTGATGAAGTGGAATGTAGTGTACACCGAAAGCTTGTGCCATAATAATTTTGTTGGCGTCTAAAGTGCCAAAAGATTCCTTGTTGGTTTTGCAACAACAGGCAAACACAGCGACCTTTCTAAAAATCTTTAACTTATTCCCTCATTTTTTGCCTTTGGACCCCTCAGAAATATTTTGCAAAAGAAAAAAACAAACCCAAAACTCACCTTTTCAAACCATGTTTCCCCTGAGCGTATAGCACGTCAAGCCATGCTTATATTCAGCCCTGTGATGCTCTGCTAATCTTGAAAGCCTTCTCTTAATGAATGTATTTTTCAAATAATCGGCAACCGCTCCAAGATTGAGACTTTTGACTCTTTCCTGTGTCTGCTTTGCCTTCAGTTTAGATGCAGATCCTATTTCCTGTTAACTACACTGAGCTCTCATAGCCCGCTCCCTAAGATATCCCCCCTCCCTGCTTCAACAGAGGAACATTGAGGGACCAAAGGGATGCTGTTGCTAGGAGAAGCTGAGCAGTTGCCAGGGAGGAAAACGGGTCACAGCCTGGTTACTAGGCACCACACATAATAGGCAAGCCCTTGAATGTACTTTGCTAATAGAAGCCTCCATCTGAGGAGGGAGCGCAGAAAAATAAGCCTTTCAAGTTTGTTGCAGATCTAAGGCTGCTTAAAGACTAATTATTTTATTGTCTAGTCCACACATGATAAATCTAGCATTCATCATGAGACGAATGCCAGTGTGGCATAGCAGCTAGAGTGTTGGGCTAGGACTGGGGAGACCAGGGTTCAAATCTCCACTCTGCCATGAAGCTCACTGCCAGTCAACCTACTCCACTTTACAGGGTTGTTGTGCAGAGGAAAGGATATAGATTTAATAAATAAAATGTATCCTTCTGTCAGAATTTGACCTTTTAACTTGATCACTGATAGTTGCCTTTTAGCAGGGTTCTGCTAAAGAAGGAAAAGCTACCTTCCTATCAATTATGCATCTGGTACAGGAGCTTTTCCTTCCTTTGGAAAAAAATATCTGGTCAATTTCATGACTGGCATGGGCTGTGTGCACTCTGTACCTGTAAAGCACATTCCAAGCACATTCTTTCCCTGAAATAATTCTGGGCATGGTAGCTTACCCCTCACAGAGCTACAATTCCCAGCAAACTACAGTGCCCATAATTATTTGAGGGAAAGGATGGAATGGGCTTTAAAGCTATAATGTGTACGCAAGCATGATCTCCGTGCTCAGGAACAGGCCAGAGTTTTTGGTTGCCAACTCTGAACACAGAGACAGGTTTTGATTGAGCGATCTGACCACATCTGCATTAAGTTATATGAGCATAAAGGGATGGATCAAGTGAATGAAAACCCTTGTGTTTATGTTTTAACAGAGGGATGGAGGACATTCTGCCCTCGAGGTACTGTTGGACTCCAGCTCCCATCAACCACAACCAACATGGCCAGTGGATAAGGGTGATGGGAGTTGTAGTCCAACAACATCTGAGAGGAGACAGCGGAAGATGCTGTCCTGTCTCCAGCACTGAAGTATGAAGTACTGAAGCCTTGTTTCACTTTTGTGTAGGAAACAGGAGAGGCACCATTTTATCTTTTGCCTCAAGAAAATATACTGAACTGGTCCTGCCTCTTTCCCTCATCACAAAGGAAACATCGGTTATGGGGAGGGTCTGCACATTGAAAGAAATAGCAAAGCAGAGCTTTGAACATGCTGTTTTCTCCACAGAGCAATGTAGCAAATCACAATCTAAATGGCAGTTCAGAGACAGAGCAAGCTGTGCCTTTATGTTTAGAGGAAGGGCAAAGAAGAATCCATGGCCTTTGTTTGAATTCAGGACCTTTGTGGCAGAGAGAGGTCCTCTGAGTGCCTTAACATCTCTATTCGTTACCAATGTTAACATGTCCGGGAAACCTCTGGTGTATGGCAACTCATGGCAGCAAATTCCCTTAAAAATAGCGCAAAAACTTTTTTTGAGATTTTGCAAAAAATAAACAAACAGCTCAACAACTTTTGTGTCCAGATTTTCACTTTTTGAAATATGGCAACCCTAGTTGCCAAGTTATACAGCAACAGATATTCTTCCTCCTATTTCCCCTGCTTTGGCTTCCTACCTCTGCTTTGGGGGGCTGGGAGGTGCCCCCACAGTCCACTCAGCTGTGCCACACCAACACATCACTTCCTCTTGGATTTCATGGTCTTCCACCAAGAATTCCACATGGCTTTGTCTTGTGGGAAAGGTGCAGGCTGAAATAAAATGGTGAAGGCATCAGGTTAGGGACCACTGGGCAAGAAGATCCATCTAATTATTTATAGGCACAGATGCTAAGTGGCAAAGCCCAAATGGGATCACCTTCATTGTGTCCCTCTTCGGCAGGCAGCGATTCTGTCCTCTTCAGACACCAAACTTCTCAAGTTGCTGACTTGGTTCTGGCAAATGTCACCCCCAGATAATTTTAAGTTATCCCCTGTGCCCCAAGCAGGACTCCAAAGCCAGAAGGAAGTCAGCAAAATTGGCAGGCACTGCAAAAAGTGAAGCACCTCTCCCTTCACCTTTCTCTGGCAACGCCTCCTCCTGTGCATTCTGTCACGAAACATGAATTTGGGATGTGCATTTGCTGAGATATCAGGCAGTTCCAAACACGGGTTGGCTTCAGTTTCTACATACTCAGCACTTGCTGAAAAAACACACAAGCCAAAATGCAAACTTTTCTGAATTTTGTTGGTATAGATCTCTAACCGGAAAAATCCATACAAAACTCAGGTCAAAGTGTGCATAAAAACGTGTATATTTGTGAAAATAATGTAGCAGGGGAAACTGCTTGCAGAAACATTAAGCAAAATTGCACACAGGAGTGTCAGTGGTGACAGCTGGTGCCCTTTGGGACTGATAGGGTAGAAGGCAGGGAGACCAACAGTAGGTGGCGCCAGAGCCAGTGACAGACTGACATCATTCTAGTTTTGTCCTCCTCCTTCCTGCTGAGGTCTATAAAGGCAAAACTGAAATGAAAGAGGAGGAAGCTGATAGGCGGCAGCACCCCTTGGATCAGTTGCAAGTATAAGAAGGTTGGCAAGTGGGGTCTGGCTGAGAGCAGAGTGATATTGGTGGGGCAGTGCCCCATTTGCCCTAATGGACCAGCTTCCACTGAGGAAGGCATGTAATATGAGAAATGCACTGATTAATTTTCGTGATGACTTTAAAAACTGAACAAAAAACATAAACTGATGTGAAAATGTGGCAAACTGAATTTAAGACTGGAAAAATGAGAAACAGAAACTGGCAGATTAATCCATTCCTTGTTCCCCTTGAAGAAGAAGAATCTGGCATGTCGCTTACTGGGTCCCCAAGCAGGACAGTCAGATAAAGCCACTAGGGGAGATCAGAGAGTTTGTTTCTGCTCTGCTTTGGGTTGTGAAAGGAGGGAGCCTGGGGTGGGGGTGGGCTATATTCTTGTAATTTTAAGGTGGACTTGCATCCTGGGAGAAAAGTGACTGTAGCACTAGTGAGACCAGACTAGTGCCACCAGACATCTTCATTTGCCCTGGGCTCTGTAGGTAAAACAGGGCTGGCCATAATCGCTTCTGGGGCCCACATGCCAATGGTGGACAAGAGCAGAGGCAAAAGATGACACAGTAATGTATGTAAATTTTGTCTTCGAGTAGCAGTCTGGTTTCTACTCTCTTTCTGCACACACCTCTCAATCTTCCACACAGACAGGCAAGAGGCATGTTTGTTGTTCAATAACATTTTACAACCTGGTGAAAAACACACACATGGAGTCCTATGAATTGGATGAGAGAGGATTGGAGAGCACTTTTGGCCCCTGGACGTGAGGCTTCCTCTCCCTCAAGCAAAGAAGAAAAGCAGCAGCTCTTCCCACCAGATGGGGGCAAAGGGAAAGAGGTCAGCAATTGCAACTAATCTCATTGTGAGGGACCATGAAGTTTACTAGGCCATAGTGAGCCAGTTACTCCCTTGCAGCCTAACCCACTTATTGGGTTGTTGTGAGGAGGACAAAATGAACACAAGGGTAAACCATGTGCACTGCTCTGAATTCCTTGAGGAATGACTGGGATAATATATACTGTTGGGGGCAGTATTGTTTTTGTTTCATGTTATGGTATGTATTTTTGTGTTTTAATATTGTAAACCACCCTGTGATCTTTGGATTAAGGGGGGGGTATAGAAATTTAATAAATAATGATATATTGTGTAGTTTCTAATAAGTTCAGAAGGACAATAGTGTTCACCTGTTGCTAGTCTGGAATTCATCTGGAATTCGGAAAGAGAAACCAGGTTGTTGTATTAACGTCAGTGATATGTACATCATGTGGGCTTGATGAACTGTCTTGAGTTACTCATCTACAAAGGGAGCATTTTTTTGCTTTTAATTTGTGACAGATTGTTTGGATAGCCTAGTAGATAGCTCTGGGGAGGTCATGGTGCATGTTGAAACCATTGACATGTGTGGTCCTGAAAGTAAAATCTAGATCGCTAGGTAGGGGGCTGAAAGCCTAAACTTTCATGGTAGCTTTCTCTGTTCTATTCACCTCTTCATCAAAGTTCAGAGTACTGGTGAAAACTTCCATTAAGGCTGCTTCCTCCTGAGAAGCATCCAAACACTGATTGCTTCTCTGCTGTAAGCTCCAGGTGAGATTGCAATTGATTTTGAGGGATATTGCACTTTTTCTGATTGTAGGGCTGAGGGCACAAAGACCTGTGGAGATTGTGCTGGGCTTCCATTCTTATAAACATCCAATTTTCTATGTAAGTAAGCAAGTAGTAAGAAAGAAAGAAAAGAGATGGAAGCAGTGTTGGGAAAAGGCTGATTGCAAATTGTTGTTCACATCATCCACTGGGCCCCAATAAAACATGACTTGAACAATCAATTTCACATGAAACACCCAGCATGAAAGCCTTAGGAGATGGCTGGCCTCTGCTGCTTCTGTTTGATATTAATCTGATGGGTTTTGTGGTGTTTCTATTAACACTGTGTACATTAATTAAGATGTTATGGTTGGATTGTGTTTTAAATAATAGTTTTAGCTTTGTAAATTGACCAAAAGGTGATCTAAAAAACCCAAACTAGTAAAGCTATAATGTCCTGATAGAAGAAGAGACAGAAATACTTTGTTTACATGAGAGAGCTACTCAAAGAAAAATATTGGGTGAGTTGTAGCTTTTCTCATTTCCCGTCTTTGCCATATATATTCCTGAATGCAATAAAAGACTATTTTCTGACTATTTTGGAGGAGAAACACTACTGGATCAAGAAACAAAGTGGATGAAGGACATGGGGAATACAAAAATATAAAAAACAGGCCTCCCCAGTCCAAGTCTCTGACCTCCCAATGCCAAATCCAAAATGTATTGCCATCCTTTACTTTTCTCCTACCTTTGATTCAACCAGTCCTGCCTTCCCCAACCTGGTGCTTGGCCTACAACAGCCATCAGCCGCAGACAGTGTGCACACTGGTTGAGGCTGAAGGGCATTGTGGTCCAAAACATCTAGAGGGCACCAAGTTGGGGAAGGCAACATGGGAGCAGTTCTTGCTGACTAGTGAAGCCTATTTGGTTAAAATTCTTCCATCAGGAATGTTGTTCTGGACCTGGAAACTAAGGATACTGTCAGGTCCCTCCCATAAAGCAAGCTTATTTTCTCCTGCTCCGGATGGTAGGACCCAAACCAATGAACTGAAGTTGCAAGAAAGGGGATTCCAACTAAACATCAGGAAGAACTTTCTGGCGGTAAGAGCTGTTTGACAGTGGAACAGACTCCCACAGAAGGTGGTGGACTCTCCTTCCTTGGAAGTTTTTAAGCAGACATTGGACGGCCTTCTGTCATGGATGCTTTAGTTGAGATTGTGGCTTTGCAGGGGGGTTGGATTTAGATGACCCTCAGGGTCCCTTCCAACTCTACAATTCAATGTTTTCTATGATTTTCACATAGGACACTGCTTTTTCTTTCATGACCAGCTAAGCAATAAGGCTACCTCCACCTCATGTTCAGATTGCTCTTTTAAAAGCTAGCCTTTATTTAATTTAGAAAAAAAAACAAAAAACGTGCAAAGTCTTTTCTTCCTTGATGCATTATGAACACCAATTCAGGTTGGTTTCATTTTTTGGAAAAGGAAGTCTTCAAATCTTCAGTGTCCCTTTGTTTCAGAGGCACTTAAGCCCCTTTGCTCCCTGAAACAAAAGGAGAAGAAGTTAAAGGAAAGAGTTTGGACTGGGGGGGGGGGTGGAAGGGGTCTGGTGTTTTCACAGCCTCACAGGGAACACAAACCCATTTGAAATGCTGCAAAGCAAAACAAAACAAAAACCCTCAGCTTCCCCACCCCCCCAGAGCAATTCCAGTTCTTGGTGGGTTACCTGTACCCCCTTCCCCAGGCTCTGCTACCCT
This sequence comes from Podarcis filfolensis, assembly GCF_964270895.1. Taxonomy (NCBI): domain Eukaryota; kingdom Metazoa; phylum Chordata; class Lepidosauria; order Squamata; family Lacertidae; genus Podarcis; species Podarcis filfolensis. The sequence goes on along the minus strand of NC_139611.1, from coordinate 53,000,951 downwards.
CTCTTCCCAAGTGCTTTTCACTAACTCACTTGTTTTCTTGACCTGTGAAAATGCCTCTTGTTTGCCTGTATAGAGGATGGAGAGATGTGTGTGTGGGAGTAGAGAAACCTGACTTTTCACCTAATTTTGCCTCTGGCCTCATCCACCATTAGCATGTGGCCCCTGGAAGGTGGCCAACAAATATTTTGTCCCTTGGTTCTCTAAACTTGAGAACAATTTATACATATATAGATATATGGTATTACCCTTCTCCATGCCCACAGAAATGCACTGGAGCTTAGCACCCAGGCCAGTGAGCAACATCTAAAGTCATATTAACAGGATGCTTGCTAAACAGCCACTGAAATTGGTTTGGATCCTCCAATCCCTGACCTGTGAAACACAGAAGGCTTGTCATCCTGCAGAGGGCTGGAGAAGTAGTCTAACATTTTGATTCAAGCCATACAATTGCATTTCCCCTTCCAACCTGGTCATAGAAATAAACTGGGAGAGGTGCTGAGCAAACAATTATCCACAGCAAACATCAAGAGCTGCAGTTATCAGCAGCATGGAAAGGCACCCACCCACTGCAAAGTTCTCAGGATGCTAACTGAACTTCCTCATACAAGGCGCCATTCAGAAACATTCATTCAGCACTCACCAAATGTCATTACAGTAGCCTTCCTTAACCTGGTGTCCTCCAGTTGTTTTGAACTACAACTCCCATCACTCGTTGAGGGTGTGGGATGTAATCCACTGGGAGCAGTCAAATGCAACATTCCTTGTTTTCCTAGAGTGGACATGCAAGGGAATGTTTGGTCCAGCCAGTCGAAACTTCCTGTTCCTCCTGGCCTGGAGCATCCTTCCTTGCATGTGACTAGTGGGTGGGCGTGACCTTCCCTGACCTGGTAAAAGGACAAGGCATGCTGCCACCCTCTCTCTTTTCCATCTTCTTTTCATCCTTTGAACTTCCTGGAATGAACTGCTGGCTGCCAGCCAAGCAGTCCCTCAGGTCATCTCCCTTATGGGATAAACCTGTTTGTATAAGTTTGTAACTTTAAGCCTAAAGCCTGCCTTCAGGGATCACACTATGCTCTGCCTGATTGTGAGTAAACTTTCTTTTTATTGCTTATGAATAACTGTGGTGTCTTTATTCTTTTAGGAGAGATTCAAGGGGTCTCACCAGGAAAATATTAGAACACATTTCAATCTGGACAAGCCAGATTGAATTGTGTATTGTCTTAAACTCACACGAGTTTGCAGCTAGTTTTCTGCTGTGCACGAGAAGGGGAAAGTAAACTCTGCTAAGTAAAGGAACTTGCTAGTGCAAGTTAGGAAGGATATTAATAAACAGTATATCCTCTCCTGCTACCCTGAACCTTCCCACAGAGGGCATGGCTGTATGATGGAAAGATGTGGCCCAAAACATCCAGAGGGCACCAGGTTGGCAAAGATCTGCCTCACACATAATAAGGGAGCATTCAAAGGAACTTCTCAACTTCATTCGCTCTGCTATCTGCAAAGGAAAGTTTAACTGCCCACCCCCAGCTGTGTTAAGGTGCATCATAAATGAAGCTGCTTGGATCTGAGGGGTAGAAGCCCATCAGTGACCAACCCTCTGAGAAGAAATGGCTAAGAAAAGCTGCCTCCTGAACAGCATCATGGGAAATGACTCATTATGACTTACTGGCTTGCCCTGGGCCCAGGTCTGCAGCTTCTGCACTCTGTTGGGGAGAGAAAACAAAGTGTGACGTCAAGGGGCAAGTTCTGCTCTCTCATATCTGCTTGCTCCATCAGCTCCTAAAGGAGGTTCAAAACCATCCTCTCTCAAGTGTGGTGTAGTGTGTCAGACTACGACCCTGAGAGACCAGGGCTGAAAGCTCCAGTCGGTTGTAAAGCTCACTGGGTGACCTTGGGCCAGTCACCACCTCTCAGCATAATATACCTCACAAGTGGTTAAGAGAGTAAAATTTGGAGGGGCAGAACCCATTACCCCCTAAATCATCTCTATAAAAAGTCACCCTAAATTAATTTAATCTCCAAAATTTATATCCTACTCAGTAACTCAGATCACCACTGAATTTAATTCCACCCCCATTTCATTTTACCTACCCAGAATGATTTGGGACAGCACTGGAGCAGCAAAAGAAGAAACTGGTCCACCACTGGAACATTAAATGGGTACCCAATAGACTCTTCCTTACCTGTCCATCTTCCTTCCCTTTGGTCACAGGCTGTGGCATCACTTTCTCCAGTCCCTGAACAAACCAGTCAATAACACTGTTGGTCAGAAGAAGATCCTTATTAGAGCCACACTCACAATTTCGGGGGACTAGCAGCTCTCTGAAGAGCCCTTGCAACAGACCCAACACCTCCGAGGAATGTGTCATCTGACACTCAGCCAGTAGGAGACACATCCAAGTCCAGAATCTCAGGGCCTCAGTCATGAAGTCTTCTCTTCTTCAGTGCGGTGACCCGACAAAGCCGAAACATAAGAGCATAAGATGAGTCTGCTGGATGAGACCAATGGCCCATCTAGTCCAGCATCCTGATCTCACAGTGGTCCATCAGATGCTTGTGAGAAACCCTCAAGCAGAACATGAGCACACAGGCACTCTCCTGGGTTTCCAGCAACTGGTATTCAGAAAGATATACTGCCTCTGACAGTAGATAAGTAGCCTTATCCTCCATGAATTTATCAAATCCTCTTTTAAAGCCATCCAAATTGGTGGCCATCACTGCCCCCGTGGAAGTGAGTTCCATAGTTTAACTGTGTGGTGTGTGAAGAAGCACTTTCTTTTATCTGCCCTGAATTTTCAAACATTCAGCTTCACATAATTCTAGAGTTATGAGAGAAGGAGGAAAACTTCCCTCTATCCGTTTTCTCCAGGTCATACATCATTTTCTAAACTTCTATCATGTCACCTCTTCCTCTAAAATAAAAAGCCCCAAACACTGCAACTTTTCTTCATAGGGGAGTTGCTCCATCCTCTTTGATTATTTTGGTTGCCTTTTCCCGAACCTTTTCCAACTCTACAATATCTGATTGCTGTTCTCCATTGCCGTGCAAAGCATTTAGAAGCACCTGAATTGCTGGATCCAACTGGCCAAGCAAGGCTGCTCTGCACACTGACCTGGTTCCATCACCGCCAAGTGTTCGAGGAAAGAGAGAGAGGCTCCGAGTGGACAGGCTGTCAGTCGAGGGCCGGTGCTTCGTCCCTGGTTCACTGAGAGGGCTGGCAGGTAAACTCCCTTTCTGTGCTGTGAGGGGGTGGGAGGGGGAGAGTTGGAAAATGAAGTTAGCATCCTTCCTGCAAGAGCCTGAGGCCAAATCACTAGGGCACCCCAAAGCCAGTCACTCACCCCGTTGTGCAGCCTGGTCTCCTGGGGTCCCTTCCTGGTAGCACAAATGGAGAGAAAGCAAAAAGAGGAACCTGTATTATGAATGCCAGCTCTGCCCCCTCACAGGCTTTTGCAAAGGAGTAGAAAAGGGCAGCAAGTGGCAGGTAGGGAGGAGCCTGCAGTTCAGAGAAAAGCATCCTTCATCCAAAGATCACAGGGCAGTTCACAACGTAAAAAGACAAAATACATAAAACAAAAACAAGCCAATAGCCACCTTCCCACAAACACATTTGAAAGTCCATTGAATGTTTATCAGGCAAAAACCTTGTTATGGAGAAATGTTTTTGCCTGGCATCTAAAGATACGTAATGAAGGTACCAGGAGAGCATCCCTATAAAATTTAAAACCTATAGGTATAAATTCAAATGAATGAATGAATTCTACAGCATTTGGGAGCTTCTGCAACAATTCAGCCCAGCTTAGTTATTTTGTGCAGCCCAAGGGACTGAAAGCAAACTTCATTATATTCTATTTTTTAAAAAAACACTCTATCACACACACCAACCTGAGGAAGAGTTTTGTGTACGCCAAAATCTCACACACCACCTTGTGAGCGAGCCTTAGGTGGTCCCAGCAAAGTATTATTTTGCAGTCTCCGTGAATTTTGTTTAAATGAAATAACACTGTTGCCTTTTATTTATTTTTCTGCTTGTTCTCTGCCTTGTCTGCACTTACCTCCGTCTTTTTCATGTTTTCAGGTTGAGGCATCATTTTCCCAAATCCTTCCCAAATCCAAGTGATCATTTTTTTCCCACCACTTCAGAGAAAGAGATAAAGAGAAAAGGAACACATTATTACGATTGTTCATCTTACTAGTCCACAATAAAACTGTCATCACAGCTACAGCAAGACACATGTTGAGAGAGTGTGTTTGTGTGTGTGTCCACATTATAGAACTAAAAGGAATACACAAAGAAGATTCCCTCCTGTGGTTCCCTTCATCCTGTTTCTGTGGGAAATTGCAGTCAAACATTGCACAAGTGCTAGTTAGTACATAGATTAAGATCATAGAGCATTTCTGTGCATTCCCAGCAAAGTGGTAGCATAGCTAAAGGTGCATAAATGGCACTCCAAACTGTTCTTCAGGGAGGGGTTCCTACTAAGAAGCTTCATCTTCAGACTCTCCACCTTGAAATTTCTACTTCTGTATAATGTTTTTAGGATTCAAGCACAGGCAAAGTTCAAAATACCTGGTGGGTTTGGGAAAACTTACATTTTATCCGGGGCATTGTTGTCTGAGCTGTAGTACAGTTCATTCTGCTCCTCTTCTTCATCAATCACAGACACTGGTGGAAGTAGGAGAAATGAGAGAGAGAACAGGGGATTGGAAAAGAAGATACTTTCTCACTGTCTGCTGGAAAGGGCCAGATTATCATTTCTATAACCTTCGTATCAGATAACTCATTTTGCACTTCTCTTCCATCCATGTATTTTGCTGTGTTTTGTTGTTGTTGCTATTGGTTTTAAATTATGTTTGTACACTCCATAGATATATTTTTATTCGCATCTTAGTATAGAAACAAATAAAGCCAAATTTAAAATAATAAGTTCCCCTTTCCCTGATCCTTAATGTTAGGGGAAGACATTCATCATGACATTCAGTGTGTGTGTGGGGGGGGGTGATTAAACATTCCCTTTCCTGTTGCTGCAATCCTACCCAGTGTCCAGTTTAAGGGGGATTCTTAAATCGTTGACTTAATGGCAGGAGCTGCTGTGAATACCTGAGGGACAGAGAAGAGGAACTCTGCGGAGTATTAAAGATATGAGAAACTGCACAGCTATGATTGAATAGGGGGCCTCTCATGCTGGTCAATTATTTACAGGCAACTTACCCCTCTATGGGGGCGGGTGGCACTGTGGTCTAAACCACTGAGCCTCTTGGGCCTGCTGATCAGAAGGTCAGCAGTTCAAATCCCCGCAAAGGGGTGAGCTCCCATTGCTCGGTCCCAGCTCCTGCCAACCTAGCAGTTTGAGAACATGCCAAAAAGTGCAAGTAGATAAATAGGTACCGCTCCGGTGGGAAGGTAAACAGCGTTTCCATGCGCTGCTCTGGTTTTGGTGTTCCTTTGCACCAGAAGCAGCTTAGTCATGCTGACCACATGACCCGGAAAACTGTCTGCGGACAAATGCCAGCTGCCTCGGCCTGTAAAGCAAGATGAGCGCCGCAACCCCAGAGTCGTCTGCGACTGGACTTAACTGTCAGGGGTCCCTTTACCTTTACCTTTACCCCTCTATACATCATGTCAGGGAACACATTTCAGTGCCCACTCACAGGCGGGGGACACACAAACACACACAAGACTTTACCTATTTCTTCCTCTTCCTCTTTCTCCTCCTCTATGCTCTGGACTTCTGTCTGAACACAGACCAAAAAAATAAATTTCACCATTGGAAACATTTCAGGATGAAAGCAAGACTGTCATCAAACTGGATCACCCTTACTCACCACGTCTGGGATATCAATGCTGGCTTCAAAGCTCTTGGCAGCCTCTTGCAGCATGACAGGAGAGTTCTGTGCCGGCTGTGGCATCACCTTCTCCAGGCCCTGAGATATCCAGGAGAGGACTCCTCGGCCAGGGCTGCAAAGGAGGAGGAAGAGGAGGAGGGCTGGGGTGGACAAAGAAGCTTCCTTCCTTCCAGACCTTAACAGCAGAAGCAGAGCCAAGACCTTTCCCCACCCAGAAGGCAGCTAGCTGCAAGGAATGCCCCCCCATTATCACCCCAAACATATACACACAACCACCCAGTCATTTAAGGGTGCTATTCAGATGAGCACACCCTGAATTACAGAAAGCAGGGCCTTTGATTCAGCTGCCACATGGGAAGGAGGGCAGGTGTTGAAAAGGCTGAGAAAGGAATTAAGCTCCCCATCCCATCGTTCCCAGATCTGGCTTCTCACCCATGCTAGAGTTCCCAACATATGTGAGTATAGCCAGATCACAAACTCAGCATGTGGATCTTAACTGCTGGCTCCTGGAACTATGGTTCTGTAACAAATACTAGGGGCATTTTGGTCTGTAATGCAGATATGAAACTTGCCTTTGGTTTGTCTTCTGCCTTAACAGTCCTCCTCATCATGCCCAAAGTGGTGACTTGAGGGTCTAAAATCAATGCATCTCTGCAAGGGGGCAGTTCTGGAGACCCCTGAAGGCCTCACTTTGTACAGTTTGCCACCATCCTCTGAGCAAACCACCTTAAAAAGGAGCCTTTCGGTGTGTGCTAGAAAGCTTCAAACAGATGACTCCTTCCCCTACTATTCCTTTTAGCTGCAATTCAGAATAAGGAACCCAGATGGAAACAGGGTACATGTGTAAAATAAGGGGGAGAGAAACAAAGAATGGCAGGTACCTGTCTGTTGTTGAGACAGAATCACGAGCATTTTCTTTGAACCCTAAATGGAGGAAAAGCCAAGCTATAAGCTAAAATTATCCTTGGGTGCTACTTGCATTTCCAGGAGCATATAAGATTTCTCTGGATCACATTTACAGCCACAGAAGATTTTTTGGTGATGCCCCCATGACACCTCCTTAAGGGACAGGGTTGCATTTTTGCAACTTTTCAAAAGAGATCCTGAAGTTTGGAAATGTGCACTGAGGTTCCACAGCACCTCTCTCCTCAACTGCCATCCTTGCACACTGCCCATACTTTTAATGTTCAAGGATGCGCCTGAAAATGTTGGCGACACAACAGGTAGTTACGATAGCCAACAGTGCAGAATTGTGAAGGGGTGTATGGTCAAGGAGAAGGTAACAACCCAAAAAAAGTGTGGGGGCCCCAGACTCATTCTAACTCCCTCCCACTTTGCAAGCCTTCTGGAGGCAGAGTCAAGCCACCAAGGTAGATTCCAAGCAAACAAGGCAATGCATTTGCAGTTTCATTTGCAGAGATGTCATCCAAAAGCAGTAGCTGCCTGAACCCACCTGTGGGTCACCTGTCAGTAATTTGCAGGAGGGATTCAAACACATACCAGAAACATAGATTTGTGCAATCCTAGTGGATTAGAGCTTTCCATCACCCTCACATGACAAACCTACTAACAAAACAGGACTTCTTGCAGTTTGGGAAGTGCCAGGGACATTCATTGAATTATGGGATGAGCAAATTATTAATGGAAAAATACGTAAACACCCCACAAGTGAACCAGGCTGAATGCTCCTTGTCATATAACTGCCCTGGAAGCAAATCAGAATGAATACCCAGTAAGGGCAGGACATCTGCATGAGCTTTGCACTAGCAAATCAAAATGAATGCTGAATAAAGAGGCTGTCTGAAGGAGCAGTGAGAGTTTGTAATCCAAACTCTGCCTTGTCTCCAGGACTTATACACACGTACTCTTCTTTCCCCTCCCCATCACCACCAATTCTTACCTTCTGCAACACTCCTGGGACTCCTTTCTGTCAGCTTGAGGATTCACAAGAGAGAAGAAACCACAATCAGAGAACAACCCTCGGGCAGTGAAATAGCACCCAGAGGGTGGTAGAGAAGATCAGCCAGAAGCATCTTGCTCAAGCCCAACCAGTTACCGTAGTTCTCTTCTGCCTACTTGATGAGCAGACCATCTACGGTAATCTCATCAGCCTTTGGACTAGGGCTCAAAGCCCTCCACACCTTTCTGTAATTTCTTTCACTGTGTTGCTGTGTAAATGATGGACTCGGGGATGAGAGAGGGGAGGGCTGTCCTAAGATTGGCCACTGTGAGCACAGCTTACTAGACTTGGTGGGCCATTGGCCTGATCCAGCAGGCTCTTATCATAGTCTTAAGGGCTGGCAGCATATTACACTGCAGCCAGGTGTATCACATTAGCTCAGCCAGTCCCCTCCAGATGTTTCAACCTACAACTCCCATCAGCCCCAGCCAGCAAAGCCAAACTTCCACCAGCCCAAGCATCGTACAGCTGTGCTGGCTGGGGTTGGTGAGAGTTGTAGAGTCTGAAACTTCTGGAGTGCACCACGTTGGGGAAGGAAGGCTGCCTTGGACAATTGCATTTGCTGCAAAAGCTGCAGCTGCCTTAACAAAACGAAAAGTAGCCTGGAAGCAACATCAGCTCTTCAACCCTCTGCAGACCTGCCAACATTTTCTCAGTTGTAAACAGGGACATGCTTGTAACGCAGTCCTCCTAAGCATCTCTGCCAAACACACACACAGCCTCCAATCTACACTACATGCTGTGGAAGACTCAACTCTGCCACCTGCTGCATTCGTGTACACAATTAGTTTGATTGAAAAGCCCAAGCACAGCAGGGTGAGTTAAGCTCATTTTATAAATGGTGCAGAAGGTGAGCATAGCACACTTCAGTTGTGTGCTCGTTTTAATTTTATCCTTTAAATAATTTTCATTTATTACAATAAATGTAATAATTTTGTATTACAAGCATATAGCATAACATCTCTAATCCTTCTCTGCCACACCTCTCATCAGGTAACAGGTTATACATTAATGTAACTGTTTCTTTATCAATCCATACAGATTATCCAAACCTTATGTGAGGGGACAGCACATAAATCGTCTTATCTGTCACAGATAGCAAACAATTTTTTTAAAAAAAGAGTGTAGTTCAGACCGTACTGTTCACACTAACCATATCTGCAACAATGCTCTGGATAGCTTTTCTTTAAGACCATTATCATTTGTGTATTGAATAAATTCCCACGTGGTAAAAGATTTGTCCTGTGTTGTTGTTTTCTATTCCTTTTATCACTTTTCAGTTCTGAGTTATTTTCTCAGCAATGGCCAGTGGCCAAACACTTTTGTTCTGTAAATTGTTGTTGCTGTTCTTGTTTTCATAAAGCACATCAGATCCCACTTGAAACCACATCCCAACGTGTGATCACCTCTACTGCTGATCCATTCTCAGCTATCCTGTAGTAATCTGAATAGTAAACCTCACCTCATTCTCACCACGCCATTCCCACTGCTGACCCTTAAGATCAAGCTTGTGTTTGCCAAGGTAGAATGTGACATGTCAAAAGTCTATGGAATTAGTATGGTCCAGGACTGGCCCAAGACATTTTGGCACCTGAGGCGGATGCCAACATTGCGCCTCCCGCCCATCCCCACCAGGGAAGAAATGAGTGAGGAAGGAAGATCTACATCCGAACCTCCTGTCCCTGTGAATCCTGCCACCTGAGGCCATCTCCCCATCTTGCCTCATGAGCGAGCTGGCCCTGGTACAAAGCCCCCACCCTCAGCATACCACTGAGATGTTCACTCACCTGCCTTGCAGATACAGGCCCAGCTTCTACAGCTATTTGGTCAGCCTGTGTGTCTTTTCCCACTACTACAGCGATGGGGGAGCTGACAGGAGGTTGCGGTACGACTTTCTCAATCCAGCCCAGCATCCTGCTACCTGCAGAAAGCAGAATTTCATTACTGCTTCTTGCCAGGAAAAAAAGCCCAAAAATGTGAGACACTGGGGGAGACTGTGGGCATTTCTGGGAGGCTTCTAATTCACACGTTTAAGCTGCACAATGAGAGTTGATGGGGAGATCTTGCTCCACAAACCCACTTCCCCCAGAAGATCAAACTTTTTGTGATAAGTGAAGGGGAAAGTGAAAATGCACTGGAAAGTGTGAAATAACACTTGTTTTGATGTATTGAATGGATCCCAGGGCTTCAACAAAAAGACACGCACATGGCTTTATGGCTCCTCTCCCCAAACAAGCTCACCTTACTTCATCAACAGTAACAATTCAAGCAGTGCCAAGACAGGGAGCCAAACACAAGCCAGCAGTTATTAAGCATTTTGAGCATATAGCACCCTCAATAGGCAACAAAGCCTTACTGCAAATTCTATCCTAGCTCTCTAATTCAATAGGAAGCTGCCTTATCTGCAGGAACATCTTGCCGATTGTCTAGAACTGGCTTGCTGTGGCTTTCTGGGTTTTCAAACATGTTCCCCTGCCTCCTACCTGGAGACGCTAGGGGACTAACTCTTGAAAATTCACTTTGAACCACTCAGTCTAGCCCACTGAAAACTGAAATTACCTGCAGAAAGGCTAAAGAGCTATGGATGCCATCATGGTCCTGTTGTCTTTTATGCCGGGGGTGGTTCTTCCTCCGAGGGCAGGTAGGTATAGGAGCAAGAGTTGCAGGCTTCCCTTGTCATCTATTGTCGCTGCTAGTTAGAACAAGGTCCTTGGCTCTCCTGCTACAATGCAACCCTCTGAGAAGCTGGGAAAGGGATTAGCTGATAACACAGTAAACAAATTGGATTAGGGAGGCTGAGTTGTTCTAAAAACCAGGAGAGAAAAGCAGCCCAACCCGAGGCACCACCCAAATGAGAGAACATCTGCCCTGGAGCAGAAAGAGCTTAGCTAGCAGCACGTTACTGTTGACACCTAACTCTAGCACACTCCCACTGCTGGTGTTTGAAGGTGAGCACACATAACAACAATCATATATCTATCCTGTTGCTTCTTGAGAAATACTGCAGTTTGAAGTGTCTTCCCTCACACTTGCTTCCATCTCATTTGAGAATGGAAGTTGTAGTTCGGATGAGGTGTATACATTTCAGACAGCTGTTGTTGCACATGCTCAGATGACAACTTCAGTGAACTGGAGCCCAGAGGGTGCTGCATTTGCAGGGAAACAACTCAGGTAATGAGCATCAGGCGAAGACATCTCTTTGGTGTCCACCGCAATGTACAAATGTGACTTGAAGCCCAGCAGTGTGGGGCTGGGAATGACCTCGCTGCAGTCCAAGATACTAATGTGTATGTAGCCACATTCACACTTTTGCAGGCAAAGCTCCATATATGACTCGTTCACGGCTTACTAGCACTGGACAAAGAGTATACTGAACATTCACACGCCACTGCCCAAAGCAGATGGAGTGGATTCTCAATCTTCAGGACCAATCTGCGGGAGCCAGAGGCCAGTCAAGTTAATTGTGTCATTGCAGATGCTGTCAATTAAAGGATGATCCCTTTCCCACTGACTCTGTGCTGCTAACAGGATTTTCTACTGCCCCTAATCTCTTTGAATAGGCCTTTTCCTTACCAGGCTTGCTCATATGTGGAAGAATGGTGTAGATGACGTTATTCCGTTGTAGCAAGTCTCTTCCTGGATCATCCAAATGTCCTTTCACCAGCTAACACCTTGGTTGCTAGGAAATTATTGCTCTAGCACATGGGTAGGCAAACTAAGGCCCGGGGGCCAAATCTGGCCCAATCACCTTCTAGATCCAGCCCACATGTTTTTATGAGTAGAATTTAAAATGCATCTCTGGGTTATTTGTGGGGCATTGGCATTCATTCTTTTTTCCCAAAATATAGTCCAGTCCCCCACAAGGTCTGAGGGACAGTGGACGGGCTCCCTGCTGAAAAAGTATGCTGACCCCTGTCTAGCATTCACCAACAAGTTGTGCTGGATTAGTAGAATTTCTCCCTCCTCCCCCTTAATCAGCTGTTCCAGAGTTGTTCAGGGTTGCTGAGATCAGCCATATGAGTAACCAACACTGAGAACTGGGAAACACTGGCCTGCGAGCGCTCCAATGGGAGAACAGCCTTTACCAAGGGTGTCATGGGCTTTGAAGACACTCAAACTCAGGACGAAAGGGAGAACATGCTAAGAGGAAGGCACGTTTGGCAAACCTTCACCATGATCAACTCCTACCCAGAAACCTATGTCCCTACTGTGGAAGGATGTGTAGATCCAGAATTGGCCTCCACAGTCACTTATGGACTCACTGTTAAGACCGTGGTCATGGAAGACAATCTTACCCAGCTACAAATGAACACCAGAGAAGAAGAGGACAATTTTTTAGAACAAACGGAGTGTTATTACATTGTGTTTTCCCTTATCTGCGTTGGCCCTCAGAAAACGAAGGACTAAAATTGTACCTTAGCTCTGAATATCCCTTGTGTTTTGTTATGGCTTAGAGTTAAGCATAAATCTATTTATGTGCTGTCACTGCTATTGTAAAGGGTACTTGTGCTGATTTTCCATCCACTTAATGGGTAGGCAAACTAAGGCCCGGGGGCCAGATATTGCCCAATTGCCTTCTCAATCCGGCGCATGGATGGTCCAGGAATCAGCGTGTTTTTACATGAGTAGAATGTGCCCTTTTATTTAAATGCATCTCTGGGTTATTTGTGGGGCATAGGAATTCGTTCATTCCCCCCCTCCCAAAAAAAATATAGTCTGGCCCCCCACAAGGTCCGAGGGACAGTGGACCAGCCCACTACTGAAACAGTTTGCTGAGCCCTGACTTAACCCCTAACTTAGACTTCGCCAATGTAGTGCCCTCCAAATGTGGTTGCACTACAACTTCCATCATGGTGTGCTGGCGGGCAGGCAATCACTCTGGGATTGGTAGAAATGGAAGAGGGTGAAAAGGAGGCACCAGAAAGCCAGAGCCCTCCTGTCTGGTGTGGTGGAGGCTGGTCCCTTGGGCTGGTCCCTTTATTATGCTTTTATATTTGTTGAAAGCTGCCCAGAGTGGCTGGGGCAACCCAGTCAGATGGGTGGGGTACTACTACTACCACCAGTAATAACAACTGTCTTCTGTCAGCCCTCAGCCAGTCCCCACTTGCCTGCCTTCCTACAACCAGTCCAGGGGGCAGCCCTGACTGCCAGCTTCTTCCTCCCTAATCTCTTGTAGAGCTAATCAGGGAGGGGATTGGGAGCAATGTCAGAATTAGTTTGCTGCCTGTCATTCACTCTGGCTTTGCCTGTCATTGGCTCTGGTGCCCCCTGCTGTTAGCCTCCTTGCCTTCTGCCCCACCAGTTCTGTTGGATACCAACCACCACTGAGCTGGTGGAGGCTGATGTGGCAGCGGGGGGGGGGGTCTCCAAATAATGGCTGCAGTTGACAGGTTAGGAGTGTGGGTGTGCTCTGGTTTCTTTATTGCTGTTTGTGGGTAGGAAGTGGACACCACACAGCAATTTCTGACTGCCCAGCCTCCTACATAACAACATAAGAAGGGTGCACTAAATCAATTGGGGATTGAAACATTGAACTGCTATAGCCCTTAAGGATGTAAGATGAGGCCAATGGCCCATCTAGTCCAGCATCCTGTTTTCCCTCATATAAAGGTAAAGGGACCCCTGACCATTAGGTCCAGTTGCGACTGACCCTGGGGTTGCGGCGCTCATCTCGCTTTATTGGCCGAGGGAGCCAGCGTACAGCTTCCGGGTCATGTGGCCAGCATGACTAAGCTGCTTCTGGCGAAACCAGAGCAGCGCACGGAAATGCCGTTTACCTTCCCACCGGAGTGGTACCTATTTATCTTATTTATCTACTTGCACTTTGATGTGCTTTCAAACTGCTAGGTTGGCAGGAGCAGGGACCAAGCAACAGGAGCTCACCCCGTCATGGGGATTCCACCAACTGGTATTCAGAAGCATTGCTGCTTCCAACCATGGAGCCTGAGAACAGCTGTCATGGGTGGTAATTGCTGAAAGCCCTCTCCTCCATGAATTTGTCTAATCCTCTTTTAAAGCCATCTACATCAGTGACCATCACTGCCTCCTGTGGGAGTGAGTTCCACAGTTTAGCTATGCACTGTGTCCTGAATCTTCCAACAGCCAGCTTTACCAGCCACCCACAAGTTCTACCCACTTTCTTCATGCCATGTATAACTTTATAAGCTTCTATCATCACCTTTCCACCCCCTTGATCATTTTAGTTGTCCTTTTCTGAACCTTTTCCAACTCTACAACATCCTTTTTGAGGTAAGCTAACCAGAACTGTACACAGTATTCCAAAAGTGGTCACATCATAGGTTTTTCTAATGGCATTATTACGTTGGCAGTTTTATTTTCAATTCTTTTCTTAATTCCTTTCTTCCCGAACCAGCACGGGGCGGGGGGTGGGGTGTATGTTTGTGTAAAAACTTCTCTTTGGCCTTTTCCTGCACAGGCCGGCTAGTGGCCACAGCAGATACTACAACCTCAGGCACGACACTTCCTTCTTTTAGCCCTGGTGAATGGGGGAGATCACCCGTTACCAGGTAACTCCAGTGACATCGCTCTAGTCACCTAGCAACCTTGCCCTCATCACCCAACTGTTCCATGGGGTATTGGCTTCCCGTTGCCATGGAGAATTGGGGGTCAATACAAAGAATGTCTGGAGGGGCAAGTGAGCCCTCAGCCCTGGAACGGGAAACAAATTGAGAGAAGAAAGCAGGTCTCCCCTTGGATGAGGTATTCCTTTCCCTTTCCTTGCGGACTTGCGGGTGTGAGGGTGCTTCAGTGGCCCCTCATGCAAAGAAGAGACAGGTTTGCATTATATTTGCATTTGCTAATTGACATGCATAGAAGCAAATTTAGAAATAAATGCTGTAAGTTGTACAGAAATGCATCTTTTGGTGTAGGAGAAGGTGGTGACAAGGAGCCTTCTGTGTCCACTCAGTTTGCGGTGGCGGATCCTAGCTGCTGGTGGAAAACCCACGCACTGCTCCCTTCCGAGGGCTCTTGATCTTGAACCAGACTTGGGTCAGAGAGTCCTTCAGACAAAAGACTGTCCTCCATGAGCCATGGGCAGAACGTCTTAGAAGGCACCTGAAGGAGACTGGCACTGCTGCCAGGAGGAATCTTCATCTTCTAGAGCTCCATGGGTTTGTCCCTAAACCACTCTGGTTGCCAGCTCAGCCCCATCTTTAGGGAGAGTGAGGCAGGTGCCTCAGGGGGCAGACAGAGTGGCAGTGACATGTGCTGAAAGGCAGAGCTGTGTGTGCCACACTCCTTGCCCTCCAGCCCTGAGGCAGGCCCCATGGGGGCCTTTTTGCCGCTGGAACTCTGTGAAAGACACAGGAGGCACTTGCTTAGTATTGCACAGGAGACTCTCTTTGAAGCAAGTCTATTGGCAATCAATAAGGCTGCTTAAATACTGGTAGGCCTGCCAGATTGGGGGTGGGGAAGGACAATAATTCAATGGAAAGGGCAGCGCAATAGCAGTTGTGAGGCGGGGATGGAAAAGTGATGCAGAGCTGCAACTCCTGCAACTGTGACAGGCGCCTGGCAGGTCCTGAGTGCATGGAGTCGGAGGAAAGACATTTTCTATGCTGCTTTTGAAGGCTGCCTCGAATTCCTTCCACAGGAAGCAGGAAATGGGACCCGCAGAGCCCTGCTTGTTCTGACACATTTGATAAAAGACATATGTTGCTTGCGTGTGTCCCTGTGAGCTGGGAAGCTGCAGCCGCTACAGTCCTTGCAAACATAGAGAGGAAGTTCACTCCTAAGGCAGCTCTTTTGTTTCCTGAGGAACTTCCTCCCCAAGCAACCTCCAGCATTTTTATACAGCCCTTTGCACCTCTGTTCAGTGGCGTAGCGTGGGGGGTGCAGGGGGGGCCGGCCGCACCGGGCGCAACATCTGGGGTTAGGGCAAATCCATGGGTTAGGGGGCGCAAATCCACGGGTTAGGGGGCGCAAATTACTTGCCTTGCCCCGGGTGCTGACAACCCACGCTACGCCACTGCCTCTGTTCCTTCTGCTGCTCTGAGACACAGCAAGCACAGGATCAGTTTGGATGTCAGCATTCCATGAACCATGGGAAGCTGTAGGCTCACATTCACATGCTCCCCTCTCTTTGTGCATCTCAGAGGAGATGGAAAGCAGCCACTTTTGATTCAGGCTCATCACAGGTCTCTGTTACATCCCAGCTTGGAAATGTAACTTAATTTAAACTAGCTTTCTCCAGCATGGTGCTGCCCAGCAGTTCTAGATGACAATTCCCAGAAGCCTAAGTGCCTTTAAACCCTACTGGCTGATAGAAGACATAGTCCATAGCTGCTAACCAGGTTTCAAGCTCTCTGCTGACACCAACACTGTTAAATATTTTTTTTAAAATCCATTGTACAATGACTGCCAAAATTGGTGGGGTCTTGCAGAGGCAGATTTAGGGGAACATGACCTGTTTGGTTACACCGGGCACGGAGCCTCGGGGGCGCTGCAAGGGGCTCTGCAACTATTGCATAGAATGGAAAGCAAGATTTGAGTCCTCAAGTTTTGCCACTGGGTCTTAGGGGAACCAGAAAAATGTGCTTGATCAGATCCCTGGGCTGGAAGTCAGTCACCCCTGATCTGCATGGATTCCAGTGGCCTGATCACAGCAGTTATGCATTCAAACCATTTCTAAGTCCTGGAAAATTATTATTCTTCATAATTTTGCATGGAAGGGGAAGGGATTTTGAACAAGTCAGAAGACTTCTGTGATCCTCCTAGTGTTCAGCGTCCTCTGGGAGCTTCATGACTCATATCCCAGCCTGAGGACCTTTGCAAACCAGTCTTATGCATGCCCTTTGTTCAAAAGGATGCCCAGGGCTGGCCCAAGACATTTTGGTGAATAAAAATCTTGCCCCCCACATCTTCCACTGGTAAGAGGAGGCCACTCCTTCAAACGGTGAACTCAGAGATAACTCCAGCTCAAGGAAGAGTTTCTGCTGGAGGGATGGAGGGTGCCTTCACTTGCCCAGAGGACAGCATGGGCAAGGCAGTAACTCCCCTTTCCCTTTCCTCTGGCTAATTTTGCAGCAATGGCCCAAATACTGGATTTGACCCTCTGTCCTCAAGATGCTCCTCCTGTCTACGCCTCTCCGGCGGTCCTCATCCCGCTGGAGCCCAGAAAAGTCATGCTGTCTGGAGTGAAGCATCACATCTATCACCCCCGCTTGCCGACGCTAAGGCAGATGGATATGGACACCGCGGCCTTCAAGCTCACAGACGAGCATTGCAGGACAACCACCACTTGCTGCAAAGGTAACTGGGGCAGATGGCTCATTGGTATTGAGAGCCAAGCCAGGGTGGGGACTGAGCATTGAACTCCAGAGTTTGCTCTGCTTGTGGTGTTGTGTGAGTACAGGGCTGGCCTAGGATGTTTCACCACTTGCGGCAAAAAACCTCTGCTGCCGCCACCATCTGGAAGCAGACTGTGGAAGCCCTGGCTTGCTGAAGGTGGCAGAGGAGGAGGGGGAAGAGGCTGGAGAGGAGCAGGTGGTAGGAGGATGTGGCTGCCCTGGAGGGAGGAGGTGGAGGTGGTGGCACAAGAGAAGCCCAGGAGGCAGTGAGTGGCAGATCTACTTAGAAACCTCAGAGGCTGTTCTCTTTCCCCTTCAGTCCACCTATGCATCAAGGTGATGAGGACCAGGAACTTGCATACTGTATTCTAAAACCAAAATCAGGATTTTGGTGTAGTGGCACGTTCTGCAATTCACTTGACATTTTTAGAGAGGCAGGGCCCTTGGCCAGCTGGGATGGGGCAGGTAATCTTGACATCTCTGACTCATCTTTCTTGTTTGTGTTTGTTTCCCCTCCCCCAAAGATGATTTTGAAAATGCAACCTTCACCTTGGCTGGAGTGCCCACCCAGCGCCTCCCATCCCTGGTGAGTCACTGCCATCAAATGCTGCTGCTGCTGTTGTTGCTGTCGCTGTCATCCTTTGGTCCATCCATCTCTGAGGAGTGTTGGGTGGCCAGGTGAGGAAGTGGAGAGGGCTCCTGAAGTTCTCATAGTTGGATCAAGGAGGGATTCCAGCAGATGCTGCTTGCATGGCATACTTCACCTGCTGCAATTCCCTCTTCCACACAACTATGAAAGGTGCAGGAGCCCTCTACAGTTTTACATCCGGCCACCTTAACTGGCTGCCCCTTCAGTGGTCTGTGCATTACACCCATCCCCACCCCATTTGCTTTTTTGAGCAAAGCACAGTCCTAAACTTAAGATCATAAGAAGAGTCTTCAGCTGAATCACGGCCTATGGGAAACCAGTGAGTGGAACATGAGCATAGGAACACTCTCCTCTCCTGTGATTTCCAGCAACTTCAGAAGCATTGCTTCCTTCAGCTGTGGAGGCAGACATCGTGGCTATTCTAGTAGCCATTGATAGCCCTTTCCCTCCATGAATTAGTCTTAATCCTCTTTTAAAGTCATCTAAGTCGGTGACCATTCCTGCCTCCTGTGGAAGTGAGTTCCATAGTTTAACTATGAGCGGCATGAAGAAGTCCTTTCTTTTCTCTGTCCTGAGCCTCCCAACATACAGCTTCATTGAATGTCCATGAGTTCCAGTACCATGAGAGATGGAGAAAAAACATTCTTCTGTCCAGTTTTCCAACTATGCATAAACTTCTATCGTGTCACTTTTAAAAGATGAGCCTGGATGAGCTGCTGCTTCTATACAGGAAGCAACTTCTCTGCCTCCTGGTGTGTGTTTGGGGGGAAGGGAGATAGGAGGCTTTAAATTTATTATTATTATTATTATTATTATTATTATTATTATTATTATTTTGTTTATACCCCACCCCAGCCACTCTGGGTGGCTCACAGCGTATATCAAAACATACTAAAACATCAAACATTAAAAACCTCCCGATACAGGGCTGCCTTCAGATGTCTTCTAAAAGTCATACTTACTCCTTGGAGACATCAGTGTATTCTGAACATGCATTTCAAAGCAGAAAAAAGTGTGTGTTCATACATGCTTCCTAGAAAGATGCAGCTGCACTTAACCATCTCTCACAAAGCCTGAGGCGGTTGCATGGGGTAAGTGGCACAAATGCCCATCTACCTGGTGCCACTACCCATTGTGTGCTCTGTGCCAGCCTTTCCCAACCTAGTGCCCTCTGGCTGTTTTGGACTGTCTGTAACCCCCACTAGCCCCTGTGGGATTTGTAGTCCAAAACGGCTGGAGACCACTAGGCTGAGGGAAGCTGATCTGCACACATTTCCCTCTCAGAAATTGAGGTAGGCATCACCGCATGCAATCCCTTAAACTGAGCGCAGGAAACTCTTCTGTGCTCCGCTGCGTCCGACTGCAGGGCTGCCTTGTAGTAACTTTGTCATTGCTCAGGGTATGACAGAACTGGGCAAGTCATTGACTGAAAAGTACCGAGCAGGGAAAATGGCGCCTCTCTTGCCCAGCACCAACCAGGAGGAATGGCCCAGCTACACCAGGGCTATGGACGACTGGTCTCGCTTCGTATCCAGTGCAGGAGAGTTCAAGGTGCCCAACTTTAGCAAAAAAGGTAGGAGGTACAGCTGCCTTCAGCATCCTTCTGTCTTTCAGGAAGTTGCACCACAGCCATTTGCTGGCATGATCAGGTCCTCAAAGTGAGAGCTTCCCTAGGGAGTGGCCTTTGGGAGGTGCCAAGTACATGGTGAGGTCTTGGTAAAGGTAAAGGGACCCCTGACCATTAGGTCCAGTCGTGACCGACTTTGGGGTTGTGGCGCTCATCTTGCTTTATTGGCCGAGGCTCCCAGGTCATGTGGCCAGCATGACTAAGCCGTTTCTGGTGAACCAGAGCAGCGCACGGAAATGCCGTTTACCTTCCCGCCGGAGCGGTACCTATTTATCTACTTGCACTTTGACGTGCTTTTGAACTGCTAGGTTGGCAGGAGCAGGGACCAAGCAACGGGAGCTCACCCCGTCGCGGGGATTCAAACCGCCGACCTTCTGATCGGCAAGTCCTAGGCTCTGTGGTTTAACCCACAGCACCACCTGCGTCCCTCGGCGAGGTCTTGGCTCAATCCCTAAAACTCCTCCAGGTGCTTCTCAGCTTGTGATCTTCCCGTGATCTTGCTTTGTCCACATGGTGATTTTGCCAGGTCACAGAACGGTCGTGAAAAAATGTTCCCAAACCAGGAGTGATTAGAAAGAAGGTTCTGTGAACTGGAAGGCAGAAGAACCACAAGGGCCTTTGCACCAATCCCTGGTGTCTTTCAGCAACACTTAGTGGAAATGGTTAGGATTAGCCATCCCCAATTTAGTGCCCTCCAGAAGTTTTGCACCACAACTCCCATCAGCCCCGGGCAATGCTTGGCCACAGAGACATGCTACTAACAGCCAAATGGTTTCCTATGAGTGTGTGAAGTTCCTTTCCTGAATGAGGAGCTTTGTCAAATACAGTAATCCCAAAGCAATCCCCAGCATTGTATGGACTGACTCTGCCCTCCCTTCTGACCTTCCTTTACTTTCTCATTCTGAAGCCACTCAGTGCAGAAGGAAGGAGTTGGGGCACTTGCTTTTCGCACAGCAAGTCTTGCCAAATCCCTGCCATTCCCAGCTTTCCCTGTGGGCCTGCGCATAGGAACACACCAGAAGCACTTGTGGCTACTTAGCTGCATCAGCCACAGCTGGCAAAGCAGACCAGGAGATTAAGCCCTCTGTGCTTCTTTCACAGTTCTTGGGTTCAGCTGTTACGCCGTGAGGTACTTAAAACCCGACGTCACGCAGACCTGGCGGGTAAGAGACTGTTGTTCGCTAGTGTGCATGTTTGGGGTGAGGAGTGAGAGGTGGTGGCTGAAGCAGCTTTTGTCTGGATGCCCTGGAGAGAACTTCTGAACCTGGGGTGGCGGAGTAAGGACCTTAGGACCAGGGACTGAATGCAGCCCCCTTTGCCTCTCTCTGGCCCCTGGGATTCTCTGCAAGCTATGTCTCTCACTGCCCCTTTCTCAGGTCGTTTCCTGGCTGGAAAGCATCCTTGAATCTCTGAAAATGAATTTTGTTAGCTTGGAAGCAGAATGGAGAGATGGGGGGGGGGGGAGAAAAGAAGTGCAGTGTGCGTGTAGAAAGAAACCCCAGTTTGTGTGGCTGGCAGAAAGCCCTGCTGGGCAAAAGGTTAAGAGCAGGCATAGGCAAACTTGGCCCCCCAGATGTTTTGAGACTGCAACTCCCATCATCCCTGACCACTGGTCCTGTTAGCTAGGGATGATGGGAGTTGTAGTCCCAAAACATTTGGAGGGCTGAGTTTGCCTAGGCCTGGTTAAGAGTCACAACTGTTGCCTCTGGCCCCTTGCTGCCTCTGGCCATTACTGGCATACAGGCCCCCAGAGGGTTGCTTCTTAAGAGAATGTGGCCCTCAGGCTGGAAAAGATTCTCAGTCCTAACCTTTCTAAGAAGGGCACATTCACAGCCAGGGTCTCCAGTCCACAGGGTCTGTTGTGGGGGGAATGGATAACTGAGCAGGGAAGGGAATAAAATGAAATAGCGCATCCCCAGAGAGGATGTGGCTGGTACTCTGAACAGATGCACTCTACACTGCAATATTTTGTGTTAGGTTCTGCACTCCACCCCCACATACCTTGGATTTAAGATTCAATTCAAAACTTAAAGCATCATCTTTCTCCCCTGTTTCATGCTAGTATTGCCTCAACCAGAACCCAAGTTTGAGTAGATATGGACCAAAGCCCATGCCTTACAACACTGTGTAAGTATCATCACATGCACCTAAATCCCCTTAGGGTTAACAATCACCTCCCCCATAACCCTTGAATAACTCGTCTTTTTGTTTCGTTGCAGCAATACCTACAGGAGCTTTGGATCAGCACACAGGTAACTGGCTCTGCTGGCCCCAAAGGAACAAAAGGGGCCAAAAAAATTAAATCCCACCCAACTCAGTGTGAGAGAGGAAAACGTCACATGCTATTGAATGAAGGCGAGCCAGCTATCAATGCTCATGAGCCAGATACAACCAGTTCATTGTCAACTGGGCAGGCTTTGATCTTGCTCTTTTTGGAGCAAGCCTTCAGGCTCACACATGGCTTTCATTAAGAAGAGCCTTGTTATCTGGGGGCCAAACTGGATGTGACTCGAACCACAATGGAACTCACTCCCGCACGAGGCAGTGAAGGCCACCCACTTAGATGACTTTAAAGAAGGTTAGCCTGTTTCATGGAAGAGAATGCTATTGATGGCTACAAGCCATACTGCTGCTCTGCCTCCATGGTCAGAGACAGTAGTGCTTTTGAATACCAGTTGCTGGAAGGAGTGGGGAAGCGTGCTCTTGTTCTCAGGTCCTGCTTGCAGGATTCTCACAGCCATCTGGTTGGCCATTGTGAGACCAGCATGCTCAACTAGATGGGCCATTGGCCTGATCCAGCAGGCTTTTCTTACGCTCTTAAAAGGAACAGAAAAAGGTTTTCAATGTGTATGAATAATCCCCCTCAAAGAATGGTGCTTTTATGACACAGTAAATGAATGTATAGAAAAGGACAGTGGTTGCTGAGAGTACAACTTGCACTAGATTTTCATTCAGCAGGGAAAAGTCATTTTAGTACACTGGATGGACAGTGGAATCGGGAATTCAAAGATGGGAATTCAGAACACACATCTTTCGCACATGGACAAAACCAACCACCACCAACCGTCCCCAACCTGATACCCTCCAAGTACCATCTTGGTGCTTTGGATTATAACTCCCACAATCCCCATTCACTATGGCCATCAATGGGAGTTGTAGCCCAAACACCTAGAGGACACCAAGTTGGGCAAGGCTGGACAAGACTCTTTGTACACCACCCCTAAGTCAACTAATGGCCCAGGAAGCAGCACCAATGCTCCCAGCTCAAACGATCTGACCTTGGGCAACTCCAATTTCAAAATAACTGATTGTGGATATATGAAATGGTCTCTTCTGTTGCTTTCTAGCCGCTCTCACTATCTCCAACCTTGGCACTAGGAGACAGGCCACAGAAAAAGAAGCCACATGAATCTTCTCCTTCAGCTTTTGAACATCCACAAGGAATAAATGCTATTGGTTCAACAAGGAAGGTGCAGAGAAGGCGTTTCCTGGTCAAATAAAATACACTTCAAAGTGGGGGATGAGGAAACAGGAGGGGAGCAGCAAGGATAGCTAGTTCCCCCCACCCCAAAACTGTCTTGGCCTTCTTCCCAGCATGCTACAGCAAAGTGGTTCACAACGAAGAGACTGCTGGCCAGCCTTCACTGAGCATGTCTTACCAGATTCAGGAGGTACCACCTTTGGTTCTTTGCAGCCATCAAGCCTGTTGGCCCAGAGCTTTTCAATGTATTGCTGCAACAAAATGAAGAGTAGTGGGACTTAAAAGGGAAAGCATTGCCAGGGGCCAGAGAACGGGCGATCCGTTGAAGTCCCTGATCACAGAACTTTCAGGTTCAGAGACAGCACTATTACCTGGTAGGGGATGCATTTTTTGAGGTAAAGGACAGGAAGGGGGAGCAGATGGGAATGTCTCTTTGTAGCTCCTATCCCCCAGTTTGCAGTCTCAGTGCTATATGAAGTGGTTCTGTTGTGATCATGATGGAAGCGAGGAGAGGCGATTTCTGGCCTCTGTATAGCCCAAGCCTGAAGGGCTCCATCACATGAAGTCAGTTAGTCTAACCTTCACCTGTGCCCAAAGGACAAATACAGGGAGCCAGAGCAAAAGGTGGTGCAGGCTGACTTGGCAGCAGCCTGGCTGCACTCCCAAGAGGGAGAAGGAAGCAGGAGGGCTCCTTCATCCCTCCTCCTGGCTCCCCTTACTTTATCCTGGCAATGCGAGTAGAGCAGGAGACCTTGGGCCAACCCCCCTGTCCCCAGCTGATGCCTTCAGCCTCCGCAGGGCTAAGAGGCATGCTTAGACTCACAAACATACCTCAGCCAGTTCCCAGGATGGCTTGGAATGTTCAACATTTTGCAATGGGAGGATGTATAAGGGGCCTGCGTGTTGTGAGCCCACAGAACATCCCAGGCAGGTGCTGGATTGGGCCTGCAGGAGCTTCTGGTTTTTGTTTTGTCACGGTAGGCTAGAAGAATGAGGCATCCTCAGAAAGTGATTGCCCTCCCTTCCCAGAGAACATTTCATGTCCTCACCAGTGATACCAGTATACCGTATTTTTTGCTCTATAGGATGCACTTTTTCCCCTCCAAAAATTAAGGGGGAATGTGTGTGCGTCCTATGGAGCGAATGCAGGCTCCTTGGCTTCAGCGATAGCAACGCAAAGCCTCCGAAGCGCAGAGGGAGCGCTCCCTCCGCGCTCTGGAGGCTTCGCGTTGCTTTCGCTGAAGCCTGGAGAGCGAGAGGGGTTGGTGCGCACCGACCCCTCTCGCTCTCCAGGCTTCAGGGATAGGCTTTGGGTTCCTTTTGCTGAAGCCAGGAGAGCAAGACTCTCCTGGCTTCAGCAGAGAAGGAGAGCTGCACAGCGCCCCTTCAGCGAAGCGGGAGGAGAAATGGAAGGGGCTCTGTTTCTCCTGCCGCTTCGCTGAAGGGGCGCTGAGCAGAGAGGGGGATAATTTTTTTTCCTTGTTCTCCCCCTCTAAAACAATGTGCGTCCTATGGTCGGGTGCGTCCTATAGAGCGAAAAATATGGTAAGTCACAGATCCGCATGCACTTCTGTTTAACGGCAAGTAGAGTTGGCATGCTGGTCAGCTCCCTGCCTAGTCTTTTCACTAAGATTGCCCTTGGGCCACAGAAGGGAGGTGAAACATCCTCTGGCTGCTGCCCTTGGCCAGGGGGCCAAGGGCTGTTGGAGTGGTTGCTGCAGAACATCTCTACCCAAGGAAGTATCAGCCCAGCACCAGATGGATACCGCTTTGGGAAAACGGTCTTCATCCAAAAACTGGGAAAAACAGAGCAATATGGCTTAGGCCCAGGCTATCTGAAGGACCATATTCTCCCATAAGACCCTGCCCAGGCTCTGAGATCTTCAGGGGAGGCCCTTCTCTCAGCCCTACCACCCGCACTGGCACACTTGGTGGGGACACAGGAAAGGCCTTCTCAGTGGCTTTTCCCAGACTTTGGTCCTCCCTTCCTAGAGAAGCTAGACTGGCTCTCTTTGTTGTCCATCTGGCAAGTGAAGCCCTTTTTTATTCTGACAAGCCTTTGGGAACCGTTTTTTAAGGAAAGGGCTTTTAATAGTGCTGTGTGGTTTTTGCTGCATTTTAATAGGTTTGTTTTTGCGTTGTTTTAATTCTATTATAGTTTAATTACTTTTTAATTACCTTTTATATGTTTTTAGCTTTTTGTATTTTATCTGTGTTGTTTTAATTTGTGTAAGCTGCCTTGAGTCCTGGTCTGGGGGAAAGGCAGGGTTGAAATACAATAATGATGTACTGTACAATAAATATTCAACGAATGCTGCTGTGCAACTTGCTGTGCAACTTGCCCTTTTTAATGTCACAGTGGTGCCATTTGTTAGCAAGGGTGAGTCAGTGAGGGTTACAAGCCTGGCGTCAGCCAAGGACAAAAGCTTTCCCACTGTTTACCTGCTACAGCTGCAGGTTTCTTCCAAGTGGAATGCAAGCAGTCATTAGCGGCAAGGGCCACTTGTCCAGCCTGGTGGCCTCCAGATGTTTGGACCACAACTGCAAGTTGGCTGAGGCAGCTGTAGATAGGATAAAGTGGGAAATGGGAGCCCTATGGATGCTCTTCCAACCTCTTCCTCCCTAGGGGAAGGGGCAGAGAAGGCTGTCATTAACATAAGGCAGAGGTTTTCAACCTTTTTGAGTCCATGACTCCCTTGACCAACTACTGTACATTCTTTCTGCGCCACCCCTGTGGGGCTCAGGAGCCTAGTTATGTCACCCCTTGCCTGCAGAGCTGGCAGCCTCTCACCCTTTTTTGAACACCCTCCCTTGTGGAGTTTTCCCTCAGCCTCTTCTCCTCCCCCCTCTCCTTGGGAGTCCTCTGGGCAGCCACTGCTGCTGCCCCTGCCCTAAAGAGAGGCACCTCCTCACACTGCCCCACAGGGGCCTGGGACTTGTTTGTCCATTCCCAACAGCAAGGGCTGGAGGACTGGCTGGCTAGGCTCCTTTGCCTGCTTGCTTGCTTATTCTGAGACTGCCTCAGCTCCTACACTCCCTGGCCAGCCCCGAGGCACCATTCGCCAGCTATAGCCAGAGCTACTGTAACAAACAGCTGTGCAAGACATGAGAGGGCATCAGAGGAGGGAGGGAAGGAAAGAAGAACAGAGGCCAGTGTTGCCTGCGGCACCCCTGACCATCATTCAGCACACTGGTTGAAAACCACTGGCACAAATTTTGATTATAGTCGGGATCTATGCACCAAATGGCAATAAGACTGAATTCTACAAAATTTTAGAAGAAAAACTATTTGAATATATGGATCAGAAAATTATATTAATGGGTGATATGAACGGAGTAGTTTCATTGGAAATGGATAGACTCAGAGAGGGAACAAGTAAAGAAGGGAAATTACCCAAATCTTTCTTTTCAATGATAAAAAACTGTAATTTGATAGATATTTGGCGTCTTAGACACCCACTGGACAAACAATTCAATTATTACTCCGAACCGAATCAGTCAATGTCAAGGATTGATCAGATTTGGATCTCGAGCGAACTGACTCCAAGAACCCAACAAATAGAAATTCAATCGAAAGTGATCTCCGATCATAGCCCAATAAAATTTGAATTAAAAGGTTTCGAGGTAAGAACTTTCAGATGGAGAATGAAAGATTATCTCTTGGACGACCAGAAAATTGTTGAAAAAGCGCAAAAGAGGCTAGTAGAATACTTCGTTGACAATTGCAACAAAGGCACAAAGATAAAAGTGGTTTGGGACATAAGCAAGGCAGTGATGAGAGGTTTCTTCATCCAGCAGAATACAATTAAGAATAAAAATAGAGAAAAGGGTAAAGAAGAAATCCTGAAGCAGATAATGGACAATGAACAAAAACTAATCAAGAAACCAAACAGTCCGAAAATAAAAGAAAATATCAAAGCTTTACAAACTCAGTTTGCAATTATAATAAATAGAGAAGTGGAATGGAATATTAAAAAACTGAGACAAAGAAATTTCGAATTTGCGAACAAATCAGGAAAATGGCTTGCATGGCAAATCAAAAAAAGAAAGGAACAAAACACAATAAACAAAATGACAGTGGAAGGAGAAGAGATAACCGATCCGAAGGAAATTAGAAAGGGATTCTTGGACTACTACAGAAGACTATATAAAAATGGAGAAAGAAACAATTTGAGGAAAATAGAGAGATTTTTGAAAGAGAAAAAGGTGCAGAAGATCCCGACAGATAAAAAAGAACAATTGAATACCCCAATTGAAATAGAAGAGATAAAAGAAGCAATAAAAGATTTAAAAAGGGGAAAGGCTCCTGGGCCAGATGGATTCACCGCGAGTTACTACAAAGAAATGAAATCTATTTTGATGACGCCATTGAAGGAAGTGATGAACAACATCTTAAGAGAAAGAGAAATTTCGGAAACATGGAAAGAGGCATATATTACATTTATTCCAAAACAGGACTCAGACCTAACTCAAGTTAAAAACTACAGACCGATCTCATTGCTAAATACGGATTATAAAATATTTGCAGGAATTCTTGCGAAAAGGTTGAAAAATATACTATTGGAAATCATCCATAAGGATCAGGCGGGTTTTCTTCCAGGCAGGCAGATGAAAGATAATATAAGAAATATAATCAATATGGTGGAATATCTGTCTGCCAGGAATGATAAACAAGCCATAATGATGTTTGTGGATGCAGAGAAGGCTTTCGACAATATAGCATGGGATTTTATGTTGAGAAACTTGGAATATATGGAGGTTGGTAAAGAGTTCTTCAATGGAATAAGGGCAATTTATACAGAACAAAAAGCCAAACTGATTATAAATAATGTAGTCACAGAAGAAATAAAGATACTAAAAGGAACAAGACAGGGATGCCCACTTTCGCCACTATTATTTATAACGGTGTTAGAAGTACTTCTGAACTCGATTAGACAAAACAAGAAAATAAAAGGAGTGACAATTGGCCAAAATGAATATAAGATTAAAGCGTTTGCAGACGATTTGGTAATAACGATTGTAGAGCCAAATTGGACAAATTGACAGGGAAGATTAGATATTTAAGAGACCAAAAGTTCATCGAGGACTGGGGGAAATTTGTGGAATATCTGGAAAGTACAAGTGAGGGACAGATAACGCTAGAGGGATTTAAAGAAGCACTGTGAAAAATTAAGAAGTATTGTCTAAAGGGAATAGAAAGAAAGATATAAATAATGTCAATATAAATCTAAGGAATGCGTAATTTAAATAATGACTATGGATGATTTACGGAAAAGCTGAAGGAAGTCCAGAAAAGGAATAATTTGTGAAAAATTTGATGTGTAATTAATACGTGTTTTTGTTTTTGTTGTAAACTAATAAAAATTATTTAAAAAGAAAGAAAGAAAAAAGAAAACCACTGGCACAAGGTATCAAACCTACATATTATGTGCTGGTATTGGACTGCAGTTTCTTAATTCTTGCTTTCCTGATGTGACTGCATTTTTATGTTATTATACTTTACAATTGTTGGGATGTTATTTGCAATGTTTTGCTTATTGTTGGGAGCTACTTTGAGCTTAACTTTGTTGCTGAAAAAGTGACAGTCTTACATGAATTAAAATCAAATGTTGATGATGATGTCTTCCTGTGTTGTTTCCATGATTCTAATCAATACTTTTAAAATATCCAGCCACCATCTTACAGGTCAAATGCCCAGCCCTACAGCAGTGGTAGTGGGGTTTGGTGGCTAGCAATGGACTTAGTCTAGGTAGACCTTGGTTGAAATCTCAATTCAGTCAGAAACTTCATTTGGGCCAACTGCACTTTTTCAATCTCACATAGTTGTTGTGAGGATTGGAAAAAGATGGGCCGGGACGGGGGCTGAAGGGAGAACCACCACGTGCACCTCCCTGAGCTATTTGGAAGGGTGGGATAAATCTGTCCATCAAATAAAGCAACATACAGAGAAAGGCAACTTGGACTGCATTCACATATAGCCTTGTTTGGTTTCCTATGTCCTAAAGGCAGAGAACAGGCCCACTGGCTATCTCAGACTTCCCCAACGTGGTGTTCTTTCCAGATGGTTTGGACTACAAGTCCCATCAGCCCCAACCGGCACGGAGACTGATAGGAGTTGTAGTCCAAAACGTGGAGCTCCACCAGGTTGGGCTAACTAAACAGGCCAAATCCTTTTCTGAGAATCGCTGTTTGTTTCCTTTCATCTTTAAGTCCCAGAGCCCCAACCACAAGCAGATTTATTTTTCCTAGTCACATTTCTGGTGACTGATGAGAAGACCTCCTTCAAAAGGGGGAGGTCAGGGCCTTCTTCCCCAAACATGCAGCTATTACCCCTTCTCCCTGTGCATGGTGTTTGGCCTCTCTGAGCAGGAGGTGGGGATAAGGGGGAATAGCCCCTGACAAGGCCTCCAGTATGGAACTGAGATCACTGGCAGGCAAGAGCTTCCTGAGCAGCTGAGCCTTGGGAAGGGAGAGCCTGCAGCCTTGTCAATGCTGCCTTGGTTCCTCCGCTGAACACTGGAGACACCAGGCCTGGAAACTCATTTGGACAAAAGAAGAAGAAATTGCCCATAAAAGGACCCTCCCTGCTTTCCTGAGCAGTTCCTGAGCAGACATCAGAGGGAAGGGGACCTTTCCTTTCAAAACATCCTGCTTAGCAGGCGACGGACGAGGTGACCCACCCAGGCCTTTTCAATTCAATCTGCCCAGCCTGCTGCAGAGCACAACCGGATGTTCTGCAAGACCATTCCTGGCCTCTTGGTCACGAGGTTCCTCCCCAGAAAAGGAACAGAAGAGGAATTTTCATGACCATTGTCACTCCTGTAGTTACGCAGCATATTGTGAACTCACTATTCAGTAACGTCAGAATACAACTTTACCTGAGCGGACGTCTTTTAAGGATTCCAAGGGACAGCCAACTGAGCTACACAGATTTTTAATGAATATTAAACTGCTTTTTAAAAAAAGCAATATGAAAAATAATGAAGACAAACTCCATAAAAGTTAGTTCTATACAGTTGAGGTGTCGTGAAAGACAAGTCAGCAGGCCCTGCGTGTGGACAGGCACACGGCTCTGGGTCTTGAGAGGCAACTTTGGCCAGACCCATCCCAATGATCCACTTCTGTCCTCTTTTCATGTCCTGGGCAACTGGCAGGATGGATCCAGGGCTAGAAAATGGCCTTCCCAGTGCCACTCTGTGTGTCCCATGTGAAACAGATAAAAAACAAACAAAAGCTTTTTTTGAGGGCTGCTCCACCGACAGTTCTTGCTCTACCTGCTGCAGCAGCCTCCCAATTTAATACAGTTTGGGGGCTGAGTGTGGAAAGGGCAATAAACCACACACACACAGTGTCCCACAAAACGGTCCCAAAGGAAAGCATTTCCAAAGTCTCTGTGATACCAGCTGTAGCTTATCTTATTGCCAATCGTGCCACTAAAGCAAATGGTGCTCCTCTAGATCACAATTCCAGGACAGATCTAGCAGCGCATTTTGAATGCTCCTTCCACCAAATTCTTTTTTTAGTTGCACGTAAAAAACAAAACAAAAAACTTTCCTTCCATTTTGATAAGAGCCTAGAAACGACACAGAGAACCTTCCCCCCTACAGTGTGAAGCTTTGCTCTGGCTTTAGAAGACATTTAAATATGTAACTGTGTTCCACCACACCCTCCCTCTCTGTCGCCTTTCACGCTGCCCTGGGACCACTCACACCACTGGCTTAGACAGCACCTTGAGAGCTCCGGTGTTTGGAGGAAATGAAAAGCCTCTAGCCCTGACGGTTTTGGACAACGGAAGCCAGGAGGAGGAGCACAAGGCATGGCTGCTCTGGGGCCTTCTCTCTTGGATGTATAAGGGTGAAAGACTAATCGGACCATCTAGTAGCTGGTTCCCTTCGAAGTTTCCCTCTCTCGGATGTACGCTTGAACTGAACAGACGCACATAAGCAGAGTTTCCCTAGGGATGGCACCTTAAGGGAAGCCGCGCCCACTAAGTCCATCTCTCACCATTTCACCTGCCTGGCTTCCCTTGCTGCGGAGTCCTGCCCTATAAATTTCAAGCAGCAAATTTCTTTGAATATCACACTCCCCTCTGCAGACACTAATGAATCATGAGGGGCAGGGGTGGGGAGGAAGATGAGGATCTGGAATTGGTTGGCAGGCTTAAGGAACATTCATCCTGACCCAAAAAACAGACACTGCGCCTGGAGCAGCAAAGCAGGCCTGAGTCACAGCTGGTTCCGAAGGTACACTCAGCCCATTCATAGGAGCAAATGGGCTGAACTGACCAATTGCTGAGCTCAGTGCTCACACAGAGGCCACCGCTGCTTGCTCTAGCCCTCCCCACCCCCTCCACTGTTCGCAGGTTGGTCTGCAAAGGAGAAGGAAAGGGTCCCACATGGCCTAGTCGCTCGCCGTAGCCTAAGCCCAGCGCCAACAAGGCTCGAAGGATGACATGAACCTTTTCCCGCCAGCAGGGGGAGATGCTCAGGGCAGGCAAGGTGTCACGGGGTACGTGCTGTCAGTGGAGGTGTGCTGGGCGCTGTGCTCCTGCAGGAGGCCCAGGTCCAGGAAGCGCTCCCCGCACCACATGCACTTGTAATGTTGCTCCCGGGTATGGACGCCGTGGTGCTTGTTGAGGTGCTCGCGCTGCTTGAAGGCCTTCTCGCAGGCGGGGCACTTGTAGGGCTTCTCCCCGGTGTGAACCCGCCGGTGGCGCTGCAGGTCGGAGGCGTACTTGAAGCGCTTCTGGCAGTCTGGGCACTTGAGGGGCCGCTCGCGGGCTGGGTTGCAGCGGTGCTGCACGAACTCGGAGGAGGAAAAGAAGCGGCGCTCGCAGAGGGTGCAGCGGAGGGGCTTCTCGGCGCAGTGCGAGGCCAGCTGGTGCTTCTGCAGGGCCGAGGCCCGCTTGTAGGCCTTGCTGCAGGCCGCACACTTGAAGGGCCGCTCGGCGCTCTGCACGCAGCGGTGGCGCAGCAGCTCCGAGGACTGGCTGAAGCCCTTCTGGCAGGCGTTGCACTTGAAGAGGTTCTCGATGCCGTGGACGTGCTGGTGGTAGAGGAGGTGGGCTGGCTGCACAAAGCCCTTCTCGC
The DNA here is from genome assembly GCF_964270895.1 of Podarcis filfolensis. Classification (NCBI taxonomy): domain Eukaryota; kingdom Metazoa; phylum Chordata; class Lepidosauria; order Squamata; family Lacertidae; genus Podarcis; species Podarcis filfolensis. The sequence continues at coordinate 52,968,986 of NC_139611.1, read as the reverse complement.
ACAGGGAGCACTTGAACGGCCCCACCGGCAGCTCCTGCTCGGCGGAAGGCGCTGGTGTGGCGGCGGTGCCCGCAACCGCCTTATGGGTGCGGCGGTGGCGCATAAGGGCGTACTGCTGCTTGAAGCTCATCTGGCAGAGGTCGCACTGGAAGGGGCGCTCCGTGCTGTGGGTGCGCTCGTGCTGCCGGAGGTCCGAGGGGCGCCGGAAGGCCTTGTGGCAGGCGCCGCAGCGGAAGGGGCGCTCCCCGCTTGGCGTGCAGGGGTGCTGCAGCAGCTCGGAGGACTCCTTGAAGTGCAGCTCGCAGACGTTGCAGCGGAAGAGGTGGGCCTCCCCGGAGTGGGCGTACATGTGGCGCACCAGGTGGGAGCGGTGCTTGAAGGCCTTCTCACAGACGGTGCACTTGTAGGGCCGCTCGGCACTGTGCGTGCGCTTGTGGTGCACCAGGTGGGAGGACTGGCTGAAGCTCTTGTCGCAGAGGCTGCACTTGTACGGCTTCTCCCCGGTGTGGACACGCTCGTGCCGCGACAGCTCCGAGAGGTGCTTGAAGGGCTTCTGGCAGATGGAGCAGCTGTAGGGCTTCTCCACGGGAGTCCGGTTGAGTGCGGCTGGCTGCTGCGGTGGCGCAGGCTCCTCAGGGGCTGCCACAGCAGCCGCAGCGGCTTTGTAGGTCTTCTCACAGATGGAGCACTTGACGGCGGCGCTGCCGTTGTGGACGTTGTGGTGCTGGGCCAGGGAGGTAAGCAGGGAGAAGCCCATCTTGCAGACGCCACAGACGAAGGGCTTCTGCTCCACTTGCAGGCACTGGTGCTCCAGGAGATCGGTGGCCTGGTGGAAGATCTTCAGGCACTGGGTGCACTGGAAGGAGCGGTCATGGCCCCCCTGCAGGCACTGGTGCTCCTGGGGGTTTGAGAGGTGCCCCAAGTCGTGTCCACACAGCCCGCATTTTGTGGAGGGCTCTCCGCCGCCAGTTGGGATGGAAGTGTGGTGCTGCAGGTTGCTGGGCTCCGGCTGGAGGAGGATGCCGTAGACGGCACAGCCCAAGGGATTCTCCACCACAGCGCTGGAGGCGATGGGATGCTCCGGGAGGGCAGTGGTCCCAGCATGGTGCGGCGCCGGCGGTTGCTGCTGTGGGGGCTGCTGCGGCCAGCTTTCTGACATGCTGGGGAAAAGAAATCGGGGTTTCCACAATAAGGGCTTCAGCTTCTCGACTGAGGCAAATCAATTAAGGAGATCTGAGTTCGCAGCAGTTGCTCCCAAACCTGGAGGTGACAAACTCGTCACACTGGGCGCAACAATTCCCCACCGCGGTACGTCTCAAACCAAAGCAGACACCAGCAGATGGGACATCCTAAAGGATGCAGGAGGCCTTTTGCCTGGCACCAGAATGGGTATCAAGGAAGGGAACCTGCAAGGAAAGACAGCAATTCAGACAAAAAGCTGCTTATCTCGCTTAAAAAGTATATTTAATCTACTAACGATTACCTCCCCACCACCCACAACTGCAGGGAGAACAAGCAAACAAAAAATTTATTTTAGGCCAGAGACCGCAGGCTGGAGATTGCAGAAGTGTTTCTCCAACGAGGGACAAACCTTTTTCCATATTGAAAGCTTATATTGAAAACTTACACAACCATTGTTCACAACTCTGCCATGCAAGTTCCAAATACACGACTATACCAAAAAAAAAAGCTCTGCAGCTCGAAGCAATTGCTACTGGAGAATTATCAACGGACACTTCCAAGGCTAGCCAGGAAGGCAGTCTTGAAGTTAGCAACAAAACACTCACTAATTAAGAAACGAGAACTCCCAAATGAGCAACTGGAATGGCTGCAGATCTCTCCTGAAGGACCCACCCATTTCAAGACATCCTGCACTAAACTTTGGAAAATATTTTTTTTAAAAAATAAGAAGCTTGGAAGCAAGCAGCTGTCCCCACTAACATTTTAACTCTAAGAAGAGGCCTATTTCACTAGGAGACACACACTAGTTGCAAGCAGCATAGACAGACATGCACAAGATATTTATGGAACAAAAAATTAGACAATACACGGACAAGAAGGCTCTCAGTGGCTACTAGCCACAATGGTTTTGGGAATCCCAATAAGTAAGAGTGCTATTGCATTTAGGTCCAGCTTGTGGGCTTCCCATATGTATTTATTGAATTTATATCCTCGAAGGAGCCCAGAGTGGCAAACACATCCACAACATATAAACAAATGAACAAAACATCCTATTGTGCATCAATGGGGACACCACACACAATTTTGTCTTAAAGGTTTTGGTGCAATGGTTGGCTTTAGTGGAAAAGTGAGCTGAAAAACAACAACTGATGTCTGAGAGGGGTCAAACTGAAAAGTACATTTGATGGCACGGGGTCCCCTCTCATAACTTATGTGACTCAACAGGAGAGTCAATTTATTTCACCTGCATCTCAAAAATCTATGTAGCTGGACAAGATTCCCAAACATTGTTGGTCACTGGCTTGAACACCAGAGCTAAATGAGACAAAAACATTATGTGCTTCTTGAAATGTGCTTTACATTTTTTATTGTGAATCTGTAGAAAGCTATCCAACTTTCTCATTTTATTTGTGACGCTAGAGTTTGTGGAGGCGGGGTGCGATATCCAGGCTAAATTATGCCTTAGTTTCGGGTTTTGTTCCTGTTTGTTTTGTATTTTATCTGTTTTTACATCTTACAAGAATCTTTTGATGAACTTACTTTAAAAAAAAAATCTTAAAAGAGTTAAAATGTTATAAAAAGTTTTAGTTAAAACATAGTCACCTGGCTGGCCACTGAGAGAACAGGATATTAGACTAGATGGAGGTGTCCGGCCTAACCCAGATTCAGGGCTTATCTAATGTTGTTATGCTTTTTAAAAGACCTAAACAATCCCTTTGTGTAAGTCTATATGGCCAGGGTTCCCTTTTTCATACCCTTTTCAATCTACAGTCTGCCCAGGAGCATTTATATTGCTTTACCATGCTTGTTTTCCTTTAAAAACATCAGCCCTGGTAGATAATTTGATAATTTAGGTTGTAGGGCACACAGTGCCTGTGATGTCAAGAGAACTGAGTATTTTCTTTGTCCGCTCATATGCTTGGGTAGGAAAGAGCTTGAAGAGGAATCCAGGAAGCAAGTAGAACACACTCTGGACTCAAGCTAAGCTAGTAAGCCAATATATTGCAATGGCCTAACCTTCAGGCTAAACACACCTGAGGATCTTTGACCTCTAGAACCTGATGCAGCCATATGAGCTTATTAAACATATTAGGGTAGCATATATGTTGCGGGGGGCGGGGGAGAGAAGAAAATGACTGATGGATCCAGAACCCAGATGTCTCAGTTTCTTTTTATTTATTAATAACCTGGTAGTTTGAAATGGACCCTTTCCCCAGCGATCTGTGTGGCATTTTAGTCTCAGTGGCACTTCTGGAAAAAAGCTGGTCAGCTTGCTGGGATGCGGAGAAAGACACGCTTCTGGCTACAGTTTCGTCCCTGCTGAACTAATAGTACACACCAATTCTTCAAGATCCATTTTCTGTTCCTAATGTTCAACCTGACATCATTTCCAAAGCAAGGAATACCCATTCCATCATGTTTGATTTGTTTTGTTTTTCAGCCGAAACCAGTTTACCCCAGAGTGACTGGGGAAACCCAGCCAGATGGGTGGGATATAAATATTATTATTATTATTATTATTATTATTATTATTATTATTATTGAAAACTCTGGAAAACTGGGCTCTGCCCAAGCTGGAGCTTCAAAATACACTTTCCACTGATCACAATTCTCCTTTGCCAAAGATTGTCCACACTACTAAGTTATTTGCTAACCTGCACCATCAAAAGTCCATGGAACAGAGCTGGCTATAAATAAACATCCAGAAACAGGGCAGGATGTCACCAGGGACTGTGTGTACAGTTCAAGCTGCATCTCTCTGGACAGCAGCAAGCACTTGTACAAGCACCCTGCCACAAAATGGGTAACTCAAAGGCCAAGTTCACCTTCTACATGGCTGGCATGGGATGGGTCAAGGCCGTCCCTCCAACCTGCCTGCTTTCACCTCTGTCTTTCCTGCCATAGCACAAAGGGGACAATCCATTTTGTACTGTGCTCAAGATTATTGTTTTTCGTTCTTTGAAGACCCTTGCACAAAGAAAATAAAAAGTTTAAAATTAATATAAAGAGGCAGCCAGGTAGACAAACATCATTTGTTGACAATATGACATCAGCTCTGCAAACACTAAGCTGAACGCTAATCAAAGTTGCATCTAGCATTTGCATAGCTATCTGGAAAGCACAAAATACAAATCTGAAATAAATCCCTACTGCATCTTCAGCCCATCTTTTGAACCCCTCTGTCTGCTGGATACCAATTAACCATACTTCCCCAGTCTGGTACCATCCAGATGTTTTGGACTACAACTCCCATCAGCCCCAACCATCACTAACCTATAGTCAGGACTGAAGGGAGTTGTAGTCCAAATCTTCTGGAGGGCACCAGGTTGGGGAAGGCTGATATAAGCATGCAGATGACAAAACTGCCCCAGGGGATGGGAAGAGCTTCTCAACTGTCCTCATGCCAAGGTCTGACAATACCATACAATACAATGAGGGTAGGTGTGTGTGTGTTAAGATGGTTGTCCATGTAAGCAAGCTAGCAACAGCCAGGTATCAAGTGGTGGAGAAGCAGAAGCAAAATGTCCCATGGAAAAGAAACAATCTAAGAGGGGAAAAGCTCAAGAATTCATGCAAGCAAATCCACAGCCAAACTATTGGAAAGAAACCTTCCAGTTTGGTGAAGCAGGGCCACCTATCACAAGTTTTCTTGGAAATTGGTCTATCTGGGGACCAGCCTTAGAGCTTCAGAATTTTACTGTAAACTGGTGCCCTCCAAATGTTTTGGTACTATAGCTCCCATCATCTCTAGTGATCACAGCTCTACTGAGCCCAGGGAAACATCTGTACACCCTGTTGCCAATCCATCTACTCTCTCAAGATGTGTAAGACAATATAGCAGCGTAACTGTGAACTCTCTGCTCCACTACCTTAAAACACTGGGACATTCAGGCAGACCAAAAAAAAAGGTACTTTTTCACGCAGCGAATAGTTAAAACTATGGAACTCACTCCCACAGGAGGCAGTGACGGCCACCAACTAGGGTGGCTTTAAATGAGGGCTGTTCTTAAGTTTTTAAAAGCAGCTCCATTTCCTCACTCAAGGGCACGATAATTTGGCCAGATTCTCTGCTTGAGCCCATCTTTAGAGAGATGCTCAGCCGCATACATCTGCCCTCTTCCAACTTACAGAGAATTTCACCTTGCCAGGTTTTGCAGCTCAGTGGCACAGCATCTACTTTACACACAGATGGTCCCAGATTCCCTCCTCCAGGCAAAAAAGGATTCCAGGTGGCATAGAAAGGCTCTTCTCTGCCAGAGACTTGGGGGGCTGCACCCACCCCAAGAAGCCAGATGTAGGCTGGACAGTCCAGAGCCCTAGTGTGGCTAAAGGCTGCTTCACAGGTCCTCTCCATTCAGGTTGCCCAGGGCCACATCCTGCCTACCATGACCGCAGAAATGCCCTGGTGGGGTGACTGGGTTGTTAGGAGCTTCTCCACATTGCAGAGCCCACCGAGATCGTTCATCCCCATTGCTCTGCAACGGAAAGGTTCCCCCCGCCCCCAGCCAAGATGCCAGCCTTTTTTTGGGCCAGGCAGGCGCCCTCCGGATGTTGCTGGTCGCCAACTCCCATCAGCCCCAGGCAGCTTTGCTAGCCAAAAACATCTGGAGTTGCGGGGGGGGGGCGATCTACACACCTGGAGGGCCGTAGGTTGCCCAAGGCCGCCGGCCAATAGGTTGCGACGAGGCCGACCGGGTCAGGCGAAGGGCTGCCTCGCCCCGCCGGCCCGGGAGCGCCGCCTTCACATGTTATCGGGGCGTCTCCCGTGCCGCTGGCCGGGCCTCGGCCTACTCCGTCCAAGGAGCAGGGCAGGCGGCCCCGCTCGGGGCCAGGAGCGCCTTTTTCCTCCTCCGCCGCCCGCGGGGAAAGCGACCGCCACCCCGCTCGGCTCCGTGTGGCCGGCGGGGCAGGAGCTCCGGGGCGAGGAAAGAGGCGCTTTAGCTTCGCCCTGCCCAGCTTCCTCCCTTCTCCCCTACCTGGAGAGCGAGGCCCGGAGGTGTCTCGCGGCCTGCTCGCCCCGTCGGATCCCCGGCCTCGCGTAGTAGCAGTCCCAGCGGTGAGGAGAGGCGAAGCGGCGGCGGCTAGGGGAGGGGGGGCGGCGTCGAGCCAGCCGGAGGAGGGGAAGGAGGAGGCAGAGGAGGAGGAGGAGGAGGAGGAGGAGGAGGAGGAAGGGGCGGCGTCCAGCAGGGGAAGGACCCAGCCGTGGGATCGGGGCCGCCCTCTGCCGGACCAGGCGGAGAACTGCGGCGCGCTACGCTCGGGCCGGGTGAGGAAGGAGGAACCGGGGGGAGAGGCCTCCGCTCCGTCACTTACCGGCAAAACTGTAGCCGATGCTGCTCCTGCTGCTGCTGCTGGGATCCTTTGGGGGCTTCACCCATAGCAGGATTAGGAAGGCAGGCAGGGAAGCGGGGATCCTCTTTCGCACCCAGCCTGTGCCGTAGCAGCCAGTTGCAGCTGCGCATCCCCGACGCCAGAAGCCGCCAGGCCTCCAAATCCCCGGCCCCGGGTCAGCAACAATAATAACCCCAAGGCAGGAGAGTTCACACGATGCGCCCGAAAGAGAGGTAGGTCCTCGCCTCTCTCTCTCTCTCTCTATTGCGGGCAAACCTCGTGGAGGGCGAAGGTCTCCTGCGCAGCGCCCGCGGGCCCGTTAGACCCGAGGCGGAGGAGCAGAACGGATGGCCTTGCCACGAAGTGGTCCAGAGGGGGAGAGAGAGAGAGAAGCGGGTGTGCAAGGAGAGCAAGTGTCAGTGGGGCTGTTGCGGGTGAGCATGGCTGGCTTCCGGCCCTCTTCCAGGATATTCCATTCATCTCTCCCTCCGCCCCCTCCCAGTAAGTTTGACAGTGGAACGGATTCCCTCAGAAGGTGAAGGAGTCTCCTTCATGGGAGCTTTTTAAGTAGAGATTGAATGGCCATCTGTCAGGGATTCTTTAGTTGCAATTCCTGCATTGCAGGGGGTTGGGCTAGATGACCCTTGGGGTCCCTCCCAACTTACAGTTTGATGATTCCGCCAAGCTTTCTGTCCCCTGCCTCGGCCTCAACAGTCATCCAGTCAGTTCCATGCCCATCTGACATTCTCAGGAGTCCTTAGGCTGCTGTCTCCCCACTCCAAACAGGTTTTGTTTCCCAAAGTTTTCTTGTACTTATGCCAACCTGGGCTCCATCCCCCCCACTTCAAACCTTGTTTGTGGCTGCTGGTGCCATGGAGCACAAGCCCTTGGAGAACCAGTGTGGTGTAGTGGTTAGAGTGTCAGAGTAGGACCTATGAAACCAGGATTCAAATCCCCTTACTTGGCCATGAAGCTCATTGGGTGATGACCTTAGGCCACTTGCCGCCTCTCAGCCTAATCTACCTCACAAGGTTGTTGTGGGGATTCAGTGAGGGCAGGAAGGTCCATGCATGCCACCTTGAGTCCTTGGAGAAAAAGGTGGGTTATAAATGCAATAAAACTACTGAAGTCACTGCTAGTATATATATCAACCTTCACCCAAGCTGGTGCCCTCCAGATGTTGGATTATCAGGTTAGCAAAAGCTGATGTGTACGATTCCAGAAATGAAGTTGTGCCTGAAGTGATTGAAAAATGCTCCACGGCTTCACTACCAACTAACTGCAAGATGCGTTTGACAGGTTGCTTATTCATGGAGCAACCCAACCACTTTACGAAGAGTTATGATTCTAAAATCTGGTTAAATTGGAGCTGGATCACGCTTTGAAGAGTTGTGAACTTTACTAGAAGAACAAAAGACTCAAAGTTGTAAGTCATGATATTGGAAATGGATAGTCAACGTTCACACCTTTCAAAGGAAAGGAAAGAGATCTTAATCATGCAATCTCACAATGTTCCTTCCATGATAGGAAAATGCTCTAAAATACTATTGCTGTGGTAATTGACTCATTGCAAAATTCAGCTGGTTTTATAAACAAGACTATGCATCTTAGTCTTGATGCTTACCTGGTGCTTTCCCGCACTTACCCAAATTAGGAAATATTTGGGAGAAATCATGCAGTTCAGAAATAATGAGCCCCACTGACTTATTTTCTATTTTGCCCTCGTTTCCCATAGTATTTGTAATGAATTTTAATAACAAAACAATTTGCAGGGGGGAAATGTTTTTTTAAATAGAGAAAATTATCACAGTTGCGATACAACGATACGATTTACGAAGTCAAATATCAAAACACACCAATTCGATGCTGAAACATGATGATGATTTCCACCGTTCGTCTTACCGCTCGGCCCACTCGCGAACGCGCGGGAAAAGGCTCTCCCGAAGCGACCCGTAAGCGACTCCCAGCGCTACGCGTCGCGAGTCTAAACGTCTATAGCCACTGCCGGGTGGCACCAGCAGGACTTCAGCAAGCTTCGCTCATTAAAAGAGGCGCTTTTGCGCAGGCGCAGTAGTCCCTCTTTCTCTCTAGGTGGCGGAAGTGGAGATCCTGACGTGCCGGCCATGAGTAGAGTGGCGGCGGTCGCAGGTCTGGTGGGCTACAGCAGCTCCGACTCGGAAGATGAGAGCGCATCCTCGGGAGCGCAAGGGGAAGGCGGCGAGGCCGGCGGCGCAAGCTCGGTGGAGGGACGTCAAGGCCGCCGCTCTCCCGGCGACAGGTGGGCGTATAAGTTCAACACAGAAAGCCCCCCTTCCCTTTCAGCCGAAAAAGACACGCAGAAAAGGAAGATGGAGTGGGGAGGGAAAAGGAAAAAGGCAAACTCGGGCACCAGTTCTTAAATATTTTTTGTAAACTGCTTTTAGGTTGTTGTTTTTCCCCCTACAATCGAGCAGTGTATAACTTTAATAAATAAATAAAATGGCAGGTTCTTGTAAGGACCATCTAGATTGGGAACAATTCAGAGGCAGCAGGAACGGTTGGGCTGGGTCCTGCTTTCTTTCTCTCTCCCCCTGCCACCCCAGGTTGCTAGACTGGTTTGTGCTGCTGTTGCCCCTTCTTCCTCCTCCCGGCACCTTTTGGTAGATACCTCCCAACAGTTCCATGCACTTCCTGGTGCAATTGGTGCCAACTGCTGTCCTTTAAAGCACCTCAGTTTGGTGTCTGCTCCTCAGTGCCACCCCTTAGGGTCTCAAGGCAAGGTCTGAGCCTTGCTGCTTTGGGGCCCTTTTGGCAGGAGAAAGCACCAGCTGAGCCAGGGGTCTTCTGCAGAAGCCCCAGCAACTGAGGTACCGCCATTCCTTATTCTGTCCCAAAGCTGAGTGGGTTGGGGCACAGCCCCATCCTGCTACCCACCAGAGTTTCCCAGAGGTTTGCAACAATTAAAACAATTATTAAAATGTAATTCAGACTGAAATCAACAGCATAGCAATTGAAATAAAGCAGATACAGGGCTGCGGTTAATTCACAAGGCAACAATGTTTTTGCTTCTCCACAAAAAGCAGAGAGTAAGTATTTAGTTACAGTACTTTCCCTAGAGCAGGAAAACCCCAATTCTAGATACAAATTTGATGTAGGGAGGTGGTCATCTGAAATATTTTTCTTTTTTTTTATAATAAATTTTTATTGGTTTTACAACATATATTAACAGACAAGAACTGACAATTCACAACATAACACATTAACAAACAAACATATAAACACGTATAATTTCATCACCTTTTTTTCTTAAACCTTATTTCAACGACTTCCCCATACCTCCCTTTTCTGCATCCCTGTTTTAAACTTTTTCAGCAACCCCTAATTTCAGATACTTATGATTCAATTTTTTTAATCCTTTTTCTCTAACCCAATCGTTTATCGTTGCAATTCTGTTAAATTGACGGTTAAATCAGCTATGATTAAATGGGCACAAGACATTGGTCATGACATTATGTTTGCTGACTGGGAACAGTTATGGACTACCGGTATAAAGTTTACGGCATGCAATGCCTTAAGAGAGAACATTATGAAAATGATTTACAGGTGGTACATGACCCCAGTCAAGCTTGCAAAAATCTATCATACGCCCAATAATAAATGCTGGAAATGTAAGGAAACTGAAGGTACTTTCTACCACCTTTGGTGGACGTGCCCAAAGATCAAGGCCTTCTGGGAAATGATCTATAATGAAATTAAGAAGGTACTTAAGTGTACTTTTCACAAGAAACCAGAGGCCTTCCTCCTGGGCATGGTAGGCCAATTGGTGTCAAGGAAAGATAGGACGTTTTTTATGTATGCAACAACAGCAGCAAGAGTTCTTTTAGCAAAGTATTGGAAGACACAAGAACTACCCACGCTGGAAGAGTGGCAGACGAAGGTGATTGACTATATGGGACTGGCCGAGATGACTGGCAGAATCCATGACCAAGGGAAAGAGACGGTGGAAGAAGATTGGAAGAAATTTAAAGTTTACCTTAAGAACTGTTGTAAAATTAATGAGTGCTAAAATGTCATGGGTAATGTAAAACATCTGAAATATTTTTCTGCCCAGTTTTCCTCAAACCTCACTCTTTCTGGGCATGATGAGTTGCTCTGTTTCTCCATGCATTGCAGAGCCATTAGTATCCAGTCACTCAACTTATTTTTTGCACTCATCTGAGTGCTGAAGTTGTGGGTAGGGCATGGACTGAAAAACGTGTGCAGTGTCCAGGGCCAAGAGTCATTTGGCCTGTTTTGCTCCAAATGAAGAGGAGTATTAAAAGGGCTGGGAATTCTCTTTTCTCCCTCTGCCTTGCAGCTCAACAGCTCCTCGCCTTTCTGTGCCAGACAGCGTGCTAAGTATGTTCAGAGATCAGGAGGAGGCTGAGACAGTGGTGGATGACAGCAGCAAGCATGGAGGCCGCCTGCGGACCTTTCCCCATGAGCGAGGCAACTGGGCAACACATGTCTACGTGCCTTGTGAGTGCCCTTCTGCTCTTTGTCCTCTTCTCCGACCCCAGTGTCCCTAGGAAGTCAAACTCTGGAAACACACATCTTTGGGATTCAGCCAGAAATGGTACCTTTTCTCCAAGGAGCAGAGCCCTTCCAGCTGTTTGATCTGTATAGCAGAGAAGTGCCATTCCAATGGGCAAAAGGAGGGAGGTGCCCACAGAGCCACAGTGGCTGACCAGACATCCTTAATAGAACTGTGCTTACTGACACAGAATCATAGAATTGTAGGGTTGGAGGAGACTCAAAGGGTCATCTAATCCAACCACTGTCAGATGGCCATCCAATCTCTGTTTAAAGACCACAAGTGAAGGACAGTCCACCACCTTCCTGGAGAGTTTGTTCTCCTGTCAAACATCTCTTACAGTCAGAAAGTTCTTCCTGATGTTTAGTTGGAATCTCCTTTCTTTTGTCATTTAAATCCATTGGTTCGGGCCCTCCTTTCTGGAGCAGCAGAAAACGAGCTTGCTCCATTTCCCATAGGACAGCCCTTTAGATATTTGAAGATGGCTATGGCGCTGTGGGTTAAACCACTGAGCCTTGGACTTGCCGATCAGAAGGTCGGTGGCTTGAATCCCTGCGATGGGGTGAGCTCCCGTTGCTCAGTGCCAGTTCCTGCCAACCTAGCAGTTCAAAAGCACATCAAAGTGCAAGTAGATAAATAGGTACCGCTCTGGCAGGAAGGCAAATGGCGTTTCCCTGCGCTGCTCTGGTTCGCCAGAAGCAGCTTAGTCATGCTGGCCACATGACCCGGAAGCTTTATGCCAGCTCCCTCAGCCAGTAAAGTGAGATGAGCGCCGCAACCCCAGAGTTGGTCACGACTGGACCTAATGGTCAGGGGTCCCTTTACCTTTATCATCTCTCAATCTTTTCTCCAGGCTAAACAAGTCTAAGAGGATAGCTCTTTTCAAACACCTCAATAGAATGCCACAACTGATGTAGAAGGTCCCTGGTTCAATCACCAGCATCTCCTGGTAGGAATGAGAGAGACTCTCCCTGTCTGAAACCCTGGAGAGCCACTGTCAGTGTAGACAATACTGATCCAGATGGGCTAGTGGTCTGACTCTGTATAAGGCAGCTTCCTTTGTTCCTATTCATAATATGAAGTGGGAGGGGGGAAACCAGAAGCACCACAGATCATTTAACTACAACAAAGTGTTGCGGTGTAAAGCACTGCTCCAGATATGATCTTGTCCACTCCTATGTCTGCCTCATAGGGACATCACCACCACACACACCTACCTTTCATTAGAGCTGAACAACATTCCCCCAGTTACATGGGTGACCCTGAGTCTTGGCAGGAGGCTTAAGCCATATCTATGACACCACACCCTGGGTTTGGCTACAGGCATATCTGCAGTGCCTTTCCAAAACCACCATGGAGCTTTTTCACAGACACCTGTGAGCATGCAGCTCTTCCCTTTTCTGCACAAAAAAAACCCATCACTTTCCCCCTACCCCAAAGTTCCTGGAAGCTGCCAGTTTGCTACCTATCTCCCCACCAACAAAGCACACCTCAAATCATTCCACAGCCAGTGGGCAGTAGCAAATGAGCAGCAAGTGTTGAGGGAGGCCCAGATGCAGACCTCACCTACTCACTCCGTGGGGTCTCTGCTTCTTGCCTTGTTCTCTCCCAAACCAGAACACCAGCTCAATCACACTCTCCAGCTCTTTGTGCTCTCCCCCAACCAATATACAGAATAATGCTCTGCTTCCTCCAATAGCAGAGGTAATATAGAGCCATCATGACTAGGGGAGGCTTGGGGTAGACAAAGAGCATGTTTCTCTACCCATCCACAGGTACTGGTTGGTAGTGGCTGAAGGGTAGAGAAGGCCATTGTAACCCACATTTTACAGAAGAGATTTGAGGCATGGAAAGTATGACTTACTACCAAGTTGCCACCGCAGCTTAGCAGAGATGCACCCACCTGCTCCAATCCTCCACTGTTGTTCTACCGTTCTGTACAGATGAGGCTCAGGAGGACTTCCTCGACCTGCTCCAGCTCCTCCTCCTGCGTGCACGTGCATCCGTGCCATCGTTGACGGCTATGGAAGAGTTCCACATCAGCCTTTCTCAGGGTGTGATCCTGCGCCACCACTGGATAAGCCCTGTTGTCCAGTCCCTCAAGGAACACCTGGCTTCCTTCCCCCGGTAAGATGCTTTGGACCCTTAGACCACGCCTTCCTCTTGCACTTTGGGCACCACCTCCCCTTGACCCAGCGCATATTCTTAATCCGCACTTCTTCTGTGAGGAAGCAGAATTACTGACCCACACCAAAAGACACCTCTCCCTGCTCACCCCTGAATCATGATGTGGAATGACTTGTGGAACTCACCCACCCTTCCACATGGTTACTAAATCAGCTGACCTTATTCCACTTGAAAATTTGTGTGCAGTTTTTATACTTTAGAGCCGTCTTTGCTACAGCCTGGTGCCCTCTATATATTCTGGCACTGCCTGGGGCTGATGGGAGTTGTAGTCCAAAACATCTGAATGGCTGTGGCAAGAGCTGTTTTAGAGAACAGCAGCAAAACCTGGATCAGTAAAAGGGAGCAAAGGGAAAGGTAAGTGTGGAGAGCTGTAATTACTGGAAGAGAGTGACTTAAAGGCTCCAGGGAGGGGCAAATCAGAAAATGCACTCCCCAGCCCCTGGGTCTCAGTATGCCTTACTTCTTCTCCCCTGTCCTCCTTCTCCTCTTCATCTTGCTAAGGAATCAGATGGATTCTTTCCCCATTTCAGGTTCACCTGTAGAGCAGATCGGGTGAAGATTTACACCAATGATCCCAAAAGCAGGTGAGTGAATGGCACTGAGGCTATTCCTCAGAGAGCAATAGGCTGCTTTGCATCATGTCCTCAGGCTGAAATTGCCAACCATCCTGTGGCTTGATTGGCACAAGCAGAATAATCGCACAAGGACAAGGTTGGTAGAGAGGAGGGGAGGCCAGTGTTTGCCTCAAGTGGGGCAGCATTCTATTGGTGCCCCCTCAGCCCTTTGCCTTCTGGGACAAAGTGGGCACTCACGGTGAACATTAACATTGAACTGCTCTAAGATTCTGTCATATCTCTCTGCAGGACCTTCATTGGCTTGGAGGTAACTTCTGGGCACTCTCAGCTCTTGGAGTTGGTTTCTGAAGTGGACAGAGTTATGGAGGAATTCAGTCTCCCTTCTTTCTACAAGGTAAGACTTCCACTGTTCTAGGAGAGAGTGGAGTCTGCAAAAAGAGGCTGCTGCTGAATGACCACCGCCCTGGAAGTAAACAGTTTATTACATAAACTGTTTATTTTATATATATATATATATATATATATATATATATATATATATATATAATATAGTTTATTTTTATATTAGAGAGAGAGAGAGACAGACAGATAGAGTTTATTACATTCTATATATACAATTACCAACCGAGTGCCCTCCAGATATTTTGGCCATCAGCCCCAACCAGTATTCCCAAATAAGACTGCAGATCTAATGTGATATGTGTATAAACTAGCTGTGGTAACGTAAACTTGTTGAGGAAACCAACCAGCCCACCCAAAGCCTCCCTCTTTGCCCTGGAGTCTAATTTCCATGGAAGATAGAGAAGGGTGCTCAGCTCCTACCAGGAATTCTGGGGTGGTGGCACCTAGCTGGGTTAGTGCAGCTTCTCCAGATTCTTAGCACCTGCTTTTTCCTGGCTTCTGTACAGAATCCCTCATTCCATCTCAGCCTCGCGTGGTGTGTTGGAAACCTTTCTGAAGAACTTGAAAGTTGTCTTCAGGAGTTGCAGGTAACCACCTCGGATGTCATTCACGAGCATAGAGGTTTAAGGAATTAGCTTGCTCAGGGGGCTGAAATAGAGGTGTCTGCCTTGGCATTTCTGGAGATAGCTTTTCAGTTTGCAGAAGTGCTCAGGGCAACATCTGGTGGGGAAAAGCTTACCTAGGAATTCTTGAGCTTTCCTCAACCTGGAGTTCCACAGAGAAGGTTCTGCAACTATAAAGCTATCTCTGCATCTCCCTCTTCTTTAAATCGGCCTTCCCCAACCTTATGTCTTGGACTACAATTCCTGCTGGCTGGGGCTGATGTGAGTGCTGCTCCAAAAAACATCTGGGGAAGGCTGATTTAAATGTTGATGGGAGACAGAGCAGGCACACAGGAAGGTTTGTGTAGGAGAATGTGCTCCTTCCTGCACACAGGACCCACACTGTGAAGGGCTCCAAAAGTTAAAACCAGCAGCCTTGAAATGGACCTCAGAACCAATTAATACAAAAGTAGATGGGCCCAGATGGGAGCACAAAGCCGTAAGAACATTGGAAGAGCTCTGTTGGATCAGGCCAATGGCCAAACCAGTGCAGCATCCTGTTCTCACAGTGACCAGCCAGATGCCTCAGTGGGAAACCCTGGAAGCACAAGATCCGACCACAAGAATGCTCTCCTCTCCTGTGGTTTCCAGAAACTGGTATTCAGAAGTATAAGCCCTCTCCTACCCACATTTGTCACATATTAATACGTCCAGCATGCTGCCTGTTAAATGTTCAGGGGCCAATCAGATTCCTGGGCTCTGCATAATTCCCACCCCTATCACCTCCTTTGTCTTTTCCAGGAGATTGTGAATAGGTTTGAGGACTCTTCATACCTTGTGCGAATCCCTGGGACCGAAGTCCGTTGCAAGTCTGGCAAGAAGATCTTCTCCTTCCCTTTACGGTAGGAGCTGGGAGAATAATCTGCAGCAGCCGCCAGCTGAGGATGGACCTTACCTACTTTTTCGCCAGGACACAATGAATGGTCAGAAGCCACAAATGATATTCGTGGCTCAGCAGTAAGATGGTGGTAGCCCCTTGCCCCCACTGCTCATTGTTAAGGGTCTTGCAAGTGATGGGCCTAAGGTGAAGGGTCCAGTGCTACAAAAGAATGCAGAGGATACATTAACAGCCACAGCTTCGTGCCAGCATGATTATTGAGGGAGTTGTGACATGCAAAAGTGCCATTCAGTTTGAGGGCCAGTTGAAAACGATGCTCAGTTTTGAAGTGGACAACAGCTGAGTAGAATCTCTCCTGATCTGGAGGACAACAGAAATTACCCATTAGAAGTTTGAGAGGATCCCTGCCTGCCCCTAAAGCTGATGTCACAAGAGGCATTTTGCTCGAAAGCATCCTTGCTGGTTGAGAGCATGAAGCCTCCTGGCTGTCGGACTGAGCTGTTAGCTAAAAATGAATCAAATGAGAAACAGAAGTACAGATTCCCACCTATATACTGGGGTACGTGGTGGTGCGAGAAGGGGCATCGGGTTTTACCATAGTAGTGTTGTTGTCAATTGGCCAGATAACCACCAGGGGTCAGTGTTGAGTTGGCTTTCCTTACCATCACTTCACAGTCTGCGTCTTAATGGAGGTTTAATTGCCCTGTCTTCCTCCCCATCCCATGCTAGTTGGGGCCGATGGGAATTGTAGTCCAAAACTTCTGGAGGCCACCAGGTTGGTACGGGCTGCATAAAGGGTCTATAAAGGTATCTCTCAGGGAATTCTCAGCTTGCCCAAAAGGCCACCACACCAGAGTTCTGTGGGGTAAAACAGGACAGGTATACCAACTTACAGCTGGTTTAAGAACAGAGTGTAGGAAAAACAGCCTTGATTTGCGGTAGTGGGGGGTGGGGTGCCAATTGGAGCTGAAAGACGGTATTAAATATTTTTTTATAAGTGTAAATAAATCTGCAAAGGTTTGAATTAAGTTTTGTATTGCTGTTACAATCTGCATTGGAATTTTCAGTGAGAAACCGTATCAACAGTTTTTAATAAATATAGTTTCCTGTTGTTGGAGCTGCTGTCTCTAATGCTCGGGGCAGGCAAATTCCATGCTAGGGATTATTAGGATATGGACTGAAAATAAAAACATAAGAAGAGCCCTTATGGATCACGCCAGTGGCCCATCTAGTCCTGTTCTCACACTGGCCAAGCAGATGCCCAACAGGGAGCCTGAAAGCAGGACCACAGCACAAGAGGCTTCTCCCCTCAGGTTTCCAGCAACTGGTATTCAGAAACATTGCTGCCTCAAAGATAGCCAGCATAGTACATAAATCTGTTACATGGGCTACACTTGAATGCTATGTACAGTTCTGGTTGTCATAACTAAAAAATTAAAATTAAAATACATTGTAGAAGGGGTGCAGAAAAATAACCCAAGCAACCAATTAGTTAGAGTACTTTCATAAGGAGGAAAAGCTAAAGGGTTTGAGGTTTTATTTTAGCTGGGAGAGGGGGGCTTGTGCAAGGAAGGGGAATACAATGAAGGTTTATAAAACTATGCAACATATCCAAAAAATATTCTCCCTTATAGTATTATAAGGTGGGCCCACTTAATGAGATAGATTGGCAGTGGATTCAGGACAGATTTAAAGTCTTGCCTCAGCCTTCCCTTACCTAGTGCCCTCAGATGTTTTGGACTACAATTCCCACAAGCCCCAGCCAGCATAGCTAATGGGAGTTGTAGTCCAAAACATCCAGAGGGCACCAGGCTAAAGAAGGCTGTACCACCACGTACAATACATAGTTTATAGAGTTTGCTCCCACGAGTTGTAATAATGGAGCTGTAAAGGAGCATTTAACAAATATTTGGACAGCAATTGATAAAGCTGCTTCATTATTATTCATTTATGAACCACCTTTTTCATCTGCATCTGTGTCAAAGCAATTGAGAAAAAAACACACATTAAAAATGCTTTAAAAAAGTTTTTTAAAACAGTACAAAAATAAAATACAAAATGAGCACCTAAGACTCTTCTCCTCCAGTTGGAAAAGCTTGTCAAAACAGAAGATTCCTTCAGTTGTTTCCAGAAGCACAGAAGTGAGCGCCTGTTGTATCTCGACAGGAATGCTGTTGCACAAAACAGGTGCAGGCAGGCTGAGAGCCCTGCTCCAAACCACTATTCAGTGGACTTCTGATGTTTGGGGGGCTTGAAAGGAGAAGCTCTCCTCCAGACCACAGTGACCCACCAGGCATATAAGGGACAAGGCAGTTCTCTCAAGTGTCAATTGAGGCTAATAACCTACCCAGCTCAGTATTGTCTATAGGCCACTGACTCTCTGGGGCTTCAGTCAGGAGTGTTTCCTAGCCCACCTAGAGATGCGAGAGTAGAACCTGGCCTTTTCTACAAGTAGAGCATCAACTTAGTCTCTGAGCTATGCCCTCCTCCTTGCTATGGGTATGTGCTGAAGGTCCGGCGTCACAGGAAGAATTCCTCTGAATACACGTTGCGGGAAGCAGCTGTCATCTTCTGTGTCCTGCTTATCGGTTGTCCGGAAACACCTCTGTGAGAAAAAGATGGTGCTGACCTTAATGCACTTCTGGTCAGATGTGTTAGGGATGCCATATCCTTTGGCAGAAAATGCAATGAGCCCAAGCCAAAGCTGATTCCCAATTGATAAAAACAAAAACACCTAATTTTATCACCCAACCGAGAAAGGTTCTTAACTATGCACTGACAGTTGCTGTTGAACTCTGTTTACCAGGGAAGAGGCAAAGTCCTGATCAACGTCACAAAGTAAGTAAAAGGGCAGGAGTTAAAATACGAATTCAGTTTGCATTGGGAGTTGCTCTTGCCAGGCCAGTTCTATTGCCCACTGTGGCCCTTCACCAATCATTGTTTAGGAACAGCCTTCGCCAACCTGGCACCCTCCAGAAGTTATGGACTGCTGATGGGAATTGTAGTCCATCTGGAGGTTACCAGGTTGGCAAAGGCCAAACCTTTTCTGCAAGTTATTCGGTTTTGCATTGAACAGAATTTCCTAGCTGTTCTTAATAACAGCCCATATCCTCTTCTCTGTTTGGAAGAAATCGCACTCTCTTCAGTGAAATTTTACTTCTGAACTGGTGTCTAATTAAGGCCACAGTTGCTGAGCAGCCAAATATTAAAAGGTAAAGGGACCCCTGACCATTAGGTCCAGTTGTGGCCGACTCTGGGGTTGCGGCACTCATCTCGCTTTATTGGCCCAGGGAGCTGGGAAGGTGCTAACTGGCAACAAATCCATAACTTATGGATTACCCTGATCCTGGTGGGACTGGGTAGAGAAGTGCCAAAACCAGGCAGGGAGATTTTTGGGATGGGTGGTGAATGCTTTTCTAGCCTTTAAGCTGCTCCACATTCAAAGTGAACTTGTGCAATTTCAAGAGTGGGGTGGGGCAGGTGAAGAGAAGCTGTTTTGAGTGTAGAACATGAAAGTTGCTAAGGCAATAATTCTTTGCACGCTTCCTTGGAAGTGAGCCCTTTTGGACTCAGCAGGCTTTACCCTCTGAGTAAACACGGTTAGGCTGGGCATTGCACCTGTTGCTTCTACCCTTGCCTTTTGAGGGAAAGTTTCATTATAACAATATAAATAAACGATTCCATAGAACGGTGCTGAGTGTAAGTCTTGACATCTAAATAGCGATAACTTTGATCAAGTGCGGGGAAATATCTTAGAATCATAGAATGGTTGAATTGGAAGGGACCCCGCGGGTCATTTAGTCCAACCCCCCCCCCCGCAAGGCAGGAATATGCTACTGTCCCATACGGGGATCGAACCTGCAACCTTCGCGTTATCAGCACCATGCGCTCACCAAGTGAGCTATCCTCTGCTCGTCTCAGTACTCCCGCCGCTTCCGAGGCATTTGGGGTCCCGCCGAATCCTATGTAAGCAAACGCACAGGGACCCCGCCCCCCATGCCTGAAACAGCTACAAGCGTGGACTCGGAGCCCAGACGGCCAAGCCGCCGCCTCGTTCCGGTTTGAGTCTGGATTCGTGAGGCTGCTAGCTGCCCGTCCCTCGGGGGCCTTCCGGACTGGCTCCTGGGCTTGAGGGGCGGTCAGTGAGTCGGCTGGCCGTTAGGCGGCGGCCGCCACAAGCCCAGCCCAGCGCAGGGCGCGACGGGGCGGGCGGGCGGCGCTTGGAGCATTCCGCTGAGCCAGCCGGGCGAGGGAGCGGCGAGCAGACGGGACGGGCGCAGCGCCGAGGCTGGAGCGCCAGCCCGCCACACAAAGGCGATGGCCGAGGCGCGGCGGCGGCAGCAGCAACAGCAGAGGCGGGCGGGCGACAAGTAGCGAAGGGGGCCTGGCTAGGCCCGGGGCGAGGACGGCGGCGGCTGGTGCTGTGGACCGAGAGAGGAGCGTCCAGGATGGGAGGCGGAGGCTGCCCGCAGCCCTCGCTGCTGCTGCTGCTGGGGGTTCTGCTGCTGCTGCTGCTGCGGGCCTCGGCGGGGCCGGTCCCGGGCGAAGTGGACGCCGAGGTAGGTCCCCCGCTCTGCTGCGCTTCTTGTTGCGTCTTGGCCAGGCAGGCCGCCCGGGCAAGGTCTCCCGCCTGCCCGCCGGCCGAACAAAAGAGCGGCGCTCCGGGGGGAAGGGGCGGACTGGGCCCGCGGGAGGCGTCCAGGAGGTGGTGGCGGCGGCGGCGGAGGCAGCAGCCCTGCTTTGCGCTCTCCAGACGGCCACCTGCGCCCCGGGCACCAGCCTGGAGAGCGCAGGTAGTCGGTGGGGCAACGTCGCAGCGCGCCGGCTCGGGGAAGACCCAAGCAGCCGAGGGCCCACGTGGGGGCCCCAGGCTGCTCCCGCCCCACTGCCCGGGAAGGGGCCGAGTACAAATAGGGGGAAAGCGAGTCTGGCCTTGGAACAAGCAACTCGTGGGAAGAGGAGCGCTCAGTTCTTCTTCTTGTCTGTTTCAGCTTCGGGCTTGATGGCCTGACAGGTGCCCAGCTATGCCCAAATTATGTGGGGTTGAGGGGTGCTGGGGTCGCCTTTTATTTTGCTCTAAAGCTTTGGAGAGCTTTGATCCAAGACTGGAAGAGGGAGCTTTCTTGGCAAAGTCCAAGTGTAAAGGGCAGAGGAGAGCCCTGGGTTCTAGATCAACTTGGCTGGGCTGCCACGGTCTTCCGGACAGCCTTTGCCAAGTTGGTACCATCCTGATGCTTTGGGCTGCAGCCCCAGCCAGCACAGGCAAAGGTCGGGGATGGTGGCAATTGTGATCCAAAATATCTGGTGGGCACCAGGTTGGTGAAGGCTGCTGGGAACCTCAGCGCGACCTCTGCTTTCCAGAATGACTGTTCACAAAAGGGGGGGGGAGGATACCAAAGGGGTTCTTGTCAAAAGATTGCAAACTTCTCATCCTGGTTAGTTTTGTCCTCACCCACCTGGACATGAGTGGCAGAGGTTGGCAGCCCCAGGACCTGGGCTAGAGCTGCAAGGACAGGTGAATGCCTGCAGTGGCACCACCCAGCGCAGTCAGGAAAGTGCAGGGAAGCCCAAAACACCTTCCTGGGGGGAAATAAATAGGGGGTGGGAAGAGCTTTGGGCTGCAGCTCTAAAAACAGGCGCAGTTGGCAGCAGATGCCCTTGAATCAGTGGCTGGGAGGACCTCCTGTCTCAGAGGAGATGTGCATCAGGGAGCCCAGTGGTCTATGTGTTCACAGGCTGCAGCAACAGCACACACACCTGCCATGAGTAGTTGTGGCGTCTGTGTTTGCATTTAGTGAGGTGGCGAAGCATTTTCAGCAGAGCCTTCTCTTGCTAAGTTACAACTTGCATGTTATCAGTGCCAAGACCGGATTTCTATTCTAATAATTCAATTGGATTTTTAAAAAATGCTCTCTTCACAACCTGTGAGAGCAATACAAGCCAAGGTCTTCTCCCCCCCCCCACCAGAGGTGAGAGAACTTTGCAGGAGGCTTTGGGTGTGTTAGAGAGCAGCTGGCTCAGTATTAAGGAAGTAGTTGCTTTCCTGCAAGGCAAAATGTACGGAGACGTGAGTGAGAACTTAGGCTGACTTTGAAGGAATGGTGCAAGGCGGCAAATGTGAGGTCTGCCTATGCCAACCTGGTGCCCTGCAGCTCCCATCAGCACGGTGTGTTGGGTGGGGGCTGATGGGAGTTGTAGTCAGTCCAGCAACATCTGGAGGGCACAGGTTGGGGGTGGCTGTATTGTCTTAAAAGGGCAAGTTTCCCAAAATTTATTGTCACTGGACATGGGGAGGTCACAGAGTTTGAAAGAATCTTGGTCTCAGCACTGAGGGGAACGGTGCAGCTTGAGGGAAACTTGGATTAGCAAGGCTCTTGGGCTCATTGTCAAGGAAACAATGCATAGGAAACAGGCATAGGCAAACTCTGCCCTCCAGATGTTTTGGGACTAAAACTCCCGTCATCCCTAGCTAACAGGACCAGTGGTCAGGAATGATGGGAGTTGTAGTCCTAAAGCATCTGGAGTGCAGTGTTTGCCTATGCCTGGCTTAAAACCATATTTTGCTGGCATCTTACATCAGTTTAATTGCCTTGCCTCTCCTGGTCATCTTCACAGACTTGCTGATTTGTTGGACAAGGAAAGGGTACATACTCCCACCTTGATATCCCTCTCTGTGGTGTAGTGGTTAGAGTGTCAGACTAGGACCTGAGAGTCCAGGGTTGAAATCCCACTCAGATGTGAAGTCACTTGGTGACCTTGCCTCTCAGCCTAACCTATCTCACAGGGTTGTTGTGATGGTTAAATGAGATGGGGGAAGAACCATGTAAGCCAGCTTCAGCTCCTTGGAGAAGAAGGTGGGATATAAATGTAATTAAATAAATGGTGGAATTGCCCTAAAGTGACAATTTTCAGGAGTCACGTGTTGAAGAAGTCCAATATATTACTCACCAAGAAACACTAGCAATTCCCACCCTGGTGATTTTGAACATCTGGGATAGCCGAAATTTGGATTATAAAAATAATATGCTACTTGCTAATGGCAGCAACTTACCATCACACACTTTGGAAAGTACACAGATAAACCGACGGTGGAAATTTGGTATGTAAAGTTCATCTGCACAAAGGGCTGTCAAGAAAAGGGTCTTTTACCCAGTCTCATTTGACTTTATTAAATATATAAATTATAGAGCAGAGGAAACAAATATACCAGCAGAAACATGCAAATTTATGGAGCCCGTGATAGCTAAAAGACATGACAATGGAGATCAGTGACCAGGATCTTGGGAACTCTGTGTTGTACACTGTAGACTTGTAGAGCTCTTGTTTAATATTTTATTTATTTTTACTTACCCTTGTTGTAATTCTGGAGATTTCTCTCATGCAGTTGTTATTGGCAAATTGTAGCCTTGTCTTTACAAAATTAGTAATGATTAATCTTAAAAAGTGAATTAATCTTAATTCACGTTTTTTTCTCGTGCTTCTCATGTATGACTAATACTAAATGGATTCTGTTATTGTTTGGTTGTTTTCTTTGTATGATTGTTATTAATATATTTATTCTGCATTATTGATAGTAAAGCATATTTTTAAAACCCAGTTTAACTAGGGATGATGGGGAACCAAGTCAAGGAATGGGGGTCCTCCACATGTAACAAGGCGTCTGCTGCACTACTTCCAACCTGATGAAAATCTGTTGTCTGCCTCCAGCTTATGATTCTGTGCTTCAGAGTGTGCGGGTCAACAAGACTACCAGCTGCTCATTCACTAGACAATTGTCCTATTCAGGAGTTGGCTGAGAAGCCGACCCACTCACAAGATTTGTTGCTAGCTGGAACGTCCCACATGGAATAAGGGCACCTCATACTGAGCTGATCTTTCCAGGGGTGGGGATCTGCCTCTTGGGCCAAATTGGACAGGTGGGCAGGGCCACACCCTGCCAATCACACAATGCCATTATGGTGCTTAATAGTCTTGCCTTTTGCAAAAGGGCTATGTGAAGCAGCTCTGGTAGTTAGAGGGGGAGGCGGAGGCTTATCTGAAAGGGGCTTTCCCTTTGCAAAGGTGTCATTTGGAGCAGTGGGTGGGTGTCAGCAGGGTATGGGGGAGTTCCACACAACTCCACAGGTACCACCACCAACCCTTTTCAAGTAGAAGGACAAAGGGCTTTAATCCTAGCTCATCAGATGATGAATGGGGATTAAATCCTGATACCTAGGCTGCAGGATCCTGTGCTTAGATGAGGCAGGATTATACCCTGTCCTCCTGCCATCAGCTGACACTACTAATGGGGAAAATGGCCTCGTGGACCAAAACTGGCCTGCAGGCTACAGGCCATCCTGTTTCATGAATAGTCTTGGTTGCCAGCCTGAGAAATGTGTTCATGCAGCTGGGCCTTCCCCCTTCAATTTATAGTCTGAAAATGGGGGCCACCACTTAATAACGGCTACATATTAATTTGTAGAAAGTTTGCCAGTGTGACAGTAGGGCTTAAACTGGAGGTCCAGGGTTTTAACTCTTGCATGGGCACACAGGAAGGGTTCTTTTATTTTATTTTAAGGAACTGTCTGACACAAAATACATTGAAAGTTGCTTTACTTTTGGAGTGCTTGACAATACCCCACTTAAGAAAGCCTTAGGCGTTTTAAAGCAGAAAGGAAATATTCCAGCTGTGTGATTGCAGGCGGTGTGGCTTTTTGCACGCTGATGACAGGGCTCCTCTTCATTTGCAGGGCTGGTTACAGTTCTATGGCTACCTCCCGCAGTCCAACCGCCAGATGTCCACCCTGCGCTCAGCTCAGACCCTCTCCTCAGCCCTCTCTGAGATGCAGAGTTTCTATGGCATCCCTGTGACAGGCATTCTGGATGAAGAGACAAAAGCGTAAGTTTTTTCCTGTTCAGAAGGTCTTCCTCCTGCAGGTCACCTGTGATGGAAAGAGGCATTTCTCCTTCTCGGAGAACTGAGGCAAGGCAAGGGGAACTCCAGGAGGATACAATGGGTGTTGTGAAGGACAGTCCTTCCTGCTGCCAGCTCAGCCCTCTCTTCCGCCATCCTTTTGCCACTGATCTTTCTGTTAGATGGGAGTTTCCTCCCTCTCTCCCCATCCTTCCAAGCACCCAGTTGCTCACCTTAGCACTTTGCAAGAGCAAGGCAAGTGGAGATGGGGGCGACTTCCTTCAGCTTTTAATGTGGGAATTCCTGAATTCATATCTGCAAGAGAATCACTTTTGAGCAAGTGGGCATGGGTGCTGGCTCTTGGTGTCCTGTGTACCAAGGGCTTAGGCTTGACTGTCGCTTGCAGGTGGATGAAGCGGCCCCGCTGCGGTGTCGCCGACAAGATTGGGGCTCAAGTCAAGGCCAACATGCGGCGGAAACGCTATGCACTGACTGGGCGGAGGTGGAGCCAGGCTCACCTGAGCTTCAGGTACGTTCCACAGCTGCTGAGGCATGAAGCAGGACTGTTTGGGGAGGGAACCTTTGGTGGGGGGCAGGAACTGGCTGTAGAGCTGACAGAAGCCTGAAGACTTTGCAAATGTCTTTGTGCTTTAAAATGTGCATGATGCAATTTTGCAGCAATACGCTGGAATTACAGAATTCAAAATGCTTTGAGAAACAAAGGCGAGATGGGCAGCATTAGGAGGGGGAAAGTGGAAGATGGGGAGGGAGCATAATTCAGAGGCCCCACCCCTTGCTGACTTTTCTACGCCGCCATAAAGACTAGCAATATCTCTGAAGAACAGGAAGCTGAAGTTAGCCTAGGAAGTTTTACCTTGCATTTTGCACTGGGTACTGCATGGCATTCATATGGATTATGCTCATTTGGTCCCTGCTGCTTTTCCAGAGATGCCTAGAATATCTGGGTCTGGATCCTGCAGGAGGGGAGGAAAAGCATTCTCCCTATAGATTGTCTAGGACATTAAAGGCTGACCAGTTTTTTGTGACCTGAGCCTCTGTAGGAAATGGCCTGCCTCGTCAGCTGTGCCACATACGCTGGGCACGAAGGTGGTGGTGGCAGCAGCGATATATAAACCCACATGTGGGTTGAGGTACAGTGGAGGAAAGAAAACCCAGGTGAGACCTCGAGATCAAATGCAAAGTTGCCTCTTCTTAGCAAAAGGGTGACCTGCCCAGATGTGCACTCAACACACCCTCTCCTCCTCTGCCTGCTTGCGTTTTCGGGAGCACCAAAGCCTCGGCAATCACAATATGAAACAGGGGCCAGTTGCTTCTGTGAGCAGGGCAGCCCACTCTCCATTCATTCTTGCTGTAAGCCTCTGTGGAATTCATCTGCCAGTCTTTGCTTTTCCACTACACCTGCCTTTCAGTAACTTTTTGCTGGTGTGCATCTTTGCTGCTGAAGGGCTCCTTGGGACTAAAAGGCACGTGGCGTTGCCGCTGTGGAGAAGGCTTGCCTTGCATGGTTCCCGCTTCCAGTAATGCCTCTCCTTCTGTGTTCCCAGCATCCAGAACTACACAGAGAAGTTGGGGTTCTACTACTCTTACGATGCCGTCCGCCGAGCCTTCCAGGTGTGGGAACGAGTGACGCCCCTCATCTTCCAGGAGATCCCATACGATGAAATCCGGCACAAGAGGAGGAAGGAAGCAGACATCATGGTGCTCTTTGCCTCCGGATTCCATGGGGACAGCTCCCCCTTTGATGGCACCGGAGGCTTTCTGGCACATGCATACTTCCCGGGTCCCGGTATGGGAGGAGATGCACACTTTGACTTGGATGAGCCCTGGACCCTTGAGAATGCCGACGTGTCTGGTAAGGAAGAATCTCGGGCCTGAGAAGGATGTAAGGAAGGAGTGCTCTTCTTGCCATGGGCAAAGGGATCTGACGTTGACATTGGCCTGGATAACCAGGAACCTCAGTTGGGCCCTGCCTAATGGTTGGCCATGGGTGGGGTTGGCTGGGATTCCTCTTCCACGTCAGCCTAAAAAGCAGTGGAATCGAGGGGAAGTGTTTCTTGTCCAGTGCGGAAGTGAGTGGAGCTGGGGAACGATCCTTCCCTGTTGTCAACAGGGAACAACCTCTTCCTGGTGGCCGTCCATGAGCTGGGGCATTCCTTGGGCCTGGAGCATTCCAACAACCCCAGCGCCATCATGGCTCCTTTCTATCAGTGGATGGACACAGAAAACTTCCAGCTGCCAGATGACGACCTTCGGGGCATCCAGCAGCTCTATGGTGAGTGCCAGGCAAACAAGGTGTGTGTGTCTTTGTATGTTTAAGGACTGACCATCAGCTGTCATATGCATGTAAACAAGATTGCAGGATTGGCCTGAGCCATAGACAGATGCTGTGTTATCTTCCCGTTTGTTTGGCAGCTTCTTCATTCATCAGCCGATATAGTAAGTTGTGCAGGGCCAGGCAGCGGTCTGAGACTGGGCCTTTTCTGTGATGGGGCCTTGGCTCTGGAATTCCCTTCGTGCTGAGAAGTGATTGGTGCCATCTTCGGCTAGCTTTTGACATCAGTTAAAAATATGTTTATTCCCCCAGGGCTTCTGGAGGGAGAATTGACCTGACACTGAGCTAGTTGATTGTCTGATGTGACTTCTGTTGGGGGTTCATTTCATGTCAAGTTATAGATTACCTGTGAATTGTGTATTTTGTTATATTTTAACAGTTCTGATTGTGTTTTTATATATTTTAGTGCTTTTTGTCACACTCTGCTCCTATACCAGATGAAGGGCTGGATATAAGTTGCAATAAACAAAACCCTCTCCCTCTTTTCTTCCTCCTGCCCCACCAACTCAGGTCCTCCAGGGGGACAGCCTCAGCCCACCAAACCCCTCCCTACTGTGGTACCCAGAAAGCCAGGTCCCAAGCCTCCTAGACCACCCCCTCCTGGCAAACCAGACCAGCCCCCCAGCCCAGGCAACCCAGACCAGTACGGCCCAAACATTTGCGACGGGGACTTTGATACAGTGACGATGCTCCGTGGGGAGATGTTTGTGTTCAAGGTACCTGTAGCTTCCTCTGTCCTGTCTCCATGGTTTCTTTCTGCAGTTACCAGAGTGATGCTTCAAGATGAGAGTCTGGCTTGTGCAATGGGGTGTTGAGGGGAGCTCAGGAATAACTGTGCCCCGAATTCCAGATTTTGTGACTTGTTCAAGTGTCCTAGACCCCTTTCCCTCCTCTTGTCCTAGGCCTGGAGCTCTTGAAGTGGGCAGCAGGCAGTGGGATATGAGCCTCATTTGCCATGATGATGGGTGGCACCTACCTGTAGGCGAACCTGTGAATAGGAGAAGGGTGTGGGTGTAATGCCCCAGGACCAGAATCAGCAGGCCTGAGCTTCCTTTCCCCAGGGCAGGGGGGAGGCTGTAGAAAGTACTTGATTCGCATGCCAGAGGTTCCAGGTTCACTGCTCCTCATTTCCATGTGCCTGAAACCTTGGGGATGGCCACTGCCAGCCAGTGTAGACAGTACTGAGCTAGATGGGCCACTGGGCCTGACTTGGTATTAAGCAGCTCCCTGTGTTTTTTTACCCAGGGTCGCTGGTTTTGGCGGGTTCGTCATAACCGGGTCCTGGACAACTACCCCATGCCCATTGGGCACTTCTGGAGGGGCCTCCCTGGGAACATTGATGCTGCATATGAGAGGCAAGACGGGCGGTTCGCCTTCTTTAGAGGTGAGAGAAGTTTAAAGCAAAGGCCCTGTAGAGGGTCTCCTGAGTCTTCTGTCGAGACAGCAGAAATGTTCTGTGTGTCTTCCCCTCCCTCTCCTTCCCACTCAAAAGTGCCCCTTTGGGTTTTCCTGACAGACTCCTTTCTCTTCTCCTTGCTGTGGGGCCAGCAGAAGGATGGTGGGCGTTTCATGGGCACCCCTCAGAAAGTCAATGTGTTGTGTTTTACCTCAGGGCCTGGAGTTCAGCCCAAAGAACTGTTCTTAAAACTCCCTCCTGTGCTCTTTAGGGTGGGTGGGGAAGCTGAGTGTTGTGTTCTGGCCCCCTCTGTATTACCATTATCATCATTCATATATAAGTAATCACCCACCCTTCAGCCTAAGGTCCCAGGGCAGGTTGCCAGCATTAAAGCACATTATTGAAAAACAGTTTGAAACAACTGACAATTACAGAAATCAGTTTGGTCCAAACAATATGCACTTCAAGTGTGAAAAACCAGGATTAAAAATTAGTGTAAACAGACAGACGCCTGCACTCAGCGCTGAAACCAGCAACCTGACCCACCCACCCCATCCTGGGCAGGACTTGATAGATGCCATAGAATTGGGCATGGAGGTGGGGGGGGGGGTTCCCCACAAGAAAGACAGGCTTCTTGTGTGCTTCATGGCCCAGCCTCTGCCTAATTTTCTTTTCTGCCCTTCCTCCAGGGGATCAGTACTGGCTTTTCCGTGAGGCAAATTTGGAAGCGGGTTACCCGCAACCCCTGACCAGCTACGGACAGGGCATTCCTTACGACAAGATGGACGCAGCCATCTGGTGGGAGCCTACAGGGCACACCTTCTTCTTCAGAGGGGACAGGTGGGTAGCTGGCGTGTGAAAGGCGGCAGCAGGGCTTTTCCCCCAGCCAGAACTCAGTTCCAGCACCTCTCAGCCCAGCACCGTTGTCGTTATAAGAGAACAAGGGAGGCATTCTTGGTGAGTTTTTGTAATAGCACTTGGTGGCAGGATCTTCAGATGGCTGGAGAATCCCGAGATTTTTGCCTCCTAACCTTCCCAGGGACTGAGGCATTTACCAAAGGTGTGGGCAGGGTCTGTAAAGAGGTCCCCAATTCAGGGACGATGTTTTCCCCCTGCCCATTAAGACTAGCACTCAGAGTTTGATAAAGAAGTCTGGAGTGTGAATGGTGAAAGAAGGGCCAGTGATTCACATTCCTGCATTGCAGAGGGGGGAGGGTTGGACTAGATGATCCTCAGGGATCCAACACTATGATTCTGTAACACTAGGTACTGGCGCTTTGATGAGGAGAGCCATTCTGTGGATCCAGGATACCCAAGGAAGATCAGCGTATGGGCCGGAATCCCTCATGCGCCCAAGGGAGCCTTCTTAAGTTCTGATGCCAGTAAGTAGAAAAGGACCCTGACCTGGCAAGACAAATGTGGACTCTCGGTATAGTGAGCAAAGTAGCAGCTTGAGGAGCAGGTTGCTAAAGTTATGAATGCTAATTAATGAATATTTTGTTAGTGCTGTTGGAAGCAGGAAACCAAAGAGGAGAAAGGGAGGCATTAGGTCACAGGACATCGGGGACTACAATTCCCATCAGCTCCAGTGAGCATGTTCAGGGATGATAGGAATTGTGGTGCCCTTTACAGATTTGCTATCCTTGCATTAGATGTTACAGGAAAGAGCAAAGCTTGTTCTTCCATCTGCGCTGAAGATGATGCTGGAAAGAGACCCACATCTAAACCCTTTGTGAGGAAGGGGGGAGAAGAAAGAGATCTGCAAAATAACTTTTTATGTAAACCGTTTCCAGGTTTTCTTACAATCAAGCAGTATATAAATGTTGTTAAAATAAAATAACTTTTTAGAGCTACCTGCTAAACTAAAAACTAGCAAGTTGGCATTCAAATGTGGAAATGCCAGTCTTGTAGCAACAATATGCAGCTTGTTGAAGTCTGCTTCCTTACTCCACGGGAGGATAGTTGATAGCCCTATTTGCAGGTCACCCAGTAAGTCATGCCTCTGAAGGAGCCTTTCACTCCTTACTCTCACGCAGAGCAGGGAACGAGACACCATCGCCGGCTTCACATCATGTTTCAATTAGGGATTGTGGTTTGTTCTGCTCCCGAGAAACCACGGCCAGTTAACCAAGAAGAAAACTTGGCTTCAGATTGTGGTTTGTTGGGTGTGAAACAAAACTCATGATCCTTGTTCGAAGCCAGGGGGCGGCTTCTTTCCTCTTTGTGTAACCTGAGAGGAGGAAAAGAACAGGTCCTCTCAGGTGTATCCTTGGTGAGCCAAATTATTTTTTATTTCTTTTTGCTGCCATTGCCCAAACTGGGAGTTTTGGGAAGCTAGAAAAATTTGCTTGGGGAGACGGCGCAGATCAGGCCCCCTAACTGAGAATTAGCCACCCCCTGCACTCCATGATTTAACTGCGGTTTACTGTGAGGTGTGAACTGAGTCAGTGTAAAGCCAGCTCCTTAAAAGTGAGTTCTTGAGAGCTACTGGCCCATCTGCTTGAATTATGTCCCCCACGTGGATTGTAAAGCATGATCACAGCAGCAACGCTCTGCTGAGGAATGAATGAATAGTTTTTTTCACCATGGAGCTAACTGAACAGTACAGTCCTGCAAGAATCTGTATTAGTACCAATAGGGTTTAATATATTTATTGATAATCCAGAGTCAGGGGAATGGTACGGTGATTTAGTTCGCAAAGGGCCTCAAATAATTCAGAACAGTAGAAGCCAAGGCTTAATGATACAAGCAGTTAAGAATACACCAGAATATCATTATTTATTTTTTCTTTCATTCATTCATTCATTTTAAAGCATTTTATATACAACTTAATATTTCAAAAATCTCTAGGTGGTTTTATAACCTAAAAATAAACAATATATCACAAAAACAAAACCGGTTAGAGAGTAATATAAATACATATAAAGTCAATATAAAAGTGGATTAAACAGGAATTCGGAAAAAGCAAACACATAAAGCAGATCTTAAGAGTCACAGAAAGCCTGGGGAAAAAAGAGAACGTGAAAAAGCTGTGAGCCGTGGAAAGCGACCCCAACTAACTGTGCCTACCACCTCCTGTTTTCCAGCCTACACTTACTTCTACAAAGGCAGAATGTACTGGAAGTTTGACAATGAGCGGCTGAAAACAGAACCCGGGTACCCCAAGTCGATCCTGCGGGACTTCATGGGATGCCACGACGAGGTGGCCACAAACCCCGACCCCGGCCGCAGGTGGCCCGATGTGGGCAAGCCCCCCTCCCGCCCCGATGGCCCGGGACAGGACAAGGAAGAGGAGGTGGTGGTGGATGAGGAAGACAACGCCGTGGACACTCACCCTGCAGAGAAGGACAAGGAAACCGAAGCGGAGGACGATTATAGTGATGGCGTGGGAGGCGGCCGGGAGCAGGGTCCTGGCCATGGCAGCGATGTGGACATCGTGGTGCACATTAACGATTACCCCCTGACCATGAGCATCATCATGGTGACGCTGCTGCTGCTGCTGCTGCTCTGCATCCTGGGCCTCGTCTACGTCATCGTGCAGCTGCAGCGGAAGGGCACCCCACGCATGCTGCTCTATTGCAAGCGCTCCCTGCAGGACTGGGTCTGAAACCACAGCTGACCTGGCTGCTGCTACTGCTGCTGCTGCTGCTTCTGCACCACCTCCAAGCTCCATCAAGAGCTTTGGAGCACAGGACAGGTGGGGAAACTGCCTTGTCTTTCCCCGGGCATCTCTGGAGGAGAAGCTCTTGAAGTCTCTGGGCTCGTCTGGACCACGGCTCCCAGCAGAGTCTTTTCACAGGAAGGTGCCCCATCCCTACCTTTGTGCCTCAGCCTTGGAGACCCCGCCTCCCCCCAGGCATGGGCAGGTGGAGGGTGTGTGACTGACCTCCCCTGTTTGATTGGCCTGCCCGAGTGACGGACAGCCCTTTGGAAAGGGTGCGGCATGTGGCCTTCTCTTAACCTGTGGGTCTCGTCCCCCCTCGTCTACCTAATACACGCATGGCAGTCCAGGCCTGTTTGCAGGTCTGAAGGAGGGGGCCCTGCTTCCCCAATTTGTGTCTGTGCCACCCCTGCTGTGCATGTACTCCAGAAACTGTGACCTGATGCCCCCCGCCCCCTTGGGGGTGGGAGAGACACTTCATTGCCTGCCAGGGCAAGTTGCTGAGTCCTCCCCCATCCCCAGCCAATGGGCTGCCCTGGACAGGTTGGTGTGCCCATGGATAGCTGCAGATGTGTTCTCCCTTGGGCTCAGTAACCGACATCCTGAAAACCTTGACTTTTATTTTCAAAGGTGCTTCCCACCCTGCCTCTTCATTTGCAGAGCAAAACGTGGGAAACTTTTCTACTGTAATTGCCAGAGCTACTACTGCTGTGAGGAGATTGCGCAGGAATATTTGGAGAAGGGACTGTTTGGGTGCCCTGTGTGTGTGCATGTCTGTGTGACTGTCTCCTTCCCACTATGTGACTACTGCTCCTTACCTACCTCTCCCCCTGCATTTCCTACTTCTCTTTGTTCCCATTGCCCTGGTCTTTGCTGCATATCTTGGAAGCAGACTCTGCTGGGTGGAATAGCCTTGATGCAGACATAGCCCTGGGGTTTGGGTTGCTGGGCTGCCTTGGAGGCTGTTGGGGGTGTTGTGCTGTAACTGTGAATGAGGAGTGACCACGTGGCTTGATTTCTGAGGCCCCCCTGTATCACTTTGGAGTAGGCGATGATTCAGCTCCTCAGAGGAGGGACCTGAGCTGGTGTAAGGATAACCCCTGGGCTTTGGAAGGCTGAGGACCAGTTTGTCCATGGAATGTATCCTCTCTCCCAAGGAAGGTGGAGATGTACACTCACCTTGCGTGAACTGAGTGCATGAGACATTCGCACAGGCAGTTCACCTGAAAAATTGGCCACGGAAATTGCGCAAGTGTGCATTTTCCTGAAAGTGGGAGGTGCAAGGAGGATGGCCTTACTAAACCTATGCAGGGTTGCAGAACTCGGCTCAAGGCCATGAGAGATTTATGTTGAGATCAGTTGGGCACTAGGGCTGCTGTCCTAACAGGTTTTGTTCTTTCCAAAGAGACTCTGCAACCACTCCTTGCAACACAGCTATAGTTCCCTTGGTCTCTCAAGATGCACTTCCAAGCAGCCCCAGTGTTTGAGGGGGAGCCTGCCCCCCTTCCTCTTTGGCCACTCTCTTGCCTCAGAGTTTCTGCCTCCAACTACCAACCGCCTTGCGTCGCAACAAGCAAAAGAAGCAAAGTTGCATTGATTTACATAGATTTCTGTGACTTCCAAGTGCCTTCACATAGCATTTTGGGGTGTATTTCTTTGGACTGTAAATAGGAAGGATTCTGTAACCTGTACATGTTATACAAATTAAGCGGGCCTGCTTTTACGATCATTTATTCTGCTTCTGTCAATGGTAATGAGGACCAAAGAGCAAAGAACCCCCTACCCCTTCCCTAATCACTGGAGATCTAATTTAATGGCTCTTTTCCCTTTCTGAGGCTTCTCTAGGTGTTTTCATCTCAACTTTACAGATATTAATATTTTTATGCTTGAAATTAGCACCATATTGTGGCTTGTCTTCCTGTTCTCTGAATCTCTGAAGCTGAGCAGACTGAGAATCCTCTCTCATCCCCCCTCCCTTTCTCATTTGTATTTAAAACATGATTGCCCTCCTCAGTCTTCTCTACAATGACAGGAACACAATCTCCTTGATTCTGAAAAGGGAAACCCCCATGCCAAGGAGTTGCCCCACAGGCCCTGTTCCTGCCCACTGCCCTCCTATAGGCTTTTTAGCCTCTTATCTCTACACTATTTCTCTCTTTAATAATAATTACATGTATTTTTGAAAGCCTGGAGTTTTGGAAGCAGAATTAATGATGCAGCGTAAGCAATTGCACATAATTTTGGGGCTTTTTTGTGGGTGGGTGGGAGTCCACATATAAACCTGGCTGTCTGCATGAAGAAACCAAAACCACCCCTACTTGGAGAGACCCTCTTCAGCCCCTTGCTCAAGCCTAGCTCAATTTGTCCTGAATATGTTATTTCCAGAAAAGCGAGCTCCAGAACACATCAAATAGTTGTTGTTTAAAAGACACACCATTTTGCCTTTCTTAAGAGCACCCAGGTTCTCGTGTTCAGGCCAGGCCTGGCAGCATCTGCTTCTTTCCTCCTGATCCTCACTTCGGGTCCTGGCCCCAACTCTTCCCTCTTCCTCTATTGTTGTTGCAGAAGTCATTCAATATCTAGGTTGACTGACTTGGCAAAATGAGCCTAATTTTGTGCATACACTGGTGTAAAACTTGCTGCTGTGAGTGTTGACATCTCTGTGGTAGTGGGGTGGGGGTTGTGGCCTGAACCCAAGCAGTCTCCCCCAGCCCTGCCCTTCATCCAAACCGACTTTCTCTTCCCCCTCCATTCTAAAACCACAACAAGCTGTCTCCTGCTTTTACATTGATGGGAGCAAAGCAGAGTCATGTGCAAAAAAAGAAGAAGAAGAAAAGGGGGGCACCAGGTCACAAGTAGAACTTCAGACACGGTTGAACCCCGAAACTTTAAAACAGCAAGAGAAAATGAAACCCCAGCTTTGCTGTGGGGATGAGGGCCAGCCTGCTGTTCTCGGAGCGTGCCTTCGATGGGCCGAATATATTGGTGCATCTCCTAAGTGCAAAGACTGAAAAGCCAATTAATTTTCAATGCTCAGAACTACCAAAAAAATAAAACATTCACAGCTTGCCAATAAACCACAACATTTGTGCTGACCTTTAGGTTTTGAAGTGTGGAACTCATTTTGCCTCCAAGTGCGCTTTCAGCAATTTTCTCTGGTGTCTATTTCTTTTTAAAAGTTGTGTTTTCGATAGGATAATGTCTGCCTGTATCTCTGGGTTTTCCCATTTTGTTCCCAGAATTGCCATTTTAGTTAGGTATCGGTTGTGCGTTAATCATTTTGTGGAGATTATAATGCCAACGGGAATATTCTCTTCCACACCCACCTTGTGTGTCTCCTGCAAAGCCACCAGTGATGCTGATGGCTAAGAATGGGGTGGATGTCTGGGCTCTGGTGCCTGAGATAGGTCTTTTGGGGAACCACACTATTCCTGGGACTGTAATCTGTTTTAGCTGGTTTCAATTTTAAATCACCTGCCCTGGGACCTGCTGGTGAAGGGGTAGCAATAAATCTAATAATAAAAATAACAAAGTATGCTTGCCCTACATGCACTTCCTTGTTGAAAAGGCAGCAGGTTCTTCCACACACATAGACCAGGGGCACTTTGGTCTGCATCTTCCTGCTGTAGAGAAGGCCTTGGTTTTGGGTCCTCTTAGGTAGCAATCCCTGATGGCTCTCGCTGGTGGCTTTTGCTCCGCACACACAAAAGCCACTAAGGCAACAGGTGCCAGGTTGCACCTTGCTCCCCTGTGCTGTGCACACACCACACCCTGGTTGGCTCCTGTCTTCTGCCAACAAGTTTTATACGTGCCGCCTCTACCACTTGTGTTCAGTTGCTGCATAATAAACACTACCCCGGCAGCTGCCAGTGGCCGCTTCTCTTTGTCCACCTCGAGAACAGGGTTCCCTCTGTTGCCTCTGTGTGCATTCATTAACCCAGAGGTCAGGAGAAATGAGCTTCAGTCGCAGACGCTTGGCTCCTGCCCTGGCTTCCTGGCCTAGCAGCGGTGCAGCTGTGCCCACTTGAGACGTGACTTCAGGAAGCAGCTAGGAAGACTGGGACGCTCCTGGTGCCTCTGCTATGGCATCATCATCATCACCCCAAGCTATATCTGGAGGAGAGCTGAATTGGGCGGGTGGGTGTGAAGCCGAACGGTTGACAGTATCAGTAGGGAAGTTGCAAGGAGTTCAGCAACCACTGAGCAGTGTTAGCTTGGATGGGAGCAAATGGCTACTGAGCATGTAAGGGCAAGAGCCCACTTACCCACCCACCCTCAAAACAATTCTATGCAAAAGCTAACTGGGCTGGCAGTTCAGTTTTGCTTTAACACAGAATTGGTGGGAAGCAGGGTAGCTTAGGAGGAGCAGGAGGACAGGTTATGTTGTAAACCTTAGGCTCTGCCCTTCAAGCAGAGTTTAGGATGGGTTTAGGAGGAATGACTCGGAAGCTGCTGTGTCCACCAGCCAGACCCAAAGCAGGCAGATCCAGGGCCAGGCACAGTTAGAAAGGGAAACATTTGTGCAGTTCAAAATCTGAGCTCTACAAAACACGTATAATGTTAGCTGACGAAAAAAGGAAGTGATGGAGGATAATGTGAGATGTGTGTCTTCCAGTATTCCCTGGGACCCTAAACCCTGATCAAGCAGTCCTCCTTTTCCTCCCCATGCCAAAGACATTCCCCACAGATTACACTGCTACTTTTCCAGTGCTAGATTACCAAATAAGCAGAGTGGACACCGGCTGAGGGGCCCTGCAACACCAGTTCAAAATAATATTGATTTGATCTTGAAAAGAAAATTATAATCAAGCTTTCTTAGGAAATAATTTGCAAGGGAGATTTCGACTGCCTAGGGGCCTCCAAAGTGTTTGGTCCAGCAATAGACTTTCCACAGTGTTTGATCCAGCAATGGACTTTCCACAGTGTGTTCACCAATGTTTCCAGTATTCATGAAATAATTCTGCATGGGGACTGCTTTCCTGATAAGTTGTGTGAAGTTGTCCATGATACAGTGAGGGTGGTGATGCCAAAATATATATAAACAGGGATGCTGAGTACACTCTCTCTCTCTCTCTCTCTCTCTCTCTCTCTCTCTCTCTCTCTGTGTGTGTGTGTGTGTGTGTGTGTATGGGTTCATCTGGATTGTCCATTCTCTTGCTCTTCATTCTTCTTATAGCCTTGACTCCAAATGAAGTTTCCTTAGAGTTCATGACACCTGCTGTGTACAGCTTGAACACAAGACGCTTGTGCATTAGTGCTGTCAAATCCCAGTTCTGCTGTTCAGTGATGTCTTCTGTATGTCATAAACAGTGGCTCTGAGAAAGAGTATGTTGTGCACACACATGTAAAATGCACAGGTGTGTTGTGGCATGTGTGAGGCACAAACACTGCAATCACTCTACTGCTGTGCTGATCAAAATTCTCCTTAAAAGCCCTGCCTCTGATTTCAAGAGACATGAGACAATATCATGACCCTCAATGTCATACTGAGCGTGCGAGAGACAGGAAGCCAAAGAGTCAGGCCGCAATCTTGTATTTGCACGTGCAATTTACCACATGAAGACAGAATCTCTGGAAACTTGAATAAGCTGTTTTAACTGGGTATACCAGCATAAGTCACAAGGAAAGCTTTTGCCTGTGAGGAAGACGGCTTATGGGTGAAACGTGTTCTGCTAAACAAGGTGCTTCTACCTAGCGCTGCTGTCTGAAGCTTATTGCCTGCAATTTTGGGGATCGTGATTCTAACAAAGGGCTCTCCTATAAGCCACATCCTCTTTCTTACTGTTAAGAAAATAATTCTGGAAGCTGTAAGGACAAATGCCTCCAGCTGCTAATGCAAAAGTAGCTAATGAAAAAGGCAGTGAAATCATTAACAAATGCATTGCCCGAAAGCCAAATGGCTCTTTCTGAATTGGCAGAACAATTAATTTAAGATGCAAGTGGAAATCTCCAGTGAAAAACCACGAGTTTCTCTTACTTTCCCATGACGATGGAAGAATGTTGGAAGCTTAGCAAGAACAAACCCACATGATTCTGTGCTCAGTCATGTTTGTAATGTGCTCCCCCACTTTCGGTCCCTACTTTCTATTTAAGACTGTAAGAAGAGCCCTGCAGCTGGATCAGATCAAAGGCCCATCGAGTCCAGCACCCTGCTTGACACACTAGCCAACAGCAGGTGGTCTTGAAAAGCCCCTTGGGCAGCTCTTGTGGGGTGCAAAGCCCATCATGATGTCATCAACTAAAGCTTCCTTCCAAACATTGGAAAATACACTGTAACTAGAGCAAATCCAATGCTTTTTTTTCTTTTTCGATGGTTTCTTGGCTCTAAAATTGGCCTGCAAATCCTTCTTTTAATGTGTCAATTCATAACACATAGTCCAAGTCCAACAAAATCTGGAGGGCCACATCTCTGTCCTAAACAAATGCTTCAACTTACATACTTTCAAAACAGGATGCTTATATAACTTT
Organism: Podarcis filfolensis; assembly: GCF_964270895.1. Classification (NCBI taxonomy): domain Eukaryota; kingdom Metazoa; phylum Chordata; class Lepidosauria; order Squamata; family Lacertidae; genus Podarcis; species Podarcis filfolensis. The sequence continues at coordinate 52,930,486 of NC_139611.1, read as the reverse complement.
TAATTAGCAGAAAGGACTCAAGATGTGAGAAGCCCATGAAAATAATCAATAGTGATTTTAATGAAAGGACAACCTAAATAATAATAATAATAATAATAATTATTATTATTATTATTATTATTATTATTATTATTATTATTATTTTCTGCTTTTATTATTCACTTTTTTCAGAAAATAAACTCAGTATGATTTGCAATAAATACAAAAATTAAAACCCATACGAAACTTTATAAGCTGAAAATGTTGGCGGTCTGACATATCTCACCTACTAAAGGAGGTTTCAGAGTAAGCTTGTTGCAAGAGCAAATGTACACAGATGGTACAAATCTTTGCATTCCACCCACAACATCAATGTGAAATCAGATGTCCTTCACTGTCACTCCTGACTTAGCATCAACAGCAGACCTCAAGATGAATGCTGATGACTCTTGGTTAATGGCTTGCAGTTGCTCTGAGCTGAAAATTCCACAAATGTGCTGACAGAAAAGTAGTGGCTAAAGGTGGAGAGAGGCAGGTGTGAACCCCCAAATTAACAGACACTGCAGAAAGGCACAGCTTCCCCCATAAATCAACCTCAAAGTACAGAGAAATGATATTGAAAAGCTTGCAAATACGGTATCTTGCTCTGAGAATCCCCTGCATTAATGCATCTAAGGACAATACCATGTTGGAGAGGCTGAGGGTTTCTTTCTCAATGCTAGGGTTTGATTTTCAAAGAACTATCAAACTTTACTGGGGGCCGGGGGGGGTGTTGTTGAAACTCCAGAGTTAGTATTGCTCAACATCGTTACAGGAGTTGTAACCTTTATTAAAATAACTTCTTTATTAAAATTCTTCTGATAGCTGCAGGGATCTGCTGGTTTGGGGAAGATTTTAAAGGGCCTGAATATTCCAACATGGCACAACAAAATTTGGGAAAAAGCACTGGCCGAAAAGCTGTTGCAAAAGATTCACATAATCAAGGGTTAAAGAAAAGGGACATTTTTTTGTGCTCTGGTGGCTGTACATAGCATTTTAAAATATATTGGCTAACGAAAAGCCAATAACCAAAGCCTTTTAGAACATTTGGCTAAAAGAAGCTGTATTATTATTATTATTATTATTATTATTATTATTATTAATAATAATTTTATTATTATTATTATTACTACTACTGCTATATCATTTACAGCCTGATTGCAATGAGGATTTAACATTGGTTGTCTGTCTTTGTTCATTAGGTTCTGATATACTTTGTAGCTGGAGAGGGAGGGAATATTTTAGCCAATTGTAAGGATGAAAGGAACTGGAAAATGAAGAGGCAAATAAATAAGCATAGGCAATGTTGTAAATACCCTCAAAGTGGTCTTCTCAGTTTGTCCATCTTGGTCAGAGGTATAACCAAGCCCAGGATAGTAGGGAATTCCTCTCCAGCACTGGCCTGTGGCCTGTAACGTGCCCGCCTCTCCAATAGGAACTGGGCAGAGAAACTCTGCTTTGGAGCCAGTTAGGAGAGAGAGACCAAGAAAGCGTTTGGAGCTGGGAGTTGGCTGAAGCCTGAAGGTCAAGCTTTCGGTGCAGATCTCTGACGCAGGGCAAGTGGATTGGCTAACCTGGTGTTGATCTGCTTCCAGTAAGCTCTGTTTGCATAGCTATAAATAAAGCAAATATCAAAGATACAACCAGGGCTTTGCATGTAAAGGAAAGGAAGCCCTGAAGTGTTGCCTCTGGAACTTTTCAGCCATCAGGAAAGAGTTGAGTGCTTAACAGGACCCTGATGAGAAACTTGAAAAAAATGTGAAGAATTGGATTGTAAGGTTCCGGAAAACATACTTGGAATGAGGAACTTCATGGGATGCTGCTCCTTTCAGAACAACTATAGCTGTAAACATAAGTAAAGGTAAAGGGACCCCTGACCGTTAAGTCCAGTCGCGAACGACTCTGGGGTTGCGACGCTCATCTTGCTTTACAGGCCAAGGGAGCCGGCGTATGTCTGCAGACAGCTTCCAGGTCATGTGGCCAGCATGACTAAGCCACTTCTAGTGAACCAGAGCAGCACCCGAAAATGCTGTTATCTACTTGCACTTTGACGTGCTTTCGAACTGCTAGGTTGGCAGGAGCAGGGACCGAGCAATGGGAGCTCACCCCGTCGCAGGGATTCGAACTGCTGACCTTCTGATCGGCAAGCCCTAGGTTCAGTGGTTTAGACCACAGCGCTAACCGCGTCTCAGTGTGAACATAAACATTAAGCAAAAAATATAATAAAACAGAGTATGATCATCTAAAGCACAGACAGGGCTCACTTTTATTATAGGTGCATGTTATTTTATGTATTAATTAATTATTATTATTAGTAGTAGTATTATTATTATAAATATCCTCCAACATTTCTCCTATGAAAATAGGGACATCCCATTCCATAATGATAATTTTACTATTTATACCCCACACATCTTACTGGACTGCCCCAGCCACTCTGGGCAGCTTCCAACATATATAAAAACTTAATAAAACATTTTTTAAAAAACTTCACTACAGAGGACTGCCTTCAAGGGGCTCAAGGGTCAGATAACGTCATACCCTTCAACATTTCTCCAGTGGAAATAGGGACATCCTAAGGAAAAGTGGGGCATTCTGGGATCAAATAAGAAACTGAGTCGGCTTCTCTAAATTAGGGATGTCCCTGGAAAATAGGGACACTTGCGGGGTCTGCTACTACTGCTGCTACACACTGTCAACACATGTAGCACTTTACAGAAGTGACTTGAGAACTGCAAGATTTGCTGACCACATTCTCCTGAAGCCCAAGTCCTGTTGGCTATGCTCAGAAAGAGGACCTCTCAGCACAGTGCACAGAAACTTGGGACAGTCCACATTGCACAGCTGGGCTGAGCAGCAGCTGAGCTTTGGCACCCTACCCTGCCCCCTCCACCTTCAGTTATGGCTTCTCTGCCCATCAAGCTTTGCTTTGGAGACATTAGAATTAAAGCCTGCTTGTTGCTCTGCATCACAGCTGCTGCTTCTGCCTTCCTGAAACTGCCAAGCAAATTAGATTTTTCTTTCCATCCAGGAAGGCACCGAGCCATGAGCCTGACCCCATTAGGAGGCTGATAAGATACGTTCATTATTGATTCTGCCTCCTGAAACGCTGCTTCTGTTGTGCTGTGAACTCTGACCATCTGAAGAAGAGGATGTGAGATCATGGGCTATTTGATAACAGCACCTCCTTCCCTTCCTCCTGTTGCTGCTGTGGGAACAGTAGCTCTTTGGAACAAAGCTCATTAAGAGCATGCCCAGGGGCTTTGACTATATCCGCGAATTGCATGTCCTGCCCCAACACTTCCCATCAGATGAGCTGAGTGGAACTGGCCTTGTAGAAAATGTTCTGTTGCTGTGCCTGCCTGTCAAATGATCCTCTCCACACTGCAACCCAAATACTTTTCTTTATAGAAGCAAAAAAGTCCACATCAGCCAGCTTTGATGCGTTCCGGAAAAACGGTTCACCTGATTCCAACAGAATATAATTTACATGAAAGCCTCAACAGGATCATTCCAAGAGCACTTCTCCAAGGACCACCGGCTTGCTTAGAAGATTGCAGCCACAGCAAAAAGGTGCATTGATTTCCAGTCAATCAATTTATAGCACAAAATTAGGCATTTAATTGCTACCCAATTTGCCAAATGCAGTGTGGATGCTTGAGGTTTTGCTTCTTCTGCAGGGAAACACTCAGCACTGGTTATGATGTGTATTTGAGCTGGGCAGTTGTGATTCTGTCCCAAAATTGATTCCTGTTCTTCGCGGAATGCGTTTGTGCACGATCATTGGTCCTTTGTGGCATGATTGTAAACTACTGACTAGCATACTTATAGCAACTAGACCTTCTCTAGCCATGTGTCCTCCAAAGGTTTTGGACTACAACTCCCATCATCCTATGGAGGCAGCACTTTCAAATCAGCTAGCAGACAAAGGGACAGAGCAGGGGTGTTTGACCTGCAGCTGAACAGCCTGTTTTCCCCACCACCATCAGCAAGATGGTCTAGCAGAATGGTCATATTATGCTGGGGCTGATGGGAATTGTAGTCCAAAACATCTTGAGGACAGCAGGCTGTGTAGCATAATGCATAGATATCTTTTGCCACTAACAATCCTCCTGAGGCAGTGGCGTAGCATGGGTTGTCAGCATCCGGGGCAAGGCAAGTAATTTGCGCTCCCTCTCTCCGCATCGCACGCCTGGCACCCCCCCCCCTCCACAGTGGGCGGCGACCTGGCAGCTTGGATCGGATTTGCACAGCCAGCACTGCAGTGAGAGAGAGTGAGTGAGCCAGGTAGGGGCAGAGAGCTGTGAGTGCGAGCGCCCCCCCCAGATGTTGCGCCCGGTGCGGTCGGCCCCCCCTGCACCCCCCACGCTACGCCACTGTCCTGAGGCACAACCACTGCAGGCAACACAGGATTTTAAAAAAGTTATTATTTGGAGACTAAATGAAGCAATGGCAATGGGCCATTGACTTTGCCAATCCATTTTAATAGCAAATAGTATAAAGGCACCAGGGTTTTTTATTGTGCACTGGCCTGCTGAGATTTAAAAATATGACTATCATTCAAAAGAGAAACAGTTAAAGAAATGTCACATGGATGAAATCAAGGTATGCACAGTTGGGACAAGCAGCCTTAAACAGATTGGTGATTTCCCATCCCAATGATGCCAGCTGCTTGGTGCAACTTCTACACCCTTTGCAGAGGCAGCATCTCTTTGCCTTTGAATCCCACTTGGATGAGGGAGGCAGAAACCGCTTCAGCTGGATTTGCCGATTCTGCATGGCTTCAGCAACCACCTGCCTCCCATCTCCTAGGAAGATTTTGCCCAAAGGAACAACCTGTCTGTTCCCTCTGACTCATCACTAGTGCAAGTCAGCAAATGGCAGGCGAGACAGTAAGATTTTGTTTGTGGAGCAATGTCAAGGGGGTCGCCATTAGTCTGCATGCAAAGGACTCAGCCAACTTAAGGCTTAAGGTGCCTGAATGCCAAAGGCTTCACCAAACAGAGTCAGGAAGGTCTGCAGCACAGGCAGAGTCCTGGGCCCCTAAGCCTATAGCTTTGCAGGCAGATAACCAGTGCCTGGTGTGTAGCTCCTGGGGCCAGTACAGTCAGACACCTTCATAGGGCTGTGCTGCCTTGTTAGGAGCAAAACCCTTCCAAGATAGTAGTTTTATTTGAAGAGGGATCTCTGGCTTTGGGGAAATTCAAAACCCAACACCTGCTGGCTGGGCCTGAATCCTGCTCCTTGCCCACAGCTCTCTCTTTTCACTTGCAGCCTTTGTCATTTCCCACTCCTCAGAGAGGACCTCTGCCATTCAAGCAAGCCTGGTGCCTACAGCAGAAAATAGCACACCAGACCCTTGTGCTCATGCATTGCCACTGAGCAATAAAGACCCCCTTTATTCCCTCTCCTGCACATGAAAGAGCCCCTACCCAGCGGGCACTGTCTGCCTCTTAAGACATGGGCAATCTGACAAAAGGAGAGTAGGGGCATCCCAGCTTGGCTGGCCATCTGTGGCTGGCTGCTGTCCAGTGAATGAAGGGGGTGGGGAGGGGCCAGGAAGTGAGAAGCTGCTGAGATGGAGCTGCCCTGTGAGAGAGTTGCAACACCAGATAGGACAATTGGTGCCTTGTGCACATCCACAGGCATATCTGCTCCACTTGTTCTGGCTAACGGGGCCCCTTAGAAACAGTGCTCACTCCTTGCAGACAGATTTAATGTTGGGACAGTGGGAGTTTTCCACTTGCCCAGACTCACCCATGCAGTCTGCAGGTATACCCCAACAACCAGCAGGCCCCAAGAAGAGAACTGAGCAAGAACTGTGGTAGAAAGGAGCAGGTGCTTTGTGTCTGCAGGCCGGGAGAAAATTGCTCCCTCTCCAAATATGGTGACGAGGCAGCATCTCCAGCAAGGAGTTATCTTGAGTGGATTATCCAGAACATTGGCAGGAGATAGAACAACCAAGTTCTCAATGCTGCAATGCAGAGGAAAACTGCCACATTCTATTCCAGGGATTGGCGACAATTGAAGGTGGGTCTGGCATTGCAACAGGAGGGCCTGGTTCTTTTGGAGGAGGGACGGCGCCTCAAATTATCAGCATGTGGAAGCTTTTCAGCTATTAAAACCTCCACTGCCCTGGAAGGACTTACCTTTAGAGACTAATCTAGGACTTGACACCGAATAAAAGCAAAAACAGTCACTTGTCAAATCTGTCCACCTAGGGAAGTCCACAGCTGCTTCACCTGGGGGCAAGACCCTCACAATGCCTCCCCCCAACTTCCACACCATTAAAACTCTCAGCTAACCAAGGTTTATGTACTTACCAGTCTCCCCACCCTAGTGCTATAAGTCACTCGGAGACATAAAAGGGCTATTTTTTACTAACTGCAGGAGCTGTGAGCTGCTCCTTTTTTTACTGGATTGACATAGTTTTTGCTAGGGTTCCTTAAAGAGGAAATCCATGTTAGCCACAAGAGCTCCATAGGTCACCACTAGTCAAGCAGTCAATGCAGAAACCTCTTCATCCATGTACCTTCAACACCCCAAGGTCTGACAGAAGGCAAGCCTTACAACGCAAGGCCCTAGAACTGCCCATGATTCTGACCTTTCAGGGCTGCTCCTCCATTAACCAGTGTACTTTACAGAGTTTAGAAACACAACAGCAACACCTGCTGGAAGTAAAAGGAACACTAGCACATGCATGCTGGAGGCCTGTTGGTAGGCACTGCTACAGTCATGGTGCTCTCCTTAGGACAAAACCAAGGGAGGGGGCTTCTGTTGCTGTTCTTCAAGCTAATCTATTCTGGTCCAGCCACATCATCAGACAGGTACACAATTTAGTGTTGCAGGATTTACAGTAACCGCTGCACAACTTCCTCACGTGTGTTTGTGAATGGAAACATTCTGGCCATCTCTAAAGCAATTTGTGATGTTTTGGTTGATCCTAACAGATGTATTAGCCTCCTGCCCACTCTTGGCTTTTGGTCTGAAAGACCAGCCAGCAAGACTACCTGTGCTCACTGAGTACAGACTGTCAACAATCCTTCAGCTCAGAGTGCCAGTTATTTTAGGTCACTCATTTTAAGCTAAGTGGAGGAAGTGAAGATAAAGGGCATCATGAGGCAAGCTGGGTGGCAACTCTGCCCACACTTGCATTTTGACAGATGGAGAGTCATGGGAGCACCTCCCCTGCTTAAGTTTGAAACTCTAGAAGAGGTACTTCTTAGGTGCAACGTGAACCTCTCCCCACCCTACTTAGAGAAGGGGTAGATAGCCTGTTGTCCTCCAGATGTTCCACAGCTGCAACACCCATCCTCCCTCATTATTGGCCATGCCTACCGAGGCTGATGGGAGTTCAACAAATTATGGAATTCCCTCCCCACAGAGATGAGCCTGGCACCTTCACTCTAGTCTCAGGGAATTATGAAGACACACCTGTTTTGATGCCAGAGATGTGTGTTTGGAATTAATGAATGTTAGAATGATGTTGGATAGAAATTAAGTGGTTTCCAGCTGTAATGCTTTAAGAATATGGAAAAAGGATTATAAATAGGTAAAAACATAATTAAAATGATGTTGGATTGGAAATAAGTGGTATTAGCAACAAAGTTAATAAGAATATGCAAAAATGAATTGATAATGGATGAAAATACTGAGTTATAAGATGTTAAAGTTATAGAGATAAGATAAATGAAAAAGGGTAAGGATTTGCTGATTTGATTATTTAAATGGGAATACAAGAAGGGGAGGTGTGAGGAAGTCAAAGAAACAAGCAAATGAATTTTAAGTTATGAAAAATGGAATTGTTTTTAATTTTTCTTATTTTTTCTGTGTGTTTATTCATATTTTTTCTGTTTTTTTTATTATGTGTTTTTGTATATCTGTTTCTGTAAAATCTTAATAAATATTTTTCCCAAAAAAAAAGAGATGTGTGTTTGGAGGACCCACCTATTATTGTGACTATAATTTGCATTACTTGCTTTAATACTGAATTGTCAATTGCTGTAACCCACCCTGGGACCTGGTGAAGCAAGGGGAATAAGTTTAGTAACAATATCTGTAAGGCTGAGGCTTCTGGAAAGCGCCCCCCCCCCCAGAGGACACTTAGCCCAGATTTCCCAGCCCCTTCCTTGGGCTGATGCCACCAGCAAGGAAAGGCAGCCAGCCTTGTCAAATCTCCCTATGCTCAGGCTTTCCGCTTTCGCCTTTCCAAGAGAAGCTTCAGATGCAGCCATTCCCTCGCCCACTTTACAGAAGTCATTAAAAGCACCAAGGCAGAATTTTGTTTTTCAAGGGGGCAAAACATGCTCCCGGTTCCCTTCATCAGCTGTGTGCACTGAACTGTGAATTTGCACACCACATGACCGGGAAACAGGAAGGGGATTCTACTGAGGTTCATGCCCAAGAAATCAGATCTGACAGTTCAGAACTTTGGCTATCATCCCTCCTTATCTCCTTGGCACACAAGCAGGAGACACACATTGACACTTGACAATGAAGGGGACAAGGCAGGCCAGGCACAATACCAGGGAATCAATTCACCTGCAAGGGAGCCTGTGATGCACAAAGGCCTCCCTCAGCATGCAGTAACCAAGAACAGCCTTACAAAGAAAATCAAATATTTAATAGCAGCTTCCAGAAGGGGAGGAGTCCACACGTATTTGGAGCATACATGAAAAAAGATATGAACAGCAAAGAAGAAAAACCACTGGCATCCGAGGGGGGCGGGGGGCATAAGGATCCCCAAACTGCTCTCCAACAGAGTTGTCTGCATGCACTCAGGATCAAGCCCCATAACTCAAGTTTGGTCTGGGGTTGATTTTAAAGTGCAAGCTTGATCGTGCATCATCTCGCTCACACAAAACAATGACATGGTTAGTTGTCCTGTGTCCCAGCATTTTAGATACCAACTTTTATTAAATAAAGTTACCCTATGTAAATCAACATTAAATTTTGTTTTTAATTAAAAAAAAAACAAACTCTTCCACCTCTCTTCACAGTGTCTCTCTCAGTGTGTTTCCCAATGTGACATCATTGCTGCAGGGGGAAAGATGCAGAGAAAGACAGTTATTCAAAAGTTCATATTCATTCAAAGGGTATTCAGATCTCTCTTATTGCAGCAATATCCCTCACCAGCAGGCTCTCTGCTAGTGTGTGCATGTGCATGAGACAAGAGATTTGTCCAAGGCACCCTGCTAGAACACAGCTGAACTGACACCTGAAATCCAATTTCCCAAGGCTCAACTTTCATAGCATTCCTTCTTTACAACTCACTCCTTAGAGAGACTCACCTTTAGGCACCAGGTGCAGACCTTTTAAGATCAACTAGTTTATAGGTTTTAACATTGGGACATTTATCTGCTCCACTTTGTCGTGATGCTGTATTGCAGCATATGTTGTTTGAATGTATATCAGTTGCTCTGTGAACCTGACAGCTAAGGAGTGGTGTAAGATGCTTACTAAATAATACACTAGATTATGCTGCAAGCGGCCATCTCTAAGTTTCCATGCAGTCCATGCATAAGGCTCTTTTAGCTGATTTCTTCTTGGCATCAGTTGCCCTCACTTCCATCAGCTGTGGGGAACCTCCAGCCCGTGGGCCTAGTTAGGCCCCCAGACACCCGTTTGGTCCATGAGGCCATTTTGACCAAGTCATGTCCATGTTTCCTACAGAGATAGGACTTCAGGGGAGGGGCAGGTAAAGATGTAGCACCAATCAGAAGAACTGGCAGCAGCTGCAAAGCTGCATGCAAAGAACTGTGCCCCCATGGCTTCGCAACTCAGGCGATCATCTGGTTGTTGGGGCTTTTTATGCACATTGACTTCACAAGGTTAGCTGAAAGTTGGCACTTTACAGGCTGTGCCTTTGCCCATGCTATTTGATTTCAAATTGTGTGGGCAAAAGTGGGTCATTTGATGAGTCAGCAGCCAACCTGTCAGACTTGGCTTGAGGAGGGTGGAAGATAAGGATGCATTCTTGCCCTCCAAATCCAGTGCTCCACTCCAGCCGTCTCTGCTCCCACAACTAGCTTAACAAGCGCTTTTTAGAATGCAAACTCCTGCTCCCCCCGATCCTCCAGCAGCTGCTCACCTTGGCCTTGTTCTGGACTGGGATATAAAGCTTGAACTCAGCAGGAAGCTCATCCTCAGAGTAGAGTCTGTCAGAGAAATAAATTCTGCGAATGCGACAGTTTGCGTGGATCTGAAAAGTCAAGCATGTCCAAGAAGGGTGTTTCAGCAGCAGACATTTCAAAGCAGCCTGACATCTACCAGCCCCCCCCCGCAAATGGATGCTATTCCATTTCGCTATAAACAGAATCAGCTAGGAAGTCATTCTGGTACAGTCTCAGATTTGGGTTTCATGACTGGTAAGAAATTTTATATATAAATACTAACATACATATATACAATGCATGTGTTTCAGAACAACCTCTAAAGAGAGATCAGGCCCAGGGATAAAAGAAAACAGTCAAATCTGCTGATTGACACTTGTGGGCCTAGAATTTCCAGTGTTAACTCTGAATGCTGATCTCCCCCATGTTAACTGAAGACCCCAGCAGTTGCCACCGCTAGCTATGGAGAGACTGAAGCACAATGGCTCTTACTTCACAAGGGCAACCATCCAAATCAGCAACTGAAATGCAAGTGTCACAGCTGTCAGAACGCACAGCTCCTTACCTGGACTCTCAGGGTTTCAATGTAGTTGGTACCATACGCTCGTCGAGTGAAGTCAGAGAGGTTGAATTGGATCTGGTTCCAGCCATCGTCCAGGCGCATAGGCATGGTGCAGATGAAAGGCTTGACACGGGTGGTGCTCTGGTAATTGCTGGCACGGAACCGTCGGCGCACATTTTTATCATCTAACACCTAACACATAAAGACAAGCCACTGTTGAAAAGAGGGGGGGGCTGCAGATGTCAAGCCTGCAGTCCCCTAACCTTACTGACAAGAATACTAGGCAGTCTGCCTTCAGCTCCCCTGGAGGGAGGGACCTGCAGAATAAGCAGTGTCAGGCTAGCCAAGGACCTGACTGAAGTGCTGGAGAGGAACTCTGCCAGTAAGGCTGAACCGAGGGTTGGAGTAACAGATGGATCTCAGAGACTGAGTAGCTCTAAGCAAGTCACCTTTTATACAATAGGAACAATCATCTCATGACTTTAGATGGGAAGACCAGTGACTTTGCCCACTAATGCTGTCATGTCCTGGACCTGCTGTGTTAGCTCCATGAACTAACCTGTACTTCAAAAGTGAAGTATTTCTTCAGGTTCTTGATTATCATCACCAGGAAGGGTAATTTGATCCCCAGCGTCTTCTTTGGGTCAGCAGGACATGTGATATATGTGGTACTGTGGGGGAGAAATACAGAATGAGCAAGACTGCACTACTTGCAGGAGAAGCAGGCCTTCTGAGAGCATCTCATCTCCCAGGGCTTCAAAATTCAGGTGCAGGATCCACATCAGAAGAACCCATTTGTTTGAAATAGTTCTACAAGAATTTCAGGATTCTGTAAAAGCTTATATACTAATATTTCTGCCTCCCTATGGAACAGGATTGGGGAAACTCAGCCCCAGGGACCAAATGTGGCCCTCCAACCTTCTCATCCAACCCTTGGGACTCTCTCCAGGCCACAAACCCTCACTGACCCTGCTCTGCACCCTCCTCAAGAGCCTTTGCCTGTTAGGAATGCATCCTATGCATTATATGATCTGCGACAATACCTCTTCCATGCCTCAATTGAAAATTGAGAAAAGCTTGTGTAGAAACTCTTAACTTTTGCATGGTTGGAAGGTATCCGGCTCTACTAAGAGTCAACTCTGTTGGTATGCCCAGGTTTACCTCTAGCATTCCCTGGAAGTTTACCCACCATGGAACACAGCTCTCAGGCTGAGAAAGGTTCTCCATCCCAGCAGCTGTAGGGAAAGATCCTGCCACATGGGAGACTAATCCTTTCTGGCCTGAGGGCCACATGCAGCCAGACCATTCAATAGATAAATTGCCACAATGGGCTCCTCCAATCCCAGACTCGTCATTACCAAGGATGGGAGCAATGAGCTGTTTCCACAGTTACTATACGCTGGCGTGGTTTTGATGGAGAAATCTCTGTGAGGAAACTGGAGATGGGAATCAATCCCACAATGCTTTTCAATGTCTAATTCTCAATGGGACATTAGGAAAGCATAGACAATGGTTCCTCTTTACCTGACATTGGTCCCTTCAATCTCCAACACCAATGACTGAATATCATTATCTGTAATTCTTTTGATGTGGCCATTCCGCACCTAGAAGGTGAGAATGAAATAGGACATCACTCAATTAAGCAGATTACTTTCTTGCTTCAAACAGCATCTGAAAGCCCTACCAGGAAGACATACTTCTGAATTAGGAGTGCAGGCTTCATCCTGTTCTCACAATGGCCAACCATATTCCCATGGAAAGCCCGCAAGCAGGACATAAAAACTACAGAACTCTGCTCACTTGCAGTTCCTAGCAACTGGTGTTATAGTGGAGGCAGTATACAACCACTGCAGCTAGTAGTCATTACTAGACTAATTCGCCATGAATTCAGCTTAATCCTTTTTTAAAGCTGCCCAAGTCAGGGACCATCACTACATTATGTAGTACAACTCCCACCCCCCATTACCACTGGCCACATTGCCTAGGCCTGACGGAAACTGCCATCCAAAACATATGATGGGCACCTAGTTGGGGAAGTTATGGCCTAGAGAGTAATCTGCTTAGCCACTGAGGGAAATAGGCTGCAAGCTATTTGGTCTAATCCAACAGGGCTCTTTTCAGCCGTAGTAGGAAGGGAAAATGAGGCTTTCTGCTTCCGGTCAATTGGAAATGAGACCACCAGGCATGAAGCGCTGCTAGATCACCCTAAGATGTCGGGGGCCCAAGGGACAGTGGAGGGGCTTCCAAAGAAATGGGGCAACAGACGAGGAGGGAACCCCTAAGAGGATCCCTCCCCAAACAGGTGCCCTCCAGATTGTTCTCCCATCAGCCCCAACAAAACACAGTAATACGACGCTGGGGCCGACGGGAGTTGTAGTCCAAAAGAGTCCGGAGGTTCCCCAGACCTGGCTCGGGCTTCCTTCGAGCATGCGAAGCCTGAGGGAGGAAGGGAGGCTGGCTGGCTCCGGGGTTCTCCCTGGCGGCGCCACAAGCCCTGAAGAGAGCTCTGGAAGGCCAACCCTTGAAGGCCAACCCCCTGGCAGCCATGAGGACTAGAAACCCTCTCGCAGAAACGCCCCCCAGGCCAGGTAGGCCAGGACCAGCTCCCTCCGCCACCTTCTTGTCCCAGATCTGCAGCGGTTTGCTCCCGATGCTGTAGAGCACGGATAGGAAGCCGCTCTGGAACGTGTTCTTGAACATCCCGCCGCCGCCTCCGCGTCGCGGGTAGGGAGGGCTCGTTCCGCCGGGCGGGTGAGAGGGCGTTGGGCTCCCGCCTCAGCCGCCGCCGCCGCCGCCGCGCGCGTCTCTCGCTCTTCTCAGTGATTCCTATGCGGAAGGACACAAGCTCCCTCTCACTGTGCACTTCGTCCCCGCGCGACAGGAAGAGCGCTCCGCCAGCCAGCTAAAGCGAGGCTCAAAGGGCCAACCGGACATCACGCCGAAGCCACGCCCCCCGTCGTTAAGGGACGGACTACTTTCCGGACGGGACTACTTTCCTCTTTCTCGCTCTCTAGGCGCCGTGTGTTGTCGCGCAGCTCGTGCGCGTTCCCTGGGCAACGGGGCGGGACGAGGGAAACTACCTCAGCGCGTCCGCTTACTCCGTAGATCGGAAAAGTGCAGAGAGGACCATTCAGTAGTTTCTAGTGTAGGTCTGAAACTCCCTTGTCTCTTTTGCTTGTTTGCCTTCCTCCAACTTCCAACTCACTTCCCTTGAGAGCTGACCTCCAAAACCACCTCAGAGAAATTCGTTGCATGGCGCAGCTTGTGCAGCAACCCCGCTACCTTCAATAATCCCCTCGTTGAACTCAGTGGGGCATACTTCTGTGTAGGCATACAGAGCTGCACTCTTCCTACAAAATATGATTTGCTTATTTTAAACTATTAAGCAGTTCAAAGCTGCCCTCCCTATTTGTTCCCATTCATGACCCTCAGCTGTTGATACCAGGATGCTACCACCTCTGTTACCTGGAGGTCATAGGAAGCCATCATGGGCCAGCAGCCTCCTCCATGAATTTGCCTTTAAATTGTGATCACTCACTTAGATAGCTTGAAAAGGAAATTAGAAAATGCATGCAGAAGGAGCAGACCATCAGTGACCACTAGTCACAATAGCCATTTATCACCTACAGGATCACAGCCTCTAGTACCAGTTTCTGGAGAACAACACTTGAAGAGAGCTTCTATTATTATGGTTATCACTAATTTGTTACCTGCCTTTCACCAACAGGTCCCAGGGCGGGGTAAAGCAATTTGAAATTCAGGATTTAAAACAGTTGAAACAGATTACAGTCACCAGAATAGGGTGGGTTCTGAAAATGCGCATCAACCTTGTGTCATAGGTAAAGGTAAAGGGACCCCTGACCATTAGGTCCAGTCGTGGCAGACTCTGGGGTTGTGGCGCTCATCTCACTTTATTGGCCGAGGGAACTGGCGTACAGCTTCCGGGTCATGTGGCCAGCATGACTAAGCCGCTTCTGGTGAACCAGAGCAGTACACGGAAATGCCGTTTACCTTCCCGCCAGAGCGGTACCTATTTATCTACTTGCACTCTGACGTGCTTTCGAACTGCTAGGTTGGCAGGAGCTGGGACCGAGCAACGGGAGCTCACCCCGTCGCAGGGATTCGAACCGCTGACCTTCTGATCAGCAAGTCCTAGGCTCTGTGGTTTAACCCACAGCGCCACCCGTGTCCCTCCACCTTGTGTCATAGGCCAGGTTAAAGATGTGTGTTTTCAGCATTCCCTAAAAGCTGTATAGTGAAGGTGTCAGATGCAGATCTGTGTGGAGGGAATTCTACAACTTAGGGGACACCACAGAGAATGTCTTCTATTGGGCTGCTGCCACCCCTGGACTTCCTCAGGAGTGGAACTATGAAAAGGGGCCCTTTTGCCCACCTTAGCACCCGAGATGGTCTCTAGAGAACAAGGTGGCCTTTTTGCTATTTGGGCCTGAGTCATTTAGGGCTTTAAATGCTAACATGAGAACCTTGAATTAAGACAGGAAACGAATTGGCAGCTAATGTAGCTGTTTTAGAATAGGGGTTGAGTTCTAAAAGCCACCCCAACCAATAATATGTTTGGACCAGTTGAAGTTTCTGAGTAGTCTTCAAGGGAGCCCCACACAGAGTGCATTACAATCATTTAGTATGGAATTTAGAACATGGAGTGTTTTTCATACATAAAAAAGAAAGCTGGGAGGGTGGAGACACCTCAAAACTGTCCAATGAGGATAGAATGAAAACAGTTATTGTAGAATGTGAGGGAGGAACATAAATTGGGGTGGGGAACGGTAGAATGGAATATTGGGAATCCCAAACAGTAATAGTTCATGCTGCCCCACTTTTTGTTGTACATCCACTTGTTTCCCGATTGCACAGAAAACAGCCATGACCCATGCAAAAGAGGGCAGCATCAGCAAGCAAGTGGAAAGGTTCTCAGATACATGTGCTTAAACCTTGATTAGGACTGCTACGCAAGGACTGAAACAGAGATATGTTTTTAGAAATGTTAGAACCCAGGGCGGCAATTGGATTTTGGCTGAGGGCACCTTATCAGCTGCCATGTTCTCACCTGCACCAGTCAAAAGAAGCTTGTAGGCTTACTCTGTCTTTAAGGAACTTCCCACACAAATCAGCATAAACTGCTGTCATCTTCAGATGAAGGGCAGTATAGAAATTTAATTTAAAAAATAAAATAACCATATGATGTTGTTTCTGTACTGACATTTCAAGCCATAAAGCTATTTTACTTACCGTCCACTGTTATGTGTAAACAAACATTTTAGTTCAGTGTATCTGAAGAAGTGTGCATGCACACGAAAGCTTATACCAAGAACAAACTTAGCTGGTCTCTAAGGTGCTACTGGACAATTTTTTATTTTTTAATGTATTTCGACTGTGTCAGACCAACATGGCTACCTACCTGATTTTAGTTATAGTGACATCTGTAGCTCTTGCCAAGCATTTTTAAATTTGTAGTGACATACAGCAAAAACCACAGGGTCACCACAATAAGGATCACAAAAGTTGTATCTCAGTGAACACAAGTACAGTGGTACCTTGGGTTACATACGCTTCAGGTTACATACACTTCAGGTTACAGACTCCGCTAACCCAGAAACAGTACCTTGGGTTAAGAACTTTGGTTCAGGATGAGAACAGAAATCGTGCTCCAGCGGCGTGGTGGCCCCATTAGCTAAAGTGGTGCTTCAGGTTAAGAACAGTTTCAGGTTAAGAACGGACCTCCAGAACGAATTAAGTTCTTAACCCGAGGTACCACTGTACAATATTTAATTTATTTGTGTGGATAGACACACAAGCAGATCCATTAACAGGAGTGTCTGGACAACAGAGAGGGTGAAATGCTATCTGTGTTAAAGGAGGCAGTAATGCACTCTTTACTGGGGGGAAACAGTATCCAGTTGGATCTCCCCCCACCCCCATTTAAATAATTGCCTTCAAGTTAAAAACAAGGCACTGCAGCATATGTTCCAGACCTCAGAAGCAACTTAGTATTCCAGTATCGGGTTGAGTTCTAGTACTGAGCAAGAAGAGCTCCTTCACAATAAGGCTATTCCAACCATTCACAACCAGGGGAAGCAGCCCTCCAAAACTGTTCTCTCTCCTATGGTCCAGGCACTGCTTTACCCTCTAGGCGCATGCTTGGCATTCTTTGTTGCTAGTTCCCGAATGCTCAGACATGAATTTGTGAGAGGCAAATTACATACTCCGGGAGACTGATCATGGCTGATCTTGTGTGTGTGTGTGTGCTTGTTGTGGGGAAACAGAGAAATGGGAATAGTGAAAGTGTCCAGCATGTGGCACTGGCAGAGGGAGCGTTCTGCTCTTCCCTTTTTGTGATCAAGGACTGCTTCCCTGCTTTCTAGGTGCCCTATATTCTTCCAACCAACCCACCCAGGGAAGGAAAGCAGCCTCTTGCACAGCAACAGCAGCAGCAGCACCACCACCGCTGCATGCAATGTACAGCTCTTTGGGGGTCCTCTCCACTTTAATCTGCACAAACTCCCCAAACAGGTCAGCCATGGATTGCCAGGCATCATGCATTGATCAGCCATAAGATGTCAAGGGAAGCAAAGGAAAGAGGCTACATTAAAAAAAAAAAAAGAGTGATTGATGCCAAGACACTCAGGAGCAAACTTGTGAAGCAGTTTCTGATTTTCAGGGACAGTGACTATGAGCAGGAGGACATCTCTCCCTCTTTCTTCTTTCACTTATTTTTTGACCACCTGCTTCGGAAATCAACCATGAGAGTATCTGAATCCCGTGAATCATTTTACATATTGATTGGTTTGTTGCAGGGGTCGGCAAACTTTTTCAGCAGGGGGCTGGTCCACTGTCCATCAGACTTGTGGGAGGCTGGACTATATTTTTTGTGTGGGGGGAATGAACAAATTCCTATGCCCCACAAATAACCCAGAGATGCATTTTAAATAAAAGCACACATTCTACTCATGTAAAAACACCAGGCAGGCCCCACAAATAACCCAGAGATGCATTTTTAAATATAAGGAAACATTCTACTCATGTAAAAACACACTGATTCCCGGACCATCCATGGGCTGGATTGAGAAGGCAATTGAGCCGGATCCGGCCCCTGGGCCTTAGTTTGCCTACCCATGCATTAGGGGTTGGGGAAGAGACCAGGGAGGAATTCTAGTGAGAGGGGGCCTTGACTCTAAATGATTATCGCATGGGAGGAATTCATAGGAAACTTCATTGCTCTTTCTCAAGTTTTACGTAATAAAAACTGTGTCTGTCTAGTGGCAGGTCCTGTGGACCTATACAAGGACACATTCCTCCAGCCACCACCCCATATGGTATATGTCCTCTTCCAAAGCAGAGGCCTCACTGCATGCCTTCTTCCATCTGTACGACTCTCCATACATTTACTTTTAAAACTTTTATTCAATAATATATAATTATCTTAATATAGAACTGTCCATCATGCCACAGGCCCACCCTCCTCCCCCAGCCCACAAAACAGGAGCCAGGTGGTCAGAACACCATACACTGGGCTGGGTTCAGGGAAGTCACCTGAGCCAACAGCGGTTTCGCATACCCTTCACATTTCCCATGCTTTCTTGGTCAGGAAGAGGTCAACAGGAAGTCAAAGACAGAAGTTAAGGTTTGTGTTTTTATATGCTGTTCGATCCCATCAGCTGCCGCCACTGCCGCAGTCCTTGCTCCCGTAACCTGCCACTTGGATGACGACATCTGGAAGCTGCGCACCACCATCTCTGTACACAAGCAGATTAAAACGTTTGATTTGGTTCTTGTTCTGCTTATGGAAAATTGGGAGAACAGCACCAGACAGACCTAGGGAAGAGACGGGAAGCAAGCATCAAACGCAAAGCTGGAGCTTGGAGGCACTGCGTAGCCAGAATGGTTAGCACAAGGAACAAGAGTCAGAGGCAACTGTTTACATTTATGGCCAAAGGTCTGTTGGGTCAAACACCGCTGCATTCCAACGGCAGGCTTCAACACTGTGGAGCCAACCCGCCTTGACAGGAGCTCCCAATCTGAGAAGCAACTATGCCTCTCCAAGAACTGTGCCAAGGCACTGACATGGTATAGTCATGAGCCTGAATATGAGATGACTTTTATTATTACTTATTAAATTTGTATACCACCCTTCATCTGTAGATCTCCGGGCAGTTCACAGCATAAAAATACAAGATAAACATACAAAACACGTAATAGAACAAGGACAAAATAAACCACTAACAACCCCACCCCACGCCCTTGAGGAACAGCAAGCAAAAGAAAGGAAAATGTCAGAGGAAAATAAATGTTCAGATTAGGATTCCACCACTGCATCCATGATAGAGCAGAAAGTACCTCCACCATCTTTGTTTCTGAAGATTAGTCCACCTATTCAAGATGGAAGGCTATGAAGCGATGAAGACTTCTCTTTCACATAAATCCCTTCCCCCAGCACAGAGCATGCCTCAATGCATCTCTCCTTCGGCTGGATTTTCCATTCCCACTTGTTACATCCTCCAGCCACAGGCTGAAGACAGGGCTTTATATGCTCAGATTCTGCCAAAGCCAAGCAGATACGAAAGACACAGCATTCAGTTGCTTGGAACTCTAACCTGGGAGAGCTCCTGCCCCACCTTATGACCCAACAAAACCAGAAATATGCAGAAGAGTAGCTATACAAATGCAGCTCATTTAGGGGAGGGGTGTAGCTTGCTGGTAGAGAATCTGCTTTGCAGGCCCAAGCCCCCATTTTCAATACCCAGGACCTACAGGTAGCTCTGGGGAAGACTTCATATGTGAAACCCTGGAGAGCCACTGTGGTGGCTGATGCTCATTGGGATGGATAGGGTGAAAGGCAGGGAGACCAGCAATAATAAGTGGAGCCAGAGCCAATGACCACGGCAGATTGAGGTTGCTGAAGCAGTGCCCATTCACCCTAATGCATCTGCCTCCACTTAGCATAGACAACACCAAGCAAGATGGACAGTTGTTCTGTATAAGGTAGTTTCCTACATTCCTATGTTATGCAACTGGTTGCAGAATGCCAGTTGCTAGAAACTGCAGGAGGGAAGAGTACTGTTGTACTCATTCCCTGCTCGCAGGCTTCCCACAGGCATCTGGTTGACCACTGTGAGAACAGGATGCTGGCCTAGATGGGCCACTGACCTTATCCAGCAGAGTTCTACTTATGCTTATTCTTGTTCCCTGGCTCAGCAGACTAAGGGAAGTACATACCATAAGAGCACTCAAGTGGCACGCTTGTCCAAAAATGGCTGGCTGCCACAGGAGGGGTAACAAGCACGCACACAAAACTCAATAATCGGAAGCGAAGGTCCTCGTGGCCACACCACTCCTGGGATATGCATGCCTGAACTCACAACATTAAGAAATGCCACAGACCTGGTTTGTAATGAGAAATGCTTGCCAAGCACATCACTCCCTAACATGCTCGTTCTGGGCCATCAGTTCCCAAGCCCATGCCAGTGTCCGGGAGGCCGCCAAGCAGCTAATAGATTCTGCTACAAAATCAGGCAACCCCAATTCAAATCTCACCTCCAACAGTGGCCTTAGGGAGGCCACTCTTCCTCAGCCTTAACCCTGCAATATGAGGATAATAATAATAATAACCTACCTTACAAAGTTGTTGTTTAGGGTTACAAGTTAATGTTTAAAAAGCTTCACGTACGTATGAAAGTGCTACATCATTATCATTATTGTTGTTGTTGTTGTTATTATTATTATTATTATTGCTGCTGCTGCTGCTGCTGCTGCTATAGTACCACCACATTGTGCAAAAAGACTCCATCACAGTCTCCAAGGGGCAGTGGGGTGGATCCTTACCCCCATTTGTCAAAGGCAGAGGACATTTTATATTCATGTTTGAAGCCTTTGGATCAAAGAACTGAGAAGACGCATCAGGTACTTCAATAAAAATGATTCTATCTTTCAGTAAGTTTTGATGGTACTTTGACAGAACTCAGCTAAACATAGCTACAAGGATTGGCAGTATGCCTCCCCACCCCCAAATTCTATATTCAATCTAACATTTAATTATACAAGAATATCTTACATCTTGTGTGCATTTTGAACAATGGCTTTTCTTAAAAGTAAAACAATAGTAAATTGGGGGCCATGAAAACCACGTAGACAAATTCAAATTAAGATAATAGAAGGCGGAGATGCTGACCTGCTTTCTTAAACATTTTGCATTGAAGAAAAGAGTGCTCTGTTCTGAATATATTTTTTTAAAAAAAATCCATGCACTTACTTCTTGATATTTAGCCCGAGCTCGCTATTCAATGTTCTAAAAAAGAACTAATTGCAACAAAACTATTTTTTCCTGAAAGGACAGCGAGGTGTGAAAAGATGTATGGGTGAAACAGAAGTGAGCAATGGTTAGGGGAAGAGTGATTAGAGGTCACAAGGAAGAGTCCATCATCTTAAGATTCTGCTCAGCATAAACATCCTCTGAAAGTGGTCAACAAAGTGATCAGAAATAAAAGGTCCAAGAGGGAAATTAAAACTGGGATGAAAAGCAGAGAGCAAACCCTGCACTCAAAGCCAGCCAGTGAGTTGGGACCTGAACACAGGTCTTTCACATCCAAGGCTCTACTCAAGCTACCGAGCTTTAAGGGTAGAGATTAACAAGAGGGCTTTCCTCCTATGCCCCCAAAATTGTACCTCAGCCCCCAAATCAGATCTTTCCTTCCAAGGA
Source organism: Podarcis filfolensis (assembly GCF_964270895.1). NCBI lineage: Eukaryota > Metazoa > Chordata > Lepidosauria > Squamata > Lacertidae > Podarcis > Podarcis filfolensis. Next base: position 52,909,080 of record NC_139611.1, on the reverse strand, counting down.
ATTCCCAGAGACTAGACGGAGGACAACACAAGTTTGTACACAGAGAGATTTATTGGTTCCAGTGAATTGTACAAATGGATCTGACCTGATATCAATGCTAACATGTCGTTATGGGGATGTGGAATGTAAACAGATGCTTCAAATAGAAACAATCTAACCTTCTTACTTAAAATTAAATATTTGACAATGTAACAGAAAGAAAAAAAATCTGCATTTCGGCATGGCGACAATTTTTTTTTTTGTGGATTTAGGTATATGAAGTCACCAGAATCACACAATATAATCCCCCCAAAAGGTGGGGTAGAACTATGGGGCTCATGACGAGACCCAATGGAAAAACAAAAGGAGCATCTTACACACCATTCCCCCAAAGCAGAGGATTCTACCCCAACAATTCCAACACTGGGCTGGGCATGTAAAAATGCTTATAGGGATCTGAACCCTTGGCAGATTGTTGCACACCAATTCTGAACAGCCCCTCCATGTCTGGCTTCCAAAATTCCCCACTGGTCTCCTTGCCCAAACACTTCCTCTTTGCCTCTTTCACATAGTCCAAGCAGCTGTAATCAACACAATTCTGAATTTTGCACAGTGATGGGAATGACCAGGTTGGCTTTTCTAGCGATAATAACATGCTTCGCCAGAGGAAGTTCTCCTTCTGTCTCAAAGAATGACCTTTCCTCCAACTAAGGCAGGCACTTCCCCAGAGGGAACGGAAGGGGGAGGAAGTAGGATTCTCCCCAATGGCTACCTGCTTTGAATGTACTTTTGACCGACTCAAAACCATTTCCAAGACTTGCTGGTTTAAAAACAGGAAAATGAGGGCCAGGGTGAGACCTGGAGAGAGCAGAGGTGAAACCCACCACTTACAGGCTTTAATTTGCTTATGACTTAAGTAGAATCTGACCCCACAGGAGCTTGCCTCTATGGGGTGCATATGCTACATTCCAGTGTATGGGGGAGGGGAGAAATTGAAATGTTGCCCAACGGAAGAACAGAGAAAATGGTAGGCTGGGAAAGGTAGAGTACGAAACTGCAGAATCAACCCAGAGCCAGTCGTGCAGACCGTGGGGGTACAGCCGCTTATCCAAGTAAATCTCGCACAACTGTTTGGATCAGTAACACAGAGAGAAAGTTTGGGTAGCCATAAGTGCTGGAAAGAGAGGGAGGCTAAGCCCTAACCCCCTTCAAGACGAGGCTTGCTGCAGAGCATACAGGGGTTTGGTTCATCCCTTCCCTAGGTGACTGAAGGGTGTGTTTGTATTTGTAAACCTCTGGAATTACCCGTCGTTCCCCCAAACTTCATCGTGCTGCTGTGAGGCCACTGGAGAGCACAGGGCTGTCGGAGCTGGGCTGGGCCTGCTCCTTCACAACTGGATCTGTAGGAGAAAAGGGGGAGCAGTTACCAGGGCCCAGCATGACTTGAAATCCCAGAACTTTTTCATTTTGAGAGGTACAAACATTTCAGAATGCAGTTACACTGAGTCCTTTTAAAATATTTTCTGTTTTCCAAAACTGAGGTTACCTCCTTAAATTCCAAGAAAATTCTCCTACTTCTGCAGAATATTATATGCAAGGTTTTCTAGAATTATTCCCCCTTGCTCATGTAATCAAACATTTTTGCAATGGCGAACAGCTTTTATATAAAAAGTGCCTAACTGAACAGTTCTCCTGCTCCACCAAAATACTCACAGAAATAGGGGTGCTCCATAGCTTCTTTGGCTGTCAACCTCTGTTGATGGTCATATCGTAGGAGTTTGTCCAGAAGATCCAAGACTTCGGGACTGACCAGGTGTCTGTTTTCACTATGGATAAAGTTCTCCCAACGTTTCCGTGAATGCCTGTAAGCAAAGTAGAGAAGCCTGAAGATTTCCAAATGAAGAGATCCAATGGAGGAACTCAGAAAGAAGCTGCACTGCATTTCATATATTTGACATAGGGACATTTTGGCCCCTCAGTGGCTTTCACTTCCCATTATCAGCAACCTAATTAAGTATATGTACCTGCAGGGTGCATTTTAAATCTGTTTTGTGAGGGTTCCCCCCCCCTTTTCCTTTCTTTTTTTAAAAAACAAAACAAGTTACCAAAATACAATAAATCCCACGGGTTGAAAAATCCGTTTCCAGTAGGGAAGAAGAAAAGACTCCATACATCATGCTTAGTGTCTCCACCCTGGGCACCACCAGGAAACAAACACGCCACAGTAAACTTACTGTCCCAAGATATCATTGAAGTGGGGGTCCAGTTCTATGTGGTACTTCTTCAGATAACCATATAATTCATCTGTACCCAGAACCTTTGCAATGCGAACCAACTGAAATGAAAGAATAGATGTGTTGAACTGGAAAGAGGAGAGCAATCAAAACTACACCCGCTCTGCAGCTCCACCGGGACAAAGCTAGCTCAAGAGCTGCCAATGCAAGGGCGATGGGTAGGAGCCGGGCAGAGGCAAGGGGCACCTCGTGGCTGAATGAACCAGCTGTGCAAGCAGGCTTGAGACGGTACACGACTTTGGCATGCAGGAGGAGTGTCTCCATTTTGTATCTTCTCTCTCTGCCTCAGACATATCACCAAAGTCGTCTTGCTAGTTAAAATAAGCTATTTCCACCCAAAGGGGGAATGTGGACGGGCTGCAGCTCAGCACATGCTTGGAATGGACAAGGCCCCAGTTTCTGTCCCTGCCATGACCACTGAAAAGGATCTCAGGCAACAGGCCAGGCAAAGACTTAAGACTCATAGAATTGTCCTGGAAAGCTAATGCTAGTCAGAGCAGACAAGACTTCGGCTAGACAGACCAAGAAAAGGCAGCTTTCTATGTCCCATGTCAGCTGCCGTCCTTTCAATGATGTAAAAGCTGGAACTTTAAAAAAAACACCTTTCAGACAAGTTACTTGAGGGTACTGAAGATCACAGTAAGATGGTTGTCAAACAAGTTCCAGCTTATTTTGAGCAGTTACTGTGGTTTTGCATTTTACATGCAAAATCTGTGGAGTTTATTTCCATAAATTTTGCATGTTAAAAGGCCAAAGCACGATAACATATAGGCCCTATAAGATAATTAAGGCAAGAGTCAGATTCCCCAGGTTAAAATACACTGAGTGGGCCTTGAACACCTTTTTACTTGAATGATTTGAATAAAATTATATGAGTTTGTGCCATACATACGTGGCTGGATAGAGGTATTTTATTTTTGACAGCTCAAAGGGTAAATTTGAATTCTTATTTGCTGAATGCTGATCAATGTAGAGTAGTTCTGGTTAAGATGTTTCGTATTTCTAGTTATTGCACTCATGTATTTCCACATTGTATTTGCATTTTTCTCCTCTTGAACTGAGCCTCGTTGATGGGAACTATTTTTATATTTTAAAGTTTATTCTGACCTGGTTATTGGCATTCTCAAAATATTAGTGAATTTACAATTGGTAACACACACTAAAACACTAGAGAACAGGCCTTGGTGCAAACTCCAAACCTACAGCACAGGAAGCTAGCAGAGGCCCAATGTCAGCTCAAGGGAACCCCTTGCCCTCTGCTTCAGAATTGTGCATGTCCCTTGTACAGGGGCGGAAGAAAACTAGCACAGCTCTGGCTGTACTAATAAGAATCCTCCACATGGGCACAGGTTAGCTACAGAATCATATCCCAATGCCAATGACTTTCCTCCTAGTCTTATCAGACTTTAGTGCCAGCAAAAAAGGGACCACGGTGGAGTTTTACCAAATGAAGAAGAAACAAGCAAGAAAGGTCTTCTCTGACCCTTTCCTATTTGAATAATCCCAAGGGTAGTTTACAGCCATGAAGCTTGAAGATGCAACTCTTGGGATTCTATTAATTGCCCAAACAAGAGTGACCCTAAAGTAGGGCTTCTGCACACATTTTGTTGCATCCACTCTGGGACAGCTGCCAATAGTCAGGTCCTACATGACAGTGAAGACTAGCTGCAGGTGTCTCCCTGGCCACCTGTGCAGTGGGAAAAGGTAAGCACTGCAACCAGGCATCCACAAGTGAAGAAGCACCCCCCCAGCCACCCTAAAAACTTAGTGCTTTGGCCTCCCAATGGTGCAGCCAGCCTCAAGGTAGAAATGCAAGGTTTAGCATAAGCTTTCAAAATAAGCACTTCTAATCTGAGAAAGCTTAAGAACATCTTACAAACAGGGACATCCTTTTGCCACCAAAGACTAGATATCCTGATCCATGCCATGATAGCTGTGGAAAGAGAGAGGGGCATGTTCAACAACTAGCTTCCTTTTGCAAGTTGTTCTATGCCGTAATTTCTCACCTGGTCATAGTTGTCTTGACCATGGAAGAAAGGTTCTTTTCGGAAGATCATGCTGGCCAGCATACAGCCTAAGCTCCACATGTCTAAGCTATAGTCGTACATCTAGGGTGGGGGAGGGAGGAGAAAAGAGGAAAAGAGCAGAAAAAGAAATGAATTGGGGCAGGTTGAGTATTCAGGTTTCTGCAGGCACATCTACCTCTAGAAGTGCAACTGCAACCTAGATTTTGAAAACAGAGTTACTTAAAAGCTATATATTAGCCTTGAACATTATACAAGAGTATGGTTCCAATATTTGAAAGGGAACTGCTTTAAAATTAATATTTAGTGCAAGCCAAAATGCTGAGTACCCTTACTTTTATTTCCGGACTGCAGAGAACTGATCCTGTCTAAAGTAGTTAACACCATCTGTTCCCAAGAAATGTTCAGATTCAGTTGATCAAAGGTATATTGTCAGCACTCAAGAAAGGCCCAGTCTGGTCATTTCCTATTACTGGTTCTGTTCCAGTGCCACATACCTCCAACTAATTTTTTTACCTTGTGGTTTTCTCTTTCTTACTTCTATCCTGTAATCAAATCTGTCCTCCTGTTTTGAAGTTCAGGAAGGAAGCTCTATCTGCAGAGCAATCCTCCCTCCATGTGCATGGGCTGCCCATTAATGAGGCTGAAGAGACACAAAGCACTTCTTTTCTAAGTAAGAATCTGCTGAAACAAATCTCTCTGCCCTATAACATTTTCCCCCACTGACTATTAAGCCTGATTGCAAAGACTCTTTTTGCTTCCTCCCCACAGAGTCCTACAGCATCAGCCCTGAAGGCACCTTTGGCAGTCATTCATCCCCAATGCCTAGTTGTGAGAAAGGGAGAACATCTGCCATGATTCTGTCACCTCCTTTCAAGAACGCTGGCCTCCTGTGTCACTTAGCAATGAACTAGGTGAAAAGATAATACTGAGAACAAAAATCATAACAGGAAGTACATGGGTGAGGTCAAAAGCAGGAATTAGGCCTCCAAGCCTGTATCCCATGTTATTGTTTATGCTGAGGCATATTAATAAGAAAGAGGAAGGGACAATGGATCTTTTTCACATTCCCAGGCTCAAATTTGAAGAGCCCATTGAGTTCTAGCATGGATGCAGCCACTGAGAATTCATCTCCATGTTGCCCTTCATTTCTTACCAGAAGTCACCCTTAACTGGTTTGCTGGAAGATGCTGATCTTTGCTGACCCCTCCCTGGGGAGGTGAAGCGGTAGTAGTACTGGTAGTCACCAGCACTTCAGACTAGGGAACAAAATCTTACTTGGTAGTCCACGAGGAGCTCTGGCCCTTTGAAGTACCTCGAGGCCACACGGACGTTGTATTCCTGAGCTGGATGGTAGAATTCTGCCAAGCCCCAGTCTATGAGCCGCAACTATGAACATACAAGGCAGTCAGTCAGCCAAGGAGCCTGCTTAACACTTTGGTCAAATGGTGCTTGCACAGCTGCTAGCCACGATGGTGCTCAGCTCCTATCATCTGCTGGACTCTGTAAAATTAGCTCTGCTGTACTGGTCAGATTGTGTATTACTGGATGACTCACTTACTAATCATAAGTCACCAGACTCCTAAAAGGAAAGTGAACTGACTGCCAGAAAACAGGGACCAGCTGCATGCACCTGTGGGAGAGCACAGCTAAGCCGGAAGGAGGCCCCAGTCAACATTAATGCACAAGGACAGCTGCAAGGGCAAGAACCTCTTGCAGAGGATACAACTGGTGCTCCCAAGCACAAGCCGGGCTTCCTGCCTCATGCTCACGAACCCTGCAAAAGTGCAGGGGCATTGCTGTCTAGATTATCTGATGCACAGAAAGTGCCAAACAAAGGTGTTTTCTACATCCATTCTCCACTCTCAGAGAGCAAAGTAAGGAGTGCAAAAGTTGACTGTGTTAGATATTTGTGCAGCAGGCGGGCTGGAGGAATCCAACGCTGCCTGCTTTTCATGCAGCATCAGAGGAGACCAAGAGAGTGAAGGAGGAAATAGTCAGGAAGGCCTGGAGAGGAAATGCAGGGGCCCAAAGAAAGCCTGGCTGTTCACTGAGTGTATGTGAAAATCAGAGATTGGTTATGGAGGCTGAAGAGAAAAAGGGGCTGCTTTGCTCTCTTGGACCCATCATTTTTATAGCCTTCTGATGGGGTGCATTACTAACAGCACTCTAGCTGTAGCTGCCATCTTACATAGAGAAGGGCTTCTCCCTATTCCCCTTCAGCCACGTAGTCAAACTGAGCTCCCAAAAGGATTAGGAGATTATCTCAGAAACCACCTACTTTCATATGCATTCACCTGGCCTTTAAGATTGGCATCAGAAACCCTTCTCTGTGTTCCATCCCTACACAGCTCTGTGTAGCTAGGCAGGTGGGTACAAAAGACGGGTTTTCCCAGTAGTTGCACCTAGATTATGTAACAGCCTCCCACTGGAGATCTGCCATGCTCCTGCTGTCTATTTTTAAATGGCTCATGAATTTTTTTCATTCCAGCTATCTTTTAACATCTGATGTACTGCTTTTATGAATTTGCTTTTGTCTGTTGCTCTTAAATAAAAACAGTTGTTATACTGTTGCTGTAATTACTTTTTTTAGTTTGTGATTTTGTAAGCAATCGTTTTATTATGTAAGCCGCTTTGACTAAGAAAAACAGGAAATGAACAAAAAAAGCTAAACAGAAGCCAAAGCCAGTGGTAATATTTCTTTAGAATATATAGTAAAAGATCTTTCTTACACCCACATTTTCAAAAGAAGGGATGGCTAAGAATCAAGACACAGGCAAAACTGGGGAGGTAATCAGTAAAGAATTTGGGTCACCCCCAGCAGCAGCTTAAACCATGAATTCTGATAGATCTTTGAAGCATCTGGTGATGGAGGCCTCCCTACAAGACACCAGACTGGGAAACAGGGCAGAGACCCAACTCAGCAACAGAAACTCAGCCATAGCAAAGCACAAGGGTCCTTCTTCTGATACCTTTCTGTGCCTTTACCTTTTTCTGTTGGTGGTCTATCATGACGTTATGAGGTTTGACATCTCTGTGCATGATTCCCATGCTGTGACAGTAATCCAAGGCCTGCCAGAGACATGTAGACATTAACACCCAACACAAGGAAAATTAACAACAAAAATGTCTCAAATTCACCTGTATGAAAGACTTTACAATTTGAAAATAGAGATACTGAATGTACTCTTGTTACTTATGCCAAACCTAAATTAAAACATTAAAAAAGACACACAAGGAAAATTAAGCCTTTCCACTGATGAAATTATAGCAGCTGAATATATCTGTGCTATGTGCCAGTTTCTCTCCCCAGCAAGGATGCCACACTGCCGTGTAGAAGAAGTTATCCAAGAGTTTTGTTAGTCCTCCCAAAAGCCTAAATCTAAGCACAGATCTTGGAAAGAACCAAGCCCATCAAATAGGGCAAGCAACCTTTCCTCCTGGAATCTTAACAATGAGATAGCCAAGCCTGCCAAGGCTTTGAAAAAAGGATATTCATGTTTTCACATGGGGCCGTGATGTGGGTCTCTAGTTAGAAACCCCTTTCGAGGTTAAAATCTGCAGTACTGCCTAGTTGCACAGCAAGAACAAGATGGCCCAGGACTCACTCTTTCTCTCCAGGCTACTGCACTTTTGGTGGCAGCTGCTTTGCCCTCTGCTGCTCATCCCAGTTGGGCTCAAAAATATGTCAAGGCCAGGGCAAAGGTGGTGCCTGTTTCCAGCATGTCACCAGCACCTGTGGCTTTACAAGAAAAATTTGTCTGTCCTTCATGTTGGAAACAAGTAAAGACATTTCCTTCTTCTGAGCTTCTAGTTAATGCATGTGTTATTTTAAACCACATGAGGGTGCTGTTTGTCTAGCAATCTAGCCAGCACTTGCTTGTAGCCTTTCTGCTCAAATCAACTCTATCATTTTGTTTCTTTCTCTCCCAACTTATTGAGACAATATCTTCTGTTTTCTCTCTTTAATCTCTTCTGCAAATAAATCCTACAAAGATAAATCTGCTCCTGCATGAATAAAGCCTTTGAACTCCAGAAATTATAAGGGGTCATTTCAATCTAATTCAACCAAGCTGCAAGTTGTTCTAACACTTTGAAACAGCAAAATTTATTTAGACACTGCTTTACACTTGAGAGCCGTTAAAGAAATGATATGATGGTAGAAGATAAAGGCGGCAGCAGAAACTAGCAGAGACGAACTTGGGAGTCATTTTCAGTGCACAGGGACTAAAAAGTCAGAAAGCAAAATCCACTGACTCCTTAGGACCTCTGAAGAATAACTAAGAGCCAGATGTATGCTCTGTTTTCCAAGGTTGTCTCTTGCTGTGTGACTGACTGATTTCTTAACTTCCTCTGACTTGCCTATCCTTCTCTACAGAGAAAGAAGGGGGTTTAGGGATGGGAATGAATTTTCTGCATATCCACAGAGACACATCACATCTTTATATTATTCCAAGAGGTAATCAGGGCCCAAGAAGTCCCAGAGGACTTTGGAGGTATTCTGGAGCTGTGACCAAGACATAATGTTGCCCACAAAAAAGTGTTCAATTATGGGAGCAGTGCTGTTCTTCCCTTTCCCAAATAATAAAAAAATCCTGCAGGTATTCATTGTATACAACCCCACTTGACAAAATTCAAACCAAGGGTGACATTTCAAATTTCCCATGAATACTCACCTTGAGCAATTCATACATATAAAACCGAATATCAAAGTCTGTCAGGATCTGATACAGTTGCTGAAATCAATTTGAAAACAGAAAATTGCAAAAATCAGTGTTGTGCTTTTCCTGTCATTCTTACACCTCTGCCCCCACCTTGCAGTGCCCCCCACTGTGTTCCACACTCTGTAGAACCTCTTTTACACTCAAGGGCAGGTCAAGAGACAGAGCTGCAAGATCTCTGAAGCAGAAGACAGACAAACCTCAGAGAAGCATTAAAGGATCCTGGCAAGCATTAGAGCAAGGAAAGGGAATCTCTGCCCCCCTGGGCCTATTTTGTCCCACCTCTCATTTCCCCCATTCCACACCCACTTGTCCAACAAGCTGATGTCACTGGGTGATGCCAGCTGATGGGCAGGGTACAGCCTGCAGGCAAATGCCCCACCCCATGAATCAACTCAGCATGCTACCAGCTTCTTTGGGGAGAAAGTATGAAGAAGGGCAAAAGAGCCTTGTCTCCCAAGTCCAACTGAGCAACAGCCTCTCCAAGACCATGGCTGGGAAGGGAGAAGAGGTGGGGTTTTTTTGGTGGTGAGGTTTTTTTGGGTTTTTTTGTAAGTTATGTGGCTTTGTTGCTCAATTTGATCCTTTTACATTGTTTTTGTGTGTTATATTTTGTGCATTGTAACTTGCTGTTACTTTTTTCATATTATAGTGATGATTTATTGTTGATAGTGAATTTCTGTTTAATTATTATTTGCTGATATTTTGATGGTTAATTTTATTGTGCACTATTATATGCTAATGGATTACTGAATATTACTTTATTTGGCATAAGTTGTTTATTTTAAAGTCATACCTTTTATTATGACTTTTTTGTATTGGATCGGATTGTTAAAAGATATGTGATCTTTGCTATATATTTTGTTGTTTCTTCAGCATGTAAACCATCTTGTGCACAGCAATATAGAAAGTCAGTGTACAAATTAAAAGTGAAATGAAATGAAAAACACTGGCTGCTGGGGCTGACAGGAATTGGACTCCTCAACATCTGGAGGGCACTATGATGACATAAGATGATTCTGAACCTTCACCTTGCACACTTAGCACATGAATATTTCTTAGCTACACCTAGGTCTGGACTAAGAACTGGGATCAACACAGCTCAGCACATCAGCATACTGCCAGTTCGATAAGGAACTCCAGGTCTCCACCTCAGATAAAGTGTGCCTGTTTCTGCTTCTGGCATTGTTGCGTTAAATGCATGAGCATCCTGTAGTTGACCTTCTTTGTAATGCTTTATTTTGAATTTTTTAAGATAATATTTTAGAGTCCTCTTAATTATGATGCTTTGAATGTATACTTCATGGTTAACTTCTTTCTGTAATGTTTTGTTCTAGATTGTTTTATTTGATGTTTTAATCTGGGTTGTAAACTGCTTTGAAAACTTTTTATTAAAAATATAAAGTGGTATAGAAATGAAATGAACTGAACAACAACATCCTCCACAGATTCTCAGTTTCATTGAGTTTCTGAACACTCACTATCTCTATCTTATTTTTAAGCACCAATTGGCTCATGTTGGCATTTGCTGCTTCAGATTCCAACTCTCCTCCAAGAGTCCAATTTTGTGTGTAACTTTTCCTTTGATTCTTTGGTCCCTTTAAACTCCTGCCATGTTTCTACAAGTTCGCTGTCAAATTCTATCATCACATTTTGAGACCTAGATATTTAAGCTATCACCCATAGATGAGGCAAACCAAATGCTTCCAATTTACTGACTGCTTTCCTTAAAAAACACACACCAAAAAATAGCTTTAAAATTGCATAATCATTGTGATTTTAAATGCCAGAAACCTGGTTCCACTGTGATTCAAGTAGATACTGTCACTTTTGTAGAACCTAGTCTCAAATTTCCCCCTGATGCTCAACAAATCTGGACATTTCCTCCCACCTCTACTCTCATATCCAGCTTTTTCCCACTGTAAAAATCAGGCCCCACTTTCCTCATCAACAAGACTACAGTAAACAGAGTATCATAGCAGGGAGATTAGCATGGAATTACATGCTGCAGGGCAACAGTTGCTATATTGAGACAGAGTATCAAGGAAATGCAGTAAACTTCTATTGCACCACTCCCTTTGAACATGGACCACAAAAACCACACAGAGAGACTGCTTGCTGATTGCAGTTAGTTTCTTACAAAGTGCCCATAAGACTACACAATTCATTCTTCCGCAAGAATAAATTTTGTGTTTCAATAGATTCAACATTTCCTCTCCCAAGGCTTTCTGGAAAATCCATTATGTATAGAAAGGAAGAAAAACTCACCTTGAAATCTGTATTATTGATGTATTCAAACACTAGAGCTGGAGTCTTTGACTGCAAGAGAGAATATGTATGATATAACCACACCTTTCCTGTAACCTGCTTTCTTGATTATCCCATGATTCTTCTGGATAATGCTCTCTCTGACCCCAAGACACAGAAATAAACCCTCCCTTATCTATCCAAAGAACTCAAAGGGTCATTTAAAGAGCTTATTGTTAAACACAGAAACTAACGTGGTTTTTAAACTATGCAGATGCCTAAACAATAAAAATCCCAACATGAGACCTGTTCCACCTGCAGTAAACACATACTTGAACTGTAAAACCTGTGTGAGGAGCTAAGCTTCCTGTATGACCCACTTTTGAAGATAACCCCAATTATTCCAGTGCTCCTGACACATACTAGGACCTACCACTGGATCCTTGACAGTGTCAATCAGTTTAATGATGTTTGTTCCACCTCGCAGGTTCTCCAGAATCTTAACTTCTCGTTTTATCTTCTTTTTCTTCACTGGCTTAAATACATAAAGAGAGATTAGAAGTGAGATTTCTTTCAACGTTAAATTTTTACCTGAACACACAAATGTACATCCTTGGATGGGAGGCAGGGGTGTGCCTGCAAGCAACTCCCCTCATGCCCTGGTGCATATCACCAAAACTGCTCCATCCCCCCCCCCCCCAGTATAGAAGGTCTGCAGGGGGCTTTTGTTCATTTCTGCTTAAATGAAAGCAGAACCCTCCATGTGGCTGGGGAGTCTTCGACAGTATAAGCAAAAGCCTTCCCTGCCGAATGTGGGGAAGATGAGGGACTGAGTGGATGGAGCAGTTTCAGCCCATGATGAATACACCTCATGGGGAAGTGGTTAGTACAGAAATGTCCGTTTCAGATTGGGAAAGGCCCAGAGCTCAAAGTATAGCCCAAAATGGCCCCAAGTGGCAAGCCAGGAGCAAGTGGTGGTGAGCAGCAGTGAATGCTAGGAATACAGTGCTGCAGTAGCAGTTGAGGCTCCTATGAGCTGCCTACCATTTCATTTAGTGGATTTCTCATAGGACAAGAATGGCAGTGCAGTGAGCCAATGAGAGACCACTTGGGTGGGTTGCTAGACCAATTAAAGCACCAAAGTAGGTCATTGCTCCTCTATCCTCATTGGTCCAGGAACTTCAAAATGTGCTGTCTTATTGGTTCACCTTGCTGTCAACTCTCACCCCGGGGGGAAATAATTTAAATTAAAATGGTGAGAAGCTCTTCAGAACCTCAGCTGTTAGCACAGCTTTATCCCTCCTACTGTCTACTGGCAGACAGCCACACCACAGAACCGTGGGGTGGGGTAAACACCCCTCCTCAAAGGTTAAAAAAGTGAGGCAGCAGTAGCAGTAGGGAGGAGCACCAAGTGGCCAGTTTAGATTAGAAAGCACCCACCCCCAAAACCTGACCATATCTCATCAATATTCCCATATCGGTGCAAAATTACTTCCTGCTTATGTCTAGAGAACTTTTTGTGCTGCAGGTAAGAGAAAAGAGGGTTGACAATCAGCTCCTTTGGAGTCTGCTGACAGCCAAAGCTGTATATTCTGTACTTATAATATTAATTATGTAAAATCAAAATTCTCATTTTATTATGAACCTGGAAAATTAAGCAAGTATATTGAAGTGTATACATTTAGTATGATTTCTTATCCTGCTAGCCACTGGAAGGGGAAAAAACAGGCAAGTAACTGAAATTCTTGAAGTCGCCACTTTTTTGATATGCTTACTATTATCAGCCTGGTAAATAAGCCAACCAATTTTCTTGCCTGCTGGGGGCTGGCAGAGGAGGGTCAGTAAGATCTGCAAACCTTTCCTAGGACTGGAGAAGGGGTCTTCTTCTTCCAGAAGCCTGCTCACTTGCCTGGACCCAATTCCATGCACCCTATGGCTTACAAGGCCAGTGATTAAAAGCAAAGCTGTGCTACATATATGTTATTTTTTAGTATCAGTTAACCAGTCTCACATGGGACACTATAGAGAACCACCCTCCCGTCTGCTGACGGCACTTGCTACATTGCCTCTGAACATTTAGCAATCACGGTGGATAGAGGAGGTTTCTGCAAGAAAGCTGGGGTCAAGCAGGTGGCAGTAGTTTTGAGCTGGTGGCAGGAGTGGCTTAAAAGGTCTGAGAGAAGTTGAAATACCATTCCTGTTTGTAGACCCCAGTTACATTGTACACTTATCATCAATGCCTGCAAAGTTAACTAATAAACATTATCATCATCATGTAACCAAAGTCTGCAACTCTTCCCTGAAAGAAGTATACCAGCAAATCCTGGGGATCCAGGAAACCCTATAAGCCTCCTGAGCAGGTTGAAAATAGAGGCCAGTTAGGTGCACAACAGTATGCATTTGCTGTGCCCAAAAAGAAAAGCAATGTGCAGGCTCAGGGATTAACAAGTATAAGGAGTGTTGGGCCCCTGCAAACAGGAATTTAGGGCTCCAGAAGGTGACAACACCAGGGCTAGCATGCAGTGCTTCCCTCTCCTTCAAATTCAAATCCAGAGGTTTCATACAAAAAAGACAAAAACAAGTAAAGACACTCATTGGTATTTTGTCACCATCAACCACCAATTTTCAGGAGAGGGATGGAGGCACAACCTGAAGATAAGCAAGTATATTTGCATCTAGGGTCTCTTTTGGAGCAGTTTTCTGCTGAGACCACCTCTTCAATACTACAGTACTGCTTCGTGTAACAATTAACGGCATCTCAAAACTTAAACAAGTTAGGAAACATTAAGATCCTCGAGTTGCCTTTACATTGTATTTTTCTTAATTGCTCAAAATGCTTCATTTCGGTATCCAAAATCCTTGCAACTACCTAAGATCAGAGATAACACTGGACTACTTACAGAACAGAGAGAGGGGCTGAGAGCAGGAGTTTGCCTCATGGCAAAGGTGACATTTGCAACCAGGCACTTCCTTGCTCAGTTCATTCTCTTAATGTACTACGTTTAGCATAAGCTGTACCTCACTTGTTAAACATACGGCCAGTCACCTGATAGCTGCGAAGTCTTCCACGAGAACTAAGACTAAGTCTTACCCATCCCTTAAACTGTACAGTAGTGCCAATCCATTCCAATCTTGCAATTTCTAGGGAAGCCAACATTTCCCTACCATTATCAGGTCAAATCAAGCAGCACACAGGATCAAGCAAAAGAGAAAGGGATGACATCAAGACTGGATGGTACCAGAGTCACACAGGGCAATCTTAGTTTGGAGGATTCTTTCAGGGCATACTTTGACAGTCCCTCCCACTTTCAGTCTCTAAGGGACATTCTGGGCTCTGGTGAACAGGACAGCAGAAAGTTGTCAACAAGAAAGAGGTGATGTGCCCACAGGAAGTTTGTCATGGGTTTCACAGGAATTACTTAGGAAGCATTTCCTTGCACTGCCTGTTTCCATTACTAAAGCCATGCTTTTCAACCAGGAGTACTTCACAGTCCATCAAGTGGTACACGTAGTGTCAGCTATGCTGGCTGGGGCAAATGGAAGTTGTAGTCCAAAAGATCTGAAGGACACCAGGTTAGTGAAGGCAGTCTTGAGGTGCGGGAGCAGAGACCTAATGTGTGTCTACCTCCTACATCTACCCTTTAAACAATTCTCACAAATGCTGCACTAGAACACACAATATTGGAACACCACAGAGAGAAAAACTGACCACCCAAAGAAGCAATCTGCTCAGACCAAGTTGAAAAAAATCACATCCTGGGACTTCTTTCCACACATCTCTTTATTTTCAGTATGGTAGCACTGTGCTAATGCCAACCCAGATTCACCTAATGCAAACCATTGAAGCCACAATAAGTAGCCTATAAGCCACCACTGATGTGTGATAAATACTCCTGGAAAGCCTTACACGGAGGCTCACCATTTCAACTGTTGAAAGGACAACTGGGAGAAGTTTAAAGATGATGCTGGGCCAACAGCAATGATCACAGATGCTAGTTATGACCACAAGTCTAAATAAATAAGAGGAAATCTAAATGAATAAAAGTGTAAGCTGTCTTCTTCATAGGGAAACCCCACCCCATGCCACACACACCCCTAACTAGATAAGCCTTGATAATGTGGACATGAATTTTAAACATGCCAGTCATGAGAATTCACCCCCCCCAAAAAAACAGTAATGTCAACCTTGGCAATATATTTACTGGGTCACCTTTGATAAAATGCTTTTACAGCAGAAGGCAAATGATGAGCAATGCTAAACATGAAAATCCCACATCCTCATTTTAAGCGAGGCCAAGTGTGCTTTGGTGTATTGCTACTAACAGCAACATCTAAGTTAGTCTTTCCAAAATCCACCTGCCTGATCACCTCAACCTCAGTTCCAGCTAAGTCAAATGCTCGTCATTGAGATGTTAATCAAAGGATGCTCCGGTAGCCTTTGCATTACAGTGAACAGGCCTTAACATCTGTCCTGCCAAGTAAAACTTGCCAGATGTTAATTCCTGTGTCCACTGTGTGCAGTGCTATTTAAACACATGGAAACATGCTGTTCCTTCACAAAATGGTCCCAACGGCAATGCTACCTTTTAAAAACAGATGAGGAGAGTGATAACCGAATACCACTACCAGACACAAAGTTAAGAATGCAGCACCTCAACATCCATTCCAGATATGGATATGCAATATGATATGAAGGACGCAAGGGGCTTAGATCAAGAACAGCCCATTACAGTGTTGGGGAAGATTTGTTGCCACAGCATTGCTCCCACCTCAGAAAACCATTCATATTCATCCAACAAAAACTCACCTTAAGAATTTTCACAACCACTCGTTCGTTGTTGGTGATGTTTATAGCCTCAAAGACTTCACTATATTTCCCCCGGCCGAGTTTCCGAACCAGTTGATAATCGTCTTGATTACTGCAGACAGTGAAGAGGAAAACAACTGAAAAGTGACTAGGCTGAAATGCTCTCCTGACCCCTCTGCTCCTAATACCCTGAAACTGAAGAATGAGGAGCAGGGCACCTATTAACATGCAGACCTTTCAAACTACTGAACAGGAACTATCCCACTTCTGCACACGCTTGCTCTCCATGGATTGCTACTGTTGTTTATTTGAGGATGCTTAAACTTCAGCATTTCAGAATTCCACAGATCCAAGGGAAGGAGGAATGGTGCCTGCAACCTCTATAGTCCTCAACACTCATTATTCACCTGCCATCATTAGAAAAAGATATTATGCCACCCACAGCAAGAGACCTCTTTCTCTGGAATGATAATCCTAATTTTTGTTACAGAAGTGATGGAACTGTTCAGAACTAACAACTTCCAAGTCCAAAGTGAGAAAGACAGTTCCCACAATCCTTTTTGACAGACAACTTCTCTTTCCCCTGAACATCCTGACAATGAGGCTGGTATCAGCAGCGGGGGAAGAAACCCTCCTTCACCGTTTCACATGCAGAGATTAAACTATTAGCTTTTAGACATCCCAAGAGAGCATGCACCCGAGATTTTCCAGCTTGGATCTTTTAGTGTTGTTTCATCATCTTGCCTGTATATCAGGGAGTGCTTAAAGCATATGAGTTGACTAGTTTGCTGAGTTATCCTGAGGACACATTAAGCTACATGTGCCAGATCAGTTGTATATTTACGAACTCCCACATACCCAATATCATGCTGACAATTTTACTCTAATTAGCCAGAAATGAACACCTCACCCCCCCTTTCCAATTCGAGCAAAGCGACCTTAAGTGTATATTAGCATTGCCACTTGGCACATAAGCATGCATTAAAAGGGGAAATCCAAAATTATTAGCATTCTTCCTAGGTATTTACCAGATTATAACGTTAACACACATTGCTGAAAGGTTATTGAAAGGCAGTCCAAACTCGCCCTGCTGGTTCCTGTATGACACAACCCAGTTGTCATCTAATTCCTTCTCACCCACTCCAGTTTGCCTGGCATGCCAACCCACTACATAACACTCTTGAAAGTTAATTCATTTCCTCTTTATCACATTAATCCAAAGAACCCAAACTTATTACCAAACCAATTATATCTGTCCTTCTACTCATCCACACTTAAAATTATAGCTTTGGGTTGGAAGGGTGGGAGGGAAGGTTTTTAGGCTTTTCAGCAAAACTACAAGAGCAAACTAAAATCTATAACATATTAAGAGGTCAGGTCTGCCACTCAAAACTAGAGCACACATTCATCTATTGGCTACCCCTTTGACTGCGGTCAATTATTCCAAGAATGAATGCCACTTATTTCATAATGGTGTTATTTGTTAGCAAGGAGTGACTAGCAGCCCCATGAAAGTGAGGGACAAACGTTGCTGCAGGATGGGAAAAGCTTTTCTCACAGGCCCCACGCTACAGCTACAGGTTTCTCTGAACAGAAACATAAGTAGCCATCAGTGGCAAAAACCACAACCTAGCAAGCAGAGTACTGGATGAAGACTAGGAAGACCATGATTCAAGTCCTCTCATAGTGATGAGGTTCATTAGATCATGTTAAAACAGTCACACTCAGCTTAACCTACCCTTCAGGAACTGATAAGAGAGGCAGCAACACTGAACTTAATCTTAAGTGCTGCCCAGGAGGACCTGAAGGGAGATATAAGTGTTCTTGAACCAACTGGCCACAGTGCTATCAAATTCAATATAACTGGGCAATTACCAAGGAAGTCCAACACAGTCCATTTGACTTCAGAAGAGGAAACCTCTAATAAAAAAGGAAGTTAAAAGAGAAAGTCAGGAGGGTCAAACCTCTGCAAAATGCTTGGGTCCCACCCTGCAACCACAATAACAGAAGCTAAGCAGTGAAGGTACCACCACAGCCAAGAGGATGTCAGCATGATTAATGAGTTGGGTCAAGAAAGCTATTCTAGGAAAGACTTATTTCAATAAATGGAAGTCTTGTCCAAACAAAAGGGGGGAAGGAGAACTCAAACCTTAGCAGAAGACATGCCAACAACGTTAAGAGATACGAAGAAAGAATTTGAGGACACAACATAAAACACAGAGCGGTTAGAGAAATTTGTTTATCTCTTTTAAGGAGCGACGTGAAACCATCTCACAGACAGAAGGAAGTTGTCTGGAAAGTCAAGGTGTTGGGACAATTTACCTTGCTAACAATAACTACAGAAATATTTAAATATATTAGAAACAGAAAACTGGCTAAAGGCATTTGGACCTTTGGATAACAAGGGACTCAAAGGTGTGGAAAAGGAGGGAAAGGAGATGGCAGAGAAGTTGTATGGGTTCTTTGCATCTGTCTCTGCAGTGGAATACATGGGGCAAATCCTGTGCCTAGAGAAACTTACTCAAGGAGTTTGAGGAACTGAGGCAAATAGTGATGATGAGAGTTCTTGGCTTTGTTGACAAGTTTCAGGTAGGTCGCCTTGTTCAGCCAAGTATGATTTTATTTAGAAGAATCACTGAACTTACTTGGCTTTTTTGTCTCTTCCTTACGCCCTCTAAACTTTTTTCTTTTTTGCTGTCCCACTAGTATTAGTTGTTGATATCTTTAAAGTGTTCTATTTTTTGTATAGTTCTTTTCAGGGTGTTTTCTTTTGTTCTAATGTCCTTTTAATATGCACTGTACATGTTATATTAATAAATATTAACAAAAAATGGACAAATCAATCATTCCAGATAACAGCCGCCCAAGGTGGTACGAAAGCACTGACCTTCCAACAAAAATATTTAACTTGTCTCTAACATCAGCCTTCATACCAGAGGATTGGAAAGTGGCCAATGTAACACCACTTTTTTAAGAAAAAGAAAAAGAAAAGGGTCCAGGTGACATCAGGGAAATTATAGGCTGACTTGGTTGGTGTCTATTCCAGGAAAACTGGCAAGAAGCATTGCCAAGCATCTAGAAAAAATAAGTATTGCTAAAGTTGAATCAGCATGGTTTCTGCAAGGTTTGGTCCTATCTCATTAACATTTTAGCATTATTTGAGAGTGTCACCTGCCATATACGGTAGATATGAGTGAGCCAGTCAACATTGTGTTCCTCACCAAGTTATGTGATAAAAGAACAGGTAACTGGTTAAGGGACAGCAAGCCAAGAGAAAGAATAAAGGGATAGTTCTCCCAATAGAGAGGTAGAAAGTGGAGTCCTCCAAGGATATAGGACCTAGGCGAAACTTTTTAACTTGTTTATAAATGACATGGAGCTAGGGGTGAACTGTGCAGCAGCCAAGTTTGCTAAGCAGCAGAGATGTGAAGGCCTGGTGGAGGGACTGAGAAAATTCAGAAAAAGTGCAGGGTTTTCCAACACCATTTTATTTTTCTCCCACCCACCCCCATAAAAAAATAAAAAAGATTATGAAATATTTTCCTTTACAATGCTGAATAAAATGTTTAAGACAAAGCCTTCACATATCTACTCCCTCAAAAAGGTTTCTAAAAATGATGTAACAGAAAGACCTGTATGTGATACCATGTACTGTATCAGATCACTGTAATTTGTATGTACAGGTAACTTACATGTGAGGGTTTGTCTATCCATGCATCATTTAAAGCCGGGAACCACCCAGCTTTGGGAAGGGTGTGTGAGGGGTCTGGCAGCATCTCAGAGTGCTGCCTTCCCAAAGCCCAGTAAGTGTTTGCCCAGCTTTGGGAAGGAGGCGGCAGGGCTCTGATAGGGTCCTAGAGTCCTCCTGTGTCCTTCTCAAAGTCTAGTAAGGCGGAAGGGTTCTAGGACACTGTCAGAGCCATTGCTCCTCTTTTGCGAAGCTTTTGGGATTTTTTTTGCCACCCAATTGATTCTAGTGAAAATCTATTGGATTCATGATTTAAAGTCAGAAATGTAAGTGATGACAGCACTGCTTCTGCATTTGACTGGATTACAAACAAACAACAAACATGTTGGAAATGCACCTTTAAATGTTGCAGAATACAGAACATATTCAGGTGTTCACACCTCAAATGCAGTCTGTAATTCTGCCAAACTAATCCCTCTTGCAACATAGTGGCAAGCCTCTGACCCCTCATGCTTCTTACCTACGTCAGATTCCTTCAACTTCTACAATGTATAAAAGAAACTGATCTATGTTTGGAAATACTTACACCAAATCAAGAAATAAACTGATATATCAAATAGATCAGCTTGTTTCAATCTGGGCAAAACTTGAGCAGTCCATGATAAATGTAACAAATATGTCTATAATGCCTAACAAAGGTTTGGCAAAAGAAGGAGAAAGAAAGTAACAAATATGAAGACCCAGAACTTGGTAGTGATAGCTCAGAAATAAAGACTTATTAAATTTCATGTAGAATTGACTGGCCAGCTAAACCAGGTGAGGGTAGCCGATGGGTCACAAACCCTTGGTGAGTTAAGGACTTCCCTGCCTGTAAAGACAGGCTCCAGTTGATTGAAAGAATGAGACCAATGGTGGGTCCAGCAGTCAAGAAGGTAGTTCCTGCACATGCTGTGTAGAGGGAAGTAAACGGCAGATGAGGCTCATCAACCTGAGAAGGTAGCTCATCTAGGAGAAAGAAAACCCTGATCCTAAACCTCTGCTGCCTTGCCTGATATCTTCGGAAGAAAATTTTTTTAGTAAACCCAGACAAACCAGGAGTGGAGTCCCTAAGACAGCTGGATGGCACCTCTCAGTTTCCTTCTGGGAACTTCTGCAGTCAAACTGGTGCCAAATGTATTGCTCAGCTTTCCTTTGGACCACTTCAGTGAGGCCAAGGGGAGGGGGCACGTGTCTTGTCATCTGGGCAGCATGGGACCCCCATACACACTGCCCAGGCTTATGTCCCGGGAAGGTCACTTCAGGGGTTTGACTTCACCCCTGGAGGCGCACTCCATTGTCTCTCCAGACAGACAGATGCCAACAGTTCACAGACTCTTGGGTCCCTCATTTTCTCAGCTCTTCTTATGGAAATGAGTGCTTTTTGTCGAATTTCATACTGGAGGACTGGAGGAGACACAATAATTTTCAGAATACCTAATTCCTTTTTTGCTTTACTATAATGTTGACTGTTTCTTCTGTTTTTATTATTTTTTGCTGGCTCCTCATAAACTGGTAAAACCAAAGAGATGCCAAAAAAAATTTATTACGGTTCAGCACCTTGTAGCTGCATTTGTAACTAAGATTTTAAAAAGTAAATTGAACCTATAATTATTGACTGAATAAAGTGCATTTTAATATACAAAAACATGGTAATTTTATAGTAAGCAAGGTTATATATAATACAGTTTATGTTACAAAAGTTACAAAATGACTTTTGAACTGTAAAGGATGCTTTTAAAATGGATTGCATATTTCACCCCAAATCCCCCCATACCCCAACAATGTTTTTTCTATGGATTCACAATTTCTGGAAAGTTCACATCTTTAGCATTATTATCATTATCATCATTATTATCATCATCATGTCTATACCACCCTTCATCTGAGGATCACAGAATGGTTTACAATATAAAAAACAAAAAAATAAATAATATAGTAAAAAACAAAAAACACAAAAACCTGCCTCCATAACAAATACTAATGGGGTCTGAACTGGTGCTGGATGACCAGGAGTGAGATCATGGTATAGCATTGGACACCTCAGTGTGTTCCTAGCCCACAGAAGCTGTGACAAAAGTGAACTTCATATGGGAGATAATTATGAATGGGATTTAAAGCAAAACAGTCAATAATATCATAATGTCATTATACAAATCTTTGGTGCCACCATCTTTAGAACATCACAGTTCTGGTCACCTTACCGCCAAAAAAGGATATTGTGGAACTGGAAAAACTTCAGAAAAAGCAAGTATGACTCCTCTATGAGGCATCTTAGTTCAGAAAAAAAGGCAAAAAGAGGTGTAATAAATCATACATGGTCTAGACTAGAGAAAGTGGATAGGGTGAAGGCTTTTTCTCTTCTCTCATCATACTAAAAAAACAGAGGTCATCCAATGAAGCTAAATATTGGTAGACTCAAGACAGCCAAAAGGTGGTACTTCTTCATACAACACATAGAACTAAGAAATTTGCTCCCAAAGATATAGCAATGGCCACCAACTTGGATGGCTTTAAAAGGGTATTAGACAAATTCATGGAGGATAAGGCTTTCAATGCATCTGAATACCACTTGCTGGGAATCTCAAGTGGGGAAAGTGCTGTTGCGCTCTGGTTTCCACAAGCATCAGAGTGACCACTGTGAGAAGAGAATGCTTGACTAGATGGGTCTTTGAGCTCTTCTTACATTCTTACAATTGTTAAGAGGATCGGGGGCAGGGGAAAACCATGTAAGCTGTTCCTGATCTCATTAGGGTGAAGAGTGAAATTAATATGTAATAAAATAATTCATTTAATAAATTTATTATTGTTTCACAATAAATGTTATCCAAATTGGTTTTTGTGATTAGTATTAAGTATCAAAGTTGTTAATTATATTATGCTCATAAAACTTTACAAAGTAACCGATTAACCAAATGCCCAACCCTACTTTTGCTTATTCATTTTTGAAAGGACAGAGGAACCAGCACAGCACATGTGCACATGCACACACGCCTAACACCACTACGTAAGAGCACAGCTTTGTGCCTGTTAATCAGGAATAACTAGCAACTCCTAAGCCCTACTTCTGAATCATGATGACACTTGTTAGAATCTCATTTTCACCCATAAAAATGCAATGAAGATGGGAAGCAATCACCTTACTCTTAGTACAGAAGGGTGTTCAGAGTAACTGAGTTGGAACTTGTGTGTGCATCTCAAACCTGTGAGGGCCTAGAGTAGCCTTTCCCAACTATGTAGTTTTCTAGACATTTTGAAGTACTGTCACTTCAAGGCAACTTGCTTACTGAGCTTTCGATCCTGATTTCCTTGCAAAAAGTTTCTGGGGTGGTTATATGATGTCTGTTATTTATTGAGCACTCATTCAGATCTGTTTGTGGGACACTTATATGATGCTACAGTAAGCAACTGTTATCCTACACTTTCCAGGGCATTTCCCATCACTTCCTCTACCCTACCACAAAATGTGGGGCTTCTGTAGGGAGGGGGGAAGAAGAGCCCAAGAGCACTAGCCCACTTTCACTGCACAATCAAAGTTTGCAGTATTAAGAGTGAATCCCAAAAGCAACAACCTAGACCCGACAAGCAACTTCTATCATCGCTACTATTCATGCTACTAACTAGGGCTGGTGGGAACTGTAATCCAAAATGTCTGGAGGGCACTAGGTTGCAGAATGCTACTTGAACCCAGGGGCGGGAAACCTGTGGCCAATTCTTGTCTGTCATTACTGACTACTGGCCAAGCAGGCTGCTGAGATTTGGAGTCCAAGAACAACCTGGACTCTACACGGCAGGATCTCCATTACTGATTTCATATTTTATCATTCTTTAATCCCTCTTAATCAACACCGTTCCAGATCCCAGCCACTTTCTGATCCCATCTTTCCCAGCCCCTTCTTCGGCACGAGGGACGGCGCGCAAAGCAAGGCTGCAAATGATGGGCTGTCGGGCGGGTGCGCTAAACCCTGCACATGGGGAGCGACAGAGCGCAGTACGCGGAAAGAAGGCCCGGGAAGAAGCAAAGCAGGGCCTTTAAAGGGACGCCAGGCGGCCGAGCCCACTTCCAGCTGCGCTTTCCTCTGCCTCCCAAGGCGCCCTGGACACGCAAACTCGCCTTCGAGCCGGGCCCTCCGGCTCTGCCCACCAGGCGGACGTCGAGGCGCCCCGAGGACCATGTGGGGAAAGGGCGGCCCTCGCGCGGGGCCACAGACTGCCTAGCTGCGCCTCAAGCAGGCAGGAAGCCGGGAGGCCATGGCTGGCTGGCGAGGCCTCGGCGCCGAATAGCTCCATAGCGAGCGAGAGACCCCCAGCCCGCCCGCCCGCCGGTCTCTTTCCCGCCTCCGGCCTTACCCCCAGGTGGGGACGTGCGCCTCGTAGTCCCAGTACTCGCGACTCCTCAAGCTGTTGACTTCGGCGTAGACGCGGGACCGGCTCCCGGCGGCCGGGCCGGGCATGGCGGGGGCGGGCGGCGACCGGCAGCGGGCGGCGGCGGCGAGGAGGGGCCGGGAGACGAGGCAAGGCGGCGGCTGCGGCGGGGCGGAGTAGTAGCGGTATCCCCAACACCGGCGGTGCTGGCGGCGGCCCAGCAGCAGCAGCACCAGCGGGGCGGTCACGGGGAAGAGCGGCGCCAGGCCGGCCGGTACGCGGGCGGCACTCCCTGGCTTCCTTCGGAGCGCCGCCGCAGCGGACCCGGAAAGGGCGGCGGCGGCGGCGGCGGCGGCCTTGGCCTCCTCGGCGGCGCCGGCGACGCGCCCACCAGCCCGGCTCCGCGCGCGGAGAGAGTCCCTCGCACGGGCCGGCTCGCGTCCGGCGCAACAGCGGCCCCCTGCGGCGAGGAGGAGGAGGAGGCGACTCTGCCAAAGGGAAGCCGAGCCGCCGTCGCGTCGGCTGTGACTCCGCCTCCTGCTCGCTGTGAGAGGGACGGGCTGTGACGTGAGGCGCCGCGAGCACGTGCGTGCCTCTGGTCCGCAGATTTACGCGAGTAGACAAACCGTTGCGCAAGACTTTCGGGTTCCTTTGACACTTTGTTTCCGAGCGGGGCGTTGAGAAGAGCACCTGCTCGTAGAAAAGAGGAGCGGAGCACGTGGCTTTTTGTTTTTAAAGAAAATGTGGCAGGAAAGGAGCTCGAGTGCTCTGTTGATAACATGGAGGCTTTTCCCCTTTAATAATGTGGAGATTTTTCTTTCATCCCCCTCATTTTGAAATAGCCATGTAACATAATACAAAATGCTCTAAATTGTTATTAAACCCTTTTTGGGAGAGCTGGTGGGGATTAGTGAGGTGATCTCCTGAAAGTTAGCGAGAACTTTGAAAACGGCGCTGTTCACCCATTCCTCCTGGCAAACGCATTGGATAGTAGTATGCTTTTAACCGTAATTGCTTTTAGAATGATTTTAAATTTTAATATCTCTTTTCTTATTTTCTTATTATGAATTTGTATACCGCCTTTCATCCGAAGATCACAGGGCGGTTCACAACATTAAAATACAAAATGAGAACATAAAATACATAATAAAATAAAAGCAAACAAATAACAATGCCCCCACAACGCATTTCAAAGGCCAAATAATGTTTAATCAGCCAAAGTCCTGGTTATCTTTGCTGCCCTGTGCTGCTTGGGGACGAACGGTGAGATATAAATTGAATTATTATTATATTCATAATGCTGATATTGATGCTGAAGGAGGTCTTATGGCTCGCTCGACCAGGTGCCCTTCCAGATGTTTTGAACTACTCTCATCAATCCTAGGCTAGCGTCCGGCCGTGATGGAAATTGCGGTCCAAAACATCTGGAGGAGCAGTAGGTTGGGAAGGCGTACTGTGTGTACTGTATTTCTTTTTTTAGCTTTTTTCCCTGTTTCGGCGTTGTAAATTGCCTTGGAACATATTTTGATGAAAGGCAGTATAAAGAAGAACATGCTAATGTGTGTGTGTGTGGTTTTTTTTAATAAACACGTGTGCTTGTCACTATCCTTCCAATGTTGCCCACTGGCATGATTCCCAGAGCAGGCGGGGCGGGGGAGTCGGAATCTTTTCCCGACCGTCTTGCAATGTAGGTCAGAGACTTTTATTGCTAGGCTGCCGGTGCGAGAGCGACGACACTCCGGATCTATGCTTACTGCAGGGCTTTTCGGTTTGGGAAGCGAGGCATAAACAGAATAAGCATAGCTGGACAACACTTTCAGCACCGCAAAGGCCGGCTTCGCATGCCCGGAAATCGAGTCCGGCCGCAGCTGCCTGCCAGGAGCTGCTGCTTCTGGCCGGGCGCGCAGGAAGCAGCCACTGTTCTCTCGCCCCCGGGTTAGGCAAGAAGCCGCCGCCGGAGCGAGGGAGCAAGCTGCCCGCGAGTCAGCATCAAACTCTCCCGCCGGCCGTGCCATAGTCCGGGGATTAGGTGAAGCCCCGCTTGCCGAGGATTATTCCCCGCTTGGAGCGGAGCAGCCGCCACCCAGCAGCCTCCTCGTCTCGGTCGCGAGGCGCAGCGGCTGGCCGCCCGCGATGACGAGGCACCTCCTGGAAGGCCGGGCCTGGAAGAGGAGGAGGCGCGGCCTGCAGGCCTGTGCTGCGTTGCTATGGCGATCTCGCAGCCCACGGCCATGGCGGACGAGGAGTCGGAGCGCGACAGCGTCCACACGGGCGAGTCGCGGGAGCTGAGCGAGGAGCTGCACCAGGACCTGGCCCAGTTCTCCATTTCCCAGCTACACGGCTTGGTGGAGGAAGCCAGGTGCGGCGAGAAGAACCGGCGCGGCGGCTCCGGCTCTTCCTCCAACGCAAACCCACTTGGGGCCCCTCAAAGACACCCCCTTTCCTTCCCCCCGACTGGTTGGCAGCCATCCCTGTGGGCAAAGGGAACGACCTACCCTGGGGCGGCGCGGGTCTCCCGTTCACTTCTATGGCAGGAAGCGGAGGAGCATAGCTAGGGGACAGGTTTGGCTGTAAATCGCATTCTGACCATTAGCCTTACTAAGGATGGGTTTCACTAACTAAATCCAAATAATAGCCAAGGTTAGATCCGTACCATACATTTATAGCACACATATACCACCTGGACAGTCATGGCTTGCCACTAAGTCTCCTGGGAATTTTGCAGTTTGCACATCACAGAGCTGTCATTACCAGCACACTTAACAAGCCAAAGTTCCCGGGATTCTTTGAGTGAAGAAATGCACTTTAAATGTGCTTTAAAGGTATGGTGTGGATGTAACCCAAGATACGGGGCTTTTCAGTTTTATTAACTCCCTCCCCCCCAATGCTATGAATAGGTGTGCTTTACCCTCTCTAACCCTACAATCTTGTTCCCCGACCTGTAAGGAAACATGTCACCAAACTATACTAAATTCAGAAAACAAGCTCAAGAAAAAGTTCAGGATGTGTGCTGTAAATGGAAAAGTTACAGGAAACAATGATGCTGTGTGCAGACCTGTGGCAGTCACCCTGTATGACTGCTACCTGTGGTAAACTTAAATGGTACACACACACTTTTCTCAAATGTACTAAGATGTTGAGAATCTCAAGCAATAATATTATACTCCAGGATATATTTTAAACTTAATTTCATTAGTTAAGGTGTTGAATGTAACACCTTAATAAATAGGTAAGCCAGAAGGAGAAGTGAAGGGCATTTCCATTGCCTGAGAGGGACTGGTACAAAAAAAATATTAAAACCCAGTACTGGACCCTAGGGTCACAACTGAGAAACAGTGGCTTAGACAGAAGATTAAACCAAGTAATCTTCAATAAAGATTGCCCCACAGAAGATGGAAATAATTTTCTCAGGGAATGGGTGAAATGGCAGTTCCAAGAAGAGGAATTTTGTTGATATTGTTAAATATATATATATATTTAGAGTTTATGTGGGACATTTTAAAGCATGGGTAGGCAAACCAAGGCCCAGGGGGCAGATTCGGCCCAATCGCCTTCTAAATCCGGCTCACAGTCGGTCCTGGAATCAGTGTATTTTTACATGAGTAGAATGTGTCTGTTTATTTAAAATGCATCTCGGGGGTATTTGTGGGGCATGGGAATTCGTTCTTTTTTCTTTCCCCCCCAAAAAATATAGTCCGCCCCCCCCACAAGGTCTGAGGGACAGTGGACTGGCCCCCTGCTGAAAAAGTTTGCTGACCCCTGTTTTAAAGAGTAAGCTTTAAAACTTTTCTCAGGTAGTTATTGTTCCAGAATTTATTGCTGCTTTACCTCAAATGCAACCCTCAGAGTGGTGCAAAAGTTATGTGTCCCCTCTCTAAGGAGTAGGTTACTATAGATTGCAGCCTGAGGATTTTGTCTTCCTCAGATTTTGCCTTAATGGATGCTGCTGTCATCCCTTTTGGTTTGTGACATGCATTGCTCACATGAACCACTGGGTTTCCTCACCTAATCTTTCATCTACCTTCAGCCATGACAATGCCATGCTCAAACTCGAGACAACAATGTTTGAGAAGACTTTCAATCGGCTTGAGCCAAGGGACTTGGTGCTGGAAAAGTTTGGCTCTTCGATGGACATGGGACAAGCACAACTTGTAAGTTATGGGATTATTTTACAGATACTGGTATAACTGTTATGACACTATTTGTGGTTTTGATGGTGCAAAGAGTCTGCTCCCTTGTCCTTTGCTGAAGCTTAACTGGCCAGAGTGCAGATGAGAAGCAGACTCTAAATTTAAAGTATTGTTTTTGTCCTATAAAGCCATAGGTGGCTCAGGACCTCAGTACCTTAGGGACTGCTTCTTCCTGCCTAGACCTACTCAGACCCTGCACTTGTCATCTGAAGCCCTCCTCCAAGGGAGGGGCAGAGGGTGCCAGCACGAGATTGGGCCTTCTCAGAGGTGGCTTGCAAGTGTGGAATGCTCTCACCAGAGAGATGTACCACGTTCCATCACTACCTATATTTAGACCACATTCCTGTTCATCCAGGCATTTTGCTCTTAATTGATGTTCATCTTTTAGTAGATTAGGGTATGATTTGCCCTTTTTATGTTATTACGGGATAAGTAATTTTAGTCAATTAATGTTCTTTTATCTTTTTTATTTATTTTGAATTTTGTATCATGTATGCTTTTATAATTGTAAGTTGCTTTGAGACATTTTTTGTAACAAGCAACAAATAAATATAATACTAACCATATATTATTGTTATTGTTAATATCAGGCTGCCAATCCATTGTGTATCCAATTCACCACAAATTTCATCTAAGACACCTAACAAAGCATGTCACCTATTAATATTCATAAAGGGGAAAAAGAAGAAACAAATACAGTGATGGTAATTTCTAGAGTTCAGTTGCACCTTTTGTGGCTTCTTATGCAGAGCTGTGTGCTTCTATCTTGCAATCATTTGGTTTCCAGGCACGAGGCAGGCACAAATCTAAATCCCGGTTAACAGCAGATCGTCTGGTGGGTCTGACTGTGGAGCAGAAATGTGACATAGCACAACGGGAGCTGGAGGAGACAAAGGAAGACGTTCAGAGGTTAAAGGAGAACTCAGAAAGGCTCTTGCAGAACTACCTGGTATAGTTGTCCATCTGCTCTGGGATAGGAAGAGGCACGTAGTGTTGTATCGCTGTACTGAAGTGTGTATTCTCTCCTCATTGAGGCACCTGTACATGCCAGGTCAAATTTAGTAACAGTGAGCAGTGGTATGCCATTTTTGGCCCACTCAGCAGTATCTGGCGATTCAGGTAAAGAGGCACTTTTCTACCAATCAAACTTATAATCCAAAGGCAGTTCATTTAGTCAAGGCTGTAGACAACTGGTCTTCTTGAGAAGTGGAAGGCAGGAAATGATGGCACTTGATAACATTAAAACACTGGGCTTCAAGATCCCCTGTATTTTCTGGGCTTTAGCGCTGATCTTGTTATACCGTATTTTTCGCACCATAGGATGCACTTTTTCCCTCCTAAAAAGCAAGGTAAAATGTGTGTGCGTCCTATGGAGCGAATACAGGGGGGAGGCAGGCGGGAAAAGCCCACAAGAGCTTCGTGCGCTCTTGCGGGCTTTTCCCCAGGAGGGAGAAGGGACTGGCCACATAGTCCCTTCTCCCTCCTCGGGGAAAAGCCCCCAAGAGCGGCGCGCTCTTTAAAGGCTGCACGGCTCCTGCGGGCTTTTCTACGAGGTGGGGAAATCCCCCCACCTCCCAGAAAAGCCAGGAGAAGCCGCGCAGCCCCTTTAAAGAGCGCGCGGCTTCTGCGGGAGGTGGGGGAAGCTGCAGCAGATTCCCTCCTCCCGGGCTCCCTTTGAAGTGGCAATGTGGGAGGGGAGCAGCTTACACTCGTGTAAGCAGCTCCTCTCCCACTTTCCTGCTTCAAAGCAACTACGGAGGAGGGAAGGAAGGGGACCATGGATCCTCCGCTGCTGGCGGCTGCAGCGGATTCCCTCCTCTGTGACTGCTTTGAAGCAGGAAAGTGGGAGGGGAGCAGCTTACACTCGTGTAAGCAGCTCCTCTCCCACTTTCCTGCTTCAAAGTAACTACGGAGGAGGGAAGGAAAGGGACCATGGATCCTCCGCTGCTGGCGGCTGCAGCGGATTCCCTCCTCCCGGGCTCCCTTTGAAGCAGCAAAGTGGGAGGGGAGCAGCTTACACTTGTGTAAGCAGCTCCTCTCCTATTTTCCTGCTTCAAAGCAATCACGGAGGAGGGAAGGAAAGGGACCATGGATCCTCCACTGCTTGCGGCTGCAGCGGATTCCCTCCTGGGCTCCCTTTGAAGAAGCAAAGTGGGAGAGGAGCAGCTTACACTCATGTAAGCAGCTCCTCTCCCACTTTCCTGCTTCAAAGTGGAGGGAATCCACTGCAGTTGCGAGCAGAGGATCCATGGCTCCGCTTCCTTCCCTCGAAGCAGGGTGCGGGGGTGCAGGGGGTAAAGACGGCAGGAAATAGATGCTGGGCAGGAAGACACAACCACACTTTGACCACTGGAAAGTCCACCTCAGCCTCCCCAGATTTCCACTGAGACAGCCAGGCTAATCTCGATGGCCATAAGTCAGGCTCAGCATTATTAACTGGACTTAGATAAGCCATGGTTCCCCTTCCTACCCTCCTCTGAGGCTCGATTTAAAGCAGCAAAGCGGACAGGAGCCACCCGCTTTGCTGCTTTAAATAGTTTAGTGCAACATTTGATTCAGAATATTTTTTTCCGTATTTTCCTCCTCTAAAAACTAGGTGCGCCCTATGATCAGGTGCGTCCTATGGAGCGAAAAATACGGTACATTTCTGTGCAGTAGTACTTTGGGAAAGGCTTAAAAACACCAATTTATGGACACTCCAAGGAGCTGTGGGCTTATAAAAGCCATAGTTAAGGGGAGGAACTGCCTTTTAAAAGACTGTCAGTTTTGCTGTTGATTGGGAAGATACATGCCAGGCTGCCTCTTGCAGAATGTCAGAATATTCCTCTTGTGTGTATGTTAAAATAGATGCTGAAGAACTAAAACTTGGGTTAAATGTCTCTTTTCTGCTTACTTACAGCTGGGTGCATAGCTGGCCAGAGTGGATGGCTGCTTAATTTGTCTGCCAATTAAATCACTCTTTTCCTCATTCAGTATTTCAGTATTATAAACAAAGCAGGAGCTGTGGCATGAGAAATACAGCTGAAGTGCTTAGCAGTGCCATTTGGTCACACAGGCTCTTATGCATGGAGTTTGTGGAGCCCTGTTAGGGTTAGTTCCAAGATTATCAGTTGCAATAACATGGTCAGGTTTGGAAAGCTTTTCCAATGGAGTGTGACTTTCAAGGTGGGAACTGAGCAAGGGAGATAAACAAAAACATTATTTGGGCCTGCACCATCTGCCCTGTGGGAAGGCAAGGGGGGAAGCAAGAGAGGCAGGAAACATCAGCGCCTGCTGCCGTTGGACTCACCCACTCATAGGCAACTTTACATTTTATATCGTGTGTTGGATTGCAATTTTAAAATACTAAAAGAACCTTGGGTGCCTTGGCAGAAAGGCAGCATATAAATGTAGTAAATAAAGAATTGCTGGACATCTTACAATCAGTTAGGCATTGCTCATTAACAGTCATAACAATTAATGGTCTTGGGCAAGGAGTTCAGCTGGAGTACCACAGCCAAGCAATTCATGTTTGCCACCTACTTCTTGCTGCTGGTCTCCGCCTTTTTAACTCAAGAGTTTACAGAACACAATGCTTTGTCCCAGGGCAGCAGCTGGTCAGCGTGGTTCTCCATGAGAACAAATCAATGACACGCAGCCTTCCTTTACTGACAGTGCAATCTGAATTTGGCAGGCTGTCCTGGAGGAAGCAGACATCCGCCTAGTTGACATTAAGAAAGCTGTGCAGGACTTTGACAAAGATATAGTCAAAACCATCACCAAGAAGAAAGGGAGTGTCATCGCCTCTGAAAAAGTTCTGAGATACATGGAAGATAGGATACGCTACAGGGTAAGTGAAGAGAACATTGGGCAGTCCCACTAGCTGCTCTCATTTTGCTCTGTTAGCCAGTTGATAACCTTGGTAAAACAGCCTGTTAGTGGGGCCGTCAGTGTCTCTAATCCTCCTGCATGTGTTCTTGTTTTGTTAGATACCAGCAACTGAGTGCAGTAGCCTGTAGACATCATGGTGGATCCCACCAAACAGTGGCATACATTCAGACGCCTTAAGCAATCTTTGCCATTCAGATGAGGACTTCCTGAGAAATGTGTCCATTTCAGAGCATTCTTATTCCATAGAATACATATCTTGACATTATAAAGCTGAATCAGTAAATAGGATGGATATTTATTATTAAAGAACCATACCTAACCCTGTGCCTGTATCCTTAACATGCAGAAGTAAAACAGATAGAGCTCATCCTCCTATCTCCATGCCAGCTTCACCATTTCTACATGTTATACAGTCATACCTCGGGTTGAAGTAGCTTCAGGTTAAGCATTTTTGGGTTGTGCTCTGTGGCAACCGAGAAGTAACGGAGTGCGTTACTTCCGGGTTTCACCGCTCATGCATGCGCAGACGCTCAAAATGTCACGCGCATGCACAGAAGTGGCGAATTGCGGCACGCGCAGACATGGGGACGCAGGTTGCGTTCACTTCAGGATGCGAACGGGGCTCCGGAAAGAATCCTGTTCGCATCCAGAGGTATCACTGCATTACATTTCAGCCTGGTGGGGCCAATGAAAAAGATGGCAACTGTATCTATGAAGTCCCAGTTCTTATCTTCATCAACTTTTTCTTAATTCAGTCTTTCAGAGAATGGCCATTGTCTGTGCAAGGCAATAGCAATAATAATAATAATAATAATAATAATAATAATAATAATAATTAATAATTAATAATAATAATAAGCAGCTGCCATTCCTTCTAGTTTAACTGCATCAGGGTTGAGAGCTGTTTATACACAATTGTATAATTGCTCAAAATACTTCTGAGATGCACCTAACTCTTTGGCCTAAAATAGAGTTCTGTGCAACTCAAAAGTCTTCACACATGTTAGAGCTGAGAGGCAAGTCCTTTTGGATACATGTGAGATCCAAGGCAAAGCAGCATCCCTATTATTACCTGGGAGTTTCCTCTGGAGAGCTTTGCCGCCAGGAGTGATTGGTTACACCCTGCAGGGTAAGTGCTCATCTCCCAGCCACGCATAAAGTACATGTAAATGCAGGGAAACTTTAGCACCAAGCCTGAGAAAGAAATTAGGTGACTTTCTTTTTCAGGATGTACTGAAAGAGAAAATTCGTTTGAAAAATGATTCCCTGAAAGTCCAGAAGAAGAAGATGCAAATGCAGCTCAAGCAGGTGCGTAAACTGCAAGGTGCATCTCAACAGGCTAGTCTCGCCTCAGTGTACCATTGCTTGGTGTCCCATGCATTCCATGCTGTTGCTCATTGATCAGGAGTATCTCCATAAGTAGAACACCAGAATCATCAATTCAGAAAGAGCACCCAACATTTAGAACATGTCCTCTTTTAAAACCATCCAAATTTGACTATTACTGCCTCCTTTGGGAGCAAGTTCCACAGATTAACTGTGCACTATGTGAAGAAATGCTTTCTTTTAAATGTCCTGAATCTTCCAACTTTCAGCTTCATTGGATGTTCTAGTATTATGAGAGCGGGAACAAAACTTTTACCTGCTTTCTCCATGCCATGCATAACTTTATAAACTTATATCCTTTCACCTCTTAAATGCCTTTTCCCTAAACTAAAAGGTCCCAAACACTGCAACCTTTCATGGGGGAGTCACTCCATCCCCTTGATCATCTTGGTTGCTGTTTTCTGAACCTTTTCCAACTCTACAATATCCTTTTTGAGGTGAGGCAACTAGAACTGTACACAGGGAAACCTGCTATGTACTTGAGCTCCCTGGTCAGTGACCCACACTGTTCTCGGTTGGTCTGCAGAAGGAGGAACTCGGGGAGGCACTACACGAGGTCGATTTCCAGCAGCTGAAAATCGAGAATGCTCAGTTCCTGGAGAAGATTGATGAGCGGAACCAGGAGCTGCTGCAACTGAAGCTGACTGTGGGCAACGCTATCCAGGTCCTCAATTTCTACAGAGTAAGTAGAGCAGTCCCACAGTACTCTCTCTCTCTCCTGCTCTTTGGTTCCCCATACATGGCTTAAGATGGCTGCTGGAAGAGACCTGGGATCCAACTGCCTGCACTTCCCTACTGAGGGGGACAGTGCTGCTGTAGACCAAAGCTCTGCTCTGTAACCAGCAATTATTCTGCTAAGGAGTAAACACAGCTTTTCCTCCATCTCTTCTGTTGCAGAGCAGAGTTCCAGTGGTCAGAAACAGTGGCAGGGGAACCTGGGGCCTAACCTCTGCCTCATTTTCTACACCTTTTCCTGGCTTGCTAGGGTTACTCCTTGGCAAGTCCTCCTTTCTCCAACCCCAAATGTTGGAAGGACAGTTTTCACTGGGACCATTGTGCAAGAGGGTTAAATGCTCCCTTCTCCAAACTGCATTGTCATTCATGATTCTCCCCCACCTGCCCATGCCCTCTGCAATGGGGGTAGGGGTGCTGATATAAAAGCAATGCTTTTTGGACAGGGAGAGTTAAATTGATCAAGTTGATTCCTAGAGAAGAGGGACAGAGCATAGGAAAGGAAATGGCAACAGTCCAGAAAATGGCCAGAACAATTTAATCAGGGAGAATAGAAGTGGAGGAAGGGGGTATATTCACTTGGGTAATTGTGTGCTATTGAATTGGGGTTTTTTAAAGTTGAATATTCTGGGCTCTGAAAAGAAAAAGAGGGGGAACTGAGTATGGGGAACATGATGTTTGTTCATGATGTCATGCAAATAACCTGTAGAAAATGAGTGTGTAAAGCATAGGACCCAACGTCTAGGGGCCGATCTCCCTTTGGTCTCTCCCACTAAAATATTTGAGGGGGCTGTGCCCCCTCCCCAAGTTGATGGGCATTGCCATTCAAATGGTGTGCATGAGCCATGTCTTGGGATCAATTATGCGGGTCAGAGCTTACCTGCCCCCCCCCATATTTTATTCAAGTTGGTACCCCTGGTAAAGCTTGGCTATTCTGCAGTAAATGTCTAGTGTGGAAGCAAGCTAAAAGAAGGACTGAGTCTCTCTGTCTCTGTCTCTCTCTCTCACACACACACATCCTGAAAGAGGCACCATTTTGGACTAGTGGGTACCTTTTGAATTTTGAATTTAGGGGCTCCAGGCACAAAATGGCTACCATGGGGGGGCTTGGCATAATGCAAAACTGGAGGGACAACTGTCCCTGAAACCTTATGCTTACCATGGGAAGCTTTCCCCACCCCAAAGGAAGATCCCACTGTGTGCAAGTGAGCCTATAATAATCAAAACTCTGGGAGTTGGTCCAGGAGGTTGTATCATCCTGGGCCAAACTTAAAGGAGGATGAGCCTAGGGACACAGGACCCTTGGTCCATCTAGCTCAATAATGTCTGCACCAACCGACAGCAGTTCTCCAGGACTTCAGACTCAGGGGCCATTCCTAGCCCTTCCTGGAGAATCCATCGGGAGTTGAACCACGAACCTTCTGTATTCCAAGCAGATGTTCTTAACCTCTTAGCTTTGGCCCTTTCCCAAAAGCTTCTGGAGCATATTTCACTGTCCAGAAGAGGGGATTTCAGCAGGAGTCCCTTTTTCTGCATCTCTTCAAATCTTCTTTGCACTGCTGTCTTCATTTTCACTTGGGCGTTATTCCCAGGGAATAATCCTGATATACCACCAGCTAAACATTGCAATATATCACAATATCTGAAATAAGGATGGAACTTTGTAAAGGCGAACATAATTTTGTGAGCATACTTTATACTTCCATTCTGGATTTAGTGTCTGTGCTGGCTACTGAAACCTCATTTTCCAGTTACAGCTGTTCCATGTGTGGCCAGGTAGCATTCAGACATGCAAAGTAAATCTGGATGCTGCCTTCTGAAAGTTCCTTCTGCTTAGGTAGACACAGGCCATCCAACCTTCTTTTCCCTCTCAGTCTGGATCAACTTGTTTTATTTCAGAAGAAACTGTATACCGCAATGACCCTGGCCACCAACCTGGTGAAAGATATTGCCCAGAGAAAGGAGTCCCTGGAAAAAATTGAACATGAGGCCATCCTCGTTGAGGAGGTAGGACTGAAGGGAGGCACAGGAGCTATTTAACTGCAAGCAAAGGTTTTAAAATAACAGGGACAGGATCAATTTACTGGGATTATTTGTGAATGATGGTGTTGCCACCAGGAACAATGTCCAGTTTACTGGCTCCTAATGTATTATTATTATTTTTTATTGTTAATGCATGTGATTTTCCAGGCTTGTGAGTCAAAGTAGAGCAAAAATGATCCCAGGAGAAAAATCAGTACACTAAGGGAGGACTTTGTATTATCTGGGAACTAATTTGCTTGCTAAGTGATGCTGAAAAGCCTGGACAGGAACTTTCACATTTTCAGGAAGAAAAGTGTGAATGGTTGCAAACTGAAGATGGTTTATTTGCATAGATCAAGAGGGTGACTAAGGAAAGAATGTCAGGAAAGGCTCAGTGCCTCTTTATCTTCCGTGGGTTGTACGTTCAGGATAAACAGCTATTTCCCTTACTCAGAAAATAGGGTGGGTTACCAGCGGGAGCCCTGCAGTGTCTGGCTTCAGATGAAAACGGCCAGTCATCAGCTGGGGGGTTCCCCCAGAGTAAGGGACCGGTGAAGGGTCCAACTAAATATTACAGTGAAGATCTGTGATCAGCTCTCCAAACATTTTTATTTTTACTTTAAAGAAGTCACTGGGGGTTCTGAATGTGATTGGTGTATTGATGTTGGATGAAGAGGTGTTTAGCCCTTTCTCCCCCTGCCATTTCCCTGATCTAAATTCCTGCCCCCACCCCACCCCATACAATGCAATGCAATAAAACTAAAGAGAGTCTCTCATCAAAATACTTTCTTTTTTTTCTTTTTTTTATAGGAACGGTTCAAAGCCGAGGTTCTGAACAAAAAGCTACGGAAACAACTGACAGAGTACAAAGTGCCCCCTGTCCTCGACTATGTCCATGAGAAGATGGCAGTACATGAACTGGAGAACATCATCAAGATCTGGGAGAGGAAGGTGGAAATTGCAGAGGTATGAGCATGCTGGTCTTACATCTGGGCACCTGTGCCACAGGGCTGACCACAGCGAGGTCTGTGTTAAACCTCTGTTCTGCCTCTGAACACAAATTTGGCACTGATGTGGGCAATATGTGGCCAAGTGCCTCATTGTTATACTCAACACCAGGTTAAAGAGAGGTAAAATTCCCTATTGGAAAAGGGTGTTCAGATTGTGTGCAGGAAGTGGAGTTGGGGATCAGTGTAGGGATAGCCCTGAACTTGAAGAGATGTGGCTATGGACAAAAACTCCACTTTCAACCTGTTGCCTTTGGCATATCCTTTCTTGTCCTTGTTCTCTCCCTTGCTGGTTTCCAGAGCAGGGTTTTATTTAAACTTTCTAGGATTGTGAAGGTGGCAGTAGAGCATCAGGAAGTAGATAAGCCCTGCAGATAGTGGATACTGTTTCTGGAGCACTCTGAAATGATATTACTCCAAGGTGCAGATGCAGGAGGAGAAGCAGCCTCTCTGTATACGTGTGGTTTTTTTCTCCTTGCTTGGAGTTTAAAAGAGGAGCAGAATGAGGATGAGCAAGCAAGAGAAGGCCAGGAACAGCTGCTCCACCCACCTTAGGGGCAGGAACTTGGAGAGCATTTGTCATTTAGGGTAAATAGAAGGCATGCAATAGTTGTCCCCCTCCATCTTGGTCTGGGTTTTCTTTCTCAGTCTCTCTCTCTGTCCCTCACTCCCAGCTCAGTTTCTTACTGCTTTCCTCTTTTCCCCTCTTCCGTCTCACAGATGGCCTTGCGGGGCTACCAGAGTACTTGGCACAAGGCAAAGCTGGCTAGTCAACAGCTGCAGACTCTTCTCCCAGAGCAAGGGAGCAACTGAGAAGGAGAGAGCTGGACAAAGGCACTTTACCAAGGGCCCAGTTGCCTAGCCTTGGAAGAGAACAGTAGTCCCTGCAGCACATGCCTCCTGTTTCCTCTGTCTTCTTTGGCTCTCTCTTCCAGACAAGGTATTTGCACCAGGGTCTCAGGATCCCTGCAGTTGTTTTCCCCTTTCCCTTTCTGTTCCCCTGTGATGAGTTACTTTATAAGTCATCAATATATCTGGCTATATTTACCACTTTGGAGTCATTTCATACCACATGGTTCTGAGGAGATTGAATAAGGAGGGTTTGAAGTTTAATTGTCCAAATGGGACTTCTGGGGAAATGACAGATGAGCATAACAGCACTCACCATATCTCAGCTGTGCATTTCTCAGAAATGTCTGCTGCTTAACCTGCCACCATCCAGCATGTCAGAAGACAGGGCATGAGGCTTTTAGAGAGGAGGCCTTCAGGCTGGCCTAACTTGGCTGTAGAAACGGGAAGAAGCTCCCCACTGTAGTAGTCATAATAGATGGGATCAGACTGCTTGGCCCGTGACTCAGCTGGCCCTTCTGGGAGCTCCTTGCTGTCTTCTGTGAGGTGCTCTGTATGATTAAGGCTGGTGTGGTCTGAGAAGTCAATGGCTCTCTCCTCCCCAATGGGTTCAAATATCCCTTCGCCCTCCTCCATGGGAGGTCTGAAGGGGCTGTGTCTTGAGTCAGTGATGGGAGAGGCCGGAGCTCCCCACTTTGCTGTGGTGGTCACAATCCAGTCGCCATAGGAAGACACTCTGGTGTAGAGAAACGGCCCATAGCATCTCATACCGCCCTTGGTCATCACTCCCTTCAGCACCCACTGCCTTGTTCCATCTGCCTGGCACATGACCGGGTTGCCTGGGTATCCCTTTGGAAGAGGAAAAAAGCAAAGGTGCCTTTATTTATTCATTTCAAATACCTCTCCCCCACCTCTCCACATGCAGTTCAAGGCAACTGACAGAGAAATCATAAAATACAATAAAAGGCAAGGCAAAATAAGAAAAAAAATATGGGGCTCATGACCTCATGATAGGTGCGCAAAGTCAGAATTTTAGGAACAAGGAGGAGGAGTTTGTGGAGCTTTTTGGTGGGCCCCCTAGTCCAGTGAAAAGGTTCCATCAGGAGCAGAAACTGCTGTTTTACTCTCTGCTGCAGATTCCTTCCAAATAGCAGATCAAGGAAAATGGTCCCCCTAACAACTCACTTCCACAAACAGGGAATGCCAGCAGCAGGCAGGAATCATTAGCATTTGAAATTGGGCACTGTGAGCTGGCTGGCTAAGGGTGTCATATTGGCATACAGGGTTCTCTTCCTCCTCTCTGTTTTATTCTCACAATAACCCTGTGAAGATGGGCCTGTCACCATCTCTGACCTAAGATCACTCAGCTTCACAGCTGAGCAGAAATGTGAATTAGAGTGCATTTAACATTTACCTGTGGATCTTGAATAAACTGGATTAAATCCAGATTCAGCCATCAGAATAACATGAAAATTAGACATTCTAAGTCATTTCTGAGGATGCAGTTCTGAGATCACTTATGGGGTATGGTTCACCTACCAGCTCTTAACTGGTCTCTTCTTTTTTTTATCAAATGCTGCCTAGGAATGAGTAGATCTGCCCCTTTCTCAAAAGTTCTTCAATAGATTTATACCCCAACTTTTAGAAAAAAATTCTTAGAAGGGGCTCACAAATATATATATATTTATAACAATATCTAAAAATTATAATTTAATAATAGAAAACACAAGTGCTAATGTTAAAGCACCACCCTGCCCAGTAAACGGCTGCAGCAATTCTCTTGTGTTAAAAGGGGGAAATATTTTCTGTACTTTCACTATGCCTTGCTGAAGTGTTTGCACAGTCACTAGAAGAGAACTTCTTGTTGTGTTTATGAATTGTGCAGAGGTAGCAGCGGATGAGTCTATGAACATGACTTTCTCACCAGGCATCCAGACACGTTGTCAGCTTTCCTGTGGCTGCAGCACTCTGTGGTCATGATTCTGTACAGGGGACAAGGGTCAACATCCACCACCGAGAGCTTCCGTAGAGAGACGCTCCCTGTCTGGACTGAGATACAAAGGCATGAGCAAAGCCTGGCCTTTCTAGGTCTTTACAGGGCTAAGTTGGCAACTGAACACAACACACATTGGGCTGCCCATCTTCCCTTCAAAGCCCACCCTCCAGTGCTAAAAGCTGTATTTCCTGTCTTCTGTCCAGGGCAAAGAGGAAGTAGCTCTCCTTAGTACCCAACAGTGAGGGGCAAGGTAAAGAAAAGAAGAAAGATCTCACTAGCTTCCAGAATTTGGTTCTGGCAAAATGTCTACAGATTGGAATTAGATTAGTGACTCTATTGGTTCAAAAGAATTCTGTGTTCTAAAAAAGGTTTGAATAGCACCTTGTCTCTAGTGTCCAGCCAAGAGAAATCTTGGAAGCCACATGCAAGGAAGACATAGATCTGATCCCTGGGAACTGTGGGAAGTCTTCCACATGCTGATGGCCAACAGATGTGTATCCATGAGAGGGATGGATGTTCTCATGGGAGAAAAACTGAAAATAGGCATAACACCAAAGATGCCAC
This sequence comes from Podarcis filfolensis, assembly GCF_964270895.1. Taxonomy (NCBI): domain Eukaryota; kingdom Metazoa; phylum Chordata; class Lepidosauria; order Squamata; family Lacertidae; genus Podarcis; species Podarcis filfolensis. The sequence continues at coordinate 52,868,303 of NC_139611.1, read as the reverse complement.
CCGGAGCTCCTTGTAGGAAGAGCAGGATGTAAATGCAATCCAAAAATAATGGAGCAATTGATCTTGCACAGCATTTGTGAAGACTGCCGTTGTGAGTGCCATAGTACACAAGTAGCTCACCTGTGTGAGGATGCAGCCAGCCCACAACCAAGCAGTTCCTTAGAGCTGTCACAGGGAAGTTTTCAGGTGGGAAGCAGATGGGCTGCAAAGCCTTGCTGAAATAGAGCCGGGCGCCTATCTTCAGGAGGGCAATATCATTGTGAAGAGTGAGTTCATCAAAGGCTTCATGCGGGATGATGGCACTGATGGGGATCAAGAAACTTCTGTCTTTCAGGCCTGTGATACCAACCAGGGCCAACACCTGGGTCCTGGCCATGGAAAGCGTAAGCAAAGAGAAGGCACTTGAGTGAACACAGACATGGGCCCTTGCTTCAGGCCTCTCCATTCCTGGGGGCTTGAGGCACAGAAATTGAAGAGGAGGTGCAGCGATATAGGAAAAGAATCAGTTAATGAATGCCTCACTTTCAAGTACCGGTTAAAAGCACAGGAATCCTGACATCATGCTAAACATGTCTTTACATACCACTACTACCACTACTACTAATAATAATAATTAGAAGGCAGGAGAGGGGTTAGGTTTTCATTAGGATGCAGGAAATGGGGAAGGGAGGTTTAACCATTTCCTTGTTGGCCACAATTCTGGCCCACCCTCCTGACTGTGGCTATTGGCTTTTTTTTAAACTATAAATCCTATTGGTTGCCAAATGCACACAACCAATCAGTTCTCCATTGTTACCATGGGGAGGCCTTAACAGGGAAAAGCAGATAGGCTGCACAAGTCTCCTGCTGCTGCTTTTGCATGTGGCAAAAGGGACCCTAATTCCTGCCTGCTAGGCTTGCCAACGTTTTGACTGGCCCCTGCTGGATCAGGCCAGTTGCCCATCTAGTCCAGTAGCCTGTTCTCAAAGTGGCCAACCAGATATAGCCCCAGACTTCATTGTGTTTCTTTGCTGGGGGCTATGTACTTCTGGCAGCCTATTGTGGTAGGATTCTGATTAACTGAGCAGCCAGTTTTCCAGTGTGGCTGGGAACAGAGGTCTTCATCTGAGGCTTTTCATGGACTCACCTGGGAGCGCTTTTCCTGAAACACCACCTCTTTTGCAGCTGCTGCAAGGGACAGGAGCAGGCCACTGAGCAGAGGCTCTACTGCAACCCTGCTACATCTCCAAGTTGACCTACTTGTCTAGCTAGAATGACCCAAGGTTAGGATTGTGCTGAAAGAACTATTATTAATTGTTGCAAAGTTTTTTCTGCCCTTGAGAGAAGTTGCCTATACAGTGTTTGATGATTTGCAGCTATAACTGTTCCTGCTCTATGTGTGTAAAAACCTCCACTTTAGCACCCACCTGTTCAGGAAAGTAGAGGCTGCACTTACTATCCAGTGTTTATCCAGGATGCAACCCAAAGCCAAGTGGTTGCCATAGACATCCTGCAAAGATACCATCCAAGGGAGTTCATCCACAGCTGCAAACTCTTGCATGGGTCTTCTGGGATCTAAGCTGATCTGCATGCCACAATCTATGCCAGTGAGAAAGAGGAGGGGCAGGTCAGTCATCAAGGCCTGTCTGAATTCAGCCTCAGCCACTTTATTTTCTCCTTTGTCCTGCTAATATCCAGGAGGTTCATTACCCCATTGTGCTGCAGGAAGCAGAACATGTCATCCAGTGGATGGGGAGCCTTTTCTAGCCCAAGGGCTGCATTCCCTTCTGGAAAACTTTCCGAAGGCCACATGCCAGCGGAGGGTGAAGTCAGAGGGAAAAGTGGGCAAAGAAATGGAAGTACATTTGACCTCTCTATCCTCCATCCAGGCAAACAAGAGGCAGACCCTCTATTATAGCTGGAGCTGGTAGAAGCCAGAGCCCAACATTTGGAAGGCCACAGGTACCCCATCCTTCCCTGTGATACATGTTTGTTTCTCAGTTATGCCTCATCAGCCCTGTTTTCACGAGAAAATCCAAAAGTTGGAAAAGAACGCAAAGCATTTGAAATAGTGTACAACGTTGGCCAAATTCTGCCTGAAGGGGAGAACTTGTGTCATCTACTCTGAAAACTGCTTCAGCAGTTAAAGATGTGACCTAGGGCAAGTATACCAGTTTGCCTAGTTTACATTGTTCGTGTTAGCCTTTGTCAACCTGGCAGCCTCCAAACGTTTTGAACTACAGCTCCCATAATGCCTTACCATTGGCTGAGGCTGATGGGAGTTGTAGTCCAAGTCTGGCAGGCACCAGGTCGGCAAAAGTCTGGTTTATTATGGTATTATGCACTGTTTGGATTTTGGGTCATCTAATGTGGCAGTGCTAGCAGATACTACCATTATTATTACTACTACTTACAACACACACAAACACACACAATGTCCACCTTCATTGCTTTGCGTCCCCACCCCATTTCTGATCATCTGTGCCCTCTGGCATCCTTGGGCCCAGAAAGGTCTCTTAGTTCTACCGCCCATGGCCAATGTTCTGCTGCAAGGTCAGACCCAAATGCTTCACTCACCAGCCGCTGAAGAGGGCAAGATGCAGCAGCACAAAAATAGGCTTCCTATGCAATGTCCCTGTTAGAAAAAAGAAGAAGCAGACGGTAAGCTCGGCACAGGCATTTCCCAGGACCTTTCCTCATTCTCTCATCATCTTCAGCAGAAGTCAGTCTTTTTGTTCCAAAGCCCAGATCAATCCCATAGCCACTGGAGAAGCAAATGCAGCATGTCTAGCAAGGTGCTGCTAGTGTTACAGTGATCAGTTTTATCTTGAAACCTTTTCTCTTAGGCAACACATACAGACACCACTTGTCATCTTCTTTAGTACAATGGTTTTTCAAAATGTCTTCAGGGAAGGCCTTTCAGGGATTCCTCAAGGAAAGGCACAGGAATGGCAGGCAAGCTTCTCCAATTAACGGCTACTAGCCACAATGGCTGTGTTCTACCTCCACTGTCAGAGGCATCATGTCTGCATACCAGTTGCTGGGAAGCACAGGTGGGTAGAGTGCTGTTGTGCTCACGTGCTGCTTGAAAGTATCCCACAGGCATCTAGTTGGCCACTGTGAGAAGATGCTGGACTAGATAAGCCATTGATCTGATTCAGCTTTTCTTGTGCTTGCAATGTATAGTTGCAAGAGGGTTGGGTGTGTTCTTGGTCACACAGTAGAAATGGGCCAACAATGATGTTCCCACAGTTTTATTTACTGCTGAAAATGAACTGGGTGATCCAGAATTCTCCACAAAATGGCGTTGGAATTCCATATCAGAAGTGGGGGGATTTATTGGAAGGCCCATCATTGTGGTGCAGGGTTGCCTGGAAGTAGGAAATTGGAAAGCCACTGCTTTAAAGCAGGGGACCCCCAAACTTTTGGGACCCATGGACCATTTGCAAATGAAAGGAGCTGTCATGGGCACTGCAACTTATTCTATTGACTACAACAGAATGCTGCTTTCAAGATTAATTGCAGCACAGGGAGGAGATCCTGTGGAACCACAAAGACCTCGGCAGGTGCATGTGTGCCTATTTGTCTGGATATTCACTTTTTGAAATATGGAAATGATAACTATGCTGGTTGGGGCTGATGGGAGTTGTAGTCCAAAACATTTGGAGGCCATTGCGTTTTAAAAGACTGAACTAGAGAGTTGTGGTGCGGCTTGAGAACAAGAGGTGTCCCTCCTCCCACAGTGGATTGAAAAGTAAGATACTGTACTCAAATCAGCCAGTATAACAGATGGAAGATCCATGGCCAATTCTCTTGAAACCTTGTCCTGCGTTTATTCTTTCTTTATTGCATTTATATCCCACCTTTTTCTTCAAGAAGCTCAAGGTGATATACATGATCCTCACCTTCCTCATTTAATCCTCATAACAACCCTGTGAGGTAGATTAGGGTGAGAGGCAGTGACTAGCCCAAGGTGACCCAGTGAATTTCATGGCCAAATGGAGATTTGAACCCTTGTCTCCCAGGTCCTATTCCAGCACTCTGCCCAGAACTTTCCAAACTTTTCATGTTGATGACACACTTTAGACATGCATCATTTCACAACACAGTAATTCAGTTTTACCAGCAAACTGGAGGTTAAACTAACCCCTTTCCAACACTGGGAGGAGTGCAGGGAGCGTTCCTGCAACACATCTACACACTGCAGCTGACACACTAACATGTCATGACATACAGTTTGGAAAGCTTTGTTCTAACCATTACACCACACTGTCTCTTGTTCTCCTTTGTTTGACCTTCCTAGAAACTCCATTATGTGGTTCTTGTCTTGCTCTTTCTAAAACACATCTCTTTTCTGTGAGCCTTTTCCTATTCCATCTCCCAAGTTATTCTGTCAAGAGCAACCATATATTTTTCTGCCTTCTTTTACCAAAGAGGTCTTGGCTTGGTCTGATTTCCTGCCATTTCCTGACCTCTGATTTCCTGCCATCAGGTAGAGCCCAGGAGCGACCATGCTCTTTGCCAGAATTTGGCACTGCAGACTCAACTATTGTTAGGTCGTGGTTGCCATGGTGCTGGAGTTCCTTCTTGCTGGCCTCATGACCAATAACCTTTCTGGGACTAGACCTGCTTGCAATTCCCCTTCTCGCTCCAAATCCATGACTGCATTCCCTAAACTTAAGGCAAATCTGACCCCAGGGTCATTTCTGAATCCTAAGAAGAGAAGCTTTTCTAGGGATGACCTCCCCTAAAAAAACTCAACAACTTTGGCTAGGCGCGCCCCCTAAAAAAAAAAGGTCAACAAGTTCCTGCACCTCTTTTTTTCTAGAAGAAAAGACCTGGTGAGGGTAGCCAATGGGTCTCAAACTCTCAGTGAATTAGGGACTTCCCCTGCATGCAAAGACAGGCTCAAGAAGGCGGTTTCTGCACTTGGTGTAGGAGCAGATGGGGCTTGTCAGCCTTGGAAGGTAGCCCATCTAGAAGGAAAACCCTGATCCTAAATCTCTGCTGCCTTGTGGAGCATCTTTGAGATAAGAAAAGACTAGCAGTGGTGTCCAAACTTTTTCCAAAGAGGGCCAGATTTGATGAAGTGAAGGGCTGTGGGGGCCGACCAAAGTTGTTGGTCCTTTTTAGGGTTGAAGTTGTTGTTGAGCTTTTTTTATTATTTTACCGGATTAAACTGGCGGGCCCCTGACTTTCAACATGCCTAAGAATGAAACCCTACATAAATCCAGAGTGGAGTCCCTAAGGTGGTTGGATGATGCTTTGTACACCTCCTTCCAGCAACTGCTGTAACTAAACTAGTGCCAAATGTATTGCTCTGCTTTCCTTTGGACCACTTGAAGGGGGAGGGGCTTGATGTCTGGGCAACCCAGGAAACTCCATACACTGCCTAGGCTTGCGCCCAAAGAAGGTAACTTTGGTTAACGCAGTGGTTTGACTTCACCTCCAGAATTGGGAAAGGTTAACCCTACCCTCCCAGCATGCTGCCCTCCCTCCCATGATAGGCTATGGGAGTGGAAAGGTCCCATTCATGCACATAGGACTCGCTCTTGGCTCGGTTGCTACACTCTGGTGGAGAAATGGGTGTCCGCTGCTAGCTCTTTTTTGACCTTACCATCCTGTGTGTGTGTCCCCCACTTTCCCTCATGAGAATGCAGCAATGAAAAATGAATGAAAAAAGAATGAAATAAAAAAAATTGTTCGTAAAAACTGAAACAATAAAATTGAATGAAATAATAAAAATGAAAGCAATGAAACAAGAATGAAACAATAAAATTGTCAGTAAAAACTGTTGACAACTATTTAAAACCTTTGAATAATTAAAACCAGCAATAAACTAAAAACCAGATTAAAACACATGTCCACATTCTACATACAATAGGCTTGCCTAAACAAGAATGTTTTAAGCAGGCATGGAAAAAGTGCAGTGAAGGCGCCTGCCTGGTATAAGCAGGCAAAGTCCCAAAGTATAGGTGCTGCCACATTAAAAAATCGTACGAGATAACTCTTCTTTACTATTTAGTTGTAAATTAATTTAAGTTTCATGGCCAGATATGCATCAAGGTTTAGGAACTATTATGCTGTAAGTAATATCTGTGTCAAGAACGATTGAAAATTTATAAATCAGCCGTTCTTTGCGGAGCGGAGAGACCCCCAATAAGGCCTGCAGCCTTGAACAGAGCGACTGAACCCCGAACAAGCAAAGGCACAAGCCAAGCGCTTTGCAGCAGCGAGGCCACCGCGCAGGCGCGCGACTTGCCCCGCCCCCCCCGCAGGAGGAGCCATTGACAAGGGCGGCGCGCGCGTGCGTGAACCAAGCGCGGGCTTTTCTGTAGCGGCGCTATGGGCGAGGCCTACACGCCGGTGGAGGCTGCGCTGGGGACCGAGGAGAGCTTCCTCTCTCTGGCAGACATCCTCATGTCGCAAGAGAGGCTGCCGTGCCGCGCTGAGATCAAACTACCTCGCCTCGCCACAGTCTTGGGTAAAGCGGCCAGTGCCGCCGCCGCCTCCTCGGACAACGCGCTCCCTGAGGTGAGCTAACATCCCGCCACCCTCCTGGATGGAATGACTACAACTCCCGACAGCTTCAGGTCGGAAGTGACGATGCAGAACGGGAGGTTCAGACTTCCGTTCAAATCGACTTTGCCCATAGATCTATAACGCGACTTCGATATCATGGCGAGTTTCCGGGTTAAGTTTGAAGTGTCTCGGTGGACAATGACAAATCCTGGGATTTCAGTGGGGGAATCCAAGATAGTTGTGTGACTGAAATGACACAATGGGTCGGTGCATCTGGCAGTTAACCAGAAGGTTGGTAGGTAGAGCTCAACCAGAGACGGCTGTGTGGACAGGATTCCTGCACTGCAGGGGGTTGGACTAGATGACCCTGGGGGTCCCTTTCAGCTTCACAGCTCTATGATTGTATGAATGCAGAAGGTAGCAGCAAGGGCAGCTGTTCATGTTCTTGTAACTCAAGCCTTCTCTTTTTCATCATTTTCCTGAATGAGGTCCTAAATCATTTAAAAGTGCAATGCATCTGCATGCAGGTCAGCGGAGCATGAGGCTTCTGCGTGCCATTGGGCTCTGGACGGGCAACCCAAGTAGATCATGCTTCTTCGTGGCTGGTGCTCTAAGCCGGCTTGGAGCTCCTGGGGAGGGGAGGCTAAGGCTTGCTCTGGCTCAAGAGAGTAGAGCCCAAACCTTTTTAGACTTCAGCCAAACTTTGGCACCTGAGGAGGGGGTGGGGTCCATCTTGAGGGAGGGTCCACAGCTCAGTGGTGGAGCATCTGCTTCACATGCTGAAGGCCCCTGATTCAATCCCTGGCATCTCCAGGTAGGGCTGGGGAAGAAGCCTTCGTGAAACCCCAGTGGGCTGCTGCCAGTCAGTGTAGACTGTACTGAGCTAGATGGACCAGTGGTGTGACATGGTAATGAGCAGCTTCCTATGTTCCTCTCCTCTGTAGCTTCAGGGCTGTCCCCAACTTGCTGGTCTCCAGTTCTTTTGAACTGGAGTTTCCTTGGGAACTACAGCTGTAAAGCTATTGTAGCTAACAGTTTCAGCCACGTGCACCTTCCCACTGCAATATGAGGTTATTTATCATTTGTTGCGCAGCTCCCTGTTCATTTAATCAACATTCCTGTGAGCTAGGTTTAGCTGAGAGGACAGTGACTGGCCCAAGATCACTCAGTGGGCTTCATGGCTGAGCGGGAATTAGAGTCTTAGTCTGACACTCTAACCACTACACCACACTGGCTCTCCTTATATGGCATGAAAGTTACAGCAAATGTCTTAATTTACATTTTCTGTACTTTTTACCACACGCATGAAATTGTGGTGCACCTTACTTTGGAACCATTATTGCTTTGTTTGACCTTTATCTTTCAAATCCATTTTTAAAAGCCTGAAACCATTTCATTATAGATTGGCAACAGTTAATCTTTTTCTTTTGTCTTTCTGAAGTAACTTTAATTAAATTCTCGGATAGTATTACAGTAAAAACATAAAAACATTCTATTCACAGTATTGTTTTTTAAAGTTTGATATCTCCATTTGGAATGATTTTAATTTTGTAATTTTCCAGTCTCTTTATTTCTTTCCTACCCTTTCTTATATACATCTATACACTTCCCTGTGGCATTTTGTGTAGAAATATATCCTGACACAAATAATAAAAAAATCTAACAAAATTTTAGTAGGGTTACCCAAATCAAGCCTCCCAATAGTGTTGAACCACTTAAGATTATAGTGTAAAAACACATATTTTCTTTACTGTTCTGGTAGTCTAAAATGGATGGAAAATCTGCGATTGTCTATTCCTTAATTTCACCTGTTCATCTGGGAGACACTGCCAGTACAATTTTGTTGGAATGTCTGAAACTGTTATCCCCCCAACTCCCCCTCCCAAAATGTTAGAATCACTTTATATTGCTTCCCAGTCCTACACCACATCCCAAATGTGAGGCAGAATGTGCTTCATCCCTGCAATTTCAGTGCAGTTTCTGTTTGTGCAAGTTTCTCTTTAGGCTGCAAACAAATTTGCTTCCAAGTTACTATAGCAGCCAATGCAAGTTTCTTGGAATACATAACACGGCTGCAAGTCTGCTATAGTTTTATGTATACTGCTTATTGATGGTTTTCACCTGTTTGTATATTACTTTATACAGGGCTCAAAGCTGGAAATCCCCCTCTGGCTGGCCAAAGGCTTATATGACAACAAACGGAGGATCCTTTCTGTGGAATTGCCAAAGATTTACAAGGAGAGTTGGCGGACGGTGTTAAATGCAGATGCCAACGTGGTTGACCTGCATAAATTGGGGCCATACTACTATGGATTTGGCTCCCAGCTGCTGAATTTTGACAGTCCTGAAAATACTGAACTAGCTCAGACTATATTGCAGGTAAAACACCGAATTTGACAGAAGTCTTCTTCCCCTTAATGCTTCTGAGCTCTCTGTGCTCTCTTTTGGTACTGAAGTGTTGCTCTTTGAGAGCTGTTAAACGTTCATAGCAACCTTCCCACCCAATTTTCCCGTGTGCTTTGTTGACTTATCATGGCAAGTACAACACTTGCTTCAGTGCCAAATGGCAGAGACCTTCATTAGAACCAACCAAAGTGCTGCTAAATTTTGAGCAAGCTTTCAAGTTCTTCAGCACTCTTCATCTGAATGGATGTTCAACAAAACAGGAGGGAGGGGAGGGTAGAAAGAGTTGGGCAGGATCATGTCACTCCAAAATCTACAGTTCACAACGGTCTTAAAATGGGAGTGCAGGGGAGGCTATGCAGACATAAATAGATAAGCCTCACTGGGTGTCAGACATGGCAGGATGTGCCCAGGGCTGCTGTGACAAAGAGGTGACAGTGGCTGCTTCCTCATTTTTGGAAAATAAAGTGTGTAGCATTTATTCATGTCAGTCTCCAGTGCTAGACTTTATCTAGATTTACTAATAATTATTTTGTTTATTTATTATGTGTAGTAATAGCCTAAATGGCCCTGGGGTAGGTTACAGAAATATCCTAGTTAAAAGCACACAGTAGTGGCACAAGATAAAACTTGGGAGGGGAGGTCATTCCGTAAACTGGGAGCCATCACAGAGAAGGCCCTCTCACTGGCCACTGTCTCTTGGCACACACAGGCAGATTGATGTGGGAGGAGATGTATCTTCATATATTTCGGGCTGAAGTCATTTCAGGCCCTGTATGTCAGTGCCAAATTGGGTTAGGCAACTACTGCTGTTGTAATGTGTGTCTGGCACTCATCAGTAGTGTTACTGCTGCATTCTGCACAAGCTGCAGCTTCCAAACCATCTTCAAGTGCATTGCAGTAGTACAGTCTGGAAGTCACCTGGGCTTGGATCATTGTGGCCAAACTATCCCTGACCAGGAAGGGCCATACCAACCAGAGCTGGACATAGGCTCTCCTAGCCACCAAGGCCACCTGGTCCTCAGGTAACTTAGATGCTTCCAGGGGAGTACCAACCCATTCCCTACTACCTGGACCTGAGTACCTGCAGCACACAGTACCTCTCCTGTCCAGATTCAGTTTAATGTATCAGTCCACATTACCAGCTCCAGGCAGTGGTCAAGCACCTGAATTGCCTCTCCTGTTTCAAATGGAGCATACTTTGCATGGTACACTAAAGACCAATTTGGATAGTTTTTCCTAGTGTTTTGTAGGGCATGTTATCTCCAAAAGTTTTAAGTCCGACCTTCGTTTGGTAGAGTATCATTTCTTTCCAGTTTTAAAATCCTATTCTTAGACAGCTAAACATGGTATTATCCAAGCACAGAAAATTGGAGGAAGCTGCGTTGATCCATTGCAAAAACTAAACCAAATTCACTGGATTGCCATTAAGTAAACGGCCTTCTATGGCCTAGATGCTACCATGGTCCCAAATCATTATGCTCATAATTCAGCCCCAGAAAGCCTCAGTCAAAGGAGAAGCTAACTTGACCCAGATCTTTCTGTCTCTTCCCAGGCCAGGACCCACACCAGCCCTGTTCCATGCCTGCCTGGAATGTGTCCTTGATCTGTGATAATACCTTTTGCTTCCCTGGGTGTGTGGGTGTGTAGAAATCTCTGACTTGTGTGTGGCTGAAATGTAGCCCATTGTACAAAGGTTAGGCTTGCATCCATTATTCTTCCCGCTTTTGCCTCTGACCCCACTAACATGCAGCCCCGAGAAGGTTGGCCATGATGGACTGTGACCTTGGGCTGGAAAAAGTCACCCACCCACCGACTGCTGCTATAGTTTGTTAACCTGGCCCTGTGTGTAGCCTGGCACTCCCTTTGGCTACTTGAGCCTGCTCAGGACTTCCTTCCATTCTAAGTAACTCTGCTTCCCTCTTCAGACATTTATTGGCCGATTCCGTCGCATCATGGACTCTTCCCAGAATGCATTCAATGAGGACACGTCTGTGCTGGTGGCCCGTCTGGATGAGTTGGAACGAGCCTTATTTCAAGCGGGCCAGAAAGGACTTAATGGCTTCCAGTGCTGGGAAAAGGGTCAGGCCTCCCAGATCACAGCATCCAGCCTAATCCAGAATTACAAGAAGAGAAAATTTTCTGACTTGGACAGCTGAGTGCATGAAGGGCACAGTTGACACTTCCATGGCAAGAGACAAAAGAGGAAATGATGTTCATCTTATGAATTGAAAATCTCCCTGGTAACATCTTGAGATTGAACTAGAGCATATTTCTGAGGAATGTTGGCTAACACTGTGTGGCCTGAAGCCGTCCACGCACTCTTCTAAGAACGTACAAGATTATTCTGGGTTTGTATCTGAATGGATACAATCAATTGGAACAAATCTTATTGGGCAATGATTAACATTTTATTCAATCTAATGCAGCTATGTTTTAAGCTTTCAAGTGATGACTCTAGAAATGCAGGGCAAAAGGATGAACAATTCTCAGGCAAATGAGTTTGCCCTCAGAAATCATCATTGGAATATTTGTACATAGTCTACCAGGTTATTGCCTTTGTTTTTATTTGCTAGAAAAGTGATCTTTGTTAGGGAGAAAAGGCAGCTCCGATATATTTTAATGTGCCTCTTGGTGCCTGCCCGTTGCAAAACTTCCTGTCCAAGGGGCTTAGCTACTCTACTAAATCTTAATTTAGTGGGCAGCTTTCCCAGTCCTTTGAAATGCAGTTTTCTGAATGGAGTTGGGATCTTTTAACTGAGAATTCTCAGCACTCGCAAAACTGCTTCTCCCACAATTTATTGGAGGAAGCTGTTGCACTTAAATAGCTTAGGCTTTTAATCTAAATGACATTTTATCTTGCTTCCATTGTGTATTGCTTATTTTGGCGGAGGGAGGGATAAATGTCCCACTCCCGCTCCCTATTTCTCTGCCTTTGCTGCAAACTCAGCTTGACAACCCATGAGCCCCTCTGTACCATCCCCCTGGCATGGATTTCCCTACTTTCCAGGAAAGTATATGCTCTCTTCAACATCCTCGGTCTTGGGAATCTCCAGGTTCCAGATTTTGCATTCTGGGTTCTGTTCCATCCTTAACAGCATAATTTCAGTGTAGGTGAAAATTAGTAATCCCTTTTACAGTTTCCCTTTTACATTTGTTTAGCATTGCATTATAAATAAAACTGATTTTAGCAAAAGCAGGCCTGTCTATACCTGTTTATTGAGGCTGAGTCGTTCAGATCTGTTAGTATGGCTTCATAGTTGCACAAGCCCAGAGTGGCCCTATCAGAACTGCCCCTGGCAGGAGGAAAACATATTGAAATGCTGATGTAACTCTTCCTTGTTGTTGGCATAAGCACTTGTTTAAGTTGCACTCCTCATACACTATGATGGAGTAGAGGCAGATTTTGGTTGGATTCCTGCCTTCTTCCCCACAACTGATTGGCCTCTTGTTCTGCTGATGGGGTATATTTTTCATCTCTTGCCATGTGGCCAGTGCTTGCCACATCCTAGCATTTCTCAACCTCTTTCTGTATTTTTAGAAGTACACAAGAAAAGGTTTGATGTTGATATTTCTCAGTTAGTTCTTCTAGGCTGAACTCAGCCTTTCATGTCTGTCATTTGAGCTGCTCCTTGCTCTACATTTTGCTCAGTCTGTCCCCTGTGTTTGATCAGGCATTCGGTGTCCGACCAGGCCATCTGCGACTCATTTTTCTCAGAGGAGGCAACACATGAAGATGGAAATTGGGAGAACATTATGTTTGCACCTGTGTGCAGGGCCAGAAATTAATTAATGTTGAAAAGTCATCTAGAAATAAAAATGCTGAATGCCAGAAGCTTTGGATTAAAGGTTCAGCATACATTGTGGGCTTCCTGGGGAGACAGTTTCAAAATGCCACCTCTTGATTTTGCACACACCTCCTGGTTTTTACTACCAGAACTGGCCTTTGAAGGTGTTTGTCGTTACACTCAAAAGCACCCTTCCCTAACCTGCCTTCCAGCTGTTTTGTACACAACTCCCATGAGCATTGGGGATGGATCGAATGGCCCCTGTACCTGTCCCAGGCCACACCCCCGCCAGCAGCTCATTGGCCTGCAAGGCAGGGGCGGGCCAAAGACACCCTGTTACCAGGTCTTCTTCTTTGGCGATCACTTGTAGCCGAGTAGGATTGTCTTCCATAAACACGGTTTTAATAATGAGTCCGTAAGTGACTGTGAAGGCCAATTCTGGATCCACACGTCCTTCCACAGTGAGGACATTAGTTTCCGGGCAGGAGTTGATCACTGTGTGGATTTGCCAAGCGTGCCTTCCTCTTAGCACCTTTCTCCCTTGCGTCCTGAGTTTGAGTGTCTTCAAAACCCATGACACCTTTGGTAAAGGCTGTTCTCCAACTAGAGCACTCACAGGCCAGTGTTTCCCAGTTGTCAGTGTTTATACTACATTTTTTTTAGATTTGCCTTGAGACAGTCTTTAAACCTCTTTTGTTGACCACCAGCACTACACTTTCCATTTTTAAGTTCGGAATAGAGTAGTTGCTTTGGAAGACGATCATCAGGCATCCGCACAACATGTCCAGTCCAACGAAGTTGATGTTGAAGAATCATTGCTTCAACACTGGTGATCTTTGCTTCTTCCAATACACTGATATTAGTTCGCCTGTCTTCCCAAATGATGTGTAAATTTTTTTGGCAACACCGTTGATGGAATCTTTGGAGGAGTTGGAGATGGAGTTTATAAGTGGTCCATGTTTCACAAGCATACAGTAAGTTTGGTAGTACAATAGCTTTGTAAACAAGCATTTTGGTTTCCCTGCGAATGTCCTCATGGTTCACTTTGTTACCAAGTGGGTGGCACCCGGCCAGGTAAGCCCCACACAGGGTCGCAAACTCCGCCCACCTGTTGGGAGGGGGTGAGTGGGAATTTGTTCACAGCACCCATTAGCTACAGTTAGGCCATGATGGAGTGCTCCAGGTTAGGAAAGATAGCTCCAAAGCAATTACTTTGAATAAATTATTTCATTTCAGCACTGGCACATGAACAGCTCTATTCCTCTTAGCAGGAGGAAAGACGCAGAGAATATAAGCAAACCACCCTCCTTGCTGGACACAGAATTTCAGGGAGGCTCCATACATGCCTAAATGTTTTAAGACTAAGAATGCTTCTGCCTTTCAAAAGAATCTGATTTATTGATTTGTTAATTGAATTTGGATCAACTTAAATGTTAGCATGGGTGCTTTTTTGAGATACTGAGGAAAGGTATTTTTTTTCCTTTTAATAATAAAAATCTACTATTAGAAGAAAAAAGTTGTTTATATTTTGTTTTTCATTTTCCCTTATAGTAACACACCGGAACCGAAAGAGCCTTGTAAAAGAAGCAGATGCACTCTAAGTTAGTGACCTCTTCAGCTGAAATTTCCTTTCTGGGCAACTACCTCCAGAACCTTTAGGCTATACGTCCACTAGCTGAGGCAGGTGGGAATTGCAGGCCCAAACATCTGAAGTGCACCAGGTTGGCAAAGGCTGGATTCAAGCGTCCTCAGCCATCCCAGCAGAGATCTTTTTGCCCAGAAATGCCAGGGAATGAACATCCAGCTTTTTGCACAGAAGGCATTTGCTCTGCTACTAAGCAACGTCCAGAGCCAAGGAGGATAAGGCTATCAATAGCTGCTAGTCGTGATGGCTATATATTCCCTCCAGTATCAGAGGCAGCATGTCATTGAAAACCAGTTGCTGGGAAACAGGAGTGGAGAGATGGTGGTTGCACTCATGCCTTGTGGAGGCATCGGGTTGGCTGGTGTGGCAAGTTGGAAACTGGTCTTGGTAGCCTTGGACCTGATACAGCAGCCAGGCTCTTAGGGGCTTGAGGTGGGACTGTCTTGGAAGATGCAGCTGTTGCTTGCATGGTGGGATGGATAAATTCCTTGGGGACACTTCCCACCCCATTTTGGTTTCTGCCTTAAGCAGGAGGGGTTAGTGCTTTTGCTGGGTATCAAGAGGGCATGCTCTTTTGCACAGGATCACAATGGTGTTTCTGGGCTGCAGTGTGGAGTAGTCTTCATGAACATGGTGCTCTCCAGCTGTCTTGGACTACAGTGCAATGCTGGCTGGAGCTGATGGGAGCTGTGCTCCAAAATGTGGAGGGCAGCAGATGATGTTGATTGGCAAAGGCTGCTGTAGGGTGTGCTGTGGCCCTGCCAACATGCCTACCAGCCTAAGTTCAAAGTGAGGGATTCCTCACCTCCTCATTGCACTTGGTTGGGGAAGGCTCAGGTCATTCGCTGCTGTGCAGCATGTGGGTTAAGCTGCTGCTTTGCTTGAAGGAGCTGCACCTGGCATACTAAGCCAGCAGTGCCAAGAGAGCCCTTGCTGCAGACCTCCCTGCCCTCCGGGTCATCGCCAATATTCCCTTGGAGGCTCGGCCCTGCTTTTCCCCAGTACGCTTTGTGCTGGCTCCATCCCTCCGTTGTTTGACTTTGGCCCTTGTGTCCCAAGGAGAGCCAGAGGGCTGGAGCCAGAGAAGTGAGCTGATTGGGAGCTGGCCCAGCACCTCTTTGTGGCACTGAAAGCCCCAGGAGCAGATTTAGCCCAGCGTGCTAATTGGCAGCGACAGCTCATTTGTTATCTCACATGTCATTATTGATATGGTGTGTGCATGTGACTTGAGGCAAAGTGAAGGTCGAACTAAGCTCAGGGAAGCCTCCAGACAAGGAGGGCTATTGTCCTCCTGCCCCATCCCTGCCCCAGCAACTTCTGCTTGAGGATGTGCTTCAGCCAAGCCCAGAGGCTTCAGCCCAAGGCTGTTTCTTCCACAGGCTCCTTGGGATACCCAGAAGCAAACCTAGGCTCCCTTGCATCCTTGGCAAGGAGCTATATTTGTGCCCCCCCAACCTTGCTACCTTGACCAGGAGATGTATTGTTGCCCCCCATTCTTTGCACCCTTGGTAGAGGAGCCTGCGTCCCTTGCCTGGCTGCCCAGAGCAAAGGAGGAGCGCCCCAAGGAGTGTGAGGGCAGGCAGGTGCTTAGCTACAGATTGGAGAGATGTGATTTTTGCGCACCTACCCGGCCCTGCACCCTTGGTAGGGGCCAGCCTGACTAAAAAGGATGCATTAAACCAAGACTTGTACTGAGAAGGTGGGTCAGGACCTACTAGTTCATAAAAACAATCAAACAGCCTTGCAGCTAGATCAGGTCAAATGCCCTCTGTAGTCTAGCATCTTGTTCTCTCAGTGGCCAACCAGATGGCTAGGGTGCAACAAAGCTCTCCTCGCTTGTGAGTCCCAGCAGCTGGAATTCAGAGGCATACATATTCATTGTGGTAGTAGCTATTAACAGTCTTATCCTCTAATCCAGGGGTAGGCAACCTAAGGCCCGTGGGCCGGATGCGGCCCAATCGCCATCTCAGTCTGGCTCATGGACAGTCCAGGAATCAGCGTGTTTTTACATAAGTAGAATGTGTCCTTTTATTTAAAGTGCATCTCAGGGTTATATGTGGAGCCTGCCTGGTGTTTATACATGAATAAAATGTGTGCTTTTATTTAAAATGCATCTCTGGGTTATTTAATCTTTTCTGATTCCTGGCATAGGAATCTGTTCATGTTTTTTTTTCCAAAATATAGTCCAGCCCCCCACAAGGTCTGAGGGACAGTGGACCGGCCCCCTGCTGAAAAAGTTTGCTGACCCCTGGGACTCTAATCCAATCCATCCAAGTTGGCGGCCAGTTCATAGAAGCAAATTCCACAGTTTAGTGATGTGCTGTGTGAAGAAGTACTTTATTTTGGTCTATTTCAAGTCTTCCAGCGTGCAGCTTAAGAACATAAGAAGAGCCTGCTGGATGAGGTCAATGGACCATTCTCCAACTTCCTGTCTGCACAGTGGCCAATCTGTCCTCTCCTGTGGCTTCAGGCAACTGGTATGCAAAAGCATTGCAACTTCTGACTGTGGAGGCAGAGCATAGCTATCATGGCTAGTAGCCATGTAGTAGCCCTTTCCCCCCATGATCCAAGTTGGTGGCCATCAGTGCCTCCTGTGGGAGGGAGTTCCATAGTTTTAACAATGTGCTGCATAAACAAGTACTTCCTTTTATCTGTCCTGAATCTTTTAACATTCACCTTCCTTGGGTGTCAATGAATTCTAGTGTTATGAGAGCGGGGGGAGGGGGGGACTTACCGGTATCTGTCCACTTTCTCCATGCCATGCATCTTTTATACACTTCTATTGTGCTTTTCCGTTTTGTGTTTTTCACAGGTAGTGAGAGTCTCATTGCTTGCCATTGTGTCTGTGGACCCAAACACCACATCATGTAAACCTAGGAAGAATTGGGATGGGTGGATAAATAAAACTTTTTGAAGCAGCTACAAACCTTTTTATTTTTTTACTGGATTAATCAAGTGAGACATAAGAAACTTGAGGCTTCCCCGCCCCTTATAAAGACAGACCTTTGGAAGCCATAGCAGTTCAAGAGCTGACTATATGAGAAGCACTTCCTTTCATAAATACATCCCTCCCCCAATTCCCATGCCATTGACCTTCCCCTTGAACAACAGTGGATTGATCCCATTTGCTCTGGGGAGGGATGAGATTTTCTCAGTAATTATTTTGCCCTGATTTTCACTAGTGCACAGCAGTTGCTGTTGCTGCTACCACTGGTTATAGGCTATGAATGTCTGCCTCTTTTGAAACCCAGATGTGAGTTTGCAGTGGGCAACACAATTGTCCTCAGCAAAAAATAAAAATAAGTTCCTATATAGCACATCTCAAGTGTTCAAAAAGCTTTATATACAGTATCTCAGTAATACTTGCATCAGTTCTGTAAAATTATCCCTATATTGTGATTGTCCCCACTAATGTCTAAGCTAGCTTTCCTCAAACTGGTGCCCTCCAGATGTTTTGGACTACAATCCCCATCAGCCCCAACATCATAGATGTTTGCTGGCTGCAGTTCATGGGAATTGTAGTGTGAAACATTTGGAAGTCACCAGGAGAAGGCTATTCCAGCAAGTTTGGGCTGGACTGCCCTTAAAATTATTGTCAGGTCTAGCCAGCACAGCTGTGCACTAAAGTCAGCTGTTACCCAGGTCTGCTCAGATAGATGGAAAGCCGGAATAAAAAAAAAGTAGGCATATTATCAGAAGTGGAACTAGGTAAATAAAAGCCAGAAGAAACCAGTAGTGTATGTATCAATTGGAAGGCATGTTCCCTAAGAGAATCAAGTTCCATCTTTAGGTGGTATAGTATTCTCATTTTAGGACCTGACTGTTGAACAGTTAAATTTGGTATTTTCCAAGCACACAAAAAGTAAGGGGAACCATCTTGGTCCATAAAAAAAACCCCTTAGCTTAACCTATAATAGACCAACCAAAGTATAACAAAACGCTGCACAAGCTTTTCAAGTTCTTCAGGACTCTTCATCTGGCTAGATGGTAAAAAATGTAAAGACAAAATGATTCAATAAACAGTTATTTATAGTAACAATGGTCATGATTATGATTAAGCTTATTTGCAGTTTCAGAAATTGCACTCATTATAGGTCAAACCTTCACAAAAATGCCTGGTTCAGCCTTGCTGAGGGTTTTAACTGTTGATTACAATAGGTATAAATGTAGGATTCCTGGATGCCAAGATCCAAGTTTGGGGCATGTACTCTTTGGTGAGAGAATGACAGCAGAAATTTAAAATCACAAAATATGCAGCAAAGTAAAGTGTAGAAATATAGGCTGTTAGACCTCTAAAACATGACCTTGTGAGTTCCAAAACTTCTTCCTCTAGCATTGAAAAGTCCACACATTTGGTAAGTTAAAAAAAATGTTTATTTACCAACTCTCCAAAGGTCAGATTCATGTGCTTCAGAATAGGTTGCACAGACAGAGAAATTTAGCTGTTACAAAGTGGTGAAATTTCCTAAAATATAGGAATATAAGAATGGCTTGTTTGAGCCATGTGGTCTGAGCTTGGAGAATCAGCTCAGACCTCTTTACATGCTGAGCTTCTCAGGTAGATTGAAAGAGAACAAAACCTTGATTACCTATTTTCTCCCAAGGTGAGGAAAGTGAACATAGTTAAGCCTAAGGGGCAGCTTACTCTATGGTCTTCATGCATTAATTAGACTTAAGCATGTTGGTTGTATTCCACACTAACCAAGATATAAAGATGTGGTGATCCTCTTGGTGGTGGCAATAGTGCATAAGGGCCAGACCCTTGAGGGTATTTCCTTGGGCACTTGGTATAGTCGTGTCGGCAACATGGCTCTGGCTGAGAAGCTCACAAGTCAGATTTAAAAAGCATAAGGATGCCCCAAAATGGACAGTTTCTCCTATTCTTTAGTTCCATTTTATTCAATGCATACAGTGAATCAGACAAGAGAGCCATCTACCATGTATGCATGGACAGCTGTGGACATTTCAGTGACAGGCTTATTGGTGATCTCATCTCTCCCGTGTCTTCATTGTATGGCAAACAAACTTGAGATCTTTAATTTCAGATGCCCCTTTCATTATTGTTCTCAGGTGTTAGGTTGTTTGCATTGCTGCATACAATAGAAAAAAAATGGTTAAAAAAAAGTTAATTTTTTTAAATAAAAAGTAACACACCAAAAATAATAGGTTTTAACCGTGAACCACTTGGAGGGTCTATTTGGCTCACCAAAAGCGGCAAATGAGTGTCCACAATAACAACACGTTAATTCTCATCTTTATCAATTGCATCTTCTTTTGACAGCTTCCAAGGTGTTGTAAAGTTAGTGAGCTGCTCATTGATGGAACATTGCTATTCAGAGGTTTTAGCCAATTGTGGTCCCAAGAGGGAATGCCAGTGCTGATGATCAGCCAACAGGACAACCCAAGTTTGAAGCCAAAAGCATTTCAGTGGCCTTCGCTTGGCAATCTTTCAATCATGGGCAGTTGGGGGGGGGCGTTATTTCTTTTGCAGCCAAGTGGTGCATCTCCTCTATGTGACACTTGGGCCGTACATTTCAATTATGAACCAACCTTAAACCTGACATTCCTCAGCTGGACAGTCCAGCTGCCTGCTGCTACTCAATCCGTGTAACCACATGGATCTCTCCATGTGGTGAAAGAAACAAAATAAAACTGCTTATGTAATTATAACCCTAATTAGTTTATCTTTGCTTGGCTGAGCTAAAAGCAATGTGGGGGAAAACATCCACTTATTGGGATTTTAAAAAGCATGCTGAAAAGTGGATAAATCCATACCAGAGCACAATGGCCAGGTCACGATGTCCTTTTACAGGTGCTTCCTTTTTTGCCTGAGCTCTCCTCATAACTTTCAGTCAAGTCATTGTTACATACTTCCACATAACCTGAAGAAAGCACAAGTCTTCATGACATTTAACTAGCACTGCCCTAACTTCTATTTTGATTTCCAACAGAGATTCATAGAGGCGAGAGCTGATATCTTGCAGAAGCCCAGCACCTGTGTAACAATCTAGGAAGCCTCCAGTGCAAACTTTGATTCAAAGCCTCAGGTTTACGCTAGCCCAAAGGTGACACGCTTGCAAGGTGATGTCCTAATGCTATCCATATTTTAAGTGCATGACTGTTTATTGAGTTATAGCAGTGGTGGGCAACCTCCAGCCTCAGGGGTTAATGAGGCCCACTAAGGCTCCCCATCTGGCTAAGCCACACCCACCTGTCCTATACATTATGTTGTATATGATGTCAGGGGTGGGGCGGGTAAGGACCTGGCTCAGCTGAAAGAGGGTTGGCAGGTTTGCAGCTGACCCAAACCCTGGGCATCAGTTGATTACCAGGTCTTGCAAGATGAAACATCAGATCACCTGAGCTTTCAAGCCCAGGTGCATAGAGCTTTGCAAGACCTGACCACAAGAAGTCAGTGATGGCCACCAACACAAATGGCTTTAAAAGAGGATTAGACAAATTCATAGAGGATGAGGAGCATCAATGGCTACTAGTCATTGAAGCAAAGGCTTGAAGCCCAGCCTGTTTGCCAGATATATTATAATTGCAAATCATGTATTGCAGATTTTGCATTCAGGTGACCTCCAAGGTCCCTTCCCACTCTATGGTTCTGTGGCAGGGGAGGGGAACCCATGTCCTTTCAGATATTGCTAGACTCCGTTTCCCATCAACCTTGACCGTTGACCATGTGCACTGGGGCTGATAGGAGTTGGACTCCAACAATATCTATAAGCCACTAGGTTGACAAAGGCTGCCTTAATAAAGTTGTATAAAGTTGCAATTTATTGGTCTCCATCTCCCAATGCATTAGCTCCAGACCCCTTTTCAGGCTACCCCTGGCCTCACCTAAATTTGATGAAAGGGGAAATGAACTGCTATAAGCTTACTACCAGCACCTCTCTGTAAATTCCTAGACAACTTCCTCTAGTAGTTTCATACAGCACAGGAAACACTCTGTATAACCCTTAGTAGCAGCAACACCAGCCTCCTTGCATCTCCCTCTGCAACCAGCATGTCAGGTTTGACTGGAACCACTGGACTCCAGTGCCCCCAGTTCCCTCCCAGCCAGCTGGTCCATTAGGATATAATGGTCGATGGTATCGAAAGCCACACTGAGAGGTCCAGGGTAATCAATAGAGTCACACTCTCTATGTCCCTCTCCTTGCGAAGGTCGTCCACTAGGGAGACCAATGCTGCTTCAGTCCAAAAAAAAAAAAGTGACATGGGATTTGGGAACCAGATTAAAATGGATTCCAGATAATCTGCTGCATCCAGGGATGCCCAGAATTGAATGCCACAACCCACCTGAGCATTTTTCTCTAACCTAAAAGGTGCTGGGGGGGGGGGGGAGAGAAATGTGTCTCAAAGATGCCCAAACAATGGGAATGCTTCATTGTTAAATATGCCCAACACATTTTGGCACAATTGCCTTTATCAAAGGCTTATCAAGGTAAAAAATAATGCAGATGCTAAACCACACAGTGAGTATGTTTGTATGGGCTATAAGATATGGCTGATTCTAGTTAACACGGGTTTCTTACTGTTAGTTTCCCTTGAATATGAATTTTTGTAATCTATGAGTATTTTAAAAGTTTCCAAATGCTTTTAATATGTGTGGTTTAACTGTTGTATTCTTATTTTTTTGGAAGTTTTTAAGATTTTATTGTGAGTTGCCACAGGGGTATTAGACACTCCCCAAGGCAGCTGTGGGAGCAGGACTTAGAAACTGAGCTGATAAAGTGGAAGCAAATCTGGGACCCACTTCTGTTCTGGTCAGCATCATCCTGAATGAGAGAGAACTCTTACCTTGCTTCCTCTCACTCTTGTTAGAATTTCAAGTGCTAATAGTCCACTATGCTGGAGTGGCTGTGAAGAGTCAGGTCCCTACTGTTTTTCCATAAGTGGTGATCATGTGAGAAGATACAGGAATTCTGGGAGTGGGGGGTGGAGAAATAGGAAATGACACTTATGTCTCAGATACTAGACTCAGATCCCAGTATGTCATCATTATCCATATTTGATGAGGTAGGTCGAAAGGTTGCAAATAAGAACTATCAGACTTTCAATAGCAGGCTTGACGCTAGACTGGGAAGATAAAGGAGACAACTTGGTCTTTGGTAAAAGCAAACTTGGGCACTTGCATTTTTGGGAAAGTGGACCCCAAAGGTGAAAGATGGGAAGGCAAAAAGGCCCTTCACCCAATCCAGGGTCAGGGGTGAACTTCAGGGGACCAAGCCTTCTCAGCCAGGACCCCTCTTGGCGGCAGACGGGACACCTTGTGCCCCCCACCCTGCCCTGCAGTGGGGCCTAGCACACAGTCGGTAGGGCCAGACACGTCGTGGGGGGGGAGAGGGTCTGGGGACGGGCTGGGAATCATTGCTGCGGGCGTTCGGCCTGCAGCTGACGATTCCTCCCCGGACCAAGCCCGGGAACCCGGTTTCTCCGGCTGCCTTGCTAGCTCTTTCTCGGGGGCGGCCCTCCGGACCGGAAAGATAACTCCCCCGACGCCTGCTTCTACAGCTCGGAGAGAGGGAAAGAGTGCCTGGCCGCGCTCGGACTGGCTTGCCTCCCCAAGCGCCTCTGTCCGTCGAAGGTCCAAGCACCCAGCCTGGCTCAGCGGCAGAGCGCCAGCCTTGCTCACAGAAGGCTCAATCCCCGACGGCATCTCCGGAGAGGGCTGGGAGAGAGCCCTTGCTGCCACTCAGGGTAGACAATGTTCAGCTAGATGAGCCACGGACTCGGGGGAAGGCTCTGTCGCTGGGGGAGGAGGGAGCCCCGACGGAGCGTCCCTAGCAACCGCCGCCGCTGCGAGGGAGAGCGGGAAGGCGGGCTGCAGGCCGAGGCCGCGAGACCCTCCCCCGCCCGCCCGCCCGCCCGGCTCTCCCCCTCCCCCTCCTGACGCAGCGGCGGCGCCTCCTCCCCCATTTAAACCGGGCGGCCTCCCGTCCGAGCGCAGCCGCGGCTCTGTCCTCCTGCCAGCCACCGACGCCCCGCTCCCAGGCGCCTGCAACGCGGGAGGCCGCGCCGGGACGGCCCCTCCGTAGCAGACGGAGGAGACCGCGGCCTGGCCCGGCACCGAGGGAGGGGACCGGCTGCTCTGGGCTGTAAGTAGACCCGCCTCCCCATCGTCTTGGAGACCCAGATGGGGCTTGACCGACGGCGGGGTGGGGTGGCGAGGATGCCGCCGCCTCCCGCAGCACGACTTGGCAACGGGAATGCGGGGGGGTGGGTTGTCCCCCCCGCCCACGGTTCTCTTCAACCCCCCCCCCCGCTGACGTTGCTCGGCCAACCGACGGGCTTGGCAGCTCCCCCCATCCATCCATCCATTCATCCTTCCTTCCTTCCTTCCCTCCCCCGCCCTCTTCCTCGCCTTCCCCGCTGGAGCGATGCCCGCTTGCTCGCTGCCTGCCCAGCCGCAGTGAGCAGTCTGGCTAGCTCGGGAGCCGCCTTTGTCTCTCGCCGCCTGCCTCGCAAGCGCTCGCTCTCTCGCCGCCGCCGCCACTATGAAGGTCTGGGGACATAAGATAGAATTGCTGACAGGTAATCCGACGCCCCTCTGTTCCCTGCAGGCTCTCGGAGGTCGTGGGGTGGGGGCGGTTGCTCCAGCTTTGGAGTCTCCCCCCACCGTGCGTCTTCTGGATATGATGCAGCTGCGCTGGGGAGCCAGGCTGGCACAGCTGCGGTGGACACTCCCACCCCCCCAGGGGAGACGAGGAGGCAGCAGGGGCTGCAGATCCAACGCCCTCTCCCCAGCTCCAGAGTGTCAGGGTGGGGTAATTTGGCAAGGGGTGTGCTCCCTAATGCCTCCCCCTGTACCTCATTTCCTAAATAGCTAATGCTGGCATTTGGGGGGGGGGTTGTTGTGCCAAAGGACCCTGAGAGTGGCATTCCCTCCCCCCACCTTACTTGGCAAACGGTGAGGGTGTGAAAGGGTTAAAAGGGTTTGCAGGCAGCCCTGGAGGGAGCCTCTGCTCAAGGCAGCCTCCATAATTTCCCATGGGAGGGCTGTGACTCAGTGGTACAGCGGCAGATGCCCTGGCGGGGGTCCAAGTTTGGTCCATGGCATACTCTGCGTTCACCAACCTATGACTCTCCAGATGTTTTTTTACTACAACTCCTAGCAGACCCTGCTGGCTGGGACTAGTTGGAGTTGTGGTCATAGAAATCAAGCTGCCTTATTCTGAGTCAGGCCTTGGGTTCATCTAGCTTCACACTGTGCATCCAACTGGCAGGTTTTGACCGGGGTTCTCTCCTGGAGATGCTGGGAACTGAACCTGGGACCTTCGGAATGTAAAGAGGATGCTCTAACCATTGAGCTATGGCCCTTGAACACTGTCATACCTGTTGATGAGGTGGGTGCACACTCTGCACATGCTCAGAGGTGTGGTTTTATTATTTCACATGTGATCAGGGTAAGCCCTCGCGCTGAGAATTGGTTTTGGAGCAGAGACCTGCTTCAAAGCACAACTCAACCTCCGCACTCAGCGCTCCTTATAGGCTGAGGCTGCCTACTCACCAGATGTCCAAAGCACATTGTTTCTCCCCATAAAGATCCTGGGAACTTCAGTTTCTTAAGGGTGCTGGGAACTGTAGCTTGACAAGGGGTGAACTACCATTCCCAAGATTTTCTGGCGGGGGCGGTCAAAGCCATCTGGAGGGCATTGGTTGGGGAACATTGGTTGGTGTCAGAACATTACTATGGTTACACACCACCAATTGTCATCAAGTCCTCTGCTTCCAAATGTGCAACCCTTTCTGTAAAGGAGGTGCAAAGTCACAGGAGACAATTACTTTGCAGCCGACACTTTCAAGAGAGCCTAGACCTGTGCTAAGCAAGCTTCACAACTCATATTGCATTGATCTGGGTTAGGATGGAAGAGTCAGAGCAGGGATTTGCCATTCCCCAAGTCATGTATTTTTTTTTTTTAAAAAGGCAGGGCATGTGAAAGGGGGTTTAAAAATTACATGCCGTTAGTATTTTAAAAAGGTAAAGGGACCCCTGACCATTAGGTCCAGTCGTTGCCGACTCTGGGGTTGCGGTGCTCAACTCGCTTTATTGGCTGAGGGAGCTGGCGTACAGCTTTCGGGTCATGTGGCCAGCATGACTAAGCCGCTTCTGGTGAACCAGTGCAGCGCACGGAAACGCCGTTTACCTTCCCGCCAGAGCGGTACCTATTTATCTACTTGCACTTTGACATTCTTTCAAACTGCTAGTTTGGCAGGAGCAGGGACCGAGCAACGGGAGCTCACCCCGTCGCAGGGATTCAACCTATTGGCCTTCTGATTGGCAAGTCCTAGGCTCTGTTTAACCCACAGCGCCACCCACATCCCTGTTAGTATTTTAAAGCCATGTAAATATAGGCTAGTGAAAAGATTCCTACAGAAAGCATTTTACAGTGCTTATTGCTTGGAAGCAACTTAGCAAGTTTTAAAATAGGAGCTAATGGGTGGACTCAAGATTCTTGTTTTTTGTTTTTTTAAAATAAGTTTGGTACCTCCTGGACTGTTCGAACCCATTGCTCTGTTGTCACTCTCCTACACTTTAGCAGCGGTGGCCAATTTGGCCATGAGCAGTTTGCCTGCGGCTCATGAAATAGTGGTGGAAGACGACTTGGACTGGATTTGGTCAAGTGTGCCCCACAGCCCTCTTGCAAGGCCTTTGAGGTGCTGCTGCTGCTGCTGGTGATGTCAGCGAGGAAGTACTTTTTTTTTCTCCACCAGCATCGAATCAGCTGCATCATGTCCAGCAGATCTCTTCCTGGTGCCAAGGGGCATTTCAGCCTCCGAATTTGTGTCCCAAGAAGGTGAAACATCATTAGCTCCACTGTGACCTTTTTTACTTGGCTTTTTTGCTGATAAAATAAAACCACTTGGCTCAGCTCCAGCTTTGATGCTCCAGCTCAAACGGAGCCTGCTGCAGAGGGCTTAGAAATGCTGGCAGGTCCCTGTTGCTTGGGTTGCAACACTCTGGCTCCCCTCAGTGACATTGACTGGTTGCTTGGTGCTGTGTAGGCTGCAACATGTAGTGTAGATTTCTGTCCCTTGCGGTTGGTGAAAGACAGCAATAGGCAGCCTCTAGTGCTACAGGTCAAAGCAAACAAAGTGTGTGTCTGTGTCCATGTCCTGCATTCTCGTAAGGAAGGAGTGATTTGTTCTTGTCTCAAAAAACCAACTCTATCAGTAAAGGGGGCTTGGCCAGCTTTAGACCTGTGGCAGCAGAACCATTCATTTCTCCTCTCTCTCTCTCTTTATTACTTCTATTATTATTTCATTATATAGTGTATATAAAAAAGAGAATATGACAACAGATGAAAATTAAAAGATGAAAAACAAAACTATAAAATAGGCATGTAGCACACTGGGTTAAAATAGCCAAGTCCAAGTAAAGACTATCAGTGTTACCAGATTATCAAGTCTAGTTCCAGATTTACTAGGCTGGTGACGAGGTTTGTCTTGAAAATGATGGCTCCTCCATATATGCATTTTTGTTGTTGTTTAGTCGTTTAGTCGTGTCCGACTCTTCGTGACCCCATGGACCAGAGCACGCCAGGCACTTCTGTCTTCCACTGCCTCCCGCATTTTGTTCAGACTCATGTTTGTAGCTTCGAAGACACTATCCAACCATCTCGTCCTCTGTCGTCCCCTTCTCCTTGTGCCCTCCATCTTTCCCAACATCAGGGTCTTTTCCAGGGAGTCTTCTCTTCTCATGAGGTGGCCAAAGTATTGGAGCCTCAGCTTCTGTCCTTCCAGTGAGCACTCAGGGCTGATTTCCTTCAGAATGGAGAGGTTTGATCTTCTTGCAGTCCATGGGACTCTCAAGAGTCTCCTCCAGCACCATAATTCAAAAGCATCAATTCTTCGGCGATCAGCCTTCTTTATGGTCCAGCTCTCACTTCCATACATCACTACTGGGAAAACCATAGCTTTTACTATACGGACCTTTGTTGGCAAGGTGATGTCTCTACTTTTTAAGATGCTGTCTAGGTTGGTCATTGCTTTCCTCCCAAGAAGCAGGCGTCTCTTAATTTCGTGGCTGCTGTCACCATCTGCAGTGATCATGGAGCCCAAGAAAGTAAAATCTCTCACTGCCTCCATTTCTTCCCCTTCTATTTGCCAGGAGGTGATGGGACCAGTGGCCATGATCTTCGTTTTTTTGATGTTGAGCTTCAGACCATATTTTGCGCTCTCCTCTTTCACCCTCAAGAAAAGGTTCTTTAATTCCTCCTCACTTTCTGCCATCAAGGTTGTGTCATCTGCGTATCTGAGGTTGTTGATATTTCTTCCAGCAATCTTAATTCCGGCTAGGGATTCATCCAGCATTTTACATAATGCCAAATTATATAAAAAGTGTCCGGAGGTTCTAGTCCATGTTGAAATCTCAAAATAAGGCATGTCTTATCTTGTCCCACTTGAGTCAGAAATTGTTGTCTTTGCCCTGTTTTGCTGAGGCTTGAGGCCTGCAGGAATTACTGATTTCTGGAGCTTCTTCCAAGACAAGGTGGTTCACAACCTTGGACAGCTCCCAGTGAGACCAGGCGACTTGCCTCAGCAGTCATCTAAAGGTAGGCGGGGCCTTCTCGTCCCATGACCCGCCCTCTGCCGCCAGTGTAAGCAAAGGCCTATGATTCTTCAAGTGTCTGCTCCTTCATGCCTAGGGAGCAGGAGAAACTGGAGAAAGCTGTAGAGCAATGTTTCTCAACCTGTGGGCCCTGAGATGTTGTTGGACTACAACTCCCATCATTCCTAGCCAGCATGACCAGTGGTCAGGGATGATGGGAGTTGTAGTCCAACAACATCTGGGGACCCACAGGTTGAGAACCACTGCTGTAGAGCCATGGTGAGGATGATGGAAGAGTCATGTGCTCAAACGGGAGAGTGTAGAAGGGGTGCTGAGGGTTCCCCCTCACGAAAGTCAACTGGTGTGTCATCTGCATCCTCCCCAGACCCTAAAACAGGAGACATGATAGTCTTGGTGGATTACCTTCGTCTTACATGTGGCTGAGGCTGATGGAAGTGCAGTTCCCAACATCTGAAAGCAGAAGTTTGGCAAAGTCTGGTCTTGAGCTTGACAGCCATAATACAGACAATGTTGATCTTTTAAAACCTCCCAGTGGCTTTTGATAATGTGGATCATACCATTCTTTCCCATCACCTCCAGATCTCGCTTGGAGTTTGGAGGATGACTCTCCTTTGGCTCCATTCCTCCTTGTCTGGATGCTGACTCTGCTCCTTGGGGACTGGATTGTGGTGTTCTGCTAGGATTTTCCGTAGCACTCATTCTGTTGAACTTCTCAATGAAGCTGCTGAGAGAGATTATCTGTACTTTGCAATTGAAGTGCCATTAGTGTGATGAACACATCCAGTTCTAAACATTCCAGTTTCTGAAAGTGGCATTCATATAGAGAATAATCTTTTTTCTTTTTAAAGATTGTGTTGGATTACAAGTCAAGGTACATGCAGGGAAGCAGTATATATCATCCCTGTGGAAATGGAGTGCATGTAGAAGTTGTTTAAGCAAGTAATAGTAGGAAACAGCATCTAACAAGGCGTGCACAACCTTTCTTGGGAAGGTTGGTGGCAGGTCAAAGCCTGATTAATTAATGTTGAGAAAGGGAGATCAGGGCAAAGCTGGACTTGCCTTATGTGGGTCCAGTGGGTTGGGCCAGTCATCTTCCACCAAGTGCAGCCTTAGGTGGTGGGTCCTTGGTGGCTGGAGTGCTCTTCTGAGACGAGCGTAGTAAATTTAAGTTTAATCCAGGCACAGTAATGTTTGTGGGATCCCATTTTGAGGGAGTGGGACTGCCCCTATTTGATGGGTCTGTGAATTCCCCATCAGGAGAGAGGTGTGAACCAGCTCTGCTTTTGCATAGGCATCTTGCTACATTGGCTAAATTTGCTTAAAGTACAAAAGAAGAGCCTTGGTAGGGTGAATCAAAAGGGGCCTATTTTGTTCACCACCTTCTATTACACAGGAACCAACCAGATGTTTCTGAGAAGGCCTGCACACAATAGTCCCACTCCTTCTGTTGTTCCCCAGAAGCTGGTAATTCAGAGACTAACAGCATCTGGAGGGAGCATCTACACTTTTATTGGCTCCATCTGTTGCATGGGCTCCATGCCTTTTTGACAGAGAGGATCCTCTAACACTCAACCTCCAGGCTCGACTGCCACAATGTGCTCCGCTGACCCTGAAGCTTCAGGCTCTGATGTTCCTTTTGCCTGCCTCCATACCTGTTTGAGGCAAAGAGGGGCATATCAAATCTCTTAATGCTTCTGAATTACAGAATCAAGTGGCAGGAAGGGTGCTTTGCTTGTATTGTTCCTATACACAAGATAACTTTGGATCAGAGAATATGATGCTTTGCAGAAGGGAAGGATTTCCTTCTGGGGCCTGAATGAAGAGAGAGATGTTAAGCAGGAGAACTTTGGGTGACTGAGAGAAACAAATTTAGGAGAGATGAAGTCATAGGTAGGGACCCTAGAGAAAGTTGCAGAGGGGTGGGCCTACAAGTAATGTGGAAAACAAGAGAAAAGGAGAGGAAATCCTGGCAAGGCCAATGGAGAGCCTTCAGTAAGTGGCTACATTTCATCTTCATCTCCATTTTTCACTAGGAAAGGATGACCTTTATTGAGGCCCTGGTGTAAATGTTCAAAGCAAACCTTGGGACTTAATCATTTCTGATATTTAATCTTGAAAACCACCAAGCACTGTCTTTAGATGACAAAATTATACCCTTGTTGTTATAAGCTTTACCAGTACTGACTGTGAAATGTCCAGAGCAATGACAGATCAAATGCCTTTTCAGACGTTTTCTTGCATGTATTATGCATTCTTTAAAGTATGAGAAAGGCTGCAGTTCAGTGTAGAGCATCTGCTTTCTATCTAGAAGGTCCCATGTACAATCTTGACAGCATCTCCAGGTAAGGCTGGGAGTGGTTCCCTGCCTGAAACCCTGGAGAGTCGCTGGTTGGCAGTACAGTCATACCTTGGTTTAGGAACAGCTTAGTTCCTGAACGTTTTGGCTCCCGAATGCCGCAGACTGTTCTGTTCTGTTTTGTGAACTATTTTTGGAAGACGAACGTTCGACGGGGCTTCCGGGGCTTCCGATTTGCTGCAGCCAATCAGAAGCTGCACTTTGGTTTTTGAACGTTTTGGAAGTCAAACGGACTTCTGGAATGGATTCTGTTCGACTTCCAAGGTACGACTGTACTAGCTGCTAGATGGACCTAGCACTAGCTAATTTGACCCAGTATCAGATAGCTTCTAATGCAGTAATTGCAGATGTGCTATCAAATGTGTTCCTTCCAACAAATCAGTTCTTGTAAAGGTGTGCCTAAAGCAATAAAGGAAGGCTCAAGAAATGAATGGACTGGAGTACTTCCTCATTCCTAGACAAGCTTTTGCTTAAGTGCAGCTGTAGAGTTGGCCTTGAAATTTACCAGTTTAATATCAGCATTTGGGGACATTTCCTCCTGGTGCTATTCTTAGCAATGCTATCAAGGCTTCCTCTCCTCTTCTGTACCTGGGCTGACTCCATGTTCTAAGCTTTACAACTCTGGTTGCCTTGTCCCACCTCCTCTTTCTGTCCTTGGACTTTTGTCCTTGCTCAAACTCTCCCTCTTCAGCCACTCTGTCCATCCAATCTTTCTGCCGTTTGTTCATATCAACATATACAACCCCTCCCTCCTTCAAGTCTGAGAGAAATGGGACAGCTGCATTCTTAGGCAGGGGCAGTATGGAAAGGAGAGGGGACTGGGGGCTCCTCCCTCCCACATGGAATGACTTAGGAGAACTCAGAGACCACCCTCAGAGCAATACTAGGACCTGGATGCAGCAGGGAATAGGATGCAGACCCTTCTCGCCCTTAACAGAGGAGCTCAGCTCGGTGTGAAGTAACTCCCATCAGGGTAGGACCTCTTGCTGCCCCAAGCATGCGTCAGAATGCCTGGCAAACCTCACAGGTCTGAGGGGTCTGCCCCACACCCTACTTGACATTGTAAAGCTGCAGCACTGTCACCATGAGGCAAACATGGGTATGTGTGAGCTGCGATGCCACATCATAGGTAGAACCAGGCAGAGGGCATTCTCAGTAGTGGCACCTGCCTTGTGGAATGCTCTCCCATCAGATGTCAAGGAAACAATCAACTATCCTACTTTTAAAAGACATCTGAAGGCAGCCCTGTTTAGGGAAGATTTTAATGTTTAATGCTGTATTGTGCTTTTAATATTCGATTGGGAGCCGCCCAGAGTGGCTGGGTAAACCCAGCCAGATGGGCGGGGTATAAATAAATCATCATCATCATCGTCATCATCTGTGAAGGGTGTTCTGCTGAAGGAAGCCAGCAGGCAGGCAAGAGTGAGAGAAGGTATCAGTGCAGGACCTGGCTATGGAAAAGCAGTCGTGGCTTCCTCTCCTGGCTTCTGATCACAAGGCAAAAAAACCCCAACAACTTTTGCGATCCCATCTGGTCTTGCTTTGGGTGGATGGGGAAAATTCCTCCTCCCGAGTGTCCTGCTCCTTCCAGCATCTGTAGTTGGCAGAACACAGAAGGGACTTCCAGAAACACAGCCTTGTGGAGCAGGCCTGGACCTTGGGAGCCTCCCACCCACCTTCTCTCACTCTCTGATACCTACCCTTGGGTCTTCCTCTTCATCCCTCCCTTCCCAGTAAGTCTCCTTTTCCTGGCAGACTCTTCCCCCAGGCTTCTATCCTGTGACTGAGCCCCCACTCCACCCCCTTGCCTAGCTAAGCCCTGAGCTAGCTAGTCATCTCTTCTCCTTTCCCCTTGGCTCCCACTCCCTGCAGAATCCGTTGCCCTCTGGCCTCCCTGGCATCACCTGGCTTCCCTTCTTTTGCAGACAGCTTCATGAGTTTCTACCCAGGTGCAGAGGCCCTCTGGCTCCAGCCCAGTTCCTGTCTCTGTGCGTCACCAGGCAGGCAGATTCAGCTCCTTCTGACCCAAACTCCCCTGCCCTTGGGAGTCAGGAGAGCTAGTCCCATGACAAGGCAGCTTGGTGAGCATCAACGATGCACTAGAAACATTTCCCAGCCCCTGCCCAGTCTGTGAGAGTTTACCAACTCTTGTTCCTCCAGGACTAGAAACTTGCTTTTTCAAAAAAGGAAAAAAGTTGAGATTCTCAGCACATTGAAATAAGAAGCCAATGCCAATTCCTGATTTAGTGCAACAGAATCATTGATTGCAAACAACTCTACCCATGACTTGGTAGCCCCCGCAAGCAACACAGGGCCACTGCTGGAAAGCCAAAGGAACCAGGCAATCATGAAGCCTGCTTTGTAGGGTATGCGGAGGCCATTCCTAGTAAACTGCTGCAGAGGGAGACTGTTCTGAAGGCTTCCTGCCTCCATCTGTCCTCTGCTTACTGTGCTAAACCCTCTCTGGTGGGCAGTGAAATCGGCACTCTAGTGTGAGTTACTTGGCTGGGGCTTCTCAATGCAGCAAGACAGAGAGTGGGTGTTTGCAGCCCAGATTGTTGCCTCATTGGGGCCCCCAGAAAAGTGGAGAGCTCTGGGCTCCATGAAGGAGGCATGTTGTACTGCCACTGTTTTAGATGGTTCCTCTTTGAACCTTGGTGTGCTTTGATGAGATGCCAGCCACCTTGAGTGTGCTGTGCCCCAAACAGTGGCTTACATAAAGGTAATAAACAATAAAAATAAAATTAACGCACACACACCCTGCACTATTTCCCCCTCTTCCCTGGAGAGCAAGAACTGTGCAATCGCCACATGGTGCCACCTTCTTCTGCCCATTTGCTTCATGCGCTAAATGTTCCCCACAGTTTGTGCTCTGGGTTTCACTCCGTCAGGGTGGATGAAGAGGGGTTGTGTGAAGGATTCTGCACAGTATGTGCAGACCAAGGGTTCTGCAGGGGGGAGTCCCAGAGTCTATCTCCACCAGGTGCTTGCCTCCTGGTTGCAAAGGTGTAAATGGGTCAAGACCCCATTGCAGTGAGTGGCTAACATCTTCCAGGCCCAGGATGGCCTGTGGGCAAACCCTCCTGCTGCCCCTGGTGTGCCCCTTCTGCCTCCAAGTGCAGCGGCTGCTGCTGGCAATGTCCTCCCAGGGCTGGTCTCTGTCTCAGCCATAGGTGGCACTGCCCATGCTGCCCTGTGGCATCATGCCACTTGCCTGTGCCTCTTGACTGGCACAAGAAGCCACAGGGCTGGGTTCTTAGCCTTGTCAGAATGTTCTGTG
Organism: Podarcis filfolensis; assembly: GCF_964270895.1. NCBI lineage: Eukaryota > Metazoa > Chordata > Lepidosauria > Squamata > Lacertidae > Podarcis > Podarcis filfolensis. The sequence goes on along the minus strand of NC_139611.1, from coordinate 52,834,751 downwards.
TAGTTTGTTTCCCCTGAGGGGAACTGGGCTCCTCAATTGGAGCAGGGAGGGATAGAGTACAGTTTACGTTTGTTTAATTTAAATCTTATTTATTTATCCTGCCATGTCTTCCCCAAAAGGCACTCAAAGTGACTCATACCATATTTTTTTAAAAAAATAAAAAAATACATGGGCATCCATGAAACTACCCTCCCAAATAAAGAAAATGCAAGTACAGCAAAATTGCAATGCGTTAATGAACAAAAGGAAGCAGAGCATGTTTCTTATTCCCCGTGTTCAGGTTACGACCCCCAGCTGCTCCTCAGAAAGCCAGAATATTTTGCAACAGGCAAAGCTGGTGGTAGTATTATGAATTGCAATGCAGGAGATACTGACAACTGCCCCAAATGAGACATTCTCCTTCCTCCCCAGGGAATGTGACTTCTTGCCAGTTAACCGCAAACAGGCAGCAAAGGTCCCCATGTATCCTGTTTCTGGCTTAAAGAAGCAGCTCTCTTTCTCTCTTTCAACTTCTCCAAGTCGCTGCTGCTGCAGTCTGCAAAAAGCCAAGCCAAGGTTCACATGAGGTGGTCTCTGTTTTCGGCTTGGGCCTTTTGCATCTGGCTCTGGCAGCATGTGCAGGAGGTCACCTGGTTGTCCTTTGTCTGTGGAGACACCTGCAAGGTCTCCAGGGACAGCAGTGGGAACATGACACTGGGGGCAGAGGCTCACAGCATATCTGCTGCCATTTGCCCTCCTACAAAACTTGTGTAAGGCTGGGACCTCCGTTGGCCTGAATGAGAGGTTTTCTTTAGAAGTCAGATGAGGTGGTGGCTTTGAGTAGCTAATCTGTGGGAGCCAGAGGCACAAACTTAAAGAAAATGGGGAGTGGGGCAGACAAGGATGGAGTGTAAGGGGCCTCTTTCCCAGTTGCTCAAGCTGAGAAACAGCATCCCCATTCTAGCGAGCCTCTTCCCACCTGGGAAACTGCAGATGCAGCCATGGGTGGACCACCAACTCTCTTCACAAATAGTCTTGGGCAAGCCATGACTCTCCTGGCCTCAGTGTTCCCCCATCCACCCTCAAATCTGTCTTACAGGCAGGATAACACTGACCTGACTTACAGGGCTGTTGGAAGCGTGACTGAGCTAATGTGGGTGAACCATCCAGGGCAAAGTACTCTATGAATACCAAGCACGGTGACAAATCCAACTTTACTTCCTGCTCCTGAGCAGGAAGCTCTGCCACCTGAAGTGTAAGGAGGTCCAGGGAAGTTCTGCCTGGTTCCTGCCTGGGACTGTGCTGACTGCTGTGCTTGCATTTTCCCCTTGTGCAGGACTTTTGCTGCAGGAAGTGACCATGGCCGGCCTGCATGAGCAGCGATTTACAGAAGAGAAGCCACTGCTTCGGGGGCAGGACACTGAGCTGGTGAGTCCTGCTGGATTTGGCATCACTTAGCAAAAAAATTAAAAAGGGGACAAACCAAGTGGTAGCTGACAAGTTTATGGAACTGACAAGAGAGCAAGCAACCCCTGGACTTAAATCTAAGCTTTTCCCAGGACTGGTGCAAGGTTCAGCCATTGTTGAACTGCTTTGGGAACGGTGTCCATGATGGTCTCAGATTCAAAAGATGCCTGAGTGAGAAATTACTCAGAAAGTCAGCAACCATTGGGAAGGACTGTTTCCTTAAAGCCCTAGTTTTGGGCTTCTCAAAGGCATCTGATCGACTAGTGAGGAAACGAGGCTGATGCACTAGGTAGGTCTTTGGTCTCATCTAGCAAGGTTCTTAAGATACTTGTCCTGAAACTTGTGCCAGTATGACTTTGAGCTGGTCACACATCCATCACTTTCATTCCAGAGACCTCTTCCACTGGAGATCTGTGGTCTGTGGCCTCAGGACCAAATTCAGACCCTTTATACTGCATAGGCTGCCAATTGCTCACTCAGAGGCAAGTGGGATGTATGTGGGTGTAGAGATGGCAATTGGGCCACAAGCAGGAAGCAGGGCCCTGCCTACCACCCTCCATTCCTTCTTCATTGTGGATCCCCAGTAAACAAGAGGATGAGCAGAGCCTGATGGAAAAGCCAAAACCCTCCTGGACATGTTGGCAGGTGGGCCTCTGATGTGATGCTGATGTGGGTGCCACCAATAAGGAACTTAAGATACAAGCCTGGTGAGCCATGTCAGTAACTAAGAAGTTTGGAAGCTGTCTTCTGCCATGATATATATGCAGATATTTATATCTTGATTTAAATCCAGCTCCAAACAGGTGTGTGCAAGTGAAATTCCAAACTCTGGCTGACTATCATTTTCTCCTGGCTTGAGGAGAGAGAGGTCAGCCTACTTGGTACTTTACACCAGCACACAGCCAACTTCCCAATTTCCACTTGGCATCTACGCCATGGCCTCTGGCCAGCATGTTGACCAACCAGCCTTCCTCCCAAAATCTGTGTTCTAGAGATGGACAGAGATTCTCCTAGGCAGTTGCACCTATTCTTAAACTGCAAATCTGAGAGGGAGGTTGGCGGTTGTATGGCTATGACATTGCCAAGGTTTGCCAGTGACAATCTGGAGCACCTCAGGTTCTCCACCCCGATTTGTAGAGAGTCAGGATAGATCCCAAACTTGCTGTGACAGGCAGCTGAATGATCCTCCTTTCAGGAAACACAGTATGGTGATGACGTCCCAGGTTTGGGGAGTGCACTCAGTAGGCTTGAAAGAAAGTCGTGAGCTATAATAGCCTGTATGGGAAGTAATGGTTTGATTTGGTCTGTTTCCTTCCCAGGAGAATTCAGATACTTTCCTCTCTGCAGTGAACACAGACTGGAAGGTAAGTTGCAATGTCTTCTCCTTGCCTTTGTGCACCTGCCATGCTTCAGCGTGGTTCAATACATGCAGGTCGGTGGCTTAAAAATGTCAGAAATGGCATTTTGGGACTGCAAGGAAAGGCACCTATTAAGTCTGAATAAAGGTGTGCTGTTCAAGGTGTTGTCATCTGCCAGGCTGGGCTTCCATTGGTCAGTTTCTTTTAGCTAATGTGGGAGCCAAATGTATGGTTTAGCAAAGTCCACCTGGCAGGTGTCTCTAGTGATTTTTATGCAATTAACCACATGAGTTGTGATGTTTAAGACAGCTTTTGTTTATTTAAAGTCAGATAACAAGCAGAGTTGCAATTGGGTAACTAGGCAATGGCCTTATCGTTCAGACCAAAACCAACATCACAGGCAAGAACTGAAGAACAAGGCCATAGGTTTATCCATCTGTGTCAGCAAATTCCTTTGCACGTCTTCAGAGACATATTGACTCTGTTACAACAGGAAGGGGGGGTTATTAGTTTTTGTGTGGGTTTTTTGTTCTTATTTTTCTCTTGTATTTTGTGTTTTTATATTGTATGTCTATGTTGTGAACCACCCTGAGATCCACGGATGAAGGGCGCTCTACAAATTTAATAAATAATAAATAAACAAGAATAACATCTATTCATACTTTTACTGCCTTTACACCTTAGACGATCTATCAGTGTACTTATCAATAATTTTCTCACTGCATCTCCCAAGTTATCTTTTGGGCTACTCATCACTACATAGGGCTTCTTGTCACATTAGCTTTCTTTATGTAGCCTTCAGCAACCCTGTGCCTACCTTTCCCCAGGACTAGGTAGAGGAGGCAATGCTTTGGTTCCTTCTCCCACAACTGTCTTTGCCTCTGGGAGGGGGCAGCACTGGTGTGTGAAGGTGTTTTATTTTGGAGGTTGAGACACAACCTTTGCACAGCGGAAGGACTGACTCCTACTGCACAGGGAGTAACAGGATAAAACCTTCAGGCACCTGCAAGGGGTATGCCCTGATAGGCCTCAGGCTGAACCCTCTGTTGCAGATGAGATGCCACCCCAAAGGCCCTCCCCCCCCAATCAGGTGAGCCTGCTGATTTGACTGGCCAAGTGGCTAAAGAAGGGAAGTCCATTACCTACCCAGTCCAAAGATTTTTCCTCTCCCTTGCCTCAAGAACCTCACATTTTGCTCCAGAGAGGGATTTTCAAATATTGTGGTGATGTCTCTGTTTCCCAGTCACCGAAGATAAGAGAGTTGCCTCTGTTCCCTGAATTTGCAATCAATCTGGGGCTCTAGGTTGGAAGATCACAGTGAGACATCAAAATGACATTTACCCAGAAACCCTAATCTGTGGAGGCTACCAGGACTCTTGATTGAAATAATTGCAGACTTGGAAGAGTGTGGTTGTTATTGATTCTTTTATTGTTTAATTTAACAATTTAAGCTGTAATCATCATTATCAGGGCAGCTTGACAGTCAGTTTCTTCTGGGTCAAAGCAGATGGGCGGATGTGCATATTGAATGGATGGGTGAGCACACTGCTCGTCAGAGGAAGACCCCAACTTTGTGGAATGGTGGTTCGGAAGATTGGAAAATGGGCTTAGACATCTGGCATGAGCCTGACTGGATAGCAGACACATCTGGCAATGCAGACCTGAGAGCTAGAAGCCAGGTGAGGGCCACATCTGCCCTTTCCAGTCTAGCTCTGGAAGTTTAGCTCTCCTGACAGCAGGAACTTGCTGTGGAATGGCTTTCTCCCACCTGGTGCACTCCAGATGTTGTAGTCCAATAACATGTGGATGGCCTCAGGTTGGGTAGAGCTGTTGTGGAAAGGAAGGTGGCCTGTTGTCTGTTGCAGAATCTGCGTGGAGGGGTGTCGAGTGCCTGAAATCCAAGCTCATTTGCTGGGAGGAATTGCTCTTGTTTCCATGGTAGTGGTTGCTTGAGCAACAGTTCTTTGAGTATTCTCATGTCAAAGCTTCAGCAGCTCTTTTGCGTGCCACTGACTTTTCTTTCGTTTTCATGCCCAAAGAGACAAAAGTCTGCAGCTTCTGTTTTTTTTAAAATAATATTTATTGCTTTTAAAGATTACAAAAAAGGAAAAGAAAAGAAAAGAAGACAAGAGAGAAAAAACAAAAGAGAAAAAACACAATACAAAACAATATACAAACAACACAAAACACAACCCAAACCCATTAAACTAAACACATCAAATTAAACTAACCAAGACCCACTCCCTAACCCTAACCCTAAATAAAACAAAAACAAAAACAATTTAAAAACATACATACATCTTCCCTTTTCCATTCTCTATCTTTCATTCCCTTGTTTCCTCGACCTCCTCTCACCTCCCTTTTTGTATTCCACTTCTAATAGTTTTTTTCAGCAAATCCTTTCCATCTTTCTCCATTTTCTATCATATTGTAAATAACATATTTTTTTTAACCTTATTTTCCTTTAAAACTAAAATACTTATATATGCTTAACTCGTTATAACATTTCTGCTAAGTCCATAGAATATCATTCCATCGTTTTTCTATCACTCATTAGTTTTACCATATTTCTATATATAAACTTTAAATTTTCCAATCTTCTTCCACCATCTCCTCTCCCTGGTTTCGGATTCTGCCAGTCCTTTCCGTCCACTCCATATAGTCCATCAACCTGGAGATCTTATGTCCGAGGCTCTTAACTCTTTTCCAAGTCCCTTCTGCAGGTCTTCTTCATATTCTTTGATGCTAAAAATAAAGTCTCGGGGAGACTCCAACCTAATGATACTTTTATTCCTTCTGGACAAGTCAGCCAAATTTCCATAGTTGAAACTAAGATCCATAAAGTATTTCAGGACATATTTCAAAATCCCTCCAAATCCAAAGGCCCCCAAAACTTCAATCTCCTCCCAACCCAAGTCCAAATCCCAAAAGTCAGTTAATCCCTGCATAGAGGGATCTTTCCAACTTTTCTTCTTCAGTCCAAGCCGGGGTCCAAACCTCAAAATCTGACTTTTTCTAAAATCATTCATAAAAGGCCTCAACTTATAGTCCTCACTTTGCTTCTGTAAAGCTAAGGATCCCGCTTGTATTACTTTATGTTCAGCAACAGCAGCTTTCTCCTTCTCCTCCTTCTCCTCCACCATTTGTCCTGCTGAAGTAGATTCCTGTACCAAATCCTGAATTATTTCTGTGTTGTTGCTCGCTTTTTGACTCAAGTTAGTCACTTTCTGTTCCAAATTATCAACTTTAAAAGTCATGTCATCCGTCTTTTTATGAAGCTGTTCCAGCGAGCGGCTTATCTTACATAAAACAGTCACAATGGCTTCTCCTGTCAACATGTTTAAATGGTCCAAGGTCAATCTCTGGTTCTCAGAATCCTTATCTTGCAGCTGGAGATCTCCCAGTTACACTCCTGTAACAGTTTCAAAACCTCCCTCTAGGGGGAAACAGTCTCCACTTGTATCAGTTCTTTCAAGCACAACTCAAGCATTAAAGATAGTTTCAGTTTTGAGTTACTTTTCCTCCTTTTTAAACGCAGAAAAGGACAATGGAAACAGTATCTTGCTCTTATTAAGCTAGCTGTCAAATCCGTTCTGTCAATGAACTCTCCCCAAACGTCCTCTGGCAGCCCGTTCCCAGGTTCAGAGCAGTGGTAATTTGATTTCTCACTCTCTCCTGCAGGCTCACTGGGTCCAAAATTTCCCCCCTCTTCTCCTGCTTCCAAGGGGGGTTTTGTATTTTAAACAGATGGAAGTTTAATCCTTTGCCAAAAACTTTCAAAGACGTTAGCTTGTGACGTCTTTGCTTCAGTCTATTTACAAAAGTGGAAGGCGGACTTCCTGTTTATGACCTTCCCGCTTCAGTGCCAAATTAAGGTATTAAGGTATTTAAAGATCCAATTTTCCGTTTTACTCACGGGTAGTTGTTTAAAATCCAATTGTCCACAGGAAAAAGTCAGCGCTCTCCGGCAACAGCAATGCGGCTTCACTCCGTGAAAGAAGCAGTCGATTCAAAGCACCGCGCCACTCACCCCACGTCACTCCGGATCCCCAAAACAGGGTTTCCCCGCGAGTAGGGGAGGCGCAAAAGGTGCCAGCCGAATCCCAGGTTCACAAGCTTCTCCCGCTTGTGATTTCTATGGGTCTCCGCCTTCGCCATGGCGGTCAGACCCTGCTTTTCACGGAGCAAGTTCCTCTGGATCGGAGGAGCTCCGCCATTGCCGGAGGCGCCAACCCGGAAGTCAAAAGTCTGCAGCTTCTGAGCCCTCATTGCTTAGACTATGAACTGTCATGTGGGGAAGGATGGAGGCCACGCTAACGGCTGGCCTCCCCAACAAGCAAAGCTCAGGCAAGGGTGGGCTGCCTGGGAAATTGTTCAACTCCTCTTCACCTGTATGCTGTACAAGCCTGGCAGGAGCTGCCTCTTGTCCTTTAGATTAAGACATTTGTTATATGTTGCTGTTGTTTTGTTGTTCTGTAAGTGGGCTTGGTGTTTGAAAAGCAAAGCAAAATACAAATCATTTTAATATAGTGTTAAAAATAAATATTTGGCATATCCACAGTTTTCCTCCAATGCATACTCTGAGCATCCTCAGCATAATGTCCTGGTTTTGACCACAAAGGAGAATCCCCAGACAACTAGGCACTGTCTCCACTCCCTCCCTCCTTCTTTCCATGCCTTTCGGTGGTTGGATCCCTTTTCCCCAGATGCCGATGTAAGGAGGAACCTGAATCATGGAAGTTGAATAAAACATGGGAGACTAACCACACAGAGGCAAACAAACTTGTTTTGCCTCAGTCCTCGCAATGGTAGGGCCTGGGCTTCCTGCTTCTTGCATCCCTTTGATTTGCTGATACGAGGATCTCCAAGCAGTGTTAACTGCAGGTTAGATTGCAGGTTCCTGCTCAGTATGCATTTATTATTATTCCAGCCACTTCAGAGCTGGTCTTTTTGGAACTGCACAGACCAGGTCTCACTTTGACTCTCAGTGTGGTTTGGTGCGCTGGATTCAATGTGTTTGCCTAGACCTCTTGGAGAACTGGATGGACTTTCAAAAGCAGGGCAGGAGAGCTCCTCCTTCTCCTCCTAACCACACCTCCTCACTGTGCACATTCTTCCCTGCTCCACCTTCCACGGCTACCACACCACAGACCTCTACCAAAACCTGGTAGGAGGAGACCTTTCCTTTCACTTACTGCCATTTCATTCAGTGTGGCCACAGCCACATTTCTTGCTGTTCAGGGGGTAACAAGCATCTCAGTCATTTTCTTCTAACATTTCGCAAAGCCTCTGTCTGCTTGCTTTCAAGTGTATACTCCTTGCAAGAAGTATTAATATTCTGTGCCCATCATAGCTGGATTGTTTGACCGATGTGAAATTGTTCAAATTTGCTGTTTTGTATTATACATTCTAGTTTTGCTCACCATGAGAAGGGACTGCTGAAAATCTGGTTCAGCAGCTGCTCTGACTTCTGAAACTTCAACCATCAGTGCCCAGACACTTTATAGCTGTAAAGGATCTTGCTTTTTAAAAATTAAAGAACCATGAAATTCTCAGAAAGTTGAATTCTTTGCCCTCAATTTCATATAATCTGCTTTTCCTGCTCTTCCTGATAATTTAAGTCCAGGTCCTTTTTGAAGCGGTTCTGCAGCGTGACTACATTGGGCTTTAAACTATCCTGGCTGTCAGTTTCCTTGGAGGGCTCTGGGTTTTTGCATCTTCAGAGAGTTTTCCTGCTTTGTCACCAGAAATCTGGACAGTTTTTGTAGGAGCTGGCACAGGAACACAGACCATTAAACATCTGTGTGCACTTATCCTCATAAAAGATACAGAGAGAGAATGAATTAATAGATGAATGAAATAACTGCTAGAGCCGGGTTTTATTCCGTTTCAATTCCAGGTAGACAATGTTCTGTGGCCTGTGAATGATGGGAATGAGCTGTTCTTCCCATTAGGAACTGCAAATGCTGCCCCAACACAGCCCGCGAAATCACTCCTGCTGTTTCCTGGCACAAGTGACAGCCTTCTTTCTTCTTTCTGCTGCCCCAGCTCTAAGAAGGAGCGCTTCTGGTCATTGCGAGCATCGATTAAAAAAAAATCACATCAATTCATGTCTCCAGCATGCTGAAGAGGTTAAAATCAACTATTGCTGGTCTGTGAGCTACTTTGTACTCCTATTGCAAGTCATTGCAGGATGAGGTTCACTGAAGCTCAACTCCAGTGATTCATCTTTTGTTTATTTGTTTATTTATTGGATTTGTAGACCACCTTTCTTTTTTTTTTAAAAAAAATATTTTTTATTAACCGGCCAATCAAATCAAATCAAATCACATCACATAAATTCCGAATTACAAAGCCGAATTTTAAATTTTGTTGAGGGGACCCATATTTCAAGATCCGAAGGGGGATTCTGATCATCTTCTTGCTACTGCGTTAATGTCCAAATCAGTCCAAACAAAGTTCATAATTCTATCCAGTCTTATCTTGCTGTTTCCACATCACATCTTGTTCATATATTTTCTCTTTTTCTTTATGATCTCTTCTGATAGTCTCCTTAAGCCTATAAACACCAATAATAATCCTGTGTGAATTTTTCCGTTCTTCCAATCCTCAAATCAAGATGGTTTCCATATATCATCGCCTTCATAGATAACATCGCTCTTTCCATCATTAATTACAGAACTGTCGCTCTTAAGTCCCTCTGAGGAGTTTCACCCACAATATAAAAACAGCTCTATTTCTCTATTTCTCCTCCCAGACTTAAGTCCTCCGACAGAACTTCCCAGTATGGCGACGGCACTTTTAACTGCGTCATTCCAAAGCCCTTATACATTCCACGCTCTTCTTAAAACATGCTTTGGTTCGAAAGTTTATCTCCACACAGCCTTAAATCCACAGCTTAAGTCCTTAAAACGACATTTCTGACTTGTGAGGGGGGGGGATTCTTGTTTAATCACATAAAGGAAAGAAAGGAAAGTTTTTTTCCCCCTCCCCCATCAGTCCCTTTGCCATACCGAGTCTTGGCGTATCTTCTCATGATTTATACTTGTTCCTCCGACTCGTCTTGTTTTATCAGAGATCTCTTCTGTTAGCAGTCTTTACTCCCCCTCCTTCCTTGAAATATGTGCATTCGCTTCATCCAAATTGTTTCTTTTGAAGTTCTTGCAGCTAGTGGCGCGGACCAGAGACGGCGTCCAGGAGCGCTGAAATCCCACAGGAGGGCGTTGTGTCTAGTGCCCCCATCCCCACAAATTCGGGGGTGGTATAGGGCACAGCAGGCAAGGGCAGTCCTCCCCCACAATCCTGGGGGGGGGGTAGGGAGGCTATTTACTCCCATCACAGCCTCCAAATTACCTCGTGTGGGTCGGAGAGATGTTATTGTCAGCCATCTTCTGATGCGCCCCTAGTGGCCCCTCCGATTTGTAGACCACCTTTCAGTGCAAGATGCCCAGGGTGGCATCTCATGAAAGCAGGGAAAGCACCATATAGAAGCCACACAAATGGCACTAGCAGCAGTTTCCGAGGGTCAGTGAAATTAGTATATTCATAAAATTCAACAAGCCATTAAAAAACACACGCCAAAAAGTTCTGTCCTCAGACACCACCCACCTAATTTTGAATACTTTGTCGGTGCATGTAGAATGAGATGCTAAAGAGGGCCTCCAACGAAGAGCAGGCTCATATGGGCCAAAGGTGAGCCCGTTCCCAAACAGTTCAAGGCTTTGTTGGCTGCTAAGCAGAGGCTAGGAATATCTGTCAGTGGTGAGCAAGGATGTCATTATGCCCTGCTGTCAAGGATCTCACCCCTGCAGGAGTCTGGTCACCTTCTCCCCATGGCAATTCCTCCTCTGGGCTACACCACAGAGACAATGCTGCACTCTCATATTATGACTGGGGGAGCAAACCTTCCCCTCTTCATGTTGCTCATAATTTTCTAAACATCTCTCTGACCTCCACAAAGTGGGGCTTTCCAGCTGAGAAAAACATGGATACAGTGCTTCAACCTTTACACGTGTGGAAGGCATTTTAGCCCCAGGATAATTTCCCCTTTTTGTTTTCTGTGCCACAATATTATTTTTTAGACGGGTTGACTTGAACTGCGAGTCCTATTCCAGGTATGGCCACACCATTGGTTTACGAAATATTATTAAATGTTTGGCTTTCTTAATAACCTCTTGGAACTTATTTTGCTTCTCTCTCACTGCAACAGTCCACCGTGTGGACCCTACCTAAGATCTCTCTCTTGGATAATCGCAACCAATTTCTTACCTCGTTCCGGTTCTCTGGTCACATGCTGGCTACCCCCAAATAATTCTGAATCCTTTCAATATCAGCAGTTTTGATTGGTTTAGGATTTCTCCTGTGGACCTACCAGTGAGAGTTACATGCTTTATTTACATGCTCCACCTTTATTGGTTGGTTCTTCAGACACACAAATTTGGAAATGGTGCCGTTAATTTCTAAATAAATCTAGATTGTTTTGGGTAAGGGCCGTAGCTCAGTGTTGCAGCATAGGTTCTACATGCAGAAGGTCCCAGGTTCAATACACGCCATCTGCAGGTAGACCTGGGAAAGACTTCTGAATTCTGAGGAACTGCTACCAGTCAGAACAGACAATACTGAGCAGGTTGATCCAATGGTCTGACTCAGTGTATGGAAACTCCCTGCATTCCAAATTTGCTAACTTCTCCCAGGGGTGGCCCTTTAAAGTGACCCCTATGCAAAACAGTGGCAACATTGAGCCAAGAGGGTCCTTGGCCTCCCAGGGTCTTTGGCCTTATAAAAACCAGAACATCCACCAGGAACTCCTTTCTGGCTTCTGTTTCTTGCCTTTCTTTGAGGCAAGCTTCATGGAGCCCCTGAAACTCCTTTCTGGGCTTGAATCTGGCAAACTTTGCTGTCATCTATGCAGCAACAGCCAAGTCTCAGCCCTCTCTTATCACATTTCCCTATAGTCCAGTCATGGAGCAGCTGCCTTAGCTTTATGTTCCTCCTTCTCCTCTATCACTTGTTGGAGGTTAATTAGGGCTGCTACTCCACACTCAGTCTGCCTCTGCAAACACTCATTTCTATGCATGCACACGCACACAGCCTAAAAACACTAGAACTTTATGAGACAGACAGACAGAGAGACAGAGAGACAAGTGTGTTTTTCACTTTTTTTATGAATGATCTTTTTTGTGCTGTATTTTCACACCTTGTTTCGATTAGAAATTATGTGACAGACAGACAGATGCTACTATGGGAGCACAAGACTGAAATGTATCCATAGAATGATTCCAGGCTAAGAAGCAAAGGGATTTGATTTCAAAAAGCAGTGGAGCTGTGTAAAAGCACCAGTTCACAGGGCATCCAATGCATCTCATGTGTGCATGTTTTTTGTGCCATCCACATGACGTTGTTCTCATCCAAGTTGGCAGCCCACACTCACACACCTCATTTAATTTGTCTTTCCTGATCTACAGATAAAAGTGGTAAGGGGGGAAATCCAACATAATATCCCATGATACCCAACTGTGGACAGATTGAAATGTATTGTGTGGGCTATTTTTTTGTGTGTGTATGTGTAGTGACATTTTTCAGGATGCCATCTTTCACAAGACCCCCAACTTCCACTGGTGGGCTGCTGCTGGGAATGACATGACACGCACTTTTAAAAATGTGTTTGTTTTCTGGTATATCAGAAACATAATTTTAAAAAATGGCAGTGCACCCAGGTAAACCAAAAGCTGCAGGCATGCCCACAATGGACCTCAGGTTTCCAGAACTCATGGAGGATGAGGAAGTACTAATTGAGGGGAGGGGACAACAAGACATCTCATCAAGCATCTCCCACTAGTGTGGATGGGAAACATTGAGACAGAGTTCAACTGAAAGTGCTCATTTGTGGATGAAGGTGTACAAAAGCACATATGGAAAAATCTGATCTCTGACACCCACATGCAAATGGACACTCTGGAGTCTACATATGTGTACACCTTAAGGTGTGATTGCAGCATACACATTTGCCAGCTTGTACATCATACAGAGACATCTGGCATCCTTGCAAGTCTCACCCCCAAGGGCTTGCTGCTGTTGACTGCATAGACTCATCCACACTTTGCCTAGAAAGCATGGGTCCAATCGGTTTTGTCTTTCCCCCTGAAAACCTGCTCTTTAGTGCTAAATCGCAGCAAATGACAATCTCTGGAAATCCTGATTGCTGTTTGTTCTGATTCAGCACTAAAACACATGTTTTTGTAGGGGAAAGCAGCGGGGCAAGCGGAAGTGTGGGTGAACCACACACAACCAAGTAAGCCAGGATCCTATTTCTAGCCTTGATAAACCGGTGCTGGGATCCAGTTGAAGTATGCCAGGGGGCAGCTCTGTCTATTTCAGCACCATGGACAGCGGGTTCATTTGCATACTTTGTTGAGCCCTGAGCAGAGCTTGGCAACAGATTGGATTCTGTCCCGAATCAGCAAGCTCAGCCTGAATTACCTCTGCTGTCCCAGGCTGTGATCTGGGACCTGGAACTTTCTGCAGACTGCAGTTGTGCTGCAAACCAAAAGATCTGGTTTCTGGACCAGATTCTGATGAATCTGTCAGGCCTGCCAGATTTGATTTTAGATAGAGCAGAATTAAGTTGTCATCTAAGAAATCACAATGTTGAAAACCTGACAATATTTATAACCAACCGCAGAGTCCAACTCACACTATGCCAGATTTCAGGTTGTTAAGAATGGTATTAAAGTTAATAAAGAATCCCATTGAGGAGACAATATGAAACACGCCAGCTTCTTGGTCTCATTTCATGTGTACAGCAACTTATGGGGGTGTGGAGTGTGTGTGTCTCTCTCTCTGTCTGTCTTCATAATAAAACTGAGGATGTCATTGTGGATAAAGTGTCAGACTTAGAACAGGGAGGGCTGGATTCAAATCTCCAATCAGGCACAAACTTCATGGGGTGGCCTAAAGCTTCACCAACCGCACCTCACAGTGATGTTGCAAGGATAAGGGTAGGGGATTGGCTCCTCAGAGGAAAGGCAGAATTAAAATGGGGTGAGTAACGCTACTTTCATTTCCCCCAAGTTTTGTCTGGAGCTGAAATGGCTTGAGATAATGAACCAAATTAGACAACTGAAATAGTACCTAACTAGTTACTGCCGTTGAATTGCATGTTCCAAAAAGACAGGAAAAAATAATCCTGCATTTCAAAACTGTCTGGAGAGCATCAGATTGGGGAAATCTGATGTCAGCTTGTCTTTGCTCCCTTTTTCTGTGGGAGCCAAGCCAGGCAGCAGTCACTTTTAATCTGTGGAATAGAGAGGGAGAGAGCAGTTTTTCAGAGCTTTTCTCCCATTCCAGGCTTTGAGTCCAGAAGATTCTACTTGCAGCTTGTCATGCCTTGTTTTACTTTCTTTCCTTGGTTTCTTGCCCTCTGTTTCTTTCTCTTTCTTCTGATGACCATTGGAATGTTTCCACCCACCTCCTGCAACTGTTTTTTTTGGGGTTCTGAGGACTCCTGCTTTTAAAGCAACTTCTGGGCCTTTCTGCACTTCTTTCCCTCTTGACAGTTGCATGGGATACTGCTGCCCTTGTTTGGCCTTCGACACAGACACTCTGCAGTTTCAGGTAATGAGGTTGCTGAGGAGGGAGGGAGGGAGGTCAGTGGTGAAATGCAAGAGAAGCACCTTCATGGTAGGCGATTAGCCGGTAGCTAAGGCAGCAAATGCAATACAACCCACCTCTGAGGCTCTTACTGTTCTGTTAAACAGACATGGACTGATCCAGGGCAAATTCTGCACCCTGTGAAACTCCTGGCCACCTAGGTGAGGTCAGGCCCCTCTTTACCGGGATCTCAACCTGTGCACTTGACAGCTATCTGCACTTTGGTGCAATGGGCAGGGCTACATTTGTTTGGGTTGGTCAATCTTAGCCAGCTTTTGCAAACCTGATACTTTCCAGCATAGCGATGAAAGGTGTAGTCCAGAACATCTGGAAAACATCTTGCTAGATTGGCAAAGGCTGGTCTAAGCAATCTGTTAGTATGAAAATACTAACATCCTCCCCCTTTTCATGACATAATTGTTGCAGATTTTAGCACATTTGCAGCCTATCTACATACAGATCTCGTGATCCACTGTTTACATTCCTTTGTGATAGGAGTGTGGGAACGGAACTCAGACACTGAACTTCCGTCCTGTGTGCTTTTGTATTTTTTCTCTTTGTTCATTGCTTTTGGATAGAGCAGACCTGTGTGAAGCTGCTGCTCATGCTAGCCATGTTTGTTGTTTTGATTTGTAAATAAAGGAAGCTTTCGCGATGCCAGCGCCTCCACAGCCTTACTTCTTGCTGTTACTCTGCTGATGCATAGTGTGCCCACAGCTCCACGGGAGGTGGGTTGCTGATTTTGGATGCTGGCTCCGCTGATGCCGTTCGGGGGGCCCTCCCGACACAATCTTGGTGGCTTGCTTGGAGGGTAAAATGAGTCTGGTACTAGCTGCAAGTTGACTTTTCACAAAACTGGGAGTGTCACATTTTTAAAAAATGTTATGCAGCTCTCTGGTTCTCTCTGAACCAGTGGGCATGACATAGCTGCTGTGGGTGGGTGTCCATTTCCAGCTCAGCACACACTAACTAAAGCCCTTATTGTGGGTGCCATTTTATGACCCCGCTTTAGTTTTTAAAAATCATTATTTATCTATTGCTAAATGCTCTTCTGGCTCTTTTTTTTTAAAGTGAAACCAAGGCATGGTGTTGTACCATAGAATTATGGTACATCATGATGGTGTTATAGCACCATACCTCTCTTTCATTGTTGCTTTTTAAATGTAGCTAGAGAAGCATGTTAGTGACACTTTAAAAAGTTGATTAAAAGAATAAAAACAGGGTCACAAAACAGCAGTAAATGTCACAATCAATGTGTGCTGAGCTGTGATAAGTTAACTTTCCAGACGTGTCACTGCCCATGTTGAACCCTTCGCTTTTAAAACCATATTTACATATGTGGAGATTGTGATACTCTTCCATCCTTCTAGAAAATTCCACTCAGTGTGGTCTGAGAGATGGTGGAAGAACCGCAAGGAAAATTACAGAGTGGCAGTGACCATATGGTGTCATCATGTGGAACATGTCCCATAAGAAGTGAGTGAATGAAACTTGGGAATTCCAACTTTGATGCCTAGCATGAACGGTGCCCTAAGATAGGGCTATATATTCTCATCTGTTCTGAACCCAGCACTCTTTGTGACACAGAGAACACAAATATATTTATTTGGAGGATTGAAGTATACTGGAGAAAGGGACTAGATTTGTGCTTGACAAACCCCACCTATGGGGAAGAGCTGCTGCTCCCCAGGCAAAGAGGTTGTTGATGTGTGTTACTCTCCTCTTGCAGAGCAAATGTCCTCAGGAGGGCTGGTGTTTGCAGCAGAAGGTGGGCAATGTCAAAGATGCTGCAGATACAGATCTGTCACCTCTCAGACTTGAAACAATCTGTCCTTGGGCATACCCCCAAAATCTGATGCACTCCCTGAAGTGATGGGGTGCTGGAGCAAGGAACGGGGCCCGTGGGCTGGTTGCTGCCTACCCACCCCAGGTCTCCTTCCTCCACTGCTCTCTCAGTGCATGAACGCACAATCCTTAAGCTCGTATGAATGCACAGCTTTTTAATGAGAGGTCAGGAGTTTGCTTGATACCCTCCCTGCTTGTCTTTCCCCACCAACTCTTGAGTGTCTCTGTCCTTGGAATAGACTTTCCATTTCTGCAACCTGAAGACTGTGTGTGTGTGTGTGTGTTTGCATCTGCATTTGGAGAGCGGGTTTAGAGGAAGGGAAACTTGGGAATGCAGCAGGAAGGCTCTGTCCTTTCTCTGACGTGCTTTGATGTTCTCTAACCCTTCCTATGGAGAAGGCAGGTGGGAAGGCTGAGCATGACTGCAGTGCACCAGAGAGGGAGAGAGAGAGAGAGAGAGAGAGAGAGAGAGAGAGAGAGAGAGAGAGAGATCTTCCTCCTCCTGTAGCTGGGGCACCTCTGGGCTGTTTTGCTTTCTCCTTCCCACCTTTCAGAGTACATGCTAGTGGGGTGCGGCATGCAGGCATGCAATTCTGGGCCCTTTGTGAGCCTGCAGATCTGCTTCCTCTTCCTGGGGGTGCATCCGTAGAAAGTGAATGTCAGCACTCTGCCCTTCTGCCTGCGCGCTCCCATCTTTATTCATGAGGGTAAAATGGAGACTGGCTGGCTGTGTAGTAATGTTGTTGGGAAATAAATAAATAAATAAATAAAAACAGGTGCATTTCCATCCAGCGGGAGCATGACTCATCCCCCCACCTCCCCGCCCTTGCCTATCACTGGGCTCCATTTGAGCAGTAGAATGCTTCAAACCAATCTTTCCCTGGTGAGCTGGGGAGGAGGAGGAGGAGTTAAGCCAGGGGGGTGGGTCTCCTTTATCAAGGCCGGTGGAAAGAGGCCAGCCCACTGCAGAGCTGTGCATCTTCCCAGCTGAAAGAGAGAGAGGAGAGCCTGTCTAGAGCTGGAAGTGGCCAGAGAGGCAGAGGAGGAAGTTGCTGCTGCTGCTGCTGCTGCTGCTCTTGCTCCTTCTCCTTCAGAAGAAGAAAGGCAGCTCACCATGCCAGAGTGCTGGGATGGGGTAGGTGCAGCTCAGCCAGGCAAGGTGTGTGTGTGTGTGTGTGTGTGTGTGTGTGTGTGTGTGCAGGTAGGTGGTGGGGCTGCTGCATGCCACTGCTGGGCAAGGGGAGGGGGCACCCCCCCCAACGTTACTGGAGACCCCAGCCTGCTCCTTAACCTCGATGTTTTCTGCCCCAGCTTAACACAGTCCAATATGAGGGGGATGGATCTGCACTAGTCCTTGAGCACGTGTGGCAGGTAGGAGCCTTGAAGGACAGCCTGGGCCATCCTCTCTTAGAAGGCGGGTGGTGCTTTTCCCTTTGCAGCCACGGAAGGAGAAATCAAGGCACGATGCATTCCAAGTGCCAAAGACCAGCTTGGCCTGGAGGTCCTGCCCTCTCATTTAAATGCCAGAAGATGTGTGTAGGCATTTTGTGGCAAAGTAGAGAGGCATTCTGCCCTGGCTCCAGCACACTCTGCGATTGCTTCAACCTGGCATTGAGGGGAAAGGGGTCCACAGGATGGACCAAGCCTCTTGTTCCTGCTTCCCTTCAGGACAATCACAGACTTGGATGGAGCACTATGGAGACAGGGCATGGGAAAGCTTTGTGGATTCCCTGGGTGCAACCAGCGGGGTGGGCGGGCAGGGGAAGCATCTCCTCATTTTGCAGTGACAAGGGCTGAGGCTGCAGGCATTTTGGGGGAGGGGAGGAGGAGGGGGATAATCCATGGCTGGTTCCTGCAGGTTCCCTCCTTGCTGTTGTGTCTGAAGCACCCAGCAAGCAGATGGGCGAGAGGTTCCGCTGAGGCACATGCTGCTGCCTGGTGTCACCTCTCTGCTGTGCAAAGGGCATGTGTGGCATCTGGGGAGAGAAAGTGCACCATTTTCTCTGCACACCCAGCATCCCTTTTGGCACGTACACAGCTCCTTCCCTCCTTCCCTCGCTGTTCCCATTCCTACTGGCTGTCCTCTTAGAGCCTCCCTGCCTGGCTTGCAGAGGTGGGTGGAGGGAGAGAACCTCATTTGTGGCTTTGTGCTGGGTGTCGGGACTCATTTGCAAAGCAGGAGGAGAACATCTTTGGCGCCATGAAGCTGAGGCAAGACGTCTCTCTGTCCTTGCTGAGACCACCCCTGGCAAACTCTTCTTCCACAGAGCTTTCCCCATCAAGGACAGAGCAGGTGGAGCCTGGAGGCAGAGCTGAGCCAGGGCTGTCCATCTGGAGGGCTGCCTTGCCTTTCAGCTCTGCCCTGCTGTTTGACCTTGAGCAAAGCTTGCCCTTGACAGGGATCTCTCTCTCTCTCTCTCTCTCTCTCTCTCTCTCTCTCTCTCTCTCTCTCTCCCTCTCCCTCTCCCTCTCCCTCTCCCTCTCCCTCTCCCTCTCCCTCTCCCTCTCCCTCTCCCTCTCCCTCTCCCTCTCCCTCTCCCTCTCCCCCCCCCAGCATTGCTGATGCTCTTGATAGGCATCTCACTCCACTTCCAAGATGTGGGGATAATCTTGGCTAAACCTGCCAGGATGAAGGGAAGAAAGGAGGAGTTTCCCATAACTGCAGCCTGATCCTCCTCAAGGATGGTGGTGGGACTGGAAGGGGAGAAGCGGGTGGCCAAGCAGAACCTCCTTCAGATGACTGGAGAGTGCACTTTACAGCAGCTTTTTGGCTGCTCCCCTGCTACAGGGTGGAATGGGGGTGGGTAATAGACTGTGTGGCTGTTGTTGCCTCTAATCTACAGGGTTCCCCCAAAAAGGCGTTTGCCTCTAAAATATGCAGCTTCCTCTGTGGGGCTCGGTGGGGAGATTTTGCTGGGGTGGAATGGGAGCCATGAGTTCTGTTGGATCATGAGAGCCAACCTCCTCCTCCTCCCCCTCTTGCCCTCCTTTCTGGCATGGCTGCCTCTGCCACTGCCACCACTTTGGTCTCTCTTTGACCTTCCTTGCTTCCATCTCTCCCCATCTGCTATTGCCAGTTGAAATGGCTGCTGTAGAGGTCAGCTGAGGGAGGAGCCTGATGAAGCTGGTCTTTCAGAAGAGCTGTGAGTCGCCTAGTACTGAGTCAGGCCGCTGGGCCGCGTAGCCCAATCTGATAGGCCGTGAGGATGTCTTGAGTAGGGTACTACGTGAGAGTAAGTATAGGAGCCTGGGGCACTCTGGGCATTTGCTTCAGGGGCCCTCTTCCTTTCCCCTTCCCATTCTGGAGTGGGAAGGGCAAACTGGGCATTTGTTACCCAGAGGGGGATTCTGTGCGTTGCAGAGCTGCTGGCCTCTTCCATCCCAAATGCCCTATCTATGGCCTCATTTTTAATGTTCCATCTATCTAATTTATATTCTGCATTTTTCTGCAAGAGCATTCAAGGCAGCTTGCAATAATGAGCAATAAAATGCAATAGCAAGACTATATCAAAACAGTGATGCAATAGATGTACAATATCAAAAATGAGAGGTGGTGGAGCTTCTGGAATTGACACCTTCCACCCTGGTGACCCCCCACCCTGCCCTGATCCCAGGTATGTACAAGTTATTTGGAGCTACTCATTCATGCTGCAATGGCAGCCTGCACATGTTCTGAAGCCCAAAGGAAATATTCCCACCACAGCATGAGAACCTCGGCCAACACTGTCTGGTCGCAAGTGATGTTGGTCATGCTTGTGAGATACTGACGTGAGAAGGAGCCACATTGTCTCACTGTCCCTAGAGCTTAACTAGTGTGGGTTGAGGGCGAACCATACCAAAGCTTATCCCATGTAACAGGAAGATGTTCCAGAACAGAGACCTGGCCCTGAGAAGGGGCTCCACTGCCAAAACTTGGCTCCAGATAATAGGAAGAACATAGAAAGAGCCTGCTGGATCAGGCCAAGGGCCCATCTAATCCTGAATTCTGTTCTCAGAGTGGCCAACCAAGATGCCCATGAGAAAGCAGTCTCTGAGCAGAGAGTCGTCTCCCCTCCTGTGACTTCCAGCATCTGTTATTCAGGAGCATTACTGCCTTCGACTGTGGAAGCAGAGCAGAACCACTATGGCTAGGAGCTAGTAGAATAATACAGAATAACAATACTAAGCTATTCTGCAGCACTTTCAAGTTTTTAAAGGGTTTCAAAAACATTACCTCAATAATAGTCGAATTGTCTCATTTTAATTTTATTTGACAAAATTTGCATATCCCTTAGCTGTAAGCAAATCCTCTAAGCAGCTTACAGAGATAGATTTATGTATGCCTTAAAAGTATTTTTATCCATTTTATCAATGAAAATGTTGACCGAGATGGTGGCTGCTGTGAAAAAGTTGAATAGCATATTAGGGATTATCAGGAAAGGCAGAATGATAATACCTTCATGCTAGCCTTCCTGCCCCAGACCTGCAACTCCCATCAGCATCAACCAACATGGCCAAATGATGCTGGGGTTGATGGGAATTGTAGTTCAAAACATCTGGAGGACACCAGCTTGGGGAAAACTATACCAATTTTATTTTGCAACTGCATTTGTAATGTGTGTGTGTAATTTGGGATGTTGTAGAACTGAACAGAACGGGAGCTGCCATGAACAGGAGCCTGGAACAGCCAGCTTCCAAGGTTATTGGCTTAGCTGTTTCTGTTTCTGTTTAAAATTGTTTTAATGGTTATGTTTTCCCATAGCTTGGCTTTATTGTGTATTTTAATTAAAGATATTGTAATATTCCGTATTTTAATTGTGGATTGATCTTACAGTTGTAAATAACTTACAAGCCATTTTGGCATATAAGCAGGATATACATTATTATTAATAATAATAGATCTGGATTGCCTTCTTCCAAGTGAGCTGCAGGGCCCCAATCCCTTCCTTGAGTCCTATGGGCCACTAGAATATTTCTGAATATTGTTGGCAACTGTGGCCCTTTTATACTCATGCGTTGGCATCAGGGGCATTAGTGCCCAGCCTCTCAGGACAGGGACAGATCACAACCTTCTGTTTTGTTTTTTTTTTTTTTATAATATATTTATTAAAGTTTTCAAATAAAGCATATATTAGATAAGCACTTATCATTGTCCATTTAACATCTCTCAATTGTTACATGGGACTCCCCCACACCTCCCGCATACACTTACATCATTATTAAATTAATTTCAAACAAATTATCATTTAACTCATCTTAATTAATAATCTTAATTTGGTTTGACATATAATTCAGCCTTAAATCTAATTTAATGGTAGACAATTGTCTGCACTGGCATCCGATTCAGCACTCAGCCAAGTTACAATATTTTTGTAAATAAATCTTAAATTTCCTCCAGTCTTCTTCCATCCTTTCTTCTCCCTGGTCTCGAATTCTGCCGGTCATCTCGGCTAATTGCATATAGTCCATCAGTTGCATCTGCCATTCTTCCACAGTGGGTAGCTCCTGAGTTTTCCAATTCTTGGCAATTAATATTCTTGCTGCTGTTGTTGCGTACAAAAAGAATGTTCTGTCCTCTTTTAACACACTCTGGCCGACAATACCCAGGAGAAAGGCCTCTGATTTCTTAGTAAAGGTGTATTTAAACACCTTTTTTAATTCATTATATATCTTCTCCCAAAAGGCCTTCACTCTAGGGCAGGTCCACCAGAGGTGAAAAAATGTTCCTTCATTTTCCTTACATTTCCAACATTTGCTATCAGACGAATGGTATATTTTAGCCAGTTTAACAGGGGTCATGTACCATCTATACATCATTTTCATCACATTTTCCTTCAACGCATTACATGCAGTGAAGTTCAGCCCAGAGGTCCACAACCTTTCCCAATCTTCAAACATAATATTATACCCAATATCCTGCGCCCATTTTATCATTGTTGATTTTACCATTTCGTCATGTGTGTTCCATTTCAGCAGCAAGTTATACATTCTTGAAAGTACCTTAGTCTTAGGTTCTAACAGTTCAGTTTCTAACTTTGACTTTTCCACTTGGAATCCTAGCTTTTTGTCATTTTTAAACACTTCTTTAATCTGAGCATAGTGTAACCAGTCTCGCACTTTGTCTCTCATCTTTTCTAAACTCTGCAATTTCCAGTTGTCACCATCCTTTTCTATTATCTCCCAATATTTTGGCCAGTTGGCCTCCATATTGGCTCTTTTCCGAGCCTTAGCCTCCAGGGGCGACAGCCACCTCGGAGTTTTATTCTCCAGTAAGTCTTTATATTTTGTCCAGACATTAAAAACTGATTTTCTGACAATATGGTTCTTGAAGGCCTTATTTATCTTAGCTTTATCATACCATAAATATGCATGCCATCCAAACGCATTATTAAAACCTTCCAAATCCAAGACATCCGTATCTTCAAGAAGTAACCAATCTTTTAACCAGCAGAAAGCTGCAGCTTCATAATACAACTTTAAATCTGGCAGGGCAAAGCCCCCTCTTTCTTTCGCATCTGTTAATATTTTAAATTTGATTCTGGGCTTTTTGCCCTGCCAGACAAATTTAGAAATATCTTTCTGCCACTTCCGGAAGCACTCTGTCTTGTCTACAATCTGCAGTGTCTGAAACAAAAATAACATTTTTGGCAATACATTCATCTTGATGGCAGCTATTCGGCCTAACAAAGAAAGTTTTAGTCTTGACCAACTATCCAAGTCTCTCTTAATCTCTGACCAACATTTTTCATAATTATCTTTAAATAAACTCAGATTTTTTGCTGTTATGTTTACCCCTAGGTATTTAACTTTTTTAACCACATTTAGTTCTGTCTCTTTCTGAAGCTGTTCCAACTCAATATCTGTCATGTTTTTCCCCAAAACTTTAGTTTTTTGCTTATTTAACTTAAATCCTGCCACTCGACCAAAGTTTTGAATCAGTTGTAGTACTCTTTTCAAACTAGACTCCGGCTCCTGTAATGTCAGAACTAGGTCATCTGCAAAAGCTTTAAGTTTATATTGTTTCGCTCCGACCTGAATCCCTTCCACCAACCGGTCCCCCCTAATCATATTCAGGAGCACTTCCAGAACCGAAATAAACAGTAATGGGGAAATCGGGCAGCCTTGTCGTGTACCTTTTTCAATTTTAAACTCTTCTGTAACCACATTGTTAACTATCAGTTTAGCCTTTTGTTCTGAATATATTGCCTCAATCCCGTTCTCAAACCCCCGTCCCACTCCCATTTCTTTTAAATTCCCCTTCATAAATTTCCAAGAAATGTTGTCAAAGGCTTTCTCCGCGTCTATAAAAATTAAAACTGCTTTAGTGTTTATGTTTGTTTGTAAAAGTTCCAATATGTCTATGATGTTCCTTGTGTTAGTAAACATATGTCTGCCCGGGAGAAAGCCTGCCTGGTCTTTATGGATTATCTCACTTAAAACTTTCTTAAATCTTCGTGCCAAAACATCTGCAAATATTTTGTAATCCACATTTAAAAGGGAGATGGGACGGTAATTCTTGAGTTGTGTCTTTTCAGTTTCTGACTTTGGAATCAATGTGATAAATGCTTCTTTCCACGATTCAGGCGCCTTCTTCCCCTCCATTATTTCATTACTGACCTCCAACAAAGGTTGTATCAAATAATCCTTCAATGTCTTATAGTAGTTAGAGGTCAGTCCATCTGGCCCTGGTGATTTGCCCTGTTTCAGACTCAGGATGGCCTGTTCAATCTCTTGTCGTGTTATTTTGCCATTTAAAATTGTTCTATTTTCTTCTGACAGCTTTGCTAATCCATTTCTCTCCAAAAATTGTGTAATCTCTATTTCATCTTGTGGCCCTTGAGTATATAACTTTTTAAAATACCTCTGGAAGCACTTTCTAATCTCTCCCGGGTTCTGAATGTTCCTTCCTTCAACCTCTAAGTTTGTTACTGTATTTAATCTTTGTCTCCTTTTCAACTGCCAAGCTAGCAGTTTCCCACATTTATTTGCCGATTCAAAAGTTTTTTGTTTCATTGTTTTAATCTTCCATTCTATTTCCTGATTTATCAGCTTGGAATATTGCGCCTGATAAAGTTTGATTTCTCTCAGAATCGGTTGGGACTTCGGGTTAGATCTTAACTTCTTCTCCAACTCTTTGATACTTTCCAGAATTTTATCTTTCTTTTCATTTTGCAGTCTTTTCTTTAAGGAATTCTGTTGAATCAAGAACCCTCTCATCACAGCTTTACTTGCATCCCAGATAGTTCTTTTTTCCACCGTAGTGTTCAAATTAATCTCAAAATAGTCCTTTAAGGTTTTTTGGGCCTTCTTTACAATTCTTTGATCTCTAAACAGGCCATCATTCATCTTCCATCTAAAGGAGCCGATTGGGATCAATGTCATATCCATTCTCAAGGCGTTATGGTCGGAGCATGTTTTGGGGCAGATTTCCACCTTCCTCACCTTAGGTGCCAGACTTCTAGTTATCCATATTTGGTCGATTCGTGTCCAAGTCAGTTGAGCTTCAGAAAAGAATGTTCCTTCTCTTCCCAGGGGGTTTCTAACTCTCCAGATGTCAACCCAGTCCATATTGTCAGTCATTTCAAAAAAGGTCTTAGGTAGTCTTCCCTCTTTAGTAATGTTCTGGTTCTGTGACTTATCCATATTTGTTGATACGACCCCGTTCATGTCCCCCATCATGATGACGTTGTTATAATCCAGATAATCCAGCATGATCTCGTGCAACTTCTTATAAAAATCCGATTTTCCTTCATTTGGAGCATAAATTCCTAATATCAAAATTTTTTCTCCTTG
This sequence comes from Podarcis filfolensis, assembly GCF_964270895.1. Classification (NCBI taxonomy): domain Eukaryota; kingdom Metazoa; phylum Chordata; class Lepidosauria; order Squamata; family Lacertidae; genus Podarcis; species Podarcis filfolensis. The sequence continues at coordinate 52,809,681 of NC_139611.1, read as the reverse complement.
ATACTGTACTTCTATTGCGAGGATTCTTCCACTTTCATCTTTAAAGAGAAATTTTGGTGAAAGGCTCTCTTTTGCATAGATCACTACACCTCTCTTTTTAACTGTATCCGATGATATAAATTCTTGACCAAGCCTTTTATTTATTAACACCTTTCTATGGAGCCTAATCACATGTGTTTCTTGTAAGCATATAATGTCCAATTGTTCCTTTTTTAAAATATGAAAAATTTTAGACCTTTTTTCGGGACTGTTACAGCCATTTATGTTCCAACTCAAAAGCTGCAGAGACATCCTGGATAGGTCTGGTTATTCTTTCTGGGGTGGTACCTTGTTCTCCGGTCCTTGAGGATCCGAGGGGGCGGGCTCCCCTGGAAGTTCTGGCGCTGGCAATCCAAGTCCTTTGTGGAGGTCTTCTCCGTGTGCTCCCAAAAACTTGTCTCTATCTTCCACTGTTTTGATTTTGATCTTTCTCCCTCTGTAGGTAAAGGATAATCCTTGTGGAAACTCCCACCTGAAGATAATTGCGTTGCTTCTCAACAGTCTTGCCAATTCCGTGTAGTTAGATCTAAGGTCCAGCAACTGCTTAGGAATGTCCTTGTAGATTTCAATTCTCTTGCCCAAAATGTCTAGTGACTTTTCGTAGTGCAGGCCCAAAATCTTGTCCCTTTCCTCCTTTGATCTCAGTGTTATCAAACAATCTCTGGGCTTCTCTGTCCTTCTGACTCTGCCAAGCCTGAAAGCAGATACAATTTTAAAGTCTTTTTCCTCTAACTTCCAAAACTTGGCAAATTCCTTAGTTAGAAATTCAATAAAATTATCTTCTTCCACCTCTGGTATTGACCGTATCCTCAAGTTGGTCTCCCTGTTTCGCAGTTCTGTCATCAAAAAGTAAATCTGATGTTCTCCAACTTGTTTGCTGAGTGGTCTTACTTCTTTCTCAAGTTCTTCCAATCTTTGACTAGTATCTTCAGCCAGTTTACGATTTTCACCTACAACCTTCTGTTTTGAATAATTTTGAATAATTTTGTTTTTGAATAATTTTGAATAATTTCACTAGGCCAGGATCACTAGGGACGCATAGTCAGATGCCCCATCATCAGCTATGTTCAGATACATTTGATCCATCCTGGCAGGAAGTTGGCCTCCTCCTTGCTGCTGTTTGACCCCCATTTTCTGCCTCTCTCTTTCTTGTGGGTCCATGGTGTGAGAGAACAGATGAATTGGTCCCTGATCTACTGGCTCCCACATCGTTATTGGAACTGACTAACCTAGGCCATCATCCTAGAAATGTATCACTTCAACTTAACAAATTGCAGTCTATTTGCATCATTTTTATAATCAATAATTTATTGATTATAATAATTTATAAAAAGTGGGTGTTTTAGGTTGTTCTCACAGCAGCTCCATGAGGTAGATTGCTACTATGTGTGTTTTACGAGAGGGGAACCCCACTTATCCCATGCAGGATATGGATGTTCATCCCTCTGCCCACTTATTATATCTATTTTTATTATTTCATTGCATTTATATCCCACCTTTTTCTCCAAGGTGCTCAAGGTGCCGTACACAGTCCTCATTTAATTCACACAACAACCCTGGGGGGTAGGATAGGTTGAGAGGCAGTGACTGGTCCAAGATCACCTGGTGAGCTTCATGGCAGAGGGTGTCAGGGTTTGAACCCAGGTCTTAGTTTGACACTCTTAACTACTCCACGATATTTGCTGATGACTTTTGTGATGACCCTGGAAACACACAAAGAGGATGGGCAGGGAAGCCAGGCTTCCACACTTCTGAGGTCTTATGGGAAAATGGGGACTGGCTTCTTCTAACCATACAAACAGGCTGACCGTACAAACAGCAGTGCCTTCCACAAGGAAAATTGGAAAGTGGGAATTGGAGAGAGAAGACGGAGGTGCCTCTTCCTCCATTCTGAAGTGGCTCAAGCGATGTGTACCTGGACCCTTCTTCCTGCCAGGGGAGGACTGATACAGCTCTTTCTCTTCCATCTTTCCTCCAGGAGCACGATATCGAGACTCCATACGGGCTGCTGCATGTCGTCATTCGGGGGTCCCCGAAGGGAAATCGCCCGGCTCTCCTGACGTACCATGATGTGGGACTCAATCGTAAGTGTAGCACTTTCCTTCTGACCAAGGTAGGAGAGGAGTAACTCCACCAAAGGGTGGGAGGTTCTCAGTTTCTGTTGATTGGACCAACTGTGCTTCATGGTTTGGGCACCAGAAAGGAGCAGGATGGAGGCAGCAGGCCCCAACTTCAGTGCCTGAGGCCTCCTTGGCTGATTTGCACTTTTGGGGCTGCGAGTCCCAAGATCTTTTGAGGCAGAAGAGAGGGGCCCGATTTTAGTTGGTGACCAAGAAACAGAGACACAGAGTTGGGTAGAGAACTATGATTAGGCCAGCCAAAAGTCTGAAGACAACATAAGCTTCCGAGCTACACCAAACGCTTCCTCAGATAAAATGAGTATTTTTTAAAAAGGGTATAAATTCTTTCATTTCTTCTTAGACTAGGCTGGTCCAGCAGATCAAGAGGCAGATAAAAATCAAGACAGACAGACAGACAGACAGACAGACAGACAGACAGACAGACAGACAAATAAGAAACTCCCTGCCTCTTGACATCAAGGACGCCCTTCGCTGTACTCTTTTCAGGGCCTGGGTATAACTTTTATTTAAGGCAGGCCTATCCAGACATGTAGATGTTGGCACCCTTTAATCTTTTTTGGCTGTTTTAATTATTTTAAACTGTTTTTCTTTCTCGATAATTTTAATGGTTTTTGTAAACTGGTTAGAGATTTTACTTCAATCAAGAAGTGTATAAATTTTGTTAAAGGCCCTATTGTTGAGTCCTGTTCCTTATGCCCGCTGTCACCTGTGTGCCCAATAATGTCTTGTACAATTTGAGCATGGTGGTTGCCAATTTCCCTTGCAAAATCAAAGCACCGCCGAGTCTTCCATGTCTTAGAAATATGGTTCGTTCCCACATATTTACACCTGGAGCCTTCAAGAGAGGGGCTGCAGAACATTACACTCAGAGTGTCCCTCAATGCTTCTCTCATAGCTTCAGCAAACTTGGCTCCAAAGCAACAGCCAGTTATGGCCCCTGATATGCAGCCTCTTCCACCCAGGGTTCAGGAATCCATTAGTTGGAGTCTTCTCAAACTCTAACCCTTCAGAGATTGCCTCCCCAATCATAACAATAAGGTACATAGGAAACTATGATTTTGAGTCAGACCCCTTGATCCATCTAGCTCAGTATTGTCTGCACTGACCGGCAGCAGCCCTCCAGGACTTCAAGCAGGGATCTCTCCCAGCCCTTCCTGGAGATGCTGGTGATTGAATTCTGCAGGCAAAGCAGTTGCTTTTCCACTGAGCTGCAACCCAAGAGTCTGACAGTGCAGATGGCAACTGTTGACATTCCAAACTAGTCACAGGGGCTACTAACTGACCAGGAAAAATCAGGCCTATTCTGCTGCCCTGTGCCTTTAGCAGAGGCTGGCTGGTGGCAGAGGCTGCTGTTGCTGCTGCTGCTGGGGGGGGGGGGGGAGAAGAGATGTGGCTGGGCGAGGAAGCAGCGGTCATGTGACTGTTCGGCATGAAACTGCTGCTGCTTGTCCAAAAAGGTCACCTTGGAATGCTGCAGAGGGAGAGGGGGGCTGCAGGGAAGGTGGCTGGGAGGCTGATCTGCCACAGCCTGAAAAAGGAGGGAGGCAGGAAAAAAAGCTGTCAAGAGAACAGAATGGAAAGCTGCAGGCTGATTCCTTGCAGGCTTGTTCTAGGCTGCGCTGGGAGCAGAGCTGGACCAGGGACCTTGTTTCCATGCCACCCCTTTCCCCTGAAATTTCTGTCCCTGAGAATCTGGACAATGCCAGTGGCAAACCATTGCAGTCCAGTATGTGTTTCTGTGTTGCAGGGAGTTGCACTAGATGACCCTGTGCTGGCTGGGGCTGATGGGAGTTGTAGTCCAACATCTGGAGGGCGCCAGGTTGGCAAAGGCTGCCCTAAAGTGTGTGCGTGCCAGCATGGCTTGCTCCCGCCAACCCCAGCATCATATGCTTGTGCTGGCTGGGGCTGATGGGAGTTGGAGTCCACCAACATCTGGAGGTTGAAGTCTGTTCTGTGGGAAACGCCGAAGGTTAGCACACTCAGCAGCAAGGACTGGCGCAATGGTGTTCTCCACCAGCAAGGCAAGAAGTTGGCACGAGAAAGGGGAGGATCAGTAGGCCTGGTCCCCCAGAGCAGCTGGGGAAAGCAGGCCAGGCCTTCTGCAAGGCCCATGGCTAGTGCTGCTGGCTATGGTTGAGGCAGGCAACACAAGCTGCCTCAGCAGAGTCTTGGATGAGCTGGCAGAGCTTCAGTGTGTGGGTGTGGTAGTCAAGATGGAAGCACCACCCTCTGGGTGTGCCATCTGGCCAATTAAAAGGCCAGTGCCTTTTTCTAGGCTGTGAGGCATTATCAGTGGTTCCTAAAGTGGGGAGTAGTCGGGGGGGGGGGAGCAGTTTATGGAACCAAGGAGAAAGTGGCCAGAAAAGTTTGGGAACCACTGTTTCAGGCTCTGGGGACTGCCTTTTAGTCTCCTCGGGGTTCCCCTGACCTCTCAAAGCCACCTGGGTCTGGTGGCAGAGGTGTCTCTTCAGAGGGCTCTGGTGCCAGTGCAGTTAACCACTCACCAATTCAATCTACATTTATACATAACAATGAACAAATGCAAATTTGTGTCATGCGCCGACCCCTTTAAGCACCTAGCAATTTCACAGGTTCCTTGTTACTTGGACAATTGGGCCCCTGAAGGCCAGGGATGATGGTTTCCCAACACTGGTGCAGAAACTGCTTGAAAGGAATATTTCTTCCTCCCCACACCTGGCTGACATTAGGGCACAAGCAGGTCACACAGGAGAGCCAGTGTGGTGTTCATGGTTAGAGTGTTCATGGTTAGAGTGTTAGACTGTGACCTGGCAGACTGGAGTTTGAATCCACACTCAGCCCTGAAGCCCACTGGGTGACCTTGGGCCAGTCACTGCCTCTCAGCTTAGCCTACCTCACAGGGTTGTTGTGAGGATAGAATAGGAAGGTGAGAACCATGCACACCACCTTGAGCTCCCTGGAGGAAACAATGGTTTATAAATGCTATAAATACAATAATAAAATAAAATAAAGGGCAGGGCAACCAGCGCTCAGAATTTATTTCCAAGGACATGCTTCTTTGTTCCTCAAGCTTTGCAACGTTTTTTTTGTCCTGAGTCCTGTTGACTTTGACTCTGTCTCTCTTCCCGCCCCCACTTTGCTCCCTTGCAGACAAGCTTTGCTTCAACACTTTCTTCAACTTTGAGGATATGCAAGAGATCACCAAGCACTTTGTGGTCTGCCATGTGGATGCTCCTGGGCAGCAGGCGGGGGCCTCACAGTTCCCTCAGGGGTAGGTGCCTCCCATGGAGCAGCCTCTCCCAAACTGGCACCCCTCCAGGCATTTTGGATTACAACTACAACTCCCATTATCCACCAGCATCATACGGCCAAGCTGGCTGGGGCTGATAGGAGTTGTAGTCTGAAAGGTCTAGGACACACTCTGTTCTTGCTGTGTTATGGGACTGCTTGATCATCATTGCTACACCTGTCTTCCAGCACAGCTGGACACACCTGGCCAGGTTTCCCATCAGGGATGAGGAACGTGTGGCCCTCTAGGTGTTGTCGGACCTCAGCTTCCATCATCTCCAGCCGTCAGCCAGGTGGGCTGGAGCTGATGAGAATTGCACTTGGACCCCATCTAGAAGAGCTCCATCCCTGCCTTAAACCGAGTCCCTCAAACACTCCCTTGTGGGTCATGCTGTGGTGATGGTTATAACTTGGCAACCTAGTGAGGATGTGAAACTTGTGATTGATGACGACCTCATTGCATGCTAATATCAACTCTTCCTGGGAGGAATAACTGTCATGGGTCTGGGTATCAGTCATGTTGGTCATGTGAGCTGGCCCTGGTTCAAGGCAAACACGGCTGGACCTTCTCTAAGGGTAAATGGCATGGGCAACCAATAGCTCAGATGCTGAATCAGGCCAGCCCCACAGCCCCACTGATTGGGGGAGGAAGGAGAGGTCCAGGACTGGCTCAGAGGATGGGGACTTCTCCAAAGGAGAAGAGCAAAAAGAGGGGTGCTTCCCTAGTCCCCGATCGGTCTTTCCCTCAGATCTCCTCCATCATGCTAGGAGAAGACATCAACATTGTGTCCTGGCTCTCCTGTTTTGTCTTCACAGGTACCAGTATCCTTCCATGGACCAGTTAGCTGCCATGCTGCCCAGTGTCGTCCAGCACTTTGGGTGAGCTGAGCTTTGGGTGACCTACTTTTCCTTGTTGTGAAATCACATGATGGGGCAGGACTCCCGGGGGGCAGTGGAAGGAGGAGGATGGTTTTTAATTTAGCTGGGAGCAAAAGCATCATACCTTTGCCAGCCTCTTGCCCTCTAGATGTTTTGGACTCTTGCTCCCATCATCCCCATCACCATGTAGTCCTTCTGGCTGGGGCTGATGCAGTCCAACCCATTCAGAAGGCAGCAGGATGGAGAGAACGATGGTATGAGTGAACGGTGGATGAAGTAATTGGATAAATTGCCACTGATAAAGCTGAGGAATATTTTAGATCTGGTTAATGTGTTGCTTGGAAGGAAATAAATCAGCTGATAGTATTTGTCTTATAAAAGTTCTATGATTAAGATATTTGGCAAACACAAAGCACCAAACTTTAGTTGAATGAAGGAGGCTTGAAGGACAGCCACAAAAGTCCACCAGTGGGAGGAAGGAAGGGAAGTGGCTGCCTAGGGACCACTGATCACTTTTCTTTCCGCAGGTTCAAGTATGTGATCGGGATTGGTGTGGGAGCAGGCGCCTATGTCCTTGCCAAGTTTGCTGTAAGTGATCAGATGGTGGGTGGGTGTGTCCTGCATCCTAGCCAGACAAGGGTTTTTAGGTTTTTAAAAAAACTATCAAGGCCCAGCACCATTTTTGGTGTTTTCCAGGGCAGGGACCTGCAGTCTGATCCTTGGCATGCTTACTCAATAAAGCTGATTGCCGGGTAAGAAGAGTGATAGTACTAGCAATTCCTATTTGAAGTGGCCTGGGACTTGCAGCTCAGGGCTTTGGAGAGAAAGCGCTTTCTCCACCCCCCACCCCCCACTCTTTGATTTCTTAACTCCCCAGGGAAGTCTCAAGTTGTGGCTCTGAATTGGACTGACTGTGCCTTGTTACTGGGCAGAGCAGCCTTCCTTGATTTGGTGCCCTCCAAATGTTTTAGACTACAACTCCCATCAGCCCCAGAAAAGCACTTCTCCGCTGGCTGGGGCTGATGGCAGCCGTAATCTAAAAGCATCTGGAGGGCACCAGGTTGGGGAAGGCTAGAGAAGGTTATCCAATCAGTGTATTTGTATTTTTAGATTCTAAAGATATAGCGCTTGCTTTATGATGCTCGCTTTTATGCTCTGTCCCAGTGGATACGTCTGTGAGCCAGAATAAACTCCATCTGCCTGTCTATCTGTTTTGATTTAGCTGATCTTCCCAGATCTGGTTGAAGGCCTTGTTCTTGTCAATGTGGACCCCAATGGCAAAGGTTGGATTGACTGGGCAGCCACCAAGGTGAGACAGCCTCCCCTCCCTGCCGCTACTGGGTGTGTGTCAGAGCCAAGTCTTGCAGGCCAATTGAGGTTTCTGATGCTGCTGCTCAAGTAGACTCATTTCTGGGGACGGACAGCTGAGTGAGGTCTCTTTGGATCCATAGACATCTGTGCAAAAAGCAAAGTCCATGCATCTCCCTTTGACAACCCATACAGAGCAGCCCATACAGAGTGGGGCCACAGGGCATGTTTGGGGGGCAGGTGTTGCTAACATTGTTTTATCCATTTTTAACCTCCAATAATACATAAAATGTGAAAAAAAATCCCCTCCTTTCCGATCAATAAAAAAACTAATTACAATGGCCTCCCTGATTGCTCACTTTTAGTTTGGTTTGCTTAGCAAGCAAGCAAGCAAGCAAGCAAGCAAGCAAGCAAGCAAGCAAACAAACAAACAAACAAACAAACAAACAGAAAGCAATATATTCTGAGGTAATTAGTACAAACGATGAGTACATTTGCCCTCATGTGGCTTGTCCTAATTCACTGGTTCTGTTTCCAGGTATGTTGTTACTGCCTGCCAGTCTTTCATGAAATGATCTGTTTCTGTCTCCTTTCTTGGCTTCTAAATTGCTGTGCTAATTGATCCATAATTAAGAAATCCCAGGGTTTTCTTAACCCAATCCAGGCATGTAGGGGTTTTCATTTTTGTGCTATCTCAAATTGAGCAGCTGTTTACTAATCTCCATCTAGGGTCTTGAATTCTTGCTCAAAATATCCCAGAGTGCAATAACCTGTGCAAAAAAAAATCAATTTTACATCTGTTTGCTTAATCCCTGTGACCTCCCCCCACCCCTCACCGTTTGCACAACTTGAGAAGAAAAGCAGTTCAACCTTCAGCAATGAAGGCAATGAGTGACTTAGCACAGAAGGGTTGAGAGTGGGATGTGTAGAGTGTGCAAATGGCACACAGAGCCTAAACCCTAAAGAGCTTGCTGCTGCCACTCTTCATCATCTGCCACCTGAGGTAGCTGCCTCACTCTGCCTAATTAGAGGGCCAGACCTGGAAGCTGCTCACACATTTAATGTGACAAGCTAGCTCTTTTTCAGTGGGCTACTGGGGTGTGCAGCGTGTTCACATGCAACCATTCTTGGGGCAATTAAAACCCCCACACTTCCCAAAATAAAGCTGCCTGTGGCTCAGTGCAGTGCTGGATCTGTATAGTAGTTACCATAGTCCTTTGCTCCTATTTTCCAGCCTTGTGATGGAGGCTTCTCCAACCTGGAGCGCTGTACCAGAGCACACTGCCATTCCTTTCTGTGGGTGTCACAGCTTGGCACATACTTGGTTGGGTGTGTGATGATGGGTTATCTCAGGAGACAGAGGGCAGGTGGGCAACACTGGGCCATCCCCAGCTGACAAGACAGCTCCTCCCAAGAGTTCTGCTCCCCGCTTGGCTTGGGTCCAAGTGACTGGGTTCTATGTCCACTCCTGACAGTCCATTGCCTGGAATGTGCTAACTGAAATTCTTGACTCACCTATAGGATATTTCAAGCACATAAAGTTCAGTCATCCTTAGCCCATCACAGTGGACTGCCCTATCTTAATATCCCTGAACTGCAGAGGGAGAGGCCTGCTTTTAGTCTGTGCCCTGCCCCCCTGAGTTCACATCTAATTTGGGGCTTCATAGTGACCACAAAATAACACTGATGGGCTCAAAAGCTCAGATGACTTAAAAGGGAATTAGACCGGCCTTTACCAATCAATGGTCTTCCAAATGTTTTGGACTATGTGCATCATCCCCTGCACCAGATAGCTGTGCTGGCTGGGGCTGATGGGAGTTGTAGTCTGGTTGAGGAAGGCTGAATTAGACAAATTTCTGGAACAGGAGAGGATTATCAACAACTATTAGATGTGGAACGTCAATTGGGCTTAGAAAGAAAGTCACACTTACTTCAGGTTCAGAGGGAATCGGAGTGGACTGTTAGTCTGATATTGCAAGGCAATTAATTCTTTACTCTTATGCTCTGCTTTCAACTTTCAGCTCTCTGGCCTGACCAGCACATTGCCTGACACAGTTCTGACTCACCTGTTCAGCCAGGTAAGAAGCATGCAATAGCTATGGAAGGAGCTGGGAGCGGTGGGGGGTGCTTCTCTATTAATCTCCCCCCCTTCTGCTTTTGCGGATGTCAAAGGGCAAGACTGAGACACTTCTTGAAAGCCTCCAGCTGACCCTGTCCAAGAATTACTGGGGGAACCTCTTTAAAAGGACATTGCAGCCTGAGTCACCCATTCAAGGAGCTTGAGAGGAAACCAGGTGGAGGTTGTCACATCCTGATAAAGTGTTGGTTCCTGTGATGCAGCTTGCCACCTAGTTTTGGCAATATTTTAGTGCAAGCCACCAAAAGAGGGCTTGGGTTTTCCACAGTAAAAAATCTAAGATGTGACCCTGTGATGCACAGAGATCTCCAGGTGGCTGCATTTTAAGCAGACACTTACAGGTGTGGAGGGCCTGGGGCAGAGAGGAAGTCCCTGTTTAGTTTCAGCAGTCAATAGCAACAGAATGCCAGAGACTCTGTAAAAGAGATCCAGAGTTCTGCCCCACGAAAACGACACATTTTCAGGGCTGAGACAAAAGCCCTGAGCCAGGCCTGAACGGTAGCAGGGCTCCTTTAAAACTTCACGCAGGTCTCTTCCCAAGGATGAATCCAGAGAGACCATGCTGGGATGTGTGTGTGAGAGAGAATATGAAACCAAGTGAAAAGCCACCTGTCTGCAGCACCCCCCTTCTGGCAGGGTATCAAATACCTTTCCTTACCTAGGATCAGGGGTGGCAGCCAGCCAGCCTGCTCAGCAAACTCAAAATTGCAGGGGTGACCAGACTTCATTTTGTGCTGTGTTTCTAGGCACAGGTCTGCTCTTTAAAGCATCATATCCTAGTGCTTTGTTTCCCCCCCTACACTTTCGCTGCAAAAACCTGCTCTTTACTGCTGAATCCAAGCAAATAGCAATCTGTGGAAAACCCAAATTGTTGTTTGTTCCGATTCAGCATCAAAGGGTGGGTTTTTGCAGGGAAAGTGTCAGGGGCAAGGAAAAGTGCTCAGACAAGGTGCTTTAAAGTGCAGACCTTTCTCTGGAAAATGTGGGGCAAAAGTTAAGTACGGCTGAGTCCTAGGTCTGCAATTTAAGCCTGGCTCTTAAGCGGTGAGCTGTGCCCTGCTAACAGGTGGATCCAGCAGAGTCCTTGGGCTCACAGAGGTGCTTTTCCGGTCGATGCCTCCTCCAGCCCAGAACGGTTGCTCTGGTCCTCAATGGTGCTCTGACTTGGCCTCCTTTCTGTCTGCCCTCTTTCCACACCCACAGGAAGAGCTGGTGGGGAACACAGAGCTGGTGCAAAGCTATCGGCAGCAGATCAGCAGCATGGTGAACCAGTACAACCTCCAGCTCTTCTGGAACATGTACAACAGGTACGTGCAGGGGCTGAAGGAACTGCATGCATCTTGGACCATGCTTTCCTCCCAACAGACAGCTACCACCATACTCTCCCGAATTCCCCCCTTTTAAAATTTGCTTGCAAGCACTATAGCTCACATCCAGTTATGATGAAGCTTGTTTTTAATAATACCTTCAAAAAACTATTTATTATTGTTTTTATTTATTAAAATGTATATACTACTTGATTGTAAAAGCATCCCCTAAAACCAAGCAAATTTTCTATGCTTGACAGAGAGTTTCTTGCAGAATTTTACCAATACTTTGTAAATAAAAGGTGAAACGCCACAGTGTGATCAGAGGCAGAGCTAGCTGCTCTGGCACCCGGAGTGGCATGCACCCGGGGGTGGGGCTAGCCGCCCAGGGGGCAGGGCAAGTGCCCCGCCCTGGGGGTGCACCGCCCATGGTGAGCGTCCTGGGGGGGTGTCACCCCCCCTCAGGGATGACACCTGGGGCAGACCACACCCACCTTGCTCCACCTCTGGGTATGATGCAAATATTGTAGTCCTGCTGAACTCAGACATAGCACAGTGGCAGAGCCCCTGCATGTTTGTCTGCTTCAATTAAAATTCCTCCTTTTTTTCTCAGTCGCAGGGACCTGGACATTAACCGACCTGGGAGCATCCCGAACGCCAAGACACTCCGGTAAGCCATTGATTTGCTCTAGGGAGGAGGGCCCCGAGCAGAGCAGGTCTCTCCTGCTAATCACGTTTCTCCCCTTGGGGTTTGCAGCTGCCCAGTGATGCTGGTGGTGGGCGATAACGCACCGGCCGAAGATGGCGTGGTGAGTAAGGAGCTAAGCTCCAAAGAGTTAATCTTCCCTGCTTGAATGATGTCTGGGATCAAGCTCATAGCATGGGTTTGTCCTTCCCCTAGACTGCAAGCTTGTCTTTTCTTTGAAGGCTGGGGGGAGGTGGGTGGCAGGTACTGTATTTAAGAACCATTAGAGGGCTCCTGAGGATGCCTTTGCAGACTTCAGGCTAGCCTTTCCCACCCCGCTGAGCCTGGCATTCTGTTTTGTTTGCTGTGACTGCATGAAGCACTTCCTGTTACCCCATTGCCTGCTGTCTCTCCCCCCCCCCCCCCCAAGCTTTGGGAAAGAGAGAGAATGAGAGAGAGAGAGAGAGAGAGAGAGAGAGAGAGAGAGAGAGAGAGAGCTGCAACCCCCCCCCCTCGGCTCCTAAGGGGATTTATTTATTTATTATTTATTGCATTTACTTCCCACTTATTTTTTATTATTTTTATTTCATTGCATTTATATCCTACCTTTGTCTCCAAGGAGCTCAATGTGGCTCCTGATCTAATCCTCACAACAACCCTGTGAGGTAGTTTAGGCTGAGAGATGCAGTGATTGGCTCAAGGTCACCCTGTGAGCTTCATGGCCAAATGGGGATTTGAATCCCTAGTCTCTCGGTTCATAGTCCAGCACTGTAACCCCTACACCACACCCCCTATCTTTATTGTTTGAGTCATAGTTAAAAACTGGACTGTCACATTCCTTTTATTTATTTTAATTGTTGTTGCCAAAGCTGTACACCACCCCCATTTTGCTAATGTTTCCCTGTTTTTGAGGGTTTACTGCAGCGCCAAAGCTACAGGGAGGTTAGCCAGGTTTTTTGGCCCAAGTGAAGCTTCCAGAGGGGTGCCATTGAGGCTCCCAGCCTGTGTGTGTGCGTGCACAAATGTGCGAGGGGGTTCCAAACTGGGTCTTTGACCTGGGTGAAATAAAGCCTAGTTTCGTCCATGGTGTACTGAACCTCGGAGGCTGATTGTGTTGGCTGCTGGGTCACACCACGTGCAGGACAGGTGATGCTTGTGCTTCTGGACTTGATGCTATTTTGAAACTCTGACTTTGCTGTTTGTTAGGTTGAATGCAACTCCAAACTGGATCCAACCACCACCACTTTCCTGAAGGTGAGATAGAGGAAGGGCAAGTCTTCAGGACAGGCCCTAATCCCTAGTCCACTCTCCCCCACCTCTAGATCTCATTCTGTGTAAGTGATTTTGATTCCATCAAAATTTGCTCTCCCCTTCTTCCTCCCACTGGACTTGTAAGGGCCAAGGACAAGGGTGCAAAGTCTTATGTATCTATACCCCCGAACCCAATTGAAAATAGGAGCCATTGAGACACCCAGTTGGGATGGTCGTGTTTACCCCCATTTACTTATGAGCCACAGTTCTGGAGATGATGTATAATAGGAGCTACAGGCATTGCACAGAGGTCTTATAGCACAGGGTGGAAGGCCACCAGCAGGGGGCACTCTAGTTCTGGATATCTTGCATTTAAGGTGAGTGGGGATATTGGCCCACAAGACCCCACTGACTTTGTGATTGGTGCAACTTGGGCTGGGCCCTTCTTGCCCTTTGGGAAGGGGAGCGGGGAGGCTGTTTCAGAAGCCACAGCCCTTCATTAGACATCATGGCAGCCTAGCCTTTCTAAAAAGCACAGCGTGTCAGCCCTTCCCTTAAACTGTGTGCTTGCAAAAGCTGCTGCTGCTTCCAGCTCTCTTTCTCCAAATGGGGTTCTGAGTCTGGAGGAGGCAGCCCTTCTGCTTGCCTCCCCCCCCCCAACAGATAGGGATTTGGCACCTGAGCCTCCTAATGTCTAGCTTTCCCTTCACTAGTTGAGGATGTCGGCCATCTTGAAAAGATGGTGGCCATATCTGGTTGGTTGATTGGTACAGAGTGGCATTGACTGAAGCCAATGGAATCTGGGATTTGCAGGCGCCAGGCCCAGCAGTGACTCAGGGGCCCCTTAAGACTGTACTCAAAGCCTAACCCAACCTGCTGCCTTGCTGATGTTTTGGACTGCAACTCCCATCAGCCCCAGCTAATGACTGGGTGATGGATGCAATTGAGGGGAGGGGGGGTTGGTCACCTGGAAAGGAAGGTGAAGCTTGTCTGACTCAAAACTCTGTTTTCCACCCAGATGGCTGATTCTGGTGGGCTCCCTCAAGTCACACAGGTGAGTTCTTCCTTTTCCTCCCTGCTCTTGGTTATTAGAAGACCTTCTGTGGAGCTCAGAAACCTGCGTCTGGGTGTGCCTGGGCACTTAGGCTGGGTGGGATTCTCCCACCTCTCTTCATTTCATCCAAAACTCTCTTCTGAGTTGCGTCCTGCTCTAGGATTAGTTGTTGCAGGGATGTTGTTTTGAAGAAAACCCACATTTTGGTTCCAAGCAGTTTAAAGCAAAGCAAAACCTAAATAGCTCCCCCCCCCTTTGCTTGGTGATGGGGAGTTTGTGCAACTGGGCAGGGCAGGGGGAGGAGGAAGAGAAATAAAAATAAGATCAGAATTTAGATTCACAAACTGGATTTAAAATACAGAATCTGAATTTTAAAAGCTCAGATTCAGAAGATACTGGGCTCATCCACATGTGTCTAATACCCATGTCCTGAGCTTGATACACACACACACACCCGCTATTTTTGCAATGTCTGGTTGTAGGTGCTTTTCTTTCTGTTTTTCATCTGCATCCCTCTGATTTCTTGAACAGCCTGGAAAACTGACGGAAGCATTCAAGTATTTCCTTCAAGGGATGGGCTACAGTAAGTATTTGTCTAGTTTGAGGGATCAGTGTGCTCAAAAACTGTGTTTGTGTAACTGAGGGATTGTAAGAGATGTTCATGTGTTTGTAATTGGAGAGTGTAGAAGCAGGTGACTTAGCAGAGGATAATTTCCTTTGGTCTACATTTGTAATGAACTGGCTTAATTTGTACCTCCCAGAATAATATTTGGATGAGAGTATAATTATTCTTTGGATTTCACACTTGGTCAGTATCTGAATTTTATGATGCAGTTGTCAGCTCAAAGAGTGTACCAAAACATTTATTTTAGGATAAAGCATGTTTTAAAATGCATACATAAGACTCATATGGGTTTAAATTTTTATTTTGTGATCAATTCAGAGTCAAATATGTATTTAAATATGGGTTTTTGTATGGACAGAATGGACTTATGAGCAAACACTGGCAAATCTGGCACATACTAGATATGATCCACCCAGCCCTTCTCAGCTCAGACTGTGACCACATTTAAAGCTGTATTGTTCCATTATAAACAGTCATAGGTTCTTAAGGTGATGAGAGCTATTAGAAGGCTCCTATCCTCCCACCCCCCTCCAAGCTACAATTTCCAGAGTAGTTTAACAATCATTCTTTCTTCCTTGGGAAGCTTGCAGCTCTGTGAGGGGAATATGGGTTTCCTAATAACTCTCAGCAGCACCCTTAACAAAATACAGCTCCCAGAATTCTTTGGGGGAAGCCATGACTGTTCAATTGGAATGCTACTGCTTTAAATATATAGTGTAGGTGTGGTCTCTACGCATTTAATGTGCTCCCATGGGTCCCCACTTCAGCTCCAAACAGATTACTAGCCCTGTTGTTGAGAGCCTGCTCCTGGACAAGGTTCCTCCATCACGGGCCGTGGCCTGCCTGGATGTGCCATACAGAGGCAGTGAGCCGTTAGTGTGTTTATGATCAAGGAAATGGGTGTGTTTGGGTGTTCTTTGCCTGATATTTCCCAGTTCTGTGCATGTCTGTGACACCATGAGAACAACTCGCAGTCAGCTCCAGGATAAATGGTTTTGGGAATTAGCACATGGAGCGTGGCCAGGGCTTTGCATCAGAGAGATGTCAGAGCCCAAAGGGCATTTTGCACTTCTTTCAGTGTGGATTTAAAGACCCGTTATCTACCAAACATTTCAGATCTGTTCTTCTCTTCTCCCAGTCCTAATCACCCTGGTCAGAGAGAGCTTGGCCTGAGCGACATTAGGTATCTCAGTAATAAATGATAAACAAAAATCATAGAAGCATGGAGTTGGAAGGGTCCCAAAGGGTCGTCTAGTTCAATCTCTCCAATGCAGGAATAATTTGTATGTGTGAAAGTCTTCCTGCCATTTTTGTCTCTTTTTCTTTTTCTCTTTCTCTCTCTGATTATCGGTTGTGATGTTCTTGTCTTGTTTCTCTGCTGTTGATCAGACAAGCCTTGAATGTGTGATGTTCCAAAATAAAAGCCTCTCTTGCCCTCCCAACCCTCAACCAGACTCTCTTTGCTTCCACCTCCTACTCAACCTCCCCTCCATATCTCTCTTAGTTGCGTACCTGAAGGACCGAAGGCTGAGTGGAGGATCAGGTATCCCCTCCCCCAATGTCTGCTCACTGTCACATCCACATGCTGCATGTACCCCTCGCCCCCGTCCTCTCCTTATTGTGCATTGCTGCTGTACAGAGTGTGCTTTTCTGCTGCAGCTTCCATAGTTGGTCCTGCAGTAAAGAGACAGGCAAGTAAACAGGCGACTGAGGCTGACAGAAAAAGAAGCATCTGCCCTCCCCCTGCTGCATCTGTAGCATGACTCACACACTATGGGAAGCGCACAGCTATGTCATTCCAATGGCGTTTGTTGAAACAGATGAGTTTTCCCAAAAAAAGATTTGCCGCTGTGCTTTCCAAGGCAGCCTTCCTCATTCTGGTGCTCTGCAGGTGTTTCAGACTGCAACTTCCATCAATCCCAGCTTCCTATGGCCACACTGACTGGGGCTAGTGGGAGCTGTGGTCTGAAACATCTGGGAGGTACCAGCTTGCAGGAGGCTGGCCAAAAGCATCCTGAGTGTGTTGTTGGTGTGATACCTTCCTGCTGATAGTCACATCTTCCCACAGAGAGATGCAACAGCCAGGTTGTTTGGCAGCAGTATCACACCTGGCTGAATCCCAAAACACGCTGTTCCTGGGGGTTTGCAATTTCTCCTCAACAGCCATGCATGTGCACTTACAAATCCTAGGGTGTCCCTCTTGGAAGATTTTTTTTTAAAGAAGGTTAATGACCAGGTGTGGCATTTTCACATGTCTTGTAATTATGAGTGCACCCATGACTTCTTGGATTTTGTGCATCTTGGCACAGAAAGGGGATTGTGCTCAGCTGAACTGCAGAGTTGGGGGCCCTGTTCATGGGCAGATGCACAAGAGCGGAGTCAGCATGGCCCTTGACCAGCGTGGGATATAAGACCATGCAAAAAGGAGGAAAGGCTCTCAATAGGAGGAGAGAGGGCTATCAATAACTACTAGCCACGATGGGCTGTTCTGCCTCCACAACCACAGGTAGCAATACTTCTGAATACCTGTTGGTGAAAACCAGAGAGAGTGCTGTTGTGCTTGGGTCACGCTTGCTGGTTTCCTGCAAGCATCTGCTTGGCTGCTGAGATGTTGGGGATTGTGTGTCAATGGCAATGCAGGGCACACAGGGGGTGCATCCAGGAGCAGAGAGTCACTTTGCTTCCCACCTTGTCCCACCACAGCCCTACCTGCTACCTAGTTTTCCCGGTCACCTGTGCCTCTTGCAGCGGTGAGGGAAGCAAAAAAAAAAAGGGGGGGATGATGGAGCCTCAGAACAGTGGTAGAATAATTTATTTTGCAGCTTGACATGCCCCATGTGTGTTTTGGCACTCCGCAGTCTTCGGGAGCAACTGGGTCACATTCTGCTTGTTGTGGCTGTTTGCTTAGGCCAGGGTTGGCTTCCCCTGCAGCCCTCCAGATGTTGCTGGACCCTGACCTCCATCATCCCAAGCCTTTGGCCAGGTTGGCTGAGAGGGTAAATGGCGGGCTCCTGTACTTAGAGCACATCATTCTGAAATTCTTCACACAAGCCATCGTCTGGCAAGCCACCCACTGTCTCCTACACAGTCAGCTTGGTCATGTCTTTGGGGTTTTATTGCTGGGCTGGTTTGTCTGCCTTCCACAACCTGGTGCCTTCCAGATGATTTGGACTATGAATTCATGGAGGAGAGGGTGATCGATGGCTACTAGCCATGGTGGCTATGCTCTGCTTCCACAGTCCGAAGCAGTAATGCTAGAACACCAATTGCTGGAAATCACAGGAGGGGAGAGTGTTCTTGTATTCAGTTTCCCGTTTCCCACAGGCATCTATGAGAACAGAATGCTGGACTAGATGGGCCATTGATGTGATCCAGCAAGCTCTTTTTTGTGCCCTTGTGTTCTTATGCCTCAAGAGTTGGTGCATGGCTAGGGCTTGAGTGGCTGAAGGCTGCTGGGCTTTAGGCGCCCTCTGAGGCCAGGGGCTTGATGTTGCTTCTTCCCTCTCCTGTGGCAGCTTTGCTCGTCTTTGTGGCGCTCGCTCCTCCTGGACCCTCCCTGGTCCGCTTTTTGTCCCCGGCAGAAGCATTGATGCTCTCTCTCTCTTTCTCTCCCTGTAGTGCCCTCTGCCAGTATGACGCGCCTGGCCCGCTCCCGCACGGCTTCCCTCACCAGCGCCAGCTCTGTGGAGGGCGGGGGCAACCGCCCAAGAGCCTGCACCCACTCGGAGAGCAGCGAGGCCATGGGGCAGATCAACCACACCATGGAGGTGTCCTGCTGAGGGCCTCCACCTTACTCCTCCTCGCCGTCTTCTTCACGGGTGACCTCGAGGGCCCACTCATCCAGTCACTCTCCAGCTGGCTCCATCCCCTGCGGCTTCCTGTGGCTTTAATTTCTTTTGCCGTCTTTCTTTTCCTTTCACATTATGGAATACAAAGTTGGGAGGGGGGCATAGGGAGAGTGGGAAGCAGCAGCAGCTTGATGTCAATGGCCACCTCCACCCATAGGCCCAGGTGCCATTTTGAACCAGGGAGATTCCCTTGGGTTGGTTTCTAGCTGGCTTGGAAGTGGCAGGCATGTCCCTCTGCACAGCTTGAGGCAAGGCGAGCAGGAGGGATGTTTTACACCTGCCTAGCCAGGGTGCCTCTCCTTCAGAAAAGCCACTCACCCAGTGAGTCAGAAGGGGGAGAGTGTTCTCGTGGGCCCTTCAGCCTAGATGCCCAACAATTAATCCACAATGTACCCATGCAGTGGTTTACTTACTTTATTTATTTTCAGACACTTATATCCCTCCTTTTCCTTTTCCAAGGAGCTCAAGGTGGCATACATGGTTCACCCCTCCTCATTTAATCCCCACAACAACCCTGTGAAGTAGGCTAGCTGAAAGAGGCAGTGACTGGCCCAAGGTCCTCGTCTGACACTCCAACCACTGGTTCAGGAAGGAGGGAAATTGCAACCTTGAAGGCAAATGCCTCTTAGTTTCTACCCTTCTCTTTGGCTTTGGAGCACAAGCTTTTTAGTTCCACAGCTTTGGAAAGCCTTTTTGGCGGCTGACTCTGTGCCGGCAGGTTTTGTTGGAAAGACAACGGAAATTGGGGCTTAACTGGGTAGGAACATGCACATAGAGTCGAGCCGTTTCTCCAGCTGCTGTAGAAGACCACCCTGGGGGTTCTATTGCATCATTTCCTTCCCCTACATGTAAATTCAGTCAAAAGCAGAAAGTGGGAAGTTGTGTGCGCCCCCCCCAATACTAGGAATGAGCAGCAAGACTTTCCAAGCATAAGGGGTAGGGAAAGGTCATAGTTGGTTTTAGGATTTGTTTGGGGTTTCCTCAAGCCTTTTAACCAGTGCTATAAATGGCCATTGGGTAACACTTGTTGCAATATAAGCTGCCCCTACTACCATAGCTTATTAATTTTTTTAAAAGGACAATCAGTGGCAGGAATCAAAAACACAAGGGCACATTTACGCATGTTTAGAGCATGCTAACCCTTGTGGCTTTCCCCTCAGGAATAGTAGATTCTTGATACTCTTGCACAATAACTGTTCCCAGGGTCCTTCCCTTGAAGGAAACCCCCCTAGAAAGCAGTGCTGGGTTGTGCATATGCTTTTAGGCTCAGCAGGAATAAGTAGCAGAAGCTTATCCAGCCTCAAGGAGGGAAAATGGGGCCCAGGAACATGGCATTTATTTAGTTATTTAAAATATTTGTTTCCTGTTCTTGAGCAACAGTCCCAGAACAGGGTACATGAACTATTTTAAAACACGACACAGAAAATAAAAACATAAAAATATTCCCAACGAGGCAGGCACCCTTGGGGGTGTCATACTCCAGCCTCTACTGTGTAAGGCTTGTGTTGATGGGGATAAAGAGCTTTCTCCCCCAAAACAGCCCCATAGGGGACTGGTCACATCTCCTCCATGCTCCCACCTGTATGAAAAAACAGGTAGCCTCATGGAAAGCCCTGATCCCGAAGTTTTGTCTGTGGCCCCCTCTGCACCTCAGGGATATGATGGATCATGTGAAGGTGCTGGGATATCTGCCCCCAGACTGTGCCTGTCCACATTAGATGCTGTATCCACTTAAGTTCTACTCTGAGTAGAACTAGCACTGGATAGAGGCCATTGTTCCAATTAACCCACAGGAGCACCCAGTCTCTCGCCCTCAAGACAGCAGCCTCTGTGGTTTCCCTTATGAAATATTTCATCTGGTATTTATTTACTCACTGTAATGTCATCACAGTTAAGGGGGGGAGAAAAAGGCAATGTTCATTTGAATTTCCTCCCCACTCTTTTCCTGTTGAGTAGATTGTAAGCCTGTGAGCGGGGGTCTTCTTGTGTTTTAATATCTGTATGGCTGTATGGCACTTAGAAAAAAATAGACTCTTTAATAAGCATTAAATGATAATTACCCTTATATTCAAGAAGCCACCCATAAGTTCCGTTGGTCCTTTCATTAGATGGAGGTTCTCAGGGGGGCAATTCTATATGCATTAATTAACGTTACAGGATACGTTCCCCCAATTCCAGTAAAGAGGCTTGCGGGGTCCTCACTTCTAAAGATGCCCTGTTTGCCTAGCATCCAGCCCCTTCATTCTGTCCCCTCACGATGTGGTTATGCTTCGTACTAGCATGCCACCCGGTCATCCTGTGCTTTGTCCTGCCTGACTTTCTGAAGGATCCCCCCGCAACCACCTGAGTGCTCTCTGGGACAGTGCCTCATTTCCGTTCTGGCTTACTGGCAGCACCACAAAACCAGAGGGAAGCAAACCTGTGTGTCCTCTAGGATAGGTCTCAGGCAGCCCCCCACCCCACCCCCCGTGGCTCTGGGGCTGTTAATTTATTGAGGTCTTTCCATTTCAATTCATCTTGGAACCCCTTTCAGAGTTTTGAGGAGGAACAGTTAGCAAGAATTTGCCTTCACATTTCTTCTCAAGTTCCGCACATTCATGCCTTTGAAGAGACTATTCTCCCTACTCGCTCTGCATTACTGTAAGCCTGCTATTGACGTGGAACCAGAAAGGCTCTTGTCCATGCCACTCTGGGCTCCAAATGAGCCAATATACCCTTCTCCTTCCTTTCCCCAAACTGCTGCTGGACCACCCAGCCCATCGTTCTTGTTGAATCCCAAATGCATCCTTACCGCGTCCTGATCTCATGTCAGACACTCAGTTCTTTTTACTGATGAAACACCCCACCCACATCACCAATCTTGCACATTGCTGCATTTCCACACAAGCAAAGAGCTTGAAGTGGGGTTTGGCCCAAAGAGCAACAAGCAGCTTGCGAGGAGTTCTGTCTCGCCTCTCTGCTACTCGGCAGGCTTTGCACCTGACTTTCTTGCTCCTGACAGTGCGCACGTCAAGGGGTATATATGTGTGCGTAGCCAGGCATCTTTGCATTTAAATGGTTTGATGTTGCCACAAGCAGTCCAGACACACTCTCTGTTTGATGTAATCCTCTAATCTCTGAATCTTTTATTTTGTGTGCTTCCTTCTAAACTTTAAATATGAATGACTGAAGGCTACTAGGACCCTCTTTTACTGTAGATCAGCTTTTGCCAACCTGGGACCCTCCAGAGGTTGTTGGATTACAGCTCCCATCAGCTCCTCAGCATCACACAGCCAAGTTGGCTGGAGCTGAAGGAAGTTGCAGGAGAGAACACCTGCTGGAGGGCACCTGGTTGGAGGAGGCTGCTGTAGATATTGTTGCCTTTTTTCTTGATGTGTTCTTTCAGATGAGATAGATCTATAAATTCCTATATATTATATTTATCTTGGATTCCACCCCTGCCATTTACTTGTAGCAATTGGCAACCAATGTGCAGCTTTTCATTTGAAGGTGATCTAGCTATTACTGTGGGGTGGGGGTGGGGGGAATTGGATTTTTTTAAAGAAACATTTTCCTGATTAAGGTGGAATTTAATGGATTTCTTTTTTCTGTATGAGGTGAAATGTAATATTTTTGTGCATGATGGTTGTTGATGCTCTCTGGTTGCATTGATGCCACAATATCTACAAAATGTAAAACAAGGCAAACAAACAAACCCATTGATGTAGAGAGGATTATTGTGTTGAAAACTAATAAAGATATTAAGATCAAGCAGACTCACTTTGCAGTCAAAGCGGCAACTTATTCACAAGTGCCACATTTATTTATTTACTCTTAGCAGAATCCAATATATCAGGGCTGGGGAACCTTCCAAGCCCAGGGGCCAGATTGTGACCTCCCTTGAGGCAACTTGTAGGTGGGTGGGGGGAGCTGCCTACCTGTCAATCACCTGATGTCATAATGAGATCAGGTGACCTTTTTCTGACTATTTTCCACAGCACTTTGAATGGCGCTTCTGAAGAAATCCCATTCAGAGCATTCTGAATATTTTTTACATGCACCACCCCTCCAAAAAAGTTGTGTTGACACATGCCATGTGATGAAACTCCTTTGCGTTGATTCAATCCATAAACCAGTGGTTTTCAACCAGTGTGCTGTGGCACCCTGGAGTGCCTTGGTCTCTGTTCCTCTTTCCTTCCCTCCCGCCTCTGATGCTCTCTTGTGTCTTTGCCTCCCAAAGGCTTGCACAGCTGTCTGTTGCAGCAGTCATGGCTACATGCTCCCTAGGTGAATGAATGGTGCCTCTGGGACTGGTCAGGGGGTGCTCCCCAGTCCCCTGTGGGGCAGTGTGAGGAGGCACCTCTTTTTGGGGTGGGATGAGGGGCAGCTCAGACCAGGAGCAGCAGCTGTGGCTGCCCAGAGAACTCCCAAGGAGAGGGGAGAAGAGAGGAGGCTGAGGGAACACTCCACAAGGGAGGGTGTTCAAAAAAGGGGTGAGGGGCTACCAGCTCTGCAGGCAAGGTGTGACATAATTGGGCTCCTCAGCCCCATAGGGGTGCCGCAGAAAGAATGCAGTTGGTCAAGGGAGCCGTGGACCCATAAAGCTTGAAAACATTTGCCATAAGCGATTATATTTTCCAATGTGATTTATGCCACCATCTGCCAATAATGTCCTCATGCATTCTACTTAAGACAACAGGGCAGCCTCTATACAAAAGAATAAATGGACACAAATGGACATCAGAAATGACAATATCAAGAAACACGTGGGGAAACATTTCCACTTCCCAGAACCCGCTATAATTGACATTAAGATGGATATACTGGAACAAATGAATTTCAAAGGGAGACTGCAACCTGTAGAGAATGTAATTATTACAACTGCTAATAGCAGAATACCCTCAGTGCTCTTCTGCATTTCCTCTCAGTGTTTACAATTCTCTTCCTCAACCATGTAGACCTACAACTCAGGATGTAATGATCTCATGCATCTGTTGAACTGGACTGCTGTCCGCGAAAGCTTAAGCCATCATAATAAATGTGTTGGTCTCTGAAGTGCTACAAGGCTCTGACTTGCTGCTTCTTGCCTTGACGCTCCAGGTGAACACATCCAACAGCAACTGCTGCTCTCCTCTAACAAACAGGGGTGAGAGGAGGAGAATAGCCCACAAAGAAAGGTGAGGGTAGAATGGGCAGCCCCCTGGCAAAGCACAATTGCTTCCTCTGTTCCCTTTGCCATATCTCAGGGGTAGGAAACACTTTTCATCCCAAGGGCCAGATCCCCTTGTAGGGAACCTTTCAGGGGCCAGATATGAATGATGGGCAGGGCCAGAGGCAAAAGTGGGAGGAGCAAGACATTTGACTCTTAATCTTTGTGCAGTAGGCTCCCTTGCAGTCGTGCAAAACCCAGATTGCTACACCTACAAAAACGTCTCTCCATCCAGGCAAGTGAGAGGCCTTCTCAACATTCAAGAATATATTCTAGCCAAGGAGAAACAGTTGCTGTGGAGCAGGACCAGTGAGCAGAACGCGAATGGTTGAAGGGAGACCTACGGGAAGTGTGTCAACTGCATGCGGGAACTGTGAAAAAAAGCATATTTGACTCCAGTCCGCCTTGCACATATTACTAGAGTTGGTTCCCGCATGTATCGAAAGAACTTACTGGCACTTGCACAAGTGCTTAACTTTTGGAAAGAACCGAGAGCTCCGTCGGAGGCCCTGAGGAAGAGGAGCAGCAGCAGCCCAGCTGGGGCAGAAGACGGAGCGAAGCGCCCCAGGGCTCTTTGGCGCACTGCCCGTGGTTGCTAAAAGCGGCTTTGTAACGATATCTTAAAAAATAACGGGGCGGCCAGCGGAACTCCCTGCTACGAGGGCACGGAGGAGAGCGAGCGGCTGCCTAGTTGCCAGGCAGCTTCAGGGACGTTCGCTGGGTACCGCGAAATAGCCCCTCCCTCCTGGGCGGGGTTTTGAGGCTCCGCCCCGTAGTGTCAGACGAGCCTTTTCCCCGCGCGCAGGCACACCCGGACATTCGTAGTTCCGGGTGCGTCCAGCATGGCGAAAGCGGCCAAGTACGCCAAGGTGGGTTTGGCGGCCGGAACGCGGCCTGAGGGGCGGCTAGTGGGCGACGGGGAGGCCTCAGCACCCCGCTCTCTCTTTCTCTCTGTGCTCCGCAGGTGGAGGAGGAGGAGGAGGCGGCGGTGAGTGAATCGGACGCCCTCTCCGCCTTCCTGGGCTGGTGCGCCGACGCGGGCCTGGAGCTGAGCGCTAAGGTACGGCCCGCCAGGGGCTTCCGCGGGCCCGAAGGGGAGAGACTGGCCGAGGGGGAAAGGCCCCTCCATTCCCCTCCCCCAGGGAAAAGCAAGAGGCTTCCTTGCCGAGGCCCCGTGGCCAGGTGTTAAGGGGAGGCCGCTGTTCGTTCATTCAAATTCCCTTTGAATTTCACCTGCCTTTGCGGGTGACTCCTACTCCCAGGCGGCTCACACAACACAGGGGGAGGAGGTGCGGTTCCCAGCAGTAAAGGAGCGGAAGGTAGTGCAGAACCACCCGGAAAATTCAAGCCGAAATGAAACTTGTAGCAGTAAATATGCACCTGGCCTAATAATAAAATGCTTTAAAACAAAAACATGCATCCAAAGGAACCTGGCAGCAGCAAACAACAGGAACCAGCATGAATAAGATAATGAAAATGTGGAGTTTCCAGACCTGTAGTAACTTTAATCTTGTTACTTCACATGCATCAATAAGCACCATTTTACTCGGCATTAATCTAGTCTCGCTCCTTTTCCTGCTTCCATTCTAACAGCTGCTAATGGTGAGTTAATATTGCCACTCTGGGGGAGCTAAAATAATTAGAAAATGGCTGTATCACTCTTTAGTCACTTGGCTTGTGTTGCCGGGAAATTGGAAGGGGGGGAGAGTGACCCCCCCAAACGAGAAAATAACAGCAACATATCTGCAAAGGCATTGCATCTGCAAGGAAAGCTCAGCTCAGGAGCCTCTGACTCCTCACTGGACCCCAGGTCTCCAACAAAGGAAAATAGCAATTCACTGATAAATGTATCTATGTACTGGCTGAGTGGGAAAACTTCAGAAATTCATAAGAAGCCACTTGTATTAATCTTCTCAGTTCCAATGGCATTTAGGACCCAGGGAAGTGAGGTATAAGGGGTGGAGTGAGAGAGCCCACTGTAATCCCCAAGGTGTACAGTCCCAGTCCATCTGCAGGGCCTTCCTAAGGAGTCATGGCTGGTGATAGCCCAGACAAGAAAAAGGGTTTGACTTGACTCGGGGATCAGGGAACTGTAAATGCTTTCCTTTGTACTGTGATGAAGTGTGAAAGACTGTATTTGAGTGACAGGGGCATGCCTGGATCTCAGCTTCTACCTGAGACCACACCTTTTCTGTGACATATCTATGTCTTGATGATGCATCTTGATGTATTATGGGAAACTTCATGGGCTTCATCTTTGTGGTAGTAGGAAGTCTTGTTGCAACAATAAAGATCAGGCTCCAAGGACTCCCGGTTACACTTGTGAGTACAAAAGGGTAATTAATCTATTAAGGGTTGGCTTTTGTGATGCTAACCAGGGACCTGTAACTAAGGGTTGTAGTAAAAAAAGCAACCTTTTGGAGTTTGAGAAAAAACTTTCTTTTCCTGTGTTGTAGGTCAGTGTGAGCAGAGAGGGCACAGTAGCTGATTATGGCATGGTGGCCAGGGAAGACATTGAGGCAGGAGAAGTCCTTTTCACCATCCCAAGAACAGCAGTCCTTTCGCAGTACACAAGCCCCCTTTCTTCCCTACTAGAGAAAGGTACAGGAATGGTTTTTGGGGGATTCTGTAGCTTCATTAAAAGCTTCATGTTCATTGGGCAACCTGTCCAACCAGGTGCCCTCCAGCTGTTTTGAATTACAACTCTCAGCCCCAACCAGCATCAGTGTGCTTTCTATCATATAGAATAGCCTTTGCTAAGCAGGTGTCCTCCAGATGCTATTGGACTATAACTCCCACCAGCCCCACTTGGCATAGTACATATGCACACACACAGTACCCTCTATTAATATATCCATATTCTCTGCATGTGTCTGGTTGTGCTAAAGGAGGCAGAGGACCCCAGATTGCTGACCTATGGTGTACAGTATTGACAGCCAGTCATGGTAATGATAGGAATTATAGTCCAACAGCTGGAGGGCACCAGGTTGATGGAAGGCTGATATAGAGTGTGCTATTGTCCTACAAAGAGAATGTGCATGTTGATACTTGTAAAAGGGGTGGAGGAAACAGAAAGCTCCTCAGTAAGCTTCCAGATTCTTCAGAATGCACCAAAATGTGTCATCCTTGAGTGAGATTGGAGAGTTGTGTTCTCAACTATGGACGTAGGTTTCTGGCTGATTTGGTTTGCTCTTTTAACAGATAATAGTTCTGGCGTTCTTACACTCTATTTTATTTACCTTTAATAGCGCAAGCCTCTCTGGAGAGTCAGTCCGGCTGGGTTCCGCTCCTGCTTTCTTTGCTTCATGAGTCCACAGCCAGTGATTCTCGTTGGGGGCCTTATTTGTCATTGTGGCCTAACTTCAGCGGTCTGGATCACCCCATGTTTTGGTAAGAGGGGAGGCTGTTTGGCTGTGTTCTGCCAGCGCCCAGCTTCCTCCGGTAAATCAGTTGCAGTACATCTTCACCAAACAAATTTGGAGTCCAGAGCAGAGTCAACCACCTCAAGGATGCTTGTGAAGCATGCTTGCAGTAGCTCAGAAAATGAGGCTGGGCTGGGCATGGTCAGGTGCTTGTGCTGGAGCATATCTTCATGACTCCAGTCCTAGGGCTTTTCATTCCCCCTTGTTATGCCAGAAGATGCAGGCGGGCACTGTAGTTTCTTCAATAGGAAAAAATCAAAGACTTTTGACACTGGTGTTACCAGCTTGGTGGTGCTTGAGATGTTTGATTGAGAGGCTAATTTATTTCTGGATGATAATGGTGACAGGTTTGTGTCTACCCACCTCCACCTCTTTGTTCACACTTTCTTAAGAATAGGTTTAAAAACACTTGAGAGTGGGTCATCTAAACAACAGTCACTTGAGAATCAAATATTAAGCTGGTGTTAATAAGTGCTTCTTTTTATGATGGGGTGGGGGGAGTGATGTAGAGAGTAGTATAATGAAAGGGTGTTTTGGTGAGGGAGGTGCATAGAATGCAGAAACCACTCTCTAGTCTCGGATTAGGAAAACTAGAATGGTTTGAGAATACATATTGGATCTTTCAGATACCAAGGTGATAGCTAGATCTCAGATGAGGAAGTAGCCAGCTTGTCAATACTGTTCAGCCCAAGTGAGCAATCTGGGGGACTTTACTTTCTTCAGCACAGCTAATCCACCCAGTCTGGAGAGGAAGAGAAGATGGGGCTATGGATGAAGGAGATAGAGGGTGCTTGGTGTGGGGGTTTGTGTGTGTGTGCATGCATTCATGAGAGAATGGATGGAGTGAAGAGGGAGAAAGAAAGTGGATGTTCCATCCACTTTCTGCTTGGGTGCCACTTCTGCAACTGGTTTGTAGTGCCTTGCTGCTTTCTGGCCAAGAGAGTGTAGCCTGCTGTACAGGAACCATTTTGATTGTTTACTTACTTGGCTTCTTGCTTAAAGAAAGAAACTGCACCTTCTGCTTGCTGTTTTGTACAGGAGTAAAGAAGAGCAGATGAGACTTCTGCAAGGAACAGGGATTCCAGAAGCTGTGGACAAGGACTTGGCCAATATCCAGACAGAGTATTCCACCATCATCCTGCCTTTCCTGAAGGCCCACCCAGATATATTTGACCCTGAGGTGCACACTCTGGAGCTCTACAAGAAGCTGGTGGCCTTTGTCATGGCATACAGGTGAGAGAGAGAGAGGAAAGGTGGGAGCCATGAGTGGTCACTCTCTAAACTGCCGAGGGGCGAGCAGGTTGTGTACTGTTGTCTTCCATCTGGGACACTGTGGTTTGGAGTTTCAAGAGAGGGCACCTGAGAAACAGTCAGGTTGAGAAACTAAATATATGCAGGAAGTGAGTTGATAAGAGGAGTCCCAGATGGGGTTCAGTTTTTGGTGAACTGAGAAGGCAGAAAAGCAAAAGTTGCCTATCAACAAAGAAGAGAAGTGTCACTGCTGTGCCTCTCTTCCTTTCCACATCTCTGGCCTTGGACAGTTGGAACTTTCCTTGCATAAACCACAGCAGGGATGGGGAACCACAGGCCCAGAGGCCAAATGTGCCTACCTGGCCCTCTGCTGGCCCTTGGCACTCTTCCCCAGGCTGTGCCTATCAGTAGCCCTGCTTTACATCTTATTTGAATGTTTTTGCCTGACTGGAATGTGTCTTTGAACTCTGATAATGCTTCTTGCTTGCTTGGATGAAGGACGGGGTTTGAGGTAGCATGTGTAGAAACGAGCCTCCTGTGGGAAGTTAAGCTTTCCATCCTTCGCTCTGCCTTCCTTTGCCTCTGGCCCCTC
Organism: Podarcis filfolensis; assembly: GCF_964270895.1. NCBI lineage: Eukaryota > Metazoa > Chordata > Lepidosauria > Squamata > Lacertidae > Podarcis > Podarcis filfolensis. Next base: position 52,780,687 of record NC_139611.1, on the reverse strand, counting down.
CTAGGTTGCACCTGTAGAGAATGCGGCCCTCAGACTGGAAATGGTTCTGCATCTCTGCTCTAGTGACTGTCTTTACAGTTGAGCGTGCATGTAAACTGGTATGTTGAGGCAGTAATATACAAATGAACAAATAATGCATGTTAGAGTAGCAGACTTAGGTTTTACTGAAGAAAGATGCTCCACTTTTTAACTGTAATGTCCTGCAGCTCCTAGAGCTTGAATTTAAAGAGCCTCATCTAGGGTGCCCAAGCAGCCTAGAACAGCCTTTCTCGACCTTGGGTCCCCAGATGTGGTTGGACCATAACTCCTATTATCCCTGACTGCTGGTCCTTCTCACTAGGGATGATGGGGTTTTTAGTCCAACCACATTTGGGGACTTAAGGTTGAAAAAGACTGTTCTATGCTGCTTGGGCACCCTAGATGTGGCTCTTTAAAGTAAAGCTCAGATTGAGTTCAGGGGCAGTTCTTGGATTGTGTGTTGCAGTTTCTAAACTAGTAGCCATTTTCAGAGCCATGTACATCTCTCCTTCTCACCAACCTCAGCATGATTTGGCTGTACTTAAAGCTGCCTCGGTCTAGTATCTCCCTGCTTTGTTCCCCACTAGTTTCCAGGAGCCTTTGGATGAAGAAGAGGAAGATGAGGAGGAGCCCAATCCCCCAGTGATGGTGCCCATGGCAGATCTCTTGAATCACGTGGCTGACCACAATGCCAACTTGGAATATTCACCGGTGAGCAGAGCATACAGAGCTTAGATGCAGTTAAGCCTGTGTGTGTGTGTGTGTGTGTGTGTACACGCCAACCTCCCCCAGTCTTTCAGATCTATTCCCTGAGGTGTGAATTTTCAAAGGGCCAGGTGGTTTTTTCCTGGATGTCTGAGTCACAGTTCCCATCATGTGTGTTATGACTTGTTCAGACCAGAGGACTCTTCGTCCTCGATGCAGCTCTGCAGTGGCCAAAGGAACAATTCCTTCTTGCAGCAGTTTCTGCTTCCATAAGGAAAAGCAGGATATGCCATCTGTAGCTGCTTGACCTGCTGGGATTTTTGCCTGGAGAAAGAGAGTCTTCTGTCAACTCTGCCCATCTTCCTTTTGCCTTGAGGAATGTGTGGAGTTTTCTCCCAGTACTGGAAGGCTCAGATGGTTCATTTCTTGCTCAGGGGAGACTCACTGTGATGCAGAATAAGAATTCCTGCCATAAGAAAATGACCAAGGTGTCATTCCATTCTGTGGTAGGAATTATTTGTTGTGATTGTCTTTGGAAGACTGGTGAAGAAGGTTCAGATCTATGTGTGCCCTTTCTGTGTCCTTCGGCATAATGGGGATGCTTAGCCCATAGCTTCAGCTAATTGTAACTTAGCTGCTTCTCCTGTTTGGTTAATCAGTGAAATATGTCACTGTGGAGAGCCAAGGATGAAAGGAAAGGAGAAAGAGTAGGAGTTGTGTAGACAGAATCTCTGCCCCCTTTGGAACTTTGTTCTCTTCTCCTCCCTCCTCCTTACATTGTACCTTGTGGAATTTAAATTGAAGCTGTTTGGAGAGCTGATCTTTGCTGAAATGCAGGAAATTAAACCAAGTACATTTTCTCTAGCTCCCAAGTACCAGTAGGAATTCTTGGGCGGCAGCAACATGACTGACATCAGGTCATGCAATTGCTTTTCCTGGACTTGAGAAAATCCCTTCCTAGATTGCTGAGTGAGAGGGACTGCTTGAGTAAGAAGCTGTTGTTTCTTGTTCCCCTCATCACAGTCCCTGAAATCAAACCTGTAAAAAATCTTAATGAAAAAATTTACAGGTCTGTTGTTGGGCAAAAAGGCACACCCTTGATTCAGATCTCAGGCGCACCCTTGATTTTTGGTGCTTGGATTCTGTTTTCATCACTTTGCAAGCAGCTGTATTTGGGAATGCATGGGTCTCACCTATCTGGTTCAGCCAAAAGGGACTTTGCAGGCACTACTGATCAGCTGGTTGACAGGGCCTACAAAGCCTATTTCAAAGTGCTGCATGAAATAGAGCTTTGAGAAGGACTTCTGAAGACTCCTGTGATGCCATGGGGTTGCCAGGCCCAAAAGGGGTTGGAGAGAGAACAGTTTGGCCCATTGAGCTAAAAAGCTCCCCCATCCCTCATGCAGCCTTTCCACAGTGTCCTTTCTCGGCAGCAGATGGGTGGGAGGCTCTGCTTTCTTCCATCCCTCTCCAGAATTTTCTCCTGTCTCTGAAGAGCATTCACAGCAAATTTGGTGCATTTCAGGGGAATGCTTGGGAGTGTAAGCCAATGCTTCCTAAGAGTGAAAAACAGGGAAGACGCCTGCTACTCTACCTTCTGTCTTCCTCCTCCAACTGCATCCCTTTTGTTATTCCTCATCTGTTGCACACATTGCAGGAGTGGAGAAAACTGCAGGAGATGAGTGGGGCAGAGGAAAACTTTTTCTTGGGAGATTCTCAGGACTGGACAGGATCTGTCAAGTTTTACTTCCCTCTTTTGTCTGCAGGAGGTATTGAAAATGGTTGCAACTCAGTCCATCTGCAAAGGCCAAGAGATCTTCAACACTTATGGGGAGATGGCAAACTGGCAGCTCCTCCACATGTATGGCTTTGCTGAACCGTATTCGGGCAACACAAACGATGCTGCTGACATCCAGATGCTGACACTATGCAAAGCAGCACTGCAAGGCAAGAGGCTGGCCAGGAGACACTTTTTTAAAAAAGAAACATAAATCAGCAGAGTAAGAGGATATCTGAAAATCCATCTGTCTGTCACCTTGTGTTGCTTTTTCCAGCTGTGTTTTTAACAGGCGGAGGCTGCATTTAAATACAGGTGTTTGTATGTGACTTCTGCAGCTGCTGGTGGCATCCAGAACAGAACAGCTTGATTACTTTGCTTCCCAATCTTGCATAACGCCTCCTGGGTCATAATGCCAATTTAAAACAAAATAATCTGAAGGCATGGAACTTTCCTCCATGATGCTCTGGATGGCATTCAAGGTTTTCACCCTCTCCCTCTGTCTCCTCCCCCCCCCCCTTCACAACTCTGTGGGACAAGTTAGGCTGAGTATGTGGTCCAAAGTCTTGTTGGGACTGAGTGAGGACTTGAAGCTGGGCCTCTCTGGCCCCTGCCAGGCACTGTTAGCTGCGGCACTACACTGGATTAGACGAAATTATGCACTTCTGCTTTTGACTGAAGCCAATGCTCCCTCTGCTGCCTGTTGAACCTGCACCTGCTGCTTTTGTCTCCCTCCACCAGCTACAAAGACAGAAGCTCAACGGCAGCTGGTCTTGGAGCAATGGGACTTCCTCTGCCAGATGGAGATGGTGGGTGAGGAAGGGGCTTTTGTGATTGGCTGGGAGAGAGTCTTAACTGAAGAAGAGCTGGCCATGGCATTGAAGGTAAGGGCTCTGGCTGGTTGCTGCGCCATTAGACTCCTGGGAGGCCATTTTACTCCCGTACATGCTTGCTAGGATTACTTAAGTAGTTGACAGAGTTTTACTTTACAGGGGTGGCATGTTGGACTTAATCTGAAGATTCTTTCAGTTTAGATGGAGGGAGGACAACTCCTCTCTGTTGATCAGTGGAGGTGCGACTTGTGAAGGCTTCTTCCAGTAGCAGGAAGGGAGGCTTGAGGTTGCTTGGGGGCTTGCTTATGCCACTTTGGCACCTGGGCATTGCAGCCCCAGAATAGGAGAAGAGTGCTTCAGTCTTAGCTGGCTGGGTAAGGAGCAAATTCCTCTGTCAGTCTATAGATTGCAAGGGAGGGGGCAGCTGTGCTTTGTTTTTTGCTGGAGGCAGCACAAAAACTCACCTGTCACAATGCACTGGTCATTTTGAAGTCTTTCCAGGGCTTGTCTCCACTGGAGGCATTGCCCATTACAGATGTCGCTCTGTGGGCTGTCTGTGTGCTTTGATGTTTTTGTGCAAGCCCCCCTAATCCCTGGGTTCTGGAATGCCTCCTAAGGAAAGGCACAGCCAGCAATGGAGAAGCTATTAGTTGGGCAAATGTGCTTCTTTACTCCAGGGACTGGCTCACTTGCTGGACCAGAGTGAAGATGTGCACATGTACTCTTGGCCTGCTACTGCTGTCTATTTTAATGGACAGGATTTAGAAAATGTAGGAAGCAGCCTTCATTCCACCTCTCACGAGTTCTGCTACATGGCGTGCAAATTCTTCCACTGAGACTCCTTAAGTTGTTGCTTTCTGCTGAAGTCCCAGGCAGCTTCCACCACGTTCTCTCTTTATGCAAGCACCCCTTGTACCCCTGTAATCAGCGGTATATTCTGTAGTGGAATGAATGGGGAAGGTCTGAACTTTTTATGCTGTGTGGCAATGACGTATCTTCTGTGGTGCTGTTATTGTTCCCAGGAAAGGGAGAAATGTGGCTAGAGAGATTCTGCTTCCATCCCTTGGGACTTCTTTCTCTGTGGCTTTTGGGGGCCAACAGCCTCACTGACCTTGAGCTCTAAATGGTCTGCCAAATTTCCTGCAGGTGCTTGTCAAAGGACAGTTTTAGTACTAATATATACAGTGGTGCCTTGGTTCTCAAACTTAATCCATTCCAGGAGTCAGTTCCACTCCCGAAACCGTTCAAAAACAAAGGCACGGCTTCTGATTGGCTGCAGGAGCTTCCTGCACTCAAGTGGAAGCTGTGTCGGACGTTTGGCTTCCGAAAAATGTTTGCAAACCGGAACACTTACTTCTGGGTTTGCGGCGTTTGGGAGCCAAGCTGTTCAAGTACCAAGGTACCACTGTAATTTATTTTGCTTTGAACATAATCACTAACCAAGTTACATACATGGATTAAATGTTGTATGCCTTTATACACATTTATATTTCTTGCTGCCTGTTCCAGTTGTCTCAATGAAAACTTAATATCAAAACGTTTTGAACAACTTGTGTCTGCTGTTCCTCCAAATTCTGCCTATGGAAACTAGCAAGTATTCCCCCGCCCCATTATGTAAACGTCGTATCCATCTAATTTTTATGTTTTGCAAGATGCTCTCACAAATTTACTTCATTATATTATGAATCTCTTCCAGAATGTAACTTAACTTGGGAGAGGGGAAGGTCCATAGTTTTAAATCCTGAGAAGCAACAGCAGGATCCCTTTTGGAGAATGTTTACCGACATCTGTGGGGCTGTTGATGCCTTGAAGTTACTTAAGAGACCAAGAAGGTAGCTCTCAATAATCCCAGTTCTTTGTGGCTGTAGGTGCTGACTATGTCTGCAGATGAGTTCAAGGAGTTTAAGGAGCAAGAGACCCAGGAACCCAAAGCAGGCGAGGATGGTGCTATGTTCCTGATGCTCTCAAATACTACAATACCAAGGCTTGAAGCCTCCTGGAAAAAGCTGCTCTTTGATGCTACACTGCTAACCCTGAAGTCATACAGCTCAGACTTAAAAGCAGAGGAAGAAGTGCTCAGAGACCCTCAAGCTTATTCAAAACTAAGCTGCCGGGAGAAGTTTGCCCTGCAAGTGCGTTATGGCCAGAAGATGATTTTGCACCAGTTGCTGGAGCTAGCAAGCTAGCTGCAGCTGAGGAAGGCAAGTGCTGTTGGCCTGGGAGGCTTAGCTAAAGGTTTCTATAAAGGTAGAGGCATTTATTTTTATATAAAAATGTGTTTCTGTGAGTATCAATTACATCCACAGGTAGCAAAGCTACCAATTTACACAGCACAGAATTGACACAGCTGGGGAATCTGTGTTTCTGTAGATGCGTTTGGACAACTCCAATCATCCCTGACCATTATGGGCCAGGCCATGCCAGCTGAGACTAATGGAAGTTGGAGTCAAAGGACACCTGGAAAGCCAGTTTCCCCACCTCTTAGGACCCCCTGTACATTAAATCAGCTGGTAAGATGGCCAAGTTTACAACACCAGTGAGACCCAGTAAATAGGGCATTTAGTCATATGGGATGTCCCCCTCTCCCGAAGGACTGTGATCAGATCTAGCACTCTAGGTGCAGATGTCTGCGCTGCTGAACAAAGATTAACATGTTTCACTTGCTTACTGTCTAGATGCTCTTCCTCATCCCTGGGAGTTTTCATGCTTCTTTGAAGTTGAAAAAATGTTCCTAAAAACATTTTCATTGTTAAGTCTATTATTATTATATTTACATTTTGAATGCCTTTGTAGCATCTTTTACTTTTTCCAACCTTCTTCCCATCTCACCTCTGGCCAGATGAGTTGCATCGATGTATAGTTTGACTAGACTTGGAGTTTAAACAATAAAATTTATTTGTATTGATAAGTGAGAAACCTGTGTTATTGCCACCTTAATGGACACTTTGAGGAGTTAAGGATGAATGGGGTCAAATGGTGTACTGGACAGTTCTGTTTACAGAGTATTCTCTCCCCCGTAAATCCTCGATGGTGACTGCAGCACCAGGACTATTCGTTTTGAACCCTAGTTCATGCCATCTGAAGGTAGAAGGGCCACCTCCTAGTGTACATCCTGCTCTGGCCCTTTGGTTGCTCACCTGGAGGTACCATCTCTAGGCCTGAACATGTGCACTAAGTGAAAGCTCCTAGGTTGTTTTTTTAAACTCCCCTTATTGGAAGCCCACTTAACTGCCCAGGGAATCAGCAAGAATAGGATTCTTGCTTACATTTTACTGATGCCTCAATTTTATCCTCTTAAGATAGCAGTTAAACATTGTTAATTAAAGTAGCAATATATTAGATTGATGTACTGCACCTTGATAGTCTAAAAAGGAATTAGATTTATGTTGAAAATATAAGCAGTGAAGAACATTAACAACATTCGTCATAGATGATGAGAAAACATGGACATGTGCTGCTTTTCATGACTTTAATGTTTAACTACAGAATGCATACATACAAGAAGTGGGAGAACTAAAGCCCAAGAGAACTAGAAAGGCTACAAAATACAACACGTGGACCAATACATTTACAAAACATTCAAAATCCTTACAAAATGGGCTGTATTGGTCCTTTTTGTTCTTTTTACAAACTCAAACTTTGTGGCCACAGGGGAGCAGTTAACAGATTCACATCCTCCCCATCCCAAAATTTACAAGTGTCAAGAAAGAAAATCTACAGGCCTGGTCTCTTGTTTCCTTTGCTAAACCCACTAGCCCTCTCCCAAAGGGCCCAAAGTATATCTTTGCCAATCAAAACAAAGGAAGTCCTCTGCGCCAACGTTCGTGCCTCTTGCTGGCAGCATTTGATACTGGGAAAAGCAATATACTGGACCCTAATCCTAACTTTCCCCCACCCAGTCCCCCATATACTGTAGGATCCTGTGCTCCAATGCATCCATTTCCCCCCTCTTTGACAACTTTGTGATTTACAGGTCTCCCACCCACAAGAAAAATAAGTTACATAATATTTAAACTGGCTTTTCCATATTCTTTGGGAGTCTGGGAATGTCAGGAGAGCAGATCTGCCCCAGACAAAACACTTGGCATCAGCAGCCACCACTTCTATTACAGGCTGGTCAGGCACACAGTATGTGCCTCTCTTGAAACACAATTCGCACAAACCCAAAGTTCAGACAAATATTTCTGTTCTGTGTATTTACAATAGTTTGAAATTATATTCACAGCATCTTCTGAATTTTGGCCAAGAGTCAAAACTTTTGTTTTTAAAACTTTGGAACATGCCCACAGAGGAGGAGATTTCTCACACAAAGATCTGTGATGTAAGCCCAACATGGGGGAGGGAGAGGCAGCCTCCAAGGTCTGGCTAGACCCACACACATTATTCTGTCAGCTTGATGGGATGGAGATCTCCAGGCTGGCACAATTTCCAGGGTGGTTGCTTTCTCTAACTAGCTCCAGTTCCTTCCATTACTTGTTGTGCCTGTTTTTGCCCCATACAACATTGCGCAACAGACTGGAACAACCTACAACAAGGAGAATAAACTTTATTTCAAGACACAACTTCCTCTCCTCTGCAAGTACCAGAGTTCCTAGGACTGAGTCCCCCAAATACACTGAACAACTAACTGTTTAAAATTACTCACTTTTCAATTTCTGGAGCACAATGGACAAACTCGTGATTCCAGAACTTAAATGCTGGGTTTTTAATCAGCTCGATGAAGGTAATAAGGAGACCCCATGGGTGAGGCCTATTTACAATCAGTCGTTCTAGCAGAACTCTGTAAAAGAGAAACAGATTAAGGCATGGGGAAAGTCACACTGCGTGCCAGTATGAAAGACATGATGCAGGAATATCAAGGTCCCGCTGAGAATAGGTACCCTCATGGGATTGCGTCTGGCAACATTAATTAGCACTATGCTGCTTTCAGAATGTGGAAGACTTTGCTTCTCAATATAATGTGAGAGTGGGAAACCTGATTCTAGGCTTCACCACTGCAGACTCTAGCTGCAGATTTGTGGGGATGAATGCTCCTTCATCCAGAAAAGGATCCTTGTATGGAATCTGCAACCACCTCAACAGCTGCCTTTCAAACCATGTGAACCCTCTAATCAACACTGGAAGTCCTACTCTATATGTGGATAAGAGGGGCAAAGCTTAGAGTGTTTGTTACATTGCCAGCAGTGACTTGCTACTGCTGCAATGGGGACAGGACACTTTCTTCCTGGTTGCTGGGCAGGACAGCTTCAGATAGCAGTGGACCAACTAAGTGTTAGCTCCTGAAGCTTCTCCCCAGTTCCTCATTGGCTCTTTTGTGAGAACTAGGCAATGTAGGGATTGTTTTAGACTCCTCAGATCTCTTACCTGGTGATTTGTTCTTGAATGGCTTCAGTGTTGGCCTCTGCAAATAGGTAAAGCATGGTGCAGCTGAAATAGTGAGTATGACTGTTTGGGTACCGTAACTGATTGGCAATTGCATTTAGGAAGAGGTACCGACCTGGAACACAAAAAAGGTAAATAGTTAGATTCTCTTAAACACAAAGGAAATCAACAGTCCTTGCCTGGCTAATTTGTTAGTTCCAAGAGTTATGTCCGAAAGCCGGGAAGGTTCATTAAATGGGTGCTGCCACCAGTTGACATGAATTTCCCAGGCTCACTTCTCAAAGTTTCCTAGTTTGTAATTCATTTTCATAAACCTGTTGGCTTACACAAGGGGCAGGGGCAACATTTTGCAGCCTGGAGGCCACATGCCAGGGGTGGGATCAGAAGCAAAAGCAACTGATTTGACATTAAGCTGCATTCTAGCTATGTAAAAGTAACCGGTTTCTACAGATACATACAACTAACTTCTGTTCTCCATACAGCCAAGCGAGAGGCATCATCACAGTTCACAGACACATTCCAAGCTGGCAAACTCAACCAAGGAGAGTGTGGGTCATGGCCTGGGCTGGGGGTGGGGAATGATGAGGTCTGGAGGACCACATTTGGCCCTTGGGCTAGAAGTTCCCCACCACTTAGATGGAACTAAATAAACCCTTTCTATATATTAGTTGTGGAATATTTTAAACATAATTTCTAAAATCTAACAATATTTTAGGGTACAATCTGGCCAAATTAAAGCAAAGTATTATCCATGTAAATAGTGAGATGCAGGATTGATTCTGTCATAGAACGCCAATACCTGCAATTATCAGCTAGCCTCTGAAGTCCAGTATCAATTGTAAGGCTAGCACATTATCAATTATACAGTATTTATGTCTGACCTCACCAGGTTGATTTCCCAGGCTCTTTTCCCCCCACAGCCAAAGACCTAGAGATAAACTTCTTGCATCTGATTTAACATTAGGCTAGCTGATTTGAAGTACTATCAAGCTTCCTTTTTTACCTTCTGTGTCCAGGTCAACAGCAAGATTCTGGAAGATATCCATGTGAGCCGAGTGGGTGATGGTGCTCATGGAAGGAGTGCTGCCTTTGTTGTGAATATGTGCAATAGCTTGAGTACCTACATACAGCACCAGGGCATTTATCAGCTGGATATTGTAGCGATTGCCAGGCTCATTTGATACCTAGTGGGGTGAACATAAAAGAGGCAAAATCACTGCCTTGGACCTCCGAGACAAAGAGCCGTGAAGAAAATATATTATGTGATTACGAATGTTTAAACTGCAGAGTATAACTCACTAAAAGGTCTGCCAAAGCCATTAGCTTTAACAGCAGGCAGGCTTCTCTTATCTCCTCTATCACTGCTGCGGCACAATCCATCCCCAACTAGGTACTAGTTTTTAAAAGATACACGCATTACAATATAGTAAAAAATTGCGAAACAGAGACCCACAGCTCCATCAGGGCCAGGTAAAACTGATTTTTTCCTAATTTATGTCTCTTTAATGTATGACACATTCTGCAGTGGGATCGGGGCTGAACTGGGATCTTTCCTCTCTTTGATGACTAAACTATGCATCTGGCAAGCACCAAATCTATGATTTTTACTGTGGGTCCACCACTGTAAGCCTCAATCTGATAGTTATTTTTAAGGGACTCCATGTAAAACTCTGCAAATTCAAGAAGATCCGTTTTAAGCCTATTGGATCTGATTTTTACCCAAATATCCCCCCACAAAAAAGTAAAGAAAATCTCTGTTTGGGGAGGAGTAAAAGAAAGACACACTGAAAATTCCAGAACTGCCCACAGCCCCAAATAAGGTTGATGAGCCCTGCTTTAGACAGAGGACCTAAAAGCCTGTTTTGGAGCAAAAGACACAGCAGACACAGGACTGCATGCTAACCTCCACTCCCAGACCTCTTCCTCAATCTGATTTTTGAGTAAGCCCCTCACCTGCAAGTTGCTACGCAAGTCGGACAGGAACGTGACTGGAGAACGGGTTTTGAGGTAGGAATCCAAATCCTTCTTGAACTGAGGTGGCATCACTCCAGTGAAATTGGTGAGTATCCGTGGAGCAATATTAATCTCACTCAACATGTCCACCTGTCGAGCACACAGAAGCATCCTAACGTTATTTTCTACCATTCAGCTGTTACCCATCTGAAGTCCACAGGGAAGGCTGAGTATCACTCTTGTATCACCACCACCACCACCACCACCACCACCACGATGATCTTAAATGTGATAGCTGCTTTATCTTGCCCAATGCAAACCAAAGCGACTTACAACCAACCAACCAACCAACCAAAAAAACCACCCCACACCAATATATTAAATATATTAAAACCAGTGGGGAGGACAGACATTGAAAACATCCTGCCCAATTCTAAAAGTCCACTGATAGTTAAGGGTCAAAAGGCTGGTTACAGAGGAAAGGTTTTGCTTGGTGTTTAAATATATGTTATGATGGTGCCAGGCGAGCTTCCCTGTGGAGAGCATCCCACAAGCAGAAAGGCACCGCAGAAAAGGCCCCTTCTCCTGTTAACACCCTCTGGATCTCTCGTGGTGGTGGCACTCAAAGGAGGGCCTCAGGTATAGATGTAGCATAAGCAAACTGATATGCTGGAACAGATGCCAGAGTTCAAGTGCATCGTTACTATTAAGCAATGACTGCCGTGTATGTTCCAGGAGAGAATGCTCTTTTCAAGACCAGGAGTTCACAATGACATTCATCACCTGGGGTGGTTCAGTGTTATAAACAGCTTCCCTAAGGCTGTGGGTAGCTAATGGGGTGCCCTTCAGATGTTGATGGACTACAACTCCTGTCATCTTTAAGCACTAGCCTTCTAGTTGGGGCCAACAGGAGTTGGAGTCCAACATCAGGAGGGCATTATTTTGGCTACCCTGTTTCATCAAAGCAGGTCAAGCTGACCCACTAGGGTCTTACTGACATAGTTGTTTATGCAAAAGCATCAACACCATTGCACAATCTCAGGTGCTTCAACAGATGAGGTCTCATACAAATCAGGCCTTGTACATTACCTTAAGGTTGGGAGTGAAGGGATCTGGAAGCCTCATATTACGTGGGAAGGCACTCAATATCAGATTCCTTAGCTGAATACAGTTTGGAGGAATCACATCGCAGAAACCATAGTGGTAGTCACAGAGAAATTCTGGGAAGTCATGTAACAGGACCAACAACACACGCAGAGTACCCTACAAAAAAACGGGGGGAAAGAGAACTAAGTATCTACCGTATTTTTCGCACCATAGGACGCACTTTTTCCCTCCTAAAAAGCAAGTGAAAATGTGTGTGCGTCCTATGGAGCGAATGCAGGCTTTCACTGAAGCCTGGAAAGTGAGAGGGGTCGGTGCGCACCGACCCTTCTCGCTCTCAAGGCTTCAGAAAGCTATCCGCTAGCCGTGGGAGACCCAGCTCTCCCACGGCTAGCGGGGCGCTGCATTAATCCCGAAGCTTGGGGCGTGCGGAGCTCAGCGCGCCCCAAGCTTCTGGGTGCCGGCAAGGATCTCCGCTAGCCGTCTAGACCTTGCCGGCACCCAGAAGCTTGGGGCGCGCTGAGCGCCGCAGCCCCAAGCTTCGGGATTAGCGCTCCGCTAGCGTGTCTAGGCTGCGGATAGCAGCCTGCTTCCCGGAGCGTCGGGCGCCCTGAAAGCAGAGCGCCCGGCGCTTCAGGAACACATCCGCAGCCTAGGCAGCCCTGCGGGAGGTCCCGCAGGGATGTCTAGGCTGCGGATAGCAGCCTGCTTCCCGGAGCGTCGGGCGCCCTGAAAGCAGAGCGCCCGGCGCTTCGGGAACACATCCGCAGGGTGGGGAGCCCTGCAGGAGTTCCCCGCAAGGCTCCCCACGCTGCGGATAGCAGCCTGCCGCCCGGCGGGCGGGGCGCCCTGAATCAGAGCGCCCCTCGCGCCGGGCAGACATCCGCAGGGTGGGGAGCCCTGCAGGAGTTCCCCGCAAGGCTCCCCAAGCTGCGGATAGCAGCCTGCCGCCCGGCGGGCGGGGCGCCCTGAATCAGAGCGCCCCTCGCGCCGGGCAGACATCCGCAGGGTGGGGAGCCCTGCAGGAGTTCCCCGCAAGGCTCCCCAAGCTGCGGATAGCAGCCTGTCGCCCGGCGGGCGGGGCGCCCTGAATCAGAGCGCCCCTCGCGCCAGGCAGACATCCGCAGAGTGTGGAGCCCTGCAGGAGTTCCCCGCAAGGCTCCCCAAGCTGCGGATAGCAGCCTGCCGCCCGGCGGGCGGGGCGCCCTGAATCAGAGTGCCCCTCGCGCCGGGCAGACATCCGCAGGGTGGGGAGCCCTGCAGGAGTTCCCCGCAAGGCTCCCCAAGCTGCGGATAGCAGCCTGCCGCCCGGCGGGCGGGGCGCCCTGAATCAGAGCGCCCCGCGCGCCAGGTAGACATCAGCCAGCCCCACAAGCTCGGGGGACAGCAGGGAGGCGCAGCGCCACTATCCCGCTGTTCCTCGACCTGGTTCGGTTTCCCTGACCTGCTTTTGGGGGGGAAATAAAGGGAAAATTTTTTTCCTTTATTTCCCCCCCAAAAAACTAGGTGCGCCCTATGGTCCGGTGCGTCCAATCGTGCGAAAAATACGGTATGCTAAATCTATGCAAAACATCTCACCCAACACTATTATCAGAGCTTTCCAAATATTTCATGTTGGTGACACACTTTTTTACACACGCAGGTCAATTTCCTCATCCACACCCCATGGAAAAGGGCTGTATGATTTGAACTTTACTGTGAAGCTACAATTGTGCTGGGAAAATAATCCAGACCATCACTGAATTGTAACAAAGTCTCTTCAGCTCTATTCTAAATTCTACTTACCTTGTACAGAATTTGCATAGGTTTGGCAAGTTCCACATTCCTCAGGAAAGGAGCCAAATATTTAAACAGATCTATCAACAGCTGAGCATACATAGGCCACCCCTGGAAAGAGAATTTACATGATAAGAGTTATGTGATATTTGCTAATATATTTACTATAATGTCTGAACTGGATCCCACTTAACATTGTTGGTAGAACTAACAACTTGCATATTACAAAGCAGTATAGTACATTATTCTTTAATCTGCCAGGGCTACCTGAAATATGAAATCCATAGTGAAACCAGCCAATTATGTACAATAAGGGGCACTGTAGAGGTTGAATTCTGGACTTAAGGGAAATGGAAGAATGAGTGAGATTTACTTGAAAGACTTGGTCACATCTGCCCCAATACAGTGCAGCTGTGGACTCTCAGAAGTTTGATACAACCTACAAGGCTGCAAATGGTTCCTTGCAAGTTATATCAAACTTCTGTTTAACATCTATGGCTGCTGGAGTAAACTGATTTAAATATTCATTTTAAATAGAAAATAATTTTAACCTCTCTTTCTATTACACTGCACAATCCTCCTCCCTTGCCTCTGCCTAGAAACAAAATAGGGAACTTGTCCATTGCAGCTCATGTACCTCTGCACCATTGTCTTTGTTTGCTCAGAGACAACTAAAGGGCCAAGCATTTTCAGAAGCAAGGGCTGATAATACTGGATCACATCCTACTGAGACAAGCACTGAATCCCAGTACATGCCATGATATGTCGAGCCTCATTCACCACCACCACTGCAACCACACTATCAAGCTCATAACAATTGTAGCATATAACCATATTTCTCCTACTTCCTTCTCCCACGCAGCTGGGAGGCTGGCAGGGTATAGTTTTCACTTTTACAAAACTTAAGAGTTATGTGTGAAATAGGAATCTAGGTTTAAAACACTGCTAAGTTTCAAAACAAATCAACTTCAAGCCACAGGTTATAAAGTTGGCCTGTTTAATTAACCACGGTTTGCTTTAAAGCACACTCCTGAATCTAGTGTTCCATGCAAAGGCAGCCAGTGTATTTGACTGAAGGATGATTCAGTTTTAAGGGTTAAAAGTGAAGGTTTAACATTCTTGTATTCAGACTGAATTTTACCAGGCTGGGTTTTTTAAGGGATGAGGATTAAAATCCCATTTTTAATCCGTCCTGCTGTTTCTGGACCTCTTCAGGTAACCAACTCTTAGCAGCTACGTTGTGGGAATATGGTAAAGACCTTAAAAGCAGATATCATAAATTTAAATGGCATAAAGTCATTCTAGTTAAACAAAACCTGCAAACCAAGATGCATCCTTATTCCCTTTGGAAGCTTCGTAAGTTACAGAAGATAAACTGCAGCCACACCTTCTGCTGTGGTGTATGTGCCAGCATTCTTGCAATAAATATCCGATGGGAGATCAATTCTAGCCAAGCATAAACAAAACCTGGAGCTTTTGTAGGTCTCAGGATGTGAAATGTGTTACTGAAATAAAAACATACAACACTGTGTCAGATTTGTTTAAAGCACTGCCAAGAATCTGGATTGAACTGAGACCATCCTTGAAGTCTAAATCAGGCAGAGGTGGTTAAATTTTTTAAGGACCAAGGGCCAGCATTCACTCTTGGCCAACCCTACAGGGCCAAATGCCAGCAGCAGTGGGTGTTTGTGAACCTCCAGCTGACTCATGCAGATCAGATGAAAAGGGCAGGTTATCAGCTCCTTCCTGCACATCAAATGTTCAAGCTGATGATCGGGGAGGATATGATTTGTTCTATGGCACTATACTAGGATATTTGAATCTCCCTGCCCACCCCCAGGGTTGCATCTGCCTTGAAGGCAGAATTCCCAGTGGCCTATGGGTAGTTGTAATGCCCTTCTGTAAAGCCCCTCTGTCTCCTGCCCAATAATTTCAAAGCCATCAAACTACAACTTATTCCTTCCACTGCATTTAATGCCAAAAATCTGTGGATTTTATAAAACTGTACAAGTAAGTTTGCCATTTATTTTAAAAGTGCATCAAATATTTCTCCAAGGAATGATGGTGGCCCCAAACCATTCAAATGTAGTAAAAGATGCATAATTAAGATCCAAGACAATAATGTATCATATAGGAATCACAGTTTTAATCAACAGATTCACTAAAGTAAAGGAGCGTTTTAGTTGCCATAAATTCCCATAGGTGTCCAGATGGCAGTCTGTACAACTATAATAGCACCACTCCTGAGTGGAACACAGGATCAATGTCCCAACTTGACCAGGGATTGAGTCTGGCTAAAGCTCTAGAATGTTCTAAATCCAGCTCCACAGCTGCAGATCCCAATGTGGGACTCCAGAGAGATTAAGACAGAGCAGTATAAAAACCCTTCCCCCACACCAAGAGGCTGAGAAGCATTGGTTCCATACACTAGAGAACAGTCCGTGTAGGGAAAGAATCCCACATATGCCCACAATTTTTCTTAATGTGCAATTATTCCAGTAACCAAAATAGACTCCAAGTCTATCAACGTATTTAAAATTACACAAAATTAGTGTTAACTAAAGTGAACTGGTGTAGACTCAATGAAAATCACGGAAGTCTAGAGTTTGAAAAGACCCAAAGTGTCCTCTAGTCAATTAAATGATACCTACCAGAAGGCTGTGAGTGTCTGAAAGTTTATGGTTTCCAGGACATGTTCAGGAGCATTTAATTCTAACAGCAACATGATGAAAATGCGGTGGTAGGGAAGCTGCTGGAATTCACTTTGACGAACATCATGATCCTGCAAAAGGACTCCCACAACTATCCCAAGAACCTAGAGGTAAAAAAGGCAATGTGCTCAGAATGCAACTTTTATGTATGCTTATAATTACTGCAATGCCAACTGGAATTCATGCACATACTCAGTATTTTTTGAAGACAATACAACAAACTGGAGATCTTGACTGCAACTTTACAATAATGTTTTCTGCCCTTTCACATGTAAGTGAACGAGAGATATGCACATCTCAAACCCTTATTCAGAATTTATGTAATGCTTTTGCTAAGTGCTCCAAGTATATCCTGCATAGTACACTGACATTCTTTACAATGTAGCTAAGGATCCCTTTTACAGAGGAGGCAATCACCTGCCAAACATCATCCATAGATGGATCACGATTTTAAAACATGGAACTCCTAGACTGTGTTCGTAAAAAAACATGCTGCACCAGTTCCCATTCATTTAATAAGGAAACCTTTGCCAACCTGGCCCCATGGACTACAACTCCCACCAGCCTCAGTCATCACAATTCTAAAATATACTACCCATTCTCACAACCAGCTAAACTCAAGATAGATGGGTACTGGGGGCAGGGAAGGGTGCTCCCAACCTTGTTGAGCAAGTTGATCTTGGTGACTGTGTTGGTGGCCTCCCCAGAGTGCTTCACCAGCAGTGCAATGAGGCGCACAAAGGCATCCAGGTTGTGGTAACACTTGGCACGGATCATGGTGGGATTGGCAGCGGGGTTGTGCTGCTGCTCAGCTTGAGCACGATAGCTGATCTCAACACACATTTCAGTGCAAAGACGGAAGAATCGTGTGATCAAATCATCGGTTTTCAGGATTCCTTGCTGATGCATCTGTAATGGGGGGAAAGGTAGACTCAGACCTAAAGAACTTCTCTTTTTTCTAAAATCAAGCTAGTAATGTTCTATCGAGACATGATGGAAAGCAAGTGGGCTAGACTGTAACACTGCAGTTTGGCATAGAAAAGGCTGGTGATGCTTCTTAGGGTCAATTCCTACATTACCAACCAAGTAGCATAAGATCATTTCTATGTAATCAGGTCCCACACTGGTAACATCTACATCCAGGAACCAGGTGGAAAAGGAAACTATGCTGGCAAGGAAGTAAACACAACACCCATGTTGCCTCTGTATGTAGGCATTACTGATGCTGCATGCTATATGCAGAAAGGGACATTTCTTACTGTGAATTCCTGTTCTGCTTCTCCTGGAGGGCATTCCCAACCAGTGGGATAGCACCTCCACCTGGAGCAGCAGACAGGGCCATCATCTTGATCTTCCTAGACTGGACTGGCAGAGCAGAAATAAACTCTAAATGCCTTAAAAGAACCAACAACCTGTACGCAATAACCCAAGCACACACGCAGCAAAAACATGAGGAGCAGCTTCCCATCTGTGCAGTGAGGCAGAAGCCTCAGAGCAGCTTGGCCCACAGGAAACAATGGCAGGTGGAATACCCTCTGGGTGACACTGAAAACAGGAATTAAGTGCAATAGACAATCTCCTTCTCTCAAGGTTTCTAGAGTACATTCCAAAACACTGGAATATGAAGGAGCAATACCATTCCAGAGTAGACTGGAACTATGGAAGCTGTACTTTATGCAGAATACCACACATCAATTCTGCAGTGTTGAGAGGCCCAACTAGTCATGCTTCTCCTCCAGGGACACATTGCTAGACTAGGATGCAGAAGTGAATGGTCCCTTCCACATGAGGGTAGGAGAAAAGCAAAAGTGAAGTGAAATTCTAGGCAGGGAAGCTACATGGTGTAGGAGGGTTAAGACTACCCCTCTTAGGAATGTAGGCACATGAGAATGGATTGCTACTCCTGTCGGTTTCATAAGTAGTCTGTCAATAGGTATTTCAGTCACTTGCAAGATCTGATATCACAATTTTTAAAGCAATGGTTATTCAGGATGAAATTCTCATTATGAAAGCATTCAAAACGCTTCTCATAAGCAATAATCTCTAAAATGCAGAGCAACTAAAGTGGCAAATATGAGCAGAAAATTCTGCTACTGAACAACAGGGCTCCATTCATCAGTGATCCATTCACTCTGGCATTTTGCAGGGGTCAACGTAACACTGAAGGCAGACCTGATTTTCAGTTTATTCCCTACACAGGTTTATCAGTTTTACTTGTGCATTATTTAGGCAAATTATGTTGCATTTCAGAGACACTGCAACTTTTTTGGGTAGCTGTCTAGGGATCTGGGGGGAAAGGCATGTGTAATTTTGCTGTCCTCGATAGTACTGAATAGTTTTCATAGCCACTGTTTTCAAAGTGCTCCATACACCAACAAGGCAAAACTTTAATGGCAAGTACCACTGTTTTTGCAGTCTTAATAAATACATTTCTATCTGGAAGAGGACCTGCAATTTACTTTATTCTCATATGCAGGCAGTGGAGTGGCTACTTGAAATGCAACTAAAATAAGGCAGCAAAGAAGTTTTGGCACCTCTGAAGGACGAATGTGGTAGCGGAGTAAAAAATGCCATATTCCATGCCTACATATGTAAAGAGATTCTAGCTTTTGCAAACACCTCTCTAACATCTGTAACATAGAGTCACCGGGGGCGGGGGGAGAAACTGAGTTAAGGAAACTGCATTAGTGTACAAGCAGTGGCCATACCTGGCTGGTGGCAGTCACCCTCCCCTTCAGGGTGGTTGACCCAAGGCCACACCCTTAGGGCACAGGGATTCTTCTTGGAGCATATCCCACATGACCTCTACATCTGCTTCCTTTGGGCACAAAATAAATGAGTGGAAGACCCTCGGGACTGTCAAGAGCTGCACGAAGTGCCCACTGGCGGTGGCAGCTGCTGCTCAGGTACGTGCTCTGTCCTAGCTTCTTAGGTTTCTCTCCTTGGAGCAAGGACACATCCTCCACCCTGAGAAACCCAAAGAGTCTGTGGGGCACTGGGAATCTTTTCCTTGCTGACCACCGCCCCATGGCATGCAGTCCCTCTCAGCCAGGTCTTTCTTCATTTAAAGAACACAACCTCCTAGTGGATGCAGTGGAGAGCCCCCAGCATCATGATACTGGCTAGCATAAACAAACAAGTATTTACTAACACGTTTCACTACACTGATATGACATGTTGCACGTACTGCCATCATGCAAAGTGGAATTTTTAAAAAGGGGAAATCGATATTACATAGTACTCTACTTGATCCAAGGGCATCATAACCTACTTATGTTGAATAAAAAGCACCTTTCTTTCCCCAAGCTCTACCTGTCCAACAAATGCAGAGAATGCTTTGGTGCTGTCACGCCCAGCTGCTGCAGAGTGGTAGAGATTCACCCACTCCCTCAGGAGATATTCTGCCTTCTCCCTCAGGCCAGGGGGATCATCATACTCAGAGGCCTGAGAGATCCCAGAATGCATCATGAAATTTGGCCCTCCATGAGCACGGTCAATCATGGCTTCATAGTTGGACCGTACCACTTCCATCAGCTGGGGCAACCTATGAGAGATCCAGAACGAACATGCTTGGGTTTAGATTACTTGTGCTATGTGCATAATTTTTAAAAAATAGCCCACAATAAACAGCATTGTATTTCAAACATTTGCATCACATCCTTGTCCCACAGAGATAGCATGCGAGATGTTATTATATTATTGCAACCAAAACTATGACATGGTTTAGGGGCAAGAGTTGGGAGCCCAGTTGGCATCTTGGTTCAGCAGACCTTTGAACCAAAGTAGCCTAGCTTTAAGTCCAACATGCCATCCACTAACCCACAATGGCTCCAAGACATAAGCTTCAAAGAAACACAGTAAGAATCTGAATGAACTGTGCCCTATTACTGCCAGATAAATTTGGAGATAAAAAGTGAGGTGACCTAGTCTAGTGCCTGGCATTAGGGAATGGATCTGCTGTAGTTGGGCAAGAACAGAAAAGAATGGCCTCTGTCCTTCAGCCCAAGACATCTAGGAGAGTGGACTACAAGTGCTTCAGAGATGGTGGGTATATTGCTTTTCAAAACCTTTGATCTGTCACTTATTACTACACCCTCAGTGTAATCATCACTACCTTCCAGAATGAAGATTTGAAGGTGTCACACCAGGGCGTGCTTCCACAAAACCATGCCTAATACTGCAGGCCTAAAAAGGCATGTCAGTCCAGCCTGCAGCAAACTTAAGGTTTGAATTACATATTCTAAACTACCAGGTGGCAATTTCAGAAAGTAGGTGGGAGAATCCATGTCTGAATGTTCCTCAATATGTGCAACTCCCTAAACACTGGAAAACTGCAAACCAGAGAAAGGGATTCTAGTCTTTTCCCCAAGGTGGCAATTTTTTTATACGTTCACCAAGTTTCTGATGTGGAAGAGCATTCAAATCTCCCCTGACTATTGTTGCTAAAGTGGCAACAGTCTCAAAAGACTTATCACATGGTACTTCCAAATATGTGGTATGATTCTAAATCAGAAGTAAATGTGCAATGGGCCATAATAAATCAAAGTTGTGCCTGGATTAAGTAGAAAAGTTAACAATGGTTAAAGAAGGCTTGTATTTTGTAGATGACACTCTACATAGTTCGTTAAAAATGGAGATTCAGGACTGGGTGGGGGATGGCACTCTGAAGCACAGTAGATATTACACAGTGATCCCACAAGGTAAAAGGAGTGGACAGGAATGGCAGAGCCTCACTTCATCATCATCATCATCATCATCATCATCATCATCATCATCATCACCACTGCCAAACTTGCACTAGCAGGAAACATTCCTTCACTGGCACTCAACACTCTTAACATTACCCTTCTGGTGCATTCCCTCTGGAGTGAGCATTAATTCTCATCAAAGTTTCAATGGTGTGAAACAGATCTGCTTCTGTTATGTGAGCAACACTTCTTTCATCCACCAAGAGGATTTTCACCAGCTGCATTGCAAATGCCACTGCCATGTAGTTCAAGCCATTCTCCATTGACTGTCAAGAAAAAGGAGGCAAGAATGTGAACAGTTTTCCTTCTAAAGCATAAGCAGAGATTTAATAACTAACTTGGCGGCAGTATCTCACCTGAGCCAGGTGGAGGTCATACTGCTGCATGTTAACTAGGTGGTTACGGATCAGTAGCTCCACTGCTTCTACATTGTATTTATATTCATCTCGACATTCTATCAGGCACCTGGAAAAATTAGATGTTTTCTTGTGTTAACTTTGTTTTCTCCTCAGTCTCAAGTTTCAAAACACACAGAGAGGTAGCTTCCTCTCCAATTATTCCACACATTCATTTCAGAAACACCAGCTGACTGTAACTGCCCCATGTTAAGAAAGCCAACAGACTTTGTAGCTGAAGATGAAGGAGCAGATTAAAGTCCAGCTGCCCCATTCACAAAAGCTTATAACAATGTAAAACCACAAAGTCATAGAATAACTATTTTAGGAATCTAAAAATATTCATACTGCAAGTTTTAGATCCAAACCAGATGAAACTAGCAGTTGTGTGAGTGGCTTTTTTTTAAAAGAAAAGCAAATAGGGTAGGGATCTGAATTGGGGCCCTAGTACGGCTCATGTCCCCTGCACCTGCCACAGTTTAATGAAACTTCCACTGCATGAATGGAAGTTGATCTCTGAATGAAGGTAGCAGGTTATGGCTCTCCAATTCAAATAGAAACTGCAATGGGGGGACGGGACACAAATGTTTTAAGCCCCGCTGCCACACCAGACTCTCAATCCAGACCAGGGGTCAGTTTTGTTTAAGTTGCATGAATGGTATTTAGTTTGCCTCTTTTATCACCCAACTTAATTCTCACACCAATATCCTATTTCAGGAGAAAGCCCCAAACCCTTGACTACTGAATCCATATGGCACTTATCATGCAACTCATTATGTAACTTAGTGGGATACAGGGAAGTAACTTACTAGGTGAAATTCTTATGTTGGCCAAAATCAGAATATATTTAAATAATCGTATTTAAATAGAGCTACTACAGCCTTCAAAGCTTTATTCTTTCATCACTGACCTTGTAATCTGCTTGTTGCACCATGGAGACCCATAAGCACGGCCATCCTGCAGTGCTTTTAAAACAAGCAAGTGACATTCCCGGTAGCGGAGGAGGAGGTCAGCATCTGCACCACTGGTGGCATCTAACAAACCTTCAACTGCCTGTAGGAAGAGGAGCAAACACTTAAAAGCAACATCTTACTGAGTCATTTGGAGAGGAATCAAACTGTTTTGCTCTCGGGAGACAATGCATTCGGTGGCTTTTGCATAGTATGAATGCAGCCCATTATCATCATCATCGCTGTCGCTCCTTGTACTTTTGCCTCCAACAATGCTCACCACCAGCACTCAAGCTTTGGAAGAGTAGCCCACAAGGGAATGCGGCAATTGGGTGGTAAAAAGGCTTCTAATGACAGACATTCCCAAGCAACTGTTTTTAAAGCCTCCTACACAACAGCCCAGAAAAAACAGCAAAAAACAGCAGGTGGCAGGAGGAACCGCTGTATCCACTATAGAAAGATCCTTCCTCACAACTTGGAAGGCAGCTTTTCTTAAACAGTATGCATTTTCCCAGAATAATCTGTATTCAATCCTGACTGTTCTGATCCTGTGCTCAGTTCAAGTAGTTTAATGTTGTAACTGTGTGCATCTTTCTAGAGTAGAAAGCCTTGGATAAAGTGAGCCTCTCTCCATGGCCCAGGAGTCACAGATATATAATGAAGCAAGTTCATACACAAACCTTCTGTAGCAGTCCAAGGGCTGCAATAGCATCACGAGAATTACGAGCCACAACAACAGCCTCCAAGAGGCTTCGTAAGGCTTGAGTCTGTGGATTCATAGACAGGGTGTGAGGAATGGACTGAAGGTGCTGCTCCAGTTCTGCCATACATTTATCATAGATCTGTGCTACATCATCTGTTGCCCAGGCTTGCTGATTTAAAAGAAATCAAGAATACTTTATTAGTTAAATGAATGCTAATGAATGAGAATTCTGACCATTTATCATGACAGATTTCTTAATAACTTTTTCATTCCATTACTGCTTTCACCAGCAATATTGGCTGGTACTTTTTACATTTAACATTTAGCTAAAACAGCAAATCATCTGCAGATTTTATTGTGAACAGTTTATAATGAAACAAAGTATTAAGTGTTTGATAAATCGTCATGGATTAAAAGGGGGGGGAATCAGTGAACTGGTTTACGTTATTAGCTCCTACAGAGTTCATAATCTAAATTTCTTTGTGTGGCATTTCATTCTGACTTTCAAATAATACTATTAGACTGTATAGCTTTGAAGAGAAGCCCAAACAATAAGCAACCTCACTATTTTCTGGAAGCCTCCCAATAACTTGTAAAATAAATGGTCACAGTGTAATTTACTTTAACCTCAGAATCACTTCAACCATCTCAACTGGATTTCTACCTTCATAGGCTGAGCTAGGATTCCTGTGGGTTGGGTTGAGTCATTGGTTGGTAAGAAACCAGGAACATTACGTGCAAATTCTTCATAAACGGCTAGCTGCTTTGGGTCCACTCCACCAACCTTAAAAGAAAGTAGGAAAATTTGGATAAGTAGAAGACTCCAGCAAGGACTCCCAACTGATATTGTGGCATTGATCATAACTTTAATTCTCTTAATTTCGCACCTTCAACCTGATCTGTTCTGGCATCCGTTCAGCCTGATAAGTCAATACTACAGGATCACAGTACCTACGACCCTCTTGCCTGGCATGTTTTCTGAGCTCAAATTCCTGGAAAAAAAGAAGAAGAAAAGATTAATGACTTGGTAATCACATGATTTAACTTTTAACTGAAACTCTGCAACATACTTACAGTGGCCAGCCTCTTGTCCATTTCAGGGCCTGCTTTTTCTACAGCTGTCTTCTGAATGAAACAGCATGCCAACTCACAGTTATCTTGGGCTAACTGTGCTGCTGCCTGCTCCATCATCTCCCTCTGCTGTGGCGAGGCTGCCTATTTTAAAAAGCAAGCCATTAAAAAAGGACTATGCCCACAATGGGCAAATACTCATAATGTCAGTTACAGATGTTCATAAATATGGCATAGCTTTGCATGGAGTTAGCATAAAGTAAACTATCAAGCAAATTACATGCTTCATTCAAAATCTACATATAAACAAAAGGGGAAAAATCTGCCAAATAATTAGCATGTGCCCCACATTACATACTTCTAGTGCAATTCTATGTATGTGCTTTTTTCTGAAATAAGTTCCAGGCATAGGACTGAACTCACTTATCATAGGTGCCCTCTAAATGCAGTAATGGGATATTTTCCCTCATTAGTATACACAAATGCAAAAACCAATGTACTGGAACTAATGGCTTTACTAAACCACAGCAAAAGATCTTTAGTGAAAGATCCTTCAGTAACAGGCTGCCCTTATTTCTTCTCGTTTCTTCTACAAATCAGGAAAAATTATCTTGATTAATGCTGTCTGACAAATCAACAGAATTCTTATCTGCTAATGGCAAGACTCTCGTAAAGCCATTACTCATACCATTCCTTAGTGCTGCAAGGTTTTATTCAGCCTCAATATCAAAACAGGCATTCTCATGCCATGCCTGTTATAATGCCAAGAAAAGTGAACACAAGACGATTCACTCCACGAAGAACTAGCGCAGTTACAGCTGCAAGGCTGTGTGTGTTCGTTGTAAACTTCACTTGCTTCCAATAGCCTTTAATTGCAAGTTGTTGCTGCATCAACCATGGGCCACATAGCAAATGTTCAGGAAGTCAAGCAGAATTGTTTCACAGATGAACTAAAGCAAATGCTAAAGTCTACTTATTGGCCACAAGTCTAAACTACAGTTTAACAAAATGTGAATGAGCCTGCTAGCCATGCCCTTGTCCCATCACTCCTCCCCTCCTCTTGCATGGCTGAAAAGAAGTGCAAGTTTTCACTTCCTTTTTTTTGCTGATCACAGGTTCCTGTTTCATCTGAACCTGGAATTGTGGTTTAACACTAACGATGGTTAGTTTAATAACAAGCCAGCTACAAAAACAATATCCACTGACAATATCCCTATCCACTGTTATTTTATAGAACAATGGATTCCCCCCCCCCCCCCCGGAAAAAATACAGAAGTTCTCCACAGCACGTCACTGAAAAAGGAAAAGGTAAAGAACAACAAAGGAGACAACTTGAGACTGGATTTAACAATGGGTTATTAATTTCAATCAATGGAAAATGGTAACGGATGAGACGTGGTCTTCAGAAATCTTCAACGCACAAGTCATAGCTCAGGATGCAAACAACAGCTGCTGAGGGGAGGCAATAATTATCAGGCCTGCAGAAGGCAGAAGGTGCACACGTGAATCCTTTCCTTCCCAGCTGACAAAAAAATTTCTCTTTTAATCCTATCTGCATTTTTAAAAACACGTAGGTTAAATGCAGACACATCTCACTTCAAATCTAGTTCTGTCCGCATTCTCATCACCTTTCTATACTATTGAATCTGAGCAAGGCATTAAGATACATCATGAAACTAACTCCTACCTGCAGAGAAACAGAGTACTGCCAAATCTTGCTAGAATGCAATGCCACAAAACATGGGTTTAGCTTATTCTGCTTAAAAAAAAAGCCTCTTATAAACTGCAAACATACCCGCAATGCAGTGGCAAAGCTGTTCTTCAGGTTGGTAGCTATGCTCATCAACAAAGGCTCCCTACAGGTGATCATAGCCATACCAGCAGTCAAATTCCTCATCATGTGATGTGCCGCTACACGCATGCGGGACTCTTCTGAATCTAGTGCAAAATCCTTCCTCACTATCTGCTCACACGTAGTCATGGCAATTTTAATGGACCGATCCACCACAGGATGGACAAGTTCTTGGACTGCACGCTCTATGGCTTGGCGCACACACTGCTTCAACTGTGGATGGGCCTGGAACAATGGAATCTGAGAAGGCAAAACAACCAAAAGTCAATGTCAACTTTTTATACACCATTGAAAGAAAGCATAAAATTATCCCTTCCAACCTAAAGGTGGAAGTCTTCTCAAAGTGACCAGGTCTAAAAGCTTACCGTTGGATTGAGCGTAATGTGTGGAGCTAGCCCTCCCAGGGAGTAAACATTGATGTCATGGTAACTGTACTGTGGTTGTGGGGGAACAGTAGCTGTGCAAGTGGTGCTGGTAGCTGGTGTTGTAGAAGCAGCTGAGAAAATACAAGAGCAAAAAGGAGAAACGTTTTCAGAGTATGTCCTAACATAGATTCAATACTACAAACTTGTTTTATAGGAAACAAAAGAATTTTGGCAACCAATATGACAGTGTTTGCTCAGGTCTAAAGTCATGCTGCTAAGTCCGACAACGCTATTATCTTTGATATCAGAGATGTCACTTGAAAAGCAATCAGGAATTAGGTGAACTGCTCAGGCAGAATGAGTACTAGAATTTACTGTAGTATTCCTATTACCAGGACGTGGGAGGGTATCTCGTGAAAGGTTACTCTACCCAGGCCTAAACTGAATTCCCTGTCTCCAGGTTTGCTAAAACAGTTGTAGTGTTAATAATATTAAGAGTAAGAGAGAACAGATAATAGAAAGAAGATTCCTTACTAATTGCCCTGTGAGGTGCAGGCTATATTTGTATGATACAAGGATGACTGTATGAATCATCCTTGACACTTACTAGTGGTCGTAATTGGTGGAAGCTCTTCTGGTTGTTTTACATCTTTCTTTGGAGCAGACAGCTGTTCATCCAAACTTTTCAATCGATCTTTGTCTTTTAGGAGGTTCCCAGGTTTCAGTTCACTGATGTCAAGGGCAAGGTTCTTGCAGAGCACTTCAATTTCAAACTTCAGATTCAGCTGTACAATATTTAATGATTTCAGGTTTAATAATGTAATTATTAGTTATGTATACCTGCTATATAAATCTTAAGGCAAGTTCTGAAGAGCTACATGCTTCAAGGCAAATATTTTGAATGAGGTGAAAACCATTGGAACATGTGTAATTTTCTGGAGAAAGTCTATTCTCATTAAACTGGCTACAGCTCACTAGCTAAGCTCAAATCTTCAAACAGATGCATTGTTAACAAGTTGTTCAAAAACAAAGCAATGCTGAGGAGCTCAAAGCAGCAAACTGAAACTTACTTTTAAGTCATGTTCCTGGTGCAGCTCTGCTAGTACATTCATAATAGCCATGGTCCAAGGATTTGGAGGCCGGAAAACCTACAAAAAGAGTGGAATGATAAAGTTAACAGTCCTGTTTCAAAAAGGGGTCTAGAACATCATTTAAATGGTGTTAGCAAAACAATGGAAACACGAGGCTGTAAACTTTAAGCCAAGGAGGAGAACCCAGTGGCCTCCAGATGCCAATGGCTGCCAGCTATCATCAACAATAACCACAGGGTCCCACCTCTGCTTTGAACTAACACACATGACACCAAATATATGCAAGAGTCTGGAAGTGTCATCACCTCTGTCCACCTACTTCCCTGCCCATGCCTGCCAGTCAAGAAGTAGCAAAAACAAAAACCCCTTTCCCCAGTACTAAACTAAGATTCATCTGAAAGTCCAGTTGTTTTCTCTCTGTTCAATGGGAGGAGAACTGTCCTGTGCTTTGGCTTAGGCTGCCAAGGGTCTTGGACCAATCCCGTCTACTTGTTTGTCACAGGACACTGTACATCATACTTACCACACTTCTCACACTGGATTCCAAAACTTTGGCAACAAATGGCACGACATACAGAAGTTCTTGCTGTCCCTTAACATAAGCCTCCAGCAGTAAGGATTTCACATCCAAGTCCTAAAATAAAAGGAGTATAAATTAAACCCAGCAATGGGCAGTCTCACACCCACAAATCAGATTCCTTTCTTTTGTAAATTTTCTACATAGCTTTCCCCCCTAATTATAAAAAGGCACCAAAAATTGAGCTGATTTAAGCATGCACTAAAGTTTCTAGCCTTAAAGCCAGTTTATGTTTTTCTCCTCCACCCAGTCTCACCGTGTGCAAGATGGGTTTGTTTTTAGCCAGTGTGATCATCCCCAGCCAGTGACCCAGGTTCTTCAGCAAGGACCGGTCCGAAAAGTTGGCAGCAGCTTTATCTGATGTGAGTAGCACCTGAAGGATTTTTTTCCCCAGAGAGATGAAATCTTAGTTAACAGGAAACCATGGTAAATCCATGAAAATGCATTAACCATCTTCTTGTAGAATTAGACTAATGTTATTTCAAAAAACAAACAACAAATTTTATTGGTCAACCAAATACAGCCTATAGCTATAAAGCAGAAAAAGAAAAGGAAAGAAGTAAATAAACAATCTCAGAAATATATTAAAACATGTGTGATAAAATGCTTATAATATAGCCTGTATATGTCATTATTAAACTAGTTTATAGACTGCTTCAAGGCATAAAGTCATCGAAGCAGTACACAAGGTAAAAACAGAATAAAACACAACATGAGCTCTAAAAGCAGAAAAATCAATTTAACAAACTGAAAACAGCAAAATGATGTGGAGTACTTTCCTCTCTGTGATCTTGCTCAGGAGATCACTTCTCCTAGAAAGGCAAACTACTTATTTGGGAGTTAATTGTTTGGGTCCCTGAAGGACAACAGGAAACAATGCTCTGGGGCCCATCTGTAGCACAGAAACAGCAATCAAGGTAGTCCAGCAACACATTACTTTGATGATCAAGTTCAATTAGTTTTCAAAATAGCAGCATCTAGCTCTGTTCATTGTTTTATTGCAGCAGCAGCATAATCTTATGAAGGTGGTGGTATACATGGGAGAAAGTTCCCCCCCCCCTGCTGTGCAGTGCCTCCCTGAAAGCAAATATTTTTCAGTTAACGTTCATGTCACAAAAAAGAGCAACTGGAAACACTCACCTTGATATTTCTGTAGGTTTCGTTGAGAACCATTTTGTTGAATTCTGGATTCTTAAGTGTGTCAAGGAAATTTGAATAAAGGCTGTGGAAGTTTGGCTCAATACTAACTCTCTTCATCACAAGGTACTGCGAAACCCAAGGCATGAACTCCTCTTTCACTGTTTCTTTCAGTTCCTCAACCTGGCTCCATAAACACGTTAAAGGGAAATGGATCAATGAAACATAATGTTCGTGATACCCCCAGGCATTCATTCCAGTGAAAACATTCAGTTACCAAGACTTGGAACCTAACTAGCACCACATCACTAATTGATTTGCTTACTTCAATTAACCATATATTTCCTACTGTAAAGCCATTTATTTCTTCCTCTCCTACTAACTCATCATGAACAATGCTATGTAGACTCTGAGCTAGAAATGTTATAAGCCAAGAAAATCAGAATTCAGAGATCTCTAGAAATCATGCAAATAAAATAGATTTGCATAATACTTCTCTTGATTATTATTAATAATGATTTTATTATTTATATCCCACCCATCTGGCTGGGTTTCCCCAGCTACTCTGGGTGGCTTACAGCATATATTAAAACATTGTAAGGAGTGCCAAAGCGTTATTTTGCTAGGCTTCTTCCATGGTTTGGAAGCCATAAATGAAAAGAAACTTACATCAAGTAAAAAATGATTAAGGTAAGCAGAGTCTGGCACCCAACATCACTTTTTATGTTCAGTTAGGAATATGGAGAGCCAATTATGCAATACAGAGACCTGATCGAATAAATGTGTACGCAATGCCTTTTTTCCATTAAGTAGTATCAGTTGCAGATGATAAAATGTCCCTGCAGAAATCTGGCAGCAGATAAGGTTTAAAGTTTTTGATCTTTTGGTAGACAAATCTGATCACATTTCCCCAATATATGAGCAGCTTAAAGGACTACCCAAAGGCACAAAAGACTATCCCAAAATTATTTTAGATTTTACTTATTATATGTTAATTCATTATATTTATTTTATGCTTACAATTCTAAAATTTTGGAAGGCTGCTAAATAAAAGAACCTTTGGCATGCATACATAGGCATAATTCTAGTTAGTTCTCTACATGTATAAGAATCACTCAAGGAACATAAATTATCAGGACTAAAATGTTATGCAACACTTGCCTTCTGAGTCATGTTGGATTGCGACAGGTTGTTGAAGATAAAAGCAATCTTTTCCTGCACATTTTCAGGGGGTTCAACAATTCTCTCTGTTTGATCTGTGGCTACTAACAGGGTGTCAATGTTGGTTGTATTAATAGAAGGCTGCAGAACAAGAAAAATGATTTGAGGAAGTGAGTTGATTCAGTTAATGATACAACAGACCATCATGGACTTATGCTATAGCATAAGCAATATTTCACAATAGTTACAAAAGGGAGTCAACAGTTATACATGCAAAAAGGAGTGTACATTTAGTTTATGTGTTAGAGAATGATAGGAGTTAACTTAAACTTGGGAATCTATAAGACACGAGGAGTAAGATTTTTGCTCACTTGGGCAACTGAATAGTGAAAGAAAAAAATGACTTCATTAAACAAAGTGGAAATTCATGGTACAAGAAACAACAGCCAGAAACGGAAACCCAGCAGGATTTCTTAGTTGAAACTGGCCCACTAAAAACAGCTTGGAAGAACTAAGAGTGAGAACAGAAAGCAGGAGAAGCAGCTAACGCCAACACAGGGAAGGAAACAACTGCTTGATATTTAATAGCAAAACAACAGAAAAAACAAAAATGGCCAGACTAGGCATACAAGAAAAACAGTGTAACTGTGATTAAAGTATCAGAGGTTTTGCATGTGATATGTGTATGCTATGAACATTAGATGGGGTTTATCTTCCTTGTTTTACTCCTAAGAACTGATGCATTCGTAATCTCATTCTACTTTCTCCCGTAAAATGGCTCATGTACTTACTGGCACATCCTTCTTGAAGCTGACTCGACCCACTGGAGTGATTGTAGTCTTTGCCACAGTAGTAGTGGTAGTAGAGGTGGTGACTATAGTGCTAACTTGACCAGCAAGAGGAGTTTTTGCCGGAACCTGAGCCTGGGCCTGGGCCTGGGCAAGTGCAATACTTCCAGGGGTGGTGATTGACCCCTGCATCTTCACAGGAGGATCTCTAGACTGCTGTCCATATTCAATGTACTATAACAGACAAGAAGTATATAGCTCTTAAAACTCACATACAGCCACAGGTATGTAGCAAATCTTACAACTGTCTTCTAGAACTACTCCCCAAACTCTTGGCCTTGAAGTTTGTGGCACAAATGAAACTCCATAAATGGCCTGAAATCAGCAACAAAAGACATTTTACATATTTTAGAAGTTTCCTTTTTGTCTTGGATCAATTAACAATTCCAATGTTAACCCTGGATTTTCCACTCCATCCTCTTTCTCCCATTCTGTGGGAGCAGAAGTAGCAGGAACTAGATCCAAGATGTGCCCTGATTCTGAAAGGGAGGGTAAGCCTTCCTTGCAGACTTCAATGAGAGCAAAAAGTAGTAAACAGTGAAGTACTGTAATCCAGGGGTAGAAATATTCCAAATCCTATAGTCTAGATAAGGACAACAAATTTCCTGTAACCACTGATCAAGCCCATTTCCACAGATGACACACGATGTTACAACTAAGAGACTAATGCTGTCTTTTCTGAAGCAAAGGTGTAAGAACTACAATTGGTAAGACTTTCAGTGTTATTAATCACATGTAAATATTCAATACTGCATATAAAATATAGAAATCCCCACTGATTGGTGTGTTACTAACGTAGAGATCCTAAACCAACATTGCTTTTAGTGTTTGGACTACAGCCTTTGGATCAGACCTTCAGAATCCTAATTCCACTGTCCCTGGTTTTGTTTGCTTTCAGAAGGTCTGGGCAGACAGACTGCTGTGCCTAGCGGTATGGATTTATTTGCTAGGAAAGACCATGTACAACCCAACCATATAAGAAGCTGCTTGGCAAGGATTAAAGTAATTGTCAAATGAACACTTCCAGTGGCAAAGGGCTACAAGTCTCCTTGAAAGGAGGTTTACAGAAAAGCGGACATGCATTAAGATTAACCCGTTTCTCTCCTCTCAGATGCATGGGCTACTCACACTCAAGTTTTCCAGATCCTTTTGTACCTTCTACTGAATGGACCCTGAAGCAGGAAACTAATGGAACGCCGAGGTTTTTCAATATGCAAATACACCTAACTCAATTCAGATGTCCTCCCCCACCCCTCACTGTCCATGCCTTTAACACTCACCTCCTGCAGGTGATGAGGGAACTGTATAAAGTGACTAATAGAAGCCAAGTGCTGACAATACTGGGGATAGTCCTTCAATCTGTCAACAGTAAAACTATCCATTAGTAGGAGAAAACAAATGGCCTGATCAATACATTAATGGTTAAATCTTTGCCTTAACTGATACTGGATCTGCAGTAAAGATTTCTGGTTCTACCAGATGCAAGCTAGTTAGCAAAAGTATGAATGCTACTGATGTAGCCAGTGATTCCAACTATATGCTGCCAAGACATAAGCACAGGGACACAAGAAGAACCTGCTGAATTAGGCAAAGGCCCATCTAGTCAAGAACTCTTGTTTTCATAGTGACCATCTAGATGCCCATGGGAAGCCCACAAGCAATACCTGAGCACAACAGCACTCACTCCACATGAAGTTCCCAGCAACTTGTATTCAGAGGCACACTGTCTCCAAAAATGGAGGCAGAACATAGCCATTGTGGAACCTAGGAGCTATTGGTGGCTTTCTCCTCCAAGAATACTGCATATTGCAAAGGGGCCAACCTACCAAACAGTAAGACTTAGATCCACATTTATGGGCCACCCCTACAGATTGGGTTTTTAGAAAAGGGTAGCTAATAGCACAATCAATTTGTCAATATAGCTCTCATAGTCCCCAATAACATCTTTGGAAGAACCACAGCAGTCTTCTCAAGTGACATATGGCAGACATATGCCTCTTTACTAAATACACAGCTTGTTGTTGCTCCCCTCTAACCCCCTCTAGAACTCCCTACCCTGTTGGCCCTCTTTCTTCTGCAGCTCTCCCTGCAACATTCTAAATGCAGAAACAGTTTTTAATGCAGAACATTCTGCAATTTAAGGCTAATATAGGTACAGAACCCAATTTGCAAAATTCAGCCATAAAAATGTTTTGATAACTAAATAAGTCAAGAAATCTCAGTCTTGAAGGCTAACTTCAATTTCAGAACTATATGTTTGTTAGAACACCTGTCTGCTTAGATATACTTTAAGGATAGGAATCCTTATGCTCTCTCATTTTATCAGCTAGATAGCTGTAAAACTATGACAGCTCTTTGAATGAAAGTTTCTACTGAACAAGAAACCAATTCAAATATACAACACTGAATGGAAGAACAGTACAGAGCAATAATGGATAAAAATTACAAAGTCTCTCAGTAGGGATATTAAACAAAACCCCAAATTGCACTGATGTTCCAAAGATGTACTAAAGTTCTGCAAATCTCAAGCTTTCATTAAAAACTTGTAGCAGTTATGGTTGCAGAAATTATCCTGAACATGACAAGTTTTCCCACAGGGGTATGAAGCTATGTATCTTGCTCCAAAGATGCAGGAGATAAGGAACAATATGCAAACTGTCTGAAAAAGAGAGAAGGGTGCAGAATCACAGAGTGCTTGCCACAGGATTCACAGGGGTGGCATGGAGGAGTACACAGAGGTAGTGTGAAAGGAAGAGGAGAGGAAACTGACTACTGGGATGTGGAATGGTCACACTGCTGTGGGGAGAGGAGAAATGGACTCAGACTGGTTTCTACTGTGCAACAAAGAAGTAGCTACTTACCAGCACTTTTGACATGTTGGCATCTGGTAAGTGAGGCCCCCACTAGTTGTTTCTAGAGGGCCATGAATACTGCCTTGCAAAATGGATGAAAGTTAAGCTTTCCATCGTAACAAATCTTGGGAGAGTCACCTTGCATGACCCAGACGTATAAAGTACAATCCAGTCAAAGTTATTTCAGTGGGAAAGAGGCTCCTCCCATTAATACCAATGAGACAAAAATGGGCTCGACTTTAGCTGGATTGCTCCTAGTCTTTGTAAGTCTACAAGGCAGCTTCACTTCCAGTAACACTGATTTGCTTTCTCCTTTCCCCCCCAATAGCAATATTAATATATATGCCACCTGATACTTTCAAAGCCATTTTAAGGCAATTTCTATTCAGATTCAGACTATAAGTAATTTACTTCCTTTTCATTTATTTTAAAATCTGCATTCCCTTTATTAGCCGAAGGTTCTATTTAATTTATGCCTCTACTGTGAGACACGTTCAATAACTGCAATATACTGTCAACCTTGTATAGGAAAGCTAAATATATTGCTGAAGTAGGCATATAGTTATGAGATTCCCCCATGCATTTTGGAAATATTATAAAAACACACTCACCTATTTTTAAATCTATCTAGTGCAGCAATACCAAAATAGTACATTTTGGATGTAAAAGGCTTTCGTAAGGCTTCAAGAACATAGCGCAAGGCCAGGCCCAGCGCCATATATGTAACCAGTCCTTTCTCTATTATCCCACCAAAGAGGCAGGCTGTTATGTGCAGCTCTTTATCGGGGTACTGGGGGAAAAACCGATATTCCTCAAACAAGTTCCTCAGCATACAGTTAAATACTTCGCGTTCTCGTTTAATGTTGGAGTCCTTAAACCTCTGTAGCATTTCTAACACCTGTAAAGAAATCAGAATGTTATGAAGAGACTCAATTTATTATGCTTAGCCCTTGGAGCACCTACACAAAGTAAAGTTCGCTGAGAAAATCAGAAAAATTTTGCTAGGGAAAATCTCACATGTATTATTTATTTCTATTCTGCTTACTTGCCAAAAGGGTTTCTCCAGTTAACATGCTTGAATCAGAACACTAAGAACAAATAATACTTGCTACATGCAGCTGGCCCCATTCACTGAAGTTTATGTCATTATGCTGGGTTTTGCATGTTTATATTCTGATGATTGTAACACCGTAAGCACAAAACATTAAATAGTGTGTCCTAATATTGCCTAAAATGTGTTCAAAAACGCATTCTAAAAGGGGAAACTCTAATTTGACCCAATTTAGTGTACTGGGTCACCCAGACATTTAAGGCTCAGCAACTGCAGCTTTCTTTGCTAAGTAGCACTTTGTTGATTTAGGAACAACCCCTCCCCTCAGGAGAAGTGTTCACCCAACAGAGGCACAAATCAAATTAAAGTGAAGTATAACTTTTCCCCACTGTGACATATAACAAGCAGACAAAACTTTCAGAATAGTTATCTTTCCACTGGACCCAACTTAAAACATCCAATTTCACTTGCACAAAAGTTGTCTGCAACTGTATGGACATACATTTTGGAATTTTACAATTTAAATTTCCCTTAAACTGCAACCAAACAAAAAGCAATGTTGCAAGTACCTACTTTCTCAAATTTTCCATAAGACTGAAAAGAAAGTCTACAGTAAGGAAGAAGGGCAAGTTGAGAGAGATGCCATTACTACCCACAGCTCACCTCGTCTACAGACATAGTTGGATGTGGTGGGTGATTATAAATACGCTGAAAATAGCTGTTGGCTTCATCATCAATCTCTTTGCTAAAGTGCTGATTTGCCTCTGGCCATACCTGAGATAAGTCAGCTGTTGAAAAAAGTAGATACTAATTAAATAAATACACAAAATGGAGGGGAAATATATTAATTTCATAATCACAGATCCAAGGGAACAGAAGCAGTTTGGAATATTTCAGTAGATTTCATGATGATGCAGTCTCACTCATATTATGAGCTCAAAGAGGTTGCTTTCCTGTCACTGTAGTTCTTTGAGCGGTCCTCCCTTCAGTTACATGTATGGATTTGTGTGCCTTTGCAAACCAAACTTGTAGAGATAAGACACGGAAAGGTTTTGGCAAGATGCCCTGTCTCAGCTACCAAGGTGCTTGCCAGCAGGATGTAACTGCCCAAAGGAGACCAAAGAAGAGCAACACCAGCAGAGGGAGAAAGAAGTGAGCTGTGTGATTGCACAGATGACCACTCAAAGAGCTACAGTTACAGATAAGCAACCCATCTTTCTTCTTCATGATCAGCGTGTGGTCCCACATATGGAGACTAGCAAGCTGTCTTACCTCAAGGTGGGAAAGGTACTGTCAGGAAAACAGTATGTTATAAGTACAGTCCTTTCAATGACAGCATCCACTCAAACTTGCACATCAAAGGGGTAATCATTTCACAGAAAGCAAGGTCGCAAGGCTGTGAATGTAGTTACTTCCCATGTCAAATGTGAACAGATTACTGACAGGGACAGCAAGCAAGCTGTGGAAAATCTGATAGTCATGCAGACCTAGTAAGAAAGTTGTTGAGTTGGGATTTGGGTACAATATAAAAAGAACTAAGTTCCAGTTAAGATGAAACACCAAGACCACCTTCAGCAGGCAGGACAGATCAGATCAAGCTGTATCACAACAAAGGATCAAGTGCACATAATCTTGATCACTCTGACTGGAGTTGGAGAAAGAACTTGGGGCGGGGGGGCGTATTGGCAAGAGCAAGGCAGAAAGCATAGTAAGTTGGGCACAGCCATCCCAGTAAGGAAAGAAAGAAGTTCCACGATGGGAGACTGCTGCATTGCAGAGAGGATTATTGCCATGAATTCATGACAACTTGGGCAACACTCAACAGCATGTTGATCACCCAGGGACATTTCCTCCATCTATAGATAAAATATTAAACCCATCTTCCCAGCATTTCTTGAAGAATGCTTGCTGTGCTATAGGTGTGAGAGGAGAAGAAACTGTGAGACAACTTAAAGAGGATACACTAGGAGAGAAGACGAAAATAAAGCTGAAGCTTGGCAAAGCAAGGAAAAATAGGGCCAAGTTGTGGTATAAATGGGAGGAAGCAAGCTCCAAAAGCTGCTGCAGCAGTCAAAAAGGCACTGAGCAGGAAAGAACGAGGTCTGTGTCACCAAAATGTGGCACAGTTCTAAAGGGTTCTGAATGGTGTTTAGCTCAGGCATGTAACACATATGTGGGACTGCATATAGACCAAGAATTTTAGTTGGAAAGGGCTGGTTTAGTTATGAGAACACATTTGTTCTTCATTAGCGATTATTCTGGAAGCCAGGAAAGCAAATCTGAATGACTGCAGAATTAAAGTATCATTCATCCCTAGATTAGCGTATTGGACAGGATGCAACAAGCACTCACAGCATGCTGAACATTAATGTGCAGGTACACTTTCAAACTTCTTCAGGCAAAGCAAGAGATTGGAGATCATCTCTGTTCCACAGGCTCACATTAAGGTGTTTGCAGGTAGCTATGATTATCAAAACATAATGGCCTTGCAAACTGTAGACGTACGTTCTCACTACTTAAGTCTTCCCTGCCCAGAAGAGTCCTTTTATCTATTCCTGACACCAAACACCAAGCATTCCACATTCAACTGGCCACCTAACCCCTTGTTGACCCTCTAAAAACCACCACCCTAATACCAATGCTAGCATATTTCTACATCTTTCTCCTATTTTCTGGCCATTGCCTCAGTTTGGTTTACTGAGAAATATTCAGCAGCAAGATTTGAAAGATGCTGCCTATTGCATGTGTCATCTTCATGATTCAAAGTAGTTTCCCAACCCCCACAACCCAGACACCTATAAGCTGAAAAAAATCACCAAAGGACACGAAAGGTACACTTTGAGTGAACGAGGGCTAACAGACAAATACAAGTAGCATAGACTCAATGAGCTGGACAAAATCAATTTCTGGGCAAGATTTCAATGTCACTAAAAAGTGGCAGAGACTATGTACACAGTGCCACTTTCCCATCAAACTGAGGGACACTTTCCTAGTCTAATATCACAAGCTTGATCTTGAGGACAATTGTGAATAATTCTATGAAGTACTCACATGAAAGCTGTTCGTTCATGAAGCCTGATAAACCACTTGATCTGTGTTGGTTAAAACCTGAAATTACTTGGAACCTACAACTGTACAAGGTTAAGCTTTTGGCATCAGTAGCTGGGAGCATGATTAGCATGGTAAAGCCAAGCAGGTTTTAATTTAGTCACCACAAGAATGGGAGACTGCCTGGAAGCGCAACATAAGATGCTCCAAGATTCCTGGGAGAAAGGCTAGATATTGGGGAGGGCAAAGAAGGCTCCTTAGAGACCGCTGCCAGCCCCCACCCTAGAGGGAAAACTCACATTTACTGCACATCCACAGTCACACTTCACAATCAGACAACATTACCACTTACAAGGTTTCATCTTACTCTGCTGGAATGTAGGCTGGTTCAGTCCTGATGTACTCAGTTTTCTTGGCACAAATGGGTCATTATTCACTGCAGGGAGGCCAAGGGCCCCAGTTCCTATGCCCAGACTACCTGTTGTAAGACCACCTACTGAGAAAAATAAAATTATCATTTCAGTTATGTTTACAAATGCTGACAGACGTTTTAACTTTTTTGCTGTTCCCACCCTGAATAGTGTCAACATGGTACTTCCATTCGGCCCACTGAAATTAATTCACACAAGTAATATCATGCCCATTGGTTTCGATGGGTTTACACTGAGTATACTAAGTTGGATACAATTTGAAGTGCTTGCCCCCAGCCAGAATTACAGGAAAAGCAGCCACATTCCTCCCATGAGTACCAGCCCCTTTACACAAAAGTACCTGGAAGCTGTGAAGAGAGTCCGCTAATCCCACTGAAAGGTGTATTCTGGTTTTGTGTGGAAAGTGGTGGAAATGCTTTTGCTGGTGATTGCGGAGTACTAAAAGCAGAACTCAAGTTTGGAGGAAAACCTGGCATACTCTGTGTGTGTGGAACTGCTGAACCACCTAGGCTGAGAGATGCCATCCCAGCAGCAAGTGGATCAATCTGAAGATAAAATCAATATTCAAAAAGAGACAAGGGGTTATTTTCTATATCAATCAATCTTCATTCAGATCAGCCTTGCTAAAATCAGTTAAGACCACACATCAATTCCTTACACTTTGGGACTACTCTTTCAGACCCATTAGGCATCCTCCACCTTCAAAATGCATGCATTGCAAGGTATTCTGTATAATCTTTTAAAACTAGACATCATCTTGTGGTTTTGGGGGTTGGTCTGCACAGTAATAGTTTGTTCTGCAGCCCAAGCAACCACTTAGCTTTAAGAGTTAACTTTTACAAAAAGCTCTGTGAAACTTATAGAAGAAAGCTTAGAATCCTTACAATGCTACTGTCACTGTTTGCTTGTTAGTATCACACAGTTTCTTTTTATTAATGAAAAGCTGCTCAATTAATCTTTAGTCTGCAGAATGGTGCCAAATTAAATCTTTAGAAAGTAAATCATGAAAGGCTATTATATCTACCACTGAATATAGTTACTAGAACCAGGTCTTCCTCCCTATTAAACCTAGAAGAAGCAGTGACAGTGTGTGGTGGTGAACAACTAGTATGTGCCTTGTTTTTAAAAGAGCAGCTCAGCTGAGAACTGAGGAGCCCCAGTTATAACAAGTCCTTACAATCTAGCACCATTGCTTGACCCAAGACGCCATGAAAAGGACATTTCAGGTTCAAAGATGGTGCTTAAACTGCAAGGTTTCAATTAATATGTTTGAATTACATTTGATTATGAATAAAAAAGTAAGTTTAGAGACATATAAAAAGGCACCTCCCATTATTATGCTACTTTGGCTTCTTTCAGCATCCACGTACCTGTACAGGAGAGATGGCATCTAGGCTACTAGCACTTGGTGGGCGTCCTTTGGGCATAACTCCAGGTGGTGGCTGCCTGGCTTTGTTCATGACATTGCTGCAGTTAGCTACCATGGTTAGAATAGTTTCTGACAGCTCTTGGGACACACTTCTAATGGGAGAAGAAATGATTTTTACTTGCCAATAAAACCCCCCCTTTTATCTTGGTGCTAAGAGAGCTGTCTTTAGAACTAGGATAGCACTAGCACTGCCTGGAACACAACGTCCCAACTAGACCAGAGGAAAGAGCTCCCCAACCTCCCAAGACCAGAAAAACTATCACCTGGCTTGTTTCAACTGATCAGCCAATATATATATTGACCCCTTATTTAACTGAAGGACAAACTTGCCAACCAACTAACAAGGTATTACAAACTCCAGAGACAAGTGACAAATAGCCCTACGGGGTTATCTCCAACTCTTCTACATATGCTTTTAAGTACAACCTAAACATACAAAATCCTACTCATTACACAGCACTGAACCTTGGCAAAGGCAAAACCCTCTGTCCAAAGGCTGCATTTGCCAAAGCCCTGAGTTTATACTTCCTAATAATGGCCCCAATGTAACTAGAATGACTTACACAGGGTTTATTTAGTACTTTTCCAAAATGCTCAAAGCACTTCCCAAACAGACACAGTACAAACTTTACACCAACCTTGCCAGACAGCCCAGTACTACAGAGGATCTGGAGGATGAGAAGGTGACTGAGAAATGGCAGCTCACAAAGGTCACCTAGTGAGCTCATAGCCAAGTTCCCAGTTTGTAAATTCACCTTCTTAACCACTATTTATGAGACTGTCAGCCTATCCCAGAAGATATGATCTGCTTACCCAGCACAAGCCTGCAGGCAAGCCAGCATAGTTGCCAGTGTCTCTGGAGGAAGCTGAGCACTTTTGGGCTGGTCTTTCTCTGGGGCAAGGCCACCTAAGATAGAGGGGCACCTTCTCTTTAGGAAAGTCATACAGGCTTGGATGAAAGGCTCCTAGGGAAGGAAAAGTGCAAATTTCAGTGGGATACACACACTTAACAATAGTTCAAGAATGTTAACAAAATTATGATATAGAAAATACTGGGTATTAGTTCAACATTATCACTCAAGAGTGCATGCTGAAAGCAATTTTTATAAACTGCAGGGAAACATTTTTTATAAAAAGAAGTGACTGTTACCACCAAAAAAATTGCAAAAATAATTAAGAAAATCCTGCTTTACCCCATGCTCCCGAATTTTATCTGTGAGCCATTTGTCTAGTTTGAGGTATTCCCGTCGAGAGGCAAGTGCAGCAAGGTCAATAACAAAGGCAAATGGAGTACCATTTAGCAGCATTGACAACGCCTAAAGAAAGAGAGTTAGAAAACTGCTAGTCAAAGTATCAGGCTACGCTTCCCTCAGAATTAGCCTACACACATACACCCTCCCCCACCACATCTATATATTATTCAGTTCCCAACATTTTTTCCTGTCACACAGAACATGACAGAGACAGCAGCCAGCAAAGCAGCTTTCAGGGTGGGAATTCCTCCTCCTGGGAGAAGAATACACTGGACACATTGCTTTTCCCCCCAACCTAAGAATTTGAAGGGGGGAGATATGGAAGACCACAGGCAAGGCAAAGCCACTGAGGGTGGAAGGCTTCACAGCAAAGTGACATAAGTAATTCTTCTCTCCCTATTTTCTGATCTATAGGTGACAGGCACCCTGTTGACAGTAATCCTCACCACCCTCATGGCCATTAAAGCTGGGTGGGCTGTGTGCATTATCCACAAGTGGGACTGCTCACTCTTCCCTCCTTCAGCAGTTACGGCTCTTTCTATGTTTGGGTGGAACAGGCCTACAAACTGCCTGTGCAAGACTGGAGGAAGACCGGAGAACCAACCCCTACCTCACCACCTGGCTGCTTGGGGGAGCAGCTTTTATGGGTGGTTTGAGCTCCTATCACTGCTGGAAACCCAACATTATCCTGCCCATTAAATTTCAGAGGAATATACACTATACATGACTTCTATTCATTTCAATTGCAAGGGCTCTTGTACAAACTCCAAGGAAAAAGAGGTTGCATACCCATGGAGCTTGAGGCAATACACTGATACCTTCTGGTGACAATACACCTTGCTTGAAATAAGCAAGTAATTATGGGCCTTCAGTAGTGCTGAACCAAACTTAACCAGATTGCCACCCTGGGCTCCTTTGGGAGAGTTATAACATGAATGCTGACCCAGTAGTGTCTAGTAAAAGCTATAGAGTTATGATATTCAATGCCACCAAAATCTCGCATACTTTCTTGATGAAGAGGAAAGACAAACATACAACAGCAGTGACACTTTGCAAGTTTTTAAGAGTCTCTGGAGTTGCTCTAATGCAAGATTGTAAAAAAAAAAAAGAAAACTACAGCTCAGGATCTTAGTAACTCTGCAGATGGAAAAAATTACTTTAGCAAGTCACAAATTTAGCAACACAGCTTCATATTAAGTGAAGAGATGAGTTTCTCTTCCTACACATAACCTCTTCCTGTCCTTAGGATAAACATGTCCTCTGATGTGATACTTATTTTCCTCCACTCCCAAACCCTGTATCTCACACAACCCCAACACTAAAGTCAAAGCACTTTCCACAAAATTAAAATATAGAATCAAACTCACCTTCAAGTCTTGGGCCACGTCTAGAATACGTGATAATTTTGCTTGGTCGTACTGTTCCCCTCGCATGTACCATTCTGCCATAGCATGCATGATGAGCTGGCGAATTGAAGGAGACTGGCCCTAAGGAAACATCAGCTGAATTTCAGATTACTACATAAATTATCTAGCTCTTAAAGAGCAATTAAACCGGCACATGGCAAGTCCCTTGCTGCTCTGGAACACTGAAATCACAGGTTCCAATTCAATGAAAACAAAAGTAGCAGGTGGAAGAGGGTTTCAGCTTATTTCTCCCCCCCCCCCCCCGTTCTAGGTACCTTGCTCCTCCAACCCTTTAGCCTCCACAACTTGCCCCTACCATACAGCCAGATTGGCCCCTGTGCTTTGCTCCACCAGCAAATGTGATGGAGCCTTATTACAATAACAAATCAAAACACCAAGCCATTTTCCTCTTTACTGACTTAACTTTCAGGAATAACAACGGAGATGCCAAAGATTGGCTCCACTTTTAACACATTTATGCTCCATCTCTCCATAAAGGCACAAAAGAACAATTAAGTGGCTGATGCATAATAGCATAGCAATTTATTTCCATGGTCAGGTAGCAAGGTATATTATTTCCTGAGGTTATAGAACTGCAGCAGGTCATATTGCATATAAATGCAGGGTCTGTAACAATTAAACTTGGCAGGGGAAAAAAGGAAATAGCACATGTGTGCTGTCTCTCCAAGACAGAATGCACATGCAACTGCTGCATGAAGCAACTTTTAACTAGGGAAAGGAGAGGGACAGGGACAGGGACAGGGGGTTGCTACTGCCAGTCTCTACCTCAGTGTGTTTATTCCAATCCAGCTGTGTTACAGGCCACCCAAACACTAATATAGGACTGACCCCTCTCTGTTCCTGGGGCAGATTAAAATGAGGGATATCTGGAAGTCATAAGTATATTCATACTGAGGTCAAGCTGTCTGGATAGCTTCACAGTTGAAAAATAGTACAGGTACATAACAAAAATCACCTCACACCCAGGACAACTCTCATGGAGCAAAGAACAATCAAATTTCTATCCCACCCTTCTTTCAGGAGCATAACACAGTGGCAAGTTTAAACTCTTGTTGTCAAAACAAAACCATTGTAATGCCCTTACCTGCCCATGCCATGCATAATGCAGGATGATGGCAGAGTTGGGATGGTTGCCAAGAAAAATGGGCATAAGTGTGGAGATGAGTTCATGCCGCAAAGTATGCCAGGAAGTGTTGATCTGTAGTAATGCCAATACCAACATATCTGGACAGTGCTTGATAGGGAAGCTGAAGAGCTGCTTAACTTGCTCATACTGGCCAACCTCTGCCAACCGCAACAGGGACTCAATCAAGTCCAGGCTCTTCCTAACAAATAAGGGGGGGAAATGCAATATTGTGAATCAGTTGACAGGATTCTGGCTTGATGTCTGTTACACCAAGCTAACATGGGTATCAAATGACGTAATTCTAAATTCTGTTACGCTCGACAATATTTGAAATAACCAAACTTGGGGAAATAGATATCAAAGTCAACTTCCATCAAGTAGCATGCAGAGTGGTCAGAACAGTCCAAAGGCCTGCCTAGAAATCAAGATCCAACCTTCACAAACCA
The DNA here is from genome assembly GCF_964270895.1 of Podarcis filfolensis. Lineage (NCBI taxonomy): Eukaryota > Metazoa > Chordata > Lepidosauria > Squamata > Lacertidae > Podarcis > Podarcis filfolensis. The sequence goes on along the minus strand of NC_139611.1, from coordinate 52,736,467 downwards.
GACCACAGCAAAAATATAATCAGGGTTTAGTTCATAGCAGCTTAATACACATGGTTAATTTAACATGTTGCTCTCATTATCTATGCAACTATTTACAGACTAGCAAATGCAGCCAGTGTCTGGGGGAGACCCCTCTGCTGAACTAATGGGCCATCCCTGTTGCACACACACCCTCTCAAGTTTGAAGCACTTAGTGACTCAAAACCTTCTTACCAAAAGGCTGTCAGAAAAGCAAGAAAGGGATATCAACCATGAATACTCTGGCTCATCATTTCAGAATGCTGAAGCAGCTGTATTCCCAAGAAAAATAATACTGTTTACCATGTGGCAATTTCTCGATTGTCATCCTCGGGAGGGGCTTTCAAAATATCCGTGGCAACAGTATGACAGGGGTAGTCAGCAAAACAGAAGATCTCTGGATTAATGAGGGAATGCTGGATGAATGAGAGCTGCAACAAAATTACATCACTGTAAGAGTCATTTCATATCTACATTCATGTTACACTGTCTTGATGCACTTCCTCCTAAGCAATCACCACCCCTCCCTCTCACACTTCTGCTATTATGATTGCTTTTCCAAATAACTTTCTGAAAGTTCTAAGATTCAGTCTTCTATAGTCTGATCGCTACCTGTTACAGTAATTGCAGTGTATTAAAGGATGTATCACATCTTGATAGCAACTGTCTTAGTGAGCCCCAAAGCCAAAATTCAACAAAAAACTGAAAGAACATTTTTTAAAAGTTCTATGGTAATTATGAGCTCCCATTGCTCGGTCCCTGCTCCTGCCAACCTAGCAGTTTGAAAGCACGAAGTCCAAGTAAATAAATAGGTAACACTCTGGCGGGAAGGTAAACGGTGTTTCTGTGTGCTGCTCTGCTACGCCAGAAGCGGCTTAGTCATGCTGGCTACATGACCCGGAAGCTGTACACCAGCTCCCTTGGCCAGCAAAGCGAGATGAGCACCGCAACCCCAGAGTCGTCCGCGACTGGACCTAATGGTCAGGGGTCCCTCTACCTTTTTAACCAATGTGGCGGTAGTGAGTGAGAAAGAAAGCATGAAAAAAAAACTTCTCTTTGATTTTTACCTGTCCTTCTGCATGTTTCCAAGGTCTGTATATGAGATCAACTGGGAAGACGTCTAGCCCTAGCCCTCTCTGGACACCATACACCACAATCTGTAAGCCTTTGCTATCACGAATTTGAAATCCAGGGTGGTCAAGTTCATAGGTTACTTCCTTGAAGTTCAAATTTGGGTTCTGCAAAGAGTAAAACAAATAGTGGTGCAACTTATGGAGGCAAAAATAAAGAGCACGCTTTCACATTTCTCCTTATACAACTTAGAAACAATTCGTAAGATATGAAGCAGGCCATTAGCTCATCTAGCTCTAGCTCATATATTGACTGCTACTTTTGACAACAGCTCAACCACAGAGGGGAAATGGGGTTTTCCTGATTCCCTTTACCCATTTTTAAAGCAAAGTTGCCAGTGATTGAATCTCAGGCTTCCAACATGCAAAACATGAACTCTAGCACATTCCCCATAGTAAGTCTGTGAATATAACTTTGCAGTTAATTTTTTCTTTAATATGGTTCATGTGAGTTGTCAAAATGATGAATAGTCATTATATATTTTAAGTCAGTCATTAAAAAAATTAGTAATCATGTAAAAATTGGTCCCACAAGCATTCAAGAGTCCTTGTACGCATTATGCAGAATGAGGTGTTTATATTTTCCCCCACACAGAAATGTCTATCAATCTTTCTAGTCCCTATGCACCACTCAGAGCAGTTTACAGCATTTTAAAAACAGGGTACTACATAGAAAATATATTTTAAAAACACTAAATACAACAGAGGATAAGTGTCCCTTAAATGAACTAAAACACTACTAAATACTTGCTAAGGATTTGTCACCAGTAAAGAACAAATAAAGGTGTGCTTTAATGATACCATATCTCTAATCAGCACCACTTGCAAAGTCCTGATCAAAGCAGAATAAATCTTACATCATTTGCAATGTAAGCATGGAGCCAAACAAGGGGACACTGCACTAATGCTAATCATGCATAGGAATAGCTGTTCAGAATACACATGCTATGTCATTCTCAGTTGACCTTTGAGAAAATAGTGACTTGCCAGTTCATCAGGGACCTAGTTACAGTGATGACAATCTAGTACCAAATGAACCTCTCTCTGGTTATAATCATCTCTGGTTAAAATCATGTTTGCTTGTCTTCTTCAATAGCCACACATACAGTATACAGAGCTTGCCTGTTAATACTGTTGATCAGTTTTTCTAAGTTTAACCTACATGTTTTACAACCAAATGCAGCAGAACCCACCATTCAGCATTTCCAGCTATACACACATGGCAAAATATACACATGCTCAAACATAACCAAACATATGCAGTTTCTTTCACAGAAGTGACATCCTTACAGGAAATCTATCATACATGAAACAGCCCTTAAGTTTCTGGCAATCAGTTTTTCCTCAAAAGGTCAGATTGTGATCAACATACCAGCTCTTTAAGCACGTCAATCAGAACCTCCACATTCCAGGTATGGGACTGTGTTCCATCATTTTTATCTCTTCCATCACTCCAAATTCCACTTCCAGGAGCAGAGATGGACTGTAAATTAAGCATGTAGGTTTAGAATTCCTGTGACGTCGGTTGTGTAGATGGATTTAGTAGATCAAGAAATAAGATCAAGTGACAGAGTGGAGTTTGAATTTTACGATTGCAACACATTTATTACTGCAGATTATAGCAATACTTAAACTGTCTTCTATAATGCACTGTCAGCATGTCCCTTAACAATAAAATAGAGGGAAAGGCTTTATGAGCAAACAGTAATAAACAGAATTAAAAACAAAACCCCTTTTTTGTGAACACTGGACAAAAAGCAGGAGCATGGAGTACTATTATGATTGTCTCTCCTGAGGAACGGAGCAACCAGGCAGGGGCACATGTTAAGGGAGACTTAGATAATCTGACCCAAGTTTTTCCACAATCCCTTAAACTTGGCTCAGTAGCATACCAGAAGCCAGTGCAGTCCTTTCAGCAAGGGTGTTGTCAAAATTATTCTCCCTCCTGCAACCTTGTTACAGCATTCTGCACCAGCTGCAACTTCCAGACATGCCTTAAGAAAAGCCACAAGCAGGGCACACTGCAGCAATCCAATTGGGTGGTATATGAACTATCACAGCCAATCTATCATGATCCAGGAACGACCACAACTGTCATATCAAAAGAAGCTGGCAGAAGGCACTCCTATCCACTGAAACCACTTGAGCCTTGAGTAACAATGGATTTAGTGGAGCCCCACCCTACTAACCTATTTCCTGCCCACCCGGAGAACCTCCATCTTTCAAGCTCAGTTTATTGGCCACCCTCTAGCCCTTCACTGCACCCAGGTACCAGTTCATTTGCACAGCCACACTGAATTAAGATGGTACAGAGAAACAGAGTTGGATATTATGACACAGCACTTCCAAGTCCCCTTATAATCCCACCCCCCCATCAACAGGTTACACAGAGCTGTTAAACAGCATTTGGCATAAAATGCTGAAGTGCTGGAAGTCTTTTAACCTTTCAGTCATGCTTGTTGCTCAGTATCATAGGAATTAAGCGGCTCCAAAATCTTCTGTGTAAACACCATTCAGTAGTTCTGTTTAAGTTATATTCAGTTAAAACACCTCTCAACACAGAGGACACTCACCTGCAAAGGAATGCCGTCTGCCAGTCCTGAGTGTGTTCGAGCCATCATTCCCAAAACCCTGGCAACCTGGGCAGCAGTGACCTCTCCCACACCAAACTGTGTGATGATGTTGCGACATTCCTCCACACTAAAAAGGCAAGTCACAATGACCTCCACAAAACTTAGTATATAATTGTTTTCTATCAAGTATGTCTATTTTAAGGAGTATTACCAATACTCAAGTCAGTACATTAAGCTAGACTAGGGTGGAATCTATGTGCATATAAAAACCATTCTGAAAATACTTTTTTAAAAAGCGTTTTTAAAAATACATTGAATTTTCCATAAGGCTCACCATCACCGCCTAGTGTGACATTATATATTGCACTTAAAACACACTAAAAGTTTTACTTGCAGCTGTATAGGTGTCCTGCAACCTCCAACAGCCTTCTCAACTGACATAACTTGTCCTTTCATTTCAATGGGGCTATTCAAAGTATGACTTAAGAGTCAGGACATCAACTCCAAATTTCAGTGAATTTATCTACGTACCTTGTACAAAAGCCATAGCCAACTTCCTGCATGAAGTCTGCAAGAGAGCTCTCCATCATTGTTTTTGCTATCCCTCCAGAATCAGGCAGGATCCTGTCCATTAGAATGTCCCGTTTTTCAGGGTATAGGAGTGGTGCAAGCACCACAGGGCAACGTTCCTGGGGAAAATCTGAGATCCCAGAGTATTTTAGCATTTCAGAAGGACCAATGACCAACAAAGAACCCCAATAATAATTTGTTTCATATTGTGAAAATCATGTTATGACCAAAGAAGTTTTGAATAAAAAGGTGTTTAAGATCACTGTCTTGGAATTTAGAGACACAGAAAGCAATTTATTTTATACCCCAACTTTTGACCTATTTACCGTCCTACTGTGACAGTACAGCTATTTAGATAATATGACCTTAGTTGCATACCATGGCGAGCCATACTTAATGCTTTACCAATGAACATGTCTCGCTTGGCTCCTCTGCTCCTTCCCACACACTCTGGGAGGAAGCAAACAATTATCCCAGGGCTTAATATTATGACCAAACCAGCAATTATGGTTCACTTTGCTCTCAACAAGTCAATTATTGCCCATTAAGGTGTGTGCACAGTAAACTATGGTTTACTATGTTGTGCAAACTGGGCCTCACATTACTGCCTCCATTACATCCTCTGGACTGTCACAGCAACATTCTAAAGCACCTTGAAACTGCCACAAGTTTAAACAGGAAAGGGAAGGGGAAGGCTAAGATAGTAGGGCCAGAGAAGCCCAGGCCAAAATTTCAGAGGGGTGGAAAGCATCAATTTATATCCAAGCCCCATCCCATTTCTAAATGGAGTGCCAACAATAATACCCATCTAAAGTTGTGATAGCCAAACCTCTACCAGTTATAGTATCTGAAAGACATAATGTGCAGACAATCCTATAAGGATCTGCATTAAGATAATCGTTTCAGGATCCTCGTTTCTTTTCTGGATTACCACCAAATGTTTACCCCCCACAAAAATTTATTCCTTTTAGAAATGGGTTTCAAATAGATGTATCAAATACAATACTTGCCTCTACGTAATGTTTTGAGAAAAGCGTCAATCTGTTCCTGTCCAACCCCAAAGGCTCCCTTCTGTCCAAAAAGAAGATGGGATAGGAGGAGGTGCAAGACCTCTATTGCAATATCTTGGAAGCCACCTTCTTGATTTCCACTGACGTCTGCGTCAATGTATGAACGCAGAAGATCAGGAAGTTTCTGTTTAATAAACTGAGCAGCTTTTAAAGAGAGAGAGAGAAAGAGAGAGAGAGAGAGAGAGAGAGGGAGAGAGAAACCAAAAGCAGTTAACTAAATTGCTTTTTAAAAAAGTTTATGCATCTGCTCTTCTGGTTTATCAACAGCACTTGCCAACTGCTCTGATCGTCACACAATAAGTGTGACAGTATATAGACAGTTGCATACTAGAACAACCAGTCAGAATAACTCAGCACCACCCTGCCTTGGAATGCAACCTCACTTGATGCCACCTTGCATTTCCTTACACTGTTTGGTACAAGCACAAGAAAGGAGAAGTGGAAGCTGGTACTTCTCCAGGCATACATGCTTGGCTTTTTCACCAATTTCACTTTTTCCTGCTTAGGTTGCACCTAAAACCTGTCTGCCCTATCATGACTCTACTCAAATTCTAATGGTGATCCAGATACAGCTTCTATTACACCCTAAGAATTTTTACTTCCAAATATACTTTAAACAGGACTAACAAGTGGTTCTAGGAAACTCAGATTAATGGAAAAATTGTTGCCTGTAGTTACCTCATTTAATTAAGAAAGAAGGGAATATTTTGGATCAGTGACCCGCAGATCAACTACTTTCAGAGTCCAGGTCAATAGAACTGACATAAGGAAGCAGATTTCATATTTCTTAATTACCTCTTAAGATTTTTTGGGTGGGTGTGTTGTATTAGATTTATATTGTGAGCTCAGAGCAGCTTACATATGGTTCCCATGTTGTCTTCCCTTTCTGGAAGGGCTCAAGGAGAGCTGTATCTTATGTCTTCAGAACATTCTATTAGCCACAAAGATCAGGCAAGATTTTCAAGATCTTGGGTGTTTCCCCTCCCTCCAAACATCAGCGGAGGCAACTACAAGGATGATCCTTGAATGAGTTAACTGGACCTTGCACTGTGGTCCCTTCTGGCCCTTGGATTCTACAACTTAAGCAACTAAATCCAGGAGAAGGATGAAAACTAAAGTCTCTTATAGACAACTCAGGAATCAGATTATACTAAAACTGAAGTAAAATCTGGTATGTGTGTCTATAATACTATACAAATTTATCTTACCAAAGCCTCGTAGATCTGGATTGAAGGAGTTTAGCAAAGCAAGGCCAAAAATAACCTACAAATAGAAGAAAGAACTGCATTAGCACCTATCACATACATAGTCCAGCTGTCTGGCAACTAGACTGGCAAAGAGAAACACCAGGGCTGAATTTTACTGTCCTCCCCACAACTTTCCTCATCCCACTGAGAGTTAAAAATACCCCCACCAAGGATGCCCATGAGGTGGATTAGGATTTGGAGGGTGACGTTGATGTCAGTGCTGCTACTCTAAAGCAAGATGGACAGGAAATCATTGTGACTAATGCCACACCTTATTTAATGTGGTTGGAACATTTCTAAGAGCACTACCAGCTGTTAACCTTCCTCAGATTCTGTCAGGATGTCAGTCCCTCCATAGGATTCCTATTGGGGCCAGTGCTTTTAATTTGTTTATAAATGATCTATATTTAGGTAGCCAAGTTCATAGCCAACATCAAATTATTTGGGGCATTGAAACAAAATGGTGCTCCACAAGATCTTCTCCAAACTGGGTGACTGGACATTTTAAACGCAAATGCAGTTCAGCATAAAACAAGTGAAAAGCGATGAACAAAAGCCTAAAAAAAAACCACTGATGAGATCCAAACTGAGAGAGTGACTAGGAAAAAGATCTTGGGAGTTGTGATGGACAGTTTCATGAAAATACTGGTGTAGAGTGCAGCTGTTCTGAAAACAGCAGATTATATGATGATAAAAGTGTTTATGTTTTATGCTTTTGTTTATATTCTGTTGTTATTGTTTCTGCTTGTTTTTTTAATGAAGAATAATTGTTGAAGTTACAAATTATAAAACTAATAAAAAATTATTTACAAAAAAATGAAAACAGCAGATTTCATGCGTACAATTAGAAAGGAAATAATAATTAAAACTATCACTGTCATGGTGCCTTTACACAAATCTATGATTTGCCTGTGTTCAGAGTAGCGTGTAGAATTTTGTTCACCACACCTTAAAAAGCATATTGTAGAGCTACAAATGGTACAGAAAAGGGCAATTAGCATGAGCAACTGAAGGAACTGCCTAGTGAGAAAGAGTTTCAATGACTGGGGCTAGTTGGGGGGTGAGGTGGTGGTAATGACATGATAGAGGTCTATAAAATTATGCATGCTGTTGAAAAAGTCACTGGACAAATATTCATTCCTCATTCATAATACCAGAACTCAGGCTCAGACAATGAAGCTGAATGTTGGGATATTCAGGTTGGACAAAAGGAGGCATTTCTTCACATAAAAAGCATGCAACGATGGCCAACATTTTTAATGGTCAGACTAAAAGGGGATCAGACTACTTCATGGAAGATAAATCTATGGACTTAACCCACCTCTTGAACCTTGCTTAATTTGATAACTTTGCTCAGCTGAGTGAATAGATGGGGTGACGGCTTAAGACTCTGAAAGAAAAAAGTTTTATATATGAGATGCTTATGTTTACAGTTTAACAGAATACTGTACCAAGAAAAAGATTCTCTGTGTCATAAGTTCCTCTACAGAAAAAAATAAAATCAACTTCTGCTCATTAGTGGTACTTTCCAACTTCTCTGAAGATAGTATCATTTGTTGCCAAACTACCAGTATTCTCCAATTCCAGCATACAAAGTTCTGTAAATTGCTACAGAAGCCCCAATGAGGAGTGGGTGTTGCAGAGCAAAGAAATGTAAAATAAGGCAATTACCTGGATATTTTACGAGTACAGAATTTACATGATGTAAATCTTAAAAACTCCTTTGTAATAATGAACATAGGTGTACATTTTGTAAAATTAGCTCACTGACACCTGAATAGGTTTTTCTTTAACATTCTTGTTAAGGGCACTTTAAAACTGCATACAAACCTTTTGATAATGCAATGGATTTTCAATAGCATAGGACAGCGTCGAAATAAAATTTGGCTTTGTAATCAATGATGCACACTCCTGGATCAGAAACTGCGTCTGAAAAGAAAGGAGACAGCTGTAGCAAAAGTTTTGGTTGTTTTGGGGGAGGCACCTATGATCTAGTTACCAGATATTACCAGGATTTTGTTTCTGTAAACATAATATATACACCCATTAAAGTACTTCAAACCGTCTTCTTACTATAGGATACGTTTGACAAATATTTTGATATCATAAAGATGAGATGTCAGATTAAACTATTTTGGTTAGTCTTTCAAGAAGGTGAATGCAATTCACAATTCTTCGTCATTACTGATTATGCCCAGCACAACAAACATCATCTGAATACTGTATCCATAGTAACAAAATAGAAGCTAATATTAAGAAATATTTTACAGAGACAAGCCAAACAAGTGACTTGACTTGACTTGTGACTAAACTTGTGACTAAAATTCAAGTTACTGAACTCAGTTACTAAGTCATTCAAAGCTTGAGAAAAATGAAGTTCCATCACACAAGACCTTAGGAACAGCAGTATTCAAAAGTAGCTCAACTCTTCTATTTTAACATTTCCTGAAGTTCACAAATCTAAAATGTGTTGGGATTATTTACATTTACAAGCCACTTCAGAAGTACTCAGGGATACAGTTATTTCCATTTATGAATAGCTTCCTATGAAGCCTCCTGAAGCAATTAATAATACCAACAATTAACACATATATGAAACAGTTCAAATACAACACATACACAGACTTGGCATTCAGATATGGCACTTCTATGCAACTTTTGTACTCATAAGTGGGCTAAGCCAATCTGAAAAAAAGCACAGGTCTTCTCTGGAGTAGAGCCTCTTTTAAACTCTCCCAGAAAGATGTGCTTACCTGACTCCCTTCCAGATTTCTACAGGGTAACAAAAACAATGTTTTAGGAAGTTTTTGAACTAACTGCTGGACAGAAAATCAAGCTATTTTTTAAAACTTAGGAACACAGGAACCTGTCTTATACAGAGTCAAGCCACTGGTGCATCTAACTCATTTTTATAGACTGACTGGCAGGCACCTTTGTAGGGTTTCAGGCAGGAGGGCATGGCATACCTGCCTGGAGATGCCTCTGGAGCATTTTATATGAAAGGTTTGTGCTCTATCAATGAGCTATAGGACATTTAAAAGTAGTGTTCTGTTGTAAATCTGCTGCCTGTTTTAAATGTATCCATATGTATGATGTTTTAGTAATAGTTTCAATGCTGCTTTTACTGTATGTATTTTCACAATGAATTTTGTAAGTCACTACAAGATGGAAGCATTGTAGAATAAAAAAATGTAAAAATTAAAAATCAAGAAACTAATTGGAAATTCTTTAAGGACAAAATTTACCTGATGGAAATCTTTACCGCTACTTTTACCATCGCCACTGAAATCCACATGCGAGAATAGACAGCGTAGTAAATGCCTGTCTGCCTCAGGGCCGTGCCGATTCACAATCTAGTTGCAAGAAAAACAAAAGAGCTGAAGCGAGGTACCATAGCATTTGTAACTACATAGAATCACAGAACTGTAGAATTGGAAGGGACCCTGAGGATCATCTAGTCCAACCCCCTGCAACACAGGAATATGCAGCTGTTTCTTATGGGGATTGACCTTCAACCTTGGTGTTTATCAGCACCATGTTCTAACTGAGTGTTTCTACCACTTTCAGCTGCACTCTTAAGGAACAGGAGCCACACAGCTTTCTGGCAGGGTCCATGCTAGTAGCAAAAAGGAGAAAATAAGGGAAAGTCACAGAGTGTCCAGGTCACATTAAACTACAGTTTAAACAAGTTTTGGTTTAACATGACTGAACAGTGTGGTGGTAAACACTGCTCAAATGCCACAGTGTCTGACTTCTGATGTCACCTGAACCTGGGCTCTTAGTTGGTTTCCCCCCAAAAAAACTAAAGTGGCAAGCCAAAAATGAACTTTGTTTAATGCTCGTGGTTTGTCAGGCAACATGACAAGCCAGACTGAAGGGGGAAGCAAGTACAGCAGCAAGTGACCCTAGCAGTCTTTCAGGGGTTCAAATGGGCCAATGACCCAGAAAAATAGGGCTGAGAACCACTTTGTAAAAATGAAAAGGGATATAATTTAAATTACTCTTTAATAAACAGAAAATCTGCTTGCTTTTAAAGTAGAGCATGTTAGCACTAAGCAAAAGAAAATAAAAAAGCAACCTAAATATATTGCACAGTATGCATATAATTGAGGTAATTCCTGTTGAGTCCAGAATCGAAGATTTGTCATTTATCTGGGTTACTTATATTGAATATAAAAGCTATTTTAATACAAAGTAAGTACTACGACCAAAAGCAGCATAAATATAACAAGAAGGCAACTGAATAGCAACCCCAAAATTAAAACAATATTTTAAAAATAGAGAGGCCCAAACCACACCACTCTTTCAGAAGGCCTGAGTGAAACAAAAGATTTTACCTGGTGGCCAAAAGACCACATGAATGGGATAATACAAGCCTCCCAGAGATGGCTGTCTCATAATCAGGATATCACAACTGAAAGATTACCGCCCTTACTTATTTTGGTGGGGGCACCAGGAGCAGGGCCTCCAAAAGATCTTAAGGTTCAGGTAGGTACACAGCTTGCCATTTATAAACCAGCACTTTTAAATTAGCCCCGGAAACATATGGAGAACCAGCGCAGCTGAACAAACCACAGGCATAATATGATCAAACTGCACAGTCTTAGTTAAAACCTTTGCACTCCTGTTCTGAACCAACCAGTTATTGGACCATTTTTATAGGCAGTCCCACATACAATGCAGTGCAACAGTCTAAACGGGAAGTCAACAGAGGATGGGCAATTGTGGCCAAGGTATCACCACTCAGGCAAGGTCAAAGCTGGTGTATCCACCAAAGCTGAGAATAGGTAATTTGAGTCGTAAGATCATTTGAGCCTCCAGTGCTGGATCAATAAGCACCCCCAGTTGTACACCTGATCCTTTAGGGAGAGTAGAACACCATCTAGAACCGGCTGAATACTATTCACCTGGATAGATAAACCAAGCAAACAGGGCAGCTCAACTTTTCATACCAAGTGGGCCGCAATACTAATTTGACACAGAGCCCATGGGCTGCACACTGCCCTGTTGCACACAAGGGAGCATGGCCAAAATTTGATGCTGCCCCCCACTCTGCCTTCGTAAAGCTGCCTAAGTGAGGTGCCAGGCTTTGGAAAGGAGGCATGAATCTCTATAAGGGTCCAACAGTTCTGCCACCTCCTTCCCAAAGCCTTGTTAGCTCTTTCCCAGCTTTGGGAAGGAGGCGGGAGAACTCTTAAGACATGGTTACAGTCCTCAGTCTTCCTTCCCAAAGTCCAGCTCCTCACTTAACCAGCTTTGGGAAGGCAGTGTGAGAAATGGGGTGGGTCTGTGTCAAATGTTGCAGAGGCTGCCAAAAAAAGCCTCAAGGCCATATGTCATGCAATGGACCACCCTGAACCAATCAATACCTCTAATCTTCTGTGACTATGGGCAAGAGGGCTTCCACTTGCACAACAGGGCTTTCCTTGCTCTCCTCCTCCTCCTACCCCCAAAATTGGCTGCAAAGGGAGGTCAGAAGAATCCCCAAAACAGTGCACAGGAAGAAGAGGGAGGATCATTCCATCTGGCAAGCTGCATTTGCTTGTACTAATAGGGACATTCATCATAGTGTGATGTTCAATTCCACCCTGAACCTCTGTTTTTCAGAGTTCATCCAGTTCATTGCCATGCCCAAGCAGCGTGCACAGCCTCACTTGCATGTGGTGAGCAATAAATATAAAGCTGAGTATCATCTTCATTCCGGTGACACCTTCAACCAAATCTTCAGATGCTCTTTCTCAATGGTTTCATCAAGATGTTAAACAGTGTGGGCAAATGAATAGAACTCTGCAGAACAAGCATCAAGCAGTACCTCTCAAACTTAAACCAGACAGCTGAACTGAAAGGACATCATTATTAATGGCACTGAACACTACTGAGAGGTCCAGGAGAATCAAACAAGGTTCCATTTCCCATCTGCCAGCAAAGATCAACCTACAGGAAGACCAGGGTAATTTTTGGCTCCAAACCAGGTTAGAAGCCTAACAGAAATGGATCTGGATTAGGAACCTCTGGCCTTCCTGATGTTGTTGAATCACAACTCCTATTATACTGTGGAACCATAAGAGGGATAAACAATTCAAAACTAATCAGATAAGGTAAAGGTAAAGGGACCCCTGACCATTAGGTCCAGTCGTGGCCGACTCTGGGGTTGCAGCGCTCATTTTGCTTTATTGGCCGAGGGAGCCGGCGTACAGCTTCTGGGTCATGTGGCCAGCATGACTAAGCCCCTTCTGGCGAACCAGAGCAGCGCACAGAAACGCCGTTTACCTTCCTGCCAGAGCAGTGCCTATTTATCTACTTGCACTTTGACGTGCTTTCAAACTGCTAGGTTGGCAGGAGCAGGGACCGAACAACGGCAGCTCACCCCGTTGCGGGAATTCGAACCGCCAACCTTCTGATCGGCAAGGCCTAGGCTCTGTGGTTTAACCCACAGCGCCACCCACGTCCCTACAATCTGATAAAGCACCTCTCAAATAATTTTTCCCTGCCTAAAGCTTTGTAAAGGACACTGGAAGCTTATTACTGAGCAGCGGAAGAAGAGAAAGCAGCTTTTTGCCAGTGCTGTCTTTTGATAATGTGTGTGCAATGAATCACATATTGGCTGTGTTTGCACATAAACTGTGGTTAATGTTATTTAACAGACCATGACTCACCTCGCAGACAAGCAAACAAGTCACAGCTTGTTTACTTCATATCAGAGCGGGTGCGGGGAACTGTGGCGCTCCAGATGTTGCTGAACTACAACTCCCATCATCCCTGACCCTGGCCACTAGCCATGCTTACTGGGACTGATGACAGTTGTAGTTCAGCAGCATCTGGAGGGTCAGAGGTTTCCGACCCCGTTCTAGATAATCAGATTCATCTAAGAATAATTAGAATGAGCAGGCCCCTACTCTCTTGATCACTTTGTGAGGAAGGATTTATTTACAATTTTCTTTTTTAAAAAATACTTACAGCCCCACACATCACCAAATGGACATGGAAATTTTATACAAAATATCAGTTGAAAACAATATATAGTTCATTAAAATTGTAAGCTAAATTCAGAAAACTAAACAAAATCACAAGAGCAACAAAACAGGAGTGCAGCAATACAGCAGAAGGGAAAGCATCCACTTGCCTGAAAGGCTTGGTAAAGAAGCATGTCTTAACTTGACACTGAAAATGTTACAATGACACACCCCAGAAGGGAAATATAATAATAATAATAATAATAATAATAATAATAATAATAATAATAATAATAATTTATTACTTATACTCCACCCATCTTGCCGGGCTTCCCCAGCCACTCTGGGCGGCAGCCCTCTCATTTGTCACCAGTATTCAGTTGTTTGGGGCTTTTTATATTAACATCTTAGACTGGGCTCAGCAGCAAATTGGCAACCAGCACAAAATCTTTCAGGACCAGCAGTAACACCCAGCAGTAACCTAGCTAGCTGCTATATTATGCACCAGTTGCAGCTTCCAAACCATCTTCAAGGGGAACCCCATATAGTGCACTGCAATAAACTGATAAGGAAACATTAGCCACTGGCCTATAGTTAATATCATCTGGATCCAGGCTGGGCTGACTTGTAGCTTCTTTTAAAGAAGATGCAACAGCTTACTTTGTCAATGAAGAAAGAGCAAACGTGAGTTTAAGCACAGGGGCTTTCCTTATATCTTCTGCTGTGAATTCACTCAGCTTCTCTGCATTCACCTTTTCTTCCTTTTGACAGCTTTTGACTCCTTTACTGTTCAAAGGTCCAGCTGTCTACCTAGATGGTCTCTAACTACTCAAGTATTTTATGGTTGTTGATTTTTGTTTTTAGCAGCTGTCATCCTCAAATTCTTTTTTTGCATCGCTTATGGTCTGCTTGCAATATGAAAAGTCTTATTTCCCCCTGCTACGTGCATATTTTATAGTTTTGTTTTTCATGTTTTAATTTTGGTCTATTATAATTGTTCTCCGTATTATATACACTATAAAATGAAAATTTAAAACTTTACAAAAGAATCAGTTATTTAAAGACCTTAAACATAGAAGTTAAAAATCATTTGAAAGTTGGATGTAAACAAGGATCAAAGTAGCATACTTCTAAGTAGTACTGAGTATAAGACCCTTCAAGTGAGGAAGACCAGAACACACCGCTAACCAAAAACCCTCTGCCAGCTTCAAAAGTTTGCAGGAAAACTAGGGCAGCAACAACATGGGCATATGGTGCCACAAAGATGTTGCCCTGGAGTAATTGTTCTTCATGCTTCATGCTACACTTCTTCCACATTCACTTTTTCATATCTCATCCAGGTTGAGAATTAAATGACATTACTAGCCACACTGGGCAGGGAACTGCAAACTTGAAGGTTCACTTCACTATTTTCACCATCATTTCCACCACCAGTACCAGCCTCAATTCTTTTTTTCCCCTTTTTAAAAAATCTAACCATTCAAAAAAGGAATGCAAAAAAAGAAAGAGGCAACTACTTTTGTAACTATGAAAAATACAAGCTAGAATGAACAATTTTCATTTAATAAGGAAAACAGACAGTAATAACACTTGCAATAAATTCACCCTAGAATGAACTAAGTATTGCCAATTTAATTTTGCATTAAATTACTATAAGACATTGCAAGAAGGTCAGGACAGGCTGATTTTAAATACTCAAAAGAACTCTGTTATAAACATGGAAATGAGCAATAACTCTACAGGACCACTGCGTAATTAAAGCCAATGTCGTAAATCAATTCAGGTACAAACAAACAAAAAAAGACGAAATAACAGGATAAATAAGATATGAAACTTAGAGTTTAATAAACTTGACAATTGTCAACTCCCAGCCAGCAAAATATAGTAAGATCTTAGTGGCCTGTGGTGTTTTGCACTACAAATCACATCAACCAGTTAACATGGTCAGTGGTCAGAGCTGTAATCCACAACATCTGGAGATTACCAGGTTGGGGAAGATTGTTCTAGCAACTAAACCAATCAAGCAGTGAGAAGTAGGAATATAAACAGTACAAACTAAGTTGTGGATACCCTTTTCATTTTTTTTTAATGGCATTAGTTATTGACTTACATGCTGTATTTCCTGCTGGCTGGCTCTGTAGTTTTTCTTGGTTAAATTGTCCACCAGGTAGCTGATTTGAGACAAGGCCAGCGAGAGCGAGTCAAGATTCATTGCTGGTTGGGGCGGAAGCAGGCGGCCGAGCCCGGCGCAAAATCACCATTATTCCCCTTTAGTCACCTCAGAGACAGGTTAATTTTTTTCCAGTTAGCCTATATAATCAATTTATGCTGTATGTTCAGCTCTTCTTTCCCAGTATTCTCACTCTGTTCTGAACCATGGCACCTGCAAGACAAAATAGCAATGATTATACATAATCTATTTGCTAGTGACTGGTCATGTATAACTAAGCAATCGTAAATGTAATGATGGTACAGGCCAGAGTTTTATGGGAAAGCACTTGCTTTGCAAGCAAAAGGTTGCAGATTTGATAAGGCTGTTAAAGGCAGTTTGAACTAGTTTATTTCAGGGGTCAGGAACTAGATCCGGCCCCGAGGGCTGAATCCAAAACTGCCACACCATCTGTGAACCTTCAACTGAAGAATCAAAGAGCACTCAAAGTACACTCTGGATACTTTCCAGCCCCAAATTTAATTAAAATTGGGACTGCAGAGGAAGTTTATTCCGCAGAAGAATATTCTGCCACTTACCCTTCCAAAAGGAGGGCTTGTATTTGACATTGAATTTCAATTCAGCAATGAAAGCGAGTCAAGGATCATCTGCATTTGGGAGCTAAAAGGAACAAGTGGCAGATCACGGTAATGCTCTCAATTGTTTCTCTAGAGCAGCGGTTCTCAACCTGTGGGTCCCCAGATGTTGTTGGACTACAACTCCCATCATCCCTGAGCTCTGGCCTTGCTAGCTAGGAGTGATGTTGTTGAACTACATTTTGGGATGCACAGGTTGAGAAAGGCTGCTCTAGAGCCACAGCAGTACCTGCCCCACACCTGAAGTCATAGGTGAGCGTGGCATGGGAGAAAATGGTATTGAAAGTCAATCTGGGGCTACAGGTAGGCTTGTGGCTATTCAAAGCCAGCATCATAAGCCACAGTCTGAAGTTGCCCTATTCAGACAAACCAACCAGAGTTAAAACTAACCACATTTGGCCCTAGTTTGGGCATAACAAGCCACTCCAAGGTGGAATAAAAAACAAGTGCTTTCGACTTCCTCCTCTAGGTTGCACTGGAAGAGGGAAGTAGTGCACAAGCCAAAGAACACTAAAATCCCTGTTTAGTGTATTGTCCAAATACAGTCAATGAGTCCAATCGGAGCAAAAGACTATTTTATTCAGATCTATAGAATTATGAATAGTCTTCACTTGTTAATGAGAACACAGGAGTTTATTTACACTTTCAACAGCATGAAGTGTCATGTATAAGATGTGTACCCAAGTACCAACTCCCAATTATTGTTTTAAGCAAATATACAATTTTTAAAAATAATTTTAAATGATCTGTTCATTGGCATTTGCCTCTCTTGACGGAAGCTTATCATTAGCATTGTAGGTTTCTTAATAGGTTATTGTCCTGCCAATATAGATTCCAAACTTATGAAATGATAAAATTGCTTCATGTTTACAAGGCAATCTTGAAATCTTCACCAGGTTTGCTTTCAGTTTTTACAGGCCACTTCCAAGCCCAATGCGGAAAAGATTGCAAGGCCTGAAATTCTGCTGAAGAAAGATGATCATTCTGTAATATATGGAGAGAAGTGGCATTGATTTGTGGATGGACTGAATATGGGACAAAAGCAAAAAAAAAAAAAAAAGTCAGAGAAACAAAGATTTCATCCTGATGAAGTGGGCAATAGAGGAAGTGTAAATGAGATTGGTAGACGGGAGGAAAGATGAGACGTTTGGCTGTGGATGTACAGTGGTCCCTCCAGATACGAACTTAATTCATTCCAGGGGTCTGTACGTACCCCGAAAAGTCTGTATCTAGTTTCTGCGTACACTGCACACACAAAGTTTCTGCGCACACGCACGGCGTGACAAAACACTTCTGCGCATGCGGTGAAACCTGGAAGTATACACTTTGCTGCATTCGCAACCCGAAAGTTACGTTACCCAAAGGTAACATAACCTGAGGGTCCACTGTACTGGCAACAATGACACATCCCAGTGGAAATATCAGAGAAGTGATATGGGATTGGAGGGAAATAAATATTTTTTTGGGGTACAGCTGTACAGCATTAGCATACAAGTGGTAGCAAAGCCACAGTATGTGATGAGGTTACCCAAAAAGAATGTACCAAGAGAAATAGCAGAGGGCCAAAAACAGAACCCCAAGGGATCCCTACAAACTGAGAAAGCAGAGGAAGACATTCCTCTTGTGTGTTAGAAGTCTGACTGGCCTCAACTAGAAGTCAGTCATTTGGTGTCACTGGTGTCCCATGCTGTGGAACACTTTTGCAGCAGTGATTTGGCAGGCACCCTTACTTTTGACTGTCAAGCATCTCTTGAAGACTTTTTAATGCCTATGCAATTGCTTAGCATTTTCTTGAGCAGCCAGTCATTTTAATGATTGTTCTGTACTGCTTTTAAAGGATTGCTATAATGTTGATGTATAAAACCCCAATGTTTTCTGAGAGCGACATATATATACTTTTCTAAATAAACAATGATTAGCCAGTTAGGAAGAGAATCAACTGAGGACAGAATCAAGGACCTAGGGCTTAAAGGGAATCACAACTTAATTGTGATCAGCTGAATCAAGGGGTGGCAGAGAGATCAAGGAAGATGAGAACTGAACAGAAACCTTTCCACTTGCCAAATAAATTATTTTCATGAAATAAACTATTTTCTGAAGAAGTGTGCATGCACACAAAAGCTCATACCAGTAACTAACTTAGTTGGTCTCTAAGGTGCTACTGGAAGGGATTTTTTAATTTTATTTTCATGAGGGTAGCCAATATTGGTGAAATACATAGTGGGTAGTCAAAGTCTATCGAGGTTAGCCCAAATTCAGCTAGGGAACTTTTAGCATTTAAGCAGCAAGGTTTAAGACAAAGGAATCGGCTAGCTACACTACAATTTAGATTACAACAAAACTGCTTTCAGCAACTTAAGCATTAGCCACTCTGCACAGATACTAACCAACTGGTAGGACTACCACTCAAACCACATTGTGACACACAGGGGCACAAAGCCACCTTAAATAAATATATAAATCTAATTATCTAAAAGGCAGAATTGAGTAGCTTAGTATTCTCAAAAACTAACAGCATATTAAAATAAAAAATCATGATGAATGTGTAAGATAAAACAAATTTAAATGTTTCAAAAGGGGGAGGGGGAGGAAGGGTGAAAGGAAGAGCTTCTTGAAAAATGAGAGCAAGATGAGAATTGCACACAAGTGGGAAACAAAACATGAGTAGCCAACATAAACTGATCGAAATGTCTAAATGAGCATGCAGCAGCTTCTGCCCCACCCATATTAGTTTATTGCCTCACACGCAGTATCAAGGGTAAAGGTTAGTAGTACCTGTTGTGTATGTTGAACAAATGGAACTACGTACAATGTTGACGGATGTTAAATGCTTTAACCTGTATGAGTTAAATATGGAACATCCTGAATACAGCTCGAAAATCACATAACTTAGCACTAAAGTTTGCCACCTGCCAAGGATTACAAGGTAGAGCTAACTACAAGTGTGCTGCAAAGGAAGCCAATACTTTTGCTGAATTTTATTGGGATCCTAAAGCTGAAAGAGCTGTTCCTCAAGATGGTCTAGCTAATTCATGGTAAAGTGAGATTTGAACCAGCAACTTCCTAATTCATCGGTCTGCTAAATCCACTCCTTTACACAAAAATTAGGCCTAAGTTGTTGGATCCATTATTGCCTCTAACTTGAGCCAAACCACAGCTATCATGGCCAGTAGCCACTAAAAGCCATTCAAATGGGTTGCCATTAGTCTCCTGTAGGAGCAGGTTTCAGTTTAACTATGCACTGTGTGAAGAATTACAGTGGTTGTGAACGGGATCTGTTCCAGAGGCCCGTTCGCAACATGAAAAGCCCGCAACCTGAAAGTGCCGTATCTGCGCAGGTGCACATGCGCGAGCAGCGAAACCCAGAAGTAACCCTTTCCGGTACTTCCAGTTTGCTGCAGGACGCAACATGAAAAAACATAACATGCAACGTAACATGAGGTATGACTGTACTTCCTTTTGCCAATCCTGAATCTTCCAACACTAAGCTTCACTGCATGTTCATGAGTTCTAGTGCTATGACACAGAGAGAAAAACTTTTCTCTTCCCACTTTATCCATGCTGTGAATAATTTTATAAACTTCCATCATATCATACCATATATTTGTATAATGGCGCTATGATACTGAAAGATTTTAATTTTTCCACCCTAGTATGCCTTTTCCACAGCTGCTGCACACTGGGGTAGACATCCTCATTGAGTTACCTACTATGACCCCAATGGCTCATTCCTGGTCAGTCACTGCCAGTTCAGACTCCATGAGCATAGATGCATTATTATTTTTTGCATCACACTTTCTACACACTGAATTGCATTTGCCATTTTACAGTCCATTCACTCAGTTTAGAGAATATTTTTTGAAGCTCTTGCAAAACTTTTGGGCACCTGATTGCTTACCCCATCTCTAGATCGTCTATGAACAAGTTAAAAGGCACAATATCAATCCTTGGAAAACTCCACTTTCTACAGCTCTCCATTCAGAGAACTTTCCGTTTATTCCTACTGTTTGCTTCCTATTAACCAATTCCTCTTATACCATAACTGCTAAGTTTACTTGGGAATCTTTGGTGGGGCAACTTGTCATAAGCTTTTTGAAATGCAAGTACTGTAAGCAGATCACCTCTAACTATGTTTATTGACATTCTCAAAGAACTCTTAAAAGCTTCATAAGACAAGAGTTCCAGTTACAGATAGGTAGCCGTGTTGGTCTGCCATAGTCAAAACAAAACAAAAATTTTCCTTCCAGTAGCACCTTAAAGACCAACTAAGTTAGTTCTTGGTATGAGCTTTCGTGAGCTTTTGGTATCTGAAGAAGTGTGCATGCACACGAAAGCTCATACCAAGAACTAACTTAGTTGGTCTTTAGGTATCTGAAGAAGTGTGCATGCACACGAAAGCTCATACCAAGAACTAACTTAGTTGGTCTTTAGGTATCTGAAGAAGTGTGCATGCACACGAAAGCTCATACCAAGAACTAACTTAGTTGGTCTTTAAGGTGCTACTGGAAGACAAGAGTTGTCTTTGCAGAAGCTATGCAGGTTCTACTTCAGTAAGTCTTGTTCTCCCATATGCTTAGTTATTTTCTTATTAACAACACTTTAGATCACTTTTTTTGGCACAAGAAAAGTCCAAGCCCATATAGGTGAAACCATGCGGTTCACATGAAAAGATAATGGTTTCAGTTCTGTAATATGAAGACAAGCAAATAAATCATTCTTCAAGTTACCAGAAAGCATTATTCCAGTGCCTGTCTCACCTGCCAAAAGAAGCCCGGCCAAACGGGCACTAGACCACAGACTTTTGCCAGAAATAAGATCCCACTACCTCCCCGCCTATCCCCGGTAAAGATGTTTATAGGACGTTTGAAACAGATATAGCACCTATAAGCAGATTCAAGTCCGTCGTGGATCAGAGATAGGAGGAAAAAAGAACAAAAACGGGAATTAAGCTCTTTCTCCGCCTGTATCGTAGCAGCCTCTGACGGGTATCCTCCAAGACGATTCGGGAGCGGCTGAGGAAGCCCGAGGGCGGCGCACACCTGGGACTGGCGGGCGCCTCGACATGGATTAACTAAAGCCTCTGAACAAGCAACAACGCTTCCCGACCTGCCTCGTTCGCTCCCACAAGTAGTGGCCCAAGTCACTTCCGGCTTCGGAGGGCGGGCAGGACAGGCCAACGGAGCGGACGGGGCCCCTCACAATTCCTCGGCGGCCCAACTGGGACGGCCTCCTGGGGGCAGGCAGAAGCCCGCCGTTGCCGCGAGCGACCCTCGGCTTTTATTTATTCCGCGGCCGGACTCGCCTTCGGGGCGCAAGAGGGGAAGGAGGGAGAGAGGGGCAGGGGGTCTCCGGGAGGCCTCCTCGCCCCACCACAGGGGACAACACGTGCAGGGACAGGCGAGCTACGGGCAGGCCCAGCTCACCACTCCTTTGCTTAGCGCTTCAGCGCCGGCTACGCCGGGAGAGACGCGGGACGCAGGCCGCCCACCGCTACCGCCACTACCGCTCGGCCTCCCGGTGGCTTCCGCCAGCGCCGGCCTTGCCGCCTGGAGCGAATGGCGCGGTTCTCACCTGGGGCGGGCCGGGGGCGAGGGTCTCGGGGCCGGGGCGGGCGCCTGGCTGAGCCGCTCGCGCTTCTCTAGCTACCTCCTCCGCTGGTTCCCAAACAAAATGGCGCCGGGAGTCGCGCGCTCACGTCGCGGCCCTTCTCTTCCCGTCTTCCCCTGCGACGGACGTAAGGCCAGGGGGCGGGGGCTCCTCGATCTCGCTTAGGTCGCCCGCGCGAGGAAGCCCTGGCCCAATCGCAGGCTGTGTCCAGCTCCGCGCTCGAGCCCGCCTCCCTGCTTTCGTCCAATCCCCACCTCGAGGGGCAGCGCGATATTATTTTTCCCCCTTTGCGTCTGCGTAGGGACGAAGGCCAGGTTACCCAATCCGTGTTCGGAAGTGGTTGCTGGAAGGCGGCGCAAAGCGGAGGAGATGGCTAGGGGGCGCTGCAGAACTATCGGCCGACAAGGATTGGTTAAAGGCAATATTGAGCTCAGCTCGGCCAATCATAAGGTGGCGCCGCGAAGGGAGCGTGTCAGCTACGACCAATAAAAGTCGGGCGCGGTTGCTGTGGCCGAGGAGCCAGGCGTCAGGCGCGATTCCTTGGGAAGTGTAACGGGGCAGCTAGGAGGTCGACGAGCGCTCCACCCTGGATGGAAGCGCATGCGCACGGGCTACCCGGAGAGCGGGGGTGCGCCTGAGGCGGTTGTGCAGCTGCTAAGCGGGTCTTCACAGCCTCCCTTCGGAGCCGCTCCTGGTGCCTGGCTTGTGGGGGGTCCTCTCGGAAGGCCGCTTCCCTGGGGCATCTCCGCGGGGCCAGAGTAGACGGGGGGCTGAGGGGGACCAAAGTGTTGGAGAAGCAGCATCCTGGGTGGGGGAAACCACGTGCCATTGGGGTCTGTTTCCTTCAGGAAAATAAAAAGGGCAACTGAGAGCAGGCGTGAAAGAGGTGCTTAAAACCACGGCGGTGGAGAAAGCGGGCAAAGAAGTCCCCCCACCCTTTCTTATAACGTTGGACCCCCGCCAGTGAAGCTGAATGTTGCAAGATTCAGGCCCGACCAACTCTCTGCTACTTCCTCCTCGCCTAATTAAAGTGTGTTGCGAGGCCCACAACTCTGAGGGCTTTAACAAATCTTTTTAGGCAGATTCGTGGAGAAGGAGAATGGATACTAGCCAGGGCAGCTGTGTACAGTGCTGCCAGTAGTGAAGGCTGAGAGGCCTCCAAGTAGGTTAGTGGACAGCACAAGTGTGTTGCCTTCATGTGGCTGCTTTGGGGCTTCTGGCAGGCATTGGATTGGCCACTCTGAAAATAGGTTGTTGGACCAGATTGATGGCCGGATCAAGCAGCGCTCTTCCAATTTATTTAATTTGTATACCACCCATAGATCTCGGCAGTCCAGAACATAAAATCACAATGTACAAAACACAAAATATGTAATAAAAATAAAATCAAAGACAACCCAATAATATCTCCTTCCACAGCACATTTTAAAAGGGCATCGGATGTTAGTCGGCCAAAGGCCTGGTTAAAGAGGACCATTCCACAAATGGGAAGCCATTGCAGAAAAGGACCATTCTCGTGCTGCCACTCCGAACCTCTTGTGGAGGGGCCTGCCAATGATCTTAAGAAGTCTCTTCTTAAACTTCTGATATGTAACAAGAATGGATGTTGGTATTAATCTTCCTCTGCTGCCATTTTCCCAGCAAAAATTACATGGGGTAGGGTATCCTTGCATAGACCAGAGTTTTAATCCTAGGAAATAGGTTGTTTTAAATCCCAGAACCCCAATCCTGATCTTTCTCCCCCTTCCCCAAAGTGAGTTGCAAAAAGGCATCATTGCATATGGTTTGGCTCTGCAGAGTTGGACATACTGGGTTTTTTGACTACGTGCCATTCTGTGCAGCTTCACACAGTCAATTAAGAGTTGGCTGAAAGCCAAGGATGACTGAGCAGAGAGGCATTATTCTGCCTGGAGATATGAGACCTTGGTTGAGGTCTCACACAGGCATGATGACTGATGACCTTACTGACTGGATAGTTTGTTGATCAGTGTGGTGTTCTGAGAGTCGTTTGGAGTTTGTTATGAGAGAGCTAGTTAAGATCTGTTTCTGTTCTTGTATATAGTAACTTGTAGAGTCTGCTGTAAATAATAAACACCTCTAAGTAATCAAATTACTAGTAGCAGCGTCTTGTTCCTGCTTCGTCCATCCTGCCTGCAATTGATTGCTTTCTGGAACTCTGCGTATGCTCTGCTAAGGTCCTGCAACAGGTCAATATTGCAAAACACCAGTAGGACACTGGTAGTTTCCCCTGTAACACTCTTGCTGTTTGTGGCTTTGCTCTTCAAGGGCTCCAGCCAAGTAGGCAGAACTTTGTAAAATCTGTTTTGGCAGCTTGTGAGCCTTGTAGACCTCAGGTTGGAGTGGAGGAGAATTTTCTGTCATAGCATGAAAAGCTGGGTAGAGTTGAGACAATCCCTGCCCCCTCCCTCTGCCTCCATGGCAATCGGATGACCAGCCTGGTCCTACCCAGTGACAGAGCAGCCTCAGAGAACTTGCTCCTTTCCCACAACAACAAAAAACACTTCCAACTGCCTGTTGCTCTTTGGCAAGGGAAGAGCAAGCCATTCTGGCCCTATGTCACCAACCAGACGATGAAGAGCCAGTTGCATACAACACCACTTTTATGTGAGAAAAGAAGCATAACCTCAGCTGGATGTGGAGGCTTTTGTACAACTTATGCTCTGTTCTCACAACATTAGGCTCATCTCCCCTGTTTCTCTTGCTTTCTTTTAGTTGGTAAGTCAAAGGGAAGGGCCTGCTACTTTTTTTTATGTAAGCTGCTTTGTGAAAAAATATTTTTCTGAAAGCAGTATATAAATATAATAAATATATTCAGGTAGGGTTGCCATATTTCAGAAAGTAAAAACCAGGACACCCCAAAAGTTGTTGAGCTTTTTTATATATACAAAAACATGATGTATGTCAGCCCTAGAATCAGGTCATGTTATAGGTTCTCTACCACAGAGCGGGGGGGGCATTTCTGTGTGATGCCCCCCCAAAAGTGCCATAGACGTATCTGTTCTCCCTGCCCTGCCAAGATTGACCACACACCCAAGAGATTACATGATTTAATAAGTTTTTGCAACTATTCAGTCATAAGAAGATAAGTATGTACATAGCTTCAATTATGTTACTATGTTACAAAGTATTGTGTACTATGTGGAATACCATTTCCCCATAACTTTTCAGTGACATTTACTATTTTAAAAGGCATTAGATCAGATGTAGCTGGCTTTGGAGAGGAAGCATTCAAACATCTTCTGAGCTTGTCCAGGCTTATACTGTGGAACCATGTGACCAGCACCCTATATATGAGAGAGAAGACGGTTTAGAAAAGAGCTGAGAAAGCACATCTGAAATAATTTCCCCCTGCCTAAAACATCGTGAAGGATACTGGAAGCTTATATTGAGCAGAGCAAGAAGAGGCAACATCTGTGTGAAGGAGAGAAAGCAACTTTCTGCCAGTGCTGTGTACAATTAATCACATATTGGCTGTGTTTTCACATAAATTGGGGTTGTTATTTAACAAACAAGCCATGTATTGTTTATTTAGAGCAGGTGTGGGAAACCGTGGCCCTCCAGTTGTTGCTGAACTACAACTCCCATCATCATTAGCCATGCTTGCTGGGACTGATGGGAGTGGTGGTTCAGCAACAGCTGGCAAACCAAAGGTTCCCCACACCTGCTTAGATCTTATTTTGTTTTCAAGCTACTCTTGCGTCATGCCTTCCCAGCTTGAGGAGCATCTCGGGTAACAGGTAGGGAAAACAACCATAGTTAAGCAGGGTTGTTAGGTTCATAAGTAATGTTAAACCATAGTTAGAATAAGCCATGATTTTTAAGTCAGTACCAAGCCATTTATTTTCTGTCATTTGCTGACAGAAAATAAACAGGCTAGTTTGCTGATATGTTTTCACATGTTCAGACAAACCACAGTTACACTAACAAACCATAGTTTAATGTTACATGAGAACCAGGCCTTTGTTACAGGGCCCAGGATTACACCTAAGCCCTTTTAATAATGGGTCTCTCCAGCTTGAGAAGCCATTGCCTCCAACGTGTTTTCTGTTGGCTGCTTATGCTCTAACTCTGACCAGCATTTTTTATGGGACACTGCACACACACACATAGGTGAGGGACTGGCTGCTTCTGTAGGGCACATGGAACAGATGACAGGTCCTGTTTAACTGTGTACTAAAATCATAGTTGTCGCTTGATAGGGAGGTGATCTAGCAAGCAATAGCATTTCCCGGGCTAGAAGTAGTGTAAACTCAATCAAGCCATGAGTGCCAGCCAACCCCCCCCCCAAGTATTGGGGGCAACATTTTATTTGGTCTGTCTCTGATTGGTAGTCAGTGCAGCAGTTTCCCCCAGGCTTTTTCTTAAAGGTTTATCCTGGGAGCAAAAAGCCTCATTTTCAAGGGCAGAAGATTCCCAATGTAAAACTGTTACCCAGATCAGCACTTTTGCCCGCTAGGACCCATTTTGGCTAATAAATAAAAGGTGCTTCCTCCTCCTAGAACCCGAAGGAAAAGCTGGAAGAGTAGAAGTAGCAATCTTTTATAACCCAATGCTTTATATATTGGCTTTATTTACTGTTGGAAGAGGGGTCAACCTTTTTCTGTGGCTGTGTTGGGATGAAATCTGTAAAGCAGTCACTGCGCCCATCACAAACCTCTATCTTGAGAGCCATGTCATGCTTAAAAAATAACTGAGCCCATATAATGTGCTTTCTAAACAAGCTTTTGGCTCTGCTCCTGCTTTAAAGTATTGGCTGTTAGTGTTGCTCTTCCTGTTTTTGTGTTATCCTGCTGTTCATAAACTTGTTATTTTGTCTTTTAATTATTGGCTTGTTGCTGATTTTTACTTGAAATCTGCTTTGAGTAACACTGTTGTACAGGGGAGAAGCACGGCGTAAATCTTTTAAATAATGAAAAGTATAATGCCCACTGGCTCCAATTAAATCACTGACCTTTACGGTGAGAAATGTGATCTTCTCATACTCCTTGAAAAATCCTGCAATCTGATCATTGAAATACCAGGGCTGGTAATCATTTAGCACCTGTGGAATTAACGAAAAAGAAGGTCACAAACTGGAAATGGAAAGCAGACCCAATATTAGTGTACATACTAGTCTATCACGGATGCTCCAAAACTGGCTCTTAGTAGACTTATTACTCCAGATCATGTTTTGCTAACTTTCTCTTCATCTCTGCCCATCCATTCTAACTTCTTTTCTAAATGACAGCTTGGTTATGTCTTTAACAACAACTGCACATCTGTCGGTGTTGGAAACCTGGGTCCTAAAAGGCAGGATCAGCTGTGTCTTCCCACATAAATTAAGGAGCAATAGGTTTTCAATACAGCACTTAAGATATGCAAAGTTCAAAGGAGTTACTTACAGTCTGATTTAAAGACTCAACAAACTTTTCAGCCCCCAAGAAGTTGCAGGCCATGTCCACGTCTCCATTATAAACCAATGCTCGTAGGTCCTGAGCCAGCAGATACTTGTAGAAGGGAGTCATGTCTCTGTACACCCTTTGGTAATGAGCGCTAACCTGTGTACTGCATGGAGAAGAGAAATGCATGGGGGGCGGAGTTTTCAAGGAGCTTCGGCCCCTCATCCCTTCTCCCCTTTGTTTCACCAGTAAGATCAATCAAGGGTGCCCTTTTGATTTTGTCACCAAAATGCAAATCCAAGCTGCCAAGAGCATGCAAGTTGGGGTTCTCATTGACTGCCAACAGCCACAGAATTCCTTTCTTGCCCCTGCAGGCCTATCAGAATATGAGCATGTGCCAAGGCCATCCACCACCAAGTGGTTTCAAGAGGAAATGATGCTGAATATACAAACCCATGTACTCTATACCTTGCCCCAGAGGAAGAATAATAAATAAGCTGGGGAGAAATAAATGTTCCCAACCTTAGCGGTCCACAACTGAGACAAATATCCTTTATAATTTAATCCAGTGATGTCTGGAAGGCAGTTTGTTTTACAACTGTTTTCAGAATTCTCATACAATTGAGATCCAACTTATTAGTTCCAGCCAAAACCTCTTAATGCCCAGTAGTAGCAGTTAGTTGTTGTATTCATTGTCTCTTTTAAGGAAAACCATCTAAGCCACAATAAGACATTTTAATGGGAAATGATGGTAAGCATCAGTACTTAGAATACAGAAAAATGCACAACTATGCTAGGTGTGAATGAACGTGAGGATTAGTCATGTGGAAAACCTTACCCTTGGAGGAGTTATTTTTTGCAAATAAATTTCCTGAACATGTAATGCCAATTTTCAGTGAGACTGAAATACCCAAATAAATAATGATAAGGTTTTGCACACCCCTGCAAATGCCCAACAAAAATACCACAGAAGACTATCGATGACTGCATGTCAGTAAGATGAGCAAGGAGAAGAAAGGTCCATTTGTCACCTGAAAAAGTTCTACCAGATGACTCACTATGCATGCAACCCCAACAGAGAAGTGGGGGAAAGATTTCTTCAATATCATAAAGGACTTATGCCACATCTTACAAGATGACTGTAACATGATTGTTGTTTTCCCCGGACTATCGGTATTGGAGATCTTCTGTCAGCTCACCCAAGGGGTCTTGAAGAAGCAAGGTAGTCAGTACATCAATAAAATCTTCAGTTCCCTTCACTTGATTCCATATTGTACATCCATACAAAAATTGGAAGTATATGGGACAGAATTATCTGGGAAAGGATACTACTTCCCCAGCTTCCAGGTTTAGGGCAATAAAGTATGGGCAGAGTGAAACAGGTGCTTCACATTAGAGGGTTGTCAAAACAAAGATGGGGAAGCTGTTTTTGTTGCAGTCTGCATTTTCATTTGATCTCAGTCCTAGTACATACCCATATGTTATCAAGCTCTGGCAACCTGCAGTGCATCAGTTCTATACCAGCAGAGAAACACCACTTTTCCAGAAAGCCTTGCCAGGCCACTGCCCTTCATTACCATTCCATTACCAAACAACTTTTTCATGCTTCTGAAGGGCAGAAACATTTGATGGGAGTCACCTGCAGAGCTCCCAGTCTGGGAGAGTGCTGGGGATGTGGAGAGCCTGCCGGACTTCATCCTGGTTCAGCCACACATACATAGCAGTGGCATTTATACAATGTGGCACTCCTGGGATGGAGCCAATTTTCTGAAAGTGAAAGCAAAGAGAAGGCAAGATGAGGTTGAATTCTTCTGGGAAAAGCTGGTGCAAGATACCAGCACCTTGCTTTGCCAGACCTAAGCCTGATTCAGCAAGTGGCCCATAGTTCATTTATAAATGGATGAATCATGCCTTCCCAGCATAAACTTTTGGGAATAAATTTCCATACTGAATATTAATGCTTAAGAAAAAAATTTTTTTGGTTTTTTTAAGTTTGCCAAATTCACAGAATCGCTAGAGCCACCTGAGTGATGTAAATTTGATGAAGATAGCCTAGCAACTCACTGGCACTGGAACATCAAACTGGTAGTGGTGGAAGAGGCTCGAGAAATCAGCTTCATAACGCTCCTGGTAGTGTGCTCCTCCCCAGCAAGATGCGTAGAGGTTGTACACGTTGAGGCCAATTCCATAAAGAATTCCATAGGCTTGTGATATCTTGAGGATGGGAACAGGGAAGAAGAAGATAGAAGAGTTAGCTACGCTCTGAGTTTATGTGCAGAAAGAGGAGAAAGGAAACAGATGTGTGGAATTCGGTAATATTTATAGCCTTCGAGGGTCATCAGTTTATTTTTATGGGTTTATTATCAAATTTATATCTTGCTCTTCTGCCCAAAGGAGCCCAGGGCAGCTAACAACAAAGCGATAAAACATATTCCAAAATCTTAAAAACGATTCCAGTACAGATGCAGACTGGGGTAAAGATAACCACTGAAAAGACAAGAGATTGCACCTGTGTAATATTCAAGGGGAGGGGATTCCAAAGGGTAGGTGCCCCAACACTAAGGACCAGATTACTACATTGTGCAGAACAGACCTCATTATAAGATGGTATCTGCAGGCAGCCTTCACCTACAGAGCACTGTGATCAACTGAATATATAAGGGGTGGGATTATCAGGAATCCTAGTTCCAAGGTGTATAGGGATTTATGCACCAAAACCAGCACATTGAACTTAGCCCAGTAACTACATAATTAGCACCCATTGCAATTATTTCAACGGTGTGGTAACACGTTGGCAACATCCTAATGCTGTTCAGAGAATTTGGTGTAGTAGGTGCTATGGGCACAAAATAGGGCAGAGACATTTCCAGAAGACTTTACTAAACCCATAATCTACCAGTTCAGGCCAAAACACATTATTGCATAACAATTAGAACATTCTAGTTTATGGACAGGTGCAAATGGAGTTTGCAAAGTGCACACTACATGAGTTAGTATCAAGGATTTTCAGTCCAGGCACTCACTGCTGTGATACAATCACTGTTCATGTTGCTGGAGAAGTTGCAAGTTCCTTCATCACAGCAGTTTTCGTTCAAGGAGGCCCACAAGCTGTAAGGCAAGAGAGAAGGAGGTGGAGTGTCAGGTAGAGGGAAGCTTATTCATTTTTATTCAATCATTAAATTTGTATACCACCCTTCACTCCAAGATCACAGGGTGGTTCACAACTTAGAAGCACAAAGTGTGTGTGTGCGCACACACACACCGGCTCCCCTGCCCAACAAAGGAGAACAGATTGTTCAAACAACGTTGACAGGTATCTGTCCTGTGTTCCTTGGAGATGTCAACAACCTCCCTGACTATTCTGCCTACAGTTTGTGCAAGTTAAGCTTTCCTTTCTGTCCTCTCTTCAGTGGAGATAATTGCTAATTTTATTCACTGAAGGAAGGACAGGAAACAATGGCTTCTCCTTATTTAGTACACCTTTGACTCACTTGCCGTCTAACCACCTTGCTTGCCAGTTTCTTGTTTCTGATGTACTCAGTGATACATAATAAGGGCAAGACACTTTACTACAGTCTCCACTCTCCTTTTTTGCTTCTGATTTGATCTGGCAAATGGAGAAGGCGGGGACAATTATTTTAGAGGCCAGGTGTGAACTTGGAGCTACCAGTTGTTGACTTGTATGGTGGGAGATTTATCTGTGGCCACTTGCTGACCAAACTCCCCTTGTCCTCTTCTATACTCACTCATCTCCAAACACTCCATGGTAGTAGGCAAATTCCATCAGTGTCTCGTCATTGAGGAAATAGCTCAGCATGCCATTGCCAACCCCAAATCCCTGAGGAATCAGATAACAAAAGATCATGCCAAGAAAGGAGGAGTTGTATGAAATTGGATGATGGGATAGTTAGTTAAAAGGCTATAATTAGAACCAGGCCTGATGCCAGGTTTGAAGATAGCAGGCAGCGGAACTGTAGTGACTAGTGCCTCTTGAGATACAGCACAACTGGATGTGGGGCAATGGCACCTGACATTCAGAGGCAGCTACTAAGCAAGGCCTTCAAAGCGGATCCACCTCCCCACTTCTAGGCATGTCCTTTCCATGTGGCCTGGTTTGGATGTGAGAGGAGTGAGGCCTTCAGGGTTTGTTGTCATCAGGGCAAAATCTGCATTAGTGGCTTCTGCTTGTGGGTTGGCAGTGCTCACTCATTGCCCCTAAATGTGCCATTTGGCCTACATAGAAGATCTTAGCTCTCCTAGTTTTCCAGTGACTCTGCTTCCTGTGCCGCGATTGTGTTTACCTTCAGGTTAATTCCTGCTGATCCTTCCGCAATCTTGGCAGTGAGAGTGGGGACATAGATTCCACCATAACTTTCCCCAAAAACATAAAATTCGTTGTTTGCAAAGTCTGGGAATTTAGCAAAGAAACTCTGGAGAGCCTGGTAGTTGTCCTCAGCTACCTGAAGTAGGGAGAAATTTTGACCCACCACTTAGCTTTGGTACAAATCATAGGACAGAATTTGATGTGCATATCATGTGAGGCTGCATTAAGAAACACACTCCTGGCATTATCTTCTCCCATCCCACCCCTCTGCTCCTCATCCATCAGGAGTATATGACAGAAGTCTTGATTTGCCTCAATGAACATCCAAATAAAGACTTCTCCTACCTGTCAGGCAAATGGATTCTGTCCCAACAATACTTACAAACTTTGTGAGCTGATTCCTCACAGCCCAGGCAGCTGTGTAGGAAGTCTATATTGCCACTAGATAGAACCATGCCATAGATTTAAGGCACAGCCAATGTACATTTACAACACATGGCTCCCCAAAATAATGCTGATAATTGTAGTTTCTTCCTCAAAGAGCTGCAGTTCCCAGTGCCCTTAGCAAACTACGATTCCCAGAATTCTTTAGGGGAAGTCGTATGATTTAAATGTGCACTGGCTGTGTTTTAAAACCGTGACTGAAGTCCAGCTCAGAGGGCCTTCTGGCAGTTCCCTCATTTTGAAAAAGTGAAGTTACAGGGAGCCAGGCAGAGGGCCTTTTTGGTAGTGGTGCCCACCCAGTGGAACACTCTCCCATCAAAGATGGGAGATATAAACAATTATATGACTTTCTGTAGACATCTGAAGCCAGCCCTGTATTGGGAAGCTTTTAATGTCTGATGTATCATGTGTTCTTTTATACTCTGTTGGAAGCTGCCCAGAGTGACTGGGGCAACCCAGTCAGTTGGGTGGAGTACAAATTAATTATGATGATGATGTATGGTGTGGTTCTGCCCTATATTACTGCTACAGGACTGACAACCTTCCCCCATCAGCTGCTACCATCACCATTCCATCTATTGCCCCACCCACCACTGGCATGTGATATGCATCGCCCCCAGTTTGTTTACTAGAGAATGCAGTCCTTAGGCCAGGAACGAACAGCAAGTGACCTACCTGGCTGTCATTGATAGGGCTGTCTTCTGTGGCATAGGAATAACCAACTCCAGCTGGAGATTCCATGTAAAGCACGTTGGCTACCTTGTTCCAGCTGTTGGGGTTCAGGTAGAGTGTTGCATCATCATTCAGCTACACAAAACCACGAGGTAGACAAAGAGGGTTACTTTGGGGATGTGAGGTATTTGCAGCATGCTGTTCACTAAACCTTCCATATCAATTGCCTCCAAGCAGCGTCTCAGATTCCCAGTCCTTGAGAAATCAGGCATCTGTGAGTTGGTCTGGGCATTATTGCGGGATTGCCATACATCCAGATTCTCCCAGACACATACAGAATACTGCAGTCGGCAGCAGTGTCCAGGTGGAAATCGGGCAAATGTCGGGGAAAATCCCCAAAAAAGTTCAACAACTTTGGGCAAAACTAAAGCAACATAGAGCCCCTTTGCACCTGGCTCTGGTGATCTCATATTAAGTAAATAATGTTGCCTCTGTGCTGGTATAGAGCACCTTTCCCTCCTGGAAGAATGATCCCAGGCAGCCTCCACAACTTTGATATGAGATCAAGAGCGTCAGGCCCAGTTGAGCCTCAACTGCCTGATCCACAACCCCTTCCTTTTCCCATGTTTCTCTCCTTTCCCATCAGCGTACAGAGCAGCCACAGACTCACATGGAAAGGTCCATTCTCAGCCAGGAGGCCTTCCATGGAACTACAGCCAGGTCCCCCATTTAGCCAGAGCACCACGGGGTCAGTCGCTGGGTTGCCCTGAGACTCCACAAACCTGTCAGGATGGAAAGGGAGAGAGCAAACACCCTGATGGATATCTTTAGAGAAGGCCCAAAGAATGGAGACCCGAGGAAGATACCTGATGCAGTAGCAGACTTTGGGCTCTCAAATTTC
This sequence comes from Podarcis filfolensis, assembly GCF_964270895.1. Taxonomy (NCBI): domain Eukaryota; kingdom Metazoa; phylum Chordata; class Lepidosauria; order Squamata; family Lacertidae; genus Podarcis; species Podarcis filfolensis. The sequence goes on along the minus strand of NC_139611.1, from coordinate 52,702,754 downwards.
AGCGGCACCCTGTGTGACGCTAATATTTGGTGCAACCTCGCCTCTTATGCTTTGTTCTACAGCATTGTTTTGGTGAACCCTGCAGTGTGGCACCCAGTGTGACTGCTCTGGTTGTGCCATCCTAAAACTGCCTCTGCCTGATGTTGTAGCAGTCTTACAGCTAAGCATGCCTGTGCTGAGTGAGGGGCTGCATTGGGAACATGGAAGGAGGAATAGGGGCATCATCATTGGGGGTGTAAATAAATGTGGTGTTAGCTGGTGGGACTAGTAGGGCAGAAGGCAGAGAGGCTAATGGTAGGCAGAGAGAGGTGGAGCTACAGCCAGCAACAGGCAGAGCCAGAAAATTTTGTCCCCATCTTCCTCCCAAGTGAGTTCTACAAGATCAACCTTGAGACTGAGGAAGAGGAAGGTGGCAAGCAGGGCCATTGTAAATCATAAGACAGGCAGTTGTGACATGGCTAAGGTTGGTGGGGCTGTGTCGCATTTACGCTAGTGAACCAGCCCCCACTGAATCAACATTTTCCTCCATGCAGCTACCCTATGGGCAGGAATCCAGGAGAGAGGCAGGCAAGGAACTACAACATCCAACATGGCAGCCTGCTCCTACTGGACCTGCCTCCCTCCTGCCCCCACCCCCGCCCCTCTGGAGGGCCAGGGATCACCACCAGAAATGAAACAGCTTCTGTTTTCATAATGGCCTTATTGTTATTGCACTTTGACTTTATTTGTAAGCTGCCTTGGGGGAAATTTGTGCCTGTAAAGGGAAGACACAAATTATTATAATCAATCAATCAATCAATCAATCAAGCTAATGTTACAAGCAACCAACTTATTCTTAGGCTGCTCTACACAGCTACGTTCCAGGGCAGTAGAGAAGCATAAACGTTTCTGTAAGCTGCAGCTCATCCAGAACATATTGGCAAAGGCAATTTCAACAAACGGTTAGCAAGAGCATAAGGACATCAGAAGAGCCTGCTGGATCACACCCAAGGGGGCCCATCTAGTCCAGCACCCTGCTCTCACAGGGGCCAACCCAAGGGAAACCTGCAGGCAAGACCCAAACACAGGGGTGCTCTGCCCTCCTGCACATTCCACCAACTGGCATTCAGAAGTGTTGCTGCTGCTGCCAATGGTGGAAGTCCATGAAGCAGCTGTTGCCTGGATGTTAGCAATGTGTCTAGCCAGGATTAGCTTTTTAGCTCTTAATTAATGAGCAATTGGAAGCATGCATTAGGTCGGCCAGCACATACCCAAAAGCAACGAACAGTTCAATGAAGAGGAGACATGAATATTAACTCAAACTCTGTCTCTCTGCTTACCAGTAATGGAAGTATTGGCCAGATCCTGCCTGGAGATAGCCGGACCATTGCTGGAAGGTTGGCATCTCAGACAGTCCTGGCAGGGAAGTGATGAGATCCGGAGAAGCATCTGTCCCTGTGCAGAGGCCAAAGGAGACACTGAAGATGGCGCACAACCTGAACAAGAGGTGCATGGTGCTGTTCTGGGACAGGCTGCCATAGAGTGGTGGAGTTGCAGGGCACCTTATATCATGCTTGGCCTGTGTACTCTGACAACAAGCCAACAACATAATCTTGTTTCTTGATTACTAGAAATAATGGGAAGGTGGGCAGCGTAGCTCAATGTACCAGCAAAACACAAGCCAGGCTTCTTTGGAAGGAAATGTCACTTTGAAATGTCACCTTCACCTTGTTTAGCCTAACAAGACTTCAGATTAGATTGTCCAATTTGGCTAAGTTTCTGGCTTCAAGGTAAATTATGATCAATCTTTTCCAAGCGTTAGTACTGATACGGTTAAGTGACACTTCCTTAATGGAATCTCTCAAAATCCGAGAAGCAGAAGTATCTAGGCACAGGGCTAGATCTAGGTTTGATGAGGCCCTAAGCTACTAAAAATAATGGGGCCCTTTATATGTGATATTTTAGGCAGCAGGCTAGCAAGTGGGACCCATTACTTACATAATAGGAGCCCACACAACACAAAACACTGTTGCTGTATGTAGGTTTTATTTTATTTATTTATTATATTTTGGAAATGAACATCCAGTTGTTTTTTCTTTAATTTTTTTGGAGGCCCTCCAAGAGAATGGGGCCCTAAGCTATAGCTTGTTTAGCTTATACGTAAATCTGGCACTGTCTAGGCATCAGTATCTCTGAAAACACAAAATCTGATAATCGTTATATCACATTTTCCAGGACATCCAAACTTCAAAACCTCTACTTTATTATGGTTTGACAAAATAGTGGCTGCTAAAAATCCTTGGATTAACTATTTTTCAAACTAAGGTCTCCCAGACATTTGGGCGGCGGGGGGGGGGGGGAGGATAACTAACTAAGGATAACAAACTATTTCATTTGGACCGGTAAGAAAAGCTTAGAGGTAGAAATAATACTGTAAGCTGTTGCCCAGTGACAAAAACAGGACAGTGACGTATGAATCCCCCAATTTGAAACTTTTCTTTGATGAAGTGTATATCACCACTGCTGATTCACTTACAGAAAGACTCGAATCTTTACTGGATCAATAGGGATAGACTGAATTATAGAATAGTGAATTACCTCTGGTTCTAGTAGCCTTAAAAACCAGCACGTAATTCAAAAATGGTAATTAGCCACTTAAAAGCTGGGTCCAGCGCCTCCATTATGTCAGTGCTGTTCTATTCCAACTTCACAACTATCTTAGCTAAAACCTGATGCATCACCTGGAAAAGTACGGGTACAAGACACTTAGGTGATCTCAGCTGGTGGAAGCTGGTATATCGGATCTCTAGCAGACTTAAGTAACAAGTTTGAAAAATTAGGTGGTTTTATTCATAACCCAGCTGAATTTCACTTCTCCATCAGGAGTCAAGCTTTTCCAAAATATAAGGTACCCTTTCAGTTATGTGGAGCACATCACCTGAGACCGGCTTCTGACTGTATGAAGAGATCCCGTTGAACAGTGTGGCATTTGTGGTGGCCCAGGCTGATCTCCCTGGTAGATATGCATTGGCTCAATCCTACCTGCTAACCATCTCCTAAGTGTGTATGTGTGGGCCAGCTCACAGGCTGACTCCAGAGTTTCTAAAGTGCAAAACATGTCTTCTCAAAGTCATGGAAACTTGCCCTCCCGGCCTGAAATGCCCTCTTCTATTGATGTGGTGGATGCTGCAGACTGTGGCTGCCTTCTTCAGTCTGTTTCATCCAGCTGTGCCGGAAATATTTATATTTGAGGGTGGACTAGAAGTTCTCGATGCCTGGAATCATGGTGAGCAAGATTGAGATGGGCTGAAGACCAGCAGTCTGGTCCCCCCTCTCAGTAAGATGTTGCCCAGGCTGAGAGCTTAAACTCAGTCGGGAGTGCCAGGCTGGCTTGCCTGATGCCACAAGTCTGCCCAAGCCAAACAAATGATGGGCTATGGCACAAACACCCCACTTGGAAGGAACCATCTGTAATTCACTCCTCTGAGAACCCACTTCCCTGAGGTGTCAATGGTGGATTCACAAATTTACCCATTCAAGCCTGGCAGATGCTGGAAGGCACACAGATGAGGTTGCCCCTCATTGAACACAGGGTAGGTGCTTTGGGCTGACAGTCCATTTGGTTTTCTACCCAGTCATATTCATTTCTCTCCAAATCCATCCATTTGGGAAACCGAATGCCATCTATCAAATTATCTGATCTTTTGAGGGTATTTGTGTACCTCTCAATCCCTTCAAGAAAGTTCACCTGGATGAAACTGAGGAACCCCTCCTCAAGTGGAAGTGAGACTCAGCAACACCTGCTCTTAATCAGCCTCACTTTTCACCTTTGGAATTTTCCCTCTCTGTGTGAGGTGGAACAAATAATAAAATACAGTACAGTAAGATAAAAATAGCAGTGACCCACACAAGCTCTAAGTAGTTTTTTCAAGGTTGCTGCCTCCTTTTTTCCAGGCAAAATATTTTCTATTGACTCAGCACATTTTCTGCCCTTGCAAAAGCTTGTTGCTAGTGCAGTTTGAGGCCAAGCAGATCCTTCTTAGACACCAAAAACAAGTGACACAAGTGAGGAACACAGCTGTGGTGAGAGACACGAGGTTTCTTGATGCAAATTATACAAATCTCACCACAGTGCATTTAAAGGACAGGGTCCTTTGTGGGAGGAGGATATAAAAATATATAAAAATACGAGATGGGGAAGCTGTCGTCCCCCCACGCACTCAGACATTCACAAAAACTATTCCATGCACACCTCCAAACAAAGATGACTCTGTTGGCTCAAACGATGTACATGGCACTAAAGTCATATACATAATAATGTTTATTTATCTTGGGTGTGGCAGCTCAATGGTATCCCCAATCTAGACATTGATAAGAAATCACCAGGAACAACTTAAAATCTAGGATGCAAGAAGAGAAAATTTCCTGAGTCAGCTTATGTCTACACCACTGTAGTTGACACTGGCTGAGGACTTGCAATCCAAAACATCTGGAGGGCACCTGGTTGCGGAGCCTGAGAGACCTGCTTCAGCTCTCGCATTTTAGTAGCACTTCTGTTGGTGACTTTGACTGGTTTTATTTTTCTTTGTACTGACTTTCTAAACAGTGGTTCTTGAGATCATGACCCACAGAGTTCTATGCAGAAACGCGGAACATAAAAACAAATAAGAAATTAAAGGGCCTGCAGCAAAGGGTCTGGTTATGTATAGGAATATGTTATGCAAACATTAATCAAATGCAATTTGTTGCATAAAGATTAGATAAACAGAACCTGTAAGGCAATGTTACCCTGCATGGATGGCCCACACCAGTTTCCCTAGTGCTGCCACTAGAAGCTGTCTTCTCTCTCTTCACTTTCCAGATCTTGGAGAGGGGCAAAACTATTTTGCTCCAACTATGCTGCATCACTCAATGAGCGAAAGAGAAGGTGGGAATCGTTGCTCAATAGCTGGCAGTTTGGCAAAGAGATGGTTCCTGCAAAGAAGAAGGTGAAGGTGGGTAAGGGAGTTTTGGGCTTCTCTGTCCCGCTGCAGGAGAACCAAGCTATGAAGCCACCTAGAACTGGATCTGCATTAATGGACAGGAATCAAAGCACAAGCAACCCAGAAGTTGGAATTTTCCTTTTTAATTCTTATTTCCACGGTGACATTGTCCCATTAAAACCCAAACCTCACCACCACCATCCCACCCTGGCATACAAGATTTGAAATGGGGGCTGGGGGGGATGTTGCACCTCCGCCCCTCACAAAAACATATTCAAAATTAATATATAATTGACATTGAGAGAGAGCCTGGACTTTAGCCCCATCTGCCAGGACATAGAGACCTTCTAAAAATCTGCTTTGTAAACATCAGAACATGCTACAAAATGCTACATTGGAACCAACAGATAAGAATGGGATCCTGCAACAGAAGGTGTAGCCCTGAGATGTTGCTGTACTAACAGAGCTCCCATCATCATCCCTGACACTTGGGCCTGGCTGGTTGAACAGGCTGATGAGAGCATCTGGGGGGCGGCTACAGGTTCCCCATACCTGGCAAACCTGTGCTACAGCCCCAGAATCTGGCATCAACTTAATCAAATGAAAACATAAAAGGAAATAGGTCCCTGACAACTGAGAACCAAATGAATACTGTGGGTTAAAACATGATTGGATGGAGCAGAGACACCGCCCAGCAAAGGAATAGAGTTTGTTCATGTGGCATCTGAATCTGGCGAATCTCACCAGAAAGGAGGGGAAGGAAGTAGTCAGGTGACAGGAAGGAAGGACCTGTGTGAATTTGATGCCAAGGAAATGCCCTCAAATGTAGTCAAATATTCCCTTTTCCAATGTATGTGTATCTAAAACTCAAGGATCTTTTCCGTCAGTTTTCATTTTCAAATATAAAAAGTAAAAGGATAGCAACAATATAAAAACAAATAACTTCCACAATAAGCACCAAGTCCACAGGCCAGCCTTTACCAACAGGGTGCCTACCAAATGTTTCAGAGGGAAACTCCCATCTGTCCCAACATCATACGGCCGTACTAGCTGGGGCTGATGGGAGTTGTCATCCAAACCAGTTACCAGGCTGGGGAAGGCTGCCTTAAAGTAATTAAGCTGTAGTTCACACTGTGCAGTCATGTCATTATCAACCACATGACCTTTGCTACATCACTGGTCATGATACAAAGATGAGCCCCCCGGGCACATAAATTTAGAGCAGAAGTTGTGTAGTGAATGGCCTGGGTCCTCTTACACAAGTGTGTGGAAGGCAAGGGCAAAAGGAGAGTCCTTTTTGAGAGTGATGTCCCAAAAGGCAGAGAGGAATTCAGTTTGTGTTCAGAGTGTGAAGCTGCATGCACAGCAAGTGGCCCTGTAGGGACTTGACTGGTCTGTCATGAAGCAAGTGGGAAAGAAGATGGAAATCAAAGTCTCGGAAGAGGCTCCCAACAAAACAAAACAGGAGTAGCACAATCACCGGGGGAGAGTGGAGGGAACGGTCGCCTCCTGCTGACACGAGACATCCCCAAATATTGGAATTCAAGAATCCAGAGGAGGAAAGGCACCCTCCGAGGGCAGTTGTAGGGATCACTTCTTGAGATCCATAAAGATAGCGTTGGTAGTTGTCTGTCCAAAGATAAATGCTCCAAGGATAACCATGAAGACGCCGTAGCTCACCATCGCCCACCAGCTATGGATAAAAGAGGGGAGACTGGCATGAAGCACACATGATTCCATCACCACTGACCCCACATGGATGAACTGGGCAAGAGGAGGCAGCAAAGAAGAAGCACAGCTCTTACCCGGCTGGTCTGGCCTCTTGTATTTCAGAGAGTTTGGTGTGGATGAGGCAGAGTCCTGGCAAGGAAGGAGAGAAGAAAACGGTGAAGGAAAAAAGCAGCAGAAGGAACCACCAAGGCATTTTTTTTGCAGCCATCTAGATCTCAGAACGATGAACAGTTCTAACAAAGCCAGTGTTACGTTCTACTGTTTTGAGCAATATCAGGTTCTTGTTGGTGTGCAAAGGAAGTATGTCTTGAACACTTTAGTGAAAGAAGATCCACCGCTGAGGTGGTTGCAGAAAAGTCACTGTGCAGAAGAAAGTTGGTTGTGTGGGCTAACAATAAATTGCTAATTTATCCAAAGGAAGTGGGTGCAGGAAGGGTGGCAATTCAGGCTGAACTTATAGAGAAAGAGAATTCTGGCTAGGGGAATATTCTTGCCTGTCCAGAGCAGGTACCCGCAAGACGAGGTGAGCCAGACTGGTAGTAAAGCCCACCACATAAAGTTCCAAGGGAGCCATCTGCTCTGCTAAAAGCAGAAGTGAACTGAGGTCTTCTGAGTCCCTCTGTCCTGTTTTCCCCTCCTAAGCGAGACTCCGCAGCCTGAGGGCAAGTGCCTCTCTGCCTCTCTGTAGCCTTCTGCCTGAAAGGCTCCTCCTGCCATTGGGCAGGGACCCTGGAGTGAGAGCACCTTGACTCCTCTGGCAAATCAAGCTGGGGGAGGCACCTCCATAGGTCCCTGCTCACAGCCTCAGCTTCAGATCCCCCCACCAAAAGCAGAGTAAGAGCCCCCCTGTTACACACAGTCAGCCAGGGAAAACTACCTGGGAAAACAAAGATGAAGCAGGCAGCCAGGCCCCCAATGAGAGAGATGACTTTGCCAATGTCAGGAATGAACAAGGCCAGGAGGAGGGTGAGGAGGAACCAGCTGACGGTCTGCAAGAGGCGCCGCCTCCTCTCCCGCACAACGTCTTCTTCAACCGCCTCCCCCTTGTAACGCAGCCAGAGGCCTTCCAGCACAGCCCTGGGCAGGAAGCCAAGACAAAAGGAGGAGTTAGGGGTTGCCCTCTGCCACTGCAACACCCCCTGCAAGGACTGCACAGCAGCAGGAGAGGCTTGCGCCAGCCAGCCAGCCCCACCAACCCCTCCTGCTCCACACTCACCGGCCACAGAAATGCAGGATTGGGTAGGAAGTGAGAACGCAGACAATGATGGAAACCCGGGCAATGGCGACTGGGATGTCGTTGGAGGGGTAGGACATGAGCACATCCTGTTCCACACTGGACCCAAATGTCAAGTATCCACAGACTCCTGGCAGGAAACAGGAGGAGGAGGAAGAGGAAGAGGAAGAGAAGAAGATGAAGAAGAAAGAAGAAGGTGGTTCACAATGACCCAGAGCCAACCACCAGCCACTTCCCATCCCATGAGGGAATAGGGATCAGGGATCAGTCTCCCTTCTGTGGCTCAGAAGAGGAGATTGAGCGTTTCCTCTTTTTCATCCCACCTACCTGTGCCCGTGTAGACAAAAAGAGCAATGACCATGGCTGCTGTCACAACAGCCCCCCATGGCTTCACCTCTGGTTGCTTCATGCTGTGGAAAACGGGCACACTACTGACGTGGCACTGCCAGGGAGAAGAGAAATAGGAAAGGGTTGTTAGGTGTGGAAGAGGAGAATGCAAGTTTTCTGATCGCGCAGAAGTCACCAGCCTTTGTGATTACTTGCACAGGAGATCCTTCTCCCAGACTTGTTCTTTGGGCTAGTGCAGTTTTTCCACACATACGTTTTCACAGCTGGAGACCAAAGAGCCAGTCAACAAATTCAGCAAAAAGTAGCCTTCACCAACCTGGTGCCGTGAACATCTGGAGGGAGGATGCTATAACAGGGCCTCTAATTTTCCCTTAAGATGGTTGAAGAGTAAGAACCACCTCTGCCTCATTCCAGGACCCAAGTAACTCACATTATCCCTTTTTAAATGCTTTCTGAACCAAATTCCATCTTAACTTTTCCTAGGACAGCTGTATTATTATTCTACAGTAATTCATTTCCCCTTTTCCCTCATCTGTCAAAAGTAGGGAGTGCAGGCTCCATATGAGCACATCAAAAACTTTTGACTGTCTGTTAACACCTTATTCAACCTTTCTTGCAAGAGGTTGAGACTAGTGTACTTAGGACATCACATCCTATTTATAAAAAAACGGACAGAAAAAGACAAGGCTACATACCATAAACACCATACGAAAGAAAACACTACAATTTCATCCAAGATAAAAATGAATTAAACTTGAAACAAAGGTCAGGGTTTAGACTGATTATTCTGCCTCTCTCCCCATCCCATTGAACCCCCAATGTCTCCAAATAGAGCTGAGAAAGACGCCTGAATGTAACCCCAGAGAAACCCTGCCAGTCTGGAGGGCACCAAGCTAGCATAGAAAATATTGAGTTGGGTGGTTCACTGTGCTTTTACTTGGTACAATTATTATTACTAATTAAATTTGTATGCTGCGCTTCATCTGATCACAGGGCAGCTCACAAAATAAAAATACAAAATGAGAACACAAAAGATATACTAAAACAAATACTAATAGCTGCTCCCTCCCCCCAACACACTTAAAAGGCCATAGAATGTTTAATCAGCCAAAGGCCTGGTTATAGAGGCACAGAGAGAGGTGGACTTTTTTGCCCTCAATGTGCCCACACCCACCTGGGGCCTTCAGACAAGCCTCACCTGGAAGCCAAAGCAAATGGTGGGCATGGCATTGAAGACAGACATCCAAGAGGAGGGGCTGCGGAGAAGAACGCACACGTTAGTTCAGGGTGTGGTTCAGCAAATATCTACCATCAGCATTTACTCAGAATTGAAAAATCCCCTCCCCTGAGGAGAGTAACGTGTCAAGAACTGATTGGCAGGATCTAGTTTTAACTCAGACAGTAAAAATTAATGCAGGAGAGGCACTTCCAATGAAATGAATCTACCTTAAGATGCACATCTCTATTTTCACAGGCAGTGCCTAAACTGGAACCCTTCCACTCACGAACACAGCCTTTCTCAATCTGATGCCCTCCAGATGTTTTGGACTACAACTCCCATCAGCCCTAGCCAGCCCAGTCACTGAAACCCAAACATCTGGAAGGCGTCAGGTTGGGAAAGGATGGGTTAATGCGTCCTTCTTCCCCCTACAGTGAGAATTACCCTCTTCCTTTCAGGTGTCCCCCACTGACTGATAGCTGCAAGTCGTCAAGTCCTGAGCAGGGGAGAACTGGATGGGTCCCCAGCATAAGGATGGCCAAAGGTCAGAGGAATGCACCTCTCAGCAGCTTAAAGAGTGGGCAGATACAGTGCCCACCACAGAAATAAAAAGCTTTTTTACATTGAAAATTAAAAGCTAACTGGAGACTCTCGACTGGGTAGTCCAGTAATTAAACTGTCAGGTCTCTCCACTGCCTTACTGCAGAAAACAAAGACTGGAAGGGAGGCAACTCAAGACGGCTCCACCTCTTTCTGAAGGAGCCTCACTCCCACGTACCTTGTTGTAATTTCCTCTGGGATGTTCTCATCAGGCCAAATATATTTGATAATTATGATGGCTGTGACATACCAGGTCCCGACAACACTCAAGCAGCTGTGAGAAAGAGAGAGAGGTGGGACAGGTGATGGAGCTGCTGCTGCTGTTGCTATCTCCTTCCAAGGATCATCTTGAGATGCCAACACTCACCTTTTGCATCTAGACCTGCCCTTGACAGAGCAGTTCAATGGCACCTAGTCTTTCACTCAAGCAAAATATCCCGGCAGCCAATACAGAGGCAGGGCCTCTTTGCTACCCTCACACTTTCATCTCATGAGGAGCCTGGTTGGCAGCAGTGGCTGAGGAGCATTTGCCAAGAGATGTGCCAGCTGAGAACTGGCCTGTGCTTACCTGGCGTATTTCTGGAAGCCGATCTCCTTGGGCACTGAGAGGGGAAGGATGAGCAAGAAGGCCGTGATGCTGATGGTGAACTTGCGGTCTGTGTACCAGTGGCCGCTCTCTGCCCCTGTGGAGTCCTTCATTAATGCTGCAATTACTAGACAAAGAGAGACTGCAATCATCCTCTGGGCCCAATCCACCAGGCAGAGGGGAGTCAAAGCTCAAAGGCCAGTGCACAGCTACACACACACACAAAAAGACTCTCACAGAGACTTGAACTTCTTATGTCCAAGGAAACACAAAGCAACTGGCATGGAACTAAGGGGAAATTTTGTGTTATAGAAAGGTGTACAGAACACCAGGACCCAGGCAAGAGAAGCTCTGGATTTATTGCACTGGACTACACCAGTCGCCAGACGTTGGGAGCTACGAGTCCTGTCAGTCAAAGCCAGCATGGCCAATGGTCAGAGATCATGGAAGTTGAAGTTCAAACTATCTGGAGGGCACCAGGTTAATGGTAGCTCCTTCTGACCCTGTTGATTCACGACGCTATGAAGGCAACCCTGCAGAAACCCTTTTCATCACTCAGCAGACACCACCAGCAAGAGGCATGCCCAGGAGTCAGCACAGCCCTCCCTGCTCCCCAGCAAGGGTAGCCTGATGCAAGAGCACAATTACTGAGAGGGGAGCTGAGCGCCTTTTGCTATGTGCAAGCCCCCCCCCCCCAAGTGGTCAGTGGCACACTTGCCAAGAAACTCACAGACAGGAGTCTGAACAGGCAGCTGGTGTCCAACTATTCAATGTATCTGTGTGGCAGTATAGTGTGAATGTTGTGGGTATTAGCCATAAAGTTCAGTTGGTGGCCTGGGTGCAAGCCATCCTCCCACAGCCTTGCTCACCACACAGAGCGGTTGTGAGGGCAAAATGCTGTAAAGAAACTTTTGTATACTGTATACTGAAAAAACAGCATAGGCAGTTATTCCATATAGCCCCCCAGGCTGTAATTCCTCTGAAGGCTACAAAGTATGCCCTCCACAAAGGAAACAGGACCTCCTCTTGTGGCATAATTCTCTGTGAGTTTCCTAGTGTGGAAAGAACCTTTAGCTGTCCATATGTTACTGAACTACAACTCTTTATCATCACCCCTGGCCATTGGCTACAGAGGCTGGTGGGAGTTCAGCAACATCTGGAGAGCCACAGGTTCCCACACCTGACCTACAGAAAAAGTAAATCAAGAGCTGCAGCCGTGGTGGATGAAGCCAGAGCCAAAAACAGGCAGTTGGAAGCTCTAGAAGATTCTACAGCTCTTGTTCTCTCTGCAAGCTGCACAAAACAAAGGAGGGGGCGCAGCTTCAAGCATCTCACAGTACCAAAAACAGAAGGCCGAGTACATGTCAAACCCCAATGGAGCTCAATCAAACCTTGTCTTCCCAATAAGATTTCAAAATAAAATGAATTTTGACGAAGAGGGAAGGGCATAAAAGCCCAAACAGGCCTCCTCCTTTCCCAGCAGTACTCACTCTTGTCCTGCTGATCTCCAATGATGATGAGGAAGGCAATGCAGGTGCCAAAGGTGTACACAGCAATGGCCACCTCGCACAGCACCCCGGTGACTTTGCCACACACGGCCCACACCACTTCCTGGTAGGTGCGCTCATTGCTAGCCTGGGAGCAGTAGGCCAGGATGACCAGGCCGCCAATGATGAAAACCAGCATGCACTGCAGCAGAAAAGGGAAGAGTGGCACCATGAGATGAGTGGCAGGCACCAGCGGGCAAAGTGAAAACAATAAAAAGCTCTGAGCATTTTTTTTTTACTCATTTCCTGTCTTGCTTTCCTGCTCTCTCCTGCTCCATACATATTTTAATTTGTTCTAGCTTTCCAACCTGCTGCCAACCTGGCTTTCCAGCCAGCACTGGTGTTATGATGCTAGGGCTGATGTGAGATGCAGTCCAAAACATCTGGAGAGCACCTACTTGGGGAAGGCTACATTGTCCCCATGGCAATTTTTTGGACATTCTATAGCTGCAAGTTTATTTTTAAAAATACTTTTAAGAGCCACCTGCTGGATCAGGCCAGGGGGAGCCAACCTGGTCCAGCATCCTGTTCTCACCTGCAAGTAGAACCCAAGCACAAGAGCACTCTCCCCACCTCTGACTTCCAGATTTAGAAGCATTAGTCCCTCCAACAGTGGAGGCAGAGCATAGCTATTGTTCCTAGCAGCCACTGAAAGCCTTCTCTGTGAATCTGCCCAATTCTCTTTCAAAGCCATCCAAGTTGGTGACCGTCACAAGACCTTCACAGCCGCCCACATCAAGCTGTGCTCCAGCCAGGCCAAGTGAGAAAGAGCACCAGCACACTCTGCACATTCCCAAATGGATCCCTTCCCACCGCCCACACGTTTTTCCTCATCCCCACACCCTCCCTGCTTTCACCATCTGCAGCGTGATTCCTGCAGCCACTCCGCCTGCCATGCTGAAGGCTGCTGGGAAGTTCAGGAGGCCGGCACCCAGGGCCGCATTCACAACAATGAAGACAGCTCCCAGCTTTGAGGTTGCAGCAGGTCCACGCTCTTCGTTGCCCTTGGGCCCCGTCTCCACATTGGGGCTCTGCAGCAGCCGGGCCCTCTCGCCAGCATCCGCACTCCATTCCCAGTCACCATGTTCGGTGTTGATCCCCAAGTGGCCTTCAGACATCTCCTCCGCTGGATAGGGCCACTCAGTGGCAAGCTAATCTGTATCCAACGAACCACACTTTGCATCCCCCCCAGCCTCTGAGAAGCATCAAGTGTTATCCTGACAGGCATGGATGTGTGGCATATAGAAGAGACATGCCTGAGCTCAAAATAATGTCACAAGCAGGGCTGCTTGGAGTTTGGTGGGTCATAAGGCCCTAGAAGAAACCAAAGGAAAGAGTCAGCTCTGAGCAGATGGAGAGGAAATACAGGCCCCTGCTCACAGAAAACCTCAAAAAGCCATGCAGGAGGGAAACACTAAAAAACTTGTTTCTGGGCCTTGTGATTTTTAAAGGATGCAGAAACTGCTAAGAGCTCAGAATCCAAAGTGGTGACCCAGGAAGCTATTCCCGCTCAGTACCATCTTCACAAAGATTCAAAATTTGGCCCTAGCATACCTGTGGCCCAGCTCCCAAGGCACCAAGCTCCAAGCGCGCAACACCCAAATATTCCTTTGCAATGGCTAAAACAAGAAAAGCTGAAGAGGTCTTCCATTGCTGCTTTTCCTCTTTTGTGGGCTGCTAGAGAAACCAACTGCATAAGCACTTCCCTTTACAACTCAGCAAAAAAGCTGTTTTGCTCATGCTGGGCAAAGTTTAGAATTGGATTTTGGTTGGAAAATCACAAAACCACAGGGTGGAGCTGAAAGATTTCTCAACTGGTGAAAAAATCAGTTTTGCTCCTCCCAAGCCCCATAATTTCTATTGCATATCCACTGTTGCGGTAAAACCATTTTTAAAAATTATTTGCTACTACTACATCACCTAGTTTAGTCCCCAACTCCTCAATCAGCTATGCAGAAGGTTTTTTGTTTTTTGTTTTTTTTGGTAATCAGCAAGGGGAATTACAATCTCTGAGGAGCAGGAGTGAGTAATTTGTTCTGTTTAAATTTAAACCCCCCTTCCTCCCAAGATTAACAAACTAGTGTAGGTTACAGAAAAATCTTCCATCATTATACAACATTCTAGATAAGAATCACAATTAAAGAAATCCAAGTGACTTGGATAGTGATAATTATTTAATCATACCACTTCAAGATTTTTTAAAATTAAGTGATTTATAATTTGTTCTAAAAAGCATATTTTGAAAAAAATTACAGAACAAAAACAAGGAGTGGTTGAAATGGGATGCTACAAATAAATAAATAAATAAATGGTAGGATCTTCATCCATTCTCTACAACCTGCAGCAGTTACCCTGGCTGATTCTTTAAGATTTGAACTATGATTTTTGAATATGTTTCTGTAGCCAATTCCACATTTTATTTGAAGCAGTAATGCTCAGATCCATCTCCCTTTGACCTATAAACAACCCACAATACATTAGATTTATTATTCATAATTAGAAGTTCAAATTCTGATATTTCTCTTTTAAAGGGTGTGTGTGAAAGTGGACATGTTTGCTCATCCAATTCTTCATCTGACTTTATGTTACTGTATTGTAACCTCTCCTTCAGTTACTTCTCTCATACCTGGGTACTGTACAACACATTTTAATTTTCATTTTTTCATTTCATTTCTTCACAGTAAGAAACTGTTTAGCAATCCTGTGAGGATTACCACAAACATTATTTTAATGACTTCATCCCCCTTTACCTCTCTTCCTCTCTGCCAGCAAGTTTTAAATGGAAAATTATTAGTGTCAGATGTTTCCTCCTATTATTTCTGGCAGATAACAGAGAAAAATCTGAGCAGAAAAGCTTCAGAGTCAACACTGACAGGCCAGTGACTAGGCTTGGTGGGAGCCATGGATTCAAAATCTTACACGCCTAGGCATATGGCAGAGAAACTCACTGGAAGAGAAAAATTACCCACAAAGCTCTCCCTAATGTTTTCACTTGTGAGTTAAATTTTAGGCTCAACTTTCCTCCAAGGGATTCAAGGCAGCGTCCTCCCCTCCCCTCCATTTAATCCTCACAACAGCCCTGTAGGGCAGGCAATGCTAAGAGATGACATCCGAGCCAAGGTCGCTCAGCGAGTTTTCAGAGCGCAGAGAAGGCGCCTCTCCCTGACTCACCCACAGCAGGGAGAGGCGAAGGGCTAGACAGGGAGCCGGCAGGCCATTGTAAGCCGTGGGCTTAATGATCTCGGGCCCGGGAAGGAGACATCCCGCAACCCCTTTAGCTGCTCAGCCCATTCAAACCGTGGCTGGCTGGCTCAATCCAGCGGGCCGGGGAGCTGGAGCTTCTACTCCAAAGTGGATGATGGAGGGGATCCCGCCCCCCGCGGCATGGCCCGGCGGCCACCCTCATAGGTGCGCTTGCCGCTACTGCAGCGGCGGCCCCTTCGCTTCCCTGGCAAGCTAGCTTTCTGCTTGCAAGGGAGGACGCCTTCAACCCGGGGTAGGGGCAAGGAAGGCTCGCCAGGAGCGGCCCTGCAGCCTCCTTGCCTGCCGCAACCCCGCTTACCCACCTCCTTCCACACCGGCTGCTCAGCTGACGAGAATCACGTGGCGGTGGCGGCAGCTGCAGCGGCGCCCTCTCCTGTACGCGCGGCATGCTGGGAGTCGTAGTTCTTGACCGCGCCCCCTCAGGGACAAGAAACAGAACAGGCGGCCTTGGGCCGAGTCAGTCCACTATAGTCTCCGCTGACTCGCAGCAGCGGCTCTCCGGGGTTTCAGGAAAACAAAGTCCTGTCACAACCAGGCCTAGAGATGTCGCGGGTTGGAGCTGGGAGCTTTGGGTAGCAAGGATAAGGAACCTGCGTGGTGGAGCCCTCCGGGTGTTGTTGACCGGCAACTCCCATCATCCCGCCACATGCTGGCTGTTGGGATTTGTAGTGCAGCGCCATCTAGAGGGCCAAGAGTCTCCCAATCTCCTCTGGCAAAGTGGTTCCTAAACTCTGTCCCCCTCCATAATCCACTTGAAAATGGCCAAGGATCTTGGCAGACCACTTCACGTCTTTCCTGCCTATTGTAGTAATTGTAATAATCGTAATGTGGTGTGTTTAGGTGTTGCATGATTTTTAAAACAGCATGGTGGGTTTTTTTGGTCCATTTGTTTCTTATATTGCATTTTATCAAAATACCATTTCTTTTCCATGGAATTCAAATTGTAATGCAGTGTAAAAAATAAAGGAAGCAATAAAAATCAATCACAGAGGGAGGGTTATATTAATGATAATAATAATAGTTATTATCATTATTTTGATCCCAGCTGTAGCTTCCATTTGTGATGGGGAGGCTGAAGTTAAACCCGTAGCTGGACAAAGGAATAATGGCTCCCTCCTTCCTCAGAAAGTTCTACTTCTGGCTTTCTCCACAGAGCCAAGTTCAGAAAGCTGCCCTTGTCCTCCACTCACCCCACTTCTGCTGGGATACAAAAAAAGGAAGCTTAGGCGGCTTTGGACAAATAGGCAAAGTGGCTCTAATTTTCCTGTAGGCTTGTGAGAAAGGACAACGCAGAGTCTGACCCAGCACTGTTAAGTAGGACAAGGTAGGTACTCTTGTCAAACTAATCCAATATGGTATTCAGATCTAGAAACATCTTATACAATGTAGGAATAAGAGGGGAAAATATAGCCACTATTAACATCAGAGTATGGACTTGTTACTTCAGAATCTGCCTGGTGTAAAGACTGCCTAGCATCTCTTCATAACACTCTAGCATAGCCAAGAGATGAAGTCTGGTTTATGCAGAGCAGGAACAAGCCAAATAGAATAGACCTCATTCCCCATGTTACTCCTCACTCCCCATTTACCAGGATGCTACTGCTATGGGTAGAAGTGCTCACATACCTCACCACCACTCCCCATAATAGCAGTAAGGTACACTCTTCCCCACACCAGGCTGACTCCATTGTGCCTCCACCAGGATCATTCTGAACAGGATGAAAGTATCAGTGCAAGGCCCACCATGCAGCCTTGGTTATTCATTGTCATGTTGCAACACAGAAAGTTGCTTTAACTGTGGAAACCTCACAGCCAGATTTCTGCAATGTGTGTGGCTACCTTGGGGCTGATCCAGTTGGTATAATAGTTATTTTGCTGGATGTTGGGGCTGAGTTGAACTCTGAAAGTGCTGGAGGGCACACCAGGTTACAGAAGGCTTGATTTATAGTTGGATGCAGGTCTGAGCAGAAGTCATCATAAATAAAAGCCTCAGATCTGTAATGCTCAGGTGTACAACAGCTTTAATTTTTTAACAGAAGTGACAGGCTGCATAAAGGGCAACATGATTTATTACTGAACAGCAGAATATTCTCTAGTGAGAGGATGGATCATTGGAGACAGTAATCAGAGAAGAAGAGGCCTAAAACCACAGCACAGAAAAATGAGGACTATCCTCTAAATCAAATCTTTCAGTGTACAACAGTAGCATGAAGTGTGGGAGAATCAAAAGGAAGCTTTGGGAGTTGGGCTGTCTTGACTTTCCTGCCAAAACAAGCTGAAATAGGAGGACCACAAAGGCTACTGTCAGAAGGAAAATGCTGTTCTCTTCTGTCATGTGAGAATTACAGCAAAACCTGCAAGCTCTTTGCAAGAACAACTTTCTTTCTGGTGATCATCTGAACACAGCCTTTAGCTCTGCTATTCACACAAATGAAACTCACAGCTAAGCACCCTAAACAGACTGGTTAAGGGCAGACAGGACAAGCGCACATATCCCAAACAAGGGGGAAAGCAGCAGCAGGTGGTAGTATCTGAAAGCAACGGACAAACAGGGTCACTTCTGCCCCCTAGAGGCAGCTCCACATGTGTAGCTATGGCCACTGGGTGCAAAGGCAAGCCACCAGCCTGAGGCTTTCATGCTGTGGCAACAGCTCTTCTTGACCTCTCAGCCCTTCCTCATTCAATATGCATGCTTTAACACTCAGCTAACACAGAGATGGGGCTTAAGGCCTGGCCTCTGGGCAGGCGCGAAAGCCTTAAGTTGTTCACACAACATAAAGGAGACACACACAATGCATTAAATACTCAACTGCCTTTTCACAACAGAGGCAGTGGGTAGGCAGCAAGGTACATGTTTTGTAGCTCCAGACAATCAACTTCTGGCCACAGAGAGGGAGGCTCAACTGTTCATGGTATCTGCTTCTTGTATAATTGCCAAAGCTGAAGAACTTACCTCTGTCGCTCACACACACAGACAAGAGATCTGGAAAGTTTCCCCATGGGTTTGACCTGCCCCCTTCTTTCCACTTTGCAGGGGGAGGAAGAAGAGTGAAGCAGTTCCGTGAGAAAAATGCTTCACAGACAAAAATGTTTTCCATCTTAAGTTGTTTGAACACACCGAAGAGTTTATCTTGCCCTACTTTCATGCCTAGTGATCTGTCATTCAATTGCAGTGGATCTCTTGGCTTAGGTGGTGGATATCCTGAGCATGTGAGTGGCAATAACAGAGAGGAAACTAAAAGAGGCCAAAGTTAAGTTATACTTAAAGAGCAGTTACATTTCTGGGTTGGGGTGGGGTGGGGGAAGCTATTCCAAATTCATAACTGAGCTTTAGTCCCATTTAAGGATTACAAAGGATTGAAAAGGATTACAAAGCATTGTGTGAGAAAGGATTTTGGAGAGAATGAGCAAGGGCCCAGCAGGGCTTCCCATGACCAAAAATTAAAAGAAACAGAGTTTAATTTGTTGCCCTTAATGCTGATCAAAGATGCCAGAGAAGAGTTAAAAGATTGTTCTATTATCTGCCTTTTATTTGATAGTGAAACAAACTTATGAGTCAGCTTTATAAACTGTCTATGCATGGAAACAATGAGCTTTTTGGCAAGGAAGAAAAAAAAGAGGAAGTAATTTCTCTTTCAAGATTCATTACACAAATTCCCAGAGTGTGCCAGGGACTAGGGGTCCATTTAAAGCAGGCTGATTTCAAGTGATTTTTATTTATTTTTTGAGAAAAAGCAGAACTAGAAAGCAAAGAGCCAATGGAAAGAAATGCTGACTCCGGAATACCCCTGCTTGCCTTTCCTTGGAAGAACTGGGCAAGAAGAGGATCCCTGGGGAGAAAGCCTCTTGTGAAGCCAGAGGTGGGCTCTGCAGAACTCCCTGATCCAAGTCCAAAAGGGCAGACAAGGAAAGGCTCGTCATCCAGAACCCTGGCTCAGGGGCAGCCCTTCAACACCCATCAGCCCTAGCCAGCACAGCCAATGGACAAGGATGGTGGGAGTTGTAGTCTGCAAGGCCCCACCCCTGCCCTGACACTCATATGATGAGGCCACCACACACAAAATGCTGGCAGGCAAACATTCACTAAAGCTTTTGCATCAAATCCGCCACAAACTCTTGAAGGATTCAAGGATCCATTTTTGGTAAAGCGGCTACTTCTGAAGGGAGGAGCAGAACACATGTCAACAGCTCTGCCTAGAGCCAAGCAGTGTGAGTAGGGAGGGCTGAGGAGGCCTTGCCGCTACAGAGATACATTCAAATGATGTTGAAGTGTTGTGGAAAGAACCGTTTTGCTTGCTGATGCTGCCGCCATCTCCTCCTCTCTCACCCACCCTCTGCTGAGTCAAAATGTCCAGAGAGCACGGAAGGGAAGGCCGGTCAGTCCACCCATTTCTGTCTTTGCTTTACTTGGAGACTTGGTGGATGGCATGGGCCAGGTAAGCCACATTGCCAGAAGTGACTCCGGCGACAGAGATGCGGCCATCCTTGGTCATGTAGACAGAGAACTCCTTGGTGAGCCGCTCCACCTGGAAAGCAAAGCACAGGAAAGATTCTACTTCAGGAAGGGATCGACTCAGGCAGCTTCCCAAGGCCAGGCACGTCTGTTTGCTACCACCTACCAGGGCCAACTTGCAACCTGGAGGACAGCGAAGCAACTTCCTAGAACTTCAAGTGAACGCTCTTCAGCAAACAGCAGCCCAGCCAGGCTGCTTGATACCTACTCAAGTCGGCTGCTGCCACATCTCACATCAATGCAACTAACATTGTGCTTCGTGTTTTTTAACAATCCCTTTCCACACCACCAGCCCAGCAAAGTGCTTTTTATCATCAATGAGGGATCCACATGCTGCCATTCCCAAAGTAGTAGCAGCTGCCGGCTTCCTACACAGCTCCCACTTCCAGCCCGGCCCCACTTCCCTCAGCCACCAATTAAATAATGGAAGACATTCTAAATTCTTCAGAGAATTAAAATGCAGCCACACTAATCATGTTCTGGCCTTTTCCTGGTGTGCATCAAAGACTAATTCTATATGGCTGTTCTGGTGTTTGAGGTGCTTTGAGCTCATCTATGTAAGGGGAAAACCAAGCAAATCAAATGCCAATACAAAATGGTTAGCAAGTTTGGTTCAGACTCATTCCTTCACCCACCTGTTCGGGTTTCAGTCCTGTGAAGCAGAACATGCCGATCTGGTCAGTGATGTGCTGCCAGTTATGAGGGGAGCCTTCTTTCTTCAGGTTTGCCACTAGCTGGGTGCGCATGCCAATGATTCGGTCAGCCATTCCCTTCACCTCTACCAGCCTGTGCCAGGGAAGGAGGCAAATGTGGAGTCAATACAAGGCGAGAGGCAGAGGGTGGTGGGGTTGGGGGAGCAGCCAAAGGAATAATCTAGGAGGCTAAACCATGCCTTGTGCCCTGATGGGGTTTATGTCCATGGAAAAGCATAAGAAGTTTGCACAGTCCTGCCTCCAAAACAGCTTTAAGAAACCCCAGGTTGGTTTTGTTTTTCGTTTCTTTAGCCCAGCCACCTGCCTGCTACAGAAAGGAACAGCCACAGCCCTTCTACCTTTGGTGCAGATTTGGCATCAACCAAGAACAAGGTTGAGCAGACTAAGCTTGCTTAAAGTGTTGCCCTCCAATTTGAAGGACTCCTCTGGTTTGCTGTTGCAGCCCCACAATCTACTATCATTAAAAGCCATCCAGCGCTGGCTGTCCCCCTGCCCTCTTCTGTTCATCTGCTGACTGCACATAGTCAGCCTTTCAAGGAGGCCTTACCATTCCTTTCGCAGGCCAGGGTTATTCAGGATGGTGGAGGCTATCCGAGCCCCATTAAGGGGAGGGTTGGAGTACATGGGGCGGATCAGAATCTTCAGCTGCGATTCCACTCTCTTGGCCTCATCGGAGTCATGGCAAACCACCGTGAAGGCCCCCACACGCTCCCCTGGAAAACAAAGACCAGAATGCAGTGCAGTTGTGTCTCCCTCTGTGGCTCTGCTCAGCCACACTGGTCTGGCTGTGCACTTGTGCTGTTGTTTGGTAGAAGCACACAAATGCCACCTGGATCTCTCCTTCTATCCCCTTCCTTGTCCAAGCCTTGCCTGCTCTTTTATCAGCCTCAGTCCTTCCTTCCAGCCCAGTCTCCTCTGCCTGAAAGAAGAAACCATCAGCCCTTTGGATGGCAGCTAGCTCAAACGCAGACTAAGAAACTACAGCAGTGCAATCTGATTTTATAGCACCATGCCTGCACTGGAAGGATTGGGGATTTCTTTACCCCCAGATTTACTTTATGAAGGGGGAATGTTAACCCCTTGTGACTTAATACAGAGGCACTCAGAAGGTAGATTCAAGGCTAAAGGGGCTTCTAGCCAGGCAAGGAGCAGATCTGCCCTCCCCAAACACTTCCCAGCCCCTAGAACTGCCCTCCTTGATGCTCCTATCATGTGGAGTCCCCAAAGACACTGTGTGGTTGCACAAAGAATGCATCTTCATACAAATTGGACGATTACAGAAATTCATGTTCTCCTGTGACAGAATTGTGACTCCACATCACAGCCACCTCTCTTCAATCATAAACAGAGTTCTTGGCTTGCTTTCTCTATTAAGAGCCTCACAAGCATTCCCCTATTGCCACTGCCTTTCCATTTCTAACCTGGGACCATCTCTAAAACAGGATTGTGGTCTAAAATGCAAACTCAAGCGAACAGCAGGGCTTTCTCTTGCCTCTAGTCCTGCGTAGACCTTTCACCCATATACTGGAAAGTGAAAGCAGCTAGGCAAAGTGCTTAATCCCTTGAGCAGCTTTTCCCACCCACGGAGATGGCAACAGACCCTGGACTTAGGGGCTTACCATACAGGCCCATGTTCTTTGCATATGACTGGGACAGCACAACATTAATGCCTTGTTCAATGAAGTGGCGGACAGCCCAGGCATCTTTGTTTATGTCACCGCTGGCAAAGCCTTGGTAGGCCATGTCAAAAAAGGTAAAGAGGTTCCTTTTCTGCAAAAGAACAGAGGCCAGCTTAGCTTAAAAATGACAACACTCCTTCCTAAGGGCAGCTATGGTAAATGGAACAGGTCACACAGCAGAGGAGCATCGCATCATACAGAAACAATGAGGTAACAACAACAATAATTGGGAGGTGACAGTGCCGATTCAGACAGTTTTTTGATTTTCACAGGAGTTACACACATCTCTTGCCCAGCCAAGATCTCCTCCCAGGGTGTGTCTTCCAAACAGGCAAGCAGACCCGCTCCTTCTTCACACAGGGAAGGTCATCCCTCAGCTGCCTGCTCTCTTGGTACCAAAGCCCTCCTCACCTTCACTACTGCTGCCAGCTCCTTCCACTGCTCTGGCCGAGGGTCTACTCCAGTTGGGTTGTGAGCGCAGGCATGGAAGAGAACAATACTCTTTTCTGGGATTTTCTTTAATAAAAAGGGTGTGAGAAAAACAAGCCATTACTCTTTGCTTAGTCCATTTATATACCTAGTGACCTCAAAGCAATTTCCATAGCGAATGGAGCCATCATTAAAAGCCACATGCCACAAAACAATAAACTATCAATAATAAAATTGCACAGACAACACACACACACACCAACAGAATAATAATAAACAGACTCAAGGCTCAAAACCCATCTAACAAGAGCCTCCAAAAGGCAGAGAAAAGCAGCAAGATTTCACTAAGTGGCTGAACTCCTTAAAGTCATGACCATCCATGGCTCCAGAGGAAGGGAACTCCACAGCTGAGATGCCTCTAGAGAGAAGGCCAATCACTATACAGTGAGCTATATCCATTGGTGGTACCACAAGCAGCCCTGTCTCCAGCCCAGTCTCAGAGCTTGGGCTGGCTGGTATGAGAAGACGTGTTCCATCACATACAGCGTGACCAGAAGAATCTTCATCTGTAATGGATGGCAAGAATTGCCAGTTCCACTTCACAAGACAGAAAGTGGGCAAGTGTCTCTCTCCAACCCATGTTTGCATGTCCACTCTTTTCATGATTCTGATTAAACAGGTCCTCTCCTGTAACAGCTCCTTCCATGATGGTATTGGGTTTTAAAGGTACTGCAAGACTTACTTTTGCAACCAACACGGTTATTCTCTTAAGTTTAGATTCCCAAGACCTGTTACTCCAAAACATCATACGGGGCCTAGTATCTAAACCCTCCTGGCTGTATCTTTCCTTGCTCACCATTTAAACTAGCCACGCCCAAACTCTCCATGACCTACACATCCCCATTAGCTCACCCTCAACTGTCAACTTACAGAGATGTCATCCAAAGCTCCAGCGAAGTCAAAGCCACAGGTTTTGGGCTCATAGTACCGATAGCTTTGCAGTTGCAACCCAGCATCTCTGAAGATGGGGGTGTGATTCCCCCAGGATGGTTTGGGGAGGTACACGTCGCGGCTGGACTTGAAGAACCGTTGCTGTATGAAGAAGAGGAGACAGGGTGTGTTTGAATATAGTTTCAACGCCAGAGACCACAGCTCCTTCAAGAGATGTGGAAAAACTGTATCCCACCATCTCCTCATGTTTATGTTGTTAGATTACAGAAGCACTTACCAAGAAGTTGGCACCAACTCTTAAAGATCCTGTTCCAGAAATTGTCTGCACAGTGACATACTGAAAGAACAATGAACAGGCACGTGAGACATCTCCAGACGACACGCCCACAAAATACAACAGGTAAACACTCCAATGATAGCTGGAGCTCAGTGTGCCTCATAATCTGCCTATTTTACAGGTGAAGCCCTTGAAACATGACTGTAAGGGCAAGAGGAAAAGACAGCTGTGTGCAATACTGGTCAACAATTCTACCTGTCCAAGAACTGAAAGAGAAAGAGTAACAAGGAGGAATAAAGCTTTTCTCAATGCTTGCAAAGGCAACACTATCTGTTAAGATTGAAGCGCATGTCAACACTTGAACGAGAAAACATTTATTCCAGTGGCTCATCTGAATGATATACTCAAAAGAGCCTTCCTCTTAGCTGGTTTTTCCCAGCAGCAAGGAAGTTCAAACTCTGTTCATAACTAAGCATATAAAAGTGACCCAGTTTTTATTATTTATTCCAATAGCATTTTTTTTTTAATTCTTTAAGAATTTGGACTCCTTTGGCATATCCAAAGAAAAAGATAAGTTGGGGCCAAAACAACACAGAGGACCCACAGAAATATGGATCCTAGGCAAGGAATTTTTGGCAGACTGGCTCTCTTTTTGGTTTCAGAAGACACAACACACATCTAACATGTTCACAACCATGAGATTAGAATCTTGCTTTAAAGGAAGGAATCAAATTCTGGACTAGGATCCATCATAGGCTCTAGAATAAAATGTGGTGTTGCTTGCATTTCCAGATCCTTACAGCAACTCTAAAACGAATCCCACTGCCCCCACTGACCTAATCACAGGGGACATCTGTTCTCATGTGCTACAAGTTTCTTTGGCACTGACTTTTCAAACCGTATTTTGAGGAACCCTGCAGTTCCCCAGAATGTTACTGGGCATTCCTCAATGAGAAAGGTCAGAAGTGAAACAGGATGGAATTGGGCTATGATCCATGAGAACACTACATTTGCAAGGGGGATGGTGAGGCCCAGCCAGTGTTCTACCTTAACAAACTGCCCATCTTGGAATCCTGCACAGCATTCAGTGGGTACTCAGCATATGTCAATCTGGAAAAGGTTCCCTATGGGTGAAAAGTGTCAAGGCCCCCAGTGCAGGAATCCATTACTTGAATACAGTATTAATGAATGCACTTGATAACCTTGGCTCCTTACCCGGCCACTCTGAATAACCTCATGTGTCTCTCCCAAAGCCAGCTCAGCTGACGCCTTGTTGAACTCTGCCAGGCCAGCAATTGGCAAGTATTCCTTGTCCAACTTCTTTGCAGCTATCTCGGCTTCTGCCTAGAGAGAACAGATTGCATTTTCTTATTTTGTTTCCTCCATAGGTTAAGAGGAGAGGCAACTTCCATTCACCTCATTTATCACTCCTAGATTACACACCCAAACAACTAAAGGGACGTGAGCGCACATCCCTTTGCAGGATTATCCTTGTTTCGCAGAAAGAACTGACAAGTGAGTTAAGTGGGAACCCAGGAGCTTTAGCAAAGCTACTCAACATCTAGCACCAAGAGCCCCCAACCCATTCCTCATTCATCTACTCAGACCTACCTTTGTTGCTCCTTCAATATCTTTGCAGATGGTGCCTTCACACCTCCCAGCTGCCACTGCTTGCTTGCTCCTTAGATTCCCAATGCAGAAAAGGCCAAGCAGCTGCAAATTCTCTCCAACCCCCGCTTCAGTCTCAACCCTTCCCTTTTATGCTTGTGGCTGCTATATGGCCTCTCAGCCTGCACAACACAAGACTCAATTCCTACCTAAATAGTTCAGTTTGCCTATTGCTACCCTCCAGCCACTTCACAAAGCCATAATTTTGTGTCTCCCCACCACCATGAAGACACTTGGCCACACTGGGATGGTTCCAAATGCATCTCAGGCAGTCACTGCATGGAGAAGAGATATGGCTCTTTGTTTTGTTCAGACATCTGAAAGGAGTAGGAAGCAGCTAAGCCGCTCACACAACCCTAGCGGCTAGAACCTGGCTCCCATGACTGCCCATAGGCACGTCTGGCTGCCACACACAGCCACATCTACACAATCCCACACATGCTCTTAATGCGTGGGAGCTGGCGCTTTTGCTTACTTTGCGGACACAGTTCAAAACGTATGGCTTCCCATTGTCATCTCGGTAAGCCCCGACTCCCAGGTTCATCTTCTTGCTGCTGGTGTCTCGCTTGAAGGCTTCAGTCACTCCCAGAATAGGATCAGGGGGTCCCATCTCCACATTAGCCCACCAGGAGCTGCAACATCAATGCAAAGTGTTTGTTTCTGTTCAGAGCTCCATTCCCTTACAAGGAAATGAGGCATGGTCAGTCAACGTCCGTACATTTAGCTGCAGACTAGAAGACATTTGCAGCCATACTGTGTTTCAAATGTCTTCCATGGAACTGATTTCTTGTTCTTTTTACCATGTAAAAAATGACTCTACATATAAGCAAATTCACAAACTTCAGGTCTTGTGCCTCATTTACATTGTATGAGTGTGCTTAACCTATTTCTGTATTACATTTATCAAATATTTCAAGGCAGTTTACAAAAATAAATAAATAAATAAATAAATAAAATATACTCAGAGCAGCTAGTGAATAAAAGCTCAATTAAGTCATTAAAAGTTTTTTTTTTTTAAGGTACAGTGGTACCTTGGGTTAAGTACTTAATTCGTTCCGGAGGTCTGTTCTTAACCTGAAATTGTTCTTAACCTGAAGCACCACTTTAGCTAATGGGGCCTCCCACTGCCGCCGCGCCGCCGGAGCATGATTTCTGTTCTCATCCTGAAGCAAAGTTCTTAACCCGAGGTAATATTTCTGGGTTAGCGGAGTATGTAACCTGAAGTGTATGTAACCCGAGGTACCACTGTAGTAAAAATGTTTTTAAAAGCCTAGGTGAACAATTGCTTTTTTTCTCTGCTAGTGATTGAAGAAGGGTGTTGCTAAGATGCCCTCCTTGTGCAGGACAGGTTGATGTGGGAGGATGTGTTGTGACATGTTCCTCTCTGTCTGAATTTCATTGTGAAAAATGGAGACGCCTCACACAAAATGGAGACATGTTAAGGCATTTATGTGAGGCTGCTCTGCTGGGATTTGCTCTGAACAGGAGCTCCTGACCTCTTGCCAACTGGCACGCTCAGAGCCTTGGTCCAGATGTTCCTTGTCCCCGTCGCTGCTGTTTAGGATTAGGATGACTCTTTTTGTCAGCTGTGCTGCTCCTGGTATCTGCTCTTCACCTGAAGCTCTTGCTCAGAGAGATGTATTTCGTTGTACATTCCAACTGCTACTGCCTGAGAGCGCCCCCCCCCCCTCAGCAAGTGGGCAGCTGGTTGTGAGAAAAAAAATCAAACCCCAAAGCAAGCCTGGCATGCAGAACTGGGCAAAGCTGTCCTTGTTGGTGAGAACAGTTGCAATTATATGTTGTAATAGGAGGGTATGAAAGGTGTGTCTAAGCACATGCTAACTGAGCATAAGGTACAAACTTCACTACTAACTGCTAGTAACTGAATAACATACCTGTTCACTCAAGCCTTTCAGGGCCTTTGATAAATTATACCAGATTTTACTGTTTCTTGGATACGGCAGCTATAGTTTTTTATAATGGTGTTTAATGTGTTTTAATGGATTATCTTAAGTTATCATGTTGTATGCCAACTTGATAACTTTGTAAAGGTATTATGTAAATGATTTTGATAATTCATGAGGGATACACATTTTTTAAAAGTGTAGAGGGCTTCAGTTTTCATTGCATTGAGTAGCTGTGCCTTAGTCTCACATTATTAAGTAGGTGTCCTTTAGTGAACAGGAGGCTTCTTCAGTGCTAATACTCCTTTACAACTGCCATGCTTCTCGGCCTGTAGCCCACGGCCCACATTTGGCACCCCTTGACCCTCCCCTTCACAGCCCCTGGCCCTTTTCTGTGGGGGACAACCAAGCAGCCCCCCTTCAGGCCTCTCTTGCCTACTACCTGACCCCTTTTCACTCCCCACAGCCCCCTACCCGTTCATCTTCTTCATTGCCCCCGGTTGAGCCCCATGTTGGGCAAGATTCCTGTACTGCAGGGGGTTGGACTACATGACCCTTGTGGTCCCTTGCAACTCTATGATTCTATGTCACACCACAGTGTTAAGAAGACTGCCATTTAGACCCATGAGAACAAAACAGCACAAGCATTCACTGTTATTGCTTTCTTGGCATGCAAATATTCCTGATCTTCCTGCAGTAACTAAGGGCTCACCCATATTGTACTTCTGTTTGCCCCACTGCTTTCCCAGGATCTACCGCTAAACTGGAACAAACGGCAATAAGGTTTTCAGAGGACTATCATTTGTTCTGATTTTCTGGGGGGAATTGGCAGAGCAAAGACAAATCTACTTGAGATCCATGGTTTGACGCTGCACAAACAGGTTGCTGGACTAGATGGGCCATTGGCCTGATGCAGCAGGCTATTCTTATGTGATGTCCAAGTGAAGGCCACTAGAAATAGCCTCAGTGGTGTGGCTGCAGCCCTTCTACATGCAGTAAGTGTAAATGCATAAGTGATTCAGCTGGGATATTTTTATTTTCTTGCTTTGAGTGAAACCATAAAACTATTGCTGTGGGAGGGAACATGCCTGTTGCAAGAGGTATGTGTGTTTTTAAAAGGGTGAGATTACTGACTGGACAGCCATGCCACAGCTTGAACACACACATACCCCTGCTGCTGTTCTATTAAACAGAAAGGAAGACGTAACTCAGTCGCAAGCATCTTAAAAGATAATTTCAGGAATTAAAGGTATCACTGGCTATGAGTTACGGCCAAATCTTCTTAAGGATGTTAAAGGACAAATAGGCAAAGATTATGTTGCTATCATGGTGGTATAAGTGTCAAGGGTGAAAGTTCCCAAAGTGAAGCTGGGATTTTCTTTTCTGCCCCTGAGCGCATCACTTTAAGCTTGCTTAGGCTGCCATTTTAATACCTATTCACCCTTCTGGAGCTCCTCAGAACCCCCCCCCCTTTCTTTTTACCGTCCTGAACCAGCAGGTATCATTACTAACAATATTATCTATACCAGTAAAAGGGTCACCAGAGGAGAAATATTTCCAACTGCATGGCCATAAATAAGATAATAATAAACACGTGTTGAAATCAAAAGTGCAGAGTCAATTGAAAACTTCAAAGGGGTGGGTGGGAAGAGAGGAGTTAATGCAGTTTCAGTTGCCAGAATCTCTCCAGGCCAGATGAACTTGGAACTTTGGCCGCATGGGATTCATTTAAGGCAACCAAAGCACATTCTTAAGCAGGGACGTCCCAGTGAATCCAACGGGGCTTACTCCCAGGTAAATGTGGGCAGAATTGTAGCTCGTGTATTACCTACACACAGGCCTGGAGAGTTGCGGGTTTTTTGCAGTCTCTGTCCCTTCCCACCGCCCTCCAAACCCTCTCCAAGGGCACTCAAGTCCAAGGCCAACGCCACCGTCTTCCAGCCAATCCGAGGAAGCCCCTGTGTTCCCGCCCTTCATCGCAGCCAATCAAGGCCGCGGACCATCTCCCCAGCCGGCCGCGTGCACCAAACGCGAGCGACGGGCCCTGCCAAAGGACATAAAGGTGGAGGCGTGCTCTCCTCACCGAACGGCCTTTTCGCGCATCCAACATTGGCCGGGCCGATGCCCTGACCCGCCAACTCCCTCTCTCGTCCAACACGCCGGGGCTTCCGGCCCTCAGGCCCCATTCACACACGTCCCCGTCCTGACACGAGTCGAGAGCGTCCGCACGCGACGGAGGCTCGAGCTGCCTTCGAAGGCGCTCTGGCGGCGCGAGCGCGACACGTGTCGGGTCGGAGAGGTGCATGGATGTAGCCAGTCGAGGCCTTCCCGCCCCGCGGCGCGCGTTACCTGGCTCGGGCGGCGAGGGAGGCCACGCAGGGCGGCGAGAGGAGCAGGAGGCGGCTGCCGGCGGCGGCGGAGTGAAGGAGCGTCATGGCGGAGCGGGCGGAATGGAGAGGAACCGGCGGCGGTGGCGGCTGCAGCTGCTGCCTTGGCCTGGAGGAAGCCGGAAGGAGGCGGAGTCAACGCCGCGCTTCCCACAGGCCGCACCGATCGAGGGAGGGAAGGAGGGCGGCGCTGGCTGGCTGTGGGGCGGGCCTCGGCCTCGAGACTCAGGGAAAGGGAAGGCCGCTTTGCTTGGCCCCGCCTTGAGGCTGAAAGAGGAGCCGCAGGGAAGGGCAGCCAGCTCGCCGACAACAAAATATTTTATTATTTTACAGATGTAGTTGGTGGGTTTCATGAGACAGGCACTGCAGGAGTGGAAAACAGATCGCACAGACTTATGCCAACTGGCACGTGATGTTCACACAATATTTTTCCTTCCCAAACTATTTCTCCTATCTCATCCAAGTGGGAGTTTCTATCAATGATGACATTTCTATGGGAGTCTATTCCAGGGACAGGGTACACTACTCTCTAAAATACAGTGACAAGTTCAGATGGACCAGTCCAATGGTGTATTTTTAAAAATAAATTTTTATTAAAGATTTCTTAGTTTTCAAAAATATGTGCATTGTCTCTTTTTCCCCAATTGCGTTTTCTACAGATCCGTTTCATTTGTTGTGAGACATTTGCATTGCATGTAGTATTAGGTTAGGGGGGAAAGAGGGGAATGGCGAGTAGGGTGGGGTTGGGTGGTTATGTTTCTTCTACTTAGTGTATGTGTGGGGTTTTGTGTCAACATAACTTGTATGAGTTATTATTTGCTTGCTGTATTTCCTTGATGGTGAGAGAGGTTGGGAGTGACCTAGGTTGTGGGTGGTTGTGTTTGGTTATGACTATCACATGTTAGCTGCCAGGTGTCCAGCAATCCCACCTGCTTTGAATACCTCTTTATTTTAAAGCGTAAGCGTCATATGTCTATAATCATTTGGTTTTTCATCATTTGGTCAAAGGACCTCCTGTATATTAATAAGTGGTCAAGGAGATGCATTGAAGAGTGACAATTGATCCCAAAACTTCTACCAATATTTAGTCATCTTAAGTTCATTTCCTTTTTGCTCTGAAAGCGTTGAAGAATTACCGTAGCTCTCAAATTTGTCGCTAGGTGGCATTGTACACTAGCTTTGTTGCATCAGATATAGAATCACTGAATTGTCAAATTGAAAGGAACCATGAGGGCATGGGCGTAGCCAAGGAGGGGGTAGCTGTACCCCCTAAATCATGCAAATCTGAGGTTCTGCCACACTACCAAAAGCCTGCACCCTCCAACAAAAATCCTGGCTATGCCCATGCACGAGAGTCATGTAGTCCACCCCCTGCAATGCAGGAATCTTTAGCCCAATGGACTCAAACCCACGACTCTGAAATTCAGTCTCATACTCCACTGACTCTGGTGTAAATATGGAGTCACTGGCCCAGTCCCTCAACTACTGAAGTCAGTCCTCAAACTGCAATGATGAAACAATTGTTAAGTGTGTGATCAGCAGCTGTACTTTTAGGTGCTCTGCTCCCCAGTTGTGGAAGGAATTCATCTTACATTTAGTAGCGGCAGCTAAATATTTAATAACAACCAGATAAATATAGAAACCAAATGCACATCTATGCTAGAATGGTTCAGTCAGTTATGGGAAATGTTAGTTCTTGATAAAAGGTTGCTACACAAATCAAAAGAAGTATAAACACCAAAGGAATTATTCACTGTGAGGCAGAGTGAAGATGCAGCCTCAGAGGGCAGTTGTTATAGGGCAGAGCTGTGTGTGTGTCATGGGACCAGACCTGCACCTCTGAGCAAGTCTACTGCCCTCAGGATCCTGCCCTGTTACCTGCAGCAGTTGAATAATCTGGCTTAATTTCTGACTTTGTATTTTTCTGGGGGGGGGCATATAGCTCAGTGGCAGAGCATATTCTTTGGATGCAGAAGCTCCCAGGTTCAATCCCCACTGGCATCTCCACACAGGGCTGAACAAGACTTTTCTCTGGCTGAAAGAATGAAGAGCTACTGCCAGTCAGTGAAGACAATAATGAGCTAGATGGTCCAATGGTCTGACTCAGTAGAAAGTAAGGTTACCAGATTTTTTTCAATGAATCTGGGGACACTTTTCAACTTCAATGGATTTTGTCAGGGGACTGATTTGTAAATCCGGGGATGGATGTTTGGTAACCTTAGTATAAAGCTGCTTCCTGTTTCTCTGTGGATGTGTGTGTGGTGTGGGGAAACTGAAGAGAAACTTGTCCTTGCCTCAGGCTGTAAAATGTCTTGGCCCAGTCATGTGTATAAATCTCAGATATATTCATACCTTTTAGAAAAAAAAATGTGGTTAACATTTATTACCAATACACATAAGAAAAATGTGTATAGCAGACCTAAATGGTTGGCATCTGTTTTGTTTGAACTATTTATTGAAGTTTATTTAGAGCAACCCTTATTGTAGCTCTCAGCTGCTTTAAGACTATCTTTTTGGCTGCCACACAGGATAATGAAGACCGCATCGCATTCTTCCCCCAAAACACAAATCTTCCACTGTGGTCAATCAAGGCTGAGCCCAATGAGAGGCTACCAAAGGCTCCCTGCCTTTTAAGATTTGTTTAATAGCCTCTCAAAAGAGACAGGCCCTGGGGGCGAATCCCAGAGCCCACTAATTAAGAGGTCCAGCACTAATGGGGGCGAATGCTCTAGTTTCAAGAACAACAACAACAAAATTCCAGCTGCATTCAGAGATGCGCCAAGGGAAAACATCTATTGTTGGCGCTTCTGGGTGGATTTGATGCACCCTGTACTGTAGAATAGTCAGGTGGTCTTGGTGCGCCTGTTCACACCTGTCCTAATTTAGCCTCAGCATAGATTGCAATTTGCTGCAATTAAGACTAGCCCAGCAGATGTTGTCTGTCTGATCTTGTTTTATCTCCCATTGGACATCAGAGACTCCTTGTGTTCCACAGATTTTTTGCTAGAAGCCATCTGCTGGCTAACTTGGCAATTAGAGGAAACAATGCTGAGTGCCCTGAACTTCGATCTTATCAAGATGAAAATGTCAGCTGCTCTTTAAAAATATGACATTCATTACCAAGCATGTTTCCCTCCCCACCCCCTTCCACTAGCTTTGGAAAGACTATTGAATATGTACAGAGAGTTTCTATGAAAGCCTTCACTGTCCATGCCCCATCTGTACAGAGGGCTCAGGGCGTAGTGGGGAGGGCGCAGCCATCCACCTCTACTGATCTTCACTCACATCTGTCCCTATTCCTTGTTTCCAGTTATAACAATTCACAATACTAAAAAATCCAGCTTGTTCTTATTAGCAGTTGGAAACATATAAGGTAAAAAAGGTAAAGGACCCCTGGACGGTTAAGTCCAGTCAAAGGTGACTATGGGGTTGCGGCGCTCATCTCACTCTCAGGCCGAGGGAGCTGGCGTTGGTCCACAGATAGCTTTCTGGGTCATGTGGTCAGCATGACTAAACCGCTTCTGGTGTAACAGAACACCGTGACTCCATTTACCTTCCTGCCGCAGCGATACCTATTTATCTACTTGCACTGGCATGCTTTCGAACTGCTAGGTTGGCAGGAGCTGGGACTGAGCAACGGGAGCTCACCCAGTCGCGGGGATTTGAACCGCCGCCCTTTTGATCGGCAAGTCCAACAGGCTCAGTGGTTTAGACCACAGCGCCACCCACGTCCCTAAATTAGAAATATATGCACACAGGCGGAATGGGTGAAATGGATTGGGGTCTAAACCCCACATTTGGGGGAAGGAAGGAAATGATCCAGTGTGCTTATCCAGCCATGCCTTCACTTCCCCACCAAGGGTTGTTCCATATTGGTATGCCAGGTCATCCCAGAGTGTCCATGCACATGTGGGTGTCACAGATTAGATTTTTCCACGTGTGCTTTTATGCACATTCATTCACACATGCCAGCTTTCAATTGAACTCTGCCTCAATCTTTCCTACCCACACTAGTGGGTGGTGCTTGATGAGTTCTGTTGTTCCCTCCCATCTATTAGTACTTCCTCTACCCACCCCAGTGGCGTAGCGTGGGGGGTGCAGGGGGGGCCGGCCGCACCGGGCGCAACATCTGGGGTTAGGGCAAATCCACAGGTTAGGGGGCGCAAATCCACGGGTTAGGGGGCGCAAATCCACGGGTTAGGGGGCGCAAATTACTTGCCTTGCCCCGGGTGCTGACAACCCACGCTACGCCACTGACCCACCCTGAGTTCTGGAAGACTGAGGTTCATTGTGAGCATGCTTACAGACATTGGTTTACATGTGTGTGTGTGGTCATCTAAAAAAATAAATTAAATACAAGTTTTCTGATATACCAGACTTGCATAAAACAGCACATTAATTTTCTTTATTTTAATGTGTTGTGCCACTCCCAGCAGGAGCCCATCAATGGAAGCAGGAATGTAGGGGGTAGCACTCAGAAAAAACGTCACTAAGGACATTTTAAAAGCCCAATCCTGCCCCGACAAGGTGCTTCACAGAATCTTAGAGCTGGAAGGGATCCAAGGGTCACCTAGTCCAACCCCCCCTAATAGCAGGAATCTCAGCTAAAGCATCCATGGCAGATGGCCATCCAACCTCTGCTTAAAAACATTTCAGTATGTCCAGAATTGGGTAACATGTGATGTTATGTTGAATTCCCAGCCTTCCTCCCTTGCCTCATTATCTGCAGATCAGGAAATCCAGATTAAAGGGGGGGGGGAGTGTGGGCTGCTAATTGGATGAGAATGTCATGCGGATGACACACACCTCAGATGCATCAAATCCACTTTAAATTGCTGTGTGTAGACAGCCATAATGAGCCAAGTCACAAATTGCTAACTTCAGTAAGTCACTGATTCTTCCCACCCCAAAGAGTGTCTACAATGAGAAGGGAAGGCCAGCTGCACTTTTGCATTGCCAAGATCTGGGCATATTAGATTCTTACAGTTTCAGTCAAAGAGGGATTTGAATGGGTGCCAAGCCTGCCCTCTTGAAAATCTGGCCCATCCTTGCAGAGCCTTGCAACATTTAGGGAATGAAAAGATGCAACTACACAATTCCCGTAGCAGAAGATCAGTTTTATTTGTAAACTCTTCTTTGGTAATCAAGAAGACTTAGTGTGAAAAGAAAGCAAAAGATAAAAATTAAGAGCAAAAATAAAATACACTCCAGATCTGAGGATGTACAGGACACAAACTATGGTAACCAACACACAGAGAGAAACAAGCAGGAAGAGGAAACTGATGGTTTGGATCAGAGCCCCCTCTGGGAGAGGAGGCGCCACCATCCGGCAGCAATTGTGTGCCCAAAGTCAGCAAGCAGATCAGCAAGCCAAGCCTTGCGGGGTCAAGTGGATTGCCCAGGTACAGGTTGGACAGTCGGCCTCCCGTTGCTCCTCGTGGTCTTTTTTCCCTTTTTCTTTTGCCTTTGTGGTTGGTTGTGGCAGGGCGGGGGGCAGCGGGTTGAGTCGTGGAGGGGGCGGCTCATCTTTACAGAGGGGGCTCGCTGCAGAGAACGATCTCCAGTTCCTTGCGGTAAAGTTTCCCCCCATCGGACAGATTCATGATGCTCTTTCTGTAGTTGGTGAGCTGCTGGATGCCCATTTCCTGGCAAAGGGAAAAGAACAGGGGAGGGAGCAATGAAATTTCACATGACTGGAGAGGGGAGCGAAGTTCAGAGCAAGGCTTTAGAGAACTGGAAAATCTAGCAAATGGCATAGAATGGAATACCTAGCAAAAGGTCTCCCTCGGGAGGTTGTGGACACTCCTTCCTTGGAGGTTTTTAAGCAGAGGCTGGATGGCCATCTGTCATGGATACTTTAGCTGAGAATCCTGAATTGCAGGGGGTTGGACTAGATGACCCTTGGAGTCCCTTCCAGCTCTACAATTATATGATTCTATGAACTGTAGCATTGAAACGGGCCCAAAGGACCATCTAGTTTAACCTCCTGCAATGCAGGAATCATATAATGCACTTCTTAGCCTCCTTAGCCTCCTATTTTAATGTAAAAAAAACCCAGGGTGGTCTGCTTATGGTCCCAAACAGTATTTGGAAAAGGGAATATGCAGAAAGGGAATTCTGTGGTGAGGTCCCCAGCTTTGATATCGTCTCCCCCTTGAGGTAGGATTGTCACCCTCATTGCTGGTCTTCAGAGGGCAAATGAGGACTCTTTTATCCAGGCTTCTGTAGTTTATTTATGGGATTTTCACCCGCAGCAACAATATGTGAATGAATATTTTAATAACTT
The DNA here is from genome assembly GCF_964270895.1 of Podarcis filfolensis. Taxonomy (NCBI): domain Eukaryota; kingdom Metazoa; phylum Chordata; class Lepidosauria; order Squamata; family Lacertidae; genus Podarcis; species Podarcis filfolensis. The sequence continues at coordinate 52,666,457 of NC_139611.1, read as the reverse complement.
CTTAGTTTTGCATTAACACTTTTATTTTAGTTACTGTTTTATTGATGTCTGTGTTATGCAGTTCATACCTGTTGTATATCGCCCCAGGCTGCTGTGGACGAAAGGTGATTTGTCTCAAAACACACAGAGACCAACACACACACCTAATATCACGAGCCCAGAACTCAACAATCATCCCTCTTTCACTCCTACGAAGCTGGATACAAAAAGTAAATGTTTAATAAAAGCTGAAAGCCAGCTACACCGAAGTATCAAGTCTTACACTTAAAAATTCCAAGTTCTGACTATGGGGAATGAGAAGTTCTTCACATGCAGTTTTTAAGTGTGTGAATTTTAAAACCAGAGGCTTCATTTTGAATTAAGCCTCCAATTGCTAGCAGTGCATTTGCACCAATAAGGAAAGGGTACTAGATCCCTCAAGACAGGGTGCCACGTTGCAATCTTTCAGACATCGTTTTTGGGACAGATTTGCAAAGAAATTTTCTCACTTGATGTTTGTGCATCGGGCTATAATCTTCACAGTAAGTGCTTGGACATTCCTCATAATGTGTGCTCTGGAGTGAGGAGGGCCCGCCCCCAATCTTGTGTGTTCTTCTCTCTCTCTTTCTTTCTCTCTCTCTCACACACACACACACACACAAACCACCTTATGTACTCACTTTCTTGTTTTTCTCATAGAGATCTTTCAGAAGAGCATCTAATTCATTCTCATCAATGAAGCCGTTTCCATCCTGGATATTAATGGTAGGAGATAATAGAGAGAGATTAGACTATTCTTTCAACGCAAGGTACACTATTCCCCAACCCTGAAAGTCTTCTCTTCCTTCACTTGTAATCTGCAGGCACACCTGCCTTACTCTCCATCCCAGCTGTTTGAAAATTTTCTGCTTTGTAGCTGCTTTCTTGTTTGCAACCCTGGAAATATAAGCACCATCAAAGGAAAACCGTACTTTATTCGAACAAAGTGGTCAACTTGGCAAACTGTAGAAACAATATCAGCTGGATGGCTTTCTTCACACGCCTACTCATTGCCCCCAAGGAGAACAGACCAAGCTGAGGCTCTTTTGGGCCAGAAGAGAGTTCCACGCATGGCCAGCCCAAGACATTTTGGCACCTGAGGTGAGCCACAAAATGGGGCTCCTCCCTGGCCAGGGAAGAAGGGGTGAGTGAAGATCTAGATATTGTACCTTGTCATAAAATGCAAAGATAGCATTGAATTCGTCAGAATCTAGCTTCATTCCCTGAATAAATGAGAAGGAGAAATGGATTAAGACAGGGGTCAGCAAACTTTTTCAGCAGGGGGCCGGTCCACTGTCCCTCAGACCTTGTGGGGGGCTGGACTATATTTTTTTTTTGGGGGGGGTGAACCAATTCCTATGCCCCACAAATAACCCAGAGATGCATTTTAAATAAAAGCACACATTCTACTCATGTAAAAATACCAGGCAGGCCCCACAAATAACCCAGAGATGCATATTAAATAAAAGGACACATTCTACCCATGTAAAAACACGCTGATTCTGAAACTGTCTGCGGGCCAGATTTAGAAGGTGATTAGGCCGGATCTGGCCCCCGTGCCTTAGTTTGCCTACCCATGGATTAAGATAAACAGGAGGAAAGTAACCCCACCAACATCCCACCACCACTTTTTTTTACCTGAAACTTAAGAAGGAAGTTCTCTTGCACAGGCAATAGTCTGCAACACCAATGAGATAATGTCAGACAAAAGAAGGTACAGCATGACTTTTGCCAGGAAGAAAAGGGATCAGCACCACATCTGAATAGGTGAGTTTTGTCTGTCAGTTCCAGATGCATTTTGCTTGGGGCAAACTTTTAGATGGAATGTGGATTTCTGGAGCTGGGATGATAGTTGGAAACTGGACTGTGCCTTACTAGGATTGGAGACATTTGCCTCAGAAGTCCTTTTGAAACATGGTCACATGTTACAGGGACAAGTGGCAAGAAACTCCTCTGCTCAAGATGTGGGTTAAATGGGTGTGACCGTGAGATAGGTGTCAGGGAACTGACATCGGAGCCAGAGGTGGAGGCAAGGCTCCCAAGCGATGCTGGAGAAGGGCCCAGCAGGGAGAGAGGGAGCTCATCGGCTGGGGAAGGAAATCAGCGTAACACCAGGGATAAAGGGGGGCAGATGGGGGAATCGGCGAGGGGGCTCCAGGACTCCTCGCCGGAGACCAGCGGGGAGAGCACGGGTCCTCCGCTACCCACACCCACCCTGCGCAGAAGACTTCCGCGCAGGGAAAGTAGGCGTAGACTTGGCATCAAAGAACTTCTTTGCTGGAAGAAGTTCAAGAAACGCCCACTGACGGATTCTGCTAGCGACTGAAACAGCCACGAAGTGAAGGGCTGTCCAGCCAGAAAAAGGTTTAACCAGGCAACCTAGCCAGGAGTGGCAGCAACTTACGCACGAGCAACCCCATATAACCATTACAGTAGGTGAAGCTGCGGGCCAAATTTAACTGGGCCAATGTCACCCAGCGTGCTTCGTGGGTGAGTCAGGATTTGAACTCTGGTCTCCTGGATCTTAGTCTGACACACTAACAACTATTCCACACTGATCCAGCCTTGCACAACCTGGAAAATGCCTACCACCTCATTCTTTTGGACTGCATCCCCATTGGCTGTGCTGGCTGAGGGTGAGGAGAGCTGTAGTAGTCCAAAACAGCGGGAAAGCACCAGGTTGGGGATTACTCAGGAAGAAACTCGACTATTCAAACTGGAAGGGTACATTGGAGATTGCACCCAGAGAAAAAGAAATTCTACACTTATATTATTTCTGCCATATGGAGGGGTGTGGGGAGGTCTGTTTGGTTTTTTTGGGGTTTATAACAATGTGATGGATCAATGGACTCCCTTGGAAAGTGGTGGACTCCCATTCACTAGAGATTTTTAAACACAGGTTGGACGGCCATCCATCAGCTGTGATTCCTGCATTGCAGGGGGTGACCTAGATGACCCTTGGGATCCCCTCCAATCCTATGGATTCTATGAATCTTACCGTGACATCTCCGACAGGCAGAGCTTCCCATCCCCATTCAAGTCAAACATTCGCAGCTGTTGGGTCAGAAAGCGACAGTCTGTGAGTGGCTCCTAAGTTAAAGGTTTGGCCTGCAACAAGACACTCCTAATGATAATAACAGTAATTTTATGATTTATATGCCACCCATCTGGTTGGGTTGTCCCAGCCATTCTGGGCAGCGGTGGAGGAAGCTGCTCGGGTGCCTGGGGCATACCTATAGGAGTGGGGCGAGGGCGGGGGGCACACCTATAGGAGTGGGGCGAGGGCGGGGGGCACCGCAGGGCCTCCGGAGTCTGCCTGCCTCCTCCCACTCAGCTGCCCTACAGCTGGGGACCGTTTGGGCAGTGCAGAGCCTACGTGCACACAAGCCACTGCATCTCTCCCAGGAAAGATGCATGGCTCGGGCGTGCTGCAGGCCCTGCGGTGAGTGCCGCCCGGCATTTCGTCACCCCCCTCAGTGATGACACCCAGGGCAGACTGCACCCACTGCACCCCCCTTCCTCCACCCCTGACTCTGGGTGGCTCCTACCAGATGGCCTCTTTTCATTGCCCCTCTGCAATGCTATGTGAAGTGAAGTGTATTCATATTACCACCTTAAAGTGCAGTAAAGTTGCATTTCACAGCTCTTTCTCCTTTAGCTGTTCAAATCAGCACAGCTTCATTAGTTTCAGATTTGTTTCTGTTTGTGTACACACTAATGGGCATTGACAGGGCAGGGATGTCTCTACCCCATGCAAAGGTGTTTACACCTTGGCTGCGGCTCAAGGAACCCAGTCAGTATGAAGCTGTTTGAGAAACAATGGCATCAAACAGTAGCATTTTATAATGAAGGACAGAATACACATGCATTTGGGATAACGGCCATGGATTAAAAACCCAGAACTGGATCTGCTGGGAGTGCACAGTCAACCAGAGTGTGAACACAGCCTCTGCTGAAATCGGCAGAGGTAGCACAGCACCCCCTGAAGAAGCCTACTTGCTTCCTCTTCTCCAGATTCCCTTGGAAAAAAGAAAACGGAAGACACTTCTGATGTCTTTGGAAAAACAAAACCAACTGAGAGGCTGAGAAGGCATTGGAGAGTTACAGTAAGTATGTCTTCTTCTTTGGCCATCACTCATAGCTGAATAAGATTGTCTTCCATGAACATGGTCTTAACAGTGAGTCCGTAAGTGACTGTGGAGGCCAATTCTGGATCCACACCTCCTTCCACAGTGGGGACATAGGTTTCCGAGTAGGAGTTGATCACGGTGATTGTTTGCCAAACATGATAGCCCCACCAAAGCCAGAAAGGCTGTAATTGCCCACCCATTTAGGCTGCTTAAATTGCACTGAGGCCAATGGGATTTCAGCAGCCTGACCGCATAGCAGCCTTCCCCCAATCTGGTGCCCTCTGAATGTCTTAGACTACAACTCCCATCAGCCCAAGTTAGCATGGCCAAGGTTAGGAGTTGTAGTCTAAAACATCTGGAGGGCACCAGGTTGAAGAAAGCTGATGTGGACTGCAGCCCGAGAGGGCACTTTTAAAGCCTAACTAATTAGTTGTGGCAGGAGGTTTTGGGGGATACAGCCTACGGGGGACAGAGGAAGCCTGCAGGCGGTTCTGGAGTTGAGCAACAGACCTCTCCATGCCCACAGGAGACCTTCCTACACCCAGGGGGCTTCTTGCACTTACGATGGTCTGTGTATATTCTTGCAGCTTTGGTTCGTCGTAGGGCCGGTTGGCTTTTTCAAGCAAGTCCGAAAGAAATCCCTGCAAAAAGAGAAGGCATGAGAAGGCGCAGATTGATTTACAGCCCCATCGTAAACATGCCCACTCAGAACTAAGCTCAACCGTAAGCTCAACAGGCCTTGATGTCCTAGGAAGCAAGCACAGAAATGCAGAAGAAATGAGGCATCCTGGGGAGGACTCAACTGTTGCTGAAAACGGCAGCTACGACTCCCCTTCCTGCATAAACACCACCACCACTGACCCCAGCCCCCGGTAACAGATAAGACTGTAGGGGAAGCAGGCAAAGAGAATTCCGCCACAGTAAGCCAAGACATCTCCTAGCAGGACATTATAGTAAGAAGTGGAATGAGCTGTGCATAAAAGCTGCAGCGCTGCCTTTTAACAAGAGACTCTTCCATTGACCAAAAATGGCATCTGTTTGGTTTAGAGTCTTGATTTGTAAAATGGGGGTAAGAGGCAAATGCTGTGGCGACAATAAAGAGCAAGAAGCATTTGCACACGAGAAGTGCTCTAGAAACTGTAAATAAGTGTGCCTTTCAGTGTGACATACAATCATAGAACTGCAGAGTTGGAAGGGACCCCACAGGCAGGGGGTGGCTTTTGAAAAGGGTCAGACAAACCTATGGAGGAGGAGGAGGAGGAGGAGGAGGAGGAGGAGGAGGAGGAGGAGGAGGCGGAAGAGGAGGAGATCGGTGGCTACTACCCACTAAGGCTATTTTCTTCCTCCACGGTTGGAAGCAGTATGCATCTGAATGTCAGTTGCTGGGAATCACAAGCAGGGAGTGAGCTGCTGCTGTGCTCAGGTCTGGCTGGTGGGCTTCCTATTGAGGCATCCGGCTGGCCATGGTGGGAGCACCATGCCAGACTAGAGGGGGGCACTTTGGCCTGATCCAGCTGCCTGATCCTTTCTTTTGTCCTTGGAGTTCCCTATGAGGAGGAGCTCCATTCCCCTCCATTCCTTCAGTCCACATCAATGAGATGCTGCAAAGTCTACACCTCTTGCCTGCTCCATGCAGAGATTTGGATGCAGCTGGGGAAACACATAAGAGCATGGCAACGTGATGGATAGGGAGGCCATTTTCAGCACAAACAGAAGATGTTGTTGCCACTGTTTGGATCCTTGTTGAAGCCGCCTCTTAGTGCCGCTGCTCTTCCTCCCACTCCGCCACACCTCAAGTGCTAAGGACAACAGCACTATCAGAGCCGTGATCAATGGATGCTTTGGGAAGAGCAGGGGAGGGGGGGTCGTTGTTATAGAATAGTTGTTCAAAGAGTGAATTGCCAGCCACAAAATACCCGGGAGAGTCAAATCTCACTTCATCATTGTGCTTGCACAGGAAAGCCTCTCTCAACCTCAGCTCCCAACTATAATGTGGCCATCTTAACACCAGCCAACACTACAGGGCTATTACAAAGAGTACTGAAAACCAAAGAGAAGCATAGCTGTCAACGTTTCCCTTTTTTTAAAGGGAAATTCCCTTATTCCTAATAGGATTCCTCACAAGAAAAGGGAAAAGTTGACAACTATGAAGAGAAGTGCTTTGCTATGAAGAGAAGGGAGCACTGATATTGCATAGAGGCTATTTGTGCATTAGAAAATGTGTGTGTGTGCATGCAAGTATGCAACTGGCATTAACTTTTAAAAGATGTTTATCCCTGTGAGCCATATTGCATCTGGTTCTATCTTCTCCTAGCCCTGACCTCAGCTCAGCCCACCTTGAGCTCATTGGCTTCGATGTAGCCACTGCGATCGGTATCATACTTCCGCCAAGCCTGCAATGGAAAGAGCACAGATTTGTCACAACAATTGCATTTATATTGATTTTTATACATTTTGGGATTTATAACCCACCTTCTCACAAAATGCCCCAAGGTGGCTAAGAACAGCAGCAGCACCAATAATGAAGAAAATAACAAATGAATCAGCAGATTAAGAAAAAGCAATCATGAGCCGGTAACTGAAAATCCATCAGAGAGCAGTTCAGTCAATTAAGAAATGGTCTTTGGAGCCATCCTGTGTCACAGAGCAACCGCTTTCCAAATCTTCAGTATCAGTGGGAAAAGATTCTCAATATTGTTTTCATCTGGAGAAAGGCCAGCACAGTGGAAAACGCTGTGTCAAGGGTTCACCTTCATTATTGAAAGAATGAATATTTTAAGCACAAATTATTATAAGCAGATCAATTTTAATATTTAATTGCCTGTGCCTGTCACACAACTTAATTTGCCCATTAGCTAACAACAGATGGACTCCAGTTTCATTTCCCAACACGGTATTCATTTCCTATTATTCATTTTAATTGCTTGGATGGATCGCTGTTTCACAGCTGTTGGATGTATGTCTCAAGATGACGACATATCAGTAGCGTTTTTATTTATTTATGTGCCTCTAGGGCAGACAGCACCTATTTGCTTCCAGGGAGAAGTTGCCCAATGCCAACCTTATGATAGCCCTGCTGGCCTGGCCTCCTCTGCTTCACTAAGTGGGCCGTAGCCCTGTAGCAAAAGTTCTGGGGCGAACAGGCTGGCCCGTTTCCAGTTGGTGCCTATCTTAGAGCTGAAATCCTGTAACTTTTCATATGACAAATGTTATTGTGTATTTTTTGTCCTGCTCTCGGTGCTCTGCAGTGCAAGAGGCCCTTTCCAGATGGCAATAATGTAATAACACTGGGGAAACAGCACAGAATAACTAACGAAGCAGATTGATGTGGACAGCCCAGTACAAATCCACTACCAATCACTCTTACAGCGTCAGCAGCATCTTGCAAAATTCACCTGCTAAGAACAAAACCCACCACAGTCTGGAGGTGCCCCAAATAAGATAGCAGGAGCCAAGTTCTTCTTACCTCCATGAATTCGGCACTGGAGCCAACGTGCTGCCGGAAACACAGCAGGAAGTTCTCCTCTGTGGGCAAAATCTGTGCCAGCTGGGTGTGGGAGGGGGAGGAGAAAGAGACAGGAAAGGCAAGTCAACTTCAGAGAGAGAAACTGGTTGAGAACAGTGTAGACGATATGAACAACAACTGCTTAAAAGTATGTTCCTGGTCTCCTTTCCCCTGACCTTCTGTCTTGCCATTTTTCTAGGAAAGAATATAGGGAGAAGTTCAACCTGGACAGTTTGGAGCAAGCCCACTTTAGATCACTGAAGTGAACTGTTGGCACTCCAAAGGACTCCTGGTCACAGGGTAAAATGACTGGTTTTAGAACAGCATAATCCAGATTAGGGAAGCTGCTGAGAAATATGCTCAGGAGGATTCCTCAGAGCAACCAAGGGCCAAACTACATATGATGTCCATTGTACGAATGCACTTAACAAACACATTTTTGTTATTTATGTAGCAGCTGCAGGGAAGCTTGAACAGCCTCTGGAGGGAAACGCTTTGGGATCCAGCACCTGCATGGCCTGCAGAAGGTCCCGTATTCAAATTCCGGTGGCATCTCTAGTTGGGGCTGGGAATGTCCCCTCTGATTCACCCTGGAAAGCCATGGTGGCCGCTTGGTATTATGCTAGATGGGCTTCCTCCGGCTCTTGCTGCCTGCTGTTCTGCATTCTCCAAGGCTTTAGTACAGCCTTCCCCAAGCTGGTGCCCTCCAGATGTCTTGGACTACAACTCCTGCCAGTCCCAGCCATAGGATCCTGGGACTTAGGGGAGCATAACCATGCCGATGAGGACTGATAGTTGTAGCTCAGAACCACTGGAAGGCACCACCTTGGGGAAGGCAGCTCTAGCAGGGCTGAGGCAGCTCTAGCAGGGCTGAGGCAAACAGCACCACAGTGTGGAGATCAGCCACCTCCTCTTGCCCTCCTGAGGGATGGTGAGGATTGGACCCAGAGGGTAAGAGCAGCAAGGAGGCATGGCAGTGGCAAGAGGGGCAATCTTCTTCCCGTCAGGAGATCTGCAGCATTTCCCCTTTGCTGAGTTTGTCCCTGCCTGCATATAGGCAGACTCAGAGCAGTCATCATGCAGAGAGGGGCGAGCGTTCTGCCGAATGCACAGGCTCACACCCTCTTCAGGGCAGGGGGCTTCTGGACTTCTGCAGGGGGGAGGGTGTCACACAGCTCACCTCAGACATTTCAATTTTCCCATCAGCGTTCTTGTCGTATTTCCGCATGAACTCCTGCATCTTCTCTGCAACATTGACATTTTTCGATTCCTGAGAAAAGAGGGGGCACGGCTCACTCCTCTGATGCAGGCTCAGCTTGGTGGGTGGGGAGAAACAAAGCCACTTCTGGGCTCAGTCCTGTGCCCAGACTAGCAGGCGAGCTGCATTTCGAAGAGAAATGGCATTTGGGATCCATAAAGGTAAAGGTACCCCTGACCGTTAGGTCCAGTCACGGACGACTCTGGGGTTGCGGCGCTCATCTCGCTCTATAGGCGGAGGAAGCCGGCGTTTGTCCTCAGACAACTTCCAGGTCATGTGGCGAACCAGAGCAGCACACAGAAACACTGTTCACCTTCCCACCGGAGTGGTACCTAGTTATCTACTTGCACTTTTACGTGCTTTCAAAGTGCTAGGTTGGCAGGAGCAGGGACCGAGAAACAGGAGTTCACTCCATCGCGGGGATTTGAACCGCCAACCTTCTGATTGTCAAGCCCAAGGCTCAGTGGTTTAGATCACAGCGCCACCCGCATCCCACATGGGATCCATACACCTCCCCATTGAGTGCAGCCCCGTCCCCGGCAGGCTTTGCTTTTAAAATCCCCAAACATAGATGGAACAGAAGTTGTCACTCAGAAACACCTCTGGGGGCCACAGATTCCCCCAACCTTTGCAGTAAAGCAACAGTGTTGAATAATAAGAATATGACATTTTGATTAACTCAAAGGCAAAAATTACAGCAATGCAAACTTTAAAACCCAGTTTAGCCCTTTCTTTTAGGGGTCAAGCTAGATGCTTACTCCCAAGTAAATGGGCACAGAACAGCCTCTTTAAGCTGAAAACAGGAATAGAAGCAGAAGTTAATGGACGGGAGAAAGAAAATGCACTGGTTATTACCATTCCTGCTCCCTTCCTGGCGCTCTCTAGCTCTTGGAAGAAGCTTTCCAGTTCTTTGCCTTCAATGTAGCCGTTTCCTGAAAGAAGAAGCACAAAGGGAGCAATAAGGAGCATCCGAAGCTGGAAAAAAGGATAGCAGAAGGCATCTCTCATCTTGCTTTGAGTAATAAATCAACGTGGCCTGTGCTACCCTTTCATCCAGCCATGCCTTCACCACCCCACCAAGGATGTTTCCACACTGACATGCCAGGTCAGGTTCTGTACGCACACACTCTGTCCATGCACACATGAGTGCCACAGATCAGAGTCTTCCATGTGTACTTTTGTGCACATTCATTCATGCATGCGAGCTTTCAGTTGAACTCTGCCTCAGTTTTTCCTATCCACACTAGTGGGTTGTGCTTGATAGGGTATGTTGCCCCCTCCCCTCAATTAGTACTTCCCCTGCCCCCCCCCCGAGTTCTGGAAGCTTGGGGTCCATTGAGGGCCTGCCTAGAGGCATTAGTTTTTTGGAGGGCACAATTATTATTATTTTTTTGAGATACAAGTTTTCTGAAATGCCAGATTTGCACAAAACAGCAGGCTAATCAAGATACAAACATGTACTGCCGTTCATGTCAAGAAATACACACCTTCACAAAGCCAGAAAAACAGCCCTTCCCTCGCTTCAGCGGCACCATTTCACAGCCCTTATATTTTACAGCAAAATGCCAAAACCAAAACAAAAAGCTTTCCAACACTGGAAATGTAAAAAATACACGCACCACATATTTACTGTCAAAACCAGTTGGTCACTGCAGAATAATTATTTAAAAATTAGTATTAGTTTCTTGCCAAGTGACATCAGTGACACCTAAGTAAGCCCTGTGTAATTGTTTTAAAATTTAGGATTGGAGGGAGAAAGGGAGAGATTAACAACATAATCCTAGATCTACTCAAAAGTACAGCAGAATCCTAATCATGTCTGCTCAAAAGTAAATCCTGTTGAATCTAATGGTGTTTACTCCCAGGTAAACGGGATGAGGATTGCAGCCTTACTCCCAGAAAAGTTAATATAGAATGCCAGGACCAGATTAAAAACAGGCTATGAAATAGACAAATAAACTGCCCTATTCAGCAGCCCAGGAAAAATTGAACTTGTATAGCTCATTATGTTTAGAAGAAGAAGAAAATATCAACACATTTTAATGGCATCATAAGCTGCATTTACACTTTTATATTTCTCTTCAAAAAAACATGATTGCAAATAAGAAACACACACACACACACACTAAATAGCTGTGTGTACATTTTTGTTATCATCACTACAGAAATTGTTAAATGTATGTGCCTACCAAGATGCTGCCTATATGTGTTCTTTGATTTTCTGGAGCTCCTACTGGATTACAGAGAGAGAATAGTGGGAGGGCAGGAACATGTGGTGCCACTGCTGAAAGCCAAAAACTCACTCAACGCCCATGATGTGTGCACCCCCTTCCCCATTACGCATATGCAGTATCTGGGCAGCAAGGAAACAGAAGCAGGAACAGGCAGCTCTAAGATTTCCTAGTTCCTCCTGGTGATGTCCAAAAAGGTCACTTGCCATTCATTGGCTAGAACCCTGCAAAGTAGAGTCCACCGAAAAGACCTCAGGTGACAGGATTCACAGGAGCAGCAGATTATTATTTGTATTATAATTATTGAATTTATATACCGCCCTATACCTAGAGGTCTCAGGGCGGTTCACAGTAGCTCAGTTCACAGAAATTGTGACACAGGAGTGGAGGTGTTAATGGATTGGCTCATATCTTCTGATCTAGAGAATGGAGGAAGTTACTTAAAAAAAAAATCAAAGCTAAGCAACCAGGGTCTCAGCTGGCCTTGAGGTCCACCCAAATCTGACCCTTTCTGCCCAACTGTTGGTAGCCCTGATGGCACACAGCAAAACGTCAACACACATGTAAAAACCCCCAAAACAAACCACCCACACAATGCTCTTTCATATGTCCGCAGCTGAGTAACAAGCAATTATATGTTGGATTTTTTTTTTGCTTACCAATTTGTCTGCTAATCAGGAAAACTTGAATTAAATGAGGGAGGGGGAGTGTGAGCTGCTGCTTGAATGAGGAAAACCTTGTGTGGACAATGTGGAAAACATGCATACATGAGATGCCTCGACTCCATTTTAAATTGCCAGGATTTAATCACTAACGTAGGAGCCAGCCTGGCATTCAATAATAAGACCAAAGTGGATGGGCTAGAAAGAGTGGATCCTTCTCAGACTTGGCCTCCTGAGTTCTCTGCGCAGCACCAGTGTAGGCTTGTGGGGTTGCAGAGAGGGAGTAGCTGTAGCTAACAGGGATTACATGTCCATCTCCCTTCCGGCAGGATGCAGTTTTTAAGTATTGGGACTTAGTGCTGAGCATTAAAGGACACCACTCTGCTCTGAGGTTGATTTCTGAGGTATTTCTGAGAGCCCTACTAGGGAAGTTTCTGGCTGATGCTGCGACCCAGATGTAGTGAAAAGTAGGGTATAAGTTTAATTAAATAAGCAAACCCAACACTATTTTTTCTGAGTGGTTCAGGGTCTATGCTCCATCTTGGCCCACAAGAGGATGCAAGAGAGCTCCTGGAAGTAAGTGGTGGCACATTTGTAAGACACTGAGGCCAAACACGCCCACACCCTTTTGGATCTGCCATGACTTGGGTATCAAGAATTCTGCAGTTGTGTCACTTAAATTTGTAGAATACATTTCAGTTATTACAACCTGAGGATGTGGACCAGATGCTTGGAGGGGGGCGTAGCCTCCCATATGCCTGCTGGACCCTGGATCCTTAATGGCTGGCAACATCTAGCCAAGGAAGACTAACCAAGAATTGACAGTGCGGCCCAATGAGGGAGGGGAGGTTAACTTCCCAGTTATATAAATTCATTTAAAGACAGAAATCACCACCTTTTATGTAGCACAGTATTTCATCTGTTTCAGCAGAACTATGAATCTACACCTGACTCCCAGTGAGAGGCCAGATTCTCCAGTAAGGAACTGAGGTACCCCCCTCCACACTCCTAGCTGACAATGAATGAATTTGGGAGGAGCTGGTTTGGTCACCATCAAGCAGCTTGTCCAATTAGCTGCTAATTTCTGTCTCAATGGCTGACATATCTGTCTGCTCCCTGTGTTGCAAACGCTCTGCCAATAGAAAGCTAGCTCAGCAGGCCAAAGGCTTTCCAATTCCCTCTTTCCTCTATGAAAGTTTCCGCCTTTCTGACTTGAACATTTCTCTTTTGTGCTTTTCTTTGAGTATACTTTCAAATATTGTTTAAAATAATTTAATGGTAGCGGCTCAAATATCAAAGAATTAAAAGGAAAGGCATGGTTATACCTACTGGGCCTCATTCTGCAGGGAGTCCAAAAAATTCTGGTTTTCATACGGCATCCCTTAAAAATTATTTGGACGAGGGGTTTTCAAAGCAGCAGAAAACTCTTTCATATAGAAACAAGCTGCCCAGCAAAGCCCTTATTAAATGGCACAGAGCTCACTCTGATTTCTCCACAGTTGCTGCTGCTGGCTTGGCAAGCTTCTTTTTGAAGGACAGAGGCCCTCTTCACTTCTTATCTTGAATGAGACTAAGGACATTCCAGATAACAATGGCTTAGTCTAGATTGTTAAAGTCTCTTAGGGGCTACCTACCAGGTTGCAGTCAGTTTTACAAAGCTCTCTATTGTTAAACCTTTTGGTTAACTGGGGAAAATACGCGACAAACCTTCACTCTAACAATAACCCTGTGAGGGAAGTTGCTAAGGAACCCATTTTAAGAAAGGGGAACTGAGACAGCTTGCTTGAAGCCACCTAGAATCTGCAGCTCAGTGGCTACTTGAACCCAGGTATGGCAGATGCACGTGCAACACCACAGCTGTGTGCATGGAGTTGTTGCAAGTCAACCGGTCCGTGTGAAAAGCTTGAGTCATTAACAAGGTCTGAAAACACTCTTTCTGATTTGAAGATATTTAAAGCAGGGTAAGAAGAAGATGTGGGTGGCGCTGTGGTCTAAACCACAGAGCCTAGGAGTTGCCGATCAGAAGGTCGGCGGTTCGAATCCCCGTGATGGGGTGAGCTCCCGTTGCTCAGTCCCTGCTCCTGCCAACCTAGCAGTTCGAAAGCACGTCAAAGTGCAAGTAGATAAATAGGTACTGCTCCGGCGGGAAGGTAAACGGCGTTTCCGTGCACCGCTCTGGTTCGCCAGAAGCGGCTTAGTCATGCTGGCCACATGACCCGAAAGCTGTACGCCGGCTCCCTCAGCCAGTAAAGCGAGATGAGCGCCGCAACCCCAGAGTCGTCCGCGACTGGACCTAACAGTCAGGGGTCCTTTACCTTTTAAGAAGAAGAACAGCTAAACACCTGTAACCCGCAAAGGTATCACAAGAAGCAATTGATTATGAATTGGTTAGATTATTCCCTTTCACGATATAGAACATAAGAAGAGCCTGCTGGATCAGGCCAATGGCCTATGAGGAAACTGGCAAGCAGAACTTGAATATTCCAAGCATTACTGCCTCCGACCATGGAGGCAGAGCATAGCCCTCATGCCCAAGGGTGTGGGACGGGCTCGTGAATCTTTAATAGGCACACTGAAGAGCGGAATTTGGCTGAATCCTCCAGCAGTGAGAAGGAGTGTCTGTGGAGGCTCCGTCTTCTACAGAGCTACACTTTGAACCCAGAATCTTGCTCTAGAAGGCCTGCAAGTGTCCCTTCCAACTCTGGGGACCCCAAGCAGGATGGAAATGAGTGTTCTGAAAAACATCTTTAATGGTTTTTCTCATGAATACACAGGGAGGCTTAATATGCATTTATTCATACTCCTAGAGAAGTCTCACCAAATTAGGTCAGCTGAAGCAAGGCTCTTATAAGACCTGACTTACTAAAACAGTCAATGCATTTTTAAATTCCTCGCAAAAAGTTCTGCTACGCTAATGCCCTGCAGGCCATCCGGGGACCTGATTAGCCTCTCAAAAGAGGGTCTCATACAAGTCAGCCAGGAAGGCAGAAGGGCACATAATCTCTTCTGCACCATCAACACAAACTGTGATGGCTCCTTCCAATAGAGTGTCATTGGAGAACATTTGGGGAAGGTACCAAGCCTTCCTTCGATGTATTACCAGGTGCAGGATGGCTTTTCATGAGGTATTAGGGGAAACTTCAACACTAAAGTTTCATAATGTCAGACATGCACAGTTATCAACATTTATAAACAGGAGAGTCTGAATGTTCAATGTGTCTCTTTCTAAGCCTTTGGACTTCAGCCACCAGCTTCAAAGGAGAAACAGCCTCAGACTGGAGAGCCAAAATTAGCCCTTTGGACTCCCCCTAGGCCACACAGCTGGTTCAGAGCCCCAAGAGGCTTTCAGGAGCAAGATGGAAAGCAGAGAGAGAAAGAGAGAGCTGGATGCTTTCCTTGTACTGGTGACCTTACACCAGGCATAGGCAAACTCAGCCCGCTAGATGTTTTTGAAACTACAATTCCCATCATCCCTGACCACTGGTCCTGTTAGCTAGGGATGATGGGAGTTGTAGTCCCAAAACATCTGGAAGGCCGAGTTTGCCTATGCCTGCCTTACACTCTGAATCCCTGGCAACCTCTCCCATGGCTTTTATGTGGGCATCCCTAGCTTATCTCATGATGGAGGTGTAAGGGTTCTAATTTGTTCTGCTTTCAGACTGTGGCTTGCTTTCATTAATAAAATCCTTAAGCATGTCTGTTTCCTTTAGGACTCAGAAGAGTGGTTGCCAGAGGATTTCACTGGACGCCTCCTGAGCATCCAATGGGAACACTACTAGCAGCCCTGCCATTAGGCTGGTATACACTTTGTGACCCTCCAGTTCTTTGTAGGCATGTAGTCCTTGGAAAGGGCACCTTCACAAGATTTGCCTGGGAGTTAAAAAGCTGCCTATCACCCAAATATGCATCTGTGGTCCTTGAGATGTTGCAATGTTGCAGGACACGGTAGTATGAGAGGAGCTGGGATGGGTGGGGAGCATGGTTTTCTTTAATTCTCCCAATATCCTTGTGAACACTTTATTGTCCCCTCTCATAAATTCAACACAGATCAAGTAATGAAAAGACGATCCTGATTATGCTGGGTAAATTGTCTTGTTCTTCTTTTTGTTTTGTCTTGAGTTACCCATTAACTACCTAAAGACAGTTGTAATTAAGCGGTATATTTATTGTCAAAATAAAAATGCAATTTGGCCAGCCCTGAATTCCCCTGGCACTCCCTCTTCCACCCTGACCTTTTCCAGCTGCGTGTGGCACAAGAAATCAGCCTGCATGGGCAACTGCTGGGCCCCCTTTTCCCAGGTCCAGGAAAAGCAAAGCAGCTGGCAGTGCTCCACCCATTTCTCCTCCAATGGGCACCTGGGTAGGCAGGAGGGCTGGCTGTTGCCTGTCCTGTCTGCACAGTGGGCAGCCCAGTCATCATTCTGACTCCTGGGCTGAAATCCAATATCAGCATTCTATTTGGGAGTGCAGCGAGAAGGATAATAGATAGGCACAGCATTTTATAAAACCAAAATTGATAAGCTCCATCAATGCCATCATTCAGCCAGTAATAGATGAACTCTTGGAGGAGAGCCCATTCAAAATGGAGCCTGTAACAAAGGCAATAAATCAAAATAATGTGGTAGTTAATTATTCTTTTGCCTTGTTCTGGCCTGCTGCACAGCCGTAAACCTCAGCTTTTCAAAAATGCTGTCCTTGGCTCTGAATTGCAGTATAAACCAAGCAGAGATTTTATATGCAAACTTGAAATACACAGCACTTTTTAAATCCCTTAATCAAACTCCTTTACACATTAGAACTCTTATCATGCCTTGCAATTTTCAGGGCTTTTGTTGTTGATATCAGTATTGCAACTCTTCCTCCAAGGAGCTGAGTGGTGTATGTGGTTCTCTTTCCCTCACAACAATCCTGTGAGGTAGGTTAGGCTGCAAGAGATTCATGGCTAAGTAGCAATTTGAACCAGGGTTTTCCCCCAGTGTGAGTCCAATTCTCTAACTGCCACCACAGAATGGGTTGTTGCATTGCCAGAAGTAGGGAATCTGCCCTGATATGCTTCTCCTTCCCAGCAGTCAACCTTCCTAGGCAAAGCAAACAGAACTTCATTTCAGCATCTGCTCCACCTTGACTCCTACCAGATTTAGAGAGCTTCACCACAAACCATCTTACCTTCCTGTTGCCTGTCTGCATTTTTTTTTAACTATCTATGAAGTTTGGATAACTCAAAAGCCTTGCAGACTCTTTTGTGGACATTTTGATTGGTCCTACTAATGGCATCATCGAACTGTGGATTTTGGATTTTTTATTGTGGCCCAATCTATCTAATAGTGGCGATACAGGCTTTATTTTTATTTTTTAAAGAAATACAGTTGTAGTTCTGGTTACATACTTACGGTAATTCGTTCCGGAGGTCCGTTCTTAACCTGAAACTGTTCTTAATCTGAAGCACCACTTTAGCTAATAGGGCCTCCCACTGCTGCTGCACTGCTGCCGCACAATTTCTGTTCTCATCCTGAAGCAAAGTTCTTAACCTGAGGTACTATTTCTGGGTTAGCAGAGTCTGTAACCTGAAGTGTATGTAACCCGAGGTACCACTGTATACCGGTATGTAAAATGCCTTACAAATGTCTACTTTGATTTAACAAGTAATAGCACTTAAATAAACTGGGTTGTCAGTGGTCTGCTCCCCCATCAGTAGAAAACTGAATGTGTAACACACTCCCTTTTTAGATAGATGTGTCCCTGCACATTCTTCAGAATATCCTGAGGCAAAATGTGCTTTTGGCAGACTTGACAATATGGAAGAAACAGACAACTGCTGTTTGGTGTTTTGATAGACCAGCACTGAGGCCTGCTGTTTCTCAGCTTGTGAACTATAGAGTGGGCAGTGGGGTGGGGTGGAAAGCGGAGGGGACCCTGTGGCACTCCAGATATGGTTTGACTATCATCATCCCAGCCTACTGGCAATGCAGGCTGCAGGGGCTAATGGAAATCGGAGTCCAATGACTTGTGGAGGGCCACAGGGCAGTTACCCCTGCCACAGACAGAGGCTCTAGTGATCTATTCTCCTCCATTTTGTTTTTCAACCCAAGGAGCCAGGGCAGGAAGAGGCTGTGTCTAAGCAGAAAGAGGGCAGGCAGGGAGAGGCAGCAGCTTCCCCCTTCCCCCTCCTGTTGTTTTCCAGTACAAAATATCCCCCCCAGAATCTTTTTCACCTGCACAATGAAAGGTAAAAGGCTCCCAACTAAATATATTACCAAACTATAAGCATGCAAAGGAAACAATGGGTTTCCAGTGCAATGTTTTCCTCGTGGCAGTACCTGGGGTGGGGTTTTTTGAGAGGGATTGGTGGCTATGAGGAGGCACTTACTCCTTCCTTAGCCCTGGCAGATCCCCTTGGCTATTTTAAAATGTCTCCCCTCCCTCATTGGGTTCCAGAGCTGGAAGTGAGCCCAGCTGAGGGGTGGGGCTTTTGGGGGGAGATGTGGACTCAGTTGTAGGTTAGCTGAAGGGGAAAGGAATGAGTCTTCTTCCTTTTCCTGCCATATTCATTGTATTAATTTATTTTGAATATTTCTAGATTTCCCCCTCAGGGTAAAAGCCTCTCAATCCAATGTGGCCCACATACATATTTGAAAATATCAAAACGAAAACCATCCACTTATATTAACAAACTAAAATAGCCATCTAAAGGCATTAGGCAGCCCCAGCGGGCACACACGTACATCCTGTAAAATTTAAAACAATTGGAAGGAAGTCAAATGCTGTTTAAACAATAGGATGCTAAAAACTCAGCTCAACATTTCAGCTGAAAGCAGATGGAAGCAAGTGGGTTTTCAAGGCTGGTTCAAAAGCTAGTGACGATAGAGCCAGCCCTATATCCCTTCAGATGGGATTCCACAAGTATGGGGCCAGCATCAAGGACCAGCTCTACCATTAGGCAGAGTGAGGCAGGAAACCTCAGGCAGCAGATGCTGAGAGCTATGGATCAGACAGAACCGCCTATGCCATGCAGTCCACCCAGCCACCCAGCCACCCAAAAAGCCCTCAGGTGCTGAGGAAGACACTGTGCCACCAGCCAGTGTGGAAGCAAGATTCACACACCAATCCAGTTGGCCTCTGCATGTAGAATAGGTGCAGCATCTTGGCCTTAGGCAGAAAAATGTCTTGGGCTGGCCTTGGCACTCTATTTTGTCCAGTGTGAGTTTGGGACCAGATGCTTGCTGAGTCTATGCTCACATTGGCCCTAAGCAACTTTGTACACAGGGCCATCATGGGCTCTGGGAATCGCAGCAGTCCTGAAGATGAGTCCTGCTGGAAAGCCTGAGATGGGTGAGGCAAGTGTTTTCTTAAAGCAGGTGGCATTGTGTAATTGATCTCTGATGGGCCCCCAAGGGAGAACCTTTAATCAGGGGAGGTTTTACTGGCACATCCCTGTGGGGTAAGCAGCCAGTGAAAGAGTGTGGGATAGGGTGACACAGAGCAAGCCTGCAAACAGGGAAGGTTAAGCCATGGCTTTGGAAAGGAGAAAGTGTGAGCAATGAGAAGATGGAGGGCGCTAGAAAGAGACCTTGCATGTTCACAAGAGCAGTCGGAAACTAATAAACCACATTCACACAACTTTTAGTGGCACACAGTCAACATGGTTAAATTAATGTACCCCCACCTCCAACACTTGTTATATGTAAAGTAATTACAGTGGTACCTCAGGTTACAAACATCTCTGGTTACAAACGCTTCGGGTTACAAACTCTGATAACCTGGAAGTAGTACCTCAGGTTAAGAACTTTACCTCAGGATGAGAACAGAAATCGTGTGTCGGTCAGTGGTGCGGCAACGGCAGCAGGAGGCCCCATTAACTAAAGTGGTACCTCAGGTTAAGAATGGTTTCAGGTTAAGAACGGACCTCCAGAACGAATTAAGTTCATAACCCGAGGTACCACTGTACCCATGATTCTGGAGGACAGCCTTACACATGAAGCAAAGTGAGTACCAGTTCAGAACACACAAGTAGTTGCTACTTTTGCATGTGTCCTTATGAACGTGGTGGGGAGGGGGGAACTTGCTGCAGATAGAAAACTAGTGTATCAGGGTTTGGCCTGCTGTGCTTGGCCTCTACATGTGGGAAATTACTCAGAAGTACACTAATGAAATGCAGGACTCTGCCCCCACTGTATCCCAAAGTTATGTGCAGTTTTCTAGCTTGTGAGTGGTTTGCCATCCTGCAGTTTGGTTGTGAGCACCACCCCATCAAGCTTTGCTGATGCCATTCTTGCCCCTGGGTCATCCTGCATGCCTCTGAACCAAGGGGAAGACAAGGAGGAAGTAGCTGACCACCTCAAGGGGCTTCAGGAAGCACCAAGGTTGAAGTAGAACATAACTTGGTGAGAATCCACCATTATTAGGATCTCCAGATTTTGCATCCTCTGCGACATCAGCTGTTGATGCAAGGAAAATGTTGGTGATGCTTTGAGCACCCTGAGTATATTGTACATGGCTTGATTCATCAGAAAGATAGATAAGATAGAAATTGCAGGGGTCCTCCGATATAATAATGGGATTACTAAGCAGGGACAGTATAATTTCATACTGATGCCAAGTCCTTGGTTTCTGCTCTGATCATTGCAAGCGAGGTGATGTAACTGAAAAGCTGTGCTTAATGATAAGTTGCCAAAATGATTATATTAATAACAGGTTAGATCTCCTTAGCTCCCCTGGGAAGACCCCCCTCCACACATTGAATCACCCTCAAATTACACTGCAACAACATATCATTTATGTCTGTGTATGTGTGTTTGTTTGCGGGGTGGGGTGTCGTGTTTGTTTTTAAGCTGAGCTTACTTGAATTGACAAAAGGTGTCTTGGTTGCATTCACCCTTTAGCGATGCATCCTGCTCAAATTTAGAAGGAGGGCAACCATGGTTGGAGGGGTGAGGAGGGGTACATAGGAATTACAGGGGCCAATCTGAAATGCAGTTCTTTTGGGCACTCCGTCTTTCTCTTTCTCTCTCTCCCCCCCACCTTTCTCTTGTATTCTTCATACCTGCCTTCTCCAGCTTGGTGCTTGCCCAGGAGTTCTGGACTGCAACAGCCATCCACCCCAGCCAGCACATCCATGTTCCCATCAGCCCCAGCCTCAGATGGTTGTGGGATGGTTGGGGCTGATGAGAACTGTGGTTGAAAAATCTTGGGGGCACCATCCTGATGCCACAAGTAAAACTGCCTTACAAATCTTACCAATAGGAGGGACTGAGAGGGACTCCAGCTTGCTCCTGCTTGCTCGCCAGAAGTGAGGCAAGGCCTGGAGACTCAATGAGATCAGGCTAGCACTGCTTAGACTGGCTTTTTCTTCCTTGGTGTGTCCTCCTTGGCCAGTGAGGTCAGCTGACCATGTTCAGGTTGGAAGGACAGTCTAGGGTGCCCTGAGCCCACTGAGCCTCATTTACCAGCTTTGCTGACAGGCTGAAGTCCCGGTGGTACAGGAGGCAAACTGCTGCAAAGTGGCTGCAGGATACACCCTTGTTGCCTTACAGAAAGTCAGGAGGGGGATCTTGCTTTGCTGCCTCTTCTACCAATCAGGCATTTAGGACAATGCCCCACATGGCACCGCTCTGACACCAAGTAAATAATCCACAATGCTAACAAGGTCTAGCCATACTCAGACATTCTGTTCAGAGTGAGTGAGAATGAGTATGCTCTGCCCTGCCTGCCCCCCACCATCAATCATCCTTCATGACCTGAAGGATAATGCCTGAAGCAGGCGGCCTTTTTCTGTCAATGCAGCCTTTCTGCATGGTACAGAAATCAGGGAAGGAGGGTGTTTACCCAAGGAGAGCAGACTCCCCACTTCAAAAATTATCCCTCCAATGCATGGGGGGTAATGATGATGGGGTGGGGAGCGGTCCTCCCTCTCCTTCTTTAGGGTGCCTGAACAGGGCTATGTCTTGCTGCCTTTCAAGAGTGAGCCTTGTAGGATTACTGCCATGCTCCAGTCGCATCCCAGGGGTGGGATTGTGTTGCTGCTGGAAGGTCAGAATCCCCTGTGCCCTCAAAGAGAGAGAGACCCCCCTGAAGGAGAGCAAGGGAAGTCCTTCTTTTACTAAATGCATTTCATGGAGTGGCTCTTAATCTCATGGAAGGAGCAAGAGGTTGAGCTTTTTGAACAACGCAAGGAAATACAATCACAGCAGCTTAAACCAACTAACCAACCATACCTCCAGGGGTTAAGTGGGGAAGGTACAGGGGTCTTCCAAATGTGAGGTTGCAAGAGAAACAGGTGGCCTTGTGAAGTTCAGTTGACAAATGCAAATTGGGTACCTGGTGCAAAATATTGCAGACGTCATGCGTTATCTAAAAAGGTTGCTGGAACTCAAGAGAGAGTCTGCAGTCATAGTACTGATGTTTTGGGGAAATGTGGTTCACAGTTAGCAAATTAAAGCCCAGGACACATGAAGGCAGCAATTTTAAAAATGTCACCTTTCCTGCCTAGAAGGCCAAATAGACAGATAGAGCCACAAAGTCTTGAACACTTTGTGTATAGTCCTGGAATCAATTCTTGATGAAGAGTGATCTAGAAATATTTGAATCAATTGATTAATGTCTGGGTGGGATCATGGTTCCAAAGGGGTGCCTTTGAAAGCAGTCTGGAAATTTCCTCTGGTCCAAAATAGGGCAGGCAAGTTTGTTAACCAGGACTGCATGGCATGGTAATGTTACACCAGTGTTTTTTGCTCTGCTCTGTCTTCCAGTTCATTTCCGGGCCCAGTTCAAAGAGCCACCATTAATCCATTAACCTTTAACAGCTTGGGACAAGGTGACCTGAAGGACTGTCTCTGCCATATATACTTACCTGGACATCAATATCTTCTGAGGTCCTTCTCAGGGTTTCCCCAACAAATAAGGTAATGCAGCTAGTTTATAGGGAGAGGATCTCTGTGGTGACTTTCATTGCTTACAGAGCCCCCTTTTTATGTTTCCTGGGTTTTCAGTCTTAATATATTTTAGTGACATTCAGATCTTTGGTATATTCTTGGAGTTTTAAGACTGATGACATTTTGGTGCAGCTGTGAGCTCTGTCGTATTGATTTTGTATTTTGCTGGTAGTTTTCTGCTCTATTAGATTTTGTGGTGCTTTTATGGTTTTATTATCCGGCTTTATATTTATTTGCTTTAATTTTTAGTGGAAGCCTCCCAGAGAACATATGTTATTAGGCTGCCATAAATAAACTAAATAAAAGATGCCAGCATGCCTTCCTTCTTTAGGAGGGGCAACGAGGTCAGCTTCCTCCTTTTTTGAGAGCTTCCAGGCTGTTGCTATTTTGGGGTGGGATTCGGTTCACATACTGGCCAATTCAGGTTGTGCTTGGGAGAATGTCATGCAAAAAAACAAAACAAAACCGTTATCTCTGAAAAGATCAGACATTCTGAGGTTCGGAAAGTGATGGGGAAATGCACCAGCAAGTGTAGACTAGCATTTGCTTGATGCGCCATTGTCAGAATAAATGCTCATTAAATAGTCAACACTGCTTAATTTCCCTGCAAACAAATCAGGGTGAATAATCAATAAACAAGCCATCTGGAAGAGGACTTGCTTGGTGCACTTTAGCCACAATCCAGCAGTGAGTTATGTGAGCTTATCCCCAATCAGTTTCTGTAGGCTTAAGCTTGCCTCGCCCCGCAGGAGATCACGGACTCTGAGTGAGCTGAAAACACCACCCCGCTTTTCGCTCCTCTCCCGTCAGCATCTGCCCAAGGTGAAGGTTGCTCAGTTCCTTCTGACATACAGACTAGGATTTTTTGTTTCAGCTGCTTTGAGTTTCTGAGTTAGGGCTGGGAACCTCTTTTCTATCAGGGACTGCATAACCTCAGAGGCAATCAGGTGGGGCGGAACTGCAATCTGACAGCTGAGGCCATGGTCAAAATTGGCTGGTGTTTACAGCCCTGCAGGATTACACAGTGCCCCCCTCTCTTTTTTACACACAGACAGAGCAAGGAAAAGTGGGCCTGCAGTTCCTGGAGGGCCACTTGAAACAAAGCCGGGGGCCGGAGGTTGACCCCCACTCTTCTAAGGAAAAGTGATATACAATTACAATAAAACTCCACCCCTGGATCCCTGCTCCTTGTTTGTCCTGAGGTTGCTGCAACCATGGAGAATAATAAAGTAGTCAAGCAGTCACAGAGACTGGTCCATTGTTAGACAACTGGCCCATCCACCCACATGCTTCACCTTCCCAGCCCTTTGATCATCCACGCCATGCACAATATGCCACAGAAACTCATTGTTTTGAAAGCACATGCTCCACTTAAGTGGCTCCAGCAAGAAACCCACCCGGTAGCACACCACAGGGGAGCATCATGCACACCCTACCGCATACTGGGGTGTGCCTTCAGCCAGTTCATCTCAGAGGAAAGTCTCTTCCCTGTCACCGGTGTGGCAATTGGTGCAGTCAAAACATGCACATATACAGGGTGGGGGGATTTAATTTATGAAATTTTTGGTTCTCTTTCATTTCATAGGACAAAAAAAGTCAGAAAAGGACCTGGTTAGATTTGTCCCTATGGCCCCAAACCATGTGAACCTCTTGCCTTCTGCAACAGTATCAGGGAGACTGTTTCACCCCTACAGCTGAAATTCTTAAAGACCACCTTCTTCCAAGTTCTGCTTTTTCTATCCCATCATGGCTGGAAGAGGAGGCACAGCAAAGGGCTTAAAGAGTTTCAGGATATGCATGTATCCCCCTCTCCCACAAATAAAAACCTTTTTGGATCAGCGTTCTGGATAGCAGCCATCTCTTCCTGTGTTGTGTTAGATGTTAACAGCCACCACCTCGGGCACCCAGTGGCTTACCTCATGTGAATTACTTGTAAGCGGTGCTTAGAGGCAGGTTTGCAGCTATCTAGAGTAAAATCCTGCTATGCCGTCTTGACACAGTGACTAGTGGGGAAAACATATTGTACACAGAATTCTCCAGAGCTCAGATCAAAGGTTTTTAAGGAATAATGGACACCCGCAGGGGGTGTTATCAAGACATGGTCACAGGACCCTTTACAGTAAGGCAAACTCCCATCATACTGCAATCATTGCCCTTCTCTATAGGAGCACATGTTTAGCTGCACAGGCACACACAACCCAACAGGAGAAGCCACCTCAACTCTTCCTAACATGGGACAGGATCTCTAACCAGACTTACTTATAGTGGCAAAAAGTTTATGAGCCTCCAAAGTTTATGAAAATAAACACAAGGAAGTCTAAAACAGAAGACTGAGACTATACTAGTCTAAAACATATTGAATTCTACCAACTGAAACACTTTTCAACTTACACTCACCCATTGTGCCCACTCTCATCAGAAACATTTCCACTCCTCTCTGCTCACTCTTTGTCTTACTATTTTTCAGCTCTCATTTACTACTGCTAACAAAAGTGAACAATTTATAAAACGTAGACACTTAAAAACCAACAGCAACCCAACAGCAAAAAGAACAGGCAACAGAAACTACCTTTTCTGAATTCTGTCTTTAAAACCACCTTATTGCAGCCTTTTAAATAAAAATTCAGGCAAAGTAGAAAGAAACTTAGCATGCCTACTGATTAGCACTGGCCATTTTAAGCCACTGATCAATCTCCTCCAGCCACATGTTGGCACCAAGCAATAAAACATCAGTTGTCCCTAAAGGTTAAATGAACAGAAGTTTGTGTCCCTCTTTTCATTCTCACTGACCATCAGCATCATAATGTTTCCAGATGTCCAAGAACTGGGAGGCGGTCAGCTCTGCCAGGTGCAGATAAGGGGGCTGCTGCTTCCCTGCCATGAGCGATCTGGTCCTCAACCGCGTTGCTCTCTTGTCTGCGTTCAGCACCAGGAACTGTCCAGCTGCCTCTCCAGCTCCCTCGCTGCCCTCTCTGCCTTTATAAGCCTTTCAAAGCTTGCAGAAGGAGGCAACGTCCACTAGAGGGCACACGGGCTGTTGAGGAGGCGGCGGCGGCGGCGGCAGCAAGGGAAAAATGTGTGTGTGTGTGTGTGTGTGTGTGTGAGAGAGAGAGAGAGAGAGAGAGAGAGAGAGAGAGAGAGAGAGAGAGAGAGAGAGAGAGAGAGAGAGAGAGACGTAGGTCTGTGCCAGTGTGTGTTCTAATCTGGAAGTTCTACAACCTAATGAAAGCAAAGTACTGGGGTGCATGACAGATGGCAGGGAGGGAAGTCTACATGAAATATCTGAGTTACACTGGTTAAACATGTGCAACTCCTGGTTTCTGAACAGGGCAGCTAATCATCTGAGACAGTCTTCATAGTTATCAGACAGACCATGCAAGGTCTGCCCCCAACAAAACCCGCCAAAAATGATGAAGAGAAACCATGTCTTGGGGCAGCAGCAGATGGCAGGATTGGCATAGGGATTTGTAGCATTTGCCGGAAATGGAGAGGGGAAAAAAGGAGCAGGTGCAGCCACTCCTGAGAAGTGATTCCTCCTCTGCCTCTCCTCCCCTGCAGCCCCACAGCTGGAACCCGCCTTCCCCCTTTGGACACCTTCCACTACCAACAGAGGATATCTGAACCAAACTACAATTAGTTCTATAAGATTGTTCACCCCAGAGTTTGGCACATTCTGCATTTTGGACAGAGCAGATCCCAAGTATTTCAGACTCTTGCCATTACCTTATCTGACTGGGAATGTGGCTACTGCTTCCTTGACATCCAGTGATATACACGGGGTAGATTGGGGGGTGGCATGCAACAAGGTTAATCAGTGCGAGACTTTGCAGTAAAACTGGTGAGGCAGCAAATTGAGGAAACATTTCCTGGGCATATGGAGGGCACCAGATTGGTGAAGACAGCATCACGACTTACAAAGGGAAAGCAACTGCAAGAGGCACCTTAACTTCTCCTGGGAAAGGGCTCCTCAACTGGCACCTACTCACTGAGGAGGACATTGCCATAGCCACTTCTACCCTCCAAGGGTCAGCTGCTCCTATGCAGTCCTTTGCATTACCAGGATTCGGTCAATGGGCTCAGTCAATCACCCCAACTGCAGTTTATCCAGCATTTCACAATACTGTGGCAACAGAGGCCATTGGCTCCCCCCCCCCAGGCTCCCTCTTTTCTGGGGTCATCCATTTTCTGCTGGCTAGTCACTCAGCCAGACAGCCAGTCCTTGTGACAATGGCATATTGCAGGAAAGGTCCCTGCTCCTCCTCCCTCCCTCCCTCTAATTGCACTGCCTCCTCTCTTTCTCACGCACACTAAGCATCACTTGACCCCACCAGCCCTGCCAGCTGGCTCATTTTTCACAGAGAAGAGTCCCTGCTTCCGCTAACTCAGAGGTCACTGGAGGATGCTGGGATCACACCATCCTCTTGCCGAAGGTGTCCCATTAGTGCAGTAGGATGCACCTAAATCTCTGGAAACAGAGCTAGAGGAAGAGGCATAGGGCAACTCTGGCCATAAGCTTTGCATTTATGCACCAAGGCAAAAACTGGCATGTGCAAGCAACCTTCTCAGAGAGAGAGAGAGAGAGAGAGAGAGAGAGAGAGAGAGAGAGAAGAGGGCACAGCGGAACTCTTTCGGTACCTTCTAACTTCCGCATCCCGTCCCTACATTATGTCATGGGTGCCAATTTTGATGAAATTGAAGAGTAAGCAAAATTTACTCTGCCAGATGCAGAGTACAAAACTGTCAAAAGAAGGCAGAGAGTACACACACACACACACACACACACACCATGATGGGACAGCACCTGAAGCCTTAGCCTTAGATGAAGTTTCTCTGAGAGGCAAGTTTAGGGTAAATTCATTTATCCCTGTCATGCGTGCTCTTGAAGCCAACCTAGACAGAAGAGCAAGGGGGTATAGGAGTGTACAGGAGTATGGCTAGCTATTTTTCATTTTGGGTGAACCTGCAAGCAACCAAGGAGCAGATTCACAATGGCATTGAGATTATTGATGCAAGAGTATCCAAAGGATGTTGACCTTAGTCTAGTCAATGAACTTTGCACTTCCACTTGTATGTCAAACTAGCTCATGATGAAAAAGAAAATTTCAGCCACCAAGATATGTATCAAATAACATCCCAGGAGAAAATTCAAACAGCTTTCGCAAATGTGGAAACAATTTTCAGATTGTTCCTGAGTTTAATGTACTGGCGAAAGATCATTTTCTAGACTAAAAAGGATAAAGAATGATTTACAGTCAACCATGTCCCAGGGTTCTGGGATGGTTGTGCAAGGTCTCTGAGAGGCTCCCATGAGATCTTGGACAGCCTTGACCTTGCAAGATCTCAAGAGAACAGAGGGGATGGTTGGGAGAAGGTCATTCTGATTTTGCACAATTTTGCCTTTATACGCAACCAAGAGGAGCATAACCCTCATGTCAGTTGCAATCACTCTGTATTTGATGATGATGATAGGCAAAGTTTTCTATACTGCCTACTTTAATACTGTTGTGTAGGAACAACATAAAATCAACAGTAATATTACGTTAATGAAACAATCCAGAATACATGCATCACCAGAGCACAGGTGAGCAGCACCAATGCAGCTCTCTCAGAACAGGTGTGAGATGCTGTCCCCTTTCAGTCCCATTGGCAGATGGTATAAGCAGTAGCGGCCTGTTAGGTGACACATGGGGCACTGTTGCTCTCCTGGCTTCCCAACACAAGAGGTCGCTAGCACTTAGCAAGAGGGAGAGGGGAGCGAGCGAGTGAGTGAGATGCAGAGAGTACGGCACAGTGCTACATGTGGTGCAGCGCTCCCACCATCTTGCGCCACACTGCATCATACTCTGCACCTCTCCCCTTCCCTTCCCCTTTTGGTAAGTGCCAGCGGCCCTTTGTGTTTGGAATCTGGGAGAGCAACAGTGCCCCACCCACACCACCTCACCCACAAATACTGGGCGCAAGATCCTCTTCCTCAAGTTTTTGATCCTTCTGTTGTATGGCTAATGTCCAGCTAATGTGCTTCACAGAACTGTTTTCTCTTTTTAAAATCCCACCTAGAAGATGGTCCCATTTCAGGACAAGAGAGTGAGGTTTCCATAGAGGTTTCCTGCAGTGCCAATTATCGTTTGGGCTGTTTGCAAAATCCGCTTTCTGACATTTCCTGCCATATACAAAAAATCCAGACCCTAAGCAAGATCTTCCTTCTTTCTTTTCCATCACCTGCTCTGACAACTGCTCTCATCTGGAGGGAAAGTGCATTGCCATGGATACCAGAGGGAAAAGAAGGCAGGTTCCAAAAGAAAATGTTTGTCAGACATAAATGGTTAATTAAAGATTAAAGGAACACTGAATGGTTCTAGAGTGCTCAGGGGTGGAAAGAAAGAGCTCTCTGTCTCCTGGGGTGAACACTGAATAGCCACTCAGGCTGTACAGGTAGCACTAAGTGTCTCTGTGTGGCACACTTCGATGGAGTTGTTTGTTGGGGGGGCAGAATACAGGAGGGACTAGGTCTGATGTAGCTTAGTGGTGCCACCTAGAGTGTCTGGGATTCTTACGCCTGAAGTTAACCTTGAATGGACAGCTATTTACTATACAGTCTCTGAATAAATATCTTCCAGCTGAGCTCTTCAAAACAGTGGATCAACTGGTCTCAGCTGGGCAGACCTTTTGAAATGTATGCTCAGGGTCATCAGGGAGGTGGAACTAACCCCTCAGTATCAGAGATGGAGCAGATTTCATGATTAGGCCAAACGACCCATCTCAGAATAGAGCTGTCACTAAAACTTTCCCCAGTGTGCTAAAATAGTATGGCTCAGCTACATGTTTGTATTCTAATGCTAGTTCACAAGGTTCTGCCAAAAAAGCAGAAGAAAGTTAGGGGTTTTGAGAGCATAAAACTTTCCTCTTTGTTTATATTTTTTCCTAGAGCTGGGGTAGAGGAAAGGGTCCTGAGGGAAAGGGATTCAGAAACTCCCTCCTACAGATGACAGTGCAAGCTTCTCTTCTCAGGCTGATAGAAGGGATGGCGAGCAGTGGTAATTTTTGGTGGGACAGATGCACAGGAGGAAAGTATTAAACCGCTTGCCATTAGCTAGAGTCCGCCTCCTCCTGCAAGACACTATTCTTAAAGTGGGGAAAGAGCCACATGAAACCCATCCCTGCATTTCGCGTCTCCTCTGTTTTGGCTCTCAGATACAGTATTGCCTGAAGCCAGAAAGATAGACAGGTGCATTCTTTGCTCTGAGAGCTTCAAATGATAGCTAGGAAGAGGGGAAAAGGAGGGAGGCCTTTGCAAGCAGCTGAATGTCTATATTAATTATTAAGGGAATGATATGGCTGCATGGATATAAATATTTCACTCTTTCCAGTTCAGTGCCTTTCTGACAGGGCAGCGATGATCTAAAGGAAGGAGCGAGGCCTTTTAACATTATTACCATCATCATTATAGTATTACATTTATATTCCATCTCTTCTCCAACGAGCTTGAGGTGGGGTGCACACTTCTCTCCTCCTCCATTTTATCCTCACAACAACCCTGTGAAGTAGGTTAGGCTGAGAGAGAGTGACTGGCCCAAGGTCACTCACAGGCATTCATGGTTAAGTGGGGATTTGAACCCTATTCTCCCAGGTCCTAGTTGGACACTCTAACCACTGTACTGCACTGGCTCTCAAAAGTGGTATCTTCAGTTCACTGGTCTGTTTTACAGTGAAAACACCAGGATAACAAGCTCCAGGAAGGAGCTGCTCCATTGAATCATGGTGGCAGAAAGTTCCACCTGCCTGCATTGCATCCGGAGGCCAGGACACCTGCTCCTTAGTCCCCTGATCAGCCCTCATTTGTCTAGAGCTGGGAGAGCAAGTTCCCGTTGGTGCTTGCCAGGCAGAGAGATGGCTCAAGAAGGGTGTCAGGCTACACCCATGAGGGAAAGCAGAGCCAATATCACATACCTGGAACTAAAATGATTTAGATTATGTAGTTTAATAATAATAATAATAATAATAATAATAATAATAATAATAATAATAATGTCTTAATATCTGTTTAGCTAGTTGGGACACTGCTTTATACACATTAATTTTATTGTTATTAATTTATTTTTTAATTCCTAAAATTTATACACTTGATAGTAAAATATTTTTTACTTTATGGTAAAAAAACCCCAAAGCATTTTACAAAAAGATTTTTTTTTAAATGAATAAAAAAAAATGAAAGACCACTCTTTTTTCTCCCCTGGAAAGATTAAAAATCCAGAAGTAAACAATTAAAAAGGCTATAAACTGTCCATTTGCTATCCGGGAACTAAACTGGTCTTTGTTACGGTAATTTTTCCCAAACACATTTCCTCTTATAATCCAAAATCCTCTTATAATCTTATAATCCAAAAAATATACTGTCTGCTGTAGTACTCGTTTTACTTCACTATGCTCCGCTGTATATATTTTTCCATAAAATAAATATTACAAAGACAATGGGAGTGTTTAACTAAGTCGATTCAGAGCAGCCCCATTGAAATTAAGGAACCTAAGCTACTGATGTCTATTAACTTCAGCTGGTCTACTCTGAGTAGAAATAGCATTGTATACCATCTCTTAAGCCTTTAGTGCTGCCCTGGAATTCTCACTGCTCGGATAAGTGGGGAAGCACTTAAAAATGCATTTTTGCTCATCTTTTATTAGCAAAGACATTCACTCTTTGAGAAAAGCATGTGGATTTGGGTCACTATCTGGTAAGGTTTGGTTTCACGAAACAAAGATTATTTTAGACAGCCTGGGGCAAACACAGTTTTGCTCTAAAAGGTTGCTTGACAGCTCCAGAATGGTTTCTATCATGCTAGGTGGGAGTTGAGTCTGAGAATACACTCTGGCATCCAACTTTTTGTTTTATTATATATTTTGTGCTTTCATTTTGTTGCATGGTGTAATCTCAAAGCTGTGAACATGTACATTCTTTAGTGACAGGGTTGGCCACAACAACTATGGGCTCAAGAGGTAGACCATAGAGCAGCTGTAACCATTGTTATGTATTGTGCCATATTTGTACCAATTTCCCAAAAATTTCAGTGCAAAACAGGATGGCAGGTCAAATGCACAATGTACAAATGATACAGACAAGGCCAAAGTTATATGTGGCTAGCTGTGATAGACAGTATATCCTGAAACATTCATCAGATAATGCTTTCACATATAACCTGTTCAGCATAAGTTAAGCTGGTATAATTACCACTGCAATACCCAAAAGCTTTTCCATACATTGATCTCAGTAGGAGCAGTTGACCTAGGAGACATTTTGACTTTGGCAACATTACTTCCAAAGCTGACCAGTGACATAAAGACCAGCAGCCTGACATGCAGGGGTAATGGCACTCCTGCATTTAGCCCACAGTTCATATTGTGATGCAGGAAGCTTGATCTGATTAAACAGGGTGCACAAAGACAATGTTCTTGCTCTTGTAATTCTAAAATGCTTCCTGTGAACTCTGTCAGTGACCTACTATGTAATATCGTTTCCTGGGACCAGATTGCATATCCCTTGTGCCACACAGAAATGCTTCAGACTGGAGAACCTGAAACCGTGTTTGTAAACCATCACCTTAACAACATTTGCAAATAGGAAGGAATGGAAAGCCAATACACTGGAGCAAGAACCTTAAGCCTGGTGAAATATTCAAGTTAAGCCACAAGGACCTAGGTTAGAATAATCATTCCTGGGACTCAAAAGTGTCATTTTATCCCCCCGTTACTACTGTTGTTGTTGCTGCTGCTACTGCTAATCTTAATAATGCAGTCAATGAACATTGCAAGAGTAGAGCATCTTTTGCTTGCAAAAAGTCCCAGGTTCAATCCCTGGTATCTCCATGTAGGGCTGACAGAGACCCCTGTCTGAAAGCCTAGTGAGCTGCTGCCAGTCAGTGTAGACTATACTGAGCTAGATGAGTTACACCCAAGTCCCCATTTCTTTCTTTCTCTCTCCTGAGACACAGAAAACATTGTTGGCTCCTATGTTTTCCCAAAAGTTGAAAATGTTATCCTTGATGTTGCTAGACTAAAATCTTCTCACCTTAATCTCTTTACTTTTTCATTTGAACACCGTTTTTTAAATCACTGTGCTCAGTGTGAGATTTTTACCATGGAATTAATAGTATGCTGCTAATGCTACTCCAGTCAGATAAGGAAGAGGTCAACTTGCTTGTCTGCTACTGAACCAAAACCACAAATGAAGTGTGGTAGTGTTGAGAAGTTATTCGTTCCTTCTGCCAAGATTGTCTAGGCATGCATGCAGTGGCGTAGCGTGGGGGGTGCAGGGGGGGCGGGCCGCACCGGGCGCAAAATCTGGGGTTAGGGCAAATCCATGGGTTAGGGGGCGCAAATCCACGGGTTAGGGGGCGCAAATCCACGGGTTAGGGGGCGCAAATTACTTGCCTTGCCCCGGGTGCTGACAACCCACGCTACGCCACTGCATGCATGCACTCTGACAGGGTTGTTGTGAGCTATTATTCTAGTAAATTTGGTTTTAAACTTATAAGCCAGTTTGTGGTGTTGTTTCACCTACAGATACCTGCTGGTGCTGCAGTACACCAGGGGCAGCATTGAGGTGGGTTGTGGGAGCGGGAATTAGTTCGCATCCTCACCAGTAAAATATATTTTTATTTTATTTTTTGTTTTGTTCTTTTCTTTTAGCCACTGCCAAAACTGGTGAGGTCACCCTTGTAGCACACTATGCTGGATTGGTGCGGAGAGCAGGGAAATCACAGTGTCTTTGCAGGCTTGCTGTGGCCCAACTTCCCCAATCAATACTGGTGTCCTTGTTGGAGCAAGAACAACAAATAATAGTTCAAAAAGAAATTAGAAACCCCAGCCAGTCCAGTGTTGCTTTAAGGCGCTTCTAGTCTTCCTCCGCTCACTCCCTGGGGCTAATGGCTAAGGCTTGTCTGCCAGCCAGCAGTTGCCATGGCGCTGGAAGGCCTGCAGCCTTCTGTGTATGCGCCCTGCCAGAGGGAAGGCCCTGTTGCTATGGGAACCAGAGTAACAGCCACAGGCTGGCAGGGAGAAAGAAGGCCTAGAAGTTGTGGAGCTGCTCTGGAGGCAGCAGCAGCAGCCGTAGCAGCAGCAGGAGAACCAGGCAAGTAAATGCTCAGCCAGGCTTTGTCTGCTCTCTTGGTCTGGAATGGCTGAGGATGGGCTGCTGGGCCCTGGGGCACCTGCTCAACGTCCTTGGAGACCTCCTTGCTCATGTCCTTGCTTGGACTGGTACCTGGCATTTGCACTCAAGGAACTTGTGGTGTGGGGAGAGGGTTGATTAGGCCCGGCCTTTGAACGCATGCATGGAGCAGGGACGAAAAGCCTCAGTGTTAGCAGGAAGGGCCACAGTGAGGGGTGGCCTACTGGGCTCTAGGAAGTAGCGATGGAGGAGGCAGCTGCCTCAGAAAGATGGGGTAGCATCACGAGAGCGTGTGCTTTGCATGCAGTAGATCCCACTTCCCCACAGCATCTGCAGGTAGGGCTAGCAATGGCCCCTGCCTGAAACCCTGCAGAGCCATGGCTGCCAGTAAGTAGAGATTGCAGAGCTAGATAGACCCAACGGTTTGACTCAGTATAAGGCAGCTTCCTATGTTCCTAGGAAAAACCAATTGTTCACTAAGGTGCTAGCACACTTTTGAATCCAGACAGGTTGTTATAGGGATTTGAAAGCACAAGGCTATAAGTATAAGCTATTATTTATTAAGAATACTAATAGTCTGCTCTTTAGCCTCACACAGTGCATAGCTGAACTATGGAACTCCCTTCCACAGGAGGCAGTGATGGCCACCAACTTGGATGGCTTAAGAATCATAGAATCGTAGACTTTAGAGTTGGAAGGGGCTCAAGGGTCATCTAGTTCAACCCCCTGCAATGCCGGAAACTTGCCCAACATGGGACTCAACACGGGGCTATGAATGGCTACTAGCCATGATGGTTATGCTCTGCCTCCATGGTCAGAGGCATTAATGCTTCTGAAGACCAGTTGCTGGAAACCACAGATGGGGAAAGGACTCTTGTGCTCAGGTCCTACTTGCAAGCTTCACAGGCAACTGTGAGAACAGAATGCTGGACTGGATGGACCATTAGCTCATCCAGTTCTTATGTATATGTTACAAGAGACTTTCAAAGCAGCTTACAGAAGTTTCCCAGAATAAATCATATTCAGGTTTAATATCAGGAGCAAAAATTATATGGTGTCCCTCTGGTGCTAAGTGTTCTGCCTGCCTCCCCCTCTCTGCTGCACTTTTGCTCCTTATCTATTGTGCAACAGCCCTGAGGCACGCAAGGGAGCAGGGCTGTGTAGCTGGATCTTGCTCAGGCCATGAAGGAGGCAGGTCTTCTTATAGCTTCTTAAGTGCCTCTAGACTGGAGTTCATTTATCTCCACCCTACCTCCCTGTGTTTCATTTCTGAGCCTTCTACCATATAAAGAGGCAGGGGACAGAGGAGATGTAAGCACTGATACCTTCATGTTGAAAGATTTGAAATGGAAGCAGAACATGAAAGGAGAGATCTGTTGGAGCTGGGATGCACATTTCAGGGTCACACGCAGTTGAACATCTGTATTATTGCATATAGCAGGAGGCAAAGGTGCTACAGTGGAATATTGCTACCAATGCCTTTTTGAAATGCCATCTGCTATGCTTTCAAGTTCTTATAGAGCCCTCAGATAGATCACAGTGTTTCAGTTCTTACTGACAGGAAAGAGAAAGTGTCAAAAGCAGGCAGGTAAGAACCTTGCTGTTTGCCTTTTAAATTGTCAGCTGCCATAGATAACCATATGCCTTCCTCCCAAATGAGCCTACTCACTAAAAATAGCATTTCTTTTCCTATGTATTTTTTATTATGTAGTTATATCCCATCCTTCCTGAAATGAGCTTAGAGCGGCCTACACAGTTCTCTACTCCCTCCTCCCTGTCCTTACAACAACCCTATCAGGTTGGTTAGGCTGAGAGATGATGATTGGCCCAAGGTCACTTAGTGAGCTTCATAGCTTAAGGGGGATGTGAACACAGGACTTCCCAGTCCTTCTCTGAATTCACTCGCATCCATGCCAGCTTCAACTGGATTCTTCTCCTGTTTCTGGTGTATACAGCATATAATTCCAGGGCTCCATTTAGTTGTCTTTAAAGGGGCCTCCCCACACTGTAACTTGCAAGTGTGCTTTGGAATCTGTGCTTCCAGAAATATAATATTTAAGATTATGCAGTGAATAATAAGCAATTCTTTTTTAACTAGTGTAAAGTATTTCCAGTCTGTGTTTGATAACTTGTATGGGGGGGGGGGGGGAATATGAAGACAGCAGAACAGTAGATTTTTGTATATTGGCCACTGAGATGAAATTAGTTACATTATCTGTACAAGGGCAGCGAATAATTTATGGAAGCCAGTTTTTCATAGCAGATTACTGTACAGATACTTCCAGACAGACTATATGTCAGGAGTTTGGCATATTGATTCAGTGCATCAATAGTAGTGATGATGAGTGAGCTTCCCCAGCTTGCCTTGGATTGCGCCCCCCACCCCCTGCTTTCTAGGAGAAAGCTTAAAAAAAACAGAGATCACTCCAATGTTTCAATCCTGCCCGCTCCCTGTTCCAACAAGCATCTTTCTGAACAACCTTGAGGATGTACTTAGTTCCTGCTTGGGTGCAGTGAACTTGTTTCCTAGGCTTTTTGGTTTATTCATTGAATTGGGAGGCCTAGAAAACTGTAACTCCTATGAATCGTGGCAGGAAATTACAGTCCAGCTAAGGAGAGGTCCACAAGACCTTTCCAGTAAGCCTTCCTTGCCATTTGTTCCTCCATCCCTTCACAAGGATAAGTTTCGGGGGGGAGGGATGACACTAGCACGCAAAGGTGGTTTTCTAGTAGTAGCAGTGACCTCATTACAAGCTCCATATTTCACTCCACCTGGGCCCAACATTTTACTCACCAGGGCCCAAACATCTGTTTGAACTTGAACAGAGGTGACTGGCTTTTTACCTGCACAGTGTCTCTGGGCGAAGATCTTGAACCATGTTGGCAAAGGCTACATTAAGCCATTAAGTTAGAAATGTTACAGTTTTCTCACTTTCCTTCTGTTCTTTGAGGCTGCAGATACCAATGTTCAACCAGTGATTTCTGTTTTACAGATCTTCCATTTTAAGCTACAGCTCCCTGACCACTTCCCTTTGAAACTGTATTAAGTAAATTGATTTCCCCTACGTTCTGGTCTTCTTGTTTTAGTTTATTAGCTTCTATTGCATCTCTGTCATAGGGTTCATGAAAAAACAAACAATACCTAAAATCACAGAAACCATTATACACAATCCAGCTGAAAGCCACGCATGACTTAGCTGAATAAGAGCTCAGTTAAGAGCCCATGAGCCCTTTCAAGTAAGATGTTCCTACGTGCAGATAGAAACTTGCAAGGGTGGTGCATTGCCTGCTGCATCTTCAAACAACCAGGTTCTGTTCTGATCCAATTAAACAGTCCTGGCCATTAGCAGATAGCATGGTGGGACTGGGCGGGTCATCTGACCTCCCTCCAATAAAGTCGCCATTGCATACCAGGATGAAGAGGGAGATGGAAGCAGTGACGACAAGGTCAGTGTGATGCTACTGTGTTGGAAGAACTGTTCTGACACTCCTACTAGCACATTTGCACAGCACCAACCTTGTGGTCTTCCCTCTCAGTATGCAGCAGCGACTCAGCTGGAGTGAGAGATGCAGCCACACCATGTCATCTGCTAATTGGAAAGGGGGGCTCAAGGCACCCGTTACACATCACACACAAAAGGGAGTGATAACTGGGTAATGGGAGGCTGACAATTCTGTTGTTGCTGGAATACAGAGAAACAAATATCCATGTAAATGAGAATATCAGATCTTGAGACTGCTTCTCCAGTAATTTCCACTTTGAGTTTCATATTGATATATTTTTGTTTTTTTTTTTAAATAAATTTTTATTAGAGTTTTACAAGAGAAAAAAAATAAAAATTTACAGAATAAAAAAAAAGAAAAACCACAGATAAAAATAGACAATACAAAAAAGAAAACGCACAAAATACACAAAAAACAGCTAAATAAGAAAAAAAAAGAAATTAAAAAGATAAAACAAATCCATTTTTCTCAATATCCTCAAAGTCATATGCTTGTATCCTTGACCTCCTCACACCTCCCCCCTTTTGAGTTCCCATTTTCATACTTAATTCAGCAAATTCTTACCCTTTTTCAAATATCTTAACTTTGTGTCATCACATATTATACCTCAATATTTTCAACCATTCATCAATACATTTTTTACATAATCTTATTAACTTTTGTCACTAGTTACCACTTATTACCAATCCAAGCATAATTTTAACATTCATTAATTTTACAGTATTTCCGAAGATAGTCTTTAAATTTCTTCCAGTCTTCTTCC
The DNA here is from genome assembly GCF_964270895.1 of Podarcis filfolensis. NCBI lineage: Eukaryota > Metazoa > Chordata > Lepidosauria > Squamata > Lacertidae > Podarcis > Podarcis filfolensis. The sequence goes on along the minus strand of NC_139611.1, from coordinate 52,628,300 downwards.
ACCAACTCTTCTCCCAGGTCTCGGATTCTGCCAGTCATTTCCGCCAATTCCATATAGTCCATCAGCTTCATCTGCCACTCTTCCAGGGTGGGTAGCTCTTGTGTCTTCCAATACTTTGCGATGAGAATTCTTGCTGCTGTTGTTGCATACATAAAGAAAGTTCTGTCCTTCTTTGGCACCATTTGGCCGACCATGCCCAAGAGAAAGGCCTCTGGCTTCTTAAGGAATGTATATTTAAATATTTTTTTCATTTCGTTATAGATCATCTCCCAGAAAGCCTTAATCTTTGGGCACGTCCACCAAAGGTGAAAAAATGTTCCTTCATTTTCTTTACACTTCCAACATTTATTATCGGGCAAATGATAGATTTTTGCAAGCTTGACTGGTGTCATGTACCACCTGTATATCATTTTCATAATATTCTCTCTTAGGGCATTACATGCCGTAAACTTCATACCTGTGGTCCACAACTGTTCCCAGTCAGCAAACATGATGTTATGACCAACATCTTGTGCCCATTTAATCATAGCAGATTTAACTGTTTCATCCTGCGTGTTCCATTTTAGCAGCAAGTTATACATTCTTGAAAGTGTTTTAGTTTTGGGTTCTAACAATTCAGTTTCCAGTTTTGATTTTTCCACCTGGAAGCCTATTTTTTTATCCAAATTATAGGCCTCTCTTATTTGAAAATAATGCAGCCAATCTCGCACCTTATCTTTTAATTTCTCAAAACTCTGCAATTTCAATTTATCTCCTTCTTGTTCCAATATTTCCCAATATTTCGGCCATTTGGCCTCCATATTGGACTTTTTCAGTGCCTTTGCTTCCATTGGTGACAACCACCTTGGGGTTTTATTCTCCAGTAAGTCTTTATATCTTAGCCAAACATTAAACAATGCTTTCCTGACAATATGGTTTTTGAATGCTTTATGAGCTTTGACCTTGTCGTACCACAAATATGCATGCCACCCAAAAACGTTATTGAAACCTTCTAAGTCCAAAATGTCTGTGTTCTCAAGAAGCAGCCATTCTTTCAGCCAACAAAATGCGGCCGATTCATAATAAAGTTTCAGGTCTGGCAGGGCAAATCCGCCTCTTTCTTTAGCATCAGTTAGTATTTTAAATTTTATTCTAGGCTTCTTGCCCTGCCAGACAAATCTAGATATATCTCTCTGCCACTTCTTGAAACAGTCCATCTTGTCCAAAATTTGCAAAGATTGAAACAAAAATAACATCTTTGGCAATACATTCATCTTAATAGCCGCAATTCTACCCAACAGGGAAAGCTTCAGGTTTGACCATATCTCTAAATCTTTCTTCACTTCTAACCAACATTTCTCATAGTTGTCTTTAAATAAGTTTAAGTTCTTAGCAGTCATGTTAACCCCCAAATATTTAACTTTCTTTACTATTGTTAAGCCTGTCTCCTTCTGAAACCTTTCTTTCTCAATCGGTGTTAAGTTTTTCTCAAGAACTTTGGTTTTTGACTTGTTCAATTTAAAACCAGCCACCTGACCAAATTCTTGAATCAATTCCAAAACCCTTTTCGAACTAGATTCTGGCTCCTGTAATGTTAAAACTAGGTCATCTGCAAATGCTTTCAATTTGTATTGCTTGGCTCCGACCTGAATACCTTTAATCAAACGGTCCCTTCTAATCATGTTCAATAATACCTCCAGGACTGAAATAAAGAGCAATGGGGAAATTGGGCAGCCTTGTCGTGTACCTTTCTCTATCTTAAATTCCTCTGTCACCACATTGTTAACAATTAGTTTAGCCTTTTGTTCTGAGTAAATTGCACTTATACCATTCTCAAACCCTTGGCCCACCCCCATCCCCTGAAGATTTTTCTTCGTAAAGCACCAAGAAATATTATCAAAGGCTTTCTCCGCATCTATGAAAATTAAAACTGCTTTGGTATTTATGTTCACTTGCAGCTTCTCCAAAATGTTAATTATATTCCTCGTATTGTCCGACAAGTGTCTACCCGGGAGAAAGCCAGCTTGGTCCTTATGGATCTCTTCCAATAGTACTTTTTTTAACCTATTAGCCAAAATGTCAGCAAATATTTTGTAATCCACATTAAGCAGGGATATGGGGCGGTAGTTCTTAAGTTGCGTCTTTTCAGACTCAGTTTTCGGTATAAGTGTAATATAGGCTTCCTGCCACGACTCCGGTGCCTTTTTCCCCTCTAAGATCTCATTGCAGACCTCCTTTAGTGGCTGAATTAACCAATCTTTCAAAACCCTATAATATTTGGAGGTTAAACCATCTGGTCCTGGAGATTTACCCAACTGCATATTCTGAATGGCACCCTCCACTTCCTGTTCTGTAATTTTATCACTCAACATTGTCTTTTTTTCTTGAGAGATTTTTTGTAGTCCATTTTTCCTCAGGAATTGGTCTAGCTCAGCCTCTTTCTGTGGCCCTTGTGTATATAGTTGTTTAAAATATCTCTGGAAGCAGTTTTTAATTTCCAATGGATTCTGTATGATCTTTCCATTTACCTCCAAATTTGTAATAGTATTTAATTTCTGTCTTTTCTTCATCTGCCATGCTAGCAGTTTCCCACATTTGTTGGCCGATTCAAATGACTTTTGTCTCATCTGCTTAATTTTCCATTCCACCTCCTGATTTATCATTTTCATATACTGTACTTGATATAACTTAATTTCTCTCAGAATCTCTTGCGATTTTGGTTTTGCTCTTAATTTCTTCTCTCCTTCTTTTATTTTTTCCAAAAATTTTTCTTTTTTCTCATTTTGGGTTCTCTTCTTTATTACATTCTGTTGGATCAAAAACCCTCTCATAACCGCTTTGCCTGCGTCCCAGATTGTCCTTTTTTCAACCGTAGTGTTCAGATTTATCTCAAAGTAATCTCTCAAAGTTTTTTGGGCCTTCTTAATCACCTCCTGGTCTCTAAATAGGGTGTCATTCATCCTCCATCTGTAGGAACCGATTGGCGTTAGTTTCATCTCCATCTTCACTGCATTATGGTCGGAGCAAGTTTTTGGGCAAATTTCCACTTTTCGTGTCTTAGGTGCCAGTCCTCTAGTTATCCATATTTGGTCAATTCTTGTCCAGGTCATATTGGCTTCAGAGAAGAATGTTCCCTCTCTTCCCAGGGGGTTCTTAGTTCTCCAAATGTCAATCAAGTCCATATTGTCAGCCAATTCAAAAAAGGTTTTTGGTAATCTGCCATCTTTAGTTACCACCTGTCTCTGCGACTTGTCCATGTTTGTAGATACCACCCCGTTCATGTCTCCCATCATAATGATGTTATAGTCCAGATAGTCCAACAATGTCTCATGCAATTTCTTAAAAAATTCAGACTTCCCCTCGTTTGGTGCATACACTCCTACGATCAAATATTTTTCACCTTGTGATTGAATCTCGATTGCAACAAACCTTCCTTGTTCATCTTTAAAAACCAATTTCGGTGATAGGCTTTCTTTAGCATAAATAACAACTCCTCTCTTTTTGACTTTGTCCGATGAAATAAATTCTTGGCCCAATCTTTTATTAATAAGGACTTTTCTATGAAGCCTTACCACATGGGTTTCCTGTAAACAAATTAAGTCCAATTGTTCCTTTTTCAATATATGAAATACTTTCCTCCTCTTCTCCGGAGAGTTAAAACCGTGAATATTCCAACTTAGTAATTGCAGAGACATGATGTGTTTATTTTAGTTTCCTCCAACTGCTCCCAAAAGCTCGTCCAGTTCTTGCGGTGGTATCTTTCTTTTTGATTTGTCAGGTCCCAAGGGTGGTGGTGCTATGTCTAAAACTCCTGGTCTCTGGTCTCTTGGCACTTCTGTCGCTTCTTTTTGTAAGTCTTCTTCGAAATCTCTCAAAAATCTTTCCTTGTCTTCCACTGATCTGATTCTAAACTTTTTCCCTTTAAAGGTAAAAGACAGTCCCTGGGGGAATTCCCATCTAAAGGCTATGCAGTTTCTTCTCAGTAGGGCCACCAAGTCTCCGTAATTGGTTCTCAAGTCCAAGAGATATTTCGGTATATCCTTAAAAATCTCAACTCTGGAATCGTTGATCTCTAAGGTCTTCTGAAAGTGTGCACTCAATATTTTATCCCTCTCTTCCTTCGAACGGAGGGTCACCAAACAGTCTCTCACCCTGTTTTTCCTCCCCCCTCTTCCAAGTCTAAAAGCGCTCACTATCTTAAAATCTTTTTCCAGCTCCAAATTCCAAAATTTCACAAATTCCTGTGTAAGATAATCACTCAAATTGTCCTTTTCAAGTTCCGGCACGGCTCTGATCCTCAGGTTTGTCTGTTTTTCTTTCAATTCGATCATAGACAATAAAGCCTGGTGATCCCCAATCTGTTTACGCATAGGTTTAATTTCTTCCTCTACAGCCACAACTTTTTCTTTTGCTTCCTCAGCTATTTTTCTAGTAGACGCAGATTCCTCCAGCAATTTTTCAATAGCTTTTGTATTTGAATTAATACTGGCTGTGTTCCCTTCAATTTTAGTTGATTGGTCTGAGACCTGTTTACTTAGGCCTTCCAATTTCTCATAAATTTTATTCAGTACAGATGTAAATTCCCCTTCTGAGGCCATTCCTTTTATCTCGGTTTGCCCCGAATCTTCCTCCTGAGTCACAGGGAGGCCGGGTACAGATGCTCTACGTTGCTGGGAGACTGTACTAGACTGTTGCACTCTGCCCTTGGATCTTGTTGCTCTTTGTTCAGTCATCCCCTTTTTATCTTTCAGTCAAGGTCAGTCCCACGGTCTGGCTTTACTGTGGAAATTCCCCAATGTCAGCAATGGAAAATTTCCCCAGCTAGATGCACTCTTCAATAGTCCTCTAGGGGGACACTGTAGCAGCCATAAAGTTCACAGTAACAAAGTACTTTCCTAAGTTTCCATGTCCCCTCCAATATAAACAAGCAACAGTTTCCAATCCAAAGAAGACTCTCAAATGTATCACCTTGCAGAGTTAAATCTTAAATGTAGCAATGTTCATAGGTAGTGCAAGTCCAAATGTAACAGTCCTCATACACCTGGCAGTCCGTTCCCAGGGATTTCAAAAGACAGCTTTATTATTAAGTTTCCCAGAAGAAATAAAGTCACTTTCCTTTCTTTCCCCCCTCTCCTGATCTGGGGGGGGGGGAATTCTTTCGTTCTAATGCTTGAATTTAAAGTTCTTAAGTCACCACTTTGAAGTACTAGTGTAGGAACGTCTTTGCTTTGATCTTTCACAAAGCGGAAAGGCGGACTTCCTGTTTACACCTTCCCGCTTCAGTGCCAAATTCTCAAATTTTTCTCTTCAAATCCAGTTCTTTTAAAATCACCTACTCACGGATAGTCGTTTAGCAGCCAAATTTTCACAGGAAAAAGGTCAGCGCTCTCCAGCAACAGCTACGCGGCTTCACCCCGCAGAAGCAGCAGTCGACTCATAGCACCGCGCCGCTCCCGTTACGCTCCGGAACCCCTTGCGGGGCTCCCTCGCTGAATCGGGGGGCGCTAATGGTGCCCGCCGAGTCCCACGCTCGCAGGCTCCTTCTGCCTGCGATTTTCAGCCGGGTCTCCGCTTCGCCGTAGCGGACAGACCCACTTTCTGCGGAGCTTCTCCCTCCTACTCAGAAGGAGACCGCCATTGCCGTTGGCGCCGCCTCCGGAAGTCCCATATTGATATATTTTTGAAGGGAAATAATTGGCAGCCATTCTCAGTTCAGTGATGGTCAGGATTGAAACTCAAGCAGAATTGTGAATTCCAGGAGACTTTTTTCTCACTGTTTAAACCAAGTTTGTTGTTGTTCTTATTCCAGAGGTTCTGACAGATTAATCAAAGATGCTAACAGACCGAGTCCAGAAATCCTTGGGTCCCCACAAGTTCTCAGAAGAATTTCAAAGCAAGGTGGTGGTACCTCACATCCCAAAACTGGTCAAAGAAGAAAAGAAGCATGCCCCAGTATGTTTGCTTGCGCTCAGCTGATCTAATACCTGGCCAAGTCATTGAATCTGCCTTTGTGATAATGACTCCTGAACACCTTTTAGTTTGACATGCCTTAGAGCTTATCCACATTTACCTTTCCTCCATGCTTTCCAGGCATGGTGAACACTTTAAAGCACCATGTTCTGGCACCCCCTTTTTCTCTCTGGAGCTTTCCCCTCAAAAAACTGCTCTTTAAAGCTGAATTGGAGCAAATGGCAATCCGTGGAAAATCCACATTGCCATTTGTTGTGCTTCGGCTTTTAAGACTGGGCTTTTGCACAAAAAGCTCGGGGGTGGGGAGGTCCTTGAACATGGAGCTTTAAAGTGCACACCATGCTGGGAAAGAGTAGGACAAAAAGTAAATCTGAATAAATCCTTAATGTGAGACAGTAAGCAAAAGACAGTGCATTTTAAATACAATGTCCATTTTAGATCAGGATGGACAGAAAGTAGATGAGCATCTTCTGGGTGAGTTTGCCGTAGATTGGCAAGGAGGACTTCTAACTTCCAGCTGTTTAGTGCTAGGAGAGAAAAAAATGTATCTTCCCACCCCCTGCCCCCCAAATTAGACTGATTGCAGAAATAAAGCCTGTGGTGACCAGGAGTGCATTTCTGTGCATAACAACTGTGGGCTCAGTTTACTTCTAGTGTTCAAAATTAATTCCTGGGCTCAAAATTGTTTCTTTCTAAGACTATGACGTTTGCACCAGGCTGGTAGATCTCAGGGTTCTAGTAGAATAAGAACAGCAGATCCTGCAATCTGGACATCTGTCCCCTCCTGTTTTTGGTGATGTTTAGGCTTTATGTTCTAAAAACAGAAAAACCTGTCACTGATTAAAGTACCCCTTAGTGTGTACTGAAGACCAGAAGGAGACTCATTGAGGCGGAGAGAGACAATGATTCACCAGTATATGATGGATTGTGTGTGTGTTGTTAAGTCTATAAGTTTTCCCCTCCAAAGTTTGAGGAAGAGAGCTTCCGCTCGTTCCCTTTGCTTGTTCTTTTGCTCCCTACATAGGAGCAAGAAGACAAGGTTATCAACACACGTCAAAACCACTTGTACTAATGAGGCATGGCAGAAGTCAATAGGAAGGGAGTTCCGCAGTTTTGGGGTAATCACAGACAAAGATGCACACAGTTTGATAAATTATTATTATCAGTGGCGTAGCGTGGGGGGTGCGGGGGGGGCCGGCCGCACCGGGCGCAACATCTGGGGGTTAGGGGGCGCAAATTCACGGGTTAGGGGGCGCAAATCCACGGGTTAGGGGTGCAAATTACTTGCCTTGCCCCGGGTGCTGACAACCCATGCTACGCCACTGATTATTATATAATTGCTGTCCCACTTTCCTTATTAGTTTGTGAGACACAAAGTGGAAAACGAGCTTATGCTTTTCAAACATTCCCACCCTGTCCCCGGCTGCAACTCTCAGCCAGTTTATTTGTCATTCTGTACATGAGCCAAAGTATTTTATTGTGTCCCTCGCCCTTTAAGCATCTAGAGAAATTAGCCCTACCAAAATCCCACAATCTCTCTCTAAAATAGCAATGGGATTTAATTACTTTGTGCCTTAACTGCTGACTTTGTTCAGCACAAGAGAGAAATCATGCGGACATCTGAAAATCTTGCAAGCAGGTGCCATTTCCAGTAAGAGTTCGTTTAAGATAGGTAGAATGGAAGTCCTGCATCCTGAATTTTAAATGTTTCAGCAGGAAAATTAATGGAGGTCTAGGATTCAGCAGTGAACACATATTAATCAGAAGTGCTTAACAAGGAAAGCCTTTCTTAACTCAGGCATTTATGTGGTCTTTGTTTTCAATTGCAGTTGACTCCATCTGCCTTCCTGAAAGCAATGACTCTAACGACGGAGCAGATGCTGGCAAACACCCATGAGGTGCGCCGGCCTCGAATTGTGCAGCTTCTGGACATGAGCGAAACCTCACACCAGAAGGTATCTCTTCCACATTCACCCCTATTTATTTATGACATAGCACATTAACATAATTATATACTTGCTGGCTGATGGGAGTTGCAGGCTCAAACATCTGGGGGCACCAAGTTGAGGAATGCTGATCTAGTTGTTCAGCCTGTAGATTTGCAGTCCTAAGAGGGTTCTAGTGCCATCATCCAAAAATGTCTGACCAAAGTTTGCTATGGATGTCCAGTGCCTTTGTTATCTATTTTTAACGCTATATGTTAAAAACTGGTAGTCCACACATTCTTGTACGTTTGATTTAATATCAGTTGTGCTTGCTCCTTCCAAATAATTGCCACAACCTTCCTATTCACTACCATCAACAAGACTGGTAGTTCTTTTTTCTCATGTCTCTGACATGATGCTGAAAGAGACCCGTAGAATGAAAGTGTGCTTTCATTAAGAGAGGCAGCCACAACAAACCATGCTTGTTGCGGCCTAGGATAAATATTATGGGCTAGTTTCTTAAATTACTGTCCAGTGTATAACTCCAATTACTGTTTATTTAAGGTAATTATTATCATTTACTCCCATAAGTCCTAGAGCTGAATCATGAAAGTGTGCAATCCTATGCATACTTTCCTCTGAAGGCAGCCCTGTTTAGGGAAGTTTTTAACGTTTGAAGTTTTATTTTGCTTTTAGTGTTCTGTTGGGAGCTGCCCGGAGCTGCTGGGGAAACCCAGCCAGCTGGGCAGGGTATAAATATTATTATTATTATTGTTATTATTATTATTATTATTATTATTATTATTATTATTATTATTATAGTATTGAACACAGGGTGACTTGCTGCTGAGTGAACATTTGTGGGCTTTGGTTCTGAAGTTGGTAATTTGCCAGCAGCAGCAGACTGATGATATGTTGCCTGGTTAAACAGCCTGGAAGAGACGAACTTATGAAGGCTAAGCAGGAGATGGTGGTACACAATGGCACTGAGGCATAACCAGAGAAAACAGGACTAACTAACCCATGTAATAGGTCTGCTACACTTCCCTGAATGCCTGAAGTTGTACCTTTCCTTTGGGGCAGAATGGCTCCACTCTGAGTGGCGCTGGCCTGTCCTGCTTCCCAGTCCTGCGACTGCCAGGCAGCATTTACATGTATCCCTTTGTGTCTTCTTCAGTTCTCTTCTGTTGATCTGGACCAGTCTCTGTTTCAACCATTCCCGTCAGAAGTGATTTTCCAGAATTATGCCCCTTGTGAGATGTATGAAGTGCCACTAATTCTGAGGAACAATGACAAGGTATGACATGTCAGTGAAACTGTAAAGTAGTTTTGAGGTGGGATGCAGGGAGAGAAAGCACGATGGCTGGAGTATTCTTTCTCTTCTTCCCAGTGAAATAACTCTCCTGGCAAACTTTTCAGTGCCTATGTCCCATTTTAACTTCCTCTTTAGCCCTTGTTGTTTGCTATCTAGTTGATCTAAGGACTGAGAGGATGGCCTGGTGAGGCTTTGCTGAGGTTTCGATAAAAGCGGTGTCCATTTTGATACCAAAAAAGGTTGCTATGTCATTTATTGTTTCCTATGCCCCTACCATGGTGACTCCAGGCTTACTGCAACTGGGCTCACAATTCACATATCTGTGATCTATGGATCTTAACAAGAACCAAAGTAAACAAACTATCAATGGAAATGATATATGTATCTACAGAGCTGCTTTTTCTTTAAATGCAAAGGATTTAAAGGCAGGATGCACCTGTACAGTGGTACCTCAGGTTAAGTACTTAATTCGTTCCGGAGGTCTGTACTTAACCTGAAACTGTTCTTAACCTGAAGCACCACTTTAGCTAATGGGGCCTCCCACTGCTGTCGTGCCGCCGGAGCACGATTTCTGTTCTCAGCCTGAAGCAAAGTTCTTAACCTGAAGCACTATTTCTGGGTTAGCGGAGTCTGTAACCTGAAGCGTATGTAACCCGAAGTGTATGTAACCCGAGGTACCACTGTATTTTTGATTGCATGTTTTATTAAATGTTGTGAAGTTAAATGATGTAAGTCCTTTCCAAAAGGGCAACCAGATTCCTTAGTGAAGATTTGTTTTTTTGTGCTCCCTCTGAATGTCATAATCTTTTCAGATCTCATTCTCACAAATATATACTGTACAAGGCTTGCTTGATCTTTCTTATTGCTTATGACCATTCTGAGATGGCATAGTCATGAAACTGAAGTCTGCTCAGTGCCTGGGATTCCTATGAATGCTGCTGTGAGTTCCACCACAGAAGGAAGGATATAGAGGCGATAAATAAATGGAGCTTGTTGAACACTGAAAGTAGAGTAGCCCACAGCTTCTCAAGTGGCCATTTTTTCCCTTCATGGCTCAAAGGCTCCTTCATGGCTCCTTCAGGACTGTGTTTTCACCAAAAGTCCTGTGCTGCTGCCTGCAGCATGTGTACTCTTTGCTTAACTGAGCAATCATGATCAGATTACATGCACACTGCATCCCTTATGCTTTGTCCATCAAGTAATAGATTGCCTCCAACTGTCAGAAATGGCTTCCCTGCCCCTCAGCTGCCAGCATCCATTTAGCTAGTTTCCTTCCAGCACTTGGCTTTAAGCTGCTGTTGAAAGGAACAGCTGGCCCTTTAGTGGTTGTTTGTGCAGAGTTTGCCCCAAATTAGCAAAAGTATGACTTACATATTTGTTCTAGTGTTCAATCAGTGTTAAATTTGCTGTCATTTCTATCTTTGCTAAGGAAAGGAATAATGTGTTGAATAATTTGGCATTTAATTATAATGTCATGTAGCATGTTTATGGACTGGTTGAAAAACACATCCACCCAATTTGAAATAAACGTTTTGCCTCTGTTCTGAAATTGTTCCCAAATGTGAGCTGGTGGGGCATTTCACCTAGTCCTGGGAGGGCACTTCAGTTTCAGTCTTTGCTTTCCTGGAAGCTGCTTCTTGAAGTAAGGTTTTCAAGCCGTGCTGTGTCAATGAAAGGAGGAAAAACCTGATAGGCCAAAAACATTTACATGTCATTTAGGATATGGGGCTGTATCAGTTGTTGTCTTGTCAGTGGCTGCTGACTGTCTTTCCCCCTTAGTGTCACCATAATTATGCTTTTCTTTCTTCCAATCCTCCATGGAGAATGTGGGACACCACCACGCTGAGAGCCTCCTCCTGCCAGTGGTCCATATCATGGGCAGGACCCAATGAATTCCCCATTTTCTTTGGGCTGAGAATGGAGCCAGTTTTAATTAAACAAATGCTGCTTAGAGGAGCATTACACTGCACAGATAACGCATATCCACACTGTCTGCCTTCTTGGACTGCCTGTCTCTCTACCTCCAAACTTCTAAATTTGGCAACTTGTGGAATTCCGTGTGGGGCAGTGTAGTGCTTGTCCATGATTGGCTTTGACAGTTTACCAGCTCCACCCCACCTGACCCTGACTTTCTTTGCTGCATCTCTCTTGGCCCACAAAAATAGTTCACAGGGAACTGGAAGAGTCTGGGGGGTGGGGGGGAACACTTGCTAAAAGAGGAATCCAGTGGGAATTGTCATCAGGAAAGTTATATTGATGAAGATGAAGCAGAAAACATACTAAAGGAGAATATTGAAGGTCTGAATGTTTTCCTTGATACTTTGCAATAAATGTGCTAGGAATGAACAGAAGGGCAGCATGAACAAACAAGGAAGTGTGAAAAGTAATCAAAGCCCTACAGTTTTGTGATTAAATACTGCAGGAAGATGGTGAAAAGTTTAGAAATGCAGCAGCATAGAAGCAATGCAAACATGTGCAGCACCAAATATAAGGAAATACGATTTGGAGACAAATGAATACTTTACTGGGAGAATAGCTAATAGGGAGATCACTGATGCAGAAGCCCAAAGTGGATGCAATGTGGTTTTGCTAATACATCTTGTGTAATTTTATTATGACAAGGTTTTTATCTGCAGCCTCAACTGAAGAGCACAGTGTCTATGTCCAGAGGGCACAACACTGAATGTTAGTAATAGAAGAATATTGGAAATAAGACTAAGAGAGATGATGTTTTTTCACAATACCAAAGAGCCTAGGGGGGATAATTTTGCAAGTTTCTTTCATCCACACCTCAGTTCAGGTGATATATTTGGGTGTGAATTTATTTAGCCCTATTGGTTTCAGTAGGATGAAATCATTCTAAAGCCGAGTTGTGGTGAATCAGGCTGCAGTGTAATTAAATCTTATTAATGCTTGCAAACAGACAAGTGTTAAAAATAAATACACATACTCCCCGCCGCTACATATAAGGTTGAATACAAATGGTGGTCCTTCCTTTCCCATCCATAGCTGTCAACTTACAGATTTGAAAATAAGGGACCAGCAGCCAAAATAAGGGACCTGCAGCCTCACCTGTTCCAGGCTTCCTGTCCTCCTGCAGTCTGGTCAAACTCATGCTGGTAGCTTCGAGAACACTGTCCAACCAACTTTGCAACCAGAGGTTCAACTGAATAGAATCTGAATCACATGCACCACAAGGCCTATGCAGCCTCAACTTAAGATGGCTCCCCGGCCTGGCTTTGCACTGCAAAGTTTGCAGCAGCACGTGCAACAAAATGGCATCCAGCATTCAAAACCCCCCTCAGCTTGCATTAACTAGCCACACACAAGGCATGCAAGCTCCCCCCCCCCCCAGTCGTTCTTAGACTTCTTATTCGGTGAGCAACACAGCCAAGCAACACAGTTGGAGCCTCCCTCCTCCCTGGCCGGCAGGGAGGGAGGGAAAGGAGCTGCTTCCTTTGAAATTTAAGGGACATCATTTAAGGGACATCCATCAATAAGGGACAGCAGCGGGACATGGCGCTGGAATAAGGGAATGTCCCTTCAAATAAGGGACACTTGACAGCTATGTTCCCATCTGGCTCTGGTGTTTTTCCTAGCTTTTTGGAGACTGCTGGTGGTGGTATTTGGGTTAGGATTAGAGATATCTGAGCCTTTTACTGTGATGTTTGTGCATATACTAGTCATTGCCCTCCTTACTGCTCTATTGCAGCAGGCCTTTGACAAGGGTGGTGCTGTGAGCTCCTCTTGATTGCATGGTTGTGAACTGTGTGTGAAGGGGATGTGGACTAGGAATCGTGGAATCATAGAATCTTAGAGTTGGAAGGGACCCAAAGGGTCATCTGGCCCAACTCCTGTAGTGCAGGAATCACGGGAAAGAATCCCTGACAGATGGCTATCCAACCTCTGCTCTTACTGTCAGAAAGTTCTTCCAGCTGTTTCGTCAGAATGTCCTTTCTTGTAACTCAAATCCATTGGTTCAAGTCCTACCCTCCTGAGCAGGAGAAAACAAGCTTGCTCCATGTTCCATGTGGCAGCCATTTAGGTATATGAAGATGGCTATTATATCACCTCTCAGTGTTCTCCACACTAAACATACCAAACTCTCTTAATTGTTCCTCATAAGGCTTGGTTTCAAGACTCTTTATCATCTTGGTCACCCTCCTCTGCACACGTTCCAGTTTATCAATATCTTTCTAAAACTGTGGTGCCCACAAGTGGACACAGCACTCCAAGGCAGACTAGAGCAGTACTAATACTTCCCTTACTGATGTCATTGTGGTTTTCCTGCCATTGCTGCACATTTGTTGGTACCATGTATGCTGTCAGAGACTGGCTGGATAAGGACTGGATAAGTGGTGGGAGTCACCTGTCCAATAGCGCCCCCCCCCCGGAGGGCACAGAAAATGACAACTTAGATACTGGATCCTGGTGGTGGGACACTGAAGAGCAGTCTACAGAAGGGACAAGCTGGGAGGTTCTAGAAGCAAGGGGGTTGAGTGATCAAGAGGGGTCAGGAGAAGGAGGGCCTTCCAGGACAGGGTTAGAGGCTGAGAGTCACAGTGTGAGCACAGATTCAGACCAAGAGGAGTCAGAGGTGGGCCCTGCTACACAGCAGCAGGACAGTCTCAGTCCTGCTTGCTTGCCTCCTGCTCTGACACCCCGCTCGAGGAGAGTCGTGCAAGTTGCTAAGCAACAGGCCAGACAGGCCCAGAGGAGGAGCTTGCCCCCTTGTTGCAGCCTTTGCCTGCTTGGGAGGAATCTAGAATGAAAGGCTAGAGGGGGAATGGCGGAGGTAGTGGTCAGTTTCAGCAACGTCTTAGCTGGATTAAGGCAAACCAGAGGACTCCGCTGCGTTGTTATTTTCTGTTAAGAAAAAGTTAATTGCCTTCTGTGCCTTCCATGTGTGTGCCTGTGCTGTGGTTGACCTGGATCATTGACAGCTCCTTGACATATGCATGGATAAAGGTGGGCTGTCTTGGTGCACAGCATCATGTTTGGTGAGGAGCAGCAGAGTTACCAGGGATGTTCTCAAGGCTGCAGCTTAGCACTTATTTCTCCAGTAATTCTTGTGCTACCTCACTTGTGCTTACTGCTGTAAGTGCATAGGATTACTTTACCAGCACTATACTGATGTAGCTGGACCAGCCCGCCTAGGTTGTTTGCTGCTAGAATACAGAATTTGTCTCTCATGGTAAGGCTGGTTAATTTTATTCATCTATTTGAATCATGGCAAAATATTTTTTCTGCATTTCTTATAGATCCCTCGGCTGGTGAAAGTTGTTCTGGAGAGTTCACCTTACTTCAGAGTCATAAGCCCCAATGATGTGTGTAACAAAGTTGCACCTGGCATGCATTCGACATTCCGCATCCTCTTCACTCCTGAAGAGAACAAGGTAAGACCATCGCCTCTCCTGCTGGGAAATCTGTGTTTCTGTTTAAGGCTGCATGGCAAAGAAAGATGGAGGAGACTGGGAGCCAAAGAGCCTAAGCCTGAGACTAGCAGGCCTTTTCACATAGCCCTGCAGTTCAGGCTCACCCTTTGTGGAATGTATGGCATTTCTCATTTCCTCCTATTGTCAGCGTCACCCTCCTTGAACACACAATTGGCAGAAGGACTTCTCAAACAAAAGGAATAAATCAGAGAAAGAGAAGTTGGTAGTTGGGCATGTGCACTCGGGATGTTTGAAGAGGAACACAATGTATAGGAGCTGATATGCTAATGCTGCACTCTGCCATTCATTTGCTCATTCTATCTCTGGCTCTCTTAATGAGCTAGTATGGGCAAGGATCAAGGACACAGGTGGCTGGCCTCAGATACCCATGAATCTTGTCTAACTTGAACAAATGGAAACATTAAAGAGATGAATAAAAAATTCATTTATTGAGGCCCAAGGATATGGACAAGGCTGCCTTGATCCTTTGCCTTTTATCATCTTGCACAAGGATCAGGAACCTGTCTCAGCCTGAGGGATACATCTGGGTAACTATTCCGGGACCATGTGCCAGTGGTGGGTGGGGCCTGAGGCAAGCGTGGGTAGGGCAATGAATATAAATTTTACGTTTGTACAGTGGGTAGTTTCTTCACATATTCACATGGATCCGTTCACATGTAACAGGAAGCCAAACTATGGCTTAGCACAATTCATAGGCTCCTAGAGAGCAGATTGCAACTGCTTTGCTCCACTATTTCTCCTGCTGTGCATGAAGACATGGTTTGGCTTAGTCTGTTGTCTGAACTCAGGTTCATGGCTTGTCTCCTCCAGAGAAATCAAAACTGTAAGCCAATAACAATACTTGTTTGCAGCTCCTGGTTTGTCCAGAGAGACAAATCAGCTCCTTTTGTAAAATGGCTCCCGGAGAGTCATTGCAGGTGTTTGCAGTGAGACCCTAATCAGAGGTTAAAGTGAGTCCAGGTGTCATTTTTCTGGGGCAATTGGGTGTGTCAGTAGATCCTGCAATACTATGCTGTTCACCTTGAAGATCTCTTCTGGCATCCGCTGTGGTGGAGGGATGCTGAGTCCCCAGAAGTAAGGCTTCTCACTTGCATATTATTCTTTCTCTCCAGGATTATTTCCATGAATTAACCTGCATTACTGAAAGGGAAAAGTTTATTGTCCCTATTCGAGCCATTGGTGCCAGAGGCATTTTGGATTTCCCAGACAAGCTGAATTTCTCCACCTGCCCGGTCAAGTACAACACACAGAAAACACTGCTTGTTCGTAACATTGGCAACCGAGAGGCCCGCTATCAAATCACTACACAGAGGTAAAACCTTGAGATTTTCTGTCTGGGTTAGAAGGTTTCAGATTATGGAATGTGACATCAGTAATAGCCAGAGCATGAGACAATGACTTCCCTCCGCCCCCCCCCCCCCGATTTAAATATATCTTTATTGTATGTACAGTGGTACCTCAGGTTACAGACGCTTCAGGTTACAGATGCTTCAGGTTACAGACTCCGCTAACCCAGAAATAGTACCTCGGGTTAAGAACTTTGCTTCAGGATGAGAACAGAAATCGTGCAGCAGTGGCATGGCAGCAGCGGGAGGCCCCACTAGCTAAAGTGGTGCTTCAGGTTAAGAACAGTTTCAGGTTAAGAACGGACCTCCAGAACGAATTAAGTTCTTAACCCGACGTACCACTGTATTTTCATTTTTCTGTATAATAAAGGAGACAATGACTTCAGTCAAACATGTTTAAAGTTACTGAGCAGGTTGCCATAGGCTACAGGAAATATTTCTTGTGCTTTAACCTAGGGGAATTTGGGCCAGCCACACCTTAGAAATAGACCACTGACATGGTTTGGGTCTAACACAGCTCTGCGTAAGTGAGAGCTAAGAAGGCTGGAGTGCTGGTGCTGTGGGTGTGGCTTAGACTTAAGATATCATTGGGTACCGATGGCTTTAACTGCTCCCTAGCTTTCATTTTGTCTTATCTAGGTGAGCTCTGCATTGAAAAGAGCTCCCTGCTTATGCCCTTGTATTCCACGTGAGTGGGTCTGGAATATCCAGTCTCGTTTTTGTACTTGCAGCCTAAGGACATAAGAAGATGACTCTGGCTGCTAGTTAAGATCAAAGACTCACCTCTTCAGGCATCTTGTTCTCACAGTGGCCAAAAACATGCATCTGAGAAGCCCTCAAGCAGGACCTGAGGGCAACTGCAGCAGTTGGTCCACTTGAATCCAGAGGCTGTCTCTGATATGAAGATAGTTGAGAATGGTCAGTGCTGCTCATTGACATGCCTTGAAAGAGAGGGATAAATACACCTTTTAGATCTCTTTAGCCCTCTGGCTGGGAGTACAAAAGCCCAGTTGAAAAGTTTTACAAGATCACTAAACCATGTTAACCAGGCTTGAATAGGCGGCCCTAGTAAAAAAAAAAATGAGCTTGATCCTGACCAAGGTAATTGCAATTAGTTCCCATTGAAATCCATGGGCTTCAGATTAATTTGTCCCATTGATTCCAGATTTCTCCTTTGCATTTCAGACCATTCTCTATCGAGCCCTCCATTGGGACCCTTGGAATCCAGGAAACCACACAATTCACCATTGATTTCTATCCTCAAAAGAGTGGCAACCACTGTGAGGACCTTGTAGTGCATTATGACACAGGTGAGTGCAAAATAAAAGGATGTATCATTTTCTTTTAGCTTTCTTGTTGTGGAATAAAAGGGTACATAGAATCAATCCAATGTTATCTAGGAACCTCTACTACAGATGCCTTGCTACTTCCATGGGGCTGCTCTGCTGTCTGAATTGAAGTCACTTCCAGGTGTTTGGCATGAGAGTTGTCAAAGAGCCCTGCTGAAATGAACTGCAGCTGCCTAACAGCATTGTTTTCAGACTTTTCTACAACATGCTGCACCTAACCCTTCTTTGCTTACTCGCTGATTCCACCCGGGCAACAGTTTCTGAAGCAACAGTGCTCAGTAACCTTTTTTTGTTTTGTTACCTGCCAGCTGCTGTAAGTATGTCAAAGCAGCATATGGGTGTGATACTTCCACAGGCACTAAATGGCAGAAATCTCTTCTGTTGGATGAAGTTTTCAGAATTGCTAGAACAATGCTGTAAGTGAATGAGTGCCTTCAGTCATGTCAAGAGGTACCTAAATTGAAGGTTACATCTGATTTGGCCCTCAGACCTTGGCTCCAGCTCAAGAGAAGACCTTCACCCAAGCATCTGCTGCAGCAATAGTACCAGCAGTTTGCAGTTGTCCTGCCAAAGATGCTGTTTATGCTCCGGAGCCTATATTTGAAAGGTTCCATCATAATGTGGAAAATCCCACTCTGCTATCACTGCACAGCCATGATTCCAATGTTAAGATGATCCTGACTTACTCAGAGAGAGAAATACCTTTGCCTTTTCACTAGAACCAACCCCTGTGTGCAGCGCATGGCACCTGTGCATTAACAGCCTGGCTTCTCTTCACAGAAGGCTTTGTGCCACTGAGTCCCCTTCAATCCAGACTGCAAACTACCTGGCCTGCACAGCAGGATACCAACATGATTGATGATGGCATGTCTTACCCTTTCTGAAGCATGTTACCCAAAAAGATAAATAGGTGCCTGATTCAGGTTTTTCAGACTTCTGTGCTGACAAAACAACAAATCAATACTGTTATACGCTCAGTCAGTTGTCTGCATCAGTTATGCTGAGAAGGCACACACAGACACATAGTTGAGAACCACAGTAGGTCCAGAACAAGATTGCAGGGGTTCTAGGCACTTACACAGGGTTTTTTGGGGGGGAGGGGTTGTGGTAGGGAAGGGAATATGGCACTGTTGGTGTGTATCCAACCTGTTATATCCCATCCACACTTGTGGGTGTGATATAACCTGTGTGCAGGAAAAGGACAATGCACTCAAACTCACAATTTTTAAAAACCACTTTGAACAATCAATTTTTAAATCAATGTTTAATTTGTGCTAAAGCACTTTTTAAATTTAAGCTCTATTATGCATAACTTTGAAAATATCTTTAAAGTTGTTTTAGGGTGAATTAGAAGGTTGGGTGGAAAAGCATGATGATAAAATGGTTGCCAGCTGGAAAGACTAGAAATGGTAGCATGCTAAAACAACAATCCAATATTGAATTTGCCCTAAAACAGTTGCTTGTTTAAGTGCTATTGCATATTTTACACAAATTATAAACTCTGCTTTGAAAAATAAGCATCCTGATAAAAGGGCTCCACTGGAGAAAGGTAATAGGGATGGTACGCCAAAGTAAATGCATGGTAAATGCTTGCCAGAAAGCTTTATTATTGCACATGTCAACATCACACCTTTTGAAAGGATGAGAGACAAATGCTAAGCCTATTACCTGTGGAGATTGCACTGCTCTTCCACTATTTTCACAAGCTCCAAGTATTACTGCTGAGACAATGGCAACACTGGCTGAGGCCTAGACAGTTCCATTCCATGTCTGGCCTAGGAAATCTTCTAAAGAGGAAGATTCCTTGTTGGGCACACACAAGCATCTGTGTCTTGTGGAGCTTGTTGAAAGAAAGCACTTCTCAAAAAATGCAGGCCTTCTCAGTTCTGTCAGTCCTTCTCCATTTCTCATTTGCTGTCTCTTTTAGGGGAAGATATTCATGTATGCTTATATGGAGCAGCTACAGACGTCAATGTGAGACTGGACAAGAACTCCTTGATAGTTGAGAAAACATATATCACTTTAGTGAGCCAGAGGTCTGTGGTTATTCACAATCGGAGTGATATCATTGCGCGTTTCCAGTGGAAGATCTTTGCAACACAAGAAGAGGAAGAGCAAAAAAAACAAAGGTAAACTCGAGGGCTCTGGATTTCTTGGGTTCCCCACCCCAATTTTTTTAATTCAGTATTATAGTGAAACATATTCACAATCCTTACTCACTTTCAAAGTTTATTACACCATAGTTTCATATAATTATACAATGTGTCTAATATAACATATAAATACAAATAAAGTGGCCAACTGTTCCCAAATAAACTATATATTTAAAAAGAAATCCCTGTTAGCTTGTAGTGTTTTATCTTCACGTTACAGAGAAAGTATGCATGGTTTTTTAAGAAGTTTAAGGTGTCACCTAATTTGAAAAACAGTCCATCATTTGGGTACTTTATGGTAAGTATTTTCTGAACTCTCCTTGTGTGAAACCAAAATGTGTGTTTATCTAGGTCAGGGCAGTCCAACCAAGTGGGCTGCAAGGGTACTTTGACATGGAACTTGCAGGCCATACACTGCCTTGTGGTGCAGAGGGAGTGGGGTGGGGTGAGACAAATGAGGCCAAAATTTGATGCCTTCACGCTGCCTTCCCAAAGCTGGCTAAGTGAAGTGCTGGGCTTTAAGAAGGAAACGTGAGGCTCTGGCAGGGTCCTAGAGTCCTCCTTTCTCCTTCCCAAAGCTGGGGAAATGCTAATTTGGCTTTGGGAAGGAGACAGGAGGACTCTAGGTCCCTGTCAGAGCCCTCATACCTCCTTCCCAAAGCCCAGCACCTCACTTACTTGACTTTGGGAAGGCAGCATGAGGGCTCTCTCTCTCTCTCTCTCTCTCTCTCTCTCTCTCTGTGTGTGTGTGTGTGTGTGTGTGTGTGTGTGTGTGTGTCTGTGTGTGTGTGTAATGTTGTTGAGGGCTGCCAGAGGATGTATTGAGGGTCTCATGTGGCCATCAAGCCACATCTTGGGCCACCCTGATCTTGGTCAATGCCCATTATATTATTGCATGCCTTCTCAGTCTCTGAGTGGTGCAAGATTGCAGGGGTTCCAGGCACTTACACTGGGTTTGGTTTCCTCAGAATAAGGGACGGCCGAGACTATGGTGTCTCTATGATACATGGTTTATTTATACATATATAAAACCTGAGCCTACGATGGAGGGACTTACAGCATTAAACCTGTAAGAAGGTCTTCTTCCAACAGCCACACCTTGGATTCCAGCAGAAATCAGGCATGGGTCTTTCACTCAGCTGCCCAGCCTGCCTCTAGCTTTTAGCTTTCTCTCACACATACCACCACTGTGGCTTTTGTCCTTCTAACTAACTGCTAGTTGAGGGAGGGCCCACCACCCATTTTAACCACCCATACATAGGCCATTATGGCTCTTACTGGCTAGTTCAACACTTGAATCCTTTTTGGATCCAGGAATTAGAAGTGTCTCAGGCAGTCAGCCTAATCTCTCCCCCCCCGCACCAAAAATCTCACAACAATATTAAAGTCCAGAACATCTTATAACATTTCTACACCAGCCACATTTGTGTAACTCTATTGCTCTGTTGATTCTGCTGGTTCCTGTGGCTCTAACAGTGCTCTCAGTGTGGACCAAAGCTGGAACTTAACAGGCACTAATCAATGAGCTGGTTTCTTGTGGCTACCTATCAGTGCACAACTTTGCATGATCCCCTCAGCACAACATGCATGTGCCTGCTGTTTTACCTCACATGTCCAGTCTCCCAGACTTTGGTTTCCAACTTGCACCAACTTTAGCATGGACAGTAGATTCCTTGATGCTAATGCTGCTTCTGCACGGGGGCAAAGTTCAGCTACTGGGCCGTGGCAGCAGAGTGTGTGTGGAGTAACTGGGTAACAGAGAAGGAATTCTAGCAGCAGGAGAGGTGAAAAATGGGCAATCTGTTGGACCCTTCCAGCTTTGCAATTTTCTGCATTTTGCAGTTCCTGTTCTCCAACCCAAAATTTGTGGGAAATGTTTATGTTAAGGAAAAGTATGCATTAAAAGCCCTGTGTTGGTGAAAACAACATCTAAAAATGCATCCCATTAAGGAAAATTGCTTGCAAAAATGTGGCCATTAGGAGATACATGCACTAAAGTACTGATAAATTTTATGATGAGTTAAAAACAACAACTAATGCTAGTAGATGTGGAAATGTTTTGACCTGAATATTGGGAAAATGAAAAATGGAAAGAAACCGAAACTGCCAGACTCATTCATCTCTAGCAGCAGACTCTGCTGCCACCAGAGTCTAGCGCTGTCTGAGAGGCACAGAACAGGTGGGGAAATGGGGTGTGTGTGTGGCAGGTGTTGCTATGAGAATGGAAGAGTTCTGTGGCAGGATGGCTAGGGCTGAGTTGGTGGGCTAGTCCTTGCCTTCTACTTGCTGTGGACTTGAAGGCACCTGTGGCTTCCCTAAAGGACCAGGCTGCAGGCGACACTAGCTGTAACCTTCCTCCTTGGTCAGAGTGAGACTTGAGGCCAGTGAGTGCATGGGCTATATGCCCCAAGGAGAAAGAGGAACAACTTGGGGCAAGGGGCTCAGAGTTACAAGCCAGGAGCTTCAGGGTTCCTTCCCTTCTCCCTCAATAAAAGGGGGGTCCTCAAGGATAGGTGCAGGGTGCAGGGTGCTGAGAGCGAGGGGAGGCAGCTGCACCCAGATTCTGACACCCTTCTCAGACTCTAGCCCCTGCTGCTAAGTCTCAGTGCTGTTGCCTGATACTTGCCTGATGCTTGCCCGCCGTCCCCAGTGGGGCTGAAATAAGGATGAGTTCAGTCCCTTCCTTTCCCTGCTTCCACCCCTCTGGATCCCTGTGGCTGACACAGCCCCTCCAAAACTGCACAATTGGGAAGAAGTGAGGGGGTGATTTTTGTTCCTATGGGAACCCAGATCTGAGCAAGTAATGGGATTTGGGGCTGCAAGGAGAGGTCCCTCACCACAGGATCCACATGCAGGATTAGTTGCCTGGATTTTGAAATTTAAACAGGCTGGCCCTACTGTTAGGCAGAGTGAAAGAGTCATCTCTGGTGGCAGCTACTGAAGGGTAGGGAGCAGACAGATGTGTGTGAGTCATGCAGCATCCCTGTAAACCCTGCCCCCAGGTGCAGTGGAAGAGGATGCTGTCCCATCACTAGTGTTAAAATAAGATCCAGCTGCCAGTTGGTTGGCTCTTGTACTTGGAATTGGGAGAGAGAGTTGGTGTCTTGTCCTTTGCCTCAGGCAATGAAATGCCTTGGGCTGGCCCTACCTGTTAAGCACTGAAACATCTAGGCCACCACTTAGGACCTTTTGTGGTGCTGTTGGGGCATCTTTAGTAAGGGTTCTAGGCCATATATGCACAACTTGCATCCCACCAAGCCAAAGGCAAGTGCCCACCAGAAGGTCCAACAACTTCCTGGGGTTTTTTGGTAGCTTGCTTGGGACTGCAATAATGGGGGGGGGAGTTGTTGAACCCTTGACAGGCTCCAAAGTACATCTGGTGGGCCATATTCAATGTGGGTGGATTCCACATTATGCTGGTCTGACCTAAGCTCTTCATGGGAAGGTGAATTTCAGGGCTGAATGCAGAGCAGACTCTTCATTTCTGGACACTTTTACCTTGTCATGAGAATTAATAATGGCTGGAGAACAGCCAGACCTGAAGTGTGACAAAAGTCTGGTCTACCTGACAAAGGGTGCAGCAGGCCCCCTTCTGCTCTTGACATCCCATGAAGACATCAGGGAGTCATTCTTCATTCTGGGAGCACCAAGGAGGATAATAATTCAGAGGGATTTTTTAAAAGGCATTGCAGTGAGGCTATTAAATTTACACAGCTTCTGTGATAACACTTTGGAGGTGTGTAACTGGCTAATGAAGGAAGAATTCCTGACAAGGAGTGGTTATGAGAGGGATGTTTTGCTCACGATGCTAAATGGCATAAGGCCATCTGTTTGTCATGGTCATACTCTATTTTTTGCTTGACTGCTTTGCCAGTGAGAATTTTCAGAATAAGCACCATCTTACTCCATATTTTCAACTAATTAAAGTTAGCCATGGCTTTTATAAAATACTTTACTGAGCAACCTGAAGAATGGCAACTACTGAAACCACAGATTGGACTTTGGCAAACTTAACTAGATTGATCTGTCCTGGAGGGGAAAGAGGGGTGAGTTGGGATTTTGTTTTTGTATTCTTTTCTTTCTTTTTTTGTAATTGTTATATATTGGAAATCAATAAAACTATATTAGAAAGAAGTTAGCCATGGCTGCTGCATAGATGAAAAAATTATCCATTGTTGAGGAGGACTCAGCCTCATCCCCCACACTTTCCTATTAGAATGCTAAACCAGGCTTTACTTGAGTAAGATGGTCTTGGTTGCTGAAGGGGGGAAAGAGGCCTGCGTATTTGAGCTGAGGCTGATTTTACTAGGCCACCTTCATTGGTTTGGCATTTCTTAACTTGCAAGATGGGTACCTCATACCCTTTTAGAATGTGGAGTACTAAACATGCCTGCACTGAGTTGTTGCTGGTGTGTGTGTGTGTGTGTGTGCTCTCTCTCTCTCTCTCTCTCTCTCTCTCTCTCTCTCTCTCTCTCTCTCAGACACACACACACACACACACACACACACACACATATGTTTCATTCTCTTGCCCTCTCAGCCTAGTCAGAATGAGAGAGCAGCTAAGGGAAGAGAGAAGGTCTTAGAGGGGCATAGCCTAGAGCAACTTTCCTCAAGCTGGTGCCCTCCAGATGTTTTGGACTATAGCTCCTATCATGTCTAACCCTTGGCCATGATGGCTCAGACTGATGGGAGTTGAAGTCTAAAATATCTGGAGGGGAGGTTAGGGCAGGCTAGGGCAGACTCCCCTAGCCTGCCCTAAGGCCTTGCTAAATTCAAAAGTTGTGTAGGATCCCAAGACTGCTGCTTGATGTGTTGGCTGTCAGAGCTGGAGGGATGGGTCTCAAAATTCCCCCAAATCTTGAAAACCTGCTGTTTATCCTGCAAGCAAATGCCAGTTGTAGCCTGAGAGTTCCAGCCATCTTCACTTGCTCTCTTCTTGGCTCCAAGTTGCCTATTACATGATCCATTTCCTCCTTTCCCCCCCCTGCGGCTCCAGGATATGCCATACACTGCAGGCCGAGGAAGAGGGTGTGCTGGATCAGCTCTTGGCTGAGTGTAATATGCATCCTGATCTTCGTGAGCATCTCTCCATTGTCACCCGTACCTTTCAGAACCGCCAGGCCAGGGTGCAGGAAGACTCCATGCTCTTCAACAATCACGTTTTTACTGTTGAGCCTCTGGTAAGAAACTGTGCCTAGAAATTATGACAAGCATAGGAGTGCCTATGGTATTTGTATGCTGTGTTCTAAAGAAGCTTTTGGGTATTCTCAGTAATCCTCACCCAAACTTTGTAAGAGAAATTTCCTTCCTTCCTTCCTTCCTTCCTTCCTTCCTTCCTTCCTTCCTTCCTTCCTTCCTTCCTATTAAAATAGAACAGTGTCAAATTGCATATACAGTGGAACCTTGGTTCTCGAATGCCTTGGTATTCGAACATTTCGGCTCCCGAACACCAAAAACCCAGAAGTAAGTGTTCCAGTTTTCGAACATTTTTCGGAAGCCAAACGTCCGATGCGGTTGTCAGCTATTGTTTCTGGGGCGCCAGCGCCAATCAGAAACAGGACCTTGGTTTTCAAACATTTCAGAAGTCGAATGGACTTCCGGGATGGATTACGTTCGAGAACCAAGATACCACTGTACCTGTTATTCTCCTCACGCTGGAGATGGAAGGCTGACCAAGCAATCCTGTGTTTGAGCTATGCTGGCTAAGGGGCTCTTGGATTTGGCAGAATGCAAGATGCACTGCCACCATCGGTGTAGCCCTGGCAGGGTGGCAGACATCTGCCCCCCTAAATACAAATCAATACAAATTTGAGGTTCGGCACCCACCAAAAAACCCTGCCCCCCAAAATCCTGATTGCACCCATGACTACCACCATGACAGACAAGGCCAATGGAACACCACAGGTATGCCAGCAGAATGCTCTGCCATTGCAGCTGTTCTGCCACTAAATATATGCCAGCAGAGCATGGTTTAAAAAGTGCAGAGTCATTGATAGGATGGGGGTAGCACTGGGCAAAAGCCATATTTAACACTTCTTAAAATCCTGAGGGCACCTCCATCAATAGTGGAGCTGTACACCATCCTCGGACCCAGCACTAGGACATTCCCTCCCATTAAATCATAGCACTGAAAGGGATGAGGGAGGTGCAGCTACAGCATCCCTGGCAATTGGACATCCAGTCTCTGCTTAAATACCTCCAGAGGAAGAAAGCATCCTACTAGCTAAGGGAGCCTGTTCCACAGTTGAACAACTCTTGCCACCTGCTTCCTTGCCCTTTCCTGTAGTCTGGAGCAACAGGAAACAAGCCTTTTCCATCTTCTGCATGACTGACAGCCCTTTAGATATTTGAAGACCCCTATCATGCCTCCTGTTAATCTGCTCTTCTCCAGGCTAAGCACATTCAGCTCCTTCAACCGTTCTCACAAACTTTGTTGCTGTGCTCTTGAGTAGGGGGGGTGACATGAGAGTTGTATAAAATTATTTGTAGTGCGGAGAAAGTAGACAGGTAAATTTCTCCCTCTCTCTTGAAACTAGACCTCACTGGGGGTCGTTCAATGAAGCTGGATGTTGGGAGATTCAGCTTTCTGTTCTGCTGGCACCAATTAAAACCTTGCTTGCAAGCAGGAAAGCTTGTAATTATTGTTATCTGTGTTTTTCCCAAAACCATATACCTTGGATGATGTTGTCATAGAAACTTAGACCTGGAAAGGGAGCCATAAGATCATGAAGAGCCTGCTGGATCAGGCCAGTGGCCCATCTGGTCCAGCATCCTGTTCTCACAGTGGCCAACCAGATGCCTGTGGCAAACTCACAAGCAGGAGCGGAGCACAAGAGCATTCTCCCTTCCTGTGATTTCCAGCAAATGGTATTCAGAAGCCCTTTCCATGAATTTGGTGAACCCTCTTTTAAAGCCACCTAGGTTGGTGGTCATTACTGACTCCTGTGGGACTGAGGTCCTTGTAGGTTACCTAGTCCAACCTGCTACTTAAGGCAGAAAATCTGGAACTGAAGATCTCTCACTGTGCAAACTGTATGTGAAGAGCAAGATCTCCAGCAGGGAACCAGTAAATGACAAAAGCCAACGAGGCTATATCCAAGATGATTTGTTGTTTTTACTAGTCTGCAGGCATCACTCCATAGACCCACTGGTGAGTCAGAGCCACCTAGTCAGTAAGTGGTGTTAGTAAAGAGTTGTTTCTGGGCTGCAGATCTAAGCTCTTTGTGGTCTGGTCTAATCTTGTTGCTTGAACAAAGCAACTTGAGGACAGATTCTGAAACTAAAGGGTTATGGAAAAATAAAGGAACCCAACTTAAAAAAAAAGAATATGTTTGTGGAAAGTAAAAAGCCAAACGATCTGAGCATCTTTCCAAGCCCATGGGAAATAAATGGTTATGCAACTCTGACTTTCAGAGTACATCTCAAATTTAGCTTGATTTGGTTTTGCAAAGAAGCATGATCTGTCAGCAAAAGAGCTCTGGGGGAAGCCCAGGTGGCTTTTGCTCGTCTAACTGCTGAATAGCTTTGATTCCATTTGCAACATCTATTAGCTGCAAGTCACATTGTGAACATGTGCAAGCTGACTCCTTGGAAATGGAAACCAGAAGCAAAGGGAGGTAAGGTGTGTGCTGCTATTGCACTGCCCTTGACAGGACATCACTGCCCTCCCCTTTAAATATGCTGCTCTGTCAGGAAATTTAACTTTTTATACCCTCTTATCAGATTGTTGTAGCAGCAAATAAAAGCTGAAACACAGCTAAACTCAACCGCCTAGAAAGCCACTTGGCAAATGCATATTTACCAGAGTGAGCTCCTTTTAATTAGCTGGTGATGTATTGCATTTGTCATGAATAAGCCCATAATATTTTGAGGTAGGCCTGCAAGCTTAGATATTCTGGTGATGACTCCAGCTAATAGGGGAAGGACTGTCTGGGAATGTGTGCCAAGGAGGCAACACTAAGGCAATGAGCTTCTGATGGCTCCATTCTTAACAGGGTAGTTTTACCTGGGTGTGTCTGGCTTTCTGGTTCCCTGGGGAAGTCATAGAGTAAAATGCATCGAGAACAGGATGCTGGGAACAAACAGCAATTCCAGTGATGCAATTCTTACAACCTTATTGGGCTGCATCCGAAACTCTGAGAGGCCAGGTAGGAAGGAGCCTGGTAAGCTATCTCCATCTGTAAGGGCATCCTTGGTCTTGCTGATTGTGGCATGAAATGATGGCTATGCAGCCAATCTATCTGAATCTGTCCTGCTCACTGACCCTTCAATGTGGGCTGTTATTTTGTGGGCTCTTGGTAAGAGCTGCAAGACCCCTGAAATGAAATGCCCACTCATTTGTGTGCACTGACCATCCAGCACACATAGCTATACACCTCTGCTTCCCAGCCCATGTGCGGACAAACTAGCTCATGTGTTTGGTTGTAAGCAGTAAGAGGAAAATAGCATTAGTTCTGATAATCAATATGTTTTTATAAAAAACAAGCCATACCAGGTCTTTTCTGATAACTTAATGGATTTTGTGGATAAAGTTCTAAGCACTTGATCCAACCAATATACCTTGACCTCTGCTAGGCTTCTGTCAGAGGCCTGTGTGACTTTATTGTATGAGGTTTGAAAGAAAGCAAGGTAAAGTAATAATCAGACCAACATTAGATTGGAAAGCCATATCCTGTGATACACAGAGTTCAGTGTTCCTGTTCTGGTGCCTTAGTCAAATATTTGACGTGGGAGTAGCAACTATGATCTTCAGATTTGTCAACAATACAATATGCCCCCTGACTGAAACCGTGTAGAGCTGCTGCCAGTCAGTGTAGACTGGGAGGGGGATTTTTGTTCTGTTTTTGTTCTTATTTTCATTATGTATTGTGTGTGTTTTATATTGTAATTTTATGTTGTGAACTGCCCTGGGATCTACAGATGTAGGGGAGTATACAAATGTAATTTAATTTAATTTAATTTAATTTAATTTAATTTAATTTAATTTAATTTAATTATTATAATAGTAGACAATACTGAGCTAGATGGACCAGAGGGCTGACTATGTGTATGATAGCTTCCTAATTTTCAATGTAAAGTGTTACATACATACAGTTAAAAAAAAGAAAGGTACAAGTATAAAATGGAAGGAAGGCAGCCAAAGATTACTGCAAAAGGTTTAGCAGAGAGAGTTGCTGGATGACACACTGAGCATGAGTCAGGTGTGTTGTTTCAGTGGCTCAAAAGGTCACTGTCAAGACCATAATGCCCAAGTCTTGGGAAAGGATAGTGCTGCTCCATTGAGCACTGGTTGGTTAGTCATCAGAGCAATTAAAGAACCTACTTGGGTAAGAAGGTGGTATCTTCTTCCTTGAAGGAAGGGTTGGGCTCTTAGGGGTGCTTCAGATGTCTTGGAGGAAAAAGTGAGGTGCTCCATTGGGTCCTTTAGCATTAGGGGCTTCTGCCTTTGTGTCACTTACTCCAGAATTCTGTTTCCAATGGAGGCCTGTCAAATGCCTCTGGAAAGCTTACAAGCAGAGCATAAAGCAAATAGCCACAAACACATGTTTGCTGCTGGCACCTGCCACTTGGAGGGACACTGTTTTTGAAGATGGAGGTCCTATTAAGCTAGTGGAGCTCCATGCACAGACAGAAGTAGGGAGGATGAGACTTGAATGTGTAAAACTGAGTAAAGATGGTATGGGAGAGCTTAGCAAGGGGAAGGGGACGTTTTAGAGGCCCCAGGTGCCCCTAATTTTGGGTTGGGAAATTGCCTTGCTGGGTGTTGTTGGAATCTTTGGCCATAGAAGACAGTCCAGCAAATGCTGCACTTCCTGCTCCCCAGGATGAAAGGATTATTTAGACCTGCTTCATGTTGAGAAGGCAGAGCTGGAAGCGCGATGCTTAAACTGTTTTTGAAAGACCTCACATATCACTTCCCTTCCATCTTTAGGAGGGAGAAGTTTGGCCCAATTCCACAACCGAAATCAGTGTGATCTTCAGGCCACAAGAAGCTGGGGTTTATCACCGAACTGTATACTGTGATATCTCAGGTATGATATTCCCACATCACACTGTCATTATGGGATACAGTAGGTGCTTTCAGAATTCCTGAAGTCTGATCACGCACTCTGGTGAGTCTGAGATCAGTAGGCCTTCCAGTTACATCAGATGCCTACCACCTTGATTGGGAGGTGCCTAGCACAGTCTGAAGCACATGTTTTAGTCTCCTCTGCTTGACAAGAGGAAAGAAACCAGCCCTGAACATGTTTGTTTGCCCTTTGCAGAGATGCAGTGTGTTGTTGCAGGCTCTGGACAGGAGCATACCTAGCTGTTGGTGAGGTTGGCCTCTACCAAGGGTGCAGGCCCAAGGGGGCATGGAAATCGTGCTGCTAGTGTGGGGCAGAAGGGCCATGTGAATCTTTCCTCCATTCCTCTCTTTCTCTCCTTCCATGTTTGGCCACCCCCAACCTGGCCAGAGGCTGAGACCAGGGTAGCATTACTTCTGCCACTTCCCGGACCCAAGCAGCAGCAGCAGGAGGTGCTTGTCTCCAGCACAGCAGTCTTTGCAACAATAGCAGCTGCTGACACATTCCCCTCTGTGTGTGTGTGTAAATCTTGAATGGAAGAGTGGTTGGGGGAGGGAAGGAGTGTGTAACCCTTTCTCCACAGCCACTTTTTTACTCCATATCATCTCACCCAAACTTAATTTCTCTCCACGTTGTTTCAAATGTTCCCACCACAAACATTTGGAACACTGAACTTGAGTATCAAATGCAACTGGAGGGGAACATATTGCTGGGAGGAGGATATATTTGGAGTAGAGAAACAGCAGATAGGGAAAAGACTTAAGTCCACTTCTGTGGTACTTTGTAATCTTTCAAGAAAACAACCATATCCTTGTAGGCTTTGCAAGAGCACATAGAAATAGTATTATGATCAGCCACTCACAATAAGCCAGATTGATCCACCAGGATTCCATGGAGAGGGGAAAAGAAATTTATATTTGTTGACAACTTGCTAGCTATTCCTTGAAGAACTTGACTGCTGATCCCCAGTATAGGGCTGGGAAGGTCTAATCAGTGGTGGCTGGTGGAAGGCAGAGAGGCCAGTAGGAAGTGGAGCTAGAGCCAAAGACAGGTAGAGCCAACTAATTCTAGTTTTGCCCCCATCCTCCTCTCTACTTAATGACAACACAAAGATTGAGGAGGAAAAAGCTGACAGCCAGTGCCAGCAGCCCCTGGAACAGATGTACGAAAGCAGACAGGTGGGGACTGGCTGATGGCAGACCAAGGTTGGTGGGACAGTTAATGGACCAGCCTTAACTGGGTCCTTTTCTTTTTAGTATGGTTTATATTCTGCCTTTCTTGCATCCTGGAACCCAAGGTGACATACATGGGAGTGGGAGCAGACTGGTTTTCAGGCAGTGTCCTATCCAGCTACTGATCAGAGCTAGCCTGCTTAGATTCGGTGGTAAAAACATCTGGAAGGATGGATAGCACTTCAAATACAAGTACAGCAGAAAAGTACACAATTTTCTTCAGCTTTAATAACAACAGTAGTAAAAATAATTTATGAAGTGCTTAAGCTAACTTTAGGTGCTATAAGAACATGCATCAAAATAGAGGTTGACAACCTTATTTTGACAACAAAATATTAGAAACAAAACTAAGAACTTGAGTGCATGAAAGCCAACTGTAATTAGAAATAGGCCAGCTGAAATAAAGGAACTTCAATGTCCTATTATTTAAAAAGAAAAAGATACAATTGAATGAATTAATGTGGGCTAGTAATATATTCCATAAATAAGAAGCGATGAGAGAAAATGTACAAAGATACAGAATAGGGGGAGAGTTGGAATGCAGGAAGTCACTAGAAAGAGGATAACAAAAAAATCAGAACAGAAGGATATGCAGAAATGAAGGGACCTAATGTAAGGAATAAGGGTTCCTTGCCTTGTACTTTGTTTCTGTCTTGCAGGGGATGTGGCAACACAGGGCCCTGGCACCTGCCCTTCTGTGCTGCCAGGACAGCTGTCAGGCAGAAGGAACTATTGATCTGCCTAGCTGGACCAAGTGATCTTGGGAGCCAATAGGAACTTGACTGCCAGGCTTATATAACTGTCCCTCCTGAGGGAGTAACTGCTCTAGAAATTCCCATGCTGCACCTCACACTTCTAGACTGCTGCCTTTCGGAACTTGACCACCCCATATGACCATGACTGTGTTCTTGCCCTGGCTGCTCTTATTTTTATTTGCTGCTCTGGACTTTGGCTTCTCCCTGACATAACTATGCCATCACTGCTGTCCCTTCCCATGGATCATTTGCAGGCCTAACCCTGTAAAGCTGTGACAGTCCCACGATATGGAATTATAAGGAGGAAAGAGTTAAAACAACTCCCTTGGCTGGAAGCAAAACAGGGACAGCCGTTTTAGCTGCCAGACACAAATGCAGTGTGTTAGTACACATTTGTGCTAATTACCATGTGTGGTTGTTGCCAAGCAAACCCCATGCAGTGATGAGAGAGAGAGAACAGGAACTTTTTAAGGGCTAAAGCAGAGGATTCAACAAATGGATGTGCCACACAGACTACAAATTAAAGCATTCACTTACACAGTGGGTTTTTTCTTCTTGTATAAAGTATATATACTCTCATCTAAAGCCCAGAGGGAGTGATACTTCCCTGGAAAGCCCACCAGAAAGACTCAGTTATTATTAACCAGGAGCTTTGCCTTTTGAGCAGAGCTTTTCCTCCTAGTATTTTGGGCTCAAGCCAAAGTAGTAACATGTAGTAACACTGAAGGTTCAGGCAACATGATGGATCCAGGACTCCAAGTAAGTCAGAACTTGCCTTGCTTGAGTTGGCTTCCTGGCTATATATCTGTCTACTTGGGTGTTCAAAGTATGGACCTGGTTCTGAGTTTTCGCCCTCTCTGCACCTTTTCTCTTGAGTTTGATGCATTGATTAGAATATCCCAACATTACATTTTCATGCTTTTTCAGAAATTGATGTAACTTTGAAATGACAACTTGCGCAAAACAGTCCTGATGGTCAGACAAGACCCTAGCTGTTATTTCAACTATTTCTCTCAGTCCAGTTTCACTTTTTTGCTTTAGTGCTTCCTTCCACTCAGTATCTTTTGAGTTCCTATCCTAAAGGTAGAGTCTCATCTTCTCAGGGCGAGAGACCCGGCTCCCTCTGCGCATCAAAGGAGAGGCCATGGCCCCCAAGCTGCTTTTCAACTTTGACCAGCTGGATGTTGGGAAAATTTTTGTTGGCTCAGCCCACAGTTATGAGGTGAGTCCTGTTATTCATCAGAGCTGTGCTCTGCCTTCCTTCCATGAGCTTAGGGCATTCACATTGTTGTATCCTTTGAGGTCACTTAGGCTAAGAGAAACAGGGTATCCAAGGCCATCCAGTCAGAGTCATAGCTGAGTGAGGTTTTGAACTCAGGTCTCCCTGTCTAAAGTCCAACACTCTTATCTACCTTTGTTTCATAGAAGCCAACCTCCCACATTCCTAGCCAAGGATTATGTAATCTAGACATCTGTGATGACGGTAAGAATAGAATGGAAGTTGAAGAAGAAGAAGAGGAGTTTGGATTTGATATCCTGCCTTTCACTCCCTTTAAGGAGTCTCAAAGCGGCTAACATTCTCCTTTTCCTTCCTCCCCCACAACAAACACTCTGTGAGGTGAGTGGGGCTGAGAGACTTCAAAGAAGTGTGACTGGCCCAAGGTCACCCAGCAGCTGTATGTGGAGGAACGGAGACGCGAACCCGGTTCCCCAGATTACGAGACTACCGCTCTTAACCACTACACCACACTGGCTCTCACCAGCAGCACCAGTTTTAACAGAAATGTAAATGAGTTGCTTCTTTGAGAATTAAGATTGTTTTCATCTTCTCCTCTCCCTTGCTGCAGGCCATCCTTTCTAACAAAGGAGCTATTGATGCCCTCTTCAGCCTGATATGGCCATCCACGGCCCTGGGTGCCTGTTTCACATTTCAGCCCAGTGAAGGAATAATTGAGCCAGGAGGCCACCAGGCCATTCAGGTCACGTTCAGCTGTACTATCCTGGGACAGTTCTTTGAAGAGTTCAAATTTAGTGTGAATGGATCTCCCCAGCCTGTGATCTTAGTGATTAGGTAAGCTGGAGAAACTATGGCAAAGAGTTTCAAGCATATCCTTAGGAAAGTTTCAAGGTAAAACTGATGTTTAAAAAGAAAACATTTTTGTAGAGATACAGACACACAAAGCTGTACTGACAACCCACTTCCTGATGTCCATCACATTCATAACTCAAGAAGGAGGTTATGCAGACAGTGGAGGTCCCAGCTCTCTACTGCTGTCTTGAGCTGTAGTCTGGGACACAGATGAGTGTGTGCGCACATATGTGCACATGTGCATGTATATCCAAATGCATCTGGCGTTAGATTCTGTATTCCACAACAATTGAAGCATAACTCTCTCCCTTGGTCCCCTGACAACCACACTTGTGTGTGTTGCAAAGGCAGGGTGGGAGCCTTTGGCCCTAAAAGTTCTGCTAACTATTTCAACTAAATGTGGCTTTTCTCTGAGTCCTGTTACAAAGGAGTCTCTGTTTTCCCTTTCAGGGGCTGCGTCATTGGACCGACATTTCATTTCAATGTCCCGTCCCTCGATTTTGGGGATGTCTCCTTTGGTAAGTTTGCACTATTTGTGGATTTTTGTAGTAGTAGTAGTAGTAGTAGTAGTAGTAGTAGTAGTTGTATAATAATAAATTATAATTATTAGTTAGATTTCTTTAAAAACAAGGCCAGTTGTGAATCCTACTTGTAGGCTAGACTGGCTTTAAGGCCATAATAAATGTGTTGCTCAATCAGACCAACATCCATCTAATACTCTAGTGTTCTGTTTCCTACTAAGGGCCACCACCCAGGTGCTCACAAAGAGCAGTGCATAGAAATCGTGATGGGTTTGTCCCTTCATACCCAGATGACTTAGAGTAGCCTTCACCAACCTTTGTGGCCTTCCAGCTGTTTTGGACCAGTACTCCCATCAGCCCTAGCCAGCATGGCCACCTACTGTAGGGAGTACCAGCCTTAGAGCATGCATATGGCAGGAGTAGAAATAATAGGATGGGGAGGGCTAGGTAAGGGCAGCTGAGAGTGTGCTCAAGGTGAGGCATTAACTCTTCTCCAGGAAATGGTGATTGTGAAGTGAGTTTTAAGGTGGGTTTTGAAGAAAGAGGTGGAAGCTGTTCTAAGAGAGCCTAACAAAAGTCAGTGAGATGGGGGGGAGGGGTGAAGAACCAAGAGCTAGGGAAATACAAATCAATCAATCAATCAATCAATCAGATAATCTTTAGGAAGGATTAGGGTTGACTGAGATTAGTTTCAGGAAAGACCAAATAAAGTACCACTTCATGCAATGCATAATTTCCTTATGGAATTCATTATTGCGAGAACAAATGATGGTCACTGGCTTTGAATAATAAAAAAGACCAATTAATGTCTTTCAAAACCGATTAATATGATAGCTAAATGGACTGCCTCTGAACCTTAGGGGTTCCAGCTCTAAAAACCATCAAATTAATTAGGAAAGGACAGCTGTCTTTCCATCTTATGGACTTCCAGAGGCATCTGCCTGACCACTGTGGCTGGACTAGGTGGACTGTTGGTCTGATCCTCTTGTTATGTTCCTATTGCTGATGTAGCTATTCAATCCCCCTGTTCTCCTTGTAGGCCTGTATTTTTTTCCTTCTTCCTGCTGCAAACTCATCTTCCCCAATATATTCTTAACTCGTTATTTCAGATAATTTCCATTCCAGTGTTGATCCTGGCTCCTCTGTCCCAGCCTCATTAAAGACAATCTGACGTTTAAATGTGAAATCAATAGTGGTGTGGCTGAAGGCGTAATTGGTGCTTGATATCCACCATAACCTGCCCCATCCTGCCCCATATTCCTGTTATTCAAGAGAACTCATTACTTTTTCTGCACATTTTCCAGCACTCAACACCATTTCATTTTAGCCCTCCCCTCTTTGTTTTTGATGAATAAATTAAAAAGAAAAATCCAATTGAGTCCTTTTTGATGCCTTGGCTGCTGGCTGGCCTACCTAGAGAGCTGCCTTGAAGGGTGTTTGGAAATTCCAGCTGGTTCAGAATGTTGTAGCCAGACAGGAATACCTTGGTCATGGTGATCAATACATTGATAACCTCATGTCTGGATCATTTGTAATGGCTTTATGTATGAGGCTTCCCTTAAAGATGACTTGGAAGCTTCTGTTAGTGCAGAACTCAAATCCCAGAATTTTGACTGGTACAGCCAGGTAGGTTCATTGAGTCAATTTTGAAAGAACTTCATTGGCTGCTTCTTTGCTTCCGAGCCCAATTCCGAGTGCTGGCCCTTTTAAAACCTTAGAAAGCTTGAGACCTAAATACATGGCGGAGTTCCTCTTCCCATGCCTTAAGATCTTTGATCAAGGCCCTGCTCTGAGTGCCTTCAGTAGTGGAAGTATGTGATGTATTTTTAAAGAAAAAGTCCTGAGTGGGGAGGGCATTCCAAAGTCGAGCGGGGTGCTCTCATTTGCAAATGCAGACATATCTTGGAGATACTGCAGGTTCTTTTCCAGAACACCACACTAAAGCGAATATCGCAATAAAATGAGTCACACAATTTATTTTGTTTCCCAGTGCATATAAAAATTATGTTTACACCATACTGTATACTAATCCAGGCCCACCTAGCTGTAGAGGCTGGAGGGAGGAAACCCGGATATAGCCCTTGCCAGCTCCACTGCCATGACCAGAAGAGGGGTAGTGGCAGGTGGGGGGTGGGCTTCCTTCCTCTGGAAGTGGCCGGGCTGCCTGCAGCTGTACCCACATCCTCATAAGGAGAAATATCTGCAAAGCACAATAAAGTGAAATGCAGTAAAATGAGGTATGCCTGTGGACAACATACTCCAAGTGGCACCAACAGGACAATCTTTTTTGTGATGCGTGACATGGTTTGCATGGTAGTTTTTATAGTTCTATTTCTATGTTTCACCGTGACATTTGTTAATCTCTTATGTTAATCTGTTAGTATGAATAATTTTGTACTTTTGCCTATTGTACCTATTTGTGTTGATCTACCTTTTGTGCCTATTTATGCTTATCGTGGAGTTGTCTTGGATTAAGAGTGGTCTAGAAATATTTCAAATATATAAAATATTGACCAGGAGGAGTAATTCAGAGCATGTGGCTCCTAGGCTATACCAACTTTGTTTGCTAATAATCAATTTCCACGAACAATTCAAAGTGTTCCACACACACGACTTGGGACCAGATGATCTCCTTTTCTCCCACTTGAGCTTGCCCAGCTTTTAAGACCCTCAGGAGCCTTTTGCTCTGTCCCACCAACCTCTGAAGCACATTTGGCAGGAACTCAAGAGAGGACCTTATCACTGGCTGCTTCTAGGTTCTAGAACGCCTTGCTAAGGATTTCATTGAACTTCTCCTGAGCAGATCTTGACTCACTACCATATATGGGCTTGGGAGTTACTTTTAGATTGACAACTGTGTAGATTGGAAATTAGCCTTGAGAAGTGGATGGAGGATTGCCTTCCTTTCTAGCATATGGCTTGGAGTGTCATTTAGGAACCCCACTCTCCTTGCAAACCATGTATGGTTATTCCTTCAGAACACCTATACCTCTAGGTGAAGAGTTGTTTCTACACATTGAGGAGGGACTGTTGCTATATGACATGGGCCTGTGCGTTTGCTGTGTGGGCCGTTTTCTTTTCCTAAAAGAAAAAATTGACTGTGTGGAGGAGTCCAAATGAGTGTCCTTTTGGGTCACTTTTAGTGCCTTCATGGAGCTCCTTCTCAATTCCTGTTGGGTGAAAACATTATCTTGCAGGTTTCCCTCACACCCTGTCCTGCTGCCTCATCAACACCTCTTTGGTGCCCATGACCTTTGACCTTCGTGTCCCAGGAGATGGCACTGGGGAGCCAAGTGTCATGAGTGAGCATCAAGCCTCTGACATCTCAAGGCCAACGTGGAGGAAGGCACGCAGTGGAGGGGCAAAGCCCAAAGAATTTACCATCACTCCCAACCGAGGCACCATCCGCTCACAAGGACTCATGGACATCCAGGTACAGTGCCACTTATGCTGCTGTTTGTCCTCAGTGAGGAGCAGGTGGCTCCTGAAGTACAGAAAATTGATTATAGGACTTGTGCTGAGGATAGATTGTATTATAAAGGCTCACTAAGCTATGAGGCAATTATTGAGTTGCAGAACCACTCACTTGAAAGTCAATTTAAGTTACAGTAATGTTCATACTGTTCACAGTGGAAAAGCTTGGAGAAACTGGCCAGTGACCTCAAATGAAAAGAGAGAGAATTCCCCTCCTATATCCAAAGGGCTGCCAACTCCTACTTCATTTGTAGTATCTTCAGGACTTGGCCTTTTCCTCCTGTGAAAATAATGCACATTCAAACTGTGCTCCGTGCTGTTTGAGGCCACATAATGATGCTCCTTGCAGGATGTCTCTCCTGCCATCTTTGCCCCCATTTGTGTTAAACTCCTTTTCCTCTCCCATCACTGTATTAAGGTTGCATCACCCCTCATGGCTTGGGGGCAAAAGCTGGGGTTACTTGGGACCGCCAACCATTTTAAGGAGCACAAAAATCTTTCCTCATAAAGCTGCCACTGTCTTGCTCTTCTTACAAGTCGCCAATATTTAAGATGTGTCTGTCCAACACTCCTTTCAAAAGAACTCCCTTTAATTGGGGGAGGTGCAAGACCCTTAACAGCATGGGACCCAGTAGCAATGTGAGTAGGGTTGAGTATGAATTTACCCCTGGCACAGAATTATAATTATGAAGTAAAATAGTTTTATTGAGGAAATCAGAGTTTACAGACATTTAGAGAGAAACATGAACAAAGATAAGAACAAAGAATGACAGTGTAAACATCTTGCTTCCTGGGTCCCCAATGATGGTCAGGAAGAGGGCAGAAAAATACAGATAGGTAGCCGTGTTGGTCTGCCATAGTCAAAACAAAAAAAAAAATTTTTCTTTCCAGTAGCACCTTAAAGACCAACTAAGTTAGTTCTTGGTATGAGCTTTCGTGTGCATGCACACTTCGTCAGATACACTTCGTATCTGACGAAGTGTGCATGCACACGAAAGCTCATACCAAGAACTAACTTAGTTGGTCTTTAAGGTGCTACTGGAAAGAAATTTTTTTTTTTTGTTTTGGCAGAAAAATAGTTCATGTTGCCTCTGTGAGCTCATGTTGCCTCTGTGAGTACAGAGGGGGCTGGATAGGAGAAGGAGAATAATAATAAGTCTGTTGATTGAGTGCACTCTAGGTCTCAAAGGTAGAAGTTGTGTCTCTCTTACTGATGTTCACATTTCCATATCTATTACCTATACAGCACTGAGAACTCACAGCCCCCTTTTAATAGAACAATATAGTTGGGAGAAGATGGGATCAACCTGAGTCAATCAATCAGAGATGACAGTTCACAGAGGATAGCCATCATATAATGGGATCATCAGAGGACACAGTTCTCTTACCCATTCACACTCCATGCAGATAGTGGGCTAGGAAGCTATACCTTTATCTTTCTAAGTAGTGCATCAGCTAAGAGCACACATCTCACAGGGTGACTAATCCCCATTCATTCAAGGGAAGTATGTGCCCTCACATGGAGGTTAGGGTTGTTTAAAAAACCAAACTGGTAGGTATCAAAGATGACATTAAGGTGACCAAACTTTTAAAGATACAGCTTATTTCTGCTGTGCACCTCTCTCCCCAAATCAGGGGTTACCAGTGTGGCACCCATAGACACACATGCAGCTGCTGAGACTTTCCCTGGTGCCCACAGGATACACTCCCCCCACTGAAATTAAACTTGAAAGAAGCATTTCATTGTAGTCAATAAAATAGGTTGTCTTGTGTGCTTGTTTGTGGGTGATGATGATGGTACCCCTGCCTGTTTCTTTGTTTTGCAAATGAGCCCACAGGCCCCAAAATATGTTGAGCAAAATCAGCCCCTAAAAATATGAGGGGGAGATTACCAAGCCTCTGAAGACCACATGGTAAAATGGATGTGGCCAGGACAGAAAATTGGGCATGACCACTTAATTCTATTTACTACCAGCCTTTCAGAGCCCTCTTCCCCTAACCAAAATTCACCCAAATACATTTTATATGCTCACCAGTATGATCAATAGGTAATGCTCAGTTTCTTCTGTTCACTGCTGGCTCCCACTCTGATGATCGTTCATCTTTGGCTGCTGAAGGCATCAAAGAAACAATGCCAGTGAGACATGGGTTGTGCTGGGTGAGAACTGGCCCACAGTGCTTTGTTAGGGCATGTCGCCATCAGAAACATTTTGTCGCAATCCTTACCCCTTTTTTCTGTTTTATTTTATATCTCTCTGTGCCCCAACATCCCAGGGCTACTCTTCTTATATTTTTTTTTACATGCCTGCCTTTGAGGGGTTGGGATTTGGGCTGGTCAATCACAAGGTTATGAACCTTGTTCCTGTAACCTGAATTCTTTCTTCCTTTTCCCATGGCAGGTGACCTTATGTTCCAACACTGTGAAGACGTATGAAACAGCACTAGTAGTGGATGTGAAGGGGAGTGGAGAAGATGTACTGGCTCTCCCAATCACAGCGAGGTATTGCTACTTTGATTGCTGTCTTTGC
The DNA here is from genome assembly GCF_964270895.1 of Podarcis filfolensis. NCBI lineage: Eukaryota > Metazoa > Chordata > Lepidosauria > Squamata > Lacertidae > Podarcis > Podarcis filfolensis. The sequence goes on along the minus strand of NC_139611.1, from coordinate 52,588,138 downwards.
TGGAATCGTGTGTGTTGTGCTGACCCCATCCTTTGTGCCAATTCTGAATGAGATGGGTATTGCAACAGCATAATTGCCATTGTTTGAGTATCTGGGTACAGCAAGATGCAACATAAGAAGGAGTTTGTGACTGCTTCAGTAAGAGCAACCTGAAAATTGCAAGACCTGTCACCTCTGTCTTGCTTTATTTCTTTGCTTTCTCTTCCCTCTGTGCACTTTAAGTCCTGGTTTCAAAAAGCACTTCCACACTGCCTCTGGTAAGTCAGCCCTGGATGTACAGAAATGGACAGTGCTAAAAATTCCAACAGGATCTTGAGGAAAACAACCTGGCTTTCTTTCAGCAGAAAAGTGAAAGGCAAAAAGATCCCTGCTAGAGCAGCTCCTCCGAGGCCAATATCTTGAACAAGTCAGCAGTACTGCATGATGTCACCAGGACTCCGCATCTGAGTCTCCTGTCCCCTTCCAAGTGTTTAAAACAAAGTTGTTCATATATTAGGATAAGCTACCAACCAAATGCATCTTCAGACTGCAGCAAAGTAAAGTGTGGACATATAGACAATTAGACCTTTAAAATATGCCCTTATGAGTTCCAAAATAGTCCCCTCTTCCCCCAGCATAGAAAAAGACCATACTTTTCGTGAGTTAAAAATGGTTAGCATACAAACTCTCCAAAGGCCAGGTTCATATGCTTTTCTATACAGCATTCAGAAAAAGTTGCACAGGCAGTAAAACCTGACTTAGTTACAGTAGTGAAAGTTCCTAAATTATTAGTATAGGAACAGAACAATGGCCTGCTGGAGCCATGTGGTCTGAGCTTGGAGCAACTAGCTCAGATCTCTTTACATGCTGAGCTTCTCAGATAGACTGGAAGGCAAACAAAGTCTTAATTACCTAGTCCCTTCCAAGGTGAGGGGAGTGGATATAGCTAAGCATGGGAGGACAGCTTACTCTGTGGTATTAAATCCTTCATGCATTAATTAGACATAAGTATGTTGGTAATAGGGATGCGGGTGGCACTGTGGCTTAAACCGCAGAGCCTAGGACTTGCCGATCAGAAGGTCGGCGGTTCAAATCCCCGTGACGGGGTGAGCTCCCGTTGTTCGGTCTCTGCTCCTGCCAACCTAGCAGTTCGAAAGCATGTCAAAGTGCAAGTAGATAAATAGGCACCGTTCCGGCGGGAAGGTAAACAGCGTTTCCGTGTGCTGCTCTGGTTCGCCAGAAGAGGCTTAGTCATGCTGGCCACATGACCCAGAAGCTGTACGCCAGCTCCCTTAGCCAATAAAGTGAGATGAGCGCCGCAACCCCAGAGTCAGTCACGACTGGACCTAGTGGTCAGGGGTCCCTTTACCTTTACCTTTATGTTGGTAATATGAGGCTGGTTATCCCACATTTTCCAGGCCATGAGCCTGGATAACTCAGTTGGTTAGACCATGGTGCTGATAACGCCAAGGTTGCAGGTTCGATCCCTGTATGGACCAGCTGCATATTCCTGCATTGCAGGGGGTTGGACTAGATGATCCTCAGGGTCCCTTCCAACTCTACAGTGCTATGCTATATCTGACATTCTGTGCAGCAGGACTCTTAACACTCAAAAGGCCAGGAAAGCCAGGCTGTTAACAAATTGTGCAGGGCAAGATCCCTCTCCATGCCTCTTATTGCCAAGTGAGGGTCTGTGTCTATCGTCTTCACTTCGGATCTACTTTGAGATGGTGTACTAGGAACTTGGCCTTTCTGAATTCTAGTGACCACATGGCTGATGATGAACCTCTTCTTTATAATGATAGATGAGTTGTTATTATTCTCTGCCTCCTCATTATGGGTCAGATCTAAACAAGCTTTCCTCTCTGTTTATTTGCTCATGTAACTGACTAGATGCAGCACACCTCCACTGCATGTGGCTAATCCCATCCTGAATTTTGGACGTTGTTTCTTGAAGTTCCCATACCAGCAGATGGTGAAACTTGTTAATGAAAGTGATCTTCCAGGGTGCTATGGTGTTCTTCCCCAGGTTAGTTCAGTTGTTTCTATGGTGTTTTAAAGGCCCTGAGGAAGCCTACAGATAAAGCTGGGAGCAGAGAGGAAATGTTTAAGTCCAATTACCACAGTTCCCAGATGATTTTATTTGATTTTAGAATATTTGAATCTTCTTTGTTGGAGCTCTTAAGCTACCCAAAATCATGAAGAGCCCTGACGTGACACCAGTGGTCTGAAACTGAGTGTTTTGTCATCAAGATCTTTAAAAAACAAAAAAGATGTCCAAACAGATGAAATAAATAGGTTTCTTCACTGAGAAGACGTTGACAGCTTAGCAAGTGAAAAGTATGAAACAGCTCTCACTGAAGTTTTGGTGTGATGCTTTTATTTCCATCCAGGAATATGAGAAGTCCCTCACCGTCTTGCATTCCAGTCCTCTGCCTTGTGGTATCATTCAGCCTCATTCCACTGTTGAGATCCCCTTGGCCTTGGAAGTCCAGGAGAAAGGGCAGCAGGAGGCAGTAGCCTTCATTGCTGTCTTTGGGAATGAAGTCTTTCCACTGGTGAGTGAACTAAATGAAGGAGGTCTTCTCCCCTGCCCACTCCCACCCCTTTGCACTCTAAAAATGCTCAGGGAAATGGGTTGTATATGGTAACAAGTCCACCTCTTTGTAATGTGTGCATGCTCAGAACTAGTATGTCTCTGGGATATTTGTATATTGCAGAAATGAGGATTTCTGGCCACAATCCACAATTCTTACGCTATTTTTGAACATGAAATTGAAAAGCAACAGTTGCCCCAGGTGATTTTGCACTGTTAAAAGCCACAGTTCATCAAGGCCAGCCAAGCCATTTATTTATGCTCTTCCTAGCCAGAAATCTAAACAATATATTTGAGAGAGATGCCAAATTCTCTAGGTCTAGGACATCCACACCTTACCAGATTCAGAAAGGAAGGCCTTTGAGGGGCAGTCATGTGCCTATAGCCCTTGGCAGCAAATGTCCATTCCCATCAGGAATGAGGAAGAGACTGAAAGTCTGGCTCTTTAAGTAAAAAGAAGTGACTGCATGCCCCCACCCCTGCGTTCTCCTATTCTAAATGGAAACATGAATGGGAAAGTATTTTTCCTCCAGACCTGAAATGTGAGTTAAGCACAAAAGAAAAGTTTGTTGGTGCTGGAGCAGGACAGAGTTCAGCATTATGATATAATGGAAACACATAATAAGCAGAGACAAATTTATGACAAAGTAGGGTATACAGTTCTTGCTCCCATTATGGAGTCTTTTCAGCTTACTAATTTGTTTCATTTTTATGAGTGCCTTTTAAATAGAGATTATTGAGCTGCAGTATCCTTCTGTATCACATCTAGATAGTGCATGCAAAATCTTCCTCCTGCTTTTCATAAACTGCCTTCTTTGTTGCATGTTCTGTTCATGCTCTGGGCTTTGTCATTTCACTGCTAGTAATAATAGTTGATATTATTATTATTATTTATTTAATCATCATCATCATCGGCCCATCTGGCTGGGTTTCCCCAGCCACTCTGGGTGGCTTCAAACAAAATACTAAAAATACATTAAAACACTAACAGATCACACTTTGGGGCAGGCTGCTTGGCACTGGGATAGGTCAAGATTAGAGGATAAACCAGTCCCAAGTAGGGCTTGCCTCTGGCAGAATTGGCCTTTTATTGTCACTGTGGACCAGTTAACAAGATCATTGAGACTGATAGCAAACTTCCTTCTTCTTATCAAGCAGCTGGCAAAGAAAGTCCTGTGCAAATGCATTTTGGAGTCTGCAAAATCAATCCTTTTTATTCATGTCAGGTGGGCTTTTAATGTGCAAAAGGACTGTCTGCCTATATTGTATTGGTGAGCATGTGAAGAGCAAGAGCAGTCAGACTCCCAAGTGGAGTCCAGCAGCAGTATTTATTTTGAACTGAGGCCTCAGGGTTGAAAATGCAGGGCCCAGGTCTGTACTCGGCTTAGGTGGGGACCTCCAACTGAGCCAAATCTTGTCAGCCTGAAGATCTCTTTGAATAGAGGCAGACAATGAGATGCCTTCCAGATGTTGTTGGGAGTCCATCATCCCCAGCTAGCATGACCCATGGCCAGGGGTGATGGGGGATTGAGCCCAACCACTTCTGAAGGGCACCGCATTGGCTACCCAAGGCCTTAGTACAGTCCCATCTCCCTTTCAACAGCCTGAGTCTGATGCTGACTTTTCATCTTTGTTTCCTGTTTCCTGTTATTCTCTGTGACAGACGATCCAGCTTGTGTCCTTTGGAGAAGGCCCTGTCGTTTATGTGCATCCTGCTAAGCTAGACTTCGGCTCCATCCAGGTTTTAAAGGATGTTTCTCGGGTGCTCTATCTTTCCAATCAATCTGTTATTCCTGCACCATTTGAGGCACAGATGGTAAGCAGAGTGTGGCATAGTTTCTAATGAAAACTGTGAACGGAAAGGAATTGTATCTATAATAGCCTGTGGTCTGGTTTTATGTGAAGGCGTCTCATTAAACTATCTTGAGCTGAAAGGTCATTGGATGTGGTTGCACTCATGTGTTTCTGGGTGGCCTCCAAATGCATAAGACCTTCACTGACATAACTTGATGCTCCTATTGTCTCCCAACCGTACCTTCTTGCCATTTCCCCTTTCTTCCTTATAGTAGTGATGGTCACTGAGCTGTGCTGTTGTGATTTACATCTCTTGGTAAGCAGAGGCAAGGCATTCTCTACAAGCCTCTCTGCTGAGAATCTGCAAGTGGCCCAGGGGATAAGGATGTTGGATGTAAAGCTGGGAAGCCTGGATAGGTCCGTTCTCACTTTTCTTAAGGAAAAAAATGAGTTAAAGTAAGTGGTGAAGAAGGAAGGAACCAACTACAGAGTGTTTTGTACAGAGAATTTTGCACCTGACAGATACATACTGTACTAAATGGATAAGCTATGAGTTGGAAGTTTTTGGTGCAATTCTTAGCCTCACCTTACAAGGTGCCCTTAAACAAGACAATGCCATCAGTCTCCTATCTGTAATTTGGGGATAATAATTACAGTTGCCTTAACCAGGTGGTTGTAAGTATTACAGAGGTCATGTGTGTGAAGTACAATTTTATCACTCTTCCAAAAAATGTTTCTTTAGCCAAGGATGTTGTTGAGAAGGCTGAAATAAAAACCACCCTCTTCCCTAATCCTCTGCCCTTCTTCCTAAGATCTGTCACTGAGGCTGTTAGCCATCTGGGCAGAGAGTCACTTGAATCCTGTCAAATTTCACAAGCATAAGAATTGGTGTCAGGGGAGGGTGTTGTTTGGAGTGAGAGAGGCATCTCCAGCTGTGCTCTTAACAGCTGTGTGGCAGCCTCTGTGCCTCCTCTGCCAAGTGCACTGCTGAGCAATTTCAGAAGTGATCATTCCCTCTCTATTAATTACTGTCAACATTTAACCAGAAGAGCAGTTGTGCAGCCAGTGAAGCGGTCACAGAAGACCAGCCCACTTTTGGAATGGTTTTATATTTTCACAAAGATGGTGGACTTGATAGCCAGGTGTTTTATTATCTGATACTGCCAGTGTGAACTGTAAAGGTCTAGAACCGTGTATATGAATTGGTCGGGAAATGTAAACTGTATCTGGCAGAGTTGGGATGGTCCTGCAGTTATCTGAAGAATATGGTCACAGACTTGTTTGACCTAACTACAGAGAGCAGGTTGGGATGCTGCTTCAAAACCCAGTGAACCCATCAACCCAAGAGTAAGAATGGTATAGTGCATCAGTGGGCAGAGGCAGGCTGCCCTTCCCTGGTGGGAAGCAACTGGAGCAAAGTGGTAACACGAGAATGGGACTTTTCTATAGTAGCTCTCTATGGAATGCTCTTCCCTTGGAGGCTCACCTGGCACCTTCATTACATACTTTAAGGCACCAGGTGAAAATGTTTCTCTTCGGCTGATTCACATTCAATGTCCTTTTAAATGTGTTTGTGGGAGGGGGGATTATTGGTTTTTGTTTTTTATTATGTATTTTGTGTTCCTGTTTTGTATTTTTATGTTGTGAACTGCCCTGTGATCTTTGGACGAAGGGTGGCATGCAAATTTAATGAATAATAATAATAAAAATAATTAAACATGGCACAGAATTTGGAAGGAGTCTGCTTCCAGGCCTTCCAAGGAGGAGGTTTGAGATCCACACACCATTGTTTTGTTCTGCCCATGGCAACTTTCTGCTCATAATGAAAGGGGTCCACCACAGATTTTGTGAATAGGAGGGAATCTGGTGAGCACTGTAGAGATTTGTAGCTTTTAATGTTTAATAGTCTATTGTATTTTAATACAATAATCTATTAAACATTAGACTATTAAACATTAAACAAAAATAAGCTTTTAATGTTTAATAGAATATTGTATTTTAATATTTTGTTGGAAGCCGCCCAGAGTGGCTGAGGAAACCCAGCCGGGTGGGCAGGGTATAAATAATAAATTATTATTATTATTATTATTATTATTATTATTATTATTATTATTATTATAGCTTCTGCATGTGGCTCAGGGCCTGACTGAGTGCCAGGGCCTCACTGCTGCCTCCAAGGTCTCTGTAAGCAGTTCCCCACCTGAGCTGCCTCAAGGTTGGGGGAGTCACTCCATGCTTCAGTCTTCCTGAATGGCATGTGGGGCTTCTGCAGCAATGAGCATGTGGGGCTCTCTGTGGCGCTGCGTCTGCAGATGGAAACTGCAGCTAGTGCAGAATGTTCCTGCCCAGCTGGTGAGAGCAAGATGTAGAGAATGTGTCCACTACTGTAGTTCAGCTACATGGTTTCTGAACTAAAAGTTCTAGCATTTGCCTTTCAAGCCCTGTAAATGGCTTGGCTCTGCTGTTCTTGCTGAAACACTTTCCTGCATATTTCTTCCCCATCCCTTGAGATCTGCTCACAAGGAGAGAAAAGGCCCATTTTGCATGCCTGGGTGAGGAAAGAGCAAGGCCACCTTCATTGTGGTGTCCACCTACAATAATTCCTGGGCTCTGGTGGGCTTCCTCTTGGTGTCAGGTGAAGGTTTCCCTTTATTGGAAAGCCTTCCTTCCATGCTGTTGATGGGCAGATACAGAGATTTTGCATCTAGAATTTTGCTGCTGTTTATGAGATGTAGGATGATTTTTATAGTTGACTTTTATTTTATTGATTGTGATTTATGTTTTGCAGGAAAGTGACCAATAAATAGAAACACTGATTTAAAAAGTCTGAATAATCTGTTTGCTGTGTGATTTTTCTGTTTCCTGTTGTAACATTTTTCTACCTTCCTGCCTGTCCTACAGAATGGGAGGCTTTGCTCTGATGGTCTGAAGTTCTGAGAATCAAGAGAATTAATTCTACTTGATGCAATAACAATTCAGCTCTTCTAACAGCCTCCTAGTTTTTGGAAAGCACCCCAGGTCTCTAAAATGTGTGCCAAGCTTGTGCTGTTGTGATCCTCATTTAATTATTTTAATAGATAGCTTAATATTTGTTTGGTTTCACAGTCTATGCGTTGTTCTACAGAACACAAATTCTACTAAGTGAGCTCACTAGTTTGCAGCCATGGGCACATGCTTTTGGGTGGCTTCTGAGCTGGGTTTACATATGTGCAATTTTTTGAAAAATGTTTCCTGCTTTAAGTACTACTGTATATCTGATGGCTCTTTCTTTCTTTCTTTCTTTCTTTCTTTCTTTCTTTCTTTCTTTCTTTTTAAAAATAAGTTTATGCCTTGCCATGTGAGACATAGAGGCTAAGACTGGCTTTTGGACTGTGTTTCAGGCCCGAAGTAATTCTCTGTGGAGAATTGAGCCTAATAAAGGAATTGTCCCTCCAGAGAATGAGATATCTCTAATGCTAATAGCTAACCTGGATGACACCGTGCTGTTCCAGGACAAAGTTAACCTGAGCATAGAGAACAGCAATTCTTACATCATCCCAATCCAGGCCACTGGCATTGGTACCACCATTGTCACAGACAAACCCTTTGCTCCAGCCATTGACCTGGGACCCCACTTCAGGTAGGCTGGCTTTGTGGCTTGTGGGAAATAGTATTCTGTTTTTGGATGAAAGGATATGAGTCATTTAATTCTCATAGGGCAGTACAAGCAAATGGAAACCTTGAGCTCTTGTCATGATGCCTTGGCAACCTACAAGTAAAGGCAATGTATACTTCAGTACCATAGAGCAAATTCCATTTTGTGAAAGCAAAAATAACTCATTCTTGGGCAGTCCTGTGCCCACTTACACTGCATGCATTGTAAATGACTGACTGTGGAAAGTGCATGGGTGGTAACATCTCTAAAATGTATGCACAACTCTTCACATCTGTAGATATACTTGAAATAATGACTAATCTCACATTTTGTAGCTGCCATTGAGGTAAACATGGCATGATGACCAGGTTGATCTAGAAGCACTTACAATCTTAGGAGTTGGCATGACCTGCTCCCTTGGGCTTTGTACTCAGCACTATATTATGTCACTGCAGTGCACTGTGTGTTGGGATGCTTTTGGAGACTATTTGGAAACTGCAAGTAGTTCCAAGTATTACTGCTAGGCTTTCAACTTGGACCAGGTGGTGGGAAAATATTCACTAGTACTTAACAACTCTTGGACCCATTTCCATGCACAATTCAAAATACTGATGCTTACCTTTGAAGTCCTTCATGGCTTGCTATGTGGAGCACTGCCTCCTGCAACATGAACCTCACTATACCCTGAGATAAACTTTAGATGTAATTCTGCAGGTTCCTTTACCCTGTCAAGTAAGATGGGTGGTGACGGAGAAAAGGCTTTATCACTGGTGGTAAACCACTGTAGGATGCTCTTCTCAAGGAGGTGTGTCTGGAAACCTTGCTGCCTTTTCATCCTTGAGGCCATCTCTGTCTTATTATTATGCTGCTTTATCTGTTCTCTCCCTCTTGTTTCTATGAGGGTTGCTTTCTCAATTATTTTATGAGGCAAATAGGAGTGATTTGGGTGAGGTTTTCACATGAGCAGGATTGAGCTGGGTTAGGGACCTCCTACTATCACAAGTTGCTTTATGGACATGGGTGCCCTTAGAGTGATGGCTTCATTTTATAAAAAGCAAAATCAAGCTAATTAGGGAAATGCCCTCCATTGAAGTGGGAAGCAGTGGTGGAGGGATGGGGGATTTTTTCATTTTGACAGACGGGTCTATGTTCTAATCCCAGCCTCTTATTTTCTGATGCCTGGGATTAAGCACTGATCTGTGAGAGGGATGTTGAAGTAAATATTTTAAGGTGTTATTTTTCACATGCATCTATACTGTTGTTTCCACAATCACCCCTCCCCCCATGGTAGTCAATGGAGAGAAAATTCTCTCCCGGAGAGATGAGGTTGTATCCCCAAAAAATCCTGCTGGAAATCACAAACCTATCCTCACCAGTGATCCTTGGGGTAACAGTCCTTCCTTGGGAGGGGACATTTCACATACCCCTGTCTTTTCTGGGACCCTCACCCTTTGCCCCACTATGATTGCTATCATAGCCACTCAAAAAATGGTAAAGTCTTCTCTGACAGGAAAACATGTCACCTATTATTCTGACATTTGGCATGCTTCTTCCCCTTAGCTGCAAATGGTTTCCAGTTCTGGCAGAAAACAATAGTTTCTCTTTTGAAAACAAAAACTTTCTGGATGTATCAGTATACAACCTGTAATAGGTGTAATCTACTCTGGAGGGACCCCTATGCCAACAAATTTAATTTCACTTCAATGAAAAGAAAAATAATTTCGAGCTGTTTTTAGATTCCCCATTATAGAGAAACTTTCTTTTCAACAGATCTTACTAGTTTGGTCCTTGGAAAAACATAGAGCAACTCTCAAACAAACTGGGATGCTTGGGAGCATCAAATCTTGGGAGCAGTGTACACCTCTAGTTTTTAATCTTGTTTTGTGTGGTGTTTTAAATGGTTTGCTTCAACTTGTCAGCTGCCCTGGAAATATTGATATTGAAGGGTTGCATCTAAATCCCTTAAATAAATATTCAACAAAATATAGTAAAGACCATTCTTATTTGCTGCCCTGAGATTTAGCCCCTCTCTGCCCCTCCTTTCCTAGCTTGGATTCCTGCTGCTATCGCTTCAAGATCACTAACCGCGGGCGCCGCACGCATCAGCTCTACTGGATGACAGAAGGCTTCCCCCCATTCCGCCAGCGCAACACCCTCCCTCCCATCAGTGCTAACACAAAGAAGAAGTCCTCTGAACTTCCGCTCTTTAAGCTTCAACCATTGAGGATGGAGCTGACCCCAGGAAAAAGCATGGACATGATGCTGGAAGGCTGTTCTGACGTTCCCAAGGTAGAGAGACTTTCACCTCTTTGTTGGGGGCATTTTGGGCTCTCAGTTACTTATTTCTGGAAATGAACCAACTTCTTTCAAGGATTGCTTCCATGTCACAAGTTGCCATAGTAGCATCAGCTGCATTTCAACTACTTGTTGCCAAGGGTTACTGTAGCTACCATATAGTCAATCTCAAAAAAGCATATATGGGTTTTTATAACTGATGTAAGAAGAGTTCTACAAGGCCTGATCAAAGCTCAATATTCAATTATTTTGTCAAGAGTGCTTAATCCAGGAGAGACGAACCTTTTTCAGGCTGAGGGCCACCTTGACCCATGTTCAACCTACATCCTATGTGTGTGTGTGAGAGAGTAAAATCACAGCAAGAGACCATTTTCTGTATAAAATACATATTAATGAAATAAAATGTTACATTACAAAAAGGACTAATATAAGTGGCATTAGAGTGAAATGTCTGATATGCCCACAGGAATTAATATAATCCAGGGCACAAAGAGCAAAATATCAACAGGGTATTGATGCCTTCCCTAATGCCTGCAGGAGAAAAATGAGACAGGATTAAGGTTATACAGTACTGAATTTTAAAATCAACACAGCAAGGCTGCAATCCTAATCCATTTACATGGAAGTAAGCCACACTGAATTCAATGAGACTTACTTTTGAGTAGACATGGCTAGGTTTGCAGTGGATCCAGAATTGGCCTCCACAGTCACTTACGGACTCATTGTTAAAACCGTTTTTTTGGGAGACAATCTTACTTGGCTACGAGTGATCGCCAAAGAAGAAAGAAGAAGAATGATTGGCCATTAGCTTTGTCTTTACAGTGCCACAAGACTCTTTATTGGGTTTTCTGAAGCAAAAGTTTGACAGTTACACCTCTGGAAATTGATTAATTTTCAAAGGGAACACAGCTGAATTGTAAATATCTGTTGATGGCTGAGATATGCATATCTATTGTGCAATATATGTAAAAAGTTACATTGAAACAGTAGTGAGAGTTGTGCACAATAAACCAATCACAGTGGAACAGAAAATATCAGATGAAATTATGGATGAATGTTGGAACAGATTGAGACATGCTTGTACATCTCTACCATTTACACAAATGGCTGATTATGTCCTTGATTCTCTCAGCCATTTAATTTATTACTATATAGAAGGTTTTTTTTTAAAAAAAATATTCTGTGGGAAATGTTATGTTGCAACTGGATACCAATACGACCTTTTTGTGGAAGGATGGTATGATCATCACCTTTCCATGATTTGCTTTTAAAGGTCAGGCATCTTAGGCACCAACTGGTGCAGAATTCAGGATATATGGAATTGTCAGGAATCAAACTTCTACAAAAGAGAATTACATATTTGCCAATTCATGCTTCTTTTGCCTGGAACCAAATGGTAGCCAAGGCATAGTTTTCGGGGAGCCCCATGGCCAGGGGTCCACTGAAAGCACCACAGGCATAGTGGCCCAACCACTTTTATTCTGGCAAAAAACTGTGCTCTTCTTTCCACATACAGGTCGTAAAGGAAAGGCTGCTCTGTCATGCCATCATAGGGAAGCAATCTGGGAAGGAGCTTATCATGAAGGTTGATGTCATATGTGAATTCATTGCACCCATTCTACACATTTTCCCTAAAGAGATCACATTCCAAGTGGAGAAGGTTAGTGCTTTGGCCATCAGGCTGCTTACTGGCATGTTACAAAGGGCTAGTGGAATGAATGGAGGATGGAGTGGGTCGTGGAAAGGGGGGTGGGGCTGTGATCAGAAACTGCAAACACACACTCAATCACATTTCAGTTCAAAAGAGGCTCAGATGTTCTGGGCATCATCAGGATCTAAAATGACAGCCACCTCCATTTTGACAGAAGGTTTGTGCAGGCAGAGATGGGCAACCTCGTAACACATCAAAACCATGATTGCCAAAGAGATCAGCCCAACTCCTAGGCTCAAAGAGGCCCTTCCTTCACTCCTGCAAAAAAATGCTTGCCAAAAGGTCATTTTGCAACTTGTTTAGCTTCCTCCAACTCAGGGCTGAAATGTGGCTTCATAACAGAAATTATTTACTAAGAAGGAACAGAAAGGGCCATGATCAGCCAGCAATCAAGATGTCTGAGTAACCTGGAGCTCCTGCCCTTGGGTGTATAATTTCTCTTCAAAGCAGCTGATCAATTCAGAAAATTGGAAAGCTTTTACCCCCGCTCAGAAGGGGGAATGTCAATAAATATGCTGAAATCGAAACAAGGCAGTTTAACAAACTTTCTCAAGCCACAAGAACATTGCAGAGAAGCCAGGGCAATGAGCCAACAGTGAGACAGCATGGCGCTTGGCCCAATTAAGACTACCGAAGCCATGGTAGAAAAAGATACAAATGCAGTGCTGAGAGGAATTTGCAGCTCAAGGTATCCTCATTAAATTAAAGAAATTATTACAGAAACGCGGAAGGAACTGATGGTTCATCTCAGAAATAAGGCAAATGCAATGTCAAAGGAATTAGAAGGAATTGTGGAAACTGCATCAGCAGCAATAGATTTAAGCTTACATCATTAAAAAACCCTTTAAAAATTCTTCAAGTGAATATGAATATAAAATCAAAGCTGTAAGATTTTCAATACAAACTTAAAGGGTCAATTTTCATCTGAGGAGTTTTGTGGAAGGGGCAGAATATGACAATATTATGGACTTGATAGTCCAGTGATTTAAATTGCTAATACCTGTCTTGTGTGATTCAGATCCTCCGAGAGACATTATTATATGAAAAAAATAGGAGTTTTTGACGGTGCTTTAGAAATGTGGAAGATACAACTTTTGAAAATTAACACATGGTTCTCTTGACTGCTTTGATCAATGGAACTGGCATAGTTACAGGTGCCCATTTTGCATTTGTAAGAACTCAATCTTTTAGTGTGATGGTACCTTCTCAGTAGTGGCACCTAGCCTGTGGAACGCCCTCGCATCAGATGTCAAGGACATGAGTAACTATGTAACCTTCAGAAGACATCTGAAGGCAGCCCTGTATAGGGAAGCTTTTTAATGTGTAATTTTTTTAAAAATATTTTATATATGTTGGAAGCTGCCCCGAGTGGCTGGGACAACCCAGTCAGCTGGGCGGGGTATAAATAATAAAATAATAAAAATAATTGTTATTACCTAAACTTTGGAAATTCTTGCCTATCGATATCAGGCAGGCATCTTCATTGTACTCTTTCCAGCACCTGCTAAAAACATTTTTGTTTAGACAAGCCTACCCAGATGTTTAGAAAACTGATGTGAGTTTTAATATGTTTTAATCTATTGTTATTTTAACTTTTCTTATTGATAATTTTATTGATATATCTATTTGTAAATCGCCTGGAGGGTTTTGTTTTTTTGCAATCAAGCAGTGTATAAATTTCATGGAATGAATGAATACATAAATAAATAAATAAATAAATAAATAAATAAATAAATAAATAAATAAAAGGGAATGGAATCACATCAGTTTCTACCCCCCAATGAATGGGAACAATTGGTGTCCTCTAGTACCAAGTAGCTGGCTATTAAAAGCATAATCCTATCCCTGTGAGGAGGTCATTTCTCATCATGGAATATGGAAGAGCTTGATAGGATGGGATGGAAGGTGATCCTCTGGTTGATCACTTGGTGCTGTGATGTACATCAGGATATATATTTTTTCTGTTCTTTAATACATCTCAAATGTTTTTGTTTTCCCCTGCCAGGACCCCAATGATAGCCTGAATCCCCAGTATGAACCTCTGACTTTGAAAAACGTTTCGTCTTTGCCAATCAATGTTCTCCTCTCTTTGCAAGAACCTTTTTCCCTCTGTGATACTGCTCATGAAATGCTGCCAGTACCTTGTCAGGTATGGGGAGTCTCTTTTCACCTCAGGCCTCTAAGTAAGAGGCCCTTTGCAGGGTACAGTTCAGGCTGCTGGTTGTGACCTGTCCAGTCCTAGACAGCACTGCAAACAGTCTCCAGTGACTGAAAATGCAGAAGTCATTTTCAAAGAACTACAGTGGTAGGCAGATACCAATCAGTTATTTATTTATTTAAAATAAACTTATTTCTTTCCTTATTTAGGCCTTAACTATGAACGTTGGAGAGATGCATGACCTCTGTATCAGGTTTGACCCTCTCTACAGAGATGACTTGTACAACCGAGTGGCAGAAGAAGTCTTGACTTTCCGTTACCTGGAGCATCCCCATGTAGACCACATCAACCTACGGGGAGAAGTGCGTTTCCCTAACCTACACTTTGAGACGATGGATTTGAATTTTGGCTGCATCTTGAATGACACAGAAGTTGTCCGTGAGATCAATATGACCAACTGCAGCCCCCTTCTTGTAAAATACCGCTGGTCCTTCATGACAGAGGATCATGAGACCCTGATCAGGTAAGAGCAATCATAAGTCTTCCCTTTGGGATTTTGTCTGATGTTCCCAAGACATTGTCTATGGGTACATGACACAGTCACCCTACTAAGGGGTTAAGCAGGTCTGGGTCTCAATGGGAGATACTTGGGAACTTAATGGATACTACCCTGAGACCCATGATTGTCAGGAATGATTGGTGGGTGCTAGAAGAGATAAGAGTCCGGGCCTCCAGCCAGTTTTATAGGTTTTATTTGGTTCATTCTTCTATTTACACTCAGAGCTCTCAGAGCACATCCGGCTCATTGGAATCAGATGCAGCAACTGGTTGCTGCTTTTGTTTTCCCCAGCATAACCACTTCCAGAGCCCTCCCCTTTTCCTTCCTCTGTTACGTGAAGAGCTAAGCCCCGGAAATTGCTCCCCCCTCTCTGCTTCATTGCTTCCTGACAACCCTTCGTCGTTGTCCTCCCCTGATGAGGTACCACTACTAATCATCGGAGGCTTATCTCTGTATTTTCCCAGCATTTCCCCCTTCTCAGCCCCCAGTTCCCTGACAATGATGAAGTAAAGGCTGGATCAAAATGTATTAATTATATGCTATTTACATTGTTTATAATCTCTTGAAACCAACATATGGTTCCCAATGTCAGCCTGTGGATGACTCTGATTTGGATGATGCGCCAGCCACCCAACTTTCCCCCCTGATATTTATATTTTATTAAGGTGATTTCAGTTAAAAGAAATAAAGTGATACAGAAAAAAAGAAGGAAAAGTGAGAGGGAGAAAAACAACAACAAAGATACACATAAAAGCGAAAATATGAAAAAAAACCCGCAAAAAATATACAATATTCCCATACATTCTTGTATAAATTGGTATAGTGTTATTGTCCTAGTTCTTATGTAAATGTTAATAGCCTACTGCATTTTGTATAAACTCATTCCAAATGTTAATCATATCATATCCATAGAGTCTGTGTCTGCCTGTAAGCAATCCGTTCATAAATTGCCAGTGATGTCATATTGTCAGTCCATTGATTAAACGGTATCATTTCCTTATTTTTCCAATTCCTCAATATCAATCTCTTGGCCACCATTAGGGCATGGAAAATCTATTTCTGTTATCCCGTTGATAATTTCCATACTGCAGGTATATAGTTCAATAAAATGTTCTCACACAGGGAGCGTGCTACTCCGCCATCTTCAAAGCCGGAAATCACCCAATTTGAGAGGAAGCCCTCGGCTCCCCCTTCCACACAGCCTCATCCTGAGGATGTGGCTTTTCCTTCAGTCTCGGCCTGCTAGAGGTTCCAATTTGGTTCTCATGGCCTTTTTCCCCAAAATCACATACACCTATGAATTGGGTGATGTCAGCTGATCAGTGGGCAGTTCAGTTCTGCTTGGTTCAATTGCATGAGTGAGTTCCCCATGGGAAACGCATTTGTGCAGTAGATCCCTACAAAAGGCAGGCTTCAATTCACTTCCCACTAACTGATGGGTGGGGAGCTGAAGCCTGGTTGTTTTTGTTATCTCTCCTTACCCCTGTGGATAATCCACTTGTCAATCATCAAGCATCATTATTATGGCAGTTGAATGACAACTGGGTGTCAAAGTTGGTCTGCAGAGATTGGGGGAGAAAAGGATCTGGCCAGTGGTTTAATTCTTCTTCTGAAAGTAGGAGAGAGAGTGCAAATGGTAGAAATGATTGCAAACAGGAATAGCTTTTGTCAAGCTGCTTGCAAACCTTCTTCCTTGCAAATATGAACCAGCAGTGCTGCTGCTTTCTCAAACTTGGCCTTCGTGCAGTTATTTTAATTACAGCAGCAAACGGATTTTCCACAGTGCCCCAGGAAGTCCAGTAAACATAACAACTGCATTGATGGTCTGCCATTCTGAATAACATCAATAAACAATTTCCCGAGGAAAACATAAGCCAACCCAGTGGAAAGGCCTTTTTGGCTGGCGGAGGGTGGGTGGGGGGAGCCACTGAGAGGCACTCCTCCTCGTGAGCTCATTAAGGAGTCTGATCCTGGTCTGTGCCAAGTGTTTTCTGTCAGACACTGAGTGCTGTCGTCCCTTCAATGCAGTTTGTAGCTGTTTGGGAAACAGTAGAGTCTGAAGGATGAGAAAGCAAGATAGATAGATAGATAGATAGATAGATAGATAGATAGATAGATAGATAGATTTAACGTACTGTAAATGCAACCCCAACCCAAAGCATTTCTGGGTCTGAGGCTGGTGGTTTTGTCACTAGAGAGTCCCAGGCCACATTTTTACTGTGGCTGCTCATAGAGACTTTCCTTCCTCATCTTCAGTGTTTCAGCAAGCAAACAAATGCAGGTGTGGGACCCTAGTGGCAGGAGGAGGATGGTTGGAGGGCAGTGGGGCTTAGAAGCTGCATTTAACTCCAAGGCTTGGCCAAAGACTCTGTGGGATAAAGGAGCAAGCCAAGTACCCCAGGCAGAAAAGATGTGGGGAGGAAGTTTGGCAAGGCAGACAGGCAAGATGAGGGCATGCTGTTAGAGCCATGCTCCAGTTTCCATTTCAGCAAACTTCTATTTTACTTGCGGTTGACAGCATCCCTTAAGTCAGCTATGGGAAGGGAAGAGGATGAACCATGACATTGTTCTGTGGTGGCTCCAGGTGGTCCTTGAAACATCAGGTGATCTACAGGATCCCAAGGACTTTTCCACATAAGCCATCTTGCTAGTTTCCTACATAGTAAATGCACATTTTTTACAAATTTGTTTCAGGGGAACCGGAGGACTTTCCTTCAGGGAAAGCAGGAATATTTTGTTTTCCCAGCACACACTGGGCTTGTCTGCTCTCCTCAAACCTGTGTATGATTCTCACTTGCTAGCTTCCTAGGTGCACTAGGGAGTCTTTGCCAGTGTTGTATCTTTATTGAGTATAGGGAACCTTTGGCCCGTCAGCTGTTGCTGAACTGCAAGTCCTATCAGCCCCAGCAAGCATGGCTAATGTCCAGTGATAATGGGAGCTATAGTTCAGCAACATGTGCAGGGTCAAAGGTTCCCTACACCTGACCTGTACTCTGGGATTCCACATAAGCATATATAAAGAACTAGACACAGCATTCCCAATATTATTAGCTTGATTTGGTAGTGCTTTGGCTGCAATGTAAAATCAGAACGGTTGTGAAGTGAAAGCCTTAGAAGGCAGGTAGGAGTCTTGCTTGTCCATCTCCTTCTTTTTCTGTTACTTTCTTATAGCGCAACCTCTGGCTTTGCTCTTACTGGATTGTAGAAAAGCTGGGCCATTTCTAGCACTCCACAGCCCCCTCCCTTGCTCCCATTTGCAATCTGCTCTTGTCAGCCATGATAGATATGAGGCTGTAGCCCACCTCCTTCCTAGGTGTGGTGAAATCCTGAGTCTCAAAAGATGATCAGTGCCCCCAGCATTAGGTAGAACTGCTTCTTATCTAGGTAATCCCATAGGCCTAATATTTAGTAGTATCTGCACCCTTGGGATAGGTCAGAGAGGCCATGGAGGTTCCCTTCGGCTTGAAGGACACAGGGGAGGCACATGGAGCTGGGTGTTGTAAGCCCCACAGCTCTATCGATATTGGACTTGGGTTGGCAAGCTCTGACATATGTGGCGGAGGAAGAAGTAGGGGGTGCTGAATGAGTAGTACCTGAGTAAGATGAGGGAGGACCTCCCTTTTCTACCCCAGGTTCTATTGCTTGGGGGGAAAGAGCAGGGATATCAGGTATTGCCAAGAATTCAGGAGGGCTCGGAGCTGCCAAGGTGGGAGGAACTATTGGAAGTGGAAATTACTTAACAGGAGCCTCAACAGGAGGGTGCAGTCTTGTTGCTTCAAACCAGGCTCTGCCTTCGTAGATGGGAGCAGGCCCACCCACCCTTTAGAAGCACATTTTTGCAATTCTGACATTCTCTGAAGACAGCAGATTCTTGTGAATGAGTGCACCACACCTGGGTGTGACAGGTCATGGAAACTTGTTGGGACATCTTTGTTGCTTTTGTCTGGTTCTGAACTTCTTGCCCTGCTCTTGAACTATGGCTCCTGAGCCTTTTGTCTTCTGCTGGGCCTGTACCAATACTTGAATAATGGTAAGTGAGAGATCTTACTTACAAGTAAGGGTATCTCTTTCTGTGTTTGGGGATAGGAGCCAGGACACATGGTGCATACACCCCACATATCACCACACATCTCCACCTCCTGTGAAGTTGCTTAAATATTTTATATCACTGCAACCCACCATCATGGAACCAGGCTTTTGGTCTCCTTTCTGGCTTCCCCAGCCAATCCTCCATTATTTACTATTATACACACCTTCAGACTCTCTAGCCATGCTATGGCATGTTGGCATTTCAGAAGACTGTGCGAAGGTGAAATTGCCACATGCGGTGCTCAGGGGCATCACCAGCATCTCACAGGATTAGACCATTCATTCTGCAAGGCTCCTCATTAACCTTCTGGATGTGATGCTGGTTGACCCCTTTCTTTTCATCTCTCTCTTTGTGTATTAATTAGGCTTCCCGGCTGTTTCACGGGGTCCTTGTGTTGGCACCACCTGACTATCCAGAGGACAGCTGGGCCTGAAGGGAGCCTCCAAGCTGTTAGCACCTTCACTTGGCCATGAAGTGGCCAGGAAGAAAGCACAGCTTGTCAGATATTGTTTCTCTTTTGCTACCATGTGTATAATTACATCCAGCTAATGCAGCCTGACAGTTTGGTAGCTAAAAAACAGGTCACTGCTATTCTATCCACTCTGTGCCTTTCATCACAGTAACTAATTGTCATTCAGATTAACATCTGTTTTTCAGCTAGGGGTGAAGAATGTGACTTATTTAGTTTTATTTCTGGACCTTATAATTAGGGCAGTGACTTTTATGGTTTTCATCTAATTATTCAGTCTTAACCTTTCATTTCCCCCTACCCGCCTTAGGAGAGTTCACATGAAAGCACTCCGTTTTTCTGCATTACAGTACGCTGGAATTATTCCCCACACTCTCCTCATGCTAACATGCAGAGTGGGAGAGTCATGCTGCAAAAAGGGGCAAATGCCATTCTGCATGGCATGCAGCATTAACAAAACACCACATGTGTAGCAAATGATCACTTGTCATATGTGGTGGGAACATCAGCATGCCTATGATTTTGGGAGACAAACTATGCAATAGGTGACATTGATGATAGGAGCACTTTTGAAACTTTCTACAGTGTTGGTAATATTTAATTGGATTTAGGGTGATGTGTCTGTGGAACAGATGTATTGAGCAAAAGTCTTGGTAATTGCAACCAGAGTAGTACAAATCTACAAATCTATATGGGAATGGCTTCTGAAGTGCTTTGAATTAGCAGAAATAGCGGACCAGTTTGGTCTATAAAACAAAGTTAGTTCAGAGGTGGCCATACTTTGTAAATTATTGATATATGAATCTGGGAAATATTACAATTTGTGTAAATCTCTAAAATGATGTCTGTCTGTCTGTCTGTCTGTCTGTATATACACATACACCATATGTGAAGCATGCTCAGTAAGCCCAGCACTTCTGGGTTCTGATGGATTACTGTTCCCCATTTTATAAGGATCCAAATAAATTAGATAAATAAGCATTTTCAGGGACTCAGAAATACTAACATACCCCATTTTTACTGTCCTTTGTTCCCCCGCCTCCTCTTGCTCCTCCTTTGGGATCCTAGTCAATCAAGGTTTACATAGCAAAGGCCAGGGGATGATATCCCCACATAGGTAACAGACAAATATAAATACTGAAGAGCCTAGAAGGTCTGTCCTATGGAGAAACAAGCTGATCCTCTTTCCCACAAAACATCTTAAAGGGATGTTGCAGTTAGACCTGGGATGGCCTTCACCAAATGGCAGGGGACATGCTGTGCAGATGGAAGCTTCCAGGTTAATCGCTGCCTGGCATCTCCATTTTTAAAAAGAAGTTGATGTCTTATTAGTGCTTTCACATTACAATAAGGATATCTGCATAACCGGGGTGGGGGGGAGCCTTGCTTCTGACTTGGAAAGCTACTTTTATTCGTATTAGACATCACCATCTTTCTCGGACTGATTGCCTGACTCAGTTCAAAGCAGTCATACTTAACAGGAGTTCAAGAGCAGAACCAATAACTTCTCAAAGAGAGATTCCAGACAAGATTAGTTATTAAGGCTGCTTACATGGGGCACGGTTTGGACTGTAGACCTCAATATACATGTGTTCTGTCCCCTACGCCTCCGCTCCACATGCCTGTAGGATTCTGAAAATTATTCTTCCCTCCCACAGCCCAGTCAATACATTTTTCTGTTCCAGGTGGCTGCATTGTACTCTCTTGCAATGTGGTAAGAGAATGCAGGGATTTAATGGGATTGCAGGCAGACCACATCTTCTGTGGCATAGCAAAGGGACCCAGGGCAAATCTTGTGATTGTGTGTGTCCGTGTGTGTGTGTTGGGGTGAGGGGATTATACATGTTTTATTAAAGTTGGCTAGTTACCTTGGAATATCTGGAGTCTTTGCATTTTAAAATAAATAGCTCCCCATTCCCAAATCCCCATGCATCCTCCAGCTCTCTAGAACTCTTAAATTGCTGACAGTGAAAGAAATATTATCCGAGGCTGTGCAGGAGTCTGAGACCAAGCCTCTGCTCTAACACCCCTGCTGGCCTCAGAGTTCTTTAGCACCAATTTGTTCCCATCCCAGACCCTCATGTCAATCAGTGTTACTGTCTGTGTTAGCCATTGGGTTGTGTGCTCCTTGAGGCAAGGATGTTCATTGTCCAAAAGTCTCATGGAGACCTTGACCCTTCCAAATGTAATGGAAGTAACAAGAGGAAGAGCAGCCAAGTAGATACCACAACACTTTCCTCTTTGTTTCTCCCATCACTGGAGAACAGTTTGATGAGCTGAAGGCTGATAGCTTCTTTGATAGGGGATAGAGCTTTGTATAGCCAGCTCCCCTGGGGCTTGCTTCTGACATCCCAGGCCAAATAGCATAAATGTCAATTGCAGAAAACAAGGTTTGGATTTACAGGAGAATCAGGGGTCTTGAGAGGATACTGTTGGGTGGTGAAGGGTTTCTGCCTCATAAGAAACAGGCTCCAGGGCCACACAGCTAAATTGCTCCATGTATAACTTCCATAATCTCTAACCACTTGCCGTGCTGTCTGGCAGGGGCTGGTAGGGTTTGGAGTCCAACAGCATTTGGAGGGCTGCAAGTTCCCCATCCTTGCCTTACTCCATGGGTTGGGAACTGGATCTCAGCAACAGGCGCATGGGGCCAAAAATGGTTTTCTACCCCTGATGTTGAGCTTCTGACAATTATACTCTTTCCTCAGCTTGATGTCCCATCCAGTCTGCAGGCATAAAAGGCACAGATCCCTGGCAGAACATGTGCTTTGCATGCAAAAGATCTCTGGATCCTCTCCTGACATCTCCAGTTAATAGAATCCCATAACAAGTAATGAGAAACACACTTCCCTGCTCAAGATTGTGCAGAGCTGGCTAGGTGGATGGAGATCTTGACTTGACTTAAGGCAGAATTTTCTGATATTCCTGACCTTATGCACAAAACAAAACTGATTCCATGCTGTTTACATAATTGGCCTGGGAACTAGCAGGATAGGAGGGCATATTCTGATGTTATTGGCTGTTGATGAGCCTTTGATTTCAGATGTTTGAGGCATGTGTGCCCTGGCTGGCTAAGCCAGCCCCATCAATATAGAAATCATTGCCAACTCTGTGTCTGCTCTTGTTTCTGTCTGATGGGATTTCTGTGATTATACTCAGCATTTCTTTATTTCTGTTTGACATCCTGTGAAACAGTTACAGTGAAGTTATCTGTATTTTTCTGGACCCGTCCCAGCTCCCTCGCATCTCCATCCTTCTGCTCTGTGCATTGCAGCCCTGTAGTGGAAATAGGATGAGCAGTTTTGTAGATGCATTTGGGGCCTCCTCATGCCTGCAGTGAGGCTTTGATGTTTGGCTCAGTCATGTTGCATGAGGTCACATTGCATTAAATTGAGGATACAGGGAGAGCAAGCCAAAGAATTGGAAGGCTAGTTTAAGGCTAAGCCGAAGAGCCCTGAGCAGGACCTCTTGACCAATCTGCCAGAAACCTCTTCTTCCTTCTAGCCCCTTTAAGAGTTGCTAGGGGGGTAAAGAAAGCAGGGGTGTTCAAGTGACATCAGATGAGATTGAACTGCAGGATAGGGTGGCAAGGAAGAGGCAGGATGTGTGCTGTCCTAGGAAAATGTTCCAGGTGTTGTGGAACCTGACTCTCACCGGGTGCTTCCCTGCTTCTTGATAACATAAGACCTCAGCTCAATTAGACCAAAGATCTGTCTAGTCCAGCCAACCAAATATTTGTGGGGATCCCACAAGTAGGACATGAGGAGCTCAGTCCTCTCTTGCTCATGTTATTTAGAGGCATATAAATCATATCGGACTCTGGTTTAATATTTTACCATTAATAATAACAGCTCATACTGTGTTTTATTGATGGATGTTGCCTATTATATAATGCATTAAAAATGTTGCAATGTTACTATAGTACTGTCAGAATAGATTGTTATCTGAAATTGGTTGCTATTATACTGCTAATTGGAATGAAGTGTTGATGTGGATTTTTGAGGTTGTGCTGTTAGCTGTTTTGGGAATGTGCTTGCCATGAGCCCTGTGGGAAGGGGCTGGCTGGGCCAGGACAGAGAAGAGAAGTGGCTGACATGACTCCAGGGTGGGATCCAGTGGGCTGGAAAGGTCTCTACCCGGATTGGGAGAGCCAGAGGAAGAGGCTCCTGGCCAGAAGCTGATTCTGGCTTCTTCACCTTGCCTATCACTCTGGCTGCTGTGCCTCTGGAGTTGCCAGAAATCATGTCCAGTCCCAGCTATCACATCCACCTCTGAGGAGGCAGTAATATCTTGCCTAGGCCATGGAGATGCCAACCCAGGCATAAGCAGACAGGCTGGTCCAGCTTTCTTGGGGAAGTGCTAGGTTGCTTGCCCAGACTAAGGACCAAATCTACTTGCCATGATATGTTGTCTCCACCCCTTTTTCTTACAACATGGTTGCGGGGTAAGGGGGTGTTGTTTTTGAGTCAACATCTTTGCTTGTTTAGTCATGTGTAGCAACTACTGTGCCTTTGAACAGTGTTTTGCCTATGTATTGCACCAAGCTGAGCATTAAAGATTTGGGTACAAACTGCAACCTGAGTTTGAGTTCTGCATCAAGTAGGGGTCAGGACAGTGTTGCTGCTGCACAGAATGAAGAAGCCCCTTCCTAGAGAGAGTCTATCAACTGGCACAGGGTTGGTACTCAGAAACTATTTTGAATCACTGTGAGTTGGTAGGGAATCATATTAGTAATCTGATGATTTTTTTTTGTTTTCTACCTTACTTTATCTGCTGTTGGTTTTTTAATATATATTATAGTGATCATAATGTTAAGGTTTTCATGCTGTTGTTGTGAACTGCTTTGAGCTCAGTGTGGTTGTTGGGAAAGTGGAATACAACTAGTAAATACAAGCAAATCAAATCAAAATGGCATTGTGTTTTTCAGATTCAGCCCCAGAGATGCTACAGCCCTTCCTAAACAGGAAGCAGCCACTGAGCAGGAGGTCCCACAGCCACAAGAAACTACGAGTCACAATGACACCAAAGACTTTGAGAGGTTTGTACACTAGCCCTCAGAAATGCATAGTCTGTGTCTTGGCCCTGCACAACTAGGTGGTCCATGCCCATCACTCTGCCTGCTATGCCACACTTTGAGAATGAGAGCAGACGACAGATTAGGGGGCTCTTGCTCTCTGCCATCCCAGGGATTTAGCTTGAGCAGTTAATTCCTTAATGTATCGGCTGCGGCTGTAAGTGAAATACAGCAAAGCTCCTCTTGCCACTCCACTCCAGAGTCATGCTCTGGTTTTTTCTGACCCAAGTGCAGCAGCTTCATCTGCAACCATACCTCTCTGCAGTGCAACTGTGGCTTCTTACACTGCTTACATACATTCAAAGTATTCTCCCCACAGAATCCTGGGAACAGAAGGTTACCTCTCACAGACCTACTATTCCCAGCACCCAGTGCAAACTGCAGTTCCCAGGATTCTTGATTTGAATGTATGGTATGTGCACACAACCTTTGTGTTCAAGGCAAGGAAACAGAACATGCAGGAGCACACCCCTACCCCCCCCCAGCATTGTTCCAAACAAATATTCAATAAGGGCCACAGAAGCAGCAATGAGCCTTTTCTTGTGGGGAGAGGGTGCGTGTGTTAAAAATCAACACAAAACCCCTCAGTCCACAAAACTTTAAAGGTAAGAATGTTCCCCACAATTATTCACATTTGCCTGCCCCCAAAGATTACCCTCTCACTCATATTTATACAAAACCACGTTTGTGTCCCTATTAATGTTACCCATACCCAGATTTCCTGAGAACCATTAAGTAAAATTTCTGTCCCGATATTATGACTCCAGAGAAGCAGCTACAGAAGAAAACATCAACTATGTCAATGGAGAAGAGACTGTCCCTAAGGAACTTCCAGACACTGCAGAAAGTAGCCCAGAAGCCAAGGCAGCCTCCAGGGTAATTGTTCATCTCACCTTACCTTTGGCTTGGAGACATGGCTTGGTTAGGACACACGTAGCACCTGTGGGTGATTTTGCACAAGTACCACTGATATGAACGGGCTCAGTGGGTTGCTCTCTATGACTGTCTTGAGGCTGCTAGAGCAGTCAGTGAGTATCTGCAAAAAGTTTCATGTGGCAAGAGGACATGGGGCTGTTCTTACTAGGAGGAGAACATCTGGATGTTAGAAGGTTTTCCCTTAGTTTTATCCTTGACATTTTCTCCGAGCTGTGCAAAACATTCCAGTGCCTTGGCCTGACTGATATTTTTATTGACAAGGTCTGGGTTTCTATATTGAAAACCTTCAAGCCAACCTACCTCCACTGCCTCTTGCACCCATTCCCGATGCTCTTTTTTCTAGTCCCCATTGCCAGCTGCTGATCATGGGGAAGAGGAAATTCCTAAGAAGAGCGAGGTGGAGACCAAGGAAGTCCTGTGGTGTGCAGAAGCAGATGATCATCATCTGACAGGCGTGGAAGAAGTGAGCAGGAATTTGTTTTTATCTTTATTATTATATTTATTCATGTAATATATGTGTATATCAGAAATAATTTTCTCTAAGCTGTGAAAATAAAATAATATAAGACAATATGTTAAGAAACCACAACACTGAAAACAGTCCAGCGATCAATCTGATAAGCCAAAGGTGGTCACACTTCAGGGCAAACAAGAGCATTCAAGTGCCTGTAAAATAAAATAGCCACTTGCTTAATATACAAGGGGAGGGGATGCCATAGTATCATCATAACTAAATGCGCTACTCCTGCTGATGGTCCAGTTCTCCAAACCTTTACCCAGACTCCGTCTGCTGATCATTCAAGGCTGGGCCAAGCTGGACTAAAGAGCTGGAGCCGTGTGTGGCTATGCCACTTCATGCTGGCTGAAGCCCACCAAAGTCCCTCTCTCCAGTGTGTGCCTCGATGTTTGTGTTTGATGATGACCTCTGCTCCCAAAGAAGCTAGGTCTTCCTCCTAAGCCTAAGGCAGGAGACAAGCCGGATCAGCAGCAGCAGCCAGACCCTTTCCATGCAGGGAGGCACAACAGTTTCAGACCTTGGTTATCACACTTGGATTGGCTAAGACACTGGGAAGAGGATCAAGACTGTAATCATCCTATGGAAATGTGCAGTACATGGGGGTTTACACAGGAAGAGCCTGAGTAAAGGTCAGAATGTATGGAGATCCATCTTTTCAGTGCCAATCCTGCAGCCACCATGCTTTCCCTACAGCTGCATTGGCTGCCCTCATCCTCAACTGGATCTTGGCAATTGCTGGCATGCAGCCTCTGCCCCTCTCTCTTCCCAATCAGGTATTTGACATCATGCCGCTGTATGGGATGCTGGAGCCGAGTGAGATCCAGCGGATTACGTTCACATTCTATGGCCATGCTGACATCGTTGCTCGTGTCAAAGCCATCTGTGAGGTGGAAGGGGGCCCCACCTATGAGATCCTACTGAGGGGTGAGGCCTCCCTTGTGAGTTATGCATTTGACAGGAAGGAGATTGACTATGGACTCCAGGTAAGTGAAAGCTGTACACACTTGACTCTGCAGGCCTCCGGCAGGTCACTTCAGTTATTTTCCCAATAAACATGCCTTGCTGAAATCTCCCCCTGTGCTTTCCTCCAACCCACCATCCTATGATGAAAATGTTTTGCCGAAGTTTATGGTGGGTTGAGTCTTATGGGGACTTTTTCAAGCCTGAACTTGTAGAATGGGGTTCCTAATTGCCTCTGAAGTATTTATTATATGCAAGAGAACACAAAAATGCTTCTGATCACAGTAGCCCACTGGAAGCTTCCTCTTCCTCACCTCCCACCCATTTCTTGTTTACACCTAGTTCACACCCACTTCCCAAAAGGGAGCCCAACTTCTTTGCCTTTATATATGCTTCCCCTCCACATGACATCCCACCCCACAATACCCGTCAGCTGGAAGAGTGTCTGTCAAGTCCACTGGATTTCTTATACCTCAGAAAATGGGCTCTCAGGCTCCAGGTGTTGCTTCTGCTTATACCCTTCAAACTTCCACTCTACATGCTTCTTTCTTGAATTGCACATTCTATGTAAGAACCATGCTGTCTGTCCCCCTCCCCACAAGGACCCTGCTGAAAAGGACTGTTTTTCCCTCTTCATTGGGCCCTATTGAAAGAGTTCAACAACACCTACTAAGCCTGCATTAACCTTGCCTAAAGTGATATTCAGGGAGAGAATTTGGGTTCTCCTTGGCTCTCCACTTCCTCCTCCTCACCACAGCAAAACCTGCAGTGCACCTCCACTGCCTTTATACCCCTGAGAGGCTTGCTGAGCCCAAGAACCGGGGTGGCGGTAGGGAAGATTCTTTCCCTAGATATCTGGTCTCTGATTAACCAACCATTCTCAGGTGGCCTCTGTCAGGTCCTTATACCTCTAATACATGCACCCCTCCAAGAAGAAGTCATCCCAGCCGCTGACCTTCTCTCAGGGTTGGGCAAAGCCAATTTTACAGCATGTTTTGATCCACAAGGCCACTCCCTCCACCTGCCCTACACCTTGTGCAGCTGACCCCTGCGGAAAGCAGGATTGAACTCTCCACACATCAGCTGATGTGCAGGGAGTTCAATCCTGCTCGGTCATTATCCCCACCCCACAGCCAACTTTGGCAGGTGACTGAAACAACTCATCTGTTCATCACCTGGCATCAAATGACCGAGAGGCAGGTGATTCTTCTCCCCTGCCAAAGTTGGCCCCCATGGTAGGATTAAAAGATCTGGCTTGCCAGACCAAAAAGATTCCCCACCGGGTTAAGGTTAGGGTGTTAGGATTAGGGGGATGGGGGTTCAGGTTCAGGGATGCAAGGCGACATAGATAGTGCATTCACATGATCTGAGGATACACAGCGACGCTACCAAATCTTTCTTAAAATAAGATTTCTGGTGACTTAGGAGGGTCCTGCTCAAATGAAACATCTGGAGATATTTTGTTGCTGACAAGATCATCAAAATACAGCAGACTAGTGCTGGTTGGACAACTTTACAAATGTGCAGAGCATCATGTATGATGTGGTGCTGGAAATATTACATGATCTCCTCCCAAACAGCTGGTTGGTGTTGAGTCAGAGGAGGGATGGAAAGAAGGACTCAGGGCAAGATGCTTTCAGCATTGCAGCAAAAGGTTTGCATGTTCATATTGGCATCACTCTCTTTTCTCTCCCTAAGCCTTTTGATCAGATATGTGTGACTGAGATTACGCTGAAAAATACAGGAAAAGTTGGATTTGAGTACTTTGTGACTAACACCATTGCAGCTTCAGCCAACAGCCCTGCACCTGGTGTGCCACTGACTCTGCCTGTTTCTGTGAGTAAGAGCAGAAGCCAGATAGATGCTGTTGTGTTTAAGGGTCACTTCTTTATGCATTTTGACTTTTGAATTATTGTGCAGATTGTGCAAAGCAAGGCAGGCTCTTGTAAATGTGTCATTAGAATTCAGGTGGAATCTGCCTTCAAGCATGAACCCTTTTTAAGTTAAGGCTTCCTTCCTTCCTTCCTTCCTCCCTTCCTTCCTTGGCCTCTCTGTCTGTCTGTTCTCTGGAAAGAGCTTTCCTTTAAGATAACTCATTCATCTCACAAAGACTCAGGCTGAGCAGGGGCCCCCCCTCGCCCCTCTGTGCGAGGTGAAGTCCATCCTATAGATGTCAGAAGGGAGGTTTTTGGTGTGGAGAGCCTTCCTCTTTTGCTACTTGCTCTAGGTTCCTTTCCTGTAGGTGGGTCAGCATTGAGCCAGTTGCTCTTTCACAACAAGAGAGGGGAGCACTGACCATTTTCCTAACTGGAGGGAAATGCCCCTTAAGTGTTTAGTTATTTGGTGCCTCACCAAGAAAGCCTGTACTTTTCTTAGCGCAGGCCTGTGAGATGCCCACCAAATCCTGTCCCTGCTCATCTTGGGTGGGAAGAAGTAAAATTTCCAGCAACAATAAAATTCAAAAAGGTGGGGAGATGGCAACCCTGCCCCTAGACTAGAGACACTGGAGACACTGGCACAGTCCATCAATCTGGGACTGGGTCTGTGAAGATGCCACACTATCCATGCCATCATCTCTTTCCATTCCTTTAATCCTTACTTAGGAATTTCTTTGAAAGCTCAAATCCTTCTGTATATTTAAATGACAAAAGCAAATGTGCTTAATTTGCATGATGTCTCTGGTAACTAAACCTGGCTTTTATTTGGTGGGAAATCTAAATTTAAAAAACAATGCAAGAGTTTACACAACCATCTGTGTAACAGGCTAACATAATATTTCTCACTGATCCAGTCTGTGCCGAAGACAAAGAAGATGCCAGACTGTTCACTTAAACCATTCTATGAAGGCAAGATTGCTCAACCCTCTATTTGGCAAGGAGCAGCGTTACCTATTCAGGATTCTCCCACTTGTATCTCCTAGAGTTATATTGAATCTGGGAAGGAGCAGGTGTTGAAGGTATATTATTTGCCTGGCATTCCAGAGGTCTTCCAAAGAACCTTCCAGATCCAGGTGGCCCACATGGATCCAGAACTCATCACCCTGAAAGGAGAAGGAATCTTCCCCAGAATTTGCGTGGATCTACCCATAAATGTTAAAGGTAGGGGTTAGTATCCTTGAGTTTCCACCTTCCTTGGAAAGTGCAGCTCCATCCCTGGTCCAAACTCTCACCCCTTTGTGCTTGCTGTAGGAAATGACCGGTACAGCATCCTCCTAAGAGAAGTCAAGGAACGCATGGAGCAGGATTCACACAAAGATTCCATCAGTAACTCGGAGGCAGTGGGCACAGACCCAACCATGGAGGAATCCAACTCTGTAGTAAGATTAAAAGCTCCTTTGCTTGCTTGTGAGCTAGGCTGGGCTGGGCTGGGCTGTGTGAGGGCTGGAGTTGACGTGGGACATATTGGCAGGGGGAACTGGAATTATTATTATTATTGTTGTTGTTGTTGTTGTTGTTGTTATTTATTTATTTATTTATTTATTTATTTATTTATTTATTACCCTGCCCATCTGGCTGGGTTTCCCCAGCCACTCTGGCCAGCTTCCAATCAAATATTAAAATACAATAGTCTATTAAACATTAAAAGCTTCCCAAAACTGGAAGAGCCATGCAAGCCACACAGGTCTGACATGCAGAAGGAAGGGCTGAGCAGGAGCACAAAATGGCAGATGGCTTCTTCAGAAGGGCAAAAGTGGGCACTGGCAACCATGGAGGTGTAGGAGGCCAGTAGATCAAAAGCAACTGATAGAAAAGGGAGCTTTCTGGTGCTGATGCTGTAGGGGAAGCAGGAAGGACTGTGCAGGATTGGGGTCAGGTTGGCTGACTGTCTCCTTGGTCTTGACAGCTTGCCATGCAAGTGCAGTTGGAGGTGGAGAGGCTCCTTGTTCGAGAACATGCCTTGGAGCAGCAGATGCAGCTTTCCCGTGACCCAAAGGAGGACCCTGCCATCAGCCAGCGAATTCGCCGCAGATTTGTCAAGTGGGTGCAGATCTCCTCCCTATGGCCATTTCCCCAGACTGCAGGGTTATGAGGGGGACTCCCAGCACCTGAGTACTTGGAAATAAGTGGAGAATCTCAGGAAACTGCCTGGTCCTCCCAATCCACCCAGTTTCCTCTGCCTCTGGGAAGTGGGGAAGCTTCCACCATGTGAAGTTTCTTGGCTTCGCTGGCAATCTCTATTTGGACAGTCTGCAATCTGTAGCAAGCCACCAGACTCTGATGCATAGAATCCTGTCAGAGATGCATGGGGAGTCAACCCATGGCTTGTCCAGGTCTTCTTAGCTGAATGCTGTTTTGAATCTACCTACATTTGAACTATAATAATAATAATATAAGGGGAGCCTACTGGATCAGCCAACAGCCCATCTAGTCCATCATCCTATTTTCACAGCAGATGCCTATGGGAAACCTTGAAGCAGAATCTGAGCACCAAATCACTCTCCCTTCCTGTGGTCTCTAGTAACTGGCATTCAGGAGTATTTCTGCCTCCAGCTGTGGAGGCAGAGCATAGCCTTCATGGTTAGTAGCAACTGATAACCTTTCTTCTTCATGAAGTTGTCCAGTCCTCTTTGAAAACCATCCAGGTTCATGTCCATCACTGTCTCCTATGGGAGCAAGTTCCATATTTTAATAGTGCTACGTGAAGAAGCATTTTCTTTTACCTTTCCTGTATCTTCCAACATTCAACTTCATTGGATAATAAAAGTAATCCCCTCCCAAAGGGCTGCAGTGCCATTTCTGTGATTGGCACAATGTTACTTTCCGCTCTGCTTCCCTCTGCCATAAGTATGCTCTGGCACTTAAGTGAAATGCTTAAATCCTCAAAGTCCTGTTGAAAATGCAGCCCTCACTATCCAGCTGAGCATCAAACATCTATTTACAACCAGCCGTTGCTACTTTTTCAGAGCACAACTCCCTGAGTACATCTTAGACTTTGGCTATATCATCCTGGGCACCGTCCGGACCCACATTATCAAAATCACCAACACTGGCCAGTTTCCTGTGTCCTTCTATGCCGATAGGCGGAACTTGCGGGACTCAGGTAATAAGGAGATCTGGTTCCTTTTCATTTCTAGCTCAGCCTATCCTGAAAACTTGATTGATCAGTAATTGAATGGGAAAAGCATATACACCGGTAAATATATTAAAAACCCAATGAATTTGCCACCAGTACAAGTCCCTCCCCTCCCACCCCAGTTGTTTTACTCTCAGACACTGAACACTTTTTTCCAAATAAGGTTTTCTTCCGCATCCAGTTGCCCACTATGGGCAGAGTATGGGTAAGCACAAAGACCAAAGAGAGAAGGACATGTGTGTCATCTGCAGACTGATGGCCCTGTCAGGATTCACATCTGGTCCTGCTCAGTTTGCCCTGTGCTGGGAAGATAATTATGTTGGAATGGCTGCTCATCTGACTGCTGTGAAGGTGGTCAGTGGTTCCCTTAGCCCCAAATTCTTGAAATAACACTACACAGAACCCTCCCTACAATTGTATTTCTATGGTCTGAGGTTTGCCTATCAGCAATACAGCTATGTGGACGTAGCCCCTTCTCAAGCTAATTAGCAAGAATATGCATTTGTTAGGTTGGGCTGCTAATTTCCCACATTCAGTTTCTCTCAGAGGGAATTGTACCAAGCAGGCAAGCCTGACATGGCTGCCTCCAGTTTTCCAACCCCAGGTGCTTCCTCAGCCTAACCTACTCCCTGGGTATGGGGGATAAAAAGGGTGGAGAGAGAACCTTGTGCAGCCATTCTAAGCTCCTTGGTGGAAGGGTGTCATGTCAGTGTAATTGAAAACAAACAAACCAATGGCTGACTCCTCCCTGCACACCTGAATTGGCAAGGAATGACATTGTTGCTCTTTTGAGCCAGGTTTCGACACAGAGCTGGACAGGGTGAAGAACCTGCCCTACTGCGAGACGGAGACATTTGGAGTGCGCTTTGATCCCCAGAGTGCCAACCAGCCCCTGGGAGAGGTGGAAGTGATCCTGCCAGTCAAGGTGCCTTTCATTTCACAGCCCGCCATGCTGCACTGCCTTGGGGCCCTTGGCTGAGGCTGGGGATGGGGAAGGAATTTGGGAAATTGGAAAAATGGGACACTGCAAGGAACTGAAACTAGTGGGTTCAGCCCTCCTCATTGACATGTCCTACAAGGCAGGCAAAGTTTATGATGCATCACAGCTAGGATGTGACTTTCAGAAAGAAATGCAGTCATCAGCAGAGCCATGAACACCCACTTCAGTTGTAGCTACAGCTGCCCTCCCATGATCCACTTTGAAGTCCTTGGAGTTAAGACAAAGCCTGCCATGAATTATGGAGCCACATGGGTGGGCAGGGGAGACCAGCAACTGGACAACTGCATGGGAATTTATGGAGGGCAGCTGGATAGGCCATAGTAGAGGAGAAGGGACATAGCTGTGTGGTAGAGCACTTGCCTGGCATGCAAACTGTCCCAAGCTCAATCTCCAGCAGCATCTCCACATAAGGCTGGGATAACATTTCCTATCTGAAACCCTGGAGAGTCGATCCCTGTCAGTGTTGACTGTACTGGCCTATATGGACCCATAGTCTGACTCAGTATAAGGCAGCTTTCTGTGTTCCTAAGAGCGGCTTAGGAAGGCCACATCTGACTCCAAGGCAGACAGTGTGCTCCAAGAAGTGCCATAGGCAAACTGAGCCCTTATAACTAGAGCAATTCCTTCTGTCTGAACTGAGCCCAGCTCTCTTTGGTCAGACCAGGCTCCTTAAAAGTGCTCTGGCCTGGAGTATAACACTCCTTTGGGACACAACAATGCTGTAGAATGGAGTGTGAGAGGTGGGGCCATGCCAAATTTTAGCATTGCACAGGGCAGTGCTGAAATTTGAGAGCCCCATATCTGCCACTGTGGCTCTGCCCACTTGTCAAACCTGGCCTGTGTGTGGTGGGGGAGAGACCGATCCTGTAGCTCCAGGCTCGATCTGCAGCACATATATATGATTTCTCCACCATTTGATACCTGCATGGTGCCCCAAGTGCCATTAAGCATACAGTGGTACCTCGGTTTACAAACTTAATCCATTCCAGAAGTCTATTCTTAAACCGAAACTGTTCTTAAACTGAGGTGTGCTTTTCCTAATGACGCCTCCTCACCGTTTGGATTCCGTTTTTAGACTGAGGTAAAGTTTGCAAACCGGGATACTACTTCTGGTTTTGCGGAGTTCGTAAACCAAATAGTTCGTAAACAGGACTGTTCTTAAACTGAGGTACCACTGTATGTGTGTTAGAGGTTCCCATTTCCTGCACATGGTGCTTAGGTCCTGTTTGTTGTTCTTCTCCAGGTCCTGACCGGACCCACATTCAACATCTCTCTACGTGCCATGGTGATTATGCCATCTCTCTGCATGTCCAATGACAATTTGGAGTTTGCTGCCACTCAGTGCGGTCAGTGCCAAGTCGAGACAATCCAGCTTCACAACCAGCTCCAGGTCACCTGTGAGTGGTTTGCCACCAGCAGCGAGCAAATAAAAAAGGTAAAGTAGACCTGGCCGCAGGCTTCTCTTTCCCCTTTTCTGACCATCAGGTTCCACCCTGCTCTTTCCACGAGGGTTGCCACCTCGTTAGAAACGAGTCAGCCTCTCCTGCGCCTTGAACAGCAGCTCAATCTCCAGAAACTGACCAGTGAAGCTTTGCACTGGATAGAGATTAAGTTGTACTTAAAGGTGTAGCTACAGATGATAGCTGAAAAGCTGACAGAATCTGCCCTCCTTTTTCTACTCTTGAGGCTGAGTCCTTTTGATCCATAAAGCACTGAGGCAAGGTCTCCAGAGGTTCAGAAAGGCAAGTACTCAGAGGCAGGCCCTGTAGCTGGTTAAGCCCACAACAGGCAATTCAGCTTCAGACTCAGTTGAGCCACTGAAGAATGCAAAAGAAAATAAAACAGTGAGGTAAAACACTCTCCTCAGAGAGCATTGCTGCTGCAATGAGGAAAGCATCTTTTTCCTTCCCCGTCACCCTAAACTGGGGAAACCTTTTATTCTTGTGCCTATGGATGGAGGGCACCACCACCCAGGGTGCACTGAATTGCCAAGAAACATTGGTCCATCTACCTGGCTAGCAGGTTGTTGCATGTAACAAGACAGCAGGCACCTGAATTTCAGATGCAGTTAGGGTGGGAACAGGTCTGTTCACAATAGCACAGAGATCCATTGCCCAGTGATGTCATTGTTTGTTGTATGTTTAGGTGGACAAGCACATGCCAATGGCCTTACGTCGGAAGATGCGCCGTGAGTTAAAACACAAGCCCAATGTCTTTGAGATGATCCCTCCCTATGGGATTCTGGCTCCGGGGGAGAGGCTCAATGTGCAAGTCAAGTTTGCACCCAGAGAAGAGGTAGGAGGTCAGGATGCTGTTCATGCTATTGAACAGTTGCAACTCTCGTTGCAAAGAGGGTTCAATGGTAGCACATGAGAGTCCTCTAGTCAGTATTTGGAGGGGGGGAGTGATGATTTAAATGATTCATTTGGTGACAGTTAGTGTGAATTATTTTAGCTTTTTAAATGTTGGCAGACAGGTCAACGAGTCTCTTAGAGTTGAACCACAGCATTGATAGCCCTGCTATTGATAACATTGAAAGCGATGATGTTTTGGAATGGAAGGCTAGGTCAGCAGTGTGTTCACCCAGAGTCCTTAAGGATCAGAACATGGGAAGGAGCTTGGCCTCATTGAACATAGAGCACATGAGGTTAATAAAAGCTGTCGAGAATAGGCTAGGTCCAGAACAAGTTGGGGAGAAAGTGACTATTCTGTTCCATTTGGAGCGCTTTAACTTGTTTTTATAATAGGAATGGTTTTATCTGTTTTTTTAATAACAACATGTTGTATTGTTGTGAAAGATGGGTAAGAAATTTTACAAATGACAAATAACAAATAAATAAGGTATCAACAGCTTTAGCCTTCATAGCCAAGAGGGCTTTTCCAGTTTAGAGGGTGAAAGAAAAGTGCTGATGACAGGCCATGATGGATGAGAGGAATCTTGGTCTGGCCCAGCAAAACAACCAAGAATCTTGTGGCACCTTCCAGGCTAATATATATTTCATGGCAGGAGGTTTCATGGGCTAGAGAGAGCCTGCGTTATCAAACATCAAGTGCTGCCTTCTGCTGGCAGGTGTATTTATATCAGCATGGGTGGTGGAAGAGAATGTTATAACAGAGTGAGGCCAGAACTCCCAGCATTATAATAGATGGGTAGTTGACATTACTATGCTGAGCACAAATGTAGAGCAAGACAATGCAACAAGTATGAATCCATGGGCATAGTTTTCTTACGACTGCTAGGCAAGAGATAAACTTGGGCCTTTCTATATTCTTTCTTTCTTTCTTATATAAAAAGAGGTTGGATGGTCATCTGTCAGGGTTCTTTAGCTGTGAATCCTGCATTGCAGAGAGTTGGACAAGCAGGGGTCAGCAACCTTTTTCAGCCATGGGCTGATCCACCGTCCCTCAGACCATGTGGTGGGCCAGACTATATTTTGAAGGAAAAAACTAAACGAATTCCTATGCCCCACAAATAACCCAGAGATGCATTTTAAATAAAAGGACACATTCTACTCATGTAAAAACACGCTGATTCCCGGACCATCAGTGGGCCGGATTGAGAAGGCGATTGGGCCGCATCCAGCCCACAGGCCTTAGGTTGCCTATCCCTGGACGAGATGAATCTTGGTGTCCCTTCCATCTCTACAGTTCTGTGAAATAATCTCTCCAACTTTTGTTATCTTAGAAATCCTACCGCCACTACCTGATTCTGAGCATTTCCCAGAGCACCCAGCAGCTGCAGCTGAATGTCTCTGGGCAAGGTCTGGAGCCGCGTCTAGAGTTCACTCCTTCCATTCTGGAACTTGGGCCCCTCTTGCCTTACGCCGTTGGGGATGAGGCTGAAGTGGTGGTGAAGAACCCTTGCAGCTTCCCCATTGAATTCTACTCCTTGGAATTTGACCAGCAGTATCTGTTGGAAGAGCGGGTAAGAACCAAGCACACTTCCTCCCATCTGAGGCTGCAAACTCTAGCTGTGCATACTCTGCTAATCACACTGTTCAAAGTGTGGTACAGTGTCAACAACAGATGGTGGGCTCAAGTCTAACAGGTTATGGGCAAACTGACTTCTACAAGTCGAACACTGCAGCAATTCAGGGTCATTCATACTGGCCAGACTCCACATGAGACAGTTCTTTGTATCCTTATATATCTGCTTGGTTTTAGATTCTGCGGATGTTGAAGGGCTATGACACCCATAACATGCTTCTGTTGCCTCCTCGCATCCCTGGGGAGAAGCTGCCTTTTGAAGTCCTGGAATATTATGAGGAGCAGAAGAAGTTTCAAGGTGACCAGGAGACAGTTAATCAGGAAAATGGTGAGCTGAGGAGACTGGGCTTTTTGGAGAGTCCAGCTGCATGGGGTGGCTATTTTTGGACATCAGAGAGGGTGTAAGGAGACTGACTAATTCCAGCTACCTGCTGTGCTCATTTCTAGATTTTGTCTCTACTCCTGGAATGAAAAGGTGGGATAATGCCTTGCTAGTCATTCTCACGGTAGACCCATTGAGGTTAATGGACATGACTAATTTAGGTTCATTAATTTCAGTGGGTGAAGAATCGTAGAGTTGGAAGGGACCATGAGAGTCACCTAGTGTAACCTCCTGCAACGCAGGAATCTTTTGGCCAATGTGTACTCTGAGTAGGAATTAGTTGGATACAACCATGTGCCTGCAACTTTCATTATTTAATGTGACAAAAGAGTTCTGCAAGTATTACTCAAACTATCCCTCTCCTTTTACCAACACCCCCACCCAGTGCTAATCCCTACATCACCACACCTTCACAGGATGGACTACATAGAGCATGAACTGGGTGGGTGGTATAAATCATTATCCCTTCATTCCAAAGCCATGGTGTCTTTCAAAAGCAGCCTCTGTCCATTTTATTTTACAATTGGTTAAGGTGAGCCATACATAAATGCAGTTATTTGTCCAGGCAACACAATCTGAAGGCTAGAAGCTAGTCTTCTGTGTTTTTGAGCCTATTTCCAAGAGCTGATTGGTGCTAGTGGCAAAAACATCTGGAAGGTGCCAAGTTGGCAAAGGTTGGTCTATAGAGAATGGCATGTCCTTCACTGGTTTGCTTTGGTTAAGACCGAGTTTGGGGAACTTCTGAAAGTGCCGCCAGTACATTACTTGATGTCTCTTGCATGCACTGTGACATCTGCTCTCCTTTCCTCTTTAGTGGAAGATGAAGAAAATGCTTTACTTTCTGATCATGGGATGAAGCTCCTCCCTTCCAGTGCTGGGCAAACAACATCCACGGCGGCCTCTGCTCATCCTTCTCTTTCCCTTAATGAGGATACCAGAACTTTCAGGGTGGAATCGAAATTTGATCAGGAGGAAGAAGAGGAAGAGGAGGGGACAGACAGAGGACAAGGTGAGTGAGAGCTTCTGGTCTGCTGGGACAGTGAAAAGAGCATGTCATCATCACCACTGAAAAAAGAAAATGTATGTGATGTAATGGGGAAAGATTTAGACATCCACATAGTGACATTTTGCTGCCACCTCATGGTGAAAATCTATAAGGAACTAGATCAGGAGAAAGCTTACACCAAGAACAAACTTAGTTGGTCTCTAAGGTGCTACTGGACATTTAAATTTTTTTTATATATATTTCGACTGCGTCAGACCAACACGACTACCTACCTGAATCTAGATCAGGAGAGTTTAGGTTCCACATGTGTTGGAATTGTGGACCAGTGCATGTTTTCCAAATCTCAAAAATACCTGGCTTGACAAAATCCTTTTGACCCATAATTGTGTTGCATGCCATCTCCTGCAAACTTTGTTCTCCAGCATGAACCAACTGCAGAAGTTGTAGTGGAAATACATTATCTTGACTTTTCCCATTGGACAAAGGCTTAAGCCCTGTCCACCCATTGCTTGTGCACAGGCCCTCACTATGTTGACAGAGGAATGAGGCTTCACTCTTGGCTTGTCTCCCCTGATATTGCTGATCTTTTTTGCATATTATGTTCAGGGGTCTGTGGTGAAATTCCAATGCACAGTGTTTGATCAATGCGCATGACAGCATTGGTAAGAAGTCACATAACGGGTGTTGAGGCTGGAGGGACAGAGCGAGCAATAGAAAGAAGAGAGGTACAAGTACATTAATAATGTGATAAATTAAAACAAAATCATTTCTTGCCCTGCCTGACAGGATCAGTATAAATTGTTCAAAATAAGCTCATTCAAACAGATTACAGGTTCTGGAGTTAGATTTATTTATTTTTAATCCCAGAGCAAATGTATAGATATATACTGTCTGTTGCAGTAAAGGATTAAAAAAGCCACGGACACCCCTGCCATCTGCAGCAGCAAAGATGAGAGAGTGGCATTCCTTACTGGGCTTAAGGACTTCTCCCATTTGGCCAACCCTCTGTTCCTCCTTGAAAATAAAAGGGTCTGTGCAATTTCTGAAGATGTACTATTTGTACCTGACATCTTTCCTTTCTGAAGCCCTTTGAAGGATATGGCCTTTGAGCAAGCTGTCTATAGCCCTGATTCCTTTTCAGGAGGGAGTCAGCAAAGTGTGATCAAGAATAAGGAAGCTGTTGGAGAGCTAGACAACAACCCTGTCTCAAAAGCCATTGCACGTCACCTTGGCATTGATATATCTCCAGAAGGACGGGCTGCCAGGAACCGCAGGGGCATCGCCATCATCATCCATGGTGCTCCCCTTACAGGTACAGAGACCACCTCGGAGAGCAGGGCTACATCTGTGGTGACTGTATACTCTCAGATGGCATCTGAGTACCACCGTGTGCTCTGAGATCTCACTGACATCCTCTGTTTTTTGCAGCTCTCTTCTGAATATTTTTTAGTTTGTGAACAACTTTTTTGGGGGCTGAAGGACTCAAGGCATTTTCTTGTCAAGGCTGATGCTAACTGTGGGCTAAGCTAGAGGTGTGCTTAATGCAGAGCAGGCAGAGTGACCTGCCTTGTTCTTCCTTGATGAATGGCAGGTGCCACGGAGAGGGGATTTGCCCTGGGAAGGCAACCATGTTCCTGTTTTACGAGAGTCTGTTGAGAATTCCCCTTAGAACTCTCCCCAGACCCCACCCATCCATCACTGCTGGCCCTTCTGATTCACTCCCCCCCCCCATGTTTTTGTCTTACTGGACTATGTCCTTGAATTATTGCTTCTCTGGAAGAGAGGGGTAAGTGAGAGAGTATGTAGAAACTGGCTTACTGTTCACATTCATTGTTCCACCCACTTTTGCTTCCGGCCCTACCCCCCACTGCCATGTGGCCCTCAGAAAGTTGTCCAGAAGAGCATGTGGCCCTTAGACTGAAAAAGCCCCTCCATCCCAGATATAAAGGGATGTCAATAAATGATGGATGGTGAAAGTGTGTGTGTGTTTAGCAATACCTTTGTCTCTGATTCCTCTAGGAAAGTCTAGTGCGGCCATCACCCTTGCCAAACACTACAGTGCTGCTTGCTTATCCATTGATTCTGTGGTCTTGGAAGCCATCTCTGATGGGAACACTTCAGCAGGGCTTCGTGCTCGTGAACTCTGCATCCGAGCCGCCATTGAACTGGCACAACGGGAAAATGAAGAGGGGGGTAAGTGGGGATGGGGGGGTTGTGGGAGTCTTCAACATCATGGCAAGTACCCATTTGGCCTTTGCCTGTCCTCCCCATAGTCCATCCTCAGTGAACATTTACTCTCTTCTCAGGACCAGCTTAACTCTCACTCCAGTACGGTATATCCAGTGGTGGGGTAGTAGTTAGAGCATTGGAATAGGACTTGGGAAACAAGGGTTCAAATCCACACTCGGCCACTTAAATCCCCACTTAGCCTCAGCTCACTGAGTGATGACCTTGGGCCAGTCATGGTCTCTCAGCCTAACCTACCTCACAGGGTTGTTGTGGTAATTAAATGAGATGGGGAAGAACCACGTATGCCATCTTGAATTCTTTGGAGGAAAAGATGGGATAGAAATGTAACAATTAAATAGCAAATACTCTCCCATAGGGAAACTACTTGAAGGTATGTCTTGCCTAGCGACAAATAACATTAAGGTTTTCCTAATGTTATCATGAAGGCTGTGGAGGCCTGAGCTGACCCAACAGTGACCTCAGTGTGAATGTTCTGCAGCCCCACATCTGAGAGGCCCTCTAGCAGCTCAGTCAGGGAGGCTGTTGTGAGCTGCACTAACTACATGCCCAGTCTGACCTTTTGGCCCAAAACTAGATACAGGCCCTCAAAACCTGGCCCTGGGTAAAGAGGCCTAGTGGAAGAGAGCACAGCGCTCCCTCCCCTTGCTTATGCTGACACTGCAATGGGTAGCGAGGCAGACATAGTTGGCTGGGGCCAACCTTTCCCAATTCACCCACTGAGATCGCATCACTATGCCTTGCCAAGTTTGGATGCTGAAGTAATGTTCACTTCTCTTACTTGTAAAACATCAAGGAACTATTTCTGTCTGTCTGTCTTTCCCTTCCCAAGGAACTGAAGGGCAGCTAACCCTGCCTCTGAATAACAGGCTCAGTACAGAGGCTTTGGGTAAGCACACCTCAGAAGGCAGCCATAGTTCAGAGTCCAAAACAGGACCCCTCTCAGCTGTCTCTAGGGGCTATAGGGGAAGCACGGCGACAGCAAAGGGCAAGTCTGAAGGTCACACATCACAAAAGCAGCAGCAGCATCAACAATCTGATCAACCTGGATCCCAGGTGAGAGAACTGAGGAAGAGCAATGACCCAGTGGTAGAGCATATGCTTGGCATGCAGAAGGTCAAAGGTTCAATCCTTGACATTCCTAGGATGGAATGGGAAACTTTGTTTAAAACCCTGGAGAGCCTCTGTCAGTCAGTGTAGACAGGCCTCCACCAACCTGGTGCCCTCCAGGTGTTGGACTACAACTCCCATCAACCCACCAGGTTGGTGTAAACCATACTGAACAAGATAGACCAATGGTCCAACTCACTGTAAGGCAGCTTCTTAAGATTTGCCAAAAACTCCTGCCACCCTCTTGCCCCTTCCTGAGGGAAATAGTATGGTGTCCCAATGCTGAGGCCTAGTGCCCCTTGTAATGCCATTCTGTAAATACTTCTGATACACCCACCTTTCTCTCAAGTGGGTTTCCCAATGGTCACCCATCCAGGAATTGATTAGTTTGTATTTGCTTTGCTTCAAGAATGCTTCAGCAACATCAGGTCCTCTCAAACCATTCTGTGGATTCCTTTTCTTATACTGTTGAGGTGCTTGGGCCCCTGCAGACATACTTTTTAGTGCAGATTCACAATGATTTGTGCTCGTGATGCTGTCGAGTTGGTCACACATGATCCCACTTGCAATACTGCTTGTGCCTTCAAAAGTTCTGGGGCAGTTACACTGCTTCATTTCCAGTCAGTGCACATCCCGTACCTTCCTGCTGAAATTCACCCCAAAATTCTAGCACTAATGTTCTGGCTTATATTTGTCCTGGTTTTATTGCACTGCAACTCCTCCAGCCAGCAATTACATGGTAGCATTGCAGAACAACTAATAAAGCAGAATAAACCCACTGCTGATACGCTATTACTGTGTCAGGAATGTCTTGCAGAATATACCCAAAGCAATACACTACCTGTCTAGAGAGGCCTTTGGTTAAACATTCCTGTTTTCATGCCTTGAGGGCAGTTCTTACCAGGCTCTCTTGCTGGCCTTGCCATGGAGCCACTGGGAAAAAATGGGTGCTGATGCAGCTGCCCTTGGGAAGAGGAGCCACTTGTGGCTGGTCCACTTGTCTTGACACTTGGTTGGAGCTGCCCCTCTGCCCTTTGATAACCAGGTGCTGAAGCTTGGAGAGAGCAATGCACACATCAGATCTCTGAAGCACCTTCCTTGGAAAGACATCCTGCTGGTTTTAAAGTTAAAAGGTGCCATTTGCATTTAAAGCTTCCCTTAGTCAGAATTTGGCATCTGACCCCACTCTGTTCCTGCTCTCACAGAGGGCAGCCCAGATAGCCAAGGGCAAGAGACACATCTTAATGGGAGGCACAAAAAGACCTCAGCTTTGAGAAACTGGCCCAGAGAGCCATATTTTGTGGAGAGGTCAATTTTCAAAGCGTTGTGTATTTGTTAGTTTGCATATGTGTTTCTCTTTCTGCCTCTCCCCTGCCTCAGACTCCCCTCCCTTGTCTTCTTGGCAATTGACCATGCTTTATTTCATCTCCCTAAGCTGGGAGGGAAAGTGGTGACCCAGGGGTGGCTGAGTTGAAGGGAGAAGCAGGTGCCTTCTAGCTCAACAAGTTTCTCGTAGGAACTTTCTGCCTTATCCCCAATTTACAGATTCCGTCCAGCCCTA
The DNA here is from genome assembly GCF_964270895.1 of Podarcis filfolensis. Classification (NCBI taxonomy): domain Eukaryota; kingdom Metazoa; phylum Chordata; class Lepidosauria; order Squamata; family Lacertidae; genus Podarcis; species Podarcis filfolensis. The sequence goes on along the minus strand of NC_139611.1, from coordinate 52,545,000 downwards.
TTCCCAGTGCTCCGATCCAGCGGCGCCTTAGCCTCTGTGGCAGTGTGGCAGGAGATTATGGCCTGTTGAGCTGTGTGCTTCCAGAGGAGCTATTGGTGGAGATTCTTTCAGAGAGGATGCAGGTAACAGCAGCAAAGGGAGACACTAGCCATGCAGCCTGGGGGTCTCACAGTGGTTCCATCTGGAATCCTGGGCCTGGGTCTGCAAAATGTCTGCCTGCCAGGTCAGGAGTATCCTGTCCCTTCCTGCATAAAGGACCATGGCAGAGTTGCAGATGGCTTTCTAGGGTCCCTTTTTCTGGTGTGATTCCAGTGGAGAGCCAGTGTGGCCCAGAGTCCTGTGCACTTGGCTATCAAATACCCATTGCCAAATCACAATTCCTGGCCAATCACAATAAAGAAACGGAGGGACCATGAGCACCTGTCAATCTCAGTTTCCCAGTCTCTAAAATGAGAGTACTAATGACACATTTATTGCAGACAATTTTATCACTACTATCGTGTTATCAATTCTTGTTCCATCATTCTATGTAGTGCTTTATGAAATATTGTAAACTAAAAAAGTCAGGTTTTTGTCACAAGGAGTTTATAGATCAGATGTTGGCAGTTGTGAAGACTGCCAAGAGAATGGGGAGAGCAAAGAATTGAAGAGATGAGTGTTAGCAGGTAAAGTTACCTGCACTTAGGCTCTCTTGTAGCTGGCAAACAAGAATTAGGGTTTCCTACAGTGCTAAGGACTATGGATCACTTCTACTTTGAATGAGCTCCAAAAATGTGGAGCGGTAGCTATAATCTAGATCCAGTGGACTAGGAGGATTCCCATTAAAATGTCATTTGCAAAGATGGTTGTGAAACAGACCCTGCCCACACAGGCTTACAATCTAAGAAACACAACACACAAGGAAAAATGGATAGCGTGAGAAGAGGGGAAAAGCAAACTCAGGCATCACTTCTTAAATATTAGTTCTCAGCATGACCAGCTGTCATATGAACAGTTCAGGGGCCAGAGGTGCCTTATGGAGCTGGGTTTTTTTGGCAAAGCTGATGGGATGAGCCTCCTGCTTCCCATCTCTCTCATGCAGGCAGCCTATCAGCAGAGTGACTGCTGCCAGGTGACTCCTGCTGCAACAGGATCTGTGCCTGGCAGTGGCCAAAGCCTTGCCTGAGCCTAACGGGGATGTGCTTTCATTTTCCAACAGCTGAGCGACTGCTATCGTGGCATGGTGTTTGATGGGCTGGATACCTTGTTTGCCCGCAGCATGGCATCGGCACTTACCTGTCTACTCAAAGCTATCAACAACAGGCGCCACATCTATTTTGTGAACCTGTTCCAGGACTTTGTTGCTATGAAAGCCAGAGAGAAGGCCAAGCAAGAGCAGGAAGGTAAGGAGGAGGAGGAGTTGGGCATGGTCAAATTTGAGACTTTCCTTGTTAGGCCAAATCGCTGTTATTAAGATGAATGTCTTGCCGAGAATGTTGTTTTTGTTTCAAACATTGCAGATTTTGGACAAAATGGATTGTTTCAAGAGGTGGCAAAAAGATATATCTAGATTTGTCTGGCAGGGCAAAAAGCCCAGAATAAAATTTAAGATACTAACTGATGCAAAAGAAAGAGGGGGGTTTGCCCTGCCGGACTTAAAGTTGTATTATGAATCAGCGGCTTTCTGCTGGCTGAAAAGTTGGCTGCTCCTTGAAAACACAGACATTTTGGATTTGGAAGGGTTCAATAACAGATTTGGCTGGCACGCATATATATGGTATGACAAGGTTAAAATTCATCAAGGTTTCAAAAACCATATTGTTAGGAAAGCATTATACAATGTTTGGATTAGGTACAAAGATTTGTTGGAAAACAAAACCCCCAGGTGGTTGTCACCAATGGAAGCTAAGGAAGTGAAAAAACTTAATATGGAACCCAAATGGCCAAAATATTGGGAAATTATAGAACATGAGGAGGGAAAAGTGAAATTGCAGAGCTATGAGAAATTGAAGTCAAAAGTAAGAGATTGGCTTCATTACTATCAGATAAATGAAGTTTTCAAATTGGACAGGAAAATTGGCTTCCAGGTGGAGAGGTCAAAATTAGAAACAGAGCTATTGGAACCCAATACTAAGAATCTGTCAAGAATGTATAACTTGCTGTTGAAATGGAATACACAGGATGAGACGGTTAAATCAGCTATGATTAAATGGGCACAAGACATTGGTCATAACATTATGTTTGCTGACTGGGAACAGTTATGGACCACCGGTATAAAGTTCACGGCATGTAATGCCTTAAGAGAGAACATTATGAAAATGATATATAGGTGGTACATGACCCCAGTCAAGCTGGCAAAAATCTACCATACGCCCAATAACAAATGTTGGAAATGTAAGGAAACTGAAGGTACCTTTTACCACCTTTGGTGGACGTGCCCTAGGATTAAGGTCTTCTGGGAAATGATTTATAATGAAATGAAAAAGGTGCTTAAATGCACTTTCGTGAAGAAACCAGAAGCTTTCCTCCTGGGCATGGTAGGTCAATTGGTGTCAAGGAAAGATAGGACGTTTTTTATGTATGCTACAACAGCAGCAAGAGTACTCTTAGCTAAGTATTGGAAGACACAAGAACTACCCACACTGGAAGAATGGCAGACCAAGGTGATCGACTACATGGGACTGGCGGAGATGACTGGCAGAATCCGTGACCAAGGGAAAGAGACGGTGGAAGAAGATTGGAAGAAATTTAAAGTTTATCTTAAGAATTGTTGTAAAATTAATGAATGTTAAAATGTCTTGGGTAATGCAAAATAGAATTGCAGTGACAAACAATTGGATATGAGAAAAAAGATTTAAAGAAAGTGCTATAAGAAATTGAAATTAGGGGTTGCTGGAGTGATTTAAAACAGGGATGCAAAAAGGGGAGGTATGGGGAAGTCGCTGAAAGAAGGTTTAAGGAAAGAAAGATCAAGAAATTATACGTGTTTATATGTTTGTTTGTTTATGTATTGTGTTGTTTTGTCTTTTAATATGTGTTGAAAAACCAATAAAAAATTTATAAAAAAAAAAAAGGGAGGAGGAGGAGTTGGGAAGGTGGTGGCCTTTTGCTTAGCTCAGCTGTTCCTCTTTGCTTTGCTTCCAGTTGCTGAGAATCAGGGATGGGGGGAGAAATTCACTTTTGTATATTTGGTTTACAGGCTTTCCATATATTAGGAAAAATCTTCACTTGCCCCAGTTTTCAACAATTTGGGTTTGTTCCCACAAAAAGGTGGTTTCCTTTAAAAACTCAAAAATCTTGGGGTCTTGCTCAACAACTATGTGGATGCTAGGAAATTAACTTTGTGGAATATGGCAACCTCAAGTGTGCATAAAAATGCAAATATAAGGGAACGTTGCTTTGCAGAAATGTGTTTTAGGCAAAACTGCATACAAACTTACGTATATTAGGAAAAATTAACAGTCAAATGTTGATGAATTTTCGTGAGGATTTGTTTTTAATTTTTATTTTTTAAAAATGCAAAGTCTTTTGGAAATGTGGAAAACAAACTGAAGAGTGGAAAGATGAGAAATGGAAATGGAGAGATTCACCCCTCCCTACTGTATATAGAACCCAATCATTCTCTCCCAGGATTTTAGCTTAATGCTACTACTCAGTTTGATTTGCAACTCCCCTGTTTTGCTGTCCCCACCCCCTGATATTTGCTCTGCAATAAATTTAATGGGTTGGGGGCATGGGTGGCATGAGGTATTGCCACTTGCCTTGGATGTGGCTCTCCTGGTAAGTTTCTGGTGTCTTTCTTTCTCCTTTGTCTGCTTGGAAGAACGGGAGCAGCAGGAGGCCATTGCAAGAGAGAAGGTTCGCCTTCAGGAGATGGATGAAGAGGAGTATGATGCCCTCACCGAAGAACAAAAAGTCCAGTTTGATCATGAACTGTTGCTGGCCCTGCGTGAGAGAAAAAAGAGGTCAGAGCAGGCCTGGGAATATACTCTGTCCCTCAAAGAGCGGGGAGGACATTGTCACTGTGGGCAGTGATTGTAGAGTTATCCTTAGGAATGGATGTAGTTCGCTGGTGATTTCCATTATAATATTTGCTGCTATTCATCCTCTCATTGTGGCTTCTTTCCCCAGGCTTGATCCCTGAACTGTGAGAAGCACATGCCCCAAAGGGTGTTTAAGCATGTAAACTGGGGGAGATGAGGGCAAATAAGCATACTTTGAAAGGTTCAAGAAGGAGACCCTAAATGCTGAGCCAACATTCAGACAGCCCAACACACTGCAACCAGAATGTGGTGATGGCACCAAATCCCTGTAGTTCCAGTTTCTGGAACTAAGAGTTCAGATTCCACCTCATCCTCCATATCAGAGCCCTGTTGACTCCAGGCTCCAAAATAGGCTTCAAAGGGCCAAAATGACTCTGACCTGCCAAAGGTTGGCTGGCCCATGGTGCGCCTGATGACATAATGAACTGCTCATACAGCCTCCCTATATAGTAGTCTTCCTAGCTGAAGAAGGACCTCTCTCTCTCTCTCTCTCTCTCTCTCTCACACACACACACACACACACGCTTTGTACTTCTTACTGATAGCTGAGGAGGGAGTGGGAGAAGAGGGCAAGAGGTTTCACATGGACATTCTTGCTCGTGGTTGGGGCATCCTAAACTGCTGGTCATCCTGGAAGCCATACTTCTCCCCATGCCTAGTTACCTGGGTTGCATTTGCCTGGCATCGGAGCCTCCCAACTGCAGCCACCTGCTGCCTTTTTAGCCAGAAGCAGGGGTGAGAAAGCCTCTGGGCCCTTTTGAGTACTCTGAGATGGGGTTCGGTGGCTGAAGAGGCTGAGCTGATTCATACTTGATCGGGGGGGGGGAGAAAAGCTTGATTTGGGGAAGTTTTTCAGGCACCTGGGAAATGAATTAAGTTCCTGATTTTACTGTGTGCCATGCATTGAAGGGAGCAGGAGAAGCTGGCTCGGGAGCTGGAGGAGAAGAAGCACCAGCAGGAACTGGAGCGCCTGCGGGAGGAGGAGGAGATGAAGAGGAAGAGCAAGCGCTACAAGAGGGAGGCAGCAGTGGCCAAGGAGAAAGAGGAGGCTGCAGCAAAGAAGGCCCAGCAAGGAGGCAAGCAAGTAAGTCCCAAGCAGCCCTTGAACCCAGTGGTTCCCCCAATGCGTGGTGCTTGCCCCTCCCCCCAGGGGACAGTGGGATTACCTAGAGGCAAGGGGGTGGCAGGGCAGTACTGGAGGTATAAACGACTATCAGATTTTGAAAACCTGGTCTCACTGGACCAAGTTAATCAGTTTTGTTGAAGTAGTTAAACCAAATGTCATTTAATTTTGAAAAAATGTGCAGTATATTGTTACTATTCTGAATTGTATTGTGTTTTTTCGTTCCTTAGTGTGTCATGCAAACTGCTATTCTGAATAATGCTTTTTATAGGGTAGGGTAGGGTAGGGGGCACTGGGAATGAGTTTACGGAACCAAGGAGGTAGGAGCCCCAAAAAGTTTGGGAAGCACTAATCTAGGGGCATGTGGCTGATGGAGAAAAGAGATAAGATTCCTATGGCTAAGTGATGCATCAGCTCATGCCAGGGCACTTATCTCCACTTGGCAGTATCGGGCAGTTTGAGTGGCTTTGTTTCCTGAAGCTTTTGTACTAGTGACCAGGTTGTGGGGAAGTGGCCTGCATTTTTTAGGAATAAGCCAAGTCCCAGGTGGCTCTCAACATCATCATCATCGTGCTGTTGGGACACTTGGATCCTTTAGAATGCTTGAAAGGGTGGCTATATGGGCTCCTTGCTGCAAGGCTGAAGCTACGTACTTGACAGGCTCTCCTTTTTTCCTTGGTTCTGCTCTTCCAGAACGCCCCAGTGCCTGCTTTGAAATCTGATGGGAGGCTGAATGAAGGGATCGAGCGGAAAACATCCGCCAAGGAGCGCCCAGAGTTTAATGTCAATGACAAAGATGAGAAGAAGAGGAAAAGTAAGGCGGGCCCACAGAATGGTCAGCCAGGAGCTGCCCCACCTGTAGCCCAGGAAGATGAGGAAGCCGAGAAGGAAATGATGAGCGAGAGTGAGAAGAACTTGGCTCTGAGGTTCAAGCTCTACGATGCCAACCAGAAAGACATAGTCCAGATCCTGACCTTCTGGGACAGAGTTCAGTTGGTGCAGCTGCTGCCACCAGGCTCTGAAGAGAAGCAGGAGGAAGCAGAAGACCAGCGGCAAGCACCATCGGGCCGCAAGGGCAGGAAGGACAGGGAGAGAGAGCGCCAGGAGAGACTGGAGAAGGAGAGAGCAGAGAAGGAGCGCCTGGAGAAAGAGAGAGTGGAGAGAGAGCGCCTAGAGAGGCTCAAAGCGATGGAGGATAACAGGGCTGGAGGGCAGGAGGGAGAAGGGGGAGAACCAGATGTGGGAATCCCATGCTTGGAGTTCCAGGTGCTCAGTTCTGAGGACTCCAGTGGCAAGAGGATCCTGGAGAGTGGCAAGCTGCCAGATATCGTCCAGGTGGGGACCCTCAGTGATTTTCACAGAATGTGGGCTAGCCTCCACACACCCGAGAAATGGGGATTATTCTAGTGGAAAGGAACCTCTCCAATATTAGCAAGAATGTAGAAATTTAGCTTGAGGGAGCCTTACAGATGTGATGGAATCCTGAAGACATCAGTTTTCATTTAGAGAATAAGCATGATTCTAGCTCTCATGGAATATTGGTTTAATTGTTTATGCACAGCACAGGCAGGTCTTCAGGCAGGCAATGGCAGTTTGAGACAGGCAAATGGCTCATAGTCTCGAGAAATGAATGGCCAACAGATCCAGACATCCTTTCATGCCATCCTTCAACAGTTATGGTGCTGTGGGCAGCTGGTCTTTTAAATCCCCATTCTATGTGTGGGAAGGATGCAGTTCCACCTAGATGCCTCTAGTCCCCCGTGGCCATTACTAGGAAGAACAATATGCCCACTGGTATAAAGAAAGAGGCAGGTCATTTCATTTGCATTTTACAATAGCAGCATTGCAATGTGGCCTTAATATAGCCTTCTCTCTTGCTGTAGATCTTGAATGGCTTGGGACTGGGTCCTTCTGGGCCACCCATTCCTCCCACTGCCTGTTTCTCTGTGATCCCATATCCGGAGAAGCGGGCAGCACCAGTTCCTGGAGAAGCTCTCAAGCATTTCACCTTCCTCTTACCCGAAGATCCGAGTCTGGAGGAGGACAAGAAGGAGACTGAGAATAACTTGGAGATTCCAGTGAATCTTCCTACAGTAAAGGTAGAGGGCCTCTTTGCTCCTTCATGGGAAAAACAGAACCTGAGAAGGGGAAAGTCTGCCAATAAAGTTGCACAATAAGGAGGATTGACAAACGCCATCGTGATCAGGGAAGCTGGGTTTGTTGCCTGAGAGGCAAAACTAAAAAAATGAACTCCTTCTCTATCCAGTCAGGTCTTTGGGTTCATCTATACGTATGCTTGTTTTCTACTTGACCCATGCTTTCTAGCCTTTACCCCACCGCTTTTCCCCAGAAAACCTGCTCTTCAGTGCTGAATCAGAGCAAATGTCAATCCACGGAAAACCTGATTGCTGTTTGTTCCAACTGAGCACTAAATCATGGGTTTTCCTGGGGGAAAGCGGTGGGGCAAACAGAAGTATGCGTGAGCCCTCTGTTACATACACTGACCAGGTCAGCATGCTGACTAAATCAGAGGTAAGGCTGCCTTAATTGCCAGGCGTGTGAAACACATCACATTGAATGGAAAGGAGCACCCCCAACTGTCGTTGACCAAGGGAGAGATGCCAGCATTTGGGGAAGACAAAGATGATGTTGATCCGGAATGAGACTTAAGAAAGCAAAAATCTTTTCACTCATAAAAAATACTAAGATTTTAAACTAGACAACAGTTCTAACTACTAGACTTAAGTTGCAATCGCATACTCGCTTACCTGAAAGTAAATAATACGGAACTCAGTGGGCTTACTTCAGAGTAGATATATTCAGGATTGTACTGTAAATAGTGTAGTGGGAACTGAATCTCTGCAGACTAAACAAGATTTATAACTGGTAAAAATGTAGCAGTTGGTTTACGTAATAGGTTTTGTGGTCTAATAATTACTGATCTTTTATGATCCATGATCAATAATTGTTAAGATTGAGTAACCTAATGTTAAATAAGGTTCTACTAAATTTCTTTCTTTCTTTCTTCCTTTCTTTCTTTCTTTTTGATAATGGAGTAGCCATTTTTGTTAAAGCTGCTTGGGATGTTTAACTTATAAATAAAATAAATATCATGCAATGATCTGGATTGACTCCCTTTCAGAAAAAAATATTTGCTTGTGAAGAATACTAGGCAGGGATGCCCCTTTGTCACCATTTGCTACCTTTTTCTATGGCTCCAGAACCATCCACAAGATCCATAAGGGGAAATGGAACTCCTGGAGGAATCACACATATAGATTAGATATGTAAAATAGGTATTTATGTCCATGGTGTTAGAAAGCCTAAAGATTTCTAGTAGTAAGAGTAAATCTGGATTAAATGGGGGGTGGGAAGGAGAAATGGGGGGACAGCATTTTGATGAGGACAACTGTGTGTGTGTGTGCCATGAAAACCTGCAAGAAGCAGCAGCAGTATATCTATAATAAGCTGCCTGCTTCTCTCTTTCCTCCTGTGTTTCTTCTGGGTCTTAGGAGGAACAGACAACCCCAACCCGAGGCAAGGGCAAGAAGGAGAAAACCGACATAACCCGTGATTCTTCAAAGGATAAGAAAGGCAGCTCTCGTGGCAGGAAGGGTATTCATCCTGCCCCTGGTGCAGTAACAACTCTGTCAGAGCTAGATCAGGGTGGCCTCACAGATGAACCATCTACTGAGAAGCTCAGCCGGTAAGGGAGCAAGAAATAGGGCCTGGGGCATGTCTCACAGCAGACAGAAAGCACTTGTGTGCCTCTGACTAGCCAGGGCTGGGGTGCTCCTTGAAACATTGGCTGAGCAGAAACAGAAAGTGAGCCTTGCATGCTGATCTGGTGGGGGTGAGGGTGGGCAGAACTCTGCTCCTATGATCCTTGCATACCCCACCCCAGTTGTTTGAGGTAGACTCTTTGTGTTTTCATTCCACAGGTTAACCTGCTTTCGTTGGACGGTCCCTGCTAATGGAGAGGTTACAATGCGCCTCCATTTCTCTTCCACCACGACAGGGTACTTTGATCAGGTCCTAAACTTTGAGATCCTGGGGACCCAGCGACAGTATCAAGTTTTCTGCAGGGGTGTCTGCATATATCCATCCATTTGCCAAGATCCTACGTAAGTGCTAGGAAAAGGGCACTGCCTAGTTATATAAGCCTTCTGGGCTAGGATCCAGAGTTGGCCTGAGAGATGTGTACCTTCACTTCTATAAAATAAAGCTGCATCTAGTACCCAGCAGAAAGGTATTCTGCAAATATGAGGTCCTGGCACAACACAGAAGAGAGAGGATGCTCCAAGCAGATAACATGTCTCCAGCTGATGTGGTTGCAGACACTGGCTGAGGGCTGTGCCCTTGACTGCCCCGTTAATCTATGGGACTCTTGCTTCCCTCTGCGGTGAATTCTGTTTTCTTTCTGAAGACAGTAAGGAAAAATGCTGCCAAAGGATGATATGGAAATCAAACATCTGTATAAAGCAGTTAAAATGAGAGTGAACCTCATTCCTTGCCCCTCTTGTATTATACCTGCCAAGACACTGTGCAGACAGATTTTTTGCTGAAGCACCTCTACATCCAGGCTTGTCCTGAGCAGGTGAATTTTCCAACTAAAAGACACATAGAGATTACACTACCATGGGGGTAAAGATTATACCTATTTTCCTCATAGTCAAAGAAATTTAGAACTGGATTTCTCTTGAATATCATCAACATTAGTTGACAGTGTAAGATTTGTCTCATCTTGGCACCGAGGCCAAGGGAAATGACTCAGTGGTTCACAGGCTATTTATTTGAGGGGCATGTTTGTATTGCCCCCCCCCCCATGGATGCTATGCCATCAGATGGGTTGATGTTGCCACCTGGTGTCCAAGGCAGGAAATGTTCAAACTTGAGACTATTACTACTTCCTGTCCTCCTCACCCAATCCATTTCTTGCTTTCGTCCAAGGTGGAGAAACCTCCAGTATGGCCATAGTATGGATCTCCTTCCAAAAGGGATATTCGCCCCTTCCCCAAGGGACCACCTAAAGTTCCACTGTTGCAGTCTTGTTGATCTTTCCCCCATTGCACACCTCCTGATGCATTTCTGCTTCTTTCCTCCAGGATTGTCTTCCCGCACCGTGTAAAGAGCGTCAAAGCCGATGACATAATATCCAAAAAGTACATCATGAATTTGGGGGTCTTTCACTTTGGCCCCTTGCTGTGTGGGAAGTCAAGGGAGAAGTAAGTGCCAGTTGTGTTCAGCATAAAAGGACAAGCAGTTAGCCCAGAACTCACTGGTTGACAATATACCAGAATTGTTGAAGTGCCCCCACATGAGCTAGAAACCTGAATGCTGGGTCCAAGCCCCATGATCAGTGGAGAACATTTTCAGTGCAAAAACAAGCTTTCTGGGGTCATGAAATGATTCTTCAAATTCTGCAAAACAATCCTCCACTTTTGTGTTCTTTATCCTGGCTGTAAAAGAAGGCGTGATTCCATGATGCAGGTCTCCCTTGAGTGCAAATTGCTCAGTCCGCACAGGATGTTGCCTGCTCCAGGCAAACATATCTGAGCCAGGGAACATGGGAAGTGCTTCAGTGTTAGGCAGTGCCTTGTCATGAGAGGCAAGTGTAGCCCTGCTCTCTCCTGCAACTCCCAATGTAAGCTATTCATGCCTACAGGTACAAGGCCCTGCGATACCCCAATCATTATGAAAAGCTCACCATCCTCAACATATCTCCTTTGGATGCGGAAGTTCATTTCTTCTTCCAGTATGACTCCAAGGCAGTCACATACCTCTTTGACCCCCCTACCATGACACTCAAGCCCAACGAGAAGCAGGTAATGACATGAGGTGACCATTGTCTGTAGTGTGCATTTCACGCAAGTCAAGGCTTTCCAGCTGAATGTGTGTCATTCTGACTCCCCAGGAGCTGACAATTTGGGCTTATCCAACAGCCAGTGGTATATTTGAGGACAACATTGTCTGCTGCATTAAAGAGAATCCAGAGCCTGTAATCTTCCGGGTCAGCTGCCAAGGAGTTCGCCCAGAGCTGGAGCTAGATCGTCGGCTGGTGCATTTTGAAAAGCTCCTATTGCACAGGTAGATCCTGCTGCTTTGACCAATCTCCAGTTGCTTCCTCTGCTTTAAGTTCCTTGAACGTTTTTGGGTGCTTTGGATGCAGCAGGAGTTTGAGACATGAACTTTCACCATTGACCTCTGAGCTTTCCAGGGTAGCATACAGTGTATTTCTCTGCATTGAGTGAGGTTTGAAGGGCATGTAAACTGTGAGCATGTAAAACTGAAGTTGCTGGCCTTGTTTATTCAGTTGAGGCTGTGTGCAAATGAATCCTCTGCTCAGCCATTATGTGAGCTACAGCATGGAACTCAACTGGGTGTCATTCTCTAAGAGATGTTCCCTTCCTTTTGCCATATGAGTCATGGCCACTTTCCCAGTTCGGTGAACATGATCTCACCTGCCCAGCATAAAGAGGCATGGCAAAACTCTTGTAGCCCCCAGAAAACGATGCTGCTTTGGCTTCTCTTGTTTCTGCAGAAAGGAGACAAAGCCACTCTACCTCAAGAACTTCACTCCTCTGCCTGTTGCATGGAGGGTCAGCGGCATGGAGAACATTGGTGATGATTTCTCTCTTGCCGTTGATATGGGTGTGATTGAACCCTACTCGGAGTACTGCCTGCTAGTGAACTTTAGGGCCACAAAGACACTCAACATTAAGAAGGCCATTCGCCTAGAGGTGAGCATTCCTTGGCAGCTACAGTCCAGTTGGTTGGGTCTTGCATGCTGCCACTTTTCCTGGTGTGGGTTGTTTTGGTTTTTTTTTTGTTTTTTTTGCAAAAGCTTGGGAGTGTCTCTGGTTCTTGGGGCTGTAAAAATATCAGGGTGGTGCTTACAGAAACAACCCTATCATTTGGCAGGATGGGGCACCTGCCTCAGTTGGCAAATCCTGTGGGGCAGCAGTGAGGTGCTGGAGGACAGAGCTGTGTGTGCTACATTGTCTTCCCTGCACCCCCTCACTTGGCATACTGTCCCATCAGTCACCTACGTTGAGGTTCATTCCAGGGGATACTCTGGTCAGCCTCTACATGTGGAAAGGTGAGGACCCCATTTTGTCCTTTGCCTGAAGCAGCATAAAATATTGGCCAGACTCTGGGCACTTCTTTAGCTCTCTGTATCATTTGGTGTCTAGGGCTTGAACTAAGACCAAAATCAGTTTAAAAGTTACACCCTACTCACTTGCAGAATATAAATTTTCATCCTAAACTGTAGTAAAACATTGATGGAAATAATGGTGGTTTTTTTCTGATTGCTTCTGAGCGCTGCAAGTATCAGTCATACTTTTATTTGAGACCAGATAATTGCAAGTTATGGCAACAAGAATGTGTGTGCAGATAAGAATGTGTGTGTTTGTTCTGGGCAAAGCCAGTTGTGGAACTCTTCACCAAGCCACAAGCCCTAAGAGGGTTCTCAGCCCCCTCTCATATTCTTCTGTGCAGACGAGTTAAATTTGGATAGCTCATTGGGTTAGAGCATGGTGCCGACAGTGCATATTCCTGCATTGCAGATGGTTGGACTAGTCAGGCATGGCCAAACTCGGCCCTCCAGATGTTTTGGGACTACAATTCCCATCATCCCTGACCACTGGTCCTGTTAGCTAGGGATGATGGGAGTTGTAGTCCCAAAACATCTGGCGGGCCAAGTTTGGCCATGCCTGGACTAGATGATCCTCAGACTCCCTTCTAAATCTATGATTCTATGAGATATCTGTGGGGTATCTTAACTATCACTAGAGCCTTCTCTAGTCTTGCTTCTGCAGGATTTCTTCCATCAAAATCTCCCTCTGTCCTATCATTAGCCCTCCTCTTCTCTCTCTTCCTCGGGATTCTCTGCTGCTTATAAAGCAGAACTGGCCACTCCTGCTTGTTCTGCAGCTCTGCTTCCCATCACCTCTCCTCCTATAGGCCACCTGAGCTTAATTACAGCCAGCTGCTATGGGTGGGGAGCACTGCTGCCTCTCCCATCTTTACCACACATATGTTCTACTGCTGGGATAAGGCGTGGCTTCCCTCCTGCTCCATTTTCACAAAACTATTTGTTCCCTCTGAAAAGGGGGCAGGGAATTGTTCCCATTGTTGGGCGTGGGGGTAGCAGTGGCTTACCAAACATGACAGAATATGACATGGCTGAGGGATTTATTTACTGTGCTTTTTAAAACATCTCCTAGGCTCTTATATCAACCACAAGGTCTAGCATCATTCTCACTGAATTCTGGTCCAGAAAATATGGCTGTATTGGCTACAAATTTCACCCAGCAAAGAGTGATCCTAAGGGAGCTCAGTGGGACTGTTGCTTGCTGTCATTTCAGGTTTCAGATGTGGAAAATATTCTGGGGATTGTCCAGATTGAAAACATCCAAATTATTGCTGAGGCCTATGATGTTGCCCTGGACATCAGCTTTCCCAAAGGTGGGTTCAGCGCTTCCCAGCCAAAACCATTCTGAACTGATTGCTTACTGGAAAGAATGCTAAGTAAGGGTGGGCAGTCAAGAGTAAAGGACCAAAAGGACAATGAACCAATACTGGAAAACTAATAATAAAAAAAGGACAAGAAACTTAATTCCTGGCCTCCCAAGACAGGACTTCCCTATGTCCCTTTCCTTTAATTAAACTATGCAACCCGTAAGAAGAGCCTTGCAGCAGGATCAGACCAAAAGCCCATCTGGTTCAGCATTCTGTTCCCACAGCAGCCAACGAAAGGTCACTGAGAAGCCCATGAACACAGCAAAGCACACTAGCCCCTGCTCTTCCAGCAGCTGGGGGTGTTCAGAGGCATGCTGGAGGAGTAACATATAGCCACCATGAGAGCAGCCACTACTGCAGGGGCATTTCTCAGTAGATAGTTCTTTCAACATGGTCATATGTTATTGCTTCTTGTGGCCCTCCCCTTTCAGAGAAGCAGATCCTGACAGGTGTAGGAGCTCCTACACAATGTAGATAAGTCACTTTGGGTGTGTGTGTGTGCGCGTGTGCGCATAATAATGGTGCTTTTGAACCCTTTCCTAAATTCATCCTGTCTCACCTGGGACCTTGTTATCATATGATTGCCTGGAGTGCAGCCTTCCACTACCTGCAAGTGCACTCCAAGTGTTGTTGGACCCCCAACTTTCAACAGCCCCAGCCAGCATCATCAGTGATCAGGGATGATGGGAGTTGTAATCCAAAGCAACCTGAGGGCACCAGATGGGGGAAGGCTTGGACATCCCTTTTCCCCATCTTTCTTTCTGCCTTTCTCTATGCTTAAGCTGCTTCATCCAGACATATGCACCTCCCCTTTGCTCTCAAAGGAGGAGTTTAATTGGTTTTAAAAGGCAGATAAAAAAGAGCCTTGCTTTTCTGGCTGCATCATGGATAACAAAGCTTCTGGGAGAAAGATATAAAGAACTTCATGGCAAAAACTGCCCTCTGTGAGATGTGCCTTGGCATCCTGCATCACTCCTTCCTTAGTACTCTACAGCAATTGCTGCTGCTTCCCTCTGCCACCCCCACTGCCGCCAGTATAAGGGTTGTAATCTACCTGATCCTGCCTGTGACTTCTACTCCTAAGGGTGGGAAAATAGCAGTGAAATCCAGAACACTCATGACAATGACTTTTGGCTGCTGCAGGTTCAAATGGTGGTGTGGAGCTTGGGAATATTAAAGTAATGGATGAAGCTAAACAAGTGCTGTCCTTGAAGAACAAGGGAAAATATGAGATTGGGTACAGGTGAGCTCCATTTACTCTGAAGGCACCTTCTGTTATGCTCTTTGTCTCCTGTTGGCTTTATTAGCATGGACTGAAGATGGCACACAAACACTACTGCCATCAAACACCACCCTCTTCCTCCTCAGTCCTTCTGAGATTAGTTATTGAGCTTAGCTTTACCCTAATTGTAACCCAGATTCAGGTCATTCTACATTCAGGGCTTCGGTTTAAGTAAATTATTTGTGTTTCCAATATCTTGGCCAAGGACTTTCCTTATGGTCTAGGTATTTTGGAAGCAGGAGCAGAGTCAGTGGCATTCTTCCTTCATCCAAGTGGCAGCCCACACTTCCCACCCACACTTTAATTTGGGTTTTCCTGATCTGCAGCAAGGAAAAACTCCTACATAAAATCCTCTGTTACTCAACTGTGGATGTACTGAAGTATGTTGTGTGGGCAGGGTTTTTGTGTGTGAGTGAGTGGTGACATTTTGCTGAGTGTTGTCTACCACCCCTCCACTTCCATTGGCAAGCTGATCCCTGGTGAGCTGCTGATGGAGTCAGACATGACACTCTCTCTCTCTTTTATGCTGTTTTGTGCAAGTTTGATATACTGGAAAATGTGTAACTGAAAAATAAATTTAAAAATGGCTGTGCACAGGCAAACCAATACCTGAGTGCATGGCCTACAATGAATCTCAGGTTTCCAGTACCCAGGGAGGATGGAGAAGCTCCAGTTGAGGGGAGTAGACAACACAACATCCCATCAAGCACCAACCACTAATGTGGATGGGAAACATTGAGATAGAGTTCTGTTGAAATTGATCATGTGTAGATGAAAGTGCACAAAAGCATACATGGAAAAATGGGCTCTTCAACCCACAGGCTCATTGTGTGCACACCTCACGTTTTTGGGGGTCATTATATTAGTTTAAAATGGACACAGCTGGCCACAACCTTTTGGGAAGTTGTTTCAGTATCTCTTCATTTTCTTACTGCCTCTAGCTTTAGTGTCTGTCATGATTCTGGACCAGTGCTGAGGAGTCTTTGTTTTGTCCTTGCTCTCTAGCTTTGTTGTGGAATCCACAGATCATGGGATGCCCAATGTGACTCCACTCTTCACCATCACACCCCAGAAAGGGAATTTGGGTCCCAATGACCGTCCCACTTCAGTCCTGATACTTTTTCGCTCTGGGAGGGAAGTGAAAATTGAGGAGAAGCCTATTCTGCAGTGCCACGTAAGAGAGCTGGCAAGAGCTGGCAGTAAAGAGGCCTTGAAATGCCTTCACTGTGTATACTTGAGTATGTGTGTGTTTGTACATGGCACATGGACTTGGTGGCTAAGCAGTGCCTTCAATGCATAGCTGCTGCTGTTACAAGATCCTTCTTTGCTTAGGTGGTCACTCCAGAAATCACCATATGAGCGGAGAAGCCTTAGCAGTCAGCCTTTCTACCTACCAAAGAGACAAAACAGGGAAAGAAGGCTCAGAGCCAGGGGACTGGTGGTGGTAGGATGATGAATGGTCAAAGGGAGAAGAGGGAGCAGACTGGGAGGAGGTGGTGTTAGAAGCTGAAGAGGTGACAGGGTTTAATGAGCAGAGAGAGGCTATGGCAGAGAGCAATCCAGACTCAGAGGCAGAAGTGGGGTGTGTGTGTGTGTGTGTGTCAAAAGGCAGAGTGAAGGCAGGCTGCTGAAGAAACTAGGGAATCTCCCCTTCCTGCTGTGACCAGCTTCCCTGCCACTTGTCTCCCAGAACACGTAGATAAATGAAGAAAGCAGAGCAGAGCAAAGAGAGACAAGATGGAGGAGGCGTAGACCGCTGGGGAAGGAACTGGGAGAGGAGCAAGAGAGAGAGGTGGGAAGGTGGGGACCTTTGGTCCTTGCAATTGCCTCATTGGGGCAAGATCTACTGCTGTGATCACTAGGCCTGCACTGTTTTAGTTTCTTTGAATAAAGAGTGCCTCCTGGCATGGAGTCTGCTCTTGTGCCCAGGTGGCTTATTCTTGGAGCGCTGGTCTCTGACTGCCATTCCTTATGATGACCTACATGCATTGGAACAGTTCTGTGATAGGAGGAGCCAAAGAAAACCAATCTCTCAGCAGAGTCTGTGCTGGGCGGGGGGGGGGGGGCGTTTCCCACCTCTCCCTCTGCAGCTTCCAGGTGGGAAGAGAAGAACAAGAGGGTCACCAGGGCAAGGATTTGGATTGTGGTGCTTTATCGCCACAAGCTGGAGCTCATCCTTCTGCCAGCCTAATCTCTTGTCCTCTGTCTAGGTTGTTGAGCCCAACCTCTGCGAAGGAGGAGAGATCATTGCCACCATTCCCATCAAGGTGTCAGTGCATTGCATGTTTACCAAATACAGCATCACCCCTCCATCACTCATAAACTTTGGGCCTGTGGTACTCAATTCCCGGAAGACCAACAGCTTCACCATTGAGAACAAAGGGATCCTCGACTTCAAGTATGGCATCTGCAGGCAAATCCGAGATGTGGTGATCCCACTGAGAAAAGGGTGAGCAGGCAACGGGGGATGTTTTCTTGAAAGAGAGGATGGATTTGGGCTCTCAACTTGACTGCAATTTGGAGTGTGTTCTCAGGAAAGGCCAGTGTGTTTTCCGTTCAAAACCTAATTAGGTTCCAAAGAAGTGTCATAAAATCCAGCCACTGCAATAAGGCAGCATGTTTCCAATGTAATGAAACTACCCTGAAGGTTTGCTGCAGTTCCCCCGCCTCCCAGCCTAGAAGACTCCATGCTCTCCTTTTCACCCTCCATTCATCACCTGACACACACCGTCTAGCTGCAACATGAAGTCATTTGCCCCTCTGCTTTCACCACTTCCTCATCAGCCTGAGATCACTGGCCCCATGCCAGCCAGCCACGGACTTGTGGCCCTTTTGGAGGTGCCTGTCTGCTGGTGACTCAGACTTTGGGAGCCTCTGACATGTGTTTGTTCATGAGTTTATCCCCAATAAGATGCATATTTCAGTTCTTCCCAACTGTAACAAAGTCAGGCTCTGGAGTGGTGGCTGGAGTCTACACCCACATCCAGAAGTATTTTGTTTCCACTTTCTCTTGCAGACCCTCTCATGAGAAGACCTCCCGCTCTAGTGATGTCTACCTTGGCCGGCAGACGGCTCAGCTGGGAAGGCAAAGCAAGCGCACAGAATCCATGCAAAAGGATGTGACCATGGTGATGCAGGTAGGCAGGGGCCTGCTTCCCCTTCATCCCCATGAGCTCTGGGTCTGGCGCCTGGGTCTCTTGTGCTCTTTCTAGGCTCCTTGAGAGCTATTCTTTCCTCATTCTTTGTCCTTCAGACCTTCTAGCCATGCAGGGATAGTGTTTCCTGTTGAGCAAATGTGAGACATCTTTCTGCTTTTGGGAGGTTGGGTGGGAATGGTATTGCCAAATATGTTATTGTTTTCACTTATTTATACAAGCAGCAGCAATCAATATTCAGCAATTGCCCACCCCACCCCCAAACACCAAATGTCTACTTAGTTACATTTAACGTTTAAGTCACTTCAGTTTTTAGGAAAAGGTATCATTCTATAAGTTGCCGTGTGTTCTTGGAGGCCTATATCCATGTTCTGTTGATGTTGCCCATGTAATAAAACTATGCCGGGTTGATTGAAAGTATTTTTTTTTGTCTGTTCGACTCTCTTGGATGTGGGTTGCCAGTTTGTCCAGTAATATTAAGTCCCAGAGTTATCTAGAGTCTTCCAATACCTTGCTGGTTTTCAATGTTGTGACATTACTGTTGTTAGTTGCTTTGAGATGCTTTGTTAGAGACCAATGAATGAATTAAATGTAGTATCTAAACAAGCACACATGCGCCACCTTGGCAGGTGCTGTGCTCAGGGAAGGAAACCAGGGAGAGGAGGCAGAGAACAGCATTCCTTGGGAACAACCTCTCCCTCCCCAGGTGTTCCACATTAATGGACTCCAGGTAGGAAGAGCAAGTAGGGCTGGATGCTCTGATTTGGTCCTCAGCTTTCAGCATCCTCAGCATTGGGCACACTGCTGCACCTGTGTAAGGTTTGCCAAGTGCAGCTTCCTTACGTTGCCAACTGTCTCTTTCACCTGCTTCTATAGGAAGCAGACCCAAAATAGCTGGTGCAGCACTACCTGCATTGGTTCAGTGGCAGCTGTAGTGAAGGCTGCCTCCTGCTTGGGCTCTCTCCATAGGCTCGCTTCTCCCTTGGCATATTCACCGTCTCCCCTGGATTTGGAACCATTCCTCCGGGAGGCCATCAGACCATCACTGTGGACTGCATTGCAGATGCAGTAGGGAAATTTGAGGAGTACATGAACATAGAGATCACTGACCGAGACCCCGACGACAACCCTGGTGGCATTCAGTACAGTCTGCTTGCAGAATCATGTGTCCCAGGTAGGTGATGGTAGCAGCTCTGGAACCATCACAGCTGGAAGGAGAACTAATCTCTTGAGTCTCTTTCATTTTGCCTGCCATCTGCAGGGAGGGAGGGATTTGTCCTGTGATATTATTCTAGGGAGTAGCCCTCCTTCCCCTGAAGCCCTGTGAAAGGAATGATAAATAATTACTTTTGGAAGAGTTGCTCTGTCCTATCTCAACTTCAATCTGTAATTAAGTTGTCCTCACTGTATTTCCCCAAGGTTTTGTGATGGATGACATGGGGAGCATTTTTGAGGAGCATCGAATCTGCAACAGCAGCAACCTCAGCCAGGTTCTGAAGACCATAGGATGCGAGTGTGTGTTTGTGACTGATGAAAACAAGTTCATCTTCAATAACGTTTTGGTTGGGCACCAGGCAGTTGCCCGGTTCAAGATCTGCAACACTGGCCGAATCCCCTGTGATGTGGTTTTTAGCGTAAAGTCCATCTCTTCCAAGGTGAGAGCATCTGCTGTGCTGTGGTGGTTTTGTGTGGTAGCTGCTACTGCTGCTGCCACCACCCCTTAGATTGGGAGTTAAGATTGTATTTATTTAACATGGCTCCAGGTGGCCATCATGGGTCTCTCTTGCAATCTTCCTAATATTCCTCCACTGCTAGCTTTGATACGATGTTTTTATTTCCCCCTGCCTGACTGCCTACCACAAAACAGATTCCCTTCCTTGTGCTTCCTGTAGCCAGTTCCCTGCAAGGGTTGGCTAGGGCATGTAAGTTACATGACTGCGATGGGAAGACTGGAGCATGGGGAGGATTCGCTTTCCCCATCTATATTCTCCCTGCAAGAGTGTACATAGGAATGAGTGGCCATGCCCACCATCATGCGCTCCACCATATGTGGCTGCATATAGTCCTCAGGGGTAAGCAAAAAGTTTGCCCATCTCTATTTAACCCAAGAAATCACCATGTACATAGCTGAAACAGAATAAAATTAATGGTCTAGGAATTTCATGTGGAAGCTTGTTATAGAAATACAGGGAAGGCTTATATGTTTGCCCCTATCATAGCAAACTGGGTCCATTGATAAATCAGTCATGGCAGCATTTGCTGCATTGGCTGAGCTGGCGGCAGCTTGGAAGGAATCAGGCTAACACTGGTCCTGAAAGACCTACGTTGACTCCTGGTATGTTTCTGAGCACAATTCAAAGTGTTTGTGCTGACCTTTAAAGCCGTAAATGGTCTTAGCCCAGTGTACCTGAAAGAGTGTCTTCACCTCCATCATTCAGCCCATACACTGAGGTCCAGCTCCGAGGGACATCTGGCAGTGAGGTTACAAGGAACCAGGCAGAGGGCCTTCTTGGTAGTGGTGCCTGCCCTGTAGAATGCCCTCCCATCAGATATCAAGGAAATAAACAACTATCTGACTCTTAGAAGACATTTGGGAAATTTTTAATGTCTAATGTTTTACAATTTTGTATGTGCTGTAAGCCGCTCAGAGTGGCTGGGAAAACCCAGCCAGATGGACGGGGTATAAATAATAAAATTATTATTATTTTTAGTCCAGGAAGTGTCCTGTCAGTCTCCACATCCTCTTATTCAGGGAGGGGGCTTTCTGTGAGTGGTTTTTGAAGCTTTACCAGCTGTATGATGTTTCTACAGTCCAGTTTCCGGATCAGTGACATCTTTGAGCTCCAACCAGTGCGGATGTGCATTGCCAGCCGTTCACATGCCTTCACAAGCCTGACCTTCTCACCGCAGAGCATGCAAAACTACCAGTGCATTTTTGAGGCTGCTGTTGATGCACCACCCAGGTATCCCAGTCATGGCTGATGGAAAGGTGGTGGCTCCTTTGGGCCATCTTCTAGACATGCACCCAAGGGCAATGTGTTCCCTTGTCTCTTACTTTCAGTGTGGTTGCAAAGTCAAGGAATTTATCCTTTGAGGTCACTGGGGATGGCAACCTCCCTCAGGTCACCATCATGCGCCCTGTGCTCCGCAATAAGAAAGGGAACCCACTCCTACTCTTCAGGAGGCTCCTGTTGGGCCATACAGAAATCCTTCCTCTGGTCTTTAAGAACTGTGGCAGCATCCTAGTCCAGGTAGGCAGCTTTGGGCATGGCAACGTTGCTCTTATGTGGTCCATAAAGTGCCCTTATAAATATTTTTCTAAATAAATAAGTAATACATATCTTGTTAAAATATATTTAAGTGGTTTACAGCAATAAAACGAAACAAAAATGAAAAACCATATGAAAAGTGAAAAAGAGGCATCAGTTAACCATTGTGGAAGAATGTATTGCCTGCATACACCTGGGGAAATAGGAAGGTTTTCAACAGGCATTTAAAAGTCAGCATGGAAGGGGAAGTCATTTTTTTATACATGCGGGGAGAGCTTTTCACTTTCTTCCCACCACCCCGGTCACAGGGACAGCTACTCTAAATGCCCTGCTCTGATTTGGTGCTTCTGAGATCTTTGGGATATATGAGAGAGAGTGAGAGAGAGCGAGAGAAAGAAAGAGAGAGAGTAGTTCCGCTGCCATCACCCAACCCTCCTGTTCTTATTTCTTGTTCTTTTTTCCACTCTGCCACACATCCCATCTGAGGGCTAGCCCTTGAGGAAGCAACTCTTGGCCACCATTGCTGCCACTGGGGTGTGCCGCTGAGTGAGGCTGCCCAGGAAAATGGGTGGATGGTGGATGGTGTCACTCCCCAGGCTGCCTCCCCTCCACTGTTGTCCAAGTAGCTCTCCATTTTTTCCCAGCTGCATTCTTCTTCCATGTGTTTTTCAAGCTACCCAGGGTTCATTCTTCAAAGGGCTCAAAAGCTGCCTCCAGGAAGCTTTCATGAGTATCTGCCGGGACAGCAGACCATGCCAGAGCCAAGGGGGAGAGGGCGGTGCAGGATTGACTTAAATATCCTGGGAACAAGATCTGGCCTGGAGGTCAGCAGTTTCCTATCCCTAGATTAATGAATTAAAGGGTTTCATAGCAGCGTAGGCTGAATTGGTTACCTTAAACATCTGGATGTTAAGAATTTACAGAAAAGGCTGTCAGGCAAAGTTCTGCCTGTTTGATAGTATTCCAAGGTGCTGTCGGGATCTAAATGGTCTCCCAGGACTCATGGCTGTGTTGCTTTTCTTGTTTTGTCCCTTTCCCCAGCTGTTTCTCAACATCTCAGATGAAAATTGTGCTTTCACTTTGAAACACAGACCCACTACCAAGTGCATTTATATGACTTCTCAGAATGAGGAGAATGAACCCAGCGAGGGAGGTAAATTACACATACCTGCTACCATGGCAAGGGCACAGTAGCTGTGGAAAGGTGGGTGGGGCTCCCTGTGGCACTGGCTTCCTTTTAGCCCCTTGTCCAGAACACTGAGACGGCTGCCTGAACAAAATATCTGCAGAGGTACAGCTGAAGGTCTCGTAAGCAAAAAGCAAAGGAAGGGCCTTTTCTTTCTCCCCGAGATCTCTGGGCCTTGTGGAGGAGGAATTCTGATATTTTGGTCTCCTATTTCCTTTGTCCTTTCATAGTCAGGAAACCTCACACGGCCTCTCTTATCCTGCACAATGGGGAGTCCGCTGAGTTTGATGTGGTTTTCCAACCCACCTTGGCCCAGCGCATTGAAGGACTGATCCACCTCTCTATTGTGGATAATCAGTACGAGGAGACCAGCATCCAAATGGTGGGCGAGGGCTACCAGGATGATGTTGTGCTGGACAACATCCACAGCTTGATTACGGAGACTGATTCTGAAAGACATCTGGAAGAGAACACAGCCGAGGGTGAGAGAAAGGGGAGGTGCTTCAGTGAACTGGGGGTGGGACCGCTAGCAATGGGTGACAAATGTTGCCTTGTTTAGAGATCCTCCCAAAATGTGCTGGCCATACCTAGCTGATCACAGATTAACAGTTAATTGAGGCAATGGATTTCCTCAGAGCAAAATCTTACCCAGAACTTGAAGATTCTATGCTGGGATAATAAGACAAACAATAGTTCTTCTTGTATGGACAGCTCTCGAGGCCAACTTTATTTTTTTTATGTCTCAAGAATATAATTCTATTACAGAATAAAAACTAGTAACTGTATTCACATCTGATGCATAAGTAGACCCAACTAATGTGGTAAACATTCGTGATGTGAAGGCTATCATATTATTCATTTTTTATTGAAAATATTTAAATTAAACAAAATAAAGTGGAAAACAAAAAAATGAAACAAATGGTGCATAAAAGGGGGGGGGAACCCACTTTAATGACATACATACTTATCTAATACAAAGGCATATAAATGAAATTAATATTCTAATACATACACAGTTTTTTATAATCTACTATATTTTTTATAAATGGCTTCCAAATGTCATAATAGTGATCCATAAACAGCCTATGTCTATGAGCTATTTGTTTGTATGTTGCAACAGTTGTCATATATTCTACCCATTGATTAAAGGGGGCCATAGATTTATGGTTCCAGCAGTGGTGGAGGAAGAGGAGTGCGGGGGGAGCGCACCACCCCAGGCAGCACGATCCTGATGGGTTGCCATCGCGGCTGCCCCCCAGCCCATGCTGGGCGCCACATCCCCACAGGCAGCATGCCATGCCCCTGCCTGCTCTCCGCCCCCCGGTGCCAGAGCATGAAGCTCTGCCACTGGGTTCCAGTGGATCAATATCAGTCTCTTAGCCGTAGTGGAAGCAAACTCCAGGCACGCCTGGAAGAAGCGGACCATTTGGATCCCTTCCAGTCGGGATTCAGGCCTCATCATGGGACTGAAACTGCCTTGGTCGCACTGGTTGATGATCTCCGGCGGGCTAGGGACAAAGGTGAGAGCTGTTTCCTAGTTCTGCTGGATCTCTCAGCGGCGTTTGATACCATCGACCATAACATCCTTCTGGACCTTTAAAGCCCAGTCTTGAGGGGCTGGGAGCACTGTCACACAGTGGTTCCGCTCCTTCCTCCTGGGCCGTGTTCAGAAAGAGGTGGTGGGGGATGAGTGTTCAGACCCCTGGACTCTCACTTGTGGGGTGCCTCAGGGTTCTGTCCTCTCCCCCATGCTTTTCAACATTTACATGCAGCCACTGGGAGAGATCATCAGGAGGTTTGGGCTGGGTGTTCATCAGTATGCGGATGATACCCAGCTCTACCTCTCTTTTAAATCAGAACCAGTGAAGGCGGTGAAGGTCCTGTGTGAGTGTCTGGAGGCGGTTGGAGGATGGATGGCGGCTAACAGATTGAGGTTGAATCCTGACAAGACAGAAGTACTGTTTTTGGGGGACAGGAGGCGGGCAGGTGTGGAGGATTCCCTGGTCCTGAATGGGATAACTGTGCCCCTGAAGGACCAGGTGCGCAGCTTGGGAGTCATTTTGGACTCACAGCTGTCCATGGAGGCACAGGTCAAATCTGTATCCAGGGCAGCTGTTTACCAGCTCTATCTGGTACGTAGGCTGAGACCCTATCTGCCTGCAGACTGTCTCGCCAGAGTGGTACATGCTCTGGTTATCTCCTGCTTGGACTACTGCAATGCGCTCTACGTGGGGCTACCTTTGAAGGTGACCCGGAAACTACAACTAATCCAGAATGCGGCAGCTAGACTGGTGACTGGGAGCGGCCGCCGAGACCATATAACACTGGTCTTGAAAGACCTACATTGGCTCCCAGTACGTTTCCGAGCACAATTCAAAGTGTTGGTGCTGACCTTTAAAGCCCTAAACGGCCTCAGTCCAGTATATCTGAAGGAGCGTCTCCTCCCCCATCGTTCAGCCCAGACACTGAGGTCCAGCTCCGAGGGCCGTCTGGCAGTTCCCTCACTACAAGAGCCCAAGTTACAGGGAACCAGGCAGAGGGCCTTCTCGGTAGTGGCGCCCGCCCTGTGGAACGCCCTCCCATCAGATGTCAAAGCGATAAACAACTACCTGACATTCAGAAGAATAGAATAGACTTTATTTGCATAGCCAACAGGCCATTGCATCGAAAACATTCAGAAGACATCTGAAGGCAGCCCTGTTCAGGGAAGTTTTTAACATGTGACATTTTAGTGTATTTTTCATCTTTGTTGGAAGCCGCCCAGAGTGGCTGGGGAAACCCAGCCAGATGGGCGGGGTACAAATAATAAATTATTATTATTATTATTATTATTATTATTATTATTATTATTATTAAACTTGTGAACTTAGAAACCTGAGTTCTAAGCAGATGGAAAACAAAAGCAGGCAAGCAGCTCCAAACCGTAGTTTGCCAGCTATGCATATGGATGTTCAAACCATGATGTGGGTTCTTAACGTTCAGTGCATACCATGGTTGAGTGTGGCGTTTGAATTGAGCTAATGGGCAAAGGGGCTTCAAGGATCAAGAAGGCAAGTGGGAAGTAAGAAGCTACGCCTTGTGACAATGTCTTTATCACTGGGAGGCAACAAAAGCTGCCCTTGTTCAGAACACCTGGCCTCTTTCCCCACAGCTCCCCGAATAGATTGCGTCCAGTTTGGGGACTGTCACATTGGCAGGTCCTATCAGGCATCATGTACCATAACCAACCACAGCAAGTCAGATGTGATGAGATTTGAATGGCCGACTTCGGGTCCACTTCACTTCTCCCCACAGGTAGGTGGAGGCACCCCTGTCCTCAATTCTCCTTTGCTGCCAAAGCTCCCAGAGGCCCAAGGCTTTGCACCCCACTTATCTCTTGCAGGCTCCATTGTTACCAAAGGTGGGGGCAGGCTTCCACAATTGTTTAGTGTGGAATTGCCACATGTAATCCTAACTGGAATGAAAATATGTTTCAGCATGTTGAAGATCATACAGGGGAGGTTGCAGCCTGAAGCTGCCATTGTGCTTTTCACCAGTGCTGAATTAATCCCTTAGGAGAAAAGTGCAGGTCACCATCAACATGCACTCAGTTTACTTTCAGGGCTGTCCAGTGATCAATGCAGGTCTTTTATGACCCTGCTATTTCTCCTTGGTTATCTTGCCAACATCTGATTCTCTGGTGCTCCACACCGCTCCCCTAGGTTGGCCACCTCCACAGCGGGTGCACCAAAAACATCACAGTGACCTTGAAATCTAGCCTCCCCGTCACACTGAAAGAACAGGCCATCAAGTGCAAGGTGACCAAGATTGCCTTTCAGTTGCAAGCTGACCAAGTGCCTGATTGGGACGATCGCCTCCACACTGTCAAATGGGTGGACATCTCAAAAAGTATCACGACAACACGCCCAACTAAGAAGAAGGTAAGAAAAAAGGGAGCGAAGAGGTGCTCAGAGAGGTCTCATGCAGGCACTGATGGAGCTGAATTGAACAAGGCTGCATCAAGGGAAAGAGGATTCTAGGTCAAAGACAAATTGAAACAGGGGAGTTTCTTTATGTTGCGCATGTTGTACAGCTCAGGATTTGTCACATGACCTGTTGTAGCCTTTTGCTGTTCAGGAGGTTTCTCTGCAGTTTTATTCTTCTGCTTGCTGCCTTGCCAGATGTGAACCTCACCTGGCACTTGTTGGGCTCTGGGTTCACGAGCTACACTCTCATCTGGAGATGTCAAAGGAAACAAATGCTATTTTCTTCCCAGATCTAATGGGTGATGAAAATGAAGCCTGTCCTTTTGGGATTTACATATTGCTTGGAATGAGTTACTTCCTTATCACCTGACCTGTGACATTGTCCTAATTTGTTTACTGAGCTGCTGTAGCTAAGATTAGACAAAAGCTTGACATCTTGAAGCTGCTTGCTGAACTGGGACATGAGTTGTTTCCTTTGCTGAATCTCACTGGCAAAGTGGCCTCTCCTTGTGCCTCCATCCACTTGCCGGTGGTAGTAATGCCCCTAAATACCAGTTAATGGAAACCACAGGAGGAAGACAGTGCTGTGGCACTTGGTTCCTGCTTGCAGGCTTCCTATTGACCACTGTGAGATCAGGATGCTGGGTTAGATGAGCAACTGACCTGATCCTGAAGAGCTGTTCTTACGTTCTTAAGGTTGGAAACAAGCCACCTTGTGGTTGCTTCCTATTGTGGCTGCTTCCTATTGTTCTGCTATTGGTGTAGGTGATTGAGACAGATCCGGAACCTGCTCACACGACTGTGGAAGACAGTGGCCGAGAACTGGAGCTCTGGGTGAGTGCCACTGTGGACTACGCACAATACAAAATGGAAGTGGAGACAGTGAACTTCAAGGACACTTTGCTGTTCCAGACGAGGGTGTACGAGTGAGTAACAAATATGCAGAATCTTGTTCAGAGGCTGCCTTCTATTTTTGTGACCCCCTTTTAGTGGAGTCCAGCTTCCCCTACGTTACAGTGTGCTGGGCACATATACCTGCATTCCCATGGCTGATTCATGCTTCAGGCCACCTTGTTTTCACCAAACTTACGTAGTGATGAAGAGGATTAAGTATATGTGACCAGAGCACAGTGACTCCTCTATTTCCTTTGTTCTGAGCCACACTTCCCAATTTCCTCCCTTTCTCTCTGCCCTCTTGTTCTACCAGTGTGGAGCTGTCTAATACAGGGAACGTGAAGCTAGAATACACCTGGAATGTGGTCATGGAGGAGACTGGGAGGGCAGTCAACTTTGCTACTGAGGCTTTGGCCCCCAGCCCAGAAGGTGCAACAGGTAAGCCTTAGTGGGCTTCTCAGGTTCTCCACCACTTCTCAGGTGCCTTGAGAACATCCTCAGATCCTTCCCTTCTAGCTTGTGGAACATCACACACCCCTGCCTGTTGGCCCTTTCCTCTCATCTTTTTGGATCTTTCAAGACTGTTCATATATTTGCCTGGGACATTCAGGGCAGGTTGCAACAGGTACAACAGTAGCTGCATCAGCCAGAAGGGAGTTACTTGCCAGGGGATGCTTTCTAGAGAGTTAATGGGGAACTTTTAGCTTGTCTGTATGCTTATTTAAAACATTTCTTTGGCAGTTCACAAGCATATAAATACATTTTCTATTAAAAAACCCCAGCACATTTGTAGTAAAGTCTTTCCTAACTTCACTACAACATTAAAATGCAATAAATGCATCCACATTAAGCAGGACAATTTTTACAACAGCATCACAACAGAAAAGCAGCACACCACCCCTCCCCAGTTATCACAATATAGATCTCAGCAGCTGCAATACAACTTCATTTGACTATCTAAGCAGAGAGACAGGTCTATCTGCAAGAAGGCTTTCCTCCACATAACCTAGGCCAAGCTTGCTAAGGACTTGGCCCAGAAGCAAACACACAGGCAGCACAGTTCTTTTAAAAGTGGTGCTTCTTGCTCACAGTCGACAACTCCACTCAGTTATGCCATTTCACTGCTTCTGTCCAAGCTGCAGCTTCCAGGCCAACCCTAAACGTGGCATTTTTGCTCTATGTCTCAAGTGCTTGCTGTTGCCATCACCTCTTCCCCATAACATTCTCTGGAGCATGAAGGACACTGGCCAGGGCAAACTTGCACACCAAGTCCCAGAGATGTTTGCCCTGGTAGATGAGTTCATAACAAGCCATAACGTCCAGATGTGGAAAATAAATGGAAGGTCACAAAATGCTGCTTTGAATAATGCATTGAGGAGAAGCAGTTGTCTCAGCAAATTCTTCCTTCAACTCAGCGGAAGTTCCATCTGTTGCTTCCATCAAGACCGGGTCCAGCCGACGGTTCAGTCATTTTGAGAGTATGGTGGACAGCCTTTCTTCCTACGTGTCCCCAGCAGCCACTGGAGCCCCCTTCTTCATGGAGCCCAACTGTGGTACCATCCTTCCTAAGAGCTCCCAGACCCTCCAGGTGAAATTCTGTCCTCAGGAAGTGGGAGAGTTTGAGGGCCGCCTACTCTGCAGGTAAGGAGACTTCCCACAAATGCCATCCACAAGTCCTGAGAGAGCAAATCTTCCCGACACTGCAGATGTTGTTACATCTTGCTCTCACCTTGAGTGCTTCCTTACACAGCTGCTGTGGTGTTCGGTGGGAGGCAGGCAGCATGGTCTGTGACTTTCTAACAAAATTGCTATTACCTAGGTTTAGAAGGCTCTGAACTTTGTTCTGTATGACTGCACAGAAATTATAGTCACTATCTTTCTGGCATCAACACTGTCTCTCTGAATCCAGGGGAGGAGGAGCAGTGCAGAGGCAGCAACACAGGTTTCCTCTTACTTCATTGCCCTCTTTTGATGGACTTGGGATGGTGGCGGCTCAAGTGTTCCCATAAATAGGGGGGGGGGAAGGCCTCCAACAACAGAGTTTTGACTCTCCCCGACAGTGCCACAAGTAGTTGAGCCTTATGCAGTGGAGGCCTACACCAGTCAAATGCTGAACTTATCTGAATAGTATGTATATATCTGCTCAGTGGGACAAAATGCGGGTGAAACTTTTGCTCATGCCTTGGAATGCCAGCAGATGCAAATGTGCATTCACCGCATAATGCTTGGTGAGAAACTGAGTAAAATGGGGATTTGTTAGTCCAGAAAGGGTGGTGATCACTGCCAAAGAGGCAGAAAAATAGCAAGAGAGTTTCCTTGTGGGGAAAAGATGGATCACATGCCATGTGTGGGGTAGGGAGTCCCAGAAATTAATTTTCATATTCCCTGTCAACCTGGGTCTTTTTTCCTTTCAGTATTTCTAACCTGAAGCCTGATGAGGAAGGCCCAGTTGTGGCTGTGAAGGCGAAGAGCCTCCTGCCCTACTGTCATTTTGAGCTGGAAGATTCCAATTACATCACTGCGCACAGACGCAACCAAGACTTGCGAGGGCCTGGTGGGATGAGCCTGGATGCCAACACCAAAGTGATTGAATTTACCTCTATAGGAGTGTACGTCAGGAACACCCGGTGAGTATCCAGTCAGTTCTTTGCATTGACTGCTTCATTCAAACAGTCATAGGTGTTCTAAGCAGTGACTGGGAACATCCCTTGGGCTTGGGCTTTTAGCCGAGAGAGCTGCTTTCCCTTTGGCAGTGTTGCATGCCCAGGATGGTGGGGCTGCTGGTGCAGCAGTTTATTCCATGGTTGTGTTTTTGCTATTTCTCCTTCCTGCGTGGCACACCAGTGCCAGTCGTGACTCTGGAGAGGGTCTGAAGCGGCTACCTTGGAAGCATTTGCTAACATCTGAAAATTTTGCATCAGTGGAAAAGCACCTACAGAGAAAAAAGAATGTTTATCAGCATAAAAGCACAAGACAAATAAGGATATATCCTCAGTAGTTGGATGTTATCACTGCCTCCAAGGACCGTTGAGGAAATAGATACTATTGAAAAAGATTTGTCAAAATGGATTATTCAACTGGTGTTCCCTCTTCTGATTAATATTATTTGGGTTGTTTTGCTGTATCTTTATTGATGTAATAAATTGGTCTTGTTATTGTTTATGCTTTGGCTTCTGGGAACCTTTACCATTGTTTTTCTTCATATAAAGCATGTCACTTATCTGATAAAAGTCAGGAGTCAGGGATTCAAGCTTGTGAATTTCATAACTTCACCCAATATCTTGAGTTCTGGCTGACAGTGACCCCCATCCTGAATTAGTGAATCAGACACTTTTATTTGCATCCAGACTTCAAGCTTATATTGATGTGATAAGTAGAATAATCAATTCAAGTTTATTTGATTCACTTGTGGGGGCAGACTTTTAATCAGTAGCATTCTGAAAATGAAGGCACACTTGCTTATTTTTTATGTGGCTGTCTGATAGGCTTGTTACTGTAAAGGGAAAGAAAATCAAATGTTAAAAATAGTATTTCTCTCTAAAATGAGTGATAGCTTTAAGAAATAAATTGTGTTGTACTTCACCACAAAAAAAAAACACAACCAAGCACATATCCTTGCACTAGGCCTTTGGTGCTATGCAAAAGTACATAAATGCAATTTCAGATAGGTAGCCGTGTTGGTCTGCCATAAACGGACATAAATCGGACATCAAGAATCACAAGACAGAGAAACCAGTAGGAGAACACTTCAATCTCCCAGGACATTCTATACAAGATCTCAAAGTAGCTGTATTACTACAAAGGAATTTCAGAAATAGACTGGAAAGAGAAGCTGCTGAATTGCAACTCATTACCAAACTTAAAACCATGGAGAGACCTGGTCTGAACAAAGACATTGGATTCTTATCTCATTATACATGACAAAGCCATTTTTCACCTTCTCACCCCTTGCTTTTTCCTGTAAGACCTATTGCAGTCGTTAAGAGTCATCAACAGGCTCATCACAGCTATCTGCCAATCACCCATTCCCACCACCCTTCTGAGTAATACCCCTCCCCACCTTCTCACTATATAGAAGGATCTGGCAACTTCTGTTTCAGTGTATCTGAAGAAGTGTGCATGCACACGAAAGCTCATACCAAGAACTAACTTAGTTGGTCTTTAAGGTGCTACTGGAAGAAATTTTTTTGTTTTGTTTTAAATGCAATTTGTTACTGAACTGGTTTCTTAAAAGACAGATGATCAATCAACTAGACTCCCCCCCCCCAATTAGCTGACAGCCTAACATGTCTCTGATGTCACTTCTTCCATGTCTTGGGTAGGAGCTTTGCCATCATGAACCCCACCAATGCCACCTACTCTTTCCAGTGGGTCTGTGAGCAGCAGGAGAACAAAGATTATGCTGCCTTCATCTGCTTTACGGAGCGAGGCCAGCTCCGGCCAGAGAAAAAAGTGGAGGTGAGTTGGCAGAGGGAATGCCAAGTTATGGCCACCATCTCTTGCCTCTGAGTCTTCCTTGGCAAGGGTGTGGCCGCTCCTGGTAGCCTGTTCCTCTTGCAAGTGTGGAATTCAGACAAACAAAGGGCGAGACATATATGGATGTGTCATATACATGTACCTGTTCCATGTGCCACTTCTGGTAGTTCTTATTCCAGCAAGCCGACACAGAAGCACATCTATTCTGGTAACAGTATGTGTTTTGAACCCACATGCATGTCTAGCACTCGTGTGTATTCACACACACACTAAAGATAGGTTTAGGATATTTTGCTGGAGTTATGACATGTGCTTGTTATGTGTTAACCCTTAACCTCATGCCCACAATAATTTCTCACCCCAAGGAATAAAGAAAGCTTGGTTTATTGTAGGAAATACAAGTGACAGAATATATAAATGTTGCTTCAGACAGCAAAATTACAAGTTAAACAGGCAGCAACTACTACAGAGCACACTGCCCTTGACCCAAAGAGTGAAAGAGTCCCTGTTTTAGAAAGCCTATGGAAACATGGGTGTGACAATTTTGCCAGCATGACCCACACTAAGAGCAAGAAATGGAAAGGGAAGAATATATCTGGTGTAGGTGGGTTTCCATGAGGCAAGACACAGCGATAACAGCAAGAACCTTTATTGACCTACATAACTATGGAAACGGGGGCAAAGCAACTGCTTATAAAATGAAGCAGGCCTGTGCTGTTCCTTGAGAGTGCTGAGAAAGAGAGTTCCTCAATGGAGCTATGATAGCTATTGACTATTGGAAAACCTGGGGTTTTAATAATATTTTTAGTCAATGCCTCCTAGTAGAGAAGGAAGAGGCTGCAAAACTGGGGAAGTCCTTAGTGATGCTGTGTGTGTGTGTGTGTGTGTGTGTGTGTGTGTGTTGAAATACTTTTGAAAGCACTGTAGTAAAGGCAGGGGGGAAGGAGGTATAAAACTGCCACTAGCAAGAGCAGGATTGTGCCAGATGTTTCCAGTTGCCTTTTTACCTGTAGGTCATATTTGAATTCATCCCTCAACATCTGGACACCACAGAATCCTTTTGGACTTTCTTAATCCCTGAACACAACCTTTCTGTCCCATTCCTCTTGGTTGGTCACACCACGGACCCTGCTGTGTCTCTGGAAAGATCCCACCTGAACTTCCGCTCACTCCTTATTGGTAAGGACAGACATGAGAGGCAGCGGGGGTGGGGAGAGAGATCTGTCCATTTCAGTTTCTTATTTTCCCAGTCTGAATATCTATTTGCCATATTTCACACAATTTGTATAAACGTATGGTGCAATCTAATCATTCTGCAATTTGATCTTAAAACAAATATTCATAAAAATTCTTTAGTATTTTGGTGCACAAAGAAATCAAATTTGCAAGGTAAGAACCAAATGGTCTTTCCCTTTAATATATCCATTTTTGTTTATAAATATTAATATTAATATTAATAATAATAATAATAATAATAATAATAATAATAATAATATATTTATACCCCACCCATCTGGCTGGGTTTCCCCAGCCACTCTGGGTGGCTTCCAACAAAACACTAAAATACAATAACCTATTAAACATTAAAAGCTTCCCTAAACATATAGTTGAAAAACTGCATTGGCACTGCAAAATTCAGAGACATGTGAATTTTAAAGGATAAATGTGTTTCATTTTGCGTTTTTATTGGGGAAAAATACATTTTACTCTTAGACAGTAAAGATTCTGAGTAAATATAATTGGGAAGGAGGTGAGTTCTCTCTAGCAAACTGACTCAAACCCTAGCATTCCACTGCTATTCTTCTCTCCCTAAGGACACGAGGCTCGTGAGAGCATCGACATTATCAACAATGAGAATGAGACCTACAATTTTTCCTTCAGAGAAGGCTCTCGTTTTTCAGAGGGGCGAATCAGCTGTCTAAAACTGCAGCCCATGGAAGGCTCAATCCCACCTCGTTCCAGGTAAAGGAGGATGTGGAGCTAGATGACAAGTGCCTTGAATGGCACATTCTTGGTACTCAGGGTGTCCCTGTTGATTGGGAGCGAGCCAGACATTCCCTTCATAAGATTCTTGTGTTTCTGGTCCCATGGCATTATCTGTAAAGCACTTGTTCTTTGGCCCCTTTCTCCCCTGCAACTTCACATTCTGCATTACAGGGAAGGATTTTGGCTACAGGCTTAGCACAAAGCATGCATTGATATACATGCAAATTTCCGCAGTTTTATGGGGGGTTAACTGGTCTTGAAAAGCCCTCAGTGCTGAAAGGGCTCAGCATCCTACAGGATGCAGTTATCCTTGTGACTAGTTTTCTCAGTGCAACCAACCCCAACCAAATGTGTGGTGTTTTCTCACCAGGCTTCCTATTAGCATCTTATTCATGCCTAACCTGGAGGGGGAGGTAAACTTCAACTTGATCTGTGATGTCAAAAGAAAGAGCCAGCCCCTCTGTTTGAACATCAAAGCCACTGGCCACACCATGAATGTGTCCGTGAAGTGTCAGGAAAGTAGCGGTTTGCTTACTGAGCTGGACCCTGACCAGCCACACCGGATCAGCTTTCAAGAGGTGAGAGCCCAGGATTATCTTATCGCTACTTGACTCCAACAAGCATCAACAATTTGCAGAATTTTCCATAGTGATGGCTTGAGAAACAGTGTCTTTATTTTTATATATATATATAATATTTATTGGAATTTTACAAAAACATCAGTTTACAAACTACAAAAAAGAACATATGAAAAGAACAAAAAAAAGAAAACCTAAAAAAATACATAAAAAAGAAATACAAATAAAAGAGAATTAAAAACAAATCCATTTTTATAACTTTATGCTCATTAACTTGTTTCCTTGACCTCCTCACACCTCCCATTTTTGTATTCCCATTTAGATAATCAAATCAGCAAATCCTTACCCTCTTTCATTTATCTTAACTCTATATCTTAACATATTATAACTCTATATTTTCATCCATTATCAATTCATTTTTGCATATTCTTATTAACTTTGTTGCTAATACCCCCTATTCAATCCAATCATCATTTTAACATTCATTAATTTTACAATATTTCTGTAGATAGTCTTTAAATTTCTTCCAATCTTCTTCCACCAACTCTTCTCCCTGGTCTCGGATTCTGCCAGTCATTTCCGCCAGTTCCATATAGTCCATCACCTTCATCTGCCACTCTTCCAGGGTGGGTAAATCTTGTGTCTTCCCATACTTTGCAATCAGTATTCTTGCTGCTGTTGTTGCGTACATAAAGAAAGTTCTGTCCTTCTTTGGCACCAATTGGCCGACTATGCCCAGAAGAAAGGCCTCTGGTTTCTTCAGGAAGGTATATTTCATTATAGATCATCTCCCAGAAAGCCTTAATCTTTGGGCACGTCCACCAAAGGTGAAAGAATGTACCTTCATTTTCTTTACATTTCCAACATTTGTTATCAGGCAAATGATATATTTTTGCAAGCTTGACTGGTGTCACGTACCACCTACATATCATTTTCATAATATTCTCTCTTAAGGCATTACATGCCGTAAATTTCATACCGGTGGTCCACAACTGTTCCCAGTCAGCAAACATAATGTTATGACCAATATCTTGTGCCCATTTAATCATAGCAGATTTAACCGTTTCATCCTGCGTATTCCATTTTAACAGCAAGTTATACATTCTTGAAAGTATCTTAGTTTTGGGATCTAACAGTTCTGTTTCCAATTTTGATTTTTCCACCTGGAAGCCAATTTTTTTGTCCAAATTATAGGCCTCTCTTATTTGATAATAATGAAGCCAGTCTCACACTTTATCTTTTAATTTCTCAAAACTCTGCAATTTCAATTTCTCTCCTTCTTGTTCCAATATTTCCCAATATTTCGGGAGAAACAGTGTCTTTAACAGCAAGCTGTGTTGATGGAAACATCCCCAAGCAAATCGGCTAGGCCGATCCCTAAGCATCAGCATTGTGGATTCATTTGTAGGAAAGGTAGGGTCACAAACTGTGAGAGGTCCTTGCAGAAATGTACTCTGATGCTCTTTGGCAATGCTCCAGGTGGTGACAAATTCTCTTCTCTCTTCCACTTCAGAAGGCTCGTATTATGCATGCAACTTGAGAAAAAAATCAAACTGAGCTCAGTGGAGCTTAGACCCTAGTGCAGAGGTGGGGCACGGGTGCCATTGGACTCTTAACACCTGAATGGCTTGGGTTACTGACACGATCACCCGTGACTGCCCTCTCCCACTTCATGGAGCCTGTTTGGCCCCCTGGTATACTACAGAGCTTAGGGCAAGGAAACAGGCTGGGAGACATCTTGAACGCAAGTGGAGGAAAGATCTGAATGAATGCAACTGAACACTGGTAACGGCTCATTATCAAGCCTACCTAGTAGTTGTGAAGGCAGCAAAGAAAGCATACTTTGCTGCCTCCATTGCACCCTCATTATGTCCTCCTGCAGAGCTTTTCCAGGTTGTACAGGGCCTTTTACAGGCTGGCCCAAAGGAGGTTGGAGAACCAACGGTAGCTCGCTGTGACTTGTTTGCAAAGCATTTTGAGGATAAAATCACTTGCATCTACCAAGACCTTGACTCTGCTGTTATAACAGATGAATCTCATGGGATTTCCAGAACACTGTCTAGTCCTGTTGTGTTGGATGAGTTTCAGTTGGTAAGGTTTGAGGATGTGGACAAGGTGCTCGGATCGGTCAGGGCAACCACTTGCACTCTAGATCCTTGCTCCTCTTGGCTGATAAAAACCAACAGGGAGAGAACTGTTGGCTGGACCAGGGAGGTGATCAATGCCTCTTTATGAGAGGGGGTGGTCCCTGCCTGTTTGAAGGAGGCAATGGTAAAACCATTCCTTAAGAAACCTTCCCTGGATTCGGAAAACCTAACTACCGGCCAGTTGCTAATCTCCCTTTCCTGAACAAGGTTCTGGAGCGAGTGGTTGCAGACCAGATTCAGGCACTTTTGGAAAAAAACTGATTTTCTGGATCCATTTCAATCGGGGTTTAGGCCCGATTTTGGCACAGAAACTTCTTTGGATGCCCTGTATGATGACCTCTATCCAGAGAGACACAAGGGAAACATGTCCCTGTTAATTATTCTTGACCTCTCAGCAGCTTTTGATACCATCGACCATGGTATCCTTCTGGAGTGACTATCCAAACTAGGGGTGGGTGGCACCACTTTGTGGGTGGCACCAGCGGTGTAGCGTGGGTTGTCAGCACCCGGGGCAAGGCAAGTAATTTGCGCCCCCTAACCCGGGGCAAGGCAAGTAATTTGCGCCCCCTAACCTGGGGCAAGGCAAGTAATTTGCGCCCCCTAACCCCTAACCTGCCGCCGCTGCCAGCTTCTTCTTGCTGCTGCCTGGGCTGGGGTATTTACGGTAAGGTAGCCACGGCGGCGGCGGCGGGTCCATGTCAGGTGATCTGAGGCAAGTTGCCGCTGGCGCTGCCGCCCAAACGACGCCACTTGCCCGGAGGAGGAGGAGGAGGGCAGAGAGGCGAGGAAAATGCAACATGGCCCAGCAGCTGCAGCTGCAGCAGCAGCAGCGGCGGCAGGGCTGTGAGGAGGGGCTGCCTGGCGCGCCCTCCGCGGCCCTGACGCGCAGGGACCGCGGCAAGCGCTGAGAGCCGCTGCCTGCCAGACGCCTTCAGCCCGGACGCGCGCACAGCTCATCGGTTCCGCGAGACATGGGGCTCTGCTACAGCCTGCGCCCGAGGCTCTTCGGCAACTCCGGAGGCGGCGAGCACGCCCCCCCAGATGTTGCGCCCGGTGCGGCCGGCCCCCCCTGCACCCCCCACGCTACGCCACTGGGTGGCACCACTAGCTCAAAGTAAGACAAGCCTATAACAAGCAGTGGCTCTGCAACAGTATTAATGCTGCATCTTTTCTTTGCTCTGGACAGATGCAAGTCAGTGATTATGCTCAGTGCCATTTCTATATTCTGAATACTGGCAAATTTAACTTCAACTTCTCATGGGAACTTGACCTTGCCAAAGCAGTGCAGCAATATTTTGCCATCTCTCCAAATAACGAAGTAGTAGAAGCAGGGGATCGGACAGAGGTCCTGCTGTCCTTCCACCCGCTGAAGCCATGCACCTTGAAAGATGTGGAGCTGAAGCTGCAGGTAAGGAAGACCTAGGGTCGGTGGTGGTGGGTTTCTTCTGTTGTCTGACAAGTAGGTTTCAAATCACCCACTTAATATTTACACCAAGGATATAAAAAAATAAAGCTTAGAACTCCCAGCACAATCAGATATTGTCTTAAAAATAAAATTAGCCAAGTATATATTAGTCTGACAACTAATCTGACCAGTTCTGAGGCAGCCTCTCTCTGTGCTCACAGATCAGTCATGGACCAACATTTACTTGTTTGCTAGAAGGCTCAGCTGTGAATCCCAGCATCCATTTCTCCCTCACCAAAGTGGAGTTTGGAAGCTGCTTCATTTACCAAGGTGGAATGACCGTTTCCAAACGAATCCTGACTGTCACGAATAAGGATGCCAAGGATGCAAGGTAAGCTGGACCAATGATGTGCCTCGCGGACACAGAGCACCATGCCAGATGTGCAGGAGGTAAATTCAGGTTCACAGCACCAGCAGTGGTGTGATGTTGGGCTACAGGCAGGGCAAAGAGCTAGCAGGGTGGGGGGCAAAAGGTGAGAGAATCAGAACCAAGAATCACAGGCAGGGAAGGTCAAATTAACCATTGCTCAGGCAATGGTTCCCATGCCTGCCTTGGGAATTTATATTGCCCCATCAGCAAAGGGCAAATCAATACGCTACCTAGATCAGCGGACTATCCTTAAGAGGCATCACAGCCCTGTCAACCTTTCAATCTGCAGCATCTGTTGGGGTTGCAATTAGAAGATCTCCAGCTGCTTAGATGGGCTTTTTCGGATAAGCTAGCTGGTATCATTAGTGGTCCCAACCTCCATTTTCTGCCTCACTTGTTGAAGGCAGAAGGCAATTTTGGAAAGTATAAACCTCACCCCTGATGTGATAGTTGACAAATGTGTGATGCCCCATTTGTTTGCACAGGCACATTAGCAGTCAGAAAGGGATGAATGTGTGACACAACACTTTGGATCTTGTCTTCTCTCTCTTTGCCTGCTCCAACTCTGCCCTGGGAGGGGCCCCTTGTGTTCATTGTCAATAGAGTCGACAGCGTTGGTTTGTCAAAGCCCAAAGCACTGTGCATCTCTCCACTGAGAGCAGCTATTAGCCCAAGAAAAAATGCACATAGCAAAAGCACAGAGAGTTGGAACAGACATTAGAGCTGATCACTGTATGGAGAGAGAGAGGGGGGGGAGAGGGAGATTGTGGAGGCTGTGAGAGGGTAAAAAGGAGAGCAGTGAAGTTCAACCCCTGTCACACTCATTTGCTTTTTGAAAATGTAGCTTAATAATCCCAAATAAGTGGCATGGATTAAATAAGCAGCATGACACAGGGCAGTTGATACAGAATTAATTAGTTTTACCATCTATATTGGCAACCCTGCTACTTTTAGTTGTCAGTGATACAGATATTATAACCAGAAAGCAAATAATACAGTATACAAATCATTATAACCCCAAGTTAAATAATTAAATAAAATGATGAGGCAGGTTAATAAATAATTAAGTAAACGATTAAGTAAAAAGTTATCTGGGTAGGCAGATCAGCATAGAACATATCAGTCACATGTAAATCAATTAAAATGTGCTGTAAAAAGTATAAATTGTCACATTGTATACATAAAGATTAACCTAAACCTTAAATATAAATTTCTTCTGAGCAACATATAGAACTCTTACAAAACAGGAAAAGAGTTATAACCTGGCACTCCTTGATATTTATTCCAAAAAATCCTTCTTTTCAGTCATATTTGAGGTCCACAAGTCAAACTGTTGGAAAGCTGCTCATCTTTCAGAGTCAGAGGCACCTTTTTGGAGAAAGAACCTTTCTGTTTCAAAATGTGGTATCAGTGCCACCTAAGTCTAGAACCTAGTAGGGGCTCAGGCAGGCTTTGTGGCTGGAGAGAATGACCACTCTGTAAGGTTGATGATAGTCTCTTCTGCCTCTTCATAGCCTGGAATGCTTGTTCACCAACACAGCTTACCTCGAGGTTGGTTTCCATGCTGAAGTGCTGGGTGCTGGAGGAAAGGCAGAGATTCCAATCACCTTCTATCCCCGAGAGGCCATTTCCTACCATGAGGTCATCACCTTTGAAATCAATGGAGTCTTGCAGCGTAATATTGAGGTCTTCGGGAAGGGCATTGAGATGAAGGTGAGACTGAGTGAGTGTCCTGGACCTCTGGGCTCCACAGCCAGAGAGGCCAAATTAAGACTTCAGCTTTTGTGCCTCTTATAAGATGCAGCTCAAATATGTTATTCTTTAGGCAAGTGGGATGTTTTTCTAGGAGCTGTATCTTATTTATCTTTATTGAATTGGCTTCCTTCAGCCTTGCATTTGTTGAGTTTCTGCAGTCAAATCTAAGTTGAAGGCAAGGAAAAGATCCTCCAAACGAGCAGAGGCTGCTTCTCAATTTTTACATTGAGGTAGAAGAGTTAGCACTGACATGGTCATTAACTGAGGTGTGCAGAGTGGGGCAGAACCTACTAAGTTCTTGCAAATATACAGTGACATGAAAGTGGTTGCAGACAGGGTAGGAGCAAAGCAACACAGTTAGAACTCTTGAAAGTCTCCTCCCTCGGCTGAATATGAGATTGTTGAATTAGGCATTTCTGAAACAACATTGCATCGCAGTCAGGGATATCCAAAGCTCACAATGGAAGGAGGATAGATGTTCACAACAGGGATGGGGATCATCTGTGCCCCAGCTCCCAGCAGCCAGCAGGACCAGTGCTCAAGGACTGCGGGAGCTGTTGCCCAGTACGTTCTCCACCTCTGCTTGGTGACACGCTAGGCCAGAGGGAAATGGTGAGGAGTTTGACTTTCCACCACTGAAGGAAATCTGGAGATCTTGGAAGGAGACAGGGGGACTGAGGCATCCGAAAGGAGCACCAGCAGCTTCTTCAGGGCAATCCAGACATCATGAAGGCACAAAAATTTTGAGTTTTTTCTGCTTTCAGCATAATCGCTCACTTGCTGTTTTTTCCTAAAAGACAATGTTGTTTTCTCATCCTTGAGCCTTTCATGCACTCTCCTGGTGTCATTTTGTCCTCACATCTCATTGTTATATGGACCCTTCTTCACACTAGCCTGTGCCATTTTCTTACCTCTTTTTCCTGCTCCATTTCAGTTGTCCCCACTGTGTGTTTTCTTTGCCCACAGATAGAGGTTACAGAACCTCACAACAAAGTGCTGAAATTTGGAGCTGTCCCTCCAGGGCACAGTGTGAAGAAGATGGTGACGATAGTGAACCGCAGTGTCACTTTTGTCACCTTCAACCTAAATTTCATGTACTCTGCATCAGAGTTGCAGGAACAGAAGGTAAGGGTCGCCCCCCCTTTCCTGCCATGGGACCCCTTGCACCACTGGTCATTCTAACATAAGGGATTGTGTTCTTAATACTGTGATGCATTTCTAATTTCAGTGGCTTAAACATAACTCCCCCCCCCCCTTGTAGGATTGCATATGCGAAATCGCTGAGAAAGAATTCAGATTAATAAGTAAGGCTACAATCCATTATTAGCTCAGAAAAGTTAAGACTTGGATATTGTTCACCTGACTCTGTTTTGAGTGAAGAAAGAAATGCTATTGCATAGCAGAATCATTAACCAAAAATGTCTTACCAGTCAAATTTGGCTTCTGGAACACTGCCAAAGCTAAACCAGGCAAACTCTCACCAAAGAGGGCCCTCCCAAACATAATGTATTTTCTGGCTTTCCTCTCCTTTTGACAACACATGGGAAGCCTGGAGGGCTTTTGTAGTTGGTCACCTTAGGAGGGGAGAACTCTGGCAAAACTTGGATTCTGCTCCAGTTTGGGCACTTTGAACTGGGTTTGAACAACTTCAGGTATATTTTATGCAGACTAATGTTATAACTTATTTTTTTCTTCAGCTGCACTGGTTCTATTAGCCTTGTGATCGAAATGGAACCTCCATGTTCAAGCAGTACCATATGTTGGTGGAATGCAAGGAAAATGAGAAATATGAGTGGTTTGGTTATTTCTAAAAAATGGTTGGCTAGCAGACCAGGTAGCCTGGTCTCTACTGGGGCAATTGAATTGCTTCCCATTTATCTGGCAGGACCTTTAACAACTGCATAAGGAGAAATACGAAGCACTGTCTGTCCTACCTAGTAAGGGTGTCAAAGTTTATGATTGAGATGTTTGTTTGGATATCACATTTCACAGTTCTGAAAATTCATACCCATTTTAGATAGAATCCATCTCCCCTCTGAAGTTCAGCCCAGTGTTGACCCTCCTTGACACAACCGCCTCCAATCCAAGATCACCAAATGGCTATGTTTGCATCAGGAATATTTCATTGGTCCTTTAGACTTTGGATATAGCTATAGCAGTATCCTAGACATAAGGGCCCCTGGGAGCTTTAGTTCCCAAAGATGTCCTATTAGCATCATCAGGATCCATGGGAGCTACTTTTCCCAGTTCCAGAGGGGTAGCCATGCTAGATTGTTGCAGTGAAAAGAACAAAGAGTATTGTGTAATCTTCAAGACTGACACATTTATTATGGCTTAAGCTGAGGTGAACTACAGTCTACTTCATCACATGCGTGAAGTGTTATCCTGAGTTACAGGTACAGTATATGTTTGACATGTGGAGGAAGTGCAGGGAGGTTAGAGGGAAATGAATTACAGAAAAGCACAGACAATTAACAGTTGTTGAAAAGACATCCTAGTGTTCTGTGAAGTATGTAGTATCCATGGATCCTGATGGGTCTACTAGGGCACCAAGAGCCATGGAACTACATCTCTCATGAATCTTTGCACTGGGAATAAGGTTAAGTCCTCCTAATTGCAACATTTTGCAAGTGAGTTTGAAAAAAAGTGAAGCATTGAGGTGGGGGTTCCAGGCCTGTTTATCAGGAACATGAGAGGGTGTTACCTCAGAATGGGACTCAAGTTTAATTTGTTTGAGGTAGGTCTATTCTAAATCAATCCAGGAAGAGCTTGCCCTTCACTAATTACGTATTCATAGTGCATAGTTACGTATTCATTTGCCTGTTATGCAGCTGTTCTGCCAGAGAAAAAAGTGGCAACCTTAGCCACCAAACCTACCAGACTTGCTGGAGAAAAGCAGCCCCTTGGAGTTATCTGGGGCAATGTCTGGTCCAGGGAGTGTTCAGTCCCATCTCTCTTTGACAGGTTCTTTCCATGACTCCATGCAATGAAATAACCCTGAAGCCCAAAGAAGGCACATGCCACGTGGAGTTGACTTTTGCCCCGAAGAGCCGCATCCTGCCGTTCAAAGAGGAGGTCCTGCTTGAGTGCCATGGGATCCTGCGCTCCCTCTTTGTGGTGCAAGGCTGCAGCCAGGGCATCGAAGTCAGTCTGGACCAGGATCATGTCCCTTTTGGAGCAGTGGTGCTACGGAGCCAGGCTTCCCGCCGCATCATGATGCAGAACACAGGAGACATCGGTGTGGGGTAAACAGAGAAAGTCCTTCTGGCTGAGTTTCCCTCCCCTCCCCACCCCACTCCACCATCCTTTATGCTCCACAAGGCTGGTCTTCCTCCCTTCAAGTCCTGGCTTAAGTGCCCATTCACTTGTTCCAGAGGTGTCAAAGGCAAAACAAAACAGAGAAGAAACAGGACAGTAAATCCATGTCCACTGGGCCAGCTTCAGGTGGTAAAAACTTATACGTTTTTGAGTAACCCAGGATTCTGTTAGGGCAATGCCACTCACCTGAGTCTCCTTCCAATCCTGTTATCCTTCCCCCATCACCTCCCACTGTCTTTGTCACTAGGGGGTTGTGGCTGCATCAACTCCTTTTCAGTAATTCCTCTCTGTAGCCCTTCCGTGGAGCACCAACCATCTTCAGAAGGGCTAATCCAAAATGTGTGTTTTTCCAACCCCAATGGAGGTATCTCTAATAGATTGTGTCTATTACAATACCTCCAATTCCCTGCATGGCAGCAACTCTCAGCACTAGAGATCAGCAATCTGCAGCCAGTGGGTTTGGTCTTCCCAGGTTTCCCAGGTCAGCCTCCTGTCTTTCTCTTCCAAATGTGCCTCTTGAAATGGCTTAAGAAAGGAAGCATGGAGGAAACGAGAGCAAAGGGGCTTTCTGGGTTGTCCTCCACCCTCCTGCTGAAATGCTTCTTTTTCTTTTCGTGAAAAGATTTAAATGGGACGCCAAGCGCTTCAAGCCAGACTTCTCCATTAGGCCAGTGGAAGGCTACATTTCCCCAGGAACAGACGTCTTCTTTGAAGTGACTTTCCACCCCTGTGAGCAGAGCCAGGACATCTGCTATGAGAACCTCCAGTGTCACATCCAAGGCAGAGAACCACTCAAGCTCATGCTCACCGGATGCTGTGTGGGAGTCCCCCAGGTCAAAGAGGTACAAAACCTCCTCAACAGGACTGTTTTCGTGGGATGGCAGGTCTCACATGTGACTAGCCTGTGGAACACTCTCTGCAGCTGTATTTGCATATTTGGGCAGAGGATTAATGTGTTTGGATCAGGCTTGGATGTGAAACCTCTGAGATTTGCACTCCCTGAACTACCATGCAAAGCTGA
This sequence comes from Podarcis filfolensis, assembly GCF_964270895.1. NCBI lineage: Eukaryota > Metazoa > Chordata > Lepidosauria > Squamata > Lacertidae > Podarcis > Podarcis filfolensis. Next base: position 52,500,465 of record NC_139611.1, on the reverse strand, counting down.
AATACAGTTATCCTTCCATCCCCCTCCTCCCATTTGGCCATGTCCCAGCACTCTCCTTTTAGTTGTTCTTTTCTGTTTATTAAAAAATAAAGGTCAGATGTGGGTATCTCCACCCCTGCCACAATAACCTGCAACATACACTTTTTATTTGGGGAAACTGTTTGTATACAACCTACAAAGGCCTTTCAGTAGGTACAGCTCAGGCATAGGCAAACTCGGCCCTCCAGATGTTTTGGGAATACAATTCCCATCATATCTGACCACTGGTCCTGTTAGCTAGGGGTGATGGGAGTTGTAGTCCCAAAACATCTGGAGGGCATAGCAGATGGCCAGGGGTAATGGAAATTGTAGCAGTATTTGGAGGACACCATGTTGTTGCTATCCCTGAATTACCAAATAAGGAGTAATACAGATGTAGCAACTCAAATGTCTTCAAAATGTCCCCCAGTGATAAAATACCAGTTGCAAATGTTTTTGTGCTTGGGGGAAGATGTGCTTTGTGGGCTCTTGAGCTCTAAGTCAGCCGTCCCCAACTGGGTGCCCTCTAGATGCTGTTGGACTACAACTCACATCATCTTTCGACTTCTGGCTCTACTGACTACAGCTGATTGGAGGTAGAGTCCAGGAACATCTGAGGGCCCAAGGTTAAGTGACTCCAGACTATGAAGGACTGGCAACAACCCCACCACCTCCAGTCCCACCCATTTATTTTTTCTTTGAGATGGTGCACTGGAACTCTTGCTTCCCCAGTGTAATTCCCATCTTCAGTCAACTGCCCTGGAGAGCTTTTTCCTCTTTGTGAAGGGAAATTATTTAGCAAGGTGAAATTCAGAAAACCAGTACTGAAACAGCTCTGAAGAAAAGGAGGCTTGGACAGCCTGGTTTTGAATGTGCGAAAACCACCTAGAACATGTTCAGAATTCAAGTGTGTTGACCATATAGGGAAAAACTATGACACTCTCCGTCCCCTCCTTTCACTCTTCAGGTGGTGAATTTCACATGTCAGGTGCGGGCAAAGCACACACAGACCATTATGTTATCCAACAAGACCAACCAGGCATGGACCCTGCGGCCAATCATCGAAGGGGAGCAATGGAAGGGTCCAGAGTTCATTAGGGTAGAAGCCCACCAGCAAAACAAGCCGTATGAAGTCACTTATAAACCCCTTGCCATGAATTCAGACAACAAGAAGGACCAGGTATTTCACAACAAAGGGCAAAGATGCCGGGGGGGGGTGCAGAGAGGATATTTTGGGTCTCAGATCAGAATTGCTAGGGAATTGGACTAGATTTGCGGGCTTCTCTCTATGGAGACTTGCTATTGGCAGCCCAAAGTTTCCATGTATCTTTATCAGCCAATTGTTTTAAAATAATTATTTTAAAGTAATTATTAAAAAGAAATATTTTATTTATTGCATTTATATCACACATTACTTCTCCAAGGAGCTCAAGGTAGCATACTTGGTTCTCCTTCCTCATTTAATCCGCGCAACAGTCGTTTGAAGTGGGTCAGGCTGAGAGGCAGTGACTGGCCTAAGGTCACCCAGTGAGTTTCATGGCCAAGGATTACATTAAAAAATAAAAAAAAATAAAGATAAAATAACATTAAACTAAAGGAACACAAAAACTAAGAGTTGGATCCAATGCTAGTCATACTCAATAAACCCATTGAAGTTAATGGATCTGACTAACTTCGGTTCATTACTTTAGGTGAGCTAAAAGTATTTTAGCTGTAGAAGCACCTCTGCAGCTATGATGCTCTGCTATGTTGCATTGAGCATGGTGGGCTTACCCAGAGAGTGGCATTTCCAGGAGAAGGCAGCTGTTTTGTTTTTCTGTTGCAAGTGCCAGGTGACCTGAGGACCATCTTCTTTTCCTAGTATCTTTCAAAGCAGCCACATTTCACAGGGGAAATCTGGTCATGTCATGTCTGTATCTTGAGGTTCTCATTTCTCCTCTTGCCTGTTAGGGGTCCATCTTCTTCCCCCTCCCGGATGGGACGGGGCTGCTGTACCTCCTGCAAGGCACCGCAGAGCCTCCAAAGTCTGCTGGGAACATCATAAGAGAAGTTCCATGCAAAACATACTACACAGAACTTCTCCCCATCTCCAATTGGCTAAACAAGCCACAAAGGTAAATGGGACGGGGTGTGTGTGTGTCATAGGGTTGGGACTGGCAGCGTCTGTTCCATCCAGTGCCAAGCAGGATTCTACAGTTCAAGGTGTGCCTTGGCATCCATTGTCAGTAACCTGTTACAGGTCATGGTCCCTGAATTCTTCAGACTTCTTGCCTTTCTCAGCCCTCCCAGGCTGAGTTTTCCCCAGGCTCTCTCTGCAGTTCCAGTGGCTGAGAGTTGCACTCTGTTGGGTGAGCTTTGGTTGCAGTCCAAAGAAAGCCTTGAGACTTCTGCAGTGACCAGTGGTGAGCTCCATGCAGGCTATGACTTATTCCCACAGCAGGAAGTGGGAAGGAAGGAAGGAAGGAAGGAAGGAAGGAAGGAAGGAAGGATCTACAAGAATCTTGGGTATAGGGCGGAATACAAATTTCAATAGTAGTAGTAGTAGTAATAATAATGGCTGCCCTGTGCCTTTAACACTAGCTTAATCTGTAGAAACAAGGAAGTGAAACTTTTCACATCGTTGGAATAAATACGATTTCCTGATAAATTTCTGCATACCCAGTTGATGAGGCTAAGCTATTTATTTTTTAACTTGCTTGAATAAAAGTTGTAAAGCTGTGAATTATACAGAAGACAGTCATTTGGTTGTGGATGTTTTTCTTCAGTAGATAAATTTGGGGAGAAAGTTGCCTCCCTTTGTCTGAACAACCACAGCCAACATTCTACATCTAATCCCTGTGGAGCATTTAGAGGGTGAATGTGGTGACTCTCCTTCCTCTGACAGATTCCGTGTGACAGTGGATATGCTGAAGCCCGAAAGGCTGGAATTGACCACCACACTGAAGACCCTGGACTATGTGGATGTGCCTACTGCTGCCAAGAAGGACCACAAGCTCACCTTCTTCTCTTACAGGGAAGGCATGTACAGTGCCAAGGTAAATACCCAGCCTGAACACACCATCCCCTTTGCCCTTCCGAGGGTGCCTGAAGTAGAAGGATCCCTCCCATTCATAGGGACCACATCAGTGGAGGTTTAAGGACAGCCTGCTCAGCAGAGCATTTGGGAATGCACCTAATCCACCGTCAGCCCCTTTCTGGGCTGCAGGGATTTCCATACAAGAGGCTGTTCTGCAGGTTTTTTTTAGGCATTTTGTATCAAATGCGTGAAGGGCAGCTCCCATGGTTCCCCCAGGTGTTGTGGACCATTTATTGTTTTATTTATTACATTTATACCCTGCCCTTCCTTCCAAAGAGTGCCAAACAGCTGTAGCTTCCAGTATATCTGACTGCTGGCTTTGCTGTCTAGGGCTGATGAGTGTTGTGGTCCAAAACATCTAGATGGTACCACATTGGTTATCCCTGGTGCACAGCTGAAAAGGAAAAAGTTTCCGATATCAAATGCTTTGGAATCATTTCCCCTCAGGCTCTACATCTGCTGTCTTGTGTGGGCTGAGAATTCATTGCCATCCTTTCCAGTCACCTGACCATTTTGCATTTCTCCTTTTCTGAGAGCAGCCCAGCCACTGCTGGCAAGAACTGCAATTCATCATAGTTTCAGTGATGCTGAGCTCCAACACTTGTTCAGTTGCCCTGCACTAGGCAGTCTGAATGCTCAGTGCTTCTGGAAAAAGCAAGGGTGCTCAGTTTTGCGCAGTGTTTTGGCAAAAGGTGGGTGGGATAAAGCTGACCTGAATAGATTTCCATCCTGCAATGGAGTCACCACCATAGCAGCTCCTGACCCTGACACTTTCTTATCTCTGCAGGTGACCTTCCGCAATGAAACGACTCAGGAGTTCCTGTTCTATTTGGTGACTTTTAAGGTCATCCCATGTGGCCCACTTGGCACCATTGAGCTGATGACCCCTGTGCGGCAAAGCACCTCATCTTCTGTGAAGGTTGAAAACCCTCTCCATGTCCCAGTGACCTTCAACACTGACTGCAAAGTGCCAGACATCAACATTCCCCCCCAGTTCATTGTCCCGGCTCAGTCGGAGGTATGAATTTGCCTTTGAAGTGGCCAAGAGCCTGGTCTTGCAACTGCCTCAGCCAGCAATGGCCAAGACCGCTCTGCTGTCATTCAACAGTCAGCAGAACTACATCTGGGTGATTGTTTCCTTTCCCTAAAATGTTTTGGTTCCACTTTGTATGTAAATATAAATATAATAATATATTATAATTATAATAGTAAATATGGATTTCCCACCTGCTGCAGTCTGGCCTGGAGCCTGGCTCAGACCTGACACAATCCCTGGGATAACTTTGTTGTTGTTGTTTAGTCGTTTAGTCGTGTCCGACTCTTCGTGACCCCATGGACCAGAGCACGCCAGGCACTTCTGTCTACCACTGCCTCCCGCAGTTTGGTCAGACTCATGTCTGACTTTAGTCCTACCCTTAAGTTGCTGAAGGAAGCTGGCACAAATCTCTGACCCTCATACGTCCTTCTTCACTGAGGAATCCAGGATTTCTTTCTCTTTTTCCATTTCTCTTCTGCTCCCTCACACACCCTCTTTTTCCTCCCACTGTCTCCTTATGGCAGGCCTCTAAAAAACCCTTTCACCTTCCCTCCGGCGTTCTCCTGTGGAGATGCTCCCTCCTTCCCCATGTGTGCATTCTGCCTGCAGGAAGGACTGGTTGACTTTCTTTTCACATTTTGAAAGCAGCATGATAAGGAAGGGGAGGCAATTACTGTCAGACAAAAACAAGCTCCTCACAGGAAGGGAAATGTCACTGCTGCTGCTTCCAACACCTCCAAGGTGTGGAATGCCCTCCTGTCCCCTGCCCCTCCCAGAGTCATCAGGCAGCCAGGACCCTTGGCATTGGTCTGGCTGTCACTGGCTAGATTGTCAAAAGAGATTGACTAGCATTGTTCAACAGTCCGTACTGTTCTGTAGAACAGAAAGTGACCCAGCCCAACTGAAAATGGCAATATTTTGGCCTCTTGAGATGTGATTTCTCATTATCACCTTACCCTCCAAGGAGCCTAGGGTGGTATACATGGTTCTCCCCCTCATTTAATCCCCACAATAACTATTTTGAGGTAGGTTAGACTGAGAGACTGTGAGTGGCCCAAGGCCACTCAGTGAGTTTCATGGCCAAGTGGGGAGACCTGCTCTCTCCCAGGTCCTAGTTTGACGCTTTTAACCACTACGCCATACTGACTCTCATGACTCTAGCTCTCTGTGCCTGCCTATTCTCTTGCCTGTTCCTTGCCTGTCTTCCATGCTGCCCTCCCAGCCTGCCACCCTCATCAGCTTGCCTGCTGCTCAACTGTCTCTAGGTTGACCCACTGGCTGTGGCACCTCTGTCCCAACCCTGCTCTTGAACCTGCCAGAATTTGCCCCTTCTGCTCTTCCACATGCTCTCCCTTTTCTGCTGCTGCCCAGTGTTGGCCATGGATGCTTGAACATTCATTCTTGCAGAGAAAGGGAGTTGGATGGAGCCAGTCAGTCAGTGACTGTCAAGTTCCCCTCCACTTCTTGACCGGTTGCTTGTTCTGCCCCCTCCCTTCTTTTCTCAGGGGGTGCTTGTGTTTGAGTTCCAACCAATGAGGCCTGGAGAAGTTACTGGGCGCCTGTCCCTCTACAGCAATGAGCTGGGCTCCTTCCAGTACGACTTGATCCTGAAAGCCACCCCAGCCCGGCCAGAGAAAGCCCTCTCCTTCTGTGCCATGCTGGGCAGCAGCCAGATCGTCTTCGCCAAGTTTGTCAACTACACCCGTCAGAAGACCGAGTACACCACCAAGGTGATTCCAGTTGCTGTGATGCCACTTCTGGTCCAAGCTGACAGACACAGAGCTTTCACCCACAGTAGCCTTTGCTTGTAGGCAAATCAACTTTCCCATCATCCTGCTCCACTAGCTTATGATACTGCCACACCTTTGTGGCATTGTAGCTCTTGCTACAGGCCCTGCAGAAGCAAAATGCTTCCTCCCACCCCATCTTGGCCACAGTGCCAACAAGCTTCTCTTCCCAACTAGCTGGAAAGCATGTGAACATCCCTCTGGAGCTGCTTTCTGCTGAGTCAGACCTGTTAACATCTGCTTTTGCAGGCAGAGAAAGGTATTTCCCTGCAACGGAAGCAGGGACCATGTGCATATCTTACTTTATGATGTTTATACCCTGCCTTTCTCCAAACACCTCAAGGTAGCATACACAGTTCTTTCCCATCCCATCCCAACAATCCTACTTGTGAGAGGTAGCGACACTAGCTGAGTCGGGGTTTGAAGTGAGATTCCCAAGTCTCTTTGACTCTTTGCAAAGCATTTGCTCTGCTGTCCTGAGCTGTGACCCTCCTGTTGCGTGTGCCACCCACTCCCAGCAGACAATGGCAAGGGTGGGGAAGGGCTGTTAAATTTATCTGGACTTTGGCTCTGACACAGCTGAAATCTGTGCTAGCTGGTTGTGGGTCCCTCTCCCTGCTCAATAGGTTTAACCCAGGCTGACTTGAGCAGTCAAATGGTTGTTTATGTGTGTGACTGGGATGAGGTGAGGAATTCTCCACGAGGAAACTTTGACTTTTCTTTGCAGAAGATGCAAGGAGTTCTATCAGTCTCCCCCTTGCTGCCAGGCAAATGAAAATTGCAGAGGAAGTGGAAAAAGTTTGAGGCAGCACGAAGGCAAGGGTGGATGTGACAATGCAGTGCAGTGCAAATTTGTAACTGAGAAAGCAAGAGGCCTCTGGCCTTGAAAGAAAAAATGGCGGAAAGCCTGGCTGCCCACCTGCTGTGGTACATTACTGCCTTTCCTGCTGTTGCACATGAAGCCTCATCACTTTTGAGAGTCCATCCTACACTTCAGGCTGTGTCATTTAGGCCAAACTACTGTGGAGAACCTACTCACCTTTTGGGTTCTGACAAATATCTCATCCTCCAGGATATTATAAATAAAAATAGCTGCTGCCAGGCTCCAGATTGTTTCCTTCTGTGCCCAAGTTGGGATTCTTCTCACAAGGAAGGATTCTGGGTAAAAGGAGATCTGCCTTATGATGCCTGTGTTAGTTTTCAGAGGCTGCCAGGGTGAAATGCCTCTAGGTGCATGGGACCTACCCCCGCCTCTATCCCTCCCTCCCCTCTCCAGGGAGACTCCTTGTTTTCAGAACACACCAGTACAATGGGTTGTGCTCTTCTGTCTGGGGTTAGTGGCTGATTGCTTCATTGCTCCAAAGGACAAAGGCATTGCAGGAGGAGTTTTGCCAGGGAGAGGAAGCAGTAACTGAGCGCGAGCACAACAATAATGCAACCCAGTTTGTTTGTTCTGTTTTACTGGAGTTTGTTCTGACCCTCTGGACAAGACTTGAGTCAATAAGAAATGTTACATTTGTCTGCTCTGTGGTACAACTGCAGCCACCAGACCAACCAGACTGTGATTTCTCTCTTTCCAGCTTGACTGCCCTGACTTCCACGTGGATAAAGTCATCAATGCACCTGCAGGATCTCTAGGAGGCACTGAGGTCAGCGTGGAAGTAATCTTTGAGCCATGCCAGTTGGGTGAATGCAAGGGAACACTTGTCCTTTCCTCAGCCATAGGAGGCGACTACGTCATCCCTCTCAGTGGCACATCAATCCCTCCTAAACCACAGGGGCCTATTCAGATCAGGGCTGGCACCAGCACATCCATTCCCTTTAAGAATGTCTTCCTGCATCCCATGGCTTTCTCCTACATTGTGGAGAATTCTGCCTTCACTGTGAAGGCCACTGAGACTATTAAGGCTAAGAAATCAGCTACCATCCTAGTTTCCTTTGAAGGGAACCCAAGTGGCACCAAAGCCGCTGTCACCAGCAAGCTGGTTGTTTCTTGTCCTCGTGCAGCTGGGCTGGGCTCAGGAGTTTCCTGGGTTTATTATCTAAAGGGTATCACACCTGAGAAATGAAACTGTGGAGAGCCACTGTGTTGTCTTGCTTCATTTAAGCATTGCCATAAGGAGGGAGAGAGAGCTAGACGGTCAGCGCATTGTCTTGCTTTTTGGTATTTGAGCCCCTGTGTCAAGCATCTTCCTTGCTTTTCTTAGGAGAAGGAAAAGTTGGCAATGCCTCTGTACCTTTTGGAAGGAGAGGGGAGGAAAGCCCTCTGTGATTGTCCTTGCGGCAGGCACGGAGGACAGCAGGGTGTGTTATACAGGGCTTCCACATGCAAGATTTCTGTCAGAACAAACCAAGTGTCTCCTTGTGTAAGGAGGGCAGCACACACCATACCAGGAATGTCCTTCTGCCCTTAACATTCCTCCAGTGTTCAATCTGCTGAATAAGTTAATGCAGCAGCATAAAACATCACCTGGAAATGTGCAAAATGAGATTCTGCCTTATATTCATGATAAGAATGTCTTGTTACATAAGATTTTATTTTGGAATAAAGGTTATTAAACAAAACAAGAAAGTGCTTGAAAGTTTGTCAGGACACGTTTCCGAGCACAATTCAAAGTGCTGGTGTTGACGTTTAAAGCCCTAAACAGCCTCGGCCCTGTATACCTGAAGGAGCGTCTCCACCCCCATCGTTCTGCCCGGACGCTGAGGTCCAGCGCCGAGGGCCTTCTGGCGGTTCCCTCATTGCGAGAAGCAAAGCTACAGGGAACCAGGCAGAGGGCCTTCTCGGTAGTGGCCCCTGCCCTGTGGAACGCCCTCCCGTCAGATGTCAAAGCGATAAACAACTACCTGACATTCAGAAGACATCTTAAGGCAGCCCTGTTTTTAATGTGTGATATTTTAGCGTATTTTTTGTTTCTATGGAAGCCGCCCAGAGTGGCTGGGGAAACCCAGCCAGATGGGCGGGGTACAAATAATAAATTATTATCATTATTATTATTATGTCTGCTCAGGTTGCCTGGAAACAGTTAGATGCTGTGGATGGCAATAATCAGCTGTCAGTTCCCTCCATGGTAGAAAGTAGGAGAGGCAGAACAACCATGACCTGTGACATCAGGGTTGTGCATAATGTCACATACCTGTCTGTAGACTCAGCTGTGCAAATGCGCAGGTTAGGCTGAGAGGAACAGCTGGCATCCTGAGAATCTGTTTCTGGAACTTCTGGCTGCAGAGAAACATATAAGGGCATGGGCAAAATATCCAGTGAAATATTTGACTCCAGAGGGGATAACAGGACTTCTCTTGGTGATAGTGATGGAGACCAGGGCCTCCTTGCTTATGACCCAGATGCTTTCCAACAAGGTGCTATTTGCCAGCATGCCTCTCTTCAGGACTGCCCTCCCCGACAGAGCAGGACTGCTCTGACAACATACTAGGGCCAAATAGAGAAAAGTGAGCCATTTCCACAAGTGGCTGATTCCTAATTAAGCAGCGCAATCTCTGCCACTGCTCACAATTGTGCTAGTGTCAGGCTTTCTTTTAAATAAACAGGTAGAGGGGGTTGTGCTGCCAGTCTTTCAAGTGAAACTTAGGGACATGTGGGATAAGTATGATTTTGACTGTTTCTCATTCAACATGCCATCATTTAAGTTCCTTCAGACTGAAATGCTTTAAGCAGGGGTGGCTAATGTGGGCACTTTCCAGAAGTTGTTGGGACTCAAGTCTCCTCAGCTGGATGGCTGCAGGTTCGCCACCCCTCCTTTACAGCAATGCTCAGCAACAGAGGGTTGGGGCAATGGCATTATTTGCCAGATGGTAAAAAAATAAAATTAAAGGGTTCCCCAAATGTCTGTTTGGACGAAAGGTGGGATTCGAGTGTCAAACTGTTGAAGGCAATCACTTTATACAGTAGAGTGAGGGAAACGGTGCTGTAGCCAATGCTGGGTCTACGAGACCCGCTGACATGAAGGAAGGCGACTAACTTAAGGCATCCGTATCAGTGGGTCTATGAGCAGCATTGAGTTGGAGGCAGCCCAGAAAGGCAGGAAAAGCGAGAGCTGCTGGCCCTTGGAGCTGGGCGATCCCGCTCCACCGCCCCAGAGGGGCGTCTGCTGATCCGGATGAGGCGTCGCTCGAAGGCGCTGGGCGAGAAGCCTCACCAAGCCTCCCCGAGCTTCAAGGTGGACTGCGCCGCCCTGACTGCGCCTTGATCGCGGGCGACGCGCGGGAGCCGGTTCGAGGACCGCGTGAACGAAGAAAAGCGGCTCGGGGGAATTTGTCACGTGAGACCGCCGGGAAGGGGGGGGGGAGCAGGAAGCACCTGATATCTCACGTGACTGAACCAAGATGGCCGCCGCCTGGTAGCGGGAGAGAGAGGGGGGAAGCGCCTCCTCCGCTACAGCAGCGCCAGTGCCTCCTTCCCGCCCACCTGCTCCTGCGCTCGGGAGCCGCTCGTCCCTTTCTCCACTCCTTCCTTCCTTCCTTCCTTGAGGCCGGGGCAAGGCGGGACGACCGGCACGATGAACCCGGAGAAGGACTTCTCTCCGCTGACGCCGAGCATCGTGCGGGCCCTGAACGACAAACTCTACGAGAAGCGGAAGGTGGCGGCGCTGGAAATCGAGAAGTGAGCGAGGGGGGCGGGCTGCCTTCCATTCACGCTCTTGGGCCGCTGAGGGGCCCCTTCTCGCACCGCACTGGCAGCAGCAGCGCATTAATAGCGCCCGGCAGGGTCTTTCCCCGCCCTGCTTTGAGGTGCCATTGGCGGGGCTTCAGCCGCTGAGCCAAAGCCCTTTCCTCAGCGCCCGCCTCCCCTTGCTGAAGGGCTGGCCCGTTGGCTGCTTCTGCTCATCCTGTCACCGAAGGGCCTCTTCTTTCTCTTGGAGCAGGCCTGAGCGGGGGCGGGAGTGCTGGTTTAGAGCGGGATCTACAAACAGCAGCTCTGAGGAAGTTGCACCTCTTCTCTCAATCCTGAATTTCTCCGCTCTCACCACATACCAGGCATAAAGATCAAGCCCTGAAATAGGGCTTGACACAGAGACAGGCTGCTGTTCGTATGGTTGAAGGGCCTTATCCAGCCACAGAGAAGACCAAGCCTTTCTCCCTGCATGCACCTTGCAAAACTACTTGTCAGCTTGAGTGGGCAAAACTGGGCAGGGTAGACCAGTTTTCTGGCTCCATTCCATTTGTTCATAGATGATTCATTTGTGGGCATACAAGGTTGCTAATGGCCAGCTAAATTAAAAGAAATATATTCCTCATGTTAAACTGGAGCCAGACATGGACCTGGTGAGACATGATACAGCCTTCTTATTCTCCTGTTTTTAGGCTGGTGCGTGAATTTGTGGCTCAGAACAGCACAGCTCAGATCAAGCATGTGATTCAGATTCTTTCTCAGGAGTTTGCACTTTCCCAGCACCCACATAGTCGAAAAGGGGGGCTTATTGGCCTGGCAGCCTGCTCCATTGCTCTTGGGAAGGTAGGTGGTGTTGCTGTTTCTTTGACCCCATAGGAGGACATGAGCCCTTGTCCTCTGTTAGAAGGGAGAGAGGCTGTCTGTTCTAACCTCACATTTGTTCCAGAGGAGGAAGACATTCTGTGATGGATGACTTTGGAAATCTAAAAAATGGATTCCAAATTAGTTACAAAATTATTTATCACAATCTCCAAAAAAAAGTTTTATGAATAATTAAGCTCTAATGCTGATTTGGTGCAATGTTAAGAAATATCTCCAAGTAACATGTTCATATGTAGGGAAGCATTTAGTCAAGCTGTGTGCTGCTTCCAGCTGCCTTTGACCAATTTCCTTCCATTTTCCCTGGCAAAATTTAGGCTTATTCACACATTACTTGGCTAATAAGGAACTCCAAGTTTTGAGCCACCTTTGGATGTTTTGGCATTGTCAGAAGGGAACAGGTTCCCTTCCCTCCCATCAGTGGCCAGAAAAGGCAAGGGAGATGGGACTTCTTGTTAGCAGAGTGACGGCTCTTCCTACATTCCTGAAAAGAGGCTGAATTCTGGCCCATCTCCTCTCACTGTTTAAAATGGACTTTCTTGCCTTTGCTGCATAGTAAGGAGCTTTTGCTCTAGGTTTGGGGTGCCCATATTTTCTGGATTTGAGGACACATTTGGAAACTTAAGAAACTGTTGTGGGACCAACAAATGTTCATTTCACAGAACACAACTCTCCACAACAACTCTCTCCCATCTCATTTTTAAAAAATGGACAATTGATGGAGACTTTAGCACCTGTGTGCCTGAGGAATCTGTGTTGCCCACAAGCATGATGTTGGTGACTCCAGCTAAAGTCAGTGCCTGGGCATTCTGTTCTTAGCCAGGTTTGCTGGCCCTATTCCAAGCCCCCACCCCCACCCCGGTGCACTTGCAAGAAAGCAGGGGCTCCACTCTGGTGTAGCCACTGCTTAAGTGCATGGCTCCCGCCCCCCCCCCCCTTATCCTTGTGTTTTGATTTGCAGGACTCTGGGCTGTACTTGAAGGAGCTCATTGAGCCTGTGCTGACATGCTTCAATGATGCTGACAGCCGCTTGCGGTACTACGCCTGTGAGGCCCTGTACAACATTGTGAAGGTGGCCAGAGGCTCTGTACTCCCCCACTTCAAAGTGCTGTTTGATGGCTTGAGCAAGGTAATGGGTTTTCTTGACAGGCCAAGAATGTCTCACACATGTAAGGTCTCTGATGTCCTGTATATTCCTGCTCTGGGGCTCTTTGGAGGGGTGGGTGCTGATTCTGGACAACTGGGGCTGAGATATGGCACTGAAGATTTCCATAAGCATCCCCTAGAGGAAAATGTTCCTCCTACATTGATGCCTTCACTCCAGTTCATCCCCCTAATACTAACATGGCTACAGAAGAGCTCTGGGAACCTGGCGGAGAGTCTGGTCCAGGGGTCCATGAATGTGCTTTCCAGATCGCTCACGGCAACCATAGCTCGGATGGTGGTGTGCACCTGTGGGTTGGGGCTTGCCTCTGGCTTTGCACACTTTCTGGGCATTTCTGGAGCTCAGTTTATTGTCAGACAGGAGGTGGTGTCCCTGCTCCCTTGCTGGGAGTCAATAGCCAACAGAAAATCGTTGTCTCTTGGTCAAGTCACTACTAGTGTCTTACGCACACGGCTCAGCCACACCACATACTCTCTCTGTTTTTCCTAGCTTGCTGCAGATCCAGACCCAAATGTCAAAAGTGGATCTGAACTCCTGGACCGGCTTCTGAAGGTACAGTTCTTCCTACTGACAGCAGCTCATGATGTGCTGGGGATAGGTTACAGATGGAGGGATGCATATTTCCTGCATTAGTCTTGGGGTGTTGAATAAGGCAAAGAACCTAGGAATTTGCTTGATTTCAGGTATCAAATTGTGGTATTTGTGATCTCATGTAGAATCCACTATCCTGGTTTTCAGGTTTTAAATATAGAAAGGTGCTAAAAAAGTGAGAATGTTCTTCTGGGTGTGATACAAGTGATGAGTAATATGAAAGGTAATTTTGCAGAAAGTGGTGAGTTTGGGTGTCTGCCAGGGTCCCAGGCCAGGAGAGAGACCATGTTCTCAGCAGCTCTGCCATTCATGCTTTATATGAGGCAACTGAGAAGGCTGGAGACTGTGTTGGAGCTAAGTAGCACTGGAATGTGGACCCAACTCCCACAGACAGACACTTCTGTTAATTTTTCTAAGGGAATCAGAAATTTATGGGAGTTTGAAAGATGGGAAACTGAAACCAGGTTCATAAAGCAAACTGAGCATGCATAATGCACCTCTGGCTGGATGCTCTAGCTACTGGCATTGCATCCTAGATTGCTAAGAAACAAGCCATCTTGTTCTAGAGGCAAGGCGGATGTTGCTGACCAGCCTTCTTCTTTAGAGATCAAAGGTCACCTTCCTTGTTCCCACTGTCCTCTGAGATTGGTTGTTCCCTGAAGAGCAAGCAGAATTGCATGAAAGCGAGCTTCCTCTTCCAGAAGAAACAGAGTATCTGAGTTCCCTAGGAAAGGGGAAGAAAAAGCTATACAGTAAAACCTCTGAAGCAGCTTTGGCCTTTGCCTGGGCATCTGGCTGAGCCACCAGAGGACTTCTCAAGCACCCCAGAGAAAAAAGAGCAGATATTTAAAATGGTGTGAGGCTTTGGTTATATAGGACAAGGGAAACAAACAGGGTTTTAAAAAATAAAAGATTGAGAAGATTTGGTTCTTCACAACCTCTATAGAAAACAGACAGGGCATGATTGTTCTCTGTATGAGAAAGAAGGCATGGAGTCCAAAAAACTAGAAAATGAAAGAGGAACCAGCTCTTCCACAGAATCCCTGTTGGTCATAATACCAAACATGAAAACTAATTTAGCACGGAGGGCATTGCCCTCATGGCCAGAACTCTGAGGATCAACTGGAAGTGGAGGAAGAAGTGTGGGAAAAGTGTTGTAATGAGCATGATTTCAACCATGTTCACATCAACAGAGTAAAAACATGTTTGGAACACAGTAAATTCCCTGAAGTTCTAGGTTTACTAAGCCGCTGTGCCTTAGAAGGGTTCTGGTCATGGAGCCTCCGAGAGTGCAGCAACCAGGAACTTAATGCTGGTTTTAATAATTAACCCCAGGACCTGTGCCCCTGATACAAATGTTGTTGACTGATCGAGAACACAACGTTACCAAGTGTGTTTGTGTGCATATGGATTCCTCTTTTGAAACCGGATAGGACTATGTTTAATTTAGTTGGCGATGTTTTACTTTTGTATACATATGAAGGTGACTAGAGATTTGCCAACTAAGTTAACTGTAGTTGCATTTGGTTTCAAAATCGGATTTTTTTTCAATAAGGAATAAGTTCAAAAGGAAAATTAAGGACATTAAATCTCTGCAGAATGCTTGGAAATGGGGGATGTTCAGGGATCATCCTCTTACAAATGCTGAGAAGTCATGCATTCACACTGGAATATAAAGGGAAGTGTTGGCAATCATGGTGTGTTCAGCAAGCATATGAAGCAGATTGTAGGACAGCATCAGCCAGATCTCACATCTCTGTTAGGAAAAGGCTGGACCTTCAAGCACCACAATGTCTTGGATTCAGGCAGTTGGTCTGGAGCTAACGCAGCCTTTGGCACACCTGACATCTTCCAGATATTTTGGACTCTAGCTCCCAACAGCTGTGCTGGCTGTGACCAATGGGAGTTGTCCGGAACATCTGGAAGACTCCTGGCTGGTGAAGGCTGAGCTTATGCATGGCTGGAAGGCTCTCTTTCCTTTCTAGAGTGGTAGAGGTCCTGGACTTTATGTAGGGTTCAAGCAGTGATGGGAAGGGAGTCAAGGCTCATTCTCATGCTCATTGGCTCTGACTTTCTAGGACATTGTGACCGAGAGCAACAACTTTGATCTGGTGAGCTTCATTCCACTGCTGCGTGAGAGAATCTATTCCAACAACCAGTATGCTCGACAGTTTATCATTTCCTGGGTAAGTGTTTTTGGTCTGATGCTGGGATTTGTTTCTCTGGCATTTCAAGTGAGCAGTGTGTTTTATAACTGTCAGCTCAGTGTTTTCTGATACTTTGGAATGGATGGTGGTATAAACAGCAGCATGGGGGTGCTTATTACCTGCTTGGGAAGCAGCTGGAGCTGCTGTGTATATTGTTGCTCTTGATGGTTCTTTTAGAAACTGCTGGTAACAGGTGATGCATAGTTCCTTTGTGGAACTCCTTGTGTTTCTCCTTGGCATTGTTTGCAGTTTGTCACCAGTAGCTGCTGACTTCCTGATACCTTCTTCCCAAGCCCTGTTGCAGGTTTAGCAGAAGGGAGTCCCTTGCTCTGACCACCTGTGTGCCCTGGCTGCATGAAAAGGGCCTTTGAGAGACTTTCTACAGGTGTGGAATTCCTTACCAGTGAAGACTTGCTGGTGCTGAAGGCACCAGCTCTCTTCTATGTGAGGTGCCTCTTAGTGGCCTAAAATGACCTTTCAGAGTGGCAAAGGCTGATTTCCACCTTGTCAGTCTCAAATACTTTGGGGAGCATATTTTAACCTTGAGCTGGCTAAAAATTTAAATGATTAGTGAGGCAAATCTTCCATGTATCTCAAAGACTTTTTGGGTCTTGTTTCTTTTGAGTGAATGTACATAACGGGGAGATCTGCTATTAAACAAATGAAGCTTAAGCTGCAGTGCCCTTAATCCTGGAGGGGCCACAAAAGTGAATTTAGTCCACACTGCTTAAAATTTTTAGTTCTAGCAGTAAGGTAAGGTAAAGGGCCACTGGACAGTTCAGTCCAGTCAAAGGCGACTATGGGATGCAGCACTCATCTCACTTTTCAGGCCAAGGGAGCCAGCATTTGTCCACAGACAGCTTACTGGGTCATGTGGCCAGCATGACTAAACCGCTTCTGGCACAACAGAATACTGTGATGAAAGCCAGAGCTCATAGAAATGCCATTTACCGTCCTACCTATTTATCTACTTGCACTGATGTGCTTCAAACTGCTAGGTTGGCAGAAGCTGGGACAAAGCAACAGGAGCTCACCCTGTTGCGCTGATTCAAACCACCGACCACAGCACCACCCACATCCCTAGCTCCTAGTAGACCCAATTTGAGTTGAGCTTTATTGTATATATTTCAACAATCCCGAGAGTCAGTAGCACAGATGTGAATGTGTGGGGATCTGTCATGGGAACAACCCCATTGAAGAAGATAACAGTGGCTACCTAGATCTTGTTTCTGGTTGCTCCCATGACAGTTCAATCTTCAGGGCCCCCAAAGTGTAGGTCCGCCACTGGCACATAATCTAATTTTCCAGAACACAACCCATCTCCTTTAGAAACTCACTTGCTAAAGGCCAGATTGGGCTGGCTGAAGGTTGCCCCTGAAATGGTGTTACCCCCACTCTCTGTCCCCTTCCTCCTCTCCCATTATGCAAGCTGCTTCTAGGACCCGAAAAGCACCACTTGACATCTTTTGGCAAATCCAGTTTAGGTCTAAAGAGACATATGCTACTACTTGCCACTGCGCTTCTGTATCATCTTCCTTTTGTTTGTCTTCTCCCCTTGAGTTAGATCTTGGTTCTGGAGTCAGTTCCAGATATCAACCTTCTGGATTACCTGCCAGAGATTCTAGATGGCCTCTTCCAGATCCTGGGTGACAACAGCAAGGAGATACGTAAAATGTGAGTGCAGAGCTGGATCTGGGGATAACTGCTTGGCTGTTGATACGCAGGCTTTGCCTCCTTGTTTCCAGGGCAGTGCTCCATAAGTTGCATCACCATTTCCTTCGGCTTCAACCCAGTTGACACTCTTAAACAGGAAGCAGCAGCTTTGGGTGAGAGGAGGGGGCTGTTGCCTTGTGTGTCCTGCTCAAGGGCTTCCCACAGGGAAGTCTGCTCGGCCACTTGAAGAATAGGATGCTGGGTGAGATGGGCCCATCTCGGTGTGATCCAGCTTCAGGGCTCTATGTTCAAGTGTCTTGGTAGAAAGCAAAGTTTCTAGGCTGGAACCTGTGCTGGATGCCCAGCAAGCAGACTCCTGTCCTTGTGTCTGTGTGAGGAGAAAGAGTGAACAGAAAGGGGCATCTGCTTCCCTTTACACCTTTTCATGTTGTTTCCCCTATAGCAGAAGACCTATTTCTAAATCCCCTGCCTTTCCCCCCTTGCAAACAGGTGTGAAGTGGCCCTTGGTGAATTTTTGAAAGAGATAAAGAAAAACCCTTCCAGTGTCAAGTTTGCTGAGATGGCCAACATCTTGGTGATTCACTGCCAGGCTTCTGGTAAGTTATTTGTATTTCCAGCCCACCCTTCACCGTATGATCCTTGTGTGTGTTCCAGAACCATCACAACTGAAACAAATATTATTAAAATTAAACCACAAGACAAACAAAGCACAGGAGCAGGACAGAAGCAGCACTGTTCAGCAGTGATGGAGGGAAGAGGAGGGAAGGCTTCCTGGGGAAAGAGAGGCACCTCACCCACCCCTTTCCAAGCATCCTGCTAAACCACCTTTTGTTTCCTGATCACTTTGACTGCAGATGACCTAATCCAGTTGACTGCCATGTGCTGGATGCGCGAATTCATCCAGCTGGCTGGCCGGGTGATGCTGCCATATTCCTCGGGGATCCTGACAGCTGTCCTGCCGTGCCTGTCCTATGATGACCGGAAGAAGAGTATCCTTGCAGCAGAGGCTCTCCTCCTCCCATCCCTTCCTTCAGAAATGTCCATCAGCATCTGGCAGAAAGGAGGGAGGAGGGTCGGGCTTAGTCAACAGCCCTGGTTTATGCCGTTGGAGGATTTTGCTGCTGCAGCTTCCTTGTGAGCCTGTGGATCATGAAAAGGACTGGGGGGGGCAGCCCCGTAAGCAGCTCCGCTTTCTGTGCTTTCCTTGACATCAGAGCAGCCCCACAATTGCTTTCCCTGGGATGCTTAAGCAAAGGACTGGCTTCAGTAGAACAGCCATTTTCATGTGGACACCCCTTTTGTGGGTATCTTTACTGAAAGATGTAGCATCGCTCAGGCTGGGCCATGAGAAGGAATCAAACATACTTCAGTATTCCTTTTGGCCCATGAGCTGAGAATCTTCCCTATTTTTTTCTTATAGAGGGTTTGTGCTGTAATGTTCTCTAAACATGTGCCAAATCTGATATCTGATGCAACCTTTGCCAGCCTAAAAATATCAGCCTGAAACCAGTTTTCTAGCACTTAAAAGGCTATGGAACTCACTCCTAAAAGAAATAGTGATAGCCACCAACTTGGATGGCTTTAAAAGAAGACCAGACAAATTCATGGAGTAAGCTATCAGTGCCTACCAGCCACGATGGCAATGTTCTTCCTTCACCGTCAGGGGCAGTGTGCCTCTGAATACAAGCTGCTAGGAATCTCAAGTAGGGAAAGATGCTCTTGTGCTCAGGTCCTGCTTGTGGGGTTCCCAGTGAGGCATCTTGTTGGCCATGGTCAGAACAAGATGCTGGACTTGATGGGCCCCTTCTGGCTTGGCCCAGCACCCCCTCCCCCTCCCTCTCTCCTGTCTGTGGTTCTAGTGCCTATGGGCCCCTGTGAAAGATCTTGAGGCTAGACTCTTGCCATAGGGCCTGTTCTGTATGAGCCTATTACAATGGTGATTGGGAACATGACTTGGGAATGAATGTTTCTTACATCCATGGGGTGCAGGCATCAAAGAGGTGGCCAATGTGTGCAACCAGAGCCTCATGAAGCTGGTTATTCCAGAAGATGATGAGGTTGATGAGACCAAGCAGCCCACAACGGCCCCCCAGATAATGGAGGGTGATCAGGATGAATCTCTCTCCAAGCAGGAGGTGACCTCGGGCGGTAAGTCCTCCCCCCCCCCAAAGCAAACTGTCTTTCTGTCTGGCTTTTTGTGCAGATACTTATCCCTGCTCTCGTGAGCTGGACTTTGGAGTATTGCAATGTGTTTTCTGTCAGGCTGGAGAGAAGGGGTTACCTGAGAAAAATACGAGGCATGGGGAGCGGCAGGATAATGTGCTAAACAAGTGGAGATAGGACAGTACAAGTTTCTCACCACGGAATGACTGGGAAAACGTGAGCCAATCAAGACATTGTGTTCCAAGGCCACCCAATCACTCCATAGTGGGAAAATTGTATCTCCAGTCACTTAGCCTGCCTTATATTGGCTGAGTTTTAAAAGGCGGTGTTCTCAAGTAGTTCTGTGTGTAAAAAAAGGGTGGAGGATGCTGTCCTCGAGAGAGAAGCAAACACCAACTGTTGATCAGGTTCCCGGTGAGGGCAGGGTCAGTTGGAAATGAAGCCAGGTCTTTCACAGAGACGTTTAGGCAGTTGCTCAGAGTGTCAGCTACACCATGGACCTCAGCAACGAGGCTGCTTGTTTTTCATCATCCTGAATGTTATCTACAGACCTGACTACCTCACTGTCTTGATGTTTTCAGAACATTCTTACCTGGGGCCACATCACTATTTTGTTTGGGGAGCAGTCCTTGCAAGTGCCAGCCCTTTGTGTTCCTCTGACAGTGTTGTTCCATGTTCAAGCTAACTGACACCTGTCTCCCTGCAGGCTGCCTGGATGCCTCCGGCGATTCCAATTTCAGCAACACCAGTGTCTTTATACCAGCCAGGTAAAAAACAACTGCCTCTTGTTAATGAAACTGGGGGATCCTCTGTAGCATTTTACAGAGGGGGAGATTCTGCTGTGCATTCCTATGCTTGGATCTTGCGCTGGACTGGATAGTGCCATTGAGTTGCTGCAAACCATGGTTTGCAGAGTACTGCATGGGCTTTGGTGGCAGAGGATGCTGCTTAGAAGGAATTCAGAGCAGCTGGTGAACTATGAAGCACCTCTCAATGATGTGAGGTTCTTTCCTGCTAGAAACTGAGGGGGTTTATTCAGATGAAGCGAGCATGTTTCTACATGCACTCCCCCCACAGTGAGCTGATGTGGGTCAAAGCAGAGCTGTGCTTGGGATAGTAAACCTCCTTCTTCTAACCCACAAACTGTAGCTTACAAACCCAAATGCTGTTTAGACTTGAATTCTGTGAATAGCTATGAAACTTGCTTTTGGCTGTCTCTAGGGGCAGCATTTGAGTTTGTGCAAAACATCTGATTTCAAATGGCAGCAGAAGCTGGTGAGTGGCAGGTGTTCTGCCTTTGGGCACTCAGCAGTTTTGCAGGATCCCTTCTGGGCATTTGGGATGGGCATTGTCCACTGGGCAGAAAGAGCAAAGCAGCTGAATCCTGTGGGATAAAAACTTTGGTGAAGCAGAGGAGGTGATAATTGAGTGGCATTTGCCCCAGACAGTTAGCTTGCCTTCACCCCATAAAATGAACAGGCCATGGCAGTCTGTTTGTGTATATAAAGGAAGCATGGAACCTGAGTGTGGCCCTCTCAGCAGCCTTGGGTTTCTTGTATACCTGGAAGCTAGCATATCTGTAAGGTTGCTGGGGCTGATGGGAGTTGTAGTCCAAAACACATGGAGGGCACCAGGTTGGCAAAGGCTGTGCTGCAGCATGCATAATTCTGCAGCTCCTCAAGTCTCCCTTCTCCCCCCCCCCCAGTCATCTCAGTTTTGCAGTTTGCCTTGCAGGGAAAGTTCTCAACCCAACCTCCCCCCACCACATACTCCTTTTCCAGCTCTCAGGTGCCCTTTTTTAGATGAGGCAACAACCAGAACTGTATGTATTCATTTTTTAAGAAATGTTATGTTACAATAAAACAGTCTAGACCAGGAGATGGCAGAGCAGCACAAAGGCCAAGCCTTGGGAATGGAACTCATGGCTGGAATGCCTTGGAGATTAAAACTTTTCTTTGCTCAGTGCTGACAGGATATTGAGCATAGGCACTAGGGCAAGGCATTGGCACTGTGACGGACCTTTCTCCTGGTGGTTACTTGCTGCTTTGGGGAAATGGGGGCACTCAAAGTTCCTCCCTGAGGGTAACCTTGGGGCACAAGTAGGCTTTTGTGGGGAAAGTGATCCATACATAACGTTCTGTTCGTGCATTGTATTCCACATACAGGTTTATATGAAGTAATTATAGATTTGACTTTTAACAATAACAGCATCACAACTTTTAACTACAATAGTTACAAACGATAGTTGATCAATATGCTGAGAATGGTCAGGAGGAAGGAAAAATTCTTGGAGAAGGAGCAATGAAAACGAGGAGTCAAAAGTGGATGTGGTGATTTGGAGGCAAGCAGTCAACATAGTTAGCTGTGGACTCACAGATAAGGGGCTGCATAAGAGCTGGAGAAAGAGAAGTGCCTTAGAGCACTGGAGGCCTGATGCTGGATCTAACCACCCAGGCCACCTCTTTCCCACAGTGGCCCATCAGACACCTCAGTGAGGACCCCACAAGCAGCAGCAGCAGCAGCAGCTTCTTCTTCTTCTTCTTCTTCTTCTTCTTCTTCTTCTTCTTCTTCTTCTTTTTCTTCCTTGGCGATCACTCATAGCCAAGTAAGATTGTTTTCCATAAGCACGGTTTTAACAGTGAGTCCGTAAGTGACTGTGGAGGCGGATTCTGGATCCACACATCCTTCCACAGTGGGGATATAGGTTTCTGGGCAGGAGTTGATCATGGTGATGGTTTGCCAAGTGTGCCTTCCTCTTAGCACGTTTCTCCCTTTCATCCTGAGTTCGAGTGTCTTCAAAG
Source organism: Podarcis filfolensis (assembly GCF_964270895.1). NCBI lineage: Eukaryota > Metazoa > Chordata > Lepidosauria > Squamata > Lacertidae > Podarcis > Podarcis filfolensis. The sequence continues at coordinate 52,478,438 of NC_139611.1, read as the reverse complement.
CCCATGACACCTTTGGTAACGGCTGTTCTCCAATTGGAACACTCGCAGGCAAGTGTTTCCCACAAGCAGGACATGGGAGGGCACATCTCCCTCCTGTCCCTTTTGTTGCCCAGTGACTGGCACTTGGAATCATCTTCCACCTCTCATCCTGGAGGCTTTGTGACCAGGAAAGGAGGCAAGCTCAAGGGCTGCTTTTCTGCGGTGCTTTTGCAGGGCAGTGGGTCCCATGCAACCCCCAGTAAAATTAAGATGCAGAGTCAGCAGTACCTGGTGGGCTTGCTCCCTGTGTCTTCTGGAATATTGAAATGAGATTGCATAATCTCCCCTGTGACTTTTTAAAAATATAAAAAAAATGTTTTATAGATGTAATATAAACCTGCTTTTTTCTCTGTTCCACGCATGCCTCCTAATACCTCCTAAAAGGGGCAGCATGCATTCCTTCCAGCCATTCTCTGTATGGAACTGAATTGGTTGCTAACTGTGAGGCTACCAATTTTCTTCCCTTCCTTCCAGATCTGCTTGGAAGGGAGACGTGATCTGCCCTTGGGAGTAGCAGGAGCCTTTGTACTTCCTTGGAATTGGAGTAATATATTGACATCCCACTGTTCTTCCGTTGTGGAGCTCAAGACTATGCACATGGCGCTTCCAAGTGGTCTGCACATCCGTGCACTGACAAGACGCAAACCTGTGTGGCTTTTGCAACATCACGTGCCCTCGGGACCAAATCAATAAGCACAAGCTATTATTAGTAACAAAACAAATCACAGAAGGGGGTTTGCAGCATGCAGGGCAACACCAGGAGCAGGGAGGAAATAAATTACATCCTCTTGGTTATGTGTGTATCTTTCATAATGGGATGGAATGTCAATATGTTGCTTCCCTTCTTCCGAAAGCCAAAGAGAATAATTTTTTTCAGCAACATGCAGCCACACAGATCCATGAGCTGGTATTCAGTCAACGGCAGTTGCTTTAGTTGCCGCAGATTTTTAAGGGTTTGTTCTTAAGCATACAAAATGGAATGGTGGAAGCAAAATGGAAAAAGTATTCAATATACAGACAAAGGATGGGAGCAGTTGCTGGCAAATAGCTGCCAGCATTGCTGGAATGGAGAATGACTTTGCTTTCATTCAGTTGGCAGCTAAGGAAAGCAAGCAAAGGAGCAATAATTTAGTGATTTATGGGATAGAAACTTTGCCTCTTTGCAAGGTGAAAGCTGTGTATATGGGAAGTGTTTATTGAGGTGAAATGATGGACCAAGGAGCCTGTTGCATTGTGATTTTCTGTGTGCTGCTTTTATATGGACTCAATGTAGGCAGTATTGAGAAGAAGTCATTCAGCAAATGCCATTGACAATAGGGAAACCAAATGGTACAAGTTGCCCTGAGGTTATTTATGTTGAAGGGTGGTATAGGAATTCATTGAGTGAATGAATGAAACCATGCTCCTGCCTGATCTTACTTCTGTCTCCTTTTACCTTCAGCACTGAGAGAATCCAGGTGACCCTGAACCTCGATGGAATTGTCCAAGTATTGGACTGTCACCTTCACGATTCAACCATTGGGATGATGACACGGATAGCAGTCCTGAAGTGGCTGTACCACTTGTATATCAAGACGCCTCGCAAGGCAAGTCTGCTCATTGATCAGATCAGCCCTGCAGCATGGCCATTGGCCCACATTAGAGTTTGTTTTCCTCCTGACTCTTCCTTGAAGAGCAGATGCTATTTTTAAAGCTTTGGAAAGGAAGCTTGCCTCTTAAGAATACATTGGTACCTTGGTTCTCAAACTTAATCTGTTCCAGAAGTCTGTTCTAAAACCAAAGCGTTCCAAAACCAAGACGTGCTTTCCCATAGAAAGTAATGAAAAACAGATTAATCTGTTCCAGACTTTAAAAAACAACCCCTAAAACAGTAATTTAACATGAATTTTATTATCCAATGAGACCATTGAGCCATAAAATGAAAGCAATAAATGTACTGTACAGTACTATAAAATAAATAAGACAGTATTGTAGATGATAAAAATTAAAACTAATTTTTTCCCTTACCTGCACTGATGATAGTCATTGTTTAGATGGGGGGCTTTTATCCATTTCTGCAGTCACACAATCAATCAGTCAATCATAAAACAAAGAACAAGCCACAGTCACAAAAATGAAAAAGCCACACAAACAAAAATGCAAAAAATAGCAAAAACAAAAGCACCAAATGCAAGCTCCAAATATCACCACAGAACACTGCAGTCAGAAATGGAAGGCTTTGATTACAATGGGGGGCACAAATTAGCAGCGCAACAGTGAAAACGGGAGGGAAAAGGCTTTGATTACAATGGGGGGCCCCTGCAAATTAGCAGTGCAACAGTGAAAATGGAAGCTCAGGACCACGTTCAGCTTCTGAAGCAAAGTTTGCAAACCAGAACACTGACTTCTGCGTTTGCAGTGTTCAAGTTCCAAGTTGTTTGGGAACTAAGCTGTTTGAAAACCGAGGTACCACTGTATAGCATTGCACTCCTGATACATGTGCTTTTTCAGCCCAGAAGGAACTAATTTTTTTTATTAAGTGAGCCACAGTTGTTGAGTCAGAGAAATTTGGGAGCTCTTTTTGGAACATTCAATGGCAGAAGTTTTCTTCCTTTTCTCCTCCAGCTTTTCTGCTCCCCCCTCCCACACACTTTGGGGTTGATTGGCTTGGTAATAAAGCTGCTTGTAATGGATGGAAGCCCAAATTGTTTCTTGCTTTACATAGAGTCTGCTGAAAGTGCTAAGGTTATGAGAAGCCAAGCCATGCTTCAGTATGAACACACAGGCTCCCGGAGAGGAGATCACAGCTGATTTTCTCTCCCTCCAGTGCTGCTGCGCTGCCCTGACCTAAGCTGTGGTCTGGCATGGAAAGAGCTCTGAACCTGGGGCCTGTAGTTTGTCTCACTGCAGACAAACCATGAGCTGTAAATCAAGAAAAGCCTTGGCTGCATGGTTTGTCTCCTCTCTGCGTGTTCATGTTAAAACACAGTTTGGCTGAGTGTTACGTGCAAACTAGTTCAATATATCAAAAAGCAATAGAAGACTTTTCAAAGGAAGAAGCCCTTCCTCTAGTTGGTGACTCTGGCCTCAGCTGCAGAGTTTGTTTGGTAAGCTTGCAGGAAAGGAGGGCATCTTTCCAGCACAAGGACTGGGATGCTCTTAAACCTGGAGGCAGCCTTTGCTGTTGTGGTGGCAGCCTCTGCCAGAGCACCAGACACAGTGACTTCTGTGACTGTTATGGACTTCTTTTGCCTTTCAGATGTTCCGGCATACAGACAGCCTGTTTCCCATCTTGTTAAAGACCTTATCTGATGAGTCTGATGAGGTGAGCATAAATCCTGCACTGGAAACATTTAGCTCCATTTCTTTTATTTGTGTTTTTATATATATAAAAACAACCTGTGTACTGAGAGAGTAAAAGTGGCTAGTAGGCTACTCAGACCACAGGTGAAAAGTTCATCAAATTCATTGTCTCCTCAGCACTGATGCTCTTGGGCAGCTCTATTTAGTGGGTTAGATTGTAAACAGAGTGAAGCACTGTCAAACCACCCACATGTTAAGAGGGGATTGAAAGAAGTGGCTTTCAGAGTTTCCCTTCCTCAGCCACAGATTCTCAGCGTGGAACTTCAGATGGTGCTTCCCTTGAAGGCCATGGCAGTTTGAGCTGTTGAATAATGGAAGCAATTGTACTAGTCGCATTTGCCTGGAAGCTGAGAGGCTGCTGTCTCTGGTGAAGCTTCTAATTTGATTCTGCCTCATGACTCGGAGGGGATGGTTCTTAGGAATGTTTTCTGCGATCTCCTAGAATAAAAATCCATGGCAAGTTCAGCTTCACTTTCACAAGAAGGGAGCTGCCTGCTGAAGTATTCCCACTTGGTGGATCTTGCGCCAGGATGAGGCCCTTTCTATCATCTAGCTTTGACCTACCTGCTACTTTCTTTGTTGCAAAGAGGCTGAGATATTGTTGGGATACTGAAGATATATGAAGCTGGATACACTTCGCAGCAGAGGCCCTGCACACAGGTCCTTAGTAAGCGATCATTGTGGTCCAGGGCATCCTTTGTTAGAAGTTAGTGCCATGTGTCCTTGTCCACAATTTGGGAAGTACATGCATCTTGGAGTCACATACCATGATGCAAATTACACTGAAAGGAATGAGCAACTAGATAGCAGATCAAAGTTTGGAAATACACTGTTTATTACAAATAGAGGCCATGGTTATTTACATAGTATTTGGTTTGGACTGGCAGCCTGGAAGTTAAATCTAGGACACAGTACAGATGTGAGGGATCTAATAGCAAATATAGACAGTAAAGATTTGCTGGAGCCAGGTAGACAGGTGTGGAGTTGAATTGCATTGGAGGGGAAAGAAGGATGCAAACACACATCTCTGCAAAGCAGCATCAGTACCTGTGTTAGAGAAAAGCTCAGATATAACCTATTCCCAGATGGGGAGTGATTCTTCTTCGGCTGGGTGGGTGGATTGCAGTTAATCAGGAGTTTGTCTTGGCACTTGGACCCCTGGAGTTACTTAAGCTGCCTGAACCTCTGCCTCTTCATTGATAATATGTATTGCTGCCAGCAAACAACCAGAGAAAAGGTAGTTTGGGAGAGTGGTGGTAGGCTGAGCCCCTGAAGGTTTTCTTGAGCTCTGTATTGCATCTGTATCACTGTGAAAGGTGTCTGTGTGTTTTGTGCCTCTCCTAGAGCCCTCCCTAAGCAGATTTAAAAAGACAGGAGGGAGGAAAGGCAAGTAGAAAGGGGGACCATGCTAACAAGGATTGGAACAACTGAGGTTGCCCAAAAGCCAGCCTTGATCAGACAAAGATGAAATGGGCTTGAATTGAATTGAATGGGCTTGAATAGACCACTAATATTTAGAAGCAGGTGTTTTCCCCCCCCTGGCTACTCCAGGAAGGGTTTCCCCCTGCAACAAAGGGGAGCTGGAGTACTAGTTGGATCTGAGCTTTCCCACTGGGCATATTGAGAGCCAAAATGCATGATGCGCAAGAAGGGGTTCCAGCTGCATACTGGAGGTATGGAGGTACATGCACGGAGGATCCTAACTTTGATGGATGCTAATGGGTGTTCGGGTACCTAGGATGTGTTTGTCAGGGGGTTGCAGTGTCTTGGGCATGAGGTGTTCTCCAATAGGGCTCTGAGTAAGCCAGATCAAGATGTACCTTGGGTAGATTGATCAGATTAGAGGTTGGGCAGAAAAAAAGGCCTTTACCATTTCCCAGGGACTGCACTACGATGCTTGACTGGCAAGAGTCCCACCTGTCGATTGATTGATTGATTGATTGATTGATTGATGCAAGGGCACACTGTGTCTTACTTGCCCAGCAAGCCAGAGATTTCAGAGTCAAGATGCCTGGGAGCATTCTTGAGACCACTGTGCGGCTGAGCTCCTTCCCCACAATGTGGGATCCCATGGGAACAGCCAGCCCATAGCCCTGGTGCCACTGGGTGAGTGGAAGGAAGGAAGGAAGGAAGGAAGGAAGGAAGGAAGGAAGGAAGGAGAGGTGCTTGGGGGGGGGGGCGCTCACTGAGACATTTGGCAGGGAAGAGTCTGGCATTTGCTCAGAGTACTGAGACATCCATGTGGTTGTCCTGAAACTATTTCGGGTGGTGGGGAGACAAATTGCAAATGCTTCTGAAGACCTTCACGCTCTCACCCACTTTCCTGTGTCCCCCTCTGCCGCAGGGCTTTCCTGAGGGAGGGGCTTTCCTGCACTCCCCTTCCTCGCTCCGTTATCGCCCAGAGCTGCAAGCCCTCTTGCCCCAGCCTTTCCTGCAGAATGGGCTTTTTCACACTGAGTCCCATGGGGCTTTTCTCCATGTGATGCAGATCCCAAGTACAATGAAGCTTAACAAAAGCTTGTGCCAAAGTGAATGGCTGCCTTTATCCGTTTATGCTTTTATTTGTGCTTGGTTGGATTTCGGCCCGCAGTTCCCCCGGTTTCCCAGCTCCCAGCTTGCCAAGGCTGAAATTTGGGACTTTGGTGTGTTACAAAGAACAAGGAGGGTGAGCTTGATGTGACCTCGGATGTGCTTCCTTCCCCTTGTTCTCGCTGTAGTCCTGGAGTCACCGTTTCATTTGCAGGCCAGCGGATTTGCAGGCAAATGTGGCAGCCTCCAGGGACAATGTGGGTGTGGGAGAGCACTTTTAGGGACAGGGCAGCCCTGGGGTGAGGCAGGCAACTTATTCAGATGTGTGAGCTGGTGCCATGGGAGAGGCAAGCTCCTCTGACACCCCTCCTTTAAGTTTGTGTACACTCTAGACTCAGGGAAAACATTTGGGTAGTCAGAGGTTATGAATTGGACTTTAGAAAATATTGAATTAATAAAAGGTGCACGTTGGGTCATCAAAATTCCTAACTTCTCCTATGTGGTCTGAACTAGAGGGGACTAATCGGGAAGATCTTGGGGTTGTGGTGAATGGCTCATTGAGAATGGTGTTGGCGCTTCTGGGCGTATCCCATTTTGTTTCAGTGGGATAAATTGCCCAGTAGATTGTGGCTGCTAATGGTGGCTGCTGCTGCTGCTTTGGGGCCTTGCTGGCATTTGTGTTAAGCCACAATAGCTTAAATAAAGTGTGGGGAGAAGGGGGGGGGACTTTCCTGCTTTCCTGCTTTCTGGCAATGTCAGCTCCAGAGTGAACAGAAGCAGGATGGGGACTGTGAAATTTTCTGGTTCAGAGACCAAGGGGCAAAGTTCACCATCCCTTTCCCCCACTGAAAAGGGGGCTAGTTAAGTTGTCACTGGAAGATTGATTGGTTTCTCTTGGAAATGGGGAAGAGGGATCAAGCTTAGTCTTCACATTGCACTCTTTTTTTGGGTGGGGGTCTGCCAAATAGGGGAGATCTTGTTCTTGACCGGGTATCTTCTTTCTCTTATGGTTGTACAAAAAGAAAATTAAGTAGAGGAGCCCTTTGAGGCAACAGAGAGAGAGAGCTTGCTGCCTGCCCTTGCAGAAGGGGAGTTGCGTTCAGGGCCCAGGCCGCCTTCCTATGAGATGGATGGGGCCCCTTCAGCCCTCCCACCTCCCAGTGGGGCTGAGCAGCTTGGGCTCCTTGATTGCCCTACAGCTGGGAGCATCAAGTGTTCTGTCAGGCACTGGCCACTAGGGGGCCTCAGAGTCTGCAGCAGCCTCTGCATTTTCTGTTGCCTGGTCCTCTGCTATTCAGAAACCTGTGCGGAAGAGTTTCTAGCAGCACGGTCCTATTTGCACTTGGCAGGTTGTGTTCCACTGATTCATCCATCAGCCCAGGGGCAGTTGATCTGAACATTAAGCTGGAGGACATTCCTCAGTCCGTGTTTGTCACCTAGATGCCCAGGTGACTTCTGTGGCCAGGATGGCCTCGCCACAATGGCCCATGCATTGCTAACCTCGGGACTTGATCACTGTAACACACATTGTGTGGGGCTGCCTTGTAGCTGGTCTGGAAGCTGCAACTAGTGCAGAATAATAATAATAATTTTATTATTTCTACTCGCCCATCCGGCTGGGTAGCCCAGAATGAGGCGGCAAAGCTGCTCACAGGAGCAGATTTACTGGCAACATGTTACTCGGCGCTGAGAGAGCTGCACTGGTTGCCGATTCAGGGTTCTTGTGTTAGCTGCAAACAACCTGGACCAAAAGTAACTCAAGGACTTGCCTGGTCTATTGCTCTCCACCTCCACCACTGAGATCCTGTAATGGAGTGTTACTGGCTGGCTTGGCTGGCTTGTGGAACTCACTGCCAAGAGAGGGCTCAGCAAAAACAATCCCTGCCCTCTTGTAGTCATCTTCTGAAAACTGTTATTTAGACAGGCTTTTGAAACTTGAATTCTTTTTTTCTGCTAGCCAGTATTTATTGATTCTGCTGATGCTTCTGTTGATTTTATTGCCATGTTTTTGTGTGCCTATAAATACTTAAATAAATAGACATGCTAATAGTTGGGGAACTGAGCCATGTGGCAGCGGACTGGGGCAACAGCAGCACCTATTCCTGTTCTTTCTGAAGGAGGATTTGGAGCTCCCCCCCCCCCGGCTTTTCTGTGGTTGGGGCTAACTCACAAGTTGCATCATCACCCCGCCTATCCCAAGTATAAGGAGGCCTCTATCCTTTGAGATACTGCTCTCTGTGGATGGTAGGAAGTGAGGGGGAAGCAGCAGCAGCAGCTCCTTTTTCGTGAAGGGAAGATGCTTCTCAGTTGCTGTCGAATGTGTCACGTCTGCCTGAGCGCTGGAGGTCTGCCAGAGGCCAGCTTCATTTCCTTTAGCTCCAGTTATCTTTGCCAGCTCTGCTCCCTTGACCGCGCTCCTCTTCAGAAGGGAGCAGAGAGGCAAGGGAAGCAAGGCAGAGAGCTCAGGGTGACTCCTTTGGTAACCAGAAACCTGCCCACCAGTGGTGGCGGTGGGACGAGTGGATGGGATGTGACAGCAGTGTCAGGCAGATGTTTCTGCTCAGGATGCTGACTTTTGGACTTGTATGTGTGTGTGAGAGAGAGAAAGAGCCCTTTGTTAGTGAGCAGCAGAGGATAGCTTTGCACAAAAGTAGGTTGCAAGAGGATGCAAGAGCACCAATGAATAGTGCTAAATAATTGCTGTGTGTAGATTCTGTGTGAAATGGTGTTCCTGGGATCTCAGAAGACCAATATCAAGCCCTGAGGTTCTCTTTTTGATGTTGTGGCAAAGTTATTTCCTGAATAATGGCATTCCCACTGCCCCTGCATAAGCTATGTGCACGTACTGCAAAGCTGCCTTCGTTTTATGGAAAGAGGTGACCCATTTACGCAGTGCTCGTAATGCACCTGTATCGTGTAGCTCTGATGCTAGGGGTGCGGAAGGATCAGGGCAGGCACAGGGTACTGAAGCCCTGGAGGCTACAGGAATTCTGCCTCAAAGCCCAGACCCAACATTGCCCCCTTTTGCAGCAGTGGGTATGAGAGGTTTTCAGGGAGTCGAATCCAACACGCAGCACCAGTTCCTGCACTGGTGATCCTGGGACAGATATGTCATTCCCCACAGACCACTTTCCAGCCATGGTGGCATTTTGTGTTCCCATCCTTAAAGAGGCAGCAGGATTCACTCCCAAGGTGCTGAGGCCTGGCACTCTTGAGTATTCGAGTCTTGGGGGGAGGAGGAGGAGTGTGTGTTGTGTGCTTTCATGCACTGCCTCTTCAGCAAGACTGGGGCAGCTTGCACATGAGCCAGTGGAGCGAACATCAGATTGGTTCAACTGGAACATGAGGCACATTAACTTGACCTAGATCTGGTTAGCAGAGGAAGTCTCATAGACATGCATTGGGGGAAGGCAGTAGCAGCAGCAGCAGCAGCAGCAGCAGCAGGATTTTCATTACTAGAAAACGCCTCCTTGAAATGCTTTTGCTCTCCACTCAGCAAAGCTAGTGTCATGTGGAAGGCTGAGCTGTGTTTTTTCCACTTTCCGTCACTCTCAGCCATTCCGCAGTGGTAGTAAACATATTAGATGCAAAATCCCAAAACCTCCTTGCAGTGCTGTTTCCTAATCGTTGTGGTTATGGACAGATACATGAAAACATGTCAAAAAAGCTCAGCTTTATGCTGTGATACACATGCATTCACTGTCATTCCCAATAAGGCTGTTCCTCCTTCCACCCTCCCCCTTTGGTGTGTCTCTGCTCTCATCTTTTCCATAAGGCACATCTGACCAGATCCAGCATCTGAGAAGAAATAAAAACAGATTTCCAGATTACATAGAACTTGGGCAAAAGCTGCAGCGACCTGTGCAAACCAGATTAATATTTGCATGCTATTATTTTTCCCCACCTTCGGAGAATAGGAGCATCTCTCGCTGCCGGTTTTATCTAGGGCTTTTCTTTCTTTGAGCCTAAATCCTAAAAAAGTAATCTCACCTTCCCATTTTAAAAAATAATCTCTGCCAGCTGATCTGGTGGCTCTTAATGCTAGGGGTGGTGGTGGCTGTGCTTCTGGGCTGCACCCCTTCCCCCACCAGGAAGCCCCCCCCCTGCACGCTCTGCCTTGTCCGTGGGGGAGGGGAAGGGCCTCTGTGGCCTCAGCCCTTTCATGTCCAATAATGGGAGCTTAAAGAGCTGCTGCCTCGGCTGCTTCTGCTTCTGCTGCTCTCAGATGATGGGACCCAGCTGATGCGCCTTTCTGGCACCTGGCCTGTTGCCGTGGCAACGTTAGGCATTTGTGTTCCTGCAGGATATTGCTTTTCTTACACCCTTCCAGTTTCATTCTTTCGCTCGCACAAAAGAGAGAGAGAGAGAGAGAGAGAGAGAGAGAGAGAGAGAGAGAGAAGCTGCCTGCTGGAGGCTTGCTTAGTGGAAAGATGCATCGCGCATGCAAAACACTCTCCCTTCCCCTCCTCGCCATCCTGGTTGAGCTTGGTAGGATGCACCATTTCAGTTCATTCAAAGGCAGCCTTGCATGTGGAAACCGCCAGGCTGAATAGGGTCCAGGGGGGTCCAGCTAACTTGACAAGGCAAGGCAGTGCACATCAAAAATGGATATGTGCAAACTCGTTTGCTCGTTCCTCTTCCAGGGCAGCGGTGGCCAAGATGTGGTGCTTTCCCCTGACAGCCTCCTGGTGCCGCAGCTGCTTGCTGCTCAATGCCATTCCCAGGTGGTTCCACATTGTCTATATAGGTTCAGCAGTAGGGTGTAATGGGACACCGGCCATTGCTGAGGAGAGGTAGCCGCGGGAGGCCTCTTGCCTTCATGTAGGTGCTGGGCCTTGGCCAGAGCAGATAACTTCATGCTGCTCCTGTGGAGCCTTCCTTCCTTGCTTGCAGAGAGTGCTCAAAGTTCATGATCGAGGCTACTATATACCAAACGCTCTTCCCCTTCCAAGGCCAGGCTGTGCGATGGAATAACTGAGCCTCACTTGTCCCAACCCAGGGGAAGGATCAGGTGAGGAGAACCTGGGCAAGAAGCAGAGCTCACCCACTGAGGTCACCTTCACACCATACATTTAAAGCACTGCAAATAGTCAGTGACTTCCCCCAAGTAATTCTGGGAACTGCCCTTGGCTATGGGTGCGGAGAGTTGTTCCTCTCACAGAGCTACCATGTCCCAAGTTCCCTTGAAGAGGGATTGACTTTTAAACCACTTGGAGGATTTTATAGCTCTAACGATGCTCCCCTAACAGCTCTCAGCCCCTTTAACAAACTATAACTCCCAGAGTTCTTTGGGGGAAGTAATGACTGTTCAGAGTGGTATTAAAGTGCTTCAAATGCGTGGTGTGATTAGGGAAGGTGAGTTAGAGTGGACACATTGCAAAAGTGAGAGGCCTATACTGAGTCACCAGATTAAAACCTTGTGTGCCGCCTCTGTTTTGGCAGTGGAGCACAATGCCTTCCTGGGCTCCTGTGGGCAGATTGTGCCACCTGTGCAGTGGTGGTGATGCCACGGCCGTGAATCAAGTTTGTGATACTTGTGGCAGCTTGACAAGTGGTTGAGCGACACGTTAAACATGCAACATGGCACAATACAGGACAGATGCCAAGCTTGGTGCTGTACACATGCCTGGTTTGGTGTTTTGTTTTTTTCTTTTAGTGGACCTTGGGCAGGGGCTGAAGCTGGTGAAAGACCCCAGGCCCAGCCTCTGGCACTTGGGGGCATCTTTGACCAAGACCGTGAAAATCCTGTTGCCAGTGAGAGCAGACAACCCTGTGGGCTTAATGCTTCATGTATCAGGTGGCATCATAGTAGGGGCAAGGGCAGTCTTCCCAGCCATGGGCCCTCCAGATGTTTCTTCTACAACTCCCATCAGCCCCAGCCAGCACAGCCATGGGGCTAATAGGAGTTGTAGTCCAAAACACCTGGAGGACACCCAAGTTGGCAGAGGCTGGGTTAGAGTGGGGGATTAGGACTGAGAAGATCCAGATTCAAATTCTCAGTCAGCCATGAAACTGGCCTTGGGGTCAGTCACTATAGCTCTCGGGCCAGCCTACTGCTCAGGGTGATTGTAAAGATAAAATTAGTGGTGAGAACTATGGAGGCTACCTTGAGCTCTTTGGAGGGAAATTGGTGGGATATTAAATATCTTTTCTTTTTCTTTCTTCATTTTTGCATGCTCACCTTACCTGATCCCATTGACTGGGGGTGTTGGCTTGACAGGTAATCATTTCTTGGAAAAGCATCCCTGGTGAGATGCATGAAAACAGGTCCTTATCCTCCCGAAAGCCTCAATTCCTGCTGACAATGGCAACAGTGACTTGCCATGCCCACGACAACCTCTAAAATGCCTATGCAGAGGACCCTCTGCACTGAGTCCTCATCATGAAGCCAGTGAAGAAATTTCCCTTTGGATGTTTGAATTTGCTCTTAGTTCAAAACTAGATTTGCTGGGATGTCCTGCTTATGCTCTGACATCCCTACACCACCTTCCCTTGCCCAAGGCACATAAGAGGAAAGTGAGACATTCCATCGTTGCTTCACAAGTTTCCCCACCATCATAAATGGTGGCCGGTAAGGGACATTTGTGTGTGTGGATAGACATGCAGCTTGGAGGTATTATACTGCACAGTTTGGATAGCTAGAAATTATGGGATGCAGGGCAGGAGATGTGGGAGCTGCACCATCAAGCTTGTCCATGTGCAGGGATGGAAGTGAGTTCATAAGAGTCTCATAGAAATCAGAAGATCAATCAGGGATTGAATGTCAGATCATAAGGGCAAGGCAGAACCTGTTCAAAAGACACTATGCCTGCCTGCTTGCCAGCTTAACCTTTGTGGTTGCCAGGGGCTAGTTTTACTAGAAGCCGTCATTGTGTTTGGGGTGTACCCATTGCAGGTTAATAACAGCTGGGTATCGCTTGGCTTCCACACTCCCACCTCAAATCCTGTATTTGGCTTAATCTCCATTCATATGATTTAACCACTTTCCCATTATTTTAAATCCATGCATTTCAAGAGCGCACATTATGGCTATGACCATTAAAACATTTGTTTGCAATGGAGTATTCCATATTCAGGATTGTTAAGAAAGGAACTGAAAATAAAACTGCCAATATTAAAGTGACCTTGTACAAACCTTTAGAGCCTCTGCATTTGGAATACTGGTTTCAGTTCTGGTTACCGTATCTCAAAAATGGATATTGTAGAGCTGGGGAAAGTGCAGGAAAAGACCACAGGGAGTCCCTGTCTTCTCTGCCTGCCTTGTCAGCCACCCCTTGATCTCTTTTTATTCCTTGATTCCAGGTTATCCTCAAGGACCTTGAAGTCTTGGCCGAGATTGCATCCTCTCCAGCAGGTCAGACAGAAGGACAAGGGGCACCTGATGGCCCCAGTTTACGACCTGGGCAACTGGAACTGCACATTCCTGCTCCAACTAAACCTTCCCAGGTTGGCTCCTCTGGTAAGTGCCCCTGTCTCTGGCAAAGATCTCACACACTTTGAGCAGCCTCTGGATATTTTTTTCTCCTGGTGCAAAGTGGCACGGGGCAGCTTTAGACAGGCGAAGGCAAGTGATTCCCTGGCAGAATCGGTACCAATATTTGAGGGAAATGTGTTTGCCACAGAGGAGGGCCACAGCGTGTGGTTCCAGCTACAGCTGGAGCCTGAAGACTTCTGTGCAGCTTCTGCTTGTAGTAACGGCTGGTGGGTGGGGAGAGCGAACGGAAGCATTTGTGTTGATAATTATACACCTCCAGACTGATGCAGAAGGAGGGTGGGAGGTGAGAAGAGAAGCAACAGTTGTGACACCAACAAGGAGGCAGTTTGGGAATCAAAAATGTTTTGCTGCCTTGAGTCCTCATGCCTGCAGAGTAGAACTGAGCCAGGTGAGAGCTTAGAAGAAGTTTGAGGGTGAGACCTAGACTCCATTTCCTGCTCTTCCCTATTGCTGGCCAGTCTCCTTCATCCCATCTCATCCCATTCCTCTGCTTCTGAAATGCTGTGTCGTTGGGACAGACTGCAGGGCAGCCCCTCTGGAGCAAGCCATAGCAATTCATCAGGCTGGTCTTCAATAGAGTTTGTGTCAACAGGAAAGGAAACAATGGCTAAAGTTTTAACAGGGAATCTATATTTCCACGCAAATCAATCCCAAAGCTTTTAAGGGATGTACATTATAGTTGTGCAGTGTGCCTAATTTCTGCCATTTGTGAATAATGGGAGTCCTTGCCTCTGCCCAGAACTGCTTCTGATGAGGTTTTATGAATGGGGACATCTCAGAGCACAGGCACCCTTTTTAGCCCAGATGGGTGAAACTTGATGAATGTTAGCATTAATCAACATACATAGCAACAAAGCTGCTATACAGAGGAGTGAAGGTAATAGAGGGGAGGGGAAAGACGAATGAGGATTGAGAGAGAGAGAGCGCACACAAGTGAACAGCCAACCACTGGTGCTGGGGAACTGTGGCATTTGGAACACAGGTCAAAAGCACTGAAACAGCGCCACCTCCCCCTGGGTTTCCAGGCCCAGCTCAAAGGGCTGGAAGGGCTTTTTCATTATCAGGGACTGGCTGCCCACTCTTCCAAGTCATCAGGGGAGGCCCTCCAGGTCCACCCCCTCCCCCCCATGGAGCTTAAGGGTCAGTGCCTCCTCTTTCCATGTGCCAGACTGCACTGTCTTCCTCTTTGCTGTGCCCCTTACAAGAATAGTTAACAATCTTCAAGTAGTTTTCTTCGTCCAGGTCAATTAATTTGGGCTCTATGTGTGTGAGAGTGCTGTATTAATCTGCTTATCCTTTGCATTGTTTCCCACGCCACCCCAAAAAAAAAACACCTTTTTACTGTCGTGCTAAACTGCTGTTTCTTACAGTAATTACTTTAGTCTTTTTTGGATTGTAATAATGTTGAATTTATTTGTAATGTTTCTTATGGTAATGTGAGACATAGCAAAGGCTTGGTGACTTGTTTGGTTGCCTTTGAACACAAGGAACTTGGACAGGGGATTGGGTACCTGTTGGTTCTGCTGATTTTTCAGGGGCTTCCATTATCATTGGCCATGGGCTGCCGTTCTGGAGAGCTTTGCACCCCTTTTCAATGGTTCTCCTTAGAGGAGCAGTTTCAATACGCTCACATCTGATGCACATTTGGCAGAAACCCCAAGCAGGGGCTTCTTGGTGGCTGCTCCCAGTCTCTGGGACTCATTTCCAAGGGGGACGAGCTTGCCCGATTTTTGACCACACACTAGTTGGCAAAAACATTTTTATTTAGACAGATAAGCTGACTTTAGAATATGTTGAAACTGTTTTTTTCTGGTGGTTTTGATTTTATTGATTTATCTGCCTTATTTTTCTGTTCTTCCTCACTCTATATTTTATTGCTGTTTCATTATATCTTGTTGTACTTGTGTTGTTGCATTTAGCAACCTAGAGCACCATTTGGTGGAAAGGTGGGAAATAAATTTAAAGATCAAAGACACAAGAACGTATCAAAATGTGTATGTGGGTAGGTCACATGGCACCGGTGGAGGCTGGTTTCTTTGAAGAAAGGATAACTCGCTTAGGATTTCCTTATTGGTAGAATACCTAGTTGACTCTTCTTATCTCTCTTCAATCTGTGGCCAATTCTGTAGCAACAAATGTGGCCCACAGAAAGAAGTGGTTGCCCAATTGGGAGTTCATTTGGGTGGTTCCCGCTCCTGCCTTGCCAGTGTTTCTTTCCAAGGTTCCAAGTTCTTCAAATACCATCTTGGTGGAGACTAAAGGCAGTGTGAGAACATCAGATGAAGCCTGAAGTTGCAACTGGATCAGGCCAAAGGTCTTGCATCTTGCATCTAGTCTTGCATCTTGTTCTACACTGGCCAAACAGTTCTCATAATGGGAACCTGTTGCTGGTGCCAAATCTGCCCAGTAACACAGATAAGAGAGTAACAAGATGCACCTGGTGAATGAGTTGTCTCTGCTGACTCATGAAGAATTATTAACCCATTAACTGCATTCCTTAACAAACCCGGCATGCGGGACCAGAGTGCAGCAGCAACACTCTCCCCACCTGTGACTCCCAGCAACTGCCATTCCCAGACATACTGCCTCCAATAGTGGAGGGACAACATAGCCATAATGGCTAGTAGCCCTCTCCTCCATGAATTTTTCTAAAGCTGTCCAAGTCTGTGGCCATCACTGGCTCTTGTGGGAGCAAATGCCATGCTAGTTCTGCTTCAGCAGAACTTGTTCTTCTATATGTTTGGCAATTCTATCTTTAACTATGCTTTCCACCAGCTTTCCTGGAACAGATGTTAAGCTAATGAGCCTGTAATGTCTCAAATCCTTTCAAGATGCCCTTTTAAAAACTGGTATTATATTGGCCCCTTTCCAGTCCTCAGATATGGAGGCTGATCTTCAGGGTGAGTTGCGTACTTTTGTTAGAAGATCAGCACTTTCACATTTGAGTTCTTTGCGAACTCTTAAGAACTTGTCCGTTCAAAAGACAAAGAGTGGAAGTCCAAGCAACCTCATTCTTTTGTGACTTCAAATCTTCCAGTCTGCCAAAGGATCCCAGGTAGCAGTCCAGTCCAGATCTCTAGTAGACGCACCCACAGGGTGCTTCCTTTAGGTTCAGAGCAGGTAAGAGTCCATAAAAGTTCATCACCCACCCAGATCGCACAGGTATGGCAGGTTGCTGAAGGATGCTCAGAGTGCAACATCTTGGAGATGGCCAAGGTCCTCAGGACTGGGTTTATGACATCTATGGGAGAATTGCATGCCCTCCCAAGTCATCCCTAATCCTCTTAGCCTCTGTTGGGCAGAGGGGGCCACTGAACCAACCCTTGCCTGCTGCCGAAGAGACCCTCTCACCTACTAATCAAGGCCCCACTGAGAAGGGAAGATTAAAAAATCACAGGGAAGATTACAGATTTCATCAGCACCATGGAAATGTGAATTTTGCATGCAGGAAGCATCTATGCAGACAGCCCTTTACTTGCCTTGATTGACTCACGTTCCAGAATGCTTAAAATGTGTTTGGCAAGGTTAGGGCATGAGGGAAAGGAAGGTTTTCTTAGGCTTATCACGTCGTGCCTATGTACATGCCATATATTTAAAGCACATTGCTTCCCCCTAAGAGTGCCAGGGACAAGTTTGTTAAGGGTGCTGGGAACTGCAGCTTTGTGAGGGGTAGACTACAATTCCCAGGTTTCGGGTGGGGGGTAGTGTGCTTTAAATGTATGTAGTGGACATAGCCTATGTATTTCCCCCCTCCCCCGGGAGCTCACTCACATGTGCATTTCTCCCAAAGCAACTGTGTAAGAGAAGTGAGTCACACAGCAAGCTTCATCCCTGAGCAGGGGCTTATCCTGGTCTCTCTTCCCTGTCTAATGCTCAGCCCACCACCCTGCACTGATTTCCCATCTGGTGCATGGATGATGAGCAGGAAGGGCAAAGGGACAGATCATGACAGGCAGTGGAAAGGGATAATAGGGTAAACGCCAACCGTAGCCTGCCTGGTTGTTTGCTTATAGTTCACCATCTGACCAGAGGCTCCCTACTTCTTCATGAGAGGGTTCCAGGTTACCTGAAGTTGTGGCTGATTCTACCTTTGCACAGTGCCCTGGTGCTGCTATCTCGGAGGCCCGCTTCTTGGAAGCTTTTGGTCCAGCCTGTAATGCCCTGGCTAGGAAGCACGATGAGCTCATGCTGCTTGTCCCACTGTTGGCTTGCGCTGAGCACAGCTGGGAGCAAATGCGCAGGGCCTCGAGTGTGCTATTGATCCTCTGTCTGTGCGGGAGACGGGTGGGGGGAGGAGCTGGCTAGGCGGCTGCAGAGCTGTGCTTTAGATCAAGTGGATGGCTTTCTCTTCCCTCCCCTGTAGATTATCTAAAAATAGCCTTGCAGTTGTGGCATCCATCCTAAAGGCTGCCGTGGCCCCTTTAACTCCATTCCAGTCCAAGCCTTTTATGTCACATAATAATTTGGAAAGAAGATGTCCAAGAAGCTGTGTCTCCCAGCTTTCTTACTACTTAAAACATCCATATCTGTGCAGCCCTTTTAAGGACATGGCTCTGGTTTTTGTGCCCAGGACCATAATATCTGCAGCTGATTGCCAAGTGTCTACTGGCTAGAGACTAGGAGCACAAAGAGGTTTTGCCGAATTTTATGAGATGCGAACCCCCCAGCATCTCATGGCCAGAAACAAGTAGGTGCAGCTCCATCATAACCGTTAAGGCAGATGGCCAGGTTTGCGGGACTGATCCTGCGCGGCACTTCTTAAGTTCTTTCTTCTGAGAGAAGAGAAGAATTTGGTGATGTGGGGGAAAGTCCAGCAGCTTTTGACAAACATGCTTGTGCCAGAGTTTTTTCCCTTTGGGGGGAGGATTATTCCAGTCTGAGGCCGCCAGCAAATTCTGTACATTCAACAAGGCGTTTCTCCAGTTGCACAGTGGGCTTCAGGGCCAAGAAGATGATGTGGCAAGCTGCCCGGACTCTTTCTGGGCAAAGACAGAGCTGGGGGAGGATGGCAAAGATAGGAGGATCAGAAGCTGGACTGTTCTTCCAAGTAGACTCCTAGGCATGCTGTGCTAAATGGCACCTTTGCAAGCCCCCATCTCGCCCTCCCTGCTGGTTTCCATTATATGTTTGCCTGCTCAAATGGCAAACCACCAGATTGGCTCCCCAGGGTGGAAGAGAGGGCCAGTGCCATTTCATCCTCACACTTTCCTCAGAATCTGCTTATGCAAATGCTGCTGTTTGCTTTTCCTGGCGGGGTGTATTTGCTCTGCTTGCTGAGCAGATCTGCTCCCTGCTTTGCTTCCCCCTTATTTCTCCTTTGAGAAAGCTGCAGCGAGGTGTGCTGAGTTGTCTTCATGCTTGAGGAAAGTCTTCGTACTTTTTTCAAGCTGCCCTTCCTTTTATTTGGCAATATTTCTGTGACTGCATTGGTACATGCCCTCGCTTTCACAGGGCTTCGCAAAGATGATAAGTGCTTTCTTGGTCTGGAAGTATCCTGTTCATAGCCCAATAAGAACATGTGGATCCTCAAATATTTGCTTGTACCCCACCTTTCCACCGCCCAGTGGGTTCTTCTGGGGGAGTTCAGCCTTGTCAGAAACAGGCTGAACATCTAAACCTCAAGTGAGGGATAAATTTGTAAGAGTAAGTGGATTGTGCCCCACTGCCCCAGACAGAAACAACAATTTTAAAGGGGGCCGGGAGCCAGGATAATAACTATTAGCTTCTCCGGACTCGTGACTTCTGTTTTAATGAGGAGAAGGCCTGGCTTGTGATCTTGAAATACTTGGGCAGGCTCTCAGAACCAGCAGATCAGCTGCCTTGTCATGTGAGGGCCCAGCCAGAGGGGAAACAGAAAGCTCTGCTGTGAGTAAATGACTTGCTCTGGTGTGCTAGCTAATCCCCTTGCCAAAATGCTGGCTCTGAATCTGTAGCTCTGTCAGACACAAAACCACCCACAGAGGTGGGTTGCCCCCTCTGTCTTCGAATTGCTTGGCTAGCACTTCATGGAACATGTTAAAGTGGGCTGGACCTCTGAGATCCTAGTAGTGTGCTGGAATCAAAACCACCTCCACCCCGGCCAGCGTTTCTTCACCTCAAACTGCTTGATCGAGAAGCAAGTTGCTTTCCTCTCCCCTTGTGATGGGCTTGGGGGGGGCAGATGAAGTAAAGGATTTTGATCTTTACAGTGTCAAATGCCTTGACTTATGCTCCTCCCAGTGTATCCCAGCCCATGAAAGAAGTCAGCAGTGTTCTCTGGGAAGAGAGGTCAGGGAGGCAGCAGATGTCACAAAGCCAGCCACTTGTGCTAATCTGAGCTGGCTTGTGAAATAGGCTTTGGGGATTAGGCACTCAGAGCAGGGCCTGAGTCAGGGACCCACAGAGCAAAGGGACAGGAGGATGCTGGGCTTAGAGCCAGACATGGCCTTCCTGGAGTCTTGCTTGGGCATCACCCATTTCCAGCCTGGCATTCAGATTTCATTTCTGGAGGGAAGTTCCTAGCGTCCGGCTGTGGTGAAGTCTCGCGTACCGCATGTGTTGACCTTCAAACCCTCTTAAGCGGCAACTTTTCCTATGCAGAGAAATGTGTACATCAGCCTTCCCTGGTCTGGGGCTGATGGGCGCTATAGTCCAAAACATCTGGAGGGCAGCAGGCTGGGGAAAAGCTGGTTTGCCCCATCAGGTGTTGACATTTTGTAGGCAACTGTTTTGCCTTGTGTTCTGGCTTGGGAGAGCAGCTCTGTCAGTGGATTCACATAATAAACCTGAGATGTTTCGAAATGTGTGTACATTCCACCCACCCACTTTTTCACTGTGCACCTCTCTTGCTATAAAACCCTGCAGAGGTATGAAGCATCCCTGTGAAGATCCCAGGTCTTGTGCCCAATATGCAGAACTGACTGCCTTAGGCAGGGCAGCCATCTCTTTGGGTCCAAATTGGCTTTCTGGATTACAGGAATTCTCCACCTCTTCACCACCACGACTGCCCTCCCCGTGACCTCCACACTTTCCCCTTCTGCCTTGTTTCAGTCAAACAAGAGCTTACTCCGGAGAGGGGTCTTTCTGCTGCCATGTGCCTCTGGAAATGGGCAGGGCAGTCAAGGGTGTGTGGCGACAGGGAGGAGGGACAGGCACACACCCAGGTGCCTTGTAGTTGGGGAGGGAAGGAATGAAGACTGGCTTGTGTCTCCGTGAGCCTTGGGAAGGGGGAGCCTACATCTTAACAACATCTGTTTCAGTGATGAATTGAGAGGCAAATGTCTTGGGGCGGTTCTGTTTTTGTTCTTTGAGCTGCTCTATTTTTATCTTCCCATGTGATGTTCCTTTACATCATATTTACCAAGTTGAAATACAAAACATCCTGTAGTAGTATTAACCGGCTGGAAAGTCTCTCCTGCACATCAGGTTTCACTTAAGATAATCTGCTTGCCTTCCCTGGTGGCGGCGGCGGCGGCAGCAGCAGCAGCAGCAGCAGCAATCCTCCTAGTGCATATTTGGGGATGGAGAAGGGGGTGTGGGGATCTGCTCTTGCACCCGCGCATAGGAGCTTGATGGTCAAAAGGCAGCTTCTGCCTCCTGAGTGGTTCCTACTTTTAGAAGCATAGGATTGGTGGAGCTGCAGCTCTCTGAAGCCCTTTCACAGCCCCATCTGCCTGGCGGACAGATGGGGGAGGGGGATGAGGGCTGGAAGATCATTGGTCTCAAGGCACTCCAGGAACTTTCCAGTGGCCCCCCCTCCAACCCCCCTCCGTTCCTGCAGAAGAGCCAAGAGACAGAAAAATAGTTGCTCTGTGAATGACACAGAATTTCTTCCATCTTGCTCTGCCCCAGAGTCACAAGCAAGAGATACTGAGCAAAATGCTTTAGACTAGAGGAAGGGGTTTGTAGAGGCTCTCAGAGCAGTTTTCTGTTGGGGGGTGGGGAATAGTCTGAAACGTTTCGGGGGGAACTTGGAAAAGAGCTTGAATAGCAAAGGGCAAGCAAGCAAATTTGGGGCTGATGTACATCCAAAATGCTCTGTTGGCCTTTACAGACAGTTATGACACCTAGTTTGGGGACTGAAGCTGCCATGGTTGGGCTGGCAGACTCCTGTTGTGGTGACGGAAGAGGAAAAAAGGTAGCAGGCAGGAGTCTTGCTGAATCTCCTGGGCCCCTCATTAGCATTTAGAACTTTTGGCCTCCTCAGAACCTTTCTCTGTTGACAGTGGAGGGCACAGTGTTGAGCTAGGGCTGCTTCTGTTTTACAAAAAGCTACCATAATGCAGTGCTGAGAGACAATTGTCCTGCCACAAGAGGGATGACTCTGCAGGGCAGTGCCAAATTGCAGTCTTCTGTGGTGTTGACCATCTGTATGGAACTGCGGGAGAGGAGAGCAAGTTAAGAATGTCTAGTCCTCCTGTTGCCTTTACGCAAGGAATAAAGCTGGGCTTGTAGGGAATTTTCGTGGGCGAAAGCATATCATATAGTTAAACGGTGTAGAGCTGGTCTAAAGAAAGAAAATTGCCTGCAGGAGACTTCCCCAACCAGCTTGTTTTGGAATACTGCTCCTACCAGTCCTAGTCCAAAACAACTGGTGTTTCTGACTGATGGTGAGCTACCTGAGTAGGCCCATGCGTATCACACAGTTTCCTTGAACTGCTTATCCTTTTAGGGAATCTTTGCAGAATCCTCCCGTACACCCAGCGTTTGCAGATGCCAGAGAGGTAAAACTTGCTTCAGGACAGTTTCTGCAGAAGTAATGAACACAGGCTGAGCCTGCAGACTGCTGGGCTGCTGGGCAAAACTTGCCATTATCTTCACCTCTGAGGAAGTAGAGGGAGAGAAGAGAAACCTGAAGGGGAAGGGGGAGCTCAGGCACTTGTTTAATACCAGGTGAGGATGTGTGTGATAGAGAAGTTGAATTTAGGCACATGTAGCATTTTCCCGCTTGATCAAGCTGTATGGCTGACCAGGTGGTGGAGTTGAGGAGAAATTCAAGCTGTCTTCTTTCTGAGCTTCCTGCTAGAGTGCAGTCTGCTATGGCAGGCCATGGGAACATGATGATGAATGGCGAAGGCATGTGATGCTCACCTTGGCAGTGAGAGTTAACACCATCATAGTTGCTTTCCAGGAAACCTCTGCAGCTTCTCCCTGAGCAATTCCCCTGAGACAGCCCTACTCAGTTGCAACTCACCCTTGTGCTCACTGTGGGCAGCTGAAGTGTCCCAACACAACACTTGTGGGCTTAGGCTTCTCTGTATGTGTACTAACAGCCAGTCTGGTGTGTTGTGTATCTGTGAAGCCTCTGATTTGTGAGTATCAGCATGAATGAATCGGTTCAACTGTGTTTTCCTAACACCTCCTCCTGCCTTTCTAGTATTTCTGCTCCTATAAATAGTAAGGCGGGTTTAATTGTATCTACTTGCTATGCCATCGTGGGCGAGCCACCCATCGGTGGCAGAAGCTGGAACAGGGGAAGTTAAAGGGATCTGGGAGGCGTGGGTGGGACTCTTGGAAGCCTCTCTGCTGCCTGACTGTTTCTATGTTGTAACCGTGCAGATTAATTGAAAACTGGCTGGGCAGAGATTAGGAGCTGTGAGGTGGTGGGCGCAGGAATACAAAGCTGAGGTCTTTCTATGGATGTACCTTCATAGCAGGAAGTGGGTCTCCTCTCTGCATGCCTCACACTGACCGCCACTTCTTCAGTGTATCCAAATTTAACAAATTTTGCTGCTGAAGCAGCAGCAGATTGAAATAGTGAAGCTGCAGCCTGTTTCCCGCTTGTGTTGTGCATTGTGCAGCAATATTTGCCAACTCCTGACCCCAAATGAGACGTCTGTGATTTTACAAGCTGCCTGGCGGGCAGGGAGAGAGACTGCCAGAGTGGCTTTTCTGGTCCGTTCTGCAGTGGTGCACATCTTTACTTGTCGTTCATGAGTGTGGAGCCCAGGAGTGCTGACTGAAGAGCCATGCATTGACTTCCCCATCGACAGTCGATCCGTGGAACTGTCTGACCTGCAACTTTTTTTCCTCTTGAAAAGGCATGATCAGCATCTGATTTGTATAAGGGGAAAAAGAGACCTATGTTAGGGCGCAATCCTTGAAGCTTTTCCTTTGACCTGGACATTCTGCCCAATTCCATCAGGTCTGACCCTTGCAGAGAACTTCCTTTGAAGAAGGCCCTGTTCAGCCTTGAGTATCAGTTCCCACCCACCCCTTGTCTTTCTGTTGTTTTCCATATATTTGGACAGTATAGTAAGCCTTTGTAAGAGTCAAGAAACAAGTGGCTTGGGCACTTAAGTGCCTCCAGACTCTCCAAAACCTTACAAAAACAAAGGAACTGTGGGTGCTTGTGAAGAAGGGCTGGGGGGAGGTGGAGAGAGAGAGGAAGGAAGGAAGGAAGGAAGGAAGGAAGGAAGGAAGGAAGGAAGGAAGGAAGGAAGGAGTGCATGTTTTGTTTCCTACATCCAAAGAGTTATACCCTAAGTTTGAGGAGAGGCTTTGAGAATGATATTTGCCTGCCCATTCTGCACCTTTTTAACATTATGCTGTTTGATTGAAGGTTTAAACAAGTATTAAGGTTGATCTTTATTGCCAGTGCCTACTGTGACCACCACCCTTTCTAGCAAGAGGACACACCTTTCCCCTTCAAAAGAAGTTTAGCTTTGGGGTTGTCTTTTGCCTCTGTTCTCCGTGGCCTAGAGACCGACTTGAATCACAGTTTATCTATGCTGGCTGGGGCTGAAGGAAGTTGTAGTCTGAAACATCTGGAGGGCATCAAGTTGGCAAAGGCTGTTTCTTGGACATATTGAGAGCCCTGTTGTGCAAGGTAGTCTTGTGGGTTCATAGAGCATCTCTCCTGAGATGCTTCATTTCCATTCGATGTTTCGATTTCCATTTTCCCATAACCTAGCCTGCTCTATAGCTGTGCTTAGCTGGGTTACTTTAACTGCTTTTTGGAAAATGACTGCCTAATAATCAAGTTTTCACCTTTATCTGTCAGCTTCTAGCTTTGGTTTTCTATTGCTGTGCCAGGTTTGTGCCAATGTCTGCATATAGGAAATGCATTTTTATGCCTTTTCAGTTCAGAGGCATCTCCACACCTTTCCTCTCCCTGTGACTCAGAGGAGGACCAGAGTTCCTGATCTCTTTTATGACGGTAAAACAAAGGACAGGCTAAAGCAAATGGTAGTGTGCCTTCACTATGTATTGCAGGGGAAGGGCTATAGTAGCTCAGTGGCAGAGCATCTACCTTGCATGCTGGAGGCCCCAGGTTCAATCCCCCATGGCATCTCCATGTAGGGTTGGGAGATCCTTGCTTGAAAGTCTGGAGAACTGCTGCCAGTCATTGTGGACAACAGGAGCTGCTTGGTATAAGGCAACTTCATGTAGCTGGAGCTGCCGCTTCAAATCAGAGCTAGGATAGCCTGCTGTGATCACGGGTGACAAGCAGAGCTTAGAAACCCACCTGTACTTCTACAGGCGCTTCTTCCTTAAACAGAGTTAACTTCCTCTCTCCTCCTTCTTCCAGGTACCAAAGGCATGGAGTGCTCTCCCTCGACACCCACCATGAACTCCTACTTCTATAAGTTCATGATCAACTTGCTCAAGAGATTCAGCAGTGAGCGGAAGCTCCTGGAGTTACGGGGAGCTTTCATCATCAGGTGAGGCCACATCCTGCCTTGAGTTGCCCTCTCTGTGCTTCCAAATGCCTTTCTGGTATCTGTGTGTTCCTGTGTACAGGTCTGGAGCCTGCCTCAAGTGCTGGGGTGGGGGGGGACTTAGTTTTCTTCCTGCAGCCAGTGGTACCTTCCTCTCAGCTCCCTCATGACCCTTCTGTTGGTGTGAGGTCAGGAGACAGGCTGTCTATGGGCTGTCGGTAGTGGCACCTGCCCTGTGGAACGCCGTCCCGTCAAATGTCAAGGAAATAAACAACTACCTGACTTTTAGAAGATATCTGAAGGCAGCCCTGTATAGGGAAGCTTTTAATGTTTGCTGTTTTACTGTGTTGGATGTTTTAATTTGTTGGAAACTGCCCAAAGTGACTGGGGCAACCCAGTCAGATGGGTGGCATATAAATAATAAATCATTATATTATTATTATTCCTTTGAACTTAACATGTGAACATAAAAATAGCCCACTGGATCAAGCCAATGGCCCATCTAATCCAGCATCCTGATCTCACAGTGGTCATCCAGATGCCTGTGGGAAACCTGCAAGAAGGATCCAAGCTCAGGATCAAGCTCCCCTTCAAAGTCCAGCAACTGGTATTCAGAAGCATTGCTGCCTCGCAACTGCAGAGGCAGAGCAGAGCAGAGCCATCATGGCTACTAGCCATTGATAGCCCTCTCCTCCAAGAATTTGTCTAATTCTCTTTTAAAGCCATTCAAGTTGGTGGCCACCACTTCCTCCTGTGGGAACGAGTTCCATAGTTTAATTATGTTGTGCATGAAGAAGCACTTTCTTTTGTCTGTCCTGAATCCTTCAACGTTCAGCTAAATTGGACGTCCATGAGTTCTAGTGTCTAGAAGAGCAGGAGAGAAACTTTTCTCTCTCCACTTTCTCCATGTTTGCTCAGCTTTTCCTCACCAAAGTCAGGGGAGGGGAGAGCAGAGCCTCTGGCTCTTTGATAAACGGAGATACAATGGAGGCCAAGCAGCTGTGAGCTGTACTTCTGTGGTGGGCTGCAGGCTTGCCTGGGACAATGCTCTGCTCAGCTGGGGCAAAACTAGGCTGGCCAGTCGCCCTCTTTCATCAGAGTGCCCCCCCCCCGCACTCGGCTGCCGCCAGCTCATTTGCTTTATGGAAAGGAGCAGCTCATGAGAGGCCAACTGTTGTTCATGAATGCCTTTTAGTCCAAGTGAACTGCATGCAGCAGCCCATGTGAGGGGAGGCAGCAGCCACAGGTTTCAAGCCTTGGGTTTCCTGTGTGTCACAGAGCCAGGCCTGCTTTTGGCTACCCTAGATTTTGAGGATGCATTCCTGAATGAGAAACGAAAGGATTCTGTTCAGACCGAGAGCCTACAGACTTTGGCACCATTAGGATGTGCCTCTGTGTGTGTCAAGCAGAGAGAACACTTCTTAAATCTCTCCAATTGTGGGTCAGAGGATGCAAGGGCAGCTGTGCCGGCAGGCCTCACTCTTGCCGTGGGCTTGTGGGAAGCCAGATGATGGCAAAGGGGGAGCAGTGTGTCCACAAACCCACTCATAGAATCAGAATAGTAGAGTTGGAAGGGATCCCATCCAGTCCAATCCCCTGCAATGCAGGAATCAGAGCTAAAGAATCCCTGACAGATGGCCACCCAGCCACATGTTTAAAAACCTCCAATGAAGGAGAGTCCATTCTACTGTCGAACAGCTCTTTACTGTCAGAAAGTTCTTCCCAATGTTTAGTTGGAATCTCCTTTCTTGTAATTTGAATCCATCAGTTCATGTCCTCTCCCTCTGGAGCAGCAGAAAACAAGCTTGCTCCATCTTCCATGTGGCATCCCTTCACATATTAGAAGATGGCTATTGTGTCACCTCTCAGTATTCTCTTCTCCAGGCTAAATATACTCAGCTCCCTCAACTGTTCCTCATAAGACTTGGTTTCCCAGACCCTTGATAATCTTGGTCGCCCTCCTCTGCGTGTGTTCAAGCTTGTCAATATAATTCCTAAACTGTGACACTCTCATACTGCAAGAGTGGATCACCTTGAGAACAAATTATATTTTATTATTTATGTCTGTTTTTATCCATGTCTGCAGCTCTTTTCCAAGTCATGCCCAAAAGAGAAGCGATTGCTCTTGGGAGCTTATAAACCACATTTTGGCTATTGGGAGGGAGGGAGGGAAGAAAAGCAGATGGGTGAAGAGAAGGAGGGAGTGCTTCTGTTTTCCTCTGTCTCTCAAATGGTTTGGCAGATGCAGGGCTGAGTGAAGGACGTGGGTGAAAGGGCAACTTTTCCAAAATATTAAGAGCCACAGGATCTTCCTGACAGGCTTCTTTCCTAAAGGCCCTCAGGACAAATTCTGGTGTTTGGCCGCCAAATGCATACCCCAAATGCATCAGTAGCCCATGAAGCATCTGATCAGCGAGTCCAGGTTCATTTCTAGGTCAGGCCAGCAAACCTTTCAAGCCGTCCTCCCCTCCCTCCTTCCTTCCACATTTTGGTTTTGAGTAGGACACAAACTCTCATAACTCCACTTACGTAAGAGTCATTAGGATGCACGGCAGCCCACTCTGTGGCCGTTGACCATTTGGCTTGCAAGGTTGGTGGCAATCAGAGCGTTACTTTGCTGTAGCTAGAACTTCGATTCATTTTTAATTGCTCTGTGGCGAGAGGCACAAAGAACCCGCCCTTTTGTGAAGGTTGCCCTTGTTTTTTGGTTGGCATGTCCTGAACATGAATGGCTGTTCTTGTTCGCTGCTGTTGTTGCCTTCGACACGTCCAAATTGTTAAGATTGGGAGCCATTGGCCAATATTTTTGTTGGCTTCACAATGCCTCCCTCTCGCTATTCTGGCTGTGCCGCTGGGGCTTGCCTTGACGTCCCTTCCCTTGAGTTTCTTCAGAGAGGAAGACTCGGGTGTGTCAAAATGATGAAATCAATCGCCACAACTCACTCTACAGTGATACCCCGATGCAGGAATAATGCTCTACGTCAGTGGTTCCCAAAGTGGGCAGTACTGAGCTTACTAAGGGAACCTTTAAGAGGCAAGGAGGCGTGGTGATAGGAGAGTGCTGGAGGTGCAAATGATTATCAGACTTTGAAAAGCTGGTATCACTGGATCAAGTTCACCAGCTTTGTTGAATTAATTAAATTGAACAGTTTTAATTGGATTTTGAATAAACATGAAATTAATTGTTACCTGTTTGAATTTTATTATGTTATTATTCTCCTTAGTGGGTCATGCAACCCACTGTTCTGAATAGTGCTTTTCATAGCATAGGGAAGGGGGCACTGGGGATGAGTTTATGGAACCAAGGGGTCAGTGTATTTTTATCCTGTGAAATGCCCTGAGATCTTTGGGTGAAGAGCAGTATATGAATATAATAAACAAAAATAAATGAAACAAGAAATTTGGGAACCACTGCTCTAGAAGATAAGACACCAACCATCCAGTGGAAGTGGCAGCGATCTCTGCTTAGATCCTAAGGGTATTTAGTGGGCCTTCTTCATAACATGTTCTACCTAGCTGCCAGTGTGAAGCTTTGTAACAATCACTTGTGCTTCCTCTTGCTGTTTTGCTGGATAAGGAAAGAAGCACCTCTGGTTGCATCATTCTGTTTTGCTGTTCAGGAGACTTGAGTGCGTCTTGCGTGAGGCTCTTGTGGGCATAGTCCTGGTGAGAATCTGAGGGGGCAGCAAGAAGCAGGTTGTTCTCCAGCCCTTTTGTCATTTGATTACTTTGCCATTCTAAGCTTGTCACTGAATTCTGGGGTACAGGCTGCACTTTTTGGAAAAGACCAGCTGGTGCCACAGTGTTCATTCTGCACTTGAAGTAGTAGTTTACTGCAGTCCACAGCTGAATGTGGAAGAGGGTGGAGTTGGCTTCACTTGCCCAGTTGGAAATGGGCCTCTTGTGTTATCGGTAGCTGTGCTCTGTGGGTATGTCAAGGTTGTTGGAAGTTTTGGAAATCAGAGTTAAGATTCTCTCTGCAAACAAATGTTTTTCATTGAGTTGAACAGGTGCCACAAATGTGCCTGCTTCTACAAAGACTAAGAAAGAGGGAGGAGTTGAGAGCATGATAGACAGGTGGAGAGGAAGGCACCAACTCAGCATAGTCAGTGCAGAGGACCAGGGAACTGCAGGAGGGCCACATGTCCCCCCCCCCAAAAAAAAATGTTTTCCCCTCTATTGGCTTCTGAGATATAGCTGAATTTTGGCCCCTGCACAGCAGTTGGATACCTTTTATTTGACTTAAAAATAACAATAAAGCTGATAACTTGCACCGAATCCTATGCCAGGTGCTTTCAAGACAACCCACCTCTGCCCTTACAATTCACCCCAGTCAGGTTTTTTTCAGATTTCTTGAGATTCCAATTTTTTTTTAAATACCACTGAGTCTTAGAAAGCTACTAACATTTTGCAAAGCAGTATGTGTCAGCCTCAAACAGCCGCTATCCATGGCTTTCAGAATCCCAGCAGCAGCAGCAGCAGCCTGTTGACATTCTCTTCCCCGTTCGCATGGCCAGGGAATGCTCATCCTGGGCTCCCCCTGTTCTTAGAAGCTGGAAGTCTTTGGGTCTTGCATTGTTTTTAGATATAGGAGGACTGGATTTTTCTGTTTTGCTCAATGCACTTTGGCAGTGGGTTTCTCAGAGGATGGGAGAGGAGAAGGTGGCTTGTTGGGTTATAAACCAGTGGAATGGAAGCCACGGTATTAAAGTCCCTCTTGCATGATCAGAGAAGGCCACAGGGCAAGGGGAGCCAGAGCACAACATGGGTGCCTCTCAGTGCTGCTAATGGGGCAGGGTTGTAGCTCAGTGGGAGGGCATCTGCTTTGCCTGCAGAAGGTCCCTGATTCAATCCCTAACGGCATCTCCAAATAGGGCTAGGAAAGGCTCCTTGCCTGAAACCCTGGAGAGGTTCTGCCAGTCAGAGCATACAGTACTGAGCTAGATGGACTGAGGGCCTGATTCAGTATCAGGCAGCTTCCTGTGTACGATGCCACATTTATCTGTATGCCTGTGGTGCCCTAATCTTTCCCCTTCTCGTTTTGAAGGGTAGGTTTCTGTTGAACATGAAGCAAAATATTTGATGACGAGAGCAGTTTGACAGTGGAGCTGATTTAGCTGAAGGGGAGTGGTGGGTTCTCCTGTGCTGGATGCCTTTAAGCAAGCAGGGGCTGGACAGCCATCTGTCTACCCGGGGTGCTCCAGATCTCTGGCTTTCCTGCATCAAGCTGTACTGGGGATTGGCGTGTGTGTGTGTGTGTGTGTGTGTGTGCGTGTGCGTGTGTGTGTGTGGACTGGGCTTCCAGGAACTCCACAAGGCTCCCTCCAGCTCTCAATGCATCTGAGCAAACTGCCTAAAACTGCAAGCCCAGGCTTTTTTTTTAAGTTAATAGATTGATTTGTTCAATAGATTCATTCAATACAGCAATAGGATTATTTACAAAATTAAGCTAATGTATGATACCACACTCCATCAATATGTTGAGGCATCTTGCGTCTGTGTGGGAGACCCTTTGGTTGGGCAAATGTCCAATTTATTTTACTCATTTATGTATTAATTCATGCATCTCCTTTTCCATTCATCGCAAGGCAATGTACTTTCCAAGAGCTTTGCAAAGTGGTGGAGGTGGCCCTGTGCACAAAGCGACTTCCTCTCCCTCTTTCCTTCCCCCAAAGCGTGCATGATGTTTGTAAGGTAGAAAGCATTCTTGGCGGTGTTGAGATTATCTCAAGGTAACAATTGACTAGTTAAGCAATCTCTAAGTAGCCATTGCTGCAATTAAATCTTAATTGGTCTGTCTGCGCTGGATAGGTCCCCTCATTGCTGACATGTGGCTAAGCATAACTACTTGGGAAACAGCTGGTCCATTCTGTGGGGAGAAGGCATATTGGCCAAAGACCATTCATTTCAGAGATGGTAATGGCTCCTTTGGCGCTATTAGCATCCCCGATAAATAAGAGGATGCTTTTGAAATACGCAGGGATCATCCGTGCTTGGTCTCAGTGCTCATTTTTAGTAATTGATTGACATTAAGCTTCACATCTGCAGCCTAATGGCTTCAGATTCTGAGAGTGGGAGGTGGGCTGCCTAGTTAGGTAGGTGGTCAAATTGAGCATGCCAGTGCTTGTGATGTGGAAGCCCCCCCCCTACATCTACACTAGGTGGCAACTCTGCTTTCAGAAGAACCAGAATGACAGGGAGTGATTTTTGCTGTTTTAAAAACCTTTGCATGGGGGGGGGGGGTGAGTAGCTTTTCCGAGGGGTTTCTTGGGCATTGGAGCAACTTGTAAAACCGAAGCCAGTCTGTTTTTCGATTTGGTAGCTTCCTGCTAGAGATAGGCAGGCTCTCCTTGGCCTGGATTGAAAATGTTCAGAATTTTTCCAGGGCAGAAAAATGGAGGAAAGGAGAATAATTTCCCAACCTCCTTCCTTTCCCCGCAGAGCCACGGCCCCTTCCCTTCCCTCATAGCAGCAGCTGATTAGTTTAAACCAGACCCTGCTGGAGAACCCTAGGAAGAGGGACACGTCCTGCTTTCAGGGTAGCCCACGTGTCCCTGAGAAAGAAGACCCAAAGCAAAGCAAAACGCTTCTCCTCTTTGTCCTTGCTGTTCCGGTGCCATCAGCAGCCTTAAATATGAAGACAGAGCTTCTGCGCCCAGTGGGCATTTGGCCAGTAGGGGAATGAATGCCCTTGGCGTGGGAGGCTGCACAGTCAGTGGTGTGCAGAAGGGAGCCACTTCAGAGTGCAGGTGCCTCTCTGGGAAGAGGGTGGCATTTGGGAACCACTGTGTTTGCCTTCCCCTGGGCTTCTTGTGGGTTTGCCTTCTTCCTGCCAAGTGGAGTCTTGTGACTGGAGGATGCATTCAGTTCATTACAGCCGGCTGTGATCTTAGCACTCCTCGCTCTTTCATCTAGTCTGTTAGTCCCACACCTGGGAAGAAGGGGTTGGACACTCTGTTTTTGAAAACCCTGCTTAGGTTATTCACTTGGGTAGCTTAGTTATCAGTTTGTTTTGCCCCCATGATGTCCAGGTCCAACTAGACAAAGGACACCCACCATTTCAGCAAGGGGATTAATAGAAGAGTATTCTCAGTAACTATACATTTAAACAAACCACACTTCCTTGAGTTTCAATGTCCTCGAGAAGTGTAGCTGTTCTAAAATTGAAAGCAAAAGCTTCCGGCCTCCTTGCAGGCACAATTGAGAAGTAGGAATACAGAAGCCTAAGACTTGCAATGTCTAGCTAATGTAGTATCAGGAAACCATGGTCTCCTGTTACATCTGAAGTAAGCCATGGTTCTCTGTAGCAGAAGATGCTAATTGGCTGCCATTAAGTCAGCAATCATTTGTGTGTAAACTATTCACCCGATTCCCTATGCATTTCTGAATGCAGTGAAGGTATCTGAAGGTGCCATCTGCCTTCAACACTCCTCCTCCCTCTGTGGAAATCCTTAATAACATTTATTCACCTTTCTCATGCTGTGTAAAAGGAAGGTGCAGCCTTATCACTGCATATTCCTCAAAATTGGATAAGCCTGTGAGCATTTGCTCTTGTTAGCCCTCCTGAAGCGTCTTCATCTATTGCGTTTCTAATGAAGAAATTGAATGGTTAGAAATAAGGAGCTTGAGCTGCCTCGGAAATTAGGCCACAGCTGTCAGCCTGAAAGCAAAACATGCATCTCTGAGGAAGATGCTGGCAGAATACGCTGCTGATTAACCCCCTTTTAAACCGAGTTGAAAAAACAAAAACAAAACTCCTGGTGCCTTGAAGCAAGCTGGGGAAAGCAGCCAGAGAGAGGCAGGGAATGGAGCATGACACCTCCTTCACAGAGTGAGGGCAGAGATCTTTCTTTTGCTGTGGGTCTTCGGAGCTCTGGTCCAGCTCAGCCTTCCCTAACCTGGTGCCCTCCTCCAGAGGCTTTGGGCTACAACTCCCATCAGCCCCAGACAGCCCTGCTGTGTAGTCTTCCCTTAGCATGGCCTTGCTGGCTGGGGCTGATGGGAATTGCAGTCTAAAACCTCTGTAGTGTTTAATAAACACTTGGGGCAAAGTGTGTTTATTACAAAGTGACTTAAGTGTCACTGTCTTTGTGTTGTTCCACTCAAAGGTCAGCGAATCTGACCCCCTTGCTGGTACAGAAAATCTGTCGCCATAGCTTCCCTAATAGGTGCCCGTCCAGCCTTTTGCCAAGAGGTCTGTAGTGAAGGAGAGGCTGCAACCACCTTCCAAGGTAGGTCTGTTCCACTGCAGAAAAAGCTTGTGCCGTCGGCTTAAGTTTACTGGAGGTCCTTTTTCTTGTTCTTTGAACCCGTTGATTCCGAAGCTGCTCCCTGAAGCAACAGAAAACAAGTTCGAACTCGTTCTTCCATGTGAATTTAATTTTCAAATAGTCAATGCCTCAAGCTCATGTTTATATTTGTTTGCACAGGGTCAGATGCCATCTACATAGTACATTAAAGGTGTTCCCTGTAGACCCCTTGGAAGCTGTTTAAGTAGTGGCGTTCTTGCGATACAGTCCTTGCCTGCTGATTCTCTGCTATATCTGTCAATCCAGAGCCTTTGGGGAATGGTGTGCAAGCCCATTTCACACACACGCACACACCCCCAGTGCTCACCGTTGGGCTCTGTGGGAGTCCTTGGCCATAAGAGCTCAGTCATGCTCCATGGTGTCTCTTGATCTCTCTGAGAGCAGAGATAAGCAGGAGTTTTGGGATGGCGTTTGCTGCAAGTGCCTCTTTGATGCTTGCTCTGTCATACTGGCAGAGGAAGGCTGCTTCAAAATATGGGTTGCGGAATTTTCCACCTTTTATTTTTTGTCATTCTGCATGGTCTGTTGGGAAGTTGGCTGTCTTAATTCTGGGCAGTCAGAAGTGTTGTGCCAGGGGGTGTCCCTTTTAGCCAGGAGAAGTTGGGGCTTCTTACCAGGCTCGGCAGAGCCTCACGTCACCAAACTCCGCCATGAGGGTGCTGCTTTGATCCTCTTGTGTTTGCACTTTCCAAAAGGGTTCCCTCGCCGCTCAGCACCAGCTGCTGCTGCTGCTGCATTGCTGCGGCCTGGACACAGATCTTCATGTGTAGCGGATGGGGGCAGTGGAGCTGGAGCGGCCATGTGGCAGCTGCTCAGTTTTTCAGCAATTCTCCTCTTGTTATAGGCTCGGCCAACATGCTTTTCTGTAGAGGCCTGGAGTCAGGAGTCAGAGTAGTTCTTTGGGGTGTGATGCTGTAACTCTGCAGAGAGCCCAGCAGGGTGGGTGAAATCTGGGCAATTGCAGGACAGAGCCTCCCTCCAGAGTGTTTCCTTCCTGTTCATATTTTCCTGTGTGGCTTATGGTAGCCTTGAACACAATGGCTTGGGAGATGCTTGCTCACTCACGCTCCCTTTCCCTCTGGCTCCACTATCTTTTCTCATCCTCCATGATTCCTTTCCTTAGTTCCCTGCTCTGGAGCTTTAATAAAGGCAGGGCTGGCAGGAGTGATAGCTCCATCCTGTGGTTTCAGCAGGGGGAAAGGCAGTGTTAGGTTCAACTTCTGCCATTGCTTTGGCCCCTCCAGAGTGAGAAGGTTTACTAGAGGAAAGCAAGAACTTGGGGTATCTCTCCTTCCTTCTGCTTTGTTGGTATCAGGGCATTCTAAAAATGCAACATGGTTGTCCATGTCGAATTGTTTCTGCTCCCATAGGCTCTGCTTGAGCAAGGGGCAGTACCACAGGCCATATTTCAACAAGCCAAAAATAATGGCTGTGATCTCTACAGGATCTTGGGAATTGCACAGCAACCAGATTTCAGGAAAAGGCTGTGTCCTGTCCATGATGGAGTCAGGACTGCAGTTTCTCCCCCCCCCCATCTTTTCACAGTTTGGCTCTTTACATGCCTGTTGCAGAAGCTCAGGCTTTACGTCCTGTGTCTGGTCATGTTAGGCTTTCCTCTCTTTCAGCCACAACACATGGATAACCTGCATAGACACACACTCCTAGCTTGTTTTTCCTTCTGTCCTCCAGTCACTCACAAACACCAGCTCCTCCAACCATCTCATTCCTGTAGCAGCCATCTTGGTTTAGGGAAGAATCTCTGCCCAGACAAGTCATTTGTGCTCTTCCATTAATGATATTCCATTGATTTACAAAGAGACTTGAAAATGTATAACACAACAGGTTTTTTTCAGAATAGGAAGGGCAGACCCTCTGCTGTTCCTTTGAACGCCTGGCTGCAATTAAAAGGGTATGAAAGCCTCCTGCTGTATGCTGTACCTGTGCAAAAAATGGCTACAATCAACACAAAATTGATAAAAGAGGGGCATTTTAAGTAAACTGCCATTTTTCAACAGGTCTGGCTGGATTTAATGGATCCTCCACGCTTGGTTAAATCTTCCGGATTTTATTAACACTTCGAACAGTGTGCCCTCTCTATGTTCTTCTCCGGCTTGTATAATTCCACAGCAGGCCAAACCTTCCTCTGCTCTTTCCTGCCTGTGGTCCTTGGAGTGTTATTGACTTTCAAGTGTGAATGGTTAATGGCCTTTGCCTTGCTCCTGCTCCTGCTCCTCATAGAGGGCTCTGTGTGCCTCGCTGCGCCTGAATGGCTGAGGGGTGCCAGGGGTGTGATTCTGCTTGGCCATCAAGCCCGTCTTTCAGCCGTGGCAATCTCTTCCCTGGAGTCTCCAGATGCTTCACAGCAAGCTTTGGAGTTTAGTAACCTGGAAGCAGCAACTTCCCCTTGCACCTCTACGTAGCAAGTTTTGCCCTGGCTGCATGGACACAAGGAGAAATGTGCAAATGCCAAACTCAGAGGTAGAACAGCTACCCGCAGATGTGGAAAACCAGATTCAGACCTTGAAACTACCCTATGAGGTTTGGGCAACCTTCCTCTTTCTGTTAGAGCATTTTCAGTCCTATCTAGCAAATGTTGCTTATGAAAGCCAAAGGTACCTCCGGGTGTGTCTGGACTCCAAGGGATATTTGTCACCCTATTCCTGCTTCCCTGGAAATCACAGATGGTGCAAAAGGGGCTCCATCTAGATCTGAGTGTGGGTTGCGGCCTTGCCGGTTACTAGGTCAGTGAGTAGAGCACACACTTTGCACGCAGAAGGTATCAGGTTCAGCCTCTGGCACCTACAACTAGGGCTTGGAAATGCTCCTGTATGAAGAGGTTACACAGTGTCTCCTCTAAATTGACCGTTCACTCTGATTTCTTTTGGTGGAGATTATACGAGTATGAGCATCCCTCTTGATCTGCTTGTGTGGAGGTTATACATCTTCCCATCAACCATTTGCCCCACAATTTTTTAGTTTAAAAAGTATTTTTTTTATTTAAAAAAATGAATTTGTTGTGTCAGATCACTTCAATCCACTTTAATTGCACAAACCCAAATTTCCAGTGTGTTATTGAATCCCTCCTTCAAAATACTGGCAGTCTGAAGAGTCGCTGTCAGTCAGTGTCAACCAGGGGAAGGGAACTTGCGGCTCTTCAGATGTTGTTGGACTCCATTTCCCATCAGCCTCAGCCAACATGGCCAGCAATGATGGTAGTAGTAGTTCAACAACATCTGGAGGGCCACAGGTCCTGATCCCCTGGGTATAGACCATGCTGAGCTCAATGGACCAGCAGCCCGACTTGGTGTTGGGCAGTTTCCTGTGTGACCTGCAGGGAAAAGTCTTGTGTGCTCTCAGCCCCTTAGAACAAGCTGTTTGAGCTGGCAAAGCACTATTGCAGCCTGCAAAGGCACATTTCAGACTGTGGGCACAGAGACTGCAGAGGTGTGAGACAAATGCCTGCGCTCGTCATCGCAACACAGTTTCCCATTTCAAAGCAAGCAAATCCATGGCAGGCTGAATGAGGGGGCTGGCCTGTAGCCAGGGAATGCAAATAATAAATAGCTGAATGGAAATCTGTGCAAATGTCTGTGTTTTGCCCGCTCCTGCTGATAGAGAGGTTGCGTAGTGTGAGAGGCAGCAGCAGAGAGGCTCTCTCTTTTAGATTACTGTACCCACCTGCCCACCCCCACCCCCCGGTGGCCTCTCTTGAAGCAGGTTGGAGCCTGAACATGGAGCCAGAATCCTTGAGACAGCACCTTGGAAAATGATCTCCTCATCAGGGCCAGAAACTGCAAGGCCTTTTTGGCTTTTTTGACCCACTTAGGCAGAGAGGGGCACCCAGCTGACTTTTGCTATGCCTAGATCAGTTGTAGTATGTAATGTGTCCTTGGGGGTATTCCTGCCATTAGGCCTGAATGATGTATTGGTACATCATCTCGAACCGGTTTGAGGTCCAGATTGTGATGGCGTTTTGACCGGGCTGTATATTGTGGGTGGGGCTGGCACCTTAACTCCCTTCTCTGGCCAAATGGGCAGGCTGCCTCCTTCCTCCCTGTGCTGGGCACTGGCAGGGGCAGGGACGGCTTCACCCCAGTGCCTTGCAGGGCCGGTGCTCCTTCCTTTTCAACATCATGATATATCACTAAATTGCAATGTACACCTGGTGATATGTCACAATGTTGAAAGCCTGATATCGCCTAGCCCTGCCTGCTGTGAACCCTTGTTGGCATGTCCTGCATGATGGTGATGATGCCGCCACTAACCTTGCACGCTTGGGGCTTGCGCAGCAGATAGTGCCACCTGCTGCGGTTTGCTAGGGTGCCTCTCTGCAGCCTTCCCATTGCCCATGTGCCATAATCCCCCTCAAGCCGCTTGTGCCAAGGATGCCGGAAGGGAGGGAGGAGGGGATAGAGGCTGGCTTTTAATGAGATGGAATTCACCCGTCAGAAATGTATGTGCTCCACATTTCCCACGTTACTGAGATGACATAAGGGAGTTTCCATGTGGAATGCTTCAGCTGTCGGTTGGGATCACAGAGGACGCCAGCTGCAGCATCGCCCCTGTTGGTTCCTGCTGCTCCTATTCTCTCTCACCACCCCTCTGCCCTCCACCTTCTGTGGAGAGCCTCTATAAACTTCCCAGAGGTGCAGCAGGGCAGAAAAGAAGTTCTTGGTTTGAAACAAGAACACAGAATAAGTCTTCTTAGTAGCCTTCCCCCCTCTCACTGCCCCAACCCCAGAAGCAGCATGGCTGTTGCTTCAAGGTAGTAACTAAAGAGCCTCAAAACGCTGAGTGTCGTCACCGTGAAGCATATGTGACAGGTGTGGGTGTGCGGCATGGAAAGAATTGCCTGTTGTGTCTCAGTATGTAGAATCTTTGCATTCAATCTTATATCGTTCGCTCGCCAGGGAGCGCAGTTTGCTGTCTCCATCAGGGCCTTTTCAACCTCTTCTCCAGAACTGACATGTCAAAAAACTACTTGGTGAGGAGGGGGTGGGGAATGGAAGAGGCCTTTCCCTCCTCCTCTTCCTCTCCCTTTTCCTCCTTTCTTTTCACCTGGATGAGGGGGCCTTGAGTTGTCGCCCTTCCGTAGTGTTGTGCTTTGAGCAGTGGCCTTGGCGAGAAGGGGCATCTGGGTGGGCCTGGCTTTGTTCTTGTTGTCTTCACCCACCTAATTGAGAACCAGAATCTGAAATGCAGCCCAGGAAGTAGCCGAAAAGGGCAGCATCGATATGGCTGCAGCAGCCGCTGGTGTGCCGTCTGTGTGACATTCCTTTCATGCAAGCTCTTTTTCAGATTTCCCCAGGCCACAAAGAAACAAAATGAAAAGAAAACCCAAGCTACCTTGCCAGGCTAATCGAAAGCAGGCCTGCTAGTAGCCAGCCGTTTCCTTTTGGACTCCTGCATGAGAGGAGTCAGGCATGAGCCAGTGAGATGTCAGGGCTTCTATTTCTGGAAAATGGCTCCTCCTTCCTCCTTTTTGGTCAAGGGAGCCAGACGTGTGTCTTTCTCTCTCTCTCTCTCTCTCTCTCTCTCTCTCTCTCTCTCTCTCTCTCTCTCCCCCCTTCCTGCTTGCTGCTGTAAAGTGTGTGTGTTTGGGGGCAGGCAGTCACTGGTGGGCTCTTCCCTCACTCTCTTCCTTGATACATCTCTTTCTTCCTGGCTGCTGCTGCTTCTTTTCCTAGAAAACTTTCCAGACTGCGTCTGCTTTTTATAGTATTGATCTTCACTCCTGATCTGCTAAACACAGAGCAGTTTTTTAAGGAACCCTGTTGATAAAAGTCACACAAGCCAGGTCAGAGTTTCCCTCCCTTTCATTCTGGGAGAGGAGGGAGCTTGCCTTCTCTTGGTCAGGTTGGAAGACCACACCCAACCAGAACGTGATGCTGTATCAGATACAAAGACTGTCCTCCAGGCTCCTAGAGCAGCAGGATTTACTATAAAGTAAATATTCCTCCACACCAACAAGATTTTCTTGAATCCAAGTCCAGCACCAGAATCCACATACTGTTTATTTTGTTCAGAGACTCCAGTCACTGGCATGATGGTTTTAAGCCATGGACATATCTACCTCCTGACCCCTTAGCCTTCTTGCAGAGACTTGGAATGTCTCCTCAGAAGTACGGGAAAGGTCTGTGAAGATCTTCCTAATGGATTGTCTTGTGATAGGAAAAATGTGTAGAATCTCCTTAAAATTACTGGGTCTGGCTGTCATTTTCAAAGTGGGCGAGTCTTGCACTTTGCAGATGGCAAGTTGGGGCTGCATTTTGGAGTGGCACATCTTGCTCACAGAATTTCTGGCTTTATTGCCACCCCTTGCCCAGTTTGGTCAATAGATGCAACATGTTAGGATTGCCCAGGTGGAGACTGTGGATGAAGTTTGTGCCCCTGTCCTCCGCTGGGCCTCTTAAAAATTAATCAGGTGGCATCTCCTGCTGAGATCAAGAATCTTCAGCATAGGTTGTTAACAATCAGCATGCCGACAAAGCAGGCAAGGCCATCAGAAAGCTGCTACCCCCTTCCTTCTGCTCTGTTGGAGATAGATCTGCTCCCTGATTTGATTGCCATTAAACATGTGCCTGGTCTCACCAGCAGGTTGACAGCACTGCTATTTTGAGCCCCCTTCCTGTTAGCGGGGAAGATGGGGCGGCTGTATTTTCCTTCAGGAGAGTGTCGGATGCCCTCAGGCAGTATTTACAGATGCCACTTCTGATTATTTGATGGCAAAGTGTTTTGTCGGTGCAGGAGCGAAGGACAGCTTGTGATGGGCCTGCAGAGGCCCTTCAGTCCTCTCTGCAGAGGAAAGGGGAGATCCTCACATCTGTCTCTGTGTGGAGTAGGGAGCAAAGAAGTGTCAGGAATTTGCACTCCTGTTCTAAAGTGGTGTTCACAAGGAGCACCTTTATTGTTCAGATTTATATGTTGCCAGACTAATCCTAATGGGGCCCTCAAGTTATGCACACAAAAAATGAAATAAAAACAAGGTTAAAGTCCACAGGTGCTCCAGTTCCAGCCAGTAGCATATCAGAAGCGCAGATCAAAAATGCAAATCAGCTTGCCATACAAAAAGCACGTTCTAGGTAGTGAATTCCACAGAATAGGGAAGCATGCTGAGTGGGCGCTTCTTGATCCAGAAGGCCTTTGTGGGTGCTCAGAGAGCAGGACTTTTGTCTGGTGAGCTGTTAACGTATGGGAGGATCTGATCCCTGAAGAAACCTGGAGTTGGAACCTTTAGGGCTTTAATAGTTAGAGCAAGTCCATCAGTGTCAGGGTGATGGGTTTCTTCCAATTGGCATCCGTTGAGAGCTGAAGTTTCCAAATATTCTACAAAGACAGCCCTGCACACAACGCATTAGAGTCCAAAGAAGAAGTTGCCAGAGGATGTATAAAACTGAGAAAAATAGGAAAGAGCACATTTGCAAAGCCACAACCAGCCACCAAGGCTGCCTAGAGACACAGCTAAATCAAAGAGCATTTATCCCAACTGTTCATCTGGACCCCAGGCAGCCCTCCTCTTTGCCCCTAACCCCCATGTTTAGTAGAGTGCCCCCCTTCCTACAGCTTCTCTTCTGGGTGGAGTTGGTTTGCCCTGTTTCGGCCCATGACAACTTCTCAGGGAAGCCAATGAAAAGGAGAAACAGAACGGTGTACCTTCTCAACACAACGTCAGCAAATTCTGGACTGATTTGCAGCAATGCTGTTTTTGACCTCACAGTCGCTAATGGAATTGCCTAGCGAACATGAGAAGAAAGGAGGCTGGCCTCTGAACTGGCCAGAGGAATAGCAGCCATGAGCGGGTGGGCACAGGATGAGGAGGGCACCACCAGCAAGGAAGGTCAGCCTGGCCTGGCTTACAACTCACCACTTAGTTCTGGCCAGTATCAGTCTGATCTTTCTCATGCTTTTCCCTCCACCCACACTCAGGTGCCCTGTGTTTTTAGTCTGTGAGCCTGAGAGCAGGGTCTGTGTTTTCAGAGACCCATCTTTATCTGAAAAATGAGCTGAGAAATATATAATAAAATGGAGTTCAGGTAAGAATTGCCTTTCCATTCCAGAACTCAAGGTCATCCCTTATAATACTGGGTAAAGTTTTTGTGCTTCATGCTTAGAGTCCAGCTCTGACTGGGGCCAGCCTATGCATCCCATCCCTTTGATGGGAGGGAGGAGACACATAATTGAGCCATGTATCTTGTTTTGGATTGTTCCACTGAACTGTGGCCTGTGCACACTTGCCACTGCGGCACAAGCAGAATGCTGCAGCTTCGGGTGACTTAAACATCTGAGCAAATACTGTATCTTCGTTTCCTAGGGAATAGTTTCCCCAATCTCAAGAGCATGCCCTAATCATGTTTGTGGGGTGTTGGTCTCGATAGGACTCGGAGCCCCATTAACACCATTTCTCTCCCAAGTCTCTCTGAGAGAGATTAAAGGGAGCTGCATATGCAAACCTTGGTGCTTGTGCTCTACAATCTCTTGCTGAATCACCCTCTTTCAGACTTGAAGCTGTTCCTGCAGTAAGAGCCCATTGGGTGCTGATTCTGAGAATCCCGCCCCTGCCTCCCAAGGAAGCAGCTGACAACAAGACTCTTGCAAGCTGCTGCTAGTGGAGTGGAACCCTCTGATGGCGTTGGGGGCCTGGGAGGGGGCGAAGCCTTGCTTAGCGATGAGCTTGGAGAGGCAAAGCCCCCTTGAGTTGGCTCCCTTCCCAACTCTCTGGAGCTGTATCCCAAAGTTGGAGGCCTACTTTTTCAAAGCATGTCTCTGCAATTTAAATGGTCTTTGACAAGAAAATCTTAATGAGTGTCAATGCACTAGGGGAGCGGGGTGGGGGTGATTTCTCCAGAGTTTCTGTTTGGGACTGATTGAATGACTATTCTTGGACTTGAGCAGAGGCCTTGAAATGAATTATTATTCTGTGCTGGAAATAGATCAAAACCAGAGCTTTAGAGCCTTTAGAAGGGCTGAAAGAGAAAATTGATCAAGTCTCCCTCGCCTGGGGTAACTCGGGTTGCCGTTTCCCATGTCCTTTGAATGCACAGAGCTGTGAAGCCAAGCTTGTTAAAGGAGGCAGCAGCGGTAGCGGCATTAGCACTGGGCTTTGTGTCAGGCGTCCTCAGGCAAACCCTACAGTGCCACCACCGCAGGCTTGGCAGGGAGAAAGAGGGAGCCCATAGAATCAAAACAAACACGGAGGGAAATCTGGCGCTCGGTTTCCAGTGCAGAAGACCTTGGGGGTTCCTGGAGAGGTTAAGCAGAGCATTCCTGCTGTGACTTGCTGAGTCCCTGTGAAAAAGCTCCAGAAAAGGTCAGCAAGGCTGGGGCTGGGTGGGCTCTGAGCAGATATATTGGTAAATCAGAACCACCAGATTTGCAGCACATCCTTGGGAATTGGAGACAGGGTGCAACACAGGTGAACCTCTGCTGGCTTTCTGCTTTGAAAGCGGGGCATTTCCCTCCCTGCACAAATAACTTTGCAATCACCTAGCACACCTTCCAGATATATCATTACTGCCACCACAGGGAGCCTTTACTGGAATCGTGGGGAATAAATATTTATTCAAATTTTAAAAAAAAACTGATAGAAGGGAAACGAAGGATGAAGATAATGCCACATGCAAGGTTTGTTTGTTTGTTTGTTTGCATTTTCCTACCTTACACTTGCTTTGAACTCAAGGTCATTTGTGAAAGAACAAGGGTTTGACCTCAGCCCTCCACTCTGTCTGGAAAGCTTGAAATTGCTTGTGTTAATCCAGAACAGATTGGTCTGGGGTGAGGGTGGGGGCGCTGCCTGATGTGTCCCAGAGAGCGAGTTGGAAGGAAGAGAAACTAGGTGAGGCAGCTGTTGCTGCTGCTGCTATGTGTGTGTGAATGGGGCCTGTAATAAAAAAGCTGCAATATGGAGCACTGCTCTCTTAGGATACTCATTTTTCTCTGTCTTCCATTCTGGTTTCCCCTTTCCAACAGGCAACCTAGTATTCCATGGCCTCTGAGTGAGCTTACATCATTGGGCTGTTGGGGGTCATTCTTTCTCTTCTCCCCTAAGTGTTTTTTCCTTCATAATATGTGTTATACCTTTGCAAGACCTAGGGGTATTCCCCAGAGCATTTTAATTTCTCCTTTGTTCCTCAGTGACCCTGTTTGCTAAAACCCCATTGGCACTCACCAGCTGAGTTCGCTGTTAGAAGGAGCGATGGGGCTTCTTCCCTAAGGGGCAAGTTCAGTCTTGGCCTACTGGGTGACAATGCTGATAGGAAGGAGAACACCTTTGTAAAGGCTTGCTGCAGAGGATGGGGCCAGGCACTTGTTGCATCCTAGATTCTCACCCAAGATGATTGTCTTTGATATTTGGGGATTGTGGTGGTGGTATCCCACCCGCCCACCCACCCACCCTCCAAATTCACAGCAACCCTCTTTGTTGGTCAACTCCTAATCTCCATTTTTTGGTCCCATGCAGGCAACTCTGTCTTCTCCTGAATGCTGAGAACATCTTTCACTCAATGGCTGACATCCTGCTGCGGGAGGAAGACCTCAAGTTTGCCTCGACAATGGTCCACACCCTCAACACCATCCTCCTGACTTCTTCTGAGCTCTTCCAGCTGAGGAACCAACTTAAGGATCTGAAGACGGCGGTATGTTGCACCTGAGAAGATGTGTCTGTGACTTTGCTGGGCTGTGCAGCCTCTTTCTCCACCCACCCTTGAAGTGACTTGGGCACTGCATGCTGGAGCTCAGGCGGGCATCAACACACCCACCCACCCACCCTGTTTTTTAAAGCTGTCCAGGTTGGTTGTCGCCACTGCCTCTCACAGGAGTGAAATCAGAACATGAGAAGAACATCCACTTTTCCCCTTCCTTGCCTTCCTGGCATCAGCTGGCCATATGCAATTTTCAGCTGTTTTCTGCTACCAGCAGGACAGAAAACATAAATTTAACAAAGCCCCCCGGGGCGGGGGCAGGCT
Source organism: Podarcis filfolensis (assembly GCF_964270895.1). Taxonomy (NCBI): domain Eukaryota; kingdom Metazoa; phylum Chordata; class Lepidosauria; order Squamata; family Lacertidae; genus Podarcis; species Podarcis filfolensis. The sequence continues at coordinate 52,434,124 of NC_139611.1, read as the reverse complement.
GTGAATGCCGGATCATGTGCCACTCTACCATAAGTGGCACACATGGTGGTCCTGCTGTGCTTGGCAGTGCTGAACCCCTGCCACCAGGACATCTGGCTCTGCATTGTTGCAGGAGGTGACCCCTTTTCCCACCCTGCTACCTAGTTTTGGGGCCTCTGTTTTGCTGGAGTTGCCTTTGGTTCCCAAGAGCGGACTTGGGAGTGGTGTGTGGAGGTGCCAGTCAACTCCTCTTACTTTTTTGTCTCCCCAGGAGAGCCGCAACCTGTTCTGCTGCCTGTACCGTTCCTGGTGCCACAACCCTGTGACCACCGTCTCCCTCTGCTTCCTCACTCAGAACTACAAGCATGCCTATGACCTCATCCAGAAGTTGTATCCTTCTAGCATGGGGAGGGAGGGAAGGTACATGAGACGGCGGCTGTCTGCACTGTGGCGTCTAAGCAGGCCTCGGAAGCTGCTGCCTCTTGGCCCATAAAATACGGCAGTGAACTCGGGCTGCCAATTAGAAGTGGTCAGCCCCAAGGTCCTTTACATTGCGGAAGGGATCTTCATTTTCTGAGATTCACCATTGCACATCATGATAGCAGCAGAGACCAGAACAGCTCCTATGGCTGGAAAAGTGTCTCAGATAAAAGAGCTCAAAAGTCGTAAGGATGTTGGGAGATGATGGATGATGTACAGGACTGGATGTGCTCCCTGCCTCTCTCCCTCACCAGACGGATCTCACATAATTCAGTGCAATGTTTCTCAAACTGGGGTCCTCAGCTGTTGTTGGACTGCAACTCCCATCATCCCTGACCACTGGTCCTGCTAGCTGGGGGTGATGGGAGTTGTAGTCCAACAACAGCTGGGGACCCAAGTCTGAGAAACACTGCGGGTTTGGTCATCTTAAAATTGGCATAGTGCAGAAACAGAGGAAAGCAGAGGGCGAATGGGGGCAGAAGAGACAGCAGAGCATCGTTTCAATTACACATCCTTTGGCTTAGCTGCAGTAGGATATTATTTTGGAGATTTATATCCTGCCTTGGATTGATCCTCAAAGCAGCTTACAATAGATTGCAGTAACACAGAGAGAAACCTAAAGCTCCCAGCCATGCAGAGCATTGACCACTGAGCACGTGGCACAACTTGCTGGTTAGGACTTCCAGGAAAAGGGGAGGTTTGAGAAGAGCCTATTTGTAGCATTCGCACAGTTCTCAGCTAAGGCCAGTTTCACACCTAATGCTGCTGGGGGGTGCTGGGGGTGCAAACCGCCAGGCCCCGTTACATGGGGCTGCTTTTTGTCTGAAGTCTCTCCTATGTGCTTTGAACCATGTTTTAAAATTCATGGCAAACTCATCTTCAGACTTCTAAAAATTATATTATTGGGCATAAACAGAGTACTACAGGCTGTATGTGCATGACCAATCTCTTAGGTACACACAAGTTCAGATTCTCTTTTAAGAGCACTTGGAGTCTATTAAAATTGCAATAATTTTAATCTTACTAAGTTTATCACCACCATTAACTTTTAATCCGCTAGAGCAGCCTTCGCCTACCTAGGACACTCCAGACATTTTGGACTGCAACTCCCATCAGCTCCCCAGACAGCACCAGGTTGGCGAAGGCTACACTAGACTGTGTACATTTAGATTTTTGCTGTTACCACTGACCTGCTTCTGCCACAAAAATTTTGAACATGGGCCTGCCTTAGCAGAAACTGTCCGTTCCCAGGATTTTTTTCCCAACAATGAGGATTAAACAGCTTCTCTGTTTTTAGCTCATGTTTCCATGTTGAGAAGGCGGGAACAGTCAGATCTGGCAGAATAATCCACATTTTGTGCTTAGCATTGGAAAAGTGGCCTGCGGGTAGGCAAGGGTGGAGGGAGTTTCTTCCAGGAAGGCCTCTCTGTGTCTCTGTACGAGCCCCATCAAAAGGCAGTGGTGTTTTGCAAGCGCCTTCATCATGCCATCTTCAAAGCCAGGAGCTTAAGAGAAGAAGCTTGTTCATCCTCTCTCTGGTCTTTGGCTTTGTAGGGCAGCGTGGTGTTAGGCTGTGTGGCTTCTGCCCACCCCCCTGCCTAGTGCCTTCCAGATGTTTTAGACTACAAATCCCATCAGCCCCTGCCAGCATGGGCAGATTAGGCTCCTTAACAGCCGTGCTCAGTGGTGACCTGGAGGTCACAGTGGATTTCCTGATTGAGGTTGACAAGCTGGTCCAGTTGATCGAGTGTCCGATTTTTACATGTAAGCTCCCTTTCACTCTCGCTGAAGTGTGTATGTGTGTGCGCTCGCATTCGCAGGAGGGTTTGGGGGGCTTTGCACTTTGTGGTGCATTAGCATTGACACACGTACCCGAGGCCCCTCTCCTCCCCCACTCCCTCATTGCAACTGGCGATGTGGCCCAAATAAATAGAGCAGAAGTTATGAGCCTCTTTGCTGTGAGACCTTCTGGCTCATGTGCCCATTAGGGCCATCCAAAAGCAGCAGCAGCATTGCAGTGGATAGGGAGCAGAATGTAGGTTAGGGACACAAACTGCATTTGCTCAGGGGAGACCAAGGGAAACGGGGGATGAAAAACCAGCCCCAGGGGGGAAGGTGGGAGGAACTGAGTGGGTCTGCTCTGGAGAAGAAAAGGATAACATACTTCAAGTCCCTGAAGGCCCCCTGCATAAGAGAAGTGGAGAGCCTTCTTCGCTGCTGCTGCTGCTGCTGCTGCCCCAGAGAGGACAGAGACTTGTTCACATGGGCTTAAGTAATAGGTGGGTAGCTATTAGCTGAACATTAAGAGGCTTGCTGGGAAGAGCTGTTGGACAAGGCGATTGCAGGGTGGGGTGGAGGCCCTCCTTAGCTGTCTTCCTTCAAGCAAAGGCTACTAGCCACAGTGGCCACGCTCTGCCTTCCACAGCTGGAGGCAGTCATGCTTCTGAATATTGGTTTGCTGGGAACCACAAGAGATGAGAGTGCTCTTGTGCTCAGGTCCTGCTTGCAGTTTTCCTATAGGCATCTGGGTGGCCATGGTGAGAACAGGATGCTGAACTAGACAGATTGTTTCCCTGATCCAACAGGCTCTTCTTATGTTCTCAGAGGCTGGACAAATCCCTCTTTGATCTGCTGGGGATGGAGGCTCCAGCTCTCAGTCTCCTGCATTGAGCAGGCAAGGGGTTGGACTACTAGGTAGCCTATAGTCCCCCACAAAAAAAGACCCTTTTTGAGTCCAACCTTTGCGTTGGAGGGTGGGTGTGGAAACCCAGGTGACAAGTTCCACTTAGGAATGTGCTTCTGAGCTATCTGTTGCTACAGAAAAGAGAGCTTCAGCAGCAGAAACAACAATTTCTCCCACTCCTGCTGAACCGTGTGACCTTGTACCATGCCCTCCAGAGTTTTCCTTTCCATGCAGCTGCAGTAGCCACCAGTGTAGTGGATGTCAACACAGGAGCCACTTGCAGTGATGGTTGCAAGGAGCTTCTGTTCCATGCAGAAGCCCCACCTCGTTCTTTTGAATTGCTGGGATCTTCACTGGGGGTGGGGCACTGCTGTCTCCCACCCATGCCTGCCCAACTGGGCTGTTGCAAGGCAACTATCTCACTCTGGAGGGGACCTGCAAGGCAATCTGGAGCACCACCCTGGCCTACACCAAGGTCCCCTTTTCCAAATAAAGCCTCTCCTGCCTGCTGCCCCTCATAAGAAGAGCTCTGCAGCTGGATCAGGCCAAAGGAGGCCCATCTAGTCCAGCATTCTGTTCTCACAGCAGCCATCAAGTTGCTTCAGTGGAAAGTCCACAGCTGCACTCTTTCCATGTGATTCCCAGCAACTGGTATTCAGAAGCAGGCTGCTTCTGATTCTGGAGCTAGTAAGCAGCCATTGTGGCTCGGGGCCATTGATAGCCCTATCCTCCTCTGTGAATTTGTCTAATCTTTTAAAGCCATCCAAGTTGGTGGCCTTCACAACATCATGTGGAGCAGATTCCATAGTTTAACTGTACACTTGGTGAAGAAGAACTTTTCTTTGCCTCTCCTGAATCTCCCTCATTGGATCAGCCTCATTGGATCAGTTCTAGTATTATGGGAGAGGAAGAAAAAGATCTCCCTGTCCGCTTCCACCCTCCAGCTGCCTTCAAGGAAGGTGACACCACAGCTTCCCTTGGCAGCTCAAAACGCCCTTGCATTGTCCTGCTAGAACAACCACTCCATGTCCTTTAAACCCTTCACACCCTGTGACTTTTTTGCTATGGATACACTTGGCTACTGTGAGGTGAGCCTTTCAGGTGGCTCAACCTAAACTTATGTCCAGCCTGTCCTTGACTGTGTTGCCTTCTCCAGCTTTCAAGCCTCTCCTCTGATCTCCTCTTCCCTTGTCAACCTCCTTCATGAGCTCTACTACTCAGAACTTTAATGTCCCCTTTCCCCCTTTCTGGCAAGATAGCATTTGGTTGTTTTTCCTGTTGACCAGAACTCAGCTTGGTAGTCCCAAGGTAACAGTGCCAGTTGATGTGGGAAAAGGAAGCCAAGAAGCTTGTTCCCATGCAGACTATTGAGCCATTGATCAGGCTGTCGTGTGACCTTCTGAGTCAGCCCTTGGGCTCACATCCTGCCTGGACCTCACACTGTCTCCTGAACCTTTTGCTTCAATGGCAAACCTTTCTCCATCAGCTGGCTTTCCTGTTCCTATGATACCCCATAGAGCAGGTGTTAAACTCGTCAAATCCCTTTGCCTATGCTACCAAAGAGACATGCATGCACACAACACTCCTTCTTGCACAAAGGCAGTCCCACTGTGACTCTCCCCACCCCCCACCCCGACCCTCCAAGATTCATTACCATTTCACTGTCCAGTGTCCCTCTCCTATTTCTGGGTCTGAGTGGATGGGATGGCAGCATCTCTGTGCTTTCCATGGCAGAAAACTCCCCATTTTCCACCAGGGAGACACAAATGGTGTGATGGCATGTGGCTGCAAGCATGCATGCAAAAGGCAAGAAGATGGATGGAAGAGAAGGACTCAGAGGTTCTGTGCACCCTGCCTCTCCCTCCCTCCCTCCCTCCTTCCCCCTCTTTGGACAAAGGTCAGCAGCTTTCACAGCCCTGCTTACCCTTCCCTTCTTTGCTTGCAGATCTCCGCTTGCAGCTGCTGGACGTGAAGAACAACCCTTACCTCATCAAGGCTCTGTACGGGCTTCTGATGCTCCTGCCCCAGAGCAATGCCTTCCAGCTCCTCTCCCACCGCCTACAGTGCGTGCCCAACCCAGAACTCCTGCAAACAGCGTAAGTTGCCAACGCCTCTCTGGGGCATCCTTCAGAGCAACCTGTGACTTGCCCTACTTCCTTTGCCGCCTGCCTTACAAAGAGGCAGGGCTTCTGCAGAGGCTGTCTTGCTGCAGGACTGTCCAGCAACAAAGGGGTGGGGAGGACTCCCTGGGCACAGGAGAGCACGTATAAAATGCTATTTGTTGTTAGCAGGGCAGGGTGCACATTTTCAAGATAATAACACTAAGGCAACAATAATAATAATGCTATGATTTTTCTGTCCAGTACATGAGGCAGGAAGGTGTGGACTTATCCAGCAGGCTGCCTTGTTGTGGTACCATGAGGAGAGAAGCCATGTCTGTCTATGCCCCTCACCCTCTCTCCTGTGCAGCTGCTGCATTAAGCCCAGAGCTTTATGTTGGGTCAGGAGCTGGCCCCACTTGCTGGTTCTCCGCCATCACATTGGCCTTCCTTTCCTTCTAGCACACCTTATGGTGGCTTTGGCAGGACCTTCAGAGCTCTCTGCATCTGGCAAGTGCTGGTTGTGGAAGACTGGAGTTCTGGTTGGTTGATGGTGCTCGTTGATGGTGGGGTCAGCTGATCCTTAGGTGCAGATCTGCTTGTGGACTTGTATGGATGCACTCCGTCAGGGCCTGTGTTTTTAATGGACAGCACTTCCCATGACAGTTTCTGTTTGTTAGGAGAAGGAGTGTCTGTTGGCCCCGTGACTCATGTAGGCTGGCTGGAGTAAGAGAAGGAACAGTAGTTCATTTTCAACAGCAATGATGGAGCGTCCGCCTGGCCTGGCACCACTACTGGGTATTCCTGTGTGTGCCGACAGTGCCCAGCTCTGACTTCAGCACATGGTGCTGCGGGAAGTAGAAGGATCCCTGTGCATGGCCCACCTCCTGCCAGCCAGCCATGCCTCCCCCCACCCCCAGGCAAACATAATTTGCATGGGATTTCTAGCCTGGGCTCTGCCTTAAGTTGAAGCTTCCCTGCTGGCCTTTCCTGCCCCTTGAGCTTGTCACCTTCAGGCCCAGCTGAGGCCCACGTCTATTGCCATTCAGACTTCTTGCAGAGTCCCTCTGTGTGGTGGTGGTGGTGGTGACTGGCCTCTTGCCTCTCTTTCCCCCTTGGCAGAGAGGCTATAAGGGAGCAGCGATCTGAACCGTCCAGTTTTCTTCTGTGGCTCTTCTGCTCCAGGGGCTGTAGTCTTTGAGTTGGGTGGGGGGCTGCAACTCTCAGCAGGCAAAATCCCCAAGGGTGTGCCAAGAGCCGTTCCTGGAGCTGTTTTGTGAGAGGACTTCAGGTCCATCCTCCTTACCCTGCACAGTGAAGCACTTTTTGAGTTTTGTCTATATTTGGTCAGCCTCGGAGGGCTGTGCCTCATCCACAGGCATTTGGCATCTGGGATGGAAACTTTCCCTTGTGGTATTGCCATGGAAACAAGCAGAGCCATGGAGGAGATGGGAAGGAGCCCGTTCCCATCAGCGTGCCAGGGGAGCTTGTTTAGGTCTCCTTGGGGATCCTGCATGAACCGCAGGCAGCAAGAAGCCAGCTCTTTCCTCCTCCTTCTCCAGGCGCAGAGTGCCTGCTCTTGAGGCTGTTGTCTGGCAGGGCAAGGCAGGGTGAGCCACCAGCTGTCCCCTCCCCTTTTCTCCTCTTCCCTTCGGGTACAGCAGCTGCATTTGGAAGGCTCCTTCCCTTTCAGGAGAGCTTTCTCTTTGCCGGACTCTTAGGATTCTTGCATAGAAGGGCAGCAGCTTTTTGTGCTGCTGTTTTTCAAAGAAGCCCAGTGCATCGAGTCCATGTCCAAAGATCCATTAAAAAAAAAAATGCCTAAACCAGGGAGCCAGGTGTTGGTGTTGGACTCCAAATCCCATCAGCCCCAACAGCCAGTATGGCATCACATAGCCAGGAATGATGGGAGTTGGGAGTCCAGCAATACCACCTAGAAATGGTTCATTCTGGAAATGGCTCCAGGAGAGGCTGCACGTCTACTCCCCTCTTCATATCTTCAAAATCTGCTCTGTTTCATGGGCAAGTTGCTGCTGTGCGGCTGCTGTGAATGCAGGTCGCTGACCCTCTTCGTGTGGGCTTTGGGCCAAGAGTAGTGACAACTGCTGGGGCCCTTCCCCCACCCCCCACCCTGGCTCTATGAAGGCTGCAGCAGGAAGGGCTCTTGCTTCCTGGAAGGCCCTTGTGTCAGAGTCTCCTGAGCTGGCCAAGAAAGGGTGGGGTGGAAGGAAGGCGCTCTGGCCCTGGGGCAAAGATGAGAGTGAGGGGTGGTCAGTCTTCTTTAGCCTGTAAATGACCACGAGGGCCTTCCTTGTCAGTTGTGTGTAGGGGAGACCTGTAGGAAAATAGCAAGCCATTTAAGTAACAGGAAAAGTGAGAGTGGCTGTGTGGATTTTACCAGGGTAGGGGGTGGGGGTGGGGAGATGTCTGCCTCTCCCCCATTTCTTTAATGTCAGTTCCTGCCCCAGATTGGTGTCACTGTGACACAGCCCCATTCCACCCCCAGGCTTGGGGGTCCTGGAGGGTCACTTTGCGTGTGAGCTGTTCTCTTCTGTGTATTTTCTATGCCGTTTTTCTCCCATGACTGCTGAATATTCGGAGCTGTCAGACAGACTGAACATCTGATTAACTGTGACCTACATTCCATTAAACATTGGCAGTGACTTTCATAACAAATGCAGCTGAAAAGCATCCCCTCCCCGAATTAGCTGGAGATGGGCAGCATTAACTTGCCTTCCTACTGCCCCCCAACCCTTCCCTGGTGCTTTTTCCATTTCATTGCAGGGATCAGGTAGCAAATCTCTTCCCAAATTGCTCCTTTTGCAGAAAGAAGAGTTCTGCACTGACCGGGAGAGGGGAGGGAAGGGGGACCTTTTTGACCCAGAGGGCAAGTTCATTATCTCCCCACACCCCCAGGGCCCAACTTTGCCAGTTGGCAAAGGTGACCACCCACCAGTCAATCGCTTGATGTCATTAGAAGCCCTAATTGAATCACCAAGACAGAGGCTGTTTGAGGAGATGGTGTTCCAGATCTTCTAGGTGGGTTCACACGCCTCTTGAGGAATCGTGTGTGCAGATTGTTGGAGCTTATTGATCTAGCTGCTGCCACTATAGAAGCACAAGGGACCTCAGTGGCACATCTTGTCTTTCGCCAGCTTTGTGTGCCAGCCTCTCCTGACAAAGAGTCTAGCCAGAGATATTTATGCTCCTGTAATCTTCTGTTTAGACTAGTGCTGTGCCCTACATGTGGGGCTGCCCTTGAAGATGGGTCAGCTGCTGTAGCTAGTACAGAATGCAGCTATTTTGTGATTTCACCCCCCTCTCCCTTCTAAAGCAGTATTTGAATTATTTTGTTTGGCCTGGAAAAGAGGGGAGATATGATAGCCATCATCAAATATCTAAAGGGCCGTCACATGGAAGATGGAGCAAGCTTGTTTTCTCCTGCTCCAGAGGCTAGGACTCAAACCAATGGATTCGAGTTACAAGAAAGGAGATTCCAGCTAAACATAAGGAAGAATTTTCTGACAGTAAGCACTGTTCAATGGTGGAACAGACTCCCTTGGGAGGTTGGGGACTCTCTTTTTAATTATTAATATTTTTTATTAAATTTTCAAATTTTACATTTCAAATTAAACTTGTTTTATTATACCATACATTCATTTACTTCCCTCCCTCCCTTTCCAAGGTTCATTTAACTTATCCACCATTCCTGCATATTTTAATATATCCAACTAATTTAATTTTCCTATCTTATATCAGTTCAAAATATGTTATATTGTTGAATTACTTTAATACTGCCAGCATTTTTAACTGTGCACAATTATTTTCAATATACTTGACAAAAAAATTCCACTCCTCTTTAAATACCTGTTCTTCTTGTTCTCATATTCTACTTATTAGGCCTGCTAATTCTGCATATTCTATCATCTTAAGTTGCCAGTCTTCCTTACTAGGGACTTCTCTCACTTTCCATTTTTGGGCTAACAAGATCCGAGCCGCTGTTGTTGCGTACATGAATAAGTTCTTCTGACTCCTGGAAACCTCTTTCTGAATAATTTCTAACAGAAATGACGCTACCTTTTTTTTTTTTTGAAAGTTGTTTTAAACATCTTTTTCATCTCATTATATATCATTTCCCAGTATACTTTAACTTTTTTGCATATCCACCACATATGGAAAAGAGTTTCTTCTACTTCTTTGCATTTCCAACACAAGTCCGATTCCACCTTATACATCTTAGCCAATCTACTCGGAGTTAAATACCATCTATGGATCATTTTCATATAATTCTCTTTTCAGTGTGTAGCATGCAGTAAATTTCAGATAGCTTTTCCCAAAGTTTCTCCCAGAGGTTTACGTCTATATTATATCCTATATCCATTGCCCAGTGAGTCATTGATTCTTTAATCAGCTCATCTTTTGTTTCCCATTCCAATAATAGTGTATACATTTTGGACAATAATTTTTCCTTGTTCGTCAATAACTCTTTTTTCGAACAGAGAGCTTTTTAAAAAACCCACAATTTTTCTTATCTAATTTAAACATATCATGTAATTGGTGATACAGAAGCCAATCAGTAACTTGGCTCCTTACTTCTTCCAGTGGTTTCAGTCCGGGTTTGTTCCTCGAAAAGTCCAACAAATCTCTATAGGTCACCCACCACCTATCCATGTTTATTCTTTTAATTGTAATTGTTTCAATTGGCGACAACCATAGGGGTTGCAATGCCTGGCATCCTCCAAGTCTTTCCATCCCTTTGGAACCCCATCCTCTCTACCTCCCACTTCTTGCAACATCCTTCTGCTGGTTGCCAAGGACTAAACTCTTCCATCATGACATTTCACTTCTTTCCTTGTGGAAAATGAATTTCCAAGGCAGTTGTTGCTGCTGCTGCTGCATTGAATCCAGGGGAAAAGGCGGATAGAACTGGAGAAGTGCTCTCTTTCTTGGACCAGCTTAGGTCAGCAGCAGTTTGGAGGTCTCTTTTGACTTGCTGAAAGAGAGTGTCTGGTGGGGATTTGCGAAGTTGATAACTGTTAACAGCAGGTTTTGTTTTGTTTGGAGCTGGCCCTGTATACGCTATGGGTGTGCACAGCACACACACACACACACAGAGAGAGAGAGAGAGAGAGAGAGAAAGCCAGATCTGAATCAAAAGCATCCTCACCCTGCAATCATAGCAGGTTAGGCAAATCTGACCAGTTTGCTTGCTCTGCTTCCAGTGTTTCAAAGCATGTGCTTTCTTTGGGGGCAGTGGGCAAGGGCTCATGTAAAGGAAGGGCTGATCAGTGACAGATTAGCCGGGGAAGAGGGCAAAGTGCTTTGAACTGTTGTGCAGGAGGAGCAGGAAGGTAGCCACTGACCAACAACACTTCTCTTAAACTCTCTTGCAACTTTTGAGATTACAGCACAGTATCCCCAACAGGCTTGTAGAGCAAGGACTGGAGACAAGAGATGCCACATTTTTGCCAGGTTCTGCTCTTGCCCAGCAATTCTAGGGACAAGTAGGCCCCATCTGGAGCCCATTGTGGTCCTACTGACCAGGGTCAGTGCTCCAGAACAAGGAAGGTGCTGGCTGCCTCCGGTGAAGGGGGCGAGAGCTGATGAAAAACCCCAATTCGTTTCCCAATTGCATTTTGCTATAGAAATCTCTCTTTAACTCTCTCTGAAACTAAGGCTGTGGTCCTGGGCACATCCAGGCCATAGAATTCAGCTGCACTTCCAAACATGCATAAAATGAGACTACCCCTTTCCAGTTATGTTGTTGTTTAGTCGTTTAGTCGTGTCCGACTCTTCGTGACCCCATGGACCAGAGCACACCAGGTTTCCAGTTATATCATTTACCAAATATTAGATAGAAACACTAATATTTCCAATAATTTAGTTCAGTTGCCTAATCACAAATATTTATTTATTCCATGAAATTTATGTGCTGCTTGATTGTAAACCACAAAACACCTCAGAGTGGTTTACAAAAAAGACAAACTTGTAAGATTTTGTAACAATATTATATGCAAGGAGTTGCAAAGTATTATAACATTGCAAGGACTCTTATTTAGTCCAGTGTCCTTTGCATAATTAAGTACATGAGCTATCATTGCAAGGTGTATCTGCCTATTTTAAGGTATTATGCAACCCCCTGCGCAGATGGACCCCCTTCCTCCATCCCATCCCATTTGCCTTTAGGCCCTAAATGAGGTTTGCTTTTGTCAAACTGTCCTCCTACTTTCCTCTTAGCAACTGGTAATGTTTATGAACATTCTGTGACATTACAGCTAATCAGCCAGTGATTGTAGACAAGTGTCTACTAACAGCCGGTTTTTAGCCTATAAACCTGTTCGCATCTACGCCAGTTTTGGTTTACATCACTCCTGTGTTTCATATTCCCCTCAATTTTGGAGAAAGCAGGAGGGTGTGCGCTCAGAGTGCGCTCAATTCTGCGCTCGGTTCGGTGTTTGTCACCAAACACAGATTCAGCCATTTGCTTTACAGTGCAATCCTAAGCATGCTTACTTAGAACGATTCACCACTATTAAGCCAACCTACTATGGGAGCAGAGCTGTGGACATGAGTGTGCTAGCTTGTATCTGCTGTAAGCCTTCCTAGAGACAGCTGCCTTTGAGCTGGCAAATGGAGGGAGATCTTCTTGTGATACTGCTCCCTGATGAAGGCCTGTAATTCCTGGAATCTGGTTGGCAGCTCAAGCAGCCCTGTTGCTGCTGCCTCTTATTCCAGCTGTTGTTCCTGCATCTACCCCCCACCCACCCCCCGTCTTGCCTGCCTTCCCATCCCACTTGCAGTTCCAGGGTGCTGAGCCACAGAGCACCAACCACTGGGCTGTCCGCTTACCAAAGGGAGAGGGGTGCAAACAGGAAATTCTTTGCAGTTTGAGCAGAGCTCAGGCACTGGGCTTTGTCTCCAAATACACCCTGGATTAGTCACACCAAAAGGGCAGGCTAGGATAAAGAGCCCTTCTTGCCCCATTATGAATGTTGGGAGCTTGTAGGAAGCAGAGAGGACGAGATTCAAACTGCCCAGGTCAGATACAGGGTTGGCATTTTGTCTTGGCTGTGAGACCTACACAATTGTCCTATGAGGAAACACAGCATCCTTGCACGTACATGTCATTCCTGGCATTTGTGGGGAGCCATGGAGGGAAACCTCTTTGCTCCCCTCCCTCTTGATAGGGAGGGAGGGTTGGTTGGCTGCAAATTTCTCTGCTTGAGGCTGTGATGGGTGATCCAGCCAAGGTCCTTTTTTCAAACTATCTAGGTTGTAATGGTAGCTTTTAAGGGCTTCCTCAGTGAGAAGATAAGTGAAGGCGGACAGGACACTGCTCACATGTCTGCTTCCATCTTCCCCTGCAATCTGCAACCACAGGGGAGTTTTTGGGTGTATATGGTTTGCAATAAACTAGTTCATGCCACGTGAACTGATTGCATGCCCCAGAACAATCTACAGAGCACAAGGAGAGGTTCCTCAGCATGCTGCCCTGGGATAAATATTATGAAGATAAATATTATGAAGGGCAGTCCACAAATGTCGTGAACGAAAACAAAGCAAAATACAAGTCAGTTGGGAGGATCTTGGAGACCTCCATGTTGAAAACAGCCCTTGTACATTTCTGATTCAGAAAACCAATCTTTTTCAAGAACGTGATTGGCTTTGAATGAAGGAAGTTGCAGGCAGACACCACTTTGAGATAAATGGGGATGGCTCAAGAACACTGAAGAGCTTGGCAGGCATTATTCCTCACTGCCCTTGAGGTCTCTGCATGAGAATCAAGATCAGTCTCAGGCTGCATATTCAGGAAATGGGGGTCAGAGGTGGGGGGCATCGCCTTGGGCAGCCACTTGCCTGCCAATTCTGAAGGCCAGCTGTGTTGAACTTCAGGTGGAGCAAAGCTCTTGTGGCTGACTCAGATTCGTTACACCTGGGCTGGATTTCTGTGGTTTTAATATTTGCGTTTTAGCTTACCCTTCTATGAGATTGGGAAGAGAAATCCTGAATATTAAAACAGTATCAGATGTATTTTCTCTGAAGCAACAATTCTGTTATTTGTAAACGTATGGATTGCCATATGTTATGGATGCTTTAGCTGAGATCCCTGCATTGCAGAGGATTGGGCTAGATGATACTTGAGGTCCCTTCCAATTCTGTGATACTATGATTCTATTCAGAGATAGTCTGTAGTGAGCAAGAATACCAGGAGGTCTTGTGCAACTTCAAGAACATTTCCCCTTCCTCAAAGGGATTGGTTGAGCACAAAAGGGTCCTGCTGTACATGCATATGATTGCAGGGAGACGGAGTAGAGGTGGTTACAGCATTGCCCTTCTTTTTTACTGTTGCATCCATGGGCACCTGAGTGGTGACTATCTCAAGAGTGCATGTGTCTTCCAGTCCCCAGCCCCTCTTTCTGGCCACATGTCTGTTGGCAACAGTCCCCAGCCCCTGATGCTCTCTCTTCCCTCTCCCCAGGGATGGCCCAAAGGCCAGCCTCACCTCCAAGAAGACCTCTGTCACCACCCCTGCCATAGACTACGCAGAGTTGCTGCAACACTTTGAGAAGGTCCAGAGCAAACACCTCCAGGTCCGGCACCAGCGAGCCAACCGGGGCGAGAACCTGGATCGGAGAACTGTCTTCTGAAGGCCGGAACCCAAGGGACACAAGAGGAAGCAGCCAAGCAGCCGGAGTAGCTAAACTCCATGGCTTGGAGTTGGGAAGAGACCTTGGCTGGATATTGCTGCTAGCTACACATTGAAGAGATGTCACCTTGCTGTGGAGACGAGCCAGCATGTTCTGGGGGGCCTTTTCTGATCTTCCCAGGCAAGATTTGCTTGTGAGGTGGAACAAGAAGCTGCTGTCTAGTTTGGGATGTGCTTTTCCTCTCTGGCAGTGGTGCAAGAGCCCTCCCCTTCCCTTGTGATGGTCATCTGATGGTCATAGCCGTGCTTTTGTGACTGCCAGAGGGGGGAAAAGAAATGGGAGGACTTCCTACTTCCAGCCTGAGAGGGGGGAGGGTGTGTGGGAAACCCTGGTGCAGCCCTTCCTCCCCACTGATTTGGGGATGCAGTTGCCAAATCCACAGCGCCTTGACCCCTCTCAGCAGCCCTGTGGGCTTGCACACTGGTCCCCATGTGTGGATTGGTCAACTGCTATGAACTCCCAGCAGGATCACCTCCCTTGCCAGCTTCCCACCCAGCCCCAAAAAAACCATGTGTTTGGACTGCACAGTCTTAGCTTACAGCTAACCTGTGTGTATGTGTATATATAGATCTCTATAGACCAACTGTATTTCTAGCTTGGATTTCTTTGTACTATTGTAAAACACTCCTTGCAATAAAAGGTATGGCAAATAAAATGATTGATGGCAGAATGGACTTCACTTCCTTTGGCTACATCCTCCCTGCCATGAGAGAGATCAAAGGGGTTGCCCAGTTTGCACTGCTGTTTGGGCCAAGGGGGCCTGCTGAAACCTCAGTTTGCTGCCCAAGACTTACCCAGCCTTTTCCTCCAGCTGTTTTGGACTACAGTTCATAGAACTGTAGAGCTGGAAAGGATCCTCTATCAGCCCCAGCCAACAAGACGGTATGATTTTGGGTCTGATGGGAATTCTAGTTGAAGACAGCTGGAGGAAAGCAGGTTGGAAGGTGAATCTATCCTGTGTGCCAGTCTGAAGGTACCACAGCAGGTGCTGGACCTTCTTTCTGCTGCTATCCACTCTGCATAAAGTGCTCCCTCATCCTGCACGTTATACTCAGAAGTAGGTCTGGTTGCTTTCATTTCTGTGAACAGACATGGCATTTTCTTCTATTACAGAGTGGGGAAGTCCTTTACCCTAGTAATTTGAACCCTGACATTTTATTTAACCTTTGGTGTCCTGTATGAATAAAGTTTTTTTAAAAAATAAAGGCTTCTCCTGGATCAATGAGTATCATTTCCACAGGCAAAGCTCCCTTTTTAGCCACACTTTTCTTTGCAAACTCTCACTTGCAGGGGCTTCTGCAGTTCCTTCTGTGTACCTGCATTAAATCTGGAACCTCACTTTGTGGCCTTCTGGTTGAAAAGGTTTACTAATTGTGACAGGAAAATCTGCCTGCCTTTTGAGAAGCTGATTCTCTTGCATATCTGGCTGTGCCTCCTACTTAGGACAGCAGGGCCTCAAGGAGTGATGCAACAAGCAGCCTCTTCTAGAGCAGATAATCATGCAGCAGCTGCAGCAGCAATGCAATGATACCAGCACCTCCCCACCCACAATCTCTTACTACCTAGGTAGAAGCAAGGCCTAAGCAGTAACTCCGTGGAGACGCTGCAGGTGAACTTTGAGCTCCGGGTTGCCTTTGACCTTGACCTGGTTTCTAGCTTTAGGCCCAAGAGGCCCCTGCTTCTTGAGCAGGGCGCCCTACAGTTAAGAAGGCCGTAGCTCAGCGGGAGGGCTGCTGTTTGGCCTGCAGAATGGGGCAGGTTCGATCCCCGGCAGCAGTCGAGCCAGGTCTGAGGTTCTGGAGAGCGGCTGCCAAGCAGCGGAGGCAAGCTTGGGTGATGGTGCCACCCTGCTTCCCCTGGAGAGGTTGGGCAGGGTTGCTCCCATTTTGCAGACGGGGGCTGGGGAAAGTCCAGCCCGTCCACGCAGCGTGGAGCTTCGAGGCAAAAGCCAGAAAACGCAACTGCTCTGCACCCCGCCCCCCATGTGTAGCCGAGACCCACCAAGTCTCCCTCCCGCCCACTCCCCTCGGGTCCGACAGGAGGGGTGTCTCCTGTCCCCAAGGGGCCAGCCGCCTCCTGTTAGCGGCGAGGGGAGGGTCTTCGATGGCCCCCTCGGCAGCTCCAGGCTTCGGTGGGCGAGAGCAAGAAGCCGCTGCATCGAAGCTGCCCAGGCGGAGCGCGGAGTTGCGGGTCACCCGCGGGCTCTCCACGAGTGGCGTCGGCGTCAGCTCCACCGCTCTCCCTGCAAAGCCCCTAGCTTGGGCGGCCCCTCCCCCTCCTCCCGGCCCGCCCCCTCCCCGCATCGCCCACGTGACTGGATCCCTCTCTCTCTCTCCCCCCCCCCCCCGCCCCGCTCCTTCCCCTCGGATTCCGGCTGCCTTCTCCTGCGCCCCGTCCCTCTGAGGCGTCCGCCCGGCTCCCCTTTTGCGCGCGGCGACGCTCTTTTCCTCCCCCTCCCCGGCCGGCGGGGCGCTCGCCGCCCTTCTCGTCGTCGCTGCTGCTGCTGCTCCGGGCCAGAGGATGGCCACTGCTCGGAGCGCCTCTTCATCGCCTTCGCTCCCGGCTGCGGCAGCGCGGAGGGCCGCCCGTGGCGGGAAGTGACCGAGGGAGGCGCGCCGAGGAGCCGAGCGAGCGAGCGCGAGAGACAGAGAGAGAGAGGCTGCGGCGAGGCAGAGGGAGGAGGAGGAGGAGACGCCGCCTTCGCCTTCGCGGGGCTGTGTCGGGACTGGCCCCCCTCGACGGGCTGCCGCCGCTCGGCCATGGAGACGGCGGAGAAGGAGTGCGGGGCGCTGGGCGGCCTCTTCCAAGCCATCGTCAACGACATGAAGGTGAGCCGCTTCGGAAGAAGGAAGGCACCGGCCGGCGCCGCCGCCGCCGCGCCCCGTCTGCACAGAATGGGGAGGATGCGAGGACGGGGGGGGGGGCGGAGGCTGGAGTTGCTGCTGCTACTACTGCGGGAGGCCGAAACCCGTAAACAAGCCTGGCGGGGAGGGGCGCGCAAGGCAAGGGGGCTTGCCTCTGCCTCCCTTCCCGGGGAGCCCGTCGCGCCCTTGGCTCCCTGGCCCGCCGGACTCCCGAGGCAGCGCGCGGAGGATGGGCACGCGCGACGGCGGGCAGAGGGGGGGGTGTCTCGAGGCTGGCCTGCCGCCGCCCCCCAGCCCAGACAATGCTGTCATTGCAGGAGGAGCGATTTCGGGGGAGGGGGAACAAAACCATTGGGATGGCGGGGGGGGGGAGCGGAGCTGCTGCCGCCTTAACTCATTCGGCGCCGAAGCTGTAAATCGGGTAGCCGAGGCTCCCTCAAGCTCGGCGGCGTCTGCCTTGTGCTTTCCTCCATCCCGGCTGCTCGGCTTCCTCCATCAGACAGTTTTCCTTCTTCAAAATGGCCAGGCGCTGTTTCGGAAAGAGCTGAGCGTAGTAGCAGTTCTAGCCTGGACGGTCGCGGAGACGATACCTCCGAGCATGGGCAGAGGGCCCTTTCGCCGCCATTTACTATCTATATCTAGTCTAGTCTAGTTCCTACGTAGTAGAAGCGCCGTAAAGCTCTGCATAGTGATAATTTATCTAAATACCAAGGAAGGGGCGGGAGGGGGACTTAGAGAGAAATGAGTGGATCAGTGGCAGATGGAGGAAGGGGGCGGGGAAGTTGTTGGTGCCGGGCCTGGAGAGCAAAAAGCAGAGGCGAGTGACGCTCACTGCCTTGCCAGATTCAGCATGGCGGTAGTTGCCCCTTGGCCTGGCCTGCAGGAGCCTCTTCTGCCACCTCCACCACCACCCCTTATGCAATCCTGTCAAGATTACTTCTCTTACATGGCTTGTAAGGAAAGTGAAAATGCCACATGGAAGAAATCCACACACCCTAGAAAAATGTGTGCCCTAGGAGGGTGACTGCAACCAGGAGTTGTGAGGATCAGCAACCTAACTGGCTTTACAAGAGAAAGTGGCCAACCCTCTTGGAGAATGAACATTAGAATGGCAATTTAACCTGGAAGGATCAAATTAGCAGGCTCAACAACCTTTGAGGATTCAAACAACCAGTTTTTCACCAGTGAGCCCTGGCGGCTCTGGCATCTGCCCCATGCTAAGGATCTGGGGAATTATCAAGACAGAAAGAGTCTCTCTTGTCTTGAACTTCATCTTGAGCCACATCCCAGACAAGGTGGAAAATCTGGCCAGCTGAAATTGATGGCGGCTGAGTTTATTGAGCATCAGATTACCTTGTGGACAACCTCATGCACCTGAATTCCCACTGCAGAAATTGGCCACGAATGGGGAGGCTGTTAAAATCCAGCGGGTGAAGCCTTGGGGAGGAGATTGCTAGACACCGTAGAGTGAAGCTTTGGGTTGGTTCTCCTAGATCAGTCTTCCTCAGCCTGGCTCCCTCCAGGTGTTTTGGACTACAACTCCCACCAGCTGTTCCAGCCAGACCCCTGGTTCTATTTCTGGTTCCAGTTCTGGCACTGGCTCCTGAGGCATGAAGCAGTTTCCTGGATACCTTGTTCCGAGCCACATTTCATTGTCAAAGTTGGGCACAGGCACAAAGTGCCATGTTTCTCCTTGCTGCATCAAATCATGGAGCTGGACAGATCCCACCCACTCGCCAGTTTCCCCCCTACTGCTAAGTTTGATTTCCAGTTTCTCTTCTCTCAAGGGGGACTCAAGATGGCCTCAATTCTGAGAGCTGTGTGTCCCACTTAACCTGAGTTGTAACTGGTGCAACAAAGTAGAAGGGAGGAAGGCAACCCATCCAAAGGCTGGCCCTGCTTCAGCAAAATTAGTTTTGCATTAAAATGCAGCGTGCTGCAGATGTCACTCACTTGCTTAATATGCACTTAAACCCCCCCTCCATTTCTGGCTATACCAAGTGAGGAGGGAGCGGCGTGTGCTCACACATGTGTGGGTTTTCCTCGCAGAGATTGTTGAGGGGGGGGCGTGTTGTTAGATACTGTTAGTGCTTCAGGAACTGTGGGTAGCTAGATCCTGGAGGAGCCACTTCCCACGGCAGTAGACGACCATTTGAAAAGTAATCATTGGAACAATTAAAATCGTAATGCAGAATAGAATGCAACAAATAATCTAAGACAGACTTAAAATTATAATCATAGTAATTACCAGAATAAAGCACCAGAAAAAACCTGGGAGCGTAAACTCCCTTCAAATGAACTGGCTCGGATCTTGCATCTTTTAAATAATAGTAAATAATTCATGAAGGTGATGGAAGCTCCTGTGGCTGCTGGGATCCTGCATTCAATGCCCAGTTTGATGAGTTGCCTCCCTTTCTCTTCCCCTGTCCTCTTATGACCACTGAACACCCAAGGGTGTTCCTAAAGCACCAAGCTTCCTCTTAAAACTGGCATACAATCCTTAGAAGCCCATGGATGTTTGAAGAGCCCCCTGAGTCTATTCCTGGGCCCAGGATGGCCCTCCAATTGCAAGTGAGAAGGGTTCCCCCCACCTGCCTTCTCCAGGGCCTCTACTTTCCCTTTCCTTTACTCTGACCAGCTGCATCAGAAGCCGCCCCAAGCACCTGCATGGTGGTTTTTCATTGAAGTTTCCCAAATAATTCTGTGGACTGGGGAGCCTGTGCCCTTCATCATGTCCCATCAGCCCCAGCCATCATGGCCAATGATGAAGGATGATGGAGTCACCCCCAGCCTGGGCTAAAGCCAGCAGCTTTGCTCTGAGATAAGGCAGCAGAGTTCTTCAGAAGCATTCTCTTCCAAGCAGTGGGGGAGTCATTCCCATTCATTCAGAAACCCCTCCCAACATTTTAGGAAAACCGTGTCATTGTTTGATTAATTACCTGTCCTTCACCCAAAGGTCCCAGGGCAGGTTGCATCATTAAAAACAACCATTTAACCCCTTCAGACCTCAAACTAGTTTTATACCACTATAACCTGCAGTTTAAATTTTTTCCTCATTTCTCCCCTCCCTCAGTTCTACTTTTCTGTCCCTGCTTTTTTGTATGCTTTGGTTTCTTAACAGCCAGAAACACGCCCTGGGACAGCAGCAAGGGCAGTTTTGTTCATGATGAGCACCTGGTGTGAGAGCTAGAAAACTGTTAAGCCAGCAAGGGCCTGAGAGGAAGGCCCTTAAGCCCTTCCTGCCTGCTGCTCCTCTTCTTCCTTATCATCTGCTGAGTCATTGTTTGCAGCTGGATCTTCTCTCAGCCAAGTAGACCCTCATCCCAAGGAGATGCCTGGCAATAGAGCCTTCTGTATCCAGTCAGGTGCTCCTGGGCTTCGTGCTGGGTGCACTGCTGCCATCTCTTGAGGCCCATGGGGGGCATTCTCTCTGCCGCCCTTCATGTACACAGGGGTAGCCAGCATGGTTTCCTCCAGATGTTGTAGGACTACAAGTCCCATTGGCCATGCTAGCTGGGGCAGATGGAAGACACAGTTCAAACACACCTACCACTATGTCACTAAGGTGCGCTCACCTGGTCCTCTTAATGCCTTTGCCAACAGGCTCACCTGCCGAGAGAGGTGATGGTGATGTTAGGCATCACGTAGGCCTCCTCAGTAGGGCTTGCTTCCATGGCCCCTGTTATCTGTTTGGATTCCTGCAAGAAAGGCTCCACAGAACCAAGTGTTTGGCTTGCAGTTCTGCCAGTGTTCCCTGACTGCCTGGACTCCCCATTTCCTTCCTCAGTGTATTGTTGGAGCTTTCCTGGCCTTGGTGGGGTTTGTTGCCCACGTGAGTCTCCACTTACATACAAGTCATGCTGAAGTGTCGGTTTTGCAGGAGACTCTGACCTGCACTCCTCCCTCTGTTCTGAGAGTGTTTCATGAGGTGTGGGTGCCTGGCCAGTGGCCTTTCTATTCTTCCTAGCCCGCTGTTCTGTGTGTCGGTGAGGACTGCTTTGGCCTGGCTGGCTGTTTCCCCTGTGGCTTTGTGGTTGGTCTTAATGCCCAGTTTCTGAGGCTGCAAGCATTAAGACAGCTTGCACCGGCTTCCGCATTTCTGTTGCCCTTGGCTGCTGGAGGCTTGTGAGCTGGACCAAGTTCTCAGTCACACACCGCCTCCATGCTTCTTCTACCATGGCTTCAGGCAGAGTTGCACTGCTGCAGGTGAGTTGATTTCCTTGCCATGGCTACTAATCTTCCAGTTGGCTGCTGAGTTTATCAGCCTCCTGCCATCCAGAGAAGCATGGTTTAGCATCTGTAGAACAGCAGATGGTTCTTAGAGGAGTTAAGATGCCTGTGTGAGTGTGTGTGTGTGTGTGTGTGTGTGTGTTGCAAGGGGCCATGTCTCCACTTCTTCCGCTGTGCCCCTTTCTCCACAGAGTGGATGGTGGACATACATAGGATGAGTCACGAGGTCTCATCATGTGATGCCAGCACTAAGTGACTGAGAGGTAGTCCTGGACTGCCCAGTCGACATCACTGGAGGATAGGATGTGGCTGTTAATTAATCTAACAGAGCTAAAATAATTGTTACCATTTCATTTAGAATTTACAAATGAAGTGGAAGTAGGGGAAAGCACAGCTCAAAGGTTAAGCCTTGAATGAATGGGAGGATGATGAGGTCGCAGGTTGAGCTTCAGGAATGCAAGGAGAATGTAGCCAGGCACTCGGTCTCGTTTTATTGAACAAGCCTTTCATGGGGGATGGGCCTTTCTAGGTGCTCTTAAATATTGGGATAAACTTTGACCATCTCCAAAGCACTGACAGACCACCATGTTCCATAATTTTAAATTCCCCTGGTGTGGATTGAGCATCATTTTCTGCCACTGATGACACTCAGGCTCATTGCACAAAACACTTTAAGTGTGTGGATACTGCAGGCTTCCATCTCCCCTTCCAGATGTTAATTGTACACAGGTGCAGGCCAGGTTAGCAATGAAAAGTTAGTAAAGCCAAAACTAGATGCAGGGGCTGGAGGCCTTTATGTTTACATGTGGATAAAGTTAGCAGGGGCTTCTGATTTTTCAGACAAAAGGAAGCATGCAAGTGAGGGGTTTAAGACTTTCTCAAGTCTGTTGATTCCCTTCCCATATCTTCTTCTGAGGAATGAAAAGGGAGAGATGCCCTGGGTGGTTCAGTGGAACTCAAAAAACTGGATGCCTCATCCTAGACCTGCTTGTATACCATTTACAAAATTTTCTCACATTGAAGCTGCAACTCTCAGGAAGCCCAGGTATGGGCTAACCTCCAGCTTTGATGCCGCCCTGTTTCCAGGAGCTTTGCCCCAGGGGCAAGAGGCGGGTGGGGAAGCCATTTTCTGCTCTAGAGCCCTTCAGAGCCAGGGAGAGGACAAAAAAGGTTGCAGTGAGTTCTTGAGGCTTGGATCCTTGTGGGGGCAGGGAGAAGGAAGCCTCCCACTCTCAGAACAAGGGGTGCCCCATGGAGGGCCTGGACAGATAGTGCCAATGCAGCTGGACCTAGGGGAGAGCCAGGAGGCCCTGGCCAATGCCAGCCTTCACCAGCTTGGTGCTTTTCATATGTTTTGGACCACAACCATCTATCAACCACAGTCAGCATGATTTATCACCTTCTGTTTAAATAATCTGGAGGACACCAAGTTGGTGAAAGCATTTATCGCCATTTTAGGGGGAAGAAGAGGCAACTTGCCTGCCCTGGATTTTCCAGCTGTTTGCTTCATTCATTTCCTTCTTGCTTGTTTGAGTCATTCATTTCTTTCCTGCTGAATTCACAAAGCAGCCAGCATCCACATTGCTGGTGGCTGAAGACACATTGCATCCCCAAATGAGAACCCTAAAGTGCAGGGACCACCAGGAACACCCTGTGTGCAGCTGTTTGTAGCTCTAGTCTGTAGCCTGGGCTATGCTGTGCTTCAGTGGGTGCCCTTAGGGACCAGGCTAGGCTCTCATCCCAATAAGGACAAACCCTTTTACCAAAACACAGGGTTCAAGGTGTAGCATAGTCTCAACAAGTTGAAGTCAAGCAGAGACAACCACTCTAGATCCAAAATGTAATCTGGAAACATAGTTTGGCTCATAGGGAGTTCAACAAGGAGACAGAAACCCATTTTTATTTACAGCTACTGGGGGGCTTAACTGGGAGGCCTTATACCCTCTGGTCTCTGAAACCACAGCTGCTGGCAGTGAAAATGGAGTAGTATCAGAGATTGCATACGCATGGGTAGACCTGTGACTGTATCCATAGGCACATACTAGGTCGTTTTTGGTCTGGATCCCAAGCTTTGGGTGCCGGCATTCTTGAGGACTGTACAGGGAATGTCAAGTGAGGAGCCTCATCTGACACTTGTAGGGGTTCTTCACCAGGGATCAACCCACAGGGCCTCTCAAGCGGATCCTCAGCATTGGATCCAGGGGGCTGTGCCTGCTCCACAGACCCTTGACCTGCAAGGTGTTTCAGTTCGTTCTTCAAGGGCTTGTGGTTATGAGAACAGTTGGGCCTCCTGTCCTTGGGCAGAAGCAGTAAGGGTTTCACTTCTCTGTTAATGAGTGATTTTTATTTTTTGTCTATGTGGACTGAGCGGGGTCCACTGCTTGGTGTGCAGGCCAAGGAAGGGGCAGGATAAGGTCACACAGAATGCATAGCTCCAGCTGCTGCCCAACTCTCAAACAAGATCAGGTGAGGAGCTGACTGGAGTCTGACCTGTAACATTGGAGTTTGACATGTGGGAAAGGGATCTCAAAGGACATCTAGTTGAAACGCGTCCCCCCCCCCTTGCAGGAAACCTGTCACAGCTTCCATCCAGCCCTTGCTGAGGTGCCTCTAACAAAGGAGAGGTGGCCACCTTATGAGGCAGTTTGTCCCACTGTCAAAGCAGCACGTACGCTGGACATTTTTCCTAATGTTTGCTCAAAATTCTCACTTCTTGTAATTTGAACTTATTGATCCTGCATCCTGGAAGAACACAAAATAAATTTGCCTTGTCATCTACACCAGGTATTTGCAGACGGCTATCATTTCACCTCTAAAACTGTTCCCTCTCCATCCTGGACCTGTACAGCTGCATCAGTCTTTCCTAGCAGGTCTGACTATCCATTCTGAATCCCAGTTGCTGGAAACCATAGGAGGGGAGGACCCTCTTGTGCTCAGGTCCAGCTTGTGGGTTTCCCACTGGGCATCTAGTTGGCTGCTGTGCGAACAGGATGCATGACTAGATGAGCCCCCTTTGGTCTGATCCAGCTGCTGAAGGGCTCTTCCGATGTTCTTCCTAGCAGAACGGATGCTTTGCATGCAGAAGGTTCCAGGTTCAATCTCCAGCTACTTTGGTTAAAGACTCCTCAGGAGCAGGCTGAGAAAGACTTTTCTCTCTGACAGAGACCCTCAGAGGGGCTGCTTCTGCCAGAGTAGTCCTTTCTGAGCTAATTAGACAAAGGAAGTTTGGTCCATCATCTTTGTGACAGCCTTTCAGTTCTTTGAAGATGGCTATCGTCTCACCTCTTAATCCTCTTACCCAGGCTACACATTCAAAGCACTGTAGGCCTCTCCTCCTCTTAGGACTTGGCCTCCTGCCCTTTCTGGATGTTTTCCAGTCTACCAATATCCTTCTTAAACTGTGGCACGCAGAAGTGGGCATGGCAGTCCAGCTGTAGTGCAACCTAAGCAGAGATGGGTGATGCTGTTACAATAACATCTTCTAGATGCCTTTTTTCTGCTAATGTAGCCTAGAATTGCATTTGTCTATTTCGCCACCACATCAGAGTTGACCTGCGTTTAGCTTATGATTTACAGAAACCCCTAGAACCCCTTGTTATTTTTCAGTCCTGCTGTTGGGCTTCTCTATTCTTCACTTCAGGTTTTAGCTTATATACGAAAAGGTGGGATAGGGATCACACATTGTTAGCATTACTCACAATGAAACCATAGGGCTGTTATTATCTCTCTTCTCTGCAGCTCCCTGGTCAATTCTGTTTGTTGCCATGAACTTCTTGGAGGACTCCATTGCAGCAGAATTCTTAGTCTTTTCTTTTGTACAATGTGATGAAGGGTGACTGCAGATCAAAGTTCTTTTCATATTTTGGTCCTCTTGTATATTACTTGTATATTACAGCCAATTTATCCCAGCCAGCAGGTGTGATTGTCCTGGAGGAGTCAGACTTAAAGGAGGATAATGATATTGGCCCACAAGCCTCTCTCTGGACCATGTTGGCTGGGCCAAGTGAGGAAGTGAGTCCCAAATACAGGTACAGGAGGCAACCCTCCCTTCCTCTCTTGATGGCATATCTGAGCAGGTGCTGTGGGGAACTCATTGTCTCTCTCCCAGATTAGCAGATGTGGACTTGGTCATTCCATGTAATGGGCACCATATGCACAACAGCTTAATTTTACATTAATTTCATATTGGCATCCCATGCTACTTGGTGGAGAAGTATAGGCAATATGGTGGATAATATGCGGGTGGTGTTTTATTGCCGATGACATGCTGCTGATTCATTAGTTCTCTGTGGTAGGCAGTGCTTAATCCTCCCCCTTCATGTGCACAACATTCGTACAAAACTTTATTTTTCTTCTGTCCAGCTCACTGCCATCTTAATATTAACCCTTTCTCTGTAAACATCCATCTCTGAATCTGTTGTCTGCAATGATGATTGATATTTAGGCTACCCTGCAAAAGTACAACTTAAGGATTAAAATAGCGTGTGTGTGATAGGGAGTATATGTGGTGTGGAGACTGGCAACACTTCCAAAACCATCTCTCCAAAGCATTCTGAAAATAGCTCTGGGGTCTGCAGTGGCTGCCTGCCTGCAGTGGGGACCATCCGTGACAGGTGTGCCAGAAGCAGCAAAGTGACAGTTGGCTTTGCGCTTTGAGCAGAAGATGAGCAGCTGCAGAGTTTTGTCTGGCTTCAGAGGAGCAGCGGATTGTTTGGCTGCGAGGGCCAGGTGGTGGCAACCCCTGAGAGGAGATGCTTGGGCCTCGTCCTGTAGCTCTCCTGCCTAAAGTGTCAGAGAGGAGGTGGAATATGGGGTGAAGGTGGATATAATACAGAAAATAACTCTTGGTGGGCCCCTCAATGACAAACGGAAATCCTACTTCCCTCCTGACTTCTCAGCTTGAATGACAACTACCCCTTTATTACTGATCTAGGACTATCCATGAAAATGGTGCTTTAGGAAGAGTGAGAGGATGCCTTGGCTCTGGAGCTTGCAGTGTGGAATATGGTACACAGGAAACAACAGAAGAAGTGGAGAGGAAATGGGGGTGGGGGAGGAATTGTCACACATAATATTCATAATAATTTTATTATTTATACCCTGCCCATCTGGCTGGGTTGCCATTGGACTTGCCCTGCCTTAATCGCTACGTTGGGCTACCTGCTTTTAGATATATATATATTTGAAACATTCCTCTGTTGCTTTTTTAAAATACTCTTCTGGAGCTGGGAAGGGAAGCAGTTTCTTAGCATCACAGTTGATGCCATCAGTCAGCACCGTTCACAAGCAGCCCTTCTGCTGTGGACTTGCAGAGACCTAGCATTTTCACAGCTTGACCCTGCAGCATAGAGGAAAGAGGCATTTGAGTTAAACAGAACAAGGGCCCCACTGTTGTTAAGCACCTTACCTTGTCACACCACCCACAGGCCCCTCTACTCCCTGCAGTGGTCAGTCAGAGATGCCTCTGAGAGGCCTACAAGTGGAGTTGGAGGCCCCATAGCCACTGGAGTTTGAGGGGTGCACGCTGCTTCTGCAGCTGGAGGTTCCATGTGGCCAAACAAGATGGTTCAGGTCCATTTCAACCCAGGAACTGCCTGGTGGCATGACACTGAGCCTTCCTGAGAATGTCTTGTCATTCAAGGGTTAAGTGTCAGCCTTTGGGCTTGCTGGGCTTGAGTGCCAGGATCCCTTTAGGCATTGGGCCTGACAGGAATATCAGTGTTGAATGAGGAAGTGCAACAAGAAATACTGCAAAAGAGAGAAGCTTCCCATTGCACATGGTGGCTTCATGCTGTTGCCATCATTTTGGCATGCTGTGACTGTGCCACTTGGCACATGCTGTGACTGTGCCACTTGCCAACGGCACATCTAGTTCAGCATCCAGTAGTGGCCAGTCAAATGACCTTATGGGGAGCCTTCAAGCTGGACCTGAGCTCAGCAGCACTCTCCCCTCCAGCAACTGGTATTCAGACGCATACTGCCTCTGATAGTGAAGGTAGAGCATAGCTATTATAAACTTCTGTCTTGTTGCTTCGTACATCCTTTTTCTCTAAACTAAAAAGCCTCAAATGCTGCAACCTTTCTTCACCTTGATCCTTTTGGCTGCCTTTTTCTAAACCTTTTCCAGGTCTACAATATCCTTTTTGGGGTGAGGGGACCTGGACTGTACACAATATCCCAAGAGCAGTTGCAGCATAGATTTGTTTAACAGCATTATGGTATTGGCAGTTTTATTTTAAATTCCTTTCCTAATGATCCCTAGCATGGAATTTGCCTCTTTCACAGCTGCTGCACACTGAGCCGACATCTTCATTTTCTCTCCCTTGGGTAGGCAACACACAATTTTATTTTTTTTACAAAAAAAGACTTCCCCGAGAGGCTTAGCTGCAGACATGGCAACCCATCCGTCTGGCACAGGGCAGGCAGAGGAAGATGAGCTGGGTGAGAAATGAAAAGCGCTGCAGTTGACTGCTTGAGCTTTTCCCTGGCAGAGAGACAGAGGCCTCTGTGGCTAGGACAACTGTGCCTCTGAAGGCCCAGGTTCCTCTGGACGCCACGCAGGCCACTGACCCAGCCCGGTGACTAGGGCTTTGTATAACCACAGGCACTCCAGGGGTTTCCACTGCGAGTCAGTTTTGCCAGGGAGGGAGAGATGATGCCCTGCAAACCGCACTGCAAGCAGCTGGGAGAATATCTGCTGAGTAATACAGTAAACATCCGAAATGAGATCACTCCTGGGTAGAAGATAATTTTCCGATGCAAACTGAATTTTTTTCAATGCAAATTACCTTAATTTGCATCTGAAATTTTTCCACTTTAATTTTTTTTTGAAAACCCACATGGCTGCACTGAGTGTCTTCCTTCTCCTCTGGCTGCTAGGCAACATGCCTTGCTATCAATCCAACCCTGAGAGTTAACATACACTTGACACCTGCCCTGCTTCTCTTCTCTTCTCTTCCACATTCATTGGCTGACCTGCTTGGGTCTGCATTGGCTCTGCTGTTGCCATAGGATGCCAGACTCCAGTCAGCAGTTGCATTCCAAAATTGTCAAAGGACAGTACTGCTTATGGTTTTCGTGGCACGTTTTTCGGCAATAGGTTGATGATTTTCAGCAAAATGTTGTGCATTGCCTTGGGCTGTTTTCTGATGGAGTCGGGGGGCTTCTAGTGTTCATAGTCACTATACTTCAACTGTAATCTGCAAGCAGAATTGCCATGGATTGACTCCTGATAACTGCTGCATTTTTTCTATGTGGTCATTCAACTATGTTCCATGCACCCCAGTGGGCTTGAATCTCAGCACATGTTCACTATAACTTTTGTGATGGGCACCATTTTTAACACCCTTTTGTATTTTATTTAGTACTAATGCTTTTCTGGCTGTGCTTTTTCATTTAAATGGTACTTCCCTAGAGTGCCTTGGCAATATAATACAACAATGTTGATTTATTTAGAACTGCAGAAGATTAGGCAGCACATAGATTATGGGGATCTACCCAACAACCTGTGTGGCCAGCACCAGCTCCATCTGATTGGTGGGCCTTGTCCTCTCTCCAGGAGCCCTGGGAGTCTTTCTTAGTTGCTGCAGTCCTTGCTGCAAGCAGTGGCAGGCAACTGGGCCTGATTCCCACAATGCCCTGGGGTAATTCTGTACTGGGGGCATTGGGGAAAATTAAAATAGTAACTCGACCCAGCCTCCCCCACCCCACCCCCCAGTGCTGCTCAAAGCAGTGGGCCCTGGGTAGGTGTTATTAATGGGCCTTGTGGGGCACCTTACCCATGATGACTTCAACACATGCCAAAGTAGAGTGGGCAAGTGGCTAGAGCCAGCTGGCAGGGACAAAGACAAATTATCAAGGAGGCAAAGAAGCCATGTAAGTAGTTGCCACCATCCTATTTCCTGAACAACTGAACTGTCACTTTTCAGATAAACCATTTTGAGAGAATAACTGGAGGGACTCACAATAAACACAGCAAGTGGGGGATACTAGCTAGCTAACCTATCCTTTGCCAACCTGGTGCCCTTCAGATGTTTTGGAGTACCAAAGGTGCGCTGGCAAAGGCAGGTGGGAATTGTAGTACAGGGCAGATGGAGGGTGCCAGGTTGGCAAAGGCATGGTGAACGGATGATTTTGAGAAGCAGGGTGAGATTCCCTCTGCATCATGCATGGGCAAAGATCACAGGGAAGTCTCCAAGGCAGACTTTCTGACTAGTTTGTCGTATATGTCATAAAATTATTTTACAGCACAAAATGGATGTGAACATAATTTTAAAAGGGGGCAGGGAGGGAGTTCCCCAGGTTGTGGTTTTGATTTTTGATAGAGCATGTCTACCTGAGCATTTTGGACCAAGGAGGGTTGTGCTGCAATTTCTTTGAAGCCAAGTTGAGTTTCAAGCCTGGTGGTCTAGATGCTTCGTCCTCTCCATTTGTGACATTCTAGAATCCAGCAGAAAATGGGTGCATGCTTTTTCTACACTTACAAATGCCTTCTGCATTGGGCAGTCTGGCCAGGGAATGTTGTTGTTGTTGTTCATCCTGGGAAAGAGTCTTGATTGCATTCTCTCCTTGTTGATTATTGGATTTTGCTCATCAAGTGTATCTGTGGCAGCATTGAGGTGCACTGTAGCCAAGTTATCCTGAGGTGGTTTTGCATGATGTCATATGCGGAATGTTACTTTCATCATTTCCATAAGAGAGGCTTAACAAATACCACATCTTGCCACCTGGAATATATTTGTAGGAATTGCCTCCTTCTGACCAGCATTAGAAACTGAGATATAAAAGCTAGGAGCTAAATTGCACCTTAAATCTAGGTTATGGGTGCAACAACAGAATGTCTAGGTGCGCTTTTTTATAACAAGAATTCAAAGCTGAAAATTCATTCAACTGCAGCTAAAAGATTATGTTCATTTTTCACATGGTCTACTCCTTCCCTTGCCCACCCCCCAATATTCTTAAGAGGGTTTCTTCTCCAGTCTTCAGAGAGTAGCTGGAAGTGGGGAGGCAGAAAAAGGTCCTCCTTTCCTTCCACTCTGCAGTTTTAATCTGAAATCTTAGGTGCAGTACTGCGCCCAGAGCTCAGAAACTGCTTGTGCTAATGAAATTCCCTGTCACAAAATGCGCCTAGAACAATGGGAGTTTCGAACACTGGTCCTTGCAGTCCGGATGTCCAGCTCCTTGGGACATCCCCTCTCCTCTTGGTTCTGCAAGTCTCCATAGTCTCTTCCTTCATGTTTAATCTGACCGGTGCTGCTGGGCAAGATTGTGCGTAGAGATCTGGAGTAGATGGAGAACTCCAGCTCTTGCTGTTTTTTTGTCTCTGTGTTTATGTGCGGCTTGGCTTCTATTGGCAGCTGGATGTGGGAGAGCAGAGTACAGTTAAATCAAAACCAGAGCCATGGCAGTGGTAGCAGGCAGCCCCATCTGGCAGCCAGGGATCAGGAGAGCACAGCACCCGGGGAAGAGTTCAGGCAAGCTCTCTCTAGCAAGGCAAGGGAGCTCTTCCTGGGCTATAAGAGGAGCAGGAGGCAGCAAACAGCCCTCCCAAGTTGGAGACAGGAATGTTTCCACAAAGCATGTTGCTGTACCTGACTTGTGTAGCTCATCCAGCAGGCTCTTCATAAGTTCAGGAGCAGAACACATGCTGTGCATGCAGGAGGCCCCCTTTACGTCCCCCCTGCTAGCCCTACAAGTAGGGCCAGAAAGAATTCTTGTCTAAGGAGAGATGCTGGAGAGATCCTACCAGTCAGAGCTGCTGGCACTGTGCTAGACGGGCGAATAGTCTGACTCTGTATTTAGCATCTTCATCTGCCCCGCTCAGCAATCTGGGGGAGGAGCTCTAGCATCACTTGCAGTCCCCCACCCCTTGGTGCTGCCAGCTTCAGTGTTACCCCCAGAAGTTTTGATGCCCCGGTCAAGCATTTCTTTCTGTCTGGAAAACTTGCTTTCAAGATGTCCACCTACCTTCCATCTCAAGAAGTACATGTTTTGCCAATGAGGCATTCCAAAGCTGTTTTCTCTTCCCGCCCCATCTCCCCCCCCCCCAGCCCAGTTTGACATGTGGTCCAGTTCCCGCAATAGTTTTCAGGATTTTCAGAATTACTTGCAAGGAAGTCATATTTTAGTGCAAAGGGTTCAGGCAGTTTACAGCAGAAGGGGAAGAGGCTCAGCTGGATGTGATGCAGATACTTGATGTCAGTTTGGTGTGTTCCCAGCAGTGGCTTGGAGAGGGGCTTGCATGAGAGATGTGAGACGAAAGGTGTCGCCAGGGCGCGTGCTTTGACCTCCTTCTCCCTCACAAAAAACACTTTGGTGCCACTTTGGGTGCCCTGTGCCTGATAGAGCTGAATTTCTTCAAAGTAGCCCCTAGATCAGAACCGGCAGGACTCCTGGGTTCCTTGAAGAACTGCCTGGCTAGAGCTGTTGCTGTTTGCAATCCTGTCATGGGTAAGAGCACTGCAGTGGGAGGTGTTCTGCCATGTCTGAAAGGGGTGGGCTTCCCCTCCCCAGCTCTGTTTTGAGAAAGTGGTGGAGGAGGCTACCGTGTTTTCCACAACTGCAGGACTGGGAGAAACCTGGAGCCTTTCCTGGAGTTCCTAGAGACAGAGAATGTGGCACTTGCCTGCTTTGCATGTATTAAAGGGTGCTCCAGAAAAAGAACAGCGTCTCAAATTGAGAGAGCCATTTACTTGCTGTTTAGTGCCAACAGGGGTGGTTCATGCCAACCCCTTCAAAGGTGGGTATTCCTTGCAGTTCAGAGAGGAAACGCATTTTAGTATGGCTTAAGTTGGGCAGAGGGTACTGTATTATCATTCTTTATTTGGTTTATTTCTATGTTAGAAAGAGGAGAGGAGAGATCAAGCATTAAATAAGACCATTATTATCAGTAGTAGTCATCACAAGACCATTCCTGAATAAGCCTTCCCTAGACCTGGAAGATCTGAATTTTTTTTTACAAGTATCAAATGTCCCCATTTTAGGCAAGGTTCTTGAGAGGGTGGTTGCCAAACAGATTCAGGTGCTCTTGGAAGAGACAGGTTTTCTGGATCCATTTCAATTTGGACTGAAGCCTGATTTTAGTACTGAAACTGCCTTAGTTACCCTGTATAATGACCTGTGTTGGGAACAAGGCAGGGGGATTGTGACTATGTTGATCCTCATTGATCGCTTGGCGACTTTCAATATCATCAGCCATGGTATCCTTCTGAGGCGACTGTCTGAGTTGGGTATTGGGGGCACTGCATTGTGGAGGTTCCACTCCTCCTTGGATGGATGGCTCCAGAAGGTGGTTCTTGGGGAACATTGCTCAACTCTTGTGTTTTATCTAGTATGGGGTCCTGCATGAATCACAGAGTCAGTTCTGTTTCCCATGCTCTTTAATATCTGGATCTGGGGCGTGGGTTCATACTGATTTCTGTTGTTATCAGTATGCTGATGACACAGTTCTAGCCCTCCTTTTCATCTTCTGCAGGTGAGGCAGGCAGTGTTCTGAATCAGTGCTTGGTTGCAATAATGGACTGGATGAGAGACTGAAATGTTGGTAGGTGGTTCCTCTGACCTGCTGAGTGGCGTTTGGCCTGTTCTAGGTGGGGATTACACTCCCTCCGAAACAGCGGGTTCATAGTTTGGGCGTTCCTCCAAGACTCATTGCTGTCAGTTCAATTATGACCCTACCTGCACAAGGATAACTTGGCTACTACAATCTTTTCTCTGGTAACATCGAGGTTGGATTACTGAAGAGCAATTTATATGGGGCTGCCTTTTAAAAACTTTGGAAGCCTCAATTAGTGCAGAGTGTGGCTGCCCAGCTGTTGACAGCTTCAAGACAAACAGATCATATAACACCAGTTCTGTTCCAACAACACTGGTTGCCTGTATGCCTCCAAGCCCAATTCAAAGTGCTGGTTTCGACCTTTAGAGCTCAGGATCTCCAATATGAACCTACCGGGGCCTTTAGAGCTTTGTTGAGGCCCTTCTGCAGATTCTGGTTCTGAGGGTGGTGACAAGGGAAGAGGGCTTTTCAGTTGTGGCTCCCATCTATGGAATGTGGTCCTCAGCAAGGCCCGCCTAATGCCTTCATTGACTGATACCAGGAGAAAGCCTGTTTCCCCTCAGCCTTTTGACAGATGAAAGATGACGCTTTTGTCGTTAGTGTGCTGCCAAAGTTTCCTCCGGCTCTTAAGGGGGTTACTTTTTGTTTTAGTTCCATGCTATAGTATATTTATTTGTTCTTTTAACAGTGTTGTAAGTTACTTGGAGACCTTCAGGTAGCAAGCAAATAGCAAATCTGATTATTAATAGTGTTAATACTACTAGTGCTACTAGCTGTGGAAAAATAAAGATTTCAAAATCTGTCTAAGTGTGGAGAGGGAGTTCTGGTACTGTTATTTCTATTTTAAAGACAAACTTCAGCATGAACAATAAAAAAACCCCATCCTTCACAGTAAAAAAAGGAGGGGTCATTTTTTCCTCTCATCTGCTTTTTCAATCAATTAGCATAGGTTTGGTTATTTCATTTATTCTTTCTTCCTGCATAGAACACACTCAATTTCACAGACACAGTTTGTACCACACAGAGAGCCCATGCAGAAGATCAACTTATGTTGATTCATAACAATAAGGGTCAATAAATTTGGGGTAAATTATTAGGGTTGCCACCTTTTCTGTCTCAGCAGACATTAACCAGTAATAAAGTACCTTTTGGGTTCTTTAGACTAAAATGCTAATAAAGGCACTGTGGGCAAACTGGGCCTTTTTTTGGTCATGTGGTATTGTGGTAACTATAGTGGGCATAAACTCTCTGTGGAAACAACCAGTTCTCCAAATAAAGGCAGAAAATGGCACCTCCAGCCGCCTTTGGGCAATTCAGTCCAAGCTGTTGCTCCCCAAAGACCAGGGAAGGCACAGCACCCTCCATGAGCAGTATGCAAAGCTATGGACATGAAATGCGCTGCTCTCCATACTGTTTCTGATTGGCACTTCTGCTGGTCCTGCTTCTACATCTGAGGACACATGTTTGGCCTAGAATCTTTAAAGAAAATTATATGTTAAGCCTGGGTTTTGATGTGGCAGTGCAGCACTGCATAAGCACAAAGTTGCCACAAAGTGCAAGGGAGGGGGGGAGAGGCGAGTCCATTTTGGTATCTTTCCCTTTCTCCCTGCCGTCTCCCTTGATAGGATTTGCAGAAGAAGAAATTATAGGCAGTCCTTGTTAAGAGCTAAGTTTGTTGCTGAGTTGCCTTTAGGCCTCTCACAGGCCTGTCAGTTTCCAAACTGGGGCAGGAGAATGTGGACAGCTGCATTTCTTCCTTGCAACAGTGAAATATTTTTTCCTCATTCATGACCCGGCAGAAACAGCTGGGCCTCTGCTGTTGGTCATTGGACCTGGCAGCCGCCTGGTGGCATCTCTGCCTCTCCAATATAGGGGACAAGAGACTGCTGGGACAGCAGATGCAGTGGTGGTGATATTTTCACCCTTGCCAAGATTTTAGGGCTGGGCTGAGCCAGGGGGGGTTGCCCACTTCCCCTCCCAAGCACAACACCCCTTAACAATGTAAACACCAGCGCCAGATGGTAACTATGGTTAAAGTAAACCAGGCAGGTTCCCACCAGGGTTTGCTAAACAGCTG
The DNA here is from genome assembly GCF_964270895.1 of Podarcis filfolensis. Classification (NCBI taxonomy): domain Eukaryota; kingdom Metazoa; phylum Chordata; class Lepidosauria; order Squamata; family Lacertidae; genus Podarcis; species Podarcis filfolensis. The sequence goes on along the minus strand of NC_139611.1, from coordinate 52,399,450 downwards.
AGGCCTCTTTAGTTCAGCTTCAACAATCAGTCATTTAAAAATGGCCGCCTTTAACAGTTTTCTTCTCAAAGAGGCAACAGTCCTCAGCCAGAGATGGCTGCTCACATTTACGAATGATGCTGAAAATGTATAAGGAGATGACGGTTGGTCTTTTCACAGGAGCCCTCTGGATTCAAGATTGGCTGTTTGTTGTGTCCTGTTTGTGGGGCTGGGGTAGCTCAGGCAGTGAACGCAGAGCAGTCACCTGTTTGCTCAACTCTTTCCCCCCTCCCTTCTCTGTTCCAGAGTTCCTACCCCATCTGGGAAGATTTCAACTCCAAGGCAACTAAACTCCACTCCCAACTGCGGTGAGTTTCTCGACAGAACTGGCACAGCAACAACACAGCTGCCATTTGTCCCCCAGCTTGGTCTTCTCGCCATGTGTGTCATGAAAAGAGACTCTTGATTTCTTCTATGCTCTCAGCTTCCTCTCCCCACACCCTCCTTTCTTTAGAAAATAAACGATGTGTCCCCAGCTGGTTCAGGTTCTTTTGAAACCCCACAGGCAGTAGCGCTGCACATAGTGAGAGCGTAGACCAAGCTTCACCAACCAGCTGTCCTCCAGCTGCTTTGGACTACAACTCCCATCAGACCCCAAATCACCTAGTCATGCTAGCTGTAACTGATGGGAATTGTAGTCCAAAACAGCTGGAGGGTGCTAGGTGATGGGGTAGATTTTGCATGGCAGATTACGGTTTCATCAGGCACTCTTGGCCAAACAGCAGTGCAAGCTGGGCAAATATCCCCAAGTGGTGTATATTTTCCAGCTGGCAGCTGCTCTAGGAGTTGAATGACACTGGCCAGAGGAATGAGAGCTGATGGGTGGGTTTTTTGTTTGTTTGTTTGTTGTTGTTGTTTTGGATTATTGTAATCTGCTGCAAGCTACCTTGGAGATCATTGGATCCAAAAGCTGGGTGAAGGTCTTCTCTCAGACGAAATGCAGTCTGAATCTATTTTTTAAAAACCGCCCTGCATCATTTCTTTGTGGGGAAACAAAACCTGTGCAGATCTGTGTCAGTTTTTCTGAGTGTGTTATAGGGCTCAATCCACATACAGTGAAATGGGCCCAGGAAATTCTGCTGGCATCCCTGGAGGCTGTGACTACCACATAATGAGCTGGGAATGCCCCGGTTCAATGCAAAAATAAAATAACTCACTGCTTTAAGTTAAGTTTTAGAAGCAATGGGGAGGGCAAAATCCTAGTAGCTTTGCTGCTAGTAATGAGAGGTCCCACCCATATGGCTGCTCAGAAACAGCATAGTTGGCCCCTGAGTTCCTTTCACCTGCCATTTCTTACCTGAATGTCCCTCTCCACAAGAAGGTACCATTTCTTAGCATGATCTGGTGTGCATGTTCTGATCCTCCTTTCCATCCCCTTCCAGCCATCACAGAAAAGCATGTGCCAAAGCCATAGCCTCCCCCATGTCAGCTGCTTTCTCTCAGGCAAGTGTGCCTGCTCTTTTCTCTGGAACTGCCATTCTTCCTTCTCTCCCTTTTGATAGATCATCACTGTGATCTTGTTGTTAGTTCTTTGTATCCTAGGGGTTTTTATTTTCTCTTAATATTTTTCAGACCTTGTGGCTCTTTTTCTTTTTGTAACAAAACAAAATTGAAGTACCAGCCCATCTACAGGCAAAGTGCTATTGAGTCTTTTAATGGCTCCTTTGCCTTTTTAATTAAACAGTTCCTGTTTGCAGATTTAACTCATAGCTTTGTGATTAGCACTGGTTCAAGATTAGTGCTGAGTAGCTTTTAATATCCTCCTGAATAGCCTTTCTTAATTGCCTTAATATTGGTTGCGGTTCCCATGGGGAGGGGAAAGCTCCATTTATCATTTTTCTTTTTTTAAAAAAATCATTAAAAAAAAATAGCAGAATACATTTTTGGCTATATAAAAATGAGGGGGTGTGTGTGTGGAGACACACTTACACAAGGAAATCTGTAATCCAAGCCCCCACCCCATGGGAACAGAAACTGACCCTAGGCCGGCAATTAACTAAGTCCGTTCAAGGGGCAATTAATAGGCTGTTCATAATTGATGCCAGGTAACATAAAATGGGATCATTCTATAAGGAGTAAACTTTTAATTAAAGCTTCTGAAAACCTTTCATGAACAGGATTTTCTTGAGAGTTAATGTTATAGAAGGATCTTGAGAATAATAGATAATACAATGCCATTTTAAGGCATTGTGTGGAACCTCTATTTTCAATTTTTTTTTAGTTAATTGAACAAAGTGAGTGCCTCAGCAGCACTAAAGGGTTCAAGTGAAGAATATAGCATTTTCCTGGTATTCTCTTGGGAAAAGCACCTTTCCAAACACTACCTTGTGGCCCAACCCAGTATTTGAGTAGAGCCTGCCTCAGTTTTGCATATTTGACTATATTCAGTTGGTCTGCTAATAGCATCTGTGACAGTTGTTTTTTCTAACAGTTACCTTGGGCATAATTTTTTCTAATGCTTTCTTTTACATACACACACACAGTTATATTTTATGAGTATGCTAGTTGCAATGAGTGGATGCCAATTGTAAGTACAAGATCGGGCAACCTTGGCAGTTTCAAAGTTTTTAATCTTGTTTACTAATCAAATGTAAAATAAACATGATAAATTAGAATATTATGTAGGGCATCAGAAAAAAATCCTGTACAAATCACTCTCACAGTTCAAAAATTTATGGAAAACACTGTTTTCTTATGCTAGTCTTATTTCATACCTGAGTTTCTTTACATTTTATTGGAGGAAGGATAGCGTATAGACCGGTGTTAACCTGGGATAAAAAAGTAAAAACTAGGGACTGTGCCCCTGTTTCCTCCACTTGCAACACCCCCTTTAGCCCAAGGTGGGGAACCATTTTGGCTCTGCAAGCTATATCCTTATCAGGATCTGCCTTGTGGTCCAAAATTGACAGGTGAGCAAGTCCATCCACCTGCCAGTCAAGTGATGTCACAAATGGCATCGTGCTTCTAAGCCTGGACATTAAATCGCCTCTCAGGCAGCAGCATGCTGCTAAAAAGAAGGTTTTTGCCTTCCTTTTAGAAACGTTGCTGCTTGTGAGGGACTGTGAAGTCCAAACTTCAAGACTCCAAAGCCCAGCAAATGGAGCAGGGAGCTGTCTCATGAACCCAGGTCAAGCTAACTTGATCTCCCTTTGCATCAGCTGATGGGTGGAGAGGTCAGGGGCAGTTTGGCGCATCTGTTTGGCCTGTTCCCAGAAGGAATGGCCAAATGGAACTCTTTGTAAGCAATTGAAATAAAATTTGCAGTCTTCCTCCCTTTCTCAGGAGGCTCTTCCTCAGCTGCGCACCCTTTCTCCTCTGCCTCATCTCCTCCTTCAGTTCCTTTCCCTCCTCCTTTGCTTCAGCTTAAACCTCCTGCCCTCCAGTTTCCACCTTCCTCTCCTCCTAATTGTCATCACGTTGTAGTTTGCAGGGCTAGTGCCATCTGTCAGTGGCCTTGTGAATTACACCATGACAACAGTCTTGTATGTGTTTTACAGGGAAAAGGCATTTCAGGGGTTGGTGTGTGAAATTAATTGCAGTGCTGATGCAATCAGCTAAGAGCTGGTAGGTTTCAGTAATGAGTGGAAAGGTGTCATCTGGATGCCAGGCTAGGTGTCTCTGCATCCTATCCTTGTACCTTTGGCCCTTAGGTACTTAAATGGAGGATTTTACATTCATTTCTATTGAATTTACATTCTTGGTTTCAGCCCAGCTTTCCAGCCTGTCAAGGCAGTTTTAACCCTCAATTTTGTCTTCTGTAGTGTTAGCTACCCCTCAGTTTTGCATTATCTGCAGTTTTGATAAGCACTCTCTATGTTCTCCTCCAAGTCTTTTCTAAAACAGCAGAGGGCCTAAGACAGAGCCCTGGGGACCCTGTGAGACCTCCCTTCCATCTTAATGCTGAGCCCTTGTGAGCACCTCTTGGGTATCTATGCTGGATAATAATGAGCTAGGGGTCCATTGTGTCACGTCTTTGCAACAGAGAGAGTATAGGTTGCTTTGGTTGAGGTGGCACAAGGAACTGAAGGATTCTTTGGTTAATAATAAAATTATAATAATAATAAACCATCTCCAGGATTTCCACCTCTTACTCTGATGTGCTATAATATTACAGTAAAAAATGAGGATATTTTCGGGAGCAAGATAATCCAGTGAAAGTAAGAAAATGTACTGTGCCAAGGAGACATGTTGTCTTGCTCAGAAGCCTTGGGGATATTTTCACAGGCTCACCTTCTGTGATGGTTCCAGTGCTTCCAGGTACTTGCCACCTGGTCCAGCCATTAATCTGGAAACACAGGCCCCTAAAGGAATGTGTATATTTTGAGAAAGGCGTAAGTTCTCCAGATACTAAAGAGTACATTATATAAAGTATTGCCAGAATCAGATATTTGCCCTTATCCCTAGCAAGGTAAATGGGAGCGAGATCTACAGATAAATATTGCTTTAGACAGCTGGAAATGCATATGGAACTCTGCAACTCAAATGAATATGAGCACAAACCTTAAGAAGTTTTACAAGTGATTGTGCAGATGATGTTTCTCTCCACAGAGACTGAGGATGCTTCCGGACAGCAGCTCTTAAGCTGCAAACAAGTCCTGCATATTCAATTTTTCTGTGTGCACTTTTGGCACACTACCTTCCACGCAATCCCATTTTCCCCCTGTCTTAATAGTCACTGATATTCTGCTGCTTGACATCCACACCAGTGGATGGATCTTGCCTTAAAATAAAGGAATTTTAGGAACGATGATACAGAAGACAAGACAGGCCATAAACTCCCACTACATCTGTTAGTCGCTCTTTTTGATCTTACAGAAATAATACTCTCTAAGGAAGATCAGGAAATGGTTATTTATCTTTTAATGGCTGCCAGAATATGTATTTCACGTATAACAGGAAATAGGAGGTTACAACAAGCTTTCAATGGCTGTGAAAATGTCTGGGATTTTAGTATGATGAAGCTTACTAATTTTACTCAGACAAGAAACAGAGTAAATAGGAAAGTTACTCAATTGAGAGTTGAGTAAGATTTTTTGGAACTGGAAATTATAGGAACATATATAACACCAATGAGTTATTATGCACAATTTAACAGCACAGAAGTTGTTAATTAATGAAAGATTATTAATTCAGTCTGTAAATTCTTTGTATTGATGGCACAATATGGACAAGACTTCCTTTTGTGTTGGGGTGGGGAGCAAGCAAGTAAGGGGTGCTAATGGACTTTCTCCATTGCCCTTTCCCCAATAAAAATCCCTGCCTTCCCCCAAACCATTATTCCCATCCGGCATGGCTAGTGGCCAGGGATGATAAGTTGTAGTCCCAACAATACAGTGGTACCTCGGGTTAAGAACTTAATTCGTTCCGGAGGTCCGTTCTTAACCTGAAACTGTTCTTAACCTGAGGTACCACTTTAGCTAATGGAGCCTTCTACAGATGCTGCGCCGCCACTGTGCAATTTCTGTTCTCATCCTGAGGCAAAGTTCTTAACCCGAGGTACTATTTCTGAGTTAGCAGAGCCTGTGACCTGAAGCGTCTGTAACCTGAGGTACCACTGTACAGGGCACCACTTAAGCTACTTGTGACTTACAAGTCACATGATCAGGGTATTAGCTAAGCCCCCCCCCTTTTGTCCCACTACTCCAGCTGAAGTTGGAGCCCTGCTTCCCTGTTGCAGTGAAAGAAATGAAGTCCACACATGAGCATCATAGTGCCTAGTGTGGCTTTGATTCATTACCAGCTCCTTCCAGCAGTTAAGAAGGCAAGCCCTGGCTCTCCTAAATCCCAGGTAAATGTGCCAAAATTGTGATATGTGAATTCTCTCTTTGAGCCATGTTGCTCCTTCCCGTGCAGCAACACAGAAGCAAAGGGGCTGGTTTTGAGAGTGGCAAGGCAGTTGCAGCATCCAGAGGGAAGCTGCAGAGCCCCCTCCCCACATATCACGGCCTCAGGATCCCGATGCAGTTGAGATCCCAAGAGGTTGAAAGTTGCCTCGACTGCCTTGCCTGTGAGCAGCTTCCAATCAACGCTGAATAAGAAGGTTTCCTCCCCAGAGTTCCCAAAAGGAGCCTTGCTCTCCCCGCCCCCCAGCCTTGTTCCCAGGGTCACCCCCTTGCTTTGCTTTTCCCCAAGAGTTTTTGGAATCCTCCCCCTTTCTGCTTGCCAGCCACCTCCTCTGGCATATCAAAGGCTTCTATGAAGGGGCCCTTTCAGCCCGTCCACCCTGGCTTTACCGTCGCCGGATATGCCTTGTGCGGCTGCCCTATTAATAGCCCCCCTGGCTTCGCTGGTGTTTCTCAGCCCTCCGTGGAGCTGAAAGAGCCTCTTGTGTTCCGCTCAGCATCTCCTCAGCTGTTTGCGCACTGTGTTCCCCTTCCACTCTCCCAAAGCGCCTTTTGTGCTCATTGCCTATCTGGAGAGAGTGCTCTCTATTTCCTCCACTTTCTCTGCACACAGAGTAACTCCACATCGGCTCAGAGCTAGTTTGGGGAGGGAGAGATTGAAGCTCTGGGCTCTGCCTAACAAGGAGTGTTGGCCAACCCATAAGTAGAACGGGAGGCTGGACAAACTTGGCGCTTAAAGCCTTTCTTTGGGAAGAGCCTCCTCTGTTTTGATTGATTGATTGATTGGATTTATATCCCTCCCTTCCTCTCCAAGAAACCCAGGGCAGCAAACACATGTATCATTTAAAATAAAGAAACAAAAAGAAAGAAAACATTTTAAATTGGTTTAAACATTGTAAAAACAACTACAATTAAAAACATCTAAAATCAGTTAATTATAAAAAAAATTCTAGAAGCAGCTAAAAACATTATTCCATCCAATGATCTTAGAGTTACTTGAAACAGTATTTTTTCAGCTACTCCACAGCCAGGGAACCACCACTGAAAAGGCCCTGTCACTATCCCAGTTACTTGGCATGTAAACTGTTTGAGGCTCAATTTCTACTGGCAGCCCCAGGTAGGGCTGGGAATGGTCTGTGTCTGAAACCCTGGAAAGCCTTGGCTGCCAGACAGTGTTCATAATGCTGCACTAGATAGACCTAGCAGTCTGATTTGGTATTGAGGCAGCTTCCTATGTTGCTCAGACTGGGGAGAGCAGGGAGTGCAAAGTCCTCACAGAAGCTTGGGCCAGCCATGAACAGCCCACCCGGTTTCCAAGTCCTGCTGCTAAACACAGAGGCCAAATGATGTGTAAAGAAGAGGTTGGCAGACTGCAGGGCAAGGAGCCAGCCCTGAGGTGGCCAAAGGCAGCAGGACGTCAGAGAGAGAAACTCAGGGAAAGGGAGGCCTAAGGGGGAAAGACAAGAATAAGGAGGGAAGGAAGGAAGCTGAAACAAAAACAGGGCAGGCAATATAGTTCCAAGAAAACTGGAAAGCTGAGGAAACATTGCTGCTGGCATAGAGTCTATTTGAGCTGGTTAAGTTCATTCTTGAGAGAAATGCTGCCCATCCCCCACAAAAAGAAAATTGTAGGTTTTCCACCTAGCCTCCCAATTTCCTGGGGGCAAGGCACCTGAGAGTGATTGCTGTGATTGGTTCTTTAAGATCTACCTAAGACAGGTGTGTGGTGTTTGGCTTGGCCTAGAAGTTAGGGTAAGGATCCGTCACATGCAGGCTTTTTAACATCAGTGCACGTGGATGTGTCATGGGACTCTCTCCATGCCTCTGAGCCGTTTGGCACATGGAATCCCCAGGTTGCTAGCTTGACTGTCTTGGCCTTGCAGCCAGCCTGTGTCCACAGAGCCCAGAGTATGCACTGAAACACACAGTGTGCTCCTTTGCAAGGTGGGTACATGTAATGGGGTGTGTGTGCGATGTTGGTAGAAGGTCAGCTGTGGTCAGCCCGTAGTCTTTCTGGACCGCTCTGCCGCTCAGGGACCCTGATAAGCTTCAGAGGAATTTCAAGAGTTCTCCAGACCACAGGCTGACAGTGTGGGCTTTAAATCATTTGTTAAATAGGGTAACTGAGGAGAGTTGTGCAAGAGGCACTGGATGTCCTCAAGATTTTAGAAGCAAACAAGATTCGGTTTTCTCAGAATTATTAGCCCAGTTGTACTTTTGATTACCTGAGTCTTGGCAGCATTGCAGGTTTAGGCCTAAGTGCTAATAATGCAGGTCCGGCCGTGAAGGGATGAGATGAGGCCTACTCACTTGTTGCACCCATCCAGCCCTTTGAGATGGCAAAATGGCTTGTGCTGTTCCTGCGTGAAGACCGCCAACCCTCTGATCTCTCTCTCTCTCTCTCTCTGTCCTTATGTTTTAGGACTACTGTCCTGGCTGCAGTGGCCTTCCTGGATGCCTTCCAGAAAGTGGCAGACATGGCCACCAACACACGAGGTATGTTGTGGGAGCTTTATGGACTAAAAACTAGCTGACTGCAAAACCAGCCATGTCGCACAGCCAATGGCAGAGAGCAGAACAATGCCTGTGGGGAAAAACTCACCACCAAACTGGCAGGCCCATGGTCCCTTTCCGTTTACTCAGGATCACTTACAGTGCTGCAGTTACCCCACAACATACTTTTAATCCCTCTTTGTACTCACACTCAATCTAGCCCTGTGCTTGGTTTCCACCTGCAACAGCCAAACAGGTGCCCCTGGGAAACATTCAAGAGGGACACGTTCAAATATCATAGATGGAGCAAGAATTGCTATGTGTGTTTCTTTCTGTTTCTGTGACATTCCCATGGGTGACCCTACTGTGGTACTAAGTTTAGTGGCTATCGCCACATCTTGTGGCAGTGAGTTGCAAAGGCTTTTAATTTTTTAGCAATAAATATGTTTTCCTGAGGAAAAATATATTAGAGGATTTGTTATGTCGCCTTCTCACTTCTGAGGAAGCATTTGAGGCAGGTCACATTGGTAATAAACAATAGTAATAAAACAGCCAAACAAGAGGTGGGGTGGAAGCAGCGGATAAAATATGTGTTGCATTCTGAACCAAGTTCCAGTCAGCATCTGGGAAACCCTGAGCTTGTGGTGCTTAGAGAGAGAGATTAATTTCATGGTGGGGTCTTACGTGGTCATTGGCAATCCCCCTGCTGATCTCTGCTAATCCAGACATGCTTGTGGGATCACCATGAGGGGAAGAGCAATCATCCTGCTTTTCTAGCAATGCTCATTCGAAGGCCCTGTGATAAATAGGGCCCTCTTTTAAGTGGCACTTCCTTCATTTCTGGGTGGGTGTTACAGTTGCGGGGGAAATGGGCTTCTGGAGGCAGCGAGGCAGGAGCCCTCAAAAGTTACCTATAAATGAGTTTCACTGACATTGGGCAGGGGCCATCAGTGCACCTTTTAGTTCCCTGCTAAGAATGTTTTTGTTCAGGCAAGTGGCAGTCTTTCCAGACATGTAGAAGCTGTCATGTGTTTTAATCTGGTTTAGTTTATTGTTGCTATTTATTATTTTTGAATGTTTTAAATATTTGCTTTTACCTGTTGTTGTTGTTATTACTGATCATTCTATTATGTTTCTAAACTGCTTTGAAGGGACGTGGGTGGCGCTGTGGGTTAAACCACAGAGCCTAGGACTTGCCAATCAGAAGGTCGGCGGTTCGAATCCCCGCAACGGGGTGAGCTCCCGTTGCTCAGTCCTTGCTCCTGCCAACCTAGCAGTTCGAAAGCACGTCAAAAGTGCAAGTAGATAAATAGGTACCACTCCGGCGGGAAGGTAAACGGCGTTTCGGTGCGCTGCTCTGCTTTGCCAGCAGCTGCTTAGTCATGCTGGCCACATGACCTGGAAGCTGTACACCGGCTCCCTCGGCCAATAAAGCAAGATGAGCGCCGCAACCCCAGAGTCGGCCACGACTGGACATAATGGTCGGGGTCCCTTTACCTTTACCTTTAAACTGCTTTGAGATTTTATCAAGCAGTATAGAAATGTTGTGAAAGAAAGAAGAGTTTCAGAGTGTGCCTCTTTTCCCTCCCTGTAGGGGTGTAGCAGGGCGAAGTGACCTATTCTGGGCACCTTGTGGCATGTAGATGGCAGAGGTCTGCACCTGAGGACCAGTCTTCCTTGTGGCCCCTCAGATTGTGCTTGGATATGGGCACCACCCAAGCACAAATCAGCCAGGAAGCTCACGAGATGGTCTTGATCAAGCCTTAACCTTGAGCTGACCTACATAACCCATTTTCACTGCCCTGAACTTCTTCAAAAAAGAGCAGAGGGAAAACACAGCTTTTTAAAAAAGTAATCTCCTCTGAGCCTTAAAAAGACCAGGTGTAACCATGCCTCCTTGTGTACACGTGTAAAGAGCCCGCCTACCCCTTCTCAGAACTGGCATTGGGATCATATATATATATATGTTCATTCTCGCCCTTCACCCCTAAGGCCCAGGGTAGGTTACAATTAAAACAAGGGCCATGGTATGCCACAGTAAAAACTGGGTTATCTAAAGAAGGAGAATCAGCAGTAAGCCAGAGTTGGAAGGAATTGACTGTGCAGGTTAGTTTGTTGTTTGACAACAATTGACAGAATAATGTATGTGGGCAGCATTTGTGTTGAGCCATCAGTTACTGGGATAAATCTCTGAAAGCGAGCAGAGAATTGGGTAGGATGCAGCAGGCGATAAAGGAAAGCTGACGAGGCTGGTACAAAATAAGGAGATGGAGGGAGGGCTGATGTATTCTGGAGAGATATAGGGAGCACCGAATGGAGCTTGGAAGGGAAGCAAAATGTAAATAACACCTCTCACCTGAAGCAGAATGAAAGAACTGATTTGGAATGTGAGTTAATCCCAGAATAAGGTCTGAAGACACAAGAACTCACCACTTTGCTATAGCTAAGCAACCCTGGGCCTGGTCTGACTCCTGGATGGGAAACCACCTGGGAACCACAGGAATGCTCCCGTGGATTCTAAGGTCACAGAAAGGTGGGATAGAAACCTAAGAAATAAAATGTAAAAAAAAACAAACCTACAAAGCGTTGAAAGAACCAGATGGATCATTGGCCTGACCCAGCAGGCTCTTTATACATTCTTATAAACCTAGTTATTTCCTTTTTTCAGGAAAAGCTTGGTGTGGGAAGGGTTCTTCCTTTGAACGTGACTCTTTGTATGAGGGCAGAAGGGCTATGGAGCAGTTTCCTGACATTCTATTATGGCTGGTTCACTCCGGCTTTTAGACAAGAAGCCACAGCTTGTTATCTGTAAACATCTAGTGAAGGGCTGTGACGAGGAAACAAGGGTAGACCTCCATATTTACTTGCACAGGCTTTCTGCACCTACTATTCAAACCCATGTAGAGATTTGTGTTTGCTGCTGAGATGATGTTTTGGGAAGATGTGGCAATGCCAGCAACCTGTGCCAGGCCAGGAGTGTGTATGCCTAGCAAACACATGCTCATCGGTTTGGTTATAAATCATGGGAGGGAGTTTCCCTTTTAACGCAAAATGGACCACATGGCATGTGGGAAATGTCCTAAAGGTGTAGGGAAAGGGAGCGAGGTTCAAACCCACCTACCCTTGTGTGCTTACTTTTAGTTTTAGAAGTAACCCCCCTCTTCCAAACCAGTGAGCAACACATGTTTAATGAACAGGTCCATGCCTGGCTTAGCCCAGTCTGCCACCTCCCCCAAGTCCACAGAATTCCCTGTTCTTTAGGTCTAGGGAATTAAGGGAAGCCTTAGTGGACAGATGTGCAGGGTGATTACTAAAGGAGGGAGCCACAGGTAATAGAAAATTCAGCCAGGGCTGCGATTTGGAAAGGAGGTCAGGGGAGGGGAAAGGGAGTCCTTTAGGAGGAGGGGCTTCTGGGCTGCCTGGTAGGGTAGCTTGGAGTTTGTGGCCCTTTGGAGAATTCCACAAGAGGGGAAACTGAGGCATAGATCATGCAAATGGAAAATGAGGTGGTAAAACTTTTCATCTGTGCCATTTCAGATCACAAGTGGGAAACATGCTTCTCAATAGTAGTAGTAGCAATTATAATTATAATTATCTGGGCAGCTTCCAACAAATTAAATAGTAGCATGTTATTAGCATATGAGCTAATAATGGCGTGCTCTGGTCCATGGGGTCACAAAGAGTAGGACACGACTAAACAATTAGACAACAACAACAACAACAAGCATATGAGCATAGAAAACTATTCCTTACCCCACCCCCACCCCCAGCTTTCTATATGTGAGTCTCAGGCTGTGAATGAGAGTTGCTTTGCTCTGTAATTCTTTTTGACATCCTTGTTGCCTGCCTAGCTTGTGGGCTGCACTGCTGACTCAGACCATAGTGAATGTCCCATCTGATGCATCTGGATCTATCTTAGGAACATGGCCTCTATGCTTGAACCACATGCATAGGACATCACCCAGTTCCATACTCTCAATTTTTCCTGCAGACTAGAACTGCCAATTCACCCATAGCTGTTTACTGAAAGAATGGCTGAATCCAATTTTTCACCATCCAGGTATTTTGTGTGGGTGGGCAGTTTCTGCCTCTGGAAGTTAGATGTCTTGGTTATGGCATGAAACTAAAAGGAACTGAATTATATAGAGTGGGACATGATAGGTAATCACCCAGAGCCTGTTGGCAGCTAGATATCATCCTTCTCTTTGGGTCTCCTTCTGTTCAGCTGTTCAGCAGAGAGCAGCTGAGAGGGAAGACTTTGATGATGTGCAAAGTGTGCAATTGTGGTTCTTTCCTCTGTAGGAAGATCAAAGCAGAGGCAGGGATGTCTCAGGTGGTAGACTTATGTTCTGTACAAATATGCAAAAAGTCATTCATGCATTTCTTTAATTGCGTGCATGCAGTTTTGAGGTTGCCATTGAAATTTGAAGTTTGAGACTTTGAATAGTTGTAAGGCAGACTTGCAGCTCAGCTGTTATTTGCATTCTTCTGCTGCTATGATTGAGTTTATTTTGCCTTTTGCGCATTCAGGACAGAAAGGGACATTGAGAGCTTTTTTTACAAAGTAAAGAAAAAATGGAAGGTGAAACAATTTTAAATACACCCCTTTGCTTGTAGCGTTTGCTCTTTAACTCACAATGCCTTGCCCTGCTCACTGTGTTAGTGTGAAAACACTTTCATGTGTGAAAACACTTTCATAGCGACAGCTTTTTTGATTCTAAAGGCAGAAGAAATGTCCAGGATATTTGCTTGTGGGTCCTTGTTTCACCATAATTTGATGGTTGGGGAAGTCATGGTTGTCTCTGTTGGATGTCCAGCTCCCTTTACAGGTTCCCTGTGTGCTTGAACGCCTGGTGCATGTGCTTGTACCACTTGGCTGTCCTTAATCAAGGCTGGCTTCATTGCCCCGAGTTTCCTGGAGTAAACAAGCAGCTAGTCCATGGGAAGGAAGCCATTGTGCCCACAAGCCTGTATCATCTTGGTATTCTAAAGCTGTCTAATGCTTCGATGTGGCAGGAAATTTGCCAAGGAAATTTACATGCAGAGTTAAAATGGTCAACAATGCAATAAAGCAGTCTGTGGCTCCAGAGTGACTTTTACTAGCACTGTGGGCTTGTCTGGAAAAATAATAATTTTGCCACATTTCCTCATGCCTTAGTAATATCTAGGGCAATGTTATATGTGGGGCTGCCAATAAAAAGTGTTGAGAAACTTCAGTGCAGTAGATTCAAAGTGTGGTAGACATGCATATGGACTAGGATCTGCTGTGCTGATAATATTTGACCAGTGGTTGAAAGACGTTCACTGGCTTCTCCAGTTCTCTACCAGGCTCAGCTCATGTTGTTTGTTTGTTTTCTACCTATAATGCTGCAAGTGGCTTGGAATCATGGCTTTTGAAGGGCTGTCTAACCTAGCTTTCCCCAACTTTGTGCCCTCTAACATATTGGAGACAGGGCTGGACAACACCCATATGAACTTGCCTGTATATAGAGTTGCTAAACTCTCGGTAACACACACACACTCCACTCCCATTGCAGGGTAGCGATAGGACCTTTGCTGCAGTGGGGGATCATGCACTGCCCAGTTTTTTCTCCTTCAGGGCCAAGTGAAAGCTGCCCTATTATGCTAGTGGGACACCATTAAGGACAGGTTTTTGGCTTTAACTGGTTATTAGTGCTGATTATGTTTTGCTTTTAGTTGCGTTTGTGGGCTCATTTGCTTATGACTGTGTTTTATGGCTTTTATTATGTCAACCACTCTGGGGTGCACAAATGAAGGAAATGAAGCTATTTGCTTGTTGCAGTTTAGCCTGTTTTAGTTCGTATTTTGTCCTCAGTGCTATTCTAACAGATGTATATAAGCTCCCTTGGAAAGGCAAGGTATAAATAATTGCAAACATAAGGTGTCCTGGAGCTGGAAGTGATCACAGTATTATTCAGCTCACAATTCAAAGGCAGGCGAAAACACTGTAGTGCAAAACAATCACAGGCAGGGGAGGCACCTTCCCACCAAGGGATGTGGGAAGGGAGCAGGCAGTTCTTCAGGTACCAGCTTCTAAGCAGAGCAAGGCTTTACATGTCAGCACCAGTGCACTAAATGGTCTCAGAAACACACCACAGCTATTGAAGCTCCAAGCTTCCAGCCCCAGTAAGTAGCCGAATTTGAGCTCAGTAACTGAAGGAGAGAAAAAAATCAACTTGGCCCGGCCCTCCCATCTTGACACTGACAACTTTTGAATGCATTGACTCCCCACCCCCACCCCAATTTAAATTTTCTTGTCTGTCTTTCCTCTTTAATGTTTCGCTGTTGTCCAAGAAGGTTGATGGGTGGGTGAGTAGGAGGTGCTGTGTCATATTAACTTTTGTGTTTATGGCAGCAAAATTCCCCAGGCGGTCTCTGGAAAGAGGCAGAAGGACCTCTGGGACTGCATGGTTTTATCCCGAGTTGTTAGTGGGGTGGCGGAAGAGGACAAGGGAAACTGGGGGGTTGCTCTGATTGCACATGTGTGGACATTGCTCGGGGGGGGTGTTGCTAGTGAAGTTGCCAAGTGCAATTCAGAATGTGAACCACAAGATCTCAACGTTTGCAGAAAATGCTGGGAGATTTTTTTCTGAAAGAGATACTAAGGATGTATTTTGTGTCAAGTGATTACAGCCATAGGGTTGGGGGCTGGGGGTAAAATAAAATGTCTTGGCCAAGAGGGAGCAACTCTAAGAGGAAGCAGCACTCCTGGTCAGAATCGGGAAAGGGGGAACAGGAGGAAATGATTTCTCCCTGTCAATGGCTGTGATCTGCAGCAGAAGCCCCGTTCAGCAAACTAAGGAAACAAGCAAAGGAAGTGAGTCATCCTCCTCTGTCTATTGCTGCAGCTGCACAGCGGTGGCTCTGGAGCCAGGATGACCCCCCACCCCCAGTAAGAAGGGGTGTGTGAAGTGCACCACTGTTATGGAGGTAGTGCTGGTGTCTTTCCATCCTCCATGGTTGGGAGCAAATTCCAAAAAGCAACAGAGGGTCAATCACAACAATGTCACCTTCTGATTCCCCAACAGTAAAGAGTGTTGCTCTGGAAGATCAGGTTCAACAGACTGCAGGACCAGAACCATAAGCACAAGCAGACTTGCGGAGAATTAGCTGGCCTCATCTGAGGTCAAGAAGGAAATGGTCTTGGGCTCTTGGAATGTATGAGAGAGATGACTAAAGCGCAGTGATCATGCTTAGCATTGAGCAAGGCCACTTGGCAAATCATTGCCTAGTAATCCAAGACTCGTAAAAGGAACTGGGTCACTGGTAGGACACCTGGTCCTCACAGGTACCCTACCTTTAAGAGCACCTTTTTGATCAAAAGTTTAAAATTGATTAATCTCTGTTTGATTAAAAACTTTGCAGCTCATCCCATTCCTCCCCCCCCCCCCAGTGATAGCTGACAGGTCAGGTCAACTCATTGACTGAATGAGCATCAGGTGCCTCACCCAGAGCTGGATGAAAGATGTCTTTCCAAACAGTGTGGTGGCTGGCCTGCTTTAAAGGGTTGTTTTAAGGAGTAGGGTTAGAGAATGCATGTCCAGTGCTCTGGGGCAGCCTCCAAAGATCCCTTCCTGAAGGCTGTGCCTTGGAGACTCCCTACAACTTTTGTTACTTCCTGGCCGGCTCAGGCCGGCCAGCAGAAGGTGAACTGTTTTGCAATGCCTTATATTCTGCTTTGAAGAGGGGCAAATTTCTCTCTGCAGCTTGCACAGTGCTGCATACTGGTGTGCGTGCAGATCCCTCATTAACCTGGATTCATCATGCCGGCTGAGTTGATCATGGTCTGTTGCATCCACTCTTAACTTCCTCCCTCCCAGTACCTTTGAGGGGTGGATCTGCCATTCCCAGGTGACACTGGGTTCCTCTGACGTGTGATTTCTGTGCATTCGTCTTTCCTGGCACGATTGCGTGCCTTTGCCTCATTAATCTTTCACAGTCATTCTGCTTCAGTGTTGTGGGAGTACGCAATGTGTTCTTTCTAGGAAGTGCTTAAAAGGCAGGATTGAGAGGAAGACACATCCTTCGGGGGCACTTTTTATGTATATCTCAAGGAAAACAGAAGGTAGTCTAGATCCTGGAGCCACCTTTGCCAAGTTGGTGCCATTCATGTTTTGGGAAGTTCCCAACAGCCCCAGTCAGCACAGGTATTGTAGTCCAAAGCATATGGGGAGCAACAGATTGGAGAAGGATCCTCTAGAGCAGCAATTCTTCTTCCTCTTTGGTGATCATTCATAGCCAAGTAAGATTGTCTTCCATGACCACGGTCTTAACAGTGAGTCCGTAAGTGACTGTGGAGGCCAATTCTGGATCCACACGTCCTTCCACAGTGGGGACATAGGTTTCTGGGTGGGAGTTGATCATGGTGAGGATTTGTCAAAGCTGCCTCCCTCTTAGCCCGTTTCTCCCTTTCGTCCTGAGTTCGTGCTTCTTTAAGGTCAATGACACCTTTAGTAGAGGCTGTTCTCCAACTGGAGCACTCACAGCAATAACGGCACGTGTGACCAGGAGCAAATTGAAATGGAAATGAGCAGAAAGAGACCAAAATCACCTCTGGCTGTTAGTTTCTGGTGCTATCGAGGGCATTTAGCTGCGACCCACAGGGTGCTATCTCATCTTGGCCCCTAAAAATGCATGTTCATTTCAATGAGGCTTGCACTAGATAACTTCTCAGTGGATTGGGCTCCCATGTGAATTATTGTATGTGGGCATTTTTCTCTCCCTCAAGCAGAAGTATGCCCCATAATCCATGCTTTGTGAGGGATGCAGTTTGATGGGCGGTTCCTATGAAAGACTGTTCCATCTATTCATATCCTCATGTTCAAGGCGCAGAGAGAGAGAAAGAGAGGGGTCAGTGTCAGTGTGGTTATTGCAACCCCCAATGGACAAAATCTGAATTGCTCTGTTCTCCATCAGGCAGGGCCCTCAATCTAGACTTGGAGCCAATTGTTAGCCTTTGATAGTGATAGCCTTTAACTCAAAGGATATTCTAGAGCTGGGAGGGAAAGGCAGAAAGGAGCAACCAAAATCATCAAAGGGGCTGGACTAATCAACCCCACTTTGCAGAAAGGTTACAACACTACAGTGCAGCTCAGACCTCGTCATGGTGTATTTATGGGTGAAGTTAGGGGGTGTACCCCAAATGCATTCCCCTCCACACACCTTCTTACATCAAAATGCATTTGTTTCCTAATCTTCCAGTTTGGAAGGATCCTTCTGATGCTCTTTAAGTTGCAAACACAGCCTCTAGCTCCACTGTGTAAGAGCAAAAAATCCTCTCTTTTTAATGGAAACTCTTGTGAACATTTTTCTAATTTGTGTAAGATAGGCTATTGCCAAGTGAGTCACTCTAGCATGAATGGAATCCTGGAACAACCTTTGGCAAGGGGAAGAAGTGTTTGTGAGATGAATTGGGTGCGGGGAGTGTTACAAGCCCACTGGAGACTCCATTTTCACCTGTGAAATCCTGGAGGGGAAGATGTTGCCCCAAAGTAATGTTTCATAAGAGCGTCTATTATTCTGACTTTTCAGTACCATGTAATGCCTGGAGATAATAGGGGCTTCTGAGAAGACTGGATAGAAAGCCAGACCTGCGACAGTGTTCAGGAGATCCCTGCTCTGCCGCCACCTTCTCTGAGGGAAAATGGATGTCCAGAGAGGAGGAACTGAGTCTCAAGTAGAGGCTGAAGAAACTTGCAGGGCTCTTGTGAGAGTAACATATGATGCCTTTCTGTATGCCCCCTCAGGAGGAAAGTCAGGAGAGAGCCCTGATAGCTCTGCTTTGCTACTTCTGAAGCAAGGTGCTCCTTCCTCAGACTCTCAGGCAACTCGGTTTCCCAGCCCATGCGATCTCACTCCCTCACCCAAACCCAATGTCAGGCTTTCCTTCAGCCTGTGGCGACATCTCAATTCCTTGCCTCTCCATTTTCTTTCTCTCCGACTGAACAAGAGAGAAGGAAAGAAAAGAAATTTCGTACTTGAATTTACTGCAGTAGCTCTTGACTGTTGTCCATTAACATGAGGGCTTGTTTTTCACCTCAGGAGCCACGAGGGACATCGGCTCCGCACTAACCCGGATGTGTATGCGGCACCGCAGTATTGAGACCAAGCTGAGGCAGTTTACCAAGTAAGTGCCTTTCGTTAGACTCACGTGCTTGTCATGTGTGTGGGCCAGCCCCAGGCCTCCCTTTCTGAAGAAGAGGGAGAGGCTCAGTGGCCTTGAAAACGGGATTGGGGAGGTGCTGAAATAGGCAAGACATGCAGAAGGAGGCTCAGGGTTTTAGAAACTTGAGCCACTTCCATACTCTAGTCCAGAGAATGAGTTATTGAGCCATTTGGATCACCTTGGCACATTTATGGGGATTTCGTTGCAAACCCTTCTCCACATCCCTTGGCCCTGCTAACCCGCCTCTCTCTGGGTGCCTTCCCCCCTCCTGCAGCGCCCTGATGGAGAGCCTGATTAACCCCCTGCAGGATCGGATAGAGGACTGGAAGAAGACTGCTAACCAGCTTGACAAAGATCACGCGAAAGGTAAAAGGGCAGGAGGCACCCTGGCTGCCCCATAGCCTGTGAGGCAGTGTCTGATGCTCAGAGGAAAGCAGTGGCAAGGATGTGACTGTGGGGCTTAGGGTGGGAGGAGATGAAAGCCAGGAGTTGAGTCTGGGCCCCATAGAGAGCAGTGGCCTCCCTTGTCTGCTCATGCCATGTGGGGGACCTCAGGGTCCACCTGCCAAGCTGTTTGCCTTCTGGTCACTTGGAATCAGGCCTCGTGTCTCCCGATTCCTGTCTCCTTAGAATACAAACGAGCCCGCCATGAGATAAAGAAGAAGTCCTCTGACACACTGAAGCTTCAGAAGAAAGCCCGCAAAGGTAAGATCTGCCAGGGTGTTTCTGGCCAAAGGGCAGCTCAGTTTGGCTAGTGATGTTGGCCTCCAACCCCTGATTGAAGAGTGGGGCTGGATTTGCTGGGCTGCCCTTGGATAAACTAAATTGCTTCTGCCTTAGCAGTGAACGTTTCCCTGCACGGGTAATGGCATGGATGGAGCAAGGACCTTGGTTTATTCTTCAGTTAAATGCATTGCAGTGTAAGATCCTCGTTAAACTAGGGTGGAGGCCTCCTTGCGGCATAATGTCCTGGGGCCCAGAGGCTCTCCAAAGCCCTTAGTGGGTTGTATGCTTTGCAGGTGAGATGGAGCTTTGTTTTAGGCAGTGACAGAAAAGAGAATTAAGTCTTGAATTCAGCTTCCTGAATTTATGGGGGGGGGGGGGGCATGTTAAAGCAAGTTTCTGGCCCCAGTGGCTTCACAGTGTGGGTGGGCAATGCTGGCTGAGGCCTCAGAAACCAGAGGAGCTGGCCGAGTGAGAGGTCTGTTGATTAGTTTGCTCAGTTCAGGAATCTTGGATTTATTTGTTTTAAGTGCAGAAGAACACACATGCCTCTCAGCTATTGATCCTCTTCAAAGCTGTGAGGCATTTTAACCCCCAAGGAGAAAGAAGGCCCAGCTGTCTTCAGAGTTGTGGTAGCAGATTCCAAGGGAAGAAGGGAGCTTGCCTGCCTCTGGTTCCCTTGTGTGTCTGAATGGGTCTGGGTGAGAGTGGCAGTTTCTGCAGGGGACATTGTACAGCCGGTGCTTTAAGTTTCCGCACTTTTGGTCTGCCCTCCCATCTTGTGAGCACGTGATTGCCAGGGGAGGGTTGCTTTCAGAGCCTTGCTAAGTTCTTATTGCCCTAAAATCAGGCCAGTGTGTTGATCCAGGTTGTTGCTCCTTGAAGTTACCATGTGTGTATGCTGGTGCTGACTGCAAAGGGAGAGGGGGGGCCTCGGGGATAATTGCCTATCAAAGTGCCTCTCCCTCCCCTATATGCACACACTCTGTCATGGGAAGAGAACTGCGTTGGTGTTCTCAGTGTGGCGTCTCATACCATTCTCAGTCCTTCTAGGTATTGAGAGGGGTCTTCCTGGCTCCTGCAGCAGACCTCTGAGGCCCAAACCAGATGTTGCGTGTGCACGTGGCCACCAATGACTCCTTGGGAAGACAAGGTGCAGGGTGCAAATGTCTCTGTGCCTTCCTCCTCCTGTTTGGCTGCTCCATGCAAGGTGGATTGGGGACCTGTGGCATTTGGCTTGGGTCTGGGGCATTTGCATTCTGCCTTGGGGAATCCCCACCCCACCCATGGACCTGCCACTGCCCCCCACCTGGGGGAGGTTATCAGAGTCCTGTGGCTCCCACTTTTGCTCCTTGTGCCAGTGGCGAAGACCTGACCAGATGCCGCTGTCCCCTGCTGTCATTTTATGGCGGGAGGGCAGTTGTGTACCTGGTGATGTGGCTGAGTTGGGTGGTGGTTCTGTGGGGTCCTGTTCCGGGTGAGAAGATGGCTCTATACATCAGCCTGTCTTTCACACATTCTTCTTTCTCTCTTCCTCCCTCTCTCTTTTCTCTTCCCTCCTTCCCACATCCTTCCTGTAGAGCTACTTGGTAAGTCAAACGTTGCCATCTCAGCTTCATTCAGGCATCCCTCACCCTTCCTCCACGCTCTTGGCTTCACTACCTGTAATCCTCTCCTCCCTCCCTCCCTCCACTCTGTTTCGGTTGGGCTTGAAATGAAATGAAACCTCCAGAGGCCATGCTGACGCAAGTGGTGCATTGAGGGTTGGGAGCAGCTTAAGCTGATGGGGCCGACTGAGGCTCGGCTCAGCTTTGCTGGAGGCAGAGAGGAGGTGGTCCTTGCTCTGTGATGAACGCAGGAACCTGAGGTGTAAGGTGCTGACAGGCCACATGGCAAGAACGGAAATGCTAAGTTCAAAGTTGCTTCATTATTCTCAGTGAACCTTGCAACGATCCTGTAAGGCAGGCCAGGATCACTGCCCCCCATGTTGCAGGTGGCCAGGCTGAGACTAAAGAAGAGCAGCTTACCTCGGGCCAAATTGGAGACTTGGGAGATTGTTCCAAAGCCATCTTATTTTGGCCTGCTGGCAAGCAAGACTCCATGGGAAATGGGTGTGCGCCTCCCCTACTTTGCCAACCCCCAGACTAGCCCATCCACAAACTAGCTAAGCACCTGAGATGCCAAAATCCCTGGGGCTTTTGCCTTGCCTCTGCTTAGAGTAATCTCCCCCCCCCCGCCCCCACTCCCCACTTATCTGGTGCCTCCCAGATGTTGGTGGAGTACAACTCCTACCCCAAACCCTTGGCCTTGTTGGCTGAGGCTTATGAGACCTTTTAGGTCAAAATATGTGGTGTGTGCCGGGTTTATTTATCTATAGTTTGACCATTTCAGCCTTGGGCCTTTCTTGGCCTTGGAACGTCCCTACCTTTCAGCCTAAGCCCCCTTACAAGGTTGTTGTGAAGCTGTTTTCTAAAGACAGTGCTCTGTGTGTCGTAAAAGAAGCCTAGCATACATGAAAACCCTTAGTTTGATTTGGAAGAATTGCATTCAGGCTCCACCTTCCTGGGGCTGCAAAAAAAAAACTGGGTTATTTTACAGAATGTATTGCAGGCATGGGCAAACTCAGACCTCCAGATGTTTTGGGACTACAGCTCCCACCATCCCTAACTAACAGGACCAGTGGTCAGGGATGATGAGAATTGCAGTCTCAAAACATCTGGAGGGCCGAGTTTGCCTATGCCTGATGTATTGGGTTCAATCCCAGTTTAAAGAATTGGGTAGCAGCAAGCAATGTGAAGGAGGAGGAAGGGGTCCTACCCTCTCCACCTGCCTGAGACCCTGCAGAGCCACTCCTCTGGGCAGGAGTCTGCCTCAGTGCAAGGCTGCTTCATATGCCCTATTGCCACTTTGAAAAGGGGGAAATCAAAGGGCACATTCAAAGCACATACACTTTGGTTTCATCAGTTGAACACACAATGGAAAAACAGCTTGAATTCTCACAGACTGGCTCAGTCTCTCTGTGGCCATCTTCTCCAACCTGGTGTTTTGGACCACAACTTCCATCAGCCTCAGCCTTCTCTAGAGGAAATCCTCCTTGATATTGCTTATGACAGGCATGTCCGAAGTCCATTTCAGGGGCCTAATGTGGCCCGCCGGTCGGTTTAATCCAAGCCCTGTGGCAGTTTATTTTCTGGGGTAAAAGCCTAAAAAAACCCTCAACAACTTCAATCCGGAGAAAAGGTCAAAATGGCCCTTCACTTCATGGCCCTTCACTTCATCAAAAGGGCCCCATGGCCCTTCACTTCATCAAATCTGGCCCTCTTCTAAAAAAGTTTGGACACCACTGGCTTATGGGATTTGTAACCCAAAACCTTTAGGGCACTGGCTACAGGGAAGGCTGTTCTGGAAGGTGGCTAGGTCTCCTTCAGAGGGAGACCACATTTTCCACCTGCCACAGAGTGCCACCATTTTGTCTGGGCACTTAAGGGCCCCAGGTGCTTTCAGTTAGGGACCAAAGGCCTGGTTAAAATGATTGGTGCAGGTTGGAATAACCATCCCTTCCCCCTTAGGCCAAAGCAAAGAGGAGGCCGCCTTGTCTTGTGCTGTGAGACACTCACAAGAGCATCCCGATGATCCCTCTTAGTATCCTTACCCTCGTGAACCACAAAGGCATAAGCAACAAGACATAGTCAGTGGGCGCTTTTTAAGTTGGCTTTCATTTCAGGCCTTATCAGCATCACCACAGGGCCTCATTATTCCCATCTGGACACTCCTCTTTCTCTGGCTCTGCTGCACCGCTCCAGAATGGCTCTGGGGCAAATGCTGAGATCCACCCACCTTGGGCCCAGATCCGCCCAAGAGAGTGACAGCCTTGAGATTAGGGATGGGGGAAGAGCCACTTTAAAAAGTGGAATTGGACGGGGAATGCACCCTTCAGCAACAGCTCATCAGAAGGGTGGGTTGGTGCTTTGGTCTTCATTTTCAAAAGGCCAGTTCTGGCTTTCCCCAAGCATTATTAAATTCAGCAAGCGTTATATAGGTCTTGCAGGTTCCCCTCAACTTTATAGCTCCTTTTCCCTGGGTCTTTTGGCTGCCAAGCCCAAGCATCAGGATCTCAGCCTTAGCCCTCCAATATCCTGGGGCCCACTGCCTCAACAGCTTGGCTGTTTCTTGACTTTTTCTCAGCAATCAGCCATTCTTCCAGTCTTCCCCGTTCCTCCCCACACTGGTTTTCCACCCGCCTGGCTGCTCAGTCATCTTGCTTTACCTTCTTTGCATGTGGGCTGGTGGTGGTGGTGGTGGGAGGCAACATATCTGAGTGACAGCAGAGCTGCGGTTGCAGAAGGGTGGTCTTCATTGCTGTCCATCAAGCCAAGCATTTCATGGTTGGTTCTGCACACATTGTGAATTGCTTGCTGGCACCTCTGTTTTGCATAGCTTGTGATCAATGGGTGGTTGTGAGCATGGACAGCTCCAGGGGAGCCTTGATCCTAAGGACTCTCTTGGTGTCTGTGCTTCCAACGAGCTTTTGAAGTCCATGTGTCTGTGTCTCCCTTTGTGTGTCCTTGAGTATTTGTATGAGTAGCAATACCCACCCACCCCACCCCAGATTGCTCACAGCGCAGCCTTCCAAGCAACTGAGTCACACAAATTTCAGCACCGCTGTGAAACTAAGGTCTGAACTTGGAATGAATTTGAACTTCTGCTTTTGAATTACAGTGTTGGAATTGTGAATGGGTTTGTGTGGGAAGGAGAGAGTGATGAATCCAGCACAAACTGGGACGGAGGAGGGAAAGGCAAGGTGCATCATGGGAGCAGGGCAGCCCTCTCCGTGACTCTAGGAGTGCCAAAGGACCACTGTGCTCTGTATGTGGCTAGTGATACACAGATCCACTGCTGGGCCAACTGCTGGGACTCCTCTTGCCAGTGGGCAATTGGAAAAAGCCTGTGGGGTGAATTCAAAGAAGCAGAAAAGGATGGATCTAGACACACCTGCCCACATTTGGAGAGTTGAAGAGCCAGAAGCCAACATGGGCCTCTTGTTGTTTGGGCCCAATTTTACTGCTACACCCAGAAAATGAAAATGCTGCATAGCAGGAGAAGGCCTCCCACTGCTTTGATCATGACCCCTTCAGACTTGTGTGGGCCAATGGGGCTTTCTTCTCCCTGCAACCCTATATGCGAAGGACAACCTGCATCTCATGTAACATCTAGCTATTGCTAGCAGTACGATGGCTCCTCTCCCAGTCTAGAGAGTCAGGCTAGAGAGTAGAGGCTTGGCAAAGGACTTGTGTGAATCATGGAGGTGGAGGGAGTGGTAACAGGAGGAGCAGGAATGGTGGAGCGATTGTGCTTTGCAGAGGTCAGGATGGGGCCAGAAAGAAGGTAGGAAAGTGACTTAACAGATTGAGAGCGAGGAGGCTGCTGTTCCAGGTGCCGTAGAATGGCATAGTCAAAGGTGCAAAGGCAGAGTAGGGAGAAGAAGGCAGGGGTAAAGGAGAACTTGCTTCAGACTAAGAGGTCAAAAAGAGAAATATTTCATAGGAGGTGAAGAGGGTGGAGAGCTTGCATCCTTGGTGGGAGCCAACACAGGCGCTTAAGGAGAGGAGCAAGGTGCTCCTTGGAGTGGAGATGGGGACAGTTGTGACATCCTCCACTCCTTTTGTTGCCTCATACATCTTCATGAATTGGTAGCAGTTGGGGACTATGGGGTGAAATAAGGCTTGGTTCCATCATGACATCTGCAAAGTCAAAAGAAGTCAGTTGAGGGAGTAGGCAGGGGAGGGCAGTACAAAGAGATGGGGGGGAAGCGTTTTTGCAAGCAATATTGAAATAGCATGGTGGGCATTTTCAGTTATGCAGAAGATTTTCCTGAAAAACAATGAATGTTTTGGCTTAGCCCTTTTTACAAATATAGTTATTATTGATAGATTGAGTTTAAATTATTTGTAAGCTGCTTAATATTTAAGAAAATCCAACGCTGTATACAAAGTATTCAGTGCACAACATTCAGACTAGAAAAGACATAAATACAGTTTGTTGCTTTCCACAGTGACCAGTGATATGGCATATCTGGCCAATATCACTTCTTTCGGGATGCAGACATGGACAGAAATGTTGCCAGGGCTGATGTGGGCCAGGAGCCCAGTGCCTCCTGGAGGGCCAGCTACAGATATTAACAGTGGCCCTCACACTTTTATAGACCTATGCAATATATGCAGTCATGATGCTACTTGTCTGAAATCATCAATTTTATCACATGTGAACATCCATAAAAATTAAGCAAGCATGAAACTGAGCTTCCCTCTGTCATAACAATAGGGACTGAGAGCAACAGAACCAACATCATAGTTCATCAGAATGACAAATCCTGGACAACAGCGTCAAAGACCAGTGTTTACTTATTTAAAAAGTCATTTAACCTGCCTGCTCTTCAGGCAAAAAGGCTTCAAAAATAGCTTGTAGATTGAACAAAAAATAGCCCCTCATAGTGTTTGGCAAACCAACTTGGATGTATTTCTTCACAACCCTCTGAGTATTTTAAACATCTCTTGTACAGGTCAGAGTACTCACAAAATGGTTGCTTTTGGTTCTTGGGAGCTATTCAGTAAGTCTGGATACGGGTGCATTATGCTATAATCAAACTGGTTTAAACAGAATTTAATTTTGTGTCTGAACAATGGAAGATGAGGAATTGCCATTTATTGAGGACACGGCAGGCTCTTTGATAGAAATCTGTGACACCAGGTTGGAGTCTGCTCTATGCCCAGGTAGTGTTTATTCAGCAGAGACCACCAGTCACTGAAGATATCGGGAGACATCACTCGCAGCAGTAAAATCTAGGAAGGTTTGCTTGTTTCTAGACTGGCATTTTCCCTACCTAGAGGACCTCTCTGTGCTCCAGTTTAGGTTACCCAGTTTCACCATAGTCAGGAAATATACAGATGTGAGGCGCCACATCTGTTCAGGGGCTACCTCCAGAAGTAGGCCAGAGCTTTGAGGCTGGACCTGGGGGCTGGTGGGTGAAGAGGAGGTGATGTCTCTGTCTCCCTGTCCTTCTTTCAGGTAAAGGGGACCTGCAGCCTCAACTGGACAATGCACTCCAAGATGTCAATGACATGTACCTTCTTTTGGAAGAAACGGAGAAACAGGCTGTCCGCAAGGCACTCATTGAGGAGCGAGGGCGGTTCTGCACCTTCATCGCTTATTTGCAACCTGTGGTGGTAGGTGCCTCCCACCCCTATCTTACCCAATATTCAGCTGCCCATATTTGTTTCGTGGGTTGAGTAAACTGAGAAAACAAGTCCCTTACTTATAGTGTATTTTAATTTGCAAACAACATTCTGGCAGCCACCCCCACCCCTCCCATAGTGACATTATACATCTGGGGTATTGGTAGGTACTTAAAATATTTGGTGCACAGGCTCATTGGAGAAAAATGTGCCTCAGTTTTGTATGTGGTGATTTATGCATATAGATGCAAATTTAGGCAACTTGCAGAGGAAAAACAAACTCCGGCTCCTCCTAGACTTACTCTGAGCTATGGGGTGTCAACAGGGTTGGATTGCACCCAACACTGTCTGTCACACACCTCTGCTCCCACCTGAAGCAATGCTTTAAAAGGTCTTGCCCCGTACATATGGCTAATCTACATCCTGTCTTTATCTACCTATTCCTTTCCAAGGCTTCAGCCCTGTGCATGGGAGCCAGTCCTATTGTGGATTTAGGTGGGCTTGCCAAGTTAAGGTTAAGGAGGCTGTGTGCGCCAACAATTAATGAGACTTTGGTCGAGCCCTTCCCTTGAAATGCTGTTGATTTATTTATTTATTTATTGCATTTATATCTCGCCTTTTCCTCCAAGGAGCTCAAGGTTGTGTATGTGGTTCTTGATGACTACATATTAGATCAGCCTTCCTCAACCTGGTGCCTTCTAGTTATTTTGGACTACAACTCCCATCAGCCCCAGAGGTGGGCTGTGCTTCTGGTAGTATCGCCCAGGCTGAATTTCTAGGTTGCCTTTGGCTCTTCATCCATACTTCTGTCTCCAAGGCCAGGGAACCATATGGCTGGGCCCTGCCCAGGTTAACCCACATAACCTTCATCAGACAGAACCAGCACTTGCAAAGGGTCCATTTGTGATGCCAGGATACTTATCATAGAATCAGAAGGGACCACAAGGGCCATCTAGTCCAGCCCACTGCAATGCAGGAATATTGAGTTGTCTTTCTCCAGAACACAGTAAATGCCCGATTCTCTCCTCTTGTCTCTTTTGCAGAATGGAGAGATCACCATGCTGGGAGAGATCACCCACCTGCAAGGCATCATTGACGACCTGGTGGTCCTGACAGCTGACCCCCACAAATTGCCATCAGCCAGTGAACAGGTGGGAGAGCCAAAAGGATGGAATGCTGGGGAGGTTTTATAAAAGGATGTGTAGCTATGTGGGGGTTATTTGGATTTATATACCAAATCTGTATGTGATTCTTCAAGTCAAATTCTCAGAGTGGCTTCCAGTACAAAAGATAAAACATTAACAATTTAAAAGCGACAATAATGAGAACACAGTAGCAGCTTCCCTAAATCAGAACAAATCCTAGAAGCCCTTGATTAAATTCTCAGTTAATTTATTGCATCCTGCAGTTTGGGAAATATGGAACTAGTCCAGCCCAAGCTCCAGAATTTAATTGTGACAGGTGCCCAGATAGCCCAGCATCAAACTTCTAGCAGTGGTAGAGTCTCTAACTGAAACCGGGGAGGAGGTACCGTATTTTTCGCACTATAGGACGCACTTTTTCCCCTCCAAAAATGAAGGGGAAATGTGTGTGCGTCCTATGGGGCGAATGCAGGCTTTCGCTGAAGCCTGGAGAGCGAGAGGGGTCGGTGTGCACCGACCCCTCTCGCTCTCCAGGCTTCAGGAGAGCCGCAGCGCCAGCCCCACAAGGTCGGGGGACAGCGGGGAGGCGGAACGCCGCCATCCCGCTGTCTCCCGATGTGGTTTGGAGGCTGACGGCGGGGAGACGCATGCTTCTCCCTGCCGCCAGCCCCGCAAGCTCCGGGGACAGCTGGGAGGCGCAGCGCGCCTTCCCGCTGTCCCCGGACCTTTCTGCAGGCGGGCGGCAGGGAGAAGAGCGCTTCTCCCCGCTGCCTGCCCCGCAAGCTCCAGGGACAGCTGGGAGGCGCAGCACGTCTTCCCGCTGTCCCCGGACCTGTTCTGCAGGCGGGCGGCGGGGAGAAGAGCGCTTCTCCCCGCCGCCTGCCCCGCAAGCTCCAGGGACAGCTGGGAGGCACAGCACGTCTTCCCGCTGTCCCCGGACCTGGTCTGCAGGCGGGCAGCGGGGAGAAGAACGCTTCTCCTTGCTGCCTGCCCCGCAAGCTCCAGGGACAGCCGGCCCCACAAGCGCCTGGGGGGGAAATAAATTTTTTTTTCTTTATTTCCCCCCAAAAAAACTTGGTGCGTCCTATGGGCCGGTGCGTCCTATGGTGCGAAAAATACGGTAATCTGAAAGGAAGAAATTGGAAAATACTTCCTAGGTTCTAAATACCTTTATATAATGGAAACTCATTATTCCTTCACACCCACAGTGATGGATACAGGAGCTTAGCCAAACCAAGTAATGACTTATGGGCCTTATGTGCAAACATATGTCTTTTGAGAATTAAACAAAGAAAAGAAGTGCAAGCTTATAAGGTGGAATTGAAGGGGTTAGATGGACCAGTGGTCTCGAGGCAGCTAAAGGTGGTCTTAATGGGGCATTGTCAGAATGTGCGCCTGCCTGTGTGGGATTGTTGAGTGGCCACTGGTGGCATTTCCTCCTTTTCTGAGAAAGTAGAGTAACCCCCTGGACTCTGCTCTAATTGGGAGGACAAATGAGACACAGTTGGAAGAACGTTTTGCACCCTGAGAAGTGTCATGGAGCTACCTTTTAATGCCAAATATTTTGCAGGTGATCAAAGATTTGAAGGGCTCTGATTATAGCTGGTCTTACCAGACCCCGCCGTCCTCTCCCAGCAGCTCTGGGTCCCGCAAATCCAGCATGTGCAGGTAGGTGTGTTTGGCGCAGCTGGAGGAATCTCCCAGCTCAAGGGCATGACTGCCAAGAGGAGCATAGCATGACCTGCCTTTCTCTAAGTGGGCCTGTCGCCACTTGTAGGATCCCACGGAGGTAGCAAGTGAAGTGCTTTAATTCTTGAGTGACTCTTTTCCACACCTTTCTTTTTTTAATAGTGCTTTTTGTGGTATTTTGTTAAAAAAATCCCAAGTTCAAATAACTAATGAAAACCTCTCCCCATCCCTGTGGGAAGAGAAACTAGCGATTCAAAGCTCTGTTGACCAACAGTCCCCTAGTTTAGATCAACAGGAAGCAATGGAGTCAGTCACCTGAACTTGGAAAGGAGACATGTTTAAAGGCACAGGAGCCCTGAGGTGCTTTAAGCACATGTTGCCTGCTCATACTGCGACTGTGTCTCAGGCTCCCTCAGGAAACTCTGGCATGCCATGTGGACTAAGAAGTGGGGGAACATGGCACTTCCAGAGCAGTGGGCCTAGTGCAGAAACACCCTGGGATTGTGTGTATATATTTGTGTGTGTGTGTGTGATCATTGTCAGGCCCTCAGCACCACTGCTGTCTCTTAGCTGGGAGAGAAGAATGTGTCCCTTTCCCCCATATGCTCCTTTCCTGTCTGTAATGCCACTTAATTCCTCACAGTTTGTGTGGGTTGGACTGGTTGTTTTTTTTTAATAAATGAAAACAAAACTCTCTCTTCCTTCCTCTGCACCCCCTGCTATTCTCTCTCCTACCCCATCAATGCGCTTTGATGATGCGCTTTGTCTCTCCTGCGCGCCGCCTCCTGCCCCCCTCCTGCCCGCCATGCCGTCTCATCCTGCCACCCTTTAGCGGTGCTAGCAGTGCTCTGGGTGGCCCCCCGTGGCTCACGGGTTCTCAAACATACTCACCAACTTCCATATGTCGCTACCGCAGCCTGGCACAGCCCGTCAATGCCAACACCCGCCTGTCCAGCGTCTCATCGCATGACTCTGGCTTCATCTCCCAGGACGCCATGTTCTCCAAGCCACCTTCGCCAATGCCCTCGGACCTCACCAGTCAGGTAAGCTCAGCGGGGCAGCCGCCAAAGGCCACAGAATGTAAAGGGGAAGCCCTGGGCAAATGTGGCAGCTATCAACACTCTTCTTGCTGTTACTCTGCTGCAGGCAGGCCCAATCCGGTTGTGCATGCACAGCCTCTTAGGGGAAGTCAAGGGTGCTGGTGGCCATAGGACAGGTGACAGACCCCTGGAATGAGCTGCCATCCCCCACCCCCTCCAGTTTAATCAGATTCCTCTGCCCTCAGTCCTTCCTTTTTATAAACCAGGCTGGTTGACTACTTAGGTGGGGTAAGTTCCCAGCACTACATGGGCTGTGCAGCGGATGGATGTTCCAGTCCCATTTTAGCTGGTC
The DNA here is from genome assembly GCF_964270895.1 of Podarcis filfolensis. Classification (NCBI taxonomy): domain Eukaryota; kingdom Metazoa; phylum Chordata; class Lepidosauria; order Squamata; family Lacertidae; genus Podarcis; species Podarcis filfolensis. The sequence continues at coordinate 52,368,711 of NC_139611.1, read as the reverse complement.
CCAGGTGTGCTGTTGACAGCCACGTCTCCTTTTTGCCTGGGAAGGGAGTAGGCCCAGAAATCTGTGTGAGGAAAAGAAGCCTGCTTCTCTCCTTGGCTACCCGGTGATTGCAGAGCCCCAGGAACTAACAGCCTCAGCTCTCCAGGGGTAATGAAGAACTCCTACATAGGTGTCAAGGCTTCAGATTTGGGGGACCTGCATCTCTCATCCCTCCAGCTGAATAGCCAGGTGCACATAATGGCTTACTTCTCTGCGACTGGGGAAGAGGCTTAGTGCTGCAGGGAATGTAACAAGCCCCCTCACCCACTCAAGTAGCTTTTGCCAGCCTGCTGCCTATTAAGATGCCTGCCCCAGTGTGGCCGTTCCAGTGCGAATTAAGAACATCTGGAGGGCTCCAGGCCTGTGAAGGCAGCACTAAAGCATGGATTTCTGAATCCCACAGCCGTGGAGGGTTACAGCCACTCAAAGGTTCTCACGTCCCCATTTCTTTTAAGTGTAAAGAGCCAGCAGCTCTTTCTCTGGGGCTTCTGCAACAGATGGTCCAGAGGGATTTTATTCAAGACTTGGAGGGCGAAGGTTTATCAAGCTGCCCTGAGCCGAGGGCGGCTCCAAGAAAAGCAAGTTAAGATATCTATGAATAATGTTGTGTTTTTGTAAAGTGTCTCATGGAGGTGCAAGCAGAATGTCTGGCCTGCGGGCAGGAAGAGGGCAGCTGCCGAGTGCACCTGTGAGGAAGGTGCAGGAAGTTTGGGATGTCCCTCTGGCCTCCTGTGTGCCTTGTTTCCACACCCTGGGCGAGAGGAGTCTTTCCCCTCCTGCCTCTCTGCTTCCTGCAGCTGGTCCTTTCCTGTTGCCCTTGCAGAGGGAGGAGGCCTTCCTTCCCTCGGCTCCTTCCTCATCGCTTCCTCTGCTGAAGAGTTATTGCAGAGGGCCTGGAAGTGCCTGTGCAAAATCCATGTGAGGCCCCTCATGGGCTTCCCGTGAGCGTGTGTGGCTTCTCCGGTGCTTGCACTGCCTGCTGTGATCTAACACCTGGCTCTTGAGTGTCAAGGCTGGCTGCCCTGCGCTTGCATCTGCCTCTCTCCTCTCTCTCTCTCTCTCTCTCTCTCTCTCTCTCTCTCTCTCTCTCTCTCTCTCTCTGCCTGCTGCTTTCCCTCCACCAGCTGCTTAACCAGGTCTCTTCTCTCCCTTCTCTCCCATATGTCTGTTTTGCTCCTGCTGACCTTTGGACTTTGGGCATGGCAGAAGTCCTCCAGCTCCGCATCGTCCGAGGCCTCAGAAACCTGCCAGTCTGTTAGCGAATGCAACTCCCCGACCTCGGTCAGTTCTAGCTCTGCCCCCGGGGCATGGTCAGGCAGCCGGAAGGTGACGCGCAAATCGGCAACATCCTTCCCACCCACCCACCCACCCACCCGTCACACACCCAGGATCCAGGGATACGCACCCCACCCAGTGGCTGATGCACTGCAGGGCTTTAGCATGTCACAAACCTTTGGGGAAATGGACACCTCCTCCTGCTCCTCTGGTTGCCGTCTCCCTCTCCTCTTCTTCCTCCACCATTTCTGTTCCCGGTCCCACCTTGTTGGCTGGCTTTTGGCTCTTGGCTTTTTGATGGTTGTTGTTTTTTTGGTCCTGGCTTGATGATTCCGGTGTGATTCTGGCTTCCTCTGCAGCTCTGCCCAGCCAGTTGCCACGGGCCGCCCCCTTCCCGCCCCCTGCAGGTTGGCTGGGTGTGCAGCGGTCATGTGTGGGCTCTGGGTTCTCTTCACCGTGGTTTCTTACTGTGTTTCAGTGGAAACCCCTGAATGTAGCTCATGTGGCCAGGACTGAAGGAAGCTCCAGAAGAAGCCTTAGCCTGGTGTGTATATTGTGGTGTGTCCGTTTCCGAGATCTTGACCAGGGGAGTCAGCTGCTCCAGAGCTGGAACAGGAGCCTTCTGTGGCTCTGTTGGCTCTGGAAACATGTAGCTCCAAGCCTAATCTTCCAGCAGCAGCCTAGGGATTCCCCTCTGGAAAGCAATGGAGGTGATGCTGCAGAGGTCACTCAGGAGCAAGAGCCTCTGCTCTGCACAAGTTCCCTTCTGTTTGGGGGTTTTTCTGCATCATTTAATATGCTCAATGGTTGAACCCAGCCAGGCTCCCACCCCAGCATTTTTAGGTGCAGGTAACAAAGGCTCCCATGTGGCCCCAGATCAAACCCATCAGGCTGTCTGAAGCAGTAGTTCTTTCCTCTTGCACACTGGCATTGTGAGCACATCAAAGTTCTCTGGAAACAGGAAATGCTGCTTCCTTCTTCCTGAACACAAGAAGCCTGCGTCAGGACAGCTTTGGGATGGCAGAATATGAACTATTTCCCCTCAACTGACCCACCTGCCTCCCCCCCCCCAAAAAAAAGTCTCTTCAATGTCCCTGTGCTGCCATCTCTCTGAGTTCAGACAGGAACTGCTTGGTGTGCGTGGAGTGAAGTGGTGGTGTGGGGGGCTGAGAACAGCCCCTGCCTCGAAGTCCTTCCATTCTCAGATCAGCCATGAGCTCACTGAGTGCTTTTAGACAGCAGTCTGCCTTTCAGGACCATTGTATGGATCGCACAGAACCGAATGTGCTATGTTTTGAACATGCAGTGTTTATATAGCACTTTCTGTAAGAGGGAAGATGCATTCACCTGACTTTTTCCAGAAAATGTGTTTGAGGAGAGTGAGAGAATTGGGATTCCAGTGGGATGGGGGACATATATTGTTGGAGGTATCATGACTGTCAGCTGCTTCAAGCTCTTGGGGAAGCAGCCCACACTTTTAAAAGGAAGCAGGCACCCTCCTGGCCTGGCACCTCCACCTTTCCTGTCTTTGTTGAAACCCTTTTTAAGCCAAGAGGGGATTTCTCCGTCACCAGCCCAACAGAGCAAAATGGTGGCAGAGCCATTTTGTGATTGCCACAACCCCTGCTCTTTGCCCTGGGGTGGCCCTTTTGCCAATTCCTCTCTCCCCACCCCCTTGCCCAATCCCTCTCCATCCAGTCTCATCTCCCATTTCTACCCTATTCCATACCCACCTGACTTTGCACTGCTGTGCCCGATGTTGGGGCCCCAGCTGTGCCGTCCTACCCATCTCCTCTTGGATTTTGCAGGATTGGTCCAAGGCTAGCCTCTATGAACAGCCGGTGGCAACCACACTGCAGCGAAGGAAGGACCGCGTAGAGCATCTCCGTGAAGCTGAGCTGGGCTCCACCAGCCTGCTATACCCAGGAATCAGCTTGGAGGAAGGCTCCAGGCCCCGCATGTCCCCAGCCTCCATTGCTGCCAAGGTATAGCCAGCTTCAGTGTCAAAATGGGAGAGCGGGGGAACAGGAACTTGCAATAGGTTTGGTACCCAGCTGATGGAGCACTTACTTGTCCCAAACCTTAGCTAGGAGAGAGGCAAATCCCTGGAGAAGACTCGGGCCTCTTCTGCATGTCTTGTTCCAGAGGGAGATTTATCCAAATAGCAACTGGCATCCTTGAGCTGAGTGCAGAAGGGAATTTCAGGGCAGCAGAGGAAGTTCTCTCAGAGAAGTGTTTTGCAGTTGATGGGTTTTGCTCATATGAATTGTCAGAAATTGCCACCCCCAGCATGCCATTGCATGCCAGCAGCTTCCTGTATAGTCCTTTGCCCTGATGGGGCTGTGGAGCCCTGGAGGAATTGAATGATGCATGTCTGTTGCTTATCCTTCATATGTTTGGTGAGGGACCTGCTTGAGTGACCCTGGCAGACGTGATGCCTACTCTCACCAGTTGCTGTATGTGAGTCACTGGGGAATAGCCATGGGAGGGAGGGAGGGAGGGCTGGCCACTGCCTTTGGGTGCCACTTTCCTCCTCCCACTTCCACCTTGCCTCTGCCCCACAAAGCCCCCTCACTTAAGCCCCCCCCCCCAGTACAGTGGTACCTCGGGTTACATACGCTTCAGGTTACATACGCTTCAGGTTACAGATTCTGCTAACCCAGAAATAGTGCTTCAGGTTAAGAACTTTGCTTCAGGTTGAAACAGAAATCATGCTCCGGTGGCAGCGGGAGGCCCCATTAGCTAAAGTGGTGCTTCAGGTTAAGAACAGTTTCAGGTTAAGTACACACCTCCGGAACGAATTAAGTACTTAACCCGAGGTACCACTGTACACACAAAAGAAATGGGAATTCTTTGCACATCCTGTCTTGAACAGAGCTGCAAATGATGAGGGGCTCATGGGGTGCATGTGGAATTGGGGCACACATGTTAGCCTGGGAGAGATCCAGGCTAACCACCCTCATGGCATCAGCTGCTTGCCCCCTGCAGGTGTTGTCTTCATGGCCAACATAGTTTTGGGGAATGAGATAACTTGATCATTCTCCTATCTCCCCATCTCCACTTGCTTTCCATTAATGTTTTCTGACCTTTGGGTGCAGGTGGCCTGGCCCAGGCACACACATGGTGTCATCTCCTGCAGCTCAGGGTGCCATTTGTTTTGAGACCAGCTCATCACACCTCTCACTCCCCACCCCATTTTGTTTCTCCATCAGCATGGGGAGGAGGTGTCCCCAGCCGCAAGTGACCTGGCCATGGTGCTGACCCGAGGACTGAGTCTTGAGCACCAGAAGAGTAGCCGGGACTCCCTGCAGTACTCCAGTGGCTACAGCACACAAACCACCACTCCTTCCTGCTCTGAGGACACCATCCCCTCGCAAGGTATCTCTGCCAATGGGCTTCTTGGCACTCAGGGAAGGAGTGGGGTGGCGTTTTACTTAATGTGGTTGCCCAGTTTAACGATAATTTTTTTTAGGGTGGCATACATGGTTATTATATTTATCTATATCTTGCCTCCCCCACCCATGGGATTCAAGGCAGCTTACAACTAAAATAGACACGGGTTATATATATTAACAGAATCAAAATATATACGTATGAAAGATCTCATATAGTGGAGAGTGTTGCGCATGGGGTGCAGTAGTGGCTGCTTGGCTGTGCTGCACCTGCCAGCTGAGAACGCTGACACTCACCCTGTCCATCTGTCGCCTCCACAGGCTCAGATTACGACTGCTATTCCGTGAACGGCGACATGGAAGGGGAGAGCCAGAGCGAATTCGACAAATCCTCGACTATCCCTCGCAACAGCAACATCGCCCAGAATTACCGGCGCATGATCCAGACCAAGCGGCCTGCTTCTACTGCTGGCCTGCCCACCGGCACTGCCCTGCCCACCGGCGCCACGCCAGGGGTGGCCACCATCCGCCGCACACCTTCCACCAAGCCCACGGTACGCCGAACCCTCTCCAACGCCGGCCCCATTCCCATCAGACCCCCCATCGTCCCTGTCAAGACGCCAACAGTGCCTGACTCCCCTGGGTACACCGGCCCCACCCGGGTGGGCAGCGAGGAATGTGTGTTCTACACTGACGATGCCTCACCAAGCGCCATGGACTTTGCCAAAGCCTCGCCCAAGAGGCTGAGCCTGCCAAACACCGCCTGGGGCAGCAACGTGATGGAGATCTCTGTGTACGCCGGGAAGCACCTCTCCACCGAGGAGGAGGAGCAGCAGCTGGCAGCCAACCGACACAGCCTGGTGGAGAAGATTGGGGAGCTAGTGGCCAGTGCCCATGCTCTTGGCGAGGGCCAGTTTCCCTTCCCCACCGGGGTCTCTGCCCTCGGTCCCGGGGAAGAGACACCCACTCCTCCCCCGGCGGCCTCCAGCGACCCTCCGGCGGAAGACATGCTGGTGGCCATCCGCCGTGGAGTGCGCCTTCGCAGGACCATCACCAATGACAGGTCGGCGCCCCGGTTTTTGTGATGGACTCTTCCCCAGCGCCTGCTCAGTGCCCACCCGGTGCCTGGAGAGCAACCAGAGTCAGGACTAAACCAGGGGAAATGGAAGAGAAGTAAACGAACCACAAAAGGCAAAGCCACTTTATGGAGATCGTGTCAAGAGTCTAGATATAAAGGAGACTAATCTATATGCCTTTGCTAACAAACCTGCACAGGCACAGCCTGGCACTGAACTGGTTTTGGAGCCTCTTTTATACACATTGTTTTTCCATCTGCTGCCCTGCCCAGGTTTCCTTTCCCCTCCTGCACCTTCCTTCATCCTCGCCTGCAGAGAGACCGGTTGCTGCTGCCGCCACAAGGAGGGAGGCCATTCCCTTGCTCCATGATTGTCAGGGAGGAGTGAAAACCTGAACTGGATCTAGCAACTACAGTGTTCTTAGTATAAACTACACACACACCCCAACACACTTGCACATGGCAAAGAAATGGAGGCTGCCGTTCCTAGAGAGCACCCACCTCCTCCGGACAAAAAAATGCACTGTTAGTCCTGTGCTGAATCCTTCCTTCACAGCTCTCTGTCTGTTTGTCTGTCTGTTTGTCTGTCTTTCCAGTTATTTTCTGTTTGCCATCTGTTTGTATCAGCTACTTCAAGAAAGACTTTATAAGCAGCAGTTAACACCCCCGTGAACAATCCCATGAACAATCCCGGAAGCCTCTCGTGTTCCCAGGTGCATCCCAAATGCGCAGCTGGAGGAGAGAGTGCAAAGGACAGGGAGTGGACAACCTGCAGGCATGTCACCAGGCAGGAGGGCCCAATCCCCCCCAACAAGAGGCTGAGTCACAGCCACAGACTTATCGGCCTCCGTTTCCTCAGTGGCTCTACTGGGAGCAGAGTGGGCAGGTTGGTTATATTCAGGAAGAGGATTGCGCTCTCGTCCCAAGTGGGGTAGGAGCTCTGTAATCTGAGAGGCCGAGGATTGGGCTGCTGTTGACCTGCCCTCAGTGCCACTTCAGGACAGGGCTTGAACCTTTTGGTAAGAGCAGTGGCCATGGTTCTCCCCTGAAGGTGGTAGGGAGGGAGCAGAATTGGCAGTGATGGAAAGGTGAAGGTGGACAGCTGTTGCTCTGGAATAGCTGTAGCTAAGTGGATATAGGGGCAAAAGAAGCCTTTTTGTGGATGGTAGTGGAGGACTTTGGTAATTGAGGGCCTTGGAGGGTTTTGAAAGCAGGGTGTGTGCAAAGACCAAGGGTGTCTGCTCTTGAATTCTACAACCATCTGGCAAGGCCAAAGGTGGTTAAACTGATGCTCACAGGTTCTGGTATCACTGGAAAGGCTGTAGCGGAGTGGTAGAGCACCTGCTTGGCATGCAGAAGGTCCCAGGTTCAACTGTTGGCATCTCCAGATAAGAATAGGAAAGATCTTTGTTGTGGGAGGCTGCTACCAAGCAGTGTTAGGCAAGGCTGAGTTAGGTGGAATGCAGTGTCCTCTGCCTTTTCCAATGTAAGCCTGTTTTGGCCAGGTATGGGTATGGTTATGACTAAACCTGTGAGTGTGTGGCAGGGTGCCTCTTCTAACAGCATCGAAAGGGGCCCCATTTTGTCAATATTGGGTGGATACTTTGAAAAGGGTAAAAAGTATCTGCAGAGAGGGAAATAGCTGAACCAACTCTCTTGGTTGGTTCGTTTACCTTTGGTGATATTCCCCGATTCACCCTGACCTGCTCATGAAATTAGAGTCCACTGCTGTAATTTAATTTTTTTAAAAAGTGCCCCAGCAGAAAGTGAGGAAAGAATTGCCACAAGCAGGCTTTAAAAATGGGGGCAGAGGGGATTTACAGAAACAGACCAGCTCCCTTGTTCTGGTTTTGGCCTCCAAGATCCATAACCAAATGAATATTCAGCACAGCTTCTTCCTCTGTGCTTGGAGCTGAAGGAGCATGAGTTGGATTGCAGCTCCCAGCCAGAAGCTCCAGCTTGGGCCATGCAGCTGCTGTAAGAATATCCACATTTCTCAGTTTTAGGCCAGGGGTGGAGAACTTTTCACCTTCCAATGTTATTAAGACTTCCATCAATGCTGACCATGGGCTAGGCCGGTTTCTGGGCCTGATGGGAGTTAAGAGTTCAGCAGGGCTGGAGTTTAGGGCACGCAAGCCAGGTAGTCAGAAGGAACATAAATACAAATTGTGCCTATCACTTTTTTTAAGCTGTTTTGCTTACTTCCATCTGCCCCCCCCCCCCCCAATTTGGAACATACCTGCCTATTCTGCCCCGCAGAAACAACTTGTTGAGGGTTTGGATAAATTCATTGAGTTTATATTAGTTATGTAATGCAACTGTTTTAACAACTGCTTATACCCAGATCTGGAGAGTGCAAGAGACTTGGATCTACCTTGTGCTCACCCTGATATTGTCCCAGATAGTCTAGAAATCGGCTGTGTTGGCAAATGGAAAGTGATGTTGGGAAAGGGGACAGTCTTGAAAGAAAGAGAAAGTGATGGGGAAAGTCAGTGGCTGGGAATTAAGGTGGTCTAAAGTGAGGGGGAAAGAGGGAGAGGCCTTTCCCTGTGCTTGACTAGGAAGGAATCAGAGAATTGTAGAGTTGGAAGGAACCACGAGGGTCATCTAGTCCAACCCTTTGCAATGCAGAAATCTTTTGTCCAACACAGGGCCTGGCCCTGGGTTAAGAGTCTCATGCTTTACAGATCAAGCTTCCTCAACAAATGAGGGTCCATTAAACGGCCCCTGCTGCATAACCTCCACCTTTTGTGTTTGTTGGGCTCAAGAATGAGCATGTCTTGCTTTCCTGTCCTGGGACTGTCGAGTATCCAAGGATCACTGAACAGCACAGATGTAGCACATATGGGGTGGCTAAAGTGGGGGAGGCAGAGCCCATGCTAGACATTAGGGGCTTCCTTTGTCTTTGAACTGGCCAGGCATTCGAGAACAGAGCTTACCCATGCAAAGAAAAAAATGAAAGATGGGCTTGTGACAATTATTCCAAGAGAGATGCCACCACGTTTCTCATAGCAGCAGCATGGTGGTCAACAACCCTTTCTAAAGTAGAGAGAGAGCACAGCTGTGGACAGCGTTGAGTGTTGTGTGGTGAGGCACGAGCAAAGCACAGCGGTGGTGAATACACGAGGTGGCCAAAGCAGCCAACGCAAGGCCCTTTGCAAGGGCTGGGGAGCGTAGAAGCCTCTGAGAAAGCACAACTGCGCCTGCTCCCTCTTGCTGGATCCTCCCCGTCTCCCCATCCTTAGCCCCTGCAAGGCACAGCAGGGCCTGGTGTTGTCGTTGTTGTACATAGAGCCACAGCAGTCCCCTCCACCCTCCCCACAGCCCAGACGTCTTATGTGCGCTTGCGTGGGTGTCACGTTGTAGCCTCCTTAACTCTTATACTGTCGTAGTAATAACAGTTTAGTTTCTAACCAACCAACCTTCCTGTGGGTGCCCCCCTCCTCCCTGTCATGGCCAGAAATGACAACAGTGACAATGCGTGAAAAATGTTTGCATTTTGCTTTTTATTTTTATTTTTTTTTTGTACAGAGGAAAAAAACCCTTTAAAATGTCTCTCTCAACTGATGTTAACTATTCTGGTGCTGTTAACTTGTTCTTTTTTTCTAATTTATTTTCCCTACCCCCCCCCCCTTGCTAGCAGCCCTGGCCTTACCCACCCGCCCTCTTTCATTCTTAAAGTTAATTATCCTTCCCTTCTCCCTTCATTTAAAATAGTCACTGCTACAAGTAACGAATGCACTGTGAAGATTCCAGTATTAATAAAAGTTGTACTGTAATTAACGCAAATTGTTTCCTCCCACCCCATCCCACCCATTCTTACTCTCCTACGCGTAAGAGGAACAAAGCAGTTGTTTCTTCAGGCCAGGCACACAACATCCACAGGTGGTTTTCCTACCTGTAACCCTCCTGGAATCACAACACAAATGCTAACACACATTTGTCCCAGCCATTCCAATTCTGAATTTATGGTTACAGAAATGGAAAGGTAAGTGTATTTTTTCAAAACAAAGCACCAGCTTCTATAGTTCTAGCCTAGTAGGGGTTCTTAGAGAGATGTCTTAAGGTGTATTTCAGACAAGCATAAGAGCCTGCTGGATTGTAGGACCCATCCCGCTCTGGCAGAGACAAACCAGATGCCTGTAGGAAACTCAAAGGGCAAAGCACAATAGAAACTCCTTGTGTGATTCCCAGCAACTGGCATTCAGAAGCACACTGCCTCCAACAGTGGAGGTAGCAATCAATAGCTGCCTCTCTCTGTATCTTCTCTGTATCTTCTGTATCTTCTCAAATGGAAAGCAATAAGCATACGTTGGGTTTTTTTTAGCCTTCTGGGGCCTTTCTTTTTCTAATGCTGTTGCTCTAAAGCCGCAGCCCCTGGACTAGGAGAAAGGAGCTGGGCGTTGCTGATTTCAGTTCTAGCCAGTGCATCAATCCCCAACCCTCTCTCTTCTCACAGCCATTTGCATAATTCCAGCACCTTGTCACAAGAAACCAGCATTTCCATGCCCATAGAATCTAAAGAGCTGCTTAGTATCCAAGTGTGCCTGCTTGTGTATGTGGAGAAGTAACAGGGGTGAAGTCTGAGGGGTATTATTTCTGTAGCTTCCACTATAGCAGCATAGAAGATAGTTCTTCCCCACAGCAAGCTTTACCACAGTCTTTGTCACTGACAGTTGCCCTTCACATCAATCCCCACCCGTAATCACTGAACCATTTCAAGGCTGGGCTGTGTTAGGCCTCTCCACCAGCCCCAACCTTAGTGAGGCAGCTGGGCAGCAGCAGTCCTCAAAGGCTACACACTGCTCCACTCTGCCCTTGTCTAAGAGGGCAAGAGACTTCCCAACCAGACACAGATTGCTCCCTTTCCCGCAATCCCTCACTGGCTACTGGCTCCCTTCTGATGGGCTCTCCTTTTCTTGGAGTCAGAGAAGGTCCAGTGTGGCAGTTTGACACAGCATGTCAGCGCCTACCCAAAGCCGAAATATAGAGATTTTCAGCTGACAAGACAATCTGCTTAGTTCTACTTCTGAAATGGATGATATCCAATCCAGAACTCCCACATCCATACATGGAAGGAGAAATAGCACTTTAAAGTAATTGTTCAGTGAAGACATTTGAAACAAAAGCAACCTGAAGCACCAGGAAAGTCTTGAAAGAGGCCCAGAAAGCCTGGCCCAATTCTAGATCTGAAATCACCTGGCTTTGGGCTTAAATAAAATACTGTTCTCTGTAGCCTGATCCAGCAAGTGCCCATTCCACCAAGGGGCTGTGCTGCCAGTTCCACTGTATTTCTAGCTGGACCTCAACTCAAGGTGAGCTCACGACTATTAAAACCAGACACTGGTCTCTCAGCAGCCAGCACATTTTGAACTAAACATCTGGTCCCCATAATATCTGAAGAGCACTTGTATCTCTTCAAGCAAGTATCTGTGTTTAGGAGCTGCAGCCAGTCACAAGTTCCATAGACACCTGCACTGTCCTCCAGAGGTCAGTAACCTGTGCCCTCCAAATATTTGCTACAGCTCCCATTATCCCTGACTATTGGGCCAGGCTGACTCGGATGAATCAAACCCCTGTATTACATTTAAAACAAGTAGTCAGCCCACCACAGAAACAAAGAGATCTGTCATTCACATGTAATGCAGCCCGAAGAATGGCTCGGAGGGAGGAAGTGCAAAAGGTTTGCTTTTGAGGAAAGTAAACATAACAGCAATGTTATCTTCTCTGAAGGGGTAGGGTAGGGTAGGTTGGGAGACAATTCCAGAACTTAAGTATAAACCTCCTTAGGACAGCTGAGAGGGCTGAACAAGTCTTCCACAGCAGAGTAAATGGAGAGTAAGATCTCTAGAGAAATACAGAGCCTAATACTGGACACTGCAAGTGCAGGGAAACGTGGCTTTCCTCTGCAGCCCAAAGGGTAAGAAGTGCATCATTTTAAAATGAATGACAAGATTGATCCTCCCATGAATTTAATGTGCCATTGGCAGAGCTCCTCCCTAGCTCATGTCCCCAGGAGCAGGTAAAATTCATGAGAGAAGTCACCAAACAGGTTTGTCAGCCAACCTTTAATCCAGATGCTGGGTTTTATTAAAGAAAAATCTATGGCCAGATTCACACAGGCCATCTCTTCAGCAGACAAAAGGCTAACTTGGTACAAGACTCTATTTACAAACACAGAGATAAAAACTGCAGGATGGAAAAATTACACCAGCCACGCCCACAAGGCTTCCCCGACACTGGCCAATGGAAGAGGAGGAGCCCTAACGTCCCTGTGCTCATATCTTACCAACTCAGAAAAGGGGACTTCATCTAGCTAGCTCACTTGACAAGGAAAGGGCACCAGGGCCTTGTCCAAGGGCAGGTCGGTAGTGGGTGCAGCACCCAAACTGTCTGTAAAAAGGGTGGAGCCAGAAACACACCTGAAAGGGGAGGCCTCGCCACTTGGGAGAACCTGACTGACTCCTGGAACAGCATGGACAGAACAGGTTGATGACATGGTTGGACTTTCAAGTCACTGGAAGAAAACAAGAGTACCAAAGTGGGAGCAACTGGCCAAAAAAGCTCATACCCTTCAAAACATCTTTGGAACAGGAATCCCAGCCACGTCCCTGAAAAGGTGCCTCTCAGAAAGCATAGCGGGTGCGGATGTCCTCTAGCTTCTTGGACACCTCTGGTGGGGTCCTGTCCAGCTCTTCAGACACATTCTTCTGCTTGTTGGGCTCCATGGAGTTGAACTGCTCACACAGATCCCCATCAATGACATTCTAGCAAGAGAAAGAAAGGGTGGGGGGCTATTTTAGAAGCTGCAGCCCATGGAACAAAGGAGGGAATGGGCTCAAGCACAGAAAGCAGACCCAAAGCATACAGAAAAAGAGGCCATGGTTTCCCAAGAAAAAAGAAGACCCACCTTGATACCTAGGTCAGTTCTAACAGGATGCTACCATCACCAGGGAGAATTGCAATAGGGAATCGCGGGGAGGGGGCTTGAAATCTATACATATCACTTGGAAAAGATAAACGTCCATTCAGACAAACCACCCAGATGGTGAAAAAGAAAAAGTCAGAGAATCACGTAGACATATATGCCCCATTGCTGATTACCTTTCTTAGCAAGCAGAATCCTGTCTTGGAAAAGCCATTCCAGCAACCTAAGCAGATGCTCTGACCAAAGCATAAAATGCAGGGGAAAATTTGGCCTTCACATTGGCAACTTTTACCCATGAGCAGAGCTCAAGTGTTTACTAGCATATGATGGACACATAGCAGAGACCCACAAACTCAGCCTACCTTCACTGGGAAGTAATAGGAGCGGAAGCTGAGGTGGTCTCGTCCACAGAGAGGAGGGTGTTCAGACCTCAGATGCATCTCAACGTGTTGGAAGAAGTCATGATCCTGAAGAGAGAGAGAGCGCCATCAAAGGGAAAGGAAAACAGCTGGAAGCAGCAGTGTCAGGCCACACCCGGTGCCAGCATTGAGAAGAGGAGCGGCTGTGATTGGTACACTAGTTGACAACACACCACCTGAACAAATTTCCTAGAGCAGGGGTAGGCAACCTAAGGCCCGGGGGCCGGATGCGGCCCAATTGCCTTCTAAATCCGGTCTGCGGATGGTCTGGGAATCAGTGTGTTTTTACATGAGTAGACTGTGTGCTTTTATTTAAAATGCCTCTCTGGGTTATTTGTGGGGCATAGGAATTCATTCAATATCTTTTTTTCAAAATATAGTCCAGCCCACCAGATGGTCTGAGGGATAGTGAACCGGCCCACGGCTGAAAAAGGTTGCTCACCCCTGTCCTGGAGAGAGTGAGTCCTCTGCAGGCGGGCATGCATCATTTTGGGGAAGGATGTATATAAATAGCAGGAAGTTCATCACAAAGCACTGGTCCAATGTGGATTTCCCTCTTTAGAAACCTGCCTGGACTTCAGATATCACCTTATTTGTATCTGCCCATTCTTCCAGTCTCCCAAGAAGGAGCCTGGCATATAGTTTAGAGGCTACATCTAACAAACTAATGGGTCTATAATTGGCAGGATTTTTCTTATCAACCTTTTTATATATTGGGGCAATTATACTCAGCTTCCACCCTTCCGGTATGTGACCTGAGCTGTTAATATATGAAAACAGTTTTGCAAAAATGGGGACCAGAAATCCAGAGATTTATCTTATAAATCTCCACTGGGCTCATGTCTTCTCCTGGACCTTTATTGGCTAGTTGGCTTATGATTAGCCTCTTAATCTGATTGGGGGGTGATGTCTGGCCATTCTGGCAGTTATAATAACTGAGTATAGTAAACTTGTGAGGGTGAGTCAGAGCGGGGGCCATATATTCCTGTAAAATATGTCACCCAGTCCTTTCCTTGGACAGATGCTTCTAACAAGTAGCCCAGCCCATTTGTACCTTGGGCAACCAAATGCCAAAATTTCCCTGAGTCCTTTTTAGCTCTGCTTCATTCTGTCATGCGATAAAATTTCAGTCATGCCTCATGGGCAGAGCCAACTGGCAAATGTGGGTGTCACCTGTGTCAGCAAAGGTTTTTAGAGTACATTCTATTGCCAGGTATCAGTGTATGCACTGGGGAGGGGGGAGATATTACAGAGAGCAAAGAGAGCCATAGGCAACTCAGGTCAGCCAAGCTCAGCAGCCAAGCTCAGTACGTGCATTAAAGCAGATCCATTTCTGATCCACACAAGGAAGAGCCAAGAGGCCAACTGTGGGCAGGGAGTGGCAGAGCCTCCCCTGCCTTTCAGCTTTGTCTTCCATCCTCCCATAACTCACTGTCACTACTGCAGGGCATTAAGTGCTCCTGCTGCACTATGTAGATGAACAACTCTTAATATTTCCATCATACAAGAACTTCCTACCTCATGTGATGTAAACGGGACCAGAATGCCAATGCCCCCAGATAAGGTCGTGTAGACAAGAGATTCAGAGCCTCCGGGGATTAGAGTTGTCTTCTGCAGGGACAGGACTGTTTCCCCTACATGGTAGTTCATAATCACCTCTGCCTGAAAGGAAGACAAGCAAGAGTTCAGTAGGTGACCTAAGATAACGCATTAAATCAAGACAATCTCATTTTCATCAAAGAAAACCTACATTTATCACTTCCAGTGGTTGGTGAGGACATTTCTAAACACACTTATAATGCAAACTTGCAACAATGATTTCCTATGTGTAATGCTTGGGGAGGGAGGTGCTATTAGGCTACTGGAGTACATTGGACCCCTTCCATTATGAGCACAGTATTTCATTAGGACTGTATTTCACATTTCTAAAATGCAGTGTCAATTAAATTATCCCCCCCTAAAACAGGATGACTGTTGAAATATGTCTTAAAATTTACTTCCTGCTAGCTAAGTGTAAAAAATAAAATTGTGTAGGAGGGTTATCTCTCCTACAGTAACAGGGGTGCTATGAACCTCAGAAGACATTGCAAATAAAATAAAAAATTAAGCAAACCTGAATCACTTCATACTCCCTATACTGGCTCAACAATTACATGGGGTCAGTTGTCCTGGGTTGTTTCTCCCCCATACTGTTTCAAGTTTCATTTAACTAACAGGGGTCCAATGTTCCCCTATTGGAAAGGAAAACTGTCCCTCCTCTCCCCAGGAACTTCTCAAAACAGAGTAGGGGGAAATCACAAAAGTTTTGCCTGTATCATGTTACAGCATTTCAAGAACATGGAAGAGATTTTTCTGTGAACTTTTTAAAAATCCCTATTCCTTTGTGCACACACACAAAAAAAGCAACAACTACAAACAACCCTAATTACAAAGCTCCAAAGGCACCTGCTTGACCACAGGAGTACAATTTCACTCTGTGCAGGGGTTTAACTCTGCTCCACATTGCATTTATGTAGACACAGAAGTTAATTTCAAAAGCCCTTTCAGGCTTCAACCGGCAGACAGACATGTTATTAATTCCATACGGATACTCTGGCTTTTAAAAACCAATTCACCGTAACATGTTTTTTATCAGTAGATTTATGCATAGATTTATATATTCTTAAAAAGGAAGTTGCTGGTTCCAGAAAAAGGCAGGTAATGAAGTTAATAAATAACCAGAGAACTAGAAAGAGCCTCCAGTTTCTCACCTGAGGAAGCACCCCCTTCCCTACACCAAAGTTACCTTTTGAGAAGCCCCATTAAGAAGGCCTCTATCCCACAACGCCTTGTTTCCAGTTGGGTCCTCATCTACCTCATCATTTGTGTTGGGCGGCAGCCGCACCTACAGGAGGAGGCATCAAGAGAGTCAAACTCACACGTGGCCTCAGTGGCAAATGGGAATAACTAGAAGGTGTTGTAAGCATGAATTCAGAAAAGCCCAAACAAGCAAACACTCTGCATGTCACATCAAACCACAGTGAGTGCCCCAACCTGGGTTCACAGCATGTTTCTCCCCCAACAAACCATGAGAGTTAGCCAAGGTTTGTTCTTGACTCATTGCCTGTGCTTGTTGGAAGCAAACAAACCAACAGGATGAGGTCTGGAAGTCACAACAAGCCATCGCAGCAGCAGCAGGCGAGGAGCAGAGCAAGAACTTTTCAGCAGCATGCACCAACACAACCACATAAATCCGCAGCCTGTTTTTAGCTGTGGGCTGACTGTGGTGTGTAATCCAGGCCACAAAAGGAGAGCAACAAAGCATATGTCTCCATTAACAGAACAGTCACAAGGTGTGCACTTTGGCAGAAAAGTCCAGAGGAAGTTGCCACCGCCCATGACAGCAGCGTGTGAGTGTGGGAGAAAGGTCTCACAGGCCACCAGCTAAATGGTGCTTAGCAAAAGCAAAAGGCAGGGGTTTCCCTGGCGTCTCCCGCATCAGGGAATCAAAATAGCAGGACAGTTCTCAAATGAGCCCCAGGAGTTTCCTGGCTGCCTTCAGGCTGACTCACCACACAGATGTTGCCAAACTTGTCAGCTCCAGCCACTGTGTCATAGTCGAGAAGGCAGGCAGTGGTGACCCAGCGGGGGTGGGTGTCATCTGCAAAAATGATCAGCTGGTTCTCGTTCCTCTTGTAGCGCACCCAGATGAAGCTCTCCTGGACATCCGAGACGATCACTCGGTGCCCAATGGTTTGGATCCCACAGATGTAGTTGGCAATGTGCTGGGAAACGACAGCAATTCAGAAAAACAGTTCAAAAAGCAGAAAAGGGAGGCTGTTCAAGGCAAGCCCCAAAATCCCTTCCTGAGCCACTACGCAAATGAAATCTGAACATCACTGGCATCTCTCTGCAAGGCTATGATCATTTATAGTGCAACAGCTGTAGCTTTCTAAGAGAGAAAAGGGGAGTTGGGACATTGCTTATCTGTGATCACCTTCTATACCTGGATGTGCACCGAGAACCACTGCTAACATCATTCTAGGGAGCTCTCCTGATTCTAGAAATACTCAGAAGGCCAAACAAACAAGGAAAAAGCAAATATGTGAAATATGAAAATCTTCCTCTTTCTACTTTCTATAACCCAGAACCCGCCAGAACTACAAATCCCATCATCCTTGACCATTGGCCACACTGACAGGAGCTGATGAGAGTTGCAGTCCAAAACATTTGGAGGGCTCCAGGCTGCTCTGTGCCCTTTTATGCAGACGGTTCACTACACCATTATAAAGTTGGTGTCAGGAACGACTAAAAAAAAAAATCCAAAACTTTCAACTATCACCTTGTGTGAATCACAGGCCATAGCTTCATAAAACACAAGACCACACCTTTGAACCTCAGATTCTCAATTCTATTCCCAAGGGAAAGAAAGGTACAGAGAGGGTGGAAACAGCCCTGAAGACTTGCCCCTTAAGCAATCTGAAGGAAGTCAAAGCTCTGGGCAAGAGAAAGTTTCCCTGGAACTTGAAAAAAGTTCAAAGGTTTCAACCAAATTTGTTAAAAGTGATAGGGTATGTCTGCATTAGGAAATGCAGCTTCCAGGAGATCTGCACACACAAACACAACATTCTAAATACCTTATTCTCACACTTCCGGAGCAGCTTCTTCTTGCCCAAGTCATATACCCGTAAGAGTTTCCCCACACCAATGAGCACTCTGCCTTGGAAGGGGGCAATAGCAGCTGGTACCTCCTCTACTGGGGTCTGAACAGAAAGGAAATGAAAGAGAAGAAGCCTTAGTCAAGCAGTCTAAACAAAGATAATTAATACTATCCTCACTGCATAGATGACGCCCCGCCACTGCAGGGATGGGCAAGTTTCAGCCCTGGCAAAGGATGCAGATCCACCACCAGTGAGTTTTGGGGCCCACTTGAATCAAGTACCCATTTGCATCCACTGGGGAAGAGATGACATTGCAAGCCAAAAGGACAAACTGCCTCTAGTAAGGGGTCTCCTAGTCCAGCTCCTGCCCAACAAAAGAACCTGCCTCCACACAGGTCCAGGCTGCTAGGTATCTACAAGGAGGGAGAATTCAACTTTTGCAGTGCTCTGTACATTGTTGGTTTTCTCCACACCAACAGAAGCCAAAGTATTCAGCAACCACCATCAGGTGCTGCAAAAGCTCAAGTCAGATCACCTATAAATGACCCATTCACAGGTCTATGCTTGTTTTGCTTCAAATGTCCATTAGATAACTGCAACTGTCACACCATTACTACTTTAATTGCTCAAATTTCCCTGGCAGCAAGCAATGTGCATATTTTTTGCATGGCAAACACAGGCAAAATCCAATGTGATTTT
Organism: Podarcis filfolensis; assembly: GCF_964270895.1. Taxonomy (NCBI): domain Eukaryota; kingdom Metazoa; phylum Chordata; class Lepidosauria; order Squamata; family Lacertidae; genus Podarcis; species Podarcis filfolensis. The sequence goes on along the minus strand of NC_139611.1, from coordinate 52,350,244 downwards.
TGATACAGCTGCTGTTTTGTGGACAGAAGGAAAACCATTTGTGGAGTAGTTACTAACAGTGATGGTCCTCTGTTCCCAACCAAGAGATTTCCATCCCAAAGAGTCAGGTCTCATAAGTACATTTTAGCAACCTCTTGGCAAGCCCCATCCATGTTCATCTTCCCAGATTCCTCCCCCTCCAACCACAAGTGGAGGAAATTCTCACCTTGTGCAAGAACTCAAGCTTCTCCCCACTGTTTATCAACTTATAGGTGTAGACAAAGCCTCCAGCCACAGAGCGTGGGTTCAGGATGAGGTCCTTGGCTACGCCCACTAGAACATGCCAGTCGTCACCACCATTGGCAAATCGGCACACTGCCACACTGTAGAGAGCCAGAACGATAATGTTACTTAACAAGACAAGGGAAGACTGGGAAGGCAAAAGAAGCAGTTGCTTCACAGCAACAAAGAACAAGAGAGAACACTTTGGGGGAAGGCAGTAGCGAAGAGTATGTTGTACCATTTGCTTGAGCTAAGGCAGCATAGAAATGCAATATGCAAACTCAATGAGATTTAATTAGGGCCGTTGTCAGCTGAGCAGATCATGGTAAATGACTGCCGAGTATCGGCCCCAAACAACTTCAGATAGACCACTTTTTTGCTTTATTTAATTAGATTCTAGAGTAATCTGGCAACAATAGTATAAGTAAATATTTGGTTTGACTGGTGTACTTCAAGTATGACCAAAGTATGACCTGGTATAAAGAGTAATTTTTATTATTTAGCAGAAAGGGCAGTGTTCAAAATGGTAACTTGCTTCAGAGGTGCAGACACTGTTCCTTACCTGAAGGCAGCTTCATTTTGCTCCAGCTGGACTAGATCTAAAGTGTTTCCTTGGATGGGGTTCATCACCCGGACAACAGACGCCCATTGTCCATTTCCTGCTTTTGGGGCACCAAAGATGGACTCGGGAAGGTTCTCATTCAGAAACGCTGCCGCCATCTCTGCAGCTAGTTCCCTCTCATCTTCCCCTGCAGCTTCCACCATTTCCTGCAATGCACAAGGGGGCAAAAAAAAGGACTGTAAGAGCTGCCTGCTCTATCTCTAGTGCAGCATCCTGTTCTCACAGTGGCCAAAACAGATGCCTCTTGGAAGCCCAAGCAGGACCTAAGTCATTCCCAACAACTGGCATTTAGAGGCATGCTGCTTTTGGCAATGGAGACAGAATATAGTCATCATGGTTAGTAGGCAACTGATAATCTACTTCTCTGTGAAGTTGTTTAATGCTCTTTTAAAGCCATCGAAGTTGGTGGCCACCACTGCTTCTTGTGATTATGATGATTAGGCAGTCCTAACTGAGGTGCAGAAAGTAAGTGAGCTTTTCCATGGGTTACAAAAGCAGACTAGCCTCCTCTCTAGAAAGGAAAGTGGTGACTGCTCTGCACTGTGTTGCGACGACTTCCCCACCAAGTGCAGCAGCAGCAAAAGAAGCTCCAGCTAACAGAATCCTGTCCCTGCCCTTCTTTGGTGAGAGCTGGGCCCGAGGCAGAAGCCAGGCATGTTACCTCCGCCATCTGCTGCTTCCTTTGGGCTTTAGTGGCCTCAGTATAAGCATTGTGGTCCGTCTCAATGATGATTAGGTTGTTGCTCTCAGGGTGGATGACAAACTTCCTAGGAGTGTACTGCAACGGGAAGGCAACCTGGTTGAAGACAGCTCCAAGCTTCTCCAGGGCCAAAATCCTGTGGGAGCCAAAAAGTTGCAGACATTAAGCTTATCCCAGTGAGCCACCTTAAAGGAACTAAAAGGACATCCAAGCCGAACAATGGAGCCTCCCTGGTGGGCAGGCATCTGTGGCATGAACCACCTTCCATCAAGCAGAGCGGGACATTTTCAACCTGAAAACTGGCAACTTGCCTGGTAGCCATCAGTGATGGGGAGCTCCATGAGTGTGTGAGTGAAAGGCACAGGAGGAAAGGGTCCTTGTGCCCCTCCTCCTTCAGTCTGCTTAGTGGAAGGAAGAGTGTTGTATATTCACCTGCACTTGCATGATGACTAGGGACTAGTTACTTTTGCAGGCTAATTTACAATGGCCACCCCTGACAGCCAATTCACAGTACTTTGTATTCTATGGAGCTTCATGCAGGAAAGCCTGTGGATATCAGCATGGCAGGTAACCCCCTTTAGTATTCAAGATCAGGAGAAACAGCTACCTCCTGCCCCTGAAGATAAATCAAGTAGGCCTTCAACAAAACCAACATGGCTGCTATTTCAGAACCACCTAACGCTTTGTGAAAAAGTAGAGCAGCTTCTGAAGTGAACACTCCACAGACTGGCTACCACCAAGGAATAATCTCCTCCCAACAACCAGTCATGTTTCAGGTGGGTTGCCATGGGTGGGTGGCTGCCATGTATAGCTCCCCTTCCCATCTTGAGCAACTGGGAAGGAGGTCAGATCAAGCCACTCAACGCAGAGTGGACCCATGCAAGGTCATGTAGAAAGGAGGCGTTCGGGGCAACCCTTTTGGGCACCAGCTGCCCCTGCTTTGCACAGGAAGGATCTTGGGACAGACAAGCAAGACAGACAGATAGTCCTGTGTGCCAAGAGAGAAGGCAAACAGGTTCCATTATTTGTTTCCTTCCCCACCGCTGGCATTTTGATACGAACCTCAGTGTGTTTGTTGAGATGGCTACTATGCCCTCTGGACACTGCTCTGAAGCAAAGCCAGAGGCAAACTCCAACGTTTCATATGAGAGGGGTGTTAAGTGGAAGCGGGACTGATAGGAGTAACTCAGCCAAGAACGGCTTGACATGGCCAGCACCTGGAGCAGGAGGAAAAGAAGAGAGAGAAAACTCAGGGAGAGAACAGCAAATGGGACAGAGCAGCTCACACCTCTGGGAACCCAGCTGGCTGCCTTCTTCTCCTAGCAGTCCGCAATCAAAGGCTCTGTTGGCAGGGCAGTGGAGGCAGAACTAATTACAGGCTCTAGGAGTCCCCAAGCCAGCGGCATAAGAGAAGGTGTGAGGTGGCCAAATTGAGATTCCTGCATTGCATGGTGATGGACTAGATGACCCACAGGGTCCCTTCCAGCTCTACAACAATATGATCCTGAAGACCACAAGCCTGGCTACTTTATCACCAACTTTTGAAAACACCTTGGACTCTGTAAATCAGGTGCAATGACTACAGCAGCAAGAGCCAGGCAAACAAAGGACACTGAGTACTTCCTCCTTCTTTAATATCCCCCTCCCTTTCCCACAAGCAGCTAAAATGAGCAGGACCCAGAAGCAGGCCAAGATATTTCCTTTCCCCTGGTCTCATCAACACTTGTTTTCTCCCTCACTCACCCCCCCATCCAATAGCATGTATTTTCCCTCTGTACCAGATGGTAAACAAGGAATTTAGTTGTGAACTCATCCCACCCCAAATTTCTAAAAGATCTTAAGTCACCAGATTCACAGTCCTCCTGAAGTTTTTGTTCCTCCCCCTCCAGCTTTTCACGAGTGCACTCCTCTGATTCCCCGCTCACTCACCGCTTCTTGGCCTTGCATCCGAACTCGGAAGAGCTTCACAGGGCGCGAGCCCAGATACCTGGTCCTTGTGTCAGAGAGGTCACCAGTAACTGGATCAAGGACAGTTCGGAGAAGCACACCGTTCTGGGTTACAAGGGCAGATGAGCAAAGCAAGGTGGGGGGAGAGGGACAAGGGCAGGCAGAGAGAAAAAGAGGCACCAGATGAACTCAGAATACCAATGTATCTTCAGCTCCTGACTTCGGAAGTCTTACTATTTCCAGGTTCTCTCTGGCATGTACAAAATTAAGCACAACACTGCTACAAAGCTGCTGTTTCCTCCTTTAACAAACTAAAAAAGGCTTTTTTGTGAAATAGCTTAAAGTGTAGGCTACTCCCACTTCACCCCCACCTAAATAAAAAGACCCCTGGCCCGCTGGAAGATGAGCTCTAACACCTCCACCCTCCTCCCCAGCAGAGAGAAGGTACCCTTCACAATGGGATTAGAGTCTGCCTTAATAAAGCGGGAGAGGGCTCTGTTCCTCGGGAACTCTGGAACAGTGAAGAAGGTGGCAAGAGGGACGCAGTGTTCCCTTCTGGCAGGCCTTCTGGGAGGGTGTGTGGAACATGTCTCTATAGGGTTGTACAAACTCAAGAGTATGGTTCCCACGCAGCCCAGTCAAATGCAGCAAGACCTGGTCCAATCCCATATATCGAGGATCCAGCAAAGGTTCTGGGCAGTAATTGCTCACCTGCAAGCCAATGTTCAGGTACAAGAAGCCAATCGAGCCCCGCTCTCCCAGTTCATCCTGCTTCTCAGCTCCACCCATTTCCACAATGCACAGTGATTCTGGCTGGGCAGGGAGAGCTTGCATACTCAGCGGCTGAAGACAGTCCTAAGGGATGGAGAAGGAAGACACCATTACAAAGCAGAGAGAAAGAGCAAAGCATAACACATAAGATCTTTGTTGCTACCCTGAACAACTTCAGACATCAGGTGAGGAACTGTAAATGGCTGGATTCTCCTTTGTATAAAAATGCCTGGCACATTTGAAGACTAGGCTGACCTGCCAATTTTCTATGTAGGAGGGCATTCAACCACATCCCCCAGCAGTCTGAAGAGATAGACTGAAGAAGCACATGGCAATGTTGATTATGCCAACCAGCTCAAAGTGTTTCTCCATTTGGAGCAATCTGTGGGAAGATTAATTTCATCTGAGGAAGTCTTTAAAGAATCATTTTTAGCTCTGGCCTTCTTTCAGGCAACCCACTATCTTCCAAAAGTTTGGAATACAACTCCCATAATCCTCAGCCAAACTGGCTAGGGCTGGGGTGAGTTGTAGTTCAAACCCTCTAGAAGTCATCAGGTTGGAGAAAGCTAGTGTACAACATACACCTTGATTATTGTGAATTGACCTATTATATGGCCACTGAAGATTGACCAGAGGCTTGATGCGCCTTACTGGCATCAAGCCCTTTGGAATGCCTGAACCTTCAAATTAAGAGGCAGGCTATCAAAAAAAGAAGGGGAGGGGAGAGAAAGCAACTGCAGTTTGGGTTGGGAAAAGAGCATGCTAGAGTTCAGAGGGAGTTTGCTAAAACTGGAAGACATATTCGGGGACTGGAGGAGTTTCTAATGCTTTTGGGTTTCTGATGAAGCACCAGCAGTTGTATTGCCCACTTTATGAGTCTGCTTGCTTCCAATATGCTCTCCTTTCATATTAGGAAACAAACCAAAGTCAGTCTAGTGCATTCTCACATCCAAAGAAAGGAAAGCCCTGCTAACCACCCCTGGAACTTCCTCTCACTCAATTTTTTTTTTGGGGGGGTGGTAGTTTTGGTTACAATACTTTTTAAAATTCGGGTCAGCAAAGGCTTAGCTACAGGCAAGCGACTCTCAGGAAGCACTTACAGAGGGGTCGAGGGAAATGATGCGCACAGTGTTGTCCACCAGCCCAACAGCAAGGAACCGGGAGCGCTGCTCTCCTGGGGGAACGTTGGCCAAGCTCATGCACACCACATCAGCAGACATCTCCTTCCTCTCTGTGTATTCATTCAGCTGCCCTGACTGGTGTGGAAAAAAGGCACAATGGAGAAAGGAAGTCACACCTGGATTAGCAGAACCAGACCCATTTCAGATCAGTAAATACTGTGCAGTAAATTCTTTGAACCATGTATGATGACAAGTGACACTGCTTGTTTGACCTTTTGAGGTAGGAAACCTGGAGCACTTTGAAGACCACCAAGTTTATCAGAGATAAGCTGGTCTTAAAAATATGCCAGTCTTTGCAATGGCCCACCAAAGAAACCCCAAACACCCACCCCACCCAAATGGCACAAATCACCTGAATGTTCTCCTGCACAAGAACCCCTGAAATGAAGGAAAGCGACATAAGGAGCCCAAGAATGCTGTGATGCGGTTCTCATTTGTTTCCACTGCAAGCCTAGTCTGCAAACCCTCATGAAAGTCACATCTCCCTCCAGCTAAGCTCACGTACCGGGTCCATCTCAAAGTAGACCAGCTCTCCCCCTGTCAGTGCGATCACCACTTGTCTCTGATTCACAGCACATTTGACGATGGTTTTCTTCCCTGGCGTTTTCCACTCATTAACTCTTTTATCTGCTCTGATGTGCCGGATGCCATCAGGATAAACCTAAACAAATACAGAAATAAGATGCTGTGTCAGTCCATCTGACAGGAACTGCCTTTGCTGTTCTTTCCATTATTAGGCTAGCCTTGCAAGTCAGTTCACAGAAGTTATCAGCCTAGCCTTTTAAAAATTTTTCCTAAACTGCTTGCTCACATACAGTTTTTTACTGTCATTTGGACACACCAGAGGTCAACAAGGGAAGCAGAAGAACCAGCACCTCTTATCTGGTTTACTAAAGCTTACTCAGCCTGCTCATCTGTAGCCTATTTGCCACAAGTACGTGGCAAGATTTCCATGCCTACCTATACAGCTTTTTAGTTTGCAAAGTGATCTATAATCTTTATCTCATTCACACAACTAATTTCTGCTGTTCACCATCAAGTGCTCTCATTATATCTAGCTGAGAGAGGGCAAAGTCAACAAACAGCAACTTGAAAAGTGCCACCAAGGTAAATGATCAAGATCCCACAAGCTCCTATCTACCTTTAAAAACAAAAGAAAACAAAAATCACAGGGAATATTAGTCTATGCAACCAGTTAAAATAATGCAGTAGAAGACTAAACGTTTTTTAGCAAGAGCAGAACACCAAGGGAATCTTACTTTGAAAGGCTCTTGAAACAACCCTTTCCCAACCTTAAAGGTGACCTTATCCTCTAGCCAGTTTGCAGTCACAACTATTAAATTAGCTACCACCACCCCATCCATGCCAGGGGAGCACCACAACCAAACCCTCTCTCCTTGCATCTCTTGAGAAGGCCAAGGGGCCTGGCTGCAAAAGGCAAGCAGAACACGAAGAGGTAAAAGGCCCCTTACCTGCACCAAAGCATCATCTCCCAACAATGAGCAAGACAAGGTGGGCGTAGTACCAAGGAATCCTGAGTCTGTAACCTCCTCTACAGTTTCTCCGATAGACAGTACCAGGGTGGCATTGACGAAGGACACAATGATATAGGCATCAAATTCATCTAATTACAGAAGAAAGAAGATGGATGCCAATATTTAGAAGGTCAAGAAAGAAGTTTGTAGAACAAATATGGACAACAGAAACTCTTCACAAAGGCTACTACAGTTATTTCCATCATCACCATCACACACACGTTCATGACAAAGGGGCAGCATGGCCTTCAGACACTTGGACTGTGGTAAAAGGAGAAGAATACTCAAGGCACAAGGAAGCTACAGCAAGAAGTGTGGACCTTCTTTGAGAGCCTCTCCCTCCCCCTCATTTATATCATAATCACATCTGGGTCAGAATACAACTGAAGTGAAAACAGTTTCTTGCTCTCCTCCTAACCACAAGAAAATGATCAGACAAGACGTTTATGCCTGCAGCCAACAGAACAGTTTGTTCTCATTTGCTCTCTCTAAATAACACACACAAACACAGAGTATCTGTCAAACAAAAATTGTGATGTAGATCAAAATAAATCCCACAGGTTAATAAAAATACACCAACCCAGACAATGTAACTTAACTAAAACATATGAGATGCAGCTAATTTAGTTCTTTTTAAAAAAATGATGGAGTTGGCAGGAGGGATAACAAAACGCTATTACAAAAACAATGAACTAATGAAGCAGATAGAAGCTCAGAGAACAAATGGTTAGCAACCTCTCACAGATTTTAGATCTTTCCACCAGAAGTTAATAGTAAGAATCCACACAGCTTCTTTCCACACTCCAGAAAGGAAAAAAAACGCAGAATGCCACTTAACTATTAAGCGCCAGATTGAGGAATCTGAGTCAGAGCAGGCTTTTGCAGAGCTAGAGAAACTTCTATGGCTTCACAGGTATAAATTGCATTGAACCATCAAAATGCAAGATTAGAAGCCACTAGAAAGAGATATGCCCATGGTGGCAAGATCCCCACTTCTGCATCAAGATGCTCTTCTCTTTGCATCTTCCCGCAATGGAGCCCTACAGGAACTCCAGGTCAAGCAGTTGTCCTCCCTAGAGTTCAGGCTTCCACAATAGATGCTAAGTAGCAAGTCCAGTTTAGTTACCAGCAAAAAGACCAAGGGGGTTTCTTGTTCAAGGGGCAGAAGGGAAAGAATTTGGCTGCAGTTTTATGGAGATGAATGGGGGCAAAAGGGAAGAATTAAACAGCAATACTGCCAAGGATGGAGATACCAGGGGGGCAACATGGATTCAACTGAAGTAAAAAAAAAAAGTGGGGCTGAAGAAGAGACTGTAATGTTAACTAACATAGTGTCCACTCAGCTTGGAAATGGGTACATGAACACTTTCCAGTTGTCTTCCATCCATAGAAACAAAATAGCTTATTCACACGTTTTAAATACAGTGCCAGAGATTACACAGGATTTAGACAATGCATAGATATATTAATATGAATTGTAACTGGCTGTAAGTCGCTTTGGGTTGCCTTGGGAAATATAAAGTGACTAACAAATTTAATAATAAACAAATAAATATGTAACATTTTAACAGACACTTCACTGTTCAATTTCCTCACATTCACTCTGCCAATGAAACCATTTAGAAATTACCACTATAGCAGAAAACATTTCCCCTGCTGGTGCAATCCCTAGTAGTGCTGCAAATACCCCCCCAAAAGAAAGCCCTGCAGGGACACGGCCAGTTAGGGTAGAGAATACTGAGCCAATGGTCTGAATGGATACAAGGCTGCTTCAGTGTTCCTGTCACCTATGCTTGCCAAGTTAAGCACTCTCCAGCTTGGCCTTTTGCAGGGGCAGCACACAAATCAGGATCTTAAGCTGTGTATTTCTTTTCATCTGTAGACCACCAGCTTCAAATAACTCAGATATGGAAAACAGCCATTCTAAAGAATTAAATACCAACAGCGGACTGGCCCACCAAACTCCCAGCCAATCCTGTGGAGGCAGCAGGCAAAGGAACAAGCAACTGAGCAACTCATATAGGAGGGCTCTAATTAGTTCAGCTTCAGAAACTAGATACAGTATACTTGTAACTTACATATATTTAATTTGTGCGAATTCAGCTTTATGTGCTTGGCAAATAAATTAGGGGGGGCAGGCATCGGGGGGGACGGACACTTTCACAATATCCTCCAACGTGTTTTGACTATATGTGATTTTGACTTTCGGTGCTATCCCCAGAATGTAAACACACACACCCCGCATAAATTTCAGGCTTACTGTATAGCCTTCACCAAACTGGTGCCTATCCAGCTGTTTTGGATTGCAGCTCCCATCAGCTCTGCTGGGGAAAGCTGATGGTCCAAAACAGATGAGAGGGCCCTAAGGCTGGCAAAAGCAAAGCCATTCACACTTTTACTTGCTGACCTGAGTGGAACTCACTCCCACCTCAGTGCAGAAGTCCATGACATGTGCTCCTCTCTGTCACAATAAAGCCTAAAACCGTCACCCAAGTCCTCCACAGACTCCTAACACAGTTCCAGATCAAGACACTCAGGTGTTCAGATTCACCCACGTCATAAGCTGGACTTGACTGTAATGGATCCACAGGGTTCAGCAACACAGGCAGCAAGGCTTCCTTATTCACAAAGCACCCCCTCTGTCCTCAGTCTGCTGGCACCCGACAGATGCCAGAACTAGCTTTTGGGGAAGGGGGCATTCCTGGACAACTATCAGGGTTCCCATGAAGCTTCATCCCTGATGTGCTTCCCCCACTCTTTTTATCTACACAATTCAATTTACCCCTTTTAAACACAAGAAACAAATCCATTTTTTGGAAAATCATAGTGTCCGAATAGTCAGAAGTTCATCATGGACTAGATTGTTAACAGTTTCATTAGCACTAGGAATTCATTCACAAACATTATTTTTTGCTGAGATTCCTTTCTTGTGGTTGCAGAAGTAACGTGTTAGATCTAATAAAGTGCATACATGGCTTTCCTAGCCCAAACTCTCTTGGAAAAATTCAATGAAACTTATGCCCAGTGTCTGGCTGCTCCATAAAAGATAGCATCAGCAAAGTTTTGAGTGAGGGAGGGAGTGATCACAGCAGTACTTGAAGATCACTGTTTAAAAGTTGCAGATTATGCCCGTGATCTCATGCCTCTTAACTTTGCACATGGATTTTAACTGCTGCATAAACTGCTGTATTTAAATAGTCTTGTAAGTCATTTTGTGAGCAGCAGTGAAATGGTAACACCACCACCAACTTCCTGTGAAAGGCAGGGGAAAGAAGTCAAGCCAGAGAGGAATCAAGACAGGCAAGCAGCACCTCGTTTTCTCCTTCTCAGCACAGAGCAAGGTGAGGCCAACAGGGTGAGTGAGCAGAGACAAGGTCCATCATATGTCAACAGCGCATCAGAGACAGCTGCCTGTATTGTTCATTTTGTAGCCAGAGTGGGAACTCCGGTAAGGAACCATAGTTACTAAACCCAGAACTCTGAGGTGTAGAAGGATATGGTATAATGAATATCTAGACTAACATCTCTAAACGTGAACTGGGTCTCACCCCCCATTAAAATACTGGAATGCCCAGGACCAGTGGGCAAGAACAGATGGCAGTTCCTTACAGTTACAGGCATGTGAAGCTTAACTTTATCTTGCGAAAGGCCCCAAGGATGTGGAAAGCAATTGGACAGTAAAAGCCAGTTCTTATCCCAGGAGCTCAGGAGAGGGCTGAGGACTCAGGTGGTACTTGAATACTGACTTCTTACATAGTTTGTTGACAGAGGTGTTTGCAAGAAAAGTAATTTAAAAAGAGCCTCAATGTTGTGCCTCTTCCTCCCTCCTCCAGTTACAGCCCTTGGCTGTAGGTACACACCTGTGGGAGGGGATCAGCACCTCCACCACCAGCCACCTGTGGAAGAAAAAAGAAGGCTTGGTATTGGTAGTAGCAGGGACCACATACCAGCCAAGGTTAGTTTTTGCTTGGAAGGGGTTCATATGGTACACATGTAACATGAGAGAATGCAGAACTTCAGAAGCACAAGCCAGACACAGGCAGGATTACCACATTATGACCAAGTCAGTTTTGTACTACTGGCCTGGTTTGCACACAAAGTGAAGTCATTGTTTGTTTGACCATGTATATGGCACAAGTTGTACCACAGATAATAAAACAAACCATGGCTTTCTTTTCCCAAGTTTGGTTTCTTTTCAAGCTGATCTTGCCGCATGTCTTTGTAGCTTAGTAGCTTAGTGAGCAGGTGGTGAGGCGACCAAAGAAATAGTAATTGAGGAAATGTGGTGGATTCATACATAATGGCAAGCCATAATTAAAAACTAAACAAGGCTCCAAAGCCAACAAGAACCCACAGCTTCAAATTGTGGTTTGTTGGCAGTAAACAAACCATAGTTAAGCCACTGGGCAGGGTACAACCCAACCATGGTTTAAGAAACCATAGCTTGGCATTTTTTGGACACCAAGCCACTGCATTAACACATTACATGGTGAAAACTGGCACACACCTGGTTAGAGGGAGCCATTAATAAATACTAAGTGCATCAAACAACCTTGTGCATGATACAAAACTGAACCAGTAAAGCTCTCCTCCTGACCAATGTATTCTACTCAACTACACTGTAATGTGAGAGCTGGGACTCACTTGGGTCACCCAAACATTTATGAGGCACTGAAGTCCACATATAATAAATTTATTTTCACACATGGAACAAGTTGGATGGCCATCTGTCATGGATGCTTTAGCTGAGATTCCTACATTGCAGGGGGTTAGACTAGATGGCCCTTGGGTCCCTTCCAACTCTAAGATTCTAAGTTCCACTCCATGAAAAACCAGCTGCTGTCTGGGAAAAGTTTCACAGGGGCATTTTTTTCCTTGACCACCAGCCATGTGAATGACAAGCAACCCTTGCAGGTCAGGAAAGCATTTTCAGAGCAAATCTTGAACTGCTGAAAATACAGAAAGGCTGATCAAAACAGGTCCTGGCTTTCCAGAGTTCTGTGCTAGCTAGACAGCTGAGAACAGCACAGATGTCCTGTCTGAAGACCATACACACTTTTGACTCCATCACAGAGGACAGATTAATATATGAAGAAAAACAACAACAAACACACACACACACACACACAATGAGGAGCAAGGGCCTTCAGCAAGTGGCAAATGCAAGTCAGGAGTGGTACCTGGTTATTTCTCAGACATGCCTTCAGGGAAGGGCATTACAACTTCCCCTAATTCCAAAAAAGCACAATACTCTTTCATGATTAAGCAAATGATGTAGTATAAAGAGTCATAATTGTGCTGCACATGGAGCTTTTGAGCGAAATAATCATGTTACCACCATAAGCCTAGGATTGTGCATTAAGGCCTCTTCTTCTTCCACAGACAGGTCAGGTTCTATTGCAATAATACACCCCAAGACAGAATGTCCCAGGACAGCCGCCCAGGTTCATTGTCCCAGCAGAGATTCCAGGAACACACAGAAGGTGTAGTAGCACATAAGATACCAAAGGCTGTATGGCAAAGACAATTCCAGTAAAAGGCGGAGGTGGGGGCTGAAGGAACACCATGAGTGGTAATGATCATGACAACATAGTAAGAGATACCAAGAAAGGCCATGACAGTGAGCTTAAAGGCAACACTACCAAGAGAGCACTGAACAGAATGCACCACATCCATAGCGAGGGGAGCAACAGCACTGTCAGTGCTCCTGCTCTCAGCAGGGAGGGGCTTCTAAAAACCTACAAACAGGCAGATTTTCTCTCCTAGTTGGTATGTGCAATTTTCACACAACATTTGTGCTTACTCCAGTTTAAGAATGAAAGTCATAATCCTGAGGCAGGTAGATGCTCTCCAGGCAAAGACAGCTGAACCAAGAAAGGTGACTTGTAGATGAACAATGAAATTCAATGTGCCATTTACCACTGCATTTGCATCACAGAAGACCTCCTACCTTCAACATGCCTCCTCACTGTCCATACAGCATTGGGGTTACCAGGCAACTCTGAGACGGCCATTTCAGATACCTAGAGAAAGACATATTTATTAATGCTAAAAAGCTTAAAACAAAGCTTTTCTCCACCAGATAGAAAGGACCTAATTATTACTATTACACAGGAGAAAACAAAAGAATTATTCTGTCCTTCAACCACTATAAAAATGCTTTACACTGGAAAATCTAGCTCAGTATATTTCTCCAAAATCCCCAATGCACATGCTATTTATGACTTCTTATATAATTATCACACAGTGCAGCAAAGGTGATTCACCCACCTGGCTCTAAAATCCAACCAAACTGTGAGATCAGTTAGGCTGACTTTCTAGCCAAGGCATAGGCAAACTCGGCCCTCCAGATGTTTTGGGACTACAACTCCCATCATACCTAGCTAACAGGACCAGGGGTAAGGGATGATGGGAATTGTAGTCTCAAAACATCTGGAGGGCAGTGTTTGCCTATGCCTGTTCTAGCTCTACTCAGCTTCAGAATACACCAGTGAATCCATTCTCATCTAACAAAAAAGGTTCCACCCAAGAGGAAGATCCAGAATAGCTTTGCTCTTCATGTCCTGCCCTTCTTACCTCAAGTCCATGTCTAAGGACCCTCAGTGACGACCGAGGCCCCCTCCCACAGGCCACATATAACTGAGGGGTGTCTTCATTAGCCAGATCAGCTATCTGCACAGAAAGCAGCCAAGATGCAGGGATAAGAGGGGAAAGGTGACAGGTTGTTCGATTAAGATCGGTTATCACTTTCGAAACATCGTAAATAGAGCTACAACATTTTACTTCCATTTACATATGTGATTGCGGCAAAGGTTCTCACATTTGCCACTTGATAAACTGGTAATCTGCATTAATAACTAATGGCAAATGACATCAAGTGGGGAAGAAATTCCCCTGAATTAGTCTTACGGTTGGAGCGATCTTTTATGGAAGAGCTAATTTTCCAACCTTTTACTCCATGTTTTTCAGATTTCAACTTTTCGGATTTCCCTTCAAAATTGTATTTAGGCTTTTTAAATATATATTTTTAATAAATTTTCAACAAAAATAACAAACAACAACACACATAATAACAAATACAATAACCACAAACAAAGAAAAATACATAAACAATATCAAATCCATAAGATGGGATTCTCCGAACTCCGTGACTCCCCACCCCGTTCCTTAAGTTTTCTTTTCAGCTGCATTAACATTTCTACTCCAAATTATTTTTTTACCTCAGATTTCCTGTACTATTTCTTAAATTTCAAGTGTTTTTAAAATCCTGCCAATGCATTACCCTGTTTACAATACTTTTGAAAATACATCATAAATATTTCCCATTCTTTTTTAAATTTCTTGTCGTCTTGATTTCTGAGCTTTCCAGTTAGTTTCGCATTTCAACATAGTCCATTAACTTGGTTTGCCAATTATTTAGGTTTTTTGAAAGGCTTGCAGTTTTGTGAGGTACTTTAAAGTATTAATTTACATTTTGGTGTTTTGTATAAAATTACCTTTTTATAAATCAGGTGCCGCAAGTGGCTCCCCCAAAGGGTTTTTGTTTCCACTCAAGACCGTAGGCCTTTTTTTATAAAAAAAAACACGAACTGCTTCCATAGATCCCCCACTGTCATTCAGGAATGGCAAAACAAATGTGGCCCTCAAGCCATCCCTCTCCCAAATGTCACCTTTTTAAAAATAAAAAATCCTGACTGCTCCAACTGGGAGTGGGCTCTCTCCTGACAAAATTCCCTCCCTTCAGATAGTCACTTCTGTAAAAATGCTGCACAATGACCTACAGCTGGCACAACTTAAGAAAATATTATGCTAGCCCACTTTGCAAACTATTGGGGGTGCATAAAGTGTTAAGTCCTGGGCCCCTAACAAATCCCGTGCAAAATTAAAAGTGGCAAAATTCAGAAGAGTGCAGTGCACTAGATACAACTTCCACCAAGTCAGACACTCTCTCATAGGGGTATTACCTCCTAACCTACAACCCAAAGTAGCAGCTGTGAAAATAAATGGTGGGAAGAGGAGCGACAGGAATGCTGTGCTAAGCAACTCTGAGGAAAAGTGAAATACAAACATGACAAAGAACTAACTCACCTGCTTTGTGTTTCTGATCTAAAGGAATTGGAGACTTATACCATTTTTGGAATTATTCTCAAGGTCTAGCGGGCTATGCAATGTCCAGCATCGGAGGTCAACACAGAACCCAGCTGCTTGTCACAAGCTATGGGACAAAGCACACAGCATACCTGGCAACACAAGATGGGAGACAGGCTGTCCAGTTCATCCACCAGCACCAAGTTCTTGAGAGGCCGTGGCTGGAAAAAGAATGTGTCTCCTTCCTCCAACGGCATGGCAGAGGAGAACTCTGGCTCCTCATCATCATCCCCCAGATGAGCAATCTGATAGAGGTAGCTGCAAAGAGAAGAGGGAGACTATAGAAGGGCCACTTCTGATTAAACTGGACCGTTTCCTCCCCACCCCAGGCTCTGCTATTTCAATTATGTTCAAGATGTAGGGATGCTTGCTGAAGAAAACACTTTGAGGACAAAGGAGAGTAGCTGAGGGGCCAAATTTAAGACACATCTTCACATCCTTATTTGTCTATCTCAGGAGTTGTCAACCTGGTCCCTACCGCCCACTAGTGGGCATTTCAAGATTCTAGGTGAGCGATAGGGGGTTCTATGGCACAAGCTGAATCCTCCTTCCATCGAGCACTAGTGGGCGGTGAGGAAATTTTACCATCAAGAAAGATGCATTAGTGGGCGGTAGGTATAAAAAGGTTGACTACCCCTGGTTTATCTGTAGAAAAGGCAAACAATACGATACGCTCTCTGCCCCAGATCCTTTCTCTCTTCCTGTGAATGAAATATAACACCATGAGCTATATGTGTATAGATGTGTTTGGGCCTCACTGGCTAAACAAACCAAAATTTTATCCTGACATAATAACCCACAACACCCATGCTTGCTGTAAGATTCTGAAAACAGGACACTGACACACTCCTTGATGAAATTGGCAAGATGAAACCAACCAGGCAGGCCATACCTGTGGTTGGTTGCAAGGGTCTGAGATTCAGCCACAACCTGAACAATTTCCAGATTTGGAGAAGGAAAGGTAGCCAAAACTGCATGTGTGCTTTGCAGAACATCAACAGCAGTATCAAGCATAAAAAATTCAGCAACCCTTCAGAAAGAAGTCGGAGATTTTACTTACTGGTTTCCAAACTCAGAAGCCACAAAGAGGAACCCAGTTTTCAGAACACACATGGCAGCAGCGACAGGAACTGTATCAAAGTACTTGAGTCGAATTTCTGTTACCTGAAACCACCACAAATGAGTTACTGCTTGAGCTAGATGTGAAAGTTCACACATCACCCATTCTTCCTCCCTCTCTGCCCCTCACACACAAGCAAACATTTTCCCCCCCCTCTCTCTCTCTCACACACACACACAAGCAAACATTCCTGAATACAGCAGGAGACGTACCATGTCCTCATCAGTCTCCAAGGTGATTTTGAAGATGTCACCCTGCTCAGTCTGAGCCAAGAAGAAGAACATAGACTTGGTCTTGTGTGTAGCAGAGCAGACAAAAATCATGCCTCTTTCAGGGTCATCCAAGTCATTCTGCCAGAAGGAACAGCAAGTCAGACTCAAAGGCAGAAGCTGCCCTAATGGAATCATAGCTAGAAATCACCTGTTAATGGCTTCCCTCCTACTGCAAATATCACCCCTCTTTATAGCAGCTTTGCCAGGCTCCCTCACTGCTTCCTTCCATTCTGGGAAAGTTCTTCTCCTGCTAGTCCTCCTTCCTGGGCCCTTCTGGGATGCTGCTCCCGAGCCCTCCATCAAGCCACTTCCCTCGCTTCTTTCGCTGGGCCTTGCAGGAGCTATAAACCTCACAATCCCTGGGTCCAGCTCTCCCCCCCATCAAATATCAATTTCCAACATGATCTATTTATTAAATTAATTATATCTCCCGACTCTTGTCAAAGCACCCAAGAGACCTTACAAATAAACATTAAAACATAAAATTAAACTACCAAGAAAAAGAACAGGCAAAGCAATGGTTTGCAGTGGAACAAAAACATGAACCTTAAAACTGCAGCTCAAGGGTCTCAAACACCCTCTGAAAGAGGACCATTTGTAGTTGCTGCCTGAAGGCTAAAGCAACAAAGGAGACTGTACCCCAACTCCACCAGACGGGAGGTACAGCCCTCTCTCAGTAATGTCTCTGACTGTCTAATATAGATTTGCAATTTAAAAACCTCTAGACAGTGTCTTCTGTGTCCTGCACAGCACCAAGTACATAATCACCAACAATGCTTGATCAGAAAGAAATGCCATCTCCACAATAAGCATCAGAGAAGAGACATCAACTCATCACATCAAGCCACAACAGCATTTTCACTTTCAGTTTACAATTAGCAGTACTTCCATACTTAAGTAATAATTTCTATCATAATAGTTTCAGCTACTAACTAGGTAATTAATATTTTTGTGGCTGGTCCTATAATGAGCCACTCTACACCACATAGCTCAGGCTGAAGACTAGGCACCCCTACCTTCAAATGACCTGCCTCCATCACCAGCTGCCACTACTGCTAGCCATCCAACTGGGTCCTTCCTCCCATAAACCAAGGATGGCCCAAATGCTCTCCTTGGTGCCTATCTCACGCCTTGCTCAGAATAAGGCACAGTGGGCAAGATCACCCTGCAAAGTGCTTGCATTTGCTGCCATTTTGCAGTGATGAAAGCAAATACTGTTTAAGAGTATTTTCCACAGTTATGACAAAGTGGTGATGGAGTATGCACTTTCTAGAGCAACCTCATCCACATTTATTGCAAAGTCTACCAGTACAGCTGCTGGAGGTGGCAATGGTGGCCTGCCTGCCTAGCTCAGGCAGCACAGTCCCTTGTGGACTCTTCAGATATATTGTTACATAGATTCAAATTCCTAATGGTCTTAGCAAGATAATGAGCATTGAGAGAATTTTGGGAATTTTGCAAAATCGTAAGTCAACCTTTTGCTGCCAGCTCTTTCTAGCTGATATGGAAAAGGCGTTAACAAGTAAGGTGTGGAATGGGAAGACCCACTCCCCACTCCATGGAAGCCCAAGTTCACTAAGGACCTCAATGAAGCCTACACAGCTTTGTTAATAATGCATTCATATTCATACAAATGCTGCGTTTTCTGGCCAAACCTGAAAGGTGAACCATTTTTTCAGCTGCCCAGAGAATGCTACTGGGATATTCCTTTAGGGTGAAAAAAGCTACAAGAGCCTTACCCTTCTCCTGGGAATGGGACATCGGATATCTGGTTGGTCACCAAAGTTTTTATAGGTGATGTAGTTTTCAGAACAAATCAGCACTCCACTGGGACCATCAGAACCTCCAGGGACTGACGAATAAAAGAAACATGTTGTAAGAAGCTGAAGAAGAGCAGCTGCATCTATAGTTTCGTCTGGTTCTTGTGGAACTGGTTTACCCAAGGTACACTTGAGAAAAAACTGCACAAGTTTGCCACCATTTTCAGGCTGAAGAGGGGTCTGTGTTCAAGCAGAGGAAGTGAAAGCAAGAAGGGACTTGCAAATATCCGGTGTTTCTTTCAACAGCATGACCCAACTGGTTGGCAAGCCAGCTCTCCTACTCTGGCTGCCCCTCTGCCAATCCTGCCCTGTTCAGTATCAGCCTGGCTGCCAGACTGCTTGACAGTAATCTATTCGTGTTTGAATGTCTGCTGCAATAAGACAATGTCATGGTTTGGGCTAAGGTGCAGACAATCATCAGAGTAGCAAAGAAAAGCACAGGAGTGAGAGGGTTACATATGGTGAGCTTTCATGAATCTGATGGTTTCTGCCTACTAAGTAACAGAGGTCTCCGCTTTTTAACCTACTTTAGGTTCGCAATGTAGAGCATAGAGTGGAAATACTTGTTGCACTTTTGTACAGCATGGCACAAAAGCAACTATCAAGGATAGTTGTAATGCTGTTGTAATTTTCATTCATCAAGTATGGCTTGAGCCTACAGAAAATGTGCATTTGTCTCAAGAAGTTCTCTTTCTGACATCTTAGGATAATGCCTTTTCCCTAAAAGGACTGGAAATGGTAGCAGTACCTGTAATGAGGAAGTTGCCATGTTCTTCCAAGGGTTCACTGTATTTCCTGACAACATGGTTCAAACCCAGATCTAACTCATAAAATGTCAAGGTTTGCTGGGTGTTGGCTGCCGCTTCTCCTGTTGGGTCATTGTCAGCTTCCTGTGGAAAACAATACATGTACCAACAATAAATTAGTGTCATACTCTGTCTCGTAAGAGAACATACACTTGGATGCATTTTTAACGTAAGCTGTCCTGGAAATTTCAACTGAAAAATACTATTTAAATGTTCATAATAAAGTGAAAAAATTAAGAATAATAAAGCAGACTGAAAAGGTTTGCCTGCACTGTAAGTGAAGGTCCCGAAAGACAAAACCGCCATGAATAAAAAATTTAAATATCCAATAGTTCAGAAACTGATTATTCAGTCTGCCACCTGCCTGTTTATCTGGTGCAGCAACTGACCCTATTGCCACAAAATCAATGGAACGTAATATATAAGAATTACTTATAAAAATTAAAATTATGTTTTGTTCTTTGTAAACCACCCTGTGACCATTTTGGTGAAGGGCAGTACAGAGACCTCTAATATAAACTTATAATCAAACTAACGAATAAAAACACCCCAAAGCACTTCAAGAGACATCCATGCAACTCCTTACAGTGCCTGTCCCACATGTATCCAGAGCTGACGTAACTTAAATAACAAGCACACATTCTCCACCTGCCTCCCCAATTCTTTTACTGTTTCCCTGTGTCTGTTTTAGAATGGAAATCTCTTAGGTTACAGGAATGTATCATACCGGTGCATAAATGACACTATATACACAACAAATAGTAATACTATTGTTGCTATTAATATGCCACTAAGAACAAACTACTAGTACAAATTCAGGTGAGGTGCCCTCTGATCTTAAGCTGTGTTCTAAGCCCAAAGTCAAGGACTTGGGCACCTTTGGAGAGCACTTGCTCTCTGCAATCGCTTGCTTGCCCACCAAGGCCTGTTTCCCTCCTTGCCCTTCTGATCTGTTTATGTACTCAGTCATGTGACTTGCCTAACTCTGATAGTGGGGACCTAACCCATGGTTGCACTGGAGGCCTCCTCCACGCCATCCAGAGAAATCTCTATTTTGCTGTATTATGGAGAATACGATGAAAGACAGCTGATTTATAAGGGCATAATAAGCATATTGGAGAACTTGAAGATGGACAGTTGACTTCGTTAACAAAGGAGTCAACAAGGTGTTAGTTGCATTTTTTAAAAAGAGACACACAAACAGTTGAGCAGGGAAGAGTCACCAGAGAGACAAAATCCTCAATACCTCATAATCCATTTCCAGACAGGCAAACATGGGATTTTCAAACCCCACATCTACTCCAACTACATGGTAAACCAAGGTGTTGGCTTTATGCGCTTCTAATGGGGAAGAAATTGTGAGTCGGGCTGCGGCATCCCTGTTCAGAATGTACACTAACTTCTGCTTCTCAATGGCACCTACGAAGAGATAGACAGAGAGAACATTAGGAATACAGAAGCAGAAGATGTCTGCACTTTAATGCTGAAAGTGCCCAATCCCTACTCTTGCATAAGCAGGCCTTGCAGCCCTCTCAAGACAGAGCAGTTTTCCCCTGCTACTTTCCTGTTGGAAGAACCAGTAGTTGCATTCAGATGTAACACTAAATCAGTTTAACATTAGAAGTTGAACCACAGCAGGACTTGGGTTTCGCACACCCATCCTCTTCCGGCCTACAAGAGCCATAACTGCCATTGTCATAGTGCTGCCCCATATAAAGGAAATGTGGCATTAAGGTAGCTGCATACGCTCTTATAACCATGGCAGTGGAGGCTCACCTTGAAGACACCTTTTTTCTCATCACAGGATGGTAAACAATTAGAAAACCATGTTCAACGTTCAATGTTTTTACAGATCCACTTTAGCTACTAAGATTTGTATCAAACCCCAAAATTACATTACAGCTTTAAAAAAAATGGCATGATGCATGCAAAAGAAAATGGGCATTTATGATGAGAACCTGATCAGAATTGGATCCAAATGTCTCCATGTCTTATGTCAGAGAAGAGACATGAATTCCTAATCATCACTTCAGGGAAGAGAAAACTGTTGCACCAGTTATATAGGGCTCAAGTGCTTTTCTTCAAACTGACACCCACAGAAGGCTCCACTTACACCCCATTAAGGAAACTTAGCTCTATTTCTAGTTCAGTTTTCAGCAGTCATACACATAAGCACATCAAGTACCAAATGGGTAGCAGGGAAGTGTTTTGAATTATACTACATTCCAACAAATTCTTCATAACATGGAATCACCCTGATTGGCTGAGAGTAAATCTAGCTGGAGTGGCTAAGAGTATAAACTGGGAATCCCTGGTCTAAATATCAACTCAACCACAAACTCACTTAGACGGCCTAAGGAAACTCACAACTTCTCAGTTCCCATTTGCAACATAGATCTAGTTGCACTGGGATCGCCAATAAAAGCACTTTTGATTGGAGCAGTTTCAAAACCTAAACCAAGGATAGAAAAACCAACCAATGTTTCTTATCCAAATCATTTCTCCCATTCAGTTACTCAACAGTATTATACAGATACCACTGAAAACAACCATCCCAACTTACTGATCATGACAGCTCGTCCCTTAGGATCCACAGCCAAATACTGTCCAGGAACAATTCTGCGACAGCCACTCTTGCCAAAGGTTTCCTGGTGAATCTTCTCAAACACATTTTTTGAGGGCTGATATTCCAAGATAACAATGCGACCTGAATCACTGCCCACCACAATGTAGTCTTTGGTTCCACCAGTTAATCTGAAGGCCATGAGAGAGCGAATGATTCCAAAGACTTCCACTGTCAGCAAAGTATGAACTTTTCCTGTGTTCGGATCAGGACGAAGCAACTCCAAGATTTTGCCTCGAGAAACAACAATTTCTTGTTGTTTGGTACCTAAAAAGAAAAGAAAAACCTGATCATCAGCCAAAGAGGAAGATGGCCAAAGCACTTCTCTATCAAACCTCCCATTGCTGCTTACAAGTTCAAAAGTGCCTTGTAGGTTTGTTTTCCCTACCTGAGTTGTGACCACTTTTTACAGAGAGAACACATTAGTCGTTCTGAAATTTTGATGCAGACCAGAAATCAGAATGCCAAATCTTGAATCAGAAGTGGAGGTCAACAGACAAGTTGCTTACTTTTCAAAAGCATATTGCTCTGCTATGCATATACATAATGTGTGGCCACTTAACCCTGCCCTCCCATGCCTTTTGATAAGCCAAGGAGAAAAGTGAACGTTGCAAGCCTAACCAATGCCTGATGTCTGAAGAGGTTCAGAAAACTTAATCTGGCCCAGAAAAATATGACAAAGTTGAGATCTCATATTCTACAAGAATTCTGAAATAGTATCTCTGCCATTCTAAACAAAATTGCAGGTATACAACTTCAGCAGAAATACATGCTATGTCTAATATCAGACTCTGCTTGCACCTTTCATCTAAGCTTTCAGCCAGAACTGAGTACCTGAAAAGTTGCCATGGATGGCATAACTGATCCCGGTGGCTCGCTGCAGAGTTAGGTTATAAAGAAACATGGTGCCGATTGATATCACTTCACCTCAGTTCACCTGCTGAGAAAAGGAAACAAAGCAGTTAATACACTATCCATGCTTTTTAAAACTTGTTCAATTCTGACCACACATTAACATAAATGCCAATTGGTGAAGAAAACTTGAACGTTAAACCCATTTGAGAGATGGTTCATATGAACACTTCACAGACTGAAAAACCTCAACGAGGTGGTTTTTCCTTCCTAACTTTCCACAAAGCAAAATGTTCTTATGAAGGAAGCAAGTGTTAAAACTGAAAGTAACGGGCACCCTGAAAATATTTGTTTCCTAATTTTAATGATGAATCAACATCAACTTGCAGTTTCCCTGGAGGGGATACAAACACTTTTTACAATTTGTTACTTAATAAATTCACATATTACAATAGAGCAGACATTCCCAGAGTAGCAGCCATTAAATCTGCTGCAGCTAAAACAACTAAATATCTTGTGGCATGTTAAAAACTTAAACATTTTTCTGATATAAGATTTTATGGACTAAAGTCCAGCTCACCAAAGTTATTTTAAAAAGTATTAGACAACTTAAAAGATGTATGGCATGATCAGGGAGAACAATTTTAGCAGGCCTTATTTCTGAGTAGACATGCACAGGACTGCACGATTGCATGAATCCTGACCACATTCACTTTCGAGTACACATGCAGTAAGACTGGGCGGAGAGAAATAAGTCTCTTACAAATAAAGAGCAGCACCGTCCTCTCCACGTTGGCTCAAACGTAACTGCCACCCCGCTCAATGGGGCTTCCCCCTCCACAATAAACCTGCCTTGGTACTGCAAGTTATGTGGGTTAAAACAATGGAGGGTCGGGCTTAAAACCCTGCACGAAAAACTCCCTCGTGGTTTCCGAAAAAGCAGCGCGCGTCCTACCGCTGCTGCTAGGCGCCACCTCCCCTCAGTGGGCAAAGCGAAAATGCGGCCAAGATTGTCCAAAAGAGTGTAAAAAGCGCGGCGCCCTCACCGCCTGCTTGTCCAGAGCTCTTTCCCGCCCGCACCGGCGTCGCCCAGCAACGGTCCACTCAAGGGCCTCGGTAACACCGCGCGCGTGGCAGCCTACAAATACGCCATGGCCTCCTCCCGCCGGGGATTAGAGAAGTTGCAGCCTAATTCTGAAAGGGATCTGGCAGCGTTTACCGCAGGAGCAGCGCGGATGGCGGCGGATCCTGCCGCTGCTTCACTTCCTCCACAGCCCGCAGCCAAGCACCGCCATTGCCTCAGCAGCCTCCCGCGCTCCTTGGGTCCTTCCACGTAAGTAGCGCGGAACTGAGCGATTAGGCTGGCCACGGCGTGCCAGAAGCAACCCCTGCGCGGCTTGGACTGTTCCACTTTACCCGTTTTAGCCTGGAGTTGTTGTTGTTTTACTCTGAAAATAATTTCACCATTTTATTCTGCAATAGAAACGCTGCTACTGGTGGTTGTTTCCCCACACCACCCCGAGACACAGGCAATAGCTTAGGCACCTATATTAATGTTCCCGGATGTGACGATTTGCCTGCTATAGTCTATTTTGGGTAGACGTATACACGGACGCCGGAAGCCGCATTCACTTTTGGACGCTGTGCTTTCCCCACTTTCTAGGAGCTTCACTGTCTTTTCTATCCATTCTCCTGCCAGTCCTTGTCTGCATGTGCTCCGTTGCCTCGCGGGTTTTATTCTCCGCTTGTATTCTTTTAGAAGAAGGCAGCCCTGTATCGGGAAGTTTTTAATGCTTGGTGTTTGACTATGTGTTTATATATATATATGCTGTAAGCCGCCCAAAGTGGCTGGGGAAACTCAGACAGATGGGCGGGGTATAAATAATAAAATTGTTGTTGTTGTTATGTTGAAACGCTTGGGCTGAAATGCAGTGAGCCGGTGCGGGGTCCTGGTGACCGTGTTAGACCAGGACTTGGGAGGTCTCGGGCATGTCCCCGTTTCTCTCGCAGGGGTTTTGTGAGGTTAAAGCAGTCCCCGTGGAGCATGGAGACTGCGTACAGCGCTTTGAGCCCCTTGGAGGAAAGGCGATGAGAGACAAAGTGAAATGAAGTCAAACAGGCGTTGCAGCCATCAAGAGCCAGGGGAGACTGCGGCAGAGACTGCTTCAACGCCCCCGCTCAGCCTTGGAAGTCAGAGGCTGCCCTTAGGCTAATCGCTGCCTCTCGGCTTGTAGGCCTACCTCGCAGGGTGGTTGTGAGAATAAAATGTGGGAGGAGAGCCGTGAGCTTCCTGGGCGAAAGAGGGCGCAGAAATCTAATTACGGATCAGTAACAAAAGTCGCCATCCGGCGGCTTCTGTGGTCCGTTTACGCTTAGAGCCCGGGGGGGGGGTACCATTAAAAAAAAGCGTCGTCAGGAGCCCGGAAGCGCCATTTCCTGGCTATTCCAGCGCGACTCTTCAATTTTCTTATCTCTAGAACGACGTGGAGCCAAAATGGCGGCGTCGGTGGCCGGTTCAGGCCTGAGGGGAGGGAGCGATGGCGGCGGCTCCGGACCCTCTGTTTCCTCATCCTCCTCGCTATCCATGGAGCAAATCCAGGCGCTCACTGATCTGCCGGAGCTGGAGGCCGCCTACAGCCGCCTGTGCGGGGAGGAGGTGCGGCTTGGATTATATTCTCCCCCTCCTCTCCCAGCCCCCGTCACTCCGGAGCTAGGCTGCCTCGGTATCCCTTTGGGCCTCGCTCCTGTCGAGGGTGCCCCCCGCCCGCGCGCCGCCGTCTTGAGTTAGGAACGGGGAAGCAAGCGGCGGGCAAGGCCCCCTTCCCCCAAAAGAAAGCCCCATCTTCCCGCAGCACAGAGCTAAACTGTGGAACTCCCTTCCGCAGGAGGCAGGGGTGGGCACTAAATTAGAGGGCATTAACAGAGTATTGGGCAAATTCATGGAGGAGGAGGAGGTTTTAGTGGCTATTATCCAGGATGGCTATGTGCTGCTTCCATGGTCAGAGGCAGTGATGCTTCTGAATAGTAGTAGTTTCTGGAATTGCAAGGGGGAGAGTTGCTGCCGCACCCATATCCTGTTTGTGGGTTTCCCTTTGGGGCATCTGGTTGGCCATGGTGAGGAAAGGATGCTGGACTCTGTGGGCTGCCTTTGGCCTGAGCCATCAAACCCCTCTTAGGTTCTCCTTCCTTCAAGATGGGAGACCAGCTTTCGCCAACCTGTTGCCCACCAGATGTGGTTAAATGATGTCGGGGCTGCACGGTTGGCAATGGGTGGGTTAAATAGATGCTCATGACTCTCCCTCACAAAACTTAAAACAAGGTAAAATGATGAAAACCTAAAATGTCATAGGGCCACAAATATTCCACAGATAAAATTCCTGGGTGCATCTGAGCAAGTGTCTATTTCGGTTTCTGGATAGATGTTGTAACAACCGTCAGTACTCTAGTCCCAAACCTTTCGTGGCCTGGGACACATTTGGCAATCTAATAAAGTGTTGTGGGCACTGCAAAGACCCAAAAACTAGTGATGCACAGAATACCTTGTCCCAAGTAAACTATAGGGAAAACACTATCATAAGCAAGTCAAAGGGGAGGCAACCTCCCCACAAACAAGCAAAAGAGGTATCAGCAAACCTACCAAAACAAACAGCCAAAAGGTATGCAACCTCAAACGCAGGCAATCCAAACAACCCCACAAAGAAGGCAAAACAGTCCCACTAAGCCTACTGCCACCACCACCCACTCAAATACGGGCAAAACATTCCAACCCACTCAACATAAAAGCCAGTAAAAGTAACATATATATAAAAACAGCCAGGAACACACCCATATCACTTTTTTAAAAGTTAAAGGTAGTAGTAACAGGATCCTGCCTTTTTCTTTCCAGCTGCCCCACCTTCCTTTCCTAAGAGGAATTTCTCTAGGCCAAGAAAGGGAAGAGGGTACGACACATGAATGCCTGCAGTTTGCTTGGCAGAGCCACACAGTGTTAAGCATGCATGGGCAGGTGCGGTTGTCCTCAGAGTGCATCACAGGGAGTGGCCGTGGGCGTTATGTTGGGGACCCCAAATCCAGCATAATGTGGATTGTGCCATAAGATTGGGTAGAATCAGAGCTAGTGATGTGCAACAAATATTGGTCATGTGTGCAAAGGTCCTGAACCCAAGGAGACAAAAGAGCCTTGATGGATCATTCCAGGGCAGTATCTGCCTCTGGAAGCTCAAGAGTAGGATATGATAGTGATGAATATCCCATTTATCTAGTAATGGACTCCATTGTTGTTTGAGGGGAACCATACCCTCTTTCAGGGAAAGGATAAACTGATGCAGAATAGAGCATGTGATGTGCCCAACCCCTATTAGCAACCTTTTCTTGGATCCCTGATCTGATGTCACATTGAGTTCTTAAGTCATGCCGTTACCATTGATCTTGAAAGGGACAAGTTGCAAATTGGGCATTGATTATGCCTGCAGCATTATATTTCTGTTTTTAGAAAACTGTGGAAGAAGAGTTGGAGATGCTTCTGGAACAGCAGAGCTCCATGGAGAGCAAGATGGCTACCCTTCATCGCATGGGGTGAGTAGCAATCGTCATACTGTATGTGCAGTGCTGCATCGTTGCTGCTTTTTCCAAAACAGACATCCTACTTTCCCTTGTTTCTTTGTTTTCAGTCCTAACCTGCAGCTCATTGAAGGCGATGCAAAGCAGCTAGCTGGAATGATCACCTTCACCTGCAATCTGGCTGAGAATGTCAGCAGCAAAGTCCGACAGCTCGACCTTGCCAAGGTAACTAGATAAAGCCATACTGAGCTTTGAGTCTGATTGGGTTGTCATGACATGGCTGTGTGTGATTGTCGACATTTAAGGAGGAATTTCTCTTTCCCTCCCCCATCACTGGTCTTTTCATACCTGTACAGTAATAATAATATTGAGAGGGTATTGTTTTGGTTTGTTATCATGGTATGTATTTTTGTGTTTTTATATTGTGAACCACCGCATGATCTTCATAAGTAGGGCAGTATAGAAATTCAATAAATAATAAGAATACAAGGCTGTCCCCTTTTACTCATCTGTTTTTGAGATGTGGTCTTTATTTGAGTTGTCAAGGGTTGCAGAAATGTTTCAAATGCACTTGTTTCAAATATGACTGTTCCCACATATTCTCCATTTACATGGGCATATCCCTTCACATGCATAATCAAGAGACATGTTGGGAACTTTTAACCTGGAGTTAAAGTGGGCTATGATCACAGAAAGGGGAAAGAGCGAAGAGACAACAGGCCAAGGTCTAAGCTATTCAAATGTATGAGTTACTACAGGGATAGGCAAGGAAAGGGTGCATTGTAGGCATGTTGGAACAAAAATGTCATTGCTTGGCATCTGAAAACTGTTAGGAAGGGAGCCCATCTCATCGCCCAGGGCATGGAATGCCACACACACAGTGCCATGACAATGGTTGTCCCCCGCATTCCCACCAGGAACCCTTTCGGTGCTGAGAGCAGAGCTTCCCCTGTGTAGATGGGCAGGATCCTTGTGGGAAGAGATGGTTTGCCTCCAAGCTGTTTAGGACTTCAGAAGAAGTCCTAGGAAGGCATGACACCTGATATAGCAATAGCAAGCTGCAAAAAAGCTTGCCCCAGGCAAAACTTCAACTTAAGTTTCCAAATGTTTTTCAAAGACATCCTGATGCGGCGTGTGCTGCTTTGGCCCAGCCTTGATGAGACGAATGTGTGTGATCGTGGCCAGGCTAGTTGCATCCTCTCCCTGCTGTGCTGGATCTTGGAGGCCCTGCTTGTCATATCTTGAATGCATGCTCACAGAGAGCAATCTGGCTGGTGGGATTGGCGCGGAGCACCCACAGCTGGGAAATCATCATATGTAGCTTCCTCAGCTGTTGTGGTCTCCATTAGCCTCTTCTGCTCCTGCCTTGCCAATTTTGGAGGGGAATTAATTGGGGCCCTTCTTGGCAGAATCGCCTCTATCAAGCCATCCAGAGAGCAGATGACATTCTGGACTTGAAGTTCTGCATGGATGGAGTCCAGACAGCCCTGAGGAATGAAGATTATGAACAGGCTGCTGCACATATTCATCGCTACCTTTCTTTGGACAAATCTGTAATTGAGCTCAGCAGGCAGGGCCGGGAAGGTAATCATTATGTTTATTGGTTTATTTAATTGTATCTAATATCCCACCCTACACTGTAAAAACAATATTTGGGGTGGATTCTAATATATTAACAATAACCAAAAAGGCACCTGATTGTTGTGAAGTACATTAAGTGTCATTTGGTTTTACAGAATACACCCAGAGTCATCCTTCAATTCTGTGTTTCTGTGATGATTTCTGTTGTAACTAGTAAAAATGAACAAAAGCCAACTTCGTCACTACGAACAAATGCTGCCTAAACTTCTACTACTTTCATTCCACTTATCTTATTTCACATATTTATAACACCCTAGCAGTTCACACAAGGGTCTCAGGGCAGGGCATGACACGTTTTAAAAACACAATAAACAGTATATAAATACAGAACCATCATAAATCCAAATTAAAAGTAAGATTAAATGTCAACAGGGATGAAATAAAAAGATAACCAGCAGAAGCAAATCACAGTGCCCTTCCAAGGTCTGAACAAAAAGGAGTATTTTTTAAAGTGATAATATTGATGTGTAACCCACCTCTGAGGGGAGGTTCTTCCTTAAATACGGAGCCATTGCATAGAAATGATACTGAGACTCTCCTTTCTGGGCAGGCAGCATAATTGAGGCCAACTTGAAGCTTCTGCAGGAGGCAGAGCAGCGCCTGAAGGTGATTGTGACTGAGAAATTTGACATTGCCACAAAACAGGAAGACCTGCCCCAAGTGGAGCGCTTTTTCAAGATATTTCCTCTGCTGGGCTTGCATGAAGAAGGACTCAGTAAATTCTCCGAGTACCTGTGCAAACAGGTAAGTGTAGCTTGAGAGCTGCTGCTCATTTGCAGCTGAGATGCATTCTGAGCTTCTTGGGGTTGAGCCATTGCTCCTGTTCTAGTGGGTCAGTCTTATAGCAACTGGGACTTTTTAGTTTAGAAAAAAGATGGGTAAGGATGGAAGACAGTAGATGTGTGCGCAGTTACAAGCAGCCTCATATCCATCACGTAACACATAATTCAACTATGGAACTATCTGCAACAGGTTGAAGTGATGGCCACCAGCTTGGACTGCTGTAAAGATTTGATTGATTGATTGATTGATTGATTGATTGACAAAATCTTAATTTTTAAAAAAGGCTCCTCGAGGAGGATTGTCCTTGCATGAGTTTTGACTGAGGCTGTGGGATAACATAGGCTAAAGGTCTTCATTCTTTTCAGGTTGCAAATAAAGCGGAGGAGAACCTGCAGTTGGTGATGAAGACAGACATGAGTGACCGTAGAGCTGCAGCTATCTTTGCAGACACGCTGACCCTACTTTTTGAAGGTAACTCCCTGCCGCCATTGAGAATACATTAGAATATCTGCCTTATGCTAAGTCAAACCATTGGTCCATCTAATTCAGTACTGCCTATACTGACTGCCAGGGACTTTTCATGATTTCAGTTGGGGCGTGTTCCCAGACCTACTAGGAGATGCAGTGAAGTGTTGGGGGATAGTCTTGAACTTCTGTTTAGAATGATCCTTTTGTCCTCACAGGATGGGGTGGCAGCTTTTTTTGGAGCACTGTAAAACAGTCTCATATCACCTGTTTCTTCTTCTTCTAGGGATTGCCCGTATTGTGGAGACCCACCAGCCCATTGTGGAAACCTACTATGGACCAGGCAGGCTTTATACACTGATTAAGCACCTACAGACAGAATGTGATCGACAGGTAGAAAAGGTTGTGGACAAGTTTATCCAGCAGAGATCCTATCACAGACAGGTGAGAGACTTGCCAGTGTGGCCTGAGGAAGACATGGAGGAACCCACTTTGAGCCAGTTCCATGAGGCTTCTCTTGAATTTGCTGGTGCAAGAGAGCCCTCTATGCGGCTTGTAACAATGGGGACAGCACATGCAGACCTCACATTGTGGACTGCTGCTGGGGTCACCTGTGTTCTCTTACTGGTGGTGGCATGCCAGTGCAGAAGGCTAGTCTCTTGGCTGGTTAGGGAACTCAAATGCTCTAATTACTAGTGGCCCCAGTTACACTCACCCACACACCCCGCCCTGCCTGCTGTATACCTTCAATCCCTGTTGGTTCAACTTTTACAACATCCCAGTGATGGCTGTCACTGTTTCTGTCCCATCTGCAAAATGGGGCAGAGTGTGGCCACCCAGTGCACCCAGACCGATGTGTCTAAAGGGTCTTGAGGTTCCACACAGAAAAGTACCCCCAAATGTCTGCAGCTTTCTGCAGCCACAGCCCACATCCTCCCCTTCCCTCTCACTCAAGGCATGTCAGAAGGTGAGTTACTTTTCCTGTAGTCCCTAAGTTATTAACTCTGCAATGTGCCATGTACACCAATGGGTAACGATGCTACCCATTGCCTTCCAACTCTCCTGTGTCAGTTTAGCTGGCTTGTCCAAGGCCACCAAATGAGCTTCAAGGCCCAGCAAATAAATGAGCTTGCTCGCTGTCTCTGTTTCTCTCTCTCTCTGTGTGTGTGCTGAGTCATGCTCTAAGGCTTGGTGGTGATTTCCCTGTAGACTCCTGTTGTCCAACATAGCAAATACTTCTGGGGTTTGCTTATTAGTGTGTTTTTTCTTTTCTTTTTAATGCTTTGTTCAAAAGCTTCTGTCAGCATCCTTCTGTTTCTCTCCTATGTAACTCCTATGTAAATTCCCCTTGTGTACGGAATGAAGAGGTCATCCTTAGCTCTCCTTCCCTCTACCTGTTGCCTTATTACTGCTCCAGTGGGAGGAGACTGGTAATTTAGGAGTCAACAAGCAGAAAAGAGGTTTCTAACACCTCTCTACTTCTTATGCTTGCAGTTTCAGCATGTTCAGAACAGCATGATGAGGAGTTCAGTTGCGGAAAAGATTGAGCCAAGGTAAACTGGCCAAAATCTCCCCCTCTTTCCTTCCTGCTTTTCAGCCACAACTCTTTTCATTGTGGGAAATTGTGGTTTGACCTGGCACTTAAATGTCCAAGGGTATCCTGGAAAGGACCAGGCCCAGTCTTACGAAACTAGTGTGTTCTCCCTCTGTGATGCCATCCAGTGTGCTCTCCTTTGTCACCACCCAATGGGCCAGACATCTGTCCACTAGGAGGCAGAGGCTCTTTCATAGATTAGGGGGGATCACCTGCTTTCTCCCCTGGCCTGTCTCACAGTGGAATACTGCATGAGATGGAATTGTGTTGTACAGTATTTGTGTGTTTGATGGAACCATTTGCATCAGAGAGTGATCATATAAGCTGCAAATTGGAATGGAAAAAGGGGAAGAATGGATTAGAATAAGTAAGAATGTAAAGTGGTGAGGATGAGCAGGCCAGGGACTTATGAGGTGACTTACACCCTGGAGCAAATGACTATGACAACTACCACTTGGTTGCTAATGCTTTCTCAGGAAGGTACTCAAGAGGGTTGTGGCAGTTGCTGGCTCTGTTGAAGACTGGCCATTAACTGGACCCAGTTCCAATCTAGGTTCAGGCCTGGCTGGTATTACATTTCTCTGCTTGAGTTGTTCAATTAGCTGGGTGAATTTATAGGATTGAAGGCAATTTGCAGCAGCCAGAGGATTGCATCTATCTCTGGAAAGGAAGTGTGTGTGTGAGTGTGTGTGTGTGTGTATACATGCACCTGCACCAGTTTAAAACCCACTCTCCAGAGCTGCTGTGGCAAGTTTTATCTACCTTATGAGTTTGTCTCTGGTCATTGCTAAGCTCAAGTTTTAGCCACCCAGGTGATGACTACGCTGAGGTGTCTAGGGATTCTTGTTCCTGCCAAACCCAAATGCACAGTTATTAACCAATTTCCTTGCAGGAACAGCAAGGCCTTCCCTTAAGCTTGTTCCTCTGCTATGAGGAACAGGTTTTCACAGCACTGGTAAACAAAAACCACAAATCATTGGCATGACAGGAAATGGCAAAGCCAGCCTTATGGTCCCAGAATGGCTCATGGCGCTACATTTCTACATCTGCAAACGTTTGTTTGTTGACGGGAAGCATTGTTTTACATGTGGCAATTTCAGGATTCCAACATGAGCTTGCTGGCTGTCCAGAGCTGTCTTGAGGGCTTTGTTCTACCACCTCATCTTGTTGTGAAATGCCTGCTTTCTCAGTGGTTCTGCTATTGACTGTCACTTTTCTTCTCACAGGGAACTTGACCCCATTTTAACAGAGGTTACCTTGATGAATGCACGGAGTGAGCTGTATCTGAGATTCATTAGAAGGCGCATCACCTCCGACTTTGAGGTGGGAGATTCCATGGCTTCAGAGGATGTGAAGCAAGGTGAAAACTTAAGTGCTCCTTGCACAAAACCAAATCTGAGGTGCTCTTTGACTTGTGGCTGGTTTGGCTTACCAGATGAACTTGTGTAAAGGGCAAGATTTCACAACAGAAATAATAAGTTAACAAATTATGCCTCATTACCAACTCCGCTTACTGGGAGTAAGCCCCATTGAATTCAGTTGGACTTGCTTCTGAGTAGGTATGGTTAGGATTGCACTATTAGGATTCCTTGGCCATGCTTTGTGGGCTCTGGATCAGACAGGATTTCCCAAGATTCATGTGCCAATGTGGGTAGCGTTGGGATGGAAGTGGGCAGAGTAACAATGACTCTCACCTTTGTACATCTGGCTGAATTCCAGCCATGCAACAAACAGCACAAGATTTCGCCAGGCGCACACTCAGACATATCTGTCTCAAGCCTCCATCCAGGCAGGCAAGAGGCATTAACATTTTAGGAAAGTACAGAGCAGGACTAAGGAATTGCTCAACCCACCCCCTTACCTCTGCAACTTCAGTCCTGCCAAGAAGGTTGTGTTCCCTTGGGCTGTGGTTACCAAGGAGGGTGTGGAAATGGCTTACAAGCTGCTTGGTGTTGATATTGGGAAAGAGTCAGAGCTTGCAGTCCATAGCTCCTACTCCTGCCTCAGGATCGAAGGAAGCCTTCCAAAAACCTGCTGCCTTATTCATTCTGAGTGCATTTTCCCCCCTGGCCCAAGTCTTGTGTGAGCATCATTCCACTGTTCTTGTTTTCCTCCTAAATAGGCTGTTGATTGCAATACAAAGTGGGTGACTTACCAGGGGTGGGGAATGTTGTGTGCAGGAAATTGCAGTTGCTCAGAGTGAGCTGGACTAGTGTCCTGTTACTGCAGCCCATGGCCTGCTTCTCTGCTTGTACTCCACAGAGCATCAGAAGTGCCTGGACAAGCTGCTGAACAACTGCTTACTGAGCTGTGCCATGCAGGAGCTGATTGGCTATTATATTACCATGGAGGAGTATTTCATGAGGGAGACTGTCAACAAGGTAGGGGAAGCTGCCCTCCTTTTCAGGATGGGGTGATATTGAGTTGAATCTTAGGGTACTGAGTGCATCATAGTGGATTGAGGCCCTTCTGATTGACTGAGCTCTGAAAATTCCTGTGGGGTGTAATGTTGGGGATTTCTGAATTGCCTATAGTGTGAGCACCAGAAAGGACTGTTATGGTTTTGAGACCCCTTTGAAATTCTCTTCATAGATTAAAAAATATCCTCTATTCTTCAGGCACAGCAAATTCTGGAAGGCCCATGTTGTAATCGGGCGCCCAACCACTTGCCCCTCCCTCACCTGTCTTTGCTTCTCCGGCCAGAGCAGGCTTCTGGAGCAAGGCTGGCAAGCCCATTTACTTTTCCAAAAACAGGACAAAATAGAACTGGTAGGGCTGCCACCACTCCCTTGACCCAGGGTTACCAGAAGCCACAGCTCAAGGGAGTCAGCTGTGCTCCTTTGTTACCGGCTAACCCCAAGCTACAAGTTGCTTCCACAAGCTTGCAGGCAGAAATCCTTTGGTAGAGCGCAACCAAGAAGTCTAGGCGTTGGAATTAGCCATTCCCCTGGATAGGCACATACAATACAAGAGGAAGTTTTATTTCTTAAAATTTATTTTAAAAAACATAAAGAACATGCTAATAAGCAGGCACATCTTTTTGTGAATTACAAGTACAGAGAAAAATAAGAATGTTGTAAAATATAGCTAGCTAATACTTACTTCTATACTCTAAAGCAAAGATAGAACAGTTCAAAGTCCTTCTTCATCACACAAGAACAAAATACGAAAGGACGGCTGCTTTGGTGGACATCAGCAGCCGGGCAATTTTGCGAATTGCAGAGTGCGCGCTTTCAAACCATTCTCAAGATCTTTTATCCATAATTTGCACGTGGAATCAGAAACCCCAGGACCAATCAAAACCCTTGATTATCATTTGAACTGTCCAATGACCAGCTTGTGGGTTAATAATTCTAACTTGTGGCACCTGAACCAATTAAGACTCCAGAGCCTAGATCAAGGTGTTTCCTTCCCATGGAGATTGGTGGTGCTTAGGCAGATGCACATTCCCAAGTAATTAAAGATAGATAACATCACAGAGGGTATGTGCATAACTTTGAACCCAGGTGTCAGACCTTCAATTGAGCCAGAGAATTCTTTTGCCATAGTAAACCTCTCACGCCCTTGGGGCCAACAAGTCCACGGATTAAAGCAACAGGACGGCTCCCATAATTCTTACTGGTTTCTCACAAGGCCTCACTTTCCACTTGACCAAAGAACAGCTACTAGGGAAGTACTAACTTTACTACAGTCCATATCTGGAGGGCGCACCTGCCTGCCAGAGCAGTTCATGATCAGCTGGCTTTGCAGGTCGTGAAGAGTCTTGTTGGCCCTCTTTATTTACTTGTCTTACTCTAAGTGACTTACTAAAGGTTGAACAACATAACATATAAGGCAATACATTTCAGTAAAACCATTCTGCTAACCTATAATCAAGTCCAGCAGAAAAACCAAAAACATCAGCAGGAAGAGCATGCAATCACATAGGTGTCATACTAGGTCATATCCCTGGTAGAAGAGACAAGTTTTAACCTGGCACCTGAAGGATGTTGTTGACCGTGCCAGACAGACCTCACTGGGGACAGCCTTCCACAGACTGGGAACCAGAGCTGAAAAGCCATGCTCTCCCTTGTTCCTTCTCTCTGAATCTCCCTCAAAGAGTGCACCCAGAGAATGGCTCAGATGAAGATCAATGACTCCAGCAAGGTCCTGAATCATATAGGTGAAAACAGGCACTTTGAATTAGGCCGGGAAACATGCAGGTAGCCAGTGCAGCCGCACCAATGTAGGTGTTCTGTGGAAGTCATTGATGTGTGTTGATTTCTTTGCCAGGCTGTTGCTATGGACACATGTGAGAAGGGTCAGCTGACCTCCAGTATGGTGGATGATGTCTTCTATATTGTGAAGAAGTGCATTGGGCGGGCTCTTTCCAGCTCCAGCATTGACTGTCTCTGTGCTATGATCAACCACTCCATCACGGAGCTGGAGTCAGATTTCAGGTGTGTGGTGTGCAGCTTTTTGGCCCTCCTAGACTGTGGTGGTCCAGGCAGTTCACCTAATATAGCGCTTACGGTTACAGATTTTCAGCACATAGGTTTTTGGCCTCCTTGGTCTCCACCAGATGGCGCCATGAGGTGCAGGTTCCTACCTGCCTTGTAAGTATCTGCTCCAAGCTTTCTAAGCTTTTGTCTCCCCCTTTGAAAGGGCAGTCAACTTCCAGCCTCTTTTCTGTGAAAGGCTTCAAGAGGAGCAGCAGAGAGGAGCAGGCTAGCCTCTTCTTTGAGCAGAGAGTGAAATTCTGAATTTGACACAAGGGTCCCATCATGTCTAGTTCCACAATGGCAAATGTTACATGCAGAATTCCTTGGCTTCTTCATACTGCAGACTTACAGGTTCCTGGCCATTTTTGCGCACAAGAAGGGCTGTGACTTTAGGGGGACTTCATTGGCATGCAGTGAACAGATGCTCTGGGGATGGATGGCCAACTGCCTCAAGAATATTCCTGGGCAAGAGAGCAGAATATTATCTGAGCCCTCTTGGGAACTGTGTATGTCACTTCCATGTACTGATGAGCAACTGAAATAGAAGCTGGTTCTAAATAAAGGTTGGGAGTAGGAGGGTGGCAGGCAATGATTGGAAGAATTGGGAGGAAGGAAAGCCTTGGAGGAGTTCATTGCCTTTGTCCCCTTTGCCCAGCATGGTAGGACAGTGACTTGGAAGCGGTCAGATCTCACAGGACATCTTGGCAACTTCCATCTCCTCTCTTGCCCTTTCCAGGGAGGTCTTGTGCAACAAACTCAAGATGGGTTTCCCAGCCACCACATTCCAGGACTTCCAGAGAGGTGTGACCAGCGCAGTGAGCATCATGCACAGCAGCCTTCAGCAGGGCAAGTTTGACACCAAAGGCATTGAAAGTACAGATGAGGCCAAGCAGTCCTTTCTGGTGGGTGTGCAGCTTTAAACACCTGCAATACAGGTGGGAGACATAGGGAAGGAATAGGAGCAAGCATTGTGATCTTTTCTGTGAACCACCCTGAGACCTCCGTGTATAGGGCGGTATATAAATTCTATTATTATTATTATTATTATTAATTAATTAATTAATTAATTAAGCATTAGCCAGGATCTGGAAGATTAAGCTATGGTGTCAGAGCAGTGTAACTGGGTGAGAAAGGATGGATGTCACCAAGTAGAAGTCAGTGTGATGGGCTCCAAGAATGAATGTCAAGTATAATAAGGTTTTGTATTTGCAATGAAGAGAGTTGTACTTACATCCAGGTGAATAGGATGGAGAGGGAGTGGTGGGGTCGGTCACGGTGTTCTGTATTCTCTGTCCAGAGGGAGGGAGGGAGGCAGCCAACCAACCAACCAACCAAACAAACAGGTGGGTTGTCTTAACCCACTAGCCAAGCAAGCAGTGGCAAGTCTCAAGAGAGCATCTGGCTATGTCCTTCTTCGTGCCCAATCCTAATTGTGCCCACAGCAAGGATCTTCCCAGGAGTAGCAAATTTCACAAGATTCTGATCCCCCTTTCCTCTCTGCCTCCTCCCATTCTTTAGGTGACATTAAACAATGTGGAGATCTGCAGTGAAAACATCATGACACTAAAGAAGACCCTGGAGGTACTGTCAGCAGACCTTCCACCACTGATTACCAAGAAAGGTCTTGAGGGCATCTTTCTCTTACCTGTTGTTAGCGTTGTTAGTCTGCACTCTTTGCTCTTGGGAGGTTGCCTGTTGGCCTGACTCAAATCTGCAGTTGGGAGCTTTTATCTAGATTGATTCATTTTCTTAAACTTTTTAACTGGCTCATCCCAGCAGTTTATGGTGGTAAACACACTTAAATCACAGACTAATGAAACTTCTCAATAAGATGTCTGTTAAAATAAGCTACTGGGTTTAAACTGCCCACTGCCTGCTTAGCCCTAGCTAGTTTGCATGGCGTGAAGTGGTAGAGGCTGTCAGTGAAGTCTTCTCCCACCTCAGCTCTTACCTCTTTTTCCTTCACCCTTTAAAATGTTACTGTTTACATACTGTGTTGAGCCCACAAAACAGTGGGTTGTGGCAGAGAGTCTTCCCACCTATTTCTAAGGCCAGCCCCCTCCCCCAATTGTTTTGGTTGTTCCCAGCAGAAAAATGGGCAGAAATGGGCAATTTCTGCTTCCTGGATCAGGATTGCTACCAGAAAGTGATGAAGGGCAGGGGCAATCCCTGTAACAGTTGTGGCCTGGACTATCCTCCCACTTCTTTTCTTCCTGAGGGTTAGTGAGCAGAGGATTCTTCTGTGTTTATTTACACTAATGCATGAGCCCACTGTTTCCTGCTTGCCAGTCTAGCTTCAAAGGCCATTTCTTTAACTTCTCTTTAACTATGTTCTCTCTCACAATCACCAGTCATGTTTCTCCTTTGCTCCTGGTAACAAACAAGGCTCTTCCTGTGCCTCAGGTTCTTTTGTGCTTTCACACAGAGTGACTGTGCCAAGCTGCTTAGCCAGGGGTTTGGGGGTGAACAAGCACAACCCAAGATTGACAGCTGTCTTTCAGACATGGCTGCCATGTCCAACAAGTTTCGAGATCTGTTGCAGGTAAGCTTTCCAATGTTTGAACATGGCCTCTTAGCTCTGTTCAGCAGACAAATCCCAAGGACTGTCTTACAAAATTGCCTAGTGATGGTTTGCTCAGCAGGCTGCCTCTGATTTCCAGAAATCAACAAGCTTGGGCCCTGCATGAGGCATGAGAACTTCACTGTAAAGGGAGAGACATCTTATTTGGCTGATGCTTAAAGTGGAATCCAGAACAGGGGCTATGATGTTGCAGAGTGGGAAGCCTTTTGTGGGACTGCCTGGGGCAGCACCTACCTAGAGCAATATAAGACCAGGCCAGTACCTGACAGGTTGCTGTGACACCCCTTCCCATCCTTAAGCACCTGTGTCTTGTCTCTGGGGCTTCCAAGGACTTTGCCACTTCAAATTGGAGGTGGCCATGCTGTGACTCCATGATTGGGAAGCAATCCCTTCCTCCACTGCAGGAGTCACTCAGACTCAGGCGTATATACGTGTGGCCATAAGCCTGCTACCCAGTGTTGTTACACTCCTTGGTTGCTGCAATTGCAAGCAATCTCCCTCTGTCTTTTGGAGGCAGAGGAGTCCTGTGTTTCATTTGCACCTTTGTCAGGAGCTGCTCTCCTGAGCAAAGTTGGTACATGTAGGCCAGCAATGGCTAAGAACAGGTCTCTGGTACCTGGTTTTTTAAATATGTTGGTAGATTGACAGAGGTTTTCTCTTTTTCTCCACCTGCTTCCCCACAGGAAGGGTTGAATGAGCTCACTAACTCAGCTATCAAGCCACAGGTGAAACCTTGGATCAACCTCTTCCTGTCAGTCTCCCATAACATTGAAGAGGTGAGTCCTACTGTCTGCTCATTTGAACTGCTCAGATGGTACAGAGAAGGGGCTGTTGGAACGAACTCCTACTTTCCAGCAGAGAAATACAACCAAAACAGCAAGCTAGAGAATGGCTGGGCTAAAACTGACTGGCACAGCTCTCTTTTATGCTGCTGGTAGTTTTAAGTACTCTTGTGGGTTTTAAAGAAAATAACTTTCAGTGTTATTTTTACTATATCTTGCACCATCTCAAGCGCTTGGAGAGGCAGGATAAGTATTTTAAAAATCCATCCTCGGGGGATGTTTCCTCAAGCCTTCTGGCCTGCGGAAGCAACAGCCTCTTAAAAGGAAGTGAAGAATTGCATGTGACACTGCAGGGAAACCTGCCAGGTGCTGATGAAGATGCTTTGGTTAAAAATGCCAGGGCAGTTGAAGGGGATCCTGTGAGCCCTTCTAGCTACAAAGAGGTTGGAAGGATAAATGCCCACCTGTGATTCGGGGGTTTGAAGATCTTACTGCCCTTTTCACATTGGAATATATATCTTACAAT
Organism: Podarcis filfolensis; assembly: GCF_964270895.1. Classification (NCBI taxonomy): domain Eukaryota; kingdom Metazoa; phylum Chordata; class Lepidosauria; order Squamata; family Lacertidae; genus Podarcis; species Podarcis filfolensis. Next base: position 52,310,173 of record NC_139611.1, on the reverse strand, counting down.
ATTGCTTGAACACCTATTTGGGCATATGGATAGCTTGCATTAATGTAGATGTTTAAATTAAATTTGATAGGTTATTCTTATCCTTTTTGATGGATTATTCTTGTTAATGGAAACTAATATGGGTTTCCCTCCTTTTTTTCCTTTGGTATATTTGGGGGGAGGGGAAGCTTTTAAAAAATTCATGGGCTTGTGCTGGAATGATGGGAGACCCAATCTGTATCCTTCTCCCATTGTAGGAAGAGTTCAATGACTATGAGGCCAACGACCCCTGGGTCCAGCAATTCATCCTCAATCTGGAGCAGCAGATGGCAGAGTTCAAGGTGTGTTTGGGGCCCTGAGCAGGCGTTATGTACTCTTTTGTAACCCAGCTTGCCTGTGGCCCTGACGACACATCACAGGCAAGTGGATGTACCACCACAGAGGGGGCCATTAGTGCCCTCCTCAACTCTTCCCTCTCACTTGTTTTCCAGTAACATTGCCCTGTGAGATGCAGCCCTTGTTTTCTGTCTGCAGGCAGGATTGTCCCCGGTGATCTACGACAGCCTGACCAGCCTGATGACCACCCTTATTGCTGTTGAACTGGAGAAGGTTGTTCTCAAGTCTACTTTCAGTAGGGTAAGGAGAGACCTTAAGCAGGAAGGGCCAAAGAGCAAGCAGGCTGACTGCTCCCTTCTTGCCACTCCTCAGAATTCTTGTCCCGTTGATCTTCTCTCGATGGAGCTGGGTTTCGCACAGTGAGCAGCACTTGCTGCAGGCGGCAGCTTCAATTTGAGAAGCTGAATCTTGCAAGTAAAGCAAATGCTGACAAGAGACATGGCAATGTGAATCTAAACTATTGCAGATACCTGGAGAGAAGATTGCATCTGCTTTGCTTCTCTTCTGGTCCTGCTGCTGTGGACTAAGCCATGGTTTGAGGTATATTCTATGGCTTCACCTTCACCATAGCCCACAACAGCAGAATGAGAAGAGCAAAGCTGCTGCCCCCTTCTTTCTGGGACCCTGCCCATTTATGCCTCATCTTGGCTTTATTGGTGTCGTTTATTTTCACTTTGCTTTGGCTTTATTACCTGAGACCAAATGTTCTCCATCACCCTGTGCCACACCTTTCAGTGTGGCAACCCCTAACCTCTTGCTCTCCTTTGGCTTCTTCAGCTGGGTGGGCTACATTTTGATAAAGAGCTGCGCTCCCTAATTGCCTACCTCACCACAGTGACCACCTGGACCATCCGTGACAAGTTTGCCCGGCTCTCCCAGATGGCAACCATCCTCAACTTGGAAAGGGTGAGCAGGCTTTTGCTCTCTTTGGGAACTGGGAGTGGGGAGGGAGCAGGAAGCAATGGCAAGATGTTCCAGGGTGGGCTCTGACCCGTTTGCTCTACTCACCACAACCCACCAGCTCTCCTTGGATTTGCTGTGCTCTGAGTCAGGAACAGATTAATTGTTATTAATGTTCCCAGCTGGCAACAAGACAGTGCAGTAGAGAGCAAGTCACAGGCCTTGCTTTCTCACTCTAGCAGCATCCCATCCTCACAGGGCTGTGGAGAGCACAGGCATATGAAAGCCGTGGAGGCTACTGCTGCTTCTTCCACCTGGCTTTATAGAAAGGGTCCAAGATGCCTGGCCAGGCTCCCAGCATTCAAAACAGGCTCCTTTGAACAAGTGCAGAATGTCTCTCCCCTCCCCCACTGGGTAAAGGGCAATCAGCAGCAGGAGAGCAAGGCAGGCAGAGCAGATGCACAGACAGGAGCAGAGGGCTGGATGGCTGACTCACTTGACTTGCTTAGTCCCACCTTTAGAAGTTCAGAAAACTGATGACTAGAGCAAATATGGGGTCACGAAGAGTCGGACACGACTAAACAACAACAGAGCAAATATTGCATAGACTAAAAATAGTATGCCTCAGTCTCTTCTGTTCAGGTGCTGGTGTTGGGTCTTGCAGCTGGAATTCTCGCACGTCATACGCTGGCTAGAGAGGAGAGCACTTGTGGGCCCATGTTGGGTACATGCTTCTCTTCCTCCACATAGAGCTTAGCATCCAACCCAGCAACATATCAGTCCCACTGCTGAGGACAGGCACAGCTATTGTGTTCCAAGCTGCCCACGTGCTTTTTGGATGGACTGTCACTCTCTTCTTCTGCCTGGTGAATCACTTTGCTTTCCCTCTTCCATTCAGGTAGCAGAGATTTTAGATTACTGGGGGCCAAACTCAGGCCCACTGACATGGCGCTTAACCCCCGCTGAGGTCCGTCAAGTGCTGGCTCTCCGGATGGATTTTCGCAGTGAAGACATCAAGCGACTTCGCCTCTAGCTGTCTTTGCAACAACCTACTCCTGCTAGTGGAGATCACTGATGCCCTCTCCTAAGAAGGCCTTGCTATGTTCTTAAGACTGGAGGGAAATGCAAGTTCCTTTCCCAGTGGGATCTCTGAAGCTGAAAGAACAACCACCTCAGTATACGTTGGGTAAACTTCAAAAACTTAGTTCCTCCTTCAGAGATTTCCCTCTTGTTTTTCTGCAAGTTGGTACAGCTCGCCTGTTTCTACATCTTTATCATGATGCACTAACATTTCTACATAAATTCCAAGTTAAATAGCAACTGAAATTGCCAAGCAATTATTGTAAATTTTAGTTAGCAAGTGGGGCTAAGACCACAGATCAACAAAGTCATAGGAACAAGATGGTGCTTTGGGGGATGTAGACATGTCTTCTATGCCAGTAGATTCTGCACTCTGTCCTTGGTGTCTCCAGTGAAAAGGCTCTTTAGAAACAGAGACAGTTAAGATGCCTGACTATGCCCCTGGATAGCTGCCTCCAGTCAGAGTCAACAGTGCTGAGCTCCACCAATCAATGGTCTGAATTCATTTAAGATCCCTTAATGTGTTCATCATATGCTGTGCGGAGGGTGGGTCGATTTAAATAAAGGAGATTTACATCAGCAAGGAAATAAAAAGTTTTTCATTGATTACTTCACGTAATTTCCTGAAGAATGCTGCAGATCTGACTGCCAGGCCCTACTAATTCACAACTAAATATTGTTTTTCACTTGGGTGGGGTAGCTGCTGTTTTCACCCCATCTGCAGTGAAGGAGTGCATGAATCTTCCAAAGAAATACTAAACCAAATTCAGCCACTGAGTCATTCGTCCATAGATCTTGCACAGCTGTAGGATGTGGGCAGGAAACCTTGCAGTGCCTATGGTTCCCAATCCTCCTCCAGAAGCTGTATTTGGAACCCAGCTGTGTCCACCTCCACAGTGTGGATGCTGAAATTCCCCAGGCCCTGAAAGGAAGGCATGCAGGGTGAGTGAAATCTTCACTACAAAATATTTAAGTCAGAATATTTTGTTCTGCAGCCTGGTGGAACTTCAACACTACAGGGGGGTCGACTGCCACTCCTGACCTGACATCAGGGCTATGTGCCCTGGAAGGTCACAGGCCAGTGCAGAGGCCAGTCTTCTCTTTGACCAGGAGGCTACATTCTAGCTCTGCAAAAATTCGGTTTCTACACACAGCCACATATCTCCATCTGACCAAGCAAAGAGGCATCATCACAACTGAAGAGCCCAGCCAAAGCACTCAAAGATTATGCCAAGCAGTGTTGGTGAGAAGTGCAGCCTGGGCAAGGGGTGTGGCCTAACCCTGGCCAGAATCTCAAGGGCCTGTTAGAGAGGCCTGGAGGGCCAAACTCAGCTCCCGAGTGTGAAGCTCCCCCTCCCTGCAACTACATGGTACCCACCCATCATCAATTTCCCCTCTGAATTTCCTTGGGAGAGAGTGTGCATTAACCTGTTCCTGGACCCCAAACCTGCAAAATGTGCCCTGCTGAAATTTCTTCAGGGAGACACCAATTGATAGGGACTTAGGAGCTGGCTCCACTCACCTCTGTTTCCATCAAGATCCTTTGCAAGGCCTCTTGGTTCCTGGGCTCTTTAGTTAAGACATAGAGAAAGCCACCTCCTCCAGCGCCAGCCATGCTCTGCCCATAGACATGAGGCTGCAGCACCTCCATCATGCGCCGGACAGCCAAAGGCTCACACCCAGGGGCCATATTCTTCTTCTGCAGCCAGTAATGATTCATACACTTGCCCAAGAGAGCCAGGTTGCCTGGGGTGAGGAGGAGGAGTTACAGGACACTCTGGCATTGAACGATTTGCCCATTTTAGAGCAAAGTTGCTAGGTCTCCTTTCCCTGTCAGATACAGCCAGACAGTGTTCTTGGCTCCAATCACATGGTGTGCATGTCAGCCTTCTTCCTTCTGGGGAAATCTGACACCAGGGCTGGGCTGCCCACCACAGAAGTGGGAAGATAGTAGCTCTGGCTGCTCTTCCCTGCTGCTTCTCTGTGGCTTTCAATCTAGCAAGAGGAGTGCTACAAGATCCAGCTAGATAGAATTGTTTTCCCCAAACCAGTGAGTGCTGACTGGGGCTGATGGGGCTTGCCCTCCAGATGTTTTGGACTACAGCAATTTGGGAAAGGCTAAAGTCCATGATGACATCTTAAAAGATGCCCCCCTCCCACTCCCATTGGTTGTTGCCTGGAGTAATTGCTCTGATGCACACGCACGCACACACAACTATCCTAGTAGCTCCTGCAAAATGAGAGCCTGTTCAGCATAGGAGGTGGTTTCTGCACAAGATGTTTTGAGCAGAGGCACTGTAGCCTCTGCCCTGGGTAATGAGCTGTACAAGATGCCCAAGGAACAAACTGCAGTACCTTGCTGAAGGGCCTGGGCACACTCCTCTGCGTTGTTCACTAGTGCGCCAGCATTCTGCACAATGGTGGGTAGCCGGGCATACCAGTTCCTTAGAACATCCTGAAAGAAAAGGAAGCAATTAAAAGTTGTCTCAGTTTCTGGTGCTCAAGAGTGCTTAGAGGGAGAAAGGCTTAGCAAATTTCTCCTCTACAACCACCCACCTGCACCTTGGGGAAAGTGCCAGTGTAAAAATACTCTTTTTAACATTGTGTTTTAATTGAGAGCCATCCTGGTGTTTTAAATTGAGAGCCATTGGTTAGAACGCTGGACTAGAACCTGGGAGACCAGGGTTCAAATCCCCACATGACCATGAGACTCACGGAGTGACCTTGGGGGCCAGTCAGTGCCTCTCAGTCTAACCTACGTCATAGGGTTGTTAATGGAGATTAAATTGAGAAGGGAGAGAACCATGTTGGCCACCTCGAGCTCCTTGGAGGAAAAGGTGGGATATAATTGAAATAAATAATAAAATAAAGTGCATTTTACGTGACCCTAGGACCTTAGGTTTATTACCTTAGGGAGGGTAATAAAACAATAATAAAAGTATTAATAAGAATACATGCAACCCTACCAGGTGAGTCATCCTACCTGTGTAGACCAAAACTCAAAGATGAAATGCATCATGCCAACAGCACAGGGAGAAAGGTACGCCTGTTGTAGGACAGGTACAACTCTCTGCTCTAAGGTACGTCAGAGCTGTGAAGCTCAGGCTACAACTGGCACCTCCAAGCACCTTCCATACCTGGAGCAGGTTGCGGGCCAGGCGGGTCTTGCCTGTGTACAGCAGGAGCAGGTGCTCATTCAGGGTGTGTATGAAGCCCTCTGGGACGGTGATTTGCTCCACTTCTACCTTTAGTGGCAGCTGAGGCTTTGAACGCCCAATCTTGAGGCCTGGCACCAGCCCACCCACTTGGTCCTGCCACCCTCCACCTGCGAGGAACAAGAACAAGTGTTGAGGAAGAGATCCTGCTTGTTTACCAGTTGCCAGGTGAATCCCTTGTGGGAGGCAGGAGGGGTCTCTGATCCAATGGAGAGAAGACTTATCTATAGTTGGGAGCCCTCTTCCTTTCTGAAGCTGACGTGGAAAAGGACAGAAGGACCCTGCTTTGGTTTCATCTGGTTTCAATTATTACACCATGTTTTTATAGTTTAAAAATGTATAATCAGAGAGGGTTTCTGATCCAACAGAATGTAATAAAGAAGAGAATTCAAAATGAGAAAAAAGATAAAATTTTGGAAAAAATAAAAGAAGGAGAGAAGAAATTAAGAGTGAAACCAAAATCGCAAGAGATTCTGAGAGAAATTAAGTTATATCAAGTACAATATATGAAAATGATAAACCAGGAAGTGGAATGGAAAATCAAGCAGATGAGACAAAAGTCATTTGAATCGGCTAACAAATGTGGGAAACTGCTAGCATGGCAGATGAAGAAAAGACAGAAATTAAATACCATCACAAATTTGGAGGTAAATGGAAAGAACATACAGAATCCATTGGAAATCAGAAACTGTTTCCAGAGATATTTTAAACAACTATACACACAAGGGCCACAGAAAGAGACTGATTTAGACCAATTTTTGAGAAAAAATGGATTACAAAAAATCTCTCAAGAAAAAAAGACAATGTTGAGCCATAAAATTACAGAACAGGAGGTGGAGGGTGCCATTCAGAATATGCAGTTGGGTAAATCTCCAGGACCAGATGGCTTAACCTCCAAATACTATAGAGTTTTGAAAGATTGGTTAATTCGGCCACTAAAGGAGGTCTGCAATGAGATCTTAGAGGGGAAAAAGGCGCCGGAGTCGTGGCAGGAAGCCTACATTACACTTATACCGAAAACTGAGTCTGAAAAGACGCAACTTAAGAACTACCGCCCCATATCCCTGCTCAATGTGGATTACAAAATATTTGCTGATATTTTGGCTAATAGGTTAAAAAAAGTATTACTGGAAGAGATCCATAAGGACCAAGCTGGCTTTCTCCCAGGTAGACACTTGTCTGACAATATGAGGAATATAATTAACATTTTGGAGAAGCTGCAAGTGAACATAAACACCAAAGCAGTTTTAATTTTCATAGATGCGGAGAAAGCCTTTGACAACATTTCTTGGAGTTTTATGAAGAAAAATCTTCAGGGGATGGGGGTGGGCCAAGGGTTTGAAAATGGTATAAGTGCAATTTACTCAGAACAAAAGGCTAAACTAATTGTTAACAATGTGGTGACAGAGGAGTTTAAGATAGAGAAAGGTACACGACAAGGCTGCCCAATTTCCCCATTGCTTTTTATTTCTGTCCTGGAGGTATTATTGAATATGATTAGAAGGGACCGTCTGATTAAAGGTATTCAGGTCGGAGCTAAGCAATACAAACTGAAAGCTTTTGCAGATGACCTAGTTTTAACATTACAGGAGCCAGAATCTAGTACGAAAAGAGTTTTGGAATTGATTCAGGAATTTGGTCAGGTGGCAGGATTTAAGTTGAACAAGTCAAAAACTAAAGTCCTTGAGAAAAATTTAACACCGATTGAGAAAGAAAGGTTTCAGAAGGAGACAGGCCTAACATTAGTAAAGAAAGTTAAATATTTGGGGGTTAACATGACTGCTAAGAACTTAAACTTATTCAAAGATAACTATGAGAAATGTTGGACAGAAGTGAAAAAAGATTTAGAGATATGGTCAAATCTGAAGCTTTCCTTGTTGGGCAGAATTGCGGCTATAAAGATGAATGTATTGCCAAAAATGTTATTTTTGTTTCAATCTTTGCAAATTTTGGACAAGATGGATTGTTTCAAGAAGTGGCAGAGAGACATTTCTAGATTTGTCTGGCAGGGCAAGAAGCCCAGAATAAAATTTAAAATACCAACTGACGCAAAAGAAAGAGGTGGATTTGCCCTGCTAGACCTTAAACTTTATTATGAATCGGCCGCATTTTGTTGGCTGAAAGAATGGCTGCTTCTTGAGAACACAGACATTTTGGATTTAGAAGGTTTTAATAATGTTTTTGGGTGGCATGCATATTTGTGGTACGACAAGGTTAAAGCTCACAAAGCATTCAAAAACCATATTGTCAGGAAAGCATTGTTCAATGTTTGGGTAAGATACAAAGACTTATTGGAGAATAAAACCCCAAGGTGGTTGTCACCAATGGAAGCAAAGGCACTGAAAAAGTCCAATATGGAGGCCAAATGGCCGAAATATTGGGAAATATTGGAACAAGAAGGAGACAAACTGAAACTGCAGAGTTTCGAGAAATTAAAAGACAAGGTGCGAGATTGGCTTCATTATTTTCAAATAAGAGAGGCCTATAATTTGGATAAAAAAATTGGCTTCCAGGTGGAAAAATCAAAATTGGAAACTGAATTGTTAGAACCCAAAACTAAAACACTTTCAAGAATGTATAACTTGCTGCTAAAATGGAACACGCAGGATGAAACAGTTAAATCTGCTATGATTAAATGGGCACAAGATGTCGGTCATAACATTATGTTTGCTGACTGGGAACAGTTGTGGACCACAGGTATGAAATTTACGGCATGTAATGCTCTAAGAGAGAATAGTATGAAAATGATATACAGGTGGTACATGACACCAGTCAAGCTTGCAAAAATATATCATTTGCCCGATAATAAATGTTGGAAGTGTAAAGAAAATGAAGGTACATTTTTTCACCTTTGGTGGACGTGCCCAAAGATTAAGGCTTTCTGGGAGATGATATATAATGAAATGAAAAAGGTATTTAAATATACTTTCCTTAAGAAGCCAGAGGCCTTTCTCTTGGGCATAGTCGGCCAATTGGTACCAAAGAAGGATAGAACTTTCTTTATGTACGCAACAACAGCAGCAAGAATACTTATCGCAAAGTATTGGAAGACACAAGAGCTACCCACCCTGGAAGAGTGGCAGATGAAGCTGATGGACTATATGGAATGGGCGGAAATGACTGGCAGAATCCGAGACCTGGGAGAAGAGTTGGTGGAAGAAGACTGGAAGAAATTTAAAGACTATCTTCAGAAATACTGTAAAATTAATGAATGCTAAAATTATGTTTGGATTGGCAATAAGTGGTAATTAGCAACAAAAGTTAACAAGAATATGTAAAAAATGTATTGATAAATGGACGAAGATATTGAGTTATAATATATTATGATATAAAGTTAAGAGAAATGAAAAAGGGTAAGAATTTGCTGAATTGATTATGTAAATGGGAGTACAAAGGGGGGAGGTGTGAGGAGGTCAAGGAAACAAGCATATGAATTTAAAGATATCAAAAAAAATATGGATTTGTTTTTTAACTTCTTCTTTAACTATTTGTTTTTTGTATGAATTTTTGTATGTTTTGTGTTTTCTTTTTTTATTGTTTATCCTTTTTTGTGGTTTTTTTTTATTCTGTAAATCTCTACTTTTTCTGTAAAACCCTAATAAATATTTATAAAAATAAAAAAAATAAAAATGTATAATCAGACATGATAAAGCATGGGGTAGAATTCACATTATTAACATCACTTGAAGTCCTTTTATTTGTCCAGGCCTGCAGAATGATAATGGCCATTTAATTATTGTATTTTGCTGATGGTTTTATCCCGTTCTATGTTGTAAGCTATCCTGGGCACCCTTTGAGTAGGAATCGTGCCATGGAGAGGGGTTAATCAAAAGTGATTTTCCCTGTCAGATTGAGCACCTTTCCATGATGTCTCATCCTCAACAATATTAGGAAGTAGGTGTAAGAAGCAGAATACCAAAAATAGATCCTTGCTTCAGCCAATATAGATACACCCACATTGGTTTATCTGAATGTGAATGCTCTGCCCCAGTGGCAAAGCAGCACTGAATGTAATTATCAAAAGAAAATGACACTCAGAAATGGTAAAGACCCTCCTCCTATGCATCCCATTGCATATCTAAGAGATGCAAATGAGGATCCCCCCCCCCCCCCCCGGCCATCAACCCAGCCCTTCCCTTTGGCCTGAAAGGGCTGCTCTGCCTTCACCCTCACTCTCATGCATCCCACCCACTGCTTTTTCCTCTTTGACCTAGAACCCTGTTTGCTTCTAATCACTTTTGGCTCCTCTCCACCCCTGGGCACAGGCCCAGATCACAACCCTGAAAAGCTGCCTCTGAAAAACTCTTTCACTGCACAAGAATCCTTTCATCACAGGTCTGGGTCAGGGCTGTTGGTGGGGGCTCTGCCTTTTATTATGCACATTCCTTCAGGGCAATGTCAAAAACACAACCAAAGGGCAGAAGCTACTGGACTGGCCCAGTTGCTTGGAAGGCACCAGAATCCAGACTGGTGTAAGATCTGTTTATGTGTTACTCAAGTGGAGAGCAAAAAGCAAAGCAAGAAGGAGGTCACTGACTTAGCTGCTTGGCAGAAGGGCAGGATATGACATTTTAAAAGGAGCAGCATAGAACGAATAAAAAAATTCATCCAATGAAACATACAGACATGGGAATCAGACATGGCCTGGACTGTGGAGAAGAGGGAGCAGTTTTGTGCAAGCAACAGAAACACCCCAAAATATCTTCTGGAAGAAAACAGTCAACAGCACCTTTGAAATCACAGCAGTCAAATGAACTGGAGAGATTTCAGCCAAGTCTTGATCACAGAATTATAGAGCTGGAAGGGACCACAAGGGTAATCTCGTTCAACCCCCTGCAATGCAGGAATCTTTTGCCTAACATGGGGCTCGAATACACAGCCCTGAGATTAAGACTGTCATGCTGTACCGACTGAGCTACCAAGGCAGATGAAGAAATGCCTTCAAGGCCCTGCTAATGCTATATTTGAGGCTAACTTCAAGAAAAGGAGGACGAGATGGCACTGAGTTAGACATCTCCCTTTCTGCGGATATTTTGTTTCTTTGGCATGTGCAGCAGAACAAATAAAAGGTCTTACCTGTGGTGAGAACCTGCTCCAAATGCAGCACAGCGTGGATGAGGGATTCAACGCTGGTGGAGTGCCCAGATGCCTGGTATAAAGAAGCCATCACAGCCCCTGCCAGGATGCTGCTGGTGCCTATAGGAGAGAGCAAATGAGAACAACATGGCTAGCGGGGGGGGGGGGTGGAGGCCTACCAGTTTTTTTCTTTGTCACTGTAGCCCTATGCCACCCTTTGGATCCCACAGCACCAGACCAGAACCTTGTCATGAGAAGGGCCAGACTAGGTCAGACCAAAGGCCTCTCTGGCCATGTAGATGCCTCTGAGAAGCCCTACAACAGCCATCTCCAGCTGTTGCTCCCTGGTAGCTGGCACTAGTCAATGGCAGAGTGCCTGGAAACTGGAGGTTCCATGCACCTAACATCTCATATTCTACTTCTGTTTCTGTTCTTCTGCGGCCAAAAGAGCAGCAGTGGCAAACAAGAGGGAGGTATTGGAAAACTCAAGGGAGCACAAGGTCTGCAGAAGTATATAAAAACCACAACACACACATAACTAGCTGTAAAGTAACATAATATGATATGTAAAAAACTGTAATTTTAATGGTCATATCAAAAAGCACAGTTCCTGATGGCAATGCATCATATCTTCTATATATATTGGAATAGTCCAAGGATTGTCCAAGGATTGTCAAGTCCAAAGGTTACAATGCAGTTCCTGTTGGCAATGAAATGGCATTGCCAACAGGAACTGCATTGTAATCTTTGGACCTGACAATCCTTGGACTTTATGATATCAATATATATAGAAGATAATATATGTTGCCATCAGGAATTGTGCTTTTTGATATGATGATTAAAATTACAGTTTTATTACATATCACGTTATGTTACTTTACAGCTAGTTACGTGTGTGTTGTGTTCAAAAGATGGTTCACGTAATGAAGCAACAGTGGTGTTTGTTGAAGTATATAAAAAAGCACTGAACTTGAATGGAGGAAAGGAAGGAGAGGTGGATGGGGTTCTCATCACATGCCTTTGGGGCAGGGCAGGATACACGAGGCCCCTCTAACGTCAACAAGAGAAATGCTGCCAGAGTGGACCTGAGGTCTTTGCTAGGTCCCCTTGAGCAATGCCAGGCATGCACATAGAGAGGTTGGAGGCATACCCAGTCCTGATCCGTGAGGAAGACGTGACCAGGTGCGGAGTTCAAAGCCGCCTCCAAAGTGTTCCATCAGTTGGTCCCGCAAGGAATTCTGAGAAGTAAGGTCCACAATGTGGGTGCAAATCAAGGCTGCTTTCAACAAAGCTCCTAAGAAGAAGAAAAAAGATGGGAGTGGAAGCCAGGACAGCCCCTTTCTGGCCCACAGTGGAAAGAAATGAGACCTGGACTCGGGATGGGGCTGGCGGGGTTGCAGTTAGGATCTGAACTCGGGAGTGGGAATGCAATGAAACCTAACAGGCCATAGTGGGGAGATCAGGCAGGGGAGCCACTTCAAAAGTCAGCAGGAGTGACGCTGGAGGGCAGGCACAATTCACAGCAAAAGTCAAGATGGCATTGCAGAGAAACAGGCCTCATTCCAAAGCATTGTGATCTAGCAGGTGAGTAGCTGGTCCTGAGGCCCATTAAAAGAGGAGCAAGAGGCTGGCTACTCTCAGGCCTCCGACAGACATGTGAAAACAAAAGGCACATTTTATAGCAGATGCAACTCTGCCTAGAATCATAGGAAGCTGCCTTATAACAAGTCAAACCTTGGGTCCATTTAGCTCAGTGTTGTCTACACTGACAGGCAGCAGTTCTCCAGGATTTCAGGCAGTCCAACCTAGAGATGCTGCCGGGGATTGAACCAGGAACCTTCTGCATGCAAAGCAGCTATTCTACCACTGAGCTACAGCCCAGCCAGTACAGGGCTCCCTACTGCCACCTGATAAGTCTCTCACAGGGTCTCCTCCCAGCAAGCAAGGAAGCTGCCTTGGTACAGTTGCTCCCTTCCCGCTCCAGGAAAAGGTGTTCTTACCAGGTGCGTGAGGCTGGCAGTAATCCCGCAGGTCTTCCAGGTCTCTGCAGACCAGCTCCACCACCATCTCTCCCTCCAGCCTCCCACTGCGGCTAACGAGCCGCAGTTCTGGCTCGGCAATGCGCCGGGCCTGTGCACCAATGGGCCTGTGCCCATCCACCAGGACGGCCAGGTCCACCACTGCACCTCCGTGTTCATATGTGATGGGAGGGGTGTCGCTCCAGCCACCTGCAAAAATTAGCCCAAAGGGGGTCACATAAGAAACTGCACAGCCTCCTGCCCAACCACCCACCCAAGCCCATAACCAAAGAGAGGGACTCTCCCCAGGAGACCTTGCAATGCTGCAAAGGATGCTGGGTGCTGCTTGCACCCAACTCATCCTCTGTGCCCTTGCATGAGACTCTGCACATCATGCTTCTGCTCCTCAGTGAGCCCAGGGCTTGCTTCTGCCTTGCAGGAGATGGATTCCCCGGCACTCAAGGCAGGAGCCAAACGTCACTCACAGCCCCTTCCCTATCAAATCCCCCCTGCACTGTCCTGCACAAGCTCCCTCCCTCCAGTCAAGACCACACTGAGTCATGTTCTGCGGAGCAGAAGGACAAGGGCCCCTGCCAAGCCTCACCAGGCTTGCCAGCTTGGCCCTCTGGGCACAAGGCACCTGGAGTCAAGAGAGGCAAGCGGCTACCTGGCTCCAGAAAGGGCAACTTGACAAGCTCAGGCCCAGAAGCCACTTACCAGAGAGGTCTATTCTGGCTGGGCAGGCCGCTCTCAGCCAGCGGCCCATGGGAGGCAGCGTGGACAGCCTGAGGCTGATGAACTGGCAGGAGGACATCACAGCCTGGCGGACGAGGATCTGCTCGGCACCCTCATAGTGTCGAGCAGCGCGGACAAGGAGGACAGGCCTGCAAGGAAGGAGCAAAGGGAGTCTCTGGTTGCTTGGGCTGCTTCTGCCAACAGCCTTCTCCAACTGGGTGCCCTGCAGTAGTCCAATACTTCCATCAGCATGAGATGCTGTGAGTCAGCATGGTCATAGATTATGCAAGGACTGATGAGAGTTGTAGTCCTAGGCTGGCGGAGGCTGCTTGATTGGCCAAGTGCTTTTCCGTCTCAGTTGTGTTTGCCCACACAGAGGCCATCCTGAAGGAAACTCTCCTTCCCATTTTCCCAGTGGGGTGAGTTCCACTCAGAGGCATTCCAGGACAGAGGCAGCTCTTTCATGCAGGCCCCTAGATTCTTCTCCCGTCCTCTGTCTGCCACCACAGGCTTGCTCTGGAGGGCCACTTGTGAGCCTCTGTCCCTTACACAACTCCAAAGGCCCCCGTGGGCCAAGGCATCTGCTCTGCAATACCCCATGGACATCAGAAGCAGAATCAAAACCTTGGTCTATGTAGCCCAGTCTCTGACTGGCAGCGGCTCTCCAGCACCTTGGCGGAGGAGGGTCCCTCCCATACATGCAGCGTTTTGTTTGTATGCCCCCTTTCCATAGTTAAAACCATGCTCAAGGCAGCTTACAACATGAAAAACATAATTAGAAATATAACAAAAATAGCCATAAACAATAAATAAAACGCATCAGAAGCTGCACAACCAATTTAACAATTCCCACATTAAATCATAACAAGATATAAAAATAAATATACATAAAATTATTATCAATAACAGTAACAACTGCCACCGCCCCTCAACAACATCCCAGCCCAAGAGCCTGTTCAAGAGCCCCAGCTTTTGTAGCTGGAGTCAGTCAGGGACCTGCCCAACCAGGCCAGGTGGAAAAAGGCCTCCCATCACTTGATGCCAGGATTTGAGCTTGGCTCAGGTGCTTTGCCACTGCACACCTGCCCTTCCCCTGGGGCCTCGGAAGACAAGGCCAGCCCACCTGGAGTAGCTGAAAGGGGGGCACATTGAGCATGTTCCTTCCCTCCATGCTCCCAGTGAGTGCAGGAAACAGCATGGCCTTGAGCAGTGATGGCAAGGTGTTCCTGGTCATGTGCAGACTGAGCTTTGCACAGAGAACTTGCCTTTGCCAGGCAGATGGACAGGTGGAGCCAGCGGGAATACAGCTTTATCACTACACACACACAAACACAAACTTGCAGTACCTGTCCAGCCACTTCTTCCTCTCCTTGGCCAGCTCCTTGACACCCTCAGGGATGTCCCCCTTCTCAAGGTGCTGGAAGGCCTGGGCCCAAGCTGCGTTGGCTGCCGGGCCGCTCCGTAAGCCCCCTTCCCCTTTGGCCAGGCAGCCCAGGAGGTCAGCAATGCAAGCCAGGGATCGAGCAGCAACGCCAGGATCTCTGGCCATGGAGGCAACTAGGAGGCAAACAAGAAGTGGCCTCAGAGCCTGAAAAGTGGCTCCTTGGCTTGAAACTGGGCTGGTCCTGGGAATGGCTACACCTGGGAACATTGGGAGGTTTTAATGGGTGTCAAAATGGTCTGCAAGAACTCCCCAGAGCCAGTGGTCCATGGGAGGGCTGGGAGGAACTGTCTCCACAAAGCCTGCGTGGATTCACAACGCAAGTGTCCCTGGAGCCAGGAAGAGTGGAGGGGAAAGAACCCTTTCTAGGAAGACCTTCGCCCACATGGGCAAGGCCAGTCTGCCATCTTTGAAAACAGCCAGGCTGGGCAATGGCAGAGCTGCTCACTGAGGCGCTGGTGGGAATTCTGGGACTAGCTGAAGCAGAGGTGCCCGTTTCCCCAGACTGGGGGAAAGGCAATCCAGCGGCGGCCAGAAGGAACCAAGGTGGAATTCTCACCCAGCCGTTGGCAGGCATTGGGTAGCAGCCGCCCACTTCCTTCCTTCCTTCCACTCCCATATATAGGCACCCTGCAATTAAAAGGGCAAAATGCTGCCCCGGACACACAAACACACACACCCTGCCAGTATAGAATCATAGAATCATAGAATCATAGAATCATAGAGTTGGAAGAGACCACAAGGGCCATCGAGTCCAACCCCCTGCCAGGCAGGAAACACCATCAGAGCACTCCTGACATATGGTTGTCAAGCCTCTGCTTAAAGACCTCCAAAGAAGGAGACTCCACCACACTCCTTGGCAGCAAATTCCACTGTCGAACAGCTCTTACTGTCAGGAAGTTCTTCCTAATGTTTAGGTGGAATCTTCTTTCTTGTAGTTTGGATCCATTGCTCCGTGTCCGCTTCTCTGGAGCAGCAGAAAACAACCTTCCTCCCTCCTCTATGTGACTCTGTCTCTATGAGACCAGTATGAGACCAGTATGTCTCACCCTGGTCCAGCGTCTCCAGCATGGCCTTGTGGTAGCCCTCCAGGGCTGCGGAACGGATCAGTGGTAGGAGACTGCAGTTGCTGTGCTCCATCAGGACCCTCTTGGTCTTGCTCTGGGCCTGCAAGAAGAAGGTGGCCCTGCGGGCAGCCAGCTCCGCCTCCTGGTCCAGGCTCCCCTTCAGCTCCTCCCAGGACATGCGCCAGGAAGTCCGCCAGCGCTGCAGCTGCTCAGCCCCTGGAGGAGAAAGAGGGGAGCCCAAGAGCCAGAGGACATCCCTGACTCCCAGGGGCTCGGAGGCATGCAGCACGGGGAACAGGCGGGCATTCAGCAGGCAGCGGCGGCTGGAAGGGGTGTCTGGGCTCCAAAGGTCATGACTCCTGGGCAGGGCAGGGATGGCGGCACGTCAGTCACTACCACCCAGCAAAGCACGGAAAAGCAGCCTCAACCCCACAAGGAAGGAAGGTGGCAGCCCCCAGCCAGCCCTCCCCGCTACAAGGCCACAAACCAGTAAAGTCCCCCACTTCAAACGATGAACAAAAGGCTGCTTTGTCCCTCATTTTTAACGGGACTGTAAGGATCAAAAATCCAAACTTGCAACACCGATTGTACATTGAATATGAAATACACCCTGAAAGTGTCTCTTGAATGAGTATCAGTTGCACAAATCGAAATCTTGTCTTAATTAGTTAATGATGAGCCCCAGCACATAGAGCTCGTGTCCAAGGAGGCATTTTTAATTTATACAGGTAAAGGTAAAGGGACCCCTGACAATTAAGTCCAGTCACGAACAACTCTGGGGTTGCAGCGCTCATCTCGCTTTAAAGGCCACAGGAGCTGGCGTTTTTCCGCTTCCACAGACAAATTTTCCGGGTCATGTGGCCAGCATGACTAAGCTGCTTCTGGCAGAACCAGAGCAGTGCATGAAAACGCTGTTTACCCTTCCCGCCAGAGCAGTACCTATTTATCTACTTGCACTGTGTGCTTTCGAACTGCTAGGTTGGCAGGAGCTGGGACTGAACAACGGGAGCTCACCCCATTGCTGGGATTCTAACTGCCGACCTTTCGATCGGCAAGTCCAAGCGGCACAGTGGTTTGTGTTATACTTTTCATACACTGTTCAGGGGCAATTGTAGATAAGCAGTACATAAATAAAATAAATGGAGGCAGAGCAGCAGCTCCACAGCACAGGGTGGGGGTGGGGTGGCTGATGTGTGGGGCCCTCAAGAGAATGGGCTGGGACCTGCACACGTACCGTATTCCAGTGCGGAGGAAAAACTCACTCCAGGGCCTGTTCAGGTAGGTGCCGCCTTCTTCTGCCATACTCTAAAGAGAGAAGAGGGCAGGTGTGAGCGTCTCAGAGAAGGAGGAATAACCAAGAGAACAGAGGCAAGGTGAGATGGGGCAGACAGTTCTGGGGTTCTTGAGGTCACCTGCCTCAAGACAAACCGCCGCCCAGCTCTCTGAAGGAAGCAGCAGAGTTGCTGTGGGGAGTGGGATTCCCCAGAGACTTGCAAGATGCCTCAAACCTGTACAGGCTCCTTCCCACCAAGCCAAGCAGACTCCTGTTACACACCTGCCAGTCATCATGATGCCCACTCAGGGTGAAGACCTTGCAAGGGATCCCTCTCAGCCTGACAGTGTGTCCCTGGACAACCACGTCCCGAAGCAGGTAGCTCCTGAGGGCCACGGAGGATGCCACGTCCAGCCCAGTGAGGAGGCAGCCAGTGTGGATCTCCAAAGGACCCTGGAGAAAAAGACCAAGGGGACTTGGGCATTTGTAACACACACTCAGCTCTCCTGCCGCTGCAGAGAGTCCACATGGGGCTTGTTCTTTGGGTCTCTGAGTAGAGTTGGCAGGACAGCTGGGAGAGAGGGGAGACTGATTGCCCACTGCCCCAGGGCAAAGCCCACCCGGAGAAAGCAGGCCTGAGATCCTGGCTCAAGGTTGCTGCAGCTAAGTCACCCTGTCTGCCTGAGTGTCAGGCAACTAGCTGGCTGGGGAGAATTGAACTCTCAAAGCAAACGAGGGTAGGCAAAACACCAGCAGCTCTGGCTCTCTGCAGCCTGTTTACAGCATTTCTGCCCCCCTCCTTCCCTCCAAGGAGCTCAAGGTGACGAATGTGGTTCTCCACCCCTTCAGTTTATCCTCAGAGCAGCCCACTCAGGTAGGTCTGGTTGAGGGGCCCTGACTGGGCCAAGGTCACCCAGTGAGCTTCAGGGCTGAGTGGGAGATTCAAACCCCGGTCTCCCAGGTCCTAGTTCAACCCTCTTAACCCCTACACCACACTGAACCTTGGGTCCTTGTCCTCCTCATATCATCTCCTGCCCTGGGCCTGATGCTGCCAAACCTCAAGGCTTGGCCTAAATACCAGCTCTGGGATGGTTCTTGCTCCAAATCCACCAAAGATGACCCTGTGTCGCCAGAGAGAGAACTTCTGAGGCTCAGCAGAGAACAAGGGCAGTTGCCAAACTTCTTACTCCCATCCCCAGCATGGCCCACCTTCAAGCGGCAGTGCTGGATCACGCTCCCAGGCCCCACTTTCACTGCTCCCTCCAAGAGGCTGTTGGTGACAGAGCAGCCCTCAGCCAGCAGCTGAGGCTCCTGCATGGGAAGAAAGAGGAGGAGGGGTCATGGTGAGGCAGGGAAGTCCAGGCAGTCTTGGCAGACTCTGCCTACATAAGCTGCTAGTCCTTATGGGTGGGGAGCAAAACATGCAATCAAGTGGGGCAGCATCAGGTCAAATGCAAGGACCCAGAGCAGAGCTTAGCAGAAGGAACTGCCCCATATGAGCCCCATAGCAGCTCTTTGCCCCTTCCCCTTTGGCAAAAGCTGCTTCTTCCGTCCTCAGTTTGTGCCCACGCCTTCTAAATTACAAGAAAACCAGAATTTTGGAATCTTAATTGTGGAAAGTTGTCTCATCAGCAGAATGCACATAGACTTCAGCCTCACCCAGTTGCATATCACACCTGCTGCCCCACCCTGCCAAGCACACACACAACTGTGCTGCAGAGAAGGGCTGCTGGGGTGGCGTGAGGGACCCTCCCACCAAAACAAGGCACTCAAGAGCCTCTGAGGCATCCCCCAACCAGGGGTGGTACTCACAGCCACATGGGAATGTGCCACTTTGCGGAAGGCCTTGCTGCGGGCATTGCCAGGGTGGGGTGTGAGGTGGCGGATGTGGTCACTGGCAGACATGGTCATGTAGTCATAGCAACCCTCAGGGATGTACACTGTGAAGAGGGAGGAACCAGAGGCCACAATTGGCACCTCAGAGGATATCCCACACCAACAAGGCCTCCTAAGGCCTCAGGAAGGAAGGTCAAAAGAGGGAAGCCAGAAACGTGTTATGTAGCCAGCTCAAGTCCTGCACAGAGTAGACCCACTGAAATCAATAGACACAGCTGACTCTGGTGTGCTCTGAGTAGAACTTAGCTGCCTATACAAGCCAATGTGTTTTGTCTGCCCCAGGGATCAGGATGGCAGCCCCTCTCCTACCTCCTGCCAGAGGAAAACAGCCTCCCGCCACTGCAGAGGAGGAGATGGAGAGATATGCAAACTTGTTTCCCTGGAGGCAGATATTGGGATTTTGTGTGCAGTGTGCCCCTTGCCTCCCCGCTGGGTACCCTTGCCCACACCCTAGGACAGAAAGCGATGCGCTGCCCCAGAAAACCAGCATCGCCAAATGGTGGAAGGGAGGCCGATTTCACCAACCAGATGTTTCTGACAACTCGCATCAGCCCCAGCATTGTATAGCTGTGCTAGCTACAGCTGATGGGTCAAAGTTCAAAACATCTTGAGAGCACCAAGCATCAGGCTGGAGAGGCTGGCTGGCATTGGACGAGGCAAGTTCACAACCTCACCCATTGTGAGAGGCACAGCATGGAGAGCTTTCCACAGCACGGAACGGGCACTTCTCTCTGACCCTGCCTCCTGGACATTGTTGCCGCTGCCCATCCCTGGTCTCTGACCCTTCACAAAGGCCTCTTCGCTGACTCCCTGGGCCATGCAGAGCAGGATGTCGAAGAAGAGAGAGAGCTGGCATGAGGGAAGAACAAGGAGGGGGCGAATGAGTCTTCTGGACAAGGAAACATCTGGCTCCACAAGGAGACACCCAAGCAAAGCATTTGCACATCATGACAAGTGGAGGGACAGTTTCCAAGCTGTGCAATGGACTGACTGGAGGAACAAATGGGGTGGGTGGGAGAGATTGAAGGAACACTGTCTCAAGTTAAAAGCTACCCAGAGGGGCTTGTGGGGATCTGCAAGGAAGCAGGCTTAAGAGCATAAGGAAAGCCTGCAGGATCAGGTCGGTGGACCATCTCGTCCAGCCTCCTGCTCTCACAGTGGCCAGCCAGATGCTTGGGAGAAACCCACAAGCAGGAACCGAGCACCAACAAACTTAAAGTAGCACGGGGACAGACAAAGGAGGACACCTTCACCCCAGTGTGGCTCCCCTTTATCACATATAGAGGCCAAGAAGATAATGACCTATCCAACCCAACAACATATGAATCAATATGAAAATCTGACCCAACGACCCCATTCTCACGCATACAAGCAAACCACATTGCAATCAGCCAAGCTCTGATAGAGGACCGAAGCACATGATGCTGACACAAACACCCTGCACAAACATTATGAAACAGAAAATCATTATCCCTACCGTCTCTCCCCACCCCGCCCCGTCTCTCTCTCCTTTCTCTTTTCTCCCAACTGCATAATGCAGATGACAACAGTGTTTCATACCGAATGCAAACAAACTGTGGTAAAGACTCTTATGAAATGAAAGTGGAGACACTATATGTACTTTTCTTTGTTTATTCTTTGCAACACTGTCTTGTAAGTACTCAGAAATAAATGGGGCTATTTTATCCAGCCCACAGCATTATGGGCTTTTCAAGGGAGGTGGTTCAAAGTTGATTTAAGTAGCTTTGAAAGGGAGGGGAGGTTTAAAAGTCCACCCGACAGCTCCTGGAGTCTTTTACTGATAAAGGTTGGCAGATATTTTCATAGGTTGAGCCTTTTTATCAGGGCCCTGCTTTTGCCACTTACCATCTGGCCTGGGGCGGGGCCTGAAGCCTCAAAAGGACTGCTCGGCTGCCCAGGACTCCCCTGTGAGTGTCTGAGGGCCCTGCCCTTGCCACTTACCATCTGGCCTGGGGTGGGGCCTGAAGCCTCAAAGGACTGCTCGGCTGCCCAGGAGGACTCCCCTGTGAGTGTCTGAGGGCCCTGCCCTTGCCACTTACCATCTGGCCTGGGGTGGGGCCTGAAGCCTCAAAGGACTGCTCGGCTGCCCAGGAGGACTCCCCTGTGAGTGCCTGAGGGTCCTGCTCCTTCCTGCCACTTACCATCTGGCCTGGGGTGGGGCCTGAAGCCTCAAAAGGACTGCTCGGCTGCCCAGGAGGACTCCCCTGTGAGTGCCTGAGGGTCCTGCTCCTTCCTGCCACTTACCATCTGGCCTGGGGTGGGGCCTGAAGCCTCAAAAGGACTGCTCGGCTGCCCAGGAGGACTCCCCTGTGAGTGTCTGAGGGCCCTGCCCTTGCCACTTACCATCTGGCCTGGGGCGGGGCCTGAAGCCTCAAAAGGACTGCTCGGCTGCCCAGGAGGACTCCCCTGTGAGTGTCTGAGGGCCCTGCCCTTGCCACTTACCATCTGGCCTGGGGTGGGGCCTGAAGCCTCAAAAGGACTGCTCGGCTGCCCAGGAGGACTCCCCTGTGAGTGTCTGAGGGCCCTGCCCTTGCCACTTACCATCTGGCCTGGGGTGGGGCCTGAAGCCTCAAAAGGACTGCTCGGCTGCCCAGGAGGACTCCCCTGTGAGTGTCTGAGGGCCCTGCCCTTGCCACTTACCATCTGGCCTGGGGTGGGGCCTGAAGCCTCAAAGGACTGCTCAGCTGCCCAGGAGGACTCCCCTGTGAGTGCCTGAGGGTCCTGCTCCTTCCTGCCACTTACCATCTGGCCTGGGGTGGGGCCTGAAGCCTCAAAAGGACTGCTCTGCTGCCCAGGAGGATTCCCCTGTGAATGTCTGAGGGTCCTGCTCTTGCCACTTACCATCTGGCCTGGGGCGGGGCCTAAAGCCTCACAAGGACTGCTCCTGCCACTATCTGGCCCAGGTGGGGCCTCACAGGGACGGTTGTTGCCACTGATGCTGCTACTGCCCATGAGGACCCCGAGGGGCGCAGAGTTCTTTTTAACATGTTTTAAAATGTTCCTTTCCCTTTAGATTTTTATATATGGGGGTGGGATGGATGTTTGGGTGGGCTTGGGAATTCGTTAGATTTTGATGAATTTGTAATTTTTGCAGTTTTTATTTGTATTGTTTTATTGTTTTCTGGGTTGTTTTGTTTTTTGTTTTTATTGTTTTAAGGTTTTATTGTTTTAGGCTGCGAAAGAATAACATTAATTGCCATCAATGGAGGCTACTATGAGGCTTGGGATTGCTACCGTGGAGGGGCGAGGGAGGTATGGCGGTGGGGGCAGATGTTATAGGCGAAGGGGATCGAGATATGGATATGCTCGTACCCCTTCCAATCTGCGCCTCATCCCGAGGGACGAGGGTAGGGCGAGCAAGGACTACTCACCTCCGTCACTGGTGCTGTGCAATGCCAGGTCTATAGGCAACAAAACCGCCACCCTGCGAGATTTCTTTATCTCGCAGGGGGTTGACCTGGCTTGTGTGACGGAGACCTGGGTGCGCGAAGGGGCAACAGTTACCTTAAGAGAGATGGCGCCCCCGGGTTTCTCCGTCCTCCACCAGTCACGGACTGTGGGCCGGGGGGGAGGGGTGGCATTATTAATCCGGGAAGATTGTTCTTTCAGGGCTCTACCATCACCATCGATCCCCGGCATTGAATGTGTTGGCCTAGTGTGGGGCTCCGAGGAGAGCTTGGCTGTCTGGCTGGTGTACCGGCCACCTAGCGCACCAGCAGCCACCCTGTCAGGCCTATTGGAGGCGGTGGCCGGCTGGGCCTTGGAGTTCCCTAACCTATTGGTATTGGGGGACTTCAACATCCATGCTGATGCCACTCCCTCCTCACAGGCTCTGGACCTGGTGTCTTCCATGGCGACACTAGGGCTCTCCCAGTTTGTTTCGGGCCCCACACATCAAGCAGGCCACACGCTGGATTTGATCTTTGGTGTAGGTATAGATGTGATCATGTCTCCTTCGATGAAGGTGCCATGGTCTGATCACTACGCTCTGAAAGCCAGGATTGACTTTCCACCCCCACCCTGCTTAGGTGCCGAGCCGATTTGGGCTCGCCCGCAGAGGCTGATGGACCCTGATAGATTCCGTCAAGCCTTGCGGGACCTTGCTCCCCCTGGCGACTCATTGACTGAGCTTGTTGAGGGCTGGAATATCCAGCTCCTGGCAGCCATCGATGAGATCGCACCGAAGCGCCCTCTGCGACCCCGCAGAAACCGGGCTCCCTGGTTTACCGAGGAGCTCCGGAAAATGAAGCGGGACCTCAGACGGCTAGAGCGAGTATGGCGGGGTGCCCGTGACGGAGCCTCAAGAACATCTTATAGGGCTTTTATGAAAACCTACGAGATGGCGGTGAAGGCTGCTAAGAAGTCTTACTTCTCGGCCTCCATTGCATCCGCTAGCTCTCGCCCGGCGCAATTATTTAGTATAATCAGGTCTTTAACGTCCCTTGAAGGACAGTCAAATTTAAATAACAATTTGACACACGGCTGTGAGGCATTTGCGAGCTTTTTTGCGGAGAAGGTCTTGTTGCTCCGCCATGACCTCCCTGCCAATTTGGATACAATAAAGGAACTGGAGGCCCCTCGACTGTCCTCGGGTCCAGTATTGGACCACTTTGACCGGATATCCCCAGCCGATGTAGACAGACTCCTCCGAGCTGGAAAGCCCACCACCTGTCCTCTCGACCCGTGCCCGTCTTGGCTGATTAGAGCGTGTCCAGACGAGGTGCGGGCCCTCCTGGGGGATATCATCAATTTGTCCCTTGGCACGGGGACATTCCCAGGGGAACTGAAGGAGGCAGTGGTGCGCCCGCTCTTAAAGAAAACATCATTAGATCCTTTAGATCTATCCAATTACCGCCCGGTTTCGAATCTTCCGTTCCTGGGTAAGGTGATTGAGAGAGCGGTTGCTGAACAGCTTGGTGGGTTTCTGGATGAAACATCGGCTCTGGATCCATTCCAGTCTGGCTTCCACGCTGGTCATGGGACCGAGACAGCTCTGGTTGCCCTAACAGATGATCTTCGTAGACAGCTGGATCGAGGCGGGTCGGGGCTGCTGATTCTTCTAGATCTGTCAGCAGCTTTCGACATGGTCGATCATGAACTTCTGGACCACCGCCTTGCCGACGTGGGGATCCAGGGCACAGTCCTTCAATGGCTGCGCTCGTTTCTCTCTGGTCGGGGACAGAGGGTGGCGCTTGGGGGGGAATTGTCATCGCGCCACTCCTTGGTGTGTGGAGTACCTCAGGGTGCGATACTCTCCCCAATGCTTTTCAACATCTTTATGCGCCCCCTCGCCCAGCTTGTCCGGAGTTTTGGGCTGGGTTGCCATCAGTATGCCGATGACACCCAACTCTATCTGTTGATGGATGGCCATCCTGACTCGGCCCCAGACACACTGACCAGATGTCTGGAAGCTGTGGCTGGATGGTTACGTGGGAGCCGGTTGAAGCTAAATCCTTCGAAGACAGAGGTCCTGTGGCTGGGACGGGACGATATGGGATTGGGGGGGCAACTCCCATCTCTTGCGGGGGCGCAGTTAGTGCCAGCACCGTCCGTTAAGAGTTTGGGTGTAATCTTCGACACCTCCCTTTCCATGGAGGCGCAGATTGCAGCTATAACAAAGGCGGCATTTTTCCATCTCCGCCAAGCTAAGCAGTTGGCTCCTTACCTCTCTCGCCCTGACCTAGCCACTGTGATCCACGCGACGGTCACCTCCAGACTGGATTATTGTAACTCGCTCTACGTGGGGCTGCCCTTAAGACTGACCCAGAAACTCCAGCGGGTGCAGAATGCTGCAGCGAGACTCCTTACGGGGTCTTCGCTGCGAGATCACATTCATCCGGTGCTATATCAACTGCACTGGCTCCCGGTGGAGTACAGGATCAGGTTTAAGGTGCTGGTTTTAACCTTTAAAGCCCTATACGGCCTTGGACCCTCGTACCTACGGGACCGCCTCTCCTGGTATGCCCCACAGAGAAACTTACGGTCTTCAAATAAAAATATCTTGAAGGTCCCAGGCCACAGAGAAGTTAGGCTGGCCTCAACTAGAGCCAGGGCTTTTTCGGCTGTGGCTCCGACCTGGTGGAACACTCTGTCACAAGAGACTAGGGCCCTGCAGGACTTGACATCTTTCCGCAGGGCCTGCAAGACAGAGCTGTTCCGCCAGGCCTTTGGCCAGGGCACAGCCTGACTCCCTCCCTCGGCAATCTTCGCGGAGCTCTGGCCCAATAGTGGCCAGTGGCTTGAATTTAATTAATTTTATAATGAATGATTTTAGAGTGTTGTTTTGTGTTGTACTTTTGTATTGTTTTATTGTTGTTAGCCGCCCTGAGCCCAGCTTCGGCTGGGGAAGGCGGGATATAAATAAAATTTATTATTATTATTATTATTATTATAATTTGTTCATTAGAGCTCCTACTCACGCAGCAGAGACTCAGTTGAGACTTGACCCAGCGCCATCTTTTTTTCTCTTTGTTTATTTGTTACACAAGAAAATCTTTAATAAAAACAAAAAATTTAAGAGCACATTTCTCTCCTGCAGTTTCTAGCAACTGGTATTCAGAAGGCTACTACCGCCAATGGTTGAGGCAGAGAATAGCCATCATGGCTAGTAGCGGAGGATCGCTGGGCTCAGACGAAAGCTCACTCACTGTTCTGCAAGGTGCAGAAAGAGGGAAGCTGTGCAAGCTCCAGAGGTCTCTGTCTTAGGGAGGTGTTATTCCGCCCCCCAAAAGGGTATTGCATATGGAAAAGGAGAGGAGAGAGAGAGGGAAGGGGCTTCTCAAAGTGCCCCCCCCCAAAAAAAACATTTATTGTCGTTGTTAATGCCCATTGAGAAGTGGAATAGCTGCTTCAGGGGGAAACACTGAATACCCTTTAGGCTGCTTCCTTCTTGGCCAAAGGCAGCCTCACTTGTATAAGTCACAAGAAGAGGGAGGGAGGGAGGCCATTCCTCCACCACACAAACACACACACCTGCAAAAAGCTGCCAGAATTCAGGAGTAGAAAGAAATGATGGGGAAAGACCACAAGCAATTATTATTACAGACTGAATCACGGCATAAATTCCACCAAATACAAGATGAAAGCAGAACAAGATGCAGACACAAATCTCTGAGAACAATAATAAGATCAGTTAAACAAACTCAGATCTTCCACACACACGCTAAAGAAAACATTTCATCAGGTACAAAATTGATCTTCCACAAAAGGTAAGGTTACACCTTAGGGAAAGCCTTCCTCTAAACAAAAAGGACTTCCATAAGCACTTAAACATCATCTCAGGGGGTGCCTGACTGTTTTGGTTGGAAACTCATTCCAGAGAGCTTATGCTGCAATACTAAAAGCCTGGTTTCTAATGCAGGCTAAAGACACCTTTGGGGCCAGCAGTACTCTGCAATTGCAGGACAGCCATCTATGGTGCAAGGCAGCTCTTTGACCCTTGAGATATGAAGAAAACGCTTTTGTGACAGATTATACAAAAAAGCCCTCTCAGGGTCAGATCATGATGTCCTTGGCAGCTTGAGGCATTCTTCCCAATACCCAAGAAACCATCACTGCAATCGGAACACTAAAGCCAGTCCAGCCTCAATGCCACCTGCCTTCTCATAGGGGAAGATGGGGAGCGGGCAACACAACTGCAGCTCTGTTGTAGCGTATTTTGGTGCACATGGGCATCCCAACATTTTGCAGCTGGAGCACTGAGCTTCCAAAACAACCCACCAGGAAAAGAGGTAACTCAAATGGAGGAGAATTCACCATGGAAGGAAAGCCTTGAAGGGCTTGCAAAGCTGCAATAGGACCTGAGAACACTAGCGTGCTCACAATCCTCACAGCGCTGCTTCCTGTAATAGCTGTTACTGTGAAGAAGTGGAGGGGGGAGCACATTCTCCCAACAACTCAATGCTGCAGTTGGAGAACAGGGGAAATGCTTTGCCCAGGAGATGTGCTAGGAGGTGGTGTTGGGGACATCCTCTGGATCACTTGCATTGACTGGAGGCAGCAGCCCATTCTGGGCCTGGGAAGACCCCAGTTGGTGCCCTCCAGATGCTGGCTGCAGATGGTGGGAGCTGTATTCCAAGAGGATGCCATGTCAGCTGCCCCACCCCCATCCCCCAGCTTGACTTGGCAACTCTTAACACAATCTTCAAGAGCACTTTAACCTCAAACTCAGGTTGTACTGGCCTTTTGAAGGCTGACTCAATGGGCCCAAAGCCCCACAGCTCACTCACCTGGCCTTCACCCTGCGACCATCCATTGTGGGGGGCTCTGGCCAGGGGCTTGCTGCCGGCCACTCGGGACTTCCCCCAGACCAGCTGCATTCACACCTGGGCAGATTCATCTGCAGCCACCCAGGTGATTTCCTCTTCCCTAACCTGCCTCTTCTTAAGGGCCTCACCTGGATGGCGGGGGCTCCTGAGTCCAGCCCCATGTAGGTGCAGGCATCAAGGGGTGGGATGACATGGGTGGCCAGAAGCTGCTCCGCTGCTTCAGAGGAGAAGAAGACAACCCCACACACCTGCAGGGGTAATAAGAAGCTCAGCTTTTCTAGGGTTTTCAGCCCTGCAGACTAGTGAGATTTCAAGAGTTTCAGGCAGATGGTTCTGCAGCAGGCTTGCCCTGCAATTGAGGGCTCACCCACACTTAATTTTTGCCCTGCACTTTCTAGCTACAGGTCCATGCTCTCCCCCCCCCCCCAATTTCCACAGGAAAACCAGCTCTTTGATGCAGAATCAGAATACATAGCAATTTGGGTTTCCACGGATTGCCATTTGTTCTGGTTCAGTCTACCTCTGGATACCAGATGATGGGGAATAACAATGGGAAAGGTGAAGTTTCACTCGGGTCCTGCTTGGGGGCATCTGCTTGGCTATGGTGAGAATGTCGGGTCGGCTGGAGGCATGGATGATACCCAGGCAAATGACAGGAACGTTTCCAGCTTGTCCCTCCCCTCAGCGTGCAGCTCTAGGGAGTTCTGACAGCCTTTCTGATGATTTATAGTGATTCATGTCTTGGAGACATTGAGCACACATCCAGAAACTCAACAGAGAATAGGATGCTGCACTAGATGGGTCTGATCCAGCTGCAGGGCTCTTCTTGTGACTCCAGCCCAGGCCCAGAACTCACCAGCGGGACCTTCCCGTCTGGCCCCACGCACTGCCGGATTTCGTCTTCGGGGCTTTGGTAGAAGATGTCTTGCACCACCCCCTGGAGGGACAAGGATGAGCAGAGTTACTCCAAGGAGCGTCAACAGCTAATGCACTTGGGCAGCAATTATCTGTGAAAGGAGGGCCTAACGAGACACGGTGCTAATCACTCTGTTGGCTTTTTTATTTTTTATTTTTCTCTGACATTGTAGCCCGGAGACTGAGGCTTTCACCCTTTGTCTCCTCCACAGTCCTGATCTGGGCTGCATCTGCCAAACCACATCTACAGCATCTGCCCTGGAAGGAAAGATACACAACTATGTCTTCTTACGGGACCCATGAAAGTAGTGGGGCAAGTGAGGAGAGGCATCTTCAGATGCTGCCAGGTTTGTAGCTCCCATCAGACCCCACAACCAGCATGGCTAATGGCCAGGGAAGATGGGAGTGGGAGTTTAGCAATGCCTATAGGAAAGCAAGCAGCCCAAGAGAAGTATGCCATCAAAGGGGAAAACACCCAAAAGAACTCTGGGCCTGAAACTTGTTGTTTGTTACTTTTGGGAATTGTAGAGGCTTTCCAGCCCAAGTGCCGAAAGGGTCGTCCAGGATGCTCCTCTGCCTGTCCCAGGCAGGGGGTTATAGGGGCAACCGGGTGGCTGCTGGAAGAGGCTTGGGCAAGGTACCTGAGTGTCAGCGAGGTAGACTCCATGCTGCCTGGCATAGGAGATGCTCCCGGGCACAGCAATGACTCTCACCCCCTGGAATCCATGCCAGTCGATCTCTGGGAGGGGAGGGGAAGCATTCAGCTTTACATCAGATTTGGCAAGTCTTGCCCATTGAGGAACACCCACCCACAACCTCCCAAAATAGAAATCAAAATTAAAGGAACACCTCAAAATGAATCAGGGGAGGAGAAAGAAATCACTTTTCAGCTATTCCTCAGGACGCAACCTCTTCCGGCTTGCAAAGAACCACCACTCTCTCCCAGCCAGTCCTTGCGGCCTCCCATACACCTCACCTGTCATGGTTGGGACTGTGAGAAGCATATCTGTGCTGGAAACCCAGACCCCTGGGGGGGAGCCTCTGCACACCTGGAAATGGAGGCAAGGAGGAGGAATCTGAGCCTGTAGGAGCAGGAGCAGCACCTCTGAGCCCCTGCAAGACGGTGGGGGTTGGCAGGGAGAGGAGGTGAGTGGAAGGCTTGCCCACAATCTCAGCAGGGCCAGGGCAAAGCCCACCAAGGCACTGAAACAGGATGGCCTCCAAGGATCCGCCCTACTGACCTGGTGCATCAGGGTTGCAAGAAGGCTGTCCAGGTTGCAGGTGAGTGCCTCAGCGGGGGCCGCAGGCTCCTCCAGGGGGAGGCAGGTGAATGCTCGGCTGCAGTCATCGAATAAGAAGTCCCGGCCCTGGCAAGAAGGAAAGCAGAATAGCAGAGCAGCAGAGGGAGCAGGCCGAAGGCACAGCCTCCAAGCACTTGGGCTGAGGATTAGGAGCAGGTCGTCCCACCCGAGAGGAGGGAAGTCTCCTGCTGTGGAAGCTCTTCTCCTTGGTGTCTGACTAGAAATGAGGCACTGCCCTCTTGCTCTTCTGAGGATCACACCCAAGCACGGTCAGTGCAGCCCCACCACAGAGCTCACCATGTGCAGAATGAGGATCCAGGCCTTTTGCAAGACATCAGATGTGACCACCTGGAAGGAACATCAGAGGGGGGTCTCTTAGATTAGGAAATACAGTGGTCTGGAAGCTGAGAGACAAAAGAGGTGCCATGAGCAGGGCAGAGGAGGCAGAAGGAGGCAGCCTGGGGTCAGGGATCCTAGGAGTCCATTCTAATTACTGCTTTCATAAATGTCTACATCTTCTATTAGTTTGATTTTTAAAAAATTAAAGAGAAATAAATAAATGTCATAAATGCATAGAGAAGGGGTGTTGGCACTTAGCTGGCCACTGTGAGAACAGGATGCTGGGCTAGGATGGGGCCTCGGCCTGATGCAGTGCTGTGATGGTACCAGGGCAGATATCACAACATTGCCTTCCCATACCTGCTCAGGCAATAGGTGCCCTTAGGCATGAGGGTGGGGGGATTCGGCTGGTGGAGGTCAGTTGGCACTTGTTTTCTCCCTTGCTCACCGTGTAGCCTGCTCGAGCGCTCAAGTGCTCAGCTGCCACCAGGAGCGCATTGAGAGTGGCTCCTCCACTGCCAACCTGGCCCTTGGGGTCTTCAACCGTGAGCAGGATGGGCTGTCGCCCCAAGGAGCCCCGATCCCTGCGGATCTCCAGCTCTGGAAGCCAAATGAATAGAGACTCAGTTAGTAAACACAGGTCACAGCATAGAGAGGGCGAAGGAAGAAGGATCCCTGCAGCTTGAGAGAAGCCCTGGAGGTAGGAGTGGAAGGGTCAGTGGCTCCCTGGTTGGTCCCAGCCTTTCCTGCATCCCTCAGACCTGCCAGCCCTTGTCTGATGCTGGTCCAGCCACGCCTGCAGGTGGATTCCCAAATACTAAAAGGTTTCACGGTGACCGAGGACATTGCTTGGGCTTGCTTTTGGTTAGGCAACAGAATATTAAAAGCTCATAATTAGCTGCTAAGCCTGCCACCTCCCCAAAGGCATCAAATCTAGCCTAAAGGGCAAGAATAGCAGTTAAAGTATTGTCTAAGATCAACAAGATGTAGTCAGTGAAAAAATTAATACCATACTGCCAACTCATTTTAAAAAACCCCATAGTGCTCTACAACAAAATCATGAAAGCATAATGAAATTACAAAATCATAAAATAACTCTGGATTTTCAACAAAGGGTTGAGTGAGGTGGCCTACAAGCTCCATCCACTCCAACTTCATTGTTCTGAGTCCCACCCCCCCCTCATTTTTAATTCAGCTCCAGCCCTAACCTTACCCTGCAACGTGTTGGCTTGGATCCCTGTGTGGACAGGAAGGCCTCCACTCACCTTTTTGGAAGGCAAAGACGCTGTCCTTGTGCTGACATGTCAAAACGATGACGGTCCAGTCCACCTCTCCTCCAGCCATGCGTTTAAAACAGGCCTCTCTGCTTTTTGAACTGCTAAGCCTGCAAATAAGGGAGCCACCTGCCAATCAAGCTCAGCTTAAAAGCCACTGATCTGAGTGACACAATTACACAAGTCCTGCCAAATCACAAGGTTGGACCCCTCCAGTATCTATTAGTGAACATGGAAAAGGGGGGGGTGGCATATGTCAGCCCAGCCATGCAGTTCTTGGGTCTACTGAAGAGCCAACATGATTTTTTTGTTGGACTACAACTCCTATCACCACTGAACACTGGGTCATTTTTGGCTATTGCTGATGGGAGATGGAGTCCAACAACTTCTGGGGGACACCATATGGGTGCAGTGGGTGAAGAGAGCAGGGGAACCAGTGTTCCAATTGCTGTCTGCTTATGAATCTTGCTGGCTGATGAATGTGGGCTACCTGCTGTCTCAATGGACTACTGCAAGTCCCTATGCCTGCCTGTAGGCAAACCTAAGTGGGTATAACTTCCCTAATGCATACATTGTGCTTTCCCACTTCCCTCCTCCTGCCCATGCAATTTCAAATATACATTTAATGCCCCTTGCGAGACAGGGGTGGGTAGGGCAGTGGCGGCTCTCCTCTGGTGTACTCTATAAACACCAGGAACATCATAGATTATGTTATATGTAAAAATAAATAATACAAAGGTTACTGCATAACACCAAAGGGCATTGCATTTATCACTCTCATACTTCACTCAAAAAGAGATTGATTCATGTTCACTTCCTCCTGGATAAAGTTTATTTATGCTGATAAAGTTTTTTGGTCTCAAAGTTCCCCAGAAGGCAAGGGATCCTTGATAGGTCTGTGGGGAGCTTTGGGTCTCTGGCTTTTGTGGTCACTTCCCACCATTCTGGCAGCAAAGCAGTTGTGAAGATCCTGCTCTTTCAGCGCTTTTGCAAAACCCTCCCATCCCAAATGAGTTGTGCATTATTCCTTCTTTCACAAGCTGAACAAATTAAGCTGAATATATAAATATAAAACATGCAAAATTAGCATGATTTATACCGGCTGCAAAATTTGTTTTTCTCTAATGCCACTGAACATAGACATAAGTGTTTTAATCAGCACAGCCCGGCGTAAAAACAGTCCTGGGCATTAACTTGGGCAGGGAAAACAAAACAAATTGCGCCAGGACTACTTGGCATTGGCATTGGCATCCTGCCCCCCTGCCCAAGTAGGTGACCCTATTTTGTACCACAGTGAAACAAAGAGTTTTTGGGATCTTGTCACAGTCCCCCCCTTTCAAATATTTGCATTTTTGACAGGCATGCGTGCAGCCAACACCCAGTGCCAACACCAAGGCCTTCCTAATGGGCTCCCTGCCAACATCATCCCTGAAATTTTATCCTTTCCCAGTTCCATTGTTTAGAGAGGAAAAAACCCACCCTACAGTCTCACCCCAGAGGGCTCAGCATCTGAAGAATTCTTACTAAGCTTTTACATGTTTTACTTTTTTGTCATTATTGTTACATTTCTATCCCATTACCTTTCCTACAAAGAGCTCATGGAGGCGTAGATGGTTCTCCCCTCACCTCCTCATTTTTATCCTCACATCAACCCTGTGAGGTAGGTTAAGCTCAGAGAGAGAGAGAGAGAGAGAGAGAGAGAGAGACTGCCATGACTGAGTGGAGTTTTGAACCCAGGTCTCCCAAGCCCTGAGGCCAGCACTACACACCACACGGCCATTCAGCTGCCCTTGAGGCTGCCCGTGAGGGGACGGACATTCCCTCCCTCACAGGAGCCAGGCTTCCCCTCCACCCCTCGTGGGAAGGACTTTTCGGCCCTTTCACGGGGCTTCCTTCCGTGAGGCCCACTTTGCAGGAAGCGAAGCTGCTGCAGCCCGAAAGTGCATGACACGCTTACACGGGAGTAAGTCCCACGGGAGCCAAAACGACTTACTTCCGAGTAGACGTGCAGCAGAGCACGCAGAGGCTGCAAGCCCCTTAATAATATCGGATTAATCAGCCCCTCCTTAACACGCCACGACAACTTCCTCCTCTCGCACTGGCGCTTTAACTGAGCCCTCTTTTCCCTTGATCCCCACCCCACCCCGAGATTTGCACTCTGGGAAATATAGTCCATTCACTCACAAACAGGGGAAGGTCCATCTGCCCGTAGAACTACACTTTCCAGAAGGCGTTATGCTTCGAGCCGAGAGGGCGGGCTGCTCTTCCTTCTTTAAAGGCGCAGGCCCTCCTTCGCTCACATGGGTGCCTCCTAACCAGCCCCTGCGGCGGCGGCGGCGATAGCGATATTGCAGGATTTGAGTCAGCACCAACTTGCAATGCTAATTCCCTGGAAGTTTTATATGTGTGTGCTTGCGTTTGCGCGCGCAGTGGTCCTATGCGCCTTATTTTGAAGAAAAGTCCCCTGAGTTCAGCAGGCGTTAACTCTCAGCTAGATGTTCAGCCGGATCCTATGCTCACCTACTAGAAATGAGCCCCTAGGATCTTCTTTGGTACCCTTGGGTGGATGCCCCAGACCCTGAGCTTTCACTTATGTTATGTACTGAAGTTCTCACCCTGGGCCAGCAGGGGGATACCATAGATAGTTTTCACTCAGGTCCACATATGCAAATAAGGAATTGAAAGTGACGTTCAGTGATTGGATAGTTACAGAAAGTTGCTACTGTTGCTTTGTAGTGGTGCTCTGTATAAGCAGGCTGGATGAACCCTTCAGCCCAGTTCTGTTCTGGCCTGTGAATAAACAAGAGCTGTCTGAAGAATTGCTGTGTCATCTGATATGTTCACCCACAACTTAACAACTTAAATATTAAAAAGTAAGTCTCTGGACCTCCGAGAAAGAAATTTAGGAGGGTACCTTTCCAAGCAAACTATGAGAGTGCCTTTGTGAAGTGAAATGAGCCAAACGCTTTTCCCGCCTGTGGCGGGAAGTAGTACAGCCCAAAATTCAAGTCTTCAAGCAGGAGGCTTTCCCAGCCTTGCCTGAAGGAGTTGAACCAGGAGTTGCA
Organism: Podarcis filfolensis; assembly: GCF_964270895.1. Classification (NCBI taxonomy): domain Eukaryota; kingdom Metazoa; phylum Chordata; class Lepidosauria; order Squamata; family Lacertidae; genus Podarcis; species Podarcis filfolensis. The sequence continues at coordinate 52,275,915 of NC_139611.1, read as the reverse complement.
CTTGGGACCTTTTGCTTGCAAATCAGGTGCTCTGCCACTGAGCCTTTGCTCTTCATGGGTCCCCTTAGCTTGCTCAGGGGGACAGAGCAGGCTGTCTGTGGACTTGTGAGAGTGTGTAGGTTCTGGGCTATGATTCCCAGGTCCCATCTGCACTATACATTTAAAACAGCATCTTGCTACTTTAAATGGTCATTGTTGTTGTTTAGTCCTTTAGTCGTGTCCGACTCTTCGTGACCCCATGGACCAGAGCACACCAGGCACTCCTGTCTTCTACTGCCTCCCGCAGTTTGGTCAAATTCATGCTGGTAGCTTCGAGAACACTGTCTAACCATCTCATCCTCTCGCCCTTCTCCTTCTGCCCTCCATCTTTCCCAACATCAGGGTCTTTTCCAGGGAGTCTTCTCTTCTCATGAGGTGGCCAAAATATTGGAGACTCAGCTTCAGGATCTGTCCTTCCAGTGAGCACTCAGGGCTGATTTCCTTCAGAACGGATAGGTTTGATCTTCTTGCAGTCCATGGGACTCTCAAGAGTCTCCTCCAGCACCATAATTCAAAAGCATAAATTCTTCAGCGATCAACCTTCTTTATGGTCCAGCTCTCACTTCCATAAATCACTACTGGGAAAACCATGGCTTCCCACAAAGATTTCTGGGAACTGTTGTGTTATAAGGGTACTGGGAGTTGTTAGGAGAGCTCCCCTCCCCGGAGCTGCAATTCCCAGAGTTCCTTGGGAAGAACAATTGATGTTTGAACCCACTCTGGAAACAGGAAATGTAATACAGGAGATGTATTAGTGCACGTGGGGAAACAAGTGTCGGAAGTCTCTTGTGCTAACCATGTGCTGGAGGAGCTGTCCAAAGAGTTGAGAGACAAATAATGAATGACATCCCTCCTCGCGGCAGCAAGCTTGGCTATTGCTCCATAAGATGGGACAATCTGAACACTGAAAGTGGGCATTTGGGGGCGGGGGAGTCTGCTGATTGCTCAAGAACTCCCAGATCAACTATGGGTGTTTCCAGGCAACAACCTGCTCATTTGCTTGCACCCCCCCATTCTTTTTATTGCTGTTCGTTTGGGGAAGCACGCAGCTTTGCAACAACTTCACCTGAGTTCGGCAGTACGTGATGAAGGCAGTACGCTTGTAGATTGTCGCTAACTCAATCAGGCATTGGCAAATTCTGGCCTCACAATTGCTGCAGGTTAGGAGGTTTTGCACATTAAACCAATCCCCCCCCCCCAAGATCGAGTTTGGGTTTTTGAGACTTTTGGGTTAAGGAAAGTGCCGGGAAAATGCTCTTCCTCGCAAACAAATCAGTATAGTTCAATAAACAGCCAACCCCCGGGGTGGGGGGTGAGTTTTACCAATAGTGGCTCAAAGCTCCCCCACCTTTTAGAGGAGCTGTCCCTTTAGCAAACACAAACACCGAGCTCCCCTCACCCCAGTTTCCTTATCTCCATTCGCTCTCCTCGGAGGTCGGTTTACGCCGCCTTGCAAGGAAGCTCACAGCCTGGCTTTCTTGGCCACGGGTAGCGCATCGGAGGCGACAGGACCTGCTGCGCGCCGATGCCCTGAAAGAGCGCGCGCTCCTCCCGGTGCCCTTGCTAGATGCTTCGGGGCAGAGATCTCGGAAAGCGCAGGGCTAGGACTAGCTACGCAGCGGCGCCCACCCGGTCACAGAGGCAACGGCAGCCCCCTCCCTCCGCTTTCCCACCGCCGAGGCGAAGCTGGCGAGAGGCCGAAGAGGCGGTCTTTTCTTCCCGCCCGGGGGGCCGAGGCAGCTGGGAGCCCCCCGCCCCTCCGCAGAGTCTCCGCCCCTCCTCCCCTCCCCTCCGACGGCCGGCCTCGCTCCCTCCTTCCCGCGCGCAGCTCGGCCGGCGGAGCGGCGCTGAGGATGGGGCGGCGGGGCGCCTGCGGAGGCAGCAGCCAGGAGCCCCGCGGCAGGACAACGACGCTGCCGCTGCTGCTGAGGAGGCCGCTGCCGCCGCCTGGTGAAGCGGGGCTGAGCTGAGCTGAGCTGGGCCCGGTGTCGCTAGTCCGCCCGCCCGCCCGCCCGCTGCCGCTGAATCCCCCCAACGCCCACCATGGATGGGGCCCGCGGCAGCCGCCGGCCGCAGAAGCAGGTAAGGGGCAGGACGACGACAGCGACGAAGAGGAGGCCTGCGCGGGGCTGGGCAGCGAGCAGCTCCTTCCGCCGCCTTTGTCTCTCCGGCCCTCTGGGGGAGTGGACCCGGCCCGCAGCGCAGCCCAGTGGGGCGGACCGCCTGCCTGCCTGCCGCAGCGTCGCGAGGGGCTGCTGAGCTGTGGCAGAGGCCGAGGGAGGGCCCGGCCGGGGGCTGCTGCTGCTCCCTTCTCGCTTCTCCTGCTCCGCGAGGCAAAGGGGCGCTCGTTCGCCGCGCTTTCAGGGGCTTTTCCCACTCGGGAAGGCGCCGCCGCCTTGGGTTCTGCGCGCCCGGCTGCAGCCCAGAGGAGCTCTGCCTGTGAGGGATCCCAGGTTCCGACCTGGCTTTGCCGGGAGGCCGAGCCGAGCCGGGATCTCTATTCTGGCAGGGGGGCTCTCCAACGCGGAGAGCCGGGTGGCTTGTGCCTCCGGGATCCCTCCCGCTCTTGGCTTGAAGAGGGGCTGCCTCCAGCTGGGCCTCTTGCCGGCTGCCCCCCACGGAGTCTTCCTCAGCCCCGAAATCGGTAAAGTTCGGTCTGTAACCGGCGTGTTATCTTGCCACGGCTGTTCCCTCTGCAATCGGTTGCTTCTGGGCATGTGCAGAGTGGACTGCCTGCCGCAGCTGAGAGCAGTCAGAGGCAGCACCTCTCTCGTTGTTTTGCGTTGGTGCCCAAGAGTTTGAAAAGGGGTCGGATTGCCTCCTGAGGGCACTTCAGTGGCAGAAAGTGCTGGAGCGGAAGACCCCGGGTCCAGCCCCGGAAGAGCTGCTGCCAGTCCGTGTAGGCAGTAAGAGGGAACAAGAGGGAACCATAGTCTGACAGCAGCCTTCCCCAACTACCTGCCTTCCAGATGTTTTGGGCTGCGCTTGACCCCAGCATCCTACAGCTGTGCTGGGTGAGAGAAGTTTCAGTCAGAAACATCTGGAGGGCACCAGACTGGGGGTCCACCCACCCCACCTCATTCTCTGTTTCCAGCACTGGTCAGCCAGGAGTCTCAAAAATAAGCCCCACAAACAGGACATGATGACAACATTGCATGCTCTCAGCACCTGCTGTCCAGATGTAGACTGCCTCTGGATGTAGAGGTTGCATTTAACTGTGATGTTAAACAAACCTATAGAGGGAAGGCCTAAGTCAATGGCATTCACTGCCCCTTGAGGTGAGGGGGTGCCCATAAGCTGATGGTTTGTTTTGCGTGACTGAATGGACTTTTATCCTTACTTAACAATCTGTTGTCAGTAAACTTCATTGCATGACCCTGAGGCCTAGTTTTTAAAAGAGCTCCGACTTCTTAACTGTGTGACGTCCTATGTATCAAATTTTTGCATCTTGATACAGAGCACCACCGAAACCTGTGTTTCAGGTCAGCCTTGTAAACGAGCCCACAAAAGTCTCTAGTCTGCTCAAGAGACTGCTAACAGCCTGCCCTGGTGGATTCTCGGCTGTCTAGTAAGCAGACTGGGGGAGGAAGAGATCATTCTGCTGCCCTTGAGCCATTGGGCCAACCCATTTGCTTTCTGTGCTGGTAGCCACAAGGGAACTGACCTTCCTTCACAGCTCAGCACAGAAAGCAAGTGGGCTTGGATCTGCTCCTCCGCTAGCCTGTTGTTGTGTTTCTGTTTTGGCTTCCCTCTCCTCTGTGTCTACAACAAAAACCAAGCCATGCAGTGATCTCTCTCCCCACCAGCCCACTCACTTGCCTGCATGGAATTCCTTGTTGCCTATAGCGACTAGGCTTGCTATTTAAAGCTGGTTCCGATGGGTTTCTCTCTCCAGCATTTTGCACAGTGAAGACGGATAGAAACAGTTGACACAGCTTCTCCCTGCAATTTCGGCTCTCCAGCAGCCCTTTGCCATCATGGCCTTGGCTGGCTTCCATTTCCTGAGGTATTTAAATTGTTTGTCTTTATGCCTTTAGGAAATAACACTTCAAATGTCTTCATTTGCTGTTTGCAGTATGCACTTGTCTGCTCAGGGTTTGTGTTTGTTCTCATTCAGGGGTAATATGCTTTGCACTCCCCCCCCCCATTCTTATGACTTCCATAACCCCAGGCAGAGTTGCAGTTGACTGTCAGTAGACGCAGTAGAATGGCAGCTTGTATATTTTTGAATTTGTATCTTGTATTTGCATTGCACTATTGCACAAATATTTCATTCCCCACAAAAAAGGCTTTGCATAAGTTAGTTAAAGACCAGTTAAAAAGTGAGTGAATGAAGCATATCTAGTCCATTAATATTATTAATGTTCAATTAAAAGCAACACTGAATTATTTGATGAAGAGGATCTTAAATCAAATGAATATATAGACAAAATGCTTCATTATGCAGTATGCTGAACTCTTGTTCCTCTGTGATACATACTATCTGAGCCTCTACTATAGTCGTTTCAAAAGAACTTCCAAGTTTCCTTAATGGATTTTAATTCTTCCATGTAACATCTCTTTTACAGATCCTTCATTGTTGAGTAATTCTCTGTCCTGAAATTAAATACAACTTGAGTAAGACTTTCTAGATATTCTTTCACTCACAGACATGTTGAATTTGATCATGCTGTGCTTGCTACTGCTCCCAGAAAGTTTTTTCTGTGCTGTCACTTAACAGTTTCCTGTAGTGCTCCATGATACAGATTTCCTAAATGGATATTGAGGGAAACCAAGGAAAGGGTTAATGAAATTAGGAGGGTCCAGGGGGAGCGGCCTGATATTTTCATAAAACATGTGGCTGGAGACCTTTAAATTAAAGCTCAGGTTTTTCCAGGATGCCAAATTCTGTGCAAGACAGGAGGTTCTGTGACTGCCCAGGAGCTGCATCGGATAGCACCCAATAAGATGGTTGGAGTCAAAGCTGTGAGGCAACTGCATCCTAATCTCTGAGCATAGTTTATGTGATGCTTCTGTGATGGATGTGGGCCCAGAACAGAAGTGCTTAGTGAAGGAAACACTTCTGTGCCCATCACTGCTTTCAAAACACCATAGTATAAAATATTCTTTTACTGACATATCTGCATTGTTGGCATAGCCTCCCACTTGTTGTGTTTGTGTGGCATGGTGTGCTTTGCAAAGAGTTGGGGGTCCAACCTTGTCGAGTTTCTCGGACTGCAGGTTCAAGGATTGGGCTGGAAGGGTTTTAATGAAAAAATATTAGCACCCAGTTGGCTCCCATCTTAGACTCAGGAGCCAGTTCAGACTTGCAGTTGAAAATAAGCAAGTTGATGAGCACACTTGTTTTAGTTTGTGGGCAATGCAACACACATCATGTTACCAAACCCCCTGAAGTCACTGCATGATAAAATCTGCAAGATCCCAAGCACAAAAGCGTACATGGCAGAGTAACAAGCTTGGTGGTTTCTTTTAATTAAAGTCCTGGTTGAAACCTACTGTTACAAGATGTAAAAGGCAAAAACATTTTAGAGAGTGTGAGAAAAGTTACTGTGTAACACCAAGCTGGCTGTTGCTCCATCAATATACAGTGGTACCTCAGGTTAAGTACTTAATTCGTTCCGGAGGTCTGTACTTAACCTGAAACTGTTCTTAACCTGAAGCACCACTTTAGCTAATGGGGCCTCCTGCTGTTGCTGCGCTGCCGGAGCCTGATTTCTGTTCTCATCCTGAAGCAAAGTTCTTAACCTGAAGCACTATTTCTGGGTTAGTGGAGTCTTTAACCTGAAGCATATGTAACCTGAAGCGTATGTAACCTGAGGTACCACTATAGACTGGCAGCCGTGGAGTCTTCTGGAACCTGCTGTGCTCCTGACGATGCCAAGGGCTGCAAACCAAACCTGCACTGAGGAGGCAGCTTCTAGCTTGAGGCTGCTCAGGAATTTTCTGAATCGTCTCTGGATTTTTGTTGTTTCTAGAGCATCTGTGCACACTGCACCTCCTCTTGGAAGATGGGGCCTGCCACTTTGACCCATACTTTTGCAACTGCTGAGCTTGACTGCTTTGGTATGTTTCATGTGGGGCTGCCCTTGATGATGACTTGGGAGATGCAAAATTCTGCAGCCCATCTGTTAAATGTCAGAGCGAAGAAGCAAGGAGCATCTTTTCCTCCTTCAGTTCCAGAGGAGGGGTTGGCACCACAGCTCATTGGCCCAGTTCAAGGTGCTCGTGCTTAACCTATAAAGATTCTCATAGTCTAGTACGCAGATGCCTCTGACACAAGTCATCTCTATTGCTTTCTTTGTTTACCCAACCAGATCCTGCTTCATTAGAGCATCTGTTGCTAGGACGGCACTCTCTCCCTCTGGAACTGAGGATTTGTTCTTCTTATAATTTGAAAGGACTGTCACAACTTTTCCTTGCCTGCTTCTAGCACAGCCTATCCCAGTCTGGTGCCCTCTGGATCTTTTGGACTACAACTCACATCAATTCTCACCAGCACAGGTGTATGATGCTGGAGCGGATGGCAGTTGTGGTCTAAAACATCTGAAGGGCACCAGATGGGGAAAGGCTGCTCTAGGATTTCTCCTTGGGAGTTTTTTTCTGAATGGCTGAGAATATCTTCTAGCTAAGGTTGTTTTTTTTTAATTGTGGTTCATCAGTTGTTTGCAGTTGCCTTGAACCCATGTCAGAAAAGCAGCAAATACATATTTTAAAATAAACAATTTAAACCATTCATGGATGGCTAAGTTCGTAGATCCAGCCCCAAGGCAGTTTTACAGGCTAGCTGAGGTGCAGTAAAAGTTTGCCCAGGGTTCTTACCTGAGAGGGGAAAATAAAAGAGTTCAAAGTTTTTCCTCACTTTAATTGCCTCTTTATTTTCTTTGTGACATCTAAATTGCAAATCTTACATCTGCATGGAGTGCAAGGGAGCCAACAGCAAAAGTGCAAAATGTACTTCTGGCTTTTGGAGCGTGGCCTGCAAAACCAGAGGTCAGGTTCTTGAGAAGGCAGTTGATGGCCAAATTCGTATTTGGTCTTTTCAGTAGCTGTTGCAGTTAAGAGGCCTCATTGCTCTTTGTATGTGTGTGAGAGACAATGCTTCTAGGGGTACTGTTGGACAAGTGTGTGATCTGCATTGCACTCAGATCTGTTTATGTGCAGTGCTTTTGTAGAGAGCTGAATGGCACAAGAGCCATCTTAGTTAACTTCAGCGCAACACAAAGTCATCGTTTTTTATTTTTTTTAAAAAATAAATTTTTATTAGAGTTTTACAAGAGAAAAAAATAAAAATTTACAGAATAAAAAAAGAAAAACCACAGATAAAAATAGACAATACAAAAAAGAAAACACACAAAATACACAAAAAACAGCTAAATAAGAAAAAAAAAGAAATTAAAAAGATAAAACAAATCCATTTTTCTCAATATCCTCAAAGTCATATGCTTGTATCCTTGACCTCCTCACACCTCCCCCCTTTTGTGTTCCCATTTTCATACTTAATTCAGCAAATTCTTACCCTTTTTCAAATATCTTAACTTTGTGTCATAACATATTATACCTCAATATTTTCAACCATTCATCAATACATTTTTTACATAATCTTATTAACTTTTGTCACTAGTTACCACTTATTACCAATCCAAGCATAATTTTAACATTCATTAATTTTACAGTATTTCCGAAGATAGTCTTTAAATTTCTTCCAGTCTTCTTCCACCAACTCTTCTCCCAGGTCTCGGATTCTGCCAGTCATTTCCGCCAATTCCATATAGTCCATCAGCTTCATCTGCCACTCTTCCAGGGTGGGTAGCTCTTGTATCTTCCAATACTTTGCGATGAGAATTCTTGCTGCTGTTGTTGCATACATAAAGAAAGTTCTGTCCTTCTTTGGCACCATTTGGCCGACCATGCCCAAGAGAAAGGCCTCTGGCTTCTTAAGAAATGTATATTTAAATATTTTTTTCATTTCGTTATAGATCATCTCCCAGAAAGCCTTAATCTTTGGGCACGTCCACCAAAGGTGAAAAAATGTTCCTTCATTTTCTTTACACTTCCAACATTTATTATCGGGCAAATGATAGATTTTTGCAAGCTTGACTGGTGTCATGTACCACCTGTATATCCAAAGTCATCGTTTTTTAGCAGCAGATTCTTGCGGGGATCTTTAGGTCTGACTGTATAGGTGCCTTTCCCCCCTACCCTTTTCTAGATCTGTGTGCCAGAGCTCCAGAGGAGGGGACAATGAAAACGTTAAAGGCTCATGCTGGACAGCGGCAGCCACACATTCCACCCACATAAAGTACAGTGGTACCTAGGTTACATACCCTTCAGGTTACAGACTCCGCTAACCCAGAAATAATACCTCTGGTTAAGAACTTTGCTTCAGGATAAGAACAAAAATTGTGCTCTGGCAGCGCGGCAGCAGCAGCAGGCCCCATTAGCTAAAGTGGTGCTTCAGGTTAAGAACAGTTTCAGGTTAAGAACAGACCTCTGGAACGAATTAAGTACTTAACCCGAGGTACCACTGTACTTTAAACTGTACAATTGAATCTCTGCTCTGTGGTGCCCAGTGTGATATAGTGGGCAGTTAATTATAATTGCAACAGTTAACCCTGAAGAATAATCCAGTTGGACACTTCAACTCACTTAACAACAACAACAACGACACCATTATCATCATCTAAAATGAGCTGGAGAAATCTATACTCAGGCAATGTTACTATGTATGGCCCAGATTTCTGAAACTTCTCAATATGTATGAAAATCCCCAGGCACTCACTCTCTGTCCAGAAACCTTTCATTATTGTTTTCATTGGCCCACACAGACTTAAGAGGAGGAGGAGCCCTGTCAAGAGCACAGAGAACTGAGGAATGAGGGGGGCACATGGGAAAGGTTCCTGCCCATTTAGCAGCCACTTTCCTTCAGGTACTGTGAGGTTTGCGGTTTTGCTATTTATGCAGCCTCTCTTCAGTCTCCTGATTTTCCTGTGGATAGAGAGTAGGCTCTTGGCTCTGTTTGGCTGCCACCGCCGCTGCCTCCTGATCCTGTGAGCAGCCAAGCCTTGTTCATCTACACAGGAGGATGTGGAGTAAGCCTGAATCATGTGGCAAAAGTGACTTCATTGGAAAGTTTAAATACCAGCGGTTACTTCAAACCCCTTCCTTGCACTGTAATTCCTGCCCCCAATCAGAGAGTGTTTTAAGTAAAGAGGGAGCTGAAAACATTCCTCGAGTGTTATCCTCTCTTAGAATGACTCTGTTCCAATTCTAAAGCGACTTGGTGTGTGAAGTTCCTTCTGGCCAGCACCACATCTCAATCTGTTTGCCGGTCCCCACTCACTCAGTGTAGGAACTCCATGCAAATGAAATGTCAGGGTTTGTTTCAGCATAAGCTTTATTTAAGTTGTAAACCACCCTGTGATCTGCAGATAAAGGGCAGTATAAAAAAAAATAATTACTCATAATCCTAATAATACATTTTATTCTATAGCCCACTCTTTCTCTATGAAGCTGAAGGTGAAGAACCTGCTTCCTCCATCTCTTCCATTTCATCGTTGTGCCAATCTGCATATTGTATCACATCCTATAAGAAGAGCCCTGCAGCTGGATTTGACCAGAGGTCCTTCAAGGTCAGCCTCCCATCGCTCTTGGTAGATGCTCTTTCTGACTGCCCCCCCCCCACTTGCCCTCTCTCTCTCCCTGGGCCAAGGCCTTGCCAAGCTGCCTCGGATTTATCTGTGGTTGGCTCAAATTCCTCCTCAATTGGCAGTTTCCTTTCCACCTGGTGGAGTCCGCAGGCTGATATCCAGCCAATGGAAGGGTTTCAACAGCTCCAGCAGAGCTGCTTCTTGCTGCAGTGCAGCACCATGAAAAGGAGGTGGGGTTCCTCCTCCTCCTAGAAAGTATGCCAGATGCACACTCAAGTCTAGTGTTGCTTTTTTGCAGCAACTGTTATGAGAAAAGGGAGGAGCCTCCTCTTAAGTGATGGCACAATGGATTCCGTATGCAGCATGGGCCCTCTGGAGAAGGTGACGGTTTCTGTAGAAACTTATAGGCTGCTAAGCCTCCGTGATCTTCCACCACCCCTTCCCTACCAGACGTCCAAGCTCAGTGCTTATATTGGGGAAACACATGTTTTCGGAATGAAAATTGAAGAAGGGCTTCCCTTTTGGCACCCAGCAAAATCATTTGGCCCGAAAGGAGCCATCCCCTCTGTTCTTGTTGGACAGAAGAAGGAAGTCCAGGGCAGCGAGGCCAGATCATCCAGTCTGCATGAGGGGACAGTTCATTTGCATCTAGTGTCCAGCATATGGAATGACAGAGAGGGCAAACTGATAATGAAGCAGCAGGCCCAGAATGCATCAGACTGCATTTAAGAGCAAGTTTTAGCTCCCAGGATTCTTCATGAAAGTGATGGAGAAGAGCAGAAAAGTTGCATTGTAATCACCATAAGCCTGTTCCATGCTGGAGGCTGGATTGAGCCTTCAGGAAGCAAAAGAACTGAGAGTACCCAGTGCAGCTGATTCTGGTCAGCAGCCGTCAGCAGGACCCCTGCATCCCAGGGCAGGAAATGCCTGTAGTTGGTCTGATAAGGTGGCTGTTTAGAAGGCAGTAAGACCAGGCCCAATTTTTCCTTTTCCTTTTTTGAAGGCCACTTCCTTTCTTAGACTCTTTTCTTTTGCTGCAGCTCTCATTTGAATGGAGGGCGACCCTGAGTGCATCTCTCTTGACAACAGGCTCAGACTCTGGGCTCATCTGCACCTCCATTTGCCCCACTGTTTTCCCCCAGGAAAACACATGGTTTAGTGCTGAATTGGAACAACAGGTGCATTCTTCTTGAAGCTGTCAAGCTGTGAAAATCATGTCCACTGTCCCCCTAGAAGGTCGAAAACCATTTTGGGATTCAGGAAGGGTAGCTTTGGATATTGTTAGGAGATGGTTTGCGAAGATCCTTGCAAGAATTTTCCCAGCTGCAGCTAATAATCAAGATGCCTCGATAGTTTCCGCAGTCCGTTCTATCACCTTTTTTAAAAAAAGAGATTGATAATTTTGGTATGCCTAAAGTCTGCTGAGATCTCCTCTCTCTCAGATTTTTCTGATGAGCTTGCGAAGTTGTTGTGTAAGCTCAATTCTGTCCACTTTGAAAACTATGGCAGGTATCCCATCAGGTCTGCTGGCTTTGTTGTTTTTCATTTGGTTAATGGTTTTGGAGATACCGCAAGCTCATCTCTAATTTGTTTTTGAGAATTTGTGAGAGGACCTCAGCAGCTACAGGGGAGTTGCAGCTAAGAAGATGCTGGCAATGTTCTTTACAGTGCAGTGCAATAGCTTCTTTATCTTTTAGAAGTGTGGTACTGTCTGTTGAGCGTAGGGGGCATATGCCATGATTTATTGGCCCATAGAAGGTCTGTGCATCATGAGTGTCAGCTAAGTACTGGATCTCTTGAGCTTTTTTTTTTTTTTTATCCACCATCTGTTCTTTAGTTCTCTGGTTCTTCATTGAACCTCAGCATTAGCGTTGGCATAGGGTTTTTTTCTTAGTGGCACAGTTTCTATCTCTTTGCCAGATTTGAAAGGTCTTCCTTTTCTTGTCAATAATGTGGTCAATCTCACTGTCACTCTCATCAAACCAGTTTCTTGGTTTGGTATCCAATAGTTTATTCACAGGCTGCAATAATGGATTTTTTAGCTTGGTCCAGTGTTCCTTGATGTTATCGGGGATCTTCCTCAATATCAAAGTAGTTTCCTGGATCTTCCTCTATTCTCCACCTGCTCCACTGAAAATAAGTTGAGTATTTGTAAACAAACACAACACCCGTACAAAACATGCAAAAGGGATTCAGCTAATCTTGGAATGTCGTTTAACATACTCTGTAGAATCAGGAGTTACTTTTGGAAGTGTAAAAAGAAACATGGTTATCCTAAGGGCTATGTAAGGAGTTTCCCGAAAGACAGATTGCTGATGGGGGAAAAGAGGTTCTGCATCCTGCTATTTATGCATGAGACAGATTGGAACCATTATTATTTTTTAATTGTCTTGCTTGTGGAATCATCATGTTAATTTGGTTTTTCAGCTGACGCACCCTGCCAAAGTTGCAAGATCCAGCTTTGCATTGCGTAGCCCAAGGCACTTTTCCAGTACTTAGGCATCTCCACTTTCGCTGCTGTTAGCACCAAGTCTTTTGTAAATAGAGAATGTTGTTGATAGCAGATTGGGGTAATAAAATAAGAGTTGGAATGGGCCTTGAAGGCCCTCTGGCCCTACCCCATGCTGTTTGCCAGATCTGCAATGCAGGATCCAGGTGAAGACTCCCTGGCAGGTGACCCAGCCAGCCACAGACAGCCTGTTCCCCTATTGAAAAATAGCTTTTCCCATTAGCATAGCCGGAACCTGCTTCCATGCAATTTCTGCCACTTGGTTCTAGGCAGCTCTCATGGCATCCCCACCCCCCTCAGAAACCCCTCTTTGCCAGGCTAACCATAGCCCAGCTCTTTCCACTGTTCCTCAGAGGGGTCCCTGGCCACCATCCCGGTCTTCCTCTTCTGGGCTCACTCTATTTGGCCAACGCCCTCTTTTAAAAAAATCATTTCAAGTTTTTCTTTTTGATGTTTTATACAGGCAACCCTTTGGGTGCTGGGGGGTGGATTAAAAAAAAATGTTGAGGAGGGTGTGCACAGTCACTTGATGTGACTTCCAGAGTGTCCTTCATACAGCCTTAACGAAACATGTCCATATATGAGATTGATACACCTGAGACCTTTCCATCTTGTCTTAATTAGTGGAAAGCTGCTTCCTCATATGCAGCACTGTCATGTCACATCCTCTGGCCATTGCACTATTGAACATGGCAGGGGGTGGCTGTTCTTTCCAGTCCTGGAATAAGAGCCGGTTAGCCACCATGACTGTATGTAGGAGCCAGTCACATTCTCCATCAGTCATTGCTATCTTTTTTAAAAAAGAACCCCAAGATATGAATCAGGCTTCAGACTGTTGCAAAAGAAATAGCATTAAAGAATTCTGAGCCCAAGATTTTCTCCTGAGTACTAAAACTGGATGGACTGCACAGTCCTTCCATGTAAAAATCCATTGTGGTGATCACAAGCATTCTTCATTACTGCAATATACTTTGTGGGAGTGGGGTGGCTAATATTGTTAAACATATGGCAGTAAAAAAGCATTGCCTGGATCCTTCTGCCCACCTTCAATCTAGATCTAGAGGACTTGATGCCGCCTGAACAAACTCCCACCACAGAGAAAGCTAGCATGTTGAGGCATGCCCTGCCATGCTAGTTTTTGTATATGCATGGTGGCTGTGTTGTGGTTTTGGTCTCTTTGCCAGTACTACAGAACCAACTTCAAGAAGGTGCTGCCTATCTGAGCCGTTTAAATATTCATAATCCATAGCCAGATGCGGTTGGTGACGGCGGCGTACATAGCTTTTGAGGTGCAGTGAGTGGGTGGGGAGAGATGCTTCAAGTGAGTTTTCTTGCCCCAAGCCCCCCTTTTGTAAGCTGCTCTGGGGATTTTGCTGAGGGGTGGGAAGTGCAAATCCCTAACTGCTTCCAGCTGTGCCAGAGCTGCTTTTGCAGCAAATCTCTCTCCCATTGCAGGGATTACCCTGGATTCCTGCAGCTGCTGTTTTAAGAAGGCGCCCATAGAGAGAAGAGCTTGCTTTGCCTCTTGGCAGATAATGTAAGGGGAGGGGCTAAATCCAGGCAGAAGGAGGGAGAGGGTGTCATGGATACAAGCTGGACCAATTGATGGCTGTTGGGTGGGCATCAGAGTGACCTGCTGGAGGAAGAGGTGGAAGAGGAGGAGGAGGAAGGAGGACAGGAGGATATGAGATGCTGAGAAGAGGAGACTGAGAGTTGTCCTCCTCAATCTTGAAATATGAAATGTGCTGGTGAATGGGAACCTTTGAAGGGTCATCACAGGTCAGGGGGAAACAGCAAAAGCCTAACACCTCTGAGCCAGGAGAGGAGAGCATTTTCATGTTAAGGATTGCATTTCCTTGGGTGGCACATGTAAACTATTTTGGGCCAGATCCTGGACCATACTTTCTCTTGCTCTTCTTCTGCATACATTCCAATTATTTCCTGTTGTGGAGCTAAATCGTTGAGCTTATTTTTGCCTTTTGGCCATGCCTTGTTAAGCTATTCAGTTAGTGAGTTGCTTGACCAGCTTGACATCCTTTAGGATTCAGGTCACTTTCCAGGCGCTGCAGCAGTTAAATCTCTGGGTGGGGGAGGGGATCCATTTTGCCTATTGCACGTGTAGGTAAATGTGTGCTGGCTCCACACGGAAACTCCACTGGAGGTGCTTTTTGCCAGTTCGTCTGCTGAATTGGTTGATAAACCTCCTGATTCTAGGGCATAGTGGTTGACTCGCATGTCCTTAAGAAGAAAAACAACCTTGCCTTTAAATGCATTACAGGCAGGGTTGTGTTGGAATGAATAAAGGGAGCATACGGCTTTGTGGGGCAGGGCAGCTTCCCCCAACCTGGTGTCCTCTTGATATTTTGGACTGCAACTCAAAAGAAGGGATTGTGAGGAGCTCCAGATGGAGAATGAGCAGCAAAATGGCAAGCGCAGTTTGGTGTAACAACTGTGAAGTGATGCACGTTGGGGCAAACTACGCTCCCAGGGTAGCGACTGACCAGGAATGAAACCTTGGGGTCACAGTACATAAGTCAATGAAGATGTCACCCCCATGCACAACATTTGTGGAAAAGGCATATTCTATGCTAGGGATCATTAAATTAAACTGCCAATATCATCATGCCACTACAATATACAAATCTATGGTGTGATCGCATTTGGAATGCTATGTACGGTTCTGGTTGTCTTACCTCAAAAAGGATATTGTAGGGCTGGAAAAAGGTTCAGCAAAGGGAAACCAAAATGACCAAGAGGTTGGGAGTGACTCCCCTATGAAGAAATGTTTTGGCATTTGAGTCTTTTTAGTTTATAGAAAAGGTGAGTAAAAGGCAACAAGATGAAAGTTTATAAAATTACTCATGGCTTGGAGAAAGCGGACTGAGCTAAGTTTTTCTCCCTCTTTCATAACACTAGGACTAGGTTGGAAGTCAACCAGGTTACTCATAATGGTTTTCTTGTACCTAGAATATTTTTGTATATTTTTATTGATATGTATTATTTATTGTAAGCAGTCTTGGAAATTTTATTGACAGGTGAGGTATAAATTCCTATAAAAAGAAATAAATAATTGTGGTTTTTTTCTACCATTCTGAGGCATGCAATGGTATTTTGGTAGCCAAGATTTCTAGCCAAACTAAAATATATTGATTTCATTGACTATTTCAGATAACAAGGTAATCCTAGGATCCGTTCCTATTAGGTATCAAAATATCTTAAAAGAATTTACAAAACATATTGCTGTCACTTCCATATTTAGACACCTCCCCCACCCCACCTCAGGTGTGCATGAAGCTATTTAGCAAATTTGTGTGTCTGGGCTTTCTTAAGAGTGAAGGCATAACTTACCTTTGTTCACTGAACCTGAGTGTCCAGGTCATTCTTATTGCTTAATAACTTTAGGAGTGTCCTGCTGAATTAGGCCAAATGCTGGGTTCTTAGCATGAATCCCAGGAAATGGCAAGTTCTAAGCAGTCCTGACCAGTCAGTTGTTTTCCATGAAATACCTCAGTTTCTCAGCTAGTAATTTTACCACCTGTAGCCAGGACTCTCCTTCACTGGAGGCTTTTAAGTGGAGGTTGGGTGGCCATCTATAATGGGTGCTTTAGTTGAGATTCCTGCATTGTAGGGGGTTGGACTGGATGACTCTCAGAGGTCCCTCCAAACTCTACAGTTCTATGAATAGTGTCTCAGTCTTAAAGCTAACTTTAAGATCCACCAGGACTAGCATCTAGCATTCTGTAAATGTATGATAACCTTTGTAGTTATGAGCCCTGAGGAACTGCTGTCTTCGACAGGCACGCTGTGGTTGCACGCTGTGGTTAATGTTAGCTTATTGTTCATTTGAAGCAACCAACTTCAAAACTGCACAGCCAGAGGAGGAATCAGGAGGGGTGAGAGGCTGCAGGGCTCAAGCGGCCCTTGCATGCGTAGCCCTTAACTTGGATGGCTGAGGTTTTTGTCTGCATGAGCACGGGGCTTTTTCATGGAATGTTACCAAATCAGGAGTTTTTCATCAGACATACAATAAAAACAAGACAAAACACAAACAACCCTTGCAACACTTCCAACAAATCACAAAGGCCACACATTTTGTATAAAGGTCATTTGTTAATCTGAGAAAGGCAGGCGAGGTGAAGAATCTTTAATATCGGAGGTCACAGGAATGTCTGGGAAACAAGGCAGCTGGTCTGCAGTTGAAGTCCAGAGTGAACAATAGGAGACCTTTGGTTCTCCTCTCGGAATCTTTTGACTTTGAGACCTGAGTGCCTCCTGAAGCTGTCACTTTTATGCCACTGAGTATCATTCAAGCAATTTATTGTACTATAAAACAATTCGCATATACAGTGGTACCTCGGTTTAAGAACAGTCCAGTTTAAGAATAATTTGGTTTACAAACTCCAAAAAACCGGAAATAGTGTCTTGGTTTGAGAACTTTACCTCGGTCTAAGAACGGAATCCAAACGGTGGAAGGGCACCAGCAGCGGGAGGCCTCACTAGGGAAAGTGTGCCTTGGTTTAAGAATGGTTTTGGTTTAAGAATGGACTTCCAGAACAGATTAAGTTTGTAAACCAAGGTACCTCTCTCCCTCTCCGTGTGTGTGTGTGTGTGTTATACAGAAACAATTGACACAGACTTTCATAAAGAGCACACTAGCAGTAGCACTAGCAGTAGCTCAGTTTTCAAAGTGTGGAAACTTACAGGCCAAGCTTGCCAGTTCTAAAAGCAGAGGCAGAAATGCAAAGCCAGACCTAGATGGGGTAAAACTGGGCATGTTGGAGAAAGAAGCTTGAAGCAAGGAGGAGTGACAGGTGAGGTGAGAAGATGAAATGGATGGTGACTGGGGCTGTTTGCTGCCAGAAGAGAGAGAGAAGTTTTCAGAGGAGGAAGAAGGCTTTAGGGTATTGACTTTCTGAGGCATAGGCATTAGGTAAGATTCGGGCAAGAATGGAAAGAAAGCTGTGGGAGACTTGGGGGGCATGGCTGGCGAATGGGCAAGTTATATACCAGCAAAAAAGCAGAAGTGCAGATGAGGAAGGAGAAAAGGGCAAAGCAAAGAGCAGATCTCCGAAAGCAAGATTGGGGAAAGGGGGGCTGAGAGTGAGCGAAAGCTGGTAGTCCTGTAGGGGAGAGATTGGGGGCAAGAGGGAAAATATAGAATTTGGGCAGCTAACGCTCCATGCACTCTGGCATTCATCACAGTGTCCCATTGCGCCAGAAGCGGTTTAGTCATGCTGGCCACATGACCTGGAAAGCTGTCTGTGGACAAATGGGAGATGAGCACCACTCCCCATAGTTGCCTTGGACTGGGCTTAACCATCCAGGGGTCCTTTACCTCACCTTTTGCCTTACTTCTGCAAAGATGAAGACTTGGTGGTGGGGCTGAGAAGAGACAAGAAAGGGTTTCCACATGGAATGTCGTTGTTTGTGAAATGAGTGAGATTTTTTCAGGGGTTCCAAAGTTTCCCAGCTGCTAAGGCAAAAAGCAGTTGTTTTTATGCCCAAGATAAGGGCTTCATGATGTAAATAGAAGCAAAGACTTGCAATCCATTTTTCCTGTCTACTCAAACTCCCTGGATTCAGAGATTGTTGTTTCCTTGGTTAAAGGCCTTGGTCCAACAAAAGAAAGGGTAAAACCAACCTGAGCTGCAACCACCCTTTTCTATTGCTTCTAAGTGGGGGACTTGGTTTTTCAATTTAACAAGCAATTCAGAAGGAGCCACAGGTGTGGGGGCTGAGACAGTGTTGTAGATGCTCCTCCACCAGGGTTTTGGTTATGACTCAAGCTGCTCCAATCTCTTTGTATGCCTAGAATTTCAGCTGCTATGATTTCAATCAAGTTGATCTCATAATAGTGGCTATATTAAAAATAATGCACCAGGAGCACTCACTGACTTAAGTAAAGGGCAGCTTCATCAGGGATTGAATCTTGTGAAAAGCAGCATGCTTGCTGCAGAATGAATAGAGCATTGGTCAGAATAATGGACATACTGTGTGTTTGCATGTAAGTGGGGCAGACAATGAAATGCAGAGGCTCTTGTCCTTCTATTGACAAAGTCGGCCTTGAACTCTTGCCAATGAATCCTCTCTGTGAGTTTTCTGTTTGAGCCAGAGGAAGGCTTCCTTTGTTTTAGGGAAGAAAAGAATCTGTGTCTTTTCCTATTGCAATAAATTAAACAGATTCTTATTAGGAGTCCTCCCCTAACAGAGTTGTGGGGCCTCTCAGCCTCATATATAACAGCTTGATGATTTGACCCTCTCACTGGTACTTTTGTAACATAAATTGGCACCTCATTGGAGGGTGATTTTAGGAGTCAGCATCCTCTTCAAACCTGGAGCTTAAGGACCACCTTGTAATTCTAATTTATGTTTGCTCAAATGAATCGTTCTCAGGTCCCCCCCCCCCTCAAATTTAAGGTGCTAACTGTGTTCTGGAGACTGTTATGCAATTGGTGATCAGCTGAGTGTGTAGTGCTCATCCCAGTATAGAAAAGCCATTGCACCTAACTTCTGGGTTTTTCCACATCTGCCTGGAGAGGTTCTCCCTAGCTATTCTAGGCTGCACCAACAGAAGCATTGTGTCCACATCAAGGGAAGGAATAAAAGGTAAAGGTACCCCTGACCTGACCGTTGGCTCCAATCGCGGAAGACTTTGGGGTTGCACATTCATCTTGCTCTATATGCTGAGGGAGCTGGCGTTTGTCCACAGACAGCTTCTGGGTCATGTGGCTAGCATGACTTAGGCACTCCTGGCAAACCAGAGCAGCGCATGGAAACAGCGTTTACCTTCCCGCCACAGCAGTACCTATTTATCTACTTGCATTTTGACGTGCTTTCGAACTGCTAGGTGGGCAGGAGCTGCAACTGAACAATGGGAGCTCACCCAGTCACGAGGATTCGAACTGCCGACCTTCTGATCGGCAAGTCCTAGGCTCTGTGGTTTAGACCGCAGCACCACCCACGTCCCTAAGGAATAGTACTGCTCTATTCTGTCTTGGTCAGATCCCACCTGTTGTACTCTGTCCAGTTCTGGGCACCACAATTTAAAAAGTATATGGACAAGCTGGGACATGTGTGAGGGTGGGTGACTAAGCTGGTAAAGGGTCTGGAAGCCAAGCTTTGTGAGGAAATGTTGAAGCAGATGGGCATGTTTAGCTTGGAAAAGAGGAGACTTAAGAAGAAATATGATAGGCATCTTCAAATATCTCAAGGGCTGTCACATGGAAGATGGAGCAAGCTTGTTTACTCCTGCTCTGGAAGGTAGGACCCAAACCAATGGATTCAAATTACAAGAAAGGAGATTCTGACTAAACATCATGAAGAACTTTCTGATGGTAAGAGCTGTTTGACAGTGAAATGGACTCCCTTGGAAAGGGTGGATGTCTGCCATGGATGCTTTAGTTGAGATTCCTGCATTGCAGGGATTTGGACTAGATTCTAGGATTCTGTGATTCTTTGGAGAAGTGTTTCAGGGAGGTGGGCTTGGAATACGGCTGTGGGTCATATTGTTTTGGATGCCATTGGGCAGTTTGAGGTTACCAGTCACTGCTTCCTTCCTGCCTCCTTGTAAAAGGGATGTTTATGAATCTGATACACAGCAGCCTGCAGTATTGGCTGCTGTTGGAGTGTCAGAACTGATCCAAGGCCAGCCTGGGTTGGGAAAGATGGGCTGTTTGTCCTATTTGATTAAAATAAAGGAGCAAGCTTGGTTTGTGGATGTGCTGTTCTTTTCTGCAGAATTCCAAGACGTGATTCTAGGAGAATGACCAAAGCCAGCTGGATGTCATGTTGTGGGCAAATGCCTGCTTTTATTTTAGAAGAGCATTTTCCTATCCCTGGGGTTCAGTCCTTACTAGCAAAAGGACATGATGCAAGACAGTGAGAAATGCAAAATTATGCCAGAAAGTGCCCAGATCTGGGGGTGTGGTGCTTCTACTTTGAAAGGCAGTTCTAACTTGAAGCCTGACGCCCCCAGCCTGCAATACATTTGCACAACAGAGGGGGGTGGGTCCAGGAAAAGGGTTTTTCTTCAACCTTCTGAGTTAGTTCTTGGAGACCAGTCTCTGAGGCTTTGACTACAAAGATTTATAGTGGATTTCTGTTCATGGCACAATTGATACAAAGGGAGAGAAGAAGCCCGTGGAAAGCAGTCTGCTCTTTTTCTTATTGTGATACCCTGGGGTGCGACTGGCTTGAGCCATGCGTAGCGACCCTTCATTGTCTATCCTGCAGGAGAGGACTATTTCACACAAGTTCCCTGTTTCTTACAGGAGGGGAAGGGGATTTGCATTGATCAGATGTTGCAACCAAGAATTTGCCTTCTCTGAGGGCTGTTGGAGCATATTGGGGGGCAGGGGGGGTCCCTTCCACCAGGCACCCTTGAGCAGAGGCTTCCTCCCTCTTGCTGACCTTTGACAATTCTTCTTTTACATATGTATCGTTTTAAAATCCTCCTCTTTCTCTCCAGTTTCAGGGCTTTGTTGCAGCAGAACCTTTTCTGGGCCAGCAAGTGGAGAGGAAAAGATTGCCAAGGGATTATTTAAAAGCCTAAGCAGCTGAGGAGGAGGAGGAGGAGGAGGAGCCACGGGGACACTGCACTTCCACGTCTGCCAGATGCCAAATTGGAGAGGAAGTTGCAGGGCTGAGCGGGAGCTGCGTCTGCAGACTGAGCGTGTGCGGCGGCAGCGGAGGGCGGAGAGAGCGCCTGGGCCACCCAAGCGGCAGCTGTCCCTGGGCAGCGCTGATCCAGATGTGCAGCTGCCAGCTCAGCGGCGAGATCCTGGGATGGGAACTGGCAGGAGCTTCCCGTCTGCTGGAGTGGTGGTGCTGAGGGAACGTGGCTCATTAACCCCGAGGATGGAGCTGCTCTGATACTTGGCAAACAGCTGCTTTCTCTTTATCCGGCTGGGATGCAAAGCCTTGAAATGTGTGCCCAGGAGCAGACAGGACCATGGCGTTCTCCTTTGTATTAGGACAGGCTCTCCCCCTCCTCTCAGGAAGGAAAAGTACTCAGGCAGAGTTGGGGACCTAGTTTGCTGGGATAACCTGTGGAAACGGCTCTCTCTTGAGTCAAACAGTGGACGAGGGCACAGGCTGCTCTTATTTTGCTCTTCTGTGGCCCAAATTCTGTATGCAAAAGGCTTGGGCGGTGCCATAGAGGTTGTGACTGGTGTAAGAAGAACCCAAAGAGAGGCTACCTGGGATGGTCTATTCCAAACACCTGCCCGCATTTCCATGACTAAGTTGGTCTCTGCAGCACCTGGAGAACTGTGAGGGTTCCCAGAGGAAGCTTTTGAGAAGCCAAACACTTTCTCGGCCAGCTTTCCCCCCTGCCTTTTTTTCTGTTGCAAGAGAGAGACAGGCCAAGTGACCCTTCCTGGCCTCCCCTCCCCTCTCATGCCCACCATGAAGTTTTCGCTGCGCTTCTGGTTCCTCTCCACGGCTTTCCTGCTCGTCTTCATCATGTCCCTCCTTTTCACCTACTCCCACCACAGCATCGCCTACCTAGACCCCAATGGGCTGAACGGCATCCACCGGGTGAAGCTTGTTCCAGGCTACGCTGGTATGCAGCGCCTCAGCAAGGAGGGGCTCTTTGTGCGGAGCTGCACCTGTCACAGGTGCATGGTGGACGTGAGTGACTCAGAGTGGTTCGACACCCGCTACGACAGTAACATCTCCCCAGTGTGGACCAAAGAGAACATGGACTTGCCGCTGGATGTCCAGAGGTGGTGGATGGTGAGTTTTTTTGGGACCGGGGGGTGGGGTTTGACATTCCCACTCCTATTACAACCACTTAGGGCAGCAAGACCAGGGCAGCCTGCTAAGTCTAAGCACCGTGCAACAAAACTCCCAGCCTCCAAGCTGCTTAGTCTATATCCTGGCAAGGGAAATCAGACTGGGAGATACTGTCTAGATGACTAGATGAGGCACAGTTCCTTATTTTGCACAATGATTCTTAAGCATTTTTGGACGAATTTGGCAGCTCTTGGTGTGCATTCTTCAAAATCTGCCTTTACATACTGGTATATTATGAATGTAGATTTGAAAACATGTTTATATCTTTGAGTCATAAGCTAACTTTCATAATCTTGAAACAAAGCTGCAGATTTGAAAATAAACTTTAAAAGTTTACACTAATGTATGAATGATGACCAGCTGCTCATAAAACTATTCTATTTTTTCCTGTTTACCTTAACCCTTAACATAACAAGCCAGTTGGATGGCTGGAGCAAACCCCCACATATTTTTCATCTGTTCTTTTAAAGTAGGCACCGCTAAGGTTTTCAGTCCTTGCCATACAGGACCCTGGTAGCTGTCATCCTATAGCTTGCCAAGGCAATGTGGTTTTCTTTTCTTTAATAAATTTTATTTTTGCATTTTCTATTTTACATAAATGAATGAATTAAATGCATAAACATATAATCCCCTTTGACTCCCCCCCCCAATTGTGGATCTTAATGTAATGATTTTCCCCTCTGCATCTCTTTCAAAACTCTATTTTTATAAATCCTTTGTCAACCCATAGTTCACATTTTTACTACAAGTCTTCTCTTACTTTGAGGTTTCCATCACTGCTGCACCACCTTACCATTGTTTTGAAACTGATTTCAAAATTCTCTTACGCACAAGAGAAGGTCATCCCCTGTTCACCATAAATACTTCCAGACCTGCATTTGAATATTATTGCTGAGGTCTGGAGCCCAGTTGTGCTATCAACTCTTTAACCTGCTTGTTTTGCAGTCATACTGTGACAAAATCTTTTCTATATTAAAAAACAGGTGCTTATTGTTTTCCTCAGTCTTTTCAAAACCTGTTTTTTCTCCTTATCTCCCTGTGGTTTGTTCAATCTCAAATGTTAAGGAAGGGCCATAGCTCAGTGGGAAAACATCTGCTTTGCATGCAGAAAGTCCTAGGTTCAATCCCCACCACCTCCAGGTGTGTCTGGGAGAGATCCCTGCCCTGAAACTCTGGAAAGCTACCATTGCCAGTCAGTGGATGCAATATAGTGGGCTGAACAAATCAAGGCTCTGACTTTATGTTCTGTGAGTACAGGACAAGTTCAGCATAAAATTAAGTGCATCTGAATCTCTATTTGCTTCAATGGTGTAGATCTATCTACAACTGAGTTCCATCGCTTCCCAACAAGTCACAGTTTATGTGTGTGTATTCTGTTTCATTTCCAAAATTCAAATAGCCCAAAATCAGAATTCTATCTTATGTCGAAATTAAATATCCGTGGAATGTTTATAACCCTTTGCTGTTCAAATATTATCAAATTGTATCCTTCATTTTTGTTTGAGAACCATAGTGGAGATGAGTTGTTGTTGTTGTTGTTGTTGTTGTTGTTGTTGTTGTTGTTGTTGTTGTTCTCGTTACTATTAAAATTTTCTATGCCACCCTTCACCCATAATAACAAGCAAAAACAATACCCCTCCACTCCAAATTCAGTTTGGAGCTTTTTTAAAAAAGATTATAATGTAATTCAAAAAATAAACGGGTTTCATAGTGCTTCCCATCAAGCTCTCTGGTACTACTGCTGGTATAATTTACAGTGCTACGATTAATCCAGGTGAAATAGCACCTTGCCTAGAAGTGATCACTATGTAGCAGGGCTTCTCTCCCCAAAGGCCAGATGGAATGCAGTTCCTGGGTTGTCTTAGTGAAGGGATGACTAAAAGTCACATTAAAGCCTCTCCCTAGATCTCTGAAGTTTTAAGAGTGATTTACCTCCGGGCACCCCTCCACCACCCCAAAAATAAAAAATCCTGGGATTTTTTTGTTGATTCTTCCTTTTAAGCTCCTCTAATGCAGCATCAAATTCTGTCCATTCCACATTTTCCATGTCATGACATCATCCAAAAGCCCTTCTTCTGGTACCAGGGCCATTGTGTGGCTAGCAGTTGGCTGCCTTGGGCTCCTTTGTGCGGAAAGGTGGGCTACAAATGGAATAATCAAACTAATAGTGTGTGCTCAAGTAGCAGCTGACCAGGAGTGCTTTTTATCAGTTGTACATGGCAATAGGGCTTCCTAGACGTGTGGGTTGCTATTTTGCCTGCAAATCTTAAATATCTATTCTTCAGCATCTGCAGACAAGGCCTTGCAATACAGTCTTCCAAGGTCAAGTGACAAAGATGGTACAGGCACCATTTCATTGAAAGTTGCTTTGGTTTGCTTTTCTCCTCTGCAGGAGTTTTCCCTTTAGCGCAAGGGGAGGAGAAGCAGAAACCTGCAGTCTAAACAGAGCCATGACTCATGCATGTGTAGGTTGCTTGGCTTTTGCTTCCCTCTGCCGTTTGGGCAGAACCAAGGTTTGTGCCTCTCCAGATGTTTTCTTAGTTTGGGTGTTGCTAGTTGGGAAGAAGCAACCAGCTCCAGCCTCTGCCTGGGATAGCCTGCTTCTTCCTCTCCTCTCCTCTCCTTTTGCCCATCCAGCAGCACCATCTGTTTGAAGAAAGCTGCAGAGCTTTTTGCTGAGTGACTGAGGCTGGATTTGCTGCAGGGGCTGAACTTCTCACCTTCCTTAAAAGGCCCAGATTGGTGCTCTCTTTGTGTAACTGCAAAGAAGAATAAGGAAGCAGCAGGCCAGCTGTTCCTTGCCTCTTGCCTTGCCATCTATCTCTTCCAGGAATGTTTCCTTCACCCTTCCCCAGCCTAGTGTCATCCATTTGTCAGACTAGCTCAGTCGGTGGAGCTAGGGCCATGGGTTTGAGCCCCATATTGAGCAAAATATTCCTGCATTGCAGGGGTTGGACTAGATGGCCCTTGTGGTCCCTTCCAGCTCTACAATTCTATGGTTCTACAGTTTCTACCAGCATGGCTTTGCTGGCTGAGGCTGATGGGAGTCGTAGCCCAAAGCATCTGGGTGGGGGTGGGGAGGTACCAGGTTGGGGGTGGCTGATTTGCTCCTGCCAGGAGTAGCTCTCCATGGTCCTCAGCAGAGAAGGGCTTTTCCTAGTCCTGTTACCTTTTAACTGGGGATTCTGAGGAGCCAGGTGAGGATACCTGGGGGGGAAGGCACCATCCATCCTCTAAGTACCTCTGGCACTGGGAAGAGCAAGAGGCCATATGCAAGAACCACTTTCTGCCTTCCTGAGGATATGATGAAGAAGAGTTTGGATTTGATATCCCGCTTTATCACTACCCGAAGGAGTCTCAAAGCAGCTAACATTCTCCTTTCCCTTCCTCCCCCACAACAAACACTCTGTGAGCTGAGTGTGGCTGAGAGACTTCAGAGAAGTGTGACTAGCCCAAGGTCACCCAGCAGCTGCATGTGGAGGAGTGGAGACGCGAACCCGGTTCCCCAGATTACGAGTCTACTGCTCTTAACCACTAAACCACACTGGCTCTCAATATGATAGCTGGTTCTTGCTGTATAGTTTGGTCTGTGCCCCTTCGGCCACCTCTGCAGAGGAGAACTTTCTTCTTCTTCTTGAATTTAATGTTTTGCAGGTAAACAACCAACCAAACAGAACAGAGCAACAACGCAACCTATTCTTATGTCATCAAGGGAGTTGAAACCATATCTCACCATTTGTTGTCCTCCAGAGACAGTCGCCAGTCCTGGGAATAGTCTTTCATTTCTTGTTTTTAACCAAAGTCAGTTCTCCAAAGATTTAGCAGAGAACTTTCTTAGGGCCTGCTGCAGGAAAGGCTGGCCCCCAACCATTCCGCCCCACTGTTTCTTTTGTCCAGCAGAATGTGGACATGCAGGGCAGAATTCCCAGGACCAAGAAGTACACAGTGCTTCATATTCTTCTTTGGCTTCTGCACATTTCTGAATATACAGCAGCAGGAAATGCCATCTCACACTCTGCTTTTCAGCCTCCCATCTCTTGTAACACATCTCCCCCACTCCCCATTTCTTTATTTTTCAGTTTCAAAAAACACATATAACAAGCAATCCCCATATAACCCCCAAGAAACATTCCGTGAATATACAAAGTAAATGCTACAGTCAAACAATAAGCAGGCTAGTACAATAGTTCATGGTTGATTATGGCAGTTAAGGGTCTTCTACTCTCTGTTTTAACAGATTGTCCCAGAGTAAGGCATGGGTAGCTGGTGGTGGGTGGACAACATTGTCCTTTCCGCTGTACTGAATTAAACATCCACCTTACAGTTCCTCTTGTCTTTGTCTTCCTGAGCACTCTAAGATGTTTCTCCATGAGGGTTATATCCCATAGTCTATACCACCATGCCTCCAGAGTTAAGTTAGTAACTGTTTTCTAATATTGTCTAACTGTATTTCTAGCTGCAGACATGAAAAAGATTAGTAGTAGGTTCTTAAATAATAAATTCTTATGGTCATCTGTAAACAGATTTAATAAAGCTAGCCTTGGATCAGGTCGTATCACCTGTCCTGTAATAGAGGAAACTTCTTCAAAGACTAATTTCCAAAATAATTGGAAAACAGGTATGCATTCACACCACATATTGCAACACACCTTGACTCCTGGGGAAAGAGGCTTGTTAATACCCTGGATTGGATCTTGATGTTATATTTGTATGTTGCTTTTTCCCAAATATGCTTGAGCTAGTGCAGCAGCTCACATCAATCGTAGCCCCATCAAATTTCATTTTGTCAGAATAACAAAAGCAATACAATATATATCTGAAATTCATAAAAGAAAATCACAGAAGCATATTTCATATCAGGGACACAGTGATAACAGCACTGAATACCAGGCCAAACTATCACTCACCTCTGCCTAATCCAATACAATTTGTATCACAAGAAGTGAATAATATTATTGTAAAGGGATCTCTGCTCTCTCTCAAGTCTTCAGCTCCTAGGATATGTTTGGGGGAAGCTGTGGTGTTAAGCTGGGCCGAGTCCATTTTCAGAGCCAACTGTAAATGTAGACAAAGAGCAGCATGTCCTTCTCCTACTCCCATGTGTGAAGGATTTAGTATACTGGCTGCTTGGTGTCTGTGGGGTGTTTACTTTGGCCTCATGTTGCCCTCTCCTTTCCCTGCAGATGCTACAGCCACAGTTCAAGTCCCACAACCTGAATGAAGTCTTGGGGAAGCTCTTCCAGATTGTCCCTGGAGAGAACCCATACAGCTCCCAGAACTCACAGCCGTGCCGCCGCTGTGCTGTGGTTGGCAACTCGGGCAACTTGCAAGGCTCTGGTTATGGCAGGGAAATCAATGGGCATGACTTCATCATGAGGTGAGTAACTGGGAGGGCCAGATCCCTCTGTCTCTTGGGCTGTCTTCTCTCCATCATTGCTGAGCTGGCTCTTGCATCAGAGAACAGCAGCCTGGCAAACATTGGGGACGAAAAAACAGCAGCAACAGCTGGTACTGCCTGCCTCTTCCACTCCAGTTTCTCTCCCTGCTGAGGAAGGAGGTTTGACTCCCAGCCTCTCTTGCCTGGCCAAGTTGCCATCTGACTTCTTGGCGATTCTCTGTTGATCACCTTCAGCTACCCCACCAGCTGTCCAAGGAACAGATACCTGTGCTTGCGTTTAGTTGCTGCTGCCTGAAAGTTTCCAGAAGCTCTGCCGGTATTTGGGGTCTGTCACTCTGCAGACATTGCTTTGCAATTTGAAATAATATGAACTTGTATCTGAGTTGGCTCAAAACAGGCCTAAACTGGCTGAAACTGTGTCCCAGAGAAAGGCCTGGAAAGTTGGCATTTCAACTGGAAGCAAAATAAATAAATAAACATTGATGAACTTGGACAAGCTTGGACCCCAACTTTGTTAGTGTCTTGACTCCTTGTCATTGTTTCTCTTGAGTCCCCTGAACTGGGTAGTTTTCCCTTGAATGCATGAGGTGGGATGACCTTCTATCACTTTGACAGGATTGCCTGCAGTGCAGAGTCAGTTCAGGTGTTTGGCTGCAGGTCAATATGGCATTTGGATGGTGTTGTTAAGTGGACACTTGCTTAATCGTATTCATTCCTCCACCTCTTCTCTCCCGCTTTCCCTCCAACTCCCCGCTCCTTTCATCTCATGGCTTTCTGCAGTTGTAGCCCTCTAGGTAGGGGGCTCTTGTGTTCTTGTACAGCACCTAGCACATGAGATGCTTTTGCAAATAACACATAAGTGGTGTGGGGAACAACACATAAGTGGTGTGAGTTCTCATTCTGAATCCAGCTGACTGTGGAAGAGCGGTGCCTTAGCAGTGTCTGCCCCACCACAGCACCCCTTTCTGGATCCATTTTTGTTGCTATAAGAGCTTCATCCTTCATCACCTTGCTGCCATCTAGTGGCAGATCTCTCAAAAGGCAGCTTGAGGTGAAGCATGCTGCAGGTTCCCTGATGGACAGGGTTGCCAGCTGCCCGCTCTGGAATCGCATCCTGGATGGGACTTGGCTGCCTCCTGTGAAACAATGCAGCCTCTCCTTTCTCAGTGAAGCAAAACCCAGGGGTCTTGTTTCTTGGTTACTATAACTGGGCCTAATGTTGTGATTTTGCCTAACTTGGCAACTGGTGGGTGATCCAGGACTGAGCTGAAAAACTTTGCTCCCTCCAGTGTTTGTCGGAGATGGGAGAGGCTGAGTTCTGTCGCTGCTTGCATTTGAGGAGAGCTAGAGTCAGCAGTGTGGCTGTTTTCATCAGAATTGCCCCAAACTAGAGGGCTGCAACTATTGGGATGGGTAGGATTACCGGTAGCTGCATCTGCTGTTGCAGAATATTTGGGCTTCAAGGGGATGCAAAGGAGCCACCATTTATAGTTATAAATAGTTATAAAGGCACTGTGATTCTACACTGTATGCTGTTATCACTGCAATGTAGAAACTGTGCAAGTACCCCCCACCCTCAAAAGAATATTTTTGTGTTCAGAGGCTAGGTTGAGCTGCAACACACACACACACACACACACACACACACACACACACACACCTTTTTGTAATAATGAAATGCTCCAGACCACAACTTCAGCAAATGATTCTCCCTGATCCCCTATTCTTTCCCTGCAGAATGAACCAGGCCCCTACAGTGGGCTTTGAGGCAGATGTTGGGAGTAGGACAACTCATCACTTCATGTACCCAGAAAGTGCCAAGAACCTGCCGGCCAACGTTAGCTTTGTTCTCGTGCCCTTCAAAGCCCTGGACCTGCTGTGGATGGCAAGCGCCTTGTCGACGGGCCAGATCCGATTGTATGTATCCTGCATCGCAGGGGGCTAAGCTTGGAAGACCCTTTGGATACCTTCCAACTCCACAATTTCATGATTCTATCCCACCCAGTGAGGCAAAGATGGACAGCCCTGGCCAACAGGCACTGTGTCATTGCCTGGGGACGAGTAATTCCCATTCCTGTGCCTTCAACCCTTTCTGGACCTTTTCCAAAAGACTGCTGTCTTGGGTAGCATGCTGGTCCCACCCATTATTATTTTTCAGTGTATGGCTAAATGTTTGAAAGCAAAAAGTTGCTTCCAGGGTGTAAGCAGAATAGACAGTCCACACTTGAATGTTGTACACAAAATGAGGGGTGTAACATACATAAAGGTAAATGCCAGAGCTGCTTGGTTCAATTTCAGGTTGGTCCAGCCCCCAGATTTTCATGGTGGTGTTCCTTGTGTCTGTTGGCCCCTCCATGCCCCCTCTTCCTTTTATAGTTAATATGGAGAAGTGACAGAAAGAGGGAAGGGAGGGCAGAGGGAGCAATTGAGCAGAGCATCTATTTAGTAAGAGGGGGGCGAGGAGCATCTCATTCTCATTCTTTCTCCCTTCTGCTTCTCTCATAGCACTTATGCGCCCGTGAAACCTTTCCTTCGGGTGGACAAAGACAAGGTAAGTCTGGCCCTCATGGAGGAGAGGGAAGGGATGCTCTGAAAATATCCATGTTGGCTTCATCTGCATGGCTATTTTCTAAATTCTCATCTCTCTTAAGATAACTTGAGAAGCAAGTTTTTTGGTTTTTTTGGGTTGGTTGGTTCTGCTAAAAATACAATCAGTTCTTGAATACTATATGCATTACTATAAACATACACACTCCAGGTTTCCTAAGGTAATCAGATACATTTTTTAAAATGGAAGTCGCTCTGCACCACGAAGGGCAACTGAGCATCAAGCAACAGCAATGAGTCCAGGATCACCCCCAAGCTGCTTATGCACTCCTTCAGAGGGTGTGTAACCCCATCAAGAGCAGGCAACTTCCCAGCCACCCGGTCCAGGGAACCACCCACTAACAGTGCCTCAGTTTTTTCCTCTGGACTGTGTGGACTGAGACTGAAATACTCGATGGCCATGTGGAGGGGCTTCCCACAGAGAAAGCACTGCCTGTTGTGATGTTGTCTTCCGTGATTTGTGTCCTTAGGTTCAAATCTACAACCCAGCTTTCTTCAAATACATCCATGACCGATGGACAGAGCACCACGGACGCTACCCTTCCACGGGGATGCTGGTCCTGTTCTTTGCCTTGCACGTTTGTGATGAGGTGGGTTCTTAAGTAGCTGGAGAGGCTTCCCAGCCTGTAAAGAGAGATTTCATGTTGAAGAGAGAAGGCCAGCACCTGGAATTTGGCAGGCTCCTCTGGTCTATTTAACAGGCTGGATGCAAGAGTGTGTGTATGTGTGTGTGCACACGTGTGCCTGTGTGTGTTTTAAAGGGGAGGCGAGGGAGACAGAATGTAAAAAGGTGGATCACAGTTCCCAACCACTCAGCACAGAGATTCAACACAAGGCAGGACCATGGACAGGTCTGCTAGTTTTACTTAATTATACGGTAGTACATTAATTCACACACACACACACACACACACACACACACACACACACACACACACTTTTGGACATCATAATAAAATATGCTGTAAATTGAGAGATAGAAGAGATTATAACCAAACAACCTGATGGGGACCAACAATGCCAGGTGTCTTCTATGGCTGTGTCCACACTGGGACATCTGTGTGTGTATGGGTTGCTCTTTCCATGTGTGCATCTGTGCAACTTCATCCACACGTGAACGCATTTAAATTTATGCATCCAAAATCTGTATTAGTGTTTCCCATCCACGCTAGTTGACGGTGTTGATGGATAGTATTTGTGCTCCATCTTGCAGTCCTCTCCCACCTAATGTTCTGTAAACATGAGGCCCATTGTGGGCATGTGCACAGGTAATCATAAAAAGGGGGGGAATCAATTTATTGTTGAAATACAAGTTTCCTAATGTTAAGTTGTGGGCGAACATATCAGACGACACAGCGATTCTTCCAAAGCAGCTCTTTATTTGTAAGCTGGAACAGAACTGATCTGAGGAGCTCAGTCAGCCTGCTTATATAGAGCTCCAGTACCTTGTTACTGTTGCAACTTTCTAAAACTATCCAATCACTGAACGTCACTTTCGATCCTTCATTTGCATAACTATCTACAGTATCCCCCTGCTGGCCCAGGGTGAGAACTTCAGTACATAACACCTAATATACCAGATTTGCACAAAAGAGCAGCGAAAAAATGAATGTGCCCATTTGGCTCCAAGCCGCGCAACTGTGTGGAGCCTCTCCCATGAAAGGCCTACCACTTCCTCTCCTCCCATTATTATTACTACTGTATTATTATTATTTGAATTTATATACTGCCCTATACCCGGAGGTCTCAGGGCATTTCACAGAATAAAATCAAGACATAAAACCACAAAACACACACACACAAGAAAACAACCCAATAGCCCCCCCCAAAAAAAAACACATTGTAAAAGGGCATAGGATGTAAATCAGACTAACCAAAGGCCTGATTGAAAAGGAACGTTTTTGCCTGGCACCTAAAGGTGTATAATGCTATGGTGAAGCCAGCTTTGCAAAGTCTGGTAGTGATTTACACCTACAGTGCTCCCCTGCCACTCCATTGTCTGTTAGTGGGTAATCCCACTGAGTTTCACTTCAGTGGATGTTTCCCTTGCTGACAAGGACCCTCTCTTTTCTTTCCCTGGCTGTAGGTGAACGTTTTTGGGTTTGGGGCAGACAGCCGTGGCAACTGGCACCATTACTGGGAAAACAATCGCTATGCAGGAGAGTTCCGGAAAACTGGGGTGCATGATGCTGATTTTGAAGCCCATATCCTTGATATTCTGGAGAAGACAAACAAGATTGATGTTTATCGTGGCAACTGACCCCTCCAGGCTGCTGTGTTCCAGCACTGACTTGGTGACTGGCCTGCAGGGGATGATGGGCCAGGGTGTGTGGCCGGCTACCTGTTGGGCCTGGGCAGAGCACTGGGTTTCCCCTGAACCCATCAAGATGGACCCTGGGAAACCTGCACCCCAGGGAGGCCCCAGGGAGCAAATGAGGTACACTGTTTCTGAAAGCAATTGCAGCAGAAAGATACTCTCAAAGGGGAGTGAAGGAAGTGTGTGTGTTTTGTTGGTCCTCTCCGCTCAGATCAAGAGGATTTTCAAATAGAACAAATCAAGCTTTGAGGATGTAGCACAGGCTTTCCACCTGGTGGCTAAAAGGAGATACATTGCTACACATTTTCTTTCTTTGAATGAAGTAGGAAGGGGTGCACAAAAGCAGCCAAAGGAGGAGGAAATCTACCTGGTGGCTGGCCAGGTTTGGCTGCTCTTTGACCAGTTCTCAGAGGTCTGCCCTTCTGAGTCTGCTGGGAAGCCTGGACACTGACTGGTTGCTAAGAGCGAGGCACTGCAAGGCTGCCTTTGAAGCTGCAACTGGAAGAAGCCTTTACAATCCAGAGAGACTCCGCTGTTGTTATTTTTTTAAAAAGCAAATGAACAATCAACTTTCCTTTGCTAAATGGCACTTCTCGCTTCCCACTTTTGTCCAGGGAAGATCCTTTTTTGTGTGTCTTCATTTTGTACAATCAGGTTTAAAATGCAGAGAGCAGCTGGATTGTATTTGTTGTTGTTACAATCAAGTAAACTCTGGAAGATTTTGCTTGCGGAAGCCAAGTCTGGGAGGTGCAGCGCCTACGGAAGACTCTGTCATTCAGCACCTTGACTCTGGCAGGTGGTTATGGACACAGGCGGTTTTCAGGGAGCCGGTGCCACTTGGCACAGGCACCGCCCCCTTGTGCTAGAAACTAAGGGGAACCCATGCCAAAGCCACCCGAGTTTCAGACCCGGTGACTTCTACCTTTCTCTACCATTCATGGCTGTAATCAAGTTGGCCGCCATCTTGGGTTTGGGTGAGCAGGAGGTTCCCTCTCATGGCAAACCGTTTCTTGTGATCTCAGAGCAGGGTGCCTGCATGTGTTTGCCTACTCTACCTCCACCTTTCTGCCCCACCCTTTTACTCAAATTGTTTCAATGACGGGGGGGGGGGGAGCCAAGGAGGTCTGAAAGGACTGGCCAGCTGCCTCCAGATAGTCCGGACCTTGACTGAAAGAACTGCTTGCTGCCCAAGACTCCACCAAGTCTCCCTGCCATTGGACTGATTTGTGTAGCTAAGTCCCTGCAGATTGCAGCAGAGAGAGGGAGGGAGGGAGGTGGTTTGGAAGGGTGGAAGAGCACCAGGCTGCATTGTTGGAGGGTAGCAAGCTAGCTGAAGGGCAGAGTAGGAGGAACTAATTTCCTTCTTGTTGAGTTTGCTCACTTGCCCTAGAAGCTAGGCTGGTGGAAAGCAACGTAGCATGTGGAGAGCTGCCTAGTTTCAGGGTTTGTTTGTTTCCCTTTTCTCAGAATCATATTCAGATGCAGCAGGGGTTCCTGCTGGTGAGCAGAAAGTCAGGGGCGGGTGAGCCATGCTACTCAGGAACATGTCCTTCATGAAAGGAATCTGGTGTTTGCGTCAGCTGCCTTTGGGCAATTGAAGAGGACTGGCTGTCAACTTGTCAGCCCTCTAGACCTAATGTTTTCCATTCCTGAAGGCTTCCAGGATTTAACCAACACAGGTATTGCACACAGGTATTATTTAATGTTTTGCTGTTGGGCCGTGGGCAAGTTCTGCTGAAATGTTTTATAACCACTGAAAGGAGCAGGCAGACTTGTCCTTTGAACGGAGCCCTGTGGCATCCTCACTTCGCACTGTCCATGGGTTTGAACTGGCCTCGCCTTTTTGTTGGGGGCAGGAGGCTTAGGAAGTTGGGCTACATTACATTTCTTGACCTTGGAAGGGAGGAGAGCAGGGGCGAAGGCAAAGCTAAAGGACTTCCCTCTTGTTTGGGCATCAGGCATTTGTGGGTATGCAGGCCAAGACCCCAGGCACCAGCCCTCCCTTTTCTCTGCCCTTCAAAACTGCAATCATGCCAAACAGTATTGAATAAGTATTTCTTTAAAAAGAAAAAAAGATGAATTGTGTAGGAGGGAGCAGCCCTAAAGGGGACCAATCCTGACTCCTTGTGGCAACAGTGACTTAACTGCACAGCCTAGAAAACCCTGTTTCTTCCACTTTCCTCCTGTACCTCCCCCACCCTGTTTACATGCCTCTCTAGAGGGTTGTGTGTGTTGAGGGAGTAGAGCACATTAGAGACCAGAGAGATGTTCTTTGTTTGAACCGCAAAGTCTTCTGCTAATGAGCTTCTGCTGCCATCTGGATGCTGAGAGGCAGCAGGACTGGCCAGGCTCACTGTGCAGCCTCCCAGCTGCTGTGTATGGTCAGAGTAAAAGGGAGCAAGTCTGTCTCTAGAAGAGCATCGACCAGGCATGTACTTCTAGGGGGGCAGCCATCCAAGCACCACCCTCTAGGGGTTTGAGACTCCTCCAAGCCAATACTGCCTCATGCTGCTGTGGCTGAGAGTCCAAAACCCCTGGAAGGCACATCTGGTTGGGCATCTGGAGCCTCCCTCCTGGCAGCTGGCTGAGGGAGCAGGTAGTCCACCTGTTCTTTTTTCTTCTTTCCAATACTATCCTAAAATCTCTGGGCACTTTTGGGGGGGGCGTGGGGGATAAATTTTGAGCATCAAAGAGTGCCTTGACTTGCCCTGCTGGCTCCCTTGGACTCTTTCCACTCACTGGTGGTTTTGACTGCTATGTGCTTCCTTTTTTCCCTCTGTCTCTCCCTTCCTGCTGTTCTATGTATGTGTGGAGAGGTTTTGCCTGAGCAAAAGAGCCAGTTTGGAACAAGGCTGGCCCCTGCCTGGCTCTTAGCAGCACCTGCATGGCTGCCTTCTGGTGGGGGACAATCTTTCCAGGCCACTCCACCCCTGGGCCTTCAGAGCAGCAAATATTCCTCATCTCACTCTGTCACTTGGAAATGGAAATCTTCCCCACCCCTTCCCTCTGCCTCTTTTGTAAATGGGTTGCAATTATTCCTGCTGAATGGCTTGAGAGAATCTCTTCTGCCTCTTCAGCAGCCTGGTCACTTAATGCCTGCAGGAGACAAAGCTGGTAGGTTGTGATGGGTGACTATATCCAGGTAGAACTTGTATGGCAGAGCATGAAATGTTGTGCAACCTTGGTCGGATCCTGCCTTACCACCTGCCTTTTCCTTGGGACCATCTCTGCTTCAAAGAGAAAAGCTCTTCCCTAGGGAGGGCTTTGCATCCTACGTTGCCGACAGTGAGCTGCGGACTGGCAGGAACAGAATTCGGGTTGTGTAAGTGGCCAAATGAATGTTCTCAGTTTGCAAAGATTCTTTAAGATGCTCTTGCTGGGCATCTCTGTTGGCTGAACCCAGGTTTCTCCCCCCCCCACACACCTTCAGTGAGGTAATTTCCACTTGACTTTGGTTTTGCCACCTGGTCACATGGTCAGCCCATCCATAGGATAAGGCAAATGGTTGTTCCTGGTGGATCATTTGCAAGGGAGCTTCCCACTGCTGCTGTGACACAATTCCTTTCTCCACAGTAGCTGACCTTCAGTCCCCAGCCAGCAGTTTTGCTGAATAACCAGGGGGTGGGTGGTTTGGAACTTTAGAACTGCATGGAACAAACCTCTGCCCTTTCAGAGTTGCCAGTGGCTGAGTTGGACGACGTATGCGGTGGCTTCTGGCAAACCTCAGGACGATTTCTCAAACCAGCAAAATGGTCTGAATAGAGGTTGCAGGTGTGAGAGGTGTGCCCCATGCGTCTCAAGGGAAGGAAAAGTCTGGAGGAGGTCTTGTGCTTTCCCCAGAGTGATCAGAAGCACTCCTGCTTAACTCCCCCTTCTGCTTCCTGAGCTCCACAGACTGGGGTAGACTTGGAGGCCTGGACCATCGACTCCCACCCATGGTCCAAGCCCCAAGACTTCCTTTCTCCTCCTCTGAATGAAAGTTCTGCCTGCCTCCCCATCCCTTCTGCCTTGGGCTGCCTCTGTAGACAAATCTCTTATAAGCAGCTACTTATAAACTAAGGAAATCATGGATCCAAAGCTGTTTGCCCTCCTTTTCTAGCCTACACTTCACTTTATCAGTATTACATGCAGTTCTGCTGCCTCCGTTTGTACTTTTTGACTTCACATGCCACAGTTGGAAGAAACTGGATTTATTTTGTGTTCTGTTGTACAAAATAAAATCTGTACCTTTTTCCTTCTGCTGATTTCTGCAGTGGCTGCGTGGGTGGAGCTTTTTCCTTTTCCTTTCTGTGTTTGTGTTTCTGGCCCCCTAAGCATCTCCCAACCCAGGTTGTTGTTGCGTTCTGAAGGTAAAGGAAGGACTTGGCCAGCAAGACTGGGAGGAAGGGCACATAATAATCTGCCACACCCTGGCCCAGGTCCCTTTTATAACAAAAGAACTTTTAACACAGCATTTGTAAGAACCAATCAGATTTCCTCTGAGCATTTCAAAAAATCCCCACGTGGGACAAAGTCAGATCAGCGGAATCCTTTTAACTACAAAGAAACTATTTCCTACTTGAGCATCCATACATGGTTAAGCTAAATAAACAAGAACCAAGGAGGAATGCATTTAGGAAACCCTTACCATCTCTGGGTATACTCTGTTCCTGGCCCTTAAGATCGATCTAAAGATTAACAAAAGCTGCCTTCTTATCTTTATGACCAGGACGCCTGGTGAAGCAACTGGTTTGTGTACAGATTTGTCAAGCCTGGAGAAAATGGGGCAGAGATGCAGAGGCTTGTGGGATTGATAAGAAATCATGTCAAATGACTCCAGCCCAGTCAAAGCAATGCTTTCATCACTGACACACTGGCTTGCTTCATTTTTTCATCATTCCTCATAGCAATCCCACGTGACCACTACAGGTTATCAACCATCACCTGGGGGTAGGGAGCAGCCAGGCAGCCTCTCAGGTTGCACTCGGTGAGCTGACATTCATCTTCATGGATGAAGGTGGTGATGGTATAGCAGAAGTCATTAAAAAAACCATCACACATTTCCTAATCTTGGAACTGCATTCCAAAATTGTCTCTTAATAGATACTGCTGGATCCAGAGGTATAAGAAGTATTAGAATTGGCTTATTTCATGTATTTTCCTTA
Source organism: Podarcis filfolensis (assembly GCF_964270895.1). NCBI lineage: Eukaryota > Metazoa > Chordata > Lepidosauria > Squamata > Lacertidae > Podarcis > Podarcis filfolensis. Next base: position 52,238,459 of record NC_139611.1, on the reverse strand, counting down.
AATTTGAACTGACTTTTATATTGAAACACAGAATGTAATTCTGCAATCTCAGCTCTTGTTTGTGACTTCCTGGCTCCAATGGTCTGGTATAATGAGCCCCCCCCCCCCGCACTTGGGCCCCATTTGCACTACACATTTAAAGCACTATGCTGCCACTTCAAACAATCCTAGCTTCCCCCAAAGAATCCTGGGAACTGGAGTTTGTTAAGGGTGCTGACAGTTGCAAGGAAACCCCTAGTCCCCTCCCAGAGGTACAGTTCCCAGAGCACCCTGGGAAGACCTGCAGCCTCTTCAAGAGAGCCCTACAGTTGCCACCAAGGATTGGCATATTCTTCATAGATGCATTTACCACCTCAGGCCTTCTGTGGGCATACAGTGCCAAGGACAGGGTCTCACTGATGAGACAACCCCCCTGTTCTCGTTGAGAGTCGGGGTGCCACTTTCCCTCCACACAACGGGGTTTTTCTAGGCTTAGTTTCTCCTGCCTCAGGTGAAATTTTTGAATGATGCTCTGAGAGGTCACTGGACAAAAGAGGAGCCTTTGAAGAATAACACATTTCTTCCACCGCAATAAATCTTCCTGAGTTTCAGGTGCCACAAGACCCTATCTAGGGTGTGTATTTAACATTATTGTGCACTTCTTGGTGTTCTAGCATGTACGAATGGGACTTTTAAAAATTGTTTTCAAAATTAGATATAGTTACCTGGCTTTAAGGCTTAAGAACTTCAGCCGTCTCTGGTCTAGGTCAAGATTTTACCAGTTTTGGGGGGCCCTTTCTATAGATGAGAGGTTGGGCAGTTTTGTAGCTGGCTTTGCTAATTTGCTAGTGAAGGAGACAGCACCCAGAAGGTCAACAAACTACTACCAAAGTCCAATCCAAGAGCTCCTTTTATTGCTTTGCACCCTGAGTAGCTGAAGACCCCAAACTGTGGCTCTTCCCGCCTCCTGTGTGAATCTGGCATCCCCCTCAGGACTTCTGGAAGGCCCTCATCTTCTGCCTTTGTATCCTCTTCCTCACCAAGGGACAGTTTGTCCTTCCCAGTCTAAAAAGGTTCCGTTGTCCTGGTCAGAGAGGCGGGAAAGCACTTGGATGATCCCTCTTGTGCTGGAGGCCACACTCAAGACTCCCTGGAACAAAAAAACGACATCATGCTGCATTATTAAGTGGCCAAAAGCTGCCATCTGTTCTACCAGCAGCTCCACAGAGGTTCCTGGCATTCGCAGAAGCAAGGCTGGCACCTCCTGGGGACGTGCCTGCTGCAAGAATCTGACAAAGCAGCCTTCCTTCAGGAGTGCCAGCCCATTGCCCTGTGCATGCTAGAGTAGCCTTGCCAGGCAAGGGACGAGGCAAAGGATGTGGGGGTGAAGGGCTGCAAATGGGATTTGAGGGGAGGGGAGCTGAAGGCTGGGGTGTGGCACCACACCAGCCTGGGTGGAGGGCATGGAATTATTGAGACAGGTGGAAGGAGGCGCCTCGGGAAATTGTGGTGTGCCCCCCTCCCCCAAAAAATTCAAGCTAAACCTTGCTTCAAGGTATAAACTGAGCCCAATTTCAGCTTCCCTCTCTCTGCTTCGGAACTGGTAGGAGGCCGTGCTGCACCACTGCTTCTCAGAAAGAAGAAGCTATGTTTCTTTTTTTTTTTTAAGAAATATTTTTTAAGGTTTTACAAAAACAAATATACAAAAACACATAATAAAAGAAACAAAAAAAATAAGAATAAACACACACAAAAAATGAGAAAAATTAAAAACAATTCCATTTTTCATAACTTAAAATTCATTTGCTTGTTTCTTTGACTTCCTCACACCTCCCCTTATTGTATTCCCATTTAAATAATCAAATCAGCAAATCCTTACCCTCTTTCATTGAAGAAGCTATGTTTCACCCCTGGCTCTTACAGCTCCTTCCTCTGATACATGAACTTGTTTAGTGGGGCTGGGAGAGACCCTGCCATACGTTTCCATGGGGCTGCAGCACAGCCCTGCTCCCCTTGGTCACAATGGCTCCCCAGAGCTCTCACAAAACAGCCCAACTCCACATGGTTCCCTGCTTGTGTTCCTGGTGGGGCAGAGGAAGAGGGCAACCGGCAGCCCTTTTGGCCTTGTTTCATGTGGAAAGGAAAAGCCCCACCTACTCCTGGTTCTGGCTCTGCCCAGTACCACCCTCTGGCCCCTGACAGATGACTCTATGGGAAAGTGGCCTTCAACAAGGAAATAGACCGTCTCCTCCCCCCTCCTACTTGCCTCCTTCCTGAGTCATGGGATGCCTCCACCCTCCCCTGCTTTATGCTGCCTATGGGTGTTAACCAGATGCTATTCTGATTGGGCAGCATTTCTTAGCCCGTCCATAGGTGTCAACAGCAGCTACAGATGATGTGAAGGAGCACACCAAGGAAACCAGGGGATCCAGCTCCTTGATTGCATTAATGATGAACCTGAATTTTTGTTCAACTCTCACCTCAGCCTCATCCCATGGAGACATTTGCATCTTGGAATCTGACCAGCAGGCCCCAAAACGCTGTCATGGGGGGGGTCCACTCAAAAGGTGCTCAGAGGGAACTGCTGCATGGAAACCTTGCAGACTGCGTTTCCCCTGCTGCCGTTGACCTGGATGAGGCTCACCTCATCTGTGACCTCCTGCCAGTGACTGTGCAGTCCAGGAAAGTAAGGATGATCATGTATGGGTGCTGCTCTCGCTTATTTAATATTCCCTAAGTGCCTCTTTCCAAGCTCCCACAACAGCTTAACTGGTCTGTATGTGAAAGCTTGTGCCTTTTTCATCCCATGGGTACACAAGGCTTCCCCTGAGGGTTGTAGAATTCACTCCCCTCCTCTTTCTGTGCATCCTCTCTGTGACTAAGGTAGCGAAGTCCAGGAGGGTCTGACATCAAAATCCACCCTATATCGTTGCTCAGAAGTGGGCCCTGAGGATTCTTCTTTGGAGGTGGTCAGGCTGAAGTCCACAGTGCCATGTGCCCCCCACCCCATTCCATTATCACTTGGGCTGGTGCCTACCTGCTCTACTCCAAGGTGGGTCTTCACTCCTCCAGGGTGGATGGAGACACACAGGATCCCATAGGGGCCATACCCGAGAGACTGGCAGCGCGTCAGCATGTTCAGAGCTGCCTGCAGAGGCAGAAGCACAGTCAATTGGGGCAGGAGAGTTGGGACCTATTGGTTCAAGGGATGCCTAGCCAGTTTGAGGCTGCAAGAGGGGGTTACGTTGTTGCCTGCTTTCATGCCCTGGCTGGTTCCAGCCGTCTACAAGCATCTTGTGGCTCTCAGGCCATGGAGCACCTATCCCATCAGTGCCTGACAGAACCATCCATGGCCTGGAAGGGCGGTTGGGCAGCTCTGGGGGAGATTTGTAGTCAAATCCAATAATACATATGCTTGCTGGTTTGCATGTGGAGGGGTTAAGACCATAGAGCTGTATTGCTGATAATCCAACTCAGACTATAGAAACATAATTGGTAGAGAAGACTCTGTGTTGTATCATTTCCTCTCCTCTCCTAGGAGGGAAGAAGCAAAAGAAGCATTTTCTGTCCTCTCCCCCTCCTCACTCACTCTCTCTTCAACCAGCCATGAAGGGGGACCTGCCTCTGATCACTCCTGAGGCTGTAAACACAAGTTATTTTACCTGCCTTTGGTTCTAATGCTGTTGCTGCTATGGATGAATGCTTAACTGTGAGTAAAATATGTTTCCAACTTCCTTTTCAGTCTGTAGCCAGTTTTTTTGATAAACGTGGCAACTGTTATAAGAATTTTAAGGTCTTACATATATAAAATAAACGTTCATAAATGTACCAAGCAAACACACACACACACCACATGGCTGAAGCCCACAGAAAAAGTCATGAAACCATTTTGTCCCTCCCAAATTGACCTCAGATATTTCTCTGCAAGGTTGAAGGAAATGGGAAACCTCCCCATTTTCTATTTGTTCACAAATCCTCTCTTAAGGGCACATTTAAGATATGAATAGGGTGAGCCTGTGACCTGGATTCAGGAATTACCGTAAGTAGTTATCACCAGAAAAGACTAGCCAGGCTCTCCAGGTAAACCCATTAACAGCCAGGTAAACCCATCAACAGGTTTCCTGCCGGCCCCTTCTCTATGATGTATTGGGGTAGGTTTTTGGGCTACACCCTTCCTGTGATGTATGTATGATGTTTCTGGGGGTGGTCTTGAGCTCCAGGGTGGGGAATTTCAAAAGTCTATATAGGAGTTCTTGGTCCCTCCTGCCTCCAGTGTGTGGTTGTGAGCACCCTGTTGCAACAGTTAATAAAGATCAGGCTTACTAGCTGCTTTGCTTCTCAATATTCTCTGGTTGGCCTCTGTTATTTTCTCCTACCAATAGAGAACCTACAAAAGGTCTCTCTATGGGCTCTTGGGTACCCCATAAGGAAAAAGGAGCCGTTTTTTCTTATAACAATTTGGCGAGCCAGGCAGGAGTTTCAGTTGCCCAGATTCTGGGGGCGAGGAAGGACTGGTGATCCAGCGCCACCAGGAGGCGCCACCAGTCCTCCAGCGACCCCAGAGTCCAGAAATAACGAGTTCCAGCGGGTCTAACCAGAGGAAGCAAAGCTCGATCGGGCCGGCCTTAAACAACCAGTCAAGAGATCCCAGGATCGCCAGGAACAGTGCATGCGGAAGTGAGTATGAGAGAGAAAATGGGGAATTAAGGAAACACAGGAAACACGGGTAGTAGGCGAACTAACCGCAGCAACTAAAAATCTTCTCTATCTTTACTATCCAGTAACAAAGGGGGGAAATGCTTTCAATTAAACTGCATAAGATGGGATTTAAAGTCTGTTCAGCCTGTACTTTTAAGCACAAGTGGTAAGCTGAACCTATTGTCTGTTAACACCGCCCCCCGTGGGTCTGTAGGGGGATAAAATATAGTTAATTGTAGCCCATCATCTACCTCATAAAACCTAGCAAGCTCTTTGCCTCCCATGGGGCTGCTAAAGAAAACTCTGTGTGCCCTGAGCAAAGGTAGAATTGATGGATCCCAGGCTCCAGGGAGCACCCATCTCATTAGCTCCCAGTCGGCCTGAGAGGCCTCTGCCATTCTCTGCATTTTATATCATTTATTTGCTTTAGTGTTTTGAAATTGTAATCTACCTTAGGCACCTATAAATACATTAAAGAAACAAACCTATGTGTCCTCATAGACAGTACAGTGTGCCTCAGATTCACCCTGTGCCCCACTCATCTTTCACTTGGCCTAAAGACCTTCTCTCTCTCTCTCCCTCTCTCTCTCTCCTCCCCACATCCTCCAGAAGTGGTACTTCAGGGCTCCTTGGCAGGAGTCCAGCCTCTCCCCCTCCTTTCCCACCTTGCTGCAGCGGTAGCTGACGTCTTGCCTCCACTCCCACCCGTCAACAAGTGAAATGGAGCCGTAGCTGCTGGACATGTTGACCACGGCGGCTTTGCTGCAGCTCATCCCGCTGTGCCTGCTTTGCTGAGCTGCCATTTTGAGCAAAGGCAAGAAAGCCTGTAAAGGGAGAGAGAAGCAGCACCCATCATCCATTGTTGTGCTTCACCCTACAGACCCCCACCCCTCTCATTCTCTCTCCTGCTAAGAAGCCTCAATTCTTTCCTCCATTCTTTTCAAATTAGCTGGAGACCCACTTCCTGCTGCTTCCTCTGAGTGGGAAGAGGCCCAGAGCTGGAGAACTGGCTTATGAGTAGGACTGGTGGCCTTCCAAGGGTTTTAAACAACTCTTTCCTCACCTGACACACCAGCATGGGCCCAATTGTGTTGGTGGCATATAGGGACATCATGTTCTGGGCGTTCTCAGAGCTCAGAGTTGTTTCACAAGCCACGGCGGCATTATTTATTAGCAGGTTGAGACCACAGCCTGCCACACGCTCTTCCACTTTCTTGGTAGCTTCCTTGATGCTGTCAGGATCTGTGACATCTAAATCAACAGAATTTAATAAGTTTGCCAGCTGCTGCCACTCTGCTCCTTCCCGTGGCAAAAAGCAAAATATTGCTGTGGTAATTCTGCAGTTGTGGAGAACCAGGAGAGGGTTAAGGAGAATGGAAAAGGTATAAAGGTAAGAACTGAATTCAAATCTCTCTTTGGCCACTGTCTCTTACCCTAGCGGGTGGCGCTGTGGTCTAGACCACTGAGCCTCTTGGGCTTGCTGATTGGAAGGTTGACGGTTTGAATCCCCGTGATGCGGTGAGCTCCCGTTGCTCTGTCCCAGCTCCTGCCAACCTGGCAGTTTGAAAGCATGCCAGTGCAAGTACCGTATTTTTCGGTCTATATTCGGTCTATAGGACGCACTTTTCCCCCTCCAAAAATGAAGGGGAAATGTGTGTGTGTCCTATGGAGCGAATGCAGGCTTACGCTGAAGCCTGGAGAGCGAGAGGCGTCGGTGCCTGCAGCCCGAAGCCTGGGGAGCGCGGCGCTGCACACCCCAGGCTTAGGGCAGCTATCCACAAGCCTGCGGAGCCCGGCGGGAGTTCCTGCCGGGCTCCCAAGGCTTGTAGATAGCTGCCTGCTGTCCCCGAAGCCAAAACAGTGAGACGGGGCGCTGCGCGCAGCCTTTGAGCTGTTCCCCAACCTGCTCTTGAACACACCTTGTTTTTGAGGGGGAGAACAAGAAAAAAAATTTTTTTTCCTGTTCTCCCCCGCCTATGGTCCGGTGTGTCCTATAGAGCGAAAAATACGGTAGATAAATGGGTATCGCTGCAGTGGGAAGGTAAACGGCATTTCCGTGTACTCTGGCTTCTGTCACAGTGTTCCGTTGCGCCAGAAGTGGTTTAGACATGCTGGCTGCATGACCCGGAAAGTTGTCTGTGGACAAATGCCAGCTCCCTCGGCCTGAAAGCAAGATGAGTGCCTCACCCCATTTTTGCCTTTGACTGGTCTTAACCGTCCAGCAGTCCTTTACCTTTTTTTACCTTATGATAGCCTTCCTCAGAGCGTTGTGAAGAATAAAGATGGGAATTGTTATCTGCTCCCTGCGTTCTTTGGAAGAGGTGGAGGAGTTTGGAAAGACAAGGAGCAACAAGAAATGGATTGCCAATGGGAAGGGCAGTGTAAGGCTATTATAGTTCATGGTAGGTACATACCCAGTTGAAGTAGAACAAGAGTTGAGACATTTGAATACTTGCGAGCCATTTCCTTTAATACCTGGAGAAAGAGAAATCAGTTTGAGAAAACAGGCAAGTTTTACATGCTAGTCCCTAGTAAGCGCTTGCTCCAAAATTCAAAAGCAACTGGGCTATGTCTTGGGGGGGAAAGAGATAAATGGAATCCCTACACATTCCATTTATGTAGGGAGTGGAGCAGGCACCGGTTATATCAGGCCCAGTTTCAAAGTCACATTTTATCATACTCCCTGCCCCAGCTTCCATATTATTATTATTATTATTATTTTAATATTGGCCTGGGCTGGGAGTTCATCAGTATGCAGATAACACCCAGCTCTACCTCTCCTTTAAATCAGAACCAGTGAAGGCGGTGAAGGTCCTGTGTGAGTGCCTGGAGGCGGTTGGAGGATGGATGGCGGCTAACGGATTGAGGTTGAATCCTGACAGGACAGAAGTACTGTTTTTGGGGGACAGGGGGCGGGCGGGTGTGGGGGATTCCCTGGTCCTGAATGGGGTAACTGTGCCCCTGAAGGACCAGGTGCGCAGCCTGGGAGTCATTTTGGACTCACAGCTGTCCAAGGAGGCGCAGGTTAATTCTGTGTCCAGGGCAGCTGTCTACCAGCTCTACCTGGTACGCAGGCTAAGACCCTACCTGCCCACGGACTGTCTCACCAGAGTGGTGCATGCTCTAGTTATCTCCCGCTTGGACTACTGCAATGCGCTCTACATGGGGCTACCTTTGAAGGTGACCTGGAAACTGCAATTAATCCAGAATGCGGAAGCTAGACTGGTGACTGGGAGTGGCCGCCGGGACCACATAACACCGGTTCTGAGAGATCTGCATTGACTCCCAGTACGTTCCCAAGCACAATTCAAAGTGTTGTTGCTGACCTTTAAAGCCCTAAACGGCCTCGGTCCTGTATACCTGAAGGAGCGTCTCCACCCCCATTGTTCAACCCAGACACTGAGATCCAGCGCTGAGGGCCTTCTGGCGGTTCCCTCATTGCGAGAACTAAAGTTACAGGGAACCAGACAGAGGGCCTTCTCGGTAGTGGCGCCCACCCTGTGGAACACGCTCCCTTCAGATGTGAAGGAAATAAGCAGCTATCCTACCTTTAAAAGACATCTGAAGGCAGCCCTGTTCAGGGAAGTTTTTAATATTTAACGCTGTACTGTTTTTAACACCTGATTGGGAGCCGCCCAGAGTGGCTGGGGAAACTCAGTCAGCTGGGCGGGGTATAAATTAATTATTATTATTATTATTATTATTATTATTATTATTATTATTATTATTATTATTTTATTGGCTTTACAGGCCAAGGGAGCTGGCATTTGTCTGCAGACAGTTTTTCCAGGTCATGTGGCCAGCATGACTAAGCTGCTTCTGGCTTCTGGCGCAATGGAACACTGAAACCAGAGCAACTCACAGAAATGCCATTTACCTTCCCGCCGGAGCGGTACCTATTTATCTACTTGCACTTTTTGGCGTGCTTTCAAACTGCTAGGTTGGCAGGAGCTGGGACCAAGCAACGGGAGCTCACTCCGTCACAGAGAAGGTTCTGCATGGGGTCGCAGGTGGCAGCTGTGACCGGCCACTTTCTACTACAAATTTGCAGAGTTTTAGAATGGAAAGGGACGGTGGCTTTGCTGCTTTACAACTGCACCCATCACTGGCTCCATTTTAACTTCTAACTTTTAACCAAAACTACCCAAAACACATCAGTACTTAGCTCAGCCAACACAAACTGCTTTTGAACCAAATGCAGATAAATGTTGTATACATTAATTAACAGAATCCCTATTGTTGCAGTGTAGTCTTGCACAACATGAATGCAATGCAGGAAAATGATTATTTGGTATATCTTCAAGAATGCACATGCAACACCCACCCATTGGAAGATTTCAAAACCATTCCATTCAAAAATGCCCAGAGTTCAGTGGTTAGAGTCACTGGTTTGCATGCAGAAAGTCCCAGGTTCAGTTCCCAATGTCATCTCCTAGAAGAGCTGGAAGAGACTCCCAAGCCTGAAACTCAGGAGAGCCATTACTGCCATTGTAGACAACACTGAGCTAGATGGATCAATAGGTCTTTCAGTGTCAGGCAGCTTCCCATGTTGCTCATTTCTCATTAGCTCTTCCAGTGTAGCCGTTCCAAATAATGGAACACTCTCTGCCTGCTTGAGCCCCGATTTCATTAATTTCCTCCCCTGTGTAAACAAACCATCTATTGAAGGACCCTTCTGAAATCTCCTGGCTCTTGGCCCTCCCTGTTTTAGCTGGTGCCAATTGGAGTAAGGTTGGCTCCCATCTAGCCTTCTCTGTATTCTTACCCAGATACTCAAGAGGTATAATGGATGGATATTTTAGCCAGTGGATTGGCCAATGTCCAACTGTTTCATCCCAATCTTCAGGTGCTTACCTGTCCTTCAGGTCCATCTGGATGCCGGCAGGTGGCAAAGATGAACTGAGGTGGATATGGCAGCTGGAGAAATTGCTCCACCAAGCCCAGGCCAATCCCCCGGTCGCTTCCTGTCAACAATATGCTCTGAATTCTGAAATCTTCCATGTTGTCTGTCCGTCTGTCTGTGTGTGTGTGTGTGTGTGTGTGTGTCTCTCCTCTGACTGGAGGAACTTGGGTGGAGTGGAGATATCTGGGCCATAAGAGGCACTGCCCATCTTCAGCTGATATCCATGGTTATGCAAGTTTGCAAAATGTAAATTAAGTTGTCTCAGCACCAGAGTAATCACACACGAGCAGCTTTAATTTCAGCAACAAGAAACTATTTAAAATGATGCATCACCCAGATGTGTCAAGATCAGGCGTGGCCTGAATGATGTTGAGGCATTTGAAAAATAGGTCTGATCACACCATCTTCCCTGAAAAGCATTAGCAGTGGGTGTTTGATGATGATGTTGATGACGATATGATCAGTTTGGAGAGGTCTTGCTGCAGCTCATAGAATCATAGAACTAGTTACAGATAGGTAGCCGTGTTGGTCTGCCATAGTCAAAACAAAAAAAATTTTTTTCCTTCCAGTAGCACCTTAAAGACCAACTAAGTTAGTTCTTGGTATGAGCTTTCGTGTGCATGCACACTTCTTCAGATACTTCAGGTATCTGAAGAAGTGTGCATGCACACGAAAGCTCATACCAAGAACTAACTTAGTTGGTCTTTAAGGTGCTACTGGAAGGAAAAAAAATTTTTTTGTTTTAATCATAGAACTGGAAGGGATCCTAAGGGTCATCTAGTCCAAACCCCTACAATGTCGGAATCTCAACTACAGTATCTATGACAGATGTCCATCCAATCTCTGCTTAAAAACATCCAAGGGAGTCCATGGCCTCACGAGTGAGTCTGTTCCACTGTCAAACAGCTCTTACTGTCATAAAGTTCTTCCTGATGTTCAGTTAGAATCTCCTTTCTTGTAACTTGAAGCCATTGGCTAGAGTCCTACATTCTGGAGCAGGAGAAAACAAGCTTGCTGCATCCTCCATGTGACAGCCCTTCAGATCTGAGGATGGCTATCATATGTCCTCTCAGTGGGCTCTTTTCCAGATTAAACATACCCAGCTCCCTAAACTGTTCCTCATAAGGCTTGGTTTCCCATCCCTTAATCATTATTGTTGCCCTCCTCTGCACATGTTCCATCACACAATTGACTTGTGTTAAACTTGTGATTTACTAAGATCCCTAGATCCTTTTCACGTGTACTACTAGTAAGGCAGGTGTTCCCCATCTTATATTTGTGCAGCTGGTTATTCCTGCCTAAGTGTAGAATCTAACAGTTGTCCCTATTGAAATTCATTCTGTTAGTTTAGGCCCAGTTTTCCAATCTGTTAAGGTAATCTTAACTCCTGTTTCTGTCTTCTGAGGCATTGGCTACCCCTTCCAGTTTGGCATCACCTGCAATTTTATAAGCAGGCAGAGGGCCTTCTCAGTAGTGGCGCCCACCCTGTGGAATGCCCTCCAGTCAGATGCCAAAGAAATAAATAACTATCTGATGTTTAAAAGACATCTGAAGGCAGCCCTGCTTAGGGAAGTTTTTAAGGTCTGATGTTTTAATGTATTTTTAATCTTTTGTTGGAAGCTGCCCAGAGTGACTGGGGAAACCCAGCCAGATGGATGGGGTATAAATAAATAATAATAATAATAATAATAATAATTTTATTATTATTATTATTAAGCATTCCCTCAATTCCTTCATTCAAGTCATTTATAAAGACACTGAACAACAACTGTCCCAGGGCAGAACCCCACTTGTCACTTTCCCCCCAGGATGATGATGAGGAACCATTAATGAGTACACTTTGGGTTCAGTCAGTCAACCAGCTACAAATCCATCTAACAGTTACCTCACCCAGCCCACATTTTAGCAGCTTTCCTTTGCCTGTGTATAATGAAACCCAAGAGGACATGATCACTTCCTCCCAAGGTTCCCTATACTTTCACCTCGTCAGTTTCTCCCTTCTGATGAGGACCAGATCCAAGAGAGATGACCCCTTTGTTGTTTATTCCACCTTCTGGGAAATGAAATTGTCAGTGAGTCAATGGAGGAATTGGTTGGATCTTACATTCCTGGCAGAGTTAGAGTTCCACTCCTGCCTCTGTCCCCCTCTGTAGGGAGTCACCTGTCATCACCACATGTCTTTTCCTTCTCTGGAGAGTGGCAGGAATCGTTCTCTGCACTGTACCTTCCACTGCCACCTTGGTGTTTTCTGAGGTCTGCAACCGCTGTACTTGCATGGAATCAATTTTGTAGCTCCAGAGACACAGCATGGCTGCTGACAGTCCTACTTTTTTGTGCCATGTTCCTCCAGGGGTTTGTCTCCTGCATTGGGCAATCTTCCTCCTACCTACGGGCACCCCGCCTGTATCTCTGTCCCTGGACAATCTGCTCTAGTGCATCAAAGTGTCTGGCCCCAGCTTAGTAAGTTAACGCAGGTAAGCAATTTTATGTAATTAAAAAAATACCATTGCAAAGAAGCCAGGGCAGCTAATGACATACAGTCTATACAGCCATAAAGGGAAGATGTTGTAAGTCCCAACCACATATCAAGTCATTTCCCCTCCTACAACTACGCAGCGCTGCTCCTTTGTTCTCACTGTCTCTTTGTTTTGAATTTAAGTATCACCTGCCACTGGCAGATTTTCTCTTACCACTTTTTCCTCTTGTATCTTAAACTACTTAGGACTTTTTCCCCCAAAGGATTTCCAAGTAGAGTGGGACTCCCTTAAACTGGGCTCATTGGTTCTTGGGTTTGTTTGTTTTTACTCACCTTCCTGGTATTTCGTCTTTTGTCTTTTCTCACTCTTCCTTCCCAGGCTTTATAAAATCGCCACATCAGTTACCAGTAATAATCCCCAGCATCAAATCAAATCAAAATGACCAAAGACTCAGCAGTCTGAGCCTCATTTGTTCCATAGTCTGGTGCCTCTTGGTTAATCTGGAGATCTCCTGCACCAGTAAGATACTCCTGTATCTAATATTGGTGTTGTTGATTGTTGGCATTTGTCTGTCTTGAGAGTCAATGGAGTGCACCTCCGGAGGTGGAGTCAAATCTCTGTGTTAACTGTGCCAAAGTGACCTCCCTGAGGAGCAAGCCTGGGTAGTGTGTATGGAGGTCCTTATTCTAACTGATGTGGTCCAAAGGAAAGCAGAGCAATATGTTTGGCATTGGCTTGGCTGCAGGAGTTGCCAGAAGGAGGTGTACAAGGTGCCATCCAACCATCTTAGGGACTCCACTCCAGATTCTGTAGGGTTTATTGTGTAGGTGGACCCACTATTAGTCTCATCTGCTCAGTCTGCCTTTCTTTCCACACAGAGGAAGTCCCTAACTCACCAAGTTTAAGACCCATCAGCTACGCTAACTTGGTTTAGCCAGCCAGTCAGTAGAAGCCATTCCAAGGATGTGGCCACTTCTAGGAGCCACGGGCAGCTGTAAACCAGCTCCATCTAGTATGGCGGCTGAGATCCTATCTGCCTTGCCAGTGGTAACCAGAGCATGTATCCTTTAGCCAGGATAGTGAAGCTGCTGCATTTGCAAGCTCACTCATCTGTTGTCCAATCAATACTAGATAATGGGCATATGCCAGTCGCTCACCAGCTGGAAGAATTTGTTGTGCCCTTGGGATGTTTTGTATTCCAATAGTCACCTTTTCCTCAAACGAGATTGCAGACATGTCTCATGAGGAGAGGCGGAAGGAAGTTGGGATGCTAACTCTGGAGAAGAGAAGGCAGAGGGGGGAATCTGAAAGTCCTCTCCAAAGGGTGAATGGAACAGTCACAGAGAAGAGGACAAATACCCAATGGGGACTTCCTGCATCAGGCTAGGGGCTGGATTCCTAGATGGCCTACAACACACACACACAACTCTAAGCTTTTAGTCCTTTTCACTAGCAACCAGAATAGCCTTTTTAAAAGCTTTACAGCAGCCGCAGAGTAATAAATGGGTGCCAACTAAGGCGCCAGTCCTGCCTGTCAAAGTGACTTGGGGCAACTCCCTTTGTGCTCCTTGGTTTATTTCCAAGTAAAGGTGAATAAAAGTGGGTGGCAGTCAGTGATGTAACTTCAGGGATGCTTAATAATGGTACCAAAAAAAGCACTTTGGGGCTTTATGCCTGGCTTGGTGTTTTGCCCTTCACAATGGAAGGTGTGCAGTGAGCAGAATTAAACAATGCCAACCCCTGGATTGCTCACCAACCATCTAAGCAGGCTAGCAGGGTAATTAGATGACATCCACTCAGCCCAAGGGTTGGGAAAGGACTTGAAAGGATTCCATTATTCAGTCCCTAAAGCAGTCCAATTCTGAGCTAAGAATACTTGCAGAGTTTGGTCTTGAGTTGTGGCCTAGAAACTTGAAGTTATTTGGGTAGTCAGCCTTGACTTAGTTCTTACTGTGTTTGGGAAACTGTGCTTGAATTCTGAAGGAACCTGCTGCTGTGGAAAAACTCCACACCGCCTTGTCCGTCTCCAGGTGGGACTAATACAAATAGACAGAGACCACTTCCATAAAGCAAAAGCACCCAGGAGGTTGATACTTATTTCACTGCTGCATTAGGATCCCCTGGTCTTTCCAAGGTATGGTGCGGGTCATGAGATGCAAATGGCACAGTACCAAAATCTTTTATACCCTTTCTGAGCACTCTGAGACAAAAAATTTTAAATTGATTGGTTACATTTCACAGAAGTATGAGCTTGTTCAGTTCATATGTTCTTATTGGTGATTACCGTACATTCCTAACATAGCATTTTAGTAGACACTGCCCCATTTCCTTGACATGCCCCTTTTCTTATCTGTCTTACTCATTAGATTTTCTATCAAACCGTTCCCAACGGGTCAAGATGGGTTCCTACATCTCTGCCGATCTCAGCATGACTACGGAGATGCTGCAGGGGTGCGTGTTGAGTCTACTTTTATATACACTCTATACAGCTGACTGTGCCCCCAAATACCCCAGTAATAAGATCATTAAGTTTGCAGATCATACAATGGTGGTTGGTTTAATCATGGCTGGAGAGGGGGAGGCAGCCTATAGGAAGGAAGTTGAGCAGTTGGGGGAGTGGTGCAGGAAAAACAACTTACTCCTTAACTGAAAGAAAACAAAAGAGATTATTGTGGACTTTAGGAAATGTAAATGGAATATCCAGCCACTTATTATTGAGGGGAAGTGCGTGGAACAGGTCTTGGTGTTTCTGGGAATGGAGTTGAGAGATGACCTTACCTGGGGCAAAAACAGCAAAGACCTGATGAAGAGAGCACAGCAGAGGTTATATTTTTCTGAGAAACCTCCGGAAAAACAATCTCTCAAAGGATCTGTTGATGGCATTTTACCATTGTACTGTTGAGCGTGTATTAACTTATGGTCTGTGTGTGTGGTTTGGGAGCTGCACGGTCAGAGAAAAAACAATGCTGTCCAGGGTTGTAAAGACTGCGGAGAGAATAAATTGGGTGCACTCTTCTCACCTTGGAGCAAATCTATGCTTCCAGGTGCCATAAGAAAGCTGCAGAGATAGCGCAGGATAGTGCACGTCCTGGAAATGATCTCTTTCAGCTTCTGCCTTCTGGAAGAAGGTACAGGGTTATAAAGACTAGGACTAGCTGCCTGAGAAATAGTTTCTATCCAAATGCGATTTTGATTTTAAACGCTGTGTAAGGAGTCTCTGTGGAAGTATATTGTATTTAAAAATGGGGTATCGGAGTTTTTAGGGGGCTAACGGGGTTGGGATGGCTGGGGTAGCAGGCTTGTTGGTTTTTTAATGTCTTATGTAGATTTTTTTCAATTTCGTTGTTCTGTATGGGACAATGACAATAAAGAGTATTGTATCGTATCGTATCGTATCGTATCGCATCACATCGTATCGTATCGTATCATCTGCCTTACAAATCTCAAGTCACATAAACATTGGACTTTGCACACACCGGGCTGGGCCTTGCTCAGGTTAACTTCAAAGCTTCTTCACAATGTCTACCAGTTATATTTAATTGGAAGCATCTTTCATGAGTCACTGAGGAAGATGCTTCCTGAGAATTTTCTTGTAAGGCAGTTCAAATGTACACACTGCTGTGTTAAAATGTTGTGCATTCTTTTGAGTCATCCTAGAACACAGGTGCTATATAAGAAGAATTCTGAAGCCTGCAAACCAACAGCCATGGATAAATTTCATGTCCAGAGTGTTCTAGTGACAGGATCCGATCAGGGGATTGGCCTGGGACTTGTCAGCCAGTTCCTGATGAAGCCAAACCCGCCAGAGTGGGTGTTTGCCACCAGTCTGGATCCTGAAGGACCTAATGGGAAGGTAAGGCTGGTCCTATCCATTGCACAAGCAGAAATATGGGGCAGTAATATCAAGGAGAGGAAAGAAGCCACTGGAAGCCTCACGCAATTTCACGGGGGCTGTCACATAGTTCCAGTTCTGTGCAATTCCATTTGCACAGGAAAAGCAATTGCTCCACAGAGATACAGAATGAGGCATCCCCTGCCCAGGGTATTCCAGCTGTTTAGGACTGCAATTGTCATCTGGGAATTGTAGTCCAAAATATTAGGAGGTCACATTAGGATGGCAGATTATGGAGGAATAGATGACATAGCAAGGGGAACTTTGGATGCTTGGGATGTGGCCACTTCTGCATTAATATCCTCCATTGGGTCTCATCATTTTGGTGTAAAAAGGGGGGTTTCAGAAATGCTTTTTTCCTCCTTTTTTTTTGTAGAAGTTGAAAAAGCTGGTTCTGCAGCATCCAAACCTGGTGGTGCTACAGTTAGGTATGTATGTTTTCATCCTGCTAACACTGCTGATGGATGCAAAATTTTACACATTTCCCCTGCAAATTCTCACTTACTGTCTTCATCTTGTTGTTGGCATCCCATATAGTTTCATCCCCACCTGAATAGAGGTGTTCCCAGGGAGCACTGGCACTGTGGAACACAAGCCAGAAATAAAAACTTGCCAGAATGCTCTACTGCTCTTGTGGCTGATGCATGAGTGCAAGCCTCCCAGAAATTGGCTGAGAGCTTAAACACAGGAACTTAAGAAACTTCCTTCTACCAGCTCCAACCATTGGTCCAGCCAGTCTGATCCTGTGGTGAATTTGTGGTGAAATGGTCATCTGATGGCTTCATCAAGCAGGCAAAGCATAGTGTAGTGTGCTAAACTGAGGAGCCATAGCTCAATATGAGAACATCTACTTTACCTGCAGAAGGTCCCAAGTTGGTCTCTGGTATCTTCTGGTATCTTGGACAGCCACTGCTGCTAAGACAGGGCTAGTTAGCTAAATCAATCAACAGGGCTTGCTCATCGCTATCCCTTTTCTTCAAGCAGATATCCGAGATCTGAAGAGCATTGAGGCTGCTGTGCAGAGAGTCGAGGAGCACGTCAAAGAAAATGGCCTGACATTGCTAATTAACAATGCTGCCATTTTGGTCAAGTTTACCCACTTGACTAATGAAACAGCCAAGAACATGTCCGCCCTGTACAACACAAACACTGTGGGAACCTTGCAAGTCAGTCAGGTGAGGATGTGCCAGGTTGGGGGGGGCAAACTCTTCATTTCTCTGGAACCTTCCAGAAGTTACATGATGAGAGTGAGAGCAGGTGCAGGAAGGAAACGGTCCTGTGAAGCTGTCACCTCTCCCAAGAGCCACAGAAATCCTAGTGACAGATACGTGAGACTTCTTCATCTTAGACCAAGTCTGCTCAAGGCAAGCATGGCCCCAAGAGTCTGCTCAGGTCAGATGGGCCCAGGATCCTGGTCACAAGGAAGACACTTGGACTTTGGTGGCAATAGGGCAGTGGTGCTGAGGTGGATTTGATTTAGGTTAAGTCTGTTCTGGACTATGGGGATAAAACAACCAGGCAAGGACTGAGGGAATGTGAGGTTTCAATGGATCATCGGAGAAGGGTACTTTATTACAACGCCGCCACCCCTCAGACCCTGCAAGTGTCTTCCTAGGATCTGACAAGGGAAGTTTGTTGACATTGATGAGGTCCATTTTTAAACATCAGATAGGGGGTTTGTACCAAAGAGTTATTTTCTAAATAAGTTTTTTTAAGGAAAATATATATGCATATACACTATATGTGTGTGTGCAAATAATAATGTTAAAATTAAAATTATATAATATATTAATGGTATTATTATTATTATTATTATTAACATTAAGGGCTGCAGCTCAGTGATGGAGTATCTGCCTTGCATGCAGAATTCCCAGGTTCAATCATTTGGCATCTCCAGGGAAGGCTAAAGAGAAACTCCTATCTGAAACCCTGGAGAACTGCTGCCAGACAGTGTAGACAGTACTGAGTTAGATGAACCAATGGTCTGACTCAATAGAAGACAGCTTCCTGTGTTCCTGTTTGTGTGAATGAGACAATAGTTACGACAATGTGATGGGTTGTCTGACAGTGACCCTAAACAGGAAGATGAAAGCATGCAAGGAGAAAGACGAGCCCAAACTCAGAGATGTCAAGGCTGCTGTTCTGCCCCTTCTCCTCCTGCAGTTTAGCCCATTCATTTCCACACTTCCCCCTTTCCAGTCCTTCCTTCGCTACTTTCCTGCCACTAGAAATGGCTTCTCTGAGTGGCTGTCCATCGCCTGGGATCTTCCTTCCATCTAATGAGCCCAGTTGTGCTGGTTTCTCCCAGGCCTTCTTGCCCTTGCTGAAGGTTGCTGCCCAAAGAAGCCTCCAAGAAGGGCTGAGCTGCAGCAAGGCAAGCATCGTCAACTTAGCCAGTGACTTTGGCTCTCTGGAGAAAATGGCTGGATGGGGCCTCTCTCAAGTCATCTCCTACCGCTGCAGCAAGGTACCTCTCAAGGCTGTGTGCTCCTAATGTTTGAAGTATGATTAAGATGTGGAAGATGCAGCTAGTCCAAAACAGCAGCCCACACCAGTTAGTCTAAAGGAAGCACCAGATTCCAAGTGGTTTGTGAATTAGCCAAGTTATGAAATTTCGAGTTCTTATGTAGGGTAAACGTCAGAGCCTAGTGGATGTGTTGGAAAATGTGACGTTGATGAGATCCACTTTTAAACTTATTCTGCACCAGGGTTTTCATGCGACTTCACCCTCATGACAACAGTCCACTGGGTTAGCTCCTCAAGGCCTGAATTTTTAGTGGCAACGGGAATTATAATGCCCAGAAACAGCATAAAATTTATGTTTGTGTAGATATACCATGTCATCTACCTTTCATTATTTATTTGCGTGACGTAATGGTAATGGTGATATGATAAAATCATATACAGTCATTATCAATTGCACCACCATTACATTACCCAAACAAACAATGCAATGTCATTGATAATGATGTTGTTGTTTAAATAAATGAAATAATAATTCTGAATGGTGAACTCACCACTTCTTGGCCACACTCAGAGGTTCAGCATTTAACCACCCAGCCTTCTGTGCTCTGGCTGCCAGAGAGTGGCCAGCTTCTCCTCCTGCTGCTGCTGCTACCTGAGTGCTGCTTTTAAGCTGGATATGCTATGAACTTCTCCAGGCAGCACAGGTGCCCTGTGTGTGCATCCTCCCTAATCCTAAACACTTGGGAGGGGGGCACCCAGACCGTGGACACCACCTTTTTGTGTAATTATCAGGGCAACTGGACCCTGGTGCTCCTGAGTCTTTAAGGGAATATCCCTGGAATATCCCACACCTGATGGGCCCGCTTCTCATGTCACCTCTTGCCCTCAGGCTGCTGTGAACATGCTGACCAGGTGCCAGTCCTTGGAGTATGGTCCAATGGGGATCCTTTGCATCTCCATCCACCCTGGCTGGGTGAAAACTTCCATGGGGACATGTCTGGTAAGTGAAGCCAGATCCACCCGTTAAAATGCCTTGGATGGTCAGGCATTTTAGTGATTTTCCCCTTTGAGGAAGTCTCTGTAATGGAAAGCCAGAGTATCAGGGCGTCTTCCTGGGGGCTCCACATTTGCTGCATAAGGAGCAGCCTCAAATCCATTGCTGAGGTCTTTCTTGGGCAGGTGTAACACTCACTTTGAGCTCCAACTACACCTTAGTCTGGTTGCATTTCTGTAAACCACCCTAAGACCTGCGAGTGTGTATAAATTCAATAATTAATAATAATACCTTGAATTGGAAGAATGCCCTCTTTTAAACTGCAAAAGGCCAGACTCCTGAGGAGGGACTCCAGCTCAATCAATGAACTCCAATAAGATGTTCCTTGTGCAGATGGAGAGGGTACAAACTTGGTTAATTCAACCTATGCATTGGGAAACATCTGTATGATACTTTAAAATATAGATAATTTCTTAAGGAAGTGAGAAAGAGGTAAATAGGAGGCGCAGACAATCGGGGGTCATTGGTACATATCTAAAACAAAAACAAAAATTTCAATAAAATAGTATAATACAAAAGTTGGAAGCAGGCACAGCAGCAGGTGGCGCTGGTGAGCAGCTCTGGGATTGGAGAGGAGATGCCAGGACCTTCTCGCTTGCACATGTTCATGCATTCTGTTGTGTGGCAGATTATGACAAGGTCTGTCCCTGTGCTCATGAGGGTGAGAGACTGATAGAACGGAGTAGGTAGTCAGCCCTGTCAACCAGGGGAAAGGCAGATTCCCTAGTAATTCCCGTGGCGTTTCTAACTGTTCCCTCTCAATTTCATAGGTCCCAACTACAGTCAGTGAGAGTTCCGGTGGGATCTTGAAAGTGCTTTCTGCTGTCACTGAGAAAGACGCAGGGTCTTTCATTGACTGGAAAGGGCGTGTTGTTCCTTGGTGAGAAAACGAGTCACAAATCATGGGCCTCCATCCATCCATCCGCTCCATGAAGTCTGTGATGGCAATAAAACACAGATAAAGCTATGTGAACTTCCTGAGTTGCCCGCTTCCATTTCTTTCTCGCTTGCTTGCTTGTTTCTGTTGTATCTAGAAATGCCTGTTGATGCCAACTGATAGATCCCATTTCAAGTTTGCAAATTGTGTCTGTTTTCAGTTTGGTGGAGGGACAGAACCGACTTGGCAACACAGCCCCACCTCCACTTGCTCCTTCTACAAAGGAGATGACCTCGTTGTCCCGCAGAGGAGGTGCAGGGTTCCCCTTCTCTTCATCCAGCTGCTCTTGGTGGCTGCAGATTTTCTACCCATCAAGAGTAGCAACTGCACACTCATCCTGAATAGGCTGTCGGGGGAAGGCGTCCTTTGGGGGCACAGCTGTTTTAGCCTCTGGATTGAAGTTCAGCCTTGCTCAGAAATCTCCCCTGCATTGAAGTAATGGCATTCACACCTGTTGTAAGAATACAGAAACTGTCTATAATGAATAACACCAATCCACAAATGCCAAGCCATTTATTCAGTGGATGGCGGAAGCTCATTCAGAAACCTTCAAGCAGTGTTTTCCATATACATGCCTCATGTGATTTACACAGTATATATAGAGAGACAAAAACTGATAAAACAATAAGTTTTATTATTCAGCAAAGGGTAAGGGAATGAGTTAAGTCTATACGCTGTTAAGCCAAAACCCCAAGCCCTAGATTCCCTTTGTTGCTCTTTCAATACTTCCTCTTCACATTCCTAAGGGTGTGTCCCCCACATATAAATGTTAAATACAGTGGTACCTCGGGTTAAGAACTTAATTCGTTCTGGAGGTCCATTCTTAACCTGAAACTGTTCTTAACCTGAGGTACCACTTTAGCTAATGGGGCCTCCTGCTGCCGCCGTGCGATTTCTGTTCTCATCCTGAAGCAAAAGTTCTTAACCCGAGGTACTATTTCTGGGTTAGCGGAGTCTGTAATCTGAAGTGTCTGTAACCCGAGGTATCACTGTACTGAGTGCTCAATGAGGTGTCAAAGACTTACCTGCATCCTGTGAAACTTATCTGTAACTGATGTACCTCCCTTCTATAACGTATTTCTGATGTATGACTTACACTCTGGCTGGATAGGTTGGGAAGGTCCACCTGTGGATTGGAAGGTATAAACTTCTGTTTTTCTTTTGTTTGGGGTTCTCCTCCCTCCTGCGTGTGGTGAGTGGGGACCCTGTTGCAACAGTTTATTTTCTCTTTAATAAAGCTGCTTTGCTTTTCAATATACACTTCTTGTCCTCTGATTTTTCTCTCCTACCGATAGGGAACTCCATCTAAGGACTCTATACGAGCTCTATATACCCCATAAGGGAATTAGAGGTAATTTTTTTCTTTTAGCACACCTCCTAAAGGAAACAGGCTACCACCTCTATGCATACATGCTATTACTAATAGTATTATTGCCAGCCTGGTTTTCTCCTGGCCTGGGCTAGTTTCTGATAGTCCTGAGCTTGGTGCAAGTCAGAGACCTCTCACAGTTGCTGCCACTGCACTCCCAACATCCCTCATCCCTTCTAGTTTTCTGAAATTTATTTTATCCCCCCCCCCTAAAATTTATATACTGCCTGATTGTAAAAAAAGAAAGGAAAGGAAAAGGAAATACTAGCCTACCTCCCTGGGTTGTAATCGGCTACCATCCATTTGCATGCTGACAGCTTCTAGGAGCCACAGGTGAGAGCTGAGTGTGGAGGGGGGGGAGCGACAAAAGGTGGACCAACTACCCCAGAAAAAGCATGACATGTCCCCCACTTCTGCTCTGTACCATGAGTAAATACTATTGAAGATGTGAAGAAATTGGAATTTGTCCTTACTTGTATGGACTGTTTCAGGAAGGATGATGGGATTTGAAAGGAGAATTTACAGCTTATCCACACTTCCTATTGCCCTGCTGCTTTCCCCTGGAAAAACAACTCTTTAGCGCTCAATCGGAGCAAACAGCAATTTGGGTTTCCCCTGGATTGCCATTTCTTCTGATCTGCCACTAAAGAGCAGTTTTTCCCTTGGAAAGGAGTGGGGGTAAACCACTCAGACCCATGCCTAGAAAGCATAGGTCAAGTGGAATTTTTTACAGGTGGGTCCCAATTCAATCTAAAATGCTTGAGAAGCACTGGTGCACACATACCCATTTATTTCACAGGACTTGGAGGCGTATTTATTTTTAAGTCCAAAAGCCTGCAAAACTTGTAAAAACTTCCTCATACTTGACCACATCCCTTCTGCCCATTGGTTCTGAGCAAAGAGCAGTCTGAGCTTGCCTACACGGAATCTGATATTCTTCTGCAGCCAGCGAGTGGGAAGGAAGGCGGGTGCCCCAGTCACTGCAGGAAGTGACACACGCCCAGCCCACTGGAAAGAAAACTTGGGGCAAGGCACAGAGGAGCTGCAGAAAGGAGTAACGGCTTCTGTAACAACAGGATGGCATCAGGTCACATTCGCAGTGTCTTGGTGACAGGATCCAACCGAGGCATCGGGCTGCAGCTGGTGAAATGTTTCCTTGAGAAACCAAACCCTCCCCAAGTAGTGTTCGCAACCTGCCGGGATCCAGAAGGGGCCAGAGCACAGGTGAGTTGTTAGACTCTCTTTAGCTGACTTTGAAGGCAGAAAGTCTCCCTCTCGGGAGACACACACACACACACACCCCTCCACGATGGAGGACAAACACTTTCTCTCTGCAAAGCTGATGTGTCCGAGACAGGCTTCTTTCTGCAAATCCCATTCTCTCTCCAACCCCTGCACATTGTTTATAAGCAGAAATATCTTCTTCCCTCCAGTTTAGGGATTTCAATTCCTGGGTGTGCATGCAAGAGAAAGATCCACTTTTTTCCTTCCCCTGAAGCAACTGTCAGGCATCCATCCACACTCCAGCCTTTCCAGCTGGAACGTCTCCTTCCCTGCTGCCAGATTATAAGTCAGTGTTGCATGCAAGAGCCCTTTTCAGAATCTGTGCTAAAAAGTTTCCAAGTTGTTATATAAGCAAGAGGCTCGTCTCAGCCAGAGAATTTAAAACAGGAGATAGGCAAGTTTGCAAAGCCTTGTTTGAGAACTCTGGTTTTTTGTTTTGTTTGTGGAGTTGCACGCTCTAGACTTCCCTAATTTAGGGGCCTCTCTGTTTGGAGGAGAGAACAGGAAGGCTTGGATTTATTTACAAATGCGGAAGTTGAGTGTTGCTGGAGGCAAACTGAGTTTGTAGCAAAGAGAAATAAACATGAGGCTGAATATTAGAATGACACTTATTGTTCCAATAAGAGAAAAAAGAGTCTACTGCTGTGGTTTGCAAAGAAACTCCATAGCACATGACCTTGTTTTAACATGGTGAAGTCAGCCTACACTTAATACTTTGGAGCTTTCACAGTGGTAGCAGCCATGTTCAACTAGCTCCAGGGCATGTTAAAAGTTAAGCTGCTTCTACACTGGGCATTTACTATGGAACAACCACACCTTTGTTCAAGGCACCTGCACAATGTGAAAACATTCCCCTCTAATGGTTCCCCTCTTCAGCTTCCAGCTGTTGTTTTCCGAGCACAGAAAATCTAGCTTTTTAAAAACTTTGGAATAGCTGCACAATTTCTCAGGGGTAGATGGCCCCTCACTTGGCTCTTTTGGTCAGTTAGTTGCATCACCAAGACTATTCCCATAGGGCATAAATTTCCAACCTTTTCAGACCCAGAACTCACCTATTGTGGGATAAACTGCCTCATATAACCAACCTGCTTAAGTTTAATTAATGCATGAAGGGGTTAATGCCATAGAGTAAGCTGTCCTGCCAGGTTTAGCTCACCTTGGGAGGAAATGGGTAATTACGGTAAGTATATTGTTCTCCTTCAGTCTACATGTGAACTTCAGCTGTGAAGAGGTTTGAGCTTGTTGCTCCAGCTCCACCACATGGCTCTCGCCAGCCATTCTGGAGTTATTCCTTGATGTTGTTTGAGTTCAGTCCCACAATGCCCTTGTGAGAGCTAGTATGGAAGTCTCAGGCTGCCACCTGCACAATGGGGCTAAGACTGGCCTACTTACAAGATAGTTATAACAACTCTGTGGTAGTTTACGTGGGGGAACTTCGGACACATTACAACATGATATAATTTGTTTTCTTTTGTTTCCTACAGGAGCTGAGGCACCTGGCATCCAAGCACCCCAATCTGGCAATTCTGCAACTCGGTAAGCCCTCTCCACTCTTTCAGCAAACAGCACAAGGCTGTTGCTTCTTAATTTGAGCCTTGGCAGCTTCTTCTCCCTGTTGTATCTGGTCATTTCTTAAGGCACTGGCTGTATTTAGATGATCCTCAAGACTATGTACCAGATAGAGGATCTTTAACAAGCCCTCTCCGCTCCCTTAACTTGCCCCAAAACAAGCACTACAAGTCAGAATGTGTCGGACAAATTTGCCCTAAGTAATCCATCCAAATTTTCCTCCTACATTGTCCTATTGGTTTGGAAACTGCAGTTTACAGACTTCCTGGTCCGCTTATTTCATATTTTCCCCTTGATATGTACCCCCTTCATTACATACATCCCATGATCATGCTGATTAGCTCTAGCTCCAACCAGGTTGTTTGACTAATATTCATAGCCTTTTTAAGCATGCACAATAGTTTTCTAACTGTTCTCCTCCATTTCCCCTTGTGGTTCTAAGTCACCCACAAACCTTCCTGGTACCTTATAAGACATTATCATTTTCATCAGAGAAATGTTGCAGGGTTGTGATACCCACCCAAACCTTTGAGAGAAGCAGCACATTTAGCTCTAATTTCATAACAGGCATTAGACACAAAGTTTTGGAGGGCTGAGAATGCCATACGGGTTCATGAATTACTTTCCAGTTGACCAAACCACATCTAAGATTCTGTGGGATAAACAGGTAAGAAAAGCTTAGCTGAAACGACCATGCTTTGCTGTTGTAACTGCTTGCATTGCAAAGAAAGAAGAAACTTGTGGTAATAAGTTAAGAAATCGCTGTGAGTAGCCAAAAGATAATGTCTTATAAGGTACTAGGAAGGCTTTGCATGTGTGCAGAGATTAGCAGTGGTGCCCTGAGCCAATAAATGGTCCCCTCCCAGCAACATTTGATAGCAATAGGCTGGACCTGGCAGCTGACTTATCCTACACCCCATTGATCAGATCCAGCTGCCATGGCAATGGAATGGGTGCGTGCAACTCCTCTGTAAAGCTGAATGAGGGCCTCGCTCAGCAGAGATTAGGTGTTCTACTTGCTTTTGAGGCCCCTCCCAAATACTGACAAGTGCCCACGGCTTTTTCAAAAGGCAAGCTTCTATTTGCTTATGAAGGAAATAAGATAGGCACCTCTTGATGGCATTTCAACTCTAATCCTCACCCCTCCCTGCCCCACCCAGCTCCTTCCCCCCTGGCTATACAAAGCAAAACTGCATGACTGCCCCTTAAAGAAACAGAAGTTTGCAGAGGAGTAAGGAAGTATGATTGAAAGGGATGCTTTCTCCAAAATGCTCTTGGCAGTGGGCCCCAGTATCACCTCGCTTAACTATTCTATATCTTTTTAAAAGGTATTGGGCCTGGTCACCTCAAGAGCCATCTGCACCTGTATTAACTAGCCCAGGCTTTGAAGTTGTGCCTCAGATGCCCTCCTCTCTATCACCATGAATGTCTGAGCGAGGAGGAGAGCCAAGCCCTCTTAGGAATGGTATTCCCTCCAGAGATCTGCTTGGCTCTCTAGTATGATCAATGCATGGAGTGGTGTGTGGGAGAGAGAGAGAGAGAGAGAGAGAGATGCCCCCACCAACCTCCATGTACACATCCAAACATGTGACCTTACATAGCTTACAAGTGTTCAGATGAAGACACTGAAGTTGGAAGCAGAGCCACAAGATGCAATCCTGCTCTCCCTGCATTTCTCCTACGTGAATGAGCATGCCAATAATCCCACCTATTGTAAATAGCTGACACAAGCGAGACAGGTGAGAATGCAATCAAGTCCTGCACAAAACAGAGTCTTGTTTCTTCTTCTTTGTAGAAACCACCGATGAGGCAAGTGTCAAGGCAGCTGCCAAGAAGGTTGAGGCCCGCCTGGGAGGCGCTGGGCTGAACGTGGTGATCAACAATGCTGGGGTCATGCCGCCCTGCACTTTGGAGTCAGCCACTGCTAAAGACATGCTGGACGTCTACACCATCAACCTTGTGGGCCCAATGTTAGTGACCAAGGTCAGTTTTTCTTCCCAAGAAGAGCAATCCCTCCCTGGACTACAGGGTGGAAAGCAGACCCCCATGATGCAGAGTGGACTAGGACTTGCCCCTCTCAGGCCAGCTCCTGGCAGCACAGCTGACCGGATACATCAAAGGGCAATACAGCAGCCTTTCCTCTTTGCATATGCAGACTGCTTCATTGTTGAGGGTCAAAATTATTAAGAGAAAAGAATGGGGTTTGTGGGCTTGGTTAGTGGGCTGTAAATGGTGACACCTGGATTTGAGTTAGGGAGGTCACTCCTCCTATCTTCAAAACGCCCCTGGAGAATAGCCTCTGGCTAGGTGAATTCATAGGTTGAGTTGGTAAGAAAAAGTTCTGCAGGATCAGCCCAGCTCTGTGACAGCATCTACCCTCCATTACTCCCAAACACAGCTGAGTCTTAATATCTTCTGTTTTGAAAAAGCCAACTAGGATATTGTGGGGTAGAAATTGAGAGGTGTAAGAAACAAGGCCAGAGGTGGTTGGTCTTTGCAATCTTGTGCCCATTTACTAGCAGATCTTTATGCAGACCAGGTTTGTACAGCTGAAGAGCTTTTGCCTCTCTTTAGGAATTATTGCCGTTGCTGAAGAAGGCTGCCCATGGATCCAATCAGAAAGGCATGAGCTGCGGGAAAGCAGCCATCATCAACATGTCCACTGTTCTAGGATCCATTGAGAAAACACCAGAGCATTATTTCGCTTTCCCAGTCGTCTCCTATCGCTGCAGCAAGGTCAGGCTTCTCCTGTGGGACATGGGTCAAATCTGGCATTTCTGTCCATTGCCTTCCTTGAAAAGGTTTTTCTATGTACCCAACAATGGCTGGCCTAGTGAGTGATGTGCTACTGAAATGCCTTGTGTAACACCCACCAGCTTTCTTCCTCTCCAAGTTGGACGTTTTGTCCATACTGAAATTGTTCTGTCTTACGAGTAGATAAAATTGCTTTGTGCACCTGAATTCCACAGTAAGAATTCGTCCAAAAGTCATGTAGTGGCCATTCTGGCTGAGACTGATGGGAGTTGAGGTCCAAAACATCTGGAGGGCACTAGGTTGAGTAAGGCTACATTATATAATCCTGGTACCTGTTGCAGTTTCCATGCCAGTGGTTGTTACCTCCTAGAGATGTTAGAGTTGGTGGGGGAAGTTTCTGGACCAGTAACAAGTGATGTGGCAACTGCAACTACACTTTATGGACATGGCAAAGATATGGCATCATCTTTTTAGCATAGTATATTCTGTGTCTCAGTAGCAAAACTGTCCCAGAATTTAGGAGAATTCAGCTTCAGTGTCTGCCCAATCTGTGTTGATTATGTGAACAGCAGGGAGATTGGGTCCAAAGTGAGTGGTCTTATAACCTCAATTTATATTGAGCCAGTAGCCTAGTTGACCTTTCTGCTCTCTGTGCATCTATGATTGGGGTCTGCTCATGTCTTCGTCCATCCCCAGGCTGCTTTGAACATGCTCACCAAGTGCCAATCAATGGGCTACAAAGATGATGGGATCCTGTGCACTGCTGTTCATCCTGGCTGGGTGAAAACAGAGCTGGGAAGTGAGCAGGTGAGTCAGCTAAGGATTTCTTCTTAAGAACTCTCTGCATTACTTCATTCTAAATCAAAACTACCATATTTTTCATCCCATAGGACGCTCCATCCCATAGGACACACCTAGTTTTTTGGGGGGGAAATAAAGGAAAATTTCCCCCCTTTATTTCCCCCCCCCAAAGCAGGTCGCAGAAACCGAACCAGGTCGAGGAACAGCGGGATGGCGGCGCTGTGCCTCCCTGCTGTCCCCCGAGCTTGTGGGGCTGGCCAATGTCTGCCCGGCGCGAGGGGCACTCTACTTCAGGGCCCCCTGCCCGCCGGGCGGCAGACTGCTATCCGCAGTGTGGGGAGCCCTGCGGGGAACTCCTGCAGGGCTCCCCACGCTGCGGATGTCTGTCCGGCGCGCGGGGCGCTCTGCTTCAGGGTACCCCGCGTGCCGGGCGGCAGGCTGCTATCCGCAGCGTGGGGAGCCCTGCGGGGAACGCCCGCAGGGCTGCCTAGGCTGCGGATGTGTTCCCGAAGTGCCGGGCGCTCTGCTTTCAGGGCGCCCGACGCTCCGGGAAACAGGCTGCTATCCGCAGCCTAGACATCCCTGCGGGACCTCCCGCAGGGCTGCCTAGGCTGCGGATGTGTTCCCGAAGCGCCGGGCGCCCTGAAAGCAGAGCGCCCGATGCTCCGGGAACAGGCTGCTATCCGCAGCCTAGACATCCCTGCGGGACCTCCCGCAGGGCTGCCTAGGCTGCGGATGTGTTCCCGAAGCGCCGGGCGCCCTGAAAGCAGAGCGCCCGATGCTCCGGGAACAGGCTGCTATCCGCAGCCTAGACATCCCTGCGGGACCTCCCGCAGGGCTGCCTAGGCTGCGGATGTGTTCCCGAAGCGCCGGGCGCTCTGCTTTCAGGGCGCCCGACGCTCCGGGAAGCAGGCTGCTATCCGCAGCCTAGACAGCCCTGCAGGAACTCCCGCAGGGCTGCCTAGGCTGCGGATGTCTTCCTGAAGCCTGGAGAGCGAGAGGGGTCGGTGCGCACCGACCCCTCTCGCTCTCCAAGCTTCAGTGAAAGCCTGCATTCGCCCCATAGGACGCACCCAGATTTCCCCTTCATTTTTGGAGGGGAAAAAGTGCGTCCTATAGGGCGAAAACTTCCTTTTGGGACACATTTCTGGGCACACGTCTGAGACTTCCAGGTCCTGGCAAAGAGAGAGAGAGAGAGTATTGCCCTGCCACTTTCCTCAGGAAAACCAATGTTTTTACTGCTGAACTGGAGCAAATGGCAATCAGCTTTCCCGCAAACTGTTGTGTGCTCTGATTCAGCAGTAAAACACAGGGTTTCCTAGGGAAAGTGGCAGGGCAAAAAACAAAAAAAAAACCAACACCCCACACTCAGACACAGACCTGGAAATCCTGGATCTGTGCCTAGAAATGTAGTGCAAAAGGAAGTCTGGCTGAGCCTAAGCCTCACCAGTTCTCTTGCTGAAAGTCGTACTAATACTGTGCACACCCAAGGAAAGAGGCTCCTCCTGGCAGGCCCGAGCATTGACCTTCCTTGCCAACCCCAAGGAGCTGGCCACTAAAGTCTGAGTTAAGGAAGCCGCCGGTTGTTGGGGTGTCTTTGGCAGTGGAAGCAGAGCATTGTTGTCATGATGGCTAGTAGCCATTGATAGCCTCCACAAATTTGTCAAATCCTCTTTTAAAGCCATCTAAGTCGGCGGCCATCACTGCCTTCTGTGGGAGTGAGTTCCATGTTTAACTTTCTTTTGTATGTCCTAAATCTTCCAACATTCTGCTTCACTAGATGTTCAAGAATTCTAGTGTTATGAGAAAAACTTTCCTCTATCCACTTTCTCCATGGTATTCATTCATATATACATCAACCTGGAAGCAAAGAGCTCACTAATAGATGCATTTTTATTCACACTTGCCTGTAATAAATACACTGCTGATCACATTTTTGGTTGGAGAATTGCATCACAGATTTTTGGGGTGTGCCAATTTCCAAGGATAGCTGCATATAGTTTTGCTTATTGTTTGGAGAAGTGAATATTCAGTCAGGCCCACACTAAAATTACAACCGAGGACAAACTTATCTCATCCCTCCCTTCTGCTCACTCCTTTGGTAGCTAGATAGGCAAAACCATCGCTCATGTGGTTGGCTGAGCTCTCATCCATCACTGCAGATTTTCTTGTGCCTCTGCAGAATCACTATCTAACCATGGTTTGTACCTTGCAGGCTGACCTGACTGTCGAAGAAAGTGTGTCTGGCATTATGAAAGTGCTTTGCAACCTCTCTGAAAAGCAACACGGGGTGCTGGTGACTTGGGAAGGAAATGTTTTGCCATGGTGAGAGCCTCGGAAGGAACCAAAGGAAGGGCCAAGGCATAATGAGGATGGAGCAGCCTGAGGCTTTGTAAAGCTTTATATCATGAGTCTTTAGAATAAAAATTGAAGCGGCATCTCTTGGGTCTCTTGTCTTCTGTCCCAAAATGTGACTTGTAAAGAAATGGGATTCCATTCCCAGTCCTATCTCCACTCACCAGCCCTGGGTTACTGGCACGCCTCCCTCAACGAAACATGCACCCATTTATATCCTACTTGCTCTCCCTCGCAGAAGCCGTTTTATAATTAAGGCAAAACAGAGGACTGGTGAACCCAACCTCAAAAGGCTGCTGGCAGTTTTGCCTTCACCAGTACATCACAAGGTTTCTCAAATTAGGAGGCAACTTGGAGTGAGCTGGCCACCTCTGCAGTCATGTGTCCTTAGGGCTCAATTTTTAGACTAGGACTGCTCTTTTGAGCACTGTGAGTGCTGTGACACAAGAAGACTAGGTATCAGAAACAAAAAAGGTACTTTGTATGTGAGATATGGCACTGGCAAAATTGTTAAGATTTTTTAAAATACTGAAGTCTTTCTTGTGCACGAGTGATAGAGAGATCTTGTGCTTGACCTCTGTAGTTGGTACTTTTCTTATCACAGCCTTGAAGGCAATTCTCCACACATAGTGGATTGTTGAAATCTGCATGCCTTCCGTGTGCAGAAAGTGGTGAAAATAGGCACAGGAGTGTCATCAACATGGCTGGAAGCAAATGGAAGGAGGGGAGTGGCATGAATTGCTGCCCACTAAAAACATCACCACACCCCACAAATCGCTCATCATCATAAAAGAAATGTGCCATCTTGAGCCTTTCACAAAAGCAGGACCTGCAGCTGCATCCTGGGCTCTTTCTACTTGCCAGATTTTCCACAGTAAAGGGAAATTCAGATTAAAGTGCAGAAGAAAGTCTGGCCTGTCATTCTGATGATGCAATATATGGATGCTACAAAAACGCTTATTTGTACAAGCAGTACCAATTCCATAATAAGCTTCCATCTTATTACTCGTCTGGGTTGGGTGGAGAAAGAAGTGAGGAGATTTCACACCTCCCATATCCAAGAATCTCCTGATGAGTCTGCTGATTCTCCAGAGAGGAGGGGGCAGTGTTCTGCTCTCTACTTATTCTGCTCCAGCACCACATCAAAGAGCCAGTCAGTCAGTCAGTGTGTCGGAGAGAGAGAGACTGAGTGTTAGAGAGAGATCGTGTGTTTAGATAAGATTGCTGCTAAGAGCAGCTGCAGACACTCAGTGCAGTTCAGCATTCATTTATGCTTAGACCTCATTTAGCTCTGTATATAGTTGTATTATAGTTGTAGATAGAATAAAGAAGATATTCTACAGAGCTGCTCTCTGAGTCGTTTATGCTCTGCTAGACTCTGCTATACTCTGCTGTGCGACGACTGTCTTCTTGTGGGAGTGAATCCGGTGCTCACAACTCTAAGCTGTGAGTCCACAGCACTTTGACCTGTTCCTGTGCAGAAGGTGGTCTCTGGAAGTGCTACCCAGCTCGCCTAGCCCAGTCGGGGTTGAAGTGGATGAGTCCAGTTAGTGGCACTGGCTCAAGGGTGATGCTGACAAGAAGTTGGCCAGGTCAGGCCAAAACCCAAGCAATTGGCCAGAAGACCTCCGCTTCTCTCCCTATGGCTGCAAGATGATTTTGTGGGTTTGCCTTGCAGCAAGTCCAGATCACAGTTTAGAGCTGCACAAGTGCATGACGATGGGCCAGGATAAATGGGTGATATCTCTCAATTCAAGCTTAGTGTTAGCTACATACTTTCAAGCTGTTGTTATCAGAGATGGTACATGTTGAATTCAATTATCATTTTAACAACACCTACAATGTCCCCTTTTGCACACTCTGGTGTGTAATCCCACTAGCTAAGGAATATACTCAGCATTAATACATTGTGTTACTGCATCAAACCACCACACCTTTCCATCTGGATACTGTGAGACAATGAAGCCTTGGCCACTCTATAAAGTTTGAAGAAAGGAAGCCTTCTGGGCCCAGGGAAAGGACCGAGGGGCATGTGTGGAAGAGAACAGCAGAAGGGTGTTTTGGAATAGGGAAAAGGAGACGGAGTTAACCATAGGCACTGTATGATGGCCACTGGAAAGCTGGACTTTGGTTCAGGCATGGAGGACAAACTGGGAGATGGGAGCTGAAGCCAATGTCCCTGAGGAAAAAAGGTAGAGCAGGGAGGCTGTGGACTCTCTTCCTGGCCTTGGAGTGTGTGAAATAAGTATGTTTGTGGGTGCTTCTCTTTTGGGATGTCCTCAGAGCACATCTGGACACTCCAGTGAGTCCCTCCTAGGGCCATGAGGAGTCAAAGAAATGGTACCAATAAAAGCAGCAAAGAGTAGGCACACCTGCCAACAGGCTTTCATACTATACTTATGTGAAAATGAAGAATACTGGTCACTGCCTGTAATAAAGAGATTGATTGATTGGCTATGTGAAAATGAAGCATAATTTGTACGACAGTCACCATGGGAAGAAAGTGATTCTGTGCTTTCTGTCAGAGAGGACAGCCGCTTAACATTTCTGGATTCCAAGCAATGGGAGAGGTGAGGGAAGCACGATGGGACGTCCTCGCAGGGCAAGAGGCATGACAAGGAGCATCAGGGATCTTCTCCGAAAGACGGCCTGCTTTGCCTACGGAAGGCTCTTGTTCTTTATTCAGCTGCTGCAGAAGGAAGTTGTTTGTGGAAACAAGGGACCTGGCAAGAAGGAAACAATGAACAGGGACCACCCTTGACTGAGCCCAGCATCTCTGAATGAGTTAGCTTTCTTGGACTTTCAAACCAACAAGAAAAGCTACGTACTTCAAACAGGAGTTTCATTAGTTGCCAACCTGTAAGTCTCCAACTTGATATTTTCAATCATTGGACATGCGGCATAGGGACTAATCCTGACCCTGACTAGAGGGTTTAATTGTCCCATAACCCATGTCCCCCTATAAACCAGGTCACATTGCTCATGGCATTAGTTAATGGACAGGAGGGCATGGTTCAATCCTGTCTTGGGTTTGCAAACAGGTACTTGCAGCCAAACCAGGATTTTGCCTCTTGCGTTTTCCCTGCACAGCAGCCAAGGCAAGAAGAAATAAAAAGTGCTTTTTGTGAGCATCAGCAGAGCACAGGAGAAGTCCTGCCTGCTGCATTTGCTTACAAAAAGCAGCTTTCTTTCTCCCCTCCGAAAGGTGTCTATCACAAGCATCAGCAAAGGACAGGATCTGCTTTCAATGCTCTTTTCTTCTTCCCCTCTACATCAAATTTGCAATCCCCACTGTGACTGTGAAAGAGACTCTGACTCTCTCAACTAGTCACTTTTTCAGATTAGCCCACCTCACAGTGATGTTGTGATGACAAAAGTGGCGGGGGGGCACCATAAATGCCATGCTGAGCTGCTTTTAGGAAGGGAGGGATAAAAAATGGAATGACAGCCCTACGTCCCCTCCCCTAAATGGAACTGCCAAACTTAATTTACCTTTGGCTCTCCTTCAGCAAACTGATGGTGTCCTGTTGCTTTTTAAGCTGCTTTAATTCAAAAGTTAAGATGTCCACCTGGGCATTCAGCTGCTCATTTCTACTTAACAACTCATCTAGGAGAAAAATATCAGTGGATGAGCAAAGCTAGAGCTGTGCTTGATCAAAGGCATGGGAAAAGGTACAGAGCAAAGTGACCCATGAAACCCCACCTATTATTCTAGCTATGATCATTTGAAGTCTTTCAAATGGCTTTTTGGGGTATCCATTTTATTCTGAATCTAGGCGCAGCAGAAGAACAGAGATAGTATGAAAACTGAACTGGAACATGCACCCCTTTGGAGACTTTGTTTTACCACCCGTATTGTAGACTTCGAATGTACTTTTGTATTGTTCAGATGCTGCTACTGCTGTTTAGTTTTTAATCAACACTTTTAATCTTTTTAAAAAAACAACACACTATTTTATTTATAGCCTGCCCTTCCTCCAATAAACTCATGCCCTCATTCCTCCTGCCCCCTATTTAATCCTTGTGACTGGCCCAAGAAGGTACAGTAAACTTAATGGCTATCAGCACGGTTCAAAATCTGGTTCCTTCCAGCTCCTTTGTCACCCTGTCCATCCTTCTATGTCATCTTGCATCTCTCTGGCTTCACCCCAAACCCCTCCCCCATGGCTGGATGTTGTGGTACTAATCTGCCTTCCCCAGCTGAGAGGAAGTTCTCCCAGGCAAGCTCTGTAGCAATGGTCACTGGTGGTGGAAATGGCACAATGAAACATCCTATGGGGGACATTGTCTATTTTACTGGGGCAGGGGCTTGTGCCTGTGATCTTCAACGCCAGCCCGAGTCTTGACTCGAGCAGGAGAGATAGTCAATCTCTCATTCATCTGGCGCATGTAGAAACAGCAGTTAGGCTGACTGATTATGTGAAAGCCTCCCTCAACACAAGTGTAGAAGTGTCCTAGCATTGACAAATGCAGTCAGACATCGCTCTGGTATTTTACCAGTGAACTTACCATAAGAGAGAGAATATATTCCATGGGAGCTGGAACTGGAGGTGACGGCAGCAGCAGCAGCACCAGCACCTTCCACGCCTCTTTCTTTGAAAGGTGGGCTCTGACTCTCTTCCACCTTCTGTTGGGGAGGGAAGGAAAGCGTTGGTAGGGTAGTTCAACAAGGGGGAAAGGGGACTCTGTTGGTCTGACATAAATATGTGGCCACGCATGTGAGATCAAGAAGGTTTCTTCTTTAGGCAGGGCTAGAGATTTCTGAAGACAACACCATCCCGTCACCAATCAGCCCGGGACCTTCTAAATAAAGCAATGTTTGTTTTTTGGCATTCAGATGCAATGCATGTAATGAAACCGCAACATAAAACCCCCATGACTATGAAGAGAGTATAGAGGTTTTGAGAATATTGGGTTGCAAAGAAGGTGCTGTAAGGGCCTGTGTTTGCTGGGAGAGCAATCCAGAGGCTGTAGGGTACTGTTTATGAGAGTGTGTGGCAGTGGGAGGCTACCCAGATACCCAGAGGGAAGCTGTGCTGTGTGGGTTTTGCATCACATTCTGGTGTTTAAAGAAAAATACAAAGCGCTCAGGCTCAGTGTCAGATGGCAGGAGGCCCCAGTGTGTTGGGGGTCTGTGGACATTTCTTGTTCTGTCATTTGGAGGTGGCATAGCAGCCGACGGGGCTGGCATGGAGGGTGACAAGTGCTGGCACAGCCAGCCTGGGTCAGGGAGGGATCCTTCTGAGTCTAGGGGGGCTCTCAGCCACTGCCTGACCCCTGGCACATGGTGATCCACATAAGTCACAGGCTCTGGGCTGGACGGCTCCATAATTCAGAGCAGCAGCACGGACTTGCGCACATGGCTTATCAGATAGCTGGACAGTAAGTTATCTTAATGATAAAAAATTAAAGATTCTCTCATAAAACAGAACTAGGTTTGCTTCC
Organism: Podarcis filfolensis; assembly: GCF_964270895.1. NCBI lineage: Eukaryota > Metazoa > Chordata > Lepidosauria > Squamata > Lacertidae > Podarcis > Podarcis filfolensis. Next base: position 52,202,476 of record NC_139611.1, on the reverse strand, counting down.
ACTTTACCGAGGAAGGAAGAGGGAAGCAATGGTGAAAAGCACGTACCCTCATAGCCTTGTCGATGGCACTGCTGCAGTGCTGCTGAGAATACTTTGGTTGTTCCCTAGGAAGCTGGCAACTGAACCCTGAGGAGCTGGGGCCTAGCACGGCTTTGCGGGCTGAGCAAACATCCTGCTGTGAACGGGCAGCCGCCATCAAGTATGCAAGCAAATCGCGTGCTGGAGCTGCAAGACAATAAAAGCACAAACCAGATTAAAACATGATAAGTGGGACCTGCAGCCAAATGTTGCAGTGTGTATATTGCTCCTGATCAGGGTTCCAGCCAACCAGCCCTGCCCTGTCTCAGGATAACCCAGTCAGCCCCACCCCCACCCCACCTCTCCTGACCCTGTTGTTCACATTCTTTGGCTACTGCGCATACTCAGTCCCCAGTGACCTGCTTTGGATGTTGTTGCTGTCGTTCCATTTGTGTTTTTTCCCCTTCTAAAGGTTTTCTGTACTATTGCAAATTTCAGGATCCCCCAAAATATGTTGGTATATCCTGGTTGCTCTGTAGCTTTCAGCTTTTAAAGTTAGTTTTAATTTTGTATTAATTGGTTTTAACTCGCCTTATCAATACTGTATTTTACAGAGTGGTGACCGGAGGACATAAGTCTGGATTTTATCTGCTTGGAGGTCTGGTTTTTCTTTTTAAAAATACATTTTTATTAAAAGATTTTTAATGAGTAACAAAAGTACATTCAGTGTCTTTGTTTTCAAGTTGCAGAGTCCTTCATGCAGGTCAATTACATTATATTTTTAATGAATTCAGACTTGCCTGTAAAGGGAGTATTGCATAACACAGCGTTTTTCAGATAAGAGTGGCTGGTCATCTCATAACCCTGAACAGCTGCATTTTTTTGTGGAGTAAAGTATCTGGGTGGTGTGCTCTCTACCTATTACTGCTGTAATCTACATAGTGTTTACTTAAAGTAAGAAATACATTGGGTGTTGTAATATCTTGAATGAATTTGCTTCAGGCAAAAAGAAAAATCAACAGAGCTGGTCTTGCCTAGTGTTTAGTAACTAGGCTAGGAGTTGCTGAGTCATTAAAGATGAAAGAATCTGCCCTACAGTTAAATTTGAAATATTGCCATATTTACCCAAATCTAATGCTCACCTTTCTTGGCCAAATTAAGGTGCACATTAGATTCGATGGCACATTTACATTTGCCAGCAAATACTTATTTTGGTTTCAAGGTTCTGAAAACTGAGGTGCCCATTAGATTTGATGGCATGTTAGACTCAAGAAAATACAGTAGGTGAAATAAGCAGATCCATCTGATAGGAGGTATGATGGTCACAAGAATGCTAAAAAAGAGAAGATTAGAACAAGTTAAGCAGGCCAAACAAAGCCAAAATTTGCGTTTGATCCTACATGGCCCAATTTTGGCTACTATGCTGTTGGCACTCACCAGTCAAGTTCAGGGTTAGAGGTAGTAAAGACAAGAGGTGCTGAGCCTCTAGCTAGCCTGGGAGTTATCCTGTTTACCTAAAAGTGTTTACCCCAATGCCCAGGTGTATGTGACCTGGTTATCAGGTCCCTGTGTTATGAGGGAAAGTCATTCTGCACATCCTGAGAGGTATTCTTCCTGTTTCAAAGTCCCCATGCCTTGCATAGAATACAAGAATTGCATAGGATTCTTTGTGACCCCTGATGCAAATAGTCTGGTGATGTGCACAGCAAACAAGGACACTGAATATTGCCTGGTGACATGCTTGGCAAGTGGTCTGCTTCCCTTCTCTGAAAAGAAAGGGGTGGTGGGAGTTTTAGGCACATAGCCTGAGCCTAGAAGAGCATACCAAGGAAATCCTTATTGATAAAAAGGGAGCCAGAGCCGTTCCAATAACGATCCACTAAATCCAGGAGTTGCTGCAGGACAGTGACAAGAAGACATGGTTTCTCAGTGCTGCTGACAATACTTGATGTCTGGAGAGGGATATTGCTATGCTCTCTGGAGTGAAGCTACAAAACACATAAGTAACATTTGTTACATCTGGAAATATGGAGGCATTCTGACAAACATCTAAAATTTATTTATGCACATTTAAAGAGGTGGATTAAAGTTCGAGGGTAGGAGAGAATTTCTGGCAACTTGTTTCTCAAATAAATCACGTAATTTCTTGGTTTTTTCAGTTGTTTTTGTAGCTTAGAATTTTTATATTATTATATTATTATTATTACGTAATTAACACAACACAAGGCCTAGCCCTCAGCCTTGATAACTAGTTATATGCCATGCCTCATTGCCAATTTTTATCAAACTGGGTTTGTCCCGTCCCCGGTCTTTATAACTGAACTTTATAGTTAATCTAGGCTCTCTCCTCAGTATATGAATCTGGTGTCTATCTTTTGCCACTGAGCTATGTCCTTGTTTGAAATCAGAAGAGCAGGACAAAGGTTCAATTCAGGATCAGCATCACTTTGACACCCAATATCCTGAGCATGAGGGAAAGGTACAACTGGAACCACTGTTTGGCACCCCTTTTGAAAGGCCTTATAATGAGGTATGTAAGAGTGGGGAACAGGATCCGGCGCTGGATGCCTATGTCTCCCACTCCCAGGCCAACTCTGACAGGTTGGCAGAACTGCTCACTTGTCAATCACCTGATGTCATAATGTTGTCAGGTGACTGATACCAGTCTAAGATCAAAGGAGGTTGCTGTAATGGCAGACCAGTGGTTGCAGTGATTACCTTTGATGATACACTGTTCATGCCAACCAACTGACTGGCACTGGGAGCAAGCTTCTTGTTTAACATTCATTAACCACACACTTTTGAAAGAGTTGTTTTTCTAAAGTGGGTTTGTTGCACTAGGCTAGGGCAACAGAGTATTCTGACTCATTTTAGCTCCTCAAACCTAAAGTTCCAGTAAGAGTTTGAATCCCTCTCACAAAATACTGAAAGTCTGGAAACACCCTGAGATACAATGGTAAGTTTATACTGTGCTGAAGAAATCAACTGCAGCAGAATGGGGCTGGGAGGAACAGATGAAAGGGCAAATGAATGTCACTCAGAACAATCTGAGGCATGCCCATAAATGTCTCACAGCCATGCTAAAGAACAGATACCACACATGCTTCATTAGGCAGCATACCACCCCATGATCCTTCCCCTGCTCTACCTGCTCCACAAAGAGGATCCAGAACAAAGCACTCACCTCCGTTACTGGCTCTTTAAAACAGTGCTTGGGGGTTACTGGAGTGTGCTGGCTGCTGGTATGCTTAAACTCCATTCTTGAAGGACTGAGAGATCGGCAGGCTGGTGGGTCTCGCCCTTTCCTGGATGTGGATGCGGATGTTAAGGCTGTAGCCGATTGTGAATTCCCAAGAGACACCTCACTTAACAAAGAACGATGCTTTGACAGGAAATCTCCAAAGCTTGTAGAAGCTGAATTGAAGAATGAAAGAAAGGAACTATTTAGTTAGCAGATGGGAAAGAAAGGCTAACACTTGTCACAAGGCATCTTTAATTCCCAGCCATCTTGAAGGTGGGCTATTAGTCCAGTTCTATCCTCCACCAGCCCAAAAAGGGCCTGAATTATTTTCATAGTGGCTAAGCATCCAAGCACTGTAACAGAGCAAAGAATAACAGTGAAGACACCCTGTCTTCCCCACTCTTGATCTAAATGCATGATCTCTCCAGAGTTGATGTCTGAAAAAATAAATCCTGCAAGTCTGTAGGTCACTGTACACAGTACTGCTTCTTCTACTACCCTTGGTGTCACAATTCCTCAGACAGTTTACACTTTTTTAAAGGTGTCAAAACAAACAGATAAATACTAATCCAGCATTTGTTTAAAAGGTGATTAGCTTACCCAAAGCACTGGGGACAAGGTAGCAAGTTAGGCTGTTGAACCAAGCTCACTGGCATGCATGCCCATAATTTTATTTCTCACCCACAGTGAGCTCCCCTTTTCCATTTCCCACCAAGATTGAAAGCAAGCAGCCATCAATTCTACACTTGTGGCCAACTCTCGAAAACAAATGAAACCAAAGTAGAATTTAGGCCAACCAAAATCCAAAAATTCTGGTAGCCATGCCCAAATCCTCCATGCTTTCTATGGTTCACAATCAGACCTGTGCAGGGGAGGGGGCAACCAAGTATGCTTGCCCCGGGCCTTGGAGGGCTAAGCCGGCTGAGGCCCCCTGCTAGGACTTAACACTGTCATGATAATAATTTTATTCTAACAAGACTCCCACTCCAGGCCTCAGACAAGCTGTGCACAGGCCGGTTCATCATGCAACTTTGGTGTAACAAAGTAGTCCTTTCAAATGCTCCTACAGGTAGAAAGAGTACACCATCAACCATGTGTGAAAATTCTTAGGAAGAGCGGGCTCAATCCAAGCATGTGTGGTGACAAGAGCTGTAAATTCATTTCCCAATGGAGCAGCTCAGGATACTTTTACCAATGGAGCGTGGGAACGGGCTGAACATAGCAGAAACAGTTGTGAGATCAACTTTGTTCTCTCTATTCATTTGTGCCCTGTTTTTCCGCCCTTTTGTGGGTATTTCTCCCAACTCCCAGATTTGAGTATCAATCTCATAACTACAGTCAGTTACGCACTCAATAGATAGAGGAACAAGAATCTTTGCTGTAATTATTAGTTTTCAAGAAAATGTACTTTATAAAGTTTGAGAATGGAATCAGATTGCTCCCCCATTCCTAGTCTCACTTTAGGCCTGCCTCTTTTAAGCCAAGTGGAAGAGATAGAGTAATGATCTTCTCTTCTACGGCTATTGACTATTGACAATACAGTGGTACCTTGGGTTACGTATGCTTCAGGTTACAGACTCCGCTAACCCAGAAATAGTACCTGGGGTTAAGAACTTTGCTTCAGGATGAGAACAGAAATCATGCTCCGGCGGCGCGGCAGCAGCAGGAGGTCCCATTAGCTAAAGTGGTGCTTCAGGTTAAGAACAGTTTCAGGTTAAGAACGGACCTCCAGAACGAATTAAGTACTTAACCCGAGGTACCACTGTACACTGAATTCTGAAATTTAGGAGAAAGCCCATTTCTCAGTGTTTTTGCCTTCATGCCTCTTTTTTTGAAGCTGAAATTTGTGAACAGAAGCTGGCTGCTCATTATACTGTTGACCACCTGTATTTTGCAAAAGGAGAAGGCTAAGAAATATTATTAATAGTGGCAGAAAGTTGACATTTTGAGTCACCAGGAGAGAACCAAACCAAGATTTCCTCTCATTCAGAAAGGTTAGGAAAGACTGAAGAAGTTACGACTTGAAAACTAAGACAATAAAGCCAGCCTTTACCTGAGTTGAGCTTTAAGGGACTTGCATGGTCTGCATCCGCTTCTGAGTGCTGTCCCAGGAAATCTCCACATGAGGACCGGGCAGGAGCCAGGACTTCGTTAGCAAACTGTGAGGTGTAATTATAAACATCATCGGCTGCCGTCTTCTCATTCCTCTCATCATGAAGCCTCTTCACCAGCTCCCTGCGATTAGCAGAGGATGGGAGGTACAGGTGCTCATAACTCTCTGGCCTGAGGTTGGTCTTCCCTGCATCATCACTCAGACTCAGCCTCCTAGTTGGAGAAGCAGCCCGGCCAAGGTCAAGAATGTCCACTTTCCTATTTCCCGTTTCTCTTTTTCCTGGACAGAGGAAGTCTAGAGATGAGCCTTCAGAAAAGGACACGTGAAACTTCCCCTTACCAGACACAGCTCTGCTTTTCATCTGGGAGGGCAGGGAAGTCTGTGCCTGCAGGGCAGTGGGAGACCGGAGTTTCTGTTCTGCAAGCAACAAGCAGAGGGAGGACATTACAATTCACTTGTTCATTCATTAAATATATTTTTATTCAACAAGAAGCATAGATGGCTCAATAAAAAACCCGCTAAGTGGTTTACATAAATTCATATCAGGAGTTGTTTCCATTTATCACAAGATAATCATGGTTAATAAACCTTGCTGGGAAGAAAGAGATGTGAATTTAGTCACACTTAAGATAACGTTCCATTTATAAATTAAATTATGTGGGTTGACAGATGTTTATTTCATGCTCTGAGGCAAAGGCTGAGCAAGCAAAAAAACTGGAGTTCTAGTGGTTGAGGAGAATATTAGCAATACACCTGCCATTTATACTGATGGTTGCAAAAAGAAAACCCATCAATCACTCAAAACATATCCTGTAAATTATATTTTTGTACCAAACTAAAAAACATCTCAATAAGTTGAAATAAAACCTTGTAAGAAACACCCAAATCTTCAACTAGTCAAGTTTTCATCTAGATTTAGGCCTAGTATTCAGAAAGAGCAGGTAGGTGGTAAGCCCATATTTGGACTGTTCCACTTCAGACGGCAAGTGGACACTTACATGATGGAGTATGGGTCCCCATTTGGGGGGGGGGACCTCAGAGGCAGAAGCCTTCTTCACCTTGACATGCAAGGTGTTTTTTTTAATGTACTGATTAAATCTTCAGGCTCAAGCAGCAGAATCTGGATAGATTTTACTACTTTCTGTCTGCTTTTTTGTGAGAACTGGCCTTAGAGAAATATCAGAATCAGGAGAGTCATCTGACCCCGAAAGTCTGAGAATGCACACAGATTTTTATCAGGTTGGAAAAGGAAAACACTCACCTCTGTCCAAAGAGTTGTGACTCAGAAACTGTCTTGCATTTGCATTGTCTAGCTGGAAGACATTACAAAGTTAATATTCTGTCCAATAGCAAGAGTTACTCATTTGTTTCAGAAAAATCAGTCTTTCACCTCAGCTTTTGGCATTGCTTTACCATTGTTTTAAGTATTTTGCATTTCAGTTGCTTTCTCCAGGCCTGGGGGTGGAAGCACATCTGGTTTTCATTTTGGCCCTTTTCTTTCCCCACACAAAATGTTTCTGAATGTTTCAACTAAGAGGCTATAAATGGATCTTGGGGCAGAATTAGGCATTTCAACAGGCAAGTGGTAGCAAACACTCATAAAACTACCATCATGCCACTGTCCCCGGAAGCACCATGAGATATGAGGTATAGGACAATGAGCTCTCATATAGGCCTACTGTTTCTCTCCTTCTAGTCTATGAACTAGCCTGGAGTTTACTGACTTCACTTAGTTGCACAACCCAAAATGTGAACACATGTTCTAGTCATTTAATGAACCGATACAAATGGGATGGACAAAAAGAGTAGGTTTGGCATTATCATGCTTTATATATAAGAAAGGACATAAACAGGGGGATTGCCACAATTTTGAAAAGGAAAGGCTTCCCTCTCAATGCATACAACACCTGAAAACTTTCTACTGCTGACACTGATGCAACTGTACAGTTAGAGGACACAGAAGTTTAACATAGCAAAGCGCTGCCCAAAACAGCAGCAGAAGCCACCTGCCTCTGTTTGACTTCATCAAGCCCACTTACCAGGATCTGGTCCTTGTTTCCTTTAGTTAATTTGCTGGTTGGCAACACAGAAACAGGCGATGTCTTTAGAAATGAGTCTCTCTCATCATGGCATGACATATGGCGAGGAGATGAATACTTTGTACCTGATTTCGTTTCATAAGGAGAAATAATGATGAGCACCCACTGTTCGTTTGCAGAAGAATCAGAATGAAACACACCCACGTGTTCCAGACTGCTGAGGTCCATCCTTTTGTTTTGCTCTTACAGGAAGCTCCTCAGGGGGCATTTATCCATTTCCTTGCCTTGGCAGCCCAGTGGGGCACTAAACCCATTTATAGCTCCCAGATATACCACTGAGCTCAGATGTACCATAAAATACTCCCAAAATAAATAACTGCAACACCTTCCTGAGTTAGAGAGAAAAAAATCAAGTATAATCTGGGTAGAGAGATAAATCTAAGTGGAGAATAGTGTCACAACTCTGCTGGGTTCAAAAATCTGCCAACCCAATTTCCCAAAACCAAGGGTTCTATCAAAGATCAGAATATCACCCCACAAATATAAGTTCTTGTTATTTAACCCCCCCCCACAGTATTACAGTCAAAGGAATAAACAAAGAAAACATTGGTTCAAATTAGGGATGGATGGAACAGTCTTAATTACCATATTTTTCGCACCATAGGACGCACCGGACAATAGGACGCACCTTGTTTTAGAGGGGGGAGAACAAGGAAAAAAAATTCTTCCGCTCTCTGCCCAGCGCCCCTTCAGCGAAGCGGCAGGAGGCGCTGCGCAGAGAGTGAGAGAATTTTCCCCCTCTTGTTTTCCCGCTCTAAAACAAGGTGCCGTTTAAGGTGCGTTCAGGCGGCTACCTTGGAAGGTTCCTTTCGACCTGCTCTTTGGGGCTGGCGGGGGGAAGCCCACCACCAGCCCCAAAGAGCAGGTCAGGGAGCAGCGGAAAGGCGCAGCGGAGAGGCTGCTGCCATAGTCACGCGTCACTTCTCCAGCTGGGAGAGGGTCGCGGGGCTATGGCTTTTTTAGCCCCGCACGCGCTCTCCCGGCTAGAGAGGTGACGCGCGGCTATGGAGGCTCCTGCCATAGCCACGCGTCACCTCTCCAGCCGGGAGAGGGTCGCGGGGGGCTGCTTTAGCCCTGTGTACGCTCTCCCGGCTGGAGAGGTGACGCGCGGCTATGGCAGGAGCCTCCATAGCCGCGCGTTACCTCTCCAGCCGGGAGAGGGTTGCAGGGTATGGCGTCTTCGCTCCATAGGACGCACACACATTTCCCCTTCATTTTTGAAGGGGAAAAAGTGCGTCCTATAGAGCGAAAAATACGGTATACCTGTTCGTTTCCATGTTACATGTGTTGACCAGGAAATTAGTTTAATCCCATTTCTGTGAGGATTTTCTAGAATCCACATGAATGCAGGACTTCTTTAAAATGCTCACAAAATAGTCTGGGGGCTGTCTTCTCTCCCCACCTTTTTTTTACAGGTTCTAGCTATCTGAAGTGGCTAATGCACACTACTCCTCTGCCACATATGTTTATAATCCTACCATAGTTCCTCCTGGGAGTGACAACATCACCCAGGGAGATTGTAGGGCAAACACATGGGGGCCTTTGTACCGTGTGTGTGTGTGTGTGTTTGTGTGTGTGTGTGTGTCTTACTAGCTGTTAAAATAGTTGAAGGCGGGCCATATCCTACATGATATGAGAAGATTTAAAATACAAGGGAGTAAGTTTGGGTGAGAAATCTAAATCCCTTCTCCCTGACCTTTAAACAGAATATAAATTGTGCAACACTGTAAGAGAAGCTTTCTGATAACCTGAAAATCTGAAGACCCTAAATGCATTTGAAAGGATTTGTTTGAGAAGATGACATCAAGGGATTACCCACTTGAGGGTATCTTTGCTTCAAGGCATTGTAGCAATATACAGTTTTGCCCCTCAGGGAAAAGGGATGGTTAGGATCTGTGGTGAAACAAACACCAGCAAATTGCAGCCACACACATTTCCTCCTTAGGAAAGAAGGAGGGAAGGCAAGTCAAGAGTCTGAGTGAAACAAAGGTCAGATATGGAGTTAAAAAAAAGGTAAAGGGACCCCTGACCATTAGGTCCAGTCGTGACTGACTCTGGGGTTGCGGCGCTCATCTTGCTTTACTGGCCGAGGGAGCCGGCGTACAGCTTCCGGGTCATGTGGCCAGCATGACTAAGCTGCTTCTGGCGAACCAGAGCAGCGCACAGAAACACCGTTTACCTTCCCGCCACAGCGGTACCTATTTATCTACTTGCACTTTGACGTGCTTTCGAACTGCTAGGTTGGCAGGAGCAGGGACCGAGCAACGGGAGCTCACCCCGCCGCGGGCATTCGAACCGCCAACCTCCTGATCGGCAAGTCCTAGGCTCTGTGGTTTAACCCACAGCGCCACCCGCGTCCCACTGGATATGGACTTACAGACTAGCTATAGAAAGGAGAGATCAAGCATGATCCACGCTTTAAAGCTCTTTGTCCAAGCACCATTTTTTTACTCCAGAGTTTTCCCTATGAAAACCTACTTTTGGCAATCCGTGAAAACCTGAATGGCCATTTGTTGCATGTCAGCTTTAAAGCATGTGTTTTCACAGGGAAAGCTGGGGGGCTAAAAGAAGAATGCCCAGACACTGAGCTTTAGAGCACAGAACTGTGCCTAGAAAGAGCGGGGCAAAAGGAAAGTGTGGACACACTCACAATTGCAAGAATGCCTTGTAAAGCTCAAAGCAGCCAATATCCAAGCATGTCTCATGGAGAGTCAGTCACTCATCAGAGCCCAACTGGATCAGGCCAGTGGCCCATCCAGTCCAGCATTCTGTTTTCCACAGCAGCCTCCATGAAGAAGCAGGACATAAGAGGCAAAAGCTCTCTTCTGTTGTGGCTTCTGGCAGAGGGGCATGCTGGGTCGGCAGAGTCAAAGGTCAGGGACAATGGCAGCTTCCAGACCAGATACAAGGGCAGCACTACATAATGTACATGAGCACAATCAAATATTCAGGCTAAGCATACTGAGGTTTTCCAATCCCAGTGTGATTGTCTCATAAAACCTACCAGTACGTGTCCTGTTGCTCTCTGTATTCATACTGGATGTTGCAAAGCTTTCTTGGTCTAGCACTTCACTCCTCATTGTATTTTCCCTTGAGGTAAATTTAACAACGGCGATGTTAGGATTAAGTAACCTTCAATATCAAGCACCTCCTTTCCCATCCAAAAGTGTTACTTTTCATCAGACCACTTCCATACCTTGACTCGTCTTTTTCCAATGGATCCTCTTTGCTCCTGAGGTTAAAATGCAGGTGGGCAGCTTTTCTCTCACGCTTCCTAATAGTTCTTTCATCTATGAAGAAGAAGACATGCAGGATCAATGACTGGCTTCAAAGAACGGTAGCAATCATGTGAAATCATAATGGTGCCATGTGATTGACAGATGGGCTGCTCTACCAACCTGTTAGAATTAGCCTGCAGAGGTGGGGACAGATAAAGATCTGGCCCACAGGACCATAACAATTCTCCTGGACCAAAGTGTCAGAAATAAAGGGCAGCAGCAGCAGCACTAGAAATTATGGAGACAGGCAGCTATTTTTCTGCCTGTAGGCTTGGTGTCATTTGTTTAGAATACTAATATCCCACTTTACAGCATCACATCAGCTTACAAAGGGCAACAGAATTACAGAAGTACCACAAAATTCATCTGATAATGTGATTATTCAGGTGATATATCCTGCCCTCCTTTTTAGTATTTACTTTGGTATCTGATTACTAGGCAGCAGAGCCCACCAAGGACTTATGAGGCAGTAAAGAAATGGGACCAAGCAGTTCAAATTCACTCAGCACATGATGTAAGCAAGTATAAGGTTTATCCTGTAAACTATGGAATGCTTATCCTCACTGTCCAGTAATTTCCTAAGAGTTTTAGAGAACAGAGTGACTAGCCCAAGGCCATTCAATGAACCATGCCCAAGTTGGGTCTCTCATGTCTCCCTATGCTTTACACCTGGTATGTCCAAAGTCTGTTTTGGGGGCCTAATCCGGCCCGACAGTCAATTTAATCTGGCCCCTGTGCCAGTATATGTCCTGGGTTAAAATCCTAAGAAAAGCTCAGCAACTTCAATCCCCAAAAAAGCTCAAAATTTTGGGGGTTAAATCCTTTAAAAAGCTCAAAACTTCAATCCTCCAAGCCTAAAAAAAGCTCACGCATGTTCACTTCATCAAATGTGGCCCTCTTTAAAAAAGTTTGGGCACCCCTGCTTTACACCCTACCGGCTCACAACACCACAAAGTCATATTTCACCCAATCCTTGGAGTTGTGTTCTTGCAAGTAAATACAGAAATCTCTAACAGGCCCATCATAAACCCACCAATTCCAAGGAAGAAGGAAGAAGCATGGAATGAAGACTGTTTCTGTATATATGAGACACACACTTCCAAAATGCAGAAAGATTGCTGGAACATGCTATTTTTTTATTTTAATGTAACTATAAAACTATGTTTGTTCTGTGTTCTGTGTCAGTTCTGATGAATTGAGTGTTGTTTTCCCTTCAACAGCTAACTTCCAAATGTGAAATGTGCAAGTTGAACAGACACAGAGGTCTTTCTTACCGTATATGCAATGTTAAGCAATAGTTAGCATAAACTAAGGTTTGTAATCCAACAACAAACCATGGCTTATGAATGTGGTTGGTTTGTGGTTAACAAGCCATGGTTACGCTGCTGGCCAGGGTTTGGGTGATCAAATAAACCACAGTTTAGTAAACCATGGATAAACACTACACATGAACTAAGCCACAGTTTTAGGCACCATATTGCCTAACATTTGTTTAGAATGCCACATGCGAGGGCAATCTCTGCTCACTTCTGTGCCTCTTTTCATAAGCAGCATTCTAGTATTGTTCATGAAATACATTGACAACACTCACACAACTCAGGGCATCTGGCCACAGAGATGCCCTAGGGCCCCTTGCATCCTCGGCAAGGAGCTGTATTACATCCTCCTCAGGAATAAAAAAATACTTTACTGCAATAGCCACATTAGAAATTACTATATTTTACACAACCCAAGTACTCAAAATTCTGGTAAGCCTTGTAGACTGGAGCACAGGCCAGATCCTTTGCTAACTGAACTATTTTGGGGTGCAGTTTATTTTTTAAAAGCAAATGTTCCAGTGAGCGTCGGTCCAAAATACTGACAAAGTAATGTGTCCCTCCCCAACATGAGCCCAAATCTATATATTCAGTATGTTGTTGAACATGTTGTTTAATACGGTAAGGCTTGTATCTCTGATGCAAAAAAAACCTGACAAACAGCACATTTCTCTGCAGGCCTACTCAGAAATAAGCCCCATTCAGTTCAATAGGATTTACTCTCATATTGCTGCCTAAATTTGCAACTCTGCTCAGGCATATATATTTCACAGAGTTGGTCTGACACCTTCCTAGCAAAAGAAAGTGGCTGCTGTTAGGGCTCATCATTGCAGCAGCCTGTCCTGATCTGTGACTGCTGAGCTTTGCCAACTCACTAGGTTTGACTGAAAGGCAGTTACTGCAGGGTGGGGGTAGACATATTTTTAAAGCCCTCTCTCCCCTCTCTTGCCCCGTGCTGCAGGATCCAAAAGCAGGCTAGTGCCACTTCATCTCCCAGTCAATCTCCAATGGTGATTTTTCCCACACACCCAAACAGCTTCCACACACACACCGTCCCCGGTGGAGGCCGGTTTCACCAACTCCTAGGTACCGCTCTGTCCAGCCCTATTCTATGCTTGAGAATACTGCAAAGAAGGATGCAGGACAATTTTAAGGTAGATGGATGCAAACTAGAAATAAGGCATGGTATTCACTGAATCAAAACTCAAACATTTACTGGAATTTTGCTACGGTTCAAGGTATAGAATATGGTTGATGCTCCCAATTTGCTTTCTAAGTTCATTATATAGAAGCAACAGTTGGCTATATGTCACCATTTCCCTGTTCTCTCTCTCCAAACTTACTCCACCACACCTTCCAGTCTTTGTATCAAGATTGGTTGTTCTTCAAGAAGATACACCATGCATGACAGGTAGCATCTGGAGGAAAACAAAAGGTCTATAGCAGGAGCTCAGTCTAATCTTAAACTCTAGGGACCTGCGGTTTTCAGTCAAAAACATCAGACTACTGACTAATCTAACTATCCAAAGTGAGCACAAGTAAAATGGAAGATTCAGTGAGGCAAAGATTTGTGACAGCATAATGTGCTTCTCCATAGCAACAGAAGGCAAAGCCCTTAGTACACAGTACAGCCACAAACACACACCCTTTCATGGGCGCACTCCCTAGAAACAGTGCACAGGGTCATGAAGAAAAGGGGGAAGGCTCAGTTCTAGGACTGCTAAAATAGTATTAAGCAGAGGTTCTCAAACTACGGTGTCAGACCATGGAGGGGTGGGTGTCTAGGCAATGTTTTAGAGGCAGATAGGATCCACAAGCAGTGGTGCGGGCGGGGTGTGTGAGAGAGTTCCCCATCTACTTTAAATTTATGGGGGCAATGCACTCTCACCTGCCTCATCTGTTGGTCAGGAAAGAGAATTTGGGATTGGTATCCTGACCATCGACGTAGCTCCCCATGAGACTGGGGGGCAGAGCTACTTGTAGTTACTGGCTGAAGCCATGACTGCAATGTTTGAGTAAACAATTGGAACAGTGACAAGCTTTGCCCTTATGCCAGCATCATAGAAATGACCTCTACTGTCCCTCCTTGCTTCATCTCTCACCTAGCATCTCCAGAGCTTGTAATCTGTACACAGTGAACAGTCTATAATCAGATTCCTTCCTGGTTACAGGGTTGAGACGCAGGTCCAGCTCTCTAAGGAGAGGCAACGCTTGAAGGCGGGCAACTTCCAGCAAGGATGAAACATGATTATAGTACAAATTCAGATGTTGTAACAACTGTAAATACTCAAGACCCTGCATGGAGAAAAAGACAAGGTTGCAATTTGAAAATAAAATGTTTCTTTAAGCACTGAACTTGATCTCACCAACTGAGCGAGTAATACATTGGAAGTGGGGGAGAGCGTGCATTTTCTCCATAACATGCATAGTTTTATAAACCTCCATCAGGCCTATCACAGTTATCTTCTTTGACACTAAATGCCTCCAAATGCTTAAGGCTTTCCTCTTGAGAATATACGTTATCTGCCTGAACAAATTGGTTGATCTTTTCTAGACCTTTTCCAACTCTATGCTGTCCTTTATCAAAAGGGTGTGATCAGACCCACACAGCATTCCAGTGTGGTGCTAAAGATGGGCAATATATGAGGCCAGACCAGTGTGAGGCAGCAACGGGAAATGTGGGCCCTGCGAGACCAGCATTCAACCTTCACTTAGAAAACTCCAAGGAAGGAGAGTTCAGAACCTTCAGAGGGAGATCCATCTTCCATGTATTATAAAAAAGTAAACAACATTTGTTTGACCCCAATTATTTGACACAGAGGGGAAAACCTACAAATACAGTCCAAAAGACACATAGGGAGTTCTGTATATATGGGAGAATTAAAATAAAAATAAAAAGATATTGTCATCTCAGGGAGCCCTAGCTGCCTAGATAAAACACTATAGCCCCACAAACCCTTACCTGGAAGTAAGGCCCACTGAACTCAGTGCAGCCTTCTTCTGAGTAAATACTTAGCTATTTACTAGATGCAGGTCAGCAGCACCAGACGACCCTGCTTGGCTAGGCACTGGAGTGGATTTCCACCCCACACCTTGCAGAGCTGGGCCTATGCTGCCAACAGGCCCTGTGCCCCTTGGCAACATCTGAAAGCCCTGATCCACTAGGTGCTGGAGTGGATTGCACCCTGCACCTTGCAGAGTCGGGCCCAGACTGCCACTGGGCCTAGCAGTGGTGACAACAACAAGCAGCTCCAGATCTCCCAGCCCTACTCAGTGCCACCCCAACCCAGCACTGACCTGGGGGTTCTGGATCGCGGGCTCTACCAGTCAAAACAGGAGCCTCAGCGATCACCCTCTCCTGCGGGAAACAAACCAGGACTGCTCCAAGAAAATGCATATGGCAAAAAAGAGTGCTAAGCCCTGGTGAGCTGCCCTCTTACCCTCTTGTGGTTGTCCAAGTAGATATATATATTCCTTCACTTCTCACTTCCCTCTGTGGCCCTGTAACCTCGTGCTGTGGTCCCCCCATTTACGCAATTTTCACCTGTGCCCCCCTTGGAATATCCTAGAGGGGCCCAGGAGGCCATATGGCCCCAGCTGGGAAACACTGGTTTGGAGAGCTCTTTTGGTGTTTCTCACAATCTGCTTGCATTTTCGTCATTCTAAATGACTATGAGCTCATTCACACTGTCACTTAATGTGGAAAGTAAGCCTCCTGTACCTCCAGATTATTTGTGAATAAATTAAATAGCCCTGTGGTACTCTCCACAGGAACAAACCCTCCAGAGTATTCTTAGACCCCTCTTGTGCCAGAGGGCAGGCAGGGCTCAGCACCACTCTTTGTCCCTTGCTCCTAGACCTAACAGCCTCCAGAGCAGGTCTGAGGACAGAGTCTATCCCTCCATCACATTAGTCCCTCACACTCTTCCTTGGAGATGCCTCTGTCTTTTGCCTTCTCTCTTGACTTGCCCACCCACCTCTACCTCTGGCTTTTTCTGTGGCTCAGAAAACTCTTATTGCAACCCCACTATACTGCTGTACACCCACCTTTGAGTCCAAATATATTTTATTATTTATTAAATTTATATTCTGCCCTTCATCCAAAAATCTCAAGGCAGTTCACAATACCTGGAGAGCCAAACTATAGCCTTAGCATTAACTCCAGCCTCATCACAGGCACCAGCTCCAGCCTTCAGAAGCCACATTGCATTCTTTTATTTATTTATGAACATTTGCATATTATTTTTACCTTTAAAAATTTCAAATATTGCACTATTGTGCAAAAGATAAACGTTTTCCTACCATCTGCTTCCTGGTATTAAACCAGTTATTGAGCCATAAGAGAACACACAATTCTGCAACTGGTAAATTGGCTTAAGAGAAAGACTCTTGTCAGAAGTGTTTTGGAAGTATATAGGAACACATACTGAGTCTTGGTCTGTCTAGGTCAGTGCTGTCTACAGTGGCTGGCAGAAAATCTTCAGGGTTTCAGGCAAGGAACATTCCCAGCCCTACCTGGAGATGCCATGAATTGAACCTGAGACCTTCTGCATGCAAAACAGCTGCTCTGCCACGAAGCTGTGGCCCTTCCTTCAAAATATATAATATCTGCATAATTGCCTTTATATTTCCACATATTGTCAACATTTTCAAATAACTGTAAAAGGTTGGTACAATCTTGAATTGTGCTGGAAAACACAAGGAAGCCAGCACAGAGCTGCATCTCTGTTCTTAGCATTGTACTAGAGATTTGCTTCTAAACCACCTCCCAATGGTTCATGCCCAGGTGAGGGAATAAAACCTTAAAGAAAGAAATCCAAGACAGATATGCAAGCTGAGCTTCCTGGTAGGAACCCAGTTTATTCAAAGAAACTATTGCCATACTGACAGTTACTCCAAACCAGAAGTTAGGAGAACTGCTCCAAAGCACATTTTAACAAAGTTTTTTTGTTTCGTTGTTTAAATTATATTTTTATTAAAGATTTTATTGTGCAACAAAAAAGAACATATGGTGTCTCCACTATCAATTCATAGAGTCTTTTTCACAGTTCATTTACATTCAGTATGAGACACTGTTGACATAGACATTATGTGGCTGGGGGGGAAGGGGGGGGAGAGAGATGGGGAGATAATGATTTTTCATTCTGTTGCATAGTGTTTGTTCAGGGTTTTTGTGTCAGCGTCATGTGAGTTATTTATTTATATATCTATTTTTGGTGGTGGTACAAAATATTAGCGGATCCAGAGCTTAGTTGGTTGTGTTCTGTTGATTGCAATGTGGTATGTTTGCATGTGTGGGGGGGTGTTGTTGGGTCAGATTAGCCATATTGATTTGTATGTTGTTGTGGGGTGTGGTGGATAGGACACTGTCTTGTGGGGTGTATATGTGATAAAGGGGAGCCACACTGGGGTGAAGGCGTTCTCCTTTGCTTGTCCCTGTGTGAGTTTAAGTTGTACAAGCATTTTTGTTGTTTAGTCGTTTAGTTGTTTAGCGGCAACTCGCCCAGCTTGTCCGGAGTTTTGGGCTGGGTTGCCATCAGTATGCCGATGACACCCAACTCTATCTGTTGATGGATGGCCATCCTGACTCGGCCCCAGACACACTGACCAGATGTCTGGAAGCGGTGGCTGGATGGTTACGTGGGAGCTGGTTGAAGTTAAATCCTTCGAAGACAGAGGTCCTCTGGCTGGGACGGGACGATATGGGATTGAGGGGGCAACTCCCATCTCTTGCGGGGGTGCAATTAGTGCCAGCACCGTCCGTTAAGAGTTTGGGTGTAATCTTCGATACCTCCCTCTCGATGGAGGCGCAGATTACAGCTATAACAAAGGCGGCATTTTTTCATCTCCGCCAAGCTAAGCAGTTGGCCCCTTATCTCTCTCGCCCTGACCTAGCCACTGTGATCCATGCGACGGTCACCTCCAGACTGGATTATTGTAACTCGCTCTACGTGGGGCTGCCCTTGAGACTGACCCAGAAACTCCAGCGGGTGCAGAATGCTGCGGCGAGACTCCTTATGGGGTCTTCGCTGCGAGACCACATTCATCCGGTGCTATACCAGCTGCACTGGCTCCCGGTGGAGTACAGGATCAGGTTTAAGGTGCTGGTTTTAACCTTTAAAGCCCTATACGGCCTAGGACCTTCGTACCTACGGGACCGCCTCTCCTGGTATGCCCCACAGAGAAACCTACGGTCTGCAAATAAAAACACCCTGAAGGTCCCAGGCCTCAGAGAGGTTAGGCTGGCCTCAACTAGAGCCAGGGCCTTCTCGGCTGCGGCTCCAATCTGGTGGAACGCTCTGTCACAAGAGACTAGGGCCCTGCGGGACCTGACATCTTTCCGCAGGGCCTGCAAGACAGAGTTGTTCCACCAGGCCTTTGGTCAGGGCGCAGCCTGACTCCCTCCTCTGGCAACCTGCACAGAATTTTGCTTAATGGTTGCCATCAACTTGATTTTAATTAATTTTTATAATGAAATATTTTTAGAATGTTTGATTATTTGATTGTTTGATTATTTGATTGTTGTTAGCCGCCCTGAGCCCAGCTTCGGCTGGGGAGGGCGGGATATAAATAAAAAAAAAATTATTATTATTATTATTATTATTATTATTATTATTATTAGTCGTGTCCGACTCTTCGTGACCCCATGGACCAAAGCACGCCAGGCACTCCTGTCTTCCACTGCCTCCCGCAGTTTGGTTAGGCTCATGTTTGTAGCTTCGAGAACACTGTCCAATATCCAGCCATCTCGTCCTCTGTCGTCCCCTTCTCCTTGTGCCCTCCATCTTTCCCAACATGCAGCCATAAGGCCCACTAAATTCATTGGGTCTTACTCCCAGGTAAGCAGGTTTAGGATTGCAGCCTACAGTCTAGGTATATATCACTTCCAAGACTGAGCTGCTAGCACGCCATATTAGACATGTGAAGGCAGGAAAGGATTTGGGTGAGATGCCTCTTACTAATACCAAGCTCCTCCACTTGGGAAACAAGAATCATTCATCACCACAATTACCGGCTTCACAGTTCAGGGGCATCTCAGGCTCTGGCTTTTGGCAAAGAAGAGCTAATCTCTCAATAGATTATCCTGAAGCAACCATGAAAGGCCGCAGAACTCACCTCTAGACAAGCAAGCAGGTTCTTTGACAAATCTAAGGACTGAAGGTTTTTAAAGGCTTTCAGGCCATCTCCAAGAGAGACAATTTTGGCTGCATGGGTTCCCTGCAGAGAGATGGACTCCACCTGTTCTGGAAAAAAATGGCAACTTGTAAATGTATTTTGGTCTTTCCTACAGTTCTTAAACTGCAGTTTTTCACATATCAGAAAATTTGTCTATCTGATTTCTTTTAGCTTTGTATATTCTGACTATGTGTGGGGGGGGGTTAGATGTAAAATATGTTGCTGTCATCCACAGGTATGGGTCCTATTAAGCTGCAACCCCTAAACCCCACTGTGGCAGAAAACAATAGTGCAAACTGGAACTAAACTGAAAAAAATTAAAGAAATAACTCTCAAGAGACACAAGTCGTAAGCAGCATTTCAAAGGAGGATCTCTTAGGATAGAGAAAATACTTTTAGAAGAGCTCCCATGGTGCACAAACATCTTTTTATGCACTGTTGCCTCTAATCAAACAGGTTTTTGTAACCATTCAAAACCTGCAGAACCAGTTTATCTAGAGGCAAAGATGGTTTGGATGAGAACAGCAGAGGACCTTGGGGTCTCAATATTTAATTTAGTACCTCCTCCGCACCATTCGAAATAATAGTTGCAGCGCCCCCTAGGCTCTGCACCGTGTGAACGAACTGGTCAAACTCCCTAAATCTGCCTCTAATAAGCATTTAGAAAATGAGAAGCAATTCTTTCAAATCAGATTCCACTCTCTTGAGTGTAAACACAAACTATCTAGCATTTTCTTTCTTTCTTTCTTTAAAAAAAGATTTATCTTTGTTTTCTTTTTAATACTTTTATTAGCTGCTTTGACTGGCTGCTTTGAGAGAGAAGAGTGTGTTATAAATAGTATTAAAACATATAAAAAGAGAGGCAGGCAATCTGCCCAACACATTCAGAGTGGACTTAAGGCAGCACTGAATTTGCTGCTATAGGTTTAACAATATTAAATTCCCCAACCTGGTGCCAAGGGCAGAAAGCTGTAAAAGGCTCGTGGGATCTCCCTTTTTATGTAAGATCCCCTCACAACAAAACAAAGCTACTGCTTCATCCTAGCCTGATTTTGCTTCAGTGCACCCGAACTGCAGAAAAATCCCTGAAGTGGCCTCGTGCTACTCAGCAAGGTACTTTGGCTGCCCTGTCCCAAGGACCAGCACCCCGCACCACCACCGTCCCCGAAAGAAGCCCCTCCCCCACTCAGTCCCCCTCTGAGTCCTCCTCTTGAGGCCCCCACCGCGGAGTACTTTCCACTCTCCTCGCGTACTTATAGCGAGAAGTTTTCGCCAGGGCGGAGGGACAAGAGAAGAAGCCAGGGAAAAAAAGGGAGCCGTTCCGCATGGAACAAAAGTTCAGGGGAATTAGTTCTGTTTCACACATGCCTACTACCCTCCCGACCGGCCAGCCTTCCCTGGAAACGTCCAAATGCTCTAATGAAGTCGTGGACTGTGCCAGACTATGAAAAGGAGCGCCCCTGAGCATGTGCAGAATGTCCACACCCGGTGACCGAAGGGTCCCTTAACTCTGGAAGCAGCGAGCCTTGGAGATAGGCTTGAGCTTGGCTGGGCCTAAAAGTAGCCGTGGTCGGCCGGCCGGGGAGGCTGCCCCATGGCGGCGCTGGGGGGGGCGCTCCTTTGGGAGACCGAGCGAGGAGGCCCCTTCGCGCGCGCCCCCGGCCAGCCCTCTCGCTAGCTGGCGGTCAGTACCTGGCTGTAGCCCCCGCAGAGCCGGCTGCCGGCGAATCCAGGCCTCGCTCAGCGGCACCGCTACCGCCATGAGGCCGCCGCGCGTTGCCTGGCAACCCGGGCAAACACCGCGCGGCGGCGGCGGCGGAAGGCCGCGAGCCAAGGAGGCCGTTGAGCGGCCGCCGTCGCCCGGCCTTTGCTTTGCCCTGCTGGGCGCTCTGCCCCGTCCCCTCAGGATGGTCCTCCGCCCCTCCCTCCGCCTGCCCAGCAACATGGTAAAGGGGATCCCCTCACAAGAGCAGGACAGAGAGAGCGGAAACCCCAAATGGGCCCCCTGTGCGGGGCTGGAACCGGGGGCGAGGGAGGTCTCCCTCTACACACGCCCCCACACGGAGCGCGCTCTCCGCCTTTTTTCCAGCGCCGGGAAAGAGCGTCTCTGAGCATGTGCAGCTGGGGAGCATGCATCCTTCCTTGCCCCGCACTCGACAGCATCCTCGGATCCGAAGCATTATCGGAGAGGCTTCTTTTTAACATAGATTTTAAAAGAGTGGGTGGGGGAGGGGAATTCACGGGTCTGGTTATTTTAAAGGCTTAGGATCTGCTCTGAGCTTGTACTGATTTCTCCCCCACCTTTCAATTAGGAAGAATCAGAAATAGTTTCTGAAGCTGAATCTTCTGAGGAAGAGCTGATTCACCTGAATGTCGGAGGCTGGTGCTTCTCAGTTCCCAAAAGCAAAATCGCCCAGTTTCCAGACTCTCTGATCTGGAAAGAGGTTTCGGCTTTGACTCAGAATGAAAATGTGCGCCTGTTCATTGACAGAGATGGTTACACCTTCAGGCACGTCCACTATTACCTGCACACCTCCAAGCTGTCCTTCTCCAGCTGTGCTGAACTGAATTTGCTGTACGAGCAGGCCATGCTTTTGCAGCTGACCCCACTATTGCAGGTACTGCCTTTCCTGGCTGTGGTTGAGAACATGCTCTATTGACCAAATAAGATGTAAGCTGTCAAAAGGCTGATAAGTTAGAGCCCAGTTTAATGGGACAACTTTCACAACAGTAGTTTCTTCTTTGGCTGCCCTGGAACTGTCCTTTTTGGACTGGGGAACACTTTATAGGGATGGTTGTGCAGCTCCGTCTGGCTGGGAAAGCAAGTGCCTGTGTCAGTTGTACAAAAACCTTGGCAGAATTAGAAGCCAAAGCAGACAACAGCTCAAGTTAGGCTTAAGCATGGGCTTAGAATGTGGGAGCTCTATGAGAACTCATGTGCTCCCAGCTTCATCTTACAACTGGGTTCTTTCCCACTACCTGTTTTTTGCCAGCCATAAGCTGCTGTGGCTTCTGGACTGGCAAGCTACAGCTAATAATTTTCCTCACATTCATGATTTGAATCCCAATGTGAGTTTGTACACCCTGGTTTGGTGGCTAGTGTTAACTGGGTTTGCCAATTTGCATGTCTGGGTAGAGTGTGATGAATGACAAGCAGAATACAAAGGAAGGAATCTGCATTCAAGAGGAGAGAGGCCTCCCTCAAGCCAAGCCGTGGTTCAGTGTTACATCTGAGTTATGTATTCAAGCAGGCAATCAAAGCACTGAGGCAGATGGAGCAAAGGCAATCAGATTGAGGAGCCTGAAGTCCAGGGAAACAAAAGCCCAAGAGAAGAGTAAACTGGGAGTTCTGCTCTTGTCTAGGCAGAAGCCAATGCAGAAGCTATTTATACCTGGCTTGGCCCATCTGGAGGCCTCTTTATTCCTGCTTCACTAATGGGACTGTTGTGGGATCACCCTCCCCACTTTCCTGCTGACTCTGAAGAGGACCCTGCAAGTCCTAAGCGTACTATGGAGCATGATCCCTCCCCATCCTGAGTTTTCCACTTCTAGCTCTACATCCTCTTATCTCTGCAGGAGATAAGTTCCATTTCATTCAAGGGGATAGACTGGGCAGGAAAAGTTCTCAGTGGACTGTGCCTCCTGTGTCAGTGTTTTAAACCAAACCTAGGTGGTGAGGATTTACAAGACCCACCTCAGTCTTCAGCTGCTTGCCTGTCTCACTTTCAGGCAATGAAATGGAGGGCACCAAGACCAAAGGTTGGCTTTGTTCTCAGATGAGGCATCACGGAGAATGTAGAGAGGGAAGGATGCCTATCAACAGGTGTGGGTGGGACCTGTCACATAGACATGTAGGTGCAAGCTGGTTGATGAAGAGCTTCAGGGCTACTTAAAGCTGTTTTTTTCCTACAAGGCACAATGAATTGGACAGCAACACCGATTCATCACCTTCTTAAATTACTCAGTACCCTCATTAAGGACTCATCCAGACTGCCTTTGTGCTGCGTTTCTAGGCACAGGTCTGGACTTTAAAGCTGCATGTCTGAGCACTGTTGTTTTTTGTTCTGGCACTTTCCCCAGGAAAACCCACGTTTTACCGCTGAATTGGAACAAACAGCAATCAGGTTTTCCACATACTGTATTTCCATTTGCTCCAATTCAGTGGTAAAATGCGAGTGTTCCCGGATAAAGCGCTGGGACTAAAATAAACTGTTCTGAAACAGTGCTTTAAAGCGTGGACCTGTGCCTGGAAAGCACAGTGCAAAAGGAAGTCTGGATGAGCCCTATGACAGGTTATAATGGGTCAACCATGAACTGTCTGAGTTGACAGTAATTTACACTTCTGAATAGGATATAGGTTATCTTTGCTAGGTTTCACAGGTCTGACTTGCCTTTTACTGAAAACATCTATGACAGATTCCTCCTAGGCTTCTCCTGAAGACAGAAAAATAAGTTGGTTCCCCTGCCTACATTGCTGAGCTAATAAGCAATTATGCTGTTTGTTGCAATCACTCCCTTCTTTACACAGTGCATAGTTAAACTATGGAACTCGCTCTCACAAGATGTGGTGATGGCCACCAACTTGGATGACAAGAGGAGTGGACAACTAAGCAGGACCTGAGTTGCTGCTGGGAGACATAAGTGGGGAGAGCACTGCTGTTGCGCTCAGGTTCTGCTTGCAGACTCCCTATAGGGGCATCTGATTAGCCACTATGGAAATAGGGTGCTAGCCCTCTGGGCTGAGCCAGCTGCAAGGCTCTTGTGTTTTTCTGAAGCCTCCCTAGCTGAGCCTCTCCAGATGCCACCTCAGGAAAAGGGAGAGAAGCTACCTTCCCTCTTCCTCCTTAGTCCCTCCTTAATGACGGAACAGAAGCACATAAAAGGTTTGCCAAAGGGAAGCATCTTTATGAGCCTGAAAATAGCATCATATAGCTTAGAATAGCGCTTACATTGATGATGATGATGACCACAGGCTTATTAAAAACTTTAAGCTTTGCATTGCTTAGGAACTCTTACTTTGTACTGAAGCAAACATCATTGATGGCAGAGCCGAAGGAAAGCATTCTGCTATGCGCACCATGCTGTATTGCAGCCCTCCTCTTTTAACGCTCCTATGATTTTGTTTAAATATAATGAAAATGCATGCTTAAGAGATGTTTGCCTGTCTTAACAGACCTTAGACAATTTGAAGGAAGGAAAACATAATTTACGTGTCCGTCCTGCGGATATACCAATAGCTGAAAGAGCATCTATGAATTACTGGAGAACACGAAAATGTATCAGCAAGCCTTCAGAATTTCCTCTTAAAAGTCCAGCATTTACTGGTAAAAGTCCATTGTAAGCAACTACTTAAGGTTAGACAGGACCAAAATGACAATTGTAGTGATCATCAGCAAACATCTTTGATAATTTTTATAAACTTCCCCTGGCTTCATTCAGCCCACATGATCCCGTGGATGGAGTGCGGGTTAAGCCCAGGAGATGTGGACTCCAAGAAAACTCAGTCATTGCTTATTTATATCTCCCCATCCCTCAGATACATTAACAGGACTACCTAAAATATAATATTTAATAACACATCACATGAATACATTAATATAAGCTTAAAGCAGCAGCCCTATAAAAGCATCAGCCAAAAAGCATAAACACCTAGGAAAACAAAGAAGCCTTTGCCTGATGGCACAACAACTTCAGAGTGGTCACCAAGTGAGCCTCTGGGTGGGGGCGGGGGGAAGACCAGTTCATAATGTCTATAACATTATTAGTGTTTCAAATCGAATGTAACTGATCCATAGAAAGGACTCTATGAACTGAAAGCTGAAACACTGTATGTACTTTTGTTACCCAAGAAAATCTTCAGTAAAATTAAAAACAAAACCAGGCGCCATTGCTGAAACAGCCCATTTGCTGATAGCAACTGGCCATATCTCAGATGATGGGGGAACCCAGCGAAGGAACTCCAATGCAGATGTAAGTGTAGCGGCAGGTGAGGGGACGGGCCATCATTCAAGTACCCTGGACCTATGTCAAGAAGGGCTTTACAGGAGAGGACTAGTGGTGCAAGATGCTTGCAATGACTCATTCCAATTAAGCCTAGCAGCTGTATTCCCAAACCTTCAGAAGCAACCCCAGGTGGCTAGGTGAGCAGATTACAGTCATTCACTTTCAGTTACAATGACATATCTCAGTAGGATTATAAAACGAGTTGATGTTGATGTTTAATTGTTTGGCTGCATTCCAAATCACTGTTCTTCCTCCTAATAAACTTTTGCCTGACATTAATTAGAGTGCTGCCCCTTGGGTCATTTGCTCTAGAATGAGGCTTGCTTTATTTTTCACTCGTCTGGGTTATGACAGGATAAGTAGCATGCCCGTGAAGGCGCTGAATGTGGTGTGTTTGTTTTTTAAGTCCTCTAGAGAGAAATTAGCAGTTGAACTTATGCACACTGCTAAGTTGTTTGTGACAAAACTCTTAATACAAATTTGTATAATTTTGTGAGAAACATCCCCTGAGAAACCAAACGGAAACCAAGTTCCTGTCACTTTTGGTCCCAGAGGCGTGATAAAAGGCAGCAAGGCACAAGACCAGATTCATTTTGTCCCCTAGAGGTAGGAGGCTGAACTGAAAGTTGATGCTCATTGACAACAGAGAGTTGGGTCTGTTATACAGATACTGCCTTAGAGTCACTGGCACATAATCCTGTAATTGAGCAAAGTCAAGTGTTTTATTTACCCAGATGTCTTTTCAGATGAATTGTTACTACTAATTGCCTTTCTTTTCTTAATTGTTTTCAATCTGTTTTTTATATTATATATTATATATTATTTTTACTACATTTTACCGAGCTGGGTACATCATCCTGGGTACTTTGGTAATAAGAAAGGAGAGAGAAAATGTGTGATATATATATATATATACACACACACATATATACACATACATATATATATATGAATGAGATTATAATAACCAGTGTTATTTTTCTAGAAAAAGAGGTGCTGGAGCTTACAATGAACTTCTGCCTTGTTCTCTTAGAATGGCAGTGGTTCCCTTCTGAGAGGTGCCAGAGCTTTATTTCCCTTCATTTTTAATTCCTTTGTCACATTCACTAAGATTTCACTATTCCCTTTATTGAGTTTATACCCATTAAATATACTTCAGATTTGTAAACTGTATTATGGGTTTTGTTTAAATCAAATGGTGTATAAATTTTATTAAATAAATTAATTAATTAATAATGACCCAGGCGAATCTTTTGGCATAGATAATCCCAAAGCTTGCTGAAGATCAACAACCATGTGAGGTCAACTATTTCTTTGTATTTAATTTGTCGGGTCTAAAAAACATGCAAATAGCATTAGCCAGCACAGATGATCATGAGCTTGATCTTAGCAGTTGGAATTTTTGCTCCCCTGCTTGCACCAGTGGAGAATTTCTTCTCAGTTACAAATACCAGCTCCAGATGAGGATTTTTCCACAGGACTACAGCAAGGAAAAAAAGGTTAAGCTTGCTTCCTAGCCTGCTGGGATTCCTAGTGATTATCAGCTGCAACAGCTGGTGCTATTTGCATGGGATGTCGTGTGTAGACTGGGGTCACACATCAAACACTGAAAGCACATTGCTTCCCCCAATGAATCCTGGAAACTCGTTTGTTAAAGGGTGCTGGGAATTTTAGCTCCATGAAGGGTAACCTAAAATTCCTAGGAATCTTTGGGGGAAGCCATGTGCTTTCAGTGTATGGTGTGTGTGACCCCAGGCTCTGGATTCAGATTTCTAGTGCTTTATCTGCTGTCTCTGGTCTTCCTAGCTCCTTGCTGACATTCACTTTTCCTCCCTATTAGGATTACATGAGAAAGTCCCCCTAGGACTAATGGACACTCCGTTGCTAGATACTGAAGAAGAAGTGCATTATTGCTTTGTGCCACTAGACATGGTTGAAAAATATCCTTCCTTGGTCAATGATGACAACTTGCTGTGGCTGTCTGACAATGCTGTGCTGATAGAATGTGAAAGCAGTGAGTTTCGCTTCATAGGTAAGCCTTTTCCTTGAGGAAGACAGCAGCAGCAATAGGCAAGAAATAAGTGTTTCCTTCTATTTCATTTTTTAAATTATTATAACACCCTTTCTACTACTAATATGCTACCAGAGGCAGTCTCAGAACCACAGGTCATGTTCGAAGGGTTGGGGCAAGTGGAATATGTGGGAGTAGGTTGTGGGTTTAGGTCTGGTTTTGGTCTTGGTGCCCTGATGGGTAACCTTCAAGAGAGTGGTCAATGGGAGTGCAACCCTGTTTCTTTTGCTAGAACTTTCAGTGGCTTTCAATTATCATTGACCACAGTATCGTCCTGGACCAACTCTATGAACTGGAGGTGGATGCAGTGGCATAGCGTGGGGGGTGCAGGGGGGGCCGGCCGCACCGGGCGCAACATCTGGGGGTTAGGGGGCGCAAATCCACGGGTTAGGGGGCGCAAATTACTTGCCTTGCCCCGGGTGCTGACAACCCACGCTACGCCACTGGGTGGATGGCACTGTGTTCTGCTAGTACCTATGGGAGCAGGTTCAGAGAATAGGGTTGAGGTCTTGCTACACTCTGGGCTTATCTTTGTGTTTTTCATTTTATAATTTCTAGCTAATTTTCTTCGCTCAGAGAAGATGCTTTTGCCTGACAACTTCTCCAACATGGATGCTCTGGAGGCTGAGGCTGAGGCACTGGGGATCCCCGAAGTCACAGAAGCAGTGAAGACCTACAGGAGGAACCCTGGTGCGGTTCTTAATTGCATCTTTCAGTGTAACTCATCTCTATATTAATAGATTTCAAAATAAAATGGGGATTGGGCCATGGGACTTTCACTGGAATAGCAAGTCAAGAGAGGTATAAAATATAATTCTTAATTGTTCATTTCTCATTTGTACATTTCCCTTTTAGGAATCTACTCAGAGGGAACAGCTGACCTTCAAGGCATTGTGAAAAGCACCACGAAGAAGCCGCAAGCTGTTCAGGAAGCAGCAAGTCTCCCTTTGTTCCCAATGGCGCTTGGTCTCTTGGTCAAATATCCTGACTCTGCTCTGGGGCAGCTTCACATGGAGAGTACCCTGGATGGGAACAAGCTCTATATATCCGGGAACGGAGTTCTCTTTCAACATGTCATGTATGTCTTTTTGCACCAAAGCAGAACCAATTAGCTGTCAGTGTGCCTAAGACCACTGAGGTGAGGTGGGATAATTGACCTTGCACTATGCTCAAACTCAAAAGAGAAGAGCTTCTCAATTGAAAAGAGCATGACTGGGTCTTTGAGCAATTGCTGTGCCCCTAGAAAAAAAGGGGAATCATTGGTGGCTTCAAAATATGTAGGGAAATGCTTTGATCTTAATACATTTGACCATACACCTATTTGGTTTTACTTTTGTGTACTTTGATGGTTAATTTATATGATTCTTGACCATGTTTGCATTCCACCAGCCTTAATTACTGTTCTTCAGGTGCACAATTGCAATTGAAGGTTTTAGGCACACTGAAGTTTCTCTTAGTTGTCTAATGAATCTGATTTAAATAAAATTGGGAGTTGGGGTGGTGGTGGAGAGAATCCATGTGTAGCCAAAATAGTAGGAAAGAAATCACATGGCTATCTTTAAAAAATATATATGCAAAAATAGATAAAGTAATTTCTTCTAAGTCTATTCCCCTTTTTATCCAAAGGAATTGGTTAGGCACTTGCAGACTCCCACTTACACGGAAGATGTCTGAGCTTCCTGAACTCTGTGCCTATTTGGATCAAATGGATATCATATATGAGCCAATGAAGGATGCCTTGAAAACTTTTCTAAAACAAAAGGCACCTTTAGAAACCGTGGGAAAAGGTAAGTCAGCTGTTACTAGTTTGACCCTTCTTATTGAGTTTTAAGGGAGGGAACAATGTCTTTTTAGTAATGAACAACATGGAATATTAAGCTATAAAAGAGCAGAATATGAAACGTTATGTTTGAACCAATGGATGTTACAAAATAAGTAGTCATTCCCCACAATGTGTTTATTGTCACTAACATTGCAAATGACTTTATAAGGAATATCATTGCATTTTATGTCCATAATACTCTGATTTACAATTATAGCAACACAATCAGAATTTCACACAAAAGTATATAACTGCATGTAACTGTAGGGATGTGAAGGCAGTCTGCCAGGTGTGCTCAGGCACACCCCAATGCTTAAAAATAAACCACTGCATATTCTCCAAGATGCCTTGGGGAATATGTGTATCTTGTCAGCATTTGGCGCATTCTCCAGGTGATATGCATAACCTCCAAGACACATCAAAGAAAGTGCATATTTTAGCAGAATTGTGTACACTGCATGGTTTGTGCATATCTTGAGAGCTATTATACATTCTCTGAGCAATATGCATTATATCCAAGAACATGCACACTTCAGCATAATCTGATTATTGCAGTGTACAAGTAACCTCAGATAATCTGCAAAAAACAGCAACATAAGCAGGGACTTTAGTGGACTGTCTGTAAGCACTGACGGAGGAACAGGGGTGCGGGGGGAATGCATCACCCCTGGCGGCATGACCCCGGTGGGGTGCCATTGTGGCTGCCCCCTCCCTGTGCTGGGTGCCACACCCCCGCAGGCAGCACGGCATGCCCCTGGGTCGCGCACCAGCCATGCCCCTCACCTGCTCTCCGCCACCCGCCCCACCGGAGCTTGAAGCTCCGCCACTGTCTGCAAGTGATGTAAGTGATAGCTGGCAACTGTGATGATTAAACTGAAGTTATTGTGCATATATATGCAGCAACTTTCTACACATAAGAACCCTGCTGGATCAGACCAAAGATGCGTCTAATCTCACATCTTTTTCTCGCAGTGGGCAAGTAGATGCTTCTAGGAAGCCCACAAGCAGAGGAAAAAAGTTCCATTTGGATTTCGTTCAAAGAGGCTCCCTGTAACTACTGATCAGTGGTTACAGCGAGCCCCTCTGAATGCATTCTCACAGCTGATCAGTGGTTACAGTGACCTTATTTGAACTTTGGCAGGTGGCAGACACCTAATGTCAGGTGATTTACTGCTGTCAAAATTGGTCCACAGTGGTAGAATTGGGAATCAGGCCCACTGGCTAGATCTAATTCCCCACTCTAGTTATAAACTTTCTGCTACAGTGTACTGAAGTAAGACTAAAGTAAATTTTGACCTGCGACTGCAAAGGAGTCTTTGTAAGCATTAATAGAAGTGAGCAAAAAATGGCATTATG
Source organism: Podarcis filfolensis (assembly GCF_964270895.1). Classification (NCBI taxonomy): domain Eukaryota; kingdom Metazoa; phylum Chordata; class Lepidosauria; order Squamata; family Lacertidae; genus Podarcis; species Podarcis filfolensis. Next base: position 52,171,983 of record NC_139611.1, on the reverse strand, counting down.
TTGAGTAATTGGCAATATGTGCATGAATGCTGAGCTGTAGGCTGGTATGGCTGTCATTCCCCATGGGCCAGCTGAAAACTGCCCTGCTCTAAGGGCAAATGGAGGGGAAACTTGCTTGAAAACTTGCTTTTCGAGTTCAGTAGATTATCTGCTGCTCCTTGCATGGGCAAAACATTTGTATATGAGCTTGCAATAGGGAGGGATTTTGTGGATCAAGGGTGTTCACCACACTGACAAAAGCAGCAATGCGTTTAAAATTGCATTCTGTTTCTCTTTCACATGCAGGCTGGGCAGCAGGACTAACAGTCTTTTCACTCCATCATATTGTCAAAGTGTATGTAGGAAGTCACTGGTACGCAACTTACTTGCAAACATTACTGAAGGTACAGTTCTTAAGAACGTGTTACATTGCCTTTCTTGCCTTTTGATAGTCTGAACCTTCAGGCCAATTTCCTAAAAGCATTGAGGTGCTTGCACTGAACTGTATCAACCTACTTGTGGGAGGTGGCACTAAACTTCAGTTCTGCTAGCATTTTGGCATGAAAGGTTCTGAGCTCACCTTGTCACATGCTTGCTTTCTATGGGCAGGAATGTTTTAACATGTCCCCCCCCCACATCCTAGTGGAATAGTTCATATGAACACCTGAAGCTGCCTTATCCCAAGTCAGATCATTGGCCCGCTTGGCTTGGTGCTCTTTACTTTCCCAGCAGCTTTCTAGTGCTTCAGGTTTAGTCTCTACCATCTTCAGTTTAAAGGGTTAATTAACTGGTGATGAGAGAAGAATCTTCTCTGCCTGAGATAGTTCTGGAGAGACAGCCAGAGAAGGCTACAAGGAAGAAAGCTTCATGGCATACAAATACTCCTTAACTGGATATGCTGGAGATTGAACCTGGGACTTTGCAGACATACTTGATAACAGTGTTACAGACTAGCACACAAACTGAAGGTAATTCACACCTCTACAGTACATGCTTTATTTACACATATATACAACCTGTGTCTAGACCGAGAGAGCATAGAACATTCATATCCCAAGAGGTTCCTGTTCTTCCCATTGCTGCAGCCTCATATTCCAAGAGACTCCAACATCCTGTCTGACCTTCTCTGCAGCATAAAATGGACTGCTTGCCTCATGCTCTAGCCTACCCACCCCTGCTGCCTCAGCTTGCAAAAGGACACTTTTCCTGTTCACTTACCTCATTGCTCACAGCATTTCTGTCCCTCCCTCCTGAAACACTGGACTTTAGTCTCTGCTATATCTCACCTCAAGGAGAGGCTTTCACCATTTTCTGTCTGGCCCGAGTGTGTGTGTTATTGGCCTTCTTAATGGATTAATGGTTCAGCCTGGCTCATTAGCCTAACTAAATCCAGGGTTTCCTGTGTTTGGCCCAGTTTAATCAAACTTTGATTAATTATAACTTTTACTGAATCCAAGAGTTATGAGTGCTTTCCGCCCACAAACTCTGGCACCCAGAACCTATAATAATACATTTTCCTTGTGGAGTAGAAAAGTTGTGTAAGGATTGTTTCATTGTGGGTGAGTGTGGGCAAAAGAGGGCTGCTTTCTCTTTCAAACAGGTTGTGCTTCTGTTCTTCTTTATGGCATTGGTTTTGTTTTTTGCCAGTTTCCACAGCTGCTGTCAAATAGCAAAAAGGTGTATTGGATTACTTACGGTCAGGCTCTCCTCATCCATGGTGATGGACAAATTTTTCGACACATCCTCAACTTCCTTAGATTTGGCAAACTCTTCTTGCCTTCTGAATTTAAGTAAGTGAAATGTTTGCCATTTCCTGTGTTCCTAACATGGTCAGCTCATCATTAATGCAGCCTTCTCCCCCAATGCAGGACAGCCACGTGGGCTTTGTCAATTGGAAGTTTATGCTTTGGCAGAAGTGGTCTTTGGCTAGAGGGGCTGCAGCAAGTCCCCCAGCAATCTTAAACTCACGGTCACCATTCAGTGCCACCCATCAAGGGAAAGTGGCCTAGGCATGTCCCACCTGGATGCCTCCTTCCTATTGGACAGAGAGTGGAATGCTGGCTACTTCCCATAAAACTCCATATTCTGGTGCTGTGTGAGGGATACATGTAGTGCTGTCCTGTGGAGGTGCCAGTTTCCATCTACTCTGCTTCCAGCTTGGCACTACAAAGGAACCTCTGTTTGCTCAAGTCTCTTCAGCTGTATCATGTGATCCCGCCTGATCTGGGTGGTGGGTGGAAGATATAACAACACACTGGGCCAGTGCAGACTTTCACAGTAAATAGCCAATGTTCCATTTTGACTTACACCCAAGATTTGGTGTGAGTTTGCAGCAGAGTGTAAGGAGGAGAAACCTGTTAGCTCTTGAGGGAACATGTGCCACCCTGATATTTTAAGATGAGACATGAGCTTCAACACGCTTTTTAGAGCACCTGTATTTGAGTTGCACAGTCTTGTTTATTGCCAATAATGTTTTTACAAAGTTTGACAGGGCTCTCTGCACACTTGATTTGCATAAACAAGCCTTGAGTTTTGTTTCTAATTGTCAGAGAATGGTCTCTGCTGTGCCAGGAAGTGGCTGCGTATCAGATCCCTTCTCTTGTCGAGGCTCTTCATCAATATGACACATACAGGTATCCTCAGTTTCTTTCTCCTTTATCTTTTAAAAAATCACGTATCAACCAGTGATGTTCAGGGGGCATGAGAACTCCCGCTAGGTGGACAATAGGCCAGAATTACAGAAATTCAAAGCACATCTACAAGCCGCTCCCCTGTAGTTGTTTATCCCTGAATGCCCTCTTCGTGGTAAACAGCTGGGAGGCAGTTTTAAGCAGGGGTGGGGTGGGGAGTTTGGTAGGAAACAGTTTTTTATCCAACCGCCCTCCTGCCAAGCTCATTGCCCTTTGTTCCTGAATGGGAGGTTTGTGGCATCAGCACTGTCAGGCACAAAAAACCCTGATTTTAAGAGTGAGAAGGCATCAGTACAATGAAGAGGTTTTGGAGGAGAGATTTCTTGATCTATGTAATTCATATTCCACCTTTTTTGCAGTATAGGACCCATGGCAGCTCACAGTACAAATTAAAACAAATACTGCTAAAAATATACAGTATTGACACAATACTTTCATGACATGCCTAATTTTATAAACTTCAATTATGTTGCCTCTTACTCACCTTTTCTCTAAACTAAAAAGTCCTAAACATTACAACCTTGCCTCGTAGGGGAGTAATGCTGCACCCCTTTCTCAACTTTGCAATAACTTTTTTGAGGTGAAGTCACTAGAACTGTACACAGTATTCCAAATGCAGTTGTGCCATAGATTTATATAATGGCATGATAATATCACCACTTTTATTTCCAAATCCTTTCCTGATTATTCCTAGCATGGAATACATCCTTTTCACAGCTGAAGCACACTAGGTCAACATTTTCATCAAACTATCCACTAAGTTCTCAAGGTCTCATTTTTCCAGGAACTGATACAGCGAACTCCTCCTCCTCTTCCTCTAGCTTTTGCTCACAAACTGCTTGAAATTTCTACTTCCCCCCTCCATTTTTTCAGTGTCTACATCTTAATACATTTTGAAGATGCAGGCAATATTCTTAAATATGGAGGCAGGCACACTGCCTCCAAAGCCATGGCTGACTTCACAGATGATTCTTGTGATGTTTTATTTACAGGTTATGGGTGCAACAACAGGAAGCTCAAAGAGCAGCTTTTCCATTTAGAAGTCTTGAGATTGCAGTGCCAGAGAAAGAACAAGAGTCTGGTGAAGAGCCTCAAAATGTAAGGTTGATCTTCACTCAATATTATCATTAAGAACATAAGAGCCTGCTGGAACCGGCCACTGACCCATCTAGTCCTGCTTCCTGCTCCCACAGTGGCCAACCAGATGCCTGTAAGAAACCCACAAGCAGGAGCCAAGTACAAGAGCACTCACCCCTCCAATGGTTTCCAGTAACTAGCATTCAGAAACAAACCTACCTCCATCCATGGAGGCAGAGCATGACCATTGTGGCTAGTAGCCATTGATAGCCTTACCCTCCATGAATTTGTCTAACCCTCTTTTAAGGCCGTCCAAGTTGGCAGTCATCCCTGTGGTTTAGAATGAGTCTACCTTACAAACCTCTAATGTTAAACTGTCTTAACTTTCTCCCAATCATTTCTGGAAGGTTCTATAATCCTCAGCATTTCTCAAAGAGCCCAATTTATTATTCACCCTCCAAAGATACAAAAGCAGCTGCCACACCTCATAAGATTATAACAGAATCCTGTTATACTGATTCTAAGGGAACTCTGATATTAAAGCAGTTGCAAAACAGGATACATTGACACTGCCAAATTACACTCTATCTTAGAATTTTAATGGAAATTTTCGCTTTTCTTTTCTTTTCTTTTCTTTTCTAGCACTCCTATATTGCTGTGGATTTAGACCAATGTGCCAATAGCTGGAATATATCTAGAAATACACAAGACCTGGAAGAAAGAGACAGAGTGAATGAAAAGTCTCCCCACATTTCCCCAACCAAGGGATCAAAGCGAAGAAATAACTGGGAAGGATATAGCCAGTCCACAGATGGGTGGGACAGTTCCTGCTGTTTCAGACAGCCTGAAAGGAAAAGAGGAGCAAAAGGCAATTTAAGCAAAAAACCTGAAAACAGAGACACTCCCATCCAGAAGCTCATTTCCCTAGTGCAGGGATGGGATATGGCGAACTATCGGTGCAGTGAAGTCCAGCAGGTGGCAACATCCAATGGTGTCAAAGTGGCTGAAGAGCCCGAAAGGAGAGTGCCTTGCAATTTCCCACCAGCCACTTGCTTTGGGGTCACCAGTCCTGAGCTCACAAGTAATGGGCAGCTGCCGAAAGCTGGGCAGTGCCTGCTGGGCATCCCGGCTTCTGAGGCGTGGCTTGTCAAGATTGGAAGACAAAGCATTTCTGAGGAGGTTTCTTCAGTGGCTGAAAATATTGCAGCCAAGGAACTGAGTGGCCAGAAAGAGAGAGAGAAAGGTGAATTTGCTGCTTGTAAATTAGCGCTCTCTGAGGATGTCAGGAACAAGGAGTGCCCTCCTCTTTTTCTCCCCCCCCCCAAAGCAGGGGTTGCTGGGACCTTTCCTTTCTCCTTGACTCTTCTGCCTATACATAATGGCTTCTTGTTCACAGAGATGTGGGATTAGTGATCAATCACCTCTTTATTCATGATAGAGAGGGGTTGGTGTAGAAGCAGGTGGGGTGGATATTATCTCATTGTCATGATCAGGCCACTTCCTGGTGAAGTTTGGTCTTGCAATGATTATTCCTGTCTTCAGCGGTGGGGGACCTCTGCTGGTCCACCCTTGGAGGTTGATGACTTTAGGGGATTTTTCATTGGGTAGAGCAAGTGATCCTATTGAAGCTCTTGTTTCATTGTGGAACAGTGAGATGACTGGGGCCTTTGACACAATTGTTCCAAAAGGTCCTCTTTGGCACCGTGGAGACCACTCCCTGGTACTGAAGAGCTGTGGTTGATGAAGTAGGCTGGATGAAGACTGGAATACAAGTGACAGAAATCAGTGCTATAAAAAGAAAAAATGAAAGAGGAAAACAGTGATTAACTTCTCCTCCTGCAAGGAGCATCTAAGGGGAAAATCTTCATGATTGTTGCTCTGTGTTTAACAATTAGAGGTAGAAGCTACAAGTCAGCTGCCTCTGTGAAGTTGCTGTTTCGAAAGCCCACTTGGGCAGGGCCTGTTCTTTAATTGCTTATGGAGATCCATGAACTGGTTGCAGGGATCTTTAAGGGATTAAGTCTCTAGCGTTTGTATGCAGAAAGAGGAAGGTTAGCTATTTTGGCAGTTGTTCTTCTGCTTGTTCCCAGGCTTCTGCAAGTTCATGCAAGCTCCACGGTTGCCATAGAGGGCTTATTTAGCTGATACTTTGCCGTGAAAAGTTGCTTGAATTGTTCAGGACTGGGCTATTCATATCTGAATAGCTTCATATTTATTTATTTTAGGGGCTTTTATCTCATACAATGAAAAATGTAACACACCCATCAAGCAGCATAAAAAGAGTCAAGAGTTGGATGGTGAAGCATAAATAAAGGCCTGTGTGAACAGGTGTGCCTTAAGTAGGCAACTGAAAGAAACTACTGATGATGCCTGCTTAATATGAATAGGCAAGGAGCTCCAGGCCAAGGTGCAGACACACTGAGTTCCCTGTGAAAACATCATGTGGTACCCTTCATAGTGCCTCTATGCTGGGCCGCTATGAGGGGCAAGATGGTCTCTCAAGTCAGCTGTTCCCAAAGAGAGGTCCTCTTATGGATCAGTAACTGGTTAAGAAATAGGAAGCTGAGAGGAGGACTAAATGGATAGGTCTCCCAATGGAGGGATGTAGAAAGTGGGCTCCACCAAGGATTGTGACTGGGGGTTGTGTGTTTTACTTTCTTCACTCTAGAGTTAGGGATGAACAGTGAGGTTGCCAAGTTTGCTGATGATACCAAATTGTTCAAAATGTTAGAATAGAAGAGGCTTGAGAGGAGCTGTAAAAGGAAATCAATTCATAAATAAGCTTAGCCTAACCCCAAAACTGAGTGAATGGGCAGTAAAATGGCAAATGAAATTAAAAACAAGTGTAAATTGATGCATGTGGGATCAACATCCCCACCTTAATTTCACTTATACTCAAATAGAACCAAAACTGGGGATCACTGATGAAGAATGAGACCTTGAGGTTGTAGTGGACAGCTTGGTGAAGGTGTTGATTCAGTGTATAGCAGCTGTGGAAAAAGGCAAATTCCACATTAGAGATGATAAGGAAAGGGATTGAGAATAAAACTACCAAATATCATAATGCCATTGTACAATTTCATGGTGAAACCACCATGGGTTTAGTGTGTATAGTTCTGGTCACACCTCAAAAAGTATATTGAAGCACTGGGAAAGGTACCAAAAAGGTAAAAGGGATGGAGCAACTGTCCTATGAGAAGGGTTACAACACCTGGCACTTTTTAATTTGGGAAAAAGTGAATAAGAGAGAATGTGAAAGAGGTGTGCACATGCTGTGGAATACATGGGGTGTAGAACTGGCCACAGAATGGTGTCTCATTGCATTCCATGTCTAATACGACTTCCTAAATTCCATTGGTAGATGCAAGTCAGGGTGAAACATCTGATAACTTTTTATATATGCCAATCAATACATATGTCATGTTAACAATTTTTACCCATTTCTGCCCAGGGACATTCCCTGAGCAAAGCAGCAGTGCTATCATGGATGAGCCCCATGGGGACACTGGCTTGATTCTTAAAGTGGAGCATCCTCCGATTGTGGCTTGTGATGGTTCCTGCTCATCTCATGAAAGCAGCATTCTCTACAGCACACACCTGGAGAACATGAAAGTAGCCAGTGGCCTGGCACACCCCATGGCCAAAGGTACTTGGGATGGGAAGGAGATATAAGGAAAGGGCAGGGCTGAATATATCTCATCTGCTTTTGCTCTGAAGGGCGGGGGCGGGGGGGAGGGACTTCCTCCCTCAAAAAATAGAACACCCCCCCGATTCTGTACCCAGAATCTTCACTATTTCTCCTTGCAAAATGAGAAATTACTGTATATTTTGACAAGAAGCTCCCACTCTTGGAACCATTCCCGTAACAAAGATCTTGCCCTGTTGAGTTCAAGGAAAAAAATTGGTTATATTGTGAAGGCCTTTTCTATTGTATTTCAGTGGGGTAATGGTGCTTCTTGAACATCAAATAATGCCACAAGTAGAGACTAGCTCTGAGCTGTATAGTGTCCAATAATACAATTTGGTAAGACTATTCAGTGTATCTGGGATTTTCTTCTTGGGCAGTTTGGTTAGTGAATGTCATGGGACTTGCATCTTGCTTAAGTCCTTGAGAGTGACCTGCTCTGCTAGACCCCATATGCTGCTGCAGTTGCTCTCTTCTAGAGGCCCACATGGTTGGATTGTTGGCATCAATCAGCAGTGTGGGTTGCTGAGTAAAACAGCTTTGTCTTCAGGCAGATTATGCTAGATTAATGGTCTTCAACCAGTGGGTCAGGAGCCACGACTGGGCTGCAGTTTGATTTAAGGAGGGACACAACAGCAGCAGCACCATGCAAATATTTGACTAAAATATGAGAAATGGCTCCCTAAATGCATATTTTTGTTAAAAAGGAAAGTAACATAGAAACTTGCTTTATAGTAGGGAAAATTGCTTTGCAAAAGTATTAGGGGGAAATGTATACATTGGGAGAAATTCACACTACAATGCTGTTGATTTTTTATTTTTTTATTTTTTATTCAAACGGATAAGGAAATATAGAGAACCGAATTTAAAACTGAGAAACTGAGAGAAATAAAAATTGACAGGATCCCCTCCTCCTCACGTTTCCAACTTGCCTTGGGTAGTTTTGCAGTGGCACTAGAATACTTGTGGATTGTGCTGTGACTAGCTGGACCTGTGGTGAACCAAGGATGTGACTCCTTGGCCACACTGAGTTACAGGGCCAGGCAGGAACCATGGGAGGTGGTGCCACCAAGTCAGAAACAAAATGCCCCAAAGCCAAACCAAGATCAGTGTAGGCGGTGCTGTTTTTGTACTCAAGAGAGGGTGATGAGGGAGACACTGAAGGTCTGGCAAAGAAATGGGTGTTGATGGCACTCCCTAATTCTTTCCACTTATAGATATTGTCTTTCTGAGCTTTCCATTGTCACAAGAGGAGATTTTTTATGCCCGAAAGTGCCACTGCTTTCTCACCGATGTCATCTTGGATTCCATAAGGCAGAAGGACCCCAAGAAAATGACTGCCAAAGTCGAGCTGCTTGTGCAGAGGCTGTGGGTAAGAAGACAACATGGCTGCTCTTGGGCTTATAGAGGTCTTGGGTGCCAATCCCGAAACCATGTGGTCTCTTGGCACAAGCTCTGCTCGCCTAGGGCATGTCACCTGCTGAGACCTCCTTCCTAGTCTAACAGCTTGCCTGTGAGCTCTGGGAATATTTGGAGACCACCAAAAGGCAATAAGCTTTGCCCTGCCCTCATGTCTCCCTTCTTCTAAGGCTTCTGCGGAAGAGAATCCTGCAGCCATTCCTGCCTGCCTGGTCCTGGTCCTTCACCTCCCCCCCTTCCTCACAATCCTGCTAACTGCTCTTCTACGCAGTTGGCTCTGGAAAATGGTTGCTGTGTGCCCTCATTTCTTGCAGAGCCTAGAGATCACAGCTAAGGAGTTTGTGGCTGACTTGCTGAATGTGGCGCCCTTTAAAGCAGATAGTCATGCTTGTGAGAAGTTACTGAAATGGATTGAAGTAAGTGTGAACTATTGATTTGCTTCCTTTTGTAGTGGAGGACAGGGACTGCTGCTGACCCAGAAAGACCAGGCTCTCACTGCTTGCTTTGTGACTTCCTCCATTTGATTGAACAGAAGGGCTGTGGGGGGGGGGAGGGAAGGGAGAGCCTCAGAACCCACAGTGTCAGCTTGGATAACAGGTTAATGTTTGAGGAGAGCTGAGTGAAATTTGCAGGCATAGGAGCTCATTCTGAGGATATGAACTCTGCCAAATTGGTTCAGGATTTCACTTTTACTGAGTGCTTACTTTCTACTGTGAGTGTTCTTTAAAAGACAGCATCAACAAATGTATGTCACTTTTATTTCTTAGAAGAATTGGGTGAAATTTGAAAGTCTAAATGTCAGGTAAATGGGTGCAGGGTTTTTTATTTTGGCAAGGGGAACCTGTAAAGTTTCTTTTTTTAAGGATCCCTTTAGCCTATGGGGCCCTCACACCTCCTTCTCAAAGCCCAGTGCCTTGCTTACCTGGTTTTGGGAAGGTGGCATGAGGGCTGGGGTGTGTGTCAAATGTTGCTGAGGGCCACCAAAAAAAGCCTCAAGGGCCGTGTGTTGGACCGCCGTGCACTAGCTAGTGGAACAGGTGGAGAAGGTGGCCAGTAAGCCTGTTGTTCTGCTGGACCATCCTCATCCAGGGGTGTCAGGAGGACCTGGCCCAAGCTATCCTAGGTACACCTCTCTTGTCCACTAACCAGTGTTCCTGGGGAGATGCTGTGGAGGGCAGACATTGGTTCAGGAAGTAGGGACAGACACCATCTCCCTGTTAGTTGTGATCCTCAAGCTGTTCTTGGAGCCACAGAGCCCTTGAATGCTGCCAAAGCCAGCCACAAAGAGCAGAAAAACAGCTTGAGATTTGTTTTTTCTGTGACCCTCCCAACAGCATTTGTGATTGGAAGTAAAAAATAGCTCCAGTAAAAGCGTTTCCCAATTCAAAACAGAACTGCATATCGATTCCTCTCCCTTACCCCTCCACCCTCTCTAGCATTTCCCATTTTTGCAGACGTTGAGGTACAAAATGTATCAGATTAGTTGGATGGGATTTGTGCCTCTTGGATTTGTGCCTCTTTGAAGATGTTTGCGCACAATTACTAAATTGCATTCAACCTTTTCATGCCCGAGTCCATCTTTAATCCTGACCTGCAGTGGAGGGAGTAACTTCTAAATTTTAAATATGTGTCTCCTGAGGCGTTTGGGTGGCCTTCTATCTGGACACACACACTTCAGCCAGTGATGGACTTTGCGCTCTCAAATTTCAGTGGCACCCTGTGTGACACTAAAAATCACTGACCCCCCCCCCCACCTCACACGCTCTGTTCTACAGCATTGTTGTGGCGCCCCCTGCAGCATGGCTGAACTGGTTGTGCTACCCTAAAAGCGCCTCTGCTTCAGCTCTGAGTGTTTGGCAGCTGGTTCAACAACTTAACCCTGAAGGGAGAATGTCATTGCCACTCCTTGAACTGTTGCTAGCCTATTTGTTTTTCCCTTTCAGTTTACTCTGCCATTTGCCTGGAAGTACAGTTGCTGCATTGACCTGCTGATAAAAAAAGGTTACTTTCAATCACTCTCTCATTTTGTCATAGGGAAATATTTACAGAAACCTTAATAAAACTGAAATCCTTTGTTTCCTCCGTCCAGATAAATTGGCTGCTCCCTTCATGTGTATCTATTTAACTGGCAACAGGAGCCATGTAGAAACTTAGTGGGGGTATTAAAGTGGCACACAGGGAGAAGTGCTAAATTCTCTGCCCACAGAGCAGGGGCCTTCATTTGCCTGCGCTGCTGTCTGAAGTGATACAGTTCTGAATTCTACCTTAGTGAGTTGCTCTGTGTAATGTGTGAAAGGGGCCCAAAAGAGACAGCGTATAAGTTCTCCCCTCCTACTTGCAGCAGGATGCAGGGCAGACAGCATCCCTCCAGCAAGCCCCCAAGTCCCATATTTCCTCAAAAAGGGGCAGCTTGCTCTCTTGCCTGGGTGAGCCTGCTGCAAAGAGGCCACCTGCACCCCTCTGGCTTCTCCTGCTTCATGGGAGCCTTCCAAGGCACAGGTAGGGCCTCATGGTGGAGTCTCTTTCAGCATCCCCGCTCTGGCCTGTCCCCTTGACAGTCTTACAGGGCAGAGCTGCAGCACACTTGGCCTGATGTCACAACTGGCCACCTGTTTGGGTGTCTTTCTAGCTGGACTGATTACGACACATGCACACCTTTCACACAAGGGCTTTACTCTGGAATTTCCCTTTCACTTTTATAGGGTATACACATGGCTTTGTAATGAATTTGCTAGCTTGCTGTGTTCAGTGTCTTTATTTATTTCATTAATGGATCACTCCTGAAATGATTGAACAATAAAAACACAACCCATAAATACCTATATAAGAAACAAGTTCAGGTCCAATGCATATGCAGACTGGGATAAAAATGTTCTCTTGAAAGGCTTGTTGGAAAAGGAAGGGAAAGGAACTTACTCGGAAGTAAGTTCAGCTGACTGTAATGGGACTTACTCCCAGTGTGTACATAAGGGTTGCAGCTGAAGCTTCTTCTCAGAGTGGATAGGTGTTCCTTTTCTTCTCTTTCTTCCCCGCACCCCTGAACATCAGTCAAACCCAAGCCACCCACTGGCAGAAATCCTGGCTCCTGCTGCATAAGCTATTTCCATAGATGGTTTTGTAAGGGGTTTAGAGAATCAACTGAAAGGAACGGTCCAGGCAGGGCTCTGGTATGTTTTTTTAACATTGCATTTATTATTTGCACAGTTTAAATATTATAATATAATAAAGAAGATGTTTCATAATAATTGCACTTTCAGAGAAGCCTCCCTACAGCCAACCTGTGATACCTATTTTTGCTGCTGCCCAGTCAACCTGGGTTTGAAGTACTGAGGAGCAGGAGCAAGGCAGGGAAGGATGTTTCAAAATATTTTCCTCTCGCTCTCTTTCCCATTTTGTTTTTGCAAACTTAGGGAGGGGAAATAGTTTTGCTCAGTCTTTCGTGTGTGTTGATGAACAGCCATCAGCCTTGTTGGGCTAAATTAATTTTTATATCACACGTCAGCAGACTCAAAACCACTTAAACTTGAGCAAAGCCACTTCACTTTCCTTTCAGTTCACATAAAAAATAAAGAGTTGAGTTTAAAATGCTGTTCTTCCTCTATTGTACAGATGCTTTCATAATGTTGAAATATCTCTACCCATATGGAATTGCAAAAGCAAAATTAGTCAGATCTTGTGATGACAATAGTCAAAAGCTCTTAGAAATGATCACATGCCATCAAGCTAAAATGTACTGTAAGAAACAACTTTTATTAAGTAATTCAGTCAAACTTTGAACATAACATTGGTGCCAGGCAGGCATACATTAAGGATTTTTTTCCAGCAATGAAAAAACTGCCCAGCACAAGTAATTCCAGATACTGATTCATCCAAAATTGATCCCAGGCTTCCTCCAGTTTTCTGGGAAATGCTTTGTTTATAAAAGTCAAAGTTATATTAACCAAGAAACATTACTTGGAAGTTTCTAAAGTCATCCCTTTCCAGCTGTGCTGCAGGTGATATTCTACCAAAGAGCGTTGGTATTCCATTCTTTGTGGGGAGTGGGCTGAATAAATTCAGTTCAATAAATAAATGTAAAATAAGGGTTATATTTACAGCTCATGGGTTTAAAATGAAATGGGAATATGGGTAGTAAATGGGAGGCAAGGGAGAGGCACTTGTGGACTAAAGCCAGAAGCAGAAGCACAACAGCAGAGAACTGTGTGGCACACAATTCCAGTACTGCCTGGCTTCCAGATACTTTAGGTTCAGAAAATTGCCAATACTTCCTCAGCTAGGTTGGCAGAAATGGCTTAGAGTCAGAACTGCCTCTACTAGCAATGACCTGTTCCTGACTTGCCTTGGCAAGTGCATTATTTTTTCCCCTTAAGAAGTCAAAAGAGGCTGACCACTGTCCCTTGGGTCGGATCCCAGCTGGAGGTTCAGAAATGCTTAACAGCTTGGTCTACACATGAAGCAGAATAAGATATAACACTTCAGATAGCAAATGAGAACTCCCATTTTAGAATGCTCCCCTAATGGGAAAGCTCCCTGCGGGTTAGAAACTAGCACACCAGGAAGAAAACTCTATGATTAGGTTCTTACCTGCTGTGCTAGCTTTCTATGTTCATGGACTATTTTTGTGCAAAATTCAATAAATGTTAAAATGTTTTTCTCTTACTTGCCCTCTGCAATGTCATTGCCCATTCTGATGCCTCTGGATTTCACCCCCTCATTCCACTGCATATTCAGACCCCCACCTCCTGTAAGTGCTGTCCCATGGATTAATTTAGTTTCCTAACAATGAACAGAAAGAAACAACTCTTCTAGTGACAACTTGGCTCTGAGGCACCTGTGGAATCTGCTAATGAAGCAATTAGTGGTAAGAACAAGGAAATAAATTATCTCAAGACCAGGCAAACCTATACAAAGAACTGGCCTGGATAACAAAGGAGGTTACTCTTTTTTCAAAAAATAAATACTTTGTTTCTTTATTCTGCCCTTTGGAAAAGTTTTTTTTCCTAAATGTGCAGCTTGTGGAACAAAGCAAGTCAACTGTAAAAAAGACAAGTGACCAGCCAACATCTATCTCTCTGATCCATACCCTCAACGTACAGCTGTTTCTCTATCCGTGGCCACATCAGGACCACCAAAACTTGACAACTCTCCCCCTAAACCCCCTCCCTCAACAATGGCGCCCAAACCTTTCACTGCTGCTGCTCACTGGGCTGCCTTGTAAAACAGCAGCAGAAGGCAGCAGGAACTCACACCTGCACTGGGGGCACTCAACCCACTCCACAATTCAGTCACACAAACAAAGGCATTTTCATGTCCAGTGCTGTGGCCCAGTCTAGTTAATTGCTCAGTATTCTCCACTACTATTATGGGCTCCTGGGTGCTGTGTGGGGACATACACAGGTTCCTTCTTCTTGTCTCCTGAGAAACATCACGGAAACCAGCGTTTAGACCTGCAAAACAGCATCATCCATGATCAGGGGACTCTGGGAGATTCTTACATACATCCATGGTGAAAGGAAGGACTGGCTCCCCCCCCCCGCCCCCAATCCTGCTTAGTGTGGGCCAGAGGAACAGCATGTGCCACAAGCACCTGCAAACCAAGGATCCTGCCCACCCCACCCTGCCCAGGGGCTGGATCCACCTCCCATCAACTCCAGCCAAGAATGATGAGAACTGATAGTTCAGGCGCATCCCAAGGGCCACCTGTATTCCACTAAGGAAAACTCCCAGTCTCCCAACCCCAACTGCTGATTTCTAAAGTGGGGCCTCACACACTTCGTTTTACTGAAATGGCTCAAGTTGGCTTCCCATGGTCTGTTGGAAGGATAGAGTGTCAAGGCCACAGACAGGGCTGAGGTTCCCTGAGCAAGGCAGGGAGGACTAGTGATTCTATGGCCTGGATCCCTTGGGCACATTGGCAAGGTCCTGTCCACTTACCGCTGAAACATACTGGCTTTTGGGGAAACAGGTTTTCTGCTCTGTGGGGGAGGGAAAAGCAGAGCCTTCGGGGATGGGGAGGGGTGAGCCAAGGTCTTCACAGAAGCTCTCCTGGGGAGCGCTGGATACACAGCCACTGTCGGAGCCACTGGAGCCGCTCCTGGACATGCATTGGGAGGAGGATTCTGAGCTCTCAGTCGCTGGGGACAAAAAGAAGAAATTCAGCCACTAGACAAAAGAGTCCATCAGGGGTAGAAGTATATCCCAGCCAGATGTGTAAGAAACTGCAGCCCCACTCAGCTTCTGGGGAGCAGACACAGCAATGCTCTAAACACTTCCAACCTTTCCACGTCCTAGTTTAGGCCACATTCTGACTGTCCATCCCATGCTCAATGACTAGCTTATGATCTATACCAGGCTCTCCTCTTGGACTGCTTGCCCCCATTTCTAAGGTTTATAGAGCCCTCCCTTTCTGCTCAGTGTCCTTAGGAACTACAGCAGCTGGAACTGGGGAACCATCACAAAACAGCAAGTAAGTGCACAGGGGGAGGATAGCTTGCAAGAGGGCCAGAAAGTTAAGTTGCTCATAGTTTGAGTGAGTGATGCAGCCATGGACTGAAAGTGAGAGTCTAGAATCTCTCCCCCCCCCCCATTCTGCCAAGCCAAGCAGCCATCTGCAACACACAATGGTTTTAGAAACTGCCCCCAGAGAACAAGGATGGTTTCTGAACTGGGGCTGAGAGAGACAGGTCATACGTACTCATGGAAGGCTGGCTGCTGGTCTCGTTCTCCATTTCATCCTCCTCTATGCATGTGCCCGCATCCAAGGAGTGGCTGGTCGAGAGCATGCTGGGCAGGAGAGACTGGTTCAGGTACATGTGCAAGTTGAGAGGCCCAAGCACTGTGCAGGAGGAGGATGGGCTGCCAGCAGGCAGTGGTGTTTGCGACCTCTTGTAAGGGTTGGCGTGGTCAAACAGAGAGACAGCAATAGAAGCCCGAGTCCTGGCTCCTGCCACAGAGAAAAAAAGGGGGGAAGCAAGTCATGAAGAGCTGGATAGCAGCTGCGTGGGTCCTTGAGGGGGGCTGGGGTGTGAGAGGGTTGGGTAGACTTACCCCTGCCTTTCATGATGTAATCAATGGCACGGTCATGGATGGCAGCTTCACTCGGCTTGATGTCCAGGAAAGGCTTGTTCCCCACACCCATGGATACCATCTCCTGCATGCGGATCTCTGGGGGTGACAACAGCCATGAGGAACATGCCTAGCCTCACAAAAAAGTAGCTCTGTGAGTTCTCAGGGCCACCAAGCCCAGCCTCGGTCTCTGGCAAGACAAGCAGATTTCTGGTAGAATGGGCAACTTAGATCAAACTTGGTGCAACAGGTCACATAGCTTGGCTGCCTCTGGAGAAGCAGCTCTGGGCACAAGGAGTCCTAAAGGACAAAGCAACCGCCAGACCAAGAAGCTCGTCCCAGGCAGTTGTCAATGCTCTAGTTAATCTCTCCCGAGAGTCATCTTGCTGGCATCTCCCAGGTATTACATGTTAGCCAGGGAAAAAACAACTGCTGGTAGTATTGGGGAGGGTCACCTGGTGCAGTGAAGTCCAGGGCTCCTGGGCCTTGCCTAGCTGGCACTTGCAGCTCTCCTCCCTTCTGCATATGGCACGACAAACTGCCCCCTCTCTCTCAGACACCAGACAGAGCACCTCTATTTCGTGTGACCAGTCACTCTAGTGGGAGTGGGGGCTTCCATGGAGAATCCCAGGAACCAATGACCTACTTTATTTCTGCAACTGTCATGCCCAGAGAAGAACCTGGAGGCCCTATCCAACAAGCTGCCTGTGCCGCCCCTGCTGTTGCTTCCATGAGCCACTCATTCTGACAGAAAGGATTCAATGGTCCCACAGAGAAGAGGGTGCCTGGGCTTTACTGATGCCAACCTTTATTGCGGGCAGCCTGCTCCCACAGGATCTTGGTAATGTCACTGGTCCAGGCCAGCTTGGTCTCGGGGCTACTGGCCTGCAGGACGTAGGTGTCACTCGATTTCCGCCTTCTAAACCAGATCTCAAAACGCAGCCCACTCTCGCCGGAGTTCTCAGTCAAGCCAATGTCTGCTGTCTGCAGGGACAGAGCAAGTGAGTCAGCAAGCCAGGAGGCAATTGGGGTCACATGCTGGGCTGAGGGTATACATGGTGAGGCAGAGGCGGCTCCTGAGCTGCTGCCATGATGATCCACCTCAGTGGTGTGGTGTGATTTAGTGCTTACAAATGGGAAAGAGGTTCACTCTGAAAAGTTCAGCCTTGGTAAGCTTGACAGGGAAGGTGACGTAAGATGCACTTGGGAACATGAAGGTGTGAAAGCCCTGCCCTCCAACTCACACAGCCCACAAGCCGCACGTGGGCTCCAGAAAAACCCTAGTGCCACTGCCTACTGGCTAGCTGAGCATCTGGTTGCAATGCATGCACACACCTTGATGTATCAAAAATCGTGCAGGTCTGCCTGAGGCAGCTGATAAAACTGGCTGCCTGAATGTGTGACATCGTGCTTCCCCCAAGTTTTCTCTTGCACAGCCTGTGAAGAAGGCATCCCCCTCCCTATCTGGTGCCATTTTAGTTTCTTGGAGAGGCAGCAGCACTCGCAAGCAGCAGTGGGCAGCCTTACCTTAAAGGAGCGCTTGTAGATGTAGACATCCAGCCCCCCCTCAACCCGCTTGGGCTTGCTGAAAAGGATCAGGTCTTCGAAGAGAAAGACATGGCGCTGGCACTTCCTGCGGCCCAGACAGATGCTGAACTCATCCTGGCGCACCAGCTGCCCCTGCTCCTTGAGGTTCACCTGGGCACAGAAACCATTCATTCATTTGCAAAAAGGTCTGGACTGGCAACATTGGGGGGATGATGTCAGTTGTACACGGGAGTAGAGGACTGCGGGCCACAGGGACAAGCAGCAGGTGCCCTGTCGCCAAGGGCAGCCTGACAGGCCTCTGATGCCAGAGTCCCTCTTCCTCCTGCCCAGAGCAGTCAGTTTCTAGCCTGCCTTGCACTCCAGGATGTGAGACTGCTGCACCAAGATCCCTTTTCATGGGATCAAGGAGATGCAGAGGCAGCCAGGAGCTCAGCTGGTGCTGTTCCTGGCAGGAATTCGCTCCTCTCCCCTGCCCCCTCCTCCTCCCAGCCCACTCACATCACAGTCCCGGATGGCATCCATGGCCAGGAGGTCGTTGCCGTGACGCAGCTGGAAGCGCACCATCTCCTCGGCGGCTTGCAGGTAGGCCAGCTCCTGCTCCTGAGCCTCCCCACACTGCTTGATCAGGTCCTTCAGGAGTAGGGCGTACTTGCTCATGCGCTGGATGGGCTTCAGCAGGTAGGAGGCCAGGTCCATCTTGTCCCCCAGCTGCATCTGCTTGAGCTGGAGGCCAGAGCGGGAGAGCGGAGCTGAGTGGCTGGAGCCAGAGAAAGACCAAGGGCCGCTCCACTCTAGTCCAACGCCTGGAAGGGGTTGCTGGGAGGGGGCAGGACTTACCCTGAAAAAAGAGTTCCCACGGCTGGCCAGGAGCGAGTCAGACTTGGGCTTGTTTTTGCTGTAGAGAGCATACATCCCAAACTGATCTTTCTGCAAAAAGGGTTAGAAGCACACAGGCCCCCCACAAAGGGAGGCCACAGACTCTGTCAAGGGATTGGCCACAAGCACACAGGCACAAAATACAGAGCTTGGGCCTCAAGGAGAGTAGAGCGCTGCCACTACAAAAGCCTGCAGACCTTCATGCTTCCAAAGGTGATGGCAGGCCCAGGCTAGGCCATGTCCAGAGAAGACAGTGGAGGCCCCATCCTGGAGGCCTTCAGCTTGTGCTCCTGCTGACTCTCCTTTATCCTGTTCCCCTTTGCAAAATCCTCTCAGCAGGCCTTGTTCGTCTGCCTGACCACCTCTCCCTCTCCCTCCCGCTCCTGCAGTGGTCCTTGGGCCTAGAGCCAGAAACACTGGTGTTGTGGACGGGCATTTCAAGGGCATTTCCCTTTGGGAGCCCTAATCCTTACCCTGAGGCCTGCCTGCCCACCTACCAAAGTTCCCTGCAACCAGCCCCTCCCCAGCCCTGCCCGAGTTTCTCCAGGCCCCTTACATGTCTCAGGAAGCAGTGGCTGACCCGCAGCGGGTGGTTACAGCAGTTCTCCAGTTCCCGCAGGAAGTACTGGCTGTGGAAGTCGTAGAGCTTCTCCAGGTTCCCAAAAATGACGCTCCGCTTCCCCCGCAGGTCTTGGGGCAGGTCCAGTCGCTCCATCTCAGGGAAGTAGCTCTCAATGATGTAGCGCAAGGACCGGACGTACTCCTGCTCAGTCATCACCATCTCCTCAATGATGTGCCGCAGTTTGCTGCAAGAGAGGAAGCCAGGACCAAAGTTGGAGGATGGTGAGAAGACGCCTTGATTCTTCGAGGTCTGTGGAGCCAGAGGGAGAGCCTACCAGCTTGCTTGGAAAAACAAGCTCTTCCCCAATGGCTGCAGATAAAAACACATCCCTGAAGCATTTTAAATTTGCATCTGCCCAAAAAGATGTCTCTCCAACCCCACCAGTTTCTTCTTGCCTTTTTGAACAGTGCTCCATGCTTAAGCTGCCAACTGCTCTGCCAGCTGACTCCCCCTGCTGATCCATTCTCCCTCCCCAGAATTAAATAACAGGGAACATCTACGCTACAAACTTATGCTGGTGCTACTCCACTTTAACTGCCCGGCTGTAGATTGTTGACAAGCTGAGAACACCCACCTCCCTGAATGAGGAGTCCCAAAGGGACTGGCTGTTAAACAGGCTTCTGACTGGATCTGCCCACAGCCCCACTTGTTAGCAGGTGATACTCCAACCTCATCCATACCTACCTGCCCAAGCTCTTTGCCTCTGGTATGGAGAGGCTGATCCTCTGCTCCGCTTGCAAGCCGCCAGGTGCCCAACTGGTTGGGCCAAGGTGTTGCCGGGCCACATGCTCAGTACTGCTCACTTCCAGCCCCTTGATGAAGACGCCGGTGTTGCCGTAACGGGCTGGCTCACTCAGAGTCCGCTGGCAGCCAGAGCGCAGTCCCTCTGTGCAGGGCAGGTCAAAACTCTGGGCCTTCCTCAGGGGCCTTTTGGGGAACGGCTGCTGGCTAGAGGCTGGGGTGGAGGGGCGGGAGGGTCTAGCCTCCAGGACTTCCACAATGCTCTCCAGGGTGACCTTCTCCTTCTTAGAAGCCTCTGGAATGACCTGGCTTGGGAGCACAACCTGCTCCCCAGTCCACCCAGGGAGACGGAAGGGGAGTGGCCCCTCCAAAGGCAGCCTGCCCTCCTGGCTGAGCTCTCCCTCAGGCGATGGCTTCAAGTCAGGAGGGCACAGAGAACTCTTGGTCCTCAGGGCAGCTTCCAGCTTCATCTCAAAGCCCAGCATGGTCTCCTGGCACTTGGACCAGGCTAGCTGCCATTGCTTCAGGGCACGGCTGCTCTTCAGCTGGCATGCCAGCTCCTTCATCTCCTGGAATCTGGCACTACTGATTTCTGGGTGCTGTCTCTTGTAACTCTCCAGGCTCCTGAGAGCCGAAGCACAATCCTCAAGGGAGCTGCCCTCCTCTGTGCTGATGCTGGAAAGGTGGCGCATGCCCTCCAATGCCCATTCGTAGGCCTGTAGGGGTGGGACAAGGAAAAAGCGATCAGTGGAGGGAGGGTGGGTGGGGTCCACAGACCTCTGCAGCTAGGCCACAACAAGAGGCTCTCTATCTGAGGCTAGGCCCTGCCACCAGCCTGACTGACTGCCAAGCACGGCTGCCAGGCTGCGATGGAGGCTGCAGCAGCTTGGCTTGCTCAGGCCCTTCCCAGGAAATGCGGCGCTTGGAGCTGTCTGGGGAAGGCCCTCCTCTCCTCTGTCCACAGTCTGCAAGCCACATCAAGCTTTTCCATGTGCCTTCCTTTGCCCCCCCACCCCACCTTTTCTCTCCTGCTCCATTTTCATCTTTTTCTCTAGAATCTTGTGTGCGCAATCATGTGTGTCAAGTATCACATGGACGGCTAGGACTGGGGCACTGGCTGACTCGTAGACAGCAAAGACACAAGACTGGAAAAGGCCCTCAAGCAAAGTGCTGGGGGTGCATTGGCCTGCTGCCTGTAGTGGGAAGATCAATGTGACAGGATCAGTCCCAAAATGCCCCACACCCACCAATACTCTGCCCAACAATAGATTTGTGGGGAGTTATTCCAGAGAGGTATCCCCCTCTTCCACCACCACCACCAAGAAAGCAGTATGTGTTGGGGGGGTGTAGTCAGAGGGAGCCACCAGAGGGCGCCTTGTGTGTATAGAATCCTCCCAGGGGTCAGCAACCTTTTTCAGCCGTGGGCTGGTGGGCCAGACTATATTTGGGGGGGGGGGAATGAACGGATTCCTATGCCCCACAAATAACCCAGAGATGCATTTTAAATAAAAGCACACATTCTACTCATGTCAAAACACGCTGATTCCTGGACCATCCGCGGGCCAGATTTAGAAGGCGAGTGGGCTGCATCTGGCCCACGGGCCTTAGGTTGCCTACCCCTGCCTCAGCCCCAAACTGAAAACAACTGTCCCCAGAGGGAATGTGGAGAGTTCTGGCAGATCTGGAGTAGGGCTAGGGCTAAGCCAAAGGAGGGATGCAGCCTGAAGGAATGGCACAAGTGGGCAAGCTGTGAATGCAGAACATGACCCCCTGCACGCCGCAATTTGGACATAACTGCATTGGAACAAAGATTGCTCCTGCAACCAACTCCGAAGTGAGAGCTAGTGCAGAACATTGCCTCACATCCCAGTAAAAGTGACCCCCTTTTGTCAATTTCCAAGAAAGGCTTTTGGAGGCTCATGATGGTGAGAAATGCAGTAGCCTATGGCTGTCTCTTCTGCTTCAGTGCGGCCTCTCCCACGTCCATTCAAATGATTGGCTTCGTTGTTCCTCACCCCCTCTCCCAGGTTAGGCCTGGTTGGTTCTAGTCTGGACCAGATTCTGAATAAATGTAAGTGGGAGATGGAAACAGAGCACAGTGCGGCCAAAGCCTGCCAGAAACAAAGTAAGGAGTGCTGAGCAGGGCTTAGGTCCTCATGAATGCCATCTTGGTTGCCAGACTGTAGTGGGTATTTTGGGAGGATGGGAGTGCATTCTGTAGCATATGTGGAGAGTCCACGTATTATTCCACTTTATTAACTGTTCTGTAACGCTTTCCCAAGTGTTGCTTTGGTACTGTTGTCTAGAGGGCAGCACTGCAAAAGTAGATCAGAAACGCCCCCACCCAGAACATTTGTGTCACAAGATTTCCACAGGAAGCTACAGGGCATACTGAGCAGTCTGCCCACCTCAAAACTTTTGCAGGAGCAAACAGCACTGAAAGTGTGATCGCATATACCGCCCCGCCCCCACCCTGAACACAATAGAGCTCATAAATGTAGAGCTTAAAGGATGCAGTGGGGAGGGGGGGTCCATAATCTCCCAGCCAGTGGCTGGCCTTTACAGCCTGAGACAGCATCCCACACAAGGGACTAATAAAACATGGCCTACAAGAGAAAGTGCCTTCATGAAAGAACTCTGCATATCCTTGGTATGTCCAGTCCTGTGCTCACAATACTGGTCCCACTGCAGACATGCAGAGAACTCCAAGGCCAGCCCCCAAGTGGGGGGGGGGTTGTGGGCTGAAAAGAAGAGCAGATGCCAAGAGTCTGGTGTCTGCCACTTTGAACAGAGCAGGCTGAGCAGGGGATGTGTCCAGGCTCCCTCATTAGACATGCATTTCCAGCTGGGCCTGGAAAATCATCTGCAAGCCCAGGCTGCATCTGCAACTCTGATGCTCCCTGTCTCCAGTTTCCGTGGCACAAAAGAGATAAGAATCACAGAGTTGGAAGGGATCCTGAGGGTCATCAAATCCAACCCACTGCAATGCAGTAATCACAGCTAGATAATTCCTGACAGACGGCCACCCAACCTCTGTTTAAAAAGCTCCAGTGAAGGAGAGTCTACCATCCGAGGCAGCCTGTTTCTCTGTTGGACAGCTCTTACTGTTAGACCATTTTTCCTAATGTTTAGTTGGGAGGAGGAAGGTGAAGAGGATGTGAGGTCAGCAGCCCTTAGAGTAGCAGTTTAACACAGAAGCAGGATCAACAGGTCAGCACAAGGACAGCCTAGGAAGTTTTTGTGGTCCCCATCCTCTCCTTTTACTCATGCAGATACACCAGCAAACAGAGTTCCACACTGATACTTCACCCAAAGGCCTCCTTATATTTTTACTTATTAACAAAGACAATGCTTGGCTAGGAAATATTTTTAGTATCTATATACTTGGTGCAAAAGAAAGCGCAGATAGCCTGCCCTGAGCCTTTCATGTTGAGACAGAGGGAACACCTGTGGACCTCCAGAAGTTGTTGGGCTGCAGGCCCCAGCGCCATCTCTGATCATTGGCCATGCAACATCTGGAAGGTCACAAGTTCCCCACCCCTAATTTCAAGGGAGAGCATTTTCTATCAGTCAAAGTTGGGATGATTGTTCCTGGGTGCCAGCTGCCTCTCCCTCTTTGCCTTCCCTCATCACAGACAAGAAATTGACCAGCCAAGAAAAAAGGCAAGAGTTTGGGGAAAAAAAGTGGGGGGAGGCCTTCCCGCATCCTGGGTGAACTCTACACTCCCCCAAAGACAACAAGCCCCTCTGCTTCCTATTTGGGTTAACTTTGCATGGGAGGCTGCGTCTCCTTTCTTTTCTTCTCCTACTGACACCCGCAAGCAGATAGAGAGAAAAATGGTATCCCCTCAGAAATGAACCCCCTGCAAGACAAAGGAAAGAAGCTCCAGCATACCTTCATCCTTCTGCCAAGAGGCTCTGTAGCACAGAGTGAATCACCAAAAGCGCAAAGCCCAATGGAAGTCCCGCTCTTGCCTCCTCTGCAGCCAAAGCCAAAGCCAATCCCAAAAGTAACCAATGAGGGGGCTCCAGTCAAAGAGCCAGCCTATTCACAGGCAAATGCTCCCTGCTGAAGTGCCAGATGGAAGAAGGGGGCAGGTGGGGGTGCTGGAGAAAAGGGTTGGAGTCAGCACAAGAGTGGGGGGAGGAGGAGAGGCTCCAGGGCCTGTGAGGGACAGCACTCCATTACTGCGCCTAAGCAAAAAAGCTCTTACAGAGACAGGCACCAAAACAACCCAAACACCCCCAACCCACCTCCTCACAGGGGTGCCTGGTGCTCTTTTGTCCTTGCTTATAGGAGATACACAGTTTCCCATTCTTTCCAGGAACTTAGAACAACTACTATTATAACCTACCCCCAACCTGAGGAATTTGAACTGCTTGCCGACCAGTGGTGGCTTGTACAGGTGAATGAGTTGCCACAGATCAAACTTTACTGGCAGGACTCAAATGCCATCACTTTCAACAAAGGCAGTTAGTTCACACATTCAGCCAAGAAGAATCAAGCCTCTGTGAGTGACATATGCATTTCCATGACTGGAATTAGGAACTATGGAATGTAACCTGTGATTCTTTGGCAAAGAATGTTGCTTTTTCTTTTTTAAGTACAGAAATTAGGACTGTTTTCTGAGAAGCCTCAAAGCCACCCAGCCACTTGCCAAGACACAGAATATGACCTCTTGTCCCAAATCTCTCTTGAAGCAGGGAAGGGGCGTCAGCTGCCTGACTTTTGTTGAACCTGTTGGAAGTGCTGGGATGCAACTCAGCTTATTAAGGCCAGTAAGATGGCATGGGTATGGGTTCGTCCACACTTCTGCTTGTCCTGTGTCTAGACAGTCCAAGTGATTTTCTGATTGTCTCCGGCTTTCTAGGCACAGGTCGTAGCTGTTTTGCCTTTGTCCTGCTTCATTCCTCTGGAAAGCCCGCTCTTTCGCACAAAATTGGAACAAAGAGCAATGTGCAGAAAACCCAGTTGCCCTTTGTTCTGGTTCAGTGCTAAGCCACAGGTTTTTGCAGGGGAAAGTGGCAGGTCAAAGGAAGTGTAAATGAGCCCTTAGGAAAGAGTTCCCAATTCCAGCTATCAAGCATGCATGTCCTATAATAAACATAGCTCTCTTATTTTCATACTCAAAGTCTCGCTGTGATTGCTTTCAGGCTAAAAAGCATCCAAACAAGGATCCATGACTAAGCTCAACTTCTGCTGTGGCAAATAAATGCCGTATGCTAAGACACCGAGAGAGAGAGTGCAAGCCACAGCATGGCAGTGAATCTGAACAGAAGTTACATTAGGGGACATCTGTCTCCCTCTACAGAACTCACCTGGTCAAAGAATTCATACAGCTTGATGGTCTGGCCTATCCGGCTCCTGCTGGCCTCCAGTTGGTTGCAGAACCTCTGGAACTGGGTTCTGTACATCTGCAACTTGACACGACACCCTGTGTGCAGCTCAGCAGAAGAAGCATCTTCCCACTTGTTCATCTCTCTCAGAGATTCCCAACCCCTTCGGCAATATTCCTGGAAACAAAGCCCAACAGCAAATCATTGCATCGCCTCTGGCGGATACATGCAGCTTCTCCTGGTGTTGCAAAGATCCTGAAGGCTGATTAAGCTGACTATTCCAATGTGGTCCTGGGACCTTTCTTGGCATGAGGACCAGCCCTGGTCATATAGGCCTGCCTGGTGGAATCATCATGACTCACCAACCTCTGGAAAGGCTGTAAAATGTGGCCAAAGACCAGGTGGGTTGAGCTGAGGGGGTCTCAACATGGGACAGAGATGCATGAAAGTGGCCTTTCCAGACTACAACTCCCAACAGCCCTAGATGTCCAAGATCAGGGATGATGGAAGTTGTAGTCCTGAAGATCAGGGGAGCACTATGGGCCCTTTGCCTAGCAATGTGCATGTGTGTGGAGGACTGGGGGTACATGACAAAGAAAAATAAGAGGCAGCCAGTGTGTATATCCCACAGCACTGCAGGCAAGAAATGTTCCTGCCAAAATCCATCTCATCTTTCCTCCTCACAAGAAGCTAAGCCACCCAGGCATAGGGCCTGCAAATGCAGGGGAAACCTCCATTCCTGAATAGAGACGAGAGCTGTCCCCAAGACATTTTTCACTGCCTCGCTTGCTCTGTTCTCCTAGTGCTGGCTTGGCTGCCCCACAGCTCCAAGTTCTGCTGCACTTCAGCCCCAGTTCCTAGTTTCCCCGCTAGGGGGAAGTCTTTTGAAGGTTTCAATCCCTCCTTAACGTACTTCTCATTTCCCTTTCAGAAGACTATTTGCAAGTATTCGATAGCTGGTTTTTTTCTTGCTCTCAGGGGTTAATGTTGGAGAGACAAGTTACTAAGGGTGTAAGGTAAAAAGGTAAAGGACCCCTGGATGGTTAAGTACAGTCAAAGGCGACTAAGGGTGTAACTGGCCTGCTCTAACAGTAGGTGGTGATGTAACCTCTCTTATCACTTGGCTAGAGTGCATAGTTTCCTCTATATTGTTCAAACGTCCTCTCTAACGTCTTATTACTGTTTCTCCTGCTGAATCTAGCTGCGCAGCATTGCTTACCGTTGCTTGCACAGCTGCTTACTCTTACTGTATTTTTTTTCTCAGTTCTACTAGAAGTTAGAATGTTTGTCAAAATCTCATGACATTCACAACAGCCCTTTTAACTGCTGCCAAGAGTCTTCAGTGCCATCGCAAGCAAAATCTCTGAGAACACTGCAATACAAACTGGAGTAAGGGAGGGGGAATGGTGTCCTACAACTTCCACTCCAACACTGTTGGAAGGAAAAAAATATGAGTTCTGAGCAGCAATGGAGAAGAAATTTGATTCAGTTGACATTTAAAGCCAAATCAATCATACCTGCAGTTTCCAAATTGTTATGAGAATTGAAACACAGAACAATCCTTTGACATTCACACTTATCTAAATGTTGTGCTGCAGTTCTCCAATCAGTGTTTACATATATGCATATATGAGGAGAAAGGGCACATAAATGTGGACTATATTAGTAAAAAATAACATACAAAAGGGCATTTTGTTAAAAGAAATCGCTCACAAAAATGTGTGCATTAGTCTAAACTGCATTTAATAATGTATTTATTAGGATATATTTGCACTAAATGTTGAAGAATGTCCATTAATATTTTTTTAATGCAAATTGCTGCAGAAATGTGGAGAACTGAATCTGAGATTGGAAAAATGACAAAGTAAGGGCCTGTTCACACTTCCGTTTGCCCTGCGGTTTCTTAGAATTTGCATCAAATCAGTAACACTTGTCCAAAAGCTTTTCATTTATATCCCAATGTAGAAATGCAAAACAAAACAAAACCCCAAAATAAGCCATGCTTTTTATTGCTGTGTTGGAACAAAAGAAAAACCCCTTTAAGCCAAATAGAAATTTGTTCCCCTTCTGATCCAATCCTTTTTTGGGCACCTGAACAGAAAAACACTCATTTTCCCTTGTGGCACATTGTGCGAGTGTTCCTCTTTCGCCTCTTTCAGAGATGCCTCCTTGAAATAGCATGGAGGAAGATGTGGCATGGGAACACAGAATCCCGCACAAAACTTGTGGCAGTACTAATCTGCACTGTGACAAGCAGAAGAACATGGAACAAATGGATGTGCAGATAAACCCTGAGAAAGCTAAAGTGGACAGATCTTTCCATCACTGGTTCTGAGGTATGTATGTGCACATATGCATATAAAAATCAGGAGACTCCCAGTCTCCAGTGAGGACCCACTGCAGTTGCCCATGCAGAGTCCTGCCTGCAGATCCTAAAGTTCACTGAGGCACAACCAATGTACAATGCAAGTTTTCTTTGAGCCAAGGTTCTTCAGGGCTTAGCCCCAGAACCTCTTTTCATGTCACTGCTCAGCCTTGGAATATGATATATTAATGAAAAAGTGTTTGCCTCTAAACAAAGCAGCCAGCCTGTGGATTTGCGTGGAGAGTGTCGGGAGAGGACTTACACTTGCAACGAGCTCAAAGTCTTGGAACTGCCTCTGTGCTTTAAGCAAGACCTCCAAAGAACCATCCAGCTCACTCAGCTCCGTGAGCCGTGTTTGACCAACATTCTCCATCCATCTGCTGACCTGCAAGAGGCAAAAAGGTAGATCAAGGCCAAGAAGAAGCCTCTCCGCCTTCAGAGAGCAAAACCACACACTCCTGTTCCTGGAAAGAATGGGAGTCACCCCGCCCTTTGGTCTACCAGGGAAAGAGTGGTGCCACCTCCACCTCCCACTTAAGGGAATCACCTCTCCTCTCAATCATTTAGCCTTCTAGATTATTATTATTTTTAATCTCTGCCATGTGATTCTGTGCTACTTTCAGATTTTGATCTCTTTTCATGTTGTTTATTTTTATCCTGTTTTGTGTTGTAAGCTGCCTTGAGAACTTGGCTACATAAAAATACTTAGAATGAGTAAATCCATGCTTGTCACGACAGAGGGCGGGCTCTGGAGCTCTTTGCTCAACACTTTTGAGTATGAGGTCTCTTGACTCCAGGGACGGTGCAATTGTGGCACTTCACATTGCTCCTGGAGTTCCTAGATGCTGCTGCTCATGCTCCTAGCACAGTCCTTATATTGTGGACATTTTTGGGAGCCTTACCTGCCAAGCCCCAGGGAAAGGCCTTGTCCCACTGCTCTTCCAATAACAGAAAGCATGAGTCCAAACAGGATGCAGAATGAACATATATCTACCAATCTCTAAAATGCCAGAGCCTTCTTAACAAGTGGTGTTAACCTGCTCCAGTGATGGATCACACCCAATTAACCTCACCCCAGGCTACAAGACTAAGTGGCCAAAGGAGGTGAAAGAAACTCCCATTGGCCCAAGGCCTGCCAATCACCACTATTTCAGCCCCGTCAAGATTTAATTTCAGCCATCCCAGGTGCTGTTTAGTGGACGTTCTGCTTCACTGTCAACACCAACCCCTGAGCCTGACTGTGCATAGTTGGCCAGCACAGCAGTTAAAAGGATTGGGTTGTAAATCCATCTGAGCTGCCAGAAAAATGTCAACAAACCTCCCGGAAGCTTTCTTCAAAGGCTCCAAAGTCTATCACCAGCTCCAGGGCCTGGATGCGCTTGTTTGACATCATCACCAGCTGATGGATGCCCTCGTCCACTCCATTGTAAAGCGCAACAGCTGCCTCCAGCGCATCTCTGAAAGGGAAGCATGGCCCAGGCATCATCAGCTGGAGTTCCAGTTTCTTACAACCTGCTACTGTGGGTACTGCTTAAATCCCTGAGATGCTGTGACTCAAACAAAGGCCCAAGATTCCAGGACATTGGAGGGTGATGGGGTGACAGAGGAGGGCACCAGCTCATTGCACAGCCATGTGGCAGGGCAGAGAACAGATGCCAATGTCCCACTGCCCTCCAAGAGCTTCACTTCCCTTCTGATCAGGATGCACCAAGCAGCTGCTGGTGTCCTCTCTTCTGGTTGGATTTGTGGGAGTGGGAAAGGAAGCTCTCCTTGTGAATGGCTGCATGGCTTGCCAGGCTGCCTCAAAGTTCATTTCACACCCAGCAGCATCTCAGTCTGCCCTGGAAACATCTAAATATCTGAGAACTAGTGTAGGTGGAGAAGGTAGTGTGGACACTTTTTTGATTGCACTGCCACAACTGCTACCACCCCCACCACCCATTACTCCTGCTGACAAGATGACTGGCAAGCTTGCACAGAGACCTTTCCTGGTCCAGAAGCTCATCCAATCAATGAATTCATCTTCCCTTTTCACCCCAATCTGGGGCAAACACAGCCAACGGCTGCCTGTTCTGCTCTGTGCTGTGCAGGAGGCAGCAGTCACAGCCAGCCGAAAGGGGCCTTCCCTAGGCTGTGCTCAAAGCCTTGAAGAAGGATCTGGTAAGCGGAGCAGTGGGGCAAAAAGTTTAGGATGGCAGAGCGCCAGTATGCCTTGCCGCCTGTGCTGAGCTCAGTAAAGGAGGTTACCCCACACATACTTTCCAGATCAAATCACCAGATTCAAGCAGGCCTACAACAAAAAGGAGACGCTTGAAGTGGGTTTAGAGCCTCCCCCTCCCCACCGGAATCTGTTTTCCTTGGCCAATGTTACTTTGTAGGGGGGTGGGGGGAAGGTTCCAACAGCAAGTGCCAACAAATGTCTTGTGTGATTCCAGGGTAATTTTAGACTCCTGTGTCTGAAAGTTGCTTTTGGCAGGACTCCTTTTGGGAGATTTCCTTACCAGGCTGAAGGCTCTTTCTCTCATTGAAGGGCTGGTGGGGGTGCTTGAGAAATAAGGAAACTGAACTCACTCAATTTCAAAAGGAAAATGCAGGCACTCTTAGCGGAAAGAGGAATGTCTTCAAAGCCAGCGTCTCAAATACAGGCCAGCAGGGGGCAAGCCCTTTGTCTTATCACCACTAGCCCTGGCAGGGAGAGCTCTCTGCCCCATGGAAGTTAGTCTTCAGAGTCTTCTGAGCCCACCCACAGTGCCTGAGCATGGCCACAGGCCCTTACAAGGCAAGCCACAGACTGGAAGGAGACCTTCCCAGGCTGAACCAGGTCAGAGCCAAGCGACAGGCAGAGCTAGGCCATCACTCATGCAAAAGCATCAGAGGGAACTGGCAGCCTTAGGACAGCCCAGGTGGGAGCCCAGGCATACAAAGTGGGGGTGATCCAAGTGTTGGCAGAATGGCCTGGAACTCTCTTGAGGGCAGCAGGGTTGTTGCTGCACAGCTTGTTACTTGTCAGCTAAGCGGGGCTTCATCAGCTCTCTTGGGTTCTGAGCTGAAGGTGACTAACCAGGAGATTCCTGCATTGCAGGGGGTTGGACTAGATGACCCCCAGGGTTCCTTTCAACTCTACAATTAAATGATTCTAAAAACAAAGGCTGTTTTAAGGAGGAAGGGCAGGATATAAATTCAATAAATAAATTCAATAAATAAGGTTGCAGTGGATAGCTCAATTAAGATGTCAACCCAGTGTGCGGCCAACAGTGTGAAAAAGGGCTAATTCTATGCTAGGGGTCATTATTAGGAAAGAAATTGGAACTAAAACTGCCAGCATAATAATGCCCCATTATGCAATCCTATAGTGCAACCACACCAGGAAGACTGTGTACATTTCTATTCACCTCACCCCAAAAAGGATATTATAGGGTGTGAAAAGGTTCAAAATGATCAAGAGGGTGGAGCAACTCCCTTATGAGGAAAGGTTACAGCCTTTGGCTTCTGGTTCACTTCCAGGCATCTCCTTCAGCAAAGAAATGTGGAGTCTCTGGTCCGAGGGCCCCCCCCACTCGCTCACAGGACTCTCTCCAGGCCACGCCCCTTCCTGAGCCACACCCACCAGTACTGCTTTTGCCTGAGTAGAATGAACTCATTTAATACCGGTACTTCTTTCTTTGTCTGCATGATGTATGCATGAACAGAAACTAGATGGCTGTATAAAGGTAAAACAAATTCACCCCCATTGCTTTGCCCACTTTTGCCTCTAGTCCCACTCACCACTGTAATGTGGCCTCTGGAAGGTGGCCCAGAAGGGAATGTGGCCCTCTGTCTGAAGAAGATTCCCCATCCCTGCTTTTGGATTCTGATTGCTGGAGGAAAGCCAACCACCTTCCATATGGAAGGGCCCTGAACTTCCGTTCAAGTGTCATGGAAAGTACCGCCAAAGGAAAGCCCTGGCTCATTGCTTGGGTCATTGGAGCTTGCTTACTGCAGACGCCCCAGAGCACTGCTGGAAAAGCGCACTGGTACAAAGAGCTGATTTGGTATTTGCATACTTAAGAAAAGCCTGCTGGATCAGGCCAGTGGCACATCTAGTCCAGCATCCTGTTCTCACAGTGGCCAACCAGATGCCTGTGGGAATCTTGCAAACAAGACCTGAGTGCAACTGGAGTGGAGCTTTACAACAGGCAGAAAGGTAAGGTAAACACAACAAACTGGTTCAACAGCAAGGTAAAGGCAGCCAGGAGCCAAGGTCTTTGTCATGAATCTGAGTAAATCAATAAAGGCAGGGTGACAAGGGACCCCCAAGTCTGTACATGTGATCCTCCCACAGGAGCCAGACGGGTAGGGGAGACCTATTTTGCATTACACTGTTACAGACACAAGAAGCAGCAGGCAATCCATCAAGAACTTTTTTTTTTGCTAGTCCTGTATACTGCTGAAAGCCGATGTTCTTCCTCCCTGTCCCCCTGAGCAGGCATGATCCAGCCCTGCTAGTGGCGAGAGGCCCTTTCTGAAAGCACATCAATAGAAGGACTGGTCTGTGCAGCCACACCCCAAGTTCAGAAGTATTCAAAGTACTAATGTGAGACTAAGGGCTTATCCACACTTCCTCCCCCCACCCCCGCTTTCCCTCAGGAAAACCCATGGTTTAGTGCTGAATTGGAACAAATGGCAATTGGATTTTCTACGGGTTGCTATTTATTCTGATTTAGCACTGAAGAGTGGTTTTCGGGGGCGGGGGGAAGCAATGGGGCAAACACAAAACTGCTCAGATCTGTGCCTAGAAAGCACGGAACAAGCAGAAAACCACGCAAACCCATGCTTTCTAGGCATGGGACAAGCAGACATGTGGACCAGCCCCAAGAGGGCATTTAGATTCTGCAGGCCGTCACTTGAACAACACAGCACATTTTTGCCTCTCACGCTTGTGCGTGCGCACAACAAATCCCTGCCCAAATCTCCAGAGTCCAGATCAGCAGACCTGCTGCTGTGCTGCAGACAGGCAGCTCTCCCTTCCTCATAGCCTGGAGTCCCAGGGCAGGGGGAGAACCTCCAGCAGGCAGAGCCAGAGGCTCTTCTCCTCCCACCCAAGGAAGCTGCAGAGGGAGGAGCTAGGGCCTGCCTGGGAAGTGGTATGAAGAGTGTGCAAACGGAGCACCTCTATGCAAATAAACAAAAAGCATTCCATCACTGAATCATTCAAACATGTCACTCACAAAACAGTGTGACATGGTGGATAAAGGACTAGAGCTTGCATCCCTCCTTGCCCTTGGAGCTCACTGAAGAGCTATGGGCAAGTCATTCTCAGGCTAAGCTTCTCAGAGGGTTGTTGGGAGGATAAAACACCACGTACCATACTCTGAACTCCTCAGAGGGAAGGTTGGATAAGCATTAGATAGTAAAATATTTTAATATGAGTCATTGTTATTTATGGGCATCATTTAATTTTAATTTGGGGGCAGAATCTGAATTGCCAGAGCCGCTATGGCTTCATGCATTAGGGGGACAGAGTGGCAGTTCTTGTGTGCTTGGGGGCCTTTCACAGCACACCCATCCTTCCTGCTTTTCTCCTGGCCACCCTCCCTCCCCACTCTCTGTTTCCCTGTAGACTCACCTGTAGTCCTCCGTCAGAGTAACACAGGACTCTTCTTTCCTCAGGCGAGCAAGAAGCGCCCCTCCTTCCAGCTGCAACCTGACCAGCCGTCTATCATCAAGAACAGTCTTCATTAATTGCCTGTAGCTCTTCAGCAAAGCATCAGCCTCCTGAGAAACCAAGAAAAGCACACAGACCCTGCTCAGGGCATTTACAATCAAATGTTTTTCTTAGCCAGTATGAAAAGCAGCCTGAGAAAATTGCCCACCCTCACAAGCTCCTAAAAGTGATCTGGGAACAGAAGATGAGAATCCTCCCTCTTTGCTGAGATATTATGATGATTTAGACCCAGTTATTTTGCTCTGAGATCAACTGGTCCTTTTCCGTCCTTCCTGACACAAGTAGGGGCTGCTCTGAGGCCGACAGGCAGCAAGAGGCACCCAAGTTTCACACTGAAAAGACGACAAGGCATGGCAGAGGGCACTGCCTCCTTACACCCTGCTCTCTGCTGCAGTTGTGCTGCAAAGCCTGCTGGCCTGGCCAGGTCTCCAGGCACTCCAGGGTCTCCTCCCCAGCAAATTTCTGCTGCAAGAAAGAAGCACCGGGATGCTCAAGACTGACACACCATTCACTTCCCATAATACATTCTGGGCAACTGTTCTTTACTTCCTGGAGCGGACCTTCATTTCTGGCCATGGCGGCCAAACATAATAATGATACATTGGGGTGATTGTAAATGTTAGTGTTTGTGTCATTTACTCAGTGCTCCCCTCCCCTTGCTTTCTCTTCAAACTCTTGAAACAAGTGATGGTTGTTCTATAGACAGGAAGCAGAAGACTCACCTCCGCTTTCTCTGGCCAGCTGCTGGACTCCACAGCTTGGATGGCTTCCCTGAGGAAGGTGCCGGCATCTTCGCATCCATGCAGCAAGTGCTCCAGGCGCTGAAAGGCCAGCAAGCAGTACAGAGTTGACTGACAGCCTACCTCCTTCCTTGAGGCTCCCAAACCAAGCAGTTTTCCCCTGGGTTAGGGAGGGGAACAACGGGAGGCCCCAGAGACTGGTCTGGACTATGGCCAAAGCTGCTTATACCACCAAGCGGCAGCATTACTGGGCCTGGATGTCAGCATCACTCACTCACCATTCGAAAGCGCAGCCAGTCCTGATGGCAATACGGAAGGGCCCCGTCAAATTCTAGGGGCAGCTGCCCCCCCTCGATATGCTTGTGGAGGGATTTCATGGAGGTGAGAAGTTCCCACTGAGGAGAAACAAACATGCAAGTGCAAAGCTGAGGCAAAGAGCCCTGAGCTAGGCCAATGGGCCAGCGAACTGGGCCCAGACTCTCCTGCTGGCCTTCACATCGATACCTCCCAGCTGTGCTGCATCTTGGATAAGGCATTTGCAGGAGAGGTTCAGAGAGGAGAGAGATTAGGGCAACAAGAGAGGAATATTGGAAGGTTCAGGACAGAGAAAAGAAAGGACTTTTTCATACAGCAGCACCTAGCTGAGCTGCGGTATTTTCTCCCACAAAAGGCAGTGAAGATCAACAACTTGGCTAGCTTTATAAAGGAGGTATGACAAGCTCACAGAAGAGGGGAAAGCTATCAAGGGCTACCAGCCATGGTGGTTATGTTCTGCCTCTATCTTTGGTCGGCAGTAGGGAATAGGGAGGATCAGAGTGATTCTTGGTCACCATGGGTTAAAAACTTGTCCCAAGAGCCAAGGGATGGTGAGAGCCTGGTGAGAGCCTGAGATTTTCCTTGAATGAAAGAGAAGTGCATGGAGTGAACACAGACTAACAAATCAAGGCAGGTGAAGGGTGGCTGCCACAGCCCAACCCCCAACAACAGAAACTCAAGATGACCAGATGGTTGGTGGCAGCTCAGCAGAGCAGCACTAGAGGAGCTACCCAGGGTCAGGCATGAGTTACAAAAGGGAAGCAATGCCCTCAGGTTTCCCCTGGTGATGACAAAGCACTCCTTATCTGGTCCAATTGATAATACAATCGTACTTCGGAAGTCGAACGCCTTGTGAGTCGAACGTTTTGGGTCCTGAACACCACAAACCCAGAAGTGAGTGTTCCGGTTTGCAAACGTTCTTTGGCACCCAAACATCCAACGTGGGTTCCACAGCTTCCAATTGGCTGCAGGAGCTTTCTACAGCTAATCAGAATCAGGTTTCTGAACGTTTTGGAAGTCGACTGGACTTCCGGAACGAATTTCGTTCGACTTCCGAGGTACGACTGTACTTGTTTGGTGTCTTCTGCTGCTCTCCCTTCTTTCCACAGCCTCCTTGGCTTAAGGCTTAAGCCATTTCTCCTCTAGCACTGAGAACATCTCCCCGCCTTCCCCAGCCTCCTCGCCTAGTTTAATTGCTGTCTTCCCTTTCAGCTGACATATTGGCATGTTGATGCCTTCTGCTTGTCAGGTTTGCTCTCTCAACCTGAGAGGCTGGTTCTTTTCCACATGCTCAAGTCATGTGAAATCTAAATCATGCACAAAAGAGTCAGGTTGTCATCCTAAAAGAGGGAAAAGTCATGAAAAGTGACTGGGCACAAAACACTTTTGTAATTTGAAACAAATATGTTCAGATCTGGAGCAAGTTGACATTCTTCACCCAAAATAACCCATACAAACAAAAACTATGATTGCATGCTTTATTCTGAACTTTTGGTTACCACCAACTAAGTATTACACAGAGTAAACCAATTAAAATTAACAGACACAACTAACTTAAATCCATTAACTTCAATGGGTCTGTTGAGTTGAATGTAGCTGGAGATAACCTTTTATATTTGGAGGACTGCAAGAGGCCACAGAGGAACAAATATCAATGCTGCAGCTGAACCAAAAGGACAATTTTTGAGCTTCTTTAACAGCTTTGAAATAAGCTGTTTTGTCTCAGCAGTATCATGGAGCTAATGTGAAATTAATTTGTGGGAAGGGAAGAGAGAGAATCAGAGCAGCCTTTTTGTTTTTCCTATAAAGCCCCGTTCTTATGTGCTTTTTGCATTTTGGGAAATTCAAAATGGCTACAACCATTAAAAATATTTCGCTCTTTTTCTTCTCACTGGGAGGCAGCAGATAAATATCTACAGGGAAAAAACATTTTACAGAAAAGTGGGCTGTTCCCCCTAGCAGTTCCTTTTATTTGAGTGGTGTAGTGTTAAACACCTCTCCAAATAAAAGGTAGTCATTGAAGCAGGTTTGTTAAAAATATAAAGTCACAGTGTGCCAGTCCATGCAAACTGGAATGACACACAGACAGGTCCATCCAACACGTTTTCTAAAGTCTCCCTGCAACTGAGCTTGGAAGCTAAATAAAGGAAAATAAAAGGAAGTTGAAATCCCTCTACATCCAAACTCTGTGCTAGATAAGACTACCCAGAATTTTGCAACAAAGAATTGCAGAGGCAAACAAGCCTGAGAGTAAAAGAGTGAAGTGCTCAGAGATGAAAAAGGTGTGTGAATACCTCTCATACCTGTATAGAAGCTGGTTTTTCCAATCGAAAACTGATATCTTTCTCAACAAGCAACAGGGCCCCATGGATGCAGCGAGGGACAGCATCCTGAAAGAGCAGAAACAGAGATTGGAGGAGCCCCTGCTGTTGGCTTTGGCTCTGGTCCAAAGTCTCGTCTGGTCTTATGAGCAGCTGGGCAAGGATCTTTTCTTGACTGTTTGCTTTGCACAGACTTTGCTCTGCCTTCCTACAAGCCATTCCTTTTTTTAAAGTGAAAGAGACAAATTTGATGGCCTGATGGGCACTGCCACCTGCTTGTTCTAACCGGGTTCCCCTGGTCACTCTTTGGGGTTGGGAAGAAGAGGAAAAGACAAAGGAGTTGGTAGCAAAGGCCTCACCTGCAGAACAGCTAAAGCTTTAAAGAGAGCTGGGACTGGAGAGCATCGGCGGGCATCTACTAGGATGGTTAGGCCCAAAGCCTGGCACTCGGGCCTGGAAGTCAAAAAGAAGAGAATACTTCATTGCTGAGAATTCATACAAGCTATTCCAGAGCGCCCAACTCCAGACAATAGCCTCTCAGCAACAGCAACCCTAAACAGCCCTCAACCCACTGGCCCTATTTCTTATACCACTAAGGGTGCTTCTAGACAGGTGGAACCTGGCACTACCCAATTATTGCCCTTCTCTTCCACAGTACAAGTGGAATTGCAGCTGACTGTCCACACTGGTCCTCAGGGCTTTTATTTGAGGAAAGTTCATGGGGTGGGGGGAGAGAACTACTGCAAAAGGGCACTTTTAAATCATTCATAAGGGCATTTTAATCTTCGTTTTAAATAACTGCACATTTAAAGAAATAAATAAAAGTACATTTAATTAAATGTCATTAAACATGGATTGTAATAGTAAATTATTGTAATTCTGAGGAAACTTAGAATTTAAAATTTAACTTAGCACATCAATATTATTATGATTATTATGATTATTTACAAAACCCCACCCAGCACAAATCTCTGGAACAGACCAACATAGTTTCCTGTGTCTAGTGGACAACAGCAAGCCAAGGATCATACTAATATGTACTGTCTACTCCATGAGAATTGCTCCTTGATAAGTATGTACAGGATTGCAGCCTGAATTGGTTAGCTTTAAAGGTGCTAGTAAGAGACCCGATAAATTTTCAGACCTATGGGGGAAAAGTATTCCCCTTCCCCAACTTCCTCACTTCTACACATTTTCCCCAAAAGATGGAATAAGGTGGAGAGATATTAACTGGGCTAAGACCTGGGAGATCAGGATTAAATTTCCACTGTTGAACCTTGAAGCAGTGAAACCTTTAACCTTACTGTCTTGTCAGCCTAACCTACCTCACAGGGTGGTGGTGATGATAATAATGATAATGATGATGATGATGATGATAACAACAGCAACAACAATAATAATAATATACCCTACCCATCTGGTTGGGTTTCCCCAGCCACTCTGGGCGACTTCCAGAACATATAAAAGCATAATAAAATGTTAAAAACTTCCCTATGGGGAAATGGAGAATCATGAGTGCAACCTTGAGCTCCTTGGAGGAAATGAGGCAATTAAATGTAATAAAGAAGATCTCTAGCCTGTCAACCGCTGGCCTGAGGGTAGTGCTTAGGCAAGGTCTGAAGTAATATAAAAACAAGTAAGTCTAAAAATCAAAGAAAAAAGAATCTGGGACACAACCAGGATTTTCTGGCCTGTGCACATTAGACTCTACATGCAAGTCTTTGGCAAATCCAGTGTGTGAGTTTCTGCTGGGACAGGCTTGCCTGGGTGGGCTGTCCAGGCACAGTGTCATCCATGCTCCTGTACTATGTACTGTATAGGCTTTACATACTATGTTCTCTTTTGAGCACTCCTTTTCGTAATGTCATTTAAAATTTGCCAAAGCACGTTAACATTTTTTTTTATCCTCTCAACTACCCAGTAAAGTAGGCCACAGTGCAATTTTAGCAAAACAACAAGAACAGTACTTCCACCTTGAAGGTTAACTAAGTTGCTGTGCTCAGGGCTTGATGGCCCCAATGCCTCCTGATTTTCAAAAGTACAGTATCTCTGCAAACAGCACACATGGCGAAGAAATACAGCCTGCAGAACGGGAAACACTAGAAGGCCTACTGGTGTGATACAT
This sequence comes from Podarcis filfolensis, assembly GCF_964270895.1. Classification (NCBI taxonomy): domain Eukaryota; kingdom Metazoa; phylum Chordata; class Lepidosauria; order Squamata; family Lacertidae; genus Podarcis; species Podarcis filfolensis. The sequence continues at coordinate 52,133,374 of NC_139611.1, read as the reverse complement.
ATATTGTGCAGCAACATTTCTTCCTGCTCTGGTCACTCTCTCCTTCTTCCCTTCCTCAGTCATCCCACAAACCTGAGGACACTCCGTAAGTACAGGAGGAGGCGCATCAGCTCACTAGCATTGCAGTGTGGGTTTAGCCAAATTGTATTCCTCATTGTGATGATGACCACGGCATGTCCATACTTGTCTCTGGTGCCTGTGAATAAGGATGATTTGGTTAAATCTGGCTATGGGGCAGGAATTACAGTTATGCTCTTTCCACGCACAGGAAGCCCTTGGGAAATGTTGGCCATTGGCCATTCGCCTGGACAGGTAAAATGCAGGCAGACACACAGACTTTATTCTAATGAGATAACCTGTGGCTCCTAATCCTTTTAGTGGACAAAACACCTAGGGGGTTTCACCTTGGGCCTTTGATCCAAAAGGATGTCTCTGTTGGAACCCCAACACAGAAGATTTCCTGGGCTCTCTTCTAAACAAGACTAACCTGACTTAGTGGGGTAGAAGGATGAAAATGTGAAAGACGCTTGCTTTTAAAAAAGGCAGTTCACAGTTCTCTCCTATTACTTGGTTTGGGTGCTTTTATTTGCAGGATTTTCATGCAAATGCAGTATGTGGAACACCACTTGAAAACTACTAGTAGTACTACTACCTAGTACTTAAGACTAGAGCCCAAAGACCGAAGACATGGACTATAGAATTTCAGCAACAGTCTATGAAGAGCCATGCTTATTACCTGGCAGGCAGGCAACTCCACTCCTAAGCACCTCCCAGTTTACATCCTTCATGGAAGTGGGGACAGTTTGCTGACTTCCACCAGATGGAACGAAGGGATATTCTTGGTGTGTGGCCACTGCTGAGCCTTCTTCCCAGATAGATCCATGATCAGCTGGCACCAGCCTAACTTGGTCACCTCCTCTGCTGAATTCTTCTACCCATTTCAATGAGGCTTCTGTAAAAGAAAAAGTGATGCTAGAAGAATAGGTCTATCACCCACTTTGTGTTGGGTATTTGGCTGTGAAGCTTGGGTTATAAAATTGTTGCTTTTTCCTCTTAAGGCCTCTTTTGCATAGGAGAATCA